>NC_140585.1:551957863-556757863 GCF_964204655.1 Triturus cristatus | reverse complement strand
GGGTGCACCCTTGCCTTCTCCTCGGCACGACACCTGTACTGCTGAGGCGGTGGTCCGGAGCGGACCCTGGAAGACGTGGATTGTGGACAGCCTGTGCCGTGGTGCCTGGCTACTCCCTAGACTGGAATAGGCTTTGCTGGCCCTGTTGGCCGATTAAATGTTCTGGTTGTTTTTCTTGCCTCTATCCCTCTCCCTCCTCTTTCTTTCCCTCAGTATCCTCTTGGTGGGGGGGACTTGTGACTAGGGGGAACGGCCACGTGGGGGATGCCTTGCTAGTGGTCCTGTGTCAATGACTACCACGCCTTCTTGGAAGATTGTCTCCCTCAATGTGAAAGGGCTTAACTCACCCAACAAGAGACGCCAAATATGGCGCTATCTGCTTCTGCAGAGCCCTGATGTCATTTTCCTCCAAGAAACTCACCTCCTCAAATCTGATGTGGCGCGGATGGCGCACCCTCGCTTCCCCCTTCAATTCTGGTCCTCAGCTACCACCAAGACAGCAGGGGTAGCTATTCTTTGCAGGGCGAGGATCCCCCAGGGAGACAGTAAGGTCAGTAGGGATGCCGAGGGTCGGTTCTTGCGGGTGGAGGTCCGGAGAGGGAACCGCCCACTCACATTGTGTAATATCTATTCCCCCAACCAGGGTCAGGATGCCTTCCTACGCAGGATAATCAGGGAACACCTTGAGCCAGTGGACTCCGACCTCATAGTCGGAGGGGACTTCAATCTGGTGTGGGACACGGAGCTGGATCGCTGTGGGGGGGCTTTCCACGGGATGGGGGCCATGTCTGCGGCGGTGAAGAACACCCTCACCTCCTTAAACTTGGTGCACACCTGGCGGTATCACTCCCCGGGGCTGAGAGACTACACCTTCTACTCCCATGTGCACCGTTCATACTCTCGCATCGATCTCCTCTTTGCGTCGCACTCTTTGCTCAAAGATATCATATCGGTGTCGCACTCTAACATTTCAATTTCGGATCACGCCCATGTAGAGTTGCTTCTACGGGAGTGTTCCGCCCGCCCGATGCGATTGAGCCGCTGGAGATTTCCGGACCACGTTCTTCGCGATCCGGTGGATAGGGAGGAGGTCCAGGCGGCCATCCTGGCGTACTTTGAAGATAATGACATACCAGGGACTCCCCTCCCTCTCCTCTGGGACGCCTTCAAGGCTACGATACGGGGTACTCTCACGGCTATAGCTGCCGCTAGGGCGCGCGAGGCTCGGCTTTACGAGACCAAAATTGAGCGCGAAGTCAAGACGCTAGAGAAGTTGGATCAGGAGCGCCCGATGGCGATGCACAAGAGACGCCTAGCCGTCCTTCGTGGACAGCTCCGTGCGCACAGGACCAACAAGGCCGAACGCGCCCTGCTTACGCTCAAGCAGCGTTACTACGAGGGCGAGGATAAGGTGGGTGCTGTCTTGGCGCGGCGCTTTTGAACGCGTGCGGCTAAAGCCCATATCGCCAAACTACAGAAGGCGGACGGGTCGTGGGCCATTGCGGAAACGGCTAAGCTCCAAACGTTCCGCGACTACTACGCGGCTCTATATTCTAGCGATTCGCCAGCGGCGGACCTGATTTCGGAAGCCATAGACGCATGTAACTGGGAGCCGATGAGCGAGCGCCAATCCGAGATCCTGGAGGACTCTATCACTCGGGCAGAAATAGCTGGTGCCCTGCAGGATCTCCCGCTCGGCAAAACGCCTGGCCCTGACGGGCTCCCGGTGTCATTTTATCGCGCCTTTCTGCCGCAATTACAGCCGTACCTTTTGCGTCTCTTCAACTCGTTCGCGGAATCGGTCGGGCCCTCGTCGGACATGGCAATGGCCGAAATAGCCCTCATTCCGAAGCCCGGGAAGGATCATACCCTTTGCTCCTCTTACCGGCCTATTGCCTTGTTAAATACGGACTTAAAATTATACACTAAAATTCTGGCTAAACGGCTTAGTGCCCACCTACCCAACCTCACCGAGCCCGATCAGGTGGGGTTTATCCATCAACGTCAGGGCGCGGACAACGTGCGCCGCATAGCACATATTGTGGGGAAGGCTAAACACTGGGGATACCGGCCTGCTTATTATCGCTCGACGCGGAAAAGGCCTTCGATCGGGTGGACTGGAATTTCCTCCGGGCGGTCCTGCGGAAAGTGGGATTGGGCCCTAAAATGGTGGCGCGTATTATGGCGCCATATATTTCTCCAGTGGCCAGAGTACGAGTTAACAGCCAGCTCACGCAACCTTTCCCCATTTGTAGAGGTACTCGGCAGGGTTGCCCCTTGTCGCCCTTGCTGTTTGCCCTCGTGGTGGAACCCCTTGCCATCATGATCCGTCAGTCCCCAGATATTGGTGGTATATCTCTTCGCGGTGTAGAGCACAAGATCGCTCTATTTGCGGACGACCTCCTCCTCACTCTCTCCGATCCTCTACGCTCGCTGCCAGCGGTGCACTCGCTACTTCAAACCTATGAACGCGCCTCTGGGCTGAAAATTAACCACACAAAGTCCTGGGCCCTTAATTTATCGATCCCGGACGGGGAGCTCACGGCGATCCAAGCGACTGTTCCGTACCAGTGGACGAGCAAGTCGGTGCGATACCTGGGTCTTAACCTAACTCCAGACCTAGATACCTGGACGCAGGCTAACTGGCAGGAATACAAGCTTTCAGTCTTGGCCGACTTACGCGCATGGAAGGCCCTGCCCCTCTCCTGGCTGGGCCGACTTAACACGGTTAAAATGTCTATACTGCCGAAGATCCTCTATCTCTTTCAAACTTTGCCGACGCCTATTCCGGAACATCAAATCCAGGGGCTTCAACGCGACCTTATCGCATTTATATGGGGGGGGAAGAAACCACGCTTCTCTAATACAATCTTGAAACTCCCTCGGGATCGGGGTGGACTTGCCTGCCCTAACCTCCTCGATTACTACTTGGCGTCGCACCTCCGCTTTATACTGGAATGGGGGGCGTGGGAGAGTGAAAAAGTGTGGTTCCACATGGATCGGGCAGTCACCTGCCGCCCACTCTGGGACCATGCTTGGCTACCCCGGGAGGCATGCCACCGTAGCGCCTACATGGCGGTCCCTACCAAAACGGTCCTTGAAATCTGGGACAAGGTGGCAGGTCGTAGGGGCCTGACCACTTTTCCGTCCCCTCACACTCCGATCGCTCGAAATCCGCAGTTCCCGCCGGCATGTCGCCCTCCCCATTTCGCGAACTGGACGGAAACCGGCTGCAGGACGATACGTGACCTATTCGTTGGGGACCGTCTCAAAACCTTTGCTCAATGCAATCAAGAGTTCGGGCTCACAGAGAGAGACAAATTCCAGTATATACAACTACGCCACTGGATACAGGGCTTTTCTCTGACACAGGCGGCCACACGGCCTTACACTCCGTTCGAGCAGTTGGCGCGCACCTTCGGCACTTACAAGGGGCTGATTTCCCGCATATATAAGGTGCTCCAACACGCACAGCGGCCGGATCCCCATCCCTACCAGGTGAGGTGGCAAAACGTCTCTGGCTCAGGTGTTACCCCTTCCCAATGGTCAAGGCTCTGGAGCGACATCCCCAAAATCCTACGCAGCATTCCCCAACAGGAATCAGCCTATAAAGTGATGACCCACTGGTACTACACCCCCGCTAGACTCCAAAGAATGGTACCTACGACATCCCCCCAATGCTGGCGCTGCACTCAAGCGCTGGGGGATTTCATCCACATCTGGTGGACTTGCCCTCTCCTGACTACCTTTTGGAAAGAGGTCCTTAGCCATATAAAAAAGGTGTTAGGGTATCCCCTGCCTGAGGATCCGCTAGTGGTGCTCTTGGGCCTTCGACCGACAACTCTGCGAGCTATGACGGGCCGTGACCGACACCTTAGCCTCCACATGCTGGGTGCGGCGAAACAAACGGTGGCTCTCTATTGGAAGAAATCTGACTCGCCCTCCATCAATGTGTGGTTTACCTGCCTGTGGCATGTGGTGGCGATGGAGTTCCTCACGGCACGCCTCCAATTCCGTGATACCAAATATAGGAAGGTATGGAAGCCTTTGGTAGATCATCTGGGGCGACTGGAGCATGTTAGACTGCAGCCGCCACGGCTCCGAGCTCTGAAGTTCTTTGATGATGTAGTGGGTCCTACGGAGCCAGGGGGTTTCCGGAGACAGGCAGACGGTCTACGGTCCCCGCCGCACGCGGACATCCCCCCGGCGGTGGGTAACTCACCCCTGGACGATCTTGACTTACAGCCCACACCCTGTAGCAATAGTGGAGTCCGCACTCCCTCCTCCCCGCCGAGCCTCCTTCCTTAGACCCTGTACCCCCTCCTTTCCATTCCCTTGTTCTGACCCCCCCCCCAGTTGGTTGGTCGCCTCCTTCCTAAACTTTTGATGCAGGTACAGTGGCGGATAGCTTTAGCAGCGCGGACACAGCGCAGTGAGGACTGAGCGTTTCCTATTCTGTTGTTATTGTGTCATGACCTACATGCTGGTTGCTGATCTACGCAATGCCCTGTAAGTTAATGTTGAATGTTAGTGCGCCTATACCGAACAGCATCAAGCTGATATCAGCCTTCTCATGCTATACATACTGCAGAATACGAATGGGGTATAATAGAGGGTATAATTATGAGCCGCTCGTTCGGCTTGACTCGGAATGTTGGGATGCACTGCATGTTGCGGCCGAATTGTACGCTATGCTAGACAAACTGAATGCGGGTACAGGTACGCCCCCATGGGAATGTATAGCAACTGTGATACTTGAGATCTTTAGGGCGCAAGGTCATTGGCCCTCAAGGGCGAGCTTGGTGAAGTTCAATTAGTTCGAGCTAACCTGACAAATGTTGCAATGTTCCAAACATGTTTCCCAGACGGATGGCCTGCGCAGGATATAGTGCCTTTAATGTGGGAACCTCTGTCAGCGAATATTTGTTCATAGGCCTGCTCCCGGGGTATCACTAGGGTCCTCGGGTTTTCCTGCCTATGCATCTGCTCTTCGAAATGTGTAGTTGTTCGCTGCCGGCCTATAAGGTTGTAGGCGCGTAAGCTGTGTATTGACTCTTGCAAGACCTGTAAAATTAATAAACGTTGGTTAACAAAAAAAGACTTCCATTTGGTCTAGCATCCGCTGCCAGTGTTTTCCAACATATGATGCATAATTTATTTAACAATGTTGAAAATGAACATCACTTTCAAGATGACAGTTTGATTACAGGAAAGAGTGAAGCTGAGCACAATAGGATATTGATGAGACTAGTTAAAGCATTGGAGAATGCAGGTTTTAGCTAAGAAAGGACAAATGCAGATTTTTGTTTCTTTGAAATAGATTATTTGGGTTATACTATTTCTGAACAGAGAGTGGAACCCAAAGAGGACTTGCTGAAATCTATTGAGTTGGCTGCCACTCCCACTGGAAATCAGTTGAAGCCATTTATGGGATTGGTAGAATACTATTCCAAGTTTGTAAGTGATTTTGCTGACAAAACTGAGCTGTTGAGAGAACTGTTGAGGAAGGGTAAACAATTTGAGTGGGGAGCTGACCAAGACAAAGCCTTTAAAGGAATTAAGAATAAAGTAGTAAATGCAGGCATGTTGACTCTAGTTGAGCCAGGGAAGGAGACATTCCTCACAGTTGATGCCAGTGCTCATAGAATTGGTACAGTTTTATCTCAAGTAAAAGCGGGAAAGGAAAAACCGGTAGCATTTGCTTCACGTACATTTAACAAATCAGAGTGGAATTATGCATTAATTGAAAGGGAGGCTTTAGCTGCAGCAAGGGGTATTCAATATTTTCGCACATACTTGTGGGGTGTGTATTTTACATTGAGAACAGATCACAAGCCGTTGATTAGGATTTTGAGTCCTGGTGGGGGAGGCAAAAGTTCTTCACATCTCATGCGATTTGCTGCCAGGTTGCAAGATACCAAATATAAAATTTAGTATGTGACAGGGTGGAGAAATGTGAAGGCTGACTGCTTATCAAGGTCACCTCTTGTTTGTGGAGATGAGGGATTAGATATAGAAGATGTGGACTGTGACGTAGCCAGCACTGCCAAGATGCATCAGGAAGACATATTTAAATTGATTACCAAGGATGAGTGGCAGAAAGCAGCAGAGGAAAATGATGTGTTCAAGGAATTAGTAAATTGCATTAGAACTGGAGACGTGAGGGTGATGTAAGACACACGTTGAGGAGTTATGTCAAGTTGCAGGAAGAACTCAGTATTCAAGCTAATGATGGTTTAGTACTAAGAGGGGAGAGATGTGTACATCCAGAAGGACTGAGGAAGAAATTCTTAAGCTGGCACATGAAGGCCACTTATGAAAAACTGTTAATAAGTGTTGGTGGCCTGCTGTGGATGAGGATGTAAAAGTATGGCTGGAGAATTTCTCTTTTGTGCAGAGAGAGTGAAGAGAGATTAAAGATTGGTACCCAAAGTATGGGTTCCCTTAGCGGAAATGATTGTGGAGTTCCTTGGGAAAAAGTTTGTTTGCACTTTATTGGTCCCATGGATTTTTTATCTGAGAATAGAAGGTTTGCAATGGTACTAAAGGATGTTTATTCAAGATGGGTCATTGTAGAATTTTTACGAAATATCACTACTGATATTGTAGTTACAAATTTGAAACCTGTTTTTATGAGAGAAGGACCTCCAGGTATTTTGGTGACAGATAATGGCACACAATTAACATCGCATACCATGCAAAGCTTCTTATAGTGGAATGGTATAAAACATGTACCCACTTCCCGATATAATCCCCGAGGAAACGGAATTGTGGAATGCATGAATAGAGTACTGAAGGGGACTCTATTCAAATGGTGATATAAGGCAGACAATATGTTAAGAAGTGTGTGGATGAAGTGGTGTGGGTGTACAATACAATTGTGAATGGAATAACAGATGAAACTCCTTTCAAAAAGATGTGAGGCAGAGAACCCAAAACAAAGTTGACACCACAGTGGTTGAGACTAGGATGAGTAAGAACAGAAAAATAATTGAAAATATAGGAAGGATAGAAGTGGGAGATTTGGTCAAAATCAAGTTTGGAAGAAAGGGTGATGGGGTAAATACATTTTCTAACCCTATAGAAGTGAAAGAGGTGCATGGATGGCATGTGGTTTTGAGAAATAAATAAATGGAACAGAAGAAGGGTAGCGTTGTATTGTCAAAAAGAGAAGTTGGAAAATGGTCATATGAAAATGTACTTACCGAGATGCAAGATGTTTAGGAGAAGATAATTACTGGGGGTAGAGGAGAGGCAGAAAGAGATAAAAGAAGATTCTCCAGCGGTAATAAAAAAAAAAGAATGGCAATTCTGAACAGGGTGTTAGTTTTGTTGGTAGGCATCTTCATTTACATCGCATGCCTATCAAATTTGCTGATTATGAAATGCAGTATTAAGTGTTTTTTCTTCTTGTGTAATGGAAGTGTATGGAATTCTAAGTGTCAATATGTCTGCATTACATAGTCTTTTGCCTTTGTGATTGTTCATTAATAGGATGTCATTAATTAATTTCCCAGTTCTCATTTCTTTTAACTTTCTTACCACCTTTGTGTTTTGTGTGTAAAGTAAGGAGATATCTTGTGATTTGTGTATATTATTGTTCCACGCTGCATCCCGTGACTGTCTTGTGTGCTGTTATTGGACACATGGAATGATCAGCTCAGCATTCGATGTGAGCCTATGACGATCGCTGTGCAAGACGGTTGACAGATCGAGCAGACGGGGAACCTCCGGCTGTAATGGGAGAATAAACAACCGTTTTAACACACATAGGAGTGAGTACATTATTTACCACTACTATACATATGGTATATATGGAGGGGTTGACATCCAAACTGCATCATTTCTTGGTGCTTGAAATATAACACCATGCATAACTTGGCAAAACAGAAACAGCAAAAACAAAAGAGCTTCATCCTTTCTGCAGTCATCCATAGCACAAAATACTTGTCTCTATCATCCACATAAGCTTCATCTAGGGAACTTTCCCCTTTCTTCTCAGGATGCTTTTGGGGTTGATGACACCGGAACTGCAAAAAAATACAAAGAGATTTTGAATTTCACCCTGATGGGGATCATAGACATGAGGTGGGATAATACTTGCCTATGTATCTTTAATACGATCAGAACTCTCCTTCACTAAACAACTGAGAGAATCTGCATTTTATTCTATTATGCATGTTCAAAGTGCCAATAACAACCTGTAAAAGCTGCATGCTCTATAGATTTACAGTAACTTGATCTTATTGCAGACACCTTAGACCAATGAGTGGACCTGAGAATGTCCTACAGTACCTGCCCATAAGGCCTTGGACGGCATAGCACCCCTTGCAGAATGGCCACCAAAAGAGTTTGTATCCACCTTCATTAATGACATTATTCATTTAAGAACATGACTGAGCACAATGGAGGAAATCGGTGAATATGGCCTATGAAAAGAGATCAACAATTGAGTGGAAGAGGTCCGTGTAGCATGCATATACTGCTTAATGCAATGAACTACACCTGTCTTACGATAAAAAGGAAAAGATGGAATGTAATGTGGATACTCCACCACAGTAGAGGCACACTCAGTTCTGCCCAAAATTGTGAAATGAACCCCAGCGGGAGACAAATGCATAGTTGTAATATCCAAAACCCTAACATCAGATGCACACCTGAAGGAAACAAGACATAACAATGTTACTAACTTAGCAGCTAGCATTGTAGGGAGAGACCCTCATCTTCATACCGTGGCTGGATTAATTGAAGCACGATATTCACATCCCAGACAGTAGAATATTGCGGTTTTGGCGGGTTCAAAAGCCTAATGCCCTTCATGGCCTACGTACCAATGCATGCCCCCCCCCCCCCACAGGTTTATTATCAAATTTCTGGAGCCCCTTTGAAAAGGCTATCCTCATAACTGGGAGTGTCCATGGAATATCAAGGTAGGACTCTCGATGGCACCAAATATCATGGTCATTATATCGGTCAAAATATCAAATGATAAGTAAGTATAGATTTCTATACCTAACTCCACATATATGTATTTGACACTCTATCTATGTACAAGGTGCATAAATGTGGAGTTAAGAATAATAAAACTATACTTTCTTTATATGTACTTACCTTCCAATATTTTGTCCCCGATATTCTGTCTCCAATTTTAGTGTATCTCAGTATTTCTGTCTACATTATACTCAATTTGATGTTGGGATATGACTTTTGTTGGACTGCCAAGGTAGCTATGAAATTAAGATCAAATACCATACACTGTGGTCTGAGTTCACTCTTGAAAACCAATCCACTACCATCTTGTCTGGGCCTCAAAATAATTCTTCTTTCAGAGAGGCTCACAGATCTCAGCAGAACTCCCAGAGAATGTGCAGAGCCTGCCAGGAATTTAGACCTTTCTCCCCATAGCTGGTTGGCATAACATACTGTTGTCAAGGTGTCCATGCACAGAAGATCCCCCAGTTTGCCCCTCCTTTCACAAAGTTCTATGTCACATAGGGGCCTGCAAACAGCTCTTCCATGTGCTCTAGCCACCAATAAATGTCCTCTCTGGTGTCCATATCTAGAGGAACCATGTCTAAATAGGAACAATCTCTCTACAATGTCTTATATTGCTGGAGGACATGATAATGAAGAGGCCCTGGAAAGATTGCCTGAATCGAGGATGATAGGAGGATCTAAGAGTTTTGCTAACGGATAAACAGACATCTTTCAAGCATTTAAAATAAAATCCAGTTCTTTCTTGATCACCACCATCTTTTCTTCTGGGAGTTGCAACAAATTTTCCCTGAACCCGCTGAAAAACCCACAAACTCTATTTGCCAAATGGGAATAATATCAGATTTTTCACAATTCACCACAGATCCTACACTCTGGATAAGTTCTATGACATAACAAACTTGAAGCAATATTACTTCCTTCTGACTATGTAAGAAGATCATATCATCCAAATACATTGACTTGCTAATATTCTGTGCTCTGAGAGCTGTCACAAGTTATTTGAGTATCTTTGTGAAACACCATAGGCAGAGGAAAGACCAAAGGAAAGAGAGGTGAAACTGAAAACATGGCCCAGCCACTGAAACTGCAGGGGACACAATGTAGAAACCATCAGAGAGACATCTTTTTCATATCCCAGCCTGGGGCCAATTGCTCACCTGAGGCATTTGCCTGCTCGGCTAAACATAAAATCTAGGTTAAGGGTCCCAGGGAATCCAATACTTTGTCCTAACAGGACTCCCAGTTTAATCTATGGGGTGAGCATTACAGCCAGAGCTGCCGACTTTGGAGCTGGGGAACCAAGCTCAAGTCCTGGCGTCTGCTAAACATCCTGTGATTCGGGGCAATTCACTCAATCTCCACATTTCTAAACAAAATCTGATATTGTGTAATGTAACTGGTGTTCATGTAAATTACTCCAATACCAATGTAAGGAGATACATTCAAAATCCTCTTGAATCTTCAGACTCAATGGAGTAAACCATACTTAAAGGCATTCTGGAGAAACAATGTGCCCTGAAATGACTTGCCTACTAGAGAATAGCGGCAGCAATACCTGGATTAGTAACTTTAAAAGCAAGCAAAACATGTTAATGAAGTTTGTAGCTAGTGTATATTTGCTTTCGTATCATAGTGAGTAGAGTCCCAACCCACACATTACTAATTATTTGAAACAGTGGAATGCTCGCTCTTTTACATTTTGGCCAATCATAGGTTGCATAATATTAATGGTGTCATTTACAACAGTCATAAAAATCAGCAAATGCTCAATAAATTACATTTGGGTGCTTCTTTTATTCCTTAGAATATTCTGGTCAGGATTTGGAGTACAGCAAACCAGTGTAAGAGGTGCAGGGAACACGTGTTTCACCCCATGAGGCACACAGGCATAGGGCTTTCTCAAGGCTGTAAGCATATACATATATAGGATATTATTATAATGGAGACAAAATTAATAAATGGATCTGTAATTATTTTGAACAAGCTTAGTGACAATAACGTGTGGCATCTTGAGGTGAAACACACAGGCCGAGGCACAGCTAACATAGTTTCCACCCTCTATAAAATTTCAAGAGGTGATATTTAACAAATGTGGCCTCTTAAATACACAAAGCGTCACCCATATAAATGCAACATCCTCTGTAATTACCAACATAATATATATACTGATCAGACAAAATGCTAAGAGTGAATAGTAGGAATTATTGCCAAATAACAGCAGGGCAGAGTCTCAGGGAGTTTTTTTCATGGTGAGGTAAAGCCAATCCGTGTAGGGTTAAGCTGGAAAATGCAGGGGTAAAGTATGAAGGGTCCCTGTGATTGGAACAGTGTTGATAGGTGGAGGAGTACGTAGAGGAAGATACTGGCAAACCTAACAGCAATGAGTAATTGGTTAGGCTTAAATTACTATTGGTTCCAAATGACCTCAGTTGGAATCGTAAATGTGGGGCAAAAAGGTGTATTTCAGCAGTACTAAAGTTATGGTCTAATAAAGGAGTTGTATAATGGATGAGAGAGGTTTCCCAAAAAAGGTTGAACTATAGATAGCAATGTGTCATAATTGAAAATGAAACTGAGAAGAAAACGTGCCTGAATCTTATTAGAGAAGCCTGGAGAAAGGAGCAGCTGACAGGGAAATCATATTTGCTTATGAGTGAAAAGTGTACAAGGCGCCAAAGAGAAGAACAGAGGGTCCACAATGTGCATGCCATACCCCTCTTGTGGCAATTTATTATGAAGTCCGAGAGGGAAGCAAGAAGGAATGGTTCCTCGTATGGTGATCTCTTGCGGTCTGTAGGCGTTCTGTCTGACTGCAGGAAGTCTAGGCATTTTTGTAGGCTCGGCCAACCTGCCAACCCAGAACCCGATATAATTTCAGTCATAATGAAGGCCATCTTGAAGAGGTCTGTGAGTGTGAAAGGCCCTCAGTCAAAAGTAATGCTGGAGGGCCAATGTGGATGAAGAAGAAACAGCCCTGCTCTACCTTTAAGGCAGAGGATCATGGGAACCTATCTGTATTTCCTGGTATGGAAAATGGTGATGTGGGTGGAAGTAATGAATTATTGATCAATGTTTAGTCAGGAATTGCAGGGAGGGGGGGGGGTGAATGTGGGTGACCCACACCTCTAGAGGACATGATTATCTCAGTGGCTGGATGGGAATGGATCTTGTCTACATTGTAAAAACTCCAGAAGAGCAACTAATGTCAGGAGACCAAAAATGTAAACCTAGATATCCTCAACAAGCTGCCCGGTGTAATACACCAATGAGCACCAAGGACAGGTGGCTAAAGAATGACCAATGAGTAGGGCGTTGGATATCCCATGAGGGGCAGTAAGAAGAGATTTATTTGGGCCTCATGAATACTGTGAACTCTGTCTTGCATTTAAAGTCCTGTACTTACAAGTCTATTTCCTTATTTCTTTCAAAATTAATTCTTCCATTGGAAGTAGGACTGATGACAGCATGCAGAGCACACTTGATGTCAAAGCAAGATTAAATGTGGCAATTCAGAATGAACACATGGAAGGAGAAGTTACACCAAAGAACTGGTGCCATCCTGTCATAGTCAGTATAAGAAATGGAAAAAATACTTTCTGAACAATAAATAGGGTTGGGAAAGAGGTGGTTTTAATGATTTTCTTTTATCCTAACACCCACAGTTTAGAAATAGACTCCCAGAAAATTCAAATAAATCAAATAGGGCAATTGCACACATCTTTACCATTATTACAGGGGTTAGGATTAATCTCAGTGTGCCGCCTCTCAAACTATCAAACCCTTTACCAACCTTATTAAAATCTTTCTCTATTTCACTAACCGAGGAACCTACCATTTCCCACAGGCTGTGCTCTTCTGAAGCGTGGATTTCACAAGAAATATTAGTATTAATTTGTATATAGGTGTTAATAACCAGGCTATCATCAGGTATGAAGGTGCAGTACTTTTTCACTTTCAGTACATTGCAAAAACAGTCTTACTTTGTGAGAAGGATGCCAAGAGGAAAGCGGTTTTGCATAACCATTCCACACATTGCAATTAACTAAGAATTATTTTGAGTTAATGCTGCAGCTGTGTTAGAAGCAAACCGCTTCACAACGGTAGATAAACGTCTAATCTTTAGATCATACACATCTACACTTATATGTGGAATAATGGCTACTAATATATATCTAACACTATCTGTCCAAATCCACATTACACTCTCCTCAAACCAACTGCATCATTCACTCTAAGAAGCACCAAAGCAAGAAATCCTGAATCAACCCAATTATGTGGCAAGTTGAAATATGCAGGCATACCACACACATAATAAATTTGTCACAGAATTGTCTCTTCGCCACTCAGAAAATTGCTATTCATAATATAGCTCTTTTCACACTGACTTTTTCCAACATACTCAATTTTTCCAATCTTTGTAGGATGACAATGCACCACACACATCTCACCCTTGCTCTCATGTTCTATTTTCAATCTTGGATGCAAATTTGACAATCTAAATTCTTCTTCAGCTTTAATCTGCTCTCTAAACAATCAGGATTTATAAGGCGCAGCTAATCACCCGATAGGGTATCCAGGCACTTGCAGGACCTGGAGGCTTATTCAAACAGCCAGGTCTTGAGGGCAATTTGGTATTCCAGAAGAGAGGTAATGGTCCGGAGGTGCATGAGGAGGCTGTTTCAGGTCTTTGCTGCAATGTGGGAGAAGGAGCGTCCTCCACTTCTTCGGCAGATGTGGGGAGTATGGGCAAGTGAAAGGGAGGTGGAGCGTAATCTTCTCAATGGTTGCTGGAAGTTCAGGAGGCGGTTGATGTAGGCTGGTCCTTGATTGTGTAGAGCCTTGTGTGTGTGGGTCAACAGCTTGAATTGGCATTGGAGTTTCCTGAGTTGGGGTGTGATGTGGGTTCATTGAGGAAGGTCAAGGAAGAGTCTTGCTGCGGCGTTCTGTATGGTCTGAAGTATCTGTAGAAGGTGTGCAGCGATTCCTACGTAGAGTCGGTTGTTGATGAAGTCTTGTGTCACGGTCTGCCTCGTGTGTAGGGGTAGCCACTTGAAGATCTTATGTAGCATGCACAGAGTGAGGAAGCAGACGGAGGAGATGGCGTTGATTTGGGATTTCATGGTGAGCTTGTTCTTGATGATTCCAAGGTTTCTGGAGTGGTTGGAGGGAGTGGGTACAGGTCCTAGGTCTAATGGCCACCAGGAGCCATTACATGTGTTGCTGCTGTTGCCAAAGATCAGTACTCCAGTCTTGTCTGTGTTCAGCTGCAGGCAGTTGTTCTTTATCCAGTCAGTGGTGTTTGTCATGCATCTGTGGAAGATGGTTCTGCTGCTGGTGGGACCGTCAGTGAGTGTGAGGATGAATTGGATGTTATCTGCATAGGAAATTATGTTGAGACTGTGGTATTTGACAATGTTGGGGCCTGGGGCTGAGGGATGAGCCCTGGGGTACACTACAGATGATCTCCTTGGGTTCAGAGGAAAAAGTTGGGAGGTGGATCCTCCAGGTTCTTCCGGTCAGGAAGGAGGTGATCCATCTAAGCATGCCCCCTTGGATGCTGATGTAGTGGAGTCTTTCGATCAGTGTGTGGTGGGATATGGTGCTGAAGGCTGCTGAGAGGTTGAGGAGAATCAAAGCTGCTGTTTCTCCTCTATCGAGGAGGGTTCGGAAGTCATTGGTGGCCTCGATCAGGTGCTGTGATTGATGTGGAAGTCAGATTTGGAGGCGCTGAGTAGCTGGCCCTGTTCCAGGTGTTTCATGAGTTGATTGTTGATGATCTTTTCCAGTACCTTCGCTGGGAATAGGAGCAGGGGAGATTGGTTGGTAGGTTTTGAGTTTGCTGGGGTTGGTGGACGTTTTTTTTGAGTAGTGGTCTAATTTTGGCGTGTTTCCAGGCATCGGGAAATGTTGCGGTGGTGATAGAGGTGTTGAGTTCCTGGACGATCCTTTGGTTTTCGAGGTTGAAGATGTGGTGCAGGCATGGGTCTGTGGAAAATCCAGACTAAATGGATTTCTTTCATCTCTCCAATCTCCCACAATTTGAGCTCTCCTCCCATTGCATTCTTTAACAAGCTCCCACTCCTCATTACATAAATTGCACACATACTCCTGGTTGATATTTGTAATTTTGTGCTTAATTTGTGCAGTTGTATTCAGAAATTTACCATATTTTAGACCCTTATTAAAATTAAGCCTGGGCGTTGAACTACGCTCCGTTCGCGGAGCTTGCGAAGTTTAGGTAACTTCGCGATTCTCGTAGAGCGCGAAGTTGCAGATTGCTACGCAATCTAGCGCGTAGCGTAGTAGTTTTGCTTCCTCGCGTGCTCAATATTCATTCTCGCGCGCGCGGTAACGTCTTACCGTGATTCTGCGATCGCCAACTTGCTTTTCTGTCCGTTCGCGAGCGCCATGAGATTTGTAATATGGCTGCCCAAGCCCGCGAGAGTGTGCGAACGCGAACACGTCATTCGGGCGCGCGAGCTGACCTCCGGCGGCTGTCTTGGTAAGATCGCGATCCCGAACATGCAAAAACTACAATCTGGTGAAGAATATCTCTCGAGCTTCATAAAACCTTCTCTAAAATGATCATTTTGCTCAGAAAAACTCCTCAGATTGTGATTTTGCTGTAGTCTTTTGTGTAAGGAGGAGTCCTTTAATTTTTTAACTCTTTTTTTCAAGAGGAAGGAAGTGCCCCTGAGTCTACAACTTCCTGTTCCTGTCCAGCTGGCTCCTCCCAGTGCTTTGTGCATGTGCTGTTCACTTTCATTTGGATTTGGAGCTGGAAGGATCACTTTTTGTGTCTGTCTGCTGCATCATACCATTGGATTGGATTTATTTGAGGACTTTTTGATTTGAGATTTAATTTACTACAAGTAAGTTGGAGAATTGGTGTGTTTGTTTCATTGGGGCTTGTTTGTACCTACATTTTTCTGGGATTTTCATTGTTTTTAAAAATTATTGTTGTGGCGGGTGGCCTGTACTTCCAATGGGGGCCTAGTTGTTTTTCTCTGCAATTTCAGCCAGTAGGGTACCCATGGGTCCATGTTTCGTGGTGTCTGTAGAATTTGAACATCATGTAGGGCATGGATGGCATAGGAATTTGAAATGCTAAATGTGGCTGTGGTGTATTTCACTGTTGGTGTGTGTGTGTGTGTGTGTGTGTGTGCGTGTGTGTGTGTGTGTGTGTGAAATACCTTTGTTGGATGTGTGCGCTTGATGTGTAACTTCTTTGCAATCCTTTCGTAGCCCTGTTGATTTTCATTTTTGTATTAAAGCTGTGTTGCTTAGCAGGCCTCCTTTGTCCGGTCATATATTATAGGCCTGCTTCAGTTCATATTGTTTTCCATGGCCTGTTGTGATTGTGAGTGCCCATGTGGCTTGTGGCAATTTTGTGGTGGTAGTTTAGTAGTGTGTGCTTCTTTTTCCATAAAGGCCTGCATTTCTTTTCTTTGTTCCCCTTGGCTTATGCTTGTTGTTGTTGTGCCCTCCTGGTCATGTGTGTTGCGGCCATTTTGTGAAGGCAGGCATTGTGCTTTTGCCATAGGCTTACATTGACTGTTCCAAGCTTGTGGCCTAGTCTGCCAGTAGGCCCAGAGGTAGTCAGCCTCAAATCTTTGGTGCGTTATTTAAATTTACAGTTTGTGTTGTCTGTTGATTTTTTTTTACACCATAGATGGCTTTGGATTTTATTGCAAAAGGTGTTTTTTGGGGTGAAATAGCAGTTTTTGGGTGTGTGTTAAATAAATAGGGCTTTTCAGCCAGTAGGTAACCCTAGGGATTCAGCTCGCGTCCTTTCGGTAACTCTGCACAGCGCGGATTTACAGTTTTCGTCATTTTTGCGCTCTCAATATACGTGTTCGTGCACGCGATAAAGCCTTTTTGTACAGTTCGCTATCCCGAACACGCAGCATTTGCAATCTGGCAAACAATATCTCGCGAGCAACATAAATCCTTCTCGAAAACGCTGATTTTGTGCATTTTGCTAAAAAAACTCCTCAGGTTGTCATTCAGCTGTAGTTTTGGAGCACGGAGTCACTTTTATTTAAAAAAAAAAAAAAATTATGAGAGGAAGTAAGCTCCACAGACACTACAACTTCCTGTTCCTGTCCTCTGTAATCACTTTTTGGTTATTATTGTGGTGGGTGGCCTGAGCATGTGTGTGGTGGCCATTTTAGGAAGGCAGGCATTGTGCTTTTGCCATAGGCGTACATTGACTGTCTTCCATTTCTTGTTGTTGTGGGTGTGTGGCGGCCATTTTGTGGAGCCATCCAAGCAGTGTGCTTGCTTTTGCCATTCTATTCCAAGCTTGTGGCCCAGTCTGCCAGTAGGCCCAGGAGTAGTCATCCTCAAATCTTTGGTCCATTATTTAAATTTACAGTTTGTGTTGTCTGTTGATTTTCTTTTTACACCATGGATGGCTTTGGATTTCATTGCAAAATGGGTTTTTTCGGGTGGGATAGCAGTTTTTGGGTATGTGTTAAATAAATAGGGCTTTTCAGCCAGCAGGTAACCCTAGGGATTCAGCTCGCGTCCTTTCGGTAACTCTGCACAGCGCTACAACGCGGACTTACAGTTTTTGTCATTTTCGCACTCTCAATATACGTGTTCGCGCACGCGATAAAGCCTTTTTGTACAATTCGCGATCCCGAACACGCAGCAATTGCAATCTGGCAAACAATATCTCGCGAGCAACATAAATCCTTCTAGAAAACGCTGATTTTGTGCATTTTGATAAAAAAACTCCTCAGGTTGTCATTCAGCTGTAGTTTTGGAGCACGGAGTCACTTTTATTTAAAAAAAATATTTTTATGAGAGGAAGTAAATTCCACAGACACTACAACTTCCAGTTCCTGTCCATTGTAATCACTCTTTGGGAATTATTGTGGTGGGTGGCCTGAGCATGTGTGTGGCAGCCATTTTAGGAAGGCAGGCATTGTGCTTTTGCCAGAGGCTTACATTGACTGTCTTCCATTTCTTGTTGTTGTGGGTGTGTAGTGGCCATTTTGTGGAGCCATTCTGCTGTAGTTTTGGAGCACGGAGAAGCTTTTATTTAAAAAAATATATTTTTAGGAGAGGAAGTAAGTCCCACAGAGACTACAACTTCCTGTTCCTGTCCTTTGTAATCACTTTTTTGTTATTATTGTGGTGGGTGGCCTGAGCATGTGTGGCGGCCATTTTGTGGAGGCAGGCATTGCGCTTTTGCAACAGGCCTGCATTGTCTGTCTTGTATTCCTGACCTTTTTTTGTTTTTGTGAGTGGCCTGGCCATGTGGTGGCGGCCATTTTGTGGTACCAGCCACTGTGCTTTTTCCATAGGCCTCCAAGCTTGTGGCCTAGTCGTACAGTAGGCCCGGGGGTACTACTCATCATTCATCACGGGTGCATGGAATTTAAACAACTGTTTTTGTGTTGTGCGTTAAATTTCAACATCATGTAGGGCTTTGGATTGAATTGGAAAATGTGGGCTTTACTTTTTTTCGGGGGTACATTTCACTTTTTAGTTTTTATGTGTATATGTTCGTTGTTGTTGCTCCCTGATGCTGCATCCATCCCATAAGACGCACACATTTTTATTTAGGGCAAACAGGCTACACTACATTTATGTTTTTGTTCTTTGCTATTCTTCTTCCTGAGTGTACACAGTACAAGTACACCAGGAGCCCTGGCCTTGTCAGTCTCTTAAATGCCTATACTGTTGTTGTTCACTGACTTCATAAAATTTAATAATTGTGACCACCCACCAGACACTAAGAAGTTATATATTATATTATTGATCTTTTGACTGATGTTCTTCTGGCTTTTTTGCTTTTAGGTGCACAAAAGACAGAGGAGGTGTGTCATCATCATCGACCGTTGTGGTGCCAGACCGACGTCCTGCTGCTGTACACGACGTCACATCTGAGTGACCTGACCAGGCATCTCTGCAACTTGTGCAACTGAGTGCTGTTTTGACATCTGAAGAAGATACCCCCAAAGAAAGCAGGTAGCAGGTCCTCCGGTACCAAGAAAGTTGCCATGGAGAAGAAGGAACAGAAGAAGAAGGAAGTGCTACTTAAGTCTGGTGTGCCTCCCAAAACCTTTTTTGGGACACCAAAAATGACGCTTGCAGCAGCGGTGTCGGGGGGCCAAGCTGGGGGCAGCACCTCCACATCAGTGGGCCCAACCCACCAACCCAGGCCCAAGCAGATGAGTGTGGAAGAGGTAGCCAGCCTTATGGTGGAAAGCAGTGATGCTGAGCCTGAACTAAACTTATCGCTATCTCAAAGTAGTACACAATCAACGCAGGAGGGAACACAGAAGATAAGTGGTCAACAGCCGCAACCACCGCCTGCAATAGTAGCTGTAGTTCCTCCCGAAGTAGGGGCAGTTCAGGAAATTGAGCCTCATGCAGAGGAAGAAGAGGAAGCCACTCCTTTAGAAGTTCCATTGGCTTCCAAATCCCCAGCAAGGAAAAGGAGGGTTAGTACATCAAGTTCTTCACCAAGCCCCCCTTCTGATGATCTAGATGCCACTTGGAAGCCAAAAACTGAGTCTGAGAGGGAAATACTTCACAAGAGCAGGCATGGGAAAAGGAAGGGTCCAGAAAGCCTTACACTTATGGAGGTTGATGTAGAAGAGCAGGATGATGATGATGATGATGATGAGCCTGTCATCACGAACATCACTCCCGGGCCTGAGGAGATGGAGACCAACATTTTTACACTATCCAAAATGGCTGCGAGGGATGTAGCACACATACCTCCAACACAGGTAACACCAACACGACCTCCAGCTTTCATATTTACATTAGCAAAGGGCCGGCAGCGTCCTACATCTAGCACAAGCACCACCTCAGCAGAAGTAGGTAGTGGTACTGCACAGAGTCAAATTCAACACACACCCTCCAGTTCATCCGGCATTGGAAGTGGGAGTGGCACCTCCAGCAGGAGACAAAAGTTAAGCTCCCTAGTGTGGGACTTCTTTACGGTTAGCGGAAAGGAGGAGAACATTGCTATATGCTCCGTTTGTCATACCTCTGTTAGTCCTGGTAAGCTTGGTATAAACTATGGTACCGGAGGCCAAATGACCCATCTGAAAAAACACCATGCAATCCAGTGGGAGGAGCACCTTAGTCGCATGAAAACTGGAACCATTGCTGTTGGGCATAAACGAGTAGAAAGTCCGCTCACGGTGGAACAGGAAGAAGAGGGAGACATTCTCTGTGGTAGTGGTACACAAAGTAGCCCTGTCCCCAGCACTGCAGTGGTAACACCCACATCCTCAGCCACATCTCATTGGCACAAGAGTAAGAGTCAGCCTGAGACACCAAGGAGTACTGCTTGCCCAAAAAGTGCGACGTTGACCACAGGAAGGAATACCATGCAGCCTACCATTCTTAGCATGTTTACTAGGCCGAAGGGGCAGTACGAACGCAACCACCCAATAGCACGTTTGTACAATGCGAAGCTGGCTAATATGTTAGCACTGGACCTTCTCCCTTTTTCTTTTGTTGAAGGGGTGGGTTTTCTTGAATTTGTGACCACCATCTGCCCAAAATGGAAAGTTCCCAGCTGCTACTATTTTGCAAGAGTTGCTGTTCCAGCACTACATCACGACGTGCTGGAATTGCTTGGAAAAGCCTTAAAACAGAGTGCTGTTCAGAGTATACACCTGACAACAGACATGTGGACCAGTTGCCAAGCCACTGATTACATGTGCATCACTGCACACTGGGTCTCTTTTTTGGGTGTTAAAGATAAGATATCTGACGGTGTTGTTGACACCGCTGAGATTTTTAAAGACATTCGCAAACATGCAACTGTAGCCATGTTTGCTATGGAGAAATCTCAAACTGCTGCAAACATTTTGGATGAGTTTAACAGCAAGGTGTTTGAGTGGCTACGACCAAGAGGGCTTACCATTGGTTTTGTTGCCACGGAAAATGGCAGTAATGTAGTAAGGGCCATGAAAGATGGTGGCTATTTCAGGGTCCCATGTTTGGCACACTGCATTAACATTGTTGTTCAAGACTTTCTGAAAAATGAAAGCAAAGTCAGCAGCTTACTGACCACCTGCAGAAGAATATGCACACATGTTGTATTTGCATTGCTAAGGCTTGTTTATTTACTCCATGTTGAGCATGTGCACCAGAGCATCTTATGAATAACATTCTGGTTCCATGTGGAACATTGAAGATGAGTCTGGTGTTGAAGGACAGTTGCATCTGGCTTGCTGTACTGACCACTGGATTACTGGTTGCTGTGCTGCTTACAATAAACTACATGGAAAACTACTGGAAGTTTGGAAACCTTATTTCAACATTTGGCGACGATCTGGATGGGATGTAGAACACCTTACCAACTAAGGACCCTGCAGCACAGGTGTTGTGTGTTCTACCGATTTAAAACTAAAACGGACTCATTTTGTGTTCCTGTGATCTGCCTATTACAAGAAGTGAGAGGCTTGTGAAGAACCGTGTCTTCATTAATGAATTAACAGCTGATCCGGCTTTATTAAAAAAAAAAAAGTAAGGTTCAGCGCTTGGTGAACGTCGTGCGACTGGCATGCAAATCGGAGGCAGCAGCTGTACGTATTAAATTAGCGCTGCGGATGGACGTCGGTACCCTGAAAGGCTGAGTTTTTTGGGACAGACACAGCAAGTAAAGTGGAATTTCATCTATTTTAAGTTTTTTTTTAACAGTGACAGATTGAGTTTTGCTTCGAATTTGAATACCTGGATGACGTGTGTTTGCGCGTGTGGCCATTGTTGTCGCAGGAGGATTCGTGCGTCTGGAGCTTGCCTGATGGATTCACGAGTGGAATCTGTGACGTCCATGTAGCCGATCAGCTACGTAAGGCCGTAACGCGCTGCGCGCGTAACGCTCGACAGTATTTCCTGCTTCTCAGTTTCCATGGTAACATCAGACGGAGACTAGTCGGGAACAGGGAAACGAGCTTAAGTTTCAGCGAAGCAGTTTCTTCGTGAAAAGGAAATTTTCCATTTACAAGTAAGAGGTGTTGGTCAAGTTGGCAAAGATGATTCACCTGGAAAATGAAGAGTCAAGTTTAAAATAGGAATTTTAGGCATTCAGTAGTAAACACATCATACTAAGGAAATACTACTTATGCACACCACAATTCAATAAGGTTAAGCTTGTACCAGTGATATATATATATATTACATACCCATGTTTTAAAAGGTACCTTATGGTTGTATATATGAGGTATTGTTTCAGGATATACAAGTTTTTTTTTCTGTGCAAATGTTAAACAGCTGTTCACAAAAAAAATCTTGATCAGCTTACTCGGGGTCATCTTTAGTTCAGTATATCTACGGTTATAACCTTAAGCAATCTGTGTGCGTTATTAATACAAAAAAAAAAACAATGCAGTTCGATCCACCTGATAAATTTCTTCAAAACAAAGGTGATCCACCTATACCATGGACACGATGGAAGGAAGAATTCCTTAACTATATGAAAGCGATAGATGGTGAACGCATGGGTGCAGAGAGAAAAAAGAGTATTTTTTTGCATTGTCTAGGTTCAGAAGGTCAGATGGTGTTCAGAGCATTACCACAACTTCCACCATTGGATGGAGAGGGCGAAGGAGTTAATGTGTACAAAGAAGCGATGCTACATATGGAACTAAGGTTTAAACCAGTCACAAATATTGCATTAAACAGGTACAAATTTTACACCAGAAAACAGCAAGAAAGTGAATCATTTGACGACTTTTTAACTGCGTTGAGAGCGTTAAGTATTCATTGTAATTTCGGTGCAATATGTGACGAGATGATCAGAGATCAGATCATTGTGCATGTCAAAAACAAGAAAACTCAAGAACGATTATGGGAGATCGGTGATCCTAAGCTAGCAGAAGCTATTGCCACAGCAAAAGCCTTAGAACAATCGGAGAAATGGATGCTCACAATAAAGAATACGACCATCAATACGACAGAAGTAAATGATGAGGTTTGTGTTGTCAGGCGCTCAGAGGCGCAACAAAGTGGGTATCCAAATGCTAGGACAAGGACAAGTGAACAAAATTCTCAAGGATCAAATACTCAGCGCAATTTCAGCTATAGTAACCAAAGGAGATTTCAGAGATATGAGAGAACAGGAGCCTGTTATAGGTGTGGTAGCAAACTACACGTAGCATCTTATGGAGGTTGTCCAGCAATTAATAAGGAATGTAAAAGTTGTGGGAGAATAGGACATTTTGCGTCAGCATGTAGAGATTTAAGGAAAAATAGTGGTCCTGGACAAGGTAAAGTATCTGCGGTGTTGGAAGTAAATGACACTCTGCATAAATGTAATTCTTGCGGATGCATGGAACCTAACAAAGGTTTTATCGTATCAATATATGAAGATATTTCGAGCATATGTGAGGATGAGGCCAACAACTGTAAGATATCTCCTATGTGTGTAGTTGAAATATCTGGTGTTTGTTTGGACTTAATGGCTGATTCTGGATCCCCCTGGACCATCATCTCGAATGAAAATTTTCAAGAAAAGTTTAACAATGAGTTACCGACATATGAAATGCTACCATCTGATATAATTGCACGAAGTTATGATGGGTCAAGGATAGATATGTTGGGGTATTTCAATGTGAATCTCTCCTTTAAGACTAGGAAAGCAGACATTGAATTATACATCGCTGTAAAAGGTATCAATGTTTTAGGATGGAGAGACCAATGGAAACTAGGCATCATGTTAAATCCTCGTTCAGTTGAACCGGTGTTACTTGGCAAGGATATAAACATGAATAAAGTGTCTACAGTGGTTGAGCAAGAAAAGGAAATTCTTTTTTTTTAAAAATTCTCCGATGTTTTTTCAGATACTTTAGGTAGGTTGAAGGATTTTTCTCACAACATTAAAATGAAAAAGAATGTTACTCCTGTGAGACAAAGATTAAGAGGGGTGCCTATTAATATTAGAGAGGAGTTGAAAGGTATGTTAAATGATTTAGTTTTAGAAGGTATTATCGAACCTATAGATTCAGCAGAATGGGTTTCTCCCATTGTTTTGGTAAGAAAACCAGATAAAAAATTGAGAATGTGTGTTGACCTTAGAGCATTAAATGCTGGAATTATCATAGACTGTCATCCTCTTCCCAACATAAATGAAGTAGTTTCTATGTTGGAGGGAGCAAAAGTGTTTTCAACATTGGACCTCAGGTCTGCTTACCATCAAATTTCTCTCACGGAAGACTCCAAATCACTCACGGCTTTTATTACTCCTCAAGGCTTGTATCAGTTCACCAGAATGCCGTTTGGGTTGGCTTCTGCGGCATCTGTATTCCAGAAAGTAATGTTTAATATTTTTAGGGACTTGGATAAATTTGTAAAATGTTTCCAGGATGACATTTTGGTATTTTCCAAAAATGAGGATGAACATTTCAAACACTTAAGTGAGGTTTGTGAGAGATTAAAGAGCAGTGGTTTAACTCTCAAGGCAAATAAATGTAAAATGTTCAAATCATCGGTAGAGTACTTGGGCCACACGTTATCTAGTGAGGGGGTGGTACCCAAGAAGTCCAATGTGGATGGTATTGTTAATGCTCCTCCACCTACCACAAAAGAGCAGTTACTATCGTTCACCGGTATGTGTGAATATTATAGTAAATTTGTGGACAATTTTGCTTCTAAAATGGAACCGCTAAGGAAATTATTGAGACTTAAAACGGTGTTTGACTGGGGTTTGGAACAGCAACAAACGTTTGAACTTATCAAATCTGAAATACTTAAAGCTCCCACTCTCAAACCTTTTTGCATGAACAAAGAATGTATCATAACTGTGGATGCAAGTTTGTATGGTATTGGAGGAGTGTTATCACAGAGATGTGGGAAGGAAGAATGGAATGTATGTTTTGCCTCCCGCACTTTAAATGACACTGAACGCAAGTATGCGGTAATTGAGAAAGAATTGTTAGCGTGTGTGTGGGCTATTGAGCATTACCGGAACTACATTTGGGGAAGTAAATTTGTGTTAAGAACCGACCATAAGCCTCTTGTGAACATACTTTCGCCTGGTGGTGGGTGGAATTCCACAGCTCGTATTGCTAGACTTACGTCTAGGTTGCAAGAATATTGTTTCAGTCCAGAATTTGTTCCTGGAAAGAAAAATGTTGTGGCAGACTTCATGTCCAGGTTGCCTTGTCAGGTCAAGGACAACGGTAAGGGTGATGATTCTGAGATTATCACAACAATTCAAGATGTTGTGGCAGGTTCTTTTGAAGACATTTCCGAAGAGGCTTGGGTGTTGTGTGAAAAGCAAGATCTCACGTGGCAGATGGTCAAAGGCTATATTTTGGAAGGATGGCCGGAGAGGAAAAATCTGCAAGAAGAAATTGTTCCTATGTTTAATGTGTCTGATGTGTTAGAGCTTGAAGGTGACATCATGTTTAAAGATGGGAAGTGTGTGCCCCCGTGTGGTATGCAAAAAACTATTTTGGATTTAGCACACAAATCTCATCCTGGTATGTCAGCAATGAAGCGATTGATTAGGAATTATTTTTGGTGGCCTGGTTTGGATCGCATGGTTGATCGCATGATTAGAGAATGTGGAGTATGTATGGGAAGTGAAAAAATGTTGAAGGTCAATGTACCTCCATTAAAAAGTTCAGAATGGCCTACTGAACCGTGGAAGAAAGTGGCTTTCGACATATCTGGTCCTTTCATGTGTTTACCGCATGACTCTCGTTATGCGTTTGTCTTGGTAGACTATCATTCCAAGTGGCCGGAGGTAAAGTTTTCATCAGGTACTTCCACCACTTTGGTTATGGAGTTTTTTAAAGAGGTTTTTTCTAGAGAAGGGTGTCCTGCCACACTGGTAACTGATAATGGAGTGCAACTTACTTCAAATGAAATGGAAAGTTTCCTAAGAATTCATGACATTAAACATTATACTGTCTCGGTGTACGAACCACATGAGAATGGATTGGTGGAGCGTTTTAACAGAGTGTTAAAAGGATATGTTTCTGATGGGCTTAAGTCTGGTGGAAATTGGAGAAATTTTGTGAGAGAGAAGTTATGGTTATATCGTATCACGCCTCATACTACTACAGAAGTCAGTCCATTCCGACTTTTAAAGGGCAGAGATCCTGCTTCTAGGATTTGTCCATGGTGGTTTAAGGAGAAGTGTAATCATAAGGCGTTTTCGGACCCAATGGTCATTGGTGTGGAAGAAAGGGTGTGTTTGAAACAAACAAAAACCAAAACTTGGTATGATAATAAGTGGAAAACTAAGTCTCATGATTTCAAAAGTGGGGATTGGGTCAGAATTAAGAAACCTGGTCTAAACACGAAGTGTTCTGATACTTTTGGTAAGCCCATGAAGTTAGTGAAAGTGTTTGACAACAGTGTTTTGACCCAAGATGGTAGGTATTGGAATGTTAAATGCGTGGCCAAATGTTCCAATGTCTCCCAACAGATTGTGGGTCTTCCTATTGTACCTTCCCATGATACTGTAGCTTCAAGGGTAAAAAGTTCAGTTCGTGATAGATGTTCTCCAAAAAGATTTCATGATATGTAATGTTTGTAGATGATGTATGTTCATCATTTATTTTGTTGTTTTGTTAAAAAAGGGAGATATGTTGTATTTGCATTGCTAAGGCTTGTTTATTTACTCCATGTTGAGCATGTGCACCAGAGCATCTTATGAATAACATTCTGGTTCCATGTGGAACATTGAAGATGAGTCTGGTGTTGAAGGACAGTTGCATCTGGCTTGCTGTACTGACCACTGGATTACTGGTTGCTGTGCTGCTTACAATAAACTACATGGAAAACTACTGGAAGTTTGGAAACCTTATTTCAACAACACATTTCAAAAATTCTTTTAAAGCCCGGAAGCAGCTGAGGGTCATTCAACATGAGCATAAAATGCCAGTCAAAGCACTCATCCAGGAGGTGCCAACACGTTGGAACTCAACATATTACATGCTTGAGCATCTGTTTGAGCAGTACATACCACCTAATGCTTATGTCATGAAAAGGTCAGGAGACCCTACTGTGAAAGGCATGACCGTTGAGATGGCCCAATGGGAACTCGTCAAATGCCTGACAGAGATGCTACTTCCTTTTGAGGTCTTCACACGTGAAGTGAGCAGGGAGGACTGTACTATGGGCCAAGCTATCCCATTGTTGTACATGCTAGAGAAAGAGCTGAAGGAGGTGTCAGAAATGTACGCAGGTGTGGATGACAAAGTAGACGCATATTATTTGGCAGACACCTTAGTCGCTCGCTTATCTGACAATACAAGGATTCAAAATAACATTGTGTCACATCCACATTACATTACTGCCTCAATTTTGGATCCACGTTACAAATTATTGCTGCTCAGTAATTAAGTAATTCCTTTTTCAGAAGTGGATGTTGCCCAGTACAAAACTTTGATAGCTGAGGAAGCCACTGACTTTGAAAACGAACGGATCTTAATTAGAGGCCCGCCCCCCCAGGGCAGCAAAAGTGCTGCAGGGCACCCAGAGTCAAGTTCTACTTCAGAGGCCGAGAGCAGTGCGTTTGCCTCCCAGCAGTCAACAACACTGCCAGCAATAACATCAACAGCACCAACAGGATCATCAGGCACATTTTAAAAAACGGCAGGTGATTGGTTTCTACGGAAAGGGTTTTGTACGTCCAAGACTGATGCAAAGGCAAAAGAGGCCAAGCAAATCGAAGCACCCCTGAAAATTGAGCGGATGGTTCAGGCCTATCTAGATGACACAACAGAGGTCTTCATGGAGCAAAGCCCATTGGTGTATTGGTATGGGAAAAGAAGCCAATGGCCAGTGCTCAGCAGGCTGGCGATAAAGTATGTGGCTTGCCCTGTTGCAAGTGTCTCTTCAGAGCGTGTTTTCAGTGCTGCTGGTGCCATTGTTACTGTCAAAAGGACCAGTCTCTCTCCCAAAAGCGTTGAGAGGTTAACCATGATCAAAATGAATCAACACTTTATACCACCGGAGTACAAAATACGTGAATCACAGCAGGAAGAGGAGAGCGACTTCAATGATATAAGTAGTGGGTTGTTAGACGTACTTCTGTCAGAACCACCAGAGTTTGAGGACGAGCTCCTCTTCCCTGACAACTAGGCTTTCAAATTGTTCTCCCTTCCTTTATTTGTGTGTGACTGTGTATCTGTTTTTCTGGTTCAAAATCTAATCACAACAAATCCATCAACAGTCTCCTCTTTTTATTTCCCTATTGGAGTTGCACGTCTGTGCATAACTGTCCACTCCACTCCTCAGGGTCCTGCTCCATCTTCCTTACTCTCCCTTAGTACATTTCAAGCAAGCCAGACATTGGATGGAGATGGAGAATAGTACAATACATGTTGCCTCCAACAGTCCCTCCATAAGAAGTGAAACGTGACTCCAGCTATATTCCGTTTTGTTTCCAAGCCGAAAGAAACTCATCACTGACTGTCAGAAGGCTAGGCAGGCATCAGATCTGACAGCGAAAGAGAACAGCAAGGCAGGTAATAAGTGATTATTGTGAATGATGGCATGCATTGCATTGGATGCTGGCTGACTACGAATGAATGTGCATGAAGTAGAACTATACTAGTTTATCGACAAAGCAAAAGTGACTCAGGTGAGGTGACAGTTAATGTTTCCTTGTTGTTTAATAACCACATTGTACTCCTACCACTGCAGGTGCCGGCCAATATCCATTGCAATTTTGTATTATGGAATATATTATAAACTTAATCAGTCACTACAGACTGAGTTGGTGTTGGAGAATATACGTACCACACAGTCATCATCATGATGCTGCTGAGCACACAGTCAGTTGGATCGGAGATAATTGATGGAATAACTGCGTTTCATGGGCTGACTTAAAAGGTAAACAGTTTGAACAAGAACCACAGCAGACCTAGGCTACATGTCCGTGTAGTGGTGTGGACTGGAGTAGAGTGTAGTGGTATGAGGGGCAGTGGCGCATTGATTTAGTCACTTCATTTGGAAAATGCTAGGTTGCTGCAGTGCATATGACATTTGTCTGGCTCGGTCAAAATGTAAGTAAGGGGTAGGGTGCCTGGCCTGTGCCGCGGTCCTCCTGTTCCGTGGCTGTGCTGGCTCCTGAGTCCTGTCCCATTGTTATTTTAGCTTAATACTGTAGAGTAGACACTATGTATCCGATCCAAGCTGCATCAGTCTGAAAGTGTTCTCTCCAGAGTCTTGTCTTCTCTTCTTGCACTCCACTGTAATTGAGTTTATTATTTTAAATGCAGTAATTTTTCAATACCCTGTTTGTTTTTCCATCTACACTTACAGGCCGGCCTTTAACCTGTGCTATAGTGGGAGAAACAACTCACACTTACCTTACCAATCCGCATCAGGCAGGCAGTGGTACCCAAGATTGATGTGCGGAGTGTCCATGGAAGAGAGGACCAAGAGGAATGACGAGAATGATGCAACTCCACATTTGGACCAGGATAATACAGTAACTTTAGTATCATTCATCATTTGTCTTTAATTTATTTGATTCCTTTTTTCTCTTCAATCATTATGACTGTGTTTTGTGGTTTGTTTGGTAATTGATCCCTACAACTATTTTTTCATTTCCTTTGCTAGCTTGAAAAATAAAAGTAAGCCCGGTACAGCATGTAATCGGTTCGGTCTGAGCTCTGAGGGCGTCAGACAGGCAACGCAAATTTCATATTAATAATTTCTTCCCTGTACTGTCTCATTGGGTAATAGTAGTTAGTAAGTACAACTCATTATCATTAACCATCAAGTTCTCTTCCTCAGCATGCATGCATTTGCTTTTTCTCACTTTATACTTTGATTTCTTTGATAATGGATCATGGTCGTCTTACAAGATTGTGTTTTACTTTTGTTGTGTCCATGCATACTGTCTGTTTTTCTTTCTCAAACCTTTCCCAAAACCCCACTTCCCATCCATTCAGCAATCCCTAACCCTCTTCCCCCGGCCGTGTGATTTATATTGCGGTGTGATGTGACTACATTAAATGTACACCAACAATTGATCACACGCTTGCTGGGGCAGATGTGGTGAAAGCAACACTAATTGAATTTCAACTAAGGCAGGGCAAGGATCCTCTTCTGCTTGCCCACCCATGCTGTAGTTTACTTTGTTCTACTACTCCTCCCACAGTCTCTCAGTCAAGTGACTTTCTCTTTCTTTTTTCAAATGCTATTGCCAGTGTCTACTACTACCACCACAATAATGGCATCTTCTCTGTTCATTTGGGAAACCAACCATGCAGCCATCAGTGTGCGGAACTTCATCATCAATCACAGGTAAGATAAGTTTGGTGGGAGGTATGGACTAGGAGGAGAGACTGACAGTACTATTATGACAATTAAAAATAACTCAGTGAGGGGTACTGCATCTATCAGTTTGTGTGTTACAAAATCGGCAGATCTTTTAAATCAAACATTGGCTGTGGGCATGCAGCAGCACGGAAAAAAAGTAACAATCCATGTAACTTAGATTGAATTCAGAAAACAGTAACCCACCACAAAACATTAACATCGTATAAGTAAATAGTATAAAATTTAATATCCCCTAACAAAAAAAAACGATCCCACTCTGACCTAACCCACCCCCCTCCCTAACCCCAACCAATGTCCACAACGAAACGAAACGAAAGTCCAAGAGTCCCAATGTTCGAACGAATCCCCAACGCCCAAAAACCCACCCACCAACAAAAGGAATTAAAAAAGGGGCAAGTGACAAGGTCCTCTATAGTCGGCGGGCATTCAGGTGTTTGTCCACCAGGATTTTGACCCGCTCCTCTAGGTTCTCCTCTAAGTGGGCCATCCGGCGGAGCAGCTGGTGGCGAAATGCCCTGCAGTTACATGCAGGGTGGGGGGCAGCAGTGGTTGAGATGGAGGCGCGGTGGCGGGCGGCTGCCAGACCACGGCGCCGTGAAACTGGATGCAGGGCCTGACTGGGGCCCGGGGAATTGGAGGAGGCTGCAGCAGCAGCCGCCTCCTCCTCTCCTCCGCCTGAACCACCAGCCGGCGATATTCTTCGCAAAAGGCCTCCAATTTACGGCGCCGGGCCCTGGCGGCCAACTCCTTCCGAGATGGTTTTGGTGTGGATGTGGAAGGAGTATCTATATCAAGAAAGAAAAAGAACATGTTGTAGCCAATATACTCTTAGCAAAACAGAAACACTAAAATCATTCAACACATAGTGTCACAGTATCACTAGCAAGCACAGTTCATAACATTTGTGATTTGGTGGTAAGTATCTCTACTCCTACTTCCTTGGACTCTAACATTTGTGGGAGTTTCCAACATAATAATCATACTATGTACTCCGGTACACCAGTCGTGTTGTTCTTATCTGTAGTTTAGCGCAATTACATAACCTTGTTGTAGCCGGCATGCCAGCTCAGTCAGCTAAGCTTGCACCCAAGAGAAACAGATATGAGCCACATGATGCAGACTCACGTTAGTTTTATTTACTACTACTGTCTGCAGGTGGGGAAGCTCATATTTTTGCATGACGCCTTACGGCCGGTGGCACTGGCCATCCTCTGTCTGTTACATGAGGGCAAATGAACAATTTCACTTACACCCTGCCCTGGGTACTACAAAAAAAAAGCTGATTATTTATCTGATCCAATGATCATTGCTTATATTCATATTATAGATGGTAATACGACATCAGGTCAGTAGCGGTCGGTGGTGGGAGTGCTGCCGGGCGGTGACGTGGGAAGGTGCAGGGTGGGGACAGTAAACTATGGATTAAGGACAATCACAAGTAATTAAACAATACATAAAAAAAATAAATGTTGCACGCACTGCATCGCATTCGGCCGTGCAGTGCGCACAATGAAAATAATGTTATTTATTTTTATGTTGATTACCTGTATTTGGCCGTAATACACAGTTTACTCGCCAGTCCCACCCACCCTGCCCTTCCCCATGTCACCGCCCGCCAGCACTCCCACCACCAACCGCTACTGCAGAGGGTACTTTGCTTTCATTGATTGTGTAACCAATAACCATAAACAACAGATAGGCCACCCTTTGCAGGCTGGCTGACCCAATCGAAAATACATTGATAATAATAGGTAGGGAGTGGTCCCCAGAGTGGGAGGAAGGGGCTTCAGCTTGATAATATATATATATCTATATATATATATATATATAGATATATATATATCAGCAAAACTTCCTTTTGGAAAAAGGAAAGTCGACGCCTTGTCTGTTGCGCAAACTTGTTTTATTCTGTCAGCTCAAAACGTTAGACGCGTTTCGCCTGCAGTGCAGGCTTGTTCACTAACGATTAGCATAAAGTTTTCCTGCCATTTTAAACAAACCGTGATTACGTGATACATGTAGAACTACTCAAACATGGAAAGTGCAAACAGACTAGTAGTTCAGTACTGAACTACTAGTCTGTTTGCACTTTCCACCGTTTGTTTAAAATGGCAGGAAAACTTTATGCTAATCGTTAGTGAACAAGCCTGCACTGCAGGCGAAACGCGTCTAACGTTTTGAGCTGACAGAATAAAACAAGTTTGCGCAACAGACAAGGCGTCGACTTTCCTTTTTCCAAAAGGAAGTTTTGCTGATATTTTCGGGCCGTGCTTTGGAGGTCCATCCGTCGACGCGCCCTCTGGTCTGGAGGTGGTGGGCATACCGAAGCATTTGGAGGAGCAATATATATATATATATATATATATATATATATATATATATATATATATATATATATATATATATATATATATATATATATATATATATATATGTGCTTGCAAACTACTGCAAGTCTACTGTATTCTGATAATACTACCTATATTCCCCTACGCTTTGCTACAGTGGCGCAGTTTCTTTTACATTTTCTTCAAAGTAAGAATCTCCAGTGACACTTTCCACCTATACTGTCTATTGATGATAGTACATCCAGGCATACATCCATTAAAGTAAACGTTTATCCTTCTTTTTTATATATCTCATACTTAGTTGGTTTCACCAACAACCACCCATGCTTCCGCTCCTTCCTTGCTTGCCTAGGCTTTGAGTTTGAATTTGAACCAAACACCGCTGATTCTTGCTATCTAGCACTATCCACCCATACTGTGTCGCCCACCCAGGCAGGCATTCTCTTTCACCTTCCACCCATCCTTCAACAACCCATGCATCTGATCTGATTACTATCAGCCACCTATGCATGCTTCCAACAACATATCCTTCTCTGCCAGTCAGTCATATTATTTATCTCGCCCGTACTTCCACCCTTAGTTCTTTCCCTCTTTGTTCAACACATCCATCAAGGTCATCTGATCTAAGTTTGCCTTCTCCATAAAACCTTCACAGCTGATTTTGGAGTCAAATAGAAGAGGCCATTGGTTACTCAACTCACGCTGTTAATGCTAAGTAAAAGGTGTCTTCTTCAACCGTTGTATAATGTTCACTACAACTTAATAAGTCGCACAGTGCAGTGAAATAGTGAACACACTTCCATCTAGTAGTAATGTCAAGAAGTAATGAATATAACTTACCGCCGCCGGCCACTGCTGCTGGCTCCCCCCCTGTCTCTCCTGCAGGTGCCGCCAGTTCTCCTGCCCCCTCCGGAATGGCTGCATCGCCGCTGGCCCCGCCGGCACTGGTGGATGGTAGTGTGCCTAGAAAAAAACATCACAAATTTTTAGATGCCCGGACCCCTCCCCCTATTTTAATAGTGTTCACTTGGAACATTGAAAAAAAGTTAATCCAACATACATCAGCACTAGACAGTCAGTAGACAGACACTAGTAGTGATATGGTTCCTAGGGTCATCTAGTCCTACTCTACTCTTTTGAAAGTTAGCCTGAGCCATGTGTAACCCTTTTAGATTCATCATGTCGACTACTACTCTTTTGGCGCATATTTAATTATACCTGCCAGCTTATTGACATGTGCAGTAGACGCCTTTGAGGCCACTTGACTGTTGCGCACAAGTGAAGAGGTCGAAAAACAACCCACTTATTGAGTTCGTTTAGTCCATATTGCTTAGCCATCACATACATGTTACACTTTTTGCCATGACTGCAAAATGCTTGCATTCACCAGTATACTATCTAACGGCTAACGCGCAGCATTTTTCTCACATAATAGGCGGAAGATTCCCTTCTACAAACCAGAGATTCACAGAGCTTATTATGATGCAAGATAATGTAACCAGTATTTCTACGTTCTACGGTGAGGGGTCTTCCAGAATTCAAAAGATCTTGGCTCTTGTTCTTGTTGTCATGCACTTGTAAATGTTTACTGTTTTAATCTTAGGCTTTTTGCTGGCTTATTGACTATGGCTGTAGTAAATTAAATTTCATATTAACGATGTACAGAGTTTGTTACTTGTTTCAAATAAACCTTTTGAACTTACACATAGACTCTGTGGTATTTGGTGTGGTGGGGTGGACTTACACAAGTGAGTGAGCAAAATGGTGTTATTATGTTCTGGGTTGTCTGTCTCAGTCATCATCAACATTGTGTATCTTCTTTGTGGGGGGGGTCGGGAGTGGAACCCTAATGTGAGACACTATAGCTAGTCGGTCAGGGGATCGTGGGTTCTTCGGACTGAGGTGTGATCAGTAAGGTCCAACCTCCCATCACCAACATCCTATTTTGTTGTGCATAGTTCTGCATATGGCTCTGCAGAATCACTAGACAATAGTAGTATCATGTACTATCCGATCAAAAATACTAGTCAAATATCTGGTTGGCCATTTTGTTTGTGGTAATTGTCAAAGCCTCAGCATTGAGAAGACTAGAAGAGGACAACCCAAAGGACAGGACACAGTGGCTAGAGCTATTGGTCAATCAGAGTTTTATTATTCCAAAGAAAACCTTCAATAAAGAGTGGGCAACTGTGCAAGCTTCGCTACAGACAGAGTAATAATAGTAATAGTAGTAGTAGTAGTACAGAGAGTCATAGCAGAGGCAGTTTGAAGCAACTTAGTTAGAGGCAGGGATAAACAGAATTTGGAAACAGATAGTCAAGGTCAAAGAAGTAAGCTTTTGTAAAAAATAGAATTAGAAAGTGGAACCATAATTTATAGTTCGGAAAAAAAAGATGCAGTACAAGTTAGGGAAATCTAAATGTCAATATAACCACTGGAGGACTTACTGAGGCCAGCAGCAGGAGCCTCGGTAGAGGAGCGGTCCTGTGGTTCCCCCGCCGACCCCGACCCCGTCTTCTTGCCCCTGGGTGGTGCTAATGATCATGTAAAATATAATAAAGAAAGAGACAAGCATTAAGGAGTGCTGTGAAACAAATAATAATAAATCATTTGGAAAAATAAGTCAACAACATTTTAGGAAACAACAATTGCAATAAAATTGACCTATCTAATCAGATGGATCGACTACTGGCTTCTTCCTGCATTCACGGATCGTCTACTTATTTATGAACACTCCAGTGTTCCATAATCAGTCTGATTACAATACGAAGCCTAGTAAGTACCACCTGACCTACACCACCTATTCCAGACGGGCCAATTGTTCACTAAGTCTGCATTTCCATTTTTCTCAGCCATCAAATGCATAGATGAGATGGAGGACACATGTATACATTTGTGCATACATACATACAACAAATTGTGGGTTGGTTGCATGATTCTGATCTAGTTCTGCTACTGACTGACCATGCTAAGCCTACCACTCACAAAACAAAGTACAAAAGGTTCTACGGAGGACTGGGGTAAGCAGCACTCAGTGACAGAGGAGGCGTCACGCAGACCGCATGATAAAACAATTATTAAGTTAACTAATACTAACAAACTAAACCTAGTATCCAATATCCATCCACCACTATTTCACAGTAGGACAATGGAAGGACTAGAGTCTCTCTAGCAAATCGCATTACCTAACTTCAGTTCTGTAAAATTAACTCTTACATAATCAGCACAAGCTAGCGCAAACTAAGTTGCAAACAAGTAAGAGTACCACCGAGCACCTGGGTCCTTGAATCAAAGAAGATTTTGCTTTTTGGAACGTAATTTACCAGCAACGCTTGGCACGCAGCAGTAATCTTGTTGTTCGTCAAATTTAATTTATACACAATAAGTTACTCACCAAGCCCGACGACCTCGACACCTAGCAGGTCCAACAGGTCCTGCTCCCGGTCCAGGATGTCGGACCACCGGTGGGCTAGCTGATTGTGGGTGCGCCGGACCCCAGAGCACCGGAACACTGCCCAGCGCACCTTCGCCCACCGACGGTGCAGCTCCTGGGTAGCGTACCCGGAGCCGGGCCTGCCGCCTGCTGCCAAGGTCAAGGGGAGGTGGCGCTGGATGAAAAAAACAAGGGCGGCCACCTCCTCCTCCCCAAACAGTTGCCGGGCCTGCACCCCTGCAGGATGCATTCTGCCGCAAGGCAGGCGGCCCCTGTCTGCTGCTCCTGCAGGTCCCTTGCCCTTGGCACTAGCTGTGCCCTTGGCCGTGGTTCTGGGGTGGGTGGGAGGCGGAAAAGAAAAGTTAGAAGGGGAAAAAAAGGTTAGGGGGAAGAAGAAAGAAAGAACTTTATAAAAGTAAAAAAAACACAGTAAAAGTAGAAATAAAATGCAAAATATAAACTTAGGCAAAGAGAGAGATGGATGAGAACTAAAAAAAGTCAGAAAAAATGCTTTAAAGACAAAGGATTGCAAAGATAAAGGGAGGATAGAAAAGTAGGCCCAGAACTATAGCATAGAGTGAAAAACAAGATGGCCGCACCCATTCGCGACCGCGTGGGTAAGTTTGCGCGATATTTCTCGTGAACATGCACTATTCATTGCGAACAAGTAAAATGCGCTCCCGAACACGTCAATGCACATCGCGAACATGCTATCCGTGACCCGGAACAGGAAATAAGGCATCGCGAGCGGGCAGGACAATTGAAAAACAAGATGGCCGCGCCCATTGGCGACCGCATGGGTAAGATCGCAAGATATTATCCCCCAAGCATGCAAACAGCTCCCCGAACACGCTCACCGCGCTCCCGAACAAGAAAAAGCCATCGCGAACGGGCGCCCCGAGCAACTACGCAAGCTTGCGAAGCTACGCGTAGCTCGCGTAGTGCAAGTACATCTTCGCGAAGCTTCACGAAGCGCGACTACGCGAACTACGCCCAGGGTTAATTAAAATCTTCATCTTCAGAAATCGGTAGATCTTCCAGCAAGATGTTGAAATACAACAAGTAAAAAATACTAACAAACTCACTGCAAGAAAATCCATGCAATATTGGTAGTTGTAAGTAGGTAGCACCTTCACCTGCAGAAGAGGGAAAAAAAGAATACACAACACAATCTTCAACTCCCATAAATTTGATGTACTCCTTCAGAATTTTGGTATAGATAATATGATGAAATCCATTATCTAAGCTCTCCCTGCATGTCAGTGTACTATTTATCTTCATTATGTATTGTAGTCAATTCAACCTTTGTGGAGTCATATCCTACCTGAGAAAGGAGGCACAACAGGACAATACAGATCATTAGCATTATTGAAAATGTAATCAGGATAATAAAAGCAGCATCTGTCATATGCCATTTTCTATTGAGACTAATGATAAAATGTTCTCGTGAAACTCCAAAAGTAAACAAAACATTTCTTTAACAATTTCTTCTTCAAAACTTAAAATAAACTTCAAAAGAGTTTATTTTCAGTTTTTTCTGTTCCTTTTAGTTCATGCTCTCAAATGATTTCTTTCTTCTTCTCTAGAACTTAGTTGACAATTCTCATAGTTGGATTTAGTGTTTGACAATATCTTAAGATTTTCAAGGTGGTTCTTCTTCAGGTTCACCTTCAGGCCCACTTCCAAGGTGTATTGGCAACTGTTTATTGGACTGTAGATCTTTGGTTCTGATTCTTCTTCATATACTGATGCTAGATACACCCATTCAGGTGAATCATACTTTCTATTTGGAGTTCTCTTTCTCAAAAACTTCTATAGCTTTGTTGTCTTCACCAGTTTCACTTTTAAATGTCAACCGACACCCCCATAGATCCACTACAAACTTGAGCTTGAGTCTGTGAATCAGTGGTTGTTACCACAACATCTTCATCCACTTCCTTTATTGTTTTTATATGAGTGGCGTGGATCTACTGTTTAATTCCGGCACACTTTACTGTAGTGTTAGTCACCAGTATCACTTGATACGGGCCTGACACCTTTCCTCAAGGCAGCTTTTCCTAACATATCTTCTGACAATCACCAAATAGCCTGGGTTCAACGAATGGCATCGGGCTTCCTTTGCTGGTTCTGTTGTCAAGGTCACCTGATGAGAAACAGATGTTTCCATATCAGCGAGACCTTCGCAGTAATTTAAAACAATGTCATCAGTAATTGAAATAAGTGTAGCTGAAGGAGTATCAGCAAATCTCATTGCTCTGCCCACCAATACTTCATGAGATGAGAGACCAGTCTTTTTGTCAGGAGCACCTATGATACTCATCAAAACAACAGGAACAGTGTCGGACCCTTTCAAACCAATGGAACACCACACTCTGTGGGGCCCTCGTATACAGACCTTCTGGACCCCGCTCCCCTTTCAAGTAAGCCATAACAGACTACATCGCTCACCACGCGCTCGCCTCAATGGACTACATCCACTTCGGTGACCTCAGTTTCCACCTGGACAAACTCAAAGACCACAATATCTCATCCCTACTGGAGAATCTCACCATCATTGGACTAAAAAAACTGGTCACAACGCCAACCCACTCAGCAGGACACCACTTGACCCCATCTTCTCCACAAGCAACAACATCTCTGTCAGTCCCACCTCCGAGCCACACTGGACTGACCACCACTGCCTTCACTTCTCCTTCACCAAACCCACTGTATGCCACCACGCCTACCGCGATCCTCGCTGAAGCTGGAACAAGGCCACCAAAGACCAGCTCACCACATCCCTCAGCAAGACCCCACCGCAGACATTCACATTCACGGATGCCAACACCTCAGCATGCAACCTCCACCACTGGATATCCGACTGCGCCAACTCACTGGCCTACTCAAGAAACTCTGAGGCAAGCAGCCCTCCAAGAAAGCCAGGTGGTTCTCCCAACCCTCCAAGAGTCCAGGAACACCTTCACATGACTTGAGAAAAGATGGATGAGCAGCAAGATCACGGAAGACCACGCAGCCTCCAAATCTGCCGTCACCGGACACCACCGCCTCATCAGACCAACAAAGAAAGCAGCAATCAAGGAACGCATCAATGCACACAACAGCGAAAAGCTCTTCACCGTGGTCTAAGAAATCACCAAACCCAGCACAGAGAAAGCAGACATCCACCCATTCCAAGACCTCTGTGACAACCTCGCCACCTTCTTCTACCACAAGATCAATGAGATCTTCGACAGCTTCGCAACCCACAACTCACCCACCCCACCCAAAACCACCACACCCAATAGCTCCAGCCCCCAGCAGACTGTTACCTACTGGAATACCCTCACCTCTCACGACAACCTAAGGATCATGAAGAACATTCACTCCGGAGCCCCCTTGGAACCCTGCCCTCACCACATCTTTATATGAGCAAGGACCTCAACACTCCCGAACTTTGCCACACCATCATCTGCTCTATCGAGCCCACAACTTTCCCAGAAGACTGGAAGCATGCAGAGGTCACCCCCCTGCTGAAGAAACCTTCTGCCGACCTGTTGGACCTCAAGAACTACAAACCCATCTCTCTGTTCCCCTTCTCAGCCAACGTCATAAAGAAAGCCATCAATGCACAACTCTCCGAGTGCGCTGAAACAAACAACATCCTGGACCTATCCCAATCGGGCTTCAGAAGCCACCACAGCAATGAGACTGCTCTCCTTGCTGCTACAGATGACATCCACACCCTCCTCGACTGAGGTGAGACAGCAGCCCTCATCCTCCTTGACCTGTCAGCTGCCTTCAACACTTTCTCCCACCACACCCCCCGCACAAGACTCCACGATGTCGGCATCCGCGACAAAGCCCTAGAATCGATCGCCCCTTCCTCAACGGACAAACGCAGAGTCCGACTTCCATAATTCAAATCAGGACCCACAGACATCAGCTGCGGAGTGCCTCAGGGATCCTCCCTGAGCCCCTGCCTCTTCAACATCTACATGGCCCCGCTTGCAGCCATCATTAGAAGCCACAGACTCCCAGCTGATTCTCTCCCTCACAGACAAACCCGCAGTCACCAAGTGAAACTTCCACAGGGGGATGAAGGCAGTCGCCACCTGGGTGGAGCGCAACTGCCTCAAGCCTAACTCAGACAAGACCGAAGTCCTCATTCTGGGATCCTCTGCCCGGGATGACTCTTTGTTTCCCGCAGCGCTCGGAATCCCCTTCACACCCACGGAACACGCATGAAACCTCGGTATCATCCTGGACTCCTCGCTCTCAATCAACCGCCAAATCAACGCCATCTCGTCCTGCTTCCACACGCCCCGCCTCCTTCGTAAGATCTTCAAGTGGATCCCCACCGAGTCCAGAAAAATGGTCACCCATGCGCTCGTCAGCTGCAGACTCAACTACGGCAATGCACTCTAGGTTGGCACCACCCAGAAACTCCATACAAAACTGCAGACTGTCCAAAATGCCTCTGTCAGACTCATCCTGAACATCCAGCGCTGTAACCACATCACCGGTCACCTGAGAGACCTTCACTAGCTACTTGTCAACAGGAGAATCACCTTCAAGCTTCTCACACACGCCTACAAAGCCCTCCACAATGCCGGACCTGCATACCTCAACCACCACCTCTACTTCTACACTCCCACCAGACATCTCCGCTCTGCCCAACCAGTCCTGCCACCATCCCATGGATCCGAAAGACCACGGCTGGAGGAAGATCCTTCTCCAACCTTACTGTGCAGACCTGGAACACTCTGCCTCTGCACCTCAGGCAATCACCATCGCTGCCGCAAATCTGGAAGATCCTCAAGATCTGGCTCTGAGACTGAACCACAGACCAAACTCCCCCTGGCCCCCACCCAGTGCCTTGAGACCCTCACGGTTGAGTAGTCATGCTTTATAAGACCCCGATTGATTGATTGATTGATTGAAGCACATTCTCTGGCCAGTTTTTTCTTTTCAGTTCCATTCATTCTCTCAGCCGCTCCAGAGAATTGAGGACAATAACTACATTTGAACCGCTGGTCAATTTGGAGAGCTGTTCAAATTAACTGTAAAATATAATTTTCAAAATGTGAGACATGTGATGTCTCAATAGAGCTCAGTCAGCAAAATCCTGGTGTTAATTCCCACAACAAAAGTTTGGCAACTATCAGGCCGTCTGATCTCTGGGTAGAATAAACCTTGACCCATTTAGAAAACCGGCAGACAATCGCAGGAATTTATTTAAGGCCATTATAAACTAGCATTTAAACAGAATCTGCTTGAAGTCACGTAAATGGGCCCTCTGATTGTTACATTGACATGTAAAACAATGACTGTACAAATCTTCTACAACATATGTTAATTTTGTATTTGCCCAATGCTTAATAAATGTCCTCACCATGGAATCTCTCCCTGAATGTGATTGGCTATGCAGATTTCTGACCATAGGAAGTAACAGTGAGTCAGGTAATACATATTTATATTCAGGAGTGATGTATAGGTCCTCCTAATTCCTCATGCAACCCAGCATTTGCCATTTTCTTTTCTCATCTTCTGGAGCTTCCTCCTGGAGATTTCTCAATTCACTCAAAGAAGTCTGAACTGGATTTAAGAAGAAACCACTCATATCTTCTGTGTTTACCACAGAATTGTGTCTTGCTTCATCTGGCTTTGTTCCTTGAATCACTGGTTCATTCTCAAGTGCACAGTATCTGGCGACTTGATCAGTATATTTATTCCAAGAATGGTCATATAATTTCCAGCCTTATCAGCAGCACCCTTTACTGTAGAAATCTATTTCCATTGTTGTATTGATTTCAACAAATCAAGTATATAGATTCCTGATTGGAGCTTCAGAAGTTGTCATAAATCCCACAGTTGCCTAAAATCATGGACCATTCGAAAACCATATTGACTGTCTGTATAAATTGTTATATTCAAATATTCTGACAGGCCACAAGTTCTTGTCAATACAACCGACTCTACCACTTGTGCTGAGTTTACATTCAGCAGATGTGATGCTTCAAGGATGTCAGAAATGGAGCATACTGCATAGGCAGCCTTCAGTGCTCCATCATGATCTCTTCAAGAGGAACTATCAACAAAAAAGTCAGATCAGCCATTTTAAGAGGAATTTCTTTAATATCTGGTCTTGGTTTGCTGCATAATCCTGTAACACTGATGCAGTCATGCCCAGGCTCATAATCATCATCATCATCATCCCGCCTGTTTTTGTCTTCACAGCTTTTGATTGGAACAGGAAGCAATGTTGCAGGGTTCAAAAAATGACATCTTCTGTTTGAGATATTTTCAGCTGCCAGTCTGACATGCTCATATCTGGTCAATCAGCTGTTTGTCATATACTGAGTTTGTGTATGAGTCAGCAAAACCTCAGCACAGTGTGAAACAAACACAATTAATGTATGTCCCATCGCAATCCCTTCACTTTGTTCAATTACAATGCAAACGGTTGAAACCAATTTCAAACAACCAGAAAGAAGTGCAGCAACTGGATCCAAAACAGCTGATAGATAAGCCACTGCCCTCATGATTCCTCCTTGTTTTTGTGACAAAATTGCAAGGGTACACCCATCTTTTCCAGAACACAAAAGATAGAATTCCAAATATAAATCAGACATTCCAAGGGTGGGTACATTACACAAACTTGTTCTCGATACTTGGAAGGCCTCTAAACATTCTTCATCATATGGTGCTGGATCTTGGTTACCACTATGGGTCAACCTTACTAAAGGTTTTAGAATCAAGGGAAAATTTGGAATCCACAGATTACAGTGGCTCACAATTCCCATGAGCATTCTGCTTCTGGGTGGTAGGCAGATTCATTTTCAGAAACGTGTTCTTTAGGAACTTATCTGTTTCTTTTTTAAGGTGATGACCAAGATAAACCACTTCCTTTCTTTACCATACTGCATTTTTTTAAGAGAAACCTTGTGACCGTTGTCAGCTAAATGATTCTACAGAGCAATTGTGATAAGTTTACAGTCATCATTTATCTTAGATGTGACCAGTAGTTCATCAATATTGTGCAACAAGACTGAGTTGCAGGGTAACCTTACATTTTCTAGATCTTTCTTCAAGATTTGACTAAACATTGAAGGGCTTTCAGTATACCTTTGTGGAATTCGACACCAAATGAGAACTTTATTTTGAAATTGAAATGCAAACAAGTATAGACTGTCTTCATGGAGAGGAATGGAGACAAACATGTTTGGCATAAGTCAGTGACTGTATACTATTCTGCATCTGATGGGATTTGGAACAGGATTACTGCTGGATTCAGTACCACCAGGCAACATGGAATCACTATTTTTTATTTATTTTACTCAAATCCTTCACTACTAGCCATTTACCACTCGGTATCTTAATTCCCATAACTGATAGTTACAAGAGCTACCAAGCACTTCCTGAAGAATTCCCTGTTCCATCAGTTTTTCAATGACAGGCTTCATACCTTCCTCTGCTTCTATTAAAAGTTTATAGTGTTTAGTTCTGTGGAAAACAGCATTGGGCTTGACATTTAGTTTGACAGGCTTTGCACTTTGTATTAATCCTATCTCTTCACCAGATGATTCCCATACCTCTTTGTTGATACCATGTCCTAAATCCAGAGATAAATTAGCTGTGGTCAGCACTTGGAACAAGTGGACTCTTGAGTCACATGATTTAATATTAAATACAGAATCTTCATCCTGACGTTCAATAGCAACATCATCTGGTATACAGTAGATCACACAGTTCATCTTCTGAAGCAATCCTCTGCCCAACAAGTTTACAGGACTCAAACCACACAGAATGAACTGATGATAATTCTACATTGACCCTATTGTAACAGGGAAATTTGCTGTGACCTGATTAATAATCTGTTTATTAGTTATTCCTGCAACTTGGACTTCCTTTACCAAGTGGAGTAGGTTTGGAACCGCCGCAGAATGCACTTTGGAGCGGGTAGCCCCTGTATCAATTAAGAAAAAAAAGGGGTGGCTTTTGGCCTCACCATCAATATATGGGTCACTGTGGTCTACCTCCAGGACTTCTCTAATAAGCAATTTTTCTTCCCTCTCAGACTCCATTATTAGGAATTCTTTTCTGGAGAAAACTGAGGAAAATCATCACTCAGAATCAATGGATGCTGTTGATACCCTGGAATATATGGCATTTTGTTTTTCATATTTTTCTGCAGCACTGGGGTGTGGGCATATTCATGCAAAACTGTCACTGATCATGCATACTCTGTAAAGGAGCTGGTTGAACTGGGGCTAGTGATTGTATCTGTGTCTGGTTTGATTTCTTTGCATCTGCTAAATAAAATCATTCAGAATTCAATCTGGATTTTGTCTACATTCCCATTTCTAGTGCCCGGTTGTATCATAGACATGACAAGCACTGGTCTTCTTCAGCATGTCAACATTTGCATTGATTCCAGAATTGTTCACAATCCCTCTTCCATGACACTGGATTTGCATCACTCAGTTTCCCATTTGGCACCTTGCATTGAGGACATCACATTAATTCCAGCATTGGCAGATTGTATGCATCCCAAATCAGAACCCATCAATTGATTCCAGCCATTCCTCTCAAACTGCTTTGTCAGGGCAGCAATCAGCGTCTCTTTGGTTCTTTTCTGCTTTGCATCAAACAAATCACTCCTGTACTTGGCAAATTTCAAAATTCCCATCAATGCTTGTTGTCTGCAAGCACAACATGAAGGTGCGGCGGTGAGCCAATCGGTGCAGGCTGAGCCCTCCTTAGCCTCCATAATGGTGGCCATACAAACTCTAGGGACCACCCTTGAGACGAAAATCGACAAGATGTCCATTGAGATGAATCTCGTACGTGCGGATCTCAATAAAACGTCGGACCAACGAAACGGAAATCAAGGAGCTCCAGGCTTCCTCCAAGAAGCTTGAGCAAAGGGTTAATGACCTTGTACACCAGCACCGTCAGGTGGCCCTGAAGCTCGAGGATCAGGAAGGGAGGGCCCGACGGAACAACATTCGCGTGGTGGGAGTTCCGGAAGGCTCTGAAGGGCCTAGTACATGATGTTGTTCCCTGCAAAGCTCAAAATAATCGACGGCGGCAAGTCCCTCTTTTTCGGCATGCCTTCGGAGGTGCAGGACTGGCTAGACAGAGGAGCATCGCGGATGACAGCGCCTGCCATGGAGGGCGAGTGGAGGGACACCCAGGCCAAGTCACCAGGCTCACTGGATGGCAGGTCAGACACTGAAAGACTGAGTCAGCGTTCATGGCGATCGCGGTCTCACAGTCCTGATATGGGCGCGGCCCAAGGACGCTAATAGACTCACGTGGATTGGAGGAAATATGTTGTTCGGACCTCTGCAAGCAGTACCGTAATGTATACATTTCTGTTATGATAGTGGGTATTGGACCTCTTAAAGGGTTGCCATTGGGGGGAGCGATTTACTCATAATGCCCAGAACGGGTCTGATTTGGGGGGGGTGGCTGAGGGCACTCCCTGACTTCGCTCGGCTGCATGTCGCGGGCATGCTGCCCGGCCAGCCCTAAGACATTGGCAATTGCATTCATTGGGGGACCAGATGTAACTGATGGTACTGTTGGAATCTATGCTCAATATATGTGCCTATGCTTGACAAGTTCTTGACGGTATGGGGAAGGGCGCTCAGCGGCAGGAGTTGGTGCCGGCGCATTTCCCCACCTAAAAGTTTCTCTGGGGGGAGGGGGAAGGGGGAGGGTTTCCTCTCCTTCCTTTTTAGGGCGAAAGGCGCTCTGCTAGTTGGGGATATGGGTCATTGTAAACCTGCATGGCAGGGTTGCAGGGTGGGGGGGCGGTGGGGGGGACAGCGGTTTCTGTGTTACTTATTGATGATTGGTTATGTTTTTGGGGGTAGTTGGGGCTTACCTTGGTTAAGCTAGACATGTACTTATGGAATGTTGTGGTGTTGCAGGAGCTTGGGATTGCATACTCAAAGGGTCTCCAGGGATGGCTACAAGGTGGGATAAAAGTCTTAAGATCCTTAGTTGGAACGTCAACAGGCTAGGGGACAAGCTCAAGAGGAGTATATGGCTTCAATTTGTTAAGCGACGCCTCCCAGATGTTGTCCTCTTGCAAGAGACGCACCTCATCGACAACACTTGTCACGCACTCAACAGATGGGGATATACATTGGCGATACACGCTGGCTTCACATCAGGGTCCCGCGGGGTGGGCATACTGTTGCGCCGGAACCTCCCATTTGTCACCGAACGTTCGGAGACTGACCCACTGAGGCGCTACGCGGTGCTCTCTGGGAGGTGGGAGGGACGCATACTCAACTTGGTGATGGTCTATATCCCACCAGGTCTCCAAACCCAGTCATACCATGATCTCGGTAAACTCCTCCTTTCTCTCCCTGAGGGGCAGCTTCTACTTGGTGGGGACTTCAATGCAGTAGTGTCGGGAAGACTAGATAGGCATCCACCCCGAGACATGACGACAGGGCATTTGTGGCTATCCAACCTCCTGGAGGCGTTCAGACTAGTTGATCTTTGGCGTATGCGCCACCCTCACCTACAACAGTACACATTCTTCTCGGGCCACACCACACCTTTTCTAGGATAGACTATATCCTTACACCGTTGCAGCACGACACTACAGTTCGAGAGATTCAGCATTTGGCGCGGGTATAAGTGACCACTCCCCTGTATGGGCGCACCTCACTATTGGAGAACAGAAAGTAGGCTGTGTGGCACCCATCAACCCCTGGCACTTACGTAATCCTGAGACCAAGAAGAAGATCGGCCGCTCGATAAACCAATACTTCCAGGAGAACGTTGGGACGGTGGAATCCCCTGCTGTCCTCTGGGAAGCATTTAAGACCGTATTGAGGGGTGAAGCCCTCTCAATAATTGCCGGCCAGCGCAAAGAAAAGGAGACCCAAATGCTTAACATCAAACGTGACCTCCTCGCTCTGGAGAGGGAGGCGCAAGTTGACAGGAATCCGGGAGCTCTGCACAAGATGCAGCTCAAGGCGGCAGGATATAAGGAACTCGCCACCGATGCCGCTAAAACCATAGCAAGGGACAGAGATGGCCGGCTGTATGACCAGTGGGACAAAGCGGGCAAATTAATAGCCTGGTTGGATAAAAAGCAGAAAGCGCAGAGGGTGGTATCTGAGCTTCAGACTGAGGCGGGTGCCTTCCTTACTGAGCCACAGGAGATAATTAGGGAGTTTGCATCACATTTTAAAAACGTATACAGTAAGGAATCTATGCTGCCGGAGGAGGCTGCCTCCGAGCTTTTAAAAGATATTGGGCTACCCACCCTTTCGGACGATGATCGGGAGTCTTTGGAAGGTGTACTCACCTTGGAAGAACTGACCAAGGCAATCAAGGACCTCCGGCCTGGGAAAGCTCTAGGACCCAATGGTCTCCCTATCGAGTTGTACAAGCTCAAACCAGACTGCCTGGGCCCACACCTTAAGAATATGTTCGAGGACAGTAAAGCGCTGGGGAGGTTGCCGAGGGACCAGCGTATCGCCACACTGGTGGCCATCCCGAAAGAAGGGAGACCAAGAGAGCTGTGCACCTCCTATAGGCCAATATTGTTACTGAACGCTGAACCCAAAATCCTGGCGAAGCTCCTGGCAAATAGGATCAAGCCGGTCATCACCAAACTGATCCACCCAGATCAGTCGGGCTTTATGCCGCACCGGAATACAGTGTTCAACTTACGATGACTCCACGGAGTGTTGTGACGCAGCCATACGATCCAGGAAGACGCGGATGCCGCTATGGCATTCGACACGCTCGAGTGGCCCTATATGATGGCGGTCCTCAAAAAGATGGGCTTTGGTCCTAATTTCATCCATCGGGTGGGTACGCCTCCTCTACACTGAGCCACTAGCCCAGGTGGTGGTAAATAACAAGATCTCAGAGGTCTTTACTTTGGAGAGGGGGACGCGCCAGGGTTGCCCCCTCTCGCCCTTGCTCTTCGCACTCTGCCCGAAGCCTCACGCGGCCTGGGTACGACAAGATCTCTCACTTCGGGGGCTTAGATGGACAGATGGGTGGGAGGACCAGATCTTGCTCAATGCGGACGACATTCTCCTATACCTTGCCTCCCCTCTACATCCCTAAGAGTCGCACTAGAGATATTCGCCAGTTTCGGGAGACATTTGGGCTATAGCATTAACTGGGGGAAATCACTCTTCTACGTCCTTCATGGGGCCCCCCCTTCAATACAGCATGACTGCCCGATTAAGATGGCCACGGAGGGGTTCAAGTACCTTGCAATCTTTATCTCCACAGTTGTGGCAACTTGCTACGAGAAGAATCTCCTACCACCTCTACAGAGGTTTAAGAGGGACACCGCCATTTGGAAGGGGCTCCCACTGTCCCTGCTGGGTTGGGCAGCTCTGTTAAAAATTATGGCACTGCCGTGTTTCTTATATGCCTTGCAAAATTACCCAGATTAAGTCCCACAAAAGTACTTTGCAGATATCGAGGCCACTCAGAGACAGCTACTATGGGCTGGACCACCACGCATATCGCTTTGATAACTCACACTGGGGTGGTACGATGGGGGTATAGCACTTCCAGACATTCGGAAATGTTATTGGGCGGCACATCTCTCAGCCATAAACCAGGGCACGTACAGTGGCGGAAATGACCCCGGATATGGCATGGACAGGTGGCTCCTCCCGGGGGGGAATTTTGAGGGGGCGCTCTACTCTAAACCTAATAAATACCCACTCACAGGCCCTACAAAACACTCGGTCCAGCTTTGGCATATTGTGAGTCTCAACCTGGCATGGGCTAACAAACGTACTTTGGCCACCCCGCTCTGGGTCTCTGAAAAGCTGGGTACGTTGGTGCGTACAAAAGGGTTCCGTAATTGGGATCTGATAGGGATCTCCCGTATAAAGGATCTATGGGGGCCACGGGGATGGTGACTTTTACCTCACTGCAGCAAACCTACGACTTAGCACAAACGGAGTACTTTCGGTACATGCAGATCAGGCACTCACTCCAGTCCAACATTCCACCCGGTACAACACTCCCGGAGTCCTCCCCCCTTTAGGACAGGCTGCTTGACGGTCATTTACCCGAAAAAGCTATCTCCCTCACATATAAAAAAACTCATAAACCACACCCCAGACCCGTTGTTGGCACTTAGAAGGAAATGGAAGGCCGACGGTCTAGAGATTGAGGACGAGGAATGGAGATAGGCTCTTTCCTCCCCCAAAGAAGTAGCAATATTCGCGAAACTGAGACTGATACAACTAAAAATACTGCACCGAGTCTATGTTTCGGGTACACAACTAGTATTGATGGGGAGGAGTACAGACGGGCTATGTAGGAGACAGTGTGGGGAGGTGGGGACGTATCTTCACATAATTTGGGAGTGCCCTATAATACAGGCATACTGGAAGCGGGTGCATGAATGTATGCGTACAGTCTGAGAGGTTGACTTGCGACCCAAAATTAAAAGGTGCCTTTTGAACATCTGGGAGCCCACGGACCTATCAGCAAAGGGCAAATTATGGGCGACGCTCGGACAAGTAACTGCGAAGCGCAATATAGCACAACTATGGGGAGCATGCACACCTCCAACACTCAGTGAGTGGAAAAAAGATATGGACTGATGTATGCTGCAAGAGAAGACAGTCTATGTGGCCCGGGGGTGTCCCCGGAAATGGGTGGCAGTTTTGTAAAAATAGAATGAATACCGTGGAAACTTGTGTGAGCCCCCCGTGATCCCCTCCCTTGACGAACCACTAACGCAGTAAGGACCTTTGTACTGTCAACAGTATGTATAATAGGCCATCTAAAGTGATATGCTTTGTATAAGAATCTGTGAGTGCCACAATGTACGAAATGTGATTGTGTATGTGTAATGACCAACGAGTTGAAATTTCTGTTTTGCGAATAAAAAGAATTACAAAAAACAAAAACAAAAACATAACGCCCAAATATGAAAAACTCTTAGTTGAGCATCATTTCTGCCCCTCGACACAGTAGTCAACCTATGAAACTCCTTGTACCACTTTTCAGGTTCCTCTTGCAATTTTGGAAAGTCCGTCATAAGGCACATTCACATAATTCCCTCCATGTACTTCTCTCAGGGCTTGATTACAAGTCCGACCGCCCTATCACAATTAGGACGGTCAGACCGCCATTGCCCCGCCGCAATGGAACCACCATCCCCTAGCAGTGGTGCAGTGGTGTAGAGGCAGCAATATCCTTGGTGGGACCGCAGCGGCCCCCCAAAGCATATTACAAGTTTCCCCTCCAGAACTGACCAAGGCAATCAAGGACCTCCGGCCTGGGAAAGCTCTAGGACCCAATGGTCTCCCTATCGAGTTGTACAAGCTCAAACCAGACTGCCTGGGCCCACACCTTAAGAATATGTTCGAGGACAGTAAAGCGCTGGGGAGGTTGCCGAGGGACCAGCGTATCGCCACACTGGTGGCCATCCAGAAAGAAGGGAGACCAAGAGAGCTGTGCACCTCCTATAGGCCAATATTGTTACTGAACGCTTAACCCAAAATCCTGGCGAAGCTCCTGGCAAATAGGATCAAGCCGGTCATCACCAAACTGATCCACCCAGATCAGTCGGGCTTTATGCCGCACCGGAATACAGTGTTCAACTTACGATGACTCCACGGAGTGTTGGGACGCAGCCATACGATCCAGGAAGACGCGGATGCCGCTATGGCATTCGACACGCTCGAGTGGCCCTATATGATGGCGGTCCTCAAAAAGATGGGCTTTGGTCCTAATTTCATCCATCGGGTGGGTACGCCTCCTCTACACTGAGCCACTAGCCCAGGTGGTGGTAAATAACAAGATCTCAGAGGTCTTTACTTTGGAGAGGGGGACGCGCCAGGGTTGCCCCCCTCTCGCCCTTGCTCTTCGCACTCTGCCCGAAGCCTCACGTGGCCTGGGTACGACAAGATCTCTCACTTCGGGGGCTTAGATGGACAGATGGGTGGGAGGACCAGATCTTGCTCAATGCGGACGACATTCTCCTATACCTTGCCTCCCCTCTACATCCCTAAGAGTCGCACTAGAGCTATTCGCCAGTTTCGGGAGACATTTGGGCTATAGCATTAACTGGGGGAAATCACTCTTCTACGTCCTTCATGGGCCCCCCCCTTCAATACAGCATGACTGCCCGATTAAGATGGCCACGGAGGGGTTCAAGTACCTTGCAATCTTTATCTCCACAGTTGTGGCAACTTGCTACGAGAAGAATCTCCTACCACCTCTACAGAGGTTTAAGAGGGACACCGCCATTTGGAAGGGGCTCCCACTGTCCCTGCTGGGTTGGGCAGCTCTGTTAAAAATTATGGCACTGCCGTGTTTCTTATATGCCTTGCAAAATTACCCAGATTTAGTCCCACAAAAGTACTTTGCAGATATCGAGGCCACTCAGAGACAGCTACTATGGGCTGGACCACCACGCATATCGCTTTGATAACTCACACTGGGGTGGTACGATGGGGGTATAGCACTTCCAGACATTCGGAAATGTTATTGGGCGGCACATCTCTCAGCCATAAACCAGGGCACGTACAGTGGCGGAAATGACCCCGGATATGGCATGGACAGGTGGCTCCTCCCGGGGGGGAATTTTGAGGGGGCGCTCTACTCTAAACCTAATAAATACCCACTCACAGGCCCTACAAAACACTCGGTCCAGCTTTGGCATATTGTGAGTCTCAACCTGGCATGGGCTAACAAACGTACTTTGGCCACCCCGCTCTGGGTCTCTGAAAAGCTGGGTACGTTGGTGCGTACAAAAGGGTTCCGTAATTGGGATCTGATAGGGATCTCCCGTATAAAGGATCTATGGGGGCCACGGGGATGGTGACTTTTACCTCACTGCAGCAAACCTACGACTTAGCACAAACGGAGTACTTTCGGTACATGCAGATCAGGCACTCACTCCAGTCCAACATTCCACCCGGTACAACACTCCCGGAGTCCTCCCCCCTTTAGGACAGGCTGCTTGACGGTCATTTACCCGAAAAAGCTATCTCCCTCACATATAAAAAAACTCATAAACCACACCCCAGACCCGTTGTTGGCACTTAGAAGGAAATGGAAGGCCGACGGTCTAGAGATTGAGGACGAGGAATGGAGATAGGCTCTTTCCTCCCCCAAAGAAGTAGCAATATTCGCGAAACTGAGACTGATACAACTAAAAATACTGCACCGAGTCTATGTTTCGGGTACACAACTAGTATTGATGGGGAGGAGTACAGACGGGCTATGTAGGAGACAGTGTGGGGAGGTGGGGACGTATCTTCACATAATTTGGGAGTGCCCTATAATACAGGCATACTGGAAGCGGGTGCATGAATGTATGCGTACAGTCTGGGAGGTTGACTTGCGACCCAAAATTAAAAGGTGCCTTTTGAACATCTGGGAGCCCACGGACCTATCAGCAAAGGGCAAATTATGGGCGACGCTCGGACAAGTAACTGCGAAGCGCAATATAGCACAACTATGGGAAGCATGCACACCTCCAACACTCAGTGAGTGGAAAAAAGATATGGACTGATGTATGCTGCAAGAGAAGACAGTCTATGTGGCCCGGGGGTGTCCCCGGAAATGGGTGGCAGTTTTGTAAAAATAGAATGAATACCGTGGAAACTTGTGTGAGCCCCCCGTGATCCCCTCCCTTGACAAACCACTAACGCAGTAAGGACCTTTGTACTGTCAACAGTATGTATAATAGGCCATCTAAAGTGATATGCTTTGTATAAGAATCTGTGAGTGCCACAATGTACGAAATGTGATTGTGTATGTGTAATGACCAACGAGTTGAAATTTCTGTTTTGCGAATAAAAAGAATTACAAAAAACAAAAACAAAAACATAACGCCCAAATATGAAAAACTCTTAGTTGAGCATCATTTCTGCCCCTCGACACAGTAGTCAACCTATGAAACTCCTTGTACCACTTTTCAGGTTCCTCTTGCAATTTTGGAAAGTCCGTCATAAGGCACATTCACATAATTCCCTCCATGTACTTCTCTCAGGGCTTGATTACAAGTCCGACCGCCCTATCACAATTAGGACGGTCAGACCGCCATTGCCCCGCCGCAATGGAACCACCATCCCCTAGCAGTGGTGCAGTGGTGTAGAGGCAGCAATATCCTTGGTGGGACCGCAGCGGCCCCCCAAAGCATATTACAAGTTTCCCCTCCAGAACTGACCAAGGCAATCAAGGACCTCCGGCCTGGGAAAGCTCTAGGACCCAATGGTCTCCCTATCGAGTTGTACAAGCTCAAACCAGACTGCCTGGGCCCACACCTTAAGAATATGTTCGAGGACAGTAAAGCGCTGGGGAGGTTGCCGAGGGACCAGCGTATCGCCACACTGGTGGCCATCCCGAAAGAAGGGAGACCAAGAGAGCTGTGCACCTCCTATAGGCCAATATTGTTACTGAACGCTGAACCCAAAATCCTGGCGAAGCTCCTGGCAAATAGGATCAAGCCGGTCATCACCAAACTGATCCACCCAGATCAGTCGGGCTTTATGCCGCACCGGAATACAGTGTTCAACTTACGATGACTCCACGGAGTGTTGGGACGCAGCCATACGATCCAGGAAGACGCGGATGCCGCTATGGCATTCGACACGCTCGAGTGGCCCTATATGATGGCGGTCCTCAAAAAGATGGGCTTCGGTCCTAATTTCATCCATCGGGTGGGTACGCCTCCTCTACACTGAGCCACTAGCCCAGGTGGTGGTAAATAACAAGATCTCAGAGGTCTTTACTTTGGAGAGGGGGACGCGCCAGGGTTGCCCCCTCTCGCCCTTGCTCTTCGCACTCTGCCCGAAGCCTCACGCGGCCTGGGTACGACAAGATCTCTCACTTCGGGGGCTTAGATGGACAGATGGGTGGGAGGACCAGATCTTGCTCAATGCGGACGACATTCTCCTATACCTTGCCTCCCCCTCTACATCCCTAAGAGTCGCACTAGAGATATTCGCCAGTTTCGGGAGACATTTGGGCTATAGCATTAACTGGGGGAAATCATTCTTCTACGTCCTTCATGGGGCCCCCCCTTCAATACAGCATGACTGCCCGATTAAGATGGCCACGGAGGGGTTCAAGTACCTTGCAATCTTTATCTCCACAGTTGTGGCAACTTGCTACGAGAAGAATCTCCTACCACCTCTACAGAGGTTTAAGAGGGACACCGCCATTTGGAAGGGGCTCCCACTGTCCCTGCTGGGTTGGGCAGCTCTGTTCAAAATTATGGCACTGCCGTGTTTCTTATATGCCTTGCAAAATTACCCAGATTTAGTCCCACAAAAGTACTTTGCAGATATCGAGGCCACTCAGAGACAGCTACTATGGGCTGGAACACCACGCATATCGCTTTGAAAACTCACACTGGGGTGGTACGATGGGGGTATAGCACTTCCAGGCATTCGGAAATGTTATTGGGCGGCACATCTCTCAGCCATAAACCAGGGCACGTACAGTGGCGGAAATGACCCCGGATATGGCATGGACAGGTGGCTCCTCCCGGGGGGGAATTTTGAGGGGGCGCTCTACTCTAAACCTAATAAATACCCACTCACAGGCCCTACAAAACACTCGGTCCAGCTTTGGCATATTGTGAGTCTCAACCTGGCATGGGCTAACAAACGTACTTTGGCCACCCCGCTCTGGGTCTCTGAAAAGCTGGGTACGTTGGTGCGTACAAAAGGTTTCCGTAATTGGGATCTGATAGGGATCTCCCGTATGAAGGATCTATGGGGGCCACGGGGATGGTGACTTTTACCTTACTACAGCAAACCTATGACTTAGCACAAACGGAGTACTTTCGGTACATGCAGATCAGGCACTCACTCCAGTCCAACATTCCACCCGGTACAACACTCCCGGAGTCCTCCCCCCTTTAGGACAGGCTGCTTGACGGTCATTTACCCGAAAAAGCTATCTCCCTCACATATAAAAAAACTCATAAACCACACCCCAGACCCGTTGTTGGCACTTAGAAGAAAATGGAAGGCCGACGGTCTAGAGATTGAGGACGAGGAATGGAGATAGGCTCTTTCCTCCCCCAAAGAAGTAGCAATATTCGCGAAACTGAGACTGATACAACTAAAAATACTGCACCGAGTCTATGTTTCGGGTACACGACTAGTATTGATGGGGAGGAGTACAGATGGGCTATGTAGGAGACAGTGTGGGGAGGTGGGGACGTATCTTCACATAATTTGGGAGTGCCCTATAATACAGGCATACTGGAAGCGGGTGCATGAATGTATGCGTACAGTCTGGGAGGTTGACTTGCGACCCAAAATTAAAAGGTGCCTTTTGAACATCTGGGAGCCCACGGACCTATCAGCAAAGGGCAAATTATGGGCGACGCTCGGACAAGTAACTGCGAAGCGCAATATAGCACAACTATGGGGAGCATGCACACCTCCAACACTCAGTGAGTGGAAAAAAGATATGGACTGATGTATGCTGCAAGAGAAGACAGTCTATGTGGCCCGGGGGTGTCCCCGGAAATGGGTGGCAGTTTTGTAAAAATAGAATGAATACCGTGGAAACTTGTGTGAGCCCCCCGTGATCCCCTCCCTTGACGAACCACTAACGCAGTAAGGACCTTTGTACTGTCAACAGTATGTATAATAGGCCATCTAAAGTGATATGCTTTGTATAAGAATCTGTGAGTGCCACAATGTACGAAATGTGATTGTGTATGTGTAATGACCAACGAGTTGAAATTTCTGTTTAGCGAATAAAAAGAATTACAAAAAACAAAAACATAACGCCCAAATATGAAAAACTCTTAGTTGAGCATCATTTCTGCCCCTCGACACAGTAGTCAACCTATGAAACTCCTTGTACCACTTTTCAGGTTCCTCTTGCAATTTTGGAAAGTCCGTCATAAGGCACATTCACATAATTCCCTCCATGTACTTCTCTCAGGGCTTGATTACAAGTCCGACCGCCCTATCACAATTAGGACGGTCAGACCGCCATTGCCCCGTCGCAATGGAACCACCATCCCCTAGCAGTGGTGCAGTGGTGTAGAGGCAGCAATATCCTTGGTGGGACCGCAGCGGCCCCCCAAAGCATATTACAAGTTTCCCCTCCACCACGGTTTTCATGGCAGTTCTTGCACCATGAAAACTGTGGGGGAGAGGAAACAAAGGCCCCCCTGTTGCCTCTGGGCCAAGAGGTGCAGGCAGTGGGGCACAACATGTGCCCCCCTATGGGCATGCACACCAGTTCCTGCACGGCATGAACTTTACCTTCCATGCCATGCAGGAATTGTTTTTAGCGTTCCCATTGCGGCGCCCATTTTCTGAGGCACTGCCGTGGGAACATCAACAAAACAACACACCAGATACGAGAAACACTGATAATCTGCCATGTGGCCCGACCACAGGTTTGTGGAGGCAATGTGGACCTGGCACTGCACCGCCAAACTCATAATCAGGCCCTTAGTGGTAATTCTGAAACTATTCCTATTCCCGAATTACTAGTTCACACCTGTGCTTTATTATCTCTCTTTTTATTAATAATCCATCTCTTCCACCTTTCTTTGTGCTTATTAAAGTCACAAGCAAAAAAGGGGGAGATAGAGACTAGGTTTATCCTCCTTACTGATATATAACAAACAAAAATCAAATACTTTGAAGAGAACCTGCCCAAGAGATTAATGATAGGATAAAGCAAGAATCCACTGTAATTGCTTACTAGAAAAAGCCTTTTTTTCTAGAGACCCCTCACCCACCAGGGTGACCCCAGGTGGTATGCTTCATCATTGGGGTTCATCCCAATCCTCTATGGATTGAGGCGTGCTGCGATTTAGCGATTACGTAGGAGCACTTATTGGTGTAGACTGAGTGAAGAAAAGGGGAGTAGAAAAGGGAAATTAAAAATACCTAACTAGTGGGCCACTATTTTATTTCCGCCCCTAGTTGGTAAGGTTAAAATCAGGGGTTGTTACTGAAAAACGATACCATAATGAGTCTGGTTGTCTCAGTAATGGATAGCCAACATGTTTCGAGCTGTTCCCCTATTGGCTCTTCATCAGGACTCCACGGGGGCCAGCCCCATGTGTCCACTCCTAAACAATGCTATAATAAGGACACACCTAGGGGTAACCCTAGTGGGTGAGGGGTCTCTAGAAAAAAAGTCTTTTTTACAGTAAGCGATTGCAGCGGATTCTCGCTGTACCTTATTTAAGTAACTCCATCCTCTTGTTTTTTTAACTAAATCCTTAATGTGAGCGTTTATGGTTATAGTCATTAAACCTAATTCTTTTATTTCATCATTAGTCAGATGCATTTTATAATTCCTCCTCACATTATTTGTTTTACTAATGTCTACTTCACACTTATCAGCCAATTCTTCCAGTCTTTCATTTGACATCCTGTGCTTCTTTAATCAAATACCCCTGTTCATCAACATTATATGTCAAAAGTCTGTTCAGAACAACTGCTCCTTGTAAAATTTCCCCAATTAAGTTTTTAAACACCCAACATTATTAGCTCTCTCTTTTGAGAGTTCTTCAATAACAGCAGAAGTAACAGAAGGATAAACTGGAACTACAGAAACAGCTGTAGTATCTCGACTAGTACTTGGCTATGTTGTTATTGCGATCTCAGTTGGGGCACTCAGTATCAATCAATCAATCAGGGGCTTTTAAAGCGTGCTACTCACCCGTGAGGGTCTCAAGGGCAGGGGGATGGGGGAGGGACGAGGGGGGTGGTGCGGCTCCAGGTCAGTCGAAAAGCCAGGTCTTGAGGCTCTTCCTGAAGGTGTGCAGGGTGGGGGAGTGTCTGATGTTGACTGGAAGTTTCTTCCGGGCTTTGGCTGCTACGTAGGAGAAGGCTCTTCCCCCAGCTATGGTGCTGCAGATGCAGAGTGGATGCAGTATTGTAATGACAACCACAGATGAAGTTGTACCCTGTGATTTTGTTTCTCTCTGACTACCTCATCAATTTTCTTTTTATCTGTCATCTCTTTTACTATTGCAGGAAAAACTCTTACTCCCGCCAACATTCCTTGTCAATGCTTGTTTTCAAGCCATTACCTAAATGAACCCTTCACCTGCTTCAACATTTTCTTTCTCATTTTCTCTGTAGCCATTCAGTCCCATTTGTTCAATGCCTCAAACTGTGTAGGTCTAGGTAACAGGTAACAGTTGCCATAGCTTGTCTCAAGAAATCCAGATTTCTAACGTTAAAAGGAGCCTCTAAAAGAAACTGTAAGTATTTGTCAGTAGCAGTATATTCATGTCTTTCAGAAATCCAGGTACATGTATAAAACCCAATGTCCGTCATCTTCTCGTATACAGGCGTTCCCTCAATAGTTATTTTATGACCGTGAGTAGAGAGTACACTAGGGGATATAGGTTTTGTCAACAAAGCACCTATTATTTTTGCTCAAAACAATCCAAACATTACACAGAAAAAGCTACGAACAACAACCAATCCCAGCGTGGCTATTCCAAAGGTCAACAAATCAGAGTGCATCCCTGTCAGCCACCAACCAATGATGGTGCAACTTTGTGATAACATCTCACCAAACTCACCGTGGCTCCTCAGCTGAGTAACCAATTAAAGCGTTACTTCTCCATGAATGAAGAAAACAATTCAAAAGCCTTTCTCAATGAACTCTAAATAAACAAAGTAAACCCTGTCTGCTTAACCTACATGGGAGGAAAATAAATCATCAAGTCTTGCAAACAACAAAACAAGAACAGCACCTTCGTGGCACTGGTTAAATGCAATTCACATTAAGCAGATTTGCGTCAAGCGGCAATCCACACTTGATCGATGTACCTACTCCTGTGCACTTAGGAGCAAAAAACGCCAACCTATAATAGACACACAACTCCTAGAAAGGACAACTCGTTATTCAAAAAACCCTATCTGTGTGCATGCGGCGCCTCACAGAACACACTACCTTATGCAGACAAGTAAAACCATAATATCTTGAGATTTTGGATTTTGACAAATAATTAATAATAAACAGTGGAGAGACTGTGGCTTAACGGCTAGGGAGGTGACCTCAAATCTGGGGAACTGGGTTTGAGCCTCGGAAAGGACGCGCAACATCCTGTGATCCTGGGCAAATCACTTAATCTCCACGTGCCTAACAAAAATGTATGTGTCCTCATGTAACATAACTTGTGCTCGTGTAAAGCGCTCTGAAACCCGATTCCTGCGGGTGCAAGTTTGCGCTATGTAAATCTCTGTAAAATAAAAACCGTATTATAATACACATTACTAATAAGAATAGTGCATCAGAATAACAATGAAACACTCCTAATCCCTCCCTTGTGCTGCAGAGTTTGGACAGAAAGTGAGCGGGGGGGGTTGGGGGGGGGGTGACTTCCATTTTGACCTAAATGGCAATTTTTGTCTAAAATGTGTCCTAGTTCACACATATCAGGAAACCGCACTTGAACACATCAGAGAAAATTTGTTTTAAAAGCAATAGTACCAGTGTATACATATGAAATTCAGTGTGATAATGCATTTTGTACATTGTTAACGATGTATAAAATATAAATACATACACATAGCTCATATTACCTACATGTCACAAGTTTGCAATCGTGGTAAAATAGCTTAGTGAGTTTTGTGCTCTCTTCCAACACCTTCTTGAAATCTGAATGGATAAATTAAACATCTGACAAGTTTTTATTGCATGGTTGATAACATGGGTTCTAATGAATAATAAATTAAAAAACAATTATTATTAAAAATCAAACTATTCAGTTTGTATTGAGTTCTACACAACTTACTTTATTTATTTATTTACCGTTATAATTACGCATACCTGCTATTCCTTTTAAACCCTGCCATTCACTAATATGCTCTGCCTCTTTCTCCTTTTCATTTCAGCTATGATCAACAGTAGATTTCTGCGAGGTCACTGCTTGATAAAAGCAATTAGACTGCCCACAAAGTGAGGTATTATGCTGCCATGTCCTCGGGTAAGGAAAATATGATCTCTTTGTAGTTCCCAGCTAAGCACACTAAATGAGTGCTGGCGTCATTGTATGGGACCTTGTAGTCCATATGCATGCCACTTGGACACAGCATGACTCTTTGGGGCACATTTACTATTGTTTCACGCAACACGGTGCAGCAAGGGAACTTGTTATGCTGTTTTAAATGTATGGGAGGGATCAGAAATGGTCCAAATTCACACAGGTATGGAACATATCTACTCTCTCTTTACGCTGGAGTACTGTATACTGTCTAGCGCCAACACAGGCACTCTTACAGTACAGGGCAACGGCGTGTAGTACTTACTGCACAAGGATTGTTGTTAAAAGATATATTTATTGTCAAACAAGATATGCGTCCATACATCAGGGCCCTTCCCCGGGATAACTAACATAAATGGAATGCAGCTCCTCATTACATCAATGCATTGCATGACATATCAACAATTCAAACACTACATCACCACATTTCTCCCCATTTAATAAAAAAAACTTTTAACCTAAAATATTTAAAACGACTTTTTACTCCAAACACACATAAAACATAACAGTCCACCCCACCCACCGATTTGTAGAGATAATATATTGATAAAAACTAAAAGAAACTTTATACATAAAATACAATGCAACAAAAACACACATTGTTCTCAATGGTTAAAATCCTGTAAATACATGCCATTTTGTCTATTTCACAAAATCTGCCATTTTTTTAGGCACATACCTACTGTGAGTCCTTCTTTTTACCGAATTGTCATTCTTTTCCAGCCTTGAATCATCATTTACTCTTGCGAACGCAATTGTGGTCAACAGGAAACAAAGCAACCCGAGAAGTACTCCACCAATTGCCATCCGACATTTTATAGGATTTTTCGGTAATTTACATACTTGAGCTGGTTAATTTTCCACCACTCACAAACATCTCCTTTCTTAGAAAATAACTCAACCATCCAGAAAGGACACAGTTCTGTGGCAGCTTTTCTCCCTCTCATTAATGCAAATGGGTTTTTCCCAGTAACACTATGTGGTATGGTGCGATATGACCAAACTAGATCCTTAACCACTTTACTAACATCCATATTACTCCTATATGTAGACTATAAACATTCTACTAAGATCCTATTGAAGCGTTCCACTTTACCATTGCTTTAGGGGTGGTATATTGGTGTTCTTACATGTTTTACAGCACACTTATTCAGAGAAGTGGTCATCTCCACTGAAGTAAACTGAAGACCATTAACAGTCATGATTTCGCCTGGGATTTCCTCCCTGGCAAAACCCTTCTGAAAGCAATCAATTACATTTTAGTCATTGGTTCGCTAACTACTCCTAACATCAAAGCAACTCGAAAGATGATCAATCATGAATATAAAGTATTTCATGTGATTGGGCAAGATATGATATGGTCCCAAAAATCCACTCCCACATGTTGCCAAGCCCTGCTTGGACATAATGTGGTGGACTCAGCTGAACCTTCAGTTATCAGAACCTTGTCACTCATATTACATTTTAAACAGTTCTTTACAAAATCTTCAATTACACCATCCATTTTTGAACACCAAAAATCACTTCTCACCTTTCGTTTAGTTACAGTTGATCTCAAATGCCCTGAATGAGCCAGGTCAATAATCCTGTGGTGGAAACATAAGAGCGGAACCAACTTGTCCCTGTGCATTAGCTTTCCACACAGACAATTTATCTACAACCTTCCAAAACGTCTGTAAACCATCAAATAGATTTTTCTCTTTATGTCATCCTGATTTTACAAGTGAAACCACTTCTTTCAAAATGTGATCATCCTCAATTACTTTTATCCATTCTTCTTGTTTTTAAAAAAATTCAAACTTCTCAAACATGAGCTACAAAACACTCTTCTTCCTGAGCCTCCCATTCGTAGTCTCCCATATCTGCCATAAGTAGTAGGAAAAGACAATCTGCCCTAGAGTTTTTCCCGCCTGGGATATACTCTATTGTGAAAGCAAATTCCCAACAACCTTTCTGACAATCTTAAAATTCCTGCAGTTGTGTGTTTAAGTTTCCTCCCTGGCAGTATGTCCACTAAAGGACAGTGATCAGTCTTTGACACAAATGGCCTTCCCCAAAGCAATGACCTCGATTTCTCCATACCCATGCCAGTAATTATTTTTCAATGACTGAGTATTTCCTCTCTGCCTGGCAAAATGTTTTAGAAGCAAAACCTACAGTGTTCTCATTAGCACATTCCATTTGGGACAAGACAACTCCCAATCCATACTCACATGCATCTACTGTGACAATTGTTTTCAGGCCTTCAACAAACGGTTGTAGAGCAGGTGCCTTAACGATCTCTTCCTTATCGGTTTGAAAGTCATTTCTCAAGCCTTAGGCCACTCAAAATCAACACCTTTCTTTAAAAGTGCTCCAAAGCATTCAGTTGAATTAGCAAAATTCCTCATGGATTTGGCATAGAACTTGCAAAGCCCTAAAAATGATAACAATTGCTTCTTATTTTTAGATGCTGGTGCCAAACTATGTTTTTGATTAAACTGGGTTTGGGCTTTACTCCTTGTACAGAAAAGACATAGCCCAGATATTCCATTTCTCTTTTCTTAAAAATACACTTGTCTCATGCATTGTAGCCATTCTATTCTTAAGTAGTCTTAGCACATCAGTCAACACTTGGTCATGCTCACTCTCTTGGTTTGAAAATATTAAAATGTCATCCTGGAAAACTACTACTTGTGGGAGGTCAGTGAACATACTCGACATTAGTCTTTGGAAGACTGCTGCAGTGGATGCTAAGCCGAAAGCAGACCTGCCAACTTACACAAAAATGTCACTGTTGTCAAGAGGGTCCACAAGCTGTGTGTCTGCGCTTGGAGTTTCGTTGTTACAGTGCGTGCACTGCTGCGGGCTCTGTTGGCCAGCAATGGAGCAATCAAGGAGGCTAGCACGTACAGTCTACATCGGCTGATGGTGAAAGTATAAATAACAAAGCAGCAAAATCTATTAGAAGAAGATTACTCACAAGGCTGACAAGAGCTGGTATGATGACCAGTGGAATTCTCTCGGCAGCCTCATTGTCTCACATCCTATGTTCAAAGTAAACATAGAAGTAGGACTACAGCATAACACTTAAAAAAGTTGTCAATCACCGATCTGCACGCTTTCTTAAAGATATTATTAATTAAACAGTTATTTGGACACTATGTTAAAAACCAAGTGGATGCAAAGCAGTTGTTTAGATTAACATTCAGTGATTGTGCAGATTAATATTCAGTGATTTGCACGCTTCTTTAAGGATATTACTTGTCAGTCAGTGATTTGAACACTGTTTTAAAAAGAAAATATAATAGAAGCAAATCATTTTTCATTCAGTTGTTTGCATGCTTTCTTAGGAATGTGAAAATGATTTGTCATCTAACATTCTACAAGTTGCATGCTCATTGAGACACAGGAGTGAAACATTTATAGCTAGTAACTTATAGCATTGGCAAGCATAAAGTTGGCTGTTCTAATTTATTTAATTCTCTTCCATATTGTCCTCCTTCCTTACTTTATTTATATATTTAGGGAAATGCAGAACATACCTCCCCTTGCTCCTTGCTTACAGAATCCTAGCGATCCACCTTTGGAGTAGAATCTATGGTTAAGATTGTTTAGAGGGTATTTAGGTACAATTGACGCACAAAAATTCAGACCTGAAAAGATAAAAAGTGTAATGTATTATTATTTGGGAGTTGAAGGTCAAAATGTTTACGATCATCTACCTGAGTATGAGTCTACAGGTGATGAGGACATTGATTAATTTGATACAGCGGTGGCCCAACTAGTTAAGTATTTTTCCAAAACAAAAAATATAGTAGTACACAGGTACATGTTTTTCATAAGGGTAAAGAAACCAAATGGGACTATCAACACATACATCACAGCGTTGAAAATTCTAGCAGCTAAATGTGAATTTGATCATTTTCCTTCTGAGTTAATTAAGGATCAACTGGTGGTGAGGTGTAGTTCAAAGAAGATACAAGTGCTGCTGTTAGCATGTCAAAATCCTTCCTTGGACAAAGCTATAGATATACCTAAATGTATTGAGGGATCTCATTTGCAGACTTGCCAACTCACATGGTGCCACTGTGTGACACACAATATCGGCTCCCAACACGCGGTCATCCGGTGAGGAGCCGATATCATATGGTGGCAGGGAAGAGCAGCTGAAAACCGCTGCAAATAGTGGATTTCCAGCACGTTTTCTAAGGCTTTGAACTGCCGACGTCCATTAAGGGGTGTGAAAATACCCCAGGACATCGGCACCAGCCTCAGCAGGAAGCTTTTTTTTTTAGGAGGATGGGGCTTGGGGGCAAACGTTCTTCTTAGATACTTCTCGGCAGGTGGCCCCGCCCCCTACTCACAAAGAGTTCTGGCCTCCTCATGCTACATTTGAACTGACTGTTAATTAAAATGCAGGCATCTCGCTCCTCCCACCCTGCATTAAATGAAGGTTACGGCAAAAATAAATATAAATAAAGTCTAGTCCCTCTATTCTCGATGCGAGACTATGCGATGCATATATGAATAGGCGCATCATCCAATAAAACACTGCCACCTCTCACCTTCCACACGACGTCGAAGAAATACTGCACTGCCCTTCACCTTTTCCCTTCTTGCTCTTTGTCATCCTTTGGTCCCTGTAACATTCTGGTCCTTTTCTCCATTCATCGCCACAATATTTTAGTACTTCTTTCTCAAGGATTGTTGTTAAAAGATATGTTTATTGACAAACAAGATATGCGTCCATACAGCAGCCCCCCCTCCCGGATAACTTACATATATGGACTGCAGCTCCTCATGACATTGCTGCATTACATGACATGTCAACAATCCAAACACTACATCAGCACAGGGTGCTGCATTACGGCTGGATGGTTTTTGTGCAGGATTCCTTTCTGTACAAAAACAGTGCTTAGAGACATATTCCAAATCACAATATTTCTCCACGTTATACCTCTGTCGGGTATGTGCACCATTTCAGCACAAACTCAGGTTTACAAGTCTTTGTAAACCTGGGTTTGAGTCAAAGTGCATGGGTGGATAGATGGGAACGCCCATGCTCCACCCATGTAACAACTTCCTTACGCAAAGTAACACAAAGTAGTGCCATGCGCCGCGTTACTTTGTATTTGCTAAACAACGTAACGCCACACAAAGTGGTTTTGCATGGCTTAGTAAATGCCAAAAAGGATTTTGCATCGGGCTGTGTCACATTATTGACACAACTGTGATGTAAAATCAGGCCTTTGAGACCAGCCAAGAAGTCATTTGCAGCTCAAGAATAGCTTCCAGAACCAGAGTAGGACTGGTTCTCACTCTAATTCAGCACTAATCTTACCCAAAGACGAAGACTGGGGTACGCAAAAAAGTCAATAGAGTTGGTGGGACAAGGGCACTGGGTGTCCCTGTTTTGGCAGAATAGTCCTGAATTTTCATGGTATGTCTCAGTGTCCCGATACTTTAAGCCACTTCATACTCATGCCTCTGTTTTCTGGTCATGATCCATTAAGCATGGATGCCAAAGATAAAATGTTGCATATCATCACTTCATCTTCAGTAATCTTTCTCTTTAAAACCACAATAGCTGCGCTCAATTAGCCTTTTCACGCAACACAGCAGGAGGTCAGCAGGATAGCAGGTATGACATCATATCATTGGGGTGTATATAAAAGCAACAGCCGCAGCTTGCTGATACCCTGACCTGCAATGTTTAAAAAAATGACGTTGATCTGCTCTTTTACCAATGGTAAAAGTAGCAAAGTTTTACTTTCTAAAAAAGTTTTAAATCTGAAAATCCAGTCACAACAGTTTTTACTGTGATCTCTGTTCCTTGGAAGGAGTCGCTGCCATGGCCACATTTGCTGAGCACCCATGATGTTTCAAGGGGCCACACAGCAAACATTGTCAGGGTGTTAAGGTCATTAGTGTTTTTTTTTTTTATAACACATCAACCGGCTTTGGAAGCTGTTTTTTGTAAAACAAAAATGCTTGCTGTGTGGTCACGTGCTGGCCGCTCAGGAAACTTGGCCATGGAAGGGGCACTTTTCAGGGCACAGAGATCACCACAAAAAACGTTGGGGGTTTCTGATTTTAAAACCATTTTACAAACTAAAACATTATACTGTCTGCTGCAATTGAAGTTTGCGATTTAAATATAGTGAACATTTGTATATTTTAAATCCCCTCTGCTGTTCTGAACCTTTTACAAATATTGATTGTCGTCTATGTTAAAGGCAAGCACCCTTGTAGTCGTTCTTTAATGTTCATGTTCAGTACTTTTGTGTCTGGTCTGTCCTGGTTTTTGGCTTTGAAAATATGGTCACCCTAGGTGGAAGGAACATTTATCTAAGGGTGGGCAATAAATTCCGCTCCGCCGGCGGAGTTTGCAGAGTTTGCAGAGTTTTGCCCACTTCACATTCCACCTGGAATGTGGAGTTCTGGCACAACTCCACCAACCGACACATAGAAGACTTTTCTTTCATGTGCGACTCGTCAACGTTAAGTTGGCATGTGCGAGCGAGAATATGCGTCCCCCAGCACGATTGTTGGGTGCTTGAACACCTCCCGGCGAGATTTCTCAGCGTGGGCAGTCACAACTGTTCTTGTTGAGAAAGCTGTCGCTCAAGTAGAAAATATACTCAAGTGGCAGAAAGAAGCAGCGCCCTCTGGTGCGTCGCATAGTGTAGTAAGGAATCCCTTAATACGTACATACATTGTTAAGTTAGCATAACCACGTTAGATGTTAGAAAGCCATCTTGCTGCTTTTGCGCACGACACTGCGTTTACATGTTATTGCTTAAACAAACTGCTGACTCGAGCTTTGCCTCACATGAGAGCAATCTGTTGTTACCATCCCGAGCTCTGCGCAGCGACCTTGGTCTGTACATGATGTGACAAACAGTCTGGGTTGTTAGACAATGCATGTTTTCCACTCTAGGTTGATCGACCCACTATTTAGCCATAACACACAGGCAGCTGCAAATACCTGAAAGTTGGTGCTTTTAATATTGCAGACATCATGTTTAATATTCAGACCGAAGACGAGCCTTCCTGCGAGAAGACTCCTGATGCTCCTGTGATGTGATTTCACTAAGCTGATCTTTGAGGTATGGGGTCCCCCATTCAAGCCTAAGAGACCTTCTATTAGCATAATAATAATATTAGCTTCTTAGTAAAGGGAAGGTGGTAGTATCCACTGTCATTATAACATGATCACTCCTTTTATATTCTATGGTATTGTAACGATGCTGATGGTTTTAATTATAATCATTTGTCTGCTTGTATTAGCCAAAGTACTGCATCTTAGGACACGTGGTCTATAAAAATAAACTTTTTTTATTTTCACCGTGTCTCTGTTGATTCTTGTTGTGGACTGATGTGAGAATAATATACGAACAGGTATTTCCGATTCCCACCATTCCTGAGAGTATACTGAGTCGCTTGTTCTGGGTTTCTGGTACACCACAATTCACTGAGGTCCTGGGGTTCTACGCATAGTTCTGTGTATAAGCAGAATCCCTGCAACATGGCGCACCTAACGTTTGGTCTATGAGTTGAAACGCCTTAGTAGTGCTTATATTAGTCCACAACACCCTCATTCTTGTTTCCGGATAACAAGTCTGACGGATTTAAACCTACCTATTTCTATTGATATAGGTTTCTTCAAGCTTGATCATTAAAAAGGTTATTGAACCCTTGTGCTACTGATTACTTTGAGTGTAGCTTATGGCAGTAGATATTGCGGCGCATAGCCGTGCAGCTCTGAAACGTCATTTGACGCAGTATGGGGTGCCGGACACTGGTATGAACGTCATCTTTGTGGTAGGAGCCGATGCGGCTCATCCTTATGAGTTATTCTACTCTTAGGTGACGATTCCGGCAGTAAGTGAGGACGATAATACCTTTCATTCTTACACTGCCACTGCCGTGCCAGCGAACTGTACGCCGTATAGGACACAGGAAATACCAATATCTGCTTGGCAGCATCTTATTTGGTTTAATGGCGCCCTTCCCCATGTGGTTATACCGCCGAGAATGGGCCCTTTATCGATTGCAGGGGCCACTTGGCCGGTACTAGCCGGATTTACGCCTCATCCCCGTTACCTCACGGTGACGGTGGCTGAGTTGCGTGTACTACACACTGCCCTTATTACGGTATATAGGGCGTTGGTGCAGTACGTGTCGCGCAATATGCAGGCGGGGGCACCTGCTGTTGCGGGACAACCTACTGACCATCACGCGGTGGTCATTAGTCCTGTTATGGTTAATTCTGTTATGTGCAAGCGCCCCCAAACTAGGGATGATTTCCCCTTTTGGCTTGCTGAAAAATTTGACCAAATAGAAGCGGTATACCCGAATACATCTCCTGTGGAGAAACACAGGATCCTTACCATTAGTTTGCCTAAAGACTTGGTCCCCGACATTGATGATTGTGTAAACTGGGGCAAGGTCTTTGCGGCGACGTACTCGCAGTGCTTTGGCACTCCGTCTATGTCGGTACTACCCTCCGTTATTAAGCGTGTTCAAGATAACCACGGTGCGGAGTCTGCGGTAGAATTAGGAATGCGGCTCCTCGGACAGTTTGACCTGGTGGCTTCCATGATGATGTGTAACCTTAAGGGTGATGCTATGCAGTTCCAAGTTCGTAATGAACTGAAGAAAGTTGCTGATGAGGATAAGCCGCGGGAATTTGCGAAAATAATCTCGTCTGCGGACAGAGATTTGGGTCGTAGCTCTTTAGGAGTTAAACCTGTGGTCAAAATTTCCGAGATTAAGCAGCAGGGTAAGGCGGAAGCCTCTGGTAAGGATGACCGTCCAAACTTTCCGAAACAAAATTGGCGGTCAAAACAACAGGGAAAGCAGCAGCAGAAACAGGGCTCTCGGCCTGCCTCTCCCGTTCAGTCAGGTAGTGAACGCACTTATGATCTGCGAGATCGTGCTACTATTAAGTCTCCTGATAGGTTTCAGGTTTCTGAACAACGTTCTCCTCGTTCTTCACAGGAAACATCGGCTACACAGTCCGGTGGCGGAGGCGGTGGCAAAGGTCGGGGTGCTCCACAACCACGTGACCAGCCCCGACAGACTGAGGGTAAAGGCAAGCAGGACGAATTTGCACGACAAAGACCCCCGTTTCAGAAGAAGAAAGTGGCGGCTCTGACGGCAAGGTATGCCTCAGATAGTGCGGACACAGCTTCGGAACCGGACATGGGCGCTGACGCTACTGGACAGCGCAGCGGAAATTACCATAGTCCGTCAAGCTCTGCGTCCATTTCTGGCGGTGACAGCAACTGATATTTTGGTTACTGTTGAAACATCTGATACCAGAGTGGCTCCCCCTGACAGACTTTATGAAATAGTCTTACTAATTAAGGGTGACATACAACGTACAATAAAAGGGATTTTTTGGGATAATCTGACTACCACCTATGATATCCTCCTAGCGGAGGCAGATTGGGTCCCAGCTTTCATTTTAGAAGCTCCTAGAGGGGAGGAGGTAATCCTCCCGTCCTTTGCGCACACAGTGCCTAAGGACCAGGCTGAAGTGTACGCTGAGGAGTGGGCGCTGGTGCTTGCGCCGGCGGTGTATCGTACTCAGGTGGGATGGGACCGGTTGTCCCCCTGCCATGAGATTCCATTGCGGTCTATGCCCCAGCCTCAACCCCAATATCCCATGCGTCGTGAAGCTAGACCGCACGTCGCGGCGATCCTTGAACAATTGGAATATCAGGGTGTTATTGAAACTTGTGTGTCCCCTATGAATAACCCTTTATTCACTGTAACGAAGCCTGACGGCTCGTACCGTTTAGTTTTGGATTACCGGCACCTAAATTCCCATTGCCGGACCTGCGCGGTACAAAATACACACAGCTCGGCTCTTGTCGACAGTCTCGTGCGTAAAAGATTTAAAACGACACTTGACATTTCCAATGGCTTTTTTAGCCACAACCTGTCCACACTGAGTAGCCAGTGGACGGCGTTTACTTCGGGCGGCAAACAGAAACAGTTTACGAGATTGGCCATGGGCTACAAAAATAGCCCTGGCGTCTTCTCCGCTCGCGTGGTTTCTCTCTTAGAAAGAATAGACCCCGACGCATACTCCTATGTTGACGATATCTACCTCACGGATGATGAGCTGATGCCGCATCTGTCTTGAGTCGACAATATTATAGTGAGTTTTGCTGACTATGGCTACAAATTTAATTTTGCGAAGTCTCACATCGCGGAATATACAGTGTTGTTTTTGGGCTACGAGCTCAACAATGAAGGTAAGGGACTGACTCCCCACTTTCTGGAGAAGTGCGCATGCTTGCGTGCTCCTACAACGCTGAAAAAATTACAATCTCTGCTGGGCTTTCTGAATTTCGGACGTACGTATATTCCTGATTATGCCCAGCGTATCAAGCCGCTTTACGCCTTGGTACAACCTTCTTTTTCGAAGTCTAGCTGGCAGCTAGAACACTCTGCTATTTTACAGTCTTTACAGGCTGATCTTCTTGCTTCTCAGTACTTGCTGACGCGTGATAACCGCACTAACCTGGTAATAAGAATAGTACCAGGCGCCGTGGGTTTCACGTATTTGACGTTTAATGAGGGCGATACAGTCCCCATTGCGTATAAATCACACTTGTACACCTCTGCTGAATTACGTTTTTCCACGGTCGAGAAAGTTCTGACTGCTGTACAGATGGCGATCCTTAAAGAACGCGCACTGTCGCATGGGAAACAGATTCTGGTTGTAACACCGTATCCTGCCCTAGAGGCAGTGACTAAAGCAAGTGTACCAAATTCTAAAGCTTTGCATCCACGGTGGATACAATGGGCCACAACTCTGACGTCGCCAGATGTCACTTATATCTTTGACGCCTCATTACAGACTCAGGAGTACTTGCAGTATGAATTCGTTCATCCAGCTCCTCTGTCTTTGCGCCCGCTCGAAGAATACCATTGTGTCATATACACTGACGGCTCGGCGCAGCCCGCGATTGGATCAAAGCACGCCTATTCTGCGGCTTGCGCAATTGTCGTGGGTACATTCGTAAATGGTGAATTCCAATCTGATGCAGTGCATACGCAGTCATTGGGTGATTGTACCGCGCAATTGGCGGAGCTTCGGGCTCTGGTGCTTGCACTGGAGTTTGCTGATCCCCGAGTCACGACTCTTATAGTAAGTGACTCCTTTTATTGTGTCCAGTCCTACAATGACAACTTACACTTCTGGTCTCAAAATGATTATCGAGATACCAAAGTTAGCACAATTAAGCATAAACTGCTTTGGGTTCGAGTGGCAGACTTTAAAGAACGTCTCCCTCTTGTGAATGTTATTCACACTCTTGGTCACCAAAGACTTGGTGTCCATGCTGTCGGTAACAGCTTGGCTGACGAGGCAGCAAAAACCGCAGTGGCTACATACTTAGTGGCAGCAGTTACAAGATCCAAAAGTAAGATTGATGATGACATCTTGGCAGCTATTGCTTCTACAGAGAAGGGAAGTGATTACCCGAAGGGTTTTCCTTCTCGTTATTTGTATCATTTAAGTCCTAATAACGTCCCGTTAGTGAGGATTAACGACGTTGGTGACAGAATTATTCCCAACGCGGACTGCAGACCAGCTCTGATACTAGCAGCGCACGAGGGGTTGGCGTCTGCCCACGCCGGCGTGTCCGCTACTATATCTCTGTTACAACAACGTTACTGGTGGTTTGGTTTATATAAACAAGCGCGCGCTTATGTTCTTGATTGTGACATTTGCCAACAGATTAAACCTTCTACTGTTGCGCGCCCACCACAAACACAGTTGTATATATCTAATAAGCCATTTGGTTGTGTTTATTTAGATCACTGCGGTCCTTTTTCTTCTGATACTGCGTACAAGTTTATCTTGGTTGCAGTGGATTCGTGCACACGTTTTCTCTGGGTATGGCCACAAAGGAGTGCTGACTCACGGACTGTCATCAGGGATTTGCGTGTCTTTGTGGGAACTTTTGCGTGTGGTACCTTCCATTCTGATCAGGGCCCTGCGTTCGCCTCAAAGGCTTACAAGGAGGCTATGAGAAATTTGGGGGTCCTAGTCAAATTTTCGTCCCCCTACCAACCTGAGGGTAATAGTGTGGTGGAGCGAATGAACCGTGACTTAAAGCAATCATTGACAGCACGTGTTTTAGGCACAGGCCGGAACTGGCTAACCCATTTGTATAACGTCCAACGTGCACTTAATAATCTCCCTAGAAGGTCTCTGGGTGGGCGGACCCCGTACATGATGCTCTTCGGAATCAGAATGTTTGTTCCAGACCTTGATGGTCTAGACATGGCGGCGTCGACCGCACCCTTTGACGTAGATGATCACTGTGCTGTTTTGCAGACTCTACAAGAAGCCAGAGACACTCTTTCGAAGGAACACTTGCCCTCCACGTCTGAAGCTGAGGTTCAGATTCCGGTAGTCGGCTGGCTACCCCGAGTTGGAGACCTGGTCCGTGAGAAGGTGGAGAACAAGACGGAGTTTGGCCCCTCTTATCGTGCACCGGTTCCAGTGCTTGGAGTGCAGGGTACAAGAACAGTCATTTTACCTCCACTTCCTGGTCGAAAAGAAAACAGGTACATCTCTATTGACAATGTCAAACTTCAGCGAGTGGCCGATACTTCTTAGTCTGACTCCAGCAGTTTCATGCCAGACGATGCAAAGAAGTTCAATGTTGGTTCCTGCTTCTAACACCTTGTCTGATGTTGCCATCGAGATGCAGTCAGTTACTGATCCCTTGTTAATACCACCGGCTGGTGGTCTGCCCGAAGAGACTGAGTATGCTTATCCTACAAATGGTCACTCGCCTGTTTTACAATCTACGGCGATTGAACAGTCCCGTTTCTCCTTTGACACTAACTCATTGCCCTCCACTCCCCCTTCGAACATTGCTGTTTTTGCAAGCTGGTTTAAAAGACATTTTTTGGTTACCCCTTGGACATACATTTGGCTGTTGCTTTTCAGTATTTTTTTGTTTATGTCCATTGGGTTTGTGATAGTGTTTTTCCGTCTGGTGGATGGCCACTATCTCAAAGAGAGATCGACAATTAGACTTATCAATGGAACTTTGGCCCCCCACTCCTCGTCCCACATCATGAAAAGGGACCAGACTTTTGTGAATATTACTACCTGGCCCGTCTTGGATGGAATCGCGTGGGATGCTGTTAAATTTCAAATTCATGGTCCTACAGAGGTCATCAATGTACCTAATGTATTTCGTGTTTCTATGGGTGATGTGGTTAAGCAGAACATTCGTTCTGATGATTGGGATGTTCATGCCATTGAAGCACTGTTTTCTGATTTGAAATATTATGCCGCCTTTGATGCAGAAGATTTGTATGAGAATGCGGCTAACTATGCGGAACAGTATTGTTTTCAGCATTATGGCAATCACTTCCTGCATAAAGCAAACACTTTTCGTAATTTTGTAAATTTTACCCAATGGGAACACTGTCCCACCCCCTCTTTCGGCAGTTCACCTACATTAGTTGATAAGTATACTTATTTTACTGATTTCAGTGTTTCCGACCCGGCATCCTTTTATTTTAAAGTTATGCCTGAGTCTGCCTCGAAGGTTAGACTGACACACACCAAATTACTTTATTCTAAATCCTTTATGGATGAGTTGTCAATCAAGGGTTATGATCTATGGAAGGCTACTATTGATCTAAAGTCGGTTTGGGGTTCCAAACCGTGGCAGGTTCAGGGAACTGAAGCTTTACATCGTGCCTGTCTCGTACCAAATCATATGCTGTTTTTGAATTCAACCATCTTCCAAACCACCTGTTTCGGATTGGCCACTTCTAAAAAACTAAATTCCCCTTCTGTGCCGGATCTGGGCGCTTACCCAAGTTGGGATAAACACACAGATCTGTCCCTACCTGCTTTGCAGTCATTGGTTTCTAATGCCTCTTTCAATATTTCAAAATTTAGTAGTGATGGATGGTTAATTTGGTAAAGCAGTTCCGATACCTGTCAACGTCGTTTTCTAGGTCTGAAACCGGGGTATACGCAGCAACGCGTAGACCCTCGGTTTGAGTCATCTCATACAGTAACTACCTACTCTGTAGGGAAATTGTGTCAGTCCTGGCTGCGACATTCCACCTTGGCTTCTGTCAAAGTTCATTTATCAAGATTACATGACAAAATAGATTTGAATGATTTTGTTAAAGGTCCTGTGGGTGGCAGATCAAAAAGGTGGGCGTATGCTATTTACAACGAAGTATGGAAGTTGTCGCAAATTGAGGCGGCTTCCAGATTGAGAGCTATTGATCAAGCGAATATGGAAAAGGGATTAGCAGTTATTGATAACAGCATTAACACTCTTTCTTCTAGAATTTATACATTGGACAATTTTGTTTCTTCAATTGTTGATATTGTACATGATGATATGTCGGTATTGTATCATGGTCAAAACCAGTTGCGTTCTGTTATGCAGTTTGCATGGACATTACAAACGTCAAAGGCAGGGAAGGTCCCCTGGGACTATCTGAATACAACATCATTATTTCTTCCCTTTAACCTTACTGACAAACAGCAGTTCATGTCCATGAAAGATGCTACATATTCCTTGTTACATATTGAAAAATTGGAGCCGTTACCTTTCTCTGTGGCGGAATTGGATTCAGCAGTATGGTTGTTACATTGGTTGATCACTCTCCCGTTCGCGCTTTTTAAGTTTACGTCCTGTATGAAACACTATGCTCTGGGTAGATATGAACAGCTGGGTACCGCTTTCATACATGAGGTTTGGTCCCTCCCTTTTACGTATAGATGTACAAGAGACGGTACTGAGGTTTATCTGAAAGGTGAGGAATGTACAACGACACCTGATCATTCTGTAGTATGTAGGCACATTCAGTTGCACGGTGCTTGTAATGTACACGCCCCGAATTTGGCCTGCGTCCTCAAAGGTATCCCAGGGCCAGTGATTACACCATCTTTCACGCTGCTTGCAAACGGTAGTTATTTGATTTTGAATAATGAAGCTTGCTGCGGGATGTTAGTGGGAATCCCATATATAGTAACTGTATCGCAGAGAGTAGTCTGCTGCAATAATGTTCTCTTTCCACCCCCGCATGGGTGCTGGATGTTTCCATCTGGCCTTCGATTCCGACCTTGAAAGCAGAGTTCAACAAGATGAGCAGAATAAGAGCTCTATTGTCCCAAAAGGAGGTGCCGTTGACTTCCTCCCGAGAAACATTTGTCCTTCACGTGGCAAATACGCGCACTGAGGTACAGGCGCTTTTAAATACTGACCTCCCCCTGCATTTTGGAGCTTTGATCCAAACAATTTTCAATGCCTCGTCCACAACCGGCCTGGCTCATTTTTTTAAACTTGTGGGCTCAGGCCTCGTGACCTCCTTCCAAACTATTTTTGGTGTGATTCCGGCATTTTTTCATTCTATTTTCTCGAGCGTCTTTGGAGGTGTCCCGTTGATTCTGGCGCTAGTGGCAGGTGTGCTACTTTTACTTTTCATACTACGGAATGGCTGCTCTTTCTGTGCCACACGACAGCCTGTCCCGTCTGCATCTTCTTCGTGACAGGATGCTTGACTATTATGGTACGCTGCCATTGGCGACTTTGAGCCTGGCGTATGGATTATCCTTCCGGTATTCCTACTTCACCTGCGTGCAACCTGTCTTTCACTGCCTAGATTGTCCCTTTGAATGGCCTCTGGATTTGTGCTTAACCAACACGGTGTCTCTGGTGCCGGATTATGATCGACTGATGAGGCCCTTAGTGTCTCACGAGTTTGCCTGTTCTGGTGTTCGGATTATGGCCTGTGGTGCGGCGCATGGTGTCCTGGGTAATTGGGACATCGCAAGGGCTGCCTATGACTTCTTGGAGATGAGCTATCTGGAGGAACAATTCGGTTGCCCTCTGATCGTGCTAGAGGCTCCGCTTATTGAAGAACATGTATGTTCCTTTTCTTTAATTAATTGGATGGCTGAAACTTTTAGTGGCTCTGCAAACGATTTCTTGTTGGAAGCAGTTGCCACGTATGCTGCATATACATTCATGGATTGAGTGAACTGTCGTCCACTATGTTTTTGCTCCCATGTCTTGACCGTTGCCTGTGCCTTTGGACTGCTACCCGGCGCAGCATTTCTTTTTTATTTTTTTCCCATTACTCGTTTGAGGTTTTTTGATTTTTTCTCCCCTTTTCGTTTTTCATTTTTTCGGACTTTGCCTGCACTGAAACTTGTTTTTTTTTAATTTGAATACGCCTTGTTCTGCTCTGTCGTAACTGTTCTCTATTTTCTTGCCTACTGGTTAGTGCTTCGATCAAGGGGGCATGTAGTAAGGAATCCCTTAATACGTACATACATTGTTAAGTTAGCATAACCACGTTAGATGTTAGAAAGCCATCTTGCTGAGCCAAATCTCGGATAACGAATGGGACACTTATGCTAGCCGGATACTGGGTTCTGGGTTCTGAGGTGAGTTTCTGGTACACCACAATTCACTGAGGTCCTGGGGTTCTACGCATAGTTCTGTGTATAAGCAGAATCCCTGCAACAATAGTGCCATTCACGCTGCTTTTACAGTGCAGAACAAGCTGCTAACCCAAAAATCAGCCCGACGTTTCAAATTCCGCCCACTCGCGAAACTCCGCGAAATCTCATGGAGTTTTTATGTAACTCCTCAAAATTGTGTGGAGTGAAACTCCCCAAGTTCTGCCCACCCCAACATTTATCCCTGATAGCTTGGGATCTGCAGCATTAAAGAGAAGTACGCATTGTCCTGTGGAGGGATAAAGTTCCAAAGATGTATGTGCACCCAATCAATCTCCCAATGAGGACAATTCACTGACACAGCAGGCCCTGTTGCTTAGTAGGAGCATTCCTTCGGTTCTAGGTGCCATCAATGGTTTGTTTGTAGCTGTCAATGGTTTCATTCTGTATTACATATCAGCAGTGTAAATGTACACATCCTGCACAAATAGGGTGAAAGCTTGTCTGCTTGGCACACATTGTGTACACAGTGGTTCGTCCAATCCAGAGGGTGAGTCATGTTTATAAAGTGCATCAGATGAGACTAATAGGACACAGAGGCAAACAATACATTACATACATTACTTAATCTCTATTCAATGTACTTGCTGATAATGATGTCATTGTGGAATGCGCAGTTTAAAGCACTGGCATGCTTCCATTGCGCCACCTCTTGCCACATGCTGGCCATGTGGAAGCCTCTGAATGAACTTCAGATTGATTGTTTCAATGTAGTGCGTGAATGGATTCTATTAACGTGTTAATCAAATCAACCTGTTTTTTTAGTTTTTTACAGCCTGCATTATACGATGAAACTGTGCTGTCTGTTCACTTTGAACACGGTCTGGGTTCCATATTTAAGTCTTCTTTTGAAGCACAATCTTCTCTTCTAGAGTGATTTTACACGTGCACTCCTGGCCAAGTCGAAAGATGTGAATGGTCACAATTTACTCGATACCACATTTATATGTAATCACCAATTCATTAATGGAAATCTAGAGGCATTCCAAAAAACATTTACTCGTGAAAAATGTTAAAACTTACACTAACAAAGCACATGGAGCCCAAAATAAGAATGAAACCATGAACAGAAACCACTGGGGCTGTGTGTGCTCTCTTGAAGTTGTACTATCAAAGGACTGGAAATGAAGAGGCGTCAGAAGGCGAACAGACAAATAAAACTACATCTGGAAGTGGTTGCACATTTTTAAGTCATTAACACTGATTTTAATAGAAAGTCTTGCGTGTAAATGACAAATGATTTGTTACAGATAAACGCTTTCTTAACTTTATTCTTTCTTTATATGTGCTTTCGCATGGCATAAGACAATAAACACGTTAGCAGAGGGCAACAGCAACCGCAGAGCTCCCAACTCGAGGCTACTTTACTATACTTAGCAGATATCCATCGTGTGAGCTCCTCCAATGTACCAACTCCTTGTGGGGATCCGAGCTGCCAGAGAGAAAGTGTGCTTCGGGAGCTTGTGTTTGTAAAGCAAAACAGTTTACTCAGCGGCCAGACTCACCAGGCCAGCGGAGATCTCGAACTATGACCAGGATGGAGGAAGTAGCGGCCTCTGCCACCCTGCAGATGGCGGGCCACACACCACGCTGCGGAGAAAAGCCTAAGAGGGTTATTTACAGTAGTTCGGCGGACAGGGTACTCGGCCTCAATCGGAGCACCCATCAGGCGGACCAGCATGTTTCTGCTGGTGGGATCCCCGCTGGCTCCCCCACCAGAGGCCTTACACACATAATGTGGTGTACTTACGCCGATGGCCGACAGGCGTGGGGCCATAGGTGTAAGCACATCAGATCGCCAACCCTATGACAGTTTGATATACTTTATTTCTGTTCAGATCTGCCAGGGAGTGCTTGGCAGTGCCGACATGAAAAAAAAACTAACCCCCATGCCACGGGAGACAACTGGATAGCAAGGTCATAAGTGTTTTATTTTACTAAAAGAGAATCCAGCTTTGGGAGGTTGTTTTTGTAAAGGAAACATGTTTTAAGTGACCACATGAAACATGGCTGTCACTTAGCAAACTTGCCTCTGGATGCAACTCCTCTTAAGGCACAGAGAACTCTGCCCGGCTGGCCGAGATCTCAATTTATGGCAGATGGTACCCTGCCAGGGTGGAAGAGATAATGACCACACCCGCCCTGGCGGCCAGCACTTCTCCCGCTACATCCTAAATGAGGGCCTAACTTTCGACATCCAACATGGTCCCCCTCAGGGCCGGTCTAGGAACTGAAACCGGCCCTGGCAAGAGCTTGGCCGGTCGTAATAGATGTAATGCCTCTATTACAAGGTTTCCCTCAGTCTTATTTCCAAATGTCCATGCACTCTTTCAGTGTTTTTCCGATCCTTTTTGCATTCTTATTGGACCTCTGCACCAGGGTAGCGTCCTGTCTCACACCAGGTTAAGTTATGAATGCCAGCGGATATGCCCTAAGGGATCCAGTTTCATCAGTCCGAGCGCCCACTGTTGTCTTGCTGATTGGCTATAGAGACACTGGGGTATCCTGTTTATTTTGCTTTTTTCCAGAGGCTGGACTTATCCTTTTTTTGTCTTCTGGGAGAAATGTAAAGTCCTGCTGGACAGTTAAAAGCACCCCCTCTCTGGAAGCTGTACTTACACCCACTCCACACCATCCATCACATCGGCCAAGTAACCCTGTTAATAGAAGCACGAGCCCAGGACCAGCTGAGTGACAGTACCAGTGCTGCCTGCGTCCTTATTTATCAGCATGTAGGCCTGGAGCTCGCGCACAACAGCATCCTACCAACATAATATAAACAAGAACCACATACATAAAACGCTGCGAGACCAAAGGTAATTAGTTCAATGTTTTACATATTGCCACAATCGAACTCACTTTTTCTTAATTTGCTTTCCAACCTCATATTAATGAGAACGATACTTCAATGTATTCAGCAACCAATTTAATGTCATTGTATGATTTGCCAGTAGATGGCAGGCAAGCGTTCGTTTTCCAACAAACACAGTATGGTATCTCTGCCCTATACCACTACACCAAAACAGTAATCTCAATTCAATCCTCAATTTTGTCTTTATTCGATAATTTTTCCGATCATAAAAGACACACATGTAAAAACGTTGTATAAAACCATATGTCCCACACTTTATAAATCCGATTATTATTAAAAAAGGATTAATTAATTATATTAAAGAGGATGTTAAAAAAAATTACATTCATTATAAAACACAATTATATAAAAAAGGGGAGCCACATAAAAAGAAAGACAATATTCCCACATGCCCATCATAGGAAGATCATCCCGCATAATATTATTCACTTCATTAGTGCAAAATGGAGCCTGCATTTGCAGCCAAACTACTTCTTCTAAGGGCCCAGGCCCAGCTCAGGAATTTTGCCATAGCTATAACTACAGGTTCCCTTGTATCTGTCTTTAAAATACACAGTGCTATTTGGGATGATCTTGTGCCAATATTACGGCAGATCGACTTAATCCATTTATTACGGGGACCCTTGTACACGGGGCACACAAACAATACATGTAGTATGGACTCATCCTGAGATGTACACACAGTGCATTTTGTGTCACCATCTCCCCATTTTGCCGTAAACGTTTTAAGGGGGAGGGTACCCACTCTAAATTGGTGATACAGTTTCCTGTCACCAGGTCTCGTAATGACATCCCAATAGGCCTCAAACGAGTATTCATACTTATGATCTAAAAAGAGGCCTGTCAGGGAGGTACTATCCACCAGTGACAGGGACTTAAAACAAACCATGCCCCAATAAAGAGATTTAAAATCATTTTTAGACGGAAACTGATTTCCTCCTGGGTCCTCCCACAAGTGCCTAAGCCCCATATCAACCAGCGTGCTTTTGATTTTTTTTAAGTACCAAGTGGAGTGCCAATGCTGCACAAGGCTTTTGCCTGCTCTTATTTTAACTGTGAGTTGAATTAAACAATCACATAGTGGACTCCTTTTTCAGTCAGATTTAATCAAAGAGGTAACTCAATTACATCATATTTTTCTTTTTAGATTTTTAACAATTCATGATCTCTTCATAAAAAAACCACACCGTGTTTTGAACAATAATTTTGTGACACAATATATATACAAATTTATAAGATTTCGACACCTTCCTAAATACAATTTTAAACAAAACGACATTCAACTCTTCAACATTCATACCCATACACACCCATTCATATTCTTCAATAAATATCCAAAACTAAGTGAGCACTGTGTCAACTGACACGTGAAGGCCATCCAGAAAGGTTTTTTTGAACTTTCGTTGCCTATACTCTTTCTTTTTTGAAAAAAGGTTTTTAAGATGATCGATTGGCCTTTGTTCGTAAGGTCTACGCGTTTCGGAACCCGTATCTTGCTGGGAACCTCATCAGGACCAATGTACTGCAACTTCGATGCAATCAATGCCTCACAGGGGATGTGTTTGCCTCGAACTGTTGAGCCCGAATTTATTTTGAAGTGTGCGTCAAGGTGCCAAATCTCGGGGGTCTTTGTTCGTTTTTATCCGACTCCTCGGTGTGACTGGTAGTCTAGATACCGGCCGTTTGTTTACAAAAATGGCTCCAAAGTTTGCCGGTTGTATTCGTCCCACTTAATGTGACGAATTTCCCGCGTCTCGTTGGGGTTCTATGACTTCGCTGCTCTGCTCCAGAGCAGCGAAGTCATAGAACCCCAACGAGACGCGGGAAATTCGTCACATTAAGTGGGACGAATACAACCGGCAAACTTTGGAAACGAACAAAGACCCCCGAGATTTGGCACCTTGACGCACACTTCAAAATAAATTCGGGCTCAACAGTTCGAGGCAAACACATCCCCTGTGAGGCATTGATTGCATCGAAGTTGCAGTACATTGGTCCTGATGAGGTTCCCAGCAAGATACGGGTTCCGAAACGCGTAGACCTTACGAACAAAGGCCAATCGATCATCTTAAAAACCTTTTTTCAAAAAAGAAAGAGTATAGGCAACGAAAGTTCAAAAAAACCTTTCTGGATGGCCTTCACGTGTCAGTTGACACAGTGCTCACTTAGTTTTGGATATTTATTGAAGAATATGAATGGGTGTGTATGGGTATGAATGTTGAAGAGTTGAATGTCGTTTTGTTTAAAATTGTATTTAGGAAGGTGTCGAAATCTTATAAATTTGTATATATATTGTGTCACAAAATTATTGTTCAAAACACGGTGTGGTTTTTTTATGAAGAGATCATGAATTGTTAAAAATATAAAAAGAAAAATATGATGTAATTGAGTTACCTCTTTGATTAAATCTGACTGAAAAAGGAGTCCACTATGTGATTGTTTAATTCAACTCACAGTTAAAATAAGAGCAGGCAAAAGCCTTGTGCAGCATTGGCACTCCACTTGGTACTTACTTATCGACTTGGCCTTGCTGCCATTAAGTCAAACCCAGAACTGTTCTTCCAGTTTGATTTTTTTTAGCCAAATGATTTTTGAAGACATATCAGCTTCTCTGGTGTACTTAACTGCTTTGGCATATGGTACTAACTCAGGAACTCAGGGGTTGTCCAAAGCTGTCTCCAATACGCGAGGGGTCTAAAACCCGCTGCCTCCTCAATAGAAGTACATCCCAGATCAAAAAATAGGGGTTTGAGGGGGGATGATTGGGGAAGGTCAGTCAAAGACCTCAAAAACTTATTTTGGGCCAGGACTAAGGGGCCTAAATTATCGAAGCCCCAAAGTTCTGCACCGTAAATTATGGAAGCCCTGATTTTCCCATTTTATATGGCAAGTGCTGGACCTGGCGGTTTAGTGAAGGACAACCGGTGCTCTTTTAAAAGCGCCCCTGCTAACTGATTATGCCTAAGGGTTAATAAATCTATTTGAGGCTTCCAGTTCATTCTCTTACTCATCGTTACGCCCAGGTACGTAAAAGTGTCAGTTTGTTCCAATATTGCACCATTCATTACAACTCTGCCTTTCACTTTTTTGTATTTATGCAACACCATGAAATTAGTCTTATCAACATTAACTATAAGTTCATGGTGATTGCAAAATAAAATTAATCTATCGAGGGCTCGTTGCAGACCTATTTGTGTTTTGGATAAAATTAAAGTGTCGTCTGCAAACATTAAAAGTGGAACCCTCACGCCAGCAAGAGTAGGGGCATCAGTTGGATATTCAGAGAAATATGAGATAACATTATTTATGAACAAAGAAAAGAGGGTGGGGGCCAGAACACAGCTCTGCCGTACCCCCTTGGTCACAGGAAACCAAACTGTTATCTCTCCCTGTCGACCCCATCGAACCCGGGCATAATTAGACTCATGAAGTTTAATGATAAAATTTAAAATCGCAGGGGGCATCCCTGCTTCTTTAAGTGAGTCCCACAGCTTAGAGCGGGGCACCAAATCAAATGCTGACTTTAAATCTATAAATTCAGCATAGAGAGTCCCCCCTGTTAAAACCACAGTGTTCCAGTAAATCATCATGAATCTAAAAACTTGGTCAATAGTACTGACATGAGGGCGGAAGCCCGCTTGAAAAGTGGATAAAATTTCTTGATCATCTATCCAAGTATTTGCCCTACTCAACACAAGTCTAGCCACAATCTTTTGCATGGTATCTATGAGACTTATGGGCCTGTAGTTACTTGGACAGGCGCGATCCCCTTTTTTATAAATAGGGATAATCTCTGCCCCACGCCAGGATTCTGGCAGGGGAGCACCTCTTGCAAGTCCATTGGCCATATGATATATATATTTAAGCCAATTTTTCTTATCAAATTAAAAATGTCCGCTGGGATGCAGTCCGGACCCGGAGCCCTACCTGCCGCCACACTATCCAAGGCTCTCTCAATTTCCCCTATATCAAAAGTTAACATGGTGTCACAAATTAATCGTGGATAATGGCTTAAACTACTGTTCATTGAAGCAAACTGGGTCTGATAGTGCATGACCCATGCTTCAGGAGGGACATTATTAGTTGGTGATGGCCCTATATCACCACTACCACATTTCACTGTCTGCCAGAACCGCACCCAATTTTTCCCATTACTTGCATTTGGTAAATCCTGCCATCTTTTTTCATCGAAGGTCTTCTTTGCCCTTCGCTGGGTTTCCTTATATACAACCCTAGCTTCTCTAACTTCTTGCGGGAATCCTGACCTAACAGCTTGGGAGAGGTGACTAAAAGCAGCACTGCATGCCCCATCATACCATTTTGCAGATTTCTGTATGACCTGCTTGGAGCTCCTATTATTTTTTGTAAAAAATGCTTTCAACTTTATGAATAGCTCCTTGTGAACCTTTGTAAGGGCAGGTAGAGAGGCCTCATGCAGATCAAGCTGTGAGAGGACTGATAAGGAATCTTCAAGGGTTAGCTTTATCAGGTCCATAGTACCCTCATCCTCTGAGACCAGTGTCCATTTTAATCTACGACAATCATTGGACATAGTCACTTCAGCTGTGGCTATTTCAGTACCTACCCTTGCCGTAGGTTGCCCAATGGTTTTAAGTGTTAAAATTAAGGGGTCATGGTCACTCTCCGGTCTATTCTGGACCTTCATATCCTCTAGCCTTACCCACAGTTCCAAATTGATAAGAAAGTAGTCTATTCTGCTACTTCTTATCACATTATTAAAAGTATGGGCGCCCTCAAAGTCCGATTTTGACCTTCCATTTACAGCCCTCAGGCCCATTTCCAGGGATAAACTTTTTAACTGGAGGATGGCCTCTGACCATTTATTAATCAAGGAAAGCTCCAACAATGGTATGCCCCAGGTCACATCCTCATCCCTGGACAAACTTCCATCTTCTAAACCCATGGGCTCAAATGTACAATTAAAATCACCCGCTACTACTAGATGGTTTGCCCCTTTCAATGGTTTAATAACCAGGATGTCAGGGTTATCTATTATTTGCTCTTCCACCTGGTAACATGCCTGCTGTCTAACCCATGTGAGCAAACCCCCAGATGGTCTCCCTTTATGACTGGGAATAGCCGATTTACCAAAAGCCAAATAACCAGGGCGAAAAATCGTATTCAGCGACCAGGTCTCCTGGAACATAATGATGTCTTGATTCTCTATAAAGCACGACCACTCACTAGAGTTAATATTTGTTTGAAAACCAGCAATGTTCCATGACATTATATTTAATAAAGAGGGAGCAGTGCTAACACTCCTATCTAAAAAAGACCTAATCAAACTGCTCACGGGGGATGATGGTATAGCTCGATGAAGACTCGTATCTTTCACAAAGGGAGATGTGGACCAAACAGCAGTGTTCTCTAACAGGGGCAAGTTAGCAATTGGTAGTCAGTCACATGTATCTAAACCAGAGAGAGGAGCAAATCTATTAGCTAAATTTAGATCAGGTGGTCTATGTTGGATTCTGTGGGGTGCCCTTGGGTAGTTCACTGGGCGCAAAATTGCCCAGCCCATTGTAGGGGTATGACGGGGTCTATAAAAAAAACCCTAGGGGCAGGAGAGAGATTTTCATTGTATGATACTCTAGATTGATGCTACCTAGATGGTCTAAAAGACATCTAACAATTAGCCGAATTTCTTAGCGTGGCTTTTCGTAGCCATTCATTTGTTTATTTCTGAGTTTCACGCTTGTGAGAACAGAAACACAATTATCTATCCATAATCCATGTAACCTTTGAATCAATATAACAGTGCTCTATTATGCTAAATTAATGGAAGGAGATGTCAATTGTATTGTATTGTAATTGCATTTATGTAGTGCTTACTACCCCTGACGAGGCGTCAAAGCGCTTTTTCGGCGAGTAGCACGCTACTCCAGAACCCAAAAATTGGTGAATTCGTATAGTGAAATATGAAAGTAATTTGAGTGGTGGATATGTTAGTCAGTTATTTGGATTGAGAAGGGTAGCAGAGGGATAGAAGAGGGACAAAGGTTTGCATATATATATATAACGCTTGTTACCCCTGATGGGGTGTTTAAGCGCTTTTTCGGTGAGTCGCACGCTAGTGCGGAACCCTTAAAGGATTAGTGGTGAATTAGTATAGTGAAATATGAAAGTAATTTGAGTGGTGGATATTAGTCAGTTCTTTGGATTGAGAATGATAGAGGAGAGATAGACGAGGGAAAAAAGGTTTGCATTTATATAGTGCTTGAAAAAGGGTTTGCATTTAATGAGGTGTTGAAATGCTTTCTTCGGCGAGTAGCACGCTACTCTGGAACCCATAAAGGATTAGTGGTGAATTAGTATAGTGAAATATGAAATTTGAGAAGTGGACATGATAGTATGTTATCTTTGTTGAAAAGAATAGTGGAGGGATAGAAGATTGAAGGATTTAGACTTTTGTTTTGGGATGTCATAGCAGTAGTGGGAGGCTTGGTATGAGTAAACAGGAATAAGTCAGAGGGAAGAGTTTAGAAAGACTTGTTTTGGGGGATCAGTATAGTAAAAGAGGTGTCAGATGGTGCAAGGAGGGGTAGATGCCAATGTCAATGCATGTATTTTTTCTATGCCTAACAAACTTAAGCTTGCTCAAAGCAGCATTTATTCTTCAAAAATGTTGCTTCTCACATTTTTCAATAATTCTACATTTTTTATATGATTTGGTTTTTTTGCTCCTTGCCTGCCACTGTACTGTGAGCATGTAATACCCTATAAATATATGGCTTAAATGTGTTCTACGTACTATATGAGTCTGTGCCTTACCATCCACCACTCATATACCAATAACTCTCATTGCTGTTCCTTTACCATTGTAAATGTGCCCGCAGCACAGCTATGCACAATACTTCTGTTGGTAGGACGACCAGGTGTAGTAATACAAATAGTCCCACATGGTAATCTTCCTACAGATAAAAATGCTTTCCGTGTATTTGAGAGCCAATGATTGCTTTCTCTCATGGCTCACGCAGCTTTGACATAAATGTTTAGATTTCTGATTTTATCAACTGTCATTTCTGATGGTTTCTTTGTTAGATCATTCAGATGCCACCCAGCTGATACATATTCTTACCAATGCATAGCCATTGGTTCCTCATTGCCAGTTGCTCCATTATCAAGATGGGTTTTTAATGCAAAAATCTCAACAAATCACTTTCAGATTAGGACAGACCGATGTTACTATTTCGTGCAAATGTGAGAGCCAGCTCTAGGACTGAATTTCTAGGCCAGGCATTTTCATGACAAATATATATCTTTGAAATATTCACTCTTCTCTTTTCTAATGCCTTCTGGCTTCAGCTTTATCCTCGTTTGGCGGTGATCCCCTCCCTTCCCAGGTCCTCCCTTATCCACTTGTTTCTCTTGGCTCTTCTTTTCGGCCTCAGGAAAAAGTCTCATGTGGTCTAAATACTCTTGTGGTTGTTGTAACAGAAGATTCAATCGATGATGAACCTGGAATGTTCTCGAGTTCAGCTGCCTTTTGTTTGTAACGTGACTGAAAAATAGTCTCATTCAGTGGCGGCTCCTCCATACGGGCGTTTGGGCGCCGCCCCCCTGCTTTCTCGCAGTGCGAGAAGGCAGAAACATAAATGGTAATAACTACCATTTATGTTTCTGCCTTCTCGCACTGCGAGAAAGCAGAAGTGCCTGATCGGGGGTGGGCGGTCCTGCTTGAGGGCAGGGGGGAGTGGCTTGCCCAGTGTTGTGCATAGGGACTGTTTGGCCGGCCCTGGGGCCGATCAAACAGTCCGTATGCACAACACTGGGCAAGCCACTCCCCCCATGCCCTCGAGCAGCACCGCCCACGGCGCCCACTCTACATAGCGAAAATGGTCCCGGCTGGGGCGCTCTCTACTGCGCCTCAGCGTTGTGATTGGCAGAGCGGAGGGAGGGAGGCTGCCTTTCATTCATGACGACATGACGACGAGAGCTTCAGGACGGCGGGAGCGGCAGTTTGGACGCATCCAGAAGCTGCGGTGTTGCAGGACGGAGCGGGAGTTGGAACGCATCCAGAAGATGTTGCAGGACGAGGATGGTAAGTTTTATAATCTTCTTTCATTTACCCACCCGCCTCCACCCCCCGTGACGACCCCCACCCCCATCATGCCGGCCGTTACTGTGAAGTTATGAATGTACAAAACTATTTTAGGCCCTCCTTAGGCCTAAAATAGTTATGTACATTCATTACTATTTTAGACCCTCCGGTGCCGTATCAATGCCAGTCAGGGCTGGCTTTAGGGCGTTGCGATCGGTGCCACCGCACCGGGTGCTGGAATCCTGGGGGCGCCGTGTTTGAAAGTTTATTATGCCTTTAGAGTACCTGCTGCAGCGTTTCTTTCACCCCGCAATTACCAGGCCTCACATAAATGTCAAGATAACTCGTGTGATTAATTATCTTCCTGGAGAGAGAGATCAGCATTTTGTATAGTTGTGGTTTTGACTTAGGTGAAGTTAGTGCAGAGGGTTAATATGCCTGCTGCAGAGAACGTGTACCATGTAGATTACAGATGTAAACAGATCAGCAGGTTACTTGCAATGTATAATTTAAAGTCCTTAGTCCTAATATAGAATAGTGAGGTATTAACTTTCATCCTAGAACTGCATACACGCTGCAAAGTACAGAACATTGATCAATGTTGCAAAAAGGGTTAATTTGGCTAGAAATCGATTCTTATTATTAAAGAAAACTCCCAACTATGCTGTTTCTTTTTCGACTCTGAGTTTGTGCTTCTCCACACCAAGCACTCTTAAACTATGCTGCCTACCAGTATGGATGACATGTGACTCCTACACTTTTAGTCCTTTGGCTTACGTAACATTTCCTACACAGTGATTTACACATGTATGATTGAATGTCTGTGTGTAATATGCGTGTGATGCAAAGTGCTCAGACACCCTGCACTGGTATGAGTGGCGCTATATAACTAATTCAATGCATCTGAGAGAGTGTGGTTATGGAGACTTGGTCACTGTTTTCGCCACCCAATCTTTGGCCCTAATGGAGACCTGAGGGGACATATAGTTCATCTTTCTTTGGCAATAAGGTCAGGCGGCTAACGCCAATGTTCCCTATTCTTTTAAAATAATGCAGTCAGGCTAAATGGATGGCACGGGTGCAAGCAGGACTGAAGCACGATATGGGACAGTTTTAAATGTGTTTAATTATTTCAAGTCTACATATCCTACCTACTTTTATAAATATTCTTGCTTTCTGAAATGTGGTTTAACCTGCATCCTTTGGGCCTTTTTTTTTTGTTCTTCAAAATTTCCTTGGCGTGAGGGTCCTGCAGTTCCCCTTTAGTCAATCAGGCTCGCTATGACACAAAACACATTTAGACCCTTTTTTTACGCCCCACCACTTTCAAATGTCACCAGCCACCACTGGTCTCATTGAATGGAGCCGTTTAGCTAAAATATATACTGCTCTTGAGAATAAACTGTCTCATCCCATTTGATTTTCTACCCTTTGCACATTACATCACTGTAGGAAGCTGACTCTGTATATGGTATGAAACCAAGTGGTAATATTGTGCACAGAGTCCAGGGGCTCCCCAAAAGTATACAGGTCTCAATGCAAAACCCAAAGTGCTCTATTAGTGGTAGTGTTAGCGAGCAGCCTTATGCCTAACACAGAGAAGTGTAAGACATTTATTGCACACACATGATCAATACAGGACACACGACTAAAGAAGGAGATCCAGACCAATTTTGCAAAATTATACTTTTTTTAAACTTTATTTTAAGACCCAGGTCTTCGTAATAAGGTAAGTACGTTTTTAATTACAAATAATTTGCACCTTAAAAAGTCGACACTTGGAAACTTTTTCACACTGTCCAATGTTAACCTATGGGGAAAACAATATTGTGGTTAAACAAGTGAGTATCGCACTTACAAGTTCAGTCTTCAGAGCCAAAAGTCAGCAAGGGCAGCGGTCAGTTAGGTACTAAAACTTTAACCACCAGTGGTACACGGGCGGCCGGGTGCAGAGGTCAAAATCGTAGTTCAACCCAATGCTTTCCAATAGAGACTTGGGGTGCCTGGAGCCACACTGCTGGCAGGTAAGTAAATTGTTGTGCAGGGGCCAAGCTTTGGGGGTTAGTATAAGGACAGGTGGGGCCATAAAGTAGCACCAAACATACATCACCAGCGGCACAAGGATGGCCGGGTGCAGGGTGCAGATTTGACTTCGGGCGTCAAATAGTTTTCAATGAGGATTTTTCTGACGGCAAAGAGGCTGCAGGCATGGCACCGGAGGTTGCAGGAGGAAAACCAACAACAGCAGAGATAAGTTGGGATGTCGGGGGTTGAAGGGACACCGTAGGTTCAGCCTCCCAAGGCCCAGGGGCTTCGGGGGCAGGAGTGCCTTTGGAAGTCAGAATCTTTTTACCTGAGCCGGTTGCGGTGGGTGGAGCCTCCGGATTGGCACTGCAGGCGCCTTCGTGGAGGGAAGGTGAGTTCAGCCAATGCTGGACACAAAGTCAGATTCACCCGGAGACTTCACTGCATGGGAGAGCCAATCAGACTCGGGCCATGGGCTTTGGGTGCAGAGTGGGCTGGGAACGCGGATCCGCCTGGATCCGGAGTCTTTGAAGTCAATCACTTCTGGACAGGTCTGCTGTCCTCAGGAGATTGGAGTCTTTATTGAAGGCAACAGTTCTCCCAGGGGTTTTGGAGGTCATTTTTACACGACAGGTCACAGGTTCGTCGAAGCTGGAGACAGGCCAGTAGGGCTGGGGCCAAGGTAGCTGTCGTCTTCTGGTTTCTGCTGCAGGGAGTCTGTTTTCCTCTTAGGTCATCACAGATCTGGGCGTTAGGTCTGGGGGAGCCCCTTTAATACTAAATTTAGGAGGTGTTTTAGGGGAGTAGCAGGTAAGGCCAATGGGCCTCGCCTGGGGTTACTACATCCTCTATTATGCCACAGTCCTATGGGAGGAGGCATAGACCTAGCCCTAATTGGAGGGGTCCCCCATCTTCAAGATGGCGGGGACTGAAAAGTGTGCTTCACCTTGCTTTCCCCCACCTTACGGGTGGGGTTGGCAGAGGTGGGCATACCTCTTATCTTTTTTAATCTTTCCGCCGGTTTTCCTGCCTAAAGTGGGGGTGTTAACCAGTGGCTGCCATCTGCTGCTAGCAGCAGAGGCTGGGGGTTGCATTACAAAGGCAGCAGGCCTTTGAAGCTTCTCTCTGCGAGCACTGGGCAATCCTGAGGGTGGAGTGTTGACCTCTCTGCCCAGGATGTGCATTGTTTCTGGTCCCAGAGAGCAGGGGCTCTCTACCTAGCACTCCAGAAACATGTCTGGTGGTGGCTGGCTGCCTACAGCCGGTCAGAGACCACACTAGAGTTGGTACATTTTCAGGGGGCACCTCTGAGATGCCATTTAAGTACATGTTTTAATAAATCTCACACTGGTACCAGTGTGGATTTATTACAAGGAGCTGTTTGGTACCAAACACTCCTGGGTTCAGTGAAGCCATCATGGTGCTGTGAAACTCTAGTTGTCACGTTCCCAACCCATATACTCTCTATGGAATCCCTGGCACTTACAATATTAAGGAATAGGCCCATATACTATAGTGGCATATCTGCTCATGCAGATATGCCCTCACCTGGGCTATTGTGCCCCCTGCCTTATGGCTGGTAAGGCCTGCTAGGGGTTGACTTACCTATATCTTAGGCAATGCTAGCTGGCATGGCACATAGGCAGTTTGCCATGTTGACTTGGTCATTATTTTTACCTCACAGGGTCATACCAGCTGCAGGGGCAGTGGCCTGGTCCTAGACAGGGAGTCCCAGGGGACCCTCCTCAGCCTCCAAACCCTAGGTACTCCAGGTACCACTTACCAGAGACTTACAGGGGGGCAGAAGTACCAATTGTGGAAATGTTTTTAGGGAAAGAACACTGGTACTGGGAACCCGGACATCATGGACCCAGTACTCTACAGTCAAAGTTGCATCAAAAGCCAGGCAACAAGTGGGGGTTGAGGCAGGGGGTACTGTAACAGAACCGAACCCCATTTTCTTACAATCATCATTCCGAATTGTATCTGTGAATTGTTAGATGTTCTCTTCGTTAATTCAGGTTTGTTTACAGCTGTTACTCTGTCAGTGATTTAGCGTCTCATTTGGATTTACTCTGGGCTGCACCAGCATGTTTGGTCAAAAGTTCCATCTAAATATCTTTTATTGTAGTTAATGTAACTCTATAGCCTGTTGCCAAGGGCTGAAACGGTTGTCAAAGGCCCTGGACCCAAGTTATAGGTTTAAGCTGCAGGCGAGGGCCTATAAATAGGGAGAGTACTGTAGTGACTCTATGGGGTGTTCGCGCCTGCAATTTTAAAAGGAGAACGGTGGTTGAACTGACAAAGTGAAGGTTGCTATTAAAATCGGTAAAAACATGAAGAACAATTACCGAAAAGCCTAATGCCACCGAAAACATAAAATTAAGAGTAGAAAAATGCACCAATATCCTTTTCCTCAGTAAAGTTGAAAAAGTCACCGCATTGAAAGCAGAAACAGCACGAAATGAAAGTCAGAAAAACGTTGCACCCATTGAAAATAAAATTAATTCAGCTTACAGTGCCCCTCGTTTACAAATGAATTCAGATTACAGTGCTACTCCATCTGCCAGATGACTAGCCTAAACCTCACACTGCTCGTTCCTCTATATGCAGAAAAGTAATTTCTCCAGTCTACCACAGGGTCGATAGCAAAGAACTTATTAGTGCGCTGAGGAACTTGATGTATAGAATCACACCTGAGAGGAACACAGAAATTTTAAACTCGCTATTGAAAGTGGAGAACTCCAAATACACGAGCAGGCAGGCAGCAACATCTTTTAAAAACAGCAGGAGAGGCCAGCTTAAAGGCAGGAAATTGCAACAAAGACTGGAATCAAGAACGTATGAATTACAGCAGGGACTGGCAATTTGAATAAAAGGGCGACCGGTGGATTGGTCACTGGTGGGGCTAACCAGTATGCTTGAGAAGGAATACGAAGTTCATTACCTTGAAGTTGCTTGGAATTTGAACATCCTTGTAGGATTCTTAGTTGCTGAAGGAAGGTTACTTGAAGTGAAAGTCCATAGAATTTGAATCCACGCAGGGTTTGAAGACCAAATCGTCGCCAAAATAAGTGTAGTGAAGGATGATCATTGAATCCAGGTAGTTGGTAAAGTATATTTATTTTAAGTAGATGTTACAGGAAAAGAGTACATTCATTAAGTAAAAGTAAAGGGAAAAAAAACCCCACCAGGAGCAGGATGGTACCAGCTCAGCACTAACTCTCAACTGAAATCCTAGAGCACTGCAGCATTCTATTACATCATCATGATGTCAACATTCTACAGGGCTAGGCAGGAGACTATGGGGAAGGAAGTGTGAAGTGCAGTCACTACACATCTTCCCCTTTTACAATAACAACAAAAATATAAGGCTTAAACAATGCAGTAAGAAGAAGACAAAGTAGAGAAGAATAAGAAAAACACTAAAAGAAAGAACAGCAAGAAAATCACATCAAGAATGAATTCACTACAAGTACCTTTAACAACTGCTGTAAAAACATTCCAGAGAATAAGGTTAGGATGTTGTGAATTAAAAAGGCAGAAACTGAAAGACAGGTGCTAGAAGATTGGAGCAGATGGTTTATGGCAGCCATTATTGGTCATGAGCGACTCCTTTGTCTTCAGGTTCTAATAAAAATAATCCCAGTAATTCAACAACTCAGGGTTCAAGCAATAAGTGATGCACTCCAGAATCTAGATAGCCATTTACAGATGCTAGGTCCCCCTGATAATATATTTAATGATGCAAGGGATTTCTGTTAGAAACCAGCAATCTCAATAAATTACGTACCTTGTGATCCTCATTAACACATTGGTACTTATCTTAACAAAAACGTCCACTCAGCAGCTTTGCTGACAAGTCTGCAGTTCCAAGCGTATGTTCTCCTCCAAAAAGGGAACTTTGGGTGACATCTGCACAGGCAAACAAACCTGCCGAATGTTAGAAAGTAAGAGCATGTTCTGGGAGACAGACTACCGGCGTGTGTTCCTCATCTGTTAGCAGTCTACGTCATCATTGAGGAGCTGACCACAAAGAATAGAACAGTCACACACCTGCTGTTTCAAAAACAAATGGATACTTCTTCTGACTGTGTAAAGTGTTTATTTCAAACTGTGCAATGTGCTCTCATCGTCCCTTACAACATGATAACTGCATCACTCCCAACTTTTTTAATAAAAATATGTGGGTGGGCAGGTTCACTGTGAGTTTCAAGCAATTCTACATTCTCTTTTCCCGGAGCCTGCGTTTTTTTATCTCTGCTTATTGTCTTATCCTCCGATGACTAGGTACACACTTTAACATGCACTTATTTCTGTCTGTCTGTTTTTTATCCATGTTTATGACTGTGGGGTGCTGCACCATGGTGAGGACTCATCATTGTCAATCTAAACCCATGCCATTCACCCAGTGCGGCGCAATCACTGCAGAACCTACTGCACCCTAGGCCTGCACTTGTAGCCTGACTGGACAGGGATAGTATGCAGGCACAGCCAGCGACCTGGCCACTCATTTTAAATATGTGGCATTACCTTAACATTTTGTTATTTTTCAACCAGCTGGGGAATACCACATATTGGGTGAATGCAATCCTCACATTTTCTAGACTTTACTTACCCCTCTTCTTGGGTTGGGTGCGACAAACAACTCTGGATTTCATAAACACTTCAATAATCTTCAATAATAAATATTGTTTATTTTAGAAACCTCGTTTTTGATTACTACCCATAACAAAAACCTAGGTTCTCAAGGTAGGTTTCACGGGGGGCACATTGTCAGCATTGACCTGCAACCACATATGTGCTGAGCAGCTGGGAAATCTTTAAAGGCAAGCTGATGGTTGTTAAAAGTTGAAAGCAAATTCTTCCCGATGTTTAAGCAGGCCACAAAATGAGTAACACCCACTCGAGATATCACATGTAAGACAAATAAATAAATAAGCAGTAGTGGAGGCTGGAGACGGTCATTAAAAATGACCATGGACAATAAGGGGTGCACTTCACTGGTAAGGTTTGAGAGTTCTGCCTCTAAAGGGGTCAGTCTTACAGACTTTTATTATGGTGGCTGAGAAAGTTCCTAAAGCCACATCAGGGTGGAAGGCATTAATACATCTTCATGTGCTTGGCCTTTTCGCAAGCAAGAATAGTCAACCATCTCCAAAAGAACCTAAAGGTGTCCCCTTACCCCAATCACTTCATCTAAGCCGATCCTGCCACAGTGAGAGAAGGGTTTCCCATGCCCCACCCCTGGCCATAGGGTAAGCTTAGCTGTAGGTGTGTAGTTTATAGACTCTAATGAGCTAGCCTAGCTTTTTTAGTCAGGTAAAAATTACTGCATCTTCTACCAGATTTGGAATAATTTCTTCTGCCGGGCAGTTATCACCAACCAACACCCTTCCTTATAGGAGCAAATACAGTAGTAAATGCCTTCAGAATCAATCAATCAATCAATACTCTTATAAAGCACAACTACTCACCTGTGAGGGTCTCAAGGCACTCCCACACATCCCAGCCTGGCTCTGTTGCATTTTCTGTGTGAAAGGGAAGATTCTAAACGAGGGTGGAAAATCCACCATATGAATAGGAACCAATGCATTTGAGTCACTATTGGCTTAACAGTCAGACTGATAGTATTCTGACTGAAGAAATGAACAAGCATCGGCATAGCCAATAGGTCTCACCTTTTGGGCCTTATAAGTGTTTAACCATGCAACAGTTAATGTTGTTGCACCAAGGATATTGTGCTGCATAACTAAATACTTATAAGGTCCCAAAAGCGAGACCTATTGGCTATGCCAATGCTTGTTGTTTAGATCTCCCAGAGAGGTGGATACATAGAGATCCTTAGGTGCTGGATGTACAGCAGGCATGTTGTACAAGGGACACGTCTTCAAGCAAACGTCCAATCCTCACATCAGCCGGTGGCACACATGTCTTTCTTTAAGTAAAAGAGTCCCCATCAATGCAAAAGAATATGCGGACTAAGAGAAAACATTTGCTATGCAAGTGAGCACTTGACAAGTACGTTGCGAGCTTTCCTGATGCAGGACTTACTACCTGTCTCCTTCTGTAGATCTATATATCCTATTGCCTTTGTAACACAACAGGAAGCACAGAAAGCAGGGAGAGCTAGTGGAACTGCTAGCTCATAGTGACTGGCAAACTGGGGACGGAAGAAGGAGGTGCAGAGTGGCATTGTCAATTGTTGTTTAGAAAGAGAAAAAGCAGCCAGAGAATGGGCAACTCAGTCACTCCAGAAGTGTTCAATTCAAGCATCGCAAAAGCGACAGCTCCTGGTGCCCCAGAAATGATAGTGGCTAGTTTCTATAACAACAAAGCTCTCCGTGACAAATGAATTCAGTGATAGTAAAACTGGAGTACTAGTAGGAGCACTGCAGGGCTAATCTGCGACAGTGTTCTTCTGTGTGTAGTGGAAGGGTAAAGAGGTGAATTTATATATTTTTTTGTGCTTTTACATAGTGCGGACATGGCCCTGTGGTATCTTAGCGCTTCCCAATAAAACCATCAGATAGCAATAACAAATAGAATTAGCAGTGACTGATAGGAGGTGGTGGATGACGGCATGCACGGGGAGGCTAAATGAAAGTTCATAGCTTCCACCATAAGAGGGTGCTGCAGAATTCTTCGCTTGGCCCATTAAATGTGTTTTATGAGCAGACACTTCCAAAACAATAGCACATTAAGTATGTCCATAAAAACATTTAAAATGCATTGATAAAGCTCCATTTCCCAGCCCAGGCTCAATGATTTCCATGGTGCGTGCAAACAAATGTAAAAGATATGACATTCCTATGGGAAACAAGCATTGGCCGCGTGGCAGTAAAAGTAACGTCGCGCGGCCGTGAAAGCGAAAGTGATCGCGATCACTGTGAAGGAGAAAGTGATCACGATGACGCGCTAAAGCACACAAGGGATGCGCGTGCAGCAGTGCGTGCGCTTGTGCACGTGACAGCAAGCTGGTGGCCGCTTTGGTAGCACTTCGAAAAGCCGCTACTAAATGTCTCGCCAGTGCAGCGCATGCGCTGGCTCAGGCGAGACCTAAAAAGGAGACCTTTCATCACATAGCATTGGATGTGGTATCTCAACTGGTGAAAGGCTGTGTGAACTAATTAGACACGTTATAGCTAGCTCGAAACACAAACATTGGCAGATAGTGAGTGTCCTGAAAATGTTGTGCCCGAGCACCTTACTGGACAATAAATACAGTATTTTTAAATTTCCTTAGTAGTTATCATGCCATTTGGGGGCCGGATTAAAGGTTGGCGGAGAGGGCACTCCCTCCCAACGGGGACGACGTACCCTCCCTGCCAGACTGAAGGTCTGCCCCCCTCATTTAGGGATGGGTGGACCTTCTGGTCAGTGGACCAGACGACTCCCTCTCTTCCGCTGATATAAACCTCTGATGGCCGGCGGAGTAAGGGCCAGTGGAGATTTGGCATGGATCCACCCACCCATTTTAGAGTGGGCAAGCACATGGCCAATTTTCATTGTCCGTCGCCGACGTGTAAAGCCCAGCAGTAAGGAGCAGTGAAAACTGCAAAATGCGCCCCTCGTCGTGGTAGAAATCTCCCATTGTGAGCATGGAGTTTTTTTGGGGAAAATCTGAAAAGCATTGCAAGTTTGCCCTTTGTGACAGTTTTTCTGTCTTCCTATTTCTCTTTCTTTTCCATTTGTGTGTGTTTTTCGCTCTCCTGCTCTTGGTCGATAGCCGATGAAGAACAATACAGTGCTAGTCCCCAAAATGAGTGTCGGTGGGGCCCACCAGCAACCACCGGCTCAAATTAAGCACTGCACATAGCCTTTTGCTACGTTCCTCGATTAGACATAATCAATTTCACATTCTCTACTACTCACTGAGGCGTATTTCTTTATTGTAGAGTGTTCTGGGCGAGGTCTGGCTGCAACACTAGTCTTTGCATATTTATATTTGCAGTATTCCTGCTGTCATGCTTTTATTTCATTTCCAGACTTTCAAGCTCAAGCATTTATTCTCAACCAGACTGAAACCAAGTAAAACCAATTGGGCTTGAATTAATTATTGACGAGTCTGGCTCTAGGAAGCATCAGACTAGAAAGAGTTCAGTCATTAGACTCATTTGGAGCAGAGAATGAATATAAAGCGGAGGGAAAGTGGACGCCTGCCAGTGCTAAATTAGATTGTTGATTGGAATGTTTTACATGGTAGTGGTTTCTTTACAGTGGTCTAAACGATAAGAGGTTCTCGTCTTGCCACGTAATTAAGGCGGCTGCTTGTTGGCCCCAGGCTGAGGGACCATACATGGTGCCCAAGGGGAGAGACAGCGCCATCTGTGCTCACAGTGCAGATTGCAGCAGCAGGGGATACATCGAAGCACACACAGGAGATATTTAAGTTGATTTGCAGCCTGCATAGTTGAGCTGCTCAGCTCTCTCAATAAGCTAGCTAATGCACATAACCAGGTTTCACAAAATCCAAGCCAAATATGAACGTGTAGGTCACAGAGGAGGGAAAAGAAACGCGGGGTGCTCTTTTCTGGGCTTGTCAACTGTTGCTGATTTGATCTCCTGAATAGGAACCACATGGGTTTGTTTGTTTAAGAAATATTTCCAGCTCCAAGAGACATTTTAAATAATGCCCTGGGGAGTCTCGGGTATTTAAATCAGTGGTAAGTGCCCTGTTTATAAGGCAATAATTGCACATTTGACCGAAGCATCCTATTTCATAAGGCTGCAATCTATACAAAATGCAAGTTTTCCTAATGCAGTTTGGTTGATGGCGGACCGATTTATAGCTCTTGCCACTGCCGCAGTATTTCCGCATATTAAATTGCATAAAAAGGAGGAAGAAATCGAACAATTTATTTTACTTATAATGTAGACGATTTCATGGTAACCAGCATCACATGTTTATATAGAAGATGGGTGGGTAACGTGTATTCTTCTTCACAGTGACTGAGAATATATATGTACTTTCAGGTACCACCTGTTGGCTCTATGCCCGAATACTTTTTAGGTCTGGCCAACCGACAGCTTTAGTTTTTTCGGCCTGCTTCATGTAATCAAAAAAAAAATTGTACATTAAAAATGCATACATAAATACCTAGTGAGGCTTTAGGTCAGCCTGCTTTGCGAGTTGTAGAGAGCCACCCGGGCTCTCCCAGACATTGTTTCAAGCATGCACTCCTTGGAGCGGGCTCGACCCGAGGAGATAAAATAAACGGCGAGAGACCGCTCGGGGTCTTCCCGCCAGCCAGATATCACTGTGTGTACCTGCATTGATTTATGCGCTGCGCAGGCCTTACCTCCGTGGCCCCGTCGCGCTACACGAGTGACGGGATCACAGGTGCACACCCCCTAAAAAGGAGTGAGTTTAAGGACCAAAACTGGTGGACCTATAATTTACTTTGCCAATTCATTTTTCTTGCCATTCTTTATCTCTCTTTAGTACTTTTAATCATCCTTGTGTGTTTAAACGATATCTTCAGAATACAGTAATTCAAATCCCATAGTACCTTTCTTTTTGGCTAATAGATTTCTTTTTCCCGTGATGTGCATTAAAACCAAAAAGGATTTCCAGGACTGCTGTCTCCTGAGCAGCACCCATACTGTTCTACTAAAAGTCTATGCTATATATATCTTTTTTAAATTTACATTTAAATTGCAATCATTGGCCCACACGTGTAGGTTTTGGCATCTTTTATTTTTTCCCTTCTTTTTGTGGTATATCCTTTCAGTAACATATAAAAAGAAGTAAACATTGCACCAGCTTCCTAAGGTCTGACCTACTGGCTTTGCCAGTGCTGGTATTTACAGAGGTCCCACTTCTCGGAAGCAATTAACCTGGACCTCAAGCAGAACAAATGCAGTGTACTGCAGCGTCCACATACATTTCAACAGTCCACATTTGTAAAGCACAAACTTAACACCCCTAAGGGCATCCAGACGCTGGGGGGGGGCCTCGGGGAGATTTAGTGAGCTATTGCGCAGAGTCACATGATGCTGAGCTGCCACCAGTACCCGGGATTGAGCCATTAGCCCAGTTCTCCAGAGTCAGCCGCTCTGGCCGCTGCGCCACACCTCTCCCAGCATCTGCCCTACACCTGTGAAAGGAGTGCAGGCCAAACTAGTTCTCAGTCTTACCATCCTGCACTGGGTTTCAATTGGCCTAGGAGAGCAACGAACATTACCTTGTTGTTGCAGACGCAGCACGACATGTCTCTCCCACACATGGACTCCTTGGCCATAAACTTCCACCTACTTGTGACTGAAGTGAAACAATCTCAAATAACATTCCTTGTTAAAAAACTTCAACCTGAAAGCTTCTATGTGCCATTAAGCCGAAATGTTGGAATGCCAAATGAAGCAAAAGATTGTTCTATGTAATCTGTAGCCATCCACTCATCTGAAAGTTATTTTAGTTTGACCAGTAGCTGCAGAACCTGGAGTCAAGGAGCAAAGGTGGAAGACTTGACCGTCTGGCATGTTGAACCACACAAAGGCAGACTGGTGTTTGTGGTGACCTGGTCGGAAGCGGCAGGCAGTCGGTTCATCTGAATCCCAATGCTCCCTAAGATCCTGACCACAATCCTCTTTTTCCTTTGGCTCTGCTTGGCTGAGCATCCTCCTGAATTGAGGGCCATAGTGGGGACCACTTTAGATAAGATTTGAATTCATACCAGTGGCTGCAAACACTCCCCTTCAGCCTACCTTCTACTTATCTGATTAGTAGCATAATACTCTCAGCCCATATATTCATTCATGTCTAACTTGGACCCTCTCTGCCCTGGAAGCTACAGACCCATCTTGCTGCTCCCTGCATTAAGTAAAGTGTTAGAAACACATGTCAACCAGTCAGACTTAAGTTCTGAAGTTTCACCTTTGTACTGTACATTGAATGTGTGAATGTGTGCTTGGTAGCACAGTTGGTCTAAATAACTTGTTATTGGGCCACATTTATTTTCACTTCCATGGCACACATATTATATATCGGCCAGAAAGAGAGTTGTTTTTACTTTAATAAAGCTTGCTCTAATTTACAGGGTACAATGGCTTGTTAGCACAGCATTTGCTTCTGAAGAACTTGATGAAATAGTGCTTAATTTGAGCTGGAGGTTGCCGGTGGGGCCAACCAGCACTCTATTTTTGTGGGCAGCACTTATTTGTCCTCATCCAACATTTCCTGCTAGCAAGAGAGAAAAAAAACACACAATGGAGAAAGAACGAGAAAGAGAAAGACGGACAAAACGTCACAAAGGAAGTAAGCAGGAAGCTGCAAGAGTGAAATAAAATGGAAAGGAGGTGCCTGGCAGTGGATTAAAGCAGGGCTTTAAGTGGGATGAAAACAATGGGGTTGGGAGTCTCTCAAAGGGGCGAGGCCAATGTAATATAGGGCGTGGCTTAAAAACACGTAAGGTACAAATCTGCGCTTAGCATAGTGTGCCGCCCGACTTGTATTTTGCAGTTTCTGTCATTGCATCCAGATATATGATACAACAAGTATCATCATACCTACAACAAGTGAGGACTATTGGCTTTGTCAACGGTTGTTAGTTGCATAAGATAAATAAGCAGCAACTATGGCTTGTATATAATATTGAACAAGCATTTGCAAGGCAATAGGTCTCACATTCGCGAGAGTTTGATCTATTGGCATTGTAAATGACAATGCCTTTTATTTATGCATTTGAAAACCTGCAAGCTGTGTATAAACAAGCACTTTGTACTTATAGTCCTTGCTTATGAGAAGCAAGGCTGGCAGTCTCTTTTACTGCCAGCCTTGCTTCTCGTAAGCAAGGACTATACGTACAAAGTGCATGTTTATGCACCGCTTGAAGGTTTTCAAAACAAATGAATAAAAGGCATTGTCATTTACAATGCCAATAGCTCCAACTCTCGCAAATGCAAGACCTATTGCATTGCAAATGCTTGTTTTTCTGCCCACAGAAAGGAATTGAGGATGATCCGCTCATCTCCGAGTTGAGAAAAGAAAACAAACAAGGAGCGTAATCGGGAGGAGACCGCCGTGCTGATAGGAAGCAGGGCCTGCTGCCAGCCGGGCAGGTGGGGGACGGGGGGAGAAGGGAGAAGGAGGAGGTCTCATCTTTGTGAGATGTGGGAAAGGGGAGGCCGACATTTCGCGGTCTACACACTCGCTGCTGCTCCAAGACTTGAAAAGACGAGATAAGTTGCTGCCCGTAGTGCATTGTTCCAGCTGATGAAATAAGATTGCAAAAATAAAACGAATGTGATTACCTGGTGGTGGTTGGTAGGAGTACACTGGACACTTAGTTTTAAGTTTACCAATTTGCTGCTGATTAAATACTAACAATTTGCGGCACAGGGAGGTGGAGGGATTTGCCACAATAACGCAATTTCTGACGAAGAGCTAAACATTAGATTAGCACTCAAGAAATGAGGGTTCAAGGTCAACATTAATAGATTTGAATATGTGAATAGCGTGCAAATCCTAAACGTTCTTTTTTTTTTTCAAGGTCATAGATGGATAGGGGAGGGGGCAGCACCGACAGTCGACTGCATCATCTACAGGTCGCACGCAAACGTGAACAGCATGCTGTTAACTCACTGAGTAGGGTTGGTTAAATGTTCACCCCTACATGTGGTGTGTGAACAAGGCAGGTATGTCCGTCTGATCTGCAGCCGGACTCCAGATTTTTGCAAGGGGGGGTGTTACTGTTAATGCCTTTGGAGAAATTATATTTTAGCACAAGTCTGTTTACAACACTGGCTCGCGAGCCTCTTGTATTTATTTCCATAATAAATCTCAGATGGGGGAGGTTTATGTCTGTGGCAGATAAGATGAATTGGGTCGCACAGACAACCACCAGCCCAAGATTCGTCATGTACCATGATTTGAGCCCGTTGCATTGCCATCTTAGAATGGTGGTTAGTGATGTTATATTTATTATCGCATTAGCTCATGGTTTCATTTCAGATATGTAACTCTATCGGAGTCTGCTGCAATTATCAAGGAGGGAACGGCGCACCAGGAATCTCCGACAGATGTTTCTGAGACAGTCTGAACATGGGAAGATGCGGCCATCCACCGGATCAGAGTTTCACAGAGTAACAAGGGGAGGGGACGGCGGAAGGAGGAGTGAGAGTAAAATAGAACTGTGAGAAATAGGGAAACCGAAAGTGCGAGTACAAAAAGAATGCACCTCACACACTTGAAATGAGTGCTGGCACAAAAAGACTAAATCAAAGACTGGACAAACAAGAAACATGCAGACGACTAGCTCGCTTCAAATTCGTACAGGCAGGGACAGACTACAAGCATCTTCAAGTGCGTGCAGGGACAGATATGTTTCCTTTTCTGCTTCGGCGGCTGTGTGAGCGCAACAAAAACAAGCCCAGAAGTGGTGCGCGTGCGAGAGAGAGGGGGAGCAGGAGGTGAGCCCGGGAGTGGTGCGTGCGCGCACGCGGTCTGCTCATTTTCAAGCACTGCACTTGTGCTTGTGGTGCGCCGCTGCTCGCTCCCGCAAGGTGGATGCCGCCACAAGCACTAGTGTGTGCTTGAAAATGAGCAGAGCGACGGCCAAAGGCCCTCCTATGCAGCGCATGCACGCTGTGTAAACGAGACCTAAAAAGCTTCCACTCAAAGCCCTGTTGACACCACGACAATGTTGCTGCTCCTGAGTTTCAAAAAGAGATGAGAAATCCAGCGAAAATGACTCTCTTGAAAGGATTTCCCTTCCCCTACAACGCTCAGCTGATATGACCTCATGCCGTAACTTCTCCAGTAGTGCGAAGGGAGTAGTGTGAAAAAAACTGACCGCCTGTTTCAGGGCACAAAACAGAGCCCGATGGAGACCCGTTTCAAAGCCTCGTTTAAACAACTGGGTGCTCAGCACCGGTGAGACCCAGCCCACTTAAAGCCCTGGATTAAAGCAGCCCGGGTGGATTCCGGACTACACAACCTTGGTATTCAGTGCGTCGGTGCCTGGCGCCGGCTTCTATGCAGAGCTTTGGGCACCAGCAGCTATTCATCTACAAATTAAGCACGACGCATAGGTTTTGTTTATAATTTTCAGGCAAGTTCAGTGTGCCCCTTTCCGACAAAAACCGCCATAATCGTTTGAAAATGATATAAACAACTTTCCCAAAGGCATGGAGTGTTACGAAACACCGGATTCCAGTAAAATCCTTTGCCAGCATGTGATTATAATAATGAAAGAAAACCATGTATTTGTTTTAATACTGCTACTAGGAATAACAAGAAACCTAAAATGACTATATACCTTTTCGTGCGCTGCGGCCTGCGCTCAGTGTTAGTGGGAGTGTGTTCGACCGCATCTTTGTTTAATAATTCACACCCGGGCCTGCCTCCATCTGCCGCTTGCAGGTCTGCAGCTGCCGCTCGGGGGAACCAGCGGCAGACGTATGTAGCACTGTACTTGAGATGTGTCGGGGCCTCGAGCGTGCATGCAGCGCAGTGCCGCCCCCAGTGACCCAGAGAGGCCGAGCAGGTAAACAAGGCTTTGGAAACACCCTTCACCACTGCACACACCGAAGGAGCACCTTCTGTCCCAAAGGGATTCCCAAACTTTTGTGAAGAAATTAGATGTTGTGCTAAATTGAACAGCTTTAGCACTATTTATTCATGAATGCTAAAAGTTTACAGAGCTCAGGGAAATATTTTTAAATGTTTCATAGTCTGAGGAAACGCCTAATGTATTTCTCACAGGTGGAACCAGTCGTCTTAAAATCATGCCCCAAAGACCTATTCGCTCTGTTTCTGTCAGAATTCCTATAAGGATTACCAAGAGGGGACAGTGGGATTACTGGTAATCTACATCACCCCGAGTCCTCGTCTTCTTCGGCCTTTTGTATGTGAGTCAAGACAGAAAACTCATGAGTTCATCATTGGGAATTAGCCTGCTTTCCCAACTGGTGGATGGAAGCCTTCTTCCCTTTCCATAGGTTTGGCCCAGCCCCCTTTACCCATAAAACCTCAGCCCTCTCCCCCCCCCCCCCACACCTGTAAAATACCACTGCACGACATCTAGGTGTCCTCCTAGCAGACAGTGCCCAAAAACGAGGCCCTTGGAGGAGAGATCAATGAGGAAGACTCGTAGTAATGAAGCTCACTGGTTGCTACCTTGCTACATTACCAAGTAATCTCTCCTTCACCCACGTCCTTACGTATGTGAGGATGCACACAGCTGGCAACCTGATTCCAAACACTCACTCCAAGCACCCTATAACATCACAACACGGAATGCTGCGCAAAGCGCAAGTGCTAGCTCGCAGAGCGGAAACACTCACAAGTATACAGCCTGCAAGACAACCAGGACGTCACCAGGAGGTAAAAACATGAGACATATAAGCATGAGGTGACGCCTAAACAGCAGCCTAAAACATCTGTGCAAGAAATCCCATGCACCTGGGCCTAAGAAGCTGTCGTCCCGCTGGATGAGCAACAACAGATGGAATGCAAACCCCGAGAGGCGCCTCTTGAACATACAGACATTGGAAGAACAAGAGGCAGAAGTTTTCGATGCATGAACCATTGTTGAGAGGAGAGCAGGACCGAACACTGGAAGGATGTAGTGGAACAGACACATGGGGCGAACCCAGGGCATGGGTGAAAGGGATGCCAGCAAGACGAGCTGTAGTGACTACTAAGAACCAAGCCCCAATGAAGGTCACACATAAACTCATTCAGACAGCAGGTAAACGAAACAGGCATCAGTGCCACCTACGGAGGGGCCAAGAACCTCGTGAGCATAGGGTAGAACCTAGAAACAGAGAGGTGTGATGAGAACCAACCACTAAAAGTATTATAGGAGCTACTCAACACCTAACAGGTTAATCAGCCACCCTCCACAGACATGGGAACCACCCCCTTGAACATGTCCCTCAGAAACCAAGCAGGAGGAGGAGCTCAGAACCCAGACTAAAGCAAAACATAAATCCACAATTTCAGACATTCATCACAATCCAGCAAGAATCAAGCCATGCCAAGTTACCCTTGACCCCAAAGGAGCCAGACTCACCTGCAAAAGGAAGGAGTGAAGCAGCCCGAAAACTAAGCTGAGGTGTGCCAGCATCAGCAAGGACACCCATTGAGCTAAACAGGCTGAATGTAGCACAGAGGAAATAATAACCCCTCGATCCTGAATACTGACGGAGCACAGACAACCCAGATGGACGTGATCACAAAGCAGGAAGCCCAAGTGATGAGCCGGGACAGTCATCAGGCCCACAAGCACCCAGAAGACATAAGAAGGCAACAGAAATAAGTAGAGAAAATTGTGAATACCAAGATCTCTTGATATAGGGAAAAGGGCAGGAATGTATACCAAGTAAGGGTGTCTGGAGGCAACGAAGCACTGTAAAGAACCAATTACATGGAAGCAGCCACAAGATACAAGGAAAGGAGACATCACAAAAGAAGCTGAAAGGAAGCCAGAGTGCAGAGCTGAATGAAGGAGCAGATGTTGAACAGATATCAAAATCCACTCTACAGGGCTATGGATAGGATTCCATCCCAGAAGAGCCACATCTTCGGAACAACAAAGAACCTGGGTGCCCTTTGTCGGTGGTTGGCTCAGTATATGGTGTACACCTATTGGGGAGGCACCCTGAACCCTGGTCCCTGTTGAGCAAAGCTCTCAAGAGGTAGCTGTGCAGAGAAGCTAAGGCTTATTCAGAAGGGTGTAAAGCGGGTACATTACCACACAGTCAATCAGTAAAGCTTACACACAAGAAGGAACCAGACTAGTGTTAGAAAAATACCTTGTATATATATTTTACACTAACACTAAAACTGCTTTGGTATATATCATACCCAGAGATATCAATACAAAATAAAATATACTTCAAAATAGATAATTAAAGCACATAAACACATGGGCCCCTATCTGGGGTCCAACCATATACTAAGAAAGTGGAATGTGAGGTGAGTACCAAACCAAGACATATATATGTACAAGACCTCCCACTCGACCAACTTATATTATGCAATGGCTATATAAAGCTCTAGTGGGCTGTCCCTTTGCTATAAATGTCAATAGGTACAATAGAGATGCATTAATTCATATCTTTATTTGCTGTCCTCTTTCATAGGTAAATTGCAAAATTAATAAACCATATTTTTCATTTTTGTTTTTTTAAGTATTAGAAAACCATTATTTTTGTGTTCATATATACAGTGCAGATCATAAATAATTTAACATGAATGCAATTTTCTTCAATGTGCAAATAAAGCATAATTATGCAGTTTTTACATACAGATTAAAATATTTGAGCATCTCCCCATACCATAATCACATGTACACTAACCTCTCATGCAGTCATGGCATACCAGACATACACATACCACACATCACATTCATTAATTTCCAGTTTGAATATGGCTTGCAACAAAAAACTCATGGCGAAAAAAATCCTTCATTATTATCCATGGTTATGCCGCCAACTGGAAAATAGTCAGGTCGACGCACGTTTCAGTGGATAAATATACGTGAATCCACCTTCCTCAGGACCGCTTGCTTTCTTTAAATTAAGGCAGCGGAGGTTGGTTGGGGGATCGATAGATTAAAATCCGGTTGATTTGAATTACACAATGGCAGGCCAGAATACCTGAGGTATCTGCCTCTGGAGGTATTTGTCGATTGGTGAAATTATTCTCGTGTGCTGAAGTTACTCCAACTTGAGTCGTTTCACTTATGTGTCTGTAGTATCCTTTACTTGTGATGGGTCATTGGCAATATAACTGCTGCCCACTTAAGATAGATGTGCCAATGTTTATTTTGGCGGTTATGCAGGATCCAATATTATTTTGAAACCGCACTTCTTTGTGCATAAATGAGACATGTATTCTCTCCCCAGCTACCAAAACGCCACTGGCCCGCCAACTTGGGAAAAAGGACCAAGACTTATACCCAAGGAACTAGGGACCAGGGGATCACACAACCACCACGGGTAAGTAACTACTAATTCCTAGGCGCCCGTGTGCAGAGGTGATACCCAGGATCAGTGTCCATAGGATAACGTGGGGAAGTCGTGGTTGGAGATTTACTCTTTCAGGACCCTTTCCAGAAGATCCTGAGGAAACACGCTGGAAATGGGGGGATAGGAGGACACCCCCAACTGTGGATACCCAGAGAACCAGGATACCTATACCAAGGAGCCCAGGTGCATAGGTGCGAAGTGGTGTCGTGACTGCCCATTGACGTCAATGGAGAACCTCAGTTGTCCTGCTGCTACAGAGTCTAGTGACCAGGTCAGTGGGACCCAGACATGCATTTGAGAAAAGGAATACCTGCAAAAACAGGCGACAGGGTCCAAACCATCCGGAGGTGTCCAGAAGGAGCAGGGGCACAATGCCAGCCCTTGTCAGACGTACTGTGATGTAGCACAGTGGTCTCCAAGATGCAGCTGTGGAGCCCAGGTGATGATACAGGATCTGTCCATGAGCTGGTCCACACCGGTCAAGGAATTCAAAAAAGACAGTTGCCAGCAGGCCCACCAACAATCCTTGGTAAATGCAACAGGCTTGTTGCAGGAAACAGTGCTTAGTTGCAGACCAGCAAGATCTGTGGGACCCACCTAGCAAGGGTAAGTCAAGGCTGTCTCTCAGCAAGCAGGAATCAATGGAGACCCCAGAAGGACCCCAGGAGGACCCTCGAGCAGCAGGTACAGGGAGTCGCAGGGAGGTCTCAGCAGCACACAGAAGAAGGATGCCCACGTCACTGGGGAAGCAGGGAGGACATTACTCTTGGAGGTGTGTGATGCTTGAGACTGAGGCTTCTTGGAGCTCGAAGATCTTCGGTCAGGAGAGACAACAAGCTTTGGCAATGACAAACAGATGTGGTGCACAGGGATGCTGTTCCGGTAGGCTGGAGATGGATTACAGTCTCCCAAGTTGCTGGGAAGACTGGTCAGGCCTCTGGAAAGCCAATAAACCGAGGTGCCCGTGGGAGAGTAAGATCCACAAGTTGGTCGTTGTTGTCTAGGTGCCTGCGGATGCAGGAGTGTGACTCCTTCACTCCACGGGAGATTCCTTCTTGCTATCTTGATGCATGCAAAGTCGTGGGGGACTCAGCAGGATGCACAGCCACAGTAGTTGCAGAACCTGGGAGAGCACAGAGACGAAGTTGCAGTAGGAGCCTCCCTACCAGAAGCAGTCTTTGTCTTGGTTAATGGCTTGGTCCAGCAGCAGAGTTCAGTGTCCAACAGCAGAAGAGTCTTTAGACAAATCTTCACAGGAAGCCAGTCGGTTTCTGAAGACAAAGTCCGGATGAATCTAATTATCCATCCTAAGGGGAGCCCTTAAGTATCCCAGAAAGGGGGTAGGACTACTTCTGCTGTGACCCTTCTATAAGGGAGGGTCAAGGACGCTACTCTGGTGACCAGTCAGATGCTCCCACGGGCCTTTGCCCATCTAAAATTCAAGATGGCAAAATCAAGTGCCCACCTGGCAGAGCTCTGGGCACCTCCCAGGAGAGGGGCTTTACGGGGGGTGGTCACTTCCCTGTGATTTGTGTAGTTTCACGCCAGAGTGGGAGCCAAGGGCTCCTGGACTGGGGCAAATCAGTTTATGCAAAGAGGGCACCAAATGTCCCCTTCAAAGCAGTCTGGGGGTACTCTTAAGCACCCCAACCCTGTCGAAGACACCTATTTCTAAAAGAGAGGTAGTTACACCTCTTCTCTGCAAGAAATCCTTTGTTCTGCCTTCCCTTCCCCAAGTTAAGCTCAGCAGCACGAGGGTAAAACAGTGTCTGGATCATGGTAAGTATGCACGGGTGCGTTTATATGGTGGGTCGGACATTAGCTAGGCTACTTGGCCCTCAATACCAGTCTTTCTTTATCACAAAACTTCAATTAGACGATGGCACATCGCTCACAACCGGTGAAGACATCACTGCTGCTTTTCTCTTCTACTACACTTGCTTGTATACCACTCGCTCTCCCCTACTGATGATGTACTTGCCGACTATCTTTCTGAGGTGGCTATGGTCTGGCTGGAAGGAGGGCAGCGGCAATTCCTGGCCTCACCCATTACTGAGGATGAAATCTCGCAGGCACTGACGGGCTATCCGGCATATACTACAAAACCTATTAGCCATTATTAGCTCCTCATCTATTGGAAGTATATGCAGAATCTCTAAAGAGCGGGTCTCTCCCTCCTATGATGTGCGAAGCAGTAATTTCCCTTTTACTTAAACCGTGCAAGCCTACTTGCCAGTGTGCCTATTACAGACCCTTGTCTTTGCTAAATCAGGACTATACAATTTTGGCTGAGGTCCTCGCAACTCGTCTTTCTCTACTGGTAGACAAGATAATTTCTCTGTTCCAGACTGGGTATGTCCAGAATCTATCTACATCTGTCAACAATTGCACAGTGTTTGTGATTATTAACCAGATTACTCCTGAACTTTCCGCCACAGCGATAGTGTTAGATGCTGAAAAAACATTTGATTAGCTAGAATGGTCTTTTTTATACGCCACATTATGGATATTGGGAATTCCCAAAAGTTTTTCTGATCTTATTTGCCTCTTATATACGAACCCATTACCTGGCTCCGAGTGAATGGCGATCTCACGGATCAATTTATGCTACTACGGTGTATCAGATAGGGCTATGCTCTGTCACCACTACTGTTCATTATCATCATGGACCCCCTTGTGTGTCATCTCCAGGAGTGTCATTTCAAGAGTGGACTAACTTTTCACCGCGGACGGCTGTTGGCTTCGCCATATGTAGATGACGTACTATTGTTCATTAGGGACCCCAAAATGAATCTCCCTCTGCTCCTTCATGAAATTGTACACTTCGGGGTGGACTCTGGATGTGTTATTAATTGAATCAAATCTATCGCAATATTTCCATTAACAGATGCCACTGCTCCCTTCAATCTAAACTTCCCTCTGCGCTGGTGAGCGGATCGCCCCCGATACTTAGGCATTTTTTTACCTCAAAATGCTGCAGAGGTTTTTTGTCTTAATTATGGACCTGTAATTGATAGACTATCAATAGAAATTGACCGGTAGATTGCAGTCTCTCTGTTGATTGCTGGCAGAATTGCTATAATTAAAATGGTGGCACTGCCCCATTTTTTATACCTATTTCTCAACGTTCCCATAGCACTCACAACTAAATATTTTTATGCCCTCTGCGATATGCTCATTATGCTAGTCTGGGCTGGTGGGCTGCCGTGAATCAGTTGAATAACATTGACAATGCCCTACCAGCATGGGGGATTTGGTGTCCTGGATTTTTATTTGTACTACTTAGTAGGCACATCTTGCGTACTATTGGTACCACCTAGACACAAGGCTGCAATACCTGAAACTGGCTTAGTCGCTGGCCCACACATGTTCGCTCTCCACTATCATTCCCCGTGGCCTATCTAGGACACCGGAAGAGATACAAATAATTTAAACGATATACTGGGCCTAGGTTAAGTTATGACGTTATTTGAACGTCAACCTGCTCTATTCTCCACACATAACGCTTTTGGATAATCCTTGGCTGTCCACAACCACAGAAGCACTAACTAAAAGAACCATAGCCCTGTCTGGACTAAGCACTCTGGGCGACCTCATTTGCAACGCCCAATTGCGCTCTGTGGCAGCCCTAGCAGAAGGACATGATGTGTCTTATATGGACAAGTTTATTCTGCATAGACTACACAATTCCATACACGCCGCACTTTCGTCTTCCCTAGTGGAACCGGCAGATTTTCTTCCACTCTCATTAGTCATCCCCTCATCTAGGGTTGCCCATTTGGTCTCCAGACTATATCATTTATCTCTGACACTTCGGCTGGTGGTTAGGGTGGGAGCTCGGGTGGCATGGAAAAGTAATCCGGGTCACCGCCCATCAGATAAAACATAGGCTTATTGCTGTGAGCAAACTTGGTTCATTTCCAACAATCATCGACATAAACTTTTACATTTTAAATATTTGCATAGAGCATACATCACACCACATCTACTGGCGAGGATGGACCCCACCAAATCACATGGCTGCTCTAGATGTGCAACAGAGCATGCTGACTTTTCTCATTTGGCACCAATACTGGCATATTGGGGGAAGTCTTTTGTCATCTCTCCCGGATGACTGAATCTGAAATACACCCGTCCCCACGGATGGCACTATTGGGCTCCTTTAAGCCATTAGCTGTGGGAATTTGGCGATTTGCTTCCATCACTCTACTCCTCGCTAAGAGGCAGGTCTCTATGCACTGGTGGGGGGATCCACAGTCACAACGGTGAAAGCTTGGATGCGGAACTTAATGTACTGTGACACTACTAGCGATACTTATGCTACACTGCAGCCACCTACCTCCAGAACCAAAAATATTTGGCAGCCACTGCACTCTTATTTATTGCTTTATTCTCAGGAGATGGAGTGAATGTGCGGTGCTTAAACCTGGCTTTGTTGGATTACATATGCATACATAAGACAACCATGAGTCTTTTTTAATATGTATAATGCTACACTTATCTTTATGATGTAACAACCTTACTATGGTACGCACTTCCGCATAACTTGTATCTCCTGGCCCTTCTTCATCTTCCCTTACAGTTATTTTTTAATGCAACTGGCACTGTCAGACTTTTTTTTCTTTCTGAATGTGTAGAATTGTCCTTTTTTAAAACAATTTCAGGTCTGGATTTATACTATCTAATCTTGGGTTGCACTCAGTATCTCCTTGTGGGATTACAGCTCTACCCCTTGGTTATTTTTACAAACCTGTGTCCCTGGGATTGTCTCATCGGGGGTTTTCTCCTCGAGATGCGACCAGGGTCCCTGGTAGAAGCAATGTTGTGAATACTGTCTTAAATTTTGCCCTGTCCAATCAATATGAACTTCTAGGTGGACTGAATGACCAAGATTGACTGGGGATGGATGCCCATTTCAAGTGTTACTTATCAGGATTCGACCACTGACAGAGCCCTCCAGGTCATGTCTTGGAACATAACAGGTATGCGGGAGAAATTTGATGGACCCGATTGGGCCAAGACCCTTGCCCTGTATGATATTATATCCCTGTGGGAGACCTGGGACACGAGGAGATGATATACTTGGATGGGTATGCTTATTTCTCAGTTAAGGCATCCCCTTCGTCTAGTGGAAGAGCCAGTGGGGGCATTGTGACTTTTCTTAAATTGGATTCATCTTAGAAAGTGAAAGAAATTGTCCGTATTTCTCCTCATATTCTTGCTGTCCTTCTTTCTTTTAAGAACAACATTAGAATTGTGTGTCTAAATGTTTATAATTCAATAAATGGGAGGGCGTCTGAGGATGGGATGGTTTCACTCAGCCCTATTTTGCACTCCTTTTTTAGGGTCGTTCAAGTTTTTATACTGTTATGTTGATCCAAGGGCATTTTAATCTACTCCCCTCTAGTGGCTGTTATTTATATGAGGGTGGGGATCCCGAGGAAGATGGCCATCAGGACCAAATTTATCTTAAGCATACCCCATAGGGAGGAATAATAAATGAGTTGTCTGTTGAATATAATTTGGAGAATCTTATGAGTTTAAAGAGCATGCTTGCAGGCAGTCGGGCCCCTACTTTTAAGGGTTCTGGTACTGGATCCAATATTGAATATATTTATGTGTGAGCATGTTTGTTTTCTTTTCTTAACTCTTTCTCAGTGGACTGGAATGTATCTAGCGACCATAATCCGCTTGGTGCCAGTTTCCACAGGAGAACTGAAAGTTCTGGATCTTATCATCACTTTATAACTCAGGTTAAGACAACTGATAAGGGCACAGACTGAAGTTGTGCAAAAAGTATCCCTGAGAAATTTCTCACTAAGTTAGTCACATCTTGCCATGTAGGATTTCAGAACTACTTGAATGTAGAGGCTTCCTGCCATAGTATCTCACTAGCATATGATAAGATTGGATCTTACATTAATACTGCCTTTTCAAGATCAGCCAGGTTGGGCTCTTTGGCACCTAGTTGCTGGTTCGATAATAATTGTACAGGTGCAGATAAGGCTCTTCTGTCTAAGTTGAAAAAAAAAGCCCCAGTACAAGGGATAGGTAAGAGAATATAGGGCAATTTACAAAGCCACAGTTAAAAATAGGAAGAAGGAATTAAAGAAAAAGCTGTGAGAGGACCAGCTCTTGGCATGCACATCGAAAGACAGCACCCAGTTCTGGAAGGTGGTCAACCACACTCTCTTTTAAGGAGGATAGGGGGCCTGACCAAGCCCCGTTAGTCCCTGACCAGGCTTGGGAGGACTATTTATTTGTTTTATACCAAGGGGATTGTTCATCTTCTCCTTCTTTTTCTTCGGTACAGGGTGCAATGGGGGAGGGGGTGGTCAGAGATGCAATTGAATCTCTGCCAGTGAGTAAGGCTCCTGCGGAGAATGGGATCCCAGGACACCTATTTAAGACCTGTGTGGATCTCTGGGTCCCTCTTCTTAACCTATATAATAATGCTGCCATCAGTTCTTCCCTTCGAGAGTCATGGCGTCATTCGTTATTATACCTGTGTTCAAGAAGGGGAAGAAGAACAGCCCTTCCTGTTATAGGTCCATTTCCTTAATTGAGGTCGAGGTGAAGATCATAGGGAGGGTCATACTGAAACGATTAACCTCAGAGTGTTGAGGGACGGAATAAACTGTTTGATATTCAATACTGGTTTCGTTTTGGGAGGGGCACTGTGGAGCAGAACCCTAATCTTCATCTCCTGATTGGTAAATATGTCTGGGTGAAAAAGGGTTCCCTTCATTTAGCCTTCATGGGCCTCAGCTCTGCATTTGATTTGATTAACAGAGCGAAGGTCTGGGCGGGGCTGGGGTCAATGGCGGTGGGTGTGACTTTGGTTAGCTTTCTCAGGGATCTTCATTGTGGGTTGACGGATTCAGCCTGTTATGGCTAGGTTGCATCTTGGCCCCCTTTCTTTTTATCATGTACGTTAACGGATACGAGAAGGCACTCATTGCACCTGGAATAGATGTGCCAAGAGGCAGGGCGGCAAACTGCTCCTGGCTCTTTTATATGCAGACAAAGCTGTTTTAATTTCCCGGACAGCAATTAGTCCGCAACAACTTTTAAATCTTTTTGTTGATTTTATGAGTAGCCTGGATATGCCTGCTAATTTTAACAAGTCACATGTGATGTCCTGGGGCCGAAAATATGTAAAGTGTTACTTTTTCTTTTCAAGGTAACATTTTATGCAAGGTTGATAATTTTACATACCCAGGTATCTTAATAGATTCTAGACTCAGTTGGCAACTCTTAATAAAAAAGAATACCGGAAATCTTATGAGAGCATGTGCCGGAGTAAATGATTTTTCCTCCTGATTGGGTCATAATCCACTGTAAAATATGTTGAAGGTTTATAAAGCTAAATGTAGTCGCATTTCTCCCTTTGGGAGTGAGATCAGGGGTTATGTGAATCTAGACCCTCTAGGGGTAGCAGAGAACACATACTTTAGGGGTCTTTTAGGGGTTGGATAATATACCCCCACGGAAATATTACATGAAGAGCTAGACATGAGTTACATTGTAGATTATATTCAGTTGTGAGCTCTTTTGGTATGGCGTACTGTCTGGCTAAAGGATCCTCTAAGTCTGAACAGATTAGTTATTTTAGACTGCATGAAGCTGGACAACATGTGTAATATTCCCTGGCTGGTATATATTGGAAAGAATTTTAGAGTTTTAGGGAGACCGGAGCTATAAATTAGTCCTCAAATTATTTCTAAAAAGGATGTTGTATGGTTAAAAGAGTCTTTTCACTGGCAGGGGCGAGGGAATCCTTAGCATTAGCCAAGCCACTATACCAGAAATTTGTTATGATTAAGAAGGCCTCCGGGCCCGAGTAATGACAACAGTGGTGGGGGAGACGGTCCCGACAGAGCCGAGGTGGCACATTCTGGGAGTAACGGGAGAGACTCCATGGCCACAGTGCGCCAGGACTGTATCGCATTGATACACAATGCGATATGGGGTATTTGTTACACATGTAAGTCCACTAAAATTTATGTTTTTGTATGATCTCTTTCTGAAGATTACTTTCATGTTTAATAAAAAGAATTTAAAAAAAAAATGCCTCCGGGGTACAGCCATATCTTCTTTTTGAAATGCCTAGCCGCCAGCATCATCTTCTGACCTTTTTAAGGCTGGGTTTGTTCCATCAGTTGCTCTATCCCGAGGAAATTTTCTATAAGTACTACCTTGTGCAAAGGTTGTGTCTGCACTGTAGCCAGAAAATGACAATTTGAGAAGGAAACCACCCCAAACCATTCCCAGGACCTTATACAGTGGGTCCACACCAACTGTCTGGAAAATGAAAATAAATGTGGGACCGAAACACCTCATCCCCCCCGTATTCCAGTTCCATGTTCTTCTTGGCCAAGAAGCTGCTGGGACACCAGAGTTGGTGTGTGCATGACAGCAATTTTCTATACGGTGAGAGGACATCATCTGAAGTTTGTGCAAATTGCTGGAAAAACTGTGCCTTTTCCTGGCGCCTAGTCCACTCAGAGAGAGAATGAGAGTAGCTGTCCCTTTAGGAGAAGAGACTGTCCAGAAGGACTAGTCTAGTTGTGTTCATAAAGTGGAGCACCTAGTAGAATCCAACTGCTTCAGGAGTGAAGCCAGTGCTGACCAGAGTTAGGTGGTGAAATGCATGATGAAACTAAAGCAAGAAATGCAGCGTGCCATCCAGTCCCCCTGCAGCATGCCCTAAGGACTGTTGCTGCCACTTCCTCACATGTGACATATCCTGCAAAGAGCTGTCGCCACCTCTAAAGCGGAGGACCTGCTCCACTGTCCAGAGGCCACAACTGCTGAAGATGAGCACACACTGCTCAGACCTACCACACTGATCACCTTCGTTTGACAAAGGGAAGAATGAGGCAGCCACCTATGATCCAAGACAGGTCACTGTCGCCAGCAAATTGAATGACCTGCCCTTGGCCCGGAGGCCATAACTGCTGAAAGAGAGCTCTCAGCATTTAGGGCTGCAATGCTGATCACCTCAGTGACCTGAGTGAGGCCACTGTCCACAGTCCCATAGCACCAAAGAAGACACTATTGGTACGATCCGGACAAGTGCACCATCCAGGACTGCAGCAGCGGTGTCTCTTATGGGCAGCATACAGCCAGAACCGATATATAGAATTACACCAAATTTGGCAGAAATGTAGAGCGTGCTTTTTGTTATTTGGTGTAAATTAGTTCAGTAGTTGTTGAGAAATTTAAGGGAATAAAGTTAGTGATATCTGTGGTCGCGAAGACTTCAAGAATAATAACGAGTTAGTGCAGGGAAATGCCGAGCTCTGATTGGCTGCCAACACTTCAACTAGGAAGTGTTGACAGCCATCTTGGGACTCAGCTTCAGTTGAGTCCCTCAAAACAGCGGAAAAAAAAGAAAAGGAGGCAGGGTAGGAATACCCTGACCTCCAAGCCTTTCTCTTGGGTCCCCATGGCCAATAAAGCATATATATTTTTTTTAATTGCCACGAAATCATAATATTCGCACATTTGCAGGAAACATACAAAGAAAATCTAGAACGGGCTCCCACACTTACTTTTAAATGACCCTGAGTGGGTCAGGTCCCGGGGGCATAACATAAAAATAGGAGGGGGGCGCACAGGGCCTCCCTCCTCTTGCTTATAAAAACCCTGGGGACCGCCACCTCCCTGGGGCAGTGCTCTTAGTTTATGCATGGGGAGCCTGTGTGGCAACCCATGCTCCCTGGGAACCACCAGCTCCCCAGGACAAATCTAAAACAAATGCAGGGGTGACCCTGTGGCCCCCTCGCAGCCCCGGGAACCGTCACCTCCCTGGGGATTTAAAAATATGTATGTCCCAACCATGCCCTGGGTATCGCCACCTCCCCGGGCTAAACATAAAATTAATGCGGGGGCCTGCACAGGCACCCTGCAGCCCAGGGACCGCCACCTCCCTGTGGCAATTTACTAAAAATAAGGGAGAGGGGCCATGGGGCCTTTTCGCAGCCCCAAGGACCGCCACCTCCCGGGGTTGAAATCAATTAATATAGGGGGTCCGTCCCCGGTCCCCTGCCCTGGGGACCACCACCTCCCCGGGGCTAACTTTCTTTTATGGCCCTGGGGACCGCCATGCCTCAGGGTTGGCTCCTGCTACCTCCAGAGGTCCCCACTCTCAATAGGTAGCTGTTTGCTTTTGCAAGGTGGAAGCTGGCAGCTCCCACCAGGCAAAGGCTAACATAACTCCTCTTTCTTCAAGCCAAAGCTCTCAAGCAGCTCAGGCTTGCAGAAAGCGGAGTTTTGATCTGTTTCCATGCATGCATTGCAAATATGCGTGCAGGTAAACAGATGAAAACATTACTCTGACAGACAGGAAACTGCCTTTCGGCAACCCCCTGTGTGTCAGAGCAATGCTGGATCCCGCAGGAGGCGGGGGCCCAGCTGGGACTCTGGATGCCTTCAGACTCCCCTCGCGGTCCCACTGCACACTAGGTTTCTTAGGGGCACCCAGATGACATGGCCGGGCCCTGGTGGATGGGGTCCCTGGGTCCAAAATCGGCCCAAGGAGGGGGGCCGCACAGTTACTGCGACCCTTGCTTCTCGTAAGCAAGGACTATAAGTACAAAGTGTATGTTTACAAACCGCTTACAGGATTTCAAAACACATAAATAAAAGGCATTGTCATTTACAATACCAATAGCGCAAACTCCTGCAAACCTATTGCATTGCAAATGCTTGTTTTGTTTTTTTCCTTCGCCTCAAGTGTGATGGTGCCCAGTCTGCTCGTTATTAGTGCTCCAAAAGAACTTGTAAAAAGTGAAAATATTTATAATACATACATACATATCATATGAGGTCCCTGTAAGCAAATGATGTGAGAAGTTTAGTTTTAGTCATATAGTCACATTGCAATTTTAATGATTTTATTATAGTTGTATGGTGTTCAGAGTAATTGTTATAAGTATGAAAAACACACTTTTATTGCAATTTACATGCCGAGATATAATGGTAAATTGCTAATGTACATAAATAAATACAGCTATACCTACAACTTTCGAACTGGGGTGAGGAAAGAAAATTAAAGACAGAAACTTCACTATAATGTGCAGTAGGAGGGAAGCGCTCCCATAAATCATTGCGCCGTGCCTTAGTTCGTGGCTTCGGTGTGTCTGGTCTTTATACTCAGGGGCTTCTTTGTAATATATCACCATGGCTCTTGCAGTCCCTGCAGGGCTCTATATGTTCTATCGATGATGACAGAATATTCATCGTTGGAAAGAATTGTTGTCGGTTTGGCTCCTAAGCTCGGTGGATGCGCGTCCGTCCCTAACAGTTCTCCCCTGTCAGAAACCACAGGCAGATAAGCAGAGAAGACAGCATACATCCTAGTTGTTGATGAATGACAGACTGAGAGTGAGGGCTCCTTGTGTCGGCCCAAGAAAATACGTATTCCCCAGGTTTCTCTGTGTAAAGCAATCACCTCCTAAAACACGGGGTTTTCCTCAGAGAGGCCTCTCACAGCAAAGGCCTGCTCTGTTGCTTGTGGATATTTTCTTCCAAGTACTGAGGACGCATCTGGAGCATGGCTCTCCAGCTCCCTCTCTCGCCACAGAGTTCTTCACCAGTGCAAGGTACACGTTAGCAGGCTGTAGGTTTGTCCACGCATATCAAAGTTGTTAGAATTGGGAATCTCTAGTTGGCACAGGTATGCACTTGCGACAAGCAGGGACTCTCAATTCTAAGTCAGGATAAGGGGATCACCCTTTCAAATAACCCCTGCTCACCCTTTAGGTAGTGTGGCGCAAGCAGTCAAGACTATTCTCAGGGCGTCATAGGTTAAGCATTTGTGAACACATAGAGTAATGCAATGACACACCACAAATGGACACCAGTCATGGTTATATCAAAAATAGTTCTCTTTATATAAGGCTTAGCACAAGACCAGAATAACGAATAAAATGACCACAGTATTATTTTAAAGTTCAATGTTCTTGTAAAAAGGCTTAAAATACAAAAATAGGCTTCTTTTAGTCAATTCTGCTTTTTTTCAGGCTCTGTACGGTTCGTACCTGGCTGTGCGACTCGTAGGCATTAAAAACAAGGAAAGTACGAGTCAAACAATCGTGGCGGTCCCCGGGGTCCGTGACGTGCACGCTGCGGTGCGAACAGAACAAAGTACCTTAAGTTCGTGGGGTCCGCGACGGACAGTGCGGGACAAGTTAATGGGTCTGGGTCGTAGTTCGGCAGCGTATTCGGATGCTGGTCGGGTCGTGGCGTCAGTATGCTGCGTTGGTACGGGACCTTCAGGGATATGTGCGGATGGCCCGGATCAGCTTGCAGAGTCCGTGGCATTCGGCGTTCGAGCCGTACCTTTGGTGCGGATAGGCGGCCTCACTTCTCGGCGCCGTACAGCGTACGGGGAGGATCAGCGTGATGCGGCTTCTCGGCTCTGAGTACGGCACGGTGCAGTACGTTAGCAGCGTACGGACCGTACCTGCGGGACAGCGAAGCTTGGGTCCGGCGTATAGGGTTCGGCAGCCAGGGCTGTACGACTCGAATCGGCGGGGAAGGTTAGGTGCGATGTGGCCGGGAGGGATACGGTGCGTACTAACGCTTTTGGATCAGCGTAGACACATGGTGCCGGGCGGCAAAGACACGGCTTCACGGCGGATGGGGTACGAGTCGTACTGGGGCCAAATCCAGTGGGAAACAAGCAAAAATTGTCCAGGCAACTCAATTTTGGAAGGCAGATGAGTCCAATGGTCCTGGGACTCAGTTCAGGGGGCAAGCTCTTCTTCCAAGCCCTTGGAGATTGTTGAAAAACAAAGTGCAAAGTCTCTTTCAGTCTTTTCCTCTCCTTTCTCAGCAAGGCACCAACTGTAGGCCAATCCCCCAGGTCAGGGAAAGTTACTCCTCCTTCAGCTTCTTCCAGGTCCTTCTGGTCAGGCAGAGTTCCTTCGTGGTTCAATCAGGATCTGATTTCTTAGAAGCAGGGCTCCTACATTTATACCAAGTTTCTTTTGTCTTTACAGGCCAGGGGGGCCTTTGCATAATCCCAGTCCAGTTCTTTTCAGTGAGGAGCACTTTGTTGTTGGGACTCTGGCTTCTTCTTTCAGCAGGCAGGGCAGAGACATCAGACGCTCCCCAGGGGGTGGAGCCAGCATTGTGGTGGCAGAGCACTGCCCTATTCAGAGTCAAGGTGCACTCCTCCCACCCATCCTGGTGTAATCTTTCTATTCACCACCTGGCAGCCCCAGCCTGTCTCCTGGAACTTCCCAGCCCTGTCACTCAAGCTACACACAAAGAAGATAACCCCTCCCAGCAGAGGCGGACTGAAATGGTTAGGCACGCAAAGGCTAACTTTCTAAAAGTAGCATTTGCGAACCCAGGATATTAAAATAACCTTTGCTAAAAGATGTATTTTATTATTCTGAGTTCAGGCATACTAAACATGAATTTCTACCATGCTTCCTGAGCCTGCTAGGATTATAGAGTGTTATAATCTAGCAGCCCATTCTGGCCTATGGAGAGCAGGTAGCCTTACAATAGTGAAAAACGAAAATGGCTGAAATTCACTATTAGGACGTGCCACACACCTCAGGGCATTTACTACCTTATCCTTACAATGCACCCTGCCCTAGGGCCTACCATAGGGGTGACTAATATGAAGGTAAGGGAAGGTTTAGGGACCGGCAAGTGGGGACACTTACCCAGTCAGCATGACAGTACCAGACTGCATGCAGGTTCTGCAACGGCAGACCTTAGACACATTTTACCAGGCTGCTTCTGTGGGTGGCACAACCAGTGCTGCAAGCCCACTAGCAGCATTTGGATATACAAGCCCTTGGCACCCCTGGTGCACTCTACTAGGGACTGATAGTAAACCAAATAAGCCAAACATGGTATTCAATTCACATAATACATTTTACCATAGGGAAAGCATATGCACCTTAGCACTGATCAGCAGTGGTAAGGTGCCCAGAGTCATAAAACAGCCAACACCAGGTCAGAAAAAATACAGGAGGAAGGCAAAAAGTTTAGGGATGACCCTGCAAGAAGGGCCAAGTCCAACACAACCCCCTTCCAGCCAACACGCAGGGTAGACCAATCACCACCGTGATGGTCTTCCCTACTCTCAGAGCCCACCAAGCCAATCCATGGGGAACCCTTCTCCTCACCTGTGGACACCACCTGTGCAACACCTAACCTTAACTGGCCCACAGGTGTGTCCCAACAGACAGACAGCAAAATGCTACAGTGGCCACTGACAGTAGTCAGGGATGAGACCCAGGCCGTATGCCTCTCAGGGCTCTCAAACCTCTGTGGCACCAGGGAGCGGGGGGCAATAGCCCCAGGTGCTTGGCACCCTTTGTCCATTCTCCCCCTTGTCAGATCAGGTATGACATCCTGGCACTGACCCACCAGCCCCAGGACTGTACCCGGCGGCTGGACTAAAGACTGGGGTGGCATCTCCCACACCTGGTCCTCCCTCTTGGGGCTCTGTACCCTCCCACCTGGAGTGGTACCCCCTTCCAGAATTGCCAGGGCACCTGGGGCAGGTGTCCTGCGCAATTCGCCCACCAGTTCAGGGGTTCTATCCTGCAACTGGGCGTCCAGGTCAGGGGGAACACCCTGAACCTGGCCCCCCCAACCTAGGGTCTAAACCCTTCAGTTGAGCCGGGGTCAGAGGCGAGGACTCCCTCCCTCTGCACCCCCTTCCAGAGTACCGCACACTCCCAACTGGAGTGGTACCCCTAGAAGCAACCTGGGTCAGAACACTGATTACAGTTGTCCCACCCTCCAGGTCAGATAACACCTGAACCTGGCTTCCCAACCCTGGGACCAACCCATGCGGTTGAACACTTGCCTGGCGCACCAGGACTTCCCGGGGAGCACGCATGCCCTCCCTGAGGGTGACACATAACTCCTGTGTCGTGGGACAGTCTGCCTGGCGCTGATCTCCCAACCCCTGTCCATCTGACAGTGCCTGAAGATCCCCCAGGACAGAAGTGGTGTCACCATGGTCATTCACTGGTGACGAAGCCCTTCTGGCTGGCCCCTGACCCACTGGTTCTTCCACTGGGGACTCTTTCCCCCTCTCACTCCTCACTCTGGACTTCTGCACCCTCCCAACTGGAGCGGTACTGCCAGACACCAGAACCGAGGGAGGCCTGCTTACAGACCCTCCCCGTCCACTAGACACTAGGGGATCCCTCTCAACGGGCAGACCATCAGGACAGCCTAGGCTCCCCGCCTGGTGTTCCCTTAAAGAACCATCCAGGCTCTGAGACTGGGTTTCGGGCACCTGGGGGCACGCAGCCCCACACTCACTCCTTCTCCACTGAGACAGGACGTGAGCCCCTACACCCCTCCCACTACCAGGGGACCTAGCTGGGCTACTCTGCACCACTTCCACCATTCTGGGTTGGAAGATACCTGAGCCACTCCCCACGGGGTCACTCCCCAATGCCTCTCCAGACCCTCTGGAATCCACAACAAGGTCTGCCTCCAATGTGGGCTCTCTGTGGTCAGAGAACTCACCCTCACACAGGTTTTGGCATAGCTCTGGAAAACAGGGACTTACAATATGCTCTCCCACAATTGGATCACACAGCCCCCTAGCAGGGTTAACCAAACTATCCTTCACCTTACCATCCAGTGCCTCACACACGTACTCCACACCACTCTCCTGAGACTGGCAAGACAGTATCTGACTGTCTCTGTCACACAACCCACACTCTTCTGGGCGGTCTTCACACTCACCCACCAGGACTTCAATTTTGGGGGAACCCCGCTCCCTGCACCTCTCAGCTAGAGTTAGTAGAGTGTCCCTCTCGTCACTAGGACCATGAACCCTGCGCCAGTTACCCTATTCCCTTCAGGGATACTGTGCACTACTGGAGCTACCTCATGCCCTTGAACCTCCTGGTGTATGTTAACCCCCTCCTTCAAGTCAGGCGCCACATCTCTGGGTGTGCGGACTACTCTCTCAGCACTGTAAAACTCAATATTGCTGCCACCAGAGGGAGAGCGGTCTAAACTCTTGGCCTCGAGATCCAACTCCCTCATTTTTACCTCATGTTCCATGGCCAGCCTTTGTCTTTCCATTTCCATTCGCAGTTTTGCCATCTCCACTTCATGTGCTCTTGCAGCAATCCTGTCGGCCATCTCCTCTGGCGACAGGCCTCTGCCAGGCTTAGAAGCACCTTCTGGGGGTATCACCTCCAGCACATTCTCTGGGAACTTGGGTTCGTACCAGGCCCTCAGTGCCTTTGTATACTGCTCCTTGTTTTTCAATCCAGTTTGGTTAATTCTGCACTTGGAGAGGTATCCTTTCAAGACTTTATTTGTGCACCTCAGCAGTGCCCTCTCTTCCCAATCTATGTTATCAACCCCAGAGAATATAGAGGCCGGTCCGCCTCCATTGACTGAGCTAGGCATGGTTTCTTAAAGTGGATATTCTTCAGCAAAACAAAAATCAATACTGTGTGGCTGCGTTATCGGTCTGAACTCACTACATGGCGTTGACTTAATCACTATACATGAATCACAAATGCAAATTCAAATCCCACCGCTGACCACCAATGTTAGAAATGGGGGTCTCTAGTTGGCACAGGTATGCACTTGCGACAAGCAGGGACTCTCAATTCTAAGTCAGGATAAGGGGATCACCCTTTCAAATAACCCCTGCTCACCCTTTAGGTAGTGTGGCGCAAGCAGTCAAGACTATTCTCAGGGCGTCATAGGTTAAGCATTTGTGAACACATAGAGTAATGCAATGACACACCACAAATGGACACCAGTCATGGTTATATCAAAAATAGTTCTCTTTATATAAGGCTTAGCACAAGACCAGAATAACGAATAAAATGACCACAGTATTATTTTAAAGTTCAATGTTCTTGTAAAAAGGCTTAAAATACAAAAATAGGCTTCTTTTAGTCAATTCTGCTTCTTTTCAGGCTCTGTACGGTTCGTACCTGGCTGTGCGACTCGTAGGCATTAAAAACAAGGAAAGTACGAGTCAAACAATCGTGGCAGTCCCCGGGGTCCGTGACGTGCACGCTGCGGTGCGAACAGAACAAAGTACCTTAAGTTCGTGGGGTCCGCGACGGACAGTGCGGGACAAGTTGATGGGTCTGGGTCGTAGTTCGGCAGCGTATTCGGATGCTGGTCGGGTCGCGGCGTCAGTACGCTGCGTTGGTACGGGACCTTCAGGGATATGTGCGGATGGCCCGGATCAGCTTGCAGAGTCCGTGGCATTCGGCGTTCGAGCCGTACCTTCGGTGCGGATAGGGGGCGTCACTTCTCGGCGCCGTACAGCGTACGGGGAGGATCAGCGTGATGCGGCTTCTCGGCTCTGAGTACGGCACGGTGCAGTACGTTAGCAGCGTACGGACTGCACCTGCGGGACAGCGAAGCTTGGGTCCAGCGTATAGGGTTCGGCAGCCAGGGCTGTACGACTCGAATCGGTGGGGAAGGTTAGGTGCGATGTGGCCGGGAGGGATACGGTGCGTACTAACGCTTTTGGATCAGCGTAGACACACGGTGCCGGGCGGCAAAGACACGGCTTCGCGGCGGATGGGGTACGAGTCATACTGGGGCCAAATCCAGCGGGAAACAAGCAAAAATTGTCCAGGAAACTCAATTTTGGAAGGCAGATGAGTCCAATGGTCCTGGGACTCAGTTCAGGGGGCAAGCTCTTCTTCCAAGCCCTTGGAGATTGTTGAAAAACAAAGTGCAAAGTCTCTTTCAGTCTTTTCCTCTCCTTTCTCAGCAAGGCACCAACTGCAGGCCAATCCCCCAGGTCAGGGAAAGTTACTCCTCCTTCAGCTTCTTCCAGGTCCTTCTGGTCAGGCAGAGCTCCTTCGTGGTTCAATCAGGATCTGATTTCTTAGGAGCAGGGCTCCTACATTTATACCAAGTTTCTTTTGTCTTTACAGGCCAGGGGGGCCTTTGCATAATCCCAGTCCAGTTCTTTTCAGTGAAGAGCACTTTATTGTTGGGACTCTGGCTTCTTCTTTCAGCAGGCAGGGCAGAGACATCAGACGCTCCCCAGGGGGTGGAGCCAGCATTGTGGTGGCAGAGCACTGCCCTATTCAGAGTCAAGGTGCACTCCTCCCACCCATCCTGGTGTAATCTTTCTATTCGCCACCTGGCAGCCCCAGCCTGTCTCCTGGAACTTCCCAGCCCTGTCACTCAAGCTACACACAAAGAAGATAACCCCTCCCAGCAGAGGCAGACTGAAATGGTTAGGCACGCAAAGGCTAACTTTCTAAAAGTAGCATTTGCGAACCCAGGATATTAAAATAACCTTTGCTAAAAGATGTATTTTATTATTCTGAGTTCAGGCATACTAAACATGAATTTCTACCATGCTTCCTGAGCCTGCTAGGATTATAGAGTGTTATAATCTAGCAGCCCATTCTGGCCTATGGAGAGCAGGTAGCCTTACAATAGTGAAAAACGAAAATGGCTGTAATTCACTATTAGGACATGCCACACACCTCAGGGCATGTCCTACCTTATCCTTACAATGCACCCTGCCCTAGGGCCTACCATAGGGGTGACTAATATGAAGGTAAGGGAAGGTTTAGGGACTGGCAAGTGGGGACACTTGCCCAGTCAGCATGACAGTACCGGACTGCTTGCAGGTTCTGCTAAGGCAGACCTTAGACACATTTTACCAGGCTGCTTCTGTGGGTGGCACAACCAGTGCTGCAAGCCCACTAGCAGCATTTGGATATACAAGCCCTTGGCACACCTGGTGCACTCTACTAGGGACTGATAGTAAACCAAATAAGCCAAACATGGAAGTCAATTCACATAATACATTTTACCATAGGGAGAGCATATGCACCTTAGCACTGATCAGCAGTGGTAAGGTGCCCAGAGTCATAAAACAGCCAACACCAGGTCAGAAAAAATACAGGAGGAAGGCAAAAAGTTTAGGGATGACCCTGCAAGAAGGGCCAAGTCCAACAAAAGTCATATCTTGGACCTATCCTACTTTAGCAGAGTGGTAGGCAATGAGGCCAGTCTACCTTTAAGGAAGGGTCAGATTGCCTTGCCTTCCTTTTCACCAGCTCCACACTCCACCGCAATGATGAAAATGAAAGGGGGATTCTCTTCTGCCTCATTGGAGATACAAAATAGTTTTGCCCTGGATCAGCCTAATGTTTGGATCTGCTGGAGAGAGAGGACCAGGAATCATTAGCCGGACTCACCACCTACTTCAAAGACAGAAGTATATCCCATGTTCCGCCTTCACACTCTGAAAGTAAAATCACTTAAGCAAAGGAACTGGGGGTAGGAGGAAACATGGCTTACGAAGTACCCTGACAAGCACAAGACGAGAAACACCTCATGCTGTATCATACAGACAAAAACAATTGTGAACAGAATAAAACATCAGTGGTAGAAAACTGGATCAAAGTACTGTCCACGCAGGTGACACTAGTACAAGGCAAGCCCTAAAGTGACATATACTATGCCACGCAGAGCCACTGTGCGTGGTTCTGCGTGTCATAGTAAATCTGGAGTAATGCAAGGCAGTGCAAGATGCTTCCTTGTGTTACTCTGCCCTGGGAAGGCATTCCACAGGTGGAGAGTGGTTGTTCCCACACATCCACCCATGATTTTTGGCACATTTTCAGATATGCAAACAATTTTTAACCTGGGAATATGTCAAAAAGAAAAAACCTAAGAGAATTATTTTTGTGCCGGAAGGTGTCCCTTCCTGCACCATCACAATCCTGCCTGCAATGCAGGCACTCTTGCACCATGGCTCAAGGGTGCCTGAGTTGGCGCATGGCAACCACTAGTGCACAAGAGAGGGAGCAGGAATTTTGCTTATCTTCGTAGATATGGCATATTCCTGCCCTTGCCATTTGACGCAGCACAGCAAGTTGTCTTGCTGCGTTGCGCCGCATCTTCCCCCTGGATTATGTACAGAAACATCAGACGCAAGTCGCCAGTTACTTATGTTTTCAACTGCAAACTGGACTCTACAAAGAACATACAATACTGATAAGTCATTATATTTCCTTCAAAATTAAGCTCTTTCAATCAAAAGTAAAATTCACCTACTTTCAAACTTCTCTGTGACTACCCGTACTTACATTCTACATTGACCATACACACTAAAACATATGCAATGTGTTTTTGTCAAAATTCCTGCACAGTTGTGAACTCTTCCCAGACCCCCCTCTTCTCCATTGCAACCCCAACCTTTGCAGTAGGGTCCTGCTCATGGAATGCTGTTGAGTTGGTTTCTGGAGCCCCAGGTTATCTCCATGAATAATACAGCAGTAAGACATGCCCTCCTCTCTCACCAAGAGACTTACCTTTTTGATGAATACAGAAAGTATGAAGCATGTGCCAAGTGTTACAAAGCACCACTGCTTAATTTGTAAAAAAACAGAAGTGCCAGTGCCCGCCTCAGGAGGCCACTGCAGCTTGAACCACCCATTGCCCCAGCCAGCCCTGCCAGTGACAGTACCAACGCATCTACTAACCATGCACTCCTACAAGGGTAACAATTCAGACTATTCCAGAACGCCAAACATATGAGGATGTCTTGGGCAGCAGGAATTAGTCCTTTTAAATGTTTATTTAATTAATAAACAACCGTTGTGTGCTCATTTTTAATTGAGATAAACAGCGCCACCTTGTGGCAGACTGTCATAAGTACTGGTGTTGGCAATTAAGTGCCGTGCCAAGCACCAGAAACCACTGGCTCAAATTAAGCACTGCAAAGCAGTACACTGCGCTTGTACATGCGAACGATCACCCATAATTATGAGTACAAACGGTTTGTGACTGCATGTACCAGCATGCATTGGGGAGCAGAGGTAAAGTCTTGGCAGCCAGTGTTGAACCCCACCCCTTTGATTGTTTGAAGCATGCTCCTACTCATTAGGGAAGTTGCTGAATTGGTTTCCGGAGTCAGGCATTAGAACCTGGATTTGTGCTGGCACTCATCTATGAATAATACAGCAGCAAGACATTGTCTCCTCCAAATCTTCCTTTCCGATAAATATGAAAAATAAGAAACAATGTGTCAAGTGGTACCAAGTACTGTGCTGGGCTTGAACGTGCAAGCGACCAGATGTATAAAGTGAGTAAAGATTGTTTGACTACATGTACCAGCCTAGCACGTATTGGGGAGTTAAAACACGCCACAGGGTGTGTTTGCACACGTCACCTCAGGCCCCGTCCCCTCCCTTCCTCACTGTGTAAACACGCCCTGTGGCCATTTTAAGTTGGGAGATAAGTCACCTTGAATCCTGAGGGTCCCTAGGGTCCAACTAAACCACTAGGTACCTCCAGTAAGCTCCACAGAGCTGCGTTGCAGAGAGATGTAAAAAGGGGCACGGCCTAGACCACCTCTCTGCAACGCAGCTCAGTGGCGCTTACTGGAAGCACCTGGTGGGCTAGTTGGCCCCCAGGGTCCCTCAGGATTGAAGGGGAATTATTTCCCCAACTTAAAACGCGCCACAGGGCGTGTTTGCACACGTTAACTCAGGCCCCGTCCCCTCCCTTCACCACTGTGTAAACACGCCTTGTGGCCATTTTTAGTTGGGTGATTAAGTTCATTTGAATCCTGAGGGTCCCTAGGGTCCAACTAGCCCACTAGGTACCTCCAGTAAGCGCCACAGAGCTGCGTTGCAGAGAGGTGTAAAAAGTGGCACGGCCGGGACCACCTCTCTGCAACGCAGCTCAGTGGCGCTTACTGCAAGCACCTGGTGGGCTAGTTAGCCCCCAGGGTCCCTCAAGATTGAAGGGGAATTATTTCCCCAACTTAAAACCTGCCATAGGGCGTGTTTGCACATGCCACCTCAGGCCCCGTCCCCTCCCTTCCCCACTGTGTAAACACGCCCTGTGGCCGTTTTAAGTTGGGAGATTAAGTCCCTTTGAGTCCTGAGGGTCTCTAGGGGCAAAATAGCCCACTAGGTATGTCCAGTAAGCGTCATTGCAGAGAGGTGTAAAAAGGGGCACGGCCTGCACCACCTCTCTGCAACGCAGAGCAGTGGCGCTTACTGGAAGCACCTGGTGGGCTAGTTGGTCCCCAGGGTCCCTCAGGATTGAAAGGGAATTATTTCCCCAACTTAAAACGTGCCACAGGGCGTGTTTGCACACCTCACCTCAGGACCCGTCCCCTCCCTTCACCACTGTGTAAACGCGCCCTGTGGCCGTTCTAAATTGAGAGATTAAGTCCCCTTGAATCCTAAGGGTCCCTAGGGTCAAACTAACCCACTAGGTACCTCCAGTAAGCGCCACAGAGCTGCGTTGCATAGAGGTGTAAAAAGGGGCGTGGCCTCAGAACACCTGTCTGCAACGCAGCTCCCTGGCGCATACTGGAGATACCTGTTGGGCTAGTTGGCCCTCAGGGACCCTCAGTATTGAAGTGGAATTAATTCCCCAACTTGCAACTGGCGAGGGGGCGCGTTTGCAGAGTGCTGCAAGGAGGGGGCGTGGCGTCCGGCGCGATGCCGGTCTTTTATTTATTTTATTTTATTAAGAAGGAGGGCTGTGTGGCCCCCCTTCTTTTTCTAATTTATTGGCCCTGGGGACCCCATCCCCCAGGGCCTGCACCCTAATTTTTTGTTGTTGAAAAAAATACATTTGGAAGGGGGCCTCGTGGCCCCCCTCCCAAGGCCTTAATCAGCCCCGGGGACCCCAACCCCCGGGTCATGGCCTTTTTAAAAAAACAAATTCTTTAGGAGGGGGGCTGCGTTGCCCCCCTCCTCAGGCCACTTATGGCCCCGGGGACCCCATCCCCCAGGGCCGGCCTTTGTTTTTTATTATTTTAAAAATATATATATTTATAGAAACACCTAGGACATGCTGGACAAACCGTATGTACCGATCACCATGACGATTTGGGTGATATTCATTAAAAGGCGACTATGCATACAATGAATCCACGTGGAATATATTTACACCACTAGTGAAGCTCTGAGGTGTCTGACGCCCTACCACGCCTAATCCCGGCGCCCCCGCTGGTGGGTACTCTCCAAGTAGACACCCTTGTTGTTTATTTATACAAACATGGGTAGCTATTGACGGGCACATTTAATACACACGCACACCAAGCCATTCAAAGGGGATTCGACAAAAATTAGACCAAACTATGCAAGAAACCCCCCTCACGGTTAATAAAACACACATCCACCGCCGAATGTGTAATACTTTTTATTTTACTCTCTGGAAAGGAGACGAACCTCACTTGAGAGTCACAGCGTGCTCCTGGCTGAGCCCAATGCTGTGTTACACCCACCAGTGCCCGCCGAGTGCCACACACCTCTGTGTTGTTTTCCACCAGCTAGTGCGTATGCTATGACACTCTCTAGCCCATGTGCACTGTAACACCACCCCGTGAATATGTCATGCCACACATGCCTTCGCACGGGTTATATTGCCCCATCTAACGTGCCTTCCTCGATGCCTATGTTATAACGCACAGCGCTATGCCATACATATTACAATCTGGGATTCATATCTTTGTCACAGTGCATATGCAACGTTACACTCCCCAGCACATATTTTATATTACAACTTTAGAGACTAGTTAGGTTACACAACACTTCCCTGTGCATATTACACTCCAAGGCGCATATCGCATAGCACGCTAGTGCCTTTGCTATCTCGCGCTCTCCAATGAATCTGTCATTGCGCACAATGTATTGCATATTATATTTCACACCCCGGTTCATCTTATATCACACTTTTTGGTGCATAGTTTATACCATATACTATCTAGTTTTTATTTTCAATCGTGCTCTCAGGACTATGTTCTATATAACACTGCGTCCACCTACCCTTTTCACGAGCATTACATTTTGCCATGGGGGTGGAGTGTCAGCGGGTGTTTCTGCCAAGTGAGCCCGGAGTCACAGTCACAAACTTCCTCTTCTTCCTGAATTAAAGTGAGATTATGTTGCATACTTGTTCATATTTTAAGTAGTTCGCACAGACACACATTTTGAAAACAATAAAGTTCCTAATACCCACCTCTGAACAGTTAGCTTGCTGCCCAATCCACCTCCTCCCTATCCTCTGTTGTCTGAATCCATGGACTAGCCTCCTCCCTCCTGCCATGCATGGTCTGAAGTGCTGCCACTGCCCTCCATTTAGCATGATGTACCAGTCCACTCCTCCTGCCCTCCATTGCCCAATTCTATGGCCCATCATTGACCTCCTGCTTAGCCTCTGTGCTTAGCTTGCTGCCCCTAGTCTCCTTCCCCCTGCCCTCCGATGTCTTTGTGCATGCCCCTGCTCCATCCTTTTTGCCCACCATGTTCCATGGACCTGCCACTCCTATCTACTCTGAGTGTTCTGTTGAGCTGCCACTCCCCTCCCACCTGCCTAGCATTGTCAGTGACTGTAACCTGTCCACCCCCACCCTGCCTGTCCACATGCCATGCCCCTATCCCCTTCCTCCTGTCCTCCATGGTCCATTTTACTGCCACACCCTTCTGCCCTCCCTGGTCTGTTGTGCTGCAACTGCTCCTCCTGCCTGCCCCGCGCGGTCTGTTGTAAGGCCCCTTCCCCTGAACCCTCTTGTCTGTGCCCGGGTCCTGACCCTCCCTTCTATCCTCCATGGTCCTTTGTGCATGCCCCTGCACCCTCCTTCTTGCCCATCATAGCCATTGTGCTGCCACTAACCCTAGTGCTTGCCATGCATGGTCTTCTGTGCTGCCATGGCCCCTCCCACCTTCCCTGTGTGGTCAGCTAGCTGCCCCTGACCCCCTCCCACCTTCCCTCCATGGTCTGTGTGTATGCCATCATAGTCTCACTGTTGCTCTCCATGGTGTGTCCTGTTTCTAGTGCCCATCCTGCCTGACCTCCATGGTCATCTTGCTGCTCCTGCCCTGCCCCCTTGCCCCCAGCCCTCTGATTCCATGTGCAGATCCCTATTCCCTCCCTCCTGGCTCGTCTGTTCCATTGTAATGCCCCTGATCCGTCCCTCCTGCCCTTTATGGTATGTTATGCTGCAGCTTTCTCTCCTGTCTGTCCATTATCGTCAGCTAGCTACCATTGCCTCTTTCCCTTCTGTTCTCTGTTGTCCATGTGCATGGTCCTGTCCCCTCCCTATTGCTTTCTATGGATTGTTGTGCTGCACTCCCGTCCCGCATGCCCTGTGTGGTTTATTGTGCTGCTGCAAACCCTGATGCCTGCCCTGAAGGGTCAGTTTGGTGCACCTCTCCATGTCCCTCCTGTCCTCTGTTATCCATGTCCATGTCCCTACCCCAATTCCTCCTGCCTACCATGATCCAATGTACCATACTTGCGAACATTTTGAACTTGGTAAGAGGGAGATTTTGAAAAAAAACTGGGGTATTGATTTTCCCCTTTGAGTTACATTTAAAAAGAGGAGATTGTAGACAGGAGACAGATAAAATAAAGCCCATCTGAGCTTAAAAACATTGGACGTTTCCTGGCTGAAAGGGGTCTGTTGGCATGTATGGTTGTACTACCACTGCCTCTTCCTTCTGCCCACAATGGTCTATTATATTGCCACAGCCTCTCTTGCCAGTACTGTATTGTTGGTTTGTTGCCCTTGCCCCCCTTTCCACTGCCCTCCATAGTCTGTTGTGTTGCCACTGCCCTTCCTGCCTGCCCAGTGTGGTCAAATTGTTGCCTTTGCACCCTCCTACCTGCCTTCAATTTTCAGAGTCCGTGCCCCTGGCCTCTGCCTCTCAACAGTATCCTAATGAACAACTAGATTGCTAACATTCTATATTTATTACAAAAGTGTAGAACGCCTGACGTCATCTTGATGTAATCAAAACTGTAATACCTAGAGCATTTCCTTTAGAAATTACATATATGAGAGGGTCTTATTTGAAATCAAAATGATGGTTAGTGGTCTAAAAAACTAAAATGAGGACATATTTTCTGTGTTTTCAAATAGCGACAAAGAACTTTTCAATTATTTGTAATCTTTATGTTTTTTTATCCAATTGACCACTTAGGGGAGAGGATGTGGTGTCAGTTCCAGAGCTGCAGACTTTGCAACTGGGGAACCAGGTTGGAGTTTTTGCTTCAGCTCAACATTCTGTGATTCTGGTCAAATCACTTAATCTCCCCATGTCTACAACCAAAATGAATTTGATCTTGTGTGATGTAACCAATGCTCATGTAAAGCACTTCAATACCTGACAAGTCTGCACTATATAAAACTGCAAATACACAAAAAAATAAGTGTTTTGCACACGTCTGTCATTGGGCTACATGTGGGTGATATTTGTGCTGCATTTGGGCTCTTTTGTCTCAGGTGGCCATCTTGGGAGATTTATTTGTTATGAAGTTTCCTAATTTCCTCATTTACTGCAGTCTCCTCAGTAGGAAATACTTTCAGTTTTTTACTTTGGTTCCATCAAGAAGGCATTCAGATGTGTCACACATTTGCCATAAATTCTGAATGTTAGCACTCTAGTTGCTCATTAGATCACTGTAGTAAAGCTACTGCTCACCACGGAAGTCTGCTGCTGGTATTAAAAGTGCATGTTTCAGTCTGCATATCAGAATTTTTTAATGAAATAGAAGAGGATTTGAGAAGTCACTGAAAATGTGCCCTAATTTTTCTTTCTTCAGCACTAATTATAATTTCTATGTCAAAATGAACCCCCTCATTGTGTTCCTTTTTAAATTAAATGTTTTAAGTGTTACCAGTTTATTCCAATCAAGATGGCTTCAGGTGTGCCATACTTTTGTCATAAGTAAGACAGTAAGCACTCTAGTTGTTCGTTAGAACACTCTGGGAAATTCTGTCATTGGGTTATACTTGGGCTACATCTGGGTGATATTTGGGCTACATTTGGGCTCTTTTGTTTCTGGTGGCCATCTTGGGAGATTTATTTGTTATGAGGTTTCCTAATTTCCTCATTTACTACAGTCTCCTCAGTAGGAAATACTTTCAGTGTTTTACTTTGATTCCATCCAGAAGGCATTCAGATGTGTCACACATTTGCCATAAATTCAGAATGTTAGCACTCTAGTTGCTTATTAGATCACTGTAGTAAAGCTACTGCTCACCAGGGAAGTCTGCTGCTGGTATTGAAAGTGCATGTGCAGTGCATTGCGGGCGCGCGAGTTATAGTTAGCTGAACTAACTATAACGGAGGAATTTCAATGGTTTTGTATGAGTGAAAAGTCCAGCTAACTATAATGCCCCTGAAACCTATGTTTTTTTCAGTGAATTACTAAGGAATTAGGCTAATTCCTAACTATAACGTGCCTGAAACCTATGTTTTTTTCTGTTTTTTCCATGCATATATTATATATATATATATATGCATGGTACATATATTTGGTACTATGTGGTCCATGATATTTGGTAGCATCAAGATCCCTTACTGGATATTCCGGGAGCACATCAACTTTAGTTGGTACCCAGAAGAGTGCTTAATTTATTTTGGTATTTTTGAGATTGTTGATAAATCCTGGGCATCTACTGTTACTTTGTACGCATCCATTGTATCTTTGATGATAGTACAATCTATTCAAGAAGGTATATGTAAATTATGCACGAGGCATTAACTGAGAAATAGCTCCACATAGAGCGCGTAAAGTAAGGGTTGTAGTGCACTCCTATGCTTAATTCCACATTGGTGCTGCTCTAGTCAGAGTCGGGCCCATTCATATGGATCATAGCTTTAGGGTGTCACTCACTTAGATGTACAAATGGGATCAATGGTAATAGATAGTAGTTTAAGTCTAGCATACACCTTTAAGAGTATCTGACTCAAGGAAGTCCCTGGGGGCAATCCAAAGATTGAAGGTAGCAGTGATGAGGAAAGAGGAAAACGGTGGGTGTGAGACCGCCTGCGAGCAGTCCTATGCACCCAATTGAATCCAGATGAAGGAAATCCCTTCTAAGTCCATCTGCCCTGGACTCCCTCAGGGGGACAGCATGGTCACTGGTGCTGAAGGATGTCCCCATGTACTCCAACCAGGGGTCATCTAGGAATGCCACCTGGATGGACCCAATGCTCCTGTTATGGATAAAGACGGTTTAAGGGTGGGCAAAGGAGCTGCACTACTTAACAGAGTCCCTAAGTTCATTAGTAAAAAAAACAGGTTTGAAGGTGACTGGCAAATGAGTGATTAATCTATTAATATCCGAATCCTCATGCTCCCGGTTAGGTTTAGTACTGCACCGTTGATGCTTCTAAGCGTTGTTAGTAAAAGATATGCTTACTGCTCAGTTTAAATGTACTCAATGCATCTTTTTCAGGAGAATAAAAGGCTGATAGGCTTTGCTGGGTTTCAGGCTCATGACCACCAGCAGATATAAACGGTGAGCACATACCTTTATTATATAAATGGTGAGTCATTAATGTTCCATCTTTTTAGTTGGCTAGGATGCTTTCGTGATGAGAGTCAAAAATGCACTCCCTCCAGCAACAAAATAGAGAGAGTAGATACTGGAACCACTACACAGACATGGATTAAGAGGGACTAATTGAATGTAGGTTGTCTCCCAGCTGGTCAAGTATAATTTGAATAAGTGAGTCTCGGTTAGCGCTGTTACACTGACTAAGAATAAGTGGCAGGAAGTCTTTTGATTTTTATTTTGGATGAAGCCCAACTTGTGTTCAGATATGTTGGATAGCTTTTCACCCAAATCAGAAGAGAAGATCTCTTCAGACCAACCGGAGACCAAAGTTCCTGAACCAAGAGAAAGATTTGCTTATGTCTTAACCTTCGGTAATTATGTCTGAATGATTGCGTTAGTAGGGACCTTCTAGTATATGTTGGATTATTTATTTGTTTTTTTATTTATGTGTTTTGTATAGAAGGAACTTGACTCCGTAGGGTATCAGAGCGCTTCACAGTTCATGACATGGTAATTTTTCCGGTACAAAGTTCTTTATAGCATTTAATAAATATTCCAGTCCAGTACAAAGTTGACATCTCTATTTCTTTTGATAACTGTTATAGTACGATCGCAGGCTGTAAGACCAGAGGGACCATGTCCCCAAGGGAAGCAAGAGCCCTGTAATGGACAAACAACATTAGCTCTAAAACTCTTGTGTCCTTGAGCGAGAGTATGTGGGTGAGCAATGTGTGGATGCTCTGTAATGTTTACGGTAGGAATGTACTCATTAAGAAGATCTTGGTTTCTTTCTTTAATCTTGCGTGGTTGGGTAGCCTTCTGATGTCTGGGGGTAGCGAATTCCATATTCTCGGTGTGCCACCTGAGAAAGCTCTGTTGTACGTTTTTTTGGGCGGAAAATTGGTGGTTTCAGCACTAGGTCTCTGGCGCTTCTTGATTGTCTGTTTCCCCCAGAAATCACCAGTTTCTGTGCTAGGTATCTTAGTAACTATTGTGTAGAGCTATGTGTGTTATGCACACCAGTTTGAGCTGAATTCTGGCTTCATAAGGTACCCAATTCAGTGCTTTCAGGTGAGGAGAGATGTGGTCGAATTTTTTAGAACCTGTTATGAGACTTGTTGCTGCGTTGAGGCAGGCTTTAAGGGGTGCTGTTGCAATTTTGGGGAGCCCAGAAAGTGTTGTGCATCCGTATTCAATCCTCGAGATTACTAATGCTTGAACTGCCATTTTGAGGTCCGCCATTTCGATGAAAGGTTTCAATTTCTTAATGTAGCTCAGGTGAAATCTTGCACTTTTAGCCAGTGTGTTAATGTGTGACTGCATGTTTAGGCTTTGGTCTAGCGTTATTCCTAGAGATTTGGTTGAATCTACAGTGATCGGGGTGCAATTGAGTGCGGTGATCAAATTGGTCCATTCCTTTATAATGGGCGGACTTTTTGTGGGTGAGATTAGGAGGAATTCTGGTTTTTTTGTATTTAGTTTAAGCTGATTGCTTGTAAAGCCATTGCATCGTTGCTCGTAGAGCCTTGTTCATTGTTCTGATCTCCTCTAAGGAGGTGATCTTAATGCAAATCTGAGTGTCATTGGTGTACATGTGGAAAAGGATGTTGGCACAGTGGAGTATGTCCATTAGTGGTTCCACGTATAGGTTGAATAGTGACGTGGAGAGGGTTGATCCTTGTGGAACCCCTATCTGGATGGGGGATGATGTTGACAGTTTCTTATTCACCAGAAATCTTTACATTTCATAAGTAACTTTCAGTAGGTGGTCAGTCAGTCAACACTTTTATTCAGCAACTGCTATCAAAATATTGTTATATCATTAATAAAACACAACAAAAAAAAAGATATAACACAGCAAATGTAAAACATTCGGTGTAATGAAATATATTCAGTTCATCCTAAGATTTCTAAAATGCCAATAAGTATCCATAAATTAAAAAAAAACCTCATGTACGCTAGCAGTACCACCACAGTTTAGATTTTGAATGTCCTAACTGCCATATTGGGTGCTGATCCTTAACACCCAACAAATATAGCTAATAAGTAAGGGGCCATATCTTTTTGTCATTGTCTTTACACTTAACTTTTAGTCAGTTTATTGCACAAAAAGTGGAGTTTTTGCCCTTGATATACAGTTAAGATCTGCCTATGGAGGGTCTCAGATTTAAACTATGGAAGTGTTATCATTATCTATAACCCCGTTGCTTCTTAGGTACACTGTGACGTGCGTGATCCACAGGGTGCCATGTACCAGTGATGACAAGTGTGGTTACACTACGTATATATATCAGTGTGGGATGGCACGATGTTAGTAGCATCATTAAAGGTCATCCACAGGGCCTCTATGGAGGCCCCTGTCACTCTTGTATTTCTGATGAGCTATTTTCTAAGAAGGAGGAGAGGAATTAAGCACCCTTGTCTTACTGGGACCAGCATGGGAGTGATCTGAGGCACAGTAAGTGCTAGGAGGCTGGTCATTTAGAGAGCAATGTATTCTGCAACTTCTTTAAGTCCTACCACTGGTTCCCTACTCAGGCAAGTTAAGGTTGTAATGGAGCTGGTGCATGGAACAATGATTCCTGCTCGATGTGAAAATTACTGCTCACGCTAAGTAGTAATTCTGGCTTACTAGGCAGTCCATAAGATAATAAACTGAGCAACTGGTTCACTGATTAGCATTATTGGCTCATTATTATCTGCTAGATACCAAGGAGCTGTGCGGCCACAACATTCTCCATCTAAACATATTGAGCAACGCCTTGCCACACGCACAAGAACCCCAAGCAGATTGAACAGTGCCGCTGCCATTCCAGGAGCACCCCTTTGCAACCGTTCCTTGGAAGACTGAAGAGCACCATCATACCAGTGCCTTGGCAGACTGAGTAGAGCTGTAGTGCTACTGAGAGCTATTAAGTAACGCTCTGTGGATTAGTGCCCTATCAACCTTAGACACTCTCTATTGTTACTGGGTGCACCCTAGTACATTGATCAGGGACTTTAATTTGTTGGTAGAAACTTCTAATAAGTAAACAACATCCTAAAGGTTTGGTAGACCATGCAACTCAAACAGGGACCCGTTTCCAAGGTCCATCTAAGGGTCCTGGGCCTCCTCTGACCTGGCGCCTCAGTCACCACCCTGAACGTAACCAGCTGCTCTAGGCTAGTAGTGACATTCTGAGGTTCTCCCAAACCCACTCTGATACAGAACTCACTGTTTAGGAGCAGAGGGTGGTGGTTTCTGACTCCTGTACTGGGAAATTATTATGATAGGCTAGGTCCTCACCAGAGGCCACATCACTGGGAGATGGAACAGCACTGACCCCCGAGGGCCGGTTGCTTGCTCTGACCTGACACACACATACATGCCAACATTTCAACTTTAATAAGCGTGAGAAATATGCGTGGGAATGCAGCATGGCGAGCGAGCGTAGCGAGCGAGCCCGAACATCTTTAGAGGGGTTCGGGAGGGTTCCCCCGCAAAAAAATTGGAAAAAGAGTGGGTAAATGGTGCATTTTCAAGCAAATTTGAGAAGCAAGAAGGTTAATAAAGCAATTGTGAAAGTGCAGTTATTACATTAATAAAGGGATATCCCTTCCTAACAGCGATTGGCACGTCTTTGTACGATTGTTTTGCAACCGCAATTGCGATAGCAAAACACTCGCAGTTTACCACCTACTTCAAGGAGGTGGTAAGCCACTCGCAAACAGGAAGGGGTCCCCAGGAGTTTTCAACAGCTGACTTATTGAATTGTTTTATGTACTGTAATTTTTACTTACAAACCAAAAAACGTTAAAAACTTTATATTTACGTGTGCTGGGGATTTGAAATTATATGGGGTCCCCAGGAGAGCCTTCCCCTTTGTGACTGGCGTGAATATTTTTTTACAAGCAGGCAGTGGTCCTACAGAACACTGTCTACTCTTAAAAAATGAAAAAAAACGGTCATTTTTCTTTTTTAAATGCTTCCAGGTTTCCTTTATGGAAAACGGGCTGCATTTAAAACAAGCATTGAAAATGCAATAGGTCTTGCCTTTGATTAAGTTAAAGCCATTTGCTTTGCTAATGGTATTGTATAGCAAAGCAAATGGCTTTAACTTAATGAAAGGCGAGACCTATTGCATTTTTAATGATTGCACTTTCCACATTACCCTTGTAAAATAGACATGATCATGCTAGGTACCACATTTCCCCATCCCCCATTAGAGCAGTAAGTCACAATGCCAGTTTTCACATTGCCAAAAGCACATTAAATATTGACAAATTACTGTGCTAAACTACACATTTGCCATAAAGCAAAACTATCCATTCCAATCTTCACATTGCCTCACTAAAGCACATATTACTGCCCTAGTTTCCTCATTTCCCCCAATGCCTCTAATTTCACACAAACTAATGCAACTGATTCCATACAGCACCAGTAAACAATAATATACCTACCAAGTAGAATTATCACCTGACCCCCTACCCCAACTGTACCAACAATATTGAGTCCAGGCATTAATAATGACATCATGGCATACAAATCCAGGGTCATATACACACACACAGTTACATCAACACACAAAGGCACATACTTAATGCAGGATATCAGACAGGCATATGCTAAGCACACAGCTGCACAGTGAATGAATGAATGAATGAAGGAAAATTTCTAAAGCACATGGTAACCCGGGGGCATCCCAGCGCTGTGGCGCCAATTATGCCCCCGGGTAACAGTGGCACACACCCATGCAGATGCACAGATGCCCATCAATGAGTATCCCTTGTCCCCACTCTTTGGCGATATCTGCTCTACCGCGTCTTCATGCTATAGAGAACAGATGATAAACGGAATGCTGAGCCAATCAAACATTCACCCCCAGTCACAAATCTGGGTTTTGTAGGATCGTTTTTGACCTAAATTTGCTGTAAACCAAATGAGGTCATTACACATAATTTACACCAGACTTGCCATTTTGCTATGCTTTTTCTCTCTCTAGTAATTTTGCATCTGCATGTGGTGACATACTCCAGCTGACTTTGCATAAAGGGTTTTTTGCACCTAAATGTGATTTATTTAAAAGTGAGGCTGCTCCCACATTTGCTACAACAACACTGCTTACTTTCGATTAATGTATGTTCGCATGTATACATGGTTTGGGCTCTTAACATTTTTCAGCAATCATAGTGATTTTTGCACCTTGATTTGATATTCTGCCAATCAAATTGGGGGGGGGGGAGACTTACTGATGCAGCCTTTTATAGTAATGCAACATCTTCCCCTCTTCTCTCTGTCCCGAGTGATACTCCATGGCTGCTTATTGTGGCTGCACCCTATAGAATCTGCTCTTAAGACAAACAGTAATCACATTTTGTGTATGATCTCAGTTTGGACAACAGGTTTTAAAACAAAAAGAGCTTCAGATGAGACTCTGACTCCGGTATGCATGTTCAAACACAGAGTCCTGCTTGTAACCTAGAAACATCGGCATCGGGTTTCTAGATGCATGAATCGGGAGGCGGGAGACTAGCCTTCAAATCGGTAGTCTCCCGCCTGAATCGGGAGGGTTGGCATGTCTGCACACAGAAGGTCAGATTATATGAGCCTTTGATATCGCAACTGCCTACGGTGCTGTTTGGTTCCTAGAGGTGTGGTGTGCAGATTTTCTACTAGACTGTATTGTGTGGTAATGATGGCACAGACAGTAAAAGAGACACTGATATCAGGCACTGGAGCACTTCTGCACTTTGGACCTTCTTTCATGGTGCACATCTTCGAATCCATGAGTACCTGCGGCGGCCCTTGAGTTCCCTGTAACTGCCACTGGGGCCCACGAATGCCAGCAAGGGGGCTTACCGACCCCTCTGTGGGCAACCAGGGACAATGCCAATTACCTCTGAGATGCAGAGTGCAGCACACATGCAGTGAGGAAACAGTTAAAACATTTCTCTTCGTCGTATCTACCTCAGGGAGGGGCAGGATTTTGGAGCGAATCCCCGTCTACTATTCATTGTAGATTGAGATTCGCGTCAATACCCATGGGGGGTTGTAAGGGAACACCCACTCACAACCCATGGAACACCCGCTTGACGCAAAGTAATGCAAGGCTGTGCATTGAACTGCACTGTGTTCCTTTGGGTTACAAACTAAAGCATATTGTGATTTGTGTTGGTTTGTGAATGCCAGCTGAAGGCTTTGCGTTGGGTTGCATTAAAAAGGTCACGCAAACCTGACGCAAACTCTTTGTAAATCTGGGCCTTCGTTTTCTAATGGACCTGTAAATGGTTTTGCTGCTGCTGCAGAAGACTAATACTCCGAATTAAAGTAGAGACTTTGAAGAAGTTTATTTACTTCTCCTACTAAACTATGCATACGTAAACATGAGACATGGAGGTGTTGGTGTGGGGTCTTCGCCGTTATATCTTTTATTGTCATGTTTTTTCGGTGCAGTACTTACTTCAAGCTTGTTCCCACGATGCCATTAATTTCTTTGACAGTTGGTATTCTAAACAGAGTATATGTCTTTTCTACACCGCCAAGACGAGCTTGAAGAGAACACATGCCGCCGCCTCTTGACAGGTTTATTTGAAAGGAGGGAAAACAACTCCGGGCTCGTCTGCCCCTTCCCCAGCTCGGTAGTAGCTGGGGGAGAGCTGTGTGCTCTCATGGGCGAGCTGTCCTGCGTGCACCATTCAACGTATTCGGTTCTTTTTGTATAAAACGTGTTTGTCAGCAGCACTGCTACCGTAAAGAGATAAAACTTAGCGCGCCCAAAACTCTGTAGCCCCCAAAATCTGTGTCTCTCCTTCGTTCAAGCCTCATCGCCGTTTTTACCGAATGCAGTTTTATTTCCTGAATATATGCAGCGTGGAACACTAAAAGGTGCCCGCCTTTCTTTGTACTATGCCTAAACGCTGTAGCGCCGCGAGTCTCTGGTGGCTAATATGGCACTTTACTGATGTTATAATTAGTGAAATATTAATGCAGAGTGTATTATACAAGATGGCTGCGGAAAATATAGGCATTGCCGATTATCGAATGACCAGGGGCATAGCTTTGTCCATGGGAATCATGAGGTGTGAGCAGGGACGTCTTGTGGATTTTGGGGGCGGTGGGCCAAATATATTTTGGGGTCCCTTTTCGGGACAGCTTTGAATTCATGATCCAATATTAGCTCTTTCATGCCCTCTTTGGCCAGGTCACTGGCCGTGCACAGGCACACTTGTCCAAATTCTAAATGTGGGTGTGAATCTAAGATTTACCAAAAAGCACTAAAGTGTACCCAACAAAAAAGATGTCACAAACATGTTCTTGAATCACCATTACATCTAGTCAACCCCTGAAAAGCATTTGGAAAGCAGCACAGCTCAAGAAGTTGTTCTATTACATGTATGAAGTGGAGACACACATCACCATCATAATGTCATCTCCAATATGTGTATACTAAGCTGAAAACAACATACGAACACTAAAACTTTTTTGATCATAGTATATATATAATCTTTATTGCTTGATTAATTCAAATCATTGCAATCACAACATCTTCACAGCTCAAAAAAATACACAGTTACATTGCAAGCAAAACATCTCATCACATAATATAAAAAAAACTGTCCCATATATACAATTTAAAAACTTATCAATAAACTCAGATCTAACCACCTTACATCCTTAATTACAGGATAATATTGCACAATTTACATTTTAGTGACGGGATGCTCAGCATACTATTTCCTTTTACATAACGGATAAATATTCTAACAAATAACCATTCATTTCTACTATGAAACATTACACGTTATATTTCAAAGTGCTAATGATAAAGTGCAGAAGTGACTACAGCGGAGAAGTTTCTATTGTACATTTCTTGCACAAAATTACCTTTCAAAGTGCTAATGTGCAGTAATTGCAACGACCATCATACCAAAACAATAAAAGTGCATCAATTTACTGTGATGGTAACCCAGCTATTGTTACTTTTCAGATTAGCACCCTCGCAACAAAAGTTATTAGGTGATAACATTTATAAGCCGATTAAAACTATTAGTCACCAAAGCCATAAAAATAATGGAGATCTGCCTTATTGTATCAGACATTTTTCAACTGCCAATAACATGTTTACCAATTGACATAATAATGGAACCGATTCACCAGACAGTGACATGATTAAGGCTTGTCGAGCAGATCTCCCCCACTCATCAAAAAGTATGGTCTCAAAGCTGAAAGTTTTTTGATCACAGAAGTCAAGATAGTTTTTCATAAAGCTATAGGTCAAAAATAGTTGTTTTCCATCATCGTTTTATCGACGTCTTCCAGTATCTAGTTTTGTGCCTCCACAGCTTGTGTCAGTAGTATTGTTTAAGACAGCCACATTTCCAATGCATTTCAGGATCTACTCCGCAGCATTCCAGACTGCTTTAACATTCACATGGACATAGCTCATTTTATGAGAGTTCTGAAACCTGTCACTTTTATGAACATTTGTGATCAGTTCCTGCACCAGCTCCTGTAACTTCTTGAGCTCTCTTCCCAAAGCATCAATCAGGCACCTGCTTTGCAGAATACTTCGGCATGTTCTTTTTGATTTCAATAATTTAATAAATCTATTTGTGTGGCATAAGTCTGTGGATGCTGGGAAAACATGTCAGATTTCAGAAAATAGCTGTTGTACCCTAGTTACCAACAAGATTCCATATCAAAGTAGCAAAGTTGTATCCACATAACCAGCGACTCTCTCTCTGTTTCTTTTTACTAAATGTCTTACCCTTATGCCTTCCCTTGTGGCTGGATACTTTGCTTTCACCCTGGTAGAATCTAGAGACCACGTGTAGTAAGGACTCCCTTAATACGTACATACATTGTTAAGTTAGCATAACCACGTTAGAGGTTAGAAAGCCATCTTGCTGCTTTTGCACACGACACTGCGTTCACATGTTATTGCTTAAACAAACTGCTGACTCGAGTTTTGCCTCACACGAGAGCAATCTGTTGTTACCATCCCGAGCTCTGCGCAGCGACCTTGGTCTGCACACGATGTGACAAACAGTCTGAGTTGTTAGACAATGCATGTTTTCCACTCTAGGTTGATCGACCCACTATTTAGTCATAACACACGAGCAGCTGCAAATACCTGAAAGTTGGTGCTTTTAATATCACAGACATCATGTTTATTATTCAGACCGAAGACGAGCCTTCCTGCGAGAAGACTCCTGATGCTCCTGTGATGTGATTTCACTAAGCTGATCTTTGAGGTATGGGGTCCCCTATTCAAGCCTAAGAGACCTTCTGTTAGTCTAATAATAATATTAGCTTCTTAGTAAAGGGAAGGTGGTAGTATCCACTGTCATTATAACATGATCACCCCTTTTATATTCTATGGAATTGTAACGATGTTGATGGTTTTGATTTTAATCATTTGTCTGCTTGTATTAGCCAAAGTACTGCATCTTAGGACACGTGGTCTATAAAAATAAACTCTTTTTATTTTCACCGTGTCTCTGTTGATTATTGTTGTGGACTGATGTGAGAATAATATACGAACAGGTATTTCCGATTCCCACCATTACTGAGAGTATACTGAGTCGCTTGTTCTGGGTTGTCTTTTCATTGGGACCGCCGAGCTAAATCTCGGATAACGAATGGGACACTTATGCTAGCCGGATACTGGGTTCTGGGTTCTGAGGTGAGTTTCTGGTACACCACAATTCGCTGAGGTCCTGGGGTTCTACGCATAGTTCTGTGTATAAGCAGAATCCCTGCAACATGGCGCACCTAACGTTTGGTCTATGAGTTGAAACGCCTTAGTAGTGCTCGTATTTGTCCACAACACCCTCATTCTTGTTTCCGGATAACAAGTCTGACGGATTTAAACCTACCTAGGTCTATTGATATAGGTTCCTTCAAGCTTGATCATTAAAAAGGTTATTGAGGGGGGGGGCGTGGCCTGCAGCCAAGCAAGATGGCCGCAGCCTAGTTGGGCTCCGGGGGAACGATCGACTCCCCCTCTCATCCGTAACTTATCCGGGCAGCGATCCGATCCCTAAGGTCCAGAACCGTGCAGCGGACACACAGCGTTGCACCCCGGTCCAACTCCGGGGTCCCTCGGACGCCTACGACGGAATCGGCGGGACCCGCACCTCTGCGGCCTGCCTCAGCGTGTGCGACCGGGGCCTCGAGTGACGGGGCGGCCCTGGGCGAGGGGTGCCCGAACAGATCTGCACTGCGGCGGTAGCGGAGGCTGGACGCCTACGGCAAATACTGGCGACGGCGACACCTGAGGTGGCCGAGGCAGGAGTGAGGCGAGCGCTGGACGACCCCCATCGGCCCGTGACGAGGGGACTGCGGGAGGCGCCGGGATCCACTGTCCATCCGGTGGGCCTGACCCGCGCTAAAGCGAGCTGCTGCCGGCCCCCGGGCCTGCGCTGCACCGGAGACTACGATCCGGACCTGTACCGGGCCCCGCCGAGACGTGAGGCCGCCCCTGCTGATCCGTGCCGACCCCCCCCCTCTCGGGGACGACCTGAGACGGGGACCGCTCCCTAGGCTGCCTGGAGGATTCGGGCCAGGCCTGGGGGGCCCCTGGTGCATCGCTCCCCCGTTGATCTGCGGGAGTGACATTTGGGAGGTATCATTAACGCCATGAGCGGGAAAGGAACCAAGGGGCACCACCAAGGCAAGCTTGCTAAGTTCGCCTACACCAAGGACTCCGAGGTGTCGGACCGCGGCGGCCCCACCGGGAAGATGGCGACGACCACCGACACGTTGAAGGTGACGCTGGAGGACATTATGATGGCCTTAACGCAGGTACAATCCACAGTGGGGTCAATCTCTACGGACGTATCCCTGCTCCGCGCAGACTTCCAGAAGATGTCCGCCAGGGTAGCGGAGGTGGAGCAGGCAACGGAGACTTTGGCGAAGGACTCCAAAGGCCTCTTACAGAGAGTGTCGCAAATGGAGTCAGAGAACAAACGCATGGCGGCCCGGCTGGACGACCAAGAAGGGCGCTCTCGCCGCAACAACGTGCGCATTATTGGGATTCCCGAAAGTGAGGGGCACCCGGCCATGGACCTTTATGTGGAAGAACTAATTAAATCCAAGTTGCAACCCCGGGGCCTCTCGACATTCTTCTCAGTGGAGCGCGCACATAGGGTACCGGGAGGGCGTCCGAAGGTTGGGGCGCCTCCGAGGCCTGTCCTGGCCCGCCTGTTTAATTTTAGAGACAGGGATGCCATTCTACAGGCGGCACGGGTGGCACCGCCGATTCGGCTTCAAAACTCCACAGTGTCCTTCTTTCCGGACTATACGGCTGCGGTGGCGGCGCAGCGGCGGAGCTTTGTGGAGGTCAAGAAGAAACTACGGGCTCGAGAACTTCCATATGCAATGCTCTTCCCGGCGCGTCTCCGGGTGGCGGCGGAGGGCAAGACTTTCTTCTTCGACACACCGGAGGAGGCTCATGACTGGTTGGAGGGGTGGCGCCGAGCTGGTGGCGCAGGGCGCTCGAGCCGAGGGACAAGGCGTCCCGGGAGTGAGGTCGATCCTACTGGACATGAACAGCGCCTTGAAGAGGTTGAGGGGGGACCCACGGGTTGATGCGGCGGCTCGCATCCTGCCCGAACTGTAGTTCAAGACTACCCGCTGGGAACTGATGTTGATGTGGTGTCCGCATACTGGCTGGTTTGGGACATGAACGATGAGACCTGGGGACGGGGGAGGTCCTGGTCCCCCTCGGACTCCACGTTCCCTAAAAAGCGCAAGTACTGTTTGGGGTTGGGGTGGCGGGCAGTTCTGAGTCCGTGTGGCAGGGAGGCAGGGAGGGGGGTGGGGGGACGGGGTATGTTCTTTGGTTTTGTTTCTTTGTTTTGGTTAGGTAGGACACGGCCTTTTGACTTACATCATACACATGTTCTGCACACAACCTGGGTCACACTATGCTCTATCCGACTATTGCTTTATCTCCTCTCCCACCCGCCGTGAAGTCGGATTTGATTACTCCAATAGCCTCTGACACTGATTTGACCCCGGTGCAGCCCCTCTCTTTACTGACCTGGAATGTACGGGGTTTAGGAGACAAATTCAAACGAGGCCTGGTCCTGCATAGTATTAAACGGTGCGCCCCGGCGCTGGTCTTGCTTCAGGAGACCCATCTCACCGGCACGGCTACTAAAGCGCTGGACAGATGGGGATATAAGATGGTGGTCCACTCTGAGTTTACCTCTGGGTCCCGGGGGGTTGGCATCTGGCTGCGCAAACAGTCCCAACTAATCGTGCTTGCTGTACAAACGGACGGAGCCGGGCGGTTTGCCGCGGCTCACATACAATGGGAAGGGCATCTTTATAATGTAGTGTCGGTCTATATCCCTCCTGGGTTGCATGCCACGGCGTTCCCGGCACTTAGTGAATTTCTCCTTACCCTACCGGAGGGAGAGGTGCTGCTTGGGGGTGACTTTAATGCGGTGATGAATGATCACATTGACCGGTCTCCGCCTCGGGCGCAGGGCAGCGGCGCAACGCGACTTGCAGGCTTCGTGGTGGCGCTAGGGTTCACAGATCTTTGGCGCTGGCACCACCCAGAGACACGCTCCTATACATTCCACTCCGGGGTGCACAACAGTCTAACCCGCATTGATCACTTTCTGGGCTCCCCCGGATGCCTCCATAACGTTGAAAGTATTGACATTAGACCCAGAGGCATCTCCGACCATTCCCCGATCCTTCTGCACTACCACAGTTCCCACCTGATGCGCCGCCGCGTTTATCCGATACGCCCCAGCTATCTGCGCCTCCCGAAGATTAGTAAATCCATCACACAGGGGTCGAAACTCTACTTCCACGAGAACGCCGCTTCGGTCGACTCTCCCACAATTCTTTGGGAGGCGTACAAAACGGTGCTGCGGGGCCAGGCGATGGCTGCCATCACAGGATATAAGCGCATGCAGACGTCTGAGTTGCAGACGCTGGAGCTTGAGCTCCGGTCTGCGGAGGCTCGTCAGGCCGAAACCCCCTCCCGTGAAACCTCCCATGACCTGCGAGTGGCTCAGGTAAAACACAGGGAGCACCTGGCAGACCGTGTCAAACAGCGACTTGAGGCCTCGCGGCATACGGTCTACGATGTCGGCGATAAAACCGGCAGGATACTGGCGTGGTTGGACAGGCGCGACAGCGGAGCCCGATGGATCGCGCAGCTGGCCACGGCCGAGGGGTCGACAACGTCAGACCCACGAGAAATAGTGCGCACCCTGGCGGGGCATTTTCGTGGTGTGTATTCCTCCAACTCCTCCATGTCGGTGGAGGTGGCGCTGACATACATTAGTGACCTACAGATGCCTAAGCTCTCCCCTGAAGCTAGGGAGTCCCTGGAGGCCGATCTTACGGTCGAGGAGCTACAGGTGGCTATTGCGGCATTACAACCTGGCAAGGCACTGGGTCCTAATGGCATCCCGATTGAGCTGTATCAACGGCTGCCCGAGATGCTGACCCCACACTTGCTGAATATGTACAAACACGGCCTGGAGATGGGGGAGCTTCCCGCGGACCAGCGAACGGCCACCATCGTGGTACTGCCAAAGCCGGGTAAGCCGGCGGACCAATGCGCCTCCTATCGCCCCATCTCACTGCTTAATGCAGAGGCCAAGATCCTTGCGAAACTGCTGGCCCTCCGACTCACGCCACACTTGACTGACATAGTGCACCCGGACCAGTTGGGCTTTATGCCCGGGAGGAGTACCTCCCACAATCTGAGGCGCTTACATAGCGTGCTGGCCCGAGTGGACCGAATTCAGGAACCCGCTGTTATTCTCTCCCTTGATGCCCGTATGGCATTCGATATGGTGGAGTGGCCCTTTCTCTTCGCAGTATTGTCTCATCTGGGGTTTGGGCCGAAATTCTGTGCCTGGATCCGACTCCTATACACCAAGCCGCTGGCCCATGTCGCGGCCAACGGGCACATGTCGGAGGATTTCCCCCTGGGGCGAGGTACGCGACAGGGCTGCCCGCTCTCGCCGCTGCTTTTCGCCCTAGTACTCGAGCCCCTCGCGACATGGATACGGTGGGAGCCTATGATGAGAGGCCTTCGATGGTCGGTGAACTGGGAAGACCGCGTCTCCCTATACGTGGATGACATACTGCTTTACTTGTCATCTCCGAGGCGATCCATCCTTACATTACTTAATATTTGCGAGGTGTTTGGCCGGGCATCCGGCTATACGATCAACTGGTCGAAGTCGGTCCTCATGGTGCTGAGGGGCCCCCCCCCTCGACTGTCGGAGGGCTGTCAGATACAGGTGGCGAAGGGGTCATTCAAATACCTGGGGATACACGTTGCCTTGGATCAGCTGGAATTTTTCAGGCACAACTTAAGCCCTCAACTGGACCGCCTCAGGCAGGATGTGCGGCACTGGGGAACGTTGCCCTTGACCCTGGTGGGGAGGGCGGCGCTCTTTAAAATGATGGCCCTGCCGAGGTTTCTCTATGTGTTGGAAAATACTCCTTATCCGGTGCCGCCGGCCTATTTCCGAGCGGTTGCAGCGCAAGTCTCTAATTTACTCTGGGGCAACAAACCAGCACGCATTGCACAAGCGAAACTGGTCTGTGGGTGGTACGATGGGGGAATTGCTCTCCCAGATATCCAGCTGTATTATTGGGCGGCGCAGCTTAAGGTGATTAACCAGTGGCTCCATGCGCCGCAGTCGGATCCAGCGTTTAAGGCAGATAGGGATATACTGGGCGAAAGGGGTATGCTAACCCCATTGTACGATGCCCGGCTGGCCCCGCAGCTGATTGGCCCTCTGCGTCAGACTGTGTCTATCTGGCATGTGGCACAGGCCAGGCTGGGGTGGCGCGGAGTCCTAACGCAGCTTACGCCTCTCTGGGACACGAAGCGACTGGGACGGCTCAGGGACAGCAAGGGTTTTGCCGCTTGGGACGCTATCGGGATCTCGGTGATAGGCGACGTGTGGCACAAAGGGGAGGTTGTTCAATTCGCTCGCTTGCAACAACAGTATGAGCTGGCTCCCTCAGAATGGTTCCGATACCTACAGATGAAACACGCCTTGACGGCACAGTTAACCCCAGGTGTGCAGGTTCCAGAGGCATCTCCGCTGGAAGACAGGCTGCTGACCGAATACATGCCTAAGCGGGCCACATCTTTCACATACCGCAAACTGATCAACAATTTGCCGGACCCTATGGGGGTCTTGCGGGAGAAATGGGCCGACGAGGTCGGCGATTTTGATGACCCAGATTGGCGGGAGGCGCTGGCGTCACCGCGCGAGGCGGGTATACCCTCACGGCTGCGTCTTGTGCAACTTCGTATTCTACATCGCTCATATTTCACCAGAAGCCTATTGCACAGACTGGGCAGAGCACCACATCCCTTCTGCCTGCGGGGTTGCGGGGAGGAGGGAACCTTCTATCACCTGCTCTGGGACTGTCCGGTTCTCCAACTCTTCTGGAGGAGAGTGCTGCGAACGATGTCGCAGGTGTGCGGGGTGTCACTGCTGCCAGAACCCAGACGCTGTCTGTTGAATGTGTGGGAGCCCACGGATCTTAATCGCCAGGCGCAGGGCTGGGTGACGCTAGGGAACATGATGGCTAAACGGATCATAGCCCAAAAATGGGGAGCGGTGGAGACACCGCTGCTGTCGATGTGGAAAAAGGACATGGATGGGGCTATGTTTGCTGAGCGTTTCGTATTTATCAGGCGGGGTTGTCCTCGAAAGTGGGTCAGAGTGTGGGGAGCATGGAACAAATATAGGGGCAACATATGTGATCCGCCACCTCTTTCTGATGAGGAGTCTTCTGACTCAGATGACTAGAGAAACTGAAGGGGAGAAGGGGAGGGTGGATGATAATGATGGCCTCAGGATGCCCGATCTAGGTCTACTTGGAGAAATGATGATTATGTATGGTGTTTTGTCTATTGCAATGTGTATACGATCTGATTTCGTGTCCTTTTGTTGTAGTTTTTGTGAAAACAATAAAACTTCTTTAAAAAAAAAAAAAAAAAAAAAGGTTATTGAACCCTTGTGCTACTGATAGCTTCGAGTGTGTGTTGTCCTAATGTCGGTGGATATTGCGGCGCATAGCCGTGCAGCTCTGAAACGTCATTTGACGCAGTATGGGGTGCCGGACACTGGTATGAACGTCATCTTTGTGGTGGGAGCCGATGCGGCTCATCCCTATGAGTTGTTCTACTCTTGGGTGACGATTCCGGCGGTAAGTGAGGATGATAATACCTTTCATTCTTACACTGCCGCTGCCGTGCCAGCGAACTATACGCCGTATAGGACACAAGAAATACCAATATCTGCTTGGCAGCATCTTATTTGGTTTAATGGCGCCCTTCCCCATGTGGTTATACCGCCAAGAATGGGCCCTTTATCGATTGCAGAGGCCACTTGGCCGGTACTAGCCGGATTTACGCCTCATCCCCGTTACCTCACGGTGACGGTGGCTGAGTTGCGTGTACTGCACACTGCCCTAATTACGGTATATAGGGCGTTAGTGCAGTACGTGTCGCGCAATGTGCAGGCGGGGGCACCTGCTGTTGCGGGGCAGACTACTGATCACCACGCGGTGGTCATTAGTCCTGTTATGGTTAATTCTGTTATGGGCAAGCGCCCCCAAACTAGGTATGATTTCCCCTTTTGGCTTGCTGAAAAATTTGACCAAATAGAAGCGGTATACCCGAATACATCTCCTGTGGAGAAACACAGGATCCTCACCATTAGTTTGCCTAAAGACTTGGTCCCCCACATAGATGATTGTGTAAATTGGGGCAAGGTCTTTGCAGCGACGTACGCGCAGTGCTTTGGCACTCCGTCTATGTTGCAGCTGCCCTCCGTTATCAAACGAGTTCAAGAGAACCATGGTGCGGAGTCTGCGATAGAATTAGGGATGCGGCTCCTCGGTCAATTTGACCTGGTGGCTACCATGATAATGGGAAACCTTAAGGGTGATGCTTTGCATTTCCAGGTTCGTAATGAACTGAAGCGAGTTGCTGAAGAGGACAAACCGCAGGAATTTGCGAAAATAATCGCAGAAGCATACCGGGATTTGGGTCGTAGCTCTTTAGGACCTCAATATCCCATGCGTCGTGAAGCGAGACCCCACGTCGCGGCAATCCTTGAACAATTGGAATGTCAGGGTGTTATTGAAACATGTGTGTCCCCTATGAATAACCCTTTATTCACTGTAACGAAGCCTGACGGCTCGTACCGTTTAGTTTTGGATTACCGGCACCTAAACTCCCATTGCCGGACCTGCGCGGTACAAAATACACATAGCTCGGCTTTGGTCGACAGTCTCGTGCGTAAAAGGTTTAAAACGACACTTGACATTTCCAATGGCTTTTTTAGCCACAACCTGTCCACACTGAGTAGCCAGTGGACGGCGTTTACTTCGGGCGGCAAACAAAAACAGTTTACAAGATTAGCCATGGGTTACAAAAATAGCCCTGGCGTCTTTTCTGCTTGCGTGGTTTCTCTCTTAGAAAGAATAGACCCCGACGCATACTCTTATGTTGACGATATCTATCTTACGGATGATGAGCTGATGCCACATCTGTCTCGAGTCGACAATATTATCGTGAGTTTTGCTGACTATGGCTACAAATTCAATTTTGCGAAGTCTCACATCGCAGAATATACGGTGTTGTTTTTGGGCTACGAGCTCAACAATGAAGGTAAGGGGTTAGCCCCCCACTTTCTGGAGAAGTGTGCACGCTTAAGTGCTCCTACGACACTGAAGAAATTACAATCTCTGCTGGGCTTTCTGAATTTCTGCCGTACATACATTCCTGATTATGCCCAGCGTATCAAGCCGCTTTACGCCTTGGTACAACCTTCGTTTTCGAAGTCTAGCTGGCAGCTAGAACACTCTGCAATTTTACAGTCTTTACAGGCTGACCTTCTTGCTTCACAATACTTGCTGACACGTGATAACCGCACTAACCTGGTAATACGAATAGTGCCAGGCGCCGTGGGGTTCACGTATTTGACGTTTAATGAGGGCGATACAGTCCCCATTGCGTACAAATCCCACTTGTACACCTCTGCTGAATTACGTTTTTCCACGGTCGAAAAGGTTCTGACTGCTGTGCAGATGGCGATCCTCAAGGAACGCGCACTGTCGCATGGGAAACAGATTCTGGTTGTAACACCATATCCTGCCTTAGAGGCAGTGACTAAGGCAAGTGTACCAAATTTTAAAGCTTTGCATCCACGGTGGATACAATGGGCCACAACACTGACGTCGCCAGATGTCACTTACATCTTTGATGCATCATTACAGACTCAAGAGTACTTGCAGTATGAATTCGTTCATCCGGCACCTCTGTCTTTGCGCCCGCTCGAAGAATACCATTGTGTCATATACACCGACGGGTCTGCGCAGCCCGCGATTGGATCAAAGCACGCTTATTCAGCGGCTTGCGCAATTGTCGAAGGTACATTCGTAAATGGTGAATTCCAATCTGATGCAGTGCATACGCAGTCATTGGGTGATTGTACTGCGCAATTAGCGGAGCTTCGGGCTCTAGTGCTTGCACTGGAGTTTGCTGATCCCCGAGTCACTACTCTTATAGTGAGTGACTCCTTCTACTGTGTCCAGTCCTACAATGACAATTTACACTTCTGGTCTCAGAATGATTATCGAGACACGAAAGGTAGCACAATTAAGCATAAAACGCTTTGGGTTCGAGTGGCAGACTTTAAAGAACGTCTCCCTCTCGTGAGTGTTATTCACACTCTTGGTCACCAACGACTTGGTGTCCATGCTGTCGGCAACAGCTTAGCTGACGAGGCAGCGAAAACAGCAGTGGCTACATACTTAGTGGCAGCAGTTACAAGATCCAAAAGTAAGATTGATGATGACATCTTGGCAGCTATTGCTGCTACAGAGAAGGGAGGTGATTACCCGAAGGGTTTTCCCTCTCGTTATATTTATCATTTAAGTCCTGATAACGTCCCATTAGTGAGGATTAACGACGTTGGTGACAGAATTATTCCCAACGCGGACTGCAGACCAGCACTGATCCTAGCTGCGCACGAGGGGTTGGCGTCAGCCCACGCCGGTGTGTCAGCTACAATATCTCTGCTACAACAACGTTACTGGTGGTTTGGTTTATATAAACAAGCGCGCGCATATGTTCTTGATTGTGACATTTGCCAACACATTAAACCTTCTACTGTTGCGCGCCCACCACAGACACAGCTGTACATCTCTAATAAGCCATTTGGTTGTGTTTATTTAGATCACTGCGGTCCTTTTTCTTCTGATACCGCGTACAAGTATATCTTGGTTGCAGTGGATTCGTGCACACGTTTTCTTTGGGTATGGCCACAAAGGAGTGCTGACTCGCGGACTGTCATCAGGGATTTGCGTGTCTTTGTGGGAACTTTTGCGTGTGGTACCTTCCATTCTGATCAGGGCCCTGCGTTCGCCTCAAAGGCTTACAAGGAGGCTATGAGAAATTTGGGGGTCCTAGTCAAATTTTCGTCCCCCTACCAACCTGAGGGTAATAGTGTGGTGGAGCGAATGAACCGTGACTTAAAGCAATCATTGACAGCACGTGTTTTAGGCACAGGCCGGAACTGGCTAACCCATTTGTATAACGTCCAACGTGCACTTAATAATCTCCCTAGAAGGTCTCTGGGTGGGCGGACCCCGTACATGATGCTCTTCGGAATCAGAATGTTTGTTCCAGACCTTGATGGTCTAGACATGGCGGCGTCGACCGCACCCTTTGACGTAGATGATCACTGTGCTGTTTTGCAGACTCTACAAGAAGCCAGAGACTCTCTTTCGAAAGAACATTTGCCCTCCACATCTGAAGCTGAGGTTCAGATTCCGGTAGTCGGCTGGCTACCCCGAGTTGGAGATCTGGTCCGTGAGAAGGTGGAGAACAAGAAGGAGTTCGGCCCCTCTTATCGTGCACCAGTTCCAGTGCTTGGAGTGCAGGGTACAAGAACAGTCATTTTACCTCCACTTCCTGGTCGCAAAGAAAACAGGTACATCTCTATTGACAATGTCAAACTTCAGCGAGTGGCCGATACTTCTTAGTATGACTCCGGCAGTTTCATGCCAGACAATGCAAAGAAATTCAATGTTGGTTCCTGCTTCTAACACCTTGTCTGATGTTGCCATCGAGATGCATTCAGTTACTGATCCCTTGCTGATACCACCGGCTGGTGGTTTGCCCGAAGAAACTGAGTATGCTTATCCTACACGTGGACCCTCGCCTGTTTTACAATCTACAGCACTTGGCCAGTCCCGTTTCTCCTTTGACACTAACTCTTTGCCCTCACCACCCCCATCGAACATTGCTGTTTTTGTAAGCTGGTTTAAGAGACATTTTTTGATAGCCCCTTGGACATACGTCTGGTTGCTGCTTTTCAGTATTTTTTTGTTTATGTCCATTGGATTTGTTATAGTTTTTTTCCGTTTGGTGGATGGCCACTATCTCAAAGAGAGATCGACAATTAGACTTATCGATGGAACTTTGGCCCCCCACTCCTCGTCCCACATCATGAAAAGGGACCAGACTTTTGTGAATATTACTGCCTGGCCCGTCATGGATGGAATCGCATGGGATGCAGTTAAATTTCAAATTCATGGGCCTACAGAGGTCATTAATGTGCCTAATGTATTTCGTGTTTCTATGGGTGATGTAGTTAAACAGAACATACGTTCTGATGATTGGGATGTACACGCCATTGAGGCACTGTTTTCAGATTTGAAATATTATGCCGCTTTTGATGCTGAGGATTTGTATGAAAATGCGGCTAATTATGCAGAACAGTATTGTTTTCAACATTATGGCAATCACTTCCTGCATAAAGCGAATACATTTAGAAATTTTGTAAATTTTACCCAATGGGAACACTGTCCCACCCCCTCGTTTGGCAGTTCACATACATTAGTTGATAAGTTTACTTATTTTACTGATTTCAGTGTTTCAGCCCCGGCATCCTTTTATTTTAAAGTTAAGCCTGAGTCTGCCTCCAAGGTTAGACTGACACACACCAAATTGCTTTATTCTAAGTCCTTTATGGATGAGTTGTCAATCAAAGGTTATGATCTATGGAAGGCTACTATTGATCTTAAGTCGGTTTGGGGTTCCAAACCGTGGCAGGTTCAGGGAACTGAAGCTTTACACCGTGCCTGTCTAGTACCAAATCATATGTTGTTTTTAAATTCAACCATCTTCCAAACCACCTGTTTCGGATTGGCCACTTCTAAAAAACTAAATTCGCCTTCTGTGCCGGATCTGGGCGCTTACCCAAATTGGAATAACCACACAGATCTGTCCCTTCCTGCTTTGCAGTTATTAGTTTCTAATTCATCTTTCAATATTTCGAAATTTAGTAATGAGGGATGGCTAATTTGGCAAAGCAGTTCTGATACCTGTCAACGTCGTTTTCTAGGACTGAAACCGGGGTATACTCAGGAACGCGTAGACCCACGGTTTGAGTCGTCACATACAGTAACTACATACTCTGTAGGGAAATTATGTCAGTCCTGGCTGCGACATTCCACCTTGGCATCTGTCAAAGTTCATTTATCAAAATTACATGACAAAATAGATTTGAATGATTTTGTTAAAGGTCCTGTGGGTGGCAGATCCAAGAGATGGGCGTATGCTATTTACAACGAAGTATGGAAACTGTCGCAAATTGAGGCAGCTTCAAGATTGAGAGCTATTGATCAGGCTAATATGGAAAAAGTATTAGCAGTTATTGATAACAGCATTAGCACTCTTTCTTCTCGCATTTATACATTAGATAATATTGTTTCTTCAATTGTGGATATTGTGCAGGATGATATGTCTGTATTGTATCATGGTCAAAACCAGTTGCGTTCTGTTATGCAGTTTGCATGGACATTACAAACATTGAAGGCAGGGACGGTCCCTTGGGACTATCTGAATACAACATCGTTATTTCTTCCCTTTAACCTTACTGACAAACAGCAGTTCATGTCCATGAAGGATGCTTCATATTCCTTGCTACATATTGAAAAATGGAGCCGTTACCTTTCTCTGTAGCGGAAGTAGATTCAGCAGTGTGGCTCTTACACGGATTGATAACTCTCCCGTTCGCACTTTTTAAGTTTACCTCTTGTATGAAACACTATGCTCTGGGTAGATATGAACAGCTGGGTACCGCTTTCATACACGAAGTCTGGTCCCTCCCCTTTACGTATAGATGTACAAGGGACGGTACTGAGGTTTATCTGAAGGGTGAAGAATGTACAACGTCACCTGATCATTCTGTATGTAGGCACATTCAGTTGCACGGAACTTGCAATGTACACGCCCCGAATTTGGCCTGCGTCCTCAAAGGTATCCCGGTACCAGTGATTACGCCATCTTTCACGCTGCTTGCAAACGGTAGTTATTTAATTTTAAACAATGAAGCTTGCTGCGGGATGTTAGTGGGGATCCCATATATAGTAACTGTATCGCAGAGGGTTGTCTGCTGCAATAACGTTCTGTTTCCTCCCCCGCATGGGAGGCTGGATGCTTCCATCTGGCCTTCGATTCCAACCTTGAAAGCAGAGTTCAACAAGATGAGCAGAATAAGAGCGCTATTGTCCCAAAAGGAGGTGCCATTGACTTCCTCCCGGGAAACATTTGTCCTTCACGTAGCAAATACGCGCACTGAGGTACAGGCGCTTTTGAATACTGACCTTCCCCTGCATTTTGGAGCTTTGATCCAAACAATTTTCAATGCCTCGTCCAGGACTGGCCTGGCTCATTTTTTTAAACTTGTGGGCTCGGGCCTCGTGACCTCTTTCCAAACTATTTTTGGTGTGATTCCGGCATTTTTTCATTCTATTTTCTCGAGCGTCTTTGGAGGTGTCCCTTTAATTCTGGCGCTAGTGGCAGGTGTGCTACTTTTACTTTTCATCTTGCGGAATGGCTGCTCTTTCTGTGCCACACGACAGCCTGTCCCGTCTGCAGCTTCTTCGTGACAGGATGCTTGACTACTATGGTGTCCTGCCGTTGGCGACTTTGAGCCTGGCATATGGATTATCCTTCCGGTATTCCTACTTCACCTGCGTGCAACCTATCTTCCACTGCCTAGATTGTCCCTTTGAATGGCCTATGGATTTGTGCTTAACCAACATGGTGTCTCCGGACCCGGATTATGATCGACTGATGAGGCCCTTAGTGTCTCACGAGTCCGCCTGTTCTGGTGTTCGGATTATGGCCTGCGGTGCGGCTCATGGTATCCTGGGTAATTGGGACATCGCGAGAGCGGCATATGACTTCTTGGATATGAGTTATTTGGAAGTACACTCTGGTTGCCCTCTGATGGTGCTAGAGGCTCCGCTAATGGAAGAACATGTATGTTCCTTTTCTTTCATTAACTGGTTGGCTGAAACCTTCAGTGGCCGTGCCAATCATTTTCTGCTGGAAGCAGTGGCCACATATGCTGCATATACTTTCATGGATTGAGTGAACTATCATCCACTGTGTTTTCCTCACGTGTCTTGAACTGTCCCTGTGCGTCTGCACTTCTGCCCGGTGAGGCATTTTTTCACCCCCCACGGCACGTTTGAGGTTTTTTGTTTTTTCTTTCCACTTTTGGTTTTTTCCTACTCGGACTTTGCCTGAACTGACCAGTGTTTTTTAAATTGGATACGCCTTGTTCTGCTCTGTCGCGCTTGAACTCTGCGTTCTCTCTTTTCTTGCATACTAAGTAGTGCTTCGATCAAGGGGGCATGTAGTAAGGACTCCCTTAATACGTACATACATTGTTAAGTTAGCATAACCACGTTAGAGGTTAGAAAGCCATCTTGCTGCTTTTGCACACGACACTGCGTTCACATGTTATTGCTTAAACAAACTGCTGACTCGAGTTTTGCCTCACACGAGAGCAATCTGTTGTTACCATCCCGAGCTCTGCGCAGCGACCTTGGTCTGCACACGATGTGACAAACAGTCTGAGTTGTTAGACAATGCATGTTTTCCACTCTAGGTTGATCGACCCACTATTTAGTCATAACACACGAGCAGCTGCAAATACCTGAAAGTTGGTGCTTTTAATATCACAGACATCATGTTTATTATTCAGACCGAAGACGAGCCTTCCTGCGAGAAGACTCCTGATGCTCCTGTGATGTGATTTCACTAAGCTGATCTTTGAGGTATGGGGTCCCCTATTCAAGCCTAAGAGACCTTCTGTTAGTCTAATAATAATATTAGCTTCTTAGTAAAGGGAAGGTGGTAGTATCCACTGTCATTATAACATGATCACCCCTTTTATATTCTATGGAATTGTAACGATGTTGATGGTTTTGATTTTAATCATTTGTCTGCTTGTATTAGCCAAAGTACTGCATCTTAGGACACGTGGTCTATAAAAATAAACTCTTTTTATTTTCACTGTGTCTCTGTTGATTATTGTTGTGGACTGATGTGAGAATAATATACGAACAGGTATTTCCGATTCCCACCATTACTGAGAGTATACTGAGTCGCTTGTTCTGGGTTGTCTTTTCATTGGGACCGCCGAGCTAAATCTCGGATAACGAATGGGACACTTATGCTAGCCGGATACTGGGTTCTGGGTTCTGAGGTGAGTTTCTGGTACACCACAATTCACTGAGGTCCTGGGGTTCTACGCATAGTTCTGTGTATAAGCAGAATCCCTGCAACACACGCAGCATGTCCGGCTTCTTCTCCTCTGTCTGCAGGGCCTTGTAGCGGCTCTCAACCTCAGCACTGGCCCTCCTGCAGGACTGTCTCTGAGTTACACAGTATGTGTGCGCATGCACACAACTAAGCACGCTCAGCAGCACTGCAAACCCAAGTGGGGTATTGTGTGCTCTTTTTTAATGTCCTGAAGAGGTTTGACCCACATCCTGCACCCCAAACCGAGATAAGATAGAGTCTATCCCTACTGCAGCAATGGAGTGCTCCCTACTGCTGCAATGCTGTTCCTGCCCGTTTTTAAGGAGGTGAGAGCGGGGCCTGGGGTCTATTGAGGAAATATTTGCAAGACGTCCCTGACTCTGTATGGTTACATAGAGGGTTGCCCATTTTATTTGTATCTATCTGCACTGCTGATCATAGGACCCATTTTGTCCCCTGATCACTGGAGCAGCTAGTGGGATGCCCCTCCCCTGGCCTCTTTGCTTGGATGGACATAGAAATTAAAAGGGACTGATTTCCACCCTCTGCTCTCTTTGGTGGCCATCTTGGAGTGGACATGCTAATTTTTCCCACACTCCTGGACTGATCAGTGAAAGTGATAAGGGCTGGTTCTACCCTCTACTAATGGTGGACATATTGGAGAGGCAGAGGCATGTTAGCATGATCCCACACACCTGGGCTGGACATAGATTGATATAAGGGATTACAAAGAGATAAGGGCTGGCTCCTCCCTCGTCTTCTTTGAGTGGCCATCTTGGAGTGGGCACCTTGGCTTAAGGAATTATCCGCGTAACACTATGCTTACCCCACGGTTTAAGAAATTACCATCGGACAATAGTCACATTCTCAAAATGGAGTTAAGCCCCGATCCCTCAGGATCCAACGTATTCACTATCAACTACCCACCAAACCTATCGAAAAACGCCGCCAAAAAACACAAGCATCACATACTCAGGGCTAGGCCCGAAACCTTAATCTCGGATGTCTACTTTTGTACAAATAAAGGTAGTAAAGTGAATGACCTTATTTTCTACACTAGGAAAAGAGCATGTTGGTGAAAAGTCCTCTACTCTATGCTCCGAATATCAGGTTCCAGGAAAACACCTCTTGGTCTCAAACTTACTACAGCGCCCTCATCCACGCTCAACACCAGTGCCACCATCACCCTCTATAATAAAGGGATCATCCTAATCCAAGTGTCCAATGTCAATCTAATTAAGATAGCCACTATATTTCCGTTACTCAAAAACGCTGTCTCAGCGAAAGCCATTGACACCCTCTCTCACCCTGCCATCACTCAGGTCATTATCAGTCCTCCCCCCACAACTCTGGGGAAGTCCTCACTCTCACTAAATCACTCATCACCTTTAGATGATCACAGAGCGGCTCTGCCCCCTGTTGATGTGCCCCAACTCCCTAAGCCCCCGACTCAGATGCTGAGAGACTGTTCGAGCTCACTCGACGCTCAGCCAGCCAGTCTGACCCTATCCATTCCTCACTCAGAGAGTTCCCCGTGTGACCTACTATCTTTGCCTTTAAAGATTGATACCTCTTCCCTCATCCCTCTGCCCACGCCCCATACTATGCAGGTGAATGGGCAAATGACCCCCACCGACCTTGATTACTCAAACTCACTATTTCCTATCTTGACTGTACCCGACCCTCAGCTCAAGGGTCATATCTTCCCCGCCAATGCCACAACCTTGATATCAAACGGCCAAAGATCTCCGCTAGTCCCAAATAATCAACTCCCACCCCAGGAACCACCCTCCGTCACCCTAGACCTCAAGGACCTACACTGAGGCCCCCCTTCTCCGCTAACCTTCCCAACACAATCTTTACCCCTCTCAAACTTGGTTGTACGCCTTGATGATTTATCTCTCCAGCTGCACCTTCTCACTACTGAACTACATGACCTGAAAGCCCTCTCAAAATAATTTTTCCCCACAATTAGCTCCCTCCTCACTGCAGCGAACCTGCCCAAAGCCTCCCCTAGTGCCTCTCCTAGCGCGAGTGAACGCATGGGCCAGTCTTTAGCCCCCTCCGTCTCGCAAACCATTCCCTTAGCTAAAGCACCCTTCCGCCCCAGAAGATTTGAGACCTACCTGGCGTCCCATGAAATCAATGACCTTCACAACTCTTACTCTACAAGGTCCCTCCTCAACTTGATCCCACCGAGACAAATTCAGACCATCCATTCCAAACCGTTTAGAGACACTCTTCACAACCTTAGAGTCATCAATAAAGACAACCTCATGAGAGTGAATGTCTCAAAACTCCCTCCCACACTAATCCATCAAGACTTAAATGTGTACTAGTCAATTGCAGGTCAGCCAGTAAACACGCCTCTGACATCTCAGACCTTATCCAACACTTGGACCTAGACATTATTATCCTCACTGCTGCTTGGCTAAACTCCGCCTACTGTCCTATCGTAGACCTCCTAGTACCTCCTACTCACGACATAATTAGGCTAGACAGAACTCTGAAGCTGAGGGGTGGCCTAGGCCTGTATTCATAGGAACACACTCTCGATTTCTCACTTGGAGTCCCCCTTGCCCTCCTCCTGTGAATACCTCTGTCTCAGTATCTCAAGCAATAACCTTCCGATTTGCAAACTGCACACCTTCTATCACCCCCCGGGAGACAACCTTCCCTTCACCGAGCAACTAATGGAAGCCATCTCTGGCTATACTGACTCAGCCATGCCCCAAATTTTCCTTGGTGACTTCACACTTCACTGGGCTAGCCCCAATGACCAGGCGGTATCCTGCCTTAAAGCATTTCTGAATGATCATGAGCTGATCCAGCACTGTGACAAACCAACTCACAATAAAGGAGAAACACTAGACCTAATTATCTCGAAAGGGCAGACCATCACTTTGGATACCATTACCCCTTGCAATTGTTCTGACCACCATTGCATCCTTTTCTATATTAACAGGGAGGTGTCGGTGAGGAAGGCTCAGCCAACGAAATCAAAGATCTGGAAAAGGGACCTCAGATCAGTAAACGCAATTGACCTAGCAGCCCACTGTAAATCTGCCCTCTCCTCCCAAGCTGACTTGGTCGAAGTTCAGTTACTCACTGACTCCTACAATTCGACCATCTCCAACATCATAGATGACATTGCACCATTCCAACAAAAAAACGCTTCAACAAAAATTTCCAAACCATGGTACAATGAAAATTTAAACACGGAACGCCGCAACCTTAGGGCAGCTGAACGCTCCTGGAAATCCAAACCCTCCTTGGAACAACAAAAACTCCTTAGAGATGTTTGGAATTTCTATAACAAAGAAATCAAGAGTGCCAAGGCAGACTATTTCAGACACCAACTTGAGCAAGCTGCAAACCGCCCTCAGAAACTTTTCGAACTGGTCAAACAGCAATCAGTGACAGGCCCAAACCACTCGGATTTCGGAGTCATCCCATCTTCTTGCGATGATCTTGCTGCTTTCTTCAATGAGAAGTCAAGACTCATCTCCATTGAACTCGCCTCTAAGAAGGCTCTACTGCCATCCCTTGACCTCTTAGATAAGTGCAAACCAATCAGTCTGATCTCTAAGAACAATGCTTTTTGGGGCACCTTTACCCCATTCAGTGAAAAAGACATCAATAAGATTCTTTAGAACAAAAATCCTTCTAACCACTTCAGTGACCCGTTGCCCCCTGCCATCTTCAAAGAAATTAAGAATGTACTCATCCCCACCTGGACAAGGATTGTAAACGCTTCTCTATCACAAGGCAAGATCCCAGACTGCCTAAAAGCAGCTCAGGTGTCACCTATTCTAAAAAAGCCGAATGCAGATAAAACTGACCTCAAAATTTCCGCCCTATCTCTAATATCCCTACACTAGCCAAACTACTGGAAAAATGTGTACAATCCCAAATTTGTGCTCACATAGAGAATTTCCAACTACTAGAGCAGCATCAATCCGGCTTTCTGAAGGGGCATAGTACCGAATCGGCTCTCACGCATGTTATGGATGACATTTTAAAAATGCTTGACCCAAATGACTCGTGCCTCCTAATCCTCCTTGACCTCTGCTCCGCATTCGACACGGTTAATCACGACAACCTCCTGTCCATTCTGAAGAACAGGATGGGTTTCTCAGGTATGGTGTCACAATGGTTCTCCTCTTTCCAACACCACAGATCACAAAGAATCAAGGCAAACCACTCCCTCTCCCAGCCTTCTCCACTACTCATGGGTGTCCCCCAAGGGTCCGCCCTATCTCCTATCCTCTTCAACCTTTTCTTGGAACCTCTGGCAAAATCACTAAATTCCTCGAACATTCTCTACCATATGTACGCGGACGACACACAACTTTATTTGAAAATCTCATTCCCAGATAACATCATCTCACTCAACACCACCCTTCAGGCCACACAAAATTGGTTAACTGAGAACCATTTACTGCTCAACACTCCCAAAACTGAATTCCTACTCATCTCTCCCCCAAACCACATCCCCATGCTAGAACTTTGGTTGAATCACCTCACTGCCTTCAGCTGCACCCCTCTTATCATTGACTCAGCCAAATCTCTCGGAATCACCCTGGACAAGCACCTGAATATGAAACATCTTATCAGCAATGTGTGTAAGGGAGCTAACCACTTAATGAGGATCTTGAGGAACATCAAACCATTCCTCCCTCAAAAGGATTTCAAGCAGGTGGTCCAAGCACTGGTCTTGCCGAGGCTAGACTACAGCAGTGCTACGCTCTGTGGCCTTCCCAAATACACACTGGCTTCAATAAGGGCATCACTGAATGCCGCGGCCAGGCTGGTCACAGGTACTAAACGAAATGAGCACATATCCCCAGTCCTAAAATCTCTCAAATGTTTACCCTACAAAGCTCAAATTCAGCTAAAGATTGTCGTTATGACGCACAAAGCCCTGCATTTCAAAACTCCCAGTTGCCTAGCACAAAAGATTGAATTATCCTGTGGTGGGAGAGCCTCAAGAAGTGCTAACACTTTCCTCCTGAAACCACTCATCTTTAGCAAAAAGAGAACTTGTCACCGAGCCTTCTCTGGTGCGGCCCCAAAGATATAGAACTCTCTTCCACCGGAAGTACGCAGAATCTCCTCAACGACCGCTTTCAAACTAGAAGCCAAAAGATTCCTAATGGACAAATTCCCTCCTTAATCTGGGCCAGGTCCACTGGCTCAAAATCATTGATCCTACAACCACTGTTCCATCATGTGATTCTGCTCCTCTTTACCGCATTGTGTTCTCCCCTCGTAACCCGCTATCATCTGTTTATTGTGTTACTCTCCTTTGTGTCATTAGTTTGTGATTTTTGCGATTATTCATGTTGTGTATTCTTACTTGATGTCGTTCTTGGGTTTTGATCTTCCTTCCACCCTTTTTGTAAAGCGCTCTGATATCCCTCAGGATCTTGTTCGCGCTATATAAAACTTTATAAATGGGGAGACAATCAAAGGCTGACTCACACTGTCAGACCCGACATGGCCTCCCAGAACCCAGCCTTCAGCATGCATGACAAGGGCCCTGGTGCAAGCCCAGCTGAATTAATGAACCACTCTGTGGCTTATTTATAAGCCCATTGCGCCGCTGGTGCCTCACTTTTTTTTGGCGCACTGTCGGCGGAGTGTGCCTGCTCCTATTTACAAGGCCACCCTGCGTGACTTTTCATGGCCTTGTAAATATGGGCCCCTTTCACGCATTACTCTGTGTAAAAGGGGCGTTCCGTGGGTGTTGCTGTGGGTGTTCCCAGCAACATCCTTGGAACCTGACACATTCCCAGATTTACAAAGTGTTGTAAACCCTGTGATGCAGCAGAACCCTACGGAGACATAGAAGTGGCGCAACCAGGAGAAATACTTTTATTTCTCCTCGTTTGTTGCTCTTTCTATGTGTGTTGCATTCTGTAGCACACATAGAAGGAGCAAAACGCCATTAATGATTGTTTTTTAACAGGAAGGTGTCCCTTTCTGTACAAACATAATCTTCCCTACAACACAGGCACCTTTGCACCACAGGTGTCTGCCTTGGCGCTCATGCTGCTGTTTGTACGTGGCCCAGGAGAGAAGTACAGGAATTCACCGTATCTTTTAGATACACCCATTCCTGCCCTTTTATTTTGACGCATGGCAGCGCAGCAAGAAAGGCTTGCTGTGCGTCAAAATATTGTAGATGAGGCCCCCAGTCTGGCAGCCTTCAAGTGAGACCTGGAGATGTGCGCTTTCATGGAAGCTATGAACCTGTGTCTAAATAGCACAAGATGCCCCCCCCCCTCTTTCCTCCTTAAGAAGGAACTGGACTCCACCGCCCCCAGGATCTCACTTAATCCACCTCTTAGTCTGTACTCGGGCAACTAAAACATGCGCAGCGCCGTGAAGGACATCAAGTCAATACAGCACGGCCAATTTCACATATAAATAGCAGACATTATAAGTACCCAGTGCTCCTCGTTAGAGCATGACTGGGTGAACCTCGAACATTAACCCACTCTGCTAGCACACGGCTGTAGGCGCGCGCTTTTGTCCTGGAAGCAGCGACACTGACACGATCCGGAAACAGGAGCGCTCTCTGCACTTGGCCTCGCTCCCGTCGTCACAAAGCTCCTCTCCTGGCACCACCCTCGCTTTGATCACGCACCCCCTTTGGGAGGGAGGGGGGCAAGCCAAACCAAGGCCAATTTTTTGTGTGTGTAAAAGGCCGCTTTATTGAAACAGGTGCATATCACAATTTATTAATACTGACAACTGCCTTACAAAACTAAAACCTCACTATACATGAGTTACCTGACCCATTGTTCCCCCCCCCCCTTACGATCCCCACATTAAATCCCCCACCCTGCCGAATACAAAAATAACATTACATAACAACCATTTTACACATTCTCACACAATACTGCATTTACAAATCCTGTCCTCTAATGACCCAAACCCCTACCTGCCTTTGTGCAACTGTAACTAACAAACATCTAGTCTAAACTTAGCCTACCTGCTTACCCTTTCCCTGCTCACAAACAACCAACACTTAACTAAAAACTTCAGCCAATCTTGGCCAACTTTCAACAACCCCGCTAGCACCTGTTCCAAGCGATGAATATACAATTTTAGCCAAAACCCCTATGTACCTGTTCCAATAACCGCCTATTGGGAAAAAACCCTAACCCAAAATAAAACATTTTAAAAACAACTAAAACGAGGGTGGGTGGGAGGGAAAATGCTAAAACCCTACAGCGCTCCCAGCCACCAGGTCACCAAACCTAAAATGGTGACTGGGAGAGCGCGAAATCAGCCCTTAAACCCTTGGGCTATCTTTCAAATTGGGCTACAATTGGGCTATACCCAATGTAGCCCAAAGACCCCACCAAATGGCCGCTATTCGGCTCGCCCCACCCCCTCCCAATCTGCCCTAGGGGCAGACCTCACCGGGTTCGGCTGCCCCCCAATCTCCCCCTCTCTAGTAGCTACGATGCTCTCGTTTGAGTAACGAAGACAGAGGCACGGGACATTTCGGTTCAAATTCTGCTACTGGAGATTTAGAAACCTGGTGTTAACCTGGAGAGACGTGCATACAACTGAGAACAAGTACTTTGAATTAGAATGGGCATGCCCACATTCATAGACGCCATGTTGGGTCCCATCAATAATCTATGGCACGAACTCAAGGGTTGGGCCAGGATCTTTCCTGCTGTTTTCTGCTGTACACGAGTGAGGCTCAGGTACTGAGGGGTTCCGTCTTCCAGGAAGACAAGTTATGAAGCGTGAGCAGTATTTTTAAAGGGGACCGAGGTAGGAAGTGAGAGGCACAGGTAAAGATTCAATTCGAAGTCAGCTATCCTTTCTGAGACCGTTTGCACCCAAGCATTATAACCTTCAAGACAGAATATTTAGGCTACTTGTTGGAAAAATGCATTTTTAAATCCACCAAGCAATTGCAACCCTTGTTTTCGATTTTAATTTTGACTCATTCATGATGTCAACTCCTCAGTTCTCGAAAATGTGCATTTAATTTACTTTAGTAAAAGGTTATTTTCCTATTTCCGTTTGGGATCATGTCTAGTTTATTTTTGATAGTACTCAACTAGTCAGGAGGTCTTCTCAGAGCATCTACAAGACAAAACATGACAACAAACCTCTTACACCCCTTATATATGAAAAGATGCTCTATATATTGTAAATTTGCATACACATATAATACACAGGGCTATGTTTTTACCTCACCTATGACTGTAAAGGAGGGCGTGATTAGTTTGTGACCGCCCTTGTTATGATGAAGTGACATTGATGGGCGTTGCCTCTGCAAATGTTTTACTCCATCTGTTTTTATTAGGATTCGGTCCCTTCTTGCATGGTTCTAGGGATAGCAAGCTTGTTTGTCCAGCACTAATGCCAAAATAAATAAATAACTTGTTTATTTATTGTTCTTGAGTTAGAGTGAGTTTTGTCGTTCCATTGTCTTTTCCATGGACCTTCATGCACGTGAGGAAGGGTATCCGGGAGGAGCATTATCAGTTCCTGGATGCCATGCAGTCCTGATACAGGCCCAACCACAGTACAAAAACAACACTCATCGCCTCCACAGATGACAACGGCATGGTCCTTGACAGAGGAGACACAGTAGCACCCATTCTCCTGAACCTCTCTGCAGCATTTGGGACGGTTTCACAACCCAGCATCATTAGGCACCTGAACGAGATAGGCATCCAAGAACCCGCTCTCCGCTGGAACAGCTCTTTCCTGACGGATAGAACACAAGCTGTCAGCCTGGCACCTTACTAATCGGAAGCCTGCAAACTTATCTGCAGAATGCCTCAAGGTTCATTGCTTAGCCCCACCCTCTTCAAGAAATAAATGATCTCTCTTTCCAATGTCTCCTGTGCACACAACATAACATCCTCTCCTATGCAGACAACACGCAACTCATACTTTCCGTCTCGGATAAGACCCCCAACACAAGAAGCAAATTCACCGCCTGCTTGACCGAAGTCGATAACTGGATGAAAGCCAACTGTCTCAAACTCAACACTGACAAGACAAAAGTAGTGCTCTTTGCCTGGGACTCCAAGTGGTGTTCGGCTGAACTTAGACTCACACCCAAAACCCACACCAGAAACCTTGGAAAAATTATTAGCAGCAAACAGGACATGACTGCACAAGTCAACACCACCACTGCATCCTGCTTCAACACCCTGAAAATGCTAAGGGAGATCTCCAAATGGCTCCCAAGCAACAAAAGCAAAACTGTCAATCACGTCCAAGTCACTGGCAAGTTGGACCATGGGGACGCACTCTATGCCAGGTTCAGCAAGCTACTCACTAGAAGACTACAACCCATCCAGAATTCGGCAGCCAGGCTCATCCTCAACCTTCCACACAGAACTCACATCACATCACTCCACACCACAGGAAACTTCATTGGCTCCCGATCACAAACTTGTTCAATTCAATTTCCTTGCAAGCACATTCAAGGCACTACACAACTCAGCCCCACTTAACCTGAACAGTCGCATCTTCTTCCTCCAACCAGTCAGAGACCTCCGCTCTGCAGGACTCCTACTCGCACACATCCCACGCACACACACAACTAGATCAGGAGGAAGAGCATCCTCTTACATCGCTCCTAAAGCTTGAAACGGCTTCCTACTCCACACAAGGCCCCTCCTCTCTTCTGGAATTCTGTGACAAGCTGAAGTCCCAACTTTTGAATTAACCAACTCACTATACACAGTGCTAAGCACACACACCTGGAAAGTGCCAGGATAGTGGGCTTTACAAATACACATGACTTCTCACCTCCCCGTGGAACTGCTTATATGACCTGGCCCCACCAATACCTTTGGTGAACCTGGCTCCTATGCCCACACTAGAATGGCCCATGACACTTTAATTGGGTGCACGTGTATAACAATTGTGTGGAAATGAAATCTGACAAAGGGGGACCTCACAGCGCTCAGCTGATTACTAGCTGGCGCGCTTTCTCCTGTATTCAAAAGCTGCCGCCATCAAAGCCGGCGTGCGCGCTGACCACGCCCCCTAGAGGCCACGCCCCCTCCTCTGACTACTTAACCCTCGATCCTAGCAGCTGTCAGTCAAACCCTTTCCCAGTCCTGAGGCGGAAGCCGGGAGCTGGCGGTACTTGTTCACATCAGCAAAGCATTTTTAAAACTGAATTTCACTGCGTGGTGTCACTTACTGTGTTTTTAAACGCAGAGGGCATCTCGCCTGATACTCTGCTCACAGCGCTCAGCTGATTACTAGCTGGCGCGCTTTCTCCTGTATTCAAAAGCTGCCGCCATCAAAGCCGGCGTGCGCGCTGACCACGCCCCCTAGAGGCCACACCCCCCTTTCTTCCGGGTTAAATGTGCATCTGGAGGAAGCGCAGCGGACGAGCGCAGCGGGAGCGCCGTTTGCGCGCCGAAGGCGCGCCTAAGGCAAGCCCGTCTGCGCCCGTCATCGCCAGGACATCGCCTCTCGCCAGACCCCCTGCACCAAATTCCCAGCTTAGAGTCTGCTATGACAGAGAACATCTTCTCGCACTAAATACCAACGCCAGATGCGACAAGCCGGGAGGATGTCTCGGCCAAACAGCACTTCTCTGTGAGTCCTGTAATTTTACCACTCCTAAGCCGTGCCTAGCTAGCTGCATAGCAACTACACCTAAGCTGTCTCCCCTTCGGATTCTTCAACTGAATGTTAGGTCTCTCGCAAAGCATCATGCGGAAGTCCATACTCTCATTACGGATGAAAACCCCGACATTCTGTTCATATGCGAAACCTGGCTTCATGACGACCAGACTAGCATTTTGAACCTTACGCTGCCCAATGGGTTCTCCGTAAAACTTTTTAACAGAGACTCTAGGGGTGGGGGAATAGCCGTTATATACCGAACCACGTATAACTGCTCCTTCACGAAAGAAGACATCTGGGGTTGCGAATGTGCTCGCTTCAAGATCTCCATTTGCCCTCAATTCACCCTCTCTGGTCTTCACATCTATCGGCCACCTGGCCCCTCTGCCAGATTTATTGATGAACTCCTCGAACTATCCCACACTCTGGCAGTCTCCTCTCCCAACTTCACCATACTGGGTGATCTTAATCTCCACTTGGACTCCGTCAATGAACCCACCATTAAAAACTTGCTGGCTGACCTTACGGCCCTGCAGCTAAACTCCCTGGTCCACTCCCCCACTCATATTGCCGGGCACATATTAGACCCTATCTTTACCAACATCTTGGAAGCCAGTGCTGAGCCCCCTGAACCCATGGGTTGGACCGACCACTCCCTCATCAAACTTACTATCACGGCAAAAAAAACGCACGCTAAAGCTGCGGCTAACCCCTGCCACAAACGACCATGGCACAAACTGTCCTCAGAAAATCTCATTCAAAACCTAGGAGAATTCCATCTCCCCGACAACAACAGAGATATTAACACAGCCTATGCTGCTTTTCATGACTGGATTGTGACAGGGCTTGACGCCGTTATTCCTGCAAAATGGACTAAAACCCGCAGCTCCCCCACCAACCCATGGTACAACGATACGCTTAAAACCTTACGGAAGGACTGCAAGAAAACCGAACGAGAATGGAGGAAAAACTACCTAGATAGCGACAAAGCCCTCTACCTGTCAAAATTGCGTATATATCACAAGACGATACGTACCACCCGAGCCTCCTTTTACGCAAAGGAAATTAAACAAAGCACCAACCCTACCAAAATGATCTTTAAATTGGTGCAAAGCCTCCAAAAAGTCTCCAACACTGGCTCATATATAACTTCCTCGAAACAGTGCGAAGACCTTGCCACTTTCTTCATTGAGAAAGTGAGGAAAATTTATACTTCTTTTCCTCAAGATGAGCCAGTGCCCATTAACACTTCCAACTCTGCAGTGGACACGTCGAAACTGTCAAGAATACCTGACATATCTCCCGACGACCTTGCAAAACTGTGCAGACAGGTTAAATCTGGCTCCCCCACAGACCCCATGAGACCATCCAAATTCCTGGACTCATTGGAATTTTTTCTTCCCTCGCTTTCTAGCTTACTCAATCTCTCTTTTTCCTCAGCTGTGGTTCCCACCCGCTGGAAATCCGCTTGGGTCTCTCCTATTATTAAAAAGCCCACATTAGACCCCACAAAACCTGAAAACTACAGACCCATCTCGCTGCTCCCCTGGACGTCTAAACTGGCCGAAGCTCATGTCAATAAAGTTCTATCCCATCATATGCTGTCCAACCACGTCCTTGATCCTTCCCAAAATGGCTTCAGGCCTGGACATAGCACCGAGTCGGCCCTGCTGACCACCACGGAACACATTCGGGATGCCCTGGACGCTGGTCAAAGTGCCGCGCTGATCCTGTTGGATCTCAGCGCGGCCTTTGACACGGTCTCACACAGCATATTGCTGACTCGACTTGAGGCCATAGGGATCAACGAACTCGCCCTTGAGTGGTTCCGGTCCTTCCTCAAAGACAGGTCCTTTCAAGTTTCAGCCCCACCTTACATCTCCCAACCCCATTCCATCGAACAGGGAGTCCCCCAAGGATCGGCGCTCAGCCCATCTCTTTTCAACCTATACGTTCAGCCTCTTGCAGCAGTGGCAAAAGAGTGGGACCTTACGCTTGTATCGTATGCTGACGACACACAGCTGGTCATCACACTCTCTGAAGGCCCTTCCACCTCGGCCACTAAATTCAAGGATGGGCTAGCGGCAGTTGCACAGTGGATGACAAACAACTGTTTGCAGCTGAACGCCGGGAAAACGGAGGTGCTTCTCCTTGGCAAAAACCCTAGCCATTGGAGTGACCATTGGTGGCCCTCTTTGCTTGGTCCCACCCCCGTGCCGAAAGACGTGGTGAAGAACCTAGGTGTTTGGCTCGACTCCTCTCTTAACTTCCAGTCCCACACAAAGAAAGTGGCAGCTACGTGTGTGGGCCTAATGAGAAGTCTTAGTCCGATACTCGGTTTCTTCGACTCTAGAACCCGCCAACTCATCATCCAGTCCATGATTCTCGCCCGGCTGGACTATGCCAATGTGCTATTCTTAGGGGCAAATAAAGCAGAATTAGCACGGATGCAGCGTATTCAGAACTCGGCCGCCAGAGCAGTGGTTGGCCTCCCACGCAGGTGCTCGGCCAGAGCTACCATCCGCAATCTGCACTGGCTGCCAATTGAATCCCGCATCCATTTTAAAACCCTCACCACGGCATTCAAAATTCTTAACTCGGACTGCCCTGAACTCCTACGCCCGCTCCTTGTTCCCTACACCCCTCAGCGTACTCTACGCTCTTTAGGACAACACCTTGTGATAGTCCCCCGCTCCAAGCTGTGTAGAATGGGTGGACGTTCCTTCAAGGTCTTGGGGGCAAGAGTGTGGAACTCCCTGCCTCTACACATCCGTACCCTAACCAACTTAACTGCCTTTCGGAAAGAATTAAAAACGCATCTCTTTTCCCTTATCTAGTCCTCTGTTGGTTATCTTCCTTCTCCCCTCAGGTATTGGTTGGGTTAGCGCCGGGACGCCCCGTTGCTGGGGCAGCTGTTTGCGCTTTAAAAAACTGGATAACATAACATAACATATAGGACCTGGAATACCATGGTGTGCTGACAGCAAGTGTATGTAGTTTGCTCTGCGTGACCATTATTTCTGTGTATGATGAGCAACAAGGACAGTGTGAACGGTTGTTACAGGACATGCGCGCCGGGTGCACATAACAAACAGCAGGACAGTACCGTGTAATTGTAAATTGCATTGATATAGCGCTTACTGCCCCTGACGAGGCGTCGAAGCGCTTAAGCAGCGTGTCTCCTGTAGAGGCGGTGGGGGGGCTCTGGTTCTGTGGCTGCCAGCCCCTTTCTGAAGATAGGTGAACCCCGCTGTGTCCGGTACACGGGGTGTGCTCGTTTCATCACTGTCTACTGAAGTTTTGAGGGAAGGAAAGTTGGTGATAGTTGTGTTTTCGTGCTGAGAGTTGTCCCCACCACCCTTCACCCCGCCAGGCAGACAGTAGACATCGGAGGGGCGGGAGCGCACGCCCCCGCCCCTCCTCAGAGTCGCCGAGCTCAGCTAGTAAGGGTCAGTCAGACCCTCCCCCGGCGCCCCCATGCGGTGATGTCAGGCAGGGAGGCGGAGAGTGTACCCCGAGGAGGGGCGGGGAACGCTGGGATGTAGCGCAGCGCACAGTGCTGAGCGGTGCCCGGGGGAGCAGGGCGCCCTGCAGCAGAGGTGCCAGGCATGGCTTTCTAGCAGCATCAGGACGGTCTGAGGCAGGCAGGCAACGCGCACAGGGTGCGATGCTGAAGTGGCTCTCAGTCGAGGGCACTCTCCCTTGCCCGTGACCCCGCTGCCTACTCAAGCTCTGACTCGTGGTGTCCTGCACTATTCCCAGCTCAGCCATGTTCCCGGCGCTGCTGCTGCTGCTGCTCTTCGGCATGCCCTCCTGCCGTGGATGCCAGCTACCCTCGGACTGGCGACCACTAAGCGAGGGCTGTAGGGCGGAGCTGGCCGAGATCATCGTGTACGCACGGGTGCTGGCGCTGCACCCCGAGCAGTATAGCGCCCACAACCAACTGCCATGGCAGCTGCCACCCTCCCGCGGGGGGCTGCTCTACTCCGCCGAGGTAGAGTTACTGTGCGACCAGGCCTGGGGCAGCATGCTGGAGGTACCCGCCGGCTCCCGGCTCAACCTCACCGGCCTCGGCTACTTCTCGTGCCACTCACACACCGTGCTGCAGGACGACGCCTACTTCTTCTTCCTCAGGTGAGCCGAGCGCGCGTCAGTCCAACACATGAGCTTTTCAGAGTGTGGGCTTCTGTTTGCAGGGCAGGGGGCAGTATAACGAGTATAGATGGCACTCTGCGTGCAGAAAGCTGCTTACCTTGCAACGTATGGGCAATGTGCGTGCAGGAGACTGCTTACCTTGCACAGTGTGGCACTGTGCGTGCAGAGCACTGTTTACCTTCCCCCGTGTAGCGCTGTGCGTGCAGGGGTTTGCTTACCCAATTACTCTGCACAGTGTGGCACCGTGTGTGCAGGCGACTGTGTACCTTACCTTAGAGAGTGTGGCACTGCACGTGCAGACGACTGCTTACCTTACAGAGTGTGGCACTGCACGTGCAGAGGCCTGCTTATCTTGCACAGTGTGGCACTGTGCGGGCAGGGGACTACTTACCTTACAGAGTGTGCAACTGCACCTGCGGAGAACTGCCTACCTTGCACGGCATGTCACTAGGGCTTAAAGGGCTTCAGCACCCCAACCCCTACTCCCAGTGTCCCACCACCCCTGTCTGGGACATCAAATTAATGAGGTGGCAACCCTAATCATAAAACTGGAAGTTTGTTGCAGGATCAGCACATTATTTATTTCCTCCACCCTTGATGCTGAGTTACTTCAGGTTTCTGGGAATGCACCCTGCATTCAGACAACTCACTCCTCATTCTTGCCCTTCATTTTCACGCTCATCCTGCACTCACAGCGATCACAATACACTCACACTTATCACCATGCACTCACCCCATTCACCCGCTCACTCTGCACTCACAGTGATCACTCTGCACTCACAGTGCACTTGTGCTCCTCACCCTGTACCTCAGCCTCCAGTCACACGATCACACTACTCAGCCTGCATTCATGTGACACTTCACCCACCTGTCCTCCTCACTGCTCAATCTGCAATCTCACTCAAACAAGTCCATCACTAACCATGCATTCATTCGCCCACTCTGCTCTTACATCCGCACCCAAAATCATATGGTCACCTCACTCACCCTGCAGTCACTCATCTTACCCTACTCTCACACTGTCGCATCGCTCACTGTGCACTCACATGGGCGCCCCTACCACCCACACAGCGCAGAGGGTTAATGTGTCTGCTACAAAGAACGTGTACAATGCAGATCACAGAACTGAGTTAGAGTAAATTATGAGTAGCGCTATAAAAAAAATGAAATGTTTGGCCAGAAAGGTTCTATAGAGAGATGATGTACATTGTTGGTGAGTGGTAGTGAGGGAATTCATGGAGAAGGAGGAAATGGGGGAGGGGGCGCCAAAAAAGACTGTTGCACCGTGTCCGACCAGTGCTAGGGCCTGCCCTGGCTGGGAGTGTTAGCACCCCCCACCCCGAAGTTCAGGCCTAGTTGCGTCCCTGGTGCAGAGGACTGCTTATCTTGCACAGTGTGGCACTGTGTGTGCAGAGGACTGCTTACATTGTAGAGTGTCGCGCTGTGCGTGCAGGGGACTGCTTACCTTGCAGAGGGTGGCACTGCACGTGTAGAGGACTGCTAACCTTGCAGGGTGGCACTGCACGTGTAGAGGATAGCTAACCTTGCAGAAGGTGGCACTGCACATGTAGAGGACTGCTAACCTTGCAGAGAGTGGCACTGCACGTGTAGAGGACTGCTAACCTTGCAGAGGGTGGCACCTCTGTGAGGCGGACTGTTGACTGTGCAGAATGTGGCAATGTGTCTGCGGGGAAGAGGGAGTATGGCACTGTTTTTGAGCTAGGCAGGGCGCTGCAAAGGTAGCATGGTGCGCGCGTGTAGAGGGACTTCATAGCTAACAGTGTGTGCAGAAACCTGCTTATGCAGAGTGGCGCTGTGGAAGGGGACAAGAGAGCCGGCAGGGTGTGGCACTGTGTGTGCTTAAATACGGGACTTCGCTACTAATGCTTTGAGGGGGAAGGTGACCAAAGTAGAGACAGGAGATCCCATTAGCAGGGGTTCTCTTGTGAAGAAAGGTGATTTCTGTGAAGCGTAGAGGTGATTAAGGGAGAGACGTACTTCCGGGGTGGGGGTGCGGGGCTGTCATGAGGTAGACGTAGGAGTGACCCATTGTAAAGCGCGCGTCCTCGCAGATAGCCACCCTGCGTCCATCAGGCAGACTCCAGAGGGATTGAGGAAAGCGAGGAGCCCTCCTACGTCCATGCCAAGTGTTGAGTCATTGTGACCACGATTATAACAGTGAAAACACACGCACAAACACGAGACTCAGACTTGTGGGCAAACACTGTGGGTGTAAATGTTGGACCTTCCTGTTTTTTATCCTCTCAAAGCTTGTCGGAGGTGGCCGTCAGGTTGGTGTATTGTAAAACAAATGTCCCTTAGTGAATTGAACGCAGAGACAGACGTTACCATCGTTTGGACCATTGGTGCACGTGGTGTGCAGGGCCACCCACCGGAGTAGCGTCTCCACTTCTTACTTCGTACATCTTTTACAAACAGGCAGTATCCAGCGACATGTTGCATACATGTTACCTGTGCTGCGCAGAAGCATTTCATGGTTACTGCCTTTCTACACTGACGCCGCAGATGTTTGCTTAGTCTGTCCCTCCATACATCTCAGTATTGCATGCTGGGGAGGCCTGGGTATAGTAGCGAAACTCGGCGAAGTGACCAAAAAACTCTGCAGAGTGCGTTAAGTCACGCCGATTGCGCAGATTTTTAGCGCCAGGTGTTTTCCCCGCACTGGAAAATCAACACGTCTGGCACCATGCGTCTGCGCTGCTTCTTTTCTGCCGCTCGAATAGAACATCTTCCTAAGTGTGAATGGAAGGTTTCTCAACGCGAGTGGTAGCAGCCATTTACGACCGCCTACATTGAGAAATCTCGCCAAGAGGTGGTCTGGAGTAAGATTTTCCATGCTCACGCTTGCCAACTTAGCATTGGCGAGCGTGAGTAAGGTGGAGTGGAGTTGTTCGGAACTCCACGCGCTACGTGGAGTGGGAAAAACTCTGAAAACTCTGCGAGCAGAGCGGAATTCCACACCTAGGACTAATGCTGGGTTGAAAGTAAGCGGAGTCTCTGCAGACTCTAATGTAGAGACAGTGTAGCTGATTTGGTTCCTTGGTGATCTGAGGTTGCGCCTGGGTTACAGAGATCGTTGGATCGGATATGTTGGTCCACACACCAGTCTCCGATGCACTCTAGTTCCACTTTGCTGCCGATTAGATTTGCCACCTGCGCTCTCAGACAGCAGTCAACAGCCCCAGGCAGCTGCCTTGCAGGCATGTTTTGGTTTTGAGTGAGCCTGTCATTTCTTGCAGACTGCAGTTTTCTTTGCAGATAGAGTTGCCTTATGGGTGCAGGGGGCTGCCAGACGCATGGGGCGGGTGGAAGAGGGAGGAGGGATTGGGTGTGGATAACTGTCACAGAGTGTGGCGTTGTGCGAAGAAGGGCATTGCTTATTTCGCTGTACCTATAGTGAGGTTGAAAGCATAGGAATGAGAAAATGCACATCGGGGGCACAATGGACCAAAAGGAGGTTGTTTGGATAAGGAAAGTAGGGCACCAGGTCAGAGGTCATAGTATGTATGTGTTGGGATTTATGGAGTGCAAACCTAGCAGTGAAATAATTGAGCTGTGTGCATAGGAGGGTGTGTCATGGCTCATGCTGGTGTGCAGGCGAGCCCTGCTTCGCCCATTATTCTGGATGAGCCGGCTGGGTCCCCTTCGATGGAAGACACGCTGCCCCTTGTCAGCTCCTCGCTCCAGTGCTCTTGGGTCAGCAGCCGGAAATGGTTCTTCTCCCACTTTGTTGGCAGGTTTTGATTCCACCTTTGACTATGTCAAGGTATTGTGTATTGCACCGGGCTGGCCAACTCAAAGTGCCTTCTCTAGCCAGGCAGGGTGCCATATACAACGTCACTGATTTGTGGATGAGCTATCTAAGCTTATGGCTATAGCTGCTGACTTTGGAGCTGGGGAACCGGGTTCAAGCCTCAGTGTCGGCTCAACATCCTGTGATTCTGGGCAAATCACTTAATCTCCCAGCGCCTACCAAAAAATGAATGTGTCCTTGTGTAACGTAACTGGTGCTCACGTAAAGTGCTCCAATACCTTTGGGTCGAGTTTGCGCTATATAAATCTGCAACAACAAAAAACACATCCTGAATGTGACACTGACTGTTAGACTTTTTTCTTTTTAAGTATTTTCCATGAGTTGTTCCTCTCTGACCTCCCGGTTTTGACTCCGTTGGTGCTGGCTTACTGTTTCTGCGCACTTTTCTCACTGCTGATCAGTGGTAAAGTGCAAGTGCTCCTGTGGTGAAATGTGCTATGGATTGGTGTTTACATGATTGGCCTGTTTGATTTATGTGTCAGTCCCTAGTAAAGTGCACTGAGTGTGCCAGGGCCTGTAAATCAAATGCCATTGGTGGGCTGCAGCACAGGATTGTGCCACCCACACGAACGGCCCATAAAATGTAACTCAGACCCGCCATTGTGGAGTCTGTGCGCAGTTTGTAACTGCCATGTCGACTTCGCCAGTGCACACACGTGCCAGTCCCTCACCTTCCCTTTTCTTACATGTCAGCCACCTCTAAGGTAGGCCCAATGTACCCCTGTGGGCCGGGTGCAGTGTATGTGAAAGGTAGGACATGCCCTGGTGTGTGTGGCATGTCCTGATAGTGAACTACGGCCAATTTAGTTTTTTTGCTATTGCAAGGCTACCTATTCCCCATAGGACAGAATGGGGAGTTTGTTTATAACATCTTATAAACATATCTGGCCCGGGGAATTAGGTAGGAAAATAACTCAGAATCTAAAGATGCATCTTTTAGTGAAGATGATCTTTACATTCTGTGTTTGAAAGTACCACTTTTAGAAAGTAGGTATTTTCTTGCTCAGTCATCCCTTGTGCCTCGGCTGGAATGTGGATTGCCTGTATGGGTTTTAGATGACAGAACTCTGGGGAGCAGGAGTGACTCCAGATAGTCTAGGTGGGTCAGGAAAGGGCTAAATAGACCTGGGCTGCAATTGGGGAAGCGGGAGGAGATTTCCTTGCACCTCAAAGGGCCTGGTCTACTTCGGACCATGCCGTCTCCACCTCCTGCCAGGAAGTCACACCAGAGAAGGCAGAACTGGTTCTGGCTGGGCACAGACACTCTCTGTCTAAGAGATCAAAGGATTTTGGGATACAAATATTAGGGCCCAGACCCCTGACTTTTAGAACTCTTTTGGACCAAGAAGACTACCAAGAAGAAGAGCTGGAGAAGCTGTGAGGAGGAACTACCGCTTTGCTGTGTTGTCCAGCAGTGGCTGCTTCTGTCTTGGGTAGTGGAAGGACTGGACTGAACTTTCTGCAATCTTCTTTTGTGGGCTTGAGGCAGAGCTTGCCCCCTGTTCAAGAAGTCTCAGGAACAGCAAAGACTTCAAGCTCTTCTGCCCTCAGCACGGGGAACTGCGTGTTTTGTGCTGCAAAAGAAGAAAAAGCAACCCAAAGCCGTCTAAGGTGCTGCTGCAGACTCTGTGTCCCGAAGGCACCGCCGCAATGCCGCACAGCAACCCTGGTCTCACCGCCGCCGCCTGCTGACTCCGCCACTGAGCTGCTGCTCGCACCACGACCTGTGGGCACCACACTCCGTTCCACCTCTCTTCACAACGACGCCTTATTATCCCCGACGATGCCGCTCCACGCCGAAATCTATGCCACTGCTTGCACCATGGTTTGAGGGCATCGCTTGTAAAGTGACACTTCAGCAACGATGACGCTGCTGCTTGCACCCTGACCTGCCAGCACCACGATGAGCACCACATTCACTTCGCACTGCGACCCTGGTCTCACTGACGACACCATCTGATGCTGCCACCAAGCCGCTGCTCGCACCGCGACCTGAGGGCACCGCATGCCGCACCGCTGCACTTCGCACTGCAGCACCTGATACTTGCCGACGCCAGCGCTACTGACTTTAACAGAGAGGAGTTCGATCTGCAACACGTGTGACTTCAAGGGCACCGACGACTCCTGCGCCGACATCCGGAAATGACGCCTGCAGACGCCGTGCTTTCGGAAGCTCAACAAGAGGTCGCCGATGCCCTGCATTTCTAAATGGTACTGTTTCCGGTTCTTCCCGATGATCCAGCGCAAAAGCCGGGGAAAGAAAGAAAAAGCAAATTTTTACAACGTATCCTCTCTGCGTCGCAGACCCGTTGTCACACTAACTCATTCACACACGCATTCATTGTTGGGGCCCATAACACCAACACTCGCATGTTTTCTTTCACAGATCTGCACACAGGAGGGGGGACGATGCGCTGGACATGTGGGTTGGGGTACCTTTTCACCTATAGGGAAAGAAAAGTTATCTTACATAATATACATTAACATTCGCCACCTATAGATTCCTAATCCCAAACATCAAGGCACTCCACCTACTTGGTCTATTGACCAATAAGTTGAATTTGTTGATGGTGATTTAGAACCAGCTAAAACACATTTAAGACTCAGAATCCTTATTCTCTTTAACGAAAAACCACAAACTCATAATTTCTGTTAATCAATATTTATTTATCTAAAATTTCTTTGTAATTAATATTAGCATTTGTCTCATCAAAAGTTTAGAATTTCTGGATCAATTTATTTAAATCACAGAACATCATATTTACCTATTCTGGCTATCTGGGTTTTCTCTAATTCATGGCTCTGCATAACCAAATTTAGCCGGATTAGTCGGATATACCTTCTGAATCTTTTCTACATTAGTTTTATTCTCACTATGTCCTTCTATTGTTTCTAGTGTAACCTTAAATGAAACCATTAAAGCCAACGCACTCCACAGAAGCATTAGTAATCCTGTACAACAACACATTTTGAACCATCTTCTAAGGAACACACATTTAGATTTTCTACTTTCTGTGTTTGCCATTTCGAAAAATGATCAGTGTCTTTTGACTTAGCCTCTTCTACTTCACAACTAGTTTTGTCTAACCCAAGGCTCTAAGCACCTAATTGGTTCTTTTCAGTTTATGTCTTTTCCGGTAATTTATTGTTTCTCCATTTTGAACACCTTTTATCTTTTCAGTTTGGCATTTGATCGTCTTTCACTTTTCTTTCGTAATCTTGTTGCAGAATTTCCTGAACATCCGTCTCTTCTCCGATGTCGGACAAGATAACTCTCAGGATTTCCGATTCTTCATCTTCCTCAATCACTCCTGGTACAGTCACCTTTAGATCCCCCTTGGCTGTCTGCCTCTTCTTTTATTTCAGGAAGTGCCACATATGACCATTCCGGCGACTTATACTTCTGGTTAGGTTTTCTTGTTCTCTTATTTTCTTCTGCTGTTTTTTGTTCCACGTCTTTCAATTTCTCTTGGCTAGACACTCCATTCACCTGTTCAGCCCTAGATGAATTTACTCGTGTCAATCTTAATCTCTTTATCTTGTTTGGCCAAATTTCATCTCTTGCTGGCCTTTTCAAATTACTTCCTTTTTCATTTTTCTCAGTTCTCCATGCTCTCTTTCTCAAGACTCGACCTTCTGGTACTTCTTCATCACTGTCCTCTGATTCAGTTCCAGCTTGACTTTTACTTTCAGTAGTTCTTCTTTCCACCACTTCTTTTTTATTACCTACTTCTGTCCCTCCTCGTGGTTCTTCCACACAATCTTCCTGCTGACTAACCGTCCCTTCCTCTACCTGGATGTGTGAGTTCCCAACAACTCCTCGGGGGTCTTCCGCAAAAATGTTTCCCTCACTCTCTGTATCTGGTACCTTACCATGTAATTTTATTACTTCAGGTGGAATTTCTCTTGAACTTTCATTCGGGACTGTCTTAGCAAGAATTTCTTTTACAGTCTCTTCACTGCTTTTACTCTCACTCTTTTGTGCTTGAACAGGTTCGGTGTCTGATTCTGAGCTGGTGTCAGAAATCTGTAACTTTCTTCTTAAAGGAAGATTCTCTGGTGCAATAAGCTGGACTTGGTTCTAATTTCCCCCTTTCAGGAGTTTGTCTTGTTCTTATTTCTTCAGTATCTGATTCAGAACTTGTATCTGATTCTTCAAAGTATTCTCCTTCCTTGTTATCAAGTGGGTTTGGAATTCGCAAGGTGTGACTAGCATGAATCCAGTTTTTCACTCCTGCACATTTTACCGCTGTTGTCGTGGTCAAGATCACCTGACGTGGTTTTCCCCAACGTGGGACCAAACAGTTTCGTCTTCTGTGCACTTTTATTCTCACCCGGTCCCCTGGGCTTAAATCATGAGCTGGCTTCTTTTCAAGAGTGGTGGCATCCGATCCAACCTGATGGAACACAGAATGAACGGAATCAGTCAACCCCTTGCAATAATCCAACACCAAGTCATCAGTAATAGGCAATAGCTTGTTGACTGGTATGAAAACATGTCGCATTGCTCTTCCCATGACAATTTCATGGGGATGCAGACCTGTATTCCTATCTGGAATAGATCTAATAGTCATGAGTACCAGAGGCAAGACATCAGGCCATTTCAAACCTGTGGCTAAACACATCTTTCCCAGTCTGTTTTTAATGGTGCCATTTACTTGTTCCACCACACCAGAAGCCTCTGGGCGATAGGCACAATGTAGTTTCTGTTGTACATTTAATGCTTCACAAATTAACTTCATGATTTCATTATGAAAATGTTTTCCTCTATCTGACTCAATCGTGACTGGAAAACCAAACCTAGGATTAAACTCTCTCAATAATAGGTTGGCTACTGTAATTACATCACTTCTTCTCGTTGGGTATGCTTCCACCCATCGAGAGAACAGATAAACCATCACTAAACATACCTCAATCTGTTACAGGGGGGCATTTCAATGAAGTCAATCTGCATTCTGGTGAAAGGCCCTCCTTCTCGACCTATCGTTCCCAGACTTACCACTGATTTTCTTCCAGGATTGAACTGCTGACATATAAGACATCTTTGACAAAGACCTTCAGCTACAAGTCTAAATTTTGCGTTATACCATGTCTGTTTAAAAAGTCTGATCATTGCATCCCTTCCTACATGTGCTTGTCCATGATACATCCGTGCCATGGCAGAAACCATGCTATCAGGCATAACTGGTCTTCCATCCCGATAAACCCACACATGATCTGTTTCCCGTGGTGCACATCCTGCTTTTACCCACTGTCTCATTTCCTCATCTCCTGCTTCTTCCTGCAACTGCCTTACTTCTTCCCATGTATTCACAGTGTTAGTAAACACGGAGCCTCTGCCCGGACAACTGGTTCATTGATGGTCCAGCGACATCGCGCAAGTGCACATGGTCCTGGCCCCCGGCTGAGCTCCATGCTGAGTTGTTCGCTACAATCAGGTGTGCAACCCGAGAGGAAACACCACTTGCACATATAAGCACCGTAGCATGTGCTTTGCACAGAGGGTACTGACAAACTCATAACTACCCCTGTAACACCCCACACATATAAGGTCCTGACGAAAGCCAGTAGAAGAAAAGGCCTGGCTGAAACTAGTTGACCGCACAGGACGTCAGAGGCCATAAGCCTACCGTGCACGTCCCACAGCCTTTGTTTTTATCGACTGCCTGGGGCCCACCATTAAAACAGTCTTTGGGACACCCAGGACAGTATTTTAAACCTCACTCAGAGCACACTCACAGCACCCTCACGAACCAAAAAACCCGCTCCGCAGTAATCTGGCGTCGAAGCACACCTGAGGTACACTCGGTACCTCGGGTGGGGCCCAATGATGAAGCATGCCACCAACTAGGTTGGTGGGTGAGGGCCTTCATAAAAAACTGAATGTTTTTTTTTCCACCCACAGACATACAAACAATTTAAACCAGAGCTAGTTCTCATTGATTACAAACAAGTAAACAACAAGGCACATTAATTCATTTCTCTTTCTCTTCCCCGATTAATTGAATTCTGATTTTGTGCGCAATATTGAGCCATATCGTTGGCAAACTGATTGCCAGCTGAAACATAGTCATTGGACTTTGTGTGAGCTGCACACTTCACAGCAGCTAACTGCTTAGGCAGCTGTATCGCCTCAAGCAATTTTCCAACCACTTCAGCATTCCTTATAGGAGTTCCACTCGATGTCAAAAACCCTCTTTGGGACCAAATTTGCCCAAAGTCATGCACTACACCGAAGCCATATTGACTATCGGTTATCACAGTCACTCTCACATTCTTTCCCAACTTACATGCTCTTGTTAAGGCAAATAGTTCAGCAACTTGGGCTGATTTTACTCCTTGTAGGCAAGATGCTTCTAATACAGCTGCTACTGTGCATACTTCATATGCTGCACTCAAAATTCCCTTATCCGTTCTCAAACATGATCCATCCACAAACATCACATAGTCACTTTCTGTCAAAGGTACATCTTTTATATCAGGTCGTGGTTTGGTACAGAAGTCAAGCACTTCCAAACAGTCATGATCCACATCATCTCTGACTTCCACATTCTCAGCATCAGGCAATAACGTTGAAGGATTCACATTCAGACATCTCACAAGGCTCAAATTTGTTGCACCTAGGATGACTTTCTCATATTTAGTCAGGCGACTGTGCGTCATGAACTGGGTGCGGCTCCTCGTTAAAAGGATTGCCACACCATGAGGTACAAACACTCTCACAGGATATCCCATCACAATTCCTTCACTCTGTTCCAAACTCTTGCAAGTGGCTGCTACAGCTTTCAAACAACCTGGCAATGCTACAGCTACAGGGTCTAATATAGCTGAGAAATATGCAATTGGTCTCCTCAGTTTTCCATGTTTCTGTATTAATACAGAATGTGCACATCCATTTCTTTCGCTGCAATAGAGTTCAAATTCTTTCTCATAATCAGGCATACCAAATGCTAGTGCTTCACACAGACTGTCTCTCGTTTGTTTAAAAGCTGTTAATTCTTCTTTATTTAATTCAATGGGGTCTTTTACATCACTTCTCGTCAAGCGTACCAAAGGTTTTGCAATCAGGGAAAAGTTACTTATCCACTGACGACAATATCCAACCATTCCAAGAAACATTCTCACTTCTCTTTGCGTCATTGGGGCTCTCATTCCTTTTATTATCTTGATTCTATCTGCAGTTACTTTTCTCAGTCCCTTTTCAATTTTGTGGCCTAAATATTGTACTTCTTTCTGACAGAATTGCAATTTCGATGGGGATACTTTAAGTCCTCCATCTGCCAAATGATTCAGCAATGCAATGGTATCCACTACACAAGCTTCTCGAGTTCATGATGCCACAAGCAGGTCGTCTATGTATTGGACCAGAACTGAACTTTCAGGCATTTCTAAATCTTCTAGAGACTTTTTCAATATCTGATTGAATATTGAGGGACTCTCTGTGTACCCCTGTGGGATTCGCCACCATGCCAAAATACGTTCGCCAATCCGGAACGCAAAAATCTGTTGACTGTCAGGATGCAATGGGATGGAAAAGAAAGCATGACACACATCAATTACTGTGTACCATTCTGAATCGTGAGGAATCTGATACAAAATCACAGATGGATTTGGTACAATGGGACAACATGACACAACAATTTTATTTATTTTTCTCAGGTCTTGCACTATTCTAAATGTTCCATTAGGCTTTTTCAGGCCCATAATTGGTGAATTACATGGACTGCCCATTATTTCTCTCAGAATACCTTGCTTAATCATTTTGTCTATTATAGGAGTAACTCCTGCAATTATCTCAGGTGTCAATTTGTACTGTAGAATATTTGGGTAACTTACTCCTTCTTTTACAGCAACTTTTACGGGATCTACATTTTTCATTAATCCCACATCTTCTCCTGTGAAATCCCATACCTCCGCTTTTACTGTCTTTTTCAACTCCTGAGGCAGCTCTTCAGGGTTAAATACAGCAAATGCCTTAGTAATCTCAGGTTCCATATTAGCCACAGTCATTTTATACAGTACATCTTCATCTGGAGTCTCAAATGCTATACCATCGGGAGTACAAAATATGGTGCAATTAATTTTGCACAGAAAATCTCTCCCTAGCAAATTTACAGGGCTTGAATCGCACACAACAAACCGGTGAATTTCAGAAAATTTCCCTATGTTAACTTTAACTGGATCAGTGAGATACGTTTTTATCTGTCTGTTGGATACTCCAACTACTTGGATTGTTTCGTCCGAGAGAGGAAGATTTTTAACGTCAGCTGACCTAACAATTGAACGAGTAGCACCAGTGTCTACTAGGAAAGTAATGTTTTCGTCATTTACCTTTCCATCCACAAATGGGCCTGTCTGGTCTACTTCTAGAGTTACGCCAAGTACGCACTCCTCTTCCTCCCCTCGGCACCGTCAATAGCCTTCTTCTGACTCACTCGCGTTGTAGCCAATACTGCGAAACAGCACTAGCGCGCAGTAGCTTAGTTACCTGTTCTTCGTTGTAGAATCCTGTCTCATTGCTGTATTTCTGATGATTTACGCTCTGTGGAAAAGGCGGTTTTGGCGCCTGATTCTGTTGGGGAACAACCTGCTGCTGTTGCTGTGGTTGACAACTCACCTCTTTCTGCACCTGTGAATTCAATGATGCATTATCACCATTAGCACTCGGGCAAAATTTACACTCGGATTTCCAATGCCCTATTCGTCCGCAATTATGACATTGCCATTTCTTTTTAGCTTCATCTATATTAAATTGTCCTTTCCCTTTTCCAATATTAAATTTTGGTTTCATACCCGTACCATTTCCATGTTCAATCAATTGAGCTTCCTGTCTTTCTGCCACTTTTATTTGAGCCCACATGGCTTTTTCTTTTAATTTACGCTGCTTTGCTTCAATTTCATCACTAAAATATTTTGCATGTCTTAGTACTTCATCTATCTTTTTATTTTGCCAATCTACTGTATGCTGTTTAATCATTTCACTTACTGCAGGTCGCAACCCGTACACAAATCGATATATAAAATGACTCAAATCCTTTTCACTCAAGTTTTCATCACCACTATACTGTTTAAAGGCAAGGATCAACCTTTCATTGTAAGCGTGTACTGATTCTTTCGCTTCTTGATGAGTTCTATCAATTTTTACCCAATCTGTTTCTTTAGGAGGTACTTTATTTTTCAGAGAGGTAATTACTTGTTCATATTTTCTCATTACTTCCGGATCAGGGGCACCTGTTTTTGGATCTCTAGGGTATTCTTGTGTAGGCCAGCTAATCATTACCTTACATTCTGTCCATAAATCTGCTGGTACTATTATGTCAAAAAGGCTATTCAAATCAATCCATAGAACTTTTGATAATTTTACGAACCGGTCTACCTGCCTATACCACTCGGCTGGCTTTTCGCGTAGTCGGGGAAAATCATTGGTAAATGACAAAATATCTTGTCTAGTCCAGGGGACATGTACCATAGCCTCCACCTGGAATCTCTCTCATGGGACATTCAGTTACTACTTTTTCTTCTTCTCTTACTGGGTAAGCTGCAAACGTTTTATCCGTTGCATCGTCTCGTTTTCGAAACCATCTACTTTTCCATTTGTCTACATCGTCCCATTTTCTCAGTAATATGATTAAATCTTTAATCTGAATCATTCGTCCTGTCGTGTTTAAATTTTCAATGTCTTTTTCAGAAAAATCTACCCTATATGGTTTTTGTAATGACTTTACCTTTTCAAAGTCAATACCCATTTCATTTGCCACTTCTTCTAGTCTTTCATGTAGATTTCTGGCTCTCCATGTTAAGCTTTTGCATAGAAACATTAATTCTTCATCCTGATAGTTCTTTAATTTTTCTGTAGGAATAGTCCCTACTATGAATTCCTCCAATACTATTTTTAATTTGGACACATCAAAAGGTCTAGGCTCAGCATCTTTTTGTTGTAAACTTCTTAGCCATTCACTTAATTCTTCAGAAATAGGACCTACAGGAATCATTTCATTTCATGACTGTTCTAATCCTTTTGGTGATCCTGCTACTGACTCTGTCGTCATTATTGCTTTACTAAACTCCGATTTACTGTCAAATTTTTAGGAGTACTTCGTTCGGAAATTCCTACCGTTTGTCCCCACAAATTTTCTCTTGTATCTCTTCTTTGTATTTCATTTTCTCTGTTTCCATTATAAGGAATCGTCAGACAATGCTCACTATCCTTTTGTTTATCAAAAATCGGCATTACAGGTCCTATTGTTACAGGAACAGTTACAGCTTCCATATTTTTAGTTAATTCTCTAATTTTTTCAGTTAATTCTAAAGTAGTTCTGGCTATTTCAGCTGAATTTTCATTAGCCATTTTACTAGTTTGAGTATTTTCTGTTTCTCTGAAAAGATTATTTCTTCCTACCTCATGTGGGACTGTTTAAAATGTTATATTCTGTGGCGATTCTTTTACTGGGGCACTCGGTGTCAATGTGGAATTTGGTTGATACGGGGTGGATTTTTATAAAACATGTCCTCAAGCACATCATCCTCCGATTCATGCACACCATACTTATAACTTTCTGATCCTGTATTATTTCTCTTTTCTGTACATTTTCTACTAGTGGTTTCTTCAACATTTCTCATAGGAAACAACCCATCAGTCATATTTGCACTTCGCCATCTCTTCATTCTATCATCATGATTCTCTTGTCCATATGATCTACCAAACATAAATCTATACCTTCCGCCACTTTGTTGCCGTTCTCTCTCATACATCTCATCTTCCCATTCTGTCAATGCTTCAAACTGTGTAGGTCTAGGTCTCGGTTCTAATTTCATCATTCTTTCTCTCAAGTTTCTCAAAACTGCTAAATTAAATGAACCATGTTCTGGAAATGCCAAAACTCCATCATCTTCTGTATACTTTGCCCAATTGTCTAACCAAATACATGTATGATAACCATATTTCGTAATCATAAAAGATGCAGGTGATTTCGCTGGAGGAAGCAACTGTCCCTCTCTAGTCACAATCGGTTTGTCCCTTATAAATAAGTTCTTGATTTTACCGAACCAGGACTTTTTCTCCTTCTCTGGTGGATCGTAATACATCATTTTCTCTTTTCTGTATCGCTAGTTTTCGTCTACGACTATTTTGTTTGTTCTATCCAATCGTAGCGCGACTCACACTAACGCACCAATCCTGAGCGTCTATGTCACTTTTGCAATTCTCCAATCACAGCGCGACTCTCACTAACGCACGAATCCGGAGAGTCTACGTCACCCTGTAATTCTCCACTCCTAGCGCAGCGCACACTAACGCACCAATCCGGAGTGTCTACGTCTCTTACTGACTGTCCAATCCCAGTGCGGTCTTTCTGACGTCAGCTTTTCTCACTACTCCTGCTGACCCCTCCTTTACAAAATTTATCGGCAAACTTTTTGCATTCACTTTTTACTAAAATTCTGTTAGTAACGACATAAAAATACCACCATTGTCTGTTTCGCTAACAAAAGGATAGTCCTGACCTTTTTCACAAGAATTCCGTCTTTCCCAGCGCTTACCTCTGCCCTACTACGGAATCGTTACATCTGTTGATAAAGTAGCACTTCCCTCTACTTCACCCTTCTAGCAAGCATTAGCTAACCGTTTCTCTAGAAATAAAACACCTGTTGGAGACCCAATGCTCCTGAGAATTAAAACCAGAGTTTCAGAATTAACCTGAATGCTATTTCATTTACACACATTCATACGGAAAATGTAGTTCATTTACACAGAATCCTGTTTTTCCCAAGAGCAGCTCTTACCTCTGACCTACTACAGAATTATTTCATTTGTTAATAAAGTAGCACATCCCTCTACTTTACCCTTCTTTCAAGCTTAGAGTACACCTATTACCTTTCCAGTGATAAGCGTAATCAGAGTGCCTTTTGGACTCCTGGTACTTAAGACCAAAATTTCACAGATGACCTTCGCTATCATACACTGCTCTCATACAGAAAATGTCCCTAATGGCAACACACGACGATGTTACCAAATCGAACCCAGGCAATGCATCCTGCAACTTCAATCGTCACACATTTTCCCCGTGTGCCTACAGGGCAACAACAACTCCGTCTTTCCCGAGAGCAGCGCTTACCTCTGCCCTACTACGGAATCGTTACAAACTTCCGACTTCCTACATCCCAGAAGTCGTCAAACAACATGGAACGCAAAGCGACTCAACATAGAGTGTTAATATATAAACGAATACTTATCCAACATCCACAATCAATAATCAATAATTGATAAGCAATCTATAAGCAATAATCACCAAACCAATGCAATAAAACCATCATTCTGCTACCAGGAAAACTGATCCAGCGCAAAAGCCGGGGAAAGAAAGAAAAAGCAAATTTTTACAACTTATCCTCCTTGCGTCGCAGACCCGTCGTCACACTAACTCATTCACACACGCATTCATTGGTGGGGCCCATAACACCAACACTCGCATGTTCTCTTTCACAGGTCTGCACACAGGAGGGGGGACGATGCGCTGGACATGTGGGTTGGGGTACCTTATAACCTATAGGAAAAGAAAGCTATCTTACATAATATACATTATCATTCACGACCTGTAGATTCCTAATCCCAAACATCAAGGCACTCCACCCACTTGGTCGACGGACCAATTAGTTGGATTGGTTGATGGTGATTTAGAACCAGCTAAAACACATTTAAGACTCAGAATCCTTATTCTCTTTAACGAAAAACCACAAACTCATAATTTCTGTTAATCAATATTTGTTCATTTAAAATTTCATTGTAATTAATATTAGCATTTGTCTCATCAAAAGTTTAGAATTTCTGGATGAATTTATTTAAATCACAGAACATCATATTTACCTATTCTGGCTATCTGGGTTTTCTCTAATTCATTGGCTCTGCATAACCGAATGTAGTCGTTAAATTGTCCAAATAAGCAAGCCAAAGCTCAAAGTCCGAAAGTCCTTTGCGCAGCACGTTACAGTCCCAAAGATCGCCAAAGGAACAGAAGTCATGCCAGCATCCGTCATCGCCTGTGGGGTCAAAGAAGGTGTGCAGTCATAATAACCGCCGAATGTCATCGAAAAGGTCTCTGGGATCCCCCCTCCCTATTCTACTACTCTTTTTATAATAAATTTTGGGATCACATGAAACATTTTTGGGCGGAGAATGATTTTGATTGGCTAGTGGCAAACGTCCGATTTCTAGTCAGTCCGGGTTCACATGGATTTTGCCTTTTTCGTTTTCCGGAGATGATATAATCCTGATGTTGCAAAGTTTCGATTTTTACTTGTATGACTCTATTGTTCCTTTATACCAGTTTCTAGTGTCCGGGGTCTTGGCAGTTCACCAATGTCCTATCCTTGACAGGGTGTGTAAAGGTTGTTAGGAAGTTCATGGAGCCATCCGAGACAGTGGCCACTTCTGATCTCGGTTTCTGCCGCCATTTTGCGATAGGCCCAAATGTTACCCTTCAGCAAAACAAACACAAAAGAATAATTAATACAAAGAAATTATGCTTCTAATGTTATACCCTTACTAATCCCTTTATGTATTAGTATTTTCCTAGCATATAGCGACATTTGAAGCAATATATTCACCTTTACGGTCCTCCACGAAGATGCAAACGTCACAAAAGCAACATATATCATGCAATATCTAATTACCACATATACTACTATTAATACGCGTACGTATTTTAGTTATTAGAGTTATTTTGCCATGCAAATAGCAAGTTCCCACGTGTAATTTGTGTATGCAAATGGTTAGACTAATATATCACAGCACACAATTAGTAAATTATAATAAGTCGGTTTGTGTATGCAAATGGTTAGACTAATATATCACACCACACAATTAGTAAATTATAATAAGTATGAGTATAAGTATAAAAAGTAGGTTATTCCTACCTCCTCCATCACCGACACCGTAGCTGGCCCGCGACCCCGCGGTCAGCCAGATCTGTTTGGATTTGTTTGCTTACGACACCGTGATAGCCCCGGATGGAGCTATCGACATCAAGGAACTGTTTTTCAAGCATATTTTGATAACTGAAGATTTTTAAGTACTGTATTGTGGATTTTATCGTTTTTGGTCTTGTCATAAGTATATAAAAATATTGGATATTTTTCTAAACTGATGTGGTGTCCTTTTGTAATGCTTACACTGTATTACTGTTGGTTATGTGCAAATGCTTTACACACTGCCTCTAACATAAGTCTGACTGCTCGTGCCAAGCTACCAAGGGGGTGAGCAGGGGTTATTTTAGGAGTGTAACTCCCTTATCCTGACTAGAGTGGTGGTTTCTGCCCGACTTTGGCACATGCCCTATCCGACCAGAAATCCAATTTCTAACACTGACCCACGCAGATGCAAAGAGGAAGTGAGTATCCCAGCTGAAGGTAAAGCGAGTCATGGGGGCAAAGATAGGATGGAAAGGAAGAGAACATCTGAAGAGCAAACTTTAGATTTGTTGTCATGGCTCAAAGAGAGAGTTATTATAGCATCTGAGGCAGAAAATATTCAGGGATTGAGTACAGGAAAGTGACATATATGACTATTCCACCTTTTGAGTACCAGTCGAGGGATAGACATAGACTCCATGGAATACAACCCCTAGATTCACAGTAAAGAGGGGAAGTGGTCATTGGGGATTATTTTATTTTATTTTATGTTAATTATTTATTCATTTCATTGAGCAGAGCTCTTAAAAAACAATATCTACCTTTTAGTACTTATTAACTGTTTTTGAGAGCTCATATAAAAGTCTCCAAGATAAACATCACAACACAATATTTAATTTGGCCCATTAGGTCCATTGCAGACGATCGTGTAAGTAAATTACAAGAACAAGCATTGGCAAAGTCAATAGGGCTTGCCTTTTGGCACCTATTGTCTTTGCCAATGCTTTAGTCATGCTCTTTAGCATCCCTGATGCTGTGCAGCATAGCTTTTAAAAAATAAATAAAAAACCTACTGGACCAGCTGCGTTGTTTTTACTTTGTTTTTGTAGGCGCACACCAGGCATATGCGTACCTACAAAATGATGTAAGCGCTTTTTTTACTTTTTGTTTGCAGATCTGGTAAGCAAAAAGAGGAAAAAATAGCACGGGTAGGGACATGCAGAATCACTGGGGAAGCAACAGGAGGATGGCAGGGGCTTTTTAGGCATTAGCAAAGTGGGCTCTGGCCCAGGGGCTCCACCTATCAAGGGCCCCTGTCGTTAACCCTTCGGGACAGTCCCACACTGTCTAGAGTAATAAAATAATCAGTTTGTTTACTTTCATATTTTTGACCCAGCTCAAGCCCTCTGGCTTTCCTGGCCCCTGCCTGACAGAGAAAGTTAAGGAAAATACCAATTTGATGCTGACTTGATTCAATAAGTATTCAAACCTTTAAAAAGTGCAGTGGGCCCAGCCCAGCTGCACAGGCCTTTGCCTTTATTCAGCATGTGCCACTTACTTTGCAGTAAAGACTGGCATGGATTGGTCCCTCTGTGACTGCATCAGCCTTGTGGAGCTGCTGCAGTGAGATCAGAGCCTGCTGCCTTCCGAGTCCAAAAACCTGTCGCTCACAGCACAGGCAGTGCAGCAACCAAAAGCACCAATCTGCACTATATACCAGAATGGGTCTGACAGACTAGCTACAGTGTAACAACACGGATTGTAGGTAGAAGGATTGGTCTAACCACTAGTCTTTCTGCTTTTCTGCTGAAGGCCACATGTTTGCTCCATGAGTAGGCCCAGATGTAGGCTGACCAAGGAAAAGCATTCTCATTATTCCAAATAAAGTCACTGAGAGCGTGAAGGAGCTGAAAATGGATAAACATTCAGAGTTGTTCTGAGCAAGGGGTCCTAAATTATGTTGAGCACAGAGTCCTCAAAATCTTCAAGATGTCCCTGGACTGCAGAAGGCTGAAGGGACACAGGGACGTGGGGGGGAGGAGGGGGTAGTAACACAGAAGATGTTGGTAGGGGGAAGAAAACGAGGCGAGAGGAATGTGGAGTGGGGAGTAACTGAATAAGAGAGAGCACAGCGTGGAATTGGGGCAGAGAAGCACGCAGACGAAAAAAACATGAGGAATAAGCACACATGGGCATGACAGAGGAGGGCAAGGAAAAAGCACACAGGCTGCGAAACAGCATTATGAGCGGGCGAGGCAGAGGCAAAGAAGTGCAAGAGGGAGACAGCTGGAAAACACACACACTCTTGTACCGTACTTTAAAAAAAAAAGAAACAAGCATTGGCATAGCCAATAGGTCTCGCCTTTGGGACCTTATAAGTGTTTAGCCATGCAACAGTTAAAGTTGTTGCACCAAGGATATTGTGCTGGATAACTAAACACTTATAAGGTCCCAAAGGCGAGACCTATTGGCTATGCCAATGCTTGTTTTTTCTTTCTCTGAGTAAAAGTGGGCCCTTTATATCGCCCGGGGAAAAAAAGGCTATGGCACCTCTGGCCACCTATTGTGTTGTTTTTTTTGTAGTTCTGTTGCAACAGAACACATTTCTTCTGTTGTACTTGGCCATTTCAAACCCCTGACACCCCCAAATAAATGCATTCTTGACTTCAAAGTTGGGTCTGGAGTCCATGTGTTGTGTTTCCTATGTCTTTATTGGCTTTTCTTGTCTTCCTCGTTTGACTAAAAGTTTTTAGGGGCATATTATCAAGCACGGCGTTAAAATTATCGCCGCTTTAGCGGCAGGAAACTGCCGCTAAAGTGGCGATAATGGGCTTGATAATATGCCGCAGAGAATTCCAATAGAAGCCCATGTTGACACCAGAACATGGGCTTCTATGGGAATTCTCAAGGGCATATTATCAAGCCCATTATCGCCGCTTTAGCTGCAGTTTTCTACCGCTATAGCGGCAATAATTATAACGCCGTTTCTTGATAATATGCCCCCAAGTCTGTTATGTGTTTTTTGAAAGAAACATAGAAAGAGTCTAAAGCAAGAAAGTATAGAAGCTGTTCCTCATGGGAATAGTCTAACTCAAACTTTGGTCATCCCTCCACCCTTACGCATACTGTTTTTTAGTTGGGAAATTTGTGATTCACACTCCCCGAATCTCACTGACTAAGCTGCGCCCCTGCTTGCATCCACTATGAAAGACCTTGGAGGCTAGTTAACAACGACCAGTTTTGTTTCTTCCTGACGTATCCTGTTCAGTGGATGAAATGCTTTCTGGGACAATTATCAACAGGCTTTTTTGAAATGCCAAAACATTATCGAAGATGAGTGGCGGCTAGTTTGGAGTTAACTAGGCAATTATGAAGAATGATGTTGCTGAATGTCTGCTTCCGAGTGTTTACGTTAGGCTGTAGTGAACGGTGGAGCTCAGTTAAAAGTCCTAACTTGCACATTTGTAGATTGGTAGCTTACTGTGAACGAGGTTATGATTACCCATAAAACCCACCAGAGTACACAGCCCAGATTATTGCGCATAATTTCAATTACTCCGTAAAATACTGACGTGATGCTAACTGGCTGTTGCAGATGGAGGATTTCAAACTTCCAAGAGCTTTACATTGACTGCCATTGAGTTGATAATCCCCTCTATTCACACACCTGGAGACGATTGAGTTTGATTTCCTCTAAATAAGTATTGATTATTGTTTACTTTATTATACATTTCTACATTTCAGTATTGCAAAAAGAACTATTGATGGACAGAATGCAGAACAATGTCATACATTCACCTCAGTACACAGATCTGGGCCTAAATTCATCGTTATTTTGCTCACCATGCCAATCCAGTTTGGACCCAGCCATATGAAAATCAGTCTTGACCCTGCGCCCAATGGGAGCAATCCAGCCCGAACTGCCAGGCCAGGTCCTCCCTGGACTGGAAACAAGCATCCTAGGACCGGTTTCGGGGTTTCACCCCTCTTCAGCCAGGATAGCTTGATTCCAGTGGCATGGAGAGCACGGGACTGATGTCTGACAACATTCCGTCCATCATCTTGTGTTTTTTGCTGTTCGCCCTATGTGGGAAGGGTATGCCCAGACGTGGGTCCCTTGCTCACTACACCACTGGAGTCAAGCTATCCTGGCTGAAGAGGGGTGAAACCCCAAAACCGGTCCTAGGATGCTTGATTCCGGTCCAGAGAAGACATGGCTTGGCAGTTAGGGCTGGACTGTTCCCATGAGGCACAGGATCCAGACTGATTTGCATATGGCCATGTCTGAACTGGGGTGGCGTGGTGAGCAAAATAACGATGGATTAAACCCATATCTGTGACTGGGGGTGAATGTTTTGCCAATGTGCAACATTCCGTCAATCATCTTGTGTGTTTTGCTGTTTGCCCTATGTGGGAAGGGTATGCCCAGACGTGGGTCCCTTGCTCACTACGTCACTGGAGTCAAGCTATCCTGGCTGAAGAGGGGTGAAACCCCGTAACCGGTCCTAGGATGCTTGATTCCGGTCCAGGGAAGACATGGCTTGGCAGTTCAGGCTGGACTGTTCCCATGAGGCACAGGGTCAAGACTGATTTGCATATGGCCATGTCTGAACTGGGGTGGCGTGGTGAGCAAAATAACGATGGATTAACCCCAGATCTGTGACTGGGGGTGAATGTTTTGCCAATGTGCAACATTCCGTCCATCATCTTGTGTGTTTTGCTGTTTGCCCTATGTGGGAAGGGTATGCCCAGGCGTGGGTCCCTTGCTCACTGCGCCACTGGAGTCAAGCTATCCTGGATGAAGAGGGGTGAAACCCCGAAACCGGTCCTAGGATGCTTGATTCCGGTCCAGGGAAGACATGGCTTGGCAGTTCGGGCTGGACTGTTCCCATGAGGCACAGGGTCAAGACTGGTTTCCATATGGCCATGACTGAACTGGGGTGGCGTGGTGAGCAAAATAACGATGGATTAAACCCAGATCTGTGACTGGGGGTGAATGTTTTGCCAATGTGCAACATTTCGTCCATCATCTTGTGTGTTTTACATTTCAGTATTACCACAAATGGCTTCTTCACACTACTCAGACTTGTTTGCTACTGCTTTTCTCAAGTTGAAATTATGAGTACACTAAGCAGGTTTTTAGGTTTTCTCAGAAGTGGATTCTTTGTGTCCCGTGGAAGGGGCTTCACAACAGTGGAGCATTAGCCAAAAAGGTTTTTCTCCGCTACTGACTGCTCCGCGCATCTTAATATTGGAAATGGACTCTCATAGGAAACAGGTAACATAAACCTCTAGATTTTGCAAGCACAATCTCTACCTTCTAAGATTGGGCAGAGGGTTTTGATACTTTCACCTTGCTGATCAAGCTTGGATATGAAGGAACAGTATGAGGAGCAGACACTGACCTAAGCTCCTAAGACTGTAGTAACCCCGGTTTGAGGGCTTGCACACTGCAAAATCCCAAGCAGATACAGGAAATTCAGCTCATACACTCTAGGTTTAAACTCAGCTGTAATTATTTGCATCTGTACCCTTTTGTTTTACAGATCACTAGATGGTAATAGCCCACTGTAAAAAGTAGAAAAGAAAGTGCGCTGTGCCCTTAGAGATTAGGGAGTTCTTTAAGCATGTTGTAGTCACCTTTTAAGTGGCCAGTATGGTAATGCTCTTGCAAAAGTGACGTTGAAAATAGAGTAGATTTAAAGGACAATAAATGGAAAACAAGATGAGACGAAATGATTCAGTTAAAATGTTTTCGTATAGGGAGAGTAACTTTTATTTCCAGTTAAAGTAAATGTATGCTTAGGCGTCAAATACTGGAATGGGATTACTTGTAATTGCCCTCTAAGTACTGCTTAACTCTCCATCCAGGCCCTGAGTCCTTGGCATGATACTTCCGAGAAAAACGCAGCTTGTGTCGGCATTTGTCAAATGCCATTCAGCAGATTTCCTTTTTAGTACGTTGCAATTAATATTTATTTTATAGATGGAAAGAAAAATTCTTCTTAACTATAAAAGGCCCGATATCATTATTCCTGCTTATGCTTACGCAGCTCTCCTGGGGATGGAGAAGGAGTACATGCACCTTCCAGTGCTCCCCGTGCTGAAGAACCTAGACCGTAGGGGCCTGGCGGCGCAGGGTACGCCTTAATCTCCTGAGTTCACCTGCTTTGTCGAACAGAGACACGGGACACTCCGTTAGGCGTAGAAGATAGGGTTTATTAGCTGCAGCTAAGTACAGTTGTCCCAGAAGTGCACTCGGTATGTTCTTAGGAGAGTACCAATTTACTTCGTGGCGCACAATCTTTTATGGTTATTGACAAGTGTGAACTTGTGTAAACTGCGCACTGTTCACCTAGTGTTGAAACTAACACCACACTTTGATCCAAATCATACTACTCAAACATTGTTTCCAAGTAAATTGTATAACATTTACTTTACAATAATGCTTGTGTTGTCATTTTTTAACAACCAAATAAAGTTTACCAAATTGAATAATACAAGAAAACATATACATCAATTTTACATATATTCCATTTTAGTATACAAGTATGTTGGTCAATCACATAATTGCATTTATAATTCACATGCCCAATGCATTTCGGAACACTAAGGTTCCTTCTTCAGGGGCCAATCTGCAAAGAGATAAATGTATGCATGAATATTCCTTTTAGTGGTAACTGCATGGGTGGCTCTAAAGATGTTTAATGTATGTGGCAATGCATACCTGAATAGTCAGAAATTAAAGTGCCTTTGTATGACGTTCTGAAATAAACGAAAATAAGAAATTTGATGTGCTGAATTACTATCAACAGAATGAATGTTGAGAAACAGCGTGGAGGGTTTAAAAGTAATAAGTTTACCTGTGTGAGTAAGCTGGACCATGATCTCAAAGGTATCTAACATTTTGTGTGATACTGGTGCCAAAAAAGTACTTTTAAGTTTAAATTGCTTGGTGGTGTCCATAAGCTGAGTTGATTCCTGCCTAACCACATTGGTGAAAAAATGTCGTAACCGTAATGTGCGCATAAATTTTAAGATGGTTATGTTAATTTCAATTCTATTGGTAGTACTGACCAATACTACCAATAGACTCAGCTTATGGACACCACCAAGCAATTTAAACCTAAAAGTACTTTTTTGGCACCAGTATCACACAAAATGTTAGATACCTTTGAGATCATGGTCCAGAAGGATATACAGACCTTAAATCTCACTCCAGACAAACACCAAAATTTAACTAAACAAGAACGGCATACCATCAGAACAATAGCACAGAATCCAGATATCATCATTCAACCAGCAGATAAGGGAGGAGCAATAGTCATCATGGATACTACATTTTACAATCAGCAAGTTAACCGTCATGTACTGGACCCTGAAACATACTTACCTTTGACCATTGATCCAATCATGGAACTACAAACTTTACTCAATGATATGTTACAAAAGGCCACTGATTATGGTTGGATTGAAGAACCTACCAAACAATTCCTCATAACATCTAATCCATGTCGGCCTCATTTGTACATGATTCCTAAGATCCACAAAGATCTGCATAACCCACCGTTCAGACCAATAGTATCTGGTTGCGGTTCATTGTTTGACCCCATTGGCAGGTCTTTAGACCATTACCTCCAAAAATTTGTACAGAAGTGGCAATCATACGTGAAAGACACTACTGACTTTCTCCACAAGCTTGAAAACATCCAATCAGAAGTACAATCGTCATGGTTTCTATGTACCATTGATGTGGTGGCATTATACACATCCATACCTCACATGGCAGGCATTGAAGCAGTTGAGTGGGCCATACTACAGTGCAATGACATTGATGTTGATAAAGTTTTCGTCTTACAACTACTGCATTTCTGCTTACACCACAGTTATTTCAAGGGGCATGACACATATTACGCCCAACTTTCCGGAACCTCCATGGGTTTTTCAGGAGCACCATCGTACGCCAATATCTTTATGGCACACTTTGAACAACAGCACATTTTCAACAATTCAACATGGTGATCAAACATTAAACTATACTGTCGTTTTATAGACGACATATTCCTAATTTGGATGGATTCAAAAGATAACTTTGAACGCATGATTAAAACCATCAACACGTATGATCCCAGAATTCAAGTAACCTACAAGATTCATGCACATACTATTGAATATCTTGACGTCACTATTCACAAGTCACCAGAAGGCAACACACTTGAAACATCTATTTTTTCAAAACCAACTGACCGCAACAATGCATTGGAACACTCCAGTTTCCAACCAAGGAGTCTCATAAGAAACCTTCCATACTCGCAATTCATCAGGATAAAACGTATTTGTTTTAATCCACAAACAGCTCAGGACAAAATAGACGAATATAAACACAAGTATCAACAAAGAGGTTAACCGGATAGCACATTACAAGAATGTGTACAAAGAGCATCCATGAAAAACCGCAGGGAACTTCTTCAAGTTACTCCAATGCCCAAGAAGAACAACATAGTGTTTGTATCTAAATATACCACGAGTTCACCTGCAATCAAGAGAATAATCAATAATCGGTGGGAACTTTTGTCCAACGAACCAGATTTCAACCACATCTTTCAGGAACCTCCACTACATGCATATACCAGAGGTAGAAACTTACGAGAATTATTATCTTCTCCTCGAATACAAGTCACCCCTACAGTCCCGAAAGGAACCTTGAAATGTTTAAATTGCTCTCACTGCAATAATGTTATACTGGGACATGAATTGACACACCCAACCACCGGGAAAAAGATATTACTACGACACACCAGTGACTGCAAGACAAGTAATGTGGTATACAGCATTAAATGTCCATGTGGCAGGATGTACATTGGTAAAGCAGAGCGTAAAATCAGAATTCGTCTTACAGAACATAAAAGTCGAATTAGGACCAGAAATTTAAACTCCTCCCTTGCGGTCCACTGGTCAGAAGCTAACCATTCAATTTCTCAACTGAGATTTCAGATTATAGAACATGTACACACAACACCGGGAGTTAATAATCACCTCAAACTCCTTCAAAGAGAAACGTACTGGATAAAATACCTGGAAACAATGCTTCCCAGAGGGTTGAATGACAGATTGGACATGGCATGCTATTTATAACACCCATTAGGTACTTCCACAATTTGAATACAGTGCACTTTCAATATTAATTGATAACACAACAGTAGTTTGTGATTAACTGTCTCCGCCCAATGGTTTCCGTGGCTCATTCACACATGTATTATGCCTTATTAGTAGCATCGACGAGGTATCTCATTTTGATTATTTTACACAGAACATCACCTTTTTCTCTTTATACATACACATTATTAATTATTTTCTCTCATCTTTTCTGATGTGTCTACCCGTTCACTTATATCATCAATCATAACCTATTGTGCATTTGGTACACTTCTGATATAAGATTTATGTCTTTTGGCACCCCGAGCGGAATAGCACACAGGCTTGAACTTCTTTGTTCATCACCTAACAACGTATCATGCTTTCTCTTTACTTTTTACTCTTTATGTGTTACCTGGCTTATCTCATCCATTTGTCACAGTGATCTATACATTAGGCAACACTTTAGCATAGATCTCTTGTTTTTAAGTTCATCGAGTGGTTCAAACTTCAGAGGCTCCTCCACTTCCGTTTATTATTCGAGAGCATATCCAGCCAGGTTCCATCCTCGCATTGACATTATATGATTGGACATTTCACGCGGACCTTCGTATCTTTAGCCATATTTTAGCATGGGTTCTTTACACACTTTGGAATTATCAGGTTAGTGTTTTCATGTTGATTCACCATTATTATATCACTTACATAATCCCTTATTCACTTTGCCCCCACTTCAATATGGCGCACCATATCATGGGCTTTCCTACCGTTTGGTTATAGTCCGCTTTCTATACCTACTCACAGCTGAGTTTGGCTTTAAACTTCCATTTCGCGGTTGGCTGTTACACACGTATTTGGCAGAAACTTGATTCCGTGGAATTGACCCAGATTATCGGTAAGCTTTTTATCAGTACCTCCCCATTGATTTACACTATTTTCAGCCAGTTCGCGCTTTGTGTGCTTACGGTGCGATGTTTTTCGATTTTCAGGACATATCGGATCCTCACCTCGTTGAGGTAAGATCGTCCTTTATTCATTTCTTTCACCATTATTCATCTCTATAACTCATGTGAACGCTATATCAAGGTCTTACCCACCCCATTTCCATTTGTATCGTTCAGGTGACTTTTAGTGCCATTTCAGCTTACTCACACGGGTAAGCTTATTACTTTTAAACCCTCCACGCTGTTTCTCAACATTCATTCTGTTGATAGTAATTCAGCAAATCAAATTTCTTATTTTCGTTTATTTCAGAACGTCATACAAAGGCACTTTAATTTCTGACTATTCAGGTATGCATTGCCACATACATTAAACATCTTTAGAGCCACCCATGCAGTTACCACTAAAAGGAATATTTATGCATACATTTATCTCTTTGCAGATTGGCCCCTGAAGAAGGAACCTTAGTGTTCCGAAATGCATTGGGCATGTGAATTATAAATGCAATTATGTGATTGACCAACATACTTGTATACTAAAATGGAATATATGTAAAATTGATGTATATGTTTTCTTGTATTATTCAATTTGGTAAACTTTATTTGGTTGTTAAAAAATGACAACACAAGCATTATTGTAAAGTAAATGTTATACAATTTACTTGGAAACAATGTTTGAGTAGTATGATTTGGATCAAAGTGTGGTGTTAGTTTCAACACTAGGTGAACAGTGCGCAGTTTACACAAGTTCACACTTGTCAATAACCATACACATTCATAGCGTAAGAGGACAACTTATGCTCAACTGCAGCACCATTGGAAAAATTTTGCAACAATCTCTCAAAAACCACTAACCAGGAGTGCTTCCCTGATCTTATAACAGTGCACAATCTTTCTATAACATACATATTCACAAAGAACACTCCCAATGCATACAGGGTGAAAACAAGATATTAAGTAACTCAAATAAGCCTCTCTCCCAACTGTGTTTGTCACCCTTCCCCACAAGTTAATCAGTGGTAGTGTTTATAAGTCGACTTGCAGGTGGCAGGACACATTTGTATGGCCCAGAGGACAGTTGTGAAATGAGAGAATACGAGTAAAGAATAGCGAAGGCCAGAGGATAAGATAAAGTCAGGAAAGAATGGTGCGAACCAACAGATAGTTGAAACAGGGATCAGTCAGACCAGACGAGGATTAGTGAAGTCGGCCGGACCCTGACACCAGCTATAAACAGAGGCAGGAGGTTATTTGACACGTTGCAGTAGGATGAGGGAAAACAACACTTCGTTCACCGTGCCGCCTGAGTGAGGGCAACACAAAATGGCAGAAAGACACAAAATGGTGGCTAAATATGAACGAGATCGGAAACTGAATTACCTCAGACCCTCCTTTTGCCATTACTCAGGCAAGACACACAGACTCATTTTAATCTGAGTCGACGTCAATGGCCATGAGGTCATCAAGCTGTTGCTGCAACATCATTTTAATGCTCTCCGTCTTCCGTGGCACAGGCCTTGGGACACACATAGTGGCAGAAAGACTACAGATGGCGGGGCCACACTGAATACAGAGACAACAGGAAAAAATGATGGCCAAAACCACTCCAAGGAATGTTAATACCTTCTATCCCCATTTGGACAGTAATCCCCAAAACCATTCCAACAAAGAACAATCTCCTTCGTCCTGATGAATCGACTCGGAGATCACATGTAATTTGGAGATGGCTTGGTATACCGTAGGGGCGTCGTCAGGTATATAAATGCAACAGCTAGATCCGATCAATTTACAAACTCCACCACGATCTGCAAGAATAACATCCAAAGCAATCCGGTTCTGCAATGTCATGAGACGATCCGCCTGAAGTTCAGCTGTGAGATTACTCAAAGCTCCCACAGTGACATCTATGGTAGTCTCAACAACACGAACCAATTGTCTCATGTTTCTACTGTTGGCCATTGGGCCCCAAAAAGGAAGACATCCTTTAAGGAAATCACCTCCCTCTTGTCCTGCCGTGTCTTTAGAATCAATAATCCCTCTGCCATATCTGTTTCTGTGATGTCCCGAAGGAGCAGTGTATGTAGGGGAAGAAGAAAGGCTATATAGCATGTTCCTGAAAAATCCATCGGTAGCCACGTGTAGGCTCTATCGTGGCAGACAAAATACGTGCCCTGGGATGGCAGTAACGGTGGTGAATTCTGAGATGTGTGAATGTATGTATGGGAACAAACACTCTTTCCTTGTCCAGTGTCAGTAGTCTGGCCATTTATTTGTAAACAAAAGTTACCTCGATGAGGCCCAGTCCAAACTGGTGGAGATTTTCCCTGTTTAATCCTATCTGTAAGGCTAGTGGCGTAACGAGTCACGTTCCAAGCATCATATGCCCGTTTCTCATCAACAGGAATCTTACTATTCTCCACAATTCTAGCCATAGCCACTATTCCTTTTATCAGAGAACTATGACTAAAATCTTGTCCACTACCATATGAACCAGCTGGACGTCTAAGTCGTTTCTGATATGCATTTGAAAACATTACAAAATAGGCCCATGCGGAACCTTCATAAGAAAATGGAAGGGCTAAATATGGCATCCCTTTTTCGGTGGTATGAGGCATAAGTCCACACACCCAACAGTCGGTTGTGTTGACTACCAATTGGTGTTGGTGCAATAACTGGACAAATGAATTGTTAAAATATTCTGTTCTCCTGATTAGTTCATGTTGGGGAAGCGTATATAATTGGTGTGGGGAGATAGTAGAATGAAAAGGCAAAGAAATAGAAGTAGGAACAGATTTGTGCTGCATAACATGGACAATCCAACCTATACAAGCCAATATGATACTAGAAAACATAAGAACACACAATGTTATGCCACATTGACTGTACACTAATTTACAATATTTCTTTTTCATCTCTTCCTTCTTATTATTCTTTCCCAATTTGACATCCATCCTCTACAATTGTTGCTCACGGCAATCTTCCTTACTCACTTGGCTGTGATTATTAGCCGTCCTATGACACTGCAAGTCCTGGGGGCCTAGCCACTATACAGGTCACGAACCAAGACTCCTACCGTGACCCTGCAACCTGGACAGATGATACATGTCACGAAAGAGATGAAAATTTCAGGTGTCTTTGACCAGTCTAGGCCTTAAATTATATCGAGTTCTGTTCAGTACAGTTTGGTCCTGAAATAGTGTCTGTGGATCTGTAGTGTTCAATCGGAGATGTGGCGGTACTGCTTCTTGTAAAACGTCGTCATCTTCTTTTTCAGACCGAGCTCCATCTAGGTGTGCACTACTGAAAGGCACAAACCGAGGGACCCTTTCGCCTTCAAAATCACCGACACCCTTACGGACCCACTGGTCAAAAGGCAAGGGCAAGGGCACCTTTTTGCAGTGCACGCCATGGATCCAGCTCTTTTTCCCTTCGACCTTCACTGCTGTACGTGTTACTAGAAGAACCTGTCGAGGCGCCCTCCAACGAGGTTCCAAATTCCTTGTCCTCTGAAAATGTTTCACACAGACCCAGTCTCCCGGTTGGATAGAATGACCAGGGTCTGTGGAGGCCTCTGGTAAAGCGTCTCGAACCTGTTGGTGGAGAACACGTAATTTAGTGGTGAGGTCATGCAAGTAATCAATCAACATTGGATACTGTATGTCAGAATACGTTTTAGGGTGAGGGACTCCCCAAACATTAGCCGGGCGCCCAAAAACAACCTTGTATGGGCTGAGTCCCAAACGAGAATGTACAGCTGTTCTAGTGGATAAAAGAGCCAAAGGTAAAGCATCGGGCCAGGCAAGTCCCGTGCTAGCCTGTACCTTTGCAAGCTTAAGTTTGAGAGTGCCGTTATAGCACTCTACCAAACCCGCTGATTGGGGATGGTTCGCCGCATGGAATTTTTGGACGATACCAAGACCGGCACACACCTTCTTCATAATTTGGCCCACAAATTCACTTCCATTGTCACTCCTGACAATGTGCGGCAAACCAAACCTAGGGAAGAACTCTTTCAGAAGAACTTTGACAGTGGACAAAGCAGTGTTGTCTTTCAGGGGGTAGGCCTCTATCCATCTGGAGAAGGCACACACCACCACCAAAACATATTTGAGATTGTTGCATCGTTCCATGTGAATATAATCAATTTGCAACACCTCAAAAGGATATGTTGTGGGAGCAAAATGACCTGCTGGAGTTGGGGTTCCCTTTCCTGGATTATGCATCAAGCAAACGATACAATGCTTCACTAAATTATCTGCACATTTTGGAATCCCTTCGTTCAGCCACACTGGAGCCAGAAGCTTACATATTTCTTTCGCACTGATGTGGGCTGGGCCATGTGCCATAGCAACTACAGGCAGTACATAGGCATCTGGTAACAGCCAACGCTGATGTTCTGACAATTCTATCCAACATCCCATTGCGTCTAACATTCCTGTACTCTCTTTCCACTTACTCAACTCTTTCTCTGTAGCCTCTCCTTAAATCGATCTCACACTTTCTATTGTATCCTCACACATTCCTTTTTCCTTGACCCAATTTGCAGGGCCCGCAACATACATGCGACTCATAGCATCTCTGGCTGTTTCTTTCGCTACCTAATCCGCAAAAGCATTCCCACGACCAACATCATCAGTAATCCTCTTGTGCGCACTACACTTTATGATTGCTATCTGGGTAGGCAAAGCAAGTGACTCAAGAAGATCAGTTACCAACTGACCATGCTGTATTTTAGTACCGTGGGAGGTAAAGAATCCTCTTTCCTTCCACAAACGACCAAAGCTATGTGCCACACCAAACGCATACTGGCTGTCCGTATATACATTCACTCTCTTCCCCTTAGATAACACACATGCTCTGGTCAAAGCTATCAGTTCAGCCGCCTCAGCTGAATTATGTCTGATGCGTGCTGTCCCCACAATTGTAGGCAAGGTGGTAAGAGCGTAAGCTGAAGTTGTTTCACCATTAGGGAGTTTAAAACAAGAACCATCCACCCATAGGATCCCATCCGGGTCCATTAGTGGTGTATCTTTCAAATCAATCCTACCTTTTGTCTCCTTCTCAGTACGGAGAAAACAATCATGTTGTTCCTGAATACCTTTCTCTTCTGGAAGAGGTAACAATGTGGCTGGATTTAAAGTGTTACATCGTTTGATGTGCACGTGACTAGCCAAGAGTGTCAGTTCATACCCAGACAAGCGAGCGCTTGTAAGATGCTGCGTTTTTGTCCTATTTAGCAAGGTATCCACTGCATGTGGTACAATGACAATAAGAGTGTTATCAATCACCACTTCAGCAGATTGACGAATAGAAATTGCTGCTGCTGCTGTAGCTTTAAGACAACTAGGCAATGCCTTGGCTACTGGATCTAATGTAGCCGAAAAGTAGGCACATGGCCGCTGCTTGTCTCCAAATCGTTGTGTTAAGACTGACAACGCACAACCCTCTCTTTCATGGACATAGAGCGTGAAGGGCTTACTGTAATCCGGAGTACCCAACACAGGAGCAGAGCACAGAGCAGCACCTAAATCAGAAAAACTCTTCTGACATTCATCAGTCCAAGGAAGGGGTTGGGGTGTGTCTTTCAAAGTGAGTGCCAACAAAGGTTTAGCCAACAAAGAAAAATTTGGAATCCACTGTCTACAATAAGAGGTAATGCCCAGAAAGGCACGCACTTCTCTTTGTGTGGATGGCACAGACATTTGTGCAATTGCTTGAATACGTTCTGGGGTCAGTCGCCTTCTCTCCTTCGACAAGAGATGACCTAGATAGGTAACCTCTTGGCGGGCATATTGTAATTTAGAAGGTGAAACCTTATGGTGAAGGTCAGACAAGTGACGCAATAGTGCAATAGTCACGTTTTTGCAAATATCCTCTGAATCAGCAGCAATCAATAAATCATCCACATACTGAATAAGGGTAGCACCTGGCGGCAAAGGAAAAGCATCAAGCTGACATTTCAGAGCTTGGCTATAGATGGAGGGACTTTCACAATAGCCTTGGGGTGCGCGCTTGAACCGGAAACTTCGGCCTCCTAAAGAGAAGCCAAAATTATATCCCTACTCTCTTCAGCAATGGGGATGCTGAAGAAAGCATTTTTCAGATTGATAACAGAAAACCAAGCTGCCGAGGCAGGTATCATAATTAACAGGGCAGTGATATCTGGATCAACAGGAAACTGTGGTACAACAATTTTATTAACCTCCCGGAGATCAATAACAAAGCGATAAACAGGAGGCTGAGAAGGATCAGTGCGTTTAAGAACCGGAAGAACAGGACTATTGCATACATTTCCCCTCGTCTCCTCGACCACATCCTTCTGAACCAAATCATAAATAATAGCAAAAAGTGCTCTTTCACCATCATTGGGAATTTTGTATTGAGGGATGCGTGGCAATTTAGCATTGGGCTTGAGGGTAACAACATAGGGTGGGATCTCAAGACAACCAACATCATTTGGACCCGTAGCCCAAAGTGTTGCAGGGAGAGAGAGCAATTCAGGTGGAAATTGATCTTCAGACAAATACATTGGAGAAGTCAGTTTCTGACCCAAAACGAGATGTACACCAGAAGGAGAACAATATATCGTTGCATGCAGTCTTTTCAATAAATCCAAACCCGACAGATTTTCGCTGCAACCAGTCGTCAAAAGAAGCGGAGCTTCCAAATCATAAGAACCAATTGAAATAGGCTGAGGACAAGAGACCGGGCTATAAACTGGGGCGCCAGAAAATCCTACGGATACGTTTGTTAAGCCAGACAAAGGTGCCCCAGGGAGTTTGGAGTGAATAATAGAACTTCTCATCGCACCAGTATCTAAAAGAAATGGCTCTGAAACACCCATTGTAGTGACATTAACATAAGGCCCATTCTGATCTACTGGAATCGATACAACTCCCTCACTTTGTCTATGGCTGTCCTAGTTAGCGTGAAGACCGTCATTTTCACCTTCAACATAGTAATCATCATTGTAATACTGTGTAGACTGAGTATTTTGTTGATCAAGTAGTTCATAGAATGTGGAGGTGAAGGGGTACGCTGTGTCTGGGGCGACATACCTCGACCTCTACCCCTGGGCGCTAACTGGGAACCACCACGACCTCGTGGAGTAGATAGTCCTCCATTAAGCTGTAATAAAACCGGGCAGCTATTCTTAAAATGACCTTCTTCCCTACAATAGGCGCATTGGTTGGGACCTAACAAAGGCCGCGGAATATAGGGCTCAGGCTTTTGAAACACCACCTGAAACTGGGGAGGCTGTTGAAACTGGCGCTGAGCAGAGCGAGGAGGATAAGCTTGTTGCAGAAGAACCATCGTTTTTAATTCCTTAGTCTTTTTCTCTTGCTTGTCTTTTTCCTCTTTGTCCCTTTTTTGTAATATTGAGCAGTAGTCAATATCTGAGCCGAAGAAGAAACAGCCCATGAACTTTCAGAGTCTTTTAACTTATGTGACAACTCGGGGAGAAAATTGAATACGAATTTATCTACAAATAATCGCTGTCCACCCTCCGTAGTCATATCCTGACCACTGTGATCAATAAACGTCTCCTCAAAACGAGTGAAGAAATTGGAGACACTCTCATCTTTCTTCTGTTTACACGCGGCTAATTTATCCCAATTAACTCGTAAGGCGGACATCATTGTTTTCATTAAAGTAACAATCCTACCAGGGAGTTCTGTGATCAAAACATCAGGCTTAGCACCACCCACTTGTGCTCTATCCGAGGCAGTTATAGCATCCCATGTACCACCCAATTCTTGAACGTGATCCTCTCTACGAATCCGAGCCCATAACGCTTGTGGGACTACATTTCCCATCAGCATGTCAATATCCGCTAAGTTCATAATACAGGCATCAACAGTCTGAGACAATTCTTTATAGTAAGCAGCAGGGTTTTTACGGGATCCGGTAAAGATTGTTTGAGGGCCAAAACATCAGATCTCTTCCAGGGCACATGTACCCATATACGCTGGAAGTGAGCGGGAATAGCTGGATTATTACCTGCTTGTGCAACCTCTTCCCTCCATATCGGAGGAACCTCTCTCATTGGGTAATGTTTCAATGTCTGCCGAACAGCAGGATCAGAATCAAGAAAAGTTTGTGAAGAAAATAATGACCTAAAAGTAACAAGTGTCCTTACGGCGTCCTCAACCTTAGAACCCACAATGAGTCCTTTATCGAAATTAGCCTGAACATCCAACAAACCCTGGGGAAGTAAACCCAAATCCATATCCTCCCATTCTTTAGCGAGAGTGTCACACATAACATTAAATACATATCTCTGCATGGGCGCCTCCCACTGATGAAAGGTGGTCATGATATCTTTCACACTATACTGGGGACCCTTCTCGATCCATTTACGAGCGAGAGAGTCCAATACCACCCGTTCGTCGGAACCTGGAAGTTGACTACGAGACTGTCTTCGAGAAAAAGCCGGAGACATGATCAGAGTCTCAAAGAAAGGGGACAAGAAACCAGATATTCGTTTGCGCACAGTAGGAGAATTAGACATGAGGACAGGGGACAAGGTATTAGGCGATACAGGAGAGGAACTGGCAGTTCTAAGGGGAGCCGAAGGCAAAGAAGATTGAGGTTCAGGAGATGGAGACAAAGGAATCGGTGGCACGAGAGGTGGGAGTGGCAATACCGGAAGAGGCAAATGTGGAAGAACCGGAACAGGTGGGGGGACAACAGGTAGCTGAACAGGTTGTAACAACGGGGGTGCATTAGAACCTTGTACATAGGGTGGAGGCAATCTCAATAGGTGAGACATCAAAGGGTCTTCCTCCAGATCCTTACTTTTATCAGAAGGGGAATTAGGCAACACCGGATAGCATCTATCTATTGCCATACGATGCAGTCTCTCTGAAATTTCCGTTGCATTATCAATCCCATTATCTTTAAACTGCTGGGCAGCCTGTATAATCGTCATATTTTGTGCTTTCTTATCTCATTTTGCCTGCTTAATTTCTTTCTGTTTGGCTTCCTTACGCCAGAGGCGAAAAGAGTCAAACATTGCCGGCCGGGCTTGTCTTTTGAACAATATCGCTTCCAAATTGTCTAATATGTCAGGCTCAAAACTACCATTTTGTGGCCACTGTAGAACGCCATCGTTCTTCGTGTATCGGATCCATGCCTTATTAAAGGCGATGGGGCCGACACCATGTTTTGAATAGAGCTCATAGGTGGGAGTTCCAACCGGAGGAATCGGAAAAGAGTCCTCCAGCCGGGAATCCCTATTACAACCAAAGCAACAGAACTTCCTAAACGTATTCAGACCAGGCATCGTTATTTCACTGGACTGTTCACAAACATCAAGGGGTTAAATCAAATACTATAGCACAAACGTACTCACCCCTCGGCTTCGGCTTTTGCAATAGCCGAATCAAAGACCCAAATCAAAACAAAATAGTGGGAGCTACCCACCAATACTTAACTAAGTGTCTTCTTACGCCAACAGAGGCCCGTTTAATGTCTCGCGATACCAAACATCATCAAAGGGACCAAAGCAGGGCGGCAGTCAGGGCAGCAGTCATCAGCAGCCGTCAGAAAGGAGAAACCGCGCTGCAAAAGACCTTCGGACCACTTCGACATACAGGGGTCACTTGACGTGGTTCGCGATTCCTCCAGAATTTTCCTGCGGGGCTCCTCACGATCCTCGGGCAAGAACTGCTACCTCTGAAGCTGCCCTACGTTGGGCGCCAATTGAAGAACCTAGACCTTAGGGGCCTGGCGGCGCAGGGTACGCCTTAATCTCCTGAGTTCACCTGCTTTGTCGAATAGAGACACGGGACACTCCGTTAGGCGTAGAAGATAGGGTTTATTAGCTGCAGCTAAGTACAGTTGTCCCAGAAGTACACTCGGTATGTTCTTAGGAGACTGCCACTTTACTTCATGGCGCACAATCTTTTATAACATACATATTCACAAAGAACACTCCCAATGCATACAGGGTCAACCAATGAGAAGAATGTGAAAACAAGATATTAAGTAACTCAAATAAGCCTCTCTCCCAACTGTGTTTGTCACCCTTCCCCACAAGTTAATCAGTGGAAGTGTTTATAAGTCGACTTGCAGGTGGCAGGACACATTTGTATGGCCCAGAGGACAGTTGTGAAATGAGAGAATACGAGTAAAGAATAGCGAAGGCCAGAGGATAAGATAAAGTCAGGAAAGAATGGTGCGAACCAACAGATAGTTGAAACAGGGATCAGTCAGATCAGTCAGACCAGACGAGGATTAGTGAAGTCGGCCGGACCCTGACACCAGCTATAAACAGAGGCAGGAGGTTATTTGACACGTTGCAGTAGGATGAGGGAAAACAACACTTCGTTCACCGTGCCGCCTGTTGGAGGGAGGACCACCGAGGAGTCGGGGGGACCACTCCGGGGCACCTTCCTACCGCAAGGTTATAGCCGAGCGCCGCTGAGAAGCCTCCTGGGAGAGGTCCTTCTCTTGGGGTCGTACTAGGCCCAGTAACACCACCACACAGGACGCCGTATCAGATGCTTATCTCGGTACTTTATCAATGGTAGCACATTCAATATATTTACAGTGGGATCGAGGGATCCAGAAAGAGTCTCAATGTCTTTGTAGGGGCAGGGTAGCGGGACAGTCTTAGTACCAGCCTGGTACGGGGAGGCTCTGCGCCAGACCTTGCGTGCTTGTCTCCAAGCAGCTCGGACGTGGAGAGCCGAGACGGTGTCTGCAGGGCTCGGGTGGTAGTTCCGCTTGGTTCGAGCCGCGACACGGTCAGCAGGGCTCCGGTGGTAGGTCCGCTTTGGTCGAGCCGCGACGAGGTCAGCTGGGCTCTGATGGTAAGTTCAACAAGGTCGGGCCGCGACAGCATCCGCAGGGCCCCAAGGGTTCGTGAAGGTCTTTAAGCACGGTGGAGCCGCGACGTAGTCAGCAGGGCTCAGAGCGTGGTTCCAGGATGAGTCTTTCTCCGTAGGGTCAGCCGCGATCCGATCAGCAGGGCTCTTGACTCCGGGATACAACTGCTGTCTTGTTGCCCCAGATGTAGGTATGGAGCCCTTTGATGTCCGGACCCTTGCATCCGGGGGGGCGGAGAGGCCGTGTTGGGAGCGGCCAGACGCCCAGCAGGAGAGGCGCCAGGCCCCAGAGAGCTGTGGGGCGAGCGCACCTAGGTGTGGGAGGACGGTTGGGGGTCCCATCGATACTGCCCTCCGCCGGGAGTGGGGAAGTGTTCACGTGGTATCCCCCTGGCCAGGGTGGGCGCCTCGATGTCGGGCCTTGCTGGGACCGAGGCCGGGTGGAGCGGGGTCACGTAGGCGGTTGCGTAGAGTCACGTACAATCCAAAATGGAGGAGCCCCGAGGTGCAGGGGACCTCGTGCGGCTTAGCGAGGGGGAACAGGACCACACCACGAGGCTGGCTCCAACACGCGTCCCCCCCAGCTGAAGGCAGGGAGAGTCACCCATCTCCTTGGGGGTTCTCCTCGCCGAGGCGGAAGAATCTGGACAGGCCGTCGGCATTGGCGTGGTCGTTGCCGGGCCGGTGCTCCACGGTGAAGTCCATCCCTTGCAGCGAGATGGACCATCGCAACAACTTGGGGTTCTCGCCCCGCATTTGCATTAGCCACCGCAGGGGCCGGTGGTCAGTTTGGACTCTGAAGTGGGTGCCGAAAAGGTAGGGCCGGAGCTTCTTGAGAGCCCATACCACAGCGAAGGCCTCCCGCTCAATGGTGCTCCACCTCTGTTCTCGTGGCAGCAGTCGGCGGCTGATGAAGGCCACAGGTCGGTCGAGGCCCTCGGCGTCCATCTGGGAGAGGACCGCCCCAACCCCGTACTCCGAGGCATCGGTCTGAACCACAAATTCCTTGCTGTAGTCAGGGGCCTGTAGCACAGGGGCAGCGCACATGGCCGCCTTGAGGGCTTCAAAAGCGGTCTGACAGCGGGGCGTCCAGTGCACCGCCTTGGGCTGCTTCTTGGAAGTGAGCTCCGTGAGGGGCCCCACAATACTGCCATAATCCTTGATAAATCGCCGGTAGTAGCCCGTGAGGCCTAAGAAGGCCTGGACAGCTGTTTGGGTTGCGGGGGGGCTCCCACGCCCGGATGGCATCGACCTTCAACTGGAGGGGTGCCACCTGGCCACTCCCCACCTGATGGCCCAGATAGGTCACCGATCCTTGACCGATCTGGCACTTGCTGGCCTTAATCGTGAGCCCGGCCCTTTGGAGAGCGGCCAGGACTTCTCCGAGGTGTCCTAGGTGCGTGGCCCAGTGGTTGCTGAAGACTGCAATGTCGTCTAGGTAAGCCGCGCTGAAAGCTTCTAGCCCGGCCAGGACCTTGTTCACCAGCCTCTGGAAGGTCGCTGGGGCGTTCTTCATACCGAAGGGCATCACCCGAAAGTGGTAGTGCCCATCGGGGGTGGAAAAAGCGGATCGTTCCTGGGCGCCGGGGGTGAGCTTGATCTGCCAGTACCCAGCGGTGAGATCAAAGGTGCTTAGGTAGCGGGCGGCCCCTAAGCGATCGATCAGCTCGTCTGCCCGTGGCAGGGGGTGGGCATCGGTCTTGGTGACTGCGTTCAGGCCCCTGTAGTCTACACAAAATCTGAGTTCCGCGGTGGTGCCGGGGGCGGCGGCCTTCGGCACCAAGACCACAGGGCTGGCCCACGGGCTGTCGGATGGCTCGATGACTCCGAGGGCGAGCATCTTGGAGACCTCGGTCTGTATGCAGGCTCGGACTCGGTCGGGCACTCTGTAGGCGTGGTGTCGCACAGGGGGGCTGTCCCCGGTGTCCACGTCGTGGACGCACCAGGGGGTCACCCCGGGCGTGAGAGAAAAGAGGGCAGCGAACGGTCGCAGCAGCTTCCGGCAGTCATGGCGCTGTTCTGGGGTCAGGGTGGCGGAGAGGTGGACGCCCTCCAAGGAGCCGTCTTGGCTTGATGACCCCAGGAGGTCGGGTAGGGGCTCGGAGTCGCTTTCGCCCCCATTGTCGGTAGCCAGCAGCAGGCTTAGTTCGGTTCGTGCAAAGTGGGGCTTGAGCCGGTTGGCGTGTAGGACCCGGAGGGGGTTCCTTGGGGACTCCATGTCGACCAGGTAGGTGACGGGGCTCTTCCTCTCAACCACCTTGAAGGGCCCAGTCCACTTGTCCTGCAAGGCGCAGGGGTCCACGGGCGACATGACCCAGACTTGCTAGCCCGGCTCGAACTCGATGGTCGAGGCGTTTTCGTCATACCAGCGTTTCATGTCTTCTTGGCTGGCTTCGAGGTTGGCTTCTGCCAGGGCCCGGAACTTCCGAGTCTGGTTCCGCAGGGCCAGGAGGTACCGGTAGACGTCGGGGGGGGCATCTTGGACGTTCGCCTCCCAGCCCTCCTTGACCAGGCTGAGGGGCCCTCGGACGGGGTGCCCATACAACAGTTCGAAGGGGCTGAAGCCCAGCGATTTCTGTGGTACCTCTCGATATGCGAACAGGAGGCAGGGCAGCAGGACGTCCCATCTCCTCCTCAGGGGCTCTTCCAGGCCCTTGATCATCCCCTTCAAGGTTCTGTTGAACCGCTCGACCAGTCCGTTCCCCTGGGGGTGGTAAGGGGTGGTGAATTTGTAGGTGACCCCACATTGTTGCCAGAGGGACCTCATGTACTTCGAAATAAAGTTCGTACTCCTGTCGCTCACCACCTCTCGGGGGAACCCCACCCTGGAGAAGATGCCCATCAGGGCCCGGCCCACCACTGGAGCTGTCACAGTGCGGAGTGGGATGGCCTCGGGGTATCGGGTGGCGTGGTCGACCAGTACCAGGATGTAGCGGTGTCACAGGGCGGTTCGGGGGTCGAGGGGCCCCACAATGTCGATCCCTACTCGTTCGAACGGGGTGTGGATGGCTGGAAATGGTTGGAGGGGGGCCTTGATTCGACCCCCAGTCTTCCCGCTAGCCTGGCAGGTCTGGCAAGACCGGCAGTGGTGGTCCACGTCTCTCCGCATTCGGGGCCAATAGAAATGGGTCACTAGGCGGCTGTAGGTTTTGTCTCGCCCGAGGTGTCCGGCGAGGGGCACGTCATGCGCCAGGTTCAGGAGGAACTCTCGGAATCGGAGGGGGACCACCAACACCCGGCCGGCTCCCAGCTCGGCGACTTTCTGCTCGCTATATAATAAGTCATTGCCCCAATAGATCCAGTGGGTCCCCGTGGGGTCCCCCGAGGCCTGGGCGGCCGCCTGCTGTCGGGCCCCCTCAAGGGACGGGCAGGCCTTCTGCTCTTGCTGGAATTGTTCACGGGTGGGGCCCCCGTCGTGGCGCCACTGGGCCATCTCGGGGATCTCGCTGAGGGAGGCGGCCTCGTCGGGGGAAAGTTCGGATGGCCCGGCCTCATCGTCAGGCTCCTCCGTGCCGGAGGAGGTTGGCGGTTCTTGACCCGTTGGTTCGTCGGGGGCCGCTGCAGCGGCGGGTTGGGCGGTTATGGACCGGGTGGTGGCGCAGGCCCACTCGGGCAGTCCTAGCATCCCCAGATGCTCTCGGCGCTCCACCTGGGCCCAGGGGGAGCTCTCTAGGTCGTTCCCCAGGAGGCAGTCCACTGGGGCGTCGTCGCGGACAGTTACTTTTAGGGTGCCGGACACTCCTCCCCACTCGAAGGGGATCCTGGCCATCCGGCACATGCTTTTGGTGTTGTCCGCGGTCCGGACAGGGCATAGGATCTGTTCGGGGGTCACCAGGTGGCAGCGGACAGCGGTCACACTGGCCCCAGTGTCCCGGAGGGCTTCGGCCCGTTGTCCATTGATGGTGACCCACTGCTGGTACTTCTGGGTGTTGCTCGGGATGGCAGCTCGGGGCACCATTTCTCGGGAGCCCAGGCATACGAGTGACATGGCAGCCGGTTCCCACTCGGGGGACCCGTCGTCGCGGTTTTCCTCCTCTTCCTCTCCTTCCCCCAGGGCTGCGGCGGCTATTTGTCGGGGAGGGGGCCCAGTGGTTCCATTTCGTCGGTTCACGGGGCAGGCCGGGTGGCTCGCATAGTGGCCTGTCTGTTGGCAGCCGAAGCAGGTCACTGTTGGTCGGGGTCCAGGCCTGGCGCTGGGGGTCCCCCTACGGACCAGGGTCGGGGACTTGTGGTTGGCGGCTTGGCCTCGTGGTGGGCTTCTGGGTGGCCCGGCTGGGAATTCTCGACTGCGGTGGGACCCCCCTCCTCCGCCCTGCTGGCGAGGAGGTCCCGTGGTACTCCGTTGGTAGTCCCCCACGGGGTTCTGGGGGACCCGGGTGTTGACCCATCGGTCGGCTTCGGCGGCGAGCTTCCGGGGCTCGGTCAGCTTACTGTCCAGGAGGTGTTGCCTTAGTTCGACAAAGCAGTTGTTGGCGAGGTGCTCCCAGACAATGAGGTCGAACAGTTCGTTGTACGAGGTGACCTTGCTCCCTTTTATCCACCCTTCAAAGGCCCTGCTGAAGAAGTCCACGTATTCGACCCATGTGGTACCGGGGAGCTTCTTGCAGTGCCGGTACATCTCGGCTGATAGTCCGTAGCGGGTGAGCAGGGCTTCTTTCATGTGGTCGTATGATGTCATCACCGCGTCGGGGAGTTGCAGCAGGGTATCCCGGCCCTCGCTGAGGAACCTCCCCCATAGGCCGGCACCCCAATCCTTCCGGGGTACCCGATGGGAGGTCATGGCTACCTCGTAGGCTCGGAACCATTGCTGGATGTCGTCATTTTTGTAGTATTCCTTGACGACATCCTTGGGGATATGAACCTTTGGCTCGGTCAGTGGCAGAGCGTCCCGGGCTCCGGGGGTGCTGGTCTCCCCCGTTTTGGATTTCAGTTCGAGTTCCTTGAGGCCCCTCTCGTGCTCGAGGGTTAGCCGTTTCTCTTCTAGTTCTCGATGCCGTTTCTTTTCTTCGATTTCCTCCTGCAGCCGTAGTTGCTCCAAAGCTAATTTTTTCTCCGGTCAGCAGGGCTCCGGTGGTAGGTCCGCTTTGGTCGAGCCGCGACGAGGTCAGCTGGGCTCTGATGGTAAGTTCAACAAGGTCGGGCCGCAACAGCGTCAGCAGGGCCCCAAGGGTTCGTGAAGGTCTTTAAGCACGGTGGAGCCGCGACGTAGTCAGCAGGGCTCAGAGCGTGGTTCCAGGATGAGTCTTTCTCCGTAGGGTCAGCCGCGATCCGATCAGCAGGGCTCTTGACTCCGGGATACAACTGCTGTCTTGTTGCCGGGTCGCCCCAGATATAGGTCTGGAGCCCTTTGATGTCCGGACCCTTGCGTCCGGGGGGGCGGAGAGGCCGGGTTGGGAGCGGCCAGACGCCCAGCAGGAGAGGCGCCAGGCCCCAGAGAGCTGTGGGGCGAGCGCACCTAGGTGTGGGAGGACGGTTGGGGGTCCCATCGATACTGCCCTCTGCCGGGAGTGGGGAAGTGTTCACGTGGTATCCCCCTGGCCAGGGTTGGCGCCTCTATGTCGGGCCTTGCTGGGACCGAGGCCGGGTGGAGCAGGGTCACGTAGGCGGTTGCGTAGAGTCACGTACAATCCAAAATGGAGGAGCCCCGAGGTGCAGGGGACCTCGTGCGGCTTAGCGAGGGGGAACAGGAGGCCGGCTCCAACACCGCCTGAGTGAGGGCAACACAAAATGGCAGAAAGACACAAAATGGTTCCTAAATATGAACGAGATCGGAAACTGAATTACCTCAGAGCGACTTCTGCAATAACAATAAATAAGTAGATCGTAACAGCAACATTGATAAAATGTACTATCACTAAATGTAAGCAAGAGCTTCGAATTCAAAAGTCATACCGTGAATACAACAGCGCATTGTTCAGCCCCGTGCTTGTTTTAGTAAAACAAAATATGTTAAAAAGACTGCAAAGCATAACACTACACAATTGAATGGGCCTCGGGTATGGGGTTCTTATCACTAGGAAATCATTTGCACTATGTGGCACCCTCTCCCTGTTTTAGGAACTCCTCTAGGGGACTTCTTCTCAAGCGTAGGTGTAGATTAGGCACAGAAGCAATTTGTTTATTAGGTCTCTACTCATGTGGAATAAGTCATAGTTCAGTACAACAGCTCGCGCCCAAAATGGAATTGTGTAATTTAAAGTCCGTGTTCCTGCTGCCAATTTTCCGTAACACTGTCAAACAAACAATTAAACAGCTTTTTAAAATGAATGGTATTATTTTAAGTCTGCGCCTTGTATGTTTACTTTCAAACAAATTTCGAGTCTACGGGGACCGAAGTGTAATACCAAGCCTACTGCATAAACACATGCTTAGCAGGAGAAATCCGTTTTTCTTTTACAACTGCCAAAAGCGAGAACACTGGATCTCCTCTCAGATTCTGCGATAAGGGTCAAAGTCGTTGGACTTAGTTCTTCGACAGCATTCGACCTGAGGAGACGTGGCAGTTGAGGAACCTGGAGGGGAGTGAAAGAAAAGACGCGCTTCTGGCTTTTTCAGCGCGCGCCTCGTGCTAAAAGTAACAAGCCCGGCAGACAGTGGTGCGCGCGTGTGCGCCCGTGTGGCTGGTCTGAGTGGTGCGCTCCGGGAAAAGTGAAAGCAGGCTGGCGAGTGGTGTGCGATGTGCGCGCACCATGACGAGAGAGGCAAGCCAGATGGCGCCGCTGCTCGTCATTGTGCGCGTAACCGCACGCTCTATCCCGGTTGCACTTTTGAAATCTCACTCACTAAATGTCTCGCCAGAGCAGCACATGCGTTTGGCTCAGGCGAGACCTAAAAAGTAGTGTGTGGAAAGGAAGCAGTGGAAAGACACGCTATTGTATAAGCAGCAAGCAAATAAGAGACAATGGAGCCATCCAATGGTAAGCAATGGCCAGGTTCTAGGCCCACTGAAAGCTAACAATATGCCTTGCAAAAGACATTGCATGCACTCTCTAGTAGACCAGACGTAATAAAGGGAGCAAATAAATAGAATTTTTTTTAAATAACCCACAATCAAACATCAAATGGGTCCAGGAGAAAGTAAAGTCTAAAAAGCATACATTTTGCTTCATTTACTTTCTAGTAGACATTAAGCTCCGCCCTGTCAACCTATATTGATGCCCACTCTCAAATGAAACATTGCATCTCTCATGACTAAATCCGGAAATGTGTTACATAGAGAAAAGCAGCAGAGAGTCCAAAAAATCTCTTCTCATAGACTGACAATTTTGAATTGCAGCAGGTTGATCCAGACTAAGTCCGAGGAAGAGGTCCCCAAAGGATGTGTTCTCCATTCAGGGAGGGTCTTCTTCATACTTATCCATTCCTTACAGTTACTATCTATAGAATGCAGGAAACCTATTGCCTAAAGTTTTCATGGTCTAATTCATTCAAATTTACATTTGGGGGTTATGATCTTCAATGAGGATAAGGCTAGGGTCAGACAGGTGCACTTTTACCACCCTGTAGTTTATTGCTGACAAACACTCGACCTACATCACCTTCCAGGATTCTGCTTAATGCTGTACTCCCCAGCAAGCTAGCCTACTGCAGCAGACTTCACTAGGAGTGGCTGGCACAGATTGGGGGTTGCGGGGGGGGGGGGGGCACGGAGCAGGGGTGGGGTGGTAAGGGGGTGTAAAAAAAGACAACAAACCTTACCCCTTGGCCGCACCTCTCCTCTGTCGTCCCGCCGTCGTCTCTCCTGGCCAGTGTTCCAGGAACAGGAATCACCCAGGCTGAGGCTCCCCTGAGCCAATATCAATGCTGCAATGCAGCGTTGTGATTGGTCTGAGCACCGTGTATCGGCACTCAGCCAGGGAATGGGAGTCTGGGCATGTTCTCCACCCAGGCTGTAATGCTGCCTGTGTGGAGAGCATGCAAAGTGCGAATTACTGTTTGGCCAGCCTAAGACGGCCGGCCAAATATTAATGCGCACTTAAGGAGTGGAAACCACTCCTCCCCTGCTCTGTCAGCAGGGCAGCCCCGCCCCGCCGGCAAAGCTGCCGCAGCACGTAAACAATAAAATGATAATAACCTTGAGTTATTATCATTTTATTTTTCCTTTATTTCAGTGCTGCAAAGCAGTCGGGCGCCATTGGGCTTCTCCATGGCATCTCCCTTTACACTTTTGGCTTCAGTCCAATCCCAAACCCAATGTTCCCACACCCCTCCTAAATGCTCCCGAGCCTCCTCAAGATTCAGGGTTTTCCTCTCTTGTTATCAACTTCTAGAACACCCCTGCTTTTTGCTAAGAGCCTTAATCACCTGAGTACCTTTAATCCAGCCTGGATTTTCGGTAAATTAACTGGAGTAGAAGTCTAGCACCATGAAATGTCCAGATTTGAGGATGTGCCTACAATGGAAGTGCTGTAAACGGCTGTTACCAATCCTGAACTACACATGCTGTAACACACTTCCCTTCCATGCAGTTTATTCAAGCCCAAAGTAAAATATTGCTCTGCGCTTCTTCGCTCTCTGTCCTTCGCCGCTGTACTCCGCCTCAAACCTCCTATGGTCTGGTCTCTGGTCTCCAGGGGCTGTTATTCTGTTTCACTGATGTTAGATTTATGCACATATTTGACCTGGCCCCAGCGTTTTCTCACACCTGGAACTAAAGCCATTTGTCATTTCAGTCAAGTGTGAACTGTGCCTCAGGAGAGAGGATTGTTCAAGACTAGTAGGGAACCTTATCTTATTCTGATTGCATAGATAGCAACATGAGACATACAGAGATGCAACCGATCATCCAAGATAGAAATCTAGTGACGCGGGAGGTGTACAGTATATCGCTGGCGCTAATACTGACCCTGTGCCTTCTTATTTCAGGCTGGATGAGAATTACAACATTCTCCCTCATGGCGTAAACTTCCAGGATGCGATATTTGCGGACACTCAAGAGAACAGGCGCATGTTTTCCAGCCTCTTCCAGTTTTCCAATTGCTCGCAGGATCAGCAAGCCGCCATCTTCTCCAGTGACTGGGAGGTTCAGGAGGACCACCGGGTAAGAACGTTGTCTCTTGGCTGCGAGTGTGCAGCGGGATCTTCCTGGTTTCACTGATTTGTATAATCCTCACTGACCTTCAGCTCTGCATCCAGGAGTGGGTGCCAAATGGCTTTGTGTTGGGTCAGAAGAGCACCATCAGAGCTTTTTCGGTATTGACTATATTCTCAGGGCCCTATTTACAAGCCCCTTGCGCCGTGGTGCGTCCCTCTTTATATGGGATACAGTGACGTACAGACGGCTCAAGGGGCTTGTAAATAAGCCCCTTAGATTGCAAGAAAAGAACACGTTAACTACATTGTTTCAGCACAACGTCGCACTTTAAACATCCAGGTCCCTATTCCCAAAGTCTCTTCCGTGTGTTTGCATGGCTTATTCCTGACGTAGGTGTAACTCGCTCCCGAATTTCCAAGATAATCACAGACTCACTCGTGGACATAGGTAAGCTTTGTCTATAAACATCCTCAGGTTGTACAAAGGAACCTTAATGTGGAGGACACTCGAGGATTCCAAATGTAACCATAAAAGCTAGAGTGCATTACGACACTAGAACTCTGTGATTACAGACATGGCAGTCACAGCTGCTGACCTTGGGAGCTCGGCTTCCATTGATTACAATTCTTTTTGGCGCTCTGGCGAGCATTTCAACTACAGCCTATAGGAAGAATATGCAAGGAGGCTTACATCTTTTGATGCACCCTATAAGGCACATGTGTTTTGTATTTCGCTTCTTAAGCCCCATTGGCGTATCCTGGACACCGACCCACCTTCAGGGACCAGCCTCATACTAGGATAGTAAATGTGAATAATGTTGAGTTTGAAAATGAATTGTTGTATGTGATAAACAGTGGTGACCCAGCCTCTGTACTGAGCCCAGCAGAGCATCTGGCCTCCCCAGGCAGCTGTGCTGGCGAGCTCCTCTATTTAAACGCACTGCCACCAAATCTGCAGCAGAGGAGCACAAGGAGACAGGAAGAGGAATGGGCGGGCAGCAGGGAACTATGGGAAATGAAGGCAGATGACGTCCACCTAGCTGATCATATCTCCTAGAGTGAGGTATGTGCAATGTGATTGTCCAGGCCCATCTTTGTTGATTCCGATGTATGTTTGCTTCTGTTATGCCCTGAATGTGAGCCCTGGTAGCACAAAAGGAATACACTCCCATCTTCTTCATTTGGCACTAGATTCATTCAGTGCTAGATCGTTTTTTTGTTGTTGGAAGATTTGCTTCCATTTAAACAAATGTATTAAAGTTGTCTGAAAAATTCTACATCAATTTGTTCGTGGTGACTTTCAAGTGACAGTGTATGGGCACTTACATATTACCACATGGTTCCTATCTCGAATCTGCTTCTTCTTTATGCAACCTTTACAACGCTTTATGTCTGGCCAGTACAGCAGAAAAAACGAAACAAGAAGTAATTGAAAGAAACTTTTTTGGGAGTGTTTTTCTGCCTCTTTGCGCGGATATGCAGCATCTTTCACGTTCACATAGGATGAGAAAACAGCTGCCGTACTTCGCCATTTTGTTGTGCTAGCATTTTAGTAGGTGTGTTGAACTTTATGCAGAGTAAGCTACTCCTCCCACCAGACCTGCATCGAAGCAGGCATGTTTAATTTCAGTTTACAAAAATGGGCACGTGGTATCAGGTATAGGTGTCTAGGCGCCACTAAAAGATTCACACACTCAGTTTTCTGTCATCTACTTATTATGACGGTGCTGAAAGGTGTGGAGCACCACAAACTCCACAAAAGAAGGCATCAGCTAGCATATATTCATTTTGTTCCCCAGCACACGTAAAATTCAAGTCTTTAAGGTTTTTGCATTTGTTAAACAAATCACCACAAGCAACATATATCAATGAATCGTAAATCACGTCTTCTTCTTTCTTTTTATTCAAAAGGCCTTCATAATAGCTCCCAACAGCCAACACGTGTTTCGTCGCGTAAGGAGTGTAGTCCCACGACTTTCTCAAGGCTGTACAAGTGAAAAACACATATAAAAGGCCAATGTATGGAAACAAGATTCCAAATAAAATGAATTACCATCGTATATATTTAAACACCAAAGTCGAAAAGCTGTGTATTCAAGATAAAAAGGTGGAGAGAAATCTCCATATATAGAATATAGAAAGCATTTCATTTCAATAGACTCACGATGTTATGAGTAAAGTGAAAATACCATTGTTAACACTGATTTATCACGACTATAACCCAAATATAGATGGAGAGAGAAGGAGATTAAGCCCATATAGACCAGAGTCTCAGACATTAGTGTACAGCATATCGGTGAATGTTCTAAATTTCGTGCCACACCTGAGTGTCCTTCTAGTTTTAACATGCAAACCCGTGACATCTACAGTGTTGTGTTTAAAAACCATATCTAATAAACACTAACCAAGCGCACCTATTCAAGTAAAAAGCAATTTATCTAAATTATCCGTATTGTCAAAACCTGGAAATAAAGGAAAAACGCGGAAAAGGGTATAGACAAAAAACGCGTGTCAGAATGATTTACATGGAATCTGATTACGTCAGTAGCTATAATTGTAGCTAAAAGGAGACACCTACTTGAAATGTGGTGCTAATTCCAGACCACACAGGGTATCTATTTCGATGGTGTCCGTACAAAAATCCTAATTCTTGTAATCTTGACCCATGTCCCTCTCACAGTGTGCTGTAAAAATCATACATAAACCTCCGTGAATATCCGTGATACGTGCAAAGATGACGTAAATGCGAGTAATTACCCCGAAAGTTTGTATAGATATACAGAGCTAATATCAACTTTTCTATGAGCGTGTTGAATACCAAAAATTAAACCGAAAAAAGCAGAGTACTACTAACAATTCACAATGGCGGCTAACAAGCTACTCACACGTATATATCACACCATAAGTTAGTCAGCCATGACTTCGATCCTTAAATGTTATCACTACAGTTTAAATCCCAATAACGTTAACTCAAACGTCGTTCCCACTATCTTACCTATGAAAATATTCGTTACGGTATGGACATCGCCACATAAACGTGCAGGAAAGCCGAGTGCAGCAGCCTGTATCCTGTTCAAAAACCCCGGCTATCTATCAAACGGAAGAACCAATCATAGCGACGTCGGGCGTCTCGCGTCATCCAGTAATAGTGACATGGAAATAAGACTTGGTGTTCACTCTTATCCTTGCTACTTTCGTATTAGAGAAACGCATCGTCTACTTCTGCACGTCTCTGTTTAATGCATACGTATTTTGTCGATTAGCAATATTTCGGGGTGCCACAAAATACCTGTTTCTCATCAATTCAAATTCTATTGGTGATAGTGAACCTTTTTTTTTGGTGTCACATTCCAATGTGAGTTATGATTTTTCGCGTCCTGCTGATAAACCGCCTCAGTGGCTAAAAAGTGTTTCTAAGCTAGTCACTTCGCAAGTGTTACGTCTATTTAAAATAGTGCCTTCTAATCTCTCCATCAATTGAGGTCATTACATTAATTTATTTTAAATCATCATTTGGTCATTTATTTTAAATGCCAAAATCCTATGGTTTATACCAGTGTATAAAAGGAAGGTCATGCATTCAATACATAAAGATCTATGGCATCTTATTTATACTTTTCATGTTCTTGTTTCTTTCCATTAAATACTATAGGCAAATATAGTTTATACATTTGAGTATGGTGAGCTATGTGACATCAAGACATGCTTGTGATCAGATGATATACAGCTCATTAAAATGTACATGCATAATGGCGTAGTTTCTGCGTCATTCATTCAAGTATTAACACAAACATTCTATCTACCTAAGAAATAGTGTAATTCCTGGACGAAATTTAAGCCACACTCTGTGCTCCTCAATTTCAAAATCCAAAGAGCTTCTTTTCTACGTAATGTCAGTTCCCTATTGCCACCCCTAGGGTGTCTGGGTATATGTTCTATTCCATAAAATTCAAAACGTTTGTTAGTTATCTGTTCTGAACATGTAGATATATGAGCCGCTAGAGGGTATCTCATATCTCATGTCCCCATGTCTCACTGCCCGTATGTGTTTAATTTCAGTGCAGAATAATAATTACTCCTCCCACCAGACCTGCATTGCAGCAGGCATGCTGAATTTTAGCGCAGAGTAAGTTACTCCTCCCACCAAACCTGCATTGCAGCAGGCGTGTTAAACTTTAGCGCAGAGTAAGTTACTCCTCCCAACAGACCTGCATTGCAGCAGGGGTGTTGAACTTTAGCGCAGCGTAAGATACTCCTCCCACCAGACCTGCATTGCAGCAGGCGTGTTGAACTTTAGCGCAGAGTAAGCTGCTCCTCCCACCAGACCTGCATTGCAGCAGGCATGTTGAACTTTAGCGCAGAGTAAGTTGCTCCTCCGACCAGACCTGCATTGCAGCAGGCATGTTGAACTTTAGCACAGCGTAAGTTACTTCTCCCACCAAACCTGCATTGCAGCAGGCGTATTGAACTTTAGCGCAGTGTAAGTTGCTCCTCCCACCAGACCTGCATTGCAGCAGGCATGTTGAACTTTAGCGCACAGTAAGTTACTCCTCCCAACAGACCTGCATCGCAGCAGGCATGTTGAACTTTAGCGCAGAGTAAGTTACTCCTCCCAACAGACCTGCATCGCAGCAGGCATGTTGAACTTTAGCGCACAGTAAGTTACTCCTCCCACCAGACCTGCATTGCAGCAGGCATGTTGAACTTTAGCGCAGAGTAAGTTACTCCTCCCAACAGACCTGCATTGCAGCAGGCATGTTGAACTTTAGCGCAGAGTATGTTACTCCTCTCAACAGACCTGCATTGTAGAAGGCATGTTGAACTTTAGCACAGAGTAAGTTACTCCTCCCACCAGACCTGCATCGCAGCAGGCATGTTGAACTTTAGCGCAGAGTAAGTTACTCTTCCCAACAGACCTGCATTGCAGCAGGCATGTTGAACTTTAGCGCAGAATAAGTTACTCCTCCCAACAGACCTGCATCGCAGCAGGCATGTTGAACTTTAGCGCATAGGATCGAGACTGCCCATGTCTTCATAAGACTTCGTCCGAACAAAATTAAAACATACACGTGACAGAATTCCAAGTTCAACATTATAGTTTTATTCAAATTTAAGATCATTACTGAAGGCAAAAAGTATTTAGTCAATATTTAATTAACTCAGATATAATGTCAAAGTCATAATCTGTGGGAGGACTAACATAAGGTCAGCCTCTGCACTAAGTCATAGCCAGAATAAAATATATAGCAAATAAATAGACTGACATAGAGCCTGCTCCCAAAGAGGTAAGCCAGAACACTGAATATAAATCAAATAACAGACTAGCGTAGACATTACACAGTTAGGAAGCCAAAATAAATGACACAAGTCTCGAAAACAGAATCTTTTATAGGGTTTTAGATAGAGATGCCACACACATTTAGTTACTTCAAATGGTCTGACTTGGTTGTGCTAGCAATTTATCAAGACATTGACCTATGAACATTCAAATGCGTAAGATACATTCAATCAGATACATGTAGAACAGTGTTTCCCATACAGTGGTGTGTCGCAAGTCAATTATTGGTGAGTCGGGAAAGTCCAAGCAATTAATGCTCTATTACTTACCGATAATCTTCATCACTCCGGGTCCCGTTGTCCTCGTCCCATTCATTTACATATTGGAGATGACCATCTCCGCAACAGAAAAAATACAGAAGAATGCTGTTACACTAACCCCTCCCCTCCCACAGGGAGTATATATACACCGGCCTAACCCAGCATTCTCCCTGAACCACCAAGCCCCCAACAGGAAGGCTGGCCGTCCGGGAGGGAGGACGGGGCATATGAATGGGACAAGGACAACGGGACCCAGAGTAATGAAGATTACTGGTAAGTAATAGAGCATTACCCCCAGGTCCCTTATGTCCTCATCCCATTCATTTACATATTGGAGAATACCAAAGCAGAAAAGCCGGCCTTCCCAAAAAAAAAAAGAAGCTAACCCAGGAAACCACACCAAGGCAGCCACCGAAGGAAAGCCAAAAAGAAAGAATCGCCGAAAACCCCCAGGCAGAGCACCCAGACAAGAGGGAGCCCTATCAAAGCAGGAGCGCACCCAACAAAACAACTGGAGGCCAGCCAGACGAGGAGGCTGACAACCATAGAGGCCAAACCAGCCCACAGCATGCCCCACAGCAAACATGGGAAGTGGAGAGAACGGACACCACAACCCACTGAAGCAGCCAAGAACAAAAACAGCGAGGAGGCCACCCAAAGAAGAAGACCAAAGGACAATATGCCACCAAGCCAAAACCGGGCAACTGGAACCAGACCAAGGCACAAACAACCCACCCCAGCCAAAAACAGGCAGCGGAAAGGGAACCCCAAGAAAAAGGCCACAGAAGCCCACCAAGGGCAGGACCAAACCAGAAGAGGAGGGAAGCAAATGGCCAGGCCCAAGCAACACCTCCCTCCTCCCCCCCGAAGCAACCATCACGACCCGGCACCAGAGAGCCCAGAGGACAACCCCCCGAAACCCCACAGAAGAGCACCAGGCCCTAGGAAAAAAAGAGACCAGCACCAACCACGACAGCCGACCAGCACCCAGCCGGAAGGCGAAAGAGCCCACGGACACGCCAAGACGGAAAGCCAAGGCACCGGGGAAAGAAGGAAGAAAGGGGAACAGGAGGGAGCGTCGACCCAAAGAACATAACCCCAGCAGAACACCCCAACAGCAAAGCCTGGGAGACAGGAGCATGAAGCCACAGCCCGGACAAGCACACACCGACCACCCGAGAAGAGGCGCAACAGGCCCCAAACTGAACAGGTAGCCGATCAAACGATCCAGAGAACCCAAGACCAGAACAAGGGAACCACAAGGGAGCTAACTGCAGCAGCAGCGGACAAACCCAACCAAAGACCACCGAAAGAACAAGCCAGGCAGAGAGGAACCCAAACAGACGAGGTAGAAGACAGGACCAACAACACACAGGCCAGCAAAGACCTGAGCCCAACAACCGGACTCCCCAGGGGCCCGGAAGGAACCGGAGAGGTCCACACACCACAGCCGGGAAACACCAACTCCGAGGGGAAGGACTCCCAAAACCAGCCCGGCCACAGAGGCAACAGAAGCCAGGATGGAAAAAGAACAGGCAAACCAAACCCCAAGGCCCAGCACGCATCAGGGGAAGGCAGTATCAGGGGAGAAACCCTATGGCAGAAACCGCAACAAAACACAAGCAGGCGAGAAGCCAGAGCCAAAGCCAAGCAAACAGCTCGACCAGAAGGACCCGAAGGTCCAAAACACACCTGTGGAAAGCCAAAGAGGGGAGGACCCCAACAGAGCACAGGCAAGCAAAGGCCGGGTGGGCGCCGAGAGCCCCTGCAAGGAAAACAGCAGAGCGAGCAGGACCACAACCAACAAGTCAACCGCACAAAGACCCGGAACAGCAAGGGCCGAGAACACGGAAAACACCAGGCCCCAGCACCCCACAGGGGAGCCAAAACCCGAAGAATTCACAGAAGAGAAGAACCGCCAGCAGCCACAAGGACAACACTAGAAGGCAGAGAGCAAGCAGCCCCGGAGAGTGCACCACAGGTGAAGCCGGAAAGGACAGCCACCCAAAGGAAGCCCCCAGCACCTGCAACACCCAGGCGGACACCACAACCAGGCATGAACCAGGGCCAACCTGGCCGAACCACAGGGAACAGAGGAGAGGAGGCTCAGGCAAGGAAGCAATGCAAAATGCCACCAGACCCCCTCAAAACAAGCCACAGACCGCCAGCGGACCAGGGGACCAGCAACCAGGCACACCACCCGACCGACACAACCAGAGGCAGCAGGCAATCAGGAAAAACAGAAGTGGGAGACAGCCCAAAACAGGCCCAGCTGGAACACCCCACACATGCAAGGACCAGAACCCGACCCTAGAGGAACCAACACAAGCGAGCAGCCGGGCAACCCCGAGCAGACAGCACCAGCAGATCCAGGAGGACCCGACACCAGGACGCAACCAGGCACCCAATTGCCAACAGGGAGGAAAGGCCAGAGACCAAGCAGAGGCAGCCGCAAGCCCGCAACCAGGAGCAACCGGAAAACGGCCCCCGGAACAACAGGCCCACGGGGAAAAAATGAGCCCAACCCCAGCTAAAGAAACAGGATCAGGCAGGGACAAGAACACGCCCCCCACGCCAGAGAACCAAAGCGGAGAAGAACACCACAGGCCACCGCAGGCCAGCGGAAGCACAGCCGAGGCCAACAGCACCTGGGAAACCAGCCAGGCACCAAGCATGGCCCACTCAGCCTCAAAGACACAACCACCACAGGAAGTGCACAGAGCGGGAAGGCCACCCAAAGGGAGCAGGGGCTGAACACCAGAACCAGCCGCGAAACAGGAGGACACAGGCAACAGACAGAGTATCCAGCAGACAGGGAGCCGCAGCAGGAGCTGCTACAGACTGAGTAGCACCACTGACAGAACCAGGAGCCAGGAAAAGCCAGACCAGAGGCGAAGGGCGCGAGCAGGACCCACCGAAGGAAACCAAAGGCAAAAGGCATGCACAGGAGACAGAACCGCAAGCGCAACTCCCGAGAATCCAGCGGAGAGCAGCAGCCGGGGAACACAAGGACCAAGCCAAGGAAACCACAGAAGCTAGGAACAGTGCAAGGAAAGTGCCAGAGCCCAGAGCAAAAAAGACAGCTGAACCCAGCACGGAAGCGGCAAGCCGCTGAACATAGCACCACCCAGCCAGGCCACACGAAGCAGCCCAAAGGCAGGGACAAGCCTCCCACGCCACACCAAGCCAGAACCAACACAAGGAAGGAAGAGAAAGGCTCTGTGCACCCAGGAGGCCCCATGGTAAAACCCAGCCACCCAGGCTGTACAGGACCCAAACCAGGAGCACACACAGGGGGCAGCAGGGGAAGCACGCAGCAACAGAAGCCGCGGAGTGAAACCACACAGGACACAGGACCAGGCGCCAGGGCTCGAGCGAAGCACAAGAAAACAGCCCATCGCAGGAACAGCGAGGCAAAGAAGGAACAGCCAGGAACCCCAAGAACCAGACCGGCCAAGCCAAGGCACGCCCAGCAAGCACAGTGGAACAACCCGACAGGGAGCGCTAGCCGGCAACAAACCAGCACCAAAACAACAGGGCAGCGGTACCCGAAGACCAGGACAGGTACCAAGGCGCGACACCAAAACGCAGCGCAGGACACATACTGGAAAAACGAGACCATAAGGCAGAATGGACACCACCATTCCCAACAGACCCACACAGAGAGGGTTGCTGCAAAGAGACACAGAAGCAAAGGGGACAAAGGCGGAAGAAACACACAGCAGCGTACCAGAGCAGAAAGCACACAACCCAGGGAACACCAGAAGCCCAGGAAGCGGCAGCGACCCGGAGGGGCGAACAACGCCCCCCCGCACCAAGACCATCCAAAGTGCAACAGCAGACTACATGCTGCACAGATGGACACATACACATAGAAACATATATGACAGCAGCAGTTGGCACGAGGGGAAACGAGGCAATCCGGATCCACATTCCACCCCCGGCAGACAGCCAACACAGCAGGGAAACACAAGAGAGTGGAACCCAGACCAATGAAAAAAATAGTATATGACCACAACCACCAGGCCACAGTGACTCTGCAAGGCAGGAAGAGGACACCAAAAGTAGAAGGACCCCTGCAATCTGAAAAAAAACATCAGGCAAGAAATGGCCACGAATTCAAGCATGGCACACACAGTATTGGTAGACCCCCATGTGTATAACAAAGGAATCGGTAAAGCGCAAGCTTGGCACTGAACAACAGATGGATTTCCGTCACCCAACGCAAGGGCACACATGTGAACAACCTCAGAAGGATGAAAGGCTGAGAGGACCCACCAGGAGTCAAACCTCCGATCATGAGGAACAAACACAGGACCATGACACAAAACCAGCAGTCCACTCCGCCATCAGCCCCAGTGTCTGAGGGAGAAATGAAAGACAAAATGGGAACATGACCCAGGCTCCCCGTGGGCCGCCGTAAGTAAGTGGTAAAATAAACCGCTATGCGGTACTCACCACGGGAGTCGTCAACCACCAACACTCAAGACTGACCCCCAACCACCAGCCCAGACGCCATCCAACAGCGAGCACCGAGGCATCAGAGGAAAAACCAGGAGCAGCTGGCACCCCCAGGCGTCCATGCAGCGTCCAGGGAGGAAAGCCGTATCCAACAGCAGCAACCGGCACCCAGGAACACCAGGAGCCTCACCAAGACCGTCCCGAGGTGCCCCAAACAGCAACAGCAGTGCGTCTTTCCGACCGGCCCTGCCACAGGAAGACGCGGCCTTCAACCCGGAACAGCCCGGGAGGAGCGGCGCCCCAGCCACAAAGGACCGGCCGTCCACAAAGCAGCTCCCGGCCAGCCCGGCAGGCCAGGAGTCCGCGGAACAGGACGTCGAGAAGCCCAGCAGCTCTACGAGACAATGAGGAAGACTTCAGGGGCGCAGAGGACAGCCCAGCTGCCCGACGAGACGTCCCAGAAGCCAACAGCAGGTAAGAGCAAACTTCACATCCCTTTCTGTCCGAAGACAGAAAAAAAGAACAGGGAGAATGCTGGGTTAGGCCGGTATATATACTCCCTGTGGGAGGGGAGGGGTTAGTGTAACAGCATTCTTCTGTCTTTTTTCTGTTGCGGAGATGGTCATCTCCAATATGTAAATGAATAGGACGAGGACATAAGGGACCTGGGGGTAATAAAGATGCCTTAAAATTTTCTATTTTTCTTGTCAATTTGCTACGCTTCAAAGACAGAGGTAAAATGTCAGGCTGTCTTCTAACAAATTGTTGCTTATTTCTTTTTATAAGGAAGTTGGTGTCTAAAAACTTCTCTCACTTTGCAGTCATAGAAAGCCAAGTAAAGTGAATTAATTGATAGTCTTGCTAGGGTATAGGGCGTTTAGAACTAAAGGCTGTATATTGTCATTTTTTGTAACACACAACAACATGTAAATACCTGTAAAATAACTGTACAGATTCTGGAGCTGAGAAAGCAAAAATTAAGCACATTTTTTCTAATTCTATGATAAATATTCACTGAAACCTGATTTCCACGCATTATCATTTGTGTGTCATATAGTTTCTTCAATAAAATGGTATGTCAGTGCAAATTTAGTGGCATTTCAATGGAAAATGTGCTATCTGTAAATGACAGTGCGTTACCATACCATGCTTTGGATACATAAAAGAATTGCCTCCCTCGTATCCTTTAAAGCTTTAGGTGGGTTACAAAATGTTGTTGTTTTAAAAAGTGGGCTGTGGTCCTAAAAGGTTTGGGAAGAATTGATCTAGAAACATCTACTTTAATGCATATTAAAGTTTGAGGTGTCCATAGAATATGAAGGAAATTATATGACATTTATATAATATAGAAATGCAATAGACAGTTCAACAGATAAATGAACTCTGGGAAAGATTTGAGCAAAGGGTCTTGAAAGTTACAAAGACAGGAACACCTTGAGCATGGTTTCATCAAGAGGTACACACATTAAAACAGTTTATTAATACAGAGACCATGCAATAAGCTTTTATTTCACCGATTTTCTGATGTGGAAAATCACACAGAATACATCCACATGGACAAGGCTCTCTCACATAAAAATAAAAGAACACATTCCTTTCTGCGAACAAGAAAATGTGCAAATGTAAGCTGGCTTTGGCCTAGCTGTACTTATTTTAGCCTAATTGAATTAGAGAATACTTTTCTAATTAATAAAAACACTTCAACAGCTGCCTACCAATAGAGCAGCAGGTGGTGGCAATGTTAGGAGGTGAGGTCAGGTGCGAGATGGAGGCTCATAGTCTATACCGAGAGCGGGGATCCCAAAGCATGGCGGAGGAGCAAGAATAGGCCTAGAGAGGAAGAGAACATAGACTGCTGACTTGGGAGATGGAAAACCAGGGTTCGAAACTCGGGGTCGACTCCACATCCTGTGATTCTGGGCAATTCACTTAATCTCCCTGTGCCTACCAAAAAAAAAAAATTTGAATGTGTCCTTGTGTAACGTAACTGGTGCTCATGTAAAGCGCTCCAATACCTTCGGGTCGAGTTCACACTATATAAATCTGCAAAAAAAACTAATCAACTATAATGCTAGCTTATGACAGCTATGGAAGAATAGAACCCACCCAGTCAAAGCACAGTGAGACAGAAATGCTTCATTGGAAGGACAAACACAAGATTAGGGTGGAAAGCTTTCAAATGAGGAAGCAAGACAGACAAGAAGGCCATGGAATGATGAGCACGGGGTTGCACAAAGCCCACTCTTAAGTCTTTAGTGGATACAATAGGTCTGTTTGCCAACAGAGCTGTCTGTAGGCGAGCCCTGACATGTACTAGTTGTTCCTATAATCAATCGGACAATGGACGTCGACCTCACATTTGTCAATGTTCTACTAATGATTCTTAAGATACAACACTCTCAATTGTTAGCTGGAGTTTAAACTGGACAGAAACTCTGACTCTTGTGTAGAGGGACCAGGCGCGCAACACCCATTGGACTCAAAGGGCTTCAGCCCCCTCCCCCCCCCCCATCGCGTGTGGCAGCCCGGGATGAGACAGCTTCCCGGGCACCCACACAGCCGCACCCGAGCACTTCACAGGTCTTTAAAAGACCATTTGCATGTTAATGAGGCCTCGCTGTTGTTTCACACCTTCTAAGAGCCCCTGCAGCTCCACTCTGCCTATTGCTTAAAGATTCAGCCCCCCCCCCCCGAAATTTTTTCTTAGCCCCCCTCAGAAATCTGGCTCTAGTTGCACCTCTGACAGGGACTAACCCTGATAGGAAGAGAGCTGGGAGCAGTGAGAGTTCAGGAGCAGGGTCTTGGTCTGCCCTTGGGATTTGGGATTAGAGAGGAATAAGTAGTACCTGGTTAAGGCGTCTGGTGGAGAAAGGTGCGGAAGGATGCTCCGGCAGTCTTCAGTAGCTGGGAATAGTGTTTGAATGGAGGTTGGTACTCAGTTCAATGATGGGCCACGAGGAGGCGAACACGTTTTCCCAAAAATCATTTTAATAGCACCTTTTATTATTTGCTAAAGTGCTGAATATCTTATTTCTTTTATTTAAAGACTTTTATATAGCGCAAACTTGACCCGAAGGTATCAGAGCACATTACAGTGTTAATATAGCAGCAGTTATATGAGCTACATATGGAGTAAATCAAAATACATAGTAACAGTATATAAGATAAGTATATCATAGACAGTAGTATATGGGGACATTAGCGCAAACCAGACCCAGAGGTTTCAGAGTGCTTTACAAAGTTACCATAGCAGCAATTACGTGAGATACATATGGAGTAATTAAAACTACATAGCAGTATATAGGAGCGGTATATGCTAGTCAGTAGGATGTGTGAACTATATGGTTCTGAGCTGGTTATGGTAGGGTGTTGTGAAGGTGGAGAGAGTAGAGACAGTTTTTCCGCGTGACAGTGATGCTCAGATGTAATTGGAGGGTGTGGGGTAAGGGCAACAGGTCAGTCAGATGTTTTAGGTGGGAGGGTACAGGCATTGATTGAGAAGAAGTTGTTTACATTTCTTCTTGACGTGAAGGAGTGATTGGCTGCCTCGCAGATCCAGTCTTTGTGCTTCTGAGCCAGGTAACACTTCTCTGCAACATTTTGACGTTTGATGTGCATGAGAGTGCTCGAAAATGTACCAGCCGTTTTTGCTCCTTCGAGAGATGCTTGTCACCCGGATTCGTCATGGACAGTACTTGTCTAGCGCTTCCCGCGGGGGTAGGGGAGGGGGTTGAGCTAATAATCTGCCTGTGGCTATCCTCACTATGCCTTCTCTCCTCAGTGACAACAGCAGCGTGTGGTAAAGTCAGCAAGTGGGACGACCTCTCACAGTCGTTAAGTAGCACTCTGTTTCCTCGCACCGTGTCTCTGTCTTTGATCTCACATAAGTACGGCTAATTGTTCCTGCAGACGGGCCTGCGTCTCACCCCTAAGCCTCCTTTAAAGCAGCTGCCACGTCACTGAGAGTACACTTGAATGCTTCCCGCCGAGACCTGGGAATCTCTGGTCTTCGCATTTAAACACCAGTAAATAGTTCCCCCTGCTTTTCTTGCTGAGAATCTCTTTGTACATTTCGGGCCTGTGTTTTGTTACTCGAGATTCAAAGTATTTGAGGTCAATGTGAGAAACAGATGCATGATGCGATGTGAGATCTTTTTTCTGCACTGCAGAATTTATTCAAAGAGGTTCAAATTTCAATTCATAACGTTATCCCATTCCTAGATTTGAATATTAAAGGCACCTAGATCCTTGACATCGGGGAGCATTGTTTTTACTACACATTTAGTAATGAGTTTAAAAAACGTCATTTTTTTCTCGCTGGCTATGTACACACATGCCAACTTAGTGTCTTGTTTAAAGTTCTATCTATGTGGTAAGTGAATGCTTTGGAAGCATTGCATTGTACTGAATGTGAATTCATCTCTGTCTTCGTACCCCGGGGAATGTTTTGCTGGCGGGCACCAAGGCTTTACAGGGCGCAGGTGTGTGACAGGACAGAATGACTATGTCACAAGTGGGAGGGAGGGACTGGGCAGCAGGACTTTACTTTGTGATGGGGTCAGGTGGCAGGCAGTGGGACTTCAGTTTACTTTGAGGACTTTTATTTGTGAGGGACTCTAAGCATCAGGACTTTGTCAGGTGTAAGGGGTAGATATTGTGACTTTGCTGGGACAGGAATGGAGCGGATTACCAGGCACGAGACGTTGCTGTTTGGGGTAGTGACAACTGTTGTATCAAACGCCAAAATATCGTGAAGTTAAGTGTCTATAGCCAAGTATAGATTTACCATTTTTAACTCCACATTACACACCTTGAAGACATATATCTTCAAAGGTACATATTCTGGCTATGATATTTGTGTATCCCAATATTTAACATTCGATATTTGAACTGTATACCATGCTGTGTTCAGTGTGCCGCTGCATGTGGGTTCATGACTGCTACAGGTCCCTGACCTGAGGTCCTGCTGGCATAGCAGTTTGCACGTTTCGGCCAGTGCTTTAAATGGGGAAAAATAAGTGCAGGTACTCATTAAAATGAACTAGAGGTGTTGTGAGGGGGCGGGGCTAAAGGCCAGACATGATGATACTTAACGACTTCTATATTAGTTGCAGCACATACCAAAACACATGAGAAATGTGTTTATATGAACAAAGCAAGTCAACTTATTACTCAAAATGAAAGAGAAATGCGATAATGTGTTAACATTTCCTTTTTTTTTTGCAATAGTTGCACCTTTTTAATGTCATACTGTTAATTGCTGTTTGGCACAATACTATATATTTTTGAGCCTGGAAGAAACTGAAAATACCCCCACTTCGAACAAAAGATCTTATTGCGCCAAGCAAATTAAGCAATCATGACCCTCCCCAGAAAAAATCTCTTGTCTCTTCCATCGATCTATCCATTCATCCTTTCATCCTACCATTTACCTGCTGATGTCCACCATTTAACCTTTACATTCTATCCTCTATTCAGTCTTTCATCAATCATTCAGTTTTTCACCATTCCGTCTATCCACCCTTCATATCCAAACCTATCCATCCATCTCCAAACCTATCCATCCATTACCAAACCTATCCATTCATCACCAAACCTATCCATTCATCCTTTAACTCATCCATCTCTTTATCACCTTTTCCCTCATCCATCAATTTATTCGCTCATCCATCCATCAACCCTTTCACTCTTTTATTCCATCCACCTTTTCATTCCATCCACCCTTTCACTCAATCCCTCCTTTCACTCATCCATCATCCGCCCTTTTAGCCAATCATCCACCCTCTTTCACCCATGCATGCTTTCACTCATCCATCCATCTATTCATCCATCCATCCATCCAGACATCCACCCTTGCTCACTCATCATCCACTCACCCACCCACCAACCCTTTTATTCGTTATTTATGAATCTTTGTCGCCGAGCAGACATGTACACACAAAGTGCCACCCATTTTCTTTAAAATACCTCCTGAGAGTGTCTTGATTCTCTCTCTTTCTCTCACTTTTTTCTTACAAAAACAGGAATACAAATGCAAGCAAACACACAAACATAGCAGACACACAAGGGCAGAGATGACATGAGCACCAGTTACATTACAGAAAGTCACGTTATTTTTTGTTTTAGGCCTAGGACAATTAAGTCATTTGCTCAGAATCACAGGATGTTGAGCTGAAGCTGGGACTCAAACCTATTTTCATAGTTCCTTGTTAGGCAGCTCTGACCGGCCCTAACATTACATCCTCTCCATTTTCCTATCTTGGAAAGATGCCTCACAGCCTATGCAAACATAAACCCCCCACCAAGGCCTGAAAGACACTGGAGCGAAGGTGCTAACAACAGGCACACAGCAAGGCCAATTCACTAACTCTCCTCCTTTCCCAGCAAACTATAGCTTCAGGGCGCTAGCCTGGACCGGGAGCAGGGAAGAAAAGCAGAGAGACCCTTAGGCACCATCCCATCGCCCAAATGTCCGCCTTCCAAATCTGATGCTGGGTAGCGTGTAATACCCTCCCCCCCCCCCTCCGCAGACTCGTACTGAGAGCTGCATTCATCTCGGTGTCATGCTGTAATTAGATTTGTGGGGTAGGGGATAGGCTCACAGTCCCACACCTACAGTGTAATTGACTGGGCAGGGTCTGATTGGACCCTTAACTTTTATTCACAGAGGGCCGCAGGGCATTCGCAACCCTAAACAGCCCTTAAGTGATGCAAATGAGCAGCTGCTGGATTGCTCAGCAGCGGCTCAATTCAGAGGCATACACTGCCCCTCCCTCCATTCTGCCTTCTCTTTTTCGGCAGCAGCCGAGCAGAGCACTTTCTGCAGTGCCATCGAGCCTGCACTGCCTGACTTTCCCCTGAGTACTGGTACTGTCCTTAGCGAAGGAAAAGTTCCGGTACTCAAAGGGAGAAAAATAAAAAGTGGCGGTACTCCGTACCGGTGAGTACCGGCCCATTTAAAGCACTGGTTTCGGCCGTAGACACCGCATGCTCTGTCTCAAAGAGACATGCTGTATCTAGTTTGTGGGCTTCAGCCCTCCCCTAGCATTCCTATTTGCTGTCTCAGTCATCGCTCCATACTTCGTTCTCCCCATGTGTCCAAGGCATGCATGCATCATACCTCTTCCAGAGTTTAGCCCTCCCCGAGAACAGTAATCAACTACTTCTAAACATATGCAGTGGCCATTTTAGGGCATTGTTTCTGCACTACTTTTTAAAAATTCTTTTAAGAGTGCTTTTCACAAGCGCCAATTGCGGCTGATCTGGGGACAGCCTGGTTCACTAGCGTTGCGCCAAGTTGTGCACATAAGGTATCAAGTTATTACGGTTACCCTTATTGCAGGTTGCTAAGTTGTTATCAGTTAACTCTTTGATTATCTCCATAACCAGTTGCCACTCTGGGACACATGTAATGTGAGCTTTAGTGGCTCGCAACACAAAATATTTTCATTCACATTCAAAACAGACATTGGCCCCTTCACAGCGCTTGGTTTCCACAAAAGAACTGCACACCCAGTAGACCTTTCTCCCACCCACACATAGATATTTCAGCTTTGCTCTATCTGCCCCAGACTCTCTCAAATTCAAGAGTGTATTTGTATGGTCCATTTGTAGCAGTATATTCTTTTCCAAATGGAAATGATTACTCCTGAAGCAAACAAGCATTGGCATAGTCAATCAGCAATGGGAGTGCCTAATTGCAGAGACGTTCCGAGAGATGTTCGAAAAAAGTCCCTGCCCTGACAGCGACAGAGCTACACCAAAACTGGGTTTGGGCTTAGATCAGTAAGGACAAGCCACCAATCAGATAAGAAACAACAGGAATGCCAATACTGATATTTATCTTTATATGCACTACTAATTGCAAGGTAGCATATTGAATGAAAACAACATGAACCTATTGACCACTTTTTCCGTCAATTTAATCAATCAATTCGTGATTCTTTTTTTATATATACACCATAAAGTTTTTGATTTTTGGTTTTTTTCAAGACTCCAAACATATATACAAAAAAATGTATGACTGCAAAACATGTAAAAATTACATCCGTACCATAATACAATCATTCTTATCATTCCTTTCATACCTACACTCGTTCACTAACCACACCAAACTGTACAGTCTCAGACACACATACTCTCATCAATCAAAAACAACATTTAGACCATTCTAAAAAATTCTTTTTTCATAAAGACCATAGAATGTATACTAAACAAAGTCGTCACTGTGTATAATATTATAAAAACAATTTCAAATTCTTATGGCCAAAGACAAGGTCTACGCATTTCGAACCCCTTTCAGTATCGGGGCTCTCATCAGGACCTGTAGACTGAAAAACAAACAAAAACTATTTTTAGTATACCTAGATACCTCTACTCTCTCTTTGCCACATACAGTCAGTAGTCTTTATTTATTTACCTCAGTCGCATGGAAGGTAGATCAGCCGATCTAGAACCCTGTAGTTATTTGAGTCTGTAAAGACACAACCAAAAAGCACGGGGAGCAAATCAGCCTCATCAAATGCTAAATCCTACTAAGGTCTCTCATTCACTCATATGTCCTTCATTGCTTACTTTATGGATGTCTTCTGAGGGATGGAACATGTCTTTTATATATTTCAGTCGCTATTCTGAAAAAGATTCCGTTTCTGAGATGGAAAATGCAGTCTTGCTTCCAACTTGTGTCTTAAGTATGAAAAGAGAATGCAAAAAGGAAAGTTTGGACTCGTTTCTATGTTCTAATCGGTTATACAGTATTGTATGAGCCAACTGGAAGGGACAAGTACCTTAATGCTGTGGATTTTGCTCCTCTTACTTTAGGCTGTTATCAAACTCGCATATGCTGTTTCAACACTTCGTTGTCAACTGAAAAAAATGCAGATACGTGCCTCGTTTTAATTCAAATGCTCTCCGGTCGAAAGTGGGACTGAACATATTTTGGAATGCAGGTTTTAACATACCTCAATTTTCTCGACATTTCATGTTCTTCCCGGAAGTCTCAAACGTCGCGGTGAATGCGTCACATTACGTACGTTTTTAAACGGTGCGTAATTGCCTCATATTTGGTCTCATGGGAATTGTAGTTCTTTGTGTGCCGTAACGACGAGTGCAACAAAAACCGCAAAATTTGAGTTTTTCAAAATCGTATCTAAAACTGAATTCTCACGTTCTTGTGGGGGGTTTAATTGTGAACGGTTAAGTGTAAATTCACCTCATGTGCCATTTATTGAAAAGATCCAAAAAACTTTATTGTTCCGTTTAGATTGTGAACAATGTCGTTTTCCATATCAAAGGTGGCAATCTAATAGCGAAAGGAGAGTGCAGATTCTATTCACATGGGATGTAGAATTCATCTCAGATTGTACAGTTCTGAGAGCTCATTCAATCCATTAGTGGCTGTGTTAAATTTAACTATTAACATAGCCTCTCTCCTTGATAGCTTGGTCTCAAGATCTCCTCCTCTTGGATCCTGTTCAACTTTTGATGTTACAGTCCACTTTAGATCTTTTATTAGATGATTGTGAATTCGCCAATGATTAACCAATGGTGCAGTTTGGACATTTTTATTAATACGCGATTTATGTTGTGAAATCCTTATTCTTGCTTCTTGGCTCGTTTTACCAATGTACAATTGGTCGCAGGGGCAGCGAATCCCATAAATAACATTTTTACTTTTGCAGTTAGAAAAGGATTCATGTTTCCAAAAGATGGAATTATGGACGAACAATGATCCTTCTTCGGTGGACTCGCAGCAAATGCAAGTTCCGCATTTATGGTGACCTTGTATCGGTGGAAGACCTACATAGTCTCGTACGGTATTTTGTTTGATTGCTGGCATCGCTGCTCTTACAACTTGGTTTGCAATGCTGCAGTCTTTCTTAAAAGCAAAAAGTGGATTCGGTTTTAATGAATAGTCCAGGTTTTTTATCAAGTGCCAATTTTGAAGGATTACTTTCTTCAAGGAGTTTGAATTCGGGCAGAATGTCGAGACACAAACTATCCTTTCCAGGGGAGATTTTTCTTTCTTTTCAAGTAGAGCGTCTCGTGGAGTCCACCAGGCTCTTTTCATGGCTCTTTTTAGCAATTTTTTGGGGTACCCTCTTTTCTTCAAGTTGTCAAGCAGTTTCGTTGCATGTAACAGATATTCGTCTTTATAGAAGCAGTTACGTCTCACTCTTAGAAACTGCCCATAGGGCAAGTTCTCCTTTAGATTTCTATGATGGTTACTTGTGAAATGTAACGCTTTATTGCGATCCGTTGGTTTTTTGAAGAGAGTGGTGACCAGTCTATTGTCAGTTGGATATATCTCTACATCCAAGAAAGATATCTTTATCTTGGAGTGGTTCAGACTGAATTTTATGTCTTCTGTCCGGTTGTTTAGCCAGTGATGGAAATTATTTAGATTTTCTTCAGTGCTGGTCCAAATCACAAATATGTCATCTATATAACGAGTCCATTTTCCAACATATTGGTAGAATGGATTCTCGTTATAGATGAATTTCTCCTCGTATTTTGCCATAAAGAGTAGTGCTAACTCAGGAGCGAAGGGACAACCCATTGCAACTCCTTTGATTTGGTAGTAGAAGTCTCCATTAAAATTGAAGTAGTTTTTCTTTAGGGCAAAGCTCGCCAATTCCATGATGAACTCAGTGGGAACTCTTACAGGTCTGAGTCTACTTTCCAAATATGAATTGATAACTGCCAAGCCTTCATCCTGAGGAATTTGTGTATATAATGATACTACATCTAATGTGACTAGATGTTGTATGTCTTGTTCAAAACTTAGTGAATCCAATTTATTGATAAAGTCAGTCGTATCTCGAAGAAACGATGGAACCTCCTCGACGAATGGTTTTAGAAAATGGTTGACAAACTTTGAGATTGGTTCCAACAATGACTCGCATCCAGAGACAATGGGTCTCCCGGGTGGCGCTGTTTCATTTTTATGTGTCTTTGGAAGAACATAAAATAGGGCTGTCCTCGGGTTTTTATTCTGTAAGAACTCATATTCTTTTTCATTCAAAAATCCTTGTTGGAATCCGTTTTCAAGTATAGGAAATAGTATGTTTTGTAGCTCTTAAGTTGGGTCTTTGTTAATCTTTCTATAACAATTGCTGTCATCCAACTGTCTCGTAACTTCGCAAGTGTATTCTTTTGTATCCCAAACAACTATCGCACCGCCTTTGTCGGCTTGTTTGATTATAATGGAATTATCTTTTTTGAAGATTTGTTAGTGCTTCCATTTGAGATCTCGAGGTGTTAAATTTGACCCATCTTTTTTTCTTTTCCATTTCTGTTATTGCTGATAGAATTGTTTTTTCAAAGATTGCAACTTCTTTCGGGATTTTGTAGGTTGGAGGGCAAAATGAAGATTTGTTCTTTAGACCTGTATTTCCAGTCGTTTCTGTATAGGGATTTTCTGCAAAGAAAGTTTTTAACCTAATTTTTCTGCAGAATTCAATAGCTTGCATTTTGAGTCTCACAAAGTCTGTATTTTTAGTGGGGACAAATGATAGCCCTTTTTCCAATATACTTAGCTCATCTTTAGTCAAGGTTTTTTTTTAAAGATTATAAACTAACGATGTCTCTAGTTTTTGTAGTTCTATCGACGAGTGGACATCTCCCATGGTTGGGTGTTGAATCTGACCCTCCCTCGTTGTTTCTGTTTGCCTCTCCCTAAAAAAGGGGTTTGTTGTTGTTGTTGTTGGAAATTCCCTCTTCTATTAGTATTTCTATAGCCTTCGTTTGTTTCTCCCTCACTGCCACTTGAGGATGATGATGTTTCTGAGAAGGTGATGACATTTTTTGAAGATCTCCCTTGATATTCAGGGAGGTATCTGCGTGAATCAACTCGTAGGTAAAAATCTGGCTGTAAATATGGACACACTTTTTCCAAGGCAAAATTTCTTTTATCCTTTTCAAATTTGTTCCCTTTTTGGTTTACCGTGTAGTCTTTGAACTCTGCTATTTCTTTTTCGACTTTATCTAATAGTGCTTTGGAATCTGTAATGATCTGGTTTGTTTTTATTTCCGATTCTAATATTTCGATTTCCTCAAGTTGTTGTTTTGAAATTCGTTGTGCTGTTTCTACTGTTAGAACCATTAGATCTCTACTGCACTTTGTCTCAATTAGACTATATCCTTTCTTATATAACGGGTCCTCTGTGAAGATTACTGGGATGTTTTTGACTTGTAATCCTCCTGGGATGGTGCCTGCCTTTAAATGTTGGATCAAAAAATGACCATGAAGATCCGTTCTTATTTGTTTTTTCTTTAGTCTTACAAGTTTGTCAGACTCATTTTGGTTTTTTGCTGACGCACTTAATGTTGCTGATGCAAAAAGAGGGGGGGCATCTAGTAGTTTTTTTTATATGTTCTTCGCTATATGCAAAAGTGTCTCTTTCTGTCATACTTCCAGTCACACCTAAAAATAATAAATCGCTCTACAAATACAACTTAAAAGTAAACTAGATTCAACTATTTTATTTCACCTGTGACCTAAACACAATAGCAACCAACAACCTCGCAGAGAATTCTCTGCTAAATAGAGCTACACCAAAACTGGGTTTGGGCTTAGATCAGTAAGGACAAGCCACCAATCAGATAACAAACAACAGGAATGCCAATACTGATATTTATCTTTATATGCACTACTAATTGCAAGGTAGCATATTGAATGAAAACAACATGAACCTATTGACCACTTTTTCCGTCAATTTAATCAATCAATTCGTGATTCTTTTTTTATATATACACCATACATTTTTTGATTTTTGGTTTTTTTCAAGACTCCAAACATATATACAAAAAAATGTATGACTGCAAAACATGTAAAAATTACATTCTCATCCGTACCATAATACAATCATTCTTATCATTCCTTTCATACCTACACTCGTTCACTAATCACACCAAACTGTACAGTCTCAGACACACATACTCTCATCAATCAAAAACAACATTTAGACCATTCTAAAAAATTCTTTTTTCATAAAGACCATAGAATGTATACTAAACAAAGTCATCACTGTGTATAATATTATAAAAACAATTTCAAATTCTTATGGCCAAAGACAAGGTCTACGCGTTTCGAACCCCTTCCAGTATCGGGGCTCTCATCAGGACCTGTAGACTGAAAAACAAACAAAAACTATTTTTAGTATACCTAGATACCTCTACTCTCTCTTTGCCACATACAGTCAGTAGTCTCCATTTATTTACCTCAGTCGCATGGAAGGTAGATCAGCCGATCTAGAACCCAGTAGTTATCTGAGTCTGTAAAGACACAACCAAAAAGCAAGGGGAGAAAATCAGCCTCATCAAATGCTAAATCCTACTAAGGTCTCTCATTCACTCAGATGTCCTTCACTGCTTACTTTATGGATGTCTTCTGAGGGATGGAACATGTCTTTTATATATTTCAGTCGCTATTCTGAAAAAGATTCCGTTTCTGAGATGGAAAATGCAGTCTTGCTTCCAACTTGTGTCTTAAGTATGAAAAGAGAATGCAAAAAGGAAAGTTTGGACTCGTTTCTATGTTCTAATCGGTTATACAGTATTGTATGAGCCAACTGGAAAGGACAAGTACCTTAATGCTGTGGATTTCGCTCCTCTTACTTTAGGCTGTTATCAAACTCGCATATGCTGTTTCAACACTTCGTTCTCAACTGAAAAAAATGCAGATACGTGCCTCGTTTTAATTCAAATGCTCTCCGGTCGAAAGTGGGACTGAACATATTTTGGAATGCAGGTTTTAACATACCTCAATTTTCTCGACATTTCATGTTCTTCCCGGAAGTCTCAAACGTCGCAGTGAATGCGTCACATTACGTACGGTTTTTAAACGGTGCGTCATTGCCTCATATTTGGCCTCATGGGAATTGTAGTTCTTTGTGTCCCGTAACGACGAGTGCAAAAAAAACCGCAAAATTGGAGTTCGTATCTAAAACTGAATTCTCACGTTCTTGTGGGGGGTTTAATCGTGAACGGTTAAGTGTAAATTCACCTCATGTGCCATTTATTGAAAAGATCTAAAAAACTTTATTGTTCCGTTTAGATTGTGAACAATCTGGGTTCTAGATCGGCTGATCTACCTTCCATGCGACTGAGGTAAATAAATGGAGACTACTGACTGTATGTGGCAAAGAGAGAGTAGAGGTATCTAGGTATACTAAAAATAGTTTTTGATTGTTTTTCAGTATACAGGTCCTGATGAGAGCCCCGATACTGGAAGGGGTTCGAAACGCGTAGACCTTGTCTTTGGCCATAAGAATTTGAAATTGTTTTTTATAATATTATACACAGTGACGACTTTGTTTAGTATACATTCTATGGTCTTTACGAAAAAAGAATTTTTTAGAATGGTCTAAATGTTGTTTTTGATTGATGAGAGTATGTGTGTCTGAGACTGTACAGTTTGGTGTGATTAGTGAACGAGTGTAGGTATGAAAGGAATGATAAGAATGATTGTATTATGGTACGGATGAGAATGTAATTTTTACATGTTTTGCAGTCATACATTTTTTTGTATATATGTTTGGAGTCTTGAAAAAAACCAAAAATCAAAAAATGTATGGTGTATATAAAAAAAGAATCACGAATTGATTGATTAAATTGACGGAAAAAGTAGTCAATAGGTTCATGTTGTTTTCATTCAATATGCTACCTTGCAATTAGTAGTGCATATAAAGATAAATATCAGTATTGGCATTCCTGTTGTTTCTGACAGCGACAGAAGCATATTGTGGTGAAAATGACCAAGCACTAGTTATATTGCATAAACTGCCAAAATACACTATATGAATGCACAGCGCTTATTAAGCATGAAGTAGGTTTACACAAATCAATCATGATTTCAGATATTCAGGCGGAGGGGCAGCAACATATTTGCCTTTTGCGCTCGCTGCCTGGAATCACGCTGTATATTTTGGCAGTTTATGCAATATCACTCATGCCTGAAAATTTTCACCAAAATATGCTTCTGTCACTCTCAGGGCAGGGGTTTTCACCTAACATCTCTAAGAACGTCTCTACAATTAGGTAATCCCATTGCCAAGACCGATTGGTTGTGCCAATGCTTGTTAACTTGGGTGATGGATTCCTGGACGTTCAAACCTTCCTGGAGGCACTTTATCACAGGCATACTCCTTCAGCAACAACGTGTCTCTTTCTCTAGCACATCCAAACCCAAGGAGGGCTGGTTTTAGGGGGCAACTGTTTTCAACATAGTTATCTGATAGCAACAAACACCTGTACCCAGTGATAATGCCCCATGCCTGCGTAGGCTATAGTTTCTCAAGCTTGTACATGTTTAGATTCTTGTGGATCTTCTCATATTACTTGTTATACAAGCCATCCTCTACTTTATTTTTAAACTAATCAGATTTGGAGGGCTGGTTGTAATCTATTGCATTTCCTGAGGGTATGTAACAGAAATCAACAATACATGTGCTGGGAATATAAAGAAATCAGGAAAATCAGGTACACTGATTCTAAAGTTGTGTGCTCTGCACAACTGGACAGAAAATTTCAGATAAATTCACCAGTAATGTATACATTGATAACTGACCTTCTACTTTTCTATGATTAAACACACTCCTTTGCACGATTATCCGTGTTCTTTGCAAATCCTTGTCACGCTATTTAGCCACTATGCCTAGATGGACTAATCAGGGATGTGCTAAACCTATGCCATAATTCTGAGTGCTGCCTCTTTCAATATGACTATTTTAGGTCATCATATAAAATAAGCTCACGTTCCCGCTCTAGTTGGTCGATCTTTAAAAAATGCACTTTGCCACCATCCCGGGCTGTGTGTGTGAACTACATTCATGCAGTGGGTGTTCGTGTATATGAAATCTCCCAGATCACCCTTTCATCACTTTCCAGTCACTCTCAACTCTTTCCGGGACCTCATTGAAATCTGCTCTATTGCAGCGTGTTGTGGCATGCACACTTAAGTTTGTGTTGCCTTTCAGCTCCCATCGGGTGCTGCTTGTGCATTAAAACCTCCAGCGTGTGCCACCTTTCCCCACATTGCACACCCGCATATACTACTTAGGAAATACTGAACGGATTTCAAAAGGCCGCTCAGCATTTCTCTGAGTCTTTTATATGTAACAGTATGGCTCACTTTACTCAACTCCTGATGTGTCCTGTTCATCACTCATGCTTATTCATTATTACGGCTGGTTTTCTTATAAAGCTCTTTTGTGTCATTGGTTTGACACTTATCATGTGAAACGATGCTGCTCTGAGTCCAAAGTATCAGTGGCTTCATGATAGTTGACTTGTTTGCTTGTCTTCTCTGGATCTTACAGTCTCTTCCTGCCTACACCGTCATTGGTAGGGCATCAAATTAAAGTCCTGTCAAAAGCATGTTTACAGATTTTAGAGGTTGCTTCCAATGGCATTTGTTAATAAAATGGATTAGAGTACAGTGGTTGTGAATGCACTGCTGTCGTTTGAGGGATGTTTACCTCTTCATATGAATTACCTTGAAGGTGGTACATATTTCATAGCGAAGACACTTTGGCTTTGCATTGATTCATTTTATTGCAGTGGCTTCATTGTTCCCTTTGTATTTGAGATGCATGTCTAATGTATACATTGTCTGGAACATTGCCTGTGAGACCCACGTTATTATTTGTCATACGGGTGTTTGGACAAAATATAGAGTCCAAAATATTGTGTGGATATTGTGAATGTACGTTTCTATGGGCATACAGAGTTTCTATGGGTAAACACATACATGTACCTTGACTATATATATATATATATGTATGTATATATATATATATATCTTCAAGGTATATAGATGCGGAGTTAAGAACAGTTAATCTATACTTACCTATTTGCGCTTACCCTCTCAATATTTTGATCACTGATATGTTTGACACGATATTCTGTATTACACTCCTCAGGTGTTAAGCACATTGAAGTCACTTCGGGAAGAATGCAATCATGAATAATTAAACCATGAGTTTATTTTTGTGCAGTTTATTCTATTAACCTTGCTTTGGTATTGAGCCTTTACGGGTGCCCTGGCATATTTGAGTCACCTCCTGGGATTATTTGAATTGTTTTTGCAGTATGCTGTAAGCTCATGTTCTTCTTGTTTAATCATGAATGGGGGCAGCTATACTGAAAATGCCACATAGTACAGATGGTTTATGTGAACATTTCATTTATTACTGGCAGACTAAAAGTAACAAAATAGCTGAGCACATGGAAACATAAAAACTACGAGTGTTGATCGTATTCGTGACTGCATATGGTACATGCCATGGCTTATGCTGTTCTTATTTGCTAATGGCCTAAGACGCACAATGCAGGTTAGTGCATCACACTGTTGAACCACTGAAGGGACTCATTGTTAATGTAAAGTTCAAATGGTGATTGGCTGCCTTGTGGATTTGCCAAGGATTTCTCCGAAGGATTTGTTGACACAAAGATACGTATAAGTGTATACATATATATATACAAAAGGTTGCCCTCAGAAGGAAATGCACTCACAGGTGGGTCTTGATTCTTTAATGGAGAAGCAGCGAGCACAAAATACGTACAACAGGAAATCTTAAATTGCGGCCTAACATATTTTGGGTTTCCATGCCCTTGATCACAGGCCCAGCAGAAATGCATTCACATGTTCAGATTTAAAAGGATGTCACGCCCCCAATGGGCCTTCTGAGCATCATGGTATTTGTAGTGCTGCATATGTATTTTTAGGTCTCGCCTGACCCAGCGCATGCGCTGGTCTGACGAGACTTATTGAGAGGGCTCCAAAAAGTGCTACCAGGCCAGCCTAGAGCTACAGTGCAAGTGTGCGGGAGCGCACGTCGCGCTTTACCGCGATTACTTTCACTTTCGCGGCCGCTTTTATGTGTGACCGTGATCGCAATCACTTTCGCGGCCACATGCCTGTTTTGCCTAGCCAATAGGTCTCGCTTTTGGGACCTTATAAGTATTTAGTTATGCAACTGTTGCATGGCTAAACACTTATAAGGTCCCAAAGGCGAGACCTATTAGCTATGCCAATGCTTGTTAACAGTGGGTCTCGATGTTGCTCCCAAATTAACGCCTAATTCTACCACAGTGGGTCCGCATCCATATCGCCAGTCTGCTCCCTGCCATTCCTGCAGCCTTCATAAAGAAACCACCAGTCCAAAGTGACACCCATTCGGTGTTATCACAGATCCGCACTTCCATGGTGGGCATGTCCACGGCCCGACCAGCCGTAACAAATCCAAACAAAAGGTTGCCCTCAGAAGGAAATGAACTCACAGGTGAGTCCTGATTCTTTAATGAAGGAGCAGCGATTGATTCTTTAATGAAGGAGCAGCGAGCATAACATATGAGAGGAAATTTTAAATTGCATTCAGTTCGCACTGTTACAGAGATATTGGAGAAAATAACTTTATAGTTTTGACTCTGATCTGTGGTGTGTGGGCTAGTTTGTGGTGCATACCACAATTTATTTCGTTTTAACACGTCTCATGACACAAAAGGGAGATATCAGAGCTGGAATTTAGGATACTGAGTAGTATCTCCCTGTGAGGAAACAGGGATTACAAGTTTCCCCCAGAATGGGATATAACACATGGACCAAGGAATACCGGGTTTAATTCTGCGTGTTTTTCCCCCTTCCAGGTGAAACAATTGGCCTAAATCTGGACAAATTTACTAGCTCCTTGGAGCATGTGATAAATGTTGTGGGGTCTTTTTCCAGGCCTTGCAGCGATGAGGGGGGCGCGTGGTCGAAGGTCCAAGTTTATTTTACTTCAGATGGTGGAAGCCCTGCTGAAGTATAATGGGGGCGTAGGCTTGGCATAGCAGCTGCCAGCAGCCCCCACCTGTCCTCATAAAGCTTTAGGACCAGGGTTTCTGAGCCTGGAATTATCATGCCTGGAGTTAGGGACTTTTTTTTTTTGTTTCTCAAAAGCAAACTCACCCAAAACGAGTATGTTCTTTAAAAACAAAAATCTTTGCTGTGCAGGAGGAGCCTTGAACATGACGGACGCCTGCCCAGCAAAGGCTGCTTCACTGCCTCAGCAGAGCTGCACTGGTGGCGGCTCTTCTGAAGGCAGAGAGATGTCCACCAGAGTGGCAGAGATCTCTAAGCACCAGATCAGCGGAGTATCTCTATCCCCGCCCGGAGGAGATGGGCACTCCCTGTCGGTCTCTAAACAGGCTCTCTGGCCGCAGGTCTTTATGTTCTTCAGGATCTAGTGTGTGGTATGGAGGCAACTAAGAGGAGAGATCTTGTGAGACTGGTGAGATTCCGCTTAAAGCGCTGGTTTGGGAATCAACATGGCAGGCCAGTGGTCACGGACGGGTGCAGAAGGGCTAATTTAGGCACCCATATAAGCAGCTAGCCGTGTGCCAGTGCCGGAGCGCCTTTGCTGCGATCACCATTAAGTAAGTCAGTGGGGTGAGGCAGTGTTTGGAAATGCTACTGTCACTGATTAAGACCAGGCGGAAGTCAGGCCAAAGTGGCAAAGAACCCAAACTGCCAATGGCAGTAATTAAAAAACACAATACAAAAAAAAATAAGCGAGTCCATGCACACTCGAATGAGTAAATATAAAGACAGAAAGTCTCATTAGACCTGAGAAATAATTCAAATAAGAACGGGATGAATGAGGTCCAAGCACCTGTCACTTTAGCAAAGCATAAGAGGGAATAAAGAAAGTTCAAAGTATGGGCTAGGAAAAACATAATACTTGTATATAATCTGGGGTATTTCAATCATCTGTGAGCTAGGAACAAACCAGCCCCAATTTAATAAGGGAGCGGTGTAAGGCTTTCCTTGGAAGTGCTACTTTCTCTGCCTACAACCAGGCGGAAGTCAGGCCTAAGTGGCAAAGGAAATCCAGCTGCCAAATAAAATAATTAAAATAATAACACAACCATACAACAAGGGAGGTCGGACACTCTCGAATGAGAGGACACAATGAAAAAGAAAGTAAAATCAGAATTGAGAAATATTTAAAATAAGAATGTGAGGCTTGAGGTCCAAACACCCCTCATTCTAGCAAATCAAATGAGGAAATAGAAAAGACCCAGCAATGGGATGCCAAAAGGATATCGCGTGTATACAATATGCTGTAATATGGTGCAGGCCAGGAAGGCGAAGCCTGACACTGAAGAGGCCGGCGAGGAACATCTCCCGAGGGGGGCCTCACAGAGCCAAAGAAATGCCTGAGAAAAGAGCTTGGCACCAGGAAGGAGGGAACAGGCAAATGTCTGGTGGTGTACGAACTTTCCAATCAGCTTGGGGTCTTGGCGAGGGCCAAAGGGGATAAGAAAGAGACAAGGTCAAGGAAGCAATATTCTTGACCACCTGACGCTGGCCCACCCACCCACACCAAAGAGCGGGCGCCGCAGCCGTAAAGTTGGGGAAAGGGCAAATGGAAACAGCTCAAAAAATAGACAAGACGGCACACTAGCCTCAGCGGATGAGCAGAACAGTATCCTTGGGATGCCTTTCTGCAGGGGCACTGAGGGAGCAGGCGAGGGGCCAGCATGGGGTCAGCAGCAGGCGGTCACGGCACTGGTGGCCCGGATCAGGCCTGCTGGCCACCCACACATATTGGCGGTAGCAAGGGTAGCCTGGAGGCCACAAGCGCTGGGCACCGAAGGAGGGAGGCCGTCGCACAGGGGGCTGGAAGGAGTGTAAAGAGCAATGCATCAGAGAGTGATAAGTTTATAGATGTGATGCAGTGCGGAAATCATGGAACATACGGATGGGATGACCATGGACATGTGATGTTTATGTTTCATGCTCTTAAAATAAACTGCGGCCGTTATGCACCAGCTGACCTAATATGGGGGGTACAGCTAAGGTGCACGAAGGAGGCCCCGGGCAGAGGGGGGTCACTCGCACGTCTGGGACAGGTTATCTCATTTCCACTCACACCACCATGAAAGCTCCATGTATATCTCTGTACGTCCGTGCCTATACATGACTGCCGGACGCTTGAATCGCTGTGTGTTGTTGTCATGTGTAGTTATCAAATGTTCACTTTTTCCCCTTACAATGCTTGTATTGTATGTTGAACTTCTAAAACTGTTTAATAAAGAAATGAATGAGAAAAACAGAGACCGATTGGCTTTGCTTGTGCTCATTTTCAATGGAAGACGTTCATGTTCTTTCAGAGCCCATTGCTGCGTGAGCTTTCCTCTATACTTTCACCAACTCTTTATGAATCCGACCCCTCGCTGCCGATGCCTATGACCCGTTTCTCCATAGCACAACGCTTGTGCCGTGGTTTCATCTACATCTCTCTGTTCTTTCAGCGTGTCTCGAGCCGTGATGGACGGAGCTGTCCCGCTGCTTGAATAATGCCCTTGTAGTGCAGCTCCCGAGTAGGAGGCGAATACAGCGGAAGCCCCCGTCCATGCTGATTAATCTTCAGATGTAGATAGTGCTAGTTCGGGCAATGCACAAAAGGTCATTTCATCCATCTTTTGTGAAAGCTTTTCCATGGTTGTTTACAGTATGCGCTGCCTGCATAAACGCCCATCTCAATACTGTACACGTTTTGCCAGTCATCACTTAGGAACCAGGCAGGCATCCCTTCGTTGTAGATGGAAGATGCATGCAGATCTCTGGGTGCCCAGATGACAACAACTTGTGGATGTGGTGGTGAGGGCGTTCTTTGGTGGCTGGTCCAGAAAACTGATGCTTTGTGGACTTGGTTATGACAGTGCCTGTGAGAAGCCTGTCAGTCTTTATTGCTGGTTGGTGGAGGTGTACATGTAGCTGTGCCCAGCAGTGAATGAAGTCGAGATTCTCCATCAAGGGGCAGTCAGTGACCTCCTCTAAGAAAACAGCAAAGGTGCATGACGCGCATATGATTTAATTAGCATTTACTCCAAAGGGATCACACTTGATCCTTTCTATCAGCACGCGGTGTCTTAGATCACACAGTGCAGCTGCTGCCACTAGCTCTCAGTGTAATCAGCCATTGAACAATGCATCACACACAACGCATATGCATTTTGTCTAAAGGTGACAGAAGATATTGAGGATAAAGGACTCCTCATTATTGCAAAGAGTGAAAGTTGCCGTGGGAGGTTTAGATGGAGCATCAGTACCCTACATCGCGCAGTTATAGTACAGTTATCTACGATATTTTGTACACCTTTGTAAATATTTGTCTGTATTAATAGTCCACTATCTCATACCTGAATGAGTTAAACTAAAGCACATTTGAAGCATTTTGAGTTTATTTTTTTCTTGTGCTGAACTTGCCCAGCTTTTTCTCAGAAGTATGTATTGCTCAGTCTGCTGTCTCAAAACACCCTTTCAAAACTAATACATGCTTTATGAGTTTTTAAAAAGTTCTGAAAACATTTGTCTTTGATTAAGGAGCAACGGAAATCTCTTCAATTTCTGAGGGCTGTCATCTTTTATGGCTATCGCTTACTCTTTATTTGCTGAGGGCACATCTGCTTGTGTAGCCAACACTGTGACTTATTATCCACAACCATTTTCATAATGGTAGCCTGATACGAAGATGAAAGGAGTGTCAGGTGGAGATTAAGCGCTACTTAAAGATATGTGCTATCTGGAGCACTCCAAGAAAAACACCGCACTCCCTTCCAAGTGTCTGGGAGATCGCATCGGGCCTACCTTTATATTACTTTAGCCGTTGAAAAATTTAAGACAATTTTAATAACCGTGGTGTACAAACTCTATTTTAGAGGTCTGGCAGCAGCGCTGTTTAGACTGTCACTGTTACTGCGAATTGTCGTAGATGGAAACATACCTGACTCTACCTCAACATAGATTACAATACCTCTTCATCCCTCCTTCATGTCCCGATCCTTACATAGTGAGGGTTGTCTCCTTTATTTGCAAAGTATTATATAGCGCTGCCTAGACCCGGCGGTATCAGAACATGAGGATCAGCGAATGACAAGTTCCAAACTTACATCAGTTACAGGAGCCAAGTATAACATAGGAGAAAAACAGTGAATACACAATAACATGGGTTATTAGCGCATAGCATAGTCAAGACACACGTCAACTGGGGCATTGAAGGTAGGGGGGATGGTAAAAAGGGGTAAGGAATACATAATCGGGTCAGGCAGACTGGCAAGAGGGAAAGTACTTAGAAAACAGTCACAGTAAAAGACACACATACCGGTTGGCGACCAACAATCATAAACATCCTGTGAATCGGTGATAGTATAAGATGGGAGGGGCGTAGGAGACCAAAGGGGAAGGGGAACGACTTGAGGAAAAAAACAGACAGGCGAACAAGGAGCAGTCCAGCAACAATAAGGATAGGTCGAAACCGCCAAGATGGAGGACCCAGAACATGGGAACCGACAGCATCAACCCAAAATGATATTGAGTGATACTTAATTTCCAGTTGAGCTCCTTTTCAGTCATGGAGTTGAGGCTCATATGTATGGAGAGGAGGAGGCCGCTGCCTTAAAATGTGTCTCCTTTCTTGTGATAAGCAGTTTATAAAATTCTATCATTGCTTTCTGATGAATCGAAAACTAATTGAACCGCGCTGCCTTCAGCTGCTGTTTGATGTCCATCTCCAGGTGGAACAAGGGAGGGTCAAAAGACCATGTGATCAGCAGACTCACTCCTTAATTCAAGCAGCTTATCTGATATTGCAGTCATCACTTCTAAAAGACACTGTAGATGCTGATGTGGAAACTACCAGTAGCCTCGAGTTGGCGCTCCTCCACACATTATCCAGGGCACTAAGACCTGGCATCCATGGCGTGGTTTCTCCTGGCTTTTTGCCTCAACCTCCTGTATTTTTGACACTGTGCTGAATTTCGTTGTCGTGCGGACACGTCCCGCTACTTCGAGTGTCTATATGTCCAATTTATATCGCAATGTCACTATACTGCAGCACCAAAATTCCCATCAAAATTAGAGAAGGTTAGGAAAAAATGTGAGCAAGAATATAGAAGAAAATATTTTCAAAAAAAATGTGAGAATGGAAAGAAAGCACCTCACGGTCGCACCACCAAGAAGGGCTGGCTAGTTGGTACTCGCTAGCACGCCCACTTATCATCATCGGTTGCTTTCTCACCATAAAACGGAAATGTGTTACAAAGTAATTTTTCTCAAAAGTGAAGAAGAAAACAGTGAAAGAGACTAGAATATGCACTGTAAGTGCAAATGTCACACACTTGTCGTGCTGGTCCCCATGAGAAAATAAAAGAAATTACAGTTCTCAACATTAAAAACAAGATCCTACCCACTGGTCAGTTTTAGCTTTATTCAGTGCCGTGAGCCTCCTCAGTTAAAAAATGGTTCAACTCAGACCATTATTAAGTCCAAAGCTACAGGGAGTTCTAACCTGCCAGGAGCGCCTGTAACTGTGTGTGAGGCCTTTTTTATTTGCTGTTGGGAGCTGGAAGCGTGACGCAACGAGGGAAAAGCGTGTCGCCGCCGCAGCTGCCGCATCACCGGAGAAGTGTGCCGCTGACACAGAGCGTGCGGTCGCATCACCGGAGAAGCATGCCACAGGGCCGTCGCATCACTGACGAAGCGTGTCGCCGCTGTTCTCCGCCACATCACCGGAAAAGCGTGTCGCAGGGCCTGTCGCAGTGCTGAGGAAGTGTGCCGCTGCCGCTGCATCACCTGAAAAGGATGTCACAGGGCCTGTCACGGCTCAGGAAACCACCGATTGCGCCGCACGGCTGTTGGACGTGCACGCATTGCCTCCACGTTATCGCATCAAAGATGCCAGTTTATCGCATCGCACCGGATCGTCGCAACGCATCGAGGCGCCATCTTGTCGCATCGTAACCGGAGCGCAGGAAGAATCGATGCATCGCCTTCTCTGCGACCCTTTGGTTTGTTTTGCGTTATGCATGCCAGGTACTTTGAGAGCAAAGTGTCGCATTTACCATCTACAAGTTTATTTTTAAAGACATTCTACCAAGTAACTGTATGTGGATTTTTGTCGTTTTTGTCGTTTTGGTCTTGTTCAGTTTAGATAAAGATACTTAATTTTTCTAACCTGGTGTGGTGTCCATTTATAGTGTTTTCACTTTGTTACTGTGAGTGTTGGTACAAATACTTTACACATTGCCTTTGGGATAAGCCTGTCTGCTCGTGCCAAGCTACCAAGGGGGTGAGCAGGGGCTATCTAAAGTGTGTATCCCCCTTACCCTGACTAGAAGCAAGGGTCCCTATTTGGTCAAAGGTACCTAACTCTGCCAACTAGAGACCCCCAGTTCTAACATTGGTGGTCAGCTGTGTGGAGTTGAACTTGTATTTGTACTTGACCCACAGTGATTGGTGTACATCACTAGATTAGTGCAGACCACTACACAACCACATACTGTGTTTTGTGTATTTTGGTTCTATTTTTGATCTGATCCTTGAGTCATCCAAGCATCATGTCTCAAAATGGTAAAGCAGCAAGTGAGAAGGCAGAATTGGAGTTTCACATTGAGGATTTGTATTCCTACAAAGTAGATCAACTCAAACAATTTTGCAAAGATTTTGGATGTCCCATGAGGAGCAGCTCTAAGAAGGATGAGCTGCAGAAGGCCTTAAACGCCTGGTGGGGAGCCAAAGGTGCTGTGGAGACAGAGGATGCCAACGTGGATTAGAATGCACCAAGGGATGGGTTCAGGTCACAGAATCTGCCTGTGACAAGAGCAGCCTCCAGGGCTGGCAGCGTCCATTCCACGGGAAGTCTCTCCGAGAGAGACGGGAGGAAAACCAGAGGATCAGAGAGCATGAGCTCGAAGTTTTGAAACTTAAGAACCAAAAGGCAGCAATGGTAGAAAAGCGATTGCTTTTGGAGAGCGAAAAGAGGGCAGAGGAGAGCAAGAGTGCTCTCGCCCTAGAGGAAAAGAAATTGCTTTTGGCTCATGAGTTGAGCATGAGGGAACTGGACATCAAGACCAAGCAACTGGAGTCCAGTTCAAATGGTGGCAGCCCACAGCCAGTGCATAGGGGTAAGGTGTATACACCCACGGATTTAGTACAGAATTTCCAGAATGGAGAATATATCTATGCATGGTTTGAGTTATAGCAGCTTGCACTAAGAATGAATGAAGTCCCTGAGAAGCACTGGGGGGAGGGCCTATGGAAACACTTTGAGGCTTCGGGGAGGGATGTCTTACCACCCTTAGAGAAGGCGGGTACCTGGACCTACACCAATATGAAGGAGGCCTTATGCCTCAAGTACGGGCTCACCTCAGAACAGTTCAGAGTAAAGTTCAGGAATTTCAAGAAGCATGATTCAGACACTTGAGTTGAATGTGTGAGGTTCTACACACGTGCACTAGAAGGTTGGATAAAGGGCAGCAAAGAAACTGATTATGAGGGGTTGTGCCATCAAATTTGTTGGGAGCACTTGAGAAGTCTATGTGTTCCAGAGCTGCACTAGCTTCTTTTCGAAAGTAAGTTAACTGATCCCAGTGAACTTGCTAAGGAGGCGGACCGCTAGACCAGCACCAGGGTCCACAAGGGGATTGTGGGTTCCACAGCCAAAGGTGGGCAGGGTCCCCAGCTGAAGAGTGGTGGGGACAAAGGCAACCAAAAGGAGTTCTCTAAAGGGCCCTAAAACGTTCAGAGGGAGAGGAGTCCCAGCTACCCCCAGCCTAAGATGTCCCAGCCCCCTAAGGACGGGTGGAACATGCAGGGTCCCCTCAGGTGTTACTCGTGTGGTGAGAAGGGCCACATTGCCCCTAAGTCCCCTAAGAAATCCCAAGCACCCACTGGTGCTTAGTCACCGGGTTTAGTGAGTGCAGCGTTGGGGGAGGAATTAGTTTCCAGTGAAGGGGAGGAGCAAGCAGTGATAACCCTTGTCTCTTTAGGAGACAGAGAGATGGTCCAGGAGACCTACCTGCCTGAGAACACTAAGAAATACAGGCAGTGGGTGACCATCAATGGGAGGAGGGTGGAGGCTCTGAGAGACACAGGAGCCAGTGTGACATCTGTTAGGTGTCAGTGGGTGTCTGAGGAGCAGGTCATTCCTAATGCACTTCACCCTTTAGTTGCAGCGGACAACTCCATGTGCCTCTGCAAAGTGGTGCTAGTTCCCTTTGAGTTAGGGGGTCTCAGGTTCCTTGAAGGTCGTTGTTAGTCCATCCATACCTGTAGACTGTCTGCTGGGAAATGACCTGGAGAGTCCCCCATGGAGGGAGGTGGAACGCCAGGCTCATTTGGAGATGTTGGGTCTGCCTGAGTGGGTCAGTGTGACCACTCGGTCAATGGCAGCCAGTAGGGGTAATCAAGCAGACCTGGAGTCTGAAACAGTGGCCTGCCAGGAAGAGGAAGGGCAGGGGGCGTGAGAAACCAGCCCCCGAAGTTCCCACGGTCTAGGAGGAGGCAGAACCTGAGGGGGATGCCCTGGAACCTACAGGGTAAAAAGGTCGCCGAATTAGGAGACCTGCCTGAGCTGACCCATTGGCAGCAGGAAGGGGGTCCCTCCAGGGAGGAGTTCTGCAAGGCGCAGATGATATGCCCTTCTCTCATTGGTATGTGTCAACAGGCTTCAAACCAGGCAGCAGGTGGCGAGTCCGGAACACATCTCATTTACTGGGAAGATGGATTACTATGTAGTGAGCCTTAGGTCGCTGAGCCCGGTGCAGCCCGTGTGCTGGTGGTACCCGAGCGCTTCAGGACCTTCCCACTGGGTCTGGCTCACAGGACATTTGGGGTACGACAAGACCTACCAGAGGCTTGTCACCCACTTTTACTGGCCCCAAATGAGGAAGCATGTCGGTACACATTGTAGGACTTGCCAGACTTGCAAGGCAAGTGGCAAGAGTGGAGAGAAGTGTAAGGCTCCCCTCCAACCCTTTCCTGTGGTGAGCACCCCTTTTGAGCGGGTGGGCATCGACATTGTGGGGCCACTGGAACCCAAGACAGCCTTTGGCAATAAGTTTATCTTGGTCTTGGTGGACCATGCTCCCAGGTACCCGTAAGCTGTCCATCTCAGGACAATTACAGCCCCCGTGGTGGGCCGTGCATTGATGGGGATCTTTTCCCGTGTGGGGTTCATCAGAGAGGTGGTCTCCGACCGGAGTACCAACTTCATCTCGAAGTACATGAAATCTTTGTGGAAGTAGCGTGGGGTAACTTACAAGTTCACCACTCCTTACCATCCTCAAGGGAATGGGTTGGTTGAGAGAATCAACCAAACCCTGAAAGGCATGATCATGGACCTTGCAGAACCCATGAGACGGAAGTGGGACATCTTTTTGCCATGCCTGTTGTTTGCCTACAGGGAGGTACCCCAGAAGTCCTTAGCGTTCAGTCCCTTTGAACTCCTGTACGGTCACCCTCTGAGTCTGGTGAAGGAGGGATGGGAAAAGTCCCCTGGTAAGACCCCCCAGGTTGTGTTCAGCTATGTGCTGCCCTTCAGAAACCAGACTCAACGCTTCAGGAAACTCGCTCAGGCGAACCTGGAAGCTAGCCAGGAAGAAATGAAAAGATAGTACAACCAGAATGCCACTCTAGTTGAATTTCAACCTGGGCAGAAGGTGTGGGTGATGGCACCAGTGGAGCCCTGTACGCTCCAAGACAAGTGGACTGGTCCATATGAGGTAGTGGAGCGCAAGAGTGACGTAACCTATCTGGTTGGCTTGCAGTCTCCCAGGAACCCTTTGAGGGTCCTACATGTGAACCGCCTCAAACCACGCTTTGAGAGGTCTGATGTGACAATGCTCCTTGCTATAGATGATGGTATGGAGGAGGAGAGTGACCCTCTTCCTGACCTCCTGTCAGCAAAGGAGCAGGATGGGTCAGTGGATGGGGTGAACCTCTCACCTACCCTGACCCCAGAACAGCAGAGAGACTGTCGCCATGTGTTGGGTCACTTCACCTCCCTGTTCTCCCTGACGCCAGGAGTCACCGATTGGTGCGTCCATGATGTGGACACTGGGGATAGTCTACGTGAAATTTTACAGAGTAGCTGACAAGATCAGAGCCAGCATCGAGGAAGAAGTTTCCAAGATGTTGTTGCTAGGGGTAATTGAGCCCTCCAGCAGCCCCTGGGCTAGCCCAGTGGTCTTAGTACCAAAAGCTGCTGTACCCGGTGCCACTCCAGAACTCCGGTTTTGTGTGGACCACCGTGGCTCAATGCAGTCACCAAGACTGATGCACACCCCATCCCCAGAGCTGATGAGCTCGTGGATCGGTTAGACGCTGCCCAGTTCCTCAGTACGTTTGATTTAACATCTGGGTACTGGCAGATTGCCTTAACTGAGGGGGCCAAAGAGAGGTCAGCGTTTTCAACACCTGAGGGGCACTTCCAGTTCCGTGTTATGCCCTATGGGTTGAAAAACGCCCCTGCCACCTTCCAGAGACTGGTCAACCGGGTACTGTCCGGGCTGGAGGAATTCAGCGCTGCTTACCTGGATAACATTGCTGTGTTCAGCTCCAGTTGGGAGGAACATTTGCAACACCTCTATGAAGTGTTGAAGGCTCTGCAAAGGGCCGGCCTCACTATCAAGGCAAGTAAGTGCCAGATAGGGCAGGGATCTGTGGTGTACTTGGGACACCAAGTAGGGAGCGGCCAGGTGGCGCCCCTACAAGCCAAGTTTGATACCATTCTGGCTTGGGAGTCCCCCAAGACCCAGACAGAGGTGAGAGCCTTCATAGGTCACACCGGGTATTACAGACGGTTTGTCAAGGGGTATGGCACCATTGTTGCCCCCTTGACAGAGCTGACATCAAGGAAAAAGCCCAGGAAGGTGATCTGGACAGATACCTGCCAGACCGCGTTTGATGCCCTGAAAGCTGCCATGTGCACAGCGCCCGTGCTCAAGGCACCTGATTTCTCTAAAGAGTTTGTGGTTCAGACAGATGCTTCAGAGCATGGTGTGGAAGCAGTACTCTCACAATTGAATGACGATGGCTTGGACCAACCCGTAGCTTTCATTAGTAGGAGGCTACTTCCCAGGGAACAGAGATGGAGTGCAATTGAAAGGGAAGCTTTTGCTGTGGTCTAGGCGATGAGAAAGCTAAGGCACTACTTGTTTGAGACTCTCTTCCAGGTTCAGACAGAACACAGGCCCCTCAGATGGTTAATGCAGATGAGGGGTGAGAACCCAAAACTGCTGAGGTGGTCCATCTCCCTACAGGGAATGGACTTTATGGTGGAACACTGCCCTGGTACAGAACACGCCAATGCTGATGGTCTGTCCAGGTTCTTCCGCCTTAGTGATGAGAATTCCCAAGGGGATGGGTAGTTCTCCCCACTTTTCAGCTGGAGGGGACACATGTTAGACCTGGCATCCTTGGCGTGGTTTCCCCTGACTTTTTGCCTCTACCCCCTGTATTTTTGACACTGTGCTGGATTTCGTTTTTGATGGTTTAGATGCTTTGGGCACTTTGCCACTGCTGTCAGTGCCAAAGTGCAAGTGCTCCCTGTGTAAATTGTTATTGTGATTGGTTATCCATAATTGGCATATTTGTTTTACTAGTAGGTCCCTAGTAAAATGCACTGAGCGTGCCAGGGCTGGTAATTCAAATGCTACTAGTGGGCTTGCAACACTGATTGTGCCTCCCACATGAGTAGCCCTAAAAGAGGACTCAGGCCTTCCACCGCAGTGCCTGTGCGCAGTTTGCTAACTGCCATGTCGACCTGGCCAGTGTACCCACTTGCCAGGCCTTACCCTTCCCTTTTCTTACACCTAGGACACCCCTATGGTAGGCCCAAGGTACCCCCCCTGGGTGCAGTATATGTGAAAGGTAGGACATGTTCTAGTGTTTGTAACATGTCCTGATAGTGAAATACTGCCAATTTCGTTTTTCACTATTGAAAGGCTATCTTGCCCGTAGGACAGAATGGGGAATGCTGTGTGACATATTACCAGCATATCTTCCCATAGGAGTGAGATGGAAAATTGGAGTCTGGTATCCCTGAACTCAGAATTTAATGACACATCTTTTAGGAAGGATGGTGTTTAAATTCTGTGTTTGAAAATAGCACTTTTAGATAGTGGCTATTTTCTTGTTCAACCTTTCTGTGTGCCTCTGCCTGTTTGTGGATTGACTGTCTGGTTTGAGAGTGACAGGGGCTGGGGTGGCTCCAGGAGTCTGGGTGAGTCAGCACTAGGCTTAATAGGCCGATCTTCATTTGGAGTGGTGGGAGGAGTAGCACCTGGGCCTGAATAGGGCTGTGCCAGCCTTCCGCAATGCTGGCTCGACCTCCTGCGGTTTGTCTGAAGAACCTGGCCCACACTGACAAAGAAAGAAGTTGTGCACTGGCAGAGTGCAACAGAACTGGTTTGGACTCGGTCCCTGGACCCCTCACACATAGAGAACAAAGACTTTTGGGGTATAAATACTAGAGCTGAAACCCCTGAAAGTTAGACTACTTCGTGATCAAGAGGAACCTGTTGCCAAAGAGGACAGCTGAAGAGACTGAAGAGAGGTACTGCCCTTGCTGTGTGTCTAGGGTTGGCCTGCGGTTTTCTGTTTCTGCTGAGGAGAGGACCAAGGGACTTTGCTGTATGCTGTGTCCCCCTGCTTGAAGAAGGACTTTGCTGTGTGCTGTGTCCATCTGAACAAAAGTCTCCAAGGGCCTGAGAAGAGCTGGCCTCCAATATTTGAAGTTCAAGGAACAAAAGGACTTCACCCCAGCTTCCCTGAACTTCCTTGCTGGGAGTTCTAACCTCCCAGGAGGGCCTGTAACTGTGTGTGAGGCCTTTTTTTTTTGCCGTTGGGAGCTGGAAGAGCGACGCAACGAGGGAAAAGCGTGTCACCACAGCAGCTGCCGCTGTCGCTGCCGCATCACCGGAGAAGCGTGCCGCTGCCACAGAGGGTGCAGTCGCATCACTGGAGAAGCGTGTCGCAGGGCCGTCGCATCGCTGACAAGGCGTGTCACCGCTATTCGTCTCTGCATCACCGGAGAAGCGTGTCTCAGGGCCTGTAGCGGCTCAGGAAACCACCGATTTCACTGCACGGCTGTCGGGCATGCACACATCTCCTCCACGTTGTCGCATCGCATCAAAGACGCCATTTTATCGCATCGCACCGGATCGTCGCAAAGCATCGAGGCGCCAACTTGTCGCATCGTAATTGGAGCACAGGAAGAACTGACGCATCGCCTTCTTTGCAACCCTTTTGTTTGTTTTGCGTTACGCATCCCAGGAACTTTGAGAGTAAAGTGTCGCATTTACCATCTACAAGTTTGTTTTTGCAATAACCTTTTTAAAGACATTTTACCAAGTAACTTTATGTTGGATTTTTGTCGTTTTGGTCTTGTTTAGTTTAGATAAAGATATTTTATTTTTCTAAACTGGTGTGGTGTCCATTTGTGGTGTTTTCACTGTGTTACTGTGAGCGTTGGTACAAATAGTTTACACATTGCCTTTGGGATAAGCCTGTCTGCTCGTGCCAAGCTACCAAGAGGGTGAGCCGGGGGTTATCTAAAATGTGTATCCCCCTTACCTTGTCTAGAAGCAAGGGTCCCTATTTGGTCAAAGGTACCTACCTCGGCCATCTAGAGACCCCCAGTTCTAAAAGGGACCAACACTTATTTTCCACATCACATTTTACCGTGCAAGAGAGGGGGAAATACACAATTGGGAGAGATGGAAGAAAGACTGTAAAACCATCACATAGGGAGGAAACGGGAACCTGGAAGAGAGAGAGAAAGGTGCAGTGAGTGTCTGGAAGTGGATTAAGGAAGCATGAAGTGTATTTGCACCAGCCGCGGGCTTCTGAACAGAGCTTGGGCACTGGCACTCATTATTTTATAAATTAAACATGGGGTGCATCGACTCTGAAGTCCCACAGCACTGTGGCTAACTCTTTCCTTCCACCTGTTGAGCCCCTTCAATGAGCCACCAGCCTCATGAGCCTACTCCAGTGACTGGATTTCAGAGCCGGCTATAGCACTTGGGAAAACTTACTTTCTTCTTCTTAATCTGCAACTGCCTATGAAAAGACAAAGCTAAGATTTTTAGCAGTGTCTGGGAACTACAAACGTCACTGTCATGTATAAATAATGTATTATATAAATGTTGATCAAGTGCGTACGAGTCAATATGGCATTACAACATTGGCTGTTCAATATCTTCAGTCAAGATCTCGCCTGGAACATCTGTTATTTCTTATAAAATGTCTTTTGAGCAATTCTGTTCCTTCAATGAATAATAATATTTATCAACTGTGTGTGCTTTTTAGAGCCCAGTACAGGCAGATACGCTATCAGTCCTGCTAATTGTTACTGTACATTAATAGTCTTTCCCTGAGGGATGCGTTTTCAAAGCAGTGGCCTTGGTGTGTGGGCAGAGGACAAACTCAAGCTTTTTAAGAGCTGAGGCTATCAGTTAAAGATGCCCCTCGTTATGGGTATTTTGATATTGACCTCTACCAGAGAGATGCAAGACGTCAGTGAAGTAAACAGCGTCCTGGACATTTTGTATCTATTGGCTGCAACATACCATTTTAAAGAACAAAGGTGGCTCATAAGAAGTAGGTCATTGGTGGTTCCATGAATCTGGTAGTAAGAGGGTGATAGGTGGAACAGCCTAATCAAACACAAATAGCATTACTGGCCTAGAGATGTAGTCTAAATATCAGCAGATAGACCAGCTTCTCATTGCCTGTTCTTGCAATGGCTCTTCCATGACCTGAAGGTCATTTCAAGGTTTTATTGATTGCTTGGTGGGAAACAGCCATCTCAGCTATGGGGAAGAGTGTTCATTTACTTAGATCTCCCACGGAGGGAAAAAGGATTGCACACTGCCTTTGGAGGGTTTGGTTTGCTTAGATCTGCTGCATTGCGGAGCACAGGGTGTGGGTTGGAAATGTAGATACTTATGTAATTTACATGATAAGGGTGGAGCAAGGTCATAGATTCCTTTGAAGACAAGAGTAACAGACTTGAACGGGGTCTGGGTTGTGTGCCTGGTGCCAACCTGCCTGGGTGGCATTTCACAGGTTGCACCATTTCCACATGGAGAAGTTAATGACTTTGGTATGAGAGGAGAGGTAGTATTGCAGTGCCCAAGCTTGTTTAGCACTAGCTAGTTAGGCACATTATTATCCAATTGGGATGAGAGATGATAGCGTCCTCTGCTTATGCTGGGAAGGTGGTAAAGGGGTACTGTTGGAGTGAAAGTCATTATCATTGTAATTTGTGGATCAAAGTGCACAGCAGCGTTCCTAGTTTAGGTCGAGAGTGAGGATATACAAGGAAGATTGTGAAAGTTTGCAGTGGTTGAGGCTAAGTACACGATCTGAATTGTGGAAGCATATAACCTGGGGACCCGTAAGATCAGCGAGTGCAGAAGGCTGTGAGACAATCTGATCTTTGTTTGCAAGAGAGAGGCGGTTGTAGGAATCATGAGTAAGAGAAGAAGCTTTGGGTTATAAGACTATCTGAATAAGAGACAAATTTACAAGTGATATGGTGGAGAGTGAGACGAGAAGGGAACCAAGAAATGGGCATACTGGAAAGACCTGCATAGTATATTACTGAAACGAAAAGTGACAGAGAAAGAGAGGCCAGAGAGAGAAGAGGATCTCAGGGTGCACAAAACCTTGAGTCTTACTATCTACTGAACCAAAGCCACAGGGGTGCTTTCAGCGTTGAAGTAATATGTTCATATCTTCTGAGTTTAGGGACTGCCATGCTGCCTTAGTCTGCAGTCTCTGAAGTTTATATTTTGTAGACTGGCATATGCAGCGTTCCAATACTCCTGCTTCCTCGTCATTTCCGCTTGGTAACTGATATTAAACAGTAAGAGTACCTTCTTTAGCATGTCCAGTTCTTACCGTACATCCATGACCAATTGACTGGTCTGAGGTGCGAAGGAGAGTCCCCGTCAAACAGGAGGCTCAGGCTCCTGTCCTCCCGCCCTCGCTTGATGACTTCAGATAGTCATCTTGACCAATTGGACGGGAAGCTTGTTGTGATGCTGCTGCTCATCCTAAACACCTCATCATTTTGAGGCATGGACCCCTGCCTCACTCAGTGATGGATGTGCTTCATGCATTAATGGATGATGCCATTCAGGTTTTCACAACAAACCCCCACCTAGAGGTGAATCTAGGTGTTATCTTTCTCAATCATTTGCTTTACTCAGGATCTGTAATTGCGCTTTGTTATAGGAAGCTGTGTGAGATATACACACATGAAATAGGAGAGTTGTCAACGTGTGGAGCAGTGTGTCCCTGCTTGTAAGCTAGCTGCAAATGAAGGTGATACCAAGAGTAGGATTTGAGAGATCATTGCAAGAATATAATTGGCACTGGGGTTATCAATTATTCAGAAATACAATTTTTTTGTTTTACTCTGGAGCACTGATGAGAAGAGTTTGTGGCACCTCGCGGAATGTCATGGCAGCTGTATTAGACATTGATGCCAGGGGCAACAATAGTAACATCTTGCATCTATTGACCTGTGATGACATCATATGGTGACCCTTTGTCCCTTAGGCCCTCAACTGCCTGCTATTTGCTGCTGAGGGGTCCAAGGAAGGGAAAGGAATAGTATCTCAGCGTATTTTTCCTCACCTGCTCTACCTAACATAGCTAATGTAAAATTATTCGAATTGTTGCATTTTCACTAATATTCTACTGTATGGGAAATTCTTAATTTCCTATAGAACCTAGCTTCACCATTCCAAGCCCAAGGAGACTCTCAAACTCCAGTCGCATTAACTACCTGGCACTTCTGAAGCATCTCGCCGAGTGCTTAGAAACCATTTTGATTTATGGTGATCAGGATACAATCTTCATTACTTGCTCTCTTACAAAGAAGTACTGACTTGTCCCCACAGTAGGAGAGTGTTCTACATAGACCCAGAAGGGACAGGCCCATCACTGATTTTCACGATTAGCACCAACTGAGTAAATTATTTTTATTAACGCTTTTTATTTACTGTCTTTCCATGGAAATGTACATTATCTGGACATCTGGAAAGGTTTCTTTGTATCAGGTACTCCTAGAGCAACTGCTGGTATGGTAATTTTTGCCATGAACATATACTTATCTCATAGTTTTTGAAGCAGAAAAAGAGTAATGCAGCCTTTCAGAGATTGTAACTTTATTATGTTAACTTATAATTTTAGTTGCAAGCTTCCTCGGGCAACGGCCTATGTGCCTTGAAAACAACCTAACCAAAATGTGACTTAGCTGAAAAAAAGGCATTTCCTCTTGCAAAATTACATTTTGTGTTCTTTATGCTTTTTTTTTTTTAAAGAAAAGCTGTATGTCTCAACTGGCTCGTACATTCTCCTTATGTTCTCTTTGTCCAATAATATTTCGTAGGTTGCAATAGAGTACATTGACAGCGAAGTGCACCTTCTCTGTGTTGTGCGCACGTTGAGTTATTGGTTGACTTTGCATTAGGGTGCACGTTTTTATATTGCATCCAAGTGCCTTCGTCTCATATTTGGGGGACATGAGTTAGGATCTGTGAGCTACGGCTGAGTAGGGGATAGATTTTGAGAAGAGAAGGAGACATCAGTTTGTCCACTTGGAGAGCGGCTTATGATATGAACAACAAGGCAGCTGCGTTTTTAACTTTTATGAATAAAAATACATTATGGGTGACCAAAAGGCCTGATGACATAACTTGAGCTTGGTGCTTAAAGCATCCACTGCACTTAGCTTTACTATGCTTCCCTACGCTCCCACCCCAGTGTGGAAAATTGGTAAGAGCCAATGCGCCAAACCTCACCACCCCCGGAGTAAAATTTGGTGGGAGGACTAAATTCACCGCTCCCACATTTCCTTGAAATAGAAATAGGACTAGCACTATGGCATGGGATGCAGTCCTAAGTTGCTGTCCCCTTTAATCTTGCCCTGTGTGTGACTGGACCCGTTTCTTTCTGCTAGGCCAGAAGGGAGCTATGTTAGTGAATACACTGGCCACCACAGCTCCTCTTGCGGTGTACTTACCTGAAAGAGGTTCCTCACCTGCAGGGCTGAGCGCCCGATGTGAATCATTGATTCGCTACTTCTTCCACTGTCTCATGTGCCTCTGCGCGTCATACCTGAAGGGAAGACATTCACCTTCGGGGCACATACTGGGGATATTTGGGAGGAGGCCGGGAAAATCTTACATATATCTATGTTCCTCGACCAATGGGGTTGCAGTTGTAGTTAATACCCATGAGGGAGGACTCTGGTGAAAAAATAAATCTAGGCCTGAAGTGCGCTTGGCACGGACAGCTGTATCCGGGTCTTTGCTGCTTGTATGTGGGTACATTGCCACCAGTATTTAAGGGGTAGGGTGATGGCCTGGTTCCTCCACATTGTATGTGGCCTGTGACTGCTCCTTGAGAGCAGTGAGGAAGCGGACTTCCAGGGCCAGTGAAGGAGGAGTGGGCGAGAACATTCCTGTGTCATTGCATGTGGAGCAGATCATTAGCGTGTGCTCCTTGCATAAGGCGGGGACTGAGGTGCTGGTAGTGACTCTGCGTGTGAAGCAGCCTTAGAGTGTTGAATCCACAGATCCGGCCCAGGGGGGCTGATGTACATATGCGAGGTTCTGTGAGGCGGGACACTCGCCTGGTGTATGCAAGTTGCTTCTGTTCTGGCACTTGTTTTCATGGTAGGCTTCCTGTGGATGAGCTGGCAAGGGGAAGGACCAGTGCTTAATTTGAGCCGGTGGTTGCAGGTGAGTCCCACTGGCAGTGACTGTTGGGGACTGGCAATATTTTCCTCACTTTTCTTGGACTTTGATCCAGAACAATAGCGACAAAAACATCTAAGGGGGTGGGGGGGGGGGAGGAGGAAGAGAAGAAGAAAAAGCGGTGAGAAAGAGAGAAAGAGGGATGAGAAAGAACCTGCAATTGTGAGATAAAGTGAAGAACTGACTTGTAGTGGATTATAGAGGGCTGAGGTGGAATCAAAGCTCCGTATCACTGGTATTCAGCATCCTGACCTTCTGTGGCGCCAGCCACGGTCTTCTAAGGAAAACGTCTTCTTTTACAAATTAAGCACTGGGAAGGACGTCCACCTGGGAGGTGTCTGGTTCCTGTGGCAGGCAAACATGCTGCAGTGTATGCCAGCCTCCGTTGACTGCCACAGGCCCAGGCGCAGAAAGAGGCGCTGGCTGCTGTGCAACCAAACGTCTCCACTAGCTTGCCACTAACATGCCCTCTAGTCATGCGCACCACAGCTGCGCATGCATGGCTGCTGCCGCAACAATTACACCACGTGCCAGGCTAAGCTTCACTGTGTACCGCGCCATTTCAGGACATTGGCCTCGTCAGTCTACAAGAATCTCTCACCTCGTGTAGAATGCTTTCAGTATATTGTAGTTAGCTTTTTATTGTTCGTAAAAGAGACTCCAAATAAGACTTGTAAAGTGAAGTCTTAAGACTGAGCACATCATGAACTCACTGGAACATTCTGAAAACAAAGTTTGCGCATGGACGCCATAAAGGCTGGCGGGCTGGGGCAGTGCCTAATTTGTAAAAAAATAAAATAAGTGCCAGGGCTCTAGTCAGGAGGCCTCTGCAGCGTGCACCACCCATTGACACTGCCATCGTTGCTAATGACACTACCAACACAACTACTACTAACCAGCACACTACATGTCTGCTTAGCTTATTTTTAAAATATCCCGTTTTCGGATTTCTGTCTGTGTTACTTTTTGCCTTCCCCCCTGTTTTTAAAAGCGCTCCTGGCCCCTACCTTACACCGTAATTCAGGAATCACCACCGCTGTTTGGCGGGTCCGGGTTACCGGGAGGTTGTGGGTTTCTGTGGGTTTCAGCGCCATCTTGCTTTGGGAGGAAGCGCGAGCGCCATCTTTGAGCGTCCAGGTCACCTGGGACGCCGAGACGACGCTATTTAGGGCGAGCTGAGCGGAAGGTGAGCCTGCTTAGTGCCCTTGAGGGCGAGAATATCACTGGTGCCCCGCTGCTGTTCGCGCTGGTCGCGCGCCTTCTCTGCTTAGCTTATTTTTTAAAATATCCAGTTTTTGGATTTCTGTCTGTGTTACTTTTTGCCTTCCCCCCTGTTTTTAAAAGCGCTCTTGGCCCCTACCTTGCACCGTAATTCAGGAATCACCACCGCTGTTTGGCGGGTCCGGGTTACCGGGAGGTTGTGGGTTTCTGTGGGTTTCAGCGCCATCTTGCTTTGGGAGGAAGCGCGAGCGCCATCTTTGAGCGTCCAGGTCACCTGGGACGCCGAGACGACGCTATTTAGGGCGAGCTGAGCGGAAGGTGAGCCTGCTTAGTGCCCTTGAGGGCGAGAATATCACTGGTGCCCCGCTGCTGTCCGCGCTGGTCGCGCGCCTTCTCTGCTTAGCTTATTTTTAAAATATCCCGTTTTCGGATGTCTGTCTGTGTTACTTTTTGCCTTCCCCCCTGTTTTTAAAAGCGCTCCTGGCCCCTACCTTGCACCGTAATTCAGGAATCACCACCGCTGTTTGGCGGGTCCGGGTTACCGGGAGGTTGTGGGTTTCTGTGGGTTTCAGCACCATCTTGCTTTGGGAGGAAGCGCGAGCGCCATCTTTGAGCGTCCAGGTCACCTGGGACGCCGAGACGACGCTATTTAATGCTCGCTGGTCTCGCGCAGCGGTAACGCGCAGCGGAGCGCCTTCCCTGCGCCTGAGTCGTGCCAGAGTCCTGCCCGTCTGCGCTCGTCCGCGTCTCGGAGGCGGACGAGGTCGGACTCTGGTCCTCGGCTCCTGTTGTCTGCCGGGTTAGAGGTTGGCTACCCGCAGCTCTAGGATGATTACGTATAGCGCTGCTTCCTTGTTTGCTTTGCGCCCCCCTCGCTCGGCCTGTCTGTCTCTTTTCCCCGGCGGTCGCCGTCTAGGCAAGGGTTGCCCCGTGTGTAACTGGCTCCCCACATTATCATCTACTCATGGTCCATCTACCCCTCCTCAGTACTGTCATTGCGCGTTGCTTAACACTAGGTCCCTTCCTCGTCATACCTCGGATATATGGGATCTTCTCGCGCACTCCAAGATCTCTTGCTTATTTCTAACTGAGACTTGGCTGGGAGTGGGCTCGGAACCCGACATTGCCTGTGCTGTCCCGCCTAACTACTCCATCTTACGGAGGGATAGAACTGAGGGAAGAGGCGGTGGGGTGGCTCTGATAGTGGACAAGGTCTTTGATTGCTCCTCCTTTGCGGTGGACAACATCGCCGGATGTGAAGCCTTAGGTTTTACACTCCATCTATCGGCGTCCCAGACCTGTACCGGAATTCTCCTCTATAGATCCCCTGGACCCATCGGGTCCTTTTTCGAGGACCTACAGTCGGCCTTATTAGTACCTTGCATGCGTTCTGCGCACTGCTTGTTATTAGGCGACTTAAATTTGCACATGGACTGTCTAACCGATGCTGAAGCTACCAAACTCCGTGATATCACGGCGATGTTAGGGCTAGCCCCTTTTATCCACAGCCCCACTCACATGAAAGGCCACACATTAGATGTGATCTTTTCCTCCAAGCCTATTGAGGTGTCCCCTCCACTCCCGGTCCTCTGGTCAGATCATTATCTGATAAACTTTGCCTTAGTGTTTGTATCTAAGCTTAGCCAAAGGGCTCTGAAGGAAGGGTCCCGGCAATCTAGAGCCTTCCACCTAGTGACAGCAGAGATGCTCTCCGATGCTCTATGCCAATACCCGTGTCAACTGACAGGGGTTCTGGAAGCCGACCTAATCCTGGTCCAGAACTGGATGCAGGCAAGATTCGAGGAGCTGGCCCCATTGAAGCCTGCTAGAACAGCACCTCATCTTAATTCTGCTCCTTGGTTCTCTTCCACTTTACGTACAATGCGACAAGACTGCAAAAAGTTGGAAAGGCGGTGGCGGCGCAAGTACGATCTTGTGGAGCTAACGAAATACCGCGACGCGATAAAGTCTTACTATAAACAGATTGCCGCAGCCAAAAAGAACTATCTTGAGCAGAGAATTGACAAAGCCGATAATACGAGCCGGGAACTCTTTAGGATTGTGAAGGAGTTTGTCAACCCTGTAGTAGGGACCCCGGTCCATTCACACACGGAAGAATGGATCAAACAGCTCGCCGACTTTTTTGTGACTAAAATCTTAAAGATTCAGGACACTTTTCCATCTGTGGATTCCCGAACGGCTGACGCTGTGTTAGGGGATAAGTCGACCTATTTAGCTCCCTCACAGGCTGAATCTGGGCCTTTACTATCTGTCTTTCCCCAGCTGTCCTGTGAGACATCGCTTGAGCTGTTATCCCGGCTGCAATCTGGCTCGCCTCTGGATGCTTGTCCGGCGAAATGCTTGGGCAAGGTGGCCTCAGCGTTGAACAGCTTGCTGAACCCCCTGCTTAATCTATCATTGAGTTCAGGGGTGGTTCCACGACAATGGAAACACGCACTCATTCTGCCGCTGATTAAGAAGCCTCTGCTCGACCCCCTGCAATGCGCTAACTATAGACCAATCTCCCTCCTCCCTGCTCTGGCGAAGGTGTTGGAGAAACATGTTCAGCATACTCTGACCACCTTTATTGAGAACAACAAACTGCTGCATGACTCCCAGTCCGGCTTTCGTGCGAATTACAGCACGGAGACGGCTCTGGTAGAGGTTACCGACGCCATCAGGGAGTCGCTCGATCATGGGGGAAAGGCTATGCTAGTCATGTTGGACCTATCGGCGGCGTTCGACACCGTCCCACACGCAGGTCTCCTCTCAAGACTCAGGGAGATTGGTCTGCGAGGGACGGTGCTGGACTGGTTTCAATCCTTTCTTGCCGACCGCCGACAGGTGATCTGGGCTCCGCCGTTCTCGGCCGAAATGCTTTCGCTGGAGGTGGGGGTGCCTCAAGGTTCCATCCTGAGCCCCACCATCTTCAACATATACATGGCCCCTCTAGCGGAGGTAGCGGAGGCGTTTGGGGCCCGGGTCATCTCATACGCTGATGACACCCAGCTCTTGTTCACTTGCAGGAAGGGAGAGGCCTTCAACGGCGGCAGAATCAAGGACTGTCTGAGCGCAGTCTTTGCGTGGTTTCAGCGGCACAGCCTGAAATGCAACTCAGACAAATCTGAGCTGCTCTTTTTCGGCTGTGCCCCTGATCCGGGCTGGAAGACATGGTGGCCCCAGGACATGTTCCCTCCAGAGAAACCATCTTCTCAGGTAAAAAATCTCGGAGTGGTGTTTGACGATGATTTATCCTTCCGTCCACACATCCTGGGATTAGCAGGGAAATGTTTCAGCATCCTCAAGATGCTTAGGAAATTTCTTCCTCTGCTCTCACTGCAGTATCGTAGGAATGTAGTCCAGGCGCTTGTGGGCTCCCGCCTGGACTATGCAAATGCACTCTTTGCAGGCCTACCTAAGTATCTGTTATCCAGACTGCAGATTGTCCAGAATTCGGCGGCCAGAGCCATCTATGGGCTGCCCAGGAGAGCTAGCGCCTCTGCGCTCCTGGCTAGGCTGCACTGGCTGCCAATTTCGGGGAGAATCAGATTTAAGCTCCTCACTCTGGCATTTAAAGCCCTCCATGCGATTGGCCCTAACTATCTGAGGAAGCGTATTGCTTTCTATGTGCCGCGGAGGTTGCTGAGGTCGGCGGACCTGGCTAAAATGGAGGTGCCTGTGGTCAAACGTGTTCGGATGGGAGGTCGTTCCTTCCAATACGTGACAGCCTGCTTGTGGAATGAGCTCCCACTTTCCCTTCGGAAAGCGAACAACCTCCTGGCTTTCAGGAAGGAGTTGAAGACTCTGCTCTTTACCAAGTAATCCGCTGTGACTGTAGTAGGTTTGCCTTTGGTTTCCTGTTTCTCTGGGCCTCTTTGCTAAAGCGCCGGGACACCCTTTTGGGGTAGCCGTGCGCTCAAAAAGTTCGGCTTAACATAACATAACATAACATAACATAACATAACATAACATAACAATTCAGCTTATTCCAGGCCCACAAGGCTGTAAAAATAGATTGGGAGACAGGTATTAGTTGTTTTTAATGCATACTGAATTAATAAACAATTGCTGTTCTGCTCATCTCTTAGTTATACAAACAGCGCCACCATGTGGCAGCTGTCATAAGTGTCAGTGTCGACAATTAAGTGCCGGTGCTGGACAATTAATTGCTGCTGGTGAGCACCAGAAACCACCGGCTCAAATTAAGCACTGGGGTGGGGTGTGGACGTTTTTAGACGTCACTGGGCATTCACTTTCAGAGTCTGTTAAAGCAATGAGGGTGAATTAGATTAGCCGTCCGTTTATAATGTAAAATCCAAGATTAAAGTGGGAGGACAAGTAGGACTTTTAAAGGAAGGATTTTCATAAAGGGTGGAAATGGCAAAAGCTTTTCTGAACATATCCACTGTATAAATGGTGAATGTGGTTGCTAAGATGTGTCAATTGGTCTTGTATTCTTTTGAGTCGTTTTAGGGATTTTCTGAAGTCCACGCCCAGTTGAGCTGTACAAATGAATAACACACTGTTTTTTTTTTTTTTTTTTTTTTTTTTTTTTAAAAAAGTTTTTATTGAGCAACAATTCGGTCACAAGTATGGGCCTACAACCACCCGGGCCGGCCGCTAGGTACATTAGGAAATATACAATATCAAAGTTGCAATCCGTTCCCAGGGCACTGCCCCGCAGTGGCTCAAGATAGTTCTCGAAGAACAGCAAGCGTCAGTCCAACAGTAACAGAAACAAAAGAAAAACAATAAAAACAAAAGGCGAGTTACGAGGGATACCAGTGCGGTGCAGGCTCCCCCCGGGAAACTCCAGTCAGAACATTTGAGCAATCCGCTAAAGAGAGGAGTACCGGGAGGCCGGGGACGGAGGGGGGGGGGGAAAGGGGGGTCAAGGAAGATGAACGTCCCTATGGAGTTGTTACAAAAAGCGCCAGGAACCGTCGAGGGTCAGGGGGACATGGCAATATCAGTGTCTACCAGGGGGGGCGTACAGATGCCTCCGCGGTACGCATTCCACTGGCCCCAAATTCTACCCCATGCCCCCGGCTTGCCACGGGCCACATACACTGTCTTCTCCCGAAACATACACCAGTCCATATTCTCCTTCCATACTGACACGGTGGGCGGCCGTTGAGCGCCCCAAAGTTGCGCTATATCCCTCTTGGCAATCATGTTCCCTAGGGCCGCCCACCGAGTCTGAGCCGCGTTGTAGTCATTGGGCTCCCACACATTCAGGACACAGCGACGCACCTCCGGCAGCAGCACAACCCCGGTGACCTGTCCCATAACCGTGTGGACCCGGCGCCAATAGTCCGCCACCTCGCGACACTCCCAAAGGATATGAAGAAAGGTGGCGCTGAGCCCGCAGCCTCGTTTACAGAGCCCGTCGTCAGAAAATCCCATCGCGACCAAGCGCGGACCCGTAACATACACCCGATGGAGAATCTTGAGCTGTACCAACCGGAGACGAGCCGGAATGGCAACCTCCTTGGGGGACGACAGTGCAGACTGCCAGTCTTCGTCATCCAATTCGACCCCATCCCCAGTCCAAGCCTCCCGAAGGCGCACCAGGAGATCCGCCCGGTGATTAATCAATTTTTTATAAATTAAAGAAATAGTACTATCAGGGACATGTCCGTCAAGTACGCGGTCCTCGAGGGGCGAAGAAACAGGGACCGTGGTCCCCCCCCCGAAGACCGAGAGCAGGGCGTGTCGAACCTGGGCGTAGCGGAAGAACTCCCTGTCGGTCAGCTCGTATTCGGCCTGGAGCACCGCGAAAGTCTTGACCGCGCCCTTGTGCCACAGGTCTCCCACTTTGCTGATACCAATCGTGTCCCACTGGTCAAACCCCTTGGTGGTCCACAAGCTGCCCAGGCGGTCGGAGGCAAACAAGGGAGTAGCACATGTCATTCGCTCACTCCAGCCCGTGGCCGCAGTGGCAGCCCTCCAGGTCCGCACAGCAATCTTAGTAGGACCCGTAAGGGTCCGGTCAGCCAGGCGGGAATAAAGTGCCCTGTTGTAGTTCCCGCCGGGAAGCAGGAACTTGTCCATCTCATACGCCGGATTCAAGCCGGGCGCATACGTGGCGTGGTTAATGGCAGATAGCTGCGAGGCCCAATAGTACCTGCGAATGTCAGGAAGCGCGATGCCCCCGTCATACCAGGGGAGAGTGAGCTTGGCAAGAGCAATACGCGCCCGGCCGTTCCACACCAGTCTCCTCTGCAGACTCTCCACCTCCCGAAAGTAGGCCACTGGGATAACGTCAAAGGAGTTCTGGAGTACATAGAGGAACCTGGGAAGGGACATCATTTTAAACAGCGCGGCCCGACCCAGCGGGGACAGGGGCAGCCTGCACCACCGGGCCGTGTCCTCCCGCAGCCGCCGAAGTGGACGCAGAAGATTCTGCTCGTAGCGAGCCACCGGGTCCAGCGAAACGTGTATCCCCAGGTACTTAAAGCCGCTCAGAGATATTTGAATCGGGAGCCGAGGCGGCAGGAGAGGAGGACCACCAGCGATGGGATAAACGCAGGATTTAGACCAATTGATCGTGAGACCCGAATTGTTCCCAAAGGAGGTCAGAACGTCAAAGAGGACGTTGAGTGACTGCCGCGGTGAGGTGAGGTACAGGAGAATGTCGTCCGCATACAACGAGACCCGATCTTCAAAGCCCGGGCCCCACCGGATCCCTCTAAGCGAGGGCTCCCAACGGAGCCAGGCAGCGAGTGGCTCCAGGGCGAGAGCAAAAAGCAACGGGGACAACGGGCACCCCTGCCTCGTGCCCCTGCCGAGGGCAAAGGGCCGAGAGACCCGCCCATTCACCACCACTTGAGCCATGGGTCCCGTGTAAAGGAGCCTCACCCAGCCAATAAATCCCTCCCCAAAGCCGAATTTATCCAAGACGGCCCAGAGGAATGGCCACTCAATAGTGTCAAATGCCATCGTGGCATCCAAAGAGACCAGCACGGCCGGCTCGGTGAGGAGCTCCGCCCTGGCGAGGACCCCGTGCAGACGCCGCAAGTTAAGAGCGGTGTTGCGGTGCGGGATGAAGCCGCATTGGTCCGGATGAATAAGGTCGCACACGACACTCAACAATCGATTGGCCAGGACTTTCGCCAGGATTTTAGGCTCTGCATTGAGCAGTGAAATAGGCCGGTAAGAGGTACAGCGGTCACGCGGCTTGCCCTCCTTGGGGAGAACGACTATAGTGGCCAGGCGCTGGTCGGCCGGAAGGGAACCCGCCGCAAGAGAGTCGCGGAACATGCGGCCGAGGAAGGGCGCAAGCTTATCAGGACGCAATTTGTATAGTTCAATGGGCAGACCGTTAGGACCCATAGCCTTGCCCGAGCGAAGGGAACGAATCGCGGTCGCTATTTCATCCGACGATAAGGGGGCGTCCAGCCGCTCCCGGTCCTCAACGGACAGGCCGGGCAGAGCAATATCTCTCAGTAGGAGGCGAGAGTCATCTTCGTCCCTGTCAGTCACCGGGGAGTACACCGCCCGGAGGTGGTCAGCGAAGCATTCCACAATCTCATCCGGTTCAGTCACACACCCACCATCCGCAGCACGCAACTCGGGGACCACACGATTCACTCTCTCCTTTTTGTCCAGCCACGCAATCAACTTTCCCGCCTTGTCCCCCGCGTCATACAATCGGCCCTGCTGCTCCCTATACATACATTGGGCCGCGTCAGTGACCAGGGACCGATATTCGAACTGTTTCAGGCTAAGGGCATGTAGCCCGTCCGGAGTAATATTCGCCTCCAAGGCCGACTCCAGCCCCGAGACGTCAGTCTCCAGCTTCACCACCGCCTCGCTCCTAACCTTCTTGGCCACCACTATCTGGGCGAGGGCGTGTCCGCGTATAACAGTTTTAAAGGCTTCCCAAAGGGACAACGCAGACGACACCGACCCCTCGTTTTCACTGAAGTATTGGTCCATGGCCTTAACCAGGCTGTCACGAGTCACAGGGTCCCGCAGGTACCAGGGGTTAATGGGAGCTATCCGCCCTGCGGACCGCGGCCCGGTGTCAAAGAGAAGCCACAGCGGAGAATGGTCGGAGATACCACGCGCCAGGTGTCTGACCTCTCGAATCCGACCAGTCTGCGCCGCTGGCATAAGGAAGTAGTCTAACCTGGAGAGACTCCCATGCGCCCCCGAATGAAAGGTGAACTGGCACTGGGTCGGATGCAGTAGTCTCCAACTATCCACCAAGCCGAAGGTCTCCAACATCCCACCCAGCCATGACTGGGCAGCGGGGAGGGTCCTCGGTGGGTGACGATCCAGTTCACCCGAAACCACAGAATTAAAGTCCCCGCCCATGAGCAGGAGGCCATCCGGGAGGTCAAGCAGCATTCGACCCAAATCAGCAAAGGTGGAGTTCTGGAGGCCCGGGGGGACGTAGACTGAAACCAGGGTAAGGGGCTGCCCCTCCCACCTCCCAATCAGACACACATAGCGCCCTCTGTCATCCGAGACTATCCTCGTGATCTCCACCGGAAGGGAGGTTCGCAGGAGAATGCCCACCCCCCTGGAGCCAGTTGTGAAACCAGAATGGGCCACGAGGCGGTATCCCCCTCTGTGCATCGCATGGCAGACATTGCCGACCAAATGTGTCTCCTGGAGAAACACCACATCAGGAGTCAAACGGCGCAAATATTGCAGTACAACACCCCGCTTAATACGGTCCCCCAACCCATTGACGTTCCACGACATAAGCCTCAACCCGTCTCCCCCCATCCCCTCCAATAGAGCAAGAAGCCCCCAGCCCGCAGCACCGCTCCCAAATATGGATAAAAATCAATTCCTCGCCCTGTAAACAAAAAACACACAACTAAACAACCCCTCTTCCCCCCCAACCCCACCCCAAGTCCACCGCCCCCCACCCTGCACCCCTGCGGGCCAAAGACCCCCCCCAACTTGCAGTGTGCCTGTCGCCCCGCTAACCCCATTCTACAAAAAGACCCCGGAGGAGGAAAGGGACCCGAACCCGCCCGCACCCCTCACGGGTCCTGGTAAAACACAGTATGCAAAAGAAGTAAGACCCAACTGTACAGTGCAAAAACGCAAAAGCAAGGACCAAAGGTCAGTCTAAGGGGACCCGTCACCTGCGGTGCCCCCAGAGGGCCCGGGCCGGCCACCCCCGCCCGGCAGCGAGTCCAGCCAGTCACTTGCGGCCACAGGAGTGTCAAAAAAGACTGTCCGCTCTCCATGCTCCACTCGAAGTTTCGCCGGGTAGAGCATCGAATACTTCAGGCCTAGCTCGCGGAGACGGCGCTTCACCCCCTGGAATCCCATCCGCTGTTTCTGGACCAGTTGCGTGAAGTCCGGGTAAAAGTTGACGATCGAGTTCTCGTAGCGGACCGGGCCACGGGTCCGTGAAGCCTGCAGAATAGCATCGCGGTCCCTGTAGTGGAACAGTTTAGCCACGATAGGCCTCGGGGGGGCCCCCGGCCGCGGCCGGCCGCCAGGAACCCGATGGGCCCGCTCCACAGCGAAGAATTTACTTAGGCCAACCGGGGACAGCTGCTGCAGGATAAGTTCCTCGACCACGAGGTCCACCGGGCGGCTGTCGGAGGACTCCGGTACCCCAATGATACGGATATTGTTGCGTCGGGCCCGTCCCTCGAAGTCCTCAAGCCGCCGGGCCATGTGGTCGTTGACCACTCTAATGTCCCCAAGCGCGGCCCGCAGATCCGACACCTCCGCACCCAAGGTGGAGGTCCGTGTATCAAGGGCCTGGACCTTCTCGTTGGTTTTAGAGAGGTCGGCCCGAATCAGGGTGACGTCGATCGCGACAGTGTCGATCTTACGGGCCAGGGCCTCATATTGCGTCGCGATAGTTTCCCTGATGCCCTCGATGGCGCCCATAATGTCCTGTAGGGAAGGTTCCGCAGCGACGGCCGTGCCTCCCCCCGCAGCATCCGGGGAGAGGCCAGCAGCGCCAGGGGACCCCCTGCCCTGGGTATAGCGGTCCATGTTGTTGCTCTGGACCGCTCCCCCGCGTAGTGAGGCCTTGGTCTTGCGCCCCTCCGGTCCCCCTTTGCCCGCCATATGAGCGCCGTCACTCAATGGGACCTCCGATCAAGGGGTGCACGGGTGCCAGAGAAAGGATCACAAACTGTCGGTGTAGGGGTCGGAGGCGTCAGACCCGTCCGTAGCAAATGGAAGCAAACCTCGGGCAGAGGCCCAAGAGGCACCCCGCCACCTTGAGCACGCACGCCAGCTGATCTCCTGAAGGCCAAAATCGAAACCGAAAGTGCTGAATCGGTGACTGGCACCGCGCTGAGGCCGCTGTTGTTCAATTGCAGCCCGGCCCCACGGGTCACCTCCACCCCGGCCTCCTCCGTCGGGTGGGTCCCAAAAGTTCCGGCGACGCTAACTCAGGATTCCCAGGTCCGATTAGAATTTTGGAAAGAGATATATAGTCAGCTGGTCTTCTTCTCTCCGATTCCATACACCAACTCAGGATAGTCTCAGGATTTATTCCGAGGAGCAGAAAGGGTCCGGGGAGCCCTGTGCTCACGCGACCATCTTGGATGCGCGCTAGGCTCCTCCAACACACTGTTTTTAATACCACTGCGAATCACCCCTCTGTAGTCCATGGTTCACATTGCAGATCATCTGACCCCTTTGCAAAAAGCAGATAGTTCTGCTTTCCATGTGGGGATTCAGTCTGGTATTACGGAAGTGGCCCTAGGCCCCTCGTTGAACACTGAACTTGTTCTGTGTTGAAGTGGGAATGCGTTCAAAAGAGGGCGTTACATGTCGATGTGCCCCCGTACACGTATGGAAACCCCCTTTACCTTTGACCATGCTGTCCTTACAGCAGCACGTGCACCAACAAACATCCCCTAGAAAATGTGCAGGATCTCCATTATCCAGGCACTGGCCTTCGTCTTAGCGCACCTCCGCAGGAGACCCTTTGGGAGTGCATCGGGGATCTCAGGCATGACATTGGGGTGTGGAGGGGACTGGTGATTGCAGGGGCGTCCATGGGCACTCTTTTTGGGGACCAAAACTTATTTGTAATCACCAGACATTAACCGAGAATGAGAGAGAGAAATACAGCAAAGGGGGAAAGGAGGAGGAATACAAATACGGAAAAACTGAGAAAAAGTGGGAGAGCAGGGATGGTAAAGAACCTGGAAGAGTGAGCCAAAGGTGCAGGGGGTGCATGCTCCTGGATGGAAGAGGGATGGCAATAAATCAAGAGGAGACAGCCTTGCTATTTGGAAACCCCGACATTCAGTACCGCCAGCGGTAGGCTTCTGAGACGAATTTGGATCCGGCACATATTCTTTACCAATTAATCAGTGGAAGGGACTCGCCCCTTGTGGGTGGGCAGTGGCCACTCTTCTTAAAGGATGAGCTAGTATGGTGACCCCTCCTCTTTTTGGTGTGTCCTGTCAGCTGTCATGCATGCAGAGTCTGGTGGCCCATGAGCAGAAACAGCAGTTATTTAGGTCCCGCCTGCAAGACTTATTGTGTTGAAGAAGGGGTTTGAGGCCTACCCATTGCTTACCATTCATAGGCTTCACTGTCACTCTCATTTGCTGCCTTCTAATTCGTCAGTGTGAGCTGGCTTCACTTCCTCTTCTTTAGGATGGGCATGGACTAATTACGCATTGCTTCACCTGGATTAGGATACTTCCACTGTTCGCGCTTTGATTGAGGAATTATTATTATTTTTTTTTTCTCTTTTCCCGCCCTTCATTGTTGCTTCTTCCCCTCCCACCCCATCCTTGTGGCTTATTCCGAATACACTGCCCATCTCCAGCTCGGTCTGTGTTTCTTCTTCCCTTACAACCAACGTCCGTGTTGCTTCTTCACCTCTCACACCCCGTCTTTGTTGCTTATTCACTTTCCACCTCCTCCGGGCTAATTCCCTCAGTTGCCTAATCCCCTATTTCCCTCCCATCCAATCGTTATCACTCTTGCTTATTCCCTCCCCAACCGCATAAGGAAAAAGAAGCCCTATGACCGGCCTGGTGAGCGCGTAGTAGTGTAGCCGGTGTGCTTATCTGTCGGTGGCATGTGCCTTTTCAAAGTTGTAGAAATTCACTTACGGCTTCAAAGTAACTAGAATGCATAAGAATAATCCAGATCAACGCACCTCTTTAAGCATGCTTGGGATTTGTTTGCACTTTGCAGTGTTCCTCCCCTCCACCTAGTTATCTTTCAATTTTTCTTTAACAATAACAATTGCTCGGTAATTGCCCTAGTACTGACTAGTAGCTTTTCTTATTGCTCTGTGAGGCAGTCTGCATTCTACAGGACCTGTAGAAGCAGAAGCATGTCATGAAAGTCTTGTCATTGTAGGAAGTCACTCACTGCAGCAATTACCCGGTATTGTATCTGACTGTCCAAGTTTCTACTACTTATAACTTGTCTGTGCAGATGCTCAAACATTTGCCCAAATCTTTCTAAAACAGACGCCATACATACCTATTTAAAGTTACCCGCTTCGACCTCCCCCTTTTTCCATCAATACCTCACACCCGCCATTACCTTAAACCTGTCAATGTCGACGCTTCAAGAAAGTACATTTACTGCTGATGGGTCCACACGGCTTCACTAGTGATGGCCAGTGCTGTACAGATACAGGCTATCCGAATAGTACAGTTCCCTCTTCAGAAGAACACGCATCACCTTTCTTAGCCACAAGGGGGTGTAAAAAGGGACATGCCGTGGAGAGTATCCAGGCGAGCAAGAGTGATTTAAGGGGATCCGGAGTGTGCCAGGACCCACTGACTGTGCAGATCAAGCGCTGGCAGGTAGCATCATCCACTCCCAGAGAATCAATGGATTGTAAACAGTAGTACAGAATAGTAATTGAGTGATCCAGTAGATCCATCAGCAGGGACAGTTTGAGAATTATGGAGAAAAGCCAACGAAGTGAAATGTAAATGTAAATGTCAAGGTACTTATAGAGCGCACTGTCACCAGACGGCCACCTTGCGGTGTCACCTTTGCGGTTTCCTGGCGCTGATACTCATACCGCTGTGGAACCCCTCCTGGCTTTCCCTGTGAGGCGTCCACTCCTGGGCACCCCCAGGGTGAAGCCAGGCATCCTTAGCGCTGTTGGGGCCGGTGGGGAGGCTAAGCAAGCTATTGCCCAGAGTTGCAGCGTGGGGCCCGTGATTAGAATAGGCACCGAGGTGAGAATAGACAGGTCTGAGGAAATTGAGCCCGAGCCCCGTCGAGGCAGGAATCAAACCCTGGTCCCTGGCCAGAACTCTGCTTCAGGGTCTGCTGCTCTAACCATTGAGCCACACTCCTCCAAGTGGGAAAAGTACAGCAGAAAACAGAAAGAGCAGAATGGAAATAGGGAGCTGCTCCAAAGAAGAGGAAACAGAGCAGTGTGATGAACGTGTATTGGCAATTCAATGTATGGACTCATTGGAAGTTTATGTATAGACATAGTAAAAAATATCAATTGCCATAAAGTAATCTAAACCAGTAAATAAGACAGATAAAATTTCACTGTGTTAAAACGTCAATTGATTGAATATAAAAGTTATGTCTAAACATTTAACTGCGACCTATTTCTGAATGACAATAATCTTAAATTGAAAACTTTCATCAGATTACTGATTTGTCTGTCTTGTGGTCTGAAGCAGTATGTTATTGCTTTTTGAATAATCTGACTCTTTGTTGCATTAAATGCTGCCTTCAGGTATTCTTTCTCAGTGGCGGCCGCTATGTTTTGGAAAGAGACCTTTTCTTTTCAAAACGATATGTATCAAATCTACATTAGTTTTTCAAAGGCAGTTTTAGAGCATGTATAAGGTTTAGCTCACAGTAATGAATACAGTAACTGTAAAACTTAAAAGAGTGCAACAAGCAAGATATATTTTACCAAGGGTTTTTTTTAAAAAAAAAAAAAGGTAAATAGTAGTTTGCAGAAAACTGAGCAGACCACGGATGCCGTTTGTTGTTAGTACTAAGCTTCTGCATTAACTGCATTGAAACCTAAGAAATGGGCCATTACTCATGGAACGGACCAATATGCCCATCGTGTTAATTAATCAGTGAGGGATCTCCCACGCCCCGCAAGACCCCGCGGGTGTGCGACAAGGACATCACACCTAATTAGGTTACCCCACACAGTCCTGAGCAAGACCCGCAGGCCGAGGACCTAAATTACCCTCGGAGCCCAAGTCGGGTCGAAACGTTGACGCCCACATAATTAGCCTGGATCACAAGCCCTAAATCCATCGTGCCACACAAGGATATACTTTGTGTATTTGAAAATGAACAAAAATTAACCTTGATTGTCTCAATGTGGCCAGGCTAGAGATGACTGAGAATTGTTTTTCAGTCTAACATAAAATTGTTCTTAAATATCCCCTGTCAGACCTTTTGGAATTCTTTTTCCACTGCTTTTACACCAGAGCACTTTCTCTTTTCCGCACGTTCCATTGGAGCAACCTTCTTCCTCTTTCTTCCTTGGATGATACAGTAATCAATCTACTGTTTACCTTAAAAAAAAAATTGGTTTGGAATAAACCCTTGGTAAAATATATCTTGCTTGTTGCACTCTTTTAAGTTTGACAGTTACTGTATTCATTACTGTGAGCTAAACCTTATACATGCTCTAAAACTGCCTTTGAAAAACTAATGTAGATTTGATACATATCGTTTTGAAAAGAAAAGGTCTAGGACCATTGTTTTTTGTACCACAGTATGCAACACGAGCTTACACCACACGGTTCTCACTGTTCTGTCCCTCTTGTGTAAGATCCTTTATTTATTCATTTATTTATTTGTTCGTGGGTTTGCATAGGATGGGCTAGGTCAGTACAGACAAGCAGAGAACTTTACAGACTTTAATACAAATATTCTTTAGAAGCCTTTCCTCTAAATAAATAATACAATTATCAGTGAAGCTGGATCACATAAGTGTTTGGAACGGGCTTTGTAAAAGTAGCTGTTTTGAGGTAGATGTAACATATGTTTGTGTGCCATTCTGGTTCTGAACTGATAGATGGTGTGTTCACTATTTCATCTCACCAGCTACCACCAAGTACCTCATTACCAGTGGTTAGTGCTTAGATACATAGGATCAGGAGCTATTAACTATGTACTTACTTTGGAGCAGCTAGTTAAAAAGTCAATATAACAGGCAAGAAAGATACTGCCTCAAACATAGGTTTGTTCCTCTTGTTTCTTTTTCAAAGTGAGTGGTTGAAACAAATTATCGCATGCTTGGAATGGCACAAGTCGAGCAGGTAAGGTGCCCTAAACCTCTCCCTCCTACCTCCACAATCCCCCGCCATAATCCACAAAATGAGAGCGTTCTCACAGGGTACCACCCCAAGATCGCTCTACTGCTTATGACCACAAACTTTGCAGATTCGCAAAAGTGAGGCGAGCATCCCTTTTTATAACTACTCCTCTTTGAGATTTGAAATGGGTCAGGAAAAAAAGTTTGCGAGTAAAAAGAGTTTTCAACTTGCAAAATATTGTTAGTAAATTGCAACTCCTGTTTCTCTGGTTACAAAATCTGTTATTTTGTGAACCACAGATTTTGCAATCACAAAACCAGTTCATTCGTCATGCCCCTAAAGACTCGGAAGATCACTTAGATTTTGTCACAGGGGTTGGTTCATCGCTGGAAATCAGTGCTGGTCCCCACCCTGACGAACTTGCAGTTCTCCCACTGTTTAGAGCAGCAGAGGTATGAGGTTTACATCTTTAATCACTGCTGGCTCCACCGACGTAAATCTAAAGGTTTCGTGGCTATCAGTTTAAAGGGAAAATGCACAATAGCCATGGCATGAAGGAATACAGTTCCATGTGTGTTGGGGACCATTGTGTTTTTTTCTATTCAGTTCCAGGCGGAAGCATCAAACAGGACACCCAGTTGTCAAGGTTCAGTGCCTTCAGTGGAGCTTCCACATAGAGGGAGAGTGTGCATGATTCTCTGTCTGTGTTTGGCGTGATATGAGGGGCTGATTGTAATGATCTTATTATCCACATACATCTGATAATTGCTTTCCCCATTATTACATGTCCCATTATTACATGTCCTTCCTTGCCTTCGGATTGTAATATTTGCAATTAACAACAGTTAATGCCCTTGGTAGAGGTGCTAACTGATGTTAACACCATCAGCAAATGGCTATAACGCGTACATAATATCAGCAGACTAAAATAACCAGGCTTAGCTCTGCTGTAGAGCTTCAAGCATACAGCGATATGATGCTTTGAAAGTTTTAAAGATAATATCACATAAAAAAAAAATACCATAACAAATGTACTAATCTATAATCAAGAGATTAGGAAGATCATTGGCTACATGCTGGGCGAGCAAACCCAGAGATTAAGTTATTAGCATTTGTATACTACTTTTTACTATTAGTATGACTTTCTTGCACGTCTACATCTGGGCACCCCTGTATGATTCTGAGATTTCCTTCCATGGGTTCTGTGTGGTGTTTTTGGTTGTATTTGGCTGTGAGTGCTTAGTAGATGCCTGCTAAGTGCAGAGTTTAATATTTTAATTATGCTATAATATTAATGACTTCTAAGTACTGGTTTTACCTGATGGTACGCACAATCCAATAGTAGGCAGAGAGGTAGTGCGCTCTTAAGAAAGTTTTAACTATACCTCATTCACTTATTGGACTATCTAGAGACTCTGTTCAGGAGCAGACTTCAATACAGTCAGTGTCTCTTAGAGATCATGGCGTCAGTCATGTTCGAATGTTAGGGTGTCAGTCTGAGTCTCCGATAATGGACGCTTACTACTCCAAATGAGGGTCACTTGAGAACCATTCACATTCCTATGTCCCTTTCAAAAAACAGTTAAATAAGTTAATTCTCAGTACTTACATTGGACACTCAAAGTTTTAGCCAAAAGAGCTGATTTTTTTTAAACCTTTGTTGATGTAACCTGACTAAAATGTGCTTGTTCCAGAAATCGTCAATGGACAAACAATATTCCACTGTTTGTTCTGAGAAAACCTACCTCACCAGTGGCGGCTGGTAGGGGATGGTGATGGGGGAGCAGGGGATGGTGTGGGGGGGGGGGCGGAAATAAGAAATAAGGAGACTTACCTGTTGGACGCCGTCGCCATCCTCAGCTGCCTCTCCTCACAGGAACAGGAAGCACCCATACTTTCCTAACCAATCACAATGCTGCTGAAGGCACTATTGTGATTGGTCTGAGCGCCATGGTTCGGCGCTCAGAGAGAGAAAGGGAGTCTGGGCATGTTCTCCACTCAGGCTGTGATGTAGCCTGGGTGGAGAACATGCAAAGTGTGCATGGCTGTTTGACCAGCACGAGACGGCCGGCCAATCAGCCAAGTGCACTTTAGGTGCAGCAGCAGCCACTCCTTCTCCCCGGCGTCATGGGACCCCAGCCCCACCCCGCTCTAAGCTGATGGCAACTGGAATACAACAAATTAAATGAAAATAACTTTTTTCCATTACACTGCTTTAAAGCATTGGGTCGATGCTCCTCCACCTTAGTGGAGGACCCGCCACTGCAAGAACTGCCAAATATATGTGTAACCACTTGTGTGTACAGGAACAAAATACAACAGTGTGATTGTTGCTGTGATTTTGAGCTGTTTTGTCTCAGAGAATACTTTCTAACCAACTTGTTGTGACCACAGTAGTTCCCACAGTATTGCGTAGATTCAAACAGCAGCTGGTCACGAATATGAAAATAAATGAAAAATTAAGGGCACATGTCGCAGCGCGGAGATCGCCCGCCATATTTAGAGATCACCGACTGGCTGTACATTCATGCAGCCACACAGCAAACATTTTTGTTTTTTTTAAAACAAACTCCAATAGTATGCTTTCGACAAGCAAGAAATTAATGGTTCTAGCACCCAGGGAGTTTTTAGTGTGTGGGTAATTTTTAGGTCTCGCCTGCGAATGCAGCACATGCGCTGCTTCGCCTCGGCGAGATCTATTATTGTTGCTTCTGTGTCCGGGTCCTGTTGAAGCGGGGTTGGTGTCCGCCCTGTAGGCAATAGGCCCCGCCCACCCTGCACAGACTTGCTTGCGCTTTTCAGGATGCAATCTCGGCGTTCTGTACTTGCACGCGCTTTTCAGTGCTCGCGCTTTTCAGGAAACATTCTCGGCGTTCATTTTTTAATTACAGTGTACGTGTATCACTGATTAATGTGTCAGAATTATAATTGTCCATGCTCCATTGTTATGTGAGAACACGGAGTGCCACACACATGTTTTACTTTAGTCTTTGCTCAGTGGCGCTGTTTAGTCCTGTTGCACCCGTGCTGGTCTTTTTCTGGCCACACGGCCCGGAGACGCTGAGGGGGCCACGCCAGCTGGGAGAGTTTCCTTATTCCTCCCGGAAGCGGGTCGGCTTGTGGAATGTTCTCTTCACCGCTGCCGCCATGTCCGCGCCTACACTACTGCCACCAGGCTAATGTTGGTCGCTGTTAAACCAGGTTCAAGCCAGTGTCCTCGCTGCCTATCGCTTCTCAGGTGGAGCTCCAGTCCTTTTGGGTTGGCAGTGGGACCACAATCCCAGCAACGCAATGAGGGTAGCAGTGATGACTCGCTCTACAACAACAATCTATCCAACGACAATCGCGATAACACTGCTCAGCCTCTGCTTTCCTCCCTCTTTAGCCTCATGCCAACCATGCCCCTTGCCACCTGATTGGGCACTTTGAACCACAACACTAATGGCTTTGGGGGATTTTCTGGGCTTCTGACTGACCACCCTTTGCCCTAGGGTTGTCTTAGTTACGGTCCCCTCTAGGGTCTAGCTTCGCCTTCCGGGGCCTGCTATTCTTTTTTCTAGGATATACAATAAAATGGAGAGGATCATCATATTAACGAGTGTGTAGGACCAGCCTTCAATGTGTTAGTACCTCTGTTTGTTTGCTATTTTCTGCTTCGCATCCACAAATTAACATGTGTTCCTGTTTTTGCCGATGCAGAACAGAATCTGCATAAAGCATCTGCGCTGCATTCGATGGCAACACCTACTGGTGTTGCCAATGCTTGTATGCTAAAGCGCCCGCTGGGTGCTGCGATGTACTGTTTCTGATGGGGGTAGGTGAGCGTGACAGCAGGCTTCTGACGATAATAAGCAGCCTCTAGCTCTAAGTGCCATAGGGAAATAAAGCACTTATGGGCCTCGTACTTAGAATAGGGCACACAGTACAGACATACCTAGCCGTGACTGTGCTGCTGTGTTACTCTGTCGACCTTGGGCTCCCCTTGCAGCAGCACCATACCTGGTTTTCTCGACTATCACGGTAGGCATCGGCCGGTAGTACAGACAACCCAAGATTTAAAAAAAAGAAAATAAATCTAATTACATTAGTTTACTGCTAACAAGGCAAGATTATGTAAAGATCTATGCTCACCATATTGATGCCCACACTCAAATTTTGCTCCATCTCTCCCACTTAAGGCATGCACAATGCGCACGCTTCCCAGGTACTCTTTTACCATGAAGGGGACCAACAGGGAGTTGGAGGTGTGCATCAGGGCAGGTGGGAACAGGAGAAGAGGACAAAAGTTGCAGGGTGGGTGGCTCTCGGGTAGCTGCTCCATGGCTAAATGACAAACATGTATTGACCATACTTTGGTGATAAGTGTACTGATTGGTCCAGAATCAATATTATACATGCAAGGCACAGAGGACAGAGCTGTTGACTCGGGAGCTGGGGTTCCGGGTTCGAGTTTCGGCGTCTCTGTGTAATGTATGTGTGATGCAAAGTGCCCAGACACCCTACACTGGTATGGGTGGCGCTAGATAACTAATTAAATGCGTCAAAGAGAGTGTGGTTATGGAGGCTTGAGGGGCACTGTTAAAGGGTGGTGGTGAGGGAATCTGTGGTGGAGGTGGTCTTCAGGGGCGCCTACAAACATTGTCGCACCGGGCGTCACCAGCACTAAATAGATAAAACAAACAAGCATTTGCAATGCGATAGGTCTCGCAGTTGGGAGAGTTTGAGCTATTGGCATTGTAAATGGCAATGCCTTTTATTTACGTGTTGGTTTTTAAAACATAAATAAAAGGCATTGTCATTTGCAATGTCAATAGCTTAAACTCTCACAAATGCGAGACCTATTGCATTGCAAATTCTTGTTATTTTATTCTGTTTGGGACTGTCAGGCTTTTCCTGTCGGTCCTGAACAAGAAAAAAGTACACCAGAATGTCTAAAGTACTTAGATCGACAGCCTAATGAATGTGGATTTTCAGTCTAAGGCGTCTACAAACAAGCGGTGAAAACATGTTTGTTCGCTTTACTCTGAAGAGGGAGGGTGAACCAATAGTTTGTTGAATAGGGTAATTTACATTATTGTGACAGAGTACCCTGTCCACCAATCTCTAAATACACTCTAATTTTTTAGAGTCAAGTAATGCGTAGTGCCAATTGTAAGATTTACTTTTAGGACTTTTCGTTCTAAGCTTTGCTTTCTTTTGTTTGTATGTCAGAATATCACTGGGTGCAGATTTTCTATTATTAACTCCAATAAGGCAAAATGTTTGTAATCAATATTTGGGACTAGATATTCATATATGATAATGTTCTGATTTTGCTATTCTGGTGCCATACCTTTTCTATTTCATGTTTAAGCTTCACTGGCTTCTCTTAAAATAATTGACTTTCGATAACAGTGACTCTGAAGAAGCAATAATATGAGTTGCTAAGGTACAACTCACATCAGTGATACCTTTTAGGCAACAGATTTACATTCATATATGTTAAAAAAAACATAACAATTCACTGAAAAAGCACTACCATTTAAAAACAAACAAAAAACACTGAAATGTGTCAGATATACATAACAGACATAAGTGTATATATGCCACTGCCATAGATTTCAGATGTCATCAGTGATTTAATATGTGAGGTCATAGTGGTGCAAATTGTTATTGGAACCCAGTGCTGCCATGTGTTACATGGGACCACATGGGGGGGGGGGCACACTGGCTCCTGCAGGAGTCCTGCATGGCAGCGGGGCAGCAACAAAGCCAATTTTATTTTATTTACCTTGGCCCGTTTTGGGGGTGAGGGTGTGGGCGGGTTGGGTATTTAAGTGGTCTCAAACTGCCCCTCAAGATCTAGGGGGTCAGGGTATCACTACCCTGACCTCTTATGTTCTTTATTTTAGGTTTTTTTCAGGACCAGAGGACCGAGTCCCATAATGGCAGCTTCAACATGTTTCTTCATGTTGTGGCAGCCAATCACATTGCTTGGTATTGTGGAACTATCACAGGCACACTCTTGCGGGAGTCCTGCAGCAACATATATCCATTTCTTTAGACCTTAACTTGAAAGGGAAAATTGGCTAAGAAAAAGCCGTGGATTCCGACAATGTATAAAATACAAGGCATGCCAGTATGGAGTTAAAAAGACTGAATACACTACACCATTGCAGAAGTTTCCAAAAAATATCAGAGGACCTTATAGTTGCTCGCCCAAATATGTAGAATATATTCTAATGTGTTCTTGCAGGTTGAATTATGTAGAGAGCACGATTCTCCATGTGCATAAGCACATGCCACAGCATGTTAGAGCTATAAAAAAATAAGAATTATCAAGGTGTCTGCCATTTCACAGAAAAACATAATAGCAGTGATAAAGAACTTGTGTACTTTGTGAGTGAATCAGTTCCTAGGAGTTACAGAGGTGATAATACAGAAAAGGTGTTAAGAAAACTAGTCATCCTATATCATAGAGCTGAACAGGATGACCCCTGGAGGTTTCAATATGGAGGAAGAGCTACACAGCACTTACTAATTAATGCATCTCTCTTTCAATGCAGGGTGGCCTTTTTACTCCGGTTAGAGTTTCTTATGCAGCTGTTATGAGATCAAGCCTACTTGGGCATGACAGTGTGATGGGATTTATGTATTTAATGTGATATGTTTACTGTGATTAGATAAGCACTATGGCATTGGGCTATGCTAGCACTATATCCAGATCATAAATTAAGTAAGGAACATAACTCGTAATGCTTCAACGGCAAAATTTGTCATTTTACTTGTGTTCCTATAGCTAAGGTATATAAACAGGTTATTAGGAGCACCAAAAGAAGGTAAAATATTACTGACTTAGCAATTTTGAAATTTCATGATTACTAGGAAGAAATGCCTAATGAAATTGAATTGTAATATATTTAATAATGTAATAGTTTTTATCAATTTGAATATTTTTGCACTGAGCTTGATGTTACAACGAGAAGTATTTTAACTATGTTGTTCGATGAGTGGAGCACATGAGCACTTTAAAGAAACATCCAATATGGCGCCCCAGTATTTGATCAAGGCTGGCTATACGGTTAAAACGTGCCATAGCAGACTGTGAATAGATCGAACACAGAGAGCTACTTTGGTGTATTGGCACTTGTTTTACCAAGTGCATCGAGATGTGGATTATGTGAGCAGAGGAAGAGCTGACTCTGATAAGCAAACCCCTTCCTCAATCTTGTGCACAGTGGCAACTGGGCCAAGTGAAAAGCATATCTATCTATCTATCTATCTATCTATCTATCTATCTATCTATCTATCTATCTATCTATCTATCTATCTATTCACTGAAAAAAACAAATGTTAAAGTGCCGTTATAATTTTTTCCTCAGTTTTATATACCACGAACTAGACCCGAAGCTATCAGAGCACTTTACATGAGCACCAATTGCGTTACAGATTGTCACATGATTTTTATTTGTTAGGCACTGAGATATTAAGTGATTTGCCCAGAATCACAGGATGTTGAGCGTCCCTGCCGAGACTCAAACCCAGTTCCCCAGCTTCCAGGTGAACCGTCCTAGCCATTAGGCCACATCCTCTCCCCATAGTTAGATGAAAATGTCAGTTTAAAATAAATGTTTTAAACAAAAACAACCACTGAAATTCAACAGTAATAGTTATTTCGACTAACTATAACTCACACACTCGCCATGCACAGTGTTGTGGTCAATGATGTGAGTTCAATTGTCATCAGTAATTTTATCAGTGATGTCACAAACATCTGAGTAATAATATCTGAGGTCATCCCAGGGGGTGATTTTTAAATATATTACATGGGTTTGCCTTACGCATCCTTAAAAGAAGATTCCGTTCTGATTAACCTGCAAGATACATCAGAGACACCAAATATAGCTTAGCAATTCTGTACTACCCATTTGTCAGCCTTGCTTTGCTCAAATATGTAACAGATTACAAACTAGCTAAACGCTTTTATCCAAGCGGCATTTCTGTGGAAACCTGGGGAAGGCAGACAGGCCATGAAACTTAGAGGTTCTCTCTGGTATCCAAAAGCTGAATAGGTTAAAGTAGGGAACAACGTATTCCGACAAACCAAAAGCCTGAAAATAAGAACTTGCTATGTATGATTCAGTGGCTGGAGTCCCCCCAGTCATCAACAAACACCAACCTTGAGAATGTGTGCGCGGTGGTGACAGCTTCTTTACTTATTTATAACACCATGCGGGAAGTCAGACATCAACAGAAAACTACTCAATCCAACCCCCCAAATCCTGATCCACAATGTAATTTATTCTGAGTTTGATTTACAAGGATAGTAAGAAGAACATATTGAAATACAGTGAACAATGTGAAGCAAAATTATTTCTTGCAAAAAAAGCAATGCTGTTTCTAAGAAATACTCAGTGAAGTCAATTGATGCAATTACGTATCTCAAGGTGTTCAAAATAAAATGTGATGGCTTAAGACAAGGCAGGCTTTTGTACCACTTTCTTGGACATGTGGTGGATCCCAGATTTTAATTTGGTGACTATCTAATAGAGAAACAGAGGGAAAGGCTGATCAGTGCCAACACATATTTAATAAATTCATTTGTGATTACTGCACATATTACATTTTGTTCATATTTAGAGTATGTTAGCTATCTGCAGTGGAGCGCTATTAACCACCAGCAGAAGGTCGGTGGTATTTATGGGGAAATATTGTACAAAAGCATGTGGTATGGGTGTAACTGTGTTTTATGCCTCATTGTTGTCATGTAACTCAAAATTGGGAGGTAAAAGCTCTGTGGTAGTGGTGTAATTTATGCTGTCCTCTACAATTAAGCCTCTAAATAGCTGTGTTTTAATATAGTCTAGAAATATGCATCGTGGAAAAATATCTAATACCAACGTTTTTTCTGCCTTGATGATTGCTCAAACTCTGAAGAGGGGCTGAGGTAGGTTGAGGCACATGAGATCTGAGGAGAAATGTAGCCTAGACTGCATACCACTATTTTTTCTCTATTCCGGAAACAACATTTGGAAGAATGGGAAAGCATCTTACCAAAAGTGAGGTGCATAGACTGCACAAAGCCCTGTGAGTGAGAGGAGCTGTGCACATGTGCACAAGCTGAAGGTGGTACATTTGTATTGGGATATTATGAATGGTTGTTGCAAGATCCCTATGTATCTGCTCAGCAAGCATTCGCTATGCATTGTCGGAGGAAGAGACGTTCCATATTTAACCTCATGGCAATCTGGTTTACGTACTAGACTGTAGCCTCCTAGCAAGAGAGTTACACCAGACCAAACCTAGCCGTAAGCCAGAACAGATTGATGGCAAACCTGTAACTAGAAGAGACCTATCTTCAGCGTCTGGATGCTCTTAACCATCCCGTTGGCTGCTCTTATCCATAGTCGGCCATACCTGCTCCAGCCCTTCACCGAGGTCAGGCAACAAAACCGGCTCAGGACTGGGAAACGGCCACTACAACGCGGCCGTTTCCACGCCGAACAATAACCATGCATGCATCACAACGCATGCGTGGTTACAACGAATAGCCTTTACCACGTATACCTTTACTACGAGATACGTAGTAAAGGCATGTGTGTTAAAGGTAAAAAAAGAAGGGGGGGCTTGGGGGGTCACCCCCCCAAAAAACGAAAAAAACGGGTTAAAAAAAAGGGGGCTTGGGGGGTCTCCCCCCCACAAAAGAAAGAAACGCACCTGAATTCCGTTATTTTTAGAAATTGAAGAAAAAAGATGAGGAGGCAATCGGCATCGTAAGAGGAAACGGAAAGACACTTCCGCTTCCTCTTTACGACGTGAAACGTAAATAGAAAGTGCTTGGAGTGAAGACAACGTAGAGAGGTAAGGGGGAATGAGGGGGTGGTGTCGCACAGGGGTAAATTTTAAGGGTTACATTTAAAGGTTAATTAGTAGTGAAGGAAGATATCCTTTAAAATGAAAATGCCATTAACATGCATAGTTTAACAACGAAAATCGTAGTAAAAATGTGCGTGTTAAAGGCATTTTTGTGGTAAAGGATATGCGTGGAGAAAGCATTCGCGTTGTAACGCATGCGTGGTAAAGGCATGCGTTACAACGGAATGCATAGTAACGTCATACAACCCTCAGGACTGTTTCTAGTATCCTTGTCCTTCGAAGTTGCAGCTGTGAGTCCCTGGGTGTCATACAGCCAAGTGTATATAAACAGTTGCTTTTATCTATACCCTTTTGTACATAGTTTAATGAGCAGTATATGCACGCCACTCCCACTTATTCTTCAATTGTTTGCAAGTTTCAGTTGGCTGTTTTTAGCACATCTGCCCTGTTATTATTCTTTTTCTCCAGAAGCAAGTGACCGCATGGTGTTTGGTTACCCTTGTAAAAATCTTTTGATTTCCCTACCTCCGGGTTATGTTATGTTAATTTGGATTTGTTGAGCACTTAATACCAAAAAGGTCTCTAAGCGCTATAAGAAGAGTAGCGTTGAGTCCAGGCAGTACAGTGACGATTAGGCCCAGGCTTCTGTGAACAAGATGGTTTTTAATTGTTTTCTGAAGGGAAGAAGGTGGTTTTCTGCACGGAGTTGGCTAGGTAGCTTGTTCCAAAGAGTGGGGAGGAGGGAGGAGAAGGCCCTCCCTCCTTTGGAGACATAGTTGAAGCTAGGGCAATATAGGAGACTCCCTGTGGAGGACCTAAGTAAGCGCCCTGGCATGTATTTTGTGAGTCTTTGTTTGATGTATGTGGGGGCTTGGCCATAAATGGCTTTATGGGCGATACACAGGTCCTTAAATTTAGCCCATTGTTTTACGGGCAGCCAATGAAGGCGTTGAAGAAGAGCCGAGGCTCGCGTGTGTCTCGGTAGTTTAAAAATGAGCCTGGCAACGTCATTCATAGCTATCTGGAGTTTTCTCACTAAGGAGTCAGGAAGTCCAATATACAGGGAGTTGGCATAGTCAAGACGAGCCAAGATGATGGCAGACACAATAGGTCTCATGGTGGAGAATGAGAGAATGGGAGAGAGCCTCCTGAGTAGCCGGAGAAGGCCCACACAGGTGCCAAATACCGTGGAGACTTGATTGGCCAGGGTGAGTTTGTCATCCACTTTGATTCCCAGGCTTTTAACCACCGGGATCGGGACTGGGGCATCGCCCAACTCCTGGGGCCAGTACAGGGAGTTCCAGGGGTTGGGGTCATCCGACATGGCAAGGACTTCGGTTTTGTCAGGGTTGATTTTAAGTGAGTTGGCCGTCATCCAGTTGACCGTAAAACGTAGGATCTCTTTTGCCCGGGATTGTGCTTGAGGGGAGTTCTCAATATGGAGGATGATCTGGGTGTCATCTGCGTAATTGAAGATCTGACACTCCATAGCCGACAGGGCCTTGATTAGTGGACTGAGGTAGATATTAAAGAGAAGGGGTGAGAGTGCAGACCCTTGCGGTACTCCACAGGAAATAGAGCCTTTCTCCGATACCCAGTCGCCCATCTGAATTCTTTGGGCGCGGTCTGTCAGGAAAGAGGTGACCCATTGTAAGACAGATCCCTCAATTCCTATAGATCGTAGTCTTTCCAGGAGAGTGGCGTGGTTGACCGTGTCGAACGCTGCCGACAGGTCGAGGAGCACCAGCACACAGGGCTTCTTATTGTCGGCAGTCAGTCTGATATCGTCAAGTACTGATAGCATCACCAATTCAGTGCTATGGTGAGCACGGAAGCCGGCTTGCCTGTCCCCCAAGAGGTGATGATCCTCAAGGAACCTGGAGAGATTTTGCAGGACATGCTGTTCTAGTATTTTTGCAAGGAAGGGAAGTTGGGAGATAGGGCGGTAGTTTTTCATGTTAGAAATATCCGTGCCGGGTTTTTTAAGAAGGGGGATGATTCTGGCTTCCTTGAAGCAGCATGGAACCTCCCCCATCCGCAGGGAGGAATTTAAGAGTGCGAGGATGTCCTGCTCAATTTCTGGAAGTGCTAGATTAAAGGTTCTTGGAGGGCAGGGGTCGGCTGGGGAGCCTGATTTTATCTTTTTGGCCAGGCATCGGAGGGTTTCCATGTCGAGGGGTTGGAAAGAGGAGAGGGTGTCCGCACTAGTGCTCTGCGAGGCATCCTCTGCATTAGGTGATGGTATACAAGGGGAGTTGTCAATCTCCGTCAGTATATCCTGGATTTTATTGGAGAAATATGCGAGGAAATTATTGCATTGTTCCTGGCTGGATGGGGTGGACTGTGATTGTTTCAGGATTTTAAACGTTTCTTTTTTGTTTATTGGATGCAGACAATATCCTATTTTCATAAAAGTCCGCCTTTCTACACAGCAGCGCTTTTTTATATGAGGCAAGTTTTTCTTTAAAATCTGCCAGGGCCTGAGGTTTATAGTTTTTTCGCCATTGTCATTCGTAATGGCGTAAAACGCGTTTGGAAGTCCTGAGTTCTTCCGTAAACCACGGGGCGCCTCTGCCTTTATTGCAGATTTTTATTTTATTTTCAGGGGCAACTGTATTGATGGCTGCACAAAGTCGGTCGGTAAAGGCAATGGCCCCTATTTTAATGTCAGCTGACACCAGCTTCTTAGGAGGGCGATCGCGAAGAGCGCTTAGCAGTGTCGGGCCATCTATTTTTGACCAAATGCGCACGCGTTTCCAGTCCACAGGGGGCGGAGTTATGTGTTTGGAAAGAGGAAGTGTCAAATTGATACAGAAGTGGTCCGACCAAGGACAAGGGGTGACCTCTTTAAGTGTTATGAAGGGGGTGGTGGACCAGACCAGGTCTAAAGTATGACCCCGCACATGGGTGGGGGTTGTAATTAATTGGGAGAAACCAAGATTGGTGAAAGTCTCTTCTAGTTGGCGGGCCTGAGCCTCCCTGGGTTGTTGATCCCAGTGAAAGTTAAAATCTCCCATTACTAGGAGATGTTGAAAATGTGAACGGAGATTGGAGATACATTCAGTTAGGAGGTCGGTAAAGTTATGGGAGCATTTGGGGGGGCGATAAAGCATGGTGATCGTGATACTTGAGGAGTGATGGCAGACCTTAATGGTCAGCATATCAGCCCCAACCAGGGATTCACCCGATACTTTCTCTATCCTCAGGTACTTTTTGAATAGGAACGCTACCCCTCCTCCTCTTTTTCCGGCCGGTCGGTTGTGCCAGACGGCGTCATAGCCATCTGGAACCGCAGCCAGTATAGTGGGTCCGGACTCTTCGTCCAACCAAGTTTCAGACAGGGCAAGGATATCTGGGGCCTCATTTTGTAGAAGCGCGAAGATTTCAATGGCGTGCTTCTGAAGGGAGCGCGTATTCAGGACCATTAATTTCAATGAATCAGACGTGAGAGGGGGAGTACGACCCTGAATGGAGTTGGAGTGAGCAGTCCTATCCTTTATGGGCACGAGGAGACCTTCTCTCATGAGTGCACTAGTAGTCTCAATTTTTAAGGGGCAGTGGTACAGATTAAGAGATCTTAGTTCTGAACTGGTGTAAGATAGTGGTCGGACAGGGATTTGGCCCCTGGGCCCGTCAGGGCTCGGACGGGCGCAGACAGGCTTGCCTTAGGCGCGCCTTTGGCGCGCCAGCGGCGCGCCCGCTTAAGCGTGCAGTATATGTGCCCCTGTGACCCCTGGCTCCTCCCCGCCAATCAGCCCTGCTGTGCAGCAGCTGACACCCTCACGGTCACTAGACCACGTGAGCGCGTGCGGGGAAGGAGATCAGGACCGGCCAGGTGAGGCGAATGTGGCTCAAGTATGCACAGTAAATCACACTCAAATGTTTAAAAAAATGGAATAAAAGGCTTTTAAAATAGTTAAAATGTTAAGAACAGAGCTTACGGCGTTCAGCATGCACTACCAGAGCTAGCGCGTCTTCTTTTGACAGCGCGTCCGCTCCAGCGTGCAGTATATGTGCCCCCGTGACCCCTGGCTCCTCCCCGCCAATCAGCCCTGCTGTGCAGCAGCTGACACCCTCATGGTCACTAGACCACGTGAGCGCATGCGGGGGAGGAGATCAGGACCGGCCAGGTGAGGCAAATGTGGCTCAAGTATGCACAGTAAATCACACTCAAATGTTAAAAAAAATGGAATAAAAGGATTTTAAAACGGTTAAAATGTTAAGAACAGAGCTTACGGCGTTCAGCATGCACTACCAGAGCTAGCGCGTCTTCTTTTGACAGCGCGTCCGCTCCAGCGTGCAGTATATGTGCCCCCGTGACCCCCGGCTCCTCCCCGCCAATCAGCCCTGCTGTGCAGCAGCTGACACCCTCACGGTCACTAGACCACGTGAGTGCGTGCGGGGGAGGAGATCAGGACCGGCCAGGTGAGGCGAATGTGGCTCAAGTATGCACAGTAAATCACACTCAAATGTTAAATAAAATGGAATAAAAGGCTTTTAAAACGGTTAAAATGTTAAGAGCAGAGCTTACGGCATTCAGCATGGACTACCAGAGCTAGCAAGCTAGAAATTATTGTGGCTAGCGTGCCACAATAATTTCCCACAACGGTGAAAAATTACCAGTCAGTAAATTTCTATTTAGGTGATTTAAGGACAACACCCTGCTAAAGTCCAAAGAGACACTGTAGAAGCCCCTCCTTTAAAGCCAACTACGTATAGTGCGTCGACACCTACTAAAAGACATAAAATTCATGTGGGATACGATTTGTTTGAAAAAAAGACATTTAAGAAGTTTAGAAGAGCATTGCACTCGCAGCATAAGTACTTAAAAATTTTCAAAAAGCGTGGATTAAATATTCCAGATGATAGAAAGTTTTAGTTTCAAATATATTCTATCATGTGCTCTGGGAAATCTCTTTCAAAGATGTCGATTTACTGGCCAACTTAGTTCAACATTAACAATTGAACTTCTAATGAAAACAAAAAGCAAGACCTTAAAATCTGGTCTTGCTTCATAAAACAAACAGATTCAAATATCTTTATGTTTTCTTTCTTTCACTAGTTGTGGCACAATCCTTTCTTGCACTCTGCTGTGCCATTGTAGGTTTTCAAAGGTAAAATACATGTAATAAATCTCTGTTTTGTGTTAAAACTCATACCAAGTTCTGCATTGTCTTGTCAGGTCAGGTCACTATTCTTTGATGTTGGAGGCGGAGGGTGCTGTTATTTCTATGGCCCTGCCTTTACCGGCTGGTGTTACACCACCAGATCTACTGGCCTTGCCGCACTTTCCAGCTCCTCTCCTGGTATCGGCTTCTGCACCCAGCAGCCATCTTGGATTGGGCTCGACAGCCAGGAGAAAGTGGGTCCTCCCACTCTGTGGCATCTGAGATGGCAGGCCCTGACACAGTTTGCCTTGTCCCCATGGCGGCCATGTTAGATTGGGCTCAGCTGCCACATTCACCCTGCTAGCCAGCTGGCCGCCCGATGCAGCCTCAGATGTCTGTGTCGCTATTGCCACTTCAACTATTGTCCCCCTGGGACAAAATAAATGTTGATACCTCGCACTCCATTTCATCTCCGAACTCCCTCACATTCTCACTCTGTTGCACTGTGGATCAAGAAACAATCTGAGATGAACGATTAATACTTCTGGGAGAAGAGAAGACTCAAGCAGGGAAAACTAAACACTGGAACTCACTGTTGTCAGTGAGGGGTCAAGAGTAGCTGTTCTTTACCACTGATGAAAGTGCCCTTCCTCTTTTATCTGTACTCTTCGTACTCTGCATTGATAGAAACCACTTACGAGTATCATACCAAGTTCGGGAGCCTACTGCTGGGTCACTGTCCCGCTGCAGCTCCATCATGGAAAGATAACCCAAAATCATACAGCATTACATTTCCACGAAACCCCTCCAAAAATGCTGCTAAAAACTTCAAACACAATATCCTAAAAGAACACCCAGAGACACTAATAACAGACATCTTCTACAGCCCTACACATGGAGGCCTTAAAACGGACTTCATCTCCTACACTAAGAAACCTGCCAAATGGAGAGAGAACTTACTACTACAACTCCACGTAACTAATACTACCAATGTCCCTTATGGACCTAAACTCTCTATATCCCCATCCCAGAACATTAGAGGAGAACTGCCAATAACCATTTACAGAAATGGGAATATCCTCCTACAAGCCTCTGAACAAAACCTATCCATTTTTGATTGCCACTTACCCGTTCGCTGCGCCTCCATGCCATCCACGCCTATCACCACCCCTCCACCCACTCCCAGAGAACCCACCAAGGCACCCCCTCCTCTTTAAGCAGAACCTTCTACTCCCATTCCCCCACACATTGTCTTCACTGCCACCCCCCCACAACCTCTTCTATGCCCAGACACCTTGAAGCTTTGGCTTTGCTACCAGAATTACTTTCCCCGTCCCAGGGCACACACCACTGCCCAGCTTGATTTATCTGTAAAAACAACAATTGATGGACAGAATGCAGAACAATGTCATACATTCACCCCAGTACAGGGATCTGGGCCTAAATCCATCGTTTTTTTGCTCACCATGCCGTTCCAGTTTGAACCCAGCCATATGCAAATCAGTCTTGACCCTGTGCCCCATGGGAACAGTCCAGGCCGAACTGCCAAGCCAGGTCCTCCCTGGACTGGAAACAAGCATCCTAGGACCGGTTTCTTCACTGCCACCCCCCCCACAACCTCTTCTATGCCCAGACACCTTGAAGCTTTGGCTTTGCTACCAGAATTACTTTCCCCGTCCCAGGGCACACACCACTGCCCAGCTTGATTTATCTATCACACCGAATCCCCTCAGTCCTCCAACCAAAGCAGGCTGGATACTACCTTAACCTCCACCCCTGACGAGCTCCATCATACTCCACTCCCTACCACAGACCCAACCGTCTCTCAAATGATCCCTATAACAGCCTATCTAGAACTTAAAATCAATGCCATTCTGGATGAAATTGTGTCACTGTGTGAGGATACAAAGATTAAATTCACCCTGCCCCAACCTCACACGCCTCAATGACGGGCACTGATCCTGCCACAAACATACATTCTGACCCTGCCCATCCTGCACCCCTAGGCAAACTATCCCATTCACTCATCGCCACCTCAAAACTAGATGCACCAATACTGGAATGTTGCAGCAGAAAGCTGACATGCTGAGCAGCACATATGACAATGCTCCTAGCCAACCTTGCCACCGCAAGATCCTAGCCATCCTTGGCATGAATAGGACCCTGAACACCACATGCCCTCCCAGGCTGCCTGCCCAACTAACTACCAGCCAATCCAATCAGCCTGGTCAGAGATCATTACCCACGCTTTACTGCATGCTACTAAATTGTCGGTCAGTAGCCAGGTCAGTAGCCAAGCATGCCACTGAAATAGCTGAAACCATCCTACATCACAAAATTGCCATTTGCTTTCTAACTGCAACCTGGCTGAACAACCACTCATCTCCTTTTATCAATCTCTTCACTCCACCAGGCTTCCCAATCATTTTTTGTGCCTCATGGGAACAGTCCAGCCCGAACTGCCAAGCCAGGTCCTCCCTGGACCGGAAACAAGCATCCTAGGACCGGTTTCGGGGTTTCAGCCCTCTTCAGCCAGGATAGCTTGATTCCAATGGCACAGTGAGCCAGTTTAGACCTCGCTATATATGACATTGTTCTGCATTCTGGGCCAGGTCCTCCCTGGACTGGAAACAAGCATCCTAGGATGCTTGTTTCCAGTCCAGGGAGGACCTGGCCTGGCAGTTCGGGCTGGACTGTTCCCATTGGGCAAACGGTCAAGACTGATTTGCATATGGCTGGGTCCAAACTGGAATGGCATGGTGAGCAAAAAAACAATGGATTTAGGCCCAGATCGCTGTACTGGGGTGAATGTATGACATTGTTCTGCATTCTGTCCATCAATAATTCTTTTTGCATTTGTCACCCCGAGTGGGACGGGTATGCTCAGACGTGAGTCCCGTGCTCTCCATGCCACTGGAATCAAGCTATCATGGCTGAAGAGGGGTGAAACCCCGAAACCGGTCCCAGGATGCTTGTTTCCAGTCCAGGGAGGACCTGGCCTGGCAGTACGGGCTGGACTGTTCCCATTGGGCATAGGGTCAAGACTGATTTGCATATGGCTGGGTACAAACTGGAATGGCATGGTGAGCAAAAAAACTATGGATTTAGGCCCAGATCGCTGTACTGGGGTGAATGTATGACATTGTTCTGCATTCTGTCCATCAATAGTTCTTTTTGCATTCTACACATTGAAGCACCTTGAAAATATCAAACCCTCCATTCCAATTAAAGACCTGAAGACTGTGGTGCAATCTTTAGTCCTCTCCAAGCTGGACTATGGTAACGTAATGATCACGGATGCTCTAAAAACACACGTCATCCCTTTGAAAGCTACAATCCACTCAGCAGCCAGCCTATGTCTGTGGCAAGATGGGCAAGATGTATTCTCAAAACTGCCTGCATAATCCACAAAACTCTCTACACGGAAAAACCAGTCTGCCTCACAAACAAACTATCAAAAGCCAGCCCATAGAGCCCTCTTAGAAGCTCCAACAGTCTACTCTTGATTCCACACAAATTTAAGAAAGAAAAATCTCACACCCGCTCCTTTTCCGGGAACGCTCCCAAAATTTCGAACTTACTGCCTCAGGATCTGTGTGGCAACCAATCACTCCTTCACTTCAGAAAGAAACTTAAGCTTCTTCTCAATACATACCTATACTCTACCACCTAAACCATCTGACTGACCTGTTGCCCTTACCACACACCCTCCAAATAAATCCGAGCATCAGTACCTCGGGGAAAAACTGCGTCTCTACTCTCTTCACCTTCACAACACCCTAACATAACTACCCCAGAACTATATTGTCCACACATCCTACTGTCTAGGGTATACCTCTCTTATATATTGCTGATATGTATTTTTATTTACTACATATGTATCTCGTGTAATTGCTGCCATGGTAACTCTGATAAAGCACTCTGATACCCCTGAGTCTGGTTCACACTATCATCCCTATATACTACTGTATATCGTATACTTCTTTTATATACTGTTACTGTGTATTTTTATTTACTCCATATGTAACTCATGTAACTGCTTCTATGCTAACTCTGAAAAATAATCTAATACCTTCGGGTCAAGTTCACGCTATACGAAACTCGATAAATAAAATAAATAAGGTACATCTTCATTCAGAGCTGCTGCCCAAATTCCCTCTTGGCCAGACCCCCATGAGGGCTGCACATGGGTTGTAGACTAGCACCAGCTCTGCTTTTCCATCTTATCAATTGTCTTGTGTCCATAATCAGTTGATTGGCCTGTCATTCTATTTCAGAATGTATAATAAGTTAGTCAAATTCAGATTTTTATGGAGAACTTACTGTTGGTAATCGAAAAAAATCCTGGATTTGGATATTTTATGGAAGATAAAAGAAGGACAAGTGTGCCTGGAAAATGTTAATGAACTGACTATCAACATACAGGTATTCAGTGAGGAATGAAGTCCCGGGTAGATAGTCTGACCAGGGCAGAGATTAAGACACTGATTTCACTGTGACCATGGAGGAGAAAGCCTGGTGCTGAATGATTAGTGCCCCTTGCAGTTGAACTCAAATAGATGTGGTGTTTCGGCAGACCAATATTTTGAAAGTGCAAAAACCTTAAATAATTGTGGAATTTATTATGGAAAGTGAAATACTAAAGGATTAGTTCATTCAGGCTCTCGCTATTTCGACAAAACTTCATTATTTGCCGCCTGATTGGCCTTCTTAGTATGAGCCATTGGCAGGTTATTATGACCCTCAATTCATATTAGCCCTGAAAAGGAAATGTAGCTTTTGTGCGGAGTGTTGAGTGAATTTCAGCAGATTTGTTGAATGAGCACATAACCTGGCATCATATAAATCAATAGACTTGAATCATTGGTGTCAGGGCTGGTGCAAGTATTTTTGCTGACCTAAGTGAAGGTATCAGTTGATGCGACCCATCTCGGTCTAGAGAAGAAGACACACAGCACCACTCTCCACATTCTCATAGCGTAGGATACTGAACTGTAGAGAACAAGGTGTTGTACTTACATATGCTTGTGTAACGTTCTGTATAGAATCTCTATGTGTTGTCATAGTAGTTATGTGTGGGGGGTTCTATAATGGTCAGTTAATGCCTCTCATGTTGTGAGAGGAGTGGTGGCTCGTTGTTCCCACAAATAAACTCTTAAGACTTACCTGACGTGTCCTGTGGTGGCATCCTTCATCTGGGGGCACAACACTATTTTTGGCGACGAGAATGGGATGAGCCGCAAATTTTGTTGCCATGTAGTTATCTCCTGTGGCATTGCACCCATCGCCTACAAACTTCCTTAATGGTCCAGTTTTACTAGTAAGAGATTCCTTGCTAGGGACTGGACTCACTGCTTTCTGAATTCTATTCAAACATTCACACCTTGCCGTTCTAGTGCAAAGGGGCATTTGCTTCTAAATGCCGCATTAAGAGTTATCATGCACCCAGATACAGGGGCCACATGACCTGACAAGACATGAGCGAACTGTAAAAACACTGAGGGGCTTATTTACAAGCCCCCTGCGCACCCCTTTACGTCACTTTTCCCATGTTAAAAATTACTCAAAAGTGGCGCAAGGGGCTTGTAAATCTTCCCCCGAATGCCGACCCAGAGATAATGCTCAATTGTTAACTGATGTTGGATTTTACACTGGGTGGAAAAGTTTAGGAAATTGGTAGTGACAATGTATCTTGACTCACGTTTGGAAGTATAGAGGGGCATATTTACAAGACCCATTCGCCACAGGAACGTCACTTTGTTTGACGTTCCTGTGGTGATACGAACTTTTGCCTTTTTGATAAGGCAGTGTTAAACCACTTAATGTGGCTTAACGTTGCCTTGTAACTAAGGCACACTTTCACGCTATACTTAGTGTGAAAGGGGAGGACAATGGGTGTTGTGGTGAACGTTCCGCCACAACACCCATTGATTTTGACACTGCCCCATATTTACAAGGATGGCATACATATAGGGCACCCCCAAATTTTAGACCAAAAAAAAACCTGGTTATAACATGGCTCAATGAGGAGAAATGCTTTATTGCTCCACATTGTTGCTGTTTCTATGTGTGCTGCACAATCTATGTGTGCTGCATTGTGCAGCACACCTAGAAACAGAAAAATGCCATGCATGATTGTTTATGTGCAGGAAGGTGTCCCTTCCTACACATAAACAATCATTTTAAAATGACAAGTTGTGTAACTTCTATGTGTGCTGCACAAAGCAGCACACATAGAAGGTACAACTCACCATTTAAGATTGTTTATGTGTAGGAAGGAACACCTTCCTGCACATAAACAATCATTCCCACAACGCAGGCACCCTTGCACAATGGCGCTAGCAGCTGTCACTATCGCCAGCGCAGGGGGAAATGCAGGGCTGCATTATATTTTTGTAAATGCTGTTGAACCTTGCGTTTCAAAAATGACGGAGTGCGGTGTTAAGCCAAGAAGGCTAACGCCGCGCTCCTTCACTTTTCTTGTAAATACACCCCATAGTTTCTGTATAGGCTTTCAATTGCTTTTGTTATTGTGCGACCAATGCTACACTCATGAACGTAAGAGAAGAACTCCCCCCCAGCAGGTTTAAGGGCCGGCATGTAAAGTAGGTCTAACAAATATAAATGTGTATTACATTTGTTGTAGTTGCAATACGTTTACCAACAGGTAGCTAAACAACAAAGAGTGCTCAAGACATGATACAAGCAGAGGAACGAGTGACTGCCATTGAAAGTTCCTTTAGTTGTCTCATGGGCCTTCACATTGCCACGTGTGGCCCGCAAGGATTCCTTCTGTTTAAGTGCCTTTTCAGTGTCTTTTCTAAACCCTTGATGATTATCAGTAGAAACCACCAGCCATAATCTCAATAATATGCTGATGATGCTCAAGTCTTCATAAGTTTAGAGGGGGCTAATTTAAAGACACAATATCCACAAGAGGTACAAATCTGAATAAACCACTCTTACGGTGAAATGGGGGTAAAACACAGATCCTTTGGTTGGAACTAGATATTGGTTAAATAATATCACCCTGAAGAAATCGGTTTCCAATCTGCTTGGTCAGACAATTGTACTCATATACAAAGGTTCTAACTGACTAGCCATATCCGAGTTCATGAGTAAGTCCAGATGTGGTACAGACTTTAGGTTTTCTTATAGCTAATCTGAAAAAAATATACAATATATCCCAGTGGCAATGAAAGTCGCCCTCCTTGGAGCTATAATACACATAGAACTCGATTATGGAATGCGGTATATTTAGGAATTGCCAAAAACTGGTTAGCCCTACTTCGAAATGTACAAGCCATGAGGGGTATGACTTGCAGGAGGACCAAAGAAAATGGGCACATCTTAGGGGCCAGACAAGCCACAACTGACACCAGGTGCAGACAATAATTAAATTCCTCTACATACTCCAAAAATATATCTCATGGGTAGAGAGAGCATCGAAATACCTTAAAACCATAAGTTCCACTAAGGGCAATCTGCTCAGCAGGAAAAAAAACTTTATATTTCCTATGGGTTAGAAACTCATCTCAGTTGGTGGATGTCGACTGATGTATTTAGGAGTTTGATTGTGAATTAATATTTCCGAAAACTATGACAAGAATTTGACTGGAAATCGTTTAAATAAAATGAAAGACCATACTTTTCTGCTCAACCTCTTCTATGCCACACGGAATAAAGATGGACGGATAGAGACAATTTATTCTGTGACATGCTTAATAAATGTTCGTATGATTATAATTAACACTCAGAGCAGAATGCTGTGAGCTGGATAGCCAACGAGAATGCTTCCTTTATGAGTAATAACTTCCACTAAAGGACCACTCATGAAGCATTCTGTGGCTACCAGCTTCCTGTCCCACTCCTGTGCCCTGGCCCAGTGTCCCTAGTCTCTTCACCAACCCCCTCTACCCCGCAAATTACATTTGCGTATTTGTCAAAGAGTGCGGTAAGTGGAGCACTCCCTTTGTCTGTAGAAAAATTGCTCCTCTCTGCTGCATCAGTACAGCTTCGGCTCTTTTCAAACGTCATTCTTGCTACAGCCCTTTCCCGCCTCCACCCCTTGCTTTATTGGGGAAAATGTAAGTCCTAACAACCAGTGGCGGCTGGTGAAGTCTGAAAGAAGTGGGGCGGGATTTTAAAGAGTGAGTGAGTTCAGAAAGGGAGCGTGGCTGTTCCAATATGAGCTCAAAGGGAGGGAGGGGGATTCTTCCGTGAGAAACTTGTTTTTAGAAATTGGGTAAGATAGTACATTTCACATTTTCAATAAAATGACCAAAACCAGTAGTTTTCATGGGCATTCTTAAAAACACTCAAAATATCTGCGAACATTCCTGGTTTGAGAAGAAAGCCTGACCTCCCTACGGTTGTGAGCACCAGGCAAGAGAGTTTGGGATGGAATCTCCTTTACAAAAAGTTTGGAAAATGAGCTATTTTACCTCCATGCTATTGCATGTCATGCTGACACTTTGAGGATAATAGTGGCTGGTCAGTCAGGCTAGGCCAGTTAGACATCAAGAGTGGACCCATTCTATGGTTGTCTTTTACTACCCAAATAGAGTAGGAGGCTCATTTACCTTGCATGTCCTAGGGCTCTTTGCTCCATTACAACTCCACCGACCATGACTGGAACAATGAGTTGCCGTTTGCAAACCAAAACGTAAAGATATGCTCTATCACACCTGCCAGGCCAAAGGGATGCTGTCGATCACACGTGCCAGGCCGAAGGGATGGGTTCTATTTGAGAGTTTACAGCTAGTACAGCTAGTACTAAGGTATTTTATGTAGTAAAAAATTATCAGGAACCACTCCACCCAATAAACATTGCTCTTGAGAGCTAAATTATATTCCTTTGTGTTAAACTGAGCCGTCAGCCAATCATTTTATGGCTGAGTCTGCGCTCAATATTGAAAAAGACCCATGGAGCTCTTGGTCTTTGTAGCTGCCAATGCTTCTTCCGAGGAGTTCAGATGTGGCAAGGTTAAAGGTGAGGAGATCCTTTAGAACTGACTTTTCCCTCCCAAAGCACAGGAGCTTTTAGTGAACTTTTTTATCTGTTCTTCTGCAGTATACCAGTCATCTTTCCAGCAGTTGAGATTGTTTATGAATGTGCTTGGATGGTGTGTAGACTTGCAGGCCCATTGGGTTAGAAGGCCTCCTCCCACCCCGTCATGTGCTGTAGTACGAGCTGCCGCTTCGAGGACACAAAGGGTTTGTTTTTTTGTGTGCACTGGGCTATAGGTACTTCGCAGGCCATGCAAATGACTTTAAAAAGTGTAGGACGCGGTGGTATTTGTTTATAGTAACTGTAACATGAATGTACCAGTCCTAATGGTTTGTCCCAGGATATGTTTAAGATGTGGTGAATATTCACAAATGAAAAGAGAGCGAAATGAGACTGGAGAAGGCTGCTGTGTGTGCCAGGGTGAGCTGGGCCCCCCTTTATCGTGAGGGAACCCTGGCTCTTCTACGCTCTATGCCACCAAGGCGGGGCCATATTTATACCACTACCACATACTGTCCTGTGCAGTGCTCCGGCCGCACATTCCTTCAAATGAAGCCATCTTTTCAAAGTGTCCCTCACGACCCTCTTTACCAGGGTGCACCAACAAGCCTCTTGTGTCTGGCTCAGGGGCCACAGGCCACACTTTTCAGGAAGTGCTGTCAGTCTTGACTGTTCCCAGGATTCTTATCTCTCTGTCTCTAGATTATGTGTTTTTCACATGGCCTCGATGCACTAGTGGTTAAAACAACACCAATGTCACGCCTTCAGCTATTTCTGTCTCTTAAACATGTTCCTCTGCTCTACATGTCTTCTTTTTCCTTTTCCTCTTCTCACTCCTTCTCTCACTTTCTCCACTTCTTTCCTCTGTTCTCTTGTTTTCCTTGGCACTAGGCTTCCCCTCTTCTTCACTGCCATTCTCTGTCGCTCTCTTTTTCGCTGCTTGTTTATATTGCTTTCTCTCTTTCTTCCTCACTTTTTTCTTCTTAACTTCTGTCTCACTTTCCCTCACTATATCCACCTCTCTTTCCTCCTTTCTCTCCATCACCCTATCGCTAGGCCACTCCAATGTTCCCATTAACTCGTATTCTAATTTCATTTCTCACTCACTCTACCTTGTGCAAAAGACTACGTTTCCAGCAAGTGTTTTTCTTTTTTGGACCCATTTCACAAGGAAGCAAATAAACGAAAGGAGGAAAGAGAAGGTAATACCTGTTTCTTGAAGTCTCTACTATATGAGGAGGAGCGAGACAGAGAGGGAAGAGGGGGAACAAAGAGGGGGAAGGCAGCTGCCAGCAGCGGGAGAACTGGACTCAAGAGTGACTTACGACGACAGAGCACATCTCACAATCGATTGAACATCTAAACATTAAAAAACGAAAGCAGCTCGCGCAGGGTGGGGGGCCGAGGGAGAAGAGAAAAGAATAAAATTAAAATTAAAACAAAAAACTTACCTGACCCGACCGCCTCTGCTCCTGGTCCGCGTTGGCGCCTCTGCCCCCTTCAAACCGGAACAGACACCACGTCAGCACTGGAGTACCCCTCAGCCAATCCTGGCGCTGCTGCAGCGCCAGGATTGGCTGAGGGCACAGCTTACGCTACGCCCGCCGCCTGCCCATTAGGAGACCGAGGGGCTCCTAATGGGCATGCGCAAGGCAGTAAAAACACAAGTACGCATGACTGGGCACGGGCTAAAAATTAGCTCTCCATGCCCACTCATGCGCACTTGTGTTGCAGTGCTGCCTTTCCCTGGCTTCAGTGGCTTGTCTGACAATGCATGTCAGTCAACATGACGCCGGACCGCACACGGTCCGACGTCATGCTGACTGACATGCATTGTCAGTTCTCCCCACCATCGGCGTTTCTGAACTTAAGTAAACAAAGTTCAGAGACGCCGAGGGCGCTGCGGGTGGGGGCGGGGGGGCAACGCCCCAACGCCCCCAATGGACGCACCGCCACTGCTAACAACCACAGAAAAGTAGACCTTTTTAGACTGCTCTGTGGTATTCAAGTTTACATTCCCCCTCTGTGAAAAAGTGGGTGGAGTTGGCACAGGGTTACATTGAGAGTGATGCCTCCTGAGAGACAGCAAAGCTGTGTGTCTGTAGTTGGTAATAATAGTAATAGTAGTAGTAGCAATAATAATAATAATAACAACAATAATATTACTAATACTAATAATAATAATAATAATAATAATAATAATAATAATAATTATAAGGATCTGGGGTCAGTCAGCTTATCCATCTCGCTCTGGGAGGCCTATAAGACTGTTGTTCGAGGGGTGGTCCTGTGACAAATTTCTGGGCAATGCAAGGAAAAGGCGGTCGCCGTGACGCGTATCGAGAGCGAGGTCCTAGAATTGGAACGCGCGGTTAGATCGCAAGACTCTGAAGAATTGCGTCAACAGTTTCACATTAAAACCAAGGTCTTGGACCTAGGATGCGGCTAAGGCGCAGTACCGGGCTACACTTAGCAGGATTTACGATGTAGGCGACAAAGCAGGCAAATTGTTGGCCTGGCTAGATCGCAGAGATGGGGCACTGCGCGTAGTGGCTGAAATTGCCACCGATTCGCATTCCCGAATCACAGCTCCGCAAGACACAGTAGATGCATTTGGTAGATACTACCACTCCCTGTACTCTTCCAGCACGACCTATTCAGAGGAAGAGGCTTCTTCCCTCTTACGTGATATAAGAATGCCGGTGGTTACTGAGGAGGAGTGTCTCGACTCAGACCGGCACATTACAGCGAACGAAGTAGAGAGGGCCATCCACGATCTGCGGGGGGGAGGAGCGTTGGGCCCTAACGGGATCACCATAGAATTTTTTAAGCTTACGGCGGGCGTGACCACCCCTTTTATCACTGCCATGTTTAAAGAAAGTAAAGAGTTAGGAATTCTTCCTGAAGATCACAGACTAGCCAACATCATTGTTATCCACAAAGCGGGTAAACCCGCCGATCAGTGTTCCTTATATAGACCCATCTCGCTCATTAATTGCGAAGCTAAGATCCTTGCAAAAGTTCTTGCCACTCGCTTGCTATCTGTTCTTCCCAATTTGATTCACCCGGATCAATCGGGGTTCATGCCGGCAAGAAATACGTCTCTTAATCTCCGTAGACTGTACGCAGTGCTTTGTAGAGCAGATACGATCTGAGAAGATACAGTTGTGGCATCCCTGGACGCTGCTTTGGCCTTTGACACCATAGAATGGCCATATATGTTTGCGGTGCTACGCAAGCTAGGATTTGGTCCAGAATTTATTAACTGGGTGCGTCTATTGTATTGTCAACCGTTGGCGCAAGTGGTTGTAAACAATCGAAAATCCCCTTTCTTCTCTCTCGGTCGGGGCACCAGGCAAGGTTGTCCCCTGTCACCGCTCCTTTTTGCCTTGGCCTTGGAACCTCTCGCAACGTGGATCCGCCAGGACCCCGTCTTTCGGGGCTTAGCTGGGCATATGGATTGTATGCAGATGATATCCTGCTCTATCTCGCCTCCCCAGCGAAGTCCCTTAATGTGGTGATGGGTATTTTTCATAGCTGCGGCAGGTTCGCAGGCTATAGGATCAACTGGTCCAAATCGGTCCTTTCTGTTCTTAGTGGGCAGAGACCTCGACTTCCCCGGGTTGCCAGCTGACGGAGGCTGTTGATGGCTTCAAATATCTGGGGATCTGGGTATCTAAAGACCTGACGCGATTTTATGACACTAACCTCCGGCCACCACTAGAGCTCCTCAAATCTGACGTCCAACACTGGAAATCGCTCCCCTTGACCCTTCTTGGACGGTTAGCCCTATTCAAGATGATGTCCCTCCCCCGTCTTCTGTATGTGTTGCAAAACACACCCATTCCGGTCATGGCATCATACTTCAAAGAATTGGAGGGCGCAGTGCGAGACCTGCTGTGGGAGGGTAAACCATCCTGCATAGTCACACACAAGCTCACACTGGGATGGTTCGATGGCGGCATCGGACTCCCAGACATAAAAAGATACTACTGGGCCTCGCAGCTTGCTGCCTTTAACCAATGCACCTACAGGCGACATGATGACCCGGAATTTCGGATTGATCGCTGGCTCCTCTCCGGGGTGGGTTTGCGGGTGCACTGTATACAAAATCTCAGAAGAACATCTTGACCGGCCCGACCAAATATGCTGTGCACGTATGGAAAGAAGCCACTAAAAGCCTGGGTTGGGAGGGTAAGCTTACTAAGGCCACGCCGTTTTGTCAATGTGATCAGCTGGGTCGGCAGTCGCGCTCCTTAGGGTTCTACAAATGGGATACCATCGGTATCTCCAGAATTGGGGACCTCTGGAGATCCGGGAACGTCATATCGTTTTCTCAATTAGGTCAAGAGTATGAAATGGCCAGTTCCAAACAGTTCCGGAATCTTCATATTAGGCGCGCACTACTATCGGCTCTCCCTAAGGGTACGGCCCTCCCGGATTCCTCCCCTCTGGAAGACAGGATTTTAGATGGAGATCTGCCAGAAAAGGCCATATCCCTCCTATACAAGAAGCTTATTAATAACATGACCGATCCCCTAACGGGGCTAAGAGTTAAATGGAACCACAACGTTGCTGGCTTAGAAGATGAGGAGTGGCGAGCCGCGGTGGCTTCCCCCATGAGGTTGCCATCTCCTCCAGACTCCGGCTGGCTCAGCTAAAAATCCTCCTCAGGATGTACCTGTCTGGACCCTCATTGGTTCATATGGGATATGCCCAAAACAGTGGGTGTACACGGCGGTGCAGCCATGAGGCCACCTTCATCTATACACTTTGGGAATGCGACACAATTTAGAGATTCTGGGAGGGGGTGGTATCAATGATGGAGGATGTGATGGGGCGGCAGATACAGTGCAACATCAAACTGATTTTGCTGAACATATGGGACCCCACTGATCTTACAGCCAGAGAGAGAGGACATGGGTCACATTGGGCTTCATGGTAGCAAAGCGGAATATCGCACAATTGTGGAGTGCTCCTACCTCACCAAACATTGCCGACTGGGCCAAGGACATGGACTGGTGTATGGTGACTGAGATACCTATTTATGTCTCCAGGGGCTGCCCGATCAAGTGGTCGCAAATTTGGGGGCCTTGGAACACTTTCCGGGGGGAGATATGTGAACCACCTAGGGGTTGGGGGGAGGACGCTATTAATGTTGTATAACGTGATTTTCCTGAGATTGACTATGTTGCAAAGAGGAGAAATGGTTTTGTTGTGCTCTCACACTGTGTGCCAATGATTACATGTGAAATGTTGTGTCTCTGATATTTAACATGCCACTTTTTCAATAAAAAAGAGTTAAAAAATAATAATAATAAGCATATTAATAAGAATATAATGATCATGAGTTGGCACATAAAGGATAATTTATTGGTTGAACTGAAATATTCATTGGGATGCTGCTTGGACTTCCTGAATGCCTACATCACTTAAGGTTCTTGAAATGTCAGTGGTTTTGAATGGCCATTGATTTAAATATTTTAACGAGTTTTCAGTGCAGGTCACTTAATTAGATTTGTTTTTGCATTCCACACTTGATTTAGCATAGTCTTATCTATAGTTTTAACAGCTTGTAGTAGTTCTTATGCCTTATAGTGAATTTTTTTGCATTGTTCATTTTACGAAATCCCATAACATGTTGTCAATCAACAGAATACAAAACACAACTTTAGTGAAGTTAAATAAATATGTGGTAACCAAATTTAATCTTCCAATATATGTTTTTTCTGGTTCTCCATTCTGTTAGTTCTTAAGATGCTCATATAATATCCAAGTAGGTTTTTGTAAATATTTCAGTAGGAACGTTAGGCCTGATTTAGAAAATGGCAGACGGGTTACTCCAAGGTAAAATTGACAGTGAATTTTTCCGCCTTATTACAAGTACCTCAGGATCTAATGCACTTGTAATAAGATGGATAGGATATACAGGTGTACAAATGCTAAATCAGGCTATTTATGTGGATATCCCATATGTTACCTTTGGATCCCCTGGAATTTTCAACACATTTTCATTATAGTGTTTATTTCTATTTTCTGTTTCCTCCCTAACTTTAAGCAGTTTAATTCTGTCCACATTAAATATCATTCTTAGAATGTTGTCATAGATGCTGGTCACCCATGAATTTTTTTGTCTTACTGTTTAACTGTTTAAAGGTCTGCCTGTGTTGTGTATGTTAGAGAAAAGGGCCAATCAGGAGCTAGCAAGTGAACACTAAAGCGATAGTAAATCATAGGATGATCCTGATTGGCTGTGGCCATTTTACTTTACTGCAGCACACTAGAACATGGAGCTTCTCCCTCTGATAGCAACCTAACCACTAATGCCACAATCTAAGATAGGAAGCCTCCCAAACTTACACTCTACTTCAGAGTTGTGTTGTGGTTTGAACCCTTTGTTTATCCACACTCTTCATGTAAAAGTAAATGTGAAGTGCTTTCTATTTGCCAGAAATTCGCATTATGATTGAGCCTTATTGAGCTTTGGGCTACTGCTTCGGGCTCCTGTTCCCCTTACAATATATTAACTTTACGCTATGGTAGAAAAGTAAAAAAGAGAGCATTCTCCACAAGAAGGCAAAATGATTTGAAGAATGATGTGTCTGAAATATCTCCTAAGATGTTTTGCAGATGACAAATGGTGTATTGGATTCTTCAATTACAACAAGAGGGGGGACCGAGAGCGGTTAAGGCTTAGCATACATGCTCCAAACTGATACTAGTAATCTGATTGGTATGCAGTTCATGTGGGAGTGAGAAAAGAGGGATAGAGTGTCAAGGAGATCTAACAGGTCAGGTTGTTCGTGGAACCATGAGGATGGTTCATTTTTGGAACTGGAATGCAGCACACATAAAAAGAGAAAGTAATGAGGAAAAATAAAGATATTTTTCCTTGTTACACCTCCCCTGAGAAGGTGTATCTTTTGGGCGTTTCTCAGGTCTACCACTTTTGGTAAATCTGGAAATGCATCATAAACCATGAACGTTGCATGGGAACACTAACGCATTGCCCATGGAATACCTTCCCAAGGCAGAGTAACACAATGCACTGATTTGTGCTGCGTTGCATTACTGCAGATTTATGAAGCCACTCAGGGCCACACAAAGTGGCCTTTCATGACTTAATCTAATTTTTTTGTTGTGTTACGTATGCCACAGCTCACGCGGTGCAAGTGCGATGCAACTTGTTTTATAAATATGGCCCTCAGTGTAATCCACACATTTTGACTTTGCACGTGGCATCTCCCTCCATTGTGTGAGTGGTAGGGTTGTGGTTTGAAATTGTAAATAAACGTGTAAGTTCAAGTGAGTTGGTTTTGAAACTATATACAGAATGAGCACAAACTTGTAGGATGCTAGTATTAAATCATGAATGTTGAATCTCACAAACCTTACACTGTTAAATGACTTGTGAAGTAGAGGTCTGCCCAGAAAGTTGTAATATTAGAAACCTCTGAGGGTTTCCTGCACTCTGCTAAAGGAGACTTGACTATTGGGCAGTGCTACAGTATTAAGTCGGATAACTGTCCTTAGGGGAAGGATTAGAGGCAATAGGATATATGCGGTGGAGGAAATACCATGGTTTAGGAAGGCTTAGAAGTACTAGGAAATAGGCAATGGCAGGGTAGTAGGGAATAGGCAGGTATAGAGTTTAGGGAATGGGAAGTGGTTTGAGTGGGTATGGGAGGGGTTATAGGTTGGCATAGCCAGCAGTAGAGGACTATGTTAAAGAAATAAAAAGTAGTGGAAGGAGTAGGTGGGAAAAGGAAGAAGAGTGGAGGAGAGAAAAAGAAAGGGTTTCCAACCCCAAGGTGATCCTGGAAAAAAACAACAGGAATTGTTTTGGCATGAATGTCTTTTGCCTGGATGGATAGAACATTCTGGGAATGCTATTCATTTGAAAACATCTAGGAAACAGGTTCCTGGAGATACATTCTCCAGAAAAGGGTTCGTTAGGTCTGTTTTTTTTTCTCAGAATCACACACAAAGGGGCAGATGTACATGCGCCAAGAAACGTGCACACGCAATGCCATCGTTGCGCCACCACGGATGCGCCGCATTTACAATGCGGCGCGCCATGGCGCAAGGATAGGCAGATGCATGTCTCATCTGCTGGCGTAAGGTTGGCGCAGTGCTGGAGTTGTGTCGCGGGCGCGACACAACTCCAGCACTGTGCCAACACGGCCTATCATCCACATGGTGCGTCACCCCTTACGCCTGCTTCAAGCAGGCGCAAGGTTTTGACGCAGCGTGGTCGGAAGAGATCTTGTAGATTTCACTCAGGCACTTTTCCGAGGCGTTCCTGCGCCAGGTAAGTGCTACTCAGAAATAAAAATCTGTCACACAGACATTATCCAGTGATTTGAACAAAAAGAAACCTCCACTAATTAATTGGTCTAGGCGTAATTCAAACTACAAGTAATTGGAGTAATTGAGGTAATTCTGCATTACTCTTTGACACGTATTACCTATACTTACTTGATTACGCTCCTCGCGTATTTAGGAGTCATTTTGGGGAAACAAATCTTACTGTGAGAGCACATTTAGGTAACACGAGCAGCTGTGTGTGCTACTGTTTATGTTCTGTTGCATTTAGTGCCATTTTCTTAGCACAAAATGTATCCCTGCATCCTCTTTGGATGTCAGGGTGCATTTTGTGCTAAGAAACTAGAGCAAAATGCCTGGAGTAAGTTGGGGAAAATCCTACCCCAAGTGCACATTGCCCCTTGTGCTCGCTTTTCATGTTCTGTTGCATTTAGCACTATTTCTTAGAGTGAAATTAATCCTGGTGTCCATTTTGGATGAGAGGGGCCATTTTCATCTGCTAAATACAGAATAACTCTTCTTGCAGGTAATTCTGCATGAATATGCTACACAGTGTTAAGTGAGTTACCCCCACCCCTACTAATTAAGTAACATGCACATTTTACATTTCTCAAAAGATGGGGGTCTTAAGAGTGGAGGACATAGCCAATCTATTTGGTTGGATAAGGAGTGGCAACATCCCTTATGAGGTCATGGACAGTATTGGACTTGAAAGTAGGTCTGGGCAGAAAAATAAAATAAAACCATTTGCGAATCAGATAGCTAAACAAAAGTGTCTCACATTTGCAAATCGGGGCCTTTTTGAACTTATAAAAACACATTGTATACGTGTTTTGAAAGGAATGCGAAAATGCATGCATTTGTGCTTGTTGCAGACAATGTTTGTGGTAATATCAGGCACAAAGCTCTGCAAGATGAGCCAGGGCCATAGTCAGGAGTCTGGCAGAGCTCTCAGTGCCAGGGAGGGAGATTGCCACATACCCAAGTCTAACAGCTGCATTCGTAGCCCCTTCTGCTTCTTCTTTTCTGGGACATTCCAGACATAGATAAGGGTGGTCTGTGGAAAGCTGTAAAACGTCTTGATGTTAATAAAATCTGCATGTTACTGGAGAGGCTTGCCTCCAGCGTTTGTTCTATTTTAGAAGCCAAGCTAAAAGCTATAAAAAGTGTATTCGTGAAGGCAGGGTGTGACTCAGAGGAGATGAGTCTTCCGGCAATTCATATGTAGATTTCCATGTGCCCCAGGAACTCGAAGGTAATATTTTAAAGAAACACAAAAGAGGAAGTGGGGATGAGGTGCTGCAAAATATTTATTCGGGGTGTCACTTCTTACTTTGTTCGGAGCAATCCCGCACTTGGTGCTGAGAGTGCAATTTAATCGGTTTTTGCAACTATTATAGGAATATAGATTTCCCACGTGAGGCTGCCACAGGCCACTCACATTTACACGCTGCGCCATATTCCTTATGCGGCTACATTTCCTGTCAGAGTCTGCCATAAAGATGACCTTACCCATGTCAACTGGAAGTTGCATATACATGCTGACACACAACAAAATTAAGATGAATTGTCATCAAACAGACCAGAAATAAAAATGTCTTAGACCTTATGGAGCCAGGCGTGTATCTAGAAGTGCATTTTAGAGGGGGTTTACATTGGGCCACAGATAAAGGCGGTGAGGCCACCTACAAATGCTAATTTGCTTAAAATGTTTAAGTCTTACTTTGTATGTGTGTATGTATATATATATATATATATATATATATATATATATATAATCTACTGGCGGTCGCGGTCGCGAAGCGCACCGTGCGCGCAGGGTGTGCGCACAGTGAAAAACCAGAAAAAAAAATAAAAAATAAATATATAACTTAGCATTTAAAAAACCGTACAAATTCACTGAAAAAACCATAGGTTTCACACACGTTATAGTTAGGAATTATCATTTACAAAACCTTGCAAATTCACTTAAAAAACCATAGGTTTCACACATGTTATAGTTAGCTGTACATTTCACTCGTAAAAAAACCAATGAAATTCCACGTTATAGTTAGATCAGGTAACTATAACTTGCGCGACCGCAATCCACAATGTGTAATTTCAGATGTCATCATTGATGTCATGAGTGATGTCACTGACCATGTCATGAGTGATGTAATATGTGACGTCATCAGCAGTTTATTGTGGGCGCGCAAGTTATAGTTACCTGATCTAACTATAACGTGGAATTTCATTGGTTTTTTACGAGTGAAATGTACAGCTAACTATAACATGTGTGAAACCTATGGTTTTTTAAGTGAATATATATATATATATATTATCTACTGGCGGTCGCCAGTAGATAGTTATAGTCAGGACCGTGTTTCCATAGGAAATCTCAAAATTCTATTTTGAATAACTTTGGCGCCGGTTGACGAATCCTCGCGAAATTTTCAAAACTAATGGGGCGCTCCGTTCAGCTCCTACCCTGAAAGTCTCGGGGTGATTCGTCAAGCGGGGGCCGAGAAAAAAGGGGGTCCCAAAACGCGTTTTCCCCATGCATTTTTCCATAGGACCTTTAGACGCAGCTACAGCCCGAACGGCTGAACAGAATTACTTGAAATTTGGCAGAGAGGTAGCCATAAGGTCAAGGAAGTGCCTTTTGCAGGTCTGGTGTAAATCTGTTCAGTATTTCCTGAGAAAATAGCATTTAAAAGCATATCAACATCTATACTCGCGCAGGGTGCGCGCACCGTGCGCGCACCGTGCGAGCACCGTGCGAGCACCCTAACGTGCACGAGCGTAATTCTGATTGGTGGTTACATGTTAGTCAACGTTCGAATCGGTCGAAATCAGGAAGTGTCGGCCGCCATTTTGTTTGTTTTCAGTGCGAGAGTGAAAAAGGAAGGTGGCGAACGTGAAAAGGGGGCAGGGTAGAGAGTTCCTGACGCGCGCACGGTGAAAAAACCCCAAAAAATAACATTTTTTTTTTTTTAAATCGCGGGGGTGCGCGCACGGTGAAAACCCGAAAAAATAATAATAATTTTTAATACGTAGTTTATTGTAAAATAAATATATAAAAAAAAATAATACATAAATAAATTAGCATTTCCCGATTCACCGCCAGCCAGCCCCGCGCGGCGCCCTCCCAAGGTCAGGATCCCGGCGAAGCCACAGTGGTCCACAGTGCGACGCCCTAGACACCCATCGTCGCCGGAGGGCAGCAGGGCCTCCCGGGACAAGCAAGACATTATCGAACATATCAAATCCCTGGAGGGCTCCTTCTTTGCCGCTGGGCTCACAGGCCTCTGCCCCTAAGTGACCGACGTCACTGCGGAACATCTCACCTGACTGCAACTAAACAACTGAGACAGCTGAGACGCCTGGAGGTATGGCCGGCTGTGGGCTGCATCTCTCCCCCATTGCTCGACGCCTTGGACACCTCACTCGGAGGCGCACCACCGTCTCCTCTACGGGGCGCTGTCTCCCAGGCTTGGGCGGCGGCCCGGGATGGACCCTCGACACCATAACTCTGCGGTTCAACGATGGCGCACCCCCCCCTCCTATTTCTGGGAGAGTGACATCTCCGAGACAGCCTGTGCCGCGGTGCCTGGCTACTCTCTTGACTGGAATAGGCTCTTCCGGCCCTGTTGGCCGACTACAGGTTTACATGGTTGTATTTGTTCTTATTTGTTTCCCTCAGTACCCTTTTCCACTCATTCCCTTTGGCGGGGGGGTCGTGTTTACGGGTGGGATGCTCAGGCGGGAGGTGCCCTACTGGGGATTTTACGACAATGACTACCACCTCTCCCTGGAAGATTCTCTCTCTCAATGTGAAAGGGCTCAACTCTCCCAACAAACGACGCCTAATCTGGCGCTACCTGCTCCTGCAGAACCCCGACATCATCCTCCTCCAGGAGACACATCTCCTCAAGTCTGACGTGGGCCGGATGGCGCACCCGCGCTTCCCCCTTCAGTTCTGGTCCTCGGCTCTCTCGAAGACGGCGGGGGTGGCAATCCTGTGCAGGGCAGGGATATCACGGGGGGATGCCAAGGTACATAGGGATGCGGAGGGGCGGTTTCTGCGGGTGGAGATCAGGCGGGGCTCCCGCGCTCTGACATTGTGTAATTTGTATGTCCCCAACCAGGGTCAGGATCTCTTCCTGCGTCGGATCATCAGGGAACACCTTGAGCCGGTGACCACAGACCTCATAGTCGGGGGGGACTTCAACTGGGTGTGGGACGCAGAGCTTGACCGATGTGGGGGCGCTTTTCACGGGGTGGGGGCCATGTCTGCGGCGGTGAAACGCTCCCTAACCGCCCTAACCTTAGTGGATGTCTGGAGGTACCACTCCCCGGGGTTACGCGACTATACCTTTTACTCCCATGTTCACCGCACTTACTCCCGCATTGACCTCCTCCTCGTATCGCACTCACTGCTCAAGGACTCCGTCTCGGTGTCCCACTCCACCATCTCGGTCTCGGACCACGCCCATGTAGAGCTGCTTCTACGGGAGGGTCCTCCCCACCCGCTGCGGCCGCGCCGCTGGCGTTTCCCGGACCACGTCCTCCGGGACCCAGTGGATAGAGAGGAGATACAGACAGCCATTCTGGCATATTTTGAGGACAACGACCTGCCGGGGACCCCTCTCCCCCTTCTTTGGGACGCCTTCAAGGCCACTATACGGGGCACTCTCACAGCCTTGGCGGCCGCTCGGGCGCGTGAGGCCCAGCTTTATGAGACGAAACTCACGAGGGAATTGCAGGTGCTCGAGCAGATGGACAAGGAGCGCCCGCTGGCGACGCACAAGCGCCGTTTGGCCGTTCTTCGTGGGAAGCTCCGCGCACACAGGGTCAACAAGGCTGAGCGCGCTCTGCTTGCACTCAAGCAACGCTATTATGCGGGGGGCGACAAGGTGGGCGCTGTTCTGGCGCGACGTTTGCGGACACGGGCAGCCACGGCGCATGTCGCGAAACTACAGAAGGCGGACGGGTCCTGGGCCATTGCGGAATCGGCGAAGCTCCAAACGTTCCACGACTACTATGCAGCCCTCTATACTGGCGACTCCCCTGCGGCGGAGCTGGTTGCGGAGGCCTTAGACACTTGCCACTGGGACCCGTTGAGTGCGTATCAATCCGGGCTCCTAGAGGACTCTATCACCCCGGCAGAGCTGGTTGACGCCCTACGCGACCTCCCGCTTGGCAAAGCGCCCGGCCCGGACGGGCTCCCGGTGTCGTTCTTCCGCGCCTTTTTACCGCAATTACAACCGTATCTTTTGCGCCTCTTTAATTCCTTCGAGGCGTCGGTAGGGCCCTCAGCAGATATGGCAATGGCCGACATAACTCTCATCCCGAAACCCGGGAAGGACCACACGCTGTGCTCCTCCTACCGGCCTATTGCCTTGCTGAATACTGATTTGAAACTCTACACCAAAATCCTAGCTAAACGACTTAGCCCTCACCTACCTAATCTCATCGAACCCGACCAGGTGGGGTTTATCCATCAACGCCAGGGCGCAGATAATGTACGGCGTATTGCGCATATTGTTGGGAAGGCCCAAACTGAAGATCCCGGCCTGCCTGTTGTCGCTCGACGCGGAAAAAGCATTCGACCGGGTTGACTGGACTTTTCTTCGAGCAGTGCTGCGAAAAATAGGCCTGGGTCCTAAGATGGTGGCGCGCATTATGGCCCCGTATATTTCGCCGGTTGCCAGGGTGCGGGTGAACGGACAGCTCACGCAACCCTTTCCCATCTGCAGAGGCACTCGACAGGGCTGTCCCCTATCGCCCCTGTTGTTCGCCCTGGTGGTGGAGCCCCTGGCCATTATGATTCGGCGGTCCCCTGATATCTGTGGTATATCCCTTCGCGGAGTGCAGCACAAGATTGCTCTCTTCGCGGATGATCTCCTTCTCACCCTCTCCGAGCCCCTGCGCTCACTGCCGGAGGTACACTCGCTGCTCCGCACCTACGAACGCGCCTCTGGGCTCAAAATTAACCATGCCAAGTCCTGGGCCCTTAATATCTCGATCCCGGCCGAGGAGCTCCCAGCGATCCGAGCTTCGGCTCCGTATCAGTGGGCGGACGCGTCAGTGCGATACCTGGGTCTTAACTTAACCCCAGACCTGGCCACTTGGACGCAGGCCAACTGGCAGGAGTACAAAAACTCTGTCCTCGCTGATCTGCGGGCATGGAGGGCCTTGCCGCTTTCCTGGTTGGGCCGCCTCAACACAGTGAAGATGTCGATATTGCCGAAGGTCCTCTATCTGTTTCAAACACTGCCAACTCCGATTCCGGAGCATCAAATACAGGGGCTCCAACGCGAACTCAACGCGTTTGTGTGGGGGGGGAAAAAGCCGCGGTTCTCGAATAAAATCCTGAGTCTCCCCCGGGACAGGGGTGGTCTGGCCTGCCCCAACCTCCTCGAATATTACTGGGCGTCGCACCTTCGCTGTATCCTGGAGTGGGGGGCTTGGGAGAGTGAGAAGGTGTGGTTCCATATGGACAGGGCAGTCACCTGTCGCCCGCTTTGGGACCAAGCCTGGCTCCCCCGGGCGGCCCGACATCGCAGCGCTTACATGGCCGTCCCTACCAAAACGGTCCTGGAGATCTGGGATAAAGTGGCGGTGAGTAGGGGCTTGACCACCTTTCCATCCCCGCACACCCCGATCGCGCGAAACCCGCAATTTCCGCCGGCATGTCGGACGCCTCACTTCGCGAACTGGACGGAGTCGGGCTGTAGGACGATACGAGACCTGTTCCTCGGTGACTCTCTCAAAACTTTTGCACAGTGCAAGCAGGAGTTTGGGCTTCTGGACGGTGACAACTACCAATACCTACAACTGCGGCACTGGATACAGGGCTCGTCCCTGATGCCGGCGGCCACGCGACCCTACACGCAGTTCGAACAGCTAGCGCGGGACTTCGGCAACTACAAGTGGCTAATATCTCGCATATACAAGGTGCTGCAGCACTCGCACCGGCTTGACCCCCATCCGTATCAGACGAGATGGCATTCCTCTACTGGCTCGGGCGTCACTCCTGCCCAATGGGCCCGGCTTTGGGGCGACATCCCTAAAATCCTGCGTAGCATTCCCCAACAAGAATCGGCCTACAAAGTAATGACCCAATGGTACTACACCCCCGCCAGACTCCACAAAATGTTCCCTAACTCTTCTCCCCTGTGCTGGCGCTGTACTCAGGCGCAGGGAGACTTCATTCATATTTGGTGGACATGCCCACTTCTGAAAATCTGTTGGAAAGAGGTCCTCAGCCATGTAAAAAAGGTACTCGGGTTCCCCCTTCCGGAGGATCCGCTGGTGGTCCTTCTGGGAATTAGACCAACAACCCTGAGAGCCATGACGGGTCGGGATCGGCACCTTAGCCTCCACATGCTGGGCGCTGCAAAACAAACAATAGCCCTTTACTGGAAGAAGCCAGAGTCGCCCTCCGTTAACGTGTGGTTTACTCGTCTATGGCATGTGGTGGCGATGGAGTCTCTCACGGCGCGTCTGCAGCTCCGAGACGCCAAATATAAAAAGCTCTGGAAGCCTTTGGTAGACTACCTGGGGCGGCTAGAACATGCTCGCTTGCAGCCGCCACGACTTAGAGCCCTGAAGCTCTTTGACGACGTGCTGGACCCCACGGACCCGGGAGGGTACTGGAATCCCGCAGAGGGTGTATAACCCAATCCACTAGCGAAAGCCGGCCTGGAAGGACGGGAGGAGAACTTGCTATTAGCGGACCACATCCTGAAAGGCCCCCATCTGAGGATGATAATTGAGCGCACATCCCTTCCCCCTCGCCATGACTGTTGCCCTTTGCGATGGTCCACACCCCCTCACTTTTTCCCTTGTTCTATCCCCCTGGTTGTTTGGTCGCTGCATTGGCAATCTTTGATGCTGGGATTGGGGCGACATCCTCGCCCTGGCATGGCGGCGGGATATCGGGGTGGAGGGTTTAACCCCTAGTTACGCTTGCAATAGGAGACAAGCCAGCAGTCGACTTGCATACTGCCCTGTACATCATTGATGAAAGTTCCTGGACTTGTACAGCGTCTCTTCTAGGCGATATTCGCTATAATATGCTGTGACTCTTACATTGCACGAATGGGGCGCCCTTGCAGTCTTACCCTAACGCTGCCTGCCCGGCTGGCCCGTGACAGTTGTGACATTTTGTTAGCCATGGTCTCCAGCCTCTAGGAGCTGCCTCTGCAGGGTTGCTGGGCGGGAGGTTTACTGAGGGCTTGGCGTCACTAAGGCAAGAGCCTCTGAGAGTGAATATCTCTGTGGGGGCCGGCTCCTGGGCTATTGATAATGTTACTTGTGTTAATGCATATGCCTTTGCTCCTGCTAATGATTTGTCACCTGCTGCCGGCCATTGTGGTTGTAGGCGAACAAGCTGTGTATGGACTTTTGCACGACCGTTAAAATCAATAAAAGATGGTTCAAAAAACAAAAAAAAAAATTAGCATTTAAAAAACCGTACAAATTCACTGAAAAAACCATAGGTTTCACACACGTTATAGTTAGGAATTAGCATTTAAAAAACCTTGCAAATTCACTTAAAAAACCATAGGTTTCACACATGTTATAGTTAGGTGGATATTTCACTCGTAAAAAACCAATGAAATTCCCCCGTTATAGTTAGTTCAGATAACTATACTCGCGCGACCGCCACTCTATCACAAGGAAGATGTCATCAGTGATGTCATGAGTGATGCCACTGACCATGTCATGAGTGATGTAATATGTGACGTCATGAGCAGTGGATTGCGGGCGCGCGAGTTATAGTTATCTGAACTAACTATAACGGGGGAATTTCATTGGTTTTTTACGAGTGAAATATCCACCTAACTATAACATGTGTGAAACCTATGGTTTTTTAAGTGAATTTTATATATATATATATATATTTGTATAGTTATAGATAAGTACACAAATACATACAATGTTGGGGTTAAACATTTTAAGCAAAGAAGCCTGCTTTGCAATGAAGGGTGGTTGGACAAATTAATGTGTGTGGCAAGTTGTAGGGTCTGTTTTTTTCAGTGTAGCTTCCTGATACATTCAGTAGCTATGGTGGTGGAGCACAAGGGGGGCCAAGACAAATAGAGGTAGGGCAAGGGCCCCACCAGGTCCTCTTCTAGAGACGCCACTGCTTAGAGCCCTATAACTTAACGGAACAGGTAAACACACTATACAACAACTCTGTAGGTTTTTCTACACAGGGACAGCTGTAAGGCTAGTACTACAACTAAATATTTATATCAAATACTGTGTTTAAAATGCCCCATCTAAAGTAAAGCCAAACAAAACAGAAGAAAACATGGATGACAATGCTCACTTATATTTTTAGGGCCAGGTGTACAACAGAATTTTGCATGCGCAAATGGGTTTATAGACCCATTTACACATGCATAAAACCTGTGGGCCATGTACTAATCCTATTTTGCGAGTGGCTAATAATTTGCGACTCGCAAAATAGTGTTTAGCGACCCCACAAGCAATTGCGGTCGCAAAACACTTGCAGTTTACCCCCTTCTTCAAGAGGGTGGTAAAGCAATTGCAAACAGGAAATGGTCCCCAGGGAACCCCTTCCCCTTTGGGAATGCATGCGCAACATGTTTTTAAGGACAGGCAGTGGTCCCAGGGACCACTACCTGCCCTTGAAAAATGAAACAAAAAAGTTTTTTTTATTTTTTTTTATGCATCCCCTTTTCCTTTAAGGAAAACAGGCTGCATTTAACAAAAAAAACTGCTTTATTTAAAAGCAGTCCCAGACATGGAGGTCTGCTGACCCCAGCAGGCCACCATCCCTGGGAGGGCCAGCCATTCCCAATTGGGTCACAAATTGCGACAGCCTCATTAATATGCATGAGGCATGCAATTTGCTACCCCATTGGGAACAGCAAACAGTGTCTCAGACACGGTTGTACATTGGTAATTGCGACTTGCAATTTGGCGCAATTTGCGAGACGCAATTGCCAATGGTCGTACATCTGGCCCTTAGTATGTTACATTAATAACAGGTAGTCTTTGCGGTGGTTATTTGTGACTTCTTCATACTTTTGAACATTGTTCTTTTTACAGTTGTGTGAACCGATTTCAGAAAGCCTCCCACCCCCAGTACAGCCGTCATCCCACCAGTTTCAGCAGCACATAAATCAAGCACAGTCCCAGGTCGCTGACAGGCCTGGATTTGATAAGAGCAGACGGTGTAACACTTTGCTGCTTGCCTCTGTCAGCACTCGATCACGTCTTCTCCTTCCTGACACTCTATGGTCTACCATGTTTAATCTAGGGGCGTGCATTCTTACAACGCCTCTCTCTTCCAAAAAAAGGTCAGGAATTTGAACAATGCGAAGGATCCCAGTGCATTTCACTTTAGTGTAAATCTGATGTGCCAGGTGAACCCAACTGTCATCACCCCACAAGACCAGCGTCCTGCTCTCTGCAGCAACTTGAATTGTTGGTGTAGTAAAAGAATTCCCCATGCTAGAGTGGGCTCAGATCTGAAGTAAAATGTCTTATTTATTTATTTTTTATTTGTGAGCTTTATATAGCGCGAACTTAACCCAAAGGTATCAGAGCGCTTAACAGAGTAAGCACAAACAATAATAAGAAATATGCTAAATAAGTTCACAGGAAGGAAGAAGTCTGTTCCTGGTCATAATTTTTATATATGTACTTGATTATCCTTGTTTTTAGGAATACAGGTTTCCCCATTTTTTCGGTTTTATTCATTGGCATTGAAAATGGATGTTAGTGTACGCATTCTCAATGGCCCTAGTGACATCACAATGGGGAGAGGAGTTGGCTTAACGGCACGGGCGGGCGACCTTGAATCTGGGGAACTGGGTTCGAGTCTCGGCAATGACGCAGAATATCTTGTGATTCTGGGCAAATCATTTAATCTCCCCGTGCCTAACAAAAATAAATGTGTCCTCATGTACCGCAACTGGTGCTATGTAAAGCGCTCTGATACCCGTTACCCTCGGGTCAAGTTTGTGCTATATAAAACTCCGTAAAATAAAATAAATTAATAATGTATGGAAAGATTTTGCCAGATGAGCCCACTAATTTCTAAGCACTGTCAGTTAGTACTTTATCTGTACATCTAGTTCCAAATGTTAATTTATCCTGTATGGAGCCTGACTGCTTAACAGTTATATGACTATGGGAGCTCTGTGACATTGGGTCTTAGGAGAACATGGCCTGACATCATTGTCTTGATAAGGTTGTGGATCAGGGGTGTCCAAAGTAGGGCCAGGAGATCCAGCTCTATGCCAGATTTGGTGGTCAGCAGGTCAGAAGTTTGAATCCCAGTAAGGAGAGCTCAACCTTACATTTTCCCAAAGGTTGGTAAATTGAGTGCCAAAGATTGGGTAATAGTAACCTCTGTTTTTGGAGTGCTTAGAAATGGCAGAAGTGAGATATGAAAGCCTACAAAAAAAAATAAGTGATTATCATTATTTGTAGTATCCTCAAAATCTGTCTTTAATCAAGGAATCCTGGTCCCACATTGGACACCGCTGGTGCTACAAAGGTGTGGGCGTGTGTGCACCAATTAATTATAAAGTAAATTAAGTACTATGCTGTGTGTGGTAAAATCTTCTGTTGCCTGAGAACTTAGGCATGTTCCAATTCATGAATTCATAAAAATGAAAGGACACTTTTTTACACGTGTATCGATATCTAAATAATCCCCATTTGAATTCGATACAGTTTGCTTAGCATGCTTGCCTCCTGTGCTTATTTTGAGCTGGTGGTTGCATGTGGGGCCCCCAGCACATTTATTAGGGGACCAGCACTTATGTTTCCTCACCAGACTTTGATCCAGAACAAGAGAGAGAAAAACACATAAGGGGGAATAAGGAGGAAGCCAAAGACAGAAAAACAGTGACAAAAAGTGAGTAAAGGGGCGTGGGATATTTGGTAGTGGAGAAAAGAACCATGAGATGAAGTCAAGACTAAGTACCCTTGGTATTCGGCACCCTGACATTCTTCAGGGCCAGACGCGGGCGTGTGAGCAAACCTGTGGGCCCTGCCATTTATTATTTCACAAGTTAAGCACTGCTCGCCTCGAGTGCTGCAGCTCAAGCGCAGCCACTGTACTGGTGTTTGACAATGTGAAAACGGCTTCATATTGATACAGGTGGGGCAATTCCTTTGCCATGCTCGCTGGGGAAGAGGAGTGCCATCCCATATATGCTCTGGAGGACTCCAGGTCACACTGGTGATAACTGGGGGCAGGTGACTTTGAAATGCATCATGCACATCATGCTACCATGGCCAGTAGTCATTTTTATTGTTTCGACAGCGCTTTTGCGCTGTTGGCATAAGCCCTTTTGGTGAACTCTCACTTTGGGAAGTGGACCACTGTAGGGTTCATGGCGGGCTCACCGCCATGAAAACCATGGCGGAAAGGAAACTTGTAATATGCTTGGCAAAGCCGCAGCTGCATCGGCAATCAAATTGCGGCCTCAAGACCACTGCAACACCGCCAGACATATCTGATCCCAGGCAGTTGCGGCGGTCCCATGGCGGTCAGACCTCCCAACTTATAATAGAGCGGTTGGACTGCTGGTGCCCGCTCCGCCACTGTGGCTATGGCGGTCCATCGGACTGCCATAGTCATCATTAGGCCTTTAGTCTTTGCAGTGAATGTATTCGACATGCTACCTGAAACATTGGAGTGGCCACCACATCTTCTTACCCATTGACCTCTTCTTAATGGCTGACACTTGATCTAACCTTAAAAAGATCCTGTATGGTCAAAATAACTTCTGTGTACACTAATCAAAAATGTTATCCTCCAATGATAACCCGGCTTGCCCTACAGAGGGCTAGCGTAAGTGACCTTTCGGTATTGGTGTATTCCGCCTCTTAGCGCAATGTGTGATCTTAAATAGAACCTTTTCCCTGTTTGCATGAGGGCCTTGGCACCCTACGTCACTGCCTTACTGTGACTGAAGTAGAAGAAGGAGAGTAGCAGGGCCCAGGAGTTATGAGTCTAGCCCCAGTCTTATTAAGTTAAACTAGAAAGAAAACAGAAACCAACATTGCATTTCGGTTCTCCTAGTCCCCTGGCAACCCTGGGCATCTCTTAAACAAGTGGTCCCAATCTGGTCACACGTGAATTCTGTGCATTTCGACCTCGGCCTTTGCGCCTTGTCTTTCTAATTGTGCATTCCTTCAGAATATGGAAGGGGTGGCACCCCCTTATTTAAAGAGGAGACGAGGACAGAACAATTATTTAAAAAAAGGATTGTTTCAAAGCGCTAAGTGTTGTGCATAATCTTTATTTACTCCAGACATCCCACTTACAACTCTTAAAACTGTAAGGTTTTCATTACATTTGCACAAAGTGCTGTATAACAAAGGTTACGGTTTCTGCCATCAACTAACCTGATGGCGGGAGAGTCTGACTGTAAAGGAAATCAGTGCCAGAGAAGAAACAATGCACCGAAGCGCATACACACCCGGAGCCTGTGATCTCACGTCGGAGAGTCTGCAGCCACAAGCGGTCACGTTAAGACACATTCCACCCCGAACGCCATACATCAGCATCCGCAACAAACATGCCTGAAACGTGTCTGACAGCCTCCATCGCCCGCCAGTTGCCGGGGGGCTTACACAAACTATTGTCTGGCTTTCCAGCGCACTCTTAATAACGCAAGTTCAACAGCATTTAAAACAAATATTGTTCATTTTTGTTGGACAACAAATAAATAACTGCAAGTCAATGAATGCACCAACATGTAAGAAAGCTAAAAACTTCAGCAAATGTTTTAGTAAAAAAAAAGTTCAGTCAAAAACAAGATCGTTATTTCTTCTGTCATTTTACTATCTACAGTTGTAGGAAACAGGAAGTCTAACATGCTCGCCCTAGAAGTGTAGGAGGGACGCACAGAGAATGCCTTTAACAGGATGCGGTTTCTCCAGTGAGCTAAATTCCATAAAACAACAGTAAAAAGAAAAATGCGTGGTATTCCCGAAGAAGGACAAATCCATTTCTGAACAGATCCTTAAAACGCCTCTCCCTGTAGTAGCTACCGGGCTGTCAAGGGCCATTTCATTCCGAATTACTTCCTGCCAGAGATAGCAAATGACAGGGGGCCAAAGAAAACAACCTAAGCTCATGCAGGAAATGTCAGCTGATCTAAACAAACTGCCCCTGTGTAAGGCACTTGACCTGCCCCTGCACTGCCCCTCCCCAGGGCGCTGCCGCCACTGCACTGCGACTGCAGGGTCGTGCATGGGCAGAGATGTAAAGCTCTCTTAATGCCAGAACAAGAGGGAGGAAAAACAGACTGTAGGGGAGGGGCGATTCACAAAAGGATTTAGCAGTACAGGAAGTGATACTCTCTTATGAACTACACAATGCCTTTGTGAATTGGCACCTGATATGTTATAAAAGAGTTCAGACACATCGTACACCTTTGAGAGTATTATATCAAAAACGTATTTGAAAAACCATCTCACTTTTTAAATCACTGATTGAGTGCCTCTGATAGAGAGACGAAGTGACATTGCTGGGAAAATAGATTTCACTTCAGCAGCTCAAATGTGGGAGATAATAGGGTGGGGGAGGCATAGGTCGTGAGGCTTAAACTTCTGCGCCAATAACTGGAAGACCTAGAAGGAAGGAAACAAGCTTTTATAGAATATACTAAGACAGTGAGTAGCAGCAGGTCGGGAAATGGGGATCTGTTTCAAAAGCCAATGCATTTCTGTTCAGTGTAGACAATCAGAATGGTGCTAAAAGAAAAATGCAAAAACGTATTCGCTGTAATGACTTTAAAGTCATTTTTGGGAATTTGAGCGATCATCACCACAGGTAGCTTAATTGCGGCCATTAACAATCGGCATGGCTCGCAGGTTGGGAGCGGGCGCCAGGGGTCGCAAGGGGTGGGGGGGTCATAATTATTTAGAAAGCAGGCAGCCAGGCTCCCCCCCTTAGCCCCTTCGTTGCTAGGCCTTTCCCCCACTCCCGTGCTAAGCCTTTTTTTATTTGGGGTTGTTCGCGCTTAGGCCCCTGTACCTTTTTGACCACATAAGGTATCCACAGCAAATTTACAACATCATGGGGATTCTAAAGGTACCTGGGGTTTGTGGACTCCCCTGGGGGGACCCAGAAATCAGCCAAAATACAGCGACATTTTGTTTTTTTTTGTGAAAAATGGGAAAAAAGTGCTGCGAATGAAAGCGTCTGGGTTTTTCCCTGCAAGTGGTATCAAAAAAGGGTTTGTGGGGCAATCACAATTTTCCCAGCTTTTAGGGAATGACAGCCTTTACTCATAAAATCAAAATGTTTTACACAGTTTTGGCATTTTCCTGGGACATAGCCTATTTTTGCTTTTTTTGTGTGCTGTCAACCTCCTTCCAGTTAATGGTAGAAATGGGTATGAAAGCAATAATGGATCCTGGACAGCTATACATTTTAGGAAAGTAGACAAAATTCTGAATTCAGCAAGGGGTCATTTGTATAGATCCTTCAAGGTTTCTTTATAGAAACTAACAGTTAAATATAGGAAAAATTGAAAATTAGTTGAACAAAACAGCCTTTTGTGTCAACGTTCTCACCTGTAACTTCTTCTAATTATGACAGCTCTTTGAAAGCAATATACTGTTACATCCGGGGGACCTTACTGGTTGTGGGGATATATAGGACTTGGAGGTTCACCAAGAACCCGACGAACCCAGAGCCAAAAACTGAGCAGCGACTTGCAATGTTTTTTTATTATGTGCCGGGTATATAGCAATTGTTCGGTGAAAATGTATACATGTAAAAATCTGTATGAAAGACGCCTATGTATTTCTGAAATGGGAACAAAATATAGAGTTTAGAAACAGTAGATATTTGCACATTTCCGAAATTGGGAATACTCATACTAGCATGAGAATTATCAGTCATTTTTCAAAATGACTTCTTTTTTACACATTGTCTTTCATTTGGAAGGCAGAAATGCATCGAAAGTCAATAGGTAATAACAGTTGCTTTACAAATCTAAATTACCCTAAGTATCCCAATAAAAATGGTACCTCACTTGTGTGGGTAGGCATAGTGCCCACGACAGGAAACGGTTCAAAACGCAACGTAAACACACCACATTTTCACAATGAAAAATTACCCTTTTTTTTGCAAAGTGCCTAGCTGTAGTTTTTGAACCCTAGCTCTGCCAGGGAAACCTAGCAAATCTATAGATTTTTGTAAACTAGACACCAAGGGGAATCCAGGATGGGGTGACTTGACTGGCTCCCACCAGGTTCTGTTACCCAGAATCCCTTGTAAACCTAAATAATTGTAAAAAAAAACCACAGTTTCCTCACATTTCTGTGATGGAAAGTTCTGGAATCTGCGTGGATTCACAAATTTCCACCGACCCGCGTTCCCCAAAGTCTTCTAAGAAAAACGGTACCTCATTTGTGTGGGTAGACCTAGTGCCCACGACAGGAATCGGCAATGTGGACACAACACAATTTCGCAGTGAAACAAGCATTGGCATAGCCAATAGGTCTCGCTTTTGGGACCTTCTAAGTATTTAGTTATGCGGCACAATATCCTTGGTGCAACCACATCAACTGTTGCGTGGCTAAACACTTATAAAGGTCCGAAAGGCAAGACCTATTGGCTATGCCAATGCTTGATGTGGTTGTGTGTGTGGTTGTGTGTGGTTGTGTGTGTGTGTGTGTGTGTGTGTGGTTGTGTGTGTGTGGTTGTGTGTGTGTGTGGTTGTGTGTGTGGTTGTGTGTGTGTGGTTGTGTGTCAGTGTGTGGTTGTGTGTGTGTGTGGTTCTGTGTGTGTGGTTGTGTGTGAGTGTGTGGTTGTGTGTGTGAGTGTGTGGTTGTGTGTGTGTGTGTGGTTGTGTGTGTGTGGTTGTGTGTGTGTGGTTGTGTGTGTGGGTGTGGTTGTGGGTGTGGGTGCGGTTCTGGGTGCGGTTCTGGGTGCGGGTGCGGTTTTGTGTGTGGATGTGTGGTTGTGTGTGTGGTTGTGTGTGTGTGGTTGTGTATTGTGTGTGTGGTTGTGTGTGGTTGTGTGTGCGTTTGTGTGTTTGCAGTTGTGTGTGGTTGTGTGTATGGTTGTGATTGTGTGTGTGGTTGTGGTTGTGTGTGGGTGCAGTTGTGGGTGTGGGTGTCGTTGTGGGGGTGTGTGTGTATGTGTGGTTGTGTGTGGTTGTGTGTGGTTGTGTGTGGTTGTGGTTGTGTGTATGGTTGTGTGTGTGTGTGTGGTTGTGTGTGTGTGGTTGTGTGTGTGTGGTTGTGTGTGTGGTTGTGTGATTGTGGTTGTGTGTGTGGTTGTGTGTGTGGTTGTGGTTGTGTGTGTGTGTGGTTATGTGTGGTTGTGTGTGTGGTTGTGTGTGGTTGTGTGTGTGGTTGTGTGGGTGTGGTTGTGGGTGTGAATGTGTGGGTTTTGTAGTGTGTGTGGTTGTGTGTGTGGTAGTGTGTGGTTGTGTGTGTGTGGTTGTGTGTGTGTGGTTGTGGTTGTGTGTGTGGTTGTGTGTGGGGTTGTGTGTGGTTGTGTGTGGTTGTTTGTGTGTGGTTGTGGTTGTGTGGGTGTGGTTGTGGGTGTGAATGTGTGGGTTTTGTATTGTGTGTGGTTGTGTGTGTGGTTGTGTGTGGTTGTGTGTGTGGTTGTGTGTGTGTGGTTCTGGTTGTGTGTGTAGTTGTGTGTGTGGTTGTGTGTGGTTGCAGTGAAACAAGCATTGGCATTGCCAATAGGTCTCGCTTTTGGGACCTTCTAAGTAGTTAGTTATGCAGCACAATATCCTTGGTGCAACCACATCAACTGTTGCATGGCTAAACACTTATAAAGGTCCCAAAGGCAAGACCTATTGGCTATGCCAATGCTTGGTGTGGTTGTGTGTGTGGTTGTGTGTGGTTGTGTGTGTGTGTGTGTGTGTGGTTGTGTGTGTGTGTGGTTGTGTGTGTGGTTGTGTGTGTGTGTGGTTGTGTGTGTGTGTGGTTGTGTGTGAGTGTGTGGTTGTGTGTGTGTGAGTGTGTGGTTGTGTGTTTGTGTGTGGTTGTGTGTGTGTGGTTGTGTGTGTGTGGTTGTGTGTGTGGGTGTGGTTGTGGGTGTGGGTGCAGTTGTGGGTGCGGTTCTGGGTGCGGGTGCGGTTGTGTGTGTGGATGTGTGATTGTGTGTGTGGTTGTGTGTGTGTGGTTGTTTGTGTTGTGTGTGTGGTTGTGTGTGCATTTGTGTGTTTGCAGTTGTGTGTGGTTGTGTGTATGGTTGTGGTTGTGTGTGTGTGTGTGGTTGTGTGTGTGGTTGTGGTTGTGTGTGGTTGTGGTTGTGTGTGGGTGCGGTTGTGGGTGTGGGTGTCGTTGTGGGTGTGTGTGTATGTGTGGTTGTGTGTGGTTGTGTGTGTGGTTGTGGTTGTGCGTATGGTTGTGTGTGTGTGTGGTTGTGTGTGTGGTTGTGTGTGTGTGGTTGTGTGTGTGGTTGTGTGATTGTGGTTGTGTGTGTGGTTGTGTGTGTGGTTGTGGTTGTGTGTGTGTGTGGTTATGTGTGGTTGTGTGTGTAGTTGTGTGTGTGGTTGTGGTTGTGTGGGTGTGGTTGTGGGTGTGAATGTGTGGGTTTTGTAGTGTGTGTGGTTGTGTGTGTGGTTGTGTGTGGTTGTGTGTGTGTGGTTGTGTGTGTGGTTGTGTGTGGTTGTGTGTGTGTTTGGGTGTGGTTGTGTGTGGTTGTTTGTGTGTGATTGTGGTTGTGTGGGTGTGGTTGTGGGTGTGAATGTGTGGGTTTTGTAGTGTGTGTGGTTGTGTGTGTGGTTGTGAGTGTGGTTCTGGTTGTGTGTGTGGTTGTGTGTGTGGTTGTGTGGTTCTGTGTGTGTGGTTGTGTGTGAGTGTGTGGTTGTGTGTGTGTGAGTGTGTGGTTGTGTGTGTGTGTGTGGTTGTGTGTGTGTGTGGTTGTGTGTGTGTGGTTGTGTGTGTGGGTGTGGTTGTGGGTGTGGGTGCGGTTCTGGGTGCGGTTCTGGGTGCGGGTGCGGTTTTGTGTGTGGATGTGTGGTTGTGTGTGTGGTTGTGTGTGTGTGGTTGTGTGTTGTGTGTGTGGTTGTGTGTGGTTGTGTGTGCGTTTGTGTGTTTGCAGTTGTGTGTGGTTGTGTGTATGGTTGTGGTTGTGTGTGTGGTTGTGGTTGTGTGTGGGTGCAGTTGTGGGTGTGGGTGTCGTTGTGGGTGTGTGTGTGTATGTGTGGTTGTGTGTGGTTGTGTGTGGTGTGTGGTTGTGGTTGTGTGTATGGTTGTGTGTGTGTGGTTGTGTGTGTGTGGTTGTGTGTGTGTGGTTGAGTGTGTGGTTGTGTGATTGTGGTTGTGTGTGTGGTTGTGTGTGTGTGGTTGTTTGTGTTGTGTGTGTGGTTGTGTGTGCATTTGTGTGTTTGCAGTTGTGTGTGGTTGTGTGTATGGTTGTGGTTGTGTGTGTGTGTGGTTGTGTGTGTGGTTGTGGTTGTGTGTGGTTGTGGTTGTGTGTGGGTGCGGTTGTGGGTGTGGGTGTCGTTGTGGGTGTGTGTGTGTATGTGTGGTTGTGTGTGGTTGTGTGTGTGGTTGTGGTTGTGCGTATGGTTGTGTGTGTGTGTGGTTGTGTGTGTGGTTGTGTGTGTGTGGTTGTGTGTGTGGTTGTGTGATTGTGGTTGTGTGTGTGGTTGTGTGTGTGGTTGTGGTTGTGTGTGTGTGTGGTTATGTGTGGTTGTGTGTGTAGTTGTGTGTGTGGTTGTGGTTGTGTGGGTGTGGTTGTGGGTGTGAATGTGTGGGTTTTGTAGTGTGTGTGGTTGTGTGTGTGGTTGTGTGTGGTTGTGTGTGTGTGGTTGTGTGTGTGGTTGTGTGTGGTTGTGTGTGTGTTTGGGTGTGGTTGTGTGTGGTTGTTTGTGTGTGATTGTGGTTGTGTGGGTGTGGTTGTGGGTGTGAATGTGTGGGTTTTGTAGTGTGTGTGGTTGTGTGTGTGGTTGTGAGTGTGGTTCTGGTTGTGTGTGTGGTTGTGTGTGTGGTTGTGTGTGTGGTTGTGTGGTTCTGTGTGTGTGGTTGTGTGTGAGTGTGTGGTTGTGTGTGTGTGAGTGTGTGGTTGTGTGTGTGTGTGTGGTTGTGTGTGTGTGTGGTTGTGTGTGTGTGGTTGTGTGTGTGGGTGTGGTTGTGGGTGTGGGTGCGGTTCTGGGTGCGGGTGCGGTTTTGTGTGTGGATGTGTGGTTGTGTGTGTGGTTGTGTGTGTGTGGTTGTGTGTTGTGTGTGTGGTTGTGTGTGGTTGTGTGTGCGTTTGTGTGTTTGCAGTTGTGTGTGGTTGTGTGTATGGTTGTGGTTGTGTGTGTGGTTGTGGTTGTGTGTGGGTGCAGTTGTGGGTGTGGGTGTCGTTGTGGGGGTGTGTGTGTATGTGTGGTTGTGTGTGGTTGTGTGTGGTGTGTGGTTGTGGTTGTGTGTATGGTTGTGTGTGTGTGGTTGTGTGTGTGTGGTTGTGTGTGTGTGGTTGAGTGTGTGGTTGTGTGATTGTGGTTGTGTGTGTGGTTGTGTGTGTGGTTGTGGTTGTGTGTGTGTGTGGTTATGTGTGGTTGTGTGTGGTTGTGTGTGTGGTTGTGTGTGTGGTTGTGGTTGTGTGGGTGTGGTTGTGGGTGTGAATGTGTGGGTTTTGTAGTGTGTGTGGTTGTGTGTGTGGTAGTGTGTGGTTGTGTGTGTGTGGTTGTGTGTGTGTGGTTGTGGTTGTGTGTGTGGTTGTGTGTGGTTGTGTGTGTGGTTGTGTGTGGTTGTGTGTGGTTGTTTGTGTGTGGTTGTGGTTGTGTGGGTGTGGTTGTGGGTGTGAATGTGTGGGTTTTGTAGTGTGTGTGGTTGTGTGTGTGGTTGTGTGTGGTTGTGTGTGTGGTTGTGTGTGTGTGGTTCTGGTTGTGTGTGTGATTGTGTGTGTGGTTGTGTGTGGTTGCAGTGAAACAAGCATTGGCATTGCCAATAGGTCTCGCTTTTGGGACCTTCTAAGTAGTTAGTTATGCAGCACAATATCCTTGGTACAACCACATCAACTGTTGCATGGCTAAACACTTATAAAGGTCCCAAAGGCAAGACCTATTGGCTATGCCAATGCTTGGTGTGGTGTTGTGTGTGGTTGTGTGTGTGTGTGTGTGTGTGGTTGTGTGTGTGTGTGGTTGTGTGTGTGGTTGTGTGTGTGTGGTTGTGTGTGTGTGTGGTTGTGTGTGAGTGTGTGGTTGTGTGTGTGTGAGTGTGTGGTTGTGTGTTTGTGTGTGGTTGTGTGTGTGTGGTTGTGTGTGTGTGGTTGTGTGTGTGGGTGTGGTTGTGGGTGTGGGTGCAGTTGTGGGTGCGGTTCTGGGTGCGGGTGCGGTTGTGTGTGTGGATGTGTGGTTGTGTGTGTGGTTGTGTGTGTGTGGTTGTTTGTGTTGTGTGTGTGGTTGTGTGTGCATTTGTGTGTTTGCAGTTGTGTGTGGTTGTGTGTATGGTTGTGGTTGTGTGTGTGTGTGTGTGGTTGTGTGTGTGGTTGTGGTTGTGTGTGTGGTTGTGGTTGTGTGTGGGTGCGGTTGTGGGTGTGGGTGTCATTGTGGGTGTGGGTGTGTATGTGTGGTTGTGTGTGGTTGTGTGTGTGGTTGTGGTTGTGCGTATGGTTGTGTGTGTGTGTGGTTGTGTGTGTGGTTGTGTGTGTGTGGTTGTGTGTGTGGTTGTGTGATTGTGGTTGTGTGTGTGGTTGTGTGTGTGGTTGTGGTTGTGTGTGTGTGTGGTTATGTGTGGTTGTGTGTGGTTGTGTGTGTGGTTGTGGTTGTGTGGGTGTGGTTGTGGGTGTGAATGTGTGGGTTTTGTAGTGTGTGTGGTTGTGTGTGTGGTTGTGTGTGCTTGTGTGTGTGGTTGTGTGTGGTTGTGTGTGGTTGTGTGTGTGGTTGGATGTGGTTGTGTGTGGTTGTTTGTGTGTGATTGTGGTTGTGTGGGTGTGGTTGTGGGTGTGAATGTGTGGGTTTTGTAGTGTGTGTGGTTGTGTGTGTGGTTGTGTGTGGTTGTGTGTGTGGTTGTGAGTGTGGTTCTGGTTGTGTGTGTGGTTGTGTGTGTGGTTGGGTGTGGTTGTGTGTGGCTGTGTGTGTGGTTGTGTGTGTTTGGTTGTGTGTGTGGTTGTGGTTGTGTGTGGTTGTGTGTGTGCAGTTGGGTGATGTTGTATGTGTGTGTGTGGTTGTGTGTATGGTTGTGGTTGTGTGTGGGTGTGTGTGTGGTTGTGTGTGTGCTTGTCTGTGTGTGGTTGTGTGTGGTTGGGTGTGTGGTTGTGGGTGTGGTTGTGTGTGGTTGTGGTTGTGTGGGTGTGGTTGTGGGTGTGAATGTGTGGGTTTTGTAGTGTGTGTGGTTGTGTGTGTGGTTGTGTGTGGTTGTGTGTGTGTGGTTGTGTGTGGTTGTGTGTGTGGTTGTGGTTGTTTGTGTGGTTCTGTGTGTGGTTGTGTGTGGTTGTGTGTGGCTGTGTGTGTGGTTGTGTGTGTTTGGTTGTGTGTGTGGTTGTGGTTGTGTGTGTGGTTGTATGTGTGAGTGGTTGTGTGTGTGGTTGTGTGTGGTTGTGTGTGTGGTTGTGTGTGTGGTTGTGTGTGTGTGGTTGTGTGTGTGTGTGTTTGTGGGTGTGGTTGTGGTTGTGTGGTTGTGGGTGTGGTTGTGGGTGTGGTTGTGGGTGTGGTTGTGGTTGTGTGTATGGTTGTGGTTGTGTGTGTGGGGTTGTGGCTGTGTGTGTGGTTGTGTGTGTTTGGTTGTGTGTGTGGTTGTGGTTGTGTGTGGTTGTGTGTGTGTGGTTGTATGTATGAGTGGTTGTGTGTGTGGTTGTGTGTGGTTGTGTGTGTGGTTGTGGTTGTGTGTGTGGTTGTGTGTGTGTGGTTGTGTGTGTGTGTGTTTGTGGGTGTGGTTGTGGTTGTGTGGTTGTGGGTGTGGTTGTGGGTGTGGTTGTGGGTGTGGTTGTGTGTATGGTTGTGTGTGTGGGGTTGTGGTTGTGTGTGTGGTTGTGTGTGGTTGTGTGTGTGTGTGGTTGTGTGTGTGGTTGTGTGTTTGTGTGTGTGTGTTTGTGGTTGTGTGCGTGGTTGTGTGTATGTGTGGTTGTGTGTGTGTGTGGTTGTGTGTTTGGTTGTGTGGTTGTGCATGTGGTTGTGGTTGTGTGTGTGGTTGTGTGTGTAACAGTAATGCTAAAAGCATCTCAAAATAAAGGAACACAAATACCGAGTTTGTGGAAAACGAAAGCACGTTGTAAGTCAAACGGGTTCTGTTACCCAGAATCCCTTGTAAACCTAAAAACCGTCAAAAAAAACACATTTTCCTCACATTTCTGTGGTGGAAAGATCTGGAATCTGCGTGGATTCACAAATTTCCACCCACCGCGTTCCCCAAAGTCTTCCAAGAAAAACGGTACCTCACTTGTTTGGGTAGGCCTAGTGCCCACCACAGGAAACGGCAATGTGGACACAATACAATTTCATAGTGAAACAAGCATTGGCATAGCCAATAGGTCTCGCTTTTGGGACCTTCTAAGTATTTAGTTATGCCGCACAATATCCTTGGTGCAACCACATCAACTGTTGCGTGGCTAAACACTTATAAGGTCCCAAAGGCAAGACCTATTGGCTATGCCAATGCTTGGTGTAGTTGGTTGTGTGGTTGTGTGTGGTTGTTTGTGTGTGTGTGTGTGGTTGTGTATGTGTGTGGTTGTGTGTGTGTGTGGTTGTGTGTGGTGTGTGTGTGTGGTTGTGTGTGGTTGTGTGTGTGTGTGGTTGTGTGTGTGTGGTTTTGTGTGTGTGAGTGTGTGGTTGTGTGTGTGTGAGTGTGGTTGTGTGTGTGGGTGTGGTTGTGGGTGCGGTTGTGAGTGCGGTTCTGGGTGCGGGTGCGGTTGTGTGTGTGGATGTGTGGTTGTGTGTGGTTGTGTGTGTGTGTGGTTGTGTGTGTGTGTGGTTGTGTGTGGTGTGTGTGTGTGTTGTGTGTGTTGTGTGTGCGGTTGTGTGTGTGGTTGTGTGTGTGGTTGTGGTTGTGTGTGTGGTTGTGTGTGTGTGGTTGTGGATGTGTGTGTGGTTGTATGTTTGTGTGGTTGTGGTTGTGTGTGGTGTGTGTGTGGTTATGTGTGTGGTTGTGTGTGTGGTTGTGTGTGTACGGTTGGGTGAGGTTGTGTGTGTGGTTGTGTGTGTGGTTGTGTGTGTGGTTGTGTGTGTGCTTGTGTGTGGTTGTGTGTGTGGTTGTGTGTGGTTGTGTGTGGTGTGGTTGTGTGGTTGTGGGTGTGGTTGTGTGTGGTTGTGGTTTTGTGGGTGTGGTTGTGGGTGTGAATGTGTGGGTTTTGTAGTGTGTGTGGTTGTGTGTGTGTGTGGTTGTGTGTGTGTGTGTGTGTGTGTTGTGTGTGGTTGTGTGTGTGGTTGTGTGTCGTTGTGTGTGATTGTGTGTGTTTGGTTGTGTGTGTGGTTTTGGTTGTGTGTGGTTGTGTGAGTGGTTGTGTGTGTGTGGTTGTATGTGTGTGTGGTTGTGTGTGTGGTTGTGTGTGTGGTTGTGGTTGTGTGTGTGGTTGTGTGTGGTTGTGTGTGTGTTTGTGTGTGTGTGTTTGTGTGTGTGGTTGTGTGTGTGGTTGTGGGTGTGGTTGTGTGTGGTTGTGTGTGTGTGGTTGTGTGTGTGGTTGTGGGTGTGGTTGTGTGTGGGTGGTTGTGGTTGTGTGTGTGGGGTTGTGGTTGTGTGTGTGGGTGTGTGTGGTTGTGTGTGGTTGTGTGTGCGGTTGTGTGTTTGTGTGTGTGTGGTTGTGGGTGTGGTTGTTTGTGTGTGTGTGGTTGTGTGTATGTGTGGTTGTGTGTGTGGTTGTGTGGTTGTGTGTGTGGTTGTGTGGCTGTGCATGTGGTTGTGTGTGTGGTTGTGGTTGTGTGTGTAACAGTAATACTAAAAGCATCTCAAAATAAAGGAACACAAACATCGAGTTTGTGGAAAGAGAAAGCACATTGTAAGTCAAACGGGCGCGGCAAAGCATTAACACAACAACAAAACAAACAAGATCACTTAGAGAATACTGAGTGCTGATAATGGATACACACAGCCCATCATCTTAAGAGTTCGATTGAATCCAATGTGCACTCAAACCTGCCCCCTCCTTGTGAGTTGCACCCCATATTTCATGAGTTGTAACTGCTGCACCCACCATAGCGCTTTGAGATCTACAGCGCTACATAGGTCTAATCGATTAACCAGTCGCCAACATGCTGTGCTTTTAAAGAGAATGTGCCAAAAGTTTCCAGCTTCCTCATCATGTCCTCATGAAAGCGCCAACGAAAGGACTCCCTGAATGGTGCAACGGACATGAAGCTGCAGCTGCGATCAGAAATAAACACTGGGAACGTTGCGCAGCAAAGCATTAACACGACAACATGTTCTTTGATGTTTGATGTTATTTGAACAAGAACATCAAAGGGGCGCCGTGAAAGTGATCACGGGCGAAAGTGAAAGTGATCGCGGGCGCTTAATGAGCATGACGAGGTTTGCCAGCCTCTGCTCCTAAGCGCACGTCCGCGCACCTGCACTGTAGCTCTAGGCTGGCCATGGTAGCATTTTTTGAGCCCTCACAAAAAGTCTCGCCAGAGCAGCGCATGCGCTGGGTCAGGCGAGACCTAAAAATGACCCTTTTTTGGCAATGTACCTAGCTGTAGTTTTTTAACCCTAGCTCTGCCGGCACTGAGGGAAACCTAGCAAACCTATACATTTTTGAAAACTAGACACCAAGGGGAATCCAGAATGGGGTGACTTGACCAGGTTTGTGTCAGCCCAGTGATTCCATAGCTTTCCCACACATATATGTGTGGAAAAAGTGATTTTTTCAGCTAAATTTGTGGTTTGCAGGGGATTCTGGGTAAGGAAACGTTGGAGGATCCACGCAAGCCATACCTCCCTGGAATCCCCCGGGTGTCTAGTTTTAAGAAATGCATGGGTTTGGTAGGTTTCCCTAGATGGCCGCTGAGCCCGGGGCCAAAAACTCATGGTACCCCCCTTTCAAAACCAGGTCCTTTCAAAATAGGTAATTTTTATGTCTCCACAATCTGTTTTTGGCCCTTCTATTCCGCAGGTTGTTGGCCAACCCTCACAAGTGAGGTTCCATTTCTATTGGGATACTTGGAGAAATGCTGTGTGGTAGGAAATGTGTTGTTTCTTTCTGAAGCGTCAACATTTTGGCACAATAATGCAAGGTTGCAGGACATTGTGGGTAACATAACTTGTTGGGATCCACAAGAGAAATATCACCATGTACTCCCATGGGTGTTTAGTTTACGACAATATCTACAATTGTTAGGTTTTTCTTAGATGTAATGTACACCTTGGCAGAGAGACAAAAAACACAAATATTACTGCACAGCCATTTAATCCTCAAGCACACACACATAATGGTTGGAGTTGGTACGAGTATATAAAAGTTTATTAACACGAGATTTCACAAAAATGAAATGCACTGTCAATAACTGAAAGGACAAAAAACTGAACCAGTGACTCGCAGCTCGTGAACTGTAAAGCCACGTCAAGGCCCCAACCGCTTTACAGGCCATTCACACACCTTTCATACGTTATACACACAAGACCATTCACACCACCAGGCACGTAACCAACACATTACAACATTCACAAAAAGTGACAAGGTACACTCTGCTTGAGAAAGACAAAAACGACAAATATTACTGCACAGCCATCTAATCCTCAAGCACACACACATACTGGTTGGATTTGGCACGAGGGTGAGTGATGTTTCAGTATATACAATTGTATTAACAAGTGATTTCACAAAAATGAAATGCACTGTTAATAAATGCAAGGATGAGAAACTGAACCATTGACTCACAGCTCGTGAGCTGTAAAGCCACGACAAGGCACCAACCTCTTTTCAGGCCATTCATACACCTTTTATACGTGTGACACATACAAAATATTCACACCGCCAGCCGCGGGCCCATCACATTACAACACTCACACCAGCAGACAGCGCCGTTCAAGGGCCCATCACTTTCACATGCCCACATTCCTGACACAGCAACCACACAAGCTGATGGATTGCGTGGAGTGGCGCTCGGCTAGCAATGTGTGTAGTGACCAGCAGCAAGTCACTACTCACACACCGCCAGCCGAGTGCCAGTCCACGCACACTGCCAGCCAAGCACCAGTCCATGCACACCACCAGCCAAGCGCCAGTCTACGCACACCGCCAGCCAAGTGTCAATCCACGCACACCACCAGCCAAACGCCAGTCCACGCACACCGCCAGCCAAGTGTCAATCCACGCACACTGCCAGCCAAGTGCCAGTCCATGCATACTGCCAGCCAAGCGCCAGTCCACGCACACCGCCAGCTAAGCACCAGACCACGCAAACCGACAGCCAAGCGCCAGTCCATGCACACCGCCAGCCAAGCACCAGTCCACACACACCGCCAGCCAAGCACCAGTCCACGCACACCACCAGCCAAGCGCCAGTCCACGCACACCACCAGCCAAGCACCAGCCTACACACACCGCCATCACATTTAGGATTTTTTTATACAAAAAAGAAAACACAAACAAATTGCAAATAGATATAAATCTACTAACACAAAATCTGAAACTAAATACATTGCACTAATGCCAACCTTGAAACAGAACAAAATGTTTTAAACAATACAGACCAGGCAGTTCACTTTACCACTCATAGATGCTCCCAAAAATTATTTTGGTTGTGGTACGTTCTAAAACAAGCAGGCACACAGTCCAGGGTTAGAAGGACACTCTGGGAAGTACATACGAGTCTCCTTCTGCATACATCTTCGCCAACAGACTCTACATCTCCTAGTGGGAAAGTCTTTTGAGGGTGTGGGAGGAATGTGATCAGGAAAGTGGCGATCTTTCAATCTAGCCACATACTCCACCACTCCACCTCTAGGAACACTTACCTATTCCACTACAACAAGGCTGCCTATTACAGACTCCTGAAACTTAGCAAAAGTCATCTTTGACTGAGGACAAGAATCCTTGAACACAACAAAAGCATTAAAGGTTGCCAAGTGGAAAAGATGGATAGACAACTTCGTATACCAAATGTATTCCTTACGAAGACCAGTGTAAGGTTCCAACCTCTGATCTACTCTATCAACACCACCCATGTGCCTATTATAGTCTAAAATGCACACAGGTTTGCACGCTTCAGCAACCTGACCCTAAACAGTCACAGGTGAAGTGCTTTCATCATGGATGATAGTCAGCATGTAGACATCTCTCCTGTCTAAAAACTTCACAGCTAGAAGTTCCTCGCAACGCAGTTCGTTTGGGAAACCTTTACGGTTAGAGCAGATTGTGCCACAAGTCACAGTATCCACTTTGGCCAATTTCCTGAACAACCGCACACCAGTGTAGAAGTTATCTACATATAAATGGTGGCCTTTGTTAAAAAGTCCTCTACCAAGTTCCCACACAATTTTCTCAGTCACTCCAAAAGTGGACGGACAACCAGGGGGGTTAATCTTGGATTCCTTACCGGTATACACCCAGGAAATTAGAGATATATCCAGTCCTACTGTCACACAGCATATATAGCTTAATTCCATATCGTTCCCTCTTATTAGGAATGTATTGCCCAAAAACCAAGCGGCCCTTGAACAACACCAAAGACTCATCCACTGCTATTTCTTTCCCTAGAGCATAGATCTAAGAAAATCGATCAACAAAGTGATCAAGGACAGGTCGAATCTTAAAAAGACGGTCACAATCAGGGTGATCTCGTGGCAACGCTAAACCATTATCAACAAAATGCAGCATCCGAAGCAGAAGCAAATACCTATCTCGACTCATGACTGCCGGAAATATAGCCATTGCCATCAAGGGAATAGTAGACCAATATGAAGACATTGATGGCTTCCTTAGCAAGCCCATCAAAAAAGTTAAACCTAAGAACCTCTACATCTCTTCCAGATTTGTGGGAGCCCACCGGATAGCTCTAGAGCGGGGCCTAAGGCTGGCACTGTTGTCCCTCAAAAATTGTTTGGCATACAAATTAGTCTGCTCAACAATCTTTGCCAATAACACATCGTCCATAAACAACTGAAAAAAATGTATTGGCAAAGAAAATTCTGTATTTACTCTGCACCCTGGAACACCAGTAAAGTCTGGCAATGCCGGCTGCACCGTTTCTGGGGCAACCCAGAGGTCATCACTTCCAACGGGTAGCCTTGCAGCCCCAGGCTGCAGCCCAGATGCCTCTTGCCGCACAATTGGCACATCAATGTCCTCCTCTAGCACAGGCCCTTCATCCGCACTAAGAGTAGCTTCATCCGCACTGAGAGTAGCTTCATCATCCGATGATTCCATGTGGAGAGAAAACTCACTGCCTGAATCTTCCCCTCCCTCCTCTGCCTCAGATGCAGAGTCAGTCTCTGAACCATGGTCAGAGGAAGACTCAGAAAGCATACCAAAAACCTGCTGAGCAGTAATCCTGCGGCTAGCCATTATCTTTACTAAGAAAGGAGCCTGCACAAACAAGTTCAACAACAACCAACACTGTGCAAAATAAGTCAGTAAAACAAATGTGTGCCTTTATCACAAAGTTCAATATAGTCAAAAACTATACGATTCACTTGCAAGAGACAGCTACACTCACCAGCACCTAGTCTGCAGAGACACAGCAAAAACCAATGATATCCCACTAGAAAGAAAAAAACAAAACTAATTACTCACAAGACAACAAAATACACATCGAGCACAAATGCAAAAAGTTTTTGACAATCAAAAAACAGAAGCCAAACATACTGCTGTTATTACACCATTTTCAAAAAACACATTCACGCAGGGAAATGAAACACATTTACATTGTACAAAAAAAAGTCTCTTACCAAACACATGCAACTACACGAACAGCAGAACCACCAGTAACAAAACCGCAACCTGGAACAGTCTAAAGATCAAACGCCTTTCACTAGAACAAAAAGGGAGAAATAAAGTATTACAATTGCAATTCACAAGAAATAAAACAATTAACATTAAAACACGCTATGTTACTACCCAAATGGTCAATCTGCCAGATGGGCCTTCAAATAGGGCTGAGAAAAGTGGGGGGCGATCTTGCCCAAGGGATCGGGTGAGGTTGTCTGCCAGGCCGATCTGTCCCCCAGGATGGGCAGAAAACAGCAGACAGAAATGTGCTCCCCTTGCAAAAGAAATAACTCCCTGGTGCCTAGTAGGGATTTCTGCCCACCCCTCCCGCCTAGGGTAGAAAGGCCAAAAAAGGGGCAGAAAAAACATTAACCAAATTTTACCATCTTACATACAAAACAAAATCCCGAATGCCTATTGGGGTTTTGGCCACAAAAACGTGCCGATCCGCCACCAGTGGGGGCAGAAAAAAAGATAACCAGTCCCCTGGAAACGACCCTTGCCCAAGGGGTCGCTTCCGTTAAAATTTTAAAGAACTCCCTGGTGTCTAGTGGTGTTTTCTGCCCGCCAAAAAAAGGGCTGATCTGCCCCCAGGGGGGGCAGAACACACATTAAAAAAAGATTAGCCCCCTAGAAGCGACCCTTGCCCAAGGGGTCGCTTCCATTTAAATTTTAAATACCTTCCTGGTGTCTAGTGGGGTTTTCTGGGCAGAAAGGGCAAAAAAGGGCCAATCTGCCCCATAGGGGGACAGAATAAACATTTTAAAAAAATTGGCCCCCTGGAAGCGACCCTTGCCCAAGCGGTCGCTTCCTTTTTAATTTTATTGAAATTCCTGTCTCTAGTGGGGTTTTCTGGGCAGAAAGGGCAAAAAAATAGCCGATCTGCCCCCAGGGGGGCGTAATACACATTAAAATTAAATTAGCCCCCTGGAAGCGACCCTTGCCCAAGGGGTCGCTTACATTTAAATTTTAAATGCAGTCAAATGCATCCCTGGTGTCTAGTGGGATTTAAGGGCCACAAAAACCGGCCGATCTGCCCCCGGGGGGGCAGAAATCCCATTAAAAACAATTGGCTACCTGGAAGCGACCCTTGCCCAATGGGTCGCTTCCTTTTTAATTTGAATAAAGTCCCTGGCTCTAGTGGGCTTTTCTGCCCCCCCCGGGGCCAGAAACGACACAAAATTTGGGCGATCTGTCCCCAGGGGGGGTGGGGGGGGCAGAAAAGTCTTAAAATAAATTATCCTCCTAAGGAAGCGATCCTTGCCCAAGGGGTCACTTCCTTTTATCAAAAAACACATCCCTGGTGTCTAGTTGGGGCATTCCTGCTGCACGATCGCGACGCTGTGTGCGATCGTGCAGCAGGAATGCCCTGCATTGAGACATCAGGGGAGAGGAAAAACTCTTTCTCTCCCCCGATGCCTCAAGGCATCGCTAAATGCCCTCCCTGCCCCACCGGAGCAGAGGAAACTCACCTCACTCCTCGGACGCCTGGAAGCATAATGGCTTCCAGGCGTCCCAGCGCTTCCTGATGACGTTGGCGCGCGCTGTGCGCACTGACGTCACAGGATCGCCGAGAGGGGGGTCGGGGGTGGCAGCGGAAACTCTTCCACTGCCATCACTGCCTGGGGGTGCATATGGGCTACCCATGGGGGAGCACCAGCGCTTCTCTCGTGGGTGGGTGCCATGACGGCCTGGAGCCGTCATGAGCACACACCCACTGTGTCTCATGACGGCTCCACGCCGTTATGAGCACCGAAGGGGTTAGGCCAATCACAGCGCTGTATGCAGCGTTGTGATTGGCCTGGACAGCGCTCAGCCAGGTGCTAGAGGGGTGAGCATTTTCTCCATGCAGATTGCAATGCAGCCAGCATGGAGAAGGGCAAAGTGCGCATGACTAGTTTGGGTGGCCCGAGAGGGCCGACCAAACAGTCTTTATGTACTCAGGAGTGGGCAAACCACTTCTCCCCTGCCCTGCTCGGAGAGCAGAGCCACCCTGACCACCTGCCTGCCCGCAATGCAAACATAAAATGGTAATAACTAAAAGTTAGTACCACTTTATGTTTTGGCTTCTTGCACTCCGAGAAAGCAGTGGGGCGACGCTCCTCCGCCATAGCGGAGGAGACACCCCTGCTTGTGAATTGAAACAGACACTCCACTAGAAGCCTTACTTGAGTAATTGATTGCTCAGGGCATCCAAGTGTTGATCCTAATGGTATGGGCAGACATTGTTATGACGAGCAAAGCAGACACTATTGGTGGGTTTCCTTTGCTTACACAAATGGCACAGCAGTGACTAATTTACTCTCTGACTGAAATTCCCCACAAGAAACTGACTAGTGATGGGTATTGATGGGCGGTCCTGGACACATCAGGAAGCTTTCATGGTAGCTGACAAATATTGACCAGGATACTCCTGACTACCTCCTTGCAATTTATAAGACGAAAAGCAAGCATGTAAGAATATTATCAAAAACAGTTAGAGATGTACCAGACTTAGATGTTTGGATGTGATGATTATTCAACTGAATAAGAAAAACGACAGACATTTTGGGGCTCATTGCTTAGGGCTTCACAACAAAAATGATGGCTAGAGGACCATTCTGGCTCCTTCCCATGTGTCGCTGTAACGTGCCAACGCTTCCATGCATTAGCACATTATACCCAAACCTATTGGCTTTGATAATGCTTGTTTCGATTGCAATGCTTGCAGAAAATGCTGCCATATTCTCCCTCTAACCTCACGTGACTTTTTCATGTGTCACCTTCTGCGGCAGTGAATATTTCCACGGAAAAATATAATTGAAATGCCTTCAAATATTGTTGTACAAATGCCATTAATATTTTGTGAGCTGCCTTCACTTTCATAGTTTGTACGTAAGTGACTATGGGCTATACAACCGTGCTTGTTTTCTTCTCAGCATCACGGTAATCATATACGACATAATATGAACGCAACAAAAGGAGTGCTCAAATTGGGCTGGTGGTTTCCGATGGGGGCCACTGGCACTTATTTTTGGGGACCGGCACTTATTTTCTGAATCGGGAAAAACACACAGATCGGGAAGATGGAGGCAGAGAAAGACAGCAAAACTGTCACAAAGTGAGAAAGCAGGGACCTACAAGAGTGAGATAAAGGGGCAGGGAGTGCCTGATAGTGGATTATTTGCACTGGCCGTGGGCTTGTGAGCAGAGCCTCAGGCACGAGCACTCTTTTTAGGTCTCGCCTGAGCCAGCTCATGCGCTGCACTGGCGAGACATTTAGTGTGTGGGCTTTAAATAGCCAACCACAGCTTTTTTGCTGGCATCGAGCCTACGGTTACGCGCACAATGACGAGCAGAGGCGCCATCTGGCTTTCCTCTCTTGTCATGGTGCGCGCACTTCGCACACCACTCGCCAACCTGCTTTCACTTTTGCCGTTGCACGTGCGCGCACCACTCACGTCCTTTTCTTTTCTTTTAGCGCGCGCATGCACACAAGTCCTGCTTGTTCTTTTAAGTTACTCTGCTTCATTGCGGTATGCATTTTACACGCGCACACTTTATTTTATTTTGTTGCATTTACGACCTTTCTTACAGTCTAAAATGGCGATATACACATTTTACTTTTCACTCGGGTTAGTCCCATTTATATTACCACACGATTCCACTAGTTTAAGCACATCATGATGATCTTGCGGCGGAGTTGCGGTATGTATTGTTTGTCTTCATTTGTGTAGATTGGGGGTTGTGTGTATGTTGTGCTTTCAGCAAAGATCAGGGCAGGTAACCAGCAATAACTTTCCTATTTCTTATGCTGATACGCCAGCCACACAGTTTTGTTGGGGTTAAGATCCGATCTGAGTGCTCTCTTCCTCCCTGCCAATATTGTCTGTTCGCTTGAGGTGCACATTGTAAATAAGTCACCATTACTGGGTCACCCCCCACATCACCTCTCAGCTTAGTTATTTTTAATTTGGGCCCTCCCAGGCAAGTGAGCCAGCCAGCGTCTATTTCGTCTCAAACCATTGACATTTCTTTGGATTTGTCTTTCGATTTTTTTTATATATGGGTTTGAACTGCAATTTGGAAAAATACGAACTGTAGTACATACAAAAGTGACACAAAGGTTGTCATTTAATGTATTTACGTTTTTGCTTTGTGAAAGAAACTGGGTTAACTGACTTGCATAAGTTAGGTCGTGCTTTTGAACAAAAAATACCTACTAACGGGTATGTCGTGATTTCTTTCTAAAAAACGCGGCAGCAAAATGTAATACATTGTCTAAATTATAAAAAAAATTGTTATTTAAAACAGCTAAAAAATGTGCATGTATTCTGCATGTTTCTCAAAAAGATTATTATTGTTTATTTATAATTTGATCGGTCTTGTTGTGGAAAGATGAGGAGGTCAATTTTCTTTACAGCTGCTTGTGCACAAAAGATGTGGCCTCTGGGCATACAAATGTGCAGCCGTAAAATCCCCAAGCTCGAAGAGTCCTCTTCTACTCCTGTCCTTACACTACACCTACCTGCCCCTTCACCATCTCCCCGCTCGCTCTCTTCACTCTACCTCTCTTTCCTTCCCACTCTCTCCTTCCCCTTTCGTCTTGAGAACCCATAAAATGCTGCAGGTTACTTTATCTAGGTGACTGCAATGCAATTTTCTTTCCTTATTACAGGGGTGTGCATGTGATATTGTCATAGTGGTGACTGATGCATATGGTGGTTACATGGCAATGTGACTTGTTTCTGATGATATTTCTAGCAGTATTTTTTATGTGTAATGCTGTGTTGCCGTGACTTGTGTATGTAATGATGTACGTCTTGGTCACGTGCATTTTAAAGTGTGCGTTTATTTGTATGTAATGGAGTATATGGATCGTAATTGTGACATGTATCTGGTGATGTTTGTGGCAATAGTGTGTGCATGTGATAACGTACATGGACGGAAGTAAGAGTTAGCATAGCTTTTCTGCTCAGCACTTACTATTCTAAGAATACAAGCATTTAAGGTCATACAGTACTTTATTTGTTAACAAGAATTTCTCATTTCAGGACTCATTAGTAGTTGTACATTTGTGTCTTCAGTTCCTTGAAATCTAGGCCTCTACTAACCACATACTTCCAATTACCCAATATTTGTGGACAGGCCTTACGCATAATGCAGCACATTTCATAATAGTATTACAACATTATTTAGTAAGGTCAAAAACTAAAATTAAGGATGCTATATTAAATTTGGTAACACTTAAAAAGCACCTTTAAATACAGGTAAGGACATCACCTTAATCATTTCTTATAAGGCCCCAAAGGCGAGACCGATTGGCTAATCCAATGCTTGTTTTATTTACTATTTAAGCATTGTCTTTACTCCAGCATTGCCTTTACTCCATCAAACAAGCATGTCTTAAAATGTCTTGCATATTTTAGAGACCAATCAAGCACAATATGCTTCCTTTTATGGTTTACAGTCGCCTGTAACAAAAAGAACAGAATGTAAATGCAGATTTGTCCCAAACGCCTGTTTAATTACAGTTAGAAATGCTAACAGCGCCATCCGACCTTTAGTACTGCCAAGTGGGAGTGTGCATCTTGGCTCTGGGTTCTACCTCATGCGCAGTGCTGAGCTGTGCACACACAAAGTCAAGCCATGGCCTCAGAAATGTCACTTATATTAAGTAAAATGTATGTTTACAAGGTTTGTGACAGGTACCAATGCAAATTTGTCTCAAGTGGTAGAGCACATTCACTTTTAATATTGCATATAACAGTTGTTCTTAACCTGAGATTCTCAGACCCCTACGAGTCTGCGAAACCTTATCAGGGGGTCCGCAACTGTTTTGAAAAATAAGTAATATTAGAAATTAAAGAAGTACAGATACATAGAAAAGCAAAATCTAAGTTTTAAAATGTTCTCTTTATGTGAAGGAATTTGAAATTGGAAACTAAGAATTAAGTTGTAATCTTTATCTTGGTGTGTGGGAACAATACAAGTGAAGCAAATGGAGTCTAGTATGGACAATTGGTGACCTCAATTAAAGCAACACAGCTATGCACTAAAAAAAGAGAGCATGCATTAGAAACTAAAAAGACAAAGGTTTTTTCTAGAGTCTAGCACATTGCTTCATCTTTATAAATAAAACTACATTTTGTACATTTCCTACCTCCCCATTAAAATTTCGATTTTGCATATTTTTTGTTTGTGAATTAAATATTCCATCATTTGTTTATTTGTTTGGCATACACTTGTTTATGTATTTTTGTGTAGAGTATTGAAGTTCATTTCGAAGAAATTGCTTAGGTAGAGGGCCGCAGCTTCCTGTAGTGATTGACTGGGGGTCCGCCGAACTCAAAGGTTGAGAACCACTGGCATATACTATAGAAGGGCATATAACTATGACAGCTTTCCTCCCACTGGTTCACTCCATTACAAAATGCACACTCATCCTACCGTTTTCTTTAGTGGCTGTTAGGTGTATGTGAGAAAATGTTTCAAAATAGAAAACTACTAATACAATGAAGGTACCTTGCAATTTGTCTCTCTGGCACTTGATGGCTGCTTCACCACTGGCCAGATGGGGTGAAGAGGTTTGTTGAGTGAACCCGTAATTTTGATCTGTTTAGGAGTATTCTTGGGTTAACATCCAGGTTAGACCACAGAACACCTTCGGCTCTTATTGTTGGAGCACGTAAAAAAATTGAATGACACAAACAACATCAACAAAGGAAAGAAAGGAGGTATTTTGACTCTACCCGGATCTCTAATCTTCGAGAATGGACGCATTGCTCAAGTAGATGGCTCCTAACTTGAAGGATAGTATCCGGTTTCTGACTGTCATGATCCTTCACCTCCCTTCTTGTTAACATTGCCAAGTTCTCTTGAAGAATGATCTTTTTCAGAGGAGTGTAGCTACAAAAAGAGTGAGGTGCAGATACGGCTCCGAAAGGTACTGTGAGGGAAGCTCCCGGATTCTGGATTAGTGGTAGATTGAAATAATCCAGCGAAGCCTTATTGGTGCCCAGAAGCGTTTGTCAGTTTCATGAGTATGCAGCATGAATTCCTCAATGGGAATAAACCTTAGGAGCTGCAGGTATTGGTACCCCTCATGTGGACAATTGATCCTTCTGCTGGACAAGTCCTAAATAATAAGATTGGGACTGAAGTACCAAACCCAAGTCGTAAACCAATCAGTGTTTGTAGCACTCTGTGTAGTTTGCAACTTCGTCTTAATTTCGTTATGCAACTGGTGTACTAATTAGTCACATCGTAAAATGCATAGTTGCAGGGGGTCACAAAACATCTTGCCTTATTATTATTTATGAGACAGGAGACATTTTGCAACCCCATGTAAAGACAGCATGTGAGGGACAGTGGACCGCCATCCATGCATACACAATCTTTGCTTGTGACCATTTTTTGAAGCAGGCCCTGTTCTTTACAGGGACAGGACTGTTTTTACAAATGTCACATGCACGGAATGACATTGGGTGACTTATTCAGTGCTCCCACTCGAAACGTCAACAACATGTCGTGATTTGACTGCTGCCTTTCTGGATCTAAGATCTACTCGGTGGAACTTTACTATTGAAACTCCACCTTACTCACTTTCATAATCCTAGGCAGCAATTTCTGAAAATAATTGTACTTTAGTTGTTTGTCTATTTAATGTTCTCTTTGCACACAACACACGAGCACTGGGTCTTCACTATGGACCAGTATTGATGAGTACCTCACCAATTGTGCTTTCTGCTGTTTAACACTTGTACGGCAGTGTCACCACTAGACTCTGCTATAAATTATTTATCATATGAAGTTTCTGCTCATTGCTGTTTCATTTTTAGGAAACACGTGTTTGGAGAGGGTGCAGTCCCACTCTCTTGCCATTAATCATTTGTGCACCAGACAATATATTTTGTTGGTAATTTTTTATGAAATTTACATACAGTTTATAGATGAAAAGGAGTGCGACTCATAGCACATCAAATTCAAAATAACATTGTAACAAAAACAAATCCCACCCCCAGTGATCGACCAATGCATTACTGTGGTTGGTTGTGGACACATTCAGGTAGACCTTGTATACATAAACTAGTACATGTCATGCGCAGACAAATTCAACCCTCCAATGAGGTGGTACTGGCTTCTTGATCTTTATTCCGCAGTTAGTACAGTAGTGGCTCTCAAATGTCTTTCGGTCTCGATGTTGCTTGTAGCTCCTCAGCATAGAGTGTAAGATTATCCCTACAATATACCAGGTCCCTAATCCAGTGATCCGGTCTAGGTGCAAGTGAGTCCTCCCATGTCATTGCCACCCTCCTCTTTGCCATCAGCAGTGCAGCTCTGATAAATCTGCCAGTGGCACCCTTCAGATGTGGTGTGAAAGATAGCAGGCAGGTCTGTGGGGTGTGTGGTAATGTGACCTTGGTCATTGCTTTGATTCTGACCAGTACCTCTGTCCAGAACTCAGCCACCCAGCCACACTCCCAGGCCAGGTGCCAGAAATCTACACTGGGCATCCCACATAGCTTACATGCATCGCTGTCACGGAGGCCGCATCTAAACAGCTTAGATGACGTGTGATATGCCTGATGTAAATATTTGAAATGAATTATTCGCAAATTACCATTTGAGGTGCACTCCCTAGTGAGTTTACAGCAACTTTCCCATTCCTTTTGTGTAAGCTGAGGAGTGAGCTTGGCGTTCCATCTGTCCAGACTTGTATGGTCTCGTTACTTTCTTGTCTCTGGCTACCCTGTATAATTGTGTTATGAGCTTTCACCATGCTGGGCTGATTAGGAGTAGTTGGAGCGTTTGCAGTGTCTGTGGCTCCTACGGAAATGTGGGGTAGTTTGCCCAGATTGCCTTCTTGAGTCTGTGGAAAATGAATTTGAAAAGCAGGGTGCTGTTATGAACATACCCCATCTCCTCATCCGTGAGGAAGCTGCCATTAGGGAAGAGGTCATGCATTGTATCTATCCCTGCCCATGCTACTGTATGCATTGTGCCTGTTTCCTACATTACTGATAGCGCTGCATGGTGTGCTAGCGGGAGCGATGGGGCGAACAATGGGAATGTCGCAGACAGACGGCCTACAGCTTGCCATGCTGCTACCGTAGTGACTATTGTGTTGATTTCTTGTCTAGGGGTGCGTCTGCGTGTGTGCGATAGTATACACCGGAGTGGAACTGGGTGAGCATCTCTGTCCTCCACCGCAACGTGCGGTATGAACTCGTGGTGACTGCACCAGTAATACGCATAGTGCGCTTGCGCGCACAAGTAGTACAAGTACATATCAGGCACGCCGAACCCACCCTTGTCATAGTCCAGTGTTAAGACGTCCAGGCTCACCCGGGCTTGCTTCCCTCTCCATATGAGTCACACCAGCAGCGAACGTACCGTTTGGAAAAAACGTTGCATTTTGTGATGCAGCGCGCGCTACGAAATTCGTTTTATTTATTTAATTGTTTACTTACCTGCAATTATCCATATTCCGGTTTTTAGAACCCCCCACCCTGCCCCTCCCCCGCCCCGCCTTACCGCCCCACGGAACTCCCTCCACGGGCCGCGGCTGTTACACCCTAAGGGCCCGATTACGATACAGTAAGCAATCCTTACCGCATCGTAATCTCCTGTTTGTAATAATTTAAACCGACCCATTTTGAGGGATTACGATGGCAGTTTCCCACTGCCTTTCTGTGCCAGTCTTTCCGACACAGAAAGGCATTGGGAAACTATCTTTGAGGGCCCCCAGCAGGGCCCCCTTGGGTGCACGGCTGCTGAATGGTGGCCTAGGGGGCAGTGCCCCCCGTTGACCCCTGAAACTGTTGGCAGGCACCTTGAAGTGCCTGCCACCGGGTGCAGGGATAAACTGCACCTCTGCTCTTTGCTATGAGAGCATGCATTCCGTTCTGAAAGTATAGGACCCTGTTTGGTCGCATCCTAATAGTTGGGCTGGAACCAAATTCAGGAGGTCACTCAGTTCCATTTCCAGAGCGATGTCGACGGACTCCGGTCTGTCCGACATCGCAATCGGGCCCTAAGTATTTTCATTAGAGGCAACCAGAGACTGATAGGTATGCTCTCGGTAGAAATGACCCATTTGGGAATTTCATTATTATAGATTTGGTTTCTCAATGACAAAACGGTATGAAATGAAAGCAATCTGCGGTCTCCCAATTAAATCATATTAAATACACTAAATATACTATGATTTGTTTACCTCCTAACATGTAGCAGCAATCAAAAGTTGCTTGTTTTCATAGATTTTTCTTTTGTGTTGGCTATTACTGCCACATTATTCGCATCTTTGACAAAAATCTACAGAACATGCCTTGCTTGCTGGCAAATGAGCTACCACACACCTACTAAAAGCCACAATTCTCTGATCTGTTATTTTACGTAACAGTAGGAAAAAGGAACAAGCATTTACAATGCAATGGTCTCGGCATTGGTAAAGTTAGAGCTATTGGCATTGCTCATGACATTATTTTTGTTTATGTTTTTGTTTTTAAAACATTTAAAGAAACGGCATTGTTATTTACAATGTCAATAGCTTAATCACTCTCAAATGCGAGACCTATTGCATTTACACCCACACACAGAGCCACCTACACACACACTGATTAAGCTATTGACATTGTAAATAACAATGCCGTTTCTTTACATGTTTTAAAAACAAAAACATAAACAAAAATGTCATGAGCAATGCCAATAGCTCTAACTTTAACAATGCCGAGAACGTTGCATTGTAAATGCTTGTTATTGTTGATTTCAGTGAAATTACCATTTTTGTTAGCTCTCTGGGTCGCTAATGGGGGGGGGGGCACTTTTCTTTTGGTTCCCTAATGGGGGGGGGCTTTTCTTTTGGTTCCCTGGACTATTTTTTGTCCCAGTCTGAACCTGACAGATGTTTGGATGGAGGAGAAAGGGGAGCTGTTCCAGGGAGGTTCAACCTCACGTGCTTGGTGACCTCAGAGCTGTGGAGGAGAATTTTAATTTTCTGGCTACTCCTTAGACCTAAAACCTATATACATCACACACTAGTTCAGAGACTCTGCTCACCAACACCCAACCGCAGAGAAAATCCAACAAACACCAATCTACACTCACTCAGAAGGGGCAGGGCTGGTCTCAATACATCCTCGTGTAACGAGCCTCAGCAGTAGTTTTTCGAAGTTCTATATTCACTTCTTACTTTGGTGGTGTAAAAATGCAATATAAAGGAGAGAAGTCCTCTCTGGGCGAAAGTAAAGGAGGGAAGTGAGACTTACGCAGAGGTTGGGGTAATGAGAATAAGACCGAAGGAGGACAGGCCCGGGAGAGTGGAATAGAAGGTGAAACATGGGAAATAAAGTAGGAGAGAAAAAAGTGGGCCTTAGAAATTAGGACATACAATAGCACGAGTGAGAAGATGGGAGCTGCTGTGACAAGGGGATAGAAAAAGAGAGGGTTACAGGCGGACAGAAAGGGAAAGGAGAATGCCTATGGAAGGGAGACAGCGTGGCGCTGCAAACAGCGTGAAGAGGAGAGCGATAGAAGCAAGGGCGGCGTACAGCAGGATAGGGGAGGGTCAGAGGGGATCACGAAAAGGGAGAGAGGCGCTCGAGAGGCAAACACAAGCAGAAGGGGAGGGCTGAGAGGAGGGGCAGAGCGGTCCAGGAGGGGGCGTGTAACCAACCCGGAGGAAGCGAAAATGGCAGCAAAATTACAACAAGCGTTCTCAATTGTTTGAAGAGAAGTAAATTGCTATTGCATGAATGCAGGACGAATAGTAACAAATCACTTTTTTTTTTTAACGAAATCTATAAAAGTAGCAGATCAGCATTTTAGTTTCAGGCAGTAGTGCACCTGTGAATATGTACCTCCTTTAATCGAGCGCCTTGTGTTGTACGAGTGGGAAGCCTCGCCACCATCTTGGGAACAGCCAATATGTCGACTTGGATGTGGGGAGGTGCATTCGAACTCTCTTCAGTTGCTAAAGGATAAATATTTTTTTTATTTTCTCTATGGGCTCTTGGTAGAATGATCCATTGTCAAGTGTAATGGTAACCATGTCTCTAAGTCTAGTGGATATTGGTAGATTTCAGTGGCCACAATGGCCAGTGACTGTGACGACGCGTGCCTTTAGCATCTTGTAAACCCCACCGGGCAGCCTGTGTACAGTCGGACACGCACGTGCCCGGTGAGTAGCAGATCAGCATTTTAGTTTCAGGCAGTAGTGCACCTGTGAATATGTACCTCCTTTAATCGAGCGCCTTGTGTTGTACGAGTGGGAAGCCTCGCCACCATCTTGGGTACAGCCAATATGTCGACTTGGATGTGGGGAGGTGCGTTCGAACTCTCTTCAGTTGCTAAAAGATATATATTTTTTTTATTTTCTCTATGGGCTCTTGGTAGAATGATCCATTGTCAAGTGTAATGGTAACCATGTCTCTAAGTCTAGTGGATATTGGTAGATTTCAGTGGGCACAATGGCCAGTGACTGTGACGACGCGCGCCTTTAGCATCTTGTAAACCCCACCGGGCAGCCTGTGTACAGTCGGACACGCACATGCCCGGTGAGCTTCCGGAGAAGCCCAGCACGGGTACCCCTGAGCTGAGAGGCAGGGCATCGAAGCACCTCATCGTCACGCCTCCCTCCATCCCTCTGAGCAATAAAGCGCTGTTATTGCATTCTGGAGGAAACCCGACTCTTCCCGGGGAAGGCGTCGGCGACGTGCAGGCGGGGCACGGATCGATAGGTGATCTGAAGTGACAAGCCGCGTCTGATATCACATTGCAGTGAATCTTTCGGCTGCTGTTGAACTACAAATTGCAGGTTTTTAAATAGGCCTGTGGCGCGGCGGAGCTTCGGAGGCAGAGAGTGGGATGAAATCGATGCTGCAGGAGAGGGCGAGATGATACCGCCAATTATTTAGCCCTAAAACCCGATGATTGCTTTTTGTCTGGCAGATTCCTCATCGGCGCACCAGGCTGTCCTTCCTTCACGCAAGTAAAGAGGAACAAGCCGAGGGCACCGGAAGACACCACCGCCTTTCTCCAAGGCAGAGCAGAAATGCCTCGGAGAAACGCAACGTCCTTTTCGGATTCGGGGGCGTGTTTTGCTGTTGTCTCCTCCTTGAGACTTCTTGCAAAAAACACGCCCCCCGATCCGAAATAGACGGGGCCTAATCGGAATGACTGACCTCTTCTCCAATGGCTGGCCAGCATTCAAGAGGCCAGCCAATGGAGAACAGGGGAGAAGAGGGGCGGGTTCAAGCCCCTCTTCTCCAAGTCATTAAATCTCGGAGCGAGACTGCGCAAGCGCAGCCTTCGCAGCCGAGACCTAAAAAGGTGTCCGAAGTTCTTTCATTTCAATAGGCATGGTCTGCCCATGCACCGGAGGGTCACTTCAATTTCAGCCGGGAATTAGCAACACACAGTGCATGTGGAAAGAAACAAATAGGGGATACCAGTTGCGATTTCAACTACCCTTTCTATTGCAAGTGCTTGCTCTTCACCGGTTGTTGAGCTACACAATTGTTGACTCCCGTGGGAGATCCTCTACAATGGACATGGCACAGCGAGCAAACCAAATTATGGATTATGCAGGGGCTTTTGAGTACCTATTGGAGGGTGGATGGGCCCATGCGTCAGGGGGAATCCCTTCAATAGACCACATTTAAGTTTCAACTAAGCCCTTGCAGTACCAAGATGACAACCTCCACCCACGAGATGGAGCCACCATGCAGGAAAATGTATCGTCAGTCAAAGATAGGGGAGTTGAGGAAACCAGCGTGCTCTTGAGTTATCGGCCGCAAGTGCATTCGATATTGCAGGCTATACGGAGGTCTGATTCCAGAAACAAAAGACTGCGATCTGTCAGGATACACCTTCTTCAGTGACACCTTCTGGCTCAAATAAACACGTGGGTAGCCTGGTACTCAAGCTCAAAATCAGTCACTCACAAAGGAAGACTGAAAGCTGAACTTCAGCCACTGAATTTTACACACTATAATGCATTGCGCTATTGTTTGTGCACCCATAAACTCTCCCTCAGGCTAACCATTTTGATGACTGCGTTTAATCTTCACTGCTCTATATTCTGACCATCAGCATGACGTCCAACATTCAGTGCGAGAACTTTGGGGACTCTTGGTTGCAGTATGTTTTGGCTTAAACATCGTCAAGAAAACAAAAATGTTGCACCACAAAACCATTTAAAAAAAACTCTTGGTATAGGGGAACCAGCGTATACAATTATGACTAACAAATTGCCAGGTAAGCTTTGTCTGTTTCATCCATGAACTGATCAGCCTATCTGGGGTGCTCTGCGTTTTTGGTGCTGTATAAGCAGAGAATAGTGTTCTACCAGAGGTAAGGCAAGTTTGTCTTTGTCCTGCAATATATGGGTCAACCATTTCATGAAGTAAGACTTGTGTTGAAATCTGCGGTTTCATTAGGGGTACGACTAATGTCCTCACTGTACAACCTTTCTACACTCACTTTAATACAACATGCCCCCGGTGTTAGTAAACCCTACTTGCTACATAAAAGCAATGATTGCCAGTTGTCATCCTCCAGTTGCTGATTACTATATTCGGGGTTTAAATGGGTAGTAACGAGGTGAAAGTTTTACCTTGAAAATTACCATCTGTGAAGATTACAAAAAACAAGAAGAGGCCTTATCTACAGATCGGGTGGGCGGTAGATCATGTAGCACGAACGGTGCGAAACTCCACTAGAGGTTAGAAGCTAACATTGTGCGCTCATAATACCATTCTGCTGCCAGCTGCAGGTTCTCTGGCAAAATAACTAGAAAGGCATCTACACTCACCACGGCAGCCTTGAAACATCGAGGAATAGCTAAAACGTCGATATTCCTGCCTATCCAGAGAATCGCGGGGACTGATCGCCCAGCGCGCACAATGCATCCTTGTTGGCTGAAGTTCATCAGTGACGTGGAGACGGGGACATGACCACGAAGGAGGAAAGGGAAACTGGAGCCCAATGGATAACTGAAAAGTAAAACGGCAGGCGATGTGCGCAAACATCGGAGCAATAAAGTCCACGATAAGAAAGGTAAACACGATTAGGAGGGATTTCGGCTGACACTGGCACGATAAGGTGTCCTGACAGCTACTGTAGGCCAGAGGCCAAATCATGTAAACAGATGATCCGCTGCATCCGTTCGCTGGGGACACACCAAACGGGTGGTCCCCGCTTATGTTAGTCTTGCCAGGAACATCCAAGGAGTCAAACCACTCGATGATTTAACCTGAAGTGTTCCTACTCCAATCAGAGGATGCTGCTATAAAATGTCAGTCTCTCGACACCGAGGGTCGGGCGGGCATTTCATGGTAACCACACTTTAAAGAGCCAATAGATGGGGGCTGCATTAACCACTAGTATTTGTTTACAGCACGTTCGGCATCAGTATCGGCGCTGCCCCAGATTTACATACAGCGGATACTATTATTTATCAAGAAGGGGAGGGGGGGGGGTACTTCCCAGTCTAAGAGGTAGCGCCTCATCGAGGTGTCTGGATTCGCAAATACACAGATTTAATCACCGCGCGTTCACTCCACGACCCCCTTTGTAAAGCCACCACCCCGCTGTCACTTTGTAAAGATGTTAATTCATTGATCGCTCTGCGCCCAGCATTGGATGCGGCCACAGTAACACCATTCAACAACAAAGACCACCCAAATGCCAATTCGCCCCCACCTGCTGAATCCCCTTTACCTCCTGCACGCGAAACGGATTATTTCGCGCACAAAAGTGTAAAACTGAACCAGAAAGCTCTTGCGATCCGAAGGATGGCAGCTAAAACCCGATGATTGCTTTTTGTCTGGCAGATTCCTCATCGGCGCACCAGGCTGTCCTTCCTTCACGCAAGTAAAGAGGAACAAGCCGAGGGCACCGGAAGACACCACCGCCTTTCTCCGAGGCAGAGCAGATGCCTCGGAGAAAGGCAGCCTCCTTTTCGGATTCGGGGGCGTGTTTTGCTGTTGTCTCCTCCTTGAGACTTTTCGCAAAAAACACGCCCCCCGATCCGAAAAGGACGGGGCATGATTGGAGTGACGGGACCTCTTCTCCAATGGCTGGCCAGCATTTACGAGGCCAGCCAATGGAGAACAGGGCAGAAGAGGGGCGGGTTCAAGCCCCTCTTCTCCCAAGTCATTAAATCTCCGGACTTCCGGTCTGCCGACCGGATGGTCCCGAGACCTAAAAAGTGCTGTCATATATCCCAGTAAAGTGGTGGTCAAGCAGGCCTCTGGCCATTGGTCTACATCTGTACTCTCATCAGGCTCCCTTTTTAAAGATTTCAGAAAAGTTGAAGGAATGGCAGTTGTTACCACACATTGCATTAGAATGTGGTACATTACAATGCAGTCATCACAACGTGATTACCTTTACAATGCATACTTTTACAACGTCATAGATCCACATTGCAGCTTGGTTATTAAGGAATATGTTTAAAACACACACACACACACACACACACACACACACAAACAAACTAAAGGTGACCTTATAACATGGTAAAAATGTTAGTTTAAACATGATAATTTAAACTCAAAAAACACTGAAAATCACCAGTTACAGTATTTCAAGTATTCATAACTTGCGCCCGCCATGCAGTGTTGGCATCAATGATATCACTTCAGTTGTCATCAGGAATGTTATCAATGATGCTATAGAACATGCCATGAGTGATGTAATATGTGAGTCATAAGCACAGGGGGAGGGCTCGAGTAGATGAGACACACTGCATAGAGACATCTCCTCACTCCTTGGAACATACTAGGGCTCTCGTTAGGTTTGGCCTGGAGAAGGATGCAATGCGAATCCAAAGGGGTCACATTTTTCAGGCGGCATATGTGTTTTGAGATTTTCCCAATAATGTGGAGTAACGTGGATCTTGATGCTTACCACAACAACATTTCCAAGTTCTGGTAATTACTAGGCATTTTTTCCGCTGTTGCGGTGTGTTTCGCCTGCAGAAATTTAAAAGGGGATGCATACTTTACTGAACCCATTAATTACGGGGTGTGATAAAGTCTGCATCTCTTGTAACTCTGATCCATGTGCAAACAGGGCTTTGTGGAGCGATCAGAGTCATTTGGGGCACTCATAATGAGGGCCCAGGTCTTCCAGTACACATTCCTACCTCACTCTCATAGTGCGTTCCAAACACCCCCATCTTAAATTGCCCCTCCCCTGGTAGGACAGCAGCAAGGCCACATGTAGCAAATCACAGAGGGACCAGCTCCAAGAACAACTCCCATCATTGCGTTTATTGCCTCAACACTGCCATCACCTACCAACAAGAGTCACTCAACAGCAAAAGGAGCTCGCAAGGCAGCTTAGGTAGCTATTTGCAATATATTAATAATTAATAGATGATTATAGAAGCATGTTGTGTTAGAAATAATAACGAGATTGAGGTGCCAGAATCTAACTAACCATTTCATAACAGTAATTGGAAATGTTCCTGCTTCCGGACGGTATTCTAAATGCAGCTATTTCCGTCTCTGTTGTTGGATTTCATTATTGCAGTTTCTTGTTTTTAGGATCAGCAGGGTGAAATGCGTGAGCGGGCCACTGTTTCACGTGGAGAGTACAGACAAAGACTAGGTGGGGAAATATGCAATGTTAACAATCACCCGCTGGCCTAAAATGATCTCTCTGTGCCGGATCTGACCAAAATAATATATGAAAACAGTGGCAGCCGCATGGGGCATAGTGGGTGGAGGGTCCACATCTGTAGCACTTCAAAGTTGGGAAGTTGCCACCTCTTAAATTCAGAACAAAATATGTATTGGTCAGTGTTATGGGGTTTAATGTTTAATTATCGTCAAATACATAAGCTGATATTTTGTGGGAAATTATAAATAACATAGCCTCGAGATAGACATCAATGCTGCACTTCAGTATTACATATCTGCCAGGAGAAGAAAGGTCATTTGAATATATATAAGTAGATCACAATAATCTAGACCATATTTTAGACTTTAACCTATGCTTGTCTTTGTGTTGTCCTGCCATTCTTGGAAAGTTGACTGAGGATTGGCAAATTATTTAAAGACTGTTCTGAAAATCTGGACAAAATTCACACTTTCTTATGATTTTCAGGATGGCAATCAAGTCTTGAGGACTGAAAAACATATGTGTGAGAACATTTTGCAGGAAACACCCAGCAATGGTGGAGCCTAAAAACATATTTAGGTATGAAGACCGGAGTATTGTAGTTTTCACATTTCTCACTGAAGGTGTTTTTCTATTGATTCTAGCTAGCCATATCAGGAAGGATAAAAGGACACAAACCCCTCAACTATTACTGCGAAAGATGGTTTTCATGCAGCATGGAGCTGAATCTAGTTTAAAGGCTGCAAGACTAAGTCTGTTTCCATTGTGCCCCTTACAATGGTATACTAATTACTGACACAATGCTGCAATGACTCACTAGAACTACATTGAAGACATTGAAGTGGTGCATATAATGGGTAGTATAGAACTTCTGCTCTAACATTTCAATGTTTGTCTTTCTGTTTCTCCCTTATTAATTTATGATATTCTACCCCCAATGGTTGGAATGTTCTAGTAGCATTATAATCTATCTACCTCGGGCTCATACGATTATTAAAGGCCCTCACCTCATTAAAGTCCCTTTTTAACAATCCTTATTGCCCTCAGCAGCGGACTATAAGCTTAATGGTGTCGCTCTCTGTATACAGATAATCCCAGTGAAATTGGGAATCTTGTCTGCTGGGCAATGTACTGTTTTTCCAGATATAAGCTGTTCTAGCTTTTTTAGAATGCCCCCGCCTCTATAAATTATCCCTCAACTGATCCGTCAATGGTCGGCCAAGACTAGAGTCTTTTTCCTAAACAAATATGGTAACATTAGAGAGTTTTAACTTTGGCCTTGCCATTCTCATGCTGACAACTGAGCAGAGCTGGGCTGGTATTATTTGACAAATGTCTTCTCAATGCCCTTTTTTTAAAGGCAAATGAACTTCAACAGTGAATTGTGTTTTACACATGGATCAAACATACCACTAATGGTAAAATATAATACAATGCAGTTCAAGTGTATGAATGTTAACCTGATGGATTTATCAGGATGCATCAACTGCAGTTTGAACCAAATTAAATTTGTGAAGAAACACATAAAAACATAAAGAACATGTGGTGGGGAAATAAAAAAAGGACTTAAGCACTTACATAACGAAAAACAATAATATTGTTGTAGATAGCTTTTTTCTTTCTATTATGCGAGGTTAGGGTTCACACATTTACAAATAACCCCCATGGCTAAGAGTTTCTGAATCTGGGCTGTCTGACACAACACCATGAATCTGGATGAACCTAAGTTGTCATAAGAAAGAGTGAAAGATACCTGTCGGCTTTCCTTTCCTCCGATCTTTAGTAATTCTTATCTTCCTATTTCAACACAAAAAAAAGTACAATATAGGTCATAATTTAAGCATTTAAGTCACTTGGATTGGTAAATTTAAAATGAAAAGTGTTTTCAGCATGAAAGGGCTAATTAAACAAAAAAAGCAACACAGATGTTGGGGTATAAGTAACAAAGGAGCAGGTGAAGGTAGAATGGGGAGATGCAGTGCCACAACGCTGATGGCTTTTGCACCATTCAGCTCTTTGGTGCAAACTCAGATACAAGCTGCACTCGAGCAGATGGACCTTTTGTTCTCGGCTAAGGAGCAACATTAATAATTCATCAATATATCAATGACAGGTAAGCACATTAGGCCAAACAATGATGACAGAGAGTAGTGATTTGTAAACCATAAAGGCTTATTAGCAGATTAGCAAAGTTATAAATCCAGTTGATTAAAATTAGACATAAATCAAAGATCATCATATAAATCGTCAATATAATTCAAAGCGATTCAAAATAGCAAATGTAAAGATAAACTATTTATAGTTGTGATAAGCAAATTGAGCAGATTCTGTTTTCCATAAAGGGAAGATTTGCTAATACTCTAAGCCAGGAATACGAACGAATAGGGTGAAAGGAGCAGAGGGTGTCAGCAAGTAAAGCCTTTAAAAGGCAGAATCGAATGACGATTTAGTCAGGTAAATGAGAAAGGACTCTGGATCCAACTCTTTCAGCAAGGGTCTCAAGAGGCATTTGAATTCAACTTGCTCAGCAATGCACAATTAAAACATGCAATTCTTCACAGTAAAGGACAACTCACTATGGTTCCCATAAAGAGGACCAATCAGAATCTAACAATTCGTGATAAAACGTTCGCAGTCTTCTTCCCAGGCATCGCACAATGGAAGATTTCAGCTGCGCTGCATTCAAGAGATATCTTGTAACTGGAAGATATACCCAGGCATAGGTGTTAAAATTCACTCTCAATGGAGCACACACCAATAACTAATTCTCAAAGAAACCGAAACATTCGCAACATTTTATTAATTCTTGCTGCTGTAGCTTGGCTCCTGTATCGAGAGAGCGGCAGAACATAGCAGCCAAAATACATTTATAAATTAGCATGAGTCATTTAAGCTGAGGCCTATATTAACTATTGCTAACTTAACATGAACATATTAACTATGGTCAAGCTTAACGTGAAAATCAAACTCAATATATGGCTACATATGAGGTGCAGATAAATATATATGTTAAATAAAATGAAACAAAATGGTGACAGAGCGTCACCAGCAGCTCACAGAGAGAAGGGGGTGAAGGACAACTGGGAGAAGAAACCACAGGTGAAAGAGAGAGCAACATGGCGCACAGAGTGGGAGGGGTAAACACACAGACGTGAAAGAGATACGCAGGATGAGAGAGAAGCACATGGATGAAAGAAAGCATCGTGGAATGGGTGAGGGGAGAGAAACATGGAGTCCTTACGCAAAAAGAAACAAAAAAGAGCAGTGTGGGGTAGAGTAAACCACACTGATTATAGATAATAAGCAATACAAAGTGGGGGAGGGATTAGAGGAGCACTTGTGGGAGACAACTAAAAAACAAATGCACTCTTGTGGAGTGCTTAAGCAAAAAGAAAATAGTAGTTCCTTAGACATGAGCAGTGGAAGAACAGAAGTAAAAGGCTCGATCGAAAAATAGTTATTAAATTCAAATAAGGTATCTTCTTGCCATGGCTATTCTAAAGACGTCTGAATACATTCAATCAATCAATCAATCAATCAAAGCATTTGTATAGCGCGCTACTCACCCGGAGGGTCTCAAGGCACTTGGGGGGGGGGGGGGGTCCGCTACTGCTCGAACAGCCAGGTCTTGAGGAGAGGTGGTCTTGGGTCAGGCGGAGGTGGATGGGGAGGGAGTTCCACGTATTGGCTGCCAGGTAGGAGAAGGATCTTCCTCCCATTGTGGCTCTTCGGATGCGGGGAACGGCGGCGAGGGCGTGGCTGGTCGATCGTAGCTGGCGGGTGGGAGTGTAGAAGGTCAGGCGGTCGTTGAGGTATCTGGGGCCTTGGTTGTGGAGAGCTTTGTGTGCGTGGGTGAGGAGTCGGAACGTGATTCTCTTGCTGATGGGGAGCCAGTGCAGGTCTCTTAGGTGTTCGGAGATGTGGCTGTGTCGGGGGATGTCCAGGATGAGTCGTGCTGAGGCGTTCTGAATGCGCTGGAGTCTTTTCTGAAGTTTGGCTGTGGTTCCGGCGTAGAGGGAGTTGCCGTAGTCCAGTCGGCTGGTGACGAGCGCCTGGGTGACCGTCTTCCTGGTTTCGGTGGGGATCCACCGGAAGATCTTCCGTAGCATGCGTAGGATGTTGAAGCATGACAAGGAGACGGCGTTGACTTGTCTGGTCATCGAGAGTTCCAAAAAGTCTCACACTATCATGGAAAGTTGTGTGAAGATTTCTTTAAATACAGCTTAATATATTTTCCTGTCTACCTTGCAAAATCTTCTGAAGACAACTGTTTGGTTTGTGCAATTTTATAGTTTAAACGTGTTCCCAGTACTCGGTGACTACACATGTGACGCCTTCCAAATTCAACTTGTCCACGGTGAAGAGGTCTGTTAAAATAAGATATCTTCCCAGGATTTGCTCGTGGTTTGCATTAGTTAGACAATGAGTGAGTCTAGAAAAAATGAATTGCATGGTGCGCTGATGCGCCTCCACATCAAAACCCATCCTCTCCGCAGGATCTACAAGTGGAGCCCCACTGAAACAAGAAGGACAGTCACCCAAGCCCTCGTCAGCAGCAGACTGGACTATGGAAACGCCCTCTACGCAGGAGCCTCGGCCAAACTCCTGAAACGGCTCCAACGCATCCAGAACGCCTCTGCACGCCTGATCCTCGACATCCCTCGCCGCAGCCACATCATACCCCACCTGAGAGACCTGCACTGGCTCCCCATCAACAAGAGGATAACCTTCAAGCTCCTCACCCGCGCACACAAAGCACTCCACAACACCGGACCAGCGTACCTCAACAGTCGACTCAGCTTCTTCACCCCCACCCGCGAGCTCTGCTCCACCGACAACGCCCTCGCCACTGTCCCCCGCATCCAAAGAGCGACCTCCGGCAGCAGATCCTTCTCCCACCTCGCCGCCAGGACCTGGAACACCCTCCCCATCCACCTACGGCAAACCCAGGACCTGCTGACCTTCAGAAGACTCCTCAAGACCTGGCTCTTGGAACAGTAGCGGCACTTCCCCCCTCCCTAGCGCCTTGAGACCCTCACGGGTATGTAATGCGCTTTACAAATGCTATGATTGATTGATTTCAGTCCTGCACCCAAGGGCACACATCTTGGTGCTGGCACACACTCTGCCTTGGAACCTATATCGGGCCACTTCCGTCTCTTGTGTGTCTGTGTGTGTGTTTTGCATTTCCTCTCTCGACAGTGATGTAAAGCAGACTAGCACTTAGAGGCAGAAATGAAAAGGCATTGAACTCGACTTGGAAATATTTCCTTTTTACAGATTGTTCTATCAATTAGGACCATGTTGTGATATCTGTTAAAATGAAAATGTCTATGTAAGTGTTTGAAGAGCGCAAGCTGGACAATGTTTACAATTTTTTTATTTTTTAGACGAATTTAAAGAAGAACCACCATGTGGAAGAGGAAATACTTCCTATGAAGAGTTAAGTACTGGCTATCAGGCTAAGCCAATTAATCTACATGCAGACCAATTAAACATGAAGAGTCTGTAAGGGGGGACAGTGGCATAGCTATGGTGGGGCGAGGGGGCAGTTTGCCCCGGACGGCACTCTTTTTGGGGGAGGCGGAGGTGAGCAACTGCAGCAACACATGGAACGACTGTTACTGGCCATTGGACCTAAAACCCCCACCTCCTCCTTCCAACCACGCCAGAAACCTTAGAATCATCATTGACAGCAAGCTCACCTTGAAATCACAGATCAACACCATCTCCTCTGCCTGCTTCCTCACTGTGCGCATGCTGCGTGAAATCTTCAAGTGGCTACCCCTGCACATGAGACGCACCGTGACACAGGCTCTCATCACTAGCTGACTGGACTATGGCAACAACCTATACATAGGAATCACCGCACAACTCCTACAGAGACTTCAGACCATACAGAAAGCCACAGCCAGACTCATCCTCGGCACTGTGACGGGAGAACGTTATGCCGAAACACTGGGAAAAGTAAGTGTAGCAATGGCAATGCAAAGGAAAGCAAACTTACTATAAATATAGGGGCAGATTTACAAGCCCCTTGCGTGACTTTTGCGCTGCAGTTGCATCACTTTTTTGACACAACAGTGGTGCAAAAAATGCAGCCTATTTACAACGTGACGCATCTAGGGAGATGCGTCACGTTGTAAAGACCTGTGTCACATTATACCTGCGTCAGGTATAATGTATGCAGGGAGGGCGTTCCGCCTTGTAAAAGTGACTCAGTGAAATCTACAATATTTCACTGCGCCACTTTTAGGACACTACTGCGTCAAAACTTTACGCCTGCTTCAAGCAGGCGTAAGTAGTGATGTAGTGTAGTGGGAATAGGCCTCAACTCGCATTTCTGGAGTTGTGCCGTGCTTGCGACACGACTTCAGCAATGTGTAACTTTTCCGCCAACAGATGCGTCAGAATTTCTGATGCATCTGTCAATCCTTGCGCCATTGTGCGCCGTATTGTAAATACGGCGCATCTATGGTGGCGCAAGGGTTTCTAAGGGTGGCGCAGAGAAAGTGACGCATCTGTACAGATGCGTCACTTTCTTGTAAATCTGCCCCATAGTGTTTAAGATCCATTCCTAGTATGTTTGCCAGGGATAAATATAATAGTAGACAATGCCGCTCCCCCAGTTATACTACTTTCACACTGTAATGCACGTTTATGGAATACATTTTGTGCTCTGTTCTTGCTTTGAGTTCCAAATCAGCTTGTTTCCCTGTGTGTTCCCTTTATGCAGCTTTCAGTTCATTTAAATGACCTGTACACCTGCACAGGCCTTCACACCTTTCCCAAATGTACATGTAATACCCATATACTTAAGCTGTTTGACTGCTACCAGTCCTGAACTGGAACACATTGTTGCAAAAATATATAAAAACTTCAGGCAATGCCCCGGCTTTGACCTTCCCCACACAGGACAGTGATGAAAGCTAGACCATGGCCTGAGAGGTGCGTCATTTGTGGCACAAAATAGTAACTATAGAAATACCACTAGCAAGAATGCAAAATACACTGGTGCACTATCAGAGTAACATCGAGCTCTACACCTTTCACTGTCAACAAATGAACATACCACTGACAGCTTTTAGCACTAACAGACTCAAATACTGAGACACACAAGATCTGTTGACAACTGCGATCAATGTAGAGGAAAAGTGGACTTTGTTTAAGATGCATTATGTAACTGTCTGTTTGTGTCCTGGCAAGGTACCAGTACTCGCTGGGAAAGTTCATCTGGTAGAAAGCTACTCACTGCCAGAGGACACTGCAAGATTCTGCTGAAAGTGTTCTTCAAACTGAAATCTAATATCTACCTTAGAATTTGAAGTTCAGAAATGTCTAAACCAGTTGCAAATGTTGAAGTGAAAATGACACAAGAGAAGTTTGAATACATTTATATGTATTAGGATATGTCTGAATATCCTCCTTTGTGCATCTTATCACTGGGGCGATTCAACATGTTCATGCTGATACTTGGAGGAAAAGCATCAAGGCACATATAAGTGTGCAAAACATTAGAGATGTTTTTGCATCTGGTGAAATTGTTGGCTGCAGAAAAGTTGGAGTCACATGCTCAAACACGTTTTCCTTTTAAAGGTTTAGCTGTACGTAGATTATCAGAAACGTGCAGTGCGTCCTCGGCGTGGTATTTAGCTCATGTGAAATGCTCCAAGATATGTATGAAGGAGGTGCATCCGAATGCATTGTATCAGAATAAAAGTCAAGGAGTTGACCAACTCAGCCATTTCTGAATTGATCACAACGTTGTATTCACAGTTTCCTTTACATTTGGGCATCACCACAACAATTTGTCACTTCACGGCTTGCTTTAACCTAGATTAATATATATATATATATAAATATAAATATATATATCTCCTTTTTGCTGTAGGTCATTCATTGCTGCCAATAAAAATAGAAGCTGCATACCAAAAGTATACATAAATTACTCCAAATGTGCTGATTAGTAGGAGCTGTTTGCAATTATGTCAATGACGGGTGACCCACGAATAATAGGATTTGATCCTCACATCCTGTCAAAAATTCAAACATCAGCTTGTAAGGTCGGGTTCCCAGCTTTAAATCGTTTACAGAGTGGTGTGGGAAAGCTCATTTGCAGACTTCACAATGCGGCTATCCGGGAAGAGACCTCATGGACTTGGAGGCTAAAGATGTATTTTCATGTTCACTGCAAGCACAGTTTGGCACTCTCTGGTGGTTTCTCAGAGGCCTGTTAGTCAGGGATCCTGGCAGGATCCTTATGTGGCAGGGGCCAGAGGAGGATTGCTGGTGTGTGTGTACTGGGGGTTCCAGGGAGCTGTCACAAGCTGTGGTGTTGTCCCCAAGCCATACATTCTTATTGATATTGGGAGGTTGAAAATCTGAGCGGATCTGGCAGGATACAAAAGTGCGCACACAGATGACAATAATAGGACCCTTACCGGTAGCCTCCCAAAACAAACACTTCACATTTTCTGTGGCATTTCTCTCCAAATTGTCTTACCTTTGTGCCTATGCATGAGTGTGAAAACTGAAATATTTTTCTTGCTACAGAAAGCAATTGGCTTTATCAATACCCTTAAGCTAGTGTGCACACACTGCAGTATCACTTTTTATTGGGAGAGCCATCAATCCTCTACCGATCCAGGCCCCCAGAAAATGGGCCTGGCTGGCTTTCCCAAAGCAGTTCTACAGCAAGACTGAAATGAGAATGTCAAGGTTAGATCATGGTATCTTCATTTTACTGTCGGCAATTAAACAAATATGTTGTTAGGTGCAGGGTAAGGTGGGGAGACAAGCCCTACCTAGAGAGGCTCGAGGGAAATGAATCCCAGCTGCATCCTTCTTGTGACAGTCCCACAGCAGCTGCACATAAATCCCATGCATGCATACATCCAAGCACTGAATCTAGGGCACAGTGCTCGAGAGTATTTTTAAGGAAGATACAGGCTCAGAGAGTAAAGAAAACAAATGGTGTGGAAGGATCACTTGTAAGTTGGAAATTGCCGAAATAAACTGCAGCCTCAATTCTTCCATAATAAAGATTAACCAGTGTGGTCTGAGTTTGTGAGATCCAGGGGGGCGACCAAGGAGGGGGGGGGGGGGCTTGCATATGCCCCTTGAGCTGGCCACCCTTCCTGAAGGGAAGGGGATATGGCTAGAACAAGAGCCTTGGTAGAAGCAACCCCCCCAGGGAGCAGAGCCCGGACTGGTTATAGAGTGAGCTAAAGAATGCATGGAATATGCATGAGTTCCCTAGCAGGACTCGTGGACTAGCCAAGTCATGAATTTAAAGGGTAACTTGGGCCTCTTTGGGGCGATGAGGATATTTAACCCCTGGATGCCGGGCAGAGCAACCTCTTTCTCCAGGGATCACCAAGACAGCTGCAGAATCAAAGTTTCATAGGGAAGCTCCAGCGGTTAGGATCTCTTATCTACAAATATCCTTGATTATACCCTGATATCCACCCCTATGCGCTACAACATCGATACATGAGCTACATTGCAATACACCAGGTGAGACAAATTATACTCACGTGAAAGATTATGCCTAGTGCATGGATGCTCTGTCGAAGGATTCTTAGTGGCTCCTACTTTCTTCTATTGATTACTGAGGTCGCGATCTGCAGGGGCTCCCTGTGGATTGACTCGGTCTGCTGCCCGGCCTTCGCACTGCCTGCCCCCCTCTCCCGTCCGTAAGCTGTGTGGCGCTGCATCCCTGTTGACTGCCGGAGCTACCTGGGATTCCTGCGAAATACTTTGACCTCTGGCCTACCCATTTCTCCTTTCTGCTGGAAGTTTGTCTGGATGCTCAAGCATGCTAATGTCACCTGGGTGTATTATTGCACCCACCTGCACTTTCTGGTTTCCCACAACCACTGTGATGTCATGAGTGTGCTCATTCTGCCCAGGATTCCCGATGCTGATATGCTTGGCAGTCCCAGTGACTATCACCTCACATTCACTTTCATAGCGGCAAAGCATGTTGAATTCCTAGTGACTTATACCTGCATGCACTTGCCCATGCTTCTAGAACGGCTGAGGAGCGCGGAAGTACTTTTGGTGCCCTACTCCTGTAGGGAGTGGTGGGGTCAGCCGCTCCTTCTGTGTTTACCTTTCTCTCTGTTGGGTCCCAGATGGGGTCTCACAGGGCTATGGTGAACCCTCCCTCCTTTTCCCTTACATGTGAGATTGTCCCTAAAATGGCGGTCCGATCCTGGCTGAGATAAAGATAGGAAGTGTCCCTCACAGTTTCAATAAAAGTAAAGAAGGACTTCTAAAATCATCAATTCCTTCAATTGCTATGAACATAGGACTTGTTCTTACACAAGCATACTAACACAAAAGAAGGACTACTAACTCTTCACCAAGGTACCTCCTCTAGAGCCTAAAAGGTGCAACCATATTTTAATGTATTAGGGTGGCTACACACTGAGTGTGATTTTTTCTGTTCTGCTTAGTCCATTTCGCTTCTGCAATCATTATTAGATAATGCTTGCCCTCTCCCTTATTTTAATAACTTGGGATGCTTACTAGCTTAATGTCAATTACTGCGTGATCCAATGTCCACACTATTGTTTGAAATTGTTACGCTGTTTACACTTCTCTTGCCCAGTGCCCTTATTGCTGTACATCGTTTTAGTTCTAAACCACTTAACACCTCATGCCTTTAACTGCCTAGCACCGCTGCCTGGAATAACTTCTAGACTACACTGGAAATCCAACTGTTACTCAGTTGAAGGGCATGAAGGAGTACCTACACAGCACATTGGATACAATTAAATCAGGACAACTTTTCTCCCCCAATCACAATTCTGCTCGATCTAGGTGCTTCTCCATTGCCTGCCTTGTTCCTACCTCATTTGAAGATTTCAGGGCTTGAGTTACTTGCTCCTCATTCACTGCTCCTCCTCTATATACACTCCATCAGTTGCCACTTTACCCCCTTCAACTACACTCCTTCAGAAAAGATTGCTCATTTGCCCCGGTCACTGATTTTTAACCTGATGCGCTTTTCAAGAGGTCATTTTTAACCCTTAAAGTGGGTAACTGTCACTTCAATGGAATTATTTCCCAGTGATATTATGGTATCACAGGTAGGCCATATTACGCTCAAGATTAAGGATCCACCTAAACTCCTAAAAACACAGCAAAAAACTTCAAACATAAACTTCTCAAAAGGTACCCTGAAACACTCAGCTCTGATGTTTACTTTTGTGCCAATAAAGGTACAGTGGCTATTGATTAATTTGTCTTCACCAACAAAAGAGCAAAATGGAGGAAAGCCATTGACACAATGCTCAAGATTAACACATCTAGGAAAACACCTCATGGCCTACGAATCTCCATATTACCCTCAACGATCTTCATGGCTGAAGTGACCATCTCTCTCTACAAACGTTCTCATTCAATCGCCTTACTGTTCTCCAAAGATGTTTGATGAATTATTCATGAGGATCGAAAGGTAGTCAAAACCAATCTGCAGAACCTTATCCATTACACCTCAAAGCGGTAGAAAATCTTAAATCTCCACTTGACACTCCAAACAACATAACCCATCCCAACTCGAATGACCGAACTATTCCTAGCATGGGACTAAGTGCATCGAAAACTCTTCTAACTGGATGTGGAAAACTCAACCCCATCTCAATCCTATCTCTAGACCCCAGAGAGTTACAGACAACTATCTAATGAAGACATTCAATCTCTCTTGCTCTCTTTTACCACTATTAATGATGTTCCATTACCCACACCATTCACTATGCAAATTATCCCATCCAACCATCTTAGATAACCTAGCCTCAACAACAGAACCTTGAATGAGCAGAACCTATTACAAGTCCCCATAATACACCCTGAAGTTTCAGAAACCAAATTTCATCTCAGATCTATGCTTCTCAATTGAAGCTCGGCGGTTAAACACATGCTGATATCCGGATCTCATTCTCAAACAAGACCTCAGCCTCATAATACTAACCAAACCCTTGCTGACTGAGACCTCATCATCTGTGCTGGACATTCTAGTCCCACCTAACTATGACATCTTCAGGTTTGATAGAACTTAAAGAGTTGGGAGCTGGGGGGCTTAGCATGCATTTACTGCTCCATGCTCATCCTGAAACATTCACAAACAATTCCAATGACCTCCTGTGAATACCTAGGTATCAAAGTATGGAACAATGATTTACCACAGTCTGGTAAGAACCTACCTTTCATTGAACAAATAATAGAGATCATTTCCGCTAACTCAGATCAGCACACCAAACATATTTTCCTTGGGTACTTCAACATACATTGGAATGATTGGAATTGGTGTTCAGTAAGGGATTCTAATGATCCCTTACAGAACACCTTCAAGGCATTCCTCATGTACATCAACCTTACCCAGTCATGTAATGGGCCTATTCACAATAGAGGCTCCACCATTGATCTAATCATCTTGAAATTCAATACTATGTAACTGGAATCCATAACCCCTGTGACTAGTCAGACCGTTACATAATCACCTTCCTCATCCTGGAGAAGGTGACGACAAAGAAAGGACAACCACTTAAACTGAAGTGTCCAGAGACTTGATGAATATGAGTGTCTCTGACCTAACCTCTACTAGCTATAACTTCCTACAGTTACCCACAAACATGACAAATGTGAATGATCTTACAGAACATTACATACAATCCATGACATACATACTTGATGCAATTGCCCTGAAGCAGTTAAAAAGAATACAGATCTGACACACCAAACCCTGGTTCAGCAGTAGCCTTAATGAAGAAAGAGCAAATTAATGCTTGCAGAGAGAACATAGAGAACCTCTCCCTCCATTGCACACCTTAAGCACTTGAGGTCAACAAGAAGAGTTTACAACAAACACATCTGATGTTCCAAAGCAGAATAATTCAGGAAGCAATTAGACAAGGCCAAAAACAGACCCAAAAATCATCAATCAACAAGTAACAAGCAAAACTAACTAACACCCGGTAGACACTGGTTCCTTGCCAGCCGGTGAGGAATCCTGCGCCTATTTCATTGAAAAGACAAAGAGGATTGAATCAGACCTACTTTGCACCTCACAGCTTCTATTAACCCAGGTCCAACCTACTTTTGTCTATACTACTAAAATCAATGCTAACTGGAGGGACTTCAAAATCCCGGATGAAGACGCTTTACTCACACTATTAACTACAATAAAACCATCCAACCACTTTAATGAGCCCCTGCCAAGCTCATCAAACAATTCAATCCTTCCATACTCTCTCTTTGGACTAAGATTGTCAATGCATCTCTCTCGCAGGGCATATTTCCCAATAGTTCAAAGATGGGACAGGTCCCCCTATTCCAAAAAAGCCTAATGCAGACCTGTTTGACCTCAACAACTACTGCCATATCACCAACATTTCGATTCTAGCAAAGCTTTCAGAGAAGGAAGTACACATGCAACTTTGCAAACGCATAGACAATTTTCTACTCCTTGATCATCAGCAATCTGGCTTCAAAAAGGGTCATAGCACTGAAACCGCTATAACACACATTGTTGATGATGCCCTGAGAATGTTAGACCAAAACGAGCCCTGTCTACTTATATTACTTGACCTCTCTTCAGCTTTAGATACGGTCAGACATGATAGTATGATTGACCTGCTTGAGAATAGGATAGGGCTATCTGGTCCCACCCTAAAATGGTTTGCTTCTTTCCTTCATAATAGTATACAATGAATCAAGGTCAATCAAATCCTATTTAACAATACTCCAGTCATGATTGGAGTCCCCCAAGGATCCTCTCTCTCTCCCACCTTATTCAATTAGTTCCCGGAACCTCTTACTGATCCTTTGAATCTATCTAACATTAATTATCACATGTACGCTGATGACACACAACTATATTTGAAAATGTCCTCCCTTGATGACATCAAACTGCTCAACTACACCCTACAGAAACCCCAACAATGGCTGTTTCCCAATCACCTCATGATCAACATCCTCAAAATTTAATTCCTCCTGATTAGACCTCACAATCACTCTTCCCCTATAAAAGAACTGCTCAAGCAACTGACTGCTTTCAAGTATGTACCACCCTTGATAGATTCCACTAGATCACTAGGGATAATGCTGGACAAACACCTGAATATGCAAGATCATATAAGTGCTACTACTAGGGGAGCTAACTACTATCTAAATAAACTAAAGAAAATCAAAGCTTTTTTGCCCCCTGGTGACTTTCACTTAGCAGACCAATCCCTGGATATCTCCCGTCTGGATTATGGGAGCGCTACTCTTGCTGGTTAACCCAAAGCACAGCTGGCTCCACTAACAACTCCATTAAACTCCACTGCCAGGCTCATCACTGGATCGAGAAGATTTAACCACATCAGACCTGACCGCAATTATCTAAAATGACTCCAGAAGCAAGAATCCAGTTGAACATAGCTTGCATGACACACAAGGCCCTCCACTATAACACACCTGTCCCCCTGACCAAAAGACTTTAACTTTCCGGAGGTTGTCGCTCCTCAAGAAGCTCAAACACCCTACTGCTGAAGCTACAGAAGTTCAAAAAGAAGATGTACAACTGCTCTTTCTCTGGTCTAGCCCCAAGAATATGGAACTCAGTACAGCCTGAATTAGGACAAGCCCCTCCTCTTCCATCTTCAAAAAGGAAGACAAAATTATTTTGATCAATAGCTGCCTTAACTAATCATCCAGCTTCATCTTTTACTTGTAGACTTCTGGAGAACATGATCCTCCAAATGTTTTGATACACTGTATCTGTATTTATTTGTGGTGTTTGCGCACTGCTTTGTTCCTCCGGCATCTTGTCTTTTATGTATGATCTGACTTCTTCATGAACAGTGCACTGACACCATGTAGGGTCATGTTCACAGTATCTAAAACTCTGCAAATAAATCAATCAATAAGAGGCTTAACAGAATGGTCTGGTTTTACTTATTGCTTACAACTAGTGTCCAGCTTGCTTTCCAGTGCTCCCAAATTTGAGACATAAGGAAACTGAGGCGCAGGAAGATTAACAGGGTCAATTAAATCTGTAAATGGTAAAACTGATACAGATAACAGATGCATCCATTTTAGGTCTGCTCCCATTACATGAGGGCAAATGGCACTTGCTCCAATGTTTGGTGAAAGAGTTACCTCTATCTTCTGCAAAAACCATATGCTTACGTTAGTCCCTATTACTTACCAGTAAGTTCAATGACAGTTCTAAAAAATTGCTGGCTTTACCAGTGCTATTCTTGTTTGCACTCTTTGAACCTAATGATTCTAATTGACCTTGTTAGTGATTTGGGTAAGGTAACACAATTTTAGTTAAGTCCAAAGGCCGGAATTAGAATCCATGTCTCCCAGTTCCAGAGCCATTCTTATGACAAAAATGACAAATGACGTAATTGGAGCTAAGAGATAGGTTGGCTATAGGAATGGAAGTATGACTGATGAATGATCACGATGCAACATTTGTTTCTTACAGTTGCAAATTAGAGAAAGAGAGAGATCTTTCCTCTTTTGGGGTGTGATGTTGACAGGAATTTTGGCTGCCAGGATTTTTGGAACAGAATGTGGTTTAGAATTAGGGCTCCCAGTTTTATGGTATTTTTTTTTTTTGCATTTCCATCTGTTTTTATCCATATTTACTTCTGGGCCATCTTATTGGTATTCATCCATATTTATGTTGTGTTTTGCGAATATATGAAGTCTTAAAATTTTATTTTACACAATTATTTAACTGATAAACAGCACTCATACTTTGATGCCTGTCGCGTTTTAGCAAATTAAGCAGCCAAATGTAGCAAAACACTACACCTACAGGTAAATATCAGCGTTATAATACAAATATATGTTAACATATGCCTGTATTTAGGGAAATCTCAACCTGTTTTAACTTTCTATGCTGTCTATCTGCTCAGCTGTTGTCCTGGAAATTATGAAAAACAGCATGTAGAGTCGCCTAAAAGAAGCACAATTTTCAATAATTTTCTGCTTTTAAAAATCAATAAAGATATGAAACACATTGTTTTGTTTTCTGTCTGTATTTATTTGTAAAAATCATTAAAAACGAAAAACTGGGAGTCTTATTTATAATGTGCCTTTTCTATTGATACTGGTGCATATTTATGAGAAAGTCGCGCAGCAAGTCACTTTGCTGTGCTGCATGACAGAGAAAGGGCAGGAATGCTCCGTATTCAAAAGAATACTGTACATTCCTGCCTTTGCCCCTGCATTGGCAATGTTTTTCTCCTGCCTAGCGCCAACGCAGGGACCCTTGTACTAAGGTGAGGAGGATTGGTTTTTGTGCAGGAAGGGGCACCTTCCTGCACAAAAACCATCCTGAGAGGCATATTCCTCTTTCTATGAGTGCTGTAGAGTGCAGCACACATGGAAAGAAGAAGCAACAAGGAGAAATAAAGATATTTCTCTTTGTTATGCCATAGGAAATGTATGGGAACAGCCACGAAACGCCCATGGAACACCTTCCCAGGGCAGAGTAACGCAACACAGGGATTTGTGCTGCGCTGCGTTACACCAGATCTTTGAAGCCACTCAGGGTCACACAAGGTGGCCTTGCATGGCTTCATAAATCGCATTTTGAACTTGCGCCGCTTTTGCAACATGTTGTGTGAAGCAGCCGGCATGCGTTGTGTTCATCTGACTTTTTCAAGGCTGCAAAAAATATGTATACATCAGTATACAACAATCAATTACAAGAAACAGAAAGTAGAGCTGTTGGGTGTCGGCTGCTTCTGCTTGTACATACCAAGATATTGGAAATTAAAAAGAATAAAACCACCAATGAGAAAGTAAGAACTCTATGGACTTTGCAGCTCTGATTACTTCAGTTTACTTCTTCTGATTTATTTTAACTATACAGATTTTTGTGTGTGTACTTTGGTACTTATTCTTGGTCCAGTTTCCACCAAGGGCGTTACCCTGGGCAGACAAACACCCCAGGTGGCCGGGTGTTCAGTACCATGATAGCACTTCCATTTTGTACTGGTAACTGTTGAATATGATACTGCATCCCTAACTGATGTTTATATATGTGCAACTATTGTTGGCATAGCCTTCAGCTGTTTTTGTCTTTAAGATTACATAGGGAGATGGGGAGTAGGGCAGGATGCCAGGGATTGTGACTGGATCCTCAGTAAAGGGTAAAGGGGGGTGGCAGAAGATCATGTCTTTCTAGGACTGGCTAATCAGTTTTAGCTGTTCGGCATGACCTATCACCGTTACACACCCCAACTATATATAACACACACATCACAGAACATATATAAAACACACACAATGTATATAATATACACATACTAGAAACAGAGAGAAAGGGGCTTTGGTTCATCCCTCTTAAGCCTGCATTTCACAGACTGTTTTGTTATATGTTTTCCATGGGTGAGAAAGCCAAAAAGTCGTTCACCTTAAGGAGCATGCTGCTGTGTATGGCAGCTGGGTCTCCCAGCGTCTTTCTCAGGCTAGTGACATGTGTTTTTTTTTTTTTTGTGAATCTACATCGGTTTAAGAAACATTACAGAGGATTCAAGTCATCCAAGCACTACAGTAATACTGAAGGAGTCATGGAACATCATTACATGGAAGGAAAATGTCATGGGATAACTGTATCATCATTTCAATACAACAAGGAGGCGCACATATTTCTCCCCGGTACGTATTCCACGGGCCCCAGACATGGGACAACTTTTTGGGGCAGACCCTGGCCTAGTATACCGTCTTCTCCCGGTACATACACCAGTCGAGATCTTTTTCCCAAGCTTCTATTGTGGGTGGTTGCGTTGCGCCCCATAACTGTGCAATGATTCGTTTCGCAAGCATGAGCCCTAGTGTGACCCACTGTGTCTGATGAGTGTTCAGGTCAGTTGGTTCCCAAATGTTTAACAAACATCTTCTCACCTCCGGGAGGAGATTAACAGAGAGCACCGAATTGATGATATCACGTACCCTACTCCAGAAAGAGCTTATGGAAGCACACTCCCAGATTATGTGCATAAAGGTTCCCAAGTGCTCACAACTCCTCCTGCACTCTCCACTGTCTGCCCTCCCCATGTGTATAAGACGGGGGCCTGTAATATACGCCCAATGAAGGATTTTGAGTTGCACTAATCTAAGTCATGCAGGGATGGCGACTACTCCGAGGGGAAGACACTGCCTCTTGCCAGTCCTCGTCGTCCAACTCAATCCCATCTCTTGACCATTTCTCCCTCAATGGTTGTAAGGGGTCCTTCATGTTGTTTATTAGCTTTTTATATGTAAGGGAGATAGCTTTTTCTGGTAGGTGACCGTCCAATATTCTGTCCTCCAGCGGGGAGGAGTCAGGAGGATCAGAGCCCCGTGGTATGTGAGAATGAAGTGCGTGAAGCACCTGAGCATATCTGAAATATTCAGTCCCTGCCAATGCATACTCTCTGCAGCTCGTCAAATGGCCTGACTTCACCCTTCCCCCAAACATCTTTTAAACGTGAAATACCGATGAGGCCCCACCTATCAAATCCTTTTGATCTCCATAGATTGCCAAGTCTCTCAGAGTCCAGCAGTGGGGTTCCTAATGTCAACCTGTTACCCCACCCAAGTGCGTTGGTGGCGTCATGTCAAATCTGGATGAAGTGTTTCGTGGGGCCTGTTAGATATACCGTTTCGATTTTGCATATAGTGGCTTACTATAGATCCCTCCAGGGAGAAGCCATCTATCCATGGCATAGCCGGGATCCTCAGGGCGACCATAGGTGCCATGGTTGATGGGTGCCAGGTGAGCTTCCCAATAATATTTTTTGATATCAGGAAGTCTGATGCCCCCATCGTACCAGTTCAGTGTCAGCTTGTTGAGTGCTAGGCGCGGCCTCCCTTCCCACAACAGTGCTCTCTGAAGGCCCTCTACTTCCTTGAAGTATCGTGTAGGGACTTGGTCTAGGGAGTTCTGTAGGGCATATAGGGATCTGAGCAGTGACATCATTTTAAATAGGGCGGCTATACCCAACAGAGAGAGGGGGAGTAATTTCCATCTGGCGATATCCTTCCTGAGCCTTTGCAAGGGTGGGAGAAGATTATGAGTATAGTGGAGCGAGGGGTCAAGGGAAACAAAGATCCCCAAATACTTGAAGCCAACAATGGTGACCTGTATTGGACAGTTCCCTGGGGGGATGGGTGGGTCCCCAGTAAGGACATACAGAAGGGATTTGCCCCAGTTGACGGTAAAGCCAGTGAATCTGCCAAAGATTGCCAGGATGTCTAGAACCACTATCAGGGATCTCCTAAGTAGAGCAATATGTCGTCCGCATGGAGTAAGATGCGATCTTCCCAATCAGGGGACCACCTCAGCCCTCGTATCATTGGGTCTCTGCGGTTCCAGGCTGCAAGTGGTTCCAGGGCAAGGGCATAGAGAAGTGTCGAGATTGGGCATCCCTGACGAGTCACCCGGCTGAGTTGAAATGGGGCGGAAAGTTTATTGTTAACCACAACATGCGCCAGAGGTTCGCTATATGAAAGACAGACCCACTGGATGTAATTTGGCCCGAACCCCAGCTTAGTCAATACTGCCCAGAGATAGGGCCATTCTATGGTATCAAACACCATAGTGGTGTCTAGGGATACGATCACCGCTGGCTCTCGGATTGTAGGCACCCTACCCACTACGCCATGCACAAATTCAGGGCCGTGCTGCTGTACGGCATAATGCCCGATTGATCCGGGTGGACTAGGGTATCAACCACTTTTACCAGGCGAGTAGCCAAAAGTTTGGCCAGGATTTTGTGCTCGGCGTTTAGGAGGAAAATAGGCCTGTATAAGGCGCAGTCAGTCCTAGGTTTACCTTCTTTATGTATTGTGACTATAGTGGCGATCCTCTGCTCTATGGGCAACGTCCCACTCTCCCTGGATTCCTTGAACATGGATTTCAGATATGGTGCCAGTTTATCCGGGCAAAGTTTGTATAGCTCAATGGGGAGTCCGTTGGGCCCGAGGGCCTTCCCAGATTTTAGGGATCGAATTGCTTGCGCTATCTCAGCTGTTGTCAGCTCACTATCAATGTAAGCGCGGCCCTCCAGTGTGAGTTGGGGTAGCCTGATGTCACGCAATAAGTCTTGAGATTCCTCTTCGGTGTGTGAGGAGACATGTGATAATGATTGGTGAAGCTATCCACTATTTTTTGCTGCTCTGTAATCGAGGTGCCTCCGTCGCCCCTAAGTTCCGGCACCAACCTACTCGCCCGTTCATTTTTGTCAAGCCACACTATTAGTTTCCCTGCCTTGTCCCCCAGGTCGTTAATTCTACCCAATCGCTCCCTGCTCAGTGTCTTGGCTCTATCCGTCACTATGCTGTTTTAGGTTTAGCCGATGGAGCTTCTCTGGCGTCACTCCTGATTCTTAAATTGCCCTCCAACCTATGAATTTCGGCCTCGATGTCCATAACTTCTTTATGTTTCTCTTTCTTTGTTCCAGCGATCAAGGACAGAGCCTGACCACGGATTACAGTTTTAAAGGCTTCCCATAATGACTGGGACGAGGACACGGACCCCTCATTTTCAATAAAATAGTTATTTATGGATTTAAGGAGGTATTTATGGATTTTCTGGTCTCGCAAATACCATTGGTTGATGGGGGCTAGCCTCTCCACTGTGTTCTGATTGAGGACTACATGTATCCATAGTGGTGAGTGATCAGATATGCCCCTGGCCAGGTGTCCTATTTTGTGTATAAAGGAAACTTGCGCTGAGGGGATGAGGCAGTAATCCAAACGGGAAAGACTTTGGTGGACCCCCGAATGGAAGGTGTACTGAGCTTGGTCTGGATGATATGTTCTCCACCATCCACCAACCCCATAGCATCTAGGAAGTCAGGCAGCCAGCATGAGGAGGGACCCACCTCCCGTGGGGGTTAACGACCCAGCAAGCCTGAAACCACTGCGTTAATATCACCCCCTAGGATTAACAGGCCATCTGCAATGGTGCCAGTGACATGTTTCAATTTGCTCAGTTGCTCGATTGATTTCTGGCATCATTGCTGTGAATAATAATAGAAACACATCTTATGTCCAGGTATACGGGGAGGGAATATACATTTCCTCTGAAGTGGCGGCATCATGACAATAAGTGGTTTAAAGTGAATGTGAAAGCAGACACCCTAGAATGGACGCATCCCATTGAAGCTTTATAGAAACCCAACAGTGGAACGCTTTGATGACTAAAAAATTGACTTTAATTTAATTTGTAATGTTGCACAGTTAGTTGTCACATGTAGAAATGCAGTTTATTAGCACCCGAGGCTGGTGCACAGCTATTTACATATTTATATTTCAGCCAGTAAACAGGAAACGTAAAAAAAGAACAACTATCACTGCTGGAGCTGGTGTGAATGGCGTATTCAGGTACAGTGCCATTGCAGATCGGCCTCCTGCTAAATTCTAGTTATACTTTTTTTCTCGACACCTCATAGTAGTCCGTTTTTATTTTCTAATACCGTGGTCCGTGCCACTTCAGTGCAGTAATTATAAGCAAGGTCTCTGGAATTAAGCGGCAGGGTAGGATCAATTATGTGGAAAGGTTGACTAAATTTTGCAGCAGGAAAAGGCAAATTATGCAATTTAATGCAGTACATTATGTGACAGTTGCCTCACAGTTTTGTACTTTTTACACGTTAACACTGTCTGGACAAAGGTTTTCCCTCATTAATCCCAGTTTAACATCTAAATACAGTAATAAACAACAGAAAGGTGACCCGCCAAGCTTTCACTGCGTGGCAGCACGTGTCACACGGATGTTAGTAGCTTTTGAACGTCTGAGCTAGAAACAATTTGTTTTTGTTAAAATCTGTCGATTATGAGCCAATGATGGCTTATGTGGCAGATGCAGCAAGTTCATAATTATGCAGAACATGTTTCAGTTGCAGAATCACATTACTCCAGTGGTCCTGCCTGTTATGAAGCATGCCACGGTAGAGTGGGCGTGGTCTTCTCATCCAGAAACATCTGTTTCTATTGGTAACTTGAAAAGACGTTAGGGGTAGGGAAGTACTTAACATTTGTACCTTTTCTTCAAAAAAAATAATTACATGCACCGCAGCAAGTATTTCTGTAGTGACCTTTTCTTGTGCACAAACTCACATTTACACAATCACCCTCGTGCCCTATGAAGTTCATGGCATTTGAAGTATAATTGCTTTTCTGATCCATGAGCGCCGGGTTTGTCTACACAGACGTTCACCTTCATTGCTTTACTTCCGGCTTCCATTCTCGGCACATAACCGGACGCCTGGGACGCGACAGGCAGGAGGTTCTAGAGGAAATCACGTGCATTGGGGGCTGATCCACAAAGATATTTATGTGAAGTAGTACTGCAGGTCTATTACTTTACATACTCACAGATGCCTTCGTAAATTGGCCCCAAAATGTCCAGCTACCGAGTATAACTAATCTGTACTAAATGCATATGAATATTCCTCGAATATTCACATATATTCTCATTATAAATATGTAGAGGCTAGCTCACAGAGGTATTTAAGAGTATGTGACGTGGCAGTAGTACTCATGCTCATGAATGGCTTTGTAAATTGGCCTCTTGGTGTTTCTACACCAGCTCCAAGAGCCCTGCAGCTGGATACAGCTGGAGCCATTCACCTTCGCACGTGGCGAAGAAGACTGTTGTGCACACGTCACGACCTGGCCGATAGATATAACGATTATTAGTCTCAGCTTTAAAGAGCTTTCAGGATGCAGTCTCCTACCCCAGTGGTGTTACTCACACACACACTGAAGACTCAAACCACCCTACGACCAATCCCCAGTGCCGGTGTTTTTTAAAATCTTCAACTAGATTTTGGTTTATCTTATCCTGACATGTTTTGTCCCTCACACCCTAAGAGCATGCACTTTAGTGCTGTAAGTAGCCCCTATTCTTATGAAGAGATTATGTAGAGAAATTGTAGTAGGGTCGCTCGATCCAGGGTGTTCAGGGCCTTGAATCTGTCTGCTTATAGGGCCATCCAAATATGTTCTCGCTTATTTTGCTGTGATGTCTGCTATGGATGGGCTTAAGGTGAAGGTGAGAGTGCTGTAGTGACACTGAGAGATGGAGGGTGATTCATGTTTGGATTACATCAGGTAATTCTCCTCATATCCTGCCTTCCTCCTCGCTCCATTCATGGAAGGTGAGGTATGTTGCTTCATAGACAGACCTCTTGTAGCCACTGGCTTCATACCCACAAACCCTTTTTTCTCGGTCTTTGGTCAACTTGCCTGGGGTGCCTCCACCCGTACAACTGCCAAGAACAGCCGACAGACACTTCCTTTAAGGCTTGCAGGCTTTTCCTCAGATGTTCTGGGAGCACCGGAGTTGCCGTAGCGGGCAGGGGGCGTTTTCCCTGGAGGCTGGAAGGGTCGGGGACAGTTTTGTTACGGGGGCTGGTTTTGCAGCAGTGCAGCAATATCGACCCCCCAGGAACACACGCAGCAGTGCCTCACACTTGTAACTCCTTGGGGTTCCCAGCCTGGCCCTGGTGGTAGCGGCGAAGCAAAGCCAGTCATGGTGACTGAAGAAAGACGATCTCTTCGGTATGATGAGAACGGCCTATGAGGTCAATGAGGTGATATGTCTCTCTTTCTCATGAGTGGAGTGAGGAAGAATGAGACATGGCGGTAACAAGTGGTCCGATGTGATGCTGGTGAATGTTCGTATGTTGACTGTACTATTCTGCTTCACCTGTGAAGCTTTCACATACTTACAGTAAACCTATGACCCGCTTTCAATGTATAGATAGAAGTAATTGCAGCGTGTTGAATATGAATCCTCCTGCCTTCATTTGAGTTGTGTTACCAAAATTAGGATTTTAAAGGGGCTGATCTTCTGAGATTAATTCGGAAACTGTAGGGCGTCACCGAGAAATGTTTGAACTCCTGAATCTTCAACAGTTGAAATTCACAATAAAACATGGAAACAATTTATCGTTCACTTTGGTATTTCCTGGATGATAAAAAGTCTCAAGCTCGCACTCAGTGATGTTTTAATGATGTGCCAAGCTTCTAGAATACTCTTCCAAAATGCAATTCCGTCACTAGTGACCTTGATGATTTAGGAGCAAAATAGACATCTGCTTTGGGTTCTTGATTATATTAGGAATGTATATTATGTTGCAGTTTTCATTTTTTACTTGGGATGTTGGCCCTTATCTACAAACATTCCATTTTAGGAATCGTAAATTGCGACAAAAAATTATTTGCGATTTCTTAAATTAAATGTACAAATACGGATTTGCTAGAAGTGGTCGCAATTTGCGACTCCCTATGAATTGGTAGTTTTAGAACCAAACTTTTAATACATAGGTGCTCCAACTTCCAATAAATCCGTTGGTATTTTGTGAATCGACCTACGTATTAAAAGGTTGGTTCTAAAACTACCAATTCGTAGTGAGTCGCAAATTGACCTACCTCATTAAAATGCATGAGGTGGGTCGAAAATTGCGACCCACTTCGATTGGCCACATTGACAGGCATGGTGGGGGCAGCAGACCATAGTATCTGTGATCATATTTAAATAAAGCAATTCTTTTTCAATGCTGTGTTTAAATATATATATTTTGCACAAACCTTTTGAAATTAACAAGCAATGGTCTCATGGACCCCCGCAAGCTCATACAAATCATTTTTGTGAACATTCACAAAGGAGAAGTTACAACCTCCATTGAGGAGGTTGTATAATAATAATGTTTTGTGACCAAATTTCGTTCACAAAACATTCATACATAGCTTAATGATTCGGTATCTGTGAGGGATAACACACCCCTTCTAAATACTGAATCTGTATTTATTCCCAAACTCAATTAGCAATTCGGTAAGATTTGGCAACATGTTACTGAAACACTATTTGGGTTTGGTGAATAAAAAAAATAGGTTCAGCGGTCAGAAAGGCTTTGATTTTACACATCGGACTCTTACCGACCGTACAATTGCTTGATACATGAGTGCCGTTATGTGCTATTTTAATTAACTTTGTTTAAATTGTGACGTATCAAGTAGTCGAACCTGTTATTTACAGCTAGTCCTTAATTTCTTTTTTTTAAATAAGTGACGGTCCCAAAAAGACTCCCGACCACTGCCACTGCCGACTTACACCACTGGTGCCAGCCCACTGCCACTGGTGCCAGCCCAATGCTAATGGTGCCAGCCCACTGCTAATGCGTGGCCTTGGCCAGCGCTTCCAGTGCTTGCTGATTGCTGCTGGCTGGCAGTTTGCGTAGTGTGCCTCTAGCGCACAGTGGTGATTGGTTAAGCAAGTGAGCCAGACTGTCTGAAGGGGAGTTCAGGATGTTCTCCCTTGAGAAAATGTTGGAAACATCAGGTCAAATGGAATATTTTAAAGCGATTTTCATGTAAATTTTCTAAAAAGTCATTGGATCTGAAAGGACATGCATGTAACATTCCAATCTTTTCGTGGTTTCCCAACTGAGCCTGGCCCCCACCTGAATATTGGCAGTAATAAAATGCCGCACTGCCTCTCCCAGGACCTTTATGAGTAACGAGCACCAGTCTGATGCCCATCATGAGGACATTGTCAAGATTTGCATGCATGACGGACAGAAACCAATAAAGTACCAGCTGCCTGCTCATGAAGCCTTGTTCCTGGCACTAGATGTGGGTATGATTTCTCAGATGTTAGTCTCAAGGGGGTTCATGCTCATGGTTGCCTCTTACAGGAGATCTTGCACAGGAGGTTCTGCATATGTATGTATGTATGTGCAGAATGTCCTTCCCATGGAAGCCAGTATTGGTAGGTTTTGTAGATGGGTGAACCTCACAGAACCCGTAGTCAAGCGTACCGCACAGGGGTGACATTTACTGGATGTCCAGCACAGGGTGACCCTGTAGGTGGCAATCACAAGTGGTCCTGCCATTGAGTGCCCCCACACTGCCCTTACATTCTCTACTGAGCAGGAGCTTCTATTTTGTGTCCATAAATATAGAGGGCGCAGAAATATACATAACGGGGCAGATTTATGTTTCCTGGCGCATCCCTGCAAATCAGCAAGGATGCGCCAGGAATGATGCGTCACGCAAGTTTACCCTTGCGCCACACATGATGCGCTGCATTTACAATGCGGCGCATCATGGCGCAGGAATAAACAGATGCGTGACGCATCTGATGGCGTAAGGTTGGCGCATTGCTTCAGTTGCGTCGCAAGCGCGACGCAACTCCAGCACTGTTCCAACCTACCCTATCCCTAACATGGTGCGTCAAGCCTTACGCCTGCTTCAAGCAGACGCAGGGTTTTGGCGCATCAGCGTTGGGAAAGTGACTCAGTCAAATCTTATAGATTTGACTGAGTCACTTTTCAGGGGCGTTCCTGCGACGGAACGCCCCCCCCTCTGTCGACACGCCCACGTGAAACTTGACACAGGTTTTACGTGGCACAGGGCTTTACATCGTGACGCATCTCCATAAATGCGTCACGATGTAAATATGGCGCAACGTGGCGCAGGGTTTACACCGCCGCTGCGTCACAAAAGTGACGCAACGGCGGCGTAAAAGTGGCGCATCTCCAATATAGATCTGCCCCAACGTTCCTTGCAAAATCCGAGGAATACCATGAGAGGATCAGGACAGAGAGGAGAGGAGAGCAGGAGAAATGACTACAGCAGACCCAAAGATGGCTCGGGGAGGCGGGTGAAGGGAACCAGGGAGACTAACAGGAGAGGGGCATAACGTTTTATAAAGCACTGAAGATGCAGTAAATTGGAGAAAGAGATTGACGGATGGATGCAAAGCACAGGAAGGGTCTGTCAACAAGAGGGCAGTAACAGACATGAGGACAGACAGAGTAATGTTATTCTGGGACCAAACAATTGGGAGGCAAAGAGAACTTGGCAGCTAGTCACCCATAAAGTACCCCTCTCTTGACCCTCCTCTCTCTGCTCTTTGCACCACCCCGCCCCGGCAGCCCACCCCCACAAAGGACCCCAGCTCCATTGAGGCTGTCTCTGAAACACTCATAGTCATATAAGATCTCAATGACAAGGCAGTCGGAGAAGAGCGGGTCACTGAGCAGTAGAAGAGCTCATCAAACTGCAAGTCAGCGTGCAGCTATTCCACTCAAAGGGTGTGTGGTGCAAGAGACTATGGGTGGGCCATTGGCCAGGCCCTGCTGCTCTCTCCAAGTGATGCAGGGACACCACCAGAAGTATTGGAGTGAGTGGATGCATCCTGGAGTAATGGATGCAGCTTCTCCCTTGGTTCATGCTGGTAGTCCTGTTCAAAGAGGAGCACATTCCACCTCTGATCCCCACCCAAAAGAAGACATTTTGCTTTATTTTTACTTTAACTTTGAGACCAGGCCATGAGAACAGTTCTGTCAACTCTTAGACTGTCAAATGCGGCTATTGCCTTCATTTCCCATATTGTGTCCCTGGCTGCTAATTCCTGCTTTTAGCTCTATTTCTTTTGGGTGATGAGCACTGCTAAGCTTCCTTTAACGCCAGTCAACACTTCATCAGGCAGGCAAAACACAAACTACACACATACAGTCACATTTATGTAAGGGCGTCTGAAATCTTACTAAAATCATACCTGATGCTGCAACTATGGGTTTTTCCAGGTTTACCGAATTGATAAAAGGGGTCTGCTTCAAACCTCCTATACATGACAGTGGTGAATATTATCTACCACCAGATCAAATTATTTTAAAACAATTTTTATTATTTTCTATTACCATAGTACAGTACAGCAATTGTCGATTATTCAACCGTTGTTCAGCATATAACAAAGTCCGAAGCAGTTCAGCCCCCCACCTCCCGGCAATCCCCCCACACAGGCGCCCATCCCCAACAATCCCACCCCAAATGTTTACCATAAAGGCCTGCACCTCAGTCCGCATCAAGGGTCTCATCTTCAAGCGTTGGTGGTGGCTCGCATATATCTCCCCGATAAGTGTTCCATGCCCCCCATATTTTAGACCATTTTTGGGGACAACCCCTCCCTATGTACACTGAGCGTTCGGCTATCATAGCCCTATCCATGTCACGCCCCCATACAGACAGCAGCGGCACCTCTCCCACCCCCCACTTCTGCGCTATGTTCCGCTTAGCTAGCACGATGCCTACTGTGGCCCAACACTGAGCCTGCCTGCCCAGGTCGTTGGGCTCCCATACATTTAGCAGGCAGCGCCTGGGTTCCGGTGCAAGCGACACACCCCCCGCCTGGGACAGCGTACGCATCACTCGCCTCCAGTATTCTTGGATTTTTGGACACTCCCAGATGGTGTGGTAGAAGGTGCCTTCCTCCCCGCAGCCGCGCAGGCAGAATGGATGGGGTGCTCTTCCTATTTTGTGGAGTGTGTACCTGGTGTAGTAGGACCTATGCAGAATCCGGAGCTGTACCAACCGAAGCCTGGAAGGTATCCCTGCCTCCCGGGGGGACGCCAGCGCCTCCCTCCAGTCCGGGTCATCAAAGTCCCCGACATCAGTGGACCACCTCTCTCGCAGGGTGCCCATAGGGTCCGGGAGATTATTTATTAGCTTACGGTACGTGAATGATGTTGCCCGCTGGGGCATATAATCTGTGAGCAGCCTATCCTCCAGTGGTGACGCTTCCGGAACTGAGGCTCCAGGCCCCAAAACGGCGAGCAGCGCGTGTTTAATTTGTGTGTACCGGAACCGTTCCGTGGGCGCCAGCTCGTATTGTTGTTGTAGGCGCGCGAAGGTGATCACTGCACCCTTGTGCCACATGTCGCCCACTGTGGAGATCCCGATGTCATCCCATTTGTCGAAGCCCCTGCTATGCCGAAGTCTCCCGAGCCGTTTCGCATCCCACAAGGGGGTGAGCTGGGTCAAAACTCCTCTCCATCCCAGCCGGGCCTGGGCCGCGTGCCACACGGCCACTGTTTGTCGCAAGGGGCCAATGAGTTCTGGGCCGAGCCTCCCATCGTACAGGGGCGACAACATACCTCTCGTGCCCAATATGGCTCTATCCGCTTTAAATGCCGGATCCGAGTGCGGGGCATGGAGCCAATAATTGATGACCTTGAGTTGCGTCGCCCAGTAGTAAAGTTGGATGTCGGGCAGTGCTATCCCCCCATCGTACCAGCCGCGGGTAAGTTTGGACTGTGCAATACGCGCCGGTCGGTTGTGCCACAGAAGACTAGACACCTGCGCCGCGATTGAGCGGAAGTACGCCGGGGGCACTGGATATGGTGTGTTTTCGAGCACGTATATGAAGCGCGGCAGGGACATCATCTTAAAGAGCGCCGCCCTCCCCAGTAGGGTCAGTGGCAGCGCCCCCCAGTGACGGACGTCCCGACGAAGACGGTCCAACGGGGGCTGAAGATTCTTCTGATAGAATACCACTGGGTCCGCAGTGATGTGGACACCCAAATACTTGAACGACCCCTCCGCCACCCTGAGGGGGCAGTCCGCCGGTAGTTGCGGCGGAGGGCCACACAGCACGTACAGGACGGATTTAGACCAATTTATCGTGTACCCCGACGCCTTGCCGAAGACCCTGCATATATTGAGTAGCGTGAGGATGGAGCGCCGTGGGGAGGCCAGGTACAATAGGACGTCATCTGCATAGAGAGAAACCCTGTCCTCCCATCCATCTGACCATCGGAGTCCCCTTATCGAGGGTTCCCATCGTATCCACGCCGCCAGCGGCTCCAACACAAGGGCAAACAATAAGGGCGACAGGGGGCAACCTTGGCGCGTGCCACGCGACAGGGGGAAATCGCCGGACATATGCCCGTTGGCCGCAACATGAGCCAATGGCTTAGTGTACAGGAGACGAATCCAGGCGCAGAATTTGGGCCCGAATCCCAGATGGCGAAGGACCGCGAACAGGAAGGGCCACTCGACCATGTCGAACGCCATTTGCGCGTCCAACGACAGAAGCACCGCCGGTTCGCTCACCCGACCCGTCCGGGCCAACACACCATGCAGACGTCGCAGGTTGTGGGACGTACTTCTGCCGGGCATAAAGCCAGACTGGTCCGGATGTATAATGTCGGCAAGGTGCGGCGTCAGTCTAGCCGCCAGCAGCTTGGCCAGAATCTTGGCCTCTGCGTTGAGGAGCGAGATGGGGCGGTAGGAGGTGCACTCCTCCGCCGGCTTGCCAGGCTTCGGGAGGACCACAATAGTTGCCGTGCGCTGATCCGGAGGGAGTTCGCCACGCTGCAGACTATCGGTAAACATAGCGAGCAGGTGAAGAGCTAGCGTCCCTATCAACCTCTTGTACAGCTCAACCGGGATGCCGTTGGGACCCACCGCCTTGCCCGACTGAAGCGCTCCCACCGCAGCCTGTATTTCGTCCACCGTCAGATCGGCCTCCAAGGCCGTCATCGCGGCAGGGGCTAACCTGGGCATGTCCAGATCTCGAACATACGACATCGCCTCCTCCTCTGACATGGAAGAAGCGGAGGAGTAGACCGCGGAGAAGTGGCCCGCCAGGGTGTTCACTATATCGCGCGGGTCAGTTGCCCTCTGACCCTACCACCAGATCAAATTAAGTCTTGGCTATTACGTGTGGCTGAGTCCATACTCTAAAAATATTTAACTAATAACAGCATTTTAAATGCTGTTATCTTCTAGTACTATGGTCCTGATGTACCATTATCATGTTTCTTGGCAGATTCAAATTGTTTAGCATCATCTATGATCCTACCCAAAAATGTTTTTGCTCTGCACTAATGTATCACAGGGCAAAATTACATTTCATAAGGATTCAGTGACTCCCTGGCCTATTGATTTAAATATGGTAGGTATTCTGTTTCTAAAACCTGCTGAATGACTGTCATTGCCAGGCTGAAGGCCTACAATGAACAGTGGACCTTCATCACTGCATTTACTTTTACTAAATGCCAACATTGCAATTTAAAAATAAAACAGCATAATGTACATCCGGGGAGGGGTGGCACGCAGTGGCCCTGGCCCACTGTCTGCTTCCCCCAAAGCTGCATGGCTGAATTCAGAAAGTGGAAGTGGTCGTCTTCCACTTTGTGTATGGATTTCACAGCCTTTGAGGGTTTGGCATCCAGTGGATCACCAGCGAATGATGCATCTCTTTCTAAAGGCATAAGGGGACAAGTTCCTTTTTAATCCCCTCTTCCTTGAAAATTGCACGGAGTCACTCAAGGTTCCTTGCAAGTCACAAATAAATTTGCGACTAATAAGACACCTTTAGTACATCCAATTTATATAACAGTTTCAAGGCTTGCAACTTTGAGCACCTCGGGCTTTGGGACAGCAAAACATTTTGCACTTAGGGTCGTTATTATTTATTCTGCTTTTAGTTTCTCTTATGCTCTTTGAAGCACATGAATATTTCTTTCGCATATTTAGCAATACCCATAGATTTTTTTGGGTTGTACTAATGTTGTTCATGCTGTCTGAGAAGATCCTTTTGGAACCACCTGAAGCTGAGGTATACAAATTTGCACCAGTGTGCCTTTCTGCAAAGTCATGATATGGATACTTCTAGTTGTTTTTATAATAATGCTAAACAGCAATGTGTTAGTTCTCTCCAGCCAGACAGTGCAACTATCTGTCTGCTGATTGCTTACCATTGCTTCGCTTTATTGTCACTCTAATTTACTTGCATGTTATTCAGTGGCATTCCTTCCTCTTCCTGAGTCTGTGTGTCCTCTGGAGCATAGCCTGTTTACGATCCTTTTCATTGACTGTCTTGTATCTGTCCACTGTTCACATCAAGGGAACGACTTTGTCCTTTTTAGGTCTAGCCTGAGCTAGCGCATGTGCTAGCTCAAGCGAGACCTTTAGTAAGGGCTCCAGAAAATGCTTCCACTGTGGCCTACAACTTGCGTTCAAGTGCGCGGGCGCGCGCTTCCGTCATGGATCGATAATTGCATATCGCGTGGGTACGCTTCCAGCCCGCGATCGCGATCACTTTCACTTTGACGGCCGCGTCACGTGCACACACCTCCCAGTGCTTGTTGTTTTAGGGAGCCGTCGAACTGCAGGTGTGCTATTCCTTTGATGTACTTGGGATCGTTATGATAACGTGGCTAACCCGAGGTGTGCTCTAGTCTCTTCGTAGATTCGTACACCTCTCCTCCACAGGTGCGTGTACTCGTGACTGACACGGTAAATGTGAGCGTTCGGCTTGTCTTATCTGTGCTTTTGTGGATACTTTACTTATGAGACTACTTTTTATGTATAATAAAATACTTAAGTCTTCGGTGTTTTCACACACACAGCGTTGCACAGCACTCTGAAACCCTCCTGGATGAAGTCCCCACTATCTAAATTATTAAAAATATAAACCTGTGTGTGTGCCTGGGGCAGCTGTCGGAAAACGGGCATATACGTACTGTGCAGGTACTTCTGCATATGTGTCGTTATGTAGGTGAAAGCATCCAATCCAGTCTCGTTGGCAATTGTGTGTGCGTAACTTTGTTTACCTTTGTTGCGTTGTGTAGTATATGCAGTGCTTGAAATGGAAAAATAGAAGTGCAGGTACTATGTATCAGAGTACCTGCTTGGTTCTGAGAAGTGCCGGTACTCTCCAATTAAATGTATAGCATTTCTCTTGAGAAGTGCCGGTACTCACCCTCTCAAAATAAAAAAGTGCCGGTACTCCGTACCGGACAGTACCGGCCCATTTAAAGCACTGAGTATATGCCTTTTCATAAGACTTTGTTGGTTTGAGCAGACACAGTTTATACTCACGTTTGATCAATTCAACAGGTATGCATGGGAATGCTTATTAAAAACCTGAACAACTAGTAATTAACACCCCCTGGCTGCATTCCATTATTTTGTGCTAGTTTTTGTCCCCCCACGCTGGCTCACCACTTTTCCCTGATACCATCTGCTACTGCACACACTCCCCTCCTTCCCACTTTCTCTCATTTCCTGAAATGTTGTGCATGTGGCGCTGGATCTTTGTATTGTGGGTTGTCCTTGGAGTATTTGAAGTCCCGCCCTCTACCCGGCACATGTTGCGCTCACTTGAATTTTGTGCCCTACACACACACCTCTTTTAGACGCGTGTCATCCGAGAGTAAGACCCTTTTATTTGGTCCTAGCATTAAAAGGAAATCCTCTGTACTGAAGGCCTTAGTTAAGCGTCAGAAGGCTGTTTATTTTGGCAGATTTTTTTCTGGAATGAATCTTTAGATGAGTGTTCAGTTGTTTTAACAGAAGTCTGAATTGAATGCTTGGTTGCTCTATCATGTGTGCCTGTGAAACGCAGCTTTGTCCTCCCTTTTTAGGCCTTGCCTGGCGTAGGCTGTACGCATGCGCAGTCTCGCTGGCGAGATTTAATGAAATGTGGTATTTTCTGTAAGGGGCATTAAGCCCCGCCCCGCCCCTCTTTTCCATTGACTGGCGTCACCGTTTATGCTAAACGGTGGCCAGCCATTGGAAAAGAGGTGTCGGTGACATATTTGCTCGGCTTTCTGTGCCGTCCCATTTGGACGGCCTTGCCTGCTTTGCGTTCATCGCAAAAGGTTTCTTATCTTTATGGGGCCAAACACATGGCCCCATAAAGACAAGAAACCTTTTGGCAGAAGCCAAGCAAATACGTCATGGGGAGCGCTTGTGCGATGTGAGCATGCGCAGAGCCTTTCAGTCCTAGCGTCACCTCTTGTTTTAAAAATCTCCATAGCCGCCTCTCTGCGCGCTGATTCACTGCTCATATTTTGAGTGAACTTCTGTGTTGTACTCGCTGCTTGGCAACTGCCCCCTCGTCCTATCGCTGGTCAGTTACACTCGTTCTGCACACGCGCGCATACGGCTAACGGTCTGCGAGCCTCACCGCTCTGCGATCACCGGTCTCAGAGGGCTCGGCCAGCGATGGTGCTTCCACATTCAATAATCACCGGTCTCAGAGGGTTCGGCCAGCGATGGTGCTTCCACATTCAATAACTGCTCCACTGCACCCTACAGCGGATCACTCGCGGACGGGTGCTTTATGCGTGGTGGTGCCCCAACGATAAAAGACTGCTCCAAACTCCTTCATCAATTGTAAGGAAGAGAACAGCACTGGCAGGGGCAGTTTGCCGGTGTTTATTCACAGTGCAACAAACACGTTTCAGATAACTTCTTCGTCAGCCTTGACACGGCACACAGCGAGACGTCATTTTAAATCCCATTTCATTATTGACAACAACATTGAGAAAGGACCAATTACATTTTACCACATTGCGGGCGCCATGTTGATGGTGTGTATGTGTTGCATTACCTCTGATGTTATTAGTTTACACATCATGTCTTAAACACATCTGCCTCTCATAGCATGACATATTTATACATTTCATGTTTAATTAAATTTGTCATGCCTTATTTAGCCGTCTATCGGCAAGTGCGACTGTTATTACCCACGCTAAAATTATATTACAAGATCATGGCTTCATAATGATGTATGCCATACGGGCATGTATATAGCAGAATAATTGCAAGGAACAACACACAATTTTCAAATAATGGCAGGCATTCAAAATTACTCGTTTGCAAATGCTCAGAGAAATTTATTTTCTTATCTAGCCATGAATCGGCACGAGCCCGCCCAAGTTGAACAGTCCATCACAGTTTTGCCCCTCCTGCTCGCTTGTTGCGCTGTGAATAAACACCGGCAAACTGGGATTTAAGCAGAAAGAAGGATCTCTGTCATTATCACCGAAGATCCGGTGTTCAGGTTCCTGTGTATGTCGTCTTGTGACTTTTGTTGTTTATGCAGTCCCTGCCGGCGTCTAACTGCGAATCCATGTGACCGTGACAACATTTGCTCACAAATATTCCACAGAGCCTTTCTATGGCACAAGCAAGGTTTTATTCTCACACCTAGTCATGTTTCTACAGCAACATGAACAGTACAGCCACCTGAAATGTGTGTAATCAGTGCATTTTAGACCAAAACAACACATTTAAAAAGTAAAGGAGCATTGCCAAGACCAATAGGTCTCACCTTTGTGAACTATTGGCTTTGCGAATGGTTGTTAGCCATGCTGCAAAGCACTTGTGACGCTGTGCCTTTGACGCAGCTGTCTGCTTATTTGTGTAGGTGTGTTACCTATCCAGTTGGATCAGTAACTAAAATGAAAAGAAAACGCACAAAAGCATTTGTTTTCTAAAGCATGTGGGCAGGGCAGAGTGGAAGCAACACGGGGTAGGGTGTGGGGAACGGCAAAGCAACACAAGGGAGAGAATGCGCAAGCAACAAAGGATGAAGATTCAAAAGCAACACAGAAGGGTAGGAGCAAAAGCAACACCCTCCCGCCTGTGGGGGGAAGCAATGGGAATAAGCAAACAGGCAAATGCAAGAGGGAGGAGGGCAGGGAGAACACGGTGGCAATAAGACCAACGCGGAATGCATGGATAGAGACGTACATGAGGGAGACGGCTCAAAAACACACGCACTCTAATGGAGCTCTGCACACAAAAGAAACAAGCATTTGCAATGCTATAGGTCTCACATTTAAGCGAGTTTGAGCTATTGGCATTGCAAATGACAATGCCTTTTATTTATGTTTTAAAAACCAAAACATAAATAAAAGGCATTGTCATTTACAATGCCAATAGCTCAAACTCGTGTAAATGCGAGACCTATTGCATTGCAAATGCTTGTTACAAGATGTAATTATGCACTGGGCGATAGCAGGGGCGGCCTTAGGCATGTGCAAGCTGTGCACCTGCACAGGGCCACCAAACCCCAGGGGCCACCACGAGGAATCGGATACAATACATATTCGTGGCGGCCCCTGGCAGGGATTTGGCGCATGAACGACTGAGGCGTGCTAAATCTAATGTGATGCACGCTGAATGGTTGTTCTTATACCCTTTTCCTTTCTAACCCAGTCTCGTCTTTGTGTGGGGTCGGCCTTGTTTCGGGCTCTTCTGGTAGGTCTTGTGCTTGTTTAGAACTTTTTTTCCAGGAGAATCGAGCTTGTTTTAATAGTCCAGATCTGGCACCTCCGGAGGCTCGCATGCGCGCGCATGCGCAGTGCCCGCGAGTCCTGCAGCGAAGGGGTTACAGAAGCACCATGCATCACTGGCGGCAGGAGGGGTGGCAGCACCCGTGCCCGGCGTGCAGCGAGCAGCACCGAGACCGGCCGAGGCCATGAACCGGCGCGCCTAGAGACCCTGGGCAAGAAAGGCCCCCTTGCAGAGGATAGCATGCCAGTTTGCAACCTTTGGTGCCAGCTGCGAGGTGAGCAGCCCGAGGGTCAGGGCATGGGGAGGGGGAGTGAGGAGGTCAGCGTGTGCCACTGCAGAGTGAACCCGAGGGAAGGTGAGCCAATGGACGAGGGTGTGGGGAGCCCTGGGGAGGAGGGCAGATCAGGCATAGGAATGTATCCCAGCCCATGGGGGTGAGGAGCCGGGGGCGTGGGGAAGGTTGGGTGAGGATGTTATTGTAGATGGTGTGTGCTTTGGGTCTGGGTGGAGGTAAGCCATGTGAGGTGGCGAGCTGGAGGTATTCTGGTGGTCATGGGAAGGGAGGGCATGATGAATCGTGAGAGAGAGCCTCTCTCTCACGATTCATCTCTGAGAGGGCGCGGGTCGGAGAGGTGGTCACCGTGCGCCAGGGGTAGGGAGTGGTACAGATCGGCGCTGTATTTTGAGGGAAATGTGAGTCAGGAGTGCAGGGGTGGTGTTTACTTGTGGCTGAGGGGTGGCATGGTGACTTTTGGAGGTGTAACTTGGGAGGCACGGTCGTATTGGGGGGAAGAGGAGAGCAGGGTACGAGGTGTTAGACGTAATGTTAAGGATTCATTAAAATGATTACAATTACTTATCAACAATCATGAAAACAGAGTATGAAGCTGATACTTGTGATCTAATGAGTGGATCTGCCTGCACAAATCTTTTAAAACATCGAGTGTTCGAATGTACTTGGCATTTGGTTATGTCTGTTTATATGGTGTTGAGGCAGACTTGAAATGCAAGCACCTATGGATGGACGCCTGGAATAGGATGGCAGTGCCTACCCATGTTAACTCAATCTAATGCCCTTTTGCAGAGACCTTGGTAGGAGACTGGCTTCTTGATCATTTCTTTAATTACATTCCAGTGCTTGTCATGTGACTAGCAGAGAAAACTAGTTTAACTAGTCCTCAGTTTGCAATTGGTGAAGCAGCCTTCTTTGTCCATACTAGGGGCATAGTTACCATTGGTTCAGCAAGTACAGTGGTACTGAGACCCAAAACCCTCAGGGGCCCATTGAACCCTGATAATTGCTATATTTTACTTCCTGAGCAGCAGCCAAAGGGGCCATTTTCCTTGCTTATACCACGGCCTATGGGGTCGTTGGTACGCTGTGCTAGTGATTCGTACGTCTGCTTGAAAGTTGTCTCCTGACTGGATGTTCCTTGCACATTCATTTTGCTTCAGTGAACCTCTAGTGCCTTTTCATAGCCTTAGGACTCACTGTAATTAATCCTTGTTTAATAGGTGCTCTGTAAAGCGAGCAGAACTGGTTGCTGGAATATGGCACTATACAAGAAACCTTAATTAAATATATTGTATTTTGTCTTTTGACAATGTGGTAAAGTGGACGAGTCTTTGGTTACCTGTAGGCTGTCTTCAGGATCAGTTAGTGACGTACTGAGACAGGTCTCTGTGTGCCATGATTTCAAGGTAGCTTACTCTCTTCCTGCTAAGGTCACTTCCCAAATAGATCATGAACTATTCTCCAGGCTCTACTGTTCTCAGTGGACTGAGAAAACAGACCTTGTATGCCAAGTCACATGATCTACCCTATAGTTTTATAACACTCTTCAAATAAACCTTTCATATGTGGCTAGTCCTCATAATGTGTCATACATGTAGTGGGAAGGGTAATTACTATCAATCAGTCAGGGTTTGTAAAGCTCAGCTGCTTCACACATAAGGGTCTCGAGGCGGTGTGGGATTCATGCTGCTGGATCATGCTGCTTGTTGGTTAAACAGCGAGGTCTTGTGGTCCTTCCTGAACTGCTGGAGCGATGGGGAGGCTCTGAGGTGCAGGGGGAGGGTTTTCAGGTCTTCACTGCCAGGTGGGAGAAGTAGCGGCCTCCACTGTTTTATCAGCGGCTGCATTGGGTGGCTGCTAGGGAGATGGTTCTGGAACATATTTTCCTGGTAGGTTGGTGGAAATTCACTCGTTCATTAAGGTATGCTGGTCCTTCATTGTGTAGTCCAGGGAAGACATGGCTTGGCAGTTCGGGCTGGACTGTTCCCATGAGGCACAGGGTCAAGGCTGATTTGCATATGGCCATGTCTGAACTGGGGTGGTGTGGTGAGCAAAAAAACGATGGATTTAGGCCCAGATCTCTGTACTGGGGTGAATGTATGACATCGTTCTGCATTCTGTCCATCAACTGTTGTTTTTGCAAGAAAATAAAAATGACACATCAAAATCTTTCAGCAGCCGCCACTGCTGATTGTCTTCTTTTTTACCCTACCCACTGCTAGCCTCGCCCGCTGCATTGCAAGCAAAATGAAGAGAATTCGAGTACACAAATCTGGTTATTCGAAACGAATGAGAAAGGTGGCTCAGCAGGCTTTCGTAGTGTCACAGGAAGGAGCAATCCTGAACTTTATAACCCAAGGGAAACCTAAAGATGGAGAATCCTCTGGCCAGAGTACTGCTGATGCACTAGGTAAAACAGGCGCTGACGACCATAAAGAACAAAAAAATGATGATATCCATGAGCAGAATGATACTCATGAGCAGACCAATGAAAATAAACAAGGTGACTCTGAAATTGATACAAACATGCAGCAATTACCAACTCAGGATGAGGATTATTACAAAAGACCCTCAGACAGAGAAACTGAAACATCATTCATCGGTCCATCAACATCTTGCATTCTGAAGGAGGTTCAGAGTTTACAGACGGATGATGCTGGTATTGAAGAGGAAGCCAAAGAGCAAGACCATGTTACAGACCCGTGTTCTGAATATGATTTATGTGATTGGAGGGATCCTACTTTGTGGCCGAACTCTCTTACGGACGCGCAACGTGTTTTTCTTGTTGAAAGGGGTCCATCCAGAGACCCAGATTCTAAAACAAAGTATCCAAGTGATGAGCACTCAAAAAGTAAACGTCGTTTTTCTGTTACCATGTTACTGGTCATCTAACGCCTTTTCTGGACGTTTTATTAAAACACCTTCCTGAGCTCCGCCCCGCCCGGACTCCCTCTTCCGGGGCCCCCTACCTGCGCTCCCTGCACAGGGCCACCATGAGCCTAGAGCCGCCCCTGGCGATAGCTCCGGAAAGTATTTAACATTTTGCATGAAATCGATTGATCCAAGCAAAAATGAAGGCTCTCTTTTGAACTTTTCTCAGGTTGGGTGCGGTGGCTCTTTTTCTCGTTGGCAGAATGGGTAGTGTTTTCTTGCTAAGTGTTTTGGGTCCTCGTCCCCTTCAATACCGATCGCCCCTGGTGCTGCTTATGTTGATGGGCTGAGTTTTCACCGTGCTTGGACTGCTTGTAGCACTCAATGACCCTATAACATAAACCCCAGTCTGCGGTCATTAATGGAGTCGGCTGTCCATGATGGTGGGTTCATACCATGTTACACGTGGGTGGATGCAGTGAAGGATGGTGCCTCCCTTGTAAGGCAGAAATGTCCCAGTATATTGCTTCTTCACTCAATCACTGGTGTGTTTGAATGCACCAGTTAGGTCAGCAAAGATTGTTAATTTACTAAGATATACCAGTCATTTCAAAGCCAGTTGAGTTGTGCTGTCATGCACAATAATCATTGTTTCGTGTAGTTCATTCGTTTGGTGGTTTGTGCTCCATATATCTTGTAGACACATTTTACATTTCTGTTTCCTATAGTTACCATGTTTCAACAACTGGTTCAGTGCCGTTATTTGATGTTTCTCAACACCTTGTTTGGGAAAATACTCCAGGGTTGAGCACTAGATATTTTGATGGCTCAGTTCTTAAATGAGTAAATACGCAATTAGTACTACTATACGGCTCTCCCATGTGTGTAGAAATTGTGTTCCCCAGAAGTACGCTTGGAAACCTGCAGCATTTGCATGTTTTTCCCACGCATACCTGGAAAGTATTATTTTGCTTGCATACAGCGTGTGGCAGGGGGTCAGCCCATTTTACCCTCTGGCTCCTTTTACTTTGAATGGACTCCACAAAGACTGCATCTTGTTCACTTTCGTCTAAAATAAGTTACTTTCTCAGTTGCAAAATTCAAACAGTGCTGACAATATTGTTTTTCCCCGCAGAGACAGCTGGGGCGGTTTGCTAGGTGAGTCCTATAAATGGATTTACTACCTCACTACAAATAGACATTCAGCAGCATAAGACCTGTTGGGAGAAAACACCATATGCCGCTTAATCCTTCTTGTAAATAGACCTTACAAACATAAAGTAAAACAGCTACACTTCATTAATTACTAGTATGAGGAGGAGGAAGAATCGATGGGCATGTTGAATATGCATACAATGCCACTATAGACCTAGACCGCTCAGTGATCCAAATGCTGCATGTTTTACCTCCAAACTGCAAGTTTGGGGAGATTTAAGGAAATTGATTTATATGTGTTGTGCCATACCATAAAGAGGGGAGTGCTCCCTGAGACTGAAGGTTCAGGTGGTACTGCAATTGGGCAGCAGCTGAGCTCCCCCATGTCATGTCGGACAGATGTGATATTGCAGCCTTCCTCCAGGAAGGGAATGGGGCTGGAGCACCAGAGAGGTCACTAAGCCCTCTGGGAAATGTAGGCAAGGATGATCTGGCAGCTTGTGAAGCCTGGCCAAAGTAGAGTTCTGCTGATCCATAGCAGTGTAGCAGTTCGGGTAACGGGCAAGAAGTAAAAATGGATGACTGATGTTAGATTATTGGGGGGGTAGGAGCAGCAAGCTGACCATGGAGGGCAAGCACACATGGGCAGGGGCAGCAAGCGTAACATTGAAGGCAGGCTAGCATAGGCAGTGGAAGCACAATGGACAATTTAGGGCAGGAGGAAGAGGTCAGGAGCACACACATGGAGGGCAGGTGGGAGGGGTTAGGGGCAGGAACATCAAGCTGACCACAGAGGGCAGGTCAGCATGGTCAAGGGCAGCACAATAGACCACAAAGGGCAGCCGGGAGGGGTCCGGGGCACACAGATGCATAACGGAGGGGATCAGAGGCAGCAACCTGGTTCTTCAGGGCAGGCCAAACTAATCTGGGACAGCATGAGGACAGGAGGGAGACTGCAGAGGCATAAAGATGAAGAATGGATAGAGGGGGACATGACGCCGGGTGAAAGGCTCCAGCACAATCCGAGCATAAGTAACTCATGCTGGAAAGAAATCCATCTCAAAAGGTCTTAAAGGCTTGAACGTGGTTCTTTCCCACACTGCAGATACTTAGGGGTCAGCTCTCCCCTATGGCTTGACATCGCCATCTCCAGGCAGCTTTCTTGCCAGCCTGCAATTCCTTCCGTCATATGCATAAGACTGTTCTAGACTTCCGTATACGGCGGGGTCGGCAAAGGATTTCCACGTAAATACTACTGTTGAGACTTCAACATCTTTCTTCAATCAAAGGCGAATATTGTGGCTATTCCTATGGAAGCACTTGACCACACTGGAGCCCTGGTGCAGGCATCTCTAGGGCCTTTGTATCTGCATGGTGCAGCTGCCATGACCTCAGTCCTCCAGGGCAGCTCAACAACAGTGGCATGCAGTACTTCACAGTAGCTCTACATAAATAAACAGGAACTCACTTCTACCTAACGCCAAGTGAAATGCAGCTTTCATATGTTTAATGCCTTTTTCACTACAACTCATCTTTCAGTGTTGCATTATTTTCTATAATTTTTCGATGGAGATGTGGTTTCAGTATATATATATATCATTAATCTGTGTATAATGTATATGTGAACATTATATAGCGAGACATAGCAAGCCAGCTGATTTCAGACATTGCTCAAGAAAACCTTAAGAAATCCATGAGCCATCCGGGTTAATTCATCAGCAGTTAGTAGAATTAGCCATGCGGCGATTTACAGGAAACCATGATCCCAAAACACAAAACTGTGTACATTCCGCACAGACCTCATAAATCTGTCTCCTGCCAAGCGTAATGCTACGATGACAGCTTTGGTAGCGCATGTCTCCCAAGGCGGTACTTCTGCTGATGGTACGTCACCCAAAGACACTCAGATATCCCCTTCGAAATAGTACCTAAATGTAAAAGAATGAGCGGCCGTTCCCAAAGCTCCGCGCAGAAGCCCGCGGCCAGTTTAAGTTAATGTTGGGCACCGAATACAGAGACTGATTACAGTGGCGGCTCCCCCGCTAAGGCGAAGAAGCGTCGCCCCACTGCTCAAAAGGAAAAATACAATGATAATAACGTAACATTATTACCTTTTTATTCTTCCTATTGCAGTCAGTGGCAAGCGCGGCTGGCCAAAGCAGGGGGAGGAGTGCTTTGCACCCCCTAGGTGCGCCCTTTGCATGTTCCCCACCAGGCTACATTACACAGCCTGGTGAGGAACATGCACAGGCTTCCTGTCCCCATCTGAATGCTGGACCATGGCGCTCAGATCTATCACAACACTGCATCACATCGTTGTGATTGGCTCAGGGGAGCCTGTGTGCCTGGGTGTCTTCTGCTGCCGGCCGGGACTGTAGACAGGAAGAAGGGAGAGGACGAGGACAGGGATGAAGGAAAGGCAGCAGTCGGCCATTTCAGGTAAGTCATTTTTTTTCATTCCCTCTCCCGTTGCCCCTCTGCCTCCGTCTGGTAGCATTATAGGAAAACAATGGTTCTGTCGGGTATGGGTAAAGCAATTGCTTTGTTGAAAAAATGAATCAAGGAGAAAAGGAGAATCAATCAAGTTGACCACACAATCTCAAAGTACAAATCAAGATCAGGCTTGTTTTGAAAGATGTAATGTCATTCTTTATATATAAATTGCATCATTTATATGAAAAAACACAAATGACATTTGTAATGCAGGATTACCAAGGTAGTAAACCGTAGAGTGAGTCAGTGAATTTGTGACAAGGTGACATAAGTGACCGAATTGTGCATAATATATACAGTGAACAAATGCAGGAAAGACTTTTTATATACACAATATACAAGAGGAGGGCCAGTATCGAGGAAAAACAATGACACTGTTTCATGGATAAATCAAAACATGTATGAAAAACAGGTCTCGCACTGGTCCTAACAATTATCGTCGACGTTTCAACCCAATATAAGCGACTTTGAATCGTCATGCAGGGTCTTCATCAGGACATTTAAAATAAACGATGGCAACCTGCAAGAGCAAGTAAAGTACGTGTCAATATTGTGTTGTGATTATTTAATTGTGTGATCCCGAAAGATAAGGGCCATCACTCACCTAGCCAGTGGTCTAGGATGGCCTGGCAGACAAATGTTCACGCGTAGAAATACAGAGCGCCTCATCAAATGTGATCTCTGTAAGTCAAAGTAAAAACGCGTGTTGCCGTCAGTAACCAACAAAGAGTCTGCGCCTATTAAGCTGTGAGGCAACGAATAAGGGTTAATAGACTACAAGAAATGGCCTCTATGTAGACCGGTTCAGGAAATTAAGCGATTCAATCATCAGTTTAAAGAAAATAACTTCAGTGCTTAAAGAGACGCTCACCTTTAGACGGCGGTGGTATTTTAAATGAGGCCGACTCTGGTGAATAAATCGCGTCGGAACCGATCCGAGTTGTACTTCCTATTATTATCTGGAAGGATAAACATTCAATGAGGACTGTTCACGACCGGGTAGGGCCGGGGGCACTGGATAAGGGGATAATTGCTTACTTGGGAAGAAAAGGAGCAAAGCGGTTACGACTCACGCTGCAGCACCTCCTGTCTCAGTCGGAGGAAGCCGCAACTGACAGGCAGGCTGCTACATGAAGGTGAGCGGGGCAGTCCTGTCTGACGTCGACATAGTGACGTGTCAGGAGGGTTGCCTAGCAACCACGGTCGCATCAGGGAATTAAGGCAGCTTGGGTGATGCGCGCGCTATGCTGACGTGGGCTGACAAACAAAATCTCAATCAGCAAGGTTGGCATGATTACTAAGCGAATGATCAGATCGCGTACTATAGAGATGGTTATGTGGAATTGTGCAGTATTACGGGCTACTCTCTCGCTGTGTGAAATTGAGCGGGGCAGTACTTGTTGACGTCAGCAGAGTGACGTGTCAGGAGGGTTGCTTAGCAACCACGGTCGCATCTGGGAACCGATGCAGCTGGGCCAGAGCGCGCGCTAGACTGACATGGACCGACAAACCATATGTCAATCAGCAGGCTTAGCATGATTACTGAATGACCAGATCGTGTGCTATCGTGAAGTATTGCGGGCTCAAGTGGGAGGTGATGAAGCAATTGGAAGTGAAGCGGTATGCCGAGGGGGTTCAGCAACTCTGATCACTAATAATTGTACGTGGCCAAAGCAAAAAATGTGTACAGAGGTATCTATTCATCGAGGTACAATTGGTACAAGATGACAATGAAAAAACGGAAAACACATAAGTCATCGTTTACAACACATGTGCCCAATGGAACAGCTATTAGGAACAACAAGCACGAAGACATAAATCGAGCACAATTTGAGGTCTATCTCAGAGTCCCATGTGAGAGTGCCAGTAAATGACAAAGTAGGTCGAACAATGAAAATATGAACAACTCATATATACACACTGCAGATGAGCCTAAAGTTATGCGATATAGGGTGCATGGAGAAGTGTCATAGTTGCCCCATCTCCCTGGATGTTTCCTCGAGGCTGTTAAGCCCTTGCTGCACAGTATTGAGGAAATGAATCCATCTACACTCTTTTCTCTTCAGATTCACAGCTATTGATCCCCCTCTTGGCGTAAGACTGACCTTCTCTAGCACCCACCATTTCAATTCTTCAGGTAGATGGCTTAGTGCCAGAAAATGATCCACCATGGGGGCCCCTTGCGTTCTGCATCTGATACGGCTCATGTGTTGTAGTATCCTCACTTTTATTTTTTGTGTTGTTTGTCCCACGTATAAGAGATCACAAGGACATCTTATCACATATATTAGATTGGAGCTGTTGCAATTCGTGAAAGTTGATGAGTTATATGTTCTGTCGTTATGGGAGAAGGAAGAGCCCTCTATTGACAACGGACAGGCTTTGCATTGGCCACACTTGTAATGGCCCACGATGGAAGGTAGTCCCAACTGTTCTCTGAGACCACGTGTTTTCGGTGGTTCAAGGTATGCCTTAACAATACTGTCTTTTACATTCTTGGCCCGTTTGAACGCGAAGATAGGTTCCTCGATGGTAGGGAGTTCACTGGCAACAAGATTCCAGTACTTCTTGATGATTTTCTTCATCCCATTGCTCTTCGTGTTAAAGGATGTGACACATACAATGTTTTCACTCTTCGATCTCTTTTCTTTGACCTGTAAGAGTTCATCTCTCGGACAATACCATGCGCGTTTACGTGCGCGTTTCAAGAGACCCAATGGATACCCACGTTCCTTTAGTCGAGCGGTAAGGATCTCAGTTTCTTTAAAGAAATCCGCTCTGCGTGTACAGTTCCTCCTCAGTCTAAGGTATTGGCCATAGGGAAGGTTATCTCTTAGGCTGCGTGGATGGTGAGAGTCATACTTCAGGAGGGTGTTCCGTTCCGTTGGTTTACGAAAGAGGTCACAAATTAGTTGTCCATCATCCACTTCAAAGGTAAGATCCAGGAAATCGATGGTATTGTTATCATTTGACATGGTGAACTGGATATCATTGGATCTAGCATTCAGCCAGCTATAAAACTGATTGAGTTCGTCCTTAGTACCAGACCAGATCATTATAACGTCGTCTATATAACGTTTCCAGACGGTAATGTGGTCAATGAACGGATTCTGGTGGTTGTATAGATGTTCCTCCTCATATGCATCCATGAAGATATTGGCCAGGCTCGGCGCATAGGTAGCCCCCATCGCCACGCCTTTACATTGATAATAAAACTGCTTCATGAAAATAAAATAATTGTGTCTCATGGCAATTTCCAGCAGGCCCAGCAGAAATTCGGTGGAACAACCGAAGAGGAGGGAACAGCCGGCGCACCAATTCACGTGTCCGATTCTTCCAGCCGGAAGCCCATGGGGAGATCTCGACCCGCAGACAAACATACCGTTGGTGAATGCGCATTCTGATGATATAATCGCCACTTGTGTATTAAGCCTTTGAAGTGGATGATGGACAACTAATTTGTGACCTCTTTCGTAAACCAACGGAACGGAACACCCTCCTGAAGTATGACTCTCACCATCCACGCAGCCTAAGAGATAACCTTCCCTATGGCCAATACCTTAGACTGAGGAGGAACTGTACACGCAGAGCGGATTTCTTTAAAGAAACTGAGATCCTTACCGCTCGACTAAAGGAACGTGGGTATCCATTGGGTCTCTTGAAACGCGCACGTAAACGCGCATGGTATTGTCCGAGAGATGAACTCTTACAGGTCAAAGAAAAGAGATCGAAGAGTGAAAACATTGTATGTGTCACATCCTTTAACACGAAGAGCAATGGGATGAAGAAAATCATCAAGAAGTACTGGAATCTTGTTGCCAGTGAACTCCCTACCATCGAGGAACCTATCTTCGCGTTCAAACGGGCCAAGAATGTAAAAGACAGTATTGTTAAGGCATACCTTGAACCACCGAAAACACGTGGTCTCAGAGAACAGTTGGGACTACCTTCCATCGTGGGCCATTATAAGTGTGGCCAATGCAAAGCCTGTCCGTTGTCAATAGAGGGCTCTTCCTTCTCCCATAACGACAGAACATATAACTCATCAACTTTCACGAATTGCAACAGCTCCAATCTAATATATGTGATAAGATGTCCTTGTGATCTCTTATACGTGGGACAAACAACACAAAAAATAAAAGTGAGGATACTACAACACATGAGCCGTATCAGATGCAGAACGCAAGGGGCCCCCATGGTGGATCATTTTCTGGCACTAAGCCATCTACCTGAAGAATTGAAATGGTGGGTGCTAGAGAAGGTCAGTCTTACGCCAAGAGGGGGATCAATAGCTGTGAATCTGAAGAGAAAAGAGTGTAGATGGATTCATTTCCTCAATACTGTGCAGCAAGGGCTTAACAGCCTCGAGGAAACATCCAGGGAGATGGGGCAACTATGACACTTCTCCATGCACCCTATATCGCATAACTTTAGGCTCATCTGCAGTGTGTATATATGAGTTGTTCATATTTTCATTGTTCGACCTACTTTGTCATTTACTGGCACTCTCACATGGGACTCTGAGATAGACCTCAAATTGTGCTCGATTTATGTCTTCGTGCTTGTTGTTCCTAATAGCTGTTCCATTGGGCACATGTGTTGTAAACGATGACTTATGTGTTTTCCGTTTTTTCATTGTCATCTTGTACCAATTGTACCTCGATGAATACATACCTCTGTACACATTTTTTGCTTTGGCCACGTACAATTATTAGTGATCAGAGTTGCTGAACCCCCTCGGCATACCGCTTCACTTCCAATTGCTTCATCACCTCCCACTTGAGCCCGCAATACTGCACGATAGCACACGATCTGGTCATTCAGTAATCATGCTAAGCCTGCTGATTGACATATGGTTTGTCGGTCCATGTCAGTCTAGCGCGCGCTCTGGCCCAGCTGCATCGGTTCCCAGATGCGACCGTGGTTGCTAAGCAACCCTCCTGACACGTCACTCTGCTGACGTCAACAAGTACTGCCCCGCTCAATTTCACACAGCGAGAGAGTAGCCCGTAATACTGCACAATTCCACATAACCATCTCTATAGTACGCGATCTGATCATTCGCTTAGTAATCATGCCAACCTTGCTGATTGAGATTTTGTTTGTCAGCCCACGTCAGCATAGCGCGCGCATCGCCCAAGCTGCCTTAATTCCCTGATGCGACCGTGGTTGCTAGGCAACCCTCCTGACACGTCACTATGTCGACGTCAGACAGGACTGCCCCGCTCACCTTCATGTAGCAGCCTGCCTGTCAGTTGCGGCTTCCTCCGACTGAGACAGGAGGTGCTGCAGCGTGAGTCGTAACCGCTTTGCTCCTTTTCTTCCCAAGTAAGCAATTATCCCCTTATCCAGTGCCCCCGGCCCTACCCGGTCGTGAACAGTCCTCATTGAATGTTTATCCTTCCAGATAATAATAGGAAGTACAACTCGGATCGGTTCCGACGCGATTTATTCACCAGAGTCGGCCTCATTTAAAATACCACCGCCGTCTAAAGGTGAGCGTCTCTTTAAGCACTGAAGTTATTTTCTTTAAACTGATGATTGAATCGCTTAATTTCCTGAACCGGTCTACATAGAGGCCATTTCTTGTAGTCTATTAACCCTTATTCGTTGCCTCACAGCTTAATAGGCGCAGACTCTTTGTTGGTTACTGACGGCAACACGCGTTTTTACTTTGACTTACAGAGATCACATTTGATGAGGCGCTCTGTATTTCTACGCGTGAACGTTTGTCTGCCAGGCCATCCTAGACCACTGGCTAGGTGAGTGATGGCCCTTATCTTTCGGGATCACACAATTAAATAATCACAACACAATATTGACACGTACTTTACTTGCTCTTGCAGGTTGCCATCGTTTATTTTAAATGTCCTGATGAAGACCCTGCATGACGATTCAAAGTCGCTTATATTGGGTTGAAACGTCGACGATAATTGTTAGGACCAGTGCGAGACCTGTTTTTCATACATGTTTTGATTTATCCATGAAACAGTGTCATTGTTTTTCCTCGATACTGGCCCTCCTCTTGTATATTGTGTATATAAAAAGTCTTTCCTGCATTTGTTCACTGTATATATTATGCACAATTCGGTCACTTATGTCACCTTGTCACAAATTCACTGACTCACTCTACGGTTTACTACCTTGGTAATCCTGCATTACAAATGTCATTTGTGTTTTTTCATATAAATGATGCAATTTATATATAAAGAATGACATTACATCTTTCAAAACAAGCCTGATCTTGATTTGTACTTTGAGATTGTGTGGTCAACTTGATTGATTCTCCTTTTCTCCTTGATTCATTTTTTCAACAAAGCAATTGCTTTACCCATACCCGACAGAACCATTGTTTTCCTATAATAATCCTACCCAGGTTCTGAGGGACACAGGGTCACCCCATTGTTTATATATTATCCGTCTGGTAGCAGCCGCTACTGAGACTGAATAGTCTTTATTTCACCCCATGCCTCTTTAATCCACCACCAGACACTCCCAGTTCCTTTATTTCACCCTCGCCTGTCCCTGCGTTCTCCCTTTGTAGCCGTTTTTAAGTCTTCCCCTTCCTCGTCTTTCCATTTTGTTTTCATTTCTCTCTCTTCCTCTTGGTATATGTCTGACGCACAAAAATAAGGGCCATCTCCCAAAAATAAGTACCTGTTGCCCCCACCGGCTCAAATTAAGAAGTGGAAATACTCTGTTACCTTCCTGGTGACAGGAAACAAAATCTATATACATTGAAGTAACGAATATAAATCTCTGTATTCTGTTCTGGTTAGAGCTTCCCACTGCGCACACCACCAGCATCACATCACCTTACCCTTAACACTAACATTTCAATATATCTGAAATGATGGGGCGAGCAAACATTTTCCTTGTGGACTTGCAACTGATGGGTAAGACTACATAAATGAGAACCTCAAAGACAACAGAGTTTTTTATTTTTTTTATTTCTGCAGTAGCACTGTTACACAAAACAGTACACGAGGGTGAAGTGTACAGAGCACCCCGCTGCCATGAAGCACCTCTCGCTGCCTTCATTCTTAACGAGTGAATAAATGACAGGTTTGTAAAGCGCAGAGCTACACTGGAGCCGAGTCCAGGTCCAAGTGCAAGTAAGACGAACATGGAGTTGAGCACAGCGACTAAGGAGGGGGCAAGAGATGTTTCGCAACTCACCGGTGATCTCTGTTGTGGTTTCGCTGGCCTAGCTGGGTGCGCTGTAAATAACGGACACTGCACACATTGCCATAGTGTCGGCGCAACTGCCCATGCCGGGCGCGCCCCCTTTATTTAACTACAGGCGTACGCCACCGTCGTGGCGTACGCATAACGTCCTCGCCACCCGCGCTCTAGCGTCAGACGCTAGAGCACTAACTGCAACATCCCTCTCCAACTTGGATGACAAAATTAACTATAGTCCCCGACAGTCACTCACTTACTTGGCAAGCAAAGTCTCTGAGGCGGCTGCTCGGCGGGGGGTTCCCCCTCAGTCCATACCTTGCGGTGGCTCGGGTGTTGGGACTGGATGGGTGATCACCTTCCGCCTCGCCGCCTTCGGGGGCAGGGCGACCCTGCTCTTGTGCTGACTCGTGTCTGACGGGGGTCGGCAGGGGTTCCAGGCCGGGGATCGGGGCGTGTTCGTCCTCATCATTCGCCCCTCCGTGGTGGTGTTCGGTGGCCTCCGGAATCCGCTTGAACCACGAGATTTTCCGTGTGGCTGATTCCGTCCCCCTCTTTGCGGTCACCATTGTGCCCCGTCTATGTTCCACTGTCCAGCTACCGGGCTCATACCGCGGCTTGAACTTCCCTCCGGGTCTTCTGGTCCTCATGAGGACATTGTCTCCTGGCCTGATGTCGCGTTCCCGACTGCCTCTTGACCGGCTCACTTGTTGGTTCCGGTGCGCTCGTCGTTGGAAAGCCCGCTCTGCTTCAAAAGGTGGAGGGGCCCACCCCGGGGCTGTAGGTAGACCGTCGCGTCGCGTCCCCTTCAGCATGAGAGTCCAGGGCGCTTGTTTGGTGGAGCAGTGTGGTGTGCTCCGATATTCCCCTAGGAATCGTTGGATCTCCCGTTCCGGGTCTTGGTGTTCAACCCCAGCTATTCGTATGACTTTATTCAGTGTCCGCATGAAGCGTTCGACCTCGCCATTGGCCTGCGGCCACTGAGGGGTGATCCGCCAGTGTCGTATGCCCTGGATTCTGAGGAACTGCCGGAACTCGTGGCCTTGGAATGGTGGGCCATTATCGCTCTTCAGTTCAGAGGGGCGCCCAAACATATTGAATGGCTTCTCCAGGGCGGGCCCTACAAAGGTGAATGCTGTAGATGGTAACGCCTCCACCAGGGGGTACTTGGAGAAGTTGTCGATAATGACCAGTGTCACTCTCCCGTCCGGGAGACTTCCGAAGTCTATGCTGACCTTGTCCCACGGGTGAGTTCCTGGTTCCTCCGTCACGATGGGAGCCGGAGGTTCGGGGCCGCTCGTCACCTGGCAGGCCTGGCAGCTCTTCACCACGTCCTCTACCAGGCTGTCCATCCCTGGGAACCATATCTTCGCCCTCATCCGGGCCTTCATTTTTTCTGTTCCCTGATGACCCTTGTGGGCGATGAGTGTGGCCTGGCGGCGCAGTGCTGTTGGCATGACGATCCTGGACCCTCTCAGGATGATCCCATCTCGGGTCGCACTGAGCTCGTTCCGTATCCGCCAGACTTGTTGCAAGTCTCTCCTCTCGTCATCTGTCCACGAGTTGGCGGATTGTATGAAGTCGGCCCACGATCCTTTTTGGAGGGCTTCTCGGGTCCTGGCCATCACAGTGTCGTGCTCCGCTGCTTGTAGGATCTCCTGGATCGTCAACACCTGTGGGCATGTCAGGGCGGCCAGGAGGTCAAGGTGTGCCTCGGCGTCATCCTCATCTTCCTTTCCGGTAGGGGCATGCTCACTCTTCTCGGGGTGCCTTGACAGGAAGTCCGCCGGATTATTGGCGCCGGGCCGATATGTTACGTCCATCTGATATTGCTGCAGCCCGATGGCCCACCTCTCGATCCTCGGCGGGGGGTGAGGAGCGGTCCCTTTGAAAAGGGGTACTAGCGGCTGGTGGTCCGTCAAGACTGTGAACGGGTGCCCGCAGACGTACAGGTGGAAGTGCCGACAGCCCCATCGTATAGCCAGTGCTTCTCGTTCAATTTGAGAGTACCTCTGTTCCGTAGCTGTGAGTACCTTGCTGGCGTATGCCAGGGTCGCCCATCTCCCGGGTTCTTGCTCCTGGGTGAGAACCGCTCCCAGCCCCACCGGGCTGGCGTCGACGAGGAGCTCGGTCTTCTGTGTTGGGTCGAAGTAGACTAGTGTGGCCTGGTCAAGGAGTGCAGTTTTGATGGCCTGAAACGCGTCCTCTTCCCAGTGACCCCACTGCCATAGGGTGTCGTTCTTTGTGAGGCGCCTGACCAGCTCAGCAATCGTAGCCAGGTTCGGGATGAATCGCCCACAGTAGGTAGCCATCCCAAGGAAACTGCATACTTCAGAGGCGGAAGCTGACGCTGGAGCATCTTTGATGGCCTGGGATTTTCTCGGGTCCACCTGGATGCCTTGGTTGGTGAATGTGTATCCAAAGAATTCGATTTGTTGCTGGAAGAACTGGCACTTGTCTCGGTGCAGTGTGACCCCGTACTCCTTGAGCCAGGTCAGTGTGGCTCGGACCCGCCGATAGTGTTCATCCACCGTTGTGGAGTGGATTAGTATATCGTCACTGACGTTCAACACTCCAGGCAGCCCTTGCAATATGTCTCGGACGGCGTTCTGGAAGATTTCCGCCGACGACGAGATTCCAAAGTTGAGGCGTCGGTATCTTCGCAGCCCCAGATGTGTGCTGAACGTGGTGATATATCTACTTTCCTCGGCTAGTGTCAGCTGGTGGTAGCCCGCATTTAAGTCTAGCTTGGAGAACCACCGGGCCCCATTGAGGTCAGCAATTATATCATCCATAGTGGGCGTGATATGTCTCTCTCTCTTGATGGCCTTGTTGGGCAGCCTCATGTCAATGCACACGCGGATTTTGCCTGGTTGGCGGGGCTTCTCCGCTATCACCATTGGGGATACCCACGGGGTGGGTCCAGTTACTGCTTCTATGACCCCTTGTTCTTCCAGTTTTCTCAGTTCCTCTTCCACCAGTGGGCGGAGGTGGAACGGAATTCGTCTGTGCTTCAGCGCTGTGGGTGCAACCGAGCGATCGATGTGGAGTTTGACTGGTGGCCGTTTGATGTTCCCGAGGCCGGTGAACAACTCCGGGAATTGGTCCAGCAAGTTAGTCGTTTGGGTGTCTTGTACCTTGCGGAGGAAGGCTAGCAGCCCTAAGTCTTCGGCGGCATGTCCGCTCAGGAGCGTGTCCACCTCCTGATTAATGATGTGAATGTCGATCGTTATCTCCGTATCTTCTGTCCTCACCGGGACTGTCATTTTTCCTGCGAGGGGCAGGGGCACATCGCTTCCGTAGGCGTAAATTTGGGCCTTCGACCGCCTGAGTTCTGGTTTTGGCCGGAGGCGGTTATATTGTTGCACTCCCATAACAGTGACTGATGCACCAGTGTCTATCACAGCGTTTACTCTGGACCCTGCGACCATGATGTCACACCGGGGCTGTGGTCTCCTTGCGCTTTTGAGGGCCCTGGTGAACGAGATTAGGTATGTCTCCCCTTCATCATCGGATCCGGAATCGTCATCTCGCAGGGCTTGCGCCTGTCTGTGGCTTGTATCGGTGTGGGAGGACAGGGATAGCTGTGACAGCTATCTCACCATGTTTCTTGCGGGCCTCTTCCCCCGTTGGTCTCTCCTTGTGGACCTTTTCCGGCAGACAGACGCGAAGTGATTCACCGTGCCACAGTTGGTGCACGTCTTCCCTCTCGCCGGGCACGACCTGCCTGGGTGTTCATCATACCCGCAGTACCCACACTGGGCCGGGGTCGCCTTCCTGGCGGTGAGTCGGAGCGCCTTCTCGTGCGCCTGCACTGCGTCTGTCCGTTCCGTCTTGATCGTCGCTCCGGGCCCTGTGCCTCGTGTGAATGCTTGTTCCATCTCTTCCGCACGAGCGTCGGATAGGTCATGGGACTGTGCGAGCACTAGGATGTCCGCCATCGGGATGTTTGGTTGGCGAAGAATGAGGCTCCTCAGCTTCTTGCTCCGGATGCCACAGATCAACTTGCTCTGATCTCTTCCTTGGCCCTGTCTCCGACCAGGTGCGTGTCCGCCAGCACTCTCAGGCGTGCGTGGAATGCGTCCACTGACTCCCCTTCTCTCTGCCTTGCTTGACGCAGCTTAAAGTGTTCAAAATCAGGGTTCATCTGGGGGTTGAAGTGCGTGTTGAGGGCCGCCACTGCCGCGTCGTAGTCGTCCGCCCTCCCTGTGTTGGGGAGGTGTTTGAAAAGGAGGTATACCTCTTCCCCTGCGTAGTGAAGTAACAACGACCGCTTCACTGCCCCATCCGTCTCTCTCGTGCCGATGAAATAATTGTTGAGCCGGCCAATCCACGTCTGCCAGCGTGGGGCGGCAGTGGCAGGGTCAGCGGTCTCACTGAAGGGCGGCAGAACACCAGACGGCGGGTGGAGGGGCACAGCAGGCGTCGGACGCTCATTGTCCCCCATGACTCAGGGAGAGCGACTTGTCTGGTGGGCGCTGGCACGGGGATCCGCGTGGTAAGGTGCACAGTTGGGCACGTGGCAGCAGGTGTGGGCCAGTGGAGGGCAGCACAGCCGAAAGCCTGACTCAGGGGCGCAGGACAGAGGGTGGTTTCAGCAACCGGCAGGAGCACTTGAAAGAGAGCGGGAATGTTCATCCGCCGATAAGAGCCAGCAGTGTTGGGTGCACACGTGCGCTCACCTCCAAGCAGCAAGGTCGTGAGGTTCGTGGGGCTCCAGCTCCGGTAATATCGGAGCGAGTTCACGACAGTCTGGAGAGGCGGCACCACGTGCGCACGCGCGGGGCTGCCGCGGGCCGAAGTGCGGGACACAGCGTTGCACGCGGAGGTGCGTATCAGCCTTCGTCGCCAATTTTGTGGTTTCGCTGGCCTAGCTGGGCGCGCTGTAAATAACGGACACTGCACACATTGCCATAGTGTCGGCGCAACTGCTCATGCCGGGCGCGCCCCCTTTATTTAACTACAGGCGTACGCCACCGTCATGGCGTACGCATAACGTCCTCGCCACCTGCGCTCTAGCGTCAGACGCTAGAGCGCTAACTGCAACAATCTCCATTACCCCGATGAAGGCCCTCCTCGTCCCAGTCCTTAGCAAGTGAGGCAAGATTGCCTCACACGTGTAAGGACTGGGGCGAGGAGGACACATGAGGGGTTATGTGTTTTCAAACGTTTACAAACGGAGAGAAGGCTCTTAATACCTTGGGGTGAAAAGGGAGCGTATTCCAGGCTTGGCCAAAGACTACTGCAAAAGCAGGGACAAAAGGGGGGCAGTCTCGGAGCGAACGGGTTTGTTTAAAGCAAATACATTCTGCAGGTGCTTCTGGTCATTGCCATGAGCTGCTTTGTGGCAGAGGCAGAGGGGCTTGAAGAGACCTCGCTTCCTGGTGGGTGACCAGTCATTAGACTGAAGGCGGGAAGAGTTGTGGCCACGGACGGCCTGGATGCCGCAGTCTGAAGTCATCGAAGTCTGGAGATCAGAGGCCTTAGAAGTCCCAGATAAAGAGCAGAGATGATTATTGCCTGGACTATGGATGGGGGAATCTGGGGAGATCCAAGCAGAGCAGCAGGAGGAAGCAGACGGCATGAGGTCATTAACTAGTGGGGCACAGGACAGCTGACGGTCGAGCAGAATGTCACGGTTGTGAGCGGAGGAGGTGGAACCCGTGGGGAGCCCAGATCTGAGGGCTGCAGGCGGAGTTCTGGAGCGAGGACTTGCCAAAGAGGAGCCCTTTCATTTACCAGAATGAAGGCCCTGGGAACTGGAGGTCATCCAGGATGGAACAGCAAGCACTCACCTGCTGTTGGAAAGCACCGGCAGCATGCCTTTAAAAAACATTCGTGCTGCTGAACTTATGCTTTTTACCAACTCCTCACAGACTGCCCTGCCCCTACAGATGGCTCTTGAGAGGCTGAGTTCAGTTTCGAGCAGAAATCAGCTTTACATTCCTGAAGCCCTGCATACATTTGGAAATCTATGATTGGAGGGTGACAGACTGAAGAGCAGGCGCCTTTGGTACAAACAGAGGAGCGCCCCATGAGTGCCTTTTTTGTTCCAGGCTTAAATTTGCACTTAGAAGCTTCAGCCACAAAGCACTGAGGAAAACTGAAAATTCCTATCATAGCTGATGTTTATTTTTACGATGAATTTGAAAATGTAATTGTTGGGAATATTTAGTGAGTGGCAGGTTGTATTCTTGGTATGTTTCTCTGGCAGTGGGTGCTGTGGTGTCAATCACTCCACAACCGTTCTGCCAGCAGCTACAGTGTGCATTCCTTCCCCATGCTAAGACACGACTCTCCTGCTGCTTTCAGAGCAGTTGTCTTTGAAGTAACTGAAAGAGGAGTCAGTGGTTGAGAAAACTATCACCTACATGAATTACCCTAAAATTATTTCAAATTCCACCCCCTTCTTAAAACAGCCTGCTTACTTCGCTCCTGTGAAAAGTACGTACAAGATCAGCAAACACACGAGGCCCACACCATACTGCTTTCCACAAGGACTGTTTTCGCCGCAAACTGCATAACGACGGGAAATCACTGCCCTATGTGACAACATCGTCTCTGTAACCTTTCCCAGAGTTGGATTGGCGCCACCTTGTGGGCGGATAGTGATACATTGGTAGCCAAAGTTGGCAGTGACTGATACAGTCACTGTATTGCTGTTTCCAATCCCTGTGATGTAACAAACCTGACTACGACCTTTACTTTTAAGTAAGCTTTTACCTTGTGCTAGTATTAGGGGGTGAATACTTGCGCTTTTTATGAGTCACAATGACTGTTTAGTATTGTATAGCAACATTTATATAGCGCTTACTACCCTTTGCAGGGCGCTGGAGCGCTTGCCTACATGGATAGCACACTACACCATGCATGGTGTGTGGTTGGAAGGACGTTGTCTTGTTTTCATCCTATGTGGGAAGTGTGTCCATGCTGTGCGTGATGACCCCCGAGCTGCTGTAATTATGTTTATTTATTTTTTGGGGTCCTCGTCACTTCTATAGGTCAGTGACCGCTATAGCCAAAGGCCATGGGCAGAACAGACCTACCTCTACATCAAAGATGCTAGGCTTCTACAATTTTGTGTGCAGCACATACCTTCTTATTCAACACAAAAGGTCTGAGTCCCGCCACTGGTGTAATCGTTGGGCCGGTGACTCTAGTTGTTTATAGCAAGCTAGACATTTGTTCCCAAAACCAAACCTTTTTTAGGCTTCGCCTGCACAGCCCTTTCGCTTTGCTTGAGAAATCTTTTGTTTTTAATATAAAATTAAAAGAGACTTACATCCCACCTCCTCTCATTCCTGGCTTCTCATTGGTTCCTGTGGTGCCACTTACCTTTCCTCTATTTCTATTGGCTGTAGCATATTTTCCTGCATCTACCAATGCTTGTTCTTCGTCGACTTCTCTTATCAGTTTCCCGCTCCCGAAATACTGTTAATATCCGCTTTGGTGGAACTATATTTTCATAAAGTTTTGTCTTTTACTCTAGCAGCATATTTATATAACAATTTATCACTGGAGAGATAAAGTGTTTTTCATAGAATCACAGGATGTTACGCGGCGCTGCCGAGACTCGAACCACAATCCCCAGCTCTCAATGCAGCAGCTCTGGCCGCTCCGCCACATCTTCTCCACTCCTGTGTTTTCTGTCAGGGAGCTCTTTCCTCCTTCTGAACGATGACTGATGAAAACAGCTCTTTCATTAATTGCATAGGCGAAACCAAGGCATTATCAATGCTTGTCCACTTTCGGATCGCAAGATTAAAGCTACGAATTCTTCTCATTTCTCTTATCCACTCCTGCTTCAAGAGAGGGTTCACGTCCATGCACTTTTTACAGATAATAGGTCTTGTTGCCAAAATCAGATAAAAGATAAAGGGCCATATGTAGGAAGCCTAATACCGGTCGGTAACGGCCGATTTTCGGTAAATATCCCGTTACCGACCGGTATTTAGGCTTTTGCTATGTAGGGGGCACATTTCAGGATTCTGTAATTTACCGAATCGGTAAAATTACCGAATCGGTAATTTTACCGATTCGGTAAATACCGAATCCTGAAATGATATGTAGGTGACACTCAAATGAGTGATGTGTAGGGAAAATAATTCGGTATTTAGCACCAAATATAGGTTGATGCTAAATAACGAATACATTGCAAAAAGCAATATTTTGCTGGACTAAGAGTGCCATGTGGCAGACATACATGCCCTTAGGGCATGTATGTGCGCCACATGTGCACACATGCAGGAATCAGGGGTGCAACAGGGTGTCACTGTGACACCCTGCCACCCTTGATTGTGCTCCCCCCATTACCGATTCGGTATTTACCGATTCGGTAATGGTAACTGGCTTCCCATTGATTCCTATGGGCCTCCTGGCCCATAGGAATCAATGGGAAGGCATGCATCATTACCGAATCGGTAAATACCGATTCTAAATTACCGACCCTTTCCGAATCGGTAAATATTACCGATAGATTACCTACATATCATTTACCGATTCATAAATACCGAATCAGTAAAATTTGGTATTTATGAATCGGTAAATGTTAGGCTACCTACATATGGCCCTAAGTGGCGCTCCCTTCGAGGCAAGAGTTTATAGTCATTCAGTTGCATCCCAAATAGTATTTGAGAACGGGCTTACCTTGAAATCCAGTCTGAGTACCTCTGAGATTACCTCACATACATCCTCCCAAAATTGCTTCAGGGCAGTACACTGCGCAAATGTGCACATCATTTGCATAAGGGCAGCACACTTTTTGCACACTGCTCCTCGAGCCTCTCCCATTTTTAGATCTCATGCGGGTCTAGTATGCCCTGAGTAAAATGAACAAATGATTCCTCTTGAGCGAGGCAGGTTTAACAATAGCATATAACATTTTAAAGGATACTTGCCAAATCTCATCCAACTGCTGGTTCCGCAAGTATTCTTCCCAAATTGTGTGGTCTTGTCGAGTCTTTAGTCTCACAAAGGAAATCATACCGCCTGGAAACTTCTTTTTTTACCAAGCCAACACCAAGAATGCTTCCCCAGATTTCAGGATCTAGAGTCTTTTTATCCTGTTCTATCATTCTAGTCCAAGAAGAAATTTAAATACATTTTGAACTTGGAATGCTTGAAGTTGGTCTTTAAACAAAATTAGAGCATTGGAATGTTGGGAGCTCCATTGAAAACAGTGGAGTGATCAGGGCTTCAAATGGCCAGTAGCAACCTGGAGCATCAACATTCCAATGTTGTGGTTTACAGCTGTTGCTGTGAACAAAGGCCTCACAGAGCCCGAGGCCTTTGTTTTATTTGTTAGAACATTCTGCCCTCTAGTGGCAAAATGCTCTAATAGCCTTATAGCCCTCTGTAGTTGGGCTATACAGGCAATAAAGTCCACTCCCTTGTTAAAGGCCTTCTAATTCAGCCTTTAACGCTGGAGTGGGCTTTTACTGGCCGGTATAGCTTGCTATAAAGCGATAATAGTCCCATGATCTCAAACCCTCCTCTCCCAGTAAATCCCCTCAGACTGTTAGTCCAGATTCTGTAAACAGGTTACTCAAGCCATCCTTCAAGAGTTCTGGTGTACATGGGGAATCCCAAAGGAGAGCAGAATAGGATCAGTATGAGATCGCCAATCTAGACCTTATAAAATACCATACGTCTGTCCTAGTTCTAAGAGTCTTTAATGTAACGTTTTTAAAAACTTTGGAGAGCCAAATTTATAAAGCAAACCACTGCCCCAATTATGGATTTTAACATCATCTGCCACAACTGCCCCCTAGGAGACTGATCGCGAGAGCCTAGGAACATTCTGAATGATTCAAATTGTGCAGTCAACAATAAAATTGAACGTCTAGCAATTGTAGGCCACCCTTCCTCAGGTTTGCCCTTCATTTTTTCCATGATATTCTAGCACCTTTCAAAGCACAGACAACGCGATTTAGCATATTCTGGTGCTGATAGAGTGCATGTTTCTCAAACTAGAGAGGAGTGCAACTAAAAAGAAAGGTGAGTTTAGGGAGAATACATATTTTAATCAGATTAATCCATCCACAGATTGATTGCGGAATGTTCTTCCACTTTGCTAATAGGTTCTTTATTTCTCCTGAAATGCTGTCTAGGTTAACCTTGGGAACCATATCCATGCTTTGATCTATTTCGATATCTAGGTACCTCACTGCCTTTTTCAAAAAGTGACTGCTGTAGTCCAAATTCCATGTCATGATTTCAGTCTTGCCTTGATTCAATTGATAACCTGACAGGATTCCAGACTCAGAGGCAAGTTTTTCAGACCTCCACACTATTCCCTCAGGATGATCTGTGAAAAATATTATGTTGTCAGCATATAAGGATAATTTCTTCTTATAACCCTGAACTTCAAACAAGGGGATCGTATCCAATGTCCTCACTTTATAAGCGAGAGGTTCAATATATGGGTCAAAAAGTGCTAGAGATAGGGGACACCCCTGTTGTGCATCCTTGGTGAACCAAACATTCTCAGAGTACTGTTTACCAGAATTATTGCATCTGCATTAGGATAGAGGCTTTTCATTGCAGTAATAAAAAGGTCTGGTACCCTAAATGTACATAGACAAGACTATAAATATTGCCAATTGACCTGGTCAAATGCTTTGACAACATCAAATGTAGCCATTGCCAGTGGGGCCAAGGTTGTTGTTGCCAAATCTATGACCCGATCAATTGTTGGACTAAGTCTGTTTGCTGTCTTCCAGGGATAAATCCTTGTTGATCTTCAGAAATTAGTTTTGCAGCTACTCCTGAGAGTTTTTTCACTAAGATCACAGCAAGTATCTTATAGCTTACATTAAGTAGAGAGTTGGGCCGGTGTAACTCACACCGCTCAGGATTCTTTTTCGACTTTAAGATTACTACAATTGTACCTTCGATACAGGTGGTGATGTACCCTTCTGTAAGATGCCATTAAACAGTGACCGTCATATCACATAATTCATCAGTGAAACACTTATAGAGCTCTCTCAGAATGTCATTTGGGCCTGCTGCCTTCACATTTTTCATTTTAACCAAAACTGAACATATTTCTTCATGTGTAATCTCCGGCATCAAGATTTTCTGATCATCCTCACCAAGGAAGAGTAAATTAAGAGTGCTGACCAGTCTTTTAGACTCTGTCTCAACTATTTCTTTCCTGATAGAGGTGCTGGTAAAAGTTCTTGATTGTGTTTGCTCTTTGCCCTGTCTGCCAATATATGCAGTCCATGTGGTTACAAGTTGTATGGGTCTTTTCCTTCCATGCCAGCAATTGTCTGCCCTTTCTCCATATTCACAATGCTGCTGAGTTATTGCATCCCACTTATCCCTGAGCTTTCTTTCCATATCTGTTCTACACTTTACAACCCTCAAATTCTAAGTTAAGCCTTTCATAATCCTTCTCATTTCTCAGGTCTGCCAATGACCTCTCCAGCTTACACATATCCTCTCTTAATTCCCTTTCCTTATTTCTCTCTGATCTTGTAAATAATATCGACCATTTGGGACTAATACTTCTTATATATGCCTTATAACCATCCCACACAATATTCTCAGTAGACCTCTCCCTATTAAACTTCATAAACTCCTGAATCGTAGCTCCACCACTAAGCCCCGTTGCGATAACAGTTGCCTTTCCAAAGACCACCTGGTACCCAAACTGTTATCTCTCACTTCAAATTGCAACCATACCAAAGCATAAGCAGAAAGGGAGGAAGGCTCACATTCAGTCTGTAGATAATAAAATCCTTTCTTATATACAAACCATACAGTACTCATAGGACATTCGAATCAGGAAACAGAAAGGATGAAGATAAGATGGGAATGCAACACGCCATCTAGTGGCACAAAATTGGAATATCGATCAAGCCCTGATGAATTCCCACTGCGACGAAACGCGTTGGCTGGGCCGAATGGATTGCTTCTGTCAAATTGGCATTTTTTTTATAGAATTGAATTCAAAGCAACTCGCAAGACTCCTGAATAACATTTATTTGTCACATCATGACTACTTGATCTATTGCTATAGAACAGTTTAATCATCTGTTGATTTTGTAACAGATAATCCTGTATAGAATTGAAAGCTCCTTTTTTTGTTATTTCTTAACTTTGTGTTGGGGTGGCATCTTGGCAATGGGGTAACAAAACTAGAGCGTGGGAGGAAACAGTATTTGTATTAATTACACATCACTGTGCCGTTTGGAGCCCACATTGCCAGTGTGCTGTTTACCAGTCTATATCTATGGCCATATTTAGTATTGAAAAACGAGTACACCCTCTGTTGCCCCATCCTCATTCTCCAGGGATCACTTAAACCAAGGTCCTTCAGGACCTTCATCATCGTAGGAGAATTCACATGTGGCTAGTGAGTAGTTCTAGCTAATGCATTATTCATTAGGATATTGAAATCCTCTCCCCATATTAATGGGGTACTATATTCCAACCATCTAGTCAGTAGCCGCCTCAGGGGCGCTGGGTCATCAACATTAGGCCCGTAATAGTCAACAGTTGTAGAGGTCATCATGTTATGTGACACAGTGCTTAGGTGTGTGGTGGATGAAGAAGTGTGACAGAAGGCTCACAGTTTATGCTTTTCAGTAAACTGGCAGCTCAGAGCAGCTCTGCAGGTCCGTTATAAAATGTCTTATTTTTCTTATTCTTCTGAGCTGGCAACTGCACTGGGTTGTTAATTCTGAGATATCTTGTTTAAAGTTTATAGTCCTAAGCAGGCATGTTTGGAGGGAGACATGGATCAGAGACTTGCTTGGATGGAGTTTATTCCTAACATCCCATATCTGATTGCCATTGTGAGATGTCAAAAGAGGTCATAGTTTAAGGGTATTTGGAACCGCAGTTTGTGGACTAAATTAAAGTCCTTTATTGGCCAGCGGCACTTGGCTGATCTCTTCAGTTGCTCCATGCCTGTTCAGTTGGTGATGGTTAGTGTATTGCTGTGGACTATTACAGTACTGGGTAATGGACATGACCTATAGCAGTTTTATCTTATGCAAGTGTAAGAGTTTCAAGCAGTATAATGACATGATTATGCAGTCTATGAACTACAATCGACTGCCCAACTGCTGAGTGTTATGGAATTAGTATTAGTATGAGATATATTTTGTATTGTAATTGCATTTATATAGCACTTACTAATCCTGAAGAGGAATTGTACCAGTTTACAAAGGGGGGCATGCGGATCTGGGCCCCAGGGTTAGTAGGTTATTTTTTGTTAGTGTTGGTTATTTGGATTAATCTTGCACTCTTAAAAAAACCATGCCACGCATTTACTATAGTTTCTATGAGGTAGATAAAATTAAAAGGAGTTAGGTATGATCTTTAGTGAGGGAGGGAAATATGTGAATTCATGCATTGATTGGCGGTATTAATAGAGGAGTTATAGGAGATTAGGTATTGTCAGGTTGCAGGAGTACAAGTTTTAAAAGAGAAGTTGTGAGCTTTGAGATGAGGTGTGGGCAATATGTAGACCTACGATAATAGGGATTAAGGCAAACAGGATTGTGGCTTAGAGTAGGGTGTGCTCAGAGAGAAGAGGCATGCAGAGGATGGAATAGAAGGAGAGAGTATTTCGAGAGAAAAAAGGATAGGCGGGAATTGGACGTTTTTAGTCAAAGTCAGTTTTCATGCAGGGCTTTTATGCATATTGTGGAGGCTTCTTGTGGCTGCATGCAAACCTGTTGAAAGAATTATTTGCATGTGTTGCTGCTACAAAGTTGGTGTCATTGTTGGCCACAAAGGCACCAGTGTGCAAGAACACACACACACACACACACACACACACGCAAACATAACACACACAGACGACCATCACCATGGGTAAATAGAATTAAAATAAGCATGGTTTCACTTTCCCATAAAATCCGATGGAAGGAAAACACAAAACCGAAATGTTGTACTTTAAATATTTGTGCTATTGATGCATCTCCACTTTCTCTTTGATAGTCAGGGTGGGATGAAGGAAAACAGAGTCTGTTTTAGTTTTTTTTTCCCTCAGTTCAGGGTCAATTATGGTGCTCCACCTCCCCTCTCCATGCAAGGTCTTGTGTCCCTCCCTGTCTCCTCCATGCAGTGTGCTCCGTATATGCTCTGCTGAGAACTCACTTGGGTTGTTAAGGTCACATGCAGCCCTTACTTCAATGATTTATGCAGTACATTTGAAAGAACATTTTTATTGTAACAGGGAGATCTCAGACATGCGGTGCTGTAAATGGAATAGCACGAACTATAAGGACAAACAGAGACCAAATTACAGAAACCTGTGTGTAATGATGGGCGAGGGGCCTGCGGCTAGGGCACAACTGTTGGGTGCATTGGTATTTTGGAACTGGAACAGACATATCAAACACTCTTTCACCAACAAATGCATCTAGGTACTAAAACCATGAACCCACATCTCTGTCGCTCTCTCCTCCTGGCACTCTCTCAGTTGCTTTCTGTTGTGCTCCCCAGCTCAAGTCACTCTATCTTTCTCCACTCGTCCTCTATGGCCGTCCTCAAAGCTCTTGCCCCTCAGTCGCACTGTGTTCCCTTGGTCTTCTTATCTCGCTGCAACCAACCTTCTATTTTTCTCTGTATATTGTTCCTTTCCCTTCACACCCTCCCTTTGTCATTCTTTCTCTTTCCCTACTGCTTCTCTCTCCCATTTCTCTGTCCCTTTTTCCCCACTGGATCCCTCTCCCTACTTCTTTCTGTACTGTTTCTTTTCTCTACCTCTATCCCCACTATTCAGCCGCCCCATCTCCTCCACTTCTATCGCTCCCCTCTCTTTTCCTCCTTCTCGCCTTATCTCGGTATGGTGAGAAGGAGCCCGGGACAGTTTCTGTAAATGTGTGCTCCAGTTGAAGACTAAATGTGAAATTAAAGCACCAAGGGTTGAAATGGAGGAAGTAGTGGTGCCCGGCAGGTACAGGTTCACAGGGGAATTGACTGTCAGGAGAGGTGAGTAGTTGGAGGAGTCTAAGGACAAAAAAAACAGCACTAGAGACGCTCACTGGTAAACCTTGTGGAGTACAAAAGGAGCAGAATCCTGACTACATCCTCAATATATCCAAAAATACAGGACAATTACCCCAAAGCATAAAAGATGAAAACAATATATTGCACAACCACTTTCACCCAACTCTTATAAACAACCATCATATTTAGCAAGGAGGTTAACAGGAACCATCGCCATAAAATGGTCTAGAAATTAACACATTTGATTTTCAAATCACTACACACTGCGGCTTCACTCTATATTTATGACATACAAAAAGAAATAATGGCGTACATGCTTCCCTTCCAGGGCAGGTGTGTTGAACAGCAGCAAGGAGGCAGGTGAGCCACCGAAAGCTCGAGCCAGGCACTGGCTCAGCTCAAGGTCCTTTGGGAACAGTGTTGCCAGATTTTTAGACCCGTCCCAAGCCCAAAGCCGCTCAAATATAAGCCCAAAATAAGCCCAACCAGACCAGTTTCAGCCCAAAAACCAGCCCAAACTCGCAAATCTCAAATTATGCAGAAATAGTCATCAGAAACCACTTATTTGAGATTATTATATAGCAATAGCTAGATCCAAAGTTATCAGAACACTTTACAACAGCAAATGTTCACATAAAAGATAACAAGTCTATACAGAACATCTGATTCAGAGTGCTTTACTTATCATAGAGCACTCATTCCTACTCTTACTATAAATGAACTTACTTCAATTTGTGCTTGCTTCTACATGCTGCGGCCAGGCCCCACGAGTCGACGGCCACAGCAGCACAGGGCTGCACCAGCAGGCCAGGTCTGACAGTCTGAGACCCGAGAGAAAAGTGACACAGTGCATAGCTGCCAAAGTTTCAGATTGCTTATGTGTGATATTTTCATAATTTCAGTGTAATTATGAGTGACATTCAACGACTATGAGTGACACTTTCTCGCAAGCAAAAATCATGCAACGAAGATGAGGGAAACATATATAACAAATTACAGCCATTTCAGCAACGAGAAACTCTACGAAGATCTTAAAACTATTGCAAAGCACCAGAAATGGAAGGGCACTATTCAACATGAGCACAGACTGCATAGTTGCCACGTTTTAAGAGTGCTTATGTGTGACATTTTCAAGGTTTCAGAGTACTCATGAATGACATTCAACTGTTAAATGTATGACACTAAGAGTGACACTTTGCGAGAAAAATCAAGAAATTAAGTTCATATAAACAGATCAACATAAGAAATGACACTCATTTAAGCAAGAACAAGCTATGAAAAGAAAATGAAACTGAGGCAAATCACCTGATCCTACTGACTCCTAACGCTTCTAAGCATTGTAACAAACCCTGGAAGTCCCTGACCACACCTAAACTGCTCTAATATTCACTGAAAGTCCCTCACCCCACCCAACCTCCAGCTTGACAGGTACTCACTGAGGCTGGAGAACAGGACAGCTGGTCGGTCTCTTCGTTCTGCACATAGCTGCCCGTAAACTGCGAGGAATCAGGCCCTACGCGCCGCCGATTCTGATGAAGAGAGCGGCGAGCGCGCGTCACTTTTTTTAATAAAGCGCGCGGGGGATGAGCATCCATTATTATTTCCAGGGCTGCCATTAGTAGCGCTTTCGCGCGCTAACTAGATTGACGGCACGCTTACCCAAAGAGACTGTGTCCAACAAGTTTGGCAATGGCAAGTTGGCAATAGCAGCAGGTGCACTTGCACACACAGACAGACACACACTGGTGCCTTCAGCAGAACGTCTATTGAAAGTATCATGCTCCGCCTCCTCCTCCAATGATGTCTCAGCCACGCAGCGCGCTTTGCGTTCATTGGCTGCTGCCAATGCCACTGCTCACCACTGGTTGGCTTAATTGCTTTAGTGTCGGCGCCGCCCCAGCGAAAAAATTGTGCACAGCTGTTGGAAATAAGCCCAAAAAGTAGCCCCCCGCCAGCTATGTGTTTTTCCTGCACAATTGGGAAAAATGTTGCCCAATTGTGCGGGAAATAGCCCAATCTGGCAACACTGTTTGGAAACCTCGCGCTAATGATGTTTATTTCGGGTGGGTGTGGGGGTGGCTTAAGCAGAAAGCCCTACCCTCCCAGAATTTTTGGGCGCATGGGAGGGTCCGAGGGCGAGGGGCACAGTGATTGGTCAAGGGGGTGCATGGGCGGGGTTTACTCAGGTTTTGAATGTCAGTTGCTAGGAATAGGTGCCATCTTCAGTAGGTACAACCAGGTTGGCAGGGTCAGCACTAGCCTTTTCCAGTAGCTTTTTGCAGTGTTTCATAAGGTGCTCAGTGCTGCAATGTAGGTTACAGATGGTGTGAAGCAGGCGCTGCTTGTGCTGTAGCAGGCAGGCATTGAAGAAGGCGAGCTTAGCCGGTCCAGAGGTCTGCGGCAGCCGTCATGTCTTGTGCTTCACCCTCCCGTAAAGTACCAAAAGGTGGGCTGATGGGCCCATGTTCAGTAACGCGTGGGACGGGAGGCACAGGTATGAAATCTGTCCGCGTCATGCCCAACTTGGTATGCGCTGCGGGGGCCACAGTGACACAGTCGGGGATGAGGTGAGAGGAAAAGGCATCGTTATTCGTGAGAAGGGGCAGCAGGGGACGTGCGTCACGAGGCGGAGCACGGCCTTGATCTTGGCCCTTACCTTTTGTTTTTCGGGCCGGTTGGGAGGGGGGGCATGGTAGGAAAAAAGCAGGAGGCCCGAATAACTTTTCCCTATTCTCTTTGTAAACAGCCTAAATCCCTTCTCATTTTCAGTGTTTATATTCCTCCCCGTCTGCCAAAATAACAGCATTTTGATTCCAATTTTCGAGTTGGTGGACTCTATTCCAAGTGAATGTAATAATTGCAATATTCTCTTGCTGGGGGATTTTAACACATAAAACTCAGGTGCATTATTAAATCGAACCAGGGATAAAGATCTAGAAGAAGCCTGGAATATTCCTGAGGCTTTTCCCCCCTACAAATCAAAGCAGATATGCATGGGTGAATCCTGCTAGAATCACTCTCCAGAATAAATACAGTAGTAATGAATGGGAGGGTTGACTCGGATATTCCAGCATCTTCCACTAGAAGCAAATCTGATGCTTCCACCAGTGATCACAAAATCGCTACTTATGATTTATAATCATCATTTCTTGCAGTGCAAGTTCTTCTCCATTCAGGGAACGATCATGCCACTCTTCATAGGACCTTGGATTTAAAGCTACAAGAAATGGCAAAATGGTCCTTGAATCCTGGCAACAGTGTAGCAGCTGTGGTTACGAGGCAGGGAAAGCTCTATTGGGATTCCAGAAGGATTAACTATCTAAATGCAACTATTATTTCCCAATGGATCCCGCAAGTGGCAAATCCAACTAACCACTATGACCCTCAGTAGCAAATGAGTAGCAAAATGATAAAATTTCGATACAAAGGAGAATTTTATCCAAATGAATCCCATTATTAAGAAACTTTCTGTAGATATGAATTATCTCATTCATCTCCAATTTGCGACCTACTCCCTTAGCAGAAAGTAAGAAATCCAAATGTTTTGGAAAAAAGGAAAATAACTTGCCTTTCCATAAAACGGAGAATAGCTGACAAACATTGGATTGATTCACAGCAGGCGGCTACAACGAAGAATTTAGGACTTTTTTGGTCTTTGATTGCTGCACAAGGTGGCACCAAAACAACCCCATCTACAGTTTCTATCCCAAGTTCAGTCTGAACCGATTACATCTGACATCTTTATTGGGAAAATGTACTTACTGAAAGTAATCAACCTGTTTTTCAGACTGTAATAAAGACCTCATTAAACGTCTTTCCTCCGACGAAAGATATGGTGATTGCACAATTGAAAAAAGCAAGAGTTTCTTCAGCTATGGGTCCTGACGAAATTCCGGTAATAGTTATAAAAAGGGACCCTGAGGCATGGGGGGAATTCTTAGCTCCTCTTTTTAAGTACTGCTCTTTAACTCTTCAAGTTCCAAATTCACAGAAAGAAAGTACCATAATTCCCCTTCATAAGAAAGGCTCACAATCCCTACCTGGTAACGTCCATCAGATTGCTCTACTTGATGCAACAGGGACATATTTGCTGGTTACATCTTAGAACAACTGCAGGATTGGGTTTTTGCCACAGGGATTATAGTGCAGGAACAAGCAGGATTTTGTCTAAAACATTCTGTTACAGGCAATATTGCAGATGTTTGAACTTTAATCGATAAGTTTGTAATTGGAAAGTCACAAATTCTGTATTCTGCATTTATAGACTTCTCTGCAGCCTTCGATAAAGTAGACAGGCGGCAGGCCTACTATCTGGAACAAAACACTACTGGGACTGGAAGTTCCATAGAACCTGCTGAGAGTGATAATAGCACTCCACTCCTCGACATGGTGTAGAGTGCTGATGGAGGGGAACAAAGGGCTCACTCCTAAAATCTGTACTAGGAATGGATTAAAACAGGGATGTCTCCTGGCTCCTTTTTTCTTCTCCTTCTACTTACACGACCTACCAGCCCTGTTCTCGGACATAAGAAACTTTTCCACATGCTGCACCGCCTTCGACCTTCACATACTGATGTATGCTGACAACGTTGTATTAGTTGATTTAACCCCAATTGGTTTGCAATGAAATTTGAGTACCTTGTACAACGCAGAATTTTTTAAATATTAATATATCTAAAATTAAAGTTTTATCATGTCATCCCTATTCCTGGAAGGTCGGTGGAAACAATGTTGAATTAGTAATAACATTCACATACCCTGGAAGGGTGTTTGCCCAAAATTTGGATAGCAAACTCCATCTTTCTCATTAGGTAGTAAGGCTGTAGTACAGGTTGATGTTTTAAATACATTCTATACAGCCTCCGGCACGAGAAATGTAATTTTTATTGGAAATTTTTAAAATCACATTTTCTCCCATGCTCATGCAAACATATCCCTATCATGGCCGTACTGGCCGTACTGGGCATCGGGCATTTCCCCAGCAGGATGGTAGAGTGGAGGGTGGGGAGGGTCTAAAAGCACTGCAAAGTTCTTGATATATTCAGCAGTTTTCGGGCAACAATAAAAGTGTCAAGTTAACTCTGGTGATTAATGTACCTGCTGATAGAGAGATGGGAGTTTTGTCTAGTGGTAGTTTTGACTAATCTAAGGTAGAACAGAGGTTAAATATGCCTGCTACAAAGAACATGTACCATACATATCAAATAACAATATTTTATGTGCATAGCTTAGTGGGCTACTGCTTTTGTCACAGAGATTCTTTTGTTACTGTGCAGTTCATAATTTACAATCGTAATCCAGCTCAGTGAGCTATGCACTGAAATCAAAGAGCTGCATGCAAGTTAGAAAGTTATGCTTTTCCCCAGTCTTTCATTATCCTGATGTTGCTAAAAGGTTTGTTTGGGTAGAAAATCATTCTTATTATTAAAGACAACCTTGACTACTGTGTTATGTTCTGAATCCTGAGTTTGTGCTTCTCCAGACCAAAACCTCTTAAAAAGTGCCTACTAGTGTAGATGGCATGTGAATCCTACACCTTTTGTCCCCTTTGCCTTATGTAACATTTTCTATACACTAATTTACACATGTATGATTCATTGTCTTTGTATGTGATGTAAAGTGCACCAACACCCTACACTGATATGAGAGGTGCTATCGAACAAATAAAACACATGTGAGAGAGGGTCTATAGAGAGATGAGAGGGACTGTTGGAGGGTGATAGTGTGAGAATGATTGAAGAGCCCCAACAAAGAGTTTTGTATCGTGGTGAACAGTAAGGTAATAATTTATTATGCTTGAAAAGCTAAAACCATTGAATATACAAAGAATGTAGAATGCACCATTTTGTCCCAAATTTTCTTGGGGGGGACTAACCTTTCCCCCAAACCCTCCCTTTGTAGTGGTCAGGATCGCTTACTGCGCTCCCTTGTACGGGAACTGGTCTGCCAAAATTTGCCAGGGCTGCTTTGGGTCACCAGTTCAGCCCTGATCCCTATTGAAAAATGGTTCGCTCTACACTTGTATGAAGGGAAGTCTCTGCCAAAAATTACCCGTTGGCCAAGCAATTCCAGTATAGGCTTTACGTCTAGAAATAGCATTAATTAGTTCTGTTGTGTTTGCCATGGCTAGTATTATATGTTGGACTCACAGTTTGTTATATGCTTCAGAAGGTACACTCAAAGATTTGTTCAAACAAAAGTATTTTGTAAATTCTAGTTCGAATTTTACATTTACTAGAAATCTTAGGTTTGTCCTTTAAACATTAAACTGTAAGTTAAAATATCTTTATACTTGGTCTCCTGGGCAACTTATGCATTTCTTTATTTCTGTAAAAATGCTATCCAAAGATTTAGTTTTATGGAGAATAGTAGCCCCTGTAAATCATGATTGTTATTTTCCTCCTTACCAAATACTACAGAGTTTATGCTCCCTCATCAGTATCTTTCATTTACACTTGATCATGGAGTTAGACAGGATATTTTAGCACTCAGGTTAGGCATTTTAACTTTGAATGCTTATAAAAGGCACTGATCCTCATCGAAAGATGAGACCGTCTCTGTGACCTATGTAAAGATGGGATCAAAGTCTTAATTCATGTTTAATTTATTTGTTGGTTGATTGCACAACCTCACATTCGTTATATTTTGCCTTTCTATTTTAAATTTAATATGCAAAAAAAGGACTAGGGTAGTAGTGGCCTAAAACTAGGCAAAGTATTGCACTTCGTATTAACGTTTGAATCCAAAGGCTATTTTACCATGGGAAACACTCAATGCTTAATGTATACACAGAAACATACAAAGGTGCTAATACAGTTCCGGCAGCCTACTACCCAAGGTTGCCCTTGCACATTAATCACGCTAATCGGTAAAATATGAGTGTATATAGGAACTGCAACAAGCATTCTTCAAGAAAGTCACTTTATCCAGAACAATATTGGATACTTGTTCATATGACAATGTGCTTAATATAATTTTTATACTTGTGACGTATTGTTAGAACACGGTTGGTATATATGAGTCCAGTCAATGGTCTGTCGTCACAAAGAACACAATCTCGTTTCCATTTAAAGTTGGTTTATTTTGAAGAAACAATGCCTCCAGAGAAAACTCAGCCAACATGTGTTTTGTCAATCTAGACTTTTTCAAGGCTGAAAAAAATAGGTAAATACATGTTATCGGTGCATAGCACAGATCATGTTCAACAGAAATACACTTAGATATTGTCAGATGTCAAAAAATCTTAGTACATTTAATATAACTAATTGAGATGTTTTGAATGATGTAACTATTTTTCCACCTGAATAATTTGCTTGTCATAATGTTTTTAAATTTTGTAACTCATTTTTGAAACTTTTTTGACTGTATAGAAGTTTTTATTAAGAAATGTATTATGTTTCAAATGTTCTATATTATACTAATTGTTTTATATTTTAAATGTGCTATATTATACTAATTGTTGATCTCAGTTGAAGTCTCTATCAATAAAAATGAAAATACGAAAAAAATGAAGCTTATTTTATTTTTTAACTTCATTCTGGTTTCTTCTCTACAGCTTATGTGCTCATCCATGCAAAAGGCGCTGTTCGAAGAAGAAGACAGGGTGAAGAAACTGCAGCAAAAGCTGGCCGCACTGGAAAAACGTCATAAGCAACTGAGAGACCGGGTCAAAAAGGTCAAGAGGTCCTTGCGCCAGGCGCGGAAGAGCAACAGGCTCATGGACCAGATGAACAAAAAGCTGAGCGAGAAGCTGGCATCCACGGCCAGCCAAATACCCAACCTGAACTCTTTACATCAAGGGAACTCCCGCTCTAAATACACCAAAGTGTAATTCGGCTGACCGCTGAGGACGGCGGGGCAGCGACTGAACTGATCTTGTAATCCCTGCATGGCTGACACAGGGATGGGGCAGAGGGTGCTGGGCATCCCCTCCTGTCAATGTGGAGATACAGGTGGACTTAATGACCTGGAATTAAAAATGGGAGTATTTAGGAGAAACGCCACCATGGCTTGGTAATCAGCTTACGATATTGTGTTTACCATTCACTGAATTTCATGCGGTAGTACTATCACGAATGCGCACAACAGTTTTACCATAAAAGCACACAAACACATAGAAAGGGCATTACAATACGTTTGCAGTTTATCGGGATCTTTCTATCAATATATATAAATGTATATTTTAAATGCTTATATAAAATATTTTTATTACACATTGTTTAGTCACGTTTTAAAATATGGCGTACATCATGTTACTCTTCCTTCCTCTCTTGTCCTTTTTTACCCAAAAAGTTTGAAAGTTCCAATAAATGTTTGCACCATTTCGTTGGAGATCATAAAAACATCTGATGGCATGTATTTTTTAAATAGTTTTCTTCAAGGTTCAAATAAAAAAAATTCTGGTCTAGTCCAAATGGCTCATATAACCAGAAGTACCCCGTCCCATTTCTGATTGTACCAGTCTACAGCCATCATGTATAAAATGAATAAAAATGTGCTAGTTTGCTCAGAACTATGGGTATTAACTCTTCGCTCTACTCCTTACTCTTAAGTTACTTCATAGTGAAATATTCTGCCACCTGGGTGGAGCAAATACCCCATCCCTAAACAAGCATTGTCAAAGCCAGATGGTTTTTGCCTATGCAAGATCTATTACTTTGTCAATGTTTTTAGATATGTTGCTCAGCATCGCGGACTGCTATTCAACATGGCTTGAAATATAGGAAAAAAGCGCTGTTACAAGGCTAGCATTGCCCGCCTCATACATATATTAGGTTTTGTCAGTTCCAGCCATGTTGCACAGCAATGTGGGCTGCTGTGCACGATGTCTAAAAAACATTGACAAGGCCTTTTGTGTTATACGCAACAGAAAAAACTTGAATCTGGTTTTGGAAGAATTTAGTGCGCTCTGGCAAGTTGAGTTTGCTCATACTTACATAGCTATTCGAATTGCATCGATGTGGCATGTCTTGGTTTGTAGCGTGACTGTGTGACGTTTGCAAGTCATTATGGTGCTGCTTTGTAACAGCCAGGAAAGTGGTGTAAAGCTGAGACCTTAGGTCCTGTGTATTTAATTGTACTTGGGCATGTCGTTTTTGTAATGCAAATATTAAATCCACAAGAGCCTAATTGCAGTATAAAGCGAAGTGACTGAATTAACTGCTCACCTGACTTTCCATTGTCTTCGCAGAGCCCATTCCACGTGTACAGACATCAAGTCCAATACATTTAGTGCATTCAGAGCCATAACTGCAATGCTTTTTGAGTAGGGTGGATTGTGACAATGAGTATTTCTATATATTGTGGTCGGTCTGTAGCTGCTACTGGTTGAGGAATTATTTGAACACGTCTATTGGCACTAAATACTGTGACGTGGGTAACGAGGGAAGGGAGAAAGGGCAGCAAGGGGAGGGGGCAGCAAGAATACAGGGCCAATGAGAAGAGGGGAGACTGACTACAAACACATGCACTTGAATGGAGTGCTAGGAAGAAAGTAAAAAAAGTACCGTGGGTTGCGCATGACTTTTGGAAGAATACCAGACACAGTCAGGAATGTGTACTTGGTCCATGCTCCACTGAATGGACAAACACTTGATGAAGTAGATGGTGCAGCAGGTGCTGCTGAATCAGAATCAAGACAACTAGAGCGGCATGGAAGCCAATCAATGGTAAGTAATGGGTGGGCTCTAATCCATCTTATTTATTTGTGTTCTTCACAATAGATTTCGCAAGCATAGTGCAAACACCGTGAAAGTGAAACATAAAGAGGAGTGAAATGCAGCTTTGAATCGTCTAGCGCCATCTTACAAGTGTCTCTTTAAATTGTGACCCCTGCACAAACACCGTGTTTGCAAAGCGATTGTGACTATAAGTGATTTGATGTTTCTCACACCTGCTAATTACCATATGCAATAAAAGTCTCACCCTATTAACTTTCAGCAAACCTGCAAGAATTTAACAGGGAAAAAGGGATGGCGATTACCAGGACATACAGGTTTTGGTGCATATTCAGCCCAATCTGCATGCAATTCCTCATTACTGAGCTACAAAACTGAATAGATGCGATTTATCACAGGTAATAAATTCCAGAATGTGGGTATCAGATTTTATCAGGTGCATTGTGGTACCTCTTCGGGGCACTCATCTTTAGGGCCCAAGGGTCTTCAGGGCAGTTGATTAATAACTTACAACAAAGGCAAAACTGTGAACAATTGAGACCCCCTGGTATGGGGGCGCATCTAGCGAACTCCACACTGCAGGCTGAGAAAAGGTGCTTAAAAAAGTCCAAGGGGCTGACTGAGGGACCATTGATCCTGCCTTAAGGTGCCAGCAGTGGCAGCTGTCTGCACCCCCTAGAGTAGGGGATGGTGTTGACCGTGGATCCCTGCTCCACATGGCTACTGAACTGGAGAGATAGAGCTGCAGCAGGGGAGGGGAGGGGTGCACCACAATTAGTGATGCAGAGAGTGCCCTGCGTAGGACTCCGGAAGGCTGATAGAGCTAGCCAGCCAGCCATCCAGAAATCGTTCAGCAGTAAAATTGCATCCTGGTGGCCTGGTGTGAGCCTGCGAGGGTCATGGCTGAGAGTTGCGGGTAGGTAGCCATGGTGCGTGAAGAACTATCAAGTTCCAAGGACATTGGAAACAAATGGGGGAGTTCGTACAGCAAACTCCCCCCCCCATAGCTATGCAGCAGGGAGGTTTAGAAGGACATCTTGGCTCCGATGTGTGTGTCCCCATGGGCTGCCATATGGGCAGGCCCAGTGTAAAGTGAGAAGTAGATTTAAAGGTCAGCATTGATTGGGGTAATTTGAGAGGCCACTGAGTTTGCTCAAGAGGGCGGTGGCGGGACTTGGATAATCAGTACTTTCCGAGCTCCTGTTGCTTTTGCAAGCTTGAGTAGGTGATGATGAGGCCCATTGTCTGACTGGTTTCTCCTAGAGAATTCAGGGTGTGCTGGAAAACCACTCAGCACACTGTAGGTACATGGACGGACAAAGATCCTTGATGAATGTGTTTACGGGTCTTTCCTTCTGGCTTCTGATCATTTTATAAAGTACCCTCCTAAGTTGGGCAAGGTAGGAATTCCTCGAGTCACCTGCATGTAGAGGTGGTACATTAATTAGAAGTGTGCTATTATCTCCACCTTTATTAGCCCTGATGAATGTCGTAGACTGTATTTAAGGCTAGTTTATGGGCAGAAACATGTTGGCAGGAAAATAGATGTGAGGGTCATAAGGCCCAGAAACATCTGCCTCTCATCTTTTAACCATACCTAGGGTACCTAATAAAAAGGGATACCCTATAGGGTTACCCTATAACGCAGTCAGGATAGGCCCAGTTAGAAACACCACCATTTACATGCTCATAAGTTGTTTTCTCTTTTAGACACTGTGACTTTTGACATACATTTGAGTGTGTGACCATGCATGATAAAATTCTCTGCATTGCTCACATTTCCACTTCATAGGCACCCCATCACGACACCTTAAACATTTAGTACACGGGATAAAGTTAATTGCGCAAATGTTATTTATGTTATTGTCCAGTAGGCGACAACACTATCCTACTAGAATAAAAAACAGTCTGACATGGGTTGCGACGTAGCCACATGGGTGCTGTTTATTATATACTTAACCACTTCCTTGTTGAGGAAGAGGAGCACTCAGCTGACACTGCAAGATCACTACATGCCGGAGTTCCAGCTCAGCTGATTCCTGCTTACCAACACAAGGGATGTCCAGCTCTACACCAAGACAGAGAATCCGATGACACTTACCCACAGGTAATGGGGAGTTAGACCACCTGGGCAGGGATTTGGCAGATCACCCACCCTAGGCAAGACTAGGTTAGGGAGTACACTATACACAGCACTTACATGCCTCCATATTCTCACTGTCTTAGCACAATGGTGAAAACATTAATCGTTTTCACTCTTCTTGTAATGTAATTACTCTAATCTATTTCATTCAATTGATTATCACAGCACAAATATTTTAGACAAGAATCACAATGCTTCAATAAATATTGAAATGCCTTGCTTAGCACTTTTTGTGTATTTGGGTATGCTTGAGAAGTCAAGCGAAAGAGTTCTGGATCAATTACCACAATTTCCTTGGGGGATCAGGGTTGTCATGTTCTGAGGATACACACACATTTGTTCTCATGAGGTTTGGAGTGCAGATGGTGCACTGTGGCTAGCAGTAATACAGGACAACATATCTTTAGGGTGTGCCCGAAATTAGTCTGGCACAGTCTTGACTTTTATGTTGTCCAACAAATGCACAGTTTTACCTAAGAGGTAAAAGCCGTATCACAACCCAAAGTTATTTTTATCTGGATCTCTGTATTTATCCAGGACCTTTTTTATCAAGTCCTCCCTCATACTTATGAGGTTCACTCCGCCCTGGTAGTATCATCTTACCAGGGTGGCATGAGAAAGCATATGGTGAAGCTTACCCGTTATGTTGGTGAGGCTTTCTCATCCAGAAAAACTGGATCTGGTTTTCCAACCTAGGTATATTCAATATGTAATACAATGATCTTCCACATTCTCTTTTGACACACCATACTCATTGTGGTGATATGTGCTGTAAAACTGCCACTGACCTCCTGAGGGGTGTGACTTGACTGAGTTGATGGGTACTAAGAATGGAACGAAGGAGGGCCTTTGGTGACCTGTACCTCTAATATGTCAGAGGTACGGGTCACCCAATAGCTTACAGAGACGGAATAGTATTCTGCCCTGGAACTGAAAACGGACACAACGTTGATGGAAGTCACACTCCTTAGAGCCGAGAAAATATCTGAAGGAGTGAGGGTGGCTAAACTATCCATAAAAGACAATACAAGGGCCATAAAAAGCCAACAGGCTTCATTGAAACAGCTCCAGATCGACATGAAAATTAAAACAACCCAGATGGAGAATGCCAATGGCCATGCATGACAAAAGAACGTCAGATGATCCAGACCCAGCATCGATCACTTTCTAGAGGGCTGGATTCTCAATGTGCTTAAACCTAAAGAGCATCATACTTTTCGTTTGAAAGAATGTATTGAGTACTGGTGACACTGCCCTCCTTGTAGCTCCCTCTCCAAGGCTATTATTGCCCATATTCTGAATTTTAGGGACAGAGATGCCTTCTCCCACAAGGTCAGAAAAAGGAGTGCAGTGATGGATGAGAAGTCTCAATAATCCCAGTCTTGATTGATTGCTGTGCAGAAGCAGAGACAGAGCTTTTATTGCTGTAAAGAAAGCCCTTACGGACAAAGAACTGAAATACAGGGTGCTGTTTTGAGCATGCTTGAGGGTCTTAGCCAAGGGGAAGACGTAGCACTTCAAAAAGCCAGAGAAGGCTTGGGACTGGTTGAAAGGCTGTCAAACTGTTCCACCAAGGAGGGAGACCCCTGCCAAAGAAAAGGCAGGACTGAGAAGATGCCCCTCTCCAGGGTGGTACTGGCACCCAGGGACCCAGGCCAAAAGAGCTTGGTCAGACCACAGAGGGAGGTGGTGGCTTCTGCACTTAATGTTAAAGAAAAAAGACAGCCTTCTGGGTACGGCTGAGTGGGATTTCAGGATGCAGTGAATAATTTGCTGGTGGTATGGCTGTCCATGGGGATAAGATGGAGGGTTGGTCCACTACATGGTTCGTGTGGGTTGCTATAGGTATGAAAAAATTTGAAACCTTCGAGGATATTGCCACAAATTTTGCATTGGGGGCATGGGCAGTTTTGAAATCATGGGCAGTTGTGAAATCACTGTAGGACGGATTGTTTGACAGTAGTTAGGGAACTTCAGGCTGACTACACAGGCACAGTACATTGTGACATGAGCACCACCTCTGTAGCAGAAGATATCCAGCTTAGTATGCTCTAACTTCTAAGTACAATGGATGTAGGTTACTATCTTGGAAGTAGTGGTGCCTGAATATGGTGCTCATCTGGGAAATTAACCTGATGGGTAATAGATACTATTAAAGGGGTCTATGTGGGCTCCTCCTGCCTCCCAGAATCCAAGGCACTATGGTAGGCAGGCTGAATAAGTGCTGCTGTAGTTTCCCATTGTTATTCTGGTGGTTGGAGGGGTTAAATGACAATCATTCAATCAATCATGATTTATAAATCGCTGCTAATCACCTGCGAGGGTATCCAGGTGTTGAGGGCCTTGCTGCTTTAGGTGGGATCAGTTGAACAGTTGAGTCCTTTCTGGAATTCTAGAAAAGAGGATGAGTTCTGGAGGTGGGGGGGAGGTTGCTCCAGAATTTAGCAGCGAGGTAAGAGAAGGAGCATCTTCCACTGTTGCTTTGGCAGATGCAGGGGTAGTGTGCAAGGCAGAGGGAACCAGAGTGCAGATGCCTGAAGGTTGGTGGAAGTTCAGGCAGTGGTTGATGTATGCTGGTCCTTGGTTGTGTAGGGCTTTGTAGGTGTGGATCAGCATATTGAATTGACATCTCTTCTGAATGGGGAGCCAGTGGAGTTTCTTGAGGTGAGGGGTGATGTTGGTTTGTTTTGGGAGGTTGAGGATGAGTCTGGCAGCTGAGTTCTGTATGGTCTGCAGTCTCTTCAAGAGGATAGTGGTAATTCCTGTTTACAGTGTGGTGCCGTAGTTCAGATGACTGGTGACCAGGGTTTGAGTGATGGTTAGTCGGATGTTGACAGGGAGCAATATGAAGATTTTCCAGAGCAGGTGAAGAGTGAGAAAGTAGGCTAATGAGACTGGCTTTTCAAGGCAAGTTTGCTGTCCAGTATTATGCCGAGGTTGCAGGCAGTCTGTCAGAGTGGGTGAGGATCCTAGATCCACGAGTCGTTCCACGGGGAATTGTTGTTCCCGAAGATTAGCACTTCAGTTTTGTCTTTGTTGAGTTTCATGCAGTTGTTCTTCATCCACTTGGCGACGCTCATCATACACCTGCGGACGCTGGCCCTCGTCCTGTAGGGGACTTCTGAGAGCGAGAAGATGAGCTGGGTGTCATCTGCGTAGGATATGATGCTTAGTCCATGGGTTCTGATAATGTTGGTCAAGTGGGGTTATGTAGGTGTTGGAGCTGAGGGACAAGCCTTGAGGCATGCCGCAGATTATTTTTTAGATTCCGTTTCTCCCCAGTCAAGGAGGGTTCTGATGTCGTCGGTGGCAGTGATCAGGGTGATTTCGGTGCTGTGGTTGTTGTTGTATCTAGATTCAGAGGTGTCCAAAAGATTGTAGTTCGCAGGTGTTCTGTGAGTTGGTGGTTTATGGCTGTTTCGAAGACTTTGGTGGGAAAGAGGAACAGAAAGAAGGGATTGTAGTTCTTGAGTTCGCTGGGGTTGACAGATGCTATCTTCAGAAGGGGCTTGACTTCTGTGTGTTTCCATTCTTCAGGGAAGGTGGACGTGGTGATGGATGCATTGAAAATGGCTGTGGGCTCACTGTGGATCTTCTTGCTGCCGAGATTGAAAATGTGGTGGGGACAAGGATACGTGGGTGCTCTTGAGTGCATGGAGTTCATGATAGTTGTGGTGTTCTGTGTGGTGAGCTGGTCTCAGAAGGTGAGTAGGTGGTTGGGGCTCGCATCTATGGGAGCGGGGAGGCTGTAGAGGTCAAAAGGGGGTGGGTTGAGGGTTTGTACTTTTTGTTGATGGTGGAGATGTTATTGGGGAAGAAGTTTGCCAGTGTGTCACTATGTTCCTGAGAAGGGGTGATGATATTTTCAGTGGCTGATGGGCTGGAGAACTCACTAGCAATGTTGAAGAGTTCTTTGCTGTGGTTAGAACTGACTTCAATGCGTTCAGCCCGGACGCTCCTTTTCGTATCTTTCAGGAGTTAGTGGAATTGGTTGAGAGCTCTGTCTGCAGAATCCTTGCTGTTGCGCCATTTTTTTTCTAGTTGCTTGCAGTTGAGTTTCCTACTTCTGGGAAGGAGGTGTTGAGGGTGTCGGTCCGCTGGCTCTCTGAGACTTTGTTCCAGCTGGGGTGGGAGGTGATGAGTGGCTTGGTGACAGTGCCAGGGAGTCCTAAGATGATACATTGGATGATGGCGTGGTCATTGACATGACTGTACTTGACTTTGTCACTGGCTGTGAAGATGTGGTCAAGCGTGTGCCCTTCATTGTGGCTGGGGTTGGTGACTAGTTCGATGAGGCCAATGTTGTTCATGCTTTCATGGAGGTTGGCATTGTTGGTGTCATTGAGGTGGAAATTGAGGTCTCCGAGAAAGATGACATTTTTGGATTTAATGGCGAACGGGGTGATGAAGTCAGGAACAGCATTGCCGAAACTGGGCCGCGATCCTGGAGATCTGTAGGAGAGGGTGCCTCTGATGGTGGCTGTGCTGTTAGATTGGAGTTGGAAATTGAGGTGTTCCATGATCGAGGGGGTGTCATCTACAGTGGTGGTGCACTGGATGGTTTCTTAGTGGATGATGGCGATTCCGCCTCCGTGTTTGTTGATATGGTCCTGGTATGCTATCTTGTAGCCGTAGTGTGTTACTGAGGTGAAGCGGGGTTGAGCCAAGTCTCCGTGAGGAAGATGATGATGGGGGGAGGGAGGTTATAGTGTCCCAGACCTCGAAGGTGTGCTTGCAGATTGAGCAGGAGGCAGTGGAGAGCTTCACCAGCAGTTGTTGCTGCATATTTTTGGGTCGAGGTTGGGGCTCGGCAGCAGTCTATCTGCAAGGAGCGGGAGGCAGGGTTCCTGGCACTGGGTGTGGTTCAGGCATGGACGGGCTCTGAATGGCGCGAACAAGCTTGCCGTTGATGTGCGAGCTGCACGCCTGCTGCACACAGTCATGCTGCTGCCTCCATTAAGTAGGTCCTGGAAGGAGGGAGGGGTGGGGGTGGGTGGTGAGTGGATCTGGTGAGAAGCGGAAAGCAGGCTGGTAGAGCGGCAAAAAACGGGCGGGAAAAGCGAGTGGTGAGAGCGAAACTGGAGCAAATACAAGAGGAAATACAACAGGATTGCAAAAAAACCACACAATTTACAATAGGCCTAGGGCTAAACAATTAAGGAGAACTAAAACAATTACCGTAAGGATTAAACCAGACAAATAAGTAGAGACTAAACAATTGCAGTAGAGACTAGTAAAGCGTTTACAGAAACCGGAGCAACTACAGGAGGAGATATAATAGGAAGAAATACAATACAAGATAAGCATGCAATTGACAACAGGACTAAACTAAACGATTTAGACTAATATGTGCCGAGCACTAGGTCTCCCAATAAACATGTGCTTTGGAACTACACCAGATCAATGGGGTTGGGGGCATTTGAAGAGAATCTTGCAGCACTGAGTGTCTATGCAAGGCTCCCTGTCTAGGATCGACTTTGTTCTTGATATGGATGGGAGTGGGTTTAAAGGTTCTGATATACTGGCTAGGGGTGTCTAGAATCACTTCTTTATAGTGAGGTAGTCCTGAAGGGCGAAGGGGTGGAAATTGGATGCATGGAAATTAGGAGGCTGGGACAAATTTTGTAGAAATTAATTACTTTCTATATATACAGGAGCAGTTGATTTCCAAGTGATTTCCAAGTGGTGTTGTGTAAACTGTACCAAACAGCACTTCAAGGACAGGTCGTCTCAGCGGTGATAACTGTAAAAGGGCCTGATATCAGAAGATCAAAGAGCATAGAGGTCAACATGTTTCTGCCGGTTTTAGGTTCTGGCATTCGTCAGGACAAACAGGATCCCTATGCTGCTTTTCCAATCCAAACCCCTCTAGTAATCCCACTATACTGGGAATTACTCCACCTATAAGTCTGGAGCTTTTGGTAACTCCCCTCATCCAATGGTTTGGATTAGAAAAGCAGCATAGGGATCCTGTTTGTCCAGACGACTGCCGGAAAAGAACCCAAAACCGGCAGAAACATGCTGACCTCTATGCAGAACGGAGGGGTGGTGTCAGGATTGCTAAACCTAACTATGGAAAAAGACTAATTATCAGCACTTTGGTGTTGAAATCTAGGAGTAAGACCAAGAGATTGTGAGGGCGGCACAAATCATTGTCGAGCATTATTCCTAAAATGGCCGCCAAGAGTCGACCGCTGGGGCAGCAGGTTAGCGCTCTAGCTTCCAAGTGAGATCATCAAGATTCAGGTGTTGCGCCCGTTCTGTGGCGCACTTCACCTGATATCGTCGGAGAATAGGACGTCTGGCAGTGAAGCGTCGCAAAGTTAGTTTAGGGAAAAAACTTTGTCGTGCTTCATTATTCACTTCTGTGGTGGAGTACGAGTTCATAGAACAACAGTGAAGCAGTAAGAATTTTCCATCTTTTTTGAGCTCAGCGCATGCGCGTTAACTGAGGAGAAAACTCGTATTTAATGCAAGCACATTAGAGTGGAAACTGAACTGAGCATGTGCGGGTAGAAAACGCTGCTTATCCCTGAAGAGAAAGTTAGAGTCAGCACTAGTTCAGAGAAATATACAGCAGCTCATTTCCTGTGAGAGAAAAGACGGGCATAATTTCAACTTAACCTGAAAAACGACTCCATATTAATTTAGTTCCTGCAAGTTGTTTTAGAGGGAAGCAACTCTCAAATTGTATATAGTGATTCAGACAGAAGTATAATCTAATAAAGCAGAAAAAGAGAGCAAGGATTTAATCAAATATACTTACCAGAAACCAGACTTAGTTCACGACAGCTGTAGCAAGGAATAGGTGAGGAGTCTGTAGAAGAATAAAAATAAGTAGAGTTAGCAGGGAAGAGTTTTGAGAAAGAAATTATAATCAAATGATTTTTAGTTACAGCACAAAGAAGCCACAAAAACCACAATAGAAGAGAGCAAAGGTCACACCAAGACGGGGTAGGTGAGCAAGGGAGTGGATTCCTTTAGATGTTTAGGAGGAATAGAAATGTTAATGAATGTCGTTTCCTTACAGTAAAATCACACTCTCGTGCTAGCCAGAAGAAGGCAAGAAGAATTCGAAGTCTGAAGCTGAAGAAAGAATCAGACTGTCTCTTCTCTGTCCCATCCCCTTTCCCCCCTGAAGTTTCGTAGGCGTTCATGCTAATATTGACGTGGTGCTGAGGAATCTTAGGGGGGGGCGTTGGGAACTTGCAACATGTTGCTCCTGTGCATTTGAAAAAGTGTGTGGTCTGACAGAGTGAAGTGCCCATGTTAAATTAGCACCTGAGCAGAATGGCGGAAGGTTTCGATTTGAAGAAACTAGGAGAAATCTTAGAAGGAATACAAAGGGAATTAATCACAGTCAGGGAAGAGAATAGGGAGCTTAAAAAAGAAGCTACAGAGTTGACCTTAAAAGTGAATAGTTTAGTATCCAATCCCAGTTTAAAATATTCAGCCTCTTCTGAAGGGAATCTGAGTGATGCATCTATTTCTCAACCTAAGATTACTACACAGGTTATCCATTCACTCTCCCTGGTAATTCCTTTGGCACCACCTGAGCATTTTAATGGAGACCCACAGAAGGCTCAAGTGCTCCTGACACAATGTACTTTGCATTTTATGTGTCGCCAAGCTGTATTCCCTGATGCGCAATCTCGAGTGGCATTCATACTGTCATATTTAAGTGGAGACGCTGCGTCTTGGTCTATGCCTTTGGTGACCAGAAATGATCCTATCCTATATAATTTAGATGAATTCAAAAAAGAATTCCTTCGGATATTTGACAGAAGAAGAGTCTCACAAGCAACAGACAATGAGTTATTGGAAATTAAACAGGGCAGTCGAGACTTGATTGCCTATTTGGCCCTGTTTAATAAGTTGGTGGTAGAAACGGAACGGCCGGAAAACAAACGAGCGGCAGTGTTCTATCGTGGCTTAAAAGATTAATTAAAGGATGCTTTGGCACAAGTGCCTAATAGACCCACGGAGATTTCAGCATTGATTGATCTAGTTTTAGAAATTGACTTTCGTCAAAATGAAAGGAGAGGAGAGAGAAAGAGAGATTATCGTCCCAGTGTGCCTAGGTTTGATCGAGCTAGGATAGAAGGCAGCAAAGAATCAGACTCAACTCGTGCGGGAGAACCCATGCAAATAGGAACAATTCGTGGACCTCTCACTAAAGAAGAAAAAGATAGACGAAGAGCAAACAAGCAATGTCTCTATTGTGGAGGCAGTGGACATTTTGTTCGGAATTGTCCCAAGAAACCTAAGCAAACATCGTCGGAAAACGCCTCGCACCACCAGTAAATGGAGTTGGACTGGTGGTTGCTGATTCTAAGACAACTCCAGAAGCTCATACTTTGGCAATCTGCTTCTCCACATTTGGTGCGGATGATGACTTTAAGATTCAGAGAGAAAACATTGAAACAGGTAACCGTTATGATCGATTCCGGAGCTACGGGCATCTTTTGTGATTTAAAGTTTGCTGATAAGATTGGTCTGAGGGCAATCAAGAAGGAAAAAAGCGAAGCAGTCCGAGCCGTCGATGGAACCAATCTCTCATCGGGACCCATTGTGAGTCACACAGAACCAGTAGAATTGGAATTCGACGATGGACACCTGGAAACATTGCAATTCAAATTAATAGATGATCCGCAATTTCAATTGATACTAGGGCAACCATGGCTCACAGAACACAATCCTACAATCAATTGGGAAGCTCGATGAATAACTTTGGATTTTGAGTACTGTAAGGAGAATTGCCATAGAGAATGTAAGAGGAATCATGTGAACACACCAGCGTTTCATTTAAGCGAAAAGGAGACTACGATTTGCGTAATAGATACTACAGAACTACCTGAGCAGTACACAGAATTTCAAGACGTCTTTAATGAGGTGGAGGTTGAAAGGCTTCCTCCGCATAGAGAATATGATTGTAAAATAGATTTAGAACCAGGATCCAATCTCCCATGCAGCAGAATATATGCTCTGACAGAGCGGGAAGATGAACATCTGAAGGAATATCTAAAAAAATATCTAGAAAATGGATTCATTAGACCGTCCCAATCCCCTATCTCATCAACACTTTTTTTTATTCCGAAGAAGAATGGAGAGTTGAGAACTTGCATAGATTATAGGGCAATTAATCGGATAACTATTAAGAATCGGTATCCTTTGCCCTTAATATCTGTGCTATTAGATCAGGTGAAGGAAGCAAAAGTCTACACCAAACTGGATTTGAGAGGAGCGTACCATCTAGTTAGAATTCGAGAAGGGGATGAATGGAAAACGGCCTTTAGAACCAAACATGGGCTCTTCGAATATCAAGTAATGCCATATGGTTTATGTAATGCCCCGGCCGCCTTTCAACATTTTATCAACGACGTGTTGAAGGAGTTTATTGATCAGAATGCAATAGTGTATATTGACGACATTTTGATTTATTCCGACACAGTAGAAGAACATGAAGAACATGTTAAGAAGGTGTTGCAGAAATTGCGAGAAAATAATCTGTTCGTTAAGTTGGAGAAATGTGCATTTAATGTCACTACAGTAGAGTTTTTGGGGTTTGTGCTCGCACCCAGCGGAATAACCATGGATGAAAACAAGATCAAAGCAGTGGTTGAATGGGAATCTCCTACGTCTGTGAAGGAAATTCAAAGTTTCATAGGATTCGCTAATTTCTATAGGAGATTCATTCAAGACTTTTCCAACAAGCTGATTCCATTAACTAGATTACTAAAGAAGGGCGTTGGATTCGAATGGACGAAAGAAGCAGAAGAGGCATTCATTCAATTAAAAAAGATTTCACTACAGCACCAATATTACTTCATCCAGATCCATCAGAGCCCTTCTTTGTGGAAACTGACTCTTCCAACTTGGCGTTGGGAGGTGTGTTGTCTCAAAGACATAAGACTACAGGGCAACTGCACCCAGTGGCATTCCGTTCCAGAAAATTGACAGCAGCAGAAGTCAACTATACAATAACTGAAAAGGAGTTATTGGCCATCAAAGATGCATTTAAAGAATGGAGACACTATTTGATGGGTGCTAGACATGTGGTCACCGTTTATACAGATCATAGGAATTTAAAATTCTTGAAGTCAGCCAGAACATTAACGCCTAGACAATTACGTTGGTCCTTGTATTTCGCTGACTATGACTTCGTCATTACTTATCGACCTGGGTCACAAAATGGTAAAGCAGATGCCTTGTCCAGATTGGGTACAGATGGAACTTTAGAAGAGGTCAAGAGTCAGACGATCATACCAGCAGAAAAGGTGATTGGAGCTGTGTTGCAAGAGTCACTGGAAGAAAGAAATCAGAATTCCTTGACCTTGGAGGAAATAAAAAATTGGGTGAAAGAAGATTCAAAACGAGAAATTCGAGGAGGGTTACCGTACCACAATGGAGCTCTCTATTTGCCTACACCAGAAATGCAACAAAAATCTTTAAAGGAGAGTCACGATAGCATTTTGGCTGGCCATAAAGGCATTTCAAAGACGGAAGAGTTGGTGAGACGACGTTTTTGGTGGCCAGGCATGATTAAAGATGTGCGTCAATATGTAGCCACGTGTGAGATCTGCGCTACTTTACAAAGATAGCCCATTTTGTACCTTTAAAAGGTGTGCCCACAGCTAAAACTCTGGCAAGTACGTTTAGTCAAAGTATAGTTCGAGCACATGGAATTCCCAAGATCATAATATCAGACAGGGGTACTCAATTCTTGTCCCATTTTTGGAAGGCCTTTACTAAAAGACTGAACATAGAAACTAGATATACAACAAGTTATCATCCCGAGACAGATGGCCAAACAGAGCGAACAAATCAAGAATTAGAACAGTACCTTAGATTGTGCTTATTAGACCAAGAGGGTGATTGGCCAGATTACCTGTGGGCAGCGGAGTTTGCGCATAACAATGCGAATCACGTTTCCACTGGTTTTTCCCCCTTTTATTTAAACACAGGAAGGCATCCTCATTATTCACTAAGTCTTCAGGAAGTGTATGTTCCTGCAGTAACTAATCTTGTAGAACACATGACACAAGTGCATAGTTTAGCCACAGAAAATTTAAACAAAGCTAAAGAAAGTTACAAACATTACGCAGACAAGAAGCGAAGAAAAGAACCAGAATTACACATAGGAGATGAGGTTTGGTTGAACACAAAGAATCTTAGACTTAAAGGAGTTAGGAAATTTCAGCAGAGATTTGTAGGCCCCTACTTGATAGAGAAAAAGTTAAGTACATTAAACTATCAGTTGAGGTTACCAAGGGGGTTACGTGTTCATCCAGTATTTCATGTATCCTTACTAAAGAAGGTGTCAAAAAATGTACGAGGTAGTAAGCCCCCAAAATCTGTCCAAACTGAGGAAGGAGAAGAGTTTGAAGTAAAACAGGTTTTGGATTCAAGGTTACGGACGGGACAATTGTACTATTTATTGGATTGGAAGGGTTATGGACCTGAGGAAAGATCTTGGGAGTTGTCTACAGAAGTTCATGCCCCTCGATTGATTGATCAGGGAGTTTCATAGAAGATTTCCAAACAAACCAAAGCAGAAGGGAAGTACTTTGAGGGAGGGTACTGTCAGGATTGCTAAACCTAACTATGGAAAAAGACTAATTATCAGCACTTTGGTGTTGAAATCTAGGAGTAAGACCAAAAGATTGCGAAGGCGGCACAAATCATTGTCGAGCATTATTGCTAAAATGGCCGCCAAGAGTCGACCGCTGGGGCAGCAGGTTAGCGCTCTAGCTTCCAAGGGAGATCATCAAGATTCAGGTGTGGCACACTTCACCTGATATCGTCGGCGAGTAGGACGTCTGGCAGTGAAGCGTCGCGAAGTTAGTTTAGGGAAAAAACTTTGTCGCGCTTCATTATTCGCTTCTGTGGTGGAGTACGAGTTCATAGTACAACAGTGAAGCAGTAAGAATTTTCCATGTTCTTTTTAGCTCAGAGCATGCGCGTTAACTGAGGAGAAAACTCGTATTTAATGCAAGCGCATTAGAGTGAAAACTGAACTGAGCATGTGCGGGTAGAAAATGCTGCTTATCCCTGAAGAGAAAGTTAGAGTCAGCACTAGTTCAGAGAAATATACAGCAGCTCATTTCCGGTGAGAGAAAAGACGGGCATAATTTCAACTTAACCTGAAAAACGACTCCATATTAATTTAGTTCCTGCAAGTTGTTTTAGAGGGAAGCAACTCTCAAATTGTATATAGTGATTCAGACAGAAGTATAACCTAATAAAGCAGAAAAAGAGAGCAAGGATTTAATCAAATATACTTACCAGAAACCAGACTTAGTTCACGACAGCTGTAGCAAGGAATAGGTGAGGAGTCTGTAGAAGAATACAAATAAGTAGAGTTAGCAGGGAAGAGTTTTGAGAAAGAAATTATAATCAAATGATTTTTAGTTACAGCACAAAGAAGCCACAAAAACCACAATAGAAGAGAGCAAAGGTCACACCAAGACGGGGTAGGTGAGCAAGGGAGTGGATTCATTTAGATGTTTAGGAGGAATAGAAATGTTAATGACTGTCGTTTCCTTACAGTAAAATCACACTCTCGTGCTAGCCAGAAGAAGGCAAGAAGAATTCGAAGTCTGAAGCTGAAGAAAGAATCAGACGCGGTGCGACTGTCTCTTCTCTGTCCCATCCCCTTTTCCCCCTGAAGTTACGTAGGCGTTCATGCTAATATTGATGTGGCGCTGAGGAATCTTAGGGGGGGCGTTGGGAACTTGCGACATTCTGCTCCTGGGCATTTGAAAAAGCGCGTGGTCTGACAGGTGGTGAGTTCCTAATTTACTCACACCACCACCATCCGAGGGTATCTCTGTACCCTTTTTTATCTGACTAGGGAATCGAGGAATACAATTATTATTAAGATATCTCATAGTCAGTTTTAATCCATTATATGTCTGCACTCTTTTAGGATCCTCGTCTTTTCCTTTTTTCTTATTGTTTGTATTGTCTACCCCTCCCTATTGCTCCGTCTCTAGCGTTGGGTTGCGCAGAGGCATTAGTAGCAGCCCTATGATGAAGCATGCCACAACTTGTTGTGGGTTAGGGCAGTTTTCACAAAGTTTTGGTGCTCCTTCCTAAACTACATATTATAAATGTAAATAGGACGACTAATATTCGCTTTACCTCCTTTTGTGCTTTCTATCATGTTTGAGGAGGATGAGGTAGGGCTGTGTCCTTCTCCCCCCTTTTCTCTGTGTGTACTACCCAAACAGATACACAAGAACTACACAGTAAAGCTTTTCAATATTTATTGTCACATTGTGATTCTTGAGTAAAACAGTTGTGCTGAAAAGATCAATTAAAGGAAACAGAATAATGTGAATAGCATTACCAGAATGCTGAAAAAGATAAATAGTTCATCCATTTTGCTTATTACAGAGACCATGACAAATTAAAAATTCCCACAACTCGAAACTGCCAGATTGTTTATGTGTTCCAAGAAGTAGATGAAATGTTGCTGTTCCCAGCAACTTCAGACGATGTTCCAAGAGGCACCCAACACAACAGGTCTGTGAACAGATATGTCCTAGTCCATCCCCTTCAGCAATTGCTAGGGGAGGAACAGCTAGTGCTGAATCTGCATAGGGCGAGCCAGGATCCAAATCACCAGGAGCCAAGGCATCCCAGGAATGCTCGTAATATGCATTTAGGAGCAATGGCAAACGCAAAGGAAAATAGTATAATAAGTAACAAGTACAAGTACAATAGTATAACAAGTAATATAAGTGAGCCATTAAGGGACCCACCAGTAGGTCGATGCCTTATGATTGAAACAATTGCGTTCCCAAGCACATGTTCAGGGCACACTCGGAAGTGCACAGCAGCACAGTCCCAACAACTAGGAACAGGACAAGCGGCATCCCTCCAAAAATACTTCCAAGCACGGAGTGTATGTGGGATGAATAACTCCGAAGACCCTCTGGAAGGTGCTAGCCAACCCCGAGGCCGTTTTATTTTTTTTCAAGTTTGCTACCCCACAGTATTAGACATGTTAAAAATGCAGTGCACAAGTACCCCAAAGTGGTGTGGGAAGTTAGTGCAGAGTAGCAACTGTATCTCAGAAGAGGACTGTGCAACTTGAAGATCACACATCTCCCTTGCAGATGTTAAGGCCACATCCTTCTGGAACAATAAGGCTTTTGGTCTGCTCAAAGCATCAAAGTGCACATTTGTAAGCTCTATCGAAGGCTAGAGCGTCACATCTCTAACTGTGCTGGCAAGTGGAAACAGTACTTGTGTACAACAGGTCACTACCGCAGAGACCGTTACCAGATAGGTAATTCCTGGTCTCATCCCACAGCAGCCTTGATCATTTAACATCAAGTAATTCCCATTAGAGAGTTATCTGAAAGTGAGACGTATTACAGCGGCCGGAGAATTTTTCAAATAACATGACAAGTTTGCCTTAGATGATTTACATGCACCATGAAGCGAAATTTCCCTGCAAACTAAGGAATGTCCCAAGGTACTCTCGCAATCAGTCTAACTAAGAAAACCCTCAGTTACCCTATTCCTACATCGGAATTTGAAAGGTATGATCCAATACTAGTGTACATATCCTTCTTTTAGCACCTCATATCTGTCCACTTGATAATGTTGAAAGCAGTATTAGAAGTGAAATGTCTAAAGTGGCAGAGGAATAAACTTGTGGATTATCTAATCCGCCGAAGGCATTTCTGCAACAGTCAGCCACGGCCCGTGGAGGGAGTTCCGTGGGGCGGTAAGGCGGGGCTGGGGAGGGGCAGGGTGGGGGGTTCTAAAAACCGGAATATGGATAATTACAGGTAAGTAAACAATTAAATAAATAAAAAGAATTTCGTAGCGTGCGCTGCATCGCATTTTGCGATGCAGCGCGCGCTACGAAATTCGTTTTATTTATTTAATTGTTTACTTACCTGCAATTATCCATATTCCGGTTTTTAGAACCCCCCACCCTGCCCCTCCCCCGCCCCGCCTTACCGCCCCACGGAACTCCCTCTACGGGCCGCGGCTGGCAACAGTGAATCGTAGTTTTTCAATCTTCTCTATATGTAGCACGGTGTATGTTGAGTCCTTTTTTGCCAAGATGGTCTGTTTTTAAGTAAGACTATATAGTTAAAAACAAGCTAGTGGCATTAAGGTATTTTCATAGAATGCAACCAGCACAAAGCGTCTGTAGGGTCCAACTCAGTAAAAAGATAGCCCTGAGTGGCGACTTGCAATGTTGTAAAGAAGACATGTCACTCTGTATGATGTAGATTACACACAGCACAATTTTACCCAGAGACTAAACGCGGTGGATAGAGTGGTCATACCATTATATACTACTGCAAGAGCCCTTTCTAAATTTACCCTGTCAATTTTGTGCAGTCTCTCAGCAGCTTCCTGCTGTGAAATCTTCCTTACCTCACTTTATCGTGCATACAGAAAGTGCTTTTGACGTGGTCATCGAGGACCTAGTAAAAAGTCCTGTGGTCCCATGTAATCAGAAAGAAGGGACATGTTATGTTTCACCAATCAAGGCACAACGTCCCAACACTGTAAGTTGTTACCACCCCCGAGTGTTGTGTCTGCACGTAACGTGGGTCTGGCCTATTAATCCTAAACCCTTCAGTGTTGTCAAGATAATGTGTCTGACATCCATTAGTATCTAACGGCCACACTAGCCATCCCTCTTGATTGGTACATGAAGAATTGTATATTCTGTTGCAAAGCATGGTGTCTAATGTTTCCTCTGTGTAATTTGTGAATTGTTGCCTAGTTCGCAAATCATGCAAATGTGGGACTGTTTGGTGCCTGTAAATCTTTTATCTTGGCCAGGTCAAGACAGGATGTTTGCTGCATAGTTTTGTTCAGGTAAATAATTTGTTGTGGTATTAGGCATGTTCTAAAGAAAGCCTCATTCCCCTGAACGTAACACTCTTTTGTTCCCCATATGAATCGACATTGTCCTTCCAAAAGTCAAACCCTTGTATAGACAGCTGGGAAATGAAAGATGCAGAATAAATCAGTTTAGTGCCAGTGAGCATTGTTTTCTTAGCCCATGAGGGTGAGAGTTTATACTAATAAAACTCCGGTTCAGCTGGATTGTGACCAGAAAATTATGCAAACTTCTCTTCAAATGTGTTATGCCTCGTGGATAGGTTTAGAATGTTAGCTTGCGTGGCAAGGGCTCATGTAGAATGTTCATTGTGTTGCTGGGTGATGGGGTCAGGAGATTCTATGTATTTTCAAATAGTGCGGAGACGTTTCTATGAAGGTGGATGTCTTCTGTATTACCTGTTGCCTCTGCTGTGTAGATTCGAGTAATAAACCGTTTCAAGGATCCCCGGCTCCTAAGCTTATTACTACAATTTGATTGGCGACGATCTCCTGTCTACACGGCTTCACGAATTCCACGCAAGAATTCCTCGTCAAGCCACGATCGCTCAATTCAAACAGCGGTCGTTTCTACGAATTCCGGACCTCAGACTAGCGAGTCTTTACTCAAAACTTCAGCTTATCGAAGGTACACCCTTACGCAGACTACAGCTTCAAGGTAAGGGTGTTTAAAAATTTCTAAGCTGACTGCCAACATTGTCGAAGCACTTGAACTTACCCCAATTTACTCCTGCTGCTGTGACCTGCCGCGGTGTGTTGTCCCGAGGTGCGACATAGTTTCCGGGCGTTTTGGGGCATAATTGGTGTCTTCAGGCTTGGTGCGCATGCGCGATGATAGTGCTGGGCTTGTTTTCCTCTGCGCATGTGTGAACCGGCAACGCATCGCAGCTACAGTGACGTCTGGCTCCTTCTGCTGCTCAAGTTGCTAAGCAACAGTAATTACACGAGCGATTTGGTTGATACACGCCTTATTCACGCCTTAGTGGTCTCCTTTTGTTTTGCATGGTGCAAAACGACTATCTGCCTTCGCTTCAGTGGATTACCTCTGTGATCCACACACACACACGTACTCTTGCTTCTTTTTTTTACCTCTCGTCTATATTCAAAGTCAGCAGATTCAAAGTCAAAGTCAGCAGATTCTTCCTGTGATCTGCACACAGACATTCTTTTTGGCAATTATTTTTTCTTCGAAGCAGATTTTTCCTGTGATCTGCACACAAATCCATATTTGGTGTTAATATCGACAATTACATTTTTAAATTTATTTCTTTTATTTTTGTTTTTTTTCTGATTCACCTTATTGCCTATATTGCTGAGGTATTTGTTTTTTTTTGGCTAAAACAAAAATAATAATAATTTTATTCATAGGTGTTTGTCACAAGTGGGTTCAAATTCGCTGCTCTTTGCTACCAATATGCAATCCGTCAGTCCACCTCCTGCCTTTTTGGAATCCGCTGGTGATCCACCAGTTAGGTGGGAACTGTGGTTTGATACCTTCCAAACCTATTTAGGTGCTATTGTAGCATCCAGATTCAGTGATGAACGTAAGAGATTTTTACTTCTTCATTCTCTTGGTTTTGAAGGTAGGTCCATATTCAAACATCTTCCTGAAGTCACTCATGTTCCAGGAGAAGATATAGATGTGTTTCAAGATGCAGTGACTAAACTTAGGACAAGGTTTCACAAACAACCTAGCTTGATGGTTCTTCGACATAAGTTCTTCAAGAGGCAACAGAAAGACGGAGAAGATGTTGACAAGTATGTTTCTGCATTAAGGAAGCTTGCCTCAGAATGTCAGTTTGAGACATTTTTAGAGCAACTTATCAGGGATCAATTTGTCTGTCACTGCAGTGACAAGCAAATACGGCTAAAACTTCTTTCTCTCTCAAATCCAGATTTAGATGAAACTATAAAAATCGCCAAAAGTATTGAAACGTCTCAAATATCCTTAAAAGAATTGGAAGATAAACTTCCGGACCCAGTGAATTCTATTTCGTCAGGTTCAAAATTTAAGCGCAATGATGCTAAACAAGATGTCAGAGATAATGAGACTAAGAAAATTAGTTCAAAGAAAAATATTTATCTCTCACAAGACCCCAAACACATGTGCAACAGATGTGGGAACAAACAACATCAGAAGGGAACTAGATGCCCAGGAACAAATGTTGTGTGTAGCTATTGCAGAAAAACAGGACATTTTGCCAAAGTTTGCTTTAAAAAGAAATTTAATGAGCAAAAAAGGTCTGTTGCATGTGTGCTAGAGTCAGACTGTGAATCAGATTCCGAAATAGTTGGTGTGGTTCTAAATAGTCCAGATCACGTTTTAAAAATTTCTGATGAAACAGACTGCGTAGACACTATTGTTGAAATTTTGGTGGGGGACAAAGTATTACATTTACTGGTAGATTCTGGAGCTAGAATAACGATGATAACCAAGGAACTTTTTGAGGAAACTTGGGGAGGTAGGAGTTTGTCACCCCCCGATCGCTCGCCAGTATCCTACGAGGGTCGTAAGATAGAACTGTTGGGTTATTTTGAGGATGATCTTGAATTCGATGATAGGGTGATCAAGGGTAAGATATATGTGGCTGTTAAAGGATTGAATATTTTAGGATGGTATCACCAGGGCTTCTTTGGGATGATCCTCAAACCAGGCTGTCAGGTACAAGTTTTAACTGTTTCAGATGCTGGTTTTGATAGTAGTGTCAAATGGGAGCAACTCTTTCCCACTGTCTTTTCAAAGGGATTAGGAACTATTCGAGGGTTCAAACACCGAATTATTGTGAAAGAAGGGTCGTTCCCGGTGAAGCACAAATTAAGGGGTGTCCCTTTCAGTGTTAGGGAGGACCTTGAAATAGAGATAAAGCGCTTGTGCCAAGAGGGTATTATTGAAGCAACTGAGTCTTCTTTGTGGCTTTCTCCTCTGGTTGTAGCACGGAAGAGGTGCGGTAAGTTGCGCGTTTGTGTGGACCTCAGGTCGCTGAATAAGGAGATCTGGGTGGACTCGCAACCTCTGCCGAAAATTGATGACCTATTTGCGTGCATCAGGGGTTCGAGATATTTTTCAAAGTTAGATTTGGCGAGTGCGTACCACCAGATTGAATTGGAAGAGGAGTCTCGCCATTTTACATCGTTTATCTCACCTCTGGGCACTTTCCGTTATAAACGTATGCCGTTTGGTTTGGCCTCGGCCGCGTCAGTTTTCCAACGAGTGATGCAGAGTATGTTGGGTGAGATCAAAGGTGTACTTGTATTCCAAGACGATGTCCTTGTTCATTCCAAAGACATTAGTTCACACAATGTTTTGCTGAAAAGGGTTTTAGAAACATTCAGAGAGTATGGTGTGGTTGTAAAGCCTGAAAAATGTAAATTTCTATGTGATGAAGTCGAGTACTTAGGGCACCACATTTCTGGCGAAGGGATTCGACCTAGACAAGGTTTGTTAGATGCCATCATCAAGGCTCCCATTCCGAAGGATAAAACAGGGATTAAATCACTGTTAGGTTTGTTGGAATATTATTCTAAATTCATTCCAAATTATGCCTCTGTAGTTAGACCAATCAGTTTTCTATTGAGAAAGGGTGTTTCGTTCAATTGGTCGGGTCAGTGCAACGCAGCTTTGGAAGCTGTGAAGGTTCTACTTAAGAGTAGTGAGGTGCTTAAGCCATATGATCCTACCCTTACCACTTGTATCACGGTGGATGCAAGTCAGGTGGGTTTGGGGTGTGTGGTTACGCAAGATACTCGACGAGGTGAAAATACCATTGCGTTTGCATCCAGAGTCTTAAGGGATGCAGAAACACAATACTCGGTGATCGAGAAAGAGTTGTTGTCTTGCCTTTGGGCTGTGAGTAAGTTTCGCTCATATGTCTGGGGGAGTTGTTTCATTTTGAGGACTGATCATAAACCATTGGTGAACATTCTAAGTGCAGGGACTAGCAAATGTTGTTCACCGAGGATTGTAAGGATGGTCTCAAGACTTATGCAATACCAGTTCGATGTAGTCCATATTTCTGGTGGTAAAAATACGAGAGCAGATTTTTTATCTAGATTTCCTGTAGGTTCAGACCAAAAGGTCTGTTCAGACGACAACCATGAGGATGAAGATGATTCAGACGATTGCTTTATTGCTGCGGTTGATATTTCTCAGTTTAGTGTTGGAGACGAGGGAAGTTGGTTGGAAGCCATTGGTCAAGATGAGGTTCTTCAACAAGTGAGTCATTATGTGATGAATGGTTGGCCGAGAGAGAGTACTTTGGCGCATTATCTACAACCTTACTGGAAAGTACAGTCAGAAATTTCCATTGAGGGTGGGGTGTTGGTTCGTGGAGAAAGGCTTATCCCTCCTCTTGTTGTGAGGAAAAGTATTATTCTCAGAGCTCATGAGGGTCATCTTGGTTCAACTCTTACTAAACGAAGGGTTCGTGATGGTTTCTGGTGGCCATCTATGGATGCTGATGTCACAGAGATTGTTGATGTGTGCTCCATATGTAGTAAAGCTGATAAAGGCTTGAAAGTAAAAACCCCACCGCTGTTGCCAGTAGACTGCCCGCCAGTTCCGTGGAGTAAGTTGGGTCTAGACATCATGGGTCCTATAGAAGGTTTGCAGAATGGTGGCCGTTTTGTTCTAGTATTAATTGATTATGTTTCAAAATGGCCTGAGGTGAGGGTTGTTAAGGACAGCTCTTCCTCTACAGTGATGACGTTTTTAAGAGAAGTGTTCATTCGAGAGGGGTTTCCTGAGACATTGGTCACAGACAATGGTACCCAATTTGTCAGTGCAGAATTCGAGTCATTTCTGAGTTCTTGCAATATCAAGCATACAAAAAGTTCACTGTATCACCCACAGTCTAATGGTCAAGTGGAGCGTATGAACAGGGTGGTGGGTGACTGTGTTAGATGGGCAAAAGGTTCAAGGGTTAATGTACAAGGTTCCATTGATAGTATGCTTTGGTTTTATAGGACTACTCCTCATTCCACCACTAAGATTTCTCCTTTTGAGCTATTAAGGGGACGTAAGGCTAATACATGTTTCAGACCAGGTCGGATGAATAAATGGATCAAATCGTTACATGACATGAATAGTCTTATGGAAATAGTGAAGAGGAATGTTCAAAGTGCTCAAGCTAAGCAAAAGCAGTGGTATGATAACAAAAATTCCACTAAGTTGGTTGAAGTGCATGTAGGGGATCTCGTTAGGATCAAATCCTCCATACATGTCAAAAAAGGGGAAAGTAGGTTTGGACTACCCATCCGTGTCACAGAAATAGGTAGGAATGCAGTTAAAGTTGAAGGGGGAAGTTGGTGGAATGTAGGTAAGATTGTTAAAGTTAGGGAAACTGGTGGGACAGGAAAGGGGGGTAGCTACTGTGAGCCCTCCTCTTCTGAAATTGTGGAGACTGGCTGCAGAACTAGTGATGTTCGTGCTACTGTGAGAAGGAGGAGTAGTAGGACGAGCAGAATTCCCATACGTTTTCGTGACTGAATTACTGTCATAGTATTAAAATTTTGTTATTTTTGTTTGGTTGTTTTTTTTATTGTTTGTTGTGTTTATGTTTTTTTTAAAAAAAAAATGAGAAAGGGGGATATGTTATGCCTCGTGGATAGGTTTAGAATGTTAGCTTGCGTGGCAAGGGCTCATGTAGAATGTTCATTGTGTTGCTGGGTGATGGGGTCAGGAGATTCTATGTATTTTCAAATAGTGCGGAGACGTTTCTATGAAGGTGGATGTCTTCTGTATTACCTGTTGCCTCTGCTGTGTAGATTCGAGTAATAAACCGCTTCAAGGATCCCCGGCTCCTAAGTTTATTACTACAAAATGCTTTTGAGCTACCCAGTGGTGGTATAGGGCAGTGTTCCCATTGTCTGTAATTATACTCCTCACCTGGACTAGTTGATTTATGCAGGAATGACGACCATACTTCAGTGTGAGCTGTCCCCAGCTGTGGCAAAGATTCTTCATCATTGATCAAAGCTTCCATCAAGGCATCCTGTAGGGTATAGAGAGAAGACGGGTAACTATCCCGGAGCCCTCTTGGCCTTCTGTGTAGAACCAATCACTAATGTGGTTTGATGAGATCTACTGACTCAAATCTCTTGTTTTTGCAGTCAGCAAGGGGTGGTAAAAGTACAGTGTACCCTCAACAGCCAGGACAGATACAGGTGCTCTGTAGGATGGCCCGAATTCCTTCTTGTTCACATTATTCTCCTGGACTAGATCACTGATCTTTGGGATCCAACCAGGAGTTGCTAGGGCATCCATCACTTCTCCAGTGAGGTATCATTTCTTCTGGACATTGCTCTGAGCTTAGATGCTATAAAACATCCAAATGCTCATTGAAGTCAAATGGTGTTTCAGTCGCCACTGTACTTAGACTGTCGCGGTCTAGAAAGCACATCTTAACTCCAAACAGGATCTCATAGGGAGTCCGACCACCCAGGGATTTTCTAGGCAGATTATTTAGGGCTCTCTGGACCCCATACATGTGATGGACCCAACTGCGACCTGAACCTAATCCCCTAGCTGTTAAAGACTGTTTTAAGTCCCAGTTCTTCCTCTCCATCACAGCACTTTCCTTGGTGTGGTGGGGGGAGGAGTACCGCACAGTCACATCCAATTTTCCCATGGTGTCTATGTAAGCCCTGGAGGCAAACACTAGACCCTGGACCGAATGGAATGTGACTGCTGCGTATGTCCAGATAAAGATTTGCAAATGTTTTATAACAGTTCGGGCCTCCACCGATCACTGTGGCCAAACCCATAGGAATCGAAAGCAGGAATCCACTGCTACTAACATGTATTTGTAAGACAAACTGATTGTAAAGGGTGCAGTCCAAGTAAACACAAGTGAGAGGCTTGTCTGAGATCAAAAGAGGTGTTTGTAATGGGAGCGCAACAGTGGAGATCTGTTGGCAGATGTTGCATTTAAGGACAAAATCTTTCTCTGTCTGTATAGACCTGGCCACCAGTAGCATATAATAATGAAATTGTAGCTGCCACCCCAGTGTAAGCAGATGCTAGGCCCTCATGTGCTTTTCGGACTAACCCTAACTTGCGATCTGAGTTTGGAATTAGTCTATACTCTACTCAGGGAATCTAAGCAAATGGAATATTTTGCACACTTAACTGGTAAGAGTATTCCGTCGGAAAGCCTTGCGGCATGTGGGTATCGTTACGTGCAGTGTTGACAACCACCATGATGTTGTGATCTATCCTTCTACTTGAACCAGTAATTGCAGCGACTCAGCAGTTTGCATTGGTGCTGTTATGGTGTTATCAGCCATGGAATTCCCTACAATGTGTATTCCTGCACACTGATGAGTCAGTGTGTGTCTTACATGAGGCTGCGCCAAACATGCTTTGAGTTTAGCCACCTGTCTTGTGCTTTATCGTGTACCCTTTCGAATCTCTGAATCCATTCTGGCTCCAGGGCTCCAGGGTGTAAGTACTCATTGTAGGACTGGATACAATAACACAAATCTCACACTATAAGTTTAGGGAATCCGAAATCCGTATTCTCAAGTGCGAGATTAGTGCTCAAAGTTTAGCCAGCTGCGCTGTGCAGTCGTCTAGGCGTGTAGGTTTTGTGAGGGTGATATTCTCCATCCTTCATTCTACCTTTCACAGCGGTGCACACTGTAGAATATTGGTGCTTTGGCCTTACAGCAGGCTGTGCAGAACTGTCAGTATAGATGATATAATCATACTGTTCTAGAGGAATGACTTCATCCCGATATTAATTTTCATATTGCAGATATGCTTGTGTTTTTCTAAAGAATTAAATTTGTAATCTACATCTGTTGATGTAAGAGAGTTGGCCTACTGTGTTCATTGTGGATGTAAAGCTTTCGCATTTGGAATGCTGGCCTTTGTGACAGCCTTTAAGGCTTGGACTGGGGTCACAACAATAATGCCTCTCCCTGGCCCACGATCTTTCTCTTACTACAGCCATCTCTACTGCCATCAGAATCTTTTATGTCAGCGAAAAATGCATCTCTGCATTGGTGTATATTTTTGTCCAATAGGTACTATGTCTCCTTCATTGAATGTGACATAGGTGTACCCTGATGCACCCACAATTATACAGATCACCAGGTTCGTGGTGTTTACACATGTGTGCAAGTGTTTTGAGGCTAGCATGTCAGTGTGTACTGAACATAAAATTTGTGTGTGTTCAGATGTCCAATGTGTACTAGAAAAGCATGGCCGAATCAAGTTGTAGAGCAGTTTTACCTGCTCTGTGTAGTCATCAATGTAGGTTCTGCCAAAATTCAGGAAACCCAATATTGAATGGAGTTTCTTTAGTGTGTTTGCTTGTTGTAGACATGCACAATTCTCGTGGAAATTTGTCGCTAGGCTTCTGCCTTCACTTGAAAGCTCGTATCCTAAGAATAGGACATTGAGGTGGGCTAGTTTTGATTTTTTTAAATAGAATCTGTGGATCATGTCAGCAAATCCCAAAACTATGTGATCTACTCTAGCCAAGGGAGTTGGCAGGCCATCATCCTTTAGGTATAGGTCATCAACATAGGACAATACCCGGTCATCATATTCTTGCAAAGGTTCTGTAACCCGGGCTGAAAACAACCCTGGGCTGTTCTTATACCCCTGGGGTAACAGCCAGAACTGCTTCTGAGACCCGGATACACTGAATGCAGTGAAATACGTGCTTTGAGGTGCTATGTTTTGGCAGAAAAATTGAGTAGAAATGTCTAAAGTGGTTTTGTATTTCTTTCGTTCTATGTTATGTCATTAGTGCATGCTGTGAATGTTTTGTTCAGCAAATTCGTGTGTAGTGGTGTTCAAATGTATGTAATCTAATACTAGACAATATGCATGGTCTTGCTTCATTACTAGAAACAAAGGTTTTGTTCACGGGGGAGGAGCACATTTTTTTTTACACATTTGGATTCAAGTTGTGTGAAAATATCTGTAACTTGGTATTTAGCCTTATTTTTTAAAGGGATATTGTCTTTGTAGTTGTGGGAATGACCTCACTGGTATGATGCGATAAAGGGAGCGGTCATCCCACCCCTCATGGTTGCGGCATAACATAGGGCCTAGCACTAAGGCCCACTCCTTGGCGTATGAATGTTTAACTGCATCCACGGCAAGGTCAGAAAAAGCATGTAAAATTTCCATTTCTCCCTCGGGCTAGTCCATGACAAATTATGATGACCAATCTGTTTCAGCCAAGTCAATGTAATAGCCGAATGACAAGTTCTTCCAAAAGAGAACATTAATGTATCATGGTATGTCCCCCTCCATTTGAAGTTGTATTTCGTATAATCTATACATGACACTTACTGTATGGTGTTTCCACTTGGATATAGTCACTCAATGCAACTACCGCCAAACAATCCATCAGGCTCCAGGGAACTATCATGACTTCTGCTGCACTGCCAGCTTGGTCAGAGGCAACTCCCCACTTAAAAAGGAGTTTCCTCAATATTCGTGGCATGCTTGATTTTAAGGCCAGCCACCGTCTTCTTTTGGAATTGAGGCTTTGACTTTTTGAATTGAGGCTTTGGGTCTATCTTCTTTTTTTATTATAAAGTCAGAAGAGCGTTGTGGATCCTTCTTCAGTTTCACGTACTCCTCTGATCTGCGCTCTGATTGTTCACCTTCCTCTGGGCGCTTTTCGGATGACACCTAAAAGGAACGTGATGAGTGTGTATCAGAATCCTGATACCTGTCAGCCATTTTAATATTATCATGGTTAAGCAGATTATAGCACTTTTTAGTGGACTCCTGCTAAGGGGATCCGCCCTGTAGCTTAGTCTTTTCTTCATTTTTACCTATTATCCAAAATCTTCTTAGAAGATTCGGGTGCTTGCTTCAAATTATCATTTTCAGAATTACTCTTAGGGCGTGATTTAGATCTTGGCGAGACTACCATCGTCCCACCATAGCCCCAAGTACTCCAGTAAGGTGACGGAATACCGTCCACTGTATCAAGATGCATGCAGGCTGAATCTGTGTCAACAGAGTGTTTATAGCCGCGTACGCTGCTCACTGCTACCGACACGACAGACTCCACTGCTGGCGAATAGTACTCAATTGCATAAGGGCCGGGCCTATTTAGATATCACAGTTGCGCTGGTGATCTAGCAGTGGATTGCTGACAGTGTGAGTCTGTTGCAGGATGCATTCAACATGGGACTATTCCTGTGGCTGTCAGCTGGTTTCTAGCATTACACACCTGATGTGTTTTGGCTAATTGTTTGCACCTGCATACCACACTATAAAATACACTCATTTTAGACCATGATCCTTTGCCATTCCACAGCAGCATAACATTGTCCCATGGTGATTTCTCACTTAAGTCAGATTTTTTTGCTTTCCCTGTTACTTGTTAATTTTTGTTACTTTTGTTACTTATTAAATTTTGGGTTATTACGATCATTTAAGTCTATCATTTCATTATGGCAAAGAGAAACCCGAGTTTTACTGAGGGAGAATTTTCAGTCATGGTGGGTGAAATCTTAAGAGTGGAGCCACAATTGATTGGAGCCCAAACCCAAAATATATCCCTATCTCAGAAAAGGCAAATGGGGGCCAGAATAGTTGACAGAGTGAATGCTGTAGCAAACAACCTGCACACACGGAGGAAATCAAGAAGAAGTACAACAACCTGCAGGGAAGAGTGTGTTTCCTGGCCTCCAAGTGTCACCTTGAGGCTTAGAGGACTGGTGGTGGTTCTCCCAGGGCCCCCTTACAACTCTTTTCCTGAGAGAAAAATGTCTTTTAGATCCTACATCCTGAAGGCTTGACACGAATCCCTGGTGTAGTAGAGAGTCTTAAGTTATATTTTTACATGTGTCACTAAACCTAAATGTCATGTTTGCTTTGAAGTTAGCTGTTGCAAATGTGTTCAGCATAATTATTTTTTACATAGAAACCTAAATATATCAGTAATATCTTGTTTGGCTTGTTTGTTTGAATGTATTGAGTTGTACTTAAAGATAACAGGTTTTAATAGCCATCACATTTCACACGATGCTATGGTACTTGTAAGTGTTGGTGCTCCAAATAACACATTTCTGTTTCACGTGGTAAATGTCTGTTCTCTCCTTGCAGCCAATCTTCACAAGGTATGTTCAAGTTACAAATGTGCAAGAGTTTTGAATGTTTCATTGAAGCTACCATGATGCCTTGTTTCAGATTTGTGAAAATAACATTGTCATTTAATTTTGCTCATTCTTCCTTTTCTATCATATGTTCACATTTGGTAACATGTCATTTATTGATCAATCTCTATTGAATGTTCTCTTTTGGAAATTGTTTGTGTTGAATTATGTATGTTGCCCTTTTCTTGTTATGTAATTGAATTGATGTCATTAGTTTTCACAAATCAAACGTTGTTGACCTACAAACTTTAAAACATGTAAATTTGTATGCTGACTATAAGTGGCATATGTGAAAACTTAACTCTGCACTGTTCATATGATGACTAATGGTAAACGTCCCACTAAGTTGTGGAAATGATTATTTGTTTAGCTCGGTAGGCCTTGGAATGGTTAATTTTACATTTCTCCTCTTTACTGTGTTATGTTGAATGGTTAGTACATTTCATGCATATTTACTAATTCGTTTTTTTCATTTCAAGACATCTTCTTACCTGTTTATTTGACGTTTTAGCTTACCTTCTAGGTAGCTACATTTGTTTGCATAAAAATCATTAGATGTTTAATCCATACTTTCACCAAATATATTTTCTTTTTACATTCATAATAAGTCCAACACATTGCCAAACATCTGTCACTCAGGATACCTCCACTCCAGTCCAGGATCAAGCCTCCAGGGAGGACTCCACTCCTGAAAGTCTGGATAAAGAGTAGCGGTCAGGTCTTGAGCAGGCAGCTCCAATGAATCTGACTCGGCCCACATCTTCACCTCACACCCCAGCTGTTACAACACCTCAGCTTACGTATACCTCCACTTCCTGTGTCCAAAGCAACATCACACTGCTCTTGTGCCCCCAAGTCCTGGTTGCTGTTGAGACAACACCACCACCTCCAGTTCAGCCAGGAACCAGTGGGATGGGGGCACACTAGGTCAGGGGCATATGGTAGTGGGGGTATGGGTCGTGGGAGGTATTCTGTGGGCCAGCATAGTGAGGCCACTGAGATCACTGTCACCCTGGCCACAATCAACCAAATATTTGGATCCCTCCATCAGTCCCAGGACATGATGATCCAGGTCCTTTATGAGATCCGGGACATGTTATGTTATGTTATAAGATTTTGTAAAGAGTTTGAATACCAATGGGGTGTCTTAGCACAAGCTGAGTGACAAATCAGAGTGATGGCTACAGCGCAGAAATTGAATTAGTAAGAATTAAAAATCCAGGTTTTAAGCACCTTCCTGAAGGTCAAAAGATCAGGCAAGGATTTAATGGAAAGAGGAAAAGTATTCCAGGCGTTGGAAGCCCCCAGGAGGAAACCATTTCACTTGTTTAAATCAATGAACCAGTAAAAGTTTGGGTGAGGTGGAACGAAGAGACCTAGATGGAAGGTAGAAGCTAAAAGAAGACCTCAGATCATGCATAGCTTTGTAGACTATGCAATGTAATTTGAAAATGATTCTAGCTCTGACAGGATTCCAATGAAACTGCTGGATAGCTTGGGAGACAGAATTGTACTTAGGAAGTTTGCAGAGGACCCTGGGGGCTGCATTCTGCATGGTTTTTAACTTATTGAGAACGTGTTGGTTTGCATAAGTAAAGATCATTGAGGTACTTGAGTTTAGACAAAACCAAGGATGTAATCACCGTTTTCTGCAGGCGAGGAGGAATAAAGGGTAGAATCATTTTAATAGTGAAGCTGCTGCAGAGGGGGCACAATGTACAGATGGAGAATCACTACTCCAATGTGGGCTCCCTGATCTGGGTGCAGCTGTACATTTACAGCCATATGTACAGTGCTTTCCCAAAATCTGATTAAATGGCTACATTTTAGATTCAGAAGATATCGCAAATGTGTTTTGATTACAGAATGCTATTGCATTCATGTTAAAAGTAACAGATTTGTATGATGCCTAACACCTTCACAAGTGTGCGTGTAAGTCAGTCTGCTTCTTGAAAATATTTGTGAGATGCATACACTTTTAGGCACAACACAGACAGGAAAGTGTACACATTGGTGACAGAGTAACACATACCCAAAACCATTTTTCAATGTCCTTTGTTATGTCCAGACTAATCAATGATGGTGAAAAATTGAATACTTAAGAGACTTTTGCAGGTGGAATGTTCGGGCTGGACTGTTCCCATGAGGCACAGGGTCAAGACTGATTTGCATATGGCCATGTCTAAACTGGGGTGGCGTAGTGGGCAAAAGAACGATGGATTTAACCCAGATCTCTTGACTGGGGGAGAATGTATGCATTGTCAGCATTCCGTCCATCATTTGTTTGTTGTAACGCTTTTCGCCCTAAGTGGGATGGGTATTCCCAGACGTGGGACCCATGCTCACTACGCCACTGGAGTCAAGCTATCCTGGCTGATGACGGCTGATAGCCAGAAACCGGTCCTAGGATGCTTGATTCCGGTCCAGGGAAGACATGGCTTGGCAGTTCGGGCTGGACTGTTCCCATGAGGCACAGGGTCAAGACTGATTTGCATATGGCCATGTCTAAACTGGGGTGGCGTAGTGGGCAAAAGAACGATGGATTTAACCCAGATCTCTTGACTGGGGGAGAATGTATGCATTGTCAGCATTCCGTCCATCATTTGTTTGTTGTAACGCTTTTCGCCCTAAGTGGGATGGGTATTCCCAGACGTGGGACCCATGCTCACTACGCCACTGGAGTCAAGCTATCCTGGCTGATGACGGCTGATAGCCAGAAACCGGTCCTAGGATGCTTGATTCCGGTCCAGGGAAGACATGGCTTGGCAGTTCGGGCTGGACTGTTCCCATGAGGCACAGGGTCAAGACTGATTTGCATATGGCCATGTCTAAACTGGGGTGGCGTAGTGGGCAAAAGAACGATGGATTTAACCCAGATCTCTTGACTGGGGGAGAATGTATGCATTGTCAGCATTCCGTCCATCATTTGTTTGTTGTAACGCTTTTCGCCCTAAGTGGGATGGGTATTCCCAGACGTGGGACCCATGCTCACTACGCCACTGGAGTCAAGCTATCCTGGCTGATGACGGCTGATAGCCAGAAACCGGTCCTAGGATGCTTGATTCCGGTCCAGGGAAGACATGGCTTGGCAGTTCGGGCTGGACTGTTCCCATGAGGCACAGGGTCAAGACTGATTTGCATATGGCCATGTCTAAACTGGGGTGGCGTAGTGGGCAAAAGAACGATGGATTTAACCCAGATCTCTTGACTGGGGGAGAATGTATGCATTGTCAGCATTCCGTCCATCATTTGTTTGTTGTAACGCTTTTCGCCCTAAGTGGGATGGGTATTCCCAGACGTGGGACCCATGCTCACTACGCCACTGGAGTCAAGCTATCCTGGCTGATGACGGCTGATAGCCAGAAACCGGTCCTAGGATGCTTGATTCCGGTCCAGGGAAGACATGGCTTGGCAGTTCGGGCTGGACTGTTCCCATGAGGCACAGGGTCAAGACTGATTTGCATATGGCCATGTCTAAACTGGGGTGGCGTAGTGGGCAAAAGAACGATGGATTTAACCCAGATCTCTTGACTGGGGGAGAATGTATGCATTGTCAGCATTCCGTCCATCATTTGTTTGTTGGAATGTTCCATCACATACATGTAGGATTACCCCATCTGGAAAACTCAAAATCAGTCCCAAATCATGACTCATTTGGCAAATGTAGAAATGCACCAAGTTGTCACATGTTGCATATTTTGGTTAACATTTGAATCTTTGAAGTAAAAATTATATACAAATCAGTGTATGTAATATTTACTGTGACGTTGTACCAATTTTCGCCTAAAGTAAAAGCCAGCACATTTTATAAAACAATTTGACAATGGTAAAAAAAACTTCAAATAACTAGAGACATTTAGTAGTCAAATGTGGAAATGTGTTTGCTCTGTACTGAAGCGGATTAGAAATGTATCAAGGTCAATGTCTTTACTTGAGCTGTAGAAGCCATTTGTCAATCCACCACAATTTATTTTCTTAATGTCTTTAACAGCTTAGGTATCGACACAGTGCATGACATCGATAAGATACTTCAGTACAGAATCCATGTAATATTCTTTTAAGTTTGAAGTACACTTTAGTTACTTGATGTAAGTGTTACCATTGGGAAATGTCCAAACAAAAGAAACATGCTTTCCGTTTATACACATATTGGTACCACATTGCAGCATTTGTTGACATGCATATATTCATATTTTAGTTTTTGTGAATGAAAATGATACAGAATGCTGAGCCTTGTAAACACACTGTACAAAGGTATTTTTGGTTTATATCCTTTTTTGTAACATAAGTTCACTATTCTAAACAACAAAGCCAAATCAGAGGTGTTAAAAAGTTCCTGGAGAGATTTAAAAATGTATAAGGGACATGATATAGGAGCATTCATAGGGAATAACAAAACTGGGACCAAATGGTTTCTGAAAATGTTGCCTATATGCATGAGCTTATGACAATGTATTGCCAAGGTTTGAGAGCCTTGAGGCAGGTGAAATATGAAAACATGGAAAATGTTTGTTTTGTGATCAATGTTCATGATCATTTACACAGAGACAATAAAACTATTGTATATGTCATTACAGTGTCCTCAGCAGCAGGCAGAAGAGACCATGGCCACATGGGTGGGGAAGGAGCAGGCCACTGTGGGTAGGGTGCTGAGACCACCAACACTGAGGGACCCAATGGCACGGAGGGTAAGGGAGGTGCAATGAAGGCCTCCAGCTAAACATCATCATCTTCGGAGCCCTCCACAAGCAAGCATTCCCTAGTGGTGGCAGATCATACCTGAACTATAACAACTGTATCCTTGTCCACCACCCAGATATACATCTCCATCCTTCCTCTTACTCCCCCAGTTGGCCAAACGCAACCCCCCCCCACCAAGGGGTGGTGTTTCCTTAGCTGCAGGCACCTCACCTCCTGCCCCTGTCCCCCCTGCTGAGCTGAGTGACAAAGCTATTGACCTCTTATAGAACATCTCTGTAAGCCAGACTGCACTCCTGAATGCCATCCAGGGGCTTAGTTGCCACATGCACCAAATTGTAGGTTACCTGGAAGGCATTCACAGTGCTATGCCCGGCCTACAAAGGCCTTTTCAAGGTTTAGCCTCCTCACTGACCGCAGCCTCCCAACCATCTCAACCTTGGGCTCCACGTCCCACCCCTTCCGCATCCCAAATCTCTATTCCTAGCCCTGTCCCAAACACACTCACTTTGCATGCACCCACTCCAAAACACACAACCAAAACACATCAATACAAATGCACCACAAAACACAGACACACACAAACAACATACAGACACCACGCCCACCACACACACATGCACCACCAGTATACCCACAGATACCCCCACCACCATACACACATGCACCACCACCAGCATACCCACAGACATCCCAAACCACCACACACATGCACCACCACCAGCACACCCAAATGCCCCACCACACACACATATACAGTACCATCAGCACACCCACAAACACCCTACCACACCATGGTACCATGGCACCATGACAAGCACACACACATGCACCACCATGTCCAGCATACCCACAGACACCACACCCACATGTACCATCACATCCAAATCCACATGCACCACAACTGCACCTAGCATCTCAACAGCACACCCATCCACACACACACACATTAGAAATCACAACCAGAAAACACAAAAACCCACACTTACCCAAACACCATACACCTAGGAAGTAACACACACCCAAGCATACTCCACATACACCAGACACACAGGTACCTGTAACCGCAACAGACACATGCACATCACCCACTGCCACTCTAGCTACCTCCCAAACCCAACTCATTGCCCAACATCCTACTTGTTTTCCCTCATGGAGATACACTTTTTGCACTTGCCTTGACCCCTTCCCACCCCCAACCTCCCCGCCCAAACGCCACGCCATGCCTTCCAAAACCCAACTCACCCCTCCCATACCCTTGACCACCCCTCTCAAAGCCAATACCACATCTTCCAAATCTAAACCTACCACTCCCAAACCAAAACCACTCTCCCCAAATTCAAGACCACCCCTCCCAAACCTAAACCACTCCTTCCCAAGTAAGATCACTGAGGTGCCTGATTTGTGCTCACTAGATGCCCCTCCCTGAGGAGGATCCCCTTGGCAGGGATTTAGGAGACAATCTTTGTTCCATAGAGTGCCATTTATTTATATTTTTTCTTTGAAAGACATATCTCATTGGTTTAATGAACCACTAATTTGATTTCACCAAGTTTGTCCTGACATTAATTCTCCTTGGCAATTGTTTGATTCCTAGCAATGTTTCTGACTAAAATTTGAAGTATGTGCTTGTATTAATGATGTGGAAGGAAATACAACATATTTTTTTATGCCAACTTTGTTAAGTGCATACACTGGTTAAAATAGTATGCGATGGTTATTTGTATTTAGTTGCAGACATTCATCATGATTATGGACACTTACAGCAACAAGAAGATATTTGAAATTAGTTTTTTGAAGTGTTACTTCAAATGTGTTTATTTTACCTTGATTACTGATTAGAATAAACACATATGCATTACAGCTTAAAAAATAATGAGACTATTGAATTTAGATACAAGACAGAACTTGCACTAGACAAGGGTAAATGTTACATGGATGAATATGCTGAATGATTCAAATTTGGGACGGTAATTGATTTAACTGGCAACTAATAATAAGGTAAAGGTTACACCTTGTTTAGTGTAATTTCTACATCATATTACATTACACTTATCCCAATGATGGGTAATGCATATCTTTTTAATTTGTCAGTTTTCGAAATTTATTTAAACACCCCTGTATGGTGACTTTTTGATTTTTTGATTGATATTCTTTTTTGTGTAACTGTCAATTTTTTTGAAGGCATCTTGCATGAAATTTAGAAATACACTATAATCATACCGGTGTATTTCTTTCAATTTCTTAAACAACAACATTACACACATATGCATTGCACATTGGCATGCTATTGCTTCTAAGAGAGATTTAAAAATGCACTAGTCCAGTGCAAATGTTAACTGACAAGTTAAAAGGTAACAGGTAAAATTGGAGCTTACCATCAATTCCGTCCATAACGGTGTTCATTTTGTTTGTCCTCAAGCAGCAGCAGCAGAGGGCTAGAAATAATGGGTTCATGGCAGAAAAGGAAGTGTGAAAGTGAGAAAAGGTCAGTTCTTGCCTTATATCCCTTCCAAACTGTCAACTCAGGTGTGGAGGGTTTTACAATCACGTCAGTGTGAAATCACATCATGATTGGCCCGCCATACAAACTGGCTGTCCTCCCTCCACCATCCACTTTTGCCAATGGCGCCGTCGACGCGGGTGAATATACCTGATGGAGTTGGCGGCACTCCAATGGTCTTTCGAGAGTCAAACCGCCAGCATCTAAATAGAGTGGATGGACCACCTAGTAGATGGCTGGGAATCCAACAGCAGGACCATTACCACCAAAATAACAGGCCCTTAATTTGTGATTTACCCGGTATGGCTCCCAAATTATCTTTTCCTACTGTTGCATAGGTTTCCTCAATAATGTATGGTAATTCATGCTCCTGTTCTCCTGGAGCCAAATAAGGGAGCCACTCGCCTATAGCTAATGCTGATGCTTCCCTTTAATGTCACTTAACATTATGGCAGATTATGCAGCAAGGTTGCCTATCGATTTCATCCACAAATGCACGGCAGGGGCTGCTCTGTACTCATTTTGGATCTGTTTAAGCACCTCTGGCAAAACAGCTAATGAGGGCGTACCATGTGTTCTGGTATAAACGGCAACAAAGGCTGTAGACTGTGGAGCAGTCTTTCACCAGGGAAGCCATCCTCATTGGCAAGCATATTGTGAGAATTAAAAAATTTTCCTGAGGCCCGTATTGTAAAACACTGCTTCAAGCTGGCTTGTTTTTAGTGCAATCTAGAATGGAATTTCCACCCCTGTGATGGAAATTTTAACCATGACTGCGTTAATAGTGACTGGACTAATTTTAGCATACCCAGTTGTGGATGTGCAGCTTGAGCACCCCTTGCAGGATTCATTGTCATGGTTCACATGACAAATTGTGTTAAACATCTATATGTGTAAACCAGATCTGTATATAGCATACATAGGTCTGGAGCTGTCAGATTTTCTATATCTGGATAAGGTGTGTAACCGGCTAAGAGTGGCCATGTTGCTCCATCATTGCTAAGGGGACCTAGTCTAACATTGTTGTGTGTATGTGGTGTGATGCCTTCAAACCAATTTTTATGTTCTTGGTAAGTTAGTGGTATTTACAGACCTTCATAAGCTGTGTAGTGGTTAGAAATGGCAGCCTCAGTATATGTTTCAAACTGTCGTATTTGTGCGTCTGCTGCTGGGACCCATGAGTAGAATGCCTCTGTCCTAAATGCTTTGTGGGCCTCAGCCACAAAGGTAACATTGCCACCCGTCTGGGGTAGTCCATGTTGTAACAGCATTTGTGTAACTGCATGTTTGCAGTTCATTGGAATGCAAGTTGGTGCGTCTTCAGCCATATGAATATGTGGAAGCAGAGAGGATACCTCTAAGGGGTGAGTCTTTGAAGAGTTCATGCTTAAACAACCTACAGCCAATGCATAGGATTTACCTACCCAAAGAGGAGGATTTTTCACTAAAACCACAGATGTCTCCTGTTACGAGGTGATTATGGGTCTGTGGGTATACAAAAGAAAACTACTCAGGCAATCCATTAAATAAGAACTTAAGCTAGAAAGCGGCACAATGTCATACGGCTGATACTTTTCCAAGTAAAACTGTGTGTTTGCTGGACAACATTAACATCAGAACTGTGTGAGACTGACTCCACACACACCATCCAGATATGTTTGCCTTAGTCCTGCTAGCTCACAGTGCACCTGACAAGGTAACTAATGTATTGTACAACCTCCGAAGATGACAATACTGACTCCACAAGGAAATCGTGGCAACAGATCTAGAACCATTTCATTGAGTTACTTATGCATACCCAAAGAGATACACACGAAATACACAATAAAGTGTTTCAATCTTTATTGAAGCATTGTGATTCTTGAGTAAAATACTTGCACTGGAATGATCAATAGAAGGACACAGAACAAAGGGATTAGCTTTACCAGAATGGTAAAAAAGATAAACAGTTCAACCATTTTGCTTATTACAGAGAATATATGCTTGCATACAAGTACTTTAATATATTGTACTTCTACCTAGTGCTGCCTAACCTTTCATATCCAGGGTGAGTGAATCCGCCAAATCCCATTAGGGTGCTCTATCTTCTGTTACCTGTGGGTAAGTGTCATCAGGCTTCCCTTCTTGATAGAGAACTGGGCAGCATCCCTGCATGAGGTAAACAGGAATCTGCTGGGCTGGAATTCCGGCATGGATCGACCTCTCAGTGCCAGCGAAATGCTTCTCTGATTAAACAAAGGATTGATGTTGTATATACAAAAACATCATCCATATTACCATGTCGAAACCCCAATCAGACCGCTATTGTTTATTCTATTGTGATAGCTCGATTACTGAATAGCCGCTCGCTGCAACTCTGACCACGGTGATTGTCGAAACTCCGGTGTTCAAACCCGGCCAAACCGGACCTTGCCGGACCTGGGGAGCCTTTCCTGTGGGATTTACCTGGCGGTGGGACTGCGAGGACCAGCCTGCACAGCGCTTCCATCACCGCAGCAGCTGGGGCCTCTTCCCGCCCACTCCTCCTCCTGCTCTCTCCTCCATTTAAAAGGCGCCCCGCGCATACGCGCTAGCGGAACGCGCGCGGGACGTAGCACGGGGCGAAGACCGGGCAAAGAGCAGGCCGTTTGAGGCCGTTCGAGAACGGGAGAGACAGGGCCTGGGCCACCCCTCCTGGTCTAAAATTTCTCATCTAATCGTGGAGCTGAGCTACGGACCATGACTACAAGAGAAACAAGGAGCAAATCCACGCTGGCTGCGGGGACGGCAAAAGGTACTCTGGACACGTATTTTGCTAAGGCTGGGTCGCTGCTTATTGATGAAATAACCACCCTAGAAAGGCGCATATCCCAAGAAATCGACTGGGTTAGGAGATCTTCCCTGGGACCCCTTGTACATGCTACCACCCCAGAACGAACGCCTGACTGCATACCAACAGATGCTGGGGGGATAACTGGCATGCCTGACCTTCCTGATTTAAGTAGTTCGATTACACCTACTACTGATTGCGACATCTCTGCCCCCTTAGAGATTAGCATACTACCTTTCCCCCCACCCAGGCCCCCCCACCTCTAATTATTGCCAAAGTGAGCATCCCTGTTAAGGACGCAACTACTGATAGGACTCATTCGATTGTGCAGCCAACACAGGGGGAGAGGGAGGGAGCAATCCCGAAAAGAAAGAGAAGGGCGCAAACCATAGGGGGTCGAAAGCCCAAGATCCCAAAGCACAATCCGATGCGGGAGGACAACCAACAAGGCACAGTCAGTAAGGGGTTAGACCCACCTTAAAAAAAAAAGGGCTCCGCCCTCTTATACCCCGCTCAGACATCCCCTACCTTCAATGCCATATCGGGCCAGGAGATCCTCACTCTCTTGGATATTAGTTCTCTCCTGAGGAAAATGCTCAATCCCATAGAAGACCGCCTTGCAAAGATGGAAACATGCTTAGTGAACCTCCAAAAGGGAATTGCACAACTAGTGGATGCCCCAAAAATAGCCAGCCAATGTACGAAGCTTCCACTAGTACCTCTAGATAAGGAAGGGTGTCCCCCATCAAAGATTGCACAAACATACCATCCCACACTACCCACTTCAGAAACCTTAAATCTACAGGTTCCTTTCTGCCCAGCAAACGCTAGTTCTCAAGAGATGTTAGCTGCGCCCGTAATAGGGGTACATGGTAATGGTACAAAATACAGGCCAGTCAATTTACCACCGGAGGCCAACCCGTACACAGTTATTTTAGCCGGTATTCCTGAATTAAAACCATCTACTAGAGAACCTATGGAGGCCCTAAAAACCAAGGTAATCCACTGGCTTTCCACTAACAGGCCCCTCCCCGAAGGTATTCATAGCGAGGTTCTCATGGTGAGGAGAGTCCCGTGGTTAGGTAACACTAGAAAAACTATTCATGGAGTCTGTGTCCTGATTAATTTTAGGGACCCTCTCACTGTCTCACATATATGTAATTGGCCTCACCACGCCCAGGGGACTTCTATCCAATCCCTTCCCCTTTCATTCTTCTATCCTTCCACTAGAAACGAGCAGGAAGAGGAAGGGTGGGACTCAGTATGTAAGAGAGGAGGTAGATGGGGCCCAAGGGAAAGAAGGGATCACCTTATTCCCAGATTGGCGCGCTATGACCATCTTTCCACCTATAACAGGTTTAGTAACCTAGATATGGTGGATTGACCGAGTATGACGGGGGGTGGAGAGGACCTGATCCAAAGTAGGACCCTAACATCCAACATACGACTAACAATCCCCATGGAGAAGGACTACTCTGAGCTTAGCCAAATAAATAGTGAGGGACGTGCAGGGACCTCCAGCCCTCCACTTAATACACCCGAGGTGATGGCTGCCCAAACAGGTAGCTCTGACCCTAACCCACCACGGGGGTCACACTCTGGTATGGTTGCGCCTCCCAATTTACAAACAGAGAGAACTAACCCCTCCTCGCTCAAGATTCTATCATGGAATGTGGCGGGCCTGGGTAATAAATTGAACAACCCGGCCTGGAGCTCCTTTATCGGGGATAAAGATATATGCCTGTTCCAAGAGACCTGGGTGAGGGAAGACGTCACCTGTATGGGCTTCGCTGTATTCTCCACACATGCAGTATGGGGGGGTAGAGGGCGCCCCTCGGGAGGCCTTGCAATCTGGGTGGCTAGTGACCTGGGATGCAGGGCCGCTGTCCTCCCATTGAGCACGGAGGACATTTTAGTTGTATTGCTGGAATGGCCAAACTCTCAAAGCCTCTTGCTGATAAATGTTTACTCCAGGCCAGTCAACATCACACAGGAGTCGCGTACCATCGAGGAACTTGCGCACGCCCTTAATGAAATTCCGGGGGGTATCCCTTTTCTAATAGGCGGCGACCTGAATTGTCATTTTGAGCCCCTTTCAGGTACACTGGATGGTTTGGCCCGGGAGGAGGACCTGATGTGGTCTATACCTCCTTCGCAGACACCGGCTCCAAGAACATGGACCCCTCTGGCTCTACAAATCACATCCCTAACCTTGAAATATGGTCTCAGGGCTTGCAATGGAAGGCTAAATTCAGACATCCCTCCAAGATGCACCTTCAACAGAGTGGGCAGGGAGTCAAGACTTGATTACATCCTGGTTCCATTGGCCTCGTGGTTACTCATCAGAGACTTCCGGGTGACAGCTAGGGAAGATAGCGACCACAACGCTTTAGAACTGGAATACGATCACCTTGGTCTTGAGGTCAGGGGGAAACAGAGGGAGGCTTCTGAGGTGGGGCTAGTCCTTGAGAACAATAGACGTAGAGTAAAGTGGGAGAAAATAGCTTCCAATTCAGGGAAGATATCCAAGCTTAACGCTCGGGTAATTCCTATACTCGAAAAGGTCCAGGCATTAAAGGTGCAAGGCATCACCCAGGGTGTACACAAACAACTGGGGCAGTTACACGAAGACCTCACCAAATCGGTGTCTGAAATCCTTACCATCACATCAAAAAGGGTAAATGGATGCGCTGCCGGCCCCCTCTGGTATAACAGTGCATGCCGCAAGGCAAAAACCGATCTCGTGACCTCGATTAAGGTGGGAAAGGGAAGCGTGGAAATTAGGGCCAGGAGTACGGCATATAAGACCCTGATTTCCAATGCTAAAAGTGAATGGGAGTACCAAAGATGGGAAAAACGTACTACCTCCCTGGCATGTGGGGATTCGCACAAATTCTGGCGTTGCGTGAACACAGGTTCTGATGAATTGTCCTCTGCCATAGAGCCTAACATCTCAGCAAAGGCATGGGAAGATCATTTCCAGTCCCTTTATAAGTTACCTGAGGGGGATATGACAAACTCCACCCAATTGGTTAGCATTACCTGGAAAGGGGTGCCGTTTACACTTCAGGAGGTCCGCGCGGCTATTGCCGGACTGGCATCAGGAAAGGCACCAGGCTTGGATGGCTTGCCGGGTGACTTATTTAAACAAGAACCGGACGTCTGGGCACCTTATCTTATGATTCTATTTAACGCCATCTTGGGGGGCATGGAGATGCCTGATACTTGGCTGGGCGCAGAGATTGTCCCAATATTCAAAAAGGGCTCGCCTCTGCTCCCAGCCAATTATAGACCTATCAGTCTCATCGATGTGCCCCAAAAGATCTTTGGTAGACTCATGCTAAATCGCCTCCAAGATTGGATTGAAGAACGTGAGATTATGAGCCCATATCAAGCAGGGTTCAGAAGAGGTATCTCCACCATTGACAAAATCTTCCGTCTGAACCTTCTATATTGGAAGACTGTCTTGATCGAGGGCGGCAGCCTATACACGGTGTTCGTGGACTTGCGAGCCGCCTTCGACTTAGTGCCCAGGGATAAATTGTGGGCTGTCTTAGCGGACCTTGAGGTTCCCGCTGACATCCTACTAATTTTGAAAAGACTACACCAGGGAAATTTTGCCAGGGTGAGGTGTGGAAGAGGTGGCACTCTTTCGGATGCCTTTCCCGTTGACAGAGGGGTTAGACAGGGTTGTGTGCTCGCACCGACCCTTTTCTGCCTCTTTGTCAACAGGGTCATTAACCATCTCAATGAGCTGAGCAGCATCGACGCCCCTAGGCTGGATGGCAGCAGGGTTCCTGCTATCATGTTTGCAGACGATACCCTGCTGCTTTCCAAATCCCCCATGGGCTTACAACGGGTGTTGGACGGATTTGCGAATTTTTGTGTGAGACGTGGATTGGAGATTAATGCTTCTAAAACCAAGTATATGATCTTCAACCCGTCCTCCTCAACACGCGCGAATCCCTCTATAGGGTCCTCCAGATTAGAGAGGGGTTACACGTTCGACTACCTGGGGGTAACAATCAACCAGTCCATGACGTGTGATTCACACAGAACCAAGGCAAATCTGAAACTGACTCAGCTGATGGGTGGCATTGCTAGGATGACAAAAGGACTAACCTATAAGCCATTTGGCCCCCGCCTCCAAATTTACAAAATCCAGGCAAGAGGGGCAGTGACCTACGAGGCGAAATTTGGGGGCATACCGCCGTCCAGAAGCTGCAGGTCACGGAGAACAACTTCTTAAGGCAATTGGCAGCTTTACCGATTAGTACCCCTCTCCTCCCACTGAGACTAGACCTGGGCCTAAGACCCATTTCAGAGGAGTTGGGTCTCAAACCCATAACTTTTTGGTGCAAAATATGGAGCTCGCCGGAACTATCTAACTATAGAGCCGAGCTCCTAGAGATTTTGCGTCTTCACAAAGCTGCACAAATCCCATGGCTAAGATATATCAAGCAAACATGCGAGTCACTAGGAAGACCGGATTTGTGGTCCGATCCAGGAAATGCATGCTGCAGGATCTCACGCAAATCCATCTCCAAGGCTTATTATGAGCAAAATTTACGCGTTTTAATCAAGAGCGCACGGGAGGGGTCCCTAACCGAACACTTCCTGGGGTTTAAAGACTCATATCAACTAGAGCTCGCATTTGATGATATAGGCCCTTCGTTAACAAGGAAGCTATACATGCAATGGCGTTATAGTACTCTTCCCCTTAGGGCGCACACAGTCCACTGGACACAACCCCAGCTCACAGTGCAATGCCCAGCTTGCCCGCATCCGCGAGAGACTGATCTACATATTATATTCTTTTACTCAGCTTACCAAAGAGCGAGGAATTATTGGCTTGTCCCACTCCTCAAAAATCTTGGCTTTAGGCAGCACTTGCCAGCATTCAGAATATTAAAAACAGATTTATCTGCCCCAATTGTGTTTGCTGTTGCAAAATTTTTAACAACAATGTGGATCAGCCGTAATCGATGTATCAAGTTAATCCAGTTGAATGAATATTCTTGATGATTCTAGCACAATTGTCTTATGATTTTAATCGAACTATGTCTGTTTTTTTTGTGGAGTCTAACTTTTAATTGTATACTTGTTGCACTCTTTTATGGTCCTAGTGACCGAAATAAAGATGAAATGAAAAAATGAATAGCCAAAACAAATAACAACAGTTTGTGTGATGAACTTATCCCTTGTACAGAATGTTCAAGGCATTTGATAGTGTGCCTGCGAAGTGTAAATGTAAGCAAAGCCCAGTTCAGGAAATATTATCCTGTATTTGCGCACAAATGAATGTGTGTCAAATGTTATCACGTTTAAGGACAGAAGCCAGCTGAACAATGTGAGCACGAAAAATGGTGTTTCTATCCGGGACGAATGTAACCACGTGAGATGAACATTGTGCTGAGCAAGGATTGCCCCTAGCCCACCTGGGCTTGTGTCAATCGTTATCTCGATATGTAACTTGGATGTCAAAATAGGCCCTTTCAGTTACATTCTCAATTGCATGTTTTATGTCTCTGAAACGTCTGTCGCACTCTGGAGTCCAATGAAAAGGTACATTTTGATTGTCAAGTCTCTTAACGGGCACACATGGTAGCACATTTTCAAAGGTATCTTGCGCAATAACTGGCTATGCCTAGGAAGGATCACTGCATGGTAACATCTTGAGGAGGGAGGGGGGCAAGTGGATAACAGGGCTTGCACCTTATTTGGTTCTGGAGTCATTCTCCCATCAGAGAATATATGCCCAAAAAACTTGAATATGGTCTTGTGAAACTCGCACTTTGCAGCATTCAGAGTGAGATCTGCATCAGTGAGTAACCAGTATGTCACTGTCTATGGTTGAAAGCAAGTGTGACAGTTTGAATTACTCGGCGTATGACATCCTGAAATATCTCAGCAGCTGAAGATACTCCAAAGCACAATCTCCTGTATCTGAACAACCCAATATGATTCAAAAAGGTAGTAATGCACCTTCAGTTCTCCTCTAGTTCAAGTTGATAGTATCCTTTATTCAGGTCAAGACGGAAAAAAACTTTGGCTTTGTTCAGTTGCATGATCATGTCCGCTATGTGAGGACCAGGGTGTCTCTCTATCTCTCAATGGCTTTGTTCGCCAGGGGCATGTCAACACAAATGCACACAGACCCGCTACTGTCCTTTTTGGGCCCTATGACTATGGGCAAAACTCATGGTGTGGGTCCTGTGGAGCGTTCAATGATATCATGTTTCAAGAGCACTTTCAGCTCTTTCTCCAAAGCTCTTGTAGATGAAAAGCAGCTCTGAGATGTCGCTAAGCAACAGGGTGAATGGCTTTGCTGATATGAAGCTGTACTTTCGTTTTCTAAAGCTTTCCCAGGCTGTGGAACACAGGTGGGAATCAGTTTGTGATCTTAGATTGAGCTCAGAGGTTGTAGTTGAGGAATATCAACCCCATGTCAGCAGTAGTGGCAAAGTTGAGCAAACAAGCACTTGATGAAGTCCCTTGTAGAACATGAATGATGGCTTGCACCAATGTGGTTTTGATTCGCATTGTCACTGTACACAACTCTTGACTTTGCAGTGGCTCAGACGCTGCCCTTAAATAGACATTTGTGCCTGATGGGGTAAGGCAAAGGCACAGGGGATATGCTGTTCCATGGGCATATGTTAAACGACACAACACTGTCTATGATGAAAGTTATTGGATGATCATTCACTTTCAATGTGATTTTGGCAGTGTCCAAAAGAAGTCAGTTATTTTGCTTAGCATGTTTTCTTTGTATTGTGATCTTATTTAAATGCAGCTAATCCAACATGTGCACGTTGCTTGTTGATTGGTACCATTAGGGCATACTCATCTTCTTAATCGGTACTCGATATTGATGTCGAAGAGCCTTGGTACGATGAACTTAACAACAATTGATTTTGCCTGATTTCCACTTGTGTTAGCTATTATTGCCTTTTGCTTTTGTAGGCGGGCAGGAGTGCTTCTGCTGCGTCCTCTTTCTATCGTGAAGTACTTGATTTTTCTTTGGCTTGACACACAGTTATGAAATGATTTTCTTTCCCACAACATTTACAGACCTGTCCAATGGCTGGGCATTCACCTTCATGGGGAAATGAACATCCACATTGAAAGCATAGTTTGGACTTCTTTAAAGAGGTCGATTTACATGCCTCACGTTTCTGCATGTGCTTGCTTTTCAGAGTCAAGGCAGATTTCTAATGAGCTGTTCCTGCTCCCATGTCAGCAGCTTGTCGGTCTGTTCATTCTTCTGCTCTTGTACCAATCAACATTTTCTCCAAGCTGTGGGTTTCTCTCAACATGTGTCTTCTAAAGGAGTCTGAAAGAGAGCCATTGATGCTTCTGGGATGTATGGATTCTTCATAGTTGAAGTGACAGACTTTGCAAGGTTTAATGACTGCATCAAGTCTTTCGACAAACTCATCCTTTGTTTCACCAACCTGTTGCCGTGCTTGGCTTAAGATATACTTTTCTTAGTCGATGTTCCGCATTGGACTGAACTTGGCTTATAATGCGTCTTTTACCTTTTAGTATGATTGTGCTTCAGTTTGTGAAATCTTCTTTCACGCTTCTTTCCCCCCGTCACCTGCAAGGTTTTTCAAGTATTTGATGATCTTTTTTTCATCTTCTTCTAGTACAGCTATGAATTCATCGAGTGTTTCGATCCACACAGCCCTCCTGGCACCAATATTCTGCTTCTTAACAGTGTCGAAAGGCGGTGAAGGCTTCAGGATCACAGTTGTGTTGTATTTAGCAGTCTCTTTTTCAGCCATTGAGAGCATGTGCTGTTAAGACATTTTGTGTAACACCAAGCTGGACTGGCAACTCCTGCACGCAACACTACCGTTCCTTGAGTCTGGGTCTCCACGTCCAATAAGAGGTAGTAAAGTGCTTCACTTGTCCTTTACAGTGAGTGGGTTTCTGATTTTCTTACCTGGCTGTCCCTTTTGTTGTCTTTGCTTAGTCTGAATATTGCTCTGTGTTCAGGACACAGTGCAGCGCCTTTGCCATCGACCTCACCAGCGATTTCTTGGCGGTTGTTTTGAATATGCTCCTCTGCAGGGGCTTTGACTCTTTCTGCAGCTGTGTACAGGCTGGAGCAGAGCTTTGACTCCACATGAGATGGTCGCAGACTGCTTTGCATCGATTTCGGGCACATGTGGCGAGCGCATGCTGTATTGTTACAAACTCTCAGGGAGTGCAGTATTGTTTTCTTCTTGGCACATATTTCCTACTCGTTGTCGGATGTCGCCCTTCCCCAGCAATGGAGAATGCAGATGAAGTACACCACACAGGATCTGTGATTAAACACTTCTTTATTCCTCCGCATACACTCACACACTGCACATTGCATCATACTTTTCAGATAACCACAACCTGTCTTCTCCCAACATATTACGCAGTTATTGTCTAGAGTCTGCTACAGAACCACCCTCCTCACCTCAAGGTCTGGATCTCCTCCCTCCAGCCACAGTGTGGGTAAGCTATTTTCACTCTTCATCTTGTTCCATACCAAACCAGACACATCTAAATGGTTCCCACTTAGCTTTTATAATTAATCCTATTAGCCAAACTTGAGGGCAAACATCAGAAGACCTCTGCACCAGAATGTTCAGTGTTTGCATTCATTACCTATATATTTTGAGAAATATTTATGACTTTTGTGTCGCAGGGCAGCAAATCACCTTGCTACGCTGCCCTGGGTCACAGGAAAAGGTCAGGAATGCACCGTATTTATCCAATACGGCACATTCCTGTCCTTTTCCCTTCCGCAGGTGCTGTTTTGGCAGCCCAGCGCCAACGCAGGTACACTTGTACCATGGTACAAGGATGCCTATGTTGTAGGCAGGGTTGTTTTTGTGCAGGAAGGGGCACCCACCTCACCTACTCCAGGCAGAGTAGGGCAACATAGCAATTTGCACTGCAGTGCGCTACTCCAGGTTTATGAGACCACTCAGAGCCATGCAATGTGGCTTTGCGTGACTTCATGAATCTGACTTCAAAGTTTGTGTCACGCATGTACCACACTGCGTGGTGCAAACCTCCCAGAAATATGCCCTATAATTCTTACATTGCTATGATCTTGATGTTACTGCTTCGTTTGAGCAAAGCCTAAAGCTCTCCATATTTTCAACATATGCATCTACCTATTACTTTTCGCTTCTAACTCTTGAGCTCATCAGATGACCACCCTGGAGTGGTGGTCTAGCAGTAGCCCAGCAGCGGAGAGACGGATTGCCTAATTCCAGTGCCTGTCAAAAATACCTCATTTAGCACTTCTTCACAAGCAAATAATGTCGTTTCTATCCACAGTCTTGCATTATCAAATGGCATTCTATCTAAATAAAATCCTCCATATCCCTAAAATGTGGCATGAAAAACTGACCTTTGACCTTCTTCTTGTTTCCCCACCTTTTTCCTTCAAACTGCTCACTCCTTCCCTTCCATCCTCTGCATGCTTCCTCTCCCTGAACACACTCTGTCACAATAATGTTTGCCTTAATCTCTATTCCTGTTTTTCTGCAAACGGCCTACAACTCATGTACAAAATCACAAACTCTCCTCCTCTGAAAGTCATATCCATGCAACCTAATATTACCTAACCTCCTCTGGCTCATTTATTAATCCGACCAACCATGTGTCACTTACCTCCCACGTCCCCCGCCACTATTGATCACAAATAACTCCTAATAGTTTAATCTAACAAAAAGAAACGGGAATTATTGAAATAGAATTGTTTGCTTGAGTGCACAAGACTAATCCCAATAACCACCTATAGCCAACTAACACTGGACTAACCACAAGCCTTTCGTTCTGGAGATGCTTGCTGCCCAGCCTAAACTCTTCATCGCCTCATCAGAGGTAGTACGTGCTATATAAATGCAATTACAATATAATGCAATTGAACTGAAGTAACGTAATCTCAAACTGACCAATTAAACTTTGGAATTATTTCTGGTATTCACAGTGTGGCAAAAAACATTTGGGGTCTTTAGTTTTAGTATCCCTCAATAGAGTCTCACATTTGTTTTTCTCAGGTCCAAATATATTCTTTTTAATTTTGCTTTATAATGAATTCTGCAAAAAGCAACCTTTGCTTTATTTCTAGGTTTCATAGTCCGAGAACTACGAAATAATCTATTAGCTGCAAATCAAGCTCTCTCACACCACCTTGGCTCTTTACCATCAGAGTAAGAAATGGGCTTTAATAGTAAAGGAGGCTAAAAGTAATGGAGGATATCTTTTAGCCAGATTGGCCATGAACAAACTAGGCAAAGCAAGGTTCCACATCAACCTATGGCCTTTGCTCTTAGCTAAACGTTCAGAAGTAGCAGTAGGAGGTGACCTTGCTGACATTAAAGGTACTAGGAGTGTGAAGGAGTTGTGATCCCAAATATCCAGTTCCTCCCTGATCAAAAAAGTTGGAGTAGGCTTTTTGAAATAATATATAACCAACTACTGTGCGACAGCCCCGACCAGAGAAAGTAGGGACAACTTTGTCTGCACTTGCTTCTGTCTCAAGAGCATTCACCAGATCCCTCTCAGTGACATATATTGAATAGACACAGCTCTAGAGTGTGATCTAGGCCCAAAATAAATATTAAAGATAAGATTGTCAAACCAAAAAGTGCTAGTACATAGCTTGCCATTAAAACCCCCAAACAGTAAATTAGTAGCTGAGAAATATTTCTTGTCAGTTGGTTGCAAACTATCAATCATAGTAAATACATAATTACAGTTACAACCATCCACCTGAATAAGTACATCATCATAAAAGCTAGCCAGAGTGAAATTAAACTGAAAACAACTAGAAACATTACAAAGCAATGGTAATTTAAACGAGTTTGATAAACTTCCTTTGACTCTGCCTGAATTAGATGCTGGGTTTAGAGTAGAAAAGTCAAAAGTCAAATTGCATGATAAAATCTAACCAATCGGCGGAACAAATTGAAGCGTTAATGCCAGCAATATTCCATTTTAACAATCACAAGTTACCATGTGTTCTAAAGGAAGACAACTTGGAGGAATTGGTACTCTTTGATATGAAAACAATATTGCCCATATTAATATCCATAGAGTTCACCACCTTGATAGCAGATCCAGAGCGTGACAGGGAAGACCTAGTGGAGATAGGGCGTCAATCAAGCTGATCAAGCGTCTTTGAACCCTGGAATGTATTTGACGACAGTAGATTACAGTCTTGTTGCTGCAAAATGCACCCTTGACCAGAAATACCATGTGGATGTCTGTACAAAGCAGCGTGACTATAGAAGAACCCCAGAGGCAGTACTTTAATCACACTTTGGCCGCCAGCCCAGGTCGTCTGATGGAACAGCAAGTTCCTGGTGTGGAGCTCCTTCCTGAAAATAATTACAAAGCAGTGACCTGGAAAGGGCTTGGGCGAGGTGCCAATCCATGCCACTCGCTTTGCACATAATATCTGGTCACTGTTCACATTAGAATTACAATGAGTGGATAGGCAGTGAACGGCTTTGTACTTTAGCAGTTGAGTGTCCTCTGAAGTCATTCAGCACAAAACTGCCGCGTTGGCTAAGATAACCACAATAGGACAGACGGCAGGTGGTAAATTAAGGTGATTAGAAATATTCCCCCATTGGGCCTCATTTACATTGATTTGGCGTAGTTGGGCTGCACCGCAAGTTTTTTTGCTGCTCTACCCTACGCCAAATCAAAAGGTCAGGAATGCACTGTATTTACAAGATACGGTGAAATCGAGTCCTTTCAGCAAGCTTTGGCAAACAATACGATGCCTAGCGCCAATGCAGGCACCATTGCACCATGGTGAAAGGGTATCTGCTTTGTTAACAGGATTGTTTTTGTTCAGAAAGGGATAACTTCCTGCACAAAAACAATCCATTGCGGCGTGCACACATAGAAAGAGGAAAAAACGAGGAAAAGCAAACATATTTCTCCTTGTTACGCCTGCCCTGGGGAGTTGTACAGTTTGGATGTATTCCCAGGTATACAGAGCCTTGTAAATTTTGGGAATGCATCAACCACCATGGGTGTTGTGTGGGAACATTTATGGAACGCCTCCCTGATGCAGTGTAAGAGAATGCAGTGACTTACACTGCATTGCACTGCACCATATCTACAAGGTCATGTGTGGCCTCGTAAATATCTGTCTGCACTCTGGACACATTGTTAGACCTAACATTCCAGCCCATCTGTCCGTTGTTATCTTCAGAGAGACAAGTTGTACCTTGTGCCTCAGTTGATGGTACAGCAGATGGGTACTTGATACAATTGGTTTGACTGGTTGCTGTTAAAATGGGATAAGATCTTGGCTCTAACTGTAGGTTCGCACGTGCTGCTAAATTACAGTCATAGGATGGAATTAGAGAAGGTGAGTTGGCATACGGCACAGTTGAGATTAAGTCATCACACAAGTTCTCCGGTGCTAATCCAATAATATTTGCTGGAAACCATTGTTAAATCCCAGGACCTAATATTTTATCCAAGTTTTCCTCAAAACATTTAAGTTGCTCCACAAGGGGTGATAACAGTTTTCACAACAACTCGCCCAAGCTTGAAAAAGAGCCCCTCATGATGGATAAATGTGGTGAGTTCTCAGCAGCAATGACTGCGGTCTTGTTGACACCCTTATTGCACTCACTAGCTTTATTAACAGATCTTCTCTTACATTTAGGAGTTGGACCTGGCCAAGCAGGTGGACTAACAGAAGCATATACAGAGTCCTGGGAATTAGCACATGAGAGTGCTCCTAGTGCTTGGGCACTCGCATCTGAAACCAAGAGCATTAACATTCCATTGTACTGTGTTGTGTGTGCTTAATTGAAAGATGGCACTCTGTCAGTTCAATCTCCTTTGAGAAGAGCCCCACAGCCGTCTCCAAGAAGCAGTCAATTGTGGAGAACTTTAACCAGAACTGGAATTAGTAACAGATTTACCACTCATTTTTTGCTTAACCATCACTTTAAAGAGGGGATGGCCCAGCCTCCTCTTGCAGTTACAGATGGGCCCTGTCGTTGCCTGGTCTTTGTTCTTGCACGTCCTGTGCTGCGAAGAGGTGAAGCACAATTTAAGTCCTCAGGGTCAGGCTCCTCCTCCTTCTAGTCACAAGAGGAGGTGTGACCTTTGTAGTCTCCCCAATCCCACACCAGTACCAGCAGTATAAGAATAGCACCCCCCACTGCGCTATTAGTGACCAGGGTCACGCTCCTCCTCCTTCTGGTGGGCTTTGTAGACCTGTAGCAACTCAAGACATCATATATATATCCTGTGAGGAGCGGCATCTGAGGAAAGCCAAAGTGAGGCCGAAATGCATTATGCCCGTGCAGTCCATTAAAGAGCTTCCATCCTGTCCTTTCGCGTGGCCTCTGCTTCTTCAAGTTGGAGGAGTTGCTTTGGATATTTTGCACGTTAACCAGAGACACGCTAACCGAGGCCCGCTCCGCAAGTTGGCCTGGGCATCACTGGTGTGCTGCGTCTGCAGCTTTTTTGTTTTCCGAGGGATCGGATGGCCCAGGCCCGCCCTACAGTTCGAGCTAAACAAGGGCAGCTGCGGCGCAGGTTGTGACTTCACATCGGATGGGGTGCATTGTCATCCCTACCCCTGCCCGGTGGACGCTCGATTCTGGGGGCTGGAGCGTTGAGGGGACTCGAGGGGAGTTCTATGACATTGCACTGACCAGGACTCTGACATCAGACCATGTCCTGCACATTGCTGAAAATGCACATGGACCTTAACAACAAAACACCACGTCGCACTTACCTGGAGTGATGCATTCTGGGACTGGTGGTTCCGCTGAACAGCCAGTTAGTGCACGGTCACATGGATGGGGGTGGAACAAGCTTTCCATCAATGGGAAGAGGGCAGGACATTTAAAAACGGAGAGGGGAAGGAGAATCCTGTGAGGAGCGGCATCTGAGGAAGGCCAAAGTCAGGCCGAAATGCATTATGCCCGTGCAGTCCATTAAAGAGCTTCCATCCTGTCCCTTCGCGTGGCCTCTGCTTCTTCAAGTTGGAGGAGTTGCTTTGGCTATATATATATGTATATATATATATATATATATATATATATATATATATATATATATATATATGTATATATATATATATATATATATAAATATATATATATATATATGTCAGTCCTTCGTTGTTGTTTATTCCATGCATTCCTCCAATGAAATCACCCGTGAAGCAATTTAAACTTGTGTAACTTTGACGGCATTTGAAATGAGCACTGAAGAAGGCAGTGTGCCGAAATGCATTTGCTCTAATTAAAACAACCAATGTCCCGTGAGTGCTGTGTGCCTGTTTTTGGAGCTGGAGTATTGTTCGTGATTCACCCTCACGTTTGCAGGAGAAGGCACCCGTCTTGAGTTTTGGCAGATTGGGTGAAACCTGGAGCTTTATATATATATATATATATATATATATATATATATATATATATATATATATCCTGCTCCTGCTTGCACCAACAGATTAAGAAGCACTCGAACACGGACATGGAGCTCCAAGCTTAAGCCCTTTATTTGTGGTACGGAAGACACCAGCCTGCTCCCTTTCACAGCCATCTCCCACTTCTGCAGACGCGTTTCGAATTTATCTTTCTTCTTCAAAGGCTTGTGGGAAAGGAAAACAAGCTTAGTCCAGTCTCTCCCAGTTAAATACACAAAGATAGCGCGCCCTCTATGGACCGCTCTGCATGAGTCAACGCTGAGTGTTCTGGGAGATGTGGTCCTGAACAATTGCTTGTGAATATTCTGTTGGTGCGTGCGAGGCCCGTAGATGAGCCCCGGCAGGTGGGCGCTTCCTAAATCCAAATGTTCATGCCCCACATAGAGAGGCCGTTGGATATCAACCTCAGTGGCTCCCACTTTAGACGGGATGGTGCATTCTCTACGGCATGGCCGCCGCAAAAATATCCTGCTCCTGCTTGCACCAATAGATTAAGAAGCACTCGAACACGAACATGGAGCTCCAAGCTTAAGCCCTTTATTTGTGGTACGGAAGACACCAGCCTGCTCCCTTTCACAGCCATCTCCCACTTCTGCCGACGCGTTTCGAAATTATCTTTCTTCTTCAAAGGCTTGTGGGAAAGGAAAACAAGCTTAGTCCAGTCTCTCCCAGTTAAATACACAAAGATAGCGCGCCCTCTATGGACCGCTCTGCATGAGTCAACGCTGAGTGTTCTGGGAGATGTGGTCCTGAACAATTGCTTGTGAATATTCTGTTGGTGCGTGCGAGGCCCGTAGATGAACCCTGGCAGGTGGGCGCTTCCTAAATCCAAATGTTCATGCCCCACATAGAGAGGCCGTTGGATATCAACCTCAGTGGCTCCCACTTTAGACGGGATGGTGCATTCTCTACGGCATGGCCGCCGCAAAAATATCCTGCTCCTGCTTGCTCCAATAGATTAAGAAGCACTCGAACACGAACATGGAACTCCAAGCTTAAGCCCTTTATTTGCGGTACGGAAGACACCAGCCTGCTCCCTTTCACAGCCATCTCCCACTTCTGCCGACGCGTTTAGAAATTATCTTTCTTCTTCAAAGGCTTGTGGGAAAGGAAAACAAGCTTAGTCCAGTCTCTCCCAGTTAAATACACAAAGATAGCGCGCCCTCTATGGACCGCTCTGCATGAGTCAACGCTGAGTGTTCTGGGAGATGTGGTCCTGAACAATTGCTTGTGAATATTCTGTTGGTGCGTGCGAGGCCCGTAGATGAGCCCCGGCAGGTGGGCGCTTCCTAAATCCAAATGTTCATGCCCCACATAGAGAGGCCGTTGGATATCAACCTCAGTGGCTCCCACTTTAGACGGGATGGTGCATTCTCTACGGCATGGCCGCCGCAAAAATATCCTGCTCCTGCTTGCACCAATAGATTAAGAAGCACTCGAACACGAACATGGAGCTCCAAGCTTAAGCCCTTTATTTGTGGTACGGAAGACACCAGCCTGCTCGCTTTCACAGCCATCTCCCACTTCTGCCGATGCGTTTCGAAATTATCTTTCTTCTTCAAAGGCTTGTGGGAAAGGAAAACAAGCTTAGTCCAGTCTCTCCCAGTTAAATGCACAAAGATAGCGCGCCCTCTATGGACCGCTCTGCATGAGTCAACGCTGAGTGTTCTGGGAGATGTGGTCCTGAACAATTGCTTGTGAATATTCTGTTGGTGCGTGCGAGGCCCGTAGATGAGCCCCGGCAGGTGGGCGCTTCCTAAATCCAAATGTTCATGCCCCACAGAGCGGTCCATAGAGGGCGCGCTATCTTTGTGTATTTAACTGGGAGAGACTGGACTAAGCTTGTTTTCCTTTCCCACAAGCCTTTGAAGAAGAAAGATAATTTCGAAACGCATCGGCAGAAGTGGGAGATGGCTGTGAAAGGGAGCAGGCTGGTGTCTTCCGTACCACAAATAAAGGGCTTAAGCTTGGAGCTCCATGTTCGTATTCGAGTGCTTCTTAATCTATTGGTGCAAGCAGGAGCAGGATATATATATATATATATATATATATGTATATATATATATATATATATATATATATATATTATCTACTGGCGTTCGCCAGTAGATAGTTATAGTTAGGACCGTGTTTCCATAGGAAATCCGCAACATTCTCTTTGGAATAACTTTGGCGCCGGTTGACGAATCCTTGCGAAATTTTCAAAATAGGTGGGGCGCTCCGCTCCGCTTCTACCCTGAAAGTCTCGGGGGCATTCGCCAAGCGGGGGCTGAGAAAAAAGGGGGGTCCCAAAACACGTTTTCCCTATGCAATTTTCCATAGGGACCTTTAGTCCAAGGTACAGCCCGAATGGCTGAACAGAATTACTTGAAATTTGGCAGAGAGGTAGTCCTCAGCTCAGGGATGTGCCTTTTGCAGGTCTGGTGTCAATCTGTTCAGTAGTTCCTGAGAAGATCAAAAGTAAAATCATATATATATGTGGGCGGAGCCTAACCACACACCTCATCCTGAGATCTGATTGGCTGTCAGCACTTCATCCAAGAAGTGTTGGCAGCCATCTTGGGACCAATATACATGATAGCACCTCATTAAAAAGCATTGCAGTTAATAGAAGGTTTTAAGACTTTAGTTACATTATAAATTATTTGTTGATAGTACCATACTCATTTTAGTAATTGTGGAATGCTAAGGTGATTTCACCATGTGAAAAAGCCTTCTGCTGGGATATCATGATTGAGAGAAAAATATTTTCTCATGCTTTTCCCACAGAGGTTTGGAAGGTGATCTATAAGCTAAACTGAGAGCTTATTTTCTGTAAATTCACATTATCTTTCTCAGTCATGTGAGAACGAAGTCTGACATTCTCAGTAAAACATGTACATCCAACAAGGGCAGAAACTGTCAGTTGATTCCTTTGTGTTCTACTGCAGCTTCCCAGAGTGTTCCAAAGAACAACTAGAGCGCTAACAGTCCTATTTATGATAAACGTATGGCACACCTGAAGCCATCTTGCTTGGATTAAAGTGGTAACTCTTAAAACATTTAATTTAAAAAGGAACAAAATGAGGGGGTTCATTTTTCCATAAAAAGTATGATTAGTGCTGCAGAAAGAAAAATTAGGGCACATTTTGAGTGACTTCTCAAATCCTCTTCTATTTCATTAAAAAAGTCTGATATGCAGACTGAAACATGCACTTTCAATACCAGCAGCAGTTCCCCCTGGTGAGCAGTAGCTTTACTACAGTGATCTAATGAGCAAAAAGAGTGCTAACATTCTGAATTTATGGCAAATGTGTGACACATCTGAATGCCTTCTTGATGGAATCAAAGTAAAAAACTGAAAGTATTTCCTACTGAGGAGACTGCAGTAAATGAGGAAATGAGGAAACTTCATAACAAATAAGTCTCCCAAGATGGCCACCAGAGACAAAAGAGCCCAAATGTAGCCCAAAATCACCCAGATGTAGCCCAAATATAGCCCAATGACAGAAGTGTGCAAAACACTTATTATTTTGTGTTTTTGCAGTGTTATATAGTGCAGACTTGTCAGGTATTGGAGTGCTTTACATGAGCATTGGTTACATCACACAAGAACAAATTCATTTTGGTTGTAGACATGGGGAGACTAAGTGATTTGACCAGAATCACAGAATGTCGAGCTGAAGCAGAAACTCCAACCTGGTTCCCCAGTTGCAAAGTCTGAAGTTCTGGAAGTAACACCACATCCTCTCCCCTAAGTGCAACATTTAATCAAGTGGTCAACTGGATATAAAAACATAAAGATAACAAATAATTTAAAAGTGCTTTGTCGCTATTTGAAAACTCAGAAAATATGTCCTTATTTTAGTCGTTTAGAGCACTAACCATAATTTTGATGCCAATAAGACCCTCTCATATATGTAATTTCTAAAGGAAATGCTCTAGGTATTACAGTTTTGATTACATCAAGATGACGTCAGGCGTTCCACACTTTTGTAATAAATATAGAATGTTAGCAATCTAGTTGTTCATTAGGATACTGTTGAGAGGCAGAGGCCAGGGGCACGGACTCTGAAAATTGAAGGCAGGTAGGAGGGTGCAAAGGCAACAATTTAACCACACTGAGCAGGCAGGAAGGGCCGTGGCAGCACAACAGACTATGGAGGGCAGTGGAAAGGGGGGCAGGGGCAACAAACCAACAATACAGGACTTGCAAGAGAGGCTGTGGCAATGTAATAGACCATTGTGGGCAGAAGGAAGAGGCAATGGTAGTACAACCATACATGCCAACAGACCCGATTCAGCCAGGAAACGTCCAATGTTTTTAAGCTCAAATGGGCTTTATTTGATCTGTCTCCTGTCTACAATCTCCTCTTTTTCAATGTAACTCAAAGGGGAAAATCAATACCACAGTTTTTTTTCAAAATCTCCCTCTTACCAAGTTCAAAATGTTCGCAAGTATGGTACATTGGATCATGGAAGGAAATGGTGTAGGGACATGGACTTGGATAACAGAGGACAGGAGGGACATGGAGAGGTGCACCAAACTGACCCTGCAGGGCAGGCATCAGGGTTTGCAGCAGCACAATACACCACACAGGGCATGCGGGACGGGAGTGCAGCACAACAATCCATAGAAAGCAAGAGGGAGGGGACAGGACCATGCACATGGACAACAGAGAACAGAGGGGCAAGAGGCAATGGTAGCTAGCTGACCATAATGGACAGACAGGAGAGAAAGCTGCAGCATAACAGACCATAAAGGGCAGGAGGGACAGATCAGGGGCATTACAATGGAACAGACAAGCCAGGAGGGAGGGAGTAGGGGTCTGCACATGTAAACAGAGGGCTGGGGGCAAGGGGGCAGGGCAGGAGCAGCAAGATAGCCATGGGGGTCAGGCAGGATGGGCACTAGAAGCAAGACACACCATGAAGAGCAACAGTGAGACTGTGATGGCATACACACAGACCATGGAGGGAAGGTGGGAGGGGGTCAGGGGCAGCTAACCGACCACACAGGGAAGGTGGGAGGGGCCATGGCAGCACAGAAGACCATGCATGGCAAGTGGGAGGGTTAGTGGCAGCACAATGGCTATGATGGGCAAGAAGGAGGGTGCAGGGGCATGCACAAAGGACGATGGAGGATAGAAGGGAGGGTCAGGACCTGTGCACAGACAAGAAAGTTCAGGGGAAGGGGCCTCACAACAGACCGCACGGGGCAGGCAGGAGGAGCAGTTGCAGCACAACAGACCAGGGAGGGCAGAAGGGTGTGGCAGTACAATGGACCATGTAGGACAGGAGGAAGAGGATAGGGGCATGGCATGTGGACAGGCAGGGTGAAGGTGGCAGGGACAGGTTACAGTCATCTGACAATGCTAGGCAGGTGGGAGGGGAGTGGCAGCTCAACAGAACACTCAGAGTAGATAGGAGTGGCAGGTCCATGGAACATGGTGGGCAAAAATGATGGAGCAGGGGCATGCACAAAGACATCGGAGGGCAGGGGGAAGGAGAATAGGGGCAGCAAGCTAAGCACAGAGTTTAAGCAGGAGGTCAATGATGGGGCATAGAATTGGGCAATGGAGGGCAGGAGGAGTGGACTGGTACATCATACTAAATTGAGGGCAGTGGCAGCACATCAGACCATGCATGGCAGGAGGGAGGAGGCTAGTCCATGGATTCACACAACAGAGGATAGGGAGGAAGGGGATGGGGCAGCAAGCTAACTGTTCAGAGAAGGCGGGTATTAGGAACTTTATTGTTCTTAAAACGTGTGTCTGTGCGAACTACTTAAAATATGAACAAGTATGCAGCATAATCTCACTTTTATTCAGGAAGAAGAGGACGTTTGTGACTGTGACTCCGGGCTCACTTGGCAGAAACACCCTCTGACCCTCCACCCCCTATCGCAAAATGTAATGCCCGTGAAAAGGGTAGGTGAACACAGTGTTATATAGAACATAGTCCTGAGAGCACGATTGAAAATGAAAACTAGATATAGTGTATGATATAAACTATGCACCAAAAAGTGTGATATAAGATGAACCGGGCGTGAAATATAATATGCAATACATTGTGCGCAATGACAGATTCATTGGAGAGAGCGAGATAGCACAGGCACGATCGCGTGCTATGCGATATGCGCCTTGGAGTGTAATATGCACAGGGCAGTGTTGTGTAACCTAGCTAGTCTCTAAAGTTGCAATATAAAGTATGTGCTAGGGAGTGTAACGTTGCATATGCACTGTGACAAAGATATGGATCCCAGATTGTAATATGTATGGCATAGCACTGTGCGTTATAACATAGGCATCGAGGAAGGCACGTTAGATGGGGCAATATAACCCGTGCGAAGACAAGTGTGGCATGACATATTCACGGGGTGGTGTTACAGTGCACATGGGCTAGAGAGTGTCATAGCATATGCACTAGCTAGTGGAATACAACACAGAGGTGTGTGGCACTCAGCAGGCAATGGTGGGTGTAACACAGCATTGGGCTCTGCCAGGAGCGCGCTGTGACTCTCAAGTGATGTTCTTCCCCTTTCCAGAGAGTAAAATAAAAAGTATTACACATCCGGCAGTGGATGTGTGTTTTATTAACCGTGAGGGGGGTTTCTTGCATAGTTTTGGTCGAATTTTTGTTGAATCCCCTTTAAATGGCTTGGTGTGCATGTGTATTAAATGTGCCCGTCAATAGCTACCCATGTTTGTATAAATAAACGACAAGGGTGTCTACCGGGACTAGGCACGGTGGGGCATCAGACATGTCAGAGCTTCACTAGTGGTGTAAATACATTCCACGTGGATTCATTGTATGCATAGTCGCCTTTTAATGAATATCACGCAAATCGTCATGGTGATAGGTACGTACGGTTTGTCCAGCATGTCCTAGGTGTGTCTATAAATATATATATTTTAAAAATAATAAAAAACAGTGGCCGGCCCTGGGGATTGGGGTCAAAAAAATATAATTAGGAGACAGGCCCTGGGGGATGGGGTCATCAGGGCCAATAAATTAGAATAAGAAGGGGAACCACACAGCCCCCCTTCTTAAAAAATTAAAATAAATAAAAGACTGGCATCGTGCTGGAGGCCACGCCCCCTCCTTGCAGCACTCTGCAAACGCGCCCCCTGGCGAGTTGTAAGTTGGGGAATTAATTCCTCTTCAATACTGAGGGTCCCTGAGGGCCAACTAGCCCAACAGGCATCTCCAGTATGCGCCAGGGAGCTGTGCTGCAGACAGATGTTCTGAGGCCAAGCCCCTTTCTACACCTCTCTGCAACGCAGCTCTGTGGCGCTTACTGGAGGTACCTAGTGGTCTAGTTTGACCCTAGGGACCCTTAGGATTCAAGGGGACTTAATCTCTCAATTTAGAACAGCCACAGGGCGTGTTTACACAGTGGTGAAGGGAGGGGACGGGGCCTGAGGTGACGTGTGCAAACACGCACTATGACACGTTTTAAATTGGGGATATAATTTCCCTTCAATACTGAGGGCCCTTGGGGGCTAACAAGCCCACCAAGTGCTTCCAGTAAGCGCCACTGAGCTGTATTGCAGAGAGGTGGTCCAGGCCGTGCCACTTTTTACACCTCTCTGCAACGCAGCTCTGTGGCACTTACTGGAGGTACCTAGTGGGCTAGTTGGACCCTAGGGACCCGCAGGATTCAAATGATTTAATCTCCCAACTAAAAACGGACACAGAGCGTGTTTACACAGTGGTGAAGGGAGGGGACGGGGCCTGAGTGAACGTGTGCAAAAACGCCCTGTGGCCTGTTTTAAGAGGTAGTTTTAATCCCCCTGCCCTATTATATACTAGGGGCTTACAGAGGAGGTCATGCTAATCACAGGGGGACCCCAACGCATAGTGTTCCCTAGTGTATGTAAGTGTTTTCACTGTATTCTAAGTGTCTTTTAACATAGCACTGGCTCTAGGACTGGTTAGTCAGACTCAGTTACCACCAGTATCCGTCTGAAAAAGTTGAGGGTACAGGATGATTTTGCAACAAGGCTTCTTTCTGCTCTTCTTTTTGTTCTTTCTGCACGTTATCCTTCTTCCTGCACTTTTCTTCCTCTTTGAGGACTTCTGTTGCTTCTTTCTGCACTTCTTTTTTTTCTTTCTGTGCCTTTTTTCTTCTTTCTTCACATGTCCTATCTCTGCAGGCATAGTTAGAAATTAGCATTTAAAAAGCTTTGAAATTCACAGAAAAAACCATAGGTTTCAGGCACGTTATAGTTAGGAATTAACATTTAAAAAACCTCAGTAAGTCACTGAAAAAACCATAGGTTTCAGGGGTGTTATAGTTAGCTGGACTTTTCACTTGTACAAAACCATTGAAATTCCCCCGTTATAGTTAGTTCAGCTAACTATAACTCGCGCGCCCGCGAATCACTGCTGATGACGTCACATATTACATCACTCATGACATGGTCAGTGACATCACTCATGACATCACTGATGACATCTCAAATGACATCACTGATGACATCATCCTTGTGATAGAGTGGCAGACCTCCTCTCACCCTAATATAACCTTTGATACACACATTCAAAAATAGAGACTAAAATTTTCAAAACAATGGACATACCAATACCAGTTACAACAACCTCTTCAGTAATTCTAAGATCCACATGCACATCCACTCATTCACCAACATCCCTATACAGTCACTCATACATGTACTCACTCATCATATGTACTCATACACCTATACATCCTGTTACACAATGCCACTCATCCATAGAGTTACTCACACACATAGTCACTCATGCTAATAAAGAATCAAACATACATTTACTTGCATATACAGTTATACACACACCACCACACTTACTTCTACGGAAACTTACACATACTTAGTCTTTTAAACAATCACTTATAGAAACACATACTTATTCATACAGGAACTCTTTCAATCTTTCACTCTCACATATACTCACTTATATACACCAATAGTCACATATACTAGTTTAAAACATATGTAGTTACTCATAAAGACACTATTGAGACAGTCATTCACTCACTAACACACCCATACACACACTCATCCATCCATACAGTCCTGCACACATGCTGTCTTCAACACAGACAAACAGTGAGTCACTCATTCATGCACCTATGCACTACGTAATACCCCCCACCGAACCATGCAGACACTCAGACTGATACTCAAAAAACCAACTAATAACCTATATAGACACCCATGTAGCTACTCACCAACCCATGCAGCCACTTATACACAAAGTGAGAGACTGATACAGATATTTACATATTTAAACATTACTCACTAAGCCATGTATTCACTATGATACACTTAATCAGTCAGTTACACAATCAATTTTTCAAAAACAAATCATCCATTTAGACACTTATATACCCATTTATTCTTCCATCGACCTTGAGATATACATATATAAAACATATTTAATTTTCAGAAAAACACACATTCACTGGATGATGTCATCAGTGATGTCATCAGTGATGTCATTTGAGATGTCATCAGTGATGTCATGAGTGATGTCACTGACCATGTTATGAGTGATGTAATATGTGACGTCATCAGCAGTGGATTGCGGTCGTGCGAGTTATAGTTAGCTGAACTAACTATAACGGGGGAATTTCAATGGTTTTTTACGAGTGAAATGTCCAGCTAACTATAACATGTGTGAAACCTATGGCTTTTTCAGTGAATTTGCAAGGTTTTTTAAATGCTAATTCCTAACTATAACGTGTGTGAAACCTATGGTTTTTTTAGTGAATATATATATATATATATATATATTATATATATATTAGAAAGGTAGCGCTTGGTTAGGAAAGCGAACTTTTTTTTACATGGTGAAAATCTGTTCAGTAGTTGCTGAGAAATTCAAAAAATAAAAGTCCAAGCAAGGCTACATCCCAAACTGCTGAACGGAATTACACCAAATTTAGCAAAAAGGTAGTGCTTGATTCAGAAAGCGACTTTTTCTGAGAAATTCAAAAAATAAAAGTGTCGATATCTGGGGCAGCGGTGGGTTCGCGCACCCTCCCGGCCGTGCGCTTCGCTGTGATTGGGTGCCACGACCACAAACTTCACTGTGATTGGCTGCCAACACTCCAAACCAGGAAGTTTTGGCAGCCATCTTGTGACTCGGTAGAACAGTTACAAGAAAATGGTCGAAAAAAGATTAAAAGAGAAGAAAAGGGGGCAGGGTAGAAACATCCTGACCCACTAGTCCTGCTCACAGGGGTCACACAAGGACCCCCAGGCCTAAAAATATTTTTTTTGTTTAAAAAAACGTCAGAATGAGCGCTGGGTGCGCGAATCCAGACAAAAAAATGAAGCGGGGGCTCCCCCACTTCATTTAAATGAGCCCCCGAGGTGGGCCAGGTTCCTGGGGCAATCCTATAATTATATTGCGGGGGCCTGAGGGGCCTCTGCAGCCCCGGGGACCACTACCTCCCATGTAAATTAGGTGCAAGAGGGCACACGGCCCTCCCACAGCCCTGGGGATCGCCACATCCCTGGGGCTTGTTTTGTAATTGTTCGGGGGCCTCCGAAGGCACCCCAAGTCCCAGGGATTGCCACCCTCCGGGGCTTTAATTAAATAAGCAGGGTGGGCCTAACGGGCCCCCCGAAGCCCCGGGGACCACCTCCTCCCCGAGGGTTTGAAAATAGAGGGAGGGGAGCCGTGCGGTCCCCCTCCTTTAGCGCTTGATGGCCCTGGGGACAGCCACCCCCCAGGGCCGCCTCCTACAATGTCCCGGGGTGTGCGCCCCCGGGACATTGCCATTTGCTATGACAGGGCGGGAGCATGGCTTCCACCCTGTGATACCAAACCGTGGTTTGCTTCGTTGAAGCGAGAGGAGGAAAACCTCGTCTTGCTTCAATAAAGGAAGGATAATTGCTTTTGGGCAAGGGAAGCTGCATGTTAGCAGCTCCTTTTGCCCAAAAGCAATGCCGGCTTCTGCAGGAGTTGGGGAGCCGGCGGGACCGTGGGGACATTGGGGCTCCCCCCACGGTCCCCAACAGTGAGGCCAGGCCCTGGGGGATGGGGTCCCCGGGGCCAGAAGTGGCCAGGAGGGGGGCCACGCGGCCCCCTTCCCCTTTAAAAATTAAATAATTAAAATTAATGAAATAAAAAATAAATTAAAAAAAAGTTTGGAGTCACGACCCCCCTCGTCCACCCCCCACAAACAAATGTGATAGCAACCTTCTGAAATCTGGGACGTAACAAATCGGCTGATGTCGCATAATTATAAAAGTCAAGATGCATGTGGTGAGGTTGGACAAATGAGAATCATAGTCATCTATGGATTTACATATAAAACATTTTAATTATACAAAACAACAAAATAAAAGTAGGTACAGCCTTGGCGTGTTATCGCTTGACAATCTGTGAATCACAGCCTGCAAGACAAAAAGTAAGATAAGAGTGTGTGTTATGCGCCCATCAAAAGAGAGAGAGAAAGAGTGAGAGAGAGAAAGAAAGAGTGAGAGAGAGGAAGAGAGACCAAAAGAGAGAAAGAGTGAGAGAGAGGAAGAGAGAGAGAAAGAGAGAAAGAGTGTGAGAGAGAGAAAGGAAGAGATGGAGAGGGAGAGTGAGAGTGAGTGCCGACACTCCAGACAAAACCGTCACAGCTCACCTTTCCGCCACCGGTTTGTCTCCAATCACGTGCCGGGACATACTGCAGCCCTCAAGCTCACTCATCTGAAACATAGTATAGAATCAGTAATGGCAGAGTACATACGACTGCACACGCCTTTATTGCTGTACCGCCCCTGTGCACCCAGACTGCTGCACACTATTCACTCCCACCGGCGAGAGTGTCTGCCCGCCCCTGCGCACCCAGGCTGCTGCACACTAACTATCCACTCCCGCCGCCGAGAAGTGTCTGCCCGCCCCTGCGCACCGAGGCCTCACTGCTCACCTTTCCGCCACCGGTGTGTCTCCAACCACGTGCCGGGACATAGTACAGCCCTCAAGCTCACTCATCTGAAACATACTATAGAATCAGTAATGGCAGAGTACATACAACTGCACATGCCTTCATCGCTGTCCCGCCCCTGCGCACCCAGGCTGCTGAACACCATCCACTCCCACTGCCCAGAGGTGTCTGCCCGTCCCTGCGCACCCAGGCCTCACTGCTCACCTTTTGCCACCTGCGTGTAGAAAAGAGGGCCCACCACGTGCCGCTGTAAGCCCCAAGCCCGGGGTCCTTGGACAGAGCACCCTCCACATCATGCAGCCCCGCTCTGTAGGCCACCAGGTGTCACATTTAGTGCTGCGTCTTGATTTTACCATGGCAGAGGGCATACCAGTGTGCCCGTCATCATCGCAGGTTGCACACCCGCTCAGTTTTTGCAGTGCCACTAACTCTGTGACCAGCGAGCCCACACCACGTGGCGGTAGGCCCCTGCGGTTCGATGGCTCAGGCCTACACTGCGGTCCAGCAGGGCACACAAAACCTGACCTGTCCGGACCGCCGGGACGGGGCAGCATCGCAGGCTGCACACCCGCTCAGCAATTACGGTGCCCCTACCTCAGTGCACCGAAAGTCACCGTCCCGTGGCGGTGTGCCTGTGCCGGCCGCAGTGCATCTGGTGCCAGCAAGTCTGAAATGGAAATGGCGTAGAGCACGTGTGGCCGGTCTTTTTTATTGACAGGGTCACGTGTCTTGTAACGCCTGTGCGTGATGGGTGTGGTGTGGGTGTAAACCAGCCGGGAGGAAGTGGCTGTGGCGTACTGACAACTAGACCTGTGACCAGCAGATCACTGCAATGAAAACCTGAGCCATGTAGCATTGTCGTCCCTCCCTGTAAGACTTAGGGAAGTAGGCTGGCCTGGCATATGCCAGTCCTGCGTGAGGCTGTGAGGAATGACCCCAGAGCTATGGGTGTGGTTCTGTCCTGGGCTGTATGAGGAATCAACTGATGCGGGTGTCTCTGTTGTAGTGCTGCTGCCACCCGGGCCGCAAGCGCCAATGTGTCACCTTGTGACCCAAGTCCCACTACATGGCCAACATGGAAGGTAGGGGGAATCACTGACCCTACATTCATCCATACTTCCACACATGAAAGATCATGGACATGACACATCTGTGTGGATATAAATGTTTATTGCATATTCAGTGGAGTGTTGCAGCTGTAGCAATACAGGGCCATGCAAAGTCCAAATTTCAGTTTTTGGCACATGGAGGGCAGCCAATTAGAGCCAAGCTCATGCTCCGGGGTTAGGCTGCGCCATCATATGTACTTATCCAATCACTCCACAAATTCCCAAGCACTTATAAATTCACTATATACTTTCCTTGCAGTACTCTAATGATCCAGTCTATTCACATGTACTTATACAATGACCAAGACAAAGTTACATAACTAAAGTTTTCCCCACTGCCAGAGGTAACATGGTTGCGTGCGCTGTCCACAGCACAATGTAAAGTGGTAGGGTCCAGAGGCATCATGCATACATAATGAACACACGGACACAGTTAGATAGATTGTGGAACTGAGTACGGGCACGCTCGCCCCCTTTTTATTACCAGGGTCACATGTCCAGTGACGCCTGTGCTGGATGCGTGTGGGGTGAGTGTAAGTCAGCCTTCAAGGAATGGTTGGTGCTGGCAACAAGTACAACAGTAATCATCGAATCACACATAGAGATTCTATCATAAAGGATTCATGACTTGTGCTGCACTAAGGTAACACACAAAAGATGCTATCGTAAAGGGTCCTTGACTTGTGGTGCACTGAGGAAGGGGCAGCAGATCTGAAACCATACACAAAAGATTATATCATAAATGGTCTATGAGTTGTGATGCACTGAGGTAGGAGCATCAGAAGCATTCAGCGTATGCGCAGGCGGCAATAATGTGTGGTGCGGGCGGGCTGCACTGGGAGCAATGTGTCTTGCCTACTGGACTGCGTCATCTGCAATCGCGACTCGATCTGAATTGTGAGCCCTGCTGCCCACAGCGGAGATGGAAGGCAGTAGTCAGCGGAGACATTGAGGAATGCTTTTTGTCACTTCCTCTTGACAAAATCCGAGGACAAAGAGTACAGTAACACTCTGCAATTAATGAATCAAAACTGAATTTGAACTGTGAGCTCGGGTGTCCGCAGTGTAGACTGCCAGTCAGTGTTCCTTTGGACTTGCAAGATGAATTTGGTCATTGTACTAAAGTTATATCTGATATAAAACCAGTTCTTGAAGCAAGGATACTAAAAGGATATTGTTTGGATACACTTGAAAGACATTGACTTTTATTTTGGTGCACCTTCTCTTTTGCACATGGATTGCGTTATAGTTAGTTGCCTACTGGACTGTGAAATTAATGAATCAAGATTGAATTTTAATGGTGAGCCCTGCTGACTGCAGTGTAGGCCGGAGGCAGCAGTCAGGAAGGGCCCACAGCCACGTGGCGTTGACTTGAACTGCACAGTTAGTGTTACCTGAAGCACTCAGCGTGAGCGCAGCCTGCCATGATGCGTGGTCCGGGCGGGCCGCACTGGTAGCAATGTCTTTTGTCTAATGAATTCTGCCTCAATAAAGCTACGTGGCGATGACTTGTGATGCACTGAGCTATTGGCACGTGAAGCAGTGAGCGTGTGCGCAGCCTGCGATGATGCGTGCTCTGGGCGGGCTGCACTGGATGCATGTGAGGTTGGACAAATGAGAATCAGTCATCTATGGATTTACATATAAAACATTTTATTTAAACAAAAACAACAAAATAAAAGTAGGTACAGCCATTGCGTGTAATCCCTCGATAATCTGTGAATCACAGCCTGCAAAACAAAAAGCAAGATAAGATTGTGCGTCATGCGCCCATCAAAGGAGAGAGAGAGAGAGAGAGAGAAAGAGGGAAAGAGTGAGAGAGAGAGGAAGAGAGAGATAAAGAGTGAGAGAGGAAGAGAGAGAGAGAGAGTGAGAGAGAGAGAGGAAGAGAGAGAAAAAAGAGAAAGTGTGAGAGAGAGAGAAAGGAAGACATGGAGAGGGAGAGTGAGTGCCGACACTGCGGACAAAATCCTCACAATTCACCTTTCTGCTACCGGTGTGTCTCTAACCACATTCCAGGACATACTCTAGCCCTCAAGCACACTCATCTGAAACACAGAATAGAATCAGTAATGGCAGAATACATACAATTGCACATGTCTTCATTGCTGTGCCGCCCCTGCGCACCCAAGTTGCTGCATCCCATCCACTCCCGCTGCCCAGAGGTGTCTGCTTGCCCCTGAGCACCCAGGCTCCTGCACACCATGCACTCCCAACGGCCAGAGGTATCTGACCGACACTGTGCACCCAGGCTGCTGCACAACATCCACTCCCACCGCCCAGAGGTGTCTGTCCGCTGCTGCACAAACAAGCGTCTCTGCTCACCTTCCGCCACTGGCGTGTGTCCAAGAGGGCCCATGACGTGAAGGTCGCACATTTGATCCTGGGTCTTGATATCGCAATGGCAGAGAACATATCAATGCAGGAGTGTGTGGCGTACACGCGGTCCAGCCGAGCTCACAATTCAAATCGGGTCGTGATTGCCAGGATGGCGTATCGAGGCCACGCGTCATCGCAGGCTGCACACCCGCTCAGCTCTGGTGGCACTAACTCAGTGGAATTCAAGTCATCGCCACATGGCGGGAGGCCCGTGTCTGGGAGGGGGGGAGGGGTCGACAATCTGTGAATCACAGCCTGCAAGACAAAAAGCAAGATAAGATTGTGCGTCATGCGCCCATCAAAGGAGAGAGACAGCGAAAGAGTGAGAGAGGAAGACAGAGAGAAAGAGAGAAAGATAGAAAGTGTGAGAGAGAGAGGAAGAGAGAGAAAAAGATAGAAAGAGTAAGAGAGAGAGGAAGAGAGAGAGAAAGAGAGAGAGAAACAGTGTGAGAGAGAGGAAGAGAGAGGAAGAGAGAGAGAAAGAGAGAAAGAGTGACAGAGAAAGGAAGAAAGAGAGAAAGAGTGTGAGAGAAAGAAAGGAAGAGATGGAGAGGGAGAGTGAGTGCCGAAACATTTTGTATAAATGAGTCATAAGAAAGATGGGGAATAGTGATAGCGAAAGGGGGGGTACATTGTGTCACAATGCAACACAACCACCAAACAACAGATATGTTTTTAATAGATGCAATCCAAGAGCAATAACACATTTGTTGATAAATCAATTAAATTCCTTGCCCAAAATACATGAAGATTCAGTACGATACAGTAAGCAACAAGAATATCCATCAATCAAGGGCTAAGAAACTCTAGTAACACATATTGCACTCATAAATATTTCGGACAATACATAAAACACAGATTCTTAAGCATGTCAAACTGGCTCTGCTCACAGATAGCATGTCACCCTGAAAGTATTGGAGTTGCCACATCTCTGTTGAGCTGCTGCTGGGGTATTTTCCATCATGATACATCATGCAGAACAGTAATAGGCAGTGAGCTTCCAACACAGCCAGGGCATTGTGGTCAAGCTTTCGACTACTCTGCATATTGGTTGGTCACCAAGATGTTTCGTAATATTGTGATATTCCCATAGCCTTTGGAACACCTTGGAATACCCTGAACATGGAGGCCTTGATGGGGGAGGCCCTTCAGGTAATATAAATCTTCTTTCTCACACAGGCTTCTGTGTCAGCTCTAGTAGTCTATCCTCTAAACCATTGCTATTCTCAAGCTCTTCTTTTCCACTGATGTGTGCCTGTACACCAGTAGGATAACTTGGGGGCTAGTGATGTCAATAATTAACAATGCTAACGTATGCCAGACACCTCCTCTTGGGATGAATATGTTCCCCAAACATTAATATGGCCTGATTGCTGAGGCCTAGGCCTGTCCATAATGATTCTGGGATCCAGAACCTGTTCTGTGACCTGGAAGGGTGCACCAAGAGCACCTTCTAGCTTAACTTGAGGCTATTGTACATATCCTGGGTTGTTGTCATAAAGTGGTGGTGGCACCACACCATTTTGTTTAATTTTACTACTGAGCAAATCTTTTACTCTGGTTCAGATAAAGTATGGTGCACACCGGCTTCACTAGTGGAGTTTATATGTGCCACCAAGACACTTGTGAAGTGTGGATTGTAGCAGGACTTTGTGTTGTTATGAGTGTCTGTTTGCTGAGACTACCAGGATCCATTTTTGATTGTCCCTGTATTTATATGGCACATGACAGAGGTTGGAGCACAATGTCCCCAGCCAGTTTTCATGTCCTGCCTGCATTCCTGCAGCTGCAAGGAGGAGCCATAGACACTGAAGTGTGTAAAGATAAAGACGGCTGTTTTTAGAAATTGTATGAGGACATTTTAGCAAGGGATTGCTGATGAATTCTTCCTGAGCACTGCCATTTGGTTAATGGCAGTAGTTTTGGGATACATCAATAGGGATGGAAGTTTCTTGGAAAGTCCTGCCCCCTTTCTTCTCCCTCAGTGCCACTTCAGGAAGGTTTATGACAACCAGGTGAAGAGGTTTTACCCTTCATTGTGTTTGTTACAGAAACTCCTGCTTGAAGCCAGCATTGTCACTATCTGCTGAGAGTGCCATCAGCTTTCACAAAAACTGTATCTGCACTGCAACCAGAAAATTAAATTTGAAAAGTAACCGCCCCAAACTAGTCCCTGGGTTTTGGACAGTGGATCCACAAACCATGTTTAGAACATTAGTATAAATGTGGTAACAGCGGTTCTAGTTTAACACAAAGGGCCACATTTACGAGGCCACTAGCGCACGTTTGCACAACAGGAGCATCACTTTTTTGAAGCTCTGGTGCCAAAATGTGCTGCAATATATTTACAAGGCCACACAAAGCCACTATGTGTGACTTTGCATGGCCTTGTAAATATGTGCCCCTTTCGCTAAGAACACTCCGTGAAAGGGGCGTTCCAAGGGTGTTGCAGTGGGTGTTCCCACGCAACACCCAAGGAATCTGAACCATTCCCAGATTTCCGAGGAATCTAAACCTGGGAATGCGTCAGATTCTAACTTCTCCCCAGGGTGGCATTATGGAGGTGCAACGGGTAGAAATATACTTATTTCACCTCATTATTTCCTCTTTCAATTTCTGCTGCATTGTGCAGCACACATAGAAACAGGAAAACACCTCTTGTGATTGCTTTTTGCAGGAAGGTGTCCCTTCCTACCCAAACACAATCACTCCTACAATGCAGACGCCCTTGTACCACGGCGCAAGGGGGCCTGAATTGGTGCACGGCAGCCCATTGTGCATCAGCGCAGGTGAAAAGGACAGGAATGCGCTGTATCTGATAGACACGGTGCATTCCTGCCCTTTTCTTTTGACGCAGTGCAGCGCACCAGGACACACATGATCTACGAGGGTGCTGTGCCCTAGACCAAGTTAAGCACAAGACAATATTCTAGGCGTCTCCACTGTCTAGAGTTAGGCTCAGCATACACGGGATCCCTCAATGTGCCAGAAAGTGTTTCACAAAATGGCTGACGATAAGTTGACACTGCATGAGTGAACTGCAGAGGAATTGTTTCTTCTCGTGGTTACTTGGATACCTTTTCCAATTCTAAAACGGTTCTTTTGCAGAAATAAAACAAAAAGCATTGAACAAACCGTGGAAACATAATCGTGGGTGATGTGTGCAGCAGGACATAAGACTCTTTGTGAGCAAAAGAAAACATCAATGTTGTGACTAAAACATGGGATCTATTTCCAGATGTTTGACTCGGTAATTATATTGTTAATCCGAGTCATGAGGCGATGGGGCCATTGCGTGTGCCCTTTGCAGTGAACCATGAAATCTAGACATGCACCTGACACGCCTGGCATTCCCCCATGCCAGTCTTCAGCACCTTCAATCTGCTTGACTTCGTTTGGCTGACCAGACTGAGGGCGGGGAGGTGTGCCCGCTGTCTAGCACAGGAGTTGCCCCATCCTCCAGTACAAACTTCTGTGCGCAGACAAACTCCGAAGGTTCCCAAGCTTTCAACGTGTGCTGTGCACTGCAGATCACGTTCAACGTGCTGTCTTTATACATTAAGACATTTCCCTTGTTTGTGCCTCAGGAAGTCTGGTCTGGCTATCTTAGTAGATTGGTTTTGTATCCCAATCTATGGGTGGTTGTGCCCATCTGCCCCAGTAATGCCCCATTGACACAAAGCACCAAAAAGGGTGAAAAGCATTTTTTTGTTCTTTGTAAAGGTCCCCTTTCCAGAGACAATCTTCGTTTGCATTGGATAGTAAATAGCATGTGTTGCTTTGTGTAGAGCTGCGTTAGCGCCAGTGCAAGCTTTATTAAACTAGAGACCTTAGTGTATATGAAATATAAGAAAGCACATACATTTCCTTGGTTTTTGCATGAGTTTTGCCCAACTCTTCTTCCCAGCTGTCTATAAAATTATGACTTAATGAAAAACTGGGCTCATAAAATTCAGCTACGACCAATCTTCCAATAGATTCCACATTTATCTTGTTCGAAAACTTCGAATACATGGTATAGATACTTCCCAAACGCCTATATGAAATCAACTGGCTTGGCCTGTTTCATAGGAAAAGGTAAGGTGGGGCTCGGAGGCCTATCACGGAACTCTCTGGGTGATAACTTTAATTGAATCAAAACAGACATAGAAGCAACCAATATGATATAATGGTTTTATTTGTGTTAGGAAGCCAATTTCATGCAGCATATTTGACTTAACTGGTTATAGGAATCTGAATAGGAAAAATGAAAAACAGATATTCCATTGAAGGGTGTGTGTTTGTCTCCTTCAGTAAAGGGAGACTAATAAACCTTCTTTTGTTCTTTGTTTGGTAACTCTGATATAGAATTTCCAGACTGCCCACCTACTGAAATGGATACATTGCCTTGAAAATGACAAACACCTTTCCCAGTCCGGTTTGTTATAGGCTGCTATATTTTTGTCACTTAATGTATGGCCTTCTTGAAGTAAACCAAGATGGAATACAAAAATATATTAAATATATTAAACAGCAATACCTGTTGGAAACTGGGTGAGTGGTTGAGGGGGGTGAACCCATTCTCAAGCAGCAACCACAACTCCTCTCAGGGTGAAAGATAAGCAAACCCCAAGTTAACTTGTGCTTAACCCTCTGGTAGATTGGTATAAAAGCAGTCAGGCTTAACTTAGAGGCAATGTATAAAATATTTATGCAGCACACAAACAGTAATAAAGTCAAAACACAGCACAAGAAAATCTCACATCAATTTAGAAAAACAGAGTAAAATGTAATAAATTATTTGAGACCGAAACGACAAACATCCAATCAGTAGAACTGGAGATATGCAATTTTGAAGTTTTAAGTAAAAATAGTGCCTAAAAGCACAAAGCGCTAACTGTGGGTATGTGTTTGCACTGACCGGGACAATGTCACAAGTTCAGGTTGAGAGGGATGGATAGAGGGCTGGATACAGGGACCACGTTTGGCCTGTGTAACAAAGCACCTTAAATTCTGGTTGCAGAGTGTTGTGAGGTCCCGCATTGAGGATGCGTCGTGCAGAGGTGGTTCCAAGGAAGCTGCGGGGCAGTGATGTGAAGTCCTATATCGACATCCAGAATGCCTTTGATGAGAGACTAATGATGTGAAGTCCGGCGTTGAAGATTTGTTGCGCAGCAGCGGTTATGAAGAAGCTGCAAGGCTACGATGCAAAATTCAGCATCATTATCAAGGATGCTGTCTACAAGAGGCTTTCGATACGGAGGTCTGTGTTGAGGATGCATCACGCAGCAACGGTTCCAAGATGACTGTGGGATGCCATGCAAGATCTTGCGTTCAGCGCGTGTCACTTAGCGGTGGTTCCAAAGTGGAGGTGCAAGGAGTTATGTCGCGCTGCGTTGGTTCTGCCCACAGCACCAACACTGGACTGCAGAGCACCTTCAGGCCCACTCAAAGGGTCGAGGACTAGGGTGGCACCACTTGGAGTGTAGGACTTACAGCAGGCAGGTTCCAGGTGCTCAATACAAGGTGGTTGTAGCCTTTGCTGGCCTCCTGAGACTCTGATCAGGAGGCCAGCCAACTAGCTCTTGGAGTCACTGGTGGTCCGGGGTTCAAGATGCAGGTCCAGTCCTTTTCACTCAGGCAGCAGCAGTCCTTCTTGCAGGGATGCATGACAGTGTTTCCGAGTCTTCCACAGGTCCAGAGGTGTACTGAAGAGTTATGTCTGAGGGTCCACTATTTATACCTGGTGCCCACTTTGAAGTAGGAGAAGGTTCTGGAGGTTCCCACCCCCAGAGGTGCTGGGATTTTACTGCTTCCTTCATGGCTCCAGCTTCTATGAGACACAAAAGACTGGAGTCAAACCTTTGTGAGTGTGCTTAGTCAGAGGCTTTGTGACGCGCGAATGTGGTAGGTGACAGCTCCTCTCCAAATCAAGTCAGAGATGGTCCATTTTGACAACATCTATTCCCCCTTTGATTCACTGTCTGGGAGCAATCAAAAAGACCAAGTGCCTGCTACACCTATTCATGTGACCTAGGATACAGGCTGCAGGCACCAAATGGGTAGGACTAGAAAATGCCAACTTACTAAAAGTGGCATTTTAAGAATTGTGACTTAAAATCCGACCTTACCATTCAAGAGGGTTTTAAATTACAATTCTGTAGATGCCAAACTCGACATTCTTACATATCCCAATTGAAAGTTAGCACTTATTCAATGTAATAAGGCAATGCAATGTTGTACTATGGGTGAGGTAGGCCTTGCAGTAGTGAAAAACAAATGTAAGAGTTTTTCACTACCAGGACATGTAGAAGTTAAAAGCATATGTCGAGCATTTTGACTACACTGTATCCTGCCCTATGGGCTGTTGAGGGCCTACCCTTGGGGTGATATATGTATTAAAAAGGAAGCTTTAGGCCTGCAAAGGCTTGAAATGGCAGTTTAAAACTAAGCACACAGGCTGCAATGGCAGGTCTATTACATGTTTAAAAGGCTACTCAGTTGGTGGCACAATCAGTGCTGCAGGCCCACTAGTAACATTTAATTTATAGATCATGGGTACATGTAGAACCAATTTACTAGGGACTTACAAGTACATTAAAAGTGCCAATTGGGTATCAGCCAATTTCACCATGTTTATGGGAGAGAGGACAAGCACTTTTGCACTCATTAGTAGAGGTAAAGTGTTAAGATTCCTAAAAGCCAACAAAAATGGGTTCAGCAAACAGGAGGGTGAAGGCAAAATGTTTTGGAATTACCCTACTGAAAGGGCCAAGTCCAACAATATCGTGGACGGTACTGTGTTCTTTCTGCCTAGTTTTTCCCACTAAGACATTGTATGTTACTGGATTCTTTCTGCTCACATTTTGAAAACCAAAACTATAGGCTTCCTTTCTGGTTAAGTTCATAACGATTATCTGTGAGTCCTGACCGGTAACGCAGAACAAAACCTTAAAAAACAGGGATGAACAAATCTCTCTTCACTTTCAGTACTTGCCATTGAAAGAGGCAGTCAATATTTCATACTCTGTATATAGATGCTGGCAGAAAGAAGCTTACACACCTTGCCTCATCTTTCGATCTACAAACAATATGGCAAGTGCAACATTTCATCCTGCCTTTGCATTAGTTATGTTTGTATTCTTATGTTTGATGGAGATTGTATGTTTTTTGTACTGCGAGTCTGGCCCAAGCGCATGTGACCGCTATATACAACAGAACCAGACTATGTTATTTATTTCACATTTTTGGGGCACAAGGAAATTAAACAGTTTTCCAGAATCACACTATGTTAACCTTATGCTGAGATTCTAAGCAGGCTCCTCATGCTACAAAATAAATGACCAGCTTGAGACACTAGGCCACAACGTCAGTATGGAAGGTGGACATTTACCAGACCATTCATGGTCTTTTTTATAAAAACTAAGATGGTCCAGATTTCCTTTTGTTTGCATCTTTTTGTTGAAGGAGCAGTTCCGACTCTACTCACAGGCGGCTCAGGTGTGAAGCGAGTGTGCCCTTAGAGAGAGGAGCCAGTTTGTTGTTTCGAAGTATACAATTATGCGTGTGCACATTCTGTGCACATCTGGGACTGAAGTACTATCTGCCTTTTCTAATTATTTATTGCATTTGAACCTGCTTAACATTGTGCATATTTGATCTTTTATTCCACTGTGTGCCGCATAGTCTTGATGTTGGATTTCTACTTAAATCTGAAACAAAGTCAGGACTGGGCTTGCAGTAGACTGAGATGAAAGTAAAGTAGGTGCTCTGAGCAGAGTTGAGTTGACTTTACAAGTTTTAGTAGTGGCAAACGGTTGCAGTCAAGTGATCTGCAGCAGCATGCTCCGTGGTCACTTAAGGTCGATTAAAGTCCAGCTGGCTACATCCGTGAGACCTGAAGCTCAGTGTCACAAAGAACAAAAGGCAGCAAACCAGCCATTGACAGCATTCACAAATCAACTTACACTCTTTTGGAAGGAGATCAACAAACCTACCACGCTCAGTCTGAAGGTCAACCACAAAGCATTTGGTACTTCCAGTAAGTGCCAAGAAGGTACAACCGCTGTTTAAACAATTTGGCGCTGAAGCGAATCTCGTCTGTCAATAATAGATGGAAAAATATAAGTGTTAAGGCCTACTTACATTGATAGAAGATGAAGCAGAGTGTGTGTGTGTATATATATATATATATATATATATATATATATATATATATATATATATGATACCAGCCTGACAGCGTCCAGACAAACAGGCACCGACTCCGTGAGTAATTTCAGCAAAGAAAAGGTTTTATTCCAACGTTAAGGCACAGATGCGTTTTGGCGGACACAACCGCCTTGTTCACTGCATATATATATTCACTGAAAAAACCATAGGTTTCAGGGATGTTATAGTTAGTTGGACATTTGACTCATATAAAACCAGAGAAATTCGCCCGTTATAGTTAGTTGAGCTAACTATAACTCGAGCGCCCGCAATGCACTGGTGATGATGTCACATATTATATCACTCATGACATGGTCAGTGACATCACTGATGACATCACTGATGACATCTCAAATGACATCACTGATGACATCATCAGGTGAATGTGTGTTTCTGTAAAGTTTAAATATTTTTCATATATATATATGCCAAGGTGTATTGAAGAAAGAGTGAATTTACAAGTCCCTGAATGGATTATTTAGTAGGTGCGTGACTGACTGTATAAGTGAGTGATTGAACATGTGTTACTGAATGTATGGGTTAGTGACTAAACTGTGTGAAAGTCTGTATTAGTGTCTCAGTTGGTGTATAAGCGGCTGCATGAGTTGGTGAGTAGTTACATGAGTGTCTATATGAGTTATTGATTTGTTGTCTGAGTATCTGTATGGGTGCCTGAGTGTCTGTATGGGTGGGTGCGGGGGTGTGTGACTCTGTGCATTCATGTCTGAGTGGATGATTCACTGGTTGTATGGATTGAAAAGTGCATCTGGGAAGGGCTGTATGGATGGGTTAGTGTGTGTATGGGTGTGTTGGTGAGTAAATGAATGTCTCACTGGTACACGTGTGAGGAACTACATATGTTTAAGGCAGTATATGTGAGTGTTGGCGTATATAAATGACTATACGTGAGAGTAAGTTATTTGAAGAGTGGGTGTATAAAAGAGTGTCTGCTTGTATCAGTGATTGTATAAGACAGTAAGTATGTGTTAGTATCTGCATAAATAAGTGATGTGGTGTGTGTATAAATAACACAGTTGGTGTGTATAACTGTATACATGAGTAAATGCCTATGTGATTGATTCTTGACATGACTGACTAGCTGTGTGAGTAACTCTATGGATGAGTGTCAAACTGTGACTGTATGTATAGGTGTATGAGTGCATATTATAGTACTGTATTGATGAGTAACTGCATGTATAAGCGAGTGGATATGAGTGTAGACCTAGGAAATAGTGGGTGGTATGTAGTATCTAGCATTGTTGTGTGTATGGTTTCAAAAATAGTAGTCTGTATTTTAGAGTGCGTGTATCAAAGTTTATATTAGGCCATCAGTATGTGCATCAGATTATCACGTGGATGATGTCATCAGTGATGTCATCAGTGATGCCATTTGAGATGTCATCAGTGATGTCATGAGTGATGTTATTGACCATGTCATGAGTTATGTAATATGTGACGTCATCACCAGTGCATTGCAGGCGCGTGAGTTATAGTTAGCTCAACTAACTATAACGGGCAAATTTCTCTGGTTTTATATGAGTCAAATATCCAACTAACTATAAAGTCCCTGAAACCTATGGTTTTATCAGTGAATTTCTAAGGTTTTTTAAATGCTAATTCCTAACTATAATGTCTGTAAAACCTATGGTTTTTTCAGTGAATTTCGAAGGTTTTTTAAATGTTAATTTCAAATTTTAATGTTTATAAAACCTATATTTTTTCTATTTTTTTGTTGTAATATTTTGCAACTCTATTATACTTCTTTTTTTAACTTTCAAAATTAAGTAATGTTTTATATCTTCCCCCCAAAATATGTGTATCTTTTTATTTTTTTGGGAGAAAACTGCACTCCCATACCGGTAGTGTATTAATCTGCATCACCACGCGAATCCTATCTGCCATATTGCTAAACTCGTAAAGGATGCGCATTTCGTATCCGACGGATTCGTGGCACTGCCTCCCGCGTAACATCATATACGTATGAGTTAGCACCAGCTGCTACATAGGTATCCGACAGGTACGCAGTACCAAGACACGCGTTACGTCAGGTACCTGTGAGGTCGCACCCACTGCGCGTTGCGTATGCGACGAGTGCATGCTGACAGGCCCTGTGTTACGTCCTAGACGTATGGTGTCGCGCTGGATACGCCATTCTCTCGTTTTTTTTACGTCTCAAAACTATATCTAAATAACTTTAAACTGTATATGAGAGCAAGAGAGAATCTAAAATATTTTAAACATTTATATATATCTAACTGTAATAAACTTATATTATGATAAATATATTTTCTCAAAATCTTGTCGGGTGCGGCCTCCTTTCGCCCTCGATCCGCGATTGCCATGTCACCTTAAAAAAAAGCATTTGATTAGTTCATAACATTTCCCATTGTAACAGTTGGAGGACCCCACCCATTTTAGCCATTCTCTCTACAGCGTTTGATGAGACACACCCCTTCTGCTTAGAGAGCTTTTTTGAAAAGTTTTTTTGCTGTGTACACATATCTTCTACTATACACAACATGCAACGATCATTTCGATCAATATTCATCAGATCCATGTGTGATAGCCATGCATCTCAAAGGTTGCATCAAAAATCAAATGTGTGTTACACGATGCCCCTGGTGTGTGTGTGTGCACATTATTGTGCTGCCTTTCGGCCTGGGTATTGCTGGCCCGGAGGGGTATCATCAGCCACGGGCAGAGTGCACATCTTAGATCACTTGCGACAAACAGTAAACAGTAATGTATACATTTGTATTGCTGTATTCTCTGTTGTTAGGCTTTACCAGTATAGTAGTGTGTCATATCTGAGAGTTTCAGATTCACGTTTGGCATGCATTGCTTAACTATAATGAACGTTATCACTATTTATGACGTAGCCTCACTGCTGATCCTCCCTCCATCCGAGCACATTCACATGTGTGCGCTTCGCGATAGCAACACTTTCAATAATAGCGCACACCATTCACATGAGTGTCTGTGCATATCCACAACCTTGACAACGACATGTGATTTGGCCATTCAATGTTTTTGAACAGCATCTCATTAGCGATAGTTGCCGCCCTCCCGGTACATGCTACATTAATGTAAATTGTGCATTCTGCGATGTCAAAACTGCAACAAAAATACACATAGGTACACTTCCTGGCAGGCAGGAACTGAACAACTTTTATTCACACCCCTATGCTCGCCTGGCGTACGCAAGCCCAGCCCACTTTGCTTACGTATAAATAGGATAACGACGACGCCACATGTCCCAGTTCTTCTACACTGCTTCAGGTGATATGGCCACACCCCCCTCGCATATCACAATGGGCAATAAAAAAAGGGATCCATGAGGCGCACACCATCGTCGCAATCAACACTGCACCTGAATTGTGAACACTGCTGCCCGTCATGTTTGGACACACAACAATGACAGCAGGTGAGCAGTGGGGCCTGGGTGCACAGGGGCTGCAATTGAGCGCGATGCTGCGGGAGGCGTGGGGTGCATCAGCCTCGGTGCGCAGGTACAAACAAGCGATATTGCCCTCCTTAATAATGTGTTCTCTGACCTCATTCAGTCACATGTCTGTCTCATTTTAAGGACCTGCTGGACCGTACTGTAGGCCTGAGCCAGCGGGCAGCGCAGCCCTACAGACATGTGTTGAGAGCAGTGCTGCGGGAGGGGTGGGGTGAATCAGCCTCTGTGCAAAGGTGCGAACAACCGATGTTACCTTGTGTACCAATGTGATCTCTGACCTCATTCAGTTACATCTCTGTCTCATTTTAAGGACCTGTTGAACCGTACTGCAGGCCTGAGCCAGCGGGCAGCGCTGCCCTACAGACATGTGGCGTTGGCTTTTGGGGCACTGTAGTGAGCTGATTACTAAGTGTACATGCACACAGGCTTGCGCCACTGCATTACACACGCACATTATACTTCTAGCATGTTCTCTGTTCCTTTGTATGTGAACGTTGGCATAACATATTATTATTTAACCTTGTGTATTCTCGTGCACTCCAACTTTGAACCACGATTACCACTAAGCCTCGGCGCGCAGGAGCTGCAATTGAGCACAGTGCGGGGGAAGGGGCTGGGGTGCAGCAGCCTGGGTGCACAGGTGCAGGCAAGCGATGTTGCCATAGATAATAATGTAATCTCTGGCCTCATTCATATCTCTGTTTCATTTTAAGGACTTGCTGGACCGCACTCTTTCTCGCGGACCCCAGCGTCCCAGACACACGGGTGACGGGAGGTGAACAGTGAGGGCTGGGTGCTGTAGGCCGGCACTCTGTCTCCTCCTCCCTCTGTTCTTTTCACTCTCCCTCCCCTTCTCCCTTCCAACCACTCGCTCTCTGTCCCATTCTCACTTTCCTCTGTTCATTCTCACTACCTTTCTTTTTCTCTTATACATGGCACACATACTTATGTTTTTTTTTGTCTTGCAGGTTTTGTACTCTGCTTCCGGAGGAGTCCCACCCACTTCTTTCATGTTTTACTGTTCTAATAAAGTTACATTTCCATTTATTTGTGTTGTGTTAATAAAAGTTATTTTTTTTTTACCAATAAATAACTGAGTGTACGGCTCTTCTTTTTCTGACAACACTTGTCTGTAGTTTATTGTGAAAATTGGCGGTTGATAGTGGGTTATAAGGGAAATTTTGTTTAATTTTCTGGTGCACCTACCAAATATAAACCAACACACTATTACACAAATGAAGCCTGGGTAATTGTACAACCGCAAGAGTTCTATGAGTGTATCACTTTATAACACCATGAGTGCTGCCCGTGTGATTTCAGAACCAATATGGCACTGCCTAGGACCACCGAGGCTTCAAAGACTGGCGAGGCCCACCATCCATATTTAAAGAAAGCCCCGGAGGTTGCCGATCCCCGGTCTTGAGTTGGCCTCGAAGCCCCCTGTTAGAATGGGGAACCCCTGGTTGGCACAGGTAGGTATTTGTGACAAGCAGTGGTCCCTTCTTCTAGTCAGGGCAAGAGAATTACTCCCTCAGAACAACCCCTGCTCACCCTATAGGTAGTGTGGCGCGAGCAGTCAGGGCTAAACCTCAGGGCGTTACGTCAGTTAAGCATTTATGAGCACACACAGTAAATCACCAGATCCCCCACAAATGGACGCCAGGCGTAAGTTGTATCAAAAATACGTATACTTTATGTAAAAGGTTCTTTGTTATGCGGACTTAATACAAGACCATAAATAACGTTCGTGAATTGGGGGCCACAAGGTGATAATTCGGCACGGTTCTCTTTGGTTGGTAAGTTCTTTGTTACGGGCGCTCTGTAGCGCTCTCTTGGATCTGTCCAGCCACGTTGAAACGCCGTGCGCCCAGGGTACAGTGATACGGGGAAATGAGAACGTTGCGGACCCCGAGTCCGATAGAGTGTTCACTGTACCTTGGTTCGTGCGGCGGGTTGGACGCGTCTTCAGTGGGGGTGCAGCTTCGGCCCTTGGAGGGACTCCGGATCTGGAATCAGTGGGCGGCTTTCGGTGACAGGCGCGGCCCAGGGCCTTCAACACGGACGGTGCGGGAGGTCACCTCTGGGGGCGGCGCGGTCTGAATCTTGCGGGGAGGCGAAGCGGGGCGGCCGGATACGTTACGACGTACGGGCGGCCGCCCGGGGCTTTGAACTTGCGGTCTGAGCAGAAATCCGGCGGGAGGGCGAGAGGGCACCAAGCCCACTCCAGCAGCAGGCGGGTGACAGGGAAGCGGGGCGGCCAGACCCGAGGGGTCCAGAGCGACTCAGGTAGAGCGGGGCTCTCGGCGAGTGGAGGCGGCCAGGCTTCTGGGAGTCACGGCCCTTGGAGGGGGGGCAGGTGCGCAGAGCACTCCGGCGGGAGAAAGCACACGGCTGGATTCACACACGAGCGGAGGCACGGTGAACCCACTGGTCCTGGGGTTCAGTTCAGGGGGCAAGCTCAATCAAGCCCTTGGAGATTGCTGTGAGCACAAGATTTTGGGTCGAACAAATAAAGCAAGTCGTATGCAGGTTTCTTCTCTCCTTTGGCAGCGAGGCAACCACTGCAGGCAAGTCCTCCAGACGTTAGGAACAGCGTTTCCTCCTTCAGCTTCAGGTTCCTCCTCCTCAGGCAGAGCGTTCTTCTTGGTCACGAGCAGGATCTGATTTCTTAGGAGCAGGGCTCCTTCTTTTAAAGCGCAAATACTTTGTTCTTTGTCACCAGGGGGCCTGGGCCTGGCTCAGTCCAGTTTTGGAGCACTTTGTTGTGGTGACTCTGCTCTTTCTTTTCAGCAGCAGGGCAGAGACATCAGCCGCTCCACAGGGGGCGGAGCCGGCTTTGTGGTGGCAGAGCACAGGTCTATTCAAGAGTCAAGGTGTACTCCTCCCACCCATCCTGGTGTAATCTTTCTACCCACCACCTGGCAGCCAACCTGTCTCCTGGAATTCCCCAGCCCTGCTCCTCTTGTTACTAGGCAGAACACACACACAGCGCAGAGGCGGACTGGATGGCCAGATCAGTAAATACTAACCTTCTAAAAGTAGTATTTACAAACACAGGATATTAAAATAAACTTTACTAAAAGAAGTATTTTATTATTCTGAGTTCAGGTATACTAAACATGACTTTCTACCATGCTCTATGAGTCCACTGGGATCACAGCGTGTAGCAATCCCAGCAGCCCATTCTGGCCTATGGAGAGCAGGTAGCCTTCACTAGTGAAAAATGAAAAGGGCTGTAATTCACTAGTAAGACATGCCACACACATCAGGGCATGTCCTACCTTATGCCTACAATGCACCCTGCCCTTGAGCCTACCAGAGGGGTGACTAACATGCAGTTAAGGGAAGGTTTAGGGACTGGCAAATGGGTGCACTTGCGCAGCCAGCGCGACAGTACCTGACTGCGCGCAGGTTCTGCAGTGGCAGATCCTAGACACATTTTACTAGGCCGCTTCTGTGGGTGGCACAACCAGTGCTGCAGCCCACTAGCGGCATTTGTATTTACAAGCCCTGGCACTCCTGGTGCGCTTTACTAGGGTCAGACAGTAAACCAAATAAACCAGTCATGGAAGTCAATTCACATAATACATTTTACCATAGGGAGCACTTGCCCTGTGGCACTGGATGGCAGTGTCACAGGACCCAGAGCAGCTAACACCAGCACAAAAATACATTGAGGCACAAACAAAAATGGAAGGGAGACCCACGCCAACGGTGCCAGGTCTAACACGTGTCCACTCCAGCTGAAATTTGGGGAGAACTACCCTACCCCAGTGAGTTCTTCATCACTAAGGCGGAAAAATCTGGAAAGAACATCAGCGTTGGCGTGGTCTGTACCGGGGCGATGTTCCACCGTGAAATCCATCCCCTGTAGGGAAATGGACCACCTCAACAAATTAGGATTCTCACCCCTCATCTGCATCAACCATCTGAGGGGCCGGTGGTCTGTTTGAACCCGGAAGTGAGACCCAAACAAGTAGGGTCTTAGCTTCTTCAATGCCCAGACCACCACAAATGCTTCTCGCTCAATCGCACTCCACTTTTGTTCCCTGGGAAGTAACCTTCTACTAATAAAGGCTACGGGTTGGTCAAAGCCCTCCTCAGTGATCTGTGAGAGAACAGCCCCTACACCATGCTCTGATGCATCTGTCTGCACTAGGAACTCTTTGGAGAAGTCAGGAGCCAAGAGCACGGGCGCCGTGCACATGGCAGTTTTCAGGGTGTCAAAGGCCTTCTGACAGGTGTCAGTCCATATCACTTTTCTGGGCTGCTTTTTCGAAGTCAGCTCCGTCAAGGGGGCAACGATGCTGCCATACCCCTTGACAAACCTCCTGTAGTACCCTGTGAGTCCTAAAAAGGCCCTCACCTCCGTCTGGGTCTTTGGGGGCTCCCAAGCCAGGATGGTTTCTATCTTGGGTTTTAGGGGCGCCACCTGGCCGCTCCCTACTTGGTGTCCCAAGTACACCACGGAACCCTGCCCGATCTGACACTTGCTTGCCTTGATCGTGACGCCTGCCTTTCGCAGTGCCATCAACAATTCCCAGAGATGTCGCAGGTGTTCTTCCTATGTGCCACTGAACACTGCGTTGTCATCCAGGTATGCTGCGCTGAACTCGGACAGCCCAGCTAACACCTGGTTGACCAACCTCCGGAAGGTGGCAGGGGCATTCTTCATCCCAAATGGCATAACCCGGAACTGGAAATGCCCATCTGGTGTGGAGAATGCGGACCTCTCTTTGGCCCCATCAGTCAAGGCGATCTGCCAGTACCCAGACGTTAGAACAAACGTGCTGAGGTACCGTGCAGCCCCTAACCGATCGATGAGCTCATCAGCTCTGGGGATGGGGTGCGCGTCAGTCTTCGTGACCGAATTGAGTCCTCTGTAGTCCACACAGAACCGGAGTTCGGGTGTGGCACCCGGCGAGGCAGCCTTTGGGACCAAGACCACTGGGCTGGCCCAAGGACTGCTGGAGGACTCAACCACCCCAAGAGCAAGCATCTTTGAGACCTCCTCTTTGATGCAGGCTCTGACCCTGTCAGTTACCCGGTGAGCCTTGTGCTTCACAGGTAAGCTGTCTCCTGTATCCACATCATGGACGCACCAATCTGTGATACCAGGAACCAGGGAGAACAGGTCAGGAAACTGCCCCAGCAGGTGACGGCAGTCATCCTGTTGCTCAGGCGTCAGGGTGGGTGAGAGGTTAACTCCATCCACTGACCCGTCTCGCTCCGAGGCCACCAGAAGGTCAGGAAGAGGCTCAGACTCCTCCTCCGTCCCATCATCTGTGGCTAAGAGCATGCCCACTTCGGACCTCTCCAAGTGGGGCTTCAGTCGATTGACATGGAGGACCATCAAGGGGTTCTTCGGAGACTGCAAGTCCACCAAGTAGGTGACAGAACTCTTGCGCTCCACAATCTCAAAGGGTCCTGTCCACTTGTCTTGGAGTGCACAAGGCTCCACAGGGGCCAGGACCCACACTTTTTGACCAGGTTGAAGCTCAACCAGAGTGGCATTCTGGTCGTACCACCGCTTCATTTCCTCCTGGCTGGCTTCCAGGTTTGCCTCAACAAGTTGCCTGAAACGCCTAGTCTGGTTCCGGAAAGCCAGCATGTAACTGTATACATTCTGGGGAGGTTTCCTGGAAGATTGCTCCCAGCCTTCCTTGACCAGACTAAGAGGTCCTCGTACTGGGTGGCCATACAAAAGCTCAAAGGGACTGAACCCCAGAGACTTTTGTGGCACCTCATGGTACGCGAAGAACAGGCATGGTAAGAGGACGTCCCACTTACGCCTCATGGGTTCCTCGAGACCCATAATCATGCCCTTTAGGGTTCGGTTGAAGCGCTCAATCAACCCGTTTCCTTGGGGATGGTAAGGGGTGGTGAACTTGTACGTCACGCCACACTCTTGCCAAAGGGATTTCATATACTTCGATATGAAATTGGTCCCCCTGTCAGACACCACCTCTAGAGGGAATCCTACTCGTGAGAAAATTCCCATCAGTGCTCGTCCCACCACGGGGGCCGTCACTATCCTCAGAGGGATGGATTCAGGGTACCGGGTGGCATGGTCCACCAAGACCAGGATGAACCTGTTGCCCATGGCTGTCTTGGGGTCCAGTGGCCCCACAATGTCAATCCCCACTCGCTGGAATGGGGTACTGACCACAGGGAAAGGTTGGAGTGGAGCCTTCAGCTTCCTTCCACTCTTACCACTTGCCTGGCAAGTCTGGCATGTCCTGCGGTGAGTGTCAGAACTCCTGCGCATTTGAGGCCAATAAAAGTGGGTGACAAGCCTTTCAAAGGTCTTGTCCTGCCCCAAATGCCCTGCTAACGAAACGTCGTGAGCCAGCCCCAGTAGGAAGGCTCTGAACTTCTGGGGTACCACCAGAGCACGGGCTGACCCAGGTTCAGCAACCTTAGGCTCTGAGTACAGGAGGTCGTTCTCCCAGTAGATCAAGTGAGTACCGGACTGATCACCATTGGCCTGGGCTGCAGCCTGCTGCCGCATACCCACTAGAGAGGGGCACTCTTTCTGCTCCCTGCAGAATTCCTCCCTGGTGGGGCCTCCTTCTTGCTGCCAATGGGTCAGCTCAGGCAGGTCCCCCAGTTTGGCTATCTGTTCCCCGGTAGGCTCCAGGGCATCCCCCTCAGGGTCTGCTTCCTCCTGGGCCGTGGGAACGTCAGGAGCCGGATTCCCGTGCCTCCTGTGCCCTCTCCCTAAGGCCGGTTCCTGGGCCTCTCCCTCAGGCTCCAGGGTGCCTTCAACACCCCTACTGGCTGCCATCGACCGGGTGGTCACGCACGCCCAATCAGGTAAACCCACCATCCTCAGGTGAGTTGTCTTCTCCACCTTTTCCCAAGGGGAGCTCTCCAAATTGTTACCTAGGAGACAATCAACAGGCATGGCCTCTCTCACAGCCACTTGCAGAGTACCAGAGACCCCCCCCCACTAAAAGGGAACCTGAGCCATTGGACACTGACTCTCTGTGTTGTCGGCGTTGACAACACGGCAGAATGCGTGTGGGACAACCTGCTCTTGAGACACCAGGTGTTGCTTGACAGCAGTCACACTGGCTCCTGTATCTCTAAGAGCCCCCACCCTTCGGCCATTTATGGTCACCCACTGCCCACACTTTTGAGTATTGGGGGGCAGTTGGGCCTCAGCGACCATCTCACTGTCTCCTAATGAGACTAGGGTCAACTGTACGGGATCCCCCGCCCCTTGGACATCTATCTCCCTCCCAAAGGCTACACTATTCACCTGCTTGGGGGGTGGAGCACCAGAGGGTGCCGGTTTACCATACATGGGGCACTTGGGATCCATGGAAATGTGTCCCAGGTTGTTACACTTGTAACATCTGAGGGGCCCTCTTTGAACAGGGTTACCTGTCGGGGCCCCGGTCTGCTTTGGGGGTGGGGGTGGCTGAGAACCTTTCCCTTGGTTCCCTTGGGAATTACTTTGGGGCCCTCTGTAGAACTCCCTCTGTTTATTCTTGTCCCCCCCACTCTTCTGCTGGGGACCCTGAACACCTTTGGCGGGGCCTCCCACGGGACCCTTGTGGACCCTGGTGCTGATCCAGCGGTCCGCCTCCTCAGCAAGCTTCCTAGGGTTAGTCAGCTTGCTATCGATCAGGTGCTGGCGTAGCTCAGGAAAACAATTATCCGACAAGTGCTCCCATGCAATTCAATCAAACAGCCCTTGGTAATCATTTACTTTGCTACCCTTCACCCAACCATCTAGCGCTCTGGAAAAAAAAGTCACATACTCTACATAAGTGGTACCAGGTTTCTTGGTGCAATCCCTAAACCTCTGCCTGTACAATTCAGGAGTTAACCCATACCTTGCCATCAGAGCTTCCTTCATGTGTGGATAGGATGTTTTGACATCAGAGGGGAGATCCAGCAGTGTGTCCCGCCCCTCACTCAGGAACCTTCCCCACAACCCTGCTCCCCAATCTTTCTCGGGGATCCGGTGGGAGGACATGGCTACTTCATAGGCCCTGAACCACTGCCCAATATCATCCTGTTTATAATACTCTCTTACTACATCTTTAGGAATATGCACCCTTGACTCTGTCAAATTGTTGCCACCAGAGGGAGAGTGGTTTAAACTCTTGGCCTTGATATCCAACTCCCTCATTTTTACCTCATGCTCCATGGCCAATCTTTGTCTTTCCATCTCCATTTGAAGTTTTGCCATCTCCACCTCATGTGCGCGTGCAGCACTCCTGTCGGCCATCTCCGCTGGCGACAGGCCTCTGCCAGGCTCAGAAACACCTTCTGGGGGTATCACCTCTCTTGCATTCTCTGGGAACTTTGATTTGTGCGAGGCCCTCAGTGCCTTTATGTACTGATCCTTGGTGGTCAATCCACTTTGTTTAATTCTGTACTTGGAGAGGTATCCTTTCAAGACTTCATTAGTGCACTTTCTCAGTGCCTCTTGTTCCCAATCTATGTCATCAATCCCAGAGAGTATGGAGGACGCTCCGCCTCCACTGACTGAGCTAGGCATGGTTTCTTCAAGTGGAGATTCTTCAGCAAAACAAAATTCAACCTGTGGCTGCGTTATAGGTCTGCTCTCGCGACGTGGCGATGAATAATTCACTGTATGTAAATCATAAATGCAAATCCGAACTCCCACCGCTGCCACCAATGTTAGAATGGGGAACCCCTGGTTGGCACAGGTAGGTACTTGTGACAAGCAGTGGTCCCTTCTTCTAGTTAGGGCAAGAGAATTACTCCCTCAGAACAACCCCTGCTCACCCTATAGGTAGTGTGGCGCGAGCAGTCAGGGCTAAACCTCAGGGCGTTACGTCAGTTAAGCATTTATGAGCACACACAGTAAATCACCAGATCCCCCACAAATGGACGCCAGGCGTAAGTTGTATCAAAAATACGTATACTTTATGTAAAAGGTTCTTTGTTATGCAGACTTAATACAAGACCATAAATAACGTTCGTGAAATGGGGGCCGCAAGGTGATAATTCGGCATGGTTCTCTTTGGTTGGTAAGTTCTTTGTTACGGGCGGTCTGTAGCGCTCTCTTGGATCTGTCCAGCCACGGTGAAACGCCGTGCGCCCAGGGTACAGTGATACGGGGAAATCAGAACGTTGCGGACCTCGAGTCCGATAGAGTGTTCACTGTACCTTGGTTCGTGCGGCGGGTTGGACGCGTCTTCAGTGGGGGTGCAGCTTCGGCACCTGGAGGGACTCCGGATCTGGAATCAGCGGGTGGCTTTCGGACGACAGGCGCGGCCCAGGGCCTTCAACAAGGACAGTGCGGGAGGTCACCTCTGGGGGCGGCGCGGTCTGAATCTTGCGGGGAGGGGAAGCGGGGCGGCCGGATACGTTACGACGTACGGGGGCCGTCCGGGGCTTTGAACTCGCGGTCCGAGCAGAAATCCGGCGGGAGGGCGAGAGGGCACCAAGCCCACTACAGCAGTAGGCGGGTGACAGGGAAGTGGGGCGGCCAGACCCGAGGGGTCAAGAGCAACTCAGGTAGAGCGGGGCTCTCAGCGAGTGGAGGCGGACAGGCTTCTGGGTGTCACGGCCCTTGGAGGGGGGGCAGGTGCGCAGAGCACTCCGGCGGGAGAAAGCACACGGCTCGATTCACAGACGAGCGGAGGCACGGTGAACCCACTGGTCCTGGGGTTCAGTTCAGGGGGCAAGCTCAATCAAGCCCTTGGAGATTGCTGTGAGCACAAGTTTTTGGATCGAACAAATAAAGCAAGTCGTATGCAGGTTTCTTCTCTCCTTTGGCAGCAAGGCAACCACTGCAGGCAAGTCCTCCAGACTTTAGAAACAGCATTTCCTCCTTCAGCTTCAGGTTCCTCCTCCTCAGGCAGAGCATTCTTCTTGGTCACGAGCAGGATCTGATTTCTTAGGAGCAGGGCTCCTTCTTTTAAAGTGCAAATCCTTTGTTCTTTGTCGCCAGGGGGCCTGGGCCTGGCTCAGTCCAGTTTTGGAGCACTTTGTTGTGGTGACTCTGCTCTTTCTTTTCAGCAGCAGGGCAGAGACATCAGCCGCTCCACAGGGGGCGGAGCCGGCTTTGTGGTGGCAGAGCACAGGTCTATTCAAGAGTCAAGGTGTACTCCTCCCACCCATCCTGGTGTAATCTTTCTACCCACCACCTGGCAGCCAACCTGTCTCCTGGAATTCCCCAGCCCTGCTCCTCTTGTTACTAGGCAGAACACACACACAGCGCAGAGGCGGACTGGATGGCCAGATCAGTAAATACTAACCTTCTAAAAGTAGTATTTACAAACACAGGATATTAAAATAAACTTTACTAAAAGAAGTATTTTATTATTCTGAGTTCAGGCATACTAAACATGACTTTCTACCATGCTCTATGAGTCCACTGGGATCACAGCGTGTAGCAATCCCAGCAGCCCATTCTGGCCTATGGAGAGCAGGTAACCTTCACTAGTGAAAAACGAAAAGGGCTGTAATTCACTAGTAAGACATGCCACACACATCAGGGCATGTCCTACCTTATTCCTACAGTGCACCCTGCCCTTGGCCCTACCAGAGGGGTGACTAACATGCAGTTAAGGGAAGGTTTAGGGACTGGCAAGTGGGTGCACTTGTGCAGCCAGCACGACAGTACCTGACTGCGCGCAGGTTCTGCAGTGGCAGATCCTAGACACATTTTACTAGGCCGCTTCTGTGGGTGGCACAACCAGTGCTGCAGCCCACTAGCGGCATTTGTATTTACAAGTCCTGGCACTCCTGGTGCGCTTTACTAGGGGCTGACAGTAAACCAAATAAACCAATCGTGGAAGTCAATTCACATAATACATTTTACCATAGGGAGCACTTGCCCTGTGGCACTGGATGGCAGTGTCACAGGTCCCTGAGCAGCTAACACCAGCACAAAAATACATTGTGGCACAAACAAAAATGGAAGGGTGACTCACGCCAACGGTGCCAGGTCTAACACCCCCCGAACAATTCATAAACAATACCCGGGGAGGTGTTGATCCCCTAGTCTGCGAACGTCTCTGTGCCCTCCCGCGCCTAATTTACATGTAAGATTAAGATCCCCAGTGCTGCAGAGAACCCGCAATATAATATTAGGATTGGCCCCGGAACATTACCCACCAGTGTGCTCATTGAAATGAACGGGTGAGACACTGCTTCATTTTTTTTCCTCCTCTCGCTTCAACGAGGCAAACAAGAATTTACTATCACAGGGTTCAAGCAATGCTCCCGCCCTGTAATAGCAAACATAAATGTCCCGCGCTTGCACACCCCGGGACATTGTATGACCTACGCCTGGGAGGTGGCGCTCCATGGGACCTTGATGCTTTGTTTAATCCATAACTACAGAATTAGTATAAACGCATACTAACACTACTTGCACCCGTGTGGTACAGCAACCAGAGTAAAGTGAAGAGGCAGAGGAAGCACAAAATCAAAAAAATATAAATCCTACCACAGGTAGGATCACATAGTTCGATCAGCCGACGACCCTGGGATGAGTAGAAACAGATTCACCAAATAAACGGGTCTTCAGCACAACGCAAGCAAGCGCAAAATCTTAGTGAGTGCTGCCTTCTTTTCACCTTCTCCCGCTCGTCGCCAAATTTATGTAGTGGGAAAGACAGCAGTGGATCCAATAAGTAGATTTATTGCAGGAAAAGATGACAGCTTGAACAGCCATCAACAGGACCAGACGCCAAGGCATCCGTCTTCTCCAGCAACGTGTACAAACTCCCCAAGATTCCCCTCATGACAGCCCTACATTCTAACATTACATGCTTACATTATAGTATCATACTAACATTGTACTATGACTTACATTAAAATAGTATTAAAAAAGGGAGTGACCCCACTAACCAAGAGACAGGGTACCACTGGTAAGTATAAAGGCAAAAATTCTCTTGGACCTATATATTTAAAAATAAATATTCACACATACCCAATCAAACATACTCATATTCTTATAAACAAACCACAAAAACGTCCCAATCAGGACAAAGATTTAAACCCAAAAATACAACCACATAGTACACAATGATAAAAACTGCAAAATATACTGCAAATTAGATTTATTAAAAATAATCTAAAACATTTTGACTTACAAAGTTAAAAAGAATTACCAATAAATATATACTAAAGGAAAAATTTAAAAATCATCATGAGAGAAACAAACTTATATGTGAAACACTTAAATTCATCAAAAAGGGTTAGTTCCAGCAGGAATCAAATGTATCACCACCATCAGTCTATTTATTCATTTTTGTTTTTAGACATGAGGCTGCTCCTGGATATAACCCAATACAAACGTAGGCGTTGAAGCGTTTCAGTGGTAGAAGATCATTGCAGTACCACCTTCATCAGGACTTAAAGAATACTTGTCTCTCTCGCAACAAATATTTATGAATTATTTGTTATACCTAATTAAAACAAACAAGAAAAAACACATGCTTAATTTCCAGTTTCTTCCCTATAATCAAATTATCTAAATATTTAATGCATTTATCTCAATTTTTATCATCTTTGTAACTGTAATGTAATGCACAGTAGAGTAATATCATTGAAACAAACAGAAAGATGACAATTTTTAAAATAAACTCAAAAAGAGTCATTTGCCATTAATTACAGCAATCTTGCAGTCTATTATCAATATGCAAATATAGCCGTTAGTAGGGTTTGGTAAAAATATAAGACCAATGAAGTCCAATACATGCGCAAGGAAAAATATTAACAAAGGACAAAACTTCATATACCATACTCATACTCATAGATCATACACACATTCAAACTAGTAGGTGTCTAAAATGGATATGTTAATCCATCCAATACCTACCACTATCGTGTGGGAAATGGGATACTAATTATATCACCGATCCTATCATTGATAATTTTAAGATTGCACAGGATCAAATTCAATCCAATTATGTTTATAGAATCTCGATCGATTCAAGTGTGCCGGTCATTCTAGTTGTGCATGAAAGTTTTGGGGTGATATGTCAAGTGGGGACATAGAAAAAGGGGGGTAAAAAAAGTGCATTTCTCATGTTAATTTCCATAGGAATTTTAGACACACTGGACAGAATTACACCAAATTTGGCAGAAACGTAGCTCTTGGTTCAGAAAGAGCCCTTTTTGTTATTTGGTGTAAATCTGCTCAGCAGTTTCGGAGTTATTAAAATGAAACAAAATTTGTAAATATAGGGATCCTCCCTATTTCGTGCAGAGATTTGATTGGCTGCCAACACTTTATCCAGGAAGTGTTGGTGACCATCTTGGGACTCGGCCTCAGCCAAGTCCCCAAATAAAAACGTAAAAATAAAGAAAAGGGGGCAGGGTAGGAATACCCTGAGCCCCTAGTGCTTGTGTTGAGGTCCCCTAGGTATACCGCTAGGGCCCAAAAACATTTTTGTAAAAAAAGTGCCATGAAATCACGATGGAGTCACAAATCTATGTTAAATATAAAAACAAAAACAAGCGCAGTCTCCCGCGCTTGTTTACAGTATAGCCCCTGGGTGGGCCAAATCCTGGGGGCATTTCATGAATGAAAGAGGGGTCCTAGGACTCGGAGATCACTACCTCCCAGGGGCTTTATGTAAAAATGGAATGGGGGCCACACGGAAGCCCCTCCATTGGGTTCATTGAGCCCCGGGGACTAACACCTCCCCGGGTTTTTTTTTTTTTTTAAATGGATGGGAGTCGTGCAGACCCCACCTCGTGGACCAACAAAAACATTTCAATGGGGGCCGCGCAAACCCCCGGGCCCAGGGAACCACCACCTGCTCGTGGCTAATGTAATAAATAAAAGTGGGAGAGGGGCCATATACGGCCCAAGAACCACCCCTCCCCGGGCCAGACATGCCAATTAAAGGAGTGGGGCTGCGCAGCCCTCTTCCTGAAGCTAATAATGGCCAATGGGGTCCACCACCTCCCTGGTATCTCCTGAGGTATCTCCTGTCACCAGATCTCCCGAGGCTTCTCCGGGAGCAACGTGATTTTTATTAAGAGCTCTTGACTCTTGTCTCTAGACTTTTACTTGCCGCCTACCTGCACTGCCTCAAAGCGCCTCGGATCCGGCGCCCTGATCCTCCCTGGCTGCCCTCTCTCCTGCACGCGACCAGACCGCCTCCGCTGATCGCCCCCTCCTCGCCTGACGCTCGGAGAGGGACGGGCGGCTCCTCCATCTTGGGCGGGTCTGGCCTCGGCGCTGCAGCTCTTTGGCCCCTCCCCCCCTGGCTGACACTTAAGGCGCACACCTGCTCTTACTACCTGACCTGTCGCCAGATCTCCCGAGGCTTCTCCGGGAGCAACGTGATTTTTATTAAGAGCTCTTGACTCTTGTCTCTAGACTTTTACTTGCCACCTACCTGCACTGCCTCAAAGCGCCTCGGATCCGGCGCCCTGATCCTCCCTGGCTGCCCTCTCTCCTGCACGCGACCAGACCGCCTCCGCTGATCGCCCCCTCCTCGCCTGACGCTCGGAGAGGGACGGGCGGCTCCTCCATCTTGGGCGGGTCTGGCCTCGGCGCTGCAGCTCTTTGGCTCCTCCACCCCCTGCCACGCCCCTTTGACCCTCCTTTCCCATGTGTCGTCCCTATATAACGGCTCCTGTCTTCCGGCAGCGCAGCGGACGAGCGCAGCGGGCGCGACGAAGGCGCGCCGAAGTTGCGCCTAAGTTAAGCCCGCCTGCGCCCGTCCGCGACGGGCCGGGACCAGGGGCCACACACCCTGCTCCTCACTTGGTCTATTCCTCCGCTCAGCTTACAGCACTATCTGCCTCTCCTTCTCCCCCCTTTTTTCCCTTACATCATTTACACTCACTTGGTATTCTTTCCTCCCCTTTGCCTCACTCGTTACCACCCTCTGTCAACTTTCCTTTTTGTCCCACTACACTATCTCCGGTTTCTCGTCCCCCCCTGTTCCCACTGTAGCATCTGCCTATTTACTTAATACCCGGTCTGCAGTCAAACACCAGACAGCACTCTTTAATCTTTTGACTACTGACTCTCCTGACTTTTTATTTCTGACTGAAAGTTGGTTCACTGCCGACTCTCTCCCTGATCTTTTAGCCATCCTCCCCGACACCTACTATGCCCTCCGAGCTGATCGCTCGGATGGTAGGGCCGGTGGAGGGGTGGCGATGATCGTCCGGTCGACACTTAAATTTCAACTCCTCTCTCACTCCCTCATATCCAACGTGGACTACCTTGTGGCCCGCTCCCTTAATCTCCCCTCTCCTCTCACTGTTGTTCTTGTTTACCGTCCCCCCCAATCGATGCCTTCCTTTGTAGCCTCTATTCAGGATCTTCTAGCCACCTTGGTGGTTAACAACTCCTCCGTTCTATTTCTCGGAGATTTCAACTTCTGGCCGGGAGATTCAAAGGAAGATCTCCCTTCCAAAGACTTCTCAGCCACTCTCCACTGCTTGAATCTCACTTCCCATGTCACAGCCTCTACCCATGTACAAGGTCATATCCTTGACCAAATCTGGTCTTCTCGTCCCCTTGCTTCACCTCCCTCTATTTCTCCTTGTGTTTGGTCGGATCACCATAATATTTCTTTTTCTATTCACTTGGGTGTGGTTGATAAGCCCTCTCTTTCCAAAAATCTCCTTGCCCGTAACTGGAATCAGACCGACCTTGATTCTCTTTGACTTTCCTTGGTTTCCTCAGCTCCTGATCTTACTAACCTCCCCCTTGAGTCCCAGGCCAACGCCATCAGTACATGGCTTTCCTCCTCGTGCGATCGAGTGGCCCCGCTAAAAAAGATCAAGGCGGTTCGCCCTTACGATGCGCACAAATGGTTTTCTCCAGAGCTTAAAGCTTTAAAACTCGAGCTCAGGCGGTCGGAACGTCTCTGGAGACGGCAGTACTCTCCCCCTTTGCGCGCTAAATATAAATCACTCCTCACTGATTACAAACATGCTATCCTTGCGGCCAAAACCTCCTATTTCACTGAGAGAGTAGCTCTCTCTGCAAACAAATCCCGTGAAATCTTTTTTCTGGTTCAGAATCTTGCCACCTCTGATCGTTCTTCCCTCGGTTTGGTCCCTTCTCAGTCCCTCTGTTTGTCACTCAATGACTTTTTTATAGACAAGATTGTGAAGATTAAAGCTAACATTCCGACTGTACCCCAACCCACCCCTATGTGCTTTGCTACCTCCCCGCTTTCTTCCCTCGCCACTTTCCCTCCTATTTCTCTTGAGCTATTCTACAATTACCTGCTCAAGGTTAAATCTGGTTCCCCGGCAAACTGTGCCCCGGCGCGCATCCTTAAAACTCTTTTTACTGACTCTCCTGTCCCCCCGCTCACTCTACTTAATTCTTCTTTGGCCTCTGGTTCTGTTCCTTTATCATTTAAATCCGCCGTTGTTCTCCCCATTCTAAAAAAACCTGGTCTGGATCCCTCCCTCCCTGCTCATTTCCGACCCATCTCCCTTCTCCCCTATTTAGCTAAAATCCTCGAGACCCATGTCACCTCTTGCCTCTCCTCGTATATCGAGGATAACGGCCTTCTCGCGTCCCATCAGGCGGGCTTTCGCTCAGGTCACTCAACGGAGGCAGTGGTTCTCGCGGTTCTGGATGAACTCAAGGGGAAGGCTGATTCCAACCTCCCCCAAGCCCTGGTCCTTCTCGATCTGTCCGCTGCGTTTGACACGGTTGACCATTCCATTCTTCTCGCCCGTGTCAGCGCAGCGGGCATTCGGGGTGCGGCCCTCTCCTGGCTGGCATCCTTCCTCCGGGATAGGTACCAGGCGGTTCATCTTTCCGGCTTCTCTGCCCCCCCCCCCCCCCCCCCGTCCGGTCACCTGTGGTGTTCCCCAGGGTTCTTCTCTTTCCCCTCTTCTCTTTAATCTTTACATCTGTCCCCTTGTCACCTCTCTTCTTGAGCTGGGGGTCTCTGTGTATAACTACACAGATGACCTCCAGCTCGTCTTTGATCTTTCCTCTTCTCCTGACTCTCTTCCTAAGTTCAGTTCCACCTTAATCTTCATTTCCGAGTGGATGAGCGCTAACCATCTTAAGCTCAACCCCGATAAGACGGAACTTGTTCTCACAGGTGGTTCATCTAACCCCTGGTCCCCAGCACACTGGCCCCTTTCTTTCGGTCCCCCTCCTACGCCCTCTCCCTCTGTTCGCACCCTCGGCATCAAAGTTAGTTCTGACTTAACAATGCATAGTCAGATTAGCTCTGTTGTGTCTTCCTGCTTTCTTTCCCTTCGTCTCATCCGGAAAATCTCACGCTTTTTCACCACTGATGCACTTAAAACTATAGTCCTGGCTTTAGTCATCTCTCGCCTCGACTATGGGAATGGCCGGTACGTGGGCATTCCTGCCTACGAGTCTCGACGTTTACAGGCCATTCAAAATCAAGCTGCCCGCCTTATTTTCTCCCTTCCCAAATTCTCTCACATTACTCCTGTTCTTAAATCTCTTCACTGGCTCCCTATTCGTTTCAGATCTCTTTTCAAACTAGCCTGCTTCGCTTTTCGAGCTCACTCCCGCTCTGCCCCTCCCTACATCACTTCCCTTATTTCATCCCACGTCACTAGTCGAACCCTCCGTTCTTCTTCTCTTTCTCTTCTGCACATCCCCCGTTTTCGCAAACTCAGAACTGGTGGCACTCGCCTCTCCGTTTTGGCCCCCCAGTTCTGGAACAGCCTTCCACTTCATATTCGCTCCATCCCCATTTATACCCACTTTCGAAAAGCCCTTAAAACTTTTCTTTTTACTCAGGCTTTTTCCCCATAAGTCCCTCGGATCCCTTCCGTGAGCTCTGACCAGGTCCCCAGCGCCAGGAAGCCGCTTGGCCGCAGTGCGCTTTATTAAATATTTTTTCATTCATTCATTCTGAGGTGCCCACCCTTGGCAGATAACTGTTTGCTTTCACTTGGCAGGAGCTGTGACAGCTCCCACCAAGCAAGAGCAAACGCTAACTCCGCTTCCAACAAACAGGAGCTTTCAAAGTGCTCCCGCTTGCTGAGGGTGGAGTTTTCGTCTGTTTCCCTGCCCTTTCAAGCAGGCATGGAAACAGAAAAAAGTTTTTTGTTGTTGTTTTTTTTGTCATCAGGTTTTACATTCTGTTACATATTGTACATACATTTCACATTAGTGCTAGTACTCACACACTCAATGAACAGAGATCATCATCATACTACATTATCAGTCCAACTGTGCACTTCCTATGGTACCTGGGTGCTCTGGCAGATAAATCGTAAGTGGGCCCCATCTGTCTTTTGGTCGTGATGAGACTGGCAACTCTTCTGCATAAGTCCCCAGGGTATCCCTGCAATATACCATGTCAATTAGCCATTGTCTGTGTAGGGCCAATGAGTGGCTACTCTCCTTTTGGCCAACAGTAGTGCCACCCCTATCAATTTACACTGTTGGGCCGTTATTGTCTTTAGCATCCCCAGCAAACACACTTGTATGGAACATTCCACAGAGCACTTCATCATAACGCATAAATCATTTGTCATTTTACCCCAGACTTCCGCACTGGGCCACAGTTCCATGAAAGATGAGGAAAGTCCTCATCTAATCCCCTGCATCTGTTACAACACGCATCTGCCCTCAACCCATATTTGTGTAGCCTAGCAGGTGTGAAGTACGTTTGTTGTAGGTACTTAAAGTGTATAATTCGTAAGTTACCATTGGGTGTCCGTGTCCCTGTCAAGGCACAGCAGAATTTCCATTCCTCTTGTGTTAAGGGCACCTCTTAGACTTGGTTCCATGTCCCATGTGCCTTTCTTTTGCGCTGTGCATCTTCTGCATGTATGGCCTTGTATAGTGTTGTGACCATATGTCTTCTCGTGGGGCTAGTGATCAGTATCTGCAGGGCAGTCATCGTGGGGGGCTCTTCTGGGAAAGACGGACATAGTGTTTTTATCACTGCATGGAGATGATAATATGCAAATGTAAATAGAGGTGTATCATTATTTATATGAGTCATGTCTGTCACTTCTAAGAATTGCCTTACCGGGTATATGTCGCCCATCGTCACGAAACCCACCCGCTTGAGTAAGGCAAGGCTCCCTTCTTCTTGAGTCACTGATATAGCTGGATGATGTTTCAACGGCATTGCCAGGCCATATAAGGGGAGTCTACTTGCTCTTGCTCCCATGGCAAGCAATGCAGCTGTTGCGCAATGGATTGTGTCTATCTGAGTGCGTGGCATGTCCTTACGTTGAAGCAGCAGTATGCTTGTCAGCGGTACGGGGTGTGCGTCTTCCATTTCCACTGCCAAGTGTGGTGTGTATTCTGGGGGCGAAACCAGTAGTGTGTTTATTGAGCTTGGGCGCATAGATAGTATAAATAAAGGACAGACGTGGCAAAAAGCCACCCTGCGCATATGGTAACATCAGTGTGTCCCATTCTTTTCTGGGTTGTTTACCCATCCATGCTAATTTAATCATGTTTGTGCGCAGCATTTTAAAGAAACAGGCTGGCAGCACAATGGGCATGCTGTTAAATAGGTATGAAAACTTAGGTAGCACCACCATCTTCATGACGACTTTTCTACCAGCCAATGACACCAGCATTCTAACCCATATCTCTATCTGATCTTCCAATTTCGCTATTGCTGTGCCATCATTTTCCCTCACTACAATCGCAGAGTATCCGTGTGTCCATATCCCTAGGTACTTCACCGGTTCAGTGCTCCACTCCAAAGTTTACTCTAAGTAATGAGGGCTGGTGGAGGGGGTCAGTAGAATTATGGTGGATTTTCCCCAATTAATACTAAGGTCATAATATCTTTCAAATCAGATATATTGTCTTAGGATGGGCAGTATGCGGGTTTTGGGGTGCAGTATATATATGACCATGTCATCTGCATATAGTGAGATGCCTATGGGGCACTGCCTGAACCACAGTGCAGCCTCGACATGTTTTTGTCTGATCGTACACGCAAGCTGCTCCAGGGCAATTGCAAATAGGATTGGGGAGAGGGGCCACTCCTGCCTTGTCCCTCATGTATAAGTATCTGCTCCAAAGTGTGACCGTTTATTCGGACTCTCGCATTTGGCTCTGTGTATAAGAGCCTCACCCATTTTATGAAGATATCCGACATACACATACGCCCTAAGATAGTGAACACGTACTGCCACTCTATTGAGTCAAAGGCTTTGGCAGGGTCCAGTAGTATCGGCGCTGCCTCCAACTCGAGGTTCAGTTGATGGTGAAGCGTGAATATCATTCGAAAATTATGCATGGTGGAGTGTGTTGGGATGAAACCTGACTGGTCTGGCAATTTTAAAGTTTGCAGTAGAGGCTGAAGCCATGTGGCCAAAATCTTCGCTCAAATCTTGGCGGCAGTGTTTATGAGCGAGAGTGGGTAGTACGAGTCACAGTGCTATACTATACTCCCTGCTCACACCGCTGGATTGGTGTCACTGGCTAAGCCCGTGCAGGGAGAGGGGGGTTACACGAGCGCTCAATTCAATAGGGGTGTGGACAATCGAGAACTTGTTCGAGGGGGGCACGGCAAAGAGCTGGGAGGAGTTGGAGACTGGCGATTCAGTAGTAACCCCCCTTACTAAATTTCTGTTCCACAGAACACAGAATGCACTGTAACATTTCCTGGGTGGTGACTTATTGGAACCACCGGAGCTGTCCTCCTTATCCTATGTTATCAAAACTGAAACGTCGATCCGGATAGTGTCCAAGATTTATAGGCTGTCCATGGCTTACTGGGAAAACCACCATACTTAAGCTCGACTGGCTTGGCAGAGGGATCTGGGCAGGGATATAGACAATGCTATGTGGACATATTGCTGCGACAGCACGAAGCGCATTTCTTTAAATAGTAGACACAGACTGATTCACTTTAAATATTTAAATAGGGTATACTACACCCTGGAGAGATTGAGTAGATACGGCCTAGGGGAAGGGGCTGATTGCAAATGCTGCAGCGAACAGATGGCAGATTTCCTACACTTGGCCTGGCTTTGCCCTGGGATCGCTAAATTTTGGGACTTAGTCTTTAAGGAACTGGGGCAGGTGGTGGATCTGGCCCTCTCCCCGGAGCCGGCATTGGCGCTATTGGGCTACTCCAAAGGTTGATATGGGGTTGCTGCTAGCTAAGCGAAGGGTAGCGATGTGCTGGTGCAAGGCCCGACCCCTACGATAGCACAGTGGTCGAGTGACATGCTGTATTGTAGCACGCAAACGGAGAACTTCAGTGACCTCCTCCATCCACGCAGTAGGCCTAAGAATTTTTGGGCGTTGTACAAAACGTACATAGCCACCAGAGAAAGGGAGACTACATCCACAGAAACTGAAAACCCAGAGTTGAGTGAGAATATTCTTGCTGACTAGCGACGCAGGGTTTGTGTGTTTCTCACAAAATATCAGAAGTGTTCCATGCTGATGCAAAGCGGGTTCTATTTGTTAGGCTACTCCAGGATGTTATTGCAAGGGAGTGCAGAGTCGGGAAGTTTGAAATGAGGCGGTGGGAGGTGTGATCTGATAACGGAATGCCACTAGATATGACCTTCCTGATAACATACAGAAATGTACTGTGCGATATGTGATTGATATGTGTCATTGTAATTGCCATACCAAAGGAATTAGTCTCATGTTTGTACCAAACAAAAACTAATAAAGTGTTTAAAAAAAAAAAAAGTTAAAGGGATTTTATAGTTAGGTGAAAATGTCCGTTAAAACATACAATTTTAAGCAAACAAAACCACTGAAATTCACCAGTTATAGTTATTTCAAGTAACTATACCTTGTGCCCTAAGGTCACTATAACTCTTCTCCCGGCAGGCACCATCTTGTCATTAATTATGTCATTTAAGATGTTGCAGTGATGTTCTAAATGTTGTCATAGAACATGTCATGAGTAATGTATTATGTGAGGTAATTAGCAGTGCATGGCGAGGGCACAAGATATAATTACTTCAGGGCATGAGTTATGGTTACTTGAGATAATTATAACTGGTTTTGTTCGCTTAAAACTTGGGGCCCGATACACAGAACTAACTTAAGACAAAATCCTAAACTTACTACCATTTTGGTATTCACAGAAGGCACTTACTCATTTCCGTATTCACAGAAGTTAGGAGTCCTAACTTTAGGACTCCTAAATGCCTTCTGTGAATACCGAAAGTCTTAAAGTTAGGATTTTTCTCCGTTTAGGAGTAGTAGAGTTAGGATTCCTAACTTTAGGACTCCTAAATGCCATGTGTGAATATCGAAAGTCTTAAAATTAGGATTTTTCTCAGTTTAGGAGTAGTAAAGTTAGGACTCCTAACTTTAGGACTCCTAAATGCCTTCTGTGAATACCGAAAGTCTTAAAGTTAGGATTTTTCTCAGTTTAGGAGTATTAAAGTTAGGACTCCCAACTTTAGGACTCCTAAACTGAGAAAAATCCTCATTTTAAGACTTTTGGTATTCACAGAAGGCATTTAGGAGTCCTAAAGTTAGGAGTCCTAACTTTACTACTCCTAAACTGAGAAACATCCTAACTTTAAGACTTTCGGTATTCACAGAAGGCATTTAGGAGTCCTAAAGTTAGGACTCCTAACTTCTGTGAATACCGAAATGAGTAAGTGCATTCTGTGAATACCAAAATGGTAGTAAGTTTAGGATTTTGTCTTAAGTTAGTTCTGTGAATCGGGCCCAATATGTTTAAACAGACGTTTTTACCTACCTATTACGCCCCTTTAACTTTTGTTTTCATCAGTTAATTTCTACTATTTTTGTAAATGTAAAGGAACGTATTATTACAATTCCTCAGTATGATGCCACTTTAACCTTTGTTTTTTTCAGTGAATTTCTACATGTTTTTTAAATGTAAAGTAAGATGTTAATCACACTGTGTGGTGTGGGAGTGGGCTCAGGCTGGCTACGTGATGTTACAATATAAAAAGTGTACATAAGGCAGCCTTACTGGCTTTGTCAAAAGGTCAGAACATCAAAATAAATAAAGTGACTATTTTGGCTGTATCAAGGGGTCAACGTATCAACATATATTTTGATGGTGGCAGGCCCGGTTGGGTAGCTATGCTCTATATAAAAACAACTGAATTGAATCGAAAATATAAAGCAGACTTCTAGTCTTTGTCAAAAAATCACCCATTATTCTAATCAAATGTATATTTAATAAAATCACACATTGCAATGTTTAATAAAAGCGAATGTCATTAAAAATGTTTCAATAAAGCCTTATAAAAAATCAACATGTCCTTGAGTCTTTCTTTTAACATGTACCATGTGCCAATTCTACCACAAACAGTGAGAAAGACATTCCAAAAGAACCAATAAATTATGTTTAACAGCAAGTGGATTCTAGCACCTTAGACGCATCTGGGCTGGTCACTGATGATTTAAAAAAAGTTTAGACTTATTCTGATGACAATGAGTCAGTCCAGTATCGTAAAGCGCTGAAAATCAGGGGTTGTAACATGGTCTGGTGTGCTGGTACAGTGGAGCTAAGCGCCTTCTCTTTTGTGTCTGAGGCATCTAAAGTTCATATTCATAAATCGGAATTTGAGCCTTAATGCATGAACATTAGACAAAACAAGTCATAAACAGTGAGTAGCCAGTGAGTTGAGATTGCTTCTCCTTCTTTCGGATTTGTTCTGCCTAAAGATCTTGCATTAACAAATTCCAGGTTATATCTATGGGTGCCACAATTGCAAAAAAAAAAACAGGTGCTCTGCAGAGCAACGCAGCTTATGATATGGCCCCATGAGCTATTTTACCTATTGTGCCCCAACTGCTTTCTGCAAAACAGGTCACATTGGTGTACATATAGCGTCAGAATTTCTAAAATGGTGTCCCCTAACTAGAATAGGGGCATACCCAAAGCTAATGAGGGGAACTCCTTGCCTCTGCACTTGTGCCACAGATAAAGAGGCAAAGAAACCGTCAAGAGGCACACTGACTGGGTACCACAAAGAGGTAGCAGGCAACCCTACAAAGCAGCCGCAGTCCAACCGTACGGGCAGAGGGGCCATGCCCCCATCTTTTTACCCGACAAGAAGAATGACTGTCAAGCAGAACAAAGGTGAGCCTGACAGACACTCTTCTTGTTCAGATCAGGCAGTCAGTAGTTGGACATGTGCTGAATGCACAGGTGCTGACTGCCTGAGCTGAATTTTGCCAGGCTGAAGATTTCACAGTGCAGTGGGCATGACCTCAACAGCCTGGCAAATGTGCCATCCAGGCCCTCCCCCTCATGACGATGGAGATTGTCACAGATCTGGGCACTCCAGTTTTAAGTCCTGAAGTGCCCAGGGCTGAGTGTCAATCAGGAACACTGCATCACAGAATGGGGTGGGGGCAGCAGTCTCACTGACGCCATCTCACTCTGTGATGAGTGAGGGAAGGCAGCAATCCCAACCCTCCTGGGACCTCCGAGGCTTCCCTCCTGGAGAGCTGCAGTGAAGGTACATTTTATGTTTTTTTATGTTTGGGGCATGTATGTATATATGAATGAATGTATGTATGTATGAATGTATGTATGTATGTATGTATGTATGTGTATTTGTGAGTATTGTGAATGAGTGTGTTTGTGCGTGAGTGTGAATGCATGGTTGTGAGTGTGTATGTGAGCATGTGTGGCCCCCCCACTGCCCTCCCTTCTAAAATTACAGACTGCCACTGCTACAAAGGAGGAATGGGGTTCCATGGACCCCTCTCCAGAGAAATCACCCTGTATGCCGGTGCAGACACACACTGCAACCAGCTGCAGGGGGATCTCTGTTCCCCTATTGTAAAGCACACTGCATGCCTCCTGCACTGTAAAAGATGAAGAAGCTGCTTCAAACACCTGCTCCGCCGTTCACTAATACGCTTCTTCTGGGGCAGCTGTGACTTTGTGGCTGTCTGGAGCCTCCACAGTATCTGTAATAGGGTGCACGGTTTCTGTTTGCGCTTGAGTTACCTCGTTAAAGATGCTCTGCTTGACACAGAGAGACAGTTTCCCTTTACACAATGTGGCCCCTAGGTTTGTGACCAAGGTAATAGTTCCTGGTGAGCAGGACCTCATAAACCCAGTGCCAATATTATCTGAGCTGCGCAATGATTAGCCTTATAAAATGCAGAGAGAAACGTTGTGTTTGTCTCCATCAGAAAACAAGCATTGGCAATGCCAGAAGGTCTGGACTTGGCCACCAGCATTTTGTCTGTGGCAGTGCTTGTTTTGTTTTGTCATGGTTTTGCAAAACTATATTGCTGGGGAAAAAACATTTGCTCAAAATACAAATATTTTTTGCGCTTCAAAATGCTCACATTGCCATAGTGGTCCCTGGCACTTAAGGGATGCACTTTCTGTGTGAATGTGCTCCTTGTGAAAGGGCGGAATGCTGTCACTCATAGCGAAGTTAGCCAGGGGCTGATCCACTGCTGCTTTTGTGGGTGGAAGTCAACCATGTTTGGCACAATAGCTAGCAACAATTGAAGAAATGGGCTGGCTGAAAGCTCCTTCAAGTAAGCAGTGGCGCATGGGATTGGGGGGTGGGGAGGGAGTTAGGGGAGTTATATCACTGTGATGCTTTTTGTAGCACGCTTAGAACTATATTGGTCGGGACATTGTTAATAGAGGATGCTGCATGCACAAAAAGTTCATAGATCCTGATGTAATGATTGCATTCTTTAATTTCAGTAAAGAAATTTATTTTTTTTAAATTAAAAAAGGAAGCAGTGGGGACTGGCAGAGAACGGGGGCAGGAGGAACAAAATATATATATTTTTTAAAACACTTACCTCCTCACGGCCGCCTCTGTCTCTCCTCCATCACGGCCGTCTCCGTCTCTCCTCCCTTACTGACAAGTCCCGGAAGCACACAGGCTCCCCTAATCCAATCACAACGCTGCAATGCAGCGTTGTGATTGGTCTGAACACCGTGGTTCGGCGCTTAGACAGGGACATGCAGCCTGAGCATGTTCTCCACCTAGGATGTGTATTACAGCCTATTCAATTGGAAGTCTAACAAATGCATATTACAGATGGAAGTGTTGCAATCCTTAGCAGCATATGTTCCATTTATTCATATGAAACTAAGTAAACCCCACCCAAAGAACAGAAGATGCAATGGAACATGTAAGAAGTCGCTGGGCTTAGAGATAGCAATTAGACTGTATTACATGGTTCATACAATTATAGATGATTTCATGGGCAAACACACTGAATATATTGATAAACTCCCCCAAACTTTGATGACCATCTAAAAACATCAAATATTGCACCATCTGCTAATGCGGAATTGTCAGAAAGTTCCGGCCGTGTGTCAGTAGTAGCCAGATCCAGCATTGATCATTGAAACATTCATTTGAATGATGGCATAGAGAAAAATTATCTTCATACTAGTGCCTACTCCTTTTCTGCTGTTTCTCTAAAAATTCATAAAGGACCGATCATTCTAAATAAAGCAGACAATACACCTGAATATTTTCACGCCTTGCATTCCTAAGCACTCCATGACTTACATGACCATAATATAGACTTTTCAAAATATGGTCAAGGCAATAGTAGATTTTCTATTTCTTACTCCGTTGTAACAGTATTGTTGAGTTGGTATTAATATTACAATATATCTGCAGGTTGATATTTTACCTATCATGGTGTGTTGCAACACCTTCCCCTTCTCTATCTTATTCAGATGTTACATAAAAATATCTTGTATCAACTAGCCAAACACAGGCCAGCATGAAAAATAACATTGACTAGAACATGTATACAACTACTTTTACTGATAATAGCAATTATTTTTGTCACGGGGCAGGAGGGGAAAGCTACACAATTCTGATGATACTATTAGGCTGTTTTCATACCCTGCCCATGTCTCTCAGCAGATCATGTCAAGTTAAATTGTGGAAATATTATCTAATATTTGCATACACTCTTAGAATAAAAACATCCAAGGCACTAGTCACAAAGGTATTTGCTTATACACCTGCCAGGAATTCACAAATGGATTCCCAGTAGATGCAAAAACAATTTACTACAATGAATTTCTACATTACTCAGAGTCCTACTCCCTTGCTTCAATTCATCACAGTATGAGGCAGGACTGCCTCTGTAGACACCTCTCCAACCTTTTGTATAAAAGCTCCTCCCTGCCCATGGTCCTCCTGTACATTAACCAAGCAAATATTTCAGTGGGACTGGCCAGGATTGGGAGGGTGGGAGGGACCTATGAATTGCAATGAGGGAGTAGGACTTAGAGTAATGCCATTACCAGGTAAGTAATTGAAGCATTACCCCAGGGTCCCTCCCTCGCTTAAATTCATCACAGTATGAGAATTTACCAGCAGTAAACAGCCAGAAAATTGAGGATTATGCTTTAAACCCAATACAGAATCTTTGAGTGAAAGAAACATAACAGAAATGTAAGTGTTGTTTTCTATTACTTCATAGAAGCCAACACCCTAGACCCAAACACATAATTTAGTGAGACATTATGATCAATTTTGTAGTGATTCACAAAAGTCAGCTGTGTAGCCCAAGTTGCCACCCTGCATATATTTTACTTATAGAAGCTTCTTGCAACTCAATTGTAGATGTCACCACGCTTTGTGCTCATCTGCCCTGAGTAGCCTCTGGGGGTAGCTGTCACACTGCTCTGTAAGCCATTGAAATGAAGGTTGTTATCCAGCGACTTAGAGAAGCAGTGTAGAGTTTACCTCCCCTCTCCTCACAGGCTGAAAATTGACAAAAAAAGATTCAGACATTCTTAGAGTAGCCATTCTACTCAAATAAATGAAGAGGGCTCTTCTAACATCTAAACAATTAAGTCTCTTCTCACCTGAAGATGGATCCAGAAAGAATGCTGGCAAAATTAACTTCTGTTGCCGATAACAAGAGGAGTTTACTTTTGGAGTAAAAGAAGGCAATAAGATCAAAACCACTCTGTCCTGAAACATCTTACAATAGATGGGTTTATGTGACAGGCCAACCAATTCCCTGACCTTTTGGCAGATGTAATGTGCACTAGAAAGAAGTTTTTTAAAGTCAGTAACTTGAAAGCCACCTATTCTTGATGTTCAAAAGAACAGGGAGACAATGCTCCTGGCACTAACTCAAAATCCCATGACAGAAACTGCTTCTGAGATGGAGGAGGCATATTGGCCAAGCCCTTAAAGAGGCAAGGATCTAGATCCTCTGTATCACTAAGATTGCCCCAAGAACCTTGAAACGCAGAAATAGCAGCCCATTGTACTCTTAAGTTTGCTAACTTCCATCCAAGGAAAGCGCCATCCTTAAGCAATTGCAAAATCTGACCTAGATCTCCTGCAATGGGATCCAGCTCCCCAATACTGCTCCATCTGCTAAAGCCTCTCCAGTGCATAGCATAGGACCTATGATTAGAACCTCTACAAGAATCTTGCAAAGTCAAATCAACCTCCCCTTACTCCTTAACCTCATCCTTCAAAATTCCATGCCGTCAAGATTAGTTCCTTCAGGAAGCAAAGAGTTAACACTGGAAACAGAAGTGGAGAGAGTTCTATTGGACTCAGCCACTCCTTAGAGTCCCTCAGACTTTTCAGTGTAGGATAGCAATTGAAGCGGGCCATGCTGGAGATAACAAAATAACCACGGCTCTCTCCCTCCGCCACCTCACCAGAAAGGGACGGATCAAGGAAAAAGGAGGAAGAGTGTAAAAAAGACCCGGAGGAGATCTGCATGACAGAACATCCACTGTCCATGCTCTCTCCTCTCTACACCTGGAACAAAACCCATGAACATTTGTGTTGATCTCTAAGACAAACAGATCCAGGATAAACATCTCCCATTTGTCCATAAGTTGAGTGAAAATGGAAGGGCGAAGAGAAAAATAGTTTGAGGAAGAATCTCTCAACTCAACACATCTGCTAAAAAATTGTCTCTCCCCTGCATGTGAGCAGCCATCAGAGAGAGTACAGACTTCTGAGCCCACAATGTCCTAAGGAATGAGATTTTGTTCCCCTTTGTCTGTTGATGAATGCCTTGGCTGTGATGTTGTCCATCTTCACCAGTATGTTTGTTCCAAAGTAAAGGATTGAAAGTTCTCAATGATCTTCTTTTTGCTTCCAGCTCCCTTAAATTCGATGATCTCTAACCCTAAATCAGAGACCATGAGCTTTGGATCTGAAAGGGTCCCATCCATGCTCCTCATCCTGAGCGGCCTGCATCCATGGTGATAATGATGTGTGTAGGGGGAGAAAAAGACATACCCTTGAAAAGATTTTTGCTAATTAATCACCAAGCCAGCTCCAAACTCATTGTGGGAGACAATGGAATCCGTTTGCTGAGATCCAATGGAAAGGCAGTTGTTATTTAGGATGAACCTTTTCAATTGGCGCGCACAAAACCTTGCCCAGGACACCAAAAACACTGTGGCTTCCAAGTCTTCCTGTATCTAAGATGCCAGTCTCTGTGCTCTGCCAATTGCAGAATGTGAGACTGTATCTTCTGCATCCTCATCTCTGGCAATGATACCATGCCCAAGGCATTTAGAATATTTGCCTAATAAAACAAATGTCTTGAGAAGGAGATATGTTTGACTTATCCCAATTCACTAAAAAGCCATGCTCCTGAATAACTTTGAGTACTCTTCCCATATGAAGCGCCCCAGATCATCTGATGCTGCCTGCACAAGCCAATCTTCAAGGTACTGATGAACAAACCCCCATTAGTGATGTAGAATGGCGACTAGAGGAATCAACACTTTTGTGAATACCCTTAGTGAGGATTTTAAAACAAAGGGTAGAACCCTGAATTGAAACTGTTGTTCCTCTATGGCAAATCATAGAAACTCTTGATGAGACTTCTGGATAGGAATGCAAAGATATGCATCTTGGAGATCAACAGAATTAAAAAACCGTCATTATTTACTAGAGGGAGAATGGATTGCAAGAAGCCCATGTGAAAGTCAATCGTTTTTATCCATGCATTTAGCCATTTCAAGTCTAGATCTGGTCTGAAAGCACCTGAAGTCTTTTGAACTAGAAAAATAATTGAATATGCTCCTTCGCCTTCCTCTTCTACAGGAATAGGAATCATTGCCGCCTTGTCCAATAATAACTGTATCCCCTCCAGCAGGGCTGTCCTATTTCACAGGATTGTGAGGAACATGAGTCACAATCAACCCTGTTTCAAGAGGGAGTTCCAGAAATTCCATTGCATAACCAATGAAGGTTGACATCCAGGACCCACTCGTCCCTCACACTTTGTTCCCACACCTAAAGAAAGGGCTGAACTCTGGCTCCAAATGGAAGATCGTCAGTCAGGATCACTTCTTGTCCTTTGACCCTGCTGTTTAGAGAATTCACCCTAGGAATAGGATTTTTTTGTTTGGTATTTTCTCCTCTTATCTGACCAAGATGTGTACTCTCTTTTTGGAGAAGCTCTGCTGGAGAAACCCTAGGGCTTCTCATGGGTAGCCGATAATTTATCTTGGCAATCATGCTATCTAACTGTGCACCAACCAGCATCTTGGCATCAAAGGGAATCTTCAGAAGGGCAAACTTTTCTGTTGTATCCGTTTTCCGTTCTATCATCCACACATCCCTGTTGCTATGGTCGTTGTTTTTATAATATCAGCCAAAATATCCACCAACAATTTAGACTGCAACTCCAAGACCGCCAATAAATCAGAACAGTTCGTACCCTTTTGTATGGCTCTGATCATGGACTGAGAGACATAGGCTGAGTACATGACTGCCTTTAAAGCTAACTTCTCAGCAGAGAAGGCTTTCTGCCAGGAGGCAGCATCTACTTTCTTACCTGTCACATCTGCTGGAGCACAATCCTCAGGATTCAAACATGTTCTGCCTATTAATGTTGCTAGGATTGCATAAACGTTAATAGGATAAGGTAAAGTTTCCTTTGATCGCTCGATCATATAAAGTTGTCGAAGGAATCTCAGAATGGACTTTTTATCCAAGTCCTCCTATTCTGACAAACCCAAGTCTTATAGGGCCCGATTCACAGAACTAACTTAAGACAAAATTCTAAACTTACTACCATTTTAGTATTCACAGAAGGCACTTACTCATTTTGGTATTCACAGAAGGCACTTACTCATTTCGGTATTCACAGAAGTTAGGACTCCTAACTTCAGGACTCCTAAATGCCTTCTATGAATACCGCAAGTCTTAAAGTTAGGATTTTTCTCAGTTTAGTAGTAGTATAGTTAGGACTCCTAACTTTAGGACTCCTAAATGCCTTATGTGAATACCGAAAGTCTTAAAATTAGGGTTTTTCTCAATTTAGGAGTAGTAAAGTTAGGACTCCTAACTTTAGGACTCCTAAATGCCTTCTGTGAATACCGAAAGCCTTAAAATTAGGATTTTTCTCAGTTTAGTAGTTGTATAGTTAGGACTCCTAACTTTAGGACTCCTAAATGCCTTCTGTGAATACCGAAAGTCTTAAAATTAGGATTTTTCTCAGTTTAGTAGTAGTAAAGTACTCCTAACTTTAGGACTCCTAAATGCCTTCTGTGAATACCGAAAGCCTTAAAATTAGGATTTTTCTCAGTTTAGGAGTAGTAAAGTTAGGAGTCCTAACTTTAGGACTCCTAAACTGAGAAAAATCCGAATTTTAAGACTTTTGGTATTCACAGAAGGCATTTAGGAGTCCTAAAGTTAGGACTACTAACTTCTGTGAATACCAAAATGAGTAAGTGCCTTCTGTGAATACCAAAATGAGTAAGTACCTTCTGTGAATTCGAAAATGGTAGTAAGTTTAGGATTTTGTCTTAAGTTAGTTCTGTGAATCGGGCCCTAAATCTTTAATCTGGCCAAGAAAAGGCATTACAAGAGAGTGAGGTTGAACATATTGAAGGAATAAACCCTCACTGTCTCTTTCAGGCTGACAAGGAGGAAAATGCAAATTCTCTCTCAAATGCACCATAATTTCCATAATCTCCTCTCTTCTCCCAATTCCTGCCTAGAAAAACCTGATTCCTCGGCGGGCTACCGCTGACAGGGCCTGGTTTTGTGCGACTCGGAGTATGCACTGCCAGTAGCCTGCTCCTGCAGGTGAGTGCTCAGCATTTATCACGCTTTTTCTGCCTGCCATAGCACCTTCTCTGTGTTCCTTCCTGACAGGTGAGGAACAATGTATATTTGCATTTCTTATATGCGATCCTGCAGCAACACACTTGCAGGTCCCATACATTCCAATAGACCAGATTCAGGCCTCAATACACGTCAATGGGAGAAAGACATTCTCCGGATTATTATTTTTAAATCTCCCACTTTACTCCCACTGTGGGTTTGCACTTCCCTTTCACCCGGAAGCACCACCCCAGCCACACACGAGGTGACAGGACCCTATCCAGGCCTCTCCTGGTCCTGGGAGATGCTCAAACCTAATCACAAACTTTCTCCCTGCAGCTGTTCTCGGCATTGCGCTGCATCGCGACCATGATCCGGGACTCTTCAAGCGCCAAGCATTTCCTTAAATCACAAAGATGGTGCTGACAAGCAGGTAAGTAATGTCTTCGCGAGAAACAATAACAGGAGGATCATGGGGAAGGAGGGGCTTTTAAGCAAAAGTCTGACAGCGATGTCTACCGACTATGGATGCAATCCTGTCTCAAACGAGGATGAATTTAAGCAAGGGAGGGGTAATGGGATTAGGTATTAACAATCTGGATTTGTAATTAATCAAAAAGATTGTTAGTAATTTAATAAATAAACGGAAGTAATTAAATAAATAAACTTATTGTAAAACTATTAGTTGAAGAGAAGCAATCTGAAGTAGGGTTTGTTTTGAAGACCTTTGTGGGGGGAAATAATGATGATAAATCTTTGGTAAAGGATCCTAAAATGCCAGCAAAGAAAACGCTTTTTGTATGTAACTTACTGCTTGGTACAGTGAAAACGCATAGGGCCTGATTTAGAGCGTGTGGGTTAGATTATGTACCATCACCATGCCTGAGTACTTTACTCACACCATTGTGAGGCTACTCCAGGCACCAGATGTAGAGATGTCTGCCGGCCCAGCAGGCATCTCTTGCATTTCCAGGAACCACCATTACGGTAGTTCCTGTAAATGCATTGAAAGTTCGATGGATAGGTCCATAAACATGTATTCTGGGCCCAGGGAAATGGTGTTTCTCCTTAAGTTCACATTGTATGGATGTGGGAAAAATCCCGCAATGGGTTCGTTTTTTTTGGCGCACAAATGAACAGCAAAAGCCACCTCCCACTTTAAAAGCTTTGTAGTCCTTTGTCAGTCAAAGGACATTTTATTGTATTGTTAATTAAAACCTTGACAGTCTAAAACATTTAAAAAAAGATGTTATGCACAGGACAGTAAAAAATGAGATCATTTTACCACCATCTGACATAAAGGGATGTATGATATCAAAAGATATGACACGCAAATTAAAATCTACTATAGTTAACTTAAAGGCAGTGTGATTGTTTGAAATCAATTACAGGTAAGCCAAAGTTCAAAGTGAGTAGAAATGGATAGATCATTGTTGCCCTATGTTGTTGCATCTAGAATCAGAGGACCCTGTCTGTCAACAGGTGGCGCTGACACATATTTCAGGAGATGGCAGTCACCAGCGTTGCTTTTGTGAGGAGAATTCTTGATAAGAGGCATTGTAGCTGATGGCATATCCGGGGAGAATGTGTGTTGTAGAAGAGGAGGAGTCTCAATTGCATTACATTTAGGCAATTCTTCACTCTGTCCTCCTGGGGTGTGGATTGTGGCGCTCTCCTAGAATGTAATAATTCAGATACGGCAGTTAGGCAACCACACTTCTTCCATCATTATTGAGACGTGTTTGCGCCAATCGTCCAAATATTAACCATAATATTAAAAAATGAATGCAGCTTTTCTAACCCCAGACATTTTGAATCATTAATATGCAAATTGCTGTACATGATTAAGTGTGTGTTTATTCGGTTATCAGTGGGGGATGGACAAAGGGAAGCCCAGACAATGCGTCATTTGTAAAATAATACGTTTCGGGGCTCAAAGATTTGCTCAGAAGCCCGCAACAGTACTATTGAAGTTCGGGGTGCTGAAAATCAAGGCTGCGTCGTCTTGATTCTACCTCATGCCTCTCTAATTCACCACCTGCTTCTTTATCTCAAACTTGCAGGTTCTTTTTCAGACCTGTTTTCTCTCTTTGTCACTGTTTTCCATTTTTCTCTTCCTACTTCTTTAACCTTTTCTGTGTTTCTCTCTCTTGCTCTGGGTTAAAGTCTGTTGAGGAAAAATAAGTTCCTGTCTCCAAAACTGAGAGCCATTAGGCCCCAGTCAATGGCTCAAGTTACACACTGGGCCCAGGTCTCTCTAGTTCACCCAATTACATATCAATGTGGGTGGTACATGGAAGGAATGCTCTTGGCTGGCCTGTGTCTCAGCTTTGGTATGCAAAGACATCAGGATTTATGCATGTAATTACCTTTATGTCAGAAATTGAGTTGTTGGTTGAGTGGGATGTGAACCCTGCTCAAGCAACAGCCACAATACCTATCAGGGTGAACCCCAATAGTCACTAGATTTTCATGAACCATTTGGTACCGTGGCACAAGGCAGTCAGGCTTAACTTAGAGGCAATGTGCCAAGTATTTAGGCAGCACACAAACAATAATAAAGTGAAAATACAACACCAATTTAGAAACATAGAGCAAATTCTAATACTAATAAATTATTTTACACCACTACATCCTTTCAGTAGAACCAGAGTAATACATTTTAAAGTGTAAGTTAACAACTAGTGCCTAAAATATCAAAGCGCCAATTGCGGACAAAGGTCAAAGTTTGAAAATTTGGCTGACCCTGATGGAGCATGAGTCTGATACAAAAAGTCGATCGGGCCCGTTCTGTGCTTACCTTTTGACTTAGAAGAAATTTCAGCAAAAAGTCTCTTGAGGAAGAGGCATCGTTGCCGGGGTTTTTCACAATCAGACTTACTCTTTTTTTGGAAGTTGAAAATCTCCAGTGGGACGTGACTGTAGGCTGTAGCTGATGAGGGCTCCACAAGGCCAGATACCCCTTTTGTGAAGGACTGCTGGACAGGATTTGGTGCTGTGGAGAAGAATGTAGCGGGAGCTGCCGCAAACTCATGCCACCGCCGATGCACAACGGGCAGACAGATGAGCAGGTTGGTCCTGGTCTCCTCTCAGTTCTCAAATCAGTTTTTAGCCATACATTTTCTAAGTTCCAAGTTTCAGATGTTGGCTATCTGGGCACCCTTAGCACCACTCACAAAGGTCCTGGACTGGGAAGACACCAGTTGTAGGGTTATGACTTACAAACTCTTGGCTCAAGAGTGGGTTCAAGATGGATGGAGTCTTTCCTGTCCCTGTGGCTCTGATCAGAAGGCCAGGCAACTAGCCCTTGAAGCCACACTGGTAGTCCTGGGTTCAAGAAGTAGAACAGGGCTCAAGCAGCAGGACAGGCCTCTGAGGGTTCAAGGCAGGCTTCAGGCAGCAGAACAGTCTTTCCAGGTGCAGCAAAGGCAGTCTTCTAAAGTACACAGCAGGCCGCAGCAGCAGGCAGCCCTCCAAGAGTCCTTCTGCTTTTCCAGAACAAGAAAACTGAAGAGTGGGCCTAAGGTCCCTATTGTTATACCTGGTACCTTCTTTGAAGTTGCAGAAGTTTCTAAGGAATTCCCTTAGAAGTGCTTTTGAAGTTTCTGCCTCTCCTGGCTTCAGGCTGGCTGCATGAACAATGAAGTGATGACAAGTCCTTTGTTTAAAGGCACGGCACAGCCTATTGATTTGCTCAGCTCCCCCACCCCACCTCCATCCTGCCAGTGATAGCCCATGCAGGCACACCAAATCCCACTATTGTGTAACTGTCTGGTAGAAAGAAACAAAGTTCAACTGCCAATTTCACCCAGTCATGTGACCCAGGAACAGGATGAATGCACCAAATAGTAAGGGCAGGAAAATGCCAACTTTGTAAAACTGTCATTTTCAAAATTGTAACTTAAAACCCAACTTTACCATTAAAGATGTTTTTAGATTACAATTTCTCAGACAGCAAACAAGAAATATTCACCTGTTTTCAATGTAATGTTAGCACTCATTAAATGTAATAAGGCAACCCAATGTTATCCTATGGGAGAGGTAGGCCTCACAGCAGGGAAAAATTAATTTAGGGGTTTTTCGCTCCCAGAACATGTAAACCATAAAAGTACATGTCCAACCTTTTAATAACAATGCAGCCTGTTCTATAGGCTACTTCAGGCCACCTTAGGGATGATGTATTTGTAATAAAAGGGGAGTTTAAGGCTTGGCAAAGGGTTTATTTTGCCAAGTCGAATGGCAGAGCTGGGGCATGTTTGAATGGGCTACTTAAGTGGGTTGCATAATAATTGCTGCAGGCCAACTAGTAGCCTTTAATTTACCGTCCCAAGGTATACGGTATATCACTTTACTAGTGACTGCTAAGTAAATTAAATATACCAGTCAGGTATGAGCCAATTTGACCATGTTTTAGGGAATGAGCACAAGCACTTTAGACTGGTTAGCAGTGGTATAGTGAACTGAGTCCTAAGGCCAACAAAAACAAACATGGGTGAATGCAAAAAGGTTGGTGGAAGACCACCCTAAGGCTGACAGGTCTAAGGTCTAATAATATAGGTGTTTGGCAGCTGGTGATTCCTGTAAACTCTAGGCCAAGCAGATGCGTAGGTTCGTACACAGCCAAATCAAGTATTTGAATGATTCTTTGGTTCTTAGGCAAGTGGTATCCATTTATTGTATGTCTGTACCTCAGTGTTGTACAGCATTTACATATACATTGAGCATTGAGATACCTTGTTGGCAGTCCAGATAGTGGCCACTCCCCTGCTCCACCTTGACATCTAGATGCAGCAGCTGTGGTTTGCTGTGATTCCTAGAGACAGTTCTGTCAATATCCTTTATAGAACTTGGCACCAGTGCTTAATTTGAACCAGTGGTTTCCGGTTGCACGGCACCAGCACTTCATTGTCAACACTAGCACTTCTGACAGTCTGCCACATGGTGGCACTGTTTGACAAAGTTAGAGATAAGCACAACTACAGTTGTTTTGTTTAATTCAATGTGCATTAAAAATAACTGATACCTGTAGCCCAAGCCATTCTAATGGATTGGGTGGCCTGGACTAGTCTGAATTGTCACACTTGTAGGAGTGTGATGGTTATTAGTTGTGTGATACTGTCATTGGCAACGCTGGCAGGGGCAATTGGTAGTGCAAGCTGCAGTGGCCTCCTGACGAGGGATCTGGTACTTATTTTATTACAAATTGAGCACTGCTTGGCACTGAACACTAGATACCAAAGCTCAGATTACCAAAAGGGTCGCACAACGCAGTGCAGCAACCACAATTAAGATATGGCACTATTCTGTTCTTTCCCTAGCTCTGACACACAATCAAGCCATCTCGCACCATGCACACAGTTTTGCATCATACTGCAAAGGTGTCTGTGTCATGTCTAGCATAAATCTGAGGCAACTTTCCAGTGGGGAATTAAAAACATTTTAAGCAGGTTTGCGTCACTTTTGCGACCCAGACCCAGTACAAAATATTTGAACCCTTCTTTACTAAGCGGTGTGCAGAGCAATTTAGCACCGTCTTTTCAGGCTAAGGAAATAGAGGCTATGTTTTGCATTGTGTGTGTACCCACATCAAACTTAAGTAAATGTGAGCCAATGTATCAAATGAGGGTTGGTGCAAACATCATTTGCACATTTGCTTCTAACAGGAACTATCTTCATCCTTGTTTTCAGAGGCCTCCTACTTTTCGGCGTGGTGGAAAGATGTTTTGGAAATAAGCCTCACCTAGTGTACAGATTCAATTGGAGTCGGCCACAGTGTATCAAAGTGGTGTAACACCCTCGGTTGTGCACAATTCGAATGAAGAGGAAAACATGCCTGGGGCAAAGGTTTTATTTACTTTAACTTGATCGCTGATGGAATCCTTAGCACCTATTTTTTGTAGCACACAGTACACAAGGTAATGATGGCTGTGCAATAAGCCGTACACAAATTTAGGGAAATCGATGTACAAACTCATAACACAAAATTAGGGTTGGTGCTCCCCTGGCATAGACACCCTGCCAGCTAGGGTGCAGTAGCCAGGACCTGAGAAACCCCCACTTCTGTAAACAAATGAGCAAAGAAATACTGTAGCAGGGCGTGCTATTTCTTTGTGCATACTAACAGCATGTTGCTTTGAGTTAATGTATGGGTTCCAGACGCAAAAAGCCTGAAGAAGATTCCCATTGGGGCGCGTGAATCTCGTCCCCTCATCTCGTTCTCCCTGCACACCTGATGCCTCATCCTCTCCTCCTTCTGTATTCAGCAATGGTGCGGATCAGCTGGTGTACCAATAACAGGACACGGTTCTGTTTATGGCCCAGAGCACTGGGCATCTCTCCGAGCTCATCAACTGTATCTCGGAATGAAACGCGTTAAAAGTTAGAACATTTGACGGCATCAGACCGTGACAGGCGCAGCTGCAGCATGTTTACGCCGCTTGCTCCAAAACGACGTTTGGCTTCACTGACGCTGCGCGCGCTGCTCTCGTGCGCCTCTGTATTTTTTCATTCCTCAAGCCTCGTAAAATTGGCGTGAACGGCCCTCGAAAGGGCCCAAAAAGTAGAATCCTCTCTTGTCTAGCCTGCCAAAAAAAGGTTTTGATTGCTGCCAGGTTTTGATTAATGTAGCTCTAGTCTGTTTTGCCTTTCAGTTGTCTGCAAACTGTGGCTTTTACTTCCCCAGGTGCCTTTCACGGGACAGATTCTCCGAGAATACATGTATTGGCTTCTAAAAACGGAAAGGGATTAAAAAGTAGCATGGAAAATTGGTACAGCAAATACAATTATAAATAAAAAACGTACAAATCGTTTAAACACATTGCAAACCAGTATTTCATTATAGTGGTTTAGCCCTTTTCTAGATATAATTGCAACCAATCGAAAAAGGATCACATGGATATCCGAAAATGTAATTCTTTATTTTCATATTTTGTCGGGCTCCGACGTGTGTAAATGCACGTGTGTCCGATTCTAGCACAAATGTGATTATGAATGCATGCCAGGACGGAGGAAGGGTTATAAATTAGAGACTATTCAGTTTGCGGTTACGGATGCACATGACTTTAAATGAATACCTAATGACCAGTGGAACCGGGGATAAAGACATCTTCTTATTCTAAAACCACCAGGCTGGTCAATTAGTTGTGTAGCTATTGCTCACAGATACTAACCGGTGCATAAAGCTACTCGTTTGAGTGGCACAGTGTCGGTGCCATGGACACAAAAGCAAGCAGGGTAAAAGGATCTATGTGCCCCCTGGCTCGGTAATTTAAGATAGCCATACATATTGTGTAGTGGGCTCTGGTACAACTGCACCTGCTGCACTGATCCCTTGGTAATTTGAATTTAAAATAAAGCATACTGCAAAAAGTCTTGGTCATGGATGTGAAATGCTTTAAAAAATGAAACCATTCCCCATACTTCGATTTTGTCCACGGCCTATTTATTGTCTTTACATTTTTTTAATTGCTGTCAGCAGAATGTCTCCCCAGCACTCCTGGACCAGCAAGCACACCCTTTATAAACTGTGGGACTCTCACTCATACTACTCAAAAGTAATCAAATCATCTCTTACTGTGTTTGCACATGCAACCTAGGAGGATCGAAGACATACAGACAGTGGCCATTCCATCGCCAAAGTGGCCATCACTTCTCTTCCTGAGATGACATTTTTTAGTGCCACCTTGTACCAGTGGGCAGTCTCAAAGATTCCGGGTCTGGACGGCTGTGTGAGGAGTCACCCATCAGCTTCATTATCTGAGGGTTGGATGGGCGTGCCATCTGAAGCACGGTCTTTAGGCCTTTGCCACAAGGATGCTGCTACTGTAATTGCAGCTTGCTTGTCTTGCTGCACCTGAGTTGGGGACTGTGGCACCATCAGGCCAGTTCGAGCCCTTCATCTTCAGTCCTGTTCGTTCCTTCTGCATCGGTGCTGTCGCCGAGGCGGAGGCAGAGCAGGTTCGGACCGCTTGCCCCTTTCTTTCAATGTTGCATGCTGTTCAGCATAGTCCTGTACAGCTTTCGGTTCCATGGAAACAGGTTTGGCTTGTTCGTCATTATGTTTAAAATAAACATACAGTGGGGACTCAAACAGTAATTCAGCAGCCCATTGACCAAGCGGCCCCAGTATCTGTGACTGGTCATCCTATTGTTGGTCGAAATGATCTTCCAAGCAGCAATAGTGAACAATGAAAGGAAGTAAAAAAGAGATGAGTACAAAAGAGTGTAAAGAGCATGGGCGGAATCAACCCTGCGGTGCGGCAAAATGAAAGAATCTACACGGGTGGAGGAGATTGACCAAGCCATAAATGTACGTAAGCCAAGAAAAAGTATGAGCCCAGAAATTAGTATGAGTAATAGCCAAAGTAGCATCTTGAGAACCAGAAATAGGATTGCGCTTTAGCCAGAATATTCCTCAAGAGGCAAATGAGACGCTTTAAATAGAGGAAATATCTTAAAACTTTGTGCTACTTTGCCCGGCCTGGAGTTGACAAGCTCCAAGGATATTGTCTCAGTTGGCTTTAAGCCCCCGGTAAAGGGGGGAGGTAAATGAGTTTACAGAAGTTACTTTCATCAATCACGCCCCGGTCAAGGCTCTGAAGGTGAATGAAGTTTGCCTCAAACAAAGGAGAATAAAAATTATAAATTCAGATGAGGCAAAATATTCGGCAACGTTCATGTCCTAGGAGTCTACCACCAATGAAACAATGGAAACAATGGGGAGTACACCAGAAGGATCATACAGAGCACAGAATGCACAGGAATCAGTGTTAAAGGGAGCCAAAGCCGCAACTAGGCCCCCTGTAATATCGGAAGGGCAGCTGATAATAAGCATGGCTGCTAGGAGCCCAAAGTGCCCGGTCCTAGCATTCAGATCAAAACTCAGCAGGCAACACTGGGAATATGCTTGTGGAACATAAGAGGCCTAATCAATTCCGAAACAAAGAAGGAGGCAATAGTGCAAAGAATAGGAGCTGGCATTATTGCAGATCAAAAAACATGGGCCCCCGACCTAGTTCCCTAGCATGACTTTACAGTAGATGAAGCAGCCACAATTAAATCACAAGCAGGCGTCCTTTCTCACAGGACACACTTAGAAAGTCTGCCTCCTTCTCTTCACATCATGAGCCAAGCACAACATCTGCGGCATTCCCCAAGGCTTATCCTTCTGCCCAACACTCTTCAATGTCTACATGACACCACTCGCAGACATCATCAGATCGCACAACATCAACATAATTTCCTACACCAATGACACACAGCTCGTCCTATCATTCACAGCTGACCCCACCTCAACGAAGTCTGACTTCCATAACTGCATGAAGAAAGTCCCAGCATGGATGAAGGACAACTGCTAAATCTCAACATGGACAAGATAGAAGTTCTTATCTTTGGCAAACACACTGTCCCCCTCTGGAACGACTCCTGGTGGCCATCGGAACTCTGACCCACCCCCTTGTTTAAAGACTACATCTGCAACCTGGGCATCATCCTAGACAGCGAACTCTCCATGAAATGTCAGGACAACGCTGTCTCAACAGCATGCTTCCACATGCGTCGCATACTCCACAAAATCTTCAAGTGGCTCCTCATCACCACCAAGAAGATGGTAATGCATGCCTTCATCACCAGCAGACTGGACTATGGCAATGCACTCTATGTAGGCACCACCATTGAACACATGCAAAGACTCCAGACGATCCAGAATGCAGCTGCCGATCTGATCCTCAACCTACCCAAGAGAGCCCATATCACCCAGCACCTGAAAGACCTCCACTAGCTCACGGTCCAGAAGAGCTGCCATTTCAAGCTTCTAACTCACACCTACAAACCCCTCCACGACCTAGAACCCACCTACTTGAACCACCTTCGGCACTTCCACTGTCCCCTCAGGCACCTCCACTCTGCATACCTTACCCTCACGCAGATCCCTCGTATACGCCACTGCCCCTGCCAGAGGACGCTTGTTCTCCTTTCTCGTTGCCAAAACCTGGAAAACCCTCCACCTTCGCCCCTTGCCTTCATTGACAGACTTCAGGAAGGGGTTTAAGACCTGGCTCTTTGAATGAGATCTTCAGCAAGCACCTGGATACCCTCTCTGGTGACAAGCCGCTCTTTACAAATAATGATCGATTGATGATTGATTGATTGCGGCCCAGCTGCCATGCACCTTTCTCTTCAGTGATCGGACATGCTCCTTAGAAATGAATTGCACTTGTTTTAACAGTAGCTTGGATATCTGACAGCTGGGAGGCTGCTTGCCCAGATGTCTTATGCCTCAAGTCAGCCAATGAGGTATTCAAATATCAATGCCATCTGGAGTTTATTACCCTCCATGCAGTATGTTTTAGGGTGTCAGTTTGTACTTGCTTAACTTTTAGGCAGTGGGCTAAAAATGATGCATTCAATATCAGATGCTGCGAAACAGGCAGAATTCTAAACAAATTTGAGCATGTGTTGTACATTCTGGTAGAGCAAAGATTCTTCTGTAGCAGGTGATTAGCGCCTTATTCAACCAAGTTTGTCGGTTTATCTCTAAATGACAATGCCCCATATATGATCATAGCTAATAACTTACTAGCGATCACCCTTAGAAGGAGGATGTCACGTTAGCGTTAATGTAGGGATAGATTGATGCTTTAAATTCATCAGCCCTCGATGCAGTGAAATTAGGACTTATACTTTTTGATCCACTGCATCCTATTTCTTGAGTTAATTGTCTTGTGCATGCTGCACCAACCCAACTTTATCCGCATATTTGGCTTTATGTTGTTTACAATGTAGTTCTACACCCTCATTTTGAGGTGCCTTTATGTCCAGTTAGTTTTGGTTTGTAATAAATAAACTAAACTTACTTAGTGGTCTGTGGTTACTATGTGTCTAGAGAAATTGCTTTTGAACAGGTTCACATTGTCAATGATTTCTCTCCCGTCAATGCTTTCATGCTGAGAAAAAGAACCATCAACTTGTGACTCAAGAACAGATCTAAAACGTCCGGGCGCGGCCCTTTGATGATCAATGAGTGTGTGGTGGGAGACTGTGTCGACGGCGATGGGGAGGTCAATCAGGATCAGGGCAGCTGATTCTCCTCTGTCAGGTAGGGTGCGTATGCCATCTGTTGCGAAAATCAGAGCTGTCTTGGTGCTATGGTTGGTTTTGAATCCTTATTGGGAGGGGTCTAGTAGGTTGTTTCTCTCTAGGTGTTCGGTGAGTTTGAGGTTGATGGGCTTCTCCAGGACTTTGTCTGGAAACGGGAGCCGGGAGATGGGATGGTAGTTCTGGAGATTGATAGGGTCTCTGCGTGTTTTCAGGCATCGAAAAGGTGGCCGCAGTTAGAGAGGCATTGATGATGGTGGTGAGTTGGAAGCTGATCTTGTGTCTTCCGAGGCAGAAGAGTTGGTGGGGGCAGGGGTTTGTGGGTGCTCCTGAGTGGATGGAGTTCATAAGGGTGGTCGTGTTCAGTGCACTGAGTTTTCATGTGGTGAGTGGGTGGTTGACAGTGGTGGTTGATTGGAGGCTGAGGAGGTTGGAGGGTTGGGGACAAGTTCTTATAGATGGGTGCCCTTTTGTTGTGGAAGTGGTCATCGAGGCGTCGCAGAGTTCCTATGATGAGGGGATCAAGATATTGGTGGCTGACAGGCAGGTGAACTCTCTGACGATGGTGAAGAGCTCCTTGGTTTGGTTTGTGATGCTGTCGATCTCGTGGGTCAGAGCCTCCCTCTTTGCCGCTTTGATCTGTGAATGGTAGTTTTTGAGGGCTACTGTGAAGGTGGCTCTGTCGGCGTGGTTCTTTCAAGTTGTTTGCACCTGCGTTTTGATGTGCTAAGTTCTGTGATGTAATGGCTGGCTTGATTGGAGGGTCTGTGTATTTTGGCTGGTTTGATGGGAGCAACTTTATCGTTGAAGTTCTGTACTGCGTGGTCCAAGTTGGTGGTGTCCATGGGCTGTGTGGGCGCTGTGTCGGTTGGGAGCGGAGCGGGTATGTCTGGCGATGATCAAGTGTATGATGAAGTGGTCAGATCAGATGAGTTCTGTGGTGCAGTTGTAACTGATTCTGTTGCAATGGAGTCCAGCATTTGTCCTGCTGTGTGCGTGGGGTGGGTAACTAGCTGTTTGAGGCCAATGTTGTCCAGTCTTTCCAGGTCATCAGTAAAGTTGGTGTCAGTGGAGTCGTCTAGTTGGAAGTTGAGGTCTCCCAGTAAGATATAGTGTTCCGACTCGATGGCGAGCGGGGTGATTAATTCAGAGGGTGTGATGCTGAGTCCAGTCTGTGGTCCTAGAGGTCTGTACACAAGAGAGCATTTGATGGTGGCGTTATCATCGGTCTACAAAACAGGGAGCGACCCCACTGACCAAGAGACAGGGTACCACAGGTAAATATGAAAAGAAAACTCTCTTGGACATGCATGGAAATCCACCTTTAGTCAAGTATGCAGTACTATATCACACATACATGCATACACATCTACATCAATCAAAACTGGAACCTAAATCTGAACCCAAAAAACAACCGCATATCACAAAAAGATAAGAAACTCTGATATACACAACACAATCAGGGTTTATTAAAATAAATAATTACACTAGAAATCACAATAAAGCAATGACAATGATAAAATGCATATATTCAAACATTAAAAAACATTGTGAGAGACAAAACAGTGTGCAAAATATTAAATTCATCAAAAAATGGTTATTCCCAACAGGAATCAATTCATAAAACACCATCAGTCTATTAATTCATCATCATATTAGACATGAGGTAGTTCCTGGATAGTTCCTGGATATAACCAAATCTGAAAAGACAGGCGTCAACGCGTGTAACGAAAATGGTGCTCATGTAAAGCGCTCTGATACCCGATGTCTTGTGTCTAGTTTGTGCTATATAAAACTCTAATAAAAAATAAAAAATAATCAGACTGAAAAACGGTCATGGATATAGTGAAATTCACCAACGGTACCCGCACCACGATGAAACTTGAATAATATGAGCAAACTATTTCCAAGACACAAACAGAGAGCAAACAAGCATTTTCAATGCAAATTGGTCTTGCATTTTTGAGAGTTAGAGGTATTGGCGTTGATAGAGTGCCACGTTATTTCGAAATTTGTAGGGGTGCATCATATTCACTGTTAGTCCGCACCCACATATTAATCGAACTCTCCATGAAATGTCAGGACAACGCCGTCTCAACAGCATGCTTCCACATGCGTCGCATACTCCACAAAATCTTCGAGTGGCTCCTCATCACCACCAAGAAGATGGTAGCTTAAGTGATTGTGGTGTAGAAAACACCCAGAGTAATTGTCGACCATTGATTGGGGAGTTGTGAGACGTCATTGGCTACCCGGACCGAGAAAGGGGGTGCGAATGTGTGAGTGCATGAGTAACCGACGCTGGTCGTAGGTTGCTGTATGTGGAACATCGAGCGCTTGAAACCTATCAGCTGAGGTGATTGTCCGGACTGACGGACGGTTACCAGATTGAGGTGACAATTACAGAAGACTGTGGACGGACAGTCAGAGAAGTAACTTGTTTGGGACAAACGGTTATTTGAGCGTATGAAAGGGACGTGTGAGTGAGTACGAGACGCGAATTGTGAAGGAGGGGAACTGCTGCGAGCGGAGGAAGTGTGATGTCAGAAGGTGTCACGCTGTGATAGGTCGGTTGGTGTGAGTCGCGCTGCCATTGGTTGATTGACATCAGAAAGTGACCGAAAACATTGTGCGCGATCAAAAATTTTGTTCATCATGAAATGTTTTAAGATTTTCCGAGAATTGTGTAGAGGTGACAAACATGTGGTTACTCGAGGGGGAGAATAAGCCCCTCCTGAGGATACTCCGGCGCATTATATGGCAAGGAATGTGGTATTGCATACTATAATCTGGCTTGAAAATTGGCATAAAATGACTCATGTCGAGGGAGAACTGGCTTTCCCACGATATGGTACTTTCAGGTTGGAGGTGTTGTATCAGTTGAAATCTGTAATGTCTTCGTTGCGACCTCTGCCGAGACCAACTCAGTTTGAGGCATTGCATGCATGGATCAGAGCAGCGTATGACAGGAAAAGAGATCGAAGTCAGGAAAGGGTGAAGAAGTCAATTAAGGCATTCCAGGATACGAGGTGGGATGCGTTAGAGAAGAGGTGGAGAGTAGAAACTATAGAGGGAGACAGATTGTACCCACTACTGGAGAAAACAGACAGTGCTAAGACAAAGAGTGTAGATGACGATGACAGTGATACAGATGACAGCCTAGTAGAGAGGTTACTGTCTGAGAGACCACCTCCATTCAATCCAGATTCCTATGAAGGGAAGTCGGATCAAGCAGAAGGGACTAGTGGATTACAGACTCAGTCAGAAGTGAGAGTAGTAGGGAAAATCTCGACAGGAACGGAGGACATGAAAAATCAGTCTGTAGCAAGCACAGAGGTTGGGAGAGGTGTGAGGTTACCGGATGCTTTAAAGCAGGGGTCTCCAACCTTTTCTGTAGTGAGAGCTACTTCTGCTCAAGGAAAGCCTTCCCGAGCTACTAGCAACTTTTATACCAGTAAAATTGTGACTACACTATGACCACCCAAAGCAAGATTTTCAGTAGTTACCACCCAAGTACATCAAGTGCGGTTACCAGCAGAAATGCTGGGAAAAAGTTCTTCAATATTAAATGCCTCCCCTTGACTTATGAAGTTACATTCAAATCTTGACCTGCCCAGTGGCACAAAGGACATATGCACAGCAGTACGTCTCCCCAGCTCAGCTTGAATTATCATTCACCAGTTTCTGAAAATGTAAATTTTTCTATCTAATACTACTTTCCACTGTGGGCAAACAAACTACATTTTCCAGAAGAAACCCCATTTTTGAAAACTAAAACTGCCTTTAAAATATCAGTTTTCAATTTTTGAGAAATGCAGTCTCAAAACATCAGCTTGTCATTATCATCATGTACTCCCATGTACAAATGCCTCATATGGACAGACTACTTTGAATTCCCTGGTACTACAGTCATATGCCATAGAGGCTCACCATTGGTATAGGAAACAATGGTCCTAGACTTCTTTAACGCTATAATTCAGTTATGAAAAACATTCATTAGTCAAACGGCATCCGGTACATATAGAATTACTATTGTATCATTAATGTACCACCATTTTCTTTACAATGCAAACAAGTATATCCTCAAAAGACACAAAGGCACAAAATATCGCTCCAATAGTGACTGTTTATTATTTAGTTACTTTTATAACAGATCACCGTATTCAGTGCTCCAAATAGAGAAAGAGGTTGCTCCAAGGGGAGTGTGAAAAAGGAAAGTGCTCGTTAGGTAGAACAGATATAAAGGAGGGGAATCCAAAAGGCAAATTCAATAACCAATCAATTACACATTCTGGTATCCTTAGTAAAACTGGTCGTGGTTCATGGTCGTGGTTCATAGTGGCACCAGTTTTACAGATAGGCCTGTCCCTTATGGATTTACAAATATTAATTTGCAGTATTTGGGTCACAGAATTGAGAAGGGCAAGAGAAAGGTGTCACCAGATCGCATTGAGGCCATTATGAACATGCCTGTGCCTACCACCCAGAGAGAAGTTAGAATGTTCTTGGGAATGGTTGGCTACTGTCGCCAATGAATTCCCATCTTCTCCTTTGAAGCGAAGCCTTTACAACGGCTGACGCACAAAGATGTGAGTGATCCGGTACCATGGGACAATGACTGTTTGATGTCATTTTTAAGGCTGAGAGAAGCCATGTGTCTCGCTCCAGCTTTGGAAATGCCTGATTACAACAAGGCTTTCACTTTGTTCTGTTGCGAGAGAGAAGGTTGTGCATTTTCAGTTCTGACTCGGAGTCATAGAGGTGTCAGTAGATCAGTTGCCTACTTTTCAGCTACTTTAGATCCAGTAGCTTCTGTGTTGCCCGAATGTCTCAAATCTGTTGCTGCAACAGGTGTCAGCATTGAAAGGTGTGAGAGTATTGTTATGGGACATCCACTTACAGTTTGTTTATGTGCCACACTCTGTTGAACTGTTGATGACGAGGACCAAAACACAGCACCTTACGAACAACAGATTAACACGCTATGAGCAAGTTATACTTGCTGCAGAAAATGTGACTTTGAAGAGGTGTCCTGTTTTGAATCCCGCAACATTGATGCCTATCCCAAATGCAGATGGTGAAGATTGTGAGGATCACGATTGTCTTGATGTGACTGAACTATGCACCAAACCGAGACCAGACATTGTTGATGAACCGCTCCCTGACCCTGATGAAATTTTCTTTGTGGACGGTTCAGGTTTAAGAGACGATGTTGGTCGATTAAGAGCAGCATTTGCTGTATGTACCATTACAGGAGTGGTTGAAGCTGCTTGTTTAGAGGGAGTACACTCCGCACAGGTAGCTGAAATCATTGCTTTGACCCGTGCCTGTTTGGCTGCTGATCAGATCCAGCTAACCATTTACACTGACAGTCAGTACGGGTTTGGTGTGGTTCACGACTTCGGACAGTTATGGTCACGGAGAGGATTCATGACATCTTCAGGTTCGCCCATTAGAAATGGGGAATATGTGAGACAATTGTTGGAAGCATGACAATGTTCCAAGGAAATTGCGGTTGTCAAATGTTCTGCTCACAGTAAAGGGAGTGATTTTGTTTCGCTGGGAAATAACTATGCAGACGAGGTTGCCCGGTTTTGTGCAGAACAAGGATGCATATTTACAGGAGGGTACACTGGAGAAAGCCAAGAAAGAACCGAGCTCAGCATGATGTTAGCCATGGCCGATCCATGGGAGGAACTAAAACAATTGCAGGATGAGGTTACTGATCAAGAACGAGATGGCTGGATAAGATCAGGATGTGAGAAGGGAGACGTGGATGTGTGGGTTTCGAGTGATGGTCGAGCTGTGCTACCGGAAAGTCAGTTGAACCCAATGGCAAGATTGCTACATGGTGCAGTACATCTTGGCAGAGATGCAATGATGTGAGTGTTCAGACAGACCTAGTACAATCCGAAGTTTTGTGCAGTTGCTGAAGCTGTATGTCAAAGGTGTGTCACGTGTCAGCAAATGAATGCAGGAAAGACAACTGCTGGAACCTTGAGTCATATTGGGAGGTCAGGAGTGCCTTTCAATAGAATGCAGTTAGATTTTATTGAGGTGCCGAAGTGTAATGGGCTGAGGTACATCCTAGTTGTGGTGTGTGTCTTTTCAAGGTGGGTGGAGGCTTACCCAACAAGTAGGTGTGACACACACACTGTAGCTAAGCTGTTGTTGAGGGAACTTATCCCTAGGTTCGGGTTTCCCACCTCTTTGGAGTCAGACAGAGGGACGCACTTCAACAGTGAGATCATGAAATTGCTCTGTGCTGCCTTGAATGTGGATCAGAGGTTACATTGCAGTTACCGACCAGAGGCTTCTGGGATTGTGGAGCAAGTTAATGGGACTTTGAAAGCACGGATGTCAAAAGTGTGTTCATCGGCATCCCTGAAATGGCCCGATGAACTGCCTTTGTTCCTCATGAGCCTTCACAGTGTTCCCGATAGGAGAACGGGATTGTCACCTCACGAGATCCTGATGGGGAGGGCAATGCGATTACCAGCGATACCTGCTACTGCTCTGATTAGCATCACTGATGACTTAATTCTCGACTACTGTAAGGGACTGGCTGACGTAGTCCGTTCTGTGTCCCAGCAGGTACAAGCAGCAACTGTTCCAGCCGCAAGTGACCTGTGCCGCGACCTGTGCCCGGGAGATTGGGTGCTTATTCGCAAACACGTGGGGAAGAGTTGCCTGGATGTTCGATGGCGTGGCCCGTACCAGGTAATACTGGTCACGAACACAGCAGTGAAGTGTGGGGTTTGCTGAACTGGGTGCATGCCTCCCATACCCGCAAAATCCCAGCACCCTTGGAAGAAACAGCCCCTCTCGCAAATGAAAATCCAGCTGAGGTGGCAGGGCCATCTGAGAGGGCAAGTCAAGCTGTGAGGGTTGCTGACGCAGTTGGTTGTGCACTGGATCGAGCTGAAAGGGGTTCTGTCAATCAAAGCCCCGAATTTGACTCGGACGGAGAAAGTATTGCTGCGAGTGGAGTAGAGTCAAATTCAGCCGAAGAAGGAAGTAGTGCACAGGGTACCCAAAGGTAGAGCAGAAGTGCCACAGAAGCAGAAGAGGTTTGGCCTGTGAGTCAGAGGTGGCTGAACCTGAGGTTGGCACCTGAAAGAGATCTTGCCCCAGTTTCTGAAACTTCTGAATCTGAACAGAGTGACGAAGAGCAAGCTAGAGGTAGTCTGAGAAGATCCAGGAGAACAAGAGTGCCGTGTCAAAGGAACGCCTCACCAGAGTGGACATATGCTGTGACTGATGCCAGGAGTGGTGAGCTCGGGGAGGCTGAAGTCATTGACGCTGGTCAGCGATTTCCCGAACCTGAAAGTGGATGTGCTGCTGTTGGTTCTCGGAGTGGAGATCAAAGGAATACTGTCTCTCACTATTCCGAATCCACCACTTCTGAGCAGAATCCGTGAACTAATTCTGGAGATGCTGGTTTTTCCAACCTTTGGTTATGTACCACCGCACCAGGAATTAGTGTTGCTTCGTCTTGAACTTTTGCAGCGCGTTTTAGAGATTTTGGGAGCTGATCTTATTTTGGACTGAGGATGAACTTTGTTGGATATAAAAGTCTATAAAGAAGATAACCTAGGCCCGAGTGGAAGAAGAAGAAATGTACGGGCTTTCTGTCAAGACGACTAAAGAGGGCTAGGAAAGTCTTTTTGTGGACTGTATAATTAAGGAATTGAAAGTTGCAAGGGGATTTCCAGCTCTTGAAGTATCGTTCAAACTGGTTAGCAAGTGACACCCAGAGGAGAAATAGACTCTTAATTGTTGTTGCTGTAACTAAGAACTTTGAGAACTTTGCAAAATCATGGATGGTGGAAATACTCACCAGAGGTCTAAATTAGTGATAGGTGCACTTATAGGGTTGGTGTTAGTCTCTATAATCATAATAGTTGTAGCCTCATATACCGTTTCACATGAGCAGGAAGAGAAGGTACAGGGAACACCAACGCCTACCACTTCTAGCCAAAAGGAGGTCACTATAGGAGCTAAAAGAGCTTTACTAATCGAAGAGAGTCGTAGGTTTCATGTAGATTTGTCTAGAAGTGATTTAAAGCTTAATGCATATGCGAAGTTGCTATATGAATATGTGGATGCGATGGCTGCAAAAGACTGTTATGTGTGCATGCAATTACCTTCCTCCGTGGATGAGGGTATCAGATACCATCATCTTCCACTGACGTATGGAATTTCTTGTAGTTTGTTGCTTAGTATCTTTTCTGAAAGAGGTCAGTTTGAGTATTTCTTTTCCAATTACGATGCAGTACTTCCTGAAGTTCCAGCTTACAAGCATTTAAATAAATACGATTATTACAAGTTAGAGGACAGACTCCGGAAGTATTTCATACCGTCTTTGGAACTAGATACGGCTTATGCTCATTAGTATAATTTGACCTGTTTGTTGTTAGATACGGAGAAAAAGTTTATAGGTCAAGTAGAAGATAGATATGGAAAACTAACTGAAACACGAAATACAGGGGGTAGTCCAGTAGATCGGACTGATGAGGAAAGATTACACAGATCTATGGGGATTTATGGTCCCATAGCCTTGGACCAGGAGCAGAAAGGGAAGTTGTGTGTGAGACGTTATCAGACATATTATGAAAAGGTTTTGGTAGGACAAAGTATGTGTGATCATATCTTCACTATGGAAGATTCTGCTAAGAACTTTTTGCAAGGCTCGGTGCAAGTGATTCCCACTGTTTATTATGTGTGTGGAAGGAATGCTTTTGTGAGGTTGCCTGCGAATTGGTATAGTACATGCTATTTGGGAATTATTTTTCCGAAAATCTACCATGCAGAAGATTTGTAGCTTTTGGAAACTGGACAGCATTCTAGAGCAAAAAGAGCTGCGGGTGCAGGGATGGTGATTGGAGATATCTTTGGAGCAATTATACCGAGTTTGGGTGTGGTCTTGAATGATGTGAAGATGAGAAGGCTGGCGACTGAGGTTGATGAGCTGTCGATGAATACAGCAAGGTCGTTGATACTGGTGGATGGAGAGATGTTATCGATAAGGACGATGATTTTGCAGAACCGCCTTGCTTTAGATGTATTATTAGCAAAAGAGGGCGGAGTCTGTAAATTATTGAAAGTTCAGGAATGTTGTACGTATATTCCAGACAGCAGCAAGGATCTGGAGAGATATATAGATAACACTAACATGATCCATCAAGAGATTGAGGCTTTGACCGAAGAGGGGGTGTGGGAAAAGATTGGTAAGGGATTTGGTCGTGTGGGAAGTTGGTTTGAGAATTTGGGGAAGGGGTTCCTTGGGTTTATGCTAAAACCCCTTATCATTGTTGTGGTTTGTGTGGTTTGCTTGTGGGGATTCATCAGAGCTTATAAGTGGTACAGAGGAAACAGAATTGAAAGAGCTCTCAGAGCGAGTGAAATGCGAATGGCCAGACTGCAGGACAGTCATTATCAGAATATTAAGAATATGGAGAGATTCCGACGGGAGAGGATGGCGATAAGTACTGTTTAGGTCAGTTCTTTCTCCAAGGGAATTATGTGATGGTGTGATGACATTTGTCATCAAAGGGGGGAACTGATAGAGCGACACTTTATATCGAAATTTGTAGGGGTGCATCATATTCACTGTTAGTCCGCACCCACATATTAATTGAAGTAGTATTAAGAAGGTGACTTAGAAATTTATCACTAGAGTTGTTTAACATAAGTGTGATTAGAAATTTAACCATGTTTTTCATGAAGAGTAATGTCGTAGATCACTGCAAATGTATTTTAGTCAATACATGGTGTTTGGTTTTCATGTAATGCAATGTATTAGGTTAAACGTGCACCATATTAAAGTTTGCACGCGTAGTCTGCTTACTCACGCATAAGGTGTAATGAAAGTAATGCAACAGTGTGATTTTAGGGGTGTTTAACAGTGTAAAGGCCTGATCGCATATACATTTAAAGAGAAAGGCCTCTTCATTTCTTATGTTAGTTAAATGTTGTAGGCCGAAAATTATTTCCCTTGGTAAAGGCTTTGGGTCTCGGGAGGATGGAAAATCTTAGAGAAGTGAAAAGTTTTTCGTTCCCATGTTTCTGTTGCAGGTACAAGGACATTTAGCTCGTTAGAGAGACAAGGTCTTTGTTTTAGGAGTTAGGATGGTACGAGAAGCCAATATGGGAGTACATTGGAATTTACGGATGATACTTTCAGCAGAGATGGTGCCTGGGATGTAAAAATGTAAATTGCACTACTCACCTGCAAGGGTCTCAAGGCACTTGTACAAATACCGCTGTGGAACCCATCCTGGCTTTCCCGGTGAGGCGTCCACTCCTGGGCACCCCCAAGGTGGAGGCCAGGCATCCTTAGTGTTGTGAAGATTAAGCAAGCTATGGCCCAGAGTTGCAGAGTGGGACTCCTTGACTGGAATAGGCACCGAGGCGAGAATTATCAGGTCCGTGGAATTTTTGAGCACAAGACCTGCTGAGTCGGGGAATTGAACCCTGCTCCCGGGCTGGACCTCTGCATCAGGGTCTGCCACTCTAATCATTGAGCCACACTTCTCCACAAGGATCCAAGGTCAAGTTAACCGTTGTTGGATGGAATACAAGTTTCACTGGAAAAGTACTGGAAGAAGACCTGGCTGAAGAGGTGTGCCGAAGGGCGTGTTCTAAGTTTTGGGATTTTGTATTAGGGACAGTGCCCCGAGGGTGGAGCAGTTGAGGTTTAGATGGGGAATTAGAAGGAGAATCTTAGAACGAGCTTTGACTAAGTGAGTGCATTTCTAAGGAAGTCTTCACTTCTGACACCTTTTTTACTCTCTTGCCTGGGAGGGAAAATGCTAAGTAGGGATGTCACCTTAGAGATAGAGTAGGGATAGATTAACTGTTTTTCTTTTAGGCTAATGACTTCTAATGTAGAGACTGGACTAATTATAGCATTTCTGATGCTATTAGAATTGATTATTCTTCTTATTCCGAGTCGAATGAGACTCCTTCGTAGACTCTCTTTTGTATTAGTGCCCCTTTATTTTCTTCACCTTGTCCTGAGGTGCTTGTATGTGCAGTTATTCTTGGTTGTAATAAAATCTTAGAAAATTTAGCTTTGGAGTCAGTGGTCCTTTGGAACTGAGATTTGATTCTGTTGATTATGTACTAAGAATTGAATTTCCTCCCCTCTACACTATTTAGCAGATAAAAAGATCCTGGCGACCAGAGAGGATTCATGGAGATTGTAAGGTAGGCACGAATCCGGCTGCATCAGCGTTGTAAATGAGAATGTCTTTTACCTACCAAATAAATGAAAGAGGGAAGAATATGGAAACAGAAAGGATGGTAGAGAAAGGAGGAAAATGAAACGGAGATGGAACGAATATGTGGAAAGAGAACAACTGGAGTGAAAATAAAATAAAGGTGAAAATGGAAATGGCACAATAAAGACAGAGGCGGCAGACCCGGAAGCAGAGGTCGGCCTGGGACCAGGGTTCGATTCCTGACGCGGCAGGGTCTTGGGCCAAGGTCAGCGGACTCGATAATTCTCGCCTCGGTGCCTTCTCTAACCATGGATCCCACTCAGCAACTCTGGGCAACAGCTTGCTTAATCTCCACTTACAGCCCCATCAGCGCCGGGGATGCTTGTCTTCACCTTGGAGATGCCCAGTAGGGACCATCTCACAGGGAAAGCCAGGATGGGTTCCCCAGCGGTAAACAGCGCCGGGACGCCCCGTTGCTGGGGCAGCTGTGCGCTTTACAAGTATACAACATTTACATTTACATTTATAATGGTCTCTCAAACCATGTAGGCACCTTTTAATTTCTCTAGGGACCTTTGTCTCACTAAAAAAGGTAAAACTATCAATATGAGCTTGTAATTGTTATGTACAAACAAGACAAAAAGAATCCAAAAGTATTTTTTAATTTGTAATTAACCAAAGTATTACTGATGTTTATAACCTTAAACTAATAATATAATTTGTGTCCTACAAGTCGCATTATGATTTACATGCAAAAGGCATCATTATCTGTGAATGATTTTAAATCAGAAGTAAGGTTTCTTGTTAAAACATTCTCTAAAACCCTGGACTGTGTGAACTTTGTTTAAGATATTTATATAATGGGTCACTCCCAGCTGAGAAGCTTTGAATGAGAAGGGCATCCACTTATGATGGAAAGCCAAATTGTCATGGTTTAGTGGGATGAGCTCTAAAAAGAAAGGCTATTTTATAAAATGTATAGTGCTGGCTCTGAACAACATTGCATCTGTTACGAAAATGATTTGAAGTTATTGACTACGATTCACCAAAATGCTTCAGATAGTGGAAAAGCCATCACATGTCCTTTGACCCTCCCCCAATGACATCACAGGAAGTGACGTCACATAACCTTTGACCTTAGAGACATCAAAATAAGAGATGTTGTGATCTTTGAACCTGTTGGTGTGGCAGGAAAGTATATCACTAAAGTTTAAAAAAATGCACAATAACTGATAATCGAAATCAGAAAATTAGCTAAAACGCATTTTAGATATCATCCATATACAGACTGTCATGAAAGGCAAGTGGCGCAACCACAAAAAGTGAGGACCACAGTCATCATGCGCCAGGGGAAAAGACATCACAGGTCAACTACAGTCATCATATTCCGAAACATAGCTTCAAAATCCTAAATACTGCCTCAAAATCAAAGACAGAATAGCCACATGCCAAGACAAATCTAAAATATGTCCAGGCCTCCCCAGGCTAAATGATGACTCAGAACAACTTTATCATTAAACAGAAGTTAGCCTTGAATAGAACACGTTTAGGGTCACCTTATCACAGCCAGTCTGCTCCCAGGCTCCACACACCCAGTCCCAGGTTAAAATGGCCCAACAAAATATGCATATACTCATCTCGTACACAATTCTGAATTATTTCCCTTTTTCCTGTCATCGCTGCCTGTGTACACAGAAAACCTAAATGCCAATTCCGGGAGGAGAATGTATAGTTCATTAATTGATTTGTGTGGTATATATTTAGCCTGTCAATGGTAATAATTCATACAGCTTTATTTTATATACATCAGGAATAGCCATCATAGCTCCATGAGGCCTTGATGTATGCCAGATCTTCAGATTAATCACTGACTGAGTAAATACGATGCCTTTAGGTTCATTTTAATTAAATGTGTTTTATTTGGCTTCCATAAAAATCTACGGTATGGTTCCAGAGTTCCTGAACTTTTGTTGGACGCTGTACACTAATTATTTTAGTCATATACTTAACACGTGCCACAAACTGAATTGCCTAATGGTTCATTTTCAGTTGGGGTGCACCTAGTCACATCTCGCTTGTGTGAACTATGTGCACACTGAACTTTCATGTGTGCACACGGACACCCTTCGCTTATGAACACCTGGCCTGCTGGTACCTACGTTCACAAAGTAACTTTTCATCGCTGTACATGTACTGCCCCCATTTTAAGTGACCGGCTGTAGGTCATTCTCTCACCTTTGTGCTCCTAGACACATCTCATATTCTTGACAGCAAGACCACAATTCCCTGAAACATGAGCGATGTAATTGAAATGCAAGTTGCTTGCCATCCTAACGTCATGCCCGAGTCAAAGAAGAACAGCAGGAGGATTGTGCAGATAAAAACCAGGAATAAGCCAGGATATGCCAGATAAAAGGGACAGGTGGGTGTTTTCAGCAATACCAAATAGCAGGTCGTTATGAGACGAAATTGCCCCCCTGATCAACATGTGTATGCTTTCTTTGCCCTGTGAAACTGGCACAAGGAGAATAGCTGTCCTCGACCATAAGCTGGTGAATACACTCAAAGCCAGTTTAAAAGGTTTTTGTGAAGTGTATGTCGAGCCTCAGCGGCATCCTGTCACAGCATAACATTACATGAACCATTTTATCAGGACTAAATGGTGGAGAACAAATGCCCTTTGTGTTGCTTGCTGAAACAGGAAAGACTTCTAAACACAGGGTATTCCATGCTTTAAGAGACAGAAAGGGCCTATTCTATCTTGTGCTGCTTACAAAAATGAACACGTTTATACTCCCTTGTGCAGATCAAGGAGGACACGTTGTTAGATACATATGACGTGTGTCCTTTTAACAAATAAATTGACACGGTATAACTAGCTGCACAGAATACATATAGAGTAAGGGCAGAGATCACTATTCGATGTAGTATAAAGATATGATGTCTAGGTGAAACTCCCGAACCCAGATAATTATCCAACGAGATGAGAAATGGGTCCTTATTCCGCCCACAAACCGGACTTGGTACAGACCCCTCAATAGACCACTACATGCCGAATATCCGTTTAGAGGTGTGATCTGCAACACATTGATAAAACAGTAGCGTTACTATGTTTATAGGAATTAAATGTCCTAATGGATTCCTTTTTCTCCGGGTACAACGTTGGCTGTGTCTAGTGGATTAATACGTTCACGGTAGTGGCTGGCCTGTGTTCAACCTTATGGTCACAGGTTCAAATCCCGGCGGGTACATTAATCCTTCTGAGGTCGATAAAATGAGTACCGTTGGGTAGCAAACATCTGTTATTCAGCATTAAGGTTGGGTGAACATGTGCTTTACAAATACACCTTATGCTATGCAACTTTAGTAGGCACCGTTTACATAGCAGGTCTGGCTCCTTCTGCTCCTCCAATACATTTCTGAACAAGTCTGAATTGTAAAACTTTTAATTATCAAACTGACAATAATATCTGACATAAAATGAAATCTGACTCCCACACAAGCTGGTCTTTATGAACTCAAAGCATACCGTACAATAGCGCCCTTACATTTCGTCTGGTATTGAAAACAATGGTATAACGAGGGTAGCAGAAGTTGCGAAACCAGTTCACCGGGAACATGCAGTCGTGTAGGATAAGGCGTTACTTTTTAGGAAAGGCATCTTTTGGAGCAAAAGGCCAACCCGATACGCATTCATTAGTTAGATATACAATCTAAACGGTTATGTATATAAAACATTAAGGTAAGCTGTTTTACGTCGCACCGGTGGGTATGCAAGGTTTATCTTTACCGCACTATGCTTTTTAGGGCTCGCGCAGCGAGAGCCCTTTTGTAGGGGGTTTCAAAATGTACCTAGAAATTGCACATGCTCGTGCATGTGCTTTTTCTTTTGTGTTATGGGATTGGCTTGTGCGTGCGTGTAATTCACAAACAGAGCACGCAATAGGCCATTGCTCCGCCCATGGTCTATCGGTGTCTATTACGAGCACCGGCCGTCATGTGGTTTCAATTATCGTGCCCAGACACGGACGCGATAATTGAAGCCACATGTCTCGCCGTGGCGCGCACGCGCGCACCACTCCCGGGCTTCTTCTTTTTTGGATCCATTTCACAGGGAAGCAAGTGAATGAAAGAACCGCTGACGTCTTGTTAAACTTCCTGGGTTCCAGGTAAAAGCTCGAAATGAACAGTTAACTCTGTTTCCATCTATAAGAAGTGAATAATTTTCCAAAAGCACCATTGCGCCGCCAGCTTACATTTCAATAAAACAGGGCAGATCAGCAGAGCGGGACGCATGGATAGGTCGAGTGGTTTCTTCACATTTACAGGGTCTGGTCAGGCGCAAGTAGTACTTGGAACCAAAAGATCACTTTATCACGAGGACATGTACAGGCATCGGTTTGCCTCAGTCTCCGCCGAATCGTATGTAAAATGTACAGCCATACAATGAGAACGGGCACAAAACTAACAGTGTGGTGGGCGAGGCATAACATGCAGTGCGTCTCCTGCAACCTGCCACTGCACACTGGGAAGTGCACATACAATGACAGCCTCGACTGTGACCCGGGTAGGAATTTAATGCTTTGGATATCATATACCTGTGCAGTAAAACACGATTAACAGGTGTACACGGGTCACAGTAGTAAGAGTATTCATGAATCCAGTACTTCCGTTCCTACTTGCTGTTAAGGGCAGGTCTTTATAAGTGCACACTAACGACTGGCCTCGGGCCCTGCCAGTATTTGAACTCGTCTCCATCACGTATTTCTGTGGCGAGGCACCTGCAAGACATGGCTCTTAGCCAGGCGGATGCAGCCCTACCCTACCTACACAGGTCAGACAAAATAACTTTTAATGGGGCATATTTACAACAAGGCGATGAAAAATTATCGCCGCTTTAGCGGCCGTTTTCGGCCGAAAAGCGGCGATAATTTTATCGCTATATTAGCAAGCCCACGCTAACGCGTGAAACCTTGCTTTAGCGTGGGGATTTCTAACGCCCAGCTTTGCATCTCTAATGAGATGCAAAGTGGGCGTTCCTGACCTGACATGATAGGAGAAATGTCGCTAAGGGACATTTCTCCTATCATCAAGCCCCACGCTATGAAGCATAGCGTCAGGAAAAGTAGCGATAACACCTGTTATCGCTACTTTCCTAACACCTGCTTCTGGACTGACTAAGCCATGATATCCTATGGAAGGTGGATATCATGGCTAAGTTTGTGAGTCCCTATCAACTAGCTAACGTGAGATTATCGCTGGGTTTCCAGCGATAATCTCACGTTAGCCAGTTAGCTCTAGGATTTTTATCGCTGATGAGATAAGCGTTGCTAATAGCACGCTATCTCAGCGATAAAAATCGGCGCTAGCCGGCGATAATTATCCGAGCGCTAAGTGCGCTCAACGATAATTATCGCCGGTTGTTGTTGATATGCCCCAATGTCCTTAGAGACAGACAACCTGTGAAGGGACGGCGCCAAGATCTTTGCGCTTTTTTTCCTGCCGCCCTTGGCAGGATGCATCAAGAGACTCATTTTATTGGGCATGCGAGAACCTTTGGTGAAGATTAATAGATGCCGCTGTAGTACTTGCGATGTCTCGGGTCTTAATATAGACCCAAAAAAGGAGTGGGGGTTTAGGGTGAAAGAGCTACATTTTTATTAACGCTCAAACTTTCGTTCTCTTCATATTTACAGGATGTTGCAAATGAAAAGAGGAGCATTGTATGGGCAACAAAGGCTATGTCAGCTGTAAAGCTTTTCGTTGTTTTTTGCAGTATTGCGAGTATCTTTAATTGTGTCCTTGTTAATTCTAAATGTTATCCAATAAAAGAGGACTCTCTAAAGCAGAAATTAGAGTTTTTACCCAGGATGGATGCAGCAAAGCTTAGAAAAGTGATAAGCAGTTAGTACAATGTATGAGGGCTTTATTTTAGTCTCCCGTTGTTCACAATTTACTACGTTTAGTCATCTGTTTTTGCATTACTTTAAATGTTAGCTTAAATTACCCATGATGCTGTAAAATATGCACATTTTACAAGTGCACAACCATTCCATTCAATAAAACAACAATTTACATTAGTTTTATTTATATAAGGGTCATCAAATGACGAGCAGACCTTGTTCAAATTTTAGCTTAGTGTATTTTGCACCAATTCGAAAACCTTTAACAGGAAACCTTTCTTATTTTGGAAGCTATTATCAGAATCACGAGTCTGCTGGGTGAAACAGGAACACATGCGTATATGTAAGAAACAGATGAAGTAACCCCCACCCTCCTATTAAGCTTTAATATAAGGTTTTCAATACAGAAAGGAGCCTCAATCAGAAAGCATGCGAATGCACATTCTCAGACACTGAATGTTGAGTTTGTATAATTCAGAGCAAAAAAGGAGAAAAACAGCATACACTCAAAGCAGTGTCCTTATCACTTTGCAGCAAAAGACTGTCACCTCTCAAAGACTTTCAGCAATCACAGACATATTTCACCTCTTTTCTGTCTCATCCGTGAGATGAAGTTTACAAGCAAATTAATGTGGTTACTGTGGAATACAAACAATTCAGGCTGATTTAAACAAACAATTGATTAATTTATATGCCTTTCCCACTTAAAGCACACTAAACATAAAAACAACAAGCATTTGCAATACAATAGGTCTCGCATTTACTAGAGTTTGAGCTATTGGCATTGTAGATGACAATGCCTTTGATTAATGTGTTGGTTTTTTAAACAAATAAATAAAAGGCATTGTCATTTACAATGCCAATAGCATAAACTCTCGCAAATGCGAGACCTTTTAAATTGTAAATGCTTGTTTTTGTTGGACTTGTATATAGCGCAAACTCAACCATAAAGTATCAGAGCGCTTTACATGAGCATAAATTGCATTACGGATGGACACATTCATTTTGTTAGGTAAAGGGGATATTAAGTCATTTGCCCAGAATCACAGGCTGCTTGAGCTGACGCGGAGCCTCGAACCTGGTTGGTTCTCCAACTTCAAACTCGGCCGCTCTAGCCACATCCTCTCCTTGACCTACAGTGTAATTTTACCATTGCTAGCGACAATTATTAAGCTCAGAGCCTACAGTAGTCCTCTCTGTGCTACCCCCTAAGAGTGAAGCAGGGATGACAGGGAAGCAGAGGACACAGAGAAGGAGAGACAGGGCAGCAGAGGAGAGACAGAGAAGCAGAGGCGAGACAGGGAAGCAGAGGAGACGGAGAGGCAGAGGACACAGAAACTGAGGAGGCAGGAAAGCAGAAGAGAGACAGGAAAGCAGAGGAGAAACATGGAAGCACATGCGAGACAGGGAAGCAGAGGAGACAGAAGCAGAGGAGAGACAGGGCAGCAGAAGAGAGACAGGGAAGCAGAGGAGAAAGAGAAGCAGAGGAGAGACAGGGAATGAGAGGAGAGACGGAAGTAGAGGAGAGACAGGGAAGTAGAGGAGAGACGGAAGCAGAGGAGACAAAAGCAGAGGAGACAGGGAAGCAGAGGGGACACAGGAAACAGAGGAGACAGAGAAGCAGAAGAGACAGGGAAGCAGGGATGACATGGAAGCAGATGAGAAAGAGAAGGAGAAACAGGCAGCAGAGGAGAGACAGAGAAGCAGAGGAGAGACAGGGAAGCAGAGGAGACAGAGAAGCTGAGGAGGCAGGAAAGCAGAGGAGAGACAGGAAAGCAGAGGAGAAACATGGAAGCACATGAGAGACAGGGAAGCAGAGGAGACAGAGAAGCAGAAGAGAGATAGGAAAGCAGAGGAGAGACAGGGAAGCAGAGGACAGACAGGGACATAGAGGAGAGACAGGGAAGCAGAGGAAACAGAGACGCAGAGGAGACAGGGAAGCAGAGAAAACAGGGAAGCAGAGGAGACACAGGAAACAGAGGAGACAGGGAAGCAGAAGAGACAGGGAAGCAGGGATGACAGGGAAGCAGAGGAGACAGAGAAGGAGAGACATGGCAGCAGAGGAGAGAAAGAGAAGCAGAGGAGAGACAGGGAAGCAGAGGAGACAGGGAAGCAGAGGAGACAGAGAAGCAGAGGAGACAGAGAAGCAGAGGACACAGAGAAGCGGAGGAGGCAGGAAAGCAGAGGAGAGACAGGAAAGCAGAGGAGAAACATGGAAGCCCATGAGAGACAGGGAAGGAGAGGAGACAGGAGCAGAGGAGAGAGAGGGAAGCAGAGGAGAGACAGGGAAGCAGAGGAGACAGGGAAGCAGAGGAGAGACAGGGAATGAGAGGAGAGACGGAAGTAGAGGAGAGACAGGGAACTAGAGGAGAGACGGAAGCAGAGGAGACAGAGAAGCAGAGGAGACAGGGAAGCAGAGGAGACAGGGAAGCAGAGGAGACACAGGAAACAGAGGAGACATAGAAGCAGAAGAGACAGGGAAGCAGGGATGACATGGAAGCAAATTAGACAGAAAAGGAGAAACAGGGCAGCAGAGGAGAGACAGAGAAGCAGAGGAGAGACAGGGAAGCAGAGGAGACAGAGAAGCAGAGGAGACAGAGAAGCTGAGGAGGCAGGAAAGCAGAGGAGAGACAGAAAAGCAGAGGAGGAACATGGAAGCACATGAGAGACAGGGAAGCAGAGGAGACAGCGAAGCAGGGAAGAGACAGGGAAGCAGAGGGGAGAGAGGGAAGCAGAGGAGAGACAGGGACGTAGAGGAGAGATAGGGAAGCAGAGGAAACAGAGAGGCAGAGGAGACAGGGAAGCAGAGGAAACGGGGAAGCAGAGGAGACACAGGAAACAGAGGAGACAGGGAAGCAGAAGAGACAGGGAAGCAGGGATGACAGGGAAGCAGAGGAGACAGAGAAGGAGAGACATGGCAGCAGAGGAGAGACAGAGAAGCAGAGGAGATAGGGAAGCAGAGGAGACAGAGAAGCAGAGGAGACAAGAAGCTGAGGACACAGAGAAGCTGAGGAAGCAGGAAAGCACAGGAGAGACAGGAAAGCAGAGGAGAATCATGGAAGCACATGAGAGACAGGGAAGCAGAGGAGACAGAGAAGCAGACGAGAGACATGGAAACAGAGGAGAGACATGGAAGCAGAGGAGAGACAGGGAAGCAGAGGAGACAGAGAAGCAGAGGAGAGACGGGGAAGTAGAGGAGAGACAGGGAAGCAGAAGAGACACAGGGAAGCAGGGCAGACAGAAGTCCTGTAACTGCGGCACACAGGCGGCAAGAAACTGGGTAAAATTAGGAAAGTAAAAGGGGTAAGTGGAAGGCAGGGAAATTGGCAGAGTTTTGAGACTGTGAGTTGCAGCACAAGGGGCAACGGTGTTACGTCTTCCAGATTGTGAACCGAGCCGTGAATTGGAGATAAAATTCCGGAATCCTTCAGGGGCCCGAACAGAGCTAAATACTTTCCATACAAAGGGGAAACAGAAAGGAAGACACTCAGTGAGGCAGATGGCAAACATGCCAAGCAAACACCAGCATCTAACCGAGAGAGGAACACATCTAAACTGTTCATTCCTGAAGGTTACTGCTTCCTTGCCCTTGGTAACCACTGCAGGGTTCACAAACCTAAGGTGCATACACACACACTTCTGGACACAACTTAAAATAAATATGCACAAACACATAGAAGAGTTATCAAAGCAGCCAGAGATGCCTGGTAGCCACATTACGTACAGCGGCGCATCCATCGCAGGGACGAGCACAGACAGCAGCGAGCTGCACAGGAGCAAGGGGGGGGACCGGTGGGTGAGACAGAAAGAGCGAGAGGGAAATAATGAGAAAAGTACGGGTGTGGGGGGAGAGAGATGAGTGAGATGGGTGGATATTAAGAGAGTGCCGCTATACACAGGTATACGGGGAGAAAAAACTAGCAGGTGGGGGGGAAGGAAGGTGAAAGATGGTGAGGTCTAGGGAGAGGAAGAGAGAGGGTGAAAGATGACGCAGAAATAAAGGGACAGAGGTTGAAGGGGGGAGGAGAACAAAAAAGGGGTAATGCAAGAAATACGTACCGCAAATATATATTAATCACAATCAAAAAGGTTACGTGCGTGTGTTTTTTCATGGCGATGTCACTCCTATGAAATATTTTTCACAATTACCAGAAGTTCAACCAGTCCCATCAAATACTAATTTCAACAAAAAGGCTCTGAGTTATTTCTTATCATCTAATTATCTATATGATAATGTATACAAACATGTTGGTCAGCTTCGTTGCTGCCTTTCGTTTAACCAACATTCTCTCCAGGAAATGAGAGTGTCTGCTCAGTGCCCAATATATTACATAAGCCGGTGAAAACCACTTACGTAAACAAACAAATGTGCTCTAAAAACAGCAGAACACTGCTTCACTGAAACCTGCCTTCTGAACAAGAACACAGGACACGTATCATGGTGTAACAAAGTCATTTTGGGGATCATGGTGAAACAAAGTCATTTTGGGCATCTGGTGGAATGGATGTGTACTGTGTACAGTGACGTAGTGCTAGTGACGGCTGCGAAAGTGAAAGTGATCGCGATCAAGCGTGGCGAGCGATGTGCTTAATGAGCATGACGAGGAAAGCCATATGGCGCCTCTGCTCGTAAGTGCGCGCCCGCGCACATGCACGCAAGCTGTAGGCCGGCCATGGTAGCATTTTTTGAAGCCCTTACTAAAAGTCTCGCCAGACCAGCGCATGCGCTGGGTCAGGCGAGACCTAAAAAGAGGAGCACTCCATTCTTACCATAGTCAGTGCCCGTAGCACTGTTATCATGGTCCGATGTTTGCCGAGTAGCGAAAGTACGAAACAGAGCTACATTTTTGACCTTCATTTAAAGTTCCCGCCAGTTGCATTAAATTACCCACAGCTGGGTACACGGAAAGAAAACTGTACAGCAGAGGGTAACCAGTACGCATCTCCTGTCCCAGCAGACGACATCACCATGTTGGAAGAAGATCGGGCGGCCATGGGGCGAGCAAACACTTGATCGCTCTGTCTGTAGAAATAACATTAGAGGCTGAAAGAGAAGGAAATACGTTTGAGCATTATGGCAGGAGCAATTATTGCAAAAAAGACCCTTAGCTCCACTAACAACCATTAGATGTATCCAGTGCTTTAAATGGATAGAAATAAGTGCAGGTACTCACCAAATTGAGATGTGGACTAGGGAGCGGGGCTTGGGGGCGGGGCTATGGAGGCAGAGCTATTTGCAGTGCTAAGGGACTCAGCCAGGGGCACACATTTAATGTGATTGAGATTGAATTGGTGTGCAGATGTGTGTAATGATACTAAAGCATTTCTGGTATATTTTGAGTATTCTATTTCCCTTATATATACAAAAGGGTACATTTGATGTCAGTGAATGTAATGCCACGTGGTGTAAGGTGTCCCATTATTATATTGTAGCGGAGTAGAATCTAGAACTGTGAGCAGCTCAGCCATCCCCCCCAAGCCTAAGGAGAGCAGCGTGCTGCCACTACAGCTTTCAGTCAGCATTGTGCATTATAGCAGCACTCCAGTTTGACAGCTGAGAAGGCGCTATAATTTGTGACTTTGCATTTCAGTGCGGTGAGGAGGATCACCGCACTGAAATGCGATAGTCTAATGGCTGATGTGTGGTACTTGGCAGGACTGCGTGTGCTTTACAAATGCTTACATTCGCCTCTGCCCACATTACTAAACCTTGATTCCCACCAGCTCTGCACAGCATTACTATCACTACCTTTCTCCTGTCGGGATTTTAAACTAAAACACATGTCACGGTGAGTGGAGTAAAACATTATCGTTAGAGTGGGCATGTTGAATTAAGGGTTAACATCTTAGAAAGAGGTCATGAAAAGAGGGGATTGAGGAAGGTTTGTAGAACCGCAGCTATGTGGGGGTTGAATAGAATGGGTACCAACGAAGACGTAGGGACGTTATGTTGAAATACGAATAACATGAAGAAATGGGCAATGTTATAATTCATGTCGATGTGCATGTTAATTTGAATCAGCCAACTGTTTGTAGTTAAAATTCGTTAATTCAGTCTTTTGAGGGAAGTTAGCAGAACATTCACTTATACTGATGGTGGTTTTCGATTTTTTGCTTTGTAGATACCCCTGACGAAGGGAATAGATATTCCCGAAACGCATTGGGTGTTGCCAATAAAATTGCGACATGTGGAAACGTACACTCCTTCCTTGTTTGTGTCACCCTTTGCAGTATAACAGACGTATGAGTAAAATAAATTGATGAGAAATTGGAAGAAGCGGTTAAAATACATGAAATAAATAAGAGTATAAAGAAGAAGAATTGATTTATTGGACTCATAACAGTCCAGAATTTGGCTGTGCAGCCAGAAGGATTCCCAGAATGTGGTTCCTCTGTGTTTAGTTTACATTGTATGCGCAATGGGACAGGGCGCGGAACGTGCTCGCACGCCTTCACAAGCTTAAACCATTAAACAAGGCGAACATTATGATGACTTTAGAGAACACAAGGTGTGCATCACACAACTTTCGACTGTTTTTCATAATGAAATTAATGACAAAATGTAATGAAAGTCAGTTTTAGGCACTTCTGATTGGTTGGTTAAGATCGTCCGTTTCGGTTTCCCAAAGTCTATGATGTCACACTGTCAGACATGATCCATCCGATTTATCAAAATTGTCCATTGTTAAAGCTCTTGGCAAAAGTCCAGTCACGACCTTGTTCGGGTACAGGCTGTGTAGGTCATCTTGAGGCCACTTGTTCAGGAGCCTGGAGCATGCGCATTTGGTCTGAAACCTCGTGGAATGGTAGCTGTCTCGTCGTGTACGTTGGTCGGCCATTTTGTCACAGGCCAAATCGGTCAACTTAAGCGAAACAAACACAAAAAGTAATTAAAACATGGAAATAACAAATAAAATGTTTAACCCTCACTAATTCCCCTATGTGTGTGTAATTATCTAGCAGAATGGCGACATTTAAAACGTTTATATTCACCCAATGATGTCATCTGGTGCAACTTACAATTACGTCACAAAATCAACATATATCATGCAATATTCTCTTTTCCTAGTATTAGTATGCGTTCACATATTAGTTAACAAATTATTTTAGCCATGCAAAATGCAAATCTCACGTGTAATTCATACATTAGTAGTGTTGGTTAGGTACCACTCAAAACACATTAAAATTATTACAATTAATAGATTATTCTAATTAGTATGAACATGCAGAAATGGGGGAGGTATACAAAATTTTGTACTACCCGCTCCATCAATCCCCCCTTTGGTGATTATATCACCACACCATAAAAATTTTGTATTTCTTTTATGGAGTTCCAAAGTGATTTCTTATTTTTATTCATAATTCAGTTTCCCCTGTCTCTTCTCTTTTCGCTGACTTATACATACTCTCCTTAACTTCCTCTAATTCTATTTCTTCAAATTCTTTCTCTTGTTTCTTGCTTCTTCTTCCTAAATTTTCTCCTTTTATCTTTTTTTGACTTGTATTCCCTCTACGACAGATACACCCTAATCTTATTTTTAATACTATGAAAATCACACAGGTTAATGGAAATAAGATTTTACCCATAAAGGTACTACCTAAGTTTACTAAGAAATTTTTAATAGCAGATATTTTCTTCAACCTCCAGTGGTGCAATTTCGTCATGCAGTTCAGTTATATTTTTAATATACATTTTTAAATCTTTACTTTCGTCTGGAATGTAAGTACAACAATGTTGAACTTTCAGCTTTCCACAGACTCCACCCTCTTTTGCCAATATTATATCAAGGTCAAGTCGATTTTGCATTACCATGGCACGCATGGCAACCATTTCAGTGTTCACCAATAAAAATCCTGCAGCGGTGCTTGTTAACAAGCGATCCACTACTGTTGAAAGTCTTCTAATTTTGTTTGCATTCAGAGATATTCCCACTGCTGGTAGCAGTGGGAATATGCTCCAAAGATGTCACCCACAATTTCTGTCCAAGATTCTCTCTTACTACGTGCTAAATAACTACCTAAACTTTGTACACCATCTTCTCCTCTAGCCATATGAAAAATCTTCGGGAAAACCAGGCCTACATAACATGTGCCATACCAATGGTCTGGCAAACGATATTATGCCTTGCTCCCGCAAATGAAATATAATCCAGGAAAAACTGGATCTCTTCCACCTTTAAATCCCCATCCACCCATGATTCAGTATGTATCATGGCACTCACTATTACCTTACAAAATAATTATCATATTCAATTTGATTCCTTCTAATACACAATTTCCCTTTCTGAGGCCAATCTAAAGCCATAGTTGGACTATCTTCACCTTTCAAGTGTTTTTCCATTTCTACATCCCAGACTGTCTTCTCCACCAGATGCATTTCTTTGCATTTTCAGCCTCCTTTCTTCAGCCATATCTAAAAATGTCTTTTCCTCTTTCTTTAAACTGCAAGTCAAATTGTTTTTAATTATATATTCTAATGTTAGATCTTTAGTTTCTAAGAAAAATTCACCTATTACCTTTGCAGGTTTTACCTTGTTTAGCTTGTTAATTGATGGTACTTGTGAAAATATTTTATCTACATTTGAGAAATAATACTCTAATTTCCCTGTTTGATAAAATAAACTAGCTATTACACTACATGTTATTCCATAAGTTACTGGAAGGTGGTGATAAGTCACTCCCTCCGATACAGTGGCAGGTAACTGCATACAAACGTAGCAGTCCTTTACGTCCAATGTTTTTACATATTCATACAATAATTTCGAAAACACATTATTAAAAAATCGGTTATAGACCTGTCTTTGTGTAAATAGTTTTTATCTATTCTAGTCGGAATTACCTTTTGAATCTTTTCTATATTAGTTTTGTTTTCACTATATTCTTCTATTGTACCTATAGTAACCTTAAATGAGATCAAGAGAGCAAATATGCTCCACAGAAGCATTAGTAATTCTGTACAACAACACATTTTACACCATCTTTGCAAAAATATACATCTATCTTTTCTACTATTTGTGTTTGCCATTTTTGTTAAAATGTACAGTGTCTTTTGACTTAGCCTCTTCTACTTCACAACTAGTTTGTCTAACGCAAGGCTCTAAGCACCTAGTTGGTTCTACCAGTTTTTGTCTTTTTCCGTATTTTGTTATCTTTCCATTAGCAGCTTTCTGGTCTCATTCAGTTTGGCATCTCATCATCTTTCGCCTTTCCCTCGTGATCTGAATACAGAATGTCCTGAACATCCGCTTCTTCTCCAATATCGGACAAGATAACTCTCAGGATTTCTGATTCTTCATCCTCCTCAACCACTTCTGGTACAATCACCTCTGGATTTCCTTGGCTATCCGCCTCTTCTTTCACTTCAGGCAGGGCCACATACGTCCATTCTGGTGACTTATACTTCTGGTTGGGTTTTCTTGTTCTTTTGCTTTCTTTGATTACAATGGTTTCTTCGTCTTTTAATTTCTCCTGACTTGTCACTTCATTCATCTGTTCAGCCCTTGGTGAATTTACTCATGTCAGTCGATATCTCAGTCTTTTTACTTTATTCGGCCAAACATCGTCTTTTACTGTTCTTTTCAATTTTCTTCCTTTATCATTCCTTTCAGTTCTCCAAGCTCTCTTTCTTAGAACTCGACCTTCAGGTTCTTCATCTTCGCTTTCTTCTGACTCTGTTTCAACTCGCTTTTTACTCTCAACAGTTTCTTTTTCCACCACTTCTTTTGTTTTTCCTACTTCTGTCCCTCCTCGTATCTCCGACACGCAATCTTCCTGCTGACTACTTGTCCCTACTTCTAACTGAATGTTGGAGTTCCCTACACCTCCTCGGGGTTCTTCCGCAGTAATCTTTCCTTCTCTCTTTGTATCTAGTACCTGTCCATCTAAATGTGTTATTTCAGGTGGAATCCCTCTCAATCTTTCATCTGGAACTTCTCTTTCAGTAATTTCCTTTATTGTCTCTTAACTGTCTTTTTCTTTGTCTTTATCTTGTCTTTTCTTAGAACATTGAGTTCCTTGTTCAGTCTCTGTGTCTGAGCTGGTATCAGGAATCTGTAACCTTCTTCTCAAGGAAATGCTTCTGGGGACAAATGTTAGACTTGGTATTGATTCCCCCCTTTCAGGGTTTTCTTTTGTTTTTGGCTCTCCGTCATCTGATTCAGTACTGGATTCTGATTCGTCAAAATACTCCTTTTCTGTGCTATCCACTGGATTTGGAATTCTCAATGTATGACTTGCATGAATCCAGTTTTTCAGTCCAGCACACTTCACAGCTGTTGTTGTGGTCAAGATGACTTGTCGTGGTTTTCCCCACCTCGGAACCAAACAGTTTCTTCTTCTGTGTACTTTTATTCTTACCCAGTATCCTGTGCTCAGATCATGGGCTTGCTTCTTTTCAAGGGTGGTGCCATCCGCTCCAACCTGATGAAACACAGAATGAACTGCGTCAGACAGGCTTTTACAGTAATCCAACACCATGTCATCAGATATAGGCAACAACTTGTTGACTGGTATGAACACATGTCGCATCGCCCGTCCATGATAATTTCATGGGGGCTCAATCCTGTGGTTCTGTCTGGAATTGATCTAATAGTCATGAGTACCAGAGGCAAGACATCAGGCCATTTCATACCAGTGGCTAAACACATTTTCCCTATACTGTTTTTGATGGTACCATTCATCTGTTCCACCACACCAGAAGCCTCTCGGCGATAGGCACAATGTAGTTTTTGCTGTACATTCAATGCTTCACAAATCAATTTTATGATCGCATTATGGAAATGTCCTCCTTGGTCTGATTCAATTGTTACTGGGAATCCAAATCTAGGGATAAATTTCCTCAAAAGTAATTTTGCCACTGTCATTCCATCATTTCTTCTTGTTGGGAATGCTTCTACCGATCTAGAAAACAGACAGACCATAACTAGAACATACCTCAACCTGTTACAGGGAGGCATCTCAATGAAATCCACTTGCATTCTGGTAAAAGGCCCTCCTTCTCGACCTATTGTTCCTAGACTCACTACTGTCTTTCTTCCAGGATTGTATTGCTGACATATTAGGCACCTCTGACAAAGACTTTCTGCTACAAGTCTGAATTTTGCATTTTACCAGGTCTGCTTAAATGACCTGATCATAGCATCTCTCCCTATGTGTCCCTGACCATGATACATCCATGCCATTGCAGAGATCATGCTATGAGGCATAACTGGTCTTCCATCCCGATAGACCCACACATGATCCTTCTCTCTTGGTGCACATCCTGCTTTTACCCACTGCTTCATCTCCTCATCTCCTGCTTCTTCCTGTAATTGTCTCACTTCTTCCCAGGTACCCACAATGTTAGTAAACATCAAAGAATAAGAAATCACCTCTTTCTCCTTGGCCCTGTTAATGGAATTCTGATTTCGTGCACAGTATTGTGCCATGTCATTGGCATATTTATTGCCAGTGGCGATGTAATCACCACTTTGACTGTGGGCAGCACACTTCACAACAGCCAATTGCCTAGGCAGCTGTATCGCCTCAAGCAATTTTCCAACCACTTCAGCATTCTTAATAGGAGTTCCACTTGATGTCAAAAACCCTCTCTGCAGCCATATTTGACCGAAGTCATGTACGACTCCAAAGCCATACTGGCTGTCAGTTATCACAGTCACTCTCACACTTTTCCCAATCTGGCATGCTCTAGTCAAAGCAACAAGTTCAGCTACTTGGGCTGATTTTACTCCTTTCAAGTAGGACGCTTCCATTACTGTTGCAACTGTGCATACCGCATATGCTGCACTCAACACTCCATCATTTGTTCTCAAACAAGACCCATCCACAAACATAACAAAATCACTTTCTGATAAAGGTTCATCTTTTATGACAGGTCGTGGTTTTGTACAGAAATCTAGTACGTCGAGACAGTCGTGATCTGCTTCATCTCTGACTTCTACATTCTCAGCATCAGGCAGCAATGTTGAAGGATTCACATTCAAGCATCTCACTAGGCTTATGTTCGTTGCACCTAATATGACTTCCTCATACTTCGTCAGCCGACTATGTGTCATATACTGAGTGCGACTCTTTGTCAAAAGGATTGCCACATCATGAGGTACAAACACTTTCACAGGATATCCCATTACAATTCCTTCACTCTGTTCCAAACTCAGGCAGGTAGCAGCCACTGCTTTCAAACACCCAGGTAGGGCTACTGCTACTGGGTCCAGCATTAATGAGAAATATGCAATTGGTCTCCTCAGTTTTCCATGCTTCTTTATTAGAACAGAGAGTGAACATCCATTCCTCTCACTGCAGTACAACTCAAACTCTTTCTCATAATCAGGCATACCTAATGCAGGTGCTTCACACAACCCATCTCTCAATCGTTTGAAAGCTGCCAATTCTTCTTTGTTCAAATCAATAGGATCTCTCACATCACTTCTTGTCAATCGTAGCAAAGGTTTTGCAATCAATGAAAAAGTGCTGCTCCACTGATGACAGTATCCAACCATTCCAAGAAACATTCTCACCTCTCTTTGGGTCATGGTTGCTCTCATTCCTTTTATGATCCTGATTCTGTCTATTGTTATCTTTCTCAGTCCCTTTTCGATGTTGTGGCCTAAATATTGTACTTCTTTCTTGCAAAATTGTAATTTTGATGGTGACACTTTAAGTTCTCCATCTACCAGATGATTCAGCAATGCTATTGTGTCTATCTCACAAGCTTCATGGGTTTTCGACGTCACAAGAAGGTCGTCGATATATTGAACTAACACTGAATTTTCTGGCATTTCTAGACTTTCCAGAGACTTCTTCAATAGCTGATTAAATATTGAGGGGCTTTCTGTATACCCCTGTGGAATTCGGCACCAAGACAAACTACGCTCGCCGAAACGAAATGCAAAAATCTACTGACTGTCATGGTGCAATGGGATAGAGAAGAAAGCATGGCATAAATCAATCACAGTATACCATTCTGCATCATGGGGAATCTGATACAAAATCACAGATGGATTTAGTACAATAGGACAGCAAGACACAACAATTTTGTTTATTTTTCTCAGATCTTGTACTATCCTGAACTTCCCATTAGGCTTTTTCAGTCCCATAATTGGTGAATTACATGGACTACTCATTATTTCTCTCAGAATGCCTTGTTTTATCATTTTTTCAATCACAGGAGTAACTCCTTCAATGTATATTGAGGGACATTTGGATAGCTTACTCCTTCCTTCACTGTTATTTTTACTGGGTCTACATTTCTCATTAATCCCACATCTTCTCCTGTGAAATCCCAAACTTTTGCTTTTACAGACTGTTTCAATTCTTTAGGTAATTCATCAGGGTTAAATACAACATAGGTTTCAGTAACCTTATTTTCCCTGTTTGCCATTGTCATTTTATACAACACATCTTCATCCGGGGTCTCAAAGGCTAGCCCATCAGGTGTACAGAATATAGTGCAATTCATCTTACACAACAAATCCCTACCTAATAAATTCACAGGACTGGTATCGCACACAACAAAGCGGCGCATTTCGGAAACATTTCCCTATGCTAACTTTCACTTGCTCTGTAAGATAAGTTTTAATCTGTCTGTTGGATACACCAACTACTTGGATCGTTTCGTCCGAGAGAGGAAGGTTCTTAACATCAGCTGACCTGACAGTTGATCGAGTAGCACCAGTATCAACTAGGAAAGTTATACTTTCATTATTTATCTTCCCATCTACAAATGGGCCTGTCTGGTCTACTTCTAGAGTTGCGCCCTTTTTCCTCTCTTCTGCACCATCAATAACCCTCTTCTGAATCACTCATCGCGTTGTAGCCAATGCTGCGAAACAGCGCTAGCGCGCGGCAGCTTATTTACCAGTTCTTCTTTGTAGAATCCTGTTTCGTTACTATATTTCTGGGAGTTTTTGCTCTGTGGAAAAGGCGGTTTTGGCACCTGATTCTGTTGGGTTACAACCTGCTGCTGTCGCTGCGGTTGACCACTCACCTCATTCTGCACCTGTGGATTCAATGATGTATTTTCATTGTTAGTACAAGGGGGAAATTTACACTCGGATATCCAGTGCCCTATTCTACCGCAATTATGACATGGGAATTTCTTTTTAGCTTCTTCTATATTAAAATTTCCCTTACCTTTCCCAGGAATTAACTTTTGTCTCGGGTCTGTATTATTCACTTGTTCCGCTAATTGAGCCTCCTGTCTCTCTGCTACCATTACTTGTGCCAACATAGCTTTTTCTTTTAATTTTTGCTGTTTTGCTTCAATCTCATCACTGAAATATTTTGCATGCCTCAATACTTCGTCTATTTTCTTATTTTGCCAGTCTACAGTATGTTGTTTTATTATTTCACTAATCTCTGGATGTAGACCATATACAAATCTGTATACAAAATGACTTAAATCCTTTTCACTCAAATTCTCATCACCACTAAACTGTTTGAAGGCCAAGATCAGCCTTTCGTAATGTGCATGTACTGACTCTTTGCTTTCCTGATGTGTTCTGTCAATTTTCACCCAATCTGTCTCTTTAGGAGGTACTTTGTTTTTCAGAAAGGCAATAACCTTTTCATATTTCTTAATTTCCTCTGGGTCTGGGGCTCCCGTCTTTGGATCCCTAGGGTTTTCTTGTGTCGGCCAATTTATCATTAATTTGCACTCTGTCCATAAATCTGCTGGTACTATTATGTCAAATAGACTATTCACATCACTCCATAGTACTTTGGACAACTTTACAAATCTGTCTACTTGCCTATACCACTCGACAGGCTTTTCGCGTAGTCGAGGGAAATCATTTGTAAAAGACAAAATATCCTGTCTTGTCCATGGACCATGTACATATCCTCCTCCTGGAATTTCTCTCATGGGGCATTCTGTTACTACCTTTTCTTTTTCTCTTACAGGGAATGCTGCAAACGTTTTGTCTGGGGCATCATCTCGTTTTCGGTACCACCTGCTTCTCCATTTATCCACATCTCCCCATTTTCTCAGCAAGATAATTATTTCCTTAATCTGACTTATCCGCCCTGTGGTGTTCAAATTTTCAATATCTTTTTCAGTGAAATCAATTCAATATGGTTTTTGTAAGGCCTTTACCTCTTCAATATCTATACCCATTTCATTTGCTACTTCTTCTAGTCTTTCGTGCAGATTTTTCGCTCTCCATGTTACACTTTTGCACAAAAATAGTAATTCCTCATCTTGATAAATTTTTTATTTTTCTGTGGGGATAGTTCCTACTATTAACTCTTCCAGTACCATTCGTAGTTTGGCCACATCTATTGATTGGGATTCTTTGTCTTTTCTCTGCAAGCTTCTCAACCATTCACTTAATTCTTCCGTAGATGGACCTACTGGTTTTTCTCCATTACCTCGTTCTGAATCCTTCTACGTTTCTAATATTGATTCCACTGTCATTGCATGTCTTTCTGCTAAATTTTGGCCTATAAAAGGGTTACTCGAAATATTTGGTTCGATCATACTCATTGTCTGTCTCCATGGATTTTCATTCTGGTTCTGCTTTGGCTTCTCAGCCTGTTTATTGTTATTATAAGGAACTGTCAATCAGTGTTCGCTATCTTTCTGTTTATCAAAAATAGGCATCACAGGACCTATAGTCATTGGAACGGTTACAGCTTCTAAATTTTTCGTTAATTCTCTTATCTTTTCAGTCAATTCTAAAGTTGTTTTTGCTAATTCTGCAGAATTTTCACCACTCATTTTATCCTCTGATTTTCTCTCTGTCTCTCTAATGGCATTATTTTTCCCTAATTCTTGGGGAACTGGTTCAGTCTTAATGATTCGCAAAGTTTCTCTCATTGGGGCACTTGGTGTTAACATTTCTGATTCCGGTTGATACGGAGGTGGATTTTTATAAAACATGTCATCAAGAACATCATCCTCCGACTCATTCACTCCATACCCTCTTGGATCAACATTATGTCTTTTTCTGTGCATTTTCTACCTCCAATTTCTTCATCAGTTCTTACTGGAAATAGACCTTCAGTCATACTCGCATTCCGCCACCTTCTCATTCTCTCATCATGAGTGTCATGCCCATATCTACCAAACATATACTTATATCTTCCGCCACACCTCTGTCTCTCTCTGTCATGCATTTCATCTTCCCATTCGGTCAATGCTTCAAACTGTGTCGGTCTTGGTCTCGGTTCTAGATTCATCATTCTTTCTCTCAAATCTCTCAAAACTGCTAAATTAAACGAACCATGCTCTGGAAATGCCAAGACTCCGTCATCCTTAGTGTATTTTACCCAATTGTCTAGCCAAATACAAGTATGATATCCATATTTCGCAACCATAAAGGATGCAGGAGTTTTCGGTGGAGGAAGTAACTGTCCCTCCCTAGTCACAATCGGTTTGTCCTTTTTGAGCCACTTCTTAATTTTCCCAAACCAAGACTTTTTCTCCTTTTCTGGTGGATCGTAATACATCTTTTCTGTCTTCTGTGTATCGCTAGTCTCTCCTTACAACTGTACCGCTATTCTGACCTATCCTAGCGCGTCTCACACTAACGCACCAATCCAGAGCGTCCACGTCACCTTTACAATTCTCCACTCCTAGCGAGGCGTATCCTAACGCACCAATCAGGAGCGTCTACGTTTCTAGCTGACTGGCCAATCCCAGCGTGGTCTTTCGGACGTCAGCAGCCGCTGCCGCAGCTCCAGCTCCTGTTTACCCCTCCTTTACAAAATTCACTCGGTAAGCTTTTATGTTTTTCAAATCTACAAATCTGTAGTAACAAAATGAAAACATCACCATTGTCCGCTTCGCTAACCAAAGAATAGCAAAAGACCTTTTTCACAAGAATTCCGTCTTTCCCGAAAGCAGCACTTACCTCTGCCCTACTACGGAATCGTTACTTCCATTGATAAAGTAGCACATCCCTCTACCTTACCCTTCTAACAAGCATTAGCTAACCGTTTCTCCAGGATTAAGACACCTTGTTGGAGACCCAATGCTCCTGAGAAATAAAACCAGAGTTTCACAATTAACCGGAATGCTATTTCATTCACACACTTTCATACAGAAAAGGTAGTACATTCACACAGAATTCTGTCTTTCCTGAGAGCAGCGAACAGTCTGCCCTACTACAGAATTATGACATTCGTTAACAAAGTAGCACTTCCCTCTACTTTATCCTTCTAGCAAGCTTTGGGAACACCTACTACCTTTCCAGTGATAAGCGTTATCAGAGTACCTTCTGGCCCCCTGGTACCTAAGACCAAAATTTCACAGGTAACCTTCGCTATCATGCACACTTCCCTCATACTGAAAATGTCTCTAATGGCAACACACGACGATGCTACCGAATCGAACCCAGACAATGCGTTGTGCAACTTCAATCGTTACACGTTTTCCCCGTGTACCTACGGGCAACAACAATTTCGTCTTTCCCGAGAACAGCGCTTACCTCTGCTCTACTACGGAACTGTTACAAACTTCCGACTTCCTACATCCCGGAACCGTGCTGACAACATAAAACTTGACGCGACTCAACATAGAGTGTTAATACATAAACCAATACCAATCAATATTCAATATCAATAAGCTATGTACAAGCAATAATCACTAAACCAAAACAGTAAAAACCATAACTCTGCTACCAGAAAAACTGATGCAGCGTGGAATTTCAAATCCTCACTTCGTCACAGACCAAATATCACACTAACACATTCACTTAATACATTCATTGGTGGGGCCCATAACACCAACACTCACACTTCTTTTGTCTGCTCTTACGGGAGAGATAAGTGTTCCAAACGCTGACGTGGAAAGAATACCTTATAACCTAAAGGAAATTTATTTACATAAATACACACTAAATATCCTTAATCCAGCACATCTTAATCCTGAACCTCGAGATATTCCTTCCACTTAGCCGATGGATCAAATTAGCTGATTTGGAAAAGGTGATTTTAATCCTCCTTCATTTATATCCAAATCTTAATCTATTTCTTCTCAATAAACAACCCAACACATTTACTTGTTAATCAATAATATTGTTTATCTAATTAATGCAAGTTTTAATAAACCGTTAATCAAATCACAGAACACCATATTTACCTAATCTCGCTATTAGTGGTCCTCTAAGTCAATCAAGTCGTCATGCAGCACGCTACAGTCCCAAAGATTGGGTCTGGACCATAAGCGTGTACACATAAATCAATGCCCATCGAGTCTTCAGTTCATCAGGAAAATGGGCAGCAATTTAGTCTGTCAAAGATTCAGGGAAACAGCTGTCCTGCAGTGTCACCATCCTCTCCGTCAGCATAACGTCAGGAAACAGGAAAGATCCGCTACTACCAACTCACTAGTCTACCATCGTTTATAATGAAATTAATGACAAAATGTAACGAAAGTCAGTTTTAGGCACTTCTGATTGGTTGGTTAAGATCGTCCGTTTCGGTTTCCCAAAGTCTATGATTTCACACTGTCAAACATGATCCATCCGGTTTATCAAAATTGTCCATTGTTAATGCTCTTGGCAAAAGTCCAGTCACGACCTTGTTCGGGTACAGGCTGTGTAGGTCATCTTGAGGCCACTTGTTCAGGAGCCTGGAGCATGCACATTTGATCTGAAACCTTGTGGAATGGTAGCTGTCTCGTCGTGTACGTTGGTCGGCCATTTTGTCACAGGCCCAATTGGTCAACTTAAGCGAAACAAACACAAAAAGTAATTAAAACATGGAAATAACGAATAAAATATTTAACCCTCACTAATTCCCCTATGTGTGTGTAATTATCTAGCATAATGGCGACATTTAAAGTGTTTATATTCACCCAATGATGTCATCTGGTGCAACTTACAATTACGTCAAAAAAGCAGCATATATCATGCAATATTCTATTTTCCTAGTATTAGTATGCGTTCACATATTAGTTTACAAATTATTTTAGCCATGCAAAATGCAAATCCCACGTGTAATTCATACATTAGTAAGGTTGGTTAGGTACCAATCAAAACACAATAAAATTATTACAATTAATAGATTATTCTAATTAGTATGAACATGCAGAAATGGGAGAGGTATACAAAATTTTGTACTACCCGCTCCATCATCACCGCCATGTAAACTCCACCTAAGACGGCCGAAGATGTAACCAAACTTGCACATAAATGTCAGTGTAACATACCACACAGTTATAATCACCATGTCGGGTATGTGTCTACCTGATAGAGCATGTTATTGAACCATAACACCAATGCTTAAACCACAAATGTTATCATGAACGTATAAATGAATCCTTATGAGAAAAGAAATACAAAAGAAATAACAAGCATTGGCATAGCCAATAGGTCTCGCCATGCAACAGTTGATGTTGTTGCGCCAAGGATATTGTGCTGCATAACTAAATACTTATAAGGTCCCAAAAGCGAGACCTATTACTATGGCAATGCTCTGAGCATAATTTGTTGAAACAAAAGTAATCTATAAAATATATCTTTAGAGATATCTTTTTCTCTAACCACCCTCCACTGTGTGCCTGAGCTGCGAGGATATTGGGGGTTACATCTCAGGAAGAACTGCGCTGGATTGGGTGGCGGCCTCATGGCACTAGGGGAGGTCTGAGTTTTACAATAAGGCCTGAATTCTCTTGTCTGACCCCAAGATGGCTACCACAGTGTCCCCTACCACACTGTGCTACTACTCTGAAAAAAAAAAAGGACATCGACCAGTCCTTGAACCCATCCGGCTCACCCAGCAGGATAATGAAACTATGAACTTACCTCTGTCCGCGGAGACCTAGCGTTTTGGCCGATGCCCGGTGGAGCTACTTGATAGCTAAAGAGGAGATGGGTGGTGGATTCCCACCTTGGCCGTCACCTACCCAGCCGGACTTTTGACAGACTTTCCTTCGTCTCTCCATCCCACTCTCCCCTCTACCCCTTTACCCTACCCCCTCTCTGCCCCATTTATCTCGTCCCCCATGCTGTCTAGCTGTTTTCCTGCTGAGACCTAGCTACTTGGCCGATGCCCGGTGGAGCTACTCGATAGCTTTAGAGGCGACGGGCTGTGGACTTCACCCTCGGCCGTCACCTACCCAGGCGGACCTTGGGCAGACTCTCCTTCGTCTCTACATCTTATTTCTCTCCTACCCCTTTTTTCTACCCCCTTTCCCTTCTAAGCTCCATTTATCTCGTCTTCTACGCTCTTGAGATGCTTCTCTAGTAAATGATGTAACTGGTAACTGTTGTAATTTTGCAACTTTGTGGAACCTTATGTAAAGCGCTCTGATGCCTCCGGGTCTAGCCAGTGCTATATAAAACTCAAATAAATAAATAAAAAATATAGAAGAGAAGCGTTTTTTTCACATACAGCACCATATTGTGGAACAATTATAACATTTCGTTATTTTGGTCTCGGTGCAGATTAAGAGGGGCACAACGGGCGTAGAAAAAAGGCAGCGTGATGAAGGTATCGTGGCAGGGAAATTTGCAGAGACAGACAAATGTAAACAAGCAAAAGCAAGGCGGGAAAGAATAACCTAACCCATGATGAATGCAATGTGAGAGCCCCAGGAGCCACGGAAAATACACTAGACTGGAGCATTATGGTGTGTTAACCTTGCTTCTTTGTGCCCTTGTAGCTGAGATAAAGGTGATCATGTGCCCTCCATTATCAAGTGGTAACTGGACATGTGGTAGAGGTGGTACCATTGTGCACGGATGTCATTGAGGGAGGTAAAACGAGGAAACATCGATGGCGAGAGGCAGTAAGTAATGACATCACAGACCCCTCCGCTGAAGGAAGGGCCACCGAAATGGAACACCATACTCACACGCTACTGGTAAAGCACCATTGTGCATCAGTGGTCCTGTGTACTTAATGTCCAGCACGCACAATATAATGTATTATCTGCTGCATAATTTGTCAAAATATTTGTTTTGAGAATAAAAAGGCAAGTAAAAAAATTTTGCACATCGAGTTTAGTCATTCTTTGTAATTTGCTCAATCTTAGCATACACACAGATTCACACAACAGCATTCAAACTTAAAAAGAATGTAAAAATACCATGCGGTTCTTAAGAGATTCTTTAACGGAATTATAAGCCACATAATTGGTCTTTATTAGCGGCGCAATTTAGTCAACGTGTCCACGGTATTCGGTACTCCAATTTTGTAAAATTGGCATGGAAAAGCCTCATAACTACGGCGATTGTGGCTATAATGAACACGAGCAGCAAGACAAAGGTATCAACACTCCGTACTTTGTGAAAACTAGGAGACCATTGACGGGCCCCGGGGGAAGCAGAGTCGCAGACTAGTCTTCCCCCGGGGTCATTCGCGCGAGGGTAGGACCAGGTAGGGTCAAGGGGTGGAGTTAGGGGGTGGGTATATGAGCGCAGGGGAGGAAGGCGACTTCCTCTTCCTGCGCTCGGCACCATCGGGAGGGTTTAGAAAAGGGGAGTGTGTGTAGAGTAGTGTAGGGCTAGGCCTGGGAAGAGTTTTTCGTGGTGTCAGCGGTTTCTGGGTGCGGCGGACATCGCGGTTATGGAGCGTGACGGAGGCGACGGTGCGGCGACCTCTGAGGAGGTGAGGCGGGCGTTGTTGGTTCTGGGGCGGGCCGGGAGGGAGGATCTTCTGCGGCCCGGGGTGCTGGGAGAGGCGTGGGTGGGCTATGAGAGGGTTCCGCGGGCGGCCTCGGGGGGGGTGGCGGCGGCGGTACTGGCGTGTCAGGAGGAGCCGCCGCTGCCGCCACCTCTGTGTCTCTCGGGTCTGCGGGGGAGGGGGCGGGGTGCGGGCCGAGCTAGCCAGGCGCGCGGAGGACGGCGCAGGAGCCTGCCTCCGCGGCTTCGTTTCCCTCAATTGTCGTTCCGGGCCCACGAGGCGGACGGGGGCGTGGCGTCGACGTTTGCCGCGGAGGTGCGGCCCCCGTTGATTGCGGCTGCGGCCGGGCGGGCCGGCGATGTGGAGGGTGGGGCGGGTGGGGGAGTGGGGGGGCCAGGGGACGAGCTCGTGGCGGCTGGGGGGGGCGAGGTGGCGGAGGTTGTGGTGGGGGTGGGGGCTGGGGGGCTGGGGCCCGCGGGCGAGGCGGTGGACGTTCTGGCTGGTGTAGAGGGAGTGGGGGGGGCTTTGGAAGCTGAGGGGCCCCTGGATTTGTCTCGGGGGGGGGTCTCGGGCCTCGACCCCTGGTGTATCGGCTGGCGGCGCGGGGCGGCCGGGAGGGGGGGTCCCCGAGGTTCCGTCCCCGGAGGGGTCGTGCCATCGGTGGGGCTTGGTCAGCCTGCTTCGGGGTTTTTGGAGGGGGGGTCTTTGGGTACTCGCCCCCCCCCACGGCTGCCGGGTTGGTGCGCGTGGACTTGGGAGGACAGGCTGCGGGAACAGCGCCTTTGGGCGCAAGCTGAGGAGGCACGGCGGGCAGAGCAGGAGAGGTGGGTGGGGGCGGTGTGGGAGGCCGAGGCGGAGGGGCCCCCGTCGCCCACGTCGGAGGAGGAGCGGCGGGCGGAGCAGGAGGAGCGGGGGAGGGCGGAGAGGGTGAGGGGGCGGGTGGGGGGGCTGTCAGGGGTCCGCGGACGCAGGCAGGGACGGCCAGGACGGCTTTGAGGCCCGATGGTGCCGGGGCCCGCCCAGGTTTGAGCGACCTGGGGGGCGGGGGGGGATCCAAGCCGGCGGCTGTCGGCAGAGTTAAGGGGAGTACGGTGGGGCGCAAGACGGCCCCTTACCGCCGTCAAGAAGCAGTAGGGCGGTCCGCGGCGGCCATCCCTCCAGCGCGGGAACGGGCAGTGGCAGCGGGGGGGAAGGGGTCACGCATGTCTGGTGAACTGAATGGCAAGGGTGTGAAGAGAGCGGCGAGAGAGGTGTTGTGGGTGCCTGGCGGTGTGGAGGCAGATGTGGAGTTGGATTATGAGGCAGAAAGTGATGAGCTGGAGGACGGGGAGGTGCGGGATGACTGTGACGAGACGGGCGCTGGCAAGGACAACAGAGAGGTTGGTGTGTTACAGGTCCCCCGGAGATCGGCGGACAAGGAGACGGTAGAGACGCGGCGGGCGACCCCCTCCGGAGGACGGCTCAGCGAGCGACAGCCGACTTTGACAGGTGAGCGGGTTTGGTGGTCGGTGTGGGACGGGGGTCCCAATGGGGGAAGAAAGAAGGCTTGTAGGTCGGTTGGGGTGGGAGACGGCTCTGTGCGGGAGGTGGTGGAGGCTCCCAAGGGTGGGCTCCCGAGTGAGGACAAAGCGGTTGGGGGCAAGGCGGTGGCGTCGGCGGGGGTGCAGACAGAGAAGGATGGGGGTAAGGAGGAGGCGTCGGGGAGTAAGCTCCCCAAAAAACTGCCCTACATGGGCCTGGCTATGCCGTTGGGGTCGCACTTGTCCGACAAAATAAAGGGGAAGATCTGGAAGCATGAGTACGTGGACCTATTTAAATTACTGCATAGGGAGGTGCAGGCCAAAGAGGGCTCCAAGGAGGAAGAGTGGGAGCTGACTAGGCGGCCGCGGGTGCCGGTGAATATGGAGAATTGGACCTCTGCCTTTCTCATTTACGCGAGTATCTATTGCGAGAAACATCCCGATAGGGCAATCGCATTGCTGAAATACATGGATATCATCAGGAAGGCTCAGATGCAGTTTGGGGGTTTCGCGTGGTTGAGTTACGATGAGGAGTTCAGGGCGCGGGTCAGTGCGAACCCCGAGAAGCATTGGGGTGAGGTGGACCAGGAATTGTGGATGCAATGGATGGCGTCTACGCATTCATCCGCATCAACTCACACGGCGAGTGGTTTGCCGGTCTCGTATCGGTCTTTTCAGTCGCGTCCCGCCCATACTGGGGCGGGGGGGACCACAGCACCCACAGGTGGGGCCGGACAGTCTAGCAAGCCCGGCACTTACAATACCGGGGCCTGTTGGAGTTACAATAGGGGGTATTGTTCCAGGTACCCGTGCAAGTTCAAGCACGAGTGCTCTAAGTGCGGGGGGAAGCACCCCCTTACGCAATGCCTTACACTCACCACTCCTTCCGAACAATGGCGGAATGCCAAGGGGAAGGGGCAGACTGGACAGAAGGGCCCCTACACCGGTTAGGGTGGAGGAGATGGCCCCGTGGCTCTCCCTCTACCCGGACAGGGAGGCCGCCTTAAAGATTCAGTGGGGCTTTACGGATGGTTTTCGGGTCGGGTATCAAGGTCCCAGATCACGGAGATGGGCCGACAACCTCAAGTCAGCGAAGGAATTGCCGGGGGTGGTGGCGGCTAAACTCTTGAAGGAGGTGGAGGAAGGGAGGATTGCGGGCCCCTTTTATGACTGGCCGATGGAGGATTTGATCGTTTCTCCACTGGGGGTGGTGCCCAAAAAGGAGGAGGGTGAGTTTCGGATGATTCATCACCTATCGTGGCCAGAGGGGCAGTCAGTGAACGACTTCATCGCGGAGGAGGATTCCCGGGTGCTGTATGCGTCGGTGGACGATGCGATCCGCCTTGTGCGGGTGTGTGGGCCGGGGGCGGAATTGGCAAAATGTGACGTGAAGTCGGCTTTCCGCTTGCTGCCTATACACCCGGCGGATTTTGCGCTCCTCGGGATGCAGTTCGGGGGGGCCATCTTCGTGGACAAAGTCTTGCCCATGGGGTGTGCGATTTCTTGCGCCTTGTTCGAGATGTTTAGCACCTTCCTGCAGTGGGCCTTCACGCAGCGAACTGGGCACCGGGATGTCACGCACTATCTGGATGATTTCCTCTTTCTGGGGAAGGCAGGTTCGGGGGACTGTGGCAGGGCTCTGTCAGGGTTCCAGGAGTTGGCGGAGGGATTTGGGGTTCCGTTGGCGCCCGAAAAGACGAGTGGGCCGGCTTGCGTTTTGACATTCTTGGGCATTGAGCTGGATTCCATACAATGGACAGCGAGGCTCCCGGCCGCGAAGGTAGAGGAAATTCAGGAGTGCCTCCAGTGGGCGATTGGTGAGAAACGGATTGCGCTGCGGGCGGTCCAGAGGCTGCTGGGGTTCTTGAACTTTGCGTGCCGGGTAGTCAGGGCGGGGCGGACGTTCTGCCGACGGCTCGGCATGGCCATGTCGGGGGCAGTGCTTCCACACCACAGGGTCAGGATCTCCATGGGAGTGAGGGCGGATCTGCGGACGTGGTTGCTGTTCTTGATGGATTTCAATGGGGTCTCATTGGACTTTGTGGAGGAAAACACGGTTTGGCAAATCCAAATTTACTCGGATGCAGCTGGGGCGGATGGCTTTGGCATTTTCTGGGACGGGAGGTGGTGTGCAGAGACCTGGCCGGAACACTGGAGGAAGCAGGGGAGGAGCATTGCCTTTTTGGAATTCTTTCCTTTGTTGGTGGCACTGGAAGTGTGGGGTTCTGAGTTTCAAAACAGGGCGGTGTTGTTCCATGTGGACAACATGACGGTGGTCGAGTTGGTCAACCGGCAGAGGGCAAGGGACCTGAGGGTGTTGCGCTTGTTGAGGAGTTTCATGCTGAAGTGTTTGCGGCTGAATGTGACTTTTCGAGCCAAACATGTGCCAGGGGCGAATAATGACATTGCGGATGCTTTGTCTCGTTCGCAGTGGCAGCGATTCCGGCGACTGGCACCTGGAGCGGATCTGTGCAAGACGGGGCTGCCGGATGGCATTTGGGCCCTAGGGGAGTGAGGGTGGTTGACCTAGTGGAAAATTCTGTTGCTGTTACCACCAGGCGGACCTACAGACGGGCGTGGGCAGAGTTTGTCGCCTTTATGGGTTGGAGCGGGGTTTCTGAGGCTGGGGGACAGGTGGGGGTGGAGCGTGGAGTGTTACAGTTTGTGCTGCACTGTATGGATAAGGGGTTGTCGGCGGCAACCATTTCAGGAAAGCTGGCAGGGGTGTCCTTTTATTGCTGTCTGTTTTTTGGTTTTGACCCTACGAAAGGTGTGATTGTTAGTAGGGTGTTGCGGGGTTGGGGTAGGGAGCGGGTTGGGGGCTCTGTGCCGCGGGAGGCCATAACGTTTGAGGTGTTGGTTCGGTTGGTTGCGGCGTTGCCGCTCTGTTGCTATGATGAGTTTGAGGTTCGGGTTTTTCACTTGTGCATGGTCTGGATGTTTTTTGGGGCATTCCGGGTGTCTGAGTTGCTGGGCACGCGGGCTGGGGAGGGGCGGAGGTATGAGGACGTCAGATTGGATGCGGGGCGCCTGGGGATTTGGCTCGGTCGGTCGAAGACAGACCGGTTGGGCCGGGGTAAGTGGGTTTGGCTGAATGAGAATCAGGGAGGGGGGGTGTGCCCGGTGGCTGAGTGGCAGGCTTTTGTGAGGGTGCGGCAGCTTGGGGTAGGGGAAATATTTTGTCACATGTCTGGGGCACGAGTGACGGCTGGCCAGTTGTTGGCGGTTTTTGCGCATGGCGTTGGTGCGTGTGGGTTTGGAGCCGGCGGGTTTTGGAACTCACTCCTTCCGGATTGGGGCGGCGACAGCGGCTGCTCGGCTGGGGTGGTCCTGGGATAGGATCCGACAGATTGGGAGGTGGAGGTCAAGGTGTTGTGAGCGTTACGTGCGAAAGTGACAGGGCGGGGTGCTGGGTGTGGGGGGTTGGATGGAGCGGGGTTTGGCATTCTTGGTGCGTCTCTAACCTCTGTTTCTCTCTTAGGTTGCGTGGGAGGCCCTGGGGCCAAGACGGTCACATGGATCGTGGGGCATTCTTTTGTGCACTGGGCGTCGAAATATGCGGAGCAACAGGTGTACGGCCGTAACCTGGGACTCAGAGGACAACTTCACGAAGTGCACTGGTGGGGTAAAGGGGGAATGCGATGGGGGGCACTACTGCCCTGGCTCGCGAAGATGGTCCCACAGAAGGGTTGCCCAGATCTGTTGATTATACACTTGGGGGAAAATGACTTGGTTCGGCTGTCGGGTTTGGCGCTCTTACAGCTGATGCAGAGAGACTTGGAAGTACTTAAGCACAGACTGGCGGGGGCTTGCATTGCATGGACAGAGTTTGTTCCGAGGAGGATCTGGAGGGGAGCTGTTAAGCATGGGGCAATTGAGAAAGCGCGTCGAAAATTGAACAGAGCAATGCGCGTTTTTTGTGGGGAGAAGGACATCAAGGTGATCAGTCACCCGGGACTACGACTGGAGGAACCACTGCTATTTAGGGATGACGGGGTGCATCTGTCTCGATTGGGGAACGCCTATTATATGATGGAAATGAGGGATGTGGTCAGCAAGCTCTGGAATGAGGCAATCTGGTGTCGCAGGGAAGTGTGAGGGGTCCGGGCCTAGGGGGTGGGGCAGGTACCCGCCCTACAGGGGGCTACCTGGTTGGCGGTACTTTGGAGGGGTGGGGGGAGTCATTAGCGGGCACACCCATCCCTCGGGGGGGGAAGAGTGAACGAGGTGGGGGTATTGGAGGCGTGAGTGAAATGGCCGAGGAGAGCCGGGAGGATGCAAGGAGGTTTGTGGAATGGTGAGGAACGGAAGGGGAATGGAGTGGTACAAAAGGGGAGTGTGGAGTGGGTGAAAGGAGTGAAGGATGGTAGAGTGTTGGGGGAAAGTTTATTCATATAATGTTTTGGTATTGTTAATGTTGTGCAACCTGGTCCTAATAAATGGCCTTTTACGCTAAAGACACGGTGTGGTCTGTTTATTGCGCGATGACGGGCCCCGGGGGAAGCAGAGTCGCAGACTAGTCTTCCCCCGGGGTCATTCGCGCGAGGGTAGGACCAGGTAGGGTCAAGGGGTGGAGTTAGGGGGTGGGTATATGAGCGCAGGGGAGGAAGGCGACTTCCTCTTCCTGCGCTCGGCACCATCGGGAGGGTTTAGAAAAGGCCACCCACCCGCCCTGCAGTTGAGGGTTGGGTTTACAGGGTTGGCTACAGCGTGCCAGTTTAGGACAGGCTGCGGGGTGGCGGTACTTTGGAGGGGTGGGGGAGTCATTAGCGGGCACACCCATCCCTCGGGGGGGGGAAGAGTGAACGAGGTGGGGGTATTGGAGGCGTGAGTGAAATGGCCGAGGAGAGCCGGGAGGATGCAAGGAGGTTTGTGGAATGGTGAGGAACGGAAGGGGCATGGAGTGGTACAAAAGGGGAGTGTGGAGTGGGTGAAAGGAGTGAAGGATGGTAGAGTGTTGGGGGAAAGTTTATTCATATAATGTTTTGGTATTGTTAATGTTGTGCAGCCTGGTCCTAATAAATGGCCTTTTACGCTAAAGACACGGTGTGGTCTGTTTATTGCGCGAATTGCCGGTTTCGAGCCTTTGGAAACAGAAAACCCGCTAGGGAACAATATTTCTGTTGAAGCTTGCAAGACTGGCTGAGAAAATACCCGAGGTGCAAAAACCTTCAGAGGCTGAAAAAATAGGAGACGTCCGTAGAAAGACTTCAATTCAAATATTATCTATACCCTTGATGCTTAAACACCACTTTAATGTTCTCTTTTTGAGATAAACTATTTTTTCGCTTTGCTTTTGAGTTTCTCCGACCATTTAATGTGGCAACGTTCATGTAGCCCATCCATGTCATTGTGTGGGCTGGGATAGCTTTGCGCGTCATGTGAAATTTATTCTTACTTCCCGTTTCCGGTAGTTTAGCAGGGTATCGCATGTGCGAGGTTTTGCTGAGTGTGTAAGTTGCTTATTTTTCACTAGGAGGTGTCTGTTGGTCGGTGTAGTAGTAAAATGTTTTTCCAAAACGTTTAAATAACATTTTCGTTTTGCAGCTGGTTGCATTGTCAGGCAGGCCCGCGCAGGGGGCCCTCCTAAGAGGGCGTCCAGTCTTAGTGCCACAGGATGGCACTATCGCCAGCATTGTAGTCGTCGGGGGACCCAGGGGGTCCCCTTGGTGCAGCGTCACGTCCGGCAGGAGGGGGGGGCGGGGGAAAGGTACCACCGTCCGAGCGACCTCTTTTGTTGTCCATCTGTCCCCCTCCTGCTGGCCTGCCCGGACGCATTTTTCCCTCCCCACCGCTTTCCCGGCGTACGGGCAGGGGGGGGGGGTGTTTCACCTAAAAACTTGTTTTTGTGTTGCAGGCGGAGTTACAGGGCGATCCAAAGGCTGTAAGGTACAGATGGGTACCCTCTACGGGAGCACAGTAAGGGTGCTAAAGCCAATTATCCCCAGGGAGGTCCTCGCGGGGGATCCTGGAGGAGTGACGGCGCCCCGTTAGTCCTACGGGCGGTTGTGCACCTGAGCAACCGGGGGTTGCCTGCAACGCTCCGCCCCCTCATAGCTGGGAGGGGCGTGAGTAAGGGGCGGACTGGCGGTCTGCCGGAGGGAGGGGATAACCCCTCCCCCAAATGGACAAACACCGGTTGGTCGCGGCCACCGGGTTTTTATGGCTCATCAGGTGGGCAGGCGGCGAGGGGCCGCCTGCCCTGGGATCGCCCGTAAGATAACCACCATGTTGACATATTGTTATGTTAATAAACCTGCAGAAAATTTCTCCACCAATATGTGTGTGTCTGAGTTATTACATGTTTTGCTGTGGGAGGGCTGGGGATTGTGCCGATATTGGCACTATGCTCCATCTCTAGCTTAAACTATTTTAAGATTCTGGGGTCGAAACGTGCTTGTCACTCAGTCTATTAGTGGCAACGTGGCCTCTCTTACTGCATATTGGGCTTTCGCATGCAGTACGTCTAAACTGTACAAGGGACATTGAAGACGCTGTTGCAAAACTACCGGAAATGCGTTTTGGATTCCTCCCTCATTGGCAGTTTGAATATGCAGTGATGCACGACTCTTCTGAAATAGCTCCCATTGAGCAGAGGCCCACTGTAATTTGTTTTTTATTTCTCCTGTAATTTTCCGCCCAGTGGCAGTGACACTGTTGTGTATACTACATGCTGTAAAGGCCCGATGTTGGAATATGTTGGCGCGTTTTATATTCACGGCCTTTCCCTGTTAACATTTTACGTCCCGAAAACACAAGCAGTTTTAGTAACCTATGCACAAATCAACACGGCACAAAAGTGAAGGGACCGGGAGACAGGCAAGGCAATGAGAATTATCAGTAAACGCGCGGCCACAAAAGTGAACGCGACCCCCATCTGTTTCCAATTAACGCAACAGCGAGAGAAGCAAATATAAACAAACGCGTGCACGTTAATTCGAAACAGGCGGCGCCGCTGCTCGCTCCCACAAGGTGGATGCCGTACATGCACGAGTGCTCATTGGAAACAGTGCAGTACATGCACGAGTTTTTGAAAAAGTACAGACCATTTCCAAGAGGTCATCTCCTAAGCAACGCTTGCGCGCTGCGCTAGGCTTGACATAACCAAAGGCATTAACTAAGAAATAGCCTTAGCCTATAAATTGTTCATAATGTAATCATATTAGCAAGAGAGAAAGGTCATATTCCACTACTAGAATGCCATTATGTACAAACGTACAGGAAGGAGCGGGAAAGCAGATGCCTTCGCTGTAAAGAATCTACTTCTGTATTATATTACATATGAGGACATATCTGCAAGAGCAACTATGGCCTTGTCCTGTCTAGTTCAATTGCTAGATAGTACAAGTGAACAGAGAAGCTATCTTAAGTATATGTACTGTGCACTGGTCCTCATGAGTTCCCCAGCTACATGATGGCTTCGCTGAAGCCCATGGTGTTTGGTATCAAACACCTTGTCTTAATAAATCTGTTCTGATGCCAGTAGTGTATTTATTAAAACATGCATCAGAGTGCACCATAGAGGGGCACCCTGAACATCTACCAGCCTCTTAGTTCGCTGGCTGACTGGTATCATCCATCCTGCCACCACAGACATGTTTGTGACCCCCTGCAAGTTGTAGCCTGTGCTCTCTGAGGCCAGAAACAATGCCTGCTCCGGAGGAAGGTGTTCACCCCTTTTACAGCAGGATGGCTAGTGAATCTGCATACCAAGGCCAGAGGCTTCAACCGCCTTAGATACATGACCCCAGCTTCCCCCAGACCTGGGAGATGCCCTCTGCTGCCCTGAGGCCCATTTGGCACAAGAACAGGCAGGAAATTGGCGATGCTAGGAGGCATGTTGCACCACCAGGCCAGTTACACCCCTTAACGCAGGCTGCCTGATATGCCCTATGAAAGAAGGGTTCCAACATATTGATTTAGGTGGAATTAGGAATTCTGGGAGAGGGTTATGCCTGGGGAAGTGGTCATATAGGGTGTGTAGTGACCCCGCGGGTAAGTAGCCCTTTGGCTACTACCCTTCACATCCCCTAATGCCTATAAATTGAGTATTTAGGTAGCCTCCTGTCACCAGGAACTTTGATTCGTCTGACAGAAGAAAGAAGAGGACAAACAAGAACCGAACAAGCAAGAACTGCAGACTGCTGGTGGACTTTGGCACCAAACCCTGCCTGCCTACCTGTTCCTGTCCCAACGGTTGCAACACCCCAACTTGTCCTGTAGCTGTGCAGCCTCCAAAAGTCTTGGCGGCCTCCAGGACTTCAACAAGAATGTATGACGTTACAGCGCATACATTTACAATGCATGCCTTTACAATGCAGTTTCTACATCGCAACATCCTTTACAACGCATACATTTACATCGCATGCCATTACAACAAATTTTTTAAAACTACATTTACAACACATTCCATTACATCGCATTATACCTTTACAATGCATACCATTACAACGCATACCATTACATTGCATTTAAGGTAAGTGTTGGATAGTGTACGTGTAAAAATTACTATTCTAACTCCAGTGGGTGCAACAGTAGGGTAAGTGTTGGATAGTGTAGGGGTACAAATTACTATTCTAACTCCAGGGGGTGCAACAGTAGGGTAAGTGTTGGATAGTGTAGGGGTACTATGCGTTGTAATGGTATGCGTTGTAATGACATGCGATGTAATGCCTGCGTTGTAGTGACATGCGTTGTAGTGTCATGCGTTGTAGTGACATGCAATGTAATGGCTGCATTCTAGTGACATGCGTTGTAAAGGATGTTGCGATGTAATGACTGCTTTGTAAATGTAGTGCGATGTAATGACTGCGTTGTAAAGGTTGTTCCCCCTTCAACAAGCCATCAGCATCTCCCTTGAAGTGGAGGAGTCACTTCCCTGTAAACTGCAAGCACCGGCCACAACATCTGGCTCATTGTTCTGCACTTCAGCGGGCCTACCGACCCAGCAGCCACCCAGGAAGAGGTCAACATGCTCCAAGAGGTCAAAAATGTCTCTCCACCAAATTAGAAGATACCAGGACCAACCGAGTCGCCCTGCATCAATACCTTGGGTACTGGGCTTCTTGGAGCAACCAAAGCTTGTTTGAGTCCAATCTGGACGCCAACACCACAGAGGCTGAACAGATAATGAGGGACATCAGCACTGCAGAGACCAACACCAAGAGTGTCCCAGCTGTCCTGATTTGTCGTCCTTTGCAGGTTAAACCAAGAACCATGGGTGCTTTTGGCACACAGGTACCAGTCGACCAAAACCCTCCGCACCTGAGTCCACCAGCCCAGGTCCACAACAACCGAGGGTACTCTCCTGCTCCAAGGCCTTCCCACGAACCGAGCCCCCCATTAGTAGCTTGGGGTATGTCCCCAAGTTCCCCTATGCAGCCTGTTTCTAGGCGGCCTCCGTCCTTGCATGCCAGGCTACCAACCCATCCAGCAGCTTTGCACCTCGACACTCCAGGATAGGTACACTCAAACTGCTGGTGGTGCTTTGGAGCTTGTCCCCTAGCAGCTTAAGTCCAACAGGGGACCCCTGAGAACTGTATGCAAATAACCATATGCAGTATAGGCCTTTTTCTCCATAGGTAGGCATTCCCGCGTAAAAAAGCATGTAAGTGACATTTTTACTTACCTGGCAAAATTGTTATTATGAAAAGTACTCACCTATTTACGAAGTTCTTGGTGTGAAAATAAATATACAAATACTTGTTATTTTTCTAGATTGGTCTTGAGTTTCTTCTTGACCGTGTGTCTTATTTACTGAATCTGTGTGTACCAAAACCCTCTGATAAGCCTAAATTGCTCACCCACACTACCAAAAAAGAGACAATTTGGGATTATTAATTTAAGTCCTGTAAACCAATAAGGGTCGTCAGGACTTTCTACATAGTATACATCATTTTGGTATGCTACTTAAAAAGCGAGATACCTACAAATTTTAAATAAGAAACCTTTTAATTTTATGGACTCATAGGCTAATTAGTTTTATACTGATGCTTTGAGAATTATTGTTTCATTGTAATGATTTTAATTAATCGCACAATAAGAACCAATTCTGAATTCCCCCCCACAGTTGTCTTGACTCTCACTCACTTCGGTGGAGCAGCAGACCATAGCCTCCCCAGCTCCAGCTGTGCAGTTACTCTTTTTTCAAGTCAGTGCTTTGGGCAAGGAGTAGAGAACCCTAGGTTTCGCACCTACTCCCTTAGTCATTGTCAAAGGGCATCAACCTCTATGCCGCCATGGCATAGGTAAACACAGTGTGTGGGGAAGAAGTGGGGCACACAGTGCTACACCCCCACTCCTCCAGTACCACTACTGCTGTTGGGGTGTTAGAACATTAATTTCAGCTTAAATATTAATAGCAGATTCAAGTGTTTCACCTGTCTGGTTGTTATACATGGATACCCCTGACACCTGTTCTAACACAACCATTAGTAATTAAATACCTGATTGACTTTGTCTCTGACTCTAAAGACTTTCTGTGAATGCGAGGATCCTCACTTAACGCTATGGTTGTAACAACTTCATTTGTTTAGCTATCTTCCAGACCTCATGCCACCAATTCTTTAAAATATACATAGAGTGGTCCATGGATCCATTCATCTTTTACCTCATGCTATTTGCTGTTTGGTGTATCTTTCTCCTTCCTATGGAGTACATGCATTGTGATGCATGAGGGAGCTTTTTACTACTTCAAAGTAACCTGAACATCACACATTCAGTTGTTTATGTAATATACGAATCTATAAACAAAGCAATCATTAGTTGGTATTTTTGTCAGTGCAGCAGCCTTTGTTTGGATATGCACAGGGGCTGCTCTTTTGGTGTCTTTGGGCACACACTGGTGCTTACTGTTTGTCCTCTGAACATGAATTGTTACTCACCAGTATCAACAGGAGACAGACACTGATCACAGTGAACATGCAATGAATAAAATCTGAACTTGTATGGGACCAGATGAAGGATGCAAGATTCTATTGGGCCTGTACGTAAGAATGAGCTTTTGAATGAAAGTAGCGACTTTCACCTACAATACTCTTTGAACAGTGGCAAACGTTTTAAAACTATGTGTTCTTTAATTGGACATGGTTAAAGTGTTTTCAACACTGGATGAGCATGACCTACATATAGGAGCACCCATAACCAGACTAGATATCTGATTTAGAGTAATTTGTATACATCACAGCAAGTACCCTGGTAAGCCATGATGGAGAGCATTGACAAATACCAGCATTGAACCTATGATAGCTATATTAACACCTCATATTTTGCAATTCTTTATGAAAAAAAGGATCTATTCACATTTCTCATATTGTATGTGTAAGTAGATGCTACGGCACAGATCTGAGTGGATAATGATAGGTTGAGGTCAACCATAACACCTAAATTCTGAGCTGATCTACCCAGACACCCAGTGACTCCATCTCTGTGTCTCACTAAAAATCCAACGAGAGATCACTAGGACCATTCACCATCATGCAGTAAGAGGGTTGAACATTGGGGAACTCCACATACAAAAGACAGATTGGTGACAACAAAAAGAAGAAAGTGTACAGATTCAGTCCTGTCCAGTCAAGAATGAATGCAAACATGCCATTGTAGATGCTGTAATTCCTGCAGCACCTAGTGAAACCATAAGCATAGTATGGTTAACAATTTCATATATCGCTGATGTGAGTAAAACGGTTTATTACATGGTGTGGTTGTGAGACCTCACAGAGTAATACAATCGCTACCTGTACTTGGTCTAGTCAGATTTGTTTTAAAAACCTTAGCTCAGCCATGGGTACCTGAGGCTCTGAGCAGTCAGGCTTTCTCAAAGGAATAAGCATTTAGAAGTACCAAAACAATGAAATAAGAGAGAAACAAGACTCAATAAAGATCTGACATGAATTTATAAAAATAGGCTAAATTTGTATCTTTAATTTTACACTTCAATGATAAAAATCCACTGGAGGGTTCCAGAGAAATGAATATTTAAAGGAACAATTAATCACTGCTTTTTCATTCAAAGCAATAAATCATTGTAATGGACCGTGCTCGCAGTCAAGCTTTGCTTACTCTGGAAAACTTTTATGATGTAAACTATTACTCTGTTCCGCTTTGGGTGACTAACAGCAACAGTGAGAGAGTCACAGAAGCCAAAGAGGCTTGGTTGAACAGTTAAGTTGTATTCAAAGCAACTCTAGTCCAGTTTCAGGCTCTATGGAAAGACCACCATAGTCTTTAATGCAGTGTTCCTAATGCAAGAGATACAGAATGTCGAAGATGATGAAAGATGCTGAGGATCCTGATCCGGTGGTGGGGTTCTTCCTGGGGTTACTTCTTGGACCATGAGCAAGATGGAGCAACTTTGGCCACAGGGGTCAATGTCTGTTGAGGTCGGGTTAAAGACTAGCCAAAAAACAGTTGCCACTTGTCTACTGGTTTCCAGTTACAGTGAAATCGGCAGTTCCCTTTAACTGGCGATAACTTCCTTGCTGGATGACTAAACTGCACTCCAGGGTCCAGCAGACAACAGTGCAAACTTTTCAGGTCCATCAGGCTGCACGTTGGCGGTCAGCGGTGGTCAGGCATTATTGGCTAACCAACTCACTGAGGTAGGCTTCTTCGGCTTTTGTGGCCTTGTAGCTGTAACAGGAAGTCTGTCAACTTACTCTTGGGGTCACTACCTCTGTCTGAAGCTCGGGCACGACTCGAGCAAGGCACCATGACACAATCCTGTCTTTGCTAGCACAAGGAGCAGCAGGTGCAGCCCAATCTTGGTACAGCCTCTGTTTGCTTTGTTAATGGAAGAGTAGGGCAGTCCTTCTTCAGTCCTCTTTTCAGTACAGATGTGATCTGGGTCTGGGTGTCAGGAGTGCCACTTGTATGCCCAGTTTGCGCCCTTGGGGATGTGGTGACTATAGCCAATGGGCTACTATGTCCCATGCTGCCTAGTGATGACTTCCTGTGAAGTGTGGCATCTAGCTAACCCAGAATGCACTATTCTGCCCAACTCCAATATGGCAGAACCCCTTCCTCGGGTGAGGAGCCCCTTAGCCTACCTCAGAGGTATGGCTATCTGGGGTCTACATGCTCACAGCTTCCCTCTCTCTGATCTCAAAACCAAACTGTCTGAAAGAACGAAACAGCTGCCTCTCTCATGTGTGTCCACCATTTGCTCTTAAAAGGCGGCTTTCCCTTAGAAGTTTACCTTTTGGGCTCACACTTTGTTTGGCCTTTCTGCCAGGGAGAGGTCACATCTCTTCAAATGACAGGCCCTTCGTGTTCCTTCTTGAGAGTCATTCACACCTCATCCCAGTAGGGCAGAAGGCTGTTTTGTGGCCAGCAACTGTAAATGGTCACTGAAATACTTTGGCAACATAGTGGCTACTTACTGAAGTTTCCATACGTGCAAAAGTTACAATAAATTTGACTTGAGCAATGTTAGATTTGGGGGTCTCTAGTTGGCATAGGTAGGTACCTGTGACAAATAGGGACCCTTGCGTCTAGTCAGGGTAAGGGGCTACACTCCTAAAATAACCCCTGCTCACTCCCTTAGTAGCTTGGCACGAGCAAGCAGCCTTATCTCAGAGGCAGTGTGTAAAGCATTTGTGAACACATTCAGTAATACAGTGACAACACTACAAATGGACACCACACAGGTTGTATTATTAACACAAGACCAAACAACAAAAATCCACAATACTGTTCTCAAAAATAGTCTCTCAAATGTTATAAAATAGCTCAGTTCTCTCAAGTTGTAAATGCAACACTTTGCTCTCAATGTACCATAGCTGCGTAGCGCAAAGAAAACAAAAGGGTTGCAGGGAAGGTGATGCGTCCGGTCTTTACACGCAGGGGAGTGGATGCGTCGGTTCCTTACTGCTGCGCAGGGGAGTTGATGTTCGCTTCCTTACTGTGTGGGGAGTTGATGCGTCAGTTTCTTACTGCTCTCCGGTGCGATGTGACACGCTGGCACCTCGATGCGATACTCTTCTCGGTGCGATGTGAGAAAATGGCGTCTTGGTTGTGATGCAAGAACGTTGGTGTGATGCGTGCACACCCGACGGCCATGCGGCGACTCGATGATCTTTGGAGCCACGACTGGCCCTGCGATGCGCTTCTCCGGTGATGCGACGATGACCTCTGTGGCAGCATCCCGCTTCTCCGGCAATGCGCCGCGCTTCGGTGATGCAATGATGGCAGCGGCGGCTCGCTTCCTCGGCGATGCAATGACAGCGGCTGCGGCGACGACATGCTTCTCGTTGTTGGGTCGCGCTTCCAGTTCCCAGCGACACGCAGTCTCTCAGAAGGCCCAGCACAACAGCAGGCACTTCAATTCCCAGCAAGGGAATTCAGGGGGGAGCTGGTTGGTGAAGTCTTGTATCCCTGAGACTTCAGGCAGGAGACGAGCTCTAGTTCAAGCCCTTGGAGATTCTTCTTCAAATTGATAAAAAGCACACTCAGTCCTTTTCTCTTCTCTTTGGTAATGAAGCAACCACTGCAGGCCAACCCCCAAACACACAGCACAGGGGAAGTCTCCTCCTTCAGCTTCCTGGTTCTTCCCCTCAGCAAAGGTTTGTCTTGATTCCCAGAAGTGATCTAAAGTTCTTGGGTATGGGTCCCAATATTTATACTCCTTTTCTCTTTGTTCTCTGAAGGCAGAGAGGCCTTTGCCTAATCCTGGAGCACTTTGTTGACATGTCTCCTACTTTCCTTTCACAGTGCAGGGCAGGGACATCAGACACACCACAGGAGGTGGAGCCAGCATTGTGGAGGGAAATGCCCAGCCCTATTCAGGTCCCAGGTGCAACTCCTCCCACCCATCTAGATGCAGATCTATCTATTCAGCCTTGTGCTGACTCACCCTGTCTCCCGGAATCCCCCAGCCCTTGTCACTCAAACTCCAGACAAGGAACACACAGCCTAGCAGAGGCAGGTTTGGATGGTTAGACAAGAAAATGCCTACTTTCTAAAAGTGGTACAAAAGGGGGTGGTGATGGACGGAGCATCAGAACCAATCAAACACTCACACCCAGTCAACAGATCTGGGTTTGATCCATCACTGTTCTTTAGCCCACTCTGCCACCCCAGTTCAGACATGGCCATATGCAAATCAGTCTGACCCTGTGCCTCATGAGAACAGTCCAGCCCGAACTGCCAAGCCATGCCTTCCCTGGACCAGTGGGCTAAAGAACGGTGATGGATCAAACCCAGATCTGTTGACTGGGTGTGAGTGTTTGATTGGTTCTGATGCTCCGTCCATCACCACCCCCTTTTGTACCGCTTTGTTCTCCATAAGTTGGCAGGGTATGCTCAGACGTGAGTCCCTTGCTCACTTTGCCACTGGATTCAAGCAAGCCTGGCTGAAGACGGCAAAATGCCAGAAACCGGTCCCAGGAAGCTTTTTTCCGGTCCAGGGAAGGCATGGCTTGGCAGTTCGGGCTGGACTGTTCCCATGAGGCACAGGGTCAGACTGATTTGCATATGGCCATGTCTGAACTGGGGTGGCAGAGTGGGCTAAAGAACGGTGATGGATCAAACCCAGATCTGTTGACTGGGTGTGAGTGTTTGATTGGTTCTGATGCTCCGTCCATCACCACCCCCTTTTGTACCGCTACTTTCTAAAAGTGGCATTTTCAAACACAGAATGTTAAAACCAACTTCACTAAAAGAGGTATTTTATCATTCTGAGTTCAGGCATACTAAACTCAAATTTCTACCATGTTCCCTGAGTCAGTTAGGATTATAAAATGTAATAATCAAACAGCCCATTTGGGCCTATGGAGAACAGGTAGCCTTGCAATAGTGAAAAACGAAAATGACTGTTATTCACTATTAGGACATGCCACACGCACCAGGGCATGTCCTACCTTTTACCTACAATGCACCCTGCCCTTGGGCCTACCATAGGGGTGACTAATATGTATAAAACGGAAAGTTTAGGGACTGGCAAGTGGGTGCACTTGCCCAGTCAGCATGGCAGTACCAGACTGTGCACAGGCTCTGCAATGGCAGACCTAAGACACACTTTACAAGCTGCTCCGGTGGGTGGCACACTCAGTGCTGCAAGCCCACTAGCAGCATTGGTTACAAGCCCTGGGCACACGCAGTGCACTGTACTAGGGTCTGACAAGTAAACCAATCAAGCCAATCATGGAGTCACTATTCCATACATCAATTTACCATAGGGAGCACTTGCACTGTGGCACTGAACAGCAGTGGCACAGTGCCCAAAGCATCTATAACCTGCAAAAACACATGAGGCAACAGCAAAAAATGGAAGGGGGACCCATGCCAATGGTGCCAGGGCTAACAAGCAACAAGTCAGGTTTAATGTAACAATTCTTTAATACCTTGAAGTATCGTATTTAGTAGTCCTATTCAGTAGTCAGCACTGCTGAGTTGTCTAACCCTGTACTCCCCAATGTGGCTACTAACCTTTCTACAGACACTGTGGGGCTTTTGCTGCTAGGACAAGTTTAAACACAATTCCTTCCTTTTAATGTATAGTACCCTACCTTAGTGCTCTTTAGGCCTGCCTCAGGGTTGGCAGGGTTGGCAGTCGACCAGTGCAGGTGCACCCAGTAGTGAGCTGGAGGTGGATGCTGTGTTTAAAAATAACTTACGGCTTTAAATGTACCTACTTTTGTGACCTGCAGATTTCAGGCAACAATAAACATATCAAGATAACTCTGGTGAATAATGTTCCTGAAAGAGAAAGATCAGAGTTTTGTTTAGTGGCAGTTTTGAGTCTTCATAAAGTAGTGCATAGGGTTAATATGCCTTCTGCGAATAACGTGTACTAGACAGATCATAGAACTGTATTTTATGTAGATATCTCAGTGGGTTACTGCTTTTTTCACAGAGATCCTGTTGTACCTGCAGTTCATAAGTTACAATCTTAATATAGCACAGTGAGCTATGAACCGAATCAAGGAGCTGCATGCAAACTGCATTATTTGGTTTACAGCATTATGTTCTTTCCTCAGTCTTTCATTATCCTAATGTTGCTAAAAAGGTTTATTTGGGTGGAAATACATTGTTATTACTAAAGCCAATCCCAACCACTTTGGTAACTCTTTCATCCTGAGTTTGTGCTTTTCCGGACCAAACACTCTTAAAATATACTTCCTACTGGTATAGATTATGTGAGTCTTGTGTTACATTTCCTACAGACTGATTTACAAACGTATGCATCTTTGTCTCCGTATAATGTGTGTGTGCTGTAAAGTGCTCTGACACCCTACACTCGTATGAGTACCTCTATAAAACAAATGAATTGCATGTGAGAGAGAGGCTATAGAGATATGAGGGGCACCGTTAGAGGGTAGTAGTGAGAGAATCCGTGGAGAAGGAGGTCATGGGGGGACTATCAAAAAGATTACCGTACCAGGCGCCACCAGCGCTCAAGTCAGCCCTGGCCTGCCTTAGGTGTGACTTATGTATATTAAAAAGGAAGGACTGGCCTTTGCCATTACTTTAAATGACAAAGTCGAGTTAACAGTTTAAAACTGCTGTGCCAGCCAGCAACGGAGGCTGGGAGTCACACTTTGCTTTGTCACACTCATGGTGGCACAATATGTACTGCAGTTCATGAGAGATACTTTAACTTACAAACCACGGCTACCCTTGGTACCATATAGTAGGTGGAGGAAACTGGCTCTTTATATAGTATACAAAAAGAGGTATACTGTGCAAGGAGTCCAGGTATTCCCTTATCAGTGGACAGGGTCTTGCTCTAGCAATCCCATGGTGCTCTTCTAGGAGGTAGTGTGGTTGAGCAGCCTTAGGGTTATCAGAGAGGAGTGTTAGACATCTGCAATACATACACAGTCAATAAATGATGCACATGACTCAATAATCCACACCAATTTATAAAAAAGAACTCTTATTTTTATGTAACTTATGGCACCAATCAGGTATGTCCATTTCGAGTTATGAATTTTTACAGGTTTAAAAAATCAAGAGTGCAGTTTCTGAAGCATAATGTTATCCTATGGAGGAAAGACATACACTGCATACAGGTATTTCACAGCGACTTACGGGACCAATCTCCTGGACTTAGGGCAAGTATGGGTCAAGGTTCAAGGCAGCACCAACAGGTCACCTGGGGCAGCACTGAGGCGGCTGGGTTCAGAGGTGCTTTTCAGCATCGGGTGCCCAATGTCATCCTAAGGGGGTGAAAAACATGTACTGCATTTGGGCACTTCAGAGCGACTTACGGGACCAATCTCCTGGTTTTAAGGTAAGTATGGGGCAAGGTCCAAGGCAGCACCAACAGGTCACCTCGGGCACCACTAGGGCAGCCGGGTGCAGAGGTATTTTCAGCATCGGGTGCCCTATGTTACTCAATGGAGATCAGTCCAGTCGAAAAGAGGCTGCAGGCTTGGACTGGGAAACCAGTCAGGCTGAACCAACAAGGGGGCTCAGGTCTCATGATGCTCAGGGACATGGAGTCACCTTCGGTCCACCACCACTTGGACCAGGGGCAACTGGTGCAGCATCATTTTTTTTACAGCCAAGTCACTGTCGGTCAAGGGGCTGCACAAAGAGGCTGCAGGCGGCATTGAGGAGTCCCCTCCTGGCAAACCCAAGGTGGTATTATTCTCTGGAGAGCTGGAGGACCACGCTGGCCCAGTTGGCCCACTTCAACTTGGGTTAGGAGCAACTGGTGCAGTGGTGCTGACCTGTGTCGGGTTTATGTGGTCCAGAGTCCTCAAAGTTTGTTTTTTTTGGTAACTGCAGGGTGCAGGGAAGCATCTACACTGCTCCACAGGAATTCCTGAGTCTTGGCAGAAGCGCTAGTAATACTCCCAGGCTTTTGGAGGCACAGCAGCTTACAAGATGAATCGACTTTGGCGCAATCGTCAGGAACAGCGAACAGGCCGGTGCCAAGTCAGTTAGTTCTTCCACAGTTCTTGCTTTTCGTGGCTCCTCAGTCCTTCTTTTGGGTCAGCAGGATCTGATTTCCGCTAAATACTAGTTTTAAGGGTGCTAGGGGAGTGTAGGGTAGGAGCCAATGGGCTACTTACCCCTTGGGTCACTATGCCCCTTATATGACCAGTTTCTGTAGGAAGAGGGCATAAACCTGCCCCAGAGTTCCTAAGTTTGCCATCACGAAGATGACAGACTTATGATTTTCATATTCACTTCAGGTAGCCCACCTTAAGGGTGGAACTAGCCTGAAAGAGAACACGCCTCTCTGACTACTAATTTTTCTGCCTACCTACGTGCCAAATGGGGCCCTGGACAAGGGGGGCCCTGTGAGGGAAGTCAGATTCACATTCTAAAAGTGGTGGGCTCTTTAAAGCTTCCTGCTGTGGAATGGTAATTCGCAGGTTGTCCTGTGGGATGGGGTGTAAACACTCTCAGTCTGAGCAGGCTTTGTTCCTGAGAGCAGAGGACCTCACCACTAGGGGTCAGAAACTTGTCTGTGGTAGCAGGCTGGCTAGGACCAGTCAGTCAGCATACTAGTTAGCAGCTGCCAGATTTCCAGAGGGTACTCTAATGTGTCCTCTGAGTGCATGTATTAATTATCCATCACTGGAATCAAACATCTACCAAACATCTCTAGTTTCTGTGAAGCCATCATGTAGATAGGAAACTCGTTTTTCACCATTGCCCAGCACATGTAGTTAAATTGCTTCCCTGGTCATTTGTACTGGCATTAATTGAACTGGCCATCACAGGGACATATCTGCTCATTCAGATATGTCCACACGTAATATAATGCACCCTGCCTTAGGGCTGTTAGACCTGCTGTAGGGGTGACTTACAAATACTAAATGCAGTGTTAGGGGGCATGGCACACAGGTGTGTGACAAGTCCGATTTTTACTCTTTTAGAGCACCCTGTCATGCAGCCTGCAGTGGCAGTCTGTATGAGTTTGGTGCTGGATCCCTTAGAGTGGCACAAGATATGCTGCAGCTCTTAGAGACCCTCTTTAGTACCTATGCCCTAGGTACCAGAGGTGCCATTTACTACGGACTTACAGAGGTGCTAAAGGCCTGGTCACTTGGGGATCAGATGACCAGTTGTCTTTTTGGGGAAAGAACACTGGCACCGGGGACCTGTTTAGTAGGAACCCAGTGCACTTCAGTCAAAGTTGCATCAAATACCAGGCTACAAGTCGGGGGACTACTGCAACAAAACACAGTTTCCTACAGAAGGGATTAATAAGTTAGTTAACTTTTGCAAATTGTGAGTGAACCAATCAGTTGAAAACCAGCAGCATCAGTCCAAAAACTCTGGGGTGATCATGCAAAAAGAGGAATTTCTTCACAGCTGATAGGTGCAATCATATCAACAATTGGTAACTTTGCCATCAAAAGCCATCCTAAGATAATACAGGGCGGCAAACAGTACAGAATCCATACTTTGGGCTGGATGAAAAACAACTTGATTAACACTTAATTCTACAAGTGTATAACCCACAGTTTGACTCCTTGAGCCTAAACCAAAAAGGGCAAGATGGCGTCTGACTAAGCAGCGCTCGAGATCGCTCCCTATGCCTGAGAAATGAATCGGGAAAGAGGCGGTGTACGGGGGGTCATATGCCCCATGGAGTCGGCGTCTTTGAGCTGTGAATTTGTTTCTGCCGCTGAGGAGCTAACCCGGGGGTTGCTGGTGGCGACTACGGCGGTATTGGCGGCATTGGCGAAACTACGAGATTGGAAGACCGGGCTGAGAGACAGCCTGTGTCCAGGAGACGCCGCCAACTGCGGGTGCGTGGAAGGCTGGGCTAGCGAAAAACGCGGCAGCAAGAAGGAAAGGATTCCTGAAGGCTGCGGGATTACCAGCGGGAAGAGGAGAAATCGGCAGGGTAACTGGCGGAGGGTGCCATTGCGGGAAGAACCCACCGATAGGCAAATCAGACAAGGCGCTGTGTCCGTGTCTCCACTGGATTTTTATAAACCAAGATTTGTAGCAAACAGCACACACGGGATGGCGCCGAAAACAGTGCGAGGAGGAAGAGGAAAAAAACCCAAAATAGAGCAGACGAGCATTAAACACCAGGCTCCCCTGAAGGATTCTGAGAAAACGAAGATTAATGAGGACGCCCTGACTATCTCAGGTGAGAGCGGGGGGATAGAAACTAATATGGGGACTCGGAGCAATGCTAGGGGGAGAAAAGCTAAAGCGCCAGGCACAGAGACTACAATAAGTGTTACCAGTGTGGATAAGCTCACGAACCATGGGGTAAACACAGGCGCCACCAAATCTATTACGGGGTACTTCTCCCCCGTCAGTCAAGATATTAGGAATAAAGCCAAAGCAGTTGAAGCAGGCAGCCCAATGGGAGCAACAGACAAAATTACCAAAGTAATGCCGGGCCGGGAGAAGAAGAAAGAAAAAAATGTGGGTACCTGCAAGGAAAAAGGCAATATATATGAGAACCCAAGGAGGGTTTCGGAGGCGCAGGAGCAGGAAGCTAACTTTGAGCTGCAATGGGGGGAGACCATGGAGATCGAAGCTTCCTGGGCGCTTCAAATAGGTCAAGCAGGCCATGGCGAGAGTGGAATTGAGACGAGCCCAGCAACTCTTACAGACCAGCCAAAGGGGGAAAAAAGTTATGTAGGGGCAGAGGCAATGGGATCAATAATAGCCAGCTCGGAAACTGCACCCGATATCATGAGCCATGTCCCAGAGACAACCGATCCCCTAATGCAGGAGATTGCCTTATGCGGCGGACCCAGTGGTGCTGAGGATAACCCAGATGTAACGGATAATTTCTTCTCCGTTACCGATGGGTCTGAAGATACTCCCTCTGAGGCAGAAGGGAGCGAGGAAGAGATTTCTACGGATGCTAATTCTGTTCCCAGCTCAGCAAGTAGCTAGGGCTCTCTTAAGGAAAGAGATACAGCAATTAGAAAGAAGAGGCTGTCAAGGCGACAAAGAGCACAGTCACAGGAAAAAACACTAGGTGCACAAAGACGACGTAGTAGAGGCGACAGTATAACTAACTTAAGGTGGGACTACTCGGATACCCAGGGAAACTATCCAGAAACAGGGACGCAGAAGGCTCTCGGAGAATCAGAAAGGGAAATGCCTCCTCTGCAGCTGATTTTGAATTCTATAAAGGAATTACAAGATGCAACAAAAACTGAGGGGAGGAAAAATCGTCTTGCAACTATGAACCTAGAAAAGTCAGTAAAAAAAACAGCTAAAGCCTGCACAGAGACCAAAATGAGGGTATCTCATCTAGAAGAGCGCACCAGCAACTTGGAAGATCAACAACTAAAAGAGTCAATTAAGACAAAAGAACATGAGCGGCAGCTATCAGATATCCAATGGAAACTGGAAGATTTAGAGAACCGCCAAAGACGGAACAATCTTAGAATTCTGGGCATAGAAGAAGGAAAGGAAGGGGGGGACGTCCGAACTTTTGTAATACAGCTGTTGAAGGGAGCCTTCCCAGAACTAAGCCACTGGGATTGGGAGAGAGAAGTTCAGAGGGTGCACCGATTTCCATTAATGTTGAAAAAGAGAGAGAATCTGGGGCAGGCTTTGGAAAAAGCTCAGGGAGGCACACAGAGAGCACAAAAGCCCAGGGCTATATTGATATATTTTGGTAATTTCTTACTAAGGGAAGAAGTGTATGCTAAAGCTCGCCCCAATTCTAAGCGCTCGTTTGATGGTCAGTCCTTCTTCACTACTCCAGACTACTGTCATATAACAGTGGAAAGGAGATGGAGATTAAGAGAGCTGCTTGATCCCTGTCATCAGATGGGCTTGCAGGCATATCTCATGAACCCAGCGAAACTGAAGATTATATATAAAAATACTGTCAGAGTGTTCACCTCTGAAATACAGGCAAAAGTATATTTGGAAACATTGAAAAAAGATAGTACCACTGTATGAAAAAAAAATGGACTCTCAGAGACACTGTCAATAAGTAGATATATATTGTAGATATATATTGATATATATAGATATCAGATATAAGATACATGTTGTATATATAGGCACGGGTGTAGATCAGACTGTGGGGTGTAAGAATTGAAGTTGCGGACGATACTATGATATGAAATGATACACCGCCTTCAAAAAAAAAAAAGAGGGGGGGGGAAGGAGGTAATGCATAAGGAGGCTGAGGGTCAGACTCCATCACAGAGACCATAGGTCTGCTTGCCACAGTAGGGGGGGGTTGGGGGGGCCGCCTTTCAGAGGGTGGCTGGGGGTGGGGTCGGGGATGGGGCTGGGGTTGGGGGTGGTGGGGGGACCTGGGGGGGAAAAAAAGAGGAAAAATGTCATTATCACAAACAAAATACACAGGAGGGAAAAGAGAGAAATCAGCAGGATGATGGTGGGGGGGGAGGAAGGAGGGAAAAGGAGGGAAAAAGAGGAAAAAAGAGATAATAAATCTTCATGCGAGTAATTACAATTAATATATGCGGCTTGAATGATGCCAAAAAATGGAGAGAGCTGACAGAGTATCTAAAGTCAATAAATGCCGATATTGTATGTATACAAGAGACTCATATCGAGGCATCCTGAAAATATTTATTAGAACAGCTTGGCTATCAGCTTTTAATATATACAACACAAGGGTCCAGGACGCGGGGGGTTGCTGTGTTAGCGCGGGGTGGGATGGTGACAGTTAAAAAACAGAAAGCAGACTCTTATTTCCGATGGATCATAATGGAATGCAGGGTGCGAAGTTTCGACTTTACACTTTGCTCCATCTATGCCCCAGTAATCGATGATTCAGAGGTTTTGGATTATATTAATGAACAATTAACAAACTGGCCCTTGCCTATCATAGTCTGTGGAGATTTAAATATAAATGGTATACATGGACTGTGGAAAAATGACCCATCTAGGTTCACAGGCCGAAAGAAAAAAACTCACAGGGCACTAATGCAGATGATGCAGGATAATGGATTGACGGATATATGGGAACAACAAAAGAATGGGGGAATGGGGGAATGAGAGGGGGGAGCACTTATTATTCTGCACCACATAAATCCTTGGCCAGACTGGACTATTTTCTAGTATCATCTGTATTGTTGTCGATCTCTAAGGTTAAAAAATTACCGCGGGTGGTTTCAGATCACAGTCCTTTGATACTTGATATAGATATCCCAAACCAGCAAAAAGAGAGATCTAGTTGGACTTTCGAGAGAGCCTTACTTTATGATCCTAATTATATAAATTGGATGGACAGCTGGTTAAGGGAATATCTAAGTATAAATAGAGGATCTGCGCCCCCTAGAATTGTATGGGATGCCATGAAGGCTGGTATAAGGGGAGAGACAATCAGCTATACGTCTAAACGAAATAAACTAGAGAAGGAAGAAATGGAGGGTAGGCAAAGAAAAGTTGCCGCTATTGAAGAGGAATTTATAAAAGCAATTGAAGCTAAACAAGAGATTTCAGGAATCTCACAACGTCTCGCCATGGCAAAGGCAGCTGTGGGCGAGCTATTAGTAAACAAAGCGGCAGGAAAATACCTGGCATGGAAACAGGACCAATATGAAAATAGTGAGCAGATAGGGCGCACTTTAGCCATCAGGACTAGGCAGGTAGCCACAAAGGGGGACATTTTACAGATAAATTCTGCAACAGGAGTAATCGCCAGAACGCCGAAGGATATCTGCGCTATTTTTCAAGAGTTTTATCAAAATCTGTATAATCCTGAAAAAGACGCCGTAGGCGGCAAAATTGAGAGCTATTTGGAGAGGGCTCAAGTAGAGAAATTAATAAGTGCGGATAGAGTATCAACGGATTCCAACTTCTCGCTAGAAGAATTGAGAGGAGCAATTAAAGATCTACCAACTGGGAAAGCGGTGGGTCCTGACTCTATACCACTTGAATTGTATAAAAAAATTCTCTCTAGTATAAAAGTCGATCTTTATCGATTAGTGGTTGATACGCAACGAGGGGCGATCCCTCCCGAGTCCTGGCAAGAGGCGACTATGGTGGTATTTCTCAAAAAGAACAAAATTCCAACTGACCCCGGGTCATACAGGCCCATAAGCTTGATGAATAGCGATACCAAGATCTATTCTAAGATGTTAGCTAATCGCCTCAGCGTGTTTATTGGGAAGATTGTCTCCCCTCGCCAGCATGGGTTTATCCGAGGCAGGGGTACAGCGGATCATATTCGCAGAGTATGTGCACTGTTCGATGGGACAGCAGCCTCACGAGACCCTATGGCTCTAATTTTATTAGATGCAGAAAAAGCATTTGATAGGGTCTCGTGGGGCTTCCTCTGGGCGGCCTTAGGGAAAGTAAACATAGGGGATGTTTGTATTGGGGCGCTGAGGGCTCTATATTTGAACCCCACGATAAGATTGAGGATCATGGGGGAGCAGAGCGGGGTTATAAAAATTGGACGGGGAACCAGACAAGGGTGCCCATGCTCCCCATTACTCTTTGCACTACATATAGACGCATTTATAAGAAAGATAGAGCTAAACAGAAACATTTTACCCGTTGTCCTGAATGGACACGAAACAAACATTTTAGGGTATGCAGATGATTTGGCTGTAATATCTGTGGACCCGGCAACAGCCTTGCCAGAGATAGAAAGGGAGGCAGCAGTTTATGGGGCACTTTCAGGGTATAAATTAAACGAGAGCAAAACCCAAATAGTAATTAATAAAATGGTAAGGATGGTGGATAAAAGAATAACAGACTCAACCACTTATTTAGGAATAACAATAACTTCTGACCTCTCAAAGATAGTGGAAATGAACTTGAGACCGGTAATCAAAAAGGCTAAGGGGGACTTAGATAGACTAAGTAATCTGTATTTAACCACAATTGGCAGATGCAATTTAATAAAAATGATTTTCCTTCCAAAAATATTATATTTGTTTCGAACAATTCCGCTGAGATTTAATAACAACTGGCTCAGTGAAATAGAAGGATTTACAAATCATTTTATTTGGGCCACAGTTAAAACGCGGCGAGCATTGAAATTCCTGTCACTACCGAGAGAGCGTGGGGGTCTAGCGGCACCAGACTATAGGGCATATTATTGGGCAGCTGTCCTACAATATACCCGTGGGTTAGTGGGCGGAAATATGGAGGATCAATGAAGAGTAGGGGAGAGTGTTCCTGATATATATGAGTTATTGATCGAGGGTTCTAACAAATGGCTTCTTACATTTAATGAAGGCAGTTATTACAAGAAGGTCAAGTTCAAGACTCTGGGCGCAGCAATGGCAATATGGTCAGCTGTAAGGAAGAGAATGAAAATCGGGAGGATGAATTATTATACTCCGCTATTTAACAATCAGTCGTTATCAACAATATTCCATGATCCAGTTATGAAGCGCTGGGATATGCAGGGGATAAAAATAATAGGAGATTTGGTAGGCACAATGGGTCTTATAACATTCGACCAAGCACGGCAGTTATATAATCTAGATCGTAGAGATTTTTTTAAATATCTACAGATAAGATCGGCTCTGTCAAAGAAACAGGGAGGGGATATTAATTATAAAAGAGTAGAAATTATAGATATCCTTAGGGATAACAAAGGCTGCTCAATCTCCCAGGTTTATGGAGAATTGATCAGGTTTAAAGAGGATGACCGTGGGAAACTCATTGACAAATGGAATAACAAGCTGGACTTAGCTGGTAATGAGGTTGAAAAAGCGATTAAACTATCGAATTTAGTGCTTAGAGCCGCCACTTTACAAACCCAACAGTATAAGACTATCTATGAGCTATATTATACACCATACAGAATTTCTCAATGGGGGGGAACAACGGGAGTGGTCTGCCCTAGATGCCGGGCGGCACAGGCGGATACCATCCATATGTTCTCCGCTTGCCCTGCCCTGGATCTATTTAAGAATACAATAGAGCTATTTCTGGATCATGAACTTGGGATTAAATTAAATATAACTAATGAAGTTATGATATTGGGTGTAACCAGGGATGGTATAGAACAATCTCAAGAGGAGTTCATTTATATAGCAATGACTCTATGTCGATTATGTGTTGCAGCGATGTGGAAAGACCCCAACCCGCCAACATTCCAACAATGGAGGGCACGATTACTAGCGATATTTGTATTAGAAAAAGCTCTGTATGACAAAAAAGGATGGAAGACACAGCATATGGGGAAACGGATATGGACTCCTATTATTGATTGGAAAGATAGACTTGAAAATGACTGAAATAGCAAAGACTCTTCCCTTTTTTCTTTTCTCCTTCTCTACTATTCAGAGGCTTAATCATGTCTTAACTATGTCTATTTGTATATATTGCACTGTTATCCTTGCTGAATTTGTTGTAAAATTTGATGAATGGAATCTGTATAATGAAATACATGGATTGATTTTCTTATGTGATAATGAATAAAAAAAAATTAAAAAAAAAAAAAAAGAAAAAAAGCCATCCTAAGATAATACAGGGCGGCAAACAGTACAGAATCCATACTTTGGGCTGGATGAAAAACAACTTGATTAACACTTAATTCTACAAGTGTATAACCCACAGTTTGACTCCTTGAGCCTAAACCAAAAATTAAAGATGACATTTTCTCCTACAAGCCATCAGTGAGAATTCAAACACGGCTAAGTTCAAAGAAATATGGACATGGCAAAACTGATTCTAGAAATGAATTGGCCCAACAACTCAGTAAAGGGATTTGGGCCGATCAAGTTGCTGTTGGGGAAATATTGTAGCGATCATTTATAGCTCTGATAGATTGGTTAGACACAGTATAGAACAGAACTTCCAGCAACGTGGAGACATCTTCGGATGGCCAGGATGTAGATCTATTGCCATTCAGACAAACATCCTTCCATCTGCTTTCTCCTTCTTTCACAGGGTTGGCATCTGGAGTACTTGGTCTGCAGCACCATGAGCCACTCCTGGGGTATCCAGTGTTGCAAGTGCTAGTGCTGATCACTGCTGGTACTAATGTGTCGATAACTGTATAGCTCTGTATCTCTAAACTCTGTTGTAGGCAGGAGGCTCAGGAGCTGTGAAGAGGGTGACAGAGAGAGAGAGAGAGAGAGAGGGAGAGAGAGAGTGAGAGAGAGCGAGAGAGAGAGAGAGAGAGGGTAATGTGCGGAGGAACATGGACATGGTCGGTGATAAACTGTAAACTGTGTGGATTCTGACAACATCTCAGCCTATGTTTCCTACTTTTCCCACAGATTGTGGTGATACAATATTTTACAACTACCTCTTCCTGAACCAGCAACCCCCTTTAAACAAGAGAAGCACTTCTAGTATTTAGGAAATCTTCTGGAACTTGTGTGATTCTACATGTATGGTATAAGGTTGCAAAGACATATCTCTGTAATCAACCCAAATGGCTAACAGCACTGTCAATGCTATCACTCCTGTTATAAGATGAAGCCTGCTACACAACTATACTGCTACTTCACCAATATTTTTTGGACTCGAGGCACTGACCGAGAGTAACTTCTATGTCTGATCTGGCAAACATAAGTAGAAAAAGTAGAAATTATAGTAAAGCACCCTATCTAATCTTACTGGCATTGAAAGCAAGACCTACTCTAAGAGGTGGAGCTTAACGCTAAGAATATATCTTCTCTGTTACTATTTTTAAGCAAATTTGTGATTTGGTTGAAGAAGCTCAGCTTTTCTTGAGGGCAGCATGATATTTATACCTATGGATGTAGATGAAACCCAAATAAGTGTCCATTTTTGTTCCCTAGGCTGCTGCTCATTTACTTTGTTTGGCTGATGTGATTAGCTGGCTGCATATATTTGAATCTACAAGTCATGACCACCTTACGCAGAGACACTCACTGTGGTTCAAAACGCTCCTGCGGTCAAAAGAAAATTGCTACCTAGTTGGTTATCACTAGTCATCCTCCTGTTTTTCAGAGTTCTTACTGCCAGCGATGTCAGGGACTGGGAACAAAAACCGGCCCTGGCAAACTGCTCAGCTGGCCCCCCCGGGGGTGGGGGAAGTGCAGTTGAGCAGTTTGCGAGGGCCGATTTTGGCTGATTTTGTTACAGGAGGGCCGATTTTTCAGACCCCCGGCAACAGAAACGGCCCCCAGGGGGCCAAAACCCCTACCCTAGCGGCCTACCGGGGAAATGCCTGGTGCCCGCTATGGGCAGTCCGGCCCTGAGCAATATCAACAAAAAGCCTTCTGGTGGTACCCACAACTTAAGCAGTCACCTGTACCCTCTACATCTACTGAAACCACTATGAATTCTGCCGCAGATGGTATAAAATTGATTTTACAATCGACTTTGAACTTGATATAAAAACAATTTTGGCTGCAAATATGAAAGGTAACATGTTGAATGATCAAAACTGAAGTTTTATGCCAGATTAACCTGGCACCCAAGCTATGGAATTCACTACCTCGGAAAATTAGATTCATAGTTACAGAATCAACCTGGTTGTTCCACGAGTTCTGCTAATCTCCTCTCCTGCTGTCTGTACTGTATTTTATGCTTAGCGTTGGGAAGCCTTTGGGTAGCCATGCGCTCTACAAATCCCTATAACATAACATAACATTCACAGAAATCACAGAAAAAGGGATGTTTGGACCACCTATTTATACATAAAGTGTTAACCACTCCAGTTGATTGACAAAAAAAAGTGGAGAGAATTATAGCTAGATGTTGCCAAGAGGATCCAAATAGTTTTCCTAAATCTGGTGGACCCCCACATCGCTTGATTATCAAATGTTGCCATATTAGCACCAGGCAGCCATTAATTAATGGAACATAGGGACAGAAAATGTTGTACATGAAGGCAAGAATGTATAGTTGTTAAAAGAGTCTATCAGGGAGGAGCAGAGGAATGAAGAGATGTATTTGAGGATTGTAAATGAGGAGCTAGTGAATAATTCATTTAGAAATTAGATCTAATCCATCAAATACCGCCATCCGAGGGGCACGTTTCGCACCTAAGTGCATTCTGCCATGAATGTCACGTCACTGACAGAACACCATGTTCCCCATGACTCAAGTAGGTCATACTACCATTCACAAATGTGTCTCACCAAGGACTTGTGAGGCCCTCACCTAGTAGCAGAGGGTGACCACGATGAAGCTCATACCTGACTGTTGCTCTGACAATAAGGCTCTCCCTATCAGATCAGTTTGTTGATCAGAAGACCTCACATAAGGACAGAGGGTGTTCTGTTCGTCCCCGCGATAAGATGCTACAGCTCTGTTCATAAGGGATCAGGAGATTTAGGGTGCCAATGTGACCTCACCCGTGTGTTTGGGTCACAGCACAAGCTGACAAGCCAAGGTTCATGTCCCTGCACAACATACACACACTATATACACAAGCACCCACACACACATGCACACACACACATAAAGATACTAAAGATGTTTGCTCACCTGCGCAAAGGCATGCTTTCCACAGAGCATCACAGAATGGGAGTCTAATGATATCACTGGTTGGCCATAATCTTTGGACCGCCTGCTCAAGAGGTGAGAGCGCTGCCTCTCCGCAGGCCCCTTAGTTTCAACTCCTTCCATATCTGATAATCCTACTAATATGAGCGGCGCCGTTCTGCTTTGGCATCTTCTCAATTCCAATGTGATTTTGTTTGGGGAATTCCGTCCCTATGATGCACAATTATTAGATTCTGTCCCCCAGAATGAGGAATAACATGCACAGCATGCAAACATAGAACTAGAGGGTCCTCTTCCACATGCAGATCTCCAGTCTGCGGGCTCTTCTGCGCCAGTGTGACTCCTGCTGTAAGCGGGTGGTCTATGGTAGCCTGGCCTATAGTGGGCTGGCGGTGAGCAGGCAGAGGGGCTTTCATGCTCCCCCTTGCCATAGGAGTGTATCAGGTGGGGGGTATACTTAACTAGGCCCGAAGCCCCATGCCTGATTCTCATGCAATTTCACAGGGCAACTTTTCTAGATGGCAGAAACGGGTCCCTGACGGGGTAAATCTGGGTGCGGGAACACTGGGGCACAAATGATCAGGCAAAGAGAGTCTGGGCTTTATGACTCAATCACGCGAGGTGGCTGCCCTTTTGTTGGTCTCACACCCAGGCACGGGGCTCTCTTCAACGTGGGCTCGCTTTGGAAAAGGGCTGCTAATGCTAAAACAGTAGCTTGTTCAATCGGCGTCAGTAAGAATAGACGCCTGAGTGTGGATGCCTTTCTTTAGGCAGCGGGTAAGAGATACAAGGGGTCCTCTCAACAGGGTCAAGGGAGAGCCATGGATTACCCACCATAATGAAATATCCGAAGGCTCTGCCATAACTTCTTTAGCATGGCTGTCTCTCGCATAATATCAGTTGTCCCTCTAGAAATTATCACATGGCAACCACATTTAAAAATCAAAAGGAACTTCAGTGCTGTGGTTGTGCCAGAAGATATTTTTTAACATGTTTTAATACAGAATACTGTAAATAAATATATTTGATTGAGAAAAGAAAATTGGGAAAACGTGTTCACGATGGATTTCACGGGAACAATTGAAAACATATTCCAAAATACTACAGGCCTCACTGACAGCAGAAAGGCCCTCTTTTACGTGTGCATGTGTTTTTACAACTTCCATATGTAAGATGCGTATCAGAGTTAAACCATTTGAGAATCACAACTTGAGCAAGCCCAAAGGCACTGTGGCTTCCATGTTTTAAAGAATGAGTGTGGGAGAATCATCTTAATACCAGATGTACGCTCAGACATGTATCTGTTGCCACTTTCATTATAGTTGGGCCATAAAATTAAATTTAGGAGCTGTCATTGGTTTCAATCACTGAAGCAACCACCTGGAGGGACCTATTCTGGAATTGGATATTGTGGAGATCCACAGTCCAATGTCCAGTTCCCAGCCTTTTCAAGGAGGTATCTCTATCCGCAGTTTGTGTAATGCAGTTATATGAAAGACACTAGCCTTGTTGGTGAGTTGTCCAGCTGACCAGAGGATACCACATTCAGGGACGTAAAACACACAGGGAACAAGTGTGAATTTGGGGTGGAGCAAAGGAAAAAGAAAGGGAAGTAGGAAGTAAAGGGGCAGTATTAGGAAAGAGAAGACACATTGAATGTTGCAGAAAAGTGGATAAAGCATGGTCCACATAGTAGTTGGCCTGATGTCCTAACATTGAGCCATGATACCACAACTGGCAATGAAGAAACAGCCCACCCAACCACAGTACTATGCCGCTACTTGCTGAGTAGACATCATGAGTGGCCCTTGCATGAGACAGAAGGTGCCCCAGAGAACGCACTGAGTAGAATAAAAGAGGGCAATCTGCAAGCTCCTTATACAGAGTGTGCAGTACTACTAAGTGCAGACCCATACTAGAGGCCAACTTGACTTCATCGGGTGATGAATGTGAGCCCATGTGAGCATAACCGACAGACGTTAAAAGACCCTGGACTGGGCTCCCAAGAGACAGGTGCAACCAGTAGCCTACGCAACACTTTTCAAAGAAGTGTATCCGCCATCACGAAAAGAGACCCATGCGTCAGCATCCTCAATCTTTGAGCTCTTGTAGTCAGGGACCCTGCTAGTGGATACAAGAAAAACCCAAGACACAGAGAAGAAACTGGGGCAGCATAAAAACAGCATACACCTTGCTATGTTCTGTTATGTTGTTATGTTATGTGGTTATGTTATGAGGATTTATAATGTGCCAAACTCACCCCGAAGGGGTATTCTGGCGTGGTCAGGCAGAACAACTGCATGCAACACAAAGCAACAACACAATTGAAGGCACAGGTAGTCTGACACCAGATTACCCGCGGAGCATTAAATGAGCTCGATACCCACACTGATAACAGATAACATCATATGTTGTTGATAGAGTGGTAATCACATTTCTTTGTTGGGGTGCAATATAATCACGTATAGACTGCACCCGCATATAATCCTTTGTTGTATTAATGGAAAGTGTAAGAATTGGTTAAATGTATTAACATGAAAATATTATGTATTTTAGGCCATTGAAAGTAGCATTGGAAAACAACCTGGAAAATGGATGTAACTAGCAGGAAACCTTAACGTGAAGAAATCGTGCTGTGCAACTGACCACTGTTTATGTACTAAGCGTGCTTATTAATCATAACATTTCAGATGTAGGCAAATGCATCAATTAAAGTTGCCTTAATGGTATGTGAGTTTGTAAAACACATATGATGCTTTCTTATGTTAGCTGAATCTCATAGGCCTCAAATGCAGTTTCCTGAAAACTCTCGCTTTAGAATTAACAACTTGAATTTCATGTGCGGTTCCCTGAAAACTCTCGCTTTAGAATTAACAGTTTGAATTTCATGTGGTGTGAAATTTGTTCATTCTCACGTTTTGTGTTGCAGGTGAAAGAAGCGCTCTCATTAGATAGAATAATGTTTTTTTACTAGTCAGGCAAGGAGAGACGAGGTTACAATCATGAGGCTTGAGTCATAAAGGAAGGTCGTTGTGCTTCACAAAGGAGAAGGCCTGGGAACCAAGGACAAATTGTATCAAGAAAAGTATACCATTGCCCTGTGGAAAATCTCCTCCAAGACTCTACTCAGAGCAGATGGTGTAACTTGCACTGTACCCTGGCAGTGCTATCTACAGATAACTGTTGTTGAAGTTATGGATAGTGCCCCACTTCTTCTTGCCTACAGAGAGAGATCATCTTAGAATAAAGCTCTGTCTTGGTAGCTTTCTGCTACATGACCCATTGATCAGGGAGAGGCTTCTTAGGAAGATTCCACCTACTGACACCTTTTACTCCTTCATCTGAAAATACTTAAGTATGGATGTCATTTAGTGTTAGAGTAGGGAGAGAATTGATGCTTTTCATTCACCAACCCTCAAAGCAGGGAAACTTGGACTCATGCTTTCTGATTTTCTGTATGTTACTTCTTGAACTAATTGTATTGCTTATGTTGCATCGTCTAAACTGGATACGCAGATTTGGCTTTATGATAATTCCTATGTATTTCCACACTCTCGTATTGAGGTGTCTCTATTTTCAGTTATTTTTGACTTTGTAATAAATCAAACTAAGTTTACGTAGTTGTCCATGGTTACTATGTATCTTAGAGAATTATTGACTAATTGATTGCTCGCCTAACGAATTTTTTCCCCTTTACACTTTCATGCTGCAAAAAAGAACCATCGAATTGTGACTCTAGAACAGGTCTGGAACTTATGGGCCCGGTCCTTTAATTATAAAACAGGAAGCAGGGGTTTAGAGAGTCAACATGTCCATATATGTACAAAGTAGGTCTCATAGATCACCTTTCCAGGATTTAAAATATCAGAAAAGAGTAGTGAAATGGACACCTGAAATGCACAACCCATTTTAGAATGCCTTCGCTCTACCTGTTTGAAAGGCATTTAGATGTGTGTAGTCACTACCAAATTTTATCAGTACTTTATTCAGAATTTCTCAACTATCAACTTGACTAAGAAAATAACTTTATTTCAGTGGGGTGAAGAACACAAAGAATCATTCTCCTCAACTTTAGGATAGACTTTCCCTCTGCTATGATATTCTGACACCTACATGTCCAGTTACCATTCATAGTGAAAGCAAGTGTCTTATCACTTGCTGTGGGAATTCTTATCCCAACAGAATACCACAACTGATGCCTTATGTGCAGGATAATATTACTCTTGCAGTCTGTGAGCATAGACCTAAGTTATAATATAGATGACAAGCAATTGTTAGCCAGAAAAAAATCTTTTGCCCACTGATATAATTATTTAGAGTGTGGCAAGAGTAAGGTCAAAATGATCATATGGTTATATTGGCAGGCCACAGAAAGTGCCCATGCTCCATCAAGCACATTGATCTCTTTTGTTTTCTTGATTCCATTATTATCTCACATATCTTCTGAACCATCATGGGACAACTGATGCCCCAAACAGGGTAAGATGAGGAGTCATCCCAGCCTCCGAGAATAGTAGCTATTACCACAGTACCAGAGGACTATGCTGATTTTTTCCAGAAACTAGTGACACAAGCACAATAATCTATTGATAGTATATATTGGTTGTGGCATGAACCAAATAGACAGTGAAGTCTTTCTTGACTGAAGCAAAGCCTTGTATCTTCCATGAAAAGATTACATGACCAAGTTTTACAGTGGTGTCATGTCATGACTGTCTAGTGGCTGGTCATCCATTGGTGTTTGAGTAAATAATTGAACTAAAAATGCCATTGATCACAAAGTTTGTGGCCAGAATATCGTGATGTCAAATATATCATGGGATTTAATTGCAAATGCAAGAGTATAATTTATAGGCATTTAATTCAGCTTTTGTTTTTTAATTGCTGTGTATAATCTTGTTTGGTTTACTATAATTGTATAAAATATCATTTTATAATGAGTTTGGTAATTATTAGTGATTTTAGTGTTATAAGTTAGTATTATTGTAATACAATTTGCATTTAATTTGTTTTGGTATAGTTTGTAAGTTTTTATATCAAATGTATGTTTAATTTAATTAGAAATTGTTAATTTAGAATCAGTTTGGTGGGTTTGTACAGGTGGAAAGATTTTTTAAATATAAATAATTATTTTTAATTTATATTTATTTTATTCTGTAATTTAAATTTTAATTCATAATTAATTATCTAAAGAAATAATGAATCAATGGTATTTTGAATATTTATTTAGCATTTTGGTAAACAAAAGAGAACATGACACATTTCAGCATCATCATAAGTATCAAAGGAGACATGAATACAAGAGGATTCGGCACATACCACCTACCGAGATTGCACATGCTGGGTGAACAGGAGAAATCCAACAATGCACTGGGATACTCAACAATCCACCCCCCAGGTTGTTTGTACAAAAAAACAAACAGGCAGTATTCAATAATGTCAATGAAAAATACCCCACAACAAAGGTGGGTTGATTCATATTGAGGATAGGTCTAACAGGAAGATGGGTCACGGTGGGTCACTCTTTCAGTTTGAGGGGGAGAGAACCCATATATTGGAGGCCCTCAGCATTTTAGACATGGTGAGATGTATTCCCCCTATTCTGTTATTTTGTCGTATGTGTGTAGTGAAAGGACACTATGTTTCATCTAATTTAGCCACCCTGTCCCTGAGGACAGCGATAAGCTTTTCCATGGCATACAGATTTCACAATTATCTCCACCATAGGTTTAGTGTGGGCGTTTGAGGTTGTTTCTACATTTGTGCTATGCATAGACTTCTGGCTAGTAGTTCATGGGAAAGGAGTCGCTCCGTGGAGTCGACAACAAAAGAGTTCTCTCTGCGGGAGGGTCACCCGAGAGGATCAGCGATGGATTGCGGGGTAGAGTGCTACTGGTAACTCTGTGTATCATGAGGAGGACCTTGTCCCGGAATTTTATCACTCTCGAGCATGTCCACCATTTATGCAGAAATGCACCCCGCTCCCCACATTCCTTCTAGCAGGAGTCTGAGCTCCCAAACATGTTGTGTAACTGCACTGGTGTCAAATACCATTGTTTGAGGAGATTGTAGGGGTTTTCTTTATAGCTGAGGCAGATAGAGAACTTGGAGGCCCTTTGCCATATTGCTCCCCAGGTGTCATTGGTGATGTCTATAAGCAATTCCCTTTCCCACTGTTTTATATAGGCCTGTTTCTTTAGTGGAGTAACGTTAAGTATGTGGGGATTTAGCCACGATATGCCTTTGCGTATGACAGTCGAAAGGCATATTGATCATATAGGTGTCTCTTCTCTTTCCATGGCCAGGCGAGTGGGGTATCATCCAGCCCAGTAGAAAGCCTGGCCTAGCTGGTAAGCATCTCATCTATTCAGGCGGAATTTCTCCCTTATGTTCTCGTTAGTTCTCAGGTCGCTGTCATCATAGAAGTCCCTGAGTTTGGGGGTTCGCCCATGGGCCCAGCAGAAGGAATCTGAGTGAACTGCACCCAGCGGGAAGTTCCAGTTGGGCACAAGAGGAGTGAGTGGAAAAGGATCAGATGGGATTTATCATCTACCTCGAACCTCTCGCCATTGGGCTTATAGAGTGGAAGTCAGTGGGTGGGTTAGGGGATCCGGGGCACCCACTGACATGGAAAGCCGGAGAATGCCATCAAGAGGGGTCGGGGGAAAAGGCCTCTTTGACCTGCACCCGGGTTTATTGTCTGGATCGTGATTCAAATCAAATGAGGGCCGTAGGTGTGCCACTCGGATATAAGTGGAAATGTATGGGAACCTCAGGCCACCATCAGCAGTAGGACGGTATAGAGTCCCCGAGCTACTCGTGGTGACCCACCCCCCAAACAAAACTGAGCCATCTTGGGTGGGGGTTGCGGTTAGCGTTTCAGGCGCCGCTAGCCCGAGGATTCAAATTCCGGATGCCAGCGCTAGCGCATAGCACACGCTGTACTCCTGAGACAGAAGCCGGGAGGTAATTTTAATTCTCTCTTGTTATTTGACCTGCATTGTAATTTTTAACTGATTGATAGCCCATTTACGCTCTCAACTCTCACTCACATTACCTGTGCCTTGCTGCCACCGCCATTGTCCGGACCCGTTGCGCTACTGCAAACGGAGGACTTGGTTGCTAGCAGCAGGCTGCCATCTTGGGTGGGGGTTGCGGTTAGCTATTCAGGTGCCGCTAGCCCGAGGATTCAAATTCCGGATGCCAGCGCAAGCGCATAGCACACGCTGTACTCCTGAGGCAGAAGCCGGGAGGTAATTTTAATTCTCTCTTGTTATTTGACCTGCATTGTAATTTTTAACTGATTGATAGCCCATTTACGCTCTCAACTCTCACTCACATTACCTGTGCCTTGCTGCCACCGCCATTGTCCGGACCCGTTGCGCTACTGCAAACGGAGGACTTGGTTGCTAGCAGCAGGCTGCCATCTTTGGTGGGGGTTGCGGTTAGCGTTTCAGGCGCCGCTAGCCCGAGGATTCAAATTCCGGATGCCAGGGCAAGAGCTCAGCGGACGCGCGCGGCGGGCGCGCCGGCAGCGCACCGAAGGCGCGCTAAAGGCAAGCCCGTCCGTGCCCGTCCCCAAATATGGAATTCTCTTCCCTCGGAACTTAGACTTGAAACATCTTTTCCGCGTTTCAGAATCCTTCTAAAAACTCTCCTATTCACTCAGGCTTACCTATGACCTCTTGGTTCAGTACACTGCTGCTACAGCGCCATGAAACCTTCTTGGTGTACGTGCGCTTTATAAATAATTTTAACATAACATAACATAACATTGCATACCTGTGTTTGCCTCGCTTGAGGTATAGTAAGGGGGAGGGTCTGGAGGACGTAGAACATGCGAGGCATAAAGTTCATTTTAAGGCAGTTGCCCCATTAGTAGAGATTTTTGAAAAGGGAGGTATTACGTATGCAACCGCTGCAACAGCTGCGGTTGCATCTATGGCGGTGCACATATCCCCGAATATGGCACAGGAAATGGGAACAAAATCACAGAAAATATGTGAATTTTACACACATGCATGCCATTTATGGGGATATGCCTTGTGCACCATGTACCACATTGTTGGAGTGTGGCAGAATGTGTACAGTTCAGTCAATGGGCACACATACCACATAAGGACTTAACTTAAGGATTCTGGCACCCACAGGATCGTAGTCAACAGGGTGCAGCTGCTCAGGTGTAGGGGGGATCTGTAGGCAGGGATCTATGGCAGAGACTGCTGGAGAGAAGCGGATTTGGGTGAATATGCACTTCCAAATCCATAGTTTCTGATGACTCGATGCAGTGAGTTGGACCGCCACGATAGGGTCGTCGGAAACCCACATCGTAATCTGGATGACATTTGGAGATCCCTGTACTGCCCTACAGAGGCTGTTTTTCTCCGACCACCATCTCTGCGGTTGGAGTGAGACTGTCGGAGTCAGTGGACTTTTAGCAGTCGGTCAGAGAACAGGATGCATGCATTGTAAACATCCGTCAGTCTGACCGGCATCATAATCAGGCCCTTAGTATGTGACGGGAGTTCAACCCCAAGATACGTAATATCTGATGTGATCCATTGAAAACCCAACCCCTGGATGGGTTCACAGTGGCTACCCTTTAGATCAGCTTCCCCCATGTCCGAGGATTTAGAGAAACTAATCTTAAAGCTGGATGTCCATGCAAACAGATCAAGTTTCCTCATTAATGCTGGATAGGAAGACTCTGGATTGGTGATAAAGCATATGTCATCCGGGAATGGTGCCAGTTAATGCTCTCTGTCGCTGATTCTCATACCATGGATTGCAGGGTTACGCCGGATTTTCGCTACTAAAGGCTCCATGGATAGAGCAAAAATTGAGTGGGACAGGGGACACCCTTGACGGGTCCCTCTTTTGAGATTGATAGTGGGCGGCAAGGAAGCGTTGATCTTTATCTTGGCCGCTGGCTTCTTGAAGTTGGCTTGTATATAGGTTTTCATCTTTGGGCCCATGTGAGTTTTAGCCAAGACCTTCAACAGGTATGTCCACGTCACCCTGGCAAACACTTTCTCAGCATCCAGGGAGAGGAGTACCAGGGGTAAGCGGCTCTGCTCTGCTGCTTCCATAAGGGCGCAGCTAGGCGAGTATTATCATTGGCCTGTCTGTTGCATTTAAAACAGGATTACTGAGGTGCTATGATAGTTGGCCATGACATGTAACAAGAATGGATGTGAAAATTTCTACGTCACAATTCAAAAGTGCAATTGGTTAATATGAAGCGCAACATGTTGGGGCTTGTGAGGTTTCAGGAGTAATGTAAGATGGGATTCTAGCATCGTGCCAGCGACTGTGCCTGACTTTAAAAATAATTAAACACCCATGCCAGAGGTTCAGCTAGTAGGATGCGAAGGCTTTGTAAAAGATACCTGGGAACCTGTCTGTGTAGGGGGCCTTACGTGTTGAGAGATTGCAGATTGCTGCACTAACCTTGTATGAGCTAATGTCATCCTCTAACAGGCCTAGCTCTTCCTCTCTATCACGGAGTACATAGTCCCTGAGGTAGTCCTCTTGGTGCTGTTCGTCGAGATTTTGGCATCAATGGAGTGCTGAATAATAATTGTTGAAGACTGACAGTGTAGAAATCAAAAACCTTTTAAGGGGTTCACTGATGCACCTGGTCCTTAAACCAACAAAGAAGAGATTGGCACAGAAGCTGGAATAGTAAAACACAAGTTTATTAACCTCACATGAGGGAGACTGACCTCACATGAGGGAGACTGCGTCAATACGGTACCCTCAGGCCACTGTAATGAGACAGTCTAAGGAGTACAGAGAACATGGGTCTTATATATACATTTGTTGCATAGTCAGCATGAGACCAAGGGGAGGTACTGGCACATACAAGAATAGTTATTGACTAATATGGGTATACAAAAATTGCTTGCTCAACAAAGTGGGAGCACAGACATTTCTCCTTACATCAGTAAAAACAGCCTGACAGTTATACACTAAGAGCAGGTGCATTCTGGCAGCTACAGGTCTTTCTGAGCATGTGCAAGGATCTGGCTCCGTGCTGAAGGAGTTAACTACATCACATGACACAAGCAGAATACAAGGGCAGTCAACAGTGAAGAGGGAGAAAGCACATGGCGAGCACATGGCCAACTAAAATGGCTGCCACAAACAAAATGGCTTCAGCTGATGCTAACAGCCATGGCAGCTAGTTTTCCACAGATGGCCGTTTTAGCATTAGCTGAAGACATCCGCTACGATCTAGAAGGAATATAGGAAATATTTTGCACATTCATTCTCATAAATTAATATCTTGATCCATTGCTAGGTGGGTATTTACATTCTAAACATTGTTAAGCAGGCATATATAAGTTATAGACAGGAGCACAAAGGGAACAGAGCATTGGGTCATAATGAACACACAGATAGCAGGAGAAAATAATGGCTATTGTTACAAACAGAACTATCAATATTTTCCAACCCCAAGCAGAAAGCAAATCCCTAAACCATCCAGTCCAATTCTATGTTTCAGGGCTCCTATGTATTTTTAATAGACCTTTCCAATGTTCTTTTCATGAGGGCTAGAGTATCAATTAATATACTTCAAGAGGAGGGACCAAAGGGGTACATTACTAACAAAAAGTCCTTGAGGAATTGAAGCCGCTGTACAACCAGCCAGAGGGGAGTCTTCTCCCTGTGTCCGTCTGAGCCTCACAGGCAGGCTCCTATTGTTCATCCAACGGTGGAGCTGCACAACTTGCAACTCAAGAAAACATAACGGCCCAGTTTTAAGGGAAACGTTTCTTCTTTCAGGATAGGGCAATCACCCTCCGGGGCAAATGCCCTCAACGATCCTGTCCAGTGTCTCAGGCAGTGTACCAGTTTTCTTTACTTTAATCTAACAGGCACCATAGGCACAGCACCTGTACCCTGAACTCAAGTCCTTCCCTAACTCCTGTGTTGCTCCGCTGGCGCACTGCTCTTTTGTTGGGGCCACAGATTGTACCCAGTATACCCAGGTATCTCTTGATCAACAAACAGAGATGCAGACTTGCATTCACTTAGAGACCAGGACTCAAAGGCTTGATGCTGGAATATCTGAAGCAACCCTTGTTTCAAAGGGGGTCACCTCAAGCAAAAGACTCCTTGCTGTCCTTGTCGGTCTGTGGCTCTCTCAGCTGGGCATCAAAAACTGCATTCACAATTTCTCCATTCTGATTTGTGACCCCGTCTTTCGCCCAAGATAGTGGCGGGGGTACACACTTCACATTCTAGTGCTTCCGGCCTTCTACCTTCAATGAGGTCTTAGTTGCCAGCAATGCCTGTGCTGGTTCCCTTCACCTTGGCTTCAAGCTGGACTGGCGCTGACTCTTCAGGCTGAATCTGATGTACGGGCCCCTCTGGCAATGGTTGTAGGGCAGCAGATTAACAGATAAGCAGATATTGGTGAACAGAACAAAAAATATTTTGACAAGGCATACAATTAATCTATCAACAGAGAGGATAGTCTCAGAATACTCTCTTAGTCTTGGGGCGCCCCATACATTAGCAAGGCACCCAAGAACCACTTCTATCTGAGAGCAAAAAACACACCCTGGACCTATTAGCGAGTTTCGTTTGTATAAGCTTTATTCGAGACAATTCTCATAAAAGCACATAAAATCAACACAATTATACAATAATACATTATTACGGATTAAAAATTCATTAAACATAAAGTACGGCTCATACAACATTTGCATATAAAAACCATATTTACAAATAGTATTACATTAATCATTGTTGAGAGGAATACCTTGTTATCTGCTTCCCCCCAGGGACCGTCTTCTAATTGCCCATGCCCAACCCAGGTATTTAGCTACCCCTATGACTATCGAATCCTGAGTTGTTGTACGTAGGATTCTTAGAGCCACTGTGCTGTCTCGTGTCCCCAAGTTTTTGCATACCGGCGAGAGCCATTTTCTCCTCGGATTCACATAAGCGTGACATACGAAAAGAAAATGGCCTATGCTCTCCTCGGCATTTTCGCATGCTGGACATAAGTTATTGGTGGGTCTGTGCCAGCCAGATGTCAGTTTCTTGAGGGGGATAGATCCTGATCTTAGCTGAAATACAAGTTTCCTGTCCATTGGTACCGTGATGTTGTCCCAGTAATTTTCCAGGGCAGGAAAAATTTTTATCTCCAGGAAGCGACCAGTCATAGAGTCGGCCCTGGTGTCATTCAGCATCTTACCGCCAACCCAATCCCAGTATTGTTCTTTAAGGGCTTCTTTGCTAGGGAAGATCTCTCCCTCAGGGTTATTCCAAAGATTTGAAAACCCTAAGTTTACTAACATGGACTTCAGATGTTTTAGCCATTTTATCTTATGGAAGGTATCTTCCTTGATAATCCATTGAAAACCCTCCGCATATTGTCTTATTTCTGGAGTCGTCCAGAGACGTCTCCAGTAAAGGACTGGGCGCAATCGGGCTCTATCTACAATGGTGCGTCTACCTAACTCCAAAAACAGTGGGGTTAAGGGGGTACTCTGTGGGAGTCTTGTAATCCCTCGCATAAACTTGTTCTCTGAAGTCTGAAGAGCCGCTAAACCATCCCAGGCCCATAGCTCCGCGCCATATAATGTTGCACCCAAAACCTTCGCGTCATACACTATTAATGCGGGTTTTATGGGTTTTGTTTTGGATTTGCGGTGTTCCCCCCTTAAAGCACCAGAAAGCTGCTGGTGCTTTAAGACCACTTTATCTACATGATGCGTCCAGCCAATGCCCTCTGCGATCTGTACACCCAGGTACGTAAATTCTTTGACAATGTCTAACCTACTGCTGTTTAAGGTTACCTTGGGGTAGTTCCTGCGTCCGGGGGAAAAAGCCATTAGTTTTGTTTTTCCCACATTTACCTCTAGCCCATGCTCAGTGCAAAAAGCATCAAAAATGTTTAATGCACGTTGCAGCCCCATGGGGGTCTTAGACAAGATAAGAGTGTCGTCAGCGAACATCAGGATCGGAACCCTGGTGTCCGCTAACGATGGGGCATCAACACTAGCCTCCAGCATCCTCTCAACGATTCCGTTAATAAATAACGAGAAAAGTAAAGGGGCCATGGAACAGCCCTGTCGAACACCCCTTTCCACTGGGAAATCCTCTGTTGTCTCTCCACTTCCACCCCACTGGACTCTAGCGAGGTTGGATTCGTGCAGTCGCATAATTAATGTTAGCAGATCAGCAGGGATCCCCAACTTTTGCAAAACCAACCATAACTTAAACCGGGGGACTAGGTCGAACGCCGTCCGCAGGTCGACGAACGCGACGTACAGGCAGCCCCTTCCCAGTACAACGGTCTTCCACCTTAATATGGTAAAGCGGAAGACCTGATCGATGGTACTGGTTGCTCGCCTGAATCCCGCTTGGTATGGAGAAAGGGCGTTGTTGTCTTCAACCCAGTCCATAAGCTGGTTTGTTACCATTCTCCCAACTACTTTCTGTATGGTGGCTATTAAGCTTATGGGCCTATAGTTTGCAGGCAGTGAACGATCTCCCTTCTTGTGGATGGGGATAATGGTTGCGCCTTTCCAAAGGTCTGGGACCACTTCCCCCTTGGCTAGGGCATTCGCTACAAGGAGGGTATATCGCCCATCTGGTCATATCGTGTTTAAAAATATCAGGTGGAATGCCATCTGGACCTGGCGCCCTCCCACATTTCGCGGAACCAATGGCAATTTCCACTTCTCTAAGGGAGAACAAATCATCGGTTGCATAAACCGGTGTTATACTATCAGCTGCCACAGGATGGTTAACTTCCGCGTACTGAGGTCTGAAGTAATCAACCCAAGCTTCCTCTGCTACATTGTTGTCTGGCTTCGCAGGACCGGCTCCACTACCCCACTTGATGATTTTCCAGAATGCCCTGGAGTCTTTACTATCAGAGGCCTCTTTTAGTTCGGCCCAGTGGCCTTCATCCCAATTCTTTTTTGCACGATAGATGGCCATCTTGTACAGTTCCCTATTCTTTGTCACAGCGGCGCGGTCCCTATTCCTTATGGCTTGTCCCAGGGCTAATCGTGCTGATCTACAATGACTATCAAACCACCTTCCCACTTCTTTAGATTTCTTCCCTTTCCTTTTTTTAATGAAGAAGCATGGTCTCAGGAGGGAGAATAACTTATTGTGGATTTTGGTGATTCCACTATCCCCTGGAACCACTGGAACCGCTGTTTCCATCGCGGAAATTGCACAATCAACAGCATTATTGATGTAAGTCATAGTGGCCTCGTTTGCCAGTACCTTGGGCCATTTTAACCTGCGTTCATCATTACTCATAACAGGGGTTTCATCGTATATCACTAGAGGGTTACCCGCACCAGTATTCCACCACCTATGAGTCACACAAAGGGGGTTGTGGTCACTTTCAACCCGGGGCCTAACTGTCATGTCAACAACCCCTTTCCACAGTTGGAGACTGCACAAAATGTAATCGATTCGGCTCCTGTTGATGCCATTGTCAAAAGTGTAGCTGCCCTCCTTGTCCCCAGGAGTCCTCCCGTTCAGTGCTCTTAAGCCATGTTCCATACAAATTCCATTCAGTGATAAGATCTCTTTTGTCCATCTCCTTACAGGTTTTAGGCATAGAGGTGGTACTCCCCAGAGATTGTCCTCTTCGCTCTCCAAGAGGTCATTTGTACAGTCCAGAGGTTCAAAAGTCCTGTTGAGGTCCCCTACAATTATCGTTACACTTTCCTGGGACTTGGTCTCAATGGCAGTAGACAACAGCTCAATGGTGGGTAAATTGGTTACGTTACTACCTCTCACGTAGACATTGTACAAATCTATTAGTTGACCCTTTGCTACGGAGATTCTTAATAATTGCAAATCACAATTTCCCAGGTCCAACATTTTGATGTTGACCTGCAGGTCCTGTCTAACCCAAACAGTTAAGCCTCCCTTGGGCCGCCCTCTTCCCCCTTTTGACGCTGGTATACAATAGTTCAAATAACCAAGACAGAAAAGGGGATCACAAGCCCAGGTTTCTTGGAAGCAACAGATGTCATACCCACTTATAAAATCCACCCAGGATTGGGAATCCAATTTACTTGCCAGCCCAGCGACATTCCAAGATAAAAGCGTACCAATGCTAGCATCTAGCCCATCTCGGGTGTTAGTCAATGGAAATACTTGGGCTAACATAGGGCTTTCAGTAGAATTAGTCTGCCTTTCTTGGTCATCTGTCGGATCCACTGTCGTATTGGCTGGGTATGTTATCTTGACATTTGTATTTAGGGTTCCCAGTCTAAAACCACCTTCTTCGACCAAACCCCCCGTCTCGATGTAATTGACCAATGAGTTTGTAACAGTTGTATTACCATGAACATCACATTGCCCTTCTGGCTCGTTAGTGTTCCCTCCTAAACTGTCAGTACTGGTTTGTCAATATCCCCATCCCGGCTCCTGCCATCCTACATGAGGGTTGTAATATGTGTAAGTGGTATGATTATGACCTACAGGAGGAGGTGGTAAGGGATTGACTGGCCATGATACTGTAGGGGGAATAAGGGGTTCATTGAGTAAACTAGTCGTTACACTAGTCGGTCGGGGGTAAAAAAAGGTAAGGTCTACAATTCCGATACCTCCCTTATTTGTTCCCCATCCCTGCCTTGTTATCCATCCCGCCACCCTTGGGTCTTGGAAATTGACCACTATGCAATCCCCACCCAAGGTTTTCGATGTATATCCCATCCAATCTATTCTCCTTACCCCTATGATTAGCCCGTCGATGTCACCAGGCAGAGGACGGTTTTCCTTTAGCCAGTGCATGATCTTGTTTTTGAGCATCTGGAAAGTTTCTCTCTGTCCTGGGGGTAATGATGGGACGTTTATAAGAACTGCTACATAGGGAAAGGAGTCTGGGGTGAGATTAATTGGTGGTTTTCTGTAGGGTTGTTTTGCCACGGGCGGTGGGATAGATTTGGGAACTTGGGGGACATATTGGGGGACAGGCTTCAGCGCCTGTTGTTTGTTATTTATTTGGGACGGTACCGAAGTTTTACCTACCAACAAACCTATGTTAGCCCTATTCCCTCCCACCGGAATATTCTGAGCTTTCTGCGTGCTATTAGTTACGTTTGCGTTTGTTGGTACTATTCCCGCTTGGTGACGCACTGTAGCCTCAGCACTCGTTGCGATTGGTGGATTTTGTGTCGGGGGGATTGTGGGCTGTGTAGGGTGTATTATGGTCGACTGAGGTAAATCAGGGCCAACGTTTGCTCTCTCTGTTCTGTCTGATGATTTTGTAATGGCTTTAACTGTAGGTTTGCTCAGTTTGGGAGGTAAAGGAAAGCTATTTCGGGGATTTCTTCCCTTATCCTGAATAACAGGGTTGTTTAGGACCTGAGAGTTTGTGCTTACTTCCACCCTATTCGCTTTAATCAGTGATTTTGTAGAATAAAAATTGTCTAAGGTAGTCTGTTCAAAATGGTTTAGCCTATCTACAAGCTTTGCAATTCTATCCTCAATGGGGGTGAGTAGTGAATTAAACAATTTTTCCAGTTCAGGGAGAACAATTACAAGTGATTGCTCCTTATCTTTACATGGTACAGTGGAGTCGGTACAAGGATTGTCATCTCCGTCCTGGCTGTTCAAGGAGACAAGATTAGTGGGTGTAACACTTTCTGTGCTTTGAGTTTCGTTAGTAGCTACCTCTCCTGTGTTCACGAGTTTATGTAACTTCCTGAGTTTTTGAGGGGGTTTGACCACCCTTTTACATTTTCTTACAGATGCTGGTCGTTTCCGTTTGGACCCGATTTTGGGTTGGGCCAATGTAACCTGGGCGCCAGAATCTGTGAGCGGTGCTGGTAGGATTTTGCCGCCACAAGGATTATTTAGTTCTATCACAACATCCTTGTTTGGTTTTTGGGCCTGGACCTCAAAATGGTCGTTTACAACTGGCAGGTTCACTGATGACAGAGGGGTTACCAGGGTGGGGTAAGCTAGATTTGAAAACTTATCCGTTGAATTCTTAAGTATTTCGATTGACAGCCTACGCTCTGCGCGCTTCTCTGCCAAGGTCAACTCTTTGTCTATTACCAGTGAACGATTAAAGAAAAATTTATCTAAGGGGCCAATTGCCAGTGGACCAGACTCTACAGGAGGAGTTATTTGATGGCTATTTACAGAGTTTGTTGATGTAGACGTTGCCATGTTAAACACTAAACAAATCCAACTTTTCTAAGCCACTTACTGGAGGTGATACTATATGTCACTGGTAAGGGGGGTGGCCCAGCCCGGCCTCCTTCGGCCCCGGACGGCCACAGACGGTCCCGCCCTTGTCCCGGGCTTCTCCCGCGCGCTCTCCCGCGCTGCGGGAGTACTTGTGGCTTAATAAGGAGTATGAACACAATAGGTGGAAGGGGTAGGAGGGGTCGGGGAGAGCGGCCCAGGTGTAGCTGATCAGGGCTGGCGGGTGCTCCTGGGAAATGCAGTCCCAAGGAGCTCACGCACTCGCTCGCAGCCCCGTGCAAGTACTTCCCTCGGTGTCCCCTTCAAGGCGCTGCGGTCAACACTCCTCACGCAGCGGGACCCGCGGAGCGGGTTCCGCAAGAAGTAGGCTGGCAGCAGGCGATTCCAAACGGGCAGAAACAAAAGCAGCAAGGCGTCCCACTCGCCGTCTCAGCGAGAGCAGATGATAAGGGCTCGGTGGAAGGGTAGGAGGGGTCGGGGAGAGCGGCCCAGGTGTAGCTGATCAGGGCTGGCGGGTGCTCCTGGGAAATGCAGTCCCAAGGAGCTCACGCACTCGCTCGCAGCCCCGTGCAAGTACTTCCCTCGGTGTCCCCTTCAAGGCGCTGCGGTCAACACTCCTCACGCAGCGGGACCCGCGGAGCGGGTTCCGCAAGAAGTAGGCTGGCAGCAGGCGATTCCAAACGGGCAGAAACAAAAGCAGCAAGGCGTCCCCAACAAAAGCAGCAAGGCGTCCCCTATTAGCGAGTATAAAAGGAACTTTTTGGTGAACTGACAAGAGTAAAACGTTACACTATTTGAAGCAGCCAAGGAAGTAATTTACTAAATTCTGAGGGAAAAAAGAAAAACAACACGGATATATTCTAAATCCTTACATTTGTGTATTCCTATATTATTCATCTGAAGAACCTCAAGAAAAAGGAAGTTTTAGAACAAGCATTCCTTTGTGCTTCTTGTCTTAACAAGTTTGTGTTTCATAAGTTATAACCTTTCACTACTTGTGCAGGACTGCAGACACTTCTAAAATAATTTTTCTTACGTAAAAACACCTACATTGTACGCTTTTGACCATGCTCTCATGTTATAGGCGCAGTGGGAAAATCTAACAGACATGGTTAGTTAGGGTGAATTAAGGTGCACTGGGACAAGCCTTCCTTTACTGGCACCTCCGGATGGCTGAAACACATGATCCGAACACCACCAAGAGAGATCACGCTGGAGTGTCACCATTGGGGGAGGCTTGTCTGTGTTCTTTTATGGCCAGATGTTTCTGTTTGAGCACCTTCTTTTTCATTGATTGATCAATTAGCAACAGTTTGCCCATATCCTGGGGAGCCCTGGAGTCTGGAGGAGGAGGAGGAATCCCCAAAGCCTCTCGTCCATCGGCTCACGAGCGACCAAACTCTTGTCCTAAAAGCTGAAGTGGAGGGAAGGTGGAGAGCCCCACCGGTAGGAGATCTTATGAGTCTGGCGATGTTGGCTGACATTCTTGAACTCCTTACAGTAGGCCAGCATGTGAGTGGAACTATCTTGGTTTATGATGACGATGTCTCCCCAAAACGTTACTGGTTCCTGCTGTGTGGCCGCCTGCATCAAACGTTCATTCATGGGAAAGTAGTGAACTTTGGTGAGATTCTTCTGCTGCTGGAACACCGAGAACACTCTATGAGTGAGATCGAGGAGCAACAGTTGATTGTCTGCCAAGTGTTGAAGATAAGCAAAGGAGGCCTGGACATGTGCTTCAAGTTCCAACTGTGAGACAAAAGCGGCTAAACCCCTGATGCGAACGTTGTTTCACCTTGAGTGATTTTCTAAGTCTTCAAGCTCACCTTGAAGCATTTCATGGCTCCTTTCCAAAGTGTTGCTCAATCTACATTTTCCAATGTGTGTTCTGTGATTGTAGTTTCTACTATAGTCAGGTGGGAGTCTGTTTGGTGCATGAATTGGTCAAGGTCAGCGATAGCTCTAGTGAAGTCTTGGCGAATCGACGAGATGTCCTTGTGAAACTTAACCAACAACAGTTGGATATCCTCTTTTGTCGCTGGAGCCCATGCATCAGGGCTATCTTCCAGGTCCTGGGCCAGTGTTGAGGGATATTCTCCCTGTGGTCGGTGGGTGACTTTTGTGAAGCATGTCCCTGATGGAGGAGGGGGCACAAGGTCTTGGTTCTGTCCGCTGCCATTGTAGGGCTGAGCACGCGTGACCCCACTGGAGACACAGAGACTGTCCCCCTGCCAGTAAGCAAATCGGCCTGGGATTTCTCAAAGTACCACTGTGCCTATGGGTCACTACTCCATCTGTCTCTCTGAATTATTAGTGTGGGGGGGTGCCCCCATGGGTTCAGTTCGCTGTTGTAGGGTCCCCTACCCTGTGTGGAGAAAGCACTGGCTGACCTTAAGGAGGGTTCTGCCTTTCCCTAAACTTGCAGAAGCCAAATATCGACTTTGCAGCCTGTAGGCATAATCACTCTGCCTTCAAGTACTCACAGTGCTGGCAGGGGTAGGGGGATCAAACTGCTACCCTCGGTCCCACTGTATCATGCATTGCCAAGGCCCCCATCTAGTCTCAAAGGGAAAGAGGCTCCTGACCATCCACACTCCGGGCATTAACGTGTTACCCTCTAGGTTTTGCTTTTCTGATTAGGCCACTGGTGCAGTAGAGTTCAGACCAGAAGGGGTGAGTGAAGTGACACAGACATCTCAATCAAAATGGGGCCTCTGGCTCCCTTGGCTCGACACAGGTGAAAAGCCTCCTTTGGACCACCTTACATACAAGCCTCACCTCTTGTGCCCCGCTGGACAGTGCACAGTCTTTCACGCTGTGTGTCTCGCCAGCAAAGGAGCTCACAGCATGGAAGGGGCTCAGGAGGCCACTGCAATGCCTCAGTTATTCCCGTGGCTGCTTCACAGTAACGCTGTCCCCCATTGGGTAGCCCTCCCCCTCCGCTCCCATCCAAGCCTTGGCAGTTCTCCACAGTCCCAAGCACCACACACAACAACAGGCCTTCTAGCAGTATGGTCTCAAGATGGCTGCCACAATTGCGGTTAATGCTGCGGGGAGACAATTTTAATAATAAAAGCTTGTGGGCGCCGGGAAGCTCACCGAAGCTGCAGGTACCTTGCTGGCACTTAGGCCCCCTCCCCGGAGCAGTTTTACCTAGATTCGCAGGACAAAAGGGGGAGAAATGGAGGTTACCATGCAGAGCTCAGGGGAGACACTTCATGCCTGTTCTCCTCCCTGGCCACGCCCCCTACTATCCCTAATTTTGCTGAAGTTCAAATCGGAATAGTAAATTTGAGCCCTCCAATGTCCCATAATTTCATTACTGTTGCTTAGATTGGAGTAGGAATAATAATTCTGACTCCTGCAGAGTCTAACGCTTTCCCTTCAATTGTTTGGTTAGGATTGTTACTTTTTTTTAAATAATTTCTTAAAATATTTAAAAACAGATTTAAAAAAAATGAAATAATATGCAAATTATGTTGCAATATTTTTTTTAGATAATTTGCTATGTGTTTTGTTATGTATTTTTTTATTGTTATTATTAATAATGATTTTAATGCAATATATTTTTATTAATTGTTTAAATTAATTTTATATGTTTTTAAAGTATATGCTTTTACTTTTGTCATATTTTTTCTAATCTTAAATATTGTTTTATAGTATATTTGATGTACTCACCTGTTTTTGATGATATTCTGGTCTACAGTAATTCGTTTCAATAGTTTATTATTTTAAATGCTAATTTTGTAAACACAATATTTTGATTCACCATATATTTTTGTGATATTGCTGTATTGTGCTAATTTTCCTGTGTTATGTCTTTCAATCCAGCCAGGGTAGCGAATAGTTAGTTACATAGTCATCACTTTTGTTGGCCATGTTTCAGCCAAAAAGTAATTAGATATTGTAGGAAGGTAGGATCAGTATGTATGACTAGGATCCTGCTAATCAGGACCCCAGTCACTGTGCTTCCTCCCTGAATTGACAATAGCAAGTATTTCTGTACATCTACAATTTGCTACTGGTGTAACCATGTAAGTCCCTAATATATGGTACTAAGGGAGCCAGGGCATAGGTACACTAGGTGTCTCTCCTGGAATGCAGCATGTATTGTGCCAGCTATGAGAGACCACTCGAACTGTGACTACAGTCCTGCCATTCAACCTGTGTGAGTTGGTGCTTGCATCTCTCACAACAGATATAAGTTTCCTTATATCTGAGGCCACTACACTGCAAATCTATAAGTAACCCCGATGACAGACCTTTCAGTCCTGAAGGCAGGGTGCTTGGTTTTAAGTAGGCCTGGGTGTAGTTCGTGGTGTTTTGCTACGCGGAACTTTACGAAGTTACAAAAAACTCTGCGAAGTTCCATGAGTGGCGGAGTGCAGTGCGAACTGCAGTTTTTGCTGGTATTCCTGCAGCTCAGGTAGAAATTCTACCCGAGCGGCAGCTCGCGCACACGAACTTACCGTTTGCGATCATGAACGTACTGCTCGCGATCGCGAGCGGGTAAAAAAACTCCGCTGCACATCGCGAAGCGGAGTTTTCTGCACTCCGCGAGCTCCGCGGAGTGCAAAAAACTCTGTAAACTCCGCGAACGGAACGAAGTTCACCGCCCAGGTTAGTTGTAAGTGTGAGGGTGCCCCTACATGAGCAGGACATCCCTACAAACCCCAACGTCAATTCTCAAGGCTTTTGTAGGTGCAGTCAGCCATTTTGATACATGTAGTGGGCATCAGTCATTATGAGATATCTAACTATATAGTGGCTGCACCGAACTAGGTCATGTTTGGTATCAAAATTTTGGAATCATAAACCAACACTGATTCCAGTGTTGGAAGTATGATCCCATGCACTGGAGGGCTCCCTTGGGGTACCCACCCCGGCACTCCCGGTTACAGCCTTTCAGGGTCTGTCAGCAAGCTAGTGCTCCTGCCAACAACAGACACAATTCTGTCCTCCTACTGCTGTGCCAAACTTGAGCAGCGGAAGGTAGAATAAAATGTTTCCTGTCGCAGGGAGGTGTGTCCACCTCCCAGGCAGGACTTAGTGTATTGGGCTGGGGTGGGGATGCTTGCCAGCGCCACCAGGCTGTTTTGAAGGGCAAATTTGGTGCCCTCCTTGCATTCTTCAGTTTGAACTAATTCAGGGAGCCCTTGGCTCCCACTCTGGCGTGACACTGAACACAAAAGACATGGGAGTATCCTCTCCTCTGTCCAGCCCCTCCTCCGGAATAGACCCCTGAGTTGTCCTAACCCCCTTCCTAGGGTATTTTAGGGCTTACCTGTGGGTGTTCCTTATATTCGTTGTGGGACAAGACTCAAGCATGAAACTACGCCACTCTTCAACTGTCCTCTCCTCTGTCCAGCCCCTCCTCCGGAATAGACCCCTGAGTTGTCCTAACCCCCTTCCTAGGGTATTTTAGGGCTTACCTGTGGGTGTTCCTTATATTCGTTGTGGGACAAGACTCAAGCATGAAACTACGCCACTCTTCAACTGTCTGGATGCTTGGACTTCATCTGGAACCAAGACTGCATCAAGGAAGATTCCTGCTGCTCCTGGTCTTGCTGTTCTGCAATTCTTCTTCATTGTCTGTGTTTGTGCTTCTTCCAGGATCTTCAACAGACCTGTGGACATCAAGGACACCTGAAGTAATCTCCCTTGGTGTGCAGGAGTCACTTCCCTGCATCTGCAGGCACCGCAATGAAGCTGACCGGTCTGCTGCTCCTGACGTCTCACGGACTTCAAAAGGCTCAGAGACACGGGTGGTGGTTCGCCAGCTCCCTCAAGGCCTGACTTGTCCTCTCTGCAATTTTGAGGCCAGTATCCTTTGTCGAAACTGTTGGTGCCAAACCCCTGTGCACTGCATTGACTTGTCGTTGCCAAGGCCTGTTGACTCTGCACTCCAGAGATCTTCAGGCTACAAGAAGCTCCCACCTCCAGCATCTCTTTCTACCAAATAGAGTGTCCTCACCACATCCTCTGCACCAAGGGCCTTCCTACTTGGTGAGCTGCTCAAGGTCCTCTTGCGACTCCTATGCCTTCGGCCTGTGGGTCCTCCAGAGGGTCTTCTCCTGCTTTAGTGGGTCTCCCTGCTTGTTCTGGGCCTGCTCTGGCTCTCCTGTTTGTGTTGAGTCCCTTAGATCTTGCCGGTTCCAACGTTGCCCCTTCTTTGCTCTCACACCAGTTGCAGCTCTCAAGGCTTGTTAGTGCCCCTGCCGGACACTGACCCCTGGTTCTCGACTTCCAATGAGGGACTGCTCGTGCACATCTCCTGGTCTTCCTCAGCATCACCTGGTCCTCACAGCTGCAGCGATACGTTCACCATCAACACTTCTGAACCTTCCGACATCAGTGGGCATTGCTCTTCCTTGCCTCCTGGTCACCTCCGAGTAGCATAGATTAATTTCCCTCTGCTTATAGGTACCCCTCTTCAAGAACCCACCCTTAGATTCCACCGAATTCTTGCACCGTCTCCTCCAGCGGCAACTTTACTGAAGTCTTCCATTGTGGTCTACAGCGGATTCTGACGTCACTTGGTATCTATGCACACGGCTTCCCTGGTGTATTTATCCTGGTTCCTTGGGTATCCATGGGTGGGGTGACTCTCCAACCTTCTGCCTTCCACATGGGTTCTTCAGGGTCCACTGGGAAGGGTTCTTCATCTTAAAAACTGCAACTGCGACATCCCATTGACTTCTATTGGACACACTACTGTGTTTCCACTCTGCACACAGCCTCCGTTGGGTTCCTGGGTATTTACCTTGGGTGGTTCCTTGTGTCCCCAGCTCCTCGGAGTCTCCTGGCCTAAGTCTCGAGTTTCGGTCGCAGTTCGTATTCCGCTTTCTTAATCTATGGTTTGGTCTCCCCTTGGAGACCACTGTATTTTGTGCTACTTACCTTATTGGAATTGAAGTATTATTGCGCATTTGTGTTTATATCTCCGGGTAGGAGATATACCATTGTGTTAGTGAGTGTTGTGTAATATATAGACATATTTCTATATATACACTGTTGGTTCTTTTTTGTTTAACCTACACTACCAGCCTCATGCATCAACCCAAAATCCAGTCGGTAAAATACCGATTCGGTAATAGCTCCCGGTATTAAGTAAAAAATACCCAATCCCAATGCATCAACCCAAAAGCAGAAATCGCTATTTAAGGAATCCTTAAATAGCGATTCTTTAAATAGGAATTCCTTAAATACCGATTCCTTAAATAGCGATTGCATTTAAGGAATCCCAAAGTGAGATTCCTTAAATGCAATGCATCAAAGTTAAAAAATTAGCGATTTCGCTAATAGGGGGAGCAAATTACCATGAAGATGAACTGCATGGTAATTTGCAAAAACTTTGAAAAATGCACTTTTGTGCATTTTTCAAAGTTTCATGTTGCGCACACACATGCCCTTAGAGCATGTGTGTGTGCAACATATGTGCACATATCATTTTCAGGGGTGCAACAGGGTGTCCTTTTGACACCCTGGCACCCTTGAAAGTGCTCCCGCTATTAGCGATTCGGTAATACCGAATCGCTAATACAGACTGGCTTTACATTCATTCCTATGGGCCTCCAAGCCCATAGGAATGAATGGGTAGGTATTCCTTATTACCGATTCGGTATTACCGATTCGGTAATAAGGAATATTAAGGAATCGCTATTTGAATAGCGATTCCTACATGCATAGCCTTTTGCTATTCCTTATTAGCGATTCCTTATTTTTCGCTAATAAGGAATCGCAAATGGCATTGTTGATGCATAGGCCCCTATATGATTAGCCTGGTAAAACAATCTGCTTAACACTCCTTCAAGATAAGCCTGAAGGCTACTCTCCACAGCGACCACTTTGAGAGCTTTCAAAAGGTTATTTTTTTTTTTTTTTTTTTTGAAACCGTTTATTACAGGTCTTAAAAGTATACAAGTATGGGCCCACAACCTTCCGGCCGGCCGCTAGCAATGGTAGGAACATACGACATACATTTATGGAACACGTGGTATTACGGATGAACATTTCTCAGTAGATAACGATGTCAAAGGCCACATCATCCAGACCCCATTATGCGGTTTCATTTTAAATTAAGAACAACAAAAATTAAAACCACACCCACAAGGCAACCCACAATCGAAAATAGCAGCACGTGCTCCCCTAGAGGGGGGATCCCAACTATACACAAAAGTATAAAGAGGGGGAAGAGAACACAGCGAGGACTGGGGGAACCCAATGCCCGGCAGCGGGGGAATGAGTCGGCTAAGGGGACGGGGCTGGCGAGGCATCAGGCAGCAGCGGTGGTGCACAGATACCCCCTCGGTAGGCGTTCCAGGGGCCCCATACTTTCACCCATGTCCCAGGCTTACCCCTCGCCACATACACCACCTTTTCTCGAAACATGCACCAGTCCATGTGTTCTTTCCAGGCCGAGACCGTCGGGGGCCTCTGGGATCCCCACAGTTGAGCAATATCACGCTTGGCTATCATGTATCCCAGAGTCACCCACCACGTCTGCGGCGCCGAGTAATCAGTCGGTTCCCACACATTCAACAGGCATCTTCTCGCTTCAGGCAACAGCGCCACATGCGTAACCAGTCGCAGCACCTCATGCACACCACGCCAGAACCCTTCCACCTCCGGGCACTACCACAAAATATGCAGAAAGGTCCCCAAAGCACCACACCCACGCTTACACAACCCATCTCCAGCATAGCCCATACGCAGAAGCTTTGGCCCCGTCATGTAGACCCGGTGGAGTATCTTGAGCTGGACGAAGCGAAGGCGAGCCGGTATGGCCACCTCCTTCGGGGAGGCCACCGCGGAGGTCCAGTCCTCGTCGTCCAACTCCAGCCCGTCGGCAACCTAAGCCGCACGAAGGGCAGTCAGCAGGCCCGAGCGGTCGTTTATCAGTTTTTTGTAGATCAGTGAGATCGTGCTGTCCGGGACGTGTCCATCCAGCACTCTATCCTCCAGGGGGGAATATTCCGGGATGGAGGCAACGTCCGAGAAGACGGAGCCCAGCGCATGACGGACCTGCAAATACCGAAAGTATTCACTGCCCTGCAACTGAAATTCCGTCTGCAACATATCGAACGTTTTAAATCCTCCCCTCGTCCAGAGATCCCCCACTTTACTGATACCTATTATGTCCCACTTCTCAAAGCCCTTAGAGGTCCACAGGGAGCCTAACCGCTCAGACGCGTATAGTGGTGACGCCCGGGTCAAACGGTCCTTCCACCCCATAGCTGCATTGGCCGCGTGCCAGACTTGCACCATGACACGCGTGGGGCCCGTCAGACGAGCATCGGGCGCGCCAGAGTAGAGCGCTCGATTGTAGTCGCCACCTGGCAGGAGCATCTTGTCCATTTCAAATGCCGGGTTTAAGGCGGGCCCGTATAGGCCATGGTTAATGGCAGCAAGCTGGGAGGCCCAATAGTACCGTTTAATATCCGGGAGGGCAATCCCCCCGTCAAACCATGGGAGCGTCAGCTTCGCCAGGGCAATGCGCGGCCTCCCGTCCCAGAACAGGCGGCGTTGCAGACTCTCCACCTCACGGAAGTAGCGCGCCGGGACTAAGTCCATAGTGTTCTGCAAAGCGTACAAGAAACGCGGCAGAGACATCATCTTGAACAATGCCGCCCGGCCGAGCGGCGAAAGCGGCAGGCGCCGCCAGCGTGCGACATCTACCCGCAGACGCTGGAGGGGGGGGAAGCAGATTCCGTTCATACCGGGCCTCCGGGTCCAGAGTAATGAAGACACCCAGGTACCGAAATCCCTGCGGGGCGATCTGAATCGGACAGCCCCGCGGGAGAATAGGAGCCTCCCCAGAGAGAACATACACACACGATTTAGCCCAGTTGATGACGAGACCGGAGTTACGACCAAACGAGTGTAAAACATCAACTAGCACTATAAGTGATTTACGTGGGGAGGCTAGGTACAGAAGGATGTCATCAGCGTATAGGGATACGCGGTCCTCATACTCGGGGGTCCAACGGAGACCACGGATGGAAGGCTCCCACCGCAGCCACTCCGCCAGGGGCTCCAAGGCAAGCGCAAAAAGAAGCGGCGACAAGGGACAGCCCTGTCGCGTGCCCCGGCCCAGCTCAAACGGGGCCGATACTCTTCCGTTCACGACCACCTGCGCCAATGGGCCCGCATACAACAATTTGACCCAACTGATGAATCCTGGGCCAAATCCGAACTTCGCAAGCATCGCCCAGATGTATGGCCACTCAAGCGTGTCAAACGCCATGGTGGCGTCTAAGGACGCCAAAATGGCCGGTTCCCGTATAAATGGGACGCGCGCGAGCACCCCATGCAAACGCCGCAGGTTAAGGGCTGTGTTGCGATGGGGAATAAAGCCAGACGGGTCCTGATGAACCAGATCTCCCACCACACCGACCAGCCGATTGGCGAGTACCTTGGCGAGAATTTTGGGCTCCGCATTCAGTAGTGAGATAGGCCGATAAGAAGTAACCCGATCCCGAGGTCTCCCCTCCTTGTGGATCACCACGATTGTAGCCAGACGCTGGTCAAGCGGGAGGGAGCCCAGCGAGTGGGCCGCGAGGAACATTGCGCTGAGGTGAGGCGCCAATGTATCCGGTCGCAGCTTATACAACTCGATAGGGATACCGTTCGGGCCCATGGCCTTGCCAGAAGCGACCGAGCGTATGGCGAGGGCGATTTCGTCGGAGGTGGGAGCGGCGTCCAGCGACACCCTGTCCTCCCCGGAAAGGGAAGGCAGCGCGATATCCCTAAGCAGGGCACGGGAATCCTCTTCCGAGCAAGAAGAGACCGGGGAATACACCTCGCGGAAATAATCCGCGAAACAGGAGACAATTTCTTCTGGCTCAGTTACACACACACCATTCGTTTTCTCAATCAGTGGGACCACACGATTCGCTCTCTCCTTTTTATCCAACCACGCTATCAGTTTACCAGCCTTATCACCCACATCATACAGTCGCCCCTGTTGCTCTCTACTAAGGCCCCTGGCCGCCTCCGTAACGAGGGCCCTATAAGCCGCTTGTTTGAGCTGGAGGACATGTAGTGCAGCATCCGTCACCCCATCTTCTAGATTACCCTCCAGCTCAGCTATTTCAGCCTCCACCTGGGTCACCTCCTCCCGCTCGCGCCTCCGGGCGTGGGAAATAAGGGATAGGGCCTCCCCTCTAAGTACTGTTTTGAAGGCCTCCCACAGGGAGATAGCTGAAGGCACTGACCCCACATTCTCATCAAAATAGCGCTGGAGGGATTTAATCAAGTCAGCGCGAATGGTGGGGTCACGCAGGTACCAGGAATTGATTGGGACCACCCTGCTCTCACCCCTCGGAAAGACATCGAAATGCAGCAGAAGCGGGGAGTGGTCTGAGATACCCCGTGCCAAATGGCGCACCTCCCCCACCCTCCCGACATAGGCCGCCGGGACAAGGACATAATCAAGCCGTGAGAGACTACCATGGGCCCCCGAGTGGAAAGTGTATTGCAGCTGCGTGGGATGTTTTAAGCGCCAGCAGTCCACCAATCCCAGTGTATCCAAGAGGCCGGATAGCCACGCCTGTGCCCGGGGGAGGTCCCTAGGGGGGTGACGATCCACAGTCCCAGAAACCACCGCGTTGAAATCCCCCCCCACCACCAGAAGCCCCCCCGGAAGGCCAAGGAGGAGGCGCCCCAGGTCTGCAAAGGTGGTCGACTGCAACCCCGGTGGGACGTACACTGACACAAAGACAACCACTTTGCCCTCCATTCTCCCCACCAAGACAGTGTAACGTCCCCTGTCGTCGTGGAGCACCTCATCAATTTCTAACGGGAGCGAGTTCTTTACCATGATACCCACACCCCTCGAGCCCGACGTGAAGCCCGAGTGGGCCACGAGGCGGTAGCCACGCCGATTCATGGCGCAAAAGGAATTGCCAATAAGGTGTGTCTCCTGCAGGAAAACTACATCGGGCGAGAGTCGCTTCAGATACTGTAGGACCACACCTCGTTTGATCCTGTCCCCCAGACCATTAACGTTCCAAGACAACAAAGTTAATTCCCTACCCCCCATCATACACAGAAACCATCATTCGTCCCCCCGAGAGCACAGTAGAACCAACACAAAAAAGCGTTGCCTTGTGATAATAACGAACAACACCCCATCCCTGCCCACCCACCCCAACAGAACTCCCCCCTCCCTGCACCCCTGCATGAGCCCAGACAGCCCCCCCAACGTGCAGTGTGCCTGTCGCCCCATAGATAGTTAAACTAACTAAACCCCCAGAGGAGGAGGGAGAACCCCCAAGAGACCCCACACAACCTCCATAGGAGGGGAACTTAAGCAATCAGATGTATGGTCAAAAGTGGCATCATTTTTGTCCCGAGCGAGGCCTAATATTAGTCCCTCAGTCTTGATCCGGCGAGCCCTCTCCCCCGGCCGCTCCCCCCCCGCCACCCCGATCCCGATCCCCAGACAGAGTATCCAGCCAGTCCCCGGCCGCTTCGGGACGATCAAAAAAGTGTGTGCGACCATCCACCTCCACTCGCAGCTTAGCTGGGAAAAGCATGGCGTATTTGAGATTTAGGTCCCGAAGACGGCGCTTGACACCAAGGAAGCTCAGTCTCTGCTTCTGGACCGCAGGGGTGAAATCAGGATAGAAATTAATGTCCATATTGTCAAGTCTAATCGGTCCCTGTAGTCTGGAGGATTGCAGGATAGCGTCTCTGTCTCGAAAATTAAAAATCCGGGCAATGAGAGGTCTCGGAGCGGCTCCGACCTTAGGCCTTCCCCCGGGAACCCTGCGGGCCCTCTCTACAGCAAAGAATTTATTCAGCCCCCGTGGCTGGAGATGGGTAACAATCAGGTCTTCCACGAAAAGGTCCGCCGCCGCCTCCTCACGTCCCTCAGGCACCCCGATGATACGGATGTTGTTCCTCCGGGCCCGACTCTCGGAGTCCTCCAGGCGGCGATCCATCAGCGCACTCGCCCGAGCAAGCCGGCGCACCTCCGTTTGTAGGGCCGCCACATCTGTCGTAAGGCCCGATGCGGTGTGGGCCAAAGAATTGACTCGGTCGTTGGTCTTGGAGAGATCGGCCCTTACCAGGCCAACATCCACGAGGACCGAGTCGATCTTCTGTGCCAGTGTATCAGAACGCTGGCCAACAGAGGCCTTCATCTCGGCGATGGCGCCCATGACATCCCGCATAGTCAGGTCCGTGGGCAGATCGAGGGCATCAGTAGGGCCCTCAGGGGACCTGCGTGGCACCTCGGGAGATCCCTTCTGGAGGGTATAGCGATCCATGCTGTTGGACTGATGGGCTGCGCCACGCCGGGTCGATTTTACCTTTGCCCGATCACCATCTTGTTTCGTGGCCATGGTCCCAGTCTCCCGGTCGCACCAGCCACGTCGTGAAGGGCGGGCAAGCCGGTCCACGGGCTCCGGGGAGGTGCCACCCCAGATCTGCGGGGCGGATCACAGCCGGCGGGCAGGCAGGGTCCCCCGGCGAGGCCACACCGACACACAAAGCCCCGCGACCCAACCTCGCATAGACAGCAAGGAGGGTGCGAAAGCGAAAGTGAAAGTGCGGGTTACGCGAGCCACCAAGCCCTGCCCGCCGCTGTTGTTCACTTCGTCACTGGATCGCCCCACAACGCAAATCCGGGGTTCGGCTAGGAGAAGGCCGCAAACCTCAATCGGTGCTAAAGTCGGTGTCCGAGGTCCGATTTGGAAGCGGAAAACGGGCGCCACCTCAGCTCAGGCTCACCAACACAGTCCCCTCATCTGGGACAGGATATGCTCAGATAGTCATAGGAGGTCGCGGAGGTCCTCGGGAGCCTCGCACCTACGCGGCCATCTTGGTTGCGCGCTAGGCTCCTCCCCTCAAAAGGTTATTAAAGACCACTAAAGTCACCATAATGGTTCCTAGGATTAGTGCAGGATGTCTTACTTAAATAAGTGTGCACAATATACTAAACCAACTTCCTACAGATACGTCCAACAATGTTCTGTTTGTGCTCAAGCAAATATCTCTGATGCTACACAAACTGGGTTACGCCACCACTGGCTATGCCTCAACTACTTCTATTAATGTTATTGTCAAACTACCAAACCTGCAAGCATTTAACACTGTGTTGGTGGTACTCACTATTTTTCTTAACTGGGGGCAGTTTATTCCTTTGAATGAACTACCCAGAGCAGAAAATGTATCTTAGGTTTTCTTCTACAGACTTCATGCTCTTCAAGATGCCATTATAAATGATAGCAGATCTCAAATCACTGCAGATTTCCAGACTGAACTGATGTTGTCTCTATCACTCTAAGAAACTCATAGGCTCTTACGTTTTGCACCAGGTTATCATCAGACATACAGTGCAGTAGCACTAATTTAAGACCAGGGTAGATTACTAGAATTATACCTAAGTACACCATCAACCCACTCCTTCCTTTTATCCTGGGCATATGGTATGACTATCCACCCATTTAATTTCTATTCAGGGATCCCATCTACAGTTTTATCCCATCTATATAGGTCCTTTTAAAACTTTAGGGTTAGTTGGGAGAGCAGTGATCACAACCTGTCATGCCAAGGTGAAACCTGCTTCTACAGACGGGGGTACCTCCAACTACTACTTCTGTGAGGCTCAAGGCTGATTGGAGGAGCATGAGGAGTTAGAGGAATCCACCCAGACAGATTTGTGGATTGCTGCATTACTGTGAGCTGGGCTGGACAGACACTGGAAGAGGAAGAGCCAGGTCCTTCGGTACATCTCAAAGGGTGTGCATTGATTCAGGGAGAGGTCACTGGAAAGGAGATGGGGCTGATGAGAGAATCATAAAGAGTAGGTCTAGGGCCCTGGGATAACCTTTTCAATACACATATCACTGTGGCTGACATCAGGTGTGAACCTCTAGTCACCCCCCCAGGTCTGTGCTGTGTGGCTATCAGACTTGGAGTCGCTCCTGAGGTGTCAAACAGCTGAAGGAAGGGCAAGACAGGGAAGTGGGCATTTTCAAAAGGAAGCAGATCCTGAAAACAAACTTCAAGAGAAGCTCTGAAAGACTTCTGTCTGTTACCAAATCTGGGGGCTAAGGCCTGCCAGTCTCCAAGCTGGGTGAGGGGAAATCAACCAGGGAAATCCAAACCACCGGCCCCTGGATCACTAGTGCCTGCCTGCTTAATAAGTACCCTGTGAGGAAGAGGAAAGCACTTGGAGGGAGTGAGGTCCAGAGGGCCATCCTTACAAGTGGATCCCTGTAGCGAGGTGTGAGGAGATGGCTGATACACCGATCGGGTTGTTTCCCGTGTACAGGTTCAAGTAGGTGACCCTGTATGCCAAACGGAGCCACCATGAAGTTAGCCATGGTTGCACCGATCGGGCCATAGCCCATGTGAAAACTAAAATCAGCAAAACCATATGTCAGAGGGGCTGCAGTGATGTGAAGACTACTGTCCTTCCAATCGGGCTGTAGTCCGTGTTTGGAGTGCAGTCGGTGACCCTGTAAACCAGGGTGGGGTAACGCGAACTGAAGATTACTGCCATTCCAATCGGGTCAGAACCTGTTTGTTGAGTGAAGTCGGTGACGCACTCTTGTAGAGCGCTTAAAGACATATAAAAAAGTAGACTCTAAAAAAATGAGGAGTGGAACGACACAAGTAATACATCCATGGTCCAGGTGAGGGACAAACACATGAAGAAGAAGCCCTTGGCAGCTAACCACTAAGAAGCAAGGAAATGAGAGTGACAATGAAGCCAAACAATGGTAAGCACTGAGCGACCTCTAAGCTCACTGTTAGATAACAAAAGGTCTCAAAGAGACAATGCATGCACTGTCTAAGCAATACATAAAAAGTGGCACTGGTGTAAATAAGGCCCTGTCTCTCAATAAAATAAATGAGAGTAGGTGACATTTGGGCACCTTGACATTCAATAACACAATTAGACAAATTATAGGTTTATGTGTGTGCACTATAATAAAAAAAATATTAATTGCCCGACCTGGCCAGGGCTCAGACTTCAGGCCCCAAGCAAGTGTCCCTAATTAATGTGTCCCTGCTGTTTGCTGAATTGAAGCCTTCTGACTGTTAGGCCCCGTTGATAAACACCTTAATACTTATACTAGGCAAGGCTATTAGAGTATATTTACATACTTTTTGCCTTCAGGGCCATAACACTTCTCAAGTGGTGAATATATAGTGGAATTCTGAGGAGAAATAATGATGCTTTTTAGGTCGAGCCTACAGCGCTTGTGTTGCAGGATGATCTGTTGTATGTACATTATGGGGTTTGACTCCTCCCATCACTTTGGATTGGTCTAGTCAATTGTCTTGTAAAAATCGTTGCTTGCTATTGGTTACTTTGGCTTCCTGCTCCCTCCTTTTTCAAAGTTGTTCACTCCCCTGGGGTATCGCCGCAGGGTTTGGAGGCTTCCGCTTTTGTCTATGCTACTTTCTGTTCAAGGACTGTTTTTTTTTATATTTTGCATGAGCGTTTCCCTGGCTCAGCACTGGGCTCGATTCAGGGACGCACTTTAATTTATGCAGACACTCGCTCTCCTCCCCCTGTGAGCGTTTCCCTGGCTAAGGCTTGCAGCCTGCTGGCCTTCACGTTCTTGTAGCTGTAGCTTCTACAGCCGAGTTCCTAACCTTTGTGGTTCAGAATACTAAGCCCCCACCCCCTTCTCACCACCAACCCCCGTTAGCAGCCTACGCAGAATTCTCAGCACTGAGGTTTCAGTCACGGTGACCTAGCACAGCAGCTTCTTCCTAACTAACGTACTCCAGTGCCGAGAACTGCGCAGAAAAAAGAGAGGTTATTTTAGTGCATACACTCCCTTCCCAACAGTCTCAGCTGAGGGGCACCGACAGCAAAACTGTTCAATGCAATCTAGTAGCACAATTAGGGAAGTGATGGCCGTTTCTATGTGCTGATACATTTTAATTACTCAGTGCGACTGTATTGTGCCTCAGTGCCTTTGTTTGTTTTTAGCAGCTTCATGGCGGGTGCACGTCTATCTTTTGTTCTGCGCAACTCGTCCACCTCTTTATTTACTTTGCCATCATTTATGCAGCTCTCTGTGGTGGCCGTTGTTCAACAGCCTGTTGTGCTTCTACTGGTTACAAAAAAAAAGTCCCAAACGCTCCAGGAGCCACAATCGAAAAGTGTCATATCTGCAGTAGGAATGGGCGTGGCAGAGAGCAGCATAGCAGCTTCCGGGACTTAACATGTTGCAGGCATGGGGGTGTTGTACATGTCATGCCTGCGTTTTCACACTGCCTGACATGTCTCCAGCCTTGCATTTGCGTCATTCACTACATTCAGCAAGTCATGAATATTTGTTGGGGGGGAAAGGGGCATTTAACGCTTTGCAGTGAGTTATAGTGCTTGTGCATTCACACATGGGGAAGAGGATTGTGTATCCAGTAGCAGCTGCTACCGAACGCGGGTGGTGTTGGGGTAGCGGAGGGGATAAAAAATAAATAAAGGTCTTACCTGGGTGCCACCGCCCAGTGCCTCTCCTCCCTCCTCTTCTCCAGCAGCAGGAAGCACACAGCCTCCCAGAATCCCCTAGCCAATCACGACGCTGCCGTGGTTCAGTGCTCAGAAAGGGACTGGGAGGCTGCGCATGCTCTCCAGCCAGACTGTGCAATACAGCCTGGTGGAGAACATGCTAAGGGCGCATGACTGTTTGGCCGGCCCAAGACGGCCGGCCAAAATGTCATGTCATGTGCATTTAGAAAGTGCCTACCACTCCTCCCCCAGCTCTGAACTGCCCAGCCCCGCTCTCCAATCAACTGAGCCAGTAGGGTAAAGTAAAATTATAATAAATGTTGCATTATCATTTTATTTGTCCCTTTTGAACTGCCCAGTGAGAAGATGGGCAACGCTCCTCCGCCTTAGCCGCCACTGTGTTTAGCGCCTGTTGCACAAAACATTTGCTCTAGGCACGCTGTGCAGCAGGCGATGGAAACCAGATAGCGACGGATGAACATTAATCACTGGTTGCATTTTGAAAGGGTCCAAACGAGCCACCGCAGGGCCATGTTGATTTCCACACAAGAGCTTCCCCCGTCTTTCTCCCACTTGCTCGCCTCCATCCCTTATCTCCTAATGTCATTTCATGTACATTTTTTACGTAACAAATTACTATTCTGTTACTTTACTTTATCTTCACTTCCTTTAAATGGTTAAAAATCCTCGAGCATTTTTTGTTTCAACTCAGGGAAATACTTACACAGCTTGTTAACAAGATGCTTTGACTCCAGCAGAGTTACTTACGTTTTTTCTGTGGTGCAACTTGGAACACGCGCATGTGCTTTTTCATTTACATTTTTTGTCAATATAGCAGAGCTGTTCACATTTTAATTAAAATACATACAGTTCAACTCTGAACGCGCTGTCGTGCCTCTTTACTGAAAAGTGTAATTTGCCAAAAAAAAATTCTTGTTAAATGCCACATTTCCTGCTGTGACAATTTTCGGCAACCTGATCTCTTGTATTATTCATTTATTTTATAATTTTTGCTAATACGACCTGTTCATGCACCCTCAGTCGAGCCAGGTCTCTCTTGTACTTTAAATATAAGGGGGCAGATTTATGTTCCCTGGCGCATCCCTGCAAATCAGCATGGATGCGCCAGGGAAGATGCGTCACGCAAGTTTGCCCTTACGCCACCACAGATGCGCCGCATTTACAATGCGGTGCATTGTGGCACAAGGTCAAGCAGATGCGTGACGTATCTGCCGGCGTAAGGTTGGCGCAGTGCTGAAGTTGTGTCGCAAGCGCGACGCAACTTCAGCGCTGTTCCAACCTACCCCATTCCTAACATGGTGCGTCAAGCCTTACGCCTGCTTCAAGCAGGCGCAGGGTTTTGACACACCAGCGTTGGGAAAGTGACTCAGTGAAATCTTATAGATTTCACGGAGTCACTTTTCAGGGCCGTTCCTGCGACGGAACGCCCCCCCTGCGTGGAAACGCCCACATGAAACCTGACGCAGGTTTCATGTGGCGCAGGGCTTTACACCATGACGCATCTCCATAGATGCGTCACGATGTAAATTGGGCGCAACGTGGCGCAGGGTCTACGCCGCCGCTGCGTCACAAAAGTGACGCAACGGCAGCGTAAAAGTGGCGCAACTCCAACATAGATCTGCCCCCAGGTGCCTTCTTAGGAGCTTCTCCTGACGTATTAGTGGCTTGTCAATCACAGCACAATGCAGCTATGTGCGACACTATGTAAAGTAACAATCTGGCGGCTAACAATAACGCTGGCAGAGTCAGCTTCATGGGAAGTACCAGACCAGTTCTGGTGATTAGAACCTGCCTATTAAATTGACTCTGCCTCAGCTTAGCAAGCCTTTCCGAGCCTGTGGCACGTTGTGTCATCTTTCAGTGTTCGCGGGCAAATCAATTTTAGGGAGGCATTGTTAACAAATGGTTGCATTTCTCAATCATAACTTAAAATATGCATACATTTTTTTATAGATTTATACAGCGCAGCTTATCACCCGTCAGGGTATCCAGGCGCTGTACATGTGCACGGGGAGATTATTTGCCCAGAATCACAGGATGTTGCGCTGATGCCGAGGCTCGGACCCACATTCTTAGCTCCCAAGTCGGCAGCCCTGGCCCCTATGACATACCCTCTCCTCTCAAATAATATTAAAATAGTGAGTACTTTGAGCTCATCAAAAAACATTCACTCCCTCCTATTTCTGTGAATTTTAGTGAATGGATTGGTTCGATTGGCTGCTTCTGCTCACAACGCTTATGTGGCAGGGTGGAGTAAACTATGCTGCAAGAAAGGACACACTGCAGTATTGACAGTACTATCAGTAGTCAGCTCAGGTGCTCTGGCACAGATTTAGCAACCACTCTCATTGCACACATATGACCACAATTGTTTCATGACGAGTACTTCTCAAAGCAGTGCTGCAAAGCGCCCGTCAGTGTCAACGCTTCCATGTTAAAGAACAGTAGATGTTGTAGCACCCAGGATGGTGTGCTGCATGGCTAAATACTTACAAGGTCCCGCATTGCAATCGCTTGTCTAAAGAAGTTAGAGAAACAAATGCGGCCATAAGAGCCACTTTCGAAAGCTGTCGCCTTGGGGCACTTGTTTCGTGAAACTGTTTGTTTTCGAGGTTATGAAATTGCCCCACCATAGCCCAGTTACACACTGCCGGACGGCCGTCCTTTATTCGGTGTTTTTTGTATGGCACGACGCGCACGCTTGCAGCATATGTAGAACTCTCATTTCTTTAATTTCACAAAAGTTGCTTCCTCTTCTGAAAGCTCCGCGAAGCTCCACCCCATAATAAATAATCCATGCATCGCCCCCTTCTTCTCCTAAAAGCTCCGCGAAGTCCCCCCCCCCAATAATCAATAATGCATGCATCGCCACCCCGCATTGTTAAATTGAGAGCCCTCATCTGTAAATGAATTGCTACTGCCCGAACCCCTGGACGCGTCCCAGACTCGCGCTAATGGGAGGAAGCGCGCGAGGCCCTCGCGGCCTACGCGGCCCTCTGGCTCTGCGCAGCTTTCCTTTGTTGTGATTCCAGATAGTGATTTATAGCCGCAGAATGGGAATGATTTATGCGTTTAAGACGAGCCACATGTGAAGTTGTGGTCAGCAGATTGTATTTTACTCTGGTATGCGTAATGCCTCGCCATTCCTAACACCCGCTGCCACTCATGGCAAAGGAATCCCATCAAGTTAAAAATAGATCTCCCCAGATATGGCAAAATCAGAAGAGAATTAACTGGATTAGAAGCAGAATACCGAGGATTATATATTGTGCGCCAAGGACATTAAAACAAAAATCTCGAAGACCAAAATACTGGCAAGGTAAGTATTGATATAGTGTTAACTCCACTATACACCTTACATAACGTGTATTGGTAAAGCGCACGTAATACCCACACATTAAAGGCACGCACGCCAGGTGTAGAAACCCGCGCCAGGCCCGCACGTCAGGTGTAGAAACCAGCGCCAGGCCCGCACGCTAGATGTAGAAACTCGCGCCAGGTCCGCACGCCAGGTGTAGAAACCCGGGCCAGGGCCACACACCAGATGTAGAAGCTCGCGTCAGGCCCACACGCCAGGTGTAGAAACCGACGCCAGCCATGCACGTCAGGAGTAGAAACCCGCGCCAGGCCTGCACGCCAGGTGTAGAAACCCACGTCTGGCCTGCACGCCAGATGTAGAAACTCGCGTCAGGCCCGCACGCCAGGTGTAGTAACCCACGTCAGGCCCACATGCCAGGTGTAGAAACCCGTGCCAGGCCTGCACGCCAGATGTAGAAACTCACGTCAGGCCCACACGCCAGGTGTAGAAACCCGCGCCAGGCCCGCACGTCAGTCTAGAAACCCACGCCAGGCCCGCACGACTGGTGTAGAAACCCACACCAGGCCCGCACGCCAGGCGTAGAAACCCGCTTAAGGCACGCGATATCTCCTGCATGCGTGCGTCAGCGATCAAACCAATTTTACAGAGTGAAATTAGGGTACGGTACAGCATGTCTAGGTAGATCAGGTGTCAGAATCTCACTCAGTCGTCAAGCAAGAGTGCACTTGGTAAGGAGCAGCAGTACGACCACTGCACCGCCGAAAGTTCAGTATTTGAGTCATGTTGCCACAGGGCTCTCGATCGGGGTTTATAGGCAGGGGCTTCCTCTTGCAGTGATGTACAGTCAGGTGATTAGTCTCCCGGCAGACAATGATGCCAATAAAAGGGAATGGAGTTCCAGGGGGCACAGGGGAATGTGTTATATGTTGCTCTACATGTAGCCCCGATGGTATGAATCATGAAAATGTCTAGCAGCGTACACCCAGGGACCTCCCTTATGAAGAGCTGTCCCAGGGTGGTGAGCTATAGTCTACTGAATTGGGTTCAGACTATCCGATCTGACGTCAAAGGAAGGGTGGGTGTTGCAAAGCGGGTATCGCACTAGCAAACAGGCAATCTAGATTAGCCTACTGCCTAAAGCGGTGCCATGTCACACTGCATCTACTTCAGTGCTGGGCCACATCATGCTGTTAGAACGGATTTTGTCTACCCCTAGAGTTGAGTGGAGTAGAGTGGAGTGACACAGAGTAGAGTAAAGTAGCGTGGAGTGCCGTATCATGGAGTTGAGTGTCATAGAGTGATGTGGCATAAAGTGGAGTGTTTTAAAGTGGAGTGGAGAGGAGTGGTGAGTAGTGGAGTTGAGTGCAGAGGAGTGGAGTAGTCTGTTGTAGAGTGGAGTGGTGTAGATTGAAGCAGAGTATCATGAAGTGGGGTGTCGTAGAGTGGAATGGAGTGGCTTAGAGTGGAGTAGGGTTGAGTGGCATAAAGTGGAGTTGAGTAGAGTGGAGTTCGTAGAGTAGAGTAAAATGTTGTAGAGTGGAGTGGGATAAAGTAGAGTGGCATTGAGTGGATTAGAGAGTCTTAGAGTGGAGTGTTGTGGAGTGGTGTAGAGTGGACTAAAGTGGTGTGAAGTGGCGTAGAAGGCATTGGGTGGTAGTGGAGTGTCATAAATTGGGTAGAGTGGAGTATAGTGTCGTAGAGTGGAGTGGAGTACAGTGGAGTGGGATAGAGTTGAGTGGTGTAGAGTAGTGTCACAGAGTGGAGCTGAGTGGAGATATATAGAATGCAGAGACGTTGGGTGGAGTGGAGTGTCTTAGAGTGAAGTGTTGTAGAGTGGTGCAGAGTTAAGCAGAGTGGCAAAGTGTGGAGAGGCAGAGAGTGAAGTAGAGTGTTGTAGAGTGGAAGGGTGTAGAGTGCCTTAAAGTGGAGTAGATTGTCATGGAGTGGAGTGGCATAGAATGGTGTAGAGTGTTGTAGAGTGGAGTAGAATGGAGTATGTATGGTGTGGTAGTGCACTTTCATTACATGCAACACAGTTTCATTTGAAATTACTAATACATTTGTGGAGATTTATAGTTTAACTGATAAAACTATGCAGCACACAAATGATAATGTGTGGAATAGGCCTCATCTAGTGTATTGACTTGTTTTTACCATATTAAAATATTTGTTTACACCACACTTAATTACAAAAACATGTGCTTCATTTCTGCTTTCCTAATTCTGATATATTCTGAAATATTTGTACAGTTTATTCACCGGCATTTACAGTTTGCTGTGTAGTAGAAAAAAATAACATCCTACAGCCTTTCCATTTCACACCCTCAGTACCCAGCAAGATTATCACATACATTGTCTCACTTTTCAGTCAGAGAACGAAAAGTAAACTCCAACCTTCCTTGGAAGACACTGCCTAACATTCAACCTCTGTCTTTGAATGCACAGCAAATGTGACAAGATGAAAACAAAATGTAAAAGCATGTTTATTGCTCATTCACTTCTGAACTCCAGCATGACTATTTTGGGGGTGCTTCAGCACCTCCCTACTTCCCCACAGCTCCTATTGTATGCGCTTTAAATTGAGAAAGAGGATTGTTTAACTCATGCTATTAGTAAAGAGCATCGACCAAAATAAACAAACTCCTAGATGGAACATTATTATCCACAGGCATTCAAGATTGAGGAATTGGTAGTGGCAGAGATAAGTAGAATCAGTCAAAAAGAAAGATAGGAGGCAGGAAACCTTTTCCAAGAAATGCAGCACATTTACTGCTTCCTGAACTAGCATGCATGGGAGACAACTGAAAACACACATACTCTCCTGGAGTGCCTCACGAAAAAGAAAACAACTCCCAGAAAGCGAGCATCCGTGGAAGAATGCAAAGAGCCAGTCAAAGAGGTGGTAAACAGGCTATACTCCACAGGAGGGATAAAGACATGCTGTACTACCTGAAACAAATAAATCTATCAAATAGAAAGCAAGCAAATATGTGTTACAAAACACAAAGCCAATGGTAAGAAATGGGTGGAATGCATTTAAAGGGAATCTCTCAGCATGACCCAAATATATGTTTGCAACCAGACAGCTGTGCTGTCTGGTAGGCTTCAACCAACAAAATATCCTATCATGCTGGACAGAATCGGCAAAAACAAATATGGCCAGCCCCGGTGTTATGAAAAGGCTGTCTTATTTTCAATGTTTATTTTTGGTGGATTTTATTGGTGTTTTCTCAGTGTTTTCTCAGTTGAAATCAGTGCTTATCAGTGTTTATTTAGCTGGCTTATCCCCAAAATAGACAAAACTGTGTTTTCCAGTGTTTTTACAATAATTGATGTAAAGCACATCTTTAATTTCTAGGAGAATTAAGGCCGGGTGTTCAATATCTTTCTATTGGAAGTGTGTCCAACTGACTTAAGTTAGACTGTTTTAAGCATATAAAGCCTGTGTACTGCACTCACACTCACATCTCATTCCACTCTCTCACATCTCATTCCCTCTCACACTCACTCTTTCAGGACTCTGGTTTACAGGACCAGTCCTGGAGTGCTATATTCAAGTGTTCCAATAGACACGTTCGTGGTCCCAGTTGTGGGTCACTCACCTACTCCTTACTGAATATTAAGACAGTGTAGGGCAAAGTATCTAGTGAATCCTTAAGTTTCTGAATTACACCAGTTTAATTTGTATCTCTGCATTGTGAGGCGCATGAAACATGATGCTTTATGCATGCTCACCACTGCTTTTCTTCACTCTTTGTATTACTACATTAAGGTGGTGCTTCTGTTGTGACAACATTCGTAGTTGACAATTATCATCATGGCAAATGTCTCACTTTAAGGCAGTCCTGACCTTTAACAGACATCACATTGTATTCTAGGACTTGAAAATTTGTTGTTAACATTGTAACTATGGGCTCAAAACCCCAGCAGTAAAAATGTAGTTGTATAAAAAGCAAGAACAGCTGACGGTATCCCACATACCAATGGGACACATTGCAGTTATGAATTTTGAGGATATTTGGAAAGTCTTGTGTCATGTTTTCACCACTGTCCCATGTGCATGGTGAAAACACATGTTTTGTAGGTATATTTGATTATACCTTGCACTGAATGCTTAAATCCTGGGGTGTTTGGCAGTTGAGCTGATATCAATACTGACGTGTTAGAAAAGGGGACTGATTTATCGAAGGGTTTTCCAATTCTGTGTCTGTGGGTAAATGTGCTAGTACATATTGGCCAAGTTTCTTATGAAACAGACATTTCAAGTGGGAAACAGCATTTACAACGTGGGTTGAGCCATGTGTGCCATTTCAATGCGGAACAACGCTTGCTTGAACCACGCGTATGCCTTACCCACACATATGCATGGATAAGGCAGGCAGCAGTCGAGCGAATGGGCAGGGAAAGGAACACGAAGGATCGGGAAAGGAAGGACTGGGATGTCGCTTGGTAAGTGGGGCTGGTGCTGGGTTTTAGGGCGTGTAGTTTTTAGGGCTGGTGGCTGGTTTTAGGACTTAGGGCAGGGGATCGGGTCATTTTTAGGGCTCAGGGCTCTGTTTCAGAACTCAGGGTGGGGTGAAGGGGCAGTTGTCAGGGCTGAGGCTCAGTTTTAGGACTCAGGGCAGAGGGTAGTTAGTGTCTGGATAGTTGTTTGGGTTGGGACCCAGGTTTTAGGGCTCAGGGTGGGGAGTCGGGTTGCTTTAAGGGCTGTGGCGGGGTGGATTGCAGGGCTGGGGTATCGAGTTTTAGGGCTGAGGGTGGGGGACTGTGGTGTGATCTGTACCATGTATATTCCTTTATCAGTCATGCCTTTACAACGAAATTCGTTGTAAAGGCATGTGTGGTAAAGGTATGCATGGTAAAGATGTGGTCATGGTTCAGACCTCGTTGTTTAGGCATGCGTGGTTGTATCATACAACCATTTCCAGTCAGTGAAAGAATTAAGCACTGCTAAAAGATTGAGTATGCTTTTAAAGTACCCAGATTCTTAAAAGTGTATAAAATAATTAGATTAGCCCTAAAACATGCCTCTAAAACCTGCACATTTAATTTAAGCACACAAAACTAGAGGAAACAAAAAGAAAAAAGAAACAATATTTTAGTGACATTTCTAAACAACAAAACTCAAGCAAAATAATCTTAGACCATTTTTTCTTGCTCGTACCGTGTATAATAAAGTTACATTTTGTGGGCCTGTTCAGGAAGAAATTAAAATGACTAATTGTCCTTTAATTTCCATTCCTTGAATGGCATTTTAGTTTGTGGTTGCACAGATGTATAAAGTGTTTATATGCTTATACTGATGAGTGCTTTTTCCCTTTCAGTGGGGTTATATCTGTTATTATAGGTTTAAACCAAAAACAGGATAGCCTAGTTATGACATATAGGTGCATATGCATCACTTTGTATGGAGACATATGTGTGATAAGGCTGCAGTGTTAATCTTTTCATTTCATGGCTACACCCAGCATGATGATATATACGTGTGCATGTGCCACCATAAATGCATGCATGTGTTATAATGCTGAGGCTGTCATTCCTTTTTTACTTCTCATTTACTGTTCCAAGATAGTGGACACCCATCCAGAAGCAGGAAATAAAAGTGCTTAGAGAAAAAAATTACATGGTAGCAAATTGTAGCCGCCAAGCCCGCCAAACAAAATTGAAATAAAAGACTTTAGAAACATAGGGCCAATTCATGAAGGTACTTACGTGTAGTAAAGTTACAAGTGAGGAGTCTCTGCACTCGTGGCTTAGTCTCCACACTTGGGACAGCATCTCTGCACTGTAGTTTTCAGTGCGAAGGCTCCATCCTCAATGTGGAGACTCCGCACTCATACCTTTTCTTAACGTAAGTACCTTTGTGAATCGAGCCGGCCAATCTGACATGCACACTTCAAAGCCAGCAATCCCAGCACTGTAAAACAGTCAAGGGACTGCAGGCACGGGCACTCAGCCTCAAAATGAGCGCTGGGTTAGCTGATTCCTACCAATCAGTTGGGTTCACGTTGCACAAGGAGGAAAGTCTTTCCCTTTCCTTCCTGCTCCTCGTCACCCCCAGAATCGGTGCAGGGAGTTGAGCATTGGTTTGGGGTGCCCGGCAGCAGGCAGCATTTATGGTGAGTGCATTACCACTAATTAATGTTGCCAGATGCCACTGAGCTAAAGCTGTCTTTTTCCAAGTATTAGTAGCGCTTGGTCACTTTATGTTTGTGTATTTACTTAGGATTGCCGCTAGCTCGCTGGTAGACTGCCTGTTGTGCAGCACATACTGAATGCTGGCTTCAGTACTGACTGGCAGGTGCTGGCCTCAAAGGCAGATAGAAGGGCTCAGCAGCTACGTTCACATCCATTCTTCCCCTTCATATTTGTTAAGTGGTACATTGGAGACTGCATTTATGACTTGTGCTAAGTACGTGCCACACAGTAAGTGCCTACCACTTCATTGCTTCACTTCAAAATAGTTTATTTCAAAATACATCTACATTGTCCTTTAAAACAGCTCAACATGTTCTCAATAAATACATCCAATGCTGTTCTGCACCAGCTGTCTACAACCTACCAGCCACCTGAGCCGTTACCTACCTGGTTTCTTCGCCGCTCCTGGGGCCCCGACGCTGCTTGTCCCCTCTGTGCCGCTTCCTTCCATCCCGCGGTTCGCAGGGGGAGACTACAGCTCCCAGGCTGCCCAGCGGCTGCTACGCGCTTCCCGCGCCCGGAGGCTGAGATAAGACCGAGGCTCCCCCGGTGGAGCGGGGGGTCTGCACCAGCTGTCTACAACCCACCAGCCACCTGAGCCGTTACCTACCTGGTTTCTTCGCCGCTCCTGGGGCCCCGACGCTGCTTGTCCCCTCTGTGCCGCTTCCTTCCATCCCGCGGTTCGCAGGGGGAGACTACAGCTCCCAGGCTGCCCAGCGGCTGCTACGTGCTTCCCGTGCCCGGAGGCTGAGATAAGAGCGAGGCTCCCCCGGTGGAGCGGGGGGTCTGCACCAGCTGTCTACAACCTACCAGCCACCTGAGCCGTTACCTACCTGGTTTCTTCGCCGCTCCTGGGGCCCCGACGCTGCTTGTCCCCTCTGTGCCGCTTCCTTCCATCCCGCGGTTCGCAGGGGGAGACTACAGCTCCCAGGCTGCCCAGCGGCTGCTACGCGCTTCCCGCGCCCGGAGGCTGAGATAAGAGCGAGGCTCTCCCGGTGGAGCGAGGGGTCTGCACCAGCTGTCTACAACCTACCAGCCACCTGAGCCGTTACCTACCTGGTTTCTTCGCCGCTCCTGGGGCCCCGACGCTGCTTGTCCCCTCTGTGCCGCTTCCTTCCATCCCGCGGTTCGCAGGGGGAGACTACAGCTCCCAGGCTGCCCAGCGGCTGCTACGCGCTTCCCGCGCCCGGAGGCTGAGATAAAAGCGAGGCTCCCCCCGCGTCGCGGGACGCGCGCGGGCGACGCCGGGCTAAGCCCGGGCAAAGGGCGGGCCGTCTGAGGCCGTCCGAGGTCGGAGGAGGTCGGGCCGGGCCACCCCCTTATTGAGGAGTGCTGGACGTCACGTTCCCCCGCTGCAGACAAGGTACTGTGCTACGGCAAAATGACTTTTAGGTAGTGTGTGCAGGACCCGGTTTGTTTGCCGTGGAACTCTGACTTTGTTTCCCGCCAATTGTTTGTTTACGGACTAACAGCTTGTGCTCTGCCGTTGCTGCCCGGCTATAATTATGGGCAAAAGAAAAGCCGTAGAGGGAGGGCTGATGAGCACTGGTAAAAAGGGCAAAAAGTCAAAGAAGAATATCCATGCCGCTATGAACTGTGTCCTGACTAGAATAGAGGAGATCGTACATGATTGTGAGGACTCACTACATGATGAGCAAGCGGGGAGTCAGTCAGCTAAAGTTGCCCCAAAGATCAATAGCACAATACCATCCATGTTTCATACCCAGCGCCTGACAAAACAACAAAAGTCTGTCCCCGCTCCCGTCATTCCTACTCCTGACCTGCAATTTACTTCATCACAGGCCATGGCTACCTCGAATGCCTCTGAAGTAGTCCCAATAATTCCGGACCCTGCCCTCCAAGCCTTACTATGTACCAACAGGTTTGCCTCCCTCGACCCTGACTTGCCTCATCCATCTAGCCAGGCTGCTGAGTCCATAGTGGATCCATTGATTGCTACCAGGTGTGATGCTGATAATCTGGCAGCGCTCTATGGTAGAATTGAGAGATTAGAGGAGTTGGTGGCTGATCTTGGTAAGAAAGTGGAGAGTCTTATTCTGAGTAGGGTTCCCTCTTTGACGTCCCCTGTTCTCCCATCTGATCTTGGGGCAGCTCCTTCTACGAAGAAGGTTGAATCATCCAAGCCTATTCTCCCTAAAACGAATTTTGGTCATATCAATGTGGGTGTTCATGACGAGGGGAGTAATACCAGAGGAAATGCCTATACCAAGCCTTGCCAAGACATGTTGAGACGCTTTGAGCTGCCAAGCTTATCCATTGTAGCTCCCCCCTCTAGACGCACTCTTAGTTCTCCTTTGCCTTGTAGTAACAACCCTACACCTCACATTCCAGCTCCCCCGGTTACTCCCTACCCTGTGTATAATAGCTTTCCTGTTTTCATGACCCATGCTCCAAAATTGACATCACGCTGCATCGCTGAAAACAGTGAATCCTTACATAATAAAGTTATACACTTGTTGAGACATGTAAGAGGCTGTAGATCAATCATTAGAGAGGACATCATAAGGGTAAGGAGGCTTTCTCGGGCAGATGCTGGTACTGACTGTATAGAGATTGTTGTTGGGGACCCCGTCTTAGCTGAAAACCTACTTCTGCTTGAGTATAGGACTTCACCCCCCGCTCACTCCTCAATCCAGATTCGCAAGTCTCCTGTCTGGATTCATCAGAGGGAGGGGGAGGACTCCGGCTTAAGACAAGTAGACTGACTACCTAACGCACATACAGGATCTCCATTATATCCACTCACATTGCATTCCGTAGTGGGCCCACCCTCGAATACCACCCTAGCTCTCAACCCATTTTCAAATGATTCAGGTGAAGCTACTGATAGTCTGAAAGCTGATGAGGGCTGCCAAGCTAGTATGGCAGCAGATATAGGGACCCCCCAAATGCCATCCCCCTCGGGTATTATTAAGTTGTTATCATGGAACATCGCAGGGCTAAGGAGGAACCTCTCAGATCCTGTTTGGAGTGATTTCAGCGACAAGTTCGACGTTATCCTCTTCCAGGAAACCTGGAGTCTGGTTCCCCTGCATAGATCAGGATTTACTACTTTTTCTGTTCCAGCTATTAGGTCCATACGAGGTCGTCCCTCTGGGGGTCTCTTAATTTGGGTTAATATTAGCTTGAACTGGGCAGTCAAGAGCCATGTAACCTCATCTGATGACCTTCTGCATATTTCTATCAAGGGGCTAGTCCACCAAACACCCCTTGATATATTCAACATCTATGCTAGGGGCAACCCCGGCGGTCAAGCAAGCCCGACTGTTTCAGTTCTTGAGTCTGAACTCTCAGCAATTTCCCCTAAGGCGGGTGTCATAGTTGCCGGGGATCTAAATTGTACTTTTGAGCCCCTGAGCAGCGATGACATTTTGGGTATTGGCGATATAGACTCCAAGCAGGGTATACCCCAACTAACTCTTCCACCACTGAAAAAATGGTCCAAGAGAGCTGTACAAATTAATGCTCTTACTCTGGAGTTCAACTTAAGGGCCACAAATGGACGAACCCATTCAGATGGCTCGGGTGCCCCCACATTCACAAGAACTGGTGCCCCCTCACGCATTGATTATATCTTGTTGGGCACAGAGCTCTGGCCAGACCTCAGAGATATGGAAGTGGTTGATAGGTCCGAGAGCGATCACAATCCCTTATTTATGCAATTTAGGCGAGGGCTGGTTACTACTTCTATTGAGCCCTCAACTAATCAGAGGCCCGGGGCTAGAGAGGTTGCCCCCACCAATTGTAACAGACGCCTGAAGTGGCCAAGGGTGGTAAAGCGAGAGAGGGACCTGTGTAAAATCAGAAGCTTAGTCGAAGAAGGCATTGTAGCTTTGGACTTGTCCACAGGCTGTCTCTCGAAGATTCTCCCCCATAATGACTTCTTAGAAGTCTATCATCGGACGGTAGCACGGGTTGGGAATTTCTTTGTGACTCAGGAAAAGGGGGATCAAAAGTGGCACCCCCCAAAAACAGAAAACCCCTGGTTCTCACAAGATTGTAGGGCTATGAGACAGACTCTATCTAGAGCCATCAAATCCAAGGATCGGTTAACTATCACCAATGCCCGGAAAATGTATTATACCACCATAAGAAAGGCAAAGCGTCTGTGGGACGAATCCCACTGGCAGGATTTAAAGGTCGCAGCCCTACTAAAAGACTCATCCTCCTTCTGGAATCTTATAAACATCAGTACCAGGGGCGGGGCAGATCCAATACCGAATCATATAACGGGGTCCCAATGGCATTCACATTTCTCAAACCTTTATTCATCCAGGGAAAGAGTGGGCCATGAGGAGCAGTTGCCGGCATTGGGGTATCCGGAACATCTGGAGCTAGAGCCCGACTTTGGCCTAAATGAGGTCCTTTCTGCAATTAATACAATTGCCCCGGGAAAGGCAGCTGGCCCCGATGGTCTCCCAGGTGATCTACTGCTCCATGAAAAAGATCTCTGGGCAGAATTCATCCTTCGGATCCTAAAAAATCTAGCTCTAGGCTGCCCAATTCCGGACTCCTGGAAGGGGGCGGAGGTGGTGGCTATTTATAAGAAAGGGGATAGAGGGGACCCTGCCAACTACAGACCGATTAGCTTAATCGATGTAATTCAAAAAGTGGTTGGCAGAGTCCTCTTGACCAGGATTAAGGAGTGGATAGATGAGGAGGGCATCCTGAGTCATCTACAATCAGGTTTTAGGGAGGGAGTAGGTACCATCGACCAGGTCTTTAGATTTTGTATTATATACTGGAAATCCGTGGTCATCGAAAAAGGCAGCCTTTATTTGGCATTTATTGATCTAAAAACAGCCTTTGACCTGGTGCCACGTTCACAGCTGTGGCAGGTACTGCACGACCTGGGTATCCCTCCCCTAACTCTGGACCTCCTGAAATGTCTCCACGTAGGCAATTTTTCTAAAGTTAGGTGGGGACAACAGGGACAGCTCACAGAGAGGATTTCCGTCGAGAAAGGAGTGCGCCAGGGCTGTGTCATGGCCCGACCCTGTTTTCTCTCTATATAAATGGTGTGGCAGACTATTTGAGAGACGACAGGGTCGATGCCCCAACCCTGTGCGGGGAAAAAATATCTACCCTACTCTTTGCTGATGACACTCTCTTGATCTCGAAAAAAGCCCTATGGGCTTACAAAGACTGTTGTCCCGCTTCTCAGAATTTTGTGACACCAGGGGGCTGCAAATAAACACGCTGAAAACTAAGCTGATGGCGCTATCTCCCTCTAAAAACTTTAAGAATAACATCAAGCTCAATGGTACATCACTTGAGTTAGTGGACGCTTTTGATTATCTCGGAGTGAGGGTAAATAACAAGCTTAAATGGGCTCCCCATCTCTCAAAAATGCTCCTTGCCCACAAAAGAGCTGCAGGGGCAATATCGAGACATCAGAGGGTCTCATATAGCAGGCCGATAGCGGCGGCTGTTAAAGTCTATGAGGGGAAGGCACTGTCAGCAGCGCTCTATGGGGCGGAATTGTGGGGTTTCGAAAATCTGTCAGAGTTACTTAGATCCGAGAACAAGTTCTTTAGGGACTTAGTCTCGCTTCCCCTGTCCACCCCGCTAGTTCCACTCCGTAGTGACCTTGGCAGACAAAACATCAGTAATGTGGCAAGGTTGCGCCCTATACTATACTGGGCAAGGATTAGAAGATCCCCTGAACTCCACCACTTTGCCTCTGCCCTGGACGAGTTATTAAATCTGGGAGCAGATCACAAGATTCCATGGGTATCAAACTTGAAAAAACATCTGCAGAAGATTGGTCTGGAAGAAGCTTGGGCGAGCCAGGTTCCCCCTCCCAAACTTACGATAAAAAAAATCTATTGGGATTGGGTTACGGCCGATACCCTAAGAAATCAGGAGGGTGTGCTTACTGTAAACTTCTTGGATACAAAACCAGCTCCCAGCCTGGAGTCCTTTATGGACCTTATTGAATCACCTGAAGACACATCTCTATATCTCAAATTGAGATATGGCACGCTTCCACTTTATGATTTTCAAACCCGTTGGAGCAAGGTCATCACGCACTCAAAAGGCTGCCCAGGGTGTGCCTCGCCCACAGAGTCTATTGGCCACTTCATGTTTGCCTGCCAGGCGTACAGGCAACCAAGACTAAGGTGGCTTAAACCTGTTTGCAAAAATCTGGGTGTAAGGTCCGCTAGGGTGGCACTGCGTATCTTGACCTACGACACAACTGTCCCTAGTGTAATCTGTGGGACTGCCAAATACCTGGGCTGGGCCTGGAGATTAAGACGCAGGTTACTTAAGGCGCACCATCTACAAGCAAACCACCCACTCCCCTGACCTTGTTGGCCATCATTGTTCATATTATCAACTATAGGGGATATGTGAAATTGATACGTGTATATATATGCTGTTTTTTATTCTTTTTAACCATGCATGGATTGAAGCCACTTGTTGTAGTATGTTTTTAAACTGTTTTTATCACACATTGCACTGCACTTTTATGATATTTTTTATATGTCGAATAAAGTACTACAACAACAACAATGCTGTTTCCTGGATCTGTCGCAAAAGTGTATATGCAAGATACTGTAGTATAATTTCAGTAAGGCCCACTCAGCCTTGACTAGTTTGTCAAAGATTTAGACCACACTTTCTCCACACTAATCCTATTGAAAATAGGAACCTGCTCAGCAGCTCACCACCAAAGTAGAGGTATCACTAAACAGAACTCTATGGGCAATATGATAATGCATTATGCCTAGTTTCAAGAATAGTGATGGAATCCAGATCTTCCTGTGCCTTTTAAAGACAGGACAGCAGAACAATACATGCTTCACATTTTCTTTGCTCTTTAAATTGCACAACACACAGTGACCATCACCAGGTTCCCCAATGAGACCTTTCCATTTGTAATGTAATGTGGCATTTATACAGCGCAACTTTCACTCCAAGGAGCATCTTGGTGCTGTGCGGAACCCGGAGATGTAAATTAACCAGTTAACTGCAAATGATAAAGGCAGACAGGGAATCAGATCAGAGACTTACACAGGGTGTCAGAGGCGGTAAAGATCCAGGTTTTTAAGGCCTTCCTAAAATGGGATTCAGATGTAAAATGACGAAGATGAACAGGAAGTTTATTCCAGGCCTTTGAGCCTATCACTATAAGTGATTTTCCTCCCTTCAGATCTAAAAACTGGTATTTTCAACAGATTGGCGTTTGATGATCTTAAACTACGAGAGGGAGTGTATCGTTTATATCTGGTTTGAAGATATTGAGGGTCCGTGGAGAGGAAGGCTCTAAAGGTGATAATGAGGACCTTGAAGAGGACCCGTTTATGAATTGGCAGCCAGTGAAGTTTTTTGTTACGCTGCCGATGTGGATGACCTCCTTGGCCACCTCAGCACTAATCGTGCTGCAGCATGCTGAACCATCTGCAGCTTGTGCAGGACTGACCTGTTGGTGCCTGCATACAAGCTATTGCAGTAATCTAGCCTAGAAGTAATTAAGGCTACAGCAACTGTCTGCCTAGCTGAGATGGGCAGCAAATCAAAACATTTCTTTAAGCTTTTGATGATGTGAAAGCATGTGCCAGCCACTGCCAAAGACTGCTGTTTAAAGGAAAGGTTGGTGTCAAATTTTATTCTCAAATTTTTAATGACGCTTACTGTGTCAGGAGGAGCGGTGGTGTTTACTGACCACCAGAGTTTGGGAGAGAAAAAAATTCTTTTCCCAAAGGTAACATTTCAGTTTTTTGGGAATTACACTTAAGATGGTTTTTCCTCATCCAATCAAAGGTTGCTGTAAGACACAAGCGGAGATTTTCTTCCGCCTGGGTGGTATTGTTGTCCAAGACCAGAATTAGCTGCGTATCGTCCACATATGAGATGGTCTCAATGTTAAAGGACGATATTAGCCTGATCAGTGGAACCATATATGAATTGAAAAGAGTAGGGCTTAAACTTGACCCCTGAGGAACTCCAGAAGATATCTTTATTTTTTATTGATTTATTTTTAAAGTTTTATAGAGCGCGAACCAGACCCAGGTAAGGGTATCAGAGCACTTTACAGAAGGCATACGGTGAACACATTCAAAAGGAGAACATTGCATATAAAAAGACATACTCCGAAAGAAACAAGGAGTAACAACAATGAAATGACTAGCTCAAGTAATAAAAACATTCAGAATTCGTGTCGGTTTACACTTCACGTGTCCGCATTGGGAAGAAATGCTCTGAGCCTTGCGATACAGTTCAAGCTCGTGTAGGTCATCAGTTCCGGGCAGGGAACCCACAGTAGAGGTAGTTAGTGGTTGAGGTTCAGGGGTCGTGGTTGTGCGGATTTAAAGTAGGAATTTGCTCATCTGGTATAATTTTGCTTCCTTTTGGAAGAGAGGTGTAGCGGAGATTTTTCTGATGTATGGTGGAAGAGAGTTCCATATCCTTGGAGCAGCCTCGGAGAAAGTTAGACTTTTTGAAATGTGAGGGTTTCAGAAGTAGATTGTTTGAGCTCCTTGAATGTCTGTTTCCTCCAGATAAGGTGAGTATTTGGGCTAGGTACTGGGGGGTGTTGTGGTGTAACGCCTTGTGTGTGATGCAAGCTATTTTTAGGTGATTTCGGGCTTCGTAGAGTAACCAGTGGAGAGCTTTCAGATGTGGTGATATGTGGTCAAATTTCCTAGACCCTGTTATGAATTTTGCTGCGGCATTGAGACAGACTTTTAGCGGTGTGGTAGAGATTTTGGGAAGTCCAGAGAGGGTGGTGCATCCGTATTTAAGCCTTGAAATAACTAAGGACTTGACTGCAGATTTGAGGTCAGAATTCTCGAGAAAAAGTTTCATTTTTCTGAGATAACTGAGGTGGAAGCGGGCGTTTTTAGTCAGTGATTTGATGTGATGTTGCATGTTGAGGTTCTTATCTAGAGTGATACCTAGTGATAAGGAGGAGTCTACTACAGTTGGCGTGCAATTCAACGCAGTGATAATTTTGATCCATTCCTTTGTCTCCGTGGTGTTCTTGTGGGGGGAGATTAGGAGAAACTCTGTTTTTTTAGAGTTAAGCTTGAGGAAGTTGGTTGATAGCCATTGGACTGTCTTTTCGAGAGCTAGGTTCATTGACTTTATTTCTTCGATAGAGGAAATCTTGATGTACAGTTGGGTGTCATCCGCGTACATGTGGAAGGAGATGTTCTCCTGCTGTAGTAGCTCGGTGAGTGGTTCAACGTATTGGTTGAATAACATGGGAGATAGTGTGGAGCCCTGAGGAACTCCCAGAAGGTTAAGGGAGGAAACAGAGAGATTGTTGTTGATCATGTAGGATTGCGTTCTGTTTTCCAGGAAGGATTTGAACCACTGAAGGACTTTACCCGAAAACCCCATCCTGTTTTATAGTCTTCTTAGTAATTTGACATGATTAACCGTATCGAAGGCTGATGAGAGGTCAAGTAGGACTAACAGGCAGGTTTTGTTGCGGTCAAGAGCTTGAAGGGCATCATCTACTATGTGTAGGATGTCTGTTTCTGTGCTATGTCCAGGTCTGAAACCCGATTTTTCGTGAGCGTTCAGAAGATTGAAGTGCGAGATGTGTTGGTTTAGTTGTTGCTGAACACATTTTTCCAGGACCTTAGCTAGCCAGGGAATGTTGGTTATTGGTCGGAAATTGTTTGGATCGGAGTTATCTGTTGTTGGTTTTTTCAGGATAGGGGTGACTTGGCCTGTTTTTAAGCAGTCTGGGATGTGACCTTGTGAAAGAGAGGCATTGATGATTTTGGTCCAGAGGGGTGCGATGATATGGAAGAGGTGCGGTAAACAATTAGAGGGGACAGGGTTGTTAAAGTGGTTGCTGAGTTTGGTCGTTGTTAGGATATTGGTGATGTCACTGAGATCGTAGAGTCTAAACGAATCCCAGTGAGAGTTGTTTTTAGGTTGCGGAAGTTCTTGCAGTGCAGGAGTTATGGCAGACTGCTCTTGGTCGAGGCTGAGTTGGATGCTGCCTCACTGAGTTCGAGTTGCAGGGAGTTAGTTTTAGCTGTGAAAAATAACGAAAATTCTACACTACTCAACTGTGATTTCGATGTTAGGATTGAGGATTTGAAGAACCAGAACCTTTTGGACCTGGCGGCGCAGGGTACGCCTTAATCTCCTGGGTTCTCCTGCTTCAGCTAACAGAGACACGGGGACACTCTGTCGGCGTAAAAGATCAGATTTTATTAGCTGCAGCTAGTACAGTTGTCCTAGAAGTACACACGGTATGTTCTCAGGAGACTGCCACTTCACTCCGTGGCGTACAATCTTATATTGGTGTAGAAGACATATACATTAACCAGAAAACACACCTATCATACACATCGAGAGCCAATAAGGGAAGTTCGAGATAGGACAGAGCCAATAGAAAAGGTTAGAAAACAAGGTGTCGAGTAACTCGAAGAAGTCTCTCCTTCAACTGTCTTTGCCACCCCTCCCCACAGGTTAAGGTATTAACGTGTCTGCAACTGACTTGCAGGTGGCGAGATACGTTTGTGTGTTTTGGAGGACAGTTGTGAAACAAGAGAATACGAGCAGAGGACAGCGAAGGCCAGAGGATAAGATAAAGTCAGAAGAAAATAGTGTGAACCAACAGATAGTTGAGACAGGGATTAGAAAAACCAGACAGGGATTAGTGTACTCGGCCAGTCCCTAACACCAGCTTTGTAAACAGAGGCAGAAGGCTTATTTTGACACAATATTGCAGGAAAAGCAGAAAAGACTTCGTTCGTTGCGCTGCCTGAGTGAGGGCAACACAAAATGGCGGCGGTTTACAAAATGGCAGGTCAATACGAATTCCTCAGACCCTCCTTTTGCCAGAACTCAGGCAATAATATACGGACTCATGTTAATCTGAGTCGATGTCAATGGTCATGAGGTCATCAAGCTGTTGTTGCAACATCATTTTGATATTCTCTGTTCTCTGTGACTTAGGATTTGGGATGCACATAGTAGCACAAAGATCACAAATGGCGGGACCACAGTGCATACAGAGACAACAAGAGAAAATGATGGCCAAAACCATTCCAAGGAATGTTAATACCTTCCAACCCCACTTGAACAGTAGTCCCCAAAACCAACCCAATAATGACCAATCTCCTTCGTCCTGATGAATCGACTCGGAGATTATGTGTAATTTAGAGATGGCCTGGTATACTGCCGGAGCGTCATCAGGTATATAAATACAGCAACTTGATTTGATCAATTTAAAGTCCCTAACATCAGCTTTGTAAACAGAGGCAGAAGGCTTATTTTGACACAATATTGCAGGAAAAGCAGAAAAGACTACGTTTGTTGCGCTGCCTGAGTGAGGGCAACACAAAATGGCGGCGGTTTACAAAATGGCGGGTCAATACGATCGAGATTGAAAATCGAATTTCCTCAGATTTGGCTAATTTGTTGTCTTTTCTAGTAACTTGTATTTTCCTAGCATGACCACTTTTATGCGATCTTGCAGGAAATTCTTTAACCATGCTAGGACAGTACCGGAGATGCCAAAATCTGCGAGACGGTCCACAAGAATGGTGTGTGAGACCTTATCGAAAGCAGCCGACAGGTCTAACAACACCAGGACTGCTCTTTTTCCTTGGTCAAGTGCTGCTCTTAAGAATTCCGCTGTGTGGAATAGGCAGACTCTGTGGTTTGCTGAGCTCTAAAGCCAGATTGATTAGAGTGAAGCAGATTTGCTTCTTCCAGATATGTTGTAATTTGGTTATTAACGAATTTCTCTGCGATCTTACTCGGGCTTGGTAAGAGTGAGATGGGGTGTAGATTGGAAAGGGTAGCAGAATCCACCAGTTGTTTCTTTTGGAGTGGTTTTACAGCTGCCAGTTTCCAATCTGCCGGGATCTTGGCTGTTGCTAGCGAGGAATTGATTATGTTATTAATATTAGGGTTAACAATAACAATAAGAGCATGTAGTAGTGTGGGGGGACATGGGTCAAAAGGTGAGCCTAATTTCAAATTTAAGATTGCCTGATGCAAATCTTCCAGATTTATTGGTTAAAAAGTTTCCATACGTGTTCTTGCCAAGTCTGCTGATTTCGATCTATGCATTCAATATCAAGTATACCATAACAGAGTTTTAGAAAATACATTTTGGCTAACTGTGAGCATATCATATCCATAAACAATTTGAAGTGGTGGGAAGGTTTAACCTCCAGGAATCATGCAGGCAATCTCCCCATTCTTGAATTTTGGTACAGCACAGAAAAATGTGTTCCCAGTATACTTGTTTCAGTTGTCTCTTTGAGGACATGGTTAAGGACTCAGGGCTCAGGCAAAAAGTGCTCCATAATAGCTTGGAAAACCATACCTTAACAATACGGCACCACAAGAGAAGACATTTGGTATCAATCCATAGGAGTTCCCTTAGGGTCTCTCTATAGGGTGCAAGTTCAGGCACAGCCCATACCCTCACCCAATAGAGTAGTGGTCTTAGAGCCAAAAGGTGCTCAATTCTTCTAAGGGCTACATCGTGAAATAATGGTACAAGAGGTGTTCTTTCAGGAAGGTGTAATAGTGAGCTTACACATTTCTTTTTCCCAATTATCAATTTGTACGCATTATCCATGCCCCAGAACCAGAACCGTGTAGAGCTGCTGCATGTGCTTTATACCTATACACCTCAATGGCCGGGGAGATCGCTTTCGATATTGTGGCCTGTTGTTTTTTAAGTATTGTTGCTGCACTGTGTTGGGGCACGGCTCCCTGCTTCTGTATATGTGGAGACCATAATAGCTTCACTGTTCAGCATTATGCCCAGGTATTCAAAGTTGACCACTTGCTTAAGACTCTTCTGCTGTAGACTTGGCTTCCTCTTATAAGACTTATGAGGTCTAATGAATCAAGTATTTGTTTTTTTGTGGGTTAATTTCTAGACCTTTGTCTACACATTAGGTATTACATTTGTTGAGGGGCATCTGCAAGCCCCTCAGGTTTGGGAAATCAGCAATGTGTCATCTGCAAATAGTAAAGCAGGCACGGGGTCCCGTCTAGTTTAGAGGAGTAACTAAAACATTATGAAATGGCAGCTATAACATTATTAATGCACAATGTAAAAGTGCCTACCAGACTCAGCATGCAAAGTGGTGTCTAAGCAAGCATTTGCAAAGTCAGTATGCCTGGCTTTAATGTGCTAACACATGTAAAGACAGCCATGCTGAAATGTCCCATTTCAAGTACATTTTTGTCTTGTTTCTATAGGTACCGTCCAGCCTAGACTACAAGCAACCTGTGATGTTATTTACCTCATCTTTTTCTCCCTGTTACTGGTACTTTGTCATGCATCTTACCTTGGTTGGAGTCTTCACTCTCACCGTGTTCCTTTAGAATTAAAGGCTGACGGCACTCCACGATTGCCAGTTGCAACTGGGACGTTGAGGTGGTCGGATGCCAGGTTGTGCTTTCCAGTAAAGATCTTCTTCCCGGCTGGTCTTCTTTGGAGGGACGCTTCACAACAATTTTGGCGATGATCTTGAAGCTCTGTCCCTGTTCCTGCACAACCTGGCGATCTTCTGGCAACTTTAGTGCTCTCTCTCCATTTCTTCATTTCCTGTCGTCGCTGGAGTTTGCCTGTCGTACTATTCTCTTCTGCTGCGGTATTTCCTTGTTCCTGATCCAGTTTGGAGGTATTGTGGATTTTTCTCGATTCCTCTGGCTATTGTCCTCTCGAGCCACCTACGTTCCTGAGCCTCATACGTCACTGTTCTCCTGCGGCATCACTGGAATGCACAAGTTATCCGTGTGCTGTGCGCAACGTAAGTAACATAGCGTGACGTGCCGCCATTTTGGGAGTTCACTTCTACTTCGCTACTCTCCCGGCAGGTCACACGCTACCCTTCAACGTGATCCTATTTCTCAGCCAAGCCTTTTGCCTCCTCCAATGCGCCGGTATTTATCAGTTTTGTTTCACCTGTGATTTTTACTTACTGTACTGCATTCCCTTGCCTTATCTTGGCCAGGATTTGCTGTCTTCGCTATTGTCGATCTCCGATTGAACTCCTCACTTTCTACCGACTTCAAACCCCTGCACTGCCTGTTTCCTCGTCTGCCTCTGGTACTTTTGTATGCAGTTACCTACAGTGATCTGCACACCTTCCTTTGCTGTGTCATTGTATTGCGCTTGTCTTTTCTTTCATTATTAACCTTTAATTCCACAGGTTGTTGTATTTATTCCTATTCACTCATTTCAGTAGTCATGTCTTCCAATACTTCCAATGTAATTTTGCCTCCAATGTTTCTGTCTCAGCCAGGTCCTCCTGCTATTATTTGGGAAGACTGGATTGAGATGCTAGATAATTATATCACTGCTTTAGATGGAAATAACTTTTCCCCGGCCAGGAAGAAAGCATAGTTGCTTAGTGCTTTGGGCAGTGAGGGCCAACCCATTTTTAAATATTTACTGTGGCTATGGGACCTAATAGCCAACCCATGGACGATGTGTATAAAGAGGCTATTAAAAGGCTTGAGACAAGATTTGCAAAGGAGGCTAATCTGGTAATAGCCAGATACAAGTTTTATACTCAGCCCCAAGTTGAAGGAGAGTGCATCGACAAATTTGTTGTTAGGTTACGAGAACTTTCAGTTAAGTGTCGTTTTTGGACAATGACTGAACAACTCATCCGTGATCAACTCATTGTACAGTGTCGGGACAGAAAAATTCAGGAGAGGCTGTGGGCTGCTAAAGACGCCTCACTGAAAGATCCAGTCGACATGGCTAAAGTCATCAAATAATCTCAGAAGTGCATTTAAGAACTAAATAGGAGGGATACAAGTGCACTAGAAGTGGTTGAGGTAGAAAACAGAGATGATGATGTTGATGTTAATGCCATTTCTAGAAAACCTGTCAAAAGTGCAAATGTTCTTGGTGTTGTACCCAAATTCAAGCATAGAGAATGTTTACTTTGTGGCAGTCAATATCATTTGGCTGACTCCAAGCGATGCTTTGCTCTTGGTCAGGTGTGCCGGCTGTGTGGTCGGAAGGGGCATTATGCACGGATGTGCAGACAATCTGAATCCTCAGACAAGTTCAAATCCACGGTTAATGTGGTGCAACAGTCTAATGATCTTAGACAAGGTATGGATAAGATACTGGTTGTGGATGGCACTTGCAATAGTGTATTTGCAGGAGATGATCAGGACTCTCCTAGATTGGTAAGACCCATTGCTATCTTTAATGTTTGTGGCAAAGATGTTACGTTAATGGTGGGCTCTTGCTCCATGTTTACAATTATTCCAGAGTCTCTTTTTAGAACCACCTGGGAGGGGGATTCCTTACCGGACAGAGACATCAACCCAGTGGGTTATCAGGGTCAGCCCATTGATATGCTTGGTTACATGTTTGATGTCATTACCTTTGGCACACGAAGCACTCATGGGAAAATTGATGTCGCTAAAGAAGGACCCCCAATCCTTGGGTGGATGCATCAATATGATCTCCATATTGTCATTAATCCGAGGTCCCCCAACCAAATTATGGTGGTGCAAGATAATATTCAGGTCCAGCACATATTACAGGATGCCCACAGAGTGTTTGAAGATATGCTTGGGTGTGTTAAAGGTTATCAGCATAAGATCATCCTGAAGCCGGATGCGTGTCCTGTACAACACAAGCTCAGGAAAGTCCCTTTGTCGGTGAGGCAAGGCCTCAAAGATCTCCTGCATGATCTCTTAAAATCTGGTGTCATTGAACCAGTGGAGGCTCCCTCTTGGATTTCTCTGGTTGTTTTGACGCTCAAATCTGATGGTCCACTTTGTTTCTGTATTGACCTCAGGTCATTGAATCGCGAAATGTTTACAGACGCATTCCCACTTCCTAACATAAATGAACTTTTGCAATCCGTGGGTAGTGGTAAGTAGTTCTCCAAGATTGACTTGAGGAGTGCGTACCACCAGATCAAGTTACACCCCGACTCCAAGACTCTTACAGCCTTTATAACTACGGAAGGCAACTTTCAGTTCACTCGCATGCCCTTTGGGTTAGCCTCGGCTGCGAGTGTCTTCCAAACGATGATGTCCAATATGTTTAAGGGTTTGGTTGGCGTGGTGTATTTCCAGGATGACATACTGGTGTCTGGGAAGACTTTTGTGAAACACAATGCCACCCTCAGACAAGTTTTGTGGAAACTTGAGCAGGCAGGGCTTACCGTCAACAAAGAACAATGCCAATTTTTCACTGATCAAGTTGACTATTTGGGGTACTCTATTTCTAGTGGAGGGAATGCTCCCAAGAAGAATCTTTTGGAGGCCATTAAAAATGCTCCTGCTCCCAAGGACAAGGACCAGTTTAGGTCCTTTCTTGGCCTCGTCAAATACTATTCAAAGTTTGTGCGTGATTTTGCTGACATGTCTGAGACTTTGAGGAGACTCCTCCGCAGAGGTTGCAAATTTGAGTGGGGAAGGAACAACTAAATACTTTTTCAAATATCAATTTTCAGATTTGCAATGCTGGCATTCTTTCTCCTTTCAGTGCCTCGTGCAAGTCCCACCTTACCGTCGATGCCAGTCTTACTGGTATTGGAGTAGTGTTGTCTCAGAATCAGTAAGGTACTGAAAGAACAATTGCATTTGCTTCAAGAACTCTCACCCAGGCTGAAAGGAATTATTTAGTAATAGAGCGTGAAGTTCTTGCCGCAGCCTGGGGGGCAGAGTATTTTAAAGTATAATTGTGGGGGTCCAGGTTTGTTCTACGGACTGACCACAAGCCCTTAATTTATTTATTTATTTGAAAAGTTTTATATAGCGCTGGCTAGACCCGGAGGTATCAGAGCGCTTTACATGAGGACAAGCATTGTTTCATAGCATAGTTGCAAGTTACAACGTTGCAAGATACACAGTCTCAGAGCATAGATACCAGTTGCTGGAGCGCAGTTGCATGCGTTAAAAACGAATACTTAAGGGAAAAAGCAGGCAAGGGGAGAGATTCTAGGGAGAGAGGATAGGAGCAGGGGAGGGAGACCAAGAATGAAAGAGGGAAAGAGGTGGTGGAGAGAGAAGGAAACTTAACCGGGAGACACGGAAAAACAGTGTCCAAAGTCCGGTGTGCAGTGATCCCAGTCGAAAAGGTGTCGTTCCCACACCTCCGCTGTGTGTGGCTCCCTATACACTGTGGGCTCTCTCAGAGGGGTCACTGAGACTCCAGGGCATAAATACTGGATCCTTCCCCAACAAGGGAAAAGGGAGTGCTTTGGCAAGGGGCAACATTCCCACACCTCTGCTGAGTGTGATCTCCCTTGACGCTGTGGACTCTCTCAGAGGGGTCTCAGAGACTCCAGGGAATAAATGCTGGATCCCTCCCCAACAAGGGGAGAGGGAGCGCTTTGGTAAAGGGCACATGGCTAACAATAGTTACAAGATACACATTTTCAGAGCATAGTAACCAGTTGCTGGGGCGCAGTTGCATGCTTTAAAAACGAGGCAAGGGGAGAGATTCAGGTGAGGGAGGATAGGAGCCGGGGAGGAAGACAAAGAATGAAAGAGGGAAAGTTTGAAGAGTTTTATAAAGCGCTGGCTAGACCCGAAGGTATCAGAGCGCTTTACATGAGATAGGACATTGCATCAGAAACATTGTTACATGGTTATATCAGTTACTTATTAATGCATAAACCCGTCTTATGGGAGGTGGAAAGGTAGAGGGGAGAAGGCGAACAGGGGTAAGGAATGCAAATAGTAAACACAACGGGGAGGCGAGGAGAACAATGTCCGATGTCCGGCTAGGTAGGTGCCGGCCAAGGGGTGAACCATAGCCAAACTCCTCTTTAGCTGCAAGAGACAGCTCCACCGGGCATCAGCCAAGGTTGCTCGGGCACCGCGGAAAATAAAGACAAGTTCTGGTTTCGGCCCAGGAGGCATCGTCAAAAGTTCCATCAAAAGTATCAGTTAAGGTGTTGGTGGGGGGTAAATGTCTGAACTGGAGATCTCATTAGGGTTCATTGCCTTGGGATAGGTGGTTTTGTTACCGTAATTCAATTGCAGGTCCTCCTCATTAAGGTCAGGCAGCAATGGAGATAAGGACATCGAGCAACAAGTGAACTGAAGGTGATGAACGCAGAAGATTAGTGGTGGGGACATTGAGTAACCATCAACATCACTGGTGCATGAGGAGCAGTTGTCTGCCGGTGGTGCTGGGAAAGGGTCAGCACCCCTAGCCCGGTTCGCTGCTAGGCTCCAAGAGAACTTATACGACATTGAGTTCATCCATGGTTGGAAGAATTTGCAAGCTGACTGTTTATCTTGCATGTCACTTGACTGGGAAGTTGTTGATAAGGATGTAGTGAACAAGCTTGAGAGGGAGGAAGCTGTTGCCTTTGTGCATGATGTTTGCAAGTGCAGTTTGGGTGCTTTTTCCAAAACACAGTGGTTGGAGGCCATGCACAACGATCCCATTTTACAAGATGTCATGACTTTGATCAAAAAATCAATCAATCAATCAATCAATCGCATTTATAAAGCGCGCTACTCACCCATCAAGGGTCTCAAGGCGCTGGGAGGGGGGGGGGGGTCAGTGCTCGAAGAGCCAGGTCTTGAGCTGCCTTCTGAAGGAGAGGTGGTCAGGTATGGCGCGAAGGTGGCTGGGCAGAGAGTTCCAGGTCTTCGCTGCTAGAAAAGAGAAGGATCTTCCTCCGGCGGTGGCTTTGCGGATGCGGGGTACGGCTGCCAGGGCCTGACCGGTGGAGCGCAGAGTGCGCGGGGGAGTGTGGAAGGAGACGCGGTTGTTGATGAGTTTGGGTCCGAGGTTGTGAAGGGCTTTGTGTGCGTGGGTGAGTAGTCGGAAGGTGATCCGCTTGTTGACGGGTAGCCAATGGAGTTTTTTCAGGTGTCCGGAGATGTGGTGGTGGCGAGGGATGTCCAGGATGAGTCTTGCGGCAGCGTTCTGGATCCGTTGGAGTTTCCTCTGCAGCTTGGTGGTGATGCCGGCGTACAGGGTGTTCCCGTAGTCCAAGCGGCTGGTGACGAGGGCGTGGGTGACGGTCTTCCTGGTGTCGGTGGGGATCCAGCGGAAGATCTTGCGGAGCATGCGGAGGGTGTTGAAACATGCCGAGGTCACCGAGTTCACCTGTCTGGTCATGGTGAGGGAAGAGTCCAGGATGAAGCCGAGGTTGCGCGCTTGGTCGGTGGGTTGGGGAGTGCTGCCTAGGGCGGGGGGCCACCAGGAGTCATCCCATGCGGTGGGAGTGGGGCCGAGGATGAGGACCTCCGTTTTGTCTGTGTTCAGTTTCAGACGGCTGTCTGTCATCCAGTTCGCCACTTCCTTCATTCCTTCATGTAGTCTGGTCCTAGCTGATGTGGGGTTGTTAGTGAGGGATAAGATGAGCTGGGTGTCGTCGGCGTATGATATAAGGTCGAGTCCGTGTTTGCGTGCGATGTTCACCAGGGGGGTCATGTAGACGTTGAAGAGAGTGGGGCTGAGGGAGGATCCTTGAGGTACGCCGCAGATGATCTCCGTGGCTGTGGATCTGAAGGGGGGAAGGCGGACTCTCTGAGTCCTTCCGGAGAGGAAGGAGACGATCCATTCCAGGGCCTTGCTTCTGATGCCGGCGTTGCTGAGGCGGCGTATCAGGGTGCGGTGGCAGACCGTGTCGAAGGCTGCAGAGAGGTCCAGGAGTATGAGGGCCACGGTCTCTCCCTTGTCGGTCAGGGCTCTGATGTCGTCCGTTGCTGCGATCAGGGCGGTTTCGGTGCTGTGGTTGGCCCTGAAACCGAACTGTGTGGGGTCGAGGGAGTCGTTGGTTTCCAGGGCGTTGGTGAGTTGAGCGTTGACGATTTTCTCAATCACTTTGGCGGGGAACGGCAGGAGAGAGATGGGCCGGAAGTTTTTGAGTTTGGTGGGGTCTGCTGTAGGTTTCTTTAAGAGGGCGTTGAGCTCTGCGTGTTTCCAGCTCTCCGGGAAGGTGGCGGCGGTGAGGGAGGCGTTGATGACGTCTCGGAGGTGCGGTGCGATGATGTCATCGGCCTTGTTGTAGATGTGGTGCGGGCAGGGGTCCGATGGGGATCCGGAGTGGATCGAGTTCATTATGCAGGTGGTCTCCTCGGTGGTGGTAGGGTTCCAGGTGAGGATGGTGGTGGTGTCGGTGGCGGGTTCCGGAGGGGGGCTTGTGTCGGCGGTCGGGAAGCTGTTGTATATGTCGGTGATCTTGTGGTGGAAGAAGGTTGCGAGGGAGTCGCAGAGGTCCTGTGAGGGAGGGATGGAGTTGTTTCTGCTTCCGGGTTGGAGAGCTCTTTGACGATGCCAAATAGTTCCTTGCTGTTGTGGGCGTTGTTGTCAAGTCTGTTCCGGTAGGCTGTTTTTCGTGCGGCGCGGAGGTGTTGGTGGTGTTGGCGGGTGGCGTCCTTGAGAGCTGACATGTTCTCTTCGGTCTGGTTAAGGCGACACGTCTTCTCGCGGGCGCGGCATTCTTTCTTGGAGTTCTTGAGGTCGGGGGTGAACCAGGAGTTTTTCTTGTGGTTGTTGGTGCTGGCTTGAGTCTTCAGGGGGGCCAGGAGGTTGGCGCAGTCGGAGATCCAGTTTGTGAGGTTGTTGGCGGCTACGTTGGGGTCGGTGGTGCTGGTGGGTTGGTTCTGGGAGAGGGTTGATGCGAGCTGTTCCGTGGTGATACGATTCCAGTGTCTTCTTGGTGGTTGCTGGGTGTGGTGGGGCACGGTGGTCTTCTTGAAGATGAAGTGGACGCAGCTGTGGTCCGACCAGGTGAGTTCGGTGGTGTGGCTGAAGGTGATGTGTTTGCTGGAGGAGAAGATGGGGTCGAGCGTGTGTCCGGCGTCGTGGGTGGGGGTGTTGACTAGCTGATTCAGTCCCAGGTTGGCGAGGTTGTCCAATAAGGCGGTGGTGTTGTTGTCGGTGAGGTTCTCCAGGTGAAAGTTGAGGTCTCCAGGAGGATGTAGTCGGTGGATGAGAGTGCGTGAGGGTTGACGAAGTCTGCGATGTCTTCGCTGAACTTGGTGCGAGGTCCTGGTGGTCTGTACATGAGGGTGCCTCTGAGGGTGGTTTTGGGGTCGCTGTGGATCATGAAGTGGAGGTGTTCGGCGTCGGGGAGTGAGTTGTCGGTGTCGGTCGAGATGCGGATGGAGTTTTTGTGTGCGATGGCGATGCCTCCTCCGATGCGGTTGGTGCGGTTTTTCCGGATGATTTTGTAGCCGTCGGGGATGGCTATGGCGATGTCGGGTGCCGAGGAGGGGTTCATCCAGGTCTCGGTGAGGAAGGCGATGTCCGGGTTCGTAGAGTTGATGAGGTTCCACAGTTCGATGGCGTGCCTGTGGATGGATCGGGTGTTGACCAGGATGCAGTGGAGGTTGCTACAAAAAAGCAAAAGGGGACGCGATCATACACAGGGGAAAAAGGCAGACACTCTGGGGGACAGTCGGCACAACAACAGAGCAGAAGGCAGGCACAGAGGATCTGGTGGCGCCGCGAGGGCAGGGGAGCGACCTACCCTGGGGTCAAAGGTCGCTACCATTGCCTCGCAGCGGCCGCCATATAAGGGGTAGCCGGGGAGGCGGGGACAGCTGGGAGGCGGGAGGAGGGCGGGTAGGGGGGAAAAAGAGCGGGAAAAGCGACGAAGGGCCTCGGGGAGGCGAGGAGGCCCGAAAAAGCGGAAAAGTACCTAGAAGGGGTACAAAAGCCGGAAAAGCGAGAAAAAACGACAAAAAGCGGCGGAAGGACGGGGGGGGTGGCGGGGGCACGAGGGGCAGCAGGCACTCAGGGATACAAAAAGCAAGGGGAGCGCGATCACAACGGGGAAAGCAGGCACTCAGGGATACAGAAGGCAAGGGGAGCGCGATCACACGGGGAAAGCAGGCACTCTGGGATACAAAAAAGCAAAAGGGGACGAGATCATACACAGGGGAAAAAGGCAGACACTCTGGGGGACAATCGGCACAACAACAGAGCAGAAGGCAGGCACAGAGGATCTGGTGGCGCCGCGAGGGCAGGGGAGCGACCTACCCTGGGGTCAAAGGTCGCTCCTCGTGAGAGTATGGTAACTGTAGCTGTTAGGCCATATTGGAAACTACTTGTTGAGTTGTCTCTCAATGGCCATGATATTGCCATAAGGGAGGAGAGCGATTTGTACCTCCGTCCGGGCTCAGGTCACACATTTTCAAGCTTGCAAATGAATGTCACTTGGGTCAAGGTATGACTATCAGGAGAATTAAGCAAGAATTTGGGTGGCCCGCCATGAATGGACAAATTAGAAACTGGTTTGTGAGTTGCAATCTGTGCAAAGAGAGAAAGAAGAGACTTAAGGTTGGCTCTCAGAATGTCATGGGCCACATCACTGATCCCGGCAAACCATGGCACACAATTTGTGTTGATTTTATTGGGCCACTAACTGAGCTTCCGTTTGACATCCGTTTTGCGGCCGTTGTTGTTGATGTTCATTCAAGGTGGCTTCATTTACAATTTTTGAAAGATGTCACTACAAGCTCTGCTGTAGCTATGTTGGAAACTTTATTTTTGCACAAATGTGTTCCACATGTTTTACTAACTGACAATGGTACTCAGCTCACCTCAGGGGAGATGCGTTGCTTTCTCCAGAAGTGCGGTGTTAAACATTCATGCACTTCTCTCCATAATCCAATGGGTAACGGAATTGTGGAGAGAGCCAATAGACTTTAGCGAATGGGCTTGCCCCTAGGCGTCCCATTCAGGACATGCTCTGGTCCTATTGCATCACAGTGTCACCAAGAAGTCGCCTTTTCAGGTCATGAGAGGGCACCTTCCAGGCTCTCGTCTTGTACCTGCCTGGTTAAAAGACTGGCTATTGTCTGGGTGTGAGTGCAATCCTGATGTTATTCCAACCACATTTCTGCCGGCGATTGGTTCAAGTTAAATTGGGCAAAATAAAGGTGGTGTCAGGAAATGTAAGGGTCCTTGCTGTGTCATCAGTGTAGGCAAGTACTTTGTTGTAATAGAGGTGGTGAACGTTGGAACCTGCGCAGAGTTGCTTTGTACCAGAAAGGGGGATCATGTTCGAAGCAGTCTGTTGACGAGGGACGTTGCTCAGGTGCAATGCTTATGCCTGATAAGCCTGCTGAGAGTGATCCTCGTTGTCCCAGTTCGTCGCTTCCTCCCCAAAGAGGAGGTGAGGGTCCTGTTGGGTCTTCTGATTCTTTTGTATCTTCTGATTCTCTTGAACATGAGCTCTCTGCCAGAGTTCACAGACCACCTGCTTATCTTCAGGATTATGTCAGAGCCTGAATTCTTTTCTTCTCCTGTTTTCCCTTTGCTGTTCCGATTTCCTCATTTTCTTGGTCTTTCCATCTTCTTTTCTTTGCTCATCTTTCTTTGCTTTCCTAAAGGAGAGGATGTGTTGTGATGTTATTTGCCTCATCTTTTTCTCCCTGTTACTGGTACTTTTATCATGCATCTTACCTTGGTTGGAGTCTTCACTCTCACCGTGTTCCTTTAGAATGTAAGGCTGACGGCACTCCATGATTGCCAGTTGCAGCTGGGTCGTTGAGGTGGTCGGATGCCAGGTTGTGCTTTCCAGTAAAGATCTTTATGAATGTCAGCAGCGAGGTGCAATTTGAACCCAGTGGCACAGTGAGCACAGTGCCCATGTGCAGGCATACGAGTAGCATTTAGGGCATCTTACTTAGAAAACAAACAACTAAAGTGTGGTATGGCTTAATTAATCTCAGCCACTGGTAATTACTCTGGAATACATTCCTGCAAATCCTTTTTCTACTCACTGTGCTTCAGCAGACAGAAATTAATCATATGTAAACCACTCTTGTTCCTGCTCCAATGGAAACAGTCCAGCCTGGCCTGATAAGCCAAGTGCCCTCTGAATAGTAGCGTAAGCATCCCAGCAGCTAGGTTGTACCCTTTTGCACTTAGAACACCTCACTTTGAATAACAAACAAGCTTTGACAAAGCTAATATGTCTGAGTATAATGGGCTAATGCATGTAAACACAGACAGAGTGCTTGATTTGAGCTGGTGATTGCTGGTGGAGCCGAGAGGCACTCATTTTTGGGGACTGACACTCATTTTCCTTCTACAGACTTTGACCAAGAGGAAGAGAGAGAAGAACACACAAAGGTAAAAGAACGACGAGGAGAAAGATGGGAAAAACGAGACAAATGATACGGAAACTTCAAGATTGAGACAAATGGGAAGAGAGTGTCTGGTGGTGGATGAAAGAGGCATGAATAGGAATCAAGACTACGCAGTCTTGGTACTTGGCAGGCAGACACACAATAGCGCCGGCTGCAGGTTTCACAGCGATACTTTGAGCCCTAGCACTTATGCTTGGTTCCCTGTTTTTATTCTCCAAAATGGTGGTGCCTTGCAAAAGGTTGCACAGTGACGAGGCACAAACAGTCTGTGTGCCTTTGAGTGCACCTGTTTATATATGCGTTGCCACATCAGAGCTAGACCTACTGGCTTTTCCAATCCTTGTTTGGAAAGCACTTTGCATACTGAGGCTTGTAGGTGCTTATGCCTTGTTATGTACTTAGCACGATGTACAACTCTAGTTGCAGAACCCGCTTATAGGTGCTTGCTGAAAATATAACAATAAAAAACTACAAGTCCCAGAATGCATATTCCTCATGGATTAGCAGCAGGACAGTCGCATAGACCTGGGATTACTTACTGTCCATGACCTCAAAAAATGTAGGATGTGCTAAAGGAAACAGTGAAATGGCGTCTGAGTTGCAGCAGACTGGAAGATACTACAACGTGCATATTGCTTACACTGTTGACTGCTGCCCAAGAATAAAGCCCATGCAAGTGACGCATGTGGGGATGTTTCAGCATTATAAAGAAGTGCCGCAAGTATATACAGCAATGTGTACATCTCGAGGGCCAGCCGAGCAAGGCAAGCCATGACACGACGAGCTCCACCACCCAAATATGCACGGTTGGAATCTGAAAACTTGTAGAAGTACGGCCATTCAGCGAACACTGAGCAGCAGCTGGGTACCCAACTTGAAGACGTCATTAGCAGAGTTAATGAGGCTCCCGCTGTGCTTTTAATGACACCGTCTAGACACCCAATCAAACACGAGCCTTACTTCAAACTGAGCGGGGATGAGCACAGATCTGGAGAGAACTTCTCTTCTTGCAGGATAATTCGCATACATTTTACATTTTGAATGTAGTCATCATCAATCACCTTAAAGGGGCCGTCTCATTTCGAGAAAACGCCATTCTCTAGCATCTCTAACAATCACCGGCAATAGGCAATCTAGAATGCTGCTTTAGTTGATGATGTCAGCAGAAGTTTAGAGCTGTGTTGTGACGCCAATCACCGGGTGCCCCTTTCAGATGAAAACCTGCACCGCTGAATTGACCAGCAGGCATATGCAGGGAGTATTTTCCAACTTTGGAGCATATCGGTCAGAAAACCGTGAATTTGAGCTTCATCTGCAAGTTGGTAATAATTTATTAGACTGAACCAAAGACACTGATCGCCCTAAAAATGGGCAAACAACTATGACGCGGTGTCTGCGAGGCCTGCGACCCCCGGAGAAATAGGAGTCCATTTTGCAAACCGTTGTCATCTGGCAGGAAAGAACAATACCAATTACTGATACCCTGAGACTCAAAAGTAATAGTGCTGGACTTAAAACCAGAAATCTGGGGATCTATGCAAAATGTGGAATGGACTTTAAAAGTCAAACTTCTGATTTCGGCAAAAATTAGTAAACGTTTTTGGAAACAACTAGTGGTCTTGGTGGGGCCACTATGGCCACGGAGAGACTGTCTAGACATTTGACCAAAGGTAAAGACGACTTCCTGTCTATTTGGTAGGTGGTACGACATTGCATGAACACATACTGCAGAGAGGTCACATGTCCTTCGAGATTAAGTGCATTACACGTTTGACTAATTCTGAATGTAGTTAGATGTTGGTCAAAGTTATCTAATTGTTCAGGCTACCTGAAACCAGGGAAAATGTAATGTATAACTCTTGCAAAAGGCAGAATTTAGATGAGGAGAAGAGGGACGAGTGGGTTAAAGTTAGTATATTACTTACACCGATAGCAACTGTTTAATTGTGATAATTTGAGAGCATGTGGTCGAGAGACAATTAGCACCTGGCTTGCTTATTAATCACATGCTCATTGTTTATCGAATATGAGAGATCGATTGTTATTTAATTTTAAAAAGACAATAAAATGCATTAACAATTTTTAAAAAATCCATCCATCCTCAACCTGTCTCAGGACGCCAGTGATGGGCGCCATAGGACAGCAGCGACCTTGCACTTGGTGAATTTCAGAGAAAGAAAGGGCCGAGAGGGCCATACAACTGTTTTTACGATTATTAATCTATAGACACTGAATGTCGCCCTTACGTTTCCATTATTTGGGAATGAATATCAAGAGATCCTAAAACAAAGGTCCATGACGGGATGCATGAGTAATGCTAGGCGTATTCAACAGTGTAACCTGATTAGTGGAAAGTTCAGTAAGGAGGACCCACGGAATGCTGGTGGTGGAACCATGGGTCACAAGAAGGAATTGAGTGCTTGGTGTGTTTGTCTTATGAGGCAGTGAAAACTACACCCATGTGGCACTATATGGTCATGAAATCATTTAAGTAACCAGGCTCAGATTTACTAAGGACTTGTGCTGTCCTTGCGTAATGCAAGGCAACGCAAGTTCTTAAGTGATATTTACGAAGCCACGCAAGGGAGAATTTGAACTGCCTTGCATTACTTTGCAAAGAAATATAATGCAACACAGTGGCTTGCACTGCATTGCATTTCGTAGTGATAAGTATTCCATGGGTGGAGTTTGGTCATTCCTGCGCATACGCTGATGGAATTTGATGCAATCCCAGATTTACTAAAATCAATAAACCTGTGATTGCCCAAAATGGTGCACCTCCCAATGATGGAGTATTAGGGAGAACAAATATTTGTATTTCTCCTTGTTTCTTACTCTTTCTATGCGTGATGCATTGCACATCACATATAGAAAGAGGGGATTGCCTCTTAAGATTCTTTCTGTGCAGGAAGGTGTCCATTCCTGCACAAAAACAATCCTGTTTCTCACCCAGGTGCCTTTGGACCATGGTGCAAGGGTGCCTTTGTTAGCGCTAGGCAGCACACAGTGCTGAACCGCAATGAGAGAGCAGAAGCATGGCATACCTTAGTAGACATGTATGGCACATTTCTGCTCTCCCTATTTCACACAATGCAGTGCAGCAAGTTCTCTTGCTGGGCTGCATTGTGTGAAACTTTGTTAAATCTGGCCCCCAATTCATAATCCTTAATAGTAGCATTTACTATTGACTACAGGACTACATCCAGCTTGTAGTCTTCACTTTGACTTCCTGATAAATTCACTCAATCTATTGTGGGCACTGTGGATAGTACGGAAACAAACTGACACTTACAAGCACTAGAGGGCATAGGGAAAAGCTATCACAGTTGTCTTAAATTGTGAAGTGTATGATAATAAAGTATTGGATTTTCCTATCTGGACACAATTTTAGTTAAGGAAAGGTGTCCAGATAGTATAGAATCTTGTCTACTATGAGGGACTTTCAAGGTAGGAGACTGGGGTGGGGGTTGTATTGAGACATTCAGACAATACACTCCTTCTGGAACATCATGTCTTTTGCGACCACCTCGCCCACCATACTATGACTCAGAGGTTGGATTTCCTGTCCCACAAGGAGTTGGCCAAAAGGCGAAGCATGCTACACACTGTGGGTGATGGTTCGATATCCTTTAAACACACTCAAACACATCATATTCAGTCAGTTACATAGTTCGACACCCTATAGGATCCAGGAGCTAGCTAGAGGAGGTAGCTTCATTATTGTGTATTTAGATGTGGGTGGGCTACTTCCTCCATACATTTTCTCTCTCTTCCTCTTTAGAGGAACATCTCCAGAAGAGGGTTGGGTACCGCTTTCTTAAGATATAGTGTGAGGCATTAACTGCCTACCATGAGGACTTTTTTTATCCTGATTGGGCTGGTAACTCAGCTCAGTTATCAGCTACAGATCCCAATTCTGAGAAACAGCTGGAGGAGCAGAGTGTAAGACAGAAGAAACAGCATCCTGCCAGACCAGGATTCAGGCAAGAGCAGGAGTCTGTTGCCAGATCTGGCCAAGTGACTTAGGCTGCAGGGTTAAAATAGCAGTGTCAGGCATCAGTTGAAGGGTCAAAGGCAGTGTCCTGTGTGCTACAATCAGGAGCACCTAAAAGCATGGAGACCCACTGATCTGAACCTTCCAGGCCATAGGCGCCTTCAGCAGGAGATGGAAATATCTGGTCAAAGTGGCAATGCAGGGACGACTAAGTGGCAGGCGAAAGGAGACTTTCTTGATTTGCAGGTTATTACCTTCATACTTAACATTAGAGTCTTTCTTCTTCAATCTTTTCATAGTCCTAGCTCCAGGAAATGGAGATTGAAAAGAAGGAGCCACATTGGAATAGACAAACATCATATAAAAATAAATGTGCAATGGAAGCATTAGTAGTGTGTAATTTATTCTTCGATTGTAAGATGTTGGCTGAAAGCGCACGATTCTCGTTGGGTGACCTCAAGATATTTTATTATGAATGGGTTTAACGACTTTGTCACTATTGCCTAAGGGAGTCACTGCTGACTCTCTGCTGTCTGTGACCGCAGCAGTAAAACAAGACTGCGTCCATTCCTCAGTGGAATGAATGGGTGAGTGGCCTCAACTATCTACTTCTATTGCTCAGCTACTGCAGAGGCAGTCTGCAAAAGCCAAATTTAAAATCTTCTGGCAGTTTTGCTTAGCAACCATCAGAGAAAATAAAAAAGGAGTTGAGCTCTAACCTTCTATGTGCGCCCGATATCCATATCAGCTGAGATGCTGGAGATATAATTCATTGTCTTCAGTTATGAATGAAAACCTGAAAAAGTGTAAGCATCTGTGAAATACCAAGGGCATGCTCCAAAATGTGAAGGAAAACCCAGCAAGACGATGCCCGAGGGTTCTTGCCCAAACAAGCCAATGGCTAATGTTGGATGATCCAAAGAGTATTTCTGTATGTTTTGTTTTATGTTGTATGCTGTGTGTTGTGCTGACATGAGATCTGGCAAGTAGCTAAAGCTGTCTGTCAGTAGACATAATAGGGGAGTGCAAAAACTATTTATAAAGAGCACAGGAATTATGAGGCACAGTAACTTGGGTCATAATAGGCAACATTGAATAGGGCAACTCTAATCCACCCAGATGCAAAAACAAGGAGCACTGAAAACCTATGCCATCATATCACAAATTGGTTGAGTGGCTTTGGAGACAACCTGAGCAGAAAGTGTAAATCACTGACATTTGGTTGCATGTAGGTGCAAGATGGCCCCTATTCCTAGTACCTTAGACAGGTTGAATAATTTCAGTTTCATAGTTGTTTTCCTATGTTTTCAGACAGGAATATCTCCTGCATGGTGTACAGGTGTGTAGCCCTGCTATGAATACCTGACTGCTTATGAAACTGGTATCCTGACTTTTTGGTCCACTGTGGCAGCACACTAACCTAGCATTTGTGTAGTGAGCTAGGCCTGTTATTGTGATAAAACCCAAAGCATTCCCTCATAGCAGGCGAAGGACTCTAGCCCGTGCCATCTGTAAGTAATATGGTGGCATTGCAGCACGTTTTTGTGGCTCTTTAGAATGACTAGACCTTTTTCTCTGTGCCAGGTGGGAGCACTGTCTACTGACCCCTTGTTTGTAAAGTTCCACCTTAATGTGAACCCAGACCATGCAGTGACATTCCGTGTATGTTGAGTGCATGTATGAGTAGTGAGTGTGTAGTGCATGTAAGATATAATAGTCTGTATGTAGTGAGATTCTGTGTCCTTGTAAAAGTGGGTATCCATTTTGGATGACTCCTGGTTTAGCAAGGCACAGGATGTAAAGTGGATACCACTTATACAGACAGAAAATGCATATTGACTGAATTCTTGTGGCTGGAGGAAAGAGACCCAGATACTGAAGTGAGGGAAGATGGCAAGAGCTCTATACATAGAAATTAAATTAGAACCTTGATAGTAAAGGCCTTCTGATGAATTCTTTCTGAGCACTGCTATTTGGTAGATAGTGCAGGTGAGGGGTAGGACTGCAGTTTCTGGTTCTCAAGATGAGGAAGTTTCAAGGCATAGCTGCCTTTTTATCCGTCCATGATTGCTGCTTCGGGTAGGTCAGGTGATACCTAAGTGCACGGCTCTCACATTTCATTGTGCCCTTGTTTTGGATACTCCTGGTTGGAGCCAGCATCATTGCTACCTGCTGTCAGAGTCAATACCGTGTATAAAGGCTGTGTCTGAGAAGCGGACATAAAATTGCATTTGAAAGAGCATCAATCCAAACTAAACAAAAAGCTTAGGCATATACAGCACACCGTTTGTCCTTATTAAGATCCTCTGGGTATATATAACCCTTTACCATAGATAGAGACAATTCAACAGTATCGTTCAAGACAGTAATCCAGAGAAATCAGTCCTCTTGCTGTTCAGCGGTCTTTATTAATGTCATAAAAGTGTAAAGAAACTCCCAGCAAACGATTTGCCTGCCGACACGTGTTTCATCTTATTCTAAGACTTCTTCAAGGCATGAAAATTGAATTGAACGCCAGGATAATAAATGGGCCCAAACGGATAACTGTCAGAATCAACAGTCTATCTATAGACGCGCTCATGAGTCAGTTCAAAATAACACAAGCGGGACCCCGGACACAGTCTTGGTGTACGTCCCTTAAATTCAGTCTGTATAGTCGAAATATTTGGGAAAGACAAAAACTCACTCCAGGCAATGAATAGGCCTTGCAATCAACAAAACTGTTCTCCCATATTATTCTGTGGAGACTATAATAGCATCGCTGTCCATCGTTTAAAGGGATAAACTCATGTCTATCCCAAAAATATACACATCTCCCATTTACACCTTAGACAGTCCAACCATGGTACGTTGAGACCTCATAGGCACGTAATAAGCAGCCGATCTGCTCACCTTACAATCCTAAGTACTTGGAGGTCTCAACGTACCATGGTTGGACTGTCTAAGGTGTAAATGGGAGATGTGTATATTTTTGGGATGGACATGTGATTATCCCTTTAAACGATGGACAGCGATGCTATTGTAGTCTCCACAGAATAATATGGGAGAACAGTTTTGTTGATTGCAAGGCCTATTCATTGCCTGGAGTGAGTTTTTGTCTTTCCCAAATATTTTGACTATACAGACTGAATTTAGGGGACGTACACCAAGACTGTGTCTGGGGTCCCGCTTGTGCTATTTTGAACTGACTCATGAGCGCATCTATAGATAGACTGTTGATTCTGACAGTTATCCGTTTGGGCCCGTTAATTATCCTGGCGTTCAATTCAATTTTCATGCCTTGAAAAAGTCTTAGAATAAGACGAAACACGTGCCAGCAGGCAAATAGTGTGCTGGGAGTTTTTTACACTTTTATGACATTAATAAAGACTGCTGAACAGCAAGAGGACTGATTTCTCTGGATTACTGTCTTGAACGATATTGTTGAATTGTCTCTATCTGGGGTAAAGGGTTATATATACCCAGAGGATCTTAATATTGACAAACGGTGTGCTCTATATGCCTTAGATTTTTGTTAAATTTGGTTGCACATTCAGTTGTGCTGACAACCTTTTGGTAGTAGGTGTTTGGGGCGACTCTAGCACCCTTGTACAGACATTTAGGAAAATTCTTATACTTTGCATGCTTTATGATTGTGAGACTACTGTTTATTTAGTGAATGTGCGGACATTTCCCTTTTAGGGAACACTACTACCTGTCCTTTTTGTGCTATATCAATCCAAACTAGTTCTGAAACCTTAGGCTGTGGTCCACTTCCCCTGTCTGGAAAATAAGTATAAAAGTGGAATCCGAACCACAATACTTTGTTACAGTTCCAAGTTCTCCTTGATCATGATCAAAGAAGGAAGTGTACCACAGAGCACTCAAATGACTGGACTGCTGTGTGACCAGGCCTGGTGTCTGCATGACAGCCAGTCTCCTAGAAGTGAGGGGACATCACCTGAAATCTACACTTTCTACTGGAGGAACTAAGAGTCTAGAAGCCTGCCTACCTGCTGCCAGAGGGAAGGAGAGTGCCTGGCGCATGAAGGAGAAGAGGCTGTCCAAGTTGCGAAGCCCAGCATTTTCCTGGTGTATGTAAGAATCAGAGGAAGTGGACTACAAAAAGGGAGTTAAACCAGGAGAGACCTATTCTATGGACAGGTCTCACTGAGTGGTTATTGCTATGAACTCTGCCAAGACTTTGAAGTATGAAACATCTTTGTGTCCCCATCTTGCTGTGTGTCAGAGAAACTGATGCTATTGCTGCCAACATTGGAGTCTAATCCGCTGATGCAGAAGTCCTGATTAGCCTAGAGACAACAACTGCTAATTACATCTTCCCATGGATGACCGTGCAGGAGGGCACACCCACCATATCCAGGCACACATTTTCACCTGCTCTGGGAGGCTGCTACTGTCAATGAAGGGTGCTGCCTTGTGAAGCTGCTGAGCTGACTCTGCCCAATAACTAAGTTCCAAGTGAGGTCACCACAGAGCAAGAGTGGCTACCACAAGAGAGGGAACACTCAATGTACCCACTCTCTCCACCAGAACTGCACTTACAGTGAAGCAAGTAACAGCAGTACTTAGCTGTGAGTGGAATAAGAGTCTGAGAGAGTAGAAGATTACTGACAAACAAACTAAAGACGTTTGCCAGGTGAACTCGAATTGGTGAAAGCTACATGAATTGATTTGTACATGTAGTCAATGTGGTACTTATGATTGAACAACATCTGTGCCTTATCACTGCCTATGCCCATTCTATACTGTTATGCTGTAGACATTAGGAAACTCTGATAGAAGGCAGAGGGTACCATAAGGTGTGTAGCTATTTACTGAAGATCGCAAATACGATTACAACTCTGTAATGTAGAACTCTAATTGTGTTGTCTAGTATTTCATTTTGCTGTGAATTTAAATTACATTCTTTTAACTAAAATATAAGCTGGACAATATTTTATTGTGTCTGTTGGTTGGCTGTTGAGTTCTGAGCTGCTGTTCACCACACTACCTCCCCGAGAGGCCTTTTACTGCTTGTTCTTGTTGCCCTGAGACTCAAGGGTGGAAAGGTTGTACTTGCAGAGGACAGACCCCTAGATAACAGTGTCAAATGATTTCAACCACTATGATTGGGGCCAAGTAGTCACTGTCTGACCTGTAGGTCCCACTTTGAACAGTGTCTGACAAGAAGTCACTGGTTAATCATATCTGAGGTTTGTGAAGTGGGATGCAATTCTGAGAGCATAACAGGTCTGCTCAGTGAACTGAATTTAATTGGCCTGCCTTCACTTATGTATGTAAATGCCTTAGGTGAATCACTTTTCTGCATGACTCCTATATGAAGAATGTTATGTGTGATATAAACCTGTAATGCATCAAAGTTCTGTTTTAGATAGGCCGGGAGAAAACAGAGAAATACGACCAAACACATATAATTGTAAAATATGGATTATATCTCTCTGTTTCACCAATGTATTAGTTGACCAAAGTTCAACATTTAGTTTAAAATAAAACGTAAACTTTAAGATTGCAGCTTTGTATATATTCCCATATGATCGCAGCACATTAATCAACATGTTCATAAATTAATAAGTAAATCTGTTGTAAGCTCATGACCTACAGAACCAATGCTACTAGACAAGGAGACATGCATAAATTAGTAAAAAGTACAACTTCACAAGTTCTTACTGGTCTGCATCAACAAACACAAACAGTGCATCCGAAATGCTGTAGAAATTCCTCACTACCCCCAGATACACAAAACAACACCCATTTATATATATACATATATATATATATATTTTGCAACAAAGGAACCTCGATTCAAAGAGGCACTCAGAGTCAGACCTAGTAAGGCAAGGTGGCTTCACTCCCATTCGGAAAATTTTGATTCAGCCTTACGCGTTTCGGAGCAGGCATGCTCCTTGTTCACAGGCATTACCATATGCAGGCACAAGTAAAACGAAAAAAGCACTTTTACCAGCACGTGCTTTATTACGTCCCTCATTTAGTATCAGGTGCGTCCACTTGTGTGGCATGCTGGGATTTGCAGTCCAGTATTACCTTTAGTAGGTTTTTTGTGCCTTCCGTCAGTATTCCCAATAGTTGGTCCCATGCCTGAACATTATTGATGGATTTTTCTTCGCCCTCCAGTGGGCCTCCGAACAGTGAGATCTGCCAATTAATGCGCCGTCTGATTCCCCAACCGGAGACTTGACACAGTTCTGTGTCTCTGTGGCCCCTCGCACGCAGAGGGAGGTGCACTCTTCACGGCTGGAACTGCCGTATATTATTTTGCAACAAAGGAACCTCGATTCAAAGAGGCACTCCGAGTCAGACCTAGTAAGGCAAGGCGGCTTCACTCCCATTCAGAAAATTTTTATTCAGCCTTACGCGTTTCGGAGCAGGCATGCTCCTTGATCACAGGCATTACCATATGCAGGCACAAGCAAAACGAAAAAAGCACTTTTACCAGCAAGTGCTTTATTACGTCCCTCATTTAGTATCAGGTGCCTCCACTTGTGTGGCATGCTGAGATTTGCAGTTCAGTATTACCTTTAGTAGGTTTTTTGTGCCTTCCGTCAGTATTCCCAATAGTTGGTCCCATGCCTGCACATTATTGATGGATTTTTCTTCACCCTCCAGTGGGCCTCTGAACAGTGAGATCTGCCAATTAATGCGCCGTCTGATTCCCCAACCGGAGACTTGACACAGTTCTGTGTCTCCGTGGCCCCTCGCACGCAGAGGGTGGTGCACTCTTCACGGCTGGAACTACTGTATATTATTTTGCAACAAAGGAACCTCGATTCAAAGAGGCACTCCGAGTCAGACCTAGTACGGCAAGGCGGCTTCATTCCCATTCTGAAAATTTTGATTCAGCCTTACGCGTTTCGGAGCAGGCATGCTCCTTGATCACAGGTATTACCATATGCAGGCAGAAGCAAAACGAAAAAAGCACTTTTACCAGCACGTGCTTTATTACGTCCCTCATTTAGTATCAGGTGCGTCCACTTGTGTGGCGTGCTGAGATTTGCAGTTCAGTATTACCTTTAGTAGGTTTTTTGTGCCTTCCGTCAGTATTCCCAATAGTTGGTCCCATGCCTGCACATTATTGATGGATTTTTCTTCGCCCTCCAGTGGGCCTCCGAACAGTGAGATCTGCCAATTAATGCGCCATCTGATTCCCCACCCGGAGACTTGACACAGTTCTGCCTGCTCCGAAACGCGTAAGGCTGAATCAAAATTTTCTGAATGGGAGTGAAGCCGCCTTGCCTTACTAGGTCTGACTCGGAGTGCCTCTTTGAATCGAGGTTCCTTTGTTGCAAAATAATATACGGCAGTTCCAGCCATGAAGACTTTTTTAAATATATATATATATAACTTAGTGCTACACGCAAAATTACCATACTTGATTCTTTTGAATTAAAAGGAACACTTAGCAACATAAAAAACAAATACAACCCAATATATCAAATACATAAATAATTCTGTATCTTAGTCAAATGCTCAATAAAGGACCATCTATCCATCAAACTCAAACTTCTGGGGTCAGGCCTTAGTGAACTACCATATCCTTGTCATAGAATTTGCACCCATGAAAGAGGCTATCACCTAAAATCATGACATGACCGACAGTAAGCAGCCAATCGATACAGATTTGGAACTGTTATATTTACTGTAGGCAATCTCCCACCATACCCTTCCTAGCTGTCGCCAAATAGAGGCAAGCCACTGCCACCTTGAAAGTATTGCTTGTTAACATTTGATGACCAAGAATTACTCTGAGCATGTAGCTGTTGACAATTCAAAAAAGCAAGACAGTTGACAAAAACTACAGAGTAATCCTCCATTCCACTAGGTCAGCCTGCTGGAGGACTGTCTACTAAATTTAGGGATCTCTGTCATGAAGACGGGGGTCTCTGTACCTTCAGCAGAACTGCTGGTGCAGCAGCTCCATTGAAACTCCTAAAGTGGCCCTTTGCTTCTTCAAAACAAAACCAAAAAACAATGGTTCTGATGTTCAGTGAGTTTTCTTTGTGCAAATTAGGGGTCATTGTTTGATTTCCCTGCCCTGGACAACCATGCCTTGCATGGAGGTCCTGTGCAGGGAAATATACTGATGGTCACCCCTCTCTAAACATGACATGGTGACAGTCACCTGACCTGACAGCCCAATGGAGGACGGACCATCAGGTCTGGATCTGTAGAAAACCCACCCCTAATTGGGGTTCAGGATCCATGAGTTTGGTGGGATGGGAGCATCACTGATATCCTGTTGTTCTCCCACTCTAAAAACTGTCTAAATGAACTTCTTAAATTCTCATTATAAATTGATCAATAATTACGGATAGGTGTGATAACAAATGTTGCATGCACATATAAGAATTATGAGTTCTGAGTTTTTATCCCACCCTGTGCATACCAGGTGCAATCAAAACACACCCTTAGTAGGTCAATCCTGCTGGAAAAATGCCTGATAGTTATGAGGGCATTTGGATTTTGGTGCAGTAAGCACTAAATTCCTCATGTTATTCCTCTTTTCATTGACAAAACATGTTATAGGCAAATCCAAAACCGGGCCACTTTTAATTAAGGCCTCAGTGTCCTAAACAGGCATTAGTGCCTTTGTTTAGTGGAACTGTGATCAATAGACCTGGGCTTTAATGGAATTCCCAAGCATGGAACTAGAAGAAGGGTCATGTGGAAAATTTTACTTACAAATGTTCTTTTTTCTAGGAGCACTGATTCGTCGAACACAAATTCGTCAAACACACGCTGGTAAAGGGAGATGAACCCTATTTAACTGTGTCATTGACTTTGAATATGCTCCATGAGAATCCTTGTTTACAGAAGTGTCTAGGGGTGTCTAAAATCAGAGCTGAGGATGCTTAGGCAGGATGCAATGTCACTGGTTGCCTGCATTGCCTTGCCTTAATGGATTTCTTTATGAAGAATAAAGGAGAGCTTCGGATTATCCATTCGGTGTTATCTCAAAGCATTGGCACATGAGGGTCCAATGCCATCCAGATGAGTTTATTTGAATTAGAAGTGGGTGGAATGTTTTATTCTGCCCACGGAATTGGCAGACTTTGGCTACTCAGGGTTACTCTTGTAACACAGAGTTCCAGCCAAATTACACCAATCATCATGTGGCGGAATTATTTTCCCACTAGACTCCAGAAAATGTGAGCTGGCAGCGTGCGCGAGATTTGGCGTGCCCTAGCACAATCATCTAATGTGGGCCGTCTCGAGTGGTCGCGGCCAGAGGGCTACTTCTTGATTAGATTTGCTGCCGCTCAAGTAGATTTTCACCTCAGGTGGCAGCATAATCAACTTAAATGGCAGTGACCTCTTTAAACACATGGCGCCTTGAGTGCTGACCTTTCAGCGCTGCTTGTGCTGCCAGCGGTAAATTGTAGCGTGAGCAGTGCAAGGTGCATATTTTCCGCCAATTGGTGGAACTCCGCAGAATCTCGTGGAGTTTTTATGTAACTATGCAGAATTTAACAGAGCGTTTCGCCCACCCCTAATTTGAATCTTTATCATTAGTAAAAAGCTTTAAACTGAGAAAAGTACCTCTGGTGGCTCTAGCAGGATACAAGGATGTCATTTTCCCTGGCTTCCAACATTTGTTTATTCCTCAGCTAGTGGATGATGGCCCTAAGCAAGGTCTAGGAGGGTTTCACAACTTTGATATGCAATGTGGAAGCCAGTGGGTAAGGATCTTAGCACATGGCCTGATGGTGGATGAGATATGTGCATCTTCATCTGACTCCATCAGAGTTTAATCACTGTGAGATTTGCAAAGAAAGTGTTCCACAACGAAGGGCACTGAAGAATTTGATTTCTATAGTTTTTGTACAAAGTGCAGCAGCTCAAACTAAGACGTTTTGTTTTTCTCCCTTTAACTGCATCAGAAATATGCACTTCAGCTGATAGAACCCAGCAACAAGGATTCTAAGGATTGGTGCATCCAAGCTATTTCCAATAACCTATGTATATAGATCGTTCATGGTTTCCGCTTTGAGGGTTCAATCACCAACAATATGACCTATGTGTGAAAAACATAATCTGTGAGTGCTAAATCGCCTTCTTTTTTTCCAACTTTATTTAAACATTTTTGGCAGGCACATGTCGCAATCACAGTACATTGACAGTTCTGTTTCATCTATTAGCCTGATATCAGTACAACACAAGAGGCTCTAATTTACATGTCTCGCATCATGTCAATAAACTAGCTAAAATCATTGAACCCACATTTTACTTTGTAGAATAGACCATGTAATACTTCTAGTGAGTTATCTGTCCGACTTTGTAGAGACCGAAGATGAATTTGACCTGCCCATGAAAGATTTTTGAACAATCCTTTACATGAGACCTAGACCGGTTACCTGGAACCCTTGTGTCTTAATAAATCTATGGAATGGTTCCTGAATATTCTCAAAGCTTTGTATCTTATCATAGATTATCATTGTTAATTTTTCCATGGCATATTCAGACCAAAGTTTAGACCACCACATGTTAAGTTACGGCTGTTTCCATGTATACCATAAGGGCAGCTGATCAGCTGGCAGCATATGATGAAGTAGTTTGCCTCTCATGATGGTAAGCGGGTATTCTGACTCTTCCCCTGTGTCCCCTAAGAGTAATGTGAGTGGATAGAGAGCTAAATCAAATGGTCTTATACATTTAATCTGACTGAGGACCTCCCTTCAAAGTGTCTGTATCTTAGTAAATAATTATCACATGTGAGTCATAATGTTTCTCTCATCTGAGCACCCATGGGAGGAGCCACCTCAGAGTTAGATCTACCCCTACAAGCTAATATAATTATTACCTCTGTGTTGGCTGCATTTAGAGAACGAGGCTGACATGGACCATGCATTTAACCATGACTCGTACGAGATCTCTACTTCCAGTTCCATCGTCCATTTATTAGTGTATGATGCTTAAGAGTATTCTGGATCTCCAATAAGTATTTGTAAAGCAGTGTTACGCCTCTGTTGTTAGTGCATTTTTTCAAGAGAGATTCAGCTGCTTCCAGGTCTGTCTTTTCTGCCTTTTTTCTGACCCCCTGCTCCGCCCACGGTACCAACTGATTATACTTGTGGACATCCTGTCTTTGTACTGACCATTACTGCTGCAAGATGGGAGGCTTCTCAGCTCACCTTTTTCATATAAATCTCCCAATGTAGCTTCCTTAAATGAAAACCATATGCTGAACCTTCTCCCCACGCATCCAGGCAGGAAGTCTGGATTGCCCAGTACAGATGCTGCTGGCAAGGGGTATGTTGTGACACTGCATATATAAACCAGTATGTGCCAGTGAGGTAATGTATTTTGGTCAACTGTTCTAATTCATTTTTGTCTAATACATTCTGGCACCATGGTAGAACATACAGTGGTTTGGCGGATTAATCTGTGTTCTACTCTCAACCAGAGTTTATCACTGTTTGGGTTAGCGAGATCTAATAAAGGTGTTGACTGTGAAGCTTGTATATGTCTTTTAATATGTGGGAATGCTAGACCACCCTTATGTTTTCCTTTGTGCATTCTTGATTTGGAGGCACTAGGGATTTGCCACTCCAAGTAAATGCTATTAGTATGTCATGGATTCCATTTAATGTTTCTTTTGGAAACAATAGTGGTAGAGTCTGTGAAAAGTATAGTAATCTCAGTATTATGTTCATTTTGATTCTCACTATACAGCCGAACCAGGACATTTCCAGTTTACCCCAACCAGTTAATAATTATAGGGTATCTAAAAGAGAGGGATTATTAGCCTTGTCTAAGGTGTCTAGAGACTTTGGTAACGTAATTCCAAGGTAATCTATATGATCTAATGCTAGATTCAAATAATATATTTGCATCTACAAATAATGCTATTTTGTATGTTGATGTGTACATTTGTACTCTGTCGACAGCAGGATCAGCATATATTTTTTCAACCAGGGGTTCCAACACCAGTGCAAACACTGGGGGCATCCCAGTCTTATTTTTCTCGTCAACTTTAATAATGGTCCCTATATGATTTTAACTTTAAGGGTTGTGCATAGGGATACGAAGTTTGCTAAGATGTATGATTTAATGTTTGGTCCTAGATTGGTGTTTTTCAGATTCTTAACAAATAATTGTCAATTCTTTCATGTCAAACTCCTTTTCAGCATTTAGCAAGAGAAGGAGCATTTGAGACCTCTGGTTAGACGCTACCTAAACTAAATTCAAAGCCAATCTAATGTTATCCATGGCCTGTCAGTTTTTTATAAAGCCTGATTTTGTAGGGTGTATTATGCATGGCTGAATATTTGTAAGAAGCTGTAATAGTACTTTCAAATCATTGTTACATCAAGACCGATAACACAGTGAGTCTGCATGACATACATTTCATTGACTCTTTTCCTGGTTTTGAGGACAAAAAAGATCTCCAAATCCACTGTCGTTTTAGTGACTTCTTTTGACATTAGAAAGTAATTCAATAAACTCACTATAAGTTCTACTAAGAGATCTTGAAAGGCCTTATACAACAATAGAGTGAATCTTTTGGTGCCTTGAGCCTTATTTGATGGCAACGCTTTTATTGCTTCTAATACCTCCTGGGGCTTAATAATAGTTCTTCTAGACTTTCTGTTTGATTTAGTGGAACATCAGCAAAATAAAAGTCGTCAATATATTCATCCTGGCTTTTTCCTTGGATGTCCCCAATCCTTTTTGAGAGTTTCATAAAATTCTGAGACTTCCCACACTATGTCCTCTGGAAGAGTCCTTAACAATCCATCCTTGCCTCAATCTGTTGTATTAAGTCTCAGTTTTGAATAGTTTACAGTTTATATGCCAATAATCTGTCTGCTTTCTCTCCTTTTTTGTAATATATTTGGCTATCTGCATTTGTCTCACAGTTTCTGCAAAGGTGATCTGTGTTTTTTATTTATTCCATCCAAAGCAATCAGTATTGTGAAGGATCAATTCTCCCTTTATAACTGTTTTCACAGACATCCTATCCTATTGATAGGGTTGTAAACTTTTCATCATTCATTTGGAAGATAATTATCCAGCACCTCCCTGATGGGAAACTTCACCACCAGATCTCAGAAAGCAGTATCATTACTTCTCTACTGCCTACCTGGGAAACTCTTCTCTAGCTTCATGTCATATTGTAGTGTCACTGACGCAAGGTTAGACAGGAATTGCGTCCCCAAGGTGTGAGTGGGAAACAATCTGAGAAACAGGCTATTGTAGATCAGGTTCAATGGGCATTCGAATAGAAAGTGCAATCACTTGCCTCTATATGTTCACTAGGTATAAGTATTGAATTTAATTTCCTATGAAGTTGGAGGAAGCATTGATTTAGTTGTTATCCCTATCATGTATGGCTGGTTTAAATTAATTCCTACCGGTTAGATCCCTCTAATGTCATTAGCCAATGTAAGAAAGAGTTCCCCAAAAAAGGTTCCTTCATTTCGTTAGGAGCGAATATGCATGTCGACATTGTAGACCTGTGTTCTAGCTCTGCTTTCAAAGTGCTAGTCTATTTTCTTTAGCTCTACAGGTAGTTTACTCATTGAATCTTAGCCATTTTTGAACAAATAGCCACTTCCTGTCTTTTGTAGGACCAGAAAAAGGTACTGAAGTTGTTATAACAGAGAAAATAATCTATGTACTTCCTCTGGTGAGTTCTTAATTAAAATGCAATAACTATGTCTTTGAAATCCAACCACTGTAAGAGAGTTTTCCTCTTCACCAGGGAATTCAGTCCTTGTGTTAAGCGTCAAATTAATCAGAGTCATTTTTAAATGTGTTGAACATAGTGCCTGTTAGTGAAGGGTTTGGTATAGGAAGTGTGTGGTAAGCAAACTTGTACTTACTCTCTGAACTTGTGAGAGACCTGTTTACTGAGGGATAACTTCCAGGTTCTTATTCCATGCCAAAGAGCGTTCATCTTGTTACACTCTCTCATTCAGCAGTGAAAGTGTATTAAAAAAGGGTATAGGTACTCTAATGCTGCATGGAATGTGGGTGGGTTGAGTGAGCATGGGGCCAGGTCAATGGCATGGCTAAAAAAAAGAAATATTCTGTACCTTTTTTCGTTCTTTCACCTTCAGGTAACTATAGTTAAGATAGCGCACAGCTTAAATAAAAAATGTAAGTTAAGGTAATCAGTGGGAAATGCACTATTGTATATTATGAACCTTCTATTAGTTAATTCTCTGCAGAGTTCTGTCTGTGTAACCAGAGAGCCACTTGAGAGTGACTTGCGTATGTTTAATGCTGTGAGGCCCCTGTCTGTGACAGAAAGCACTGAGAATATGTAACTCATTATTTTAAACATGCATTACACACAGTATAAGATAGGCTGTAACAAAATGTGCAAAAAGGTTTAAGATAAAAAAAAGTGCTTTTAAGTGTTTTCAAAATACAGATTTCTAGTAATACCCAGACTGTACACAGGGCAATTTGTTTTTATAACTGTACTGTAAAAGCATACACTTCACAGCTCAGCTGGTAACTCCCTTGCAATACCACTCAAAAAAAAAAATTGTGTCATCAGGAAGCTTCCATCAATTATCACTAATAACAGCTCCCAAGCACCCTTTACATCTTCAGATTGACCAGTTGCATACATTTAGATTTCTTTCAGGCATGCAGGCACCCTGGCAAGAAGGCTTATTTATCTGTTGGCTCCTCCCTCGGTTTCAGAGCACTGGAGGCTCTCTGTCTTACACCCCAGCTGAAGCATTTCAACTGTTGGAATTAACTGTCCATGCCGGTTATCTTTAAACAAAAAGTATTGGAACTTTCTTTTGTAAATTAAAAAAGGTATGGGCATGTTGTATTCCTCAGACCCCATCCACTTTGGCCACTGCTCTCATTTAACCTTTTCCTATTTCAAGAAAATGTTTCATAACATCAATAAGGCACTTCCATTTGTATAACACTCATGGTCTATGGCCAAACTCAGCCCTCAGTGTTAGTTGTCTGTGGAGCCTGTAGTATGACATTAGATTATTAGCTACAGTAAATTTATTGTTGACATAGGAAAAATATAAAATGATACAGATTATTGTTTACTCAATCATCTTCAGAAGTTGCCGTATGTTGTTCCTTGTCTCTAGGGCTACATAATCATCTCATTTCCGCTTTGTAAAATGGGGTTCGCTGTGTCTGCCAGGTTTGTCTTGTGGTTTGCTTTCTCTTGAGGGCTTCTGCTGTCTCTACTTCTGGTTCTTGTCAGTTTATGTCCAGAAATATCATTGCTTCTATGTTATACACTGTAGGCCCTATTCATAAAGGTGAACGTACATGTGTTTAAATCTGCAGGTGTTAGTTTACTCTCACACTTTTGAGTAATTATAAAAAGTGTGTCTATTCACCAATTATGAGTGTAACGTTACTCAAAACGATAAACTTACATGTTTCCACCATCTGAAACAGGGTATGAAGCCAAATTTTCGAGTGTAAATTTGCTACAGCCAAAAAGCTAGAGTAGCATGTCCAGCACCACACATGGGCAACCACTAATACTGCAACACCCTTCTATAGAAAATAATGGAGGCGGGGACAAAAAGTAGAACTCAATGGTAAATTGAAATAAATAATTTTGACTTTTGAAATATATATATATATATATACATATTTTAAAAATAAATAAATGGATAATAGTAAGATTGCTAATAAAGTTTTTTAAATAAAAAATAAATATTACTTTCATTTTGTAAAAAAAATGCATTTCAATGAATTCTATACAATCTTTTTAAATTTGTAATCCTTAATCAGTAAATACAAACATTTTGATTTAAATGTGATTTTAAAAAAGATCTTTCAAAATGTATTTTTATTTAGTGTAATATATTTATGTAATTTAATAATTATTCAACAAAATACTTTTTTTGATTTAAGGTTACTACCAGTTAGTTTTCACATGTAGCTGGAGGTCTCAGACACAGGGTCATAGAGCTTCTTTTGGTAAAGTATAGGGAAAAGAGTTAGGGGCTGATTATGACATTGGCTGTCTTCCTGCTGGAGCGCTGCTGGAGCCATCCGAGGAAGACCGCCTAGCCATCGGCATTCCCGCCTGCCGGATTACAACAGTAATCCAGGGCTGGTCGCGGCAATGTTACTGTTGCTGCATGTTGCGGCCCATAGACAGAGCCTGCAAGACATGCCACCGCAGTACAGAGCCTTGTGCATGTCAGGTGGACTGTGTGGCATGCATCATGTCATACATGCCACACAGTGCACCCACAACACTGCAGAAATTGGGGGGACAACATGTGCCCCCATTCAAATTTAATAATGGGCTATAACGCCCGGGGACCTGTTTGAGCCCCCTTACTTGCAGTCCTGCCAACCTTTTCATGGCGGAATCCCTACCATGAAAAGGTCGGTGGGTAAGTAAATCGTAATTTGGACGGCGGCGCTGCCATCAGCACCGCCATCATAGGCCTCAGCTTTGGCCACCACCCCACGGCTGTCTCAGAGATCCCGGAGGAGGAGGCGGTCTTGCGGCGGTCTTGCTGCCCTGATTGTAATCGGGCAGGATGGCGGTGGTCTGACTGCCATCCGATGGTACGGTGGTCTTGCGACCGCCATTATAGTAATCATGCCCTAAAAGTTGTTTAAACTTTAAAAAACAATAAAACAAAATATATATATTTAGATTAATTATAGAACATTATATAGATATCTCAGCATTAATAACTTAATTAAATGTTTACATGTATTTAGTATAAGTTCTGTTCCACTTCTGTCCCACAGCTGGGCTCCTTCAGAAACTCCACTGGCTGCCCATTGAGGAGTGCATTCAGTTTAAAGTCCTAAGTACAGTGATGCAGCGCGGAACCTGGGTAAGGGGAATCAGGACAAAACCCCGTACCAAATATCCTCCCTTCGTCACAGACCAAATATCACATTAACACATTCACTCCTACAATCATTGGTGGGGCCCATAACACCAACATTCACACTTCAGTTCCCACTGGCCTGCACTTACAGGAGAGATGAATGTTCCAAGCACTGACATGAGAGGAATACCTTATAACCTATAGAGAGAAATGTATTTACACATTTCTACACTAATATCCTTACTCCTACAGGTCTCAATCCTAAACATCAAGATACTCCTCCCACGTGATCAATGGATCATTTAGTTGGATTAGTAAATTGATTTAGGCCAGCTAAAAACACTTTTAATATCTTGATCTTTACCTCCCTCAACAAATGACAAAACGCATTTTCTTGTTAATCAATATTTGTTTATCTAATTATCGCAAGGATTGAGTTCTATCTAGTAAATTTATTAGACTTTACGCAAATCACAAAACACCATATTCACCTAATCTGGCTATTTGTCGTCCTCTAAGTCATCAAATTTAGTCGTCAATCAGTTGGATTTCGAAAGTTCTTCATGCAGCACGCTACAGTCCCAAGAACGGTCAAGGACCAGAGACGTGCAAGCATCTATCAGTGCCCATAGATTTTAGGAAGTCCTCAATTCATCAAAGAAATGGGCAGCAATTCAGTCTGTCAAAGATTCGGGAACGCAGCCGTCATGTAGCGTCACCATCGTCTCCGTCAGCAAAAGGAAAAGATATATGATTTTTTCTCTCTATTCTACTGTCATTTTTATAATAAAGTAAAGCCAAAGATGATACATTTTACAAAATTTGGGCTTATCCCATTGGTCGGTTGGGATCGTCCGGTGAGGTTTCACACAGTTCAGGAGGTTATGTCATTATACATGATCCATCCGGTTCCTTGTGTCTGTCCATTGTTAGTGTACTCGGCGAGCTTCCCATCGTGACCTTGCTTGGGTACAACGAGTGTAGGGTCATGTCGAGGCCACTGGTACATGTTGTAGCGCAGGCGCACTTCGCCTGAAACCACGTGGAATGGTGGCCATCACGTCAGACTACGTCAGCGGCCATCTTCACTTTAGGCCCAAAGGACAACTTAAGCAAAACAAACACAAAAGAGTAATTAATACATAGAAATAACGAATAAAATGTTAAACCCTCACTTATTCCCCTATGTGCTTGTAATTATCTCGCATATAGCGACATTTAAAGCCTTCATATTCACCCATTGATGTAATCTGGTGCGACATTACAAAAAACGTCACAAAAGCAACATATCATGCGATATTCTATTTTTTATTTTATTTATTTTTTTGGTATATGTTTATTGAGAAGTACATGTCAGTTTATAAACAATACATAAAAAAGGGAGTATAAACAAATCAAATTATGGCCACACAATAAATTACTATGAAATGTTACCTTCTCAGATTTTTAAATATAAAAAGGATAATACAGATATCAAAAGATACAATAGTTGAGTCAAAAGATACAATAGTTGAGACGATATTCTATTTTCTACTGTTAGTATGCGTACGTATGTTAATTACAAATTATTTAGCCATGCAAAATGCAAATCCCACGTGTACTTCATACATTAGTAATGTTGATTAAACTTCATGCAAACACATTAATAATATTACAATTAATAGATTATTCTAATTAGTATAAACATGCAGAATAGGGGGGGTATACAACATTTTGTACTACCCGCTCCATCAATCCCCCCTTTGGTGATTTTATCACCACACAATTAACATTTTTTATTACTTTTCATGGAGTTGAAATAAGTTCTTGATTTTATTCACATCTCAGTCTCCCCAATATCTTCTCTTTTGGCTGTCTTATACATATTTTCCTTTACTTCTTCTAATTCTATTTCTTCAAATTCTCTCTCTTGTTTCTTACCTTTTCCTCTTAAAATTTCTCTGTTTAACTTTTTCTGACTTTTCTTCCTTTTATGACAGAGGCATCCTAATCTTAATATTAATACTAAGAAAATCACACATGTTAATGGAAATAAAATTTTACCTAAAAATGTACTACCTAGGTTTACTAGAAATTTTTAATAGCAGACATTTTCTTTACAATCTTTTCCCAAACACCTTCAACCTCCAGTGGTGCAATTTCATCATGCAGATCAGTTATATTTTTAATATAAATTTTCAAATCTTTACTTTCATCTGGAATGTAAGTACAACAATGTTGAACTTTCAGCATTCCACAGACTCCACCCTCTTTTGCCAATAATATATCAAAGGCAAGTCGATTTTGCATTACCATGGCACGCATGGCAACCATTTCAGTGTTTACCAATAAAAATCCTCCAGCGGTGCTTGTTGACAAGCGATCCACTACTGTTGATAGCCTTCTAATTTTGTTTGCATTCAGAGATATTCCCATTGCTGGTATCAATGCTCCAAAGATATCACCTACAATTTCTGACCAAGATTCTCTCTTTCTATGTGCTAAATAACTACCTAACTTATGTACACCATCTTCTCCTCTTCCCATGTGAAAAATCTTTGGGAAAACCAGGCCTACATAACATGAGCCATACCAATGGTCTGGCAAACGATAATACGCCTTGTTCCCACAAATAAAGTATAATCCAGGAAAAACTGGATCTCTTCCTCCTTTAAATCCCCATCCACCCATGATTCGATATGTATCATGGCACTCGCTATTACCTACAAAGTAATTATCATATGCAGTTTGATTTCTTCTAATACACAATTTCCCTTTCTGAGGCCAATCTAAAGCCATAGTTGGACTAGCTTCTCCCTTCAAGTGTTTTTCCATTTCAACATCCCAGACTGTCTTTTCCACTTTTCCCTCAGATGATTTCCTTTGCATTTTTAATCTCCTTTCTTCACCCATATCCAAAAATGTCTTTTCTTCTTTCTTTAAACTGCAAGTCAAATTATTTCTAAATATATACTCTAATGTTAGTTCTTTAGTCTCTAAGAAAAATTCACCTAATACCTTTGCAGGTTTTACCTTGTTTAGCTTGTTAATTGATGGTACTTGTGAAAATATGTTATCTACATCTGAAAAATAATACTCTAACTTCCCTGTTTGATAAAATAAACTAGCTATTACACTACATGTTATTCCATAGGTTACTGGAAGGTGGTGATAGGTAACTCCCTCCGATACAGATGCAGGTAACTGCATACAAACGTAGCAGTCCCTTACGTCCATTGTCTTTACTATCACAGCACAGAGTGTATACATATCGTGCGTGATCGGCAAGCCATCAGTAAGCACTTTCTTTGTTCACTTCTGTGGTGGCCTTTCGTGCAGTAAGCCGTTTTTACTTGGGTTAGACTATTCCATGGTTTTCTCTTACACACGGGATTACTCCCGGCTATATGGGACTTTTCTATATTAACATTGTCAATTCAGTTTTGTCCAAACCAAAGATAGTCTGCAGTTATGATGGCTATGATTGTCTCTGGAGCGGTGTGCTCCGTGTTTTTCAAGTTGGGATTTTTTCATCATATTGTTGCAGATATCTGGTTTAACAAAAACTCCACTTTGGAATTCACTGCAACTTGCCCAGCCACATATAGACTGGAACGGAATTATTAACAGTCAGAAGGTATGTTCTAGACCGCGTGGCGGTTTCACCACAATGATCAAAGTGTATTAGGAGACACAGCAATGAGATATATACATTATTTATTAATTTTTTCGTTGGACTGATAGGCACACAAGACCTTTCCATTGACTGTAAGGTAGGCATTGGCAGTCCCTTATTAAATAAATATGCATGGGATATCGCTTAAGTTTGGGTGACTTTCTGCATGAATAATCCTACCCATCCCCCGGTAATCTATGGGTCCTTCCCATGTTTTTTACTCCAGTGGTGTACATCACCGTTGCTTGACTTAATATGCACAACTTTATTTAACCAACACAAAAGTATTGTGGTTTCTTAAATCCTTTTGATCAGATTTACTGATTTCACTTTACTAGATGTGTTGCATCTACACCTGCTCTAGGAAAGTATGTGGTTATTGTATGAGCACAATTGCGTTTACTTTAACTCACCTCTTAATTATTGTTTCATTGATGCCTGAATGTTTGGGCTTATATTTTGTTTTGTATATATATTTTCCAGCCCTGAGGAAGTCGCGGGTGTCTTGTCCCGGGCGACGAAACACGTGTTGGCTGGAGTCTCAACAAGAACAAACAATAAATTGTGCTTTTGTCTGTATATACTGTTTTTGTAACTGATATTATTCATATTATTTAATTCACATATAGTGTGCCAGGTCTTGTTTCAAAAATTGGTACAGATCTTTTGGTCTGAATGGTGAGGTGTTGGATGATTACCTCCTTCCTGGGCACCTATAGCGTAAACAAGTCAGCTAAGAAATATTTACTGGACTTAGTGAGTGCCCTGCGTATCCAGCTCATAAATCATCCCAACTATTAATTAGTCCATTGTCTTTACATATTCATACAATAATTTCGAAAATACATTGTTAGAAAAATCAGTTATAGACCTGTCTTTATGCAAATAGTTTCTATCTATTATAGTTGGAATTACTTTCTGAATCTTTTCTATATTAGTTTTGTTTTCACTATGTCCTTCTATTGTATCTATAGTAACCTTAAAGGAGACCATCAGAGCTAGTATACTCCACAGAAGCATTAATAATCCTGTACAACAACAACACATTTTACACCATCCTTTCAAAAATATACATCTACCTTTTCTACTATCTGTGTTTGCCATTTTTGTAAACATGAACAGTGTCTTTTGACTTAGCCTCTTCTACTTCACAACTAGTTTGTCTAACCCAAGGCTCTAAGCACCTACTTGGTTCTACCAGTTTTTATCCTTTTCCCGTATTTTATTGTCTTTGCATTAGCAGCTTTCTTGTCTCATTCAGTTTGGCATCTCATCATCTTTCACCTTTCCTTCGTGATCTGAATACAAAATGTCCTGAACATCCGCTTCTTCTCCAATATCGGAAAAGATAACTCTCAGGATTTCCGATTCCTCGTCTTCCTCAACCACTTCCAGTACAGTCACCTCTGGGTTTCCTTGGCTATCCGCCTATTCTTTTATTTCAGGCGGGGCCACATACGTCCATTCCGGCGACTTATACTTCTGATTAGGTTTCCTCGTTCCTTTGCTTTCTCCAATTACAACTATTTCTTCGTCTTTTGATTTCTCTTGACTTGTTACTTCATTCACCTGTTCAGCTCTTGGTGAATTTACTCGTGTCAGTCGATATCTCAGTCTTTTTATTTTATTCGGCCAAACTTCGTATTTTGCTGCTCTTTTCAGTTTACTTCCTTTATCATTCTTTTCAGTACTCCAAGCTCTCTTTCTTAGAACTCGACCTTCTGGTACTTCGTCTTCGCTTTCCTCTGACTCTGATTCAACTTGCTTCACTTCTTTCGTTTTCCCTACTTCTGTCCCTCCTCGAGTCTCCTGCACGCAATCTTCCTGCTGACTACTTGTCCCTTCCTCTAACTGGATGTTGGAGTTCCCTACACCTCCTCGGGGGTCTTCCGCAGAAATCTTTCCCTCTCTCTCTGTATCTGGCACCTGTCCATCTAAATTTGTCATTTCAGGTGGAATTTCTCTCAATTTTTCATCTGGAACTTCTCTCTCAGCAATTTCTTTAATTGTCTTTTCACTGTCTTTTTCTTTTCTCGAACGTAGAGTTCCTTGTTCAGTCTCTGAGTCTGAGCTGGTATCAGAAATCTGTAACCTTCTCCTCAGGGAAATACTTCTTGGGACAAAAGTTAGATCTGACTCTGATTCCCCCCTTTCAGGGTTTTCTTTTGTTCTTGTCTCTTCATCATCTGATTCAGTACTAGATTCTGATTCATCAAAATATTCTTTTTCTGTGCTATCCACTGGATTTGGGATTCTCAATGTGTGACTTGCATGAATCCAGTTCTTGATCCCAGCACACTTCACAGGTGTTGTTGTAGTCAAAATCACTTGTCGTGGTTTTCCCCACCTTGGAACCAAACAGTTTCTTCTTCTGTGTACTTTGATTCTTACCCAGTCCCCTGGGCTTAGATCATGAGCTTGCTTCTTTTCAAGGGTGGTGGCATCCTCTCCAACCTGATGAAACACAGAATGAACTGCGTCAGCCAGGCTTTTACAGTAATCCAACACCATGTCATCAGTTATAGGCAACAGCTTGTTGACTGGTATGAACACATGACGCATTGCTCTACCGATGATAATTTCATGGCGGCTCAACTCTGTAGTTCTGTCTGGAATTGATCTAATAGTCATGAGTACCAGAGGCAAGACATCAGGCCATTTCATACCCGTGGCTAAACACATTTTCCCTATCCTGTTTTTGATAGTACCATTCATTTGTTCCACCACACCAGAAGCCTCTGGGCGATAGGCACAATGTAGTTTTTGTCGTACATTCAATGCTTCACAAATCAATTTTATGATCTCACTATGGAAATGTCTTCCTCGATCTGATTCATTTTTTTTTTTTTTTTTAAATATTTTTATTGATAAATTTTTCCCCCACATTTTATTTCCCCCCCCTCCCCCATTACATGGACAAGGCACAATAAGTTTCATAAGGCAGCCACATACTCAACTACATATTCAAAAGAAAAATGGAAAGTGAAATATTACAATATACATACTACATACAGATCCTATCATAATATATACGGATACAAATAATATATGTTAACATTCCATAATACATACATTCCTCAAAATACCTTATTCAGTTCCAGCCTTCCATTGAATCAAAGGACCCCAGATTTGTATACCCAGCTTTTTACCCTTTCTCCCTTTCCTAGAGTAAATAGCTGTTTCCAATTTTTGTATTGACAAAGTTTTTCCTAGCCATTGATGATACGTAGGAGGATTTGGATCTAACCAAGTTGAGGCCACAAGCAGTCTAAAAATCGACATTGCTACAAACAGAAAATATTTACAATTAATTTGTCCGTTGGGGGATATTCCCAACAAAATAGTTGCTGAGTCCAACTCTATTGTTGTGTCTAAGGCATTCCGGAAAAAATTCCCGATATCTTGTTTTATCTTATCTAAGTGTGGACAAGTAGAGAAAATATGTAACAAATTGGCCTCCATACTGCCACATCTAAAACACGAGATGCCCGACACAGCCCCCCATTGAGCAATTTTCCATGGCGTATAATACAGGTGATACAGACTCTTGTAGTGCTGGGCCTGAAGAGACGCTGAGCATAGTAATTTACATCCCATCTCAAGTGATTCAGAGAAAGTATCTCTTTCTCTAGCTATATCTAAATCTGAGGACCATTTAATTATCCATTTATCAAGATCATCCTTTTTTAACTTTGTCATTTCTAAATAAAATCTTTTTATAGTACAGTCATTACCTTTTTGTATGAGATCCATCATTATACTCCTCCCAAAGCCTAGAGCTCCCCCTTTTTTATTTAATATACAACTCCTTATTTGAAGGTATTTAAAGAAATGATTTGTGTTTAACATATACTTGTTTTTCAAATCTATAAATTGTAAGATGCCATTATCATCCCACATATCACCAATCATTCTTATACCTTGACTCTCCCATTCCTCATATACCATTCCTGAGAACACAGCCCTAGGTAATGAGGGATTATTTTTGAGTCTAGTATATACACTATATTTCCCTATTCCAACTTTTTTGGAAAATCCTTTCCATATGCTGTAGGCCGCCATAATTATCTTGAAACGTGTTCTTTTAAAGTAACTTCCATCAGTAAATCTTAAAAAAATATTTTCAGCATTTGTACCCAGAGCTAAACCATATATAGCCAGCGAGCCTGTCTTATCCCATCCATCCATCTCAGCCCCCCCAATTAATCCAACCATTCCTTGTATTGCTGCAGCCCAATAATATACCTTTAGATCCGGCAGTGACCACCCCCCTCTCTCCCTGGGAAGGGACATATACCTCAATGCCCTCCGGGTTTTACCTCTAGCCCAAATAAAACGATTTACCATACTTTCGCAAATTTTAAACCACTTATTTTCAATTAGAAGAGGGATTGCCCTAAAAAGATACAACAGTTTGGGTAAGATCAGCATTTTAATAATATTAACTCGCCCAACTAATGATAAATGTAAGTTCTCATAACGATCCAAATCTTTTCTTGCCTTTTCGATTACTGGGGCAATATTATTATCCACCAAACTATCTAAATTAGACATAATATTAATTCCGAGGTATTTCCCTGCCGGCACTACTCTTCTATCTTCACAAGGTGTAAAAGAGTTTTTAATAATCTGGGTTTTAGACGCGTTCAATGAGTACCCTGAGACTTGTCCAAATCTTAAGGCCTCGGCCTCTACAAATGTAGTTGCTTCCGTTGGGCAAGGTGTTATCACCGCAACGTCGTCAGCATAGGCTAATATCTTGCATGGCCCAAGAACTGTATTGACTGGGGTGATCTCTGGTGCTAATTCTATCTTCCGTATTAAGGGATCCATATAGATGGCAAATAGCAAGGGAGAGAAAGGACATCCCTGGCGAGTTCCTCTCTTGATTTTAAATTGACCAGTTATACCCCCGTTTATCCTTAATGCTGCACCTGGATCCATATATAGAGTCTGAATTGCTTTCAAATAGCCTCCTCTAATCCCAACTCTAGCTAGGGTCTGCCACAAATACTGCCAGGAGACCCGATCAAATGCTTTTTCCGCATCCAAAAGCATAACTGCCATCGGGTCTCCTGCTACTTCCGCCACATCAAATAAAGTTATAACTTTTCTAATATGGTGAGTTGTCCCTCTACCAGGAATAAACCCATGTTGGTTATCACTAACCAGGTTACTTATAATTCTTGCAAATCTTGCAGCCAGTGCCTTTGAATAAATTTTGGTGTCATTATTCATCAATGTTATTGGGCGGTACGACCCTGGTTCATTCGGGGGCTTTTCTTTTTTTAAAATTAATACTATATCTGCCCCGCTCCAGGATTTGGGAATGGATACCCCACTTTGTGCAGCTTGAAACATTTGAGTTAAATTATTACCTAAACATCCCCAGAAAGTTTTATAAAACTCGATCGGTAGCTGATCAGGTCCAGCAGTCTTCCCCGAGGGTAGAGCAGTCATTGCTTCTTTAATCTCAGTTTCGTCCAATACGGTCTCTAATTCCTCTGCATCTTCAGGGGATATAGTTTTTACCTTAATGTTCTGGAGATATTCATTTATTCTATCGATACTACTGGGATCTTTCTCACCATATAAAGATTGGTAAAACTTCCTAAAGACCTCCCGAATTTCTTCTGGATCTGAATGTAGTTGTCCCTTTTCATCCTTTATTTCCTTAATCGTCCCTGCCGCCGCTATCTGTCTGGTTCGTATAGCAAGGACTCGCCCTATTTTCTCACTGAACTCGTAACATCTCTCCCTTCTGATTGTATATTGCTTTGCGGCTCTATTAGCAAGTTCTTCCTCTGCCTCACTTTTCACCTTCAGTAATTCTATTACGAATTGTTCAGTCGGCTCTCCCCTTATTACACAGTTATTAAGTTGTTCTTCTGCCTCCAGTACTTTTCCCTCTTTCTCCTTATATCGCAGTCTTTCTGTTTTCCTCTTGAAGGCGCTATAACTGCACGTTTCACCGCGTGCTCCTGCCTTAAAGGCATCCCATACTATGCCAACTGCAGCAGTTCCTCTATTATATTCAAAGAATTCAGTAATCCATTTAGACATATGTTTTATATAGTCATCATCTAAAAGCAATCCCCTTTCGAATGTCCACTCCCTTCTTATTGTTGTTCCCCCACTCTGCTTTATCGTTAGGATTAGGGGATTGTGGTCACTAAGTATCCGAGGAAGTCTATCAATTTCCACTATACTAATTAAATCATTGGAAACCAGGAAGTAATCCAGCCTAACGCATATCTGATGCGGTGCTGAATAATATGTATAACCGAGTTGTTTCGATCTGATTGACCCCCAGACATCTCGCAATGTATTATTTTCTAAAAGATCAGTAAGGGCCTTGTAGACCTTTTTTTTCCTCCCCTTATACTGTCTTATTGAGCCTGATCCTAGACCCTCCGCTCCGTCAATATTTAAGTCTCCACCTATAATAACTCGAGGGGCCCAGTCTGCCAACTCAGAATCCAAAAATTGCAGAATTTCTGGATCGTCCTGTGTAGAACCATATGCTGCAACTAATGTTGTCCACACCCCCCCTAATAGTACCTCAACCATCGCCCATCTCCCCCAATTATCTCTTAACTTTCTCCTTGTTACTACATTTTTATCCCTCGATAGAATCGCTACCCCTCTCTGTTTAACTCCTTGTTTAGAAGCAACTATTAATTGAAACCCCAGCTGATTAAGATATATCTCATGGGTACTCATTACATGTGTCTCCTGAAGAAACACAAAATCTACGTTCATTTGCCGTAGCCGTATTCCTATCTTCTGCCTTTTCGTTACATCATTTAGGCCGCATACATTCCATGTCACTAATCTAATAGACATTTTTCCATTTTTTTTTTTTTCCCCAGCCAGTTCTCTTCAGACCCTATCTGCTTGCTTTTATTTAATGTTCTAGAAACGATATACAATACTAGGCCTAGCACACTGCATAAATAGACTTCCCTGTTAATTTCAATATTGTCTTCCACATCTTCAGTGTCACTACCCATATCATACAGTTGATACAAATTACTTTTGTCAAATCCTCTTAAGTGTCTTGTACCTTTGTGCCCTGTCCATTTCCCTGCCCATCCCCAACCCCACCCCAGACTGCCCACCCTCAGAGTCCCACCCCCCCTACAGGCAAATAGGTCCAACGGACCTATGTCTGGCCGACTTTTGCCTCCTGGATGTCAAACCCGTAAACCCCCCTAACTTTCCCTTCATCTTACTGTGCTCAGTGTATGTCCAACAAATACCACCCCTATTCGTGCTCAACCTCTACCCCAATTCTTCTTATATTAATACCAATCTTTACTAATTGAAGCAGAAAAAGCTACAACTCAAGAAAACCATCCGATAAAGAGGAGTAAAACATCAAATAAATTTTTCATAGACCTTAAGCAAACAGTTTCCTCTATTATTTTAAATAAGTCCTCATATGTAGCTTTCGTCCCCAAAAATTACTTTACACAGTCTCTATTTTCCATATTATATTTATCTTCGTTTCTTTTGGAGAATATCCCTAAGAGCTACTGCATGATCATTATTCTCAACATTCTCCTTGTGCCTTGTTTTCCGTTGGTCTTGCAGAAAGTTAAGATATTCTTGTGCAAGTATCTCAGAGTAGAAAATTTTAAAGTTCCCATTTACTCCAATCTTCAAACGAGCGGGATACAGAAGGTAAGCCTCACAACCTATGTTTTGAAATGGGGTAATGAGCTGCCTCATCCTCCACCTTCTTTCCACAGTGGTGTGGCAAAAGTCAGGACGTGCAAAGAACTCTACGCCGTTGTATTTGCATTTAGCTTGGGGCTTTGCTTTGTTAATTATCTCTTCTCGCAGAAGAAAATTCCCCACGTATAGAAGTATTGCGCGAGGCTTACTCTGCGCTGCTTTCTGGATCAGAGGAAAACGATGCGCCCTTTGTATTTCATGGTCAAGATCCCATGTAGACAACTCTGGGAGGGCACCCTTTAATAAGTCAACAACATACCCCCGAACATCACTTCCTTCTTTCCCTTCCTGTATTCCAATCAGGCGAACATTGTTGCGTCTTTGTCTGTTCTCAAATTCCTCGAGTTTCCATAGCATGTCGGCCGTAGTCTTATCTTGTTCTTTTCTGTCATCCTTCACTTTGACCATATCATCTTCTAATTTCCCGGTTCTAGTCTCTACTTCAGAGACTCTCTCAGCCATCTCCTCATACAACCTGCTGACCTTACGCAAGGAGGATTGTATTTTCCTATTCGCCTGTTTAGCCCTGCGCTTTGCTTTTTGGCTCTCAATGCGAGCCTCACTCTGCATTTGTTTTAATGTTGTGAATAAGACTTCAAAATTAGACATACCATCATCCGCTCCACGGTCCGCAGAGTCCAGAGTTTCACCATTTACAAACTCATCTGCCGGTATTCCAGAATTCTCTGCCATCTTATCCAAATTTAGTTTTTTTACTACTGTTTTCATATTGCCTCTGTGTTCCTTTGACAATCTCTGTTGTCTAGATTTCCCTTTTCGTTTGCTTGACTTCCTTTTTTTGCTCTTAGTTTTAATTTTTTCCACAGATCTGATACTGCCCTCAGGATTTGTCTTTGATCTAGAAGAGACGTCTTTTTGCAATGTTTTTTGAACTGAATCCTTATATTCTTTATCAATAGGCTCTATCTCACTACTAATAGGAGTTGAGGAGTTTTCAGAGTCAGTCCCTGATACAGTCTCATTACTTCCCGTGTCAGTATTCACTGTTTCATCATCTGAACTCTCCGTCTCTGACTCCGTGTCTGTCATTAATCCCAGACTTCCATTCATACTTTCCTCATCATCCGCCTCGTCATTACCAGTGAAAAAAACCTCATCACTGGGAGAGGCAGGAAGTGCATCAGGTAATTTGCGTGTGCTTGCATCCCTCTTATTAATTGAATCCAAGTTAATATCTTTATCAACCCTTAGCTCTGTTTCAATTAAGTTAGTTGCAGCCTCAGAGTTACTTTTTTCCACAACAGTATCCTCCACCAGGCTTTGTTCTGCGCCTGGCCCTTTAACTCCAGATACCACTGGTGCCAAATGAATTGTGGCTTTCTCCTTTAAGAGCTTGGGTCCGCCCACTTCCACAGCAGTAGAAAAGTCTCCGCCTTCTGCTGCCTCTGTAACTTCAGTTAGAGGCTGTACCTCGAGCATGCAGGTACCATCCCCATCTGCTCCTGCCTGTTCAAACGGTTCCCTCTCCACAGCAGGCTGCAACATCCTGCACAGGCTCACCAACGTGGGGACTCTCACTCCCTGTGGCAGATTCGACTGCAAAGTTGTTTGGTCAGTCGTTACTGGTGTTGCTGCGGGCAAAAAAGTCTCAACTATGGTCATCTGGCGGAGTGCAGTTTCCTTTCCAAGTACCTCCCCAGCGGTGAGTTTTGCTTCCTCTCTTCTCCTTACAATAGCTGACACTGGGACAGTCACATTCTTTTTTTTCCCTCCTTCCTCTTTTTCACGTATTTTCTTTAATTTATTTTCCTTTGCCGCTTCTCGCCTTTGCTGCACTTTAGATCGTGCTTTCCCTCTTAAATTAAGCGCTGGGGCCCCGAGGTTATCCATATCCTCCTCCACCTCAGAGTCACGGCTCCAATCGTCTCGGTCACGATTCTTCCTTGAGTAAAGTGCAGGTTTTGTAGCCATAGATTTTGAAGCGACTTTCCAATAGCGACTTCCAGGTAGGGGCGAATGGGAAATCAAGCTGAACAGTGTTTGTGCAGATATTTCTGCAGAGCCCACTTTTTCTCTTGTGGAAAGTCACATATCAAAAAAAGCAAGCCAGTGAGTTCTCTCAGCATCGCTTTTTATCAGTATCGAGTGCTCTTTTCTCCCAGTAAGAAAGGCAAATTTTCCACAGCAGATTAGATTAAATCAACTTAGCTTGGTAGTAGATCAGTGAATCTGCAAATCTGTAAGTCTGCAATCTAAGCATATGAGCACGTAGTACACCTCATCTTCCCAGTCAGGAGGGTTACAGGGTGCGACCATCCACTACGGCGTCTCGGCGGCCATCTTGCCCCCGTGCTTTTTTTTTTCCTCGATCTGATTCAAATGTTACTGGGAACCCGAATCTGGGAATAAATTCCCTCAAAAGCAATTTTGCCACTGTGATTCCATCATTTCTTCTTGTTGGGAATGCTTCTACCCATCTAGAAAACAAACAGACCATAACTAGAACATAGCTCAACCTGTTACAGGGAGGCATTTCAATGAAATCTACTTGCATTCTGGTAAAAGGCCCTCCTTCTCGACCTATTGTTCCCAGACTCACTACTGTCTTTCTTCCAGCGTTGTATTGCTGACATATAAGGCATCTCTGACAAAGGCTTGCTGCTACAAGTCTAAATTTTGCATTGTACCAGGTCTGCTTAAATGATCTATGTGTCCCTGACCATGATACATCCTTGCCATGGCAGACATCATGCTGTCAGGCATAATTGGTCTTCCATCCCGATAGGCCCACACATGATCCTTTTCTCTTGGTGCACATCCTGCTTTTACCCACTGCTTCATTTCCTCATCTCCTGCTTCTTCCTGTAATTGCCTTACTTCCTCCCAGGTTCCCATAATGTTAGTAAACATTAAGGTGCAAGAAGTCACTTCTTTCTACTTTGCCCGATTAATGGAATTCTGATTACGCGCACAGTATTGGGCCATATCATTGGCGTACTTGTTGCCGATGGCGATGTATCCGCCAGACTGACAATGTGCAGCACACTTCACAACAGCCAATTGCTTAGGCAGCTGTATCGCCTCAAGCAATTTTCCAACCACTTCAGCATTCTTAATGGGAGTTCCACTTGATGTCAAAAATCCTCTCTGTAGCCATATTTGGCCAAAGTCATGCACCACACCAAATCCATACTGTCAGTTATCACAGTCACTCTCACACTCTTCCCAATCTTGCATGCTCTAGTCAAAGCAACAAGTTCAGCTACTTGGGCTGATCTTACTCCTTTCAGGTAGGATGCTTCCATTACTGCTGCAACTGTGCATATTGCATATGCTGCACTCAACATTCCATCATCTATTCTCAGTCAAGAACCATCTACAAACAATACAACATCACTTTCTGGCAGTGGTACATCTTTTATGTCAGGACGTGGTTTGGTACAGAAATCGAGTACATCCAGACAATCATGATCCGCTTAGTCTCTGACTTCCACATTCTCAGTATCAGGCAACAAGGTTGACGGATTCACATTCAAGCATCTCACAAGACTCACATTTGTTGCACCTAATATGACTTTCTCAACTTAGTCAACCGACTATGTGTCATGTACTGAGTGCGGATCCTTGTTAAAAGGATTGCCACATCATGAGGTACAAACACTTTCACAGGATATCCTATCACGATTCCTTCACTCTGTTCCAATCTCCGACAGGTAGCAGCCACTGCTTTCAAGCACCCAGGTAAGGCTACAGCTACTGGGTCTAGCATTGATGAAAAGTATGCAATTGGTCTCCTCAGCTTTCCATGTTTCTGTATTAATACAGAAAGTGCACATCCATTCCTCTCACTGCAATACAACTCGAACTCCTTCTCATAATCAGGCATTCCTAATGCTGGCGCTTCACACAAACCATCTCTCAATCGTTTAAATGCCAATTCCTCTTTGTTCAAATCAATGGGATCTCTCACATCACTTCTTGTCAAGCGTACCAAGGGCTTTGCAATCAGGGATAAATTGCTTATCCACTGGCGACAGTATCCAACCATTCCAAGAAACATTCTCACCTCTCTTTGTGTCATGGGAGCTCTCATTGCTTTTATGATCCTGATTCTGTCTATTGTTATCTTTCTCAGTCCCTTTTCGGTATTGTGGCCTAAATAATGTACTTCTTTTTGGCAAAATTGTAACTTTTATGGTGACACTTTAAGTCCTCCATCAGCCAGATGATTCAGCAAGGCTATAGTGTCCATTACACAAGGTTCACGAGTCTTCGACGCCACAAGAAGGTCGTCGATATATTGTACTAACACTGAATTTTCGGGCATCTCTAGACTTTCTAAGGACTTCTTCAATATCTGATTAAATATTGAGGGGCTTTCTGTATACCCCTGTGGAATTCGGCACCAAGCCAAAATACGCTCGCCAAAACGAAACGCAAAAATGTGCTGGCTGTCATGGTGCAATGGGATGGAAAAGAAAGCATGGCATAAATCAATCACAGTATACCATTCTGCATCATGGGGAATCTGATACAAAATCACAGATGGATTTGGTACAATGGGACAACACGACACAACGATTTTGTTTATGTTTCTCAAATCTTGCACTATCCTGAACTTTCCATTAGGCTTTTTCAGTCCCATAATCGGGGAATTACATGGACTACTCATTATTTCTCTCAAAATGCCTTGTTTTATCATTTTCTCAATTTATTGGAGTAACTCCTTCAATTATCTCAGGTGTCAGTTTATATTGTGGGACATTTGGATAGCTTACTCCTTACTTCACTGTTTTTTTTACAGGGGCCACATTTCTCATTAGTCCCACATCTTCTCCCGTGAAATCCCAGACTTCTGCCTTTACAGTCTGTTTCAGTTCTTTGGGTAATTCATTAGGGTTAAATACAGCATAAGCTTCAGTAACCTCAGTTTCCCTGTTTGCCATAGTGAACTTATACAGCACATCTTCATCAGGGGTCTCAAATGCTATACCATTAGGGGTACAGAAAATAGTGCAATTCATTTTGCACAACAAATCCCTACCTAACAAATTCACAGGACTTGTGTCGTACACAACAAAGCGGTGCATTTCAGAGAATTTCCCTATGCTAACTTTCACTGGTTCTGTAAGATAAGTTTTAATCTGTCTGTTGGATACACCAACTACTTGGATCGTTTCATCCGAGAGAGGAAGATTCTTAACATCAGCTGACCTAACAGTTGATCGAGTAGCACCAGTATCGACTAGGAAAGTAATATTTTCATTATTTATCTTCCCATCCACAAATGGGCCTGTCTGGTCTACTTCCAGAGTTGTGCCAAGTATGCACTCTTCTTCCTCCCTTTGGCACCGTCAATAACCTCCTTCTGAATCGCTCTCATCGCGTTGTAGCCAATACTGCGAAACAGCGCTAGCGCGCGGCAGCTTAGTTACCTGTTCTTCGTTGTAGAATCCTGTCTCATTACTGTATTTCTGTGAGTTTTTGCTTTGTGGAAAAGGCGGTTTTGGCACCTGATTCTGTTGGGTAACAACCTGCTGCTGTCGCTGTGGTTGACCACTCACCTCATTCTGCACCTGTGGATTCAATGATGCATTTTCATTATTAGTACTTGGGGGAAATTTACACTCTGATTTCCAATGCCCTACTCTACCGCAATTATGACATGGGAATTTCTTTTTAGCTTCTTCTATATTAAAATTTCCCTTACCTTTCCCAGGAATTAATTTTGATTTGGGTCCTGTATTATTCGCTTGTTCCGCTAACTGAGCTTCCAGTCTCTCTGCCACTTTTACTTGTGCCCACATAGCTTTCTCTTTTAATTTACGCTGTTTTGCTTCAATCTCATCACTGAAATATTTTGCATGTCTCAATACTTCATCTATTTTCTTGTTTTGCCAATCTTCAGTATGTTGTTTGATCATTTCACTAATTTCTGGACATAAACCATATACAAATCAGTATATAAAATGACTCAAATCCTTTTCACTCAAATGTTCATCACCACTGAACTGTTTAAAGGCCAAAATCAACCTTTCGTAATATGCATGTACCGACTCCTTACTTTCCTGATGAGTCCTGTCAATTTTTACCCAATCAGTTTCTTTGGGAGGTACTTTATTTTTCAGAAAAGCAATAACCTGTTTGTATTTCTTCATTACCTCGGGGTCAGGTGCTCCTGTCTTTGGATCCCTAGGGTATTCTTGTGTAGGCCAATTAATCATCAATTTACACTCTGTCCATAAATCTGCTGGTACTATTATGTCAAGTAAACTATTCAGATCAATCCATAATACTTTAGATAATTTCACAAATCTGTCCACTTGCCTATACCACTCGACAGGCTTTTCGCGTAGTCGAGGGAAATCATTGGTAAATGACAAAATATCCTGTCTAGTCCATGGAACATGTACATATCCTCCTCCTGGAATTTCTCTCATGGGGCATTCTGTTACTACCTTTTCCTTTTCTCTAACAGGGAACGCTGCAAATGTTTTATCTGAGGCATCATCTCGTTTTCGGTACCACCTGCTTCTCCATTTATCCACATCTCCCCATTTTCTCAACAAAATAATTATCTCCTTAATCTGACTTATTCGTCCTGTGGTATTCAAATTTTCAATATCTTTTTCAGTAAAATCTATTCAATATGGTTTTTCTAAAGCCTTCCCCTTTTCAATATCTATACCCATTTCATTTGCTACTTCTTCTAATCTTTCATGCAGATTTTTTGCTCTCCATGTTACGCTTTTGCACAGCAACAGTAATTCCTCATCTTGATAAGTTTTTAACTTCTCTGTGGGGATAGTTCCTACTATTAACTCTTCTAGTACCATTCGTAATTTTGCCACATCTATTGATTGTGATTCTTTGTCTTTTCTCTGCAAGCTTCTCAACCATTCGCTCAATTCTTCTGAAGATGGGCCTACTGGTTTCTCTACATTACTTGGTTCTAAGTCCCTCTGAGTTTCTGATACTGATTCCATTGTCATTGTATGTCTTTTTGCTATATTTGGACCTATGAATGGGTTATTCAAAACGTTTGGCTCGATCATTGTCTGCCTCCATGGATTTTCATTTAGGCTCTGCTTTGGCTTTTCAGTCTGTTGATTACTATTATAGGGAACTGTTAAACAATGTTCACTATCTTTCTGTTTATCAAAAATAGGCATCACAGGGCCTATAGTCACTGGAACAGTTACAGCTTCTAAATTTTTAGTCAATTCTCTTATCTTTTCAGTTAATTCCAAAGTTGTTTTTGCTAATTCTGCTGAATTTTCACCACTCATTTTATCATCTCATTTTCTCACTATCTATCTGATGGAATTAATTTTCCCTAATTCTTGGGATACTGGTTCAGTCTAAATGATTCGCAAAGTTTCTCTCATTGGGGCACTTGGTGTCAACATCTCAGATTCTGGTTGATATGGATATATCATCAAACATCATCCTCCGATTCATGCCCTCCATACCCTCTTGATTCTATATTATGTCTCTTTTCCGTAAATTTTTTACCTCTAATTTCTTCAACAGTTCTCACAGGAAACAGACCTTCAGTCATACTTGCATTCCGCCACCTTCTCATTCTCTCATCGTGAGTGTCATGCCCGTATCTACCAAACATGTACTTATACCTTCCGCCACTCCTCTGTCTTTCTCTGTCATGCATCTCATCTTCCCATTCTGTCAGTGCTTCAAACTGTGTCGGTCTAGGTCTTGGTTCTAGATTCATCATTTTCTCTCTCAAATTTCTCAAAACCGCTAAATTAAACGAACCATGCTCTGGAAATGCTAAGACTCCGTCGTTCTTGGTGTATTTTACCCAATTGTCTAACCAAATACAAGTATGATATCCGTATTTCGCAACCATAAAGGATGCGGGGGTTTTCGGTGGGGGAAGCAATTGTCCTTCCCTAGTCACAATCGGTTTGTCCTTTTTAAACCACTTCTTGATTTTCCCAAACCAGGACTTTTTCTCCTTTTCAGGTGGATCGTAACACATCATTTTGTCTTTCGTGTATCTCTAGTCTTTTCCTTACGACTGTTCTGTTATTTTAACCAATCGTAGCGCAACTCACACTAACGCACCAATCCAGAGCATCTACGTCACTTCTGCAATTCTCCAATCCCAGCGCGTCTCACACTTGCACACCAATCAGCAACGTCTACGTCACCCTGTACTTCTCTACTCCTAGCGCGGCATACACTAGCACATTAATCAGGGGCGTCTACGTTTCTCACTGACTAGCCAATCCCAGCACGGCTTTTCTGACATCAGCTTTTCTCGCTGTCGCAGCTCCTGTTCCTGCTCCTGCTGACCCCTCCTTTACAAAATTCCCTGGGTAAGCTTTTTACGTTCTTCAAATTCACAAATCTGTTAGTAACGACATAAAAACGCCACCATTGGCCACTTCGTTAACCAAAGAATAGTAAATGACCTCTCTCACAAGAATTCCATCTTTCCCGAGAGCAGCGCTTACCTCTGCCCTACTACGGAATCGTTACTTCAGTTGATAAAGTAGCACATTCCTCTACCTTACCCTTCTAGCAAGCATTTGCCAACTGTTTCTCCAGAATTAAACACCTAGTTGGAGACCCAATGCTCCTGAGAAATAAATCCAGAGTTTCGCAATTAACTCGAATGCCTTTTCATTCACGCACTTTCACACGGAAAAATGTAGTTCATTCATGCAGAACTCTGTCTTTCCCGAGAACAGCAAACAGTCTGTCCTACTACAGAATTATAACATACGTTAATAAAGTAGCACTTCCCTCTACTTTATCCTTCTAACAAGCTTAGGGAACACCTATTACCTTTCCAGTGATAAGTGTTATCAGAGTTCATTCTGGACTCCTGGTACCTAAGACCAAAATTTCACAGGTGACCTTCGTTACCATACACTTCTTTCATGCAGGAGATATTTCTAATGGCAACACACGACGATGTCACCAAACCGAACCCAGACAATGCTTCGTGCAACTTCGCTCGTTACACGTTTCCCCTGTGTACCTACAGGGCAACAACAATTCCGTCTTTCCCGGGAGCAGCGCTTACCTCTGCTCTACTACGGAACTGTTACAAACTTCCGACTTCCTACCTCCCAGAAGCCGTGAAAACAACATAGAACCTGACGCGACTCAACATAGAGTGTTAATACATAAACCAATATCTATCAATAAGCAATAAGCAATAAGCAATTTACAAGCAATAATCACCAAACCAAACCAAAAAAAACCATAACTCAGCTACAAAAAAAACTGATGCAGTGCGGAACCTGGGTAACGGGAATCAGGACAAAACCCCGTACCAAATATCCTCCCTTCGTCACAGACCAAATATCACATTAACACATTCACTCCTACAATCATTGGTGGGGCCCATAACACCAACATTCACACTTCACTTCCCACTGGCCTGCACTTACAGGAGAGATTAATGTTCCAAGCGCTGACATGAGAGGAATACCTTATAACCTATAGAGAGAAATTTATTTACACATTTCTACACTAATATCCTTACTCCTACAGATCTCAATCCTAAACATCAAGATACTCCTCCCACGTGGATCATTTAGTTGGATTAGTAAGGTGATTTAGGCCAGCTAAAAACACTTTTAATATCTTGATCTTTACCTCCCTCAATAAATGACAAATCGCATTTTCTTGTTAATCAATATTTGTTTATCTAATTATCGCAAGGATTGAGTTCCATCTAGTAAATTTATTAGACTTTACGCAAATCACAAAACACCATATTTACCTAATCTGGCTATTTGTCGTCCTCTAAGTCATCAAATTTAGTCATCAATCAGTCGGATTTCGAAAGTTCTTCATGCAGCACGCTACAGTCCCAAGAACGGTCAAGGACCAGAGACGTGCAAGCATCTATCAGTGCCCATAGATTTTAGGAAGTCCTCAATTCATCAAAAAAATGGGCAGCAATTCAGTCTGTCAAAGATTCAGGAACGCAGCCGTCATGTAGCCTCACCGTCGTCTCCGTCAGCAAAAGGAGAAGATATAAGATTTTTTCTCTCTATTCTACCGTCATTTTTATAATAAAGTAAAGGCAAAGATGATACATTTTACAAAATTTGGGCTTATCCCATTGGTCGGTTGGGATCGTCCGGAGAGGTTTCACACAGTTCAGGAGGTTATGTCATTATACATGATCCATCCGGTTCCTTGTGTCTGTCCATTGTTAGTGTACTTGGCGAGCTTCCCATTGTGACCTTGCTTGGGTACAACGAGAGTAGGGTCATGTCGAGGCCACTGGTACATGTTGTAGCGCAGGCGCACTTCGCCTGAAACCTCATGGAATGGTGGCCATCATGTCAGACTACGTCAGCGGCCATGTTAACTTTAGGCCCAAAGGACAACTTAAGCAAAACAAACACAAAAGAGTAATTAATACATAGAAATACCGAATAAAATGTTAAACCCTCACTAATTCCCCTATGTGCTTGTAATTATCTAGCATATAAAGACATTTAAAGCGTTCATATTCACCCATTGATGTCATCTGGTGCGACATTACAAAAAACGTCACAAAAGCAACATATATCATGCGATATTCTATTTTCTACTGTTAGTATGCGTACGTATGTTATTAACAAATTATTTAGCCATGCAAAATGCAAATCCTACGTGTACTTCATACATTAGTAATGTTGATTAAACTTCATACAAACACATTAATAATATTAAAATTAATAGATTATTCTAATTAGTATAAACATGCAGAATAGGGGGGGTATACAACATTTTGTACTACCCGCTCCATCAACAGCACATAAGATCATGACTTTATCAGGAGCCCTCATTCTCTCTGGACTCATGCAACCCTAGCTCTACATTTAGCCGATATAAACAAAAGAAAGCAAAGCTAGCGGTATCCCTCTGGGACAGCACCGGATTTAGGATTATCCCATCCTATCTAATGGTGATATTCATATTCACCATGAGTGTGCAAACCTGATTTGCACCCGCTAACACAGTGCTATTCCAAGTTCTGGAATGAAAGTGAAAAAAACAACACAAGTTGCACCACTCTAAATGTCCAATATAGTTTAAATTAGTCCAAATCTGTGAGGTTTCTTTTCATAGCAATCTTCTTTATTCCAATTGTCATATACACATTAAAACATCCAAAACAGCCAAAGCAGCCGACGCGTTTCGTCCACCTCGGGACTTCTTCAGGGCTGCAACAAATTTTATAAAAATACATAGAATAAATAACACACATGAGAAATCGGCACAAACAATTAAAACAATACAATAAACAGACATCAAGAGGACCAATTTTTTTTTTAAAAAGGCCCACATTCCCATCAGTGATGAAATGGACATCTATTTATAGATGACAGCCAACATAGAGACATTGGATTAGTTAATGATTCTTATTTGTACTTCTCATCAATAACAACATAAAATCAACATCACAACGTCACAATGATTAGTTATAAACACAAATAGTTTTGTTCACATATGATGACTTAATCAAAAGAGACCTTTAGCAATAAAAAATGGAGGATATACCATTATATTTGCATAATTGGTATCAACTCCCCTACGGAAAGGCTATCCGAATACGTGGATGGTTTCCTCCAACCATTGGTACAGAATTTACCCGCTTACGTGAAGGATAGTGAGGACATTTTGTCCAAATTTGAGGGATTGGAGTGGTCAGATTCCATGGTGTTTGCAACCCTTGATGTTACCAGCCTTTATACTATCATCAAGAAAGAGTTTGGCATTAGAGCCATGGAATTCTATCTAGGACAGAGGTCTGCTGACCACTTGTCCCACAATGAGATGCTAATGGAAATGACAAACATAATATTGTCCAAAAATTTCTTCCTCCACGATAATGAATGGTTCCAACAGATACAGGGGACAGCTATGGGCTCCAGGTTTGCACCCGCTTACGCCAGCCTTTTCATGGGCTGGTTTGAGCGGCTGCATGCCTGGGGCCAACATGCCACTACATGGATGGAACATGTACTATTCTGCGGCAGGTACATCGACGATGTTATTATTATCTGGACTGGACCTGTCCCCGAACTTTTGAGCTACCATCATTACCTCAATGACAATCCATATAATTTGAAGTTCACCATAAATTGGAATAGGGAGAGGATTGACTTTCTGGATATTCAATTCTTTATACAGAACAACACAATACAGAGTACAGTTCATCGAAAGAACACTGCCTGCAATAGCGTACTACGTTACGACAGTGCCCATCCCCAACATGTAGTTAACAACATCCCCTTTGGGGAAATGATAAGAATGAGAAGAATTTGTAGCACTCAAGAGGGATTTATTCACAACGTAAAGGAAACTAAGAAAAAATTCCTGGCAAGAGGTTATCCCCCGTCCCTTATGAACAAAATGGAGAGTAGGGCTCTTAAGGTTAAACGAGAAAGTACATTGGAAGAAAGAGCACCACGGAATAAGACAGGGAAAAGTTCCCCTACTGCCCTAGTAACTGGCTACAATAGGGATAGTAGCAAGATTTTCAATATTTTACGAAAACATTGGAGATTACGTGAGGAAGTACCAGGCCTTAAGGATGAAACAAGAAACCCAAGGGTTACTTACAGGCGTGGTCGAAACTTAAGAAATATACTTTGCCCTAGTTTCGTTACATCCCCTAAGACTCCCAATTGGTTGACAGAAGGACAAGGCGGTTTCTTCACATGCATGAAATGCTGTGCATGTAAAATGGGAAGAAATAGGACCCGTACGTTCCAATTCAATACTGAAAAAGTCCATAGGATCAGACATATTATTACATGCAAAACTAAATTTGTCACATATATTTTGGGCTGCCCATGCAATATGATATCCGTAGGCAGTACCAAAAGGGAACTAAGGATTAGGATACAGGAACATCTAAGAGCAGCAAGAAATGGGGATATGAGATACCCCCTTACCACTCATATCCAAACTAAACATCACAAACCTGACGAGTTATGGTTCTTTGGGATAGACCATATACCGGTATCTCCCAGGGGAGGTAATAGAGAGCAGGAATTAAGAAGGAATGAAGCAGGTTGGATATGCAGACTTCGATGTGTGGAAATGGGACACAATAGTGAATCAGAAATGCATTGTTTTCTGTAAAACAATGTCCCATTAATCCCATGGTACATTGGGTAATTACAAACTATCCTAAGTACCCGTAACACATAATGATCTCTCCTTAATCCCCATGGTATCTGTTTTCTAATCATCAACGGAAGAGGTTACTGCATCTCCCACTAGGTTACAATATATTTGTAGAATTGGACATTTCCCCTTTTATCGAGACCTATTAGTTCCCCACCCCCTCAAGATACACTTCCTTTGGACGATGTATTGTTTATTTGACCCCTTATGTGCTACACCAATTACAGTTTCTTCAATGGATATTGACACATCCTAGATATTCTATATACATATCGGGTGAATTTGTTCACACATTCTTCTTGTACAGTTTGAAAATCTTTTTGTTTCGTACTTTTACTAAATATTCAAGATGTCAGTTTCGATTAATATTTATCATATCACAGTTCATCTGTTCGGCTCCTTTTATTTCCTTTTGGCGTTTTTACGTCTCCTATATGACGTTAGTTGACATTCCTACTTTTTATTAATGTGTTACTTCGCTGGTACAGTCTTTGTCTATCTGTCCTGAGTCACGCTTATCTGGTTAACTGACTATCATACTAATCATTGCCGTTACTCTCTCTCCTGCTATTGCCCTTAAAATATGATATTAGTAACCATTGGATGACTTTTTCTGTTATTAATGGTTTAGTATGCTTTATTTTTGCATACAAAACAAGATTATATTACCACTCAAAGATGGCGGCCGTGCTCTCGAACCCCGCTTTCTAACGCTCCTTTACACCTGTGCGTGCCCACGACCTAGGAGAACGAATTGAGGTGTCACTTATTGGCAACATTTTCGTGTGCTATACTAACGGTATGCTTTTTTCTTTTCAGTGCTTACCTACATTGCCAAATCTGTGGTCAGTCATTAATGACTATACCTTCTCGGACTACGATCTAGAATATCAAGATGTTTCCTACTATTTCCTCTTTTATTAATATTAGCAAAATCAAAAGATGATCATGGGATCCCCAAAGATCTACGAAAAACTATTCACTCCCAATTTTCTATGCTTTTGCATACAAAACAGGATTCGATTACCGCTCAAAGATGGCGGCCTTTCTTTCAATTCTCGCTGTTTATTGCTCTTTCACACCTGTGAATGCCCACGACCTAAGAGAACGAACTGATGTGTTACTATTTGGCAACATTTACGTGTGCTATACAAACTGTATGCTTTTTTCTCCTATTTAGCGCTTATTTACATTGTCAGATCCGTGGTCAACTATTAATGACTACACCTTTTCATACTACGATCTAAAACAACAAGACACGTAAAATACGTTTCCTACTACTCCCCCGTTTTAATATTAGCAGTCAAAAGATGATCATGGGATCATTTAAGATCTACTAAAATCATTTATTCCCGTTTTTCTATGCATTAGCTCACCCTTTTAAGATGGCGGCCGCTTTTCCCTATCCGGGTTTTATCGCTGTTCGGTACCCTGGAACGCCCACGTTCCATCAGGGAATCTCAGGTGTTAGTATTTGGGAACTAGCCACAGGACTATATAAATAGCAAGTTTGAACCTCTTGCCCTGTTGTAACCTGACGGGGGTGACGTCTCTTTCTGAAACGGATGCGGAATCGGGTAAGTTGATACATCGGGTCCCTCCCACTTGCTTTACTAGGTGTACTTTGTTTCAAACCTTTCTGGTTTGTTTGCATTTATGGGGCTCTTTTTATTGACTATAGTAAGGTGTATTCCATTCGAATTATCCTGTTTGTTGATTTGCTACTAAGGGGTCAACATGGAATTAGTTTATTTCAGACTTATCCATGTCATTATTTGAAATAAGGCATGATTGTTTTAGGCTCTTTATGATACCGTCATAGGCTTATTTAATCCACAAATTATTCCGCACCTTTGTGCATTATAAAGTGGGCTACATGAGGCCATTTTTACCCTCCAATTAAGTTCAATTCTCTACTTACCCATATGCAGCTGTTTTTATAGGCATTATATATCTGGACCATTGCCTCTTTCCATCTTTGCCATTGATATTACACCTACTTGATGCTTTGTTCTCAACTTACTCAAAAAATGTACACTAATTATCTTTAGGCATCTTAAAGAGCGACACTGCTACTTACACCGTTGGACAGAATGTAAATAGTATCCATGCTGGAAGGACAAGACCAGACCTAGCTACTTAGCGAACAATCTTTTTTCCTTGCAAATTGAAATCAAGACACACACCCCTTTGAAGTGAGTACGCATTCCATCCCTTATCAACTTGATGATATGTTGTCAATGTATTCTGCCGGTTTTTAACTTGACCCGCTCTTTGGCTTCTTCCTAGTGACACATAATGATGCTTCCAGTGACATGACAACTGAACCAGAGAAAGACATTAAAAACACTAAGATTAACACAGCAATTCTTTTTGGTGGGTATATATCCTACTTCCCTAACCTTTGCACATACCTTTGTTTTCTCCCCCTTTTTTCTCGCAACCAATTTAGATAATTGCCTTCATTGTAGACATGATGAAGGTTACCTAATTGTTAGACTTTACCATAAGAAAGGCTCCCGAATCACTCTTTATGAAGTTTAGTGAGGATATTTCAAATTAAACTAAAACTTTAGGTGATGACACACCAATTATGCAAATAAATGGTATATCCTCTCCTCTGTCGCACCAGGCCTTTCTACCGGTCTCTTTTGATTAAGTCATCATATGTGAACAAAACTATTTGTGTTTATAACTAATCATTGTGACGTTGTGATGTTGATTTTATGTTGTTATTGATGAGAAGTACAAATAAGAATCATTAACTAATCCAATGACTCTATGTTGGCTGTCATCTATAAATAGATGTCCATTTCATCACTGATGGGAATGTGGGCCTTTTTTTTAAAAATGTTGGTCCTCTTGATGTCTGTTTATTGTATTGTTTTAATTGTTTTATTTCTCATGTGTGTTATTTATTCTATGTATTTTTATAAAATTTGTTGCAGCCCTGAAGAAGTCCCGAGGTGGACGAAACGCGTTGGCTGCTTTGGCTGTTTTGGATGTTTTAATGTGTATATGACAATTGGAATAAAGAAGATTGCTTTGAAAAGAAACCTCACGGATTTGGACTAATTTAAGCTATATTGGACATTTAGAGTGGTGCAACTTGTGTTGTTTTTTTCATTTAGCCGATATAAACCTGGTGGTGATTCCTTGGTTTAAAAGAAAGAGACTAGGAGGCTGTTCCTTTTGGGTCCTGACCCCGGTTGTTTGAAATAATTTGCCCCATTAGGAAATACACATAATCATTTTTGCTTTAAGGAACAGCTTAAAACTTGGCTTTTTGCAAGCTAGGTTACTTCCTTGCCTTCTCAGGTTGCCCCTCCTCTCTGTTTTCTCTGTTGTGTGATGTGTTTCTTTTGCGGGAAGTTCTAGGAAGCCCCATTGCTGGGGCAGCGATGCGCTTTACAACATAACATAACATTTTGAACATATTTAATTAAATTAAAATTATTTTTCAGAAGTTTAAATTAGAAAACAATTCCCACTTAAAGTAAAATATATATATTTTAATGTGTATTAAAATGATTAAAAGTGATGTATAGAATAACTAAGAAGTAATTGAATTATATGTTAATAAAATGAATGTTACATTGATTTTTAAATGTATATGATGTCATTTATATAAGTTAAAATAAAAAATATGATAATTTATTTAACAATAAAATTAGATGTATTTATATTTTGTAACTATTTTGAATCATTTTTCCTCCTTTAACCCATTCAATTTTGCAGTATATGTTCCCCATTTTCCAGCTACTCCCCTCTGGCCCGCATACATTTGCTACTAAAACATATCCTTATATGTGCAGAAACTTCAAAGTCGGAGCAAAGATCTCTGCACAAAAAACATCTACACATTGGTTTGTGAATAGCATTTGTAGTATGTTAATAGTACTATTGTACTATTGCAGTTTATGAATAGGCCCATGTATGTCTCTTGTTGTTCAAGTAAAGCAGAATAGGAAGCCCCAGAAGTAAGGAATGTTTTGATTGAACAGGTGAGTTGTAATATCTTTAAATTCCTTTCACTTGTTGAGGTTGCGGAAGGCGACATTGAGGAAGGTTATGATTTTGTTTTCTTAATGTGTTATCTTCTCTTTTTTCCCCAGTCCGTTCCCTTTTCCCTGTACTCAGGCAGTTTCAGCTGCATGCTGAGCAATTTCTGGATAGGTGTTGGCAGGGCTGTTAGGGACTGCTCTGCTTATACCTGTAATGCGCAAGATAATCCAGAAAGAACAATTTATGACACCATCCTTTGATGAGTCCTCTCCAGCCTGGCTGCCCTTTCAAATAATGTGTCCTGCTTGTGAGCGTGTTCTGCTGTGGATATTTCAAGTTGGTCCACCCTAGTTTAAATTTTACTGTAGCTGGTCCATGATACCCTTGTGAATACATTTTCTGGAGATGGTGGTCCAAGTCCGTGAGAAATCTTGTGAAGCCTTCAGGGGTGGCTCCTCCATCTAGACGGAGGAGCGTCGCCCCACTGCTTTCTCGCAGTGCGAGCGGTTGTGGCCGGCATGACTCACGGGTGGGGGGCCAGGGGGTCACACAGGGAGGGGGACACATGAGGGGGTTCATTTTAAATAAAAAAATAAAAACGTACCTGCGCCAGCCCGGTCCGGGTCCTGCGTCGCTTCGTCTATGCTCTGAGTCCTCGCAGGAAGTAGGCAGCCTCCCTCCCCTCCCCTAAGCCAATAGCAACCCTGGCTGGGACGCCAACCACACAGGCGTCTATGAGGAGGCCACTTTCTCAATGTAGGCTGCATGCCTACATGGAGAAAAGGGAGAGTGCGTATGACTGGTTTGGTAGGCCCGGGGCTGACCAAACAGTCAGCGCCCACAACAGTGGGCAAGCCACTCCTCCCCTGCCCTGGAGCAGGACTGCCCACCCCCAATTTAACCCTTCTGCTTTCTCGCAGTGCGAGAAGCAGAAACATAAAATGGTATTTATGATACCATTTTATGTTTCTGCTTCTCGCTCTGCAAGAAAGCAGTGGGGCAACTCTTCTCCACCCACATGGAGGAGCTGCCCCTGAGTGCGAGAAGCAGAAACATAAAATGGTATTAGGGTTTGGTTGGGGGCGGGCTGACTGGCGGTCCTGCTGCAGGGCAGAGGAGGAGTGGCATGCTCACTGTTGTGGGGGCTGACTGTGACCCCCCATCCCTGCGCGACCGACTGCTCCCCACCCGCTAGTCTGCTGACAGCGATTGGAAGCCTTGGTGCAAAAGTGTAGGAGAGCCTTGGAGGGCTTTAGGGAGAATTGACTATTAGAGCAAACAGCCAAGCAGTCCCTAACAACAGAGTTTTGGGGGGAAAATTATGCCGAGGAGCAGGGTATCTCAGAGTCCAACCCCCAATAGCATTGGCCTCCACAGTCATAAGCCCAACTGTGACAGTCGTTTACCAACGCTGTGGAAAGGGAGGAAAAACTCTGCGGCATGCTGCAGGAGATTCCTCCGAACACACTGGAAAGCGATAAAACGACAAATTATTTACTGAGACTGGGCAAATCTCCTGCTTGAGCCACAGAATTTGGAATGATTAAATTTTGACCCTGCAAATAAGATTTGCTCAAATAGAAAATCTGCCGGGATGGTGGAATTTTCGTGTAAGCAAATCATGGACTGGAGTGGGTTTGTGACTACCACAGTCTACATTTAAGAGCAGGTGAGCACCCACAAACTTGCGAGTTTTCATTTGTAAATACTTTGTGGGTAGTTTCTACCCAGCAAGTGAGTAAATTTACTCACATCATGGGCAGAAATAAATGTGTTTTCTAAGGCGAAAAAAAGAAACTGGAATGAGACTTTTGTGCCATATTTCGGCATACCTATTACATTCACATTGGTGGAAACATGTATGCATTTGAATATTCCTGGGAAATTGCCACAGTCAAAAATAACTTGCAGAATGCTCTGAATTCGTTATAACTTGAATAAAAGTTGTACAATTCCACCAAAATGAGAAGTAAAACCAAGAACAATTCTTTTTTAGGTCTCGCCTACGCAGCACGCATGCGCCGCATAGGAGGGCCTTTAGCCGTCGCTCTTCTGATTTTCAAGATCACACTTGTGCTTGTGGCGGCATCCACCTTGCGGGAGCGAGCAGCGGCGCGCATGCTAATTGGCTGTTGCTCGCTCCCGCAATGCGGGTGGTGCCACAAACATGAGTGTGCTTGAAAACAGCTGCATCAGTCGTTCCCTCGTGCACGGCTCTCTCTCCTGAAACCAGCTGCTGTTACACTTTTAGCTGTGGGCTCTTTCCTCATCTGGGCGCTTTCATTCCCATCTTTCTCTCTTTAATTACGTCTGCTTTATGTTTCATCTAACTGTCTCCCTGCCCGTGCCTCTTCAAGCCAGCCTTTCCTCCCATCCTCTAAACTCTCCTCACCTCTACGCTGCCTCTCACTGTACAGGCTGCGCGCGGCTTCTCTTCTGCTCATCTCCCGCTGCGCTGCCCTCATTTCCACCTTGCCTTTTCCACTCTGATACCCGACCACAGATTTCTTTGCGTGCAACCTCCCTCCCTCCCTCTGTATGAGTAGCAGTTTGCCACTGGATGCGCCGCTGCCTCTTCTGTCGACACAAATCCATCTCTCCCGCTGGGTTTTTATTAATGAGTGGAATCTCATGTGCGCCCATTTTAGGCAGTTATCAACACCTGGCGCTCTCCTCTGTCGCACCAGGCCTTTCTACCGGCAACTCAATTCGGAGTGAGACGCATGTGCACCCAAGAGGAGGCTCCTCAGTTCTCAACGTGCACTTTCTAGACTTCCTTTGCTCCTCCCACTTCCGGGGGGGGCATGCTCAGTCCGCACGATGATGCACGACCCTCTCATTGAAGTCACCGGCCCTAATCTTCTAACAGCAGATGCGAGAGTGGGCGCCCGCCTCGGGACAATGGACACCAGTCATCTTTAGAGCCAGGCCTGTGCACAGCAGCACACTAGGTCTCGATCTGCAGCCACTGAGTTCCTCACTGCTCAGCTCCTTACTGCTTAGGAAGAACCGGTGCTATCAGGAGCTGTTCTGGAGGGACTTGCAACACAGGCACAAAAGAGCCGGTTAGTCCCTGCTGTGTACTCCTGCTGTATGCCTTTGTAACCTTGCTGCATACTTTTGTACCCCAGTCTGATGTACGTGCTGTGAGCGTTTGTTTGTGATACCCATAGCTGCCAAGGTTTCAGATTGCTTTGTGTGACATTTTCATATTTAAAGTGTAATTATAAGTGACATTTCAACAACTATGAGTGACACTTTTTTGCGAGCAAAACTCAAGCAATGAATATGAGGGAAACATCTATATATAACAGTAATTGAACCCATTTGAGCAATGAGAAACTCTAAGAAGACTTTAAAACTGGATGGTGGTATCTATCAACATGCATTGGCATAGCCAATAGGTCTCGCCTTTGGGACCTTATAAGTGTTTAGTTATCCAGCACAATATCCTTGGTGCAACAACATCAAGTGTTGCATGGCTAAAGACTTATAAGGTCCCAAAGGTGAGACCTATTGGCTATGGCAATGCTTGTTTTGTGCTTGTTTTTGCAACGTTTGTGATTCGGGAGTTTTTATCTCCATTGAGCAATGCTAAACTGCAGCTGCATGGACTGTCTTTTCTAAGTCATCTCAAATGCTAGTGATCAAGAAAATTAAATCCACAGTGTTCTCTGCCAAACCCAGAAGAGGCCATGAAAGGGCTACAGTAAACTGCATAAGTAAATTAAGGGCCTGACTCGTCCAAACGTCTAAGGCACTCTACAGAATTACTACTGCAGAGCCCGAAGCAGGCCGAAAGCGGGCCAAATGTACTGCATTTAAATGGTGAGTTTATGTGTTCTGATGTTTGTTGTGTGAGGAAGCACAATCCTGCTGTGCTTAGCTTCTTCTTAGTGAAACCTCCGGAGAGTCACACGGTTTCTATGGACCATAATACAAGCTGTGGTTAGGTGGTAAATGACAACTATTATAGGGGTGCAGTGGCCCCTCATAGTCAATGGCCACTGCAGATCCTACACCATTGATAGCTACATTTCTGATCTGCCTGGCTTCTGAAGTACATATTCTGCTCAAGGGAGCGCCATTCGATTATGCAACACGTGGATATGGAGTTTAATTAGGTGTGGAAAGAGCGTGAGTTCAATTCCAGAAAGTCATTTTCTGTACAAGTCCAATGGGCAGAGGCTGGCTTGAGAAAGCAAGCCTCATTGCCAAGTTGCCATGGTTGAAGCTGCCACACACTGCAATACATGTCCGTTAATGCAACAGTCCTAACGTGACTGTGCGAGGTAGAGGATCAGGACTATCTGTTGGAATGCTTTAAGGGATCAGTGTACCTAACCCAATGGCCTCTGCAGCCTCGGGATGTGGAAGTGGTCCCCAGTGGACCATTGTCATATCTCAAACTATTGCCATGTGGGTAGGATAAGTGTCACTCTCTGCACAGTACCATAGTGTTCCTTATGTTATCAGTTGAAAGCCACTGTGCTTCCTCAGCCTCCCTGCACTGCCATCTTCAACGGATCACACAGCCCACAGCTCCTCGCAAATTGCTGTGAAGCATAATTCATTGGGAATCTTGTTTTCACAGACCCAATGCCAGCAAGAACTTTAAAGCATCCTCAGTCTTACCTCTGCAAACACTATCCACACATTCATCTAAGTCATCTCATTGACAGAGTGGAAAGTACACAAAAGGCTACATATTTGACTTATGTAGAAGACACTGTCTAGGTGAAAGAACAGATCAAATACAGTATGCATCTGAGTCTGCAGCACAAGAGTCTAAAGGGTCTCAATCTTGCATATTTACAAAGGCATTGTGCCACCGGAGCTTCACTTTTAACAACGCTCCGGTGGCGCAATGCCCTTCTCCATATTTACAAAGCAGCATTAAGCCACTTTACAAGGCTTAACTACGCTTTGAAAATATTGTACCTTTTCATGCAGGGCGTGCAATGGGTGTTGCGGTGGGCGTTCCACCACAGCACCCAATGCTTTTTGATGCTGCCTCAGGTTTACAAGCATGTGTAAATCTGAGCCAGTGCCACTGAAAAGCAGACGTTAGACTGGCGCAATGAGGAGAAATGCTTTTATTTCTCTTTGTTTTTGCTCTTTCTATGTGTGCTGCATTCCGCATCTTAATGATTGTTTATGTGCAGGAAGGTGTTCCCTCCTTCACATAAACAATCACCCCTGCAACTCAGCCACCAATGGTGTAAGGGTGAATGAGTTGCAGGGAATCATCCCTACAACGCAGGCACCCTTGCACTATGGTGCAAGGTGGCTGTGTTGTCGCTAGGATACTTTTTTTAGCGCCGGCACGAGGGAAAACACATGGGTGAGCCGTATTCTTGTGAATATGGTGCATGCTGGGTTTTATGAAATGACGCAGGATGGCGCTGCTAAATAACTTGCAACACCATGCCATTTCTTTGTAAATATGCTTCTAAAGATATACAAAGGCACCACACTATCATGGAAAGAAGCCAGGTTCTAAGGGGAATTCGAAGACTCAGTGGGCAGAGATTATTTAGCATCCCTTGAAATAAACCATTGAGAGCCAGGTGTCAGCTCTCCCCTCTGTCCCAATGTCCTGTCAGCTCTCCTCTCCATTCACACGTCCTTCACCCTCACTGTGACCCGTCATGCTGCGGAGATTTGAACACAGTCTGTGAACTGGTGCCCTGAGCTGCGTAGGGATGTCTGGAATGCAAGCTTGGACCCAGTTCCAGTTCAATTATACAGTCATTTCCCTCTGTGAAGCTATGTTTTTCTCATGTGTTATTGTTCCTGAATGTCTTTGTACAGTGCACACTTTTGAGAGGTTTGATCTTCCTGATCTCATGGTGAGCACAGCACAGCAGGCTCCAGTAGCTCACAGTCTTGGCAGGAATGCCTAGTAAGAGCTCGCTAGCATTATAAGCAGCTCATCAGCTACAGTTAACCCAAAATTGTTTCCCATTGATAATGCTAAACCAAGTACGTCAGCTAGTTGTTAATCAGCTGCAGCTTTCATTAACCAAGATCGCCATGTACCCCTATGCAAAAGAGATGTTTTAACAAATGTGCAAATGCTGCAAACAAGGAGGCAGGTTTATCTAGCTTTCATGCAGTGCAATGTGCTGAGCTGTGAGAACGGAAAAGGGCAGGAAAGCACAGTATTTAACATTACATAGCACATTCCTGCTGTCTGTCTGCGCTGGCGCATAATGTGCTGCCTAGTGCACCATAGTGCAAGGGTGCCTGCGTTGTAGGCAGGATTGTTTTTATGCAGAAAGGAATACCTTCCCATACAAAAACAATCCTTAGATGCATTTTCGTCTTTCTATATGTGACACATAGAAAGAGGGAATAACGAGGAGAAATAAAGATATTACTCCTCGCTGCGCCTCTGGTGGGGAGGAGTATAATTCGGACACATTCCCAGGTCTAGCAGTGTTGGTAAATCTGGGAATGTGTCAAAATCCATGGGTGGGTGTGTGGGACACCCACACTCTTACCCATGGCATGCTTCCATGCCGCAAAGTAACGCAAGGCAGCAATTTGCGCTGCCTTGCGTTACTCTAGATTTTCAAGGTGACGCAGGGCCACACAAGGTGGCCTTGCGTGGCTTTGGTAAATCTCATGTTCGGTTTTGCATCATCCTGCATCCACTTGCATGACACAGGGTGATGCAAAACCTTTAATAAATTTGGCCTGAGGTATGTTTCGAGAAAAAAAAAATACTCTGCATCAATGAGTGTTATTGAACACATTGATATTACCTTGAAGGGTATATCGATGATTAGAGTGGGGATTCCTGTATCTCAATCGCTTAGTAAAGTCATCAAACAGAATCTCCCATTGGTCATAAGAACCTTTGCTTGTCGAACTGATGTGTATGAAAGGAGCTAACATCGGAAATACATTTCAAATACAGTGAAACCAATGTGGCTCCACAAGAAAATCTCAGATTATGATATCCAAACCTTAAGGGATTTATTAACAATTTAGTTCAGATTTCAAGTTAAATCAGCCTGCAAAACGGAAGGAAACATATTGGAAGAGCATACATATTTAAATGTTTATACAGTCGCAATGTGTATATTATAAGTAAATTGATGCAAAATAGAATCACATGCAGCAAACAAAACATCAACTAAGCTGGTTCCATAAAAGTAGCAAGGCGACATTTTATGAAGAAGTTATTAGCATCAGATGAACCAAGTTTAAGGTTCAAGGAAAAAAATTTGAGTGATCAAGCATGAAGTTCAACACTCTGGGCAGGAAAAATCAGCAGAGTCAAAATGAAGTCTTCTCTCAGCGCAGTGCCGGCGTTTGGGCGATATGAGCAGAACCGCCGCACTGGGTGCCAAGGTCAGAGGGGCGCCATTTGTGCCCTGAAATTGGCACCAGTCACATCGCCCAAAAACCTGCACTATTAAACACTGTTGTCCCTCTTTCTTTTCCACAATGTTAATCTTCGTAGAAATAGACCAGAGATAACAGTTTTAAACAGATCACGGCGAGGTTATACCCGCACATGCGTTGCAGTAAAGTATTTTGCTTTACTTAGGAGTTGGGAGTCAGAAACAAAAAAGAAAAGGTTTTGTGTGGTCATTTGGGGATTTCAGTTTATTGATCTTGGCACAGAGAGCCCTGCTCCATTCTCTGCAGCAAATAAAATGTCAGAGTAGGTCAACTTTTTTATCTTAAGCAAAAATTGTCCTGCTAAAAATAATATAGATGATAATGTGCAACTTTCTGTTTAAAAAATGTGTTCAGACCTTGCCTGTTAATTTCTTTCCTCTTCTGTGTCCTGCACAGACTGTGTTATATCATGTATGTGGAACTTCAATGTGGTTTTATTAACACTCACTTTTAATAGTTATATATACCAAGCATTGACAAACCATCAGGATTTGCTTTTTAAGTGCATGGACAAAGAGGCACAAATACGTGCCGCACGGTATGGTACATGGACCCAGGAAAACACACCCACAAAGACAATTTTCTCCTAAGTCCAACAGATGACCATGCACACAAATCTCCAAACATACAGTTATTGTGTATGATGTTGGCGCTAGTGGTTGTGCATCTAGGGAGCACAGGGGGGTTTACTGTCCTGGGCACATAAATCTCCGTCTTGGTTCAGGGTAATGGGCAGAAAGTGGCAAAGGTTGATGTAGAAACTGGACAAGTTGATTTGAAATGGGGGCAAGCATCAACGTGTAGTAAGCAGAGGCAGTGTGGTTTGCATTTTTTTCTGTTTAACTCGCATTATTAGTTCCCATATTTCAGTTTTTCCACTTTAACACCTGCTTAAGCATTTTGTTAGGGAAACTGAACACAGAGGTGTAGATTCCATTGGTGCAGCAGGTGCGTTGCACCAGGGCCCAGGGGCCTGAAGGTACCATTGACACCTAAATATTGCTGTATTATGTTATTCAAATGGCAGCCAAGTAGCCCATTCCTGCAGTAGGGTCCGTGACACACAGGCTACACTATTGATTGAATGTGGATTTGAGTAAGGTATTTTTTGACTACCTGGATAAGAAAGCAAAAGATAGGGTACCAGCAAGTATAAAAACTGCACAAATCCACGCTGTATCCGTGTGGGGCGCACATGATTTATACCTCTACGGGTACATTGTTTTAATGCAAACATAATGTAGATTGATGTTGAATCATATTGCCAATCATGTTCTACATTTGTATTTGATGAATGAAGTAGCAATCTGGCCTCAATAAGGTACGCTTATGGACTGACGACAGGAAGTGATGTATATAAATTAAAGTCAAAGACCGCAGCATTTATTTGTGAATTGAGAGCAGATAAACACTGAGAATACCCAGCTATTTATTGGTTCCCTGTACAAGCCACTTATTGTAGAGCTCATTGAATTTGGGCAGACAGTGTTTTCTAACAAACTAAAACATATTAATTTTATCAATTTTTGCTGAATTATTCTTTCAAAATCTCTATTTATCTTATTTTTTTCAGTATTAAAGGGGCTTCCATTTTATGACCTATGGCCCAAAGAAATGGAAAGCAGCATTAGAGAACTGGTCAACAGGAAAGGGGTAAAGTAATAGGTTGACTAACTTAGCTAAGCAGGGGTTAAAATACATTTAAAAAGTATGGGAGTGTCACTGATTTTGAGTGTAATACATATGCAGATAGTGAGTGGGGGAGAGTGGTAAACGTCATAATTAAAAACAAAATATTCTGTAACTGTTTTATTGGTCCTTCACCTTCAAGTAACTGCTTATAAAATAATGCCCACAGTTTAAATAACAATAAATGCAAGTTAAACAAATCAGTGGGAAATGCACTCTTTTACGACATAAATCCTCAGCTGGTTAATGTAATTATTATGAAGTCTGTGTGTGTAACTAAAGTGTGTCAAAAAACTGAATCCTGGTTGGTGCAGTGAGGAATAGTGGCTTATGTATTTATAGTGCTCGAGGGCCTAGTCTGAGACAGAAAGCACTGTGAAAATGTAACAATTGTTGTACACACAGCATAAGATAGGCTGCTGCAAAAATATTCACAACCAGATTTACAATCATTTGATGCAAAGCAGCAAGACACCTTGTTGTGCTGCGTCAAATGGAGAGCGGAGGAATGTGCTATATTTACTAATATATGGCACATTCCTACTGTCTCTCTGTGCTGGCACACTGTGCGCAGCCTAGCGCCACTGCAGGCACCCTTGCACCATGGTGTAAGGATGCCTGCGTTACAGACAATCTTCAGAGGCAGTCTCCTTTTTGTGTGTGCATAATGCTGCACATGTAGAAAGAGGAACTAACGTGGTGAAATAAACATATTTTGCTCGTTACACCGCTGTTGGGATACTATTACATTTTGACACATTCCCAGGTATTAGCACCCTTAGTAAATGTGGGAATGCTCCAAAATCCGTGTGTGGGAGAGTCCACACTCTACCAATAGAATGTCTTCCCAATGCAGAATAATGGAAGGCAGTGATTAAACACTGCCTTGCGTTACTCTGGATTTACCAAGCCACGCAAGACCATGCAAGGTGGCTTGGCGTGACTTTGTAAATCTGACGTAAGCCCTTGTGTTGTCTTACGGGTCGCAACAGCAGCGTACCGCCTTAGAGTATATGGTCATCAGTATTATTTATGTGCCCATTAAAAGGACACACTCCAGAGTTCAGCTGGTAACACCTTTACATTACCTATCAAAAAGAAGAACTTTGTCACTATGGAGCTTCAAGTGACTCCATAAAATGAAACTTGTACTGGCTCCCAAGCAGCCTTTAGATTTGCTGATTAGCAGTTCCACACATTTAACTTCTGCAGGTAGTCCTGGTGAGAGTTTTTTTTAAGCTCTCTGTCACTCCTTCAGCTTCACAGGGCATCCTCCAGTCTTCTCTTTTAGTCGGAGGTGTCTTATGGTTGGCATTAACATTTCAGGGAGAAGCATTCTTTAAATTAAAATGCGGGGACTGTTTTTGTAAAATTGAAAAGGCATGGTTACATCATTCCCCATAGATACAGCCCACTATGGCCTGTGTGATAAAGTTGCAATGGCATAGAGTGCAAGGTCAAATGCTCATTATGATCACTGGGGCACAATCTCCCCCTCTGTGTGTCTCACACATTCTGCACAGGCTTCCATATTATGTGTAAGTCGGACATCTTGCTACACAGTATCTCCCACATGTATTGAAGTCCCATTGTGCAACAGGGGTAAGGACTTGAAGGCTGTCTTCTATTGCTATGCAACAAAAGACGTGGGGCGTAATGTTAATTTTTGGTAAAGGGTCTGTGACGCATGAGTATATACGTGGTATTTGTGTAACACAAACCTAGAAAAAAGTCTGCAAGGCACTGTACAGGATCAATGACAAGCATACAGCCAACAAGTGATAGGAGGGATAGCTGCGCTCTTAGTAGGATTCTTTAAAGATGCGCATCCTGAATGCCTGTCTAAACTGGCGCAGCGTTTGGGGGAAGCCCTAATGGATACAGGGATGATATGTTGTCCATGATCGTGTGCGTAGATGGAAAAGTTAGCCACCCAGTTTTTTCTTTTATACACTTCTTAGTAAGCGGTCTGATGGTGTCCTGCCTGTGGGTAGGCTTGGAGTCACCAGAGAGGGTGAGCTTGTCTCAGGATAAGTATGGTTGGTCCTTGCAAGGGCTTTGTAAATGTTGCAGCTGATTTTGAAGATGATGCAAGCAGTAATGGAAGCTAACGGAGTTCCAACAGAATGGAGGTGATGTGATCCTATTTACACAGGCCCAGATGAGATGTGCAATAGTAGGATGTCCATATTGTTTTTAGAAGAATAAAAAGAATATTCCACAAATTTGTAGTCACGCACAATCTATGGGCCCTTTTAACACCCCAAAACTTGAACAATGGCAACAATTTTTCTTTGAGAAAAGTGGCAACCCTAGTTTGAACCCAAAAGTGTGTTACAAAATGTTAGTGCATACATGTAATTTGGAAAGCTTGCCACACATTTGCACTAAGTCTATGAAATGTATGAACTCTGGACCTTAGACGGAAAGGAATACACAGGCCAATGGTAAAGCAGGAGAAACTGCAAGATGCCTATAGGCATGTTTTTGTACAGAGATTCTATTTCATTGCAACAAAGGTATGCCACTTTTAATTTTAACACATTACTGATGATAAGTCAACATTGTACTCATTTTTCGTTTTCTCTGTTAGCAGTTACTACTTTGATAGTAGTATGTAAGTGTGACTATGAAGAGGGACACACTATGTGTTACCTATTCAATAATTATTATGTACTGTTTGCACACCTAACACATTTTATTATGAAAATATTCTCCCCATTTGCATGATCTCAGTCTGTAGTTCCCCTCCTCAACCAGGTACCCTCCAACAACTAAACTGCAAAGTAGATTGTATAATACCAATATGGATGCAATGTGTGGTATAGTTATAATGAAGTTCAAGCTCTGAGACCCCCATCCCAGATCTACCATATGGCAAATAGCACATCAAACTGATGTAGAAATGTTGTGCATTTTCAGGCTTATATCAGGAACTGTAATTTAGAAGGATGAGCACAAACTCGGAGGAGGAAAGCGGAAAGTGAAGCACAAAAACAGAAAGCTGCAAGAAGCCTTGAGAATTTTGTACGACTTGGTGGACCATCTTAAAACAAAATTGATGAAGGAAGAGGGTCCTTGTTTGAGTGTCAGAATTCTATAAATTTTGGAAGGGAAGATGGCGGATCGTTTCCGCCGCTGAGGATGTCTCCTCCCACTCCCGACTATGGGTCCACGCTAGCGGCTCCTGCTCGCCCCCCGGACGCCCGGACGAAGATTTACTAAACGCTATGGGAGTAAAGAAGAAAAATTTGAGATTAAATTGATGGGGAAGAAGTTCGAAGCAGAGTTCAATTAGGGTACGGCTGCCGAGTCTTTAACTTACTCGTTGCTCCTGCTCCTGCTCCTGGCTCTCTTCGTCCATGTGCCGGCTAACGGAGATCAGCTGCGCTGTGCTTGGAGTCCGCGCAGTGAGCTGGTTCGCGTTTAGAGCACCGTCTGTGGCTTTGCTGAAACCCTCTTCCCGACGCTCCTTCAGTGTGCTCAGTGGATGTGTGCATGGCCGGATAGAGTGCGGCTGCCATCCCAGGTGTCTGTTTGCATATTGTGGAGGAGTGAGTCTGCATTTGACAGCAGTGGCGCCCTCAAGGACACCCCGTCGAGGACGGGCGGGGGCACCATCAAAGACGGCAGCGGTTGCTTCTAGTTCAGCAGGAGGAGCGAACATGGCCAGGTTAGATGAGCCACTTCCATGTTTGGGAGCTGATTGTGGGGCTACGCCTGGGATGGATTGTGTGAATAATTGCGCACAACGAGATGTTATACTTTCTAACCCCCAGATGGGTAAGCCCATGCTGAAGCTCCTGCGTTCTGGGCTTTACTTCGCTCTTGTGGTTCGGATTCGGTAACTCCTACTGACCAAATGGCGGATGTCTTAAGCGCTGCAGTTAATGAGGGTTGGGGTGAGCCAGAAGAGCTGACAATGAATTCTATTCCCCCCTTGAAGAGACTACTAATGGTACAGGCATTAGCAATGTTATGGTAAACTTGGAACCTTCTACACTGGTGGATATGGGTCTGCAAACTCCATCTTGTGAAACGTGTTCCCAAGAACATATGGTAATATCCCCTTTCAAAGAAGCTAGTGGAAACTTACCAATTTCGCCTGTAGAAATTAGTACCGAATCCGCTCAGCTGCAGCTGCAGTCGCAGCCGCTGTCAGGTTCCGATTGTGAGAGCTCTTTGATTCTGCGTGATGGAGTCCTGCATGGGGCCATTCTAAGTGGCCTGAGTGGTTTGAATAGTTCGAGTGATGGTGCTGCCGTTGGAAAGGAGGAGGCCATTGGAGGCTTTGCTGGGGAGCCGGAGCCCGTGTTGCAGGGTGCCGATCGGGTCCGGGTCTCTTTGAGCTCTACTCAATATATAGATAACCAGGGGCCAACTCATGACACTAGTAATATTAACTCAGAAAAATGGAAGATTCAGAAGGGAAAAACCCATAAACAAGGCAGGTCTGGGAAAGGCGGCAGAGGTCGAGGAGGGGCGGGTGGGGCCAGCACTAAGGCTCATTTATCGGAGGCATTGGAACGGTTGAAGGGAGCTACAAATATTACAAAATCGAGTTTGGAGCTGAGTCCCCTTCGGAAGTGGGTCTCTACAAAGGGAGAAGTTAGGTCAATTGTCTCCAGACTATCTAATTCAGGACTATCTGGCCCACCCACGACCTCAGCTGCTACAATTACTTCGATCCCAAATGATCAGTCAGACTCTGCTAGGTTGTTAGACGAAGTCTCCAAGGGTCTGCAGGTGACTGAATTAGTTAGTGCACCAATTGATAGCGTGGTGTTACTGGCTGGTCTTCAGAATGGGTCTCAGAATTTGCCTTCGGAACCGGGATTAGAGCTCATCAATGAGGCTGGAACTGCTCAAACAGTAGGGGCTGGCCAACTTACGTTTTCTGATTCTCCAAGTACATCTCAAGACTCACTATGCACAGGGGCTACAGGAGTTGAGAACTATCCCGTTCGGCACACTCAGGATAAAGATCAGGATGATGAGCCATCTATGTCCGGAATTATGCAGGCACTCAAAATTCAGAGATCAGAGGCCCAACAATATTATAATCAAGCCAGGGCTGACAGTATCGAAATTAAAAAACCTGCAGAGGTTACTTCTAAGGTCTCCCATCTTATGTCAGAGGTTTCTGATCTCCAAAATAGGGTGGCTGCAGCAGAGGAGGGTAACTCTTTAACTTTGAAACAGGTCAGCATAAATGAGTCGCAGTTAGTCAGCGTCCAATCTAAAATAGAAGACCTTGAAAATCGACAGAGGCGCTCGAACCTGAGGGTCTTTGGTGTTCCGGAAGGTAAAGAAGGATCTGACCCTCGGGCATTTATTGTTGGCCTCTTTCAAAAGGCATTTCCGGACTTGGACGATTGGGACATGGATACTCAAGTCCAAAGAGCACATAGGCTGCCGCCTTTCATTTCACGTGATACCCAATCCAAAAGAAATTTTTCTAGGCCTATATTGGTTTTTATGGGTAACTTCTTGCTACAACAGGCTATTTTTTTTAAAGCACGTCCTACAGCTCCTGTAAAAGTGGGCTCATTTTCAATCTTTGTGCGCTCTGATTTTTCAAAGCCTACTATGGAAAGGCGGTGGCTTCTTTGGCAACTTATGGATCCTTTTAAAGCTGTGTGCTCTCAGGTTATGCTACAGGAACCTGCTCGTTTGAAAATTGTTAAAGATGGCCATACCCACTTCTTTTTTAATGAGCAAGAAGCAAGAAAAGCTCTTTGTAAATGGCAACCTGCAGCAAAAGCCTGATCTTTAATTTTTTGTTGTTTTCTTTTTCTGTGATAATATGCCTCGGCTCTTTGGTGATTTGTTTCTTTTTTTTCTCACTGTTTCCTGTAGAGCACTGTGTTTTTTTCTATTACTGTAATAGAAGGATAGAATTTACTTCCGTTGGAAAGTATATGGGATATTGGTTGGGTCGGGCGGATGGGGGGTGGTGGGAGAGGTGGGCTCTGGTGGGGGGTGGGGGAGAGGCGTTCTCTTTCTGCTGTCATTTTGGACAGCTAAGTAGGGGGTTGATTCCCTTTCATGGATACTGGGTGGGGGTGGGAGTCGATTCTGGTAGGGGTAGGAAGAGTTAGGAGGGCTGGTGGGAGAGGTGGGAGCTAAAGGGTCACGCCACATTTGAAAATACTATGAAACTTTGTTTGCAATTCTTTTATGTCAACTCATTTACAGATGGATATGGTACTTGTAGACTTAAGGTGAAATTATATTATGCCAAGCATTACATTTATGAGTTGGAATGTTTGTGTGCTGAACCAAGCCAATAAATGACGTCTTGTTGCGGAAGAGCTGAAGATTTTTAAGCCAGATATTGTGGGCCTTGTGGAAACGCATGTGGCTTTTAAAGATAGAAGTTACTTGAAACAGTTAGGCTATGAGCTAATCATCTGTACGTCACAGCTGGTCTCCATTAGGGGGGTCGCATTGTTGAAGGCCAAACACTCTGTGGTTAAAATTATACGTACTTTGGCTGATTCTAAGGGAAGATGGGTGATAGCTCAACTCTCTGTATGTAGTCATAATATGACAATTTGTACGATCTATGGCCTGAATAATGATTGTCCTGATATTTTTTCCCATCTTGGCTCGGAATTATTAGATTGGTCAGGTGATCTTATAGTGATGGGCGATATGAATTGTATATTAGATAAGAAAATCGATACCACAAATTTAAAAGCGAGAAGCAGAATGGCTCAGGTGAGGGTAGCAATTCAAGATCTGCTTTATCTTCATCAATTGGAGGATGCTTGGAGAGTCCTACATCCCTCACTTCCAGGTTTTACTTTCTTTTCGCATCCGCATAAACATTACTCCCGTTTAGATATGATTTTTGTTAAATATAATTTGTTGGAAAATTCTAATATGGTGGTATGCCCCAAGATCACCTCGGATCATAATCCGATTATGCTCACTTTGATTATAGGCTCTGACAAAGGTACTCAAACAAGGGAATTTTCGTTTCCGAAGCACCTTCTTAACAATGCAGACTATATTATACATATGCGAGAAGCTTTAAAGGAATATTTAGCTAATAACCTATATTCTACATCTCTCGCACTAGTTTGGGATTGTCTTAAGGCATATATAAGGGAGACTACATTACAAAATATTGTTAAACAAAATCGGATTTACTTTAGCTAGTTGGAAAGTGATCATACGAAATATATGGAGTTAGAGCAGCAACATACCCAATCTATTGTCTTAAAAGATACTAAGGAAAATCGAATATACTTACAGGTTACTGATCTTAGAGCGAAGTTAGGTAGAAGGCTTAAAGATAAAGTAGCTAGTAACTTTCTTAAGTATAAAACTCAGCAGTATGAGTACGGTGAGCGGGTTGGACGTGTATTGGCCTATCAGATAGCTGATCAACCAAGGTATATATTAAAAAAATTATTGGGGTAAACGGTGATGTCTTTTTAAAGCCGCTAGAAATTTTGGAGCACTTTAGGCTACTTTATATGGATTTATATAACGAAGTGAGCAGCTTTAACACACAAACAGCTACTGCTTATATACAAGAGAGCAGGTTGCCATTATTGGATCCGCTTTAGACCCTGAGTTTGGAGAGGAACGCCGACTTAGCGGAGCTTGATATTGCAATTGGGGCTCTGGGGGAAGATACCATACCACTCGAATTTCATAAAACATTTAGGGATTTACTGACTCCAATTCTTCTTGAATTGGTTAATGAGATACTTAGGGGAGGTGATTCTCATCCCTCCTGGAACAAAACAAACATCATCGTCTTCCCAAAAAAAGGCAAGTCACCTGACAATCTCGGCTCATATAGACCGATATCTTTAATGAATTCAGATGCTAAAATCTTTTCTAAACTTCTGGCATCCCGTCTAGCTCCCCGATGCATCTGCTGGTTTCTGAGGAACAACATGGTTTTATTCCTGGTAGGGATACTGCTGCACATATTAATATGCTATAGTAGCATTTGAGATCGCTAAGCAGCTGGAACAGCAAATCGGAATGCTTATGTTGGATGCCGAGAAGGCCTTCGACCGGGTAGCCTGGGGCTCCTTGTGGTGCACAATGGGTTCTTTCGGCCTCAGTCGGAGATTTGTTTCGGCTATTCAGAAACTTTATTGTAAACCCACTGCCATAATCAAGTATAATGGTCTTGCTTCTTCTGTTTTTAGCATCTCTCGTGGTACGCGGCAGGGATGTCCGCTTTCTCCTTTATTATTTGCGTTATATATAGAGCCTTTTATTAAACACTTGCTCCATAATATGTCCATCACACTGGTCCTTTTTAATGATATCCCCCTGAAAGTTACTGCGTATGCAGACGACATTGCTGTTTTCTCCACAAAGCCAGTGGAAGCCTTTACAATGATAACCCAAGAGGTGGAGTGTTTTGGGTCCTTTTCTGGATACAAACTCAATTTGAATAAAACCCAGTCTATTCTCAATTTTACACCGATTACAGCTCCATCTTCGTTAGGTATCAAAGCCTCGGCTATGTATTTGGGGGTATGTCTTAGCGCCCGTATCGATGATATATTTGATTTAAATTACATACCGCTGTTGAAAAAGGTTACCAATGACCTTCGTAGGTGGCACAGGCTCCCACTTACTATCATCGGGAGATGCAACATAGTTAAGATGAGTATACTTCCTAAATTTTTATACTTTTTTCGTGCCATTCCCCTGAGAATTCCAATGACCTTCTTTAAACGTTTGGATAGTGTTGTTGGAAGTTTTATTTGGAGCTTTCGGAGAGCAAGAAGGGCGATTAGATACATTAAGCTGTCCTGTAGGCAAGGCGGCTTTAAACTTCCAGATTTCAGAACTTACTTTTGGGCTGCCTTTGTTAGCCGGATTCAATCTTTAATTATGGGACCCGCTGTTAGGAAACCCTTGCTTTCGTATCAGCTGGCATATGGTTTAAATACCGGATTCTTACTACACCACATGTCAGACCCAAACTACTACAAAAGAGTCCGATTTAAGACTACTCGGCATATTTTTCATATTTGGCAAGATATATGTAAAAAGTTTAATCTTCCAGTTTGGCACGAATTTACTTATCTTTGGGGTAACCCGAGGCTTCCCGATATATTCTTGGATTCAGTTGCGCGAGCTTGGCAACAACAGGGAATTACAATGCTGGGGCATTTATATGACAAACACGGCTTTAAGTCCTTTCAATTATTGTCAGTGGAGTATGGGGTCACGCATAATTCATTCTTTAAGTATTTACAAATTAGGGATTTTTTTATGCGGGGGGAAGGTTTGTTGGCTCTCTCCCCTACAACAGAGGTTCTTCGGCTAATTTTTAAGAATGGCAAACGAGGTCTCATAGGGAGAGCTTATCGCTGTTTCATTGAGATATTTGATGACGATGTTATACAGGCTACAACCAAATTGAATGTCATATTTGATACAGAGGTGACTCCCGAAGAGGTTTCAGAATCTTTGGATGGAATTAATTCCTCTGCAACAGCACAGTATTTTATTTATGTTGTATTACACCCCTAAAGTTATTTCTAAATGGGCCGTGACACATAATTCTACTAAGTCTTACTGCCCCAAGTGCAATGAATTTGCCGTAGATTTATGACATATGTTTGTTATATGCCCTAAGCTTGCTGATTTCTGGATTAAGTTGGCACAGGAGCTGAGTAATTTAATCGGTAAAGCAACGGTGCTTTCAGAGAAAGAAATTTTATTAGGGTTTGTGCTTGACACAGGAAACGTTTCAAATTCTTTAGTGTCAACTTTTATTTCATGTGCCCGCTTGACCATCGCCAGGGTATGGATAGAAAAATCTAGTCCCACTATTACTGAATTTTGGTTATTACTAAGGGGGGTTTACGAGATGGAATTGGCATTGGCAAAAGCAAGAGGTTTGAGATCTTTGGTTAAATTTGGAAGGCTTTGGTCTAGCCTCCAGTGGGGCTAATAATATTTTATTTTTTGTTTTTTTTTGGTTTTATGTTTTTTAAATTTATTTATTTAGTTTTTTGTCCTCATCTGCCACGCAGGTTTCAATATGCAATCTTGTAGGTTTACACACATTGTGCTGCCTCAGTTACTATGACTGGATGGGGCAGTAATGGAACGGAAAGCTCACCCCTCAGCAACAATGTTTCAACCAGCAGTGATCGCTAATATAAAACCAAACAGGGATTGCTAGAATCCAGCCAAGGTACTAATAATAGCACCAAGAAACGACTATCCCCCAGAATGGGATTAATGGCTTAATCATTGGACCTGGGGGAAACAAAAAAAAAACACAAAAAAACACCCCAGATACTCAATGGACCCAATTCAAAAGATGCCAGAAGGATCTTGTATCTGGATTACCAGTTCTAGCCAGGTCCAACTTAGAGACCAGCAGAGTAAAAGCATACCAGTCATTAATAGAAGGAGATGAAGAGTCCTTCCACTTCCTGCATATCTCCCTCCTGGCAAGCAGTATGGCATAAAAGATAAGCTTTTTTGCCAAGGAAGGGACCCCTTGATAGCAACCAAATATTACTGATGTTAGGTCCAGGGTAATGTTAACACCAACAGAAAGTGAAAGAGTCTTACTAATGGCTTCCCAGAATGGGGACAAATGCGGGCACTCAAAGAACATGTGAATGTCAGAAGCAGCCACCAAACCACATTTCGCGCAAGCCACACTACTCCCCACGGTAAATTTGGAGAGACGAAGGGGTGAATAATATGCTCGATGAATGGTGAAAAGATGGTTCCTGCGTAACCATGCCGCTTTGACAATGTCCCACATCAACGTACAAGACGTATTCCAAAGATGTTGTAGATCGGGATTGGTGACATGCAAGGACCAAAGCTCCTCTGGCAGTGAAAATATTCCATCCATTTCCTCCAGGATTAGATTGTACCACAGTGAAATTTCCTTCTTGGCAGGCAGTTTATCTGCCAAAAGCGTTATAAGATAACTATACGCACCCAAGGGATATTTAACACCATGTGGAGGTTGAACAGAAAATGCACGAGACCAACTCGATATTTGAAGATACTTAAGCCTGGAGAAGTTTGGGCCAATTTTAGTGCAAAGATATTCCCAGGGTAACAAATCCCCGTCAACAAATAGGTCACCCCACTCCTCCAGTCCAGCCTCTCTCATAGACATAGCTAGTGCATCCCCTAACCAAGTTGGACCGTCAGGGAGATCCCACAGCGGTGTCCTGCTTCCATAGTACCCAACTTGATTGATTGATTGATTGGGGTACTTATAGAGCGCAACTATCACCCTACGGGCATCTTGGCGCTTGCATTGGGAACCCGTCCTGGTTTTTCCCTGTAAGATAACCCGTACTGGGCATCCCCAAGGTGAAAGCCAGGCATCCCGCCGCAGGGGGCCGTTGTGGAGATTAAGCAGGCTTGTTGCCCAGAGCTGCATAGTGTGAACTCGTGCTTAGAGTGGGCACCGAAGCGAGAATTATCGAGTCCGTGGACAATTGGGTTCTGGACCCTGCCGCGTCGGGAATCGAACCCAGGTCCCGGGCCCGATCTCTGCTTCAGGGTATGCCTCCTCTAACCAGTGAGCTACACTTCTCCAACTTTAATGGCCTTAGACATCTGAGCCCATATTCTAGCCATACCCCATAACATTTTCAGTTTAATTTTTTTGAAAAACTTGGGGTTTCCAAATTTGAAAAGAAACCCTGACTGACTTACCCCTTCTGCATCCAATAACATAGAATAAATGGACCCCACTCCATAACCTACTGGACTCTTTAATAGGATCCTGGCATGAGATAGCTGGAAAGCCCAGGCATAACCCTGGAGGTCAGGGGCAGCGAGCCCTTCTTTTTTCCCTACGCCTCCTGATTTTTTTCCAGGAGATTCTTGGAAGATGTTTATTCCAGATAAAGGTACTAATATCAGACTGCAATTTTCTGATAGAGGCGGGATCAAAATATAAGGGTATCCTATTAAACAAAAAAGAAACTTTGGGCAAAATGGACATTTTAACAAGGCTGACCCTACCCAGTAGGGAGAGCGGAAGATGGGCCCAGGTCTGGAGCTGCTTACGACATTCTTTTGCAACTTTTGAAAAGTTAGTAATAGTGATCTGATCGAGGTCAGCTACAATATCCAAACCTAGATACCTCATCTGACTCCCCGGCCGGATTTCAGAATTAAAGGTACTTTGGTCAATATTCCAGGTCATCATCTCGGTCTTTAAAGTATTAATTTCATAGCCAGAGACCCTCCCGAACTCCGAAGCCAACTTAAATATTGCTGGGAGGGCCTCATGCGGCTCAGAGGTAAATATAAGGATATCGTAGGCATAGAGGGCCACCTTTCTCTCCCAGCCCCTGTATGCAAATGCCTTGATGTTAACACTATCCCTCAAAATCTGGGCAAAAGGTTCAGCATACAGATCGAACAGTGGGGAGAGAGGGCAGCCCTGTCTAGCACCCCTCGAGATGTCAAATGGATCAGATAAAATACCGTTAACCAATACACGGGCACTGGGGTTCCGATAGAGAAGACCAATCGCCTGACGAAATCTACCCCCATGCCAAACTTTGCCAAGGCCTCCGACAGATACAACCAATTGACTCTGTCGAAGGCCTTGGTGGCGTCCAGCGTGAGAACCGCCAAGGGCAAAGACTTCAAACATGCCAAATCTATTGATCCAATCAAATCAAAGGTCAGTTCAAAAAGCTGTCACCCTTTAATAAATCCTTTCTGATCAGTGTGTAAAATAGTGGGAGCGACTAGAGCCAATCTCTTTGCAAGAATGGAGGCAAAGATCTTATAGTCTCCATTCAAAATAGAGATTGGTTTATAAGAACCGCAGGCTGTTGGGGACTTCGCTGGTTTCAAAATTACAGTTATAGATGCGTTATCCCATGACACGGGTGGTCGCACTCCATCCAGCAGGATCTGATTAAACAGTGTAACCAGGAAAGGGACAAGTTCCTGCTCCAAAGTTCTATATATTTCAGCAGGCAGGCCATCAGGCCCAGACGCCTTTCCTTTCTTGGCATCCTGGATGGCTTTCCTTACCTCTTCTGACGAGATTTTACTATCTAGCATTACTGACTGATCAGCGGAAAGACTTGGTAGATCTATTTTCCTAAGCCAATCATTGATAGTAGCAGTATCCAATTTCTTATCTTCATGGTAAATAGCTTGATAGTAATCTCTAAATGCTGCTCTAATATCTGCATCTGAAGAAAGAGGGACGTTATTGACATTGATCTGGTTGATGTTATTACGAACCTGATCAGTTTTTGCTTTCCATGCCAATAACTTACCAGCACCTTCTCCATACTGGCACTGTGCGATTTTACTGGCCTCCCATCTTTCCTGAAGCTGCCGGTTAAGAATCGAGGTCAGTTGGCCCCTTAGAGTAAGTAGTTTAGCCCGCAAAGGTGTTAAGACATCATCTGTAGACGCTAAGTTGGCATCAATATCAGTCTGCGTTTCAGACAAATTCGCCTCCACAGAGGCAATGGCCTCTCTGTATTCCCTCCTTCTATATGACACCTTGCCCATAATAAGACCTCTCAAAAAGGCTTTAATTGAGTCCCAGACCACACCGGGTTCTGCAGTTTTTAAAAAGGTGACATCTTCAGAATGAGAGAGTAAAGTGCGGTCAAAAGACCAAGTCCTTACTACGGCAGAAGTAGGTACCATAAGTTCCAGGAATACAGCAGAGTGATCGGATAAATGTAACGGGAAATATCGAATGTCCTTAACAGCGTCAATTAAGCTATGGTTGATTAATATTTATAATTTCTAAAAGAGACGCCCTGCTGCTGCCCGGTCCTTAATCTCCAAATGTCCACATATCCGTACTGTTTCATTACATTCAACAAGAAAGATCTTGATTTCGAAGGGACACGAGATCTACTGTTATGAGATTTATCCAGGATTGGATCTAAAACGATGTTGAAATCACCAGCTAATATAACTGGTTCCGGGAAGGACAAAAGATGGAAAAAAAATCGCTTCCAAAGATGTAGGATCGTCAAGATTGGGGCCGTAGTATCCAACCACTGTAAAACAAGCACCCAAAATTGCCAGTGAGGCAATAACCCATCCACTCACAGGGTCAACCTTAAACTCTAATACCCTGGCCGTAAGATGCTTTTTGAAAATCAATGACACGCCACGGGAGGTCATGGATTGAGAGGTTGATATTATGAAATCAATCCATTTATTCCCTTTAACCAAGGTGTCAATTTCAGACTGGATCAAATGTGTCTCTTGGAGAATGATGACCTGGGCATCTGAATCCCGGAGGTACTGCATCAATGTTCTAGCCCTAGGTTTAGTACGGAGCCCATTGACGTTCCAAGACATAATCTTTAAACTAGCCATCCCCACTGATCCAGAGCACAACCAGCCTTGCCTTTATAATACGACCAAATATAAACTGACCCACCTCCATGAGAAAATTTGCAGCACAATATGAAAACAGGACTAACAAAAATTGTAAAAAATAAAAAAGTTGGCAGATGAGAAATTTTATAAATTTTACCCGTGGATCCCCCCCCCCCCTGTCCTTCCACCCTCCCCCCCCCGCTGAGAACCCGTGGTGTATCTAACCGGATCAAGTCCAGTAGATGGCACCCCTACCTCAGGCTCCCGTTACTCCCCACCCGAAACCCAACACCTGAGAAATAGAATGAGGAAAAAAGTGATCTCACCTTAAGTGATATTATGTATATTATGTAGGTTAAAAAAATAAAAATAAAAAAATAAAAAATTCTTCCCTTCCTTCTCCTCTCCTTTCTTTTTTCTATCTTTTCTCTTCTTTTTTCCCTTTCTTCTCTCCTTTCCTTTCCTTTCCCCTTCTTTCCCTCCTTCCTTTTTGCAAAGTAACTACATTTGCTATCCTTAGTGCAGTTTTTTTTCTTTTCTTTCTCTCCATTCACCTTTTATAAAGTTTTTTTTTTCTTTTTTTACTTTTTCCCCCTATTTTCATTTACTGAAATAACAGATTCTAATATACTACAATACCTACGAGCGACCACGACAGCTATAAGAGAACAAAAGAGTTAAGCACTATTTACCAGATGACTCATTGCCTATGTCGAGAAGGAATTCATCGGCAACCTGGACTGACCTAATGTTTACCATCTTGTTATTATACATGACCCTCAGAGAAGCCGGGAACACCAATTGAGCTGAAGCACCCAGCTTCCTGAAGGCCTCCAGCCGCCTCCCGAACTCCCATTGCTTCTCCAGCGTGACCCTAGATAGGTCAGACCTGATAAGGAAAGTGAACCCCTTACCAGGTAGAGACTTCTGTTTAAGAGCCACATTGAGAATCTGCTCTTTAAGGGTGTACATATGAAAGTTAACAAGGATTTTGCGTGGTTTTGGCCTTTGGGGGTTCTGTCTAAAGGGTTCCCTATGAACCCTTTGAATATCGGTTGCCAGCTGCTCCAGAGGTTGATCCAAGCATAATGCTTCTTTCAGCAAGCGGACAACAAACTGCTTAACATCAGAACCCTCAGATCCCTCAGGGACATTAAGGATACGAATGTTTCCTCTTCTTGCGTTGTTTTCCAAAACCTCCATCCTATCTAACAAGGCCTGGTCCTCTCTTTTAAGTTTGACAATGTCCTCTTCTGCTTTATCTAGATGTACCGACATTGTAGCTAACTTTTCTTCCAAGACTCCTGTCCTTGTTGACAGCCCATCAATCTTGTTATCTAATGACTGACAATAATCCCGGATCTCCGTCTGCATAGCTGAGGATTGCTCGAACCCCCTTTTTATGTCCCGAGACAAAGTAGTAAACATCGCAAACAGAGAGGCTGCCAAGATATTTGCCGATATTTCTTCTATGTCGCAAGATAAGGTAGAAGGCACAGGCACAGGCACTTCCGTGGATAACTCCAGGGGTAACTCCAATACACCGGCCCCCCAAGAACCCTGGCCCGTGTGATCAGGACCACGGGAAGCGGGGTGACTAAGGACCCCCTCCCTAGCTTCTGCTGTGTCGCTCCTCCCATCAGGACTGACAGGTATTGCCCAATCGCCACCCTCCTCACCGAGAGAAACTCCATTCGTGGGTATACTTGTAAGTGGGGGGGCTGCTGAGACTACCAAAGCAGCTGGAACTACTGGATGCCCAGGAGCCAAAAGGGCGGGCAAAACATATAATGGAGGGGGAACTACAAGAGATGGGGTTAAGGTAGGGAAAGTCGCTGGAACAGAGTCCTTCAGTGCGGTCATTGCCTGTGATTCGACGAGGTGCAGAACCTGTGGGACAACTTTAAAATACGAGCGAAGAGATGGTGTAATTTTGGATGCAGCTTCAGCTCCTGCAGTAAGATTACGTGTTGCTTTCCCTCTGGTTCCCTTAAATTTCACCTCAGTAGATAGATAGGAAGAGGCTCTCTTACTTCTTTGGGGCGAAGTGGTGGCGCTGAAAGAGTTGGAGCTGGGGGAAAGCTCCCTTGAATGTAGTCTAGCCGGCATCTTACCTCTTCTTCGACCACCTTCCCCACCTCTCCCACCTCTCCCCTTACCTCTGGGCACTTGATGGTATTGAAAGTGCAAACCTTCTGAGTCATTTGATACCCCACAGGGAGGTAATACTGGGTCTGACTCCTGTGCCTCCTGTGCCTTCTTGTCGCTGCCGCTGTGCCCGTCCGTTTCCGTTGTGTCTTCCTCTGTATTCCCCACTGTATCCTGAGCGGTCACTCCCAAATGCTGAATGATGGTATCCTCAGCACACACAGCACGCACCAAACTGCGTGCTCTCCTGCCGCGCCGCAGCTCCAGGGCTGCCGAAGACCACGACCACCGGACCAGTGGATTGCCCGTAGAAACGGGAAAACTGAGGCAAACAGCGATATCCACCGTGCCTCCAGGAACGCCGAGGACGCCACTGGCAGGAATACTGCTGCCGAAGGAGCGTGTCATGGAAAGGGAGAACAGACCCAGGTCGAGGAGAGAGTTCTCACCACACAAGCGACAGCCTTGCGACCTGCTACATGTCGAGAAGCCAAAGGGGCTCCTAAAATGCCACAACGCCAAAAATATCCCAAAGAGAAAACCAAAGACTCAAAGAGCAAAGCACAGGTAAGAAAAAACCGCACTGGTGACCGCCATCCGGGGCTCAGGTAAGGCAAACGAGAGCCTGACTCACGGAGCACCACGGCAGATCAGCCGTCTGCCGCCATGTTCTCCCTCCCCAACTTGCAAAATATTTCTGTTGAAACTTTGTATTACCTGTTATGATATCTGTTTTTGTGTTAGTGCTTATACCCATCTGTATTTACTGCAATTGTTATTAATGTCTTTTGAATATTTGAAAAACTTTCCTTTTTTTTTCTTCTTTGTTTGTTTTGTATGACAAAAAGACATGTATGAATTTTTTATTTTTTTTATTTTTATTTGTGTCTGTGACCAATAAAGTAAAATATGAAATAAAATTTAAAAAAAGAATTCTATAAATTTTGAATTAGAATCAGCTTTTGCTTCAACTGACTAAAAAGTTAAGTTGAAGATAATGTGGCAGCAATGCTACATAACCAAAAAGTATCCTGTCTGCTGAGCACAATATCTTGTCATCCTCCTTATATAACACAGCTGATCCAGTACCGTGGCCACACAAATTGAATTTTACATTTGTGGATAATATTGTAACTTCTGGACCCCTGAAATTGAGGATATAACATTCCCTTTAGATAAAAATAAACGTAATTTTTCTAAAATCTTTCAGATGAGGAAACTGGACAATGGTGAAATAATGAAGCACAGATGGCTTGTTTATTCAAAAACTTCAGACTGTGCATATTGTATTTGCTGCAAACTGTTTCCATCTGAAAAGTCACAAACTTCTCTAGGAAGTACAAGTTTTCGTGATTGGAGACACATTACTGTTCGTTTGAAGGAGCATGAAAGATCACAAGCTCATATGACCTCTTATTGTTCTTGGGTGGAAACAGAGGTAAGACTTCGGTTAAATAAAGGTGTGGATGTGTCACATAAACAAATGATAAATCAAGAAATGAGAGGTGTTCCAGAAAGGATTATGTCAATGATTTTATTTTTATCGGAGCACAATTTGGCGTTTAGGGGATCCTATGATAAGCCGTTTATGCCAAATAATGGAAATTTCTTGAGATTGGTACAACTTCTTGGCAAGTTTGAGACGTGTTTGTGCTCAGGAGAATACTGATCATTATCTTGGAAAAAACATACAGAATGAAATAAACAATCTTTTAGCAAACCAAGTGCTTCAGGATATTCTACTTCGAGAAAAGACAGTGCAATATTTTTCTGCTATATTAGACTGCACACCTGACATAAGCCATTCTGAAAAGCTGTCACTGACCATAAGGTTTACTGATCTCACAAAAAAAGATACATCTGATATGGAGCATTTTATTGGTTTTAAAGAAGTGAATGACTCCACAGGTAACAGAAAAACAGTACTGTTATTAGGAATGCTGAAAGAGCATGACTTGAATTTACAAGATATGCGAGGTCAAGGCTATGATAACGGTGCCAAAATGAAAGGACAAAATAAAGATGACCAGGCCAGAATACTCAGAATGAATTCAAGAGCATTTTGTCTTCCATGTGGATGTCATTTCCTGAATTTAGTGATATCAGATGCAGCTGCAGCATCTATAGAAGCACTTTTTGGAGTACTGCAACGAACTTACACACTGGTTTCTGCTTCAACTCAGCAATGGAAGTTTTTACTAAATCATGTACATACCCTAACTCTAAAGCCATTAAATGTAACTCGTTAGGAAAGCTGCATCAAAAGCGTTGTGCACCAAAACATCTGACATTTATTATGCTTTAACAGAATTACATGATTCAAATGCAGTAGATGCAGGTATCCGGCACGAAGCATATTGTCTATCTGAGCAATTTATGGACTTTAAATTTCTGATAGGCCTTTTGTTGTAATCTCCTCTCATTGGTACATTCCGTCCCCCCTCCCGCACCTACCAGTTGGTTTCCCCCTGCCAGTGTTTGCCAACATTCCACTGTGCCCTCCAGCTGACTGGAACCTGTGGTGGTGTGAAGATGAATAAAGAAGATTCTCCTACCGTGCTCAGTTCTCGTCTTCTTTGTAACACCTTTCTTTATGGTATGACATTTTATATTAAATTAATATTGGCAGCAAACAATTGCAGAGCGAAAAAAGTAGTTGTTACATCAGCAACAGCTTTAATAGAGGGCACTATAAACCTTACAGAGAGAATGGATATGAAGAAGCAAAGACAAAAGCAAAAATATTAGCCACATTTCTTGAAGCAGACACTATCTTCAAAGATAAACGCAGTCGTAAAAAAAAGAGGATGTTTGATTATTAAAGTTTCGATGCAATGAATAAAAAGCCAGAGGAAACATTTAAGGGATAATTTTTTCTCACCACGGTCGATGCAGCTTTAACATCTTTGAAGGAACGTTTCCAGCAACTATGTGATCATACAAAGTTGTGGGGATTTTGTATGATTTGTAATCTCTACCTGAAGGTCTTTCTGCTTGTTGTAGGGATTTCCATGTAGCTCATACAGATGGCGAGTCTTCTGCTGTTAATGCATCAGACCCAACTGAAGAATTAAAACACTTTCAATTCAGTCTTCCTGATGGTAAAAATACTTCTCATGTAGCATTGCAGTTTCTTCAAGACATGAGTATACAAGATATCTTTCCTAATATTTGGGTGCCTTTGCGCATACGTTTACATCTTCCAGTGACAGTAGGTAGTGGAGACAGAAGTTTTTCTAAGTTAAGGTTAATTAAAACATATTTAAGGTCCACAGTCACATATGAAATGCTATCATCTTTGGCAATCCTATCCATTGAAAATGATATTGCACAACAGCTGGAATTATCCACATCAGTCTTGGGATTTGCAAAAATGAAAGCCCGTAATGTTAAATTTACGTGAAATTTGCAAATTGTATTTTACAAAATTAACACAGTTAGAAAATGTTAATAATTACATTAACAAGAGATGTATATTGTTTTAGGCTATAAAATAAAAGTTGTATTTGACTGATGGTGTCATAATATCTGTTCCCCATCAAATCCTTATTTCATTGACATGATATTTGAGCATACATTTGAGATATTTTAAAATGTATCTTGTATATATTTAATATGCGGTTGAGAAACCATAGAACTCAACACAAAAATAATGTTTGTTTGTGGAGGGAGGGGGGAGTGTGCCACCAACGACAAGCCGGCTGTTGTAGGTAAATGAAGTCCAAAATGTAGCCAGGTAGTAGGTTCCAAGAATGTAGTTTATTAATCCAGTTCCAAGTAAAGTAGAAGGTAGATGAGATGGTAGGTAAGATGGTAAATGGCCCCACCAGGAGCAGCCTCAATGCTGCTCAGCCTGCATTCATCAACTGACACTCCACGCATCAGCAGGCACCCAAGCATTCTGTAACATCACCACCTGTTCCAACACTCATCCTGGCTGAGCAGTAGGGAAGAAGAGAATAAGGACAAAAAGATGGAACAATCAAGTCACAACATATCCCATTTTCTTACGGAAACAAATGACAGAAATAAAGAAATGAATGAAAGTAAAGCTTCCAACCTAGAAGCAAAAGATACAAAAGCAAAGAGCAAAGATATATCATAAAAATTCTATAAACAGCGTAGACAGCAAATCTGAATGGATGCAAAAGTCATTAAATGCAGTAACCACATCAAATAATAAACATAGCTGAAGTGATAAGGACAATAAGTGATAAAGAAACATTAAATCATGGAAGGAGTAATAACTGCAATAAAACATGAAAAGAAATGGCAGAACATTGCTAAAATCATAAGTGAAAAAATTATGAAACAGCAATAAAACACCAAACAAATGACATTGAAATCACACTCACCCATCCCCTTTCCTCACAAGAGAAGGGAAGGAAGTACGCCACACACAATATTGTACGCATGACATGAACTACCATTTAAAGGCAACATACGTAACACTCTTGTACACCTGACGTCTCAGGTACTCATGCAAACTATGCACCATGCATTACCTCACGCCACCGGCATTGCACACAGTACACCGTAGATACTAAAGCAAACAACCCAAAAGCGCAACAAAACAACGCTGTAAACCTGATAAGACAAAAGTGTTTCAGGCAAACCACAATACAATTCTAGGGTAGGCAACCCTATAGCACGTAAAATGCGCTGTACACCTGATAAGAGTAAGAGTCTCAGGCAAAAATTCAGAATGCAGACACTGAGCAGTAAACTCAATAACGTATACATTAAACAGTGCACCTGACAGGACAAAGTGTATCAGGCAAAAATTCAGCACACATAGACATCGCATTAAACTTAATAACATATACACTAAACAGTGCAGTGTCTCAGACAAAAATTCAGAATGAATAGAGGTCGCAGTAAACTCAATAACGTAACATTACCCAGCACACCTGATAGGACCAAAGATCTCAGGTAAGACACTTCAAAGTACACAACCCTTCACGCAGCACAGGGAGATAAGCAGTAAAACAGAGTATCAAGCACACGTAACTATGTAGTAACAGGGAATAAGATCTTGTTACTACATTAAACATACAACATTTTGGCGATTATTTGAACTCAGAACCTGCGATTTGTGGACTATGTTATACAAGGAACATTGAAACTGGAACGAAAGAATCAAAGGACCAATGATACTGTAACATAAAGAAATTCAACTTTGAAGGTAATTTAACACCCTGGTAAGCCCCACCAGTGTCTTCCCCATCTTGACAGCCTGTTTGGGCGTTTATTTTTCCTTCCACCGATAAACTGAAGTGTCATTTCCAATTTGACACTTTGCTTAGAGTGTTTGACTTTTCAACAAGTATTGGGACCTTGGACAATGATCAAGAGATTTGCTCCGCTACCTGCCCAAGATTTCATATCACTTAATTTTTTTGGAGTAGTACCAGTTTCAACTCAACTTGTTTTAGTTGGCTGCACATGATTCAAGAAATTGGCAGTGATCTTTAGATATTATTTGGCAGCACTTGTATCTTTCTAAGAGAGACGTGGAGCTGCTGCTGTCAACATTAGCTAGGAAACGGCAAAACTCAAGTCATGTCACAACGGAGGATTCTGCTTCCAGAGATCTCTTGTGTTTGTTAATTTTATTATGAGTGCGTGCGCATGTTTAAAAGGGGTCGGATATGGTATTTGGCTCAATACTGTTGAATTGACCGTTGGCTGTTACTTCATGCGGCATTTGAATCAGCCGCAGTCCACGAGTCTAACACAGAGCGCGCATAGCTTACTTTTGTCTCTGGTGAAGCTCCTGTGACGTTTTCTCCTGCCTCTGTCGATTTCAAGGCTTCTTGTTCTGCGGTACTGTATGTGGAAGAACATGCATGCGACATGAGCCACTGGGCGCTCTTTATCCTTGCGTGCCGCCATCTTGTGATCTTACGTTGAGAGTGCCGGTCTCCGCAAGTTATCTTTCTTCATGCTGCTGTGAGTTGTTACCTTTCATCTTCACCTTGGTTACAGTACTGGAGTTTCTGTTGTTACTCATTCTGCCATGTTACAGTCTGCTGTTTCTTCATCTTTGTTTCTACTGGAGCTATTGGCTTGATGGCACATGCATCAAGCCAAAAGCCAGTCGGTAAAATACCGAATCGCTAAAAACACCCGTTAGCGAGTAAAAAAAACCGAATCTCAATGCATCAACCCAAACTGTGAGCAAATAACGAATCGCTAAATGAAATCCGGTAAAATACCGAATCGCAATTAACCAACATGCGAAAATACCGAATCGCTAAATACCGAATTAGCAATCACCAAAATCACTAATAGCTCCCGGCAAGTGCAAATGGTTAATAACGAATCGCTACCCAATGCAACAACAGTCGCAAATACCGAAAATCCCAAAAATCGCTATATTGCATGAGCTAAATAAGGGGAATCAGAACCTGGAGGTAAAGTTAAAAAAAAAAATTGTGAATAAAAAAAAATGTTACTACAGGTGCAACTGATTGTGGTAATCACCAAACCCTTAAATGTGACCAAGGAGACCCTGTTGGCTACCACAAAATGGCAACCCTCTACGTGCTTGTAAGGAGGATGCGTATCAATGCGGCAGGACAGCGCAGGAGAAGGGTCCAGGAGAGAGTTTTCAGACTGCGCATCACCTTGCTCGGCCAGAATGAGGACGAGGTGTACGAGAAGTATCGACTCAATCGTGCCATGATCATGCGCCTCATTGCAGACCTGGAACCATTACTGAAGCACCAGACACACCGGACCAATGCAATCCCTGCGCACGTCCAGGTCCTATACAGCCTGCACCTACTGGCCTCAGGAAGTTTCCAGGGGGTAATTGCGGTAGCCGGAGGCGTATCGCAAAGCGCACTCTCACGCTTCTTCAAGAAATTCCTAGATGCCATGCTGACAATGCTACACACCCACATCAGCTTCCCCACAACCCCACAGCAGTTGGACCGCAACAAACAGGCATTCTACCAGGTGGCACAATTCCCCCATGTAATTGGATGCATCGACTGTACGCATATCGCCATATGTCCACCGGCAGCAAATGAGTACATATTCCGTAACCGCAAGTCATACCACTCAATCAACGTGCAGGTTGTGTGCGATGCCAATCACAGCATAACGGACCTAGTGGCACAATTCCCAGGGAGCACACACGACTCCTACATATTCCGCAACAGTGGAATCCACAGGCATCTACTCAACGGAGAATTTGGAGAGGGACTCCTGCTTGGTACGTACAAATTCCGCTTCCCAACATGAACACCACACATGTATGAACTTCACCATTGCTAAGTCTTTGCTTCTATCTTCTAGGTGACAGTGCTTACGCCCTGCGTGATTTTATACTCACCCCATACATCAATCCAGCAACCCCACAGGAGCAACGCTACAATGCAGCACACATAAGCACCAGGAATGTAATAGAGAGGACATTTGGGATTCTGAAGAGTCGCTTTCGAATCCTACACAAGACTGGCGGCGCCATGCTATACAAACCTTAAACCTGCTGCCGGATTATTGCCGTATGTGCAATGCTGCACAACATTGCGACCAGAATGGGGATACCCATAGAGGTGGACAGGAATGGGGACCACCGGGATGACCAACCACCCGCCCAACACTGACAGGCACACGTCCCTAACACAGCAGAGGGCCATAGAAGGCGGACATACATCATGCAACATCATTTCTGAATCAGGTGAGAATGATACATAACTAATTTGTTGGGGGTGCAACGGTTTAATGCACAGTAGCACTGCGGTATGTGCAACAAAACAAGCAATGGAAATAATGCTCCACATGTAAAAAGTTAAAACAAATGTGCGTTAAAGTCACGGCTGTGCAGACTCAGGAAGGGGAGGACCATGGTTGCCCCACCACGGTCAGGTAGGCCTGTAATTCTGTCTAGTGGCGCTTGCCACGTACACCAAGCCTCCGCTCAGGTGTCTCCGACGCCTCACCACGGCCTGTCCCCGTGGAGGCCCGCGAACTGCGGCGCCTGGTGCTGGCCTCTGCCACTGACACACTGCTGACACTCGAGGCAGCCTCACTGCCATCTTCCCCTCCCAATGCACCAGCACTGAATGTGCCGCTCTGTAGGTGTTCGACAGCAGCGGTCATCTGCCCTAGTGCCTTTGCTACATCCCCGCAAAAGTGCCCAAGGTCCACCTGCAAGGACACAGAGCGGCGTGCCAACACTGCGGTGCTGTTGCTGAGATGTGTGATAGCCTTTGTAGAGGCCGCGGACCGCAACAATTGCTGACGGTGCCTCCTCCTCTCGCACTCATGGCCCTCCCTCATGGCACGGGTGAGCTTATGGGTGTCCTCCCTGAGGTGCCCATTGCCCTCTGCCACCACAGTGGTCATGTCCCTAACCGCCGCAGTCATGGCACGCATTTCCCGAGCAAGGCGCATGATATTAGAGCTAATTGTTGCCATGTGTCGTCCCTGCAGGCACTGTACACGCAGCATCCTCTCCTCGATGGCAGAAGTGTGTGGGAGATCAAGGTCGCCTGAGGAGACAGAACTTGGCCGAGCCCTGCGCCGCTGTTGGAGTCTGGAGCATCCAGGCGGTGTGATGGTGCGCAGACTTTGTCCCAATTGTGTGGAGGGTGTTTCCATCACCTGCAAGGGCGCTACTTGGGACCTGCGCCTCGGCGCTTTAGTGGCTGTTGTTGCTGCAGCTGGTGTGGATGGTGCAGGTGCTGGTGTGGCTGGTGCTGGTGCTGGTGGTGCTGGTGGTTCTGGTGCTGGTGGTGGTGGGGTGGCAGGTGGAGGTGATGGATGCGCATCCTGCGCTGTCTCCATGTCGGAATCCACCGGTGTCCCGGATATGATAAGCTGGCCGCTGTCGTCCGATTCCCCAGGAGATGCATCTGTGTGTGAAACAGTGCATGGTTAGTGGGATAGTTACACCTCCGTAGTGTTGTACACATACATGTCCCTCTGTGATCCACTATATAAAGAGTCTATATCCATGTTCAACTGATGTGGTGATCCGTAATTGTATTTACGCCTGTACATGCACACTGGGCTGACTAGACTACAACTCCCATGATGCACTAGTGTTAAGAGTAAAACTGTGTGGCCCAAAGCTGCATACACACTCAGGTCCTGCTGGGGGCATGGGAATGGATTTATGCTATGCTGGGTATGGGCACAGGCATGCATCTTACCTTGGGCACTTGTGGCTGCGCTGGACGTGTCCATCTGGGTCACTCCCACGACGGCTTCCCGCTCGATCGTCCCTTCCACCAGGTCCTCCAGGCCAGTGTTGGCTTGTACCGTTGAAGGGCCGCCTCCGGTCCTGCTCGCCTCCCGGAGCCTCTCCGCAATCCTCTCCTTGGCACACTTCCGCAGGTCGTACCACCTTTTCATGAGGTCGTCGATGCTGCGGGGCGTTACACCAACTGCATTCACCCTCTCCCGGATGCGCAGCCATATGCGCCGCTTCTCTTGCTCAGGCACCTTGAGGGACAGCTTACCGAAAAGGCGATCGTGCTTGCTGCTGACTCCCTCTATCAGGTACTCCAGCTCCCTGTCAGAGAACTTGCGCTTGCGCTTGCGTGCTGACTCAGCGCTGGATGGTACTTCCTTCTCCATGATAAATAGGTTTTGCGAATTGCACAGTCGGTGTGGCTTCACTCTGCACAGGCAGTCTTCACTCACAGCTCCTGTTTGCTCCTCTGTCGAGGCAATGAGGGTGGGGCTGCAGTATTTCCTGGTTGGTGATGTCATCTGCACGTTCCCGGAGCGACACGGTCAATTGTGATTTCGCTAATACCGAATTCGCTAATAGCTAATTCGGTATTACCGAACTCGCTAATAGCTAATCGGAGTTTGCATGCCCCGCTATTGATTATTCGGTAAATATAGCGATTTTTAAGGAATCGCTAAAATTTACCAAATCTGTTGATGCATGCACAAAAGCGATTCCTTAATAACGATTCCTTATTTCTCGCTATTAAGGAATCGCTTTTGGTTTGATTGATGCATGTGCCAGTATGTGGGGTTTGCAGCGAGTAACATGAATACAGAGAATTTGTCTAAGTGCAGCTCCTAACGCGATCGCAAAGGCTTTATGGGCGCGCAGACAATTCAAATGCCGCATAGGGTAACAGCCATCTTCGGTAATTGCCCAGCCAAGCATAATATATTCACTACAGTCCACTGCAAGCTCACTAAAATATTGCTAGACTAGAGGTCAAGAACGTGATGAATCCTTCACCACCGTTAATCCAGTACAAGATGACAGCATCACTTTATGTTGATTGCAGATGCTCGCCCCAAAACGCGCAATGCACAATACAAAGGCAGTCAGTCTCCACAGCATAAAGGTTAGCACACAAATGATGTTTACAGCAGAATGTGACAAGAAGGTAAAACGTTTGACGCGGCCCAATGATGAAGCATGCCACTGCAAAGTGTGTGAGGGCAGTATTATAAAAATATAGCTTTTTCCTTTTCACAATCATTTTAGGTTCCGATAGTAAGGGACAACAATATGTGTCTTTTCCACTATCATGGTTACCTGTTATCAATTAGTTTAGGTAGTTCTTCTCTGTAGAGTGAGTTTTAAGAAGGTAAAACGCCCTGAGCAGGCTGTCCAGGTGGAAAAGGAAACTGGTCGGGCTAATAAGAGTGTTCTTTACCTTCAGGTGTCAAGCTTCTTTAACAGATATTTCTTAAGTGGTTTTCAGTAGGACAGTTCATCATCAGTTTCCTTTGCTGCAAGATCCAGGTTTCCACAGTAGTTTGAGAAGTAAATTGTATTCCAACACACGCACGTTCGTAATCCAAAACGTAGCCAAAAAGTCCAAAATGTAGCCAGGTAGTAGGTTCCAAGAATGTAGTTTATTAATCCAGTTCCAAGTAAAGTAGAAGGTAGATGAGATGGTAGGTAAGATGGTAAATGGCCCCACCAGGAGCAGCCTCCCTGCTGCTCAGCCTGCATTCATCAACTGACACTCCACGCATCAGCAGGCACCCAAGCATTCCGTGATATCTCCACACATTCCAACACTCAGTAGAGAATAAGGAAAAAAAGAGGGAACAATCAAGTCACAACACCGGCCCTGTCTCAGCGACAGTCATGGCAGGGTCTGGTCTACTATTCTAAAGAACACACAATTAAAGCATGAAAGAAGATTCTAGACGGCTTTTCTATGCCAGTTTTCACCAAACCCAACCCAATCTGAAGAAAGATTTGTCTGGGAGCAAGTAGATTCCCTAGTTTCCCAGCTGTCAACAAAGGAGCAATGATCTGGATGATCTTGGATGTATCATCAGTCCGGTCTGCCTGGTACAGAAGGATCTCTCCCATCATCTCAGTCTCCATATCCGAGGCTATCTTCTAATTAACCCCTTGGCTGCGGCAGGAATTCCGCCGCAGCGCTGGGGGGGGTTTGGGGGCACTACGGTGGCGCCGTGCTCATGACGGAACCACTCCGTCATGAGTCACGGTTGAGCTGTGCTCATGACGGAGTGGTTCCGTCATGACTCCGCCCACGGCGCTAATCGCCCGCAGGCGGGGAATTAGCGCCGCATGGGCGGAGCGGCCGCCAACGGCCGCAGCATGATGGAACCACTCCGTCATGAGCACACGGCACCCGTGGCTCATGACGGAGTGGTTCCGTCATGAGCACGGAACGGGTTAAGGTTCAGTTGCCTACCAACTAATACAGTAAGCAATGAGACTATCCTAAAGTGAAGGCAATAATAAGACACCTGCAGAGTAGAGAAAAATAAACAAGGCTCAGGCAAACATTTATGAAAATGCAACATGCACAACTTCACACTGATTATAAGTTAACACACCGTTAAATTCAAAATGGTTTCTAAATGGATACAGTTAGCATGAGTATAAATTGAGCACATTTTCAGGAAGGTATATATTTTCTTTTTCTAATTAATACATGTATTATAAATCAGCTAAATGTACGGTGGCTCTCATTAAAGTGAATATGTAGGTACTTACTACATTTCAGTAATAAAATGTTCACAGATTTATATGGTTAACCAAATACTGAGTTTATAAGTTGCATGTAAAGGGGTGGAGCTCTTAATTATGCTGCTACACTGGTAATCAATATCTACGAAGATATTTAATTAGAATTTGTGATGAGTTATAATGAAAGGCAGAATTACATAAAGGCACAGTGCTAAGAAGTCCCAGCACAGTATCTTAGTCAAACCTAAAAATAATGGATTAGGTTTCAGAGTCCACAGGGCCACTCCTCCATTTGAGCAGAGGCGCGTCGTCCCACAAGTCCCAGAGCTGAAAAATAAAACGGTAATAAAGCAAATTTATTGCCATTTTATTTTTCAGCAACCCATCCTGAACTAAGTGTCATGACGGAGCAGGACCAGCGCTGACAAAGACAGCAGTAGAGAGAAATCCCCTTTTAAATGCAGATGTGTCTTTGGCCGGCCATCTTGGGCCGGCCAGCTAGACATGCATAATTTAAAGTTCTCTAACCCAGCTATCTTAGACAGCTGGGTTACAGAACGTGCAGGCCTCTAGTGAAAACAGACAGGCATTTAGACTCAGCCCATTTCACCGACAGGCTGATTTGGGTAACATTACTTCAGCTATTGCTTCAAGAAAATGTCAATCACATTTAGTTCAGGTCAGAGAAGTGTTTCTCTTCCATCAACTTCAATGCATTTGATTGGTGGATTAGTCATATCAGTTCACCATTGAGGGCTTCTAACACAATGCATGTGTGTGAGTAATCCTTGCATTGCAAAAGAAGGCCACTGCTATTGTAATTGTTTTCACAATGTGCAGCTCATTAAGTTTAAGGATACTGGTAAATATGGAGCCTATTGTTCTGTCATGTTATGTGTATTTGTAAAGTGCACTATCAGTCACGAGGATATCCTGGAGCTGAACTGGTGTGTGTGCCTAGCCCTGCCTATTGTACATTGGTTAATTGAAAATCCAGGTGTTCAGCTTCTTGTGGAATTCTAGAAGAGAGGAGGAGACTCTGATGTGGAGTGGAGGCTACTGATATAGTGTGCGTGGATGATGTTGCCTAGAGTGATCATGAATGCATTGAAGCAGTTGGGGCTGAACGATGAACATTGAGGCACTCCACAGATGAGTTTCCAAGCTACCGAGGAGTAAGGTGCCAGACTGACAGATTGTGTTCCATCAGTTAAGAAGGATCAAATCCAGTGAAGAGCAGGTGCCTGATGAAGATGGAGTGTGAAACTGTGTCAAATGCTGCAGAGAGGTTCAGGAGAATGAGGGCTGCTGTGTCTCCTCTGTCAATGATCAGGTGGATGTCATTTGTGGTGGTGATGAGTGCTGTTTCTGTACTTTGGTTGGGCCTGAATTTGGACTGCATGGCATCAAGAAGCTGCTGATTACTGAGGTGCTCAGTGAAGCATCAGTTGATTGGTTTGCTGAAGAGCTTTGTTTGGTATGATAGGTGGGAGACAAGTCTGTAGTTGAAAAGCAGGGCTGGATCAGCGGATAGTTTCTTGAGTAGGGGCATGACGGTGGCATGTTTCTAGGTGTCCGGGAAAGTGGATGAGTAGATGGAGGCATTGAGGATGGATATTACGACTTCACTGATAAGTAGGCGTCCTTTAGTGCGGGCATGGTTGGGCAAGGGTCAGATGGAGCCCCCGAGTGGATGGTGTTAATGGTAGTAGCCATTTTGATGGTTGTGATGGCAAGCCGCGAGATCAGGGTTCATTCTTTGGCCGTGATGGCAAGCTGAGCTATGACGGTGACAGGGCTGAGGGTCAAAGATGCTGTATATGGATGCTATTTTGCTACAGAAGAATCCAGAGAGCTTGTTGCAAAGGTCTTTCTGAGGGGGTCATGTTGCTTGAGGTGGCAGGAGATGCCGTGAACTCTTTGATGATGGTGAAATGTTCTTTGCTGCTGTTAGTGCCTGCATTGATGCGATCTGCAAGAGCTGTGCTCTTGGTGTTACGTACCTGCTGGTAATATCGCTTTAAGCATGATTTGAAGATGTCTTTATCTGTGATGTCTCAAGATGGTGTTTCGTCAGCCTGAGTTTCTCTATGTACCAACTGATCTGTTGACGGGCTCTTGCTGAGGGGAGCCAGATTGTTTAAGGTATGCGGTGATACAGCTCTTGAGGTTCTTGATGGATTTTGTCAAGTTGCTAGTGTGCTTGGGCCAGTGCGGTAAGAGGGCTGAAGCCCTCTCCTCTTTTGCGATGCTTTTCCAGCTATGGTGGGCAGCTGCAGTGGTGTTAGGCCGGTGGTGGTACAGGATGGGTATGCTGAGACTGACGAGGGCGTGGTCTGTCCATGTCATAGCTGGCAGCTTGTTGACTATAGTGTTTCTGACTGATGAGAAAATAAGGTCCAGTAGGGGCCTATGACTTGTGCTCCCACCATGCATAGTATTGTCATGAATGATGTCATTTCAGATGTTATGAGTGATGTTATCAATGCTGTTACTTGAACATGTCTTCACTGATGGAATATATGAAGGTATAAGTAGTGCATGGTGAGGGTGAGAGTTATAGTTACTTCTGGGTCTACTTATAGTTACTTCAGTTAACTATAACTGGTGAATATTAGTGTTTTTTTTTGTTTAAAATGTTAGGTTACAACTGGCATTGGCACCTATCTACAAGTCAGTTTAACACTTGTATTTTTCAGTCAATTTGTATTTTTTGAATAACTAATTATAACTGTCACCTCACCCTTTCCTTTTTTCAGCGAGTAGAGTTTTTTTATAATGTAAGTCACTGTCAACATATGAAAGACATGCTTATCGGTTAAATGCTTAAAAATATCATTGTACTTTCCTTGGGTCATATTCCCTAGACCCCAGGAACATAGGATTAACTTTTTTAAGCATTTCTGGGTGCTGCTGTACTTGCTACAACCCCTTAACCCGACAACACTTACAAATGTTATGCTGGCTCTCGTTGAGGGAGCTGGCAAAAGCCGGGCCTTTTTTTTTTTGATGGGTGCCTACTGAATGCACCCATATGTCTAAAATCCATGGGGAGTTGCTGAGGGATCCCCGAGGCCCCAGCAGGCCCTGCTGCTTCCCAAGCCAGCACCCATCCTGAGGGCTGGCGGGAGTTGGCATCAACTATGCTCCTGCCCTATCGGGGAGGATTTTAGCTCAACTCCCGCAGCAAGAGCAAACATCTTTCCCTGCCCGTGCTTGTGGGCAGGGAACAAAAAAAAATGTTTGCTCCCACCTCGTCAGAGAATTACTTCACCTGTCAGGCTGGTGACAGGGGTCGAGCCACGGAGGATGGGGTCCACGGGGCTGAATAATGTCTCAGTGAGAGGGGTCTCACACCCCCTCCGCCCAAAAGAAGGATTTGGTCCTGGGGTATAAGGTGCCCTTGGTCATACAACGGCTTGGGGAGGGGGGCCACATGCCCCCTCCCCATTAAAAAATAGAATTGTCCCTGGGCAATGGGAATCCCGAGGGCGATATCATGGCTCAGGAATAAATCAAATTAAAAGCAGCCAGGGAGATCGGGTCCCCAGGGTCTTAAAATCACTCAGGAGGGGGCAGCACACCCCTGTGCCCAAAAGATTAAGTTGCGCCAACTCCTTACCCACCCTGGGAGTTTAAAAAAGAAAAGGGCAGCTCATCTTTTTTTAGCGGTGGCACTGCTGAGTCCCTCTGGCATATCTACCCACCAGGCCTATGTGTTTTTAACTCCTTTTCCAGGATAGGGGACTGAGCCCTAAAATGATTTTGCTGATTTAAATTTAGGTCTGTAGGCCACACGGATCTTCTGCAGTGCGATAGCTACATACATTTTGAACCTTTATTTCTCAAAAACTACTGAATGGATTTACACAAAATCACAAACAGCACACTTTCTGGACCAAGATCTAGCTTTCTGCCAATTTTGGTTCAATTCCGTTTAGCCATATTTCTTTATTGCTTTTCAATTTTCTTCTGCAAACATTTTCTCTGCCACCGCTTGACAGATCACCTTGAAACTTTTCAGGAAGTAGAGTACGTGGATCCCACTTTAAAAATTTTTTTTGGTAAAGATTCCTCAAACGGTGCCAAACCTATTAGCGAGCCAAAAAAATAAATTTCTAATGGAAACATGGTCCTGGCTATAACTACCCAGTGCCACTGAAAAAATCATACATATATTTCAATGCACATTCACTGAAGTCCCCGCCTCTTCTAACGGCGAGCCCTCTGAGAGGTAGCGAACCCCTTATTTCTAAATCACCTCTTCAATCCATTTTATACGTCCAATGTGTACAAAGAGAAAACTGGCCTCCGCTCAGTTTCATTGCATCCTGTTTATAAACTCAATCCAAAGCAGCACAATCTACCTGACGTGTTTCAGAGCTTCTGGCTTCTTGGTCATGGGTCAGATAACGTTTACCTTCCCTATACATAAATATACCACATGAAACATTTAATTCCACAAAATAAAAGTAAGACTTTCATACATCGTCCAATGTACATAGAATGCAGCGGCCATCTTAAGACATTTTGTACTCTCTTTGTGGCCCTCTAAGCCACTTTTGTATCACATTCCTGTACAGATTAAATAAGTACACATTATAATAGAATGCTTTCCACATTTACTCAACTGCATTTTGGGTATCAGTTGGGAAACTGGATAACAAATGGCACTTAGTATTAGGATAACGCTGTTTGAACTCTTGTCTGCATTCCCATGTGGCCTTCTGTGCTTCCTTGTTTCTTTTTATTGTTTTTGCTGCCTCTCTCATTCTGCATCGTCTATGACCTCTGTACCCCTGTGCACCTTTATCTCCTTGTATTGTCATTCTTTTTTGTGCCATGAGGCTGAACTACTTTAAAATTTTGGATTTTCACTCCCGCCGCTTCTGACTGAACCGATGCATCACTCCCACCTTTGTCAATTTTGGCTTCCTCTGCCTGCACATTATTCAGAGTCATTGACAGTTTCTAGGGATTCCTAGAGGTTGAGGGTTGTTCAACTTGTACTCTCTCCTGGTTCATGCCCCTTAAATGGTCAAATTTCCATCCAAAGGTCAACATTTGACCTTTATTGTAGTCAACTTGGTCCCTATAGAATTTTAGTCATCTTTTGGCATTGGTTTTATCTTCTGTCTTCCCCAGCTGCATATTCAATTTGCCCATTTTACTTTCAAATTCATCATTGGTGCACTTCTCCTTTAGTATAGTGGTACACTTGTGAATTTCTATTGACAGCCTTTGCGTGTCATTTATGGCATTTATGGCATATCTTTAAAAGGATAGCTGCCCATTCTTTAATCAATTCTGGGTCAGAGTTGTTTAAAGTAGGGGCTATGAGAATCTTCAGTCCTCTTGGGTCTCGGACACATTCAACATATTTTTGTAACGTAGTAGCCTCCCACAATTAATTGTTCCTGCAAAATCTGGACTAATCCAGAGTTAACTTTGAATAATGTATAAATCACCACTGAAGTCGTTCGGAGCTGTGAAAGGGTTCTGTGTTTGATACTCATTTTAATGTCGCCCCTTTCTTTCTTTGGGTTTATTAGTTTGTTAGGTTTGTTACAAAAAACACGAGGTGCACCACATAGACAATTAAAAGACAAGGGAGTCCTTTGTCATTGACGAATTTTCTCAAAAATCATACCTTATGAACATTTTATTTTTCAATTATATAATAATTTCAAAAGACATGAACAAACAGTTTATATGACTTTACAAACAGACCAGCCAACGCGTTTCGTCCTGAAACAGGACTTCTTCAGGGCTATCAAACAATAAACAGAAAAATATATATATAGTTTGTTAGGTTTGCTAGTTTTTAGAGAGAAATGGAATGCAAGATTTTCACTGAACATTTGTTCTTTTATTTTGTAGGAGTTCATGATGTCCCAACTGGGAGAAGGAATGCAAGAGAGAAAAATAAATGTAGTCCTGTCGTTTTTTTTTTCCCCTGATGGACGCAATGTGGTATCGTACAGATTATTGTTTATTGTTTTTGATGTAATCATTTGTGATTTGCTCTTTTGGGCTGAATTGCATCTACAGTGGGAGTATTAAGGAATTTTGTTTTGAAAGGCATGCCCACTTGGCCCTAATTGTATATCATAATGTGAGAAGAGGTAAATTAGCCTGTTTATATCATTGTCCACTATTCCACACAGAACAATCGCGAACATGACAGCAACATAATAGTGATACCTTGATATCAAGTGACATTTTTTATCCAATTCCCCAATTGATGCCCAAAATTTAGTTTAATACATATGGAGAGTATTGTATTATAATGTGTCCATGAAAAGAGTACAAAGGGGCATATGTACAATGAAGTGGCGGAGTGTGGTGTTAGCCGTCATGGCTTAACGCCTCACTCCGCCAATTCAGAAACACAAGGCTGCACAATATTTACAATGATATGGTGCGGCCTTGCGTTTCCCCCTACGCTGGTGCTACACTTAGCAGTGTAGTGTGAGTTATAGTTACCTTAGGGCACGAGTTATAATTACTTGAAATAACTCTAACTATAACAGCTGAATTTCAATGGTTTTGTGCGTGTAAAATCTGAGCCTAACTGTACCATCCCTGTAACCTTTATTTGTTTAGTGAAATTCTAAGGATTTTTTAAAATTCTGTTTCCTAACTATAACTTCCCTGTAAACTTTGTTGTTTTCAGTGAATTTCTAGGGTTTTTAAACATTAAATAAAATGCTTATTGCAATGCATGGTGGGGGGAGTTGGATGCAGGGCCTGGCATTGTGCTGCCCGCTTCCAAGCTTGCTGCTCCTGCTCCCCCTCTTCCTTGCCATCCATTGTTCAAGTCCACCGCCCTGCTCCCTCATAAAAGCACTGTGTGCCTGTTGATCTACCACTGCCCTTTCTGCCTACCATGAACAGTCAGCTTGCTGCCTGACTCACCTCCTCCCTATTGTCTGTTGTCTGAGTCCATGCACCAGGCCACTCCCACCTGCCCTGCAGTGCTGGCACTGCCCTCCATTTAGCTTGAAATCCCTTCCCATTCCTACTGCTTCATCATTCCCCTCTTCTGTGCTTAGCTTGCTGCCCTTACCTTCCTTCCCCTGCCCTCCAATGTCTGTGTGCTTGTCCTTGCTCCCTCTTTTTTGCTCACCATGTTCTGTGGACGTACCACTGCCCCTCCAATCTACTCTGAGGGGGTTTGTTGAGCTCCCACTGCCCCCTCACACCTGCCTAGCATGTTCAAATGACTGTTGCCTGTCCCTACCACCTCCACCCTGCCTGTCCGAGTTCCATGCCCCTATCCCTTCCCTCCTGTCGTCCATGGTTCACTTTGCTGCCAATCCCTTCTTTCCTCCATGCTCTGTTGTGCTGCAACTTCTCCTACTGACTTTGATGCATAGTCTGTTGTGAATCCCTCTTTTGCCTGTGTCTAGCCCCTACCCATCCCTTCTGTCTTCCATGGTCCTTTGTGCATGCCTTTCTCCCCTCTTGTCCACCATTGCTGTTGTGCTGCCACTAACCCTCCCGCTTGCCATGCATGGTCTTCTGCGCTGCCACAGCCCACTCCCACCTGCCCTGTGTGGTCAGCTTGTTGCCCCTGACCCCCTCCTACCTGCCTACCTTACTTCTGTTGTCTGTGTGTATAACATTATAGCCTCACTGTTGCCCTCTATGGTGTGTTGTGCTTCCAGTGCCGATCCCACCAGCCCTACATGCTGCTCCTGGCCTTCCCCCTTGCCCCCTTCCCTCCTGCCATGTCTGGTCTGTTGTTGTGCCCCTGTGCCCTCCCCCCCACCCTTCATGGTCTGTTATGCTACAACTTACCTTCCTGTCTGTCCAGTATGGTCAGCTTGCTGCCCTTGCCTCTTTACCCTCTGCTCTCAGTTGTCCATGTGCATGGTCCTGTCCCCTCCCTATTTCTTTCCATGGTCAATTGCACTGCATTGCTTTCCTGCTTCCCTCTGTGATGTATTGTGCTGCTGCAACCCCTGGCGCCTCCCCTGTAAGGTCAGTTTGGTCAGTTTGGTGTCCCTGCCCATTTCTCTCCGGCTCTCTGCTATCCAAGTGCATGTCCCTACCCCATTCCTCCTGCCCTCAGTGATCCAATGTACCATACTTGCCAACATTTTGAAATTGGTAAGAGGGAGATTTTGAAATAAAAACCTGTGGAATAATTATTTGCATTAACTTACATTGAAAAGAGAGATTTTAGGCAGGAGACAGATCAAATAAATCCTTTTTGGGCTTAAAAACTTCGGGAGTCTCCTGCTGAATTAGGTCTGTTGGCATGTTTGGTTGTACTGCCACTGTCTCTTCTTTCTGCCCTCAATGGTCTGTTATATTCCTACAGACTCTCTTGCCTGGCTTGCATGGTTGGCTTGTTGCTGCATACCACTTTCACCTGCCCTCCATGCTGTGTTGTGCTGCCACTGCCCTTCCTGCCTGCCAGCATGGTCAACTGGTTGCCTCTGCATTCTCCTCCCTTCCCTCAATTATCTGAGTCTGTGCCCCTGGCATCTGTCGCCCCACAGTATTCTAATGAACAACTAGATTGCTAACATTCTTTATTCATTACAAAAGTGTGGCACACCTGACGCCATCTCGATGTAATCAAAACAGTGATACCTAAAGCATTTCAATTTGAAATTATAAATTTGAGAGGACCATATTCCCATAGAAATTATGGTTAGTGCTCTAAAAAAGTAAAATGAGGACACCGTTTCTGAGTTCTCAAATAGCAACCAAGCACTTTTAAATTATTTGCTAACTTGATTTTTTTTATCAAGTTGATCACTTGATTATATGTTGCACTTAGGGTGGAGCATGTGGCGTTACGGCCAGAGCTGCAGACTTTGCAACTGGGGAAACAGGTTTGAGTTTAAGCTTCAGCTCGACATTCTGTGATTCTGGGCAACTCACTTAATCTCCTCATGCCCAAAGCCCAAAAGGAATGTGTCTTTGTGTAATGCAAATGATGCTCATGTAAAGCACTCCAATACCTTCGGGTCAAGTCTGCACTATATAGAACTGCTAAAAAATGAAAAAATAAGTGTTTTGCACACTTCTGTCATTGGGTTACACTTGGGCTACATTTTGGCTGGTATTTGTGTTACCGTTGGGCTCATTTGAGATGTCATCAGTGATGTCATCAGTGATGCCACTGAACATGTCATGAGTGATGTAATATGTGATGTCATCAGCATTGCGGTGGCGTGGGTTATACTTAGCACAACTAACTATAACGGCCAAATTTATCTGGTTTTGCACGTGTAAAATGTCCAACTAACTATAAGGACCCTGAAACCTGTGGTTTTTTCAGTGAATTTCAAATGTTTTTTCAATGCTTATTTCTAACTTTAACGTCTCTGAAACCTATGTTTTTTTTCAGTGAATTTCAAAGGGTTTTTGAAATTAAAATTTCTAACTATAACGTCCCCGAAACCTATGTTTTTTTCAGTGAATTTCAAAGGTTTTTTAAATTCTAATTACTAACTATAACGTCCCTGAAACCTATGGTTTTTTCAGTGAGTTTCAAAGATTTTTTAAATGCTAATCTCTATAACATCACTGAAACCTATGGCTTTTTCTGTGAATTTCAAAGGTTTTTTAAATGCTAATCTCTAATTGTAATGTCCCAAAAATGCTTTTTCAATTTTTTTTATACTTTTATAAAAATAATGTGATGTTTTCTCTTTTATAATATATGAATTTACATTTTTATCTATTTATTTTTTAAAGTGGATTCGCCTATCGATCATGTACCAGTGGGTGTGCGAATCCAAGAATGTTGGCGCAATATTGGTTAAGTCGTGTACGATGCGCATTCGGTATGCGAGGGGTACGCGGTTCTTGGCCCCGCACAACATAAAGTACTTATTTCCGAGGGTCACGCCAGGTGCGCGAATCCAATGCAAATGTATTTGTTTTAAAAGTATAGTAACTTTAATATGTATTTTATACCAAGAGATTATTTAACATAATTGTAAATATCATATATTTGTAACTGCAATAAAGATATATTATTGTTAAATATAGGAAATCGCGTTGGGTGCGCTTTGGTTGTAAGTCGGGTGCACGCTGCTTGCGTACCCGGTGCGAGAATCCCATGTGACTTCAAAAGAAAGTATTTCATTAGTTAAGAAGCTTTTGACTCTAGAACTTTCAGGACCCCACCCAATGCTTTCATTCTTTCAACTGCATCTATAGAGGTACAGCTGTTGTGTTTTTCACTTCCTCTGTGGATTTTTCGGGTGTTTTTTTCTTCGTCAAAAAATAGCTGCTTCCAATTCAGCACAACAGCTTCCACCTGAAGATTAAGAAGTGTTGGAAGAACCAATGAAAGTGAGATATGAGAGTATAGTTTGGGCTTTCTTCTCAATTCCAGCTGGGGAGAAGAAAGTAAATGCATGAAAGGTGACGTGCACAATTTGTGAGAAGGTCCTGTCACGAGGATCTGACAAAAAATAGTAATGCGGCACCTCTTCAATGCTCAAGCATCTACAAACAATCCATCCACGGCATCTCACGAGGGAACAACAGTGACGATACCTACAGAAACAGCAAGACTGTGCTGGAACAAGTATATCATCTGGTTCCTCATCAACATCAAGACCAAACATAATTCCTGAATTTGCTAGAGTGAAGCAGCATTGTGTCAAATGCAAAAAAAATTATGTTACGGTGAACAATCAGTGGATGCCATCATAGTTGCTATTAAAAACCACCATTGCAAATGAATTTATTTTTTTGCAATGACTTTGTAATTGGATAATGTTTTCAAAGTTTTCACCGTTGGTTCTGTTAATTTTTTCCTTTTTTTTAAAACGAAAACCACCAAAAACATACAAAAAGGAGTTGAAATAACACAAAAAAATTATAAAAGAAACAAAGAAGAAAAAATTGTTCTTTTTAGAACCACCTATGTGGTTAATAATAGACAAATTTGTAAGTGTTGTATGAATTGTGGCAAGTGTAATATATGGAGAAGTGTATGGGTAGTACATATGTGATTGCATGAGTGCATGTGTAGTCCCTGCGTAATTGGAGAAGTGCATGTGTACTACCTGAAAGATTGCATGAGTACATGGGTAATGCCTGGGTGATTGTAACAGTGCATGTGTAGTGGCTGGAGGATTGTATGAGTGCAGGGGTAGTGCCTGCATGATTAGAGGGCTGCATAGATAGTGACTAAAGGAATACATGGGTAATGTTTTGGTGATTGAAGATTGCATGGGTAGTGTCTGGTTGATTGGATTAGTGCATGGATTGTGCTTGGGTGGTTATAGGAGTGCAAGAGTGGTGCCTGGGTGATTGAAGGAATGCATGGCTAGTGCCTGGGTGATTGGATGAGTCCAAGGGTAGTGCCTGGGTGATTGAAGGAATGTGTGGATAATGCATGGGTGATTGGAGGAGTGTATAGATAATGCCTAGGTGCAATGAGGAGTGCATCAGTAGTGCCTGTGTGGTTGCATGAGTGCATAGGTAATGCCTGGATGATTTTATAAGTGCATGGGTACTGCCTGAAAGATTGGAGGACTGCATGGATACTACCTGGGTGATTGCAGAAGTGCAAGGATAGTGTGTGGGTGATTGGAGGAGTGCATAGCAAATGCATGGGTGAAAGGATGAGTGCAATGGTAAAGTCTAGGTGATTGGAGGAGTGCATAGATAGTACTTGGGTGAGTGAAGGAGTGCAAGAGTAGTGCTTGGGTTATTGCATGAGTGCATAGGTAGAGCCTGAATGATTTTCTAAATGTTTGTGTACTGACTGGGTGATTAGAGGAATGCATAGGTAATGCCTGGGTAATTGCATGAGTACACGGGTAGTGCCTGGGTGATTAGAGGTGTGCATACATAGTGCCTGGGTGATTTTATAAGTGCATGAGTACTGACTGAGTGATTGAAGTAGTGTACGGGTAATGCCTAAGTGCATGGAGGAGTGTATCAGTAGTGCATGGGCGATTGGAAGAATGCATAAGTAATGCCTGGGTGATTTTATAAGTGTATATGTGCTGCCTGGGTGATTGGAGGACTGCATGGATAGTGCTTGGGTTATTGGAGGAGTGCAAGGGTACTGCCTGGGTTGTTGCATAACTGCTTATGTAGTGCCTGAGTGATTGCATGAGTACAACAGTAGTGCCTATGTGATAGGAGCAGTGCAAGGGTAGTGACTGCTTGATTATATAAGTGCAGGGTAAGTGCATGGTTGATTATGTAAGTGCAGGGGTAGTGCCTGGGTGATTAGAGGAGTGCATAGGTAGTATCTAGGTGATTTTATAAGTGCATGGGTACTGCTTGAGTGATTGAAGGACTTCATGGGTGCAGGGGTAATGTCTGGGTCATTGGAGGAGTGCATGAGTAATGCTTAAGTGATTTCATGAGTGCAGGAGTAATGTATGGGTAATTTGAGGAGTGCTTGAGTAATGTCTGGCTGATTGCATGAGTGCAGGAGTAATATCTGAGTGGCAGCATGACTGTAGTGGTAGTACCTGGGTGATTGGAAGAGTGCATAAGTAGTGTCTGGGTGATTTTATAAGGGTATGGGTACTGACTGGATGATTGAAGGAGTGCATGGATGGTGCCTGGGTGATTGCAGCAGGTCAATAGCAGTGCCTGAGTTATTTATGAGTGCATAGCTAGTGCCTTGGTGAGTGCATGAGTGTAAGGGTAGGGCTTGGGTTATTGCATGAGTACACAGGTAGAGCCTGGGTGATTGCATGAGTGCAGTGATAGTGCCTTGATGATTGCATAAGTGCATAGGTAGTGCCTGGGTGACTTTATAAGTGCATGGATACTGACTGGGAGATTGATGGAGTACATAGATACTGCCTGGGTGATTGAAGGAGTGCAAGGGTAGGGCATGGGTGATTAGAGCAGTGAACAGCTAATGCTTTGGTGAGTGCATGAGTGTAAGGGTAATGTCTAGCTGATTGTTTGAGTGTAAGGGTAGTGCCTTGGTGATTGAAGGAATCCATAGGGTATACCTGGGTGATTGCATGAGTGCAGAAGTAGAGCCTGGGTGATTAGAGGAGTAGATAGGTAGTCTCTGGTGATTTTATAAGTGTATGGTAAGTGCCTGGGTGATTGAAAGAGTGCATGGGTAATGTTTAGGTGATTGCATGAGTGCAAGAGTAAAACTGACTACCATTTTGGTATTCACAGAAGGCACTTACTCATCAATGAGTAAGTGCCTTCTGTGAATACCAAAATGAGTAAGTGCCTTCTGTGAATACCAAAATGAGTACGGGCCTTCTGTGAATACCAAAATGGTAGTAAGTTTAGGATTTTGCCGTAAGTTTGGTCTGTGAATTGGGCCCTGGGTGGTTGTATGTGTGTAGTGGTAGTTCCTGGGTGATTGCAGAACTGCAAGAATAGTGCTTGTGTGTTTGGAGGAGTGCAAGAGTAGTGCCTGGGTGATAGAAGGAATGTATGGATAGTGCCTGGGTGATTGGATGAGTGCAAGGGTTATGACTGGGTGATTGAAGGAGTACATTGATAGTGCATGGCTGATTGAAGGAGTGCATGGGTAATACCTAGGTGCATTGAGGAGTGCATTAGTAGTGCCTGTGTGATTGCATGAGTGCATAGGTAGTGCCGGGCTGATTTTATAAGTGCATGGGTAGTGCCTGATTGATTGAAGGAGTGCATGGGTAATGTCTGGGTGTTTGCAAGAGTGCATGTGTAGTGCCTGTGTGATTGGAGGAGAATATGAGTAGTGCCTGGGCTATTGCATAAGTGCATGGGTACAGGCTGGATGATTGGGGGAATACATTGATAGTGCTTGGGTGATTGGAGGAGTTCAAAGGTAGTGTCTGGGTGATTGGAGCAGTGCATAGCTAAAGCATTGCTGATTGCATGAGTGCAGGGGTAATGTTTGGGGGATTAGAGGAGTGCATAGGTAATGCCTGTGTAATTGCATGAGTGTAGGGGTAATGTCTAGATGATTGCATGAGTATAGGGGTAATGTCTAGCTGATTGCATGAGTGTAGGGGTAGTGCCTGCGTGATTTTATAAGTGAATAGGTATTGGCTGGGTAGCTGCATGAGTACAGGGGTAGTGCCCGGGTGATTAGAGGAGTACAGGGGTAGTGTCTGGGTGATTTTATAAGTGCATGCGTACTGCCTGAGTGATTGAAGGAGTGCATGTTTAATGACTAGGTGATTGCATTAGTGCAGGGGTAATGCTTGGGTAATTGGAGGAATGCACAAGTAATGTCTGGATGATTGCATGAGTGCAGGGGTAATGTCCAGGTGGTTGCATGAGTGTAGTGGTAGTGCCTGGATGATTGGAGAGGTGCATAGGTAGTGTCTGGGTGATTTTATAAGTGCATGGTACTGGCTGTGTGATTAGAGGAGTGCATAAATACTGCCTGGGTGATTGAAAGAGAGCAAGGGTAGTGCATGGGTGATTGCATGAGTGCAGGGGTAATATTTGGGGATTGGAGAAGTGTATAGGTAATACCTGGGTGATTGCAAGAGTGTACGGGTAATGTCTAGCTGATTGCATGAGTGTACGGGTAGTACCTGGGTGATTGGAGGAGTACATAGGTAGTGTCTGGGTGATATTGTAAGTGTATGGGTAGAATAGGACAAGTTACAATGCAAACGTTTACAACGCATGCCTTTACAACACAGGTTTTACATAGCAACATCCATTACAACGCATGATTTTACAATGCATGCCATCACAACGCATTTTTAGAAGCTGCACTTACAACGCATTCCATTACAACACATACCATTACAACGCATAATACTTTTAGGGCAACAGGAGTGTAAGTGTTGGATAGTGTAGGGGTAAAAATTACCATTCCCACTCCAGTGAGTGCAACAGTAGGGTAAGTGTTGGATAGTGTAGGGGTAAAAATTACTATTCCCACTCCAGTGAGTGCAACAGTAGGGTAAGTGTTGGATAGTGTAGGGGTAAAAATTACTATTCCCACTCCAGTGAGTGCAACAGTAGGGTAAGTGTTGGATAGGGTAGGGGTAAAAATTAGTTTCCCATTATTTACCTTATAATGCGTTGTAATGGCATGCGTTGTAATGGCATGCGTTGTAATGGCATGTGTTGTAGTGACGTGCGTTATAATGGCTTCCTTGCAATGTAAAGGATGTTGTGTTGTAATGACTGCATTGTAAAAGTAGTGCATTGTAAAGACTGCGTTGTAATGGTTGTTTCCCGTATGGGTACTGGCTAGGTGATTGGAGAAGGGCATGGATAGTGCCTGAGTGATTGGAGGAGTGTGGGAATAGTGACTAACTGTATAGATGAGTGCATGGGTAGTGTTTGTAAAAAGGGATGAGTGCAGTAAAAGCGGCTGTAAATATTTGTTCACATTATCATGCTTATTACCTTATTTCATCTTACCTTTTTTTACTAAAGAAGATACAAAACTCTGTGGAACTATTTTACAGTAGTTTTTTTGTAAACTGAATTTAAAATCTATTCAAACCTTCTGTAGAAAAGAAGAAGAAAAACTGTTATTGCATATACTATTATAGTTTTAAGAACACAACATAATTTTAGAATTGCATAACAGATCAGTTTCCCTTTTTTGCTGTTCTCAGATTCTACTGAATTTCACCATGCACAGTAATTTTAATGTAGATCATCATACAACAGCTGGACTCTGTCGAGCTATGAACATTGCGGCCATGAGGTAAACGGCTGCGGACCGCAAGGAGAAGGAAGCGCGCGCAATGGGTTTTCAAGCGCCCCCTCGCACTTCCTCACCCACCGCTCCTTAAATATCGCTGACCGGGCTACATGACTCCATGCCGGCGTCCCATGAGAGTGGCTCCGGCGGAGAGAGAAACTCGACGTGGCTGAGGGCAGCGGGACTGCTAGGGCACCTCCAAGCCGCGTGCATTCTAAGGGACAGAGTCAGCACAAGTTACGGCGAGGCCCATACAGCTTCTCCGTTTTTTGCAGAGAGGAGAATTGTCTCCATACAAACATATAGGTGCGGGGCCCCCAGCAGGATGGCAAAGGCTGGAGGGGTCTGAGCAAAGACTCCACACGGCGCTTTCCCCTTGTGGAGAAGGTGAGCTCGATGTTTGCAGAGAAAGCTGGCGAGAACCCCAGTGTTACTCCAGATAAGATCTCAAGGTACACTCTGCGCACCAGAGCCGTTGACACTTTGGGGAATCCTACTGGGGTAAGTCACAACTCTAAATCATTCCCAGCTAAAACAGGCCCTGGGGAAATCTCTGCTGGTACCATCCCCCCAAAGGCTGTAAGAGTAAGAAAAGCCACTAAACAGCCAGGGAAGAGTCCATGTGGTGTGGAGAAAAAATCTCTGTGTTGCAAATTAAAGTCTATTCTTCTGGACCTCAAGGAAGAACGTAAAAGTCGGTTCAAAATATCGGAGGCGAACCAAGCAGATATTCAAGCTTCCTGTACGGTACTTGCACTAAAGTTAGTCGACGTGGTTGCACGAACTGGACTAGAGGAGGTAGTAAGCCTGATGCAAAAGGACATATCCAAAAATCCTAACGGTGTAGAGGCACTGGCTAAAGAAAACTCCAGTCTTAGGGAAGATCTGAAAAGAATAGAGAACCACACTCGAAGGAATAATTTTCGAATTCTAAACATTCCAGAAGCAGAGGAGGGGACAAATCTTAAAGCCCTAGTGATTAAACTGCTAATGGAGACGGCCCTGAAGGATAGACCGGACATCAACCTGGATCAGGAAATACAACGGGTACATAGGGACCCATTCAAGAGGAATCCACAGCGGCAGAAGCCAAGAAAAATCTTGATAAATTTCCTATCTTATGCAGTCAAAGAAACCATCTTGCTAGCTGCATTAAGAAATGGTCCTTACTCAACCTAGAATCTTACGTTTACCATCAGATGGGATGTATGTCATGCAACAGACCAGAAACAATGGGAGCTGGGGAAAAGAATGGGGGAGCTAAATAGTTTGGGTGCTAAGGCCCAACTAAAATTTCCAGCCATGCTCAGCAGCATATGGAACAACCAAATGCGCAACATACGGTCCATAGAAGAGGCAGACTGTTTGATAGCTAGCATAAGAAAAGGTGGGGGCTCCTGAGAAACGAGTCTTCAATTTAGTTTAAGGAAGCGTTGAAGATTGAAAGAAAATGTAATAAAATATAAAAGCAAAAACAAATAAACATACGCATATAAAGTCATAAAAATAAATAAAATAAAAGAACAAAAACACAGACTTATAGTTAGACACACCGGGTGGAGACGGGGGGAGGGACGAGTGGGTAGCTTGGTTATATCATCGAGGTTTTTTTTTTTTTACAAACCTTTTTCTCTCCGGCGGTCCCAACAGGCTTTATGCCTGACAGTTTTGGAAGGGTTCCTATGGGGGGGTAAAGGGGCAAGGGGGCAGAGTAGGGCACTGGGTGGGGAGCAGTGGGAGAAAATAAAAAGTCAGTCCTTATTTCACATATCATCACGATGCATTTTTAAAACAGGGAAACTGAGGCCCTTTGGTCCAAGAAAGCAGGTGTACTTTAAGACAACTGGCCGGGAAGGATAATAATTTACAAATTGTAACTTGGAATGTTAATGGCCTAAGATCTAAAAATAGACAGAGACTGGTAAGGAGATATTTGGAAGAATCCAATGCCCATGTAGGCATTATACAAGAGACCCACCTAACGACGAGTGAGAGTAGGGGGCTATACCTAAAACAAAGATGGATAGGGAGTTACGCTGCCTCCGATCAATCAGAATACTTAAAGGGAGTTGCAATAATAATTAGGAAAGGGTCAGGAGTTGAGATGATCTCATCTAAAACTGACAGTTCAAGTAGATGGGTCATGGCCACTCTTAGATGTTTGGGTTACGAATTTGTCTGTGCTGGTTTTTATGGTCCAAATGTGGACGACCCCCAGTACATTGTAGATCTGCGACTCATGTTAGCTGGGGCAGCAGCCCCTATAATAATAGGGGGTGATTATAATACCCTCCTAGATCCAACTTTAGATATGTCTACAAGTAGAAGAGGGGCTCAAGCCCAAGGGCCAAAGACAAGACAGGTCTTTAAACATGTGCTATTTGAATTAGGTTTGGTCGACTCCTGGAGATATTTAATGCAAGATAAGAGAGGCTACACTTTCCATAGTAAAAAATATCATCATTTTTCACGATTGGATTACCAAGACAGAGAGTGGGCTGGAACATTAAAAGAGGTTCTTATACTCCCAGGACATATCTCTGACCATGCTATGGCTACTATTTCATTGAAGTGAGTTAACATGAGGGACAATACGAGATGGACGTTGAAAAGATCCATTTTATTGGATCTAGATGTGACCGCCTGCCTGAAAAAAGCCACTTTAGAGTTTTTCCAGATTAATTCTCATTCAGCTCCAATTGATGTCATTTGGGATACTTTTAAAGCTTATCTTCGGGGGTCCTCCAAAGTCAGGTCTCATTTAAGAATAAGGTGAAAAAACCAATCAATGAGATTGTAAAAAAACAATAAATCTGCATTGAAAATATTTACAACAAGTGTAACTATCTGTTTATCTATTTAGACTCTCTAAATTACATTCTTCAACTACATTAAGTCTTTTAGATCTCTCAAGTACATTTTGTAAAATATACACTCTCATTTACATCGCATATAATATACAGATCAAATATATAAACTACATCTTTCAAACACAATTTTCCAAATGCAATATGAATTAGCACAAACAATAATCCAAACAGTAATTGTTCACATCCACCCAATATGCCGAATAATGCTTCCATAATTCATTTGCATTGAAAATATCCAAAATAAACTTGTTAATTTGTATTCACATTTTCCCAATCGGCCGAATGATGTTTTCAAAACTTTGGCATAAAAAATATCAGATATGAATTTGGTAATTCGTGAGGCAACCTACATTTGAATTCCAAATGGGCCTCATTGCAATGTGTCCATCCTTTATTGCACTTTAAATACACAATATAATGTCCAGATGTTGAAGTAGGTCCTTCATGGAAAATAATAGCCACTGCTTTAAAAGGTCTTCCTGAAATTGATACTTGACTTGCCACAAAACTTTTAATTTTGGTTTCCAATTTTCTTCCATCTGCTCTACAACGGTGTAGCATTAAAATTACATATTGTCCAAATCTTTCTATAAATAATGCTGACAACATTTCTGATTAACAATGAGAACATTTCATATCTTGATTAGCTGTTTTTACTAATTTGTTAAAAGACACTGATCTGGTATTGTCAAATATATGAATCGTTCAGTGTCTATTTCAGTGGTAAAAAGAAATATTGAACACTCTTCACATTTATGATCCCATCTGTAACTTAGTCCAAACAAATGTTCAATTTCTATTCCTTCATCTTCCAATACTGCAAGCATAAACATAAGAAATTCTTGTGCATCTTGTTGTACATTCAATGTAAATATCAATGATCCAGTACATATATCCAAAAAATGCTGAATGCCAGAAGCAGTATAGATTTTAGTTCCATCAGTTACCAACTTTTGAAAAATATAATGCAGTAAAGAACAGAATCTTTTTTCTCGATTTTCCGCAATTTCATGATGAAGATCCTCTAGATAAAACACAACATTCACAATTACATTAGCATAGCAGTTGATACCTGAACTAATTTTTAACTGGTATCCTAAAACATCATCAACAGTGTCATTTTCTTTGTAGTTTCATCATTCTCTTGGATTGTTTTCTTGTTGTTGAATCTCAGTGGAGTATTTGTCATATTTCCGTTTTGGACACACTACACGTTTCTCATATACGGGATATTCTCCTAAATTAGGAACATAACGTCTTCTTAACCGATTGTACTCTCTTACACAATTTACATCACCACTAATCTTTTTCTCATCAAAATCAATCAAATACAAACCAGATAATGTTCTTACTCGAGACAATGCAACATATGCCATGCCTTCTTTAAACACTGTACTTCCAATATTTACCAAAGCACTGTCTACATTTAAACCTTGAGATTTATAAATGGTTACAACATATGCTAAAGAAAGAGGAAGCTGTTTTCTACAAACATACAAGTCTTTTACAAGCAAAAAACGAATAGTAGAATGTCCAATCTGTTTTAACTCTTCAATCTGACCAAATTTAATCTTCAAAAATTCAATTCTATCTCTCTTCTGAAAATTTACAAAATTAACAACTTTTTCCATTGCTCAATTTACTAAACCTTCTTCCTCATTCAAACTACGCTGTAAAATTACCCGACAGTTTACACATACATATAAAGTCTTTTCTAAACCTGCAGTCTTAGATGTCGATTTTTCTGAAGAATCCACTTTTGACTGTAATTTCTCTGAGAGAAGAATAGTAACTCCTTCGTGTTCCATTTTATCGATACCTTCCCTTTTCAGTATTGGTTGTTGTTCCAATTTCAAAAGTTCTTGATTGAATGTAGAACACTCCTGCAGTGTAGGTATTAGGCAAACTATAGACTTCTTTTGTCCAATTTGTTTGTATATTATTTCAGGTGCTTTGTTTTCATTTGGAAACAAGTTTGTTAAAAGCAGACTTTGTAAAGCTTCTTTTCCATGTTTTGTTCAAACACCAATTCTTATATCTTGAGGAATGTTTCCATAATGTTCATCACTTGCTTGTCGCATATTCCTAATAAGTTCTTTACATTTGAAATGAGACCAAATGTTGACATTTCCAATACTTCCCAAAGATTTCTTAGTGTCATCATGGAGAAGTGTTTTAAAAACAGGTTGTCCTTTTATAGGAGTAAGTTGTAATAGGTCACCGAATAGAATTACATGTTTTCCTCCAAATAGAACATCATAATATGTTTTTAAAATCTGCTGCATTCTTAAATGTACAAAGGTAAGCATTAAGTTTGAGACCATGCTCACCTCATCAATGATTAGAAATGTAATTTTCTTGAGTACTCTTGAAACTTCATAACAAGCTTCTCTAGATAGCTTGTGATATTCCAGCTTATTTTCATGTTCAACTGGTAGCATGAGTAATCGATGCAATGTAATCCCTTTAATTTTGTGTTCTGCTAACCCAGTTGGAGTGGGTACAACACAAGATAAATGTTATTCAGTGGTTTTGTGTAGATAACTGGTCAAAACTGTAATTAAGAAACTTTTTCCTGTTCCAGCTTGCCCACTGATGTATATTCGAATAGGTTTAAATGATGTGCATTGGCATTCTTTTCTTTCATGCAGTAAACCATGGTGTATCTGTTGTGTCACTTGTTGATATATTTCTTTTTGTTCAATATTTAGTTTTTCTTCTAAGTTTCCCAACTCAATAATATCCTGTTGTGCTTGTTGCATTGCTGTTTGAACCTCATTTATGGCTATTGCTGCTTGATTTTGAAGAATTGGTTGTGCTAGGGGATCTTGAGTTAGTGGAGCAGAACTTTGACTATCTTGAGAACTGTCTCTAGCTATTTCAGCTTCAATCTCTTCATTTAACATTTGTAGATAAGTTGGAAAAATTGTGCATTGAATGCTATCTTTACATACATTAAAAGAATCTTCATAGCAGTTAAAATCTCCAAGTAATTCCATTACACTACGCCAAGGCACGAAGAGCTGAAGAAGTGCTAAATAAATAAATTCCCTTTTATCTGGATTTTCACAACTGAGTTTACTGTGGTTAATAAGATTTTCTTTGGCATGCTTTACCAAACATCCGTCACATCCAATTACTGCATATTTTTCTTCATTTATATTTTCTGTAACATTTCTCTTAAAACTGTAATGTTGCAGTACTTCATAGAGACATATGTTTTCCAGATGTGGACTCTTTTTGGGATTATAGGTATCCAACATATTAGTTTTAACAATATCTGTACTTTCTGGTTCATTCAATGCTAAGTATTCAATTTCTTGTAGAGATTTCAATACTCGATTTCGTGTTGCAGCAAGACCTAGACTTACCCAAATGATTCCTCTTGACTTTGAATATAAAATTGCAGAGGTCAACCGATCCATACATTCGATGGGAAAGCATCTTCAAACTAAAGCTGTACAATTGGTTACTAAGGGTCTTCTCTTGTGAAATTTCTTAACACATTTCTTCCTACTCCGTCTTTTCTGATTTGGTTATACATGATGTAACATAGCGAGCAACAGCAATCAAATTTTCAGCAATATACGGGATATCCATGTTTGCATTCCACATTGTCAAAATAATTAGATTGTAGTCATTAATATACTTTGAAACTTCAGTTACAGTATGCCTTACTGCTGACATGAAACTATTGACTCTTCCTTTTGAAATTACTGGATGTGGTAATCCAAAATGACATTTTGTATAAACTTTTCCCTTTGACGTGTATTTTCATCGACAATATTTTCCACATTGATGACTTTGAAACGGTAAAACTTTTTGTCTTAAGCTGTTTTCTCCTCCTTTTTTTGGAATGGCACAGGTAACATAGGGCCAGATGTAGGTGGCCAAATACCGATCGCTAACGCTGAAATTTGCAGAATTTTGGCGTTTGCGATCGGTATTTGGCTGAGAGCAATGTAGGTGAGTTTAAACCTACTAGCAAAATAAGAAATCGCAAAATTTGCGATTCCTTATTTTGCTCTTGCATTTAAGGAATCGCAAATTGCGATTCCTTAAATGCAATGTAGGTAGCACAAACGAAAGTGCACTTTAGGCTTAAGGAATCGCTAATTACCACCAACTTCAAGTTGGTGGTAATTAGCGATTTCCTGTAAAAAGGCACTTTTTTGCTTTTTTTAAAGTGCCATGTGGCACACATTCATGCTCTTAGGGCAGAGGTATTCAAACTGTGGGGCGGGCCCCCCTGGTGGGCCATGGCAGTGTTCCGAGGGGGGCGCGAAGGCCTCAGTAAGAACTTGTAAATGAAAATGGCCTGGTAACATAAATTTGTTTATTCGCTGCGTTTCCAAGCTTTCTTCATTTACAAGCAGCAGCTGAAATGCATGGCAAGGTCAATGAAAGGATTTAAAAAGGACACAATTTTCTTTAACTATTTTGTTCAGTTTTTTTCACCTGCAGGTAACTGCAGATAGCATAACACACGCTTGAAATGAAAAATAATTTCAAATTAGTACTTCTGAAACCTCAATTTGTTAATGTCTCTGTGTAAGGCCAAAGAGCCACATAATTGAATCATAGGTGGGCGCAGTAGGGAAAAGGGGCATGTGTGTGCATATATATAGAGTGCTACAGGTCCCAGCCTCTTACACAAAGCACTGTGAATGTGAATATGTCAATTCTTATTTCAAAAGTATATACACAGTATAAGATAGGGTGTTGCAGAATGGTTTAGTCAGAGACACTAGAATTATGTGAGTGGAGCACCAAATTATGCAGCAGTGTTCACGAAACTATGCAAGAAGAAAAGGCAAATAATGCAGCATATTTTCTGACAATATTAATTCATTATTTTGTACTTTTTAAACAAGATAATAATATTTGGGCAAAGATTTTACCTCATTAGTACCAGTTTACCAAATACAGAAATAAGCAAATGAAAGGTGACCAGTTAAACTTTGTGAAGGGCCTTCCACTGCGTGGGAACACATCACCATATTTTAGTAACTTTTGATCATTTTGAGCCAGAAATATTTTTTTTTCTAAAATCTGCAGCTTATGCACCAGGTGATGGCTTATAATGCTAATTATGTGAAAAAAGCCACAGAATGGTATAATTCTAGTGGATCTGGGTTTAGTGTTTAACATAAAACAAGTGCTTTCAAAGCATGTCTTTAGTAATAGGTAATCAGACTGTACCTAGTGCAAGCATTTCTATAAGTATCCATTAAAATGACACTTTTCAGAATTCAACACCATTATGTCACATGTCATCATGAAACTTGAAGTGACTCCATCAATTAAGGCTTATACTGGGTTCTAAGCAGCCCTTACATTTGGTAATTAACCAATCCCACACATTTACATTTCTTTCAGGCAGCAGGCGTCTTGGTCGCTGTCATGCCCTCGGCTTCACAACACATGAGAGCACCACACTCCCCCCTTCGACTTTCACCCAGAGGCACCACAACATCCACATTAACTATGCAGGATTGGCTGTTTCTTTTTTGTTTACCAAAAAGAATGGAAACTGGTTTTGTGAAATCAAAATAAATATAGGCACATCAGTCCCCACAGATCCTGCCCACTTTGACATTCATATGTAATTTCAGGCAAGCTGAAGGGTGGCTGCAGGGTCTCATTTTCAGTTCCCTGATCATCTGGGCCCAGTAGAAAGAGGGAAAGAGCGAGATCCATGGATAACATCAAAGACATGGCCCATAGGAGGGGTGCTATCTGGAAGCTAATGTTTCCATCTACAAATGGACAGTCACATGTCACTCTTAGAGAGATGACCTGTGGAAGGAGGCAACATATGGGGGCTGTTTTTTCACGAAAGGGCCAACACTACCATTAATGTTGCAGTGGCACTGGGACCACGTGTGTGAGGGCGCCACTGCAAGGAGTAGAGGCCCATTTTCCTTGCTAGTATTAAGGCCCAGGGCACCAATGTGGCCACATGGAATGAGACCCCAGCACCAGGGAAGGGGGGTGGTGGCAAGATGTGGGGCGTTGTTCCCTTTTTTTGTATTACAAAAATGGACAGTCTACTCTGAGCCTCACGCCGAGGAGTAATAGCTCTGTGTAGTGGGCAGAGAACGAAGCCTGTTTCATAGGGCTGTAGGTATCATTGGTCCTGCAGGCCCAGTGGTGTGAGGGGCCAACTAAATACCAATTATGGCTGCTTTACTATCCTTCCTCCATTGTTCCTTGCTTGCATTAGGCCCCATGCACCCTTGCTGTGCCAGTGTTTTATGCCTCATACCAATTGCCCAAGGGATGTAAATATATTGATGCAGAAGAGACAGCTTAGCTTAGGACTCAGAGTGATAACAGAATGGGTATGATGAAAGATTGGGCCCATGCTTTTAACAAAGAACCTTGCCTGTTTCGCAAGGTAGCAGCTATCATTAGTGCAGCAGGTAAGGTGGCTCTGGATCCTAGGGGATTGAGGGGCCCAGTACATCAGATCATGACTGTCTTACAATCCAAAAGAGGCCCAGGGCCTTGCTAGCATTAGAGCTGAGGAAACATTTTTGCAGAGTGGGGGCAACTTAGGGGGCTCATTTTTTCTGAAAGGGGCGGAGAGTCTGTTTCAGGATTGAAGTGATGGCCAGGCATGGGGGAAAGGCAGAGAGGCAGCCTACTACTCAGGAATGCAGATATTATTAGTGCAATTGGTAAGGTAAGGTAAAGTTGCTTTGGGACCTAGGTGTGTAAGGTGCTAACAATACCCTAAATATGTGGGGTAGAGTTTTTGGGTTAATTTTTGTATTTGTGTGACATATTTTCTTTATACTGCTCACATTTAGTGCAGAATGTGAACTACAGAAAAGTACCCCTGAAAGGATCTCGTACTTCCAGCCCCCTGTGCTCAGCCTTACCACTTCCACTCCCCCAAGTTTTGTCATAAAGTTTTGGAGGGGGGCCTGCCTTCAAAACATTTTCATTAGGGGGGCTCAGAGCAAAAATGTTTGAAGACTTCTGCCTTAGGGCATGTATGTGCGCCACATGTGCACACATGTACATTTCAGGGGTGCAACAGGGTATCCTTTTGACACCCTGGCACCCTTGAAATAGCTCCCGCTATTTGCGATTCCTTAATACCGAATCGCAAATAGTGAATATCTTCCCATTCATTCCTATGGGCCTCCTAGCCCATAGGAATGAATAGGTAGGTATTCCTTATTAACGAATCTCAATTTGCGATTCGTTTTTAAGGAATTTTAAGGAATCGCTAATATTTTAGTGATTCCTACCTACATTCAATTTAGCGAGTCCTTAATAGCGATTCGGTAAAAATTGCTATTAAGGACTCGCTAAATTGAATTTACCTACATCTGGCCCATAGTCTTCAATGAAAGACAAAACAGTTTCATCAGAATCGGTTCCAAATTTAGGTGCATTCTTAATCCAAAATAGCATGTGTATATGAGGAGCACCTCTGGCTTGGTACTCTTTTCTACAAAAGAAATCAATAACTTCTCCAAGAGGTGGATTATTTTTATTGTAGATAAAAGACATCATAGCTTGAAACCTATGATTAAAATATCTGCACACATTTACAGGATACAAGGAACACAGTTCTCCAGCTGTCTTCAATTCAATGTTTTTTAGATTTGAATTTGCTTGTCGTAGAAATTCAAGTAAATCGTCGCATGTGTATTCAGCACAGCTAAGCGTAACAAACCACGTAGGGGTTCCTACATCTCTTAACATACATTTAAGTTCTCCGTGAAGACGATCCGAATATTCATTAGTACCACACTGACACGCCATCAAATTAATTAACTGAGATTCTAAATGATCGTCTCTTTGTTGAACTTTGTCCAAATATTCCTTTGCAAAAACATGTGTAAGATGAACTCCTGTTTTTAATATGTGGTTCACTGCATTTTAAAGTAGGCCTGGGCCAAAATTCCGTTCCGTTCGCGGAAATTGCGATAATTTGGCATTTTCGCGTTCCGCAGAAAGCGCGAAAATGTCAAAATTTCCACATTCCGCAGCTTAGCGATAATTTGTTTCTTGCTCGCGCTGTAAAATAATACATTCTCGTGTGCGCGCGATCGTCTTACCTGAATCCCCGCGTTCGCCGACAAGTTTTCCAGATCCGGTTGCGTTCTCCACGAGATGTTGGATTGTTGGTAGCCATTTGCGCTGTCCCGCGACAGTTCGCGCACGCAGTAACATCATGCGTCGCGCGATCACGTCTTTCTTCTTGCGATCATGCACCGCGAGACAAGTGAAAACAAGATGGCCACGCCCGCGAGCAACCGCATGGGTAAGTTGGCGAGCCGCGACCAAGCAGAAAATACCGCGAATGGGCGGGAAAAAAACTTCCGCATCTTCGCGATATTTCTGCGTGTTTGCGGAGATTTTTAACATTTTCGCGATAATTTGCGAAAGTGAATTTCGCAAATTCAGCCCACCCCTATTTTAAAGTCCAGACAAGTCACTTTCAAACAGAAGATGAAATAAATATGGACTACACTGTTGAAATCTTGGATCTTTTGAGAACAATCTTGTCGTACTATATTCTGAAGCTGGAATTTGTACTGGTCGTTCATCATATCGTCCACCTTTCCCAGCGGGAAAGAGTTGTGGAAAACGAGCTTCTAAACTTTTTTCCTGTACACTCATGGGAGTTCCCTTCGCTTTCTTCATTTGAAATAATTCAATAGTGTTTCCTAGTACTTCTTTCGAATGTACAGGATGTATACTGTAATGTTCATAAATTCCTTCACTCCTGGAGTTGTTCACTTTTTTTTATTTGGCCAGTTTTCTCTTTCATCTTCTAAAGATATTTCTTATTCTTCCACATTTACAGTTTTATAATAAATATTGTTTTGTACAAGATATAATGTAGCCTTTTGAAGTTTGGTGACATCTACTAACTCTTGCCATATTTTCCGACTCTTTATTGGTACACCATTAACTAGAATAGCTACAGGTTCACTTTCCTCTCTCGCTATAACAACAGTTTCAATATTTTTCTTAAATTCTAAAGGTAAATACACAACTCTTCCTTTTAAACCTCTTTGTAAATATGTTGGAGGCAGCTTTCCTGTTTTAGGCTCCTTATGAACTATAGCCTGAAATGGGTGCACAGATTGAAGAAGAATAGACTCATACGTATTTGAATCTACCAGTTGTGGAGGAATAGCTACCAACTCTAAGCTGCTTTTTGGTGGCCATCTTGGAGTGGGCATGCTGTCATTATCCCACACACCTGGACTGGGCATAGAAAAAAAAAAGTGTTGGTTACACCTTCTGCTCTTGGTGGCCATCTTGGAATGGGCTTGTGTCATTATCCGACACACCTGGGTAATGAATTATCCACCTAACACCATCCATGTCTTACGGAGATGACTTTACCATCGGACAATTGACACACTCTCAAAATGGAGTTAAGTCCCGATCCCTCAGGATCCAACGCTTTCATCATCGACTACCCACCCAAAAATGCCGCCAAAAAACACAAGCACCACATACTCAGGGCTAGGCCGAAATCTTAATCTCAGACGTCTATTTTTGCACTAACAAGGGTAGTAGAGTTAATGACCTTATTTTCTACACCAGGAAAAGTGTATATTGGCAAAAGGTCCTCTACTCTATGCTCCGAATAACAAGTTCCAGGAAAACACTGCATGGTCTCAAACTTACTACAGCGCCCTCGCCCACGCTCAACGCCAATGCCTCCATCACCCTCTATAACAATGGGATCATCCTAATCCAAGCCTCCAATGTCAATCTAATTCAGGTAGCCATTATCTTCCCTGTACTTAAAAGCGCGGTTTCAGCGAAGCCCAATGACACCCATTCTCACCCTTCCATCACTCAGGTCATCGCTAGTCCTTCCCCCACCACTCGGGGGAGGCCTTCACTCTCTCTAAATCACTCTTCGCCTTTAGATAATCACAGAGCGGCGCTGTCCCCTGTTGAAGTGCCCCAACCTCCTAGACCCCTGACTCAGAATGTGAGAGACATTCCGGGCTCACCCGATGCACAACCAGCGAAGCCGATTCTATCCCTTCCTCGATCGGACAGATCCCCGTGTGACCTAATATCATTGCCCTCAACAATTGACCCGTCCTCCCCCTTCCCTCTCCCTACGCCTCCTACTATGTCGTTGAAGGTGCAATTGCCCGCCACCGACCATGATCGGTCAAACCCACTCTTTCCTGTCTGACCCCCAGCTCAATGGTCATATCACCCTTGCAAAGGATCCAACCTTGATAACCAAAGGTCAAGGAACTCCGCTAGTCTCATTTGATCAACTCCCTCCCCAGGAACCACTGTCCATTACCTTGGACCCAAAGGACTTATGCCGAGGTTCCCTTTTTCCGCTGGCTTTCTAACACACACTTTACCCCATTCAGACTTGGTTACGCGCCTGGATGATATAACTCTCCAGCTGCACCTCATCACTACTGAATTACATGACCTGAAAGCCCTCTCAAATGATCTTTTCCCCACAATCAGCTCCTGCCTCACCTCTGTGAACCTACCCAGAGCCTCCCCTAGTGGGAGTGAACGCTTGGGCCAGCTTTTAGCCCCCGGCTTGCAAACCATTCTCTTAGCTAACGCGCCCTCCCACGCCAGAAGATTTGAGACTTACCTGGTGCCCAATGATCTCAATAACCTTCACAACTCTTACTCTACTGGGTCCAATCCCAACATGACCCTGCAGAACCAAATACAAACCATCCTTTCTAACCCATACAGAGACCCTCCCTACAATCTTAGAATCATCAGTAAAGACAACCTCAAGAGAGTGAACACCATCCAGTCTCCTTCCCACACTAATCCACCACGACTTAAATGTGTACTCCTCAATTGCAAGTCAGCCAGTAAACACACCGCCGACATCTTCGACCTCATCCAAAATAATGATTTAGACATCATCCTCACTGAAACTTGGCTAAATCCCGCCTCCACTTCTATCCTAGACCTACTAGTACCTCCTACTCACGATATAATTAGGCTAGACAGAGCTCGGAAGCTGGGGGATGGCCTAGCATGTATTTATATGAACACACTCTCGAGTTCTCATTTGGAGTCCTCTTCGCCCTCCTCCTGTAAAAACCTGCTGATTTGCAAACTCCATACCTTTTATCACCCCCCGGGGGACAATCTCCCCTTCATCGAGCAACTAATGTAAGTCATCTTAGGCAATATCGACTCAGCCGTGTCCCAAATCTTCCTGGGTGATTTCAACCTTCACTGGACAAACCCCAATTATCACGCGGTAACTTGCCTTAAAGCATTTTTGAAAGATCACAAACTGATTCAGCACTGTGACCAACCAACTCACAATAAAGGAGAAACGCTAGATCTCATTATCTCGAAAGGGCAGACCATCACATTGGATGCCATTACCCCGTCCGACTACCACTGCATCCTCTTTTATATTAACAGGCAGATTTCATTGAGGAAGGCTCAGCCAACAACATCAAAGATCTGGAAATGGGACCGCAGATCAATAAACTCAGCTGAACTAACAGCCCACTGTAAATCTGCCCTCTCCTCCCAAGCTGACGTGACTGAGGTGCAGTTACTCACTGACTCCTACAACTCGACCATCTCTAACATCATGGACGACATTGCACCGCTCCAACAAAAAAATGCCTCAACAAAAATATCTAAACCATGGTACAATGACAATTTAAACTTGGAGCACCGCAACCTTAGGGCAACTGAACGTTCCTGGAGATCCAAACCCTCCTTGGAACAACTAAAACTCCTTAGAGATGTTAGAAGCTTCTACAGCAAACAAATCAAGAGCGCTAAGGCAGACTACTTCAGACACCAACTTGATCAAGCTGCAAACCGCCCCAAGAAACTTTTCGAGCTGGTTAAACAGCAATCAGTGGTAGGTCCAAACCACTCTGACTCCGAAGGGATCCCACCTTCTTGCGATGATCTTGCTGCTTTCTTCACCGAGAAATCAAGACTCATCACCATTGACCTCGCCTCTAAGAAGGTTCTACTGCTATTCTCTGGGTCTGCACCACCCCTTGACCTCCCAGAAAAGTGCAAACCTATGAGCATTAACACTAAGAACAATGCGTCATGGGGCACCTTTACCCCACTCAGTGAAAAAGACATCAACAAAATTCTTCAGAACATCAATCCATCTAATCACTTCAGTGACCCGCTGCCACCGGCCATCTTCAAAGAAATCAAGAATGTACGCATCCCCACCTGGACAAGGATTGTAAATGCCTCTCTATCACAAGGCACGATCCCAGACTGCCTTAAAGCTACTCAGGTGTCACCTATATTAAAAAAACACTAACGCAGATAAAACTGACCTCAATAATTTCTGCCCTATCTCCAACATCCCCACACTAGCCAAACTACTTGAAAAATGCGTACAATCCCAACTCTGTGCTCACATAGAGAATTTCCAGCTCCCAGACCAGCATCAATCTGGGTTTCGGAAGGGGCACAGTACCGAATCGGCTCTCACACACGTTATGGATGACATTTTTAAAATGCTGGACCAAAATGATTCCTGCCTCCTAATCCTCCTTGACCATTCATCCGCATTCAACACAGTTAATCACGACAACCTCCTATCCATATTGAAGAACAGAATGGGTTTCTCGGGTCGGGTGTTACAATGTTTCTCATCCTTCCTTCACCACAGATCACAAAAAATCAAGGCAAACCACCCCCTCTCCCAGACCACTCCAATAATCAAGGGTGTCCCTCAAGGGTCCGCCCTATCTCCTACCCTCTTCAACCTTTTCTTGGAACCACTAGCTAATTCTCTAAACTCCACGTACACTCTCTTCCATATGTACGCGGACGACACACAACTTTATTTGAAAATCTCTTCCCCGGACAACATCATCTCACTCTACACTACCCTAAATCTATGCAAAACGGAGAACTAGCTACTGCTCAACACCTCCAAAACAGAATTCCTTTTCATCTCCGCCCGAACCACATCCCCATCCTAGACCTTTGGCTGAAGCACCTCACTGCCTTCAACTGCACCCCTCTCACAATGGACTCAGCCAAATCTCTTGGAAGCACCTGAATATGAAAAATCACATCAGCAATGTGTTTAAGGGAGCTAACCACTTGATGAGGACACTTAGAAATATCAAGCCATTCCTTCCTCAAAAAGATTTCAAACAGGTGGTACAAGCATTGGTCCTGCCGAGGCTAGACTACGGCAGCGCTACTCTCTGTGACCTCCCCAAAAACACCCTGGCTCCACTAAGGGCATCACTGAATGCTGCGGCCAGACTGGTCACAGGTATCAAACGAAATGAGCACATATCCCCAATCCTTAAGTCTCTCAAATGGTTGCCCTATGAAACTCGAATTCAGTTAAAGATTGCCGTTCTGGCGAACAACGCCCTGCCTTTCAAAAACCCCTAGGTACCTAGCATAAACGTTTGAACTATCCTGTGGTGGGAGAGCCTCAAGAAGCGCTATCACTCTCCTCCTGAAACCACCCATCCTTAGGAAAAAGAGAACTTGTCTCTGAGCCTTCGCCGGCGCTGCCCCACGGATATGGAACTCTCTTCTACTGAAAGTACGCAGAAACTCATCAACGACTGATTTCAAACTGGAAGCCAAAAGATTCCTAATGAACACATTTTTACCTTAACTGGGTTAGGAACATTTGTTCGAAATCATTGATCCTACAACCATGGTTCCTTCAGGTACCATCATGTGAAGTTGCTCCCCTGTACCGTATTATGTGCCCCCCTTTGTGGCCTGCTATCTTCCGGTTTATTGTATTACTCTCCTGGGTTCATTTGTCTGGGACTCATGCGATTATTCCTGTTATGTACTCCTTCTTGATGTTGATATTGGATCTATGTTCTTCTTTTCCTCATTATGTGCCCTTCTTCGTAGCCTGCGTTATACCTGTTTACTGTGCTACTCTCCTTGATTCATCTGTCTGGGAATTATGCTATTATTCTTGTGGTGTAGTCTTACTTGATGTCGATATTGGATTTATGTCCTGCCTTCCATCCTTTGTAAAGCACTCTGATATCCTTCGGGATCTTGTTTGCGCTATATAAAACTTTATAAATAAATAAATAAATAAAATACAGCTCTAGCTGGCATTTTGTTCTCTTTTAATTTGTTGTAAAAATATTTGCAAATACGTTGATCACTACCCAACTCAAAACGACCTTCCACCAACAAATAAACACCAAATTGCTCCCACTTATCATTGTTTTCCTTTTCACTTTTTTAAATACAGATCAACATTCCTAGCTTGACTTCTATAGTGAGCACGTCAACAACAAATACAAACATAGTTTTGTTTTTCACAAGAAAGTACCTTAAACTTTACAAACTTCTCAGTAGTACTATCTTCCACATCTTCTTCAACACCTACACTTATCAAACTCTCACTTTCTCTATACTCCTCTTGAGGACCAAAGAAAAAAAACTGTATATCATCAGAAACTTTTTTTACATCCAATACTGAACCATGCAAAAGAGCTGTGTTCATTTCATTTTTGCCTGTACTACTGCCGAAGGATAAGAAAACTAGACGCGCAGCGGTTCGCATGCGTGCAATAAAGACGCCGTACCAATTCATTTTGGAGCCTTGACACGCGCAAGAAAGGCATAATAAAACTATATCTGCACTGACTCTAGAAGCCTCGGATTCTGTCACGTATTTACCGCCGTGATGGTAGATATCACGAGTCCTGCGTTGAAATAATCTCGCACCCTGATGAAGACCTCTTATTAAAGAAGCGCCATTTTGGAGGTCGAAACGCGTTGGTATTTTCACGGTGGAGGCGAGCCTCAAAGAACCCAGATAGAACTACTGTCCAAATTATTTCCGATTACTATCCACAGAAAATAATCCCTTCTAATCTATAGGGCTGTGGATCTGGTGTTCCACACACGAGGCCCCCCCATCGTTGCTTTGGCTTCAAACAATAGATTTGCGTACTGTGAGAACTCCACGACAAATGAGTTCCCGTACTCCCATCTCAAAGAAATACGTAGGACTGCTTTGATGTACTCCTATTTAGTGATTTGTATGAATATATTTGTATTAGTACTGTTTACCTGTTTCTCTACTTTGGGTCTAACTACAAGTGTGTACAGATGTAAATATCGTCTATTTGTTGTTGCATTTGTCTTATATTGATTGTCATTATTGTATATAAATATTGTTTGAAACACTGAGTTATAAACACGAGCTGCTGCTGTACAGGAACCATAAGTCTTGATGTAAAGTTTAAATTAGTTTTGGTTTTGTATTTAATTACTGCCCAGGGATAAATAAAAAATCCACTTGGCCTACACAAATATGCTCAATTGATGGTGTCAGAGGTACTCCTGTTTTTTCATTCCATCCTTTGTAAAGCACTCTGATATCCTTCGGGATCTTGTTTGCGCTATATAAAACTTAATAAATAAATAAATAAATAAAATACAGCTCTAGCTGGCATTTTGTTCTCTTTTAATTTGTTGTAACAATATTTGCAAATACGTTGATCACTACCCAACTCAAAACGACCTTCCACCAACAAATAAGCACCAAATTGCTCCCACTTATCATTGTTTTCCTTTTCACTTTTTTAAATACAGATCAACATTCCTAGCTTGACTTCTATAGTGAGCACGTCAACAACAAATACAAACATAGTTTTGTTTTTCACAAGAAAGTACCTTAAACTTTACAAACTTCTCAGTAGTACTATCTTCCACATCTTCTTCAACACCTACACTTATCAAACTCTCACTTTCTCTATACTCCTCTTGAGGACCAAAGAAACAAAACTGTATATCATCAGAAACTTTTTTTACATCCAATACTGAACCATGCAAAAGAGCTGTGTTCATTTCACTTAAAGATAATGCAGGACTTTTTACATAGTACAATCTTCTTACTAACGTCCGCATTTCTGAATGATGGACTGCTAACATTCTTAAATGATGAAAAGTACTTTGACACACCTTTCTAGAAAGACAAGCCAGAGAATGACCCTGCAAGTTAGTATATTTTCTCACTTTACAAGGATCTAGTCCTTGCAACAGCTTAATCTTCTGTTTAACACTTTTTTTAGCATAATGTCGTAAGAAATTTCGTAATATATCAATAGATTCCTTTCGTATACTACACATACTACTACAATCCCACTTACACACTGGAGCTTGTGTACATCTCCCTTGAACTTCTTCAGCTATTACTTCTTCCACATTTCTAGGAACTATCTTTTCTTTTTCAATTGGACAACCATTTTTAACCTCATAACAATGACCACTGGTATCAACTGCATGAACTAATGTATTTTGTTGAAAATACCTTTCTTCATTAAAAAATGTGTCAGTACTAGAAGTGTGCTTCCATTCACCCGAATTTGTTTTGTAAAAGTTAGTTCTATTAAACAGTCTTATTCTTTTACTTTTCTCCTTCATAAAGTGCATTATTTTATTCAATGTTTTCATTCTCTTCAAGACTAATATAAACAATCTTATTTTTAATTCAAAAGTCTTTTCGACTACACTTTCAATTTGTTATTTTTTCTTGTAAGATGCCGATATTCTTTTATATTTTTGGTAATCTTTCAATACATTTTGTAGTACTCTACTTTTACACATTCTCTTCCTAATGTCTTTACATTTTTTCATCCTTCTTTCAACATAGATTGTTTTCCCAAAACCTGATTTTTCATTAATTTGTCCTTTTTTCGTTTCCTTCTGATTGGTTGTACTACTTTTCTTTCTCTTTTCCCCATTTTTTAAATTCATTACGTTCTTTAAAAGACTTTTAACAAATTCTTTAGTTCTCTTACCATAAGTCTTTTTCTTCAATGTCACATGTTGTACTTCATCTAATTTCTGCTTTTCTCTTTTCTTTAAATAGTACTGCTTTTTCTTTGATCTTTTCTTGCCATACTCAATCTTTTTTTGCTAATAATGGTGAATATCTGAAAACAAAGAAAAGTTTAAATAGTTTTGTCAAATTATTTGATATCACTAAAATAATTATATACAAATATTCTCATCTATAAATAAAGAAATATGTTTTAATCACATTGCCAAGCTATGTCTGACACTGCAAAATTCCTACAATTAGAAGACATCACAACCTCGACAACAGAATCACATAGCATAACTGAAGGATTTCTCTACTGCTACCCAAATCAAATGTAAAGTGCAGTCTGTCAAGTTTTAAGGCCTGCATGGTGTTATGATTGAAGTATGTCTCTACTTGCACATGTATTCTCGTATGTGTCATACATTTGAAGATGCTTCACATATAAAACAGAAGTATACATATATTTGTGTGCTTTTATATATAGTCACTATCAAAAAGTATAGACTCATGCATGCATGGTTTCAGAAAGATGGCGAAACTTACAGCAGAAATATGTGAAAGGTTGCTGCTTTGTTTTTGCCTATACTCAATACCTACCTTTTGCCCCTTTCTGTATCCTTCTTCCCCCTGGTGCACCTCTCTTGCCTCTTTCGGCACCCCTGATCCCTCTTTCTGCACTTCCCTTCACTCTTTCTGCACCCCACTTGAATGTTTCTGCACCTCCTTTGTCTGATTCTGCAACTGTCTTGCCTCTTTTTGTACTTCTCTTGCCTCTTTCTGCAGCTCTGTTGCTTCTTTCTAAACCTCTCTCGCCTCTTTCTGCACCCCTTTTGCCTCTTTCTGTACCTCTGTTGCCTCTTTCTGCACCCTTCTTCCCTCTTTGTGCACCTCTGATGCCTCTTTCTGCACCCCTCTTGCCTCCTTCTGCATTTCTTTTGCTTCTTTCTGCACTACTCTTGCTTCCTCCTCCAACCTTCTTGCCTCTTTCTGCATCTCTGTTGTTTCTTTCTGCAATGTTCTTGCTTCTTTCTGCACATCTCGTGTAAATGTCTGCAACCCTCTTGCTTACTTCTACACCTATGTTGGTTCTTTCTGTACTGCTCTTTCTTCTTTATGCACCTATTTTGCCTGTTTCTGCAACTCTCTTGCCTGTTTCTGCATCCCTGCTGTTTCTCTCTGTACCTCTGTTGCTTCTTTTTGTACTTCTCTTACTTCTTTCTGCACCTCTCTTGCTTCTTTTTGCACCCCTCTTGCCTCTTTCTGCACCCTTTTCTCTCTTTCTCCACATCTCTTGCCGCTTTCTGCACCCCTGTCCCCCTTTTCTGCACCTCTCTTACCTGTTTCTGCAACTATCTTGCCTCTTTCTGTAGTTTTCTTCCCTCCTTTCGAGCCTATGTTGCTTCTTTTTGCACTTCTCTTGCCTCTTTGTGCACCCCTCTTGTCTGTTTCTGCACCTCTGTTGATTCTTTCTGCACTAGTCTTGCTTCTTTTTGCACCTCTTTTACAAATGTTGGCACTCCTCTTCCTTCTTCCAGCATACCTCTTTCTCCCTTCTGCACCTCTGTTGGTTCTTTCTGCACTACTCTTGATTCTTTATACACCCCTCTTGCCTCTTTTTTCACCCCTATTCCCTCTTTCTGTACCTCTCTTGCCTCTTTCTGTACCTCTCTTGCCTCTTTCTGCACTTCTCTTGCCTGTTTCTCCACCTCTCTGGTCTCTTTCTGCACCCCTGTTCCCTTCTTCTGCACCCCTCTTGTATATTTGTGCACATCTGTTGATTCTTTCTGTACTAGTCTTGCTTCTTTTTGCACCTTTCTTACACATTTTGACACTCCTCTTGCTTCTTTCAGCATACCTCTTTGTCCCTTCTACAGCACTGTTGGTTCTTTCTACACTACTCCTGCTTCTTTATGCACCTCTCTTGCTTCTTTCTGCACCCATCTTCCCTCTTTCTGTACCTCTCTTGCCTCTTTCTGCACCTCTGTCCCCCTTTTCTGCACCTCTCTTACCTGTTTCTGCAACTATCTTGCCTCTTTCTGTAGTTTTCTTCCCTCCTTTCGAGCCTATGTTGCTTCTTTTTGCACTTCTCTTGCCTCTTTGTGCACCCCTCTTGTCTGTTTCTGCACCTCTGTTGATTCTTTCTGCACTAGTCTTGCTTCTTTTTGCACCTCTTTTACAAATGTTGGCACTCCTCTTCCTTCTTCCAGCATACCTCTTTCTCCCTTCTGCACCTCTGTTGGTTCTTTCTGCACTACTCTTGATTCTTTATACACCCCTCTTGCCTCTTTTTTCACCCCTATTCCCTCTTTCTGTACCTCTCTTGCCTCTTTCTGTACCTCTCTTGCCTCTTTCTGCACTTCTCTTGCCTGTTTCTCCACCTCTCTGGTCTCTTTCTGCACCCCTGTTCCCTTCTTCTGCACCCCTCTTGTATATTTGTGCACCTCTGTTGATTCTTTCTGTACTAGTCTTGCTTCTTTTTGCACCTCTCTTACACATTTTGACACTCCTCTTGCTTCTTTCAGCATACCTCTTTGTCCCTTCTACAGCACTGTTGGTTCTTTCTACACTACTCCTGCTTCTTTATGCACCTCTCTTGCTTCTTTCTGCACCCATCTTCCCTCTTTCTGTACCTCTCTTGCCTCTTTCTGCACCTCTGTTACTTCTTTCTGCTCTTCTTTTGCCTCTTTCTGTACCCCACTTGCATCTTTCTGCACCTCTCTTGCTTCTTTCTGCACTTCTCTTGCTTCTTTCTGCACTTCTGTTACTCCTTCTGCACCCCTCTTGCCTCTTTTTACATCCTTCTTCCCTCTTTCTGACCCTCTCTTGCCTCTTTCTGCAACCCCTTGCCTCTTTCAGCACCTCTGTTGCTTGCTTGTGCACTTCTCTTGCATCTTTCTGCACCTCTCCTGCTTCTTTCTGTACCCCTGTTGCCTCTTTCTACTCCCTTATTCCCTCTTTGTGTACATCTGTTGCCTCTTTCTGCACCCCTCTTGCCTCTTTCTGCACTTCTTTTGCTTCTTTCTGTACTACTCTTGCCTCCTCCTACAGCCTTCTTGCCTCTTTCTGTATTTCAGTTGTTTCTTTCTGCAATGCTCTTGCTTCTTTCTGCACATCTCGCGTACATTTCTGCACCCCTCCTGCCTACTTCTACACCTCTGTTGGTTCTTTCTGTACTGCTCTTCCTTCTTTATGCACCTCTTTTTCCTGTTTCTGCAACTCTCTTGCCTCTTTCTGGAACCCTCTTGCCTCTTTCTGCACCCCTCTTCTTTCGCCACTACTCTTGCTTCTTTCTGCACTTCTGTTACTCCTTCTGCACCCCTCTTGCCTCTTTCTACATCCTTCTTCCCTCATTCTGCACTTCTCTTGGCTTTTTCTGCATCCCTGTTCCCTTTGTCTGCACCTCTCTTAAATATTTCTGCAACTGTCTTGCCTCTTTCTGCAGTTGTCTTGTCTCCTTCTGCACTTCTGTTGCTTCTTTCTACACCTCTCTAGCAAATTTCTACACCTCTCTTGGCTCCTTCAGCACCCCTCTTGCCTCCTTCTGCACTTCTGTTGGTTCTTTCTGCACTGCTCTGGGATCTTTCTGCACTTCTTTTGCCTGTTTGTACACTTCTCTTGCCTCCTTCTGCAACTCTGTTGTTTCTGTCTGCACTTCTCTTGCTTGGTGAATATGTGAAAGGTTGCTGCTTTGTTTTTGCCTATACTCAATACCTACCTTTTGCCCCTTTCTGTATCCTTCTTCCCCCTGGTGCACCTCTCTTGCCTCTTTCGGCACCCCTGATCCCTCTTTCTGCACTTCCCTTCACTCTTTCTGCACCCCACTTGAATGTTTCTGCACCTCCTTTGTCTGATTCTGCAACTGTCTTGCCTCTTTTTGTACTTCTCTTGCCTCTTTCTGCAGCTCTGTTGCTTCTTTCTAAACCTCTCTCGCCTCTTTCTGCACCCCTTTTGCCTCTTTCTGTACCTCTGTTGCCTCTTTCTGCACCCTTCTTCCCTCTTTGTGCACCTCTGATGCCTCTTTCTGCACCCCTCTTGCCTCCTTCTGCATTTCTTTTGCTTCTTTCTGCACTACTCTTGCTTCCTCCTCCAACCTTCTTGCCTCTTTCTGCATCTCTGTTGTTTCTTTCTGCAATGTTCTTGCTTCTTTCTGCACATCTCGTGTAAATGTCTGCAACCCTCTTGCTTACTTCTACACCTATGTTGGTTCTTTCTGTACTGCTCTTTCTTCTTTATGCACCTATTTTGCCTGTTTCTGCAACTCTCTTGCCTGTTTCTGCATCCCTGCTGTTTCTCTCTGTACCTCTGTTGCTTCTTTTTGTACTTCTCTTACTTCTTTCTGCACCTCTCTTGCTTCTTTTTGCACCCCTCTTGCCTCTTTCTGCACCCTTTTCTCTCTTTCTCCACATCTCTTGCCGCTTTCTGCACCCCTGTCCCCCTTTTCTGCACCTCTCTTACCTGTTTCTGCAACTATCTTGCCTCTTTCTGTAGTTTTCTTCCCTCCTTTCGAGCCTATGTTGCTTCTTTTTGCACTTCTCTTGCCTCTTTGTGCACCCCTCTTGTCTGTTTCTGCACCTCTGTTGATTCTTTCTGCACTAGTCTTGCTTCTTTTTGCACCTCTTTTACAAATGTTGGCACTCCTCTTCCTTCTTCCAGCATACCTCTTTCTCCCTTCTGCACCTCTGTTGGTTCTTTCTGCACTACTCTTGATTCTTTATACACCCCTCTTGCCTCTTTTTTCACCCCTATTCCCTCTTTCTGTACCTCTCTTGCCTCTTTCTGTACCTCTCTTGCCTCTTTCTGCACTTCTCTTGCCTGTTTCTCCACCTCTCTGGTCTCTTTCTGCACCCCTGTTCCCTTCTTCTGCACCCCTCTTGTATATTTGTGCACATCTGTTGATTCTTTCTGTACTAGTCTTGCTTCTTTTTGCACCTTTCTTACACATTTTGACACTCCTCTTGCTTCTTTCAGCATACCTCTTTGTCCCTTCTACAGCACTGTTGGTTCTTTCTACACTACTCCTGCTTCTTTATGCACCTCTCTTGCTTCTTTCTGCACCCATCTTCCCTCTTTCTGTACCTCTCTTGCCTCTTTCTGCACCTCTGTCCCCCTTTTCTGCACCTCTCTTACCTGTTTCTGCAACTATCTTGCCTCTTTCTGTAGTTTTCTTCCCTCCTTTCGAGCCTATGTTGCTTCTTTTTGCACTTCTCTTGCCTCTTTGTGCACCCCTCTTGTCTGTTTCTGCACCTCTGTTGATTCTTTCTGCACTAGTCTTGCTTCTTTTTGCACCTCTTTTACAAATGTTGGCACTCCTCTTCCTTCTTCCAGCATACCTCTTTCTCCCTTCTGCACCTCTGTTGGTTCTTTCTGCACTACTCTTGATTCTTTATACACCCCTCTTGCCTCTTTTTTCACCCCTATTCCCTCTTTCTGTACCTCTCTTGCCTCTTTCTGTACCTCTCTTGCCTCTTTCTGCACTTCTCTTGCCTGTTTCTCCACCTCTCTGGTCTCTTTCTGCACCCCTGTTCCCTTCTTCTGCACCCCTCTTGTATATTTGTGCACCTCTGTTGATTCTTTCTGTACTAGTCTTGCTTCTTTTTGCACCTCTCTTACACATTTTGACACTCCTCTTGCTTCTTTCAGCATACCTCTTTGTCCCTTCTACAGCACTGTTGGTTCTTTCTACACTACTCCTGCTTCTTTATGCACCTCTCTTGCTTCTTTCTGCACCCATCTTCCCTCTTTCTGTACCTCTCTTGCCTCTTTCTGCACCTCTGTTACTTCTTTCTGCTCTTCTTTTGCCTCTTTCTGTACCCCACTTGCATCTTTCTGCACCTCTCTTGCTTCTTTCTGCACTTCTCTTGCTTCTTTCTGCACTTCTGTTACTCCTTCTGCACCCCTCTTGCCTCTTTTTACATCCTTCTTCCCTCTTTCTGACCCTCTCTTGCCTCTTTCTGCAACCCCTTGCCTCTTTCAGCACCTCTGTTGCTTGCTTGTGCACTTCTCTTGCATCTTTCTGCACCTCTCCTGCTTCTTTCTGTACCCCTGTTGCCTCTTTCTACTCCCTTATTCCCTCTTTGTGTACATCTGTTGCCTCTTTCTGCACCCCTCTTGCCTCTTTCTGCACTTCTTTTGCTTCTTTCTGTACTACTCTTGCCTCCTCCTACAGCCTTCTTGCCTCTTTCTGTATTTCAGTTGTTTCTTTCTGCAATGCTCTTGCTTCTTTCTGCACATCTCGCGTACATTTCTGCACCCCTCCTGCCTACTTCTACACCTCTGTTGGTTCTTTCTGTACTGCTCTTCCTTCTTTATGCACCTCTTTTTCCTGTTTCTGCAACTCTCTTGCCTCTTTCTGGAACCCTCTTGCCTCTTTCTGCACCCCTCTTCTTTCGCCACTACTCTTGCTTCTTTCTGCACTTCTGTTACTCCTTCTGCACCCCTCTTGCCTCTTTCTACATCCTTCTTCCCTCATTCTGCACTTCTCTTGGCTTTTTCTGCATCCCTGTTCCCTTTGTCTGCACCTCTCTTAAATATTTCTGCAACTGTCTTGCCTCTTTCTGCAGTTGTCTTGTCTCCTTCTGCACTTCTGTTGCTTCTTTCTACACCTCTCTAGCAAATTTCTACACCTCTCTTGGCTCCTTCAGCACCCCTCTTGCCTCCTTCTGCACTTCTGTTGGTTCTTTCTGCACTGCTCTGGGATCTTTCTGCACTTCTTTTGCCTGTTTGTACACTTCTCTTGCCTCCTTCTGCAACTCTGTTGTTTCTGTCTGCACTTCTCTTGCTTCTTACTTATTTATTCTGACTATGTTCAATACCTAACTACTAGTGAAATGGTAAAGCAGCAGCACCAGAAAAGTAATGTTTAACATATGTTGGGTGACAATTTAGTGATTATGATACTTTGTAAGGCTTTCTGGAAAAGTTCATTTGAAGTGCACTAAATAAATCTAAGTGTCTCTTTGAAATATGAAGTGCACTCTCTCAAGTTTTAAGGTCTTCGTGGTCTCCTGTTTGAGATATGTATAAACTTGCACATGTATTTTGATATGTCCTATACATCTGAACATACTACACATATAAAACACAGCTATACATCTATTTGTATGTTTCTTTGATATATGATGCTACTAGCAAAAGGTACAGACATATGTATGCATGCTTTTAAGAAGATGATGAGACTTACATGAGAGACATGTGAAAGAATGCTGCTATATATTTGACTAGGTCCAACACCCTATGTAGTCACTGAATAATGAAGCAGCAGCACAAAAGTGAGGTTTCAGGCATGTTAAGAGAAGTGTCAGTTATAAGGGTACTTTGTATGAGTCTGTGGAAAGCTACACTTCAAGTATACCACATAATTTTCATTATCTGCTTCAAATGCGAAGAGTAATCTGTCAAGTTTTAAGGTCTGCATGGTGTTGTAACTAAGGTATATCTCTACTTGCATATGTATTCTGATACGTATTATGCATCTGAATGAATGAATGAAATATTATTTATAATGCGCAACTATGCCCAGTGGGCGTCAAGGCGCCTAAACCAAAATATAGAGCTGATAGCAGACAGAAACAGAACCTACTGGTATGCCTTAATAAAGAGCCAAGTTTTCAAGGACTTCCTAAAGAGGTCAAGGGAAGGAAGTCGTTTGATTTCAAGGGGGAGTGAATTCCACATTAGAGGTGCCAATATGGAAAAAGCTTTGGACCCCCATCTAACCTTCTTGGCTCTGGGGATTACCAGTTGGTGTTGCTCGCTGGAACGTAAATATCTACTCGGAACATATCTGGTAAGTAATGAACCAAGAGCATCAGCCGAGCCTGCAGTTAGAGCCTTAAATGTAAGGCAAAGAAGTTTGAAAGTGATCCTTGACGGAATGGGGAGCCAATGGAGGTTCTTCCTCGCTAAGGTCATTGATGACAACCAGGGCAAAGCGAGGGCAAACCGCGCTGCAGCGTTCTGTATGACCTGTAGACGCTGGAGCAAGCCCTTGTTGGCCCCGGCGTACACAGAGTTACAGTAATCGAGCCTTGAGCCAACAAGGGCAATCACCACCTGTTTCCGCGCCTGAGGGGACAAATAATTCACAATCCTTTTTAGGGTCTTGATGACACCCCAACAGGTCGCCACCGTTCTATTCACCTGTAGCTCCATGGAGAGCTGGGTGTCAAAGATGACACCTAGGTTTCTAGCAGATTTGGTAGGTATAGGGCAGCTGCCTAAAGAGGGGGGCCACCAGTCATCTGACCATATGTCCTGGTCCTTGCCAAAGACCAGGACCTCTGTCTTGTCCCCGTTCAACTTTAGGGAGTTGGAGACCATCCAATCTGCAACAAGTTGCATGCAGGCCCTAAAGTTAGAGGCAGTTTTACTGACAGAGTGGGTCAGGGATACCATAATCTGCGTGTCGTCCGCATACGACACTACCTCCATCCCCTGAGATCTTACAAGTCTTGCAAGGGGGGCCACATAGATGTTAAACAGGGTCGGGCTCAATGCCGACCCCTGTGGCACCCCACATTGCAACGACTTGACAGGGGAGAGGTATTCACCTAGCATGACACGTTGCTCTCGATGTTGTAAGAAGGAGCTCATGAGACTGAGCGCTGGTCCGACTACCCCTGCCTCCCTTAATCTGGATGTTAAAGTCAGGGGAGACAGGGTGTCGAAAGCTGCTGAAAGATCAAGCAGCACCAGTACGGAGGTAAGACCCAAATCTACTTTTCTGCGGATGTTATCCATGACTTTTGTCAATGCAGACTCCGTGCTATGTAGCTTTCTAAAGCCGTGTTGGGACCCATCCAAGAAGCCAGAGGCGTCGAGGAAGTTCGAAAGATGGAAGTTCAAGTGGGTCTCCAACATCTTAGCAGGGGCTGGCAGCAGAGAGATGGGTCTAAAATTTTTCAGCACTCCAGGGTCCAAGGTGGTCTTTTTCAAAAGCGGCTTTACGATGGCTCTCTTCCAAAGTGATGGAAAAATGCCCTGTTCCAAGGCTCCATTCATTACCTCAAGCATCGGAGGAAGAATGATTTCTCTGCAGTTTTTAAGCACCTTGAGGGGCAGTGGGTCAAGGGGAGATGAAGATTTAGTTTTATCCAACAGGCTGTTGAGATCTTCTAGCGTAAGAGCCGGGAAGTGTTCAAGGGACTGAGGGGAATCTACATTCCAGGCCTCCAATCGTGTGATTTGCACGGAATCCTCCAAACTGAGTGAGTTCCTCTGCGTCTTTAGGGCTGTGTAAATATCGTCTATCTTTGTATAAAAAAAGTTCGATATATCGTCACATAGCTCCTGGGAAGCAACTACTGGATCAGGAACCTGAAGGGAGCAAAGGGAGTCTACAATTTTAAAAAGCTCTCTGGAGGATGTTAACGAACAGGTTAAGTTAGAAAAATAGTCCTGTTTTTCCTTAATGATTCGCTTTCTATACTCCCGTAGTAGACTCTTATAGCCTTCTCTATCTTTTAAATCCCAAGATTTACGCCAGCCACGTTCCTTCTGTCTACATTTTAGTCTGAGCAACCGCAGATCGGCAGAGAACCAAGGGGCGGATGGCTTCAGTCTAGCTGCAGATTTAAAGGAAGGGGGGGCTAGCTCATCAGCAGCTTTGATAATGGCATCAGTTAAATCTTGAGCCGAGTCATCAACCTTCTGTTTAGTTGAAATACTGATGTTGCGGATAAAAGGTGCAAGTGTCTCCTTAGTAAAATTTTTGAAGCTCCTTTTAGATTGTTTTTTACCGGTGTCAGCCGTGACATCAGGACAGGAAATGTCTAGGGACAGCGGGACTGCTAAATGGTCAGACCATGTAATTGGTACCGGCAAACCGACTTCTAGTCTGGAATCGTTGGTGAAGATCCCGTCAAGGGTGTGCCCCGCCTGGTGGGTCGGATGAAGAACGAGTTGGACAAAATCACATGCCTCCAAGGAATTAATCAGAGAGGAGGTGTCTTTTGATATAGAATCCTCTAAATGGAAATTGATGTCGCCCAAAATGGTAAAATAAGGCCTACCAAAATAGGGTTCTAAAATTCTAAAAAGTTCTGGGCAGAAGTTGACTCTAGACCCAGGGGGTCTATAGAGTAATATGCCAGAAAAAGAGCTCACCGGAGTGTGCGTAATACAAAAATAAAGCGCTTCAAAAGGATCTGTAGAAACTGATACAGGTTTTATTATGCAGGAGAGAGTAGATTTAAAAAGAATGGCTATTCCACCTCCTCTACAACGTTCTCTGTCTAATCTTAGAAAGGTGTATCCTTCAGGTATAGCCAAAAGCAAATCATGACCAGCGGACTCAGAAGCCCAAGTTTCAGTGACAAAGACCCAGTCTGGATTCCTCAAACTGACGAAATCATGAAATTCGATCCCATGTTTAATCAGGGAACGAGCATTGACCAAAAAACCCTGTTTGGGTTGACAGATGTGGCTGGTAGACTGAAGAGGGGTAGCACGAGTACCGGATTGAGTAGGACGAGTAAAAAAGCTATTGCAAGAGGGACATAAACGGGCCCGGCTCAGGACTTCAGGTCTAAGCCGGTGATGGCAACAAAGTGCACGAGGTCTCAAAGAAAGAAGAGTACCATACAGAATCTCTAATGGAGGGGAAGGATGAACGTCGGAGGGCCCAGGGTCCAGCCCGTCCTGCAGCGCGTCCTCAACGCGGACGGGCGCAGACGGGCTGAACTCTGGCGTAACTCCGGCGTCAGTCTGGCGTCCCCGCAGCGCGTATCCGCAGCGCGTCTGCATGATTCTCTTAAGTATCCGCCTAGCGTCCTCCTGGCGACTAGAGCGCGATACCAGCCAATCAGCGTTAGTGTTGAGCCATCCCCATCCAAGATGGCGCTGAAAACGGACCTGCACCGGGAAGCGGACCCGCCAAACAGCGGTGGGTGTCCCAATTTAAATGCAAGTAAGGGCCAGGTGCAATAAGCGCTAGTTAAAAGCAGGGTATAATAAATGAGGAATTTAAAATAAATGACACAAACGAGGCAATATTAAAAACGAGCAGCAGCTCGGTTCCTGCAGTGCATTAAGAACATGCACAGATCAGCTGCCAGCTATAGAGAGAGAGCAGGAGATTTACCTCTCTTAAGTATCCGCCTAGCGTCCTCCTGGCGACTAGAGCGCGATACCAGCCAATCAGCGTTAGTGTTGAGCCATCCCCATCCAAGATGGCGCTGAAAACGGACCTGCGCCGGGAAGCGGACCCGCCAAACAGCGGTGGGTGTCCCAATTTAAATGCAAGTAAGGGCCAGGTGCAATAAGCGCTAGTTAAAAGCAGGGTATAATAAATGAGGAATTTAAAATAAATGACACAAACGAGGCAATATTAAAAACGAGCAGCAGCTCGGTTCCTGCAGTGCATTAAGAACATGCACAGATCAGCTGCCAGCTATAGAGCTGAAGATGCTACACATATAATACACAAATATACATCTATTTGTATATTACTTTAATATATGATATTGCTAGCAGAAGGTCCAGTAATATGTGTAAATGGTTTCTAGAATATGTTAAGACTTACAGCTAAGATATATGATGAGTGTGTCTCAGTGATTGCATGACTCCATGGGTAGTGCCTGGATGATTGTATGAGTGCAAGGGTAATGTCTGTATAGTTGGAGGAATGAGTGATTACTGATTGACTTGTTGCATATGTGCAGAGGTAGAAATTGTGTGCATGTAGAAGTGCATGAATAGTCCCTGAATGCATAGATGAATTCATAAGTAGTGCCTACATGAATGAATGAGTGCAACCGTAGTGTCTTGGTGTTTGTATGAGTACAAGAATACTGGCTGGGTAATTGGAGAAGAGGATGAAAAGTAACTGGCTGATTACATGAGTGCATAAGTACTGCCTGAGTGATTTGATGAGTGCTTCGGTAAATGGAATGAGTGCACAAGTTGTGACTGAGTGCATGGTAGCTGCATGGATAGTGCCTGAGTGATTACATGAGTGCAGAGGTAGTGTCTAAGAAATTGGAGGACTGCATGAGTACTGCCTGAGTGATTAAAGAAGTGCATAGGTAATGCCTGGGAGATTGCATGAGTGCATGGCTAGTGCCTGGGTGATTGGAGGAGCACATGGGTACTGTCTGAGTGATTGAAGAAGTGCATAGGTAATGCCTGGGTGATTGCATGACTGCAGGGGTAATACCTGTGTGATTGGAGGAATGCATGGGTGGTGCCTTGGTGCACAGAGGAATGCATGGGTAGTGCCTGAATAATTGGAACAATGCATAGGTAGTACCTGGGTGATTGCATGAGTGCAAGGGTTGTGCCTAGATGATTGGAGAACTGCATGGGTAGTGCTTGGGTGATTGCAGTGATTGCATGAGTGCAGGGGAAGTCGCTGAGTGCATGTATGAGCACATTGGTAGTGCCTCAGTGATTACATCAGTGCATCTGTGCTGCCTGGGTGATTGGAGGAGTGCAGAGATAGTGCCTTGGTGATTGGAGAAGTGCATAGGTAGTGCCTGGGTGATTTGATAAGTGCACAGGTAGCGCCTGGGTTATTGGAGCAGTGCATAGATAGTACATGGGTGATTACATGAGTACAGAGGCAGTGCCTGCATTATTGAAAGAGAGCATAGGTAGTGCCTGACTGATTGAAGGACTGTATATATAGTGGCTTAGTGCATGGATGCGTGCATGGGTAGTACCTGGGTCATTGCAGACTTACAGCTGAGACATGTGTTGAGGTTGCTGCTTTATATTGGACTACATCCAACATCCTGAGTAGTAGGAGAATAGTGAAATTGCAACATAAAAGTGAGGTTTAAGACATGGTGTACACTTTTCTAGTACAGCTTCACCATTTTCTAACTGCTCAGGGTATTGGGCCTACCCAAATATAAAGCATCAAACCTACACATAACTTTGTTATAAATCTCACCATATTCCTGAAAGCATGTATGCATGTGTCTGTATCTTTTACTAGGACTACCATATATAATAGAAACATAGAAATAGAGATAAGTCTCTCTTTTATACATGTAGCATCTTCAGATTCATAACACATATGAGAATACATATGCAACTAGAAAATACATCAATCACACAACCATGCAGACCTTAAAACCTGACAGACTACACTTAACATTTCAAACAGACACCTAGATTTATGTGGCATACTTCAAGTACTTAACATTTCAAACAGACACCTAGATTTATGTGGCATACTTCAAGTACAATTTTACATAGACTCTTTTAAAGCACCATAATCAGTAATTCCTCACCCAACATATCTTAAACATCACTTTACCGCTCCTGCTGCTTTATCATTCTACTACTACTCAGATGTACAGCCTACCAAAATACAAAGCAACAACCCTTCACATATCTCTGTTGTAAGTCTCCCCATATTTCAAAAAGCATGAATGCAAGAGTCTGTACCTTTCCCTAGTGGCATCATATATAAAAGAAACATACAAATATATATAAACCTGTATTTTATACATCTAGCATCTTTAGATGCATAACACATATGAAAATACATCTGCAAGTACAGATATACCTCAGTCACAAGATGATGCACACCTTGAAACTTAGGAAGCTGCACTTTTCATTTCACGTAGAGACCTAAACTCATATGGTGTATTTCAAGCACTTCTCATTTCTAGTAGAGACCTAAAATCATATGGCGTATTTCAAGCATATCTTTCCACAGATGATTGAAGGAGTGCATGGGTAATGGCTGGGAGATTACATAACTGCAGAGGTAATGTGTGGGTGATTGAAGGAGTGCATGGGTAGTGCCTGGGTGCATGGAGGAGAGCATGGGTAGGGCCTGGGTGCATGGAAGAGTGCATGAGCAGTGCCTCGGTGATTGTAGGATTGCATAATTTATACCTGGGTTATTGCATAAGTGCACGGGTAGAGCCTGGATGATTGGAAGACTGCATGGATAGTGCTTGGGTGTTTGCATGAGTGCAGAGGTAATGCATTGGTGATTGGAGGAGTGCACAGGTAGTACCTGAGTGAATGAAGGAGGTTATGAGTAATGCCTGGGTAACTGGATCAGTGCATGGGTAATGTCTGGGTGATTAAAGAAGTGGATGGGTACTACCTGAGTGATTGAAGGAGTACATGGATAATACCTGGGTGATTGCGTGAGTGCAGGGGTAGTGCCTGGGTGATTGGAAAAGTACACAGGTTGTGCCTGAGTGATTGCATGACTGCATGAGCAGTGTTTGGGTGATTAGAGGAGTGCATGGGTAGTGCCTGGGTTATTGCATGAGTGCATAGGTAGTGTTTGGGTAATTGCATGAGTGTAGAGGTAGTGCTTGGGTGATTCCAAGAGTGCATAGGTAGTGCCTGGGTGATTTTATAAATGTATGGGTACTGGATGGGTGATTGGAGTAGTGCATGAGTAATGCCTGGGTGATTGCATGAGTGCAGGGGTACTGCCTCAGTGATTAGAGTAGTATAGGTAGAGCCTGGGTGATTTTATATGTGCATGAGTACTGTCTGAGTGATTGAAGGAGTGCATGGCTAATGCCTGGGTGATTGCACGAGTACAGGGATAGTACCTGAGTGATTAGAGAAGTGTATACATAGTGCCTGTATAATTCATATGAAAATACATATACAAGTAGAGACATACTTCAGACACAAGTCCATGCACACCTTAAAACTTGACAGACTGCACTTCCAATTTGAAAGCGACACCTAAAATTATGCGATATACTTCAAATGTACATTTCCACACACTGAAACAAACTACCATAATCACTGATCCATCTTCTAGTATACACATATTACTATACAGAATCTATTTCAAACAACATTTAAGTACAATGAAACAAACTACAATGCACATCTCTACATTTAATAATATATTTCAAACATCACAGTTCTTGAATCATTTTTTAAGTTTAAAAATGAAGCTAATACATATTACACCTCAGACATTTATAACTCACCTTTCAAATTGATTTGTAGAATATGACATATCAGAAACTTATAAAAGATTTTCTTATGCACGCAATCAATGTAATGCACCACTCTCAACAAGGTAAAACCAGTAATGGCAAACTTTCCCTCTCTTCCGCCACACAAATAAACGTAAGTAACAAATCACATTGCTTCCTACATAATTTCAAATTGTAAAACGCATTTCTATTGGTTAGACATAGTAACCCTTACCAACTGACTTCAAAAAGTCTTCTGCCATCATTGTGCCAATTTTCAAGACAGGCGATGGGGAAATCCCACACTGCTATCGCCCCATATATTTGATAGATGTTTCAGCGAAGGTTCTGGGGCGGGTGATTTTAAACAGGTTGATGGAATGGGCAGAAGCTAAACAAATTATTACGGAGGCTCAATACGGGTTCCGACCGGGGAAATCCACGGTAGATCAATGTCTCAACTTGTACCTTATCACCGCAAAATACACAATACCTAAGCATGGGCGCTGTATTTAGCCTTCATGGACCTCACTGTGGCTTTTGACCGCGTGAATCGTAGCAAACTGTGGGCAACAATGGGTGAAATCGGGGTGGATCCGGCAATAATAAATATTCTTCAATCGCTACATTCCAACACCACAGCTGCTGTAAGATACACACATGATGGGAAGGTAACGGATCATTTTAAATGTTCAAGTGGGGTCAGACAAGGATACATATTAGCGCCGTTTCTTTTCACCCTATATATAAACGGCTTAGATTCCACTCTGCGTGTTATTAAAGCAGACCCGCTAAGAATAGGTGTAAGAGCGGTCCCGGTTCTGCTTTACGCAGATGATGCGGTGCTCCTTGTCCGTACCCCACATGGATTGCAGCTTTTAATTGATGGCTTTGTGAAGTTTATGGAAAACTTGGATATGTCCCCTAACCTCGCAAAATCATATGTTACGGAAATGGGGAAGAAGCCAAGTAAATCCTACAATTACACCATAGGCTCACATACTTTAGGAAAAGTCCCAGCCTTTTCATACTTGGGCATGTTTTTTGATGGTCATTTGAATTTTAAACATTTATTAGAGGAAAAGTGCTTGGCCCTGAACAGGTCTACAGGTTATATTGCAAATTTTGCACAAAAGTTAGGATGTTGGACCCCGGACATGATCTTAAAGTTATATAACTCAATTTGTTGCTCCAAGGTTCTTTATGGAAGTGAGGTGTGGGGATTCGCTAAGGTTACTAACTTGCAAAGGGAAGAGAACAAATACCTGAGGCGTTTACTGAAGGTCCCTTGTAGTACCCCGGCATTTATCGTTCACAAAGAACTGGGGGTTAAATATATCTCCTACCTGGTGGCAGTTAAGCCCCTACTATGCTGGTTGAAAATTTGGACAAACGTAGAGGCGGGTTTGACAAGGCTGGTAATTCAAGATTGTCTCTCCTTCGATTTTGCGCTGAAAATCCCCTGGATAAAATATGTTAGGGATTTGTTCATCAAACTAAGGCGTGCAGACCTGTTTACTAACCCGGACACAATAAGAGTCTTATAAGACCCAAGGACAAGGATGTCACCAAAGATCTGTATTCAAAATTTACCATGGTACAACGTGAATCCACTGAACTTGTTAAACATACAGTGACAGATCATATTTTAGTTACAACAACTCAGGGTATAGAACCATATCTAACATTAATGGCGAGTGCCCATGACAGATTTTTAATTACCCGTTTTAGATTAAACCTTATTCATCATCTATTGGCAGTACTGGCAAGTTTTATTATAAATTCAGAAGAGAGAGGCCCCTGTGGCTGCCACAATAAGTCTCCACAGGAAACCCTCCATCTAGTCCTTCTCTGCCTGTTTTACGCCTACCCCAGAAAAAGGTTTTTGAAGGACCTGTTAAGAAAAGTTAGATTTAGGCGGGCACGTATAGCTTTGTTGTTTTTAAAACTGTCGTCTGATGTTTTTACACTTTTTGCGTGTCCAACTTTTTAAGAGCTGCTCTAAAGCTAAGAATCACTAGGGGGGACTGAAGTCCTGAGACATTTTCTGCCGTTCCCCCCGCAATACCTAGTGTAAGTAGCTCTAAACCTGTATGGGGTAACCCTCTGACGGTTTGTTTTTATGAAATGTATTTTTATGCCATATTTTATGAATTAATTGTTATTTATATGCTTTTATGATTTGTTTTTCAAATCGAATAAAGTTACTATTGAATTGAATTGACTTCTAAAAGTGCCCTAACTGGTTCTGGAATTTTCTGGATTCGCAACTCCACGACGGAGCCGCGAATCCATACGGGAGTTCTAAAATATATTACAAATAATAATACCACTATTTTTTTAGAACACATCACTTCTAAAGATAGCACTGACTTGGGAAATCTTACTTTATTAACATATCACTTATATATAAATTACAATTCCATATTTTAAAACCACAGATAACATTCAACCCTTCCCCCATTCTGCTTAATCCCAGGTTCTATAGTAGCAGTTTATGCAACATTCAGCTTCAAGTTCACCATATTTTCAAGTTCAGCACACAAGGTTGCAAATGCAAACAGCAGGTGTGGTTGACGTTTGCAATATATGACCTTATCCTATCTACTGTACCTTTCAAACATTTTTTACTAACCAATAAGAAACATGCTTTTTAAAGAAAGTAACATGCACCCTATTTTTGAATGTACAATGTTCTTAAACAGCCGATCAATTCTCTACTTTTAAAAAAAAACAGCTTCTTGTCCACCATTTTACATACCTCTCATTCTACCAACTGACTTCCTCTGCTACAGACATATTTTCATTACTTCCAGACATCCCTTCAAGATGCTTACAGTATGGATTGTTGGACACAGCTATGTTTCCTGGTGCAAAAGATATGCTGACCGCAGAGGTATTGACAAAGACCTGGCTTTGCAAAATGTGGATATTAAATGGATTGCACAGAGAGGATTAAAGTGGCACCAATTGATACCTTTGGTTAAAACCTTTTTGCATCTCCAACGCCCTGACTTCATGATTGTACACTGTGGTGGCAATGACCTAGGCACATTGACTGTCGATCTTGAAATGCTAATAAAGGACACCTTTGCACAATGTTTTTTTTTTTTTTACAGAGTTTTATATTGCGCGAATTAGACCAGAATCAGGTATCAGAGCACTTTACATAGCACCAGTTGCATTACATGAGGACACATTCATTTTTGTTAGGCACGTGGAGATTAAGTGATTTGCCCAGAATCACAGGATGTTCAGCGTCATTGCCGAGACTCGAACCCAGTTCCCCAGACTCGAGGTCGACCACCCTAGCCATTAGACCAACTCCTCTCCCAAATTGATTTGATGCTGCTTTTACCTCAAACTCTCTTTGTTTAGTCTAATGTATGCCAAAGACAGAAATGGAAGTGGTCAAATCAATTCTGACCACAGATTGAGAAAGCTAGAAAGAATGTCAATAAAGTTGTTTCTGCTTACCTCAGAGACCATAGGATGGGATCCATCTATAACAAAAATCTACGTTTTGATGTGAATGACTTCTACAGAAGTGATGGAGTCCACTTCACAGATCAAGGAAACAGAGGGGCTTATTAGGAAGGCGGACGGACTAGAGTCCATCTGCCATTTCTCAAAAACCTAAAGCTGTGCATCTGCACTTACATGTAGCTACAACAAACTCATAATGAAAACAAGGGCTCTTTTTAGAGCCACCCTATAACACAACAGTGAATCAAAATGTTTTTTACACATACATACTTTTTTTTATTTTTGGGGGATTCGCGCACCCAATGCGAATCTGCAAAAGCATGAATTCAATGTACTACAACACAATACAATTTTCAGGTTTAACTATTAATTTTTAATATTATATATTTTTAACAACTCTATCAATTTTAATCTTATCATTAACTTCAATCACACTACCTCTTTAAAACAGCTTTAGAAATACAACACTACCTTCTAAATTATATACTACTGAATTATTAATTTGAGGTGAATTTGCAAATCCAACGCGACATTACATGGGGGCTGCCCTGAGAGCCACGTTGGGGTCGCGACTCCAAAATAGAAAGAAAAAAAAAGCCTCACTTCCATTATTTGGTATTCACCCCGGGGACCCCATCCCCCGAGGCATCACCTCTCCTAGTATTAAAAAATAAGGAATGGGGTGACGTGGCCCTCTTCCCTCTGCCACTATTGGCCCCGGTGACCCTATCCCCTGGGGTCTGCCAGCATTTATTTATTTTTAAAGTTTTGGAGGGGAGGCGCTTGGTCCCCTACCTAAGGCTAATAATGGCCCTGGGGACCCCATCCCCTGAGGCACTGACTCTTTTTTATTTTAGAAAAAAAAAAAATATATATATATATATATATATAACGGGAGGGGGGGCACTTTTGGCCTAGGGACCCCATCCCCCGGGCCCCTCCTCAATATTCGGGATGCAGGGGAGCCCCAATACCCCCGCGGTCCCAGCCGGCTCCCTGCCTCCAGCGGGAGCCAGCATTGCTTTTGCACAAGCGGCGCTGCTGACATGCAGCTCCCCTTGCCCAAAAGCAATTTTGCTTTGCTTCTTGCAAGCAAGAGCAGATTTCCTGCTCTTGCATCAAGGAAGCAAAGCAGTGTTTACTTTGGCAGGGCGGGAGCAGTGCTCACGCTCTGCCATAGCAAATGGCAATGTCCTGGGAGTGGGATCCCCGGGACATTGCAGAAGCCAGCCCTGGGGCCTTGTAGAGCTCCAAGACAAGGGCCCGCGGCCCCCCTAACATGTGAATGGCCCGGGGGAGGTGGTGGTCACCAGGGCTTGGGGGGCCTGCGAGGCCACCCCACTCCTAATTACTTAAAGCTCCGGGGAAGTGGCGGTTCCTGGGGCTTGGAGGGGCCTGCGAGGCCCACCATCCCAAATTAATTAAAGCCCCCAGGAGGGAGTGCCACGTGCCCCCTGTGCATAATAAATAAAGCCCCGGAGAGGTGGCGGTCCCCAGGGCTCCCGCGGGACCCCGCATATAATTTCCATATAGCCCCTGGGACGTAGCCCATCCGGAGGCTCAACGAAACGAAGCGTGGGAGCCTGCGCTTCATTTAAAAAAAAAATTCAGATGAATTCGCGCACCCAGTATGAATTTGGCCAAAAACTTTAAAAAATAATGCTTCTTTTGGCCCTGGGGGTCCTTGTAGGACCCCCCTGAGCAGGCCTAGGTGGTCAGGGTGTTTCTACCCTGCCCCCTTTTCTTCTTTTTTATCCTTTGTTTAACACATTTCTTGTGACTCGGTTTTACTGAGTCACAAGATGGCTGCCAACACTTCCTGGTTTGGAGTATTGGCAGCCAATCAAAATGAAGCTTGTGCTCGGGAGGGTGTACAAATCCTCCTCGGCCCTCAGATATTGATATTTTATTTTTTGAATTTCTCAGCAACTACTGAACGGATTTGCACCATTTTTTAAAAAGCACACTTTCAGAACTAAGAGCAACCTTTTTGCCAAATTGGGTGTAATTCCGTTCAGCAGTTCGGGCCTAAAGTTCCTATGGAAATTGACATTGGGAAAACGCGTTTTTGGACCCCCCCTTTTTTTCTCAGCTCCCACTGGACAAATCACCCCGAAAGTTTCAAGACAGGAGCTGACCTGAGTGAACCATTTGTTTTGAAAATTTCGCGAACATTCGTCAAACGGCACCAAATATGTTGGCAAAAGAAAAAACACTTTTTGAATAGAAACAAGGTCCTAACTATAACTACCTACTGGCGACTGCCAGTAGGTAATATATATATCTATATATGAGACTGAGGAAGGCGACTGTGCCGAAACGCGTCTGTCATTCTGGCATCTGTGGAATACATCTTCTGAAAAGATAATTGATCTGAGAGTGTGCTCTGATAACTGCAGTGGACGAGAGGAGACTACTGTGTGTGCCTGTGTTTGTATCCGTAAACCACCGTACGGAGAGCGGCACCCACGGCGCATGGCTTGCCGGCTGGTGGATTTGGTGTGTATATATATATATATATATATATATATATATATATATATACACACACATATATAGCCTTTCCACCTCCTCAGAAGTTGCCGGGACACTTGGCAGCGGTGCAATTCAGGGTCTGAGGTTGTCCCTGTTTCTGAATAAAGTTCCACCGTACAAAAAGTACTCATGCACTGCTTCCGAAAATAACGGCACAATTACGGGGCTTTGGAAGAATTTATTGCAAGGATTCCAAGCCGCAAAATACCCAACGCGTTTCGGCAAAACCGCCGTGATAAGGCGGTTTCGCCGAAACACTTTGGGTATTTTGCGACTTGGAATCCTTGCAATAAATTCTTCCAAAGCCCTGTAATTGTGCCGTTATTTTCGGAAGGAGTGCATGAGTACTTTTTGTACGGTGGAACTTTATATAGATATAAATATACTCACTGAAAAAAACACAGGTTCAGGGACGTTATACTTAGAAATTAGCATTTAAAAAACCTTAGAAATTCACTGAAAAAAACCACAGGTTTCAGGGACGTTATAGTTAGTTGGATATTTCACTCGTACAAAACCAGAGAAATTCCTCCGTTATAGTTAGTTCATCTAACTATAACTCGCGCCCCCGCAATGCACTGCTAATGACGTCACATATTCCATCATTCATGACATGGTTAGTGACATCACTGATGACATCTCAAATTACATCACTAATGACATAACTGATGACAACATCCAGTGACTGTGTGTTTCTGTAAAGTTTAAATATGTTTTATATATATAAATGCCAAGGTGATTTGAAGAATGAGTGGGTGTATGAGTGTCTGAATGGATGAAATGCTGATCATTGCTGCACTAGCGCAGGTCGCGCTGCCAGCGGGCTCTGATATTTTTAAATACCTTTAGCTTATCTTGGTTGCTTTTCTTTTTTATCCCCTGATTTTAGCCACCGCTCTGCTGGGCTTCTGTCCCCTCACTCGCATTTAATTTGTTGAAAACTCACCGCCATTTGGCGGGTCCGGGTCCTGGGGCTGGATAGCTGTGGGTGCCATCTTTGTTTGGGGTGAGTGTGTCCTTGCGCGGGCGCCATCTTGGAGCGTCCCGACGCTCGAGCTGGTTTGGGAGACGCCTATTTAAGGCGGACTTACACTGTTAAGTGTTCTGATCATTGCTGCACTAGCGCAGGTCGCGCTGCCAGCGGGCTCTGATATTTTTAAATACCTTTAGCTTATCTTGGTTGCTTTTCTTTTTTATCCCCTGATTTTAGCCACCGCTCTGCTGGGCTTCTGTCCCCTCACTCGCATTTAATTTGTTGAAAACTCACCGCCATTTGGCGGGTCCGGGTCCTGGGGCTGGATAGCTGTGGGTGCCATCTTTGTTTGGGGTGAGTGTGTCCTTGCGCGGGCGCCATCTTGGAGCGTCCCGACGCTTGAGCTGGTTTGGGAGACGCCTATTTAAAGTCGTCCTCTCCCGCGCAGCGGGAACGCGCAGTGGGACGCCGTCGTTTAGCCGGAGTCGTGCCAGAGTCCTGCCCGTCTGCGCTCGTCCGCGTCGAGGTAGCGGGTGCGGGCTATGGACTCTGGCCTCCTGCCATTGCACCATCATGTGTAACATAGCGACACTCAGGTACGATCGTGCTGATCTCTTTTCCATAAGAGACAGCCTTTTGGCGTGTAACCCTGTCCCTGTACCTCCTCTCTCGGGACCTTATGATTGTTCTTGCGGTAGTTTTTCCTTGGCCACTCCCATTGGGGTACGACCTGCTGAAGGGACTGCCCGTGGCATTCACACGGATTGCACCGAGCAGGAACTCAATATATGGAGCTTGAATGTTAGATCTTTGGTCAAGCACCATCAGTTACTACGGGACATGATAGATACGGACCTTCCTGACATCATTTTTCTTACCGAAACTTGGTTACAGGACGCTGACACTGCCATTATAAATCTGGCTTTCCCCTCTACCTACACGGTGTTTACTTTGAACCGCTTGACTAGGGGAGGTGGTATAGCCATGGCGACTAAATCCTGCTTCCCAGCTGAGTGGAAGGCTTTGGATCTTCCAATGTGTGAAAGCGCCTCGTTTGAGGTAAAGGTCAATCATCAATTTACCTTCAGTGGTGTGCTTATCTATCGTCCACCTGGGAACGACACTGTTTTTAAGGCCGCCCTTGCGGATGTGGTTGGCTCGCTGGCTCCTAGGTGTGCTAACTTTAGCATAGTAGGTGACTTAAATATACATCTTGATCAGACGTCATCTCTATCCATCAGCTCCTTGTTAGCGGACCTGGAAGCGATGCAATTTAACCAACTAGTCACCTCCCCCACCCATATAGGAGGTCATATACTTGACCCCTTTTTTACCACCTTAGTTCGGGCTAGGTCATCTGACCCGATGGTGGTGGGTTGGACTGACCATCTGCTGGTTAAGGTGTCATGTCCCCTAGAAAACCCGCAATTTAAACCTGTGGATAAACAGATCTTAAAGCGCAATTGGCGTAAACTCAAGTTGGAGGAGTTTGTCAGGATATTGGAGGCACAACCCCTGGGCAAACTGCAGAATGTGGAACAGGGATATGAACAGTATTGCAACTGGGTCCTTACTGCCCTCGACTCTCTTATACCTCTGTGCTGGGCTAAATGTCACGTTAAAAATCGTAGCCCTTGGTATAATGAGACTCTTGCTGAACTCAAGAGAACTTGCAGGCAAGCTGAGAGGGCCTGGCGAAAATCCTTTGATCCCACGTTAAAATCACTGTACTTTGCCCCGCTTAAGACCTATCACAGAGCTATCTGTCAAACCCGGGCCGCTTACTATGCAGCTGAGTTTTCCAACAGCCCTAACCCTTCTAAGTTAATTTTTAAGGTACTCAAAGACCTGATGGGGAAACGGGCTACCTCGCAAGAAATCTGCACGGACTCTCACTGTGAAAGTCTGGCATCCTTTTTCGTGGGGAAGGTGCAGACAATCTATCGAGGATTTATACCATCTGTTTCCGGGGATGCTCTTAGTGATATGAAGGTCTCGGTGTCCGAAACTCTGTCCATCCTGCCGGCCATGTCTAACGAGGTATTTAACACTCTGAGCCTTAAAATTAAATCTGGCTCCCCCTTAGACCCACTGAAGCCGGAGTTCCTTATCCGTCTCCCGCCTCTCTGTCGTGAACCCATTTTGGACGTGATTAATCTTTACCTCAGTGAGGGCGTGGTCCCGCCATCCTGGAAGCAAGCTGTGGTCAGCCCTATTCTGAAGAAACCCAACTCTGACCCCTTGCTCCCGGAGAATTACCGGCCCATCTCCCTCCTGCCTTGGACCGCCAAGGTCACTGAGGCACACGTGAATTCCATCTTGTCTGCCCACCTCTCTCGTAATAACATTCTTGACGAGAGTCAAAATGGTTTCCGCGCCCAACACAGCACTGAAACTGCTTTGCTCTTTATGACCGAGCATTTGCGGTCAGTGCTGGATGCGGGGCAGACTGCGGCGCTCCTACTGTTAGACCTGAGCGCCGCGTTTGACACGGTGTCTCATGACATTCTGATGCGGCGCTTGGAGGAAGTGGGTATTGGGGGGAAGGCTCTTCAGTGGTTCCGCTCCTTCCTCTCGGACCGGTTTTTCAAAGTAGCCATTCCACCTGGCCAGTCCTCTTTCCATTCTTTGGAACTGGGAGTCCCTCAGGGCTCTGCTTTAAGCCCCACATTGTTCAACTTGTATGTGAAACCGTTGGCCGCTGTCGTCAGGCAATGTGGCCTTACCATGACATCGTATGCCGACAACACGCAGCTGGCGGTGACACTCAGTGGGGACCCTGAGGTGACTGCGCCCAGGTTCCGTGCAGGACTTATAGCTGTGGCTAGCTGGATGCGTAGCAACTGCCTACAGCTTAATGCTAAGAAAACCGAGGTCCTGGTTGTGGGGAAGCAGGCGGAACTTTGGGGAGACCAGTGGTGGCCTTCTGAACTGGGGGTGTCCCCCATTCCAGCGGCCGAAGTTAAAAATCTGGGGGTTTGGCTGGATTCTAATCTTTCTTATACCAGCCATACAAAGAAGACAGCAGCTACCTGTTTTGGTATTCTGCGAGGGCTGAGGTCAGTCCTCAAATTCTTTGACCCCCCCACTCGGCAACTGGTGGTTCAGGCCTCTATTCTTTCCCGGCTGGACTACGGGAGTGCCTTGCTACTTGGAGTCAACCAGGCTGAGGCTACTAGGCTTCAGAGGGTGCAGAACGCTGCTGCACGGGCCATTGTTGGCCTTCCGAGACGATGCTCTGTCTCTGCTGTTCTGACCTCCCTTCACTGGCTTCCGGTCAGACAGAGAATCAAATTTAAGGCTCTCTGTCTGACATTTAAGATCCTGAAGCTTTCCTCTCCCCCTGCTTTGGCGGGCCTTATTTCTCCATACGTCCCCACGCGGTCTCTCAGGTCTGAATCTTACCATCTGGCGACTAAACCTAGGTTCAGGCTGAGTAGGATGGGAGGACGCTCCTTCCGTGTTCTGGCGGCTGATCTATGGAATTCCCTCCCTTTACATATTCGCGCCCTAAATAGCCTGACTCTTTTTAGACGCGCCATTAAAACACATCTGTTTGCCTCTGCTATTTGATTTCTCTTTTTCTTAGCCTTGACCTGTTGTGTTGTGTACCTGATCAGGCGCCAGGACGCCCCTTCGCTGGGGCAGCTGTGCGCCTAATAAAAGTTATTAACATAACATAACATAACATTTAGTAGGTGCATGACTGTCTGAATAAGTGAGTGATTAAACGTGTCTTACTGAATGCATGGTTTAGTGACTAAACTGTGTGAATGTCTGTATCAGTCTGTCAGTCGGTGTGTAAGCAGCTGTGTGAGTTTGTGAGTAGCTATATGAGTGTCTATATGGGTTATTGATTGGTTGTCTGGGTATCTGTATGGGTGCCTGAGTGTCTGTGTGGGTGGGTGGGGGTGTATGACTCTGTACATAGATGTGTGAGTGGGTGATTCACTGGGTGTATGGGTTCAAGACTGCATGTGTGAAGGGCTGTATGGGTGGGTGAGTGTGTGTATGGGTGTGTTGGTACATGTGTGAGTAACTACATATGTGAAAGGCAGTATATGTGAGTGTTGGAGTATATAAATGACTATATGTGGGAGTGAGTGATTGTGAGAGTGGCTCTATGGATGAGTGTGTGCTTGTATCAGTGATTCTATAAGAGAGTAAGTATGTGTTAGTGTCTGTATGAATAAGCGAGGTGGTGACTGTATAACTGTATAGGTGAGTAAATGGGAGTGGGATTGATTCTTTGCATGACTGACTAGGTGTGTGAGTAACTCTATGAATGAGTGGTGATGTGTGAGTGTCTATATAGGTGTATGAGTGCATATGATAGTGCTGTATTGATGAGTGACTGCACGTATGAGTGACTGTATAGGTGAATGAGTGGACGCATGTGTAGACCTAGGAATCAGTGCGTGGGTCTGTAGTAACTGGTATTGGTGTGTCTATGGTTTCAAAAATGGTAGTCTGTATTTTAGAGTGGGTGTATCAAAGGTTATAGGTGCATCAGAATATCACGTGGATGATGTCATCAGTAATGTCATCAGTAATGGCATTTGAGATGTCATCAGTGATGTCATCAGTGATGTCACTGACCATGTCATGAATGATATAATATGTGACATCATCAGCAGTGCATTGCGGGGGCGCGAGTTATAGTTAGCTGAACTAACTATAACGGACGAATTTCTCTGTTTTTTTACGAGTGAACTGTCCAACTAACTATAACGTCCCTGAAACATGTGGCTTTTTTCAGGGAATTTCTAAGTTTTTTAAAATGCTAATTTCTAACTATAACGTCCCTGAAACCTGTGGTTTTTTCAGTGAATTTCTAAGGTTTTTTAAATGCTAATTTCTAACCATGCCTACAGAGGTAGGACATATGCAGAAAGAGGAAGAAAGGCGCGGAAATAAGAAAGAAAAATGCAGAAAGAGGCAACAAAAATCCAGAAAGACGAAAAAAGGTGCAAAAAGAAGCAAGAGATGTGCAGAAAGAGGCCTTGTTGCAAAGTCATCCTGTGCCCTAAACGTTTTGCTGATGGGTACTGGTGGTAACTGACTCTAACTAACCAGGCCTAGTGCCAGTGCTATGCTAAAAGACACTTAGAATACAGTGAAAACACCTACATACACTAGGGAACACTATGGGTTGGGGTACCCCTGTGATTGGCATGACCTCTCCTGTAAGGCCCTACTACATAATAGCAAAACCAAAGGAAATGTTGGACGGAGTGTTGAACATTGCAAGCACTCACCCCCAGTCAACTGATCTGGGTTTAATCCACCACCGTTCTTTAGCCCACTCTGCCACCCCAGTTCAGACATGGCCATATACAAATCAGTCTGACCCTGTGCCTCATGGGAACAGTCCAGCTCGAACTGCCAAGCCATGTCTTCCCTGGACCGGAAACAAGCTTCCTAGGACCGGTTTCTGGCATTTCAGCCGTCTTCAGCCAGGCTTGCTTGAATCCAGTGGCAAAGTGAGAAAGGGACTCACGTCTGAGCATACCCTGCCAACTTATGGCGAACAAAGCAAAACCAAAGGAAATGATGGATGGAGTGTTGAACATTGCAAGCACTCACCCCCAGTCAACTGATCTGGGTTTAATCCACCACCGTTCTTTAGCCCACTCTGCCACCCCAGTTCAGACATGGCCAGATACAAATCAGTCTGACCCTGTGCCTCATGGGAACAGTCCAGCCCGAACTGCCAAGCCATGTCTTCCCTGGACCGGAAACAAGCTTCCTAGGACCGGTTTCTGGCATTTCAGCCGTCTTCAGCCAGGCTTGCTTGAATCCAGTGGCAAAGTGAGAAAGGGACTCACGTCTGAGCATACCCTGCCAATTTATGGCGAACAAAGCAAAACCAAAGGAAATGATGGATGGAGTGTTGAACATTGCAAGCACTCACCCCCAGTCAACTGATCTGGGTTTAATCCACCACCGTTCTTTAGCCCACTCTGCCACCCCAGTTCAGACATGGCCAGATACAAATCAGTCTGACCCTGTGCCTCATGGGAACAGTCCAGCCCGAACTGCCAAGCCATGTCTTCCCTGGACCGGAAACAAGCTTCCTAGGACCGGTTTCTGGCATTTCAGCCGTCTTCAGCCAGGCTTGCTTGAATCCAGTGGCAAAGTGAGCAAGGGACTCACGTCTGAGCATACCCTGCCAATTTATGGCGAACAAAGCAAAACCAAAGGAAATGATGGACGGAGTATTGAACATTGCAAGCACTCACCCCCAGTCAACTGATCTGGGTTTAATCCACCACCGTTCTTTAGCCCACTCTGCCACCCCAGTTCAGACATGGCCATATACAAATCAGTCTGAACCTGTGCCTCATGGGAACAGTCCAGCCCGAACTGCCAAGCCATGTCTTTGCATATGGCCATGTCTGAACTGGGGTGGCAGAGTGGGCTAAAGAACGGTGATGGATCAAACCCAGATCTGTTGACTGGGTGTGAGCGTTTGATTGGTTTTGATACTCCGTCCATCACCACCCCCTTTTGTACTGCTTTGTTCGCCAGAAGTTGGCAGGGTATGCTCAGACGTTGAGTCCCTTGCTCACTTTGCCACTGGATTCAAGCAAGCCTGGCTGAAGACGGCTGAAATGCCAGAAACCGGTCCCAGGAAGCTTGTTTCCGGTCCAGGGAAGGCATGGCTTGGCAGTTCAGGCTGGACTGTTCCCATGAGGCACAGGGTCAGACTGATTTGCATATGGCCATGTCTGAACTGGGGTGGCAGAGTGGGCTAAAGAACGGTGATGGATCAAACCCAGATCTGTTGACTGGGTGTGAGTGTTTGATTGGTTCTGATACTCCGTCCATCACCACCCCCTTTTGTACCGCTTTGTTCGCCAGAAGTTGGCAGGGTATGCTCAGACGTTGAGTCCCTTGCTCACTTTGCCACTGGATTCAAGCAAGCCTGGCTGAAGACGGCTGAAATGCCAGAAACCGGTCCCAGGAAGCTTGTTTCCGGTCCAGGGAAGGCATGGCTTGGCAGTTCGGGCTGGACTGTTCCCATGAGGCACAGGGTCAGACTGATTTGCATATGGCCATGTCTGAACTGGGGTGGCAGAGTGGGCTAGAGAACGGTGATGGATCAAACCCAGATCTGTTGACTGGGTGTGAGTGTTTGATTGGTTCTGATACTCCGTCCATCACCACCCCCTTTTGTACCGCTTTGTTCGCCAGAAGTTGGCAGGGTATGCTCAGACGTTGAGTCCCTTGCTCACTTTGCCACTGGATTCAAGCAAGCCTGGCTGAAGACGGCTGAAATGCCAGAAACCGGTCCCCTGAAATGCCAGAAACCGGTCCCAGGAAGCTTGTTTCCGGTCCAGGGAAGGCATGGCTTGGCAGTTCGGGCTGGACTGTTCCCATGAGGCACAGGGTCAGACTGATTTGCATATGACCATGTCTGAACTGGGGTGGCAGAGTGGGCTAAAGAACGGTGATGGATCAAACCCAGATCTGTTGACTGGGTGTGAGTGTTTGATTGGTTCTGATACTCCGTCCATCACCACCCCCTTTTGTACCGCTTTGTTCGCCAGAAGTTGGCAGGGTATGCTCAGACGTTGAGTCCCTTGCTCACTTTGCCACTGGATTCAAGCAAGCCTGGCTGAAGACGGCTGAAATGCCAGAAACCGGTACCAAGGAAGCTTTTTTCCGGTCCAGGGAAGGCATGGCTTGGCAGTTCGGGATGGATTGTTCCCATAAGGCACAGGGTCAGACTGATTTGCATATGGCCATGTCTGAACTGGGGTGGCAGAGTGGGCTAAAGAACGGTGATGGATCAAACCCAGATCTGTTGACTGGGTGTGAGTGTTTGATTAGTTCTGATACTCCGTCCATCACCACCCCCTTTTGTACCGCTTTGTTCGCCAGAAGTTGGCAGGGTATGCTCAGACGTTGAGTCCCTTGCTCACTTTGCCACTGGATTCAAGCAAGCCTGGCTGAAGACGGCTGAAATGCCAGAAACCGGTCCCAGGAAGCTTGTTTCCGGTCCAGGGAAGGCATGGCTTGGCAGTTCGGGTTGGACTGTTCCCATGAGGCACAGGGTCAGACTGATTTGCATATGGCCATGTCTGAACTGGGGTGGCAGAGTGGGCTAAAGAACGGTGATGGATCAAACCCAGATCTATTGACTGGGTGTGAGTATTTGATTGGTTCTGATACTCCGTCCATCACCACCCCCTTTTGTACCGCTTTGTTCGCCAGAAGTTGGCAGGGTATGCTCAGACGTTGAGTCCCTTGCTCACTTTGCCACTGGATTCAAGCAAGCCTTGCTGAAGACGGCTGAAATGCCAGAAACCGGTCCCAGGAAGCTTGTTTCCGGTCCAGGGAAGGCATGGCTAGGCAGTTCGGGCTGGACTGTTCCCATGAGGCACAGGGTCAGACTGATTTGCATATGGCCATGTCTGAACTGGGGTGGCAGAGTGGGCTAAAGAACGGTGATGGATCAAACCCAGATCTGTTGACTGGGTGTGAGTGTTTGATTGGTTCTGATACTCCGTCCATCACCACCCCCTTTTGTACCGCTTTGTTCGCCAGAAGTTGGCAGGGTATGCTCAGACGTTGAGTCCCTTGCTCACTTTGCCACTGGATTCAAGCAAGCCTGGCTGAAGACGGCTGAAATGCCAGAAACCGGTCCCAGGAAGCTTTTTTCCGGTCCAGGGAAGGCATGGCTTGGCAGTTCGGGCTGGACTGTTCCCATGAGGCACAGGGTCAGACTGATTTGCATATGGCCATGTCTGAACTGGGGTGGCAGAGTGGGCTAGAGAACGGTGATGGATCAAACCCAGATCTGTTGACTGGGTGTGAGTGTTTGATTGGTTCTGATACTCCGTCCATCACCACCCCCTTTTGTACCGCTTTGTACGCCAGAAGTTGGCAGGGTATGCTCAGACGTGAGTCCCTTGCTCACTTTGCCACTGGATTCAAGCAAGCCTTGCTGAAGACGGCTGAAATGCCAGAAACCGGTCCCAGGAAGCTTGTTTCCGGTCCAGGGAAGGCATGGCTTGGCAGTTCGGGCTGGACTGTTCCCATGAGGCACAGGGTCAGACTGATTTGCATATGACCATGTCTGAACTGGGGTGGCAGAGTGGGCTAAAGAACGGTGATGGATCAAACCCAGATCTGTTGACTGGGTGTGAGTGTTTGATTGGTTCTGATACTCCGTCCATCACCACCCCCTTTTGTACCATCTAGTACATAATAGGGCAGAGGGATTAAAACAGCACGTGTGCACCTGTTCCTCTGATATGTAGATCTTGTGTGCACCTGGGGCTGTGTCATGGTCCCATTCTTTGTGCTGCTGATGTAGGAGAGGTCCGCGCTTTTCCATCTTCATAGGATCTATTCATATCGAAAAATCTTCGAGTTGGTGCATATGCTTTCTGACAACAGAGTTCGGAAATATGAAGAGGGAATTACTGCCCATGCTCCCTATGCAATAAATAATTCATGAGTTTTACAGGTAATGTATGTACTGATGATGGTAAAAGGAAATGCGTAGACCCTTTCCAAGATGGTGCATCCCAGAGAACGGGATCATGATCCATGCAGGGCAGTTCTGATATTCAGAGAATGTGGACAATGGTAGCTCCCGCGTGTAAAAGGGTAGCTCCCAGGGGCTGAACGTGTTAGAAGCTGAAAAAATGTGTTCATGCTCAATGTTTCCAACCTGCGCTGTTTGCATTCATGCATTAGCTCAGAAATTCCGAGTTATAGGTGTGAACTTTAGTCACCTCAAAAACAAAAAAGTTGCAGAACTTTTCACTGAGCGAGTAGAGGTCTGCATAATAAAGACCCCAGCTAGCAAAGCTGCATGCACTTGCTACTCGTCGCATTGCTTCAATGTGCATATGGTGTCCGTGCCTGTAACTCCAGGGTGTAGCACGTGTGCCACTAGTAACTTCTGGGGTATAGACTGTGTGTCTCTTGTACCGCTGAGATTCAGAACGTGTGAGCTCTGCTAACTCTAAGGTGCAGAGTGTGTGTGTGCACCCGTAATTTGGCGGTGCACAGCGTGTGCGCTTGTAACTTTGATGTGTGTGTGTGTGTGTGTGTGTGTGTGTGGTGCCCACAGTTCCCACCAGTCCTTAATTGCTCCGTTTGGTATACATATATACTGTAGATATTGCCACGATGCTCAGGGGAGCCAGAAGGCTCAGGCACAAACACGTTTAATATTACACTCAGGTATAATACAATGCTGGAATTATCTGCGCTACACAATTGAAGAGGAACGGTTTTCATCGGGCCCTTTAAATGTCCCCTTCCACCTTTCTAAGTGCCCCCCAGTGTTACTTTACATTTCTCAGACCGTAGAAAAGGGGGCGTGGCGGCCTGGATGCTGCTCCTCATTATGTGCCGAGCCCTCGCTAAGGATTGAGTGCGGCCTTTCGCTTTGGAGTGGAGGGCATTTCCAAAGCCGCCGGTAAAGGCTCTATTTGTGTGTCCTGCATGGGGTCTCTCCTATCCCTCTGTCGGTGCACATGTCCAGTATCGAGCAGTGATTTACCTGTTAAAACAGGAACAGGCAGCACGAGGGCACGCATTGCAAGGCTTTGCGCAACCCCCCTAAAAGGGCGGCCGCCTTAGTGCCACATGAAGGCACTGTGGGCAGCCGGTCTAGTTTCTGGCTTGGGCCAGGGAAGACGTCTGGCAAGGGATCTTCCGGCGGAAGGGGGGAGGGGGCGGGGGTATATAGGCTGTCCCCGCCCCCTCCTCGCCCTCTTGTCCCTCTCGTCTCGCCTTAGAGCAGGTCGCTGCTCGATCGTCTCGTCGTTACTGGTTATCGTCGTGCGCCCTCCTCCAGTGCCTCTAATTGGTGAGTTTGCCGGTAACCTTCCTCTCGCCCCAGCCCTGTCCCTGGGCAGTACCAGGTGACGGGGCCCTGTGGTCGGAGGGGGAGGGGGGGCGGCGCGGAGCGGGTTTGTAGGTCGGTTGTCGGGGCGAGTTTGGTAAGGGGGGGCAAGAGCATGCCCTGCTATCGGGGTCTCAATAGTCTCGGGCGGCGCGGTGGCTCGCTAGGGCGCTGGGGGCATTTAGTCTTGCGCGCGGCCCGCGTTATTCCGGCTTCAGAGTCGATGTAGACTCTCAACTCTCCAAGCTAGCTTGGGAGTCGGGCATTGTTACGTGGAAACCGGAGTTTGAGCCTCGAGGTTGCGTCCACATCCTGTGATTCTGGGCAAATCACTTAATCTCCCCGTCCTTATATGTGTAATGTAATTACGGTGTTGGCTTAGTTTTGTTGGCTCATGTTGCTATCTCCTCATGTGTCTTCACTTCCTGGAGAGCGAACAGGAATTCAAATTTGTTGTGGCTTGACTGCGGGGACGTTCGGGCAGAGGCTATGCGCCGCCTGCGGGGTGTGTGCCGAGTGGATTGTTAGTGCGTGGACTGTAATTTTGTTCGTTATTTGTATTTGTTAAGAGGCGCCCCTTTTGTCGTCATGGGCTATCCAGCGCTGGCCTAAACATTGCTTGAGGTACAGCGTTCTGGTCGCGAGGGGTCAGGGAGTCCGTGTCACACCCACTTTGCCTTACCCTGGCGGGCCCTAATTAGGATACGTTGGGGGGAAGGCGCTTGACACGCTTTGCCGGTGGACTGCTCCCTTGCACTCGAGGTGCCAGGGTCTCGGGGGCACTCGGGGCCTTGGGGCCTGTTTTAAACTATACGCCCGGAATGTCGATGTTAGCTACACGGCATGGGTGAAGCGCTGGGCGCTGAGTGCGGCAACCGGGAATTGGGGTTGAGGCCTGCGGATGGGCAATTCTCCGATGTGTACTGGCATTTACATATGGCTGCAAGGGGTGAGGGGATGTGGTCCGTCGGATAGACTGCCGACTCGGGTGCTTTTACCAGGGTTCGAGCCTCGGGGTCGCGTTTACATTCTGTGATTCTGGGAACCACGTATCGGTGCTGCCAATTTTTAAGCGGACAATTTGCAGCAGCCAAGTCCTTGTGTCCCTCCCCTCGTGCATCCCTGCCCCACCACGATCGCGACGTATGTGGTGCGTTTTTAACCTAGTTGCTGATATTGTGCACTATATTGGGGATACCGTGTTGAGAACAGGCCTGCTACTGGCGCGGAATTGTGTGCTTTGAACAAGGTGGTTGCTTTGAGCGGTAGACTAGCGATCTGTTGAAGGCACTTGCTGCTCCTGGCACCGTTCGCGCACTGTTAAAACCGCAAGTATTCTGGGCGCTACACTACGCTGCCAGCAGACTCTATACTCTAGGAACACGAAATACAATGAGGTCTCCTGGGAATCTGGGAGGAGTTGCGCGGCTCATGAGACGATGAATTCATGGGGCGGCGTTGCGCCGACCGAGGACCGGGAGCTACACAGGCTGGAGGGGTCCTGCCCAGTTCGGGTAGGGGCTAGCTGGAGGCGTCATGCTAGGGCTGGCTGGACTGGTTTATCATCGTGGTTGGTCCGACTGTTGTGTGGGTGGAGGTGAGTGCGGTAATTGCGGCCCCTTCATGCTGCTGACTCAGGGTTGCTGCCTCCTGGCTGTTTCAGGCCTGCTTCTATTCCTTATCGAAACAAATGCAACCATCGCGCCTCGCGTTCCGGGTGGGTGTGGGGGGCCGAGTTGTGTCGGAGGTTGGCTGGGGGTGGTGCCCCCCCTTCTCTTTCCTATCTGTCTGGCGCGGAGGGATCGATGTTGTGGGTCAGGAGTGTTCGTGTTTTTTCGTCTGGAGGCCCATTTCGGTGGGTGGTGTATTGTGTGGTCCGCACAGCTCCATGCCTAGCCTGAGCAGTTCACCCAGGTGTTATGAAGCAGATCGTCTTAGCTCATAGGAGCAAGCCGCATCTGTCCAGACAGAGGTGCATCTATATAGTCACTGGGCATATTCACTCAGATCTTTAATTCTTCCTATCAAAAGATTCAAATACTGGGGATATGAGCGGTAGAATTGACCTATTGATACTGTGTTCATTGTTTTTACATGGGTTCATGAAGCCAGGTTGGTGTTTGAGGTGCTTCTCAAAGGGAAGCTCGCAAAGTTCTGGGGCACTGGCGGGCATTTTGGCGGCGGCGCTAGTGCAGCGTACACGGGTTTTATGTATGTAGATTCATACGATGCATGCAGGCGCACTGTCTGATGTCACACCACGCACAAGGCATGCCGGTGCATTAATGCACGCGGCCTAGGTACCCCCATGTAGAAGGCGTGCGGCCAGGGCGGCCTCTCTGTATTATGTGGATATATATGTAGGTGTGCCAGGGGCACAGTATTCGGAGGTCTCCTGGGGGAAATTGCGACAGGCGGGTGTTGGAATGAGGGCAGGATGGGGTTGCCCCCACCCAGTCACTGTGCGGCTCACCCATGCACTGGTGAGTGCGCGGCGGAAGCTGCGGGGAGCAAGTGAGGTCTCTGTTGTCAGTGCCCAGTATGGGAGGGTCTTTGGCAGTCACACTCGGTGCAGGGGCAGTCCATCCGCTGCGGGAGGTGCGGGGGTCTGGTCATTTTTCACTCACAGGGTCGGGCATTGACTCGCTTGCGAGTCCATGGGGATCGCTGGCGCAGGCATTAAGGCGGGGTGCCTGTGCCGCGGAGCGGGGCTGTGCACGTTAATTAGGCGCTGCCAGGTTCAGTGGTTGAGGGTGGTACTCCGGTTCCCACGGCAATCTGGCGATAGGGTCCCTATGTGGATAGCTTGTTGGGGTATCAATGGGCGTTGCTGGAGCCGGGTGGCATGCAGGTCTGGTGTTTCCGACACACAATTTAGGGGCGACTCGGCCGTTAAGCGGAGGAGCTGGGTTTGAGCCCTGGTGGAGCGTGCATTATGCGAGTCATCAAAGAAGTTATGGGTTGTTTTGAAATTTCAGGATAGTCCCCCCGTTATACTGCCGCGGTACACAACCAGTATCCCATTGACAGAGGTATTTAGTGCTACCCCAGGGGTTCGTCAGTTATGGCATAAAACGAATCCGCTTAATTTCCTTGGTTCAGTTATCAGAGTTTTTTCCGTAGTCTTATTTTCTCAGAGAAAGATGTCCCCGCACACTTGAAATAGATTCTTTCATCTACCTTTCCTGGTTAGGCGGCTCCCCTGCTGTGCTTATAGCGGAGCTAGTATTATTGATAGTGCTTATTTAGCCTTCTTTGGGTTCAAGAGAACTGGTGGCCTCGCAGCCAGAACTGCGGAATTTTGGGCTGGGGAACCATGTCTGGGCCTGTCCTGGCGCACGTTGGTGTGTTCATTGGGCCTGTCGTGCCTACAGACTCTGATGTTATGCTGCCCCCCCCGTATCTCGTGCATCCTGTTTCGATATTTCCTGCGTCACATCATTTACGTTGGTATAATTGAGATGTTTCTCAAAGCGCGTGAGTTTAACGCCATGAATGGTGTTCAGTCAGGTTTTTCGGTGAGCGGAACACCTGGTAAAGGCGCGGTGTGCTGGTGGCCAGGCTGCTTGCCATAGTACTCGCCTGAGCAAGCTGTGTAGCCCTGCAGATTAGTTAATTTAAACGACCCGTAAGCCTGCGCAGGGCTCCCTCCGCTCCGTTGGTGTCTTTATATTAGCCGTTCACTTTGGGTGCCCGGTAATTTCATGAGTGAGGCAGTGGAACCGAGACCGCAGTGTTTTGTTCATTGGTAACTGAGGCTGAGTGGCCTTGGCTTATTCTTATTTGGTGGTCTGGTGCTCTGGGTGGAGTGCAAGAGCAAGGAGTGGGGGCGGCTAGCTCTCGGTTGTCTGCAACTGAGCTATAATGTGGCTTATCTCACCTTATGCAAATAGAAGCACTGATTAGCAATAGATGGGCTTGTTGTAGGTAGTGCCTTTTGTAGTAAATATAGGGATGCAATGACACGTGCTCTGTATGTCATGTAACTGGAGCTCATGTTTTACGTTTCAACTCCTTTACGTTCACATACATTTACATTTGTATAAATTGAGATGTATTTCTCAATGCGCGTTGGATTAACGCTAGGATTGTTGATCAGTTAGGCTTCTCTGTGAGCTGAACACCTAGTAGCTGCGCGGCGTGCTAGTGGCCGGTCTGAACCCTTAGTCATTGCCTGAGCAAAGCAGGGTAGTTTTGATGTTCTATGTTGACAGCATAGCAGGAGCTAAGTGTGGACCTAACTGATGGGGCCCCTTTGGTGAGTCCTGGTTATAGTTACACAACTGTCCTGCTGTAGGGTGCAGTGAGTAGGCAGGGGGGCCTATATGGGGCTTGGGAAGTTCACAGGATGGTGTCTGTCATTGAAGGCCAAGGTGATGCGGCTGTCTTTCTATGTTGAAAACACTATCCCAGAATATTGAGGAAACTCAATTCGCACTTGGCCAGAGTGCTCGTGCAGTACCAGCAACCTGGCAGGTGCGGGTACTTTGGATAACGGCGCAAGATAATTACTACTTAAGGTACCTGCCAGTCTTTGGTCAATTAACCAGCAGGAAATTTTGAGGGAGGCGGCTGAGTGACCCTAGCATTGTTTGCCTCGTCTCTGGGCCAGTGATGTTCTTTTCAGGGTAAGGTTCGAATTCTCAATTGCGTTTGGATACATTGACAGGCTACCCTTACTCATGCTAAATGGCGATATAGTTGTAACTTGGTATAGTGTCGAACCAGGTTGTAGCTTTCATGGAACTCATTAGTTCTTGCAGTTCCTTCTTTGCAGAACAAGAATTTTCAAAATTTTCTAAAAAGAAAGCCATTATTAGCAGGTAGCTATCTAACCATGGAGAGCAGTGGTTGTGGGTTCCAGCACAACAGTAGTATTGGATTTACATTGTCTTTAGACAGGCCCGAGCACATACACTTGTAATGAAGTTTAGCTGCGACTTCAGACAGCAAGGTGTTCAGAAAGTATGAGCTGCCCCTCCCCAAGCCGGAGACACTAACACGGCGCTCTTATAGAATGAGGACTTGGGGGTACATGTTTATGCCTATGAAAATCAATTTTGCCCTAGTACTTTGCTTTGCATATGAGGAGAATTTTCATGTATCGGCACTTTGGTAACTTAGGAACAGAGTAGAGCGTGCTTTTGCTCTACCTGACATAGACTCTTCCCCATACTTGGTCCCAGGGCGAGGTGCACGGGTAACTTCTTGTTCCCTTGGACAGCTTTATTTAGTGGTTGAACAGGATTAAGGGGGATACCTGTGGCAGTATGGCCATGCCAGAACATACATAGGGTAGTAGTAACAGTGTCCCATGTTGGGCAACATGATATACTTTTGGTTAGGAAGCTTGTTTATAGGTCCATTTGGTCTAACAGTGCCAGGTTAACAGGGGACGACTTGCACCAGAATCAACTTAGTGGTTTCCAACACTGTTGGTTAGAAGGGATGCTGTCAAGAGCAGAAGTCAAACCATTTAGCATTAAACACATACCTTTTAAGCGGCATGTTTAAGGCTGTAAATGTCACTGTTATGGGTAAGGTTAGACTGCTTGGTTGCATTGGATACTTTGACAAGTTGCTCCTGCCCAGGCAACACGGCGATAAGTGGTAATTTTGGGGGCGTGAACTAGGTGTTCTTCTAGAAACTGAGTAGAGCTGGCACTCCCGCTATGGCAGACCATGGTTGTCAACATTCTCCAAGGATCCCATTATTAGCAGGAAGGTATTGCACCTTGAAGAGCAAATGCCTGTGGGTTCATACACAGCAGTAGTAAGGGCATCTCCTTCTGTGTCTGCAGGCCAAGTGTACCATCGATAGCTCCAGCAGCTGTAAAGCTTCTTTTTGCGCCCGGGACTGGGGCTGACAATGTCGCGAACTTTGCAGCCAGACACGGCACAGGCAGAGACATACCTGTGATGGTGCAACGTGCACTCAGCAGTAGAGTCAGCTGAGTGTCATCGTACCCTGGTATACCGTCAGTGACATACGTATGGTTGGGGCTACATACGATCAGGCACCCTCTGTCTGCCGGGGCGGTAGGGTGCCAGTGAGCATAATACGGACAATAATATGAGCTCTCTTGCAGTCTTAGAAGATTAAGTTGATATTTTGTTGGCATGGTGCCAGTTGCTTCATCGCGCGCATGATTAGCATGAAGGTATTGTACCATGGAGAGCCAATGGTTGTGGGTTCGTGCACAACAGTAGCAAGGGAATTAGTCTGCTTCATCAGGCCACGTGTTTCATCATGCGCACCAGCAGCTGTAAAGCTCCTATTTTCACCCGGGACTAGGACTGGCAATGTCTAACTCTTACAGCCAGACCAGGAATAGGCAAAGGACATACCTTGTTGAGGCAGTAGCATTGTCTGTCTCGCTCCCAGGCCAGTTGGGGGTTACCGTTCTGGGTACGGTTCGACTTTCTGGTTGCGTTTGGATGCTTGGACAGGTGTCCGTGCACCTGTCCAAGAGGACACGTAGCACGGCAATAAGTGGTTCAGTTGCTTCAGTTATTCGTGTTAACGGGCAGGTGAAGCAGCAGAACTTAGAGGGGCTTGGGTCTGACCTCTGGTTCAAGGGCGGAGCCTGGTAAGCTCACTTAGTAGCCCGTCCTTGAGTTCGACGAAACAGGTACCATTGATGTGAGTAACGGTAACGGGCAACTTCTCCCGCCCTCCAGCACTGGCTGGCAGCTATGCAGATTGTGGAAGTGGCCTTCCAACAGGGGCGATTTGGTCCAGATGATTGGGGGAAACTCCTGGGAAACATATTTGGGCTAAAAAGTAGCAGGAGAACTATTGGCATTCCCAGTATTCAACATAGAGAGGTATTTATGCTTTGGTTCCCCCCTGGGTCACGCTGTCCTGTGTGCTCCCTGGTATGCTAGCAGAAGTTTGGGAGGGCAAGGCTTCACATAGGGTGGTGACTGTCGGAAGGTGATGGTCATACTCCGACTAGTGCTAGACTCGGATAACTGAGGAAAGAGGAGGTAGAGCGGGCTTGTCAACTCTTAACTACACTCGCATTGGCACTTCCTGGCAGGAGTGGCTTGGCATAGGTTTTGTTCTTCAGCCAGGCAAAGGTATCATTGGACCATCGCCTATTTTTAGGCAGGTTAATTCAGTCATAAATCCATGGGGAGTTTAGAATGGATGGGGGCACCTGTCCTGATGGGGCATGCTGTCCTCCGGTCCTGTATTGGTTAAGACTTGTTTTGGCTGGACCTGGGAGAAGCCCGGCAATAAGAGGTTTTGGCTTCATCAGGCATGGTCTTATACACGCCGAGTCCACAGGGTGCCTGGAGAGAGATGGGGTGCACCTCTCTAGTTTAGGCATGGATCCTTCCCTACTGGACCTAGGGGAAGCTTTGGCTGCAGCAGGTTGTAAGGAAATAAGGCTACCTTGGTGGGGGGCCCTGGTAGTGACGGTGGCCACTCCCAAGGCTGTGGAGGAGTTACAGGGCGATCCAGAGTCTGCAGATACCAAGGGGTACTTCAAGCAGCAGCACAGCGTGATGCTAAGTCAGGATACCCAGGGATGTCTAGCGTTGTCCCCTGGAAGAACTACGGCGCCCCGTTAGTCCTACGGGCGGTTGTGGGTCTGAGCAACCGGGGGCTGCCATAATACGCTCCGCCCACCTCTTACAGGGGGGCGTGAGTAAACAAGTGGACTGGTGGTCCACTGATGGGAGGGGGTGGCCCCTCCCAAGGTTTGGTATGCACCAATTGGCGACTGCCACGGTGTCATTCAGGCTTATCAGACGGGCAGGCGGCATAGGGGTTTGCCTGCCCTGGGATCGGATCGCCCGTAAGATAATCCACCATGTTTGCATAATTGGTTATGCTAATAAACCTGCAGCAATATTTCTCCACCTACATATGTGTCGTGTGGTTTATTTATGTACCTATGTGTGTTGTGACAACAGTTGCCGATATTGGCACTATGCCGAAACACGAAGTACCTCAGACATCCAATTAAACAGGGAGCCATGAAATGTCCAGACTCACAATCGAGAAACATAAGAAAGCAAAAAGCAGGAGGCGTGCCCTCTTGCTGTGTGCATCAAGTTCTATAACATCCTCCTCAGTAATATCAGCCTCAGCCGCCACTCCTGAATTTCAGAAAGGAGCAGAAAATCATTTGTTTCAGAGCACACCAGGGATCAGTTCTCAATATGGATCCTCCAGATGTCAGGGGTTTCCTGCTCCCACCTCTCTACTTTCTGTACACCATCATGGCTGGAACCTGTCCCTCCTTAAAATAGTGTTTCAGTTAAAAAAGAAATATGTGATAAGAAGTCAAACTGTATTGTTTTTAAACTACAACTCCCAGATTCGAAGTCTCATCACAGGTATTCTTAAAGTGGCAGGCCACTAACATCTTCCTCTTCAATGTCCCCCTGGGCCCTCAAACAGCCCAACTCGCCCAGAAAGGGACTCCTACAAGCATCACTGACTGCTCAGGCTCAAAGCAGGAGGTCTGCCTAACGGTCACCAAGATATTGGATTCCGTTTTTTTATCATGGACATTTTATGTTCCCAGCATTTTAGGCATGCAAGTGTTTAAACTTTCGAAAAAGTGGAACGACATCCAAAATCTGAGATACAGAGTTGTATTGGCTCCAGAGTCAAGCTCCAGGCACTTTGCTTATGTTCCTGTTCTGTCCCCTTCCTATATGAACAGCACACTGTCGTTCTAACAGCTATGTAGGTGCACACTGTTTTTGAAGGGGGGAGACCACACTCATCATCATGGGCACTGTTTGTAGCCTTAGTCTCAAATGCTTTCTGGGAGTTGAAGTCTTAGTTTGCTTCCATTAAACCAATTAGCCTTAAACACATGAAAGCAATAATGGTGGGTTTAAAAACAAGGACTGGAACCAGTGTGGGTACGGACCTGGTCCCCTATTATGACGTTGGCATAAATTCCAAACCCCGCTCAAACAAGGGAGCGCTATGGACTGGAATTCTGATCAATGCGGACGTGACAGCACCCCCAAACATCTGCCACAGGCAAACTCAGGCAGGTCAGTCCTGCTGAAATATACTGCAGGGAAATGTGCAATAAATTATGTTAAATGTGGAATTCAGCACAGGAAAACTGAGCTTCCACTTGTAATTTCTCACTTTCCAGCTGAAAACTCAGAATATGAGCTATTTATGTACTCTGTAATTACCGCGCCCTTAGGTATCGGTATATACAGAGAGCAGTAAATACCTTCACCGCCTACTTCGTCACCAGGGCCACTGAGCGAGGTTTCCAACATATTGTTGTTTTACTCGCCAAAGCAGTGACATTCCAATCGTCACACGGGCGACACGGGCCCTGTTGCAGGCAGGCCTCGTAGCTGTGTAAACAGAACACTGCGGATGCGGGACTTGACTGCAGCCCCCACCGTCCTCAGGCCCTTGGGAGGTCGGAGCTGCGCTGAGTCAGGGCGGAGGGTTACTCACGCTGCAAGTATTCAGGCACAGCAGGGCTTGTGTGAATCCGCTGTGTTGAGGGCGAGGAATGTTCTGAATTAATGCACCTGAGAAATGCAGTATAAAAAATGCCTCGTGCACCAACGAGCACTGTAATTGCACTCTGTTGCTGAATAGTGTTAACAAGCGTAGGGTGGGCGGGGACAAATTCAGTGTCCTGTCACTTGTTGGTAAGGAGTGTGGTGTTACACTGACTTCTGGTGCATAGCTATGCAAGCCACTTGTTAAAAAGTGCACGCTACTGTCACCTTATAACAGTGATAAAGTAAAAGTATTATATACTTAAAAAGCACTTGCATTTCAACCATACATTTTAATGTTTTTTCTCTAAGACCTCGGGTGAGAGGCACGCTGTGAAACGCGCTCCAAGTTCACACAGGGTGACTGCTGCCAGCGGAGCCAAAGCCTGTTTAATCCCTCGCAGCCAGCTGCCCGCCCCCGCTCTCTGCCGCTTGCTATAATCAATAAGTCCCAGGGGTCCCCGCTAATTAATTTGCGAGTGCCCCCTGGACCTGTCCCACCCGGGGGCTTTCAAAAACAAGCATTGACATAGCCAATAGGTCTTGCCTTTGGGGCCTTATAAGTGTTTAGTCATGCAACAGTTGCATAACTAAATACTTACAAGGTCCCAAAAGCAAGACCTATTGGCTATGCAAAGCGGCCGTGCGGCCGCGAAAGTGAAAGTGATCACGATCGCGATCACAAAGTGAAAGTAATTGCGGTAAAGCGCGGCGCGCGCGACCGCGCAACCGCGCACATGCACTGTAGCTCTAGGCTGGCCTGGTAGCACTTTTTGGAGCCCTCCCAATAAGTCTCGCCAGACCAGCGCATGTGATGAGTCAGGCGAGAACTAATGACTCCCGTGCTTCATTTTTTAAAATAATTTTGGCGGAATTCACGACCCCAATGTGAATTCCGCCATAATTATTTAAAAAAAATGCTTTTTTGGGACCTCCTGAGCCGGCCTAGGGGGTCAGGGTGTTGCCACCCTGCCCCCTTTTCTTCATTTTTCACTTTGTTTCACTGTTTTCTTGTGACTCGGTTCACAAGATTGTTACAAAAAACAAATTATGGACGGAATGCTGACAATGCAAACATTCTCCCCCAGTCATAAGATCTGGGTTAAATCCATTGCTCTTTAGCCAACTACGCCACCCTAGTTTGGACCCAGACATATGCAAATCAGTCTTGACCCTGTGCTTGGTTCATGAGATAGCTGCCAACACTACCTGGTTTGGAGTGTTGGCAGCCAATGAGAATGAAGCTAGTGCTCGGCAGGGTTCGCGAATCCACTGCGGCCATTTTTCTTTTTCTAATTTCTCAGGAACTACTGAACGGATTTACATCATTTAAAAGAAGGGCTCTTTCTGTACCAAGCCCTAACTTTGTGCCAAATTTGGTGTAATTCCGTTCAGCAGTTCGGGCTGTAGCTTTGTCTAAAGTTTCCTATGGAAATTAACATGGGTAAAACGCGTTTTGGGACCCCCCTTTTTTCTCGGCCCCGCTTGACGAATCAAGACAGGAGCTGACCGGAGTGCCCCACTAGTTTTAAAAAATTTGCGAAGATTCATCAACCAGCGCCAAAGTTATTGGGAAAAGAAAAAACGCTTTTCCTATGGAAACTAGGTCCTAACTATAACTACCTACTGGCGACTGCCAGTAGGTAATATATATGTATGTATGTGTGTATATATATATTAACTTGTGGTCGATGATTTGAACAACATTTAAAAAGATTCGAAGAATGACCACACTAAGAGCAATTTTTCATCAAGGGATTGAAAAGACATCAATGAGTTAAAGAATAATCTTGCACTGATTATCAAGCCCTCCGACAAAGGGGGAAATATCGTCCTTATGGACCAAGTCACATATATAAAGGAAGCACAAAGACAACTGAACAACCTACAGCTCTGCACTTGTTTGAAAACAAATTCCACAACCAAATTGGAAATAGAATACCATCATAAATTGAAGGGTTGGTTTGAGAGAGGCTAATTGGACTGGGAGGAATTGAAATATCTTCGCACAGAGAATGCAAGAATGGCAACCTTTTATCTATTGCCTAACATCTATAAAAGTACAGTGAACCCGCCCGGAAGGCCAATAGTAAGCTCCATTGGATCCTTATTAGAAAATAGTTCCAGATTTCTTGATTTATTCTTACGGGAATATGTGATCAACCTCCCCTCTTACTTCAAGGACAGCACTGATTTTTTGAAAATATTAGACGACATCCCTTGGAAAAAAGAGTACATCATGGTAACAATGGATGTCGTATCATTGTACACTTCAATCAGGCACGAAATGGGAATACAGGCCTGCACGAGCTTCATGAATGATCGGCCAGTGGAGTTGTTAGAACACACACATATGTTATTGGACATGCTGGAATATTGCCTTACACACAATGTATTTATATTTAACGGGAAATTCTACCTGCAAGAACAGGGAACGGCAATGGACACCTCCTTCGCCCCCACCTATGCGAATCTTTTCATGGGGTGGTGGGAGAAGGAGGTCGCCTGGGCCAAGGAGAACAACGTGTTTATGAAACAGGTGGCTATATGGACCATTTTTATTGACGACCTGTTTATTCTTTGGGAGGGCAGTGAGAAAGATCTGGAGCTCTTCATGAAAATATTGAATACCAACCAGTGTAACCTGCAGTTCACTTGTACTTGGAGCCAACAGCACTGTAGCTTCCTGGACATACAATTGGAAGTCAAAGAGGGGATCTTAACCACCAGGATCCACAGAAAACCTATTGCAACCAACTCCATTTTACATGCTAACAGTGGCCACCCAGGTGCATTAAAATGGAGCATCCCGTACAGCCAGATGTTGAGGGCAAGAGGAATTTGCACGACTGAAGCGCTATACAATGAAGAGGTGGACAGGCTGTCCGGAATGTTTAGACAGAGGGGATCTCCAAGTAATGTTCTTGAAGATGCAAGATGTAGATCTCAGGAAAAATCAAGAAAGGAGTCTCTTTATCCTCAAAAGTCTCAGGAAGAGAATAGCAGTGATATTAAAAGGATCTTTCTGGAGTATAACTTGGCACAATCAACCATTGCGTCAGTCCTCAAAAAACACTGGTGTGTGCTGAGAAATGATGAACATTTAATAAAAATCTTTGAAAATGGCCCACAAATCACATCAAAGAAGGTATGTTCCCTAGGTGACATTTTAACCTCTAGTCACTTTATTCCCTGAAAGAACCAGCAAGGAGTGGGTTCATGGTTGTCAAAGAATCGGGAAGGCTTTGTGAAATGCACCTCATGCAAGGCTTGCGAGTATGGAACAAACAGTAAGAACTATCGCACGATGAATGGTCACACTGTACTACCAATAAGAGAAAGAATAACCGGCGCTTTAATATATCAAACAAAAATTGTGGGATTGGTTAGGAAGAGAAATAATAGTGATAATGTTTTTAATCCATTGTGCCTTTTTTGTGCTCTTTTTAGGAATCCATCTTTTAAGGATTTATTACTTATACACTCACACTTAGACCATTTTCCATCCTTGATTGTGCATTGGTGTTATTGTTAAATTTTAATCAATGGGAAGTGCAATAGGGAGAAACATTGTTTATTTGTGCAATCATTGATTTGTAATTTAATATCTTTACTCGCTTTGGCCCTTATACGGTGATAAAATGCAGTACAAAAACATGTGTGTTGTAGTTAAAAAATCAAAATTCATCACATGAATTTAAGGGAACAAGAATGGAATAAAAAGAAAAAAAGAAAAAATATATTAAATTGTTTAGGAATATAACAACACAAATGTTACAAGATTTTCTTTTGATGTGATGAAGTGAATCACTAATGGCGGGGATTTTTGACCAAAGAAAAACTAAGAAAGGTATCGCTCTAGTTGCAATCAGGGGTTATGGACATGGAAGAAGGACATGTAATATAATGTGTGCAATGTCGAACCCACAGTGACCCAGCAGAAGGCAACTCGCCGAAAAGCGTTGGTCAGGGATTGTAACGTAAAGGACCGTTTATTGCCTATTGTTTGAGCCAAAAATAAATATATCATTTTAAAAAAAATACTGATCTGGAAATCGGAGTTTCAACTTGTATTTGTTGGACGTGTGCCGTCGTAGGATTGGGTGTCCAGGAGAAGGAACACCTAACGGAGATATATCTATATATATATTCACTTAAAAAACCATAGGTTTCACACATGTTATAGTTGGGTGGATATTTCACTCGTAAAAAACCAATGAAATTCCCCCGTTATAGTTAGTTCAGATAACTATAACTCGCGCGACCGCAGTCCACTGCTGATGACGTCACATATTACATCACTCATGACATGGTCAGTGGCATCACTCATGACATCACTGATGACATCATCCTTGTGATAGAGTGGCGGCCGCGCGAGTTATAGTTATCTGAACTAACTATAACAGGGGAATTTCATTGGTTTTTTACGAGTGAAATATCCACCTAACTATACCATTTGTGAAACCTATGGTTTTTTAAGTGAATTTGCAAGGTTTTTTAAATGCTAATTCCTAACTATAACGTGTGTGAAACCTATGGTTTTTTCAGTGAATTTGTACGGTTTTTTAAATGCTATGTTATGTATGTATTATTATTTTTTTTATATCTTTATTTTACAATAAACTACGTATAAAAAAAAAACATTTTTTTTTTTTTTGGGTATTTCACGGTGCGCGCACCGTGCGCGCACCCCCGTGATTTAAAAAAAAAAATTTTAAATGTTTTTTTCTGCCTTCGGGGTCCTTCAGGGACCCCCTGACAAAGGCTAGGGGGTCAGGAACTCTCTACCCTGCCCCCTTTTCACGTTCGCCACCTTCCTTTTTCACTCTCGCACTGAAAACAAACAAAATGGCGGCCGACACTTCCTGATTTCGACCGACTCGAACGTTGACTAACATGTAACCACCAATCAGAATTACGCTTGTGCACGTTAGGGTGCGCGCACGGTGCGCGGCTATAGATATGTATGTGCTTTTAACTGCAATTTTCTCAGGAACTACTGAACAGATTGACTCCATATATGCAAAAGGCACATCCCTGAGCTGAGGACTACCTCTCTGCCAAATTTCAAGTAATTCTGTTCAGCCGTTCGGGCTGTACCTTGGACTAAAGGTCCCTATGGAAAATTGCATGGGGAAAATGCGTTTTGGGACCCCCCTTTTTTCTCAGCCCCCGCTTGATGAATCCCCCCGAGACTTTCAGGGTAGGAGCGGAGCAGAGCGCCCCACCTATTTTGAAAATTTCGCGAGGATTCGTCAACCGGTGCCAAAGTTATTCCAAATAGAATGTTGCGGATTTCCTATGGAAACACGCTCCTAACTATAACTATCTACTGGCGACCGCCAGTAGATAATATATACATATATATATATATCCAACAAAGTTTGCTCGCAAAAGAAGATGCCTCACACAGAGTGCTGATATCCTTTTATTTGAGGACGGCAGCGTTTTCAGCCTTCTGCTACACACCAAAAATACACTAAGCCAAACGCGTTTCGGGCTTCCCACAGCCCTTGTTCACTGGCAGTCACATAGGGAAAAACAGCAACGAAAATGTGAACACACCTGCAGTCATTTAAATTGTCCTGCCCCAGTGGGCGTATGCCGAATGGCATCCTGGTTATTGCAGTTCACACTCCTTATTAATCCACAGTGGGTGCTGCCATACCCCTTCGTAGTACATAATTCAAAACCCTAGTGGGTGGTTGAAGACAGACAGGCATGAAACCCTGCCAATACATTGTCATCAATCGGACACTCCGTTCTTTTAGCGCCTAAGTTTCCTTAGTGCTGCAGATCTGCTCGATAAGCAGCAGGGCGTCTTCGCGGTCAGAGCCGATTTGATGACAATGTATCGCGCATTTACGACTGTGTGACAGGCTGTCAATGCACGACCTACAACTTCTGGTTACTGTACAACAAGGACCTAATGTGGAGAGTTTAGTTTACTTAATCCCTGCCGGTGTTAACTACTAAAATCCAAACGTCTCAAATGTCCTGGAAACTTAACAGTAGGCACAACAGTATTACTGGGGTGTCGGGCGGGGGTCGTCTTTCATGGGACAGGTTAGCGCTTTGGAGAGGCGACAGCACGCACATGGAGCTGTTGCTACTAAAGCGCTCCGTGTTTATTTGGGCTGGTGTGACGAATGAGCCAGGTTTAATGCGCTGTAATGTATGGTGCCGCACTGAAGGAAGCTCATAAGACGGGACATTTTGCACAAAAATGGCTTCCTGCCTTGAAATCACATGGGGCATACAGGGTGCCGTTTGTGACATGTCTCGAGCACTGGATTCTTGACACGTAAAAATATTTTTTTTCGCTGCATCCGTTATATACTCCGCATATTTCGGGAACATTTTAATGTACCTGCTTGTTCATCGTCTCTCAATTTACTCCTCTGCATCTATTTTCTATGGCTTTGAAAAAATATCTGTATATCTAGCAATCTAAACAAATGAATCTATCCAATCACCAAACACCTTTTACGCATCTACCCAAACATTAATACATCCATCCATCCACCTAAGTAGCATTCATTCATCCATCCATCAGTACACAAGCTATGCAGCCATACAGCCATTCATTCACGCATCTCTAACTACTCCATCCATCCACCAGCCTAATCACAGGTATCTATCTATCTATCTATCTATCTATCTATCTATCTATCTATCTATCTATCTATCTATCTATCTATCTATCTATCTATCTATCTATCTATCTATCTATCTATCTATCTATCTATCTATCTATCTATCTATCTATCTATCTAGCTATCTCTCTATCTGTCTGTCTGTCAATCTATCAATCTTTCTTTCTTTCTTTCTTTCTTTCTTTCTTTCTTTCTTTCTTTCTTTCTTTCTTTCTTTCTTTCTTTCTTTCTTTCTTTCTTTCTTCCTTCCTTCCTTCCTTCCTTCCTTCCTTCCTTTCTTTCTTTCTTTCTTTCTTTCTTTCTTTCTTTCTTTCTTTCTTTCTTTCTTCGAATATCTATCTATCCTCCATAGTTTTTAGCTGTCTTGCAACCCAGCTCTCCATTAATCCATACTCAAATCCATCCAGCCAATCACATAGCCAACCATTAATCCATCCAGGCCCAGGCGCCTTAAAGATGAGATCCCTGTGAGATTAAACATCGATGTCCTGCGATCAGGACGAGCTGGTGAAATAGCGGGAAAGAAGGGTAGAGGAAGGACCTCAAGACAACATAAACCACCCGGCTTCTGGGCCAACTGACGCCATATCCTGATAACCGGTTCCACCAGGGGTCTGACACCCACGATTTGCATTTTTGTACAACTCGAGCGGAAATCCCTTCCCGAGCGCCAAGAGGCGGGCTTTTGTGAGGACGGTTCAGCGAGCTAATAGTGTCTCTGTGGCCCTGCTGTAGTGTCGCGGTCTAGTTGACGCGCACTACGTCAGGGGGCAGGAAAGCGCGTAGCGGCCAGATCGGACGCTACTGCGCATGCGCGCGAGTCTGCGCGGCGCGAGAGCAGCGAACGGAGCGTGTAGCCCGGCGCTCTCTCGGTTAAGTAAATTTATAGTTGAATAAAGGCTTCCTCAACCTTACGACCAGTCTCCTGTGTATCCTTGGGTAGCACCAGCCCCCCTACTGAGAGAGGCAACTTTACAGTGGCGACGAGGATGGGATAGAGCGGACCCAGTGACCCTCAGTGAAGGAGGTGCCCCCAACCAGCACATAGAAGGTAGCCCTACGCAGGGGGACGACACAACACGTGGAGAGCAGATCCAGGAGGTCGAGGACAGACCCCAACGCACCGAGAGAGCGCGGTAGCGGCGGACGGACGCCAGAGGAAGGCACGAGAGCAGTGAGTGTGCCCTCCACGTGGTAGAAGACAGCCAGGGGCGGACGGGTGCGGCAGCAGAGACCCTGGCGGAATCGGGTGGAGATGGCGCAGGTAGCTCCAACGAGATCCCAGCGACCCGAAGAAGAGGGGAAAGGACAGAAGCACCAGGTAGCCCGAGGAAACAAGCGGACGTGAAGATGAGTGCGCAGGCATCAGCTTTAACGACGCCGGTTCCGTTCCTCCCAAGGCCAGGAGAACCCCAAATGAAATGGGAAGACTGGAGGGAGTACTTCAAGAATTACCTAGAAGCGCTGGAAGATGAGAAAGAGGAGGCGTTCTCCAGCGCCAGAAGGAAGAGGATACTCTTGCACAACCTGGGACCAGAAGGCATACGGGTATTCCAAAACCTAACACCGGTCGCCAGGCAGGCAGCGGACACCGACGTGTTCAAACACGCCCTGGAAGATTTGGACAACCACTATCGTCCTGCAGTTTGTACCTCCATCGACCGCTACAACTTCCAGCAGAGGAAGCAAGAAGCGGGGGAAACAATAGACGATTATGTGGCGGCACTGAGGAAACTTGCGATAACATGCAAATACGGAGTTCTACAAGACGAATTCATCAAGGACCAAATCGTGATGCATACGACAAGCAAATCAGTGCAAGATAAATTGTGGGCGAGTGGTGACGCGACGCTGAAAGACGTGATCGCCATAGTGAAGAGGGCAGAGCTGACCAAGCGCTGCGCAGAAGCAGCAAAGAGAGATCAAGCCCCAAGACTCACGATAAACAAGGTAGACGACGCGGACCAGTATGGAAGAGGAAAACCGGCGCCTGGAGACTACAGAGGATCATACAAGGCGAAAGGAAAACCGGGACAGCCGTGGAAACCAGACAAAGGAGAAACGGCGAGATGCTACAGATGCGGGAGCCTGAGCCACGCGGCACATGACAAACGGTGCCCCGCCTTCAGAGCCAAATGCGCATTTTGCGGCCTGGTCGGCTACTACGAGAAGGTGTGCAGAAGGAAAGGGAAACAACGCGCGGTGAAATTCGTGGCGCAGGACATAGTTGAAGAAGAAGACGGCCAGGAGGAAGACGATGAAGTCCTGTGCGTGGAAGACCAGGTAATGGGCATCGAGGGTAAAAGAGCGCGCAAGCCCCAGTGCGACATGCTCATCGGAGGGGTAGGAATCACCATAGTGGTGGATTCGGGGTCCCCTTACACGATTGTCCAAAGATCGGTATGGAACGAGAGGTTCGAACCCACACTGGGCCCACGCCTGGATCCACCCGACATACGACCAGTCACCTACACAGGGGAGCCCATCCCGATGGTAGGATTCAGGAGACTGCCATTCCAGTTCAAAGAACGCAGCGCCCACTGTAAACTATATGTCGCGGAGAAGGGACCATCAGTCCTCGGGTGGATGGACCAAGGAGAGTTGGGGATACAGCTGAACCCAGGAGGGGACATCCAAGTGCTGGTGACTTTGGACGGAGAAGAGTGGACAGCAGCGAAATGGCGGAGCGGACACCCGAAAGTGTTCGGCGGCAAGATTGGTAAACTTGAGAAGTTTACCCACAAGATCGTCCTCAAGGAGAATGCCAGCCCGGTGGCGCATAGAGTAAGGAACATACCGATCGCAGTGAGAGAGGCAGTACGACAGGAACTACACCGAATAGAAGACGGGGGAATCATCGAACCGATCGACAGCGCGGAGTGGTTGGCGCCACTGGTGGTGGCCATGAAACCGTCAGGCAAGGTGCGCTTATGTGTGGACCTCCGTGAATTAAACAAATGCATCGTGGTAGAAAAATTCCCCTTGCCGCGCATAGAGGAAATGTTGGCCCGCACGAAAGGTGTGAAATGGTTCTCCACCATCGACCTGCAATCGGCATACCACCAGGTGGTGCTGCATCCCGCGAGCAAGAAACTGACGTCATTCATAACGCCGTTTGGATGCTATCAATTCTGTCGCATGCCCTTCGGACTAGCGTCTGCAGCAGCAGTGTTCCAAAAGCTGATGGCCCGCCTATTCAAGGGTATAGAGGGAGTACAATACTTTCAGGATGATATCCTAGTAATGGGGAAGGAGCTAGAAGACCACGACGAGAAGTTGGAAGTGGTGTTAAAGATCTTGGAGGAACACGTACTGACGGCGGAGTGGGCGAAGTGTCATTTCGGAATGACATCAGTCACATACCTGGGGCATGAGATAGGAGAACATGGGATAACACCGAAAAAAGGGAACGTGAAGGCCATCTGTGATGCGCCCCCACCCACATCCAAGGAAGAAGTAAGGTCCTTTCTGGGAATGGCGGAATACTACAGCAAGTTTGTCCACCATTTCGCCACGAAAACACACAACATGAGACAACTCACGAGGGACAAGACGGTGTTTGCATGGACAGAAGAGGAGCAAGAAGAATTTGACACAGTGAAACGCGAAATCAGCCAGGCGATCCCGCTGCACGGGTACGACCCCCGGGGAAGATCTATACTGATGACGGACGCAAGCGAAAAAGGGCTAGGAGCGGTACTCATGCAGGAAAGGCCAGAAGGTGGAACGGAGACGATCAGCTTCGCATCCAGAACATTGACGTCTTCCGAACAAAAGTTCAGCGTAATCGAAAAAGAGATGCTAGCCGTGGTCTGGGCCATGGGAAAGTACCGCCAGTTCCTGTGGGGCACACGTTTTCAAGTGAAGACAGACCACAAACCCCTAGTGAAGGTTTTGACGTCCTGCGGCCATGCTAGCGCCACACCCAGGATTGCAAAAATGACGCTGAAACTCCTGGAGTACAGGTACGACGTGGAGTACATCCCGGGCTCGAGGAACAAGATAGCGGATTACCTCAGCAGGGCGTCAGCAATGGAAAGGGCCACCAGCGGCACAGAGGAAGAAGACGAGATGGTAGCCCTGATGGACGACCCGGAAAAGACCATCAGTAAACAGGAGTAGACAGACGCGTATGCAGCAGACGGTGATCTGGGCGACATCAAGGAGTACATTATACAAGGGTGGCCGGAGAGGAGACTACAGAAGCCCAAGGTCCGGCAGTTCTATGAGGTTCGAGAGGAGCTGTCGGTGGGGAACGACGGAGTGTTCGTGTACAGAGGGAACAGAGTGGTACCACCGGAGAATATAATACCAGACCTGCTATCCATATTACATGAAGGACACCTGGGAATTGTGAAGATGAAGGCCAGGACCAAACAAACGTATTGGTGGCCGGGGATGGACATGCAAATAGAAAGGCACGTGAGAGACTGTGCGCAGTGCCAAGGAGCGGACAAAATACTAAAGCCAATGAGGCCGGCACTAGGGAAATTCGCGATTCCCAGCAACCCATGGGAAGAGGTGGCAGTGGACATCTTAGGACCCATACTGGATGATCAGGGGATACCGAAATACCTATGCGTATTGGTGGACAAGTACTCGAAGTGGCCAGAGGTACACACCCAAGAGGTCATGGACACAGACACAATCTTGCGCTTCCTCAAGGAGGTGTTCCTCAGGGAAGGCATCCCCAGAACGATAATCAGTGACAATGGACCCCAATTCACCTCGGACAAATGGTCCAAATTTGCTGAAAGGAACGGCATAATACTCAGGCACACGTCGATTTATCATCCGGCCAGCAACGGACAAGTAGAGAGGTTCAATAGGGTACTCATGGGCTCTATACAGGCCGCCATCACGAGGGGCAAAGACTGGGAAAAGGAACTACAAAGCACCATCTGGGCATACCGCATCACCCCCACTGGCACGGGGTACAGCCCCTTCCAAATCCTACGAGGAAGGCAACCATTCACTAGAGACAATGTTGCTTGGCAAGAGAAGACAATCACCAGTAAGTGGTCTCCAGCGGTTGTACAACACAATCTGGAACAGGCACAACGCATTTACACTGAACACTACAACCGCAACAGGAAGGTGAAGGAGGCAAAGTTGGAAAAAGGGGAGTGGGTCAGAGTGAAGCTGGCAACCCTAAAGCGAAAAGGAGAAAGCAAGTACTCCCCACCCCTAAGAGTGGAAGAAGTGTACGACCGAGCAGCGTTGCTCAGTGACGGAAACGTGTGGTCCCATGACCGCATGGCTAAGTGCAACAAAATCTTACAATGGCCCCGGGAGGACGCGGAAGGGGCGACACCATAAGAAGGCATGACAAGGGGAGCAGGAGCTCCTAAGGGAGAATGTGGAGAGAACAGGAGAGAAGAACAAGACGGAGAGAGAGACATACAGGATGGATGGGCCCCAGAGGAAAGAGTCTGGGAAGACGAGGAGGAAGGAGAAAGAGAGGGCCAGGGCACTCCGGAAGGTAGAAGAGGGAGCCCGGTCGCAGAAGGAGGTCAAGAAGGACATACCAGAGGAGGAGCCTAGCGCGCATCCAAGATGGTCGCGTGAGCACAGGGCTCCCCGGACCCTTGCTGCTCCTCGGAATTTATCCTGAGAATATCCTGATTTGGTTTGTGGATTCTGGCAGATGAAGACCGGCTGAGCACGTATCTCCTTTCAGAACTCGAATCGGACCTGGGAATCCTGAGTTGTCGTTGTTCGAACTATTGGGACCCACCCGACGGAGGTGCCCGGGGCGAAGGTGAACCGTGGAGCCGTGTCGTAATTGAACAACAGCGGCTGCAGCGCGGTGCCAGTGGCCGCTCTACCACTTTCGGTTTCACTTTCGGACTTCAGGGGGCTGGCCTGCGAGTGCAGTTGATGTGGCGGGGTGTTTCCTTGGCCTCTGTGCGAGGCCTTGTCACCACCGGCCACTAGAGTGCCCATCGCCTTGGGTCCCCCCGCACCGTTACATTGTGGTCTCTGGTGAGGCGCTGGTCTGCGGTGCCGTTGCCCCTACGACTTTTGATCAGCGATCCCCTTCGGTGTCCGTGACCATATGGGGGGTAAGGGGGGGCCCGAGGGGCGTAAGACTAAGGCCTCCCTCCGCGGGGGACCGGTCCAGGCCAACAACATGGACCGCTATACTCAGGGCAGAGGGTCCCCTGGAGCGACCGGCCCCCCCCCGGACGCCGTCGGTGGTGGCACGACCGTCGCTCCGGAGCTCTCCCTGCAGGACATCATGGGCGCCATTGATGGCATCAGAGAAACCATCGCCACGCAATACGAGGCCCTGGCCCGTAAAATCGACACGGTGGCGATTGATGTCACCTTAATTCGGGCAGATCTCTCCAAAACAATTGAGAGGGTCCAGGCTCTCGATGTGCGAACCTCCACCCTTGGTACGGATGTGTCGGACCTGCAGGCCGCGCTTGGTGACATTAAGGCGGTCAACGACCAGATGGCCCGGCGGCTGGAGGACTTCGAGGGACGGGCCCGACGCAACAACATCCGTGTCATAGGCGTACCGGAGTCCTCCGATAGCCGCCCGGTTGACCTCCTGGTTGAGGACCTCATCCTCCAACAGTTGGCCCCTGCAGGCCTAAGTAAGTTCTTTGCCGTGGAGCGGGCACATCGAGTTCCGGGCGGTCGGCCACGGCCGGGGGCCCCCCCGAGGCCTATCGTGGCCAAACTGTTCCACTACAGAGATCGAGATGCGATTCTGCAGGCCTCACGGGTCCACGGCCCGGTGCGTCATGAGAACTCATCCATTAACTTTTATCCGGACTTTACCCAACTTGTTCAGAAACAGCGGATGGGATTCCAGGGGGTGAAGCGCCGTCTCCGTGAACTGGGCCTAAAGTACTCTATGCTCTACCCTGCAAAACTCCGGGTGGAACATGAGGATCGGACTGCCTTTTTTGACTCTCCTGTGGCCGTGAGTGACTGGCTGGACTCGTTGCCGGACAGAGGTGACCGTCCCGGGCCCTCTGCAGGCGCCGAAGGTGACGGGTCCCCTTTGGAGTGACTTTTGGTCCTTGATTTTGCCATTTTGCACTGTTCAGCTGGGTTTTACTTCTTTTGTTCATTTTGTCTCACTAGGACCTGTGTGGGGGGCGGGCGGGGACGGGTCCCTTTCCTCCTCCGGGGTCTTTTCGTAGAATGGGGTTAGTAGGGCGACAGGCACACTGCAAGTTGGGGGGGTTTTCAGGCCCGCAGGGGTGCAGGGTGGGGGGAGTTGGATTTGGGGGGGGTTGGGGGGAGGGAGGGGTTGTTTTGCTGTGTGTTTTTTGTTTACAGGGCGAGGTATTGATTTTTGTCCAGATACGGGAACTGTGCTACGGACTGGGGGGCCTTTGATCTATTGGAGGGGATGGGGGGGACGGGTTGAGACTGATGTCATGGAACGTCAATGGGTTGGGGGATCGTATCAAACGGGGTATAGTACTGCAGTATTTGCGTCGTCTTACTCCTGATGTGGTGTTTATCCAGGAGACGCATCTGGTGGGCAATGTCTGTCATGCAATGAACAGGGGAGGCTACCGCCTCGTGGCCCATTCTGGTTTCACAACTGGTTCCAGGGGGGCGGGCATTCTCCTGCGATCCTCACTTCCGTTTGATATCACTAGGGTAGTCTCGGATGATAGAGGGCGCTATGTGTGTCTGTCTGGGAGGTGGGAGGGGCAGCCCCTTTCCCTGGTCTCAGTTTACGTCCCCCCGGGCCTCCAGAACTCCACCTTCGCGGACTTGGGTCGAATGCTGCTTGAACTTCCGGATGGCCTTTTGCTTATGGGCGGGGATTTTAATTCGGTGGTTTCGGGTGACCTGGATCGTCACCCACCCAGGGCCCTCCCCGCGGCCCAGGCATGGCTTGGTGGCCTGCTGGAGACCTTCGGCCTGGTAGATAGCTGGAGATTAATGCATCCGACCCAATGTCAGTACACCTTTCACTCTGGGGCGCATGGGAGTCTTTCTAGGTTAGACTATTTCCTTATGCCCGCGGCACAGACTGGTCGGATTCGGGAGGTTAGGCACCTGGCGCGGGGTATTTCCGATCACTCCCCGCTTTGGCTGCTCTTTGACACCGAGACGCGGTCTGCAGGGCGGATTGCTCCCATTAACCCGTGGTACCTGCGAGACCCTATGACTCGCGACAGCCTGGTTAAGGCTATGGACCAATACTTCCTTGACAACGAGGGGTCGGTGTCGTCCGCAATGTCCCTGTGGGAAGCCTTTAAAACCGTAATTCGCGGACACGCCCTCTCCCAGATAGTGGTGGCTAAGAAACTCAAGAGTGAGGCAGTGGTGAAGCTGGAGACTGACATTTCGGGGCTGGAGTCGGCCTTGGAGGCGGGTGTCACTCCGGACGGGCTCCATGCCCTCAGCCTGAAACAGTTCGAATACAGGTCTCTTGTCACTGACGCCGCCAAAACGTTGTATAGGGAACAGCAGGGTCGATTGTATGATGCCGGGGACAAGGCGGGAAAGTTGATTGCGTGGCTGGATAGGAAGGAGAGAGTGAACCGTGTGGTCCCGGAGCTGTGTGTCTCGGAGGGAGTGTGTGTGACTGAGCCTGGTGAGATTGTGGAATGTTTCGCTGACCACCTCCGGGCCGTATACTCCCCGGTGACTGATAGGGATGAAGAAGACTCTCGCCTTCTGCTGAGGGATATTGCTTTGCCCGGCCTGTCTGTCGAAGACCGTGAGCAGCTGGACGCCCCCTTGTCGGTAGATGAAATTGCAACGGCGATTCGGTCCCTTCGTTCGGGCAAGGCGATGGGCCCCAACGGGCTGCCTATTGAATTATATAAGTTACGCCCGGATAAACTCGCGCCCTTCCTCCGTCGTATGTTTCAGGAGTCCCTTGAGGCAGGCTCCCTTCCTGATGACCAACGTCTGGCAACGATAGTCGTGATCCCCAAGGACGGTAAGCCACGAGACCGCTGTGCCTCCTACAGGCCTATTTCGCTGCTAAATGCAGAGCCTAAAATCCTGGCGAAAGTCCTTGCCAACCGTTTGTTGAGCGTCATCTGCGATTTGATTCATCCTGATCAATGCGGCTTCATCCCTCACCGTAACACCGCTCTTAACTTGCGGCGTCTTCACGGCGCCCTCGCTAGGGCGGAGTATCTCTCCGAACCAGCCGTGCTGGTTTCTTTAGACGCCACGATGGCCTTTGACACCATCGAGTGGCCATTTCTCTGGGCTGTCTTGACCAAATTCGGCTTTGGGGAGGGATTTCTTGGCTGGGTGAAGCTTCTTTACACGGGACCCATGGCTCAGGTGGTAGTTAATGGGCGGGTCTCTCGGCCCTTCGCTCTCGGTAGGGGTACGAGGCAGGGGTGCCCGTTGTCCCCTCTGCTCTTTGCTCTTGCCTTGGAGCCGCTCGCTGCTTGGCTCCGCTGGGAGCCCTCGATCAGAGGGATCCGTTGGGCCCCGGGCTTCGAGGATCGGGTCTCGTTGTATGCGGACGATATTCTCCTGTATCTCACCTCGCCGCGGCAGTCGCTTAATGCTCTCTTTGATGTTCTGACTTCCTTTGGGAGAAATTCGGGTCTAACGATCAACTGGTCTAAATCCTGTGTCTATCCTATCTCCGGTGACCCTCCTCTCTTGCCGCCTCGGCTTCCGATCCAGTTATCTCTGTCCGGCTTTAAATACCTGGGAATATACGTCTCGATGGACCCGGTGGCTCGCTATGAGCAGAATCTCCTGCTTCCACTTCGGCGTTTGAGGGAGGACACGGCTCGGTGGTGTAAGCTGCCCTTGTCCCCGCTGGGTCGGGCAGCACTGTTTAAAATGATGTCTCTTCCCAGATTTCTCTATGCACTTCAAAACTCCTTCGATGTTATTCCTGTGTCCTACTTTCGGGAGGTGGAGAGCCTGCAGAGGAGATTGGTGTGGGACGGACGGGCGCGTATCGCTCTGGCAAAGCTTACTCTCCCCTGGTACGACGGGGGCATCGCGCTTCCCGACATTCGCAGGTATTATTGGGCCTCACAGCTGTCGGCCATTAACCATGCCACGTATGCGCCTGGCTTGAATCCGGCGTATGAGATGGATAAATTCCTGCTTCCCCGCGGCAACTATAACAGGGCACTTTACTCCAGCTCGGCTGGACGGATCCTTACGGGCCCTACTAAGATTGCGGTACGGATCTGGAAGGCGGCCAATGTAGCCTTGGGCTGGAGTGAGCGTTTAACATGTGCTACTCCTCTGTTTGCCTCCGACCGCCTGGGAAGCCTTTGGACAACGAAGGGGTTTGAACGTTGGGACACGATTGGTATCAGTGGAGTGGGAGACTTATGGATTAAGGGTGCTGTTAAAACATTCGCGGCGCTCCAGAGCGAATACGAACTTACGGAAAGGGAGTTCTTCCGCTACGCCCAGATTCGGCATGCCCTGCTCTCTGTTTTTGGGGAGGGGACCAATATCCCGGCTTCTTCGCCCCTCGAGGACCGCATACTCGACGGTCATGTCCCCGACAGTACTATTTCATTAATTTATAAAAAACTCATCAATAATCGGGCTGACCTCTTGGTGCGCCTCCGGGAGGCGTGGACGGGGGATGGGGTGGAACTGGACGACGAGGACTGGCAGTCCGCACTGTCGTCCCCCAAGGAAGTGGCCATTCCAGCCCGTCTCCGCCTGGTCCAACTTAAGATTCTCCACCGGGTGTATGTGACGGGTCCCCGTCTGGTCTCGATGGGATTTTCTGAAGACGGGCTCTGTAAGCGGGGATGTGGACTCAGAGCCACCTTTCTCCATATCCTTTGGGAGTGTCGCGAGGTGGCGGAATACTGGCGTCGGGTTCATGTGATCATGGGACAAGTCACCGGGGTAGTGCTGCTGCCGGAGGTGCGTCGCTGTGTCCTGAATGTGTGGGAGCCCAATGATTATAACGCGGCTCAGACTCGGTGGGCGGCCCTGGGGAACATGATTGCCAAGAGAGATATAGCGCAGCTTTGGGGTTCCCAGCGGCCTCCCACCGTGTCCGTATGGAAGGAGAACTTGGACTGGTGCATGTTCAGGGAGAAGACCGTGTATGTGGCTCGTGGCAAACCGGGGGCATGGGGTAGAATCTGGGGGCAATGGAACGCGTATCGTGGGGGTATCTGTGTTCCCCCCCTAGTGGCCACCGATATTGCCTTGTCCCCCTGACCCTTGATGGTTCCCTGCGACTTTTGGGATAATCGAATATAGACGTTCCTCTCCCGTGACCCCCCCCCCCCGACCTATCATTACTCCTTCCTTTTAGTAGCTATTTGAAGGTCAGAAGTAGAGTCCCCCGGATGTAGCCAGACCCACATTTTTTGCGCTTACGCCTCGCCTTTTGTTTTTATTTGTTATTTATGTTAAACCTATGTATCCTGCTTCCCTAGGACTATCCGGAGTCATGTACGGGGCTGGACCCCGGGAGTCGACTACTGCCTTAACCTCTGTATGATCCTTCCCGAATCTAGCGGCCGGCCCTGGTGGTTGTAGGCCCATGCTTGTAATTGATTTATTGTTCAATAAAAATTTTCAAAAAAAAAAAAAAGAAGGACATACCACCCCGGTAAGACACACCCGGGTTGGGCGAGCTGTGGTGAGACCAGCCAAGTTCAGAGACTATGAAATGGACTGACCACCAGAGTAGGCTTAGTGTGTTTTCTTTCTTTCTTTCTTTCTTTCTTTCTTTCTTCGAATATCTATCTATCCTCCATAGTTTTTAGCTGTCTTGCAACCCAGCTCTCCATTAATCCATACTCAAATCCATCCAGCCAATCACATAGCCAACCATTAATCCATCCAGGCCCAGGCGCCTTAAAGATGAGATCCCTGTGAGATTAAACATCGATGTCCTGCGATCAGGACGAGCTGGTGAAATAGCGGGAAAGAAGGGTAGAGGAAGGACCTCAAGACAACATAAACCACCCGGCTTCTGGGCCAACTGACGCCATATCCTGATAACCGGTTCCACCAGGGGTCTGACACCCACGATTTGCATTTTTGTACAACTCGAGCGGAAATCCCTTCCCGAGCGCCAAGAGGCGGGCTTTTGTGAGGACGGTTCAGCGAGCTAATAGTGTCTCTGTGGCCCTGCTGTAGTGTCGCGGTCTAGTTGACGCGCACTACGTCAGGGGGCAGGAAAGCGCGTAGCGGCCAGATCGGACGCTACTGCGCATGCGCGCGAGTCAGCGCGGCGCGAGAGCAGCGAACGGAGCGTGTAGCCCGGCGCTCTCTCGGTTAAGTAAATTTATAGTTGAATAAAGGCTTCCTCAACCTTACGACCAGTCTCCTGTGTATCCTTGGGTAGCACCAGCCCCCCTACTGAGAGAGGCAACTTTACACCTGCCTTCATAATGGCCTGTAATTGGCGTGTAATTTGTAGTTTCCAATAATCCCTACAGGGGAACTTCCGGTGAGGAATAACCCCAGACAAATTGCACCCAGAGGGTACGACAGATTTTCACATTACTGTAAAAAACATCTCAAATGAAAACCTCTAAAGTTGAAGTAATTAATCAGTATAGCACAAGTAAGTCAAAGGGCAGAAGTCGGGGTGGTGGATTACTACCAGCAGGCCTGGGAGCAGAAGGAACGGACCAACTCGTTTCTAGTACGGGGAGAAACGGGGAAACGACCGACACCTTCCCCGCAGAGACCCCAGTGTGTGAGCCCCGAGGGCTAGTGAAAGCCCCCGCCAATACCATGCCCTCTGTCAAAGGCTATCCACCCGTACATGTTTCATGCTGTATATTGTGCCTCATAGACACTTGAGCACCACAGACCGAAACCGTCAGTTTACACAAGAGGTGGGAAATTCACTCGAATGCATGAAATACTTGTTCAGACTGTCTCTTGCCAAGGACACGCAATGCCCGCAGGGAAAGTCATTTAGAAGCCTCGTGTAACTCAGAAAGGTGAGTTCTACATTGTTAGACTGGGGCATTGGTCATAAAGCGAGCTAAATTATCGATTATTGAGCGACAGGAGGTGGCTAGATAGGTAGGCAAGGACAGGGAAATACGAAAAGCGCTAATTATGAAGCACGCGATGTAGATGTTGCTGTGAATATGAAACACCTGGTAGAGCTGTTGCTGTATTTTTAGTCTGGCTCAACTAAAGAGTACTCAATCAACCTGAGGGATGAAAGGGTGAGTCACCCGGGGACGTGCATATCTGCTAAAGCGCCCAGCTGACTAGATGGTGGAGTCCCACAGAAAGGGATGGGTGGATGGATTGTTCAGGATGGATGGATTGATTGACTGTTTGGGATGGAATCGATGGCTGAATGGATGGATGGATGGATAGATGGATGGTTTGGATGGATGGATTGATTAATTGTTTGGGATGGATGGATGGATGAATGGATTGATTGCGATAGATGGATAGATTGTTCTGGTGGGATGGATGGATGGATGGATGGGTGAGAGGGCGGGTGAAAGGATGGATGGATTGTATAATGGATGGATGGATGGATGGGTTGGTGGATGGGTGTATAGATGGATGGGTGGGTGGATGGATTGTTCTGGTTGGATGGATGGATGGATGGATAGATGGATGGGTGGGTGGGTGGATGGATGGATGGGTGGATGGATTTGTGGGTGGGTGGATGGATGGTTGGGTCGGGATGGATGGATGGATGGGTGGGTGGATGGGTGGATGGATGTACTGTTCTGGTGGGCCAGAGGATGAGTGCATGTAAGGACTGACGGATATACAGATAACTTTATAGACAGAAAACGCCATCTGAGTGGTTGTCCCTGAACGAGAAGCAAACACGCAAATCGGAAAATAGTGTTTATTTCCACCTAATCAGTGTTTTTTGCTTCCTGTGTTTCAAAAATGTATTTCCAAATTCGCCGCCCCCTTTTCCAACACTCCTCTAACCAGCGCACCCCTGATAACATCCTTTTGCAACAAAAGCAGCTATAAAATCAGAAAGCATTAACTGTGGCAAGCTCAGAACTGACATGAAAACTGCCACAGCGAACACAATCCCCTGAAAGCATATCGACCTACTGGCTGGGATCGACATGCTACAGCTAGTAATGGATCCTACTCACAGAGCAGGACACACCCTAGACGGGATTTTCTCTAATCAGCTCAATTTGAAAGTCTCCTCGGTCCTACCAGTCTTCTGGTCTGACCATTCAGCAATCCACTTCTCTATTCCTCTCACCACTTATGAAAAACCAGTTAACAAGAGAAACACCCCGAAACAAGTGAGAAAATGGAAAAACATCACTGGGGACTCGCTAGATAACACATTAAACACTACATTACCCCCCCTTCCGAACAATGTGGAGGAAGCAGCTAAGACCTATACTACCTGGCTGGACCGGGCTTGTTTACTCTTAGCCCCCCCTAAAACCATCCACTCCACTCGGGCCAAGCCTGCCGCCCCATGGTTCACAGATCAAATAAGGGAACACAAAATAAGGTGCAAAAAACTTGAAAAAATCTGGCGCACGCACTATAGAGAAGCAGACAAAAAAACGCTTAATTCGGAACAAAGGCGCTACAAAGAATCCATCTTTCAAGCGAAAAAAGCCTTTCTCACGAGACAGATAGAAGATGCTACCAATACCCCTAAAGAACTCTTCCTCACGGTCGCTTCCCTAGCAAACCCCAAACCCATTGAAATTCCAGCAAGCCTCTCACTCTGCGAAAGTTTGGCAACCTTCTTTCGTGAAAAGGTGGAAAACATCTTTCTCCCCTTAGATAGGATAGTGATGACTTCTTCACTGAGGGGGGCCCCCGATCCCGCCAGACCTGAACCCACGCTTCAATATTTCCCGCCCATCACGGAAAAAGAAGTGAGAAGTCGCCTACTAAAAATTAAATCAGGCTCCCCTCATGACCCCTGCCCCACAACAATAACTAAACTTGCACCAGACGCAATTGCCAGGGGTCTCACTCCCCTCTTCAATCAGATGTTGGGGAAAGGGGAATATCCCTCTAGCTGGAAGCAAGCCTCCATCTTACCCCTGCTCAAAAAACCCAATCTTGACATCACGGAGATGAACAATTATCGCCCGATTGCCAGACTCCCCCTCCCGGCCAAAATAATAGAAGGTTACCTGAACGCACAACTTAGCGCCTTCCTAAAATCTGCGGATGTACTGGATTCCTCCCAACACGGCTTTCGAGAGGGGCACAGCACGGAATCCGCCCTGATTAAATCTATGGAAGATATCAGGCAGGTGATGGATACAGGGGGCAGAGCAGCTCTGATCCTATTGGATCTCTCTGCGGCCTTCGATACGGTCCACCATAAGCTACTGGTGAACCGGTTGAGGGCCTGTGGAATTCAGGGAAAGGCCTTAAAAATCTTACAAGCCTTCCTGTCTGACAGATCCCAGACAGTGGCGCTGGGCAGCCACGAATCTCACTCCTTTGTGCTTCCTTGCGGAGTCCCCCAGGGGTCTTCGCTAAGCCCAACCCTTTTTAATGTATATGTGTCCACCCTCGCCCCGGTGATCCGATCGTTCGGCTTTCAACTCACGGCCTACGCCGACGACACACAGATTGTGGTGTCCCTCCTTCCCGGCAACACAGAAAACACTGCCGATAGATTCAGAAACTGCATGCTTGAAGTTGGCCGCTGGATGGCACAAAGCTGCCTTAAGCTGAACTCCTCAAAAACCGAGGTTCTGCTCTTTGGTGACAGAGACAACTTTTGGTCCCCGAGATGGTGGCCAGACGAAATGGGACCTCTCCCAGATCCGGTGGACAAAGTGAAAAATCTCGGTATTCTGATGGATACCTCCCTGACCTTTAAATCCCAGGTGAGTGCTCTTTCCTCCTCCCTCCACTTCATACTCAAAACCATCAGGAAAATATTACCTTATCTTGAGAAGAAACACAGGAAAACAATAGTTACGGGTCTAGTGCTCTCACGCCTAGACTACTGCAACAGCCTGATGCTAAACGCCCAGCAGAGCGTATTAAGAAAACTCCAACTTCTGCAAAATGCAGCCGCTCGCCTAATCACTGACACACCCAAATTTGCCTCGATATCTCAGGAGCTGGTCAAACTTCATTGGCTGCCGGTCCGTAAAAGAATCATTTTCAAGGCAGTTTGCATGGTCTTTAAGGCCCTCCACGATTTGGGACCTAGGCACTTGAAATCTCTTTTCTGCTGGCATAAACCAGCAAGAACTTTGAGGTCAGGACAACTGGCTCTGGTCACGGTCCCCAGAATTAAAAGAGCTCGCTGGGGAGGCAGGAGTTTTTCTCTTGGGGCCGCAGAGGCCTGGAATAAACTTCCACCTGCGCTCAGACAAATCCAGAATCTGATGGCCTTTAGAAGAGGTCTAAAAACATGGCTCTTCACTCAGTAAGCACGCTTCAACACACCAGTCTATCTTTCTAGCGCCAGGACACCTCCGGGTATTAGAGCGCTCTATAAATGTGCAAATAAATAAATAAATAAATAATAAAATATGAACAAATCAGCTCGACCTTGCGAGGTCTGTGTGTGTGTATATATATATATAATATATATATACATATATATATATATCAATGTATGTGACACAATATACATCAAATGAAATCTGTGGTACTATACCTTGATTTAGAAATTCTACCAAGATTACTTTTCCTGTTAATTACAGTATAATATTGACTCCTTTTGTGTTAAAATATAACTATGTATTTTAATATACTACAACTCCCACAATGCCACATTAAGGCCAGGTGGGCATATATATAGTATGATAAAGAAAGGACTCACTGACCGTGATCAAAGCCTTGTAGGCTGAAACGCGTTGGTTGAGCTGTGCTGTGAATAAACACACGTTTGAAAATTTCCTTCCCGAGTGCCGCGTCTTTGGTTCTGAAAGAGGTTTTGTGGCCAGGATCCGGCCCGTACGCAGAGCACCCGTTGCGAGTGTGCACCAGAATTTGGATCCCTTTGTTGGAGATATATAATATATATATACATATATATATATCACTGAAAAAAAAATAGGTTTCAGAGACATTATAGTTAGAAATTAGCATTTAAAAAACCTTAGAAATTCACAGAAAAAAACATAGGTTTCAGGGGTGTTATAGTTAGCTGGCCATTTCACTCATACAAAACCATAGAAATTCCTCTGTTATAGTTATTTCTGCTAATTATAACTCACGCGCCCGCAATGCACTGCTGATGATGTCACATATTGCATCATTCATGACATGGTCAGTGATATCACTGATGACATCACTGATGACATATCAAATAACATCACTGATGATATCACTGATGACATCATCCAGTGAATGTGGTTTAGTTTGAAATTTAAATATGTATTATATATATACCAATCTGTATTGAAGATTGAGTGGATATATAACTGTCTGGATGGAGGATTTAGTAGCTGTCTGACTGTCTGTTTAAGTGAGTAATTAAAAGTGTCTCACTTAATACATGGATTAGTAACAAAACTATGTGAATGTGTGCATCACTGTCTCTGTTGTTGAATAACATGCTGCATCAGTTGGTCACTAACTACATGAGTGTGTATATTAGTTATTTATTAGTTTGGTGAGTATTTGTATGGGACACTGAGTTTGTGTGTGGTTGGATGGGGTGTGTGTAACTCTATGCATAGATGTGTGAATGGTTGATTGACTAGGTGTATAGGTTTAAGAGTGCATGTGGAAACAGTTGTTTGGGTGACTGAGTGTATTTATTTGTGTGTTGGTGAGCTGATATATGTTTTAGTTGTACATCTTCAACAAAGTAAAAAAATAAAAGGCATTGTATGTGAGAGTTGGTGTATATAAATAAGTGTGTGTAAGTCAGTGATTGCGAGAGTAACTATATGAATGAGTGTATAATTGTAATGGTGGTTTTTTTAACATATTAACTATGAGTTACTATGTGTTTGAATAAATGAGGTGTTGTTGGATAATTGTGTAAGTGAGTAATTATAAGTGTGATTAATTTTTTTCATGAGTGAGTAGGATGACTGCATAACCGACTAAGATGACTGCTGATGTGTCAATGTCTATATATGTGTATAAGTGCATTTGATAGTGTGCTATTAATTATTGACTGCATGTATAAATGATTCTGTTGTTGAATGGGGAGTTGTGGTAGTAGACTTAGGAATCAGTGAGTGGGTATGTAGTAACTGGTATTGGTGTGTCAATGGTTTCAAATATGGTACTCTGTATTTTACAGTGAGTGATGAAAGGTTATACTAGTGTAAGATGAGGTGTATCAGATTGTCACATGGATGATGTCATCAGTGATGTCATTTTAAATGTCATCAGTGATGTCACTGACCATGTCATGAATGATGCAATATGTGACATCATCAGCAGTGCATTGCGGGCACGCGAGTTATAGTAAGCAGAACTAACTATAACGGAGGACTTTCTATGGTTTTGGACGAGTGAAATGGCCAGCTAACTATAACACCCCTGAAACCTATGGTTTTTTTCAGTGAATTTCAAAGCTTTTTTAAATGCTAATTTCTAACTATAACGTCTCTGAAGCCTTGGGTTTTTTTCAGTGAATTTCAAAGGTTTTTAAATGCTAATTTTTAAGTGCGATAGTAGTTATACCTATTATTTTGTACTGATTTTCTACAGTTTTTAAACTGTTTATTTATAAATATTTTATTCCTTAAATAACATTATATATTTTTCTGAAAATTGAAAATAAAAATTTTTTTAAACATTCAAACTGAAATATTGATTAGTTTTTTTAATTTCATTTTTTATTTTAATATATTTATATTATTTTCTTTTTAACATTTTTTTTCCAATTTTCGTGGACTCAAAGCGTACACATCACGGTGGGTGCGCGGATTCTAGCCGCCATTTTTGAAAAGTTGTGAAGGATCCGCGTACGGTGTGCGACGGCTGCGTGTTTTTCAGTTACATCATATACATTTAATATTAGGTGATGTGTGCGATTGGTATGCGACCAGTCCGCGACTCCTGCTCCCGCGCATTCGCGACACATGCGCATTACTGTACGAGATGCTTGTGCGGTGGCGGGTCCCGCGTGACGTGATATTCATGCTGGGGCGCGCTGGGTGCGCGACTCCCGTAAAAAAAGTTAATGTACCAAAATGATATGTGTGTGTCTTTAATATACATATTAGGGCAAGAGATTATCTAAGATATTCATAAAAATAATATATTTGTACTTATAATAAACTTATATTATTTTTAAATATATTTTCCCAAACTCGGGTGCGTGCATCGTGAGCTCAGCAGAGCTGCTGTAGAGCCAGAGAAACCAGGTCAGCAGAGCCGTTGTAGAGCTAGAGAACCAGGTCAGCAAAGCTGCTCTAGAGCCTAAGAAGCAGGTCAGCAGAGCTGCTCTAGAACCAGAGATCCAGGTCAGCAGAGCTGCTCTAGAGCCAGAGACCCAGGTAAGCAGAGCAGCTCTAGAGGCCGAGAAACAGGTCAGCAGAGGTGCTGTACAGCCAGAGAAACCAGGTCAGCAAAGCCGCTTTAGAGGGAGAGAACCAGGTCAGCAGAACTGCTTTAGAGCCAGAGAACCAGGTCAGCAGAGCTGCTTTAGAGCCATAGAACCAGGTCCGTAGAGCTGCTCTAGAGGCAGAGAACAAGGTCAGCAGAGCTGCTTTAGAGCAAGAAAACCAGGTCAGCAGAGCTCTTTAGAGGGAGAGAACCAGGTCAGCAGAGCTGCTTTAGAGCCAGAGAACCAGGTCAGCAGAGCGGCTCTAGAGCCAGAGAAACAGGTCGGCACAGCTGCTTTATAGCCATAGAACCAGGTCAGCAGAGCTGCTTTAGAGCCAGAGAACCAGGTCAGCAGAGCTGCTTTAGAGGGAGAGAACCAGGTCAGCAGAGCTGCTTTAGAGCCAGAGAAACCAGGTCAGCAGAGCCATTGTAGAGCTAGAGAACCAGGTAGGCAAAGCTGCTCTAGAGCCTAAGAAGCAGGTCAGCAGAGCTGCTCTAGAACCAGAGACCCAGGTCAGCAGAGCTGCTCTAGAGCCAGAGACGCACGTAAGCAGAGCATCTCTAGAGGCCGAGAAACAGGTCAGCAGAGGTGCTGTAGAGCCAGAGAAACCAGGTCAGCAAAGCCGCTTTAGAGGGAGAGAACTAGGTCAGCAGAACTGCTTTAGAGCCAGAGAACCAGGTCAGCAGAGCTGCTTTAGAGCCATAGAAGCAGGTCTGCAGAGCTGCTCTAGAGGCAGAGAACCAGGTCAGCAGAGCTGCTTTAGAGCAAGAGAACCAGGTCAGCAGAGCTCTTTAGAGGGAGAGAACCAGGTCAGCAGAGCTGCTTTAGAGCCAAGGGACCAGCTCAGCAGAGCTGCTCTAGAGCCAAAGAACCAGGTCAGCAGAACTGCTTTAGAGCCTTAGAACCGGGTCAGCAGAGCTGCTTTAGAGCCAGAGAACCAGGTCAGCAGAGTTGTTGTAGAGCCAGAGAACCAGGTCAGCAGAGCTTCTGTAGAGCCAGAAAAACCAGGTCAGCAGAGCTGCGTTAGAGGGAGAGAACCAGGCCAGCAGAGCTGCTTTAGAGCCAGAGAAACCAGGTCAGCAGAGCCATTGTAGAGCTAGAGAACCAGGTCAGCAAAGCTGCTCTAGAGCCTAAGAAGCAGGTCAGCAGAGCTGCTCTAGAACCAGAGACCCAGGTCAGCAGAGCTGCTCTAGAGCCAGAGACGCAGGTAAGCAGAGCATCTCTAGAGGCCGAGAAACAGGTCAGCAGAGGTGCTGTAGAGCCAGAGAAACCAGGTCAGCAAAGCCGCTTTAGAGGGAGAGAACTAGGTCAGCAGAACTGCTTTAGAGCCAGAGAACCAGGTCAGCAGAGCTGCTTTAGAGCCATAGAACCAGGTCTGCAGAGCTGCTCTAGAGGCAGAGAACCAGGTCAGCAGAGCTGCTTTAGAGCAAGAGAACCAGGTCAGCAGAGCTCTTTAGAGGGAGAGAACCGGGTCAGCAGTGCTGCTTTAGAGCCAGAGAACCAGGTCAGCAGAGCTGTTGTAGAACCAGAGAACCAGGTCAGCAGAGCTTCTGTAGAGCCAGAGAAACCAGGTCAGCAGAGCTGCTTTAGAGCCATAGAACCAGGTCTGTATAGCTGCTCTAGAGGCAGAGAACCAGGTCAGCAGAGCTGCTTTAGAGCAAGAGAACAGGTCAGCAGAGCTCCTTAGAGGGAGAGAACTGGGTCAGCAGAGCTGCTTTAGAGCCAGAGAACCAGGTCAGCAGAGCTGTTGTAGAGCCAGAGAACCAGGTCAGCAGAGCTTCTGTAGAGCCAGAGAAACCAGGTCAGCAGAGCTGCTTTAGAGGGAGAGAACCAGGTCAGCAGAGCTGCTTTAGAGCCAGAGAAACCAGGTCAGCAGAGCCGTTGTAGAGCTAGAGAACCAGGTCAGCAAAGCTGCTCTAGAGCCTAAGAAGCAGGTCAGCAGAGCTGCTCTAGAACCAGAGACCCAGGTCAGCAGAGGTGCTGTAGAGCCAGAGACCCAGGTAAGCAGAGCAGCTTTAGAGGCCGAGAAACAGGTCAGCAGAGGTGCTGTAGAGCCAGAGAAACCAGGTCAGCAAAGCCGCTTTAGAGGGAGAGAACCAGGTCAGAAGAACTGCTTTAGAGCCAGAGAACCAGGTCAGCAGAGCTCCTTTAGAGCCATAGAACCAGGTCTGTAGAGCTGCTCTAGAGGCAGAGAACCAGGTCAGCAGAGCTGCTTTAGAGCAAAAGAACCAGGTCAGCAGAGCTCTTTAGAGGGAGAGAACCAGGTCAGCAGAGCTGCTTTAGAGCCAGACACCCAGGTCAGCAGAGCTGCTCTAGAGCCAGAGACCCAGGTAAGCAGAGCAGCTCTAGAGGCCGAGAAACAGCTCAGCAGAGGTGCTGTAGAGCCAGAGAAACCAGGTCAGCAAAGCCGCTTTAGAGGGACAGAACCAGGTCAGCAGAGCTCTTTAGAGGGAGAGAACCAGGTCAGCAGAGCTGCTTTAGAGCCAGAGAACCAGGTCAGCAGAGCTGCTCTAGAGCCAGAGAAACAGGTCAGCAGAGCTGCTTTATAGCCATAGAACCAGGTCAGCAGAGCTGCTTTAGAGCCAGAGAACCAGGTCAGCAGAGATGCTTTAGAGGGAGAGAACCAGGTCAGCAGAGCTGCTTTAGAGCCAGAGAACCAGGTCAGCAGAGCTGCTTTAGAGCCAGAGAAACTAGGTCAGCAGAGCTGCTTTAGAGGGAGAGAACCAGGTCAGCAGAGCTGCTTTAGAACCAGAGAACCAGGTCAGCAGAGCTGCTCTAGAGCCAGAGACGCAGGTAAGCAGAGCATCTCTAGAGGCCGAGAAACAGGTCAGCAGAGGTGCTGTAGAGCCAGAGAAACCAGGTCAGCAAAGCCGCTTTAGAGGGAGAGAACTAGGTCAGCAGAACTGCTTTAGAGCCAGAGAACCAGGTCAGCAGAGCTGCTTTAGAGCCATAGAACCAGGTCTGCAGAGCTGCTCTAGAGGCAGAGAACCAGGTCAGCAGAGCTGCTTTAGAGCAAGAGAACCAGGTCAGCAGAGCTCTTTAGAGGGAGAGAACCGGGTCAGCAGTGCTGCTTTAGAGCCAGAGAACCAGGTCAGCAGAGCTGTTGTAGAACCAGAGAACCAGGTCAGCAGAGCTTCTGTAGAGCCAGATAAACCAGGTCAGCAGAGCTGCTTTAGAGGGAGAGAACCAGGTCAGCAGAGCTGCTTTAGAGCCAGAGAAACCAGGTCAGCAGAGCCGTTGTAGAGCTAGAGAACCAGGTCAGCAAAGCTGCTCTAGAGCCTAAGAAGCAGGTCAGCAGAGCTGCTCTAGAACCAGAGACCCAGGTCAGCAGAGCTGCTCTAAAGCCAGAGACCCAGGTAAGCAGAGCTGCTCTAGAGGCCGAGAAACAGGTCAGCAGAGGTGCTGTAGAACCAGAGAAACCAGTTCAGCAAAGCTGCTTTAGAGGGAGAGAACCAGGTCAGCAGAACTGCTTTAGAGCCAGAGAACCAGGTCAGCAGAGCTGTTTTAGAGCCATAGAACCAGGTCTGTAGAGCTGCTCTAGAGGCAAAGAACCAGGTCAGCAGAGCTGCTTTAGAGCAAGAGAACCAGGTCAGCAGAGCTCTTTAGAGGGAGAGAACCAGGTCAGCAGAGCTGCTTTAGAGCCAGAGACCCAGGTCAGCAGAGCTGCTCTAGAGCCAGAGACCCAGGTAAGCAGAGCAGCTCTAGAGGCCGAGAAACAGGTCAGCAGAGGTGCTTTAGATCCAGAGACCCAGGTCAGCAGAGCTGCTCTAGAGCCAGAGACCCAGGTAAGCAGAGCTGCTCTAGAGGCAGAGAACCAGGTCAGCAGAGCTGCTTTAGAGCAAGAGAACCAGGTCAGCAGAGCTCTTTAGAGCCAGAGAACCAGGTCAGCAGAGCTTTTCTAGAGCCAGAGAAACAGGTCGGCACAGCTGCTTTATAGCCATAGAACCAGGTCATCAGAGCTGCTTTAGAGCCAGAGAACCAAGTCAGCAGAGCTGCTTTAGAGCCAGAGAACCAGGTCAGCAGAGCTGCTTTAGAGCCAGAGAACCAGGTCAGCAGAGCTGCTTTAGAGCCAGAGAAACTAGGTCAGCAGAGCTGCTTTAGAGGGAGAGAACCAGGTCAGCAGAGCTGCTTTAGAACCAGAAAACCAGGTCAGCAGAGCTGCTCTAGAGCCAGAGAACTAGGTCAGCAGAGCTGCTTTAGAGCCATAGAACCAGGTCAACAGAGCTGCTCTAGAGGCAGAGAACCAGGTCAGCCGAGCTGATTGAGAGGGAGAGAACTAGGTCAGCAGTGCTGCTTTAGAGTCAGAGAACCAGGTCAGCAGAGCTGCTCTAGAGCCAGAGAACCAGGTCAGCAGAGCTGCTTTAGAGCCATAGAACCAGGTCAGCAGAGCTGGTTTAGAACCAGAGAACCAGATCAGCAGAGCTGCTCTAGAGCCTAAGAACCAGGTCATCAGAGCTGTTGTAGAGCCAGAGAACCAGGTCAGCAGAGCTTCTGTAGAGCCAGAGAAACCAGGTCAGCAGAGCTGCTTTAGAGGGAGAGAACCAGGTCAGCAGAGCTGCTTTAGAGCCAGAGAAACCAGGTCAGCAGAGCCATTGTAGAGGTAGAGAACTAGGTCAGCAAAGCTGCTCTAGAGCCTAAGAAGCAGGTCAGCAGAGCTGCTCTAGAACCAGAGACCCAGGTCAGCAGAGCTGCTCTAGAGCCAGAGACCCAGGTAAGCAGAGCATCTCTAGAGGCCGAGAAACAGGTAAGCAGAGGTGCTGTAGAGCCAGAGAAACCAGGTCAGCAAAGCCGCTTTAGAGGGAGAGAACTAGGTCAGCAGAACTGCATTAGAGCCAGAGATCCATGTCAGCAGAGCGGCTTTAGAGCCATAGAACCAGGTCTGTATAGCTGCTCTAGAGGCAGAGAACCAGGTCAGCAGAGCTGCTTTAGAGCAAGAGAACAGGTCAGCAGAGCTCCTTAGAGGGAGAGAACTGGGTCAGCAGAGCTGCTTTAGAGCCAGAGAACCAGTTCAGCAGAGCTGTTGTAGAGCCAGAGAACCAGGTCAGCAGAGCTTCTGTAGAGCCAGAGAAACCAGGTCAGCAGAGCTGCTTTAGAGGGAGAGAACCAGGTCAGCAGAGCTGCTTTAGAGCCAGAGAAACCAGGTCAGCAGAGCCGTTGTAGAGCTAGAGAACCAGGTCAGCAAAGCTGCTCTAGAGCCTAAGAAGCAGGTCAGCAGAGCTGCTCTAGAACCAGAGACCCAGGTCAGCAGAGGTGCTGTAGAGCCAGAGACCCAGGTAAGCAGAGCAGCTCTAGAGGCCGAGAAACAGGTCAGCAGAGGTGCTGTAGAGCCAGAGAAACCAGGTCAGCAAAGCCGCTTTAGAGGGAGAGAACCAGGTCAGAAGAACTGCTTTAGAGCCAGAGAACCAGGTCAGCAGAGCTCCTTTAGAGCCATAGAACCAGGTCTGTAGAGCTGCTCTAGAGGCAGAGAACCAGGTCAGCAGAGCTGCTTTAGAGCAAAAGAACCAGGTCAGCAGAGCTCTTTAGAGGGAGAGAACCAGGTCAGCAGAGCTGCTTTAGAGCCAGACACCCAGGTCAGCAGAGCTGCTCTAGAGCCAGAGACCCAGGTAAGCAGAGCAGCTCTAGAGGCCGAGAAACAGCTCAGCAGAGGTGCTGTAGAGCCAGAGAAACCAGGTCAGCAAAGCCGCTTTAGAGGGACAGAACCAGGTCAGCAGAGCTCTTTAGAGGGAGAGAACCAGGTCAGCAGAGCTGCTTTAGAGCCAGAGAACCAGGTCAGCAGAGCTGCTCTAGAGCCAGAGAAACAGGTCAGCAGAGCTGCTTTATAGCCATAGAACCAGGTCAGCAGAGCTGCTTTAGAGCCAGAGAACCAGGTCAGCAGAGATGCTTTAGAGGGAGAGAACCAGGTCAGCAGAGCTGCTTTAGAGCTAGAGAACCAGGTCAGCAGAGCTGCTTTAGAGCCAGAGAAACTAGGTCAGCAGAGCTGCTTTAGAGGGAGAGAACCAGGTCAGCAGAGCTGCTTTAGAACCAGAGAACCAGGTCAGCAGAGCTGCTCTAGAGTCAGAGAACCAGGTCAGCAGAGCTGCTTTAGAGCCATCGAACCAGGTCAACAGAGCTGCTCTAGAGGCAGAGAACCAGGTCAGCCGAGCTGATTGTGAGGGAGAGAACCAGGTCAGCAGCGCTGCTTTAGAGCCAGAGAACCAGGTCAGCAGAGCTGCTCTAGAGCCAGAGAACCAGGTCAGCAGAGCTGCTTTAGAGCCATAGAACCAGGTCAGCAGAGCTGGTTTAGAACCAGAGAACCAGATCAGCAGAGCTGCTCTAGAGCCTAAGAACCAGGTCAGCAGAGCTGCTCTAGAGCCAGAGAACCAGGTCAGCAGAGCTGCTGTAGAGCCAGAGAAACCAGGCCAGTAGAGCTGCTTTAGAGCGAAAGAACCAGGGCAGCAGAGCTGCTTTAGAGGGAGAGAACCAGGTCAGCAGAGCTGCTTTAGAGCCAGAGAACCAGGTCAGCAGAGCTGCTTTAGAGCCAGAGAAACTAGGTCAGCAGAGCTGCTTTAGAGGGAGAGAACCAGGTCAGCAGAGCTGCTTTAGAACCAGAGAACCAGGTCAGCAGAACTGCTCTAGAGCCAGAGAACCAGGTCAGCAGAGCTGCTTTAGAGCCATAGAACCAGGTCAACAGAGCTGCTCTAGAGGCAGAGAACCAGGTCAGCTGAGCTGATTTAGAGGGAGAGAACCAGGTCAGCAGCGCTGCTATAGAGCCAGAGAACCAGGTCAGCAGAGCTGCTCTAGAGCCAGAGAACCAGGTCAGCAGAGCTGCTTTAGAGCCATAGAACCAGGTCAGCAGAGCTGGTTTAGAACCAGAGAACCAGATCAGCAGAGCTGCTCTAGAGCCTAAGAACCAGGTCAGCAGGGCTGCTCTAGAGCCAGAGAACCAGGTCAGCAGAGCTGCTGTAGAGCCAGAGAAACCAGGACCGTAGAGCTGCTTTAGAGCGAGAGAACCAGGTCAGCAGAGCTGCTTTAGAGGGAGAGAACCAGGTCAGCAGAGCTGCTTTAGAGCCAAGGGACCAGGTCAGCAGAGCTGCTCTAGAGCCAAAGAACCAGGTCAGCAGAACTGCTTTAGAGCCATAGAACCGGCTCAGCAGAGCTGCTTTAAAGCCAGAGAACCAGGTCAGCAGAGCTGTTGTAGAGCCAGAGAACCAGGTCAGCAGAGCTTCTGTAGAGCCAGAGAAACCAGGTCAGCAGAGCTGCTTTAGACGGAGAGAACCAGGTCAGCAGAGCTGCTTTACAGCCAGATAACCAGGCCAGCAGAGCTGCTTTAGAGCCAGAGAACCAGGTCAGCTGAGCTGCTTTAGAGCCAGAGAACCAGGTCAGCTGAGCTGCTCTAGAGCCAGAGAAACATGTCAGCAGAGCTGCTTTAGAGCCATAGAACCAGGTCAGCAAAGCTGCTTTAGAGCCAGAGAACCAGGTCAGCAGAGCTGCTCTAGAGCCTAAGACCCAGGTCAGCAGAGCTGCTCTAGAGCCAGTGAACCAGGTCAGCAGATCTGCTGTAGAGCCAGAGAAACCAGGTCAGTAGAGCTGCTTTAGAGGGAGAGAACCAGGTCAGCAGAGCTGCTTTAGAGCCAAGGGACCAGGTCAGCAGAGCTGCTCTAGAGCCATAGAACCGGGTCAGCAGAGCTGCTTTAAAGCCAGAGAACCAGGTCAGCAGAGCTGTTGTAGAGCCAGAGAACCAGGTCAGCAGAGCTTCTGTAGAGCCAGAGAAACCAGGTCAGCAGAGCTGCTTTAGACGGAGAGAACCAGGTCAGCAGAGCTGCTTTACAGCCAGAGAACCAGGCCAGCAGAGCTGCTTTAGAGCCAGAGAACCAGGTCAGCTGATCTGCTTTAGAGCCAGAGAACCAGGTCAGCTGAGCTGCTCTAGAGCCAGAGAAACAAGTCAGCAGAGCTGCTTTAGAGCCATAGAACCAGGTCAGCAAAGCTGCTTTAGAGCCAGAGAACCAGGTCAGCAGAGCTGCTCTAGAGCCTAAGACCCAGGTCAGCAGAGCTGCTCTAGAGCCAGTGAACCAGGTCAGCAGATCTGCTGTAGAGCCAGAGAAACCAGGTCAGTAGAGCTGCTTTAGAGGGAGAGAACCAGGTCAGCAGAGGTGCTGTAGAGCCAGAGACCCAGGTAAGCAGAGCAGCTCTAGAGGCCGAGAAACAGGTCAGCAGAGGTGCTGTAGAGCCAGAGAAACCAGGTCAGCAAAGCCGCTTTAGAGGGAGAGAACCAGGTCAGAAGAACTGCTTTAGAGCCAGAGAACCAGGTCAGCAGAGCTCCTTTAGAGCCATAGAACCAGGTCTGTAGAGCTGCTCTAGAGGCAGAGAACCAGGTCAGCAGAGCTGCTTTAGAGCAAAAGAACCAGGTCAGCAGAGCTCTTTAGAGGGAGAGAACCAGGTCAGCAGAGCTGCTTTAGAGCCAGACACCCAGGTCAGCAGAGCTGCTCTAGAGCCAGAGACCCAGGTAAGCAGAGCAGCTCTAGAGGCCGAGAAACAGCTCAGCAGAGGTGCTGTAGAGCCAGAGAAACCAGGTCAGCAAAGCCGCTTTAGAGGGACAGAACCAGGTCAGCAGAGCTCTTTAGAGGGAGAGAACCAGGTCAGCAGAGCTGCTTTAGAGCCAGAGAACCAGGTCAGCAGAGCTGCTCTAGAGCCAGAGAAACAGGTCAGCAGAGCTGCTTTATAGCCATAGAACCAGGTCAGCAGAGCTGCTTTAGAGCCAGAGAACCAGGTCAGCAGAGATGCTTTAGAGGGAGAGAACCAGGTCAGCAGAGCTGCTTTAGAGCTAGAGAACCAGGTCAGCAGAGCTGCTTTAGAGCCAGAGAAACTAGGTCAGCAGAGCTGCTTTAGAGGGAGAGAACCAGGTCAGCAGAGCTGCTTTAGAACCAGAGAACCAGGTCAGCAGAGCTGCTCTAGAGTCAGAGAACCAGGTCAGCAGAGCTGCTTTAGAGCCATCGAACCAGGTCAACAGAGCTGCTCTAGAGGCAGAGAACCAGGTCAGCCGAGCTGATTGTGAGGGAGAGAACCAGGTCAGCAGCGCTGCTTTAGAGCCATGGAACCAGGTCAGCAGAGCTGATTTAGAGCCAGAGAACCAGGTCAGCAGAGCTGCTCTAGAGCCAGAGAACCAGGTCAGCAGCGCTGCTTTAGAGCCATAGAACCAGGTCAGCAGAGCTGGTTTAGAACCAGAGAACCAGATCAGCAGAGCTGCTCTAGAGCCTAAGAACCAGGTCAGCAGAGCTGCTCTAGAGCCAGAGAACCAGGTCAGCAGAGCTGCTGTAGAGCCAGAGAAACCAGGCCAGTAGAGCTGCTTTAGAGCGAAAGAACCAGGGCAGCAGAGCTGCTTTAGAGGGAGAGAACCAGGTCAGCAGAGCTGCTTTAGAGCCAGAGAACCAGGTCAGCAGAGCTGCTTTAGAGCCAGAGAAACTAGGTCAGCAGAGCTGCTTTAGAGGGAGAGAACCAGGTCAGCAGAGCTGCTTTAGAACCAGAGAACCAGGTCAGCAGAACTGCTCTAGAGCCAGAGAACCAGGTCAGCAGAGCTGCTTTAGAGCCATAGAACCAGGTCAACAGAGCTGCTCTAGAGGCAGAGAACCAGGTCAGCTGAGCTGATTTAGAGGGAGAGAACCAGGTCAGCAGCGCTGCTATAGAGCCAGAGAACCAGGTCAGCAGAGCTGCTCTAGAGCCAGAGAACCAGGTCAGCAGAGCTGCTTTAGAGCCATAGAACCAGGTCAGCAGAGCTGGTTTAGAACCAGAGAACCAGATCAGCAGAGCTGCTCTAGAGCCTAAGAACCAGGTCAGCAGAGCTGCTCTAGAGCCAGAGAACCAGGTCAGCAGAGCTGCTGTAGAGCCAGAGAAACCAGGACCGTAGAGCTGCTTTAGAGCGAGAGAACCAGGTCAGCAGAGCTGCTTTAGAGGGAGAGAACCAGGTCAGCAGAGCTGCTTTAGAGCCAAGGGACCAGGTCAGCAGAGCTGCTCTAGAGCCAAAGAACCAGGTCAGCAGAACTGCTTTAGAGCCATAGAACCGGCTCAGCAGAGCTGCTTTAAAGCCAGAGAACCAGGTCAGCAGAGCTGTTGTAGAGCCAGAGAACCAGGTCAGCAGAGCTTCTGTAGAGCCAGAGAAACCAGGTCAGCAGAGCTGCTTTAGACGGAGAGAACCAGGTCAGCAGAGCTGCTTTACAGCCAGATAACCAGGCCAGCAGAGCTGCTTTAGAGCCAGAGAACCAGGTCAGCTGAGCTGCTTTAGAGCCAGAGAACCAGGTCAGCTGAGCTGCTCTAGAGCCAGAGAAACAAGTCAGCAGAGCTGCTTTAGAGCCATAGAACCAGGTCAGCAAAGCTGCTTTAGAGCCAGAGAACCAGGTCAGCAGAGCTGCTCTAGAGCCTAAGACCCAGGTCAGCAGAGCTGCTCTAGAGCCAGTGAACCAGGTCAGCAGATCTGCTGTAGAGCCAGAGAAACCAGGTCAGTAGAGCTGCTTTAGAGGGAGAGAACCAGGTCAGCAGAGCTGCTTTAGAGCCAAGGGACCAGGTCAGCAGAGCTGCTCTAGAGCCATAGAACCGGGTCAGCAGAGCTGCTTTAAAGCCAGAGAACCAGGTCAGCAGAGCTGTTGTAGAGCCAGAGAACCAGGTCAGCAGAGCTTCTGTAGAGCCAGAGAAACCAGGTCAGCAGAGCTGCTTTAGACGGAGAGAACCAGGTCAGCAGAGCTGCTTTACAGCCAGAGAACCAGGCCAGCAGAGCTGCTTTAGAGCCAGAGAACCAGGTCAGCTGATCTGCTTTAGAGCCAGAGAACCAGGTCAGCTGAGCTGCTCTAGAGCCAGAGAAACAAGTCAGCAGAGCTGCTTTAGAGCCATAGAACCAGGTCAGCAAAGCTGCTTTAGAGCCAGAGAACCAGGTCAGCAGAGCTGCTCTAGAGCCTAAGACCCAGGTCAGCAGAGCTGCTCTAGAGCCAGTGAACCAGGTCAGCAGATCTGCTGTAGAGCCAGAGAAACCAGGTCAGTAGAGCTGCTTTAGAGGGAGAGAACCAGGTCAGCAGAGCTGCTCTAGAGGAAGAGAACCAGGTCAGCAGAGCTGCTCTAGAGCCAGACAACCATGTCAGCAGAACTGCTTTAGTGCCATAGAACCGGATCAGCAGAGTTGAGTTAGAGCCAGAGAACCAGGTCAGCAGAGCTGTTGTAGAGCCAGAGAACCAGATCAGCAGAGCTGCTCTGTAGCCTAAGAACTAGGTCAGCAGAACAGCTCTAGAGCCAGAGAACCAGGTCAGCAGACCTGCTGTAGAGCCAGAGAAGCCAGGCCAGCAGAGCTGCTTTAGAGGGAGAGAACCAGGTCAGCAGAGCTTCTTTCTAGCTAGGGAACCAGGCCAGCAGAGCTGCTTTAGAGTAACCCTGGGCGCAGTGCTATGCTCCGGCCGCGGAGTGTGCGTAGCTTTGCCTACTTCGCGATCTGCGAAGTAGGCATAGGGCATGCAAGCTACGCACACCCACGGTGGAGCGAGTTGCTCTGCTGACCTGGTTTCTCTGGTTCTAGAGCAGCTATGCTGACCTGGTTCTCTGGCTCAACAGCAGCTCTGTTGACCTGGTTCTCTCCCTCTAAAGCAGCTCTACTGACCTGGTTTCTCTGGCTCTACAGCAGCTCTGGTGACCTGGTTCTCTGGCTCTAGAGCAGCTCGGCTGACCTGGGTCTTAGGCTCTAGAGTAGCTCTGCTGACCTGGTTCTCTGGCTCTAAAGCAGCTCTGCTGACCTGGTTCTATGGCTCTAAAGCAGCTCTGCTGACCTGGTTCTCTCCATCTAAAGCAGCTCTGCTGACCTGGTTTCTCTGGTTCTAGAGCAGCTATGCTGACCTGGTTCTCTGGCCCTAAAGCAGCTCTGCTGACCTGGTTCTCTCCCTCTAAATCAGCTCTGCTGACTTGGTTCTCTGCCTCTAGAGCAGCTCTGCTGACCTGGTTCTCTGGCTCTAGAGCAGCTCTGCTGACCTGGTTCTCTTGCTCTAAAGCAGCTCTGCTGACCTGGTTCTCTCCCTCTAAAGCAGCTCTCCTGAACTGGTTTCTCTGGCTCTACAGCAGCTCTGCTGACCTTGTTCTCTGGCTCTAGAGCAGCTCTGCTGACCTGGGTCTTAGGCTGTAGAGCAGCTCTGCAGACCTGGTTCTCTGGCTCTAAAGCAGTTCTGCTGACCTGGTTCTCTCCCTCTAAAGCAGCTTTGCTGACCTGGTTTCTCTGGCTCTACAACAGCTCTGCTGACCTGGTTCTCTGGCTCTAAAGCATCTCTGCTGATCCGGATCTATGGCTCTAGAGCAGCTCTGCTGACCTGGGTCTTAGGCTCTAGAGCAGCTCTGCTGACCTGGTTCTATGGCTCTAAAGCAGCTCTGCTGACTTGGTTCTCTGGTTTTAGGGCAGCTCTGCTGACCTGGGTCTCTGGCTCTAAAGCAGCTCAGCTGGCCTGGTTCTCTGGCTCTAAAGCAGCTCTGCTGGCCTGGTTCTCTCCCTCTAAAGCAGCTCTGCTGACCTGGTTTCTCTGGCTCTACAGCAGCTCTGCTGACCTGGTTCTCTGGCTCTACAACAGCTCTGCTGGCCTGGTTCTATGGCTCTAAAGAAGCTCTGCTGACCCGGTTCTATGGCTCTAAAGCAGTTCTGCTGACCTGGTTCTCTGGCTCTACAGCAGCTCTGCTGACCTGGTTCTCTGGTTCTAGAGCAGCTCTGCTGACCTGGTTCTTAGGTTCTAGAGCAGCTCTGCTGACCCGGTTCTCTTCCTCTAGAGCAGCTCTGCTGACCTGGTTCTCTCCCTCTAATGCAGCTCTACTGACCTGGTTTCTCTGGCTCTACAGCAGGTCTGGTGACCTGGTTCTCTGGCTCTAGAGCAGCTCTGCTGGCCTGGGTCTTAGGCTCTAGAGCAGCTCTGCTGACCTGGTCCTCTGGCTCTAAAGCAGCTCTGCTGACCTGGTTCTCTGGCTCTAAAGCAGCTCTGCTGACCTGGTTCTATGGGTCCAAAGCAGCTGTGCTGACCTGGTTCTCTCCCTCAAAATCAGCTCTGCTGACCTGGTTCTCTGCCTCTAGAGCACCTCTGCTGACCTGGTTCTATGGCTCTAAAGCAGCTCTGCTGACCTGGTTCTCTGGCTCTAGAGCAGCACTGCTGACCTGGTTCTCTTGCTCTAAAGCAGCTCTACTGGCCAGGTTCTCTCCCTCTAAAGCAGCTCTACTGAACTGGTTTCTCTGGCTCTACAGCAGCTCTGTTGACCTAGTTCTCTGGCTCTAGAGCAGCTCTGCTGACCTGGGTCTTAGGCTCTAGAGCAGCTCTGCTGACAAGGTTCTCTCGCTCTAAAGCAGTTCTGCTGACCTGGTTCTCTCCCTCTAAAGCAGCTTTGCTGACCTGATTTCTCTGGCTCTACAACAACTCTGCTGACCTGGTTCTCTGGCTCTAAAGCAGCTCTGCTGATCTGGTTCTATGGCTCTAAAGCAGTTCTGCTGACATGGTTCTCAGGCTCTAGAGGAGCTCTGCTGACCTGGTTCTCTCCCTCTAGAGCAGCTCTGCTGACCTGGTTCTCTTCCTATAAAGCAGCTCTACTGAACTGGTTTCTCTCGCTCTACAGCAGCTCTGCTGACCTGGTTCTCTGGCTCTAGAGCAGCTCTGCTGACCTGGGTCTTAGGCTCTAGAGCAGCTCTGCTGACCTGGTTCTCTGGCTCTAAAGCAGCTCTGCTGACCTGGTTCTATGGCTCTAAAGCAGCTCTGCTGACTTGGTTCTATGGTTCTAGGGCAGCTCTGCTGACCTGGTTCTCTGGCTCTAAAGCAGCTCAGCTGGCCTGGTTCTCTGGCTCTAAAGCAGCTCTGCTGGCCTGGTTCTCTCCCTCTAAAGCAGCTCTGCTGACCTGGTTTCTCTGGCTCTACAGCAGCACTGCTGACCTGGTTCTCTGGCTCTACAACAGCTCTGCTGACCTGGTTCTCTGTCTCTAAAGAAGTTCTGCTGACCCGGTTCTATGGCTCTAAAGCAGTTCTGCTGACCTGGTTCTCTGGCTCTACAGCAGCTCTGCTGACCTGGTTCTCTGGCTGTAGAGCAACTCTGCTGACCTGGTTCTTAGGCTCTAGAGCAGCTCTGCTGACCTGGTTCTCTTCCTCTAGAGCAGCTCTGCTGACCTCGTTCTCTCCCTCTAAAGCAGCTCTACTGACCTGGTTTCTCTGGCTCTACAGCAGCTGTGGTGACCTGGTTCTCTGGCTCTAGAGCAGCTCTGCTGACCTCGGTCTTAGGCTCTAGAGCAGCTCTGCTGACCTGGTTCTCTGGCTCTAAAGCAGCTCTACTGACCTGGTTCTATGGCTCTAAAGCAGCTCTGCTGACCTGGTTCTCTCCCTCAAAATCAGCTCTGCTGACCTGGTTCTCTGGCTCTAGAGCAGCTCTGCTGACGTGGTTCTCTTGCTCTAAAGCAGCTCTGCTGACCTGGCTCTCTCCCTCTAAAGCAGCTCTACTGAACTGGTTTCTCTGGCTCTACAGCAGCTCTGCTGACCTTGTTCTCTGGCTCTAGAGCAGCACTGCTGACCTGGGTCTTAGGCTCTAGAGCAGCTCTGCTGACCTGGTTCTCTCGCTCTAAAGCAGTTCTGCTGACCTGGTTCTCTCCCTCTAAAGCAGCTTTGCTGACCTGGTTTTTCTGGCTCTACAACAGCTCTGCTGACCTGGTTCTCTGGCTCTAGAGCAGCTCTGCTGACCTGGGTCTTAGGCTCTAGAGCAGCTCTGCTGACCTGGTTATCTGGCTCTAAAGCAGCTCTGCTGACCTGGTTCTCTGGCTCTAGAGCAGCTCTGCTGACCTCGGTCTTAGTTTCTAGAGCAGCTCTGCTGACCTGGTTCTCTGGCTCTAAAGCAGCTCTGCTGACTTGGTTCTATGGCTCTAAAGCAGCTCTGCTGACCTGGTTCTCTCCCTCAAAATCAACTCTGCTGACCTGGTTCTGTGCCTCTAGAGCAGCTCTGCTGACCTGGTTCTATGGCTCTAAAGCAGTTCTGCTGACCTGGTTCTCTGGCTCTACAGCAGCTCTGCTGACCTGGTTCTCTGGCTGTAGAGCAACTCTGCTGACCTGGTTCTTAGGCTCTAGAGCAGCTCTGCTGACCTGGTTCTCTTCCTCTAGAGCAGCTCTGCTGACCTCGTTCTCTCCCTCTAAAGCAGCTCTACTGACCTGGTTTCTCTGGCTCTACAGCAGCTGTGGTGACCTGGTTCTCTGGCTCTAAAGCAGTTCTGCTGACCTGGTTCTCTCCCTCTAAAGCAGCTTTGCTGACCTGGTTTTTCTGGCTCTACAACAGCTCTGCTGACCTGGTTCTCTGGCTCTAAAGCAGCTCTGCTGATCCGGATCTATGGCTCTAGAGCAGCTCTGCTGACCTGGGTCTTAGGCTCTAGAGCAGCTCTGCTGACCTGGTTCTCTGGCTCTAAAGCAGCTCTGCTGACCTGGTTCTATGGCTCTAAAGCAGCTCTGCTGACTTGGTTCTCTGGTTCTAGGGCAGCTCTGCTGACCTGGGTCTCTGGCTGTAAAGCAGCTCAGCTGGCCTGGTTCTCTGGCTCTAAAGCAGCTCTGCTGGCCTGGTTCTCTCCCTCTAAAGCAGCTCTGCTGACCTGGTTTCTCTGGCTCTACAGCAGCTCTGCTGACCTGGTTCTCTGGCTCTACAACATCTCTGCTGACCTGGTTCTCTGGCTCTAAAGAAGCTCTGCTGACCCGGTTCTATGGCTCTAAAGCAGTTCTACTGACCTGGTTCTCTGGCTCTACAGCAGCTCTGCTGACCTGGTTCTCTGGTTCTAGAGCAGCTCTGCTGACCTGGTTCTTAGGCTCTAGAGCAGCTCTGCTGACCCGGTTCTCTTCCTCTAGAGCAGCTCTGCTGACCTGGTTCTCTCCCTCTAAAGCAGCTCTACTGACCTGGTTTCTCTGGCTCTACAGCAGCTCTGGTGACCTGGTTCTCTGGCTCTAGAGCAGCTCTGCTGGCCTGGGTCTTAGGCTCTAGAGCAGCTCTGCTGACCTGGTCCTCTGGCTCTAAAGCAGCTCTGCTGACCTGGTTCTCTGGCTCTAAAGCAGCTCTGCTGACCTGGTTCTATGGGTCCAAAGCAGCTCTGCTGACCTGGTTCTCTCCCTCAAAATCAGCTCTGCTGACCTGGTTCTCTGCCTCTAGAGCAGCTCTGCTGACCTGGTTCTATGGCTCTAAAGCAGCTCTGCTGACCTGGTTCTCTGGCTCTAGAGCAGCTCTGCTGACCTGGTTCTCTTGCTCTAAAGCAGCTCTGCTGACCTGGTTCTCTCCCTCTAAAGCAGCTCTGCTGACCTGGTTCTCTCCCTCTAAAGCAGCTCTGCTGACCTGGTTCTATGGGTCCAAAGCAGCTCTGCTGACCTGGTTCTCTCCCTCAAAATCAGCTCTGCTGACCTAGTTCTCTGTCTCTAGAGCAGCTCTGCTGACCTGGGTCTTAGGCTCTAGAGCAGCTCTGCTGACCTGGTTCTCTCGCTCTAAAGCAGTTCTGCTGACCTGGTTCTCTCCCTCTAAAGCAGCTTTGCTGACCTGATTTCTCTGGCTCTACAACAACTCTGCTGACCTGGTTCTCTGGCTCTAAAGCAGCTCTGCTGATCCGGTTCTATGGCTCTAGAGGAGCTCTGCTGACCTGGTTCTCTCCCTCTAGAGCAGCTCTGCTGACCTGGTTCTCTTCCTATAAAGCAGCTCTACTGAAGTGGTTTCTCTCGCTCTACAGCAGCTCTGCTGACCTGGTTCTCTGGCTCTAGAGCAGCTCTGCTGACCTGGGTCTTAGGCTCTAGAGCAGCTCTGCTGACCTGGTTCTCTGGCTCTAAAGCAGCTCTGCTGACCTGGTTCTATGGCTCTAAAGCAGCTCTGCTGACTTGGTTCTATGGTTCTAGGGCAGCTCTGCTGACCTGGTTCTCTGGCTCTAAAGCAGCTCAGCTGGCCTGGTTCTCTGGCTCTAAAGCAGCTCTGCTGGCCTGGTTCTCTCCCTCTAAAGCAGCTCTGCTGACCTGGTTTCTCAGGCTCTACAGCAGCACTGCTGACCTGGTTCTCCGGCTCTACAACAGGTCTGCTGACCTGGTTCTCTGTCTCTAAAGAAGTTCTGCTGACCCGGTTCTATGGCTGTAAAGCAGTTCTGCTGACCTGGTTCTCTGGCTCTACAGCAGCTCTGCTGACCTGGTTCTCTGGCTGTAAAGCAACTCTGCTGACCTGGTTCCTAGGCTCTAGAGCAGCTCTGCTGACCTGGTTCTCTTCCTCTAGAGCAGCTCTGCTGACCTCGTTCTCTCCCTCTAAAGCAGCTCTACTGACCTGGTTTCTCTGGCTCTACAGCAGCTGTGGTGACCTGGTTCTCTGGCTCTAGAGCAGCTCTGCTGACCTGGGTCTTAGGCTCTAGAGCAGCTCTGCTGACCTGGTTCTCCGGCTCTAAAGCAGCTCTACTGGCCTGGTTCTATGGCTCTAAAGCAGCTCTGCTGACCTGGTTCTCTGGCTCTAGAGCAGCTCTGCTGGCGTGGTTCTCTTGCTCTAAAGCAGCTCTGCTGACCTGGCTCTCTCCCTCTAAAGCAGCTCTACTGAACTGGTTTCTCTGGCTCTAGAGCAGCTCTGCTGACCTTGTTCTCTGGCTCTAGAGCAGCTCTGCTGACATGGGTCTTAGGCTCTAGAGCAGCTCTGCTGACCTGGTTCTCTCGCTCTAAAGCAGTTCTGCTGACCTGGTTCTCTCCCTCTAAAGCAGCTTTGATGACCTGGTTTCTCTGGCTCTACAACAGCTCTGCTGACCTGGTTCTCTGGCTCTAAAGCAGCTCTGCTGACCTGGGTCTTAGGCTCTAGAGCAGCTCTGCTGACCTGTTATCTGGCTCTAAAGCAGCTCTGCTGACCTGGTTCTCTGGCTCTAGAGCAGCTCTGCTGACCTCGGTCTTAGGTTCTAGAGCAGCTCTGCTGACCTGGTTCTCTGGCTCTAAAGCAGCTCTGCTGACCTGGTTCTATGACTCTAAAGCAGCTCTGCTGACCTGGTTCTCTCCCTCAAAATCAGCTCTGCTGACCTGGTTCTGTGCCTCTAGAGCAGCTCTGCTGACCTGGTTCTATGGCTCTAAAGCAGCTCTGCTGACCTGGTTCTCTGGCTCTAGAGCAGCTCTGCTGACCTGGTTCTCTTGCTCTAAAGCAGCTCTGCTGCCCTGGTTCTCTCCCTCTAAAGCAGCTCTACTGAACTGGTTTCTCTGGCTCTACAGCAGCTCTGCTGACCTTGTTGTCCGGCTCTAGAGCAGCTCTGCTGACCTGGGTCTTAGGCTCTAGAGCAGCTCTGCTGACCTGGTTCTCTCGCTCTAAAGCAGTTCTGCTGACCTGGTTCTCTCCCTCTGAAGCAGATTTGCTGACCTGATTTCTCTGGCTCTACAACAGCTCTGCTGACCTGGTTCTCTGGCTCTAAAGTAGCTCTGCTGATCCGGTTCTATGGCTCTAAAGCAGTTCTGCTGACATGGTTCTCTGGCTCTAGAGGAGCACTGCTGACCTGGTTCTCTCCCTCTAGAGCAGCTCTGCTGACCTGGTTCTCTTCCTATAAAGCAGCCCTACTGAACTGGTTTCTCTGGCTCTACAGCAGCTCTGCTGACCTGGTTCTATGGCTCTAAAGCAGCTCTGCTGACTTGGTTCTCTGGTTCTAGGGCAGCTCTGCTGACCTGGTTCTCTCCCTCTAAAGCAGCTCTGCTGACCTGGTTCTATGGGTCCAAAGCAGCTCTGCTGATCTGGTTCTCTCCCTCAAAATCAGCTCTGCTGACCTAGTTCTCTGGCTCTAGAGCAGCTCTGCTGACCTGGGTCTTAGGCTCTAGAGCAGCTCTGCTGACCTGGTTCTCTCGCTCTAAAGCAGTTCTGCTGACCTGGTTCTCTCCCTCTAAAGCAGCTTTGCTGACCTGATTTCTCTGGCTCTACAACAACTCTGCTGACCTGGTTCTCTGGCTCTAAAGCAGCTCTGCTGATCCGGTTCTATGGCTCTAGAGGAGCTCTGCTGACCTGGTTCTCTCCCTCTAGAGCAGCTCTGCTGACCTGGTTCTCTTCCTATAAAGCAGCTCTACTGAAGTGGTTTCTCTCGCTCTACAGCAGCTCTGCTGACCTGGTTCTCTAGCTCCAGAGCAGCTCTGCTGACCTGGGTCTTAGGCTCTAGAGCAGCTCTGCTGACCTGCTTCTCTGGCTCTAAAGCAGCTCTGCTGACCTGGTTCTATGGCTCTAAAGCAGCTCTGCTGACTTGGTTCTATGGTTCTAGGGCAGCTCTGCTGACCTGGTTCTCTGGCTCTAAAGCAGCTCAGCTGGCCTGGTTCTCTGGCTCTAAAGCAGCTCTGCTGGTCTGGTTCTCTCCCTCTAAAGCAGCTCTGCTGACCTGGTTTCTCTGGCTCTACAGCAGCACTGCTGACCTGGTTCTCTGGCTCTACAACAGGTCTGCTGACCTGGTTCTCTGTCTCTAAAGAAGTTCTGCTGACCCGGTTCTATGGCTCTAAAGCAGTTCTGCTGACCTGGTTCTCTGGCTCTACAGCAGCTCTGCTGACCTGGTTCTCTGGCTGTAGAGCAACTCTGCTGACCTGGTTCCTAGGCTCTAGAGCAGCTCTGCTGACCTGGTTCTCTTCCTCTAGAGCAGCTCTGCTGACCTCGTTCTCTCCCTCTAAAGCAGCTCTACTGACCTGGTTTCTCTGGCTCTACAGCAGCTGTGGTGACCTGGTTCTCTGGCTCTAGAGCAGCTCTGCTGACCTGGGTCTTAGGCTCTAGAGCAGCTCTGCTGACCTGGTTCTCTGGCTCTAAAGCAGCTCTACTGGCCTGGTTCTATGGCTCTAAAGCAGCTCTGCTGACCTGGTTCTCTGGCTCTAGAGCAGCTCTGCTGACGTGGTTCTCTTGCTCTAAAGCAGCTCTGCTGACCTGGCTCTCTCCCTCTAAAGCAGCTCTACTGAACAGGTTTCTCTGGCTCTAGAGCAGCTCTGCTGACCTTGTTCTCTGGCTCTAGAGCAGCTCTGCTGACCTGGGTCTTAGGCTCTAGAGCAGCTCTGCTGACCTGGTTCTCTCGCTCTAAAGCAGTTCTGCTGACCTGGTTCTCTCCCTCTAAAGCAGATTTGCTGACCTGATTTCTCTGGCTCTACAACAGCTCTGCTGACCTGGTTCTCTGTCTCTAAAGTAGCTCTGCTGATCCGGTTCTATGGCTCTAAAGCAGTTCTGCTGACATGGTTCTCTGGCTCTAGAGGAGCACTGCTGACCTGGTTCTCTCTCTCTAGAGCAGCTCTGCTGACCTGGTTCTCTTCCTATAAAGCAGCCCTACTGAACTGGTTTCTCTGGCTCTACAGCAGCTCTGCTGACCTGGTTCTATGGCTCTAAAGCAGCTCTGCTGACTTGGTTCTCTGGTTCTAGGGCAGCTCTTCTGACCTGGTTCTCTCCCTCTAAAGCAGCTCTGCTGACCTGGTTCTATGGGTCCAAAGCAGCTCTGCTGACCTGGTTCTCTCCCTCAAAATCAGCTCTGCTGACCTAGTTCTCTGGCTCTAGAGCAGCTCTGCTGACCTGGGTCTTAGGCTCTAGAGCAGCTCTGCTGACCTGGTTCTCTCGCTCTAAAGCAGTTCTGCTGACCTGGTTCTCTCCCTCTAAAGCAGCTTTGCTGACCTGATTTCTCTGGCTCTACAACAACTCTGCTGACCTGGTTCTCTGGCTCTAGAGCAGCTCTGCTGACCTGGGTCTTAGGCTCTAGAGCAGCTCTGCTGACCTGTTATCTGGCTCTAAAGCAGCTCTGCTGACCTGGTTCGCTGGCTCTAGAGCAGCTCTGCTGACCTCGGTCTTAGGTTCTAGAGCAGCTCTGCTGACCTGGTTCTCTGGCTCTAAAGCAGCTCTGCTGACCTGGTTCTATGACTCTAAAGCAGCTCTGCTGACCTGGTTCTCTCCCTCAAAATCAGCTCTGCTGACCTGGTTCTGTGCCTTTAGAGCAGCTCTGCTGACCTGGTTCTATGGCTCTAAAGCAGCTCTGCTGACCTGGTTCTCTGGCTCTAGAGCAGCTCTGCTGACCTGGTTCTCTTGCTCTAAAGCAGCCCTACTGACCTGGTTCTCTCCCTCTAAAGCAGCTCTACTGAACTGGTTTCTCTGGCTCTACAGCAGCTCTGCTGACCTTGTTCTCCGGCTCTAGAGCAGCTCTGCTGACCTGGGTCTTCGGCTCTAGAGCAGCTCTGCTGACCTGGTTCTCTCGCTCTAAAGCAGTTCTGCTGACCTGGTTCTCTCCCTCTAAAGCAGCTTTGCTGACCTGATTTCTCTGGCTCTACAACAGCTCTGCTGTCCTGGTTCTCTGGCTCTAAAGTAGCTCTGCTGATCCGGTTCTATGGCTCTAAAGCAGTTCTGCTGACATGGTTCTCTGGCTCTAGAGGAGCACTGCTGACCTGGTTCTCTCCCTCTAGAGCAGCTCTGCTGACCTGGTTCTCTTCCTATAAAGCAGCCCTACTGAACTGGTTTCTCTGGCTCTACAGCAGCTCTGCTGACCTGGTTCTATGGCTCTAAAGCAGCTCTGCTGACTTGGTTCTCTGGTTCTAGGGCAGCTCTGCTGACTGGTTCTCTGGCTCTAAAGCAGCTCAGCTGGCCTGGTTCTCTGGCTCTAAAGCAGCTCTGCTGGCCTGGTTATCTCCCTCTAAAGCAGCTCTGCTGACCTGGTTTCTCTGGCTCTACAGCAGCTCTGCTGACCTGGTTCTCTGGCTCTACAACAGCTCTGCTGACCTGGTTCTCTGTCTCTAAAGAAGCTCTGCTAACCCGGTTCTATGGCTCTAAAGCAGTTCTGCTGACCTGGTTCTATCCCTCTAGAGCAGCTCTGCTGACCTGGTTCTCTGGCTGTAGAGCAACTCTGCTGACCTGGTTCTTAGGCTCTAGAGCAGCTCTGCTGACCTGGTTCTCTTCCTCTAGAGCAGCTCTGCTGACCTGGTTCTCTCCCTCTAAAGCAGCTCTACTGACCTCGTTTCTCTGGCTCTACAGAAGCTGTGGTGACCTAGTGCTCTGACTCTAGAGCAGCTCTGCTGACCTGGGTCTTAGGCTCTAGAGCAGCTCTGCTGACCTGGTTCTCTGGCTCTAAAGCAGCTCTACTGACCTGGTTCTATGGCTCTAAAGCAGCTCTGCTGACCTGGTTCTCTGGCTCTAGAGCAGCTCTGCTGACCTGGTTCTCTTGCTCTAAAGCAGCTCTGCTGACCTGGTTCTCTTCCTCTAAAGCAGCTCTACTGAACTGGTTTCTCTGGCTCTACAGCTGCTCTGCTGACCTTGTTCTCTGGCTCTAGAGCAGCTCTGCTGACCTGGGTCTTAGGCTCTAGAGCAGCTCTGCTGACCTGGTTCTCTCGCTCTAAAGCAGTTCTGCTGACCTGGTTCTCTCCCTCTAAAGCAGCTTTGCTGACCTGGTTTCTCTGGCTCTACAACAGCTCTGCTGACCTGGTTCTCTGGCTCTAAAGCAGCTCTGCTGATCCGGTTCTATGGCTCTAAAGCAGTTCTGCTGACATGGTTCTCTGGCTCTAGAGGAGCTCTGCTGACCTGGTTCTCTCTTTCTAGAGCAGCTCTGCTGACCTGGTTCTCTTCCTCTAAAGCAGCTCTACTGAACTGGTTTCTCTGGCTCTACAGCAGCTCTGATGACCTGGTTCTCTGGCTCTAGAGCAGCTCTGCTGACCTGGGTCTTAGGATCTAGAGCAGCTCTGCTGACCTGGTTCTCTGGCTCTAAATCAGCTCTGCTGACCTGGTTCTCTGGCTCTAAAGCAGCTCAGCTGGCCTGGTTCTCTGGCTCTAAAGCAGCTCTGCTGGCCTGGTTCTCTCCCTCTAAAGCAGCTCTGCTGACCTGGTTTCTCTGGCTCTAGAGCAGCTCTGCTGACCTGGTTCTCTGGCTCTACAACAGCTCTGCTGACCTGGTTCTCTGTCTCTAAAGAAGCTCTGCTGACCCGGTTCTATGGTTATAAAGCAGTTCTGCTGACCTGGTTTTCTGGCTCCACATCAGCTCTGCTGACCTGGTTCTTTGGCTCTAGAGCAGCTCTGTTGACCTGGTTCTTAGGCTCTAGAGCAGCTCTGCTGACCTGGTTCTCTTCCTCTAGAGCAGCTCTGCTGACCTGGTTCTCTCCCTCTAAAGTAGCTCTACTGACCTGGTTTCTCTGGCTCTACAGCAGCTCTGGTGACCTGGTTCTCTGGCTCTAGAGCAGCTCTGCTGACCTGGGTCTCAGGCTCTAGAGCAGCTCTGCTGACCTGGTTCTCTGGCTCTAAATCAGCTCTGCTGACCTGGTTCCATGGCTCTAAAGCAGCTCTGCTGACCTGGTTCTCTCCATCTAAAGCAGCTCTGCTGACCTGGTTTCTCTGGTTCTAGAGCAGCTATGCCGGCCTGATTCTCTGGCTCTAAAGCAGCTCTGCTGACCTGGTTCTCTTCCTCTAAATCAGCTCTGCTGACCTGGTTCTCTGCCTCTAGAGCAGCTCTACTGACCTGGTTCTATGGCTCTAAAGTAGCTCTGCTGACCTGATTCTCTGGCTCTAGAGCACCTCTGCTGACCTGGTTCTCTCCATCTAAAGCAGCTCTGCTGACCTGGTTTCTCCGGCTCTAGAGCAGCTCTGCTGACCTGGTTCTATGGCTCTAAAGCAGCTCTGCTGACATGCTTCTCTCCCTCTAAAGCAGCTCTTCTGAACTGGTTTCTCTGGCTCTACAGCAACTCTGCTGACCTGGTTGTATTGCTCTAAAGCAGCTCTGCTGACTTGGTTCTCTGGCTCTAGGGCAGCTCTGCTGACCTGGTTCTCTGGCTCTAAAGCAGCTCAGCTAACCTGGTTCTCTGGCTCCAAATCAGCTCTGCTGGCCTGGTTCTCTGGCTCTAAAGCAGCTCTGCTTGCCTGGTTCTCTCCCTCTAAAGCAGCTCTGCTGACCTGGTTCCTCTGGCTCTACAGCAGATCTACTGACCTGGTTCTCTGGCTCTACAACAGCTCTGGTGACCTTGATCTCTGGCTCTAGTGCAGCTCTGCTGACCTGGGTCTTAGGCTCTAAAGCAGCTCTGCTGACCTGGTTCTCTAGCTCTAGAGCAGCTCTGATGGCCTGGTTCTCTGACTCTAAAGCAGCTCTGCTGGCCTGGTTCTCTCCCTCTAAAGCAGCTCTGCTGACCTGGTTCCTCTGGCTCTACAGCAGATCTGCTGACCTGGTTCTCTGGCTCTACAACAGCTCTGCTGACCTGGTTCTCTCCCTCTAGAGCAGCTCTGCTGACCTGGTTCTCTCCCTCTAAAGCAGCTCTACTGACCTGGTTTCTCTGGCTCTACAGCAGCTCTAGTGACTTTGTTCTCTGGCTCTAGAGCAGCTCTGCTGACCTGGGTCTTAGGCTCTAAAGCAGCTCTGCTGACCTGGTTCTCTGGCTATAAAGCAGTCCTGCTGACCGGGTTTTCTCCCTCTAAAGCAGCTCTGCAGACCTGGTTTCTCTGCCTCTACAACAGCTCTTCTGACCTGGTTCTCTGGCTCTAAAGCAGCTCTGCTGATCTGGTTCTATGGCTCTAAAGCAGCTCTGCTGACCTGGTTTCTCTGGCTCTACAACAGCTCGGCTGACCTGGTTCTCGGGCTCTAAAGCAGATCTGCTGATCATGTTCTATGGCTCTAAAGCAGTTCTGCTGACATGGTTCCCTGGCTCTAGAGGAGCTCTGCTGACCTGGTTCTCTCCCTCTAGAGCAGCTCTGCTGACCTGGTTCTCTTCCTCTAAAGCATCTCTACTGAACTGGTTTCTCTGGCTCTACAGCAGCTCTGCTGACCTGGGTCTCTGGCTCTAGAGCAGCTCTGCTGACCTGGGTTTTAGGCTCTAGAGCAGCTCTGCTGACCTGGTTCTCTGGCTCTAAAGCAGCTCTGCTGACCTGGTTCTATGGCTCTAAAGCAGCTCTGCTGACTTGGTTCTCTGGCTCTAGGGCAGCTCTGCTGACCTGGTTCTCTGGCTCTAAAGCAGCTCAGCTGACCTGGTTCTCTGGCTCTAAAGCAGCTCTGCTGGCCTGGTTCTCTCCCTCTAAAGCAGCTCTGCTGACCTGGTTTCTCTGGCTCTAAAGCAGCTATGCTGACCTGGTTCTCTGGCTCTACAACAGCTCTGCTGACCTGGTTCTCTGGCTCTAAAGAAGCTCAGCTGACCCGGTTCTATGGCTCTAAAGCAGTTCTGCTGACCTGGTTCTCTGGCTCTACAGCAGCTCTGCTGACCTGGTTCTCTGGCTCTAGAGCAGCTCCGCTGACCTGGTTCTAAGGCTCCAGAGCCAGTCTGCTGACCTGGTTCTCTCCCTCTAGAGCAGCTCTGCTGACCTGGTTCTCTCCCTCTAAAGCAGCTCTACTGCCCTGTTTCTCTGGCTCTACAGCAGCTCTGGTGACCTTGTTCTCTGGCACCAGAGCAGCTCTGCTGACCTGGGTCTTAGGCTCTAGAGCAGCTCTGCTGACCTGGTTCTCTGGCTCTAAAGCAGCTCTACTGACCTGGTTCTATGGCTCTAAAGCAGCTCTGATGACCTGGTTTCTCTGGCTCTACAGCAGCACTGCTGACCTGGTTCTCTGGCTCTACAACAGCTCTGCTGACCTGGTTCTCTGTCTCTAAAGAAGTTCTGCTGACCCGGTTCTATGGCTCTAAAGCAGTTCTGCTGACCTGGTTCTCTGGCTCTACAGCAGCTCTGCTGACCTGGTTCTCTGGCTGTAGAGCAACTCTGCTGACCTGGTTCCTAGGCTCTAGAGCAGCTCTGCTGACCTGGTTCTCTTCCTCTAGAGCAGCTCTGCTGACCTCGTTCTCTCCCTCTAAAGCAGCTCTACTGACCTGGTTTCTCTGGCTCTACAGCAGCTGTGGTGACCTGGTTCTCTGGCTCTAGAGCAGCTCTGCTGACCTGGGTCTTAGGCTCTAGAGCAGCTCTGCTGACCTGGTTCTCCGGCTCTAAAGCAGCTCTACTGGCCTGGTTCTATGGCTCTAAAGCAGCTCTGCTGACCTGGTTCTCTGGCTCTAGAGCAGCTCTGCTGACGTGGTTCTCTTGCTCTAAAGCAGCTCTGCTGACCTGGCTCTCTCCCTCTAAAGCAGCTCTACTGAACTGGTTTCTCTGGCTCTAGAGCAGCTCTGCTGACCTTGTTCTCTGGCTCTAGAGCAGCTCTGCTGACCTGGGTCTTAGGCTCTAGAGCAGCTCTGCTGACCTGGTTCTCTCGCTCTAAAGCAGTTCTGCTGACCTGGTTCTCTCCCTCTAAAGCAGCTTTGATGACCTGGTTTCTCTGGCTCTACAACAGCTCTGCTGACCTGGTTCTCTGGCTCTAGAGCAGCTCTGCTGACCTGGGTCTTAGGCTCTAGAGCAGCTCTGCTGACCTGTTATCTGGCTCTAAAGCAGCTCTGCTGACCTGGTTCTCTGGCTCTAGAGCAGCTCTGCTGACCTCGGTCTTAGGTTCTAGAGCAGCTCTGCTGACCTGGTTTTCTGGCTCTAAAGCAGCTCTGCTGACCTGGTTCTATGACTCTAAAGCAGCTCTGCTGACCTGGTTCTATGACTCTAAAGCAGCTCTGCTGACCTGGTTCTCTCCCTCAAAATCAGCTCTGCTGACCTGGTTCTGTGCCTCTAGAGCAGCTCTGCTGACCTGGTTCTATGGCTCTAAAGCAGCTCTGCTGACCTGGTTCTCTGGCTCTAGAGCAGCTCTGCTGACCTGGTTCTCTTGCTCTAAAGCAGCTCTGCTGACCTGGTTCTCTCCCTCTAAAGCAGCTCTACTGAACTGGTTTCTCTGGCTCTAGAGCAGCTCTGCTGACCTTGTTCTCTGGCTCTAGAGCAGCTCTGCTGACCTGGGTCTTAGGCTCTAGAGCAGCTCTGCTGACCTGGTTCTCTCGCTCTAAAGCAGTTCTGCTGACCTGGTTCTCTCCCTCTAAAGCAGATTTGCTGACCTGATTTCTCTGGCTCTACAACAGCTCTGCTGACCTGGTTCTCTGTCTCTAAAGTAGCTCTGCTGATCCGGTTCTATGGCTCTAAAGCAGTTCTGCTGACATGGTTCTCTGGCTCTAGAGGAGCACTGCTGACCTGGTTCTCTCTCTCTAGAGCAGCTCTGCTGACCTGGTTCTCTTCCTATAAAGCAGCCCTACTGAACTGGTTTCTCTGGCTCTACAGCAGCTCTGCTGACCTGGTTCTATGGCTCTAAAGCAGCTCTGCTGACTTGGTTCTCTGGTTCTAGGGCAGCTCTTCTGACCTGGTTCTCTCCCTCTAAAGCAGCTCTGCTGACCTGGTTCTATGGGTCCAAAGCAGCTCTGCTGACCTGGTTCTCTCCCTCAAAATCAGCTCTGCTGACCTAGTTCTCTGGCTCTAGAGCAGCTCTGCTGACCTGGGTCTTAGGCTCTAGAGCAGCTCTGCTGACCTGGTTCTCTCGCTCTAAAGCAGTTCTGCTGACCTGGTTCTCTCCCTCTAAAGCAGCTTTGCTGACCTAATTTCTCTGGCTCTACAACAACTCTGCTGACCTGGTTCTCTGGCTCTAGAGCAGCTCTGCTGACCTGGGTCTTAGGCTCTAGAGCAGCTCTGCTGACCTGTTATCTGGCTCTAAAGCAGCTCTGCTGACCTGGTTCGCTGGCTCTAGAGCAGCTCTGCTGACCTCGGTCTTAGGTTCTAGAGCAGCTCTGCTGACCTGGTTCTCTGGCTCTAAAGCAGCTCTGCTGACCTGGTTCTATGACTCTAAAGCAGCTCTGCTGACCTGGTTCTCTCCCTCAAAATCAGCTCTGCTGACCTGGTTCTGTGCCTTTAGAGCAGCTCTGCTGACCTGGTTCTATGGCTCTAAAGCAGCTCTGCTGACCTGGTTCTCTGGCTCTAGAGCAGCTCTGCTGACCTGGTTCTCTTGCTCTAAAGCAGCCCTGCTGACCTGGTTCTCTCCCTCTAAAGCAGCTCTACTGAACTGGTTTCTCTGGCTCTACAGCAGCTCTGCTGACCTTGTTCTCCGGCTCTAGAGCAGCTCTGCTGACCTGGGTCTTCGGCTCTAGAGCAGCTCTGCTGACCTGGTTCTCTCGCTCTAAAGCAGTTCTGCTGACCTGGTTCTCTCCCTCTAAAGCAGCTTTGCTGACCTGATTTCTCTGGCTCTACAACAGCTCTGCTGACCTGGTTCTCTGGCTCTAAAGTAGCTCTGCTGATCCGGTTCTATGGCTCTAAAGCAGTTCTGCTGACATGGTTCTCTGGCTCTAGAGGAGCACTGCTGACCTGGTTCTCTCCCTCTAGAGCAGCTCTGCTGACCTGGTTCTCTTCCTATAAAGCAGCCCTACTGAACTGGTTTCTCTGGCTCTACAGCAGCTCTGCTGACCTGGTTCTATGGCTCTAAAGCAGCTCTGCTGACTTGGTTCTCTGGTTCTAGGGCAGCTCTGCTGACTGGTTCTCTGGCTCTAAAGCAGCTCAGCTGGCCTGGTTCTCTGGCTCTAAAGCAGCTCTGCTGGCCTGGTTCTCTCCCTCTAAAGCAGCTCTGCTGACCTGGTTTCTCTGGCTCTACAGCAGCTCTGCTGACCTGGTTCTCTGGCTCTACAACAGCTCTGCTGACCTGGTTCTCTGTCTCTAAAGAAGCTCTGCTAACCCGGTTCTATGGCTCTAAAGCAGTTCTGCTGACCTGGTTCTATCCCTCTAGAGCAGCTCTGCTGACCTGGTTCTCTGGCTGTAGAGCAACTCTGCTGACCTGGTTCTTAGGCTCTAGAGCAGCTCTGCTGACCTGGTTCTCTTCCTCTAGAGCAGCTCTGCTGACCTGGTTCTCTCCCTCTAAAGCAGCTCTACTGACCTCGTTTCTCTGGCTCTACAGAAGCTGTGGTGACCTAGTGCTCTGACTCTAGAGCAGCTCTGCTGACCTGGGTCTTAGGCTCTAGAGCAGCTCTGCTGACCTGGTTCTCTGGCTCTAAAGCAGCTCTACTGACCTGGTTCTATGGCTCTAAAGCAGCTCTGCTGACCTGGTTCTCTGGCTCTAGAGCAGCTCTGCTGACCTGGTTCTCTTGCTCTAAAGCAGCTCTGCTGACCTGGTTCTCTTCCTCTAAAGCAGCTCTACTGAACTGGTTTCTCTGGCTCTACAGCTGCTCTGCTGACCTTGTTCTCTGGCTCTAGAGCAGCTCTGCTGACCTGGGTCTTAGGCTCTAGAGCAGCTCTGCTGACCTGGTTCTCTCGCTCTAAAGCAGTTCTGCTGACCTGGTTCTCTCCCTCTAAAGCAGCTTTGCTGACCTGGTTTCTCTGGCTCTACAACAGCTCTGCTGACCTGGTTCTCTGGCTCTAAAGCAGCTCTGCTGATCCGGTTCTATGGCTCTAAAGCAGTTCTGCTGACATGGTTCTCTGGCTCTAGAGGAGCTCTGCTGACCTGGTTCTCTCTTTCTAGAGCAGCTCTGCTGACCTGGTTCTCTTCCTCTAAAGCAGCTCTACTGAACTGGTTTCTCTGGCTCTACAGCAGCTCTGATGACCTGGTTCTCTGGCTCTAGAGCAGCTCTGCTGACCTGGGTCTTAGGATCTAGAGCAGCTCTGCTGACCTGGTTCTCTGGCTCTAAATCAGCTCTGCTGACCTGGTTCTCTGGCTCTAAAGCAGCTCAGCTGGCCTGGTTCTCTGGCTCTAAAGCAGCTCTGCTGGCCTGGTTCTCTCCCTCTAAAGCAGCTCTGCTGACCTGGTTTCTCTGGCTCTAGAGCAGCTCTGCTGACCTGGTTCTCTGGCTCTACAACAGCTCTGCTGACCTGGTTCTCTGTCTCTAAAGAAGCTCTGCTGACCCGGTTCTATGGTTATAAAGCAGTTCTGCTGACCTGGTTTTCTGGCTCCACATCAGCTCTGCTGACCTGGTTCTTTGGCTCTAGAGCAGCTCTGTTGACCTGGTTCTTAGGCTCTAGAGCAGCTCTGCTGACCTGGTTCTCTTCCTCTAGAGCAGCTCTGCTGACCTGGTTCTCTCCCTCTAAAGTAGCTCTACTGACCTGGTTTCTCTGGCTCTACAGCAGCTCTGGTGACCTGGTTCTCTGGCTCTAGAGCAGCTCTGCTGACCTGGGTCTCAGGCTCTAGAGCAGCTCTGCTGACCTGGTTCTCTGGCTCTAAATCAGCTCTGCTGACCTGGTTCCATGGCTCTAAAGCAGCTCTGCTGACCTGGTTCTCTCCATCTAAAGCAGCTCTGCTGACCTGGTTTCTCTGGTTCTAGAGCAGCTATGCCGGCCTGATTCTCTGGCTCTAAAGCAGCTCTGCTGACCTGGTTCTCTTCCTCTAAATCAGCTCTGCTGACCTGGTTCTCTGCCTCTAGAGCAGCTCTACTGACCTGGTTCTATGGCTCTAAAGTAGCTCTGCTGACCTGATTCTCTGGCTCTAGAGCACCTCTGCTGACCTGGTTCTCTCCATCTAAAGCAGCTCTGCTGACCTGGTTTCTCCGGCTCTAGAGCAGCTCTGCTGACCTGGTTCTATGGCTCTAAAGCAGCTCTGCTGACATGCTTCTCTCCCTCTAAAGCAGCTCTTCTGAACTGGTTTCTCTGGCTCTACAGCAACTCTGCTGACCTGGTTGTATTGCTCTAAAGCAGCTCTGCTGACTTGGTTCTCTGGCTCTAGGGCAGCTGTGCTGACCTGGTTCTCTGGCTCTAAAGCAGCTCAGCTAACCTGGTTCTCTGGCTCCAAATCAGCTCTGCTGGCCTGGTTCTCTGGCTCTAAAGCAGCTCTGCTTGCCTGGTTCTCTCCCTCTAAAGCAGCTCTGCTGACCTGGTTCCTCTGGCTCTACAGCAGATCTACTGACCTGGTTCTCTGGCTCTACAACAGCTCTGGTGACCTTGATCTCTGGCTCTAGTGCAGCTCTGCTGACCTGGGTCTTAGGCTCTAAAGCAGCTCTGCTGACCTGGTTCTCTAGCTCTAGAGCAGCTCTGATGGCCTGGTTCTCTGACTCTAAAGCAGCTCTGCTGGCCTGGTTCTCTCCCTCTAAAGCAGCTCTGCTGACCTGGTTCCTCTGGCTCTACAGCAGATCTGCTGACCTGGTTCTCTGGCTCTACAACAGCTCTGCTGACCTGGTTCTCTCCCTCTAGAGCAGCTCTGCTGACCTGGTTCTCTCCCTCTAAAGCAGCTCTACTGACCTGGTTTCTCTGGCTCTACAGCAGCTCTAGTGACTTTGTTCTCTGGCTCTAGAGCAGCTCTGCTGACCTGGGTCTTAGGCTCTAAAGCAGCTCTGCTGACCTGGTTCTCTGGCTATAAAGCAGTCCTGCTGACCGGGTTTTCTCCCTCTAAAGCAGCTCTGCAGACCTGGTTTCTCTGCCTCTACAACAGCTCTTCTGACCTGGTTCTCTGGCTCTAAAGCAGCTCTGCTGATCTGGTTCTATGGCTCTAAAGCAGCTCTGCTGACCTGGTTTCTCTGGCTCTACAACAGCTCGGCTGACCTGGTTCTCGGGCTCTAAAGCAGATCTGCTGATCATGTTCTATGGCTCTAAAGCAGTTCTGCTGACATGGTTCCCTGGCTCTAGAGGAGCTCTGCTGACCTGGTTCTCTCCCTCTAGAGCAGCTCTGCTGACCTGGTTCTCTTCCTCTAAAGCATCTCTACTGAACTGGTTTCTCTGGCTCTACAGCAGCTCTGCTGACCTGGGTCTCTGGCTCTAGAGCAGCTCTGCTGACCTGGGTTTTAGGCTCTAGAGCAGCTCTGCTGACCTGGTTCTCTGGCTCTAAAGCAGCTCTGCTGACCTGGTTCTATGGCTCTAAAGCAGCTCTGCTGACTTGGTTCTCTGGCTCTAGGGCAGCTCTGCTGACCTGGTTCTCTGGCTCTAAAGCAGCTCAGCTGACCTGGTTCTCTGGCTCTAAAGCAGCTCTGCTGGCCTGGTTCTCTCCCTCTAAAGCAGCTCTGCTGACCTGGTTTCTCTGGCTCTAAAGCAGCTATGCTGACCTGGTTCTCTGGCTCTACAACAGCTCTGCTGACCTGGTTCTCTGGCTCTAAAGAAGCTCAGCTGACCCGGTTCTATGGCTCTAAAGCAGTTCTGCTGACCTGGTTCTCTGGCTCTACAGCAGCTCTGCTGACCTGGTTCTCTGGCTCTAGAGCAGCTCCGCTGACCTGGTTCTAAGGCTCCAGAGCCAGTCTGCTGACCTGGTTCTCTCCCTCTAAAGCAGCTCTACTGCCCTGTTTCTCTGGCTCTACAGCAGCTCTGGTGACCTTGTTCTCTGGCACCAGAGCAGCTCTGCTGACCTGGGTCTTAGGCTCTAGAGCAGCTCTGCTGACCTGGTTCTCTGGCTCTAAAGCAGCTCTACTGACCTGGTTCTATGGCTCTAAAGCAGCTCTGATGACCTGGTTTCTCTGGCTCTACAGCAGCACTGCTGACCTGGTTCTCTGGCTCTACAACAGCTCTGCTGACCTGGTTCTCTGTCTCTAAAGAAGTTCTGCTGACCCGGTTCTATGGCTCTAAAGCAGTTCTGCTGACCTGGTTCTCTGGCTCTACAGCAGCTCTGCTGACCTGGTTCTCTGGCTGTAGAGCAACTCTGCTGACCTGGTTCCTAGGCTCTAGAGCAGCTCTGCTGACCTGGTTCTCTTCCTCTAGAGCAGCTCTGCTGACCTCGTTCTCTCCCTCTAAAGCAGCTCTACTGACCTGGTTTCTCTGGCTCTACAGCAGCTGTGGTGACCTGGTTCTCTGGCTCTAGAGCAGCTCTGCTGACCTGGGTCTTAGGCTCTAGAGCAGCTCTGCTGACCTGGTTCTCCGGCTCTAAAGCAGCTCTACTGGCCTGGTTCTCTGGCTCTAGAGCAGCTCTGCTGACGTGGTTCTCTTGCTCTAAAGCAGCTCTGCTGACCTGGCTCTCTCCCTCTAAAGCAGCTCTACTGAACTGGTTTCTCTGGCTCTAGAGCAGCTCTGCTGACCTTGTTCTCTGGCTCTAGAGCAGCTCTGCTGACCTGGGTCTTAGGCTCTAGAGCAGCTCTGCTGACCTGGTTCTCTCGCTCTAAAGCAGTTCTGCTGACCTGGTTCTCTCCCTCTAAAGCAGCTTTGATGACCTGGTTTCTCTGGCTCTACAACAGCTCTGCTGACCTGGTTCTCTGGCTCTAGAGCAGCTCTGCTGACCTGGGTCTTAGGCTCTAGAGCAGCTCTGCTGACCTGTTATCTGGCTCTAAAGCAGCTCTGCTGACCTGGTTCTCTGGCTCTAGAGCAGCTCTGCTGACCTCGGTCTTAGGTTCTAGAGCAGCTCTGCTGACCTGGTTCTCTGGCTCTAAAGCAGCTCTGCTGACCTGGTTCTATGACTCTAAAGTAGCTCTGCTGACCTGGTTCTCTCCCTCAAAATCAGCTCTGCTGACCTGGTTCTGTGCCTCTAGAGCAGCTCTGCTGACCTGGTTCTATGGCTCTAAAGCAGCTCTGCTGACCTGGTTCTCTGGCTCTAGAGCAGCTCTGCTGACCTGGTTCTCTTGCTCTAAAGCAGCTCTGCTGACCTGGTTCTCTCCCTCTAAAGCAGCTCTACTGAACTGGTTTCTCTGGCTCTACAGCAGCTCTGCTGACCTTGTTGTCCGGCTCTAGAGCAGCTCTGCTGACCTGGGTCTTAGGCTCTAGAGCAGCTCTGCTGACCTGGTTCTCTTCCTCTAAAGCATCTCTACTGAACTGGTTTCTCTGGCTCTACAGCAGCTCTGCTGACCTGGGTCTCTGGCTCTAGAGCAGCTCTGCTGACCTGGGTTTTAGGCTCTAGAGCAGCTCTGCTGACCTGGTTCTCTGGCTCTAAAGCAGCTCTGCTGACCTGGTTCTATGGCTCTAAAGCAGCTCTGCTGACTTGGTTCTCTGGCTCTAGGGCAGCTCTGCTGACCTGGTTCTCTGGCTCTAAAGCAGCTCAGCTGACCTGGTTCTCTGGCTCTAAAGCAGCTCTGCTGGCCTGGTTCTCTCCCTCTAAAGCAGCTCTGCTGACCTGGTTTCTCTGGCTCTAAAGCAGCTATGCTGACCTGGTTCTCTGGCTCTACAACAGCTCTGCTGACCTGGTTCTCTGGCTCTAAAGAAGCTCAGCTGACCCGGTTCTATGGCTCTAAAGCAGTTCTGCTGACCTGGTTCTCTGGCTCTACAGCAGCTCTGCTGACCTGGTTCTCTGGCTCTAGAGCAGCTCCGCTGACCTGGTTCTAAGGCTCCAGAGCCAGTCTGCTGACCTGGTTCTCTCCCTCTAAAGCAGCTCTACTGCCCTGTTTCTCTGGCTCTACAGCAGCTCTGGTGACCTTGTTCTCTGGCACCAGAGCAGCTCTGCTGACCTGGGTCTTAGGCTCTAGAGCAGCTCTGCTGACCTGGTTCTCTGGCTCTAAAGCAGCTCTACTGACCTGGTTCTATGGCTCTAAAGCAGCTCTGATGACCTGGTTTCTCTGGCTCTACAGCAGCACTGCTGACCTGGTTCTCTGGCTCTACAACAGCTCTGCTGACCTGGTTCTCTGTCTCTAAAGAAGTTCTGCTGACCCGGTTCTATGGCTCTAAAGCAGTTCTGCTGACCTGGTTCTCTGGCTCTACAGCAGCTCTGCTGACCTGGTTCTCTGGCTGTAGAGCAACTCTGCTGACCTGGTTCCTAGGCTCTAGAGCAGCTCTGCTGACCTGGTTCTCTTCCTCTAGAGCAGCTCTGCTGACCTCGTTCTCTCCCTCTAAAGCAGCTCTACTGACCTGGTTTCTCTGGCTCTACAGCAGCTGTGGTGACCTGGTTCTCTGGCTCTAGAGCAGCTCTGCTGACCTGGGTCTTAGGCTCTAGAGCAGCTCTGCTGACCTGGTTCTCCGGCTCTAAAGCAGCTCTACTGGCCTGGTTCTCTGGCTCTAGAGCAGCTCTGCTGACGTGGTTCTCTTGCTCTAAAGCAGCTCTGCTGACCTGGCTCTCTCCCTCTAAAGCAGCTCTACTGAACTGGTTTCTCTGGCTCTAGAGCAGCTCTGCTGACCTTGTTCTCTGGCTCTAGAGCAGCTCTGCTGACCTGGGTCTTAGGCTCTAGAGCAGCTCTGCTGACCTGGTTCTCTCGCTCTAAAGCAGTTCTGCTGACCTGGTTCTCTCCCTCTAAAGCAGCTTTGATGACCTGGTTTCTCTGGCTCTACAACAGCTCTGCTGACCTGGTTCTCTGGCTCTAGAGCAGGTCTGCTGACCTGGGTCTTAGGCTCTAGAGCAGCTCTGCTGACCTGTTATCTGGCTCTAAAGCAGCTCTGCTGACCTGGTTCTCTGGCTCTAGAGCAGCTCTGCTGACCTCGGTCTTAGGTTCTAGAGCAGCTCTGCTGACCTGGTTCTCTGGCTCTAAAGCAGCTCTGCTGACCTGGTTCTATGACTCTAAAGTAGCTCTGCTGACCTGGTTCTCTCCCTCAAAATCAGCTCTGCTGACCTGGTTCTGTGCCTCTAGAGCAGCTCTGCTGACCTGGTTCTATGGCTCTAAAGCAGCTCTGCTGACCTGGTTCTCTGGCTCTAGAGCAGCTCTGCTGACCTGGTTCTCTTGCTCTAAAGCAGCTCTGCTGACCTGGTTCTCTCCCTCTAAAGCAGCTCTACTGAACTGGTTTCTCTGGCTCTACAGCAGCTCTGCTGACCTTGTTGTCCGGCTCTAGAGCAGCTCTGCTGACCTGGGTCTTAGGCTCTAGAGCAGCTCTGCTGACCTGGTTCTCTCGCTCTAAAGCAGTTCTGCTGACCTGGTTCTCTCCCTCTAAAGCAGATTTGCTGACCTGATTTCTCTGGCTCTACAACAGCTCTGCTGACCTTGTTCTCTGTCTCTAAAGTAGCTCTGCTGATCCGGTTCTATGGCTCTAAAGCAGTTCTGCTGACATGGTTCTCTGGCTCTAGAGGAGCACTGCTGACCTGGTTCTCTCTCTCTAGAGCAGCTCTGCTGACCTGGTTCTCTTCCTATAAAGCAGCCCTACTGAACTGGTTTCTCTGGCTCTACAGCAGCTCTGCTGACCTGGTTCTATGGCTCTAAAGCAGCTCTGCTGACTTGGTTCTCTGGTTCTAGGGCAGCTCTTCTGACCTGGTTCTCTCCCTCTAAAGCAGCTCTGCTGACCTGGTTCTATGGGTCCAAAGCAGCTCTGCTGACCTGGTTCTCTCCCTCAAAATCAGCTCTGCTGACCTAGTTCTCTGGCTCTAGAGCAGCTCTGCTGACCTGGGTCTTAGGCTCTAGAGCAGCTCTGCTGACCTGGTTCTCTCGCTCTAAAGCAGTTCTGCTGACCTGGTTCTCTCCCTCTAAAGCAGCTTTGCTGACCTGATTTCTCTGACTCTACAACAACTCTGCTGACCTGGGTCTCTGGCTCTAGAGCAGCTCTGCTGACCTGGGTCTTAGGCTCTAGAGCAGCTCTGCTGACCTGTTATCTGGCTCTAAAGCAGCTCTGCTGACCTGGTTCGCTGGCTCTAGAGCAGCTCTGCTGACCTCGGTCTTAGGTTCTAGAGCAGCTCTGCTGACCTGGTTCTCTGGCTCTAAAGCAGCTCTGCTGACCTGGTTCTATGACTCTAAAGCAGCTCTGCTGACCTGGTTCTCTCCCTCAAAATCAGCTCTGCTGACCTGGTTCTGTGCCTTTAGAGCAGCTCTGCTGACCTGGTTCTATGGCTCTAAAGCAGCTCTGCTGACCTGGTTCTCTGGCTCTAGAGCAGCTCTGCTGACCTGGTTCTCTTGCTCTAAAGCAGCCCTGCTGACCTGGTTCTCTCCCTCTAAAGCAGCTCTACTGAACTGGTTTCTCTGGCTCTACAGCAGCTCTGCTGACCTTGTTCTCCGGCTCTAGAGCAGCTCTGCTGACCTGGGTCTTCGGCTCTAGAGCAGCTCTGCTGACCTGGTTCTCTCGCTCTAAAGCAGTTCTGCTGACCTGGTTCTCTCCCTCTAAAGCAGCTTTGCTGACCTGATTTCTCTGGCTCTACAACAGCTCTGCTGACCTGGTTCTCTGGCTCTAAAGTAGCTCTGCTGATCCGGTTCTATGGCTCTAAAGCAGTTCTGCTGACATGGTTCTCTGGCTCTAGAGGAGCACTGCTGACCTGGTTCTCTCCCTCTAGAGCAGCTCTGCTGACCTGGTTCTCTTCCTATAAAGCAGCCCTACTGAACTGGTTTCTCTGGCTCTACAGCAGCTCTGCTGACCTGGTTCTATGGCTCTAAAGCAGCTCTGCTGACTTGGTTCTCTGGTTCTAGGGCAGCTCTGCTGACTGGTTCTCTGGCTCTAAAGCAGCTCAGCTGGCCTGGTTCTCTGGCTCTAAAGCAGCTCTGCTGGCCTGGTTCTCTCCCTCTAAAGCAGCTCTGCTGACCTGGTTTCTCTGGCTCTACAGCAGCTCTGCTGACCTGGTTCTCTGGCTCTACAACAGCTCTGCTGACCTGGTTCTCTGTCTCTAAAGAAGCTCTGCTAACCCGGTTCTATGGCTCTAAAGCAGTTCTGCTGACCTGGTTCTATCCCTCTAGAGCAGCTCTGCTGACCTGGTTCTCTGGCTGTAGAGCAACTCTGCTGACCTGGTTCTTAGGCTCTAGAGCAGCTCTGCTGACCTGGTTCTCTTCCTCTAGAGCAGCTCTGCTGACCTGGTTCTCTCCCTCTAAAGCAGCTCTACTGACCTCGTTTCTCTGGCTCTACAGAAGCTGTGGTGACCTAGTGCTCTGGCTCTAGAGCAGCTCTGCTGACCTGGGTCTTAGGCTCTAGAGCAGCTCTGCTGACCTGGTTCTCTGGCTCTAAAGCAGCTCTACTGACCTGGTTCTATGGCTCTAAAGCAGCTCTGCTGACCTGGTTCTCTGGCTCTAGAGCAGCTCTGCTGACCTGGTTCTCTTGCTCTAAAGCAGCTCTGCTGACCTGGTTCTCTTCCTCTAAAGCAGCTCTACTGAACTGGTTTCTCTGGCTCTACAGCTGCTCTGCTGACCTTGTTCTCTGGCTCTAGAGCAGCTCTGCTGACCTGGGTCTTAGGCTCTAGAGCAGCTCTGCTGACCTGGTTCTCTCGCTCTAAAGCAGTTCTGCTGACCTGGTTCTCTCCCTCTAAAGCAGCTTTGCTGACCTGGTTTCTCTGGCTCTACAACAGCTCTGCTGACCTGGTTCTCTGGCTCTAAAGCAGCTCTGCTGATCCGGTTCTATGGCTCTAAAGCAGTTCTGCTGACATGGTTCTCTGGCTCTAGAGGAGCTCTGCTGACCTGGTTCTCTCTTTCTAGAGCAGCTCTGCTGACCTGGTTCTCTTCCTCTAAAGCAGCTCTACTGAACTGGTTTCTCTGGCTCTACAGCAGCTCTGATGACCTGGTTCTCTGGCTCTAGAGCAGCTCTGCTGACCTGGGTCTTAGGATCTAGAGCAGCTCTGCTGACCTGGTTCTCTGGCTCTAAATCAGCTCTGCTGACCTGGTTCTCTGGCTCTAAAGCAGCTCAGCTGGCCTGGTTCTCTGGCTCTAAAGCAGCTCTGCTGGCCTGGTTCTCTCCCTCTAAAGCAGCTCTGCTGACCTGGTTTCTCTGGCTCTAGAGCAGCTCTGCTGACCTGGTTCTCTGGCTCTACAACAGCTCTGCTGACCTGGTTCTCTGTCTCTAAAGAAGCTCTGCTGACCCGGTTCTATGGTTATAAAGCAGTTCTGCTGACCTGGTTTTCTGGCTCCACATCAGCTCTGCTGACCTGGTTCTCTGGCTCTAGAGCAGCTCTGTTGACCTGGTTCTTAGGCTCTAGAGCAGCTCTGCTGACCTGGTTCTCTTCCTCTAGAGCAGCTCTGCTGACCTGGTTCTCTCCCTCTAAAGTAGCTCTACTGACCTGGTTTCTCTGGCTCTACAGCAGCTCTGGTGACCTGGTTCTCTGGCTCTAGAGCAGCTCTGCTGACCTGGGTCTCAGGCTCTAGAGCAGCTCTGCTGACCTGGTTCTCTGGCTCTAAATCAGCTCTGCTGACCTGGTTCCATGGCTCTAAAGCAGCTCTGCTGACCTGGTTCTCTCCATCTAAAGCAGCTCTGCTGACCTGGTTTCTCTGGTTCTAGAGCAGCTATGCCGGCCTGATTCTCTGGCTCTAAAGCAGCTCTGCTGACCTGGTTCTCTTCCTCTAAATCAGCTCTGCTGACCTGGTTCTCTGCCTCTAGAGCAGCTCTACTGACCTGGTTCTATGGCTCTAAAGTAGCTCTGCTGACCTGATTCTCTGGCTCTAGAGCACCTCTGCTGACCTGGTTCTCTTGCTCTAAAACAGCTCTGCTGACCTGGTTCTCTCCATCTAAAGCAGCTCTGCTGACCTGGTTTCTCCGGCTCTAGAGCAGCTCTGCTGACCTGGTTCTATGGCTCTAAAGCAGCTCTGCTGACCTGCTTCTCTCCCTCTAAAGCAGCTCTTCTGAACTGGTTTCTCTGGCTCTACAGCAACTCTGCTGACCTGGTTGTATTGCTCTAAAGCAGCTCTGCTGACTTGGTTCTCTGGCTCTAGGGCAGCTCTGCTGACCTGGTTCTCTGGCTCTAAAGCAGCTCAGCTAACCTGGTTCTCTGGCTCCAAATCAGCTCTGCTGGCCTGGTTCTCTGGCTCTAAAGCAGCTCTGCTTGCCTGGTTCTCTCCCTCTAAAGCAGCTCTGCTGACCTGGTTCCTCTGGCTCTACAGCAGATCTACTGACCTGGTTCTCTGGCTCTACAACAGCTCTGGTGACCTTGTTCTCTGGCTCTAGTGCAGCTCTGCTGACCTGGGTCTTAGGCTCTAAAGCAGCTCTGCTGACCTGGTTCTCTCCATCTAAAGCAGCTCTGCTGACCTGGTTTCTCTGGTTCTAGAGCAGCTATGCCGGCCTGATTCTCTGGCTCTAAAGCAGCTCTGCTGACCTGGTTCTCTTCCTCTAAATCAGCTCTGCTGACCTGGTTCTCTGCCTCTAGAGCAGCTCTACTGACCTGGTTCTATGGCTCTAAAGTAGCTCTGCTGACCTGATTCTCTGGCTCTAGAGCACCTCTGCTGACCTGGTTCTCTCCATCTAAAGCAGCTCTGCTGACCTGGTTTCTCCGGCTCTAGAGCAGCTCTGCTGACCTGGTTCTATGGCTCTAAAGCAGCTCTGCTGACATGCTTCTCTCCCTCTAAAGCAGCTCTTCTGAACTGGTTTCTCTGGCTCTACAGCAACTCTGCTGACCTGGTTGTATTGCTCTAAAGCAGCTCTGCTGACTTGGTTCTCTGGCTCTAGGGCAGCTCTGCTGACCTGGTTCTCTGGCTCTAAAGCAGCTCAGCTAACCTGGTTCTCTGGCTCCAAATCAGCTCTGCTGGCCTGGTTCTCTGGCTCTAAAGCAGCTCTGCTTGCCTGGTTCTCTCCCTCTAAAGCAGCTCTGCTGACCTGGTTCCTCTGGCTCTACAGCAGATCTACTGACCTGGTTCTCTGGCTCTACAACAGCTCTGGTGACCTTGATCTCTGGCTCTAGTGCAGCTCTGCTGACCTGGGTCTTAGGCTCTAAAGCAGCTCTGCTGACCTGGTTCTCTAGCTCTAGAGCAGCTCTGATGGCCTGGTTCTCTGACTCTAAAGCAGCTCTGCTGGCCTGGTTCTCTCCCTCTAAAGCAGCTCTGCTGACCTGGTTCCTCTGGCTCTACAGCAGATCTGCTGACCTGGTTCTCTGGCTCTACAACAGCTCTGCTGACCTGGTTCTCTCCCTCTAGAGCAGCTCTGCTGACCTGGTTCTCTCCCTCTAAAGCAGCTCTACTGACCTGGTTTCTCTGGCTCTACAGCAGCTCTAGTGACTTTGTTCTCTGGCTCTAGAGCAGCTCTGCTGACCTGGGTCTTAGGCTCTAAAGCAGCTCTGCTGACCTGGTTCTCTGGCTATAAAGCAGTCCTGCTGACCGGGTTTTCTCCCTCTAAAGCAGCTCTGCAGACCTGGTTTCTCTGCCTCTACAACAGCTCTTCTGACCTGGTTCTCTGGCTCTAAAGCAGCTCTGCTGATCTGGTTCTATGGCTCTAAAGCAGCTCTGCTGACCTGGTTTCTCTGGCTCTACAACAGCTCGGCTGACCTGGTTCTCTGGCTCTAAAGCAGCTCTGCTGATCTGGTTCTATGGCTCTAAAGCAGTTCTGCTGACATGGTTCCCTGGCTCTAGAGGAGCTCTGCTGACCTGGTTCTCTCCCTCTAGAGCAGCTCTGCTGACCTGGTTCTCTTCCTCTAAAGCATCTCTACTGAACTGGTTTCTCTGGCTCTACAGCAGCTCTGCTGACCTGGGTCTCTGGCTCTAGAGCAGCTCTGCTGACCTGGGTTTTAGGCTCTAGAGCAGCTCTGCTGACCTGGTTCTCTGGCTCTAAAGCAGCTCTGCTGACCTGGTTCTATGGCTCTAAAGCAGCTCTGCTGACTTGGTTCTCTGGCTCTAGGGCAGCTCTGCTGACCTGGTTCTCTGGCTCTAAAGCAGCTCAGCTGACCTGGTTCTCTGGCTCTAAAGCAGCTCTGCTGGCCTGGTTCTCTCCCTCTAAAGCAGCTCTGCTGACCTGGTTTCTCTGGCTCTAAAGCAGCTATGCTGACCTGGTTCTCTGGCTCTACAACAGCTCTGCTGACCTGGTTCTCTGGCTCTAAAGAAGCTCAGCTGACCCGGTTCTATGGCTCTAAAGCAGTTCTGCTGACCTGGTTCTCTGGCTCTACAGCAGCTCTGCTGACCTGGTTCTCTGGCTCTAGAGCAGCTCCGCTGACCTGGTTCTAAGGCTCCAGAGCCAGTCTGCTGACCTGGTTCTCTCCCTCTAGGGCAGCTCTGCTGACCTGGTTCTCTCCCTCTAAAGCAGCTCTACTGCCCTGTTTCTCTGGCTCTACAGCAGCTCTGGTGACCTTGTTCTCTGGCACCAGAGCAGCTCTGCTGACCTGGGTCTTAGGCTCTAGAGCAGCTCTGCTGACCTGGTTCTCTGGCTCTAAAGCAGCTCTACTGACCTGGTTCTATGGCTCTAAAGCAGCTCTGATGACCTGGTTTCTCTGGCTCTACAGCAGCACTGCTGACCTGGTTCTCTGGCTCTACAACAGCTCTGCTGACCTGGTTCTCTGTCTCTAAAGAAGTTCTGCTGACCCGGTTCTATGGCTCTAAAGCAGTTCTGCTGACCTGGTTCTCTGGCTCTACAGCAGCTCTGCTGACCTGGTTCTCTGGCTGTAGAGCAACTCTGCTGACCTGGTTCTTAGGCTCTAGAGCAGCTCTGCTGACCTGGTTCTCTTCCTCTAGAGCAGCTCTGCTGACCTCGTTTTCTCCCTCTAAAGCAGCTCTACTGACCTGGTTTCTCTGGCTCTACAGCAGCTGTGGTGACCTGGTTCTCTGGCTCTAGAGCAGCTCTGCTGACCTGGGTCTTAGGCTCTAGAGCAGCTCTGCTGACCTGGTTCTCTGGCTCTAAAGCAGCTCTACTGACCTGGTTCTATGGCTCTAAAGCAGCTCTGCTGACCTGGTTCTCTCCCTCAAAATCAGCTCTGCTGACCTGGTTCTCTGGCTCTAGAGCAGCTCTGCTGACGTGGTGCTCTTGCTCTAAAGCAGCTCTGCTGACCTGGCTCTCTCCCTCTAAAGCAGCTCTACTGAACTGGTTTCTCTGGCTCTACAGCAGCTCTGCTGACCTTGTTCTCTGGCTCTAGAGCAGCTCTGCTGACCTGGGTCTTAGGCTCTAGAGCAGCTCTGCTGACCTGGTTCTCTCGCTCTAAAGCAGTTCTGCTGACCTGGTTCTCTCCCTCTAAAGCAGCTTTGCTGACCTGGTTTTTCTGGCTCTACAACAGCTCTGCTGACCTGGTTCTCTGGCTCTCGAGCAGCTCTGCTGACCTGGGTCTTAGGCTCTAGAGCAGCTCTGCTGACCTGGTTATCTGGCTCTAAAGCAGCTCTGCTGACCTGGTTCTCTGGCTCTAGAGCAGCTCTGCTGACCTCGGTCTTAGGTTCTAGAGCAGCTCTGCTGACCTGGTTCTCTGGCTCTAAAGCAGCTCTGCTGACCTGGTTCTATGACTCTAAAGCAGCTCTGCTGACCTGGTTCTCTCCCTCAAAATCAGCTCTGCTGACCTGGTTCTGTGCCTCTAGAGCAGCTCTGCTGACCTGGTTCTATGGCTCTAAAGCAGCTCTGCTGACCTGGTTCTCTGGCTCTAGAGCAGCTCTGCTGACCTGGTTCTCTTGCTCTAAAGCAGCTCTGCTGACCTGGTTCTCTCCCTCTAAAGCAGCTCTACTGAACTGGTTTCTCTGGCTCTACAGCAGCTCTGCTGACCTTGTTCTCCGGCTCTAGAGCAGCTCTGCTTACCTGGGTCTTAGGCTCTAGAGCAGCTCTGCTGACCTGGTTCTCTCCCTCAAAATCAGCTCTGCTGACCTAGTTCTCTGGCTCTAGAGCAGCTCTGCTGACCTGGGTCTTAGGCTCTAGAGCAGCTCTGCTGACCTGGTTCTCTCGCTCTAAAGCAGTTCTGCTGACCTGGTTCTCTCCCTCTAAAGCAGCTTTGCTGACCTGATTTCTCTGGCTCTACAACAACTCTGCTGACCTGGTTCTCTGGCTCTAGAGCAGCTCTGCTGACCTGGGTCTTAGGCTCTAGAGCAGCTCTGCTGACCTGTTATCTGGCTCTAAAGCAGCTCTGCTGACCTGGTTCGCTGGCTCTAGAGCAGCTCTGCTGACCTCGGTCTTAGGTTCTAGAGCAGCTCTGCTGACCTGGTTCTCTGGCTCTAAAGCAGCTCTGCTGACCTGGTTCTATGACTCTAAAGCAGCTCTGCTGACCTGGTTCTCTCCCTCAAAATCAGCTCTGCTGACCTGGTTCTGTGCCTTTAGAGCAGCTCTGCTGACCTGGTTCTATGGCTCTAAAGCAGCTCTGCTGACCTGGTTCTCTGGCTCTAGAGCAGCTCTGCTGACCTGGTTCTCTTGCTCTAAAGCAGCCCTGCTGACCTGGTTCTCTCCCTCTAAAGCAGCTCTACTGAACTGGTTTCTCTGGCTCTACAGCAGCTCTGCTGACCTTGTTCTCCGGCTCTAGAGCAGCTCTGCTGACCTGGGTCTTCGGCTCTAGAGCAGCTCTGCTGACCTGGTTCTCTCGCTCTAAAGCTGTTCTGCTGACCTGGTTCTCTCCCTCTAAAGCAGCTTTGCTGACCTGATTTCTCTGGCTCTACAACAGCTCTGCTGACCTGGTTCTCTGGCTCTAAAGTAGCTCTGCTGATCCGGTTCTATGGCTCTAAAGCAGTTCTGCTGACATGGTTCTCTGGCTCTAGAGGAGCACTGCTGACCTGGTTCTCTCCCTCTAGAGCAGCTCTGCTGACCTGGTTCTCTTCCTATAAAGCAACCCTACTGAACTGGTTTCTCTGGCTCTACAGCAGCTCTGCTGACCTGGTTCTATGGCTCTAAAGCAGCTCTGCTGACTTGGTTCTCTGGTTCTAGGGCAGCTCTGCTGACTGGTTCTCTGGCTCTAAAGCAGCTCAGCTGGCCTGGTTCTCTGGCTCTAAAGCAGCTCTGCTGGCCTGGTTCTCTCCCTCTAAAGCAGCTCTGCTGACCTGGTTTCTCTGGCTCTACAGCAGCTCTGCTGACCTGGTTCTCTGGCTCTACAACAGCTCTGCTGACCTGGTTCTCTGTCTCTAAAGAAGCTCTGCTAACCCGGTTCTATGGCTCTAAAGCAGTTCTGCTGACCTGGTTCTATCCCTCTAGAGCAGCTCTGCTGACCTGGTTCTCTGGCTGTAGAGCAACTCTGCTGACCTGGTTCTTAGGCTCTAGAGCAGCTCTGCTGACCTGGTTCTCTTCCTCTAGAGCAGCTCTGCTGACCTGGTTCTCTCCCTCTAAAGCAGCTCTACTGACCTCGTTTCTCTGGCTCTACAGAAGCTGTGGTGACCTAGTGCTCTGGCTCTAGAGCAGCTCTGCTGACCTGGGTCTTAGGCTCTAGAGCAGCTCTGCTGACCTGGTTCTCTGGCTCTAAAGCAGCTCTACTGACCTGGTTCTATGGCTCTAAAGCAGCTCTGCTGACCTGGTTCTCTGGCTCTAGAGCAGCTCTGCTGACCTGGTTCTCTTGCTCTAAAGCAGCTCTGCTGACCTGGTTCTCTTCCTCTAAAGCAGCTCTACTGAACTGGTTTCTCTGGCTCTACAGCTGCTCTGCTGACCTTGTTCTCTGGCTCTAGAGCAGCTCTGCTGACCTGGGTCTTAGGCTCTAGAGCAGCTCTGCTGACCTGGTTCTCTCGCTCTAAAGCAGTTCTGCTGACCTGGTTCTCTCCCTCTAAAGCAGCTTTGCTGACCTGGTTTCTCTGGCTCTACAACAGCTCTGCTGACCTGGTTCTCTGGCTCTAAAGCAGCTCTGCTGATCCGGTTCTATGGCTCTAAAGCAGTTCTGCTGACATGGTTCTCTGGCTCTAGAGGAGCTCTGCTGACCTGGTTCTCTCTTTCTAGAGCAGCTCTGCTGACCTGGTTCTCTTCCTCTAAAGCAGCTCTACTGAACTGGTTTCTCTGGCTCTACAGCAGCTCTGATGACCTGGTTCTCTGGCTCTAGAGCAGCTCTGCTGACCTGGGTCTTAGGATCTAGAGCAGCTCTGCTGACCTGGTTCTCTGGCTCTAAATCAGCTCTGCTGACCTGGTTCTCTGGCTCTAAAGCAGCTCAGCTGGCCTGGTTCTCTGGCTCTAAAGCAGCTCTGCTGGCCTGGTTCTCTCCCTCTAAAGCAGCTCTGCTGACCTGGTTTCTCTGGCTCTAGAGCAGCTCTGCTGACCTGGTTCTCTGGCTCTACAACAGCTCTGCTGACCTGGTTCTCTGTCTCTAAAGAAGCTCTGCTGACCCGGTTCTATGGTTATAAAGCAGTTCTGCTGACCTGGTTTTCTGGCTCCACATCAGCTCTGCTGACCTGGTTCTCTGGCTCTAGAGCAGCTCTGTTGACCTGGTTCTTAGGCTCTAGAGCAGCTCTGCTGACCTGGTTCTCTTCCTCTAGAGCAGCTCTGCTTACCTGGTTCTCTCCCTCTAAAGTAGCTCTACTGACCTGGTTTCTCTGGCTCTACAGCAGCTCTGGTGACCTGGTTCTCTGGCTCTAGAGCAGCTCTGCTGACCTGGGTCTCAGGCTCTAGAGCAGCTCTGCTGACCTGGTTCTCTGGCTCTAAATCAGCTCTGCTGACCTGGTTCCATGGCTCTAAAGCAGCTCTGCTGACCTGGTTCTCTCCATCTAAAGCAGCTCTGCTGACCTGGTTTCTCTGGTTCTAGAGCAGCTATGCCGGCCTGATTCTCTGGCTCTAAAGCAGCTCTGCTGACCTGGTTCTCTTCCTCTAAATCAGCTCTGCTGACCTGGTTCTCTGCCTCTAGAGCAGCTCTACTGACCTGGTTCTATGGCTCTAAAGTAGCTCTGCTGACCTGATTCTCTGGCTCTAGAGCACCTCTGCTGACCTGGTTCTCTTGCTCTAAAACAGCTCTGCTGACCTGGTTCTCTCCATCTAAAGCAGCTCTGCTGACCTGGTTTCTCCGGCTCTAGAGCAGCTCTGCTGACCTGGTTCTATGGCTCTAAAGCAGCTCTGCTGACCTGCTTCTCTCCCTCTAAAGCAGCTCTTCTGAACTGGTTTCTCTGGCTCTACAGCAACTCTGCTGACCTGGTTGTATTGCTCTAAAGCAGCTCTGCTGACTTGGTTCTCTGGCTCTAGGGCAGCTCTGCTGACCTGGTTCTCTGGCTCTAAAGCAGCTCAGCTAACCTGGTTCTCTGGCTCCAAATCAGCTCTGCTGGCCTGGTTCTCTGGCTCTAAAGCAGCTCTGCTTGCCTGGTTCTCTCCCTCTAAAGCAGCTCTGCTGACCTGGTTCCTCTGGCTCTACAGCAGATCTACTGACCTGGTTCTCTGGCTCTACAACAGCTCTGGTGACCTTGTTCTCTGGCTCTAGTGCAGCTCTGCTGACCTGGGTCTTAGGCTCTAAAGCAGCTCTGCTGACCTGGTTCTCTAGCTCTAGAGCAGCTCTGATGGCCTGGTTCTCTGACTCTAAAGCAGCTCTGCTGGCCTGGTTCTCTCCCTCTAAAGCAGCTCTGCTGACCTGGTTCCTCTGGCTCTACAGCAGATCTGCTGACCTGGTTCTCTGGCTCTACAACAGCTCTGCTGACCTGGTTCTCTCCCTCTAGAGCAGCTCTGCTGACCTGGTTCTCTCCCTCTAAAGCAGCTCTACTGACCTGGTTTCTCTGGCTCTACAGCAGCTCTAGTGACTTTGTTCTCTGGCTCTAGAGCAGCTCTGCTGACCTGGGTCTTAGGCTCTAAAGCAGCTCTGCTGACCTGGTTCTCTGGCTATAAAGCAGTCCTGCTGACCGGGTTTTCTCCCTCTAAAGCAGCTCTGCAGACCTGGTTTCTCTGCCTCTACAACAGCTCTTCTGACCTGGTTCTCTGGCTCTAAAGCAGCTCTGCTGATCTGGTTCTATGGCTCTAAAGCAGCTCTGCTGACCTGGTTTCTCTGGCTCTACAACAGCTCGGCTGACCTGGTTCTCTGGCTCTAAAGCAGCTCTGCTGATCTGGTTCTATGGCTCTAAAGCAGTTCTGCTGACATGGTTCCCTGGCTCTAGAGGAGCTCTGCTGACCTGGTTCTCTCCCTCTAGAGCAGCTCTGCTGACCTGGTTCTCTTCCTCTAAAGCATCTCTACTGAACTGGTTTCTCTGGCTCTACAGCAGCTCTGCTGACCTGGGTCTCTGGCTCTAGAGCAGCTCTGCTGACCTGGGTTTTAGGCTCTAGAGCAGCTCTGCTGACCTGGTTCTCTGGCTCTAAAGCAGCTCTGCTGACCTGGTTCTATGGCTCTAAAGCAGCTCTGCTGACTTGGTTCTCTGGCTCTAGGGCAACTCTGCTGACCTGGTTCTCTGGCTCTAAAGCAGCTCAGCTGACCTGGTTCTCTGGCTCTAAAGCAGCTCTGCTGGCCTGGTTCTCTCCCTCTAAAGCAGCTCTGCTGACCTGGTTTCTCTGGCTCTAAAGCAGCTATGCTGACCTGGTTCTCTGGCTCTACAACAGCTCTGCTGACCTGGTTCTCTGGCTCTAAAGAAGCTCAGCTGACCCGGTTCTATGGCTCTAAAGCAGTTCTGCTGACCTGGTTCTCTGGCTCTACAGCAGCTCTGCTGACCTGGTTCTCTGGCTCTAGAGCAGCTCCTCTGACCTGGTTCTAAGGCTCCAGAGCCAGTCTGCTGACCTGGTTCTCTCCCTCTAGAGCAGCTCTGCTGACCTGGTTCTCTCCCTCTAAAGCAGCTCTACTGCCCTGTTTCTCTGGCTCTACAGCAGCTCTGGTGACCTTGTTCTCTGGCACCAGAGCAGCTCTGCTGACCTGGGTCTTAGGCTCTAGAGCAGCTCTGCTGACCTGGTTCTCTGGCTCTAAAGCAGCTCTACTGACCTGGTTCTATGGCTCTAAAGCAGCTCTGATGACCTGGTTTCTCTGGCTCTACAGCAGCACTGCTGACCTGGTTCTCTGGCTCTACAACAGCTCTGCTGACCTGGTTCTCTGTCTCTAAAGAAGTTCTGCTGACCCGGTTCTATGGCTCTAAAGCAGTTCTGCTGACCTGGTTCTCTGGCTCTACAGCAGCTCTGCTGACCTGGTTCTCTGGCTGTAGAGCAACTCTGCTGACCTGGTTCTTAGGCTCTAGAGCAGCTCTGCTGACCTGGTTCTCTTCCTCTAGAGCAGCTCTGCTGACCTCGTTTTCTCCCTCTAAAGCAGCTCTACTGACCTGGTTTCTCTGGCTCTACAGCAGCTGTGGTGACCTGGTTCTCTGGCTCTAGAGCAGCTCTGCTGACCTGGGTCTTAGGCTCTAGAGCAGCTCTGCTGACCTGGTTCTCTGGCTCTAAAGCAGCTCTACTGACCTGGTTCTATGGCTCTAAAGCAGCTCTGCTGACCTGGTTCTCTCCCTCAAAATCAGCTCTGCTGACCTGGTTCTCTGGCTCTAGAGCAGCTCTGCTGACGTGGTGCTCTTGCTCTAAAGCAGCTCTGCTGACCTGGCTCTCTCCCTCTAAAGCAGCTCTACTGAACTGGTTTCTCTGGCTCTACAGCAGCTCTGCTGACCTTGTTCCTGGCTCTAGAGCAGCTCTGCTGACCTGGGTCTTAGGCTCTAGAGCAGCTCTGCTGACCTGGTTCTCTCGCTCTAAAGCAGTTCTGCTGACCTGGTTCTCTCCCTCTAAAGCAGCTTTGCTGACCTGGTTTTTCTGGCTCTACAACAGCTCTGCTGACCTGGTTCTCTGGCTCTCGAGCAGCTCTGCTGACCTGGGTCTTAGGCTCTAGAGCAGCTCTGCTGACCTGGTTATCTGGCTCTAAAGCAGCTCTGCTGACCTGGTTCTCTGGCTCTAGAGCAGCTCTGCTGACCTCGGTCTTAGGTTCTAGAGCAGCTCTGCTGACCTGGTTCTCTGGCTCTAAAGCAGCTCTGCTGACCTGGTTCTATGGCTCTAAAGCAGCTCTGCTGACCTGGTTCTCTCCCTCAAAATCAGCTCTGCTGACCTGGTTCTGTGCCTCTAGAGCAGCTCCGCTGACCTGGTTCTATGGCTCTAAAGCAGTTCTGCTGACCTGGTTCTCTGGCTCTACAGCAGCTCTGATGACCTGGTTCTCTGGCTGTAGAGCAACTCTGCTGACCTGGTTCTCTGGCTCTAGAGCAGCTCTGCTGACCTGGTTCTCTTCCTCTAGAGCAGCTCTGCTGACCTCGTTCTCTCCCTCTAAAGTAGCTCTACTGACCTGGTTTCTCTGGCTCTACAGCAGCTGTGGTGACCTGGTTCTCTAGCTCTAAAGCAGTTCTGCTTACCTGGTGCTCTCCCTCTAAAGCAGCTTTGCTGACCTGGTTTCTCTGGCTCTACAACAGCTCTGCTGACCTGGTTCTCTGGCTCTAAAGCAGCTCTGCTGATCAGGATCTATGGCTCTAGAGCAGCTCTGCTGACCTGGGTCTTAGGCTCTAGAGCAGCTCTGCTGACCTGGTTCTCTGGCTCTAAAGCAGCTCTGCTGACCTGGTTCTATGGATATAAAGCAGCTCTGCTGACTTGGTTCTCTGGTTCTAGGGCAGCTCTGCTGACCTGGGTCTCTGGCTGTAAAGCAGCTCAGCTGGCCTGGTTCTCTGGCTCTAAAGCAGCTCTGCTGGCCTGGTTCTCTCCCTCTAAAGCAGCTCTGCTGACCTGGTTTCTCTGCCTCTACAGCAGCTCTGCTGACCTGGTTCTCTGGCTCTACAACAGCTCTGCTGACCTGGTTCTCTGGCTCTAAAGAAGCTCTGCTGACCCGGTTCTATGGCTCTAAAGCAGTTCTGCTGACCTGGTTCTCTGGCTCTACAGCAGCTCTGCTGACCTGGTTCTCTGGTTCTAGAGCAGCTCTGCTGACCTGGTTCTTAGGCTCTAGAGCAGCTCTGCTGACCCGGTTCTCTTCCTCTAGAGCAGCTCTGCTGACCCGGTTCTCTCCCTCTAAAGCAGCTCTACTGACCTGGTTTCTCTGGCTCTACAGCAGCTCTGGTGACCTGGTTCTCTGGCTCTAGAGCAGCTCTGCTGGCCTAGGTCTTAGGCTCTAGAGCAGCTCTGCTGACCTGGTCCTCTGGCTCTAAAGCAGCTCTGCTGACCTGGTTCTCTGGCTCTAAAGCAGCTCTGCTGACCTGGTTCTATGGGTCCAAAGCAGCTCTGCTGACCTGGTTCTCTCCCTCAAAATCAGCTCTGCTGACCTGGTTCTCTGCCTCTAGAGCAGCTCTGCTGACCTGGTTCTCTGGCTCTAGAGCAGCTCTGCTGACCTGGTTCTCTTGCTCTAAAGCAGCTCTGCTGACCTGGTTCTCTCCCTCTAAAGCAGCTCTGCTGACCTGGTTCTCTCCCTCTAAAGCAGCTCTGCTGACCTGGTTCTATGGGTCCAAAGCAGCTCTGCTGACCTGGTTCTCTCCCTCAAAATCAGCTCTGCTGACCTAGTTCTCTGGCTCTAGAGCAGCTCTGCTGACCTGGGTCTTAGGCTCTAGAGCAGCTCTGCTGACCTGTTTCTCTCGCTCTAAAGCAGTTCTGCTGACCTGGTTCTCTCCCTCTAAAGCAGCTTTGCTGACCTGATTTCTCTGGCTCTACAACAACTCTGCTGACCTGGTTCTCTGGCTCTAAAGCAGCTCTGCTGATCCGGTTCTATGGCTCTAAAGCAGTTCTGCTGACATGGTTCTCTGGCTCTAGAGGAGCTCTGCTGACCTGGTTCTCTCCCTCTAGAGCAGCTCTGCTGACCTGGTTCTCTTCCTATAAAGCAGCTCTACTGAAGTGGTTTCTCTCGCTCTACAGCAGCTCTGCTGACCTGGTTCTCTGGCTCTAGCGCAGCTCTGCTGACCTGGGTCTTAGGCTCTAGAGCAGCTCTGCTGACCTGGTTCTCTGGCTCTAAAGCAGCTCTGCTGACCTGGTTCTATGGCTCTAAAGCAGCTCTGCTGACTTGGTTCTATGGTTCTAGGGCAGCTCTGCTGACCTGGTTCTCTGGCTCTAAAGCAGCTCAGCTGGCCTGGTTCTCTGGCTCTAAAGCAGCTCTGCTGGCCTGGTTCTCTCCCTCTAAAGCAGCTCTGCTGACCTGGTTTCTCTGGCTCTACAGCAGCACTGCTGACCTGGTTCTCTGGCTCTACAAGAGGTCTGCTGACCTGGTTCTCTGTCTCTAAAGAAGTTCTGCTGACCCAGTTCTATGGCTCTAAAGCAGTTCTGCTGACCTGGTTCTCTGGCTCTACAGCAGCTCTGCTGACCTGGTTCTCTGGCTGTAGAGCAACTCTGCTGACCTGGTTCCTAGGCTCTAGAGCAGCTCTGCTGACCAGGTTCTCTTCCTCTAGAGCAGCTCTGCTGACCTCGTTCTCTCCCTCTAAAGCAGCTCTACTGACCTGGTTTCTCTGGCTCTACAGCAGCTGTGGTGACCTGGTTCTCTGGCTCTAGAGCAGCTCTGCTGACCTGGGTCTTAGGCTCTAGAGCAGCTCTGCTGACCTGGTTCTCTGGCTCTAAAGCAGTTCTACTGGCCTGGTTCTATGGCTCTAAAGCAGCTCTGCTGACCTGGTTCTCTGGCTCCAGAGCAGCTCTGCTGACGTGGTTCTCTTGCTCTAAAGCAGCTCTGCTGACCTGGCTCTCTCCCTCTAAAGCAGCTCTACTGAACTGGTTTCTCTGGCTCTAGAGCAGCTCTGCTGACCTTGTTCTCTGGCTCTAGAGCAGCTCTGCTGACCTGGGTCTTAGGCTCTAGAGCAGCTCTGCTGACCTAGTTCTCTCGCTCTAAAGCAGTTCTGCTGACCTGATTCTCTCCCTCTAAAGCAGCTTTGATGACCTGGTTTCTCTGGCTCTACAACAGCTCTGCTGACCTGGTTCTCTGGCTCTAGAGCAGCTCTGCTGACCTGGGTCTTAGGCTCTAGAGCAGCTCTGCTGACCTGTTATCTGGCTCTAAAGCAGCTCTGCTGACCTGGTTCTTTGGCTCTAGAGCAGCTCTGCTGACCTCGGTCTTAGGTTCTAGAGCAGCTCTGCTGACCTGGTTCTCTGGCTCTAAAGCAGCTCTGCTGACCTGGTTCTATGACTCTAAAGCAGCTCTGCTGACCTGGTTCTCTCCCTCAAAATCAGCTCTGCTGACCTGGTTCTGTGCCTCTAGAGCAGCTCTGCTGACCTGGTTCTATGGCTCTAAAGCAGCTCTGCTGACCTGGTTCTCTGGCTCTTGAGCAGCTCTGCTGACCTGGTTCTCTTGCTCTAAAGCAGCTCTGCTGACCTGGTTCTCTCCCTCTAAAGCAGCTCTACTGAACTGGTTTCTCTGGCTCTACAGCAGCTCTGCTGACCTTGTTCTCCGGCTCTAGAGCAGCTCTGCTGACCTGGGTCTTAGGCTCTAGAGCAGCTCTGCTGACCTGGTTCTCTCGCTCTAAAGCAGTTCTGCTGACCTGGTTCTCTCCCTCTAAAGCAGCTTTGCTGACCTGATTTCTCTGGCTCTACAACAGCTCTGCTGACCTGGTTCTCTGGCTCTAAAGTAGCTCTGCTGATCCGGTTCTATGGCTCTAAAGCAGTTCTGCTGACATGGTTCTCTGGCTCTAGAGGAGCACTGCTGACCTGGTTCTCTCCCTCTAGAGCAGCTCTGCTGACCTGGTTCTCTTCCTATAAAGCAGCCCTACTGAACTGGTTTCTCTTTCTCTACAGCAGCTCTGCTGACCTGGTTCTATGGCTCTAAAGCAGCTCTGCTGACTTGGTTCTCTGGTTCTAGGGCAGCTCTGCTGACCTGGTTCTCTGGCTCTAAAGCAGCTCAGCTGGCCTGGTTCTCTGGCTCTAAAGCAGCTCTGCTGGCCTGGTTCTCTCCCTCTAAAGCAGCTCTGCTGACCTGGTTTCTCTGGCTCTACAGCAGCTCTGCTGACCTGGTTCTCTGGCTCTACAACAGCTCTGCTGACCTGGTTCTCTGTCTCTAAAGAAGCTCTGCTGACCCGGTTCTATGGCTCTAAAGCAGTTCTGCTGACCTGGGTTTATCCCTCTAGAGCAGCTCTGCTGACCTGGTTCTCTGGCTGTAGAGCAACTCTGCTGACCTGGTTCTTAGGCTCTAGAGCAGCTCTGCTGACCTGGTCTCTTCCTCTAGAGCAGCTCTGCTGACCTGGTTCTCTCCCTCTAAAGCAGCTCTACTGACCTGGTTTCTCTGGCTCTACAGAAGCTGTGGTGACCTAGTGCTTTGGCTCTAGAGCAGCTCTGCTGACCTGGGTCTTAGGCTCTAGAGCAGCTCTGCTGACCTGGTTCTCTGGCTCTAAAGCAGCTCTACTGACCTGGTTCTATGGCTCTAAAGCATCTCTACTGAACTGGTTTCTCTGGCTCTACAGCAGCTCTGCTGACCTGGGTCTCTGGCTCTAGAGCAGCTCTGCTGACCTGGGTTTTAGGCTCTAGAGCATCTCTGCTGACCTGGTTCTCTGGCTCTAAAGCAGCTCTGCTGACCTGGTTCTATGGCTCTAAAGCAGCTCTGCTGACTTGGTTCTCTGGCTCTAGGGCAGCTCTGCTGACCTGGTTCTCTGGCTCTAAAGCAGCTCAGCTGACCTGGTTCTCTGGCTCTAAAGCAGCTCTGCTGGCCTGGTTCTCTCCCTCTAAAGCAGCTCTGCTGACCTGGTTTCTCTGGCTCTAAAGCAGCTCTGCTGACCTGGTTCTCTGGCTCTACAACAGCTCTGCTGACCTGGTTCTCTGGCTCTAAAGAAGCTCAGCTTACCCGGTTCTATGGCTCTAAAGCAGTTCTGCTGACCTGGTTCTCTGGCTCTACAGCAGCTCTGCTGACCTGGTTCTCTGGCTCTAGAGCAGCTCCGCTGACCTGGTTCTAAGGCTCCAGAGCAGCTCTGCTGACCTGGTTCTCTCCCTCTAGAGCAGCTCTGCTGACCTGGTTCTCTCCCTCTAAAGCAGCTCTACTGCCCTGTTTCTCTGGCTCTACAGCAGCTCTGGTGACCTTGTTCTCTGGCACCAGAGCAGCTCTGCTGACCTGGGTCTTAGGCTCTAGAGCAGCTCTGCTGACCTGGTTCTCTGGCTCTAAAGCAGCTCTACTGACCTGGTTCTATGGCTCTAAAGCAGCTCTGCTGACCTGGTTTCTCTGGCTCTACAGCAGCACTGCTGACCTGGTTCTCTGGCTCTACAACAGCTCTGCTGACCTGGTTCTCTGTCTCTAAAGAAGTTCTGCTGACCCGGTTCTATGGCTCTAAAGCAGTTCTGCTGACCTGGTTCTCTGGCTCTACAGCAGCTCTGCTGACCTGGTTCTCTGGCTGTAGAGCAACTCTGCTGACCTGGTTCTTAGGCTCTAGAGCAGCTCTGCTGACCTGGTTCTCTTCCTCTAGAGCAGCTCTGCTGACCTGGTTCTCTTCCTCTAGAGCAGCTCTGCTGACCTCGTTCTCTCCCTCTAAAGCAGCTCTACTGACCTCGTTTCTCTGGCTCTACAGCAGCTGTGGTGACCTGGTTCTCTGGCTCTAGAGCAGCTCTGCTGACCTGGGTCTTAGGATCTAGAGCAGCTCTGCTGACCTGGTTCTCTGGCTCTAAAGCAGCTCTACTGACCTGGTTCTATGGCTCTAAAGCAGCTCTGCTGACCTGGTTCTCTCCCTCAAAATCAGCTCTGCTGACCTGGTTCTCTGGCTCTAGAGCAGCTCTGCTGACGTGGTTCTCTTGCTCTAAAGCAGCTCTGCTGACCTGGCTCTCTCCCTCTAAAGCAGCTCTACTGAACTGGTTTCTCTGGCTCTACAGCAGCTCTGCTGACCTTGTTCTCTGGCTCTAGAGCAGCTCTGCTGACCTGGGTCTTAGGCTCTAGAGCAGCTCTGCTGACCTGGTTCTCTCGCTCTAAAGCAGTTCTGCTGACCTGGTTCTCTCCCTCTAAAGCAGCTTTGCTGACCTGGTTTTTCTGGCTCTACAACAGCTCTGCTGACCTGGTTCTCTGGCTCTCGAGCAGCACTGCTGACCTGGGTCTTAGGCTCTAGAGCAGCTCTGCTGACCTGGTTATCTGGCTCTAAAGCAGCTCTGCTGACCTGGTTCTCTGGCTCTAGAGTAGCTCTGCTGACCTCGGTCTTAGGTTCTAGAGCAGCTCTGCTGACCTGGTTCTCTGGCTCTAAAGCAGCTCTGCTGACCTGGTTCTATGGCTCTAAAGCAGCTCTGCTGACCTGGTTCTCTCCCTCAAAATCAGCTCTGCTGACCTGGTTCTGTGCCTCTAGAGCAGCTCTGCTGACCTGGTTCTATGGCTCTAAAGCAGTTCTGCTGACCTGGTTCTCTGGCTCTACAGCAGCTCTGATGACCTGGTTCTCTGGCTGTAGAGCAACTCTACTGACCTGGTTTCTCTGGCTCTACAGCAGCTGTGGTGACCTGGTGTTCTAGCTCTAAAGCAGTTCTGCTGACCTGGTTCTCTCCCTCTAAAGCAGCTTTGCTGACCTGGTTTCTCTGGCTCTACAACAGCTCTGCTGACCTGGTTCTCTGGCTCTAAAGCAGCTCTGCTGATCCGGATCTATGGCTCTAGAGCAGCTCTGCTGACCTGGGTCTTAGGCTCTAGAGCAGCTCTGCTGACCTGGTTCTCTGGCTCTAAAGCAGCTCTGCTGACCTGGTTCTATGGCTCTAAAGCAGCTCTGCTGACTTGGTTCTCTGGTTCTAGTGCAGCTCTGCTGACCTGGGTCTCTGGCTGTAAAGCAGCTCAGCTGGCCTGGTTCTCTGGCTCTAAAGCAGCTCTGCTGGCCTGGTTCTCTCCCTCTAAAGCAGCTCTGCTGACCTGGTTTCTCTAGCTCTACAGCAGCTCTGCTGACCTGGTTCTCTGGCTCTACAACAGCTCTGCTGACCTGGTTCTCTGGCTCTAAAGAAGCTCTGCTGACCCGGTTCTATGGCTCTAAAGCAGTTCTGCTGACCTGGTTCTCTGGCTCTACAGCAGCTCTGCTGACCTGGTTCTCTGGTGCTAGAGCAGCTCTGCTGACCTGGTTCTTAGGCTCTAGAGCAGCTCTGCTGACCCGGTTCTCTTCCTCTAGAGCAGCTCTGCTGACCCGGTTCTCTCCCTCTAAAGCAGCTCTACTGACCTGGTTTCTCTGGCTCTACAGCAGCTCTGGTGACCTGGTTCTCTGGCTCTAGAGCAGCTCTGCTGGCCTGGGTCTTAGGCTCTAGAGCAGCTCTGCTGACCTGGTCCTCTGGCTCTAAAGCAGCTCTGCTGACCTGGTTCTCTGGCTCTAAAGCAGCTCTGCTGACCTGGTTCTATAGGTCCAAAGCAGCTCTGCTGACCTGGTTCTCTCCCTCAAAATCAGCTCTGCTGACCTAGTTCTCTGGCTCTAGAGCAGCTCTGCTGACCTGGGTCTTAGGCTCTAGAGCAGCTCTGCTGACCTGGTTCTCTCGCTCTAAAGCAGTTCTGCTGACCTGGTTCTCTCCCTCTAAAGCAGCTTTGCTGACCTGATTTCTCTGGCTCTACAACAACTCTGCTGACCTGGTTCTCTGGCTCTAAAGCAGCTCTGCTGATCCGGTTCTATGGCTCTAGAGCAGCTCTGCTGACCTGGTTCTCTTGCTCTAAAGCAGCTCTGCTGACCTGGTTCTCTCCCTCTAAAGCAGCTCTGCTGACCTGGTTCTCTCCCTCTAAAGCAGCTCTGCTGACCTGGTTCTATGGGTCCAAAGCAGCTCTGCTGACCTGGTTCTCTCCCTCAAAATCAGCTCTGCTGACCTAGTTCTCTGGCTCTAGAGCAGCTCTGCTGACCTGGGTCTTAGGCTCTAGAGCAGCTCTGCTGACCTGGTTCTCTCGCTCTAAAGCAGCTCTGCTGGCCTGGTTCTCTCCCACTAAAGCAGCTCTGCTGACCTGGTTTCTCTGGCTCTACAGCAGCACTGCTGACCTGGTTCTCTGGCTCTACAAGAGGTCTGCTGACCTGGTTCTCTGGCTGTAGAGCAACTCTGCTGACCTGGTTCCTAGGCTCTAGAGCAGCTCTGCTGACCAGGTTCTCTTCCTCTAGAGCAGCTCTGCTGACCTCGTTCTCTCCCTCTAAAGCAGCTCTACTGACCTGGTTTCTCTGGCTCTACAGCAGCTGTGGTGACCTGGTTCTCTGGCTCTAGAGCAGCTCTGCTGACCTGGGTCTTAGGCTCTAGAGCAGCTCTGCTGACCTGGTTCTCTGGCTCTAAAGCAGCTCTACTGGCCTGGTTCTATGGCTCTAAAGCAGCTCTGCTGACCTGGTTCTCTGGCTCTAGAGCAGCTCTGCTGACGTGGTTCTCTTGCTCTAAAGCAGCTCTGCTGACCTGGCTCTCTCCCTCTAAAGCAGCTCTACTGAACTGGTTTCTCTGGCTCTAGAGCAGCTCTGCTGACCTTGTTCTCTGGCTCTAGAGCAGCTCTGCTGACCTGGGTCTTAGGCTCTAGAGCAGCTCTGCTGACCTAGTTCTCTCGCTCTAAAGCAGTTCTGCTGACCTGGTTCTCTCCCTCTAAAGCAGCTTTGATGACCTGGTTTCTCTGGCTCTACAACAGCTCTGCTGACCTGGTTCTCTGGCTCTAGAGCAGCTCTGCTGACCTGGGTCTTAGGCTCTAGAGCAGCTCTGCTGACCTGTTATCTGGCTTTAAAGCAGCTCTGCTGACCTGGTTCTCTGGCTCTAGAGCAGCTCTGCTGACCTCGGTCTTAGGTTCTAGAGCAGCTCTGCTGACCTGGTTCTCTGGCTCTAAAGCAGCTCTGCTGACCTGGTTCTATGACTCTAAAGCAGCTCTGCTGACCTGGTTCTCTCCCTCAAAATCAGCTCTGCTGACCTGGTTCTGTGCCTCTAGAGCAGCTCTGCTGACCTGGTTCTATGGCTCTAAAGCAGCTCTGCTGACCTGGTTCTCTGGCTCTAGAGCAGCTCTGCTGACCTGGTTCTCTTGCTCTAAAGCAGCTCTGCTGACCTGGTTCTCTCCCTCTAAAGCAGCTCTACTGAACTGGTTTCTCTGGCTCTACAGCAGCTCTGCTGACCTTGTTCTCCGGCTCTAGAGCAGCTCTGCTTACCTGGGTCTTAGGCTCTAGAGCAGCTCTGCTGACCTGGTTCTCTCGCTCTAAAGCAGTTCTGCTGACCTGGTTCTCTCCCTCTAAAGCAGCTTTGCTGACCTGATTTCTCTGGCTCTACAGCAACTCTGCTGACCTGGTTCTCTGGCTCTAAAGCAGCTCTGCTGATCCGGGTTTATGGCTCTAGAGGAGCTCTGCTGACCTGGTTCTCTCCCTCTAGAGCAGCTCTGCTGACCTGGTTCTCTTCCTATAAAGCAGCTCTACTGAAGTGGTTTCTCTCGCTCTACAGCAGCTCTGCTGACCTGGTTCTCTGGCTCTAGAGCAGCTCTGCTGACCTGGGTCTTAGGCTCTAGAGCAGCTCTGCTGACCTGGTTCTCTGGCTCTAAAGCAGCTCTGCTGACCTGGTTCTATGGCTCTAAAGCAGCTCTGCTGACTTGGTTCTCTGGCTCTAGGGCAGCTCTGCTGACCTGGTTCTCTGGCTCTAAAGCAGCTCAGCTGACCTGGTTCTCTGGCTCTAAAGCAGCTCTGCTGGCCTGGTTCTCTCCCTCTAAAGCAGCTCTGCTGACCTGGTTTCTCTGGCTCTAAAGCAGCTCTGCTGACCTGGTTCTCTGGCTCTACAACAGCTCTGCTGACCTGGTTCTCTGGCTCTAAAGAAGCTCAGCTTACCCGGTTCTATGGCTCTAAAGCAGTTCTGCTGACCTGGTTCTCTGGCTCTACAGCAGCTCTGCTGACCTGGTTCTCTGGCTCTAGAGCAGCTCCGCTGACCTGGTTCTAAGGCTCCAGAGCAGCTCTGCTGACCTGGTTCTCTCCCTCTAGAGCAGCTCTGCTGACCTGGTTCTCTCCCTCTAAAGCAGCTCTACTGCCCTGTTTCTCTGGCTCTACAGCAGCTCTGGTGACCTTGTTCTCTGGCACCAGAGCAGCTCTGCTGACCTGGGTCTTAGGCTCTAGAGCAGCTCTGCTGACCTGGTTCTCTGGCTCTAAAGCAGCTCTACTGACCTGGTTCTATGGCTCTAAAGCAGCTCTGCTGACCTGGTTTCTCTGGCTCTACAGCAGCACTGCTGACCTGGTTCTCTGGCTCTACAACAGCTCTGCTGACCTGGTTCTCTGTCTCTAAAGAAGTTCTGCTGACCCGGTTCTATGGCTCTAAAGCAGTTCTGCTGACCTGGTTCTCTGGCTCTACAGCAGCTCTGCTGACCTGGTTCTCTGGCTGTAGAGCAACTCTGCTGACCTGGTTCTTAGGCTCTAGAGCAGCTCTGCTGACCTGGTTCTCTTCCTCTAGAGCAGCTCTGCTGACCTGGTTCTCTTCCTCTAGAGCAGCTCTGCTGACCTCGTTCTCTCCCTCTAAAGCAGCTCTACTGACCTCGTTTCTCTGGCTCTACAGCAGCTGTGGTGACCTGGTTCTCTGGCTCTAGAGCAGCTCTGCTGACCTGGGTCTTAGGATCTAGAGCAGCTCTGCTGACCTGGTTCTCTGGCTCTAAAGCAGCTCTACTGACCTGGTTCTATGGCTCTAAAGCAGCTCTGCTGACCTGGTTCTCTCCCTCAAAATCAGCTCTGCTGACCTGGTTCTCTGGCTCTAGAGCAGCTCTGCTGACGTGGTTCTCTTGCTCTAAAGCAGCTCTGCTGACCTGGCTCTCTCCCTCTAAAGCAGCTCTACTGAACTGGTTTCTCTGGCTCTACAGCAGCTCTGCTGACCTTGTTCTCTGGCTCTAGAGCAGCTCTGCTGACCTGGGTCTTAGGCTCTAGAGCAGCTCTGCTGACCTGGTTCTCTCGCTCTAAAGCAGTTCTGCTGACCTGGTTCTCTCCCTCTAAAGCAGCTTTGCTGACCTGGTTTTTCTGGCTCTACAACAGCTCTGCTGACCTGGTTCTCTGGCTCTCGAGCAGCACTGCTGACCTGGGTCTTAGGCTCTAGAGCAGCTCTGCTGACCTGGTTATCTGGCTCTAAAGCAGCTCTGCTGACCTGGTTCTCTGGCTCTAGAGTAGCTCTGCTGACCTCGGTCTTAGGTTCTAGAGCAGCTCTGCTGACCTGGTTCTCTGGCTCTAAAGCAGCTCTGCTGACCTGGTTCTATGGCTCTAAAGCAGCTCTGCTGACCTGGTTCTCTCCCTCAAAATCAGCTCTGCTGACCTGGTTCTGTGCCTCTAGAGCAGCTCTGCTGACCTGGTTCTATGGCTCTAAAGCAGTTCTGCTGACCTGGTTCTCTGGCTCTACAGCAGCTCTGATGACCTGGTTCTCTGGCTGTAGAGCAACTCTACTGACCTGGTTTCTCTGGCTCTACAGCAGCTGTGGTGACCTGGTGTTCTAGCTCTAAAGCAGTTCTGCTGACCTGGTTCTCTCCCTCTAAAGCAGCTTTGCTGACCTGGTTTCTCTGGCTCTACAACAGCTCTGCTGACCTGGTTCTCTGGCTCTAAAGCAGCTCTGCTGATCCGGATCTATGGCTCTAGAGCAGCTCTGCTGACCTGGGTCTTAGGCTCTAGAGCAGCTCTGCTGACCTGGTTCTCTGGCTCTAAAGCAGCTCTGCTGACCTGGTTCTATGGCTCTAAAGCAGCTCTGCTGACTTGGTTCTCTGGTTCTAGTGCAGCTCTGCTGACCTGGGTCTCTGGCTGTAAAGCAGCTCAGCTGGCCTGGTTCTCTGGCTCTAAAGCAGCTCTGCTGGCCTGGTTCTCTCCCTCTAAAGCAGCTCTGCTGACCTGGTTTCTCTAGCTCTACAGCAGCTCTGCTGACCTGGTTCTCTGGCTCTACAACAGCTCTGCTGACCTGGTTCTCTGGCTCTAAAGAAGCTCTGCTGACCCGGTTCTATGGCTCTAAAGCAGTTCTGCTGACCTGGTTCTCTGGCTCTACAGCAGCTCTGCTGACCTGGTTCTCTGGTGCTAGAGCAGCTCTGCTGACCTGGTTCTTAGGCTCTAGAGCAGCTCTGCTGACCCGGTTCTCTTCCTCTAGAGCAGCTCTGCTGACCCGGTTCTCTCCCTCTAAAGCAGCTCTACTGACCTGGTTTCTCTGGCTCTACAGCAGCTCTGGTGACCTGGTTCTCTGGCTCTAGAGCAGCTCTGCTGGCCTGGGTCTTAGGCTCTAGAGCAGCTCTGCTGACCTGGTCCTCTGGCTCTAAAGCAGCTCTGCTGACCTGGTTCTCTGGCTCTAAAGCAGCTCTGCTGACCTGGTTCTATAGGTCCAAAGCAGCTCTGCTGACCTGGTTCTCTCCCTCAAAATCAGCTCTGCTGACCTAGTTCTCTGGCTCTAGAGCAGCTCTGCTGACCTGGGTCTTAGGCTCTAGAGCAGCTCTGCTGACCTGGTTCTCTCGCTCTAAAGCAGTTCTGCTGACCTGGTTCTCTCCCTCTAAAGCAGCTTTGCTGACCTGATTTCTCTGGCTCTACAACAACTCTGCTGACCTGGTTCTCTGGCTCTAAAGCAGCTCTGCTGATCCGGTTCTATGGCTCTAGAGCAGCTCTGCTGACCTGGTTCTCTTGCTCTAAAGCAGCTCTGCTGACCTGGTTCTCTCCCTCTAAAGCAGCTCTGCTGACCTGGTTCTCTCCCTCTAAAGCAGCTCTGCTGACCTGGTTCTATGGGTCCAAAGCAGCTCTGCTGACCTGGTTCTCTCCCTCAAAATCAGCTCTGCTGACCTAGTTCTCTGGCTCTAGAGCAGCTCTGCTGACCTGGGTCTTAGGCTCTAGAGCAGCTCTGCTGACCTGGTTCTCTCGCTCTAAAGCAGCTCTGCTGGCCTGGTTCTCTCCCTCTAAAGCAGCTCTGCTGACCTGGTTTCTCTGGCTCTACAGCAGCACTGCTGACCTGGTTCTCTGGCTCTACAAGAGGTCTGCTGACCTGGTTCTCTGTCTCTAAAGAAGTTCTGCTGACCCGGTTCTATGGCTTTAAAGCAGTTCTGCTGACCTGGTTCTCTGGCTCTACAGCAGCTCTGCTGACCTGGTTCTCTGGCTGTAGAGCAACTCTGCTGACCTGGTTCCTAGGCTCTAGAGCAGCTCTGCTGACCAGGTTCTCTTCCTCTAGAGCAGCTCTGCTGACCTCGTTCTCTCCCTCTAAAGCAGCTCTACTGACCTGGTTTCTCTGGCTCTACAGCAGCTGTGGTGACCTGGTTCTCTGGCTCTAGAGCAGCTCTGCTGACCTGGGTCTTAGGCTCTAGAGCAGCTCTGCTGACCTGGTTCTCTGGCTCTAAAGCAGCTCTACTGGCCTGGTTCTATGGCTCTAAAGCAGCTCTGCTGACCTGGTTCTCTGGCTCTAGAGCAGCTCTGCTGACGTGGTTCTCTTGCTCTAAAGCAGCTCTGCTGACCTGGCTCTCTCCCTCTAAAGCAGCTCTACTGAACTGGTTTCTCTGGCTCTAGAGCAGCTCTGCTGACCTTGTTCTCTGGCTCTAGAGCAGCTCTGCTGACCTGGGTCTTAGGCTCTAGAGCAGCTCTGCTGACCTAGTTCTCTCGCTCTAAAGCAGTTCTGCTGACCTGGTTCTCTCCCTCTAAAGCAGCTTTGATGACCTGGTTTCTCTGGCTCTACAACAGCTCTGCTGACCTGGTTCTCTGGCTCTAGAGCAGCTCTGCTGACCTGGGTCTTAGGCTCTAGAGCAGCTCTGCTGACCTGTTATCTGGCTTTAAAGCAGCTCTGCTGACCTGGTTCTCTGGCTCTAGAGCAGCTCTGCTGACCTCGGTCTTAGGTTCTAGAGCAGCTCTGCTGACCTGGTTCTCTGGCTCTAAAGCAGCTCTGCTGACCTGGTTCTATGACTCTAAAGCAGCTCTGCTGACCTGGTTCTCTCCCTCAAAATCAGCTCTGCTGACCTGGTTCTGTGCCTCTAGAGCAGCTCTGCTGACCTGGTTCTATGGCTCTAAAGCAGCTCTGCTGACCTGGTTCTCTGGCTCTAGAGCAGCTCTGCTGACCTGGTTCTCTTGCTCTAAAGCAGCTCTGCTGACCTGGTTCTCTCCCTCTAAAGCAGCTCTACTGAACTGGTTTCTCTGGCTCTACAGCAGCTCTGCTGACCTTGTTCTCCGGCTCTAGAGCAGCTCTGCTTACCTGGGTCTTAGGCTCTAGAGCAGCTCTGCTGACCTGGTTCTCTCGCTCTAAAGCAGTTCTGCTGACCTGGTTCTCTCCCTCTAAAGCAGCTTTGCTGACCTGATTTCTCTGGCTCTACAACAACTCTGCTGACCTGGTTCTCTGGCTCTAAAGCAGCTCTGCTGATCGGGTTCTATGGCTCTAGAGGAGCTCTGCTGACCTGGTTCTCTCCCTCTAGAGCAGCTCTGCTGACCTGGTTCTCTTCCTATAAAGCAGCTCTACTGAAGTGGTTTCTCTCGCTCTACAGCAGCTCTGCTGACCTGGTTCTCTGGCTCTAGAGCAACTCTGCTGACCTGGGTCTTAGGCTCTAGAGCAGCTCTGCTGACCTGGTTCTCTGGCTCTAAAGCAGCTCTGCTGACCTGGTTCTATGGCTCTAAAGCAGCTCTGCTGACTTGGTTCTCTGGCTCTAGGGCAGCTCTGCTGACCTGGTTCTCTGGCTCTAAAGCAGCTCAGCTGACCTGGTTCTCTGGCTCTAAAGCAGCTCTGCTGGCCTGGTTCTCTCCCTCTAAAGCAGCTCTGCTGACCTGGTTTCTCTGGCTCTAAAGCAGCTCTGCTGACCTGGTTCTCTGGCTCTACAACAGCTCTGCTGACCTGGTTCTCTGGCTCTAAAGAAGCTCAGCTTACCCGGTTCTATGGCTCTAAAGCAGTTCTGCTGACCTGGTTCTCTGGCTCTACAGCAGCTCTGCTGACCTGGTTCTCTGGCTCTAGAGCAGCTCCGCTGACCTGGTTCTAAGGCTCCAGAGCAGCTCTGCTGACCTGGTTCTCTCCCTCTAGAGCAGCTCTGCTGACCTGGTTCTCTCCCTCTAAAGCAGCTCTACTGCCCTGTTTCTCTGGCTCTTCAGCAGCTCTGGTGACCTTGTTCTCTGGCACCAGAGCAGCTCTGCTGACCTGGGTCTTAGGCTCTAGAGCAGCTCTGCTAACCTGGTTCTCTGGCTCTAAAGCAGCTCTACTGACCTGGTTCTATGGCTCTAAAGCAGCTCTGCTGACCTGGTTTCTCTGGCTCTACAGCAGCACTGCTGACCTGGTTCTCTGGCTCTACAACAGCTCTGCTGACCTGGTTCTCTGTCTCTAAAGAAGTTCTGCTGACCCGGTTCTATGGCTCTAAAGCAGTTCTGCTGACCTGGTTCTCTGGCTCTACAGCAGCTCTGCTGACCTGGTTCTCTGGCTGTAGAGCAACTCTGCTGACCTGGTTCTTAGGCTCTAGAGCAGCTCTGCTGACCTGGTTCTCTTCCTCTAGAGCAGCTCTGCTGACCTGGTTCTCTTCCTCTAGAGCAGCTCTGCTGACCTCGTTCTCTCCCTCTAAAGCAGCTCTACTGACCTCGTTTCTCTGGCTCTACAGCAGCTGTGGTGACCTGGTTCTCTGGCTCTAGAGCAGCTCTGCTGACCTGGGTCTTAGGATCTAGAGCAGCTCTGCTGACCTGGTTCTCTGGCTCTAAAGCAGCTCTACTGACCTGGTTCTATGGCTCTAAAGCAGCTCTGCTGACCTGGTTCTCTCCCTCAAAATCAGCTCTGCTGACCTGGTTCTCTGGCTCTAGAGCAGCTCTGCTGACGTGGTTCTCTTGCTCTAAAGCAGCTCTGCTGACCTGGCTCTCTCCCTCTAAAGCAGCTCTACTGAACTGGTTTCTCTGGCTCTACAGCAGCTCTGCTGACCTTGTTCTCTGGCTCTAGAGCAGCTCTGCTGACCTGGGTCTTAGGCTCTAGAGCAGCTCTGCTGACCTGGTTCTCTCGCTCTAAAGCAGTTCTGCTGACCTGGTTCTCTCCCTCTAAAGCAGCTTTGCTGACCTGGTTTTTCTGGCTCTACAACAGCTCTGCTGACCTGGTTCTCTGGCTCTCGAGCAGCACTGCTGACCTGGGTCTTAGGCTCTAGAGCAGCTCTGCTGACCTGGTTATCTGGCTCTAAAGCAGCTCTGCTGACCTGGTTCTCTGGCTCTAGAGTAGCTCTGCTGACCTCGGTCTTAGGTTCTAGAGCAGCTCTGCTGACCTGGTTCTCTGGCTCTAAAGCAGCTCTGCTGACCTGGTTCTATGGCTCTAAAGCAGCTCTGCTGACCTGGTTCTCTCCCTCAAAATCAGCTCTGCTGACCTGGTTCTGTGCCTCTAGAGCAGCTCTGCTGACCTGGTTCTATGGCTCTAAAGCAGTTCTGCTGACCTGGTTCTCTGGCTCTACAGCAGCTCTGATGACCTGGTTCTCTGGCTGTAGAGCAACTCTACTGACCTGGTTTCTCTAGCTCTACAGCAGCTGTGGTGACCTGGTGTTCTAGCTCTAAAGCAGTTCTGCTGACCTGGTTCTCTCCCTCTAAAGCAGCTTTGCTGACCTGGTTTCTCTGGCTCTACAACAGCTCTGCTGACCTGGTTCTCTGGCTCTAAAGCAGCTCTGCTGATCCGGATCTATGGCTCTAGAGCAGCTCTGCTGACCTGGGTCTTAGGCTCTAGAGCAGCTCTGCTGACCTGGTTCTCTGGCTCTAAAGCAGCTCTGCTGACCTGGTTCTATGGCTCTAAAGCAGCTCTGCTGACTTGGTTCTCTGGTTCTAGTGCAGCTCTGCTGACCTGGGTCTCTGGCTGTAAAGCAGCTCAGCTGGCCTGGTTCTCTGGCTCTAAAGCAGCTCTGCTGGCCTGGTTCTCTCCCTCTAAAGCAGCTCTGCTGACCTGGTTTCTCTAGCTCTACAGCAGCTCTGCTGACCTGGTTCTCTGGCTCTACAACAGCTCTGCTGACCTGGTTCTCTGGCTCTAAAGAAGCTCTGCTGACCCGGTTCTATGGCTCTAAAGCAGTTCTGCTGACCTGGTTCTCTGGCTCTACAGCAGCTCTGCTGACCTGGTTCTCTGGTGCTAGAGCAGCTCTGCTGACCTGGTTCTTAGGCTCTAGAGCAGCTCTGCTGACCCGGTTCTCTTCCTCTAGAGAAGCTCTGCTGACCCGGTTCTCTCCCTCTAAAGCAGCTCTACTGACCTGGTTTCTCTGGCTCTACAGCAGCTCTGGTGACCTGGTTCTCTGGCTCTAGAGCAGCTCTGCTGGCCTGGGTCTTAGGCTCTAGAGCAGCTCTGCTGACCTGGTCCTCTGGCTCTAAAGCAGCTCTGCTGACCTGGTTCTCTGGCTCTAAAGCAGCTCTGCTGACCTGGTTCTATAGGTCCAAAGCAGCTCTGCTGACCTGGTTCTCTCCCTCAAAATCAGCTCTGCTGACCTAGTTCTCTGGCTCTAGAGCAGCTCTGCTGACCTGGGTCTTAGGCTCTAGAGCAGCTCTGCTGACCTGGTTCTCTCGCTCTAAAGCAGTTCTGCTGACCTGGTTCTCTCCCTCTAAAGCAGCTTTGCTGACCTGATTTCTCTGGCTCTACAACAACTCTGCTGACCTGGTTCTCTGGCTCTAAAGCAGCTCTGCTGATCCGGTTCTATGGCTCTAGAGCAGCTCTGCTGACCTGGTTCTCTTGCTCTAAAGCAGCTCTGCTGACCTGGTTCTCTCCCTCTAAAGCAGCTCTGCTGACCTGGTTCTCTCCCTCTAAAGCAGCTCTGCTGACCTGGTTCTATGGGTCCAAAGCAGCTCTGCTGACCTGGTTCTCTCCCTCAAAATCAGCTCTGCTGACCTAGTTCTCTGGCTCTAGAGCAGCTCTGCTGACCTGGGTCTTAGGCTCTAGAGCAGCTCTGCTGACCTGGTTCTCTCGCTCTAAAGCAGCTCTGCTGGCCTGGTTCTCTCCCTCTAAAGCAGCTCTGCTGACCTGGTTTCTCTGGCTCTACAGCAGCACTGCTGACCTGGTTCTCTGGCTCTACAAGAGGTCTGCTGACCTGGTTCTCTGTCTCTAAAGAAGTTCTGCTGACCCGGTTCTATGGCTTTAAAGCAGTTCTGCTGACCTGGTTCTCTGGCTCTACAGCAGCTCTGCTGACCTGGTTCTCTGGCTGTAGAGCAACTCTGCTGACCTGGTTCCTAGGCTCTAGAGCAGCTCTGCTGACCAGGTTCTCTTCCTCTAGAGCAGCTCTGCTGACCTCGTTCTCTCCCTCTAAAGCAGCTCTACTGACCTGGTTTCTCTGGCTCTACAGCAGCTGTGGTGACCTGGTTCTCTGGCTCTAGAGCAGCTCTGCTGACCTGGGTCTTAGGCTCTAGAGCAGCTCTGCTGACCTGGTTCTATGGCTCTAAAGCAGCTCTGCTGACCTGGTTCTCTGGCTCTAGAGCAGCTCTGCTGACGTGGTTCTCTTGCTCTAAAGCAGCTCTGCTGACCTGGCTCTCTCCCTCTAAAGCAGCTCTACTGAACTGGTTTCTCTGGCTCTAGAGCAGCTCTGCTGACCTTGTTCTCTGGCTCTAGAGCAGCTCTGCTGACCTGGGTCTTAGGCTCTAGAGCAGCTCTGCTGACCTAGTTCTCTCGCTCTAAAGCAGTTCTGCTGACCTGGTTCTCTCCCTCTAAAGCAGCTTTGATGACCTGGTTTCTCTGGCTCTACAACAGCTCTGCTGACCTGGTTCTCTGGCTCTAGAGCAGCTCTGCTGACCTGGGTCTTAGGCTCTAGAGCAGCTCTGCTGACCTGTTATCTGGCTTTAAAGCAGCTCTGCTGACCTGGTTCTCTGGCTCTAGAGCAGCTCTGCTGACCTCGGTCTTAGGTTCTAGAGCAGCTCTGCTGACCTGGTTCTCTGGCTCTAAAGCAGCTCTGCTGACCTGGTTCTATGACTCTAAAGCAGCTCTGCTGACCTGGTTCTCTCCCTCAAAATCAGCTCTGCTGACCTGGTTCTGTGCCTCTAGAGCAGCTCTGCTGACCTGGTTCTATGGCTCTAAAGCAGCTCTGCTGACCTGGTTCTCTGGCTCTAGAGCAGCTCTGCTGACCTGGTTCTCTTGCTCTAAAGCAGCTCTGCTGACCTGGTTCTCTCCCTCTAAAGCAGCTCTACTGAACTGGTTTCTCTGGCTCTACAGCAGCTCTGCTGACCTTCTTCTCCGGCTCTAGAGCACCTCTGCTTACCTGGGTCTTAGGCTCTAGAGCAGCTCTGCTGACCTGGTTCTCTCGCTCTAAAGCAGTTCTGCTGACCTGGTTCTCTCCCTCTAAAGCAGCTTTGCTGACCTGATTTCTCTGGCTCTACAACAGCTTTGCTGACCTGGTTCTCTGGCTCTAAAGTAGCTCTGCTGATCCGGTTCTATGGCTCTAAAGCAGTTCTGCTGACATGGTTCTCTGGCTCTAGAGGAGCACTGCTGACCTGGTTCTCTCCCTCTAGAGCAGCTCTGCTGACCTGGTTCTCTTCCTATAAAGCAGCCCTACTGAACTGGTTTCTCTGGCTCTACAGCAGCTCTGCTGACCTGGTTCTATGGCTCTAAAGCAGCTCCGCTGACTTGGTTCTCTGGTTCTAGGGCAGCTCTGCTGACCTGGTTCTCTGGCTCTAAAGCAGCTCAGCTGGCCTGGTTCTCTGGCTCTAAAGCAGCTCTGCTGGCCTGGTTCTCTCCCTCTAAAGCAGCTCTGCTGACCTGGTTTCTCTGGCTCTACAGCAGCTCTGCTGACCTGGTTCTCTGGCTCTACAACAGCTCTGCTGACCTGGTTCTCTGTCTCTAAAGAAGCTCTGCTGACCCGGTTCTATGGCTCTAAAGCAGTTCTGCTGACCTGGTTCTATCCCTCTAGAGCAGCTCTGCTGACCTGGTTCTCTGGCTGTAGAGCAACTCTGCTGACCTGGTTCTTAGGCTCTAGAGCAGCTCTGCTGACCTGGTTCTCTTCCTCTAGAGCAGCTCTGCTGACCTGGTTCTCTCCCTCTAAAGCAGCTCTACTGACCTGGTTTCTCTGGCTCTACAGAAGCTGTGGTGACCTAGTGCTCTGGCTCTAGAGCAGCTCTGCTGACCTGGGTCTTAGGCTCTAGAGCAGCTCTGCTGACCTGGTTCTCTGGCTCTAAAGCAGCTCTACTGACCTGGTTCTATGGCTCTAAAGCAGCTCTGCTGGCCTGGTTCTCTGGCTCTAGAGCAGCTCTGCTGACCTGGTTCTCTTGCTCTAAAGCAGCTCTGCTGACCTGGTTCTCTTCCTCTAAAGCAGCTCTACTGAACTGGTTTCTCTGGCTCTACAGCAGCTCTGCTGACCTTGTTCTCTGGCTCTAGAGCAGCTCTGCTGACCTGGTTCTCTCCCTCTAAAGCAGCTCTGCTGACCTGGTTTCTCTGGCTCTACAGCAGCACTGCTGACCTGGTTCTCTGGCTCTACAACAGGTCTGCTGACCTGGTTCTCTGTCTCTAAAGAAGTTCTGCTGACCCGGTTCTATGGCTCTAAAGCATTTCTGCTGACCTGGTTCTCTGGCTCTACAGCAGCTCTGCTGACCTGGTTCTCTGGCTGTAGAGCAACTCTGCTGACCTGGTTCCTAGGCTCTAGAGCAGCTCTGCTGACCTGGTTCTCTTCCTCTAGAGCAGCTCTGCTGACCTCGTTCTCTCCCTCTAAAGCAGCTCTACTGACCTGGTTTCTCTGGCTCTACAGCAGCTGTGGTAACCTGGTTCTCTGGCTCTAGACCAGCTCTGCTGACCTGGGTCTTAGGCTCTAGAGCAGCTCTGCTGACCTGGTTCTCTGGCTCTAAAGCAGCTCTACTGGCCTGGTTCTATGGCTCTAAAGCAGCTCTGCTGACCTGGTTCTCTGGCTCTAGAGCAGCTCTGCTGACGTGGTTCTCTTGCTCTAAAGCAGCTCTGCTGACCTGGCTCTCGCCCTCTAAAGCAGCTCTACTGAACTGGTTTCTCTGGCTCTAGAGCAGCCCTGCTGACCTTGTTCTCTGGCTCTAGAGCAGCTCTGCTGACCTGGGTCTTAGGCTCTAGAGCAGCTCTGCTGACCTGGTTCTCTCGCTCTAAAGCAGTTCTGCTGACCTGGTTCTCTCCCTCTAAAGCAGCTTTGATGACCTGGTTTCTCTGGCTCTACAACAGCTCTGCTGACCTGGTTCTCTGGCTCTAGAGCAGCTCTGCTGACCTGGGTCTTAGGCTCTAGAGCAGCTCTGCTGACCTGTTATCTGGCTCTAAAGCAGCTCTGCTGACCTGGTTCTCTGGCTCTAGAGCAGCTCTGCTGACCTCGGTCTTAGGTTCTAGAGCAGCTCTGCTGACCTGGTTCTCTGGCTCTAAAGCAGCTCTGCTGACCTGGTTCTATGACTCTAAAGCAGCTCTGCTGACCTGGTTCTCTCCCTCAAAATCAGCTCTGCTGACCTGGTTCTGTGCCTCTAGAGCAGCTCTGCTGACCTGGTTCTATGGCTCTAAAGCAGCTCTGCTGACCTGGTTCTCTGGCTCTAGAGCAGCTCTGCTGACCTGGTTCTCTTGCTCTAAAGCAGCTCTGCTGACCTGGTTCTCTCCCTCTAAAGCAGCTCTACTGAACTGGTTTCTCTGGCTCTACAGCAGCTCTGCTGACCTTGTTCTCCGGCTCTAGAGCAGCTCTGCTGACCTGGGTCTTAGGCTCTAGAGCAGCTCTGCTGACCTGGTTCTCTCGCTCTAAAGCAGTTCTGCTGACCTGGTTCTCTCCCTCTAAAGCAGCTTTGCTGACCTGATTTTTCTGGCTCTACAACAGCTCTGCTGACCTGGTTCTCTGGCTCTAAAGTAGCTCTGCTGATCCGGTTCTATGGCTCTAAAGCAGTTCTGCTGACATGGTTCTCTGGCTCTAGAGGAGCACTGCTGACCTGGTTCTCTCCCTCTAGAGCAGCTCTGCTGACCTAGTTCTCTTCCTATAAAGCAGCCCTACTGAACTGGTTTCTCTGGCTCTACAGCAGCTCTGCTGACTTGGTTCTATGGCTCTAAAGCAGCTCAGCTGGCCTGGTTCTCTGGCTCTAAAGCAGCTCTGCTGGCCTGGTTCTCTCCCTCTAAAGCAGCTCTGCTGACCTGGTTTATCTGGCTCTACAGCAGCTCTGCTGACCTGGTTCTCTGGCTCTACAACAGCTCTGCTGACCTGGTTCTCTGTCTCTAAAGAAGCTCTGCTGACCCGGTTCTATGGCTCTAAAGCAGTTCTGCTGACCTGGTTCTATCCCTCTAGAGCAGCTCTGCTGACCTGGTTCTCTGGCTGTAGAGCAACTCTGCTGACCTGGTTCTTAGGCTCTAGAGCAGCTCTGCTGACCTGGTTCTCTTCCTCTAGAGCAGCTCTGCTGACCTGGTTCTCTCCCTCTAAAGCAGCTCTACTGACCTGGTTTCTCTGGCTCTACAGAAGCTGTGGTGACCTAGTGCTCTGGCTCTAGAGCAGCACTGCTGACCTGGGTCTTAGGCTCTAGAGCAGCTCTGCTGACCTGGTTCTCTGGCTCTAAAGCAGCTCTACTGACCTGGTTCTATGGCTCTAAAGCAGCTCTGCTGACCTGGTTCTCTGGCTCTAGAGCAGCTCTGCTCACCTGGTTCTCTTGCTCTAAAGCAGCTCTGCTGACCTGGTTCTCTTCCTCTAAAGCAGCTCTACTGAACTGGTTTCTCTGGCTCTACAGCAGCTCTGCTGACCTTGTTCTCTGGCTCTAGAGCAGCTCTACTGACCTGGGTCTTGGGCTCTAGAGCAGCTCTGCTGACCTGGTTCTCTCGCTCTAAAGCAGTTCTGCTGACCTGGTTCTCTCCCTCTAAAGCAGCTTTGCTGACCTGGTTTCTCTGGCTCTACAACAGCTCTGCTGACCTGGTTCTCTGGCTCTAAAGCAGCTCTGCTGATCCGGTTCTATGGCTCTAAAGCAGTTCTGCTGACATGGTTCTCTGGCTCTAGAGGAGCTCTGCTGACCTGGTTCTCTCTTTCTAGAGCAGCTCTGCTGACCTGGTTCTCTTCCTCTAAAGCAGCTCTACTGAACTGGTTTCTCTGGCTCTACAGCAGCTCTGATGACCTGGTTCTCTGGCTCTAGAGCAGCTCTGCTGACCTGGGTCTTAGGATCTAGAGCAGCTCTGCTGACCTGGTTCTCTGGCTCTAAAGCAGCTCTGCTGACCTGGTTCTCTGGCTCTAAAGCAGCTCAGCTGGCCTGGTTCTCTGGCTATAAAGCAGCTCTGCTGGCCTGGTTCTCTCCCTCTAAAGCAGCTCTGCTGACCTGGTTTCTCTGGCTCTAAAGCAGCTCTGCTGACCTGGTTCTCTGGCTCTACAAAAAGCTCTGCTGACCTGGTTCTCTGGCTCTAAAGAAGCTCAGCTTACCCGGTTCTATGGCTCTAAAGCAGTTCTGCTGACCTGGTTCTCTGGCTCTACAGCAGCTCTGCTGACCTGGTTCTCTGGCTCTAGAGCAGCTCCGCTGACCTGGTTCTAAGGCTCCAGAGCAGCTCTGCTGACCTGGTTCTCTCCCTCTAGAGCAGCTCTGCTGACCTGGTTCTCTCCCTCTAAAGCAGCTCTACTGACCTGTTTCTCTGGCTCTACAGCAGCTCTGGTGACCTTGTTCTCTGGCACCAGAGCAGCTCTGCTGACCTGGGTCTTAGGCTCTAGAGCAGCTCTGCTGACCTGGTTCTCTGGCTCTAAAGCAGCTCTGCTGACCTGGTTCTATGGCTCTAAAGCAGCTCTGCGGACTTGGTTCTCTGGCTCTAGGGCAGCTCTGCTGACCTGGTTCTCTGGCTCTAAAGCAGCTCTGCTGGCCTGGTTCTCTGGCTCTAAAGCAGCTCTGCTGGCCTGGTTCTTTCCCTCTAAAACAGCTCTGCTGACCTGGTTGTCTGGCTCAAGAGCAGCTCTGCTGACCTGGTCGCTTGGCTCTAAAGCAGCTCTGCTGACCTGGTTCTCTCCCGCTAAAGCAGCTCTGCTGACCTGGTTCTCTCGCTCTAACGCAGCTCTACTGACCTGGTTTCTCTGGCTGTACAGCAGCTCTGCAGACCTGGTTCTCTGGCTCTAGAGCAGCTCTGCTGACCTGGTTCTTAGGCTCTAGAGCAGCTCTGCTGACCTGGTTCTCTGGCTCTAAAGCAGCTCTGCTGACCTGGTTCTATGGCTCTAAAGCAGCTCTGCTGACCTGGTTCTCTGGCTCTAGGGCAGCTCTGCTGACCTGGTTCTCTGGCTCTAAAGCAGCTCAGCTGACCTGGTTCTCTGGCTCTAAAGCAGCTCTGCTGGCCTGGTTCTCTGGCTTCAAAGCAGCTCTGCTGGCCTGGTTCTCTCCCTCTAAAGCAGCTCTGCTGACTTGGTTTCTCTGGCTCTAAAGAAGCTCTGCTGACCCGGATCTATGGCTCTAAAGCAGTTCTGCTGACCTGGTTTTCTGGCTCCACATCAGCTCTGCTGACCTGGTTCTCTGGCTCTAGAGCAGCTCTGTTGACCTGGTTCTTAGGCTCTAGAGCAGCTCTGCTGACCTGGTTCTCTTCCTCTAGAGCAGCTCTGCTGACCTGGTTCTCTCCCTCTAAAGCAGCTCTACTGACCTGGTTTCTCTGGCTCTACAGCAGCTCTGGTGACCTGGTTCTCTGGCTCTAGAGCAGCTCTGCTGACCTGGGTCTCAGGCTCTAGAGCAGCTCTGCTGACCTGGGTCTTTCCATCTAAAGCAGCTCTGCTGACCTGGTTTCTCTGGTTCTAGAGCAGCTATGCCAGCCTGGTTCTCTGGCTCTAAAGCAGCTCTGCTGACCTGGTTCTCGTCCTCTAAATCAGCTCTGCTGACCTGGTTCTCTGCCTCTAGAGCAGCTCTGCTGACCTGGTTCTGTGGCTCTAAAGTAGCTCTGCTGACCTGATTCTCTGGCTCTAGAGCAGCTCTGCTGACCTGGTTCTCTTGCTCTACAACAGCTCTGCTGACCTGGTTCTCTCCATCTAAAGCAGCTCTGCTGACCTGGTTTCTCTGGCTCTAGAGCGGCTCTGCTGACCTGGTTCTATGGCTCTAAAGCAGCTCTGCTGACCTGGTTCTCTCCCTCTAAAGCAGCTCTTCTGAACTGGTTTCTCTGGCTCTACAGCAACTCTGCTGACCTGGTTGTATGGCTCTAAAGCAGCTCTGCTGACTTGGTTCTCTTGCTCTAGGGCAGCTCTGCTGACCTGGTTCTCTGGCTCTAAAGCAGCTCAGCTGACCTGGTTCTCTGGCTCCAAATCAGCTCTGCTGACCTTGTTCTCTCCCTCTAGAGCAGCTCTGCTGACCTGGTTCTCTCCCTCTAAAGCAGCTCTACTGACCTGGTTTCTCTGGTTCTACAGCAGGTCTGGTGACCTTGTTCTCTGGCTCTAAAGCAGCTCTGCTGGCCTGGTTCTCTCCCCCTAAAGCAGCTCTGCTGACCTGGTTTCTCTGGCTCTAGAGCAGCTCTGCTGACCTGGTTCTATGGCTCTAAAGCAGCTCTGCTGACCTGGTTCTCTCCCTCTAAAGCAGCTCTTCTGAATTGGTTTCTCTGGCTCTACAGCAACTCTGCTGACCTGGTTGTATGGCTCTAAAGCAGCTCTGCTGACTTGGTTCTCTGGCTCTAGGGCAGCTCTGCTGACCTGGTTCTCTGGCTCTAAAGCAGCTCAGCTGACCTGGTTCTCTGGCTCTAAATCAGCTCTGCTGACCTTGTTCTCTCCCTCTAGAGCAGCTCTGCTGACCTGGGTCTCTCCCTCTAAAGCAGCTCTACTGACCTGGTTTCTCTGGTTCTACAGCAGCTCTGGTGACCTTGTTCTCTGACTCTAAAGCAGCTCTGGTGGCCTGGTTCTCTCCCTCTAAAGCAGCTCTGCTGACCTGGTTTCTCTGGCTCTAGAGCAGCTCTGCTGACCTGGTTCCCTGGCTCTACAACAGCTCTGCTGACCTGGTTCTCTGTCTCTAAAGAAGCTCTGCTGACCCGGTTCTATGGCTCTAGAGCAGCTCTGCTGACCTGGTTCTTAGGCTCTAGAGCAGCTCTGCTGACCTGGTTCTCTTCCTCTAGAGCAGCTCTGCTGACCTGGTTCTCTTCCTCTAGAGCAGCTCTGCTGACCTGGTTCTCTCCCTCTAAAGCAGCTCTACTGACCTGGTTTCTCTGGCTCTACAGCAGCTCTGGTGACCTGGTTCTCTGGCTCTAGAGCAGCTCTGCTGACCTGGGTCTCAGGCTCTAGAGCAGCTCTGCTGACCTGGTTCTCTGGCTCTAAATCAGCTCTGCTGACCTGGTTCCATGGCTCTAAAGCAGCTCTGCTGACCCGGTTCTCTCCATCTAAAGCAGCTCTGCTGACCTGGTTTCTCTGCCTCTAGAGCAGCTCTGCTGACCTGGTTCTATGGCTCTAAAGTAGCTCTGCTGACCTGATTCTCTGGCTCCACATCAGCTCTGCTGACCTGGTTCTCTGGCTCTAGAGCAGCTCTGCTGACCTGGTTCTTAGGCTCTAGAGCAGCTCTGCTGACCTGGTTCTTAGGCTCTAGAGCAGCTCTGCTGACCTGGTTCTCTTCCTCTAGAGCAGCTCTGCTGACCTGGTTCTTAGGCTCTAGAGCAGCTCTGCTGACCTGGTTCTTAGGCTCTAGAGCAGCTCTGCTGACCTGGCTCTCTTCCTCTAGAGCAGCTCTGCTGACCTGGTTCTCTCCCTCTAAAGCAGCTCTACTGACCTGGTTTCTCTGGCTCTACAGCAGCTCTGGTGACCTGGTTCTCTGGCTCTAGAGCAGCTCTGCTGACCTGGGTCTCAGGCTCTAGAGCAGCTCTGCTGACCTGGTTCTCTGGCTCTAAATCAGCTCTGCTGACCTGGTTCCATGGCTCTAAAGCAGCTGTGCTGACCCGGTTCTCTCCATCTAAAGCAGCTCTGCTGACCTGGTTTCTCTGCCTCTAGAGCAGCTCTGCTGACCTGGTTCTATGGCTCTAAAGTAGCTCTGCTGACCTGATTCTCTGGCTCTAGAGCAGCTCTGCTGACCTGGTTCTCTTGCTCTAAAACAGCTCTGCTGACCTGGTTCTCTCCCTCTAAAGCAGCTCTTCTGAACTGGTTTCTCTGGCTCTACAGCAACTCTGCTGACCTGGTTGTATGGCTCTAAAGCAGCTCTGCTGACTTGGTTCTCTGGCTCTAGGGCAGCTCTGCTGACCTGGTTCTCTGGCTCTAAAGCAGGTCAGCTGACCTGCTTCTCTGGCTCTAAATCAGCTCTGCTGGCCTGGTTCTCTGGCTATAAAGCAGCTCTGCTGGCCTGGTTCTCTCCCTCTAAAGCAGCTCTGCTGACCTGGATCCTCTGGCTCTACAGCAGATCTGCTGGCCTGGTTCTCTGGCTCTAAAGCAGCTCTGCTGGCCTGGTTCTCTCCCTCTAAAGCAGCTCTGCTGACCTGGTTCCTCTGGCTCTACAGCAGATCTGCTGACCTTGTTCTCTCCCTCTAGAGCAGCTCTGCTCACCTGGTTCTATCCCTCTAAAGCAGCTCTACTGACCTGGTTTCTCTGGCTCTACAGCAGCTCTGGTGACCTTGTTCTCTGGCTCTAGAGCAGCTCTGCTTACCTGTGTCTTAGGCTCTAAAGCAGCTCTGCTGACCTGGTTCTCTGGCTCTAGAGCAGCTCTGCCAACCTGGTTCTCTGGCTCTAAAGCAGTCCTGCTGATTGGGTTTTCTCCCTCTGAAGCAGCTCTGCTGACCTGGTTTCTCTGCCTCTACAACAGCTCTGCTGACCTGGTTCTCTGGCTCTAAAGCAGCTCTGCTGATCTGATTCTATGGCTCTAAAGCAGCTCTGCTGACCTGGTTTCTCTGGCTCTACAACAGCTCGGCTGACCTGGTTCTCTGGCTCTAAAGCAGTTCTGCTGATCTGGTTCTATGGCTCTAAAGCAGTTCTGCTGACATGGTTCCCTGGCTCTAGAGGAGCTCTGCTGACCTGGTTCTCTCCCTCTAGAGCAGCTCTGCTGACCTGGTTCTCTTCCTCTAAAGCAGCTCTACTGAACTGGTTTCTCTGGCTCTACAGCAGCTCTGCTGACCTGGGTCTCTCCCTCTAGAGCAGCTCTGCTGGCCTGGTTCTCTTCCTCTAAAGCAGCTCTGCTGACCTGGTTTCTCTGGCTCTAGAGCAGCTCTGCTGACCTGGTTCTCTGGCTCTACAACAGCTCTGCTGACCTGGTTCTCTGTCTCTAAAGAAGCTCTGCTGACCCGGTTCTATGGCTCTAAAGCAGTTCTGCTGACCTGGTTTTCTGGCTCCACATCAGCTCTGATGACCTGGTTCTCTGGCTCTAGAGCAACTCTGCTGACCTGGTTCTTAGGCTCTAGAGCAGCTCTGCTGACCTGGTTCTTAGGCTCTAGAGCAGCTCTGCTGACCTGGTTCTCTTCCTCTAGAGCAGCTCTGCTGACCTGGTTCTTAGGCTCTAGAGCAGCTCTGCTGACCTGGTTCTTAGGCTCTAGAGCAGCTCTGCTGACCTGGTTCTCATCCTCTAGAGCAGCTCTGCTGACCTGGTTCTCTCCCTCTAAAGCAGCTCTACTGACCTGGTTTCTCTGGCTCTACAGCAGCTCTGGTGACCTGGTTCTCTGGCTCTAGAGCAGCTCTGCTGACCTGGGTCTCAGGCTCTAGAGCAGCTCTGCTGACCTGGTTCTCTGGCTCTAAATCAGCTCTGCTGACCTGGTTCCATGGCTCTAAAGCAGCTCTGCTGACCTGGTTCTCTCCATCTAAAGCAGTTCTGCTGACCTGGTTTATCTGGTTCTAGAGCAGCTATGCCGGCCTGGTTCTCTGGCTCTAAAGCAGCTCTGCTGACCTGGTTCTCTTCCTCTAAATCAGCTCTGCTGACCTGGTTCTCTGCCTCTAGAGCAGCTCTGCTGACCTGGTTCTATGGCTCTAAAGTAGCTCTGCTGACCTGATTCTCTGGCTCTAGAGCAGCTCTGCTGACCTGGTTCTCTTGCTCTAAAACAGCTCTGCTGACCTGGTTCTCTCCCTCTAAAGCAGCTCTTCTGATCTGCTTTCTCTGGCTCTACAGCAACTCTGCTGACCTGGTTGTATGGCTCTAAAGCAGCTCTGCTGACTTTGTTCTCTGGCTCTAGGGCAGCTCTGCTGACCTGGTTCTCTGGCTCTAAAGCAGGTCAGCTGACCTGGTTCTCTGGCTCTAAATCAGCTCTGCTGGCCTGGTTCTCTGGCTCTAAAGCAGCTCTGCTGGCCTGGTTCTCTCCCTCTAAAGCAGCTCTGCTGACCTGGTTCCTCTGGCTCTACAGCAGATCTGCTGACCTGGTTCTCTGGCTCTACAACAGCTCTGCTGACCTTGTTCTCTCCCTCTAGAGCAGCTCTGCTGACCTGGTTCTCTCCCTCTAAAGCAGCTCTACTGACCTGGTTTCTTTGGCTCTACAGCAGCTCTGGTGACCTTGTTCTCTGGCTCTAGAGCAACTCTGCTGACCTGGTTGTATGGCTCTAAAGCAGCTCTGCTGACTTTGTTCTCTGGCTCTAGGGCAGCTCTGCTGACCTGGTTCTCTGGCTCTAAAGCAGGTCAGCTGACCTGGTTCTCTGGCTCTAAATCAGCTCTGCTGGCCTGGTTCTCTGGCTCTAAAGCAGCTCTGCTGGCCTGGTTCTCTCCCTCTAAAGCAGCTCTGCTGACCTGGTTCCTCTGGCTCTACAGCAGATCTGCTGACCTGGTTCTATGGCTCTACAACAGCTCTGCTGACCTGGTTCTCTCACTCTAGAGCCGCTCTGCTGACCTGGTTCTATCCCTCTAAAGCAGCTCTACTGACCTGGTTTCTCTGGCTCTACAGCAGCTCTGGTGACCTTGTTCTCTTGCTCTAGAGCAGCTCTCCTGACCTGGGTCTTAGGCTCTAAAGCAGCTCTGCTGACCTGGTTCTCTGGCTCTAGAGCAGCTCTGCCGACCTGGTTCTCTGGCTCTAAAGCAGTCCTGCTGACTGGGTTTTCTCCCTCTAAAGCTGCTCTGCTGACCTGGCTTCTCTGCCTCTACAACAGCTCTGCTGACCTGGTTCTCTGGCTCTAAAGCAGCTCTGCTGATCTGGTTCTATGGCTCGAAAGCAGCTCTGCTGACCTGGTTTCTCTGGCTCTACAACAGCTCGGCTGACCTGGTTCTCTGGCTCTAAAGCAGCTCTGCTGATCTGGTTCTATGGCTCTAAAGCAGTTCTGCTGACATGGTTCCCTGGCTCTAGAGGAGCTCTGCTGAACTGGTTCTCTCCCTCTAGAGCAGCTCTGCTGACCTGGTTCTCTTCCTCTAAAGCAGCTCTACTGAACTGGTTTCTCTGGCTCTACAGCAGCTCTGCTGACCTGGGTCTCTCCCTCTAGAGCAGCTCTGCTGACCTGGTTCTCTCCCTCTAAAGCAGCTCTACTGACCTGGTTTCTCTGGCTCTACAGCAGCTCTGGTGACCTTGTTCTCTGGCACCAGAGCAGCTCTGCTGACCTGGGTCTTAGGCTCTAGAGCAGCTCTGCTGACCTGGTTCTCTGGCTCTAAAGCAGCTCTGCTGACCTGGTTCTATGGCTCTAAAGCAGCTCTGCGGACTTGGTTCTCTGGCTCTAGGGCAGCTCTGCTGACCTGGTTCTATGGCTCTAAAGCAGCTCTGCGGACTTGGTTCTCTGGCTCTAGGGCAGCTCTGCTGACCTGGTTCTCTGGCTCTAAAGCAGCTTAGCTGACCTGGTTCTCTGGCTCTAAAGCAGCTCTGCTGGCCTGGTTCTCTCCCTCTAAAGCAGCTCTGCTGACCTGGTTTCTCTGGCTCTAAAGCAGCTCTGCTGACCTGGTTCTCTGGCTCTACAACAGCTCTGCTGACCTGGTTCTCTGGCTCTAAAGAAGCTCTGCTGACCCGGTTCTATGGCTCTAAAGCAGTTCTGCTGACCTGGTTCTCTGGCTCTACAGCAGCTCTGCTGACCTGGTTCTCTGGCTCTAGAGCAGCTCTGCTGACCTGGTTCTAAGGCTCTAGAGCAGCTCTGCTGACCTGGTTCTCTCCCTCTAGAGCAGATGTGCTGACCTGGTTCTCTCCCTCTAGAGCAGCTCTACTGACCTGGTTTCTCCGGCTCTACAGCAGCTCTGGTGACCTTGTTCTCTGGCACCAGAGCAGCTCTGCTGACCAGGGTCTTAGGCTCTAGAGCAGCTCTGCTGACCTGGTTCTCTGGCTCTAGGGCAGCTCTGCTGACCTGGTTCTCTGGCGCTAAAGCAGCTCAGCTGACCTGGTTCTCTGGCTCTAAAGCAGCTCTGCTGGCCTGGTTCTCTCCCTCTAAAGCAGCTCTGCTGACCTGGTTTCTCTGGCTCTAAAGCAGCTCTGCTGACCTCGTTTTTCTGGCTCTACAACAGCTCTGCTGACCTGGTTCTCTGGCTCTAAATAAGCTCTGCTGACCCGGTTCTATGGCTCTAAAGCAGTTCTGCTGACCTCGTTCTCTGGCTCTAGAGCAGCTCTGCTGACCTGGTTCTCTGGCTCTAGAGCAGCTCTGCTGACCTGGTTCTAAGGCTCTAGAGCAGCTCTGCTGACCTGGTTCTCTCCCTCTAGAGCAGCTCTGCTGACCTGGTTCTCTCCCTCTAAAGCAGCTCTACTGACCTGGTTTCTCTGGCTCTACAGCAGCTCTGGTGGCCTTGTTCTCTGGCACCAGAGCAGCTCTGCTGACCTGGGTCTTAGGCTCTAGAGCAGCTCTGCTGACCTGGTTCTCTGGCTCTAAAGCAGCTCTGCTGACCTGGTTCTATGGCTCTTAAGTAGCTCTGCGGACTTGGTTCTCTGGCTCTAGGGCAGCTCTGCTGACCTGGTTCTCTGGCTCTAAAGCAGCTCAGCTGACCTGGTTCTCTGGCTCTAAAGCAGCTCTGCTGGCCTGGTTCTCTGGCTCTAAAGCAGCTCTGCTGGCCTGGTTCTTTCCCTCTAAAACAGCTCTGCTGACGTGGTTCTCTGGCTCAAGAGCAGCTCTGCTGACCTGGTCGCTTGGCTCTAAAGCAGCTCTGCTGACCTGTTCTCTCCCGCTAAAGCAGCTCTGCTGACCTGGTTCTCTCGCTCTAACGCAGCTCTACTGACCTGGTTTCTCTGGCTGTACAGCAGCTCTGCAGACCTGGTTCTCTGGCTCTAGAGCAGCTCTGCTGACCTGGCTCTTAGGCTCTAGAGCAGCTCTGCTGACCTGGTTCTCTGGCTCTAAAGCAGCTCTGCTGACCTGGTTCTATGGCTCTAAAGCAGCTCTGCTGACCTGGTTCTCTGGCTCTAGGGCAGCTCTGCTGACCTGGTTCTCTGGCTCTAAAGCAGCTCAGCTGACCTGGTTCTCTGGCTCTAAAGCAGCTCTGCTGGCCTGGTTCTCTGGCTTTAAAGCAGCTCTGCTGGCTTGGTTCTCTCCCACTAAAGCAGCTCTGCTGACCTGGTTTCTCTGGCTCTAAAGCAGCTCTGCTGACCTGGTTCTCTGGCTCTACAACATCTCTGCTGACCTGGTTCTCTGTCTCCAAAGAAGGTCTGCTGACCTGGTTCTATGGCTCTAAAGCAGTTCTGCTGACCTGGTTCTCTGGCTCTACAGCAGCTCTGCTGACCTGGTTCTCTGGCTCTAGAGCAGCTCTGTTGACCTGGTTCTCTGGCTTTACAACATCTCTGCTGACCTGGTTCTCTGTCTCTAAAGAAGCTATGCTGACCCGGTTCTATGGCTCTAAAGCAGTTCTGCTGACCTGGTTCTCTGGCTCTACAGCAGCTCTGCTGACCTGGTTCTCTGGCTCTAGAGCAGCTCTGCTGACCAGGTTCTATCCCTCTAGAGCAGCTCTGCTGACCTGGTTTCTCTGGCTCTACAGCAGCTCTGGTGACCTTGTTCTCTGGCTCTAGAGCAGCTCTGCTGACCTGGGTCTTAGACTCTAGAGCAGCTCTGCTGACCTGGTTCTCTTGCTCTAAAGCAGCTCTGCTGACCTGGTTCTCTGGCTCTAGGGCAGCTCTGCTGACCTGGTTCTCTGGCTCAAAAGCAGCTCAGCTGACCTGGTTCTCTGGCTCTAAAGCAGCTCTGCTGGCCTGGTTCTCTGACTCCAAAGCAGCTCTGCTGGACAGGTTCTCTCCCTCTAAAACAGCTCTGCTGACCTGGTTCTCTGACTCAAGAGCAGCTCTGCTGACCTGGTAGCTTGGCTCTAAAGCAGCTCTGCTGACCTGGTTCTCTCCCGCTAAAGCAGCTCTGCTGACCTGGTTCTCTCGCTTTAAAGCAGCTCTACTGACCTGGTTTCTCTGGCTGTACAGCAGCTCTGCTGACCTGGTTCTCTGGCTCTAGAGCAGCTCTGCTGACCTGGTTCTTAGGCTCTAGAGCAGCTCTGCTGACCTGGTTCTCTGGCTCTAAAGCAGCTCTGCTGACCTGGTTCTATGGCTCTAAAGCAGATCTGCTGACCTGGTTCTCTCCCTCTAAATCAGCTCTGCTTACCTGATTATCTGCCTCTGGAGCAGCTCTGCTGACCTGGTTCTATGGCTCTAAAGCAGCTCTGCTGACCTGGTTCTCTGGCTTTAGAGCAGCTCTGCTGACCTGGTTCTCTTGCTCTAAAGCAGCTCTGCTGGCCTGGTTCTCTCCCTCTAAAGCAGCTCTGGTGACCTGGTTTCTTTGGCTCTAGAACAGCTCTGCTGACCTGGTTCTCTGGCTCTAAAACAGCTCTGCTGACCTGGTTATCTCCCTCTAAAGCAGCTCTGCTGACCTGGTTCTCTCGCTCTAAAGCAGCTCTGCTGACCTGGTTCTATGGCTCTAAAGCAGCTCTGCTGACCTGGTTCTCTGGCTCTAGAGCAGCTCTGCTGACCTGGTTCTCTGCCTCTAAAGCAGCTCTGCTGACCTGGTTCTCTCCCTCTAAAGAGCTCGCTGACCTGGTTCTCTGGCTCTAAATCAGCCCTGCTGACCTGGTTCTCTGCCTCTAGAGCAGCTCTGCAGACCTGGTTCTATGGCTCTAAAGCAGTTCTGCTGACCTGGTTCTCGCCCTCTAAAGCAGCTCTGCTGACCTGCTTTCTCTGGCTCTACAGCAGCTCTGCTGACCTGGTTCTCGGCCTCTAGAGCAGCTCTGCTGACCTGGGTCTCTGGCTCTAGAGCAGCTCTGCTGACCCAGGTCTCTGGTTCTAGAGCAGCTCTGCTGACCTGCTTCATAGGCTCTAGAGCAGCTCTGCAGACCTGGTTCTCCGGCTCTACAACAGCTCTGCTGACCTGGTTTCTCTGGCTCTACAGCAGCTCTGCTGACCTGGTTCTCTGAGCTCACGATGCACGCACCCGCCTTCCTGAAAATATATTTAAAAATAAGATACGTTTATTATAAGTACAAATATATTATTTTTATGAATATCTTAGATAATCTCTTGCCCTAATATGTATATTAAAGACACATACATATCATTTTGGAACACACATTTTTTTTGCGGGAGTTGCGCACCCCAGCATGTATATGACCTCACACGGGACCCGCCACCGCGCAAGCATCTCGTACCATAATGCGCATTTGTCGCAAATGCGCGGAGCAGTAGTCGCGGACTGGTCGAATACCAATCACGCACATCACGTAATATTAAATGTATATGATGTAACTGAAAAACACGCAGCTGTCGCACACTCCACGCGGATCCTTCACAACTTTTCTAAAATGGCGGCTAGAATCCGCTCACCCACCGTGATGTGTACACTTTGAGTGCGTGAATCCGAAAATTAATTTAAAAAAATGTTAAAAAGAAAATAATATAAATATATTAAAATAAAAAATGAAAACAAAAAAATGTATCAATATTTCAGTTTGAAAGTTAAAAAAAAAAATTGTTCAGAAAAATATATAATGTTATTTAATGAATAAAATATTTATACATAAACAGTTAAAAACTGTAGAAAATCAGTACAAAAAAATAGGTATAACTACTATCACACTTAAAAATTAGCATTTAAAAAACCTTTGAAATTCACTGAAAAAAAAAATAGGTTTCAGTGACATTATAGTTAGAAATTAGCATTTAAAAAAGCTATGACGGGGGAATTTCTATGGTTTTGTACGAGTGAAATGGCCAGCTAACTATAAAACCCCTGAAACCTATGTTTTTTTCTGTGAATTTCTAAGGTTTTTTAAATGCAAATTTCTAACTATAACGTCTCTGAAACCTATGTTTTTTTTAGTGAATATATATATATAAAAGAAATCTTTATCAAGCCCCCATTCTATGGCTTCAATAAACAGAATCCATTACCTCACGGAAGCTTTTGTCGGCGCCATACAAGAGAGAACAAAATGCTTATTTAGGGGAATGCTTTACATTTGTATTGTGAGTACCATGCACAAAGAGCCGTGTTATTGTATTAAAAAGAACCATCTGTAGCACAAACAATGGCATCAAATTATCTTTGAATACCCAGTGAAAAAAATATAAAGCTTTCGCTTTATAATGTGAGATGGGGGCATGCGGCAATGTTAGGATAACTGATTTTTTTGTTGTTGTCGGCAGCGCATTCTGTTCCTTTTAAAAGAAAACAACCATTTGGGTTTTAAGTCATAAACATGTTTTCTTGTTCCAGGGACTGCGGTTTAAAAACCGGGGCTGGGGACTGGAGGATGCAGAGGCGCTCGGACGGGGATGGTGGCCGACGGAGAAGGACTGTGCCCTGCTTGGAGTGCCAGGGAGGAGCGGCAGGCGCCACCGCTGCTGGTCTGGCATGACACACTGGGTGTCTACCTGTACCCTGGACCCTTCAGGACACACATCTCACACACTGGCAGGTGAGCAGCTGATTCAAACTTTGGCAGTGCCCTCCCCTGCGTGGCAGCTCGCAAAAGACAAGAAGTGCCCTCTCAGAGCCATCCACTCTTTGACTTGAGCTGGCATATATTAGACTCAATGGCTATGGATGTGTTTACTCTCATTAACCTCGACTCGTTTGTACCTGTTGTTGACTCACTCACTACGAAAGTCAAACTCGTAATGTTGGTTTGTACATTAAAAGTGTAAAAGAGAATAATGAGTGGCGTGAATTTGTTATTTACTTATTTTAGACAGTTTGACTTGTCCACTAGACAAGTTATATGTAAGTATTGCTGCAATAAGTTAGAGGAAAACAAAATGCTTGCTAGAGAGGTACACAACAACTTAGAAATAGTACCTGTTTTAGATGTAATTACAAATTTGAATGTTTATGAATCCATGTTAATACAGTCTATACATCAATTTCAAGCTACAGTTCGCATGGTGCCAAAGACAGGAAAATTACCTCCAACTGAGCTCCAGAAAGGTCTCAAAGTTAGAGTTGTATACTTGCCATTAAGGAAAATATTGAAACTATAGGGGTACAGAGAAATTTGGGAGAGGGACTTGGAATTCTAGTAACTGGTGTCCAACCAAGAGTAAAAAGATATGGCAAGAGTTAGTAGATGTTAGTAAAGTTAAAAATGCATCTTTATATCTGGTACAAAATAACATATATTATAAAAATTCAGAAATTCTTCAAGATATCACACATCTGGAGGACAATACATCATCATCGACAGGTCAGATAGAAAAAGTGGATCAATCCAGAGTAGAAGAAACTTATGAACATTATACCATCCATCCCCTGCATTTAAAGAAATTGTTGGTCATGCTATTGATCTATATCACCTAAAACAAGCAAAAGGAACTCCCTAAAGTGTTTGGGAATTGTTTTTTGAAGCTCGTTGTTTCCCTTCCCTCATCTCTTTCCTACGTGAGTAGGTTGTAGGTATGATGATCAGCCTGTACAAATACCAGCGGCAGAGTACATATCTACTAGACTTTATTCAGAGGACCATAGATTTTATCAATGTATCCCTTATATGTTTCATCAATTATTTGAAAGTGATTTGTTTGCATTGTCTTATTCCGTAAACCACATTTTGAAAACAGGAGTAAATCTGCAAAATCTATGCGCAAGAGAATTTGTTGAGAAAATTCACCGAACAGATGAACAGCTGTAATACAACTTGATTAATCTCATGGCATGTCAACATGGGACCTATGAATATTGGTATAATTGTTACAGTGAACTAAAATGCATGTTGAGAAATTTAGGAGCACCTACATGATTTCTAACACTCAGTTGTGCTGAGTTTGCATAGGATGACCTATTTCAATCTTTGCAAAAGGCAAATTCAAATATAAAAGATATTGATCTAAAGACACCAGGAGAACTTTGTTCATTGGACCCTGCAGATGCTTGCATATATTTTAACCACAGATTTCAAGCCATGATCTGCAATAAAAGTATTTCACCCTCCCGGTGAAGTGAATGATTTCTTTTGGCACAAAGAATACCAAGCCAGAGGTGCTCCACATATTCACATACTATTATGGGTAAAAGATGCATCAAAGTGTGGAACATACACTGATGAGTCTGTGTTGTCTTTCATAGAGCAGTTTGTGACTTGCATCATCCCAAAGGAGAGTGTTGACAAAATGTTAAGAAAACAAGTTCGACGATTCCAAAATCATAGCTTATGTTATGTTAACAAATATTTCTAGAGAGCATGTTCACCAGACGGTCTCTTGGAGCTAGGTAGCTTATTCAATATTGATCATCAGTTATTGGTAAGCCTATTTAAAGAGCCATGTTTTCAGTAGTTCTCTAAGTCTAACATAGTTAGTAGTAATCCTGAGTTCCAATGGCAATGAATTCCAAGCTGGAGGGGCAATGATGGAGAACCTACACATTCCTGTCCTTATTTTTTCAAATGGGGGAATATCCAGATAGTCTCAGATAGATCTCAGTTCTCTGGTAGGGCGGTATTTACGAACTCAAGATTTAAAAAAGGTGGACAGTCCATATGTGAGGCTTTAAAGACTGTACAGCACACCTTGAACATTGCTCTCTGTGTCACAGGCAACCAGTGGAGGTCCTTAGTCACCTGGGAGATGTGGCCATATTTGGGCAGATGATATATTAGCTGGGCAGCCTGACTTTGAATTAGCTGGAGCCTACGCAGAAGGAATGTGGGGAGGCCCAAATAGAGAGAATTGGCATAGTCAATTCGTGACATGACTAAGGCTATTATAACTTGAGTCAAGGACATCCCTAGTAAGGAATTTCTATATCTTTTTTATGAGTCGGAGTTGACAGAAGCATTCCGAAGTCACTGCGCCTACCTGCTGCTTGAATGATGGCTCCTCTTCAATAATGGCACTGAGACGTTTAACCGCCTTTTTGGGCAGGGGGGCGGGCCCATCTCGCTGGGCCAGAGGGAAGAATTCCAGAGATCCACCTTGTTTTTTAAAATAGCTTTCTCAGTTTTATCAGAGTTTAGCTTCAGGTGGTTACTGTTCATTCAGTCGTGGATGAATAGCATAGTGTCTTGAAACTACTGTTTAGATATGGGGCTATCAATAATCATATATAGCAGTTGCATGTCGTCAGCGTAGTTGGTGTGGGAAATACTATCGTAAAAAATATCGATTGAAATTTTCTTTTTATACAAGATCTCAGAAGGAAGAGTTAACAGCTCTTTGGCTGCAGTCAAACATACCCTTACAAGGAAATCACCAAAGAACACTTACAATCTCAGAAGAACAGAAGCTTCAAAACAAATCAATGACTCCAATCTTTTCATTTTGAAGATGTGGAATGCGAATATGGATCTACAGTTTGTTGTAGATAATTCAATTGTTGTTGCTCGGTATGTAACCTCTTATATTGTGGAAATATGGATTTTTATGGTCAGTTATGTCCCCTATCTTGGACCCCAACGGTTTCATGTATAAATCACAAGTACATGTATGTTCCCTCCAGTTCCAGTTATGAAGACGCAAACACATGTGCGTCCATCGTCAACATGTCCTCTTTCAGATCCGCCATGAATGGGTCGGATATTCCATTCCTAAGTATGAAAGGCCACCGGCTTTATATGGTTCATTTATCCCATTTTACAGTCCAGGCGAGTAGGCCCTGATTCTGCCATTAAGCCTTTTCCTGCCTTCTGCCTCTGAAAGCTCCAGTCTGAGCTCGCATCTGTATCCATGAACTTTGTCCTACTCCCTGCGCGGCTAACGGTGCCTGACTCGATCTGTCTGCTTGCCAAAAACTGTATTTCACCTTCGAGATTATCTGCTCCGCTCCCTATCCAATGCATTCCTGTCTAGTAGTTTAAGTAAACATTCTTCCAGCTACCGAGCAAAGGGCCCGGCTTCTCTGTCTTTATGCAAGTAATTCATAGCCCTGTTACTATGGAAGATTTCTGCCCTCGCATCTAGTGTAGACACTTAGACGCTTGTACACGCACTCACAGTCAGTATAGAATAGATTTTGTTCGAAAGACCTTTCTTTTTGGATAACATAGTTCTTTAAACATAGGATGTTAGATATGATTTGGGATTAGGTTGACTTGACCCCCCAGACTTCTGTCTCCACATGTAGAGCTAAATGTCAAGTCCCCTTCACCCCCTAGTTGCACGTCAATCACACGTCATGCTGCTGCGCGCGCATCTCTGCCGAGTATTTCTGCTGACATTGCGAAATTCTTTCATGGAACCTCCCTATTGTGACATCATACCTGATGACGTTCTTTAAGTTACGCCCAGTTACACCCATTTTAGTTACGCATGTATGTTTTATCTTTTGTTACGCCCCCTGCATCTGTTTCACTGTAATGCCTATTGTATAAAAATGATTACTTGTCAATAAAGTAGGGTTCCTTCACTTCCTGAACCTTCGTGGTGATGGAATATGGAGTCCATCAATTCGAATTGATTTTGGAATAAAGCCCGTTCCGAACCTCTAATACCACGGATTCTGCCTCTTATTTTTCTGAGCTATTATTATTAATTTTCCGCATCAAATTAAGTTCCGGTAATTAAATTATTTACCACATATATGGCGCCCGAATAGGGACACTTTCTCATCTCACGCGCCGGAGGTGCGTTGCAGGCCCGGTCTCCTGCCACAGCTGGACGGACCACAACGCGTACCCACAGGATTTCCTGTATCTCCCTCCGGCCGAGCGGGGGTAACTGAGGCTGCGATCAACACCCAGACGAGGCGGTGAGAAGTGCGAAGTATCCCGACCAGAGCCTAGCTGAGAGAGCAAGATCCGAGGTATACAGAGGCCCACCAGTTTCCGAGGTTCCGAAGTTTCGAGTCGAGTCCAGTCCGGTTCAAGTCCAGTTCAGTTCAGTTCCGAGGCCTTCCGTTCCGAGCTACCCGGTGAGTACCATTGTCGGGGAGGCGTTCTGACGTGCACATAGTTTGTGCCGGTCAAGACGGGTTTGGGTACACAAATCCGGTCTGCACTGTTTCAGCAGTGTATCTGTACTGTTTAGCAGTATATCAAGTATGTCTAGTATATAATTCAGAATTATCTAGTTAGTACCGAGTATTATGCTTAGTGACTAGTTCCCTAAATGGCCATCATTGTTTATTCATTAAATGTTAAATGTTAAATGTTTTAAATACGTTCTGCATACTGTGGTGTGAATGACTGTTCATTATTGTGTTTTGTTGTATTAAACGTGTTCAAAATTAGGTATCAGATCAGTTCTCAATATGCCGCTCTTTTCGAAATTAAGACAGATCAAAACTAGAAAAGGGGTACTCGAAGAAGCTGTTCCCATTCCTCCTAGGGACACTCCAGGGTACTTCATGTATCATAAACATGGCCTGGACGCCATATTATTTCTTGATTTATGGGTAGACTACACCAAGGAATTACCAGAAAGTCAGAGGTGGCCCGCAGCTGGGACCTGGGATGCAGATTGCATCATGAAAGTAGAGGAAGAATTATGGAAAAAGAAAGCTAGACAGTCACAGAAAGATGCCACTGAATTATGGCGTAAAGAATCATATAGACGTACAGAAAAAGCGCTCAGACAGGAAGAGAAAAGTAAGGAGAATTCAAATAAAGTTCGAGAAAATCTATTAATTGAAGAAGGTACTCGAGTAAAATCAGAACAAATAGACAGACAAAGAAATGCCCTTATGAATGGTATGTATCCTCTTCTGGCCGAAGGGTTACCTAAGGCTACTCCGGAGATACCAAAAGACTTGCCACCCCCATTGTTTCCGATAAAAGTACATCCCAAAGGGCATCCCAGAACCGCAGAAGATGTTTTTCTTTCCTCTTATTTAGACGACGCAGCTCCCGAGTATGCTAATACTGCGCCACATAGACCGCCTGCCGAGGGGGTTCAACGCCAAGACCCTCCTCCGTCTGTACCTCCGCAACAGCAAACTCCGACACAAGTTCCGGCAAGCACATCTGTTTCTACATCTGTATCCACACCTATGGTTGCTATATCACGTTCAACAAATCCTTTCACACCCAGCACCCCAGGTGGTGCTACCGGAGGTACATCAAACATTTTTTCCACGCCACCCAGAGTAAATAAACTTTCCTTTCAAGAATTAGCCCACCAACGTACGCCCAAACTAGTAACTCCCGACACGCTCAAGGAACTTCTAATAGATTGTAGATATGACCCTGTGCCCGGAAAAGGGGACGAAATGCTGCTGGCATCATTACGTATCCGACGAGCTGCAATATATTTAGGGAGGCTACCAGGAATGACTACACATTTAGAAAATATATATCACTTTGTCCAGTCAGGGCGAGATTCTGAGAGTATTAACAGAGCCATGGAGTACCAAAAAGTGGAAATACAGGGGGAACTGTTACGTTTCCTCATAAACTGTGTGATCAGAAATCAAGACCGACCAGGGGTAAATCCGGAAGAAATGCAAATTCTTACCACATGGAGTCGGAATATATCAGAGGGGAGACATGATAAACGATCATGTATAGTAGCTATGTGCCGCAAGATCCGCAAAGAAGTAGAACGAATACACGAAGAAAGATTAGCAGTAGACGAACCTGAACAAACAGAGGAGGAGGAAGAATTAGAACTGCCCACAGGACAGTTAGAAACCATGGCCTATGTAGGTAGAGGAAGATCTTGCAATAATACTAGATGCTTTACTGATCCGATACGTCCGATACGTCCAGATAATAGCAGAAAATTTCAAACCCCTATAATAAATATAAGGTCCCCCGAACATTCGTTCCAAACCGCTGACAAATTACTCCGAGAACGAAGGGGTTATCATATACTCGATTCCATGGACGAACAAGAATTAGCCAGGTCAGCCGTTCACTGGGTCGATAGTCCCGGAAAATATAGTGATGATACACTAGCGCACACGTTTTTGAACCTCACCCCAGATGAACAGCGTTTAGCTGGTATCTATATGATTCAACAACTCCTTATATTATATAAAAGCCAACACTCCGATCCCGGTCCCTTACCTGATATATTGACTGAATTACTCACGAATAAATGGAGAGGTTCAGGTACTGAGTTAATTAGAGAAATACTAGAATCCAGAAAGCAGTACATTCTTTTTGTATGTCCCGAACATGTCTCACTACCCATCAAGGAAAGAACGACGTATTACATGGATAGACAGAATCCCTTACGCGAAGTGCACCCGATAAAAGGTGAGGACAATGAGTTTAAACGTGTATTTGTATACACACCTATATCTAAAATAGAACTATTAGAAATGAAGAAAGTGGTACCCAGTCATGACAAAGACCCAGCGGGTTTCCACCGTGAAATTAAAGATATGTTACTCATGGGAGAATATACCTATCCCGACATTATGACAATATTGAAGGTATTAATGCCTGCGGGCATTTACGAAAAACTCAAGGAAAAGGATTGGGAGGTAGGAGACCAGAAGATAGATTGGACAGCATTAGAAAACGAAGAAAAAGCTCGAGGTCCAGGTTCAGGGCTTGGGGAAAAGACCAAAACACTACCAGGTTTACTAGTACAGGTACTGCCACGTTTATTAACTACGAAAAAGGAACACTGGGGTGCAATCTCAGCCTGTAAACAAAAACCAGATGAAGACACTAGTGATTTCTATTGCCGATTTGAAAAATGTTTTGGTATAAATAGTGGAATAAAAGCAAGTAGCGAATCGTATCCACATCTGTTTGTGACAAAATTAGTTGAAAATTCCTTGCCCCAAGTTAAGAATAGAGTATTGAAATTCGAGAGTACCTGGCAAGGTAACACTCCGTCACAAATGTTACAAATGCTACAGTACCATCACAATAGAATTAGAGAGGAACAAGAACATGAACAAAGACGCATGAAAGACACGAAAATGAAAATGCTAGTTTCCCAGACAGTCCCAACTGACGGTCATAAAAAGGGTATGACACAGTCCAGTGTTTCAGCAGGTCCTGTAAAAGGGACGTGCAACTATTGTAAACAGCCAGGTCATTATGTACACGATTGTCCAGTTTTAAAACATAATATCGCCATAGGTAACACAAAAGAAAGACCACGACCACTTAGACAGGATCAGAACCAACAAGGAGCCCCGCAGCATGCACAGTCCATGCCAGCTCCGCAACAGTCTATGCCTGCTCCACCACCGCAGCCTATTGCTGCCACACAAACAACGACACAACAGATGTACCAGACCGCACAGTATGACTATCCTGATTATCAACGATACTCATGAAACAGCCTAGAGAGGGAAGTTGGCTTACCCCTTATTGAGGTCCCTGTAGATCAAGAAGGACCTTATGTACACAGTGAACTATTAGGCCAAGATAGAAAATTTTTACTTGATACAGGGGCAAGCCGAACAACAATAAAACGTAGTGAAGTTCCAGGGGCACCCCTCTCAGGCTCACAGAATATTTCCCTTGGCTTTTCAGGAAAACCTAACATTAACGAAGTATCACAGCCTCTTCCACTTACGATTGGCCCCTTGACACGAACTACAGATTTATTGCTTACTAAATCATGTCCAGAAAACCTGTTAGGTATAAAAACATTGAAAGCTCTAGGAGCTATAATATGTTGTTCTCCGGAAGGAGTAAGATTGTTTTTACGTGATTTCAAAGGGCACTATGTGTCCCGAGACATGGATGACCGACTGCAGACTTTACCCACACATTTATGGGCACAAGGCCCTACAGATGTTGGTTGCATGAACATTACACCATATCGAGTCACACTAAAGACAGGAGTGGTACTACCACGAATGCGACAATACAAGTTACCCCCAGATGCTGTAGTGGCTTTACTGCAAATCATTGACGAGCTTATTACCCAAGGAGTGGTTGTGGAAACAGACTCCAATGTATGTAATTCACCGATAATTCCGATTCTTAAACGAACTGATCCAACAGCCCCGCCAGTATATCGATTGGTTATTGATCTGCGCGAATTAAATAAATGCATTGTACCACAATACCCCGTAGTCCCAGACATTTCTTCATTACTGACAGCCATTGATTCCGAAGCAACATTCTTTACTGTAATTGATCTCAAGAATGCCTTTTTCAGCGTCCCAATAGATCCGGAAAGCCAATACTTGTTCGGATTTAGTTTAAATGGACGAAGCTTTAAATTCACACGCGCACCTCAAGGATTCACAGAAAGCCCCAGCATCTATAGCCAAGCACTGAAACGAGAACTTGACAGTATCCACATGCCAGTCAACACTGCCCTGCTTCAATATGTCGATGATCTGCTGATCACCGCTAGAAGCGAACTTGAATGTGAAAAAGCCTCACTGACGGTTTTACAATTTTTGGCCGAAAAGGGGCACAAGGTGTCCCCTTCTAAGCTGCAATTCTGTGTCCAGCGAGTTGTTTACCTTGGGCACTCGCTGTCCAAGGAGGGAAGGCAGCTTACACCAGATCGCATCCAGTTAATTGCTAACATGTCAATACCCAAGACACAAAAGGAGGTGCGGGCTTTCATAGGCCTCACTTCATATTGTAGGCAGTGGATCCCTCAGTATGCATTTCTAGCAAAACCACTCATTCAGTTGACAACGCAGGAGGCAGCCACATCGACTGTCCTCCCTTGGACTCAGGAACATACACAAGCTTTTGAAAGCCTAAAGAAAGCTTTATGTCAAGCACCTGTTTTAGCAACACCATGTTACAATAAACAGTTTACACTCTTTGTTACAGAACGCGAAGGTACTGCCTTGTCAGTACTCACACAGGAACAAGCAGGATCACACAAACCATGTGCTTATTTTTCTAGTACATTAGATCCCGTAGCTCAGGCTCTGCCTGCGTGCCTGAAATCAGTGGCAGCGACAGCTTTAGCAATCCGACAAAGCGATGCCATAGTGTTAGGACACCAATTGACAGTACAAGTACCACATGCAGTAGAGGTTCTCTTGAACCGCACACAAACACAACACTTGACTATAGCAAGACTCACCGGTTACGAATTGACATTGTTTCAGCCACACATAGAAATCAGACGTTGTAGTACATTGAATCCTGCCACACTGTTACCAGTAAACGGAACAGACCCACTAGCACATGATTGTATTGAAGTTATCACTATCACGACGAAACCTAGACAAGACTTGACAGACGTCCCATTGTTAGATCCAGACCTGACGTTGTATGTAGATGGTTCATGTATGAGAACAAGTACAGGAGAGCTAGTGGCCGCGTATGCAGTCACAACAGACACTGAAATCATTGAAACAAATTGCATAAATACCTTGTCAGCTCAAGCAGCAGAGCTTATCGCTCTGACACAAGCCTGTATTCAAGCCACAAATAAAAAAGTCAACATATACACTGATTCACGTTATGCATTCGGAGTTGTACACGACTTCGGCGTGCTGTGGCGAGAGAGAGGTTATTTAACTTCTCACGGTGCCCACATTCAGCACGGACCCCTCATTCATGCCTTATTAGATGCAATACATCTACCCACTGCAATATCAATTATGAAATGTAAAGCTCATACGAAAGTTACTGATATCATTTCCCAAGGCAATGATCTAGCTGACAGAACAGCTAAACAGACTGCTCAAACTCAAACATCTGACATGACAAAGACAATAGTTCCGACACCAACATATTGCATGACGGTTAAGGATCCCGCTCTTGACGTAATTGACATACAGACACATGCTACACCAGATGAAATAAAGAAATGGACTGAATTAGGAGGGATCCAAACGGATCAAGGATGGATGACGAAGGAAAAATCTGTGTGGTTCCTTCCTGATTCAATGGTCCAAGTTATCATTAATACTGTACATAGTCCAGCGCACCTAGGAGAAAAAGCTATGCTAGACAGCATTCAACACATTTTGTTCAACAAACATATGCGAGCAGCAGCTAAACAAAAAGTTCGTACCTGTATGATCTGTTGTCAGTTTAACCCAGGTAAAAGCATTCCCGTAGAACAGGGTGGATTTCAGCCTCCTGATCACCCTTTTGAAGTCCTCCAGATGGATTATATCCAGATGGAACGATGTCGAGGATTCAAATATGTTCTTGTAGTTGTCTGTGCTCTTTCCCGTTGGACAGAGGCATACCCGGTTTCAGATTACACTGCCCCGACTACTGCCAAACAGTTAGTTCGAGAATTCTTCCCACGGTACGGTTTACCACGTGTTGTCTACTCAGATAACGGCCAGCCGTTCTCATCCGAACTAATGAAACACGTTTCACTTTTGTTAGGCTATCAGTGGAAATTTCACTGTGTCCGACACCCCGAGGCAGCAGGTCTCGTGGAACGACATAATCAAACTCTGAAAATTAGATTGTCCAAAATATGTAGAGAGAAAGGTGTCGACTGGGTAGTAGCCTTACCAGTTGCACTCTTTTACATGAGAATGGTAGCGCACTCTCGAACAGGGCTATCCCCTTATGAGGTGGTCTTTGGCAGACCACCAAATATGTGGGGGACGCCTATACCACGCAAAATAACTGATGTTGACTGTAATATGCTGACAGATTACCTGGCTTCCTTGATGTCTGCACTACAATCTTGTCGTTCACAGGTAGCTGCAGCCTTTCCCGACAACACCGAGGTGAAACCCCATGACGTAGTTCCCGGGGACCTGGTGTTAGTGAGGAACTTTGACCGGAAGTCTCAGCTGGATCCTAGGTGGAAATCGCCTCAACTAGTACTGCTCACCACGAGGACAGCCGTGAAGATCGAGGGTCGCAAAGGCTGGATACATTCAAGTCATATCAAGAAATTTCATGGACTACAATCAGATGTAAACGATACACCTTGCGTGTCTTCACCGATTGACTCAAAGCTTCCTTTGGTTGAACCGAGTAATCAGGAACAATATAAACTAAAACTAAGGTCTAACAAGTCAGACAATTTGATTGTTTAAGTCCTCTCCAAGGTGAATCGGTCGAATTTGTCTCTGACATGTATCCTCTAGACCTGAATAGAGAAAGAAACCGAAAGATACGATTGAAACAACATGCGTACTGTAAATCACTGCGTAGTCATTGCACAGTGACGTTATTAATTTTGTTTTTCTTAAGTCTTTTAATAATCGCTGCAAGTATATTGTTGCACATATATTATCCTATTTCTAAACATGTTTACAATGTTACTGCTGAACATTCTTTTAGTGAATTACCGCCGCATGAGTTGTCCTATAGATTTGCGCTGCGCAATAACACTTTCATTAGTATGTTACATCATTCCCATCAGGCTAGCAATGCTACAAATTGTTGGATATGTGGCCGACTCCCTCCCTATCAGAACTATAAGGGAATTCTGCCTCTCTTTCCATATCCGTTCACACACAATGGCTCCTGTGGAGCATGGTTTAGTTTAATTAATTCCCTAGATTCGAATTCTGCAGTTTATCAAGACAACTGGGTATGGGGAAACCTGAACTTGGTTTTACTCAAAGTCTGTTACCCTAACAAGGAGGGACTTCCCAAAAGAACAGGAACTGATCTAGAAAATGAAGTATATGGATTAGGGAATTTCACGCTTAATCTCATGATCCTGAATGTTGAATCCGAAGCTGCACCAATTTTGCCCGCCATGTCAGTATTTCCAGTTAAAGGTGAATTATGTGTAAGAAAGAATGGTTCCATACATATGGGCCATAGTAGATGCACCACTGTAATAGAATTCAGTGATCAAGGCAAGTCTACATTTAGAGCTTCTCGCCATTCCTACTTCGTATGTGGTCAGACTACATATATACGTTTGCCTCTAGATTGGGATGGTACCTGCTACATCGGATTCCTTTTGCCACCTGTTTTCCTAGCTCCTCCAGATTATCATAGAAATACTCATTTAGTACACAATAGAGAACGGAGAGATCTCCCAATAGTCGACTATACTGAGACAGCATGGGAAAAATACACAGATTTCAATAAAGGTCTCTTTCCCTATATAGGTACAGTTACCAATAGTAAGCTGATACGTAGATTAACCAGAACACTTGAAGCAGTAGTGAACGAAACTATTTCCGCCTTAGGCAATTTAACAGAAGAGCAGTCTGCTATGCGGATTGTTGTGCTTCAAAATCGTCTTGTCCTTGACGTCATCCTGGCCGATAGGGGCGGAGCTTGTAGGGTCATCGGATCAAGCTGTTGCATTTTCATACCAGAAAATTCGCCATCTGTATATAAAGCCATAACTCGCCTTCATAAGATTGTAAGCCAGATACACCAGAATCCAGGCACCTGGACTTGGTCCGGTTGGTTTTGGAGTGTATTATCTACCTTTGGATGGAGGGTCCTATCCTTCCTAGGTATTGGCTTTCTCATACTATTCAGTTGCTGCTTATGCCTACAATGTGGACCAGCGATTTGTGGTCTGTGTGCCACATCGTGTATTCCACCACCAAAATTTCATTCATCCCAGAAGAAAAAAGAAGAACAAATGATGCTATATGAACAGATCAACGGATTGATGAAGATTGATATCTCTTAAGGGCAAGTAGGGGACAAGGAGGGAATGTGGAAATATGGATTTTTATGGTCAGTTATGTCCCCTATCTTGGACCCCAACGGTTTCATGTATAAATCACAAGTACATGTATGTTCCCTCCAGTTCCAGTTATGAAGACGCAAACACATGTGCGTCCATCGTCAACATGTCCTCTTTCAGATCCGCCATGAATGGGTCGGATATTCCATTCCTAAGTATGAAAGGCCACCGGCTTTATATGGTTCATTTATCCCATTTTACAGTCCAGGCGAGTAGGCCCTGATTCTGCCATTAAGCCTTTTCCTGCCTTCTGCCTCTGAAAGCTCCAGTCTGAGCTCGCATCTGTATCCATGAACTTTGTCCTACTCCCTGCGCGGCTAACGGTGCCTGACTCGATCTGTCTGCTTGCCAAAAACTGTATTTCACCTTCGAGATTATCTGCTCCGCTCCCTATCCAATGCATTCCTGTCTAGTAGTTTAAGTAAACATTCTTCCAGCTACCGAGCAAAGGGCCCGGCTTCTCTGTCTTTATGCAAGTAATTCATAGCCCTGTTACTATGGAAGATTTCTGCCCTCGCATCTAGTGTAGACACTTAGACGCTTGTACACGCACTCACAGTCAGTATAGAATAGATTTTGTTCGAAAGACCTTTCTTTTTGGATAACATAGTTCTTTAAACATAGGATGTTAGATATGATTTGGGATTAGGTTGACTTGACCCCCCAGACTTCTGTCTCCACATGTAGAGCTAAATGTCAAGTCCCCTTCACCCCCTAGTTGCACGTCAATCACACGTCATGCTGCTGCGCGCGCATCTCTGCCGAGTATTTCTGCTGACATTGCGAAATTCTTTCATGGAACCTCCCTATTGTGACATCATACCTGATGACGTTCTTTAAGTTACGCCCAGTTACACCCATTTTAGTTACGCATGTATGTTTTATCTTTTGTTACGCCCCCTGCATCTGTTTCACTGTAATGCCTATTGTATAAAAATGATTACTTGTCAATAAAGTAGGGTTCCTTCACTTCCTGAACCTTCGTGGTGATGGAATATGGAGTCCATCAATTCGAATTGATTTTGGAATAAAGCCCGTTCCGAACCTCTAATACCACGGATTCTGCCTCTTATTTTTCTGAGCTATTATTATTAATTTTCCGCATCAAATTAAGTTCCGGTAATTAAATTATTTACCACAATATAACAAAGTCAGTGAAAACTGAGTTGAAGGAGTTATGGGAGGAGATTTCAGCAAAAAAGTCTTACAAAGAGATTGCACAGTTTTAATTTGGGGATGGGTGAGTTTAGGATTTGCTAATGCTCGCAACAGAGTACTGAAGTCTTTTCATGAAATCCAATATCTTGCGGAATTAGAGCCACACAGTACAGATATTCTGAAGACTAACAGACTGGATACGTACTATCCAAAAAGAGTCCTCATCAAGAAAGGATGTATCTGTATGAAATACTTCAACATTATACATACATAAATAATGTCAGTGAAAATATAGAAGGACATTTTGCTGTTGATGGATGTGAAGGATGTTTGGTCAGACATAACAAAGGAAGTTTAATCAACCATTGAAAGCTTAGTTGCCAAACTCCAGACAAAAGAGAGTTTTTCTATTTATCCCTGTTGCAGTTGTTGCGAACTGCAAGTGAGCTACTTGGAGGATTTAACTGGTATGAAGACTCATTCAATGCTGTGAAAGACACAATTGAGTGCTCTGTGTTTCTAGTGTATCTTCAAATGTTGAAAGAGGAGATTGAACAAGAAGAAACATTTGCTGCTGAGATGGCAAGAGAGAGTTCTCAGAGTAGTCAAAGGTCAGTACCTGGGAGTCAAGATCCTTTTGGACAGCCAATCATTCAAAATGAAGCTGCAATAGCCATGAATGAGGCGGAGAATGCATTGCAGCAAGCAAGACAGGAAACTGTGGATCTGGATCAACTAATGTAGCAATTGAATATAGAGCAGATATAATTTTTTGATGAAGTAAAAGGTAAAATAGAACATGGATTTCTGCATGAGAAAAAAGAGTGCGCATGTTCCACATATAAACCAGTTCTATTGTACATAAGTGGTCAAGCTGGAATTGGAAAAAGCTTCTTGATTAAAGTACTGATACTTTATCTACAGAAGACAACAGATTTCAATCTGTTGTGTGCAGTTACTGTACCAAGAGGCTTATCTGCACATAATATTTAAGTAGTTACCCTTCGTCGATTATTAATGCTGCCTGTTGAACACGACAAAAAATTAGAATACAACAAATTATCTGGTGATGCTTGTCATGAGGTTGCAAGAGTATTAAAGAAATTAAAGCTACTAATTATTGATGAAGTCAGCATGGTGTCTAACCTAATGCTAGCTTTTATACATTTAAGAATGCAGCAGTTATTGAAAACTGACTATGAGGTGCTTTTTGGAGGAAAACACTTAATAGTCTTTGGAGACCTGCTACAACTAACTCCAGTCAAAGGACAACCTGTATTCAAGACACTGCTACATAATGAAACTAGGAATGCACTAGGAAGTATTGGAAATGTAACCATTTTGGAAAACTTTGAAATCAAAGAGTTCATCAGAAATATGCGCCAAGCATCAGATATGCAATACGGAGATATACTAAAGGACATAAGAGTGAGACTCCTCACAAAAGAAGAAAAGAGAGCATTACAAACCTGTCTCATCAAAAATCTGTTTCCAACTAATGTTTCAGCTGCAGAAGTAATGTATAATTTCATTAAGGAAGAGAAGTCTATTGTTTGTTTGATGCCAACCCTTGAGGAATGTAGTAATTCAGTGAACAATTACTGCAATTGGAAAAAGAAGAGATCATCGCAATTAGAGCACATGATAAAATGGAACATCAAGGAGCTACAGTGCTACTAACAGAAAAACTGCAATCAAAATTGGATACTTTAGAAAAGTCTGTGTCGGAAACTGAAGGATTAGAAAAAGAGTTACCTATCTGTAAAAATTGATGTGTAATTGTACGTCGCAATTTAAATGTTGAAGAAGGGCTAGTGAATGGTGCAATGGGTAAAGTTATGAAATGTATTAATTATCCAAACAGAAGTGATGTAGACTACATAGCCATACAATTTGATGATGTTGGTGAAGTTAAGCAGATTGATAGATGCGTTGTACGTTTTCAACTCGTGAAAGACTTGTATGTCCAGCGAAAGCAGTTCCCAGTGTCTTTAGTGTATGCAGTATCTATTCACAAATCATAAGGTTTAAGTGTAGATACAGCTCTTGTCAATATTGGTAGTAGTGTATTCAAAGAAGGAATGTTATATGTAGTTTTGTCGCTGATGTGAACTGTGTAAGGAAGTATAATCGGTTAAGAGGTCAATATGCTCCTCATTTAGGCCAGTATCCTGTGTTTGAAAAACCGATAATGTGTCCAAAGTGGAATATATCAAAGCAATCTATCAGAGCTGAACAGAAAGACGAACAAAAAGAAAAATGACAATGACCTAAGAAAAGAAAACTACATCACAATCAGGAAATAGAAGGAAGGCTATCACTTTGATAATACATATGGAGTGAACTGTTAAGCAAATGTAGTATTAAATGGACTGTACCATTTGCTCATTTTACAAATTCTTTTAAAGAAAAAGTAGATAAAAGAATGTCTTCACAACTATGCCGTTTACTTGAAGAATCAAGAAGTGACAGAACTGTTATACATTCTGCTTCTGGAATACGAAAACTTACAAATGAGTGTACTAGATCAGTGGTGTTTTCGCAAAACCTTTAGCAGGATGCTCAAGAATGTTTAATGGTATTGCTAGGGGTATTAGGGGGAAAAGATGTGAATATCAATTAATTATTTGGTTTAACTTATAAACTGTGAACATTGTTAACTCACCTCTAGCACTGAAATCAATTCGGAACGATTCCTCAATTTGATGTTAACAGATTGTAAATCTGTGGCCTTTGAAAATGTAACTAAAAATACCCATCAAGATATGACTTGTCTAAATTACAGATCAGAACTTAGGTCTATGGTGCTACGACAAAGGTATGGAAAATATGTCATAGTCCTGCTACAATGATGCAGGGTGGATGGTAATACATTAGAAACTGAAATTACAAACTTTGTAGCTGGGCAAAGTTCCATTTCATAAATAACTTTCACAACTATAGAAATCATATTTCATGAAGGGATTAATATGACCTCTGAACACCACATAGTATATTTAAGATGTCAAAGAGGATGGGCAGAGTGCAATGACATACAAATGCCATTCAAATCAAGACTACCTAAAAAGTTTCCAAACTCATATCTGCTATTTCTAGCATCGAAGTTCTAAAAACAATTAAAGATAACAAAAAGTGGTATTGTATTGACATGTATATGGATTATGTGTTTCTGAGACATTATTCGGCCTGTTAGGGGTATTGTCTACAGCAAGCTGTTAGAAATGAAAGACTCTTTTTAACTGCAGGAAAGGAATTTATAAAATGTTACAGGACTACATTGTGTAACTACAGAGAAAAAATAAATGGAGGTACTAGCAGCCTTAAGTTGCATCTAAAAAGTCTCTTCACCACAAAAAAAGCCCCCTTTTGTTTCTGCTACAGCAACTTCTACATAATACTGTGTGTAATGTTTTTCGTACATGGACCAAGAACATTTTAGACATCATTTGGCCTAACAGGGAGGATGTGTACAAAAGGATATCCAAAAATGAAAACTGCTTTATAATTGTTGGACATTTTGCACCAGAAATAAAAATATCAGAAACAGTTTTAACATATAGTTGCTTTCATTAAGGTAGTAACTTATCAGTAAGCCACTATTAACAAACTTATAGTGAGTGGAATGCAGAGTATCACATATTTGTAATGACGTTCTATGCACATTTGTGTTTTTTTTAAATCCACTGATTGTTTTTTCCCCGCTAGTTTGATGATGATACTTCATACAGATCACTGTTGAAAGTGATGAAGTATGAAAGCTGAAAACAGTAAAAACTGTCAAACATTTTACTATGCTGTATTAAAGTTTTTGAGAAAATTATTGCACCTTGTTTTGGTTGACTAATGTTGCAAATGAAATCCTAATAAAGTTTTCTCTGTTTATGTTTTTTCATAGTGATTGTAGAGCGGGATATATTACTAGGCCTGGGCGGTGAACTTCGCTCCGTTCGTGGAGTTTGCAGAGTTTTCTGCACTCCGCGGAGCTCGCAGAGTGCAGAAAACTCCGCTTCGCGATGTGCAGCGGAGTTTTTTCCCCGGACGTGATCACAAACGGTAAGTTTGCGAGCGTGAGCTGCCGCTCTGGTAGAATTTCTACCCGAGCGGCAGGAATACCAGCACAAACTGTAGTCCGCACTGCACTCTGCCACTTGCGGAACTTCGCAGAGTTTTTTTGTAACTTCGTGGAGTTCTGCATAGTAAAACTCCACAAACTACACCCAGACCTGTATATTACGTGTGTCAAATCACTAATCTAGTTGAGTCAGTACTCATATACTCATACTGAGCCCATCTCACACTTGCACTCATACAATCACCCAGGCACTACCTAGGCAGTCTCCAATCTCCCAGGGACAGCGCTTGCACTCATCCAATCTCCCAGCCACTACGCAGGCACTCATCAAACCACTCATGTGGTACCAATGGAGTCATCTATTCACTCAGGCACAACTAATGCAGTAATGCAATCACACAGGCACTGCACTTGCACTCTTTCATTTATCCAAGCACTACACTTGCATTCATATATTCACACAGGCAGTACACTTGCACTTATCCATTCAGTCAGACACTGCACTTTCACTCATTCAATCACCCTGGCAGTGCACTTGCACTCATAAAATCACTCAGGCACCACCCATACACTCATCCATTCACTCAGACACTACCCGTACAGTTATGCACTCACCCAGACACTGCACTTGCACTCATTTATTCACCCAGGCACTGCACCTGCACTCATCCAATCACCCAGGGACTATACTTGCACTCATCAATTCACCCAGGCACTACACTTGCACTTATCTATCCACCCAGGCACTGCACTTGAACTCATCCAATGATCCAGGCACTGCACTTGCACTCATGCTATCATCCAGGCACTGCCCTTGAACAAATACAATCACTCAGGCATTACCCATGCATTCATGCAATCACCCAGCACTGCAGTTGCACTTATCCATTCTCACATGCACTGTACTTGCACTCATCCATTCACCCAGGCACTACACTTGCCAATTCACCCAGGCACTGCACTTCCCAGGCACTACTCATACACCCATCCATTCACCCAGGCACTGCACTTGTATTCATCTATTCACCAAGGCACTGTACTTGCACTCATCCAAACATTCAGACACTGCACTTGCACTCATACAATCAGCCAGGCACTAAGCATGCACTCATTCATTTACCCAGGCACTGCACTTTTAGTCATCCATTCACCCAGGCAGTACACTTGCCCTCATTAGGTCACCCGGCCAATACCAAGGGATTCATCCTGGCACAACCCATGCACTCATCTGATCATCCAGGCACTACACCTACAGTCATACATTCACCAGGCACTGCACTTGCACTCATCCAATTTCTCCACCACTCTGCAAACACAACTCCTGCCACACTACTAGTAGGGAAATGATGTCCCCTTGGCTATTGAGGGTCCTTGGGGGCAAATTACCCCTCTGTTATCTCCAGCAAGTCCCACACAGTGAGTTTGTTGATAGGTTATCTGTGGCCACGCCCCCTTTCTCCACCACTCTGCAAATGCACCTCCTGGTGCACTACTAGTTGAGAGATAGAGTCCCCTTAGCTCTTGAGGGTGCTTGAGGGCCAACTAGTCCTCCCGTTACCTTCAGTAAAAGTCGCAGAGCTGGATGGCTGAGAGGTCGTCAGAGGCCACGCTCTTTTCTCCACCACTCTGCAAACACACCTCCGGGCACACTGTTGGGGAAAGAAGTCCACTTTAGTCCTGAGGTCCTCAGGAGACAAGAAGACCTCATCACCCCACCAAAAGTGCACTGAAAGGCACGTTTGCAGAGTGATTGAGAAAGGCGGCAGGCCTACAGTGAGTTGCTGGCTTTTTTTCTTCTATTTTGTAGGAAGGGGCCCCCCTTCCCTGGGCCATTTTGGGCCCTGGGGACCCCATCCCCGGTGCCTGCCTTCATGTATTGTACCGTACCATTAGTGTGGGTGCTCTAGTCCCACCTAGGGCACCCACATTTTAATCGTTGGGGACTGCATGGGGAGCCTGAAGGCCCCCGCGGTCCCTGCCATCTACCTGCCTGTGGGAGCCGGCATTGCTTTGAAACCCAGGGAGCTGCTAACATGCAACTCTCTGGATCTCAAAGCAATGTGTCTGTTTCTCTTGACAGCGGGCAATGAAAAAGACAAATACTCCACTTTCAGCAAGTGAGAGCATTTTCTACTCTTGCTTGCTGAAAGCGTTGTTTGCTATGGCTTGGTGGAAGCCATAGCAAACTGCAATGTACCAGGAGTGGGCACCCTGGGACATTGGTGGAGCCGGCCCTTGGGGGGTGGCAGACCCGAGAACCATCTAGGGCTCCATGAGGGGGGCTGCGCAGCCCCCTCCTTTGTTAATTAAGCCCCGGTGAGGTGGTGGTCCCCGGGGGTGCAGGGGCCACGTGGCCACTGTATGTAATTTAAAAGACTTTCCCCGGGGAGGTGGCAGTCCCTAGGGCTGCATGGGAGCCTGGAGCTCTATCACGCATTATTATTTAATTTAGCCTTGGGGAGGTGGAGGGCCCTGGGGCTGCGCACTTTTTTCATAATTAGCCTTGGGAAGGTTGTGGTCCACGGGGGTTCGGGAGGCTATGCAGGCCCCCACACCTCTTCCAATATGTTTTCCCTGGGAGGTCTACTCAGGTTAGCAAGAGTGGCTATTCCCCATCACTAATGGCAACATCCAGGGTATGTCCGCTAGTAGTCCAAGTCTCAGGAGACCAATATGACTCTTTGCTTAAAGTTAACAGTGTTCCAGCGCTGCAACGCTGATTTCTGCAAGTGCTCCCAGGGTCAATTAGCCTGAGATCAGTTTTACCTAAATCTCGAAGTGACAGGAGTTCCTGAGCATGCCCCTTCCACGGGAGCCACAGCAGTTGATTCTTGAGTTTGCTGCATGTGGCCCCAATTGTTGTTCTCAGCGGTCTGAGAGTCTGAACATATGCTCGCGCCTCTGCAGCGTTCGGAGGATCTCGATGGCTCCTCTTCCCTGGGTAAGTCTCTGGTTCCTTTCGCAATGGTGGGGGATTAATGATATGTAGCTTCTGGTGCAAAGTCTTTGTCCAGGGCAGCTGTGCAGGATCAATAGTGACCTGTCCTCTTGGTGACGACTACAACCAGATATTGTGACTTGCTTGTCCTGGTGACCCCCTCTGGCATGCGGTGTCACCATATTCTCATAGTACATAGGCTATGGCCCAATTGACACAGTGAAGACCTTGGCAGCGGGTTGTCCTAGCTTACGGGGTCTCAGCCACTATCACACACAGGCTCTTACAGCATACCAGTCTCCTTACAGCGGCTCCTCCTGACACATGGGGTCGCCACTTACCCACTAAGTAGGGACTCCGGACTGATCGACACAGCGTGGCATGTGGCAAAATTCAATGCTCCTCTGGCATACAAGGGTCAACAACTTTGCTCTGCACATGGGAATGATATGATTGGTGCAGCAGCCATCTCCACACACCTTGCAATGGGAGTTAACTCAACAGAGCACCTAACTAGACTACACTCCCTCCAATGCTCTCCTCTTCCTCACAGGACACACTGGTCTTGGCAAGCAGGCAGGCGCTGGTGCTCCTTGGCAGGTGGTTTTGGAATGTCTAGGTGCTGTCCCCTCATGCAGCAGGGAAACTAGCAGACCCTGCTCCCCTGTCCCCGTCACAGGCAGACATCTTACAGAGCTTCCCCTCCTCACACAGCCCGTCTGGCTGCTTGGCAGATGACAATTTTTTGGGTCTCATACTTCCCTACTTACAGTCCAGTCCAGACACCAAATGTAATTCAGAGTCTGAGTCTTTAAAGTTTATTTTGGGGGTCTGCTTCTTTTGAAGTCCCCTCTCCTCTGCTTTCTTCTTTCTCATGAAAGCAGTTTGTCACAGCAGGAGTGACTCCAAAGTTGATAGCCCCTCATAACCCAAGCTATTGGAGTGACTAGTGCTCACACCTGGATGTCAACCACTGTGATGTGTATATCAAAAGGTTAGCCCCGGGCCCCAGCCCTACTCTTTGTTAGTCTCTTACCAACCACATCTGCTTCCTGAAATGTGCCCAGGTGCCTTCCTTGTGACCTCTCACTGAACCACCTATTGAAGTATACAGGGGAAGCCTCGCTCTCCTTTCGCCAGTGTGCGTCCCATTCAACTTACATGAATGCAGCAATACACAAATCTCTCTGTGGGAATTTCTCTGCCTCCTCTCCATGTTTCACCATGCAGGCCTGGGTCTCCCAAAATGGAATCCAAGCCCACCATGTATTGTACCATTCACAGACACAATTACACCCAGTGCATTATTACAACCTACACACACTGAACAGCACAGTATCCTGCATGTACTGTACCACTAATTGGCACACATACATTTAGTTCACATATGTAACCTACATGCATTGCATAGCACTGCTTCCACCATGCACTGTATCACCCATAGGCACACAGACAGCCAGCACATGCACTCATCATGCATGCACTGATCAGTACTGCGTTATACCTGTATTGTACCCTTCCAGGAACACATCCACCCAGTACAGGTACACCACTAATGCGCTGCACACCACAATACAGATAACCAAAGGTTGACTTAAGCACAGAGCAGCAGAACTTTAAAAATGAGTGAGCCTATGGGCCTCACTCCAGTGACACAGGTTAAAAACGACCTGTTTACTTCCCACTGATCACCATACGGTATGCTAACAGCACTGTACTTGTACTGCTTAACTCCTGGTTTCACTACTATGAGGGCAGTGCCTTGGGTCCCCATCCTGATCCAATAAGACTGCAGTCCGTGAGACTAGCTTATGTTAACAACTATTTGTGTTTGCCTATGACAACAAAAATAAGCAATAGGGATCCAAACATCACTACAGTTGAGCACTCAGGGCAGGGGTGCATGACCATTACCATATAGAGGACTTTTCCATCCCAACATAATCAATATTATACAGTCCCTGTATAAAACTCCTTGCGCAAGAATCCTGCTAAATGGTGCATTGATGTATGAATTCTACATTACAAGAGGATGAGACAAGGGTGTCCCCTTTCCCCACTATTATTTAACTTATACATTGAGCCATTCGCACAGTTATTAGAACAGATCAGAGTGCAATCCCGTTTGAGGTTTTAGGGTTGTCTGAAAGATAGCACTATATGCAGACAATATAATTGTGTATACAGCAAACCCACTTCACTTTTTTTGTTTTTTTTTAGAGTTTTATATTGCGCAAAGTAGACCCGAGACATCGGGTATCAGAGCGCTTTACATAGCACCAGTTTCATTACAGAAGGGCACATTACTTTTTTTTTGTTTGGCATGGGGAGATTAAGTGATTTGCCCAGAATCACAGGATGTTGAGCGTCGTTCCCGAGACTTTATATTAAAAGTTGAGAAGCTTGAAGAGGAAATTTGGAAAATCTCTGGTTATCAAATGAACAAAGAGAAAACATAGTAATGATGTGGAAATCAAGAAATGACATGGAGAATATAAAATTATCAGATTAGATATCTGAGCTTTGTAGTCAGATTTAGAGGAACTACAATCAAAAACATACTAAAGGTAATTAACGAAATGGAAGGTCTGTTCTAGTGATGGATCAGTAAACCTTAATGTTAGGGTTAACTTGATCAAAGTGATAGTCCTCCCTAAACTAAACTTTGTATTTAACTTCATTCTGCTTACATTCCCAAAAGATAGTATCATCAAAATACAGGATAAGGTCAGCAGTTTCCTTTGTTCATCAAAGGCTATAAGGCTTTCATGGAAGAACCTCAAAAAGCAACTAAATGTGGGGGGGGACTGGCATTACAAGACTTCTAACTAATCATCCCTTTCACTTTAAGAACTATCGTATAACACGCTTGGAGGATGAATATATGCTGCAATGTTAAGAGACATAGGGCAGGAAAATTGACCTTATAAGTATGGCTAGACTTGAGGATATCACTTTGGATTCATTACTACATGCATTCAGCTCCAATCTGGGATCCACCAAGTAAGTCAGCATACTTAAATGATAAGCTGAGTCATCTGTTGAGAGACGTAGGTATAAAAATGTTGTAAGATCTTTGATACAGGCTTAACCTCATCAGCTTAGAAACAATATTAGAAGAAGAGTTGTTGTGCTTCAATTGCCTTCAAGTCTCTACATGGGAACTTGTTAAAGGAGAAGATGGAAAGCGAATAGAACCTTAAGGCGAGGAAGGGTTTGAATCATATGCGGTATGCGATGGCGCCTACTCGTATGTACGTCAGTGTAAAGAAGTTCTTAGTGAATTACGGTGCTACAAGCGGGGATAACCCTGAACCCCCAAAACAGACAAAAGGTCAACAAACTTTTGTACAGGAGGCCTGTGCACACGTAGTCGTAGTATGCAGAGCAAATTCAGCATATCTGAAGTTATGAAGTATTGGGAAAAACACAACAAAGACAGTAAAACAGGTAATATATAATACACTCCAAGTATCACGTGTTCTCTGTATTTAATGTAGATCGATTGCCCAGCCAACACGTGTTTCGTCAGGGTAGCAGAACAACAACATCCTAGCTACACTAGATATTATCTCCCTCTATACCAACATCAATCCACAAATTAGCTTACAGGCCATGGAGTGGCATTTGTGCAAGAAACCAGCAACACACAATGGCAACATACCAGAATGCTTCTATCCATGACAGAACTCATACTGAACAATAACTGCTTCATATTTGAGGGCCAGTGGTACAAGCAAACACAAGGAGTGGCGATGGGCTCTAAACTTTCGCCCTCATTTGCCAACCTCTTCATGGGGTATTTTGAAGTCAAATGGATCTGGAGTGATAAGGGCAGCCCGTTTAATCAGCACATTGTATACTAGGGCCGGTACATAGACGACTGCTTACTACTCTGGTCAGGGACAGAAGTAAGACCACAGGAATTCTATGAGTACCTAGACACCAACACATTAGGAGTAAAATTCACCCATCACCACAGTAGAACGAACATAGTCTTTTCAGACGTGGAACTATACGTCCAAGAGGGGTTGATACACAGCAAGCTTTAACACAAGCCCATGACATGCAATGCTGTTTTGCATGCCACCAGCGCTCACCCTCCAAATAAAATCAAGGCCATCCCTTTTGGGGAATTCACCAAAGCCAGGAGGAATTGTAGTGAGGAGAAGGAGTTCATCTCCTGCCTACACTCCATGAAAACGAGGTTTAAAGGCAGAGGCTACCAGCGAGCATCCCTAGACAAGGCAGACACTCCCATGAGCAGAGACACTTAAAGAGAAAGAGACCAGGAACCCAGCGACACTACCCGTGAGACTCACCACCAACAAACATGCTTTCCAAAAGTATGCACAAGCATTGAAACATTTTAAAACCAGACAAGTCCCTAGACACTTTCACCACACACAGACCTCTTATCACATACAGGAGAGGTAGAACATTAAGAACCACCCTTAGTCAAACTGTCCCTACAATCACCAAAGAAAATGACTGGCTCACACAACGTGCACTTGGTTTCCACAAATGTGGAAGTTGCGGTGTTTGCAGGTGGGCTACACAGAATGTTACAGGGTTCCATGGCCAGGACGGGAGGGAATACAAGATCAAACAGAATATCAATTGCATGACACATTATGTTGTATATATATTTGTGTGCAAATGCCAGAAACAATACGTGGGCAGTACAATTCGGATGCTTAAAGATCGCATCAGCGAATACACACGGGCACTCAAACAAGGGGATGTGAGATACCCGATGGAAACTCATGCCATGAGTTGCAAAGCCCAAGGTTCCTACAAGCAATTTTCTTTTTTTGGAATAGAACAAGTCCAACCCAACCAGAGAGGTGGGGATAGGGAACTCATACTGCGCCGCGCAGAAGCTACCTGGATCATGCGGTTGAAAGCGGTTGAGCTCGGTCATAACACAGACCCTGAATTAACAATTTTTCCTAGGGGATTGATATAAGAGAGCCGGACCGAGATCATGAGTTAATCATCAGCACTTCTCATTTAATACCCCTTGAGTGAATAGTTGACACATCTCGAATCAAGTCACAAGTTTATCATCAGCATGAGCTAATATAAACCTCCATAGCTCACAACGGACACGGCTCGAACAGATTCACTCCCTGAGTATTTAGGTTAAAACTCCTGCTCAATATGGGTTCTGGTTTTTTGATTTTTTTGATCACTTTCTGATTATTCAACCCCGTAAAACCTCTGGACCCAGTATAAGTAGTGCATTAACATGTCTTGCTTTTAGTCCTATGCAACGCCATGAAATGTATTTGTTAAGTTGAACATTGCTATCTTGGATACATAATAACTGCCATTTCCTCCTGTTAATTGAATGTGTTTACATTGCGTATGTGTTGAAAAGTAATGATGACAGGAACCAGGTTAGCAGAAGTCCTGTTTATTTGACCATCCACTCTCCACAACTGAACTCAGTTGTCAACATTCTAATGTCAGCTCCCAGGGGGAGAAACCGAAGGAACAAGAAGGAAAGGGGGGGGCGGAAGATACTATTAGGAACATGCTAAGGTTAACAACACACCTCCCTCCCGATACAACGTAATGTATGCATTAAGATACACAATCACTTAAACATGTGGGACTTTACAACTTTGTCGCAACTCCACCATTGGCCGTTGTCAAGCTTCACTACATTTTTGAAAGCCTTCACAATGCGACAAGGGGGATAGAATTTACTTTGGCTGTGGGGTTCTTTCACACATCTCTTGATCTGCACCACATCCCCTACTTTGCACATGGGAGCTTTGACCCCATGCTTTTCGTCGTACCATTCCTTGTACTTAGCTTGGTGCCGTTCCACCTTCCTCCCCACCTCTTCATGGTCCGTGTTCACAACCATACCTCCACTCAACCAACTCGGATTAAGTTTGGTGCATGGTTCTCTCCCCCTGAGTGAGACAAAAGGGAAGATTCCTGTTATCAGGTTGGGCGTGGTGTGATATGCCCACAAACAGTCGCGTAGGGATGTCTCTAGCTCATGACTGTTGGCAATGGCCAGTTGGATGTGTTCTTTTATCAGCTTGCTTGTCCTCTCAACTAGGCCGTTAGCCTTTGCACAATAAAGGGCCGTCAGTTCATGTTTGATGCTCAAGTTCTCTAGGAAATCCTTCATGGTTTGGGACGTAAACTGTACCCCATTGTCAGAGACCAAAATTGAAGGTATTCCCTCCTTGGAGAACACAACTTTGAGGAAATCTAGTACCGTGTTAGTGTTTACACGATGAACAAATTTCTGGGTAACCCAATGGGAGGTGTAGGCGATTAAGACCCGCATGAATCTCTTCTGGACACCTAGGTTATCCATGGGCCCAATTATGTTCATAGCCAGTTTAGTCCATGGTTTAAGAGGCACAACAAAAGGGGACATAGGGGCTTTACGTAATGACTTAGATTTATCGCTTCTGGCACAGCTGGCGCAGCCTTTCACTAGCTGTTCTGCCATGGCGTCCATCCTGGGGAACCAAAAGCTTGCGCGTACTCTGCTCTTGGTTATACTCCGTCCTAAATGCCCTTCATGTGCCAGTTCCACTATTCTTCTTCTGAGGCCCTCTGGTGGTATAACTCTGCTCTGATTATAGACTTTGTCCTCAATGATGCTCAACTCATTCCTGACCTCCCAGTAGTCTCTGAGTTCTGATTGTAGATCGCTGCATTTGCTAGGCCATCCTTCTCTCAGTTCGACCTTTAATCTGTTCATCTCCTTGTCTTCCTCCATGTGTTTCTTCCATTCTTCCTCTGTGATAGTGGGGTTGTCTACCACCATGATGGGTCTGTCCAGCATTTCCTCAGGCTGTTCTACATCTAAGATTGTTCTGGATAGAAAGTCTGCGATCTTGTTATCCTCTCCAGGAACGCATTCCACCTTTAAATTATAATTCTCTAAACCCAGAATCCACCTTCCTATGCGTGGAGTAGAATTATCCATGTCCTTCACCATGAAGATGGAAATGAGGGTCTTGTGGTCCGTACGAATGGTGAAGTTCAGCTCCCACAGGAAGAATTTAAAATGCTTCACTGCCCAGAAGCACGCCAGGGCCTCCTTTTCAATTACGGAGTAATTATTTTCTGCGCTTGTAAGGTATCGGGATGCGAAGGTGATTATCCTTTCTTTGAGACAGGGTGGCCCCCAACCCTTTCTTTGACGCGTCTGTAGTGAGGATGGTTTTATTTAGAGGTTCAAATGTCCCTAAAGCCGGCAAACTCAATAACTCTTCTTTGAGAGTATCCACTACACATTTGTGTTGCTCCTCCCATACGAACTCCTTGTTCTTCTTTAAAAGTTCTCGCACCGGTTCACACTTGGATGAAAAGTTTTTAATATACTTGGCCATATATTCCATCAATCCTAAGAACGACCTGAGTTCCTCCTTGTTTCTTGGATACGGAGCGTCTTTCACTGCACCGAGAAGGCTGCTTTTCGGTGTGAACCCTTCTTCGGAAATAGCATGCCCCAGGTAGTCGACAGACATCACTCTTATCTTGCACTTGGACTTCTGTACTGTCAATCCTGCGTCCATGAGCCTTTTGAACACAAGTCTAAGGGTATTGTCATGGTCCTCCATGTTGCGACCATACACCAAGATGTCATCCTGGAAACATATAGTGCAGTTGACTCCTTCCAATATTTGCTGCATGGCCTTCTGGAAAACAGCAGCCGTGGACGCTAATCCAAACGGCATTCTCCTGAACATGTACGCAACCTGGGGAGTTATGAATGTAGTGAGGGGCCTAGATTGGGGGCGTAGGTCCACCTGATGATAGGCCATCGATAGGTTGATTATGCTGAAATATTTAGCTTGGGACATGGTGCTGAGCATCTCGTTTATATTTGGCAGTGGGTGTCTCTCAATCCAGATACTCTCATTGAGGCTCCTCAAATCTACACATAGGTGGAGGCCTTCACCATTGGCCTTGGCCGCGATCACAACTGGCGGCACCCATTCAGAACATTCCACTGGTTGCATTATTCCCATTTTGCACAGTTTGTTAAGCTCTTTCTCCAAAGGCTATCTCATTTGTTGTGGCACGGGGCGTAGTTTATGTACTACAGGTGTGGCGTTGGTCTTGAGTTTTATTTTATGTTGGAATTGATGCAAGAGGCCTAGCTCTTCGCGGAAAACACCTGGGAACTCCTCACAAATGCTTCCACCTTCCACTTTGTCTGCTGTAAGTAGCACCTCTTCTTCCTTGTTGGGGTCCAGAATGATGCCCAGTTCCTTCTGGTGCTGCCACCCCAACAGGTTGGACCTCGACTCCACAATGTATACCTTCCCATATGTATTTCTGCCCTTGAATTCAATACGCATCTCCTTCATACCTAGTAGCGGAATTGGCTCTCTGTTGGAGGCTATGGGTGAAATGTCAGCATTCTGTAATGTGTCCCCGCTATTTACTCTACAACATTCAAAATCTTTCCTGTTTAATAACGTAAAAGGGGAACATGAGTAGCATACATTGTTATTCAAAGATACCTCACACTTTGGATAAATAACGTTGACATTCCCTGAGCAATCCTTGATTTGTAAAACGAACTTACTTTCAATTGGCAGTACACATTTCACCTCTTCGCCCCGTGATCCTTCTACGCCCCCACCCTCCTTGGCTTGGGGGTCATTATCCCTGCACACCCTCGCAAAATGTCCCCTCTTATTACATTTTTGACAGTTAACACTCCTAGCTGGGCAATGGAAGTTATTAGCCAGGTGATTACTACTGCCACACCTGTAGCACCTTAAACCTCTTTCACTACTAGAGCTTTTATTGCACATCTTTTCTTTACTGGTCACTATTAACACTTTGCTATTCTCTTCTTCCTCCCGGACACTGGCCACTACTTCAGTTGCGCTCCTCATTTCTTTTACGCACTTTGCGGAATGTTCCACTGATTTAGCTATAGACAGAGCTTCTCTTAGATTGGGGTTTTTAGCCAACAGTTTTTCTTGGATGCGCAGGTTATTTGTGCACCGCACCAACTGGTCTCTTATTAGTGAATCGGTGAGATTGCCAAATTCACACAGTTGAGTTAGTCCTCTAAGTGCAGCAATATAATTAGTCACTGATTCCTGTGTTCCTTGTACTCTACCAAAGAACTTGCGACGCTCCAGTACTACATTTATTTTGTCCCCAAAATGAGTCTCTAGTTTGGCCATTGTGCTTTCAAAAATATCCATCCCTTCAACAGCTTCGCCTCCTTCACCCTCAGGTTCAGGTAACGTCTCGTAAATCTTGCGCCCATATACCCCCAAATTATGAAGGAGGATGTACTGCTTACGCATAGAGGTGAACCGCTCTCCCCCTATGGCAATAAGATAGGACTCGAATAATTTGACCCATTCCTTCCAGCTTATCTCTGGCTATCCCACCTCATTTAGAAAGGATGGGGGTTGGCTCATGCTTGCTGCCGCCATCATTATGTGAAATCCGCCCGAGGAGACCATGCTTTAATGGTTAACTGGAAAATATAGATATGGGTGTCCAAAATTAGCTCACCCGAGAGGAGGAACAAGATCACAAAATGTCATAACATAGACAGGTCCCACTGAAGTTAATGCGATGGTTAATGAGTCCCCAAATCATTGCATGCTCCTCTTTACTCACGGTCTTGCGCAGCCAAATGGATCATGGGGGACTAACTCCCTCATAGATTACCTCTGGGCGTACACACCGGCAGACCAGCTGGGGCGCTTGCCGACTGACTGTGAAAAGCGCCCTGGAATGTCTCAGTGCGACGTGCCGGGTCGTCAGCTGGAGCACTCCCTCAAAGACAGGAGACTGCGCACGCTCCAGAGAGCAGCGTCTCCGCTCCTGAGGCGCTTGCTGACTGACTGTGAAAAGCGCGCTGGAATGTCTTAGTGCGACGCGCCGGGTCGTCAGCTGGAGCACTCCCTCACAGACAGGAGACTGCACACGCTCCAGAGATCAGAGTCACCGCTCCTCACATCTGGGAACGCTGACAGGATGAAGAGGAACTTGACTGGGAAACTGCAGATGACTGAGGCAACACTTCCCTTCCTTCCGTCAATTCGCCCTCTGAAGGTCCTCCTGAGCTCCGTTGGTCCTCACACCCTACTCAACGCCCACGTGCTGGATTAACCCTTGTCCTCGCGTGGCGCTCCGGTCTCTTCACTCTCGCCGGACCATGATTTCCACACCAGGCATTCATGGCATGACACTCCAACTCTCCTCGCCATTGAAGTTTTGCCACATCTCATGCCTCCTGACTGCCCAAAATCTGCACCATTCTTCAAGCAAATTCGGTACTTCTTCCATGCACTCACGCTGCTCCTCCGGATTAATCTCACACTTCCAGGATATTCTCCTTCACCCTCACAAGTCAAGGTAACCAATCACCCTATCTCTTTACCGTTGAAGTCCCGCTGTATGACTTGCCCCGTTTATGTATAGTTGCCCAATTACAATACTCGTCGAACTTTGAAACAGTTCAGGGGCACGGACAGTACGATGTCACATAGATCATCATTCCTGAAGATTTCTCATAAAATTCCAGCATCATCTCCGGATTACATCTGCAGAAATCTTCCTTCACTCACTGTACGCTGTAATCTTACCGTCTCTTCACATTATCGGCAATTACTTCATGCACCTGGTGAGTTTCTTTTTTTCCACAAATCATGTATTCCTTAACTGGAGAGAGTACACAGAGGGGAGATGACCAAACTGCCCCCTTCGCAGTTAAACGTTGCCAGTGTTGAAAAGTAATGATGACAGGAACCAGGTTAACAGAAGTCCTGTTTATTTGGCCATCCACTCTCCAAACTGAACTCAACTGTCAACATTCTAATGTCAGCTCCCAGGGGGAGAAACCAAAGGAACATGAAGGGAAGAGAGGGGCGGAAGATACCATTAGGAACATGGTAAGATTACAACAGTATGTTTACCACTTGAATCTGAATCTGTAACACACGTAAAATGTTGCTTTCACCTGGCTCAAGTGTAAGAGAATATTCTCATGACAGCGATAATGAAACTGAAAATAACCATGTGGCAACCATCGTATTGCCAGTTAGTCACTCTATATTCTATCCCTTTACTAGCTCTTTTCTCCCGTTGTATCAGCAAAGACACACACATACACGCATCATAATGGGCACTTCCGTTCTCCGTCCCACTTCACTTGCGTATATCACTCACTTCCTGGTTCATAGCATGAACCCAGGTTGACGTTACAGATTTCCGAGCTGTTTGCTTTAAAAGGCAGGCCCACGACGTAACCACACTTCTGGTTATCGCCGCAGGTCCACAGATTCAGCAGCATACTCGCTGCCCCTAGCAGACTCCCAAGAGGTAAGGACTTTTAATCGACAGGTCCCCGGCAGCCTCCACACGCTTACCTACCGCTTCATTGCTCATGCCTATATTTTACCCTGCAGGACCACGCACCCTGAACTGAGCCCTACATAGCTCCTATCTACTTGTACGCTGCAATTTCCAAGGCTACGTTTTGGAGGTAATAATTCTGGATATTTCCTAACTCACCATACTTGCCGCACTATCTACCTACGCGCTGATTTCGCTCACAGCCCGTTTTAGGTGGCATTATATGTCTGTGCTCTCAACTTGACACTAATATTAGGCGCTACATACGTGAGCCCTCTTGCATGATTACCTCAATCGAAACCACTGGTTTTAAAGCAAATTTGGCTCTTGCCTCTTTACAACGAATGCCTACACCATACGACTTTCATACACGGCGGCAACCAATTCACTGGCCATCGTAATAGTCGGGCCTTATCTACTCCTGACCCTGGGGGTTAAGTTAGCCCCCCCATCACAGAACTGTTTCTGTTTCTATCCCTCTTTACTTGCTGTAAGGATGCACTAGATAGGCACCTTACCACATTTCCTCATTACAATTTTGCTTCATCTTTGTCCTCAGTGACACCCTACCGAACCTGAAAATGGGTCCATTTATCCCGATATATACTACTTCTCAGAAGTACCTTACCAGGCCAGCCAGGACGGAAGTACAACCGGCAGAGAGGTGAGCCTCCCTCTTCGTTTTGGTATTGCCACGCGCACGTGGTAGAGCAGCCATCAAGTCTATTGATCGGACTGATGACTTATCTACATTTTTACACACTCTTGTCTTCACAGACTGATCACCACTTAGCTATCTTGCCTATAAAGTATGAATGTATACCCCGGACACTAGCTTGCATGATCCCGCAAAATATCTGAGACACTCTCCTGTTTTACTCTCCTTTATCTTCTCTCCATTTTCCCTCCACTCCTTGATAGATTTTGTCCTGTTCTTTACTCTGATAGATATTTCCTGCTATCCTAAGCATTCTGAAACTAAGTATAGACGCCATTCCCCACTATGTTGATATGCAGCTATTAGTGTACATTATGGCTAACTGCTATGGTAACGGAGTGTAAGGTTACTGTGTACAATTGAACGATGTTTAGGCCATGTTAGTCATGCCCTACGTTTTTAATAGGTATTGCACTGTAAAACTGGCATAATAATAATTTGATCATACAGAACTCTTGTGCCATTCTATAAGGTCTTCAGACACCCTCTCACTACACGGGCTCTCACCCCACCTGTAGGATATTTTCGCCTTGCTATAGTTTCTGATACTATGCCATTGTACATCCTTTAGCCCCGAAGAAGTCGTGGGTTTTCTACCCTGACGAAACACGTGTTGGCTGGGCAATCGATCTACATTAAATACAGAGAACACGTGATACTTGGAGTGTTCTTATATATTACCTGTTTTACTGTCTTTGTCGTGTTTTTCCCAATATTTCATAACTTCAGATAAGCAGAATTCGCTCTGCATACTACGACTTGTGCACAGGCCTCCTGTACAAAAGCTAATGGAACCTTGCTGTGTATGGGATACATAGTTGCCAACTCTGGAACTTGATGTCTTATAGCAAGTGTCTTTGAATTTGCTGTTTATATCCTATGGGATTTATATTTCATCGGACTAGATATCCATCACCGATGTGACGGAGTAAACTGGCAACCAAAATCTAAATCTGGCCCTCTGTCTCCACCATGATCAAACCTCTCCGATAAAAAACCCCAACTTTTCTCTTTTTGAAAAAGAAAAATTGTAAATTTCACTTATGGCTCTGTCATGTTGATGGAGTCCTCTGTCAAACTTACAGTGCATTGGCAGGAACCGTTATGATGGTGGTTCTTGTCAATGCTTGCACTGTCCACTGGGCCAGCGAACATTTAAAAATGTGTGGCAGGCGGTACCGTCGCCAGGGCAACGGAGTAATCTACTCCACAGCCCTGAAGGGAAAATGAGCAGCCCGCCAAAATACAAATTGGGCCCAGAGTTTGGCAATGTTTTATTAACTGGCAAGAAGGTTTCAAAATCCATTGATTACACACTTCATCATTATCCCAACAGGATAAATCAGCAAAAGACCTATGTCAGTTACCCAGAGAAGATATACTCTGCAAAATACCACACACTATTGAAATTGCAACTGAGGATGATATGAAGACTAAAAAAAAGAGAGGAAGAAAAGCAAGCAACCATTAGTACAATTCTGGCTCAAGGAAATGAATATGGATCGATTTGAACCACAATTTTCACCAAATACTAAGTCTCTGATATTCCCCCTAGAGACAGACTTCACCCTCCATGAAAACATCACGAAGGAAATCGAGACAACCTAGTAGCAGCTTCTTAAACTAATGAAAGTCAAATTATTCCATTCAAAGCTGCTTTTCAAGTTCTCATAATCACCTTCTCTGTGACTCTTTGTACACCTGCAGACAGAACAAAAAGAACAAAACAAAATGCCACCTTCATTTGTGTACCCAGGACGTGGAATGACATCCCACTCCTACTATATTTTAGTAAATCACTACAGTATCATTCCTCCTCCACTCTCAGGACCCAAATACCCCAATCATACACTCATTTACTGTATCTGTGCCTTTGATTCTGTACAGTTCTCTACTGTTTTACACTCATTTACTGTATCTATGCCTTTTATTCTGTACAGTTCTCCACTGTTTCTCAGTTGGGTTTGTGCTATACAAGTATCTTATACATAAAACAACATGTTTTACTGCTATTCCTGTAATGATGGTTCGTTTTCTATGAAGTATATGCTATAGTGGTAGTTTTGTTTGTGCTAATATTAAATATGGGTAAGTGTAACAGATTTTTTCAAATAAGACAATTTTCAGGCAAACTAAAACAATGTGCCATTTTTGCAAGGTAGCAAAGCTTTCCATTGAATTTTTCAAAACCAAAAGATTCACCTTTGAACACCTTTAACATGTTTCTGCTTCTGGTGGAAAACTCGCTGCTACTGCCATTTCTTTCTAGTGCAAGTTTGAGATTATACTGTCCTTTTTAGGTTTCGCGCCTAGCGATGCAGTGCGTAGCACTGCTCGCGCAGCGAGAGTCCTTTTGTCCGGGGTTCCGAAACGGACCCTGGAATTGTACATGCTTGTGCGTGTGTTTTTAGTTACGTGTCGTGCTATTGGCTTTTGCCTGCATGTTTGTTTTTAAGATAGCATGCAATAGGCCAAAGGCGGGCGCATTGCTCCGCCCATGGCCTATTGGTGTCTATTACGCGTATTGCTGCCATTTGGTTTCAATTATCGTGCCCAGACACAGGCGCGATAATTGAAACCATATGACTCGCTGTGGCGTGCACCACTTGCGGCTTTCTCTGTTTCCAAAAGCAATTACTTTCAGTTTCGCAGTCGCTTTCTTGTTTATTTTTAAAGCAGCCCTATTCCGTTAGCGGACACAAGCTGCTTTAAAAAAACACACATATTTCCCGCTTTGTAAAGCAAATATCGAATCGGAGGGCTGCTGTTCCAGACAGACGTCTATTCCAGTTTTGGTAGCCACACACTTGAGGGAGTGGGAGTTGTAAGGGGGGAGAGTTGGGAACAGTTGGGGGGGGGGCAAATTGCCACCTGACTAATTACATTCATTAACAAGTCGTTTGTGACCCTCTATAAGAAGACACTTTTTGTGATGAGACTCATTAGTACGTAAGTGGATTTCAATTTTGATTCCCACGCCCAAAAAAGTTGTTGGGGGAGTTTCACATCCCTGCTTTGCCATGGGGCACGATAATGTAAGCGTTCTAGAAAGTGCAGTCACACTCACATGATACCACCCTGAGTACTCTCACCGGAGTGCACTGTGAAAGGAGGCTATTTAGGAGGGGGGGCTTAATGGGACGGCCAATGAGTTTCCTCCAATCAGAGCCATGCTGGGAACGCGCTGAAGGCGGGAGCTTGATGACGTGCCCCGGGGGCATAGCCCCTTCACAGGAAATGTGTGGGCTGGAATGTGGTGTGCAGTAATGGCATGGAGTTTCCTGTATGTGCTGAAGTGATGACATCTAAGGAGCCCTGCAGCCTGTGTTTATCCCACATAGCGACTGCTATCAAACAAGCATCGGCACACTGTCTTTAAACAAATGCGATCGCCCCAAACACACTTTGATTGACGTTTCAATGAACGCGTGTGTTGTTTGACTGTGTTCTTTGCTTATCTGCCAATTACAGTCTCAGAAGGCACATGTGCCTTTTCCTCCAGGCACCAAATTAAGAATATCCGTAACAGTGCACTGCTCACGGCTCTGGTGCCCTTTCGCATTACCTGTCACCTGTCAGCTCAGAGGCTGTATCCATAACAGCTAGACACCGACAACATAAACATAACAAGCATTTTCAATGCAATAGGTCTCGCAGTTACGAGAGTTTCAGCTATTGGCATTGTAAATAACAATGCCTTTTATTTATGTTTAAAAAAATAAAAGGCATTATTATTTGCAATGTCAATAGCTCAAACTCGCGTAAATGCGAGACCTATTGCATTGCAAATGCTTGTTTTAAATGCATCTGAGCTATTTTTTACGTTTATGTGAACCCTGCATGAATGTAGAGTGATACAATTCAGAAATGATGTGTGCTGGAGCCCAAGTAAAGATTGTTTTTGGGAATGGAAACATTTAGTTAAGTATTGTAAATAGATCAAGTTCTCCCCATTAGCTTCACATTTTGTAAAGTGTGGCTTGGAGAAGCTTGGCTCTTGACATTTAGAAAGAAAGCTAAAAAGATACCAGGGGAGTTGATTCAGTTCCTACTCTTAAGAACGGAGCCGGTGCTGAATCAAAGAGAGACAGAAGTGTAAATTACCCATGACCTGGAAGCCCAATCCATATGTCTATGGGGTATAATGACCTAAGATGGAGACGACTTTATTGCTATGTTGTGTTTATTAGTGTTTTATGTTTGCTATTCATGAACAATAGAAAAAATTCTATGTTTAGAAAACAACATAACTTGTGCCCAGAATGTGTGTGAACAATTTGTGACACTTGAGCCTTCAAGGGCAAGAGCTCTGTCATTGCTGAGTTTGTTGCTGTGTTTATTTTATTTAAATGTATGTAAACAATTGAGAAGTGTATTTCCAACATAGGTTGTGGTCTGTATGTTTATGTGGTAGGTGTAACGCTTCCGCCTGGTTGAGGGCTTTCCCTTTTCCCTTGCAGAGTTTATCGATGCATTTAATTAGGTGTTTGTGAACAGTGGACTATGACAGATTTTAAAACCCAACATAAGTTGTGGCTTTTGGATGTGTCTGTTTGTGATGGGGGGGGTGGGTTTGCAAAAGTTGAGCCTGCTAAGGTACGAGCTTCGCAGACACTGAGGGCCATATGTACAGTGAAGTGGCGGAGAGAGGCGTTAGCCTTCCTGGCTTAACGCCTCTCTGCGCCACTTCTGAAACGCAAGGCTGCACCATAGTTACAAGAATGTGGTGCAGCTGCGTTTCCCCCTGCAATGGTGCTAAGTTTAGCAACTTAGCGCCAACGCAGGCACCCATGCACCATATTTCATCGGACTAGATATCCATCACCGATGTGACGGAGTAAACTGGCAACCAAAATCTAAATCTGGCCCTCTGTCTCCACCATGATCAAACCTCTCCGATAAAAAACCCCAACTTTTCTCTTTTTGAAAAAGAAAAATTTAAAATTTCACTTATGGCTCTGTCATGTTGATGGAGTCCTCTGTCAAACTTACAGTGCATTGGCAGGAACCGTTATGATGGTGGTTCTTGTCAATGCTTGCACTGTCCACTGGGCCAGCGAACATTTAAAAATGTGTGGCAGGCGGTACCGTCGCCAGGGCAACGGAGTAATCTACTCCACAGCCCTGAAGGGAAAATGAGCAGCCCGCCAAAATACAAATTGGGCCCAGAGTTTGGCAATGTTTTATTAACTGGCAAGAAGGTTTCAAAATCCATTGATTACACACTTCATCATTATCCCAACAGGATAAATCAGCAAAAGACCTATGTCAGTTACCCAGAGAAGATATACTCTGCAAAATACCACAAACTATTGAAATTGCAACTGAGGATGATATGAAGACTAAAAAAAAGAGAGGAAGAAAAGCAAGCAACCATTAGTACAACTCTGGCTCAAGGAAATGAATATGGATCGATTTGAACCACAATTTTCACCAAATACTAAGTCTCTGATATTCCCCCTAGAGACAGACTTCACCCTCCATGAAAACATCACGAAGGAAATCGAGACAACCTAGTAGCAGCTTCTTAAACTAATGAAAGTCAAATTATTCCATTCAAAGCTGCTTTTCAAGTTCTCATAATCACCTTCTCTGTGACTCTTTGTACACCTGCAGACAGAACAAAAAGAACAAAACAAAATGCCACCTTCATTTGTGTACCCAGGACGTGGAATGACATCCCACTCCTACTATATTTTAGTAAATCACTACAGTATCATTCCTCCTCCACTCTCAGGACCCAAATACCCCAATCATACACTCATTTACTGTATCTGTGCCTTTGATTCTGTACAGTTCTCTACTGTTTTACACTCATTTACTGTATCTGTGCCTTTTATTCTGTACAGTTCTCCACTGTTTCTCAGTTGGGTTTGTGCTATACAAGTATCTTATACATAAAACAACATGTTTTACTGCTATTCCTGTAATGATGGTTCGTTTTCTATGAAGTATATGCTATAGTGGTAGTTTTGTTTGTGCTAATATTAAATATGGGTAAGTGTAACAGATTTTTTCAAATAAGACAATTTTCAGGCAAACTAAAACAATGTGCCATTTTTGCAAGGTAGCAAAGCTTTCCATTGAATTTTTCAAAACCAAAAGATTCACCTTTGAACACCTTTAACATGTTTCTGCTTCTGGTGGAAAACTCGCTGCTACTGCCATTTCTTTCTAGTGCAAGTTTGAGATTATACTGTCCTTTTTAGGTTTCGCGCCTAGCGATGCAGTTCGTAGCACTGCTCGCGCAGCGAGAGTCCTTTTGTCCGGGGTTCCGAAACGGACCCTGGAATTGTACATGCTTGTGCGTGTGTTTTTAGTTACGTGTCGTGCTATTGGCATTTGCCTGCATGTTTGTTTTTAAGATAGCATGCAATAGGCCAAAGGCGGGCGCATTGCTCCGCCCATGGCCTATTGGTGTCTATTACGCGTATTGCTGCCATTTGGTTTCAATTATCGTGCCCAGACACAGGCGCGATAATTGAAACCATATGACTCGCTGTGGCGTGCACCACTTGCGGCTTTCTCTGTTTCCAAAAGCAATTACTTTCAGTTTCGCAGTCGCTTTCTTGTTTATTTTTAAAGCAGCCCTATTCCGTTAGCGGACACAAGCTGCTTTAAAAAAACACACATATTTCCCGCTTTGTAAAGCAAATATCGAATCGGAGGGCTGCTGTTCCAGACAGACGTCTATTCCAGTTTTGGTAGCCACACACTTGAGGGAGTGGGAGTTGTAAGGGGGGAGAGTTGGGAACAGTTGGGGGGGGGCAAATTGCCACCTGACTAATTACATTCATTAACAAGTCGTTTGTGACCCTCTATAAGAAGACACTTTTTGTGATGAGACTCATTAGTACGTAAGTGGATTTCAATTTTGATTCCCACGCCCAAAAAAGTTGTTGGGGGAGTTTCACATCCCTGCTTTGCCATGGGGCACGATAATGTAAGCGTTCTAGAAAGTGCAGTCACACTCACATGATACCACCCTGAGTACTCTCACCGGAGTGCACTGTGAAAGGAGGCTATTTAGGAGGGGGGGCTTAATGGGACGGCCAATGAGTTTCCTCCAATCAGAGCCATGCTGGGAACGCGCTGAAGGCGGGAGCTTGATGACGTGCCCCGGGGGCATAGCCCCTTCACAGGAAATGTGTGGGCTGGAATGTGGTGTGCAGTAATGGCATGGAGTTTCCTGTATGTGCTGAAGTGATGACATCTAAGGAGCCCTGCAGCCTGTGTTTATCCCACATAGCGACTGCTATCAAACAAGCATCGGCACACTGTCTTTAAACAAATGCGATCGCCCCAAACACACTTTGATTGACGTTTCAATGAACGTGTGTGTTGTTTGACTGTGTTCTTTGCTTATCTGCCAATTACAGTCTCAGAAGGCACATGTGCCTTTTCCTCCAGGCACCAAATTAAGAATATCCGTAACAGTGCACTGCTCACGGCTCTGGTGCCCTTTCGCATTACCTGTCACCTGTCAGCTCAGAGGCTGTATCCATAACAGCTAGACACTGACAACATAAACATAACAAGCATTTGCAATGCAATAGGTCTCGCAGTTACGAGAGTTTCAGCTATTGGCATTGTAAATAACAATGCCTTTTATTTATGTTTAAAAAAATAAAAGGCATTATTATTTGCAATGTCAATAGCTCAAACTCGCGTAAATGCGAGACCTATTGCATTGCAAATGCTTGTTTTAAATGCATCTGAGCTATTTTTTACGTTTATGTGAACCCTGCATGAATGTAGAGTGATACAATTCAGAAATGATGTGTGCTGGAGCCCAAGTAAAGATTGTTTTTGGGAATGGAAACATTTAGTTAAGTATTGTAAATAGATCAAGTTCTCCCCATTAGCTTCACATTTTGTAAAGTGTGGCTTGGAGAAGCTTGGCTCTTGACATTTAGAAAGAAAGCTAAAAAGATACCAGGGGAGTTGATTCAGTTCCTACTCTTAAGAACGGAGCCGGTGCTGAATCAAAGAGAGACAGAAGTGTAAATTACCCATGACCTGGAAGCCCAATCCATATGTCTATGGGGTATAATGACCTAAGATGGAGACGACTTTATTGCTATGTTGTGTTTATTAGTGTTTTATGTTTGCTATTCATGAACAATAGAAAAAATTCTATGTTTAGAAAACAACATAACTTGTGCCCAGAATGTGTGTGAACAATTTGTGACACTTGAGCCTTCAAGGGCAAGAGCTCTGTCATTGCTGAGTTTGTTGCTGTGTTTATTTTATTTAAATGTATGTAAACAATTGAGAAGTGTATTTCCAACATAGGTTGTGGTCTGTATGTTTATGTGGTAGGTGTAACGCTTCCGCCTGGTTGAGGGCTTTCCCTTTTCCCTTGCAGAGTTTATCGATGCATTTAATTAGGTGTTTGTGAACAGTGGACTATGACAGATTTTAAAACCCAACATAAGTTGTGGCTTTTGGATGTGTCTGTTTGTGATGGGGGGGGTGGGTTTGCAAAAGTTGAGCCTGCTAAGGTACGAGCTTCGCAGACACTGAGGGCCATATGTACAGTGAAGTGGCGGAGAGAGGCGTTAGCCTTCCTGGCTTAACGCCTCTCTGCGCCACTTCTGAAACGCAAGGCTGCACCATAGTTACAAGAATGTGGTGCAGCTGCGTTTCCCCCTGCAATGGTGCTAAGTTTAGCAACTTAGCGCCAACGCAGGCACCCATGCACCATGGTGCAAGGGTGTCTGCGCCCAAGGGAGGATTGTTTATGTGTAGGAAGGTGTCCCTTCCTTCACATAAACAATCCTAAAATGCCATTCTGTCACTTTCATGTGTGCTGCTTCATGCAGCACCACACATGAAATTGACAAAATAGCATTTTTTTTAAAGTGTGTTCATGTACAGGAAGGGACACTTTCATGTACATAAACAAGCAATGGCATTCTGCTTTTTCCATGTGTGCTGCACAAGGCAGCACAAGTGGAAAAAGCAAAAATGAGGAAAAAATAATGCATTTCTCCTCGTTTCGCCATCTTAAGACCAGTTTTCACCTGGTCTTAATTTTGGTGCTGCCTCCTATGTACGCCACCCTTGTATATAGGGGGCAGCTGAAAATGAATGGGTGTTGCGGTGGAATTCCCACCACAACACTCACTGCCCACACCTATGCATTGCGTGAAAGGGGGCCTTATGTACAAGGCAGCGTTAAGCCACGTTAAGTGGCTTGACGCTGCCTTGTACATAAGGCGCAGCCCCTATCGCCACCACAACGTCACTATAGGTGACGTTGTGATGGCGATAGGGGCTTGTACATATGCCCCTGTGTTTTGTCATGGCTTTCATTGTGATGTTTCTAGCCATAAATGTTTGCAAACATTGGGGATGGTTGTTAAGAGTGCATGCACATACCCAGCACATGACCAATAACCTCGGCTACCATTGTTTGTGAAAAAGTATTGGGTGTCACAAATACTTATTGACATAGATATTTTTGATGTGCATACTGGACACTTTGGATTTATTGAACAATTCAAAAGTTGTTGGATAAAAAATTCACGAAACCAAGAAGAGGATTGAAATGGATCTGATCACTGTGCGAGAGTTTTATGTGATGCTTCTAAACATTTTTGGTAAAGTCAATGATTTTGGGGCCACTACTATAATTTGTTAACTCTCTCAGCAATGGGGAGCATGGCCAGGTTGGGCACCAAGATGGCTGCTCGACCGTGAAGCTTCGGAGCCGCCGCATAATAAACGCAGCCAAGCTCTGCTTTATCAGCGTCCTTGCAGTCACTGGCTAGACCCACGGGTGCCGGTAACCCCAGAGAGAGGCCTGGGCCCTACATCTGTGGAATTCTTCACATCTATGGTGAGCCTAAGGGCGCGGCTGTTGCTGAGCTGAGAGGCCGCGCAGCAACTGGAGACTTGGACAGAGGGGAAGTATCAATGTGCGACGCCCGGGGTGATCCCCTCATCGCCACACACATTCTTGCATGTGCAAACTTTGGTGGTGAGTTTCATCCCTCCCCCTAAAGCCTCTCCTTGGTGCCGTCTCCCTGTTCTTACTGGTATACGCCCAAAGCAGCGTGAAGCTCATATTCAACGCTGAACCCCTGGGTTGAGGGGCAGTTAAATGCACCGCACAAGGGCGCAGCCCTGCCCCAGCACCTTATTTAGTGACCGTCTTCCGGGGTCGAGAAGGACCCGTGCAAGGGGTTAGAGGGCCCAGAATTATAATAAAGTATGCCACCTACCTGTAGTGGTGCTCTGAGTGGACCCATGTCTTGAATAAGAGTAGACGTCTGGACATATATTTTGTCGTCCATACCTGAGTTTTCCTTGTCCCTGGGGGTGTAGTGAGACGTTACGTGTGTTTCTGAGCGGCATTGCTGGCCCCTATTTGCGGCCTCCACCACCGGTGCATACTGAGGAAGCGGTCCCCATGCCTCAGGGACACCATTTCTGCTTCCCCTTCTTCAGCACGCCATGGGTCGTGGGGACCCCAAGCAGTGACAGCTATCCTTTGATGTACGAAAGACTTCCAGATGCAAAAAAAAAGCAAGGCGTCACATGCGGAGATCCTCCGGGCCCTCTGGACCCTGCTGAGTCTGGCTTCCCCTCTGTTGATGGTGCCGAGGCCATTATGTCAGAGCTGCAAGCTGGCTTCAAGGCCATCAATGTGAGATTCGATGCATTGGAAACCCGCCTAGATGAAATGCATGGGTGAATTAACCAACATGAGGCCCACATTGACGCTACTGAACAGCACATTGCAGAGATAGAGGATGCTCAGGCACCCGTGGTTAAGCGACTGGAGCGTATTAAACGGCTTCTGAAGACGACAGCAACTAAGGCAGAGGACTTGGAGGCCAGATCACGTTGCAATAATATTCGTATTGCCGGGGTGCCTGAGTCCACCAACATGGGCCCCATGGAAACCTATGTGGAGCGGCTCTTGTCGGAACTCTTTGGAAGGGAGGCCTTCTCCACAACACTTGCATTTGAGCGTGCTCACCAAGCACTTGCTCCTAGATCGGCCCCAGGCGCTCCACCCCAACGGATCATAGCTCGACTCTTGAACTACCATGATCGAGACTCTGCTTTGTGCATGGCCCTGGAGAAAGGAGATATTCAACATCAAGGCATGTATCTTTTCTTTTTTCCCCGACTTCACCCCTCTTGTTCAAGAGGTCGTCGCAAATTCCAGGATATAAAGCGAGTCCTGAGGGCGAATGTTCGATACACCATGCTCTACCCAGCTCGCCTGGGCTTTCAGCTTAACAAAAAGACCCATATCTTCAACTCATCCTTCTAAGCTGCAGACTTTTGGAAGCACAATAGACCGAACTCAAACTCTCCCTCTAGGAAATGATCTGCTGCTTTCTGGTGTTCATTCCCCGCAGATTGTCAAAGCCGACTGCTCGGCGAACTGCTACTCTGGATTTGGCCCCTCTACTACATTTTCAGTATGCCGAGAATATCCTTTTCCTTCTTTATGCTGACTTCTTCAAATATTGGCTTTACATGTTCTGTCATACCAGTTAACATTGTTTCTATGGTGGCTTCCATTGGCGGCCAACCCTAGGAGATCTCCTTCTGTTCTTGTTCGAAAAGATGGTATTCACCAGATACTGGTAAGGTGGCTATGGGGGGCTAGTGGTTGTTTTTGATTGTTATACACAGGGTGTTAATCTTATGAACAGTCGGCACTATGCATGTTTATATGGTGGCATTCCCCCAAACACTTTAGTATTGCTGTGATGACATGGTCGGTGGGAATTCTGGGGCGTTGGAGTTGAAATATATGTCATGGAATGTGAGGGGGCTATCAAACCCCCGTAAAGGGAGGCAGGTTTTAGTTTATCTTACCCGACATGCAGTACAAGTTGCCTTTGTGCAAGAGACTCATTATGCTCCCGCCTCCGATGTCCGATTTGCCTCTTATTGGGGGTAATATCGTTCTTTGGCTAGCTACAGTACCTATTCTACGGAGTTTGCATCTTGACCCATAAGGCAGTCAAGCAAGGTGATCGAGGATCCTGAGGGACGATACCTTTTGAATGCTGGAAGCTTTGGGGCGAAGTAAATACTACTGATTAAGGTATCTGCCCCTAACATAGAGACACCTGACTTTTTCCCTAGCATCTCTGCACACATTTTTAGCTTTCACATCGACTCTATAGTGATGGGGGTCGACTTAAATGTTACGCTGCAACCCACCCTTGACACTACAGGACTGGACCATATCTCCAAACCACATTCTGCTACTGCGTTCAGACATGCTGTGGATCAGACGCTTGGCGCCATCAACACTCCACCGATAGAGATTTCTCTTTCTATTCAGTGACCGTTGGTACTTATCCCTAATCTTCTCCTTCATACACTCTCTGTGGGTTACCTTGCTCAACCTTCTCAGATCACTCGCTAGTGCACTTGTCTCTTACTGTCCCAAGTATTGCGCAACCGTCAAGGACCTGGCGTGTCCCGACAGAAGCCCTGCTGGACAGTGTTAAGGAAGCTATATAATTTAATATTTCCGGCCTAACTTAGGCTTGGTGCCCCAGTTTGCCACTATGTGGGAAGCTTTTAAAGTCTATATATGGGGTATATGTATGGCCAAGCAGGCTGGAGTGCTGCGCTCTAGCCTCTGTGACTTAAAGAGCTTTGAAGAAGCTTGATGCACAAATCTTGATGGGCAGAATTTCAGGACCTCGCAGCTCGTGAAGTCAATTTCTTGGGCAAGTACACACGTGCAAGAATCTATGGGGAAGGAGAAAGGCCTGGTCGGACACTGGCTAAGAAAGTTGGGCTTACCCTGTGAATTCTATGATCTCGTACGCCTCTTGTACACAAGCCTGGTGGCCCGGCTTGGGGTAAATGATGAACTCATGGATCAATTATATTATTGCGGGGTACCAGGCAGGGTTGTCCGCTTTCCCCCTATTATTTTTTCTTGCCATGGATCCTCTTGTGCGCCATCTCCAGGAGCGGCAACTGCAGCGGGGACTTAGATTTCATCGTGACACCCTGTTGGCCTTGCTCTATGTAGATGATTTTTTTTATTTGTTTGTGAACCTGACACTAACCTTGCCCCACTCCTTCAGGAGGTCGTATGGTTTGGAGCTTTTTCCAGGTTGGTTATTAATTGGTCCAAATCCGAGATATTTCCATTGACCGATGCCACACTTTCCCTGCAACTAGATTTTTCCCTTACACTGGTGCGATGACCCCACTCGTTACCTTGGCGTCTTTTTACACCGTACTGCCTCGGAGGTCACCCACCTAAATTATGGCCCGCTATTGACCGGTTGTCATCCCAAATTGAGAGGCAGATAAAACTTCAGCTATCAATTGCTGGTAGAATTACCATTAATAGAATGGTCGTACTGCCCTGCTTTTTTCATCTTTTCTTCAATATCTCCATCTCACTCACAGCCCACTCACCAGATTTATTTGGGCCGGCGGGCAAGCACACATTAGCTGACAAGCGCTGACAATTCCCTTTCAATGTGGTGGGTTTGGGGTCCCAGATTTTTACTTGTACTATTTAGTCACACAGGCACAGTATGCCTACTTCTGGTATCATCCAGATGCCAGGCTACAGTACTTTGGTGGAGCCAGGGGATATCCCCCCACTCTATCCTGTCATTACATCGGCCAGTAGCACCCATCTGGTTTCTCATCTTTATCAAGTAGCTCAGGCACTTCTAATGCCTGTGGGGGGGAATATACATGCGGCGTGGGAGGGAATTCTGTGCCAACCTCTATTGGATAAAATGTGGGCATTTTGTTGCGAGCAGACTCGGTTCATATCTAATAAACACAGGCATAAATCTTTCCACTTCAAATATCTACACAGAGCTTACATTACACCAACACTTCTTGCCAAAATGGACCCCTCTAAGTCTTACAGTTGCTGTAGATGTGCAACAGAGGATGGCGATTTCATACTCTTAGCATGGAACTGCCCACCGGTCATGGCATACTGGGGGACAGTTTTTTTATATCTTGCACTAATGACTGATTCTGGATTAACACCTTCGCCGTTGTTGGTGTTAATTGGGATATGTCCAGCCCTCGGGTGCTGGAATTCAACGTTTTACTACTATTGCTCTACTCCTCGCGAAAAGGCAGGTCTCCAGACAAGGGGCAGTCCCACGGTTCCAGTGGTTAAGGCCTGGATGAGAGACTTAATGTATTGCTGTACGACCAGCGATACATATGCAACACTACTGCCCCCCTCATCCAGGCCCAAGAACATATGGCAACCCCTCCGCTTCTACCTATTGCTCCATCCAGAGGAGACGGACTGAGAGTACCCATTCCCGATCATCCCTGGGAATTTATGAACAGCGATGGGTAGGGATCATGTTGAATACCACGTGGAGCATGCTGTGACCACATTTTAGTATATTATTATTATTATTATTATAACATTTGTTGAGCACTACTGTTACCCGTAGGTGTCCTGGCGCTATGTGAAATCCTGCCTATGGATCGAACCGAGGTCATGCTAATCAATAAACAGCCAGGTTTTTAAAGCTTTTCGGAAGGCCATAAGGCTCAACATACCTCTAAGATTTAGAGGAAGCTTTTTCCAAGCTTTGGCTGCATTAAATACAAAGCTTTTTCAACCCCAGGTGGCCTTTTTTACAGACGGCACATATACCAGTTTTGTCTCAGATGAGCGTAATAGTCTGTTTGGGGTATACCAGTACAGTCGCTCTTTTAAATAGGCCGACCCTGCTCCATAAAGTGCTTTGTGAACCAGATACAGCGCCTTGAACAGGGTACGCTTCCTAACTGGCAACCAGTGCAGTTTCCTTATATTATATATTGATGACATAAGGCTGTTTCTCCCATTATGGACCCCAACTACCTGACTTTGCTTTGTTTAACCTTTTTATTTTCAGCTTTCTACTTTCTGTGACTTTGCAGCTAGAGGCTTCACTATTAGGAGTGCTATTAAGCCCATATCGCTGTTACGGACTCTTTAATGATCCCATGGCTGAAATCTCATTGCGTTTTTTTCTCTCTTGATGCACATATCTGTATTGTTAATTTAGTTTATTTGTTCGTTAGATTCTGCTTACTTGACTCTTCGCAATTATTGTATTCTAATGGTGTGTTCTATGACAGCTATTGTGTTAAAAAATGCAATAAAAACATTTAAAAAAAACAAAACCCTTTCAGCAATTTGCACTAAATTAGACATTCTGTTAAGGCTGTTTTTCCCAGGTTTGGTTGAAAGTAATCAAGGGGCAACGTCATCAAGGGGGCAAGTGGGATTTCATGCGAAGTGGGGTATCAACCAAAACTACATTGGTGCATCTGTACTTCTTATCAGCATTCTGTTGGTGTATAATGAAGATATAAAAGCGATGAAAGATACAATGACGCAGAAATTTAGTTGTATTTATTGAAGAAAAGAATCTGTCATTTCACGTAGTCATCATGAATTTAGTTTTGATATGTTTACATGATTGTCAAGGCAGAAAATCACTTATTAAATAGCCCCATTTACAATTTGCAGTTTCACATTCAAAGTTGTAGACTTTTAAAGAGTTTTGCAATGTTTGCTACAAGCATGCAGTAAATACTTGCAGTTATTCCCTTCTTTTGCATGAAGATTTAATGTTTCTTCCAGCAATTAAATATTAGACACACTTACATTCCAGAATACAAATTTTCAAGCTTCCAAAACATGCTCCTGTCTCTTAAAAACCATGCTACCAACTCCTATCATCAGGCATTAGCATTTGATTATATTTAAATGAACCCAGCGTGAACTGCCATTCCTTTAGAATGGAGGATGGAGATGTAATGGTTTCAAATGCTCGATTGTGGGAGATATACAGTGTTACACATCAGTCTTGAATTGCCACATTCCATTTAGTTTTTTTTACCTTCAGACAGAAACTGTTTTGTTTAGAATGTCTTTGACTACCCATTTAGTGATTAGCCAGATGAAACAATGTCATTCCTCACTTACCTAGCTTAATTTCTAAGCATTTCCTCAACATGGTGAAACAGCACACCTGAGCAGGAGTTTGCAACACTCTGACCATGACTTAGTCCAGGAGGAATGAAACATGAAGACTGGCAAAATTCAAATGCTCTTTTATTTTATTTTTTGCGAAGTTGAAAATATAAAAGGCATCTTAAACATCAAAACCTAACATTTTTCACAAAGAACTCCAGTGTGGCATCTCATTATGTTGGGGATTGTTTCCTGGGTGCTTGCTGTGGGCCAGAGATTAGAGAGTAACCACAAGGGAATGCAAATACAGACTAGTAGACACTCCTTATAGCACTGTATTACTTCTGGATTTTGGTGTTTAAGAACCTTGACCAATGACCCAATGAAGCACCCAAACAACATCTGCTGAATGTTATTGGAGAGCATTTGTTACTGGATTTTTTACTATGTGTTCAAGAAGCGCTCTGCTTCTTGAACACATAGTAAAAAATCCAGTCTGGTTCGAAACCTCAGATCTGGGTATGTTGCCATTGCTGAAGTTAGCTTCAACTCGAAGAAGTTAATTGGAAAGCCCAATCAGACTCATTGCTTTGGCATCTCCCACAATGCTTTTCAACCTATTTATATAATCTCTAAAAAACATAGTTTCAAAATCGGCAATGACGAATACAGGTATTCTCCAGCTTTCTCTTATGCTCTGACCTTCATGATATACAAACTACACTTTCTGTAGTTTTGAACTTTACTTTGCTGATCCAAATCTAATATTCACACACTTTAATTCATAGCTTTTATTTACAGTGGCAGAATACGTTGATTTTAACCAGCAGTAAAGCTGTTATTCATCATGAAAGTAACCCTTGAAAACTGAAGGGCATAACCTGAATGATACTTTGGAAGCAGATATTAGAAAAGTACGATCTCATGGGTTGAAACCTTCAGCATTTCACAATGGCCAGCAATGTAAAACATTAAACATTGGCAATACTTATGCTTGACATATCTCAGTACATAACATATAATGACACAGAAATTGAATAAATGGAAGAGGCCCTTTTTCAAAGTATACTACCAGAATATAAAGTCCTAACCGTCACACTACAAAACATTTGGCGCAAGAAACAGATAATAACCTTTACGAAGGTAAGTGTATAGTGCGAAGTATAGATTTGCTACATTTTACTCCACATAAAAGTACCTTGACCATATATATCAGTTAAGTAGATGTGGAGTTAAGAATAGTAAATCTATACTAACCTATATATATATATTCCTTCACAGTATTTTTGTTGTCGATGTTCTTGCTATAATATTTTTGGAGCACTGTATTTTTGTGATTGATATTCTGACATACAACCTTTTTTGAGCATTAGCCCTTGTTCTGGGCAGATGTGCCTAATTAATACAGAGACTAAACACCATTAACTTTAACTACCTTCTTCTAAATTGCATCATTTTCTTTAAAAGAGACACTAAGCTTTCTTAGAAAATGTAGCATTTTTATAAAACTTCAGCTTTTGCAATTACTGGTATACTATATAGGAGAGTGCAATAATATTTTGTGAGTAAAGATGAAAATTTGCTCTAAAAGAAAAACAGTGTTTTGGTCTGGAATGTGTTAAAAGTAAAAGGCAATCGCAAAATCTGTGTACCTCAGCTGGTACTTTTTCGTCATGCAATTACATTTCATGCATCTTTATAAAATTAGATTTTTGTTTCCTTTTTTGGGGGTAATTTCATAACATTGCACATGCACATATATTAGTTTTAATCTCTTTTGTGTTTTATAAGCTGTGCTGAATTTCTGGCTAAATCGCACACTGCACCTTATTTCATGCAAGACGATTTCAGCACTTGTAAAGAACACCTCAAATGCAGCCCCTCTCTGTTGAGTTCTTTCCAAAATGTACATCTGCACAATCATGAAAAATGATACTTGGGATTGAACAGATACTTTATAAGAAGACCTACACATGAGTCATTGCCCTTGAGATAGATTTGTCTTTAAAGTATACACCCTAATAGCCACAAAATGTGTATTTTCTTAGTTGCTTTATTTCTACTATACATGCTTGGTGAAGGTACACTAATAAAGTTTTAACAATCCTGTGGTTTTTGGGAATTCTTATTATATCGTCCCACCATAAAAATGTGGAGTATTTAATTGAAACATTCAAGTTTACTGAAAGTAATTATTGAACATCTTTGGAATGCAGTGTTTTAGGACTCTTCAGTAATTTACACAAATTAATACTGTGTTTTATGTCTTTTTTGCAGACACTCTCAGGGTTCTGGATGAAGTATGTTAGGGCTATGAAAGTGAACTGTCCACCATATGGACATTTTGACATCTGGAGCTCATAGAAACAGCTGACAACTTTACATCAAATAATGAAGTTGAAAGAGATTCTCAAAAAGTACATCTGTCTATACAAATTTGTCGAATTATAGTCTGCCATTAATTTCGTTATATCTTTCATCAATCATGAGATGAAACAGTGCACTTGATAAGAATTAGGTCATGGGATGTGACTTGAAGAGTATGGGATCAGAAGCAACATTGTAAGATATTTGTTCACTAAAATGATATTAAATGCATGGAAAACCTCCAAACAGAATGTTTGGGAACACAAATATTAAATTATCTCAAAATTTGCCTAGGATGCACATGGGGAACAATAGCGAAGGCAAGTAAGTCTAATACTGATATTTTTGTCATACGTAGATAGGAAAATTTGCATTGTGAATTGTCCTATATGTCACTATCCTCCATCAAATTCTCCTTTTCACTGAGAAAACCATCTTACTTCTAAATGAATTGAGTGACTCTGTCCTTTTGTAGTCACTTAGTGGTCCTATGAAGAAAAACTGTGTCATCCACAGATCATGAGGAAATGACTTGTTGAACAGTTGTGAGAAGGGCTTTCTGCTGTATACTATCAACATTTTCCCTAGAGTATTGTGAAGAAGTTGCTGTTTAGTAATTAAATAGCATGCCTCCTAACATCTTTGGTAATTCTGATGTGTACACTAATGTGAACACGCTGTAGAAAAACACATTCACTAGAAAACCAGCCAGTGCATCTTACTGAGAAAATGCTGCACAAACACAACTTCTTATAGACTACTGGGTATATGATTTCTTAATTAATGACAAAAAGTCAGATTCAAAATTGTACAACAACAATAAAATTACTATTAAGTCAACAATTAAAAAAATATAAAAATGTATCACCAAATAAGTAGCATGATGTGATTTCTCACATTACCATTAAAAGTGGATTTTAAATAAGAAAAAGAGTGTCATGTCTATTTATATGCAAGATCATGTGCACCTTAATTCAAAAATACAAATGTCACATTTAACTTGCAAGTGTGTATGGATGCTACAAAGAATATGCAGACTAAAGTAAGTAGACCTTATTGACACATTTTGAATTAAAACTTTCCATTGTACAATAAAGGTCAGGGTATGCATCACATGTGAATATGAGTAAATGAAGCATGTTTACAAGGACTTACAATGCAGCAGTTCTCAACAACCCTATCCACACTTAGTTGTGATACCTATAACATCACTCTATCCAATAGACTACTTTAAATTGCAAAAAAGGTTATATCAAGAGACATTAACAGGTGGGTGAAATAAAGGAAATTTTACAACAGAGTGATCTCCAAGCCCACAAACATAACCACAAAAGCAATGAAAGGCATTGTTGGGTGATTATTTAAATACAGAAAAAACATCTTCATATATTATTATGTCTTTTTGCCACATATTCTTGGAACTACTGCCAAATTTTAATTAATATATTCGAACATAAATATGTTAACTTTTTGTTGGGGAAACACTATTTATAATCTGCAGCTATTTCTTGCACTATCACATTAATCCCAGTCCACTTTTTTAATTTTTCGAAATACTCACTCATAGTTACATTTCATTACTGAACTTAATTTTAATTGCGTGTTCATGCTTTTCTCACTTAAGGGGTGTCAGGCTATATCTCAACATCATTTACTGTGCCAGAGGGTACATCAGGGGAAAAGCTAATGCCCTTTAAACTCCCTTTTAGCCATAGCAGCTTCTGGTATGATACTAGTAGTTTTATGTAATGTTTGTGTAGCAAGACTATGTGAAGTTCTCGTGTGCATGAATATATATGACAGTATTTAATAAGAATGCAGAGTGTATTGTCCTACTAAAGTCGATAAGACAGCATTTATTCCTGCAAGAGTACTTTACTTTTGTCAATATTGCCTATCATAATAATGTATTACACACAACACCTTTTTTAAAGTTATGATTGTTAATATCCTCATTTACATGTTCTTTCAGAAGGAAAACCTTAACAATCTTATGACCAGTTATGGCACATACTGCGTCATTTCATCGCATGCGCTCTTTGCATCATATCTTGCAGAGTATTATGATAATGTAATGTATGCTATCAAACTGAAAGTTAAAAAAAATAGAACGGGAGAGAAAAGACATTGTTAAAAAATATCCTTATATCTACATTTAATTGTAATACTTTCTAAGCCTGCCATGCTACACTACAAAGATTATAGATTCTGATCATAATGAATGAACTATGATCAGGTACATTGAAAATAAATATATAGCACAGAGCATCATCTGAAAAAAATATATGCAATGATGCAGACATTTTTGTAGTAATTGACTGCTATTAAACCCTTAGGCATATCAGCAATTTAAGCTCATAGTGTTATTTCCTGGATTAAATTCCATTGGGCTGATCTATGTTTTAGAAGTGGATAGTCATGAGGATTTTTGGAATTTGTTGGAAGTCAGTTTTGTTGAATTTGTTGAAAGTCAATTCTCTTCCCAAGGTAAGTAGAAGTGCATGCAAAGTCTCAGGGATACTGTATGAAAATTATGCCTGTCTCAACCATTAGGCGGGTGGCTAAGTTAAATCAGGGTAATGGTAATTTAGATTGTAATTGCCATTTTGGTCTGTGGGGCAGACGTTAATGTATTAGATGAGCAGAAAAAACTATTTTTTTAGTATTTGCATAGTTATTATCAAGATAAAGGTGAACTTAGGTTTTGTCATAAACTAGTTGGGCCATTTCAGAATATGAGTTCTCTGGGACCTCTGCTAACAATTATCAGGATTTCAGTATTTTGGTAATATTGCAGCTAGGTCAGTAGTCATTTGTGGACGCATACATTTAGGATGCCGTAGACGTCAAGCACATTACCATGCATGACTTAGTAATGATTGGAATGAAAAACAATGGTTCCCTGTGGTGTGCTCTATTTAAACATGAACGTTAAGGAATATATAATCAACCAATCCACACGAGGTGTCAGTTTTCAAAGATAAAAATAAATAAAGATAATGGTACTTGTAGACTGTCATTTTCTAATTGATTATCTGGTCTCTTTTGTAAACTGACTTCTCTTGTTTTGAAATCCTTGTTCTTGTCCTAATAATGACACTTCATTCATTATGGGTCAAAATGCTGTCAATGACTATAAAGCTGGGATCCCAAACATAAAAAAACACTATTTTTCCATTGTTTTTATGTAATATACACATTGCTGCACCGCACTATGTTGTTCAATCACTGTGTGATCACTGAAGCACAGAGCATGTTATTGAGTTGTGAATATATGTATGAAAAGTACATAAGTGGCATCATTATTTATTTATTGTTATCTTGAAACACTGACACCTCGAGTGGATTTGGTGATTACATATTCATTAAGTTTCATATTTAAATTGAGCACATCACAGTGTACCATTGTTTCTTTTTACGATTATATTGCCCCTGGTTCCAAGTGGATTTATTTGAGAAGCCCATGTCTGTAGAAAAATTAGCAGTGATTGGCCATACCACCTCTCAAATTTAGCTTTCGTATTTGAGTGTAAGGTTAAATCACTGAGCAGCCTAATTTTTATACTGTGAAATGAATGAATTTTGTGTAAATATCAAGTAAATGAGTGGGGAAGCATGGATCATGAGAAATAAATAGTGTGACAGTAGTAGGGTTGGTGGTGTGTTTCTCTTTTCTTGTTTATGCTCCGTACATGGTTGCAAATATGTTTTTTATTGTGTTTCCTAGTGTGTTCAAATGGAAGCAGAATTTGGTGTTGCCTTTTTAGGTGAAGGGTGACAGGGCAAAGGTGTGTTGTGCACACCATTCTGCTTGGGCTGCTTTTTAAAGGTATGACAGAAATGGACTTTATGTACAGATTCATTTATAGTTTGTAATGTATAGGTGGCAACAGTAGCCACAGGGATTATCAACTAGTTAAGTGACAAATGTCCTAAACTTGTCACTTATCATTCATCATCCTAAGGAAGACAATGTACTGGTATTCTTATTAGAGGTTAAAACTGTAAGACAATGATTGAGAAAAAATAAAACTTACTTAGGGTCTCATTTACAAACAGAGGGGGAAAAAACTCAGAAATCTGCTCCCACAGAATGTTAAAAGCAAATTCCCAACTATTTTCAATTTCTCGAAGAATCCCAACAGTCATCTAGGAAAACCAAGACTAATGTTGTTTTACATTCATGAAATTTCTCATTGAAAAATTTCCACATGACGGACATTTTTACACGCGGAAGTGCAATTGTTTTTTATTTCTCCATGAAAACACATTTTTCCAGCAAAGATACTTTTGGGGGATTTTCCTTCCAATTTTCTCTCTGGAAACACACTCTCCCTTTTACCGGAGTGCATTTGGTAGCATTTTCATTCTGGTTGGAAGCTTCCTGCAACCTGTTGGTGAATACCCCCAAGAATATGGATTAGTAGGTGTTCACCAATTTTAACATGTGGGTGTAACCAGGAATTTCTAGGCTACAGCTACTAGATCTAAATTGGTAATCTCAAAAATTCCACCATAACACCCACATTTCTGTAGTCACAAGAGCAATCTGTGCACACAACAAGAACTGCTGTCCTGAATTAGAGAGGAAGGATTATTCATTTCTGATCATGCAGTGAAAGGTTTCTGAGTGGAACTAGGTGTACCGGTTCAGTTATGATTCCAATTATTAACGTTTTAGGAAACATTGCTTCAATGCTAGATGTTGCCATCAAAACTGGTTAGGGCATTGGCTCAAACAAGGCACTTTCAATGCTTTCCTGAAACCGTCATTGTTTTCATACTATATGCAGATGAGAAGTGACACATTTCAGAGTTTGTGACCATAACTGGCTCTGGATTACTGAGGTGACAAATTCTCTCAGGCCTTCAGTACGATGGTGTTTCCTAAAATAATTAATTCCAGAAATGTTCTTAAAACGGATGCATGGGCGGGCTGCTTAAGTAGATAGTATACATTGATTCACACATCAATGCGAACAAGAATCGTTCCAGCCATATTGGGAAGATCGTCGACTATGGCTTAAAAATGGTGATCAATTTCTTTGGTGTATCACATGACTGGAAGACAGAAAATGGACATTTTAAACGTGTTCAAAATGTGATAATTTTGCTTCCACTTCAGCACTTGACCACATGTAAATTTGTGACTGGTACAAATGGACAGGTCTTGTGATGCTCCCATATTGTATCGAGATGGCATATTACAGAAACAAATCCAATTCTTTTTTAGTGGAGAATTTGCATGCAGATATTGGCACAACCTAGCAGAGCAGCAGATTCATCCATCACTCTTTTTGAGAGGTATGTGAGGCCCTGTGTTTAATAGGACCTGATTAGATTAAATTTATTCCAGCACTTTTGGAAAGTCCACCAGCATTAACATTAACAATTCACTTTTTACAACAGTTTTCCTCTCCAGGAGCACAAGATTGTAACCTGCTACCACTTGTATCCACTGCCACCACAGAACCACTGATGCCAAGGTTTAGATAGAATGGCACAATAATGAGATTACCATTGACAGAGGAGAGAGTAAACTGTTATCCCATATGAATTACACTCATCCAGAGGATCATAAAACAAGGCACTTACAAACAGACCTGGGACAGGATTTAGAGACTTGCAATAAAGTCGAAGGGGCAGATTTAGGAACACTTTGCAACAGTGTAAAGTCACAGAAAGTGCTCAACACTGATGCAAAAGCTTGATAAAATATTTAGTTTATAGCTCTAAAGGTCATGCAAAAAGACCTTTGCTCTGCCTTGTGTTATTTTAAGTTACTTTGCGTCAAGGAGGTTTACCATAGATGGTACACCATTGTTCCCACACTACCATCCAATGTTTATTAATCCAAAGCCCTACCCATTAAAAATAGTAGACAGGGCTTTGTGCCACCAAGAACACCTCCTTGAGGCAGGCGCTAATGAGGGAGAAATGTTTTTTATATCTCCTGGCTTTTCATACATGTGCAGCATGCATACAATGTGAAAAAAGTTCTAGAGTATGTTTAAAGCATATTAATTTGTACTGGAAGGGTAACCTTCCAGTACAAAACATATGCTAGACATCATGCACACACTTTTCCACCATGGTGTAAACCTGTATGTGTTGTTAGGCAGCCTGAAAGAGCGCCAATGCAGGGTAAGAAAGCATGCTCTCTCCTCCTAACATAACAAAATACAGTGAATTTTATTGTTGTGTGCACTGTGCAATAAATTAATAAATCTCCCCCTCAGACTTTTAAGTCAATTGCACAAAACTGTCATACCATCCCTGAGACATCATCAATAACTTTCTATCTGTAAAAAAGCTTCTGAGTGCGAATGGGAGACTCTATATGAATTAAATGGTTTATATCACGAAGACTGGAAGCTCACTTTTCAAACATAACAATAGGACTATCACTGACTATCACTGAGAATTATTAGAAAAAAAACTGACTGGAGAGTTTAGGTAAGGTAAGCACATCCTTAATAGGCACAATTACTGTAAACACAAACTACCTTCTAAGGCATGTGTTTTATTTATTGGTGTCAGAATATCCAAAGGAAGAGGGAATCAGATTCAATTCTATTCCATAAGGGTGTGGTAAAGAAAATCCAAAACATATCTGAGAAAAGTCTGAACAGATTTATGTTGATGTGGGAATTGTTGTTACCGCACTTTGACAGATATGCAACATCTATTCAGCTGAAGTGAGCATTCAACTAGGCTTTAGGGGACAACTGTGAACATATTATTATATAAATGTATAGAGCCTCTAGAGAAGAGGCAAACACAAATATTTCTATTTTTAATTCGACTCAAACTACTTTGTCATGTTGAGATAGAGTGGTTAAGAAATTCTGCAATGCTACCTTAATATTTACTCCAATTCCTAACAATCCAGAATTCGCTGTCGGTCTTTTGCTCAATGACCTTGAGTCGTGGGAGGTAGATGGGCTTCATACAAGATTTCAGAGGTTGTTTTTGAACAGTAGTAATTTTTCAGTGAATTTCTTTGTTTTTTCTTTAGGTAAGTAAAAATCTTACGACCTTCTTCCAGTATAATTTCACTTTCTTATTTTACTTGAAAAAAATATATAGATATATATATCTTTTAATTATATTATGTGGCAATAGGTATTGGTTTGTGGATATCATAAAATAGAGTTGGTCTATAGATTTCGTTGTCTGGTACATGAGGATTAGGTTTATTAAAGTGCAGGTGAACACAATGTGGATGTTTGACTTTAAGGACAAACACTCTGATATGGAAATGGCAATGCAGTGGCAATGGAGACGGGATGGAACCTTATAAGAAAAGAATTATCAACTGATCTGTCATGTCTACTATTGTTCAGTACTTACTTCAGTGTCATCAATTAAAATGTAATGAGTTTAGATTTAGCAATTTAATATGTCATATGCATATGTATAGAAATGTGGATGATGAGATCTAAGATACTTGTACATGTTCCACAATGGACCTACAAGGACTTCATAGTCAGTAAGACCAAAGTTTGCGTTGTTACTCCCAGGAATCTCAAGGTAAATAATTAATCTCCATTTCTTGATGGCCAGCTCTACACTAAGCTTTAAAATATCAAGGCATACCCTCACTGAGTCTGTCTCTGTCATGGCTGAAGAGTGGAACATGTCATGGCTGAACAGAATAACCATTACCCTATACAAAAAGGGACACAAAATGATCCAAATTCGTACACACCCAACATTCTCCTTGATATAGACTGCAAATATACTAAAATAGTCCTAATTGCTGTTAAATAGAGGATGGAAGATCAAAACATACTAAACCCAATCAAAGGCAGATTCAGACAATGGCTCTCTACCAACCAGGTCTTTTTCTACATAGTATACAAATACAGCATGTCAACAAATGTCTCTGCATGGCTCTTCTGGATTTTAGATCTGATACACAAGGACATACTATGCAGCAAATTGGCAAATGTGAGTCTCGATCACACTCTCCATTCCCTTATAAGGAAGATATACTCAGGAACAATTTCATAAGTAAGGATAAATCAGAAAAGGAATGATTAGCATACAGTTTTCATCATCTGGTGGAGTAAAGCAAGGCTGTTTGCACGCATTTTGCAGTCTTCACTCAAAATGAAAGGCAACTATAATGTGGACATGCAAGCCTACAAAGATGTGCTCGCCTTTGAGGGTTTCCAGGTGACAGCACTACTCTATACTGATGAGTCCATTACATCACAAAAGGCATACAAGCACAGTTGAAAGTCACAGAGAAATACTGAGAGACAAATGGCATGAAAATGAACAGTCAGATGACAAAGACAAAGGTCGTTAAAAAACCAAATCAACATTGGGGCACAAAATTCGAACACTGCCTACCAACAAAAAGTGGAAAGCAAACATCAAAAGGACACATAAAATTCAAAGGCTTCCCTAAACACCATCCTAGAACTCGCTCCTTCAAACATAAACTGATTTTGCCAACTAATCCACAAAGAAGTAGGGGCAAAAGTGGGAAGCTCAATAGCCTACAAAGCAGAGCTTTGGGGCGTGGACAAATGTGTACCAAATCAGAACTTGTGAAAGGAAAATCTGGCAGGCACTACCCATGCCCCCAGCATACTTTGCTACCATTGCACTGGAAGCTTATGATGGCTGCAGTTCCATCTCACACATGTTGCACAGCACCTATCAAATACAGACTGAAATGTTGGACACCAGCCAAAAACTAACTAGTCGACAAAGCCTGGAAAGAGCATTTTAGCATGAACCCAGCTTCCACATACACCCTAGTCTGGAGAAAGAGAATGCAACTCCTTAGCCTGGTAACAAAAACTCTAAAGCCAAACCTGAGAATTACAAAATCAGGTTAACCGCAACAAGAAACTAAAATTAAAGCTTTAGAAAACTTCCACACAGCAGGCCAAATCGGGATATTTAACACCTCAAGGTATGAGTAGCCCTCCTGCTGTGAACATACCTGAACAAAAAATATATCACCCCCATGGATTCTAGGGCCTTTGCTCATGAAGGAAGATTTGCTTCTCTTCACTCTTAACATGCCACTTCATGAGTTAATCTCAGGGAAGAGGATGTCTCTAGCAATAGCCAAAGTACACCTAGAAGTAGATGAAGTAAAAAGGTTCTATTTGCTTTGCGACATGTTGGATGCAACAACAAGAAACAAGACGGATGGGTCAACTTCTGGAAAGGAGCTGGACAAGAAGATGGACAAAAGAGACAAAGCATTTAGTGCAGACTGAACAATAGAAACCAAAGAAGCAAGCACAGTTAAAGCAACTGTTCACCAATGTCACTAAAAATCCAGCGGTATTAGATGCTTGCCTATTTACACTAAAGTGTTTTTATTCCTATATTTTATTCTTTACATGTATTTCTTTTTTTGACGCAAAGATATAGTTATGTTTAACTGACTATTTGTGCGAAAGTCCCTTGTGCCCAATGCGCCTAAGTAAACTTGTCAAATTTGTTGCTGAGGTATTGTTGTCTTTAGTGGCACTCTTGAGGTTCCCCATTTCCTCTTTCCTGGATATACTGTGTAGTAATAAGGTGACAAATAAAATAAAATCCAGTTATGGAGACTGAAAAGTACTTTTTATGGTCTGGGTTGACAGTGCAGTTGTCCCCAGACCATTACTTGACTATCACTAGAGATGGGCTTTGGCTCTGCCCACATGTTGGGAGCCAGTAATACATGGTTTGATTGGGAAGGAGCTTCCACAAAAAAGTGATTGTCCTCCATACAGCTGTGGTCATTTTGTTTCTTTATACAGCTGCCTAAGCTTCAACTTTCAGGGGCACACACACATGACTTTGGAATGTTATTAAGGTGCCTTAGTTAACTGAATACATTATGTTGTTTTTCTCAGGCAGCAGCACAGATGGGAGGAGGGTAGTTATTAACCTATGTGGATTTTTAGGTCTGACTTAACAGTGCAACTGTCCCATGACCTTTTAAACATGACCTGATATTATTCTACAGTTCTTTGCATCCACACAAATACATATCCATTTCCATGCCACTTACTTGTAATGCTTCAAATGACATCCAACATCCCTTTAAAGCCAGACCTTTTTGGCATTGCCAATGCTTATTTTTTCTATTGCAACAGAGAAATCCGTCCTTTAGGAGGAAAGAGACCATTAGCGTAGACAGCTGTTTGCAATCAATGAGATAATTATCTAAAATGGAAAACTCCCTTGCAGTTACAAGCCAAACACTGAAAACTCCTCTGAACATCAAACCTGATTTAAAAACAAAGTTACCTTAATGATTATCATGTACAGCTTTTTATCACTTTTGATCTATTTATTCCATATGACTCCCTTATATAAAAACACCGTGCTCACACAGTCAACAGTGACCGCAGATGCGTAATAATTGAGCCCAGTTTGATGTAGAATCATAGACAATTTTCATCTCCTAAGGGGGTATTCTGCAGACATCCAAGTGGGACACTTTGATAAGTAAAAGCCTGACAGTGGGAAGCATGGCTGGCATGATGAGTGAATGACAGCACTCAAACTCAGTGTTTGAGTCCAGATCATAACTTTCAAAAAACCCAAGATAAACCATAATGTATGAGCAAATAAAAAGTATGAATCGCTCTTCAAATGAATAAAAGAAGGATGTTTCAACAAAGGATCTTTTTTGTACCACTCTTTCTTTGCTTCTGATTTGCAGAAATATACTGCTTGTAGTGCAATGGGAGCCTTTTCAAAATAATTTTGACTACTGGCATAGCACAAAGTACAAACTCAATTTTCTCTTGGCACTTGAAAATAAGCGTTAATTACTCAACTGAATGGTATTCATTATGTTTACCTCATAAGGATAAAAAAAACTTTGTGAACTTGAGGTTTCACAATGATTTCAGCAGCAAATACATTATACTACTGCAAAATTGAATGAATGGAGAAGAAAGATCCACTAAACATAACATTCAAGAGAACTACTTTAAACTGACAGACAACCAATTGAAATGCCCTTCTTAATAGTAGTCATTCATTAGGTGTTTTCACTGAAAGGATCAGGAAAATGTTAATAGGAAATTCCAGCACTTTTAATTTTGGGGCAAAAAAGCTAGCTTGATGCAAAGTTATCACTACTTTTTAACTTCACCTTACACGCCCTTGTGTAGGACCATTATAGCCTGAATCTGAACAATTGACTATATGCTGCTGCAGTGAACTTGTATTTTCACAGAACATTACCAGATTGTTTTCTGTGTGCATTGAAATTCCTCATTCAGTGACTGGACAAAGCACATGAGCACCTTTTCTGTATACTAATTGAAAAACCTGAGGCCCATCGATGTACATGTGGATCATATACTTCTTTTCTTCCGGGCTGTGCACATTGTGATAAATTACATGTTTGTCGCAATTCCTTGCATCTCCTAGTTGGCCACTTCATTTATTTTGTGGTGTACACGGGACATTTTCAATTATTCATGTAGTACAGTAGCTGAACTATACGGTGGGAAATATTTTGCCATCATATTTTACGATATACAGTAGTAGTACAAAAAGTATGTTCCTTAAAGAGAAAATTATCTCATTGTACATTTCACCTCACAGACGAAAGCTCCATCTCAGAAATCAAAAAAGCCCCGATGGATATAATTTCGAAAGGAAGTAATTTCTTCAACAAACATGAAAATAAAAACGTCAAAATAGACCAGTAGTTAAATAATCCAGTTGAGACCCCAAATAACAAAACATACAACAACATACAGAACCCACAGCGAAATAGAGTAACCCATTTGGAAAATAAAAGGTTAATTGCCCAGTCATTAGAACGCCACTAGACTCTTATACAGAGCACCAGATAAAGTTAAATCCTTTCTTTCTTGTATGACGCTGGTGTCATTTGCAGTTCTTAATAAAGGAAACATCTCAGAATTGCATATAAAATATGGCCATAAAAAAAATCTTCTTTCTTCTAGTCCTTCCTCGAGTGCGCAAAGCAGGGTGTATTCCCTTGAGGATGAGTTGCCATACTCATTCCATCGCCCTCTCTGTTGGTCACTTGCTGCCAGTCAGCACTGTTGTTACTGAGGTAGGCCGTGGTCTCCGTTCTGCTCCTACCGGAGAAATGCCAGATGAAGAAGAAGACACAGATGACAAGAAACTGCAGGGAGCGGAAGAGGCTAGACCTAAGAAAGAACAGACATAAGCTTTGTTTTAGATTTTGTTTTTCCTACAAGATACCGGTGGAACATTTGTACTCAGACAAACAAACCATTATCAGTCCCAGTAGACGTTTTCATAGCTAGGCACATTTCATTCCTCTTGGGCAATTTTCAGATGCCCTTTTTTATTTGATACTCTTTATTAGATGAATAAAAAAGGAGTACAACTATGAGTTTTTCTACACATTTTGTCCAAAAACTGTTTCATGGAGTACGAGCTTACTAGCTAATATTTTGTGATAATTCAGGAACAATGGCAGAAGAAATACCCTCAAACAGATTTTATTTTCAAGAATTTCAAGCTATTGATTAGGGATCTGCTCACTTTTTTGTACAAGACATATATGCTTTCATTTGAAGTCTGTGATGAAATGCTATGCTGTGTCTGAGTTTTTATTGCCTTTAAAACATACAGTATCTCCGTCACAAGAAAAAACAACATTAGAATGTTTCAACTTTGACTCTTAACACTACATTAAAGTGAGAGCTAGAAGGAAAATGGTTCAACAGGGGTTCCCTAACATGCTCACGTAAATATGGGTCCTGTAAGAAAGCGAATTATTATGTGGGGTGGATGGTAGTCTATCACAAGTAAAGAAAGTCACTAATCTGCTAGGTCCAGTCAAATGTTTAAGTCATTAAAATCTGTGCTCAATCTCTGGTAGCTATGGCACAGAGAAGACAAGTTTAACTTTAGGAAGATGTGTAAAGTATTCAGAAGTATCAATAACAAAACACAATAAAAATCCCACTCCAATTTATAACGATAGAGAATAATAAGCAAAATAACACCAAAACAACAGAATTCCAGTCATGGAAACCAGAGGAAGCAGTGATAAGAAGCTTTAAAGATTTAGGTGGAAAAAGTTTTAAGTGGATTTAAGTTGCTAAAGGGCCCAATGTACGTCAACAGCCATGGTAAACCGGGACAAAGGTGCAAATTTAGGCTCAACTCAAAATCATAAAACAAAAGGAGAGAGCCCCTTCAACAAGTCAAGGGTAAAGGGAAGCAAAGGCAAAAGCACAATAAGCTCCCCTAAGCAAGAAAGCAGTTAGATAAAAAGGCACATGTTGGATGAACATGTAACTGTGCAAAAATATATACACCAAACATATAAATATATATTTCAGATTTATTATTTATAGTCATATAAAATTCATAAAAGACAAAACAGTACATCAACATCTTCCTGTGTAAAATTCAATATAAAATTGCATCAATGTGCACTTTTCATAATACACACTAAGACCATAAATTCATATACTTGAAAATTTCAACAATTAGATGTGGTAAAAATGTGCAAAATGTGCTTGTAGACATGATTCGGTCGATATATCTAATCAAAGCCACATTCTTCAGGACAACAACCTTACAACACATATATAGCTTCTGTGTGATATAGCTCACGCAATTAACCTCATAGGTACAAATCTTCACTGTTTGCAAAAAGATAAAGGACATATATTATTTGATCCTCTCACAGGCCGGCATCCACAGACCCTGTGACCTCTGCTCTATAGCTAATAAATAGCCATGTATGGTGGTAGTCCACCAAAAGTTGAAATGAGAGAAAATGGCCCAAAAAACGCTCCTAATATATCCAGCACAGCTTCATTCAATACATCCTCCGTTGACTCTGTTCTGCTCAGTCAGTGCCACACCTTTTTCTAGCACCGCAATGGTGAACAAGTCCCCGTTTACTATTGCGGTGCATAAGCTGCCAGGATTATCGCTATACGGCGCAAGCTGTGAGGGCCAAGATAAATCCAGCAGGGATCTTAACCAAAAAGTATCTGGTTAGTACCTGAAATGGCTGAAAGGTTGGATCCATTTGTGGTGGGGTAGTGAATATATAATATATTTATAGGAGATTATTTTTTTTGTGTTGCTAATAACGTTGGACTGTTTGAGGAATCTCCATAAAATACTTTTTTTTTAAGTGCTCTTTTTGCCTAGTTTGTGCATGGATAGTTTCGGGGTGATCCATTATGCGGGGGCTGAGAAAAAAGGGAGGGGGGGCGAAAACCCTTTTTCCCCAATAATTTCCCATAGGAATTTCAGACATAGCTACAGACTAAAACGCTGAACGGATTTTTACCAGATGTGGTAGAAAGCTAGATCTTGGTCCAGAAAGAGTGCTTTTGTATTTTATGTGTTATTAGCAAAACAAAAAGATATTTCTTATGGAATGCAGACCTAACTATTACTACCCAGTGGTGACCATCACTGGGTTATAAATAAGATCAAAGCAACATTATAGTTAGGTGAAATGTTTAATAACAACGTAATGTTTTAAACTCTAAAACCACAGAAATTCATCAGTTATAGTTATCTCAAGTAACTATAACTTGTGCTCTAATGTGACTATAAATCGCGCCCTTGCCATGCACTGCACCCTTACATGACAGCATCTATGACATAATTGATAATATCACTGCAACATTTGTAGTGGAACTATTGAGGAGAAAATTGTGCATGACGGCTGCGTGAGTTATAGTTATGTTATTGCACAAGTTATAGTTACTTGAGATAACTATAACTATAACTGATGAATTTCTGTGGTTTTTAGAGTTTAAAACGTTACATTGTTACTGAACATTTCACCTAACTATAAAGTTACCTTGACGTTTGTTTTACACAGTGACTGTATGTAGGTATGTATATATATATATATATATATATATAAAGACTCAACGGCAGTCAACACTGGGCAATTATATAATTATAGTTAGGTCTGTATTTCCAAAGGAAATGCCTTTTTTATTTTGCTGATAACTTTGGCACAAAACTTCCCAAAAAGCTTCTGTCTGCCTAGTTTCAGGGTGATCCGTCAAGTGGGGGCAGAAAAAAGGTGGGAGTCCCAAACAACAAAATCCCCATGCATTTTCCATAGATTTTTTTTAACAGAATTACAGCAAACATTGTTGAACGGAATTTCACCAAATTTGGCAGGAAGCTAGCTCTTGGTCCAGAAAGCGTGCAGTTCAGTAGCTTTTGAGAAATTAAGAATAAAACATATTTGGATATCATGCCTGAAGGGTGCGAGGGACTCTTGCGGGAGTCCCTCGAACCTAACTTCAAACGATAGCATTCTGATTGGCTTAGAGGGCTTTTATTCCTTTTGGCCTCCTCCTCCACTCTGATTGGCTGAAAGAACATTTTGCGGCAGTTATTACAGGACTCAGGGACTGAGACTCTTGATACCTTAATATGGCAAATGGAAAGTAACTTGCAGGGTTTTGTGATGACTGTCACTTTTTTCACAGGCTCCAAAGGAAAGGAGATTCTCTGTTGTATGTGTCAAACATTAAACCAACATAGCCCCAGTCACACTAGCTTACAGAGAAATTGTGATGATACATCTCTGACTGCTTCCAAGATCTTCAAACCTTCCAGACACACCAAATTAAATATCTACTGGCTGTACTCTAGCCCTACCAGCTATACAGAGGCATTGACCCGACATATCAGATACCATGGCCAGTCCCTTGCCCTTAGTCATAAATACCATCCAATGCACAACCCATCAAGGTTGCCTACTATCTCCAGCTCTGATTGTGTCATGGCTTAATGGCACAGGAGGCCAGAAGTATGCATTCAAGCCTGGATGAAGACGAGCTGCTGGTGGCACACAGGTGAAAACCAACTGTCCCCATATTCAAACTACATTTCATGTGGAAGCGTGCACTGAGCACCAACTATGAAACATGGACACTAGATGGCTTTTCTCGTTAATAAAAATGGACATAGCCTAACATGATACATGAAAACATTTGCTAGACATATTAATAAACTAAACTATAGTTGCGACAACAGTTACAACCATGAAGAATGCCCAACATGTTACATGCAAATTATTCCCCAACATTTGGTAAGCATGTTATTTAAGAAATAAATGAAAATTGGAAGAGGAGCAGAGCCAAACAAATATATACACACAAGTATAAGAAAACAAAAATAGTGACCTATAAAAGCTAAAGGTTTAATCCCTAAGATGAAAAGGTAAATTCCTCCTTCTGCCACTGCATCTCACTGACAACCACTGGTCCCATTTCGCCACAGCTGGTCTCTGGGCCAGTGTTTCATCACCGGACATGGGCTTCATGGAATTCAAGTTGGGATCCATAACATTTCTCTCATTACTGTCTACTTTCTTTTCTTCATTACTCACTTTCACCACACTCCTACTGTTCTACCATTGTCCACCTTCCACACCCACATTGTTTCTATTGCGCCTAGAACTTTAACTGGAACTCCAAATTTGGCTCCACCCTTTGTCACATGTACCAGTTTACACACCCGAACCTCCTCCTCCACTTTAAACTCTGGAACCTTGACCTTGTTTCTGTCACCAAAATATTGCTTCTGATTCTGTTGCATTTTTCATACTTGACGTAATGCACTCATCTTACCATTTTTCCTGACTCACTTTAACCCACGAATTCATCCACGCAGGACAAAACCAAGTCGGGGCTCTTCTTCCCCGTGACAATTCAATAGGTGAAACCGCAGTTGACACAAGGGGAGTTGTGCGATAAAACTATAGCATACTCTTCACTGCATTCACCACAACACATCTGTTTGCAATAGCCCACTGAATATACTCCCCTAAAACATTGTCCATCCTCTCAATCAGTCCATTTGTTCAGGGATGATATAATAAATGTCTGAGATGTTTGATGCTGTTTGTCTTCAGGACATTTTCTAATTCAATAGAAATAAACTGGACTCTGTTGTCTGACATTAACATGGCAGGAACACCTTCTTTCAAAAAACTTCCTTTAGAAATTGCACAACCACTTTTGATGTGGCTTTACTTACAAACTTCACTTCAGGCCATTTGCTATAATAGTCCATCATTACTTTTTTTTTTTTTTTTTTTAAATCTTTTTATTGAAATCAGGACAAGAGATCAAATCGACAATACATTTAAAGATACAAAATAATGTATACATTATCATATCAATAGATCTTGCAGAGCATGGATGTAGATGTCAGAATTAAGTTTCAGAAGCGAAAAGTTTATATTTGTTCAATGGCAGGTATAACAAACAAACAAAAAAAAAAGGGGAAAGGGGGAAGAAGCCCCCTTTTCAATCTCAGTCAGGTAAATGAGGACCCCCAGATTCTATCTATCTTCTGTAGAGATTTGACTCCTCTAATTTTAGCTAGAGAGGATTCCATAGTGTAGATTTCTCTAACAAGAATCCACCATTCCAGCACATGTGGTGGATTGCTTGCGATCCAAGTTCGAGCTAAAGTCAATCTAGCACAACCTATTAAGATATTTAAAAGGTCTGATTGTGAGTCTGCTTGTAGATTGTTGTAGATCTGGATACCAAGCAATACGCTAGTTATGTTAAGTGTTATTGATCTAGACATAATCAGAGCCATTCCTTGTTTTACATTAGTCCAAAATTCCGTGAGTCGAGGACATGTAAACAGCATATGTTCTAAGCTTGCAGCTAAAAGATCGCATTTAGGACAGCTAATCCGTTGGTTACCAGTACTATTACTATACCACTTGGAGAGTCTTTCGGGAGTGTAGTATAGCTGACAGATAGTTTTATAATGCTGTAACCTCAAACTAGAAGAATGAATTATGCGATTTATATTGCAAAAAGCAGAAGAAATTTGATTAGCAGTAATATTTAAGCCTAATCGAGAACTCCATTTCTCCGCTATTTTCCCACAATCGTCTAGTTTATATGAGATTAAGACACCGTATCCAAAACTGATAAGTGACCTGTCCTTGCTGGAATAGAAACATTTCCAAATATCAGAGTCAGGAATATTTAAGAGCTTCATTTTACGTATGAGATAGTCATGAATCTGTATGTATTTGAAACGTGAAGTTTCAGGTAGTTTATAAAGTCTTCTAAGTGTCTCGAAGGTCAAAAGGCCATCATTGCCATATAAATCGCCAAGTGTTTCTATTCCAGCATTTTCCCAGATTTTAAATGGCCCGTCGTGGAATGTTCCTGGGAGACCTGGGTTCACCCATAAGGATAATTGAGGATGATAGAACGTCGTATTGCATTTAGTCAGGATCGATTGCCAGATTTTAAAACTGTCTTTGACAGTCTTAAATTTAACTCGTTTAAAGTAGTTTGGATCGTTCATTTTTGCTAAAAACATATTAGAATCCTCACCCAGCGAGAGTTGATAACAAAAACATGTATTCTTATTACGAATAAACAAGCTACGGAGGCGGCTGAGGAAAGCTGAAAAAAAATATAATCTAAAATCAGGAAGGTTAAGACCGCCTTTGTGATAGGGCAGTTTGAATAGATTAATTGATCTGCGAGCCTTTTTATATCCCCATATATAACTGCTAAAAATCCCATCTAATCGTTTGAAATAAGAGTTGTTGACAAAGAGTGGTATAGACCTAAATAAGTATAAAAATTTAGGTAGTATACTCATTTTAATTAAGTTAATTCGACCTATAATACTAAGAGGAACCTTATGCCATTTTTTTAATGTTAAAGCTGTTTCTTTGAAAAGGTCCTCGTAATTAAGAGTGATTATTTCATTAATATTAGAAGAGATTTTGATGCCAAGATAAGTAGCTATTCGACAAGTACCTAAAATCGGAGCAGGCGGCCTATAGTTCAGGATAACTTGTGTCTTATGTGTGTTAAGTTTGTAGCCAGAAACAGACCCGAATTTATTAGCCTCATCAATGATACCCAATAAAGCTTCCGATACATTAGTAGAATAGATCGCTATATCGTCGGCATATGCCGTAATTTTTAACGAAGTCTGGCCATATTCAAAAGGACTAATTTTGGGATGAGCTTGTAGAGCTGCTAAAAAGGGTTCCAGAGATAGCGCGAATAGCAAGGGTGATAATGGGCACCCTTGCCGTGTTCCACGAGAGATTGGAAAACTGAGCGAGATTAACCCAGCATAGCTAAGCTTAGCCTTTGGGAGGTCGTATAAAGCCTGTAGCCATTTGAGGTATTGGCCATTAAAGCCCATAGTAATCAGTGTTGACCAAAGGTAGTCCCACCCCACTCGGTCAAACGCCTTTTCGGCGTCCAGAAGTATCATACCGAGTGGGGTGGAACCAGTCCCGGCCACATCGAATGCCGTAATAGCCGTATTGATATGGGAAGTAGTATCTCTTCCCATAACGAAGCCATGTTGATGGGGAGTCACCAAATGAGGTATACATGGAGCTAATCGTGTGGCCAGTACCTTAGCAAAGATTTTAGCGTCTGTGTTAATAAGTGAGATGGGTCGATATGACCCACATTGGTCTCCTGGTTTGCCTTTTAAAAAAAAAAAAAAACAATCCTAGTTGTGTTCCAAGATTCAGGAGCCTTCCCAGTAATTCCTATATTACTTATCACAGTAGATAGTAGAGGTATAAGTTCCTCTGAGCATAATTTATAAATTTCAAGTGGAATAGTATCCTCCCCAGTAGCTTTACCTGGGGAGAGCGAATTAATAGCCAATCTTATCTCTGACTCTGTAATGTTAGCAGAGAGCAGCTCAGATCCTTCAATCTGTTGATCCTTGACTAAATTTGTATCTAAATATTCTTGGATCTGATTCATGGTCGGGTCCTCCTCTGGAGTATATAATGCTCTATAAAATACAGCAAATTTCTCCAGAATCTGCTCTGGTTGAGTATATACTATATTATTTTGGCCCTTAATTTCTTTTACAAGAGTTCTAGACTTATCGTCCGCAACTTTATACGCAAGGATTTTGCCTACCCTATCTCCACTCTCATATTGAGAGAGATGGTACTTATGTGAGCTAATCGCATTTTTTTCCATAAGCCTTGTTTTAATATTGAGTTTAGAACTGGCTAATTTTTGGCATATATCTGCTACATTTAGTAAGCCCTGGGTCAGAGCCAATGAAGGTTGTTTTTCTAATATACTTACAGCATTGACCAAGACATCCAGATTAAGTTTATATTGTGAGTTTTGGTTTAGAACATAGTATTGTGTGAAACCCCGAATACTCGCTTTGACCGTGTCCCACACTATACTGGGTGTAGCTGAGTTTATATTAAATGTAATAAACTCCACTAAATGTGCTTTTAATTGTAAGATATAATCCTTATTAGATAGCAAATGCCGTGGAAATGTAAATGACCTTGGTTTTGAGCAACTCTGTTGAATAGTAAACGATAATATAACAGGATTATGATCCGAGGCAACTCTCGGACAAATCTCCATGGAGCTGTTTGCTAGTATATTGTCTGAAACCCAGGCCATGTCAATTCTTGAGCAAAGTTGATGTGGTGCCGAGTAATAAGTAAAACCAGCGACAGAAGGATATAGTATTCGCCACGCATCTTTGATGTTATGGATGCGTCCAAGTTCGATAATAGCAGCTCTAGAACGACGCATCCTCCGAAATGATTGGTGACGGGTAGTATCAATGCTATAATCCATAATAAAATTGAAATCGCCCATTAAAATAAGTTCTCCTCTGCTTTCAAGCAGTTCAATATTTAGCCTATCTATGATAGAAGGGTCGTCTACATTTGAGCCATAGAGTACACAAAAAGTATAAGTATTACCATACCACAGTATTTGAGCGCTGGCCCATCGCCCAGCTTTATCCACCTTAGTTTTAATTATTGCTAGATTTAAACCCTTCTGTCTTAAAATAGCCACACCTCTAGTTGGAGTACTACATTCTGAGCAGACCACCACTTCGTATCCTAATTGCTGGAGAAGCTTGCGGTCTGTATAAGTAATATGTGTCTCAGAGAGTAAAGCCAGCTGTGGTTTATACATATTTAACTCTTCAGTGACAAGTCGTCTTTTATTCCTGCTGTTAAGACCTGCAACATTCCATGCCAAACAACTAATTCTATCCATTATATATACATATTTCTACTCCCTGCTCATTATTTTGAAAATCTGTATATAGTTTCAAGAAAGAATTAGAAAAAAGAAAAGTCATCCCTCTCATCCTGATCATTTGAACATTTTTGCCCCCTCCCAACCTACCCCCACAACCCCTAAGAACCATCCCAAGGAGGTTCAGACTGAACCCCCACTCCCATTCCCCAAGAGGAGGAGAACCTCTTATACCCTGCCGCCGCTGGATGGGCAGCTCGAAAGAGTAGCAGCATAAGAGATCAACCTGCAATAAACAATAAATGTATTTATTCATAAGCTCAGAAAAACTCCATACGAACGATAAGATCCGTAAAATCCAAATAAAATAGTACTCAAATCATCATTTTTTTTTTTTGATACATTTTTTTTTTTTTTTACATTTAATAGCCTCCCTTCTTTCCCAGGTCATTGCCGAGCACCATTACCTACCATCGGCTCGGGCTACCTCCGCCCATATTTTCACCTCCACCACCTATAGAGATTGTCAGTATAGTATGCTAAAGTATGGGCAAGGCCACCACCTAAACATAAATAAGTAAGTAAATATCCACATCAATAGTCATTAGGGCTATACACTCTTTTCCCTTTCCTATTCTATTTTCGTCATCTTAACTTAACTTAGCTTTTTCTCTGCCCCTTCTAAGATGTTAATTTAGAAAGCACCTGTTCTGCCTCCTTCTCGTCTGTAAATATATATGTGCGCCCCCCATTGATCACCTTTAGGCGGGCCGGTTCCTGCAGAAAAGCCTGACCTCCCAGAGTCTTAAATGGGTCAATGAGCTGACGCAACCGCCAACGTCTGTCCATGTTGCTTTTACTTAAATCGGATCTTACGAAAAAAGATATAGAGTCTATCAAAACCGGGGAGTTTGGCCTAGCTTTGAGTGAGACCGCCTGCCTGAGCAGAAAATTGCCAAAGTAAATCAAAAAAGGGCGAGGAAATTTGCTACCCTTATTCACTGTATAGAGTGGCAGTCTATGAACTCTTTAAAGGTGAGAGTCCCAGTCCCAATCGGAAAGATCAGGGAAGGCCTTCTGAAATAATAACACAATATAAGCCCTCGGGTCAGCCCCTAGAGACCCCTCGGGTATACCAAAGAGTCTAAGATTAAGTCGCCTTTGCCTGTTCTCCATATCTTCCAGCTTATTTTGTAGCCGCCCGATTTGCTCCTGTTGTCTGTCCGCCACACCTTGGTTGGAGGCGCACGTTTCCTCAACCGTTGAGACCCTTTGCTGTAGAGACTCCAAGTCCTGAGCAACCCCTCCAAGTTTATTGTTTAGTTCCTGCATAAAGTTCTGAATCTTGGTGTTATCTTCCCTCAGCTGAAGGAAATGTTGTTGAGTTTCCTTATGTTGGTCAGAAAGAGTCTGTAGAATGATGTTAAGAGGAAGATGTTGTTTTTCAGAGCTATCAAGATCAGTAACTGGGGAGATAATTGGAGAGCCAAGTGTAGGAGCAAAATCCGCTGTAAGAGCTGGAGCTAACTTGAGAGTTTGGACGTTACATGAAAGCATTTGCTCCTCGGCGGAAACCACAATCATAGAATCGGACCCAGTCGATGGATTGAGAATTACTGGCAAAGGATTAGTGAGAACATCGATGGGAGAAAGTAAAAGCGGTATCATTGTATCCACTTGTGCTTGAGGTTGGATTGGAGACGTTTCTTTTGTCTGATCTCCCAATGTTATGATACTACCAGAGAGACGTAGAGCCATTTTCTTAACTCTCCCACTGGCCTGGATCCATTTGTGAAGTGGACTTTTATCTATAACAGGGCGTCCATATAGATCTGAAATAGTTAAACCGGGCTTAGCTAGGGCTTGGGATTTACCCTTCTTTAGCCTGTTCTTGGTCTCAGATTTCCCTTTTATTTTGGATATATTTCCTTAGCAGAGTCTGCTGGCGGATTCACCAGGGACACTGAAATCTCCTCGTTAGACTCCCCCTCCTCTTTATTACAGTTTAGGCCAGTGTTATCCAAACCAAAAGCAACATCAACATCAATTACCCCACCATCGGGTAACTCACTGGCCCGTACCGAGGGAGTCCGAGAACCCTGGCTAAGACCGTTTAGTGGAGCTGGGACAAGAGCAGCAGATTCCACCACGTCGTCTCCACTAAATACATTGATCAGACCAGACCCCAGAGTCTCCAAATGGAGGGTGCCAGTTGACTCGCTAGCAACATGTTCAAGCCCAGCTGCATTTAAATTTCCTCTGTCAAACAGGGATTCCCCCTGAGCACTTGAGGGCACCACCACCACAACAGCTTCCCTTAGAGTACTTCCACATGTACCGGTAGCCAGAGGACATAGATCATTCAATGTGACAGTCGATGTAGTCCCAACAGACAGGGTATGCTCATCGGGGCGAGATCCAGATGTCAATAACCCCCCTGAGTCAGCACCACAACCACCACTGTGTACAGGGGGCCCCTCTTCATTTTCCCCCCGAATAGCATTTACGGGAACCAAAAGGGGAGGTCGGATCAGAGGCTTACCCACACTAGATAGATGCCGATCCGAAGGGAGCGATCTCTGGCTGCCTCCAACATTGTCCTCGGTCTTGTTTATTAACGGAGCAGAGACCGCCCGAGAGCAAGCCGTTGAAATAGTCGCTTGCACGGCTTGAGCTTGAGTGCTCCGTCCAGCGCGGCCCCCCCGGGCACTTATTTTGGGGGCAATAATAGCAAAGCTCAAGTGTTTATCAGCACCTGGGAGTTTACACCGGGTTTGCAGAGGTCACAAATCCGAAACTAACATTACTAATGCAAACGTGAAGTGCTAGCCAAGGAATAGTATGGCCCAAAGATGTCTACCCCAACTTTTCCCAGGGAACTGTGGGCAACTCAATTGGACACAATGGGGAAGACCTTAATTTAATGGAATTGTCACAGCTTGAACAGATAAGACACTCCTTCACTACTTGATCAACCTCCCTATCCACAGAAAGCCACTATAATGACAATCTTACACATCTCTTGGTGATGGTGGCATCCAATTCACCAGCTTGAGCTCCCAATATGAAAGGGTTCCTCAAGGTAATTGGGGAGAGCAAACTTGTCTGCTCTTCACAATATCTTCCACCGACAATTACTCAGCAATTTTGACAAATGTTTTGAGATTTCTTTCCTTTGGTAAACCTGAATCTACATACTTCATGACTAAACCCAACAAACCTTTTTCTTTCAGCGCCTTGCACCAATCCTGCTCTGTAAAGACACCTAACTGGGGTAAATCCTCAAATGCCACTATACAATCCTCCATATCTTCCTCAGATGAATGTGAAAGGTAATCAGCACATCAATTTGTCCCACCTGGGATATACTCAGGTACAAAATTAAATGTAGCAGCTTTGTCGAACGTCATGTGCACAGTAAAACCCTTGACATTCTTCCCACTCAAAATGTAAACCAATGGTCTGTGATCTATCTGGGTCACAAAATTCAGAAATTTCATGACTCACCCGCCAGCCAGCCAAAAGCTCTTTTTCAATTGCTGAATGCTATTTTTCAGCACCAGTCAACACACTGAACCTGAGAATTCTTCACCTGGCTGAGGACTTGCCCAACCCCACATTACTAGCATCCACCATCAAAATATTTAGTCTGATTCTGTTGCATTTTTCCACTCTTGACCTAATGAACTCATCTGACCATTTATCCTGACTCAATTAACCCAAGTCTTTATCCACGCTGGACAAAACCAAGTTGTGGCTGTTCTTCCCCGTCATAATTCAAAAGGTGAAACTTCGTCCAGGGCCATAGTTTTCAACACCTTAGCAGAAGTTAATTGTTCTTTCACCCACTCGAAAACCATTTGGCACTCCGAGTTCCAGTCAAACGAACACCTCTCCTTATCATACAGGACAAGGGTCTCAGTTTAGTCGCATAATTTAGTATGGTTCTAAAATAAAACTCACGCAAGCCAAGAAATTACTTCAAACCTACTTTATCCACCGGTGGTTTGGCTTGAGTGATACTCCTAACCAGATTGGTTTACATTCGATTCCCTGACCTGTTACAAAATGTCACAAATATTCCAAACTGTGAGTGAGGAAAACACACTTGTCCCTTCTGAGCTCAACTCCTTGAGTCTGGAAACTTTTCAAGACTTCATTTAAAATCCTGTCATGAGTTTGCCTGTCAGGGGTGTAAATTAAGACATAGTCTTGAAAGATAAATAGTTCCTATATCTTGTTAAGCATGTTGATCATTACCCTCTGAAAAACCGAGGTCATCGAACCTAGCCAAAAGGCATATTGCAATACTGAAATGTCCTAAGTGTCAGGTGCCTCAGATCTGGATCCAACTCAATCTGATGGTAGGCTGAAGCAAGATCCACCTTTGCAAAAAACATTGCCTCTTTCAACCCAGCCAACAGCTTACTAATGATAGGTAATGTATGTGAATTGATCCAAATATCTTTGTTGAGACAACAAAGGTCAAAACAAACCGTCAATTCCCGTTCGTGTTTGCAAGCAACTATCAAAAGTGACAACCACAATGAGGAATCAATAGGTTCAATCATGCCACTTTAGCATAAGGCATTCAATTATTTTTCTAGATCCTTACGTATGCTGAAAGGCACATTCCTGAGCTTATGTTTAGCCAGTCTTACCCTCTCTTTCACAATGATTGTTTGAAATGTTATTAACTTTCCCTAGTTCGCCGGAAAATACATGTGGATATTTGTTCATGATCCTTTCAAGATCTTCATAATCTCTAATTGGCAACACTTGCTCTTTGGTGCCTGGTTTAAGAATCATGCCAAAGAATCCTTGGTGGAACCTTCCTAGAATGTTAAGACCTTTATTAGCTACATAGATTTTACCTGCTATCCTTCGACCCTTAAACTCCAGGCTTTCATCAATGTATACTATTCACACAAATCAGTACTGCGTCCTTCATATGACACAGCCGTACGATCGAGAGGCAATAGTGGTCTATTTGGCCAAACCTTGTAGTAGAACTCTTGTGTAATCATGGATATACATGCACTAGAATCTAGTAGTAATTTTAAGACCTTATCACCCACCATGACTTCTAAATGTGGATCAATACTGCAGTCACCCAATTTTACATCATTACTTTTAACTCAAGGACCATGACCTTCAAGTCTCTCATAATTCATTCTTCATCTTCTAGTACACTTTCATCAGTAACACATTTAATCAAGGATGACCCTCTGGATCTCTGACCTTGGCAGACTTTCGCAAAGCGCCCACATTTGTTATATTGCATGCAAATCACATCTTTCGCTTGGCATTGCCTCCCACCTTTGACAATCATGCGATACCCACAATGGAAACATATATCTTGCGGTTATTGAAAGTTGCACTACGGAGGAGGCAAGATGGCGGCTGGACCCTCGGTCGGGCTAGCTGGTTAGGAACACTCTCTATCGGCTGACCGCCAGGCTGCTGTTTGTAATGGATCCGGAGGCTTCGGAATAGCGGGATTCAGCCACACTACCTCTTATTTTGGATTAAAGGAAAATCCTTCTGTATTGGCGGCCGGACCTTTGGCTAGGCTAGCTGGCTAGGAATACTTTCTCTCTCTTGGATTGACCGCCAGGCTGCTTTTTTGTAATGGACCCTTAGGCTTCGGAATAGCGGGACTCAGCCACGCTACCTCCATTTTTGGACTTTAAAAAGAAATCCCTATGTATAGGCATGCTCTGGCGCTCCCTCATTTCAAGGTGCCGGCTTACCTGCCGGATTTTTGCTTGGCGTGTGGGATTCTGTACGCGCTATTCTGGCAGTTCGGGTAGCGGTGTCTGTCACTGTGAGGATATGCCGCCAAAGGGTAAGAACACGGCTACGGCAACAGCTCCCGGCGCCACTAGATGAGCCTCATTCACCGAGGAGGTGTGTGCTGCAACATCGCTGACTCTGGGAGCTACTACCCTGGAGGAAACACCGTATATCGGGCAAGTGGCTCCAGTTATAGCGAATTCAAAGTCAAAGCACATAGTTCCTACCATGTTTAAAAAACCTGCAGTTACAAGCAAGACGTCACCGTCATCTATTATATCTGATGAAGGTCAGTCTGTTTCCTTGACTTCTGATGCAGCTGTATCCTTAAAACTTCCATCAAAGCCATTGTTAGATAAAATTGATGCTGGCCTTTCTCCCCCAAGCACATTAGTGTCTGCTTGCCGCCCCAGTAGCAAGGGGGGAACCACAATGAATAAAGTTGCAATGTCGAGTGCAGTAGGGGGGGACATTAATGCCGAACCTGGGGCCACTATTGAAAATGCAGCTTGTGTCTTACAATCTTGTGGAACTCTGGGAGTTGTAGTTTCGGCCGGGCTACTGGAGCTGTAGCAAAATCTATTAAGCCAGGGGAAGCCCAGCCATCATTGTCACAGCTAAATGAAACTATGCCAGATGGGATGCCGCAATCTGCTCAACAAGCGTCAGGCTCTAATGGTTACCCTGATAAATTCTACTCTTTATCTGATCATACTCGCTCATCCAAGGATGATTTTGGGGAGAACAAGGACTGGTCCCAAAACAGTTTGTAAAGCAGTCAGAGATCCGGGGGCCCCAACATCTTGTCCTGATGCAGGTTCACTAGCCTGGGATTCTTACTCTATGCAGTCTGCTATGGAAAATGATACGACCGACCTAGGCAATTCAAGTGGAGCCAATATGTCACACAGGCATACCGGTGAGATGACACTGGCAGTTATCTTTCAGACCATCATGGCCCACCGAGAAGAAACCCGACAGGAAAGCGCTCGGACACAGGGTGCATGTCGCAGGGTACAAAATTCTATTTGCAGAGTAGCAAAGACATGCTCAGAGAAAACTTCTAGAATTGGGGAAGCGGAAGCAAGGATCTCTACTCTTGAAGATGATATGGCTGCCCAGAAAGGAGTTACAGACCTCATGAAGAACCAAAGAGAAGATAAGGTGTGGAAGCTCACGGACCTTGAAAACAGAGCTCGGCAGAACAATCTAAGAATTCTTGGAGTTCAGGAAGGAATCGAAGGGTCAGACATGAGGCAGTTTGTGGTAGATCTTTTTAGTGATTATAAACAACAACAGTCCCTAGGAAGGAGTAGATGAAAAAAGCAATGAATAAGGACCCAATCAGTACTTATTTTTAAAGACTTGTCCAGCCGGACAGTGGTCATGGATTTTACTGATATAATAATAAAGCAGAGATATCAAAGAAATTCACAAAGTGGGGCACAGGCCTGTGTCCCTTACAAATAGCAAGACAAAGAGAAAAGAGGTTCAGGCAAAAGAAGCTGTTTGTTGCAATTGACAAGAATAGAAAATGACCTTGATAGATAATTGACATATAGGGTGTTTACAAGTGTGGACACTTGTAAACACCCTATATGTTCTTAGTAATTCTAAGTGTGATGCATAAGGGTGTTCCATGAAATTTTTGTTGGTTCATTTTCTATTCTTGTCAATTGCCACAAACAGCTTCTTTTGCCTGAACCTCTTTTCTCTTTGTCTTGCTATTTGTAAGGGACACAGGCCTGTGTCCCACTTTGTGAATTTCTTTGATATCTCTGCTTCATTATTATATCAGTAAAATCCATGACCACTGTCCGGCTGGACAAGTCTTTATAAATAAGTACTGATTGGGTCCTTATTCATTGCTTTTTTCATCTACTCCTTCCTAGGGACTATTGTTGTTTATAATTACGTAATTCCCAGGGTCCCTGGTCGACCTTTTATGGGTGCTCTTGTTGTTATTTAAATATATATAGATCTTTTTAGTGAAGCATTCCCTGAGGTTAAACAATGGGACTGGCAAACTGAAATTCAGCGGGCTCACCGCTTTCCATTTAAGCAAAAGAAGCGTACTGGCCAGTCAGAAGATAAACCTCGTGCCATCCTTATTAGTTTAAATAACTTTCTGGCCAGGGAGAAGATCTATGACTTGGCTCGGCCTGATAGGAAGCGGAGGGGTAAAGGGTGCGAGTTTTTTGTTAGACCTGATTTATGTCCGGCTATGGTCGAGCGGAGGTGGCAGCTCTGCCAGTTAATTTCACCGCTTCAATCTAAGGGAGCCCAGGCTTTCTTGCTCTTCCCATCCAAATTGAAAATTATCTATCAAGGTCAAACCAGATTCTTTGTCTTTGAAATCCAGGCTCAAGACTTTTGGAATTCACTTTAGGGGGGTAGTGTTGCGTTATTGTTTTATTGCTAAGTCAACATTTTTTTCCCTTCTCTGGATCTTTTATATGTAAAGTGTAGGGGGGGTGCTGTTCTTGAGTGGAGTGGAGAGGAATACTAAAGCTGTTTTTTTCTTTTTTCCTCTTTTTTTCCCTTTTTTTTTTCTCTTCCCTTCTTTTCTCGGGATTGTACCCCTTAATAATATTAGCAGTCTGGCGTGGATGCCGGGGGGCCATGTGTTCCTCTCAGCTTTTCCATCACAGGGACCCAGGTCCTGGTGCCTCATGCAGGGGGTGGTGGTCTGGGGAGGGTTTTAGCGGGTGGGTTCGTGGAGGGTGGTTCGGGGGGGGGATGCTGGGCTGGGGGGCCTGGGGTTCCGGCCCTAAAAGTTAAAATTTGCTTGAATATTTGCTATAATCATGACACTTTTGTAGGGTTTTGCATCGATAAGGCATGCCTAAGGCTTGAAGGAGGGTTTAAAAGGTGTTTTATGTGTACTTATGTTTTATGTGTACTCAGTGCGCTTGGCTCAATTTGGGAAATAGATGGCACAGGGTAAGATCTCTTTAGCCTCTTGGAATATATGTGGGCTTAATGATGGTAAAAAAAGGGCATTGCTTTCAAAAATTGTTCCAGCTTTGCGCATTGATTTATTGTGTTTGCAAGAGACACATGTCCCCTGGAGTGATCGGGACCTCCTCAGAATACCAGGGTTTGATTTAGTTGGATGTTCCCGTCACACATCAAAAATTAGAGGAGTTGCAATTCTAATGAGAAGGGGGATTGGTGTCTGTAGGAAAACCGGTCAAGATAATTCTGGGAGGTGGGTTATTACAGAACTGATTATCAATGGTAGATCCTTAACTGTGTGTACGGTGTATCGCTCAAATTTAGATCATCCTGATGTTTTCCATCATTTGAATGTAGAGCTGGCATTATACTCTCATCCGATTTGTCTGTGTGGGGACATGAACATTAATTTGCTCGCAGATTTCAATATAATGTGTGATATGGGATATAGCGGTAAGAAACCCAGGGTCTTTAGAGCACTTCAAGCCCTGATTCAAGAACACTGTTTCATTGATCTTTGGTTCCACCATAACAAAAATCAAGACGGCTTCACGTATTACTCGGCCCCTCATAACAAAATGGTCCGGTTGGATTATTTTTTTATGACGGATCAGCTTGCTGATGATTCTTCTATTTCAGCCCCTCCAAGAACTCTATCATACCACAATCCCTTGATTGCTGAATGTCCGTTCTTTCAAATTCATGGTCCTTCAAGGATCTGGACATTTGAAAGGAAGCTCTTAACGGAGAAGTCCTATTTAGATCATATGAAGATGTGGATACCTGAGTTTTTTATTATTAATAGGGGGACAGCCTCTGGCACCATTCTCTGGGACACACTTAAGGCCACGGTTCGTGGAGAGACAAAGAGCTTTTCTGCTTTTCGACGTAAAATGATTCAAGATCAAATTATTAGTCGAATGGAAGAGCTTAGATTAGTAGAAGTCCAGTTAATAGATGCTATTAAAGATGGACAGGATACAGCCGAAAACCAGGCATCGGTGGCCAAGACCAGGGCTGGTGTGCTGGAGTTCTTTGGCCAGGACCTTGCTGCCAAATTTTTGCAGTTTCTCACTGAGATGTTTAAGTTAGGTGAAAGATATGGCAGGGTTCTGGCCAAACGACTCCAGCAAAGGAGTCTAGCTAATCGTATCCCTAAGATACAAGATCACTTAGGCCGGCTTCAGGATACAACAGAGGGGGTTATGGGTGTTTTTCGTAATTTCTATCACACACTGTATACTGAGGACAACATCGGTATAGATATAGAGGCAGAAGCAGGCACTTTTTTTCGGGATACTCATACCCATCATCTTACGCCTCAACAAAATGCAGCTCTTTCTGCTCCTATAGAATGGGATGAGGCTGAGCTTGCGATTAACTCCTTAGCCAATGGAAAGGCTGCCGGTCCAGATGCAATTCCTCTGGAACTTTATAAGCTGTTTTGTGCAGAGGTCCAGCGGGATTTTTTGTTGGTTCTCAGAGACGCGCAGCACGGCTCCATCCCTGATTCGTGGTGCCAGACTAATATTATTCTCTTCAAGAAAAAAAATAAGCCGGCGCTTGACCCTTCTTCATACCGTCCCATATCACTTATAAACATGGACAATAAAATCTATGCTAAAATCTTGTCCACTAGGCTAGCTTCGGTCATTACTCCTTTGGTATCACTCCGTCAGCACAGGTTTATCCCAGGCAGGGATACGGCCGATCATATCCGCCGAGCTATTGCATTATTGGACTGGGCACAGGTTACTGGCTCTCCCATTGGGCTGATCCTGTTGGACGCCGAGAAGGCGTTTGACAGGGACGCCTGGGGATTTTTATGGGCGGTTCTGCGGTGGAAGAGATTTAGCTCTGAATTCATTCGTGCAATCCAATCACTGTATATTGCTCCAGTAGCTACTTTATCCATCTCCGGGCTAATATCAAACTCATTCAACATCAGCAGGGGCACTCATCAGGGGTGCCCCTGCTCGCCTCTGCTATTTGCCCTATATATTGATCCCTTTTTAAATAAAATTGAACACTCAGTAGACATTGCGCCGGTTAGGGTAAACTCTATAGATTATAAAGTTCTAGCCTTTGCGGACGATATCGTCGTATTGACCAACGATGTGGCATCGGCCTTCCCTGTGTTACAGACCCTAGCAGTACAATATGGCCAGTTCTCTGGCTACAAACTTAACATTACTAAAACCCAAGTCATCCAATCTGCTGCTATGGGCCCGTCTCAAGCCCCTATGATCCAATCTGCAACGTACCTAGGAGTTAAAATTACTGCCTCAGTAAGCGACATCCCAGATCTGAACATTGGACCAATGATCGAATCAGTTAATTCCATCATGACAAGATTGAATAACTTACATCTCTCTTTATTCAGTAGGTACAATGTTTTAAAGATGCTGGTCCTCCCAAAGTTCTTATACCTTTTTAGAACTATTCGTCTTGAGGTTTCTCAATCAAGTATGGCTAGGGCAGAGAGGACCTGTAATAGATTTCTTTGGGGATACCGTCGCCCTCGTAGGGCAGCAAGGTGAATGTGCCTTCCTAGAGAACAAGGTGGCTGGTCAGTACCTAATCTGTTGCTGTATTTCTGGTCTTCAATGAGTCAACAGTTCGGTATACCACTGTTCAGGGATAGGGCGGTGGTTCCAATGTCTTGTAGACCCTCAATTTATGAAATAGGACTAGGAGAGGAAGCCAAGGGGATTTTGATGTGAATTTTTGAGCCCAGTTACAATAAGAAGACTAGGTTCAAGGTTATTGGGGCAATGTTTTCGGTCTGGTGCAAGATTCGACATAAATGGTCCATTCCTAACATTAATTTCTATACGCCTTTTTCATCTGCCAGACTTTTACCCCTAATCTTTCAAGATCAGATTACCTTCAGATGGGCTTCTTCTGGCTTGGCAGTTTTAGGGGATTTATTCTTGGATGGGGATATGGTCACTTTTTCTTTTTTAAAGGATAAGTTTAATCTTAATACACATGACTTTTTCAAATATTTGCAGATTCGCAGCTTCGTTGATAGATTGAAGGTCCAAACAATCACTATATTTGATAGGATTATGCTGTTTGAATTAATCTCAAAGAGGTCTAAAATTGGTGGTATCTACCAACAATTACTATTGGGCCTTCCAGATGATATCCTGCTGCAGAATACTAAACTGGAGGCTAAGCTAGGGGTGTCAGGTGTGGATATCACCCAAGCACTGGAATTGTCCAATAAGGTTTTAATTTCTGGAAGTTTACGTTCCCAATGCTTCATGGCCTTATTTGATTTATATCACACCCCGGCGAAGATTTTCAAATGGGGGGGCAGCCGGGGGCACCTATGTCCAAGATGTGGATTCCCAGCTGCAAACGATGTACATATGTTTTTTGCTTGTCCTGAATTGGGGTCCTTCCTTTTGGAGGTAGAACAATTCATCAACTCAAGGCTTATGATACCAGTTACTCTTTCACCTGAGTTGGTGGTCTGTGGGCTAGAAAACATCGGACCACCAGGGAGATCTCGTTATGCATCAGATTTTTTGTTTATCGCGATGTCCTTAGTCCGCCTTTGTATTACATCACAATGGATTAGCCCAGATGCGCTGACTTTTATTAACTGGAAAGCGAGGATTCTAGCTCTCTTTTATTTGGAGTCAGCAGTTTGGTGTAGATGGGGAAGAAAGAGGCGGGTGTGGGGTCAGAAGATTTGGGCTCCAGTGGCGGAGTGACTTAGTGAATAGATTCCATTAGGGCGTGGGCTATTTCTCTTTTCTTCACTATTTCTTTTTTGGATTCAATGTGACCTCTAGCCTAAGTTTTTTCTATCTATATTGCCTTCGGATTTCAAATAAGTACCTTTCCCTATTTGTTTTTGGAATACCTTTTTTTGTATCTTTTGCCATGATTATTATGCTATTATGTTGTTATTATATGTTCATTGTTTATCAAGCTTCAATAAAAAAATAAAAATAAAAAAAGGAAGCATATATCTTGCTCTGAAAAAATAATGTCACAACTCCCTCTTGTGCCCTCTGTACTGTGGGTTTTGTGCACAGAATGCATTTTGCCTTTCCCCTGTGGTACCACAGGGCCTCCTGCAACACATGGTCCTTCCCTCAGAGCTCTTCACTCCTCTGCTTGCACTCTTGTAAGAGAATCATGTGTTTCCTGGTGAATTAGCTCCATCTGCCATAACCTACGACTGCAACCATTTATACTTATGTGTTTCACCAGCCTTGGTTATTGTCGCCAACTGTTTTGACCGATTGACACCAGCGGCTAATGCTCTTTGGGTTTGCCTGCCATGGCTAATTAATTCCAACCATCACTTGCACGTGCCATTAGCAAGGGTCACATCTGTTATTTTAACAGGTGCTCTCCCCCAGGTTTTCTTTGGAACTTTCCGGCCTTCCGTGTGAGCCATTTGCCCTTCTGGAACATTCTCTTCCATCGGGTATATATATCTCTTCTAAACCCGAGTCAGGATTTGGCCTTGTTCCAGTCCTTCACATGCATCTTTCTTGCACTCACCTTCTGAGTTGCCTGGAACCCTCCAGCAATCTAGTTTTCCAAGCCTTCCTGTTGATACCATGATCCTGACTTCATTGACTTTTCCTGTGTCTTCGTGTCCAGCACTATCATTTCCACCTCTACTTGGGCTTCTTGCACCACAGTATCCAGTCTTCCTATGGCTTCCAGTTGAAGAATTAAAGACAAGGCAAAGTACTCAATTCTCAGGTTAGTGTGCACTTTCCCATAGATAAGTTTGAGATTAAGCCAAGACTAGGGGGCATATTAACAAGCCAGGCGATAAAATTATCGCCGCTTTAGCGGCAGAAAACCGCCGCTAAAAAAGCGATAATGAGCTTGATAATACGCTCTATGGAATTCCAATTGAAGCCCATGTTAGATGTCCTTCACCTTTAACATGGGCTTCAATTGGAATTCCATTGAGCATATTATCGAGCCCATTATCGCCGCTTTAGCGGCAGTTTTCTGCCGCTAAAGCGGCGATAATTTTATCGCCTGGCTTGTTAATATGCCCCTAAGTTCTTTGAAGGTGAAAGCCAGTTCTTGGGAATCAAACATTATTTGTTTTTACATTTCTAAAGTCCTTTCACTCGGACTCCTTTTCTCATGGGGGCCCGAACTTTACTTGCATCAGATCTAATTGTTTACACGTCATTGTTTATTGACCAGTTTGATATCACGAACTTGGAAAGACTTTGAACGCACATTCTATACATTCAAGTTTGATCAGAACATTGTTTGTTAAGACATTCTTACTTTTGAATTGTAACTGCTCTAAAGGATAATTTGTGATGAATCCTGTAAGTGCTATAAATATTGTACATAACTATTTAAACACTATGGGCCATATGTAGGTGGCCTAACATTTAGCACTTCATAAATACCGAATTTTACCGATTCGGTATTTATGAAGTGGTAAATGCTATGTAGGTAATCCATCGGTAATATTTACTGATTCGGAATGGGTCGGTATTTTAGAATCGGTATTTACCGATTCGGTAATGGTAACTGGCTTCCCATTGATTCCTATGGGCCAGGAGGCCCATAGGAATCAATGGGAAGCCAGTTACCATTACCGAATCGGTAAATACCGATTCGGTAATGGGGGGAGCACAATCAAGGGTGGCAGGGTGTCACAGTGACACCCTGTTGCACCCCTGATTCCTGCCTGTGTGCACATGTGGCACACATACATGCCCAAAGGGCATGTATGTCTTCCACATTGCACACTTCTAAGTGCAAAAAAATGCTTTTTCTAAGCCATTTGTCATTTACCACCAACTTTTAGTTAGTGGTAAATAACGAATCCCCACAACACCCACACACTCCCCCTACATCTCATTTCAGGATTCGGTATTTACCGAATCGGTAAAATTACCGATTCGGTAAATTACCGAATCCTGAAATGTGCCCCCTACATACCAAAAGCCTGAATACCGGTCGGTAACGGGATTTTTACCGAAAATCGGCCGTTACCGACCAGTATTGGGCTCCCTACATATGGCCCTATATGCTGAGAACAGTTAGTAAACAACTCTTCTTGCTGTTTCTAGTGCACCGCATCCGCATCAACACAAAAAGATCCTCCTGTGTAGTGTTGCAAGGCAGCAGAGCAGACCCAGTGATGCAAGTCTATCTTTTTCTTGTTTTGTTCAGATTTCGCTCATCCTCAAAGTGGGTGAATTAAGGCTGTAGTTATTTGTTTCATTCGCTGCCCCAGGGTGGGATTTGAGCTCCAGCATTGTCCCCGCCATAGGAAGCAGGTGAGTGTGTGACAAACGATTTGGACTTGCCTACATGTTTCAAATCTCTCTGGACTTTGCTCAAATTGGTATTAACTAACCAATGAATCTGAATTCTTACTTTCTAATTCTTTGGCACATAGTTAGGAAGTTTCAAAACCTTTAGCTATCTTGGTCGTAACCTCTAACGAAGGGTTTCCCATGGGCAAGAGCTTTTGTTTAATCGTTTTATCACTACATTGACAGATAAACTGATCTCTTACAAGTTGATCAACAAAGTGTTCAAACTGGCACATAGCCACTTATATCCTCAATGTTGTTATGAATGCATCTACATCTTCGCCTGAATTTTGAACTCATTTTAAGAACTTATGCCTAACAACTACGAAACTTGGTTAAACATCAATCCTGGCCTGTGGAATTTACAATCTCCTGGTATTCATCTGACTCCTCTTCTCCTTCCTCCACTTCTAATTTATGTAAATGTTTGAGAATGGCCCTGCCCTCAAAACCTAAAGAGTGCAGCAAAATATTTTTTCCGTTCCATTCTGGGTGAAAACGTAGTACCTCAATGGCACCCAGGTATGCCTCAAAGGCATTGGAACATTGCTTCGATACCGCAGGCGGATCACCAGGTTTTTGTACAGAGTGAGGTGGAGGATTTACAGTTTGCATTTTCCAACAATGATAGCAATTACAAACAGTGAAAAAGAAAAAATATATATTATGTGTCTAATACAGTGTAACACCCAGAACTGCAAGCAAATAACGTACATGCATATGCATATGAATATAAAGCATAGACTGAATTATCAAATGCTCTTGTTCTCTGAACTGTCCTTATTCACTTTACTTAAAGTGTCCTCTCCTAGGTCCATATGTAGGTAAATTACATTTACCGATTCCTAAATACCGAATTTTACCGATTCGGTATTTATGAATCGGTAAATGTAATGTAGGTAAAATATTACCGAATCGGTAAGTGTCGGTATTTTAGAATCGGTATTTACCGATTCGGTAATGGCAACTGGCTTCCCATTCATTCCTATGGGCCTGGAGGCCCATAGGAATGAATGGGAAGCCAGTTGCCATTACCGAATCGGTAAATACCGATTCGGTAATGGGGGAGGCATCATCATGGGTGGCAGGGTGTCACATTGACACCCTGTTGCACCCCTGATTCGTGCATGTGTGCACATGTGGCACACATACATGCCCTAAGGGCATGTATGTCTGCCACATTGCACACTTCAAAGTGCGCAAAAATGCTTTTTTTACAGCTAATCGTCATTTACCACCAACTTGTAGTTGGTGGTAAATAACGAATCCCCACACCTACCACACACTCCCCCTACATATCATTTCAGGATTCGGTATTTACCAAATCGGTAAAATTACCGATTCTGTAATTTTACCGATTCGGTAAATTACCGAATCCTGAAATGTGCCCCCTACATACCAAAAGCCTAAATACCGGTCGGTAACGGGATTGTTACCGAAAATCGGCTGTTACCGACCGGTATTAGGCTTCCTACATATGGCCCCTAGTCTTATAACCTGTTAAAAATACTTCCCCACTAACTACAGAACTACAGCCATTGACAATGAGCACTCCATGTAACTTTTGTGTGCCATAATGAATGTTGTGACCCTCTCTTCCTTGAGGGAAACTGCGAAATGCTGAAACATTGTAGCATCGGGGTATCTCAATACTGGCACGAAGGATCCGTGTCAGCAGCTCATCACTTGTTCATTGCCAAAAAGATGTGGTGGATCAAGGACACAGGATACCAGAGGTAGGTTTAAAATACAATTTATTTGAGGCTGGATGAAGATGAGCTGCTGATGGCACACAGGTGAAAAACAACTGCTCCCAGATTCTATGTCAGGACTGGAGGCGAGGATTATGCCTTCTTTCTTCACTTTAATTAACAGCAGCCATGTGATATGAACAAAAAACGGCTTTTCCGATGGTACATCAGGAAAAAACTGTAGTTCAAACAGCCAATGAGAACACCATTGTCAACCAATCAACACATAGAATGTCCCATATAGTCCTTGTCTCCTGGTTTTCAATTTGAATGTTAACTTATTGTTGTATCGTTTGTGATTCGTGCCGCTTCCGCTTTGTTTAAGCGAGTCACATCTCTCAAATCATAATTGCTTATGCTATATCTTTGTGGTGTAGGTACTTTGTGGTACAGCTTGCTTTATTGACATCTTTGTTTCAGGTGCGCGTTACGATTTGACTGCATTTTATGTCTGATTGCCGGTTTTATTGGTTGCGTTAATCCGCAGCGGGCAGTTCAGAACGCAAGAGTGGTTACGCGTCCTGTGCCTGGAGTGCAGTTGGCCTCCTGCCCCCAGGGGCCGCGAGAGGCACAGAGGGAGCGGTGCGTACTTTGAATTCCTCTCAGAGGAATTTCAATTTTTGCGTGCTTCCCGCTGTTTTTGGTATGCAGGTTGATGGAGACGCCTGAAAGAGTCCGTAGATCGTGTCTCTGCTCCGCGAGCCGATCTTTAGTCCTACGCTCTGCTTGTGAGATTGCTAGACAGAGTCTGTATTGGAGTTTCTCTGCAGCCTCTTTTGAGGTCAGGTACTGGCCATAGTGGCACTTTATCTGGGACACTTTACCTTCCGGCTGAGTTGTTGCCAACTGCTAATTAAATTGTGTTTGCTCCAGGCTGTGTCCCAGGGCTGAGACCCATTACCAAAGCAGCATCATTCACACTTTAATTGTCGGACTGACACCCAGTCCCCCATAATAAGGGTCACTTTATAAGGGCTAGCAGTCTGTCACCCAGACTTATTACGCTGTTATAACCCCATCTTTTGGTTTTGTACCTTATTTTGGCTTTAATTAATAATGGAGTATGAAGATGATTCCCGGGGGGTGGGGGACGGACCCAATGGCACATCTCCCATGGGATGATGAATTTTATGACGCAGTGGATGCCTCGATATATAGGTCAGTGGAGGAAGCTATGACTCCTTCGGAGGAGAGACTTTCCTGCCAGATTACCCAGGCATTTGAGAAATTAGTTCCTCAGCCCATGTCCGTACCACCTCTCCCTGCACCCGTTCCTGTTGACCCAGCGGGCCCCCCTGTGAAACGTACTCATGAAGCAGGGGTGGATTTGAATGCCTTTGATAGGCTAAGCCAGGCTTTTATGGCGACTCATCCCGCTTTACCACCAGGGAATGGGGGTTTGCCTCCTGCCACTCTTCCTTCTACCCCTAAGGGTTCAGGATTGTTCCAGGTTCTGATGCTAATAAACAGGATGCGTGATGCTGATCATTAGGCTGACTCCGCGCTTCGAAAGAGGACAAGGAGACAAGGAGAAAGGACTATATGGGACATTCTATGTGTTGATGGTTGACAATGGTGTTCTCATTGGCTGTTTGAACTACAATTTTTTCCCGATGTACCATGGGAAAAGTAGTTTTTTGTTGATATCACATGGCTGCTGTTAATTAAAGTGAAGAAAGAAGGCATAACCCTCGCCTCTGAGTCCTTAATGGAATTGAAACTTTCCGTTACGATAGCTAGGAAATTTTTCATTCAACTACATTCCACGTGTAACCTTCGCATGACAATGCCAAGGTTCCACGAGTCTGTGCAGTGAGCACCAACTATAATACATAGATAACGCAGATTGCAGTATTTAGCATGGCACCAGCATGGAATATCTAGGGCTAAATCTTGACAGGGTTGTGACTTAATTTCGGACTGCTCCTTGACGAAACCAGGCAACAACTAAGGAATTTAATAATCTACCTCTACTACTCACCGAACCAGCATAAAAGTGAATTTTTCAACATTCGGAGACAGAGTTAGAGAAGTTGGCTGATAAATGTACAGAGGAGATCAACATTCCATTATATAAAGTAACCATGGTAGAATTGTCCATCAATGTTGGTGCTATTTTGAGCCTGCTAACATTCGAATGCAGATCTATTGCACTATATGCACATGAGGTATTATAAACCTAGAGGTTGTTTTGGAGAGGTCTTCGACCCACAGCTTGCCTTAGATGTGGTACTTCTGATGCTAATCTCTCACATATTTTTGTTAATTACATAGCTATTTCTATCTTCTGGGAGGAAATATTTTCATAAAATTTATCTTGTTTGTTGCACAGACTGAGATCTACTACATTTATCGTATTTGGTCTTGATACAACATACATATCCTAGCTAAATCCAAGGTTTTGCTGATGAACGCTTTGGCAGTAAGTCCCTTACTCTAATAATGGGAGTGGCCGGACTAAGACCCCAATTGTCAGCCTACTCTTGGCAGGAACTTCAATCTTCTACTTATTACTTAACTCTTGTTACCAAGAGTACACCAGGCAAAAGCTGACTGACTTTGATGCATCATTTGTTTTAAATATAAAACTGTTACTATAGTCCATGCTGACATAATGCGTTGAGTAACTTCTCGTTCTTATTTCATATTTTTTTTTGTGACAATCATCCAAACTTTAAATACACTCTGACATATTCTTTAAATTACAGATTTTTTGTAAGAACCTGTAATCACTTGCTAGAATGTTATCCTCTCTATAGGGTATTCAGAAACGCTTCATGAAAGTGGGATACTTGAATTATAGCACAAGTATGCAAAATCATGGCTAGACAAAGCCCCCTCCTGGTAGAGAAACCTACTCACAGGTACCTATGGCAGACAGCATTTGGGGGCCCAGCTTATGAAAGGAATGGGCGTACAGGGAGCATATGCTCCCTTGATACGGCTAATGGACAGGACAGGAAGAACGGTCATTAAGAGAGGGCCCTACGCACCAGATGCAGATATCTGGACCATAACACAGTTCGCCCAGGTAGCGCGGGCAATGGCGGTTGGGAAATGGAACGATGGGGATGCCTGATGTTGGCAGACCTATATCCTGAAAGCAGGTTCATAACTTACCAAGACACGATGGAAACATTTGCGCTGGGCGAAGGGCAATTCTTGCAGTATGCAAAGATAGCAGCCACGGGCAGACCGCTCAGGCCCAGAACACTGAGAAATCTTAATCACAATGATCACAATGGCAGGGGGCGAAAATTAGTAACCCACTTATATAGATCATTATGGGGAGGATAAACGAGGCAAGCCCCTTAGGATAGAAGAGAGGTGGCAAGCGGGCAGCGACTAACCGCTGACGCTGACAGATGGCAAAAAAATACACGTGGAAGTCTGTAAAGTATCGATATGTGCCAGGTTCAAGCAGATTCAACACTATATTGTACATATGACGTACCTATAGGATGGAAGTAGCACTAGAAATACAAAGTTGTTCTTTGGGACTGGTACCCAGAAATTCAAAACGTAAAACTAGCAGACGATTTCTGATACTGGGACTCACGATAGCCAAGAGGCGAATAGCTAAACACTGGCTAACCCCGCGGGGCCCAACTATGGATAAGGGATAGGCAACGGCAGAGGAGGAACACATGAGCAAAACTAGAATAGAAGCTACCCCAGGTGCTGCAAGCTTGGGGATGATGATCCAAGAGGTAGTAGGACTAACCCTACCCACACAACAAGATCTAAATGAGGGGAACGACAGGACATGGAGGATACCCAAAGACGAGAAGTGCAAACTAGTGATAAACAGTAAGACACCTAAAGTACTACCTAACATAATATTGAACGGAGGAAGCTGGTAGGTGGGAGTTGGGAGTTTGAATTAATGTTCTCAACAGTTATGGAGTACAGCGTGAAGAGTGGACTTAATTACGTAGCTGAAAGATAGTTAAGCTGTAGTAGAAGAGGTAATGCATTGAATATCCTGTATATGACTGTGAGAGAATGCTGCTTGCTTAATGAAGACAATAAAGAAATTATTTTTAAAAAAGTACGTCATAGATCCATCTCAAGCCTGCATCCGTCTGGTATCACGTCCTTCAGATGATCTCCTAGAGCACACGTCTCTGTCCACAGACCCCACGGGGACTGGGAGCAATGTTGGAAACAGCTGAGGTCTTGGGTTTACACTGATGAAGTATATAGCCCTTGGCGAACATATGCGTGCCTAGCATCCCTATGCTTGGAAATCTTCGTGGAATGCAATATAGAGCCGAGACCCCTCCCCATCTGTATCTGTCTGTGGTATGTAGGGCAGAGATGTAAAGGATGTGTACCTGGCAAATAATCTGCCATATAGATTGTAAAACACATGCTCCCTTCAGTTGTTGGAGTGAGTCACTGAGTGCTTCTTTACGTTTTTGCAGCTGTCATAAAGTTCAGGTCGCCTCTGTTCCTGTGGCTTTGCACGCAAGCGCCGTGAGAGGAAGACACCCATGCGCACACACCTGATCAGAGAAGAGAGGAAGTAAGGCACCTGAAGGGGATCATGCACGTGCTCTTATTTACGTTTTCTCACACCTTTTTTCAAACAAACTTTCCTGCCATCTGAGCCCTCTGACGTGTAAACGAATGCACGTAGCCTGACGCTTTAGTTTGCACTGTAGAGATGCACGCTGCATTAACTCATTAACTTCAGGAATCCTTTGTTCTCCACCAGTGAAACGAGGAAAGGTTGAATCGCTAACAGATTAGGAAAGTGTGCATTCTGTTAGCACACGATGACAGGCTTACTCCCATGATGTTGCCTTCGGTGAGAGTTTAGGTTATGGCGGGATGGGTCATTTTGCATCACAGTCGTTTAACTAGTTGATGCAATGAACCGTTTGAAATTCTTAGCAGGGCTTTCTAAGCAACACTTTCAGTTTTTAAAACAACAAAGCTAATACTGTCAACATCTGACATAGCTTTCGGCAACTTCTCAAATGCCCCTTTCATACACCTGTGTTTTTGGTCATAAATATGGGGTAATGTGATGTCACTGGGGTCCTGTGATGGAGAGAACCCCAATGTTTCTATAGAGAAAGATGGCTAATAAGTGATGCTTAGAAGATAATCTGTGACCCTCCCACCAATCTATGTAAATTGTGCTGGTTCACTATTGTTTAAGTGTTAAAAGAAGAGCTACATCTTGCACAACTGAACCGTCAACGGTATTCTATTTATCTACACCTGCATCCTCTCGCAGTTATGGCATGTCTACTGTATTTATTCACACTTTTCAGGCATGGTAACTCAAATATTAAATTGTAGTTAACGGATTATAGAATGCATAATATACATATGTGTTAGACCTGGCATCCTTGGTGTGGTTACCCCTGACTTTTTGACTCTACCTCCTGTATTTTTTATGCTGTGCTGGATTTCGGTTTTGCTGGCTTAGGTGATTTGGGCACTTTGCCGCTGCTGATCAGTGTCAAAGTACAATTACTCCCTGTATAAAATTGGTATGGTGATTGGTTCTCCCCGATTGGCATGTTGCTTTTACCAATAAGTCCCTAGTAAAGTGCAGAGTGTGCCAGGGTGGGTGAATCAAATGCCACTAGTGGGCCTGCAGCACTGAATGTGCCACCCACCTGAGTAGCCTTAAAAAGACGTCTCAGGCCTGCAACCGCAGTGCCTGCACGCAGTTTAACTGCTATGTCAACTTTGCAAGTGCACCCACTTGCCAGACCCTGCCATTCCCTTTTAGTACACATAGGACAACCCTATGGTAGGCCCAAGGTACCCCCTCTGGGTAGGGTGCAGTGTATGTGAAAGGTAGGACATGTACTGGTGTGTGTAACATGTCCTGATAGTGAAATACTGCCATTTTCGTTTTTCACTATGGAAAGGCTATCTTGCCTATAGGACGGAATGGGGAATAATTTGCAACATTTTACAAGGATATATTCCCATAGGGACAAAATAGAAAAGTTGAGTTTGGTATCCCTGAACTCAGAATGTAATAATTTTTTAGTAAAGATGGTTGCTGAATTCTGTGTTTGAAAATAGCACTTTTAGAGAGTGGCTATTTTCTTGTCCAGATATCCTCTGTGCCTCTGCCTGTTTGTGGATTGACTGTCTGGTCTCAGTGTGGGAGAGAAAGAGGATGTGCATTCCCTGTAGACAGCCCCTGGGGGAGGTTGGGGTGTTCCTGGCCCTTCCTGGATGACCCAGCTCTGATCTGAATAGACCATGGCTGCATGTAGAGTGGTGGAAGGAGATTTACCTTACACCTGAATGGAGCCTGCCTCCCTTGCACAATGCTGCCTCCACCCCCTGGGGTCATACTGCACCAAGCGAAAACAGAACTGATTTGGACTGGGTTCAGATACCCTTATTTCAAAGACATTTTGGGGTATAAGTATGTGCCCCAAGTCCCCAGTAATTTAGACTACTTTGTGATCTAGAGGAACCTTTGACCAAGAGAAGAGCTAGAGAGACTGGAGGAGGAACGCTGCCCCTTTGCTGTGTGCTGTCTGGGGTGCCCTGCAGTAGCTGATTCTCCTTAGAAAAGGAAGGGGACTGTGCTGTCTGCTGTATCCACCCCCTGCTTTAGAAGAGTCTCCAAGGGCCTGTGCGAGCTGGCCTCCTGTTGCAGGCAACTCAGGGACATCAAAGTTTCCAAGACTTCTCCCTACCCAACCTGCACTGTGTGTGTGTGCCCTTGCACAGCCTTCGTGAGCTGAGATCGCTGAGGAGTCTGCAGCATTTGGGGGAAAGACGTTGACGGCCTGCCCATCAGTCATCAACACCAGGCCTCGCTTCCCCTGCGTGCCCTTGGAAGCTGTGACGCGCTGCCCCTAGAAGGGAGAACTGCCTCAAACCTTCTGCCTAATCACTGCTTCCAGCCTGAGTCCGGGCCGGGATCTAACTCGCCGGGGAAGAGGTCGCACTGCAGCAGGATCAGCTGAGAGGTGTTTCCTAGCGATGGGGACTCTTCAACGTGGGGAAGCCGGCACTCATCGTGCCCCGCCCAGAAGAACGTCAGCCATGGGAGAGTGAAGAGTGCTCTCCCTTCCCGAAGAACCTGCCTGCTTCCTCCACACATCGCTGCCAAGGACTTTGCAGCCGGGAGCCAGAGGAAACTGCGAACCGGTGTTTATCCTGGGCCGGAAGTCGTGTCGTTGCCAAAGAGCTGTCCAAGGCCCCGGTAGTTGTGAGCAGAAGCAGGAGGTTGTGGGCAGAGCGGCCTTTTCTTCCACGCCGACAGTAGGAGTGTTGTCAGCTCCCACCAGGGCCTCGTCGGAGTGTGAAGGTGCGCGAAGGGACAGAGGAACCATAAGGTAAACGCTCAGCCGCAGCACACTATACTGTCAACGAGCGGGTTGTGGGCCTAAAGGGGGGACTGTTATTAGCTTCTGAGACCACTGGGGGACCCTCCGGATGACACGAGAGACCTGTGCCCCCACAAAGGGGATTGGTGATTACGGGACATACTTTCACCTGCAACATCGTGCAGGGGTCCGTTATCTCTGCCTAAGTAAAGTAATCATGGAAAGCGGGCAGGCTTTTTCAAGTAAAGCAAACATTAAAGCCGGATAGCTTACGGCGGCATGTTCCATCTGCTGATATCGCTGGGTTCTCTGATTTGTTTCTTGTCAGTGGGGAATTCTGGACAGTGACTGCATTGCGAACTTGCCCTCACCAGAAAGATCCATGAAAGTTATTACATCTCTGGCCCTCAGTATATGGAGCATGCCCTTGCTATTATGATTTGTGGAATTACTGCCTTCTTTCTAAAGTAACATAAAGGATATATATTTCTTTATACCCCAATGTTTGGAGAGTCCTTTGTGGTGGGTCTAAGGTGACATTGGTGCATACATGAGTGTGTGGTGCGCAACCGCTTTACACATTGCCTTTGGGATAAGCCTGACTGCTCTGCCAAGCTACCAAGGGGGTGAGCAGGGGTTATCTTTAGTGTGCGACTCCCTTACCCTGACGAGAGTGGTGGTTTCTGCCTGGCTGAGGGGGAGCCCCACCCACGGTCTGGAAGCCGCCAAGAGAGAGAGGAGCGAAAGTCAGGCGACGGACACCTGGTGGTGGGCTGGGCCGACGGAGGCTTTGCTCCGTGCCCGACTGCATGTATTCCTTTTGGCTGCAAAGCGGCTGCACCGCGTGGAGACGGGCAGCCCCAGAGTGAGGCACCAGGGCAAAACCTCGACAGAGGCCCCTGAGAGAAGTCGTTCCACATGTCTGGCCCGATAACAGCTGCGCCGCACTATCGCGGGCAGCTGCCTTCTTCCCAAAACACAAAGTTAGGAGACAAGGGTTAGTTGCACCCCACCCTCCGAGCACTTGGAGGATCTTTTGGGGGCATTGTTTCGGCTGAGCTGGCAGCCAGAGGGCCAGTTTGGCAGCCTTGTGCTAGAAGGGGCATTTTGAGGGGCAGAGGCCTTATTGTGAGCTGGGAAGCTCGAGGTGAACTTCGACGGAGGCCCCCGAGCCAGAGTGGAGGAGGAAACCTTCACCAGACTACCACCCTAGTCCGGGTAGAGAGCGCAGAGGCACTGGGATTACCATATTTACGCCCGTGAGGGGCTAATGAGTTGTGTGCACCTTATCACTGTTAATGTGGTGTACTGGGGCTAGTTCAGGACATCTATGCCTCATGATTTATGCATAAGGTATTTATGCCTAATGTGAATTTCTAATGTGGTTTATGCATAAGTGCAAATATCAGAAGTTGTTGGTTGGTTTATTTTTACTACTTGTGGTGATGAGGGGTTATGCCTAATGTGTGCACTCTGCCAGTGTGATGTACAACAATAAGGTTTATGCTTAAGAGGGGCATGATGTGTTTGGGAATAACGCATTGCTGTCTATGATGTATGCCTAATGTGTTTATGCGGAGTACAGTGTTTTACCAGTAGTTACAGGCTGCTTTGCTAACTGTGTTTCCTAATGGTTATGGCAGTGGCCCGATTAGCCCTATACTGTATATAATCCCCTGTAAAGTAATACCTAGTGCCAGGTGGCACAGTGTATATGTGTGATTGCATTCTAATGTGTATTAGTAATACAAAGGCTATTCTTATATAACCTTGTGTGGAGTTTCTTTTGCAGTGTGCTTATGGTGTCGCTGCTGTGTGAGTGTGTTGCACAAACGCTTTACACATTGCCTCCGGCATAAGCCTGACTGCTCGTGCCAAGCAACCAATGGGGTGAGCAGGGGTTATCTTCAATGTGTAACTCTTTTGCTCTGACTAGAGTGGTGGTTTCTGCCTAGCTTAGGCGCTTGCACTAGCCAACCAGAAATCCCATTTCTAACATATGGTATTTTGGAACCCTCTAGCCTGAACCTCACAGAAATTCATCTTTTATGCCTCTGCAGTGCTAAAAGGACACTTTATCACTTGTCTACTTCGCTATTCGGGATATTATACTGATTCTGCTACAGTTTTAAGCATGTCAGTAGCAGCTGCTGTAAAAAAAAGTGGGGTGGGGGCAGCACAGGGGGCACCATGGGGGAGAAAAATAACAAAGAAAATAAAAAAGCACTTACCTGCTCGCTGCTGCCTCGGTCCTTTTTTGCTCCTCTCGACTCCCAGCAGACTCCCAGACTCCCTACACCAATCCATATGCTACTGTCATACTGGAAATATCCAACATGAGAGAAACATCATTATTGGCCTGAGCGGCCTCAGTCAGTGCCTTGAAGCCTGTGCCTGTCTTCACCAGTCTGTGCAACACGGCTCGGGTGGAGATATCTACATGCGCATGTCGGTTTGGCCGTCCTAAGACGTCCGGGCCCTGCCTTGCCCTACATTTGGCTCAGCAAGGAAAAATAAAATGATATTAACCTGTTTTGTTATCATTCTGTTTTTCCTTTTTTGACTGGCGAGAGCAGTGGGATGACACTGTTCCACCTTAGCGGAGGAGTCGCCGCTGACGTTAGTTACCTTACATCAAACTATTCTATACTGTTCTGAATAGAGATCAATCAAAGTAACAATATTCTTCCCAAAACACACTTACAGCAAGCGTTGATATAGCTAATAGGGCAGGTATAGACTCACATACTCTTGCTTCTGGCAATTTTTTACATTTTTGTAAAGTTTTATTACAAAAAATGTTGAAAAAATAGCCACCAGAATATGCACATGTGTGCATGCACAGGCTGTTGTCTTTGAATGATTTTGAAATATAGTTTGGCAAAAACATTCAAAGATACGTTGCCACAGATGTGTGCCTATGCACGCGCATGGGCTGCCACTTTAGAATAGATTTAAAGCCTGTTTCAAAACATGGCCACTGCAGAATGTGATGCATTGCAAACAGCGGCGAGGGTTCAGCACCAATGTCTGGGGAGCTGCTGGGCCGTCACAAACTTTAAAACAGGTCAAATCAAAATGTTATCTGAAAAGATCTACTTTCTCTATGGTTCACAACATTGTGCTTGGGCAAAGAAGGGAACCAGCAGATAAAGTTAGCTGACCCATTGTTTATGTTGTATGCTGCGGTGGGAGGAAGTTAAATGTGAAAAGCAGTGAAGCAGCCTCGTGGATGAAGAGGGAGGGCTGCAAGTCCCTTTCAGTTACTATATCTAACATATGAAATATTATCAAAATGAAAAAAAGGTTAGAAGCTTCAGGAGAACTCTAGAACAAGAAAACAGATGTGCAACACACTAAAGACCACCAAAAACATACTGCATGTGCATGGTGTTCTTGTTGTTACGTTTTCTTATTTCATGAGAGATTTATTTGTGGAACAGGGCTTGCAAAATCTGAAATCGGATTTACAGAAAATCTCATGCAGGTTCAATTTCTTCCTTTTTACAGGCCATGTTTAATGGGCAATATGCATTTGGTGATCTTGGTGATTATAAATTATATAAATTATAAAACGTTTACTTATGCTACATTTACAAGAATGCAACTTATTTGACCATTTTGGGTGGAGACGTTTCTCCCGCTCATATTAGGCTTGTCTGCCAGGTACTGGCAGCTATTTTCTGAATAGTGATAAAACTTGCAAACTCACATATGTATTGGCAGTATTGACTGTTTGTGTGCCATATACTCACATTCCTTTCGGACAGATCCATCTGGGAGCGGATTGGCGGGAGTGTGTCCACTGGAAACACTTGCATTTGAATTGTCCTGACTGCTGCCGAGATGCAATCTTCTCATATGCCTGACTACCGCAGTAGCATTGAACGCTTGCTGGAAGGAAAACAGCATGGTACACTTTTAGGAATCTGACTGTTCCCATATAGATAGATTCAACATGCACTATTAAAAGACAGTCGTTGACGGGTGTGGGAAATGGATCAATGCCACGTCATAGACACTACATTCACCTATTTCTAACCTCACTAATCAATGTCATCTACAACCTCTTTTATCTAAAAAAGTACATACACATTATGAGACCTTTTACATTTGAGATCCACTTCTTCTACATTAAAAAATGGATATGCCATTTAATTACATATCTAATGTACAGCTTAATAGAGATGGTTCCTCCCATACAATCAGTCCTGTATCAACAATACTATTCATGCTGATTGTAGTGCTACCACTCCTACTGTATCTATTGGTAATACTAGAAAACCCCCAGTGATACTAGCCATGCTACCATTCGGAATGAAACTAGATGCAGGAGTGGTGCACCAATTGTTGCCACAAATACTAGAAATAGTACTGGTCCTGCTACATTATCTCTTATTATTACTACTACTGCTCACGCAAATCCAGGTTCTATGTCTAAACATACTGTGACAGGAACTACTACTCATACTAGTGTTACTACTGAAGCTTTTAGGATGGCTAATGTATTGCTAATACTAGGACATGGAGCACTATAATAAGCACTAACATCAGCACTATGCTACTAGAAGCACTTCTAGTTCTACATGTGATTATGAAACTGCTACTAATACTGGCACTACAACTACTGATATTACTGATGCTGGCTCTACTACTCATTGCACTACTACTAAGTCTGGGCCTAATGCTATACATACTGATACTAGCACAAGTGCCAATTTAAGTAACCAGACTACTATTTTCAGTTTACTATCAGTACAATATTCATTTAACATGAAAATAGTCTTGCTGCTTTATTATATCCTATTTTTGATAACCTTTTTCACAAAGCCTATAATAGGTAACACAATTTATGAGTAAGAAGCTTGATGCATAGGTTACTATATGACACTGAACCAGTACTGGTGAAAGGATTATTACCCAACAACTACACAATTCAAATACATCTTGGAGTGGAGAGATGTGCAAATATATTAATGAAATGTGCATCACATACACCTGTTGAAATAAGGAAGGGATCAGAAGATATGGAGAGTTATATCTACATCAAGACATCCACCCATCCCCTTTTCCCGATGAGAAAATCCAAATCACTCCTCAAATTCTTAACATCATTACAGAGGAAGACCTACTTATAACAGTCATGAAAACCAAACCCTCAAACCACTTTCTGGAACCAGTGCCCGGTAACATTGCATAAGGCCTTTATACTTGCATGCTTCCTGTTAGATCTGGGGGTTTCTAGTTGGCAGGGTAGGTACCACTGTCCAAGTAGGGACCCTTGCTTCTAGTCAGGGAAAGGGGGATACACTGTTAAGATAACCCCTGCTCACCCTCTAGGTAGCTTGGCCTGAGCAGTCTAGGCTATCAAAGGCAATGTGTAAAGTATTTGTACCAACACTCACAGTAACACAGTGAAAACACCACAGATTTACTCCACACCAGTTTTAGAAAAATAATGTATCTTTACTAAAAACTTCACAAGACCAAATACTACAGAAAAAACAACATACAATTAAAAAGGTTACTTTAAAGATAGTTCAAGAGTTTGCAGAAAGTACTCCAGGATGTAAAAATCAGTGTCCTGCACAATGCGACTCTCAATGCACAAAATGCGACACTCTCGTGCCCAACAGTACCTGTAGTTGCGCAAAGGTTCCCAAAAGCTATAACAATGAAGATGGCAAAGGCGATGCGATACTCCTGAGACCTTGGGGAGGCTTTGCAGCAGCCCTGCTTCACGCAGCAGAGGTGGGTGCGCCGGCTCCGATCTGTAGGGGGAGGATGCGATGACTTTGGCTTTCGTTGTGTAGGTTTCTTAGGGGGAAGCTTCACGCACAGGTACAATGCGACACCCTTCGATGGGGGGCGATGCGCGGCTTTATCTTCTGGCGCCGCAACCCTCGATGCGTCACGGGACGGGACTCTGCGTCGACACACGCAGCGACTGGATACTTTCACGCACCGGCAGTGGTGCAGCCCGCAAACTGGTTCTGCGACGGCCCTCGCAGCGTCAGGAATCTTCACGCACCGGGACGATGCTCAACGCACTCGGCGATGCGGGGACTCCGGGTGCTGCGATGACGCCGCGATGAAATTCTCCTCGCACTCTCGCTCTTGCGACTCGCAACCGGATGATGCGTCTCTCAAATGGATGATGCGATGGGTACCAGTTACTCTTGTTCACGCTTCTGCTTTCCAGCTCCCAAACACAGCAAAACGACCTCCTGAGGCCCCAAGACTAGGCAAGCACTCCAAGGCAGGTCAGAACTCCCTCAGCAGAGTTCCAGGGGAGCTGGTGGTGAAGTCCTTTTGTTCCTGGGACTTCTTAACAGGGAGCCAGCTCTCCTCAGGCCCTTGGAGATCAGAATCAAAAGAAGGGGACACAGCAAAGTCCTTCCCCTCTCCTTGGCAGCAAAGCAAAACAGCAAGCAGGCAGTTTTCTCCTCTTCAGTTCCTTCCAGCTTTCTCCTTGGCAGAGGTTCCTTCTTAGTTCCACAGTGAGCTAAAGTTTAGGTGTCTTGGGTCCTCTTCTTACACCCCTCCAAGTCTTTGTCTCTCCTTGTTTCAGTGGGGGGATTTGTGACCCAATTCCTGACAGTGATAACACTTAATGGGACCCCTGTTATCCGACCTGCCCTTAGGGGGCCAGGTTGGTTTGGGTTTTGACTTGGGGGGCTGGGACTGGTTACCCTGGGAACTGTTTTGGGGCCCTTGTGAGAACTCCTTTTGGTTACCCTTGTCCCCCCCACTCTTCTGCTGGGGACCCTGCCCACCTTTGGCTGTGGTACCCACAAAACCCCTATGGACCCTGGTACTGACCCAGCGGTCCGCCTCCAGTGCAAGCTCAAGGGGATCAGTAAGCTGCGGTCTAAAAGATGCTGGTGCAGCTCTGGAACACATATACTACTCAAGTGCTCCCAAATTATCAAATTCAACAACCCCTTATAATCATTCACCTTGCTGCCCTTTATCCAACCTTCCAGTGCACGTGAGAACAGATTTACACATTCTACCCAAGTCTGGGACCCCTCCCTCCTGGAGTTCCTGAACTGTACCCTGTACTGTTCTGGGGTTAACCCAAACCTGAGGCATAAGGCCTCCTTCATATGGGGATAGGTCAGGTTACCGGCTGCTTCCAAGGGCTCTAGAGCACTCCTCCCTGAGGCCTCAAAATGCTTCCACAGACCTGCACCCCAATCTTCTTCAGGCACTCTATGCATCTTACAAGAAGTCTCATAGGCAGAAAACCACCCATAGATATCATCACTCACTCTGTAACTCTGAACCACATCCTTGGGGATATATACCTTACCCCCTTTCACTGGCTGTTTGCTGCCACCATTTGAGCCGGTCTCCACCTCTCTGGCTTTGATCTCCAGCTCCTTCATGCTCAACTCATGAGCCAAAAGCAATTTTCTTTCCTCAAAAGCAAGGGCATTCTTCTTCTCCTCCTTTGCCATTTCCATGTTCATTTTCATTTTCATTACTTCCAGCTCATGTTCTCTGATTCTTTGATTCTCTTGTAACTCCTCTGCTGGGGAGAGACCCCTGCTGGAATGGTGGCTCCCCACTCCGCTGGTGGGGTTTCCCACTGGCAAATCTTTTGCCACAAACCAATTCCCTTCATTATTAGCATCTGCTCCCTCAGCCTCTTTAGCCTCCCACCAGGTTTTCAGAACCTTCAGCAACTCTTCCTTTCTGAAGTTGCTTTTTATGGGACAACCAAAATCCTTGCAGAACTGCTTGAGCTCCTCCACCTTGTATGAATACAAATCCGCAATGGTGAACTCTAGCTCTCCTTCTACACTGGCTGCTTTCTCACTTGGAGCCATGATAATTCAAGAGTTACCTCAAAAATAGAACCAAAAATCAACAATCAGCAGTATGTGGCTGTGTAATGGTCTGCTCTCCTAGTGATGTACACCAATTACTGTGGGTCAAGTACAAATACAAGTTCAATCCCACCACTGACCACCAATGTTAGATCTGGGGGTCTCTAGTTGGCAGGGTAGGCACCACTGTCCAAGTAGGGACCCTTGCTTCTAGTCAGGGAAAGGGGGATACACTGTTAAGATAACCCCTGCTCACCCTCTAGGCAGCTTGGCCTGAGCAGTCTAGGCTATCAAAGGCAATGTGTAAAGTATTTGTACCAACACTCACAGTAACACAGTGAAAACACCACAGATTTACTCCACACCAGTTTTAGAAAAATAATGTATATTTACTAAAAACTTCACAAGACCAAATACTACAGAAAAACCAACATACAATTAAAAAGGTTACTTTAAAGATAGTTCAAGAGTTTGCAGAAAGTACTCTAGGAGGTAAAAATCAGTGTCCTGCACAATGCGACTCTCAATGAACATAATGCGACACTCTCGTGCCCAACAGTACCTGTAGTTGCGCCAAGGTTCCCAAAAGCTATAACAATGAAGTAGGCAAAGGCGATGTGATACTCCTGAGACCTTGGGGAGGCTTTGCAGCAGCCCTGCTTCACGCAGCAAAGGTGGTTGCGCCGGCTCCGATCTGTAGGGGGAGGATGCGATGACTTTGGCTTTCATTGCATAGGTTTCGTAGGGGGAAGCTTCACGCACAGGTACGATGCGACGCTCTTCGATGGGGCGCGATGCGCGGCGTTGACTTCCGGCGCCGCAAGCCTCGATGCGTCACGGGACGGGACTCTGCGTCGACACACGCAGCGACTGGATACTTTCACGCACCGGCAGTGGTGCGGCCCGCAAACTGGTTCTGCGACGACCCTTGCAGCGTTAGGAATCTTCACGCACCGGGACGATGCTCGACGCACTCGGCGATGCGGGGACTCCGGGTGCTGCGATGACGCCGCAATGAAATTCTCCTCGCACTCTCGCGACTCGCAACCGGATGATGCGTCTCTCAAATGGATGATGCGATGGGTACCAGTTACTCTTGTTCACGCTTCTGCTTTCCAGCTCCCAAACACAGCAAAACGACCTCCTGAGAACCCAAGACTAGGCAAGCACTCCTAGGCAGGTCAGAACTCCCTCAGCAGAGTTCCAGGGGAGCTGGTGGTGAAGTCCTTTTGTTCCTGGGACTTCTTAACAGGGAGCCAGCTCTCCTCAGGCCCTTGGAGATCAGAATCAATAGAAGGGGACACAGCAAAGTCCTTCCCCTCTCCTTGGCAGCAAAGCAAAACAGCAAGCAGGCAGTCTTCTCCTCTTCAGTTCTTTCTAGCTTTCTCCTAGGCAGAGGTTCCTTCTTAGTTCCACATTGATCTAAAGTTTAGGTGTCTGGGGTCCTCTTCTTATACCCCTCCAAGTCTTTGTCTCTCCTTGTTTCAGTGGGGGGATTCCCCTGCTCAAACCGGTTCCTGGGTGTGCTCTGCCCTGGAGTACCTGGTTCCTTTCAGAGTGAGGGGCAGGGTCGTTAGACGCTCAGCAGGAGGTGGAGCCTTCTTTGTGCTGGCAGAGGCAGAGTCCTCAGCCTGGCCAGCAGGGAGTGGAGCCGGCATTGTGCTGGCAGAGGCAGCCCTACTCAAACCCAGGGGCTAATTCTCCCATCCATCTAGAGCAGATCTCCCTATTCACCCTGCTGCTGACTCATCCAGACTCCTGGAGCCACCTAGCCCATCACATGACACCAGTCAGCCAATCTGCACACAGGCACACAGGAAGGTTAAACAGGAGATTAGCTACTTTCTAAAAAGTGCTATTCTCACACAGTGAATTTAAAAACCATCTTTCAAAAGATGTATAATCAAATTCTGAACACAAAGATACCAAACTTGGATTTTCTATCTTGCCTTTAGGGGAAGATAGGCATGTAAACAGCCTCCCCCATTCTGTCCTATGGGCAAGATAGCCTCTCAGTAGTGAAAAACGAAAATGGCTGTAATTCACTACCAGGGCATGTTACACACCTCAGTACATGCCCTACCTTTCAGATACACTGCACCCAGCCCAGGGGGGTACCTAGGGCCACCATAGGGATGCCTGACATGTACAGAAAGGGAAGGATAAGGCCTGGTCAGTGGTTGCACTGGCCAGGTCGACATGGCAGTCCTGGACTGCACATAGGCACTGCAAGCAGACCTAAGACATCATTTTAGTGCTACTCCTGTGGGTGGCACAATCAGTGCTGCAGCCCACTAGTAGCATTTGCACTACCAGCCATGGCACTCTCAGTGCACTTTACTAGGGCCTTGCAGGTAGAACAAATATGCCAAACATGTATAGCCAATTACATCAGAATTTCCGTAGGGAGCACTTGCACCTTGACACTGATCAGCAGTGGCAAAGTGCCCAAAGCATCTATACCAGTAAAAACGACATCCAGCATAGCATCAAAAAAATACAGGAGGTAGAGGCAAAAAGTCAGGGGTAACCACGCCCAAAGATGCCAGGTCTAACACTTCCCTACTAGACAAAATGGGTGAATCTCTCCCTCAGCCAAGCAACATTACCTGACTGCCGCAAAACTAGACAAGTCAAATTTCAAATCAAGTCACGCCTTTCCTCAAAACACCTCAGTAGATACTAATAACCTCAATAACTATTGCCCAATCTCTAATTTGCCTTTTCTCGCAAAAATCATTGAATAGTATGTAGCGGAGCAGCTCACCCATCACAGTAAAGATAACCACTTAGATGAATACCAATCCGGTTTCATTCAGGGCTACAACAGAGAAACAGCTTTACTGCAGGTGATCGATGATGCACTTCTAATCCTGGACTAAGGCAACTCCTGCCTCCTGATTCTTTTTGACCTATCATCAGCCTTTGTCATGGTCAATCACTACACGCTCCTAGGCAAACCGAAAAATAGAATGGGCATTGATAGGATAGTTCTTAAATGGTTTGAATCATTCATCATGTGCAGATCAAAGAGGATAAAAATTAATGACTGTCTACACAGATGGTGGTTGAGTAAGGTGTTCCCCCAGGGTTTATCTTTGCCTGACCCTATTCAACCTATACATGGAGCCAATTGCAGTCTTCCTAAGAAGCAGTTTTTTTTCTATCACCAATATGCTGATTACACACAGCTATATCTAGAGGTCTCCTTACCAAAGGACATCTTACACCTCACCATCACCCTAAACTCTGTAGAAAACTGACTTATCATCAACTAAAACTGAACTCTTCCAAAACTGAAATACCTCCTCATCTCCCCTTTGAAATCAACGATTCCGTTATTATCCTGGATAGACACACTCAACATCCTTAAAAGTAAACCCACAATTGCTGAAAGGGCCAAATCCTTAAGAGTTATACTAGAGAGGAGGCTCAACTTGCAATCACAAATCAGCACCATGGCCAGAAACGTGCACTATCAACTGTGTTTCCAGCCGCCACATTCGGGAGCAAGATGTGAAATCACTTGCTCATACTTGGTGCTCTCCCAAATCGATTATTGTAGCAACACCTTGACTAGTCTCCCTAAAACCCATCTCACCAACCTGAAATATATTCTGCACACTTCGTCTATGGGGCCAACACGAATTACCATATCACATTCATAGCGGTCTATCGCTGCTGTTTGCCCATTGAAGCCAGGGCTGTATACAAAACTGCTCGCATCACCCGTAAGGGTCTACACACCTACATTCCCTTTCACCTGGCGGACAAAGTCAAGCTTTCAATAGGTTCTAGACCATTGCAAAATGCAGGAGCATTGCTACTAGAACCCCCAACTATTAACAAAATATTTTTACTCTGGCAAAATTCTTCTCGTGTAGCATAACCAGAATTTTGAGCTCACACCCTCCAAACCTATGCACTCGCAGACGACCTTCTCACTGCAACCTAAAAAAGTGAACTGAAAGCCCTCCTCCTTTAATGATATTTTAGCAAAGACACTGCAGCTAATCTCCTCCATTAAGAACATTTTCACTCACCTTCGAAACGGAACTGAAAACCCTCTTCCTTCAACAATATTTTAGCTACGACATTGCAGCTAATCCACTCCAGTGAGAACATGCTCACTCACCTGTTGGCACAGAACTACAATACCGCCACTTCAAAAGTCTCTTACAAACTTTTAACTGCTGTATATACTTATTATACAACTTGTTTCCCTTTTCTGTGATGGTGTACCGTTATACTTGAGCTTAAATAACTATATGTGCCACTATTTGTAAATTCTTGAACCCTCTGTACCTATTCATGTACTGACATATGTCTACTGTAAAGTGGTCTGGCACCTTTGGGTAATGTTTGCACTAGATAAAAATGGATAAAAAAATAGAAAGTGAGGCCATACTCCTCTGTAAAAATTTGCCATAGTCTTTGGTTGCTACAGATACATTTCTTTCCTACTGCCCTTTCCTTTACTGATAATTATCAAGTTATTTGGTCCAATATCATCATATATTATTGAAATGTGGATAACATGCAGTCGTAGCTAAAGAGTTTATTTATTTGAATATTTACAGTCATGTTTATTTCAAGTGCATACCAAATTAATAAATTAACAGGGTGATTGTACTTGCATTTAATGCATGAATTCTCAACAATTTTAGTCTATTTCCAAATTATAAAAATGTGGAATATTTTAAAGCTATTTTAAATACAGGCATGACCGTTTATAAATATTGGTGAAGTAAAATTGTACTGCATAGTTCTTGAATGTTTATAAGTCTCACAGTAGTATAGAAGCACTTTAAGGTCATTTTAAAATTACAGCTTCATTGCTCTAGTTTGAATCTGGCATTAAGTAGAGATGGGTTTGGTGTGGCTCTAATTATTACAATCTATTTAAACTGCCATTGCCCCCCATTAAAATAGGGTAAAATGCCCCATTTACAATTAGCCATACAAATACAAAAAATAAAACTACACCAATGTTTATGTACTAGACATGACGCATTTGGAAAAAATGACTATACAAGGTAATGTTTTGAAAGAACTAAAAGAAAGACACATTTCTATGCACTGGTCTTGTGTTGTGACGAAAAGTTCATAAATCTCTCAAGTGGCCCTACATCTCCCCCTCTCTGCTTCTCTTCTCCCCTCTCTTTTTCTCTTTCTGGCTGTATTTCTCATTTACTCTCTTTGCTTCTTTCTGTTTCTCAAGCTTGTTGTTCTCTCCTTGTCTCCCTCTGCCCCTCTGACTCACTGCCGGTCTTTCCCTCTGTATGATACTTTACAGAATGGTAACAATGCATTCGGTGGTGTGCCTGCAGAGGATTCATCCTCTCAGCTGCAATACTTCCCATCTCGTAGATGTTTTTCATGCTGGATTTCCCCTGTGTCTGGCTGTCTCACCCCTATGCGCATAATTATTGAGCTTTCTGGTTAGCCTGGAGGGACACTTCTAAGACTGATGGTGACACCTAAGGTCAACTGTATCTCCTGACCAGAAAGGCACCTTCTATGGCATAAGATGTGCACTTGAACATTCAAGCCGTTCAGCCTTATATTTGGAGCCCTTTGAGGATAAGTCACATACTGTGATGTCTGCAAGGTTGTGTTTTGGTCTTTGTTATATTTGCAAGGTGTATTGTCAAACTGAGGTATTGTGAGCCAGATTTGAAACGTTTCCTCATGAAGTAGTTGTGAATTCTAGACCGAACTTTGGACCAGATGTTCGAAAATTTCATTTGCATAATGTGGTTGCAAACTCTGCAAAATATTTTTGAAAATAGACAGATGTTTGGGAACCTACCTATGTACTATTTATTTATGTTAGTATTTTAAGTGCACAGTTACCCGAAAGTGTCCTGGCTCTAAACTGATGCTAATGGTAGGCCCCCCCACACCTAGGGGCGGGGGGCCCTTAGTGGCATTTCGTACGGAAAACCAACCCAAACTTCCGGTCCGGAGGGTGAAGTGGGAGGGGGCGTCGCCAGGTGTCACGAGAGATCACGAGGGGCGTCACTAAGGTGTGTCGGCGACCCTCCCAGGAGAAAGTGATAAAAGCAGGGGACACGAGGAGGAAGCCCTCTTTGCCCCTTCACCGTGGTGCCCTGCGGATTGAATCCGCAAGCAAGTTAGCCGGAGTTGCTGTTTTGCTGTTTGCCGATTGGAGTGCGCAGGTGAGGGGGGCATATCACAGCGTAGCGTTAGGGGGATCATGGCGGCAATGTTTTGTTTTGAAGCGCTCGTACCTAGGTAGGAGCGGAGGCCATTTGTTTGTAGTGAGCGGCGGGGCGCGCCGAGGATGGGGATCGGGAGCGCTTGTGTGAGAAGCACTGTCTGCTTCTGGTGTGTGCAGGAGGGATGCCGGAAAGGCTGGCCAAGTGGCACACAGGACGGACGCCAACGCTGCTGGGGCACGCGGTCTAGAGGTCCTGAGGCAGTAAGAAGCTGGGGGCGCGTGTGAGGAGCGGTGGGCCAGGCGCCTTTCCATTGAGTGATTGAAGCGCGGGCTGGATGGTAGAGAGGGCCTGGGTACAGCGTGGCAGGCGGGCCAAGCGGAGTCTCAAGATTAAAGCTAAGCCTGGGCAAAAATTTCGTTCCGTTCGCGGAAATTGCGATAATTTGACATTTTCGCGTTTACGCAGAGAGCGCGAAAATGTCAAAATTTCCGCTTTCCGCAGCTTGGCGATAATTTGTTTCTTGCTCGCGCTGTAAAATAATACATTCTCGCGCGCGCGCGATCGCCTTACCTGAATCCCTGCGTTCGCCGACAAGTTTTCTTGATCCGGTCGCGTTCTCCATGAGATGTTGGATTGTTTTTAGCCATTTGCGCTGTCTCGCGACAGTTCGCGCCCGCAGTGACGTCATGCGTCGCGCGATCACGTCTTTCTTCTCGCGATCATGCACCGCGACACAACTCAAAACAAGATGGCCGCGCCCGCGAGCAACCACATGGGTAAGTTGGCGACCCGCAACCATGCAGAAAATCTCGCGAACATGCGGGAAAAAAAATTCTGCATCTTCGCGATATTTCCGCTTGTTTGCGATAATTTTAAACATTTTCGCGATAATTTGCGAAAGTGGATTTCGCAAATTCCGCCCACCCCTAATTAAAGCGGGTGTGGATGGAGCCCGAGTTAAACGTACATGCGCATCGTGGAGCAGGCACGTCTTTGGCAATGGCAAAATTGGGTCGAATTAACATGCGCGGTGAGCAAGCGCATCGGTGAGCAGCGCGTCTGTGGCAATTTATACAAGGTCAATGTGGGGCAAGTAAATTGGATCAATTTGCTCTGTTGTTATCGGAGGGAGTTAAACACAATGTGAAATATTGATGATGGTTTTAATGCATGATGTCCTTTGCATGAAGATTAAGCCACAGGCCTAAGGGGGAGAGGAACATGTACATGAGGGCATGGGGCCTACCGGGTATGGCATGAGCTGGGGAGGTGCACGGGGCTGCCATAACTAACCAGGGTGCTCAGGTTGCTAGGCGAGCATGTGGAAACAAGTGGCTGGGGGGTGCGAGTCACAAGGCCCGTCAAGTGGGCAAAGGGAAGAAAGCAGTGGCCGTGGTTGAACTCTTTTTTGCTTTATCTAGTGGGCAGGATGCCACCAAAGCAGTCGCGGGGAGCCAAGGAGGCTCCCGCTACATTGGAGGAATTTCGATTGCTGTCGGTGTTGTGGGAGGTCTCAAAGAAAGGTGCCATTGATTCGGCGCTGCAGACGTTAACTCAAGGGGCCCGAGTGAGTCCACAGCAGGAGGTCCCGTTGTCCAAACGCACAAGGAGGAAGCCCGAATGTTTCAAGGACGCGCAACAAGAAAAGGACAAACGGGTCATTGAAGCGCGGGCAAGTACCTCAGGTGAGGCGGTGGCAGCGGGCTAGCCCCTGGTAAACACAGACAATAGTCATTCTTCTGGCGCTGCTTGCCAGAAGAGTCAGGTGAATACGGAGTCACTTCCGGTAAAGGGACTTCAACAGAGCTCGGCCCCTCTCATAGCATCAGCGCCAATAATGGCAACTACAGCCACGCTGCGCAAGCACAGGGGGAGATGGGGGCAGCAGCAATACCTACCGCGCAGGTTCCCGCTGCGTAAGTAGCGCATCAAGGCAGCGGGGTGGCTCAAGTTTGGGTCCAGTCGGGTTGCGTAGCACAATCTCCCATGGTGATTGCTTCCACATTACAGGGCCCGATCAATAATACAGGATTGCCAGGGTCAGGGCCAATCCCAACAGTGCCACCGGTACCCCCGGTAGCGGTGGTATCAGTGCAAACCCCCCTGACAAAGAGCCCGGTGATATATGTTTCCGCGTCGCTGGCGGTGGCCCCATCAGCGGGTATTACATGGCATGTGCCGGCAGAAACCAGGGAGAAGAATTTCAAGGGAGAATTCATAGATGTATTTGAGCTTATCAATGTGGACGTGTACCTGGGAAGAACAGGGCAGGCAAAGAGTGCGAATTTAAGCAGAAAAAAGTCTGGGTGGAATGGTCGATAAAGAATTGGGTTACTGGTTTTTCTATCTACGCAGCAATCATGGTAGAGCGGTTCCCAGCGTTAGCGGCCCAGATGATTAGTTACATGTCAATGATTCACGGGGTGCGTTGGAATTCCAGGGCATGGCCTGGCTGCAGTACTACAACAAATTTAGACAAATGAAGGAAGTAAGGCCAGAAGTTGCATGGGATCAGAGGGAGATCAACATATGGCACGCTGAATTTTACTCGTCAGCGCCGGTTAGCAAGACCATTCATTCCTTTCGGGAGGACAAAGGGGCAGGTGATAAGAAGCAAGCTTGTTGGCAGTTTAACAAGAATGAATGAAGTAGGGCATCGGCATGCAAGTTCAAGCATATATGCTCCTTCTGTGGAATACATGGCCATCCTGAGAACAAGTGTTGCAAAACAGTTGGGAAACCCAAGGAACAGCATGGCCCCGGCCACACACAGGCCAGGGGACACCCTGCCCAGTCATCATAAGAGTTTGCCCTCGCCCATACGCCTGCATGTCCTGGCCCACTTGCTTAGTAGATATGAAAAGGGGCAAGAGGCCCAGCTGTTATATCAAGGTTTTAAATTTGGCTTTCATATCTTATCTAGTGCTCCGCCTTCTACAGTCCCCCCACGCAATCAGCGCTCAGTTTTACAGAATCCAGATTTGGCTAGGGAAAAAATCATGAAGGAGGTAGCGCTGGGGAGGGTGGCGGGGACTTTTCAGCATCTGCCAAGCCAAGACCATTGAGCTTGGTGTCAAAGAAGGAAGTGGGTAAATATCACCTAATTCATAACCTTTCAAGTCCTCCTGGTCTGTCGGTTAATGACAGGTTGGACCCAGAACTCTGTGCAGTGCGTTACACCACTTTTGACACTGCTATTCAGAAGCTGCAGAGTCTAGGGGGGGTGCCCTGATGGCCAAATCAGAAGTGGAAGCGGCCTTTCGCCTCCTGCTAGTGCACCCAGAAGACACTAGGTTGCTAGGTTTTACTTTTGAGGGGCAGTTCTTCATGGACCTATCTATGCCAATGGGTTGTTCCATCACATGCGTGGTGTTTGAAACTTTCAGTCGTTTCTTGGAATGGGCAGTACAGGACTTAGTGGATTCACGTGATGTGGTGCATTATCTAGATGATTTCTTTTTTATGGGTCCACCGGGCTCGCCAGCTTGCGGGAAGGCTCAGCTGGGCTTCCAGCGGTTGGCGGAGGCACTGGGGGTACCCCTGACGGTTGGAAAAACTGAAGGCCCGTCAACTCGCTTAACCTTCCTGGGCATAGAAATTGACACGGTGTAGGGAGTATGCAGAAAGTGAGAGCTTTTGAAGCATCCATAGATCAATACCTAGCGGCACGCAAGGTCAATCTGCACCAGTTACAGGTCTCGGTGGGTCAGCTGAACTTTGCGCTCGGGTGATACCCATAGGTAGGGCCTTTTTTCTGTGACATCGCCAGGGCAATGTCCGGCTTAAGGGCAAAACACCACCATACTAGGCTATCTGCGGAGGTTAAAAACGATCTGGGCACATGGAAGGAATTCCTGACAGGGTTCAATGGCACAGTGATTTGGCAGCAACCAACGCAGTCAAGCACGGAGTTAGAGCTTTACACAGATGCAGCTGGCAGCGTAGGGTTCGGGGCAGTCTTAGGATCAAGGTGGTGAATGATACATTGGCCAGCAGACTGGGTCAAAACTGGATTGACTCGCAATATCACATACTTAGAATTGTTTCCCATCATTGTGGCATTGCATCTCTGGGGCCCCTTCTTTGAAAATAAGCGCATAACTTTTTGGTCTGACAGTATGTCGGCAGTAATGGCAGTGAACAATCAGACGGCAAAATGTCAGTGGGTGCTCCCCTTGCTTAAAGAACTGGTGCGGGTTTGCCTGCAGCGCAATGTGTACTTTAATGCCAAACATGTGCCAGGGGTGGACAACACAGTAGCTGACGCCCTGTCTCGTTTTTAGTTAACAAAATTTAGAGCCCGATGGCCCCAAGCGGACAATCAGATGACATACTTCCCGGAACAGCTATGGAAGCTTCTATCGCGCCCAAGACTAAGAGTATGTATGAGAGGGCATGGCAGGCCTACCTAGCAGTCCTAAGGGGAGCCAAGATGGCAGAGCAATTTACTCCGCAGGGGGTACTCCTTTTCATGGTACAGCAGAGAGAGAATGGGAAATCACTGTCCCTGGTTAAGAGGCAGTTGTTGGCAATTGCCTTCTTTGCGGGTCTGGAGGGGGTAGGGGATCCTACCAAAGATCCTACAGTAAGATGGGCAGTGAAGGGTTGGGAACAGTTGGCCCCGGGGGTGAAAGACAGCAGGTGACCTATAGACGCCAGTAGACTCTCAAATATTATGGAAGTATTACCGCAAGTATGCATGTCTCCTTACGAGACGCAGCTGCTGCGACTGGTGTACACTTTGGCTTTCTTTGGGGCGTTCCAAATATCTGAGCTCTTACCGACTTTAGAGGCGGATGGGAAAGGGGGAATCAGATGGGCAAATGTGTTAATTTCAGAGGGCATGCTACAAGTTAAAGTGAGGAGGTAAAAAACAGACCCTTTAGGGAAAGGGTCCAATTGAGAGCATTGCATGGGGCCATCTATTGCCCCTTGACACTGATGCAGAACTTCATTCAAGTACGGCCTAGGGAAGGGGATGGTAGGCTGCTATTGCATGCGGACTGAACACCCCTCACAAGATTTTAGTTCACATGCTTATGCAAGCACTCCCTGGCATTGTTCGGGGAGGATACGGCCCATTTCGTGTCTCATTCGTTTCGGATTGGGGCTGCCACGGCAGCATCTGCATTAGGCCTCTCCACGGAAACCATCAAAAGGGTAGGCAGATGGAAGTCATCCTGTTTTGAACGGTATGTGAGACCGCAGCTAGCTTAAGATAGCGGTGGGGGGACAGCTGCCCATAGAGTGTCTCTTGCCTAATGAAGCCTTCTTTTCTTTTCTTTCAATTTCTTTAATTTTCATACAGTGGTCTTGAGGCAGCGGACACAGGTATGCTGGTGCGGCCATTCTTTTATACGGAGAGCAGGGCAATTTTTCGAAAATTTCAGGGAGGACAGAGCGCAGAGGCTAAAAAGAATAGATCACCACTGGGTAGGGGCTGGGGTGGCAATGGTTAAAGGACGTCACAGCCCATCTACAGAAGGCCCTAGATAATGGCATGCCCATCCCAGATGTGCTGGTGATTAATTCAGGGAAAACGACATTATCCCAGCGGGCCGGAGGGGGGTAAAAGATGCGCTCTTTTTTACACTCTCAAGGCCTTCCCGAACACTACAATTTTCTGGTCAGAAATAATTCCACGTCAGATTTGGGATAAGAATGCACCAGCAATCACAGTAAATAGGACGGTGAAGAAATTGAATCAGGCGGTGGCAAAACTGTTGAGAGGTTCACCCATACGTGCCATCAGGCACAACCTGATACAGGCATCGAAATCATAACTGTATTTGGCGGATGGAGTGCATCTGTCCGAGGCAGGGTTGGAATTGTTCATCCAAACCATTTTGGGGGCCATGGCCTTAGATGAGGACGGTGAAGCAGCATTTTGGGGGAGGGTGAGAACACCAGCAAGCTCCTCGCCCTGTGGCGGGGTCCTAAACAAGAGAAATGGCAGTAACTCCGGATTGGCGAGGACTCTCTGATCCTGAAACGAACAGGGCGGGCAGTCAATGGGGGCTCCAGGATGATGGGAGAGGGGGCTGACCTGCTGGTGGTCCTGGACTCTCCGGTCCTACCCCAGATGCCGGCGCTTGTTGTAAGCAACTTTGAGAGAGCTGGCACGCAAGAAAGGTGCCAAGCAGTGCCCTGGTGGCCACGTCTAGGCGATAGACGACGGGTAGTTATCCCAAAGGGGAGCTGTAAAGAATTGGTTGTGGCCTGCTGGCGCAACAAGCATCAAGTGTGGCTCTGGAGATTCAGAATGTAAATACAATATATATCAACCTATGGCTTAATTGTATACTTCGCAAGACTATTGCCTTTATCAATGTGTGTTGGTTTGGATTTTAATAAAGATGGTCAAGAGTTGACAGTGCATCAACAAATTAAGATTGCATTTATATGAAGTTTAATAAAGACTACGCAGTGAAGACCAACTATTTGCCTGGTTTGCTTTGTGGGGGAAGAGAATAAAGGGGATACTATGGTTCTATGGATGGCAGGGGCGAATTGCACTTGATATGCACACTATAGGTTGATTCATAAAAATTCCCATTCAGATTGGGTCGCAATCTGAACGGCCTCATTACTATTCATGATGTAGGTCCCAAATTGTGACTCACTCAGATTGGCAACCATAACAAGGATTGTTGCTTGCTGGGGACCTCAGTGGCGTAGCTGGGGGGGTTTGGGGATTGGGTGGAGGTGGCATTCCTTTTGGGGGCGGCAGAGGTGAGCAAGTCGGGTCTGTCGACTACCACCATCCTCCCCTCTCTCCGAGAACAAGTTATCCATCGGATATTCCTGCTCTTACCTTAGGGCCGTCCCAGGAAGGCAGTAGGTCGAGCTACACCACTGGGGACCTCTCTGTCTGTGATCGCTTATGAAGTAATTTTAACTTATCAATTGTTTGCTACTGAAAATATGGCCACAAAATATTGACATATATAGCATTCCGAATCACAATTTGGAAGGGGAATATTAAACCTGCCCTTCCAAACTGTGATTCGGTATGCATTTTATGTCCATTTTGCGATTTGGTTAGTACTAATAAAATTGCAAAAAAGGCTTTGTGCATATCAAAAAGCTATATTGTGATTGCAAACCCTGTGATTTAGTGAATCATTCGGTTTGTGACTGCTAAAGGACTTCATACATTTGACCCTCTATTTTCCTTTAGTCGTGTGTACTTCATTGGACAAAATACTCCACTGCCTTATTTTTATCTGCACTTTATCCTCTTTAGACAAATTTCATGTTTGTTGCTTGTGCTTTGGGCTTTGAGGAGTCCCTTCAGAAATAGAAAACATAACCAGCTATCCAGAGTAATCAATTTGACACTTGGGCCCTATTCATGTAGCAACCCATAAAAGTAAGGGTGGAGATTTCCATCTCTGCCTGAGCATATGTTTTTTCTATTAACAAACATTCCCAGACATATGCCTGGAATGCAATGGCAAGGGCAAGTTTACAGGTGTACTCTGGTAATATGTGATTTCTCCCTTGGGCACCTCTTTTACCCTTGTGCGGAATTCTACATAGTCTATAATGCTACAAGGGGTAAATGGAGCTCTCTGTGCAAAGGCACACTTTTCTGCCCTTTTTTAGCGGCGAAACATTTTCCCCTGTGGATGAAGCCCATTTCCTCACTCCCACCAAATGTTGGGAAAGGGAATATCTCTGACCATTTTGTAGGTTGGTAAATAGTCAGATTGGTGTTTGGGAAGCCTCCCTATGGAATGCTCCCTTCACACACCTTGCGTGGGATTTTTAGCTGAGGATTTCTCTGCACTTGTGGTGAATAAATCTACAATTATCAATCCATTTACCACTACTAGGAATACTTTTGGTATTTCTAGTATGCATAAATAAAGGTATTTCTGCCCCCAGCCTTCTGTTCATGACCACTTCAATCAAGGAATTGTAACAATTGGGACTGAAATGACAGTAACATCTTCATCACGCATGTGCAGCACTGTCATTTGACTGACTCCTCATATTTTCATTCATAACTTTAAAGCTGCCTACAATTTTCATTGAGGGCTTAGTGTCTATGGATCTGGAGGCAGCTGCTTATAAATGCAATTGTCTCTCCAATTATGCACATATAATGAAAAATCATATCAAGGAAGCATGCACAGAAAAAAGAGGAGGAATGACAACAAGCACAGGAATTACTCCAACTTTAAAATAGTGGTTGGAGAAATAAGTTGTAAAATGCCACGTTCTGCAGATGACATTTGTCAATTTCCGATTCTAGGAGCATTTTTCAAAAGGGCATGATTTAGAGTACTGTAAGTTAGACTGGGCAGAGTTCTAGATTGCCTACAAAGTTACCAGTGTTCTGACATTTGTGTCTTGATCACTAGCCCAACATCTGGTTTGGCCCATGAGATTCAAGATGATGGCAATAGATGGTCACAGGCTCAGTGCTTAATTTGTAAAACTAATAAGTGCAAGGGCTGTTGTCAGGAATGGAGCTTGCACTACACATTGCCCCTGCTAGTGCGACACAACTACTAACCATCACACCCTATAACAGTGACAATTCAGGGCCCCAAAGTTACAAGAATGGTTTGCACAGCAGGTATTGGTAATTTCTAATCTATCTTGAATTCATAAACAACTGTTCTGTTCTTGTCCAATTTAGACAAACAGTGCCACCATGTGGCAGACTGTTATAAGTGCTAGTGCTGACAATTAAGTGCAGAGTACCGGAAACCACGGCTCAAATTAAGCACGATGATCATATGGATTTGGTCACGGATACACCACATATGTATTAATGGTCTGCTTGACATATCTGTCTGTAGCAGGTCAAATATTTTTATTTTTCGTCAAATAGTTAGTCTGTTGAAAAACATATTATGAAATGATAAGAAATTCACAATTTTTCTTAAAACTCTGTTTTCGAATGATTTTTGCACTTATTCTACTTGTTTTACAGGAAAAATCTGACTTATAATCAAACATATGATCTGTGAATCTTGGTCAAGAGAGCCTTCTCGGATCAGGTTTCATTGAGATACTTTTATTGATCCACAGATTAACCAATATCATTGATCCACAGATTAACCAACATCACCTTGCATTTGTAAAATGTTGTCTGTACTGGGCAATGTTGTTCAGCATTGCCTGAACCTTGAGACCATTTAATTAAGTGGAGTAGGGAGTTCTACAGCAGACTCCTATATTCTCAGTGAGTTGTATGCCTGTAGTGGGATGTTTGTGGTAACTCACATTCAGGAAGTATGTACTTTTCTCTCATACTTCATATAGGAGTAACATACGGATAACCACTCTCCAAATCTTTGAAACAGTCTTAAGAATGTGTTGTATCCTTTGCTCCATGAAAAAACTCCAGCACTTACCCACTATATTGCTTATCAGACAAGGGGCACAATAGCATCTGATGCACTTATTGCTTCCCTGGCCAATTAGTCTTGTGGGGATGGCAAGAGCTAGAGAGCTAAGGCTGGCAATCTGTACCCTTGAATCAAAGACAAACCTAACATGCATCCCTATGACGGTTATTGATATGTTTTGCAACCACATAGACAAGCCACACTACTTTAGTGGTAGATAATTTGGAAATGTGTGTTCATGTAACTGTTACTGTCCATTAAAAATGTGAAAAATGATCAGTAGAGATCAGTGTTGCATGCTTTGTTACTAAATGGAAACTCTTCTAAAACAGTGTGAAATTGTAATAAATCACCAGGGTCTCTGCATACCTATTAAACCCTCATTAAAAAAATTAATTCAGACATACTAGGAAACCTTTATTTCTTCTGAGTGTCTTACAATTTTATTGACTACTACACTGTTATGCATTTCATAATTCTACACACAGTGTGATACAACGTACCCTCCATTTGCTTTTTGCGAAGTTCTTTCGGATTTGAGCACTGACAGACTCGTGAATATTTTTGCACAGAGCAGTATCACCAGCTATCCTGAAATAGAAAAGAAGGACATTTCTAAGCGGATAATGTTAGAAATAAAGAAATAAACTGTGGCAATATTTTTAAGAGAGAAACTGAGCAAACATAGTTTTCCTTTCATTTTTGTTCATGTAAAAAATAAGGTAACTCAAAATGTGTACATGTCATCAGGACAAACGTTAAAGACGTAAACATTTACATAGGTAACGATTAATCATCAATAAGTGTGCCATCTTTACATATTTGCTTTAGTTTCTCATATCTCAATTATGATGAGGGTGGAGTTCATTTTTCGACGTGCCAAGAGGTTCACTATTTCATTGCACAATGTTATTGCACTGCGGTTGCCTATTCTGCTTTTAAATTCATCGATTTGGGGTTGTGCCATGTGCAATTGGGCTTTACCTCAGCGGTAATATGATCCAAACACCCAGGTTCTGATTATGAATACAAGAATTATTCTGTTTTGAATGTAAATTCTCATTTTCACACAGATTCCAAATTGGACAGTATTTGACCTTGAACTAATTACACATGTATTATTTGCCCACCTAAAAATTGACTATACTATGCTTGCCTACAAGTTTTCAGCAGAAAAGAAAACTTTTGTTGGCAAATAGCAAAGGATTCTTATGTGTGGACACTGGAACTAGTTCAATGGTATGTAAATTGTAGCTTTTCTCCCCGGAATACCTTTCAGGGTGCAGATTTCGGTATTTCATACGATCCTCTCTAGGTTTTACGTGTTGTGAACCTGTGGGTAAAAATCATGACATTGCAATTTGGAACTTTCCATCCATAGTCCTCAAGGCAGCCACATTATTGGTATTTTCAACAAATCCCTATGGCTCAATGACATATTAGGTTTATTCACATGTCCCCGAATCAGGTTGATTTATATATCTGACTGCGATGAGTACGTTTGTGAATATAAACCTTGAATAATTGTTAGATGACTGCAGGATTGATACAGCCTACCATCAGTGGCAGGCGGTGACCATCAACACTGGAGGGGTGTTGAGTGGACAGAGAGCCGAACACAGTGGGGGCCAGAAAGATATACATTTTTTTAATAAAAATTTACTTTTTCTTCTTTCTTCTTGGATGCCATGAGCACGACGGCACCTCGTGGAGCCTCAGGCAACATCCTTCTGCAAATTCCTACACTGCTCTCATGCTGTAGATGAGCAGCATGAGAGCAGCACCAGTAGTGGCTGTACTGGGCTGCCTCAATGCTCCAGCAGGCACAAGAGGCCTGTACCTGCTCTCCACCCAGCTGTCCGAGACAGCTCAGTGGAGAGGTTTACACTGCGCAAGTCTGGCTGGCCGTCGCAAGACAGCCGGCCAAACTGACCTGCACAGTGTAAACTGGTGAAGTGAGCACCACTCCGCTGCTGCCAGTTTTCAGAAATGCCCGCCCCAACCAACCTCTGTGCGTACTTCTCCTTCCTCCGCCCGAATCCTGAGATGATCATCACACTCTGGTGGGACTTCCACTGCCAGAGTGCAACGCGTGGCTTTGACTAGCTCCAGCTGGGAGGAAGGCGTTTCCTCAGGCCATTTAAGTGCCGGTTGTATCCCGCGGCGCGGGACGCGCCCGGGCCAACGGCAGGCCCGTCCTGCGCCCGTCATCGCCAGGAAGAGGCAGGGCAGGGCCACCTCCCTTGGCAGCATTTACTGACACTCATATTGTTCCATAGACAGTGGGTAAGGCTCATAACATTCGCTTTCCCTTCATTGACCCGGCGCTAAAGAGGAAGAGACAATAGTAACAATTTTGACTAATTGCCTTGTGCTTGAGACAGCAAAGTTACATCTGCGCACTACCAATTGCACAGCTAGCAGCCGGCCTGGTGTACAAAACTAAATTAATTTTGGAGGTGGGAGGACACGAACGGGTGCGCCGAAAACTTGAGTGGATACGGGGTTATTACTATCCTGTTTTTCCCTTTATTTGTGGTGTTTGGTGATTCTGCCCAATTGCAGGTTAACTGTATGCATTATAAGTAGAATAGAGACCAGTGTGAAGACTGTAGGGATACTAGATTGATAGCAGGCGAGAAAATGGGAAAGAGGGTAGGTCCAGGCAGAAATAAAATCACAAGTGTTTCCTCTCTCCCTCCAACATCAATAGATAAAATGTTACAGAGATCCATTGGGGTGGTGGACACTGGCATTGGGCTCACGGAACAGCGGTTGTCACTCACCCCTGATATATTTATTTAATCGTCTGACCAACCATGCTGCCTAACACGACCCAATCGCAGCTAGTTGATCCCACCTTGTCACCTCCACGGGATGTCCCAACAAAGAAAGCATCGCACAAGGGTAGAATTGCCACTAGCATCCCCAAGAATGGTAAGCGCAAACAAACAACTGAGGTCGGATCCAAAAAAAAGACATTCTGTGAGGGCACTTTAGTCTACCTGGGGGGGAGGGGTGAAGAGCGAGAACAAAATCGGAGTAGACCTCAACTTGCTAGTGCAGATATGACCTACCCACCGTGGGCATTGAATCTGATAGCAGATTTGCAAAACAAATTGAGAGCCACTATTATAGAAGGACTGGCCCCCCTAACTAGTCGCTTAGACAAATTGGAGAAATTATTGGCAGCAGGGGAAGCAGGGCTAATAGTTCGACAAAACCACTCCACCAGTAAGCCAGGAGGGACTGATAAAGGCTGTCAGGTGGATATTGCAAGCATAACACATTCACCTGGGTTGGGGGTGTGCACTCATGAGGGTCCCTCCACTAGCTATGAGACAGGGGAACAGAGTACCAACAAGCAGCAGGGAACTAGGAGTGTTAGCCTTGAGCCTAGTGCCAAAAACAGATCTTCTCTTGACAGGTGTCGAGATAAACCTAGCCCCCGTGTTCCGGATGTCAAAAGCAAAAAGAGTAGGCAACTAGTGCAATATTACACTGAAGAGAGGAATGTGATTTCAAATACACATTTGCCCAATGTAAACCTTCCCCTGGCCTGCGCCCCGTATGTAGCTATACTGACAGGAACCCCTCCAATTGCATTTAATGCAAAGGAAACACAACTCGAACTAAGAAATAAATGCCTATTCTGGCTTGCAAGATATAAATATCTTGAGTATGCCAGAGCAGGGGAGATTATAATGGTTCAAAGAGTAGGGTGGGTAGTAAATCGTCTGAAAACTGAACCAGGGAAGTGTGTAGTTATCAACTTCAAAGATCTCAATACTGTTACACATTTATTGAAATCTAACACCAATTGCCATAATGTTCCAACAGTAATGAGTCTCCATCCCTTGGATGTTGTCGACCCTCAACACCAAATGATCACAAGAGGTGGTGTATTACCTCCAATTCCAACTAAGGGTCCGGGGCCCCTATGCGAGGGTAGTTGGGACACACACAACAGGTGCCCCCTATTCAATATCCCGGTGAATAATAGATATGAAAGTTTGGATGAGGTAGATTGACTAGCGGAGGGGCCACCCAAAGGAGGGAACCCAGAAATGTTATGGCAGGATCAAAAGGGCGACGAAGGGTGCAGCTGGAGGCGACCAACCAGGGGTAGTAGTTTAGATACCCCCCAGTGGATTGGCCCATTAGGAGCTAGGATACAACCGAGAGGGGTCACTGATGCTACATCCCCTGTTCCAATGAGTGATGCAAACAGAGAAGGTGAACCTAGTGAGCTACCTGACAGACATCGTGGGGGCCACCCAGGTGATCTTCCTTCCCCCCGCGCCACTGCTTCTGAGGCATTGAGAGGGGTAAGAGGACAGGGTGGTGAAATGCGGATCTTAACCTGGAATTTGGCAGGGCTTAAAAACAATCTGCTTTGCCCAGAATGGGGGAATTTTGTGGACAAACAGGATATTTGTATATTCCAGGAGACCTGGGCGAGAGAAGATTTTCAGCGGGTGGGTTTTGCATCATTTCACATCCCCGCCACCATGGGGGGAGAGGGAGGCCCTCTGGTGGTCTAGCTATTTGGGTGGGTACCCACTTTGGCTGTAGAGCAGAGCAGATGACATCACCCACAAATGATATTCTATGTGTTCTGCTGTCGTTTCCCACAAAGATAAAAATTGCTCTATTTAATGTGTGCTCTAGACCCGTGAAAAATAGCCAAGAATCAGTTGTCATAGACATGATGAGGGTAGAGTTCATTTTTCGACGTGCCAAGATGATTACTATTTCAGTGCACAATGTTATTGCACTGCGGTTGCCTATTCTGCTTTTAAATTCATCGATTTGGGGTTGTGCCATGTGCAATTGGGCTTTACCTCAGCGGTAATATGCTCCAAACACCCAGGTTCTGATTATGAATACAAGAATAATTCTGTTTTGAATGTAAATTCTCATTTTTACACAGATTCCTAATTGGACAGTATTTGACCTTGAACTAATTACACATGTATTATTTGCTCATCTAAAAATTGACTATACTATGCTTGCCAACAAGTTATCAGCAGAAAAAAATACTTTTGTTGGCAAATAGCACAGAATTCCTATGTGTGGACACTGGAACTAGTTCCATGGTATGTAAATTGTAGCTTTTCTCCCCGGAATACCTTTCAGGGTGCAGATTTCGGTATTTCATACGATCCTCTCTAGGTTTTACGTGTTGTGAACCTGTGGGTAAAAATAATGACATTGCAATTTGTAACTTTCCGTCCATAGTCCTCAAGGGAGCCACATTATTGGTATTTTCAACAAATCCCTATGGCTCAATGACATTTTAGGTTTATTCATATGTCCCCGAATCAGGTTGATTTATATATCTGACTGCGATGAGTACTTTTGTAAATATAAACCTTGAATAATTGTTAGATGACTGCAGGATTGATACAGCCTACCATCAGTGGCAGGCCGTGACCATGAACACAGTGGGGGCCAGAAAGATATATATATTTTTAATAAAAATGTACTTTTTCTTCTTTTCCACGCGGAGCCTCAGACAACTTCCTTCTGCAAATTTCTACTCTGCTCTCATGCTGTAGATGAGCAGCATGAGAGCAGCACCAGTAGTGGCTGTACTGGGCTGCCTCAATGCTCCAGCAGGCACAAGAGGCCTGTACCTGCTCTCCACCCAGCTGTCCGAGACAGCTCAGTGGAGAGGTTTACACTGCGCAAGTCTGGCTGGCCGTCGCAAGACAGCCGGCCAAACTGACCTGCGCAGTGTAAACTGGTGAAGTGAGCACCACTCAACTGCTGCCAGTTTTCAGAAATGCCCGCTCCCAAACACTGCTCGGGCTGGGAGCAGAGAAAAATCAAATGGTACATCATTTTATTACCATTTTATTTTTCACTTTTGCTGCTCTACCAGCAGGGGGAACGCTCCACTGCCCTAATCGGGGAGGTCGCCGCTGTCTGTAGCTTCTAGTCACACTTGCTGGGATATCACCAACTATCCTAAGCTTCACCTTGTAATAGTTTCAGTGTTCAGGCAAGCTTATTGGTTAAGTCCCACTTCCCTGGACCAACCATCACTCATAAGGATAGCACACAAAATCTTCAGGCCCGATTCACAGAACTAACTTACTAAAAAATCCTAAACTTACTACCATTTTGGTATTCACAGAAGGCACTTACTCATTTTGGTATTCACAGAAGGTACTTACTCATTTTGGTATTCACAGAATGCACTTACTCATTTTGGTATTAACAGAATTCACTTACTCATACTAACTTTATGTCCGCACTCGGGCCGGAGATTCCGGCCCGGTGGTGGAGATTCCGGCCCAGTACCAAAATGAGTAAGTACCTTCTGTGAATACCAAAATGAGTAAGTGCCTTCTGTAAATACCAAAATGGTAGTAAGTTTAGGATTTTGTAGTAAGTTAGTTCTGTGAATCGGGCCCGTAATTACTAAGGGTTTTTGGAAGTTTGTAAATTCACATGTTTAGTGCTCACATCGTCTCTTAGGATTACAATTTCTGGGTATTACACAAAGAGCGTCTCAGTCAGAATATCAAATGTCCCAATAAATTGCTCACAATATGAGCAATCAGGAGAAGTAGACTCATTTATCAAGACAGCTGCTTTACTTCTAGCATAATCTAGTGGACCTCCAATAATTCTAACAACAAGCAATTGCTTGATGCCAATTACAAGAACTGACACCAAACAACTAAATGTATTTGAGAATGCAACGGTTGCTTCTTCCCAAAGAAATGTCATTCCAGCTTTAAAGCCCAAACAATCAGAGGAATCCAACAGTCACATAATATTCAGACTTTCCAAAAGAGAGGTGAGATAGAAACTTCTAAGAAGAAGAATGCAATTTTCTTTAGCACTACTGCTAGCCAGCCAATGCACCAGTGGTAAAATCCAAAGGTGGATGGCTGATTCTTTACAAACTAGGCCATCTCAGTTCAAGTTTATACCATTTTCACTAATTTCATTGTAAGTAGGTATAGAGGTATTCCCTTTTTCAACTATGGCCAACTGCACATTGGGCAGCACTCAAGGGCTTGCTAACAGTTTATGATACCCCATTTCTGAACCTCCTGTCCCTACTCTATTTTGGTGTTAGATTCCACAATTTCTGGCAGTAAGTTAACATCAATGGCAGGAACTTGGATCAAATAGCTCAAGACTGAGTATGTAAAATCACACATATAAAATAAATAATTATTCCATAGGGACCAGGAACTGACTAGGAAGGGCCTTTGCTGGAACTATAATTCTCCCATTTTGTTGCAGTGGCTCCACACACTACGTACATGAGGATGACCACTGGTTTCTAATGTCCAGAGATACACTTTCTCCTGAATTATTGAAATGCATCATTCATGGTCAAGTTCCCATGTCCAAAACGATTTCTGCTGATGAGCAAGGTACAAAGGGGCACTTGCTTGCAACAGTATTCTCAGAGAACTAAATACTTACACATGTGACCTGGAAAAGCTTCCTGACTTACAATCAGAGCCACCCCCAGATATTTTGAATCCCTTTTAGATGCTCCTGTCTTTGACATTTTCTTCATTAAGTTGATCAACCCAGATTGCCCCATTCCACTAATGAGGGGACCTACCAAATCACTGAATGCTCTCAAAGAAAAACACTGTCACTCTATCCATCTCAGAACCAGGACAAAGTATTGAATTAGGAGAATAATCCAGAATTCCCACAAGACCTTAAATTATCGGGCACAGAACTGGAACATTGGTCGGATAACTACGTTAGTATGGTAGTGAGACCATACCCCGCCACCATCCCTCCGTCTGCATGAGAATTACAGTTAGTTATTATGAGGTATAAGCCTCTTAGACATCAGATTGCTGAGAACTAAAGGACCTGCTTTACTGAAATTACTGATTGTAGGTATGAAACATGACTTAATCACTTCACTTATCCCCACTACCATTGAAATAATCTCCATCTTTACACAGTCAATCAAATTAATCACAGGTTTGTTCAGCGCGACTACTCACCAGTAAAGGGTCTCAAGGCGCTGGGGAGGAGGGGAGGTGCAGGTTCCAGTCCATCAAGGAGGGGGTCTGTCGAAGAGCCAGATTTTGAGGTTTCTCGTGAAGATGGGGAGTGATGTTGTCTGCCTGAGGTGGAGCAGAAGGGCGTTCCATGCTCTGGCCGCGAGGAAAGAGAAGGAGCGGCCTCCTGATCTGGTCTTTTTGGTGCGGGGAACCATGGCATAGGAGAGCTGGGCTGATCATAGGGTTCTTTGGGGTGCGTGGAAGTTGATTCGGCTGTTGAGGTATGCTGGTCCGATGTTGTGGAGGGCTTTGTGGGCGTGGGTGAGGATCTTGAAGGTGATTCTAGCCTCGATGGGGAGCCAGTGGAGTGTGCGTAGGTGTTTGGAGATGTGGCAGTGTGGTGGTAGGTTGAGGACCAGTCTTGCGGCGGCGTTCTGGATGTTTTGTAGCTTCTGGGTGAGGTTTTTGTTTATTCAGCGTAGAGTGCATTGCCGTAGTCGAGTCTGCTGATGACGAGGGCATGCTGGAGGGGGATCCATTTGAAGGTCTTACGTAGGAGGCGGAGGATGTGACGGAGTTGATCTGGTGGTCCATTTTGAGCTCGGAGTCTAGGATGATTCAAAGGTTGTGTGCGTGGTCCGTTGGGGTGGGTCGGATGCCGAGGGCGGGGGGACACCAGGTGTCGTTCCAGGCATCGGGGTGTGGGCCCATGATGAGTACTTCTGTTTTGTTGGTGTTGAGTTGTAGGCAGCTGCTTTTCATCCATTTGGCGACAGCTTCCATGCCTTCTTGGAAGTTGTGTTTGCCTGCGTTGACTTCGTTGGATGGGGTGAGGATGAGTTGGGTGTGGTCTGCGTATGAAACAATGTTGGGTCCATAGGTTCTGACGATGGGGGCGAGAGGAGCCATGTAGATGTTGAAGAGCGTTGGGCTGAGGGAGGACCCCTGGGGGACTCCCCAGGTTATTGGTGTAGGGTCTGAGAGGAAAGGGAGGAGTCTGACCCACTGCATTCTCCCAGAGAGGAAAGAGTAGATACAGTCAAGGGACTTGTCCTGGATACCTGCGTCGTGGAGTCTGCATTTTAGGGTGCGGTGGGATACTGTGTCGAAGGCCGCTGAGAGGTCGAGGAAAATGAGGGCTACTGTTTCTACTTTGTCCAGTAGGGAGTGGATGTCATCTGTTGTGGCGAGGAGGGCAGTTTCTGTGCTGTGGTTTTTTCTGAAGCCGGATTGTGACAGGTCGAGGATGTTGTGCTCTTCGATGAAGGTGGCGAGTTGGCTGTTGATGGCTTTCTCGATGACTTTCGCTGGAAACAGGAGCAGGGAGATGGGTCTGGAGTTTTTGAGGTCGGTGGGGTCAACCAAGGGTTTCTTCAGGAGGGGGTTGATCTCGGCGTGTTTCCAGTCAACGGGGAAGGAGGCATTCGCCAGGGAGTGGTTGATGGTATGGCGAAGCATGGGTGTGATGGTGTCGGCGGCTCTGTTGAAGATGTGGTGGAGGCAGGGGTCCATGGGGCCCCGGAGTGGGTTGACCTTATCGTCTTCAGAGTGTCTTTGGTGGTGAGGGCTGTCCAGTTGTCAATCATTGGCTTCAGTGTGTCGGGGGTGGCTGGTTGGGGTTCCGTGTGTTGGTTGTCTTCGTCAAAGTTGTCATAGATTTTCTTGATTTTGCGGTGGAAGAAGGTGCTGAGTTTGTTGCAGAGGTCTTGTGAGGGGGAATGTCAGTCTATTCGCTGGTGGGTTGGGTGAACTGTTTGATGATGTTAAAGAGTTCTTTGCTGTTGTGTGCGTGTGTGGAGATTCTGTCTTCAATTGCAGTTTTCCTCGTGTTTCTGATGAGCTGGTGGTGGTGGTGGTGGCTTTGAAGTTGCTGTGGACTTCTGTGGATTTGGAGTTCATCCAGGTCTTTTTGAGACAGCGGGAGGTGCGAATGGACTCTCGGAGTTCGGGGGTAAACCATCTGGCCTTCTTGGTGTGTGCGTTGTTGTTCTTCTTGAGGGGAGCTTTGGTGTTGACGACGTCGGTGATCAATCTGTGTAGAGTTCGGGCGGCAGTGTTGGGGTCATCGTCTTTCGCCGTGGTCGGGGGGAGTTTCTGAGTGAGGAGGTTAATTGGTCGTCAGTGATTTTGGTCCAGTTTCTTCGTGGAAGTAGGTGCTGGTGTCTGTGGATGGTGGGTGTTCTGAAGGTGAAGTGGATGCATCGATGGTCTGTCCACTGGAGTTCGGTGGTGTGGCTGAAAGTGATGGAGTTTCCTGTTGTGAAGAGGGGGTCAAGGGTGTGTCCTGCTGAGTGCATGGGTTCGGTCATGTTCTGGCAAGACGGTGCATAGTATTTAAAAACAGAACATGTAGAAATGTAATGTTAATAATTCCTTACAGTGACTAGCACACAAAAGCTATTTTTCACTGTGCCAGGCCTAACTGTCATATGTAGAAAACCAGAGTACATATTAGAAATCAGGTACTGTGTCTCAGGAATGAGACTAGCTAGTAAAATGATTAAATATCTATTTTAATACTTATTAAAATCCAAATCATTTGTAAAGTCATGTTTTTAATAAGTATTAAGGAAAAGTAACTTTTAGAAGATTGACTTTTCCCAGCCTGAAGTACATACAGGTTAAATATGCATTTCACACCAACTGCTGTCAGCCAGCAATTTGCATTTGAATAGGTAGGAAAATGGTGCAAAGCATCTCCCAATAGCAAGCAATAGGTTGACTTGAATGGGAAGAGATAACTCTGCTGAACCTCACAGGTCTGCTGGGTTTACATATAACACAGGGGGCACACTTGAATGGAAAGGAAACAGGATGCCAAAACAATTATTGTGCATTCACTGCCTAGTTGCTGAAAACCCTATTTTTATTTTACCAGACTTCTGTCTCTAGGTTTTACATATAACACTGGTGGACCACTTATAAGGAAGGGAAACAGGATTATTATGATACTTTATGGATTCAATATGTATATCTCAGGAAAGGAAGGAAGGAAGGAAGGAAGGAAGGAAGGAATTAATTCCCACGCAGGTGGGAATAAAACAAGAAATTAGCGAAGCCTAAAAAAGGTAGATAGACCAAAAAGCCTGCAGCTCCAGAGATTCATTAAGTCAACCATAGAATAAATACACACGGGGCAGTTAGAGATAAGAAAAAACATCATCCCTAAAAAGGCAATAGATGCAGTCCATTGCTGCAGAAAAATACCCCCTACATCACAAACATTAATAGGCATTAGTCTGTAGCTCCTAATTAAACTGTGCCCATATTCTATCAACCCCCCTGAGTGATCGAACACCCCTTACTCTGGCTAAAGCCAGTTCTGAATTGTGTATTTGTCAAATCTTTGCCCACCATTCAGTAACCTGCAGGGGAGTAGATGAGACCCAAGATCTAGCTATGCAGAGCCTGGCAGATACTATAAGTATAGACAACAGCCTTCTCAGACCAACATCAAACTCCATTCTACATCTTAACTTTACTTCCATGGGGATTCATTGTAGCTCATATCCTAAGCCTTCCGAAACTATCAAGCCCACTTCTTCCCAGAATACCTTTAAAACAGGACATGCATATAATGAGTAGGATATCTGCTGATTTGCATCTGCACTTGGGCATCTGGTTTTGTCAAGATTTCAGTTTGCACTCTACCTCATAAGTCTATCTGGTGTATAGTATAACATACATATGTAAATCGGGGGGGGGGGGGAAGTTGAGGAGAAAAGGCAAAAGGTCTCGTCCACCTATTGAACTTAACCATAAACAAAGAGAGCCCATCCATCACTCTTGGACTTGACTTCCACTCCTGGTATGGAAAACAGAACGTTTTCTTTAGATAACCCTTGCCCACCAGGGTTTCCCCTTGGTAGCATGCTTCATCATTGGGTCCTTCCTGTTCCGCTGCCAAACAGGGCGTGCTGTGGGTGGATGAGTGTTATCCTGTATATTTCTCATGGTAACACCTCCTGGGAAAGTACTCTGCTCATTTAGATGCCAAGCGCAGACTGTCATCCTTTCTATGCTTGCAAAACTCTTGATATACAGAACTAATCAATAATTTCCATTTAGCCTTAAAGATATTAGACAAATTATTTGAAGTCTCTAATTCAGTTATTGCCTTGCCATCGGTTCAGAAATAATAAATCAGCAGTAAATGTTTAAAGAAATGATGAAACTCATTTTGTAAGTCAGTAAAAGTAAGTAGGCCATTAAAATTGAATAACTACCCCACCACTATTTGTGCCATACTTCACAGGCCGAAACATGAAACACCCCAGGAAATGCAGGGTTGTCTCAGAGTGGTGCGTCCCCATGTATTAACTTAGAGCATTTGGCACAGATCTCTCACCAAATAGTTACAGTATCTTTGACAGACCTAAACCTTACCCATTTGTAAGAATTAGGGTACATTACTCTATAGAAACAAGCCTGCCCCCTGTACCTAATGCCAGCTAATAGCTGAATACAGACAAGTACAGTTCTGCTTGATCATGAACTGTATGCAAACGACCAGCAAAACCTGCCTAAAAATATAGTTTATAATCTGGGAACTGTAAACTCTCCTGTCGGTAGTACGATAGTTTTAATAAGCTTATAGAACGCCTCACCCGAGCATACCCTCAATTAAAACCGCTTAAAGCTCCCTCTCACTTCTTAAAACACATTTGGCACCCTTAGTGGTATTGCCCGGAAAAGATACAAGAATTTTGAAAAGATATTCATTTTTAGGTCTCGCCTGAGACAGCGCTTTAGCGCTGCTCTGGCGAGACTTATAGTAAGCGAGTTTTGGAAGTGCAAACGAGTGCTTTCAGGCCTCCAAATACAGTGCATGTGCGCCGGGCGCGCGCACCATTTGGCAGCCTGAAAGCACTCGTTTGCTTTCACTTTCGCGGCCGCTTTGATGTGATCGCGATGTAAATAAAGCTTTTCACCAGCCGGGCCTGCATGACAATGCCTTCCGGTTTCCAATCTCCTGACGCTCGCACAGAACATAATATCAAACTTCCTCATGCTTAACTACGGCAAAAGGAGGCAATTTGTTAAAATATCAAAGCCCCCGAGCCAGCAACAAAGCCTCCTTTAACTGGGTATTAAGCGTGAGCAGACTTTTCAGCGAGGCGTAGACGAAGCAGACACTCGACATCTTCAAACAGCAACCTGCACGCCCGGTTCCCTGACAGTAAAACTGAGTGTTTTCTTACCTCAGAGAACAAAGCGCCAAGTTAGCGTGGAAAGCAGCTTCGATGTAATATTGTTCAAAGGTTTTTACTTTGAAGTTCACTGTGGTCTATGCAAACTAGACTTGCATACATCGATCACATTTTCCTAAAACGCCCCTTGTTCTAAGACGTTTTAGTTAGGATTCAAAATGCCAGGCCGACGTATTGGCTTCGGCAATGCTTGCTTGAAACGGAGTTCCACCCCAGTGTCTGTGACGTCACCATGCCCCTGTGTGCTTAAGCCAGTCACTTCAAAGACGGGGGCGCTTTCTGTATTTGATCACATGCTACCACCAGTCAGGCCCCTTTCTCATTGTCTTCACGCTGAGTGAATAACCCACGTGTGATTAACAAAAGTAGTACCACAGGGGGCCTCACTTCACCCACATTGCCTCCGCCCCAACACCAAAAGAAAGGAGGTGCAGGCATTTTGAACAAAGCTTTTCACCAGCCGGGCCTGCATGACAATGCCTTCCGGTTTCCAATCTCCTGACGCTCGCACAGAACATAATATCAAACTTCCTCATGCTTAACTACGGCAAAAGGAGGCAATTTGTTAAAATATCAAAGCCCCCGAGCCAGCAACAAAGCCTCCTTTAACTGGGTATTAAGCGTGAGCAGACTTTTCAGCGAGGCGTAGACAAAGCAGACACTCGACATCTTCAAACAGCAACCTGCAAGCCCGGTTCCCTGACAGTAAAACTGAGTTTTCTTACCTCAGAGAACAAAGCGCCAAGTTCGCGTGGAAAGCAGCTTCGATGTAATATTGTTTAAATGTTTTTACTTTGAAGTTCACTGTGGTCTATGCAAACTAGACTTGCATACATCGATCACATTTTCCTAAAACGCCCCTTGTTCTAAGATGTTTTAGTTAGGATTCAAAATGCCAGGCCGACGTATTGGCTTCGGCAATGCTTGCTTGAAACGGAGTTCCACCCCAGTGTCTGTGACGTCACCATGCCCCTGTGTGCTTAAGCCAGTCACTTCAAAGACGGGGGCGCTTTCTGTATTTGATCACATGCTACCACCAGTCAGGCCCCTTTCTCATTGTCTTCACGCTGAGTGAATAACCCACGTGTGATTAACAAAAGTAGTACCACAGGGGGCCTCACTTCACCCTCATTGCCTCCGCCCCAACACCAAAAGAAAGGCGGCGCAGGCATTTTGAACAATAATTGAGAAGGAACATTCGCGCCTAAACTCAAGACATTAGATTACACAGTTGGTGCATTTACGACTATCCACAATAAGCAGACCCACAGGCAGACACAATGACAGACACTCAGAGAGCCAGACACACACTCATACACAGATACAGACTCGCATCTAGACACGCAGACACACAAGCAGACACATTTACAGACACTCAGAGAGGCAGACACACGCACCACGCATACACCCAAACACAATTACACACTCGCACCTAGACACACAGACACACGTACAGACACATACAAACACACATACAGACACGCACGGAGGTACACACACAGATGCACTCACACAGTTACCAGGGCCCGTATTACATAATGGGTGCACTGTTCCCCTCTGTCCCAGGGCACAGCTTTCAACAGGTGTCCTGGACTCACGCAAGGTCAGTGCAGCCTATTACAAGTAATGTGCTGCCCCCAAGGCAGCAGCAAAGCTTGTCTTGAAGAATGTGCTTCCTTGAGATAAGCACAAGTTTTATGGGGTCCCTTTGCTCGAATTCCTTGTCTTTGCTTTTGAAGTGTAGTGGGGGGCGGGGAGTTTATGACCCCTCTATCCCTTTGCTTAGCAAACTTTTTGCAGGCATGAGCTGCATCTGGTGTCGCGTTAGAAGTTCTAGAGCCCAGATATTTACTCTTTGCGATAAAAAAACAAGCATTTGCAATGCAATAGGTCGCGCATTTATACGAGTTTGAGCTATTGGCATTGTACATGACAATGCTTTTTATTTAAGTTTGGTTTTTTTAAAACATAAATAAAAGGCACTGTCATTTACAATGCCAATAGCTCAAACTCGAATAAATGCGAGACCTATTGCATTGCAAATGCTTGTTATTACATTACAGTGATCTATAATGCTTATTGAAAGCTTATTCCAAAACTGCAATTTTTGAATCACATACTTTAACAGAGGCTCATAATTCAATTAAAACATTTTGTCTATCTTGATACTTAGTTTGATTCCCAAATAAGCAGCTGTATTAACCACCCCCCAGTACTGATATAGCTGACTCATATTTCAGCAATAGCTGAGTTTTGGCTATGTTCAATCTATACCCAGAAACTAACCTACATTTTCCAGCATCCTTTACTATGCACTTCATAGACTTTCCTGAGCCGTCAGAGTATATTGCCACATCATCCGCGTATGCACTGATCTTTAAATCCCATTCACCAGATGCCCTAGGACTGATCCCAGCATTTTACTGTAATGACAACAAATAAGGTTCTAAATACAGTGCAAATAGCAGAGAAGAGAGTGGGCAGCCCTGCCGTGTGCCTCACTCTATCAGCCTGCATCCATTTACAAAACCGTTTACCAAGCCCAAAGGCCTCCACCGTCATCCATCAAAATTTCCAGATAATCTAAAAGCCGTCTTGGCGTCCAATAAAAATCATAGACAATTTTGACCCCCTTCTAGCTGCTACATCGAATGCAGCTACTGCAGTGTTTATGTGGCTTGTGGTGTCCCTGCCTGGAATAAAGCTGTGGTGTTGCTTGGATGCTACATCTGGTAGAATTGGGGCAAGCCGCATAGCCAAGACTATAACAAAAATCTTCGTGACGGCATTAATAAGAGAGATATGTTTCTATGAACACATCTCTGGTGGTTTGCCAATTTTTGCAAATATTGCTATCTTGGTCATATTCCAAGTATTTGGAGTTTTACCAACTTCATCTATTTACTGTGTTACCCTTAAAAGTGGTGGGATTATAATGTCCCTAAATACTTTGTAGAATTCTAAGGAGATTATTGTCACCTGCTGCCTTACCCGGGGGCAGGGCAGTGAGAGCAGCCTGCAGCTCCCCAGCAGTTATATTCATATTTAACAATGGTGCCTGTGAGTCTTCTGACACTGGCAGCCTGCTGCCTACTACATACGTAGTTACTTTTACCATGAAAGATATTGAAGGCTGGCTGTATAATTCTTGAAAACATACAGAAAACTGCTCAACAATATCTTGAGGAAGACTATACCATCATTGCCTTTAATACTCTAGATCAGGCTTCTGGCCTTCCTGACAGAAATCTGATGGGCCAATCCTCGTTCTCATATTGAAGGGACTTATTTTTGGCGTAGGTGGCCGTGATTTTTTCCCTCAAATCTTGACTTAGTTTAGACGGTATATTAATAAACTGCATATGCAAAGCACACACACCAGTATGCCTTGCCCTAATCGCTGCAGAATGGACACTTATAATTATAAAATCTCATGGGCCAGTTAGTTAACACCATTTTGAGTGTTCCTATTCTGTATGTAAATAAACTGCGTTGTGACACCCCTGATATAAGCTTTAAGGGTGTTCCATACTACCAGAGGTGATGCTGGCCCCGAGTAGTACTCCACCAAGCCCATGAGAGAGCTTTCCGCCACCTTCTGATATTTTGAGTTGATAAACAGATATCTTGGAAATAAAAACTGACGCGATCAGCCACCTACATCTGGCAGGTTAAAACCTAAAATAATAGAGTTATGATGTGATGACATTTTAGGGCATATCTCCACTTCAATATCCCTGAGGTTCTCCCATCTGACAGATAATATCATATCGATCTGGGAATAGTACTTGACTGGGAATGAATAATATTTATATCCTCAGCATATCAAATCCTCCCCAATGCAATTGGCCTTCAGGAAGCTGATAAAAACTTGGCTTTTTAATCAATAGGCACCCCACCTCTGGCTCCATCTTCTACACAGTCCGCAGGGCCGAGACACCCAAGGGTATTTGCGCGCGCTACAAATTGCTTAAATAAATAAATAAATAAATAAAACATATCTGGGCATTGTAGGATACAATGCCCTCCAGGCATCCGTAAGCACATGTATCTGGTCAAGTTCGATAATGGAAGCCCTCATCTTTACCATTCGTGAGAAAGCCGAGTGATTAGTTGTGTCTATTGCATAGTTCATCACACATGTAAAATCTCCCATTACTAACATCTCCCCAGACCAATGCAGCAGTTCCAAGCAGAGCCCACTCAGCAACTCGGGAGGGTCAACATCTGGCCCATAAACTGCACATATTACAAATTTCTGACCGTCCACCAGGAGTGTTAAACAATTGCCCATCTGCCCCTAGCATTGGATACAGCCCTTAGTTCTTTATACCTCAAACTCTTTGCCACTAATATAGCTACCACTCGAATAGTGGCAGCCTGTCACGTGGTCATCCGTAAGTTGTACCCAATTGTTTAAATAGATGTCTATCTTTACAGGCAAGTGTGTCTCATTTAACTCAATTATATGCGGGTGATGCATCTTAATCTCCTCTCATACCAATTTTCGCCTATTCAGAGAGTTCTGGCCGGACACATTTTAGCACATTAATTTTAGCCTAATCATTATTGTACTGGTCCCGTTTTTTCCCGATTACGCCCTGCCCTAAAACCCATACACTTAATCGCTTTATGAAAATGCCTCTGATTAAATTGACTAGTTTTATCCCCCTCAACCACCCCCCATCTGCCAAACTCAAGCATTCTTATGTAAGCTCTTTGAAAATGGATACCTCTCCCACTCCGAACCAACCCCTCCCTGACACAAGACCTCCCGTATCTGGCTAGGGAACCCTCCCCCACCTAGGGCTGTGGGTGTATGACACAGCCCCCAGTGAGCCACCCCCTCCTCACTCCCTAAACGCTCGCCTATCCTCAATTGAACCTTATTTTAAAGAAAAAGTATGAGAAGAGGAAAAAAAGAAAGAGCCCTGCTCAAGCCCAAACAACTACCAATTGCCCCCTCTGAGCCTTGCCGGTTCCTGCAGGAAACATGTGCCCCTATGCTTTCAAAGAGTCAATCAGTTGACGTAGCTTCCATCGCCTGTCCATTGTAGGTGTGCTGATATCCGAGTGGACACAAATTGACATTCCCTCTACTGCCACCGGTAGAGCCAGACGAGATTTCATAAATATTGCGTCTCAGTATAAAGCTTTTTTTTTTTTTACAGAGTCTTTTATAGCGAGAACTTGCCCGAATCGGGTATCAGAGCGCTTTAAATAGCACCAGTTGCATTACATGAGGACACATACATTTTTGTTAGGCAGGGGGAGATTAAGTGATTTGCCCAGAATCACAGGATGTTCAGCGTCATTACCGAGACTCGAACCCAGTTCCCCAGATTCGAGGTCGACCACTTGTAGTGGCCTGGGTGAAGGGCACTAGGACCCTGCACCGGACAACAAGGCAGGAAGGAAACTGGACACCACTTCCGGTCAGGGAGTGGACAGGGCAGTCGGAACGAGGAAGGCACGGGGACAGACGTGCATGCGGGCAGGGCAGCAGTAATACTAAATAAAGAGCATCCAATCTCTTACCTGTTTCCTGCGTGGTTCCTGGGCAGAAAGAACACGGCGCCGCTGTAGCCGTTAGGCCAAACCCTCATGTAGATTAGTATTGGGCGCAGGCATGCAGGGCAAGAGTTAGAAAGTAGCCTGTTAATGTCCCGATTTATAGTTAGCTTATGTGACCATTGCACCGGTAAATCCATGTCCCATTCCATAAGATCAGGAAAGGCCTTTCTGAGCAACCACACAATATAGTGTCGGGGTCTTCCCCCTCCTTACCTTCTGGAATGCAAAACACTCGCAGGTCGTACCTCTTTTGATGATTATCAAGATCTTTGATTTTTAGCTGTACCATGGCCAGCTGATGATCGTGATGCTCAATGAATTTGACAGTTGCTGATCCTACTTCCTCCACATCTTGATATGCTACTGTAGTTCGTCCAGCTCCGTGGACAAACCGTTACCTTACTGGTGACCAAAGCTTTTGACAGCTGAATTGCCACATTGTCTGACCTCACTTGTCCAATATGCTGCTTGCACCTCTGCTCGCTGGGCCTGCAGGAACGGTAAAAGTGCCCTGAGAGATGGTTCCTGAATTTCATCAGTTTCCTCACCAGCTGGAATGTCTTCTAGTGCCCCAGAAGCAGAGAAGCCCGAAGAATGGCTACCAAGAGGGTCGAGGCATATGACCTGGGGGGGACTAATGTCCAATCCAGGCCTATCCACTAGTGCTGGCTCTGCATCTTGGGACCTTTCTCCTTTAGCTGACAGCTGGGCCTCAATACTTAGTGTAGATAAGCGTGGCACAATTGCTTTTACGTCACCTTTCGACATCACCCAGTCTTGTAATGGGCTACCTTTAAAACCACTACTAACAGCACAGTTCTTCACCGGGACAGCTTTGTGTTAACCGGCCTGCATTCCTTTTGATGTTCCATTCTGTTTTTAAAGGTTACCCCTGCTGGTTGAAGACCATCGCCTCCTTGGCAGCACCCTGTCTGCCTCCTCTCCCAGGCTTGATCTGTCACATAGTCTCCCTTCTCCTCCACTAGAGAGCAGTCTGCGCTAGTTAGTATAGATGGTGCTGCTGACATAGAAAGGGGAATGTCGTCCATTGCATTCTTGTTAAATGATTGTGCCACAGCAGCTGAGCAGATTATTGAGACCTCTACTGCTTCAGAATCCTCCCCTCAGTGGCGCGACCAACATCTCGGGAGTACTCACAGTCAGATGCCGCCCTGTCTTTTCCATCATTCCCACTGGAGCTGGGGCTGAAATCTCTGCGGTTTCACAGGACTTCAAAGGAGTAAGCTGGACTTATAGCTCCTGTATCTCCCAGTCACAAAGGCTCCGACTGTAGGGTGCTGTTACAATGTTGCGCCCCTAAAACCACTGGTCCACCTGCTGCAGCTATGTTGCTCTCCATGTGCTGTGTTGTACTCGTTGCCGCTGGGATTGCAATTCTCCCAGAGGGAGCTGCTGCCATTAGCATGTCTGCCAAGGAAGTCTCCTCATCAGCAGCTTGAGACTCCCTGGTGTATGCCTGCAGCAGGCTAGCCACCGTGCCACCTCCAGTAGCTTCAGAATCAGCTGCCCCACTTGGGAAGTGGTGTCAGGGGTTGAGCCAAGTGTACTGCCAGTAGCCTCCAGCCTCCTAACTTCAGCCCACGTCCTAGCTGTCCCATGGGCTCAGTGCTCCCCAAGTATCATGCTAGAACACGGCGGTATCATGCTCTCGCCGAGACGCCGAAACCGATTCCAGAGCCAGAAAACACCGCCTACAGTGCTATATCGACGGCTCCAAGGCCGGACTGGCCGTAGCGGGCACCGGCGTTTCCCCAGTGGACTGCTAGAGTGGGGGACTGTTATGGGCCCCTGGGGGAATGTTTTTTGTTACCGTGCCAGCAATATTAGATCCCTGTAACATTATCGGCTGAAACCGGCCATAGTAAACAGCTCAGCCACCCCCCCACCTCTATCCACCAATACCTAAAGCATAAATACAATGTAGAAATAACTCAACCCCCTTTAGCAATTGTCTTTCTAGGGAACCATTAGTTAATTGGAGTATCACTAAAGTTGAGTGAAGGAATTTTGCCTGTTCACAAGACGATGGAAAGTGATAGGTAATTCAGTGCCGTTGCCTCAGGGGTTCTTGAATATTTTTCTCTTTGTGTTTTTTTACAAAACTTAAAAGTATTCTATATGTATATTTTTCTCAAAGCAGGTATCTGCTTTTCACTGCTCTTGCCCCTCCCTCTTTCCCAGTCTGTGCCACTGACCATGCTCCCACCCCTCTCCAGCTGCCCGTATGTTATGTCTGTGTGGGTAGACAGATTTTCTTTATTGAATTAACGGTACATATGCGTGCATTTCAGTGTTTTAGCTAATGAAAGTGATGCACGTTGTTTAATTAGAGTCACATAAAGTGAAACCACCTTCTAAAATGGTTGTTCTCCCTGCTGGAATGCATATCACCTTAATACGTTGCTTTGAGATACTGAATTACAATGGACTTTTTAAGATGGCTGCCCTGACGAGAATGAGGATAGATGACCCATACATATCTCATTTATAGATCCTGGAGCTCAATGCACTTTTAAGATGGCCGCGCCATCCAAAATGAGGTTTGTTGTCCAGTGACGATCAGCTTCTGCCAGCACAGGCACCTGCTTAGTCACTTTGGTTTTCATTGACTTTCTCATCAATACAACCACATACAAAATTCACCCAAAACTTACCAACCACTTTAAAAAATGAAAGGCCATACCTGCTGGCTTTGCAAATGCTCCTTCCTAATATGTAAGACATTAACAAGCATCAGCAGCTCCTCCGCTATGGCGGAGGAGTGTCGCCCCCCCCAAAGACGGCAGGAAAGAAAAAATAAAACAACACCCATTGTATTTCTCCTTTCCTGCCAAGTCTTGGGGTTGGGGCCTGTGGGTGACAGCACTGAGGGGAGGAGTAGAGCACTCCCTTCAATGCGCATGATGGTTTGGCCGTCCGACTCAGGCCTGCCAAACCGTCATGTGCAGTGGAGCTCTTTCCAACCCTGGCTGCTTTGCTTGGGTTGGAGAGAGCAGGCTCAGACTTCCAGTCTGTCCTGGAGTGCTAAACGAGGGCGCTCCGACCAATCCTGAAGCTGCTCTGAGGCTGGGAGCCTGTGCCAAAAGAAGATTATCAGGAGGAGGTCGACGCGTGACGCGTGACGCGGCCGGCTGAAGGTAAGATTGTTTAAAATTATTATTTTTTAATTTGCCCTCCTTGCTTTTCGGCCCATATGCCCTCCCCGACACTCGTAGCAAACACCAGCCGCTACTGTTATTAAGTTACTTATTTCAGAAGATGGGAACGCTCTAGGTGATTTAAGAGCTTAATGACGAAAACAGGTAAATAGCTAATAGGATACAGATCACCACAGAGTTGGGTGGTGGTGGAACATTAAAAACTATAAGGCAATATTCGATTTTTTTGATTTTATTTGCTAAGAACACATCTTTAATCAACATAGGGCTTTATTTCTAATAAGCAGAAAGGGTTACATAAAATGCCCCTTTGTCATAAAATAGCCAGTTAATGCAAATCACTCAATCTTAACTCGGGACAGACTTCCCATACAGTGGCGCGATATGGTAAACAGATAATCTGTATTCTGTGCAATATTGCGAATTTTTTTAATGTTGCTCTTAACATAGGCGAATATAAATATTTTGCTGGGAGTTTATGATTTAGGGACATTAGGAAACACTTTAAGATAGCCGGTAATATTCAGTTGCTTTGGGTAATGGAAAAGTAAAGCAATTTCGCAGAGTACCTTTAGCATCCAGATTTGCCATTTGAATAATGCTGTTATCTGCATATGAACCATCTGTGACCCTTGGCAAGGCCTGAACAATGTCTGCTGGAAACAGGATAGCTCCGAGATTAATCTGCTGCCGCTGGGGGAAGCTAGGACTGTCTCGCACATACTGCATAAGGCGGCTTTCCAGTGGCTAATCTCGCATTTTCAGATGCTTTCCATTGCATAATATACATTTTTACTCTGATAAGGGATCAGCGCATTCTTTTATGCTAAATTTAGAAACTGTTGCAGTATTAGTTTTGTATTGTGAGCTTAAATGAGGATGAAAAACACCTGCTTTCCAAGAAGAAACACTAACCGTGTGGGCTGAACTAAAATCCTGCATCGCCTTCTTGTGATCTGCTGATGCCTGAAAGCAGCGGCTACGTACAGTCCATGCAATTTAACTTCAGTGGATGACATTGTGAGGTTCTATACTTTGGGACTGCTTTTTGGCGCTCCAGAAGTTGTGTTCCCGCCTTACTGATGTGCTTCTGGATAGGGCCCGTGGACACTGATCTTAACTTTTGCATCCCCAGGTAGGGATCGCTGAGCGGATCACACGGAATCATCACAATTGTGAACAACACGGGTATGTTTATGTTACTACGCAGTAATCTGCGTTGTACCCACTTCTATATGCCTACTTACATTTTATATCACCTGAGATATTCTTTTACATTATATTTCTTTACCACTTCACTATTTATGTTTCTGCCAAATTCTGGCTTCAATTGAATACCCGTGCTTGTATACCTGAATACCACTCCGCCACCGTCTCCACTGTTGTGTGGTACATGTTGCGCACTAATTTGGGTTTTCTTTGCCAAGTCAAATGTAGCATAACTTGTCCTAGTTCTGCAGTGCAGGAAGTCCATCACTTGTATGTGAAATGCCAGCCCGGACGCAGATACAGTGGTCAGTGTTTCGAGGCCCCATGACGTACCTAAAGAAGGTTGTTTAAAAATATGACGTAGTGCTCAGGTTCCTCAATCTTGACATAGTGTAATGCACCCTCCTTAACGACTTTTCATTCAGATTGTTTGACCAATAAATTATTTTCTGAAAGATAGCACAAGTACTTTTTTCAAACTTGAGGTTTTTATTCGAATAGATGTTCCAAAAACAATCATTTAGTCAGAAGCTGAGATTATTCTTGATTAATTTTAACATGTTTTTGTGTTACACCACTGAGAGAGTCGCAATTGGCTATTTGTGTTAAGTTACAGTGTGCAAAGTGTGAGAATCAGTCTTATGGACTATGGCCCACAGTCCAGCCAAGAGACATAAAAGGGTTTCTCTTGGAGTTCTTCAATCAACTTTAGATATCTAGGCCAGACTGTCTAGTCAAACCCCGGAGATGAGTTATTAAGTGTAGTAGCAGCACAATAAAACAATTAGGAAGTAAAGTACTAAAAATGTAAACGAAACGTTGTGACTAAAAGGTAGAATAGAAGATGACAAAATCAGAGATAGAGGCGAATGTTTAGAGGGTTCAAAAGCGCCCAGGGACATAAAGGTAGAAAGGTCCATTAAAACAATGGGAAAAGTCAGAAACTCGCCTGAAGCATCTTAGGTATGGGAGGTTTTGTACCTCTGAGTTGACATTAATCCTTGTCACTAACAGGTGAGGTCATTCAAGATGGTTTTGAATTGTGGCTCACATCTTTCAAATGTACTGCTGCCCCAAGCTTACAAGACGTTTGAGCTCCAGCTCACAGATATCAATCCTCTAACCCAAAGAAGCTGAAATGTACAGCAAGTAGTCAAAGAGGCTGTGAGCCAATCACAGTGTGCTGGCTACTGGTGCCACATGCATCTAGAAGGTAAGGAAACATGTACTCTGGGAAGATGTTGACCCTGCGGTGGCAGCATGGCTCTGGCACAAACACTCTGACAAGCTGAAAGTACCTTCCCTAGGCCGTTGGTCAAAATTGGCATGATGATGTCAGGTCAGGAAAGCTGTGGCTAGTCATGCCATGGATGCTGGTATTAGTTCTAAGATTTTAAGGAGTAAAGGCAGTTATACTACAATCAAAATAATTTGTAGGTCTTCAGTGCTGGTTCATTTGAGGAGTGCTCTTCAACAGATACTCCTTTCAACATAAGCATGTGCAAGTCCTGAAGCCCAGATCAGGAAACTGGCCGTCAATCGTTTTGGAACAATTCCTGTGCACTCTGGTTCAAGACAGTCTTCTCATATTCCCCTAGGAAGAAAATTATGGTATTTTTTCAACAGTCCACGTTCCAATCAAGTTGTGAAGTGCCAGTTTATTCAAAAACGGCTTTCTATAAGGGAAACTACCATTGGTAGGTGACCCTAAACCTATCTGTAAAATGTTTTCACACATCCACGTCATACAGCTGTGAGTGATGCAGTTCCTGTCACAAGAAGCACCAGCATTCTGTCAGAGTGCACTTTGTTCATAACCTAAGGGGCCAGGAGACAGTTCTAGTTTTGAGGTGTTTCCACCCGCCGCGACTCGATCCTCTATAAACCACTTCATCCCAATCCACTTCAAAGGGATTATAGCACCATCTGCAAACATTAGCCCAAGAAATCACACAGAACAGCTAGTCTCTGGGCTTGGAAAGGACGTCCGCATGAAAAGAAACAACTATGATCTATTCTACCTATTTTCAGATGTCCTGGCAATGCTTTCCTTGCCCTCCTCCAGCTTCCTTAAGTATTGTGTGAGTTGGTTCTGACACTTGGGGCTTCCACATCATACAAGAATAATGCCAATAGATCTGGGGGGAAACTGGTCCTTTTGGGTTAAGTGTGAAGTAAATTAGGAAGGGACTCCCCATCACATGCATCTCACCAGGCCACTGTAGTTGGATGAGGCACTCAATATGTAATGTCTCAAAGTTTCCACAAGTAAAATAGCTCATTTTCAATTACATATATATGTTTCATGGGTCAAATAAGATTTATTTTATAGTGTTTGTGATGTTTGAATGTACTAAGTATGAAATATAATATTAATAACTGTGCTAGAGCATAAAAGCTTTATCTTTGTATGTTTTGCAGAAGATAATAGATCTCACACCACAGAAGCTGTCATACATTCAGGATTCCAAATTGGAAAAAAATATGTGAGGAAAAACACACAACAGACGATTTTTCTGACATTAATTAATCTTGTCAGGCTCAACTGTAATCACCTAGATGACCTCCCGGTGGTAAAGCTATGTGAGAAAACAACAGGAAGGCTCACATAAAGCCCGTACTTAAGAAAAGAGCTAGGGTGTATGTTAGAGCTTGTATAAACAAGCATTTGCAATGCAATAGGTCTCACATTTATGAGAGTTAGAGCTATTGGCATTGTAAATGATAATGCCTTTTATGTATGTGTTGTTTTTAAAACAGATAAATAAAAGGTATTTTCATTTACAATGCCAATAGCTTAAACTCTCGCAAATGCAAGACCTATTGCATTGCAAATGAGGGTTATAATTTTTTTTAAAGCGTTAGGAAAGAGCGTGTCCTGACTGCAACAGCAGGCAGGACAAAGATATTTGAGAAAATAGTGCTTGGAGGCTGTAATTGAAGCCTAACGAGCAACAACATATGTAACAGGAGGTGTCGCCATGGGAGGTTACAAAAATGAGGACATACAAAGGAGGGACTACTAAACCTTTTGACCAATGAAAGGCACAGTTTACAGTGGACAATGATACAAGCCAATGAAAAATGTGGGCAGAGAATGGGTGGAGCTTCAAGTTCCTACCTCAATACAGCATGCCTCGCAAAGCAGCGCACGCACTGCCCAGGCTCGACCTAAAAATGGCAGAGCAAAATTGTGAAAGCAGCGTGAATACTATTGAGGATTGAGGATTTCACTGAAACACTGACACAAATGCTACCGCTACCTTGAGAAAGGAAGTAAAAGTTGTGCGTGGCAGAGAAAATTATTGGTATGCTGATAGCTATGTATATCATGTATGCACCAAGAACATCTCTGTAAGGATCACGTGATGCATGTTTACTTTTTATGAGGCTAAAGGGGTGTTTCCAGCACAACTAAACCCAAATTACAAAAAAGCGACAGTAAACAGTCCCTGTGCCATGCACAAAAGCTGTCATGTTATGGCATTCTGCAGCAGTATTTTTATTCAAAGCCACAAACATCCCCTTTGTTAGTCCTTTCCTTGGAGACACACAACACAGGACTCAGGGTGGACACCAGCCATCTTAATGTAGTTCAAGGGAGATGGGATGCTGTTCTTAGCTGGTATGACAGTCAGCCTATAGGACATCTTGTTCTGTCAGTTGTTGACTCGTATAAGATTTCATGCTGTGAATCAACTCTTGAAACTACAGTTCACAGAATCAACACTGACTCAATATCGGATCACGTCAATTGTTATCCACAGCACTTAGTTGTCTTAGGCAAAACACCAATAATGAAAATTACCTCCTTTCCCACCACTGCATACATTAAATACAGAGATGGGTTATTCTAAAGGTGCACCATTCACCCTAAATATGTGAGACTGACGCTTGCACTGCAAGAATGAACACGCAGCCGAGTTCAATGAAACTCTTTAAAGGAGACTTTTGCATAAGAATTAGCTTAGATCCTCTTCTGTTATGCATGCATTATGCTTCGAGAGATTGTCAAGGCTCTTTGCAGCCAGACCGAAAAACGCAGAAAAAAGTCTAACTTCAGTATACTGTCAATTTTTAGTATTAGTTGTCTCAAAGCCTGTTGTGTTGATGGTTCCTCACATTTCTTCCAAACCATTCACAGTGCCCTCCCTGAAGGATGGAAGCGTGCTGCGGAAGAAGAAATATGCTGCAAAGAGACCACGATGAGAAGATGCGTCTGCCACGACCTGAAACCCGATCTGAACTGCTATCTATAATTAGATCTCCTGCAAAGACATGCACATTATGGTGCTTGGAAAACACTGTCCAATTCTAAATATCATTCTGGGCTCCCGCCAACCCAAAGGTTCGTTTGCAGGCTTCCTGTCGAGCCTGTCTCTCACGAGAAGTATTAAAGCGCGGTATTACATTAGAAGAGGCACGCCAGACGTCAGAATAATGCACCAACTAGGCCCCTGGGAAATGCAGTCCTATTTCTGCTTTATCGTTCTGTGATTTTTATTCCTGAGAATATCTTTGCAAATAAGCAGCATGGATCACTGGGGAAAGGGCTATTTGTGTTCAAATGTCTTTATTTGTGTTGGCATGAAAACAGCAACCGATAGAACATATTGCCTGAAACGTATCATAACTGAGGTAAGCGATTTTTTAGGCCACTGTCCCTTCCTTTCCTGTACCTCAAAGAAATGTTTGCTATTGTGCGGCAGATACCGTGCCCTTTGTGTGCAAAAACAATTTCTGTCTGCTACTTTCTCTGGTGGCAGCTTGCATGTCCCTGCTACCGAGTCCAGTTCTATCCCCAAGAACGTCAGTTTAGTCGTGGGACCCTCTGTTTTATCCTGTGCTATAGGGATGCCCAGTTCCTGTGTCAGCACCATGAAATTACTGAGGAGAGTAGCACAGTCTTCTGTGTCTGCCCTTTCCACAAACAAGAAGTCATCCAGGTAGTGGACTCGCCCTCCTCCCGGTGTCCGTTTTCCCAGTTCCCATTCCAAAAAGCTGCTGAAGGCCTCGAAATGCGCACATGATATTGAGCAGCCCATCCGGAGGCACCTGTCATAGTAGTAGCCCCCATCTAATTTAAAACCCAATAAATGGTAGCTGTCTGGGTGTACTGGCAACAGTCTGAATGCTGATTCTACGTCTGACTTGGCCATTAAGGCCCCCGTCCCTTCTTGCCTAACCAGGTCCACTGCATCGTCCACCGAGGCATAGGCCACCGAGCATGCCCCCTGTTCTAGCCAGTCGTTGACTGATTCCCCCTCTGGGTATGAAAGGTGGTGAATTAAACGGAATTTACCCAGCTCTTTTTCGGGCACTATACCCAGCGGGGATACTACCATGTGGAGAAGTGTGGCTCAATGGTTAGACCGGCAGACCCTGATGCAGAGTTCTGGCTCGGGATCAGAGTTCAATCCCCCGCCTCGGCGGGTCTTGGATTCAATTTCCTCGGACCTGATAATTCTCGCCTTGGTGCCTATTCTAATCATAGGTCCCACGCTGCAACTCTGGGCAATAGCTTGCTTAATCTCCACAACGGCCCCAGCAGCGCTGGGATGCCTGGCTTCACCATGGTGGTGCCCAGGAGTGGACATTTCACAGTGAAAGGCCAGGAAGGGTTCCACAGCGGTATGAGTAAAAGTGCCAGGATACCCCCGTTGGGGGTGGCAGTGCGCTATACAAGTACATACACATTTACATTTACATGTCCTTCAGTGGTGGCATGTGGAAAGGGCCCGCCACCCGGCCCAACCTGACTTCCTTTTCTACCTTTTGTTTCGCTACCTCGGGGTTGTCCTTGACTGACTTTAAGTTCCTGCTCTCCCGTGCGCCTTTGGGGCCCTTGTATGGAATTGGAAAACCCTGCGTGAACCCCTCCGCTAGCAATTGCTTGTCTGCTGTTTTGTGGTAGTCGTGCAGCAGGTGTAGCAGTCTGCCTGTTTTTATGGGTGTTGGGAGCGCCTGTCCTCCGACCCCTTCCCCCCTGACCCCTTCTAAAGGGGCCCGCTTCTCATTTCTTTGGGCCCGTCTTTGGTTTGTCTGCCACTGGCCCAGTGGCTCGCCGGCATCGTATGGAAGGGTGGTTCCCCCCGCATGATCCGTATGCATGCTTGAACCTGCATGAAGCCCCCCACTTACATTCGTCCTTGTCAAACTTCCAGCACGCCTTGCTGGACTTGGTGGCTGACTGGCTCCTCCCCTTGGGATCCTATCCTTGCCCTTCAAGCTTGCCCTTACTCCCATAGGGACGAAAATTACTCTCCTTTGCGCCAACCCCTTCCCTGGCTGCCACCATGTGCTTAGAGTAGCCTTCCATGTCTTGGCAGTACCAGCCTATCATTGGCCACACTTGCATTTTTTCCCTGAAGCCTTCGTCATACTGCAGCTATGCATCCCCCTAAAATCACTGCTGCGCCTCGTGCACCTTCTGCTCATAAAGGATCAGCGCTGCCGCACTCTGTGGGAATTTTTCAATGAAAACGCATGCCAGTGTCCTAAAGGCTTTTAGCCAGTTTTCTATGGTTCTGTCCACCCTGGGTTTCCTAGGGCCCCTCCTGTCCTCATCCTTCTTGTCCTGCGTTGTGAGATCTAAACCTGCCTGCCGCACTTCGAGCAAGGAAAAAATGTCTATAAATTCTTTCCTCCAAATTCTCTCCTTTATTGTGAGTGGGATAAGGTTGGCCAATCCCAGCAACCTTGTTGTTGTGGGAGGGTCGCTTGGGGATGGTCGCATGTACTCGCTCGCTGGTTTCCCCTCTCCCACCTCGGTTGTAGATGAGCCCTCCCCTACCAGGGTCCCTGTGTGTTCCTGTGCAGCTGGCTCCGCCCCTGCTTTCTCGCCCTGTCCTGCCTGGTTTAACCCCGTTGGCTCCTTGTCCGCCATCCTGGTTGCCTGTACCCCTGTGTTGGCCGTGTTGTGGTTTGCTGGGCTCTTTACCGGACCCCCTGTGCCCCAAGGTGCATTCCCCGGGAATGGGAGCCCCCTTCCTGGCCATTGCCACCAGGGTAACCTTGGCGGTGGCTGCATAGACCCCTCTAGCCAGGCCTCCCCTTGGAAGTCCGTTCCCCCTTGGCCTGTACCTGTTTGCAAAGGGAAGTGCATGGGCCAAGTCCCCTGTATCGCCATATTGTCCCCACCCCGTTGGAGTCCCGTGTTAACCTGTAGCCCCATTCCGTTTTGGGGCCCCGGACACCCTTTACGCCCCCGCGTGCTGCGCGGCAGTCCATGCTTACCCTGGGCGCTCTTCCGTTGTCCTTCCTGGGGGGCCGCCGTGCTGGCTACAGACCCCTCGCCATCCCTGCTATCTTCCGATTCGGAGCTGACCACCTGTTCTGGCGCTGTTGGAGCTCTGCTTCTGGCTGCCTGAGGGGGCCTTCCCTTGTTGCTTGTCCCAGCTTTGCTCTTGCGGGGGGCTGCCGTTTTGGCTGCAGACCCCCCCTTTGCCGCTTTCTTTGGGGGTGGCGGTGATGGTGATGCTTGGCGTTGCCTCTTTCCTTTTCCCAGGGCCCCTTCCTTGATTTGCTGGTCCATCCAGCTCCGGCCTTTCAATGCCACCAGAGCCCTGGCTTGCTCCAGCCGGCGGTATTTGGCAGCCGGATGCCTTGCTCCCCTCGAAAATGCGAAGGCGGGCGGGGGCTCCTGCGTACGCAGCCCCGGTGTTTCCGCCCGACACAGCGACTCCCTGCGAAGCACTCTGGACGCCTCGCTTGCTTCAGGCGCTGCCATTGGAGGGAAGCCAGATGCCTCGGCCCCTTTAGCTTGGACAACGATGGCGGGTGTGGAGGCTCTTGTGCACGCTGCCCCCGTTCTTCCGCTGCTGAAGGATCGCCGTTGCCGGTTCGTGCTCGTTCACGGTCTCCCCCGCCGCTCTGAAGTCACGTCGCTTGGCAGCGCGGAACCGTCGGCTGGAACGTCTCCTGTAGCCTGGAGCCTGCAGGGTCCTTTGCCGAGCTGGTTTTAGGCGCGAAAAGCCCGATGACCGCCTCCAGGTATGTCCAGTCGATTCTTCTTCCTTTGTCCTAAATGCGGGGGGGAGGATGTGGGACTCCAATAAGGCCGTGTGTCCCCATTTATCCCCCCCCCTGGCCCCTATGATCGCCCCCTGATTGGGGGGGGGCTTGTTTACGCCGACGGGGGCCTCTATGCTAATGTAGGGGGAGGCGGGCGGGGGATGGCGCCCCGGATGGCGTTTTGCCCGGGCCTCTAGTGGGTCCGGCTTTGCCTACCCGGCCCGGGTCCTTTTCTGTTGCAGGTATGTCGCTCAGTGTCATAGCAAGGGTGCTGTGTAAAGAAGCCCGGGCCGGGTAAGGCGGAGCCGGACCCAATGGGGGCCCGGGACAAACGCCCCCAGGGGCAGGAAACACGCCCCCACTCCCCCGTCGTGGAAGCCCGCAAAAAATGGGCCGACCAGAATTGTTCGCCCTAGGGCAAGCCATGTCGCCCCCCCCCCAATCCGGGGGCCACTTGGCGAGCGGCCGGGCGGGGTTACATAAGGGGGAGGCTGTATGCTGAATGGCAGACAAAAAATGTGACTGACGCTCCAACAGACCAGTGGATGAAGCGGCTGGCTGAATGAAAGTCACTATGAGTATTCATATATAATTTACACAAGCTTTAGTAACTAGGGCGGGGCTCTAGCTGGGAGCCCATAAACCAGCTGCTGGGTCGTGAGGTGAAAGCAAGAACGATTGGATAGACACTCACTGGTTCAAACCAGTATAGGCAAGCTGGAATCAGAGTCCATGTGAATAAGGAGTAGGCAGGAGGATAGGTCAGCAAAAGCTGCCTTGAAGAGGTTTCGGTCCGGGAGCACAAGGAGCTAAGCGTTTACCAGGAAGTAGGGCAGGGCTCGCTAAGAATGTTCATTTCTTCCCGAGGCAGCTTATGTCGGCATGCAGCAGAGGCTGTGGACAGTCGCCGCGGGCATACTGAAGTGAGCACAGGTCGAGGCACTCGGTCTCCTATTACCGAAACAGAAAAGGGGTGGGTGAGCATACCCTTGGTTGTTCTTCCTCTCCACGCGGAGCTTAGTTTATGCTGGCACAGGAGAAATTTGGATGCCTTAGATATCCAAGCGGGCTGACATATGGGCAACGTAACAATGGATCTAAGATGTTCCACAGCGTTTTCCTTCAGGGGTAAACTTTAACCGAATGGAGATATGTGCAGGCCTGCGTAGGCGCTGGCGATCATTGGTGAGGAAGGAAAACAAGGTGGAGGAAAAAGGGGTAGATGTGATAGGCCTTCAGAATATGTTTGGCCCAGGCCACCCCCCCCCCCCTCCCCAACATCCTTTAGATATCCTTGCCCTTAAGCAGATTGTTCTAAATATCGGTTTTCCAACTTTAATTCATTTAACGTGGGCAATGGGGAAGAATCTAGTACAAACATGGTGCATGGAAATGTTGGGGTCATGGATCATCCAGGACAAAAAAGTTTCTTTTAGATCAAAGCAAGATTTCTCCCTTTGCACCCACGCTCTTCGGTTCAGCCGGCCTGAGCTGCCGACTTGGGAGCTGGGGAATCAGGTTTGATAACCAGCGTCGGCTCAACATTCAGTGATTCTGAACAGATCACTTACATAGGCACAGAGAATACTTGTTGGAGCAGGGAACCAGCACAATAGTGAAAACATGTCCCTATCCCGTAAAACATTGGAGGTACACACAGTTAGAGCTGGGAGCAATGGCCTATGCAGTCAGTAACTTGGCCGAAAAAGAGCACAGTGGGGCTGAAACTCAATCATTAATGGATAGCTGTGGATCAGCTTAAAAAATAACAAAATTAGCTCAGAACATGGCACCTTATTCATTCGTTCTGCCGAGGAGGGCGCAACCATTGATTTTATCTCAATAAGCCACGGAGAACATATGAAAGTGAACGAAGGCAAGCGGCTGGCACAATGTGTATAGCATCAAATGCATTTGCCTACAGTTGGCTCCTCTTTATGTATGGTAGCAGGGAACAGGCAAATATATCAGAGATCTCGGTGCCTCAATTCCGGATGAACCTGCTGCGGTTATTGTCCTATTACTTACCGGTAATCTTCATTACTCCTGGTCCCGTTGTCCTCGTCCCATTCCTAACAAAGTGGAGATCACTATCTCCGCGACAGAAAAAAAGAACAGGAGCATGCTGGGATAGAGCATGCTGGGATACCTAACCCACTCCCTCCCGCTGGGAGTACATAAGCGGTACCAGCCCAGCATGCAGCCTGAAAATACCAAGCCAACAACCGGAAGGCCGGCCGCCAGGGAGGGAGGGAGGGAAGTAAGGAATGGGACGAGGACAACGGGACCAGGAGTAATGAAGATTACCGGTAAGTAATAGGACATTACCCTCAGGTCCCTCTAGTCCTCGTCCCATTCCTAACAAAGTGGAGAATACCAAAGCAGAGAACCCGGCCTTCCGGAACCTTAACAAAGCCAGGGGCACCAGACCGAGAAAAAACGGCACCCAACTGAAGCAGAAGGGAGCCCACAAGCAAACGCAGGCAGGAGCACACAACCAGCCACGCCCCCAACCAAGCCGACAGAGCCGAGACCCCAAAACAAGCAGGGGACGATCAAGAAAGGACCGCAAACGAGCACAAGACCCCCCAGGCAAGCCCGAAGGAGGCCCCGCACCCAGAGGCAAGCCCCAAGGGAACCTCCAGAGGGGCAGAAAGAAAGACCACCCCGCTCCCCGAACCGCCAGGGAAAGGGAGCCCCGGAGAAGCCGAAGCGCCCCAACGGAGCAACCCAGCCAGGAAGGGCAAACAACCAGGGAGAAAAACCACCAAGGGAGATGCCCACAGCCCCAGGCACCACCAACAGGGACAAAACAGGACATCCTGGCCCAATACTCAAGAGCGCACGAGAGCAGGCTGCACAGGGAGACTGGCCAAAGGCCCAGGAAGGAACACAGCAGGGCAAGACAGAGAGCGAACCCCCCAGAGCAGGGAAGAAGGCGACCCACAAAAGATCACACCAAGAGGCGAAGGGAAGGAAGAGGAGAACGAAGAGGCACGCCAAACCCAGAGAAACAACGAACGCGACCAACCACAGGACAAACCCCAACACACCAGGGGAAGCCACCAGCAGAGCCGCAAAGACTGAAGAGGGAGGAACCAGACAAGAAAACAGGCACCGACCCAGAGCAACAACCAGGATGAAAGGGGCCAAGGAACCCAGGCAAGGCCCCCCGCCCACTGACCAACAGCCGACAACCGCGGCAAAAAGGAACCGGAGGCACAGAAAACCCACAGAAGGCCCAGGCCAAAAGGCAGGAAAGACAAGCCGCCAACCCCAGCAGAGACACCGGACGGCCGCAGCCAAGGCCGCCACACCGGGAGAATAAAACCCGGGCACAGGAACCAGCCAGAGGCCAGGACCGAGGCAACCAAAAGCAGGAGACACAGGGACACAAACCCAGGAACCCACCCAAGCAAGGCCAGGGAGAGCAACAAGCGCCACCCAAAGCAGACTCCACACACGGCCAGTGCACAGCCAAGAGAGAACAACCAAGGGCCGAACACAGAACCGGGGAAACAAACCTCAGAACCGGGAAGGAGGAACCCCCACCAACCAAGAGCCGACCCACAGGTCAGGAGGACACCAAGGAACCACCCAAGGTGAACCCCAAGAAGGGTAAAACAGGAAGGACCAACAAGGAGGCCAACCGCCCAACAACGCAGGCTGCCCAGAAAGACCCAAGAAGCCAACCGGACAACCTACAAGCCAGCCAGCCCGGAGGTCCCCAATATGGAGCATCAGAACCCGAAAGGAGAGGCAAAGGGTCAACCGACCCAACCCCAAAAATCCCCAACCAAGAAGGGGCCCAGGGAACGGCACCAAAGCAAGCCAAGCCACCAAGAGAGGAGAAGTAGCAGGTGAACAGAGAGGGAGACCGGCAAGCCACAACCGTCAACCAACACAAAGGCCACAGCGCACCAGCCAGGCGCAAAGGAGCAGCACAGGAAAGGACACAGACCAACAGGGCCAGAACCACCGGCCATCAAGAGGCCAAAAAAGAGGCCCAAAAGCACCAGAGAACGAGTGGCCAGGGAAGAACCCAGGCAGGGACCCAGGCAGGGACCCCGCAAAGGGAGGCCAAAAACAAGGACTGCAAGGGAGCAAACGCCACAGAGGCAGAGCTGAGGCCCCAGCAGCACCCCAGAACACCCCAGGCACCCCCAAACCAAAGGAGAGGAGCCCGGAGAAACCAAAGGAGCACAACCCCCGGGGGGAGCGGGAACAGACCCAAAAAGAGAAGAACAAACCACGCAGAGCCAGAAAGAGCAACGGCCAGAGACACCACAGGCCGAAAGCAGTCCGCACGGGAGCGGGAAACGCACAAGCCCAAGGACAGGCCCACAAGGGGAAAACCACAGCCCCAGGGCCCAGGCAAAGCCAACCACCAGCACAAGGCCGAAAAAGGGGAGCGGGGACGCAGCAACGCGGCCCACACACCAGGGGAGGCCGACACCAGACCGCAACTGGCAGCCCCACCAACAAATCCACCGGCCAAGCCCAAGAGAAGGCACGGCGAGGAGGACACCGGGAACGACACCCACAAGCAGGAAAGAAGGGCACAAGGCAGCCTGAACCCACAGACAGGGAGGGGCACAGAAGCAGTGCACCCAAGAAACCAAGGAGCCACCCAGGCAGAAGCCAAGGAAGACCCACAACACCCAGCCACCACAGGAGGCAAAAGGAGCGGCAGCGAGAGGCAAAGGACCCCAAGCCACAAATAAGAGACACAAGAGGGGAAAAGGAAACCACAACAGGAAACCAAACCCCACCAGCCAACCCAGCGCAACACAACACATCACCAGGCAAGAGGCAAGCAGCAACACCAGCCAGAAAGCCCTACAGGGGCCCCACCAGGACAGCCCCGGAGCCAACAGCCAACCAAGACCAAGGCCAACCAGGACAGAGGGAGGTCACAACAGCCCCCCCCCCCCCCCGGGAACCCAAGAAACAGGGAGTCCGGAAGCACCAAGGACCCCGACGCAGGACGCAAGAAGTGACCCAGCCAAACCCAAGCAGGGGCCAAGCGCAAGAGCAGAGGAGCCGCAGACGGGGGAATATCAGGGGGCCGCAGGCCCACCTCCCCGACCCAAAACCAGCACGAACCTCACCCACAGGGAACCCGCTGGGGAAGGAGCCCACCAGCCCGGGCAGGAGGGCACGCCGGAGGGTAGGAGAGGAGTGAACGCAAGGGCACTGGCGCGCCCAGCCGCAACACCCAGACATGACCAGGCGCCAGCAGGGAGCAAAGGCCACAGGCCAGGAAACCCCACACAGCGAAGCCCAGAGCACCGGCCAGGCAGAGGGGGGCAGAAAGAAACAAGGCACCCCAAGCACGGGCCACGCCAACACCCCCGGAAGGACGCAAGAAGTGCCCAGCACCAGGAGACGCAGGCAGGCACCCAGACAGGCACGCACCAGGCCCGAATCCACAAGATCAGGCAGGAACCAACAGGGCGGACAGGCAGTAGGCGGAAGAAGCCGGACAACAGGCAACCAAGGCAGACATCCAACCAGGCACCAACCAGGGCGAACAGAAGCACGCAGGGCAGGAAGGCTGGAAGCCCACAGGCCAGAGGAACGAACCAGGCTGTACCCCACCCAAAAACGAAAAAGCCCATGAGAGCAGACGCGTGCACAGGGGAACGGGCAGACGGCCACAGCACCCGCCAGCCCCGGTACACCCCCAGCAGTGGAAAACAGGGAGCCAAGGCACAGCAGAAGAGCACAGCACAGGGAAGAAAGAAACCCGCTACGCGGCACCCACCAGGGGGACAGGCCAACACCACCAAACAGAGACCGTCCCCCAACCCCCCGCCCAGACGCCATCCAGCAACAAGCGCCGAGCAAGTGGAAAACAAGGAGGCCAGGGAACCCACAACCTGAGGAGGAAGCCCCCCTCCCCCGCAGCACCGGGAAGCAAGGCAGAGACACAGCACAGCGCAGAAAGCCACACAACGCACCCAACCCAGCAAGCAGGAACAGGGAGCGCCACAAGCCAGCACGGAAAGTCCCCAACAGGAATCAACCAGCAGACGGAGAGACCAGAGGATGCCGGGTCCAAGAGCACCAGAAAGCGCCAGCAGCAATCAAGGCGAGAATACCACCTAAGCAGCCGAGCAGGTCCCCCAGCCAAGACCGCCGAAGCAGCCCACTGGGCACAGCCAGACCCAGCCAGGCAAAGCACAGACCACATAGCCAGAGGGACATGTAAGCGCGAGGCAAACGTGAACAAAAGCGGAACCGCTATGCGGTACTCACCACAGGGGCAGGAAGAGCACACCAAAAGCGCCCTGCCCCCAGAGCCAGCCCAGGCGCGCTCCGAGACACCAGCGCCGGGCGAGGAAGAGGACTGCAGCAACCGGCCAGACACTGACCCCCATCAAGGTCCGCCCCTGCACCAACATCAAGAACAGCAGGGGCAATAGGGAGGAAAGAAGGCGAGCAGCACACCAACAAGCCATGCAGGGAGACCAGGAGCACCGCCCAGCGCAGCCCCCGGACCCCCATAACAGCCACATCAGCGCGTCTTCCAGCCTGGCCAAGCCGTAGGAAGACACGTGCTGTAACCCGGAAGAAATCCGGAGATCCGGCGCCCCAGCCGCAAAGGGCCAGGCGCCAATCAACGCGACTCCCAGCAAGCCCGGCAGGCCAGGAGACGCGGAACAGGATGTCGAGGACAGCCCAGCAGCTCGACGAGACATCCAAGGAAGAAACACACAGTTAGCAACACGTTCCATTCTGTCGGAAGACAGAAAAAAAGAACAGGCTGCATGCTGGGCTGGTACCGCTTATGTACTCCCTGCGGGAGGGAGTGGGTTAGGTATCCCAGCATGCTCCTGTTCTTTTTTTCTGTCGCGGAGATAGTGATCTACACTTTGTTAGGAATGGGACAAGAACTAGAGGGACCTGGGGGTAATGTGTGTCCCACTCAAGCCAGATGTCTTCTGTTCTTTTGCGACACTAGGCAGCATGTAAACTGTAAGTCCTTTACCAGTCATATTGTCTGCTAAACATACTGGGTTAGAACAGACACTGCCAAGTAGGGACAGTGAGGAATGTCAATCTCGTTCATCTATGGGAACATGGGGGTTACGGAATCACCCTACAAGAAATTTGTAGTGAGGAGGTCCATGCAGTTAGTAGTAATTTAGTAAGATTTATTCAAGCAGGTAACAAGTAGTATAACAAGTAGTTAAGTTTTGAAGAAGAGCCCCACCAGGAGCAGCCTGTCTGCTGCTCAGCCCATGCCTAACTGTCACTTCACCTCTCTGTGTCCCAACATTCCGAGGCTCATCAGACTCCAACATTCTATTGTGTTCAGAGCACAGGCAACAGCTGAGCAGGTGGTGGAAAATACATTACAATACATATGCAGGATACTACACATCCCTTTTCCTTCCAACAAAGGAACAAATGCATTATGTGATAAAATATAACGAGTGTGAACAAGGGAGAGATACTAAGGAAGGAAGAAAGTCCAGGTAAAGAGCAAACAAAGCAGAGCGAGGAAAAAGAAGTGAGAAGACAAGGAGGAGAAAGTACAGTGAAAGTAAGCAAAAGGGAAACCCAACCTCTACAACAATGAAATGGAAAGAAAAGGACAGTGAGACACAAGAGAGAATATACGAAAAAGAGGGAGACAGATGTACCAAAGACAACCCCCACGCACACCCACTGGCCAGGCAGGCAAGCAAGGAAAGAAGGACAACGTACGACGGGAACAGAACAGAAGAACACCCAAGCAACGGGAGAAGAGAAGGAAGAGATTCCTCCGGAACAAGGAAGAGCAAGAAGAACATTACAGAAAGGAAAAGACTGAAACACAAAGAAGAAATAACAGCAAAATGTGTATAATGCAGATTCCCAAGATGAAGAGGAAAAGAACATCAATAGGAAATCTGAACCAGGGAAATAGAGAAAAAGCGAAGAGACACAAACTGTATCTATATACTCCTCCCCATTTCCAAATGGACAATTCAAATAAGATCAAAGTGTGGAATTGCGTGTATAAACCAGCAATGTAACATCATAGAAAATTATAATGAAAGTAAATAACAATCGATGTGAAAAATACCCATGACCGTCTGCAACCCCAATGTTAAAGAGTGAGGAGCACTGTGAATGGGAAAAAAAACCATGACAAAGTAGGCCATGTAAAGTAAACCCCCCATGTAGAGGAAAACAGTACTGCCCTGTAAAGTTGGGACTATAACCCATAAGACGCCCTATGTGAGGGTGAATGAGGAAATGTAAATAGGACTGTGACCCCAGAAACTGTACCCTGTGTAAGGGAAACTATGTAAATGTAAATGGGATGTGACCCAAGAAACTGTGCCCTATGTAGGGGTATTCTCTTGACCCCATCCCTAGTGCCATTGCCATTGACTTCTATACCCATTCTCTTTCCTATTGGACCACTCTGGTCAACCTCTCCCTCAGTCAAGGCTCCCTTCCTGTTTCCTTCAAAACTGAGCAGGTCATCCCTCTGCTTAAAAAACCCACCGCTGATGCGAACGACCTCAACAACTACCGTCCCATCACTAACCTACCCTTTCTTGCGAAAATCACAGAAAAATGTGTAGCGAAACAACTCTCTCGCCATATCAAGGACAATGATCTTCTTGACAATTTCCAGTCCGGCTTCATTCAAAACTGCAGCACTGAAACAACCCTGCTGCTAGTGATTGATGACGCGCTGCGGATACTCGATTCAGGGGAGTCTTGTCTTCTAATTCTTCTTGACCTTACTGCAGCCTTTGACACTGTCAATCACAACACTCTCCTTAACACTCTTCAACAGAGAATGGGCATGGAGGGCACTGTGCTCAAATGGTTTGCCTCCTTCCTCTCAGCTAGATCCCAAATGATCAAAATAGCGAACAGTCTTTCATCTCCTTTAGCGGTCACTCAAGGTGTCCCTCAAGGCTCTATACTTGCACCCACACTGTTCAATCTCTATTTAGAACCGTTGGGAAATCTCCTGAGTAAATCCGGGATCCACTATCATCTATATGCGGACAACACTCAAATCTACCTTAAGGTGGCCTCCACTCACGATCTCTCCTTCCTAAGCTCTACTCTAGACTCCATTCAAAACTGGATGTTAACTCATCAACTGATCCTGAATCCCTCCAAAACTGAATTCCTCCTCCTCTCCTCCTCACTTTCTCCTCCCCCACTGCAATCATGGATGGATCAGACTAATCTACTGAACAATAAACCCATCATTGTCGAGAGCGCAAAATCCCTTGGTGTCATACTCGACAAAAAACTCGATCTACTCTCCCACATCGATTCCATTGCAAAGTCTGCTCGATACCAACTGTGCCTTCTTTGGGGGATTAGTCGCTTCTTCCTGGAGCACGACCTTAAAACCCTGGTCCAATCGCTGGTTCTCTCCAGATTGGACTACTGCAATTCTCTTCTTACTGGCCTCCCCAAAACCCACCTGTCCCCCCTGAAGTCTGTTCTCCATTCAGCAGCTCGTTTCATTTATGGGGCCAAAAGAAGCGACCACATCACACCCATTTTATCCACCCTCCGTTGGCTTCCCATAGAGGCAAGATCTAGCTACAAGACTGCCTGTATCACCCACAAAGCCTTGCACTCCTCCTCCCCTCGCTACCTGGCGAATAAACTGAAACTCTCTGGAGGCTCCAGACCATCACGTAATGCAGAAAATGTATTGCTTGAACCTCCCACTTTCAAGAAGGAAAGATCGATGGCCCAATCCTTTTCAGGCAACGCGGTGAGAATCTGGAACTCACTTCCGCCTCAGCTCCGGACCACCACCTCTTCCCAGGCCTTCAAAACTGACCTCAAAGCTCTCCTCCTTCAAAGACACTTCCAAATTTAATTTACGCCCTCTATTTTCTGAAGGAAGTCCTTCCATTATAGGAAATTCTGTTCTCCATGCCTATAGAAATGCCTTCCCAGTGTGTTTTTGTGTTTTGAGTGTCTGCCATTTAGTGCAGTATTATACCTCTACTTGTACTTTGTACTCTTGTGTAACATGCACACGTCACCTTTCCTTTTGTAACGTATCGTTTGCTACCTCTTGTATTTTGTTTGCTTTTGATACATGCACAACGACCACCACTGCCTCATGTAACGTAACTTTTGTTTTAGTGTTTTGAGTGTCTGCCATTTATTGCAATTTTTTACCTCTGTGTACTTTGTATGCTCTTGTAACCTGCACACGTCACTTTTTCCTTTTGTAATATCGTTTGCTACCTCTTGTATTTTGTTTGCTCCTGATACTTGCACAAATGTCACTATTGCCTCATGTAACGTAACGTTTGATTTTGTAACATGCTCACTTGTCATTTTTCTACTTATGTATCATTACTGCTCCTATTGTGAAGCGCTCTGACACCTTCGGGTAAAGTCCGCGCTATATAAAAACGCATTAAATAAATAAATAAATAAAAATAGGGGTACCTGTGTAAAATGTAAATGGGTCAGAGACCCATGGAAAAGTGCCCTGAGTTAGGGTGAAAAACGTATGTAGCCCGTGTTGGCAAACGTGTGTGTGAACCCTAAGGCACCCCAAACAACGGGAAATATTACATGTAAAGTGTGGGAATGCAAAATAACACACGAGGTCAAGAAAGTGCAAAACATGTCAATAGCATCACATATTATGGGGGAAAAATCCGCCGATAAAACCCAGGAGTGAGGGGAGTATGAACAGTCCCTTGAGCAAGATGCTAAACAGAGAAAGTCATGTGTGGACAGAGTCTAATGGAAGACTCGAGAACTAGCTGTTAGATCTCAATGTGATGTTGCCGCCCTCGTGCACTGCCAACTTTTAAATGTATCAAAGGTTCATGTGGCTCAACAACCATGGGCAACATGTACGTACTGACTTCAGCACATGACCCAGTGAGTAGCATTGTCTTGGTCCTGGGAGGTGCCAGAGATACGTAGCTAACGAGCAATCCCCTAAACTGGCAGTAAAAAATACACAGTCAAAATCTTACATTTCCATTAAGAAGCCTAACGTGAGCGGTAGCGTCACCAATTTCCTACGTAGTGATATAGAGCAACAGAGAACCTTGATCCCGTGACTAACAATTGCCCAGGAGCATTGCGTGCTGTTTACAATCGCAGCGAGGCAAAATGGAGACACGTACACAACGTGCTGCCGGATAGCTCACAGGACAGAAGAGCACCAAACAGCGTCTATGATTCAGTGCAGTACTGACGTCACAGAGGGTTCATGAGGAAAATCCGCGTGGTCCGCTAAGTGAGGAGAACAGCCCGCGCAGAAGGCACTCAAGAAGAGCAACGGAATCAGGGCCGGACTGGGAACCAAAACCGGCCCTGGCAAAGTGCTCGGCCGGCCCCCCGGGGCTTGGGGGTGCCGCCGAGCTCTTTGCCAGGGCCGGTTTTCGGCCAGTCCGGGCCTGAACGGAATTAACGGTTATAACTGCCGCAATACCGGTAAGGCAATTGAATTCTGTGGAGAATGGCAGGGCTGATGTGTAAATGCACAATGGAGACATGAAAGCGCACGGCAAATAAAATTACTGGATTCACCAGGCAAAACTCATAAAGCGCGATGACATGAAGACAATCCTCACAAGACACCGACCATAAAAGTGTCCAAAATGTCAATGTCCCAATTGGTGAAACTTCACTATGCAAACATCAGATAAACGTCTACCAGGCACAGGAAAATAGTAGGCATAGTTTTAGGTCAGCACGAAGACCTGTAGGCATTCCTCTTCTATCAAAGACATAACACGTGACAACAGTGTTAATTACTGCCAACGTTACCCCTCACATATATACATCAGATATGCCTCTCAAAGATCACTGTAGATGAGGGGTGATTCCAGCACGATGTATGTGGCAAAGGTGGAAGAATTTACTAAGTGGATGATGACACAATAGAAATACGTAGAGAAACATCACAGCAGCCACACTAGTGCAACTCCAGACGAAAGTCAGCAAAATGTGCACAAGATCACACAGTGCAGGGAGAGCCGCACAACAGCGTCTGACGCACAGATATTAGTCAGACACAGGAAACTCCCTTACTGCTTAATGTTGAATGAAGACCGACCTTGCACGACCACATACTCTTATAACAGTTTTGAAATCGTAGTGTAATGACAGGTAACTGAAAGTTGTAGAAGGCGAACTGTAGAGTTAATTACAATGTCCACATAGTGTAGAATAGAAAAGCACAGAACGCCTGGGCTGGGGCTGTCCAATGGTGAGGACACTGGTGGGGCTGAACGGCGTAGTGCTTCATCTTACTTGTATTGTCTTCTTTTCTTTTCTTTTTGATGCTTGTTTCTCGCTTGTATTCGTTCTTCATGTTGATTGTAGAACATGCTTGTTTCTTGTTGGAAATTTTCCTTTCCTGTGGATACCTCCACTTTTGTACATTGTGGTAGTAGCCACCGTAGTTTCTTTAAGACTGCGCCATCATCTCCAGGTCCACCTGTGTTCGCCAGGTACCTTAGATCCGCTTGTTCCACGTAGGTACGTCACCAACTCGTCGCCATCAAAGGTAGTGAGGAGGTCCACGCAGGTAGTAGTAATTTAGTAAGATTTATTCAAGCAGGTAACAAGTAGTATAACAAGTAGTTAAGTTTTGAAGAAGAACCCCACCAGGAGCAGCCTGTCTGCTGCTCAGACCATGCCTAACTGTCACTTCACCTCTCTGTGTCCCAACATTCCGAGGCTCATCAGACTCCAACATTCTATTGTGTTCAGAGCACAGGCAACGGCTGAGCAGGTGGTGGAAAATACATTACAATACATATGCAGGATACTACAAAAATAAACCTGGCAGCACGCCTGCTGATATTATTCATTTCTTAAAGAAATCTCTGCCTCCTTTTGTTTGACGGCCCATACTGTAGCGGATGGTCTCAGTGGAAGAAAAGCAGACAGAGAAATTTGGCATGAGGCCACGTCTTCACCCATGGACAATGGGACCAGCCTCATGCACCCAATGCTTAGCTCCCCTACCCCATTGCAAGGTCAAGTAACACCAATGGGGGCGAGGATTTTTTGGTGAAGATTGAAGTAGAGGTTCCTTTCCTGCGGGGTGCAGCTTCAAGAAGGGTGTTAAACCCTGCATAAGTAATGGGTACAAGAGGAAAGAGTGGGTACAAGTGCTTAAACAGGCATAGCACATCAGGTCCCTGCGCCAGCAGGGTATAAGGTATAGCCCGCCGAGTATGGGGGGCAGCAACCGAAGGACGGCGGACAAACCAAAACGTGAACCGTATACTACCATGGCACAGATAGGGCTACGACAGGGGGCCTCATACATCACGGTCGGAGTAACCCGAGGTCCCCGGGGTCCCACTTGTCCCCGTGCTACCATCTGGAGGACGGAGTACACCTGACAGGGGTAGGGATGGATATGTTCCTGCTAAACAGCATAGGGGTACTCGAGCAGATGGGTTTCTCATAAAAGGGAAGGAGCAAGTGAGCGAAGGGGGAGCTCCCTCCGATCGGGAAACCGTTGGTAGCGGGGTGGAAGAAACACAGCAAAGTTGGAGAAAAGAGACAAAAAGGACTAGAGGCAGATGGAAGGCTCACACAGTGTCCTTTTGGGATGCCTCACGGCAGGGGCACTGAGGGAGCTAAGGAGGGCAAGTTGAAGCCGTAAACAGCAGAACCAGAGGCCCAGGCGCTTAGGCCCTCCCACAAATAGACTGTCTGAGAGGGCATATCGACAAGGAGTGGACATTCATAATTTGAAAGACAATGAAGCATGCGTTAACATGGATGTTTATGAATAACCAATGAACTTCAAATGTATGACCATGTTATGTTTGAATAAACTGCAACATTTTACGGCACCATAGCATGTTGTCAAGTGGTGTAATTTAAGGTAAAGGGACGCAGTCAAAGTTCAGGGGAGGCGGAGGTGGACTTGCCTGTGACAGGCGTTAAAAGAAAACGGAAAATACCCCCTCTTCCCTCTTCCCCCTTCCTTTGCCGTGGTGCACTCAATGGTAGATAAAGAAAGCCATCGGCCTTCCATTTTCTAATCCTTCATCGTCTCAAAAACTCAAAAAGCATGGCTGAAAAAAAAACATTTTTGTAGAAGGTCCCATAGAGTAATTTTTGGAGTTTTTGCTTCTGAAAGATATCCAAGTAATAACAACAGTTTATACTGCACACATGCAGGCTACACACTGAATTGTTTCATATCATTTGGTACAGTGTCAATATTACACAACTCATTGGTACTCATTTTATTGACCTCAGCAAGATGAGCTGGCTTTACTGAGATTTGAACTTGTGACCTGTTTTTCATCACTTTAGTCAAGGCAGAATGTTCAACTGGGAGAAGAGAGGAGACTGACAGAGCCCCTGAGTAAATGTAACACTATTTTGTTAAATATGGCATGCACCTGAATCAGTGCTTAACCAGTGTGATTTAAACATACGGATTTAAATATATAGCTGACAGGTAAAATAATATGTAATGAATGTTATATAATGGAGATTTAAAAAGCATAACTAATACCGAACACATTGTTTTTTAGGAGCTAAAAGCCAGCCAGCATGATACATGAAGCTGTCACCAGATAGACTATGAAGACACGAAGATATATCATAGTTTATTTTTGAAAAATGTTGGCGTCCGACCCTAAAATTGAGAGTCTCACCCCGAAGGTACTGCACATGAACATAAATGGGGCAATGGGAAAGTTAACATAAGCAAGACAAACAATCTGAGCTGGGTATCAATGCAGCCGCATGATGGGTGGTGGGAGGGAGGAAGGAATACCACCCTCTACGTCACCTCCTCCCCTGCTGTCGCCTCTGGATGCACATCTGCTCCGGAAGCTGAGTGTGCATTTTAAGTTATTTAGGGTGTGCTTTCTGTTTATTCTTTGTTTACTTGACCGACCTGCAGGACAGATCTGAATCTTTCTGCTTTGAACCGTTTCTGGTAAAATATTTATACACACTTGTCATGTATAATTTCGTTTTCATAACTTCTATTTCCTCCTAGGCTTATTTTTCAACCTTCTCTATTGCCTCACATTTATTGGGAATTTGCTTGTTTTTCATATTTTTCTTTTCTGTTTCTCTTGTTTTTACCTATGGAGTAGGGGGCAGTCGGCATAACCCCTCCACACGCACTCCTTATTTTATCTTTTCCTTTATTTCCTGCTTGGGTCCTCTTCCATGCGCTGTGTCAATAGCCACAGCAAATGAATGCTCCTTGTAGCCGACACTCTTTTTTATTTTCTATTTTTGTTATGCCTTCTCAAAGTTTACTTGAAGGAAATAATGAACCTTTCGAATTGTGTGAGACTTGTCACATTCGACGTGTTATATTTTTATCTTCCGAATTTTGTGGCACTTGTGACTTTCGAAGTGTTATATTTTGAAGTCACGGTTTAGTTTAGTTTGCAATGGCTTCCAAAATATCACTTATGGTCGATTAGCATGGGCTTGAGGAAAGAGTTAATAATGTTCTTCAATAGGATTACTTGTAGGTTTGGAACATATTGCATACTTTTGTGGGATTCACACAGAATTCCAGGAGTAATCCTAGAGATCTAAAACTGTTGTTAACCTGAAAAGGGAATTTCCATGCACAAAATGCATGCTTGAAGAACTTGGACTATGGGGACAGTTCTGGATGAGTAAATGAAACAGAAAAGTGCATTTTCACATGTTACTTTGGTTTTCTTCTCTATTTTTCTACACCTCTCCTGAAATATGGAGGTACTGCTTTTGAAAGGCACTTACTCCGGCATATGACAGGATGAGTTTGGGAAGTGTTTCTAGGCTGGGAATCTACTTGAAAGGGGAAGGTCGATACCCAAAAAAGTACAACCGTATGGGTGTTCATCTACTTCAACAGGGTGTCCCTCCCACAAAAACTTTCCTTCACTTTTACCTAAAGTTACGAATTCAGAAAATCTACCGTAACGGCAGGTTTTCTATGTTGGTAAATTCACTATGCAAGGGTAAAATGTAAGCTGCACATATCTTCATTCTGTAAATCAAGATGCAGAAGTTGCCATCATAAAAAGCTGCTTTAGATGTGAAATACATTTGTATTTTCTTACAGTACTACTGCCCATGTTGGTTGAAGCATTGTACAGTGGGCCACAGAAAGCATTTGTTAACTAGCCGAAGATGGAATTAAAATAATGTACTATTTATAGATATTTATAACATTTGCTAATTGAGACCTCTATTCTTTTGCCCATTATTTTAATAAAATTGCAGGCACTGGGTGCTTTTCAGTTGTGATCCCAAAATTACCAATAGAAGTTGCACCTACTCATCTTCCATAACATTCTTCATACACCACCACAGTGGGACTTGCACAGCTAACAGTAATAATTTCATATCAAAGCACTAAGGCCTCGTGTAGAGTTTGGGCAGACAGGATACTAATTTCCTCATCCTCAAAACAGACAAAAAATAACTATGTGTCTGGAAATGGCTGATGTTTGGCAAATTTTCAGTGCCTTAATAGGATCCGCCATGCCAGAGGATTCTCAGAAAGCATAGAAATCTCTGCAAGGTCGGCGGGGATCGCTAAGTACGGTGGACGGTAGTCCAGCCAAGGTGGTGAACGTAATGAGTTCCATCAGGCTTTCGGATGGCAGGCTGCTGGCATGTTCATATCAGGCCTTTAGCTTGATGGGTAGCTGTCATATTTGAGGTGGCTGCTCAGGAAACTTGTTTTCCAAAAACAAACATTCAAAGCGGGATAGTCAGAGTTGGTTTTCGTAAAACAAATATTAGTGACCCTGACACCCTGGGAGTTTTCTCCCAGAGTATGAGGGTAATTTTTCTATTTTTTCTCTTCTGGGCTAAACAGCACTGAAAAAAAGTACATCAGATCATCTGTTCTAAATAGAGCAGCCTGTCTAATGTACGCATACTAACAGCCCCAACCAACTCAATCGGCCATGATAGCGAGGTTACTACCGTCGGAAACAGGCCAGTTTGCCCTATTCTAAATATAGTGGGTGGACTACCATTTTGAAGGACAGGGTACTCCCTGACGTTTGTGGTGAAATACCTTGTCCACCAAATTCAGGCCCTAAGTAAATTTGTGCAGTAACAGATCTATTACTCACAAACAACTTTACATATGGCGGATTGCACAGAAATTCTAAAACAACTAGTCCTCTAAGATGCATGAGCATTGATCAGGCTACAAAAGGCATGGCCCACCACGCTGCGTCTAAGTGGCAGGTATTTGTCTTTCCTGTACTACATGCTTCTTTGCTCAGAATTGTGTTATGATACTTTTGGATTGATTTCAGGATTTACGACAATGTGTTAAGGACAAGGCCTAATTCCTGAAAGCAGAGCTGCAATTCTATATTGTTGTAGACTCAAGCAAGACAAGCATTTGCAATGCAATAGGTCTCGCATTATTAAAGTTTGAGCTATTGGTATTGCTAAATAATGCAACACCAATAGCTCAAACTTTAATAATGCGAGACCTATTGCATTGCAAATGCTTGTTGCTAAAACTCTGATTGATTTCTGAACAGGCGTTAAGTCACTCCTTGTCAGCAATTTAGTTCCTGGTTATATTTCACGTTTTACTTAATCTTGCATTTCCTAAAAGAATTGGCTGTTTCAAGAATGCTGTGTTTTCGTGTAGCATATTACTATGGTATAGCATATACGTAAAAATCAATCACGCCAAGTGTTCCTAGGAAGTTGATTGAGCAGAGAGTGAAAAGAGGGTGTTGAAGAGGAAAGGAAAGAAATCAAATATAACATAGGCAGATAAACGAGATGTGGAGATAAAAGGGCATGCATGTCTAACATAGACTAAAAATAAAGGGAGTGATTGCGACACCCTGGAGACTACTTCTCCTTTCACATGCATCAGAAAGTTTGCCACCTGCCCGTTTTTCTACCGGCATCACCGTATTTCAATTACCCGGCCGGTACAAAAATAAGCAAAATCCCCTAAAGAAGGTATTTTTAGCCCTTATGTGTACATACGTCAAACAACAAATATAAACAGCAAGCACTTTGAAATTAGTTCTGGAACTGCATTAACAATCCCTGACTAATAAAGAAAAAAAAGGCAGAAAAAGTCATGTTCAAAATTAATACATACCATTTTGTTTAATGCCCTATTTTGTATCATGTTCTGACCTTTAAAAACTCTTAAAACATCAACAAATGCCCGGTATTTTTGTCTTGGAAAGGTGGCAACCCTAGGCGTCAGTAATGTTTAATTCACCATCTCAGAATTTAAAGATTAAAACATTTTAAATGTTATTTGCAACAAAATCATTGTTCCTCATTTATCTTAAATAGCTAACAACCGTAAGCAAAGCCAATAGTCCTGGCTAGTTTAAGGTGTATGTCAGTTGTAGCGTTATATATATGGATCCAATAACAGAAAGCTTAGAGAGGAATCAAAGTTTGGGTGGCATACTGTGGGAATTACAGAAATGTAGATTACATGTTCAAGCCTTGTCATTAATTACAAAAACACGTCACCTGGGTCTGGTAGCTTAGTGGACTAATGTGTCCACTGCAGGGGCCTATGTTTGACCTCATGGTTCAGGTCTAAATCCTGGTAGGCGGACTCAGCCTTTCATCCTTCTGAGGTCTATAAAATGAGTGAGTACCACTGAGTTGGGCAAACAATAATCATCTGTTTTTCAGTGCCAAGAAGCCCATCTGGGTGAATGTGCGCTTTACAAATACATGTGTTATCTTATGTTTGGAGACCCACCCTACTTTACATCCCACATTACACGTCCTACATGGACGCTAGCTCCCTGACTGACAGGCACGATTGCTGCTTGTAAGCGCTACAGCCCAAGTCTATCACTTTCAGCAGAGTTCAGGTTTCCGAAGTTTATTCTTCACGTCTCACTGCCATACAAAGATCAGATCCAATTAAAAAGCCTTGCAGTTAATCAGCTTTAACAAGATCTTGGGCACGCGACCTTCAGACAATGTTTAAATTCGGAGGCTTACTGGAATTTCAAACAAAATGCGTGTTTTTGTTTGTTTTACAAATAAACAGACGCCCCTGTATGTGAATTAAAGCGCGTTGTAACATAGCTTCTCTTGGAAAAATCCTCGGTCAGACCATTACAGACATGTCTCATGACAAAGTAAACATGTTTGTTCGGGGTCACCAGACCAGTTCATTAAAGTGCAAATAACAAGATAAAAATCTCTCGCAGGAAGTGGGATAAGGGAGGGGGTAGGGGAGAGAGGCAATGCAGGCTGGCAAATGGTGAGCACTTTTCGCGGGCGGCCGTGCGGCCGCGAAAGTAAAAGAAAACGAATGCTGTCAGGCTGCCAAATGGTGCGCGCGCCCGGAGCACATGCACTGTAGTTGGCGGCCTGAAATGCACTCGTTTCCACTTCCAAAAGCGCTTACTATAAGTCTCGCCAGAGCAGCGCTAAAGCGCTGTCTCAGGCGAGACCTAAAAAACTGGAGGACCCTCACATTGTGCTTGCTTGTTAAAGCTTGTGTCTTGCATGTCACAACCAATGATAACTCACATTTAGCACAATACATGGTGAACAGAGCCGACACACTCCCCTTTCATACATCCAGAGGTCAGTTACTGTATCTTGGATCTCCTGACACCGAATCTGGTTCTGCAGCCCAGAAGTGCTGATTGCAGCTCTTAATTCCAGGCCCTGTTATCAATATTGGATTCAGAATCCTATGTGCACACTTACTGGACTTCTTCCTGACTCACACCAAAACAGATCTAAGAGCCAGATGTAACATGTCACAACATAGCATATGCATTTGTAAAGTGCAGTGTACGTACTCCTCGGGTACTGAATAACAGACGTTTATCGTTTCCCAACTCAACATTGCACATTTTATCGACCTTGGGATGATGAAAGGCTGAGCTAACCTTTCAGAATTTAAAACTTTGACCATGGGCTCCAATAAAGCCCTGCTCAAATTGGCAATTGTCATCCAAATTCCCAATGTGCACTGTACAGTTTTGGAAGTTGCAAATAGTTTTGCAAGTCACACAGAAAATGGTGTAGTAGAAGGGCATTCCATTCCTTCATGCTACTTGCAATAAAATGTATCCCTGCATTGCAACCGCTGCTCCAGTAGCACAATAGTGATTGCTTGTCAATGAGATATGGTAACCATTCACAGCTGCCTGCATTGGAGGGAGTAGTAGTTCCATATATCACTAATTGTCCCCACTGCAAAGTCCCCTTCAATGGGTGCCATTCTGTAAAATTGTGACCCCTGTGATTTATGTGACAGGAGTTATAATGCCAGTGCTTTGTGAAAGTGCAAGCGGACACAGACGTCCGCTGTGCCTTTCAAGACTTCATGAGTGCATCCAGAACCTTTTTGTGAAGACTGCTAAATGCACCCTCATGAGTTTTCATGAGATAGCATGTGTGCAACTCATTGTAAAAGGATCTTTATGCTATGATGAATTAGTATATTCATCACAATGCAAATCACTGATCAGGCCTCAACGCAGTGCTGCAACCTTGGCCAGTTTATACATATGGACCATCAATACTCTTTCTGACCAAGCCTTATTCACTTACCACATAAGCAGGTGTGTTAAAACTACAATACCACAGGCGTACTCAATGCCCGCCATTTTAAAAAAAAGAAGGCCAATTTAATTTAATCTGATTTGGAAATTGAGCTATTGAGGAGGAGGATTCCATTGGTGGGTACCATCCACAACTCTCAGGTAGCCTTTTTAATGTAAATGTTGCTCACATTAATACTTGGCCCGATCCTCTACAAGTGCATTTTAGATCAGAAGTGTGCACATTCATGCTTCCCTGCTGTCACTGGTCTCTCTCCTTCAGTGAAGCCTTCAGCGCGGATTTTTTTGTTAAATTTCTCTTCAGTTCTCCTAGCTAGACAGACCTCAGATCTCCTCAAAGGGGATCCAAACACCACAATGAATATATTTAAAATGCATCGTTGGATAGCCTCTTAGAAAGAAAATATGCATGCCAACACCTAATTATGCCAGATTTACCCAGTAACTTCTAAATACATGCATTAGCAATTCCAGTAGCTCTGGCTTTAGAGGAATGTTGTATGGTAACGTGAAGCATTATACGTTAATAACATGGGATTAGCAAAGAAAGGTCAGGTGAGCATTGCACTGTCATGCCAACTTACATTTGCTAGTTATTTAAGACACTGTAATAGCTTTTGTGTGTCGTGGGTGTGCCCCTGAAAGTTCAACATTAGGCAGCGGGATAAATAAAGTGACCACAGCTGGTTGGGGGCAAGCACTGTTTTGTGGAAGCACACAGCTTCTGCCCAATCAAAATATGCAATCTTGGCTCCCAACATGTGGTCAGAGCTAAATATCCTCTCAAATGATGCTCACATAACTGTTTGGTGACTGCTGCGCTGTCAAGCCAGACCATAAAAACAGAAATACAATGGGAACTGGAGAACCTATGACATTTCAACTGCGAAGCCAAGTTCTGCTATTTAGATCAGTTCCATAAACATAAGCACTATGTTAGGTGAGTAGCAGTAACATCAAACACGTGTTTGTAATATTTCCAATTTCCCAAAGAGTTTATTTTCCTATTTTCCATGAAATATATCAATGAGTCACAGCATTTCACATCTCCGATACTTTGCAATAAAACATGTCAGCATTTCAGGTAATTTAATATACAAGAGAACAACCACTGGCAAAGCAATTAGGCCCGGTCTTGGCCAAACCAGCATTTTTTGTTATTTGGTTATTTTCTTTTTTTAACAAACATATGCAATAGTCATTAAGAAGTGTACAAGTAATAAAAAGTTAAAAAGTTAAAACGCTTGCATCTAAAGGTGGCATGTCAAATAACTTAAATAAAAGCAGACATGAAAGCAGAGATTGACCGTCTTGACACTAACATGTACTAATTTCTTGGTAAATGTTCACATGCATGAGAACAATTTTCTGTCATTCACATCAAAGAGAGCCAAAGGCTGAAGTGGGCTGACATATTGCTCCGTGCTGCAAGCTATGATAGGAGAAAGCAAAATGTGGATGCCACCTCCGGCTCCTGGTTGTCCTTGATGGCTACGGGACCTCATGGCTGCAGGAGTCAAGCATCCCTTCTTCGCACCTGAAGCACCCGACATCGGTGGGCATACGTCTACCGAGCCCCTGGGCACTCTGAAGTGACCCAGACTCTGTCCCCTCTGCTTTCAGGTTCCTTCCATCCAGAATCCAGGCTTGGATTCCACCGGACCCTTTTCACCTTCACGGCAGCAGTACTTCTTCACAAGCTCCCATAGAGAACAACAGAGGTTTCCGACACCACTTCAGACCTATGCACCCGGCTCACCTGGGATAGGTAACTCTGATACTACGGTATCCATGGGTGGGCTGGCTCTCTAACCTCTTGAGTTCCAACGGGTTTGCTCGAAGTCCTCCTAGAAGGGTCCTTAAAGTTTAACTTTACATCCGCAACTTTCCCGTAGTGTTGTACGGAGCACGCAGTTGTGTTTCCTCACTGCACTTGTCCTCCGTGGGTCTCCGGTGTCATCACCTTGGGTGGTTCCTTGGGGTCCCAGTGATTCTACGTGCACTAGGCACTGTGTCTAGTCAAGTCGTGATTGTTATACCACTATTTTAGAATATGGTTCGGTCTCCCCATGGAACCCGCTGTGTATTGTCCTACTTACAACTGTTCTATTGATCTCGTAGTGTGTGCTTTGTGTTCTATCCTCGTGTGGAGGATAGTAGAGAGTGTTATATTAATAAATACATATTTTTATATACCTACTTTGTGGTTTTTCATTTAGTCATTCAGGAGGTGATACTCTGGTAAAACAAGCTGCTTTACATTCCTTCAAGATTAAGCCTGAAGGCTGCTCTTCATAGCTACCACTAGGATAGCTTTCAATAAGGTTATGTTTGACCTCATACATCATAAGGGTCGTGTGGATTGGTAAAAGGTGCCCACTTCAATTAGTGGACAGCATATACCAAGCCACCTTCTAACAAACGTAATCATTTATTAGTGCACTTTTCTATTTAGGTCTCGCCTACAAGCATCTTTCAGCTATTTGCTGTCGAAGATGTAATGTGTAATTACCAATACTTAAAGTGGGCTTTGGTTAATTTTTCTTGTCAATCTGATTTGCCTGCTTTTTATTCAGTGGCTAATCGTTGACTACCTGTGTTTATTTCTTCCCTAATCTAATCCAACTACTTCTTTATTTTTTTTTCAGCACTGCATGGTACTGCAGTTGTTTTCTTGGTCTCTCCTGTTTGCAGCTTCAATACCTCAATATCCCTGTCCTCTCTGTGTTGCCCATCCAGCTCCTCCATTGCTCATCCCACCGCTCACTGTTGATGGAGCGTTTTCTCATTTATTTGCAGCGGGAGTATTCACAATTTACTTAACTCACTCCAACTGCACTGGGCCCTCCTATGATCAGAGTGGATGCTTTTGTAGCTCAAATCTTCTAAACTTCCCAATCATTACCTTTTCTTAGGTGAGTTTTTAAGACAATAGGAGGGTTGATTTTAGAAATGTTCAACCATCTCCATTATCCAGGACCAAATCCCACCCTATGCACAGTTTCAATGAAGAAACATAGACGCAAAATAAGTCTCTATCACGTTTAAAGTTGTAAAGTTATTGTATTCCGGCGGACGGCACTCCCCAGGAAAACCGGGACCAGTGCTTTTTGATGGATGTATGACGATGCCCCCTGGGGTGATTCCAAAACTGCTTTGTACCTACTGTGGAGCCCGAGCAACCTTGGCTGATGCCTGGTGGAACTGTTCTTTGCAGCTATAGAGGAGTCTGGCTTTGGTTCACCTCCTTGGCCGTCACCTACTCAGCCTGACATCTGACATTGTTTTCCTCGCTCCCCCCACTGTTTTTCCTCCCCCCTCCTTCCTCCTCCCTCCGTTATGTGTTGCTCCAATTGCTGTAACTATGTAACCTGTAACTCGCTGATCCTGTAACTATGTAACCTGTAACGCACTGATCCTTATGTAAAGCACTCCGATACCTCCGGGTCTAGCCAGCGCTATATGAAACTTTATAAATAAATAAAATAAAATAAAATAAATGACACACGAAGGGACCAACGGATGTAGAGGCCTGACTGAAAGCCCTCTATATATATCTATGTATGTATTTTTATTATGATTTTGTTTTAAACATGAAACTGGTGAGGCAGCTAAAACTGATTTTAGACTAGACCTAAAAAACATAACACTGGGACTTAAACATTCCTCTTCTGTACCAGCTGAGTATAAATAAAGCACGGTATTGATTGATAACTTCTCACAAATTCCCACTGGTGACATCCTGAAATATCCAATGTCAAAAAAGTGCAGCTGCTAATACACCAAGACACATAATAACAACAAGCATTGGCATAGCCAATAGATCTCGCCTTTGGGACCTGCTACATAACTAAATACTTATAAGGTCCCAAAGGCGAGACCTATTGGCTATGCCAATGCTTGTTTTCTTTGGCTCGTAACACTTCATACAGTGCTCGTGGTTTCAGTTCACTCGCTCCGTCCTCCCTCTATTCTTTTTTTTAAATAAGTTTTATATAGCATGAACACCACCCCAATGTATTATTAAAGCACTTAGTATGAGCGCCAGTTACTCTGCACAAGACCATTTTCTTTTTTGTTGGAGAAGGGAGATTAAGTAACTTGCTGAGTTGCCCAAGATCACAGGATGTTGCTTCAACGCCGAAAGAATGCTTTACGTGAGTGGCAGTTACTTTATGCAAAGGACACATTCATTTTGTAGAAACTGGGAGATTAAATGATTTGCTCAAGATCACAGGATGTTGTGCCGACGTCGAGACTTGAACCGGTTTTCTAGCTCTGTAGTCGCCAGATCTGCGCATGCAAGCCACAGAGCATCCTCTGGTGCCATCTGTTGTCTGTGAGATAAGGCTCCCAGGCTTGCAAATTAAAAATCGTCTGTCCCCCATTGCATCCCAGCAACATAAGAACCCGGGTTTAAAGCTCCACCTCATGTGTGTGTGACTACATCGTGCAGACTGTGAGGCTGCCACACCTTGTGGCTTCTGTTCTGAGTACTTCCGTCAGCCGAAAGGCTCACGGATTTGTGGTCCGTGCTTCCACATCCCAAGTGATGCGACCCTCTTTTACTCAGCAATACCTAATGCTTTTTAGGTCTCGCTGAGCCCAGCGCATGCGCTGGCTCGGAGAGACATTTTGTATGTGGGCTTTTCAAAGTGCTGCTGAAAACTCGTGCGTCATCGCGATCGCGATCACTTTCGTTTTCAGAGCGATCGCGATCACGATGACGCACGCGCACACACAACTCCCGCTTCTCCCCCTCCCCCACCACATATTGCGTCTCCGGCCGCTCGCGCGCGGCCAACGCTTGTTTTTAGAACGCGCTTCATGCTCTTTTATATCCCCCCTCCCGCTTTGCACTTTCGCGTCACTTTCACGGCCGCGCGGCCACTCACTTTCATTTTCTTTCCGCGGCCATTGTGCTCCTCTCTGGAACACGCAGACTTTCAGGTTACCTTTGCATTTTACAAGTTCTACCTTGTTTAAAGGCAGTGCTAGCGGATCTGAGCCCAGGATGTCTCCAGCTTGCTTTAAGTCGATGTGCACGATACAGTGAAGATCTTGGGGGCACTGTGCGCACACCCTATTACTCCATCTATATTGCTCAAATCGCTCTCCCCCATCGCCGTATTATTGCTTGTCCCGCCACCCAATTACCATCCTCCTGCTGTAACTTGCTCCTTGCTGTGCCCCGTACTGCTTGCCCCTATCACCATCATGGGGTATTGCTTTTTTTTGCCATCAGTTACATCTCTTTTCTCATCCCTGTCCCTCTCCATCATACCCACAGATACACCCCCATCCCATCTCTCTCCACACTCCCTTGTATATGTTTGTTCCCCTCCATCCGTACGTCACCGTTTCTTGTTAACACGAGGTGTTTACGATATGGAACAAAGCTGTAGTCAACTCGGGTGCCCGGCAGACTCTGCTGTTTGTTTACTTTTCGCACATCCGCTCCTACTTTTAACAGATTGTTGCAGCTCAGTGCTCTACCTCTCTCGCTCTCACCACACACGCACATCTAATTCCCTCTTCACCCTCTTACCTCGGGAAGCACTAATGAAAGTTTGCAAGCTTCTCTAACAGAAACAAGAGATTTGCAGCACTGAGTGAAGCAGTGCAATTTGTTCTGCCCGCATACTGAACAGCTACCATTGGGGAAGCAGCATTGTGAGTTCCACCACACATAGCACAAACAGCGTGGATAGAGGTGCAAGCCTGACGTCCCCTCCTCCCCCGCACACCGTTGTATTAAGTGAATTGTTGTAACTGGTCGACAACTGGAATTGCCACCTGTCTACCGTCGTCCATGCGCTATACGCACGTCACGGGCAGCCTCAGTGCCAGCGACTCCCTAGAACACGGATCACTACAGGAAGTAATAATGCACGTTTGCCTTATTCTCACTGAACAGTGCACAATGATGAACTACAACAACACGGGCAGTCATATGTAAATAAAATGCACCAATAGCAGATTATCGACACAGGTCAAGCATCAGCAGTGCCTGTGCTTGAAATGGAACAATAGAAGTGCTGGTACCCTGTAACAGAGTACCTGCGTGTTTCTGAGAAGTGCGTGTACTCCCCAATTGATAGCAATACATCTCTCTTGAGAAGTAAAGATACTCTCCCTCCCAAAATAAAAAAGTGCTGGTACTCAGTACTGGTCAGTACCGGCACATTTAAAGCACTGCAGCGCTAGCTTCACGCAAATAGTTTAAGTTGATGTAGCAGTACAAACTGCAAGCTTTATTCTCGCTTGTAATGTGTGGAGCAGAGAGGTGCAGTCTCATGCCCCTTCCGTTGCCCACACACAATGTCAAGGGAACTCATTTCGATTTATAGTGCGCAATATGTGAAAGACAAACTTGCCGCATGTCTGGACATAAAGGGAGGCGTTGAAGCTGAATAATCAAAAGGCAGTTATTTGCAAAGGAAACCCGGTCATCTGGCGAGCTCTGTTGTGTTGGTGATGCCCCTTCAGGAAATCTTCAGATCTGAGTGACATGCCTGTTGAAGCAAGGCAGTGTCCCGAGGGGCACTTCTTCATTGCATCCTCCATTTTATCTTTCAAACGTGTCGGGCGATTCCCTTGACGCTCTGTGGGGCTAGTATTTAAGTCATTCTGACTGTTTTTTTTTCTACAAACTTTTTTTGGGGCGTGTGTGGTTTAGGTCCCCTTCCCTACCCCACCTCTGTCTCTTTGCTCCTCTCACTATTCTTCTCTCCTCGATTTTTACCATTCCTCCCCTCTTTCAATAATGTCTCGATTGTCTCTCAACTCACTCCTCCCGACCCCTTACCGTCCCCACTTTCTTCATCTCCCATTGTACCTTCCCCTCTCACTCCTCCACATTTTGTACTATTCCCTCCTCAAGCTTTGCCTTTATTTGCGTCTTTCGTTGAGTCCCCCACCCACACTCTTTTGCCTCCTCCTCACTCAGCTTCTCAGCTCTTTTCTATGTCTCTGTACCCTCCTCTATACCCCCTCTCTTCTTTAGCCCTCTGTGGCTCTCCGTCCACCACCCATTCTGTTACCACCTCCTCTGTGTTTATCCCAATTTATTTATTTCTCGCTCTCTAGCCTTCTCCGCCTGTGTGCCCTATAAGTATTTAGTTTTGCAGCACAATATCCTTGGTGCAGCAACATCAACTGTTGCATGGCTAAATACTTATAAGGTACAAGGTTTAGCCATGCAACAGCTGATGTTGTTGCACCAAGGATATTGTGCTGCAAAACTAAATACTTATAAGGTCCCAAAAGCGAGACCTATTGGCTATGCCAATGCTTGTTAGAAATTCTTATGCAGCTTTCTGAAACGCTGCTAATTATTGCACGTGGCTTTTTTTTTATCACCACCCGGTTTCATAACGATATTGAAAAACCACACATAAAATCAAAACATTCAACATTTCTCCCACCCTGGCACCCTCTGCAATTAACTTCTCCAGTTGCATTCTGCAGCCCATTTTAGCTTTTGCTGTATCAGTCTGTGGAGCACCTTGTCTTGTAGATTTATATAGCACCTACTTCCCATATGAAGCCGTCGAAGCACTTTGTGGATAGGCAGCCCTTTTGTGGAGTCGGCGTACGGATGGTGCATCGAACAGAATACGCAGAGCGAGAGTGAGATGCTAACAAACAACAATTAGCACACACAAAAAAACGTACGTCTGGGCAAGCTGCATACCACGTAAATACCACGTGTGTCAACAAATAAAATACCATACGTCTGGGCAAGCTGCATACCACGTAAACTGCATACCACGTGTGGCAACAAATAATAGCACAGCTTGGTTGCCATGACAATAAAAAGCTATTGGCACAATATGGCGTCGGACGGTCCACTGTCTGTAAGTACGCGTGCATGTTTAGCTTTGGCTGAATGGCGAGAGCAGCCATCTTTGTCCATTCGTACGCGTGCATGTTTAGCTTTGGCTGAATCGATCGCAAAAGGTTCTCGCATGGCGAGAGCAGGGCATGCGCGCTGCTAACGACAGGCGACACCTAAAAAGTAGAACTGGTAATATATGCCACGGCATTCACTGTCAGAAAATGGCACTTGTAACAACCCAAGACACCCAGTGATAAAAAGTGGAATATGAAGCATTCCGAACCACTCAGTGACAGAACATGGCACCCGTACCTTTGCAAGACACTGATAGAAAGTGGAACTTATATCATTCTCAGACACCAACTGGCAATGAGAGCATCCTGATACCCCACTGACAGAAAGCCACACAGTGGCAGAAAGTGGCACACGCAGCTTCCCAGGCATACATTGACTAAAAGGGGTATTTGAAGAGTTCCCAGACACCGAGTGACAGATAGTCATACTTGTAATATGCCAACTTTTGGAGTCAGTAAGTTGTACATAAGGCCTCCTAGTTAATTTAGAGAAGTAGTACTATCTCCACTGCCATTGGACATAGACTTTGTTGTTAAGAGATATTCTATGTCCTAACGTCATGTGAAGTCGGATGTCACTGGCCTGGCATTTTCAAAGTGCAATGTTAAAATGTAATATTTGGTTAATTAATCAGCAGTGTTATTTGGCCTTCATGGAGTTCATATTATCCTACTTGCTTCAGTCAAGAGATGTGCCTTGTTTCCTACTAACTGTAGGGTTCATTAAGTGGGGAAAGAGGTTAGTTGATGATTCTTTCATATTGACGTGTGTCATATACATTTGATTGGTAAGGCATGTGTTGGGTTAGTAAGTTTCTGTGGAAGCTGACTTCTGTTTGGGAATTGCTGCGTGATGTATGTTATGGTTGTGGTGTGCTGAATGCTTAGTGCAATAAGACAGGCTGAGAAGTTTAACTAATCCACCTATAGGTTGTAGAAGTACGGTGTGAGCACTTACTTTCAATATATATATATATATATATATATATATATATATATATATATATATATATATATATATATATATATATATATATATATATATATATATATATATATATATATATATATATAGTCTACTTAGCCATTTGGTTAAATGTGTGTAGTACATACATGCTGGTTGTGTTTGCCCAAGTGTTGCAGATGTAGGGAAGAGTAGCACCTCTTCTTGAGATCGACATAAGTACAGTACACTGAGGTGCGTATTTGTGTGAACCTGGGCATGAGCAGAACCTTGTCCCTGGAGGTTGTATGGTGAAGTTTGAGAAGGGTACTTTTCGATTGTGAGGAGTTGCATGGGGGAGTACACAGTGGTGTGCTAAGTTGGGGAAGTGTAGTAACCTGTTGTGAGAAGTTGCATAGGAGATTACCCTTCTGTGTGTTAAGCTGATGAAGAGAAGTGCCATTTTGTGGAAAGTTGCCGGAAGACTACCACATTGGTGTGATGTGGGTAAAGAGAAATACAATGTCACAAGAGGTTGCAAAGGGGAGTACCCATTGGAAAGAATGTGAAGTGTAGCAACCTGTGGTGTTGAGGATGATAGTCACAGGTTTTGCCTGAGGTTTGTGGGTGATAGCCACAGGTTTTGCCTGAGGTGTTATTCTGTACAAATGGGAAGAATTGACAGGTGTGTGGTACAAGAGACACAGTATGTTTGTGATTGCTTTGAGTTGCATCCGATTCAGTTTGTGTATAATCGAGTTGGTCTGTGTTAGATTTGAATAGTAGCATCTAATGTAGCTCTAGTGCATTGTTGGTGAGTACTTGCATGCTTGCTAATGCAGTCTGATACTAATGGTTGCATTTCTGAACTGCACTAGTGTTGGAATGCTGTGTTGGGTGAATAATTGACGAGATGTGTGATTAAACTTTTCATTTTGTTTTATACCTTGAATGTGTAGACTTAGGGATTTTAGGTAATCCCTTTGTTGAAGGAAATCAGTGGGTTTTGTGCCATGCCTACAGCGTGACTGGGTGTCTGTGACTACATGTCTTGCATGCATAAAAGTTGTGAGCCGTCATTATGAGTAACCAGGTATATGGTGGCAGGGTCTCATATTGGAGAAGGTCGCTCAACTTGCACATCTTATAATGTCCCAAAAAAATCAATCTTGATTTGCTATCTGCAGCCAACCATAAAATATATCATATTAAAAAGATAATAAAAACATTAAAAACTTTTTTAAAGCCCAGACTTGAACAGCAATTCATACACCGTGCCTGATAAAAGAAAATATTTCAATATGATCTCTACATGCAGATTAGGCACACCTTCCCTGATTCTCACAGCACTAGTTACATTGGGAAACATTGTAAGCATATAAGCGCAGGTCTACACTGTGTAAAACTTAACATGTGCTGTTTGGTTGTTTTATAAAACATGCTCTCTGTAATCAATAACATTTATAAATTTACTAAAAAAAAATTGCAAAGAGCTTTGAACAGAAATTCCATCACAAGGGCAGATCTTATTTTCTTTTAACCATCGACCAATTTTCGGAAATGCCACTAACAAGTGTACAGTACTTAATCAGAAACAAGTTATAACAAAACCATGGTGACTATTTAAAACATGTAGAAATAAAAACTGGATGCCGTCATTGGTATTAACACGTGGGCTGTGATTGTTCACTTTGCAGTTTCATGATGGTCCCCCAGTTGCCCACGCCAAGTCATTCAGGTTATTTTTATGTTTTTTTTTTTTGCAAGAATGGTGGTAATATTACCCTCAGTGATACCAAGGCTTATGCCTAGGTTGTTATGACAAGATAAAAAAATTCTAGCCAAGGAAATTTGTTTGGACAGTCAAAGGAGAGACAGTCAGTTAATAACATCCTATTCAAAGTATCTTTAGGTGTTATCTAAATGGAATAGCAAAGGTGTGTAGGCCTTGATTTACCTATTTCCTCAACATGGGATAGGCCTAATTATTTATGTCAGATAAATGTAGGCGTAGATTGTGAGAACTGCAAGCAATGTTTTGGCTACCTAATTTTCCCGCTCTTTGCGGTGACTGACAATCAGTATAACCCCAGATACTGGAGCCATAGGTAGCAGCAAAACCCTCTTGCTATTGTATATTGTGAGCCTTGTCTCCAATTTGGAGGCAGACCTGAAGATAGATGTAGCCATTTTGTTTAGCTGCTGGGTATTAAGGCGCATTTGAGGAACTTAATTCTCGATGCTCTGAAACAAGATCCCTAAGTAATAGAACATAGAGACTCTAGGGATCAGGATATTGCTAATGACAAAATGCCTAGTTTTAGGGGAACCCTTACCACAAATCATGATGAATGTTTTTTAAGGTTACCCTTAAACACAGAATTTCCATAAATAACATGAAAGAGTACAACAACAATTGTTGACCATTGGCTGTGCGTGTCATAAGGATAGCACTATCTGCATACTTAAGGCAGGAATTGGTCGGGTACCTATCCTAGGTAAACCAATGGTAGAATTAAGAAGGTCATATTCTAATCAGTGTAAGCAAGAAAGGGACCAAGGTGCACCCTTATCTTACCCGCATCTTAACTCAGAAAGATCTTGTACATTCCCCTCCGGACCATACAGTCACTAGCAGTAATGGTCTGATAAAGATGATTCAGAAGATAATTAATTTGCAGCACAATTCCTAGCAAGCTCATAATGCGCCATAGTTTGTTATGACTCACACAACCAAATGTACTGCTATGGTCCATGAATCCAATGAAGAAAAAGTCCTTAATTGCCTTGCTGTATTTGTCCATTAATAGTTTCTAGTTTAGACTAAGTTCCAGGGACCCCAGACACTTTTTGAAGCCAAACTGCAGATCTGGAATAATGAAGTAATCCTCGCCACATGTTTTCATTTTCTCTAAGAGCATCCTCCCCAAAACATTAACAGAGCTGTCCAGGAAGGAAATTGGATGATAAGATTTTGGGTCGGATCTAAATAAGGAGAATTGACCATTGATCAGAATAAACAGGAATCCTTTAGATGGCTAGCTCTAACCAGATGATTTAATGCCTCCTCACAAATTTTAGTTTTACGCTGCTTTAGAATCTGTTTATATGGAGTTCTATTGTGGGCAATTGCATTAGAATCACTGGGTATATACCTGTTGTCTCATTTCTTTGTTTGACATAAGGTGTGGGGAGCCTCATGTCTTGACCCATAGAAGAGTTTCTGTGACTGCTATTTGTTGTTTTCTTGTGCCGGCGTGAGTATTGGAGAGTTTAACAGATTGTTGTTGGGTGAATATGTAAGCTTGACATGTTTAAGATGAAATCATTTTGAATTATTGGCTAGTCGCTGTTTTGTTGTTTGTAAGGAACTGAGGTGTGTAGTATCCTTCTTGGCCCAATTCCCTGCATGTCTAAGCTGATATCTTGAATGCTGAGAGTGAATGTTGGAGTGTGATCTGCAGTGGTATCTAGGAGAGAGGTCCATTTGGAGAGAGGATGGAGCCCTGACAGGACCTACCTGTTGTTGATGAAATCTAGCAGATAGAATTTACATACTCACTAGGTGGCTCTAAATGCTTCTATGAAGATACTGCTCTCTAACTTCAACAGCAGCGGACTACGGGAGTGGAGCCATGAGTTGGGGTATAGGTGCATAAGATTGAGCAATACAACCAAACACAGTTTCGAACATTTTCATTGCAGTGTTTATTTTAGGAATCATTTTGTGTTTCTCCTAATCTAATACAGTGTAAGTTTCTCATCTTTGAATTGTCATCATCTTAGGTTTAGATAAAAAATGGCACATCATTATCTTAGGTTTACCTAAAAATAACACTACATGGTAACAAGTTCCTTTAGATGGCATGGACAAGATTAGTATAAATGAGCGCGGCTTGAAGCCAGTGGGTCTTTTTTTCTGCACTGGCTTGCCCTACAGTACACTCTAGCACTCATCTAAAAATGAATCTGATGTTGGGTTGGCATGCCACCCCGTAGCTGCCCTTCTCTCATCCTGTTCCTCACATTCTTTTACTTCATGTATCATTCTGGTGACAATAACTACAGTAAGAATGTTCTCTTGTCTGAAGATTACCTCATCTCCGGTTATTTATTTCAGTTTTTTTATAAAGTGCTGATTAACTCCAAGGGTAGTATCAGATCGCTCATAGAGGGGGTTTGGGAAGAAATAGCAAAAGAGTGGCACTTCAGTTGAACATTTCAATTAGTAGATTAAATAAGATTGATTATAGGAGCTGACCGCAAAATATGTGGATGGACAGTGTTAAAGCCTAAGAAGTACATAGCACAGTCATTAGATGAGGCAACCGGGAGGTCTTTGATGCACTACTATTTTCCTGTGCTCAGGCTTCAGCTAAAAACTTGATAGCTATTGCTGCCACGGCTGCCATTAGAGTGATTCTAGTTCTTGAGTCTGTAGTTTTGCTGCTGACTATCGACTCCCCATTGGGTACCACTACACGATCTTCTGAGTGAACTTACTCTTTCAGAAATCTTAGGGGCAGCTAGGATCCTTGGCGTACAGTTGGAAACAATTTATTGCTGGCATAATCTGTCACCTCTCTATAGTTATAAGCCTGGGAGAATGACCCGATCTTCCAAGATGGCAGACCAGACTCTAACCCTATGGGTTTACTGCATTTACAGAGGTGGGGCAAGGAAAGCCTGGTAGCTCCAGGGATGATATGAAGGACAGCAAAGTTGGTATTGCTAAAGATTATATTAAGTTTTTATCTTAGGAAGCTCACCATGCTGACCTTGCTACAGTAGGATCCACAGAATTTGAACCTACTAAATATGCTTATGGCAGGATTTCAATGATCCTACCAATACTACAAAAATTGCTCTTAAGCGGCTCAAAATCCTCAGCAGTATCATTATGAAATCATTCTTATTATGATTATTAGACAGCTTGGATGATTTATGTTTTCGTAAAACAGGTGTTGAATGAGTTTAGTTCCCTCATATCATCTAGGTCGTCATGCACCTTTTGCATCTAGGATTGGCAATAGACAGATTTTCAAACCATATTTTGATGTCATTTCAGAAAAGGAAAAATATGAGGAATACATTGGTAAGCACTATTCAGACCTATGATGGTTTGTTTGCAGCTGAATTTGCCCTAGAAGTGTCCTCTAAAGCATCATGATGAAGTCTCATCCTGTCATTGTTTCGAGGTCTCGGCGAAGGCACTCTGGAGGCATATAAGTGACATTTTGAACCTCTACATCCTCCTACACTCACTCAAGATAAAAACCGTCTTGACCCCAAAAAATAAAGTTTGACTAAGCATATTTAATAAATCACAAAGCTCAGACATACATTACATTAAGATACAGGAGTTATAATAATCAAAAAGTGAAGGGGCTCAATGTGAAAGAGCAGTATGCCGACTAAAGTAGATTAGTGAGGGTGGATGACTGGCGGAGCGGGTGTGCATGACTGAAGAATGGCGAGGTCCAGGGGTGCCTCTGGCGGTAAAAGGATTAAAATGGAGGTGAGGATCTACTCCAGTTAGCACCATTTAATCCCCAAACCATCTGCCAGGCCTGCACTGAAAACTAACCCAGGGTTTCCAGCACTGCCTCAGGCTCCCAGACCCTCCATTTTACTTCTCATGGAAATTCTACCGAGGATGCATAATCCGATTAGATCCCGCCTGTAATTTAATCTGACAGAAAAAGGGAATACTTCTCAAATGTAATTCTTACTGCCCTCTGGGATCAGGCAGTACAAATATTTTATGAATTAGCATAAAGTGAGCCATGCATTTTTCATAAACCATTGTATTCACTTTTAATAATAGTTAGGCATGTTTTAGGCGTCGGGGCCTAATCATTCCAATATCTCTATGTATTCAGTTCATCACTCGCCATATGATGCAGATTTTAAATTCAGCTACTTTTATTTTCTTCTCATATAATGGGACTGGTGCACCTGCTATTGCCTCTTAACTTCTACACCGTTGATAATCTGAGGCAATGCGAGCACGAGGCACTGTGTTCATGAAGGTGAAGGGGCGATATTTAATATTCCGTACTCGTAGCCTCCGAACACTTTCGATAGAACAGAGATCTGTGATAAAAAAAGAGATTATAAAATAAAGTGAAGAACATTTCAGCGACTTTATGGGAATCCCTCTGGAGCATGAAGGACTAAATGCAATTTCACAGATGAGCACTGGATTAAAGTTCAATAACACACTAATTAGAAAGGCAGCTTCAAAAAGGCACCTGGATTACTTCCCATAAAAGAGCTCTGCATGTAATTGATTCACACAGCTATAGCATGCTTTTTTTTACTGGAACTTAAATGTATGTGTTTCTCTATATCCATCTGCACAGCACTTTTCCAGTTTCATATTTCTATACATGAAAGAAATTCTAGAGATTCAAATGAGCCTTCGCCATTTCTTAGAAATGATTTTCTAAAAACCTTTTTGGTGTAATTAGAATTCATATTGTACTTTCTTGTCACGTGGCAGATATGCCACTTGGTTACAGCTGTCATCACCATAGAAATACATTTATATAACTCTGCACACCCAATGGCAGCACAGGGTCGTAACATGTAACTCCAGTTCCAAGATTATAACAGGACGAATAGAGGGCCTTCCAAGCAGTCAGCTGTTTCTCAGTGAGTCTTAAGTGTTCTGGAACACATTCCAAAAGTTAGAAGGCTGTATTTTTGCGGGATTAGTTTATTATCTGACCTGTGCTTAGGCACTGGATACACGTTTCAATCTGTCGTCTATTTTTATTTTCTTACAGCGGGATTTCGATCCCTCTACTTATTAATATTGCCTGCGCTTGACTTAATGTTTTTATTAATTACATAATCTAATTAAATCAAATGCAAAACTATCTGTATTTCAAAATGGGAGAAGAGAAAGATAATTGGCTAAAACCTTTAGTTTATTTATTTATTTTAAAGCCTCTAAATTACATAAGGGAAACATGTTTCTAGCAAATGTATGTATTCTCAGAACCCCTAGTGCCAATGCAGAAAAGGATATCTTGAAGAAAACATGGTCTGAATACGGGCGGGTGAAAAGCAAAAACACGGTGCAAGAAAAAAGCTTAAGTAATAATCATTACAATAAGAAACCAAAAATCTGTTACCATTATAAAAGTTGGAATTTATTTTGACACTACCCACAAATCAATGCTTGCATTTCAAGTCATCTAATATTTGGACAACTATACTAACACGCCTTGGCTAGATGGAAAAACAAAAATTCAAGGTTGGCTAATTGGCCCCTGCTTCTGACAAAAAACAGACTGGTAGATTACAGCCATGGAATGCTGTTACTTGCTTCAAGCTAGCATGGCCCACTGCAAGGATCCGAGCAAGGTTGAAGGTACCCATCACCCACTAAGGACAAGGTAGCCCTTTCTCATGACTACAATTATTGTGGCTGTACCTGTAAAAGGACAGAACTTTGGAGAGCAATCATATAATCTGGGAGCTGGACAGTGACCTTGGCTTCCATAATCTTTTACAGGTGCTGGTATCAAATGTCATTATTGTTTCTGTGACCTCTCCCCAGTTATTTTCTTCAATTGTTTCATGATTTTGTCAGCGTTGTGTTTCTCTAAGTGCGCATCTGTGATGTCTCTGAGTTGCTAGATCATAATATTAAATGCATTATCTAACTATTTTTCCCATTTGCAAATGTTTACTGGATCAGTCATCTCTGTTGGGGGAAGGGGTGAATCAGAGTTCTGAGCCCTCATTGAATACTTTTCGTTTCTAAATATGTTTTTAATGTGGTGACCTCTCACCATTTTAAAGTTTCCTTGTTCAAAGTCTGCGGACCTCTGGGGGTCGAAAACACCTAGTCAGGGAGGTGTGGGGGGGGAGGGGGGGTCCTCTACTGTTTGGAAAATTAAGAAAGGTTAGTAATTTGAGCAGTTTCAGGGGCTCTGTAAATGTGAAGGGATTTGAAACTGAAGACTAAAAACTAAGTCGATATCCTTAGCTTGATTTCTGGGGCTGCACAAGTACATCGAACAGAATCCAGTAAGCACTTGTATGGGTCTACAAACACAGAGAATGCATTCCGAGCAAAAAAGACAAAGGGATATGCCAGATATATTGTTTCATCTTTAAGAAATAAACCAAATATTACAAAGCTCCAACCTTGCCATTAGTATTATTTGCATTTTGTTGTTTGGTCGTCAGTGAAATAAAATTGCAATTTTGTGTGCTGTTTTGTGGATCAAATCTTAGAAATGGCTTAAGGAGGGGTCCTGAGGTTCCAGTAGTGACTCCTTAGGGGTCAACAAAAGCTAAATGCAGCCAAGCGTCAATGGCGTGAGACATGAACCGCCAGAGGAGCCCCTGCCCTAGAACCCCCATCTAGCGGCATCCTGCTATTATTTATGGGCCTGGGGGCAGCTGTTGGGCGATAGGTGCCCCCCCTAACCTCCCGCACTGGAAACTGAGCTGTTTGAGGCCGTCAGATCTCCATCGGCGATCCCGTTGGCTGTTTAACTTGTCAGCGTGCCTGACCTACAAAATGGCAGACGGGGGTGGTGCCTAAAGGCCAGGAAGGGCGGAGGCGCAGACCTCTCAGGGCTGTATGCTGGCGCCGAAGGAGGCAAATAAAGGACAGCGAGCCCGAATAGCAGCTCCTGCAGAGCCAGCTCTGCAAACTATGGAGCCCTGCTATTGCTGCCAGCACAGCTCAGTGAGTAAGCAATAGCGAGTTGGGCCTGCAGCAGTACGGCCTGCCCCAAGCAGCAAGGCCTTGAGGCGACCTGGGAGATGGTCCCAAAGTGGGCAGCTGCTCTGTGTGATGGCAGACCCTCCGCTACAGCACAGCTGCACCGATTGGGTGCCTGGGGGCCTGCTGGAGATGCAGTGGGGTCTCAGAGCAGAGGTTAGTGCAATGGCTGGCTGTGCCCGGACCACCCTATGTTGATTGGCTTGGTCCACATGAACTTGTACAGCCTGGCAATTATGTGCTCCATACGGAGCATTTGAGTGTGGCTTCCCATCGCGCTGGGATTGCCCTCCTGTGCCTCTTGCTTCTCCTGCGTGAGGCTTTGCTGCCGGATGGACCGGAAGTTGCACTCATTAGGAGTCCCACATTTGAACTGGCACTTCCAGGCTTGAAGAGGCCTTGTGGCTCAGTCCTCCTCCACTGCCCACCTCTGTGACCTCATGGCGCTGAACAGCTGACAATGGGCTGTGGGCCACACATAGCAGACTCGCTGACCAGAGGTGGGGCCTGGAAAGCTGTGGAGGAGCATCCCCACTGCCCCATATCTACCAGTGTACCCTGCTGAGGCCCTTGACGTGGCTGTGTCCCCCTGGTGATACATGGTGGCCTATTAGTAAGCTGGGGGTGGCATGCCCACCTGGACTCGTAGCAACCCTCCTCCAGCTCCCTGCTGACGCCGCTCCTTGGGGTTAATGAGGTTTGTGATATTGCCCACAGAGCATGCTGGGATGGGGCGCCTGCTTCTGATACAGAAGAACCCTTGACCAGCTTGTACTGTCGAATACAAAGGCGCACCCCAAATACAAGCTGTGACGACCGTGACGGTGCCCCTGACCATCACCCTCTGAACATTAGTAGGACCGTCTTGGATAGCTACGGCCACCCCCACAGGAGTGCTTGTCTCAATGGCATATTTTATTAATCACCCCCAGTTTCCCCCCGACATAATAGGGAAAACTACTGGGAAGAAGGACGCAGATGCCGGAGGCACTGACTTACCATACATACCAGGGCTGGCTGACCCTCAAGCAGGTCCTTCTGCGGGCCCCACTCTCGTCGATATCCTGCAGGCCATAACAGCCTCTAGAGAGGTCCTGGAGGCTAAAATTGACACTCTGGTGACAGATATGGGGATCCCTAGAGACAATCATAGAAACCTGGCAGAACGAGTCTCCATGATGGAGAGGTACTGATCAGAGGTCCCTCCAACCCTGGTTACTTTAAACAAATGTCTCACTGATGTGGAGGCTAAGGTGCATACACTTGAGGCCAGGGCAGTGAATGCTGAAAACAGGTTGCGCCGCAATAACATCAGGGTGGGCGATTGGCTTGCCTGAACAAATGGAGGGGGGCTGCAAGAGAACCTTTCCCCTTTCTATGCACTGTATAGAGCGCACAGGGTGTCAGCGCACCCGCTGCCCACAGGGGCACAACCAAGACCTGTAGTAGCCAGACTGTTGCACCACAATGTCTGGGATCACATCCTGAACCAAGATAGACTGAAGGGAGACTTGAAAGTCAAGAACAACAAGGTTATATTGTTTCCAGACTCTACCAGGGAGGTCCAAAGCAATGGCCCACTTTCTTGGAGGCAGAATGCTGCCTCCAGAAGCTAGGCCTTTCTTATGCTATGTTGTTCCCTGCCAGCCTGAGGGTGACGACATCAGATGGAGTACAATTCTTCCAGACCCAAAAAGAGGTATTGGAGTGGACTGATCGCCACCTGCCAAGTACATTCAGCCAGGATCCCCCGCATCGGAAATCCACGAGGACAAGGTCGAACCACAGGGCTAATTCTGCTGGCAGAGTGCTCCCCTCCAGAGAGGAAGTTCAATGGGAACAACTATGAGCAGTGGTGGTGACGATGAGTGGCAGTGGAACGTGTCCCTTATCAACAGTGGGGGAGGGTGGCTCCCGAGACTCAGATTCTGACCACAGATCCAGCCTGTCCGAGGGCTCTGACATGGAACTGCCCAAGGTGACGCCTGGAACTGCCGATTAACTATTCCATTAGCTTTTCCGGTTATGTCCCAGTCCTGGGCGATTGTGCTCTGTGGTGCCTTCGAGCTCAGATGGTGGGCACCTCTACTAGACTATAGTTCAGGGCAATAGCAACCATCCTGAATTATAACTTCATATCCTGGAACATTTGGGGAATTAATAGCATGACCAAACTATACAAAGTACTTTCATACCTTAACAGATGAGGGATCCACTTTGTAGTACTGCAAGAAACACAGCTTGCAGCCAAAGAGGGGTTGCAGTACAGAGAAGATGGCAAGGTCAGGCCTACTACACTACTTATTCTGTCTATGCGACAGGGATGCTTGTCTAGATACAGCCGGTGTCCACTTCCAACACGCTGGGGACTTGATAGACCCTGGGGGCCGCTTCATAGTAGTGGTGGGTAGGACTGCCGCTGGGATTTTGCAATTATTAATGTATATGCCCCGAATGCAGATCAGGGGACCTTCCAGGGGGACCTGTCCAGGATGTTGGCCCCCTACCTAGTACAGCCGGTCATTATGGAACAGGACTACAATTGTGTGGCAGATCCCTATCAAAGAGCGTCCAGAAGAAAGTTTAAAAACTAAGATGCTTTGGCTACAGGGAATATATGCTACACGTGCACGCAGCACGTGATCGAACTGGATCTCTACTAGCCTGGCTTGCTAACCCTGCTAAATGGGGTTCGGTCATTGTGGAACTCGAGATAACCAAGGGCTCAGCTCTATAGACAGGTAGGTATTAACCAATATTTCTGATACTATTGCGCTAGCCGCTACATGACCGTATCCAGACACACAGAAAACGCAATTCAGGACCTTTTGAACCTGATACCCTTGTCGGCCCTCACACCTGAGGAAGCTGAGGAATTATGGGGGAAATCATATCGCAGGAGGTAATAGGGGCGCTGAAGAATATGGCGTGGAGGAAAACACCTGGGACAGAGGGGCTCCCCATCGAATTTTATGCCACATACAGTGGCGTACTAGCCCCTAAATTAATAAAGCTTTGCAAGGTGGCTAAGGACTTGAGCCATCTCCCGCCCTCCACCCAGGAGGCTGTAGTGGTTCTACTGCTTAAAATGGGGAGACCTGCACATGACTGTACAGCATATAGACCATTTTCGATGCATGCTTAACATCTACTATAAAGTCCTAGTCTCCGGACTCCTCCCCTTCATGACTAAACTAGTCCACCCAGATCAGGCAGGGATATTTCCCAGGCTGCAATGCAGCAATTAATATCAGGAGACTCTTGACCTTTGCTGGAGACCAACGCTTATAACAGAGGGGATACACCGGTGTTCGCAGCCGTTAGAGAAGGTCTTCGACAATCTAGAGTGGGACTTTTCTGTATTCTGTGATAGAGCTCTTACAATTAGGGCAGGGACTAGGCTGTTATATACGGATCCCTAAGTCCGAGTGAGGGCAGGTAGGGCTAACTTGGAGAGCTATAACATTAGGCTGTGTGACCAAACAAGGCTGCCCATTTTACCTTTACTTTTTGCACTAGCGATGGAACCACTAGCTAGCTGTGCTAGATCAGAGGACAGGTATCGAGGAATATTGGTTGGTGATCAGCAACATTACATTGCTCTGTATGCAGATGACCTCTTAATATTTCTCCGCAACATGACAGCGGACCTAGATGGAGGCAGGCACTTTGGTTTGATATCAGGACTGAGGGTCAATTGGCAGATATTTTGCCTGTTCCCGATGCTGCAAGTGGGAGCCCCGATGCATGCAATATGTGGGGGTAAAAGTATTCCATGACCGGGCTGACTTGCTGGACAGGAATGTGGGGAAGGCCGTCCGCAAGCTTTGCACATGCACTGACTTCTGGAAGACCCTTCCCCTGTCCGTGGAGTGACGGATTGCTCTTCTTAAAATGCTTGCCCTTCACCAACTGTTGTAATTCTTCATGACTCTACCACTCTAGATCCCCTGGGCGCTGTTCCTAGAATTAGATTCCCTCATTATTGCCTTTATATGGAGAACGGGTCATAGGAGAATAGCCCTAACGAGGTTACAGCGCCCTGTGGGAGGGGGTGGTTTGTTTGTCCCTGAGTTTGAAATGTACTACCTTGCGCCACAGCTCCAGTAGCTCAATCAGTGGCTGGCGGGGAGACTGACCTAAGGGCGTGAGATGGAACCGTTTGTACCTCACCTGCACCAGCTGTGTGGAGCACTTCTGCAGTCGGTGCGACCCCATGCCGAGGATACATCGGAATTCCGAGTGCTACGACACTGTTGGGTCAGGAGTTTACAAAAGACTCGAATGCGGGTCGCATACTCGCCTGACATGCCCTTGGAAATATTATTGCTGCTACTACATGGAAGGGACTGGCAGGAATTGACAGATTGGGCGACTTGTTCTGTATAGGGGAGCTCATTCCCTTTGAGACTTCTGATTAGAGTTTGATTTACCCAAGGGACACTTTCTAAATACATAGGGCGGTGACGGCTGCAGTTCTGAAACACTGGGGTGCTGAACTCTCAGAATACGCTCCCCACAGGGGTACCCAATACCTGGTCAAATCCTCCGGCATGTTCAAGTAGTCACCTGCCTATATAGAGCAATAAGGGAAGATATGCTGAAGCCCCAGCGACTCTACGGGTCACTTGGGAGGAAGACTTGGGTATACCCATACCCGAGGGTGACTGAGTGACATTGCTGGATCGGACCCCCAAAGTATCACAGAACACCTAACTTAAACTAATCAATTTCTATATCCGCCAAAAAACATACCTAACCCCAGAGAAAATAAATAGATATTTCTATACAACCCGGGGCAATGTGTTCGCGATGTGGGGAAGTGAGGGGAAATTTCATCCACATGCTGTGGAATTGCCCATGGATAGCACACTACTGGGAGGCAAGAACTTATACATTTGCAGACATCACACTAAGGGAGGTCCCTTGCACCCCGGGACACTTTTTATTGAGCAGATTTCCTCACACTGCCAAAACCAAAGTACCAGTCGGTGCCAGGACTTAGCTTTTATTCAGCGACAAGGAAAATCATGAGGAATTGGAAAGCTACTATAATGGACTTTTACTCTTAATGTGTTGGGTACGCCAACCCATTGTGGGGGGCAAATGTATGTAACGGATGGGTTGACACTTAGACGCAACTTGGGGTGGTGGGTGGAGGGATATAGTTGGGGAAATGTGGATTATGATAGATGAATATGTATTGTTGGTGCATTACTTGATGCCTCTTTTTGGCTTACTGTAAGGTGCTGATTTAATACTCAATGAAATCTGTTTAAAAAAACTGAAACCAAATGATGGGTCGCCAAGCTAGAAAACTAAAACTAGGGCAGTTTCTCTTTTAAAAGAAAAGTATGCATTTACACTGGTAATCTTTGTGAACTTGATTCTCGTACCAGCATCATAAATGTAATTCTGGTTATCTGTAACACGCCTTGTCTCATTAAAACAGCTAAGGAAGACTACACAGGTAGTTCATACAGAATTTAGTTGGCATAAGAGATAGTGGTGCAAGTCTTTTAAAACTAAGGGGCTTATTTACAAGTCCCTTGCGCCACTTTTGCGTCACTTTCCCATGTTAAAAGTGACGCAAAAGTGGCGCAAGGGGCTTGTAAATCTGCCCCTAAGTTTTTACCAGACGGTTATTGCTGTGAAGACGTGCTGAAAATCATGAATTCATGTTTGCAGTTTAAAAAACATGCGCACACCAGCAGTGTGTGCTCCACGCAGGCCTGGGCCTTTGGCCCAGTGACAGGGAAACGGTCCAAGGAACAAGTCATTATTCTTTTCAGGATTTCTAGTTGACTGCACTTTTGAAAGCGCGTTTCTCGCAGGGCTTTGTAGTACATACACGGCATGACAACAAGAATGCGCTTCTGGCGCTAACATTAGGAACAGACGGAGGTCGGAAGAGTTTCTGTACATGATGTTGCAGGCACCTGGTGCAGTCCTTCTTTAAAGTGTATGTAAAGTGAAGCAAAGTGCTCAATCACGCATGGTCTGATATTCCTCGTGGAAGTATAACATCGGTGTGAGTACGTTATAAAGAGTGCAGCGCTCACTTACAGGCCTCTGGGCGCTAGGACTGTTTCAAGAAGAAAAAAGCATTGGCATAGCCAATAGGTCTCACCTTTGGGACCTTGTAAGTATTTAGCCATGCAGCATGTTACAAGAAGTGAAGAGAGAGGCACACGTTTATTTGCAGGGATTGGCACGAATGGTGGAGCAGGGCAGGAGGAAGGTTGAAGAGCATGGGCTGAGGGAGAGGAAAAGTAGAGAAAATTAGATATGAAAATTGGAGGGAGAAGAAAAAAGGAGAAAGTAAGAGCGGAGGAAGAAAGACTAGGGGGCATATCAGCAACAACCGGTGATAAGTATCGCTAAGTGCACTTAGCGCTAGGATAATTATCGCCGGCTAGCGTGGATTTTTATCGCAGAGATAGCGTGCTATTAGCAACGCCCATCTCAAAAGCGATAAAAATCCTCACGCTAAGTGCCTAACGTGAGATTATTGCTGGAAACCCAGCGATAATCTCACGCAATGTGGCGTTAGCTTGATGATAGGGACTCACAAACTTAGCCATGATATCCACCTTCCATAGGATATCATGGCTAAGTCAGTCCTGAAGCTGGCGTAAGAAAAGTAGCGATAACAGGGGTTATCGCTACTTTTCTTGCCGCTTTGCTTCATAGCGTGGGGTTTGATGATAGGAGAAATGTCGCTTAGCGACATTTCTCCTGTCGTGTCAGGTCAGGAACGCCCACTTTGCATCTCATTAGAGATGCAAAGCTGGGCGTTAGGAATTCCTACGCTAACGCAAGTTTTCACGCATTAGCGTGAGCTTGCTAATTAGGTGATAAAATTATCGCTGCTTTTCGGCCGAAAACGGCCGCAAAAGCAGCGATAATTCTATCGCCTCGCCTTGCTGATAATCAATCAATCAATCAATCATAACATTTGTATAGCGGGCTACTCACCCGGAGGGGTCTCAAGGCGCTGGGGGAGAGGGGAACGTTACTGCTCGAAAAGCCAGGTCTTGAGTTGCTTCCTGAAGGAGAGATGGTCCTGGGTTAGCCGGAGGTGGATGGGGAGGGAGTTCCATGTCTTGGCTGCCAGGTAGGAGAAGGATCTTCCTCCGGCGGTGGCTCTGCGGATGCGTGGAACGTCGGCGAGGGCGAGGCTGGTTGATCGTAGCTGGCGGGTGGGAGTGTAGAAGTTCAGGCGGTTGTTGAGGTACTTGGGGCCCAGGTCGTGGAGGGCCTTGTGTGCGTGGGTGAGGAGTCTGAACGTGATCCTCTTGCTGACGGGGAGCCAGTGCAGGTCTCTCAGGTGGCCGGAGATGTGGCTGTGACGGGGGATGTCCAGGATGAGACGTGTGGAGGCGTTCTGGATGCGTTGGAGTCTTTTCTGAAGTTTGGCTGTGGTTCCGGCGTAGAGGGTGTTTCCGTAGTCCAGACGGCTGGTGACGAGAGCCGGGGTGACCGTCCTCCTGGTTTCGGTGGGGATCCACCGGAAGATCTTTCGGAGCATGCGCAGGGTGTTGAAGCACGATGATGAGACGGCGTTGATTTGTCTGGTCATCGAGAGGGAGGAGTCCAGGATGAAGCCCAGCTTGCGTTCGTGGTCCGTTGGTTTGGGAGTGGTGCCCAGGGCAGGGGGCCACCAGGAGTCGTCCCAGGCGGAGGGCGATGATCCCAGGATGAGGACTTCCGTTTTGTCTGAGTTCAGTTTCAGGCGGCTGTTCTTCATCCACTCGGCGACGTCTTTCATCCCATCGTGTAGGCTGGTTCTGGCGGTGGCGGGGTCGTTGGTGAGGGAGAGGATCAGCTGGGTGTCATCGGCATAGGAGATGATGTTGAGGTTGTGTTGGAGTGCGATGGCTGCGACGGGGCTCATGTAGATGTTGAAGAGGGTGGGGCTGAGTGAAGATCCTTGTGGTACGCCGCAGATGACTTCGGTGGCCTCGGATACGAATGGGGGGAGGCGGACTCTCTGGGATCTTCCGGTGAGGAACGAGATGATCCACTCCAGTGCCCTGTCTTGGATTCCAATGTTGCTGAGGCTCTGCACTAGGGTGCGGTGACAGACTGTGTCGAACGCAGCGGAGAGGTCCAGGAGGATGAGGGCCGCTGTTTCCCCGTTGTCGAGCATGGATCTGATGTCGTCTGTGGCTGCGATGAGGACGGTCTCGGTGCTGTGGTTGGCTCAGAAACCGGATTGCGAGTGGTCGAGGGATCCGTTCGTCTCGAGGAAGGCAGCAAGCTGTCTGTTGACGGTCTTCTCGATGACTTTGGCGGGAAAAGGGAGGAGCGAGATGGGGCAGAAGTTCTTGAGGTCGGTGGGGTCTGCTGTTGGTTTCTTCAGGAGGGCGCTAAGCTCGGCGTGCTTCCAGCTCTCCGGGAAGGTGGCGGTGTTGAAGGTGGTGTTGATGATGTCCCGGAGTTGGGGTGCGATGATGGAATCGGCTTTGTTGAAGACGTGGTGGGGGCAGGGGTCGGTTGGTGATCCGGAGTGGATGGTGTTCATCATGCGGGTGGTGTCTTCGGTGTTGACCGGGGTCCAGGCGCAGAGGGTGGTGATGGGGGGCGTTGGTCCGGAGGTTGGGTGCGTGGTCTGTGCGCCGAAGCTGTTGTGAATGTAGGCGATCTTGCTGAGGCGAGTGAGTCGCAGAGGTCTTGCGAGGGAGTGATATCGTTGTTTCCGGTGCTGGGGTTGGAGAGCTCTTTGATGATGCTGAAGAGTTCCTTACTGTTGTGGGCGTTGTTGTCCAGTCGTTCTTTGAATGCTGTCTTCTTGGTGGTGCGGATCAGCTGGTGGTGTTTGCGGGTGGCGTGCTTGAGGGCAGTCATGTTGTCTGTGGTCTGGTCATTGCTCCAGGCTTTCTCGAGGGTGATGCAGTTCTTCTTGGAGTTCTTAAGTTCGTCGGTGAACCAAGAGGCTTTCTTGCTGCCGGGTCTGCTGGGAGGGGTCTTCAGTGGTGCGAGGTTATCTGCGCAGTTGGTGATCCACTGTGTGAGGTTGCTGGCTGCTTCGTTGGGGTCCGTCGTGCTGGTGGGAGGGTTCTGGCTGAGAGAGGTGGTGAGCTGGTCGGCGGTGATCTTGTTCCAGCTCCTGCGAGGAACCTGTTGCGGGTGGTGGTGGGCCGTGGTCCTTCTGAAGCTGAAGTGGACGCAGCTGTGGTCAGTCCAATGAAGCCCAGTGGAGTGTCTGAAGGAGATGTATTTTCTGGAGGAGAAGACAGGGTCAAGCGTGTGGCCGGCGTAGTGGGTGGGGGTGTTTACCAGTTGCTTGAGTCCGAGGTTAGCGGGTTGTCCAGCAGGGCGGCGGTGTTGCTGTCGTTGTTCTCCAGGTGGAAGTTGAGGTCCCCTAGGAGGATGTAGTCAGCGGAGGGGAGGGCGTGCGGGCTGATGAAGTCTGCGATGTCTTCGCTGAATTGTGTGCGTGGTCCCGGGGGTCTGTAGATGAGGGTGCCTCTGAGGGTCGTCTTGGGGTCGGTGTGTATCTGGAAGTGGAGGTGTTCGGCGGCGGTGAGGGTGTCGTCGGAGTTGGTCGTGATGCGGATGGTGTTCTTGTGTACGATGGCGATGCCTCCTCCCGTCTGGTTGACGCGGTCCCTCGGGTGATCTTGTATCTGTCCGGGATGGCGATGGCGATGCCAGGTGCTGAGGAGGCGTTCAACCAGGTTTCCGTGAGGAAGGCGACGTCTGGTGATGTAGTGTCGAGCAGGTTCCAGAGTTCCACGGCGTGTCTGTGGACGGAGCGGGTGTTGAGCAGGATGCACTTGAGGTGCTCGTTGCTGGTGCCTGGCTTGGCGGGTGCGGTGCAGGTCCGGAGGCAGGCGAATCGGCAGGCTTGGCAGGCGAAGGGTCCGTGGGTGCGTTTCGGGGTGGCTTGGTAGCAGGCGGGGTTCCGGACGGCGTTGAGGGTGGCGGCGTCGTAGGTCCATCGTGTGGCCAGGCGTCGGCGGGGGCCAGGGGTCCTGGCGCTGGGCGCGGTCCAGGCGCGGACGGGCGCAGACGGGCTTGCCTTTGGCGGGCCTTCGGCGCACAATCGGCGCGCCCGCTGCGCGTGTCCGCTGTGCGTCCGCGCGGTCTCCATTTAAGGCGAAGTGGGAGGGAGGAGCAGCTGGGAGGCGGGAGCGGGGAGGACACAGAAGAAAAGGGGGCGGGGCCGCGATGTCGCGGCGGCGGGAATCGAGGAGTGGGGGTCACACCAGGGGAGGCAATGAAGCAGGAAACAGAGGTACAGAATCAAAAAACAAATACAAATACTAAATACAACAGAGGCAACAGTGACAAGCAGTCAGGGCACAGGAGGGCAAAAACGGCAAAACGGCACAACGAGCAGCAGCGATGGGGCACAGACACAGCTGGAGGGCCATGCGGCACGGGGGTGTCCTGAGGACAGGTCACACTCACCTGCGCCGCGCGGTCTCCATTTAAGGCCAAGTGGGAGGGAGGAGCAGCTGGGAGGCGGGAGCGGGGAGGACACAGAAGAAAAGGGGGCGGGCCGCGATGTCACGGCGGGGGGAATCGGGGAGCGGGGGTCACACCAGGGGAGACAGTGAAGCAGGAAACACAGGTACAGAATCAAAAAACAAATACAAATACTAAATACAACAGAGGCAACAGTGACAAGCAGTCAGGGCACAGGTGGGCAAAAACGGAAAAACGGCACAACGAGCAGCAGCGAGGGGGCACAGACACAGCTGGAGGGCCGTGCGGCACGGGGGTGTCCTGAGGACAGGTCACACTCACCTGCACCACGCGGTCTCCATTTAAGGCCAAGTGGGAGGGAGGAGCAGCTGGGAGGCGGGAGCGGGGAGGACACAGAAGAAAAGGGGGCGGGCCACGATGTCACGGCGGCGGGGAGCGGGGGTCACACCAGGGGAGGCAATGAAGCAGGAAACAGAGGTACAGAATCAAAAAACAAATACAAATACTAAATACAACAGAGGCAACAGTGACAAGCAGTCAGGGCACAGGAGAGCAAAAACGGCAAAACGGCACAACGAGCAGCAGCGATGGGGCACAGACACAGCTGGAGGGCCATGCGGCACGGGGGTGTCCTGAGGACAGGTCACACTCACCTGCGCCGCGCGGTCTCCATTTAAGGCCAAGTGGGAGGGAGGAGCAGCTGGGAGGCGGGAGCGGGGAGGACACAGAAGAAAAGGGGGCGGCCCGCGATGTCACGGCGGTGGGAAACGGGGAGCGGGGGTCACACCAGGGGAGACAGTGAAGCAGGAAACAGAGGTACAGAATCAAAAAACAAATACAAATACTAAATACAACAGAGGCAACAGTGACAAGCAGTCAGGGCACAGGTGGGCAAAAACGGAAAAACGGCACAACGAGCAGCAGCGAGGGGGCACAGACACAGCTGGAGGGCCGTGCGGCACGAGGGTGTCCTGAGGACAGTTCACACTCACCTGCGCCGCGCGGTCTCCATTTAAGGCCAAGTGGGAGGGAGGAGCAGCTGGGAGGCGGGAGCGGGGAGGACACAGAAGAAAAGGGGGCAGGGCCACGATGTCACGGCGGCGGGAATCGGGGAGCGGGGGTCACACCAGGGGAGGCAATGAAGCAGGAAACAGAGGTACAGAATCAAAAAACAAATACAAATACTAAATACAACAGAGGCAACAGTGACAAGCAGTCAGGGCACAGTAGGTCAAAAATGGCAAAACGGCACAACGAGCAGCAGCGAGGGGGCACAGACACAGCTGGAGGGCCGTGCGGCGCAGGGGTGTCCTGAGGACAGGTCACACTCACCTGCGCCGCGCGGTCTCCATTTAAGGCGAAGTGGGAGGGAGGAGCAGCTGGGAGGCGGGAGCGGGGAGGACACAGAAGAAAAGGGGGCGGGGCCACGATGTCATGGCGGTGGGAATCGGGGAGCGGGGGTCACACCAGGGGAGGCAGTGAAGCAGGAAACAGAGGTACAGAATCAAAAAACAAATACAAATACTAAATACAACAGAGGCAACAGTGACAAGCAGTCAGGGCACAGGAGGGCAAAAACGGAAAAACGGCACAACGAGCAGCAGCGAGGGGGCACAGACACAGCTAGAGGGCCGTGCGGCGCGGGGGTGTCCTGAGGACAGGTCACACTCACCTGCGCCGCGCGGTCTCCATTTAAGGCCAAGTGGGAGGGAGGAGCAGCTGGGAGGCGGGCGCGGGGAGGACACAGAAGAAAAGGGGGCGGGGCCGCGATGTCACGGCGGCGGGAATCGGGGAGCGGGGGTCACACCAGGGGAGGCAATGAAGCAGGAAACAGAGGTACAGAATCAAAAAACAAATACAAATACTAAATACAACAGAGGCAACAGTGACAAGCAGTCAGGGCACAGGAGGGCAAAAACGGCAAAACGGCACAACGAGCAGCAGGTTTCTGCCGCTAAAGCGGCGATAATTTTATCGCCTGGCTTGATAATATGCCCCTTTGAAACTGGGATGAGAAAGCAGCAAAGAGGAAGGAGAAGACACGAAGAAAGCAGAGATAAGAAATCAAAGTGCGTGGATAAGAAAGAGAGATGGCAGAATAGTCGAGTCACTTTACAAGAGCTGATGAGAACTAAGCCAGAGGCACGTCAACAACTGCCAAGAATATTTCCTAATTAAAAACAAAAGTGATAACTTAGTGAGTGAGTGGGGAGGTGGTGGAGCGTGCAGGCTTGAGGGGAAATGGAAAGTGAAAGAGAGAATGAAAGTACGCATGGGGGAGGTGCAGCCAGATGTCAGCGGCGCCAGGAAAACCCAGCGGGAAAGTCCTTGTGTTAAATGCACGAGAGAGAGAGAGAGAGAGCAAGAAAACACAGGCACAGAGACTGCCTGCAATCCACTCGGCCTGGTTCAGGAGGGTGCCCCTAAATCAACACCACCCAGACCATCTGCCAGCAAATCTGGGCAAGGGTCGTATTTAGGGGGCGGGGAGGGGTCCAGGTGTAAAGACGCATCCTTTAGAGCCCGGTGTTTGGATTAAGAGGTAGAAAGAATGAAAGAAATAAAGAGAAAGAGACAGAGTAGAAAGCAAAGATACGTGTCATATTTTAAAAGACAGGGTGAGTGGGTATATAAAGAAGCATATTTTCTGTATCCGTGAAACTAATTTAAGTAATCAAAGCAGCCTATGTGAGTTCATAGTCCCAGATGCAGCGTCAATCAGAAAACTGGAAAGGAGGGGCGCACAGCAGAATTAACAATGCCTGAGGCTGAGCTTAAAAGGAAAAATCTCTAGCTCATTGTTGACTCTCATTGTGATCCTGGCCTGCTCACTTGATTGACTTATGTTTAATCAGTCATTATATAGAAGCAGTGTAGCCTGGGGGCTAGGCCTTAGAAGGAAATGTCTGTGCAATCTGAGAGATAGCTCTGCTATACAAAATGTACAGATGAACCAAAGGAGCATAGTGGTGGGAACGTGGTTCTGTCTAGCGGGTAGCTTACCCATACCGCAAGTGCACACTTCTAACATGTGTGCAACCGAGAGATGTCTCTGTGTAAAGGTTAACACTTCTAACGCCTGTGTAATGTCAAGAATACACGCACTGCAGGGGTTTGCGTGGGCTTGTGTTACTCCCCTGAAGAGTTTCACAGGTTGATGCCTGATACTCATTTAGGCATGGTTTGACTTTGAATTCTAGGACTTGCACATCTGTTAATCATATAATAAAATAAGGACTAGAAGTCCCAAAAGACAATAAAAACAGGTGTTGGCAAAGCCAATAAGTCTCACTTTAAATTGTTCAGATATTGGCTTCACTAATACCAGTTGCCACCATCATACGAACACATGCATCTAGATGTATGGCCATTAATTTTGGAATGAGTTGCATATTAAAGGAAATCCATTCCAAGACGACGTGATGCCTGCACGCTCATGCGCTGTTATGTATGTGCCAATGTATCATAATGCATGTATCATAATGCATGTCGGGCAGTTTTAATGTATATTTATAACATGGAGTATGGCATCGTTAGAATGATTAATTAAAATGTAGGAAAGAAAAAAGATAAAGAAAAGAACAGTGCGAAAAGGATACAAGCTGCAACTGCTACGCTGTTGTAAAATAAATAAATAACAAGTGCGGTCGTGGTTAATCAGTAACCTGAACCTCCTCGAATGTAGCATGCAGCGCGCCCTGCTCGCTCCCGAGAGCCTTAGGCCATGAAAGTTAACTTTAAGAAGAAAGGCGGGACATGCTGCCGTCTTTGGCCATTTGCGTGCTGTCTTTCTTAGAAAGACACACGCAAAGGCAAGTAGCGTGAAAAAGCACACGCATGAGCATGTGGTCGGAGTTTGAAGTCCTCACTAGAAGCCTTGCAGAGCAGCGCATGCGCGCTGGCTCAGGCGTGACCTAAAAACCTATCAAAGAAGGTTTCTACTAAAAACATGCCATTAAATCACCTTTTACAACTTCCCAGGTATGTTCTTCCTCATAAAGTCCAAGGGTACTAAGCAAAGAGCTCTGAGGTTGACATGCTGCTGCACAGGGAGTAATGTACGGACTGGTGTTTGTCAGAAACATCGTCGTTTTTGCAGACATTGAACACAAACTTGACCACCATACCTAGTCTAGTTCAACTACAACATGGCCTATTCTAGACATGATGGCTGCTACCACCACCAGAGCCTATAGGTGCTAAGGGATGAAAGGTCACAGAGCATACTTTTTCTACAGGACAGTCTCTTCTCAAAGCGTAAACCAAGGCCCTCGACATTAGGAACTGGGGTTTGAGGACATCTCATTTCAGTGGACGAAAAAGTAGGATTTCACAAACTACCCTGGCCAAAGATCAGCCTCTTTATCTTATTGTCATTTAGCTTCAGCAAGTTAAAACCCAACCAGGCCTGAATTGAAGCACGCCATAGAGGAGAGTCTGCTGAAGCTAGAATGGATGTGGATTGCAAACTGAGAGTCATCAGCGTAGGATAGGGAATCTACAACATGGAACCTAAAGATGGATCTTAGCGACTGCATAAACATGTCAAACAAAATTGGAGAAAAGGAGAAGCCCTTTTGAAATCTGCAAGAGACTGACAATTGCTCAGAACCCAATGGTGGAGTGCCAGAGCCTATCTCTGACCAAGAACGCTAATGTTAATGTTAAAGTGTATTTGTAAAGCGCAAAGCTACTCTGGAAGAGTGTTGTGGCGCTAATGAACCACGTGGCTGGCCAGCTGCTGTCCCTAACGGGGAAAAGAAACCTTAAAGTTGTTGCTGGAACAGCCAGGTTTTCAGCAGCTTCCTGAAGGTAAGTAAGTCCGACACCTGTCTAAGTGTCGCCTGCAGGAGGTTCCAGACTCGGGCAACCTGAACTTGGAATGAGCGGCCTCCAGTGGGGATGCGGGAAAACGTAGGAACAACCACCTTGTGCCATGAAGAAGACCTCAAGGTTCTCCGGGGAACATATTATGTGACTCTCCTTCTAAGATAGTGTGCACGAAATCAAGTCAGGACCACTACATGATGGTCTAGCGCTATCAAATGGTGGCACAAGATAGTAGGATCCACTGTATCAAAAGTGGAGGAAAAATGTAAAAGAAGAAGCCCAGCAGAGTAGCTTGCATCTGGATTTAATCTCAGTTCAGCCAGGGCTGTGACCAGAGTTGTCTGCATCAACATCCCTCATAGAAAGCTGGACTTCGAGGGGTCTAAAATCTTTAAGGTTGAAAGGTTGTTAGAAAACCTGAATTCCAGATTGTATTCTCCTATTTGAGGGCCTTACCAACATAAAGACATGCTTTAAGTACAGTCTGTCACATGTCCGTCAAGGGTCAACCTTGACCCAAAAAGGTGGTGCCCACTGCCTTGATGCCACTTCGGGGAGCATAGTGCATGGCAAAAAGAATATGTTTTACGTTACATTATAGTTCATTACCCTCTTGCTCCTTCGACCATTAAGTCATTGTCAACATATGTATGTTAGATCATTTACAAACGTTTCCCTACCGTTTCAAGTGTTGGTCGTTTGTTCTCTGTATGATTGAACCTCACAAATGAAAACACCTTCCCAGTCTAGCAAATTTAACCCGACAACAATTACTTTTAATGAGAACAGATATTCTTTCCTGAAACCAATGGCCTTGAACCAAAAGTAGTATTTGTAGAAATGGAATCCGATCTGTAGGCCTGAGCCACGAAAATCATACATCTTTTCGGTGGTTTTACGCCGAAGTTTGGAGGAAATTTACACATTGTTTAGAATACTTTTGGAAAACTATAACCATAGCATTACAGGAATATCCAGTGTGGGACTGTACCTTGGAAAAGTTTGTGAATGCCCACTAATACACAGCTTTGGGAGTTTTCAACAACGTTTTATGGTACTCTCACACTGGAAAGCCCACTGTCGGCCGCTTGGTGTAGAGTTACTGCCACACATTATTACACCCATTTACCATACTTTTCTGTATTGGTACCTCAAACTATGAGTGCAAAATTATATTTTGTAAAGTCTTTGCATTAGTAATAATTCCATTTGCACATCCAAGGTGAACGTAAATCACAATGGCGCCACTTCACATGGCCAAAGTTTAGACCCTTTCCTGTATGCTGACAAAGGGCCACCCACTCCTGTCATGTACTGATTTTCAGAAGTGCAATAACAGAGGATAGTATAATGTTTGTTGCTGACCAGAAGTTACAGAGCTTTCTTCACATAAATATAAGGATTTATTTTCATTCACACTTGGACATCTATGCAGCATTTTAGAGAAATGGTGTTGGCATCCATTGACGCAATCCAACCAAGGCCTCCTCAAGTTCTCTTGTTTTAAAAAAGGTATGAGGATGGTAGATGTCCATGGGTGCCAGCCAACCTGTGCCCAAAGAGTGTACTTTCCACATCCCAAGAACAAACTTCTTTAAAGATACTTTTTAGCCCTTCCCATTGTTAAGTGTTTAGGGCTTTGCTATGCCGGGCGATAGGCCCACCCACACTTGTGGGGCACCATTTGTATCAGGAGAAGTGTGGTCATCCAGTTTAGTGGGACGTTTGAAAAAGGCGATACATTCTGAAGCTTTCCATGAAATATATGTGAGAACATTCTGTTTTTGTTAACCAACGTTTTTGCAGAACTCATTGGTTAAGAAAAACTGGTAGTAGTTGTGTCAGTCATGTATTCTTGGCATCTTCTTACATCTTTATTCTTCTATAATGACTGAATTGATAGGTTTTTTTAGGTGCCCACCAAACCTGGTCCCAAATATGACAAAAAAACTATTTTAAACAACTATCTTAAAAGCATCATTTCCTGCCATCAAAAGGCTGCTTATGTGGGCATTTCCAGTCTTTTGCTATAAGCCCACTCATACATTCAGGTAACTGTTTTTATCAGGAGAAGCGTTGGGAAAACAAATAGTAGGCATTTTGCTAATATCTAGATACTTTTTCTATAGGTGTGACTTCCCAATAAAACCCATTGTTCACAACGCACTACTAATCATCGGGCATCTGAAATTCAGAGCCGTACAAATAACCCTTATCCCACAATACCCTACTAATCATCTGGCATGATGGGTCATCTGCAATTCGGAGCCGCACAAATAACCCTTATTCCATACTGATTGTTAGGTACATTTAAAAAATGCTAAGTCTCAGACACCATTTTGGGAGCAAAAGGGCAAACAGGTAACTGGGAAGCAACTGTAGAAGATGAGGTAATTTGCCAATGGTGTACTGTTGATAATAGTTCTACAGCTCTGCAAGTACACCCCTTCTGCACCTGACTCTCAGGGTAACAAGGATGAGCAGTCCTAAACTTCTCAAGAAGGTAGTGTGGGGGTGCCAAAGCTTAGAACTCAACAGTAAAAGAAAGGCACAATAATGTGCAGTCCAACCCAGTGTGTATCCTCGTAAAAAGAAAATACTTTAATATTACAACTAAATAAAATACTACTGCATTCAGTAGGGGCTCAGTTACATGGTTGTGCTTGCACCTACAATTCCTAGTCAAGCATTAAAACCACTTTGGTACCCCCTCCCCGTTTTAGGAAAATATTCCAATGTTGTTGGTGATTTCTACCAAAGAACAGGTATAACCATAGAACAGGCAGAGGTGCAGCTCACTAGAGACTAGCCTGTAGGAAAATTGGTAGATCAGTTGAAAGAGTTCTTGCCAAAAAATAACCACATTTGCAACAGTTTGTGTTCTCATAACAGATTTACCTCTGCACAACCAATTCATTCTTTAACGTTTAGGGCCCGCTGTTCCTGCTCATGGAGAAGTTGCTTCAGTTGCATTGGCACGTCCATTCATCCAACCTTCACCTTTAGCCTAAATTCTGGTGATGTATGACTTCAGTGGTGGACTTGAATCCGACTGCTGGGTATGAGCAGTGCAGCAAGCCTGCTTAGTGGGTGCTTATCTTTGGCAGAGGCAACCTCTGAGCTGTGATGAGTCTGGTGATCATCTTCAGCAGTTGCATCCTCTCAGTCAAGAACATGGCTTCTGTTTCAGAGGCAATGACAGCTCCCTCACCAGGTATGCCAAAGTCAGGCATCAGCACCGGTACCTTGGGCAGGCTGCAAGGGTGCAGGAAAACCCAGTGCTGCTTTCGGGCTTGATTTCTTTATTCTGTCCACTAAGGAACAGTACTAGCAGATCAGGAGACCCCTCACATTACAGGTTGGCTTTGGCTTAGCTCCAGATGGCAGCTAGTGGCTGCTGGTGTTCCAAAGCCAGGAATACAGTTGGATTTCTCCTAATGGACAAGATCTCCAGCTACTGGGCCAGGCATTATACTTCCTTTGCTGGGGAGACATGCAGGCTTCTAGGCAGCAGGCAAACTCACAGCGTCAACAAGTTGTGTAGACTAGGTGATGTCCTCCCACCTCTGGGAGACTGGGTTTCATGCAGACACCAGTCTTGGTCATACAGAAGCTCTTTGAATACTCTGTTTCTTGGCCAAGCGGAATGTTGCCTTTGAACGAAGTCGGCCAGTTAGAGCCCTGTTCCCACTCATCTCTAAAACACTGGATCTGGATCTATTGCCTAAAGTAGTGCAACCAATAATGGGTGGTTTCTTTCCAAATGTAATTTGCTGGCTTAGTGACCGTGAAAAGTCATGGTTCTCATAGCAGTTAGCAATGGGGCTGGCTCCAAGAGTATCTAAAACAAGGGCACAGATAAGTGTGTGATCTCTGCACCTGCGTGTCATCAGCCTTACTGAAGCAGCAATTAGGGAAAGACAAAACTGCAGGTTCTGTCAAGAAACCTACTCTTTTTCAACAATAGATACTGCCGACCCACCTTTCATTTCTACAGTCGACGAAATGGCATCAGCCCCTTGCTAAAGGAACCTCATTGAATTTTCTAAGGATAGTCCCGTCTCCATCCCTCACTTCAGTGTCTGAGTGTCCACCATCCAGCCACAGGAATGCAGCCAATACACACTCTCTGCCTGGGGAAACTGTATTCACCTTCCTGCTTGCATGTTGCTACACGTGGGACCATCCAAAATGGATCCCACTGGTTTAAGCACTCACTCTCACCATACACATAATCTACATATAATCTGGTAACCAGACATATGATACTCATTCACCCTACGGACAAACACTTGGCACCCACACAGAAAGTCAGAATAAGTATCTAAGGGTCACATTAAAGGAGAACTCTACACAAGTGGGATCAGTAGCCTGAACAATTTAATCCCATGTTGGCTATGAAGACACTCCTGATTCGCCTTCCAGGTCACAGACGGGTTCTGGATCTTGACATTATTTGGGACAGGTCTAGGCCACAGTACACATACTAGAGTAGTATGGTTGCAGGGGCAACAAAAAGTAAGGATACCAGTTTCACATGCATTAGGGTCAATCCAAATACCATGCAAGGGACATTCCTGTCTCAACACTTATCTTTCCTTTGTATCCTATTTTCATATATTGAAATTTTTAATATCGAGTAATGCACGGTTGGTATAAAATGAAAAACAATTAGAAGCCATGGTTTAGTTCTTGGCTCTATGTATTGAGAGTTTGTGTACAAACTATAAGCATTACAGAAGCTGGTTTCTTGATATACTTTAAAAAGCTATGGGGCATTCTTGGTTTTGTAACTCATAAAATCAACAAAGAATTTACAGACTTACAGTGGACGCTCCTTGTAGCAAACAGCCTGCATGTTGTAAGCCTTGTGGCTGGTTGTGTGTAAGAGCAAGAAAGATTATGGAGCACACCAGTAGAGTGATGTGCTAAAGATTGTCCATAATGTGACTGGTCTGAGGGTCACTCTTTGATTTGAGAGAATTACAATCAGGTCAATTGTGATAGCTCCCCCCTTGCCGCTTCACAGCCTCCCTGGTTTCTGAATTATTTACTGGTTATTATGTTATTATGCTCAACCTTGTTTACCTCATCTTTGTTCAATGTTGTTCAACTTGCTTAGTTTTGTACTGCCTTTGTTTTAATTTCTTTTTGTTTTCCGCCAGCTTGCTTTACCGCAGATTTTCATGCTGCATCTCCCTCCTGCTTCCCAACCTTGCTGACCTCGCCCACCTCCTCCCAGTGCCTGTCCCTTCTCACAGGACCTGCTTAATGGAGGCAGCAGTGCATTCCCATTGAGCAGGTCCTTTGTGACATCTCCCCTCTTGCTGTTTCACTGCCTCCCTGGTCTTTGCATTGTTTACTTGTTATTGTGCCATTGTGCTCAACCTTGTTTAACTCATCTCTGTTCAATTTTGTTCAACTTGTTAAGTTTTGTACTGCTATTTTTAAATTTTTTGTTTGTTTTACGCCTGCTCACTTTCCTGCTGTTTTTCCCACCGCACCTCCTTCCCATTACCTACCCTCACAGGCAAATTCCTCTGCCTCCCAATGCCCCTCCCTCTTCCCAGGACCTATGTAATGGAGGCTGCAGTGTAGCCGTGCTGCTGGCAGCCCAAAGTCAAGCCCATCTGTGACTGGACCTCGCCCAGCGCCAGGGACCCTGGTTCTCCTGCTACTTGCAGATACACCGCCGCTAAGCTCCATGCCCTGGACCCCAGACTCCGCAACAAAAACTGCTGCCGCACCTCTCCACAATCAGTCGTAGCACCTGTTTACTGCACCATAACTCTGCAAGCACACCACTAGGTTCTAGGACAGCCTCACTTCCTTCACCCTGATGTCATCTGCCTCACCAAGAACTGGCTCAACCCTGCATCTGCACCTGACATTGCCTCAGTAATGCCCGATGGCTACAAGATAGCTCACATAGATGAAATCGCCATTATCCACAAAGAAACCATCTACTGCACCACCACGACAGACAACACCACCCGATCATGAACCACCTCAATTTCCATCTCCATATCAATGGCAAACCTACCCTCATAGGCACCCTCATCTACAGACCTACGGGACCTCACCCCAGTCTCTGCTGCGCCATCCCTGAATTAATCGTCGCGCTCGCCATTGACTCCAAACACTACATCTTCCTCGAAGACCTCAACGACCTTAAAAACACCAACACTGCCAACCTTCCCAATAGCATGAACAACATTGGCCTCACCCAACTTGTCACCAAACCCACACACATCACAGGATACACACTCAACCCCATCTTCACAACCAGTGACAGAGTCAATTACAGCAATGTCACAGAGCTCACCTGGACAGACCATGCCATCATCCACTTCATCATCACATGATCTACCTCCCACTCTGACACCCCAACCAACCTAGAACAGGCTGTCAAGAACTTCTCAGCCTGGATCAATGACTACGCCAACAGAGTTACCCCCCCGCCCCCAAGTTCATCAAACTCAGATCATTCAAATAGGCCAGTTGGCACACCACGGAACCGAGAACCACAAAACGCAACTGCAAGTGACTGGAAAGGAAATGGCGCACCAACAAGGACCTACAGACTGAGCTACACTCAAGACATCCTTCAACCAATACCACTAACTCTTTATATAGACGAAAAGGAGCTCACTTGCCCACCGCATCTAACTCAGTTCCAACCAAAGAAAAGAACTCTTCAACTTCCCGGGAACTGTACAACACCCTGGCAGATGTCTTCCATGACAAGATCACCACCATCTACAAATACTTCAAACCCCAACCCACCACCACCAACATGCTCCTCTTCGCTCCCACAGATGCAAACCCCAACCACCTGCTCACCATATGACACCAGCTCATCCCTCAAAACACCACAGCCATCATGAACTCCGTCCACTCAGGAGCACCCAGTGCATCCATCTCCAGGAGCACCTTCCCTGAAGAATGGAAACACATAGAGGTCAAACCCCTTCTCAAGAAACTGTCCACTGACCCCAGCGAACTCCAGAACTATCTTCCCATTTCTCTGCTCTCCTTTCACACCAAAGTCCATGAAAAGCCCATTAACCACCAACTCTCAGAACACCTGGAGAACAACAATCTATTGGACACCTAGCAATCCAGATTACGCACCAACCCCAGCACTGAAACTGCCCTGATTGCTGCCACTGACAACATTAGAACCCACGTTGACCGGGGAGAAACAGCAGGCCAGATCCTCCTCGACTTCTCAGCAGCTTTCGAACCATATCCCACAAAACACTTATCATAAGACTTCACCAAATTGGAATTCAAGGAGAGGCTTTCAAATGGACTGCCTCCTTCCTCACCAGAAGAACCAAGAGAATCTGCCTACCACCGTTCACCTTGGAACCTAACAATATCATCTGCAGCATCCCTCAAGGCTCGTCCCTCAGCCCTACACTGTTCAACATCTACATAACCCCCTTGACCAACATCGCCAGAACCCATGGACTTTAGATCATATCCTGCACCGAGGACACTCAGCTCATCGTCTCGCTATCAGAAGACCCATCCACCATGATGGCCAACTTCCACAGGTGCATGACAAGCATTGCTGACTGGATGAAAGACAACTGCCTAAAACACAACACAGACAAAATGGAAGTGCTAATCTTTTGGGAACAACTACTTCTCGTGGAGCGATGTCTAGTGGCATTCCAAACAAGGACTCTCAACCACTCCAACAGACCATGCCCGCAACGTTGGCATCATCATGGACAGCAAGTTCACCATGAAAAATCAGATTAATGCAGTCTCCTTCACCTGATTCCTCACTCTTCACATGGTTTGTAAGATCTTCAAATGGCTCCCTGTCAGCATCAAACAAACCGCCACTCAAGCCCTAGTCACCAGCCGTCTGGACTATGGCATAGCACTCTACATATCTATCAGCTTGCTCCTCTTGAAGAGACTGCCAAACCTACAGAATTCAGTGTCCAGACTCATCCTCGACCTCCCACAGCGGATCCACAATACCCCCCACCTCAAGAAGCTCCACTGGCACCCCGTTCAAAAGAGATGTAAGTGCTTTGGTACCGTCATGGTTGATTAGCTATGCATTTTAAGTCCTGTTTGATTGAGAACAACTTTAACTGAAGTATTCCAGCCAGGAGTGAAAAAAAGTTTTCTGAAACATTTAATACTTTTTTTGATGCCCCTAAGAAGACTGAGCTCAAACATCAGTCCAGGGGAGACCATTCTTACCCAGCCTTCGATTGCACCTCAATCTGGTCGCAGCTTTTTCAGATTCCACAAACTTTTGCTCTCACCAGAAGCTCTCAGAAACTTAATTGTGCTTGTTGAGCTCTGTCCTCTGCCCACTTATAAATGAAGAACTGTTTCAAGCCTACAAAAGAAGACTCAATGTAGAAAATACAGCTAGCACATCTGATGACACTGCTTCCAGCATTTGACTTTGAGACACACCTTCTTCAACCTTCTTTAATATTATATATTGCAATGACCTGATCGGCATATTTTACTTTTTGAAGACTATGCAAGCTCAAGCTTTGAAATCCTCTACTCTGGTGAATTCAGTGCTCAAAATAAGTAAGTGAGCATTCTATTTAGTGATTGGCAGAAGCAAGACATCCACTGTTGACTGCCCTATGTCCTGCTTTGCCAAACCTCTGGTTTCCCCAGCTCATTAGGAGGGCAACCACATTTGCTGACTGCAGAGCCTCCTCGGTTTCTGTCTTCGGAAACCTGTACCCGACAGCCCACACAACACAGGGCCACCAGTTTCTGTATGTTGTAAAATTTGACATTTAGGGTGGGCCCTCTGACACTGATACAAACCATTACATGTGGAATGAAAATGACAAAACAGGCCACTGACACACTGGGAGAAATCTCACTGTGTATCAGAGACTTTTTGTTTTGTTGCGTAAGTCTCCTTCTTAACTGGGCCAACCACAATTCTTAACTGATCAACTGTACTTACGAACAGACCTACATTTCGCCCAGGACACTTTGAAAAAACTCACAGCGGCACCATCATTGTTCTGAATTCTTAACTATCTGACATAAGGTAGGACTGAGTTCCAATACTTTCAGTAAATGAGAACTACCATTGACTTTCATTAAAATAGTCAACAAATTTTTCTCCTGTTTCCCTTTATTAACCTTCTTGAAATATCTGTGGCAATTATCTGCTACATTTCTCCATTAATTACCTTGGTTATTATGTTCTATTTCTTTAATTACATTGCTTTATTGGGGTGCTGATCCTTGCACCCCCCAAAGCACCTTCCTCACCTTAAGGCCACCCTTGCAGTGTTACTGAGGGAGCTTAGACAAAACTCACTTGAAGTATTAGGCTACCCTCCTATCTCTGTCTCCCACGGTAGATACCATCATTGATAGTTCATTTTTGGTGGATTCAAAAAATGTGGTTTACGATGTGGCATGAAAGAGATGGGATTACTGAGTAAGGTGCCCGTGTAGCCACCAAGAGTGCTGCCTTCTATGGAGATCTTTATCAGAAGGGGCAAAGTAAGACCCTAGTCTGGAAATGAGGCTGTGTGTGGAGAGTTGCCTGGTGAACCAAGTACTTTTGTATAAGAGGCTTAACTTGCAAACTCCTCTGTTGATAAAATAGAGTGTTTTGAACAACAAATCTGTGTTACAGGGATCAGAGGATACTGGGTTAGCAGGACTAAAGTGATTTTGGGGGCTGGAATATACATTAGGAAGCAGAGTCTCTCTGCTCTACAGTTTGGAGCCAAGGCAGAAATTTCATCAGCATAAATGACAAGGGACACCTATGCTCTGCGACTCTGTCCAGGTTGATAGTTAATATTTATTTATTTAGGTGATGAACCATTCTGTATGGTGCTATCCTGTCATTTTACAGTCACAAAGAGAGTGTTGATTCAGTAAATTGAATGTGAACTAGGGACATAGCTATCAGTACTGCGGCAAATGCAGCGTCACTGGGGTCCAGGGCTGTGAGAGGCCACCGGGATCCCAACTATAGATGATTTTTGTACCAAACTCTGGATTGGGGGGTATTAGTCTTGCTTGCATGAGGGCTCACGACGATAGTTCTACGCCACTGCCAAGAGCTACGAATTGTTGTGATGATTCAGGAGAATGTCAGTCTTCAAGGAGATATCCAGGCGGGCCCATGGAAGGGAGAGGGTCGAGGAGAGTTGTATGCCTTGTGTCAGCATTGAAGCTTTGCTTAGCTTTGTGACTTCCAAGCCCATTGATAAAAGGCCGATGTAAACTCAAAAGTGACAAGATCTCCATACCCAATAAAAAAAAATGTCAGCATTGATGGGCATAAAACTATACTTGTCTTTCGTCCCTGAAAGGCTACTTAAAATGCAACAGTATTTTCATATGGAGAGAGCAGTCACATGGGAGTCTAAAGCCCAAACAGTTTTTATCAAGCTGGGTCTGGTGGCTTAGAGAACTAATGCCTCCACTGTAGGGGCCTGTGTTCAACCTCATGGTCTCAGGTTCAAATCCTGGCGGGACCACTCAGCCTTGCATCCTTCTGAGGTTGATAAAATGGTTAACAATAAACATCTTTCAATCAGTCCCAAGATACCCTTGGGTGAATGTGCGGTTTACAAATCCACATGTTATGTTACATATAATTTGTGCACTATTATTTCCGGAGATTAAAAAGATATTGTAATTTACTTTGACCATTGAGATGGACCAGTGGATCCTGCCTAACAACACGGGTTTACCTGGTTTTGGAATTAATCTGATTATCACCTCGGCCATGTTATATGGCAGTATGTGACTGAGACACATTCTGTGCCCTTGACTTTACTGCATTCAAAGGTCGGCATAAATTTGCAATTTAAGGAGGGACCAGCCTCTAATCAGTTCTGAAAGTAGATAACATTAAAAGCACATTAAAAACAAAGAATGTTATTGTTTTCTATTGTCACATCACCTCAACAGAACAATTGAAAAGAAATTTAAATTTATGAAAACAGTTTAGAATTAATGAAAATATTCAGCAAATCTTACTGCCAGCTCCTTGATAGATCCTTACCATGGGTGCCGAGAAGCCTGCTCACACGTGTACCTCTTACTGGGGTCTTTTTCCATCAATCGGCGAATAAAGTCTTTTGCTGCAAAAAATGGAACAGCAGATTCAATGCATTAAATGCATGTTTATGTCCTCCTAAACTTGAAAATATGCTTGTGTGCTTGACTATTATGAAACAGCCTGAAACAAAAATGTTCAAGACACTAAAGCGTTGGCTGAATTACCCATAGTATTCCAATTTATCATATTTTTAATGTGTTTCCTCTACAGCAATATTGTCAGTCAAGGTATTGCATTTTTAATGTCAATTTATAGTATTTTTATAGATCAAAGATTGTTATTGCGCATGAGCATATACCTCTCGGAAAGCCATGAAGAAATGCAAGGTGCATTCTTTTGCATCAAGATGGTGGCTTATGCATTAATGCGAACCCCCTTAATGTGTCACTAATTCATTACATTTTAATGTATTACCTACATAAACGCATTTCCAGCTGTGAAGTCCCCACGCGACGCGATGCGATGGGACAGCACTACACAAGTGGCAGTATATGTTTAGTAATGCTGAGTTGTTCAATACGTCCCATGGTACAGTACAGTGTAGAAATGTCACATTTTCACATGCACCAAAAAGGGGCAAATCATAAATAAAAAAAATAATACTAATTGTCCTGGAGGAAACTAAAGATAGGTAAAAACTATAGTTACATTCAGTAAGTCTTTAAGAAGGATAAAATGGCAAGTGGAACTGCTCCGTCCCATGTCTGAACTATATAATAGCCCCTTATGTGAAAAGAGTTTGAATGTAAAATTTAAACTGTGGTCCTTTGTACTGTAAGGACCATAGGATGGCTGCGCAGAACTAAACCACAACACTACAAAATAAAAAACGTAATTGAATGACAGATTAGTGTAATTATATATAGCTGCTATCGAGTAAGCTGCTTAAGTTCTGCTTATGTCTAATGGGTTATTTTCATTGTGCACAATTCCTACCGGAACTGGAAGAAATTTGCACTGGTGCAAGGATCATCCCACAGAATGGACAGTAGGGACTGATCAGCTTCTTTGACTCATGCTGTGCAGGTTACCCATAAGCCGCCAGCATTGTTCTGACGCACCTGCCTCTGCATCTATTGTGCTTCATCGCTTTCCATCATTTGCAAGTCACTGGTTAAAGTCACTGTCAGAAAGTTGCTAAATAATTTGTGAAGGAGGTACCTCTACCAACTCAGTAAACTCATTCTGGTTCCGCTAGATCACAGTTCTGAGAGAATCTCTGCTCAACGCCTGTTAGCTTGAAGTAGGTAATCACCAGAGACGTGCATGCTAAGTTGAAGCAGAACCAACAATTTAAAATACATTCCTAAACAAATTTAGAAAACATTAATGAGCAAAGACACCAAGAGCATCAAAATATGTTAAAGGGAATTGGAGATCTGATGGTTTTAAAGTTCTAGGGCAAAAAGCACCAAGAAAAAAGAAGGTATCAAGCAAAAGTCACGGTTTGCTGTTGACTGGGACCGTGGCATGATTTCAGGACAACACGATGGAACGGAGGCCAGATACACCAAGCGAATCATCCCAGTCACAGTTTTTACTTACTGACTTAGGGGCCAATTTAGATGTTGGCGGAGAGGGAACTCCATCACAACAGCAATAGAGTTCCCTTCCCACTAAGACAGTGGTCCGCCCACCTGATTTAAATGCGGGTGAACCAAAGGTTTGACTTTGGCAGTGACTACACTGTCACCGCCATTGCCAAACTTCTCCGATGGCCCAATGGAGCAAGGGCCTTTGAAGAACTGGCCATATGACCATCCGTCCAATTAGGATCGATGGACATACAGCCTTTTTTTTTACTGGCTGGCACTGCCAGGCAAACCCTGGCAGTGAGGGTCAGTAAAAACAAAAAAGCATCTACAATGCAATAGGTCTGGCATCTACACAAGTTTGAGCTATTGGCATTGTAAATGACAATGCCTTTTATTTATGTTTTGTTTTTCAAAACATAAATAAAAGGCAATGTCATTTACAATGCCAATAGGTTAAACACTCACAAATGCGAGACCTATTGCATTCCAAATGCTTGAAGGCATCCCTGAGTTGCCCCCTTCTGTCTCCCATGGCCCCTGAAGAGCTACGAGTTAAATTAACAAGCCGGTGATCACAACTGCGTACGAGAGACCCTCCTGCCCTCCTGCAGTAAGAGAAACTCATTAAAGAAAATAGTGCTTACAGACTAAAGAAGACGCACCGTATAACAACCGAAGTAAAAGGGCCAGTCCTCATGGGAGGTTACAAATGCAAACAGGGTGGTACTAAGGAGGGACTAACAGGCCTGATAACGAATTGGAAGTCAGCATTTACCAAGGACAATGACACAAGCCAATTAAAAATATGGGCGGAGAGTGGGCGGGATTTCAAGTACATACGCCAATAAAGCATGGCTCGCAGAGCAGCACAAGTGCTGTCCAGACTTTACCTAAAAATGATAACACCCAATCCGAGGGGGCCATTATCTTTTTCATTTTCAAAAAGAAAATCCAGCTTTTGGATTTAGTTTTTGGCCTTGAATGCAAATTTCTTTAAAAATCAAAATGTCTTTAAAATAACCTAGCAACTCAGTTTTACGTTCTTCATAAAATACTGACCTGGGGGTAATCGTGATCTGACTTTCCACATGGAATGAAACCGCTCTTACATAATCATGATGATTCTCACAACTGAGTGAACCAGCAAACATAAGTCTTTGGCTCCAACTTGGATATCTACATAGGGATCTACACACTCAGGTGGATCACCACTATTCACTTCACAGTCACACACACCACAAGGACCATATCTTGCATTTCAATAATATTAAAATCTTCAGAATCACTCTCTTTGCCTTAGGGCACCATAGCCAACTTGACCTTCTCTCGTTTGGCGCCTTGGCACATCTTAGTGAAATATTCCAACTTTATTATACAGTCTGCAACACACAATTTTAGCTGGACATGGTTTGCCCCCTTTTATGTGAGATTGATTCCCACACCTGAAGCATATATTAGTCTGTTTAAAAAATGAATTAGACTGACTGAACAAAATTGTTTGCTGATGTTGTTTCCCTCTCCAGCTTTCTTCCTTACAGCAAACTGGATACACATGTTCACTGCTTCTATCATCAAATTCTTTAGCAGATTTAAAAGATGTTCGAATCATTTTAGATACATGAATGGTCTCTAACAATGTTGGGTTACCTAAAATAATACGTTTCTGCCATATACTAGTATCAGTACAATGGCTGATAAATTGGTCATAAATAAGTTAGTGACTGAAGTTCTCAAATTGACATTCAGCAACTAGTTTGGGTAAAGCAGAGATGTATGTGTTATGTTATGTTATTGATTTTGTAAAGCGCATGGCTGCCCCAGCAAAGGGGCGTCCCAGCGTAGATCTCAAAACAAACAGAAGAGCAAAGAGGGTAGATCAGAGGGAAGCAAATTACTTGGGAAAGAGATATGTTTTAATCGCCTTTTGAAATGACACAAGATTTTCTGATGCTTCTGATGCTCACAGGGAGGGAATTCCAAAGTTTAGGGGCAAGAAGGCGGAAAGAGCGCCCTCCTGCGCTTGATCTCTTTACTCGAGGAACAGCCACCAGGTGCTGACCAGTACAGCACAGCTGGCAGGTGGGTGTGTAGGGCGTGAAAAGATAGGCTAAAATATCGGCGGATTGGGCGTTCAGGATTCTATGGGAGATACAAAGGGCTTTGAAGTTGATACGTTTCTCCACCGGAAGCTAGTGTAGTTTGCTGATTAAATTAGAAATAGAGCAGCTTCTTGGCAAGCCGAGAATCATCCGGATTTTGTGCCCTTTGTAGGGGATGTATCTCTGCTCTGTTGGCCCCTAGGTACAAAGAGCCTGTGTAGTCCAGCCTGGATAGTACAGTGGCCAGTATAATAACCTGACAGGTGTTAGAATCGAAAAACCCGACAGAGGTTTAAGACCGTGCAAGAGCCCAAAGCAGACTCCAGCTACCGCCTTAGTTTGAGCCTGGAAGGTCAATGCAGAGTTGATCCAAATGCCCAGATTTGGAACCGTCTGTTTGGGGGCAGGCGGGAGGCCAAGGGTGGACGCCCACCAGTGCTCACTCCATAGATGAGTTTATTTTCCCACCAACAGGATCCCAGATTTGCTGGCATTCAATTGAAGACAGTTAGATGTCATCCAGTCTGCAATAGCTGTTAAATCATCTTTAAATTCGAGCGTGTCCTGTGCGGAGTTGTCAGAGAACGGGACCACTAACTGTGTGTCATCAGCATAGGAGACCACAGTTAGGTCCCTCTCCTTAGCATCTGCTGCCAGGGGTTGGATATAGATAATAACAAAGTAGGGCTCAAAGCAGAGCCTTGAGGAGCCCCTTGGTGCACAGCGTGCATCTGAGAGCAGAAGGGTGGGAGGGACAATCACTTGCAAGGATCTCTCAGATAGAAAGAAGGAGAGCCAGGCCAGGGTCGAGCCACCGATGCCAATATCTTTTCTGGCTTGGAATCGTCCAAAGTGGGTTTTTTAAGTAGTGGAATCACATTGGCGTGTTTCCAGGCAGTCGGGACTAAAGCAGAGGGCATAGACAGATTTATGAAATCACACAAGGGGGAAAGGAGCTGGGGTAGGAATTTCTGACACTAATCAGGTTTGAGGGGGTCCGCTGGGGATCCAGATTTTAGTTTATTGCAAATAGTGCTCATGACTTCTTGGGAGAGCGCAGGAAAAGCGGAGAGTGAAGGGGCGGCGCTAGACTGAGATGGGAGGCCTACTCTAATCGCAGTGTGGAGAAATGTTTTGTAAATGTCATCGACCTTTTTGAATAAAGAAAGCGGCTAATGCCTCACATTGCTGATTAGAGGAGAGGGAAGATGTATTAGGTTGCCCTGAAGATTTGAGGTCCTTAAGCAAGGAGAAGATACATTTTGCAGGATTGCTGCTATTTTTGATTTTGTCTGCAAAATAATCGTCTCTTTCTTTCTGAATGGATTCATGGTACTTTTTGATGGCTAGCCGATACTGTACTTTCAGGGCTGGATCATATTGCCATCTTCATGCCTGTTACAGGCTTTTGTAAGTTTTCCTGGCCTGGGCCAAATTGTCGTTGAACCATGGGCTCGACTGGGGTGCGGCTTAGAGACAACTTGGCTGGGATAAGAGAATCCAGAGAATGTGTGAGCAAATCAGACGGAGTGCTATCAGCCCTTTCAGGGTTATCAGGAAGGCTAGGTGTATGACTGTGTCCATGTACTCATTTGGTTTTTGGATTCTCTTAAAAAACGTATGCCCAGAAACCACCAAAATAGGTGGTATGTCAAAACTTTTCACCAGTTTCTTCTTGAAACCTAAGCACAGTAAAACTAGAAATGCGAGAGAATACAATCATGGTAGGTTGTTGTCCCAAAAGAAAGTTAACCACTTAGGTGTGCACATCACCATGTATAATAGCCCGAATTTACATACTACTGGCTGTTGGCTGTACACGTCACTGTGTTCCTCAAAATATGGAAAATGTGGCCCTCAAGATGTATTTAACCAATAGCTTTGTAGAACAAATGTTAAATGGTTCATTGCGCTCTGCAATTTGCTGTAATGGCTGCCATCGTAGAGTTACAATATCTAAACAACAATACCTCCCAGTTCAAAATGCCAGCCTCGCTGTGGTATTCACTTCTAATGCTTCAGTATTTAATATGTCTGCCACATTGAAGCAAAACCCTTAAAGAACTTACTAATTCAACATGACTGTCCCGTTTTAATGTAAATTGTAGATTGAAACTGAATCCAGGAGATTTATTCCAACATGTGATGCTTAAGATGGTGGCTGTCTGCGCATTACCTGCATTGATTAAATCAACTGTGTTGCATTTGCCAATATGCCTGACCATTAAACATGGCTGTCGCACCTGCATGTTGATGGTTCTCTTCCTTGATGCCTGGCCAGCCACAGTATATGTCACAACAGGCAGCCCAGGCACTAGCTTGCAAGTTCAACCTAAAAATTGGTATGCGCATACAAAAAAAAACGTGTGGAAAACCTAATTTGCAACATACCCTTAGGAAAAGGGGAATACTCTGCTGCTGAGTGGAACAGACACCCTGAAGCTAAAGGAGAACAGTGTAAGATAAGAACTGTAGTGGGCACTGCCGAAAGATTGTCAGGCCCTATACTTGTATGAAAGACTTCTACCTGAAAGTTCCCCTGGTGATCTGTAAAACAAAGGCTGCAAATAGTCCAATTGCTGATTTATATGAGAAGTATACAAAGGTACTGGGAACTGAACCTGTGCACTGAAAAACCCAAAGCAAGTCTGACCTCCTTCTGAAGATAGGAACAAAGATGCTGCATCAATTTGAAAAAAAAACAAAATCCCCCAACATATGCCATCCCCTCCAATGGCCTCTCATTATTATGCGATGTCAAGCCTCACCACTGCAAGCTCTCACAAGGTGCATTCGAGATCATGCAAATTCTGTTCATCCTCAACGGCCAGAACTGATCGAGAGAAGTCACCCAAATCATCCAGCAATGTGCTATTGACCGTTACAGGCACCTTGCACCACATGGTTTATTTTCTTTGGGTTTATTTTCCACATCAATGAGCTGACCAACTGATCTGACCTCATGGAACCCTAACTAGAAGAAATTGTTTGATGCATTCCACTTGTAAAGTGTTTGATCCAGAAAAGAGAATAAGTTAAAATGCTAATTTGTGCAACTGGCCATTCCTACAACCTTTTCCAATGGTGTGCACTCGTAAACTATAAATAATAAATCCATATTTGTAAAGCACAAACTACTCACCCTTACGGGTCTCAAGGCACTGGGGGCCGTTGTGGAAATTAAGTGAGCTATTGCCCAGAGTCACATGGTGCTGAGTTGCCTCCGGAGCCAGGGATCAAACCATGAACTCTGTGCTCCGAAGTCAGCTGCCCTGGCCACTGCACCACACGTCTCCACTGTGTCACTTAAAGACTCAGGCCCGATTCACAAAAGTAAACTAAGACAAAAGTCTAACTTTACCACATTCAGTATTCTCAAAGGGCATTTACGAGTAGTAAAGTTAGACTTTTGTCTCAGCTAAACCTAAGTTTTGGTCTTAAGTTTAACTAAGACCAAAACTGAGACAAACTTTACTACTCGTAAATGCCCTTTGTGAATACTGAAAGTCGTTACGTTAGACTTTTGTCTTAGTTTACCTTTTGGAATCTAGCCCAACATGTCTGAAAAGCCAGCCACGGAGTTATTTTTACATACTTTTTAGTTTCACATTTGACTTACATTAATTTACATACAATCCCAAATTAACATTGACACCTATTGGCTTCGGAATGATAAAAGCCATTTCCCCCAATTTCCCTTTGTCATTTTTCTTCAAATAATTTGGATTATTTTTCAACAGATGTTAACTTTTCATGGACTTGGTGTGTACCGTGCAAGTTTTATCTTTACAACTATTTTGCGTTTTAAATTGTTGACTAGTGCACCCCCAGCACTGTCATCAGAGTAAACTGAGCACATGTGACTAAGGGATTGTATAAGTGTACTTTTAAGAGTTCTTGGTTTGACTCTGGAGGATTTATCCAATTAGGATATTGTGGTGAGATTGAATATGACTCACAGACATGTCTTTAGCCACCTTCACTATTTGCCCTGTCATGAGGATTTCTAGCATTCTCTCTCAATCTGTCAGAAGAAAGATACTCTCCTCACAATCTCTCTCAACATTTAGCAACGCTCTAACAATTTTCTTTTCCATAACCATAGAGGGCATTTGAGGCACTTGTCAAATTATTCAAATTATCAAATTATTATTATTAATAATCAATTTAATTCAATACGTTCAATATATTCTGCTCATTCAAGCCAACAAAAGTCATATTTACAAAAATGATTCAATGATAGTGGTTTACACAGAATGTATTGAAACTGCGTGCAGTGTGTATCATACCAGAGTCAGAGATGTCATCCCAGTACGGAGAATCAAATTCGTAGTCTGCCTTCAAAATCTGCTCGAATAGTTTGGAGTCATTTTCATCATAAAATGGAGGATAACCACAAAGTCTGCAAAACAACAATTCAAATTGAAAATCATTAGTATGAAATGTTGTATTAGGTTACATTTTATGGCAGACGAATACTGAATCCAGGCAGATACGTTGAACGCAGTCGTTTCTTAATCATGGTGAGCGAACAGTAAAAAAAGCTATTTGAATTGATTGAGTATCAGAGAAACTTTATCAGAGGAACATTGTGTTTCAAAGAGATAACCACGTTTTAACTGCAACAGGGAGGAGATTATTTATGTGAGAATAATGTGACCTAGAGTTTGACGTAGGTAAACATAAATTACTGTAGGAAATGTTACCAATTTTCCCTACTAAGTGCTTAACCAACCTCCTCAAGATGCTTTCCATTGTGTCTCTGTTTGAGTCTACCAGTCAAGGAGCAGGCACACTACCTGATCCACATGTTTAATTTAATATAAGGACACGTGTTTAATATGTAGTTCCAGTGGCTCACTCACACTATTGAGGAACCTGGTCACTGTCCACTCCATCTTAGGCAGTGCCATCTGAACCCGCCCTGAATATCTTGGATAGTCACCAGGAAATGGTGAGACACAACATTTGTGTGAGAAGGTGTGGTGGTAGTACCCCCTCCACCACAAGTCCCTCTCAGATTCAGCTAACAGTAGTGGCATGCCAGTCATTTCCAACTGTAATAAAAGTCCAAAGTCCTTGAGAAAGGAATCAGTCACTTTCAGCAACGGTGCTCCCAGGATCAACCCTTACTGATCATCAAAGAACTATTAGGCTGGGTGTGACAACTACTTTCCATCTTCTGTGCCTCAGCACCTGGTGAAGATGGGCTTCTTGATACTGAGAGCCTCAGGAAATCTGCCCTCCGATCACTTTGTGACAGATAAATTTGAACAGAACAATGACCCCGTTGCCTCTGCCTACCTCATGCATGTCCCCTTCTCATACACGCCTGCAGCCCATACCATCTCAACACCATCATCCAAGGTCTCAGCAAACACATTGCCCATTGTTATCACATTTGGTGTGCTCCCTTCCTCTGACAACTCTGCGGATGGAAGGACATTGGAACTTAGCTAAGAACTTGACTGGTGGCATTTGATATTAGTAACCCTACATTTGAGAAAGAGATAAAGGTCTGAGAAGCCATGTTGTTAAGTCTGACAGGAAGGTTCACATGAGCAATGGTGTTTTGTGCAAGTGTCAATCACAAACATTGTATTGCATTTGAAATTTGGTACGAAATACATGGTGGTACGCGATGAAACCCAGAGATGTAGGTGGTGACTAGGTCATTGAGGAAAGCAACACCATCATGCCACAGCACCCATGCAATGCTGGGATGCAGACATGAAAGCAGGAAATATGTGACTTGCACCCCATTGACATCCGTGGTCACTGGTGGAACTGAGCGGGGATGGCATTGCCAGTGGCAAATGTGGTAGGTAGGATAGGAGTTACCTGACCCCATCTCAGTCCCATATAGCTCCACTAAATATGTCACTACATCTTAAATTACTACATCCAGCACTGCCCTACTTGATTTTTCTCTGTTGCGTGAGAGATCCGCTGTTAGGAGTATAGGAGTTGGAGTTCATGTATATGCGTCCTGTCGTGGGTATGGACTGGTTCCGTGCAATTCATGTTTGTGTTGCTTTCGAGCAATAATGGGGATTCAGAGAGAGGCCCTACCAGTACAAACCATTGCAATGTTGTGATTTTGTCTAAAAGGCAATCAATAGCATGAAATCTGGCATTGCTTGTGTGGAATACTTCATGGAGCATTGGAAAATATTATTTTCTAGCGTCCATATCAAGGATGCTAGCCTTCATGTTAGTTTCACAGCTGCAGCCTGACCTCATCCATTTATTGAGACACATAGTTCCAAAATGTGTGTTTAATTACCTCTTGCCAAAGTCCCTGAATTATTACTGTATCTGATTGCACAGATGAGCATTAACTCAGAATGATTTTGATATAAAAAAGTCCTCTTCCAGTTGGGTTTGAGTCCTTGAACAGAGCCCCCATATTCAGCGCTTGAGATAATGATAGCAATGCATAAAGAACATTCCCATAAGGCCTACACATGTTATAAAGAAACGAGTAACTGTGTGGACGTGCAGAAAATGGAGCAGTTCCCGTCAGGCGCAGATTCCAGCGGTCTTCTTAAACGTTGTGATTTCAATACACATTCCACTTTTTTACAGAGCATGAGAGAAGTATCAGTGGAAATGCCTTGCACATGCAGAAGCCATGTTTGCTGTGGGAGGATTTCCAGGGAGTTCAAGCATCTGCGCCTGCTGCACAGCTGCTGCCGCTATTCAGCTGGCCCCATGGTGGTAAGGGTCAATGCAAATGGTTAATAAAATATATGAATGTAGCAATACTAAGCAAATAAATTAGCATGAGTTTGACTCCAAACACGATCGTCATTGTAACAAGGGAGAAACTGTGTGAGATCGTTCAATGTTTGTTGCTTTGTAACTTATGGGATATTGCAGATATATGTGCATCAATGTGAAAAACTGAACACTGAATAAGTATATTTAATTTTGATATGTTCTCGCAGCGTTATAATGTATTTCTTGATATTGATTATGTATTTCGTAACAATGATTGATCCTACCTAAACTATATATATATATATATATATATATATATATATATATATATATATATATATATATATATATATATATATATATATTCACTGAAAAAAACATAGGTTTCAGGGGCGTTATAGTTAGCTGGACTTTTCACTCGTACAAAACCATAGAAATTCCCCCGTTATAGTTAGTTCAGCTAACTATAACTCGCGCGCCCGCAATGCACTGCTGATGACGTCACATATTACATCACTCATGACATGGTCAGTGACATCACTCATGACATCACTGATGACATCTCAAATGACATCACTGATGACATCACTGATGACATCATCCAGTGAATGTGTGTTTTTCTGAAAATTACATGTGTTTTATATATGTATATCTCAAGGTCGATGGAAGAATAAATGGGTATATAAGTGTCTAAATGGATTATTTGTTTTTGAAAAATTGATTGTATAACTGACTGATTAAGTGTATCTTAGTGAATACATGGCTTAGTGAGTAATGTTTAAATATGTAAATATCGGTATCAGTCTCTCACTTTGTGTATAAGTGGCTACATGGGTTGGTGAGTAGCTACATGAGTGTCTATATAGGTTATTAGTTGGTTTTTTGAGTATCAGTATAAGTGTCTGATGTCTGTATGGTTCGGTGGGGGGTATTACGTAGTGCATAGGTGCATGAATGAGTGACTCACTGTTTGTATGTGTTGAAGACAGCATATGTGCAGGACTGTATGGGTGGATGAGTGTGTGCATGGGTGTGTTAGTGAGTGAATGACTGTCTCAATAGTGTCTCTATGAGTAACTACATATGTTTTAAACTAGTATATGTGACTATTGGTGTATATAAGTGAGTATATGTGAGAGTGAGAGATTGAAAGAGTTCCTGTATGAATAAGTATGTGTTTCTATAAGTGATTGTTAAAAAGACTAAGTATGTGTAAGTTTCTGTAGAAGTAAGTGTGGTGGTGTATGTATAACTGTATATGCAGTTAAACGGATGTTTGATTCTTTATTAGCATGAGTGACTATGTGTGTGAGTAACTTTATGGATGAGTGGTGTTGTGTAACAGGATGTATAGGTGTATGAGTACATATGATGAGTGAGTACATGTATGAGTGACTGTATAGGACTGTTGGTGAATGAGTGGATGTGGATCTTACAATTACTGAATAGGTTGTTGTAACTGGTATTGGTATGTCCATTGTTTTGAAATTTTTAATTTCTATTTTTGAATGTGTGTATCAAAGGTTATATTAGGGGGAGAGGAGGTCTGCCACTCTATCACAAGGATGATGTCATCAGTGATGTCATCAGTGATGTCATGAGTGATGTCACTGACCATGTCATGAGTGATGTAATATGTGACGTCATCAGCAGTGCATTGCGGGCGCGCGAGTTATAGTTTGCTGAACTAACTATAACGGGGGAATTTCTATGGTTTTGTACGAGTGAAAAGTCCAGCTAACTATAACGCCCCTGAAACCTATGGTTTTTTCAGTGAATTTCTAAGGTTTTTTTAAATGCTAATTCCTAGCTATAACGTGCCTGAAACCCATGTTTTTTTCAGTGAATTTCAAAGGTTTTTTAAATGCTAATTTCTAGCTATGCCTACAGAGATATGACATGTGAAGAAAGAAGGAAAAACGCACAGAAAGAAAAAAAAGAAATGCAGAAAGAAGCAACAGAAGTCCTCAAAGACGAAGAAAAGTGCAGGAAGAAGTATAACGTGCAGAAAGAACAAACAGAAGAGCAGAAACAAGCCTTGTTGCAAAATCATCCTGTACCCTCAACTTTTTCAGACGGATACTGGTGGTAACTGAGTCTGACTAACCAGTCCTAGAGCCAGTGCTATGTTAAAAGACACTCAGAATACAGTGAAAACACCTACATACACTAGGGCACCCTATGTGTTGGGGTCCCCCTGTGATTAGCATGACCTCCTCTGTAAGCCCCTAGTATATAATAGGGCAGGGGATTAAAACTACCTCTTAAAACGCACCACAGGGCGTGTTTGAACACGTCACCTCATGCCCCGTCCCCTCCCTTCCCCACTGTGTAAACACGCCCTGTAGCCGTTTTAAGTTGGGAGATTAAGTCCCCTTGAATCCTGAGGGTCCCTAGGGTCCAACTAGACCACTAGGTACCTCCAGTAAGCGCCACAGAGCTGCGTTGAAGAGAGGTGTAAAAAGTGGCACGGCCTGCACCACCTCTCTGCAACGTAGAGTAGTGGTGCTTACTGGAAGCACCTGGTGGGCTAGTTGGACCCCAGGGTCCCTCAGGATTGAAAGGGAATTATTTTCCCAACTTAAAAACGCGCCACAGAGCCTGTGGGCGTTCTGAGTTGAGAGATTAAGTCCCCTTGAATCCTAAGGGTCCCTAGGGTCAAACTAGCCCACTAGGTACCTCCAGTAAGCGCCACAGAGCTGCGTTGCATGGAGGTGTAAAAAGGGGCGTGGCCTCAGAACACCTGTCTGCAACGCAGCTCCCTGGCGCATACCGGAGATACCTGTTGGGCTAGTTGGCCCTCAGGGACCCTCAGTATTGAAGGGGAATTAATTCCTCAACGTACAACTGGCCAGGGGGCGCGTTTGCAGAGTGCTGCAAGGAGGGGGCGTGGCCTCCAGCGCGATGCCGGTCTTTTATTTATTTATTTTTAAGAAGGAGGGCTGTGTGGCCCCCTTTCTTTTTCTAATTTATTAGCCCTGGGGACCCCATCCCCCAGGGCCTGCACCCTAATTTTTTTTGTTGAAAAAAATTAATTTGGCCCTCCCAAGGCCTTAATCGGCCCCGGTGACCCCAACCCCCAGGTCATGGCCTTTTATTTATTTTTTTATTCTTTAGGAGGGGGGCTGTGTTGACCCCCTCCTCAGGCCACTTACGGCCCCGGGGACCCCATCCCCCGGGGCCGGCCTTTGTTTTTTTTTTTTTTTTAAATAAATATATTTATAGAAACACCTAGGACATGCTGGACAAACCGTATGTACCTATCACCATGACGATTTGCGTGATATTCATTAAAAGGCGACTATGCATACAATGAATCCACGTAGAATGTATTCACACCCCTAGTGAAGCTCTGACATGTCTGACACCCTACCGTGCCTAATCCCGGCGCCCCCGCTGGTGGGTACTCTCCAAGTAGACACCCTTGTCGTTTATTTATACAAACATGGGTAGCTATTGACGGGCACATTTAATACACATGCACACCAAGCCATTCAAAGGGGATTCGACAAAAATTCGACCAAACTATGCAAGAAACACCCTCACGGTTAATAAAACACACATCCACCGCCGGATGTGTAATACTTTTTATTTTACTCTCTGGAAAGGAGACAAACCTCACTTGAGAGTCACAGCGTGCTCCTGGCTGAGCCCAATGCTGTGTTACACCCACCAGTGCCCGCCGAATGCCACACACCTCTGTGTTGTATTCCACCAGCTAGTGCGTATGCTATGACACTCTCTAGCCCATGTGCACTGTAACACCACCCCGTGAATATGTCATGCCACACTTGCCTTCGCACGGGTTATATTGCCCCATCTAACGTGCCTTCCTCGATGCCTATGTTATAAAGCACAGCGCTATGCCATACATATTACAATCTGGGATCCATATCTTTGTCACAGTGCATATGCAATGTTACACTACCCAGCACATATTTTATATTACAACTTTAGAGACTACTTAGGTTACACAACACTGCCCTGTGCATATTACACTCCAAGGCGCATATCACATAGCAAGCGCTAGTGCCTGTGCTATCTCGCGCTCTCCAATGAATCTGTCATTGCGCACAATGTATTGCATATTATATTTCACGCCCCGGTTCATCTTATATCACACTTTTTGGTGCATAGTTTATACCATATACTATATCTAGTTTTCATTTTCAATCGTGCTCTCAGGACTATGTTCTATATAACACTGCATCCACCTACCCTTTTCACGGGCATTACATTTTGCGATGGGGGTTGGAGGGTCAGGGGATGTTTCTGCCAAGTGAGCCCGGAGTCAGTCCCAAACGTCCTCTTCTTCCTGAATAAAAGTGAGATTATGCTGCATACGTGTTCATATTTTAAGTAGTTCGCACAGACACACATTTTAAAAACAATAAAGTTCCTAATACCCACCTTCTATGAACAGTTAGCTTGCTGCCCCATCCACCTCCTCCCTATCCTCTGTTGTCTGAATCCATGGACTAGCCTCCTCCCTCCTGCCATGCATGGTCTGATGTGCTGCCACTGCCCTGCATTTAGCATGATGTACCAGTCCACTCATCCTGCCCTCCATTGCCCAATTCTATGGCCCATCATTGACCTCCTGCTTAGCCTCTGTGCTTTGCTTGCTGCCCCTATTCTCCTTCCCCCTGCCCTCCGATGTCTTTGTGCATGCCCCTGCTCCATCCTTTTTGACCACCATGTTCCATGGACCTGCCACTCCTATCTACTCTGAGTGTTCTGTTGAGCTGCCACTCCCCTACCACCTGCCTAGCATTGTCAGATGACTGTAACCTGTCCCTGCCACCTCCACCCTGCCAGTCCACATGCCATGCCCCTATCCCCTTCCTCCTGTCCTCCATGGTCCATTTTACTGCCACACCCTTCTGCCCTCCCTGGTCTGTTGTGCTGCAACTGCTCCTCCTGCCTGCCCCGCACGGTCTATTGTGAGGCCCCTTCCCCTGAACTCTCTTGTCTGTGCCCAGGTCCTGACCCTCCCTTCTCTCCTCCATGGTCCTTTGTGCATGCCCCTGCACCCTCCTTCTTGCCCATCATAGCCATTGTGATGCCACTAACCCTCCCGCTTGCCATGCATGGTCTTCTGTGCTGCCATGGCCCCTCCCACCCTCCCTGTGTGGTCAGCTAGCTGCTCCGGACCCCCTCCCACCTTCCCTCCATGGTCTGTGTGTATGCCATCATAGTCTCACTGTTGCTCTCCATGGTGTGTCTTGTTTCTAGTGCCCATCCTGCCTGACCTCCATGGTCATCTTGCTGCTCCTGCCCTGCCCCCTTACCCCCAGCCCTCTGTTTCCATGTGCAGACCCCTATTCCCTCCCTCCTGGCTTGTCGGTTCCATTGTAATGCCCCTGATCCGTCCCTCCTGCCCTTTATGGTCTGTTATGCTGCAGCTTTCTCTCCTGTCTGTCCATTATGGTCAGCTAGCTACCATTGCCTCTTTCCCCTCTGTTGTTTGTTGTCCATGTGCATGGTCCTGTCCCCTCCCTATTGCTTTCAATGGATTGTTGTGCTGCACTCCCGTCCCACATGCCCTGTGTGGTGTATTGTGCTGCTGCCAACCCTGATGCCTGCCCTGTAGGGTCAGTTTGGTGCACCTCTCAATGTCCCTCCTGTCCTCTGTTATCCGAGTCCATGTCGCTACCCCAATTCCTCCTGCCTACCATGATCCAATGTACCATACTTGCGAACATTTTGAACTTGGTAAGAGGGAGATTTTGAAATAAAACTGGGGTATTGATTTTCCCCTTTGAGTTACATTGAAAAAGAGAAGATTGTAGACAGGAAACAGATCAAGTAAAGCCCATTTGAGCTTAAAAACATTGGACATTTCCTGGCTGAAACGGGTCTGTTGGCATGTATGGTTGTATGACCACTGCCTCTTCCTTCTGCCCACAATGGTCTATTATATTGCCAAAGCCTCTCTTGCCAGTCCTTTATTGTTGGTTTGTTGCCCCTGCCACCCTTTCCACTGCCCTCCATAGTCTGTTGTGCTGCCACTGCCCTTCCTGCCTGCCTAGTGTGGTCAAATTGTTGCCTCTGCACTCTCCTACCCGCCTTCAATTTTCAGAGTCCGTGCCCCTGGCCGCTGCCTCTCAACCGTATCCCAATGAACAACTAGATTGCTAACATTCTATATTTATTACAAAAGTGTGGAATGCCTGACGTCATCTTGATGTAATCAAAACTGTAATGCCTAGAGCATTTCCTTTAGAAATTACATATATGAGAGGGTCTTATTTGCATCAAAATTATGGTTAGTGCTCTAAAAAACTAAAATGAGGACATATTTTCTGAGTTTTCAAATAGCGACAAAGAACTTTTAAATTATTTGTAATCTTAGTTTTTTTATCCAGTTGACCACTTGATTAAATGTTGCATCCAAGGGGAGAGGGTGTGGTGTTACTTCCAGAGCTGCAGACTTTGCAACTGGGGAACCAGGTTGGAGTTTCTGCTTCAGCTCAACATTCTGTGATTCTGGTCAAATCACTTAATCTCCCCATGTCTACAACCAAAATGAATTTGATCTTGTGTGATGTAACCAATGTTCATGTAAAGCACTCCAATACCTGACAAGTCTGCACTATATAAAACTGCAAATACACAAAAAATAAGTGTTTTGCACACTTCTGTCATTGGGCTACATTTGGGCTACATCTGGGTGATATTTGGGCTACATTTGGGCTCTTTTGTCTCTGGTGGCCATTTTAGGAGATTTATTTGTTATGAAGTTTCCTAATTTCCTCATTTACTGCAGTCTCCTCAGTAGGAAATGCTTTCAGTTTTTTATATTGATTCCATCAAGAAGGTATTCAGATATGTCACACATTTGCCATAAATTCTGAATGTTAGCACTCTAGTTGCTCATTAGATCACTGTAGTAAAGCTACTGCTCACCACGGAAGTCTACTGCTAGTATTAGAAGTGCATGTTTCAGTCTGCATATCAGAATTTTTTAATGAAATAGAAGAGAATTTGAGAAGTCACTCAAAATGTGCCCTCATTTTTCTTTCTTCAGCACTAATCATAATTTCTATGGCAAAATTAACCCCCTCATTGTGTTCCTTTTTAAATTAAATGTTTTAAGTGTTACCAGTTTATTCCAATCAAGATGGCTTCAGGTTGTTGCAGGGATTCTGCTTTTGCACAGAACTATGCGCAGGAGACCAGGACCTCAGAGAATTGTGGTGTACCAGAAAATTCCCCTCAGAACCCAGAACCCCTTATCCGACTAGCTTAGTATTCCATTCGTTATCCTAGATCTAGCTAGGCGGTCCCAATGTATAGACAAACCAGAACAAGCGACTTAGATATTTCTCAGGAGTGGTGGGAATCCGAAATACCTGTTCGTATCTATTTGTTAGTCCACAACATAATAATACAGACACGGTAAAGTTTAAAGAGTTTATTTTATAAACCTTGCGTCCTCAGATGCAGTACTTTGGCTAACACTAGCAGACTAACAGTACAGATCAGAACCATAAGCATTATTACAATACCATACAAAATGAAAGGAGCAATCATACTAATAATGACAGTGGTATACAGCCACACTCCTTTCACTAGAATCTAATACATTATTATTATTAGACTATTAGAAGGTCTCTTAGGCTAACAGGGGGGACCCCATACCGTATAGATCAGCTTAGTAGAATCACATCAAAGGATCAGCTCTCTCATGCATCAGCTCTTCTGTTCGAATGCATGTAAAACCAAACTGTTCTGCAATATTAAAGACGCTTGTCCTTCAGATATTGGCAGCTGTATGCATGATATGTCTAACAAGTGGTACGATCAATCTAAACACAACACTATGTACCTTCTAGTGACCCAGACGCGTTCTTTGCATGATGTACAGACCAAGGGCACATTTCACGGTTAAGAATGTGAAACAACAGTTTGTTATCCTGTAAGGCAAAGTCGAGTCAGCATTTCTAAAATGAATAACACATAACAACAGTGTCGTGTGCAGCGCAGCAGAAACGACAAGCTTGCTTGCTAACAATGATCTTGTTTATGCTAACTTAGTGTTGTAAATAGGGCGTGGCTTAATCCATCCTACAAGGTGTGCCATACTTTTGTCATAAGTAAGACAGTAAGCCAGGGGTCTTCAAACTGTGGGGCGCGACCCCCAGGGGGGCCGTGGAGTGATGCAAAGGGGGTCGCGCCTTCCCAGTCACACTTCTGCCCAGGCCCCACACTTCCCCCGTCCTGTGTTGTGTCTCAGCCCGGGCTGCTGCAGTGAAACTTGAGCTGCTGGGGGCTCAGCTGGGCAGTGTCTGGATTCCTATCTCCGGCACGCCCGTGTTTTTTCACAGGTCTTTAAAGACCATTTAACATGCCTTTGTAAACTGGTTACAGAGGCTTAGGTTTTTTTGCTGGTTCCAGTACCCCCTGGGTCCCCACTGTGCCTATTCCTTACATTTGGATTTTACATTCACTGCCGTAGTGTGAGAATGCATTTCATGGAAAGGAATACAAAGTTGGCTTCCTGGGGGCGCCGTGAGTGAAAGTTTATTGTGCTTTAGAAGCACCTGCTGCAGCGTTTCTTTCCCGGCAATTACCAGGCCTCACATAAATGTCAAGATAACTCCTGTGATTAATGATCTTCCTGGAGAGAGATCAGAATTTTGTATAGTTGAGGTTTCGGTGAAGTTAGTGCAGTGGGTTAATATGCCTGCTGCAAAGAACGTGTACCAAGTAGATTACAGAGTGTGTATGATGTGAAGAGATCAGCAGGTTACTGCTTTCAAAAGAGACATCCTTTTGTTACTTGCAATTTATAACTTAAAGTCCTAATATAGAATAGTGAGCTATTAACTTTCATCCTAGAACAGCATGCACACTACAAAGAATACATTATTAGACCATTGATTAATGTTGCAAAAAGGGTTAATTTGGCTAGCAATCAATTCTTATTATTAAAGGAAACTCCCAACTATGCTGTTTCTTTTTCGACTCTGAGTTTGTGCTTCTCCACACCAAGCACTCTTGAACTATACTGCCTACCAGTATGGATGACATGTGACTCCTATACTTTTAGTCCTTTGGCTTATGTAACATTTCCTATACACTGATTTACACACTTATGATTGATTGTCTCTGTGTAATGTGTGTGTGATGCAAAGTGCTCGGACACCCTACACTGGTATGAGTGGCACTATATAACTAATTCAATGCATCTGAGAGTGGGGGGTTATGGAGACTTGGTCACTGTTAAAGGGTGCTAGTGAGAGAATCCGTGGTGGGGGTGGTCATTGGGGGGGCACCAACAAACATTGTCGCACAGGGCACCACCAGCACTAAAGCCGGCCCTGGGAAGTATGCACAGATAAGCGCTGAAAATACCGCTTTAGGTGACTGCTTTTTTTTGTACCGACTGGGCCATCAAAATAATCTGCTGGTAACCCTAACCATAGGACTGGAAGTTTGTTGCAGGATCAGCACATTATTTATTTCCTTCACCCTCGATCCCCGATTAATGCCGCAATAGTTTAACTTAGATCTTAAAGTCTACGCCCCCGTCAATAACATGCTGAGTTACTTCATGGGTCTGGGAATGCACCCTGCATTCAGACAACTCATTCCTCATTCTCGCCCTTTATTGTCACGCTCACCTTGCACTCACAGTGATCACAATGCACTCACACTGATCACCATGCACTTGCACCATTCACCCGCTCACCTTGCACTCACAGTGATCACTCTGCACTCAAAATGCACTTGTCCTGCTCACACTATACCTCAACCTGCAGTCACACGAGTACACGAGTACACTACTCATCCTGCACTCATGTGACACTTCACTCACCTGTCCCCCTCACTACTCAATATGCAACTCACTCAAACAAGCCCATCAGTAATCATACATTCATTCATCCCATTCTGAACTTGCATCCGCACCCAAAATGAGAGAGGACAGCAAGGGAGTGAGAGAATTTGATTGAAGAGGTCAGGGATGAGGAGAAATGTGAATTGCCGAAGAGAAGTGTGGACACGCAAGAAGCGAGTGTGATCCAAAGGTGAGGGCTTCTGTTAGAACAAAGGGGAGATGTGAAAGAGGAATGGGGGGACTGGAGAGGTGTAAGATACAAATAGACAAAAATTTGAATGAAGAGACGAGGTGAATGAGAAGTGCTGAGGGGCACGGGAGGTGACAGGGCCAGAGAGGCCATGAGATAAATGTGAGAGACTGTTAGAGATGAGGGCAGTGAAAGGACAGAATGTCAAGAGGTGATTAAAGGTGAAGTGAGAGGTTGATTGGGGAGAGTTCAGAAGTTGTAAAAAGGGGTGAAAGAAAATGACCTGCAAAGTGAGAGAGGGATCCGGGGTTAGGAGAGGAGAGAGGGATGGAAGGGAGGGGGTGAGAGGAAAGCTGCGTGGGTAAACGGCTTAACTCTACACAAAACCGCCAGGGTTTTAAGGGACCCCTGCTTCTTTCGGTCAGGGCCAGGTGAGCTTCTAATGTGGCAGCACGTATTGCTGCAGAGTGGAAGGCCCTTCACAAAGGTTGACTTGAAATCTTTCTGATGATAATTGCTGTATTTTGGTTATAAATGGGTACTGATTGGGTGAAATCTTTCCTCAGCGTTACTGTGTGTAACAAACATCAAAATAATGAAGCAATGCTATCCCAAAATACGCGGCATCACATAACCTCATTTACATTTTCATCCCACGCAATTTAGTCAACAGGTTTAGACATTTTTGTCAGGAGGGGGTCCTTACGCCTCAAAATGTTGACAGGGGGGTCTCGGCATCCAAAAGTTTGAAGACCTCTGCAGTAAGCGCTCTAGTTGTTCTTAAGAACACTCTGGGACATTCTGTCATTGGGCTATACTTGGGCTACATCTGGGTGATATTTGGGCTACATTTGGGCTCTTTTGTCTCTGGTGGCCATCTTGGGAGATTTATTTGTTATGAAGTTTCCTAATTTCCTCATTTACTGCAGTCTCCTCAGTAGGAAATACTTTCAGTTTTTTACTTTGATTCCATCAAGAAGGCATTCAGATGTGTCACACATTTTCCATAAATTCTGAATGTTAGCACTCTAGTTGCTCATTAGATCACTGTAGTAAAGCTACTGCTCACCAGGCAAGTCTGCTGCTGGTATTCAAAGTGCATGTTTCAGTCTGCATGTCAGAATGTTTTTATGAAATAAAAGAGGATTTCAGAAGTCAAAATGTGCCCTAGTTTTTCTTTTTGCAGCACTAATCATAATTTATATGGCAAAATGAACCCCCTCATTTTGTTCCCTTGTAAATTAAATGTTTTAAGTGTTACCACTTTATTCCAATCAAGATGGCTTCAGGTGTGCCATACTTTTGTCATAAGTAAGATAGTCTCTGCCCTTGTTGGATGTACATGTTTTACCGAGAATGTCAGACTTCATTCTTACATGACTGAGAAAGATAATGTGAATTTACAGAAAATATGCTCTCAGTTTAGCTTATAGATCACCTTCCAAACCTCTGTGGGAAAAGTATGAGAAAATAGTTTTCTCTCAAACATGGTTCATGATATCACAGCAGAAGGCTTTTTCACATGGTAAAATCACCTTAGAACACACCACAATTCCTAAAATGAGTATGGTACCATCAACAAATGATTTATAATGTAACTAAAGTCTTAAAACCTTCTATTAACTGCAATGCTTTTTAATGAGGTGCTATCATGTATATTGGTCCCAAGATGGCTGCCAACACTTCTTGGATGAAGTACTGACAGCCAATCAGATCTCACGATGAGATGTGTGGTTAGGCTCCGCCCAGATATATCTATCTTTTTAACTCTACTTTTCTCAGGAACTACTGAACGGATTTACACCATTTAAGCAAAAGGCACGAGTCTGAACTGAGGACTACCTCTTTGCCAAATATTGTGTAATTCCGTTCAGCAGTTCGGGCTGTAGCTGCGTCAACAGTTCCTATGGGAAAATGCATGGGGAAAACGTGTTTTGGGACCCCTCCTTTTTTCTCGGCCCCCGCTAGACGAATCACCGTGAAATTTTCAGGATAGGAGCGGACTGGAGCTGGCCAAAATTTGGGAAAATTTCGCGATGATTCGTCAATCGGCGCCAACGTTGTTCCAAATATAATCTACAAAAGAACTTGAAAGATGAGTTATTTAATTGTGAGGGGATGTATGTAGACTATTTTGATTTTAATCAGACTAATGTATTTTTCCTGCTAAAGTGTAGGGAGTACTTTTTTCTCTACAATGTGTGTGCATGTAGAAACCATTCTGTGATAAGCATGTGTGTTTTTCATGTGTTTGTAAACATATAACTGTGCAGTTTTTATATTTTGGTAGAATTAGAAACCAGTCATTGTTTATGAATTTGTGAAATGAGTTATGTTATGTTTCTATACTAAAATGTAGTACTACTTCTATTTTTTTTTTTTTTTTTTTATCCTCATCTCACCAAAGACTTCCACAGATTTGACAAGCCAACATTGTCTCGTTCCTGGGGGCCTCTTTGGCTCGCTGTTTCTGTCTAGGCCCCTTGGCCTTCCTCTCGTATTTGAGGACTGGTGTAATCATAGGACCTTTTAAGTGGAGATTATTATTTTATTTATTTATTTTGTTTTTTTTTTTGATTCGTTGGTAGATTGAATCAAATCAGATGTCTCTGCCGTGCCCAACTTGTCAGGGGTTGCCAAATGTTATGATGACTGTCATCCCTGGTGTCTTGGTCTAATCTCGCCATTCTTATGGCGGCTCTCAACCATTCTTCCTTGCCCGGAGCGATGTTATCCTTCCACTTGATACAAATTTCTCTTCTTGCAAGGAGGATCAGATATAGAACGAGGATCATGTGATCCTGTGAGAGAACGCCATTGGTAGAATCGTTCTTACCAAAAAACACCAGGGATAGGTCTACAACTATGTCTACTTCTAATATGGATGAGAGGATATCTTTCAAGCCTTTCCAATATGTTGTTAATTCAGGGCACTGGAAGAAAATGTGTAGATCATTGGCTTGTACAAGACTACATCGTGGGCAACTTGGGGGCGGGATTGGTGCAAATTTTGCAATTTTGGCTGGGGTGTAGTATAGTCTGTTTATTATAAAAAAATGATTTTTCTTCAGGGATGCCGGCTTTATATATTTATACAATAATTTTAATGATGGATAAAATAGCTCCTCAATGCAGGTGTCTAAAGGTGATCCATTCCAAACTGAGGAGGGAGAGGAGGTCTTGATTTCCTCTGCTTCCTGAATTCGAGCATACCATAAGGCTATCTCCTTCTTCCTCGGGGATGTATCTTGTAATAATTGCTCTAGTTCCCAGTTTCCGACGATGTTATGTTTTTCTGACTCCTACCAACTTTTTAGTTGTAGATATTTAAACCTTGAGAGGTGAGGGCCTACTTTAACTGAGAGTACTTCCCAAGGAAGGATACCCTCTGAGTCAACCAGTTCTGACCACCTCTCCATACCTGAGTTTTTAATTGGTATTGCCAAACTGTCACACATACGAGGGGGGGTACCCGGAGAATCCCAAATTGGAGCAAAATTCGAAAAATAGCCAATACCCCATATCTTCCTCATTTGATACCAATTTAATAAGGCAGATTTCAATACCTTTAGCCGGACCCTTTTAAAGAACCTTGGTGCACCATATTTGTACAAAAACCCGCCTTGCCGGCTGCCGCCCTCAACTAACACCATTTCCCCCAGTACTCTCCCCCATGCAGTTGTATCTGGGTAGGTTAGTAGCATTCTAACAGCTTTAAACTGGTAGGACATTAGATACCAGTTGATGTCAGGCAAGGCTAATCCTCCTTTAAGTAACTTCCTCCTAAGCTTCTTCCACGACATCCTTGATGTTGTTTGGCCCCAAATAAAGCTACCTATTTTACCCTGTATCTTGGCTATGGTTTTACCAGGAAAGGTTAATGGAATAGCATTGAAAATATAGGTTAATTTAGGGAGCACAGACATTTTGACCAAGTTTACCCTTCCAAAGATGGTCAAAGGGAGGTTCTTCCATTTGGCAAATAAATAATCTATGTCCTTTTCGATTTTCCCAAGATTTATTAATGTAATTTTATTTAAATCTTTGACGATTTTTATTCCAAGATATCTAAATTCCTTACTCTGGGGGCCACTATTGTATGTGGTGTTCCAGCACATTATCTCGGTTTTATCTGAGTTGGCCCGATACCCTGATACCTTACCAAATTCCCTTAACGTGAATTCCAATTGAGGGATTGCATTCTCAGGATCGTTAGTGTAAACAATCACGTCGTCAGCGTAAAGTGCCAATTTACATTCATAGCTTAATGATTTAAAAGGGGTAATGTCATTATTCAGTCTGATTGTTTGGGCTAGGGGCTCTATATAGAGGTTGAACAAAAGTGGAGACAGGGGACATCCCTGCCTTGTCCCTCTCTGAATAGGAAAGCTAGGAGTTAGTGAACTATTTAGGTGGATTTTAGCCGAGGCGCCTGAGTAACAGTGCTTAATAGTATGTATAAATACGGGGCCTATTCCCATGACCTCCAAAACTTGCCACAGATATCTCCAACAAACGCGATCGAATGCTTTGGCGGCATCTACTGCCACTACTGCCAGGGGGTCTTTTCTTGCTTCTGCCAGATCTATGTTTCCAATCAAAAGTTGGGTTTGATCTTGAACAACCCTCCCTTGTATGAAGCCTTTCTGGTCAGAGTTAATTAAACTAGGAGCTAACTTCGCCAGTCTCTCTGCTAAAATACCCATGAAGATTTTATAATCTGCATTGAGCAGAGAAATTGGACGGTAGGAATCCGCCGCCAAAGGGTCCTTCCCGGGTTTTAAAATTAACACCAACGTGGCCTCACTCCATGATCTAGGCATCACCCCATTGGGACAGTAGATTGAGTTGAAAAGGGCGTGGAGTATTGGTAAAAGGTCATCTTGAAGTAATTTGTATATTTCGTTGGGGAGGGCATCAAGCCCTGCTGCTTTTTTGTTTTTTAACCGCTTTATTTGAATCGATATCTCCTCTGTAGTAATGGGAGCATCCAGAGCCATCTTGGAGGCCTCCGTTAAGACTGGAAGAGACTTATCTTTTAACCAATTAGATATCTGGGCTTGGGAGGGCTCAAGGTCTTCCTTGTATAGGTCTGAAAATAGTGTTAACAAAGTCTTCTGTATTTCTTCCGGGTCACTAGATTTATTTCCGCTACTGTCAATATATAACTCATTGATATCGTTCTTTGCCCTATCTAATCTTGCCTTCCAGGCCAGAATTGCCCCCGCTTTCTCCCCGTATTCGAAGACCTCCATGTTTCTAGTCTGCCATTGCACCTTACACTTCTCATCTAAGAAGAGCCTAACGTTTTGTCTTGCCTCCTCCAGTTTACTATTTATCAAATCTTGTTCCCGCGCAGCTCCGATTGGAGCCTCTCTCATCTCAGTCTCCAACGTAGCAATCTTTCCCTCAAGGGTATTTAGTTCCTGGGTCTTTATTCGATTTTTTAAACTTATTTGTGCTTGTATTAAACCTCTTAAGTTAGCCTTATAGGCATCCCATACGTGATCTATGGAGGTTGATCCCAGGTTAATAGAAAAGAATTCTGAAGAAGAGCTACTAATAGATTGAATTATTTCTGGGTTCAATAACATTGCTCTATTCAGGGTCCATCGGGTTTGGGAACATTTATCACTGATCGCATAAGCTACTAGTAAAGGTGCATGGTCTGATAAATGTGTCGGCAAAACCATAATGCTTGTAAAACTTTTTAACGCTTCTTTATTCACCAATATATATTCGATCCGTGAGGAATGATTATATTTTTAACTATAATAGGTGAAACCCTGGGTATTGCTTACCTTGGCTCTCCATAGATCGACTAAGTTTAAGTTTGAAATTAAGTTTTTCAAGACCCTTCGTGATTTTGGAGTTGCTATTGTGTGACTTGCGTGGGAACTGTCTTTTACTGGATCGAGTTTTACATTAAAATCCCCTCCTACTATCAGGGGGGGATTTACTAACATTAGGCTACCTTGTAATTTAGCTAAGTATGAGGGGTCATCTGAATTTGGTCCATAGTAGGATGAACAAGTCATTTCGACTCCCCCGATATCTAGGAGGGCAATGATCCATCTACCTGATTGGTCCGTTTGGACCGACTTGATCCTACATGGGAACCCCTTTTTTACGACGATTGCTACCCCTCGGATGTTCGTTACTTGTTGTGAGGCACAAAAACATTGTACCCATGGGGTCTTTGAGAAGACCGCTTGAAATTCAGCTGGGTTTAAGTGTGTCTCTTGCAGTAGACATATCTGTGCAAGTGTGAGCTCTAAATATTTTAATATCAATCTACGCCTACGCTCGCACCTCAGGCCGTTTAAGTTCCAGGAGATATATTGGATTTTACGGACTTTATTCATCCTACTGGTTGTTGCCATGAGTTTTCTTTGGAGTAAACATTCTTCCTTATTGCTTTATTACTGTTAACTAGACCTAAATCTTGGTGCGATGAGGTATTTTTATTTTTATTTTTCCTCCCCTTACTCTGCCCTCCACCTAGTGTTACCCCCCCTTTCATCCCCCCTCCCACTCTTAACCCCTTAGTCTCCCCCACGTGTCCCTTTACCCTCCCATTATTCCCTAACCCTTGAGGAACCCTCCCTTCTATTAGGCTGATCTAAGCCTGTTCGGGTGCTTTCCTCTTGAGCTCTCCCCTATCTAAAAAACTGAGATATATATTGTGGGCGGAACCTTCCAGTTTAGTAACTATGTCTCCCTCCTGTTTTGTTACCCACCCTTTTTCTCTTGCTGGATTTTGGCAATGAATGTATCGACATCTTCCAGTGTCCGCAACATGTGCATATGGTTCTTCCACATGACCCGAAGGGTGGCTGGAAATCTTAATTGTGCTTTTGCCCCCAAGCTATTTATCTCTTCTAGCCTCTTACCCATCTCCCACTGTCTTGTGGCTGTTATGTGGGAGATATCGGATCTTATAGTGAAGGAAAATGTGGGGTTTACCGTTGGTGGCGAAGATAGTGTCCCTTCTTTTAATGCTGCTGAAAGGATTAACTCTTTGACGGAATAGGTTAAGAAATTCACCAGTATTTTACGTGGCTTCTGTTTCCCAATCTTTCTTTTGAAGGGGTCTCTGTGAATCCTTTGAATCTCATGATTGAGATCGATATTCGGCAAGTTTTTAAGGATAGTAGCCTTTAACAGAATGATCAGAAAACCTTTCAAATCGTCCCCTTCAAGTGCCTCAGGGACATTTAAAATTTTTAGATTATTTCGCCTCGAGTGATTCTCTAGACGTTCCAGGTCGTCCTTCAGTTCTTTGTTCTCAACAGAGAGGGAATCTAACCTTGCTGTGGTAGTCTCTAAGGAATCCTTCAGTTTTGGTATCTCTTCCTCAAGTGTCTCGGTTCTAGCCGTGATCTCTTCCAGTTTTTTAGCCAGAGCGTCACATGAGACCCAGATAGCTGCCTGGTTTGCCTCTGAGACGGAGAACCGCGTAGCCATCTCCGCTTGGTTTGTCTCTGAAATAGTAAACCTGGATGTCATTTCTTCTTTCATTGCTAACAACAGATCTGCTAATGAGCGTGGATCTGATGTTGAGGTATCTGAGGTCGGACAGCTTGATTCTCTCTGATTGATCGCTGATCCATTTTCCATTTCACCTTGTTCTTGATCCTTATTATGGACTTCCTCCTCTTGGTCCTCCTCTTGAACCTCTAGCACTGAGAATCTATTGGAGAGGACTGTTCCTGTAGGCGGATCTTGTTCTAATGACATTGTAGGGGTAAATTTTGCATGTTGTTTATTTAGCTCTTGATTAAGACCCCTATTGTCACTGATTGTGGCCTTCTTGGCTGTCTTAATCTTTACTGGCCTCCCCACCTTCTCTTTAGGCGTAGAAATGAGAGAAAGATCGGGGGGTGCCTGTAATCCGTTCGATGTGTCTGTTGGGGGAGCTGCCCCCACCTGTTGAGGAGGGCTAGGCATGACTTTGCTTAGCGATAGGGGGGGTTTGGCTGAAGATATAAGTGAGATAACCTGATAGTATGTTTTCAGGGATGGAGTGACTTTAGTTTTAGTCACAAGGTTTTTTTTTCTCCTTTCTAACAATCTTAACTTCCCCTTTAACTGCCCTGACTCCGTGGGTAGCTCTCTAGCTGTAACCTCAGGGATTGTTGCCACGGGCGCTGGAACCCTCTGGGACGAATCACCGTGAAATTTTCAGGATAGGAGCGGACTGGAGCTGGCCAAAATTTGGGAAAATTTTGCGATGATTCGTCAATCGGCGCCAACGTTATTCCAAATATAATCTACAAAAGAACTTGAAAGATGAGTTATTTAATTGTGAGGGGATGTATGTAGACTATTTTGATTTTAATCAGACTAATGTATTTTTCCTGCTAAAGTGTAGGGAGTACTTTTTTCTCTACAATGTGTGTGCATGTAGAAACCATTCTGTGATAAGCATGTGTGTTTTTCATGTGTTTGTAAACATATAACTGTGCAGTTTTTATATTTTGGTAGAATTAGAAACCAGTCATTGTTTATGAATTTGTGAAATGAGTTATGTTATGTTTCTATACTAAAATGTAGTACTACCTCTAGATGAAGAAATGTGTTTTGGTATAGTGGAAGGGATAGTGTTGTTTGTCTAGAATCACACAGTGAGTCTGTGTGCATTTGGGAACCACTGTGAGAGAAGCATTTGGTAACATCGTGTATTTGCTGACAGATAACTGTTCTAACTTGTCATGTTGTGAAGTTTTAGTAGCATTAGAAGACAGTTATGGCTTATGATTTGATTAAATGAGTCAGGTTTTGACAGAAAAGTGCAGTCCTGAAATATGCAGATTGTGTGCAGTTCCCTTACCAGTTGCACTGTAGTGAATGAGTTTTGGTAAACTCCTAGGGATAGTGGTGCATGTCTAGAATCACAGTGTGAGTTAGTGTGTATTTGGGATCAGTGTGAGAAAAGCATTTGGTGATATCATGTATTTGCTTACAGATACCTTTTTTAAAACCTGTCATGTTGTGAAGTTTTAGTAGCATTAGAATCCAGTCTTTGGTTATGCGTTGATTAAATGAGTCATGCCTTGACACTGATGTGCTGTACTTATATATGTAGATTGTGTTCAGTACCATTAACTCTTCTAGACTAGTGAATGAGTTTTGGTAAACTCCTAGGATAGTGTTGATTCTCTAAAATCACACTGTGAGTCTGTGTGCATTTGGGTAAGGATTGTGAGAGAAGCATTTGGTAATATCGTGTATTTGCTGACAGATAACTGTTTTAAAACCGGTCATGTTGTCAAGTTTTAGTAGCATTAGAAGCCAGTCTTTGTTTATGCTTTGATTAAATGAGTCAGGCTTTGACACAAAAGTGCAGTCCTGAAATATGTAGATTGTGTGCAGTTCCCTTACCACTTGCACTGTAGTGAATGAGTTTTGGTAAACTCATAGGGATAGTGGTGCTTGTCTAGAATCACACTGTGAGTTAGTGTGTATTTGGGATCAGTGTGAGAGAATCATTTGGTAACATCATGTATTTGCTCACAGATAACTGTTTTAAAATCTGTCATGTTGTGAAGTTTTAGTAGCATTAGAATCCAGTCTTTGCTTATATGTTGATTAAATGAGTCATGCCTTGACACTGATGTGCTGTACTTATATATGTAGATTGTGTGCAGTCCCCTTACCACTTCCACAGTAGTGAATGAGTTTTGGTAAAGTCCTAGGATAGTGTTGATTGTCTAAAATCACACTGTGAGTCTATGTGCATTTGGGTAAGGATTGTGAGAGAAGCATTTGGTAACATCGTGTATTTACTGACAGATAACTGTTTTAAAACCTGTCATGTTGTCAAGTTTTAGTAGCATTAGAAGCCAGTCTTTGCTTATGCGTTGATTAAATTAGTCAGGCATTGACATTAAAGTGTAGTCGTGAAATATGTAGATTGTGTGCAGTTCCTTTACCACTTCCACAGTAGTGAATGATTTTTGGTAAACTCCTAGGTATAGTGGTTGTTGTCTAGAATCACACTGTGAGTCTGTGTGCATTTGAGAACCACTGTGAGAGAAGCATTTGGTAACATCGTGTATTTGCTGACAGATAACTAATTTAAAACCTCTCATGTTGTCAAGTTTTAGTAACATTAGAGAAGCTAGTCTTTGCTTATGCATTGATAAAATGAGTCAGGGTTTGACACTAAGGTGCAGGACCATGTACTATTCTGTTCACTGTGGCAGAACTGAAAATTTAAAAGTTTTACCTAAGCACTGTCCTAGAAGTAGTCTGATTATTTAGTCAGTTTCTAAGTACCAAATAGACTGCTTCAAATGTCCATGCGGTATGCAAGTAGTGTTCTAACATACTATACACTTGTCTTTTACACCTTCAATTCCCTAGTCAGTATCCATACACTTCCAGGAAATATCCTGCCACTTCCTTTGCAGTCCTCTAGAGACCCTTTCAACAGCATGTACTAATCCATTCACTGTGCCAAAACCCAAACACTTATAAATTCACCAAGACACTCTCTTTCCAGTACTCTAATGATTCAGTCACTGCCTAAGTATTCATGCACTGAGCCAGGTCTTAGCATATGGACTTCTTCATACCCCTATCCACTATGCATGCAGTCCTCTAAGCACCTACACACTTGTCTTTCACACCTTCAATTCCCCAGTCAGTATCCGTTCACTTCCAGCAAACACCCTGTCACTCCATTTGCACTCCTCTAGTGACCCATTCAGCATCATGTACTAATCCATTCACTGCGCCAAACCCTAATAAATTCACCCAGGCACTCTCCTTGCAGTACTCTAATCATTCAGTCAGTACCCATGTACTCATCCAGTGACCCAGGCCTTAGTATATGGACTGCTTCAAACCCTTATCCACTATGCATGCAGTCCTCTAACCACCTACACAATTGTCTTTCTCACCTTCAATTCCCTAGTCAGTATCCATACACTTCCAGGAAATACCCTGTCACTCCCTTTGCAGTCCTCTAGTGACCCATTCAGCACCATGTACTAATCAATTCACTGTGCTAAAACCCAAACACTTATAAATTCACCAAGATACTATCTTTGCAGTACTCTAATCATTCAGTCAGTGCCTAAGTATTCATACACTGAGCCAGGCCTTAGCACATGGACTGCTTCAAACCCCTATGCACTATGCATGCAGTCTTCTAACCACCTAGACACTTGTCTTTCACACTTTCAATTTCCTAGTCAGTATCCATACAGTCCAGCACTTGTGACTGCCTTTGCACTCCTCTAGTGACCCATTCAGTACCAAGTACTAATCCATTCCCTGTGCGAAAAGCCTAGCACTTATAAATTCACCTAGGCACTCTCCTTGCTGTACTCTAATCATTCAGTCAGTACCCAAGTAGTCATGCAGTGAGCCAGGCCTTAGCACATGGACTGCTTTAAATGCCTATACAGTATGGATGCAGTGTGTGGACCTACACAGTTGTGTTTCACACCTTCAATTCCCTAGTTAGTATTCATACTCTTCTAGCAAACACCCTGTCACTCACCAAGTGTGTTTCCTTATAGTACTGTAATCATTTAGTCAGTTAGCATGTAGTCTTTTAGTGAGGTAGGCTTTAGGGCATGAACTGCTTCAAAGTAGTATGCACTATGCATGTAGTGTTTTAACGATCGTCACACTTGTGGTTCAGGGCTATAGTTTCTTAGTCAGTTTTTATATAAAATGTGTTTGTACAGTAATGGAATAGTATAAATCTGAAAGTTATTAATATAAATTTATTTGTGTTTCTTTTTTACAGATACAGAACAGGAGTGTTTCTCATCTGTTTGCACTCTTCTTGTGCAAGATTGTTTGGATGAAGGGTCCTTAGGTGTTTCATCATACTTGCTGTGCCGCACGAGTATTTTTTGTTAAGATCCCCTCGTAACAGAACTCTTTGGCAAATCTTGCGAATGAAGAAGGTGGCATTGGTCTTTGTTTGCCCCTTGGAAAAAGTTAAAAATTTCTTCACCAGTGAAGAAAAACGTTGTGGGCGTGGTGCCTTCTGCAAAAAAATTTCCTCAGATTTGGTAAATATTTTAAAGCGGCAACATTTACAGTTTTTGTAAGTTAAACTTATAAAATTTTGTTAGCTGTATACATTTTATATATCTGTGATTTGTTTCTTGTGGTATTTTGTTGAGAATACCATGTTGTTTTTTTTTAACAATCTTTTTGATTTTCCAGGTCTGTCGTCGTCATCCGTGGTTCCCACAGGGGTGTTCCGCCTTGTTGTTTTGTATTATTGTTGTTATATTTTGTTTATTAGTTTATTGTTTATATTTATGTTAATAAAAAAATAAAGTTTGAAAATAGTTTATCGTTTATATATTTATTATTATATTTAATAATGTTTTTGGTTGTTCTCTTAACTGCTGTGTGACTCTTTCTTGTTCTTATTACTGTTATTTGATGGAGTCCACCATGGTGTTAAATTTTGGGGCACTTATCGCTGGAATACTAGTGATATCTGCAGTTTGCACCAACTTCTGAATAGTGTGTTAGATTTATCTCAACTTTACTTCCGTTAAAGTCCTGATAATGAAATTAATGGAGTAGCTGTTCCCGTGCAAAAAGACATGAGGTGCACCTTTGCGATTTATTCTAAATACTAAAATCCTGTACTGTATTGCACTGAGGCTGCACTTACAGTGTACACACAAAATCTATTAAGAAATCCCATTGTATTTATATTGATTGGGAATAGTGCGTCAGGTGCTGGATCTTGACGAGATACACTGCTCAGTTTGTATATTGTTGTGCACACGAAAAAAATAACATCACAACTTTCACACCAATTGCAATGCGAAACAAATTCCGGCGATAAGACACGTTAGCACCAGGGATTTTACACCTGCTTTCTGCTGGTGTTAAGCAGGACAACTACCTGCACCATGAAAGTGAAAACAGCCAAGAGCCACACCAGGACACCCACAGGTGCCATAGAGTCAATGAGCATGATACAGGGATACCCATGAGGGCCAGAAGACTAATCTCAACAACTCCAGGACCGCCAATACCCCCCAACCCACATCTTAGTAAGTGTGTCCCTGTGGTCATTGTCTTAGCATGATAGGCACGAGCCCTGCAACATCACAGTGTGCTGTCACCTCAGCGTTGGCAGTGATCCTGGATGTGTAGCTACGTACGCATCCTCCTGCATGCACAACTGGCGTGTGCTGGTCTGTTGTTCACAGGTCAGTGCAGGGGTGTGCCTATCCGGCAAGGGGAACGGGGTGTCTCGGACATGTCCGTGTACAGGAAGTGCGGTAAGTGTGTCTCTGTGTTCTGGTGTGGCCTGTTACAAGAGCCGCAGCAGTCGATGTTGTAAAGTGGCATGCACCACCTCCAAACGGCACTGTGATGTTATTGTTGGATTGTAGCAGGACATGCGCAAATAGGCATTACAATGGCGTGCGGTACGAGTGCACGAGATACAACAGCTCACCGTACAAAAGTGTGCTGGCTCGTGGGAGGGAGGAGCAGCCGTTTGGCAACATAACACACAGTGAACTCGACCATGTGCCACATGCTGGGCATCTCATCCATGATGACCACGGTCACAGACATCCCACAACACCAACGACTGGCCTTTGTACACATCCTGTATGAATGCAGCGTGGTTTTCACTTCTATGCTCGTTCAGTGGTGTGATGTTGGCAGGTTGTGTGACTTGTGCTCCTTGTTGGTGTGTTTCATTTTGGCCATTGTTAGTCTATATCTGTGTTGTACTTAATTGTGCATGTGTGCCATTCTGCCCATCTCCCCCCTCCCCCACTGACAGCTTCTTCCTCTTCCTAGTGCTGTTGTGTCTATAATTTTGTTGCTGCACACATAAATACATGTAAAGAATAAATTAGAATAGTTCCTTGATTCTTTTTGGTTTCAAAACTTCTCTATTGGTTTTCCATATGAACCGTTTTTTTAAATATACAACAACACATAGAAGTCAGAAGTGCAACGTATTCTATCAACACACTTTCTAGAATATTCTACAATACGTGCAGGTTAAAAGTTCATCAATTTATTAAAACTTTACGATATTTTTTGTAACATTTTCTTGAACATTTAACGACACATGCAGGTTAAAAGTTGACGATTGTTTTAAGTTCGAACAGTGCCTTCCAAATGCAAGTAGCAGGTGTGGTTGAGCTGAGCAAATTTTATCCTATGATATGTACTCCACGTTGAAACTGCTTTTTCTTAACCAATTAGAAAGATGCTTTTCCACAAAACTAATGTGCACCCTACTTTTAAAAAAGAATGCTTTTCATGATATCTTCAGAGATAAGTTATAGATAGGAATTAGCATTTAAAAAACCTTTGAAATTCACTGAAAAAACCATAGGTTTCAGGGGCGTTATAGTTAGGAATTGGCATTTAAAAAACCTTAGAAATTCACTGAAAAAAACATTGGTTTCAGAGGTGTTATAGTTAGCTGGACATTTCCCTTGTACAAAACCCTAGAAATTCCCCTGTTATAGTTAGTTCAGCTAACTATAACTCGCGTCCCCGCAATGCACTGCTGATGACGTCACATATTACATCACTCATGACATGGTCAGTGACATCACTGATGACATCAATGATGACATCTCAAATGACATCACTGATGACATCACTAATGACGTCATCCATGTGATAAATTAGTGCATCTTCTCACACCCTAATATAACCTTTGATACACCGACTAAAAATTTCAGACGGCCATTTTGACAACCATAGATACTCCAATACCAATAACTACTCACCCACTCATTAACTTTTAGGTCTACATACATCTCCACTCACTCACCTGTACAGTCACTCATACTTACAGTCACTCTGTGCATTTATACACATATATAGACACTCACACACCGCCAATCATCCATTGAGGTACTGATACATATAGTCAGGTAAATAATTAATTACAGTAAAATTTACTCATCTATACAGTTAAAAACACTCAAGTTCACTTACTCATAAAAATACTAACAAATTCTGTGTCTTCCTGCAGAAAAACAAACAGCACATGACAGATATCCTTGCACTATGGCGCATACAGCCATTCCCAAAATCACACCCTCTCACATATAGATAGCATGCACCACCTCCAAACGGCACTGTGATGTTGTTGTTGGATTGTAGCAGGACATGCGCAAATAGGCATTACAATGGCGTGCCGTACGAGTGCACGAGATACAACAGCTCACCGTACAAAAATGTGCTGGCTCGTGGGAGGGAGGAGCAGCCGTTTGGCAACATAACACACAGTGAACTCGACCATGTGCCACATGCTGGGCATCTCATCCATGATGACCACGGTCACAGACATCCCACAACACCAACGACTGGCCTTTGTACACATCCTGTATGAATGCAGCGTGGTTTTGACTTCTATGCTCGTTCAGTGGTGTGATGTTGGCAGGTTGTGTGACTTGTGCTCCTTGTTGGTGTGTTTCATTTTGGCCATTGTTAGTCTATATCTGTGTTGTACTTAATTGTGCATGTGTGCCATTCTGCCCATCTCCCCCCTCCCCCACTGACTGCTTCTTCCTCTTCCTAGTGCTGTTGTGTCTATAGTTTTGTTGCTGCACACATAAATACATGTAAAGAATAAATTAGAATAGTTCCTTGATTCTTTTAGGTTTCAAAACTTCTCTATTGGTTTTCCATATGAACCGTTTTTTTTAATATTCAACAACACATAGAAGTCAGAAGTGCAACGTATTCTATCAACACACTTTCTAGAACATTCTACAATACGTGCAGGTTAAAAGTTCATCAATTTTTTAAAACTTTACGATATTTTTTGTAACATTTTCTTGAACATTTAACGACACATGCAGGTTAAAAGTTGACGATTGTTTTAAGTTCGAACAGTGCCTTCCAAATGCAAGTAGCAGGTGTGGTTGAGCTGAGCAAATTTTATCCTATGATATGTACTCCACATTGAAACTGCTTTTTCTTAACCAATTAGAAAGATGCTTTTCCACAAAACTAATGTGCACCCTACTTTTAAAAAAGAATGCTTTTCATGATATCTTCAGAGATAAGTTATAGATAGGAATTAGCATTTAAAAAACCTTTGAAATTCACTGAAAAAACCATAGGTTTCAGGGGCGTTATAGTTAGGAATTGGCATTTAAAAAACCTTAGAAATTCACTGAAAAAAACATTGGTTTCAGAGGTGTTATAGTTAGCTGGACATTTCCCTCGTACAAAACCCTAGAAATTCCCCTGTTATAGTTAGTTCAGCTAACTATAACTCGCGTCCCCGCAATGCACTGCTGATGACGTCACATATTACATCACTCATGACATGGTCAGTGACATCACTGATGACATCAATGATGACATCTCAAATGACATCACTGATGACATCACTAATGACGTCATCCATGTGATAAATTAGTGCATCTTCTCACACCCTAATATAACCTTTGATACACCGACTAAAAATTTCAGACGGCCATTTTGACAACCATAGATACTCCAATACCAATAACTACTCACCCACTCATTAACTTTTAGGTCTACATACATCTCCACTCACTCACCTGTACAGTCACTCATACTTACAGTCACTCTGTGCATTTATACACCTATATAGACACTCACACACCGCCAATCATCCATTGAGGTACTGATACATATAGTCAGGTAAATAATTAATTACAGTAAAATTTACTCATCTATACAGTTAAAAACACTCAAGTTCACTTACTCATAAAAATACTAACAAATTCTGTGTCTTCCTGCAGAAAAACAAACAGCACATGACAGATATCCTTGCACTATGGCGCATACAGCCACTCCCAAAATCACACCCTCTCACATATAGATAGCATGCACCACCTCCAAACGGCACTGTGATGTTGTTGTTGGATTGTAGCAGGACATGCGCAAATAGGCATTACAATGGCGTGCCGTACGAGTGCACGAGATACAACAGCTCACCGTACAAAAATGTGCTGGCTCGTGGGAGGGAGGAGCAGCCGTTTGGCAACATAACACACAGTGAACTCGACCATGTGCCACATGCTGGGCATCTCATCCATGATGACCACGGTCACAGACATCCCACAACACCAACGACTGGCCTTTGTACACATCCTGTATGAATGCAGCGTGGTTTTGACTTCTATGCTCGTTCAGTGGTGTGATGTTGGCAGGTTGTGTGACTTGTGCTCCTTGTTGGTGTGTTTCATTTTGGCCATTGTTAGTCTATATCTGTGTTGTACTTAATTGTGCATGTGTGCCATTCTGCCCATCTCCCCCCTCCCCCACTGACTGCTTCTTCCTCTTCCTAGTGCTGTTGTGTCTATAATTTTGTTGCTGCACACATAAATACATGTAAAGAATAAATTAGAATAGTTCCTTGATTCTTTTAGGTTTCAAAACTTCTCTATTGGTTTTCCATATGAACCGTTTTTTTTAATATTCAACAACACATATTAGTCAGAAGTGCAACGTATTCTATCAACACACTTTCTAGAACATTCTACAATACGTGCAGGTTAAAAGTTCAACAATTTTTTAAAACTTTACGATATTTTTTGTAACATTTTCTTGAACATTTAACGACACATGCAGGTTAAAAGTTGACGATTGTTTTAAGTTCGAACAGTGCCTTCCAAATGCAAGTAGCAGGTGTGGTTGAGCTGAGCAAATTTTATCCTATGATATGTACTCCACGTTGAAACTGCTTTTTCTTAACCAATTAGAAAGATGCTTTTCCACAAAACTAATGTGCACCCTACTTTTAAAAAAGAATGCTTTTCATGATATCTTCAGAGATAAGTTATAGATAGGAATTAGCATTTAAAAAACCTTTGAAATTCACTGAAAAAACCATAGGTTTCAGGGGCGTTATAGTTAGGAATTGGCATTTAAAAAACCTTAGAAATTCACAGAAAAAAACATTGGTTTCAGAGGTGTTATAGTTAGCTGGACATTTCCCTCGTACAAAACCCTAGAAATTCCCCTGTTATAGTTAGTTCAACTAACTATAACTCGCGCCCCCGCAATGCACTGCTGATGACGTCACATATTACATCACTCATGACATGGTCAGTGACATCACTGATGACATCAATGATGACATCTCAAATGACATCACTGATGACATCACTAATGACGTCATCCATGTGATAAATTAGTGCATCTTCTCACACCCTAATATAACCTTTGATACACCGACTAAAAATTTCAGACGGCCATTTTGACAACCATAGATACTCCAATACCAATAACTACTCACCCACTCATTGACTTTTAGGTCTACATACATCTCCACTCACTCACCTGTACAGTCACTCATACTTACAGTCACTCTGTGCATTTAAACACCTATATAGACACTCACACACCGCCAATCATCCATTGAGGTACTGATACATATAGTCAGTCATGTAAATATTTAATCACAGTCAAATTTACTCATCTATACAGTTAAAAACACTCAAGTTCACTTACTCATAAAAATACTAACAAATTCTGTGTCTTCCTGCAGAAAAACAAACAGCACATGACAGATATCCTTGCACTATGGCGCATACAGCCACTCCCAAAATCACACCCTCTCACATATAGATAGTTATATACTCTTACACACATATACACTGCGTTTTACATGTGTAGTTACTGACACATGTACAACTGAGATATACATTCAATCACTAACACACCCATACATACACTCACCCAACCATACAGTCCATCACAGATGCACTCTTAAAAACATGCACCCACTGAATCACCCACTCACACATCTAGTCACAGAGTCACACACACCCTACCCACACAAACACTCAGGCACCCATACAGATACTCAGACAACCAATCAATAACCCATATAGACACTCATATAGCTATTCACAAAACCATGCAGCCACTTATACTCTAACACACAGACACATACAGACATTCACACAGTTTAGTCACTAGTCTGCACTAAGATACATTTAATGACTCACTTATAGACTCAGTTACGCACCTAGAAAATCATCCATTCACACACTTGTACACCCACTTATTTTTCCACAGGCCTTTCCCTATATATATTAAACATAATAAAACTGTTCAGAAACACATACTCAATGGATGACGTCATCAGTGATGTCATCAGTGATGTCATTTGAGATGTCATCAGTGATGTCATCAGTGATGTCATTTGAGATGTCATCAGTGATGTCATCAGTGATGTCACTGACCATGTCATGAGTGATGTAATATGTGACGTCATCAGCAGCGCATTGCGGGGGCGCGAGTTATAGTTAGCTGAACTAACTATAACAGGGGAATTTCTAGGGTTTGGGTAAAGAGACTGGCTGTGACACTACGAGTCCCAGAAGGTAGCGGGACTTTCTATTCAGAAGCCCATTGGCGGGCAACTATTTTCAAATAAAGTTCGCAGCTGTGCAATCTGCAGAGTGTTTTGCCTATGATTAAGGACATTTCCCGAAACGCGTCAGGCATACTCGCCGGTCGAGGTGCTGGTGGCGCCCATGGAGAATTGCGACCCCCAGAGTGCACCCTCGTCTGCTGAGCAGTTCGTGGTTTGATGTAATACGCGCCGGCTTCGGGCGCGGAGGGTTGCACCACCCGAGGATGGAATGGGGGCAGGATGCGAGATGAATATCATCGTCGCTGTTGCAGGGAGGTCGAACCATGGATTATGGACGCCACTAACGCCCCGCAGCACATGAAGGGCTGATGTGATGGATGCATACCGCCCATTTGGGTAAAGAGACTGGCTGTGACACTACGAGTCCCAGAAGGTAGCGGGACTTTCTATTCAGAAGCCCATTGGCGGGCAACTATTTTCAAATAAAGTTCGCAGCTGTGCAATCTGCAGAGTGTTTTGCCTATGATTAAGGACATTTCCCGAAACGCGTCAGGCATACTCGCCGGTCGAGGTGCTGGTGGCGCCCATGGAGAATTGCGACCCCCAGAGTGCACCCTCGTCTGCTGAGCAGTTCGTGGTTTGATATATATATATATATGTATATATATATATATTTATATATATATATATATATATGTTCACTCAAATTGCCCAAGCATTTTAAGGACGCACTCACAGTGTTTGTTACCATCCGGTTTATTCAAGGAAAACAGCCAGCGTCTTCAATCCATTTATCTCAATCTTAAGCCTAACGCGTTTCGAGGCCGGAGCCTCCTCTTCATTTCATTTCCTTGAATAAACCGGATGGTAACAAACACTGTGAGTGCGTCCTTAAAATGCTTGGGCAATTTGAGTGAACATATATATATATATATATACATATATATATTTTGCCATCAATGCTACCCCTTTGTGCACCGAACACGTTTCACAATGGGTGCTTCCTCACGTACAAGTGGCTGCACGTCCATAAATTCATCAACAAAGTACCACAGGGAACAGATGCACTCATGGGTTTCCTCAGATGCGTTTCGGCGAACTTTGCCTTTATCAATGTTGGTTCCTAATGAACAATATACCATCAGTGGTTTTAAACATCCTGAGCCATTCCCATTAGTGGGACCCTTTGTTGTCAATAACAAAGGACTATTCACCCTCCACCATTTTTTGCCTCGCATGCCGCCATTATTAAGAAGTTCTTTTAACCATAGTGTATCACATTGGTATAGCCCGTGGACTTAATGTACGAAACAGGCTCTATATATACTGCACCAAAGTGAGTTACAGTGTGAAAAGAGTCCAAGGGTCTCCAGAGGTTTGGCAGAGGTTAAAGTTAGATAGAACCTTACTCTTTAAAGGGTAGCTTGGTCGAGCAGTAAGGCAGTATCAGAGGATAGTGTTAAGCATTTGATGTACACACTCAGTCAGCAAATGAATTCACACACTCAAGAACTGAACTCTAGGCCAATTGTTTTGTATAAAAAAAATATACTGTTGTTTTATTTCTAGAACCAAGCCAACCTGGCACAGGTAAGGATGTAAATACTTTTCAGCTGCAAGATGCTGTTGTTGAATACTTTCAAAAGATAGTAGGACTTTGTACCAATTCGAGTTTACAGGGGTTGCAATGCAATGCACAAACTTAGTAGACTCAGTACATAGGAATCAATAGGCTTTTTCAGTAAAATGCAATTAAATTACTTTTCAGATTACTTTTACTAACACAGTGCTGGATCCTAGATTCAACACCGGGGCATTTCCTGAAAACAGTTGAGTAAATGCGTTTTAGTTAGTTGTACGATTTTTAAAGAATATTCTTGTATTTCAAAAGTTGACAGCAACTTTTTCACATAGAGTCACCAATTTTATCCTATGGAAGGAAATTCAATTCGCAGGTAAGTTACTTTAACGTTACTTTTCTTACTCAGTGCTGGATACCTGGGATTCAGCACTGGGACATTTCCTGAAAACAGTTGAGAAAATGCGTTTTGGTTATTTGTGTGATTTGTAAGGAATATTCTTAGTTTTCAAAAGTCGACACTTAGAAACTTTTTTGGGAGCCTTTTTTGGGAGAAAAAGTGTCAATGTAATTCTATGAGGAAAAACAGGTTATCGGTTTCGAGGTAAGTAATCGGTCTTTTGAGTTAGGGTTCTGGGGTTAGACTCAGGGGTCTCCCAGGGTCAGTGATGCACTGTTGTTGCACCCTCAGTAGCACTCGGGCGACCGGGTGCAGAGTGTTGAGTCCTAATGTTATCCTATGGAGGATAGGGGACTCCGGTTGGTGGCTGCTGGCAAGCAGGCCACGGGGTTGTTGGAGCAAAGCTCCTAGGGTTAAGCTCAGGGCAAGTTGGGGTCCAAGTTAGCACCAAAGGGCCACCCTCGGCGGCACTAGGGCGGCCGGGTGCAGGGTGCTGTTTTGAGATTGGGTGCCCTGTTGATTTCAATGGAGATTCTCCGGGACAAAGAAACACTGCAGGCTCGGGGACGAGGACCTTCCAGGACTGACCACCACTTCAAGGGCTAAGTTGGGATGTTGAGGGTTGGTTAGGCACCGCTGGGTTGGGCACACAAGTCAGTGGGGCGTCGGGTGCAGGGGTGCCTTGGGACGTCGGATTTTCTTACGCGCTCTGGTCGCGGTAGGGGGGGTCCTCTGGATTGAGGCTGCAGGAGTCATCTGGAGGCTTGAGGCAGGTCAGGGGTCGCCGGATCTCGGGTCTGGATCGCCAGGGGGACCTCCTCGCGGTATTTTTCCACTCGAGCTCGGGCTGGGTTCGGCGGGTGCAGAGTGGGCTAGATTCGCAGTTCCGGGCTGGCACCAGAACCTGCAGTTCAAACACGTCCGGTGTTCACGGGAGAAACAGCTTGGAAAGTGAAGGCAGGCAGGTCCTCTGGGGTTTTTGAGGTTGCTGTCCGCTGGACACGCCAGGGTTTTGCAGGAGCAGGTTCGAGGAGAGACAGGCCTTTAGGGCTGAGGCCAAGTCAGTGGGCGTCGTCCTCTTGTTAGCTCTGCACGGCATCTCGTCCTTCTTCTTCTCTTCTTTTTCTTGTGGTTGCTGGATCTGAGGAAGGAAGGTTCAGGGTGCCCTTAAATACTACATTTAGGGGCGTTACAGGTAGGTAAAGGGGAGGGACCAATGGGTCCCTCGCCTGGGGTGGGTACACCCCCTATTCTGCCACTCTCCGGGGGGGAGGGGGGCAGGAGCCTGTCCCTGGTTGGCTGGGTCAAGATGGTGGGGATTCTAGGTTGTGCTTCACCTCGCCTCTCCCACCTTAGGGGGGGAGTTGGCAGAGGTGGACACAACTCTCTTCCTCACTTGTTTTTCCCGCCGGTTCTCCCGCCCAAAGTGGGGAGTAGAATCAGTGGGGACCAGTTGCTGAAAGCAGCAAATGGTCTAGAGAGGCTCACAAAGGCGGCATCCTTTTGAAGCTTCCCCTTTGTGACCCTGCCCATCCTGGGGGAGGCTACCAATGATGATAAAAGTGGGCACAGCTGGTGAGTACCAACCAGCGAGCTCGATTGGTGGTGCGCACGTGAGGGGTCACCTTGCCTTTTCACATTTTTTTGCTCTGTTTCTGATTGTGATGCTCAAAACTTTATGCACCTTTCACATTTAACCCTCCTATACGTTGGTCAGGGTCAACAAAGTGTGGTGACTGCCATCTGTCAAAAACGGCTTTTATTTTAAATTGAAGGCAGAAAAGCGGGAGGTTACTACCTCGTTATGAAAAAGAGAGGTGTATATGGGAATTAAACTTTATGAATCCCCACCTCCGCTTTATATCTTTTGGCCTTAAGAGAGGTGCCTTACAGACCAGGTCTTTTTGTATTTCTATGGAGGAGGCTTGGCACCTTGTTACAGGATGTGCATTGTTTCAGGCCCTCGAGAGCAGCAGGCTCTCGACCCAGGGGTCCAGAAACATGTCTGGTGGTGGCAGCCTAAGCAGCTACTCAGTCAGGTCACTAGGAGTTGGTCTAATTTCAGGGGGCATCTCTAAGAGGCCCTCTGTTGTGCATTTTAAATTAAATCCCACACTGGCATCCGTGTGGGTTTAATGTGCTGAGAAGTTTGATACCAAACTCCCCAGTCTTCAGTGTAGCCATTATGGTGCTGTGGAGTTCGTGATGGCAAACTCCCAGCACCATATACTCTTAATGGCAGCACTGCACTTACAGTGCCCATGAATGGACTTGGGCACTGTAGGGGCACAGGGCTTATACACCTGTACCCTCAGCACTGGCATAGGGCACTGTGGAACGGAGGCGACAACTACCTCATTACAGCGGTGTCCGGGCGCGGGGATCCTGTTCCCCGCGCTCGGTCGATTAACGTCCCGGTCACCCAGGACACCCTCTCTTTCTCGTCCCCTGCAGGTACCGGCCCCTGGACTTGGTGAACCGGAAACACTCGCCAACCATCCCGGAAGCAGAAACTGGACGACCTCGATCGACCCGGAAGCACCCGGCCCTGACCCCGGAAGTGGGCGACCCGACAACAAGCCGGGAGCTAGAAAAGGACCCGAGGACGACGGAGAGGCGTTCGGAGCAACCGACTCGTGGCAGGAGACAACGGAGAGCGACGAACCCCCGACCGAGAGCGGCGCAGCACGACTGGACCGAAGCAAGGAAGAGGACGAGGACGTCTGGACGGAGGACTGGTGGCATCCTCAGGAGGAGGCTGGAGAGCGGCCGCAACTCGGACGAGAGTTGCGGCGGGGCACGTGAGTACCCGTCACCTTTCTCCGTGCTCCTCTTGTACTTAGACTTGTAAATATAAGAACTGTAAATAGCATAGGAGACACGCGCACTAAGACACAGTATACTTATCCCCCTTTTCACGAGCACTGTATAAATCCCCAATCACTGCCCAGCACCTGGCACCTCTATTCCCCCCCCCCGCTTTGCTTGCCTCTTCCACCTCCCCTATCCTTCCCGCCCTCACATCAGTCTTTCGTAAACCCTCACTCTCAGGTGTCGGTGGAAGTACTGCGACGGTGTCGCTCAGACTAAAAGCCCTTACGCTTCTCTCCTTTTCTCAAGCCTCCGTGGAGCCCAGTACCATACCGAGGGGATCGCCAGCTGAAAAGGGGAAGCAAGACTTGATCCCGACTCCACCACGCCGACCCGGGTCACCAGCCAAGTCTACCGTCTCTTCCGGCATTGGGACTCTGTACCTCTGTTTATCTGTCGATTAAAAACTCAGACATTGCTCACTATATTCGGCCTCCCTGCCTGTTATTCCGGTCCGCCCTTCCCACACGTCCACAAGTGGTGTCAGAAGTGGGATCATCCGGAGGCATGGAGGCCGCAGTCAAACAATTGGCAGAAGATGATGGAGAGATTCCTCAAAACAGCGGAAGACGATAGGGGGCAGCTGCATGATGTGTTGAAAGGCCAGGGTACCGCGCAGGACCAAGCCCTCGAGAAACTCACCACTGTCATGGGACAACAAAGACCTGTCACCTCCCTGCCCTCAGTCGTGGTACAGAAGTATGTACCGGGAGAGGACCCCGATTACTTCTTCACGAATTTTGAGCGCCTAGCTCAGGCAGCTGCCTGGCCCGAAAACCGGTGGGGCCACTACTTAGGTCCCCTATTGACCGGAGAACTGCAGGCCGCCTACCAGCAGGCCAATATCCAGGGACAGACACCATACGCCGACATCAAGACCTGCATCCTGGAACGCCTGGGGATAGACGACGAGACATATAGGGTCCGACTCCGTCAAGCAAGGGAAGGACCCCAAGAAACTCCTAGGGCTCTAGCTTTCCGTATTCAGGATCTGGCCAATCGGTGGTTAAAATCGGCTACAGCCACTAAGGAAGACATTCTGTCCAAAATATATTTGGAGCAATTTCTGGCGTCCCTATATCCTGCCACTCAGAAGTGGGTACGCCAACATTCACGTCTAACACTCGACAGTGCAGTGGAAATAGCCAGCGCCTACAGCCGAGCCCAGGAGTCTCAGCGACCCAAGGAGGAACATCATTCCCGTATACCTCCGGGGAACCATCCCCGGGTCACACGACCCCCTCAGGTGGTCAGGAAACCCGAGCCTGCTGCCCTCATGCCCTATCCTGTCTTGCCTCGCCCCCATCCACCTGGACCCCAATGTTTTCATTGTGGTGGGTACGGACATATTGCTCGCGTCTGTCCTCAAAAGGAGGAGCCCATGGACATAGGGATCGCTAAAAACTATGTATGTCTCACCGCTGACACCACCCCTCCTCCGTTTCGATGCCCGGTGCGGATCGAAGGACACAGAATGATGGCACTGGCCGACACCGGCTGCAGACAAAGTGTTCTAAGACCCCAAGAACTACCTCACCCTGTCGGTCCAGTGACAGGAACCGTGGCTATCAAATGTGTCCATGGCGACACCAAGCACTATCCAACCACCCAGGTCCATGTCCAAAACCCCACGGATACGGGTAGTATGTTGACGGTGGGCCTTATACCTACCCTCCCCGAACAAGCGATATTGGGAAGTGATTATAGTGGTCTACCCCCTCTCCTTCAAGACACCACTGAATCTCTGAGGAAGTGGTGGGCCGAAGCTCCGTTTTTCCGTGAATCCCCTCCGGGGCGTCCAGCGGTCACACCAACCAAGACCAAACGACAGAAGAGGAACGAAAGGAAGGACTTTGCTATGGCCTTTCCTGCCCAAGTCGATATCCACCCATGGGAAACCGACAGGGAATTCCGCGCCACGCAACAGGAAGACCCGGTGTTACAGGAGGCATGGTCGCGTGCGCTGGACGCTGAAGATCCCTTACATGTAGGTCCTTATTTCTTCCGGAAAAACGGACTCCTCTACAGAAAGGGAGGACCCCAACAGCCTCCCCAGCTGGTTATCCCCGGGTTGTTTCGTGATAAAGTACTGTTCCTAGCACACAGCCACTTGCTGGGAGGGCACTTCAGTGATGAAAAAACCGGTCACACCATCTTAGATAAGTTTTACTGGCCAGGGGTCCACGGACAGATCAAACAGTATTGTCGGGAGTGCCCGGTCTGCCAACGGAATAGTCGATATCGGCCCCCCAGGGTTCCTCTTCAGCCCCTCCCCATCATTGACGTCCCTTTCACAAGAGTCGGCATGGACATTATAGGACCATTGCTTCCCTCGAGATCCGGATGTAGATATGCTCTCGTACTGGTGGACTATGCCACCCGCTTCCCGGAAGCGGTACCCTTACGCCACCCCACCACTCAAAACATTGCCAAAGCCCTCATATCCATTTTTTCGAGGGTGGGTTTTCCCCGCGAGATACTGACTGACCAGGGGACGCCCTTTGTATCCTCCCTGATGCGCCAAGTCTGCTCCCAGCTAGGAATCAAACAAATACGAACAGCAGCCTACCACCCCCAGACAGATGGACTAGTAGAGCGATACAATGCCACCCTTAAGACGACCCTGAAAAAGCTTTTGGGCCTCGAAAGTAAAAGATGGGAGGAGATGCTTCCCCTGGCGCTGTTTGCCATCAGGTGTAAACCTCAAAGCAGCACAGGATACTCACCATACGAATTATTGTATGGAAGAGCCCCACGGACGCTCTTAGATATGGCTAAAGAAGCGTGGGAAGCCGATCCCGACAGAACCCGGCCCTTACCTGAATACGTAGACAACCTAAAGACCCACTTGGAACAGATAAGGGTCATTGTGAGGCAAAACCTGATAGCCGCTCAAGACACCCAAAAACACCAGTACGATAAGGGAACCAAAGCCCGGCAGTTCAACCCTGGCGATCTAGTACTGTTGCTCTTGCCTTCTTCCGATCACAAGCTACTAGGACAGTGGCAGGGCCCCTTTTCTGTTCTAAGAGCCGTGACCCCTGTTACCTATGAAGTCGAAACAGAACCCACCCGAGGTATCACGCAGATATATCACGTGAACCTCTTGAAGAAGTGGGAGGGACCCCGTCCTGTCCTTTCCAATACAATACCCCCTCCCTTTGAAGGGTGCATTGACCCTGACCTCCCCGAACCTAACAAACAGGATCTCAGGCGAGCCCTGTCCTCGGTACAAACAGTCTTTTCCTCCCTTCCGGGACACTCCAACGTGGTTGAACATGCCATCCACACGGAACCAGGAAAAACCGTGAGACAACGGCCCTACCGCATCCCTGAAGCTCGAAGAGCCATCATCAGAGAGGAGACAAATCAAATGTTGAAAATGGGCATCATAGAGCCCTCCAATAGCAGCTGGAATTCCCCTATAGTGCTAGTACCCAAGCCAGATGGCTCCACCAGATTCTGTATAGACTTTAGAGAAGTAAACAAAATATTCGCCTTCGACACCTATCCCTTACCCCGAGTAGACGAAATGGTGGAACGCATAGGCAAGGCCAAGTATATAAGCACCCTGGATCTCTGCAAGGGTTACTGGCAAATCCCCCTCAAAGAAACAGATAAACCCAAGACCGCCTTTTCCACCCCTGAGGGTTTGTTTCAGTTTAAGGTGATGCCTTTTGGGCTTCACGGGGCCCCGGCTACGTTTCAAAGAGCCATGAACTTGGTACTACAGCCACACCTAAGGTATGCCGGGGCATACCTGGACGACATCGTCATTTATAGTGACGGTTGGGAGCAACACTTACAACACTTACGTTCGGTAGTGGCCTCTCTGGGGAACAGTGGCTTTACCATCAACCCTTCCAAGACCACCCTAGCTGCCCAGAGTGTGAAATATCTTGGATACCTGTTGGGGGAAGGGCTCATACGACCTCAGAACAATAAGATCAAAACCATTCAGGCCATCCCCTTCCCTCAAACCCGAAAGGAACTTCGTGCCTTTCTGGGTTTATTAGGATACTATAGGAGGTTTATCCCGAATTTCTCCCAAACCGCGGCCCCTTTAACCGATTTGTTGAAGAAAACCACGAGAACTGAAGAACTACTCAGACATCCCTCAACCCTGCTGGTACACGCCTTTGAACGACTGAAACAGTCCCTAATCTCGGAGCCGGTGTTAGTCAGCCCAGACTATACCCAGACTTTCATCTTGCAGACCGATGCCTCTGATCAGGGCCTAGGGGCTGTTCTTTCACAGAAGGACTCGACAGGGATCGAACGACCAATCTTATACCTTAGTAGGAAGCTTTTTCCCCGAGAAGTAAATTATGCGGTGATAGAGAAAGAGGCCCTAGCCATTAAGTGGGCGGTGGAAAGCCTTAGGTACTACCTGGAGGGGCGTGAATTTATATTATACACCGATCATGCCCCTCTAGAATGGATGGCCCGAAATAGGGGCCACAATGACCGAGTCCTTCGGTGGTTTCTCTCCCTACAGCCCTTTAGGTTCAAAACCTTACACAGGAAAGGACTACAACAGGGCAACGCTGATTATCTGTCCCGGTATCCACCTCCCAGCCCCCCTACCAGAAAGACAGCTAGGGAAAGGGGATGTGGAACGGAGGCGACAACTACCTCATTACAGCGGTGTCCGGGCGCGGGGATCCTGTTCCCCGCGCTCGGTCGATTAACGTCCCGGTCACCCAGGACACCCTCTCTTTCTCGTCCCCTGCAGGTACCGGCCCCTGGACTTGGTGAACCGGAAACACTCGTCAACCATCCCGGAAGCAGAAACTGGACGACCTCGATCGACCCGGAAGCACCCGGCCCTGACCCCGGAAGTGGGCGACCCGACAACAAGCCGGGAGCTAGAAAAGGACCCGAGGACGACGGAGAGGCGTTCGGAGCAACCGACTCGTGGCAGGAGACAACGGAGAGCGACGAACCCCCGACCGAGAGCGGCGCAGCACGACAGGACCGAAGCAAGGAAGAGGACGAGGACGTCTGGACGGAGGACTGGTGGCATCCTCAGGAGGAGGCTGGAGAGCGGCCGCAACTCGGACGAGAGTTGCGGCGGGGCACGTGAGTACCCGTCACCTTTCTCCGTGCTCCTCTTGTACTTAGACTTGTAAATATAAGAACTGTAAATAGCATAGGAGACACGCGCACTAAGACACAGTATACTTATCCCCCTTTTCACGAGCACTGTATAAATCCCCAATCACTGCCCATCACCTGGCACCTCTATTCCCCCCCCCGCTTTGCTTGCCTCTTCCACCTCCCCTATCCTTCCCGCCCTCACATCAGTCTTTCGTAAACCCTCACTCTCAGGTGTCGGTGGAAGTACTGCGACGGTGTCGCTCAGACTAAAAGCCCTTACGCTTCTCTCCTTTTCTCAAGCCTCCGTGGAGCCCAGTACCATACCGAGGGGATCGCCAGCTGAAAAGGGGAAGCAAGACTTGATCCCGACTCCACCACGCCGACCCGGGTCACCAGCCAAGTCTACCGTCTCTTCCGGCATTGGGACTCTGTACCTCTGTTTATCTGTCGATTAAAAACTCAGACATTGCTCACTATATTCGGCCTCCCTGCCTGTTATTCCGGTCCGCCCTTCCCACACGTCCACAGGCACCCAGCTAGAGGGGTCACTGATGTATGCCAGGGCACTGATTTGTGGGCATGGCACACAAGGATGTGTGCCATGTCGACTCTTCACTTTGTTCTGCACCAAGACACGCAGCCTGCAAAGGCTGTGTGTGAGTGTCAGGGTACAGGGCCTCTAAGATTTGCACAATAAGTGCTGCAGCCCTTAGAAGTCTTCCCTGGTCACAGTGCCCTGGGTACCTGTGGTACCATTTACCAGGGGCTGACCTGTGGCCAGAGATGCCAATTGGGTTAGTTTTGGGGAAAGAACACAGGCCCTGGGAACCTGATAGGCAGGGGCCCAGGGCACACCAAGAAAAAGTGCATCAGAAGTCTGGCAAAAGTGGGAGGGTTACTGCATCAGAAACCCACTTTCCTACACTTAATCAAGTATGTGCACAAAGGAATAGTTCCATATTACATTACAGTTCCACAGCGTACTTTGGCACATGCACGCATGCCGGCTAGATTTCAAATGTTATCGAGGAAATATGAATTTTGTGATCAGTTATGTCCCCTATCGTAGACCCCAACGGCTCCATGTGCGGGCTATAAGTACATGTATGTTCCCTCCAGTTCCAGTTATGAAGACGCAAATACATGTGCGTCCACCGTCAACATGTCCTCTTTCAGATCCGCCATGAATGGGTCAGATATTCCATTCCTAAGTATGAAAGGCCACCGACTTTATGTGGTTCACTTTCCACATTTTACAGATTCAGGCGAGTAGGCCCTGAATTCTGCCATCAAGCCTTTTCCTGCCTTCTGCCTCTGAAAGCTCCAGTCCGAGCCTGCATCTGTATCCATGAACTTTGTCCTACTCCCTGCGCGGCTAACGGTGCCTGATCCAGCCTGTTGCCTGCCAAAAACTGTATTTCACCTTCAAGATTATCTGCTCCGCTCCTCATCCGATGCATTCCTGTCTAGTAGTTTAGGTAAACATTCTTCCAGCTACCGTGCAAAGGGCCAGGCCTCACTGTCCTCATGAAAGTAATTCATAGCCCCTGTTACCATGGAAGATTCCTGCCCCCTCGCATCTCATGTAGACATTTAGACGCTTGTACACACACTAACAGTCAGTATAGAATAGATTCCGTCCGAGAGACCTTTCCTTTTGGATAATACAGTTCTTTAAACATAAGATATTAGATATGATTTGGGATTAGGTTGACATGACCCCCCAGACTTCTGTCTCCACATGTAGAGCTAAATGTCACCCTCTAGTTGCACGTCAATCACACGTCATGTGGCTGCGCGCGCATCTCTGCCAAGTATTTTCTGCTGACATTGCAGGATTCTCTTATGGATCCACCCACTTGTGACATCATGTTTAATGACGTATTTAGTTACGCCTATGTTTACGCCTTTTTTCATTACGTATGTGTATCATTATCTGTATTATCAGCTGTTACGCCTCTTGCATCTGTCTTAATGTAATACTTTTCATATAAATATCATTACTTGTCAATAATGTATTGCCTTCCCTTCCTGAACCTTCGTGGTGATGGAATTTGAAGCCTACAGTTCGAACTGTAATTCCTTTGTAAGGAAAAAAGCCTTTTAGAACCTCTAATACCACGGATTCTGCCTCTTATATTTACTGAGTTATTCTTACTAGACTTTACCGCATAAAAAAATAGTACCGGTAATGAAATATTTACCACATAAATTGGCGCCCGAATAGGGACACTTTCTCATCTCACGCGCCGGAGGTGCGTTGCAGGCCCGGTCTCCTGCCACAGCTGAACGGACAAAAACGCGTACCTGCAGGATTTCCTGTATCTCCCTCCGGCCAAGCGGGGGCGACTGAGGCTGCGATCAACACCCAGACGAGGCGGTGAGAAGTGCGAAGTATCCCGACCAGAGCCTAGCTGAGAGAGCAAGATCCGAGGTATACAGAGGCCCACCAGGTTCCGAAGTTCCGAGTCCAGTCGAGTCGAGTCCAGTCCGGTCCAGTTTCAGTCCAGTTCCGAGGCCTTCCGTTCCGCGCTACCCGGTGAGTACCATTGCCGGGGAGGCATTTAAACGTGCACATAGGTTGTGCCGGTCAAGACGGGTTTGGGTACACAAATCCGGTCTGCACTGTTTTAGCAGTGTATCTGTACTGTTTAGCAGTATATCTAGTATGTCTTGCATATAATTCAGTATTATTTAGTGTCAGTATTATGTCAGTAACTAGTTTTCTATTAATTATCATCGTTCATTAAATGTTAAATGTTTTAATACGTTCTACATATTGTGGTGTGAATGATTGTTCATTATTGTGTTTATTGTATTAAGTGTGTTCAAGTAATAAGGTCTAAAAATGCCGCTCTTTTCAAAACTAAGACAGATCAAAACCAGAAAAGGGGTACTCGAAGAAGCTGTTCCCATTCCACCTAGGGACACTCCAGGATACTTTATGTATCATAAGCATGGCCTAGATGCCGTGTTATTTCTTGATTTATGGGTGGACTACACCAAAGAGTTGCCAGAAAGTCAGAGGTGGCCTGCAGCGGGGACCTGGGATGCAGATTGCATCATGAGAGTAGAAGAAGAATTATGGAAAAAGAAAGCCAGACAGTCACAGAAAGATGCCATTGAATTATGGCGTAAAGAATCATATAGACGTACAGAAAAAGCGCTCAGACAAGAAGAGAAAGGTAGGGAGAATTCGAATAAAACCCGAGAAAATTTATTAATAGAGGAAGGTACCCGAGTAAAAGCAGAACAAGTAGACAGACAACGAAACACTCTTATGAATGGTATGTATCCTCTTTTGGCCGAAGGGTTACCTCAGGTCACCCCGGAAATACCGAAAAACTTGACACCCCCATTGCTCCCGATAAAAGCACATCCCAAAACAGCAAAAGATATTTTCCTTTCTTCCTATTTAGATGATGTAGCTCCTGAATATGCTAATGCTCCGCCACACGCACCGCCCACCGATGGTGCTCAACGCCAAGATCATCCGTCTGTATCCCCGCAACAACAAACTCCTACGCCCATTCCCACAGGTCCGTCCATTTCTACCGTTTTTCCCGCATCTACAATTTCTATCTTACGTCCAACGAATCCTTTCTTGCCCAGCACCTCAGATGGTGCTACAGGAGGTACGACAGACATGTTTGCCACACCGCCGCGAAATAAACAGACCCTTAGAGATTTAGCACTCCAACGTACACCCCAACTAGCGACATCCGACATGTTTAAAGAACATCTTGTGGATTGTAGATACGATCCAGTGCCAGGTAAACAGGACAGATTGCTACTATCATCACTACGTATACGACGAGCTACATTGTATTTAATGACGATACCAGGAATGGTTGAACACCTAGACAATATATATCACTTTGTCCAAACAGGGCGAGGCCCAGAAAGTATTAACGAAGCTATGGAATACCAGAAAGTGGATGTACAAAGACAACTACTACGTTTTTTCATAAACTGCGTGATCAGGAACCAAGACAGGCCTGAGGCAGATCATGATACCATGCAAAAACTTGCCAAATGGGGTCAGAACATATCAGACGAGAAACATGATAAACAGTCATGCATAGTAGTTATGTGCCGAAAAATCCACAAAGAAGTAGAACGAATACATAAAGAAAGACGAGAAGCAGACAGAATTGAATCAGAGGGAGAGGAGGAGCAAGAATCAGAACAATTAGATACGATAGCTTACGTAGGTAGAGGAAGACCCCATAATAATACTAAAGGCTTTAATGATCCGATACGTCCGATACGTCCAGAATGTAACAGACATTTTCAAGCCCCTATGTTAAATACAAGGTCCCCTGAACACCTATTCCAAGCCGCTGATAAATTACTCCGAGATCGAAGGGGGTACCATATGCTCGATTCCATGGATGAACAAGAATTAGCCAGGTCAGCAGTACAATGGGCTGACAGTCCCAGCAAATACAGTGATGATGCACTAGCACACACGTTTCTGAATCTTGCCCCAGACGAACAGCGTTTAGCTAGTATATACATGATTCAACACCTCCTTATATTATATAAAAGCCAACACTCCGATCCTGGACCCTTACCTGACATATTGATAGAACTACTCACGGATAAATGGAGAGGGTCAGGTACTGATTTGATTAAAGAAATTCTAGAATTTCGAAACCAGTATATAGTTTCCACATACCCAGAACACGTTCCAAATCCCACTAAGCGAAGAAAAATGTATCACATAGATAGACAGAATCCGTTACGCGAAGTACACCCAATCAGAGGTGAAGATAATAACTTTACACGCGTGTTTGTGTACACGCCTATAACTAAAATTGAATTATTAGAAATGAAGAAAGTAGTACCCAGCCATGACAAGGATCCAGCAGGTTTCCACCGTGAGATAAAAGACATGTTGCTCATGGGAGAGTATACCTACCCCGACATTATGAAAATATTGAAAGTGTTAATGCCTGCCGGTGTTTACGAGAAACTCAAAGAAAAGGAATGGGAGGTGGGAGACCAAAAGATAGATTGGACAGCATTAGAAAACGAAGAAAAGGCCCGAGCTGCAGGATCAGGGCTTGGGGAAAAGACTACAGCACTACCAGGATTACTAGTACAGGTACTGCCACGTTTATTAACTACGAAAAAGGAGGACTGGGGTGCAATCTCAGCCTGTAAACAAAAGCAAGATGAAGACACTAGTGATTTCTATTCCCGATTTGAAAAATGTTTTGGTATCAATAGTGGCATAAAAGCAAGTAGCGAGTCATATCCACATCTGTTTGTGACAAAATTAGTTGAAAATTCCCTGCCGCAAGTTAAGAATAGAGTATTGAAATTTGAGAGTACCTGGCAAGGTAACACCCCGTCACAGATGTTACAGATGTTACAATATCACCACAATAGAATTAGAGAAGAACAAGAACATGAACAAAGACGTATGAAAGATACGAAAATGAAAATGCTTGTTGCCCAGTCAGTTCCAGCTGATGGTCATAAAAAAGGTGATTCCGCAGGTCCGACGAAAGGGACATGCAACTATTGTAAGCAACACGGTCATTATATACACGATTGTCCAGTTCTGAAACATAATATCGCCACGGGTAGAACACAGGAAAGACCACGTCCACCTAGACAGGATCAGAATCAACAACAAATCCCTCAGCATGCACAACCTAGGTCAGCTCCGCAACAACTAGCTCCGCAACAGGCAGCTCTACAACAGACCGTAGCACCACCACAAGCGCAGCCTATTGCTGCCACACAAGCAACAACGCAACAGATGTACCAGTATGCACAAAATGACTATCCCGATTATCAGCGATACACATGAAATAGCCTAGAGAGGGAAGTTGGCTTACCCCTTATCGAGGTTCCTGTAGATCAAGAGGGACCTTATGTACATAGTGAACTATTAGGGGAAGACAGAAAGTTTTTGCTTGATACAGGGGCAAGCAGAACAACTATACGACGCAGTGAAGTTCCAGGGGCACCCCTCTCAGGCTCACAGAATATTTCCCTTGGATTCTCAGGAAAGCCTATCATTAATGAAGTAACGCAACCTCTTCCACTTACGGTTGGTCCATTGACACGAACGACAGATTTATTGCTTACTAAATCATGTCCAGAAAACTTGTTAGGTATAAAAACATTGAAAGCTCTAGGAGCTATAATATGTTGTTCTCCGGAAGGAGTACGATTATTTTTACGTGATTTCAAAGGTCACTACGTGTCCAGAGACATGGATCACCGGCTGCAGAATTTACCTACACATCTATGGGCACAAGGCCCAACTGATGTTGGTTGCATGAACATTACACCATATCGAGTCACACTAAAAACAGGAGTAGTACTACCACGAATGCGACAATACAAGTTACCACCAGATGCTGTTGTGGCTTTGCTGCAAATCATTGACGAGCTCATTGCACAAGGAGTGGTTGTAGAAACCGACTCCAATGTATGTAATTCCCCGATAATTCCGATTCTTAAAAGAACGGATCCAAAAGCATCACCAGTATATCGATTAGTTATTGATCTGCGCGAATTAAATAAATGTATTGTACCACAATACCCTGTGGTCCCAGATATCTCTTCATTACTAACAGCTATTGACTCAGAAGCAACGTTCTTCACTGTAATTGATCTCAATCTTTAGCGTCCCAATAGATCCGGAAAGTCAATATTTGTTCGGATTCAGTTGGAATGGACGAAGTTTTAAATTCACACGCGCATCTCAAGGATTTACAGAAAGCCCCAGCATCTATAGCCAAGCACTGAAACGAGAACTTGACAGTATCCACATGCCAGTTAACACTGCCTTGCTTCAATATGTCGATGATCTGCTGATCATCGCCCGAAGCGATCTTGAATGTGAAAAAGCTTCACTGACGGTTTTAAGATTTCTGGCCGACAAGGGGCACAAGGTGTCCCCTTCTAAGCTGCAATTCTGTGTCCAGCAAGTTGTTTACCTTGGGCACTCGCTGTCCAAGGAGGGAAGACAGCTTACACCCGATCGCATCCAGTTAATTGCTAACATGTCACCACCAAAGACACAAAAGGAGGTGCGGGCTTTTATAGGTCTCACTTCATACTGTAGGCAGTGGATCCCTCAATATGCATTTCTAGCAAAACCACTCATCCAGTTGACAACACAGGAGGCAGCCACATCGACTGTCCTCCCTTGGACTCAAGAACATACACATGCCTTTGAAAGCTTAAAGAAAGCTTTATGCCAAGCACCTGTTTTAGCAACACCATGTTACAGTAAGCCTTTTACACTCTTTGTTACAGAACGCGAAGGTACTGCCTTGTCAGTACTCACTCAGGAACAAGCAGGATCACACAAACCATGTGCTTATTTCTCTAGTACATTAGATCCAGTAGCTCAGGCTCTTCCTGCGTGCCTGAAATCAGTGGCAGCAACAGCTTTAGCAATCAGACAAAGCGATGCCATAGAATTAGGACATCAATTGACAGTACAAGTACCACACGCAGTAGAGGTTCTCTTGAACCGCACACAAACACAACACTTGACTATAGCAAGACTCACCGGTTATGAATTAACATTGTTTCAGCCACATATAGAAATCAGACGTTGTAATACGTTAAATCCTGCCACACTTTTGCCAGTAAACGGAACAGATCCATTAGCACATGATTGTATTGAAGTCATCACCATCACGACGAAACCCAGACAAGACTTGACAGACATCCCTTTATCAGATCCAGACCTGACATTGTATGTAGATGGTTCATGTATGAGAACAAGTACAGGAGAGTTAGTGGCCGCTTACGCAGTCACAACAGACACTGAAGTCATTGAAACGAATTGTATTAACACTTTGTCAGCTCAAGCAGCAGAGCTCATCGCTCTGACACAAGCCTGTATTCAAGCCAAAAATAAGAAAGTCAACATATACACAGATTCACGTTATGCATTCGGAGTCGTCCATGACTTCGGCGTACTGTGGCGAGAGAGAGGTTATTTAACTTCTCACGGTGCCCACATCCAACACGGACCCCTCATTCAAGCCCTATTAGACGCGATTCATCTACCTATTGCAATATCGATTATGAAATGCAAAGCCCATACAAAAGTTACCGATATCATTTCTCAGGGTAATGACCTAGCTGACAGAACAGCTAAACAGACTGCTCAGAATCAGACCCATACAACTGACACGACAAAGACAATAGTTCCGACACCAACACATTGCATGACAGTTAAGGATCCCGCCCTTGATGTAATTGACATACAGACACATGCTACACCAGAAGAAATAAAGAAATGGACTGAATTAGGAGGGATCCAAACGGATCAAGGATGGATGACGAAGGAAAAATCTATATGGTTTCTTCCCGACTCCATGGTTCAAGTCATCATTAACACAATACATAGTCCAGCGCACCTAGGAGAAAAAGCTATGCTAGACAGTATTCAACACATTTGGTTCAACAAACACTTGCGAGCAGCAGCCAAACAGAAAGTACGTACCTGTATGATATGTTGTCAGTTTAATCCAGGTAAAAGCATCCCCGTAGAGCAGGGTGGATTTCAACCTCCCGATCATGCTTTTGAAGTCCTCCAGATGGATTATATCCAGATGGAACGATGTCGAGGATTCAAATATGTTCTCGTAGTTGTCTGTGCTCTTTCCCGTTGGACAGAAGCCTACCCGGTTTCAGATTACACTGCCCCGACTACTGCCAAACAGCTAGTTCGAGAATTCTTCCCACGATTCGGTTTACCACGTGTCGTGTACTCAGATAACGGCCAGCCATTCTCATCTGAACTAATGAAACACGTTTCACTTCTGTTAGGTTACCAATGGAAATTCCACTGTGTTCGACATCCCGAGGCAGCAGGTCTTGTGGAACGTCATAATCAAACTCTGAAAATTAGATTGTCCAAAATATGTAGAGAAAAAGGTGTCGATTGGATAGTAGCCTTACCAGTTGCGCTCTTTTACATGAGAATGGTAGCACATTCTCGAACAGGGCTATCCCCGTACGAGGTGATCTTCGGTAGACCACCAAATATGTGGGGGACGCCTATACCTCGCAAAATCACTGATGTTGACTGTAATATGCTGACAGACTACCTGGCTTCCTTGATGTCTGCACTACAATCTTGTCGTTCACAGGTAGCTGCAGCTTTTCCCGATAACACTGAGGTGAAGCCCCATGACGTGGTTCCAGGTGATCTGGTTCTTGTGAGGAACTTCGACCGGAAGACCCAGTTGGAGCCCAGGTGGAAATCGCCCAAACTCGTCTTGCTGACAACAAGGACAGCCGTGAAGGTTGAAGGACGTAAAGGGTGGTTGCACTCGAGTCATATCAAGAAATTTTATGGACTACCGTCCGATGTGAACACTCAGCCCTGTATTCCCTCACAGACAGACTCAAAGCTCCCCTTGGTTGAGCAGACAAAAAATGAACTCTATAAACTGAAATTAAGGTCTAGCAAGTCAGACAATTTGATTGTTTAAGTCCTCTCCAAGGTGAATCGGTTGAATTTGTCTCTGACATGTATCCTCTAGACCGAAATAGAGAGAGAAATAGACAGATAAAGCTTAAAAAACATGCGTACTGTAAATCGCTTCGTAGTCACTGCACAGTTACATTATTAATTTTGTTTTTTCTAAGTCTTTTGATCATCATTTCTAGTGTATTGTTACATATGTATTACCCTATTTCTAAGCATGCTTACAATGTTACCGCAGAACATTCTTTTAGCGAATTACCTCCGCATGAGTTGTCCTATAGATTTGCGCTGCGCAACAACACTTTCATTAGTATGTTACATCATTCCCATCAGACCAGCAATGCTACAAATTGTTGGATATGTGGCCGACTCCCTCCCTATCAGAACTATAAGGGAGTTTTGCCCCTCTTTCCGTATCCGTTCACACACAATGGCTCCTGTGGAGCATGGTTTAGTTTGATTAATTCCCTAGATTCAAATCCCGTAGTTTATCAAGACAACTGGGTATGGGGAAACCTGAACCTAGTTTTGCTTAAAGTCTGCTACCCTAACAAGGAGGGACTTCCCAAAAGAACAGGAACTGATCTAGAAAATGAAGTATATGGATTAGGTAATTTTACACTTAACCTCCTGATTCTGAATGTTGAATCCGAAGCTACGCCAATCTTATCCGTTATGTCAGTATTCCCAGTTAAAGGGGAATTATGTGTAAGAAAGAATGGTTCCATACACATGGGCCATAGTAAATGCACCACTGTAATAAAATTCAGTGATCAAGGCAAGTCTACATTTAGAGCTTCCCGTCATTCCTACTTCATATGTGGCCAGACCGCATATATACGTCTACCTCTAGATTGGGATGGTACCTGTTACATAGCATTCCTTCTGCCACCTGTTTTCCTAGCCCCTCCTGATTATCACAGAAATACCCATTTAGTACACAATAGACAGCAGAGAGATCTCCCGATTGTCGATTACACTGAAACGGCATGGGAACAATACACAGATTTCAATAAAGGTTTCTTTCCCTATATAGGTACAGTCACTAATAGTAAGCTGATACGTAGATTAACTAGAACCCTTGAAGCAGTAGTAAACGAGACTACTTCCGCCTTAGGCAATTTAACAGAAGAGCAGTCTGCTATGCGGATTGTTGTGCTTCAAAATCGTCTTGTCCTTGACGTCATCCTGGCCGATAGGGGCGGAGCTTGTAGGGTCATCGGATCAAGTTGCTGTGTTTTCATACCAGAAAACTCGCCGTCAGTATATAAAGCCATAACTCGCCTTCATAAGATTATAAGCCAGATACACCAGAGTCCAGGCACCTGGACTTGGTCCGGTTGGTTCTGGAGCGTGTTGTCAGCCTGGGGATGGAGGATCCTATCCTTCCTAGGTATTGGCTTTCTCATACTATTCAGTTGCTGCTTATGTCTACAATGTGGGCCAGCGATTTGTGGTCTGTGTGCCACATCGTGTATCCCGCATCCAAGTTTTCGTTCAAGATCCCGGAAGAAGAAAGAAGAACAAATGATGCTATATGAACAGATCGATGGATTGATGAAGATCGAAATCTCCTGAGGGTCCGTAGGGGACAAGGAGGGAATGAGGAAATATGAATTTTGTGATCAGTTATGTCCCCTATCGTAGACCCCAACGGCTCCATGTGCGGGCTATAAGTACATGTATGTTCCCTCCAGTTCCAGTTATGAAGACGCAAATACATGTGCGTCCACCGTCAACATGTCCTCTTTCAGATCCGCCATGAATGGGTCAGATATTCCATTCCTAAGTATGAAAGGCCACCGACTTTATGTGGTTCACTTTCCACATTTTACAGATTCAGGCGAGTAGGCCCTGAATTCTGCCATCAAGCCTTTTCCTGCCTTCTGCCTCTGAAAGCTCCAGTCCGAGCCTGCATCTGTATCCATGAACTTTGTCCTACTCCCTGCGCGGCTAACGGTGCCTGATCCAGCCTGTTGCCTGCCAAAAACTGTATTTCACCTTCAAGATTATCTGCTCCGCTCCTCATCCGATGCATTCCTGTCTAGTAGTTTAGGTAAACATTCTTCCAGCTACCGTGCAAAGGGCCAGGCCTCACTGTCCTCATGCAAGTAATTCATAGCCCCTGTTACCATGGAAGATTCCTGCCCCCTCGCATCTCATGTAGACATTTAGACGCTTGTACACACACTAACAGTCAGTATAGAATAGATTCCGTCCGAGAGACCTTTCCTTTTGGATAATACAGTTCTTTAAACATAAGATATTAGATATGATTTGGGATTAGGTTGACATGACCCCCCAGACTTCTGTCTCCACATGTAGAGCTAAATGTCACCCTCTAGTTGCACGTCAATCACACGTCATGCGGCTGCGCGCGCATCTCTGCCAAGTATTTTCTGCTGACATTGCAGGATTCTCTTATGGATCCACCCACTTGTGACATCATGTTTAATGACGTATTTAGTTACGCCTATGTTTACGCCTTTTTTCATTACGTATGTGTATCATTATCTGTATTATCAGCTGTTACGCCTCTTGCATCTGTCTTAATGTAATACTTTTCATATAAATATCATTACTTGTCAATAATGTATTGCCTTCCCTTCCTGAACCTTCGTGGTGATGGAATTTGAAGCCTACAGTTCGAACTGTAATTCCTTTGTAAGGAATAAAGCCTTTTAGAACCTCTAATACCACGGATTCTGCCTCTTATATTTACTGAGTTATTCTTACTAGACTTTACCGCATAAAAAAATAGTACCGGTAATGAAATATTTACCACAGTTACAATAGTTATCATTGTAGCATTGCTGATCCAGTATCAAAGGGGCACCTCCTGCTTAGCTTTGCGACGGTTCTGGCACTCTCAATAACATTTTGCCACAAATGCCACCCCTTTTTGCACGCAACACTTTTCACAACAGGTGCTTCTTCACATGGAAGTGGCTCCAGTCCATAACTTCATCAACAAAGTCCCAAAACACAAAACACGAGGGGCTTTGGGTCAGTCCTCATTATACATTGGTCTGTTCAACTGTCATTCAAATTTTGCTTCCACCCACCACAGCATACACTAGGCCAGCAGATTATCCCACTCAAGCCACTTTGTGTCTTTCATTGTGATTGACAGCATTCTAGCTGATCAAACTAGCACATCTGCTTAAAAAAGAAGCACACTTCAGTGGTAGGGTTGGTGGACCAATTTTTAATTCTCGCCTACGCAGTGCGCATGCGCTGCTAAGAAGAGACCTCTTTAAATCGATCGGCTTTTTGGGCCAAAAACGTGCACGCTTTGCATTGCAACGCGTGCACGTTTGGCGATTAGCTTGCGGGAGCGAGCGGCGGTGCCATGTGTTGGCAATTACCGCGCTCGCTCCCGCAAGGTAAACGCTGCGTGTCCCTGCTCTCGGCGCATGCATGAGTACTCTTTAACTTTCGCGGCCGCGTTGTTTAAAACTGTTTTTTTTCAGCTCATCACCACGCTGATTTCCCAGCTGGGAGATGGATGCGCATAGTAAACAGTGCTGCCAGGGGCCTGCAGAAGACTCGCTATTGACAGGTTACATGTGGTTAATTAGTCAAGGAGAAGAGGGTGTCATTTTGCTTTTGCCTCGTCACTCACCGTACTTCAGAGATTTGACCACCGAGGGCGGGGAAACAAATCAAAATGTTTCCGTTCCTGAGAACTGCATTGGAATACCTCCACACTGCCTTTAAAATGGGAGCAGGCTGTGCATCCTGGCAGTGTAGGTCTTGAATAAACGAAGCACATCCCCGGCTGGGACTTACCTGCTTTTACCAGTGCAATGCCTGAAAGGAATCGCTATCGTTTCGGTATGGGCCTGTAAATGACCAATGTATTCTCCAGTAGAGCCGCACTGACTGCCTTAGAAGATGTACTGGTCAGGGAACATATTGTATATGATTTCAGGGTTGGGATGGTCTGTAAATAACTAAATCACACACCATCCTGAGGGCTGCAACGGTAGAGCGCTTTGAATCCTGTTTTCAGGTGCGAGGGCCCAGGCCACATTACATCAGGGTAGGTCCTGCATAACTCGAACATTCACCATTCTTGGTGTGCTCTGCTTTTATCCATACAGTGCCTGATACTGGCGGGGTCCTTTCAGGGTGCAGCTGAAAATAAATAAAGCTTGCACTGGTGTGAGAGCTACATGCACCAAGCACCCTAAGAGCTGCAGGGCTACAGACCGCATATTGTCTTGCAGTAGGTTTGCGGGTGCTAAGAGTCACCTCTGAGGGGTTCACTTCTGTGTTGTGACCAGGGTCGCTTGTTTATAAGCAGCTAAAGAAAGCACTGGGTCGCACCATCTCTCGCTTTCAAAACTTAGTTTGATTGTGATTCCATGGGGAGACGCATCAAATCATGGATTACCCAAAAAAATCAAATAATTCAAGGTTTTTTTCAGTCTTTTGTGGGGGTGGGGCGGTGGTGGTCCATGGCAGAGGATTCGCAAGACGTTTGTTGCTGGTGGGTGTGAAAGAAACCTTCCTAAAGCTCTCCTTTCATTTGTGTGTTTAAGCGTGGAAGATGGTGAAGTGCTACATATATTCACCCTTCTAAGCTGCCCCTCTTTAGGAGTTAATGTACTGATTTACAGACTTTAATTGCCAACTTGTTTTAACCTACTTAAAAATATTTTATGCCTAGCCACTAAACGTGAGAGGCGTAAAGTGGGTAGAGGGATGGTGACGAGGGTCAGTGCACACAAGGGCAGTGCACACAAGGGCCAGCCTCTCATTTTTAGAAAGCTTAAAAAACAAGCATTTGCATAGCCAATAGGTCTCGCCTTTGGGACCTTATAAGTGTTTAGACATGCAACAGTTGATGTTGTAGCACCAAGGATATTGTACTGTATAACTAAATGGAATAAGGTTCCAAAGGCGAGACCTATTGGCTATGCCAAAGCTTGTTCTTTCTTTACCAGGGCTTTTACTTTCCATTTTATTTTTTTAATAGTGTATATTATACAAAATAAGTTATATTTATAGGACATAAAAAAGTCCCAGGTAAACTCTTCAGCTCAGTCAGTGAGCGTCAGACAGCAGCCCAAGATAGAAGATAAACATCTGGGATGACAACAACATGAATGACGATTCCAGCTGCCTGGGCCCAAAGATCACTTCAAGTGTATTGGGTGCAGACAGTGAGCATAAATTCACACCCATCAATTGTCAGGAGAACTCTAAACATGGTCACAAAGAGGGATGCTGCCCACTAACTACTGGTTAACCTGTGGGGGGCCGCCCTTCCAGTGAACTATGACACCCTCGGGTCTTGCTAGCGCTGTATAAAACTCAAAAATAAATACATGGGCCAGGGAATGGCAGGGGAACCTCCCTAGCATCAAAGGGATTTTCTGCCGCCTCTCCTTCAGACAGGAACACAGTCTTACCCACTTAAAAGGGATCCATGACATTTCCCGAAATTCACATCTGCTGGTCAGAGCTAAGAACTGACTCACATGGTGCAGAGCCCTCAGCCTTATTTAACCAATAATGTTTTTTTTATGTCTACCGCGTACCTCATTACACAATGGAGCCAATGTCGAATTGTTTTTAAAAGGAGCTTACTAAAGCATTTTATTTATTCTTTTTAAGATTAGCACAATTTCTTTGGAGCGCCAAGAAATAGATATGAATGGATTAGAAACCTGCACCATGTAGTTTGCTTTCCTGTCAAAAATGTAATTGACACCTAAATGCCGTAAAATAAGGCACAGACTCCACTGATTGCTGAACATTAGTGAGCTGTCTGTTTTCCGTGGAAGAAATCCTGATTTAACTTTTACTGCCTTTTGCACTGTAGCATCATTTTTGGTCTCTTCTGAGTGAACTTGTGTTTATCATCACGCAGTTCTTTGCTCCACTGTTCAGAGGAGAGAAGGCCCCTGGTAAAGTGTCTGGGTTCGGGAGCGACACTCATCCTGGAGTTTGAGGGCGACAGGGGCACTCTCGCACACACATTTTTGATGCATATCGTCTTCATTACAGACAGGCAGTTTCAGCCTCCCAAATGTTCTTAATATGTACACCCTATAAATCACATATAAAATATTAACACAAACATTAAATAACATGTTTGATTAAAGTTCAACTTGACTTGCTTGGAAAAGATGAGAATTTCTTTTGAAAAACGTGTTATTTTTGGCGCCATTTTTCGTGAAAAACATTTGTACAAAAGTGTTATTGACTAACTGACATTGTCACCTCTGTTCAAAATCTTCGGCTAAAGAGGCCATACGAACAAACACATGAGCGTATCATTATGGTCAACTCCTGATAGTGACATAGGACGTGTTTTAGATTTTGATGCAAAAGTAAATCTGGACGAAATCGTGTAGCTTTTTAGGAAAATTTCATTAAATTATAAATAAAGTTTCTGAAATGATGTTTTCATAACGAAACGTGATTTGCCGGCGTCTCACGTCGCTTTCTTTCTTTTTTTTTAACCGGAGTGTGCACCTTGTTTTAGGAAGTCTCGCTGAATACCAGCGGGAGGCTATTGGGGTAACACGCTGGTAGGACGAGCAGAGTGCGGCCAATCGGACTTTTGTTTGTATTCAGGCTCCCTTGAGCCGGTGGGGCTGACGAGCCCATGGATCAGCACCTGCGCGCCATGAGTGGTACTTTACCTGAGAATACTTTTTTGGCAGTCTACGCGGCAACCCCACACATATACCAACTCCCTGCTGACGAGAGGCAACTACCTCGAAACATGTGTCCAGGGATGGCTAACGCGACACTTACTTTCACTTAAAACTTTGTCACAGGCGTATTCGCCGACGCTACTTCATGGACCACAATGCCTTGGGGTAACACGCTGTTAGGACGCGCAGAGTGCGGCCAATCGGACTTTTGTTTGTATTCAGGCTCCCTTGAGCCGGTGGGGCTGACGAGCCCATGGATCAGCACCTGCGCACCATGAGTGGTACTTTACCTGAGAATACTTTTTTGGCAGTCTACGCAGCAACCCCACACATATACCTACTCCCTGCTGACGAGAGGCAACTACCTCGAAACACGTGTCCAGGGATGGCTAACGCGACACTTACTTTCACTTAAAACTTTGGCACAGGCGTATTCGCCGACGCTACTTGATGGACAACAATGCCTTGGGGTAACACGCTGGTAGGACGAGCAGAGTGCAGCCAATCGGACTTTTGTTTGTATTCAGGCTCCCTTGAGCCGGTGGGGCTGACGAGCCCATGGATCAGCACCTGCGTGCCATGAGTGGTACTTTACCTGAGAATACTTTTTTGGCAGTCTACGCGGCAACCCCACACATATACCTACTCCCTGCTGACGAGAGGCAACTACCTCGAAACATGTGTCCAGGGATGGCTAACGCGACACTTACTTTCACTTAAAACTTTGGCACAGGCGTATTCGCCGACGCTACTTCATTGACCACAATGCCTTGGGGTAACACGCTGGTAGGACGAGCAGAGTGCGGCCAATCGGACTTTTGTTTGTATTCAGGCTCCCTTGAGCCGGTGGGACTGACGAGCCCATGGATCAGCACCTGCGCGCCATGAGTGGTACTTTACCTGAGAATACTTTTTTGGCAGTCTACGCGGCAACCCCACACATATACCTACTCCCTGCTGATGAGAGGCAACTACCTCGAAACACGTGTCCAGGGATGGCAAACGCGACACTTACTTTCACTTAAAACTTTGGCACAGGCGTATTCGCCGACGCTACTTCATGGACCACAATGCCTTGGGGTAACACGCTGGTAGGACGAGCAGAGTGCGGCCAATCGGACTTACACCAGCGGGAGGCTAGTTCGAATTTAAAATGTCTTTAGGTGAGAAATGTTCTACTTGAATTGGCCTTTGCTGGGAATTCGCAAGACTTTTTCATTGGGGATGCACGTTTTGTTAAAGAAAAGGGAGTAATGAGTCATTTCACCAGTGTAAATACAATTTCACCCAGGCTATTACAAAGCTTTGTCTCCGGGACTACCCTCCCCATGTAAGCCATTTCTTTTCTCCCAGTTTAAAAGTAAGGGTATCTCTGCATTATATGTTCATGATTGGGTTCCAAAAATCCATGAACCTGAGGTCCTAGAGTTGGTTCAGAATATTCCATACATTAGTAGAGTTTCCTTCTGTCACTCCATTGCTTTTCCATCGGATAATGGTTTGATTCGACATGATGTTGCTGCAATGGTGAAGAAAGGAGCTTTTGATCGTCTTTCAATGCAAGGGGACACTTTTCTAATCCTTTGTCTTGTACTCACACCCTGGAGTGTGACTGTGCTTTTTTTCACCTCAGTGATATTCAGTTTTAAGGGAATTGGCTAATTTAGTTGTCTCCGGATACCAACGTTTTCCGCAAGTGAACATCTGCAGTCAAATGTTTGGCTGGAGTTGGTTTTCATTATGTTTGGGGTAAAGTACCTCCCTCGTGGGGGTGATGCCCGATTTGTCTTCAAGGTTCAATCATTTTGTGAAGAGCAGCTGCTGTTAATGGGTACTTTTAATAATCAGAGAGATGCTCAGTCATTGAGCTAATGGTTTTGAATTTTTTTTCAATGATTTGAGATGTAACCAGTGTTCCAAATGAATAATCTCATTTTGATTTTAGATTGTAATAGTGATGTATGTGATTGGGCTCCTCGCACAGTAAATTGGTCTGATGACCCGTTGATTCATTTACCTCTTTAGTATTCTTAAGCAGAGAGCGGCTCTTATAAGAGCAAAAAAGTCCTAATGGCTGGGTTGCACAGCTGTAACCACGGACCCATTTGCTGAGACCCAAAATAATGCACTTAACCAGTTAGCTATTTCAGAACCCATTGAGAACATCTTCACCAACAAAAGTAGCCAGGTGTGTGACCTTATATAGCCTTCTACAGGCCATTGAAGGCCAGCTCCGTAACAAGGGAGCAGGCCTTTAATGGCTGGTAGAGCCTGCTACACAGGGCTCTAAAGTCTTAGAACATTCTACCCATAGAGGGCAGAATAATCCAATTTGTAAAATAAAAGGCCTCACGGAGCCTGATGGGGTTGAAATCCTCTTGGGCTTTGTGAGGCTTTTGTTAAACATTGGAATGTTGATGCTCCGGGCTTCTACCAGCCATTAGAAACCCAAAGCACTCAATTGCTTTTATTAGAGGTCCCAACATTCCAATATTCTAATAGATCATATAAACAGGAGTGATTCCATGATCAAGAAAAGAAAAAGAGTAATAATTGGTTTACTCTTTACTTACTTCTGTAAAGGCCATTGCACAACAAAAGCAACATTTTTCTATAGTTCAGTGGAATGTCACAAAGTAATAAGCAATATTTAAAGATTTAGAAGAAGTTTAGCTCTTTGCAATTTACTCCCTACTCTGGTATCTTATCCTTTAATTTCTATGATATGCTAGGCATTTTTGGTGAACAAAATCAAAAAGCTTTTGGACAATAATGTCCCCTGAATGGTGCATGGTCATCTCCCCCTGCACCGAATGGATGAATGCAAGTATTTGGTACTCTAGTTTTTCTATTTTAACCCTAGCCTCACACTAATCTGTTTGTGCAAAGAGGCCTAGGCAAATCCATTGATGCACATGAGATCCTGGACCTGTCCTGTGATTGGAAGGGCACACCAAACATGCCCAGATTGAATCAACAGTGGATTACTGTCCCTGTCATGGGTTTAGTACATGAAGCAGTGGTGGCAGCTTTCCGTGTTTAGTGAAGCTATAAATGTGACCACACCTTTTTATCTGTGTCAATGGAGTTGCCTACTCATGTAAAGTTCTGCTTTTAAGTGCTCATCACCTAGTTCCTAACACTCAGATCCAAGTATATATTGTGCTTGTTTGTGTGGCCTGTGTGGAATATGCATGGTGAATAAGAGAGCCAGAGTAATGGAGGCCTGTGGAATCCATTGTGGATGACCCAAGCCAGTCTTGTTACACAGGATGGCAATGATGTTGTATTCCCAGACCTTGAAAGGGCATTGCTGACATTTGTGAAGCTGGAGGGAGGAGAGCTAGACACAGAAGTGGAAGGAGAGGAGACTAGACGTTGTTTGAAATTTGCATAGCCTTTTTTGATGCGCAAGGAGCTGCTGACTAGACGTCTTGAAGCACTGCCATTTTGTAGATGGTGGGGGTGAATTGTGGGACTTCAGACTCTGTTATATTGTGCAAGGTGAAGGGGGCCCCTTAGGTGAGGCCCAGCATTTATGTTTCCCTGTTAACACTTCTTCAGTTGGCTAATGACAGCTCAATACAGAAACCTCACACTTCTTGTGTGCCTCTTGTGGGAGCACTAGGCAGGAGAGGAGCAACACTCTACAAAAAGGTTGTTTCTGAAGAGCAGCCTGGAAAAGAAACTTAAAAAGAGAACTACCCCAAACCAGCTCTGGAATTGCAGATGGTTGATCCACATGTCCTGCCTGCTTTGTATGTATAAAAGTAGGAACAACTGACTCACTTGTTGTTCCTGTTCCATGTTCTGTACAACCAATGAAGGGAGTCCTCCTCTGAGTACGCAGTAGACTGTGGTGCAACCAGAGCCGTATCTCCCTGACAGTTAGCTTCCCAGAGGTGGGGGGGGGGGGGGGGTATCACCTGAATCTTCTGCTTGCTGGAAGAGCTAATCACCTGTCCTGAAGTACCTAGAAGCCGGGCTATTTGCTGAGCGAGAGAAGGAGCCTGCCAACCCTGCATGAGGAGTTACTGTCTAAGATGAGTGAGGTACAGCATGCCACTGCTAAGGTGAATCTGCAGAAGCGGAAGAGTATGGAGTGTGGTCTGTATACCATAGTGTCAGTGGTCTCCAGACTCTCCCCTGGTATTCCAGTTGGGAATTGTTAGGCACATCCCGTCCTGAGCCATTGTTCCGAAATGTGACACTCTGGTAAGTCCAGAGTCATTATGTCTGAATCGTACATTTGAAGCATGACCTGAGTCACTGTGCCTGAACTGTGAAGAGGAAGCATGGGCTGAGCCGCTCAGCGTGAAGTATACAACTGTGATGTGACTTGAACTTCTGTGTCTGACTAGTGAAGCGGTGGCGTAACCAAAACTATCACTCTATGTAAGTTGATAATTAAAGTGGAAAAGTAACTTTGTAAAAATGTTGTGCTGCATGAGTCAGAACTCGTTTAAAACTTGACACTTAGGTCCTTGAGTGATAGAATACACATCCTTGGCTGCCTGGCTCAGAGAACAAAAGCATGCCTCCGAGGCCAGGAAGAGCAGATAGGTGAAAACTGCTGATCGCTTAAGAAGAATACCTGTCTGGAGGATGACAGAGTCAGTTGGTGGAACAAAGGGCAGATTTAGGAATACAACTTTTGATGTGGTGATGCTGGGGGAGAGGCAGCTTCTATTCATTCCTATGATCCTCTAAGCAGCCCGGCTCCACTCACAGTAGGAGAAAGAGACCATTTTGACCCTGCTAGATCGGGCAAAAGTTCATCTAACTATGGGAATGGCTTGGGAGCTAAAGACAGGGCAAGCTGGTGGCAGATGGGTTCTTTCACTTTGAAAAATGGCATCCTGAGTAATTTTACAGTAAGGCAAAGAGAAAGTGCTGCAAAAAGAGGTTGGGGACTGCAAAAAAACTGTTAGTATTGGGTGGTAGAAGTTCTCCAGTTGCTGACAACTTTACAGGGTAAAACTGGCACCTCAATCACCACCGGCTCAGAACATTCCTAGACCTGGGAAGGCTCTACCTGAAGAAAAAGGCCAATTGAAGGGCATGCCTGACTCCTGTTGGAAGAAGGGAACTCAATAAAGGACTAAAGTACTCCTGAATTTTGCCAGTACCAATGTACTGGAACTGCTCTCCAAGGGTCAAGTCGTTGACCTCCTGTTTGCCTGCTGCAGAGAAATAAAAATCACGTGTACTCTTGGCACCAAGGTGCCCCTGCTGACCACAGAGGACAGGGCCTTGCAGGAGACCTGACTAGAGAGACCTGTTGTCTGCAAGCCTACCACGAGGAGCTAAGAGTTGCAGGACTTATCAGGAGGACCATTCCTAGCATGGATGAACACAACATGATGCTGAGGCTTGCCCAGGGATGTAACACCCAAGGCAACAAAATGAGGGTTGCCATGCTAGGAGTTTTTTGCCACACTGAAAACGATGTCAGCAGGCCCTTGTGGAAAAGGTAGCCTACCTTTTGTAGCCCCGTCTGGCTACAACTTCCAACCTCACTCTGCTGGAAGACTTTGACTTCTAAAAAATTGACTATGCACAACAGGGATGACATTGCCAATCTATCTTACTCAGGAAGCAACTTCGGCAGCTGCCAAGTCCAGGTTTCTCCCGCTCAAATTTCTGACACCAAAATCAATGGCTCAGTGAGCACTTGACGACAACATACCTGACTTCGAGAGATCCTAATTGGCAACAGCGTTGAACCTTGACTCGCTGGAAGATTGTGACTTCCACTTCAGATACAAAGTATGAAGTTCATAACTTTGACCTTGACAAATGGCTTAGTGTATACACCCACTGCTGTATCATGGTGAGCCTGAAAATGCATCTAAGCCCAGTCCTTTGCAAATAATTAATTTTGACCTGTACTTTACCTTTTTTATGCTTTTTGCCGTAAAATAGTAAGAATATCTACTGTTCCACTTTACCTTTTTAAGGGATCTTAGTGTCTCCTTCCTCATGACACCTTTTCTGGTTTTCTAAATTTGTTTGAAAATTATTATGCTGTGTTATTTACTTTAAATTGTTACTACTACTTGACTTCATATGCACTTCTTTAAATTCCCAAACATTTCAAGACAACTACTGCCTGTGACATAGCTAACAGGGACTGAACAGAGATTCTATCAGAACTCTGTTTTAACCTAACCAGAGTGAATACATTAAGTTGGTAGGATTACCCCCCTTTCCAAATTAATAACCCCATTTCTGACAGCATGTATATGTTGGTATTTGTAAAGAGCAAACCTAACTCAAAAGCAATGGAACACTGAATGGGGCAAGTCCACCAGGAAGATACATTAATTAGGCGAAGGTCAGTATTAGACTGTTGGCTCAGAGGTAGTGCTTCTGGAATGGGTGTGTTTTCAGCCTAACACTAAATTGTATTTATTCTTCACTGCAGGTTCAAAGCATTACAATCAATAATACCTCATCAATGGATTAATTGCACGATAAAGCACTTGTTCAATATCATGGGTCTGTCAGATGGAATTTTTTGGCTGAGGTTTTCAAGAAATCACTAAGACTTAGGCATAGACCCACTGACTAGACTGTTTTAAATGCCAACTATAGAGTTCAAAATATCTGCATCGATTCCTGCCAATTCATGTTGTTCATTTACTCCTTGGTTAAGTGCATAAGTGTTTTATCACTGACAAACTTGTGAAATAAATGGTTTCTTAACAAAACCCAACCTTTAATTTGAGCTGAGTTCCTACAAAGGTGAATTCTTGAAAAAATGTAACCCCCCACCTCAACTGATGTGTCAGTCAGTTTACTGCCAGTCCATGATGAAAGCATTCAGAATGGACCCTTAGAACCTTTTTTGGATAGCCAACTAATAAATCAACCAATCGTCTCATATCCAAATAGACACATTGATTGAGCGGTTTCTTCCTTATAACCATAACCTGATTTTCTCTTACAAAATTATTGTTCATTTCGCATTACAGCCCTCACAGCTCTCATGATGCCCTTCTGCTTCGCCTTGCCTCTAAGGTTTCCTTTGCTTCCACTAGACCGTGGTGCCGATTACGATCCGGTAAAAACCGGGTACGAACCGTCGGTCGGAGCGTTTTCTCTGTCCGACTCGTACCCGGTCGTAAAACTTTACAAACATGGAATTACGATTCGCACGGAAACACCATTTCCGTACGAATCGTAAAAAACACCGACCGACGAAAATATACATACGAATGTGATCCGGGAATGCTGCGACGTGACGTCGGGATGCTTTCAGGCAGCGTTTCATGACCCAGGACCCACGATTCGAACCGACAGCAGTCCGGACGGCAATATTTTCACGGCACCCAAAAATTGCCGGAAAAGCGAAGTACGTCGCGAAACGACCAGAGTAGGTGGCCCGGTACGCGCCGTACCCCCCCCCGCCCCCGTACGTACGCGCCGACTCCCCCAGCCCCCGTACGTACGCGCCGACCCCCCCCAGCCCCCGTATGTACGTGCCGTACCCCCCCGCCCCCGTACGTACGCGCTGACCCCCCCAGCCCCCGTATGTACGCGCCGACCCCCCCCAGCCCCCGTACGTTCGAGTTGTACCCCCCCAGCCCCCGTACCTTCGAGTCGTACCCCCACCCGTGTATGTACACCCTTGTATGTGTCGAACCCCCGTGTATGTACACCCTTGCACGAGTCGAACCCCCGTGTATGTACACCCATGTATGTGTCGAACCCCCCGTGTATGTACACCCGTGTACGTGTCAAACCCCCCCGTGTATGTACACCCATGTACGTTCGAGTCGTACCCCCACCCGTGTATGTACGGTGCGTACCCCCAGCGCGTAGGGTGGGGGTACTACACGGGGGGTTCGACACGTACACGGGTGTACATACACGGGGGGTTTCGACACGTACAAGGGTGTACATACACGGGGGTTTGACACGTACAAGGGTGTACATACACGGGGGGTTCGACACGTACACGGGTGTACATACACGGGGGGTTCGACACGTACACGGGTGTACATACACGGGGGTTCGACACGGACACGGGTGTACATACACGGGGGTTCGACACGTACAAGGGTGTACATACACGGGGGTTCGACACGTACACGGGTTTACATACATGGGGGTTCGACACGTACACGGGTGTACATATACGGGGGGTTCGACACGTACACGGGTGTACATACATGGGGGGGTTCAACACGTACAAGGGTGTACATACACGGGTGGGGGTACGACTCGAACGTACGGGGGCTGGGGGGGTACGACTCGGACGTACGGGGGCTGGGGGGGTCGGCGCGTACGTACGGGGGCTGGGGAGGTCGGCGCGTACGTACGGGGGCTGGGGGTCAGCGCGTACGTACAGGGGCTGGGGGGGGTTGGCACGTACGTACGGCGGCTGGGGAGGGGGTCGGCGCGTATGCGGGCACATGTCTCCATGGTTGCTATGGGAGTTCGGTGCGGACGGTGTTTTTTCCATACGGTTGTAACATCGGACGCACGGGATGGATCGTGATTCCGCGGTCGGACTTCACTTTTCACATTTGTACGGTAAATCGTCCGTGGACGTGTCGGACACATTTTCCGACCCGAGGACGTGTGGGGAATAATTCCCAATGCGATTCGTATGGACTTTTTACCATGCGAATCGTAATTGGCAGTTTGTACGGCACTTGTACGATTCGTACGGTAAAAAGACCGGATACGAGTCGTACGGGGAATTTTTTTACCGGATCGTAATCGGCACCATGGGTGTGGCTGGATCTTGGTCTATTGCAGTCCATGATATATGTGTTCTGTATGTGAGAGGCACTTGCAGTACTGTCCCTGCTCTACTTCCGCCTTGCATAAAAAGTACTTACCCTTTTGCTACCTATGACATGCTTGTCCTGTGTGGGAGGGAAACTTGTAACGCCTGTGTGTGTGTGTGTGTAGTGTGTGTGCTGGAACAATTTTTAAAGTGAGGGTGCAGCCAACAATGTTACATCACTGAAGTCATCGGGATCAAAAATCCAAGCATCATACAAAAAAGTGTAGCAAATGAGCCAGGTCAATTCTGCAGGAGTGTGGTAGTGGTGTAGTGTGTAGCTTATAGTGCATTTTAGCGCACACTGTCAGAAATATAATACTACAAATTGTGTGGTAGCGCACTGTCATTTACAAACAGCACATTTTCCATTGAAATGGCCATTAAATTTGCACATGCAGTTTTATTGATAAAACTATATAATACATTAACGATAATATGTGTAAATCGAGTTCCAGCCAATATTTACCATTTGAACATCACCAAGAAAAGTGTCTTGAATTTTTTTGATCCTATTAAAAAAAGTTATTTCCATCACAATTCCGAATTACCAAAAACATTTCAGAATGTTTGCTTTCCAAATGGCTCATACCTACATGTTAAAGAAATAAGCAGTAATTGGACAAAAGACATTGCTTGACCTTTGACCTCCGTCTTTAAACAAAGGTCAAATGTGACAAGATAAGAACAGAATTTAAAGGCCTCTTTATTGCTCAACTCCTTTCTTAACACCAGCATTGTTAATTTGGGGGCGCTTCAAGACCTCCAGCACCCCAACTTCCAGCTAATATGACACTGTTGCTCAGGATGTGCACTGATTCTACATTTGAGGGAGGCTTGGTTGGCAGCTGCCTATGCCTCATGCTTGCTTCGGAAACTTGCTGAACATGTGATATGTGCAAGGGTAGCTTTTAGTATCCATATCTATGCTTTACAGCTATGTACCTCAAAACGTTTACAGGACTGCATGTGCCACCTCTGGTACGTGTTTAAATGAAGTGTGAAATCCTACCGCCCCAAACTGTACATGAAGCGTGAGAAAGTATTTTCGCTACAAAAAGATCCAATTATTGCCTTACTCAATGCTTGTTTGTAAAACAACAGATAAAACCAAGAAAGCAAAAATCGAAGCATGCTTTTAACTTTATGTTCTTAGTTAGTAAATAGTGCTTTCTTTGTTAATCATTTTTGGGTCCCAGCCTACCAGTGACTGGTGTGCTAAAGATTTATAAGGGACATTCAGAAAGTTGACCTAGGAATGCATTCTGCCAGTTGCTTTCCATTGACTTTTTGGTTTGCAACTCACATTTTCTGGCTTTCTATTTGCTGGCTTTACTTGCTTTACTGGCTTTACGCTGCCCAGCTGAAGGTCATCCTTCCTATTGTCCAAACCTTGTTTACTGTATTCTTCCATGAACTCGCTTTCTGTAAATCTTGTTCTTATCTTGTCACATTTTTCTGTGCATTCAAGGACAGAGGTGAAATGTAAGGCTGTTTTTTCCAGGGGGCCTGGTTTTTTACTTTTCTTTCTCTGAGTTCAAAGTAAGAGGATTTATGTGACAATCATGCTGGCTCTGGGGAAGTGCCTGAGGAAGGCTGTATGATGATATTTTTGTTTGTAGCACACAATAAAATGTAACTGTCTATAAATGAACTGTGTTAACGGTCAAATCAATACACTAGGTGATAACATTTCCACACATTGTTTGTGCGCTGTATACTTTTATCAGTAAAACAGTATGTGAGTGCACATGTAATGTCAATTTCAAATGAAGACGTGTTGTCCGTAATGGAAGTATGCTACCATTCCATGTATACTCAATGTTACTACATTCCACTCCACTCTGCACCACTCCACGCAACTGCACTTTACTCCTCACCACTCCGCACTACACACTTTGTCACTCCACTCTTCTCTGCACCACTCCACTCTACGCCTCTCTATTTACACCACTCCACTCTACTCTATGCCAATGCACTCAATCCCACACTACTCTACTGTGTACCACTGCACTCTACATCACTCTTCGTCACTCCACTCTATGCTACCCTACTCTGCAACACCACACTCAATGCCACTGTACTCTACACCAATGCACTCCACTCTGTACCATTCCACTGTATACCAGTGCACTCTATGCCAGTTCAGTCTACGCCACTCTAATCTGCTCTGCACCACCGCACTCTACTCTGAAACAATCTACTCTACGCCCCTGCACTCAGTGCAACTGCACTCAGCCCCACTCCACTCTACTTTGCACTACTCTACACCACTGCACTTTGTGCCAATGCACTCTACACCACTTTACTCAAAACCAATACACTCAACACCAATAGACCCTGCACCACTGCACTATATGTCACTGTGCTCTACGCCACTGTACTTTATGCCACTCGATTCTACTCTGCATCACTGCACTCTACGCCACTCTACTCTGTGCCACTGCACTCTACACCACTCTACTATACACTCCTGCAATCAGTGACACTAATCTTTGCAACACTGCACTCTCTGCCATTTTACTTTATGCCACTTTATGCCACTGAACTCTGCATCACTGCACTTAAGCCACTTTATTCTACTCTGCACCACTGCTCTCTACAACATTCTACTCTATACCACTGCATTCTATGCGACTTTACTCTACTCTGAAAGAATCTATTCTATGCCACTGCAGTCTACGCCACTCTATTCTACTCTGCACCACTCCACTATGTGCAACTCCCCTCTGCCCCACTGCAATCTGCCGTACTGTACTCTGCACCACTTCATTTAAAACCAATACACTCTATGCCACTGCACTCAATGCCAATCTACTCTGCACCACTGCACTCTACACCACTCTACTCTACAGTATTGCACTGTATGTCACTGTACTCTGCACCACTGGACGCGACTGCACTCTACACCGCTGGACTCTAAAACATGCTACTCTTCAGCATACACTTTCTGACACTAAATTATATGCTACTCTGCTCTATGCCATTCTACTCTGCACCACTCTAAGCCACTTTGCTATATGCCAGTGCACTCTACTATGCACCACTCTACTGCACTCTATGGCAGTGCACTCTACGCTATTCTAATCTACTATGCACCACTGCACTCTGACACTGCACTGTATGCCACTTCATTCTACACCTCTCTACTCTACTCTGCACCACTCTACTCTATGCCAATGCACTCTACCCCACTCTACTACGCACCACTGCGCTCTTCACCACTGCACTCTACACCACTCCAGTCTAGGCCACTCCATTCTGCAACACTCCACTCTTCACCACTCCATTTTGCAACATTGCACTCTATCCCAATGCACTCTATGCCACTGCTCTATACCACTCCACACTACCCTGCACCACTCCAATCTACACAACTTCACTTTGCTTTGAAACAATCTACTCTACACCACTGCACTTTATGCCACTCTACTCTACTTTGCACCACTCTACTCTGCATACTCTACTCTATGCAGCACCACTCCACTCTAATCTGAAACAATCTACTCTACGCCACTGCACTCTATGCTGTGCCAGTCTATGCCTTTGCAGTCTACGCTATACCACTGTACTCTAAACCACTGCACTCTATGCCAATGCCCAAACACAACTTTACTCAAAGCCAATGGACCCTATACCACTGCACAGTTTATCCCTAATTTTCTCTTAGTTTTTTCTCATCATCCTATTTGAATACATCTCCTTTTCATACAGTTATTAATATCTGCTCTATTGTGTATATATTTACACTTCTTTTGATTCTTTACATATCATGTATCCATACATTTGCAATTGATAATCAGCAAAGGGAGAAAAAAAACAGAAGAACCAGAAAGAAATAACCAATGAATAATCCAATTTGGTCAGAAGGTCACCATACATTCGATTTAATTATTCAAACATGGCTAAACTTAATCGTAAACTTGGTACAATTAAGTTTTAGCCATGAGATAACTATAACTCGCGCGCCCGCAATCCTCTGCTCATGACGTCACATATTACATCACTCATGACATGGTCAGTGGCATCACTCATGACATCACTGATGACATCATCTTTGTGATAGAGTGGCGGTCGCGCGAGTTATAGTTATCTCAACTAACTATAACGGGGGAATTTCATTGGTTTTTTATGAGTGAAATGTCCAGCTAACTATAACATGTGTGAAACCTATGGTTTTTTAAGTGAATTTGCAAGGTTTTTTAAATGCTAATTCCTAACTATAACGTGTGTGAACCCTATGGTTCACACACGTTATAGTTTTTTTAAATGCTAAGTTATGTATGTCTTAATATATATCTTTTTTTAAATTTTTTTTACCGTGCGCGCACCCCGTGATTTTTAAAAAACAAAATGAAATGTTTTTTTCCCCCTGGGGGGTCCTTCTGTGACCCCCTGACAAAGGCTAGGGGGTCAGGAACTCTCTTCCCTGCCCAGTTTTCACGTTTTCCATCTTTTTTCCCCCTTTCCTTTTCAGTGCAAGAGACAAAATGGCGGCCGACACTTCCTGATTTCGACCGATTCGAATGTTGACTGACATCTAACCACCAATCAGAATTTCGCTTGCGCACGGCACCGTGCGCGCACGGTGCGCGCGTATAGATATTTATATGCTTTTAAATGCTATTTTCTCAGGAAATACAGAACAGATTGACACCAGACCTGCAAAAGGCACTTCCCTGACCTGAGGACTAACTCTCTGCCAAATTTCAAGTAATTCTGTTCAGCCGTTCGGGCTGTACCTTCGACTAAAGGTCCTATGGAAAAATGCATGGGGAAAACGCGTTTTGGGACTCCCCTTTTTTCTCGGCCCCCGCTTGACGAATCACCCTGAGACTTTCAGGGTAGGAGCTGAGTGGAGCACCCCATTAGTTTTGAAAATTTCGCGAAGATTCGTCAACCGGCGCCAAAGTTATTCAAAATAGAATTTTGAGATTTCCTATGGAAACACGGTCCTAACTATAACTATCTACTGGCAACCGCCAGTAGATAATATATATATATATATACATATATATATATATATATATATATATCAAATAAAATTAATATATATGATGAATAAAATTAATTTTAAAAAAATTAGGTAGATGTAATATAACAAATATAACAAATAAACTTATTTAAAAAAAATTACACACACATCCATAATAATAAACAATTGTCTGGTAGTGTGGGGCTTGACCAAACGGCAGTCCTGCATGAATTCCAGAAATCCTGAAAATTGCAACAACCTTTCCCTCCGATAGCAGAAAGAAGATGCAGGACACTCCAAGATGCTTAATTCTGTTTAACGCAGTACAGAACGCCTCCTACCGACGCGTTTCGCCTTTGCGGCTTGGTCACGGTGAAGCAAGAATTGTTTCACTTCCGTATACATAGTGTAATACATTAACATAGACAAAAGACAAGCGTGATCCTGGCAAACAATTCATAGGCGCCATATTGTAATGGTAAAACTCCGTGTTTACAATGTTCTTTCCATCACATGTTAGTTTTGAGTTACAAGTGTCTGAATTTCGGACATCTCATTTGGATTCAAAATATCATACAAGCAGAATATATGATAAAATATGCAGTGGACTGTAATTATTAAACCGTATGTTCCGAATTTCTATGATATTCTGATGCATTCTATTAGAGGAAATACATATATACTGTGTCTGTACAACTATTAGATTAAAGTTGTTATACACTATTATTGCACTTTGCCCCTGATTTTTAAACTTAAATCACAAATATAAACTGAGTTAATACACACACACAGTTATTGAGGTATAAATCAAATACTGTAAAGTCCTGCTAAACAGATAATCCAAGCGGCTGTTGAGAAAGTAGATAAATTGCAGAGATCAACATTATTCAACCCTAAACAGGGGGAAGACGCAGTGGCAGCAAATCAGATTAGATTTTAACCACCTATTCAACCCAAGCGTATAAAGTTAGAAAGATTTTGAATCACAATTGGCATATATTAAAAACTGATGAGGTTCTTGACAGATACTTACATGAATCCCCACAAATAACATTTAGAAGGGGGAGAACTCTAAAAGATGAATTGAGTCGCAATGCTGTAACATCTAATGCCAGCCCACGTCAAAACACAACAGGGTTCACATGCTGTATGCATTGCAAGATGTGTTAGTAGTAGAAACTGTACTAAAATAAGGATACCAAATAGCAGTAGAGATTTTGTAATTAAGGGGAACATTAATTGCAATACGGATTTCTGTGTGTACTGTTTGATTTGCCCTTGTAAAAAGTTATATATAGGCAGTACGACACACAAAGCCAGAAAGAGAATTTTAGAGCACAAGAGAGCTATATGACATAACAATGAGCAATATCCGGTAGCTCATCATTTTAAAACTCTCCATGGCCAGAATGATAAACTCCTAGCATTTGTAATTCAGGAAAGAGGGGGCGACAGAGAGCGCCAACTCAGAATTATGGAATCCAAATATATAATTGATTTTGAAACACTGATTCCTGTGGGTTTGAACTCCAGTGAAGAGCTGGCCATCTATTTGGTCTAGTTCAATGTTAGCTGGGTAGAGGAAATCTGTATTTTTACAATCAGAGTAGATGTATTAATTTGATTGAAATCAGCAAAGTTATGTGTAAGATTAATGGCGATTTTGGCACAATCTTTTTCAACAATACAAGTGATATTGAATTTAGTTTTAATATTGTATATAGATTTTTTTTTTATTTTTTTTTAAAATATCTTTATTCAGATTTTTTCCAACAATTATTACCCCGCCCCCCACCCTCCGGAGTCAGACAGATATACAAACAAATTCCTTATACTCCTTAGAATAAACAAAGTAATCAGCAAAAGCCTTCTTGTTCATCATACATTTGGTTAATTTTAGAGAAAAAACAGGTTTTAAAAAAAAACATTTTAGCGATTAGCTTTGAGCTAGGCTCCATTGTAGAAGAGAAGTCCAAATCCTCAAGCCCCTTTTGCGCCGTAGCTTGCCCTTCCGCTTATAGATGGCAACCTCCAAATTAGACATAGCAAATAGCCTGGCTAACCACTGTTGGAAAGATGGTGCTATAGGATCTAGCCATGCAGAGGCTATACACAATCTTAAGACCGCCATTGCGATAAAGATAAACCCGCTGCCAAAACCAAGGCTATCAGGGTCGTCGACCCCTAATAGAATTATTCCGCTAATTAGCGTTATCTCCCTATGAAATACAGTAGTCAAGAATTTCTCTATGTCTTGTTTTAACATTGTTAATCCAGTGCAAGTAGCGAAAAGATGAATAGAGTCAGCATTAAACATCATACATCTGGGACAACAGGTTCCCTTGCCACTCCCCCATTTAGCTTTTTTATCTGGGGTGTAGTATAAAAAGAAGCAGGTTTTGTAGAACTGTGCCTGACGTTTGGTAGAGATGAGTATAGTTTGAGAAAGAAGATAGGCATAATTAAATCTGTCAGCAGATATCTCTAGCTTACCCTGCCACTTCTGTGAAATTTTCTCCAAATCATCTGAAAACATAGTGATAAGAGAGGAGTGGACTTCTCCTATAGTGTGATTCCTGGTATGTATGACTGTTTCCACTATGGATATTTTTTCACCCAATAGCCTCCCCCCTAGTCTATGTGTAAGAAAATCCCTGATTTGTAGAAATTTAAAAAAATCCAGCCTATCAAAATGATACTCATTCTTCAGAGCTTCAAAAGATTTGATCCCGGATGGGCAGAAGAGGCATCCTAACTGTACTATTCCTGCCTTATTCCATCTGTTTATGCAATTGTCTCTAAAAATAGCGCCCGGAAGAGTTAGATTATCCATTAGGGGGTATAATGAGACACTTGCCCTAAACCTAACATTTTCCTCACCGCCTTCCAAACCTTAAACCCACTGTAAAGTGTTTTAAATTTTACCTTTTTATGATAACTATCATATAGGTGTCTCAATAGATACCCTCTGCTTTTGCTACCAAGAATTAATTGGAAAATAGACGGTGTATTATCCTCACACATTGCTTCAACCCCCATATTTTGTAATAGCTCACTGCTATAGAGTAGTACCGATGCCCAATAATAAGCTTTTAGATTAGGGAGAGCTAGGCCTCCTCTATCCTTGGGGAGAGTGAGAAAGCTGTAAGCACGCCGAGGTTGAGAATATGCCCATATAAAGCTAGAGAACATACGTTCTATAGACTTAAACCAATGACTGTTGAATTCAAGACAGATTGCTATAAACAAGTACAACATTTTCGGGAAATACACCATCTTCACTGCATTCACTCTTCCAATTATAGACAGATTATAGAAGATTGTCTAATCGGCGTAGATCTTTTTGCATTGAGCCCATAATCGGTTTTAGGTTTATGTCGACCATATTTTCAAGATTAGAGCAGATGGCAATTCCCAGGTATGTAGCTTTTTCCACCACCCGAGGATCATCCATTCTGCTTTTTTTATTTAAAACAATCTGTGTCTTCCCACGGTTGAGCGCATAACCGGAAACTAAACCGAATTTACTAGCTTCGCTCTCAATAACAGACATTACTGTAATAGGGTCAGCAGTGACAATGGCTATATCATCGGCATATGCCAATGTTTTAGTTGGATATACTTTTAATACAATAGGTATTATTTCCCTATTCCTTTCCAGTCTACGGATAAAGGGATCTATGTAGATTGCAAAAAGCAATGGTGAGCGTGGACAGCCCTGGCGTGTTCCTCGGGAGATTGTTAATTCTTTGGTTAAGGTTCCATTCACCAATACCATGGCTCTGGGATTAATATATAGTTTTTGTACTGCCTGTATGAAGCCTTCCTTGATCCCAACCTTAGACATAGATCTCCACAGAAATTGCCTGGAGACCCTATCGAACGCCTTCTCGGCATCGAGGAGAATCAGTGCCATAGGGTCTCCCGCAACCTCCGTACCGTCAAATAGGGTAATCACTCTCTGAATGTGATTAATGGTTGACCGCCCTGAAATAAAACCATGTTGGCACTTAGCAACCACTTTGTGAATAATGGGGGCTACCCTATTAGCTAGAATTTTTAAATATATTTTTGAGTCTGCATTAATGAGGGTAATAGGGCGGTATGAGCCTAGCTGTTCTGGAGGTTTATTCTTTTTAGGGAAAATAACTATTTTTGCCCTAGACCAAGAGTTTGGAGGTTGGCCGCCTTTAAAAATATGTATGATTAGTTCTAATAGAAGATTTTTAATTTGCTCTAGAAATTCGGAAGGGATACCATCCAATCCGGTAGCTTTTCCCTTCGGGAGATTTTTAGTGGTGACTAAGATTTCATCTAGATTAGGTGTTTCCTCCAACATACTCTGATCTTCCTCAGCGAACTTATCATAATTGCCGCAGTCTAGATATCTATCAACCTCGGATGAACCCCCCCTACCTTCTTCAGTGTACAGATCTCGGTAGAATCGCCAAAAAGCTTCTCTAATAAGTTCTGAATCGGATAGATTGCCCTCAACGGTATCATATATTTTGCGTATCAGATTGGATGTAGTTTGTTGTCCCATTCGTACGGCTAGCTGATGACCCACTTGTTCGTTAACTTCATACACCATTTCTTTTCACACAATTGCTTTCCTGACAGCTTTGTCAGTAAAGATATTGGTGATTGCCGCTTTAGCGATTGCAACCTGACTTTGGATTTTAGTAACTTTTCCTGCCACTTTAATCCCGTTTGTTGCTCTTATCAGCTCTTCTTCGGCCAACCTAAGGTTTTCCTGTAAACCCCGCATACTTTCCCTCTCTAATTTATTAGCCCTCAACGAATACTGCAGTGTCTCTCCCCGAATCCCTGCCTTCAAAGTGTCCCAAACTATTTCAATTGAGGCACTGCCAATATTATCAGCTAGGAAGTTGGGGATCCATCATCTGATATGGGAACAATAGTTAACATCTAGCAGCAGGGATCGTTCAAAAGTCCAGGGTGTTGGTTCTGTGTTTACAGGTGCCATTTCCAGGGTGCAAACTAGAGGGTTGTGATCTGATAATATTCGGGGCAGCTTCTCTATTTGACACATCGGGGCAGATTTACGTTCCCTGGCGCATCCCTGCAAATCAGCAGGGTTGTGCCAGGGAAGATGCGTCACGCAAGTTTGCCCTTGCGCCACCGCAGATGCGCCACATTTACAATGCGGTGCATCGTGGCGCAAGGACAAGCAGATGCGTGACGCATCTGCCGGGGTAAGGTTGGTGCAGTGCTGAAGTTGTGTCACAAGCATGGTGCGTCAAGCCTTATGCCTGCTTCAAGCAGGCGCAGGGTTTTGACGCATCAGCGTTGGAAAAGTGACTCAGTGAAATCTAAAAGATTTCACTGAGTCACTTTTCTGGGGTGTTCCTGCGACGGAACGCCCCCCCCCCCGCGTAGAAACGCCCACATGAAACCTGCTGCAGGTTTCATGTGGCGCAGGGCTTTACACCGTGACGCATCTCCCTAGATGCGTCACAATGTAAATAGGGCGCAACGTGGCGCAGGGTTTACGCCGCCGCTGCATCACAAAAGTGACGCAATGGCGGTGGAAAAGTGGCGCACGGGGCTTGTAAATCTTCCCCTTAGTTTTGAGTGAGTTTGACGTTAATACATAATCAATTCTAACATGAGTAGAGTGTGGGTTAGAAAAAAAAGTATACCCTGGGTCGCTAGGATTGGATCTTTGCCAGCCATCCACTAATCCATGTACATAACACATATTCTTCAAAGACTTAAATACTTTAGGTTTGCGGCCTTTATAAATCCAGTCATTTTTCAAGGACCAATCCGACGGGAGATTAATATTAAAGTCCCCACAGACTATTACGGGTAGAGGCCAATGTGCAAGCTCATTAGAGATTTCGTCAAATACAACAGGGTCATCACTATTACTCCCATATAGGGCACACAGTGTTAGCTTCTGTCCTTTACCATATTGGCATTCCGTAATAGCCCATCGGCCAAATTTATCCGTTTTCGAGTGATTAAAAACATACCCACTGCCCTTGGCAAAGATTGGAACCCCCCGAACCCGTGCCCCCTGTGATGTTGCACACACCAACCTATACCCTAGTGTATTTAAAATATGGCTCTGAGATCCCTTTATGTGAGTTTCTTGGAGGCACACAATATTCGCCTCCCAGGCTCGTAAACCTATTGCAACTGTTTGTCTTTTTTTAATGTCGTTTAATCCATAGATGTTTAGGGATAATACTTTTAACACCCCCATAGTTTTAGGATAAGTGGACTATATATTGCACCTAGTTTGCCAAAAGCCCTCTTATTGTTTTGCCTTTGCCTTTTAGTGTTGCCTAATGTACTTTCTCTCAATAGTTTTAACAACCTGTCTGACCCAGCCTCTCCCCGCCACCCTCCCCTGCTCCCCTCCCCCACCCTCCACCATTCATGGAAGTTACCTGGCCGCCACGGGGCCAGGAGTTTGACGTCCATCATCCGATCCCCCGTGAACCCGCTGAGCACTCCCCCCCCCCCCCCCCAGCTATAGAATCTATTAGAAGAGCTATGGTAAATATAAGACTAAATATATATATAAGTATGAATACCCCTCCCGGTAGTACTAATCAAGATACCAACATCTATGCTTCCCTTAGCAGAACTAACACCGTAACAATTAAATTCATTGTTTGTGCCGTGCAATATCCTCTAGATAGCTTTTAGCCTGTATCTCTGAAATGAAGCTTCTAGTAGTCCCTTGATGGACAATTTTTAGCCTGGCCGGGTTCTGCAAGTATACCATTGCCCCCAGCTTCTGAAAAGGGTCAAAGAGCTGTCAAAGTCTCCACCTGCGCTCCACCGTGGCGTGCGCAAAGTCGGGGCGGGTGAAAAAAGTTATTCCTTCAAATGAGCGTTTGTTTGTGGGTCAGGCCAGATCATAGAGAGCTTGTCGAAGCAAAAAGTTGCCAAAGAATAACAGCATGGCCCTTTGATGTTGTTGAATTGCAGGGGCGCGCTTGCTAGGGAATAAAGGAAACCTATGAGCTCTCTGGACTTCTTTGTCCCAATCCCAATCATGTAATTCTGGAAATGCCCCTTTAAGGAATGTTATCACAAATCTCCTTGAATCATCCTTTTCGATACCTTCTGGAATCCCCAGAAAGCGAAGATTATTGCGCCACTGCCGGTTTTCCTGCTCCTCGGCCTTCCACATCAAGTCTTTGACAATTCCCTCATGTTTGTCATTCTGTATTTTTAACATGGTGAAATCCTTTTCCAATTGTTCAGTTCTTATTTCAACTGAAGCCATGCGGTCAACAATTTCGGCACATGTCTTTCCTACTTTCCGGACAGCTCCCTGTAATTTCTTTGCAGCCAGACGAGATCTGCGACTGTCAACTTTAGCTTCTGCTTGGAAGCTCTTGATGGATTGCAGGATATCAGTTAGTGCTAGCTCTTTAATCTGTTCACAATGCTCAACCCCTTTAATGTTCTCCATAATCGTTTGGTTGCCAGAGGGTGAAACAGGTTTGGAAAATATAGTAAGAGGGGTATCTTCACAGGCCCAGTTCAAATCTGTTTCATCTTCTTTATCAGTGGATTCACAGTTTTTTTTAGGTTGGACTCGATTTTTTTTCCTTTTGCATTTTTTTGAGAGATTTTTATGCTTTAAAGAGTCGGTAATTGAGCTGCTGTACCCCTTAGCTCCCTCCTCCCTGCCTGAAACCAAAATGCTTATATCAGATAATTCAGATTCCTCAGTGAGGGAGAAGAATTTATCCTGGTTGTCCGGTGTTTTCAGGATGTATTCTTGTTGGCCGTAGCTACTGGCTTGCCCCGAGATAGATGTATTCAAGAGTTCCACTAGGGGGTTTGGGCTGCAGTTTGCCTTGCTGCTGTTACTGCGGGGAGAACCATTGTGTTGTGTCAAGCTCCCTTCTATCTGTATTGATGGAGCTGTGACTGAGGTGGGTGCTACGCAATCTAAAGATTGTGGTTCATTTAAGGCTTCTGATGAAGCAGACTGTTGATTTTCTCTTTGCCCATTTTCGCTCAGCCACTGCACTGCCTCAATCCCTCCCGGGCATTTTGCAGTAAAATTCTCTGCCTTGCAAATTTCCATCATCTTTAATCAAACATGAGGGGATCCTTTTGATGGTCACTGTTTTAATGAGTTCACTTTCCTTAGTTTTCCTTACAGAACCATCCATCCTCTCCCCTTTTTCCCCTTTCTCTCCCCCACCTTTAGTTTTACCTCCCAGGGTATCCGCTTTGAGATGTCATGAGTGATGTCATGAGTGATGTCACTGACCATGTCATGAGTGATGTAATATGTGACGTCATCAGCAGTGCATTGCGGGCGCGCGAGTTATAGTTAGCTGAACTAACTATAACGGGGGAATTTCAATGGTTTTGTACGAGTTAAAATTCCAGCTAACTTTAACGCCCCTGAAACCTATGGTTTTTTCAGTGAATTTCTAAGGTTTTTTAAATGCTAATTCCTAACTATAACGTGCCTGAAACCTATGTTTTTTTCAGTGAATATATATATATATATATATATATACCAATAACATAAAATCTATTAAAAGAAATTCTATTATAAAATAAAACATTAAAGTATTTAAAAAAATGACATTTAAATTTACCACTCTAGTCAGTGGAACAGTGTTGGATAGCGGAGGTGAAGAAATTACTATTCCCTCTCCAGTGAGTGCAACAATGGGGAAAGTGTTGGATAGCGGAGGGGTAAAAATTACTATTCCACCTCCAGTAAGTGTAACAGGAGGGAAAGCGTTGGATAGAGGATGGGTAAAAATTACTATTCTCACTCCAATAATTATAACAGTAGGAAAGTGTTGGATAGCGGAGGGATAAAAATAACTATTCCCACTCCAATGAGTGCAACAGTAGGGAAAGTGTTGGATAGTGGCGAGTTAAAATGTACTATTCCCACTCCAATCAGTGCTACAGCAGGGAAACTGTTGGATTGCGGAGGGATAACAATTAATATTCACACTCCAGTCAGTTCAAAATTAAAAACAAACAAAATATTAACAACAAAAATATTTAAGAAAATAAAAAAATATATAAATATATAAAACATTTAAATACAAATATATTTAATATTAAACATTAAAAATATATATTATAACATTAAATACATATGACAAAAAAAGTCAAACAAATATATATTTGTAATTGGAAAGTATTAAGAAACAAAAACATCTATTATTACATACATTTACTTTTTTATATTGCCTACCCTATAACACCACATAATTCACAACCCACATCCAAATAAAAAAAAATGTACTTCCATAAATAACTTAATTAACATAATTAATTACCAATTATAGGAATATTATTAATTAAAAAATAAATTAAAACCAATAGTATTTCACAACTAATCATAAGGTAAGTAAAATTAATTTACGCCCCACCCTTTACCTCTTTACCCCACAAAAGTAAAACCTACACACAAAAATTATTAATTAATAAAAAAATGAATTACTTCCTACCCTTCACCCCTTTAAACCCCACAACCTACACCTAAAACAAACTACACAATTACCATAATTAAATATCGATTAATTAACAACCAATTATTAATTCATTAAAAACAAATTACTTCCCACAATTAACACTATAAAATCTCAATTAAATAAATATTAATAATAAAAAATAATCATTAATTTATTTTAATTACTTCCCACCCTATTCCCCTATACACCCACAACCCACTACAGAACTAAAAAACACAAAATGTAATTTAAATAAAATTGATTACTAAAAATGTAACACAAATATGAAAAAACAAACAAAAAAATACATCACATACATTTAAAACATAAACTAAAATACATAACACTAATTAAAAAAATCGATATTTTAAACAACCATATTTTTTCAAAAGATATTAATGACTTCTATATTTTTTAAAACAATATTTCTTACCATAAATCCGATATTCTTGACAATGGTATTCTTGCTATCGACCTTTCTGTGTCGCGATATTTCCAACTAGATATTTGTGTAAATCGATATTTCAGACTCGATATTCTGTCTGAATACCAGTAGGTAACATGCAAGTAATGCTAGAAAACTGCCTTGTTTGGTCTCAAATTTGTTTTAGGTGCAATAAGAATAGTCACTTTGCCTGCAAGGGTAGTTTGGGAACTGGGGTAAATTGTCAGTTGAACAGCATGGCCAACCTATATGAAGAGACCAGCAAGGAGGATGCTAATTAAATTGTGAGCCTAAGTGAGGGGTGTGTTGTAGACCACTCTGTCTAAGATGGTGAGGTGGCAGTGGAGGTGACTAGGGGGGAAATTGTAATACTAAGATAAATGGAATGGAAATCAAAGTCATAGATGATTATAGGTAGCTTTCAGTCTAATCAGTGAGGAGGCTTTTAGAGCACTATAACACAATGAGTTAAGAGAATTGAATATCTGGGTCTTTGGGTACTGTGGGAGGCACACTGAGTAACAGGGGAGTTTGATGCAATCTTGGAATGTAAGGCAAACGTGGTGAGCAGAGTTGTGCATGTTGCCAAAGATGAATCCAACTTACTTGGGGAGAGGACCAAGCTGAACTATATATTGTCCTAGATCCCACACCATCTCAACCTAGCGATACCTGGGGAAAAGTGGTGAGTGTAAGCAGTATGGAGAATAACAAGTTTCATGGGGGAAAATGGGTTGAGGAATTTCCAAAGGTGTTTTGTGATAAGCTTAGAAGACTGTGACGGTTTCAGCAAAAAATTGTCCTGAAACTCAATGTGGTGTAATATAATGTGTGAAAGCTACCACTTGGCCTGAGAGAGGAGTTAAGTATGGAGTTAGATATGTTTTGCAACTTAGGCATAGTCAAACCGACTAAGAAGATCATAGTGTATAGTCCCAGTAGCCTTGGAACACAAAGCCAATAATCCGTGAGGTTATATGTCAACTGGCACAATCTCAATCACAGCATTAGAGTTAATAGAGAGCAGCTTCTCAATACAAATGAAATGCTGTGCACATTGAAGACTGCAGTGTTGTTTACATCTCTGAACATGTCTGCCGCATCCCACCAGATTGAATTGAGCATAGTGTCCAAACACATCACTTCTGTAACACCTAAGGGAACACTACCAGTATGTATGCATGCCTTTTGGCCTTGCCTCAGCAATCACTGTATTCCAGAGGCTAACGAAGGTGTTGTTCAGCATGAAAGGTGTAACTTATTTCCAGGATGATATACTGGTCTACGGCAAAGATGAAAGCAAGTGATGTAGCGTAAGCGGTATAAATATTTCAAGTTCAGCTTTCACTTCACTACTCACTGATCTATCCCTCTAACTGCGCTGGGCCCCCTACTGTTAGATGTATCACAGCATTACCCTCACCATAGTGGCGAATGGTCCTCTGATGGATCTTTGTCCGCTGATAGGAGGGCTGAGAATTAGGGTGTCCAAAACATCAACATTAGCCACCCAATGAGGACCATTAATTGGTGACCAACTCACAGTTGTGAAATGAGATTCAAATACACTATTCTCAGGACCATACTGTAAAACTAAAGTATCACAATGGGGAGACCCAATCTCCTAAAGAAATTCAGTCTAACCAAAATGACTCAAATTAGAAGCTCTGCTACTACGACACGGAATAAAAGAAACAAAACTTGATAATCAAATGAAATTTGCTTACTTTCCCTCCAACACATTTAGAATAAGAGAGTAATTCAGTACAGTTCAATTAAAGAACATCAGAACACAATAATAGATTCAGGCAATTTAGATTAATGTTGCGAAATGTATGCAAATAAGCAGTTCCTTAAGCATTTCACTCAAATATATTAAAACATCTAGTGAAAGACTACACATTTAATCAACAGTTCAAATTCAAAAAGGATGTTGTTTAAATAAACATCAGATACGAGATTACATGCTTCTACCACCATTAGAGGCAGAAGAATAGTTCAGTCCTGTCTACAATTCAAAGCAAAGGGGTAGAAGAATCAATTTTAAAGTCCTCTAAGGGCGAGTCAATGAGAGTTGGCAAAACGAAAACATGAAGGCAAATCCGTTAGTTCGGCAAAGAAGAATTCCAAGTAGACTGCATGAATGTAGCAACATTAGCAAAAGGGCAGTTCAAGATAGGAAAAATTAGGCGTTGCGATAAAAGTATGACACCTAAAACACAATGAGTGATGTCCCATAGAAAATATCGAAAACATGTCCAAAGGAAAAAAAACTGATGTTGCGTTATACCAAAAGGAAAGATATAGCATTTCGTTACCAAAGTAAAAATAGTGTGGCATTGACCCTCCTTTGGGGTTTTTCTTTTCATAGTGCTTATGACACCTTAATGACATGGTGTCACTCCCCTAGTCAGTTCATCTTATGATCAGTTTACGTATGTAGTCACAAAATACATTTTGGGCCTTATTATGATCTTGGTGGATGGGATACTCCATCACAAACGAGACGGATATCCCGTTTGCCCAAATTACAATTTCCATAAGTCATATCGGAATTGGAATTTGACAGACAGATATCCATCACGTTTGTGACGGAGTAACCCTGTCCGCCAAGATCGAAATCAGGCCCTGAGTTACTCCTGCATTCTTTCCCAAGCATTTCATGAGAACAACTTAGCTTTAAAGGCCTCCAGGTTTGTCATATACAATGTAATAGATTATGCCATCAGGTGAGAGTTGACTATCCCACCAAGCAGTTCCACCATGAACTTCAAATAAATGTCCTTTGCATCTATACTGAAACATGCACAGACAAATAACGTAACATTTGCAGAAATGTCAATGAGTTATTATGCTTGCTAATGGAAAATTGCTGCTCAAGAAAGAACACGTTTAAAGCTTAAAACGCATATATCAGCTCAAATGAATGAAATTTAACTGGAATCCAATATATTGCATCAAATCATCACTTCATAATAAAAGAATAATAATAAAGTTTCACCAATGTATTATTACACAAAATTGATTAACGTTAGTTATGGTCTACTGCCACAAATTTATCAACATCCATACATGTGAATTATTCTTAAAAAACATTTTACCCAAATTGTTTCTAATTTTTAAAATCATTAAGGTCTCTACTATCATCTCTGTAAATGTAAACTTCCTAGCTAATTGTATTGCAAAGTTGCACCACAATCTAATTATAATGCATTAGCAATGAAAGGCAATAGAAGTGATTGGCCTCTTCATTAAATCCATTAGTTTTGATCAGTCCGTAAATAATAAAACATTATTTAATGAGTAATCTTGTTATATGAAAATCTATTAATAAGGATTATAACTACTTACCTATGTATTTTCTCGTTTTCTAAATCTCTCAAGCATGCTTTTACGGTGGTGTTACTTCACTCGTCTCTATTATTGTTTTACTTTGTGTATGTTGTGCCATGTGTACATTCAGGATTTTGTGTCTTAATAAGTGTCATGTAATGTGAAATTTAAAACATTTGCTCTATCACATGCATGACACAAGATTGAAGAAGGATGAGGTTTTAAAATTTGTAAGAGACCGTGGTCGTGGTGTGACCATACGGAGGGATAAAAGTAGGATTGGAATGGGTTGGATTATTTGGGGCACCATATTTCCAAGTTGAATTGTATTAAATTTAAAGTCCACATTTTTATAGTCAGCAATGGTGATTAATTGAGTTCTACTCCAAGTTGTTACCACGCTTTGCAGACAACCCCACACCCATGCCTAGCTTGTTGAAGAAGAATGAAACACAGGTTTGGTTGCTGGAGAGTCAAGTTGTGAGGACACACTTCCTGAAACCATTCAACATTAGATACACCGGCATCCTCATAACTGATGCTAATAATCAGGGTATCGATGTCATGCTCCTGCATAGGGTGGTTTATGGGTGATAGGTGATTACTGCCTGTGTTTCATGAGCACTGAAAAAGAGACATTGGCACTGTGGTGTGGGTATGCACTATTTCAAGATATTTGTGTGGAATTTCACCTTTGCATTGCACAAAGACCACAACTCTTCGATCAAACTGTTTAGCAGCTTTGCAGGTGGAAAGGTAACCCCAAGAGCTGCCAAGTGGCAATATCGTCTATGAGAATTCCATTATAGACTTGATTATGGGCCAGGAAAAAAGATTTGTGTAGCTGACTTTCTCTCAAGGATGCTGTTGGTGCCCTAAGATAATGACCTAAATGATGATGTGGACATGGTATGCGTGACAAGCCAGATTGACTGTGTAACAAATGGTCTACTGCAAGAAGGGGAGTTGTGTAGTTTCTCTAAAATGATGCTATGCTGAAAAGGGTCATGGAGCATGTTGTAGGTGGGTGGGTGGCTCACCTTGAAGAAACTGGATAGCGAAGTGATACTATTTAATCCAGGTGTCTGATGACTTGTCTTATGAAGGGGGTTTGCAGAGACACTTGAGTTTGTTGGTCGTTCATGAGTTTTGTGGAACAAATTGTTGGAACTTGGCCAAGAACGTAAGACTGCTATAAGGGTGATGAAACACATAGTGAGGGAAGATTTCTGGTAGCCTGGGGTGGTCAACGCTGTGCAGGGCTTTGTGAGAGACTGCTCTGTGTGCATTCTCAGTGACAAATTCCAAACATCCACTTGTGACTTCTGTTGAGGCATTCTTACTGACTTGTAAAAATGAATTCTCTATATCTCAGGACCCTCTGAGGTTCTGAGTCATCCAAATATGCCTTGGTATTAGCGGACTCACGTCATGGTGGTTGCTGCCAATACATTTTCTTTTCTTATTTGCATAAAGATAATCCAGAAGTGTTTTTTTCTTTTTGAAAATAAAAAATGTAATGCTCCCCTCACCATGGGAGACAGCTCCCATGGCGAGCGGGAATTATTAGCATTTTACTGTCTCTCCCTGCCAGGATTTGTCTAGCAATGACAGACAGAAAAAAGAAATAGCTATATGTCTGTTATCCTTATTGGGTGTGTGGACATATAGCCATTTCTCTGAAGGCACATACTCCTTCGTGCCATCAGAGAGGTTTGGCTATGGCGGTGATGGAGTAGTCACCGTTGGAAGCTAACCTATGGTGCACCTGCATTTAAATTTACCAGGCGGACCATTATGGTGGTGATAAGGATACTCTGTCATCGTTGCGATGGAGTATTCTTACCACCAACTTCTAAATCAGCCCCCAAATGTCTAAGTGGTTGGAATTGGGGTTTGTGGTCAATGTCAAAACTTGCAGCGTGGCAAACATTCTACGGGCCTTTTTTTGGCAGGAAGGTGTATCCCAGTGAACTTGTGAGTGGCAGTGGGACCCAAACTGACATCGGAAGGGATGAGAAAGTACTTGAAAAGTACTGGAGTCAGACACATTAAAACATTATTGTATCATCCAAGACATATTGGACCGTTTATAACTGGTCTTGATCAACAGGCTGGGCGTAGGCAAACCTTAAGGGATATGTTGTGGGCATCACAAACAGCTTCAAATGTCAGCACAGGAGTCTCACCTTACATTTTTCTAAGAGGCTGTATTGCAGGTTCTAACTGAACTTTATACACAAGGAGGTTGACCAATCTAGAATGGGCAAAGTATATTCCTTCATCAGGGGCGGCACTGTGGAGGAGACAAGGGAGCAGCACTCATTTATCACATTATACATAAGTTTAAATATGCATGACCAATTAAAACATGACTTGTGTAACAAGGTGCGGTAAACAATAAAGTTATTTAAATCGGAAGTGAAAGAAACTGGTAGTACAGATAAGCGTGTTCAAATAACAGCGGGTTTCCATTGTGTTACAAACCACCGGGTGTGTTAGCGTTAGTAAATGAATTCAAATAGTGCTGCTGGCTCTGAAATGCGTGGTAAGATTAAGGAATTTCTTAATAACGAACAAACATGCTATGTCCGAAGGTGGTGATGCTAAATGGGTGTGTGTTACAAAGGTCGTAGAGTCAATATCCATTAAATTAAAGATCGTGGGTCGCTGGGGTAAAGAGTGGGTCGGTAGGGAGCTCTCATCAAGCGGTCTCAGCGCGAATGGTAAAGCGTTCACTTACGTTCGAATCTTAGAATCAAAGTCCCATCACTTAGCAAGACGGCGCTCACGGGTGCTGCGGCAGTAGTGAGGTTAGTGAATCGTAGTCATGTGATCAGGGAACGTGACCATTTGAAAGAGAGTAAATTGCACGTATGCGTGAACTACAGCGGTAGACATAGAAAATAGATTTGTAGTTCGTGGAACGGACAGAGAAAATTAAATCACTCACAAATCTATTTTCTATGTCTACCGCTGTAGTTCACGCATACGTGCAATTTACTCTCTTTCAAATGGTCACGTTCCCTGATCACATGACTACGATTCACTAACCTCACTACTGCCGCAGCACCCGTGAGCGCCGTCTTGCTAAGTGATGGGACTTTGATTCTAAGATTCGAACGTAAGTGAACGCTTTACCATTCGCGCTGAGACCGCTGGATGAGAGCTCCCTACCGACCCACTCTTTACCCCAGCGACCCACGATCTTTAATTTAATGGATATTGACTCTACGACCTTTGTAACACACACCCATTTAGCATCACCACCTTCGGACATAGCATGTTTGTTCGTTATTAAGAAATTCCTTAATCTTACCACGCGTTTCAGAGCCAGCAGCACTATTTGAATTCATTTACTAACGCTAACACACCCGGTGGTTTGTAACACAATGGAAACCCGCTGTTATTTGAACACGCTTATCTGTACTACCAGTTTCTTTCACTTCCGATTTAAATAACTTTATTGTTTACCGCACCTTGTTACACAAGTCATGTTTTAATTGGTCATGCATATTTAAACTTATGTATAATGTGATAAATGAGTGCTGCTCCCTTGTCTCCTCCACAGTGCCGCCCCTGATGAAGGGCTCGAACGTCCCGAAATGCATTGGGCATTTTGATCAATGAATATTTGAATATTTGATATACGAGTCGAGATTGATAGAATGATGATAATTCTACATCTTTGGATGAACTTCACAAATAAATTTAATTGACTCTGAATCACCGTTTCAGTGTTTGGAACTAAATCTTTGGACAAGGAGAATTGTTTCTCTCTTTGAGTGCAACGAGTGACACCCTCCCTTTCCAGGAGTGTGCTTACCCTATTTTCATTGAGTCCCAACCCAGGGGGACATACTCGTTTTGCATCTGCGACCTGATTAACTCAACTACATTGTTTAAAACACGGAGTGCGCCCATTTCTGTTTCTTTCTTATTGTGTACAAAGTATATTCCTAACATTCCTAAAGCTGGAGGGAGGATAGCTAAACACTCAAATGGGGAAAGAGGGGACAGGGTTCTCATTAGAGATTCAGTTAGAAGCTTTTGCTGCAAGGAGCTGCTGGGTAAATGGTGGGGTAAAGGGTGGAACTGTAGTCTCTGTTTTTCAGAGTATGGAGGATCCTTTAAGGGTAATCAGCCTTTCGCCTTTTATCTTGGTAAGAGTTCAGAGTGGGTGGCTGTTGATAGGCAGGTGCCGAAAGCTTACATCTCTCTTTGCCTCAGTTATAGATACTCCAAACTGGAGATGACCCTGTTTAGAGGAACATCACGTTACACAAAGGCTGTGTCTTAAAGACAGCCTAGCAAGGACACATGAAAGAAGAATCAACTTAAACTTGCTTTGAGAGTGTGGACAGAGAATCCACACTCACTGTCTGTTTTATCTGTGTACAAGTGGGAGCTGCTGATACATTTGTTGTTACAATTCAGAGTTGTCTTTAACCAAGAAAGTGGGGTGCGCTGCAGAGTACCCAGAGGACATTTCAGCATCCAAGGCTGGTGTATGCCTGCCAGCCAGCTTCTCAGAGGTGAGCAGACATCACCTAGACTGTGACCTGAAAGGAAAAACTGTCTCCCTGTACAAAAGTGCTTGGAGACTGACCTTCCCAAGAAGAAGAGGGAAGGAAAGTGCCAACCCTGCAGGAGATGTGGCAACCAGTTCAAGCAAAAGCAGCTGTCCCCAGAAGAGCTCATGGTCTGTCCACCAAGACAGCCAAGAGAGAGAGAGCGACCATCATGCTCCTGGATAGGGCCATCAACTATCTTGCCTCAAACGCCCTGCACTGTGGCACTGCCAAAGTGTGCCTGAGTGGACTGCCCTGCTGTGACACTGAAAGCAGTTTGCACCCTGGCATTGTCCTAAAGTGTGCCTGAATGGATTGTGCAGCTATGAACCTAAACATTTGTGTCCAAAGATGACCGTGTTGCTGCAAGTCAGGCAGTGAGGCTAAAGAGGACTGAACAGTTGTGACCACCAGCTGTGATGATTGACCAGATCTATGAAGATCAAGCTTATGTTCCATCACTGTGAGTGGTGATGGAGCTGCATAGTCAGGTCAAGCTAAAGCCTTCGCTGGTGCACATTTAATACACGTGTGCATATTTAGACACAAATTAATATTTAGACACAAATTAATATGTTTCTAGTGTATTAGATTGGAGCTTTGGATTTCTCCAAAAATGTTTCAAATATATAAAATGGCCCATTAAAAAATAGGTGTTACAGGAAAGCAATTCTGCAAACACTTACTTCCAGCACGAGAAAATACTTGCAAAAAAAGTATTTTTCGTAAAAAAAAATGGCATAAAACTTTTGGGTTGAGTAGAATTTTTACCCTGCACGTGCAGATTTTCATGATTTAAAGTGTCACAAACTTCACAAAATTGAAAGTATGTCCGCTTCGCTAAACTGCCTGGACAAAATGTCATTTTCACCCTTACCTCTAATTAACAACTTGAAAGTCCCTGTTTTCTCAGTGTTGCAGTCCTTGTACGCGCATTTATTCATGTTTCCTGTCAATGTGCTCATTTCATAAGGCGTCAATGCTGGGCTTTTGTAGCAGATGTTTGGAAAACATGAGAACCGGAAATTAAACATAAAAATGGTATATTCCCAACTGTCTGCTTAAAACACCACACATTTCGAGATGTGGAAATGTAGTGCCCGTTAAACAGTTAACTTTTCATTATTACCACAACCCGAATTCCACTATAGGAAGAGAACAAGACAGTAGCAACTCCCCAAACACAACTGTAAAAGTCTGGTACGTTTTCTGCTGTTTGCCTTTTTAGGAATTGCTTGACATAGCAGCTGTCTAGAGGAGCCATTTTTAATAATTCTTTAAAATGTACATTGAATAGACTTTGGCCCCTAACTGAGAAGTATTTGACTCTCACCCAGTGCTAATGGCTTTTTGGTGTATCATACCACCCTTAAGGAGTGCTTGGATTTCAATGCAGACACAGTTTACTTCTCGAAATTACACTGAATTCTCAGGCATAAAATGATGTATGTATCTCATACTTGTATACGCAAAGCTATTTGTTTCCACTACAGCGGGCTCCTTTAATGTTTTAGTCAGGACTCGTGCGTGTTTTCCATGTTTGTCCTCCCCACTGTTCTTTGTCCTCCATGTCTTTCGCATTGACTTTCCGTTTATGTTTCTTTCCTGTGTGTTTGCTAATGTTTTCTCCACCATTGTTTTTCCTCTTGTGTTTGCGCCTATGATTTTCTAGTGTTTTCTCCACCATTGTTCATCATCCTGTGTTTTCACATTAAAAAAACTAGTATATGCAAGCATGAACAAAGGCTGATTCTGTGTGTTATTCCCATTAAAGCCAGAACTGTTGGCTTTGCCAATACTTGCAGAAGTTGCTTGCACATCCCATCTGTGCTTTGCCTGAACTGAAAAATGTCAGCCAAATGACCTGTACAATGGAAAACATGTGGGAAGCCTGTCCCCAAGAAACCTCCCAAATCTTGCAGTAAGTTACCTTTCTATATGTTTCATTTTTACATGTTTGGGGGGTATTGTTGTGCGTTGTTTATCCTAGCGTACATTCCAATGTTTTGTCCTTTGAAATCACGATACGCTCACACGTCCCTCTCTTATTTTTCAAAACTTTCCTCATCTATCTATCCACTCAAAAAAGTGACCAACGAAAGCAAAGGGTGGATGAAGGATGCAGTGGTATGAGACCGCCAATAGAAATGCTTGTTTCTCACATTCTTCTGCCAATGGAGATCAATCCGAAACTAAATATCACACCAAATGAACGTGTACGACACCCCTCACAATTGGCTCATTCCATAAAGAGGTTGCAAACTCCAGGGCTGTGGAGTATGCCTATGCACTGCAGTAATTGACGCCTGGTTTCCCGACTCACACACTTCAAGGGGCGCACGAACAAGAGTTACTATTTGTTAAAGATACACGCAGAAGGGTGTGTGTCATTCATATATTTTCCTAGTTAAACCGGTTTTCTTTAATGTTACCCGAGCAGTGAGTTTTTGAATTTTCTATTCAAAAGGTAGATGCTTTTGAGTTTGTGAATCATGTGTAGGCCAAGCACTATGACGTAATTACGTTAGTCCAAACCCGAAATGTCTAAACCTTGGCACCGAACCCCTCTTAGAGCAGTATAATATGGTGTGGCGCGGGCTCCCAATCAACTATGCAATCTAATTTGCTAGCCTTACTGCCAATAAACTCACAATTCCCGTATTTAACATACTTAAGAACAAACATTTTAGCCACCTGGCCTTGATGGGCTTGTTCATGTGAAACCAAAGCAATGTGAGTCTAAATAGATAATCACTTGGGGAACTGGAGACGTTCAAACAATTGTGTTTAGATGTGAAAGAGTGGGGGGCAAACACAACAATCGTTCCACATCACAAACTTTGTGTTGAAATAACAGGAAGCCTCAAACATGCATCTCTACTAATGGCTTTTTCATGCTAAATAGATTCTTGACAAAAAAGTTAAATGATGCAGGCCTTCCAGTTTGGAGGTGATTAGCATGAGCCATATACTGTTGGCATGGAAACGAGTCTCCCATTTTCCAAAACCAAGTTTGTATGTGAAATATAGATGTAGTCATTTCATTTTGTCGAAAGCAATCAGCATGTTTTCAGAAAACGATATTGCATAACATTAAGAAATACGACTTTGTGAAATGTAATTATGTAGTTCAAATATGTAAGCTGTCACTTTAAATGTAAATCTTATATCATGGCCTGGCCCTCATAAAGTACATCGCTCCGTTGCTCCCCACCTTGTTTGAGCTATATAAATACCAATACATTTATAAATGTTTATACCATTATGATGATACCCGATTTCATGTGTTTTAGAGTAAAAAGCTAGAAGCACACACTTATCATTATGAGTGACATTACTGTTTTTCTGTTCAAAAACGTGATCTGAAGTTTTATAAGAACGTCCTATTTACTAAGCCTGGGCGGAGTTAGCTGAGATGCAAAAAAAACTCCACCGCGCTACACGGAACTCCGCGAGCAGCGGAGTGCGTTAGATAAATGCCATTTGCAGTGATTTTCAGTGAAAGGTGCTTGTCCGCACTTTGCAATCACCGCAAACAGTAACATGCACAGTGCAAGTGAGTGCTGTTTCCTTTCTGCCGCTCGAGTAGGATTTTACTCAACGCGAATGGACGTTTTCTCAACGCAAGCCGTCGCAAGCATACGCGACCACTCACAATGAGAAGTTTGACCGCCCGCATTGAGAAATCTCAGCGGGGAAAAACTTGATATTGATGATCGCAAATGATGAAAAAACTCGCAGGGAGGTGGATTTTCCTCACTCGCGCTCGCCATCTTAACGTTGACGAACGCGAGCGAGCGAGGTAAAAAACTCTGCTCTGCTACGCGAAGCGGAGTTTTTCGGAATGCCGCGCACTCAAAGTAACGCGGAGTGAGGAAAACTCAGCGAGCGGAGTTCAACGCCCAGACTTACTATTTGCAACAATGTAGTTAGTGTGGGCAATTGCATTAAAACTGCCCCATTTAGGGGGAATTTACCAGTCGACCAATGTTGATGTGCTTGCGTGGCATCAAAGGGAGAGAGGAGAATAGTACCACATGTACTAAGACATGCTGCTCTCTACTCTAGAGCTGGAGCATTTCTGAGTGCCTTGTGCCAATGAACACACCCTTCCTTAGTGAATGTGTGTGTATAAGATGTGACGCATAGGTTTTGTATGAGACGGACAAGCATTCAGTACAAAACTATGCTTAGAGATAGTTAAAAAGTTTTCTAAGTTTGTGTATGTGCTTTACATTACAGCATACATGCAAATTTGGAAAAAGAAAACTTTTCTCACATATTACGTCTGCTTTGAGAAGTATTAATTTTTTGATGCAAATCCCTGTGTACCTTTTCTAATAGACAGGCATCTGAGTTAAATGCCTATTAGCACCCATGGTACGTCCCCTTGATGCAAACAAGGGTATAGCAGCGCATATCGCTCCTTTGTTTTACTTTAGGTTACTTTCCTGATGTAATATAGGATTTTAGTAGCAAAATACATCCCTAAATCATCCATTTGATCTGGTTTGGGTCCCTTTTGCGATACAACGCAATGTAAAGTGTTGATAAATATGCCCATGTGTGCAAAATAACACTCAAATAATTTTCAGACTACATTATCTTGTATTCTTAGATGTAAACAATGAATGGAAAATACAATATAACAGTGTTGTGTAAACAATCCAAATACTGAATTGTTTACTTCAGATTTTTGAATGACAGATGACTACTAAGGACATGTGCACCAGGGAAACTCTCATGATTCAATGAGCCTACTGGGCAAATCCGGTTTTGCAAAAGACCAGTTCGAAAGACAAATTAATATTTACTCAATTTGATGCAGTGTAATAATATGGCACCGGTAATGATCTATGCACCTACGATCAATGCCACAATTAATACGTTGTTAAACTCCTCTCTCTATGCTGGTAAAGTGCCACTCAGCAGGAAACAGGCCAAAATCCTTCCACTCTTCGAAAAACCCTCGGCCTACCATACCGATCCAGCCAACTATAGGCCGATATCTCTTCTTCCGGCTCTTTCTAAAGTTCTGGAAAAACACATTAATAAAGTTATTTCAAACCATGCAGAAAGCTATAATCTGTTGCACCCTTCCCAATCGGGCTTTAGGGCCAACTTTAGAACTGAGACTGCCCAATTGGAAGTAACGTAGTACATTAGAGGAATACTGGATCAGTGTGGAAGGGCTGTCCTGATATTGCTCGATCTGTCTGCAGCATTCGATACTGTCCCGCACGAGAGACTAATTGACAGATTGAGGAATCTGGGACTTGGAGGGACAGTATTGTCCTGGCTGGACTCTTTCCTGCAGGACAGAGCTCAAGAGGTATGGCTTCCCCCTTGTTCAGCCCCTATGCCAGCCATGGGGGTTGAAGTTCCTTTCTAAGCCCTACTCTTTTGGATTTGTACTTGTCCCCCCTGGCGCACATAGCGGAGGTAAATGGTGCAAAGATCATATCCTACACGGATGATACGCAACTGATTTTCACCTGCGAAAAAGGATCAGACTTCAACGGTGTTAGTATTAGGGTCTCTCTAAGGATTTTCAGTGGCTTAAGGCTAATCAGCTTAAATGCAACGCAGGAAAATCCGAGACTGTTTTCTTTGGCCAACCTGCAGTCAGTAATTGGAACGCGTGGAGGCCTGAAGAATATTCGCCACCGCACACCGAGCAGTCAATTGTACGAAACCTAGGAGTGCTGATGGATAATGCCTTGTCCATGAAGTCCCAGGTTTAAGCATTAGTGGGCTCTTGCTTTGGCATCCTGCGTATGTTGAAAAATTCCTTCCTCTGTTGACACTAGAGTCTGGGAAAATAGTGGTCCAGGCCTTGGTGACATCAAGACTGGACTACGCAAATGTTTCGTATCTGGGCTTTTCCTCTTACCTTGTACAGCGCTTACAGGTAGTACAAAATGCAGCAGTCAGGGCAATCCTACAACCCAAACCCAGGTCTTCAATGTCCCCACTTCTTAAATCACTTCATTGGCTGAGACTGAAGGAGAGGATCAAATTCAAAGCTCTTATTGTCTTTTTTAAGGCTTTCCATGGGAAAGGAGCTGGCTACCTTAGTAGAAGAGTCATCTGTTACACCCCGGCCCGTTCTCTAAAATCGTCCTCCTCCTACCGCGCTTGTACTCCTAAAGCACGTCTGGCCCGGATGAGTGACAGATCCTTTGGTTTCTAGGGGGCCCAGGCCTGGAACAGGCTCCCAGTTGCCTTACACTCTATCGCAGATATCTTAGTTTTAAGAAACATCTGAACACGTAGCTTTTCAAAACTTAGCAGTGCTTTCCATGGTTTACCTTAACTGCTTATCTATCAGCGCCGGGACACTCTTTTCTGAGTAGCTGTTTTGTGCTATAATAAATGTGTTTCATTCATGCGAAGCTGCTTTAAGGGCTATGTGGATGACTACCAATCAGCTCTTCTGGACGGTCCTAATGTTATGGTATTTTTCATGTTCAATGAACTAAACTTTGTCATGCTGTTTATCACACAACTGCCATTCCAATTGTAAACATTCCATCACACTTTTTATGCAATTTGTCATATATGTCAGTTACATACTTTTATGCAACATTAATTAAATGCATGCAATGTGTGAAGAAGTTGCTGACACCAATCTGTCATAAATCTTCTTTATTCAGGACATACATCATCCAAGGTCTCATCCACAGGACATCAGGCTTCAACTGCCTCCAATAGCGACATCATCAGTCACCATGTCATTACATTCTATTCTATTCCTAACATTCTACAGCTTGTTACACTTACTTACATACTATGCAAACATGTACAGATATCAAGGATACCACACACCTTCCCCCGAACCAACATTAACAATACTATTGTAAAAATGGCAAAAGTTGTAGTCACTTTAACACATAATCACGCAGAGCTGTTGGAACTCTGACTGCACGTGAGCTCCTACGTAGTAAGGCATTACCAGCCCTTTGGGTGGACCTATTTACGGAAATAGGAACCTTGTCCCTACACTCAGATAAATTACCAGATATGCGTGATATCCTATTTAAGTTCCAAATGCGTCCATCATTCAGTTTAACCGCATTATTAAAAAGTTTTACAACTTTAAAAGGAGAAGAGAACTTTGACCCAGACAATTTAAGAGGAAGCCGTACTCTAACACAATCTCCAACATTTACACTTGTGTGAGCCACAGCATGTCTAAAGTCAAAATCACTTTTCCTCTGTATGGACTTGGCACGTTGTCCTGCCAACATTTGAGCATCACTGGGATTTCTGGCCTCAGCCCCTTTTTCCCTCATCCAAGATTGAAACAAATCACTATTCAGAGTGCGACCTCTGAAGAGTTCATAGGGAATCCCACCGGTGGTGGAGTGAGGTGTGATTCTGTAAACCTTGACTCTCTCATGTATCCCAGCTACCCAGTCTTTTCCCTGCACCTTAGCTAACTGGATAGATTCCTTCAACACTCGGTTGAATCTCTCCACCATTCCATTACATTCAGGGTGATAGAGAGAACAACGTTTATGTTTAATCCCTTTCTTTGCTAAAAACTCCTCCATTTCATTTGAGACAAACTGCACTCCGTTGTCTGTCAGCAGAGATTCTGGAAACCCTTCTCTACCAAACACATCTTCCAAGAACTTTGTAATGTTACTTGTCTGTATGCTCTGTGTGACCTTTATTTCTGGCCACCTGGAATACATGTCTATAAGAACCAGAACACAAAACTGCCCACTCTTATTGTACACTGGCCCTAAGATGTCCAACGCTACCTCCTGCCAGCATCGTGTGGGTGCTTCACGAATAACCATAGGTTGTACCCTAGTCTTGCATACCTTGTCAGAGATGTTGCAGTCCATACAATCTCTTACCAAATGTTCCACCACCATATCAACACCAGGCCACCAGAAATGTAATCGCACCCTCTCTTTTGTCTTAGATACACCCTGATGTCCTTGATGAGCAAGGTGAACTATTTTTTTCCTGATCAAAGACGGAGGAATCAATCTTGTCCCTCTCCACAATAGTCCTTCATTCTCAGAAAGCTCGTTTCTCACATTCCAATACTTGCGAGCATTTTCGCTCAAATTTTTCAACAAAGGCCAGCCATTCGTCATTAACCCACAAATTTCTAGTAAATCCACATCCTCAGACATAGCATCTCTCCAATCTATTTCAGTGACCACGCCCTCAACAATTTCACACACCTTAAATTCATCAACTTCCCATGAGTCTTCAACGCCCTCAACACCATCTTCATTTTGCACTGGGATCAACCGAGAAAGACAGTCTGCTACCTTATTGTCTACACCAGGTATATATTTGACCACAAAATCAAAGTCTTGCAACGCAATCACCCACTTGCAAATGCGTGATGAGATTGCATCAAGACTTTTCTTACAAAACACATCTTTTAAAGGCTTGTGATCAGAATGAACAATAAAAGTATTTCCCCAAAGAAATTTTTTTAATTTCTTGATGGCCCAGAATATGCACAGTGCTTCCTTCTCAATCACGGAATAAAGAAGTTACGGACCTACCAGAGCTCTTGAAAGGAAAAGTATGGTAACCTCCTTCCCTTTCCTGACTTGTTTAAGAACAGCACCCACACCACGTGAGCTAGCATCAGTTACAAGTATAGTGTTTGATGTTATATCAAAACTCTGGAGCGAGGGAGCAGAATTAAGGGCCACTTTTACGTCATCAAATTCCAGCTGGCACTTGGAAGACCAGATAAATTTGACTCCCTTCTTTAAAAGAGATCTCAAATTGGGAGTACGGCAAGCGAAATGTGGAACAAATTTATTATAGTACTCCGCCATTCCTAAGAAAGAAACCAGCTCGTCTCTTGACTGTGGAACTGGAACTTCACTTATAGTCCTAACCAGACCCTCCTTGTCCTAGATAATCAATCTCTGCAAGATTAAATTTGCATTTATTTTCGCTCAAGGTCAAACCCCTGTCCGCAAAACGTTCTAAGACAGCTCTCAATCTCTGATCATGCTCTTCTTGTGAGGATCCGTACACTAACACATCATCCTGGTATATTTTAACCCCATGAATCCCAATCAGTACATCTTCCATAACCCTCTGAAACACAGATGCTGCGGAAATCAATCCAAATGGCAGCCGTGTAAATTTATACGTTCCAAAAGGAGTTATGAAAGATGTAAGATTCATAGACTTTTCATCAATTTTAACCTGGTGATATGCAGCCCTTAAGTCTAAGGACGAGAAAACACACGCATCCCCAAGCTGGGTTAACATGGTAGTGATGTTAGGCAACGGGTATTTGTCAGCTACAACCTCACGATTAAGAGCGCGTAAGTCCACACATAGACGAACCTCACCAGAAGCCTTCCGTGCCAAAACCACTGGAGCTAACCATTCGCATGCTTCTGTCTCCACAATAATACCTTCCCTTTCTAGTTTCTCTAACTCAAGACGCATAGGCTCTAGCATCGATAAAGGTACATTACGTACCTTGCATGTGACAGGGTTGGCATCCGATTTTAAAGTTATACTATGAGTAAACCCAGTGAGACAACCTAATTTATCGCTGAATACTTGTTGAAATTCTGAATGCCAGGCAGTACCTGATTTAGTTTTGCATGAGACTGAGCTCAAAGCAATAGAATCATGAGAAGCATCTCTAGTGGAAGTACCTAGATCTCTGAGGACTATACACGGGTCGCAGCCAGTAACCAATGACACACCTAAATCGGCTTGATGAAACCAACTTATTATGCTGTCACCTCTGCAGGAGATGTAAACTTTGCCTGCGGTTAACCTCCCTTTGTATTCAATATCACCTAAAAAATACCCAAATAATTTTATTGGCTGTCCACCATATGCTAGAGGTTTGATATCAGGCTTGAATACCTTGACTTTACCACACAATTCCTTATCAAAGAAAACTTTCGGTATTAGAGAGATCTTAGCTCCTGAATCAAAAAGCATTTTGATGCAAGAATTGTTAACGCATACTTCATCTAGAGGACCCTTACATTTTTTATCACCATTAGATAGATAGACCTCCCCACAGTCCACACCATCATAGTCTGAGTCGCTTTCTTCTTCTATCATTATTTCTTTAACACGTCTACCCTTTTTTATATTTTGTGATTTACATGCTTTTGTAAAATGACCCATCTTCCCACAATTAAGACATTTTGATTTAATTGCAGGACATGATTTGTCATTAGCCAGATGATCCAAGGCATTACACCGATAACATTTGAGCTTAACATCAGTTTTGGATTTAGCGAGACTGGAAGAAGACATGGAGGGTCGTTGTGACCCACTAGACTTGGGCAAAAACTTGGATTGAGATTGTTTCTTGCTGATATGAAGTACTTTTTCCTCGGGAACATGCCTTTCTTTCTTTTTTATCGTCTCAACACACACAAGAGAGTGTTCTATTCTTTTTGCTATGGCAATGACCTCATCTAGATCAGGATCATCCTTTTGCCAAAGTTCATCTTTTATTTTCTCGATGTTACAACCAAGCATGAACTGATCACGTATCGCTCCTCGAGAGTGTCTTCAAACTTGCATGTGGCTCCCAACTTCCGTAACGCAGTTACATATGTCTCCACGGATTCCTCTTCTTTTTGTATTCGCTTTCCGAAATGATATCGTTCTAAAATTGTACTTATCTTCGGAAGATAATGTTTATCAAGTTTCTTTATATTTATCTCAAATTCATTTAAATTCCTTGACTCTTCTTCATTTAAGTCAGGTAAATGTTCAAAAACGTCTTGGCCCTCTGAACCAAGACAATGTAATAATAGCGCAGACTTCCTCTCAGCGCTAAGTGACACACCACACACCCTTGCATAGTTTAAAAAAACTTTTTTCCATTTAGACCAACGAATGGGAGGATCACCAGGATCAGAAAGAAAGAATGGTGCAGGTTACATTTTGCATTTCTATTTTCCTTTTAAGTGAAATAAAAGATCGAATAAAATCTTAAATGAAATTGACTTGTGAATTGAACCTAGAGGAAAAATGGTTATCTTCAGTGCACAAATATCGTAATAATTGAGATATAATGTGATAGCAAGAGCAAAATAATTTTAACTGTAAAGCTATGTAAATACTATCGTTCGTTTCGTTGTATGAAAATAGTAACACCTTAAACAGATTGATATGTACACATGGCTATATCAAGAATTGATGTAGCGCTGCCACAAATTTATCTACGTGCAACGATGCGTTATTTTATAAACTGTGCACATCAGCGTAGTTAAATCTTAATCTGTGCACATCCAAGTGTTCTCCTCAAAGCTGTGCACATCAGCGAGATGAAGAATGTGAGTATCAGCAAGTGTTTGTCTACGTTAGCAACAACGATTTCAAAGTGAGTAGTATTTAGCTGCAAAAGCTGACTTCTTCGATTGTAGTGTTTTAGACGCTTCCTCAATTGGACTCAATACTATCAAGCGTCAAAAAGAGAAATTGATTCTTCAATTGCTACAAGTGTTAGCTAGGATGCGCGCAGCCAGAGCCCGTCGTTTGTGTTTTTTCGAGACTAACACAACGACGAGCGTTGCTAGGATACGCGCAGCCAGAGTCCGTCGTTTGTGATCATTCAGATGCTAACGCAACCAAGCAACCAAAGCCGGTCGTCAAGTGACGTAGACAGGAACTCAGTACGTCAGCGCAGGCGTTGCCAAGAGCGTCTTTTGAGAAGAGACGAACCTCGAGCCCAGCCGACGAATACTAGTAGAATTGAAGCGCGAGCAGGCACTCGTCAAAGGTAGTTTTTAAACGTTCACGAGTAAGAAAATAACTTTAAATGTGTTGAAACACCTCGTTGAGCATCAGGCAACACAGACGATAAATGTTTTCAGTCTGAGTCTCTAGGATTGTTGCTTGTCCATGGCCCGAGTACAACCAATTAACAAACCCCTTCACTGTAACGTTCAGCCCAATGTCAAAGCTAGCGCAAAAGCCAATTGGTTTCTCGCACATAAGAGGACCCGGCTTGTAAGAACAGCGCACAGCTTCCCATTAAGAACCTCACAGTATCATGGAAGTAGTTCAGATCAAGAGCATAAATAACTTCTTGATACGCAGTGATAAAAGTCGCGTTGAGACCTTGGTAAAAAGAATTCAGTTTGTTGATGTATGCGAAGGAGAAAAGATCCCATCCTCGTCGCCAGTGTGAAGAAGTTGCTGACACCAATCTGTCATAAATCTTCTTTATTCAGGACATACATCATCCAAGGTCTCATCCACAGGACATCAGGCTTCAACTGCCTCCAATAGCGACATCATCAGTCACCATGTCATTACATTCTATTCTATTCCTAACATTCTACAGCTTGTTACACTTACTTACATACTATGCAAACATGTACAGATATCAAGGATACCACACAATGCTCATGGTATTAGAGATTAATGATCCATAAGCAATTATAGCTTGTCATTTTATTTATAACACTGCTGATATGCTGTCTGCAAAGAAATTGTTGCTTCAGAACTTTCATTCACTTATATTTACATGGTTGTTACAAGCTGTCATGTAGACTTCATGCAAAGTGTGGAACTCCATGTCCTAAAGAGGTTAAAGAGCTTAGTTGTTCATGTGACTACTCAGGTGATAGATAGTTCATGTTTCAATGCTTAACATGTGTAATAGTAATTATAAATTACACAGAGAGTTATTGAAGAAAGCACTGCCTTTCAGTAATTAAAAGTGTATTCACATGATGAGGTGTCATTATCTAGTTGGCCCTGTGTTGTAGTCTACAGCACCAAAGAATCATTGCACACAGAGGTTCCATGCGATGCCATGATTCTACCATGTTAACCACAGAACATTAACTGAGGCAGAGAAGGGTTGACCTGTAAAGTGTAAAGAGCTGTGCTGGTTTGTGCTACATTTTGGTGGATTAAAGAAGAAGGTTTAAACTTCTCTTGGCATCACACGTATTTCTTAACATTGGCGACAAACTACAGAGGAGGGACAGGACATCCCCCAACACCCCTCGAGGAAATCTGACTGAACCTTGCCTGGTTCACCTGCATTTTGAAATTTCCATCGTTATTGGAGAGATCCTGGCACAGCTTGTATACCTGAGTACATTCCTCGCACTCCTCGTGCTCCTGCCTGTGTCTTCGTCACAGGAGCCATCGCAAGCGGGCTGTGCGCAGCCATACTGCTGTTTTCTGGCACTGGTGCCATGTGAGCATTCTTCACTGTAAGCACTAGGGGGGCTTATTTACAAGCACCTTGCGCCACTTTTGCGTCATTTTTAACATGGGAAAAGTGACGGACGGGTGGCACAAGGGGCTTGTAAATAAGCCCCTAGCGGTTTATCTCCGCAGTCGCGCCAGTACATTTAGCTGCATTTGAAGTCTTGGGGAGCCATTACACAAAATGTAATGCACTCAGCACTGATGACACACATTTAAGTCTTGTGGGAGCCTTGACATGCAATTGTATGTGCTTAGCAGAGTTGGCACGCATGTGAAGGCACAAGTCAGCAGTGCCATGAGGTGAAGTAACGGATCCTCTAGTCTGCTAAGCTGCAGCCAATGAATGTACAGTTTTCCCCTGAACCTGATGATGGCAGTTAGAACTAGAGCGCTAACCTCAAGAGTAAATGAATGCAGGAGTACACTAATGTCCTTCGTTGAGTGCATAACTAAGAAGAAAAGGACCATAATAAAGTACATGTGCAAACAAGTTCTATATTTCTTAACACTGCTACATCATAGTTAGATTTCCAGCGATTTTTGTCACTGTCAAGCACCATTGTTATTTTATATTATTACATTATACTGTTAATTGTGGAGTTATTATTTTAGCTTGTTGTTTCATTTTATTATTTTTGTTTATTATTTATACTTACTTACAGGTTAACATGGCAGTAACAGACATGTCACAGCCTCCACAATTTTTATCAGACTATGGTGAGCCTCTCTTGCCCTGGAAGAAGTACACTTTTTTAAAATTCATATCTAATTGCCATCGGGGTGATACATTCTCAGCAGCCAGAAAGGAAGCAATTCTAATGCACAATCTAGGCATCACAATGAATATGAAAGTCTATATTAGATTGAGCTTGGCCAGTATGAGGGCCAACCTAGAGACGTTTATGATAGGTTGCTTATGATGTTAAAACAGCATTTTAGCCCACGCATTTCTGTTGTCATGGAACGGCACAAGTTCTTCTCTAGAGTGCAAGCAAAAAAAAGTGATAGGGTGGGCAATTATATAAGCTCTTTGAAAAGTTTATTAAGGACATACGAATTTGGTGAAATGTCAGATTTACTTATAAGGGACCAGCTTGTACGTTGTACGAATGGCATTGGAGTTCATGACAAACTTTTGATTAAGAACCCCACCTTGAAGGAGGCTATAGACGTTGTGGAAGGAATGCAGCACACTTCTGGTTGGGTTAAGGAAATACAAAGCCCACTTCTGAGTACAGTGGAGAGAGCGACGGATGCCAATATAGGAAAGAAGGCAAATGAAGACAACAAAAACCCAATCAATAACCAGCATGGATCAAAGGATCTGTCCAGGATAAATACTAAGTTTGAGTGCTTCAAGTATTTAAGGCCTCACTAGTCTAATAGCCCATATTTTTTTGCCTGCAGTTTGGTGTATCAGAACTGTAGGAAAAGAGGGCATTATGCCTGCATGTATAAAAACAACAAACTTCATGAAGCATATGAGGCACAAGAGGGTTGCCAAAAAGTAATACTGCAAGTGATGCACTCTTCGGCAAGTGCTAATAAATTGCATGGAGATGTTGCTGGGTGGCAGATCAGAATGCCTGAATGTGAAATGAGCATTTGCAGGAAGGAACTCATGGTTCTTGCTGATTGGGGTTCTCCCTTCACACTCATAGGAGATAAGAATTGGGAGAGGACGTATGGGGAAAAAATGTAGAATTTCTACCTCCAGACATTAACCTGGAGGGTTATTGGGGAGCAAGCATTGACCTAATTGGTTATACGGTCATCAACATCAGTTTTAAGGGAAGAGAGACAGTTGGGGAAGTTTACGTGGCCAAACAGGGGACAATCTCTTGGGGTTTCGGCATCAAAGAGACCTAAGTATTATTCTTAATCTGAATTTGCATGAACAGGTCCTTTTGATTGCCAATGTGGGGGAGAGATCAGATGTGATATCGGTTTTCCAGGATGTGTTTAGAGATGATCCGGGTCTCTTAAAAGAATTTCAGCACAAGATCATCTTAAAGAAAAATGCCAAGCCCATGGTGCACAGGATGAGAAAGGTGCCTGATCTAATGTTTAAGCCTCTGCAGGATGGGATTGATAAACTGTTGTCCTTGGAAGTGATCAAGGATATAGAGTCCTCGGAGTGGTTGGCTCCCATTGTTTTGGCTTCTAAGAACAGTGGGAGCAAAATCAGGTTGTGTGCGGACCTTAGGGACCCTATTCAATGCATTTATGGTTGATCGCAAGCCCCTACTCAATATAGCTGGAGCTTTAGCACTACTCAAGATGAATAAGTGTTTACTATGATGGACCTGTCTGTCTACGTACCACCAGATGCAGCTACATGAGGTCTCTAGAGCACTGACATCCTTTGTGGCACTGCTAGGGGCATATAGGTTTGTGAGCTTGCTGTTTTGCCTAGCCTTAGCTGTGGTATATTTTCAATGCTTCATGAAGATTTTACTGAAAGGGATTGACTCTTTGATCTTCTTCCAAGATGATATCTTGGTATACGGGAAGGACACAGAGTCATGATCTTGTTTTGAAACAACTATTAGCAACACTCAGGGACAGAAGCCTTACACTCAAGAGAGAGAAGTGTAAATTTGTAGTTAATTCGGTCTCTTACATCGGGCATACTATATCTGGGGATGGCATACGTCTCATGTTAGACGTAGTCAAATGCATTCTGGAAGCACTTACTCCCACCAATAAGGACCAAATCAGGTAATTCATGGGTCTCGCAGAATTATGTGCCAAATTCATCCCCAATTTTGCCATTGTGATACAACCAATCAGACTTCTCCCTAAGAAAGGGCTAAGTTTTGATTGGTGTGAAGACTGTGAAAGTATTCAGTATAGCCAAGGAGAGCATAGCCAACATGCCTACATTGGGGCATTTCGATGCTACAAAGAAAACCATTCTCACCACTGATGCGAGTATGAAGGGGTTTGGCGCTGTGTTATCCCAAGCTACAAATGGAGATGAAAGGGTGGTTGCCTTTGCCTCTCACTCCCTAAGAGGGGCTTAGGAGAGCTATTCAGTCATAGAGCGAGATGACTTGGCATGTATGTGGGCGGTGCATCACATTACATTCTTCCTGTGGGGCTTACCATTTGTTCTAAGGACTGACCACAAACCCCTGATTTAACTATTAGAGTGAAGGAATATTAACAACATAACCCCATGTATCAAGAGGTGGCAGGAGAGTTTGACTGAATACAATAACCGAGCTGAGTATCTGCAGGAAGCAAAAATGCATCTGCAGAATGCTTGTCCAGGTTACCTGTTGAAAGGGTAGCTGTATAGGTTGTAGATCAGCAGATTAGGTGGGTCAAGTAGACAGCTAAAAACAAAACCGAATGGGACAAGGAAGCAGGACAAGGAAGCAGGTCATGCATTTTGTGGTTGCAGGGTGGCCTGATATTCGGAGTAAATATGATGATGGAAAACATTTTTGGAGTGTCAAGGAGGAACTTAATATCCTTGATGGAGAACTATGACGGGGAGAACGTATAGCTCCACCAGTAAGATTGTGGGATAAGATTGTGAATCTGGCACACAAGGGGAATCTTAGTAGCAATTTGACCAAGTCCAGAGTGAAGGAATGTTACTGGTGGCCCGTTGTTGATAGAGAAGATGAGGGTGTGGTCAATAACTAAATACCGTGTGCTGGAAGTGATAAGACCAGATCTGTCAGGACGGTTACCAAAATCTCCTGCTGCTGTTCCCCTCGAGCCCTGGAACAAAGTAGGTTTAGATACTGTAACCCATTTGAGTTGCTGCCCCCATCTGAAAGATTTGTTTCTGTCTTGGTGGACTATACCTTGAAGTGGGTCACAATGAGTTGCATACGTTCAGTGACTATCAAGCATGTGATAGAGTTTTTATGAGAAGTGTTTGTGTGTGATGGTGTACCCAAGATGATCATAACAGACAACAGGGTACAGCTTGTCTCTGCAGAAATTAGATAACTTCTGAATGATGTTGCCATAATAGACCATCCCACAGCTTAGTACTCTACCCAGGCTAATGGTTTAGTAGAAAGCCTGAACCATTTGGTAAAGGCATGTTTCAAACGACAGTGAAGAACAGAGCATCTCTAAATGTGGTGCTACGTGAGAAACTCTGGGCCCATGGTAGCACTCCAAATCACCAAGATCTCTCCCTTTCAGTGTTTAAAAGGGATATTAGCTGGCAGTGAGTTAAATCTTTCCTGGTTGGACTTTAAAAAAAGTGCAAAAAATATTAACTCACAGGCCATCAAACTTTACCAGCAGAGATGCAAGAGACAATTTGATGATGGACAGAGTGCTTGAACTTGAATGGAAAGTGGCCGATATGGTTTTCACATAGAAACCTGACTGGTCACCAAAAGGCACATCCAAATTCTTAGGTGCAAAACGTATAATCCAGGTGAGGAAAAATGTTGTGGTTTTGAATGGCATAGAGGTATGGCGTACAAGCAATGATGAGCATATGAGTGCATCCTTGGATAGAAACAACATAAAAGAAGGAGAGAGTGCAGAGAAAAACAATGTGGTGAGTCATGGCAGAGTTCAACCTTTACCCTTGAAAGATTATGTATAGCTCAAGGTGGTAGTTAGACGTTAGCATTAGAGTTTGTCATAATACTTTCTATTTATGACTGAGGGTCTTTTATATATTGCATAATGTTTTAGTTTCTTTATGTTATATGAAATTTCCTTTTTTATCAATATTTTTCATTAATATTCATTCATTCATTAAAGCTTTATTTCGGTTCAATGACCATAAAAGCGGCAATCATTATCACAATAGATAATACAAATAAAAATCTTAAAAAATAGAGCCAATCCAATCATTTTCGAAATAACGCATTACATTCAAGATGAGCAGAAAAATGTTTGGCAGGATAATCGATTATAAAAATTTCCTACGTGATAACCAGACAGAGTTGAGGAACCGGGAAACAGCGAAAACTATCAGAGGTTTTGTGTCATATTTTAAAATTCTCATTGCTTTTTTGCATTCTCTAAAACCAAGATTATTGCAAAGGGGCTTGATCCAGCGTTTCCTTTGGTGTAGATATATTGGGCAGAAGAAAAAGACATGTTTTTCATCCTCAAGTGTGTAGCTACAGGCCGGACAAGCAGTGGTTTTATTGGCGTCCCATCCAGATGTAAATGACCTGAGCGGAAGACAACCCATTCTCAATTGGCAGTAAAGTTTCCTTGTGGCCGGTGGACTGACCAGGTCTAAGAATTCCTCTTTCCTGTAAGTATCTTTAATTTGGAGGAACACGGCCGTCAGCCTGCCGATCTTAGGGTTTTCATACAGACACGCAAGGTGATGATTTTTAAACTGTTCGACCAATTTAGCTTTGGGTAGGGCCAGACATGAGGCCTCCGGAGTAGACCATAATTCTGGAAGGCCAATCTTAGTGCAAGAATCCCTGACAAATCTCAGCCATGGAATATTCTTGCTCTTGAGTTGGGACCAGACTCCCTTAAATTCCTCACGATAAAATCCCAACTCCTCATTTGACCATAATCTCTTCCAGTATAACAATGGACGCAGCATTACCACTTGTTCAATGGGTAGTAACCCACAATCCAGCCTGATAGGGGTCAGTGGGGAGCTAGATGGAAGGCCCAACATGCTCCTCACGAATGAATTTTCTGGCCCAGTCAAGCTGTGTATTCTGGTGTGGCCCCACAGTTCCGCTCCATATATGGAGGCTGCTCTTACTTGTGTCCGATATATTTCCAAAGCAGGGGACACTGGTTTGGAGACCGAACCCCTGAATACTTGAGAGATTCCCCCGGTGGTTTGTGCAAGTTTTAGCACGGAGTTTGCAACTTGGCCACCCCAGCCAAAGTTTTCCTGTAGTAAAATCCCCAGATAACTGAATGTGGTTACCCGCTCAAGGTATACACCATTCAGAACTGGGTTTGGCCGTGTGTGTTTGGGGGGATTTAGAATCATATATTTGGTTTTGGCCAAGTTGATCTCTAAACCTCTTTCTGCACAAAAATCCACAAAGCCATCCAGGATGCGTTGGATGCCGGTTGATGTGCGCGATAACAAAAGAGTGTCATCGGCGAACATCAACGCTGGCACCAGGCCTGTGGCAAGTCTGGGCGCATCAATGTCCCTAATATCTGCCAAGTGCTTAATAAGCCCATTGATATAAAGACAAAATAATGTGGGTGCCAACACGCATCCCTGTCGGACTCCACGGTTTACAGGAAAACGGGACGAAAGTTCACCGTATTTGCCACATCTAACCTGTGCAAAATTTTTTGTGTGCAGTCTGCAGATAATGTCCAGAAGATACAAGGGGACATTAAGAGCCAGGAGCACCTTCCACAGTTTTTCACGCGGAACCAGGTCGAAGGCCGACCTCAGGTCAACAAAAATGAGATAGAGGCTGCCACCCTCTAAGCTCACGGTCTTCCAATGTATGACCTGAAGTCGGAAGATCTGGTCCACAGTGGAGGTGCCCTTTCTAAATCCTGCTTGCAGTGAACTTAAGATGTTGTTTTCAGTCTCCCAGGCCTGGAGTCTGTCCAGTATTATACGCCCAAACAGCTTCTGAGTGATGTCGATTAAGCTGATGGGCCTATAATTTGAGGGTTTTAGGGGACAGCCTTTCTTAAATATGGGCACAATCTCCGCTCCTAACCATGACTCTGGTGGATCATTTCCCGACAGGATGGAATTGAATAGGACACAAAGGTATGGCACCCAAATCATAGGTTCAGAGCGATAGAGGTCGCCCGGGATTTTGTCCAATCCTGGAGCTTTGTTTGGTATTAAGAGATGAATAGCCCTTTCCACCTCCTTTGTGGTTATCATCGTTGAGGCCGCGCATTGGGTGATAGATCCGGGAGAGAAGATAGGCAAAGGAGGAGTATTGGTATATGTGCTTGAGTAGAGACCTCCATAATGTGCTTCCCATACAGCTGGAGCTATGTTTGGGAATGGGCTCGTTCCTGCTTCTTTCCTCCCCTTGCTCACAGTTGTCCAAAAGCCCCTGAAATCCTTCGCTATTAGAGTAGATCTTAATTCTTCCCAAATATCAAACTCCCAGCATTTTTTGGCCCTTTCTAAAGTTTGTTTGTGTTTGACCCTAGCTACTTTAATCCTATCTCTATCGAGGGTTTTGATGGCGATAAGTAGCTCGCTCTTCGATTTCCTGCACTCAGCAGAGTACCACGGTTGCCTTTTAGGCAGATGGGGCCTCACGGGCCCTGACAGGCAAAACGCCTTCGAGAGTTTATCTACTAACTGTAGGTGGATGCCTGTGGGTCCGGCTGCGTGTACAGGTGGTAGACGTGATGATTCCACCTCAGACATTTCCACAAGATAAGGAAGAGCAAGGCTATAGATTTCGGAGATTTTATTAGGGCTTGCGGCAATGTGCGGCCATCTCACCCTTCGTTTGTTGTTGGATAATATGGGGTGTTGAGCAGTGGTGGATGGTGGTACATCATAGGTGCTCATGCCCCAACAGCCTGGTTTAAAGGTTATAACCAAGGCATTGTGGTCGCTATCATTGCGATCTAACACCCTAAAGTCAAGCACCTTATCCCAAGATCTAGTTTCAATAAGGATATAGTCGAGAATGGAAGTATGACCTACCCTACTGAAAGTAGCTCGACCAGGTCTGTCAGAATCAAATCTCCCATTACAAGCCCTCAGTGACAAGGAAAGTGTGAGAGCGGAGATTTGAAGGGCCAGAGGGGACCACGCTTTGACCTTTGGAATCATAGGATCAGGGATATTTCTGTATTCATTCTCTGTGTTTAGATCGTCCAAGGCCGACACACAGAGTGGTTCGTATTGGCAATTGAAGTCGCCACCTACGACCACGGAATAATCTGAGTCCAGGGTCAAGATAAATTTATTGAGCGATTCCATAACCTCTGATTCTCGGCCACCCTGGGAAGGTCTCGAATAGACATTCAGAAGAGCCAAATGAATATTATTAGGCAACACTAGAAGAATACATTGAATGTCTTCCGAGTTGGTGTATATCTGCCTTGCCACGGCGCCCAGATGAAGCGCTACCCAGGTGGTAAGACCCCCTGAGGGTCTGCCCCTACCACTAGATACAGCCAATATGTCAAAAGATGCAAAGCCAACCCTGTGCGAATTTTCCAATGCCCAGGTCTCTTGCATCAGGCAAATATCAAAATCGTCTATAAAGACACCCCAGTCCTCGCAGTCCAGTTTGCTCTTGAGACCTGCCACGTTCCAAGATAGAAAACAAGGACTCGACTTTGGTTTACTAGGGGATGGGATCGGGTCAGCAACAGGGGTAGTAGCGGATGAAGAACTCAATGCCCTCTCTGTAATTTCCCACAAGGGCCTATTTGCCAGCCCTTCCATTTCTGGCTTGTTCCCTGGGGTTAGGGCCATTTTCGCAGTATTAAGGTTCAAACGTCAATCCACTTGCTCAAGAGTGCTGTATCTGTTAGGGTGGTAGAAAGCTTCAAACGAAGATGAACAGGGTCGGTCTGGACCTTGAGATGTATTATAGTCGAGGGGTAATAAACCAGCCCTATCAGTTCGCGCAAAGTCCACCCTTACCCTATTTGGATTGATAATACTGGGATGATGGAGACCTGGGTAAAAATAGGTGAGGGGGAGAGCTCTAATTGCTGAGTGATTGTTAGAGTTAGGGCCTGGCTGAAATGTGCAGATGTGTCTGACCGTGTTTGTGTTCCTGAAATTGATGACTATACAATCTCCCTGTACATCTTTGGCTCGATGTCCAACCCAATTTATTCGCCTGGCGAATAAAATCTCGCTTGAGCACGGTTTCGGGAGTGGTTTGTGGCAATTTAACCAATGTATACATTTGTTTTTTAAATCAAGAAATGACTCCCTTGATCCTTGGTTCAGAGTGGGGACACCAACAAGGATCACCACATATGGAGCCGATTCGGGAGGAAGATCCAGACAGGGTAATTTCCGGTCACAGGAGGGCTGTAACTGCTTGCTAGGGGATTGGGGGAGCCCGGTAGACTTAGATGGTGAGGTGTTAGGTATGTTGGGAGTTACAGTGCTCACTCTATTTCTGGTGCTCCCTATGCTAGCTAAAGCATGGGCGGCTACTTGGGGGACAATGAACAGTCCCTGACTCTGGCCCTTGCCTTGGGCAATTGGTTGGTCTACAATGGTTGTCTGGGTAGTTGGTGAGATTTGGGCAGAGTTGCCGGGGACACCAGTCCCAGCAGGGCTAGCTGTTATTCCCCCTCTTCCCTCTATGCCCTTAGAATTAATAGCTGAAGCAATCATAAGTTCAAGATTAGTAAGACCATTTTCTAGGGAATCGAGTCTGTTACAGATGGGGCGACAGATTGCAGTAAAAAGCTGTTCCATCTTTTGCCAAAAATCATAGTTCTGTGCGGGGCTTGGTGGTGCCTCTAGGCAGTCAGCCATCAAGTCTATAGTAGGTGCAGGTTCAGATGTCCCCTTGTTACACCGCTTTTGCACTTTGGATCTTTTATTAGTCGACGCTGGTGGGCCACCCCTTTTACGTTTCACTGCCTTTTCAGGCATTTTAGTAGAGGTGGCATCGGGGCGGATGGAATGGCCAGATCTGGTGGTGCCTTCCGATATCGCATCAACTGAGGAGACTGGGCGACGAGAATCGCCAGGGTCAATCACAACACAAACACTGTTATTTGCTGGAACATCCACGCACTCATTCCCACTCAAAGGTGGGACATCTGTGCGGTGGACTAATACAGGTGTGTGTGTGGATGCTGCCGGTGATTTAGCAGAAGCAATGTTACCCAGAGAGGAGCGCTTGTCAAGGACTAGTTCGAGAGACAATCTTTTCTCTGTCAGTTCAATTTCCCTCTGTAGGACAGATGCAGCTCTGGTTATAAAACTGTCCATAGTTCCAATTACTCCAGTCCCAATCACAGACTTCCGGCCCTTTCCGGCGCCGGCAGTGGCCATGCTCAGATGTTAGCGTAAGGAGATATCAACAAAACAGCTCGCGGCTAGGAGGGAAATGTTCCAATGGCACCCGAAACGGGGGGATTAAGTCTTATGGTCTTGGGCAGCTATACAGTGCAGTATTACGACATTCACTGGCGCACGGCTCACCTGTTTCACAGCAGAACCAAGAGGGGTGCCCCGTCCCGGCCTCAGTCGGTCTCTGACGGGCTCAGACGGGCCCGCCCTTGTCCCGGGCTTCGCCCGCGCTGCGATCCGCGCTGCGGATTGGTGTGTGCAAGTGAATATTGTGCCGTCAAGGGGCGGGTCCAGAGGAAGAGGCAGGCAGCAGCAGCAGGAAGCGGAGGGCTGCTGGGCCTCGCAGTCCTCAATGCGGTGTACCAAGGCAAAAGGTCAGTTTCCACCACGAGCGGCTCCCGCGAAGCGGGGGCCGCGAGCTTTTAACCGGTGTCCAGGTGTCCAGGGGCGGGTCCAGAGGAAGAGGCAGGCAGCAGCAGCAGGAAGCGGAGGGCTGCTGGGCCTCGCAGTCCTCAATGCGGTGTACCAAGGCAAAAGGTCAGTTTCCACCACGAGCGGCACCCGCGAAGCGGGGGCCGCGAGCTTTTAACCGGTGTCCAGGTGTCCAGGGGCGGGTCCAGAGGAAGAGGCAGGCAGCAGCAGCAGGAAGCGGAGGGCTGCTGGGCCTCGCAGTCCTCAATGCGGTGTACCAAGGCAAAAGGTCAGTTTCCACCATATTGCAATTAATGTTCATTATTTTTCCTGTATATAGTTTAAGTTTCTCTTTCTGTTTAAGTTTAATTTTCATATTTTCTACACATTCAATTTGAAGTTGTAAAGCCTAATATTGTGTAAGGTTCCACAGTTGTTGATACAATGTATAGCTCTGCTTGTATTTCAGGAAAAATGAAAATGTGTTGTAATCTACTGCACCAAAGAACCATGGCACACAGAGATTCTATGTGATGCCATGATTCTACCATGGTAGCAAAAGAACACTAAGGGCCATATTACGAGTTCGTGGTCTGTGGACCTCCGTCTCGGCAGTGGCCGTACGATGGCGGTGAGCCATATGCTGTATGACGAGTTGGGCAGATGGCTGAGCGAAGACTGCAGCTGGACCGCCGGCACCGCCAGCACACCGTCAACCTCCAGGGTCGGGGGAAGGCAGTCTCCATTGGGTGGTACAGAGGTGCAACACTGCCGTCCGTATCACGAGTTAAGTTCCTGATGAACCGAACGCAATTGTCTGATCGCCGCCTAAAGGTTGTTGGCAACAAAGGATTTGGGGTGCATACTCACTGCTTTCCAGTTCTCACCAGCAGATTTTGACATACATCCCTTTCTCCAGGTCCCCCCTACACAGGAGCATCTTCACCCCGAGGAATACGACCCCATCTTCGGCACAATACATGTAAGTGCCTTGGCGCTCTGTACACATTACCAGGACTACCCATATATGGGTCTGACTCCAGTAAATGGTAGGTGGTAATTTTCCACAAATATCATGCATGTGTGTGCATTCAACACATATGCAGTCGGGATGTACACACAGACATCGATATATATGGAAATACATTGCACACCAGGCAAAACCGCCACTGCCACACCTCCGAGCCCTCTGGAAACTCGTAATATGGTTGTCAGAAGGCCACAGGTGCAGTGGTCTCCTAGCGGTCAGATAGCAGTCCTTCGGCGGTCAGACCGCCAAACTCGTAATAAGGCCTGAAGTGAGGCGGAGAAGGGTTGACTGTTAAAGGGTAAAGAGCTGTGCTGGTTGTACTACATGTTGGTGGATTAAAGAATAAAATTTCAACTTCACTCGGCTTAAGTACTACTTCTTAACACTCTGATACTGCCAGCTAGACTGATTCTAGCTATTCAAGCCATGTATGGTTTGTATCCTATAGTACTATAGTAATGTAGGGTTAGAAATATAAAGTATATGTTTTCAGAAACCAGTTGTACTGTTTATTCCTCATTCGTTGATGTATGCTTCCTGACCCAGTTGAAGGGAATCTCCCTCAGAGGTCAGGTGTCCTCCACACAGCCTAGTGGTTCTCAGGTACAATCAATGGTGCCCTCCACACAATTATGCCAAGAATATACTGTAACACCAAAATGGTTAATAGCACAGCAGAAGACAATCCCCCTGTGGAGGCACAGATATTTCCACAGGCTGAGAGCATCTGCATGGGTAGTCAGAATACTATCAATGGTTTTATTTGAGAGGCGATAGGATTTCCTTCAGGGTGAACATATCTTCCTTTTCTGCCCACTCTACGTAATGGACTGATGGGTAGCTTGGCCATTGCATAAATAATGGACTTGACAATAGATTTATAAGTGTTGGGAGACATACACCATGGAATAAGGTGTAAAACATGGCATATAATTGACATACCTTTAGGTGTGAGACCACTTGGTGATCACTTACTATTTAAAGAAGGTTCCCTCATCTTGTTAGGTCCACATTGATCATTAGTAAATGGGCTACCAAGTGCAAAAGAATGTAAAGAAAAAGCCATATTGCTTAATTTGGAGATGCTAATTAATTGACATCCAAATTAGTCGTTGTTGATTTAGCATGACTTACAGTTACACAAGAGAGAAATTCTATATAGAATCTACAAGTTGTACTAGACATTCACATCCAAAGAATTGGACAAACTCACAAGGAAATAGATACATATACAAAACATCACAGATCCACTTTCTTAAAGAATTCTTGGCTAAAAGCAAAAAGTGTTTCAGAAGCAAATGTGAAATCAAAGATATGCAGAATTTTTCCAGGGACATCTGTTAAAAATATTTATTTCAGAATCTTGTCTGTTTAGGAAGAACTCTGAATCTCCCATGCAAAGCTATGCACCAAAAGTTATGGTAGATATATGCATATGAGATATAGGACAGATAATGGAAATAGTGTGGACATACTGACCTATAGGAACAAGAGGCCAAGAGTGAGCTAAGGCTCTTCGGCTTGAATACCAATTGCCTCCTAATCAGGAATAAGAAAACTGTAACACACAGTAGCTGAAAAATAAGTTGAAGCAGCTTAAACTAGGAAAGCCAAAAAACATCAATGTAGGTCCAGTGAACAACAAGAAAAAATTGCTCTTAAACTGAAGAACACAAATGGTATAATTAAACACCTCAAAAAACTCTGCAATAAGAACAGAGCCACACTGACTTGAATGTCATGGAGAAATCTGTTTAGTATGTCTCTATAGGCAAACGTTCTCATTTATTGCTTACCCTAATGGTCTGCGATTAGATTTCAAGCCACAAGCATTAAACCCAAAGTCATGATTACCGATTGAAAAATGTCAGTGACTGCTTGTTTTAGGAAGACGGTGTAATTTTCTCATTTTTATAAGCTCGCATTTCTACTACCTTGTATAACACTACTCCTATTAAACTCAAATTGTCATAGACTAGGATATTATTTTAACTGGAATGTTGATTCCTGTAACATTATTCAGTTAGTATCTATAATAAACATTCAAGGACATAGTGAAGGGTATACTAAATCCACAATGACTTCTGTTATATGGAATATTCACTAACAGAAAAATACAATGAACCAAATTCTGAGCTATCAATTTAAAATATTGTCGTTTGAAATTTCTCTCAATTACAAAATAGCATCAGAGAAACGCATGACCACAAACCTTGGGGGAGAGGGCGGTGTAGTCAGTGCGATTGCGAGCAGGGACCCATGTAACAGAGAAATGATCAACTAATGACAAATGTTAGAAGTATTTCCATATACTGAAATCTAAGCAATCCCATTAAGGAATCCTATCAGAATTTGGGGTCCCACAATTATATTTTTGATACAGCTTTCAAGTGCAATTTCTTATGGAATGCGAACTTGTGTGCAAGATGCTGACATGCTTTTGGGAACAAATCTTAGATAGGACAGACTTGTAAGGTGATTCTCTTCACCATCATGGAGGTGAAAAAAATCCACCTCTTATTTTCCTCCGGCTCAGCTGCAAACTGATCAGATTTTCTTTTTTTTTTTTTCTTTTAGTCCTCATTCGCCAAAACCCATAGTGTGCAGACCGTCTGTACATTCGCCTTTCGCCTTTTTCAATCGGCTAGGATGACATGGGCTCTTCCCCCGGATTCTCTCGATACCATCAGCCTGAAGGGGTGTGTTTTCAGACTGAAAAGCCACTTTCTATCGATATAGGGAAGTTAGCTATCACTCCAGATTGGTCTAAAAGACCCTTTGAACCCTCTCAATGCCCCGTTTTCCATGGGCATATCCAGCCTGGTCCATGGAGTGTCCAGTTGGCATAATCATTGGACCAAACAAAAAAAAAATCACCTCCACTGCAGCAACAAGTCCCAGTATGCGATCATTTTCCTGCTACATACTCTGGCCCTATCCATTTTAGATGTTTCATACAAAGAAGTCAGCCAATCCGAGTGTTTGGGAGGGACAGAGTCTACCCAGTGTCTACAGACTTGTCTTCTTGCCAGTAAGATTGAATAGGATAAAAGGAGTCTAGCTGGTACTGGTAAATGGGTATTTAAGCCGAAGATTATTAGCTTTAAGCCAATTGGAATTGTCACTCCCAGTATACTCTTCAATGTTTTTTGAACATCTTCCCAGAATGCCTGGATGAAGGGACAGTCTCTAAACATATGGAGGTCAGAGGCTTCTACCATTCCGCATTTTTTACAGCTGATTTGAAAGCCTTTAACAATTCTTGATAACCTGAGGGTGGATAGGTATGCACGATGGGCAGTGAATAAGTGATTTCTCCTCAACCATGCTGGTTTCACCATGTTAAAGAGGATTTTAAAAGATTCCTGCCATAGATGGTCACACTGCTCGTTAGGCAACTGTTCGCCCCACAGCTCATCGGCGAGCTTGAATTCCCCATCCACCTTCTATTCTATGGCCCAATACCAATAGGAGACCTCCTTTTTTCCTACTTGGCCTTTCCACAAGCTGTTGCTCCAAACTGGATCCCTCACCAATTCTTTTTTCCTTTCTGAACTGGGACTGTACCCAACTATGTAACTGGATATATTTAAATCTTGAGAGACCACTTCTCACTCTCCTTTTTAGATCCTCCCCTAAAATGAATGTTTCATTACTGACTAAGTCACCCCATACTTTAAATCCAGCATCTCTAAGTGGGATCGCCAGCCTATCACGCAGGCATTCTGGGGAACCTGGGGAGTCCCAAAGTGGTGCCAGTTTAGAGAAATAACTGAGACCTGTCACCTTCCTTTGCGTTACCCATATTCTGGCAAAACGCTACAGGACCTTAAGTTTAATTTTTTTAAAGCATTTTTGATCTCCAAATTTAAACATAAACCCTTCTGCTGGCAGCCCCGCCCCTTTCAACATGGCCAGAAACATAGCTCTGCTCCCTTTATCACTTGCCGTTTTCAATAGCATACGAGAGTGAGTGAGTTGAAATGCCCAAGCATAATATTGTAAATCAGGTAACACCAACCCCCCTTTCTCTCTCCTACGCCTTCGTTTTTTCCATGCTATTCTGGTAGATCTATATACCCAGATAAAGGAATTTATTTCTCGTTGGAATTTTCCTACAAAAAAGAAAAGTGACCTTAGGCAGTATAGACATTTTGACTAAATGTAACCCTCCCCAAAATAGATATGGGGAGGTGCACCCATGACTTAATTTGTTTACAACAGTCACAGAGGACTCGCGATAGATTGGTATCTGTCAGTTTATTTATATCCTGGGTGATTGTGATCCCAAGGTAACGCATACTGCAGCTTGTCTGGTAAACAGCGTGCGGGATATTCCAAGTCAAGACTTCTGTCTTATCAGCATTTACCTCGTATCCGGAAACCTTACCAAACTCTTCCGCCAGTTTAATTACTACCGGGAGAGTTCTGTCCAGGTCTGCTGACAATATCAGAATGTCATCCGCATACAGGGCTACCCTTCTCTCCCAATCCCCATGTCTAAAGGAATCAATATCAGGGTTATCCCTTAGTTTCTGTGCAAATGGTTCGATATATATATTGAACAACAGGGGGGAGAGAGGACAACCCTGTCGGGTTCCTCTGGTTATGCCAAATGGCTATGTAAGACGACCATTCACCAGGAGCTTAGCCGATGGGGATTTATACATCAATTGTATAGCACGGCAAAACCTTGCACCCAGATTGAATTTCTCCATGGCATCCGATAGGTAAATCCAATTTACTCCATCGAAAACCTTGGTAGCATCTAAAGTCAAGGCTGCGAGGGGGAGTGAATATGTAGAGGCGATGTCTATTGCACCGACCAGGTCGTAAGTGAGGTCTGCTAACTGTCTTCCTTTCACAAACCCCTTTTGGTCGGGGTGAAGAATGTCTCCAACCGCCTCTCCCAATCTAGTAGCCAGAATGGTTGTATAGATTTTATAATCGGCATTCAGAAGCGAAATGGGCCGATAAGACCCACAGCTGGAGGGGTTTTTACCCGGTTTCAGGATAAGGACTACAGTAGCGTCATTCCATGTTATCGGTGGGCTTATCCCGTCCATGAAGATTTTATTGAAAAGAAGGGTTATTGCTGGAATTAAGCTCTCTCAAAGTGATCGATATAATTTGATTGGAAGCCCATTCGGGCCGGCCGCTTTACACCTTTTCCCACTCCCCAATGCTTTCCTCACCTCCTCCTGTGTGATGGGCTGCCCCAAGTCTAGTTGTTGTTTGGGGCTGATAGGTGTTAAAGTAATATTCTCCAACCAAGATTTTGTCTTAAATGTATCCTCTGTGGAGGTCTCTTTATATATCTCCTGGAAATATTCCAGGAAGGCCTCTCCTATACCATCATCTGAAGAAATGGGAGGTTCTCCATTACCCACTGAGATCTCCTTGATATGGTTCCGGAGCTGGTCTGCTTTGATTTTCCAAGCTAGCAATTTTACAGCTCCTTTCCCATATTCAAAGTGGGCCATCTTGCTCACCTCCCACTTACGCATAAGCCGCCCCTGGAGAACACTCTCCAATTGCTCCTTCAGCTTCCTACTTACTTCCCGATCTTCCTCCTGACCGATTCCCTCTTGGGCATTTAATTTTACCTCCACTTTTCTCATTTCTTCTTCCAAGACCATAATCTCTTCTCTATATTTCTTACATCTATAACTTGCCCTGTTGGTTATTATACCCCTTAGAAAAGTCTTAAGAGTGTCCCAAACTGCAGTGATGTCTGCAGTTCCCAGATTGATCTCTAAAAATTGGTTTGTTTCCCAGGAGAGACAGCTTATCTCATCCTCTTCAAGTAGCAGAGTGCGGTCAAAAGACCACACTCTAGCCTGTTGAGTTCGTAGACCCTGTAGCATCAATAAAATACTAGAGTTGTCCGATATATGCGATGGCAGATAGGTTATGTTCTTTACTCTATCTCTAAGAGTGTGGCTGGTCAGTATATAGTCAATTTGTGACTTGTGTTTGTACTTAAAATTCCTATACAATACACCCATCTGTTGCCCTGACCTTTCTCTCCAGATATCGCTAAGGCCCAGTTGGGTCATTATTGCCAAGAGGGATATTCTTGATCTTGAAGGGGTGATGGCTCTACTATTGGGAGATTTATCCAATTTGGGATCAAGAAAGATATTAAAATCTCCTGCCCATATCACCGGCTCAGGGAAGTCCAATAAATGCGAAAAAATAGTTTGGAGGTTAGAGGAATCATCATGATTCGGACCGTAATAACCAACTAATGTAAAGAGAACCTCTCTGACAGTGACCTTCAGTATCAACCATCTTCCCCCTGGGTCACCCTTGTATTGTAAAATCTGTGCTTTAGCTGATTTTTAAAAAAGAATCCATACCCCCCTAATACTTGCCGTCTGTTTGGTGCATGCGAAAGAATCCACCCATTTCTGTGATTTTAATATATCTTTAGTTTCTGTCTCCAGAAGATGGATAGCCAAGACTTGGGTGGGGGAGTCTCTCAGATATTGTAAAATTTTTCTTCAACGAGACCCCCCCCTCAAGCCATTAACATTCCAGGACAATATTTGCAAAGTATTCATTTGAGATAGTACTCCGCCATCCCTGCCCTCCATGATGCAATGCAGCAATTGCACCTTGACTTTAGACCACCGGTCGATCCTAGTCTAACTAAAGCTATCTGGTCGAAGCAACCTAAACAAAATATGGCGAATGAGGTGTTTTTATTTTTTATTCCCCTATGCTCCTCTACCCCCCCAACCTACCACCCCCTTGGAGAACCCAACCCCCATTTACCTGGACTAGTTGTTATCCAGATATGGCATCCGTAACCTCTTCCTCCTCCTCTACCTATCTAAACCTATGTGTTGCCCACCCAAAAGCTAAGAAAAAAAAAAGGGGTTATGCCCTATGTCGTTTCCCTGAATACGTGTCTATACATTGTTTTTTCCTATTTCCTCCTTTTATATATTTTTTCTTTTCCCCCCTTTCTCTTTCCCCTTTATGTATATATATATATTTTTTTTCCTTTCATTTTTAAGAAACCATAGACTGTTCCCCTCATCTCAACTTCCAAAAAATGACTTAGTAGGTGATTTGCTTACGGGGGCCCTTTACTGATGCTATCCAGCAGTTCATCTGCCTCCTGAATGGATCTGATATTGTGCATTTTGTTATTGTGCATTACTTTCAAAAAGGCAGGGAATTTAAGTTGCACCGTAGCACCAATCTTTTTAAAATTGTCCCTTCTTCTCCCGAGCTCCCACTGTCTTTTTTAGTGTATCTCTTGACAAATCTGAACGGACTTCAAAAGAGAAGTCCTTACTTCTCACTGTTTTCATCTTTAATGTCAAGTTCAAAATTTTCTCTTTCACGGCGTAAATTAGGAAGTTGATAAGGATTTTCCTTGGTTTGGTCTTTTTTAGATTTAGACGTAAAGGATCCCTGTGAATTCTTTGTATGTCCTTTGTCAAGGACTCCACTGAGTCATCGAGTGGCAGGGCTTCCTTTAACAGGTTTACCATGAAATTTCTTAAATCGGAGCCCTCTTTCCCTTCTGGAATATTCAAAACGCAGAAATTATTCCTGCGGGAATTATTCTCCAACAATTCCATTCTTTCACGCATCACAGCCTCACCCTTTTGTAGCTCATGGATTTTTGCCTCTGCTGTCCCCAAATTAAGACTTTAATTCCTCTACTGAATGCTCAAGGGATTCAGTTCTAGCGTTTAGGAGATCTACTTTCCTTTATAGGATCTCACATGAGCTCCTAATCTCCGCTTGATTGGCAGCTGATACGGCAAATCCTTGCTTAATATCATCTTTTAAGGATGCAAATAGGGCTTCCATTGAAAGTGGGAGTGAAGATGGGGGGGGGCCCAATCTGCCCTGAAGAGCCCAAACCTAATCCTGTTATCGACCCACCTCCGTTCATACTTTGACTGACAGTGACAATGGTGGCAGCATCAGTTACAATAGCGGGGGTAGTGGTGATTTCAGTGGCTGTATCCGTGTCAGTGACAGGAACAATAGCAATAATAGGTATCTCAGACTCAGCACCTGACAATGCTGTAGTCTGCATCCCAGCCTGCATCGAGTCTGTAATGCTCCAAAACTCAGATGGGCCGATAACTTCGCTGTCATTATGTTCTGCTCTCTGCTTTGTAAGAAGTAAAACCTCTGGTTGCATCCTAAAAAACGACCTTAATGAGGGGGTGACCTTCACTCTATTGGATACAGACTTATTTTTTCCTCTTTTTATACTCCTGCCTTTGACCTGGTAGTTTTGAAAAGCTGAATTGTCACAGGAGAGGCTGATGGTATTAGCTATACCAGGGCTAGTTGTTGTGGTTTTGGCACCAAAAACTCTCTCCCCCACTAGCTGGTCCTGGGGCTCCCGCCTCACTTCTCCCTTTCCCTTAGGTTGCCCTTTTTTTTCAGTCACACTCTTCCCAACTTTCTTACCTTGCCTCTCTTTTATTTTATCAATACCGTTACCTCGTTGCCCTGGAAGCCTTCGCTCACTCACCTCACCGTCTTGGCCGTCTTGACTGCGTGAGAGGACCTGAAGGCTCTGACCCGCTTGAGCGTCGGCCTTTCCAGGAGAGGAAAAAGGCACCAGACTATTAGAAGCAGTGTAGGAGACTGAAACTGTATGAGAGACTGTGGGGGAAACTGGGGCCATCGGTAAATCCACAGCACTGTCTTTTTCCCAGCTTCAACAGCCGCCGCACCAAAGAAGTGCCCGATGCTGGGGCTGCCGCTGTTGACTCGGAGGAGGCCGCGAGCCGCCGCTCTGTAGCTGCGCCTCAACTCCAGGGCGGCTGTATACCAGCGTGAGAAGCAGGGCAGACGGGGGGTGTCGAGCGGCTCCCAGGTCATCTACCCCCTCTGTGACCGACAAAAACTCCATAACTTCAAAGGCAGAGGCAGAAAATGGTAAGCGAAGAATCAATCAGGCGAGTAACATCCAGCTACAGCAGTGCGGTGGAAGGAAAGGAGGTACGGACAAGCGAGGCTGCTCAATCGGCAGACGCCATGTTCTCCCAAGAACAAACTGATCAGATTTTCTGTCCCCAGGCCTCCTGCTTCTTTTGTCTCTGTTGATTTAAACTTTGCCCCCCAGTCACACCTTATGCTCCACTTCATCTACCTTCACACCTATTCCTTCTATCATAGTGCTCAGTTTTTCATCCCCACTATGAAATTCTCAAGTTACTTTCTGCACTCTTGTCTGTGTTGCTGTAATATCCTGCTGCACGTCATTCTGGTCACCATTTGACCAGATAACTCTTCGATTCAGTCACTTAATATACAATCTGGTTCAGTCTTGTATTTCATGAGTCCATTTGGGACACTGATCTTAATTAAATTGTTAATAGACATTTCTATATGCTACAGGCAGTTAAACATTTGTGGCATTTATTCCTGTTTCATCACTACTCTTGATAATTCTTACTGATTATTGAGAAATGTATTAGTGAGGTGACATTTAGTTGATCATACATATAATAAGATCATAGTTATTATTGTGTGAAGGACTGAATCGGAAGATGGTCCCTCGTAGCCCCTATTAGATTGCCAAAGGAAAGGGTGACTCCTCTAGTAGCAACCTTGCACAGGACAGTATGTGAAAAGGTTTATTTTTTATATGTGTTGTTTGGTCGTTATAAAGGCGCATTTATGTTGAGGTCTCATAACGCTAAAAGCAGTGAGGGGCAACCCAAGAATGAAACAGAAGGTTAAGTAGAAAAGAGAAACGCCTTATGTTTCTTCCTGAGAAGGAAATGAGATCAGATGGACTTTAGCTTAGTTAGCAGCTCATTTCAAGGCACAGAAGAAAGTACTTAAAATGATTTTTTGCCAAATGAGGAATTATTAAATCGAGGAATAGATAGAAAGTTGTAAGATGAAGACCATAGATGATGCAGAGGAGTGTATTTAATTAATTTGGCATTGAGAAAATTAGGTTAACAGTGTGAAAAATACGAGAGCGACCCCTTCTAGCCAAGAACTAGGGTACTGTAGTCAATGTACAGAAAAACAATTACTCTTGCCGATTGTCAAACCAATGAATATGTGCACTTCTACTACCATAATATTTCACCAGTCCTGAAAAGGAAGAAACCAAGGGATGTGTGTATATATAAAAAATTATCTTTAATTAATTAAAACTTCATCAGAATGTACATTATAAGATTCTCAATATTAAGACAGTACATAAGGCAGTGATACAAAAATATAAAAAACCAACAAAGAGAGATTAAAAAAAGACATACAAATTAGTCATTTACAGTGGTTATTCCATCAGAATCAAATGACAGTATTGATAACATTTAATTTTTTACACATCCCTTGGTTTCTTCCTTTTCAGGACTGGTGAAGGATTATGGTTTGAATGTTGGTAGTAGTAGTGCACATATACATTGGTTTGACAATCGCCAAGAGTAATTGTTTTTCTGTACAAATATTAGGTTAACAGCCATAAAGACATTTATGGACCAAACAAATAACTTTAAAGATGATATTATTTTTTACCAGTAGCCAATAAAGATGTCTATTTAGAGGGCTACAGCTAGGAGGAAAAACACACAAAGTGAAAAACAACCTTTGTTGATCCTGTGATTCTTGACTGAAGATGTAGACTATCTTGGTGATAAGAGGAAAGCACCAAAGGCTTCCTGAACATCAGAAAGGAGAAAAGAGCCAAGTATAGATAACCGATCCAGGTACTATAGATACACTGTGCCTTACAATTGCTTAAGAAAAGGACGACAGCAGTAGTACTAAAACATCAAGCAGAATTGACAAATCAGTCTAGGATAATTCATGAAGGGAAATAGTGGGGTTTGAGTGCAGCAAACAGTGAGGGAACAAGATGCATTGAGATGTATCATGCCACTCCAAATGCCACCTTTTACATGATTGAAACATGAGCTGACAGTTCAGGAAGACCTTTTTCTAAGTTTGGTTTGGAATATTCAATCAGCTCCCATAGGACTAACCACCATCTTGGAAAAGGCCTTTTATAAGGCCAAACTCCAACCTTATTTGAGAACTCACTGTGTTCACTATGCCTCAAAGTAACACAAGTTTGACACTCAGTCCTCCACACAATATGCAAGAAACCTCCCTGGGTCACTGTGGACGCAGCAATGCTGTAGAGGGTCAGGCCGTAAGGGAGGCGTGCATCAGCCAAGGCACAATGCACAGAAAGCACTGCTAAGAAGCGCATAATAGACTTCTTACCATTTTGAACGTGCATGATCATGGGTAAGTTTTTTTGTATAGTTCGACACAAGCATGACAATTTGTGACCTCTACAGTGTTTCCATTTAAATTATACCTATGTATAGAAAGCATTACTTTTGTTACAGAACTGGAAGTAGAAAAATTAGGATTTTTGACCTGCCTTAGTGGAAATTTTCCTCATCTGAGTAGATGAAGTTAAGAACTATTATTGATGCAATCTGTTAATACCTCCTATGGTTAAGCCTCTTCATTTAAACTTTTGTGTGCTGGATTTTGAGGAAGGACAGGCTGAAGAACACTGGCTACAAGATTTGCCACCTTTTTGGGGGGGAGTTTTATATAGCGCAAACTAGACCCGAAGGTATCAGAGCGCTTTACATGAGCACCAGTTGCGTAACAGACGACACATACATTTTTTTTTGTTCGGCATGGGGAGATTAAGTGATTTACCCAGAATCACAGGATGCCGAGACTCGAAACTCGTTTTCCTGGCTTTGAGGTCGACCGCCCTAACCCTTAGGCCACAAAGACAAATCTTTTTGCGCATTGGTGGAACTTCTCCGAGTTTACAGTTACATTTATTCATAGCTAGCTCCTCTGCACTCAGTGTGGCATTATTGTTACCACTGCTATTCCCACCCTGCTGTGATGAGTTAGAATTTCTGGAGTGACTGGCCCCCCCCGTTATGCTTTTGTCTTGCCGAATTCTTTGTTATGCTCTATACCCTCACAGCAAAAAGCTGATATGAGAAGGCAGACTGGAAAAGAAAATCTGAGGGACCTCAAGTTTGCAGCAGTTTGTGCTCGTTGAGGCAGCAAGAACCAATGTCCCTGTTTTAGAAAATGTAGGACAGAGCTTTAGCAAAGACATCAAAACCTAGCGCCTCCCTTCATATTACATGGACTCGGAGCCCTAGCAGGCTTATGTTGCATTCTTATGACTAGTCAGCATCATTGGTCAGTATGTTTGTTATTGTTGATGAGGACTGCAGAATGTTTAACTGGCAGAGAACCTTTGAAATGTAGAAACATATATACAGTAGGCAAAAGAGAATACTCACAATGTTTAATATGTGATGTAATATGTGTGCATTAACATTAACCTATGCAATATTTCACAATGAAATACTGTGCATGCTTGACAACTTGCTGAAGCAGTTCAATATCATTTACTGTTTGGCAGGCATGGATTATGTTTACATGCATTAAATGTATTCTGAGTTACATGGTCATATTTCTAATTTTTGTCATCCTGCTTTTTTTAATAAAAATCTGCTGGTGCATCTTTGAATACACTGTACACGGTTTAAAACATGAAAAGTGGTTTGAATCGGAAAAGTTCCCACCGGTAAATGCTATGAGCCAACTGCTGGCCGTACCCACCAAGTTCCATTATTTTATTAAAAGTCTGCCAGTTTTACTTTTCCCAAACGGGTCACTAAACACCTCACATAGAATCAATAAACTGAGCACAACTGGGAGCAATCATAAGCCAGCGTTAAAACTGAGTTATAAACATGGCTCGGGTCATGCATTGCCCGAGATTCTAAAGTAAAGTAGAAGCAGATGGAAGTCTGAAGCCAGACAAACCAGAGGACAGGGCTTTCTCGTGGGGGATGGGGTGAGAGGGGGTGGGGGCGTGGGCAGGGGGTTACTTCACAGTTTATTCCACAGTCCATGTTTTGCAATTCAAAACAATCGACCTCCAACCACTTTGAAAGCAAAAGAATGTTTGCAGTATGGTGTAGTTAAAGAAAGGGGCAGCAGTGGCTGGATAATTTTGGCCGGGCAAATATGTCTGCCGCGGAATACAGCATGCTGGGAAAGCATCCTAGTACCACCCCCAGCTCTGGCAAGGAGTCCCTCTCCATGGGATATTTTACACAATGTGGCCACGCCCTCACACAGCCATAGACTTTACAAGCGGGGTCGAACTATTGCAGGACTTGATAGTATCTCAAGTGAGTCTGGCTCTTTCCATGGAATATCAGAGGGGGAAGGGACTGAAACCTTCAGTCAATAAATGTTTGATACAAATGGGGTCAATGGGTGTATTTAGCAGGCGAACGTGCCTTTGAATCAATAGGTTAAACTAGCAGAGCAAATCATCTGGCTTTGAACATTTCCATTATCGCCCATTTTTAAAACATCAAAATATCTCAGTCTACTCAATCCAATACCTTTATTTTTGACTGGAGTAGATTGGGAAAATGACAGGTTCTACAGAACACACAATCTCAAGCCTAGACATCAGAGCTGCCCTTGACGTAGACAGTCTATCAAGGCTCAGGCAACAGAGCCAATGCTGAGCTTATAGACACCAGTGATGTGCAGAGCTCCAACAATGATTAACTCACAGCTTTGCATACTTGGTTTTAAACTTCAGTAGCTTTGCAAATCCCAAAGCTGATGGACTTCAAGAAATCACATCTATCTAGGAGAAGCTTTAGCATTACAGCGCAAACTTAAAAAAACACATCTAAACACATCCTCAACTTCTCTTCAAGTAAGGCCAGTTAAGCTCACACCCACCGTTAGAAGTCATGAACAAAGGGATATGGCTTCATAGGAAGCTGCACTACGTTTGCGACAAAAAGCAGAGAGGCTTACCAATAGATACTTCTGCCGTTAGCAAGGGAATCAGAACACATGCTCAACACAATTGCATGGAGGAACAGCTCAAGGTTATATACTGATAAATTAAATTCCCTGTCAAGAAGTACAAAGTACAGTGACAGGTTCAGATGATGCCCATCAGAACCTCGTCACAGGTTTCCAGTCCCATGATGGAATCAGGAAAGGTAATGGCTTTCACCAGGGAGCAAATTGGAGGAGTTTCGACAGTTACCATGGTAAACAGTGCCTAAAGCTCCAGCAATTTCTCCCTGAAAGTTTGCGGTAGCGGTGTGAGATAAATAAATCAAAGTATGACAGTCTTGCGGTCTGCCTGATTCAAGCTTCTCCATAAACCCTGCCTGCCTGGCATCCACATTAACAGATTTTGTAACAGGGAGAACAACGTGCCCTACCAAAGGATTGTTACATCAGCAAGATGAGCTGTATTGATGTCAGGATGCAAAGTTCAGCAATAAGATGATACCAAAGCACACGTTACATGTATCCAAGTAGTTGTATTGACAGTTGATTCTACAATTCAAGTGATTTATTGCTAAGTCATCCCAAGTGGTCATACAAGACTTGATTGAGAATTTCTACATGAAAGCTGGCAGCCAACGTGTGTTTTGGTGATATCAAATTTTTCAAGGCTTAGTTCTATTTACTGAGTCAGGATACTTCTTAACACATCTAAAGGGTCAGCAAACTGGAGATCAGAAGGGTGTGGTACTCACAGAGACCAAATGGATAAACTGGAATCATCCAGAGTATATATGAATTTTGGATTCTGTGACGTGAACAGTAATGAGTACTAGATTTGAAGTACATAGAGAACGCTCTTAGTAGTTACCACTAAAATCATAATTGCATCCAATGTATAGTCCAATATATACACAAGAGTAGTTACAGAAAGAGCGCCATGATAAGCCCAAACTATGCGTCTCCGCTTGAATGCCGAAAAACTCTCGAAACTTCCCAGTGATGTCAATGGATGGGGGGAGGGTTTACCATAAGCACACCCTATTGAGGGGACAGAGTTCAGAAAGTTATTCTGCTTTCAACACTGCAGTGATACATATGTCATGAATGCACCCCAGATTTTCTAGCAACATAAATTTAAGGTGTCCAGTTTTCGGTTTCAACCGATTGCAACTGGAAAAAACCCCTGGTCCCAAATCTGCCTTTCTAGTGTGAACTGAAAAGCACAGAGATGCTGCCACTAGATGGCAGTATTGTGCCATCCATCGAATGATTCATATGTCAACCACAAACCGTAGGACTTCATGAGTCTTACTGCTGAAATACAAAGATCACTTGAAGAAGCAAGCACCAGGCAGAGACATGCCTTCAGACAAGGCAATCTGCTTATTACCAAAGTTTTTGCTCAAATCCTTAAACAATAAGTATGTAATTCATAATAACCCACCATGCTCCAACAAAGAGCACAATTTACGTTTGAGTTTGACATCAAACCTTATTTTTTCTTTCAGTAGAATTTGACTATTACAATAATAGGGAAAATGAGGTGGCTAAATTAAAGATTACAGGGAAGCTTTGTCACTTCATATTCTTCTACTAATACTTACAGTTCTTCTCTTGCATCATTCCTACCACCACATTTGTGTCAGAGTTGCAGAGAACATGTGAACTATAACACCATCTTTATAATACCCTGTAGCATTGAAGGCTCTTACATTTCATCTGAAATATCAGAAATGTATCCTCTTAAGAGGCTGCAATATGGACCCAGATCAATCTACCACCATTGATTAATGACATCTTAACTTGCTGAATCAGTAGCAGGAAGAGTGGATGTGCCATATTTACAGAGCTCTGTATCTCTCATGACTGCATCATGTTCAGAATCATAGTTAGGTCCACCAAATCCACAAACACCTTCCGTGGGCATTTTTTCAGCTGTGAGTCTGGATCTTGCCTTGTAGTGACTATGACAACAACACCAAACTTATCATTATGTTGTTTATATGTCCAGGGCAATAGAAGACATCTCACACTGTCGCAGAGCTCTTGAATGTTTCAAAGGGTTAGCATGTAACAGTTATCAATGATCATAACATGAGCATGGAGAGAGCCTGTGTAGATAAGCCTTAAAGTCCACCACGTTGGTCAGCAAGCAATTTTTGTTCTACTTCTTTGGCCCAGTGTATATTTTATTAAATTATATATTGTTAATTTGAGTGTAGATTAACTATAGAAAGTAATTACACAGCATCTTAAAATCACTGCTTTCCAGAATTCATAAACATTTGCAACAGTTTCATTTTGATACACATTTTTAAATTGATAATGCAGCTTCCTTTTTCACTCTGATGGCTAGTTGGTGGGGGCACATGTAAGACCTCATGTTAGCGATGCCCCTGCTTACAAAACAACATAATATGTAAATGTATTTTGTAAACACTGCAAAACACAGTTTTTGAAAATGTTTTGTGGTGCCAACATTTATAAACACAGCAAACCACTGATGTTTGGAAGTGGGGGAAACACTGGGAAATATTCACTGGAAGTCACAAAATGTACTAAAACACGATAGCCTTACAATGATGGATCACACTCTTAGTTATAGCTGAATGAGATAACGCAGTTGCAAAATTAAACTGTCTGCAACCCTTACCCATTCTGTACATCAGCTTTCAGACACATACTCCAGCAAGGTGTGAAATAAGAAGGGCCTTATACATCTGGACATCATCAAGACACAGGAATGAAATGTGGGAACTGTTAACACCTTTCCTAAATCCCTAACTTGCCACTGACCTTCTCTGATGCTTTCTTAATGTCTTTCCTCTCCACAAAATCAGTAAGTGGAGGGGCCGGATGCCTTCACATTCCATGACATGATGGCAGTAGTATGTCTCTGTCCTACAGACAGAATAAGAGATATGTAGATGCAGCCCAATCTACTGATGGCAGCCTTACTGGTTAGTGAGCGGGGGCGGGTGTGTGTGTGTGTGTGTGTGGGTGTGTGTGCGTGTGTGTGTATGCGCGCACGCGTGTGTATGTTTGTATGTGTGTGTTTGTGTTTGTGTGAGCGGGCACGTGTGTGTGTGTTCTGCTCTCCGAGTCAGTTACTAAGTAAATGCATGACAGGCATGTGGCCTGAGTGGCAGTCATACAATGACTACACTGCTCAAAGAGTGAGTGATGCATTTGTTGGTTTTTGGCCACTCCTGAGACAATGAGGTGCTTGGTTTTCAGCAGGCCAGCACAGGGGCACTTCCGTTAAGGCTGTACCACATTGCTATAATCCTTCAAGCATTGTGCAGACCTTGTGGTGTGCTGTCTTGGAGGTCTGGCCTGGTGTCTTGCCTTGTGTGTCGCTGGTCCACCGGTGCTGAGCAGAGCAGGCAGGTTGGAAGCAGTATGCAGCATCGCATGAATCAGGGAAATATGGCTTGACCAGGATATGGTGAGGTGACCGTCTCACTTGTGAAGATGAGAACAAGATGTTCAACTGAGGGGGAGGAACATAGGGATGCACTCATTCAGAAGCCGCAGCAGGTATGTTTATACAAAAGTCAGGCAAGTTAGAGAAAAGGCTAGAAGGCAAACACAGTGATGATGCAGGGATTAAAGGAGTGGACTTCTGTGGCTAGTCAGTACCGCTACTAATCTGTGGCTTGGTTCCGCTGCGGTGTTCAAATCAAACATTGTTTCCTGTCTGACCCTTTAGAACAGGAGTATCCACTATCAGGAACCACTCAAGATAAGGAATGTATATTTAGTTATGTATGTTAGTAGCTCCCCACTGTCAAGGAGCCTCATCTATTGCTAATTCGACCTTTGCACTCCTGATATTTCCCGGGATTTCTCCGAAACCCTCTATAGTTATGGAAAATAAAAGTTACATCATTCGCTGTGAGAAAACACTACCAAGAATCTTTTTTATTGTTTATTAAAAACACAAAGACTAAGGACCTGATTTAGATCTTGGAGGATGGGTTACTCTGTCACAAAAGTGACGGATATCCTGTTCGCCGAAATATAAATTCTATTATTTCCTATGGGATTGATATTTCGTCGGAGGGAAAATCCGACTCTGTTGTGACGGAGTAACCCATTCGCCAAGATCTAAATTAGGCCCTAACTCTTGCTTCATGTGCAGTTATGAAAAACAAAAATAATATCTCCAGAGGAGAGTTTTAGGGATGAAAAATGTCTTTATTGATGTCTGCAGCCGAGATAAAGAGGGGAGCGAGAAAACAAAGCCCAATGGATTTCAGTTGTGTCAATATTACAAGCCACGAATAATGTGTTTTTTCAAGTCTTTAGGGTAGTAACAAGCCTAACCTATTATTTTCCAACTGCGCAAACGAAACAAAAAAACAGCATGTAACCAAAAAAAAATAAACACACATGGAATTGGAATTAAATCTATATTTTCTTTAGATAGTTCAGCTTGATGTTAAAAATTATGCTTTTATAACAGTTGGGATGTTGCTCTGCAGTACTATTGACACAACTCTTAAGGCCTTTCCTTAGGTAAAAATAATAAAATAACTGCTGTTCAAAATTCTGACTTGAACTGTATGCAGATTGTCCTACCTATGATGCAGGTTAACCCCGCTGCATTGTGATATCTGCTGGTCCTAGGCTGACTACTTCAGAGTGTCCTGTCGCCAACTACTGAATTGCCCATTCTATCATTACTTGTCACCATTATACAATAGACATTTTCAATGGTCTGTTCCTTGTTTAGCTTGAAGGTAGCACATTCTCATTTACTTCTGGAGTCCCAATCTCTGTGCCTTCTTCTGCTTGACTGCAAGTTTCAGCACAGGGGTCCCAGCAGGTCAGAATAGGGGACACATATTTACACATCTTTACTGCCTTGAGCATTCCACTTCCAAAAGCAGCTAGGTGTATGATTCTCCATTTTGCATAATGATAGACCTATTGAAATAATTTTTAAAAAGCGCTTAAGAAATCTATAAATACATTCTTCTGGAAAATACAAAATTGTGTAATCAATCTTTGACCCTCATGCCTTACATTATTTTTCTCATACCTGTTTTTAATATTTTACATTAACAATCGAATCAGCGAAGCCATTAGAAAAGCATGCAGGACAGTGTTATGTAAACAAAGTACATAAACAATGCAGATAAGAACACAGGCGCCATAACGAAAAACAGAAACAAAGATATGTGAATGAGGCATAATGACGAGTGGGGTGGAGGAGGAGGAGGGGTTGCTCAGCATGTAGTATGGTGGGCATGGAAACCTTTAAGACAGAAGGATCAGGAGGGTCTAGTCAGTTGTTGGCGTAGCACACACGAATCTGGGGTGCATCTCTTGCTAGGCATGCACTTGGGTTTAGCAGTGTGAGGGACCTATGTGCTTGTTATGTAGATTCCATGCAGTCAGGCTCAGTGTGAGTAACAAGTTACCTCCTCAAAGTGGGCGGGTATAATTTTTGGCTTCAATGTTCACAATATAAATGTCCCAGTTCCCACCGCCCATTCCTGCCATTCCTCTGTCTTGGAGGGAAAGTGATACAATGGCCTCTGCATGTGCCCATTGTAGCAGCATATTCAACCATTTAGTAGTGTTCGGGACTGTAGGCACATTCCACCGCATTCCAATCTGTTGTTTAATCAGTACAAATGCATGGTCAATGAGCCTGTGTTTGTACCCTTTGGATCTGGGACGGACCCCGAGGAAGCAGGACACGGAGGTGGGAGTCAATGCACTGCCCGCTAATTCTGCTGTGGTGGCCATGATCTCTACTCATGTCAGTTGTAATCGGGGCAGTACCAAACCTTATGGTAGAACCCTGCCTCAGTGAACATACAGCGTAGGCACTCTGATATGAATGTAGGAAGCATACACTTGATGCACTGTGGGGATCCTCATGCCTTACATAATACAAATCCTGTACCAAATGACCACCATTCAGTGCACCCAAAACACCTAAACAGCGGCATCTTGTTCTTACAATATTTGGTAAAATGCACCTCTACTAGAGTCCTCTTAGGACAGTTCTCTGCTTAATGATGTTCCTCCCCTCCTCCCCACCCACCCTCCCCACCCCTAGCGGCTATTCACTTTCTTTTGGCCTATCAACTCAGAGAAGACAGATGTCCTCGTCCTCTGACCCATTCCCTCAGCATGGAACAACACCTGGTGGCCCTCCACCCTCGGCAGCCCTCCTACTCCCATGGACCATGACCAGAACCTCGGCATCATACCCAACTCCTCCCTCACCATGACCTTACAGATCAACGGCGTCTCCTACATGTACTTCAACGCCCTCTGCATCCTTCGCAAGACTTTCAAGTGGATCCCCCCCGAATTCAGAAAGACTGTCATCCACGCACTCATAACCAGCAGACTGGACTACAGAAACGCCCCCTACACAGGAATCAACAAATTCATCTCGCAGAAACTCCAGACAATCCAGAACACCGCTGCCAGGCTCGTCCTCGGCATTCCTCGACACAAACACATCACTCAGCACCTATGAGACCTCCACTGGGTCCCTGTCGAGAAGAGAGTCACCTTCAAGCTTCTCACTCATGCTTGCAAATCCCTCCACAACACCAGACCCCAATACCTCAGAGCAAGCGTCTCCTTCCCTGCACCCAAGAGAAAACTGCCGTCCGCCGACCTCGCCCTCGCCAAAACCCCACACATTCGCAGAGCCACGCACCCATCTCTTGAGCTCTCCACCACCTAACCTCGAACCTACCCCCAACACATCCTCCACTCCTCTGGATCCCCATGTCCATCAGCCCTCCAACTCGACAGACATCATCACCCCCGGCTTCCTTGCCCCTTGCTCCAAGACCCAACAACCCGCACCCACGCCTCACTAGGATCCATACTGAATTAGATCACTCAAAATGTACAAGAAGTCATTGCAGATTGAAAAAGACTCAGTCGAATCACAATAATTATGACCAATAATCAGTGGCCTAATAGAAACCAGAGGGTGACTACTCTCATTTATGACCAACACTCCAACTTCCTCACCATACCTCCAACACACTTCCCTTCCAACTTGACCTCTCCTTCTCCAATGCCCATGCAGCGGAGTTGGAGAAACATACCCTATCACAATGTGCCTGCACAGCCGATTAGACAGAAATTCCCTCTTTCTGAAAAAGATATCCACTCCCTCCTCTTATCATATAATTCCTCACACCCTGATAAAATTGACAATCAAGGTCTAATGCAATCCATTCCTGTGTAACCACACACAGTGAGAAACAAAGGTTATACATTAGTAAGGTAGTAAGATTTTAATTTATATATTTTTTTAAACGTACGAATTCACGGAAAAAACACTATTGTTTTGAAACAAAAAAACTGAAATTCACCAGTTATGTGTAAATGACCCTTATATAACTTGCACCACCATTGATTTCAAATGTCATCAGTGATGTAACATGTGATGTTATAAGCAGTGCATCATAGCGGTGCAAGTTACAGCTAAGTTTAAATTTTTGCCAAACTTGGTGTAATTCTATTTAGCCATTTTTTTCTGTATCACTTCACAAAATATTCTATAGGAATTGACATGGGAAACTAAAGCTTTGGAACCTGCCTTTTCATGGTCCCTGCTTATTTATCACCCCAAAACCTTCCAGGAACAAGCTATGATGACCTTTTTATGGAAGGTTTTGTGAAGATTTGTGAGCATATGAACCAAGAATTAGCTAACTTTATTGAGAATAACCACGTTTTGGACTACACCCAGTATGGCTTCAGAATTAAGCACAGTATTGAACTGGCCTTAATCACCGCAACAGAGGAAATCAGACATGCAGTTGACAATGGAGGCTCGGCAGCTCTGATATTGCTAAACTTGTCAGCTGCCTTCGATAAGGTAGATCATAGTATTCTAATAAATCGGCTTCAAAAAGTAGGGATAGCAGGCTCAGCCCTTGCACTCCTCAGATCTTTTCTGTTAAATCGTGAACAATTTGTTGAAGTAGAAGGCTTTAAATCACAGTGCTTCAGGCTCCCATGTGGGGTGCCACAGTGCTCATCTCTGAGCTCTACCCTATTTAATATACACTCTGGCCCGTCTGATTAAAGCTCATGGCTTCAAGTTAGTATCATATGCAGATGATACTCAGATTATTGCATCTCGAGCCAAAATCACGACATCCCACAACTTTAAGGAGAGCATGAGATGTGTAAGCGACTGGATGGTAGAGAATTGCCTCAAACTGAACTCAAATAAAAACAGAAGTTCTACTCTTTGGCAGAGACACATCGTTCTGGTCCTCAGAACGGTGGCCAGTGGAGTTGGGGACTCTTCGCACCCTAGTTACCAAGGCCAAACATCTCGGAGTCATTATTGACACTACTCTATCTTTCTCCCATCATGTAAAGGCGCTTACCGCATCAATCTATTTTACCTTGAAATTCTGACGAAAATCCTACCATTTATACCAGCAGAACTACAGAAAGTTCTGTCTAAACTCGATTATTGTAATGGGCTTCTGGTTGGAGTAAACACAACAGTAGTGGCAAAATTGCAGGTACTCCACAATTCTATAGCTCAATTGCTCTTTGGCCTAGCCAAATATTCATCAGTCAAACATGCCCTCAACACCCTACATTGGCTACCTGTGGAGAAGCGAATCAAGTTTAAGGCACTATGCATCGCCTTTAAAGCGCTACACAACCTAGGCCCCGCCTACTTGACAGATCGATTCTAATGGCACATCCCAGTACGTACACTTCGGTCGGCCTCTTTGAAGTTGGTGAAAGAACCAAATTTCCGACTTCATAGATGGGGTGGAAAAAGCTTCACAAGTATCACAACCAGATGGTGGAATAAGCTGCCAATAAAATTAAAAAAACTCTCCTGACCTACTTTCCTTTAGGAAAGGACTCAAAACCTGGCTATATGCCTTATAACCTCTCTTCAAGTACTAGAGACTCAACATCTCTCTATTGCTGTGTGTGTTGGGCTGCAAGCGCCTAGACGCTCTCGGGTAGTAGTGCGCTATATAAATATATAAATAAATAACGATTCACCAAATGGTGCCAAAGGCATTAGGCAAATAAACAATGCTCTGGCAATGGAAACTCAGACCTAACTATAACTACACAATGGCAACCACCACCACCACAGGTTCCAAATGGAGCTTTTCTGAGTGAGAAATTCAACTTTAAATGGAGTTGCATATTTTCACATACTGCCCAAATTCATTGTGGAGCCTACTTTCCTTTCAGTGAGGCAAAGTTTGAGGTGCTGCAACCACGCAGCTCAAGACAACAAAGAATATAAAAAGTTTCAGCCAACCTTACCATGTCACCCAGGTGCAGTTTAGTTTCTCATTGTGCACATAAACAAGTAAGATAAGCATAACGCAAATGTATGCATAAAAAAATAATGTAAACTGTGCATTTAAAAAGTAATATTTGAAAGGACATTTATCACTGAGTTGCAGTCTTCACCCCACCTCTCCAGGGCTAACTTGCTAACTGAGGGTGTCATGGTCCTGTACCCATCATTTAAGAGCCTTTTTAATTGGCTGGTCCTAGTATTGTATTGTCTATCAGTGCTCAAACACAAAACTCAAAGTACTGTCATTATCCAACTTAAATGAACTTATTATATCGACCTTACACAGATGAAAGTTTAAGCAGTTCAACACAGATTGGACCTCAGTGAACTGCATGCTACACAGAAATCGGTTTATCAAACCAAGCATACCCTTCTTTCACTGGCTCTAGGGATGCTGTACAAAGAATGTTGCCATTCGCCTAAAATAGTTGCATCGGCGTTAATGCCTATCGAACCTTAGGCAAAGGAAGTGGTAGTGAACATGAGTACAACAGACAGTAATTCTTCTCTTACAAAAGGAAATATGCACTCACAGAATGTATGCTATGACTCCTATGGACCAGCAATCCACTGCTTTGCTGTAAGGTTTCTGGGCCAGCACTTCCGGAGCTGTGAAAACAATAAAGAAATGAAAATGAATGTGAAAATAGGTAAATGGGTAAATCAGAGACCCTCCTGAAGTTTCAGGAAAGGCATACAAACTATATTGCAGACAAACACCCGCATTAAGCCCATATTTCATTCTAAACTACGGAATTCACTTTGATCGATCTATTCTCTCAAATAATATTATGAGTATTTATAAAGATAAAAAACATTATAAAGAGACACAAAGGCTCAACACAGGTTAATGATGATGTTCAAAGCAGACCTGTCTACTCTTTGCTTCAACTAAGGTGCCTCCATCATTAATGAATCAGACGTCTCTGTTGCAATTTATTCAACCAAAGAAATTACTTTTTTTTTAAAATTGTGATTAAAATTGTCTTTACGTAGTCGTAATGTCATAGTTTCGCAGATGTTTGTGACAGATCACACTTATAGTGTGTACTGCAAATACTAACAACCTCACAAAAATCATAAGGGTGGCAAATAATGCCAAAGGCACTTAATCGGCGTACTGTGCTAGCAAGATAACCCTGTCAAAGGTGTTTACCATGCATACTGCCGCCATAGGGCCCCCAAAACCATCAATCCTGTAGTCCTCATTTCAGGAGTCCTGTCATGAAATGTGTACTCTCTCTCTTCTCTGCAACTCTCCACGTACCTTCATTGCATGCTGCTCTCACCATTGCTCAAGTGGCCATCCTTCAGACACTTAACAAATTGTGTTTAATCGGGTTACCCACATTCTCTCCAACAATCTTCTTGCCCCTTGATTATATAGCCTCAGAACACTCCAGACCCTCAAACTATCATCTCTCTCCAAAACAATCTCCTCGCTGTTCCCTATAACTCTCAAGCTTATTGTGTTTTATAACACAGACCACTCAGTCATGTTAGCAAATCTCACCACCGTAGGCAACATTGTCACATCACAGCTCTTCTACAATACTCCACAAGCCAGAATCCGCCTGGGCCATTCTATATCAGCCTCCTTCCGCATCCACCGTGGGACACACAAGGGCTGCCCTATCTCTACCCTTCTGTTGACCCAAGTCATAGAACCATTTGTGATACGTGCAAGGGTGGAGATAGTGGCTTGTTAGTATAATACCACTCACATCATCCGCCCTAGGTCAATGATATTTTTTTTATACCTACAGGACTTGCAACCTCTCTTATAAAAGCTGTCTCTTCATGGAATTTGGACAGCACTAAGGTCTTTATGTCACCTGGCAAAAGTCTTGCCTTATCCCATTATCCTCCTCTGCCCCTCAGATTGTATTAGCTATAGGTGGGGGCTGGCTTCGATGTGAGGGCACTTCCTTTCACTACTTAGGCATTCAAATTTATCGTGCTGACAAGGGTCTTCTTGAAAGTAATCTCAAGATGATCAGGGTGTTTGGAAAAGAGGAGAGCTTCTGGATGAGTTTTCTCTTATCAGTCGCAGGACGGGTCGCCCTCTCAAAAATGGTTATGGTCCTGCGCCTTTTATATTACTTTGTCAACTAACCCATATTCCTAACTTTAAGATATTCCATGAGCTGGACTCCGTTCTTGGCTCTATTACATGGCACACAACATGTCCTCCCTTTCGATGACCAGACAAGTCAACGCCGTCTCGTCATCGTGTTTCAACATCCTACGCATGCTCCGAAATATCTTCCGATGGATCCCCACCGAAACCAGGAAGACGGTCACCCAGGCACTTGTCACCAGCCGACTGGATTATGGAAACACCCTCTACACCGGAACCACAGCCAAACTGCAGAAAAGACTCCAACGCATCCAGACGCCTCCGCACGACTCATCCTGGACCTCCCCCGTCACAGCCACATCTCCGGACACCTGAAAGACCTGCACTGGCTCCCCGTCAGCAAAAGAATCACGTTCCGCCTCCTCACCCATGCACACAAAGCCCTTCACGACCTAGGCCCCAGATACCTCAACAACCGCCTGACCTTTTACACACCCACCCGCCAACTACGATCGACCAGCCGCGCCCTCGCCGCCGTTCCGCGCATTCGAAGAGCCACCATGGGAGGAAGATCCTTCTCCTACCTGGCAGCCAAGACCTGGAATTCCCTCCCCATCCACCTCCGTCTTACCCAAGACCACCTCTCCTTCAGGAAGCAACTCAAGACCTGGCTGTTCGAGCAGTAGCGGATCCCCCCCCCCCCCAAGCGCCTTGAGACCCTCCGGGTGAGTAGCGCGCTACTCAAATTTCTTGATTGATTGATTGATTGTAGTGTACTGGTAGCTAAACTGAGGTTGCTTGTGGACCACATGTGAACTCATGAACTGAATAGTCTAATGCCTATGGGATCTTTTCATAAAGTTGCAATTTGTGCTTTAACTTCCAATTGCTTCCTTTGACATCCACAGCACAGATCGACTACACTGGCAACAGAAACTGTTACATGCTAGAACAGATGCTTGAGAACTAACTCATGGAAGTTTGAAAGCATGATTTTGCGTAATCCTTGAAATGATCTTATTGTTCATATGACTAAACCTTGCAGTAGCTTAAGGAAGCTAAGTGACCTGCCTTAATTAATTCTTCTGGATTGTATACTTTTGCCAACTAATTCATCCTCATCCTATGGAAGACGACCAATAGGACAGTGTGGTCTGTTATTCCTGATGATGTCAAGGGGTGTTAACCCGGAACCCCTGGAGTATAATTGCTCAGATTTTGGAACTGAACTGTGTGTGTTCATTTGGTTCACCCATTTTGCAGCAATGGAGACTGTTGGCTCAGACATCTATAAACAAGGCAAAATGTGGTGAAATACTGCAACCTGCTTCCGGCTGGTATGCTAGCTTTGTGGAACCTTTTCAGCTGAAGGGGTCCATGTCATGCTGCTGTGGTAATGACAGACTGAGACAGATTTCCTGTCTCTAACAATCTGGAACTGGTCACTTAGAACTATCAGAACTTTCCCAAGGGTCTGTATGAGGCTTAACAGATTTCCTATTGATCCCAATACTATATCGCCCTCGACTGAGGAAGATTTATCCCTTCATCTTTGGATCTCGCAGAGTTTGATATTTTCTTTATTTATTTAGTTTACAATCAGATTGTATGTCATTTAAGTAAATGTTTTCTTTACCTTTGAATGCAATATTAAACTATGAGATATAACTGAACTCTGCTGATTCTGACTCATCATTTGGTTGTGGGTTTAATCTCTGCTTAATACATTTTTTATTCTGAAGATAGACTTTCAAGATAGACATTGAAAGATAAAAATGTAAGAGTAGCAATTATCATATTCCTGGTCCTCATTTGGTTATTGCTCTTCCTCCGAATATTCCAGCCCATTCAGCACAGAACAAGATCCATCAGTGGACTAACAAAGATGGACAATATTTAGAGGTTAAAAATCAAAGTCAAACCCCTTGTCCTATTTGGAAAGAGTTTTTATGGCCCAGTGTGCTACAACACTTCTTAGAGTAGTGTTACAGTGCTTTGTAGATAGTCTTAACATCACTCAATAAGTTACTCCATACTCTCTCCAACAATACCACTGCTGGGTCTCCCCATCTTCAGGGCTGTGTTGCCAACTCTGACCTATATCACTTGGGAGGAGGCTGGCATCATGTCACTTGGAGACCTTTTCCTCAGAGGACATCTATTATCCTTCATCTCGCTTATAGAACCGTTCTGACTAAACATTGGACAATTTTTGATCTATGGGTCATTAAGTCATACTCTCTACGCTGGGGTAGGCTATCTCTGACACAGAAACAATAGCTATTTAAACTATGGGAAATGGGTGGAGACTAATTATTGGCTGCATAAAGCCATCTGGTCTATACTCAACTCTCTCTGCAGATTCTCCTGGACACCTGAGAAATTGAGTTCCACGGAGCTTCCAGGACAAAGAATGAGCAAGAGCACTAAAATATCCAAATAGAGTAACATGCAGTGCTCGCTTCAAATTAATACAATTCTTCATACTCTATAGGGCCTATTTCTCTTCATCCAAGGTAAACCACCTAATGCAGCATTTGCCCTCTGTTAGGCCTTTTTGGCCTTTTTGGCTGACTTTTATCAGATTCTTTGGGGTTGCCCTGGTTCGTCACCTTTCTGATCAGAAGTCCTGTTATGGGCTGCAGGACTAACAGGTCTCACAAAATTGGACATGTGGGTCTGTTCATTGACAATATTTATGTGCCCCAAGAAAGCAAAAATTGCCCCATGCTTCCTAGATCCGGCCTTTTTGCTTGCCAAACAAACTATCACCAGTCAGGTTCCTTCCCCTACCTTAGACGGCTGGAATTAGGTGCTCCTCCAATGGGTAAAGGCTGAGCTCCTTCTTAGAGGAGTGGCCCGTGGTCATCCACAAACACCCCATCGCTAGCGATTACAACACATTGTGGCTACCCCTTAGAATAAACCCCAAAGATGAGGCATCTTCACCTAGAACGGCCCCTTCCTGCCCTACATCCCAAAAGGTCCACAGGATTCAACTACCCCACTGGTATCCAAGGATCTCCCTCATATTAGCAGCTCCATTATTCAGCCTCTACCTCTCAAACTTATCCACATCTCCCTCTCCATTAGGGGCTTCCCTGATCGCTGTGTTACAGAATCATTTTTGACAGCGTCACTAGCCCCTAAACGTTGGCCTAGCCATTGAAAATTGTATTAGTTAGTTAATCTCCCCAACAGCAGCCTAACCCTTAACCTTCTCAACAATAAGATGAACTGTAACACTGTAGAATGAGTGAACCTGCCCTACTGTCTACCCAAATACAGAACCCCATCACTAATTAGCTAATCCTAATCTGTTCATCAATGGGCAATTTGTCCCAGGACAGATTGTAGACTACTGTAATGGATTTAATATTATAGGATGATAAGCATTGTGTTTCTATTCTTTATAATGTTTGCTGAGGTTAAACCCTAATAAAGATTGTTTTAAAAACAAAATTCGCACATCACTGAATTATCTTTCTTCCTACTTCACAAACCTCTCCTTCTCCACTTCCTACTGCTCCACACAGTTCTTACATATATATCTACCTGTAGGTATCTATTCAACTTTATTCTCTGTCCCTTTCCCTTGTACCACGACCAGCTATGATATAGTTTTCTCCTCTGAGTTCCTCTTAACACTTCTATGTAGATTTCCTTTCTCCACTCTAAATCTAAATCTTGGCCTACCTGATGGCCATTCCCCAATGGATAGCCCTTCATTCAAAAACTAAGATCATGTATACTGCTCCAACATTTACCAATGTCAGTCGGTCCACCCCTGTCCACTTCTTTCCCATGTCAAATTGGGGTGTGTGAAAAATGTACCTTTGCTCACATTGGAAATCTGGGTCCCGGCAAAGGCAGGCAAATTTCCTGACTCTACCTAACTTCCCCTAGTGCACAGATAAACCCACCTGTAGCTGCTACAAGAAAGAAATGCATGCTGCAGGTTGACCCGTGTGTCAATCAATTAATGGCTTGTAAAGTGCGACTACTCACCCATAAGGGTCTCAAGGCACTGGAGGGAATGAGGTTGAGGGTTTGTGGGGTAGAGCTGCTGGCTCGTCGAGGAAGGCTTTCGTTCAGTTGAAGAGCCAAGTCTTGAGGCTCTTTCTGAATTAGGCAGTGACGGCAATTGCTAGAGGTGGCGAGGCAGTGTGTTCCAGGTCTTTGTTGCAAGGTAGGAAAAGGATCCTCCTCCGGCTGTGGTCTTATGGATATGTGGGATGGTAGCCAGGGCCATTTGGGTGGAGTGGAGGTCTCTGGCAGGTATGTGGAATGCGAGACGGTGGTTGAGGTACATAGGTCCTGTGCCGTGTAGGGCTTTGTAGGCGTGTGCGAGGAGCTTGAAGGTGATTCATTTGTTGACTGGGGGCCAGTGGAGATCTCTGAGGTGGCTGGTGTTGTGGCTGCAGCGGGGGATGTTGAGGATGAATCTGGCAAGGGCGTTCTGGATGTTCTGCAGTTTCTTGAGGAGTTTCTGGGTGATGCCGGCATAGAGTGCATTGCCGGAGTCGACTCTGCTGCTGACAAGTGCTTGGGTGACTGTCTTTCTGGACTCGGAGGGGCTTCATTTGAAGATCTTTCGGAGGTAGCATAGTGTGTGGAAGATGAGACTGCATAGATCTGGCGGTTCATTGTGAGTGAGAAGTCCAAGATGATGTGTGGTCTGTGGGTGTGGGAGAGGTTCCAAGTGCTGCAGGCCACCAGGAGTCGTCCCAGGCAGATGGGTTGGATGATGAGGACTTCGGTCTTTTCTGAGTTGAACTTGAGGCAGCTTTTATTCATCCAGGTGGCGCCAGCCTTCATCCTGTCATGAAAGTTGTTCTTGGCGACTGTGGGAGAAAATCAGCTGGGTGGCAATGGCATAAGAGATGATGCTGAGCCCGTGGTTTCTGACGATGGCTACGAGTGGGGCCATGTAGATGTTAAAAAGTGTGGGGCTCAGGGAGGAGCCTTGAGGTACTCCGCAGCTGATCTCTGTGGGTTCCGAGTGGAACAGAGGCATTCTGACTCTCTGTGTTCAGCCGGTGAGGAAGGAGCGGATCCATTGGCGGGCTTTGTCGGGATGCTGGCGTCATGCAGTCTTGTGCATAGGGTGCTGTGAGAGACAGTATCGAAGGGTCTGAAGTGGGGGACATACTGGAGGAGAAAATTGTGTGGCATCACTGCTGGCCTGCAACTCTTCTCAGGAAGCTCTACAATACAGAGAAAGTATGATGTGCATAAGTGGGCTGCACAATTTGGGCCGGGGAGTCTTACCCCACAGGTGTTCAGCACTTAACACTGCTCAGTTGTCTACTCTTCAGTTAGCTGTAGTGGTGAAAGGGTTTAAGAAGGGATAGGTGGCAGGCCCTGATGGGGCTCCATACTTTGACAGGACTACTGTAGTTTTGAAGCAAAGGATGGGGGGAGCACTTTACTGCTCCTGGCAGCTGCAGAAATGGTTTCCCATTAATGTGAAAGCCGATAATAAGGCCACACTTTTTAAAAAGCTCAACTTTGTAACTTCCTGCACACCTGTCATCAAACTGTCTGCCTCTACTGTTTTTCCCATTGGTGTCTATACTCCCCAACCCCTCCCCCCCCCCACTGCAGGAACCCTCCATATGGTGTTCAACCCCACTAGGCAGCTCGAGACTGTATTTTCCATCCCCACTACAACTATCAGATTTGAGCTATTAAACATCAGAAAAGTCAATTTTCATCACCCTTTACAGACAGTGAAATCACTCATGACCTGTGTCTTCAAAGCAGTACACAGCACCTTACTGTGCTACTTCTCGCATAACCTTTCCATCAAAATATGGCAGGAAAGGTGTCTATTATGAGTCAATCAGGTCAGTTCCATCACACATTTGCTAAAATCTCATTATGAAAAAGATTCCAAGTCATATCCATAGTGTGTAAATATATATTGTAACTAAACAATATTTACAGATGGTAGCAGTGGTCTAGTTAGTAGCACTTCACTCTCTATGTGCATTAAGTTTGACTATACAGTATTGGTGCCCCTCAAGGTCAATAATGTATACCCCACTACCTAAGGTGTAGTTCACTATGGTTCACAGGAACCTAGTGGAAATGGCTGCTGGTTCATCGCTAAAGTGGAAGGACTAATGTATCAAGCTTTCCATCTATGAAATACAACACTGTCTGTTTTCAAATATATGACTTAAATGTATTTGATTGATGTGCCAAGTACACTGAACAGCAAATAATTTTTGGTGTATATCTTTTTGAATAAAAAACTCTTTTGTACGAATCAAAATTTAACTGGTTTGAGTGCCGAGGTCCATCTTCAGTTTTTGACATATATTGTAACTACCTTAAAAATCTAGCATGGATCTGCCCTTAGTGGATAAATTAGGGGACAACCAATTGCTAAAAGCTTACAAAACAACATTTGAATTTGGCCCAAATATTAATGGTTTTAATATATTGTCTATTTTTTCTGTAATGCAAACAAAAGACTTGCCTACTGCTCTGATCCTCTGTCTCATTTAGGTTTGGGGCAGCCTGTAATATCTGCCATGGAACAGACAATGGATTGCAGAGTTACAGTGAAAGTAGTTTAGTGTGATGCTGAATGTGTCTGCAAGTTTCACATACAATACCTTTAATTTGATGCAAGGGGACAAAGACATCCAATAAAGTCTACAAACTCATGGACATATGTGTGTCATTTTATGTGAGCCAATAGAGTTCTAGAAGCTTGACTTAGGTAAGAGTAACTGTGCGCACCTGCAAGGGAAATCAGTTGGTAAAGGCACACATCCACAAAAGCTGCAGTTTCAGACCCTGTTATGTGGGCTCCACTCCAGAGCATGCCTAAAACCATAGATATAGCCCACAAAGGAAGCTTTTGATTGGTTGTTGGGTTTCCAATATTCCATTCAAGACACTAATTAAAATTACAACTTTCAAATAAGGCTTTGAGAAAATAGTGGATTGTGACAGGGAATATCGAAGGCAGAATATTGCAGGGTCTGAATATTGTAACAGGAATATCGAGGGACAAAACCTCAAAGAAGTAAGTGCACAGAGGGAGGTATGGACTTACTCTTCATAGCTCCACATCTACGCACCTTGAAGGTATATACATCACAAGGTACGTGTGGGTGGAGGTAGGTGTAGAAAATCTATACTCACTTACATCTCAATATTTTGATCCTCGATATTCTATTCACAGTATTGTGTCCCATCAACATTCTGCCTTTGATATTTCCGATCACACCGAGGAGTGGGTATATAACTAGAGGCAGTGATATCTCTATGATAATCAAACATCACACAATCAATTAAAGAATGAAAAGAGCTAGTTCGGTCTAGGAGTCTCAGGAATACATCACATACACGGTTCATCTGGCCTCCTTAACTGGTGCATTAATAGAGAGGCATTGTTTAAGAATTACATCTAAATGTTCGATTTTAAGTTGAAATCTGCTAATCACAAATCATTATTCTTCAGTTAATAGAGTTGACCCTGTAACCATTCTTAAGTGCTATGGGGTGACTAAATAGGGATATGCTGGTGGGATCACAATAGGGGACCTTGAATCTTTCCTGACTTAACTTTAAGGGAGGCCAAGAGCCAGCCATCACTCAGAAGATAATTCCAAATCAAAGACCTGTATTCAAAGCTGCACCTTGTACACAGTATTGAGGTTTTGAAAGGCAGGACTACTGACTAACAGACATCTGCAATCCTGATCCCACAGAGCCACATAGCTGTCTTACACTAGGGTACAGATCCTCTGAAAGAGAAATGAGAAGTATGCAGATCAGACTATCTAGCCCATGTTAAGTGATTATGGTCTCAAATAGGAAATCATTAATGCAATTTCCAGTTGTTTTTGTGTAAAACATTATAATTTAATCAACAGATCTCACTCTGAGTTCTTGCATCAATAAAGTTGTTTAAAGTTTCATATGTTGAAGGAAACATAACTGCATTCTAAGATCATCATTCTATGGAAAACCGTGTAAAGGTGGACTTCTTCTGGCCAGGTGTTGACTAAGAAGTAGCCACAACTGTGAAGAGCGGCAATAATGAAAAAATAACTGTCAAGGTAATTTCTTCATCTACATTGCCACAAGAAGTTGTTATGTTTTGATTAAGGTTTTCTGTGAGCTACAAAAATCACTACTACAAAGATCACTACTACAAAGATTGCTGTAAAAACGTTCACATAGCTTTACTGTTGTTCATCTGCAAATGTATTTATGAGGTGAGGCTTCCGTGTGAAAGGTTTTAGAACTTAGCCCGCCAATTTAGATTTTGGCAAGGTTCTTTTGCTCGAAACATTAATTTGAAGGGCTTGTAAGGGTTGGTTCCTACAAAAAAGAGAAACAAAAAGGCTACAAATCAAGAAAGATACATTTCCGAAATCTATCAGAAGATGGCCAGTCTTTGTGTCCTGAAAATTACTCTAAATGTGACCCATCAGACCGGCAATGATCTTCTGCTGTTTTTCAAGTTCAAAATCATCTAAACCTAGTACTCTAGCACCAGCAACCCTGAACGTTCACCTTAGCATGTAGTGACCATCTCTCTGCTTTCATCCTCTTTCATACAAGTTTCAAAACAAAGTTGTTGTGTTTAGACCAAATAACAGAAGTGATCATCATATTTAATCAACCCTGTTCAGCAACAGCCCTGTTCAGCAACATGATGACATCACAGCCATGACTGAATCATCATCTCAGAATAGAGTTATGACTGGCCCCTAAAACGCACCATCACACCTCTGCTGAAGAAACCATTGGTCAATCTGAAAGCCTTGACTAACTACTGGCCAATTTTCAATTTACCATACAATATGAAATCATTGAAAGAGAGGTTTCAAGACAGGTTTTTAACATCAAGATGCACTGAAACCACTGTGGCTAATATCAGAGAAGAAATGTTGTTCCCTTGGGCAAAAAAAAGAAGACAATGGCCATTGATAGCTCAGGATGGGGTCACATTTAAACAATATGGTTCACCCTTTCAATTACCAGCACTTACAGAGTCAAACCCCATTCCTAGGCTTGTTTCTCCTTGGCTCAGGGGAAGGATCTTTGCCACCATATTTTGATTCAAAGAGCTATTTACATCATAACAAGCAAATTTCAGATACAATTTAAAGTTCAGTCAATGATGAGAGTTTGAAGAAGTTTTAAAAGTTTTATTCTCATTGAGAGATTAGTAATTATATTTGTATTCTTTTTTATCTGTATTAGTCAGTAAATCTTTAGTAAGTTTATAGAAATATCATAAAAAGGTTTGGTTAGAAACAAAAAGGCAAAGAATGCAACCAGCGCATTCCATAAAGGAATACATACAACCCTATTCCAAAGGATCAGATCAGAAATTCAGAGTTAGTAGAACCTATGAAGAGTTAAAGTTCAAAGGAAAAAAGCGAAATCAAAGGAGCATAAAGCTCAAAGCCAAATGAAAGCAGCAGAACTTCCCATAAAGAGTCTCTGTAATACAACCAAATGATCATAAAGTTGTAGTAGCAATCTGTAAACACAAAGCATCAAAATTAAGTAAAGATGAACAGAAGTAGCAGTAGCTTCAACCGTCAGTCTAAGGGCCTTATCATGAGTTTGGCGGTGCGGGAGCGGGACCGCTCAGCTCCCGCACCGCCAAACTCATGTTTGAACCGCCCGCCAAAATAGGAGTTTTCTACTGTTTGACGGGCTGTTCCTTGGTGTTTCCAGGGCGGTACCTATGAAATAGGCACTGCAATGGGAACATCAAGGGCAGTAGATGCATGGCATGACAGCTGCTATCCATGCCATGCAGATACTGGTGTGCATGCACACAGGGGGGTACAAGTTGTGCCCCCCTGTGTGCATCCACATTTGTTTCTTCACCACCACACTTTTCAAGGCAGTCACAACGCCATGAAAAGTGTGGCTGTAAGTAAACTCAAAATATGCTTAAGCATATTGCGGACTCAAGACCGCTGGTTGCACTGGGTCCGCCCTGATGGTTGCGGTGGTTCCTAGATGGACTGACAGCCCTGGTCATAATAGGGTGGTCGGAAGACCGCCTCTGCCGTGCCCCGATGAGCCTAGCGGTCCGTAGACCACCACACTCGTAATAAGGCCGTATGACAAGAAGGTAGGTCGAAAACATTGGGGGAAAAACGCATTGAAACTACCTAGGAAAACCCACTAATATAAAAGACATGCTTATATGTTGAAGACATTGTAGCAGGATTCTTCTTCTCTGGACCAGTAAATTGGCATTACTCCTCCGTGAGCGAGTTAAACTCTTCCTTTCCCAAGAAAATACATGTTGCTTGCAAGGCTTTATCACAAGTTAGCTACAGACATTCCATTCTTATGTAGTTAAGTGCTCCTGCGTATGCGTCAGTCATAGCATGCCCCATTCTGCAGTGGGATGGGAAGAACCCTATGATGAAGCATGCCACCAAGGGATAACCCTGGTGGGTGAGGGTTATTTATTAAATATTTATTTATTTATAATACATTTCTTTTTATTCTCTCAATAAATATATGGAGGGTATGAAGAAAGAGCATAATTCATGTTGGACAATAGTGACTGTCTTTGGTCTTTGAGTATGACTTTTTGGAGGACGAGTCCTCGTGACCCTCTCCTCTACCTCCCCCTTTGTTGTTTATATAGCTTAGTAGAATAATACATTGATTATAATCTGAATATTCTGCAGTAATGATCACCATTTCTAAGTATGTTGCATTAAGGTCAGACTTCTAAATGACTTTTGTGCACAGTTCATCAATATTAGGTTCACTTGTAAGCTTGCTTTTTAGTATTTCTATGGCCTATACACATAGCCATGACTGCCTATTGCAGCCAGCACATTTTAAATATGTAATTTCAGATTTGAAGTTTACGTAAAACATTACACATTTTTAACTGTTAATCTAAATAATTTGCATTTTAATTTATCAGTCCCCTATCTGATATCTTAACGCTCACACTATTTTGATTTCCATATGTGAGTTCTGTTCAAAGGGCACTTTCATCATCCGTTGAATCCTGTTGTTTCTGTTTTAATCTTTAGAATTTTACTGATTTACGGTGGTCATCATTCATTTAGGTTATTTAAATAATTCTTTTTCAAATCTCTTATTTATTTATCTGCTCCTTCTCGTGTGTAAGTAAAGTCTGCAGCCTTTATAAAAAGCAAATAGGCATAACAAAGAAAGCCCTATTATTAGTGTTAGCAGAAGTATAGCTTTGAATATACCTCCTCTTGCTGTTGTAATCCAATTTTGAATTGTATGAATCCCTTTCCAAAAATTCTCAAAAACAATAGGCGTTTTAATTTCTTTTAATTCAGGTTTTGAGACTGAAATGTTCTTTGCAAATTGCTCTTTTTTCTCAGTCTTGTTAGGTATGTACAAGCAACAATGGGCTAATTTAAGCATTTTGTAGACTCTGCCTTTTTCTGCAAGTAAAATGTCTAAAGCTAGACGATCTGGCAAAACCATTGATAGTATTGCTGCAAGCTCAGTGTTTACTACTAGTAGAGCTCCAGAAGTACTGTTTGCCAGCTTGTCGACAAGTAGACAGTTTTCTAATCTTTTCATCATTTAATATGACTTCTACTTGTGGAATGATTGCACCAAATATGTCTCCATCTAATTCACCTCCACTTTGTGTACTATGAGTGTGACTGTGTGCTGGTGTCATTGTTAATGCATCTATTCTATTCACATGGTACACTTTAGGACATAGCACAGCTAAATAGCATATAACCTCCTAGTCCGCAGGCAGCAGAAAGTAAACATTCTGCCAACAAACAAAATAAACTCCTGGAATTGCAGACTCATCTCCCTGTAAAATTTGCTATGTTCCTCCCATTCATTTGAATGTATGTTCAAAACTACTGATCCCTACATGTCTGGTTCCTTTAGGTGTCCTTCTTCTGTAAGTGCAAATTGTCATTTCACACAGCTCACCTATTATGACAGTCAGTACGTGGTCCTTGTAGTAAGAACACTCAGGTGCTAAATACCTCCGAAAAGGCACCTTTGCTCTTTTTGATCTTCTCAGTGTTTGATGATCTAATTCTGTATCACTTTCATCACCTGACTCTATTTCCTCAGGAATAGTTTATGGAATCCGATTAACTGAGATGCTCTATTTCAATCTTCTTTGATTACAATTATGTGTTCTTATTCCAGTGCTAGTTCCTTCACCCGGATCGTCTGACTGTACTGATGTTGTCTCAGTACTGTTTCCAAGTTGACAGTCAGTCTCTGCGTCTCCTTCATTAGAGACTTCAATGCCACTCCATTTGTCACTTTCTTGGTGTGCGATGAATGCACCCAATTTGGAACTCCAGCACACTTAACAGCAGTGTTGGTTACTAAACTAACCTGGAAGGGGCCTTTCCATCTCGGATACAAACAAGTCTTTAGAACGTGCTTCATGATCACGACCCAATCACCAGGATTGAGGTTGTGACACTATTCTTGAAGGGCATCTTTAGTGGCAGCTGCAACCTGGTAAGAAACAGAATGGACCACATCAGCCAATCCTTTGCAATAATTGAGTATCATATCATCTGTGATGTTCAAGAGTGCATTTGCAGGTACAGCAGGCAGCCTTGTGGCTCAGCTCAACCGAATTTCGTGGAGCAATAAGCCAGTCTTCCTATCAGGAATACTTTGAATACTCATCAACCCCAAATTAAAAGCATCTGACAATTTTAGTAATGTTGAAGCTAGTCGAGACTTGATAGTCCCATTCACCTGTTCGACTATACCTGAAGCCTGAAGTCAATAGCTGCAATGCAGTCTATGCTCAATATGAAATGTTGTGCAAATCATCTTAAGGGCCTCATTGTTAAAGTGGGCCCCCATCTGATTCCAGAGAAACCGTCATTCTGTACCTGGGAATCTGTTCTTGTAATGACAGTTTTGATCCTGTGAGACTGTCATTTCTTCTGGTTGGGTAGTCTTTCACTGAACACTCCATTGCAAAATCTGACTGATTTGCATATAGCCAGGTATAAACTGGGGTGGCATGGTGAGCAAAAGAATGATGGATTTAACCCAGATCTCTTGACTGGGGGTGAATGTTTTGATTTGTTCTGCATTCCGTCCATCAATTGTGTGTCTTTTGCTTTCTCGCCCTAAGTGCGCCAGGTATGCTCAGACGTGAGTCCTGGGCTCACTGTGCCACTGCAATCAAGCTATCCTGGCTGAAGAGGGGTGAAACTCCGAAACCGGTCCTAGGATGCTTGTTTCCGGTCCAGGGAGGACTTGGCTTGGCAGTTCGGGCTGGACTGTTCCCATGAGGCACAGGGTCAAGACTGATTTGCATATAGCCAGGTCTAAACTCGGGTGGCATGGTGAGCAAAAGAATGATGGATTTAACCCAGATCTCTTGACTGGGGGTGAATGTTTTGATTTGTCCTGCATTCCGTCCATCAATTGTGTGTCTTTTGCTTTATCCACTAATCAATTAAAATACAACCCGACAAAACCGAGATAGTGTTTTTTGTGTCACCTCACCAGAGGTTTGGAGGACTTGGTGGCTTCCGGACATTCCTCCCCCAGGTGCCCAACAGAGCTCAGTAAAAGTCTTAGGAATCAAAATCGACAGTGCCTTGTCTTTCCAACCCCAAATTCAGGCTCTGGTGGGCTCTTGTTTTGGGCTACTACGCTCCTTACATTTTTCTTTCACCTTTTCTATCTGCTGAAACTAGGAAAAAGGTGGCCCAGGCCCTGATCTCTTCCAAGCTAGACTATGGAAATGCTCTCTATTTCGGCCTTCCAGATTACCTTCTAGGTTGCTTATAAGTGGTCCTGAATGTGGCAGCCAGAATAATTCTTAATCTTGCTCCAAGAACTCATATGACCCCGCATTTGAGGGCACTCCATTGACTTCCTATCAAAAACAGGATTCTTTTTAAGACACTGGTCCTGGCCCATTAAGCCTGTCATGTGAAGGTTGCTGTATACCTGAGGAGGAGGATTTGTGAGTATACCCCTCCCAGGGTTCTATGATCAACACACAGCCATTTAGCCAGCATTCCTAAAATTCGTAGGGCCAGAATTGGAGAAAGATCTCCCTCCTTCCTTGGTTCTAAGGCCTGAAATAAACTCCCACAGGATCTATATGCCATCTCAGATCTTCCTGTTTTCGGGAAGAAGCTAAAAAGCTGGCTTTTCCAACAAACTGTATAGGATAATCATTTTTGGCTGGCAGGACTCTATACCTTCTGCGCTGGGACACTTTTTGCAAGTGTTCCATAAATGCCTTTTCATTCATTCATTCATTAAGTCCTGGAAACTTTTGCCTCAGTTTCCATTGGCATCGAACGCAGGATGGCCTTCTAAATATTAAATGTTTCACTGCGTACACAATGAACCATGGTAAAGAAGAGAAACATCAACTTGCAAAATACTGTTTAGCAATGCATTTCATAAACCCGAACAAGAAATATTGTTTTAAATGTGCAACCATTCTATTCAAGCATCATGTGAAATATTGTGAGAATCAGAAATTGATCATTACAAACAATATGTTGCTTTGTAAATTAATACATTGAGTAGAACCGGAACATTCTGCAGTCATGATGAACATTGATAAGCACGTGACATTAAGATCAGACTTCTTAATTACTTTTTGTGCACAGTTCAGCAATATTAGGTTAACTTTTAGTTAAAGTAAGCTTACTTTTTAGCATTTCTATGGCATATACACATAGCTATGACTGTCTAAAGAAGCTTGCACATTTTAAATGTGTGTCATTTCAGCTCTGAATGTTATGCTAATCATTTAACAGTTTTAACTGTTAATCTAAATCATTTGCACTTAATTCACCAATTTTATCACCATCATACTCAATCGGTCAGCAGGCTATGAAGCCATAGAACACTGCATGCTGCTGCGAATGCTCTAAAATTTGACTGGGTTTAATGGATATTTAATGAGAATGATCTGATACCTGTTTTCAGCCTCAGACATGAAGTCCAAATTGGGTCAGTGGGATCATCCCCTTGGAAGGTGTCATGAAGAGTGACTTATGGGTCATCCTTTCCCTGCGAGTGACTTATAGATCAACCATTCCCTGCCTGCTCTTCAACATCTATGTGGAAACAGATTTTGGAGTAAGACTAGGTGAACCTCTACCTGTACATTGATGATGGCACCACATATGCTTGCAGATACAAAACAGACTAGCAAATTGGTACATCTGCTCTTGCTTCAGATGTGTTTTAAAAAAAAAAAGAAAAAGGGCTTCCAAGCCTTTAATGGAGCCAACCCAGAGATGATGATTCTGGAAGGTTCAGAGTCCAATACTTTGCCCACAAGTGTCCCCAAAACATAAAAGCGCCTCTATCCATTGGCCAAAACGAACCTACGAGTCCTATACAACTATTAACTCTCCTTTCGTCCCCAAAGTAAATGTGAGGGTCTAGTGCATCAACTTGAAGCTTTCCCTACGTTGGAGAACCCTCTCCCATGAGCTAACTACTGTGTGAAGTTGCCAAAAGCCCACATAATGGCAGGATTAGACTGTTGTAACACATTTTAGACTTTGGTCAAAGAAACTCAGTGACAGATTGCAAAGGCTCCAAACAAAAGTGCTTCATTGGCTCCTAAAGGATGCAAAAAAGCAGTATAAATGCAGTCCAAAAATGCAGTATTTGTGCCATACTCTAATTGCAATGGGATAAATGTCCAGGATACCTACAAAACCTTATCTCCACTAAACACCTGACAGAAAGCTAAAATGAGCTTTAAACTTAATAAACATGGAGGCAGACCTTTCAGAATTCATGTACCAAAGCTGTGGAATTTAGTGGACCTAATATTTAGCTATTTAGGTTTGCATCAGGAAAGACCCGAAAATAGTACTGTGCTGCCTCACTTGCAAGTACAGTTAACATCCCAGTAGTATCAAATGAAGAATGTTGAATCAAAGTCTACCTTCACAGATTGGACAGGGCACAGACTTTAGCTATAGCCCATCACATTTAGAGATGACTGTTGGCACAGCTGTCTTCCCTGTACCATGGCTGTGCCTTCAATGTGCAAAAGGTTTGGTCGATGGCCACTGTCACTTTTGGTGGCTGTCCACCAAACTTTAAAAAAAACTTGATCTTTAAAAACAACAAACGCATGACCCACAGCTTGGGAATTTTCTCCCAGGGTGTGGGAGTCATTATTGTTTTTTCTGTCCCTCAGTTTTTCCTAGCAGTGATAGAAAGAAAAAAAGACAGTAAACTGTCTACCCTAAATGGGACAGGTTGTGTGAAGCCCTTCCTCTAACGGCCCCTACTTCATCGGGCCATTGGAAGAAGTTTTCCATTGATGGAGCCAACGGGGGACTGCAGACAGAAAACTTAAGGTCCACTTGTCCCTTCATGAGGTGGATAGTCTGACGCTTTGGCAGACATGGTACTTCATCATATTGGTGACAGAGTACCCTATCTGACAACCTCTAAATAAGGCCCTTTATTCCTTCAGTACTTTGAATATTTTTAGGTGTCCGTTTTTCCATTTATGTAAGCTGATATTTCTTTGTGAAATAACTTAGCTTTGCCCTTTTTCATCCTTGGCTTCAACAAGACAAGTTGTCTCTAGCCCTGTCATGGGTAACTGCAGCCCATACTTTTCTTTCCTTGCTCACATGTTTTCTTTTTCAAACATTGTATGTTTAACTGGTCTCTTTACTCTTCTGAGCCACTCCGGTCTGCAATGAAAACATGGTAATTGTTGGGAAAGTCAACCCCGGACTTCCAAGAGCGCTCCAATGGCATGCCAACGGTAGATTGACTGCTATACAAATGGCAGTAACATAACACAACACAACACAACGTAACAAACATAACATCTCTTTCCAGTGGCTACTTAAAGCTCTGCGCGGAAAGGAAGTTTTCCCCTTCAAATATCAGTAGTTTTACATATACATGTATGTGTCAGCATCGCCCTCCTTAAGGCAATCAGAACTAAACACTCCACATGCAAATTAAGGGTTGCGGTGCTCACAAGCTCGGGGGGGCTCTGCCCCCACCTGCCCAGCACGCTTCGCTCCCTGCAAGTGGCAAAAGAGAGGAGCGTTGAGGCACATGCTTTTTCGACGGAAATTCAGTGCAGTTTCTCCGTTCCTATCTTGGCCTAAGAGTTGCAAGATTAGTGATTCTGGGAAACATATTGTTTCTGGTTAGTGGGCCTTGGGGAATCCGTCAAAACAATTTAATTAAAAAAGGCCAGAAGGCAACGAAAGATATTAGGAAATGCATTATCCGTTCTTTGATGTAATGTCGTTATTAAGCTTTATAGCCTGAAAAAAAGGTCTGCAAGTTACCTTCAGTGCTCACGGGCTCAGCTCTAAATCCAGTGGCTGCTGCATCTTGTTGTTCAAGCTAACAACCACACAGCAGCACGCTTATTGCGGAGAGAATTGACAAAAGGTGCTCAGCCTTTGTGCCCGAGATACATGTGTGAGCTTAGGTTTACAATCCAACAGTAAAAATCCATTTTCCGACGACCAGGATTTTCTAGAACTAAAAGGCAGCATGGCAAGAACTCACTGATCCAGAAAGCAGGGACGGTGAATGGGAAGGAGGAGGGGCGGCAGACTCTACCCAGGGTACTGACCTCTAAGCAGAGCACGTGGAACGCCGCTGGGGGACAGGGTTTTGGAATTTTGGGTGACAGGGTTTTGGAATTTTGGGTGACAGGGTTTTGGAATGTTTTGGGTGACAGGGTTTTGGAATTTTGGGTGGCAGGGTTTTGGAATTTTGGGTGACAGGGTTTTGGAATTTTGGGTGACAGGGTTTTGGAATGTTTTGGGTGACAGGGTTTTGGAATTTTGGGTGGCAGGGTTTTGGAATTTTGGGTGACAGGGTTTTGGAATTTTGGATGACAGGGTTTTGGAATTGTCCGTGAAAAGAGGCATAGCAGGGACGTCCCAATGACTGGAGGGAAGGAATGGCCTATAGTACACTGTGTCTCTATGGTCCAAGGGAACGTATAGCACGTGGAACTGGTAGACTTCATGGCAAGGGGAGTATTTTAAGAGTGGAATAACATTGTGTGGGTAATAATGCAAGTTTAGCTGGGCTTACGATTTCGACAGCAGAGGAGCGCAAACAGCTGGGAGCTGCAAATATGATCTTTTTGCTAGGGGAAGAGAAGGCAAGTGGACAGACTTCAGATCAGACTTCCCTTGCCATATTTTTCCTCTATTCCTGTTCCAACATCGTTTCCCATTCAGTGGCATGGCTCACACACAGTTTGCAAGATTCTTTTACTTTTTAATAGAATTTCTACTAACTCAAGCTCTCTGGTTGTAAAATACCTATTGTGAGTTTGCCAAGACCTCACAGGGCCTTAGAGCCTGTCACTATAGCCCCAATAGAAACACCACCATTTTACATGCTCACATCTTTTCTTAAACATGATGACATTTGACACACATTTGTTTGTGTGCCTGTGGAAGATACTATTCTCTGAACTAGCTTGCTTATATTGTTTTTATTTGTTACTGTCCGTTCGGCGACAGAGCTATCACAATAGAATAAGTTGTCGGCCTGGGACAACACCTGGTGGCCCCATGCCCTCGGGGGTCCTCCCACCCCTACTGACCACGCTAAGAACCTCTGCATCATCCTGGACTCCTCCCTCACCATGACCCGCCAGATCAACACCGTCGCCTCCACCAGCTTTAACTGCCTCCGCATCCTCCGAAAGACCTTCAAATGGATACCCCCCGAATGCAGAAAGACCGTCACCCACGCACTCATTACCAGCAGGCTGGACTACGGCAACACCCTCTACGCCGGACTCAACAGAACCCTGCTGCACAAGCTCCAAACCATCCAGAACGCCACAGCAAGACTTGTCCTAGGGACACCACGACACGAACACATGACCCAACACCTACGAGACCGCCACTGGCTCCCCATCGAGAAGAGAGTGACCTTCAAACTTCTCACCCATGCCTACAAAACCCTCCACAACATCGGAACCAAATACCTCAATGAGAGAGTCTCCTTCCACGTACCCAAAAGGAAGCTCCGCTCCGCCGACCTCGCTCTAGCAGAGACCCCCCTGCATCCGCAGAAACAGAGCTGGTGGATGAGTCTTCTCCTACATTGCAGCCAAGACCTGGAACGGTCTCCCAGCAAACATCAGACGCTCCCCGAATCTGCACACCTTCAGGAAGAACCTCAAGACCTGGCTCTTCAACTGAACCGGAGCTGCCCCCCTCCACCCACCTGCGCCTTGGGACCCTCACAGGTGAGTAGCGTGCTTTATAAACCCCTGATTTATTGATTGATTGAATAAGTAATGGTGGCCTGACTGTGGTTTCGGCATGGCAACATGGATGATGTTTACTCTATAAACGACTTCACTACCTTTCTAGACAATACTACTCCATTAACAAAGGGCATTTAACGAATGACATCATCCTCTATACCAAAAGAAGAGCCCAATGGCCGAAAGTCTTAATTGCCCTATTCTCGATTGCATCCTCCAAAAAAACAGCACATGGATTTACATTATCCATCATTCCCTCCCCGTTTTACAATGAGGCGGCTACAATTACCATCTATCATAATGGGATCATACTCATGCAAGCATCAGACCATAACCTAAAGCTACATGACAACATTTTTCCGCTCATCAAAACCAAGGCAGCTACACACTATCCCGCCTCTTCATCAAGCCGCTCCTCCATCTCTCAGCCCGACTCCCCAGCTGACTCCCCACCTAGACACTCTCCCTCCGACACTCCCCTCCGTTCCATCCCCAGCAATCCCATTACAAACTTCGCACCTGCCCCCCCACACCCCTACACCTGATCAATGTATGGTACCACCCTCTCCTTCCCCCCTCACCGTCCGCCCACCCACAGTACACACCAATTCTCCCTCACCTCCCTTCTCTACTCCCCCCTGCTGATTACACCGCAGTAATACTTCCACATAACTAACCGGTTCACCCCACGTCACAGAACCCCACACAAATAATATCATGTATGGGGTCTCCTTCTCCTCCTCCTCCTCCTCACATAACTACAGCCCAGGATATGAACACAATATCTCTGACACCGGACCCTAGATTAAACTGTAGGTCGGCCGCACGCGATGCCGCAGAAATAGCTGACCTCATACTAACCAATGAACCTGACCTCATAATCTTAAAGGAAACTTGGCTTAATGAAGCATCCACGCCTATCCTAGACATTCTAGTTCCCCCAAACTATCACATCACAAGACTATATAGAATTGATAGGCTAGGCGGGGGCATTGCCTGCATTCACCGAAACTACCTCGCTGTGACCCGCTCCAACTCGCCCGTCCTCTCATCCTGCGAATACCTACGATTAGACGTCACTAACCATAACAAGCTAATATGCTCACTACATGCATTTTACCATCCACCAGGCAATAACCTGACCTTCATTGATCACGTAATGGATATCCTAGCTACTAATGATGGTCAACAGAACTCTTAGATTTTCCTGGGGGACTTCAACCTCCACTGGAATGACCTTGATGACCCAGAGGTAAAAAGCCTCAAAGCGTTCCTATCCGACCTTAACCTGTCCCAAATTTGTGATAATCCCACCCATGAAAAAGGTTTAACATTGGAACTAGTAATTTCCAAAACGGACTCCACCCAGCTGGAATCGATCCTCCCCTGTGACTGGTCTGACCATCACATCATCACTTTCCATATCAATGCAGCTATTAAACCACTCTCTGTACAACCCACAAGATCAAAAATCTGGAAGAGAAATCTAAATAACGTAAATCCTGTCTCACTCGTAACCGCCGGTCCAACCCAACCAATCACTACTTCCACGATATGAACTTGGCACTAGACAATTTAGCTCCCCTACAATTGAGAAGAGTCACCTCTAAAGTAACAAATCCCTGGTATGATGGTAGGCTAAATGAAGACAGAAGATCACTAAGAGCATTTGAACGACAATGGAGAGCTGCACCATCCTCCGACCACCTCAAACTACTAAGAAGCACGAGAAACTCCTATTACAGAAAGATCAGACGATCTAAAGCTGACTTTATTAGCAAACAATTAGACCAGGCCAAGAATCGTCCCAAAGATTATTCGAAATATTCAAATCTCAATCTAAGGGCTTCGCCCTCTTCCCCCAAATCGATTCAGAAACACTCCCCAATTGCAAAGAATTTGCCTCCTTATTCACAACCAAGACCGACAACATAAAGATTGAACTCCTTAATGATCCACTATCCCATACTGACCCACCCATGACCACCTCATTGACATCAATGATGACCTTGCTTACTTGTCCCGCAAAGCATGAACTCAAAAACAATGCCTCTTGGATCGCCTTCAACCTCTACAGCGAAGAAAATATCCTAAAAACACTCACTTCTCTGAATCCCTCCAATCACTTTATTGACCCTCTCCCTGCAACCCACCTAAAAGACTTCATTCCAATGTTAGCCCCCTTTGGACTAGGATCATAAACACTTCCCTTCCACTTCCACTTCCCAGATTTCCTCAAAGCTGGACAGGATTCCCCCATACTGAAGAAACCATCGGCGGACCCGTCTGACCTGAATAACTACCACCCTATATCCAACATCCCTACCCTGGCCAAACTAGTGGAAAAGTGTGTCCACAATCAGCTTAGCAACCACATAGAACACTTCAACCTGCTTGATAAATTCCAATCTGGTTTTCGGTCCGGGCACAGCACCGAATCAGCCATGACCCATATTATAGATGATGCATTTCAATTATTGGACTTCTCGACCTATCCTCAGCCTTTGATACCGTAGACACGAAAACCTACTAGACCTCCTGAAGCATAGAATGGGACGATCTGGAACAGTTCTAAATTGGTTCACTTCCTTCCTCCAAAACAGAACACAAAAAATCAAGATCAATCAATCTCTATCCAAGCCCACCCCTGTCACTCTAGGAGTACCCCAGGGTTCTTCCCTCTCTCCGACACTCTTCAATCAGCTTATGGAACCACTCACCGTGCTTCTCAACTCCAATATCCAATATCACATGTACGCAGACGACACACAACTCTACATTAAGGTCCACCCACTGGAAGACATCAAGTCCCTTAACTCGACGCTACAGAAAACACAGACCTGGCTCACCAAAAAACACTTAAAGCTAAACACCCTCAAAACAGAATTCCTCCTAATCGAACCCCCCCCCAGCCAAACAAACACCATCCGTGAGTGGATGAAGCATCTATCTGCACTCGACAGCCAACCTCGAATTATAGACTCTGTGAAATCACTAGGAATACCTTTGGATAATAAGCTTAATATGCAGAATCACATCAGCGCAGCAACGAAAGGAGCAAATTTCCAAATGACTACGCTGAGAAGATTGAAACCCTTCATACCCGCAAATGACTTTAAACAGGCAGTTCAGACTCTTGTAATTCCCAGAGTGGACTATGGGAGTGTCGCTCTCTGCGGCCTTCCAAGATCTACTCTTAGAGCCTCAATCAATGCAGCCGCCAGACTCATCACAGGCTCCAAAAGAAATTCTCACATCACCCCTGACCTTCGTGCCCTCAACTGGCTACCTTTTGAAGCCAGAATCTATTTGAAAGTTGCCTGCATGACACACAAGGCACTGCACCACAAACCCCAAGATATCTAGCTGAGAAATTGGTACCATCGGGTGGTATCAGAACTACCAGGAGTTCCGATAACCTTCTATTGAAACCACAACGATTTTCCAAGAAGAAAACATATAACCGTACCTTCTCAGGAATGGCCCCCAGGATTTGGAACGCCTTGCCTCCTGACACCAGACTGAACCCCTCCACTTTATTTTTCAAAAAAGAAGTGAAAGCCATCCTTTTGGCCAAATTCCCCTGAACTATTTTGCATTCATGTTTATATGTGTTTATTTATATTTGATACCATTTATGTGTCTATCTAACTCACAGTGTTTACGCCTATATCTACCACCTATATCTGCCTTGTAAAGCACTCTGATACCCGCAAGGGTCTTGTTCGCGCTATACAAAACACTAAATAAAGGAGCATTTTGCTGGCACCAAGAGGTCATCACTTGCCGTAATTTCAGATCAGCTCATTCCTTTTTACCTCATGTGAGAGATACTGCCCAGCGCTCCACCAAGATGGTCAGCCTGATGACATTTACCTAGAGATAATTAGATCATCCTACAGGGATTGGTCAGATTCACCCACCCTAGGCACACTAGGATGGAAAACAGCCTTTACAACAAGGTTTTCACCTTGTTGTGCCTTTACCGTGCATTTTTAGCACGCATATTTTTACCGCGAATATGCATTTACAACGCATGCCAAAACCACGCATTTAGGGTAAGTTGGGCTGGTGGGTGGTCTCCCCCCACAAATACATTGTTTTTAAATCTAAAAACAATGCGTGGAATTGTAAATGCATATTCACTGTAAAATCATGTGTGGCAAAGGCCTACGATGTATTTACCAGCGTTGTACCGTCGTACAACCACTAGGATAGGTAGCGCTAGCTAGGAGCAAACAATGGCAGTATTTATATACGAGCATATACTCTCTGTAAACAGCACGATGGTTGAATCATGAATTTTCTTCACCATTCTTTTACTGCTGATCACACTATTCTGTTTCCTTCTATTGATTATTGCAGTGCACATATTTTACTCAAGAATCACAATGCTTCAATAAATATTGAAACGTTATGTTGTGTATTTCATGTGACTCTCTTTGGGTATGCATGAGTAACCAAACGAAAATGTTTCTAGATCTGTTACCACAATTTCCTTGGGGAGTCAGGGTTGACATGTTAAGAGGTGGCACAATCCATTTGTTACCTTGTCAGCTTAGGAGTACAGATGGTACACTGTGAGCTAGCAGGACTAAAGCCAACATATCCTGATGGTGAGCGTAGATTCTGTTTTGCAAAGTTTTTAGAAATAAAGTACAATCTGTACGACAAGCCACCCACTGCTTACCATTTTTTTTTTTTTCACTCTCATTTCCTTGTTTCTTATTTGATGGCTCTTCTTGTCCATCTTGTGTTTGTTCCTCCTCTAGAACATAGTTTGTTTACCATTTTCTTGACAGGCTAACTTGTGTCCTTCTGCTGTTCACTTTTGGGGAACTTCTTTTTTCTCTTTGGTTAAGCAGTCTATCAGAGTGCATGGGTTTTACAGCTCTCTTTGCTGCTTCCCCTCCCCTCATGTGCGCTGTGCTATGTTCTCCTGTGTACTTTTCCCTCCACCCCTTTGTGCTTCTCTCCCCCACTTTCAATGGTCCTTGTTGCTGTTTCCCACATGTTGCTTTCTCCTTCACTGACTTCATTTTTAATTTATCCCCCGTCCAATCCCAGATACTCCCCCTCCTACTCCTCAATTACCTATTACCCCTACACCCAACAGTTCTTTTTTTCAAATGTACATATTTTTTGGGGATGGCCAGGCAGCAAATTGTTGCCGCCACTCCACAAAATTACTTTAAATACACTTAAAGTGTATTTTTTTTATTGTCCAATCTAAGTGGTGCCTGCCATCTTGGAAAGAGAACAGTGGTTCAGGGTTGGCCTCTTAATTGAATCGTCCTACCGGCAAATCAACTCAACTCGTCACACCTATCATTACGCTCAGTTGAGGCACACCCAAGTGGTTTAACCCAGATTTAACCAAGTGTAACCAATAGGACTACTTATTGGCCCCCAGGAGTGCCCAGCCATTAAGCCAACAGAGACCTCAACTTGAGCCCCGTAGACGACAGGAACCAACAAACCCCCTCCCCGCCCTGCGCCTCCTTAACGGGCAACTTGCTCCAACAATAGCTTGTTTCCCCCAGGACTCATGCCTGCTAGAAACAGAAGCATCGTGACGGCACGTAGGACTTCAGCCAGGTGTTCCAGCAAAAACAATCTTAAATCCCTGCAAGTTCTCAGAAATCACACTACCTCTGTCTGGAAACTTACATCTTTGACGCCATTTCAGATCTTCCCCAATCTACAAAGCTCACCTATGCGAAAAACCACAGTGACTAAGGCTCTACTCCCCCTGAATAGTGACTGCCTACTTAGATTTCAGACTGCTCACTATATGTCCTGACGATGATCTCAAATAATTAAAAGATCGAGACGCTGTCGACCCTCGCAACGGGAACCCCCTTCATTGTACATATTCATGTGGAGTTCCATTTTTGTTGTCAATGTGATGTTATGTTTTTAGTTCACCCTCACTATGTCACATTACGCACTCTTTCACTTTATGTGAGCACCTGATGATAATAATCTGAAGTTCCAACTCAGACCAGTGTTAAAAATTAAATACCTCTAATTTTTACACTACATATGTTTCCCTACTTCCTTGCTCCCCTACTGATTAATTGTCTAGTTTATGAATTGAAATTTTCTTTACCCTGTCGGGGTCTTCTCACTCTGGACCCACTGAGGCCAACCCTGAACCACTGTTCTCTTTAAATATACTCTAACCCCGGGTTCATATTTTGGGGTACCCTTGTTCTCTTACAATGCCATCTTGGAAAGGCCAATAAAAAGAAAACAAAAGGCCACCTGCATCATTTTGTAGAAGCACGCTTGAATGTGGTGACATTCACAAGTGGCTCTAGAATAATGTGTGAAAGTGCCTTTTGGGTTTCTTTTATGATGCTAAAGAGCATAATCAAAAGCATTGTACTTTTTAATGATCCTCTTTGGGATTACCCAAAAGCATTGGCAAAGCTATTTACAGATTTTACAGTTCCGAAACTGATTAGCCTAGTCACTTGAAATTCTTTTTTCATGTTGTTTTAGTGTCTGATTATATATTGATAGAGAACTCCATTCATACATTTTTGAACTACTTAAGATGAACGAAGTTACATGATAAAGAAAACTGTGAGCATAAATTCACAGAATCAGAAATCAGAAAATGTGGCCATTCATGTCCATGAATGAAACTTACTACAGGCACTCCATGGAGGTCAGTTAGGTACAGCTATGTCCTGGCCCTGATGTACTCCTATCAGGTACACTGCGGCTGCACTTGCTGACCTTCATCACGGGGTACGAAGGCAGTCTATTGTTGAGGAGATAAAAACGTGGCCTACTGTACAGCTGGTAGTGATTTCTGCTCATGATGATGTTCGATGTATGGAGTGGGAGTAATGTAGGGTGTAAGAATAACTTGAGCTGGACGTGTCTTGGAAGTGACAAACACATAGCTGGTTATATGTCCTGAAGACATGTTTTTGGTACATGGTCCCAGGAGTTCTGTCTAATTTGCACTGTTGGTGTACGGCAAGCTATGAGTATAACTAGGCAAGGCTGTGCCATTGGGGTAGCAAACACTTAGCAAGCACTTGGAACTGTGGTGATACCAGCTGTTGTGACAAAAACTGTAATACATTGAAAATATCAACACACCATATCTTACCATGAAAGATTTTATTTTCCATAATATAATAAAAAAGCAATGCAAAAAAAGCAATTTTATATATAGAGACAAACAAGACATAAAAAATATTTTTTCCAAATACGTTGTGCCTGAATCCTCCTATATTCAATCCGGACCGTATTCTACTAGTGTGTACATATAAGAAAACACACATGTATCACAATTCCCTTAATAGTTTATTGTAAGTGGGTCCAGCGGCTGCTACTGGAATCAAGCTATCCTGGCTGAAGAGGGGTGAAACCCCAAAACCGGTCCTAGGATGCTTGTTTACAGTCCAGAGAGGACCTGGCTTGGCAGTTCGGGCTGGACTTTTCCCATGAGGCACAGGGTCAAGACTGATTTGCATATGGCTGGGTTCAAACTGGAACGGCATGGTGAGCAAACAAACGATGGATTTAGGCCCAGATCTCTGTACTGGGGTGAATGTATGACATTGTTCTGCATTCTGTCCATCAACTGTTGTTTTTGCATTTATCACCCCGAGTGGGAAGGGTATGCCCAGACGTGGGTCCCGTGCTCTCCATGCCACTGGAATCAAGCTAGCCTGGCTGAAGAGGGGTGAAACCCTGAAACCGGTTCTAGGATGCTTGTTTCCAGTTCAGGGAGGACCTGGCTTGGCAGTTCAGGCTGGACTGTTCCCATGAGACACAGGGTCAAGACTGATTTGCAAATGGCTGGGTTCAAACTGGAACGGCATGGTGAGCAAAAAAACGATGGATTTAGGCCCAGATCTCTGTACTGGGGTGCATGTATGACATTGTTCTGCATTCTGTCCATCAACTGTTGTTTTTACAACATGTCCATGCAGCATCTGTGGTCCTTACGAATACTGCTTCCTTGCTTATGTCACACACATACTCATCAATTCATAAACCCTTCACTGTGACCACTTTGTTATCTTCCAGGAGAGTAATTTAGTACATCTGATGGGTCACTGAATCTCTCATAGTTCTTCGTGTGACCCCTCACTATTGGTGATTTATGGAGCATGTTCCTTGCTTTTTTAGTTAATAAAATAATACACTGGAAATATACATTCATATTTTTTGCAGCCATTGTGCTCATTATCGTATTCTGTACGTTTACTGTGTCAGTTAGGAGGGTCATATTCTGCCTTGCAGTATCCCTCTGGGTATAGCCACTGAGAGAGGCACACTCACCCACTTAGGATTCATATTTCCATGGTTCCCCTGGAAGCACCTTCATTCTGCCCCCTTCCCCAGCTCCATTGCCCAGGCTCAGCACTATCGGGACATGTCATGCCCAGCGAGCAAAGTGCTTAGGCCAGGGTCGTGATGCAAGAGGAAGCCTCCTGTTAGGTCATGGAAGCACGTTAACCTCCCAAAACACAGCCACATGCAACCCGTTATGCAAAACCTTGCTTTCTAGCATCAGCAGCTGTTTGGTGAATGAATGAATAATGAATTAATGAATAATTAGACCACTTTGGTTTTGAACTACATTATCTGTGTCTGGCACTCTTCACCTTGTCCATCGCCCTTTCCTAGTCTTGTGTTGTTAGACCGGAATACTATGACTGTGTTTGTAGGCTAAGTAGGTCCATATTTCAAACCAAAACTCTGTCTCAGGCACACAACGTAGCGCTTGACCTCTGACAATTGAAGTATAAATATTCAGTTTTGAGCTCAATGTCAAATTTTATATCACTTTGTGTTCTATATTTTGTTGCATGTTGTTGCTAACCGCAGAACACCAGAAATCAAACATCAACAGGCACGTGGGATCATGCACCATACATAAGGAATTATAGGGAAGCTCAAGTAGATCCAGTCCTGCTGCAGATTTAGATCAAGGAAGATATAGGTTTAATATATTTGTTTTACCGAGATTGGTCGAGTCCCTTAACGTACAGAGACAAGGCCACCTGAAGTCCTAAAGTTAAAAACCGTCTTGATGTGGTTGGATGGACTATGCATGTATAGATGGGTATTTGAATTGTGTGATCCTAGCTATCAACGAACATGAGTCGTTTCATACATATGCATGAGCAGGTATTTATACTGTGTGTTCCTTGATGCGAACAACAGAGGGGCGGTAGAGGATTGGGCAATCGTTCAGAGCTGTAGAGAATGGGATGGAGCGACAGGAGAGCTCTTTGCTGAAGCTTGGACAAACTGGAGGTCTCATCAATGACTGATACATATACTCCTGAAGCGATGATCCTTTAGCTCCATTCTGAACTTGAGGTGCAATTTTGACTCTGACGATGTAAAGCCTATGTTACATCGACCTAATGAGGTGGTGTAGACTTTTGGCCAGGCAGACTGGCTCTCCTGTCAGTGGGACTTTGTAAGTGATGTAATAGACGATGCTACTGTTGAGGGGTAGCTGGTGCAGAGCCATTGGTGATGTTATATGTATTCAACCCTGTAGCAGCGAACATGATCTTAACTGGGATCAGTTTGGAGAGCGGAATGCCAGCGATTAGGGTTCGACCAGACTCCAGAATGGATAGACCCAAAAACAAGGCACATATGACGATCTCAAGTCTTGGTCAGCTCCAATAATGATGCGGTTTTGATACCGTCACAATTGGGGGTCACTATACAAATAAAAATATTGGCGGAACAGAGGAACCTTTAAAAATAAGCATACATATGTTTTGGGATTCTTTTTAAAGAGGCAGATCAACAGAACGCAGCTGTCATCAGGCAATTATGTGAGAGCCACAGGGAGAGCGGTTTTGGCTCTGCCCGCATGTTGGAAGCCAGGAGTAAATGTTTTGATCAGGAAGAAGTTGTGTGCTTCCACAGCAGAGTGATTGCCCTCCACGCAGCTGTGGTCATTTTGTTTATTTATCCAGCTGCCTGAGGCTGAACTTTGAGGGCACCAAATTACATGGTAAGCTATTAAAGTGCCTCTGATAACTAGATAATTGATGGTGCTTTTCTCTGCCGGCAGCACACATGGGAGGAGGGCAGTCCTTAACCTACATGGATGTTGTGGTCTGGCTTGACCTTTTGCCATTGCCAATGCTTGATCCATTGGGACTAAAACATGTGATATGTATATGTACTAGTTGATTCATTACTGTAATGTCATTTTCTTTTTTCTTAATAATGGCGTGGCAACAGCAATAGCCAGCTGCCTAAAACGTATCCATGTTCAAAGGAAGCTGTGGTCCTAGAAGCACACAGTCAAAGCGGCACCATCTTTATGAATTTAGCAGGCGGTTACATGTGAATATTTTATGCCACTTTACCTCTACTCTCCTTTTTAAGTATTTCTCATACCGGGGTGCACTTACACATTGCACTGATTGGCGCGCATTTTCCTTTTCACTGAATTACGTGTTTGTCATTTGCCAACAATTTGAACAAATATTTGTAACATGAGTTTGAAGTTTAACAACTTTCTCCAAATGTGCTTTCTATCCACATCATATTAGGGCAATTTAGGGACGTGAACCCTTTGTTTAGGAGACACGGCTTTAATCACGATTCAGCCCTTTTTCCTTGGGAGAGTATGTTTGTTTCCATCGTGGCAATAAATCACCTTGTACATCATGTCTGCCCCATTGGACTGATTTTGTTAGCATTTGATAACTCTTCATATTTTAAAACATAATTCTCATGGAAAGGAGAAAGCCAGAACAGTAGAACATTGCACTCCCTGTATGACAAGGGCATGGAATTGGTTATATCTCATCCCATGAAATGCGTGCACCTACGCATTCATTGCTCAAATTAATTTCATGGAATTAGGTTTTAACACATTCAGTGGAGGCTGGCATGTAAAGGGGATGGTAGGGCAAAAATAAAAGCAAAAACTGAAGTAAACAAAAAATAATCCCACTTACCTTCCTGGCGCGACATCCTTCTCTTCATTGGGTCTTCTCCAGGCAGGTGGGCAGGCTCCAGGGAACTGCAGCAACCAATTCTGGCACTGCTGTCATGCCTCATGAGAGCAGGGCCAGCATTGTAGGGAGCGGCTGCTCTCACCACTCCCGAGGACACTGGAGCCCAACGCTGTCTCCAACCCACCTGTCTAAGCCAGCTGGGTTAGAGAGGTTTAAAATGTGCATGCCTGGCTGGGACTGGCAGCAGCAGAAATCAGAAAGCCCTGCCCTCCACCCTTAAAAATAAAATGGAAATTAATTTTATTACCATTTTATTATTCTATCTTTGGGGGCAATTATTAGTGGGGAAACGCTCCTCTGCCTTAATGGAGGTGCCACCCGTGCCACCCGTGGACACACTTGAAAGATTAGCTTATATTGCTCATGACTTATGCTTTCTGATGCTGGATTTATTCAAATGTTTACTTCCCATCAAGACGCCTTCAAGTGTTCTTCCAGGATGTTCAATTGGCTACATAAAGGGAAGGTGCCGTAGGCTACGGAAAGAGGCAATGGCAGCTTCCCCAGCCTCTGATGGTACTGTGCTTTGCTAGGCAACACAGACAGGCTGGGACCACAACCTGCTCAGCTCGGGTCGGACTGGCCTATAGGGCAATCAGGCAGTGCCCGACGGTCTGGTCTGATAGATCAGTGTGTGGGCAATTTTTTCAGTAGTGTGTGTGGGCTGGTTTTATAGCCAGGTGGGCTGGTTTTTACTGTTGATTTCCCTGATATTACCACAAGCATTGACTGCAGCAAAAATGCATGTAGTCTCCTATACATTGTAAAATACCCATACAGCGAGAGATTTCTAGTTCAAAACTGGTCTGCTTTGCAAATGTGGGCCCCTTTTATAGCCATGTGGCTTGCTAATGGGGGCAACTTTTATTTTGGTGCCCAGGCCTATTTATTATGGCAGTCCGACGCTAGCTCAACCTCTTTAAAGAGGATCTTCTTCTTAGATGTACCTGGTGTTCACAGTTGGAAGTAAACATCTAGTAGCAAGCTCTAGTAAACACCCTCTATTTGTTCATCATGATCTTACTTTTGTAAGAAAATAGTCTAAAAGGCAGTGGGGACACTGTCCCATGTGCCAAATCACCAAGGTAAACCAGTCTGGGTAGAGCACCCTTGACTTAGGCCTTGCTTCCAAAGGTGAGATCAAAGTTGCACCATGGAGACTAGAGGTGAGCTTTAAAATGCTCTACAAAATTCAGTTTACTCTGGAGATCTTGCCTATGAGACATTGTATTCGACTGTCATGTAGGCAAAGTTCCCACAATGATCGACCACCAGACACCTCTCCACCTGGAGGTACACAAACCTTATGCCAATGGTGAACACGTCTTGTTTTATAGGGACTCAAATCTGCCAAGGCCATAGGAATTTAGGCCGAGGATTAAAATGCATGAAAACATTTGCTCAGTATATATTATAAAACGGGGATAATGTTGGGTTTGTTGAATTCTTTAATACTGAACCTTCATGTCTTGCGCTTGGTGTCCTAACAGTGAATGGAATATTAAGGGCAGTCATATGATAAGGGCCACAGAGGGAAATGCACTGAAGGAAGCACAGAGGGCAGCAACATACATCTAGCCTGTTGTGTTTGAACATGAAGCCCCTTCTAATTAACAGAAAATATATTCCCTCTGTCTTCTTCTTGCTAGATCTTGTGGAGTTCTGCTTTCTGCATGGTTTTGCATAACTAAAAGAGCAGTGCTATGAGGTGCAGGTAAGTTGAGACGGACACCTACCTTTGGGCCAGTGGTTAATTTGTTTAAAAAAAATAAGTGCTGGGGCTCTCATCAGGAGGCAGCTTGCACCAGCCCATTTCTCCTGCTGGAGCCACTTAAAACAGAACCAACTGATAACCATCAAAGTAGGGAGAGGATATGGCGTAATGACTAGGCTGCGGATTTCGGAGCTGGGGAACCAGGTTCAAGTCTTGGCGTCAGCTTAACATCATGGGATTCTGGGCAAATCACATAATTTCCCAGTGCCTACCATAAATTAATGTGTCCTTAACTGGTGCTCATGAAAAGCACTGGTGTTGATAATTAAGTGTCAGTGCTGAGCACTGGAAACCATGGCTCAAATTAAGCACTGCTTTGGGCGTAACTGTAATTTCACCCCAGAAGAAATTGAGATACAATATATCACCTATATGAGTGCCTATCCACTGCTTACTAAATGTGTGTCCAAAATTGTTTCAATGAATAAATTAACATGTATACATAAACTGTAGCATATTATGATTACTCCAGATATATCGTGCCTCCTCATTGACTTCCTCATCTCATTTCTTACCTGGAGAAATGCACAAGGCTAACCATCCCTATGTATGCACTGGGAAGAGAAAGGAAGAATGGGAGTAATGAAGATCACCACTATCATCATCTCCTTATGTCTTTCTCCATCCCTTTCCTAACATAGTGAGGTTTAGCCTCATGCATTTCACTATGCAAGCAGTGCGACGAGGAAGGAAGAATGGGAGTAATGAAGCTCACCAGGAAGTTATCCAAGCATTACATCATCATCTCCTTCCTCTTCCCATTCCTTCCATGGTGAGGTTCAGCCTCATGCATTCAACTGTGCAAGTACTAGGAAGAGGATGGAGGAGTCACAGTAACAGATTGCCAGTAAGTAATCCAGGCATTACCTCCTCATTTCCATCTTTGTCCCATTCCTTACATAGTTAGGTCCAGCCTTACGGATTCCTTTGTGCAAGCAGGGGATGAGGAAGGGTCAGAGTAACAAAGATTAGCAGTAGGTAATTCAAGAGCTACCATGTCATTTCCCTTTTCATCCCATCTCTTACATAGTGAGGTTCGGCCTCATGCATTCCAGTATGCAAGCACTGCGACAAGGAAGGAAGACTCAGAGTAATGAAGATTACTGGTAAGTAATCCAAGCATTACGTTATCATCACCTTCCTCGTTCTAAAGAGTCAGAGTAACAGAGATTACCAGTAAATTATCCAAGCACTACCACTTCATTTCATTCTTCATCCTATTCCTTACAAAGTGAGGTTTAGCCTCATACATTCCAGTATCTAAGCACTGCGATGAGGAGGAAGACTCAGAGTACTGAAGACTACTGGTAAGTAATCCATGCATTACGTTATCATGTCCTTCCTCGTTCTGAAGAGTCAGAGTAACAGAGATTGCCAGTAAATTATCCAAGCACTACCACTTCATTTCCTGCTTCATCCCTCACATACATGAGGTTTAGCCTAATACATTCCAGTATCTAAGCACTGCGATGAGGAAGGAAGAATCGGAGTAATGAAGATTACCAGTAAGTAATCCAAGCTCTACCTCTTCATTTCCTGCTTCATCCCTTCCCTTACATAGTGAGGTTTAGCCTCATGCATTCCACTAGGTAGGTCCTGGGGTGAGGAATGAAGAATTGGAGAAATGAAGATTACTGTGAGCAATCCAGGCATTCCCTCTTCCTTACCCATGACCACCAGGTAAACAAGCACTGGTGCCGGTACAGATATGATTGTTATGCGTGGATTGCACCGCACGAGAAACAAATGCTGCATTTCATTATCAGTATACACATGGCAGCTGAGTACTCGCGTATAAACACTCAACGCGAGTCTTAATTCAACTGTTTTCAGAAAGCAGCCTTGATTAATGGAGCCACCGAACTCCATAAATTCACCCGGGCAACCGTCACAGAGTGTCTGCAAATCATTACTTCTTAAAATGATATAAACATTCAAAGACAAGAATCAAAAATAGCTTAATTGCAGCTGTTAATATATGAAACATAATTTGTCACAAACCAGGCAAAACAAAACAAAGCAGCATGCGCCAACTAAAGACAGATTTGGAATCCAGCGTGGAATAATTTGCGGAGCCAGAAACCATCAAAAGACACAAGCGGCTTCACAGGGCAGGGCGAGTGCAGACGTCACAACCCTGGCTTCATGAAACGGCGGAAGAGGGGTCACCTCGCCCTAGGCAGGGTAGAAGTGAATAAAGACTCCAGGCTCGACTCTCTGGACCGGAAGCACTGCTGATGTCACCATGGCTGTGTCAGGAGCCAATAATTGGCTGCCTCAGTGGAATGCTCAGCCCAGTGCTGGCGCCACCGTGGAATTCTTCTAACGAGAGGAAATCACGGGGCAATGAGCAAAGTTATTGGCCAACCCATTGTTTCCATCATTTATCTGAGGGAGATAAAGGAGGGCACCTTAAACAATAACATTTGTAGGTCTTGTGTCTCCAAGCATCTTTAGACCATAGATCACCTGATTTTGAGACAAATGTTTCTCAGCATGCTTGATTGTACATTGCGAGGAAATATATATTGCACATGTAATTTATTGGAGACTGGAAATATTCATCATTCACAATCTTTTTCCAGTCCTGTTAATGTGACATCTTTACTCACAAGCTACAAAACAAGAAGCATCACCGCCCTACTGGAATATCAGGAGAAGACAGCAGGAAATTTAGTGAAGCTCAAAGTAAAATTTTCTCTAATCACCACCTGAATTGGCATGAGTTTGACTCAAAATAAATGTTGCATATTAATAAAATTTTCCCACAGGATGTATTCCACATTTTGGCACACATCTGCAACTGATAAAATAACTTACATCAGAAGGAGGGTGTCATGATTTTGTGAGGCTCACTTGTACTGTATTGGATAAACTACCCCATATAGCGGCTTTTGGGTCGCCAGCTGATTTTTGGTGGATGGAAAAGTCCAAGCGATAAGGAGGCCTTTAAAAATCTATGTTTATCTTGTCACTTTTGCCACTACATTTCCTATGTCTTCCGAGAAAGTGCTACCTATGTTTTTTAACACTGGGATTAGTGTTTAGCTTCTTTCTCAGACTACAAAGTGAGAGTTTTTAAAGAGAATTAAAGAACACAGTCTTGCTGGAGTATAGGGAGTGTGAAAGGAAAGGAAAGGCTGTAGGATGTTGTGTTTTTTGAGAATGCGCAACAAAATGTAAATACCTGTAAAACAAACTGTATGCATTCAGCAGTTAGGAAAGGACAAATAAATCACATTTTTTTGTAATTTTAAAGTATGCTGGAAAAGAGACTTTAAAAGGATCAAAACAAATCCAGCCATTTTACTTGGTGATGCACAGATTATAAATATTCACCCGATCTCCACACATTATCGTTTGTGTGCTATGTAGTTTTATCAGTAAAACTATTTTTGTGCAGTTAGAGGCCAATTCAGTTTAAAATGTGCTGTCTGTAAATGACAATGTTCTACCACTTGATTCTTTGGTTACATTAAAAAATCACCTCTCCACATGTCCATTAAAGGTAGGTGGGTCACAAATGTTTGCGAACCACTGCCCTACAGTACATGCTGAGGATACTGAAAGTTATCCAATAGTTATGTGACCATAAACAAGAAAGATGCCAGTTGATGGGTTCCTTTATCAGGTCACAGAACTTTAAGGTGACAGTTTAGGGTCTTTTGGTGCTGAGTATTACGTGATTTCACCATAACTAACACATGCTTATATTAAGTGTTGAGCCCACTGCTCTATCTCCACTGCACTATCTCCAATTGAATCCAAGTAAAACGGAAATTTTGTTAATTGGGAAAGCTCCTCTCTCTTGGTCCTAGGATTGGTGGCCGCGAGAGCTGGGTGCCGCACCTGCTCCTAAACAAGTAGTGAAAAATTTGGGGTTTAAACTTGACCAGGCACTCTCTATGAAGGAACGTGTAGCAGCAATCTCCAGCTCCTGCTATTTTAGCCTTCGGCTTCTACGGAAGATCCTCCCCTATCCGCCCATCAAGCATCGCAGAACCCTAGTCCAGGCCATGGTGATCTGTCGCCTCGATTACGGCAACGCTCTGCTGGCAGAACTAGGCCGGACGCTGCTAAAGAAGCTACAGGTCATCCAAAATACCGCTGCGCGAATGATCCTAAATCGTCCAGAGGGCTCACCTTCAGCCCCTCTGTTTCTAGACCTTCATTGGCTCCCGATTGCAAAACGAGCATACTTTAAGACCTGTTGCCTTACTTATAAGGCCTTAAATGGTAAAGGTCCCAAATATCTGTCAATTCAATTCAAAAAACTTTATTCGATCATTGATTAATAATCATAAAAGTACATACATACATAAGTAATAAAACATGAGGCTACAGCAGGTTTTAAGTTAATCACATATCAAAAGAGGGTGCTTTTCCTCAAGCGTATCGATTTTAAAATATATACAGCAGTAAAAAAACAGATGTCCTGTGAATTAAGTCCAAATAAAAGCCCCATGGCCGATACAATAGTGGATACATTATATTTTTTGAAAAGCGGTTTCAGATATACTTTTCGAAGGTGGAGATAAAGAGGGCATAACAATAAAAAATGCTCCGTACTTTGCTTTGTGGTCCCATCACACGGACAGGGGGCAGTAGTATAGGTCTTCATTACAGGATACGCAACAAGCAAATGAACAATCCCCATCCGTAATCTTGTCAATACATGTTGGTGGGATCGGATAGTAACCAATTTAAGGTATCCTGAAAGCCCCATTTCTTCCTTAGTGTATATGTCGTAAAAAACATGTGAGGAGAACTGAGCAGTAGCTGCGTTACGCTTCACCATGCTAACCCTCAGAAATTCATGTTTAATCTCACTCTTCGGGATATCTAAAACACAAGAAGGGTTATCACGCACCGTGAGATTAAAAACATCATTAAATGTTCGGATAATATAGTTAAGCCAGGGGATGCGGGAACATTTGTCCATGTGAAGACAATCTAAAATAATCTTTCTTGTAAAACCAGTCTGTTCCTTAGCCCATATAGATCTCCATACTAACAGGGGTCTTAATCTGATCAAGTCAGATAGATGTTCTAGACCAACCTCCTGATGGATCAGCTTTGTTGAGGCAGAAGATGGTAAACACAGGAGTTTTTTGACAAATTTGTTTTCCTCAACCTGGAGCATGTTGTTATTACAATGGCCCCACACTCCTGAGCCATATAGGGCCAGAGCAACACATTTATGGCGATATAGGTACAACATGTCTGGTATCCGTCTTGAGCCTAACTTGGATGCAAACCTAAATATGCCAAAAGAACACTTGGCCATTTTGGCTCTTACATTAATCATTTCAGGTGTCCACATCCCCCCACTGTTAAAAGTGATACCCAGATAACAGAATTTGTCCACCACTTTTATAGTTTGGTCCATAACTGTGAAGGGCCTTAAGTTTTTAATTTTCTTCCCACAGGGCATTATAAAAGTTTTCGAATTATTAATTTTTAATTTTCTCCCATTAATAAAATCTGCAAATTTATTCATAAGTTTTTGCAACCCTAGAGGGGTTTGTGAGAGCAGAACCGCGTCATCCGCGTAAAGCAATATTGGGATGGAAAGGCCGCCAGCAGTCGGTGCATCTGCACTGATGGTCCGTAGTTCCGACTCGATTGCATTAATAAAAAGGGAGAAAAGAAGAGGTGCAAGGACGCATCCCTGCCTAATTCCAGAACCTACTTTAATACTGGGTGTACACTCCCCCGATTGCCCGTATCGTATCTTAGCCGTCAGATTCCTATAAAGTTGGGCCAAGAAATAGATAATATCCTGTGGAGCACCCATGTCCAACAAGGTTGACCACAGAAGGCCATGGTCAACCAAGTCAAAGGCACTGGTCAGGTCGGCAAAGCAAAGAAACAACGAGCCTTGTTTAGCCCGTGTATATTTGCATATAATAAGGTCTAAATTAATGCACTGTTCTATGGTGCCTAACCCCTTGCGGAATCCGTACTGAGAATCCGCAAGGATCCCTTTATCTTCTACCCATTCCTCCAGGCGACTCAGTAATACCCTACTCATAATTTTTAGGGAAGCAGTGAGGAGAGAAATCGGGCGGTAGTTTTTTGCCTCACCCCTCTCCCCTTTTTTATACACCGGGATAATGATTGATTCCCCCCAAGTCTGTGGGGCCGCAATCATTGCAGCAGCATTAAAAACCTTTGTTAACAATGGGCTCCATATGGAAATCTCGGCTTTATAAAGGTCAACGGGTACCCCATCAGGGCCCGGCGCCTTTCCCCCCTTACTGACCCGGATGGCAGCATCCACCTCAGAGACTGTGATATTAAGAGGTATGGGGATAAAAGCCAGGGTTTCCCTATCCCCCCCTACAGCTAGTCCTTCGGGGTTAAAAATACTAGTAAAATGAGCCACCCATTGTTCCTCAGATACCTGGGCAGACATTACCGGGACTTCTTCATTTTGGAGGAAGGGACTATTGACAGTGGCCAGAAAAGCTTGGTATCCTTAAGATCCACTGCCTTAGTCAGGTTGTTCCAGGCCTCTTCCCTTAGTTCCTGTTTCCTATCCCTCAGATGAATTGAGTATTCCCTTCTGAGGGTTTTAACTGCTTCCTTATCTCTGGGTTTACCCTTAAGAGCAACTTTGAGTCTTTGTAAGGATTTAGTACATTCCCTGTTAAACCATCCCCCGTTAATCCTAGGGCCCTTTGGTTTTCTTCCAGTTAAGATTTCTGCAATGTTTTTATTAATGATGTCGAAACTAGCTAGAATATCAGCATTATCCTTTTCGGGTTCGAGACAGCATTCCACCTCATCTATACAAGCAGACACAATGGTACATAGTAAATGTTCCTCATTTTGCCTACCCCATTTAATTCTAGGGCCATTGGGTCTATGTGGAACTACATCTGTCACTGCACCATGTAACGCCTTTACTTTATCCCCCCACAAGGAGAGATACATTGTTAGACAGTTATGATCGCTTAGGGCTGGGTCTACTATTACGGGTAAGGAACACAAAGCTGTAATACTGGAGGAGACAATGAGGTAGTCGATAACCGTGGCACAATTCCTACCAATAAAGGTCGGTACCGAATTGCCCTCACTGTCTACGCCAGGTAACATAATGCATAAATCCATTTTAAGCATAAGAGTGTTTAGGGATTCCCCATAAACCGAATGTAAAAAATGGGTCTGATCTTCCCCCACCTCATCCCCATGCCCACACACCCTTTTGCCAACAAATGGGCACATGTGAATGTTGAAATCTCCGCCCCACAAAATATCAAAAGACACATCACTGCGCCCATATAACCTTTCCACCTCCGCTTCAAGTTCATCAACCATATCTGTTTTTGAGTGGTTAAAGACATTGTTGTAGTGGTTTATAACTAAAACATTTCGCCCATTCCTGTGTTGTAACCACAACAACTGAGAGTGCAGACCGACGGTCCGGTGGATTTTTACTCGAACCGGTAACCTCACAGAGAGCAATATCACCATTCCACCACTGGCTCTCCCCATGTTGGATGGCTGAGCATGGCAATTATAGGCAACATACCCATCAAGATAGACATCTTCGGCCGCCCAAGTCTCCTGGAGACACAAGATGTCAAATTGGGTTATAAATTCTAACCATCCTAGACGATCTATCTTGTTATTCCACCCAGCAATATTCCAACTCGCCATCTTATATCCCCGTTCTGTTAGACTAACAGCCTCAATAGATGGTGGGGGTAAGGTGTGGACATGGGTTACTTCCCCTGGCACGGGGTCTTCAGATAGTCAGGTCGGACTTGTACTTCCATTGGCCGTGGTAGGAGTATCTGAGTTACAGTGAAGCTGCCCAGAATTACGTGTATTACCCCCAGAGCTACAAGTAGCATTGTACCCATTGGGTGAGTTAATATCAGTTGAGCCTTTTTCCCCCGTGCCTACACCCGTGTCTCCCCCTGTGTCTCCACAGGATTCCTTATCCCCCTCCCCTGTGGCTCGATGGCATCAGTCACAGTCTTCCAGGCCACTAAACACGTCAAACCTGTTGGTGGTATCTAGGGGTGTAAAAAGTTTGAGATGATCCATTCTCCTGTGTGTTAGGGAGTTGTACCTTGGGCCTATAGTATTCCACCCATACAGATCTACAGCTATAGGTGGTTGCTTGTCGTTAAATATAGGGCCGTTATTGTAGACAGGTGGACGATATGGGTTTGAGAGCATTTGCCTCAATAACGGGGGCGGGGGGGCTCGCTGTGATTGATGATTAGGTGGGAACACCACTGAGCGAGGATAAAAATATGTTAGGGGACGGGGGGTAATAGATTTACTACCATGGTCAGACGGCCAGTTAAGTATAAAATGGACGGCATTCTGATCTCTAAAATTAATGACCACTATGTCTCCCTCAATATCTTTAGGTCTTCCTCCCAGCCAAGGAAGGCGGCGGACATGGACAATTTCTCCATTGATATTATTTGCAATAGGTCTGTGTAGACTTAACCAATGCGATATTTTATTTTTCAACTGGGCAAAGCCCTCCCGTTTGTTCTTCTCCAGCTCTGGTACCCCAGTAAGGACTACTACAAAGGGTACAGCTTCTGGTGGAAGTTCTGGAAGGGGGCCCTTGTTATAATTACCTCGAGCCCGCCGCTCGTTTCCTCTCTCTCTATTTTTATTCCCTGGGGCTTGACCAAGATTATTCCGCTGTCCATTAGACGTTACAGCCAGGGACAATGTGGGTTTACTGTTAGGTCCAACAGGGTTACTCCCTGATGTACTTCCACTCATATTATTTGAGGATTGAGGCAGAATGGTAGTCTGAACAGGGGTAGGTATAGTAGTAATAGCAAAAATACCTGATGAAGAGGGTAAAATTGGGGTTTGTATAGGGGGATTAGGCAACACTTTATTAGTCACTATCTTGGTTCCCAGTTCATGTTCTATCTTCCCAAGTCTGTCTTCTAATTTACTAAGTCTATCTGCGATAGCCAGAGTATAGGTCCTCATTATAGACTCTATGCTATCGATCAAGGCCCTGTTTGAAGGTTCCTGTAACGTCACCACCGTGGGGGGGCTGTCGGCGGTGGAGATGACAGGGTCGGTAAGGGGAGTTACACATGGATGCGTAGGTGATATAACTATCCTTCCTTTATTTGTTACTTTAACCCGTCCTCCCCTAGTACTGTCGTCCTTTTTAATGCCAAAGTCTGCATGATTAATTTTCCTCTTTGGAAGGTCAGATTTTTTACGCCTTTTTGTCAGAGGAGGGCCATAGATTTTAACTGGCGTGACTTTTTTTGCCCTACTTTTAACTACTTTTGTTTGTTTAGGGATAGGGGTAATTTGTGCTTTGGTTATAACAATAGATTTGGTTGTACTGGGAGTGGTAACAATGGTTGACAATTTACTAGTAGTGCCTAAGGGTTCAAATTCGCTCGTAGGTGTTCCCTCTCTAAATATTAGAGGGATGCTGTCCTGCGAGGGGGTGCAGATATTTTCAGTAAGAGTTCCGTCCCCCGTAGAGCTAATTAACACTGGTGACACCGGGAATGGTCTATTCTTTAGGCTTTCAACCGACCGCCGTCGCTCAGCCCGAAGTTCTTCAAGGGTGGGGGTAGTTGGAAAATCCAAGAGAGTTTTCTTAAAGTAATTATCTAATTTCCCATTTATCAAACTCACCGGCTTCTCAGGGCCAGGCAACTCCGGGGTTAGTATTTCGATTGACATAATGATTGGTAATATAATGTACCCCCCAAGCACTTACACAATAGTCCTAGGCTGTTCAGTAATCGACCAGGGATTCTGGCCCAGTCCAGTCTCTGTGGGTCTATGAGGGTCTCAGAGGGTCCGCCCTTAGTCCGGGCTTTGTCCCGGGTGATGTCCCGCACACGCGTCCCGCTGACGCGTAATGACTTCAGGTCTTATGCTGACTGTGGATAGAGGGGGCGGAGTCACGGGAAGAGGCAGCAGGTGTGCTCGATGGGACACGCACAGCCTGCTGGGCCTCGCAGTCCCGTCTTCCTGCACAGCAGCTCCCCACTCGATTTCCAATGCCCAACGGGGCTCCTTGCACACAGGTTCAAAGATGCCAATGCCCAACGGGGCTCCAGAAGACAGCAGGCAAAACGGATCAAAGACTCCTCTGCGAGCGGCACCAAATATCTGTCAAATAGACTCACTAAACAGACCACTACTCGCAATCTAAGGTCTAATTCTCTTGAGCTCCTGAAGACCCCCCGAATCCGCCTCGCCCGTTCTGGGGGGAAAGGCCTTCTCATATCTTGCGCCACGCTACTGGAATATGCTTCCTATTTCCATACGCACTTGCCCCTCCCTCACTATCTTCAGGAAACAACTGAAAACTTTTTTGTTCTGATCACTTAGTGTTCTACTTCTGCTGTCGTGTCTTTTCCTCTCATACCCTCCTCAGCAGACTACTAGGTATAGCGCCGAGATGCCCCAGGGTGAGTCGTGCGCTTTAGAAGTATCCCTAACATAACATAACTGCTCCGACTGTTGAAAGTGTTCTGGTTGCAAAATATCAAATAAATGTGAAATCTGCGTTGTAAAAACAAACACACCAAATATATCACCTGTAATATTTTCTAAATATACTTTAATCATTTTGATAAAAGTCTCTATTAAAGCCGGATTTCTGGTTTAAAATATGCCAATAGGCTCTCTTCTCGAGTAAATAAACGTCAGCAATAAATAAAGATATTTTGACCAATGTTTCCTTATAAGACACATGTAGAATTTTTACAGCAAGGAAGAAGAAAGGGTACTGGAAAGTTGTTCTGCTTTTACGTGGTTCAAGTGGCAGTTGCAATTGATGGTGTACATACAAAGCTGCTTTTCCACCATCACTCAGCCTAGCAGCAAGCACTGTGATATCAAAACTAAACCTTTATAAAATATTACAATAAAATATTGATGTGCTTCACGGTGCCGGAGTGCCACAACATGCTACGGGGGGGGGGGGGGGGGGGGGATGCCCCAATGGTTTGACTGTTTACTGCCATCAATGATATTCTCACAATTTGTCAAAAATGACAACTGTTACCTTTTTGAAATTAAAAGATTGGTCACCCAGATGTATTACGATACCCTAGCAACCGACGAGCACCCAACATTTGTTCTGCTGTCTTATCATCCCGATTACAAAGTGTTGTACTTCCCTCCATTAGCTGGTACTACGAATGTTTGGGTTGAGGTGCTGTGCAATGTTGTGGATTGTATTAAAATGTTGTTTCAGGGAAAAAATACAATAAACAGATAAAACAATGAAATAATGATGTGCTTTTCTTATTAAAGGAAAGTAGTAATGTCAGAGGTAGATTTTAAATTAAAAAAAAAAGATAGAAACAGGGATTTATATAAGCAATGTAAGCTTGCGAACAGAATATGTAACATTAAGAATACTCTTCTATTTGTTACAATGATGTTGCATGTCACCATTCTATATGGTCACGTCTGTGACCATATAGAATGCGACTGATTCCAGTGTGTTATAGATTTGTATTATCAGGCTTACTGTAATGTGTCATAGTCACTGTGGTGCAGTAAAGGTGCAGTGAGGGGGTGTCCAGTAATGCTGAATGATGTGATATGACACAGTGTGATGATGAGGTGTTGGGAGGTGTGAGCTTGCGTTTCATGGGCTGCTCCATTGTGCTCTATTGTGGTTTCACGTGAAATGATTTGATGTGGCACTATGAAATAAGGTGTGATATAGAGTTTACAGTCTGTTGTTGCTTGGACCTAAATCATCCAACCGCTGTCCTGTACGTGTATATTAAATTGGGCAGTTTGTTCTCTGTTGACTGGTGGGGGCTGCTTGAGGCACATTGGAATGGCAGTATGAGACCTACCTTTGTAGAGGTTTCCTCATAATGGTGATGAGGCTTATTGTAATGCATTTTGTCCCAGTACCAGTGATGTGATGAATCTTCACTGGGTGGCTGTACTTGGTCAGAGTAAACTGTTTCTTAAATTGACAATATCAGTAAACTAGTCCCAGCTCACTGTATTACTATGTAGAGATGCATTTTATCACACTATACTTATTGAGCATGGACCTCATTGGCATATCTATCTAGAGGCATGTCGGCACATTCCCAAAACCTTGTGAATCAACAATGGGGCCATTTCCCAAAAGCATTTATGAGTTTGGTATGTAATATTGCAGGAGTACTCTTCTTTTGTTCTCATATGTTCCCTTTACTTCGGCCCCAAAAGTCCAACTGCCTAGTAATAAAAGTACAAAGAGGGCATTGTTCTTTCTCTTTGTACTAATTGTGTATGACTATTCCCTGAATATTTCCATGTTATTCTTATTTTAGATGCTCAGGACTAATTTGTAAAGGCATTTAAGAGTACATAAAAGAGTACTACATGAGTTCTCCTTTAATTACTCCAAAATACTTTGTGAATAGGCCCCCGTGTGAAGCGTCCTGCAAGCGAACCAGTGACACCCTGCCAACTTGGTCGAAGTAGCTCTCCCGATTTGTTGATGCCTCACATATGGGATGAACATGCAACAGCTCGTGTGGGGGAAATTGCCAATTTTTTTTTGTATTTATGTGGGCAAAATCCAGCTGAATTTCACAAAAGCTTACAGATATTCAGTTTACAACATCAGTGCTCGTATAGGCTCTTGAGAAGGGTAAAAACAATGTGTATCAGCAGAAATGTTTGTCCATTTGATAAAATCTCAAATCAGAATCATTATGAAAATATGATCTGGCACCGATGGGCCAACAATAGTTTACTGGTTTCTCTCCAATTAAGGAACTAACTGTCCACAAGCTTATTTGGGATAATGGTTATTCCTAAAGAAAAATAGATGAAATGGGCAACTAGAAATTACAGAAAAAAAACAGTCAGTAACAGACTTTATTAAGATAAAAATATATAAATATGCTTTTGGATAACAGAAGATAAACACTGGAAAATATTAGATAACTTAAAGATTGAGCCAGTAAAACCATAAAGAAAATAGTAGTTATCGATGATCCAATGAATGAAACACAGACTGCAATCGTACTGCAGATTTATTCACAGAGTAGGCAGGTTTAGCTTTTGCTGATCCAGACAATTTCCATCATGGATGCCAGCAATACTTTCTGATTTCACGTATGTCCCTATTTTAATGTGCACCCTATCTGCATTTTTCTTTTCCACAATGTGTTGGCTGGAATATTTGTGAGATCCTAATAGCATTGTTATTGATAGTTAGGTACGTGCTTCTCAAATAATGTAACAGAGTATTTGTTAGTTTTGTGATCCTAATGTCAATGCTTTCATACGTTCCCTATTATTCTATCTTATCCTATACATGTTTTTATTTGGACGTCTTAGACTGTATATGGATTTTATGTGTATTCCTCTCATATTCTGAATCAATACTTAAGTAGTACAGCCCACTGCCAAGGGCAATGAAGATTGTTAAAGACCTCAAACCCAAGTTTATAAAATGGGTGAGGGCCTTTATCAACCTTTACAGCATGAGGCAGAAGGACTATTCAGCTATTAGAACATTCTGTTCACTGGAGTAGAATTATCTAAATCCTTTTATTTTTTAAAGTAGAAGGTGTGTACAAGCCATTATTAGCCCTGAGTCACTCCGTTGTCTTCCATGGTGCTCTCCACTTTCCAATGCTCTGAAATGTATTGTAGTGGATGCAAACTTTAGAACCAGTTTCAAAATAGAAAGGAGGTACTATTAAACTGCACTTCTGCTATTCTTTTTAATTCTTGCAAACATTTGCATGTGGAGATGAGTGCGTTCTTTCAAGATCTATGTTTTAGAGCTGCTTTCTTTACGTTCTTTAAGAAGAAAATGCCCACAGGAAATAAGCAGTCTTCACATTCAGTATTGTGATCGTTTTATCGTTTGCAGAGTTGAATGGCTGATCCTATTGAAATTGTACATCGATTAGACTACACTGAATGACATTTGAAAATTTCAATTTCTCTATTCTCCACAACAGCCTGACAAGAATAGTATGTACCCATATGGCATTTTTTTTAGGAGAAATTGATAACATATACCCTAGTCAGGAAAAATTGTAACATATTTGGAAAATTTCTAATCAGAGAAGACATTGCTGCTATTTTAGTGAGAAAAATGCAGTTAAGAATGTGGATGTGTTGCCAGATAAACAAAGAATCCTGGAGTCACCCGCAGTTAGGAAATAGAAGACTATTTGCTAAGAGATCACAGCATATTTGTTTGTGTATATACATTTTTTTATATAGAGCTAAACTATCTGAGAGGTGTCAGTGCATTTTAGAAGCAGCAAACAACCAAAGACCTCAAACTTAGGAACACATTGACACCTGAGAGAAAGAGATAACGATTTCAACCATCAGAAATTTAAGAACCAGATGAAGGGAGAGTGGTTGGGCTGACATTGATAGGTATGCGGTGCATAGAAATAGTAAGTGGATGAAATTCTTTAAAATCTCTGTCACTCCAGTCAAGTACTGTACAAGTGTGAGGCATGAAGTTACTTTTATTTTTACATAAACCTATACAATTTTAGGGTACAGTCATTTAGGGTAAAATTACTATAACAGAGAACTCTTACTCGGAATATAAGACATCATAAGACAATGGTTGTGGAAAGGTGTCCACTGCTTTATTGTCCTATAACCCTTAACTCTTCATGGTTATGGTGATCTCGTTCTTACCCAGGAACTGGTACCAGAGTGCAGATAGAGATATTTACATGAAATTGTATTCTTCACTAGGAGTCTTTTTCTCCTAAAGCATTCTGAATGTGCTGTTTGATTCTTCATCACTCACCTGCACTAAACTTTTATGTTGACACCATCTGAAAACCATTATTATATTGTATTATTTGGAACGAATTATCATGTAAAAAAACCCACCACTGTCTAGGCTCAAACAATCTACGTAGAAGACTGTATTCTCATGTGAAAACATTCCATCATAACTAAAAAACCCTAACCACATTAGACCATTGCTTCAGTCATATTAACACTCATCAAAGCAGCATTTATAACAAACTAAAATGTAAGAATTCCAACACTGTCTATGGCTCCAGCAATCAACCTAGAAGACTGCATTCTCCCATATGGCCATTTAATTAACGTAAAAGCTCATTAACACACTAGACCATCACCTCAAAGATATTAACATAAACCTAAACAAAAAGCAACACCCTAGTTCCCAAAATATATTCAAACTCCACACACTAACCAGCTTTACCATACTTCCAACACAGTGCAGACCATATTGGTACCTTCTTCTGTATTATGCCTCTATAGTGGATCATAAAAGAGTCAAGAAAGGTAAACTTTAAACTCACTTAGTCCTTCAAAACTATGTAACACAACTGCTGCAATAACCAATACTCAAAATAACAGAGTTACCATTACATGTTAAAAATATCATGTTCAAAACTCTCATTGAATATTACTTCATTGCACCATACCTGCCAATGCTATGTGTGAGGATGGGGCGGGGCCTTGGAGGGGGCGGGACCTCCTGCCAAGAGCTACCTAAGAGGCACTCTGCCCCTCACTAACCCCCATAAAAACAAAGGTACATTGAGGCTGTCGCCAATGTCCTGAGCTGTTTTCACACCTCTTAATGGACATCGGCTGCTTGCAGCCTCCGATAACACGCTGAAAGTTCACTGTTTACAGTGGCTTTCAGCTCGTTTTATCAGCCACTGTGTGATTTCGACTCCTTCCAGGGTGACTGTGTGAAGGGAGTCGAAATCGCGCAAAAGGGAAAGACCCAGATCAATCCCACAGATAGGCAGCGACACCACAATGGTCCAGGGACATTAGCCCGAATAAAGCACACATGGCCGGAGGGTTGAGTGCGTTCCCAAAGCACCCTAAAGTTAGATGCCACATGAAGTTAGGAACACACAGCCAATCAGGACACAGCACACACCGCACATGCAAGGATCACACCCTCCCCATGCTGGACAACTAGACTTGTTAACCACTGCTCCTCATTGTGTCCATGCAAGGCCGAGACCCACCAGCATTTGTTATCAGGTAGAAGTAATTTATGACTCCATGACTAGGCCTGCTTCCCTCTTCCTAAAAAGTATCTCTGAATTGTTTTATGATGCTTCAAGAAATGTATATAATGGAGCCCAGATCCACTGTACTTTGAGACAGTTCTCAGATCCCCAAATCTGTAACTGTTCTCCTGGCCAAAGAGTTTGATTAAACCAAATGTTCCTGTTTTGCCAAACGCCTCATGTCTTTTGTCTTTTCAAGGTAATTCACATTTGAGCCACAAGTACTACAATTCGTGCTTATAAACCACTCCATGATTTTCATGGGAGATTTTTTTTATAAGGGTAGCAAACTGTCTTATTTAGAGTCTTAGTGCTTGTGTTATATATTGAAAGAATTAGGTTGTTAGGACTGGACATTCAGGTGAGGGTCCTAGAAAGTGAGTCATATAGGTGATTGCAAGGGGCGTGCAAAAAGGTTTTGAGGGGGGTCTTAGAAGCTGCCCAAATGGTTTACAGGCAGCATTCTTGATATAAGCGCGGTTTTACCTAAGATGGTTTTTATGCCAAAAATGGGGATGTATGTCGTTACAACGCACACTTTTACAACGCATGCACTTACAACGCATTTTTTACAACGCAACATCCATTACAACGCATTCCATTACATAGCATGACACTACAACGCATTTTTAAAAACTACCTTTACAACGCATTCCATTACTTCGCATACTACCTTTACAACGCATACCATTACAACGCATAATATTAAATTGCATTTAAGGTAAGTATTAGATAGTATAGGGGTAAAAATTACTTTTCTAACTCCAGGGGGTGCAACAGTAAGGTAAGTGTTGGATAGTATAGGGGTAAAAATTACTATTCTAACTCCAGGGGGTGCAACAGTAGGGAAAGTGTTGGATAGTATAGGGGTAAAAATTACTATTCTAACTCCAGGGGGTGCAACAGTAGGGTAAGTGTTGGATAGTATAGGGGTAAAAATTACTATTCTAACTCCAGGGGGTGCAATAGTAGGGTAAGTGTTGGATAGTATAGGGGTAAAAATTACTATTCTAACTCCAGGGGGTGCAACAGTAGGGTAAGTGTTGGATAGTATAGGGGTAAAAATTACTATTCTAACTCCAGGGGGTGCAACAGTAGGGTAAGTGTTGGATAGTATAGGGGTAAAAATTGCTATTCTAACTCCAGGGGGTGCAACAGTAGGGTAAGTGTTGGATAGTATAGGGGTAAAAATTACTATTCTAACTCCAGGGGGTGCAACAGTAGGGTAAGTGTTGGATAGTATAGGGGTACAAATTACTATTCTAACTCCAGGGGGTGCAACAGTAGGGTAAGTGTTGGATAGTATAGGGGTAAAAATTACTATTCTAACTCCAGGGGGTGCAACAGTAGGGTAAGTGTTGGATAGTATAGGGGTAAAAATTACTATTCTAACTCCAGGGGGTGCAACAGTAGGGTAAGTGTTGGATAGTGTAGTGTAATATTATGCGTTGTAATGGTATGCGTTGTAAAGGTAGTATGCGATGTAATGGAATGCGTTGTAAAGGTAGTTTTTAAAAATGCGTTGTAGTGTCATGCTATGTAATGGAATGCGTTGTAATGGATGTTGCGTTGTAAAAAATGCGTTGTAAGTGTAGTGCGTTGTAAAAGTTGCGTTGTAAATGTTGTTCCCCCAAAAATAGCATTGTTGATCTCACATGGATTGTAGGTAAGCCATATTAGTCTGAAAGATTTATCATTTTAAGAAAAGGTTTATGAGCAAGCTCATGTTATTTATGTACTGCCCAAGTCATGGCTCCGTATCTCAAGAGACAAGGCTCAGCGGACAAGAAATAGGTATTGTGCATGGCGTGAACTCTTGACGAAAGTGTGACTACAAAGTCCGCCCTCCCCTGAGACCTTATGGAGCCAAGAATTGGGTTTGGGCAGTACATACATAGGGTAATTTCCTACATGATGGTTTGTATATATATGCATGTATCTGATTGTGATAATTTTGCACCACTATACTGTATTGTATATTGGTAAAAGAATTTCTGAGAAAAGGAATTGTATCATGGTACATGCTGTCCACAATTTGCACTCCCCTTAGTGTTGACTGTAGTCCCCTTAGTGTTGACAGTACAGTCAACAATGAGGGGAGCACAAATTGTGGACAGCATGTGCTATGATGCAAAGGAGCATACTTTTCCGGGATATGATATAGCGTCTGGCCACACCCTTTTCCCTGCCAAAACTGATTTTCATGACCTTCTCTACCATTTATCACTTGTTCCTTTTTGTAAAAATTGAATTCCAGCCCAATGATTGCACTTCATCTGGTCTGAGGCGGAGAGTACGGCCCGGGTGTGGAGAGTACGGTCCAAGCCAGAGATGCCATCCAGACTGCGGACATAAAGATATGACTCGTAAAGGTCATCTGTGGATACCAAAAGTCGTAAAGTTAGACTTTTGCCTCAGATTGCCTTTGTGAATCGAGCCCAACATGTTGTTGCTGGGTTCTCCTCATGTTCTTAAATTCCCATCCATTTGACCAGCTTCATCTCATTTCTCAAACACAAGACTGGATCTTCAAGGAGGTTGAAGTATTTGGATATTCATCTTAGGACAATCTTAGAAAGAGGTCCCAGTCATGAGTGTTTGTGCTATTTACCATATTTCCAGAGAAATATACTGAGATGTGGCCATCAACAACTCAAGATTGGACTAATGTGACTTAATTTGTGTGGGTCTCCCCTCATAGTGGACAAAAAAGGCTTCAATATTCTCAGAATTTGGGGAAATGCCTAATCTGCTGACAAAAAAGATGCACACATTTAACTAAACATCAATGATGGTCACTGACCTCTAGTTAGATGCTGTGTTATCTACAATTTTTATTTTTAAAGACTTCCACAGCTTAATTCTATTTTATGTTACGTGAACCTGCTCACTGTCTATGAAATGCTGCTCATCAGATGTATGAGCAGAGGTGCAGTAGATTCTTTGTGCAAGTCCAGCAGGTCTGTCACGCCCTGACCGTGAGAATTTGTATCCTCAATGTTCTATAACTTCACAGGCCTGTTCGAAATTCCGTCACCCCTTCAAACCCAAGGTTCTCCAAGGGCAAAATAAAAGGTGTGTTTCTGATTCCTTTTTACCCACCCTCATTCAGCACTTCACTGTGATCTCTATTGTATAAATAGACAAATCCAGAACAACTAAATAAAGTTTTATCTCAGTGGTTCTTCCGCTGCTCTGTCAGCTAAGGAAGTAAGAAGGAGATCTTCTGGATCTGTTTTGACTCCATTAACCTATCTCAGTAGAAATGGATGGGTTTTATGGTTCTGCATTAATTTAATGGAATTGGAAAGTTACCATAAAAATCTCTATGAGGATTATCTGTTGTGATTCACTAGTGAAAATTACACAACCACTCACTTTCAAGAAAGGAATGTGAAACCATTTCAAGATTACAGTGGGTAAAATAGTAGCAATGCATTCTAGTGTGCAGTAGAAAGAAACAATCCATGACATCTCTCCTTCATCGCCTGTAACCATGCATTGAATCAAAACAGAATGGGTAAACACATGTTCACTGTCCACCTTTTTTCTTGAATTACCATGCATCTAACTTTTAATGTTGACCTACTCAAACTAAGTGCCCCTTCTTCTGTGACATTTTTCCTGTCTTCCATATTGTTTGTGCCTTGATTTTGACATGGAAAACTTTGATGAAGAACTGCAAGTGCGTGTTGTAGATCACAAAGAAAGTTTATTTTTGTGCTGGGCAATGAATCTGAAGTAATCTCATGACTGTCAATCTGTGATTACCACATGAGAGACTTTTAAAGACTATCATGAATGTCATGTGAACTGCGATTTCTATGTAGAAGCCTCTTTTGAATTGATAATCATCTTAGACCAAGATATGATAAGTGTCTCCTAGACAGGAGATGCTTATCTTCTCTCTCTGAAAATGTGGCTCGCTTAATAGTCCGCGCTATTGGTTGTCCAAATAATCAAAGATGTGTTACGTTTTTATTGACTACCTGAAAAAAAATACTAAGACCCTCATTATGAATGAATTGAGTTTTATAGAGCGCACGTAGCTGCCCTGGGGCGTCCAAGCGCTAAGAATACCAACTGAGGCTAAGGTTGCTTTAGGGAAGAATATCTAACCTACTACTAATTAATGAACAAAAGCGTTTTCAGCTGTTTGCGGAAAGAACTGAGGTCGGGGTTGGACCTTAGATGTTGGGGAAGAGCATGCCACAGCTTGGCCACATTGTAAGAAAAGGAGCGACCTCCCGATCTTGATTTCTTTATTTTCGGTACAATGGCCAAATTGGCAGAGGTTGAACGCAGATGTCTAACGGGCTGATAGGGTGTAATAAGGGGAAAATTAATTGCTGGGCCTAAAGACCAAAAGGCTTGATGTGCAATACAAAGTGATTTGAAATTAACTTTTTCCCTAACGGGAAGCCAGTGCAGTCTCCTTAGGCCGGACTTTACTGATGATCTGCGGGGGATTTGTAAAAGAGTCCGTGCGGCGCAATTCTGTATCAACTGCAGTTTGCGTAGAGTGAAGTCGGGAGCTCCCAGATATAAAGCATTCCCGAAATCCAACCGTGATTGGATCAGGCCCAGAACCACGGTCTTTCTTACTTCGAAGGGGAGTAAAGGAAGGACCTTCCTGATGACTCTAAGGATGCCGAAACAGATAGCAGATAGTCTTATTGCCTGCTGGTCAAATGACAGGGACCTGTCCAGCCAGACACCAAGGCTCTTAATGGTATCTTTAGGCACCGGGGCAGGTCCCAAACTGGGTGGCCAGAGAGTATCGATGGAAGAAGGTACGAGACGACCTAAGAGCATAAGCTCAGTCTTGTCTCCGTTGAGTTTGAGACAAGACTTGGTCATCCAGCTCTTAACCATCTCCAGACAGCCTGCAAGGTCCGCACACGCTAAGGATCCCCCTTCCTGTGCCAGAGAAACCACCAGCTGAGTATCGTCCGCGTATGTAATGATCTTAATACCATACGGATGGACGATCTCAGCTAGTGGCCTCATGTAGACGTTAAATAACGTCGGGCTCAACGATGATCCCTGCGGGACTCCACATTCCAGAGGCTTACTGGTGGAGGTGACATTGCCCTCATATACCTGGAAGGATCTGTCATTCAGGTAGGACCTGAGCCACTCCAAAGCCTTGTCAGATATTCCGGTGTCCAGGAGACGTTGCAAGAGGATATCGTGATTAACGGTATCAAATGCAGCGCTCAGATCGAGGAGGATGACTGCCACCGATCCTCCCCGATCTAAGATCCTCCTGGACTCCTCTGTTACGGCCAATAGTGCAGTCTCGGTCCCATGCTTGGGGCGAAAGCCAGTCTGGGAGGGATCGAGCAGCTGGTTTTGTTCGAGAAAAGTTGTTAATAGGCCGTTTATATATTTCGCCAAGATTTTAGCTGCCCAAGGCAGCAGGGAGATCGGACGAAAGTTGTTAAGATTCTTGGTGTCCAGATTGGGTTTTTTAACAAGGGCCCTCACCATGGCCTGTTTCCAGGCCACTGGGACTGTGCTGGTAGAGATTGAGGTGTTTAATACAGCTAACAGTGTAGGAAGGATGGTCTGAGTGGCAGAGAGTAGAATGTGTGGAGGTGCTGGGTCCCTAGGGGACCCTGATTTCACTTGATGCATGAGGGAGGTGAGATGGTCCACATCCATCTGGGGAAATTCCGCCAACATTGGAAGGCAGTTGGATATGTTTTCTTGTAGGGGACATAAAGGTGTCTCCTTCAAAGTAATCTGCTCTGAGGATGTAAAAGAGGAGTAAATGAGATTTATTTTCTGGAAGAAGAAGTTAGCCAAATCTTCACAGCGGAGCCGAGGAGTTTCGTCAATAAGTGGAGGCGTTGGGAGGTTAATAAGACTTTTTACAATCTTATAGATCTCCTTAGAGCTGGAGCTGGCCTCTGTGATTTTGTGTGCCTAGTATAGAGATTGCGCACTCTTTATGTCTTTTTTGTAGACTCTGATAGCCTCTCTATAGATGGTTTTGTCTGCTCCAGCATATCCTAATCGCCATTTACGTTCCAGTCTCTTACAGTGCCACTTTTTCATCCGTAAATCATTCGAATACCAAGGAGCTGAAATCCTAGATCTTTTTAAGGCAGTTTTCTTCATAGGGAGCGTAGCATTTAAGGAGTTGTTTATCCATTCGTTAAACATTTCATTGGCCAGTGATGGAGTCTGACCAACTGAGGGAATTGAATTTTGTAGTTCCTGCGTCCACTGAGCCAGCGGGATTTTAGACCAATTGCGTGTTTCTCGCACTGTGGGTGCGAGGGACGGAGATGTGTCCGTTTTCCATGAAAGCGGGATTAATGCATGGTCTGTCCAGGGGAGTGCTATAGGGAGGCATGCTTTCAAGTTGGGACAGTTGCTAAACACCGGATCCAACAAATGACCTTTGGTGTGCGTGGGGGATAACACCAGCTGAGACAGCTGTAGAGCAGAAAGGTCCCCAATTAATTTATTGGCGATGGAATCATCAGGTTCATCGAAATGAATATTAAAATCGCCCAATAGCGTAAAGTTGGAGGGTGAGCAGGCTAGGTCAGCGACCAGCGAGGGCAGAGAATCGTGAAACTGTTTGGCTGGGCCCGGAGGGCGATATATAAGTGCACCAGAGAAACTTGTATTGGGAGAGAATTCCAAAGAGAAAGATAAGCTTTCGCAGTCCGAGAAGGGATTAGGGGTGCAGCGACAGGTGAAACAGTCTCTGAAAATGATTGCCAAACCACCCCCTCTTTCATTCACACGGTCCTGTCTCACAATTTGGTAACCCTGCCCCAGGGTTTGAACCAACTCCGGGTCGGATTGCGAAGTTAGCCATGTCTCGGTGAGAAAAAGAACATCAGGTTTTCTCTCCTCGAGTAGCAATGATAGTTCTGTACAGTGTCTAGGCAGAGACCTACAGTTTAAAAGGGACATTCTAAACAGTTGTTGCCTGTGGGTGTGGGGCTTAACACTGCACCTATGTGGTGGGGGGTAACACTGCACATAGCATTACTGATACTAGGGGCTGTTATCATCAGGGGATCACTTAGCCTTCATTCCGCTATATAATCTTGCATATCATGTAGGAATTTGCGGTTCAACATCTTTTTCTGCATTGTGAACCCATAATTATAGGCATTTTACGAAGTCCTCCAGGTATAACCTCAAGGTATTGTCCCTGGTAATCAATGTGAGAGAACCGCACCTGTGAATATTAGGTGCGGTACTACCGTACTACTTGTAATTCTGTTTTGAGTACCCTTGAGTCAAGTTGGCAACTCATACCCAGACCTTAAAATGTTAGAGTCACAAATACCCTTCCCATAGATGTCAGTGGTGCAATTATCTGAGGACTCAAAGTATTAGCACATTAGCTGCTGCTGCAGGCACCACAAAGGTAGAACACAACTGAGAATCATAAATATGAATGCTATGTGGCCTTGAGTCAGGGTCTTTTCACACCATTGCTAATATGAACAGACATTGTTTGATGAGGGTGGGTGAAGAAGAATTTTAAAGTAGGGATATATATTTACAATCTTACAGCAGACAACAGTTATAATGTTTTAAGCACAAAACATTCAAAATAACACTTGTCAGATTAAAAGATATAATTCAAGGTATTTTCGAATAAGGTTATGTCCTTTAATAAAAATGGTGTCTACAATATATGCTTCTAAACACCCTGTACTATGTGATGAGCCCAGGTCTTATATGAATCTTTCAGATTCACCCTTAAACAAAAAGTGAATAAGTATTCCATAGTAAGAGAAACTACAATTTGGTTAACAGCAGAGGTGGTAAAAGCTATGTTTTCTGATTCACAAACAAGAATGTACTGTGTAAGATGGTAGGAGTGGGAATGGCCAAAATATTATTTTTCCTTCCAGAACTGTGATGGTTAGGAAGGAATTGAATGCAGTAAAATAATGTATTACTAGCATGCCAGTTCATACATCTTCAGTAATAGGATTTTCCATATTCTCCAACATATAGTCAAATAATATTTATATGCAATTACTCACCAACATATCCTGGTGTTCCACAGGCAGTAGACATGACATCTCCTTTGCCTTCCATTTTTGACAATCCAAAATCACTAATCATTATTTTGGATTCTTCATCTTGGCTGTAGTACAAGAGGTTTTCAGGCTAAAACATGATCAGTAAACATTAGATTTTAAAGCACATACTGTTTACACGAAATAAAAGACTTAAAATATACACTTTACACGAAAGGAATACATGATGGTCTTACTCTCAAAGAATAGAGCTTTCTGAGTCATTGTGAAACTTATGTGATTTTCTAGAATAGTGGAACGCATTTGAGCCATAATACTTTCTCATGTTACTTTGTCAGTCTTAATTAGTTTCAATTATATTGGAAATGCAAGGTAGAAATAGCAGTTTGGCAGAAACACTAATCAATTAATTTTTTATAAATTAGCTTTTCAACTTTATCTAACTCTGCAATTGTGCAGTGGCATCCAAACATTCCAACATAACAAAAGTTGCCTGCCCCATCGTCACTACCAAATTGGTCTTACATTTCCATGTTAAATCGGTATGTCTCCACAATAAGCTCAGCTGTCTCTATTCCCAGATACTTAATAACAAAGGGAAGTAACCTTTGGATTCATCTCACTATGAATTGCGATTAGGAAGTGGCAGCTTTGTCTGTGATACACAACTCCTAGAGGTATTGGTTAGTTCTTACCCATGGGCAACTTCTCAAAGATTTGACCATTTTCCCCAATTCCCTTATTGTAAAACTTGCCATGCTCTGTGGTACAATCTCCCAAACTGCCACTCTTTATCCTAATGGTAAAGGGATGTTAATCAACGACTAGGGACACAGCATATGGGATACCCTCTAGAAGTAGAACAGGGTCTTTGTGATGACCAAACCTTTTAATTCTAGATTTCGCTGGCATACTCTCAGGTGGTACAAGTTAAGTCAATAAAGAGAGTAATGTAAATGTGTTTGCACATTTTGTTGCAGTAATATATTGGTTCTTCATGTATGATTATCCTTCTCTGCCATTATAAAAGTCCTATTGCAAAATTAGAAAGCCCAAGAACAATGTTTACTCAGCAGCAACTCAGACTGGGAATTGATGCTGTGCATTTCTCACAGTGCAGGCTGGGACTCACGATGTAAATACCCTGGCATCTCCTTTGTCTAGCTTCTCATATTATATTGAGACACAGATCTGCTAGGTTATTCCATGAGACTGCAGTTAATTTGGCCATATTTGTCCTATGCCATAATGATTCCTAACTCCCAAGATATTATGGGAAACGTAGTTTGGGAGCAGAAGTTATTTAATATTTTGTGAGTTTAAGAATGCCATGTCTACAATTTTAGGTATAAAGGGCTTTAATGACATAAAGAACAGTGGCAAAACCATCTGTTTTGTACCGCCATGTAACGTGCTACAAGGCCCCTCAAGCTTGGGGAATAAAACACAGATGGCAGCCATATGAAGCACAGATCGAGGCAGGTTGCACAGAGGCAGGGCACAAATACTGTTTGTGCATGTGTGCGCATTTCTGTATTTGCACACTAATCTATTTTTTTTTAAGGAAATATAAATAGAAAATATGAATAGAACAAGTGCAAAAAGAAGAAAAATAAGTTATCAAAAATCTTTTGTGTGTCAAGTTGTACTGCAATATTTATGTGGATTTTAAAGTTCAACGTTTATATACATTTTGTTTAAGTATGTCTGTAACATGTGAAGAAGTCATAGCTATGTCCATCAGTCAAGTGATATGATTTGTTGTCTTATATATGTTTTATGTTACTTTGTTTGCAGCCCTGAAGAAGGTCTCTTGGCTTGTTGCCAAATTGAACGAAACACGTTGGCTGCCTTTTTGTGAAATTTCATTTGGATTTAAAAATAAAGGATTGAAAGAAAATATAAAGAGACTGAAAAGTTTTTTGTTTAAGTGCACTGCTCTTTATGAAATAACATTGGCAAAACCATCTGTTTTGCACCACCATGTAACGTGCTACAAGGCCCCTCAAGCTTGGGGAATAAAACACAGATGGTAGCCATATGAGGCACAGATCGAGGCAGGTTGCACAGAGACAGGTCACAAATACTGTGTGTGCGTGTGTGCACATTCCTGTATTTGCACACTAATGGCTTTGCCAGTGCTTGTTTTCCTCAGTAAGGTGCCTTAGGAGTTAATGGTATGAACAAACATGGGTCCTGTGCTCACTGTGCTGTAGGACTCAAGGTGTATCTCAGTCACACAAGACTGAGACCAGTCTAGAGGTTTCTTCTGTTCCCAATCAGATGGGAGATGGCTTTGCATTGAAAGCTAGACTGTTAGCACTGGCAACGAGCTACGGCTGATTTCCATATGGTTACTTCCTGTCCATAGTGGTGCAAAGAATAAAGATACAATGGATGAACTGGAATATGTTCCAGACTAATTACTAGGCCTTGGGTGAAATTGTAATTAAACCGGAATAATTTAATTTAAGTAATTACTCCATTACATGTGTAATGTGAAATTACCAAATTATGAGATTACGCCAGGATGAGCAATTAAGAGTTATTTGGGGCTAAAATCCTACTGCAGGAACACAGGAACAACGAGCTACTGCTGTCCGCCGTGTCCTGTAGTACTATTATCTCAGAGAAAAATGCATCCTTAAGCCTATTTTGGACGTAAGTGTGCATTTAATTGCACTCTATTTTATATTGTTTGCCTCAGCTACTTGATATGACTCAATGGGCTGAACAGTAGCCACTGACATATGCAGTTTCGTGGCCATAAGTTTGCATTCCAGAAAGGCAGACTCATCTTCCTGAGATGGGTGAACTGAATGGCATAAATTATGTAACAGTGAGAGTGATTACTTATAGGGCCTAAAAACGGCCCAAATGTGGTATTTAGAGCTATAAAAAATCAGTCATTGTTTTTATTTCTATATTAGTAGTAGAGATCTCTCTGGAAGGATGAAAACCTGCAAATATTTAATGTATGTAGAAAACAAGTTCTAAATTCCAGCAGTTTTATGTCCTAGCGTGCAATCTCAAAATAAATCACAAACAACATCTCACAGAGATGCTAAAGAGAAAAGACAGACTCAATTTAGGAGGACGACTCGAGGCTAAAATTTGGAAAAGTCATTTGCATCACACTGCAATACACAGATGGCATTCAGGACTCATATTTGTGTGATGATTTCGAATTTTCAGACTATTAAACGTGCAAAAAAGCACCACATGAGTCTCTCTGATAGATGTAATCCCGTGGGTCACATAAATGCCTGCTGGCTGCTTCAAAACATTTGGGGAAGAAAACATTTGCAGCCATCACCTCATCACTCTCCACAATCTAATCATGGTATAGCTTAGAAACTGCTGCTGTTTTTTTTTGGCTGCTCACTTCTAAGAAACGTGTTTTTAAGTATGTCCAGAAAATGGGGGTTGTCTACCGCCCACACATTGGCGTCACAAAGTAATTAGCCATAATACGTGTTCTAGCATCAATAGGTTTAATAGAAACCAGACTGTGAATTTCCCGAAAGAAACTGTGCCTTGCTGCTATCAGAAATAAAGCTGAAAGAGAGCCTGATGGTGGTCTTTTACGGATAGGGACTGTGAGAAAGTGAGCCCCTGGTCTCCAGCCAGTGACTGACACTTCCCTTAGCCCAGATGAAAGTAGGTCAGATGAACATGCCTTATTCCTAGAAAAATAACAAGACTTATGTTTGGTCAGTACTGACCACTCTTTTATCTCTATGACGTGTTAGCTGTGCACATGTTGATGATCTACAAATAACACATCAGTATTTGTGAAAACAAATGGATGTATGTAGTAGATGTGTGAATTAAATGAAAAAGACAAGAGACCCTATAGGTTCAATGAACTCAACACATGCCAAGTAGACTGAGCAGACAAAGGAAAATCAATGGCCACCTTTGAATTAGAACTTTTAAGAATCAAATACTTGTTAATGTACCAGAATTATGTTTACATGCAAAAAGAAAAGTTTTAATTGTGCTCTCTTTGATTCCAAGTCACTTTCAATTTGTTAAAATCCGATTCTCCTTCCTCGGAGTGTAACTTGTATTAGGGAGCAAAAATGTTATGTCTAGTTTTGCAGAGACCCCGCTGCTTCCACGAGCACCATCGGGGCACTTTTAGTAAAATTGCTCATTGCCTACTGAATAAACCATGGCATTGTGGCATGGCCAACATTCAGCAATTTTCCAACGTTTTCAAAGAAAAACTCACAAAGTTGGGAGTTATTTAAAAAAAAAAGTAAATTAATGTCCGGATATGCTGAAAGTTTTTCCTTGTTTGTAAGGGAAAACTGATAATTTTTCCTACCTGGAGCTACCATGTAAGCACACCTGTGTAGTGAAAAACAGAGCAGATATGGTGTCATAAGTCCTGTCCTAAATAGGAAAGACCATCTATCGCCATGGTGCCAGATGTTTTGTCAGTGGCGGGCGGTGATTCTCAACACTGGAGTGCTGAGGGACAAACCTGTGGAGGCTACAAAGATAATTAAAATGAAATAAATATGTACTTACCAGTGTTTTGCTCTCCACCGTGTTTTCTTCTTTCTTGTGGCATCAGCATGGAGCCTCAGTCAACCTCCTTCTGCAAATCCTGATGCTGCTCTCATGCTGCAGATGAGCAGCATGACAGTAGTGCCAGGATTGGCTGGAGTGGTTTGCCTTGACGCTACAGCACGCACAGGAGGCCTGTACCTGCTCTCCACCCAGCTGTCTGAGACAGCCAGTCGGACAGGGTTACGCTGCGCAAGTCAGGCTGGCCCTTGCAAGACAGCCAGCCAAAGTGACTTGCGCAGGGTAAACTGGTGGAGTGAGCACCACCCCCCTGCTGTCAGTCAGCAGCAATGTCCCGCCCCCAAACACTGCTCGGTCTGGGAGCAGTGAAAAATGATTACTGTTTAATTTTCACTTTTGCTGCGCCTGCTGCAGGGGGACGATGCGACTCTGTCCTAATGGGGAGACTGCCGCTGCGTTTTGCATTACAGTGCCGTTATTTCCAATGGCACAGCTGCTTGAATCTCTGCCCTCAGAAATACAGCAGCTTCCTCATTTCTAAGCAATACAGGTGAACAAAGATTTGGGCAGATGGGACATCCACTGGTTTTTGTAAGGTGTCTTGTTATCACCTGTACCCTAGGCCCTTGGATTGGTATCTACATCAATAAAGTGTAACTTGTTATGTTTTATTGCTGCATGCATACATGAAGTTGATTTATTACCACTGACATTCACCTGCTTTTGATATGGATAAGGACATTTGCATATAAAACAAAATGGATTTCAGCAGAGATCATGAATGGCAACTGGTTGGCTGCAGTAGAAGCCAAAACAGAAGGGGTGTTTTATTGAGGCACTTGGCTAAAATCCTTCCTATTTAACAATTATTATTATTATATCTCAATATAGGGATATCTTGTGCTTTCTGACACTGTTCATAAATGTCAATCTCTTCAGTAATATGATTCAGGGATTGTGTGGGGTTCTGTCACAAGTACCTTTGGCGTTTTTCTAAATGGATCTTCACATCCGTATAGCAGCATTCAGTTTCTAAAGACCTTTCTTATAAGTCGTTTGATTTAATTGTTTTAACCAGCACTTGTCTAGTGTCTTATGAAAATATTATCAAAAAAGGGGGTTGCAATCAATGAAAATTATATCTCAATTTCGCAGATATATAGTGCCTAATATGTTGTTTATGGAGCTTAGACATTAGAAGAAGCAGCAGGAACAGACACTCTGATGCTGTGACAGGGATACACTGAGATGGGGCATAAGACTGACAGTTGTGGCGCCACACTGCTACTGGTAGTGGTAAACACAGGGTCAAGTGGCAAGTTACCACTAGGATAAGCAGACATCATCATTGAGGCTGGGGAGATGCAAGGACCGGAAATGCTCCCTTTCAACTTGGACATTCAGTTATATGGCTATTGATGCATGCAAGAAATTGAGGTATTGGTTAAGGGGTGTGGGAGCCCCACTCAGGTAACAACCACAATCCTTGTGTGAAAGACAAAAGTCACTAATGCAACCAGCATTTAACTCTCTGGTAACTTGGCACGAAAGCAGTCAGGCTTAACTTAGAGACAATATATACAGTATTTATGCAGTACACAAAAAGTAGTAAAATAACAACCCAATGCATGAAAAATACCAAACCAATTTAGAGAAATAAAGCACATTTTAATAAAGAAAATGATACATGAACAGCAAAAATCCGATCAGTATATTTAGTTTTCAAGCTTTAGGGAAAAAATTGCCTAAAAGCATAAAGCACCCCTCGAGGTCCTCTGGTCACGCTAGACCGGAGGGAAGTCATAAGCTCAGCAGGCCGATCGCAAAAGAGCACGGGTCAGATACAGGGGCCTGGTTGAAAAGTTACCTTCTAAGTCTGGCCTAAAGAGTTCCGTTTGCAATAGAAGTGCCCACGTTAAAGGAGACAGAGTGTTGCGGATGGTCGTTGATGTAGTGCGGAGAGCCGGTTGAGCATCGCAGACGCTAGTTGATGTAAGTTTGCGTTGTCGGTTGTCACGGGTTGTCGTTGCAGTAGCGCGAAGTACAGGTCTTATATTACTGGTCACCATGGACTGTTGTTGTCAGCGCCAGGAGCAGGATTCAATGGAGCTTCATGCTGCCGGTCATTATTGGGTGGCAGAGTGTCAGCTGGAATGAGCACGCTCGCAGTCATGAGGGCCCCAAACTTCAGGACTTTCACAGTTTCTTTGAGAGGAGTACACTCTTATGCCAGCCAAGGGTCCAGGACCTGGGAAGTCATTTCTTGGGGATCAGGGGCCCACTCCAGCAGAGGTCAGCAGAGCTCAGACAGCTTCAGTTATAGGTCCAGGCAGGTCAATTTGCAGCCGGTCAGCTGGGCAGTTTCAAGGAGGCTTCTGAAGCTTGTTCTGTCTCTGTAGCTCACACAGAAGGTCAGACAACTGACCATTTGAGTCACTCTGGATAGCCTAAGATGAAGACAAGCAGGTCCCTTTTTCTTTTCAAACAGCAAGGCAGTCCTTCAGGCAGCGGGACATGCCGCTGGTATCAGGGCATTCTTTCTTCTGCAACTTCCACAGATCCAGGAATGTTCTAAAGAGTAGCTCTAGAGGTCTAATATTTATACCTGGTGCCGGCCTTTGTATGGGGGTATTCCCTGTCCTACCCCCAGAACTGGTTCTGGAAAGTACTTCCCCTGTCAAGGCACCAAATTATCTGGGGTGACAAAAGGCAGTGTGGGACTGGTTTCAGATTCTTTCGCATGTGCCGGAGGCACAGCCCTTTGAAGTGTAAATAGGGCTGGATACAACCCATCCTCAGTCATCCTGCCAGGATAGCCCATCCCGTCCACACCTTTGGGTTACTGTCTGGAAGCCCTACACACACCCAAACAGCAGAGCCATTAACAGTTATGTGACCCAGGGCATTGGCAGGGAGCACAAATGGTTGGGCACAAGAAAATGGCACCTTTAAAAGTAGAATTTTTAGAGTTCAAACTTAAAATCTGACTTTATCATTAATGAAGATTGTAAATTACAACTCATTTGAGTGTAAACAGCATATCTCTACCTGCTCCCAATTTAAAGTTAGCCCCTATCAAATGTAAAGAGGTAACCCAATATTAGTCAATGGGATAGATATGCCTTACAACAGTGAAAAACGACTTTAGGATTTTTTCTGTGCCAGGACATATAACACTTTAGTACACATGTCACACTTTGTATGAGCCTTTAGGGCCTACCTTAGGGGTGACTAATAAGTATTAACAAGCATTGGCATAGCCAATAGGTCTCGCCTTTGGGGCCTTATAAGTGTTTAGCAAGAGCTATTGACTTTGCCAATATCTTTAAGCTGTGCTGTAGAGAAGTGTGGCTGCTGTGCAGCATGCTGAAAAGTTTTAATAAAAAAGTGTCAGAATCACTTTAGTTACCTTATATTTGACCAAGAAGGCATTATGTACAACTGAACGACCATATTAAATAAAGTTTTTACAATAAAAAATCTCCTCAGTTTTCTTTTGTTCTTGCAATGCTGGCAACTTGTTTCTGCCTATTCCAATGGTTGTTTGTTAAAGCTTTTATTTGAGGGGGCATAAACAATAGGAGGGTGAAGGTTGGGAACTAGTACCTGTATTATAACACTAACAGCGGCCAGACACTAGGGGAGAATCAAGAGATGCCAGATTCCGAGAGCAGGTCTGAGGTGGTGCTGAGTGATGCTGAGGTGGTAGTGGTGGTGGTGGTGGTGATGACGACTGGTGCGGAGACAATGCTGAGGTGATGCTGAAGGATACTCAGGTCTTGCTAAGTGATGATGATGTGGTGGTGTACTAGTGCAAAGGCGATGCTGAGTGATACTGATGTGGTGCTGAGTGATTCTGATGTGGTGCTGAGTGATGCTGTGGTGGTGCTGAGTGATGCTGTGGTGGCGCTGAGTGATATTGTTGTGGCCCTGAGTGATGCTGTGGTGGTGCTGATGATGCTGTGGTTGTGCTGAGTGATGCTGTTGTGGCCCTGGGTGATGCTGTGGTGGCCCTGGGTAATGCTGAGGTGGCGCTGAGTGATGCTGTGGAGATGCAGAGTGATGCTGTGGTAGCCCTGAGTGATGCTGTGGTGGCCCTGAGTGATGCTGTGGTGGCGCTGAGTGATGCTGTGGAGACGCTGAGTGATTCTGTGGTGGCGCTGAGTGATGCTGTGGTAAAGCTGAGTGATGCTGTGGTGGTGCTGAGTGATGCTGTGGTGGCCTTGAGAGATGCTGTGGTAGCCCTGAGTTATGCTGTGGTGGCCCTGAGTTATGCTGTGGCGGTGCTGAGTGGCCCTGAGTGTAGCTGTAATTTTATGCATTGTATTATATATCTGGATGCAATGACAGAAGCAGCAAAATACTAGTCGGGCGGCAAACCATATATGCTAAGCGCAGGTTTTTAGCTTACATGTTTTTGAGCAATGCCCTTAAGTACATCGACCACGCTCCTTTGTCTTTGACAGACCGCACCACCCCGTTTTTTCATCCCACTTAAACCCCTGAGTATTATCTATGAGTCAGATGCACACTAATTACTTTGTGACACAAGTCTTTTCTATTAGCATTTGATCCGCCCTGAAATCTTCAACAATACAATCATGATGACTCCGTGGAGCCACTGATCTTCAAATTGGGAACAACAAAACCACTTTCCAAGGTATTTGACAGTCCTGGTGTTGTAAGCTACAAGTCTTGTCGATTGAAATCTTTATTGACAATCTTTATTGATACTTACAAGCTGTATTCATTCTTGCAGCTTGTTTAACATCGTCATTTGGCTGGTCCATCTATTGCAATTCAAAGTCTGGGAGTCACCTTTATCATCAGGTACTTCATTTTGCTCCAATATAGTTGTAACCTTGCACCACTTGTAGGGAGTTTGGTCCAATGATAATGACACCACACTTTTTATTTATTTTTTTCCAACTAGACATTTTCAGTCCACGCCCTGAGGATAACCCGAGAACTGTGTAGGGTTTGAAACGCGTTGGCATGATGGCTGAAGGCTACTAGTGACGTTTGGGCAACACAGGGGAAATAGCAAAAGACATTAATCCCGAGCTGTGACATGACCCTTGAGATTATTTAGTCAGCTTCAGCCCAGTATACAGGCAGGATTCTTTAATCCGTAGATGTTCGCCTGTTGATCATTTTTTTGTTTTTTACATATGGACTGGTTTCCTTCAATGTATAGGAGGCCAATGAGAATATAAATGGTGTTCTTACTGTATATATTTGTATATTGATGTTATGTTTCATCACTGTTTAGGTCCTGTGATTTGTTTATATTTTATGTATTTTTGAATGTATTGAGGTCATAAGGAATCATTGTGTTCTCTTTGTCTTGATGATATATGTTTCTCTTTGTCATGACGAAATATTTGCTTGAAAAAAATGTGATAAATGATTGAATTGAATGTGATTTAAATCACGTGTACTTAGAACTGATTGTCTAGGTTCATTCAAGTAATTGTGCAATATCCTATCTGGCCACTTGTTTGTTTTCAATAATTACTTTCAGCAGCATCCCTGGTCTCAAAATCATATAATTCAAGTGAACTCTTCTCAAGTTTCTTTGCGCAACCGTTAGCGGTCGCACTATGTACGAGTCCAGTCACAAAAGAGAGCTGTGCGACACTGAGACTTCCGGACAGGTTATGGACACGGGTAGAGTTTTAAGGGCAATAGGAGCCCATCACTTATGCGTAATTAGGGTATGTAGTGTACAGGAAGTGACGTACACGGAACACTGAAAAGTAAATGTTCCGTCATGTTTAGAACAAGCATGGAAAGTGCAGGTGTAGAGGAATCCTCTGACAAAGTGAAGCGAAGCTGAGGGCCCTCAAGGAGGAAGGGCCAGAGGTTCGGGGGAAGGGGAATGAGCCATCCCTGCAGGTGGAACAGCAACCGGGTCCTGTGGACGAGGAAGAGGAGCTGCAGCATCAAACCCAGGCTCTGTGGGGGAGGTATGGGCATTGAAACAGGACGACTCTACACGGGGACGGCAAAGTAGTAGGACTAGACTAGTCCGTGCTAGTAACATTTTGTAGAAAGTGCAATGAATGCATAGAAGTTTGGAGTGGTAGGACTCTGGCAAATCAGTGTTAGTTTTAAAACAATTTTCTCGCAAAGCGGCCCCAGTTATTGGCGGAGCATAAACGAGCTGTCAGCTACACGGGGTGGGTGGAGCTGCTTTAGAATTTTTTTTGTTGCCCGTAGATGCGCCCCGTGAACCTACGAACAGTGTAGTTTGATTTTTAGTATCAACAGCGTCTCAAATTATGCACGTAGTAGGGCGCTTGCAAGTGTCACAACACATTAATCAGCATCTGTGGCAATCGTTCTATTAAAGATAACCCTTGCTAAGATTGGCTGCCCTGCGTGCGCACATCTTTACGCCTGCGCAGTTAGACAACAGCGAAAAGCACTAGCAAAGCCAATAACTCAGTATTGAGAGCCTGATGCCTATTGGCTTTGCTAGATGGCAGTGTCCGGCAGCCAATGGAGATTTTGAAAAAAAAAATGATGTAATAAGCAGTGGAGGCTCTTGTGATAACCTTTCAGGGCTGTTTTATGCGTAGATGACTGCAGTTCCTCGAATGCACAGTAAATTGATTGTATAAAAACAATTAAAATGTTAATTTTTTTGTTACAACTTAATTTAATCCAGAAGCATCTGAAAATGTTTCGAAGTATGATTTTTTTTAACAAAGTCAGTAGGAAGTATAGCACAAACAAACAAGCAAATGGTGCGTGCGAAAGTGATCGCGAGCAAGACCAGGCGCGCGTCTGCGAAAGTGATCGCAGGGACGCACTTTGTGGTGGGGATGGGGCAGAGCGAGGCACCTGGGAGAGCGCTGTAAGGCTTTATGAGCCATGACGGCCAGACGGAGAAAAGACAGATGGCGGCTGTGCGCATGCACATGCTCGTGAACGCAAGCTTGAGGCCAGAAAAAGCCTCTGGTAACACTTTAAAAATCCACTAACTAAATGTCTCGCAGAGCAGCGCACGCACTGGCTCAGGCGAGACCTACAAAGGGAAGTTTAAACCTGGCAAAAAGATTACTTTGCAAGGGCGAAATGACTGCAGTGGCACACATGAGACATGACTCAAAAATGCTACCTTAGTGGGTAGCACTCTGAGTGCTGCAGGCTCACTAACAGCATTTAATTTACAGGCTTTGGGTACATTTAGTACCATTTACTAGGAACTTAAAAGTACATTAAATATGCCAATTATGTGTAGTCCAATTTTACCATGTTTGAAGGAGAGAGCACAGGCACTTTAGTACTGGTTAGCAGTGGTAAAGTACCCAGAGTACTAAAGAAACAAATTCAGAAAAACAGGAAGAGTGAAGGCAAAAGGTTTGGGGTAATACCACACCAAGGATGTCAGCTTTAACAACACCTATATCAGGATATACAGATTCTGAAACCAGGAATACGCCATACACTGAACAGTTACAAAACAAATACTGTGGAAGAGGTACATATTGAATGGGGAATCTATCTATACAAGGCTAGAGAAGAAACGAGACAGTAAAATACTCACAAAAGGACTAGGTACTCGTTTTAAGTGATTGATAGACATAAAATAAGAAGCACAAACTGCGTAGATATTGCATTTTAGTGGATTAAAGCACCCCATGTAATGTATTAAAGGCCTAAACTTTAATATACTTGAATGTAAGCTATCACTTGTATGTCAGCCAATGGGATGAAAGCAATGCACACAATGGCTAACCCTCCATGCTGGAATCCACCAAGCATTTCAGCACCTAAGGCAGTGCACTAAAATAGAACATAATGACTCGACAACACCACACTCTTGTGAAATGAAAGCAGCAGCACAGACAACAATCTTAACTTTTAACATCACACTGAAAAGCAATGAACACAGTGACCAAGGCCATATGACACTCTTCAACAGAAGTAAAGGCAACCAAAAAGCACCTACGATATCACTTAAACATAATGTAAGATAATGTAATGATTGTACCAGGTGAACTCTATTGCTTTCTCAAACTGATCTCAACTCTCATATGTCTCAACATCCAATATTCCAGCACAAGAGAACCCACTAGATGCACTAGCAACACCCCATCAAAGCAACCGAAACAACGCCAAGAGCCATATAGCCTTCACTCTCTAACAGCACTGAACAGTGGTACCCTGGTGCTCCTCTGTTCAGGATCCATGCACCAGGCAGCCACTAAGAACCATGAGTCCCATCTGCTCCTACTAAAGCACCCACTTCAAATCTGTCACGTCTGTCTTAACCTGCACCATAGCAGCCTCCTGGTGAAAAGTCGCCCTCGCCCTTCTGCAGGCATGAAACCAGCTCAACACCAAATGACAACCAACTGACAATGAGTTGCTCTTTAGACCTCACGCCTGCTGCATGTACTACTGACTCTACCCATGACTTATGAAAGCATGTCCTTCTCAGCTGCCTGAATACCCTCATGAAACATGTCACCTTATTCGTACATGCATGTAGTACCTAAGCATTGATACCGCCTTGGGACTGGTTCTGAAGATACCAAGAGTCATGCTGCAATGCGCACCACACTCTGACAGGTGAGATATGTGTGTTAACTCACACTCCAAAGAACCTAGAACAATTGCTGCACTCTGCGGCAAAGCATTTCGGGAAAGCAGGAACATGCCGTCATTTCGCCTCAGTGACAAATCCGTCCAATAAAATGAATGGTATTATAATATAACAAATCAAAGCACAATCACTAAGTATCGCTGGACCTCTTGATTGGGAGATTCAATTGGTTTACAATACTATATCAGTAGAAATGGGGTGTGCATGTATGCATGGATTAAGTATGTGAATTTGCTTTTATGTAAATATGTGAAATTTTTGCTAAATTAAGTAAATATACGTGTAGTTATGCAAAATGTAAATCCGTCATTTAGCAATATATTTTAGAGCAAAAAGCATCCTTTATGTGAGAATGCATTTGGTGCAAAAAAAGGGCAACTAAAGCAACATGATCAACATCCACTTGTGTTGTGTTGGTCCGATATTTTTTTTTACAGCAAAGGAAAATCTAAAATGGTAAATGTTTATTGAGAATTGTGCATAATTATGCAAAGTGGCATCATTGTGTAGTTTTGTTAATTTCAAATAACAAGCGTTACAAAAAAATCCAGAAATTACACAAATTTGACCTGTGTAATTTAATTTTTGCTCAGGCCTCAAAAAAGATGATTAGTCCAGTCACAATAGCCCCCTGCTGGTTCACATTAGGGGGCATATTTACAACAAAGTGACGGAGTGTGGCGTTAGCCTTCCTGGCTTAACGCTGCACCCCACCTCTTCAGAAATCCAGGGCTGCACCATATTTACAACAATATGGTGCAGTCCTGCACAACGCATCACACATGGAAACATTAAAAACGAGGAGAAATAAAAAAATTCTTCTTTTTTTGCCTGTTTAAGACCAGGTTTTCCCTGGTATCAATTTTGGCGCTGCCTCCTATTTATGCCACCCGTGTAAACAGGGGGCAGCGTCAAAATCAATGGGTGTTGGTGTGGAACGCCCACTGCAACACCCATTGCCCTCCCCTTTAAGGTAAGTACAGCGTGAAAGGGTGCCTTATTTACAAGGCAGCATTAAGTGGCTTAACGCTGCCTTGTAACTAAGGCAAAGCCTCTATCGCCATTAAAAGTGAAGTTGGGGTGGCAATAGGGGCTTGTAAATATGCCCCCAGGTGTAAAGCAGTTGTAGTAGTCTTGTGGCACATATGCAAATATATTTAGGTCAGGAGGCCTCCTTGCCACACTGACCCTGTCTAAGTGATATTAATATATTTAGGGGCAGTGCGCAAATACTTCCTATTTTTATTGTTCAATTATTTGTTTCTTTCTTTGTTTTTTTCTACAAACGGGAGTCCTTTCGAGCACACGTGCCTAACCACCTTTAAGGACTTTTCATCCTAATATTCAAAGAGGAAATTGAGTCTATGACCCCATAATATCAAGACTTCAAATCCATACTGTACTTATATATAATTGCTTTTCAGTTCTGCACATAAACATTATTAAATTGGCTGTATATGGTAGAGATTAGAATTCAATATTTCATTTAAATTAACTAGTTGTTAAAACTAGTTCATACTTATACAAATTGTAAAATCAATTACACTGTAGAACAATTTCTGTTAGTGCAGAAAAATGGCTATTGTTATAACACGCATTGGCAAAGCCAAGAGGTTTTGCACTGCCCTCCAGCCTTTTTGGTTTTTAATGTTTGTTTTCTTTTCAAAACGTTATTGTTGCAGACGCTGCCAGGCCAGTAGCAGAGCCCATAGGTCTGGCTTATAAGTGGAAGTGCATGAATGCTTCCAGATGTGCAGCCACTCCTACAGCATTCATACACTCTGTTCCTCATTATCCATGCACACTGTCATTCATTCTTTCACCCATGCATCTGTTCATCCACTCATTGATTTATGTTTGCATCAACAATACCACACAGAGATGCTCACCAATCAATGAAGAAGCACTTTAAATTATAAACAGATTCTAGTCTGTGAGATGGCTTCCAGTTTTCTGTGACTGGTAGTCTTTGAGAGATGAAAGGGTGCCATTGTCAGCGTGAGATCTTTAGCCCATGAGGAGTGTGCACCTGCTGTCAGTAGTGAGACTACTAGTGTGAGAGGTGTACGGACTCGGTCAGTAGATTGAGACTGCTAGTCCATGTGTGGGGTGAGAGTGCTTTCAGTAATATATTACTGTTAGTTTGTGTGGGATGTAACAGCGCTGTCTGTATTGTGTCTACTACTCTGTGAGGGACACAATAGTGCTGTGGGGAGTGTCCTACTGCTAGTTTGTGAGGGGTGTAAGTGTTAACGGTAGTGTGACACCACTAGTCTGGTGTGTAAGTGATGCTTTTGACAATGTGAGAATGTGAGACTGTGAGGAGGGAGAAGGGGTATCTGCAGTGTGAGAATGCTACTTTGTGAGGGGTGTGAAGGTATCCAACAGTAGAGTGAGACAGCCTGTTTGTGAGGTGTGCGAGTGCTGTCGGTGTTGTGAGTCCTCTTTTTGAAAGGTGTGAAAGTGCCATCTGTATTGTGTCTGTGAGGGATGTGAGTGTTGCACTTGCTGCTATATGATGCTAGAGTATGATCGGTTAGAATGCTGTCAAGGGTGTGATATTTCTATTCTGTGGGAGATGCAAGAGTGCAGTCTGGAGTGAGACTGCTAGTGTCCATGGGGTGTAGGAATGCTATTGGTAGTGTATGACTGCTACACTGAGAGGTGTGAGATTGCGGTCAGTAGTGCAAAACTTGATGTCTGTGAGGGATGTGAGAGTGCTTTCTGTAATGTGTGACTGTTAGCGTGTGAGGACTCTGAGTGCTGTCTGGAGTGTAAGAATGATACTGTGAGCGCACTGTTGCGAGTGTGAGACTAGTAATCTGAGGGGTGCGAGAGTGCTGTCTATAGTGTGAGACAGCTAGTGTTAGAGGGTGTTCATGGTATTGTGAGCCTGATCTTCTGTATGAAATGTGAGTGTGCTGTTGGTAATGTTACTGCTGCTCTGTGAGGAGTGTTGTCTAGTGTGAGACTGTCAATCTGTGCAGTCAGTAATGTGAGACTGTTATGGTGGGTGTAAGAGTGTGTCTGATGTAGTGTAACTGCTATTTTTCTGGGTGCTGGTGAGAGTGCGTTCTGTAGGGTGACACTGCTACTCTGTGAGGAGTGTGAGAGTGATGTTTATAATGTGTGACCTACTGTGTAAATGGTATGATATAGTGCAGGTGTTATTGTGAAACTGCTAGTCTGTGAGATACATAAGTGATGTTGATACTATGAGACAGTTACTCTGACAGATGTAAGAGTGCTTATCCAGTAAAGTAAAAGCACTTGACCAGAGTTCTTAAAAAACTTGTGGGACAATGCAGCCCCAAATACTCAGAAACATTTGCAAGCATTAATGGATTTCTGAATTTCAGACAACCATTTGTGTCCATTATGCAAAGAGTTTGGCACTATTGTACCAACTGGTTAACCCTACTCACTTCCTCAAGGATTTAAAAAAAGACATGATCTCAACTGCACATATCCAAAACATGGGATAGCTTAATTAATTTAGTAATAGGCACAGTTCAAGGTCAGGCAGGATTTGCTTATATAGTGTACAATGGAGGCCAGACTACCCCAATTACAAACAAATCTCACTTCTTCTACAGTTGAAGAGCATTCTGCTCCAATACAGAAAGTCCTCCTGGCAGTGCACACGGCCATTATTAAAGAAAGGCACTATGTTCAAGGCAAGTAATTAATCATTGTGAAGGCCACTCATCAGTGGTGTCAGCTACTAGAGCCTTCTTACATGTGCTCTGATTGCAATGGGCCATGAGCCAGGCCAGTTTGGACGCTCAGCTTCAGTACGAACCATCACTAAAAACACAGGGATTTCTCGACTATCAGCAAGCAATTCCAAATGCCCCATCTATTCTGCAGATCGGCTGGTATAACCGACGACAGGTTCAAAGCAGTACCATTCTTCTGCCTGAGCAGCAGTATAAGCAGCTTTCAAGAATTTAGAATTTAAAGTAAAGAATATACATGTGGCTGAACCACACCAATTATTCAATTAATGATGTTCTTTATCGATCAAAAATATGTTCATTTACAATGATAAAAACATTTCATGAGTATAAAAACAATAAAAGATTAAAAACCAATGTTTCATAAAAGTCATATAGCAAACTATAGCAGCACCAAAAGAAAATATATAAAATACATGATTCCATCCCCAGGACCTATATTAGTCGATATTAACCAATCATATTTACAAGGGCACCTTTGTACAGTTTGGACCTTCTACACCAAGCGTACAGCAAAAATCTCGATATTGCAAAAATGAGCCACCTTATGGTGTCAGATCTAAAAATACGCAGTGCTTCACTGGGAGATCTGAACGACAGTAGGCGACAGATTGGAATTATCCAGGTTTTCCTATAGTCAACATAGATGGGACAGCAAAAGAGAAAATGATCGATGGTCTCTGATCGAGTGTCACACATGGGGCACAATGGTGTTACAGCTGCATTCGCCCAAGCGCTTGTTCTTGAGGTCCCAAGTCTAAATTGAATATACAAAGCTTTTGCCTGTGGGGGTTCGATATCGTCCATAAATATTTCGAAGCCAAACACTCCTTTAAAATTTAAAAAACTAATGGTTAAAGTGCCATGTGCAGTACCTTCTACATGTTGGTGATCCATATACTTCCAGAACCTTTTTTTGAGGAGAGGAACCATCGATTTTGATATGGACCCCAAGTCCTCCCAAACACACCCCAACCCTAATTCCACAAGCCAGTCCTTGATTTTATTGAACCATTTAATACGGCCTGATTGTTTATGCACAGCAATCAGTTCTTCCAGGGCCTCCTTCAGCGGGACATGTGATTTGCTGGTCCAAATTCTAATCCAAAACAGAAGTGCCCTAAGGATTGCAAGATGGTCTATAGGTTTTAGGCCAAGATGAAGTCTTAGCGGCAGTAGGGGGGTGCTCGCAGGTAGGTTCAGGATCGCCCTGATAAATTTGTATTAAGCTAGGGTCAAGTCTTTTAGATTTTCCAACCCCCATAGCTCAGCAACATAGAGGGCTGCTCCTAGACCTTTTGCCCTATGAAGTTCCAAGATGAGCGACACTGGGCGGGAAGGGGACGCCTTGGCCCTCCGAACTATAGCACAGTCAGAATGTTGGAGGGTCAGAGTGCTCTTCCCAATTTGGGGTGTCCAAGCCAACCTATTACTAATACGTACACCCAGATAGCCAAAATACTTAACCTGCTCCAGTACTTGCGCGCCCAGCATGAGTTTGCCCTTATTTGATTTGTAGGGATTAAAGGTAATATATTTTGTTTTAGAGCAGTTTATTTCTAACCCCTTCTGCCTGCATACTTTATCAAATTTATTTAAAAGGTTCTGGATCCCTTTGGGTGTTCTAGAGATTAGTAAGGTGTCGTCAGCAAAAAGCAGACAGGGCACTGAACTGCCTGCTAGTCTAGGGGGATCACCACCACAGAATTATACAATTCTTCAATTAGTCCATTAATCTAGAGGGTGAATAGGGTTGGGCTGAGGACACATCCTTGACGTACACCTTTCCGTACTAATAAATCCTTAGTCAGACTTCCTTCAGTATTCCACCTGACCTTTGCATATGTATCCTGGTGTAAGCGGCTCAGGATATTAAGCATGTAAGCTGGGAGACACATTTCGCTCAGAGCAAGCCAAAGTTGGATGCGATCTATCGAGTCGAAGGCCGTTTTTAAATCCACAAATACAACGTACAGGTGGCCACCTCTGATGGTCACTTCCTTCCATATTAATAGGAGAAATCTAAAAAGTTGATCAGTGGTACTTGTGGAGGCCCTGAATCCCGCCTGAAGGTCTGACAGGATATTGTTATACTCAATCCAATTTTGGATCCTAGTTAAGATGATTTTGCAGAAGATTTTTTGGGAGGCTGATCGGCCTATAATTGTTGGGCGACCCTTTATCTCCCTTTTTGTAGATAGAAATAATCTCGGCACCCCTCCAGGTCACCGGGATTTTGCCACCAGAAATGATGGCATTAAAAACTGATTGTAATAAGGGTCCCCAAATTGAAGGTTCAGCCTTGTACATGTCTCCCGGAAGCTTATCTAGGCCCAGGGCTTTCCCACTCTGTAGTGCATTTATAGCTATAATGGTTTCCTCTATGGTAATGACTGTCTCCTCAGTTAGAACTATATTTAACGGTCTCGATTGCAGGCGGGGGTCAGACAAAGCACCATGTCCTGCGTATAACTCTTCAAAGTACACCTCCCACACATGGGGCTGTATATGAAAGTCTGTTTCTATTTTTAGGTTGGAGGAACCCTTTGCTAGAAGATGCCAAAACAATTGGCTATTCTTTTGTTTTGTCACCTCAACAAGCTTGGCCCAGTAGTCTACCTCCCATTCTTTCTTTGCCTTGGCTTGGGCCAATATATATAGCTTCCTGCAGTTCTTGACATCTAGGGGAAGTTTCGATTTTACCGCCATGATTAGGTCAGCTTTGGCTTTACCACAGGCCTTATTATACCAAGGGGCTGTCTTTTGTTTTGCGGGCTGGCCATTACATTGTTTAAAAAGTACTACTCTAATTGCAGCGGTCAATTGAAGGAATAAGGCCATGATGTCATCTTTACTGGTGGCAATGGTACTCAGGTCAAAAAGAGTCTGCTCTACCACAGAGTACATTTTAGGAAGAGCAGTTGGATTGGCCTGTATCATTGGCCATTTGACTCCTTGGTTTTTGTTACTGGTGATGACTAGGCCATTCTTAGACCCAGAATTGCCATACAGTAAGGCTGAGCTTGAGAGTGTGAGGGCCAGGGCATTATGGTCGCTATCTTCCCGTATTAATACGTCCATATCTTTTACACTAGACCAAAGTTCAACATCTACCAGGATGTAATCAATCCTGGTTTTGGATGCCCCGTCTTGAACGTGTGGCATGTTTCTCTGTCGGAGTCAGTCCTACCGTTACACGCTCGAACCGCATGGATAATGGTAAAAGATAAAACCTGTTGCCCCACCCTAGTCTGTTTCTTAATAGGTGGGATCTGGAGCTTAGCGATCCCTTTAGCTTTATCACCATCTAGTATTAGCTCTTGTACATAGTCTACAGGTTCGAAAGTTGTGTTGAAATCGCCTGCGACTACGAGTCGGTGAGTCCCCTTGGCAGTCTCAAGAAAATTAGTTAGTGTAGTTAGTGTGCTGGATGGCTTATGAGGAGTCTTAAAGCGATTATAGATATTGAATAATCTGACTTGGATGTTCCCTTTGAGAGAGGAAAGTTCTATCCTGAGTAACTCCTCAGAGCCGAGGTTAAGAACCTTAATTCTGCAGGCCAAGGTGTTTTTAACCCAGATTAGAAGGCCACCAGCTGGACGACCAACTTTGGACTGCTTAGCTTTGATTCTGAATGTGGTGAAGCCCACCCTGTGGACACATTCAACCGCCCATGTTTCCTGTAGTAGGCATAAGTGGAAATCGTCCAGTAACTTACACCAATCAGGGTCAGGTATCTTAGCCCTTATGCCTGCCACATTCCAGAATAGAAGTTTGAGTTCCTGGAGTTCAATTGTCGGTTTCTGGATCAGTCCTGTATTATTAGATACTCCATTGAGCTCAAATTGTTTGTGGAGTTGACTATCAACGATAACTTGGTTGCACAGGGCGGGGTTATTATTGAGGGTCACAGGAGTTTCATCCAACTGTAAAATAGGTAGTTCCTCTATTGCGCTTGTTGGGGAGGAGGAGCTACTAATAGTCAGTCTTGGGAATCTAAACCACTTAGTATTTGGAATCTGTTTCTAGTTTCCACAGGGGTGCCCTCCATATGCGTAGAATGTTGCCTACCAAGTGGCCCATTGCCCGAAGGGTTCCCCCTCTGTTATCAAGGTGCCTATAAAAATACCCTGGCGATAGAATATCAATCCCCTGGCCCAGCCTCTGGTTTGCTAGAGATGAATCCCCATTGAGCAACTGACTAGCTATAATTGGGAATCTACAGTTGATCACAATGCAATCACCAGTATAGGAGTTGCGCAGGGGGCCCACCCAGCTAACCCGCCTTAGGAACAAAATGTCATGATAGAATCTGTTTGTTAAGCTTGATTCTGTAACAGCCAGTGACATACTTTTTTTTTCAACTGGGTCTGTGATTCAGTTTGGTTTTCCTGCAGCGAGGGGACATTAGTGAGAATTGCCTGATAGGGGCAACACTCGGGTGGGAGGTGAATGGTCACCTTATCATCTCAATAAGCTCGATTAGCTAATTCATTTTTGGGTGGCGGTTTGATGTTATTTGTGGTTGCTTAGAGCCTACCCGGATCCCATTGGTGGATTCAGGAGAGGGGCTAGACTTGATCATGCTAGGGGGTCAACATGCTGAGCCCCGGTGCCTAGAGCTCAAGGGTCCTAGGTGTTTTTGAGATACTACACTGTCAGTACTTATGGAATAAGTATTGACAGCGGGGCAGGATGGTAGATTGACACACGTGGAAGAATTTCCCTCTTCAGAATTAGAGCTCACCCCATGAATAAGACCCCAATTCCACTCTTTCCCTTTGGCCCTATTCCCTAGAGTCAAATCGTTAAGCAAAGTATGCATTAGAATCACTGTGGATTCTAATTTATCCAGTCTTTCCAGAATAGGTAGAAAGCTCTCGGTGAATATTTCCTCTATGAGGGATGTAAATGCCCCCGTAATTGTGGAGACTTGTCCTCAAGGTGGAACGGCAGCATTGAGTTAGAACCATTCACCGTGGAAGGACTCTGTGATAGTTCAACGTGGTCTTTTAGATTTGATGCCAAAGGTTTTTTCCTGGATCTGGACTGTATACTACGCGTAGGTTCCAAATGTTTGGTCTTTTTTCTCCTTTTACCTACCAAATCACCTACTGATGGATCTTGGGGTGTTGTACAATGCAGCAGGGCTGGTGGAGAAATTTCTAAAGTCCCAGTAGATGCATGATTAGTTAGACTTGTGTCATTAATTTCATGGATTTGGGCTGCGTGCGGTGGTTGCGGCAGACAGATCACCCCCTCCCACTGAGAGCCATTGTTCCGCTACTTGAGTCAATGGCCTTAGCGGCCCGAGAAGAAAGCAATCAAGTGAGGAGTTCGGCAAGATTTTGGGCGTGGCCACCTTCCCCCTCGAGTTTTAGTTATAGCTGCCATACTGGTAGAAGTTAAGGTGCATACAAAATGAACTTACATGGGCTGGAGGAACAAACCATCAATGTTCGTATACGAATGTCCAGCATCCCAGAGCCAAGGGACCTGGCCCCGTCCCGCCTCTTCCTGATGCTGACGGGCGCAGACGGGCCCGCCCTTGGCCCAGGCACACCTGTGCACATCCCGCGCTGCGGGAGGCCTGCTGGGATTCAAAGACACTCTGGGCGCGTGATGCGGGCTTCAGCGGCGATCTCAGCCGCGAGGGAGTCTGGGACCTGCAGTCCTGTCCCGCTCCTGCTTCCTCCTCCAATAGCGGTGATACAAGCAGAAAGGGCTTCCCACGCTGCGGGAGCCCTGCTGGGATTTAAAGTGCCACCGGGCGCGTGATACGGGCATCGGTGGCGATCTCAGCCGCGAGGGAGCCTTGGACCTGCAGTCCTGTCCCGCTCCTGCTTCCCCCGCCAACAGCGGTGATACAGGCAGAAAGGGCTTAAATTAAATATACTCCTCCAGACATTACAGAAAACCAATATTTGACTCCTCATTTTGTATGCAGAGGTAAAATGTAGATATACAATATTGGGAATCTGATTTTATGTTATGGGAGTGCTTCTGATGGTGTGTACCTGCTAGTTATTATTTTGGGGGTGGGGTGAGAGTGCAGTCTGTAGTGTGACACAGCTGCTCTGCGAGGAGTGTATAATAGCGTACTTGTCATTGTCAAACGGCTAGTCTGTGAGATCCATAAGTAATGATGGTACTGTGAGACAGTTACTCTGACAAATGTGAGAGTGCTTCAAAAGTGTGTGTTACAGTCTCCGACAGAGTATAGTGTTACAATAGCACTAGCCTGGTCCCATGAACAAAAATACAGTTGTTTCAAAACAGCCCTGAGTGACCATGAAAATTAGAAGGGTTCAACGAATGAGAAGAGATGGCCTGCAAGGGACAGAAAGCGAATGTTTGACTCCATTTTGTGTACAGAGGTAAAATGTAGATGTAAAAGATTGGGAATCTCATGTTACAAAGACTCATGACAATAGTTACAAAGTACTTGCGGGCACAGATCACCAGCTTCTATTGGTGGATGTTCAGCACATGCTGGCCCACAAGAGTGAGGGAGCCCACTAAGAAGACCACTTATAAAGCTGCATAATTCACTGTGTAGGTGTGCAAAACAGCAGCAGGAAGCAGCAGGAACTCAAGCACAAATTACCAGCTATTCTATAGCAAAACACAAAAAAAGGGAACATTAAATATCGACTTCCTATACTTAACTAGTGAAACCACAAATATCGCACACAAAAATACTGTTGTTAAAAATATTGATGTTTGCCTATATCGAAAACAAAAATATTGGATACAAAATTATCATTACCATTAAATAAAAATATAATAAGACATATGCAATATCAATGACAAGAATATTGCCAAAATGATGAATCATTAATAAATATATTTTAAAAACTCTTTCAACATAAAACAAGTACTTAAAATACTTATATGTACTTACAAGTACTTATATGTAGAGATTTCATCGCAGTTATTATGAAATCAAATGAATGCAAAAATAATTTATACTTCACGTTGATATTGCATGTAAGAGCATTTAAAAACAATAATGTTCTTACATGCAATATCAATGTGAAGTATAAATTATTTTTGCATTCATTTGATTTCATAATAACTGCGATGAAATCTCTACATATAATCAGTGGATTAAGAACTTCCAAAATGGATGCCAATTTTCAAGAGGATGCTACACTTATGTGATGTTAGTCCGATGTCTATGTCAGGTATTGGTTATATTCAGTCACTGTTTTTTTGCAACTTTGAAACGTGATCAAGGCGCAAGCTGAAACGCATTGTTTCCTGCAATTAAATATTTCATTAGCATACGTGATGTGTCCGAGTACGTCTGTTGGAGGAGCAGGACGGAGTTAATATATTTATCGGGCTTCCGGTAGCCCCAACTCGGACCGCCCGTGAATCAGCCAGGCATATCCCGTAACCGGAATTGGTGTAAAGTAAAACTTTGAGAGGAACGTTGGCTGATTCCCCCGCATTGGTTATCCCGTCGGTGATTGTGCATGAAAATCTGGAGCGCACCAGTACAACACGACGAGGCACAGGATATGGAGGTGGATTGAGCAGGAGAGATGCGCAGGGTGGACCGGCGGAACCTGGGTGCACTGCATGACTGGTGTCTACGTCCCGTGGAGCATCGGTGGGGAGTACGGCTCGCTCAAAGCGTCTGACTGCATATTTCCACAATACCAAGGGGTTTGGGAGCCGGAAATTAAATGGAGGGGACGTCTTCTTACCTGCACACATTTGCAAGAGTAAAGGATTGAAATAATGGCTGCAGCGTTAGATGCAAAAAGGAAAGAAACTGCAGATAAACTATTTTTTACGCAAGGAGGTGCTAGCGAAAGCTCGTTCAATCAGTCATCAAAAATGAATGGTGAAATTAAGATTCAAACACTATATGTCCAATTGGAAAAATTGCACAAAAAAGAACTGGCCAAATGGTGGGAGGCGGAGTCACTCCAGAGATATATCGATGTGGGACGGGTACATCGGGTTTGAGGATATTCAGGATTCCAACCTTTGAAAACCCAGACCCCGAGATGTTGGATGAGTGGTCCAATAATTCGGCAGCCTGCTCCACAACCATGATGCGTATCTTGGTGAAATACGCCCTTAAGGATAAAAGCAAACTATTGGCGCAGATTGACACTATCCTAGAAGAATTGGGCCAACTGGTTTCCAAAGAGGTACTGGATGAATTTGTTAAACAGCTTAACATTCGAATGGCCAAATTGGAGGAGCAAATAACCATGAAAAAACAGCGTAAATTCTTACGAGACTTTAAGGACTATCAGGCTGGCCGTACACTTACATTTCACCGCAAATATGACCATCTATTTGATAAGAAAACTGGCTCAGCAATTACACCAAGCTCAATGAAACAAACAGTGGTGGAAATAAGTGAAAGCGATGTATCAGATGGTAGTCTTCCAGATATTTCCACAGTGGGCCTAAATCAAGAACCAAGTTTGGATCCACAGAAAAGGAAGAGTAGTTTTTTATTACAATTCAAAGTAATGAATCAAGGTCGGACAGAGTTTTACCAAGAACAAAGGGGCCAGAGGGGATGGGGATGAGGCGAACGAGGAAGAGGAAAAGGAATAAACAAGCCAAAAACAGGAGGAAGAAACGAAGAGAAATTGCCCGTGGGAATGATGACAGGGGGCAGGAAGACCAAAATATGACAGTGATTAATCTTTCTCAAAGAACTCTTTCCGTTCAGGAAATGGAGGTCCTCGCATTAGGTCTGTCCTTTTGCCCATCTATGAACCTTAATTATACACAGACAAGAATTGATTTGTTTTATTTTTCAAGAAAATTGAAGTTGAAAAAATGGTTTGAAACACACCCTAACAGTAATGTGACTGCAAGGGAGCCAAATGCAATGAGCAATCTTAATATCGATGATATTGAAACTCTTCATGCCCTATCTTCCTTGGAAGGGAATGATTTAGTAAGTGAAGAAATATTAGTTAATTGTGAAATTGATTTGGAGGTAAATCCAGCCAGTAGTTTCAAGCCCAGATCTAGATTTTTACCTAATATTGTGTGTGAGGCAGTAGAAGTCTTTGAAAAAGGAGTACTGACTGATCTTAAGAAATTGAGACATAATAAAATCCCGGTCAATAGAAAAAATCTTTCTTTTGATCAGATGAATGCACTGGAGAATTTAAAGAAAGACAACCAAATTGTGATACGCCAATCAGACAAGGGTGGGAATGTGGTGGTGCTAGATAGAGATAAATATCTAACTGAGGGAGTCAGACAATTGAGTGAAACCACATGTTATAACATTTCCATCTTTGCTGAGATTGGTGAGTCCAACAAAAAGTTTGGGACTTTGTTGATGGAGTGGAGAGAGAAAGGTTTACTTGAGTGGAAGGAATACAACTACTTAAAATGTGCACACCCGAGGACCCCCATTCTCTACCTACTAGCCAAACTCCACAAAAATGTGGTAAATCCTCCAGGGAGACCCATAGTCTCTTCAATGGGATCCCTACTTGAAAATACCTCACGATTTATCGCCCACTATCTGAGACCATTCGTGGTAACCCTCCCTGCATACCTCAAAGACACTACTCACTTTCTAACTATCATCGATGGCATTTATTGGAAATCAACATATACTCTTGTTACCTTGGACGTATGTAGTCTCTACACCAGTATCGAGCATGATCTTGGAATACAGGCTGTAAAACACTTTCTGAAAACAAGGTCTATTTTCTTACTGCACCATTCGGAAATGTTGGTAGATATGATTTATTTTTGTCTTACCAACAGTTTTTTCATTTTTGATGATTCGGTGTACAGGCAGTCACAGGGCACCGCGATGGGCAGCTGCTTCGCCCCCAGATATGCCAATCTTTTCATGAGCTGGTGGGAGGAGCAGGTGTCCAGGCAAATGGAGGAATTTGAGAACAATTTAGTCCTGTGGCTGTGGTACATCGACAACATCTTTATGGTGTGGAATGGTAGTGCTGAAGCAGCTAAAAATGTTGTGAGCAAATTGAATGTGAACAAGTGCAATCTTATGTTCACTGAACAGATAAGCAATACATCCATTGAATTTTTGGATGTTTTAGTGGAACTTCAAGGAGAAACACTGGCAACAAGCCTCTTCCGGAAACATACATCAGGGAATAGCATACTGAGTGCTAGAAGCTCACATCCCCGTAATCTCGTTGACAGCATCCCCTATGGGGAGTTGTTAAGGGCCAAACGGAATTGTAGTACAGAACTAGCATACCAGACAGAGAAGGAAGTTATGTGTAACCGTTTCAAGGAACAAGGGTACAAAGCTATAACTATCAGAGAAGCATGTAATAGGATAGACACGACTACTAGAAATGAACTACTCCATCCCAATAGGCAAGAAACCAATGAAGAAACTGTAAGATTTTTGCCCACCTTCTCAGGTCAGGCTCATGAGATTAGAAAGATCTTTAACAAACATTGGCATGTGTTATCCACTGACGTACATCTCAAACCTTTGATACCTAGCAACCCTCAAATCACCTTCAGAAAAAGTCGATCATTAAGGGATGATTTAAGTCATAATCATGTGACGACATTAGGGACGAACAAAAAACGGACTAAATCAGGGTTTAGATGTTGCAAAAATTGTAAAGCGTTTCGTAAAAGCATGGATTGTTGTTCAATGACTATTCCCAATACCGACAGGGAGTTTACAATTCGAAAGTCTTTGACATGTAACTCTATGTATTGTGTATGTGTGTTGATCTGCCCGTGCAACAAGTGGTATGTGGGCAGCACAATACATCATGCCAAGAAGAGAGTATTGGAGCATGTCCGGGCTATTGGGAACAACAATAGACAGTACCCACTAGCTCGCCGTTTTTATGATGAACATTTTCAAGATGAAAATCTTTTAGGAATGGTGGTGATTGATGCGGTTGCAAATTGGAGTCCAAGTATATTATTGAGTTTGATTGTATGACCTCTAATGGCCTAAATTCAAGCGAGGAACTAGCTGTTCACTTGATACAATGAAATTTCTAAATGCAAGAATAGTATGCAGTGTTCAATCTTTCTGTGATTTTAAATATTTTTAATTTTTTTGATTTTTTAGGTATGGAAGGGCATCTTGTTGATTTTGGCGTTACAATGAATTGGAGAGTTTGATCTTGTTTTCCAGTGATGTGTTTTACTCAAATGGGACAATTGATCTGAGCAGCAGCATGACCTTTGACTATTTGCCCACATTTAACTATACAAATATATAGAAGTAGTGATGATTCTGCCCATGGGGGCGTCATTGTCAGAATCACGTATCATTGTGTTTGGATACGTCATGAATGATTTCAACACTAAGATGTATTGTCTTTGTTGACTGTTATTTCGACTGCCAATAAGCTTAAATCTTGTTCCACTGGCGGGTACTACTGTGTAAACACATAGAGAAAAAAGGGTAAATATTTCTTTTGAGAATCGAATATTGCAAATATTGTTTTTAAATGCTCTTACATGCAATATCAATCTGAAGTATAAATTATTTTTGCATTCATTTGATTTCGTAATAACTGCGATGAAATCTCTACATATAATCAGTGGATTAAGAACTTCCAAAATGGATGCCAATTTTCAAGAGGATGCTACACTTATGTGGTGTTAGTCCTATGTCTATGTCAGGCATTGGTTAAAATCAGTCACTGTTTTTTTGCAACTTTGAAACGTGATCAAGGCGCAAGCTGAAACGCATTGTTTCCTGCAATTAAATATTTCATAAGCATACGTGATGTGTCCGAATACGTCTGTTGGAGGAGCAGGACGGAGTTAATATATTTATCAGGCTTCCGGTAGCCCCAACTCGGACCGCCCGTGAATCAGCCAGGCATATCCCGTAACCGGAATTGGTGTAAAATATATATATATATATATATAATATACACACACGTATACATATGTACAATTCCAGGTGTCTGCCTATGACGCCGTACAACTGCCCTTTATCGTTGGTGCCAGCCGTGGCAGCAGGAGCCACAAAATTCCAGACAATCCTAATCCACATGGAAAGGAGGCGGCACACCAATTCTAACCACGGGTGATTTATTGTGCAAAAACAACGCGTTTCATATTTCTTTATATCGTTTTATATATATATATATGCAAATCTCTTTCCCTCTTCTATCCTTCTCAATCCAAATAACCGACTAACATATCATCCACCACTCAAATTACTTTCATATTTCACTATACTAATTCTTCGCTAATCCTTTAATGGATTCGGAGTAGCGTGCTACTCTCTAAAAAAGCACCTCAACACCCCAACAGGGGTAACAAGCGCTATATAAATGCAAACCTTTTTCCCTCTTCTATCCCTCCTCTATCCTTCTCAATCCAAATAACTGATTAATATCCACCACTCAAATTACTTTCATATTTCACTATACTAATTCACCACTAATCCTTATGGGTTCCGGGGTAGCGTGCTACTCACTAAGAAAGTGCTTCAACACCCCATCAGGGGTAACAAGTGCTATATAAATGCAAACCTTTTTCCCTCTTTTATCCCTCTGCTATCCTTCTGAATCCAAATAACTGACTAACCTATCCACCACTCAAATTACTTTCATATCTCACTATTATAATTAAATACAAATCTTCTTGGGTTCCGGAGTATAATGCTACTCGCTGAAAAAGCGCTTCGGCGCCGTGTCAGGGGTAGTAAGCACTATATAAATGCAATTACAATACAATACAATAACATGGGGAATAAAGTTGATTAAAAAAACTGGATTAATAAATGTCAAAAGAAGAGGTAGTTATTATAAAAATCAATTATGGAGTTCATCATTTTGGCTAAAAATGAAAAAGAGACAGAAAGAGTAACTGAGCAATCTGATTCATGATGGAAATTAAAAAGTCAACATGGATTGTTATTAAAGATCATGATGGTGGCTGCTCACAATTATTCATTTCTTTGGGGATGAATTTCATAAATTAAAGGTAGCGCAATGTCATCTGACCAGATTCCCCCTTAAGGCAGGTCTCCAATTCTGGCTGACAAGTTCTGATGGACAGGCACCTAAACATTGGTTTTAGACAGTATTCCAGAGTTGTGAGATCACATGGATTAAAGACTCTGAACCTGCACCACACAAAAGGAAGGTGCGATTCGAGCCTTGTTCCAGCCTGCCATACCAGAATGCTCTGAGGGGAATCAGTCCAAAGGTATCTCCTTAGTATTACTTTCCGTTCAAGTGGCCAAGGTTACTTCAGGTAATTTGGATCCCTTGGCAGGTTGTATAGCATAGGGATCAACTTGGTGTGTGATGTTTTACTCACATCTTAAAAATCCTCGTTCATTGATAGCAGTTTAGCCTGTTGATTCACTATTTTGGAAAATAATTTGTCCCGGAGCCTGTCATTCCTTGGCTTTTAAGTGTTTAAGAGATTATTCAAGGTAAAGCGACCAGCTGTTACCTTTTCTCATCGGAGACCAATGATGGGCCTTTAAAGTGTTCGGGTCTGCCCTGTTTAACTTGTAACAGTAAGAAAGACATTTGGCTTGCAGAAGCACTTTACATCTGGTCATATTAAACTCCAGTCTTAGCTGCACTTGAGGGGAGGCATGAGGGAGTCTGAATGCATGGCGATAGCAATTGCACTGCATTATCTCCAGTAATTTGACTTTGAACTCAATCATACCATACAAAATGGAGAGTAGTAATTTACACTCCATAAATTTACACAGCTGGCTTGTGTCAGGGCAAGAAGCGTTCTTAAGGAAGCGCCAGAACGTTGTATGTAGAAACTAGCCACATTCCAAATTGATGTATTTTGTAGTGTAGAGCAGCCCCCCTCCTCAAACCAGCACCCTAAATATTTGTAGCAAGACCAAGTCATCTAGTTGTCTTTGCAGACCCACTATGGTTTGATCCAACAGGATTGTATTGTCACCATTCTGTAGGATGTTGATTTTTACTTTTGCCAACTTGGGCAGCAAGCTCTTTTAAAGGTGGGGTTTTGCACATATCAGCAAGGTTTGGGTCAAAAAGTAGAGGGCGTAATATATAGCCTTGTTTCAGCCCATTGTTCGTGAGAGTTTTCCCTCAAGTCACCCGTTTAGACAGTCTTGTCTTGACCTACGTATTTCAATATAAGCCAATAATTGCTTTTAATAGTGGTTATGGGGTGCCCCATTCATTATGCTTTGCCCATAGCCTACCCCTGTTGACATTGTCAAAATTTGTGGTGAAGTTGATAAAAGTTGCCTATAATAAGTTTTCATTATTGACTGAAGTGTTCTCCATGAGGGTTGATAGCTGGCTTAGTATATGGTGCACACTTATTTAAGTGAAAAGCTCTGCACTACTCCAGACACCCTTTTGGTGATTTTAGTGGTCTTAGACAACCACAGAAATCTCTATAAGTGGGAGTTGTGGAGAGCAGCCTTCAGGCTTCGTCCAGAAGGAGTGTAAAGCTGCTTGTTTGACCAGTACTAATCATAGAGTGTAGGTTAAGTGAAAAAGAACCACAAAGTGTAGTTCTAAAAATATGTATTTATTATAAATACTCAATAACACATTCTTTTTTAATGTTAATTGACTCTAAGGGGCTCATTGGTATGGCGGGCGGACTTTGTCCGCCCGCATAGGCCCGGGAAATGGGACCACCCGCTATGCATGCGGCGGTCCCGCATTGGGCATTAGGATGCCCCCGACATACTGGCAGGCGCATCCCGCATCCCTGACATTGCGGCGGGCAGTGCTTTCAGCAGCACCCTCCGCAATGTCAGAAATGCATGTTGCGCATGTGCATGCACAACATGGCAGGCACCCCCTATGTTCCCCCCACCACCCCAACATCCTGGGGGCCCGCAACGGGCTCCCAACCTCAAAGTCCGCATGCCTTTCCCGCCACGGAAAAACTGCCCCCCGCCTGCATCCTGATATGGATGGCGGTGTCTAGTAGACACCGCCACCATATTAAACCCTTTTCCGCCCGGTCGACTCGTCGACCGGGCAGAAAAACCCCCGCCATACTAATATGGCGGGGGGGAAATGGGTGGCGGGCGGGGAAGGATGTAGGGTGGATCGCCACCACCATGCGGGCAGTGGTGATCCAACCTAAATCCCAGTGGGCCCCTAAGTCTCCATTCACTTTTTAGTATTTTTAATTTTTATGCCTCTTTATGTCATGACTATTTATACTTCATTGTACATTGCATTTTTAAGAAAGACTGTTGTTATGAACTTTGTGAATGTTCTATACATTTGATCAAATAAACTACTTACTTACATTGGTATATCTCCTACATGGAGGTATAATCACAATACACACAATACTCCAATAGTAGAACAGGTAACTAGCACAAATACACAGTGGTCTCCAGGGGGAGACCAAACCATATTCTAATAAAGTAGAATGCGAACTGTGACCGAAGTCAAGACTGGACCCAGTAGATTTTGAAAAGGTGGGGACCCAAAGAACCACCCAAGGTAAGTATCCATGAACCCCACGGAAGCCATGTGCAGAGTGGAAACACAGTTGCATACTCAATGCAAGTCAATGGGGAAGTCACAGTTTTCAAGAAGAAGGTCCCTTCCCAGAGGACCCTGAAGAAACCATTTGGAAGATGGAAGGTTGGAGAATCACCCCATCTGTGGATACCCTAGAAACCAGGATACCTACACCAGGAAAGCCGGGTGCATGGGTGCGAAGTGATGTCGGAAACCACGGTAGACCACAATGGAGGACTTCAGTGAAGATGCCGCTGGCGAAGAAGGTGAAAGAGTCCGGTGGAATCCATGGGTGGATTCTTGAAGAGGAGTACCAGCAAGCAGAGGGGACAGAGTCTATGCCACTTGGGAGTGACCAGGAGCGGCTCACGAGCTGTCCCACATCGGAAGACGAGAGCCTGGGGGTCGGTGCCCGGCAGGTGCACCAACAAGCCTTGGAAGCAGCAACAGATGAGGAAAACAAAGAAGGTGCAGTGTCGGGACCTGCAAGGTTCAAGGCACTCACCAAGCACAGGAGAGTCAGAGCAGGCCCCAAGAAAGCAGGGGAGCCAACTGGAGCCGAAGAAGACCCTCAAGAGGACCCACAGGCCAGAGGCACAGGAGTCACAAGAGGACCTCAAGCAGCTCACCAATGATGCAGGCCCACCGTGCAGAGGATGTGGTTATAATGAAGATCTTGATAGCAGGAGATGCTGGAGGTTGGAGCTTCTTGGAGCCCGAAGATCTCTGGAGAAAAGAGTCAACATGCCTTAGCGATGGCAAGTCGACGTGGTGCCAAGGGATTCTGTTCCAGCAGTTCTAGTAAGGATACTGACTTCAATCTCGGTGAGAAGACAGTGCAGGCCTCGAGGGAGTTGCAGAACCTCCACCTCTGATGCTGAACCCTTTGGAGTCCGTAGGACGTCATGAGTAGCCGACCAGTCAGCTTAGTTGTGGTGCACATGCAAAGATGACACAGAAGGCTGGCAGGATGACAAGCCCAGGAGCATGCAAGAGTCTTCCAGATGCAGTCTCTGTTCCCAGAGCAAAATCTAACGAAGACCAACGTGCCCAGACGGTTGAAGGTGAAGTGGTTTCGGATCTGAATCTTGTCCCACGGCAAATCTGGAGAGCCACCCACAGGTAAGCCCTTAAGTATCCAAAGAAAAGGGTTAGGATGATTCAGGGTTCCCTCCCAGAGAAGAAGCTGGAAAGAGGGGAGGATACTCACATGTCCTTTGTCCAGTTTCGTGCCAGAGCGGGAGCCAATGACTCCCTGAACTGGTTCCAAATGGAGTACGCAAGGAGGGCACCAAATTTGCCCTTCAAAGCAGTCTGGTGGTGCTGGCAAGAGCCCCCAACCCAGCCCAATACACTAAGTCCTATCTGGGAGGTGGTTACACCTCCCTATGACAGGAAACCTATTGATCATCCTACCCTTGCTCGAGCCTGGCTCAGCAGCAGGAGGGCAGAATTGTGTCTGTAGTCAGCACCAGCACTAGCTTGCAGTTAGACCTTGAAAGGCTGGTACCAGGAATACAGGAGGACCCCTAGGAGAGCCCCCAGCACATGAGATCCTACATCCAACACTGAAATCGGTGTTGGGGTAGGATTTCAACATTTTTTATACCAAACATGACTGGTTTCAGTGCAGCCAATATATAGTTAGACATCTCGTAATTGACTTGATGTTCACTATATGTATAAAACGGCTGACGCCCTTACAAAGCCTGGAGAATCTACTCCTGGGTTTGTAGGGGGTGTCACACTCATGCAGGGCAACCTCACACGTATAACCAAGCACCCTGCCTTCAGGATTGAAAGGCCTACTTTAAGGGTGGCCTATAAGTTTTAAGTGCAGTGACCTCAGATATAAAGAAAGTTGTATCTGTCGTGAGGGGTGCTAGCACCAAATCACACAGCCTGCAATAGCAAGCCTGTAGTCACAGTTTAGTGGTCCCTAATGAGTGGCACAATACATGCTGCAGCCCATGGGAGACCCCTGGGTATCTTAGTAACATATACTAGGGACTTAGAAGGATACACCAGTAGCCAATTAGGAAGGTACCAAAGTACTTAACATAGTCAAATTTAGGGAGAGAGCACAGTGACTGGGGTCCTGATTAGCAGGATCCCAGTCAGACGAGTCAGAAAACAGAATGACACCAGCAAAAAGTGGGAGTAACCATGAAAGCAGATCCTACTTTCCTACAACAGCGCAAGCAACTTATCCTCAATGCCACAGCGTTTAGAAAACCAGTTTGAAAAAAAGGAATGAGTCTGGTCTCTGTGGCCCACTTATTCAGATCTTTTAAAAGTAATTTTACATATAATTTGCCATCAGCATCCAACAGTACAATGAGGCGATGGTTCTGAGGTGCTCTGATTAACTTTTTTTGTATATAGTGATCAATAGCGAGCCTCTCCAACTATCCGGAATAATACCACTAAAGAAGCATGAGTTATAAAGGGGGCATAAAACTGTCATGTTCAAAAGATATGAAGCCCAATCCAGATTAAATATCCAGATATTTGTTTTTCACCTTATATTAAGACAATTATTCAGTTTAATATTTCTTCCCTGAAAACCAAATTATACATTATAAAGGGTAGCGGGAACAGGCCACCAACAAAAGGATGACTGTTCCTCATATTCTTTTTGTACTTTCCATATTATATTTTAAGATTCCCAATTATGTGTTTGAGCAATTACACAGTATGTGCTCAAAATTCCTACTGAATAATAAAATCCCTTGTATTGGTTTGTTGAAACATCAGAAACCAAATTGCAGGTGATGTGAGATTTCCTAATTTTTAAGCATATCACTCTTTTATCATCATCAGGCACGTTGTGCTTTATTACTTGATTATGATGATACTCCTGCTCCTCTGGGTTAAACCTGAATACACACTTTTGGTAATTTTACCTATAAGAAAATTCTTCATAATTCCAATTGGCGCACTCTCTACAAAAATTATAGATTAAAGTACACTCATTTTATTGTCCATAAATCCCATTTTCATGAATACTCCACTCTGAAATATTTCTTCTCATCTATATTCTGGAATAACAAATATCAAACAATGTGTCCTTTTGTTGGAAGCATTGGGATGGAAAAGGTCTCTCCTTGATAAATCAGATATGGCATGTTTCTCTACAGTAGCATTCGAAAATTACTAAAAAGTATTTATTAGCTAATATGTTTTCTAATACATATACAAGAATTAAATAACTATTGCATACTTCATTTTCACATTATTGATCCAGGGCCTAGATGTACTTGGATATACCACGAAGGATTTCTAACAATTGGATATGGAACAGTCCTATACCAAAGGCTGCCATCATTTATAGATCAGTCCATCGGCCAACAGTAAATAGACCCAAACCCCAGTTGAACTCCTATTGGAAAATGACAATCAGCATGCTTTTGATGTTCAAAACAGGAGCAAAGTTTTGCTTAAGCTATTTAAAACACCTAAATCCGCAAATATTAATTGCTCTGTCTTCTTTATAGTAGATTACCAGTTCATACAATCAAATTTAATAATTCTATGTCAAAATTTCTGTTGGGCCTCCAAAAGTGAAGAAGGTATTGTAAATATGTTATTTCATATTGGAAATTAGCATGGTCTAAATGTTCTAAGACTATAAAGTTCAATATTCCCATTTCCTTTGATAATTTATTCCTGGGTTCCTTATCATAATCTGGTTGTGATTAATTTATATTGTCAAGGTATTGAACATTTTTATTGCTATTGCATTTAAGCAAAAATATTTGTATTGGAATTTATTTCGAATTTATCTTCCCATTCTGGCAGGAACTGTAAATTCGATAGAGATAAAAGTTCTGCTTTAGGTATTTAGAATATAATTTTAATTTACATGTTATAGTTACCTTTTACTACATGTTTATTCAATAGCTTTGCTAACTAATAATTTTAGTAAATAACTCAGTTGTTCATTTTGCTGCTTGCTACTTTTTCTTTCCCATTCTTTTTCTTTTATCTCTTCTTCTCTGCCTGTTCTTACTCATTCACTCATCTTATTGTTTCATAAAACTCGTATATATTACTAAAATGATATGCTCTTTTGTCTCTGTCAGGTAGATGCTAGCCATTGTCTAAGTAACTGAAATGCTACTATAGAAATGTTGAATTCATTGCATATATTATATCTCTATGTCTTCCTTATTGTTTCAATAAAAATGAATTAAACGAAAAAGCTGTCTGCATACCTTTGGTACAGTTGTATCTTTCGCATATGATTTGAGATTCTTGGATTAAATGGATTACCGAAATCTTACAGTGTCCTCTTGTGTTTGTGATTTGTAATCAATACAGGTGACAGTAGGGATTTCCGATATTATACAGCTTTCATTGAATTCACTCAAGGTAGTAACATTTATTTGAGGAAGCACATTCAGTATAGCCAATAAATTGTTTGTACACTGGCAATGCCACTCATTTTTACCCTTTTTCTTCAGGTGGATTTAAAAATACACTAACATTAAAAACACCTGGGGTCTCATTTAGCGTTCGCTTAAGCACTAAAATGTTATTTGGGTGTGTGTGATGTCAGAAGAAGGGAAGACACCGGAAGGTAAGTGCAGTCTTTATTTACATACACCTCATCCAACAGCGGTCGGAGGCCAACTGCCGTCCTCACCCCAACCTACTCCCTCAGTGTTCTCTCTGACCTAGTAACATTCTAGGTGCCACATCAACCTCTAGGCCACAGTGAACTTTAACTTGTGCTGCTTTTTCACCCAAAATCAAGTCAGGGCTTACATTTTCTCACTAACTGGGCTTTAAGCTGCAAAGATGGCACTGTCCAATGTGCAGTGTTTTAGTCACTGAGGTTTCCTCTATGAATATCAGAATAAAACCCCTTAGCAAATGCTTTGAAAGGACACATCTGGACAGATGTGCCCATAGCACTAAAGATGGCAACAATGGAGTCACCAGCTTGAACTGGAATTCATTCAGTATATGCTGATGGAGGGTTCCATCTACGTTGGTGGCAGAAATGTGAAACTGTTCGAATAGATGGGGGTAATGTCTCTAGGACGCACATTATGCAGGGGCCTGCAGGACATGGCATTCCTGAGCAAATCATAAATGTATAGTAACTGCTCACAACGTGTCACACACACACACACACACACACATATATATATAAAGTAGATGTGGTTTTCTTTTCACTTTCATTAATGCACCATTTACGTTCAATGTAGGGGCAGGGTTGTTGGGGCAATGAGTTTAAGTAGATAGCTCAAAAAACAAGAAACTGAAAACTAAATCAAAACAAATTAAAACTTAGGAACCAGAAATTCTATTGTGCAGCATGTGCGAGGTCTACGTGTGAACTCACCTTGAGATCCCGATGAACAATGCCCATCCGGTGGAGATAGAAAACGGCATCCAGGACCTGCCGGATCAAAGTACTTGCATCTTTTTCTGTATAAAATCCTTTTTCTACTATCCGGTCAAACAGTTCCCCTCCAGACACTCTGAAAGAGATTACAGAATGTATAAGAAACTCTGAAATATATAACGCAAATAGAGCAAACATGATACGGTTAAGGGATATACAATCATGAGCTTGGGGAGGATTAATTAATTCTTGAAGATGTCAGATACTACAACTTTTACTACGGTTGATTTAAACATAACAAGGAATCATCATTTTTATTTAAAAAAAACACTTCGAATATCTGCGAGTAAATTGCACACAGTCAGAAGCTGGAAATGCTCTCTAGGTATTAGGTACTCATACTAGCAGGCCTGTGTACTCACTGCTACACCCACCCAACCCTACTTTACAAATCCAAGAGAGCATAGACTCTTTGGCCAGAGATGGGAGTCTGCTTGTTGGCACTATTAAGATGAAAAGGAAGCTGGCAGAATTCAGAAAATGCAGACTGAAAGAAGGTCTACACCTTATGCTATGATACCCACTATTTGCTAGGCTAAGAAAAAAAGCCTCTTCTTCCGGTGCTTTAAATTGAGGACTAGAAAGGGGCATGGGTGGTTACAAAGAGTAAAACTTTTTGGCGTAACAGCAACATTTGTACTTCAAGCAACAGAAACCTCTTGAAGGGTATACATACTGCTTACAAAAATGTGGACCAATGCCTAGATGGCGTAGTAATTCCTTGCAAAGGAGCAAACCGAGTGCGTAGGTATTTTCAATATTTGTTCCTGACTAACATTATATGGTGTGTTTGTTAAAGGAAACGTTTATGTCTGTACTCGCTTGTGGAGGTTTCACTGTAATCAGTGTTCCAGCTTACTTTTCGGTAGACTATTTAAATGATATCAACAAATCAAGAGAGTTTTGTAGTTTGTTGCCCTTGCAAAGATTTAGGCCCTCATTACGATGTTGGTCGGACTTGCCTCCAACCAACACCGTTGCGGATTGGAAACCGACTGACCTCAGGTCGGCTGTTCCAACCGTATTATATGACTGCACATGGTGTGGTCGGAAACTCCCATTTCTCCATGGGAGAGTGTGCGGCGGGCGGAAACCGCTCACAGCACAAGCTCCCATTGAGAAATGGGAGTTGGTGAACATATCTGCACCGTGTGGCAAGCGCCGTGTATGGATGTTCAGGGGGCACCATAGGTGCCCCCCAATCACAGATACAGGGGGCCAGGGGGAAAGGGGCCCTGCCAGAGACCCTCAATGTCGCTTTCCGACAGCCTCTCCATGTCAGAAAGCCCGACATGGAAAGGCTGTCAGAAACCGACATCATAATCCCGACAGCAAAAACGCTGTCCTTAAGGGATTATGGCAGGTTTCCAACCGACCGACGGGCTTCATGAGCCCATCGGAATGCGTCGGTCAGTCCCTTTGACTCCTACCAAGGAACGCACTCATCGTAATGTGTCGGTCAGACAGCAGCAGTAGATGCGATTCGGACTGCAACTGACAAGCCATCGATTGTGGTCTGAAACGCATCGTAATGAGGCCCCGTATGCCACTTTTTACTTACATATTTACAAAGAGTAAATATTTTCTGGTGTGAAAGGCCTATTGCCGAAAGCAGTTGAACTTTCTGCACCTGTTCGAGCAATAGATACTATTCAAAGGAGAACAAGTACACCAAGAAATAGAAAAGCCCAAAAATAATGACCGCCACAGAGATTACCAAGCTATTTATACTACAACAAAACAGTGTGGCACCAACATTTCTACATATTAGACAGATAAAAACAAACCCCATCAACAACACATGACATTTGCAAAAGAATCTGATGTGGCAATCAGGTTGCACTTTCCAAAGAAGCTGACAATCAGCAGTGCTGTAATCTCATGATAAATGAAGCCTGACAACTCTAGCCCACGCATAGAGATGTTGTTTATGAGTCGGGCTAACTCCTCCAGGTAAGCAACCGCCAACTGGATGGGATTCAAAAACAGTTTAGCTGCTAGGTGAGTGTTTTGTAATGATCACATTTCTATAAAATGGCGGTCAGGGCCATGCTCATTTACAGGGATATTGCAACGTCTATCACCCAACTGACTGTGCCAGGTTGATCACATTACAGCAGTTGCTTGGATTGAACATCCTCATTATTCCCTGTCACCACTTTTATCTATTTATCATATTGGTCTTTTCCATTTCCATGCACATTCTGCTGCTGAAGTGAAAGCCAGCTGTGAGTACTGAGGTCTGACTGGGAAATGGCTGCCTGCGCTCTACTGCTGCTGCTGAGCACAGCATGGTACATACATAGGGAAGCAGAAATGATAACCTTGAAATGAAAATTATATATTGCATGTCTGCTTTGACAAAAAAAGGGAACCAACTTTCCACATAAGTGATTTGCGAAGTACTATGATGGTCTTGAAATATAAATAAATAAAGTTAAGAATTTCCCTCATCAACTCCACTGTACACATACGTCAATGAAAATTGATAGAGCAGAAAAAACTCGGATAAAAAAGTATGATAAAAAATGATGTTCTCAATTATTGTGAACTGATGGCAATGTGACCTATCCTGAAGACGATTATTCTTGATATGCCATTGATGCACCATCAGCAACAGTGTTGTCTGTTGTAGGTCCAGGTGTTTCACATCCATACCAAATGTCAGGATAACCACTGACTCATTGTTGAGTCACTGTATGTAATGTATTTTATATGAATATTGTCAGAAAGTGGATTAATAATTTGGTAGAGTACCCTTACTAATTTACTAAATGCACTCTGTTTAGGTCACAATACACTTCTGCCTAAACCTTGGCAGTAATGGCACAAGCACCAAGCGATTCGCCAGAAAAATGTGTTATTTCCAGCAGTATCAAACAATTTTAAAGTCAAGGACAGCACAATAAAATTTCCAAATCAATTTAGAAAAATCAATAAAAATGTAATGAGCAAAAAGACATCAAAACACAAAAAATTCGATATCAAGAACTGGATATATGAACTTTTAAGGTTTTGATGCAAAAGGCACCTACAAAATACAAAGTGCCAGTCAGAGGTCTCAGCTTGTGGTTGACTTCGATCTAGGCCTGATTTGAAATGAAGTGTAGGTCATGTAGGCCAAGTGAGCAGCCCGATCAAAGACTCAAATTTATACAGCTTTGACGCAACGCAGGGCAGCATGCAAGGTTGCATCAGTGAGAGAGCAGAACTGTGCTATATCTACAACAAGTGGAGCTGTTCTGCTTTCTCCCTGCGCTGGTTAACTTACTGTAACCATGCACCAATGCTGGCACCCTTGTGCCATAGTGCAAAGATGCCTGTGTTGTGGTCAGCATATATTTTTGTTAGGAAGGGATCCCTTCCTGCATACCAACTATGCTGAAAGGCAATTTCTTTTCATAGGTGCTGTAAAATGCCAGGCTCAGGGAGGCACAAGTTTTTGGGGCGAATCGATGCCTTCAAGTCTTTGCAGACATGCATTTGCATCAAAATCCAAGGATGGATGTATTGGAACGCCCATGCGTCACCAATGGAATGCTTCCTCGACATAAGGTAGGACAAGGCAGTGAATTGGACTGCACTGCGTTACGTTTGGTCACAAACTATTGCGAATCGCCATTTGCATTGGTTTGTAAATACTAACATGGATTTTGTGTGGGATCTGCGTTAACAAAGTAACACGACCCAACGCAAACGTTTTTACCATCTGACTTAATCTACTTTTGGAGCTCCAAGTCCTCATTTGGTGAACGACAGGAAACTAAAGCTCCTGAAGTCAGACATGTTGTCATTGAGCTCCTGCTTGGACCTTTACATTTGATGCCAAACATTTGTGGTTCTTGAAATCCTCCAGCGAGGCAAGGTTGGCAGTTGTAGCTAGGCAAGGCCGTATAAGGCTGATTAGCATATACACAAGGTCTCTTTGGTGCTTTTTTCTTCATGACAGAGAGGCTCAGAGCAGGAGGTACCTGGATATATTGTGTGCTGAGGGGACTACCTCACTGGGGAAGTCACAACATCTTGTACCCATTTGGGCAGTCTTTGGGACCAGTGAGAAGTCTTAACGGCTTTAGGAGGCGATGTTTGCTGCTGAAGGAAGACTAGGTTTTTTATCATATGTACAATGAAATAGTTTAACCAAGCACATCCTGAAGATGCTGAGGACAGAGGGGCCCTGAAAGAAATCTAAAATAACGCGTTCACACTGATCTTAAAGGAGATGAATCCATCAATGCCAGATCAACTTGTTGGACTGGAGCACTGGACCCAAAGGTGGGCAAAAAACACTTTAAGAATCCTTTCACTGGTCGGCACATCTCCAGATCTCAGTTGCAGGAGTTCCTGACAAAGGCATTTAAAGTTAGAAAACTTATATTGCATTTCAAGGTGAGTTGCAATTGGCCCCAGTAGCTTTTTTGAATTGTACAGCTATGAGTGTCTGTCATTCCTTCCTTTCTAGCAGTCATTCAAAGCATGCTTAGTTCCTGTTTGTAACGACCTGCCTGTTCTCCCCCTAAACGAAATCATTCTGGATTATGCCAAGCTGAAGAATCCACTCGGGCCCCATTATGGGAGTAAATTTAAGGATTATAAAAAGTCTTTTTTGACCAATGGGATTGTGGGATAGAGGGAAAAGTACAAGAACGAGTTGCAAACTCTCCATCAGCTTCCTTTGTATGGCTGTCTACAACTCCAGTGCTGAGTGATGTCAGACACCAGGAAAATGTCACTATTGGCTCATTTATAAAAAATGTCTCAGAAATGGTTATCTTTTGCAGAATTCAAATAAAAGAAAAATATAGTTATTTAATGCAAGCTTAATGTCTTCCTCACTTTAATATTATTATCCGTTATGCCTAGAAACTCTGGTTCACTGAAGTCTATGTGTCTCTGGTGTCATGGGATTGTTAATGGCTGTGCCATCTTCATGTTGTGTGAGACCTTTTTCAATGCATAATGTCCGTGAATATATATATATATTCACTGAAAAAACCATGGGTTTCACACACGTTATAGTTAGGAATTAGCATTTTAAAAACCTTAGAAATTCAATGAAAAAACCAAAGGTTTCACACATGTTATAGTTAGCTGGACATTTCACTCGTAAAAAACCATTGAAATTCCCCCGTTATAGTTAATTCAGCTAACTATAACTCGCGCGCCCGCAATGCACTACTGATGACGTCACATATTACATCACTCATGACATGGTCACTGACATCACTCATGACATCACTGATGACATCTCAAATGACATCACTGATGACATCACTGATGACATCATCCTTGTGATAGAGTGGCAGACCTCCTCTCCCCCTAATATAACCATTGAAACACACATTCAAAAATAGAAACTAAAATGTTCAAAATAATGAACATATCAATATCAGTTACAACAACCTATTCAGTAATTCTAAGAACCACATACACATACAGTAATTCACCAACAGTCCTCTACAGTCACTCATACATGTACTCACTCATCATATGTACTCATACACCTGTACATCCCGTTACACAATGCCACTCATCCATAGAGTAACTCACACACATAGTCACTCATGCTAATAAAGAATCAATCATCCATTTACTTGCATATACAGTTATACACACACCACCACACTTACTTCTACAGAAACTTACATATACTTACTCTTTTAAACAATCACTTATAGAAACACATACTTATTCATACAGGAACTCTTCCAATCTCTCACTCTCACATATACTCACTTATATACACCAATAGTCACATATACTAGTTTAAAACATATGTAGTTACTCATAAAGACACTATTGAGACAGTCATTCACTCACTAACACACCCATGCACACACTCATCCACCCATACAGTCCTGCACATATGCTGTATTCAACACATACAAACAGTGAGTAACTCATTCATGCACCTATGCACTAAGTAATACCCCCCACCGAACCATACAGAAACTCAGACACTCATAGTGATAAAAAACCAACTAATAACCTATATAGACACTCATGTAGCTACTCACCAACCCATGCAGCCACTTATACACAAAGTAAGAAACTGATACAGATATTTAAATATTTAAAGATTACTCAGTAAGCCATGTATTCACTATGATACACTTAAACAGTCAGTTACACAAAAAAAATTCCAAAAAAAAGTATCCATTTAGACACTTATATACCCATTTATTCTTCCTTTGACCTTGAGATATACATAAATATAAAAAATATATAATTTTCATAAAAACACACAATCACTGGATGATGTCATCAGTGATGTCATCAGTGATGTCATTTGAGATGTCATCAGTGATGTCATGAGTGATGTCAGTGACCATGTCATGAGTGATGTAATATGTGACGTCATCAGTAGTGCATTGCGGGCGCGCGAGTTATAGTTAGCTGAACTAACTATAACGGGGGAATTTCAATGGTTTTTTATGAGTGAAATGTCCAGCTAACTATAACATGTGTGAAACCTTTGGTTTTTTCATTGAATTTCTAAGGTTTTTTAAATGCTAATTCCTAACTATAACGTGTGTGAAACCCATGGTTTTTTCAGTGAATTTCAAAGGTTTTTTAAATGCTAATTTCTAACTATGCCTACAGAGATAGGACATGTGAAGAAAGAAGAAAAAATGCACAGAAAGAAACAAAAGAAGTGCAGAAAGAAGCAACAGAAGTCCTCAAATACGAAGATAAGTGCAGGAAGAAGGATAACGTGCAGAAAGAACAAAAAGAAGAGCAGAAAGAAGCCTTGTTGCAAAATCATCCTGTACCCTCAACTTTTTCAGACGGATACTGGTGGTAACTGAGTCTGACTAACCAGTCCTAGAGCCAGTGCTATGTTAAAAGACACTTAGAATACAGTGAAAACACCTACATACACTAGGGAACATTATGCGTTGGGGTCCCCCTGTGATTAGCATGACCTCCTCTGTAAGCCCCTAGTGTATAATAGGGCATGGGGATTAAAACTACCTCTTAAAACAGGCCACAGGGCGTTTTTGCACACATTAACTCAGGCCCCGTCCCCTCCCTTCACCACTGTGTAAACACGCCCTGTGTCCATTTTTAGTTGGGAGATTAAGTTCATTTGAATCCTGAGGGTCCCTAGGGTCCAACTAGCCCACTAGGTACCTCCAGTAAGTGCCACAGAGCTGCGTTGCAGAGAGGTGTAAAAAGTGGCACGGCCTGGACCACCTCTCTGCAATGCAGCTCAGTGGCGCTTACTGGAAGCACTTGGTGGGCTAGTTAGCCCCCAGGGGCCCTCAGTATTGAAGGGAAATTATATCCCCAATTTAAAACATGCCATAGTGCGTGTTTGCACACGTCACCTCAGGCCCCGTCCCCTCCCTTCACCACTGTGTAAACGCGCCCTGTGGCTGTTCTAAGTTGAGAGTCCCCCTGAATCCTAAGGGTCCCTAGGGTCAAACTAGACCACTAGGTACCTCCAGTAAGCGCCACAGAGCTGCGTTGCAGAGAGGTGTAAAAAGGGGCTTGGCCTCAGAACACCTGGCTGCAGCGCAGCTCCCTGGCGCATACTGGAGATGCCTGTTGGGGGCGCGTTTGCAGAGTGCTGCACGGAGGGGGCATGGCCTCCGGCACGATGCCAGTCTTTTATTTATTTTAGTTTTTTAAGAAGGGGGGCTGTTTGGTTCCCCTTCTTATTCTAATTTATTGGCCCTGATGACCCCATCCCCCAGGGCCAGTCTCCTAATTATATTTTTTTGACCCCAATCCCCAGGGCCGGCCACTGTTTTTTATTATTTTTAAAAAAAATATATTTATAGACACACCTAGGACATGCTGGACAAACCGTACGTACCTATCACCATGACGATTTGCGTGATATTCATTAAAAGGCGACTATGCATGCAATGAATCCACGTGGAATGTATTTACACCACTAGTGAAGCTCTGACATGTCTGATGCCCTACCGTGCCTAATCCTGGTAGACACCCTTGTCGTTTATTTATACAAACATGGGTAGCTATTGACGGGCACATTTAATACACATGCACACCAAGCCATTCAAAGGGGATTCGACAAAAATTCGACCAAAACTATGCAAGAAACCCCCCTCACGGTTAATAAAACACACATCCACTGCCGGATGTGTAATACTTTTTATTTTACTCTCTGGAAAGGGGACGAACATCACTTGAGAGTCACAGCGTGCTCCTGACAGAGCCCAATGCTGTGTTACACCCACCATTGCCTGCCGAGTGCCACACACCTCTGTGTTGTATTCCACTAGCTAGTGCATATGCTATGACACTCTCTAGCCCATGTGCACTGTAACACCACCCCGTGAATATGTCATGCCACACTTGTCTTCGCACGGGTTATATTGCCCCATCTAACGTGCCTTTCTCGATGCCTATGTTATAACGCACAGTGCTATGCCATACATATTACAATCTGGGATCCATATATTTGTCACAGTGCATATGCAACGTTACACTCCCCAGCACATATTTTATATTACAACTTTAGAGACTAGTTAGGTTACACAACACTGCTCTGTGCATATTACACTTCAAGGCGCATATCGCATAGCACGCGCTAGTGCCTGTGCTATCTCGCGCTCTCCAATGAATCTGTCATTGCGCACAATGTATTGCAAATTATATTTCATGCCCGGTTCATCTTATATCACACTTTTTGGTGCATAGTTTATACCATACACTATATCTAGTTTTCATTTTCAATCGTGCTCTCAGGACTATGTTCTATATAACACTGTGTTCACCTACCCTTTTCACGGGCATTACATTTTGCGATAGGGGGTGGAGGGTCAGGGGGTGTTTCTGCCAAGTGAGCCCGGAGTCACAGTCACAAACGTCCTCTTCTTCCTGAATAAAAGTGAGATTATGCTGCATACTTGTTCATATTTTAAGTAGTTCGCACAGACACAATGTTTTAAAAACAATAAAGTTCCTAATACCCGCCTTCTCTGAACAGTTAGCTTGCTGCCCCATCCCCTTCCTCCCTATCCTCTGTTGTGTGAATCCATGGACTAGCCTCCTCCCTCCTGCCATGCATGGTCTGATGTGCTGCCACTGCCCTCAATTTAGTATGATGTACCAGTCCAGTCCTCCTGCCCTCCATTGCCCAATTCTATGCCCCATCATTGACCTCCTGCTTAAACTCTGTGCTTAGCTTGCTGCCCCTATTCTCCTTCCCCCTGCCCTCCGATGTCTTTGTGCATGCCCCTGCTCCATCCTTTTTGCCCACCATGTCCCATGGACCTGCCACTCCTATCTACTCTGAGTGTTCTGTTGAGCTGCCACTCCCCTCCCACTTGCCTAGCATTGTCAGATGACTGTAACCTGTCCCTGCCACCTCCACCCTGCCTGTCCACATGCCATGCCCCTATCCTCTTCCTCCTGTCCTACATGGTCCATTGTACTGCCACACCCTTCTGCCCTCCCTGGTCTGTTGTGCTGCAACTGCTCCTCCTGCCTGCCCCGTGTGGTCTGTTGTGAGGTCCCTTCCCCTGAACTTTCTTGTCTGTGCACAGGTCCTGACCCTCCCTTCTATCCTCCATTGTCCTTTGTGCATGCCCCTCCACCCTCCTTCTTGCCCATCATAGCCATTGTGCTGCCACTAACCCTCCCACTTGCCATGCATGGTCTTCTGTGCTGCCATGGCCCCTCCCACCTTCCCTGTGTGGTCAGTTAGCTGCCCCTGACCCCCTCCCACCTTCCCTCCATGGTCTGTGTGTATGCCATCACAGTCTCACTGTTGCTCTTCATGGTGTGTCTTGCTTCTAGTGCCCATCCTGCCTGACCTCCATGGCTATCTTGCTGCTCCTGCCCTGCCCCCTTGCCCCCAGCCCTACTCCCTCCCTCCTGGCTTGTCTGTTCCATTGTAATGCCCCTGATCCGTCCCTCCTGCCCTTTATGGTCTGTTATGCTGCAGCTTTCTCTCCTGTCTGTCCATTATGGTCAGCTAGCTACCATTGCCTCTTGCCCCTCTGTTCTCTGTTGTCCATGTGCATGGTCCTGTCCCCTCCCTCTTGCTTTCTATGGATTGTTGTGCTGCACTCCCGTCCTGCATGCCCTGTGTGGTGTATTGTGCTGCTGCAAACCCTGATGCCTGCCCTGCAGGGTCAGTTTGGTGCACCTCTCCATGTCCCTCCTGTCCTCTGTTATCCAAGTCCATGTCCCTATCCCATTTCCTTCCATGATCCAATGTACCATACTTGCGAACATTTTGAACTTGGTAAGAGGGAGATTTTGAAAAAAAACTGGGGTATTGATTTTCCCCTTTGAGTTACATTGAAAAAGAGGATATTGTAGACAGGAGACAGATCAAATAAAGCCCATTTGAGCTTAAAAACATTGGACGTTTCCTGGCTGAATCGGGTCTGTTGGCATGTATGGTTGTACTACCATTGCCTCTTCCTTCTGCCCACAATGGTCTATTACATTGCCACAGCCTTGAAGGAGGGTAGATTTTGTATCACAGGGGGCCCCTGGCCCGTTCTGTCCACACCTGAAGTATGAGACCCTTGTCCTTGCCCTGCCAGCTGCATTTGTAGGCCGTATTAAATTGACCAGCGGGTCCTGTATTGCTATATAATTATCCTGAGACATCCTTACCACTCAGCCAGCATAAAACCCCTGTGTAGGCCCTTCTGTTCAATATGTAGGCCTCTTTGTTAAATTGACCATAGCTCTGCAATTTTAGTGTATAGCAGTCTGAAGGCAGGTCTGCGAGGCCTTCTGATCCAAACTAGTAGCCCCCACCCTACCCGAGTGCTCCGTGCTCGGTATCAAAGTTCAACATCCCCCTGAAGCTGTTGACATACAGTAGGCTGCATCCTGGACTGGTACTTGCTTCCTGGGCAGGTTTCCCGCTTTTAAGGAAGTGGCAACCGCAGAGCGTCAAGTTAGGAGAACTGAGGAGATTTTATACATGAATATATTGAATTCCCGTACAATACCCATTATTTTCTGCTTGCTCTATGGAACTTACGATAAGCGATTGGCCTGAGAGACTGACCTTTTCACCCAGTCCATTGTCAGCATTAAGTGGGTAAATGACGAAATGTCTGGTAAAATCTGCAGTCGAAGCTTTTGGGTAGCATACGTAGGTAGATGTAGCGTGCAAAGGAGCCCACAAAATGATATAAAAAGGGAGCACCCACAGATATCGACGGACTACCTCGCCGTCTGTATGTAGGTTAACAGGCAGTGCAGGTTTTCCCCAAGAGCTGGGAGCTCTTGTCTTCCTTTGCTTAAAATGTCTTGCTCTGCTTTGCTTGAAGTATCTTATTCTATTTTACCTATATGAAATGTCATGTTATGTTTAACCATTGTTCTCTTTACTTTTGCATTTAAAAGATTTTGTATTGTAATTGCAGTAATGCTTGCTCTAAGAGTAAACGTGAGTGTTCCTAGGTAACATTTTCCTTGGTGTAACTTGTTTCTCATGATGCATTTATAGATGTGTTTTCTCTCTCTCTCTGTCAGTACATTAATTGAGATACAGAGAATATTATGACAGCTGTATGATTATCTGGATTCTGTTTTTTGTACTTTATGTCTCTATTCTGCGGTTTCTTTGAAGTTGCATCTTCTCATTAAACTGCCATTGTATTCTGCCTCCAATTCCATGTCTCATATGTCTGTTTTCTTCATTTTTGGAGCAAGCGTTCCTAGGCACCCCGGCTCAAATTAAGGTGCCCCTTTTGTCCCTGACTCACTCTCCTGCTCAGTTCTGTGGTGGCTCCCGGGGATCTGGGGACCGCCCCTAGCTTCCTTGACCCGTAATAGATCTTCCCTCCAACAGCCTCTCTTGCAAGTCCTGTATTGTTGGTTTGTTGCCCCTGCCCCCCTTTCCACTGCCCTCCATAGTCTGTTGTGCTTCCACGGCCCTTCCTGCCTGCTCAGTGTGGTTAAATTGTTGCCTTTGCACCCTCCTACCTGCCTTCAATTTTCAGAGTCCGTGCCCCTTGCCTCTGCCTCTCAACAGTATCCTAATGAACAACTAGATTGCTAACATTCTATATTTATTACAAAAGTGTGGAACGCCTGACATCATCTTGATGTAATCAAAACTGTAATACCTAGAGCATTTCCTTTAGAAATTACATATATGAGAGGGTCTTATTGGCATCAAAATTATGGTTAGTGCTCTAAAAGACTAAAATAAGGACATATTTTCTGAGTTTTCAAATAGCGACAAAGCACTTTTAAATTATTTGTTATCTTTATGTTTTTTTATCCAGTTGACCACTTGATTAAATGTTGCACTTAGGGGAGAGGATGTGGTGTTACTTCCAGAACTGCAGACTTTGCAACTGGGGAACCAGGTTGAAGTTTCTGCTTCAGCTCGACATTCTGTGATTCTGGTCAAATCACTTAGTCTCCCCATGTCTACAACCAAAATGAATTTGTTCTTGTGTGATGTAACCAATGCTCATGTAAAGCACTCCAATACCTGACAAGTCTGCACTATATAACACTGCAAAAACACAAAATAATAAGTGTTTTGCACACTTCTGTCATTGGGCTATATTTGGGCTACATCTGGTTGATTTTGGGCTACATTTGGGCTCTTTTGTCTCCGGTGGCCATCTTGGGAGATTTATTTGTTATGAAGTTTCCTAATTTCCTCATGTACTGCAGTCTCCTCAGTAGGAAATGCTTTCAGTGTTTTACTTTGATTCCATCATGAAGGTATTCAGATATGTCACACATTTGCCATAAATTCTGAATGTTAGCACTCTAGTTGCTCATTAGATCACTGTAGTAAAACTACTCCACCATGGAAGTCTGCTCCTGGTATTAAAAGTGCATGTTTCAGTCTGCATGTCAGAATTTTTTAATGAAATAGAAGAGGATTTGAGAAGTCACTCAAAATGTGCCCTCATTTTCTTTCTTCAGTATTAATCATAATTTCTATGGCAAAATGAACCTCCTCATTGTGTTCCTTTTTAAATTAAATGTTTTAAGTGTTACCAGTTTATTCCAATCAAGATGGCTTCAGGTGTGCCATACTTTTGTCATAATGAAGACAGTAAGCGCTCTAGTTGTTTTTAAGAACATTCTGGGACATTCTGTCATTGGGCTATACTTGGGCTACATCTGGGTGATATTTGGGCTACATTTGGGCTCTTTTGTCTCTGGTGGCCATCTTGGGAGACTTATTTGTTATGAAGTTTCCTAATTTCCTCATTTACTGCAGTCTCCTCAGTAGGAAATACTTTCAGTTTTTTACTTTGATTCCATCAAGAAGGCATTCAGATGTGTCACACATTTGCCATAAATTCAGAATGTTAGCACTCTTTTTGCTCATTAGATCACTGTAGTAAAGCTACTGCTCACCAGGGAAAACTGCTGCTGGTATTGAAAGTGCATGTTTCAGTCTGCATGTCAGAATTTTTTAATGAAATAGAAGAGGATTTGAGAAGTCACTCAAAATGTGCCCTAATTTTTCTTTCTGCAGCACTAATCATACTTTTTATGGAAAAATGAACCCCCTCATTTTGTTCCTTTTTAAATTAAATGTTTTAAGAGTTACCACTTTAATCCAAGCAAGATGGCTTCAGGTGTGCCATACGTTTATCATAAGTAGGACTGTTAGCGCTCTAGTAGTTCTTTGGAACACTCTGGGAAGCTGCAGTAGAACACAAAGGAATCAACTGACAGTCTCTGCCCTTGTTGGATGTACATGTTTTACTGAGAATATCAGACTTCATTCTCACATGACTGAGAAAGATAATGTGAATTTACAGAAAATAAGCTCTCAGTTTAGCCTATAGATCACCTTCCAAACCTCTGTGGTAAAAGCATGAGAAAATATTTTTCTCTCAATCATGATATCCCAGCAGAAGGCTTTTTCACATGGTGAAATCACCTTAGAACATACCACAATTCCTAAAATGAGTATGGTACCATCAACAAATGATTTATAATGTAACTAAAGTCTTAAAACCTTCTATTAACTGCAATGCTTTTTAATGAGGTGCTATCATGTATATTTGTCCCAAGATGGCTGCCAACACTTCTTGGATGAAGTGCTGACAGCCAATCAGATCTCAGGATGAGATGTGTGGTTAGGCTCCGCCCACATATATATATGCTTTTAAATGCTATTTACTCAGGAAATACTGAACAGATTTACACCAGACCTGCAAAAGGCACTTCCTTGACCTTATGGCTACCTCTCTGCCAAATTTCTAGTAATTCTGTTCAGCCGTTCGGGCTGTAGCTCGTTCTAAAGGTCCTATGGAAAAATGCATGGGAAAAACGCGTTTTGGGACCCCCCTTTTATCTCAGCCCCCGCTTGACGAATCCCCCCGAGACTTTCAGGGTAGGAGCGGAGCGTAGCGCCCCACCTATTTTGAGAAATTCGCGAGGATTCATCGACCGGCGCCAAAGTTATTCAAAATAGAATGTTGCGGATTTCCTATGGAAAAGGGGTCCTAACTATAACTACCTACTGGCGACCGCCAGTAGGTAATATATATATATTCACTGAAAAAACCATAGGTTTCACACATGTTATAGTTAGCGGAAATTTTACTGATAAAAAACCAATGAAATTCCCCCGTTATAGTTAGTGCAGACAACTATAACTCACGCGACCGCAATCTTCTGCTGATGCTAATACTGTATTTAGACACTTATTTGCCCATGTCTTCTTCCATACATTTTTAGCTATACATATATTACAAATATTTATTTTTCATAAAGACACATATGTCATCAGCAGAAGATTGCGGTCGCGTGAGTTATAGTTGCCTGCACTAACTATAACGGGGGAATTTCATTGGTTTTATATCAGTAAAATTTCCGCTAACTATAACATGTGTGAAACCTATGGTTTTTTCAGTGAATTTGCAAGGTTTTTTAAATGCTAATTCCTAACTATAACGTGTGTGAAACCTATGGTTTTTTCAGTGAATTTGTACGTTTTTTTAAATGCTAAGTTACTTTACGCCATTCGTGGCGTGCGCGCCCACTTAACGCAGTTCGTTCCGTGCACGCATGGTGCGCTTCGCGCACCGTGCGCGCACAGTAAGCACGCGGTGTGCTTCGCGCACCGCGCGCCCACTTTACGCAGTTAGTGCCGTGCACGCACGGTGGGCACGCGGTGCGCGTGCCCACGTTACGCTAGATGGGCCATGTACGCACGATGCGCTTCGCGCACCGTGCGCACATGGAGGACATATGATGCACTTCGTTTTGAAAGGTAATATTTTAATTTTTCGTAATTTTTACCATTTGCACACGGGGTGGACAGAGTGTGGATAATTGTTTTTTTTTTTTTTTTTTTTTTAAATATTATAGTTTATCTCACCTTAAATAATCCATGCACAATTGGTGGCCTTCGGCCACCAATTGCACACGGGGTGGGGAGAGTGTGGATAATTTTTTTTTTTATATCATTTTTTACCGTACGCGTACGGTAAGCGTAATCGGCGAAATTAGCAAAAAAAAAAAATTCCGTTTTTGGCCTTGGGGGATCTTTGGGGACTCCCTCAACATGGCTATGTGTGTGGGAGCTGTCTAAACAGCCCCTTTACATGTTTTTGTGCTTTGTATTTTCATCATCACTCTCAGTGCGAGAGAGAAAATGGCGGCCGCCGCTTCCTGGTTTCGGCCGATTCGAATGTTTACTAAGATCTAAGAGCCAATCAGAATCGCGCTCGCGCACGCCACCGTACGCGTACGGTAAGCGTACCGTAAGCGCACCGTAAGCTGGCTCAGATATATATATTGATTTAAAGGCTATTTTCTCAGAATCTACTGAACAGATTTACACCAAACCTACAAAAGGCACTTCCTTGACCTGAGGACTACCTCTCTGCCAAATTTCAAGTAATTCTGTTCAGCCGTTCGGGCTGTAGCCCTGTCTAAAGGTCCTATGGAAAAATGCATGGGAAAAACGCGTTTTGGGACCCCCCTTTTATCTCAGCCCCCGCTTGACGAATCCCCCCGAGACTTTCAGGGTAGGAGCGGAGCGTAGCGCCCCACCTATTTTGAAAAATTCGCGAGGATTCGTCGACCGGCGCCAAAGTTATTCAAAATAGAATGTTGCGGATTTCCTATGGAAACGTGGTCCTAACTATAACTACCTACTGGCGACCGCCAGTAGGTAATATATATATATATATATATATGTATAGCATTCTCCCGACTAGGTCACAATAGTAGCAGTTAAGGACTATGAAAAGTGCCTCTGTATTCTGTATAGCTTAAGCAGACAGAACATTAATATGAGGTTTAAGTGGAGTGTTGTGGGGGGTATGGTGCAGGAAGTGTTTGTGTACTGTTCATGGGTGGTAGTGAAGGGGTGGGTTGATAGTGTGGTGGTAGTGCTAGTAGTATGGTGAAGAAGTGGGTCTGAGGCAGAGGACGGTGTAGTGTAATGTTAAAATCTGAAATTATGGTGGTGGGAGCGGTAATACTGAGTTAGAAGCTGGCTGTGCAGTTCTGTGAACTGGCAGGGTGGATCTCACGGTAGGTACTTTGGTGCTTAGGACTTTTAAGGCATTACTGAGGTTGGTGGGCAAAGTTGGGGGTTGTTGGTGCAGTGTTGGACGAGGTGGTGTGGTCCTAGAAGTACTAGGTATATTGAATCAGACATGTGGAAGACTCAGGAACGACCCATCAATTCACTGTGAGTTCCTCTGCTTTATTCTAAGAGGGTGATCACAATGAACATCAGTGTGGTGAATACATATGTGGTGCAATGTCCAAGCCTAATCACAAGGCCAAAACGGAATAGACCAGTGAGACCAGTGAGAAACTTAAAATGGTTCACTAAGCAGCAGATCCCCTTGTCGGTCTTAGAGGATATAATTGGAATTCAATGGTAGTCCGATTCTTGGGCATGCTTGTGTGGTACTGTTGAGTGTGGTGGTGCATCAGTGAAGGTAAATGGTTCTCTACTAATTGTGAGTGCCCAGTGTTAAGCTAGTTGATTGTGTTGTAATAGTGGTACTAGTGGTGCCTTGAAAGAGTGTGCTATGCTGTACTGGGGTTGTGTAGCAATACAGAGACAGCGGCGCTATGCTGAGGTTGGTGGCACTGTAATAGAGCTTGTTGTGTACTGCTGGGCTGGTGCTTCAGACCTGTTTGTAATTCAACGGAAGGTAGTGTGATGGGTGCTGAGGATTGGTGGTGCTGTGATGGACCTTTGTTTAAGCTTGTACTTTGTATCTCCTGGTAGGCCAATTAGGGTGGCAGCCTTTTAAGCGTCAGCAAGTGGGATTCCTTTGCTACATATCTCTGTCATGGCTATGTAACAGGCGCGCAACACCCATTGGACTCAAAGGGCTTCAGCCCCCCCCCCCCCCCGTCGTGTGCGGCAGCCTGGGATGAGACACCTTCCCGGGCAAAAAAGCAGCCGCACCCGAGCACTTCACAGGTCTTTAAACGACCATTTGCATGTTAATGAGGCCTTGCTGTTGTTTCACCCCTTCTAAGAGCCCCTGCAGCTCCACTCTGCCAATTGCTTAAAGTTCAGCCCCCCCCCGAAATTTTTGCTCAGCCCCCCCCCCCCGAAATTTGGCTCTAGTTGCGCCTCTGCTATGTAACCCTCTTCATCCACTTGCAGTGAGCATTATCATCTGCTGATTGTGGGTAGGACTCCTGATGCAATGGACAGGAGAATCCGGAGGGCTGTTGATTTGGTGCTTTGCGCCAAGGATTAATAAAGCCCTCGTGTGTTTCATAGGAAATTGATTTGAATGTCCTTTTTTAGTTCGAACATGGCTGCATGGCTACATTGCTATTCCCTATGGTGCCATGGTATATCCTCATGATGTTAATAATAATAATAACAGAATAATAAAAGCAATGTTTAGAGCACAACTACTTCAAAAGAAGCGTCCCTGATGTTAACTAATAGGTGACATACACAATCAACCAGGTACTAATTCAAAGAAAAATGTTCAAGCCTTTTTTAAAGTAGACTTCTGATTGGGATTTTCTTGATGCTAGCAGACGATTATTCCACAGTTGTGAAGTTAGAAAAGCAAAGTAGTGTCCACCTCTTCTGGCTCTCCGCATTCTCTCAGTGGTTAGGAGATACTGATTAACTGTTTGGAGTGATCTACTGAGGACATATCCCTTAATCTTCACTCCCATATAGGGTGGCCCTTTGTTATGGAGTGCTCTGTAATCACTAAGCAGCGCTTTGAACGTACCCCTTTTCCATACTGGCAGCCAATAAAGCTGCCAGAGGTGGACAGAAATCAACTCTTTCCTGGGCACATTTAGGAGCAGTCTTGTAGCTGTAATCTGAACCATCTGAAGTTTGCGAATAAGGTGAGGTGGCAGCCCCAGGTAAGGAGAATTAGCAATTAGAAATAGTGCATTCACTATTGTTTTTTATATCTGAGTTGGGAGAAATGTTAAAAAAAATTCAAGGATTTTGATAGCTCAAAACTGGACTCTGTATTAACGCACGCTTGAGGTTTGAAAGAGAGCTCTTGATCAAATGTTATGCCAGGATTCCTTACTGCAGAGGCAGGTGCTGAGGGCCTCCTAACATCCCAAGCCCACTAACACTGGATCTCCTTGGGCTGAGTTCTGCTAGAGAAGAGAATCTCAGATTTTTCAGAGTTGAGCTTGAGCAAGCTCGTCACTGTCTAGCTAGCTACTTCGCTCAAACATCCCTGAAATCTACCCACAACCATCTCAACTATCTGCTGGAAAGAAAGCATCAGCTGCATGTCAGTCATCTGCATACGATTTTATGCTGAAACCCCATGGCTCTACAATATTAGCTAAGGGAGCCAGTTAGATGATAAACAAGGTGGCGCTTGGAGGAGATCAAGGGTAAGACACCATGTCTTACACTCCTACATTTTAATTGTTTGGCCTTTCCTCCTATCTCCTTCAGGAGATCCAGCAGGATTGTGTGAGACACTGTGTCAAAAGCTGCACTTGGAGATCTAAAAGGTTGAGCAATACCTCATCCTCACAGTCCAAGTTGGTCCTTATAAGTACGGAGACCCCAAGTAGAGCTGATTCTGTACTAAGGTCTAAAACCTGAGTGGCCAGGGTGAAGTAGTTGATTTTGTTTGATATGCAGTGACACCTGATTGTTTATTCATTTTTCCAGCCTTTTTTAGAGTGCCAGTAGGAGAGAGATTGGCCTAAAGTTGGAAGTTTGACAAGGGTCAGCATTAGGTTTTTTCAAGAATGGAGGCATCTGTGCTTTCTTCCAGCGAAGGGGAACTGTCCCTGACTCCAAAGCTTGATTCGAGAGAAAATCTATTACTGGATTAAGGTAGGGCATTGCTAATGTTAAGATCTGGTCAGGATAGGTGACAAGCGGAGAGCCTGCTTTGCACTTGCAGAGTGCCTGAGCTTATTCCTCAAATATTTAAACCTCTTAAAAACATGTAGACTTGGGCCCGCTATGGCTCCTTCATCTGTGTCAGGGATAGTTGGTGCAAACCCCGCCTGCGGCTCTTCAAAATCAGCATACGTTGTCTCTACCTTACTGCTAGACTATCACATAAAGATTGAGAAGCTATAACGTTTTGTTGATTCGCAGAAGGGGATAAAATATCTGGACATTTATAAACATTTCCCCAGATGCAGTGGAAATCTGTGCAGCCAATGCCTCCTATGACTTTGCTTGTGGGAGTTTTTAAAGCGATCTTATATCTTTCTTTATAGGATGCATCAGAATGCTTCCTCCAAGTTCTTTCCAATTGCTTGCAATTTGATTTGATATCTTTCCGCCCGGCTGTGCACTATGGAAGCAGATGGTTTATTTCTCCTCTGAGTATTTTTTTCGTGCGGCAATCTTATCCACTCCTGAAGTACCAGGTTATTAAAATACATAATCTTGGCCTCCAAGTCACCTTCTGCTCTGAAACATGCCAAAGCAAGGGCTTCAGCAATATTACATTCTGTCACTTTATGCTTTGTTCACAAATACTCTCCAAATGTATACTGCTGTTATGTGCCTATGCCAGAGAGCCAGAAAGGTACCAGTATATGGTCTGAACAGGTTAAAGGAATAAGAGTGTCTGCTCTTATGGTAGGGCAGTTTGTGTAGATAAGGTGAAGTGTGTGACCCCCCTTGTGAGGGTGGCCAGTAACTGACTGTATGAGTCCGGAGCCCAGTAGGGCCTCTTTTAATACACACGCCGGCTTACGGCAATAGTATTCGCTAGTATTTCTGCAAAGTTAGCGTGTTACTCTGGACGGCGATAAATCAATGCACCAGAGAAGGGGAAGTTAGGAGTAATCTTTATGGAAAAAACCATTCCTTCACCCATACGTTACAGAATGGAAGAAGGGTGCTGAGACCTGGTGATAATATCTGGATTACTTGTTGCAATCCCAATTACACCTGGTCTCCCCATCTCGTTGCACTGCTACAGTTCCCTTTCTCATGCCCAGGGCAGTTGAGCCAGGCCCTGTTGAGGGTTGCCATGCATAGAGCTTGTGCCATTACTGGCAAACATAGTGGATACAAAATCAAAGCTTTTAGAAGCACCAAGTACATACGAGGAGTATTAAATCAGTCCATGGATTTTGACAATCATCCAATTTATTTTCTTTTAAAACTTCATCATAAGTAAGCTCAAAGTCCCATTCTGTGCTACGTAACATGATGCACTCAAAACAGCAAACGTGTGTTTCTCAGCAAAAAGCTACTGTTTCAAGGCTTAGTAATACAGTGGAGAAAATAAAGTTGGCTCCTATTGCGACCGAAAGATATGCAGAGTGTTGCGAACCACCCGCTTTCCCAGCTCAACTTTGATCTTTGATTCCCAGGTCTCTGGTTAGAAACTAGTAGATGCAAGACAATACTGTGGCAGGTCTGTATGGCGAGGGCTGTGGAGTTCTAGAACTTAAGCACAGTGAAAGAAAACAATAAATTATTTTAAAAAGGAAGAGGGGAACATAGAGTGAGTGAAAGAAAGTAAACGGAAAGAAGAAAGAAGATGAATTAAAAATGTAAAGCATAGAATGTCGGCAGGGAAAATGTTAGTATAAAGGTAGCATAAAGGAAAGGGTGTAAGAACAAAGATGAAAGTAAAGATGGAAGGATGGAATAAAATAAATAAATGTAAAGAGGGAAGGAACCAAATACATGTGAGACAAAAGAAGGAAAGATGAAATGATGGAAAGCTAGATGAAAGCATAGAAGAAAAGATGTAACGAAGGATGGCACAACGGAAGGATGGAAAGACAATCAGAAGAAAATCGAAGAAAGTACGCAGCATGGAAGGAAATTTGAAAGGAAGGAAGGATGGGTGAATTAGATCAGTTGAAGTAGCGGTGGAAGAAAAGAAGGCAGTAGGGATTTAAGGTATATAAATGCATCTCATTGTATAGGTGTTTTTTTCTTCAAAACTTCCTCAGGTTGAACCCAACCCCCACCACCCCCTTCACAAGGCGAAGCTCGCTCACTTAATATATTCGAGTGTGGGGGAGGGGGATATTGTAATGTTCTGCCTACTCCCTTGCAGAGTGCATCTTGTTATGAATTGTGAAGAAAAATGCATACTTGGGCTGCATGACCAATGGCAAGGGGAAAGAAACTATTTCAGTATATTTTGTGAAACTGCTTGGTCTGAAATACTAGAATGAAATAGATGCACAACCTATTTTTCCACCCAATGACCAAGGCCAAAAAGGCGGCTGTATCCACTAGAGCTGGGATCCCCAACTCGGCGAATATGAGTATTGTCAGGTTTACAGGACATCCACAATGAATACATGTCATTGAAGGTCATTTGTACAGTTCTTGCTCATTATGAAAAGCAGACTGGACTTTGCTATTGAGTGGCTTGACAGGCCAAGCCCGATTTACATCAGCACCACATCGAAAAAAAACAAATGTGAGATGAAATATACACAGACTCAACAAGGAAAGAGGAGTAGGTTTGTGACAAACACATTATTTCACCCCTTATAGCCTGTTATAATGAATAAGCCAACAAGGTTAGCTCACTGGAAGTAACACGAGGAAGCAGACTTGACAAGTCCTCTGTGCGTATGAATATTGTAAGTAATAAACAGCACAGTTAGACTTCTGAGCACCGACCGACGGCACGTCATGATGCTGACACAGTCACTCGAGAAGTAAACGGCGGCTGGGCTGGATGGTGTTTGTCAGCTGCTCGGCAGCAGCGCACTGTTGATATAAGTGATTCATATCTGATATCATGAGCACGAACAGATGTAGTGACGGAGATGCGCGTGGACGGCGTTGTTGTGCGTGCCAGAGGAGCACGTAACGAAAAGCGCGAGATGTGCTGTCAAAGAAGATAAACACACTGCGTGCCACGGTGAACAAAGGCGTCACACTGTAGATTCAACGATTCGGACACTCAAGTGTAGCGCATCAAGCGGCGACGTGCATTGGAGCCCCAATGACACGGCGACACGCGCGCTCTCCTCGCAGTTTGAGTCAGACTAGTAGCGTGCAGCACTTGTTCATTTCTGGGGCATTCTTTGCATGGAGCCTCGCCTTGTGATTTATGTGCCTGGCAGAGCAGACATTGTTATGTTCAAGGGAACACCCCCCCGCTTACGCGAGGGTGGTCCCGTCTGTGACCCGGAAGGGCCTAGGTAAATAAATGGGGGCTGGACCGGATGATCCGGGTCAGTGCACCGAAGCGCAATACGAAGCGTAGGTGTGTGTTTTCTATCTCCTCCACGATCCCGGAGTGCATGCTGCCCGCCTACCTCCCGCTGTCCTTCTCAGTCCTATACGGAACATAACAACTGGCGACGAGGGGGTCTTTCCGGACTCTCGCTACCCGACGGCTGGATCCTCGCTGCCTGACCCGCTCCGGTGGCGGCCGCCACACGGAACGCTGCTACTCGCACGTGCGTGCGTCTACACGCGGCCTGTCTCGGCCGCCTCCCTGCTTTCTCCCAGTCACCGGTGCTGTGTGCTCTTCCTCCTCGCCCCGCATCGAAGCTGCCGTCCTGCACCAAGAGCACGTGGGAGCGCTCTCATCGACCGGCCTGCTGCCGGGTTTGCCCCATCGCATGTGCCTGTGTCCTGGCGGTGCTGCATTGGAGGACGCCCCCCCCCTTCAGCCTACTCTTCCCGGTCAGTTGCTGTCTGTGTCTCTGCAGTGGGTTGCTGTCTGTGGTGGCGGCGTCGGTGTAACGCATAGGCTGCTGTGTGACGGAGGGGTGCCCGCGTCTGCTGATTCCTGCCCAGGGGGTCTTACCTGCCGCCGCCTGGTGCCACGTGGAGTGTGCTCGCCGTCGCTCGACGCCCGGTCCCTGTGACCTGGATGCTGGGTGCCTGTAGGCCGCATCTTGCCGCGGCCTGCGCCGGAAGTGCAGAGTTTTGGCTGTTTTGACTGCGTCAATCCCTGAAGCGCCTCATCTATCGTTTCAAAGTCTGCCTACACCTGCTGTTTTTGGTCCTCCCGCCCAGTCAGCGCCAAGATGACGACGGTTCCCCCGGTGGAGGCGTTCATTGTGGACGGCCCGCCGTCCGCCCAGGTGGCCAAGTGGAAAGAGTGGCTGGAGCGCCTGGAGAATTACTTTGCCGCAGTCGGCCTCAAGCCTGAACGACATCGGCCCATGCTCCTGCATCTGGGTGGTTCTGCAGTTCACCGATTGGCCAAGTCCGTGGTGGAAACCGGCCCTCCCTACACCTATGCCACACTCAAGGCGGCCCTGACCGCACATTTTGAGCCCCTAGCGAATCCAGATTACGAACGTTTTCTCTTACGCCAAGCAAGGCAACAACCGGAGGAATCAGTTGACACCTTCTATGCTCGTCTGAAAGAACTGGCAAGCACCTGTACTCTACCGGACACAGATGACGAGCTGCGGGCGCAATTTATCCAAGGCTGTTCGTCCGTGAAGTTGAGAGAAAGAGTCCTCGAACTGCCCGGAATCTCCATGGCGGACATTCTCACCATGGGCCGGTCCAAGGAATTGTCCAAGGTGCGCGCCGCACATATGGAAACGGCCCTCCAACGTCAAGTGAAAACAGAGCCAGTTAACGCGGTGGTGGCGACGACCCCGAAGAAAACGTCTAAGAAGAAGCCGGAACACGGAACACCACCACCCTCGTCTCGTACCTGCTACATGTGCGGAGGCCCGTACCCACACCAAGGTCCATGCCCTGCGCAAGGAAAAAGGTGTTCGGCATGTCGTCGTCTGAACCATCTAGCCAAAGTGTGCCGATCGGCGGGACGTCAGCGGCAACAAAGTCGGCAGATCAATGCGGTGGATGCCCCTCCACCCGAAACTGAGGAAGACGACATGGATGACGATGAGGACGAAGGCACGGTCCATGTAATTCACGCCTTACAGCCTGATGGATGTCCGAGACGAAGGGCACCGAAGTGTCACGTCAAGATTGCAGGGCATCTCACGCCGGTGCTGATCGACACAGGTGCGTCCATTAACATAATGGCCCAGTCCATGCTGAAATCCTTCCCAACTCAGCCCGTCCTGAAGCCAACGTCCATACAGGTGTTTGCTTATGGCTCCGGCACACCACTCACTGTGGTAGGCGTCTTCACCACCGACATCGCCCACGAGGCCAACTCCGTCCGCACCAAGGTGTACGTCACCAAGGAGGGTACGGGGATGCTGTTGGGCTGTCGTACGGCGGAACATCTGCAACTGGTGGTTTTTGCGTTCGCTGTGCACCTGGAGGATGTCGAGTCATTGGTGGAAGAATTTCGAGACCTGTTCAACGGCATTGGATGCCTGAAGGACCACCTGGTACGGCTGCACATAGACCAATCAGTACAACCAGTTGCTCTCAAGCATCGGAGAGTGGCGTTTCATCTGCGGCCCAAGGTTGAAGAGGAACTAAGAAAATTGGAGGCCGCTGACATCATTGAGAGAGTGGACGGACCAACACCTTGGGTTTCCCCCATTGTGATAGCCCGGAAACCAAAACAGCCGGGTGAAGTCCGGATATGCGTGGACATGCGTTTGCCGAACCACGCCATCAAGCGGGAACGCCATCTGACGCCCACTGTCGACGACATTGTTGCGGAGGTCAGCGGATCGCGCTGGTTCTCGAAGATGGACCTTCGGGCGGGCTACCATCAACTCCTGCTGGATCCCGAGTCAAGAGCCATAACCACCTTCTCCACCCATGTGGGCCTGCGCCGCTACAAGCGCCTCAGCTTCGGGGTGTCCAGCGCGGCGGAAGTGTTTCAGGATACCATCAGAGGGGTGTTGGCTGGCCTCAGTGGAGTCATAAATGTCAGTGATGACATTCTTGTACATGCGCCGACTCTGGAGGAACACATGAACTGCCTACGATGCGTGTTCCGGAGACTCCAGGACAGTGGCCTCACGTTGCATCGCGAAAAGTGCGAATTCCTAAAAAAGGAGATAGCGTTTTTTGGATATCACTTTTCGCAACAAGGAGTGTCGCCCGACCCTGCCAAAGTTCGAGACATCCAGACGGCACCGGCCCCGACCACAGTCACCGGAGTGAGAAGCTTCCTGGGCATGGTCACCTACTGTGGTCGATTCATCCGGAACCTCACGAATCTAACAGCACCTCTATGGGACCTCACGAAGAACGCCGCAACCTGGGAATGGGGCCCCAGTCAAGAGAAGGCTTTTCAGGACACCAAACACGCTCTGTCCGCCGAAACCACCCTGGCGTACTTTGACCCCACCCGGGAATCCGAACTGTCGGTGGATGCCAGTCCCATCGGCTTGGGTGCTGTATTGTCCCAGAAGCAACTGGACGGGGAATGGGCCCCGGTTGCCTACGCGAGCCGGGCTCTGACAGAAACTGAGCAAAGGTACTCCCACATCGAAAAGGAGGCGATTGCGATACATTGGGGGTGTCGTCACTTCCACCTCTACCTCTATGGGCAGCCATTCACGGTTCATACTGATCACAAACCGCTGATTCCTCTCTTCATGGGCGTGTCGTCGAAACCACCCCCAAGAATCGAAAAGTGGATCCTGCAGCTGCAGGAATATCAATTCAAAGTGGTCTACCGCCCGGGGACGCAAAACCCAGCGGACTTCCTCTCCAGACATGCCCGGCCAGTTACCCGAGAAGAGGAGTCTGAAGCGCAGGAGACGGAGGAGTATGTCAGGCTGGTGGTGGAACGCTCTCGACCCCTGCCCATCAGGCTCGAGGACATCCTGGAGGCGACCAAACAGGATGACTGCTGGGAGTTGGTGATATCCGCGATTGGATCAGGAAGGTGGCACTCCCTGTTGGAGAACCTGACACACCGCACAGATGATGCACAACTGGCGTTAAGGGCTCTTCACAACGTCCGGTCTGAATTGGCCGTGTCCCCCGAGGGATGTCTGATGAGAGGCACGCGTCTGGTTATCCCCAGGTCATTACAACAGCGAGTGGTGGACTTAGCTCATATTGCGCACCAAGGGGTAGTCAAGACAAAATCCCGTCTGAGGAGCAAGGTGTGGTTCCCTAATCTGGACAGTGTGGTGGAGAGGACTGTCCGGTCCTGTGCGCTCTGCCAAGCGGTAGGCCCAGCGGATCCGCCGGCCCCAATCCTGACGGAAGATATACCTCCTCACCCGTGGCACCGAGCGAGTGCCGACTTTGGGAGCCTACCGGATGGCCGACACATGCTTGTCGTCATTGACGATTTCTCAAAATACCCCGAGGTTGAGATACTGGACTCCATTACGGCGAGCAATACCATACCTCGTTTCGAGAAAATTATGGCCAGCCATGGGCTAATCAAGGAGCTACGCACAGACAATGGTCCGCCATTCGCCAGCCATGAGTTCTCTGAATACCTCCGATCAAGAGGTGTCCGTCATGTAAAGATCACACCACGATGGCCACAGGCTAATGGTGAGGCCGAGCGTTTCATGCGCACCCTGAACAAAGTGCTCCGGATAGCAATGTCTCGAGAGCAGAACATGGAGTGTGCCCTGTACAATTTCGTAAAAGAATACAGACTTACGCCTCACTCGACCACCATGGCCAGCCCTGGGTTTCTGTGCAATCAACGGGTGCTGAATGATGTATTTCCCCAGGTGACACCATCCTTGCCTGCGTATCGTCAAGTATCCGAACGCCTCCGACAGAGGCGGGCCAAGAATGACCGAATGTCCCAGAGGCGCCATGCCAGGAGCAATGCGTTTGTGGCCGGTGAACGGGTGCTGGTGAAGAATCGACATCCACGAGGGAAGTTCTCCCTTCCGTTTGAACCGGAGCCCTGGGTGATTCAGACAGTCAAGGGCACGATGGTCACTGCCCAGAGGGGCCACGAGACAGTCACCAGGAACATCTCCCAATTCAAAAAATACCGGTGCCCGGCACAACCAAGTGAGATGGTGCCAGAGTCTGAGGGTGGCGAACCGACGGGCGACGCCTTTGATGAGGAGAGTGGTTCACCAGGGCCAGTTCCCCCACTGCCTGGGGCAGTTGTGGAACATTCACCGGGGGCGGCTGGAGCTGAAAGCCGTAGAGATGTGAGCGAAGGTCGAGGTGGACACAGATATCATCTCAGAGCCAATCCAGCGGTGTCGTCTCGACTGAGAGGTTTTGTAATGGACTAGAGAAAAGAAATGCAGTGTTTTCCCGTTCCTTTTTGTCTCTCTCTCTCTCTCTCTCTCTCTCTCTCTCTCTCTCTCTCTCTCTCTTTCTCTCTCTCTCTCTCTCTCTCTCTCTCTCTCTCGTTTTGAACTGGAGCACCCTTCCAACCGGTGTTGTGGTTTTGTTTTGTTGTGCCATGATAAAGGAGGAATGTTATGTTCAAGGGAACACCCCCCCGCTTACGCGAGGGTGGTCCCGTCTGTGACCCGGAAGGGCCTAGGTAAAAAAATGGGGGCTGGACCGGATGATCCGGGTCAGTGCACCGAAGCGCAATACGAAGCGTAGGTGTGTGTTTTCTATCTCCTCCACGATCCCGGAGTGCATGCTGCCCGCCTACCTCCCGCTGTCCTTCTCAGTCCTATACGGAACATAACAGACATGAGGTAAAGGGGCATGCGCGAGGGAGCGATTGTTCATCACTTCTTGATATGTATAGTTCCTTCTCCTGGAATCTTGGTATTTGAAGCTCAGTGAATCTCAGAGATTGCTAAATGGAACTCGTTGGCGCGCTGTATATAGGGACTTCAGAAGGGTCACTCAGTTTGTAGACTATGAAGAGGGGAATGTGTGAAGTTCACGTGAATGCATGGGTTTACAGCAGGTGCATTAGTCTGCTGAGCTGCCATAGGACAAGAAATACCCCGCCACAGCTTTATGCTGTAGAGCACATGGAACGGCCTGGTTTGCTGGTGATCTCTTCGCAGGGGTCAGCACTTTCATAGCACATGGGTAGAGTGAAGATCTATTTCCATTATTTTAAGGTTTGACTAGACACTGCCGTAGCTGCCTTCCACAGCTTTTGTAAAACCAAAAAATATTATAGAATAAAAGGGCTCTGGGTCAGCCCTCTTTCGCTATTGATATGCAAGTGAAATATTCGAACTTCCCAAAGGAAAGCCGTGTTTTTTTCTAAGTCAATGATTTATGTAGTTTAGGCTGTTTACATCAGTTGGCTACCACTTGGATGACTTTGCTTGGAAGGTTTCTCTTTTTTTCTTATTTGTCACATGTATGAGGGCAAACGGGGAACAACCTTTACAACGCAACTTTTACAACGCACTACCATTACAACAAAACTATTACAACGCCAAATCTGTTACAACGCATGCCATTACAACGCAAGTCTTTACATCGACTTGCACTAGATGGCATGCTAACATTAAAAATAGAGTAGTTTACTATCCAAACACCTTCCCTACTGCAACGTGGACTGGAGTTAGAATAGTAAATTACCCTTTTTTAATGTCAGCACGCCATCTACTGCAAGTCGATGTAAAGACTTGCGTTGTAAAGACTTGCGTTGTAACAGATTTGGCGTTGTAAAAAATGCGTTGTAACGGCATGCGTTGTAAAAGCATGCGTTGTAACGTCATACATCCAGGGCAAACACTTGCCCATTCAGCCATTGTGTTGTTGAAGCTTGAATTGGATAAGCCCAATGCACAGCATACATAGACTGGGGAAATCATGAAGGAAGCAGAGTGGCGATGCCGACGGGCAGATCAGCTTTCAGCCTTTGAGACCCTCAAGTGCTGATCATTGATAGGAGTCTCCAGTAAACCCCACAGAATTGTGAATGGTATTCCCTGATCTAAGATGTTGCTCACGTAAGCATGAAAATGGGGCTACCATCTTAGATGAGGTGATTCACCTCAATGTAACAAGGTTCACCACATGGGCCATTATACAATCGTCCCTGCAAGTTTATTTGCTGCCCGGATGTTTTGGTACATACATGTGTAGTGCAGGAACACTTGTCCTCTCTTTGTGTCTCCATATGAAATCTATCGATCAGTCCATACATGCATGCAGTGCATGACATGTTCTTCCTGCTCGCCACCGTGGTTCTCTGTCCATTGGTCCACAGGGAGAGATTTAGACTGAGGAGCCACACTTTGCCCCTCTAACGAGAGCGCCCGCAGTATTCACTCTCTGTTCAGGTGTTTAGTGTTTCTTTGGCCCTGCAACCTTCTGCTTGTACCTGCTCTTCAGAAGCATTTGATGGGGGGTAAGACATTCCTGATGCATCCAAGAAGAGGTGCATACTGGAGGGGTCAATGGCAGCATAGAGATGGAAGATCAGACGGCTCCTTTTTCACTCCCTCTGGTCCATTACCAAGGCTGGTGGCAGGTTGGACTCACAGTCCCAGAGAGAAACCCCCCAGAAGTGTGGGCTCTCCGTCCGGATAGATGATGATTGCTGGCACAGCACAAGTCTTATATCCTTGCTTCAGAAGTCTTCGACCGGGGAAGAAGAGCGTTCCTGTAGTATCTGAGAGCAGGCGCATGCAGGAGGGGCCAGAGGCTGCAAAGGACATGTAGTTCAGAGTGCTCTCTGCAGTTATAACAGAGAGAGAATGAATGAGACGGAAGGTGGGAGAGAAATGCAGAGGAAGAGAGAGAGGACCAGGAGAGAAGTACTGGATAGACAGACCAGCACATAGCCATAAACCTATTTAACCAACAGAAAGGCTTTGGTTGACTGTACAGTTTATTGACCACAGCACCCAGTAGGCTACAAAGATTCTGCCAACTCTTAAGAAGGGAATATTTCACACTCTAGATTGATCAAGACGAGTCTTATTTTTGCTCTGCTCATGCTTAAGAAGAGAAGAGCAACCACAATCATTAGAATGATTCATTATGTACAATATGTTTGAGGATTGTATGTCAGAATACCGATTACAAAAATAATGTGACACCATATTATTGTGTAAAAATGTCAGTACTTAAAAAGTAAATAACAAAAATATTGAATATCAGTAAAACTATAGTAACTACGGTCGGAAAGCCCGGCATGAAAAGACTGTGGGAAACCAAGCATCATAATCCCGAAGGCAGAAATACCTTACTACAGGATTACAGCCCGGTCTCTGACTAACCAACAGGCTCCTGGAGCCTGTTGGAAGCCAGCCAGAATGACCGGCTGGTTTCAATTCCGACCGGCTGTATTGTAATCAGCTGGTCGGAATTGAAACTGACGATTTCAGTTGTAAAGTCTCCGACCTAAGGTTGGAGGCTTTATGACCCAGATTGTAATAGGCCCCTAAATAGTTAAACATATTAAAAAGTATTAAAAAAAGTAAACATTCAAAGAAACTTCAACACAAAGGAGTAAGGCATTGCCAGCACTCAATTTCAGTTTTCAATTCTTTCCTAGTTATTCAATGGCCACAGATAATTCAAACATAACAGATTTTGGTTTCTCTGACCTTTGTCAAATCATGCCCTCAGTACCATCCGGTTTACTATATATGCGCTACTCATAAATATAGAGAAACTACAATACTACAGGCCATATTTCGATGATGGTCAGAAAGCCTCTGACCACCGGTCAGAGACTTTTAGACCGATTTGGAAGGTTGACATTCTGACCACCGAATTACAATGTCGGCAGGCCGGAGTGTAAATGGGCCGGATGGGGTCAAGGAGCCTATCTGCCAGTCGGAAACTGAACATAATCCCTTAAGGATAGCGTTTCCGCCATCGGAATTATGATGTCGGTTTCCGACAGCCTTTCCATGTCGGCCTATCCGACATGGATAGTCTGTTGGAAAGTGACTATAGGGGCTCCTAGCTGGGCCCCCTTCTTCCCTGGCCCGACAACTACGCAGCCGGACTAGGGACCCGGCAGAAGAGGGCCGCACCAGTGGGGAGTCGCATCAAGAGCAGGGGGCTGTGTGTGGATACGCACTCCTGAAGGGCGGTGAGTAACGGAGCCCGACCCAACCAGAGACAGGCAAGCGGGGGGGTGGGCCTCCGCATTGGCGGGGCTCACACCGCGAACCCGCAACATCTTCCCAGAGAAGGGCATGGGGGGGCCACATTTGCAGACAGCCCCCACGAGGCGCAGCGTACCTGAGATACTCCTGCTGTGGTGTACTTGCCAGTCTCCGCTGCTGTGGTGAAGGGGCGAGCTGCCTCAACAGAACACTGGGGCTGGGGGTTTCTGAGCGCGGTCGCCGTTAGGGGCGGTAGCCGAGGGTGGGGGCCCGGCGCTCCACAGAAGCGGCCCGGCTAGGTCCGGGTGTGGTTTGTGGTACGCTTAGGGGCCTCCGCTCGACCCTGGCTCTGGCTGGACACCTGGAGGTGTCCACTCTGGAGGATGAGGGGCAGAGACTGACTGTCACGCAACATGCTTGGTGGGTCTACTGCTCACTGGTGCAGGGAGATGGTGTTTGCACTCCCCCAGAGACTGTGTAGCTTGCAATAGCGGACCAGTGGAGCTGGCCGCCTTTGGCCCGCACTTGTTCTAGAAGGATTTCACGGAACCCGGTCACGCCTGCAACTCACCCAGCAAGGCGCTGAAAGGAGACGCATAGCCTCAATTTTACGCCGCACATCTTTCCTGGCGGAGTAGGACCATGACCTCCACCCGGGGCAAGAAGGATAAATCACTCAAGGAACTCTTCGCCCACGTCCAGGGTGGAGAGGCTGTGGACCCTCCGTTGCCAGACACCGTGGTACAGTCGGATGCCCCTAGGGAGGAGCCAGTGACACAGACCTTCCTGGAATCTCTGTTCTCGGCTTTGCATGATGACCTATACAATGTGAAATGAGACTTGACTGCAGAACTCAAAGACGTCCGCAAAGATATGGACTGCTTACGGGAGCGAGTGGCAGCATTGGAGCACAAGAGTGATACACGGGATACTGAAGTGTCGGCCTTACAGCAAGAAGTCATACGCATACATGATCAACAAGTGGATGTAAAAACACATCTGGAAGACCTAGTGAATCGCTCACGCCGCAATAACATCACAATCCGAGGAGTAAGAACCAACGAAGAGGCAGGCGACATCTTCACCTATGTGAGAGAACTCTTTAATCATGTATTGGGCGACCCACTGGACACTGATCTTGAAAGGGACAGAGCACACAGGGTGGGCCCTCCCCATTCTGACACCGCTCCATCGGCAGACATACTAGTTTGCGTTCAAGACTTCCGCACCAAAGAAGAAATTCTTCATAAGGGCAGGACACTACACCCTATCACCTTCAGAGGCCAGACACCGGCCCTCTATTAAGATCTAGCTGCCATCATGCTTCAGAAGCGTAAGAACTTCCGACCTATCACAGCGGCCCTACGCCAACGCAACATTGCGTACTCCTGGGGGCACCCTTTCCACCTCATCTTTCGACATGCCGGCAAGCTCTACCAACTCCGCTCCATATCAGAAGCAAGTAGACTACTAGGGATCGCCATTCCGGAAGACGATGAGGGCGGCGACAGCCCGGAACACGGTTCGGGCAACAGAAGACCTCGATGGAGGCAGTAAAGGGGGAGGCGCCGCACTAATCGGCCAGATCCCCCAGACATCAGGAAGGAACAGCAAGCAACTCTAGATGCCTTGCCGGAGGCCCTTGCCAAGACACTGACCTTGTGAATGGGCCTGGACCAAGTATCATTTCACTTACTCTGTACCTTGGGTGGTCAGGGAGGGGCCTGGGGGGTGCACTTGGCCGCACTGTTCCCCAGTAGACTCTTCTCCTGATCATCCATGGATGATGGACTGATACCTGAATGTCAGACTTTACTAGGCACCCGTTGTGCACCCTTTTTCTTTTTATATTTGTGGGATCCTCGCTTTCCCTTCTTTCTCTTTCCTCTTCTTTTTGGGGTCCTCTGTCCACTGAGTCCAGCCTCTCACATCTGTGCAATGGCGGCACTGGGCGCTCCTCGCCGCTGCCCTGGATCACCGTACATGGCTCCTAGTTCAGCATATCTCATAGCGCACCCGGTCCCTTGACTTAGATGTCGCCTACCCTCCTTAAAGTCCTCACACTTAATGTGAGAGGACTCAATAACCCTATCAAGTGCAGGGCAATTCTCTCCTATCTCACTAGTACTGGCCCTGAAATTTGCCTCCTACAGGAGACGCACCTGCTCCCGAGAGACTGTCACAGGCTTAGCTCCCGCGCTTTTCCGACACAGCTTTTTTCCTCTGGTCCCTCCGAAACTGCAGGAGTGGCTATATTAGTCTCTAGGACTTTTAAGGGGAAGGTGATACAGAAGGAGGCGGAAATAAAGGGCAGATTGCTTACTTACCAATTCCTGATAGGGGGTCACACGATAATCATAGGGTCTATTTACGCACCAGACGACGGCCAGGAACGCTTTCTATATGAATTTCAAGCCTACAACAACTGGGGAAAATACATATATTGGAGGGGGAGATTTACTATTCTAAGTACACTCCCTTATACTTTGCAAAAAGTACATATCTTGGGGGTAGACTTACAATTCTAATTCTGATCCCAAAACATTAGAGAATGTATATACATTGGAAGGAGTCAGATTAGTATTTTTAGTCCAATCTCAAAAGCATTGGAGAAAGTGCACATATCGGAGGGGGTCAGGTTTACTATTCTAACTCTAATCACACATACATTGACACAACTGCAAATATTGGAGAGGGCAGGTATACAATTCTACCTCCAATCCCACATACATTGGGGATAGTATGTATTTTTGGGAGGGGTCGCCTTTACTATTATAACTCTAATCCCTCACTCATTTAGGAAAGTGCATATATTGGAGGGGGTCACGTTTTCCATTCCAACTCCAATCCATCATGCATTGGGAAAAACTGCAATTATTTCCAATGATTCTTAAACTGGGGACTTAGAGGAGAAGTTTTACTAGAGGAAAACGTTTTCTATATGTAGAGGAGGGTGTATGGCTTTGTCCCGTTAAGACAAAATTGTCACTTCTCCAAAACACTAATCCTTCTCCTCAAAGTGGTGCTGCACCTCCCTGCAAAATATCTTCAACATGGAGACGACATGAAGCTGTAACAGTACTTAACAGACACCGGGCATTAGCTTGGGGTTGGGGTGCTTGCATCTGAGCGAATACCATTATTATGCTGGCTAGTTATTTTACTATTTGTTCTGTCTCTATGCAGTCTTGTTGCTGAACTGGAAGCTACCCTGGAAGGCCGCAGCGGTTGCTGAGCAGAAATGGCCACCCGGAAGCTGACAGCAGCAGACATGCAGGTGTAACTCAAGCTCCGCCTCATTGGCAGCTCCTCTCAACAGCTCGAAGTGGCAGAACCAAGGGCTGGCTTTATGGCTGCAACACTTGAAAACACAGGATTGCACAAAAGTGCGTGAGTGTCCCTGTGCGAGGTGTATCTCTGTGCGCTGTTTTTTATTCCCCCAGCTTTTGGTGCTGCTGGCATGCAGTAAAACAAGCTTGAAGCATGCAAAACGTCACCCAGACGGAGGGAGCACAGAAAACGGCAGTTTGCATAAAGACAAGGTATAAATATTTGGTGCACGTTAGTGCATGCCAGTGTTTACATGTGCTAGCACACAAAGTCCAGATATACTAGTTTGCCAATATTTTCTAAAGTCTTGGCAGCACACGATCAACAGGAATGTTCCTTGTAGAATTGATAAGTGGTCTTATTGATGCTATTCTTAACTGCGTATTACCTCAACTTTTCCTTTTTTTCATGCTGATATCTGAGGTGTTATTCCGAAAAATATGGCTATTGGGAACACATGAAGAATTGCTATGTTACTTTTCTGTAAAGCATGATGAGTGTGTCACAAATCGAAATGGTCTAAATATGCCTTTATATTTTATTATCATTTTAAAAGCAAACCTCGCCAGATTATAAGGAGTCGAATGGCATATCCGGCCAGGCCGGGGTCTGTTGTTACAGCATGAGGTGGAAACTGGCCCTCTTCGTCATGCAGCATCAAAGTGAACAGGTCCCCTGACCCGAGGTAATTGACTATCTCTAGTTACTTGGAAAAAGCTTTAATGTTGTCACACTTGATTAGGGTAAAGCATAGCGGTGCAAGTAAAGAAGTTCGACAAAGAGCACAATTACTGCAAATTCACTGAATTTCCTGGCATTGGGAAAAACCAGCAGAAGATCATGCGATTGAAAGCTCGAGTAGTGATGATGACACTTTATTTCTCTTTCATTGGGGTCAGTCATAGCATTACCTTAATAACTTGCTTTGATGTTGTACTTTATATAACCGCTGTTGCTGTTTCTACACATTGGAATCCAGAGGTTTTATAGCACAATTCCATTTCAGTGGTAACCAATTTATCAAGGATGAAAGGCTGAGTTGGCTTTGGCAATCCATGATCTGCAGATGTAATCAGACTTCAGTAGCAAGTCCTTAACTTGCTGAGCCTTGTTGTTGGCTTACTCATTTATATTTTATGGCTACATTTCAGATCTATGTCTGAAGGAATAATTTGGATTTGAATTGCTTCTTCTTGGAGAGATAGTTGAATAATGGATGTAAAATGCATTAGTTACTCCACGCTCTTGTCTAACTAAATGCTGCACAATTCAATCTCATGAATCAAATTACTAGTGGTATGCAAAATAGCGAAATATTGTGCTATAACATTTCCTAAACTTTTGTGACAGTTATGCAAAAGTATGTGAAATTTTGTAAAATGTACTTTGCATTCTTGCAGGAAAACTGAATGTGAGGGCATATACCTCGCATTCCAAAGTCAAGGTTCGAAGAGAAAATGTGTTCAGTGACACATATGCCTCTTGAACCAATCTCTAGTTGAAGATAAATATGAGCAATTGTAACATCCAGACAAGGAGCTTTTGCATGAGCAGAGTAGGATCGGAGCAGTTGCTGTACTTTAACAAACACAGGGGCAGCCATGGACAGCTATTTGATCTGATACTTTTGTAACTATCTGGCTGATCTTATGATATTCCATCAGTAGATGTTATGTCTGTAGAGGTACTCCGGTGTGTTTGTGTCACTTATCCAGCAGAGTACAAGCATTGCTAGACTAGAGGCTCGTGGCAAGAGTAACACACCCATAGCTGAGTGAGTGGCTACTGCTCCATCAGCCGGCAATGGGGAAGCAGACGGAAGAAGAAAGCTGCAATCCCAGGGAGGAGTGCGCCCCATTTTACCTGTACCTCCGAAAGAGGACAATTCCACAGACACTCCCCAGGTTAAATAATGTTTGTTCCTTAAAAGCGGGACCAGCCGTTTACCCATATATGTATCTGCTGCATTGTGGCCTCTAGCATGTGTGTGGGACATGTGGTGGTTTTATGTTACATGACTGGAAGTACGCATGGGGTGCGGATGATGTCCTTTCAGCGATCACAAGAACTGCAGCACAGGATGGCGATACACATGACATACTTTTTGTATCTCTTTTTCCGCAGGAGCCATAGTAGTGGTGACGGCCATGCAGACCTTCAGGTATAATATGGTAAGCTCAGAATAGACCGAAACCTGCTTTGATGATTAGAAGCTTTGAAACTTACCCAACCTTGGTGTAACTAACGCAGAGCAGCCGCCCCCTTGGTCCTGCACTCAGAGCTATCTGGCAGCTGCAAATACCCTTCATGGAAAGTATACACTGCCTTCTTTACAAAAACAGTGTTTTTATTATGTGATGGCTGCCTCTAGCCCTTTTTTGAAAAGAAAGCCTGGGAGATGTCTGAGCAAAGTAATAGATTTCAAACATGGTGTCCCTATTGACTGCCCCTGGCTTTCCACTAGTCCCCATTGAACAAGGCATGTTGCTTGTTTTCGGTTGTACTTTGGAAGACGCTGTACAGCAACCGCCAGGAAAGATGCTTGCCTATGACAAGGACCGCCATGTTAGTGCGCCTAAGGATGGGCCCAAGTCAAGGAAATGGATAGAGCCATGCTGGTGCGCACTGGAGAGGAGCGGAGTGCCTGACCTTGCAATCAAGTGCAAGGCCACCGTAATTTTGCATGGAAGACAACACAAGGAAATGGGGCAGCCGGGAGCAACCATATGAGTGTTAAAGCATTGCCCCTCTTCTTTTTACCCCTGTCAGCCTGAGAGTCTGAAGCTGTGCACCACACCTTCAGACTCTGGGAGCAACAGGAGAAAAGCACACACAAAATGAGCATGTCTTGGCCAGGGAGGTGGACTCACCCAGGCTGTCAAGCGCAGTTTGTGTATGCGGACAACTGACAGGCAGCACTCTGAGCTGAGGTGGACCTTTGAGCAAGCCTCACACCTCACTAATAGAGCGCTGTCTGTCGACGCTTTTACCAATGGCAAGTGCCAGCATCCCGCTTACAGTGCGACTGACAGCGCAGAGCTCAGTCAGGCCCCGAGCTATCAATCTTATGGTACGTGTGATGACAGGACTGTCAAAGTGAAGGCATTGTGACTCGGGGCAGGATCATGGAGTCTGAGGAGAGACAAGGCAGCTGCTGCAACCGGGGCAGCCGAATAGTTGTCTGAATGTATGTAAAAATGCTTGAATGTAGGTTGTTATATGTGGTGTTTGTGTGTGCGTGCATGAGTGTGTGAGTCTGTGTATGTGCGTGTGTATGCTCTGGGGTGTTCTGACCCCATAAATAGGCCAGAGCTGCTGATTTTGTAGCTGGGGAACCAGGTATGAGTCTTGGCGTCTGCTCAACCTCCTGTGATTCTGGGCAAATCACTTAATCTTAATTTTTTATAATATTGAATGTGTCCTTGTGTAATGCAACTGGTGCTCATGTAAAGCGCTCCAATACCTTTGGGTCGAATTTGCACTATATAAAACTGCAACAACAAAAAAATGTATGGCCTGTATGAGAGGGAAAGAAAAGCTGAGCTCAGTGCGGGAGGAGAGTGTGGTGGAAGGAGACGGGATAGATTGATATAGGTAGGTTAGTGAGTGGGTGAGAGTAGAATGAGAGCTGAGGTAGAGCGGAGTTCAAAGAGGCAGCAGGGAGAGAGTCTAACTGGTGTATGTGAGGGAAGTGATAGGAACGAAGAGGTGAGAGAGACCCTGAGGAGCAAAGGTCGAAAGGGTGTGAAAAAAAGAGCTTAGAAGAGCTTAGGAAAATAACAAGAGGCAAGACAATGAACACATGGATAAAGAGCAGAGCAAAAGAGGGAGGTAGAAGAGAGGGAGGGCGATAAGGAAATAGAAAGGTGGCAGAGAGAGGAGCAAGAGAGGAGTTCAAATAGCGAGGGTGATGTGGAGAAAGAGAGAAATAGAAGAGAGAAAGAAGCAAGAGAAGATGGTCGAGAAGAGTACAAATGGGAAGAGGATGAAAGAGAGAGGAGCAAGAAAGGGAGGTCCAAGGTAAAGAGTGTTGGGGAGAGAAGCAGAAGTGGAAGGGAGAGAGAAGCAAAACAGTGAGGCTGAAGAGAGAGAAAGAGAGCGATGAGCAGGGAAAGATAAGTGGCAGAGAAAGGAGCACAAAAGGGAGGTCAAAGATAGAGTGATGCGGAGAGAAAGAAGTGGAAGAGAGAGGAAGGAGCAAGAGAGGGTTGTTGAAAGTAGAGAGTGATGGGGAGGGAATGAGAAGTGGAAGAAAGATAGGAGCTGTGGGAAGTTGGCATGGTATATGCTGTTCACTAGTTAAAGTGGACACCCTGTACCAGTACAATTCGACTCTTATGGTAAATAGGTTTAAGACAACCTTTAAAGAAAGCTATCCTAGTGGTAGCTGTGGAGAGCAGCCTTCAGGCTAAGTCTTAGAGGAATGTAAAGCAGCTTGTTTTACCACATTATCTCTTGAATCACCAAATGAAAGGACACCACACAGGTATATTTATCAAATATATATGTATTTATTACTAAACAACTCTCTACTAGTCTCTTTATGAGATTAGAAGTCAGGAACATATGCACAAATCAACGTTTCACAATAAATTAAGCACAAATATGGCTGGGGCCTTAGGGGCGTACCAGACCATATACTAAAAAAGAGACTTAAGAACAACGACTTGCAAAGGGACAAGGCCTAGGGCCTTTAGAAGTGTTGGGGCCTCACGAAACCACCCAAGGCAGGTAAGTAAAGGACCCACGGGGGAAGCGTGCAGTGTGTGAACACAGGCGCGAATCGCCGTAGACTTCGATGGGGCAAGTCGCGGTTAGAAATTAAGAGTTTAAGGGCACTTCGGGAGAGTCTACAAGCAAGTCACTTACAGGGTAAGAAGTTCTAGGGCCAACACCCACAGGAGCACCGTAGTGCTGGAGTTACCTCACCCAGGGAAGCCGGGTGCATAGGTGTCTTTAGGTGTCGGGTCGCGGCGTCGTTTTCAATGGGAGCCAGTGAAGACTTGCTGCTTGTGAAGAAAGAAGAAGTGTCCGGTGGAATCCAAGCCTGGATTCAGAAGAAGGAAGACATGAAAGCAGAGGGGACGATGTTCAAAGTCACTTGGCAGTGACCCGGGGTAAGGAAGATGAATGCCCACAGTCGTCGGGTGTTTTCAGGTAGTTCATGGGTGTCTTGACTCTTCAGCCACGAGGTCCAGGAGGCGTCGACGACAACCAGGAGCTGGATTCGGCGTGTCCCACGAAGTCTGCAGCTTACTGCAGTGTCGCCGACCAGATTGGAACCAACAAGCCTTGGCAACAGCAAGTCTCGTGGAAAGGACAAAAAGTCAGCGGTGCAGACCAGCAAGGTCTGGGTGACTCACCCAGCAAGGATAAGTTAGGGCAGGCCTGGAGCAACCAGGGGAGCCCTTGAGTTTTGTAGAAAAGTCTTCAGGAGACCCACAAGCCAGCCGGCAAGGGATCGTGAAGACGCCTTGGGAGGATCCACTCAACAGGGGCCCGCGGTCGCTCGGGACAGCGTAGGCTGCTGATCTTCGGACGGATCTCTGCTAGAAGCTTGGACCACACGTGGCCCAATGCACAGGTTCATAGAACGTCGTGAAGGAGTTGCACTCAACAATAGTGCACGGTACCCAGGGATTGCAGTTCCTCGTCGCCCGTGGGGTCCACTTGCCACAGCTTCGCTGGGGACTCACGATGGCCTTGGAGAAGTCAGGAAATCCTCTTCCTGGGCTGCAGGGACTTCGGGCTCCAGTGGGAGCGGTGGAGTTTGCAACCGTTTTGCAGTTTTTGGTGCCTGCCAAGCAGGGGAGTCACTCCTTGACTCCAAGGGAGATTCTTCAGTCTTCCAGAGGTAGTGGAACGTCGAAGGTCCGGGATTCTTCGTCAGAGTGTCCTCCAGGGATATCTAGTTTCCAATGGCAAGGGTTCCCTAACTTATACTAGAAGGAAGGGAGGGACTAGCTCTATGACCCCACCTATGGGAGGGTCAGGGGAGTGGGTGGCTACACCCACTTCCCTTTGTCCAGTTTCACGCCAGAGCAAGGGCAGGTAGCCCCTGAGCCCGTTTGAACTGGTGTATGCACAGAGGAGCCTACTGCTCTCCCAGTGCAGGACTTCAAAGCACTCTAGGAGTGCACCCACCCAGCCCCAATACACTAAACCCTGTCTAGGAGGTGGTCACACCTCCCTGTGACAGGATGCCTATTGTTGGGCTTCCTCCACTGCGAGTTTCAGTCATCAGCAGGAGGGCAGCCCAGTGTCTGTGACTGGTGGCATCCATTTTGTGATGCCAGGGCTCTTCAGGATTCTACCGCATTTCCACAGTAGGTACATGTCTATCCCTCTAGAAGGGTGGAATCATACTCCCACACCAGTTACTGGTGTGGGGGTATGATTCCAAAGTGTTTGACACCAAACACAACATGTTTCGATGCAGCCATTCCAAAGTTAGCATTTACCGCGAGGTTATAATGCACTTAAGAGTATATGGTTTGACCGCATTCACAAACAGCCCCAGAGAATGGACTCTGAGAGCTGCAGAGGGGCCCTGCTCAGGCAGAGGCACCCGCTCACATGGAAACCAAGCACCCTGCCCTCAGGATTGATAGGGCCTGCCTTAGGGGTGACTGATAGGTTTAAATGTGTGTGCAGGAGAGATATAGGGAACCTATATCTCAGTGAGGAGTTCTAGCACCACCTCACCCAGGCTGCAGTAGCAGGCCTGTGGTGTCAGATTTAGTCTGCTTCCCAGGGTTGGCATAATACATGCTTCAGCCCCTGGTAGGCCTGTGAAGTACCTATGCCCTTGATACCTAAGGTACATATACTAGGGAATCATAAGGCACCACAGTATCCAATCACTAGTGCACCTAATATGCACTCCATGTCGTTTAGAGAGAACAGAGAGGCTGGGGCCCTGATAAGCAGGGTCCCAGCCAGACTATAGCCAGAAACCAGTGTAAACATCAGAAAAAAAGTGGGGGCAACATAAGAGGCAGATCCTACTCTCCTACACAACACCCCCCCCCCCCCCAAAAGCAGGGACACTAAACTAACCTTGACCAGTTGAGTCTTCGTGTTCTAAGTGGAAATACCTTGAGAGTCCATCTGCATTGGCATGTTGGGTCCCAGGTCTATGTTCCACTGTATAGTCCATCCCCTGTAGGGGAATGGACCACCTAAAAAAGTTTTGGGTTTTCACCTTTCATCTGTTTAAGCCATTGGAGGGGCTTGTGGTCAGTCTGAACTATGAAGTGAGTGCCAAAAAAGTATGGCCTCAGCTTCTTCAGGGCCCACACCACAGCAAAGGCTTCCCTCTCTATAGCTGACCAACGTTTCTCTCTAGGTGTCAGCCTTCTGCTAATAAAAGCTACTGGCTGGTCTTGACCTTCATCATTCAGTTGAGACAGTACAGCTCACACACCCAGCTCAGAAGCATCTGTTTGGACAATGATCTTTTTGGTGTAGTTTGGACTCTGTAAGATGAGGGCAGTGCACATGGCCTGCTTTAGGTCATCAAATGCCTTTTGACAGCTAGCTGTCCACTGAACCTTTTTGGCATTTTCTTTGAGGCAAGATCATTCAAAGGGGTCACTATAGATCCATATCCCTTCACAAACCTCCTATAGTACCCAGTCAGGCCTAAGAAGGCTCACACCTGTGTCTGGGTGGTTGGAGCAACCCATTCCATTATGGATTGGATTTTGCTCTGTAAAGGCTGAACCCGGCCTCCACCTACAAGGTGGCCCAGGTACACAACCTGGCTCTGCCCTATCTGGCACTTAGTGGCCTTGATAGTGAGGCCTGCTTTCTGCAGAGCCTCCAAAACATTTCTGAGGTGGACCAGGTGATCCTGCCAGAAGGAACTAAAGACAGCAATATCATGTAGATAAGCTGAGCAATACGTTTCCATCCCTGCAAGAACTTTGTTCACCAACCTCTGAAAAGTGGCAGGTGCATTTTTCAATCCAAAGGGCATCACCACAAAGTGGTACTGCCCCTTAGGGGTCGAAAATGCTGTTTTGGCTTTTGCATCATCAGCTAACCTGATCTGCCAGTAGCCAGATGTTAGGTCAAATGTACTGAGATACTTGGCTGAGGCCAAAATATCAATCAGCTCATCTGCCCTTGGTATAGGATAGGCATCAGTCCTGGAGACTGCATTGAGGCCTCTGTAGTCTACACAAAACCTAATTTCTTTCTTACCACCCTGGGTATGAGGTTTGGGTACTAGGACTACTGGGCTAGCCCATGGGCTATCTGAAGGCTCAATTACACCTAATTCCAACATTTTCTGAACTTCAGTCCTGATACAGTTCCTGACATGGTCAGGTTGCCTGTAGATTTTACTCTTGACAGGCAGACTGTCCCCAATGTCCACCTCATGGGTGCACCAGGTAGTCTGACTAGGGGTCAGGGTAAACATATGTCTGTACTGTTGCAGAACTCGTCTGCACTCAGTTTGTTGATGGTCAGTGAGGCTGCTTGCCAAAGCAACACCATCTACTGACCCCTCATCAGGGTTCTGTGAGAGCAGGTCAGGGAGAGGGTCACTCTCCTCCTCCTGTTCCTCATCAGTTGCTATGAGCAAGCCCATGTCAGCCCTGTCAACATATGGTTTTAATCTGTTGATATGGAGCACCCTCAGGGGGCTCCTGGGAGTTCCAAGATTCACCAGATAGGTGACTTCTCCCTTCTGCTCAACTATTGTGTGGGGGCCACTCCATTTGTCTTGGAGGGCTGCTGGGGCCACAGGCTCCAACACCCCCACTTTCTGTCATGGCTGGTACACAGTCAGCACAGCCTTTTGGTCATGCCAAGCTTTTTGTAATTCTTGGCTGGCCTCCAGGTTTTTGGTTGCCTTCTTCATGTATTCGGCCATCCTGGAGCAGAGACCAAGTACATAGTCCATCACATCCTATTTGGGGGGTTTGAGAGGTAACTCCCAGCCCTCCTTCACCAAACATAATGGACCTCTTACAGGATGCCCAAACAGAAGCTCAAATGGGCTGTAGCCAACCCCCTTCTGTGGAACCTCTCTGTATGCAAACAAAAGGCAGGGAAGAAGAAGGTCCCATTTTCGCCTAATCTCCTATGGGAGTCCTTTAATCATTCCCTTCAGGGTTTTGTTGAAACGCTCAACCAACCCATTGCATTGTGGGTGATAGGGGGTGGTGAATTATAAGTTACACCACACTCCTTCCACATTGCTTTCAAATATCCTGACATGAAGTTTGTACTTCTGTCAGAGATGACCTCCTTTGGGAAACCCACTCTGGAGAAAACTCCAATGAGGGCTCTTGCCACCATAGGTGCTGTGGTGGTCCTCAGGGGAACTGCTTCTGGGTACCTGGTGGCATGATCTACTACCACCAGGATAAATCTGTGCCCAGATGCAGTTTGAGGGTCAAGGGGACCAACAATGTCAATCCCTACCCTTTCAAAGGGTACCCCCACCACAGGTAGTGGTATCAGGGGTGCCTTTGTTGTGCCACCTGCTTTGCCACTGGCTTGACAGGTGACACAGGAGCGACAAAACTCCTTGGTGTCTTCTGACATATGTGGCCAATGAAGATGTGGAACAAGCCTGTCCCAGGTCTTGTTTTGGCCCAAGTGACCTGCCAAAGGGATATCATGTGCTAGGGTCAAGAGGAACCCCCTAAACTTCTGAGGTATTACCAACCTCCTGGTGGCTCCAGGGGCTGGATCTCTACCCTCAGAATATAGGAGTCCCTCATCCCAAAAAACTTTATGGGACCCATTAGCACTCCCAGCAGCCTCAGCAGCAGCCTGCTGTCTGAGGGGTTCAAGTGAGGGGCAGCACTGTTGCTCCTTACTCAGATCTTCCCTAGAAGGGCCCCCTGCCCCCAAGAACTCAGCCTGATCAGGCTCACGTCCCTCTGGGGCAGTTCCTTCTTCAGGATCTGCTTCTCCTCTCTCAAGAGGTGAATCTGTGATCTGAGACAGAGGGGAAGGTACAGCCTTAACCCTACTACTCCTCTTCTTGGGAAGCATCTGATCCATTGTTCCAGGATCCAGAGCTGGTTCAGTGTCATGCATTTTGGCTTGTGACCTGGTCACAGCACATACCTCTGCAAGGATGCCCAACATCTCAGCATGAGTCCATAACTCTACTTCAGACCAGGCTGAAGTCTCAAGATCATTGTCCAATAGACACTCTACAGGGAGGTCTACACTGACTACAACCTTCTTGAGGCCAGTTGCCCCTCCCCAGGAGAAATTCACAACTGCCAAACTATGGTTGGTCCTGACATTGCTTGCATTGGTCACCTGGTACATTTCGCCCAGGATGATCTGTTCCCGGTCCACAAGATCCTCTGCCACCATGGTGACACTAGCACCTGTGTCCCTAAATGCCAAAGCCTCTCTGCCATTTATTACAGGCTGCTGTTTGTATTTGCCCAGGTTACTGGGGCTCACTAGGAAAGACATATCAATGTCTCCATCACACACTAGCAATGCCTGAGTGGGTACTCTGACTAGGCCAGAGTCTACTTCAGAACCCAGGGTCAACCCTATTACACCCTTATTCTGTGTACCACCTCCACCAGTAGCTGGACTAGGGGAAACAGTTGCCTTAGGGGCAGGAGTGGTGGTGGTTTGGTCTTTGGACTTGTTACCATCAGAAGTCCAGTGCCCTTTCTGTTTACAGAATTTGCACCAGGGCTTCTTTTGGCCTTTTCCCTTGTTGGATTGTAACTCCCCACCAGATGCAGATTTTTGGGGCCCTTGGGAAGACTTCTGGTCTTTTGACTTATCCCCACCTTTCTCAGAGCCCTTAGAATCCTGCTTCTTTGTGTCACCCCCTTGGTTCTGGGTTTTCTGCCTCACCCTGGTTCTAACCCACTTGTGTGCCTTCTTTCCCAATTTTTGGGGAGAGGTCAGAACTGAGTCTACCAGGTATTGATGCAACAACTGGTTCTGGCAATTATTAAGGATCTGTTCCTTCATCATTAGATTATACAATCCCTTGAAATCAGTAACCCTCCTGCCAACCAGGCAACCCTCCAGAGCCTAGGTTGCAAAATCTACAAAGTCAGTCCAGTCCTGAGTCTGTGCCTTCTGGGTGTCTCTGAACTTCAACCTGTACTGCTCAGTGGTTAAGCCAAACCCATCTATCAGTGCACTATTCAGGACTTCATAGTCATCAGCATCCTCTTCTCTAACAGTGAGGCGGTTGTCTCTACCTTTATCTGAAAAGGAGAGCCACAAGATTGCTGCCCACTGCTTTTAGGGGACCTGTTGTACTCTACAGGCCCTTTCCATAGCAGTTATCCACTTGTGGATATCATCCCCACTCTGGTAGGGAGGAATAACCTTGCTCAGGTTCCTATGGTCTGGAATATATTATATGCCTCTAGGAACACTGTTGCTGCCACCAGGGGGTTCTAACCCCTCTCTTCTAGAAGCTCTCTGGAGCTCAAAGGCTTCTCTATCTAATGCCAGCTGCTTGTTTTTGAGGGAAAATCTTGCTTCCTCATACTGCAGCAGTTTGTACATTCCGTCAGAGGAGGTCTCCCTTCTAGGGAAGTAGGAGCTCCTCTGGTGGACACATTCTCTGCCAGAGTGATAGGAGTGGTCAGACTCCCTAGAAAGGGACCTAGGCCTTTTCTCCACTCTGTCAGTTCTCTTAGGAAGAATTCCTCTGTCCTTTTCAGACCCTAGGGGATCTGGCCCTTCAACCACAGAGTCTTGGTCATCTTGATGTTCACCATCTGACCCAGACACTGTAATTGACCCACTCACTGATTCAGACCCATTAGCTCCTAGAGCTAATCTAAGATCATCTGCTGTCAGCAGATCTGTTAGGTGTAGTGTGGAGGGACTCTGTCCTAGCTTCAGGTGCCTTGCAGCACACATGGCTTTCAAGTCAAAGAAAGTTGTGTCCTTATACTGAGGCTGGGTGGACCCGCTGGTTCCAACCCTTAAGGACATTCTAGTGTTGTGCAGTGTTGTACTACCTACACTAGTTTGTGGCCTACTGATCCTAGCTTGAGCTGTAGAAAGGGTGTGCTATCCCTTGACACACAGCTCTAAGTTCAGTAGTACTTATTGATACTAAACTTGACTTTATATGTACCTTGAGTACCTATAGTGGTTTTCAGTTAGTAATTCAAATAGAGATTTTCTGGTGAAACAATAACAAGCTGGAATCCCACACGCTACCCACCAATGTGAGAAGTTGGCCTGGTATATGCTGTTCACTAGTTAAAGTGGACATCCTGTACCAGTACAATTCGACTCTTATGGTAGATAGATTTAAGACAACCTTTAAAGAAAGCTATCCTAGTGATAGCTGTGGAGAGCAGCCTTCAGGCTAAGTTTTGGAGGAATGTAAAGCAGCTTGTTTTACCACATTATCTCTTAAATCACCAAATGAAAGGACACCACACAGGTATATATATAAAATATATATGTATTCATTACTAAACAACTCTCTACTAATCTCTTTATGAGATTAGAAGTCAGGAACATATGCACAAATCAACGTTTCACAATAAATTAAGCACAAATATGGCTGGGGCCCTAGGGGCGTACCAGACCATATAGGCCTAGGGCCTTTAGAAGTGTTGGGGCCTCACAAAACCACCCAAGGCAGGTAAGTAAAGGACCCACGGGGGATGCGTGCAGTGTGTGAACACAGGCGCGAATGGCCGTAGACTTCAATGGGACAAGTCGCGGTTAGAAATTAAGAGTTTAAGGGCACTTCGGGAGAGTCTACAAGCAAGTCACTTATAAGGTAAGTAGTTCTAGGGCCAACACCCACAGGATCACCGTAGTGCTGGAGTTACCTCACCCAGGGAAGCCGGGTGCATAGGTGTCTTTAGGTGTAGGGTCGCGGCGTCGTTTTCAATGGGAGCCAGTGAAGACTTGCTGCTTGAGAAGAAAGAAGAAGTGTCCGGTGGAATCCAAGCCTGGATTCAGAAGAAGGAAGACCTGAAAGCAGAGGGGACAATGTTCAAAGTCATTTGGCAGTGACTCGGGGCAAGGAAGATGAATGCCCACAGTCGTCGGGTGTTTTCAGGCAGTTCACGGATGTCTTGACTCTTCAGCCACGAGGTCCAGGAGGCGTCGACGATGACCAGGAGCTGGATTCGGCGTGTCCCACGAAGTCTGCAGCTTACTGCGGTGTGGGCGACCAGATTGGAGCCAATAAGCTTTGGCAATATCAAGTATCGTGGACAGGACAAAAAGTCAGCGGTGCAGACCAGCAAGGTCTGGGTGGCTCACCCAGAGAGGGTAAGTCAGGGCAGGCCTGGAGCAACCAGGGGAGCCCTTGAGTTTTGAAGAAAAGTCTTCAGGGGACCCACAAGCCAGCCGGCAAGGGATCGCGAAGACGCCTCGGGAGGATCCACTCAACAGGGGCCCACGGTCACTCGGGACAATGCAGGCTGCTAATCTTCGGAGGGATCTCTGCTAGAGGCTTGGACCACACATGGCTCAATGCACAGGTTCGTAGAATGTCGTGAAGGGGTTGCACTCGACAATAGTGCATGGTACCCAGGGATTGCGGTTCTTCGTCGCTCGTGGGGTCCACTTGCCTCAGCTTCACTGGGGACTCACGATGGCCTTGGAGAAGTCAGGAAATCCTCTTCCTGGGCTGCAGGGACTTCGGGGTCCAGCGGGAGCGGTGGAGTTTGCGACCGTTGTTGCAGTTTTTGGTGCCTGCCAAGCAGGGGTCACTCCTTGACTCCAAGGGAGATTCTTCAGTCTTCCAGAGGTAGTGGAACGTCGAAGGTCCGGGATTCTTCATCAGAGCGTCGTCCAGGGATATCTAGTTTGCAATGGCAAGGGTTCCCTAACTTATACTAGAAGGAAGGGAGGGACTAGCTCTATGACCCCACCTATGGGAGGGTCAGGGGAGTGGGTGGCTACACCCACTTCCCTTTGTCCAATTTCATGCCAGAGCAGGGGCAGGTAGCCCCTGAGCCGGTTTGAACTGGTGTATGCACAGAGGAGCCTACAGCTCCCCCAGTGCAGGACTTCAAAGCACTCTAGAAGTGCACCCAGCCAGCCCCAATACACTAAACCCTGTCTGGGAGGTGGTCACACCTCCCTGTGACAGGATGCCTATTGTTGGGCTTCCTCCACTACGAGTTTCGGTCATCATCAGGAGAGCAGCCCAGTGTCTGTGACTGGTGGCATCCATTTGTGATGCCAGGGCTCTTCAGGATTCTACCGCGTTTCCACAGTAGGTACTTGTCTATCCCTCTAGAAGGGTGGAATCATACTCCCACACCAGTTACTGGTGTGGGGGGTATGATTCCAAAGTGTTTGACACCAAACACGACATGTTTCGATGCAGCCATTCCAAAGTTAGCATTTACCGCAAGGTCATAATGCACTTAAGAGTATATGGTTTGACCGCATTCACAAACAGCCCCAGAGAATGGACTCTGAGAGCTGCAGAGGGGCCCTGCTCAGGCAGAGACACCCGCTCACATGGAAACCAAGCACCCTGCCCTCCGGATTGATAGTGCCTGCCTTAGGGGTGACTGATAGGTTTAAATTTGTGTGCAGGAGAGATATAGGGAACCTATATCTCAGTGAGGAGTGCTAGCACCACCTCACCCAGGCTGCAGTAGCAGGCCTGTGGTGTAAGATTTAGTCTGCTTCCCAGGGGTGGCATAATACATGCTTCAGCCCCTGGTAGGCCTGTGAAGTACCTATGCCCTTGGTACCTAAGGTACCGCATACTAGGACTCATCAGGCACCACAGTACCCAATCACTAGTGCACCTAATATGCACTCCATGTTGTTTAGAGAGAACAGAGAGGCTGGGGCCCTGATTAGCAGGGTCCCAGCTAGACTATAGCCAGAAACCAGTGTAAACATCAGAAAAAAAGTGGGGGCAACATAAGAGGCAGATCCTACTCTCCTCAGGAGCTAGAGAGGGAGTTTGAAGAAAATGAGTCATGAGGAGAGAAAAAGAGAAGCAGAAAGAGAGAAAGGAGCAAAAGAGGGATGTTCGAAACTCCAAAAAATGCCAAAAGACATGGGCGTGGCTTCAGGGTGGGTGTTTGAGCTATGACAACCCCAAATAAATATATTCTTGGATTGGTAGTTTGGTCTGAGGGCCCTGAGTCGGGACTGCCATGTCTGTCAGATTTTCTTATCACCCTGATTTTACTAAGAGGTTTCAACTTGTTAATTGTTTGGATCAGGAACTATAATATATTTAGGCCCAGATGTGTAACAATTTTGCATCCGGATTTCATCACTTATTGGATACAAAATCCTTTTGGGTATTTACAAAGCCAAGTCTTGTCTATTTTCGTGGCTTTGTAATAAAAAGCCATGCAGCACAGCACTTTTCACTGCCTTGCTTTACTTTGAGACAGGTAGCGTTCAATGGGTTGTGCATCAGCGCTCCTATGCATCCACCCATACGTTTTGCTGGAAACACATTTTTACATAGACCCAGATGTACAAAGATTTTGCGCCTGAGTTGCATAACGTTTTGACATAGCTCTATGCAAGATCCTTTCTGGTATTTACAAAGCCATGTAAATGTTAAATTGCATGGTTTTGCAAGAAAAAGTAACACAATGCGACACATTTTTATTCGTCAGGGAAGTGTTCTGTGGGTGATGCATGGGCGTTCCTATGTTGTAGACATGGGTTTGTGCCAAAATGGTGTGCCTGCATGAGACTTGTATGATAAAGAGAAATATCTTTATTTCTCCTTTTTATTTCCTCTTTGAGGAAAAGGCCGCCAGGACAGTTTTTGAACAAAAACAATCTTGACCATAATGCAGACACCTTTGCACTATGGGCACTAGGGTGCCTGCATTGGAGCTAGGCAGCCCAAAATGAACCATCAGAGAAAGCGAACTGTGTCATTTCTTTGAAGATATGGCATAGATCTGATGATACAGAGCAGCACAGCAACTTTGCTGGCTGCACTGCCTTGCGCCACATCTTTGTAAACATGCCCCCTAGTGACTGCTTTACCAAAAAAGTAGCAAATCTCCACCTATAGGAGTACTCCTTGGACAAAAACAAAGTTACTACTTTTTAGAATTGACAAACATTGAAAATAGTAGACTTGGAAAATTACACCAGCCTCAGGTTTCCAGCCATAGTACTGGCAATCGAACACCAAAAGGTTATAGGATGAATGCTTGCAAATGGTCTATCCACAGGCAATCCCTTGGGGTAGAATTCCAAGCCACTGTTTTTCACCCACTGTGCCACTCTAGCCAGAGGTCCAGATTTAGGATTAGGCATGTCCGCCAGGCCGGCAGACATCTCTATACATTGGCAGGAGCTGCCCTCATTGCGGTTCCTGCAGTGGTGCCGGAACAATTTTCAGAGTGGAAGTGCTGCCATCAGTGTTATATCTTTGAAGTTATAGGAATTGTGAAAAATCCAAGTGCCACACAAAGAAAAAGTGTAGCAAATGTATTCAGCAGGAGAGTTGTTTGGGTGTATTATGTTACTAGTGACAACACAATCTCACATATATATTATTAAAGCGTGGTATGGTAGCACAGTGTCAAGTACAGACTGCATATTTTTCTATTGAAATGACCACTACATTTTCTCAAGTGTACAGTTTTACTGATAAAAAGCGCACAAATTATAATGTGTGGAAATCAGGTTTCAGGAAATAAGTATGTCTTGATTTATTTTGATCCTATTAAAATCTTTTTTTCCCTCACACTTCAGAATTACAAAAAAACTGCTTCATTTCTGCTTTCCAAACTGCTGATATATTTTGAAACATTTGTGCAGTTTACTTATAGGTATTTAAAACCTATTATGTGTTAGAAAAAAATGACGTCACTTTGCAGTCAAAGAAAATAAACACCAATCTCCATGTTAAAAGAATAAACAGCCATGCACCAGAATATATTGCCTGACATTCGACCTCTGTCAAATGTTACCAGATTTAAACAAACTTTATGGGGATCTTTATTGCTCATTTTAATTTTGAACTCCAGTATAGTTATTTTGAGGGTGCTCCAGCTCAGCCAGCAACCCTACTTACAAGCGCCTATGGGTTCCTTTCAATGCAGAAAATGTTTAAATGGCAGCTCCGTCAAACATGACGGCTGGCCATTAAAGTTTTCCAAACTTTTTTATTTTTCAAAAAGAAACTCCCACAGTGGGAGTTTGTTTGTGAAAGTGGGAGTTTGTTTTTGAAAAATAAACCTCATACCAGTTTTCTCCCATGGGGAAAGAAAGGGTCATTTTCTTTTCCTTTTTTTATTTCCATCACAACACAGGATATAGCTGGCAGTGACAGGCAATAAAGAAATAAGCTATCTGTCTGCCCACTCTAAATAGGGCAGCTGTTCGGATGGCTTATTTCCGATGGCATCTACTTCGTCAGGCCGTCAAAGCATGTTTTGTACTGACAGAGTAAATTTTACTCTGTCAGTGTAAAACTTGTGGTCCACCAGACTTAAAATCGGGTGAGCAGACCATGAGTTTGGCGGACAGGTTTCTCTATCACCTTTGCAACAGAACCTGCCCGCCAAGCTCTAATTCAGCCCCAGAGGCCCACCTAATGCAAATCAGTACTGACCCTGCTCCTCAGGGGAACAGACCATCCCTAACCTTGGTCAACTCTCAAATTCACCCTTTGCCTAATGCTTTTTTAGTTGGGAAATGTGAGATTCACACCCACCAAATTTCAGTGACTAAGCCATGCCCCTGACAAAATAGCTTGTCCGACTAACACCTATTTACGCATCTCTTTCTTCACCATGAACCCAGGCAGAGAAATAATTTAGCATAGTATACATTTTGTGAAACTTATTTTATCTGCGGGATGTTGGAACATTTTCCCCATAAAGGAGTGATTGCTCCAGTGGACAGAATGACTCCGCGTGGAAGTGTCTAGTGAAAACCATCAAAATTAATGGACCACAACGGGAGTAATACTGCTACGAAAACGTGAATGCAGTAGGATGGTTAATGGGCTTGTTAATCTACAGTGTACAACACTTAAGACACTTTTATGCTTTGAGAAAAAAAAAATAAGTCAATAACATTCTTCGTTTGTGTTGCTAGAGGTCGTTTAAGAGTGGACTTCCTGCCCATCCAATGTGACTAACAAAAAAAGCTTTGACAAAGACAAAAGGTCTGGTCTTGGCAAGCGTACACTGTACGCCAGCCCCAACACTCAAATGCACTCTTTTTGAGGCCGCTGACCGCATCATCAGGCTAAAAGCTTGAACTCAGAGTACACAACAGGGAACTACTTTGTGTGGATGTTCTCCTGGAGCAACTTGAAAGAGCAAAAAGTCTCTACCCCAGACCTAAAAAGTGTATTTACATTACGCACATTTTTATTAGGATTTTTTTTAACCATGAGGAGCACGAAACAACTAAAGCTGTCACTAGGCCACACATAACAATCTGAGTTTATTTTCAACCATGCTGCACCAACAACATGGCTAAAATACATTGACAGGGCTATTAGCTCTTGCATAGATGAGACCTATTGGCATTGCCAAAGCTTGATTTTCCTAGCGGGAGGGGCTGGATCAAGCAATAACGTGGGAACCGAGCAAGGTGAGAGGGGGCAAGTAAGAACATAGGGCAACAATGACCTTTACATTCACTCACCCATGCATGGTTACACATGCACACATAATAACGCATACACACTTTCTCTCCCCAGCCCGCATGCACACTACATACATTTAAAAGCATTTTTTACTTACCTCTGCTGCCATGGAGGGTCATATTCCAGCTAATTGTAATCCATTTTTTTTCACACAAAAGGGTGAATGTTATATTATTGTTCACTATTAGTGGATTAAAAAAATGACAAGGAGATTGGAGCCCCAACCAATGTCCATAATCAGAAGCTGCCCCTGTGCTTCTGGCACCGAGTTTGCTAAATCTGAGGCCAGCGGTTGCAGATGCAGTGCAGGGGTCCAAAGAAGGTGGCCAGGGGTTTCAGCTGCAACCCCGGGTGACCCTTAAATAACATCCGTGGGTGTTGTACACCTCCATTGATGCCTAAATACAAATCTCGATTGGTGAGCTGTTGACAAATATGACAGTTATGATGATATTTGAGACACTTCTCTGGGTTTGGATGCTGTTTGTACTTTGAAATGTATTACAACATTTGTAACGACCGTAACAAAATAGAATGATCTTTGTAAACAAATAACAGTTATGATAGTCTTTGGAATCATTTTTGATTGCAGTCAATATATTTTGTGTAACTTAATTGAGTTTGTTTGCTCATCTGGTATTTTATCATTTCCGAATTTAAAATTGTAATTGAAACATTGCACTTGGATCACAGCTTGTTTACATCACTGGTCTTTTATATGTGGATTTATATTCATAGTTGAACTATGTCAAATTAACTGCAGTATAAGTAATGAATGTAGGAATAACGGGGTCAGACCAATGACTTCAGCACATTGTCATCAATGTTGAGGTTGGAAGTAAGAACGTGGCAACACTTCACTATCCTGACGTTCGATTGCCTTTGCTTTACACACAAAGGAGCAGATTTACTTAGAATTCACGCAACTCCGTGCAGTAATACAAGTTGCTGCCCTGCATTCCATGAATGGGAGGAGCTGAAAAGCAGCGTATCTACTAAGATAAGGTTCTCTTCAGCCCTCTCCCTGCGCTGGCGCACTTGAGGCTGCCTAACGCCAATGCAGGCACCCTTGCACCATTGTGCGAGGGTGCCTGCGTTACGGAGAGAATCGTGTTTGTGCTGAAAGGGATACCTTCCTGCACAAAACCAATCCTTAGAGGCATTTTCCTATTTCCTTATGTGCTGCAGAATGAAGTAGAAGAGGAATGATATTTCTCCCTGTTACGCCTCACTGGGGAAGGCATAGCATTATGAAGCATTCCCAGGTTTACTAGCTTTACTAAATGTGGGAAGGCACCAAAATCCATAAGAGGATGCATATGGAACACCTCTCTAATGTAAGGTAATGCAAGGCAACGTTATTTTGTATTTTCTAAATCATGCAAAGTCCCAAAAAGTAGTAAACACCAAAAATGATTGTGGTTTGTGGCTGTGCCAGAAAGAAAATGTAACACTGATGCAAGAACATAGTAAATCTTTCCCAAAGTGCTGTGCACAAATTAATCCATGCACCTCGCAGGCTCACTCACCATTCTATGGCAAGTACAGGTAACCACAGCATCCACCACCCTCAAAATCTCCATCCAAATTCTGAAAAAATAACTCGAGCAATCGCGCCAAGGCTGGCTTGGTCTGTGCCTATTGGATGCATCAAGAACCACTGTATAGTAACAGGTAATCTGTCAGAAACTGCTCAAGACTCCTCATTTTAATCCCCACAGACAATATTCACTGGTGTCAAATCACCTTTCTAGAGCATACTGTGAGTAGTGTGGCATTGGCTAAATATAATGTGCCATATGACTTTATAGCTATTGTGAAAACATTTAACGACACCCAATCCCCACGCACTGCTCCGCAGTTGAACTATTTTCTCACCCCAGAATGCTTTACAAGCATAAAATTTAAAAATTCCGATTCTTGTTTGCCCAAAAATACATTCTAAAAGAACATCTGGGATATTAAGTTTACCATTGCTCAAGTATACATTTATAGTTTATTCGGGGAGAAAGAGATGGGCGGAGACTGTGCCAACCACCTGCTACTCCCTAGGACATGTACCTACTATTGAATTAGTCCATCTGAATTTACAGCAGACAAAGAAAAAAACATGGACTATCTGGATAGTGCATGGACTATATATACTTTTTTTCACACATTTTATCAACGTAAACGAGTACAATAAAATGATTTAGAAACCTTCTGCAGACTACACATAGAAAACCAAAGCATGCACGTGGGTAGAAGACTTGCCACAGTGGGGTATGATGTGCTACATAGAGACAGGTTATGATGGCAGGCAGACTGCCACCGACAGGCCGTCGGTAGCGATCCACCGGTTGGTAGCCCCCCAGACCAACTGCCAGATTCCAATACTGGCAGTCAGACCAACAGCAGTCGGGGAAAGACCGCCGCCTCCGCCAGGATCAATGCTCCTGGCACAGCAGCAATTGGATTCGTAGATTACGATATCTCTTTGCGACAGCCTTTTCATGACGGGAATATCGCCATGAAAAGGTTGTCGGAAACGGAATTTGGGGGTCCCCATACATCATGGCCCTGGGGAATATGTAGTGACCCTATGCACCTCCATGCACCATGTGCCATGCACCACGTGGTGCATGCCACTCGGTCCATGGATGGGCAGGAAGTGCTCCTTTTCATGGCGGCTTGTGCTGCGGCCCTTTTCCTGCACTTTGCAATTGCCAGCCTGGAGATTGCATCGTAATGCGGTGGTCAGACTGCTGCCTGCTTGTCGGGAGGTCTGCTGACCACCGCGATAGCGTGCAGCCGTCCGACCGCCCGCTATCGTAATCAGGCCCAGAATGTTTTAACTGATCACAAAGCCACATCCTGCATAGAAGACTTTCCCCAACACGTAAATCCAGCCTAACACAACATGATACTCCCAGTAAATGGCATAACTAGGATGCAGAAATAACAAGAAACAAGATATGTCTCGGTTATTTTCATGCTACAAAATATGCAACAGCTTAGAACCAATGTGCAAGTGAATTGTGGTTGCCCTGAAATTAGAAAGAAGACAAAGTTTGGGAACGTTTGAATAACTGAGGTGCCAGTTCAACTGTGAAGTTAACACCGAACTGCTGTATTTATTACTCTTTACTTTTGTGCTTTAAAAATTGAAAGAAGACTTAAAAGGAGCTATATTGTGTCAGGCCACATTATCGTCCCAACAAAATTGGCAAAAAGGGATTTGACAGGAGATGATGCAAAAGGAAATGTAACTTCTAAAAACATTGAGTTTACTACTTTTAGAGCAATGTAAAGGACGCATACATCTATCCTGGAATTTGAGCTGCATACTGACTAGCGAGATCGGGTAATTTAAATACCATTTCGCCATGGGTACCTTTTGCTACAGTAATTGATTTAGAGCTCAGGGACTGGACCTGCAGTATTTATGAAAGAGGCTGTGTAATTCCAATCCTTCCCTCTAGAGTGTTACGCAAATAGAAGAGACCGTATTTAAATCAAACTTCTGAAGTTCAGAGTGGTTAACAAAGCAAAAGAAGGAGTAGTCTCTGGGGCTAATGCAACATGTTATTGTGCTGGGATTTATACCTGACTTTACCATATCCTGTTCAGGCCCTTTAGGCCTGAGCGTTAAATGTTCACCTTTTCACTGCAGGGGTGTTTATGCACTTTTTATTTTTATAAAAACAATCTGCCTTAGGCTGTTCAAACACACGTACCTCTTTGGTCTCTTTGTGCATCCATACAAACTACATGTTTTTCAGCACATTCGGGGCTATGTAAGGTGCAAACCACATATCAAAATCTCTTTGCACTCTGAAAATGTAATGATAAGTATTGAGACATTCTCATTTGTTAAATAAATCTGGTCAATATTTTGTTGTATTTCTCAAACAGACAAACATAAATCTCACAAGGTTACCAAACACTAACGAAGGAAATGTTGCCCTGAAGTCCAGCAATACCAAATATTTGTGGGTTTTCTAGGGAACGGAGCCTGCACAATCAGCTATATATTTTTTGGTAGATACAGTATTTATGGTGCTCTGTTTATCTGATGGCAGATACTCAGGGCTATGTGAAAGTTAAAAATATATATATATTTCCAATTCAATATGAAGTAAGGAATCTTCTGGCACAAGCCAAACATCCCTTGGCCTTGCTTGCAACCCAGTGAACGCTCTGATTTGTAGATTTATTTTTAACCAAAATATGGAACTTTTCTCCAGTCTCCCTTGCCCAGGAGCATACCCCTGCCATAGATTGACCCCTATCGTTGTTTCTCTGGGCCATGCAATACTTAAACTGAGTTTCTGAGAGTGAGAAAAACACTAAACAGCTTCTGGGTTTCTCTCCGGGGCGCCGACCTCAGTCTGCGTCTGCATCCCAGAGAGGAGGCATTGTTTGGAGTTTTTTTCTAAGGATAAAATTCAAAGCAGCGTCCAGGCTCCTCACTGGAATGCAGATATGTGTGTGAATGTTAGTGAGTGACTCCGCGAGGAGACAGAAGCTGTTTTCATTTTTAACTGAATATAATAAAAAATCCTGACAGTGCCCAGGTTTCTCACTGAGGGACAGAGATATGTGTTTGTTAAGGAGAGGAGAAAATCCAAGCAGCATTCAGCTTCCCTCAGATGTGTGTTTGTGTCCCAGAAACTAGCTAGACAATATGTGTGTTTTTTTCTCAGATAGGAAAAAAAACAAAAAGCATTGGGCTCATTGCTGGGGTGCTCCACTGCATGTCTGTGACATAGAAAAGAGGTAGAATATTTGGATTTTTTCTTAGGCTAAAGAAAATCCAACCAACATCTGACTCCTTGTTGGAGCACAGACCCACAGCTCTTCTTCTTCCAACCATTGGGAAAGTAAGGAGCTATCTGAAGCAGAATCAAGAGGGTATTGGAAAGAGAGGGACTAGAAAAAATCCTAATACATCCCCTTCTGTCCCCAATCTCCTAGTTTATTTCCTCTGTTGATATGGTGGGGGCACGAGGGAGAGAGAAGGTTGGTGGAGCTGGGTGGCCCCCCCCACCTTCTCAGCCAGCTCCTGTCTGCCCACCAACTGAAAAATGTAGCTTGTGCTAGTGGCTATGTAGGCGCTGAGGGCAGTAATAGCCGCCCTTCCTGTAGCACCGCCGACAGGTTGATCTTTAGTTGGCCCTGGGATGAGCTACAGAATCCCTCCAGATCCATCCAATACATGTGTAGCATCACTAGAGACACTTCATATGCATATTATTATTATTTTTTTAAACATATTTTTATTATCATTTTTACAACAAACAATAATCACAGTTCATCTCCTTACATTTATGTTATCGACAGTAGTTGTGCTTTCCAGTTGTGGGATGTGTATCCTGCACTCAGAAGGGGTATCTGTCGCTACGGTCCATATATTTTCTTTGTACTGTGATGCCGGGGGGAACCGGGGACAATAAAACTGGGGATACATTGAAGAAGGGAGCCAGGGTGTGAGCCATGGGTATGGCGTCCGGGTCAGTGCAGCAGTTGTGTGCAGATGTCAGGACTTCATTCGTAGGCAGGCGCCAGGACATCCAGGCTAGTGGCCGCAGGTCGTGTAGTGCACCGAGGGGTTATTGTGCCTCACTCATTGGTTGGGGAGGTGGGGGCTGTGTTAGGTGTGCTCACATTTGGGTTACATGCTTCCAGTTCCGTAGTGGTACGTTGCGATTCCCTAGAAGCGGTACGCGACTGTAAGTGTTGGAACCTCCTCCCAAAGTGTTTCCTCTTCTGCTGCCGCCCATTTTTTTACCGCTCCCATCCACGCCTCCAGTGGAGGTCCCGATGGGGCTCGCCAGTTGATGGCGATGCTTCTTTTCGCTAGTAGCGTTGCTAGGGCTGCGAAGCGGATAGGCACCTTCAGTGATTTTGGTCTACGGAATATTCTGAGAGCGACCGCCTCCCAGGTGTGAATGTCTGGAAGGCCTGTAAGTTCTTTAAGTGTCTCGAGGACTACTGACCAGAACTGCCGCAGGGTGGGACAGCTCCAGAACATGTGGTGAAAGTGTGCATCTGCCGAACGACATCTGGGGCAGAGAAATCGGGTGTTCGGGTAGAACCGCTGCAGGCGCGCTGGCGTTAGATACGCTCTATGTAAGACATAAAACTGTATATTTTTAAAACGTGCGTTCCGCGATACTTTTTTAGGGAACTCTAGGGCCCTCTCCCACTCCCGGTCGTGCAACTGATGTTCAGGTTCGTCCTCCCATGTGGCTCGGAGAGCGAGCAGTGGTTCATTCATAAGCTCTCTGATGGATTTATAGATCCAAGTAACTAAGTGCCGACCTGTACCCATATGTAAGATGGTGTGAATGACCGGGTGGGTCTTGGGCTCGCCTGTGGAAAGGTCTGCGTGCGGCCGACAGTGTTCAAGGAGCTGTTGGGGGTTAAAAACTGTCCCGCGGATAAACCATAATCCTCTGCGATCTGAACATAAGGTCTGAGCTGCCCCTCCGCAAACAGTGCCTCTGCTTCCGTTATATCGCAGTCCGACCACGCACGGAGCATGGCTGCCGTAAAGTATATCTCCCTCTTGGGCAAGCCGACCAGCGGCAGCCGTGGGGAGTAATGTGGGATCCCCGCCGACATGCAATGGATTCTTTGCATACATTGGCGGGCCACCGCCACCTGTAACGGATATGTCCGTCGAGGTTTAGTACCTGGGAGCAGTAGGCGGCAGAGCTCCGGGGTAGGGACCCGGCCCTGGGACGTATGTGTTTCTCCTGTATTCCTACCCGCCGTCCAGTACGACAGCCATTGTAACTGCGCCGCCAAAAAGTACGATTCGAAGGAGGGGGCGCCTAGGGTTCATATGCATATTAATGAGGCAGCCCAGAAGTAAGTAGTCGGCCACCTCAGTAACAAGTTTTTTGTACCCCAGAGAGGTTCGAGCACCGGCAAACTCCTTTCCGCATCACCAAGCAGTGAAGGATGCTGTCCTCCATTTGTATGACAAAAAAGGGGAAAAAAATTCCATCCACATGTGCACACTGACTGTACAGTGAAAAATGGCATTTACAACATAAGACCACTATGTGCACTAATTGCAACTTATATTTTGTAAGGACTGATTATTGATAATTCCGATGCAAAATTGCCTACTCATTAGTGCAACATTGCTCAATCATCAGTGCAATGCTGTTATGTGGCTCCTGGTAGTAATTGCCTACATAAGAAAGAGTGCTGGTGGCAATAATCTTTGTAAATACCAACTGAACATGTTATCCCTCATTTTGTTGAACAAGTAATATTCGAAATGTATCTGAGACCAGTGGTGAATGATATTTTCACTGGGGTGTCTTTACAACGAATATCAGTCCATGGATCTAAATTCCTCATAGCCACTGAAGCCAAAAGGGTGCGCTTAATGCTGCTAAAGATTTTGTACTGAAGCTGGGCTGCATTTGGGTGCTGGACTCCACTGTAAACATTCACATATAATCATGTTAATTTGACATGCTGTGTATAAGTGGTGCTCAACCATTAAGTTGCTAAATTGAACATCTGGTAACTTCAAATCAGATTAGTGCATGTTTCAAGTGCAATGGAAAAACAAAATCTGTCATGTTGCTCAAATGTTTACATCATTCAAAGTGTGAACTCTTGCTCAGCAAACACCAAAAACTATTGCAGGGCCATCTGTCCAAATATGATTTTCACACAACAGCCACTGCCTCAAGAAAAAGCAAATGTAACTCCATATTTAGCTTACTTTCTGCATGCAAGGAGCATTTTCTAGGTTCATTGAACGCCTTGAGGTTGTGGAAGAAACACTTCTGATTCCTCTGAACACAATAAGTTAACAGGATTTTGTCTGTTCACCATTGGTTGGTTAAGTTACATAGGGTAAGGGTCTGAATAGGGGATGAGCCACACACCGATTGCATCTAACATACTGAGGCAGCAGCCTTTCAAAGAGAGCTCAGTATTTACTTTAGGTAATTGTAACATATAATGGGTGACGTTGGACCTGCTGGAGGAGCATCAATAATGCAGATAAGCTATTTATGAGGCAGAAGGGAAAAAGACGGCATGAAGGTTGTTAGGGACATAAACAAAAACTAAATTTGGGGGCCGATTACGATGTCGGATGGAAAGCCTCCTCCTAACAGTCAGAATCTCCTCAACAGTGTCAGAGCCCTTCCGACCAACTTGGTTGGTTTACATTCCGACCGCCCGATTACGATGTTCGTGGTGGGAACGTAAACCAGTTGGTCATTCCGAATCAGTTCTTAGTGACTCGAGGGGTATCCATGTCAGTCAGAATGCATCGTACACCCCTATGGACAGCATTTCTGCCCATGAGATTATGATGTTGTTTTCCAACAGCCTTTCTGCGTTGGCCTGTCCGACACAGAAAGGCTGTCGGGAAGAGACTTTGGAGGCCCCTGCCATGTGGCATATAGTTGATGGCCAAGGGGGTACTTAAGTTACCCCCTTGTAAAACCTTGCACTCTGTGGCAGGCATTATGGGGTGCCTGCCACAGAGTGAGAGGGTTTCCTGCAAACACCCCATTTCCCCATAGGAGCCTGTTTTACGGCCGGAACACAGGCTCCCATAGGAAACAAAGGGAATCCGACCGAACAGTGTTCGGTCGCATCGTAATCCATTGTTCGGAACCGCCGACCGCAAGTCGGTCGGTCCCGAATGCGAGACGGTGTCGGACTGAGGCTTTCCACCCAACATCGTAATGAGCCCCTTGAAGATGCCTGTAGATGGGCCGGAGTATTGAGCCATCGCTGGGCACGCAGAGGAGCAAAGTAAGCACTGAATAGGTGTGCCTGCCAACTGTTGCATGAATTTCTTAAACAGGTCAGGGTTAATAGGGAACTAAAAAAGTGCCTGTGAAGAAAAAAGCATATATGAGGTAAGGTGCTTTCACCTACAGGGAGTATTTATGCTCAGAAAGCACACCTTAGAAGGCAACGAGTATAATTGTGGCAGTCCTACAGTACATAGGAATTTTAAGCACCTTTTAACTGCCACCTTGTGGGAGTACATTGAAGGCATTTGTGTCACATTTAACGGCAAGAAGAAATTCGAAACATTGAAGAGGAAAACAGAATGTGCAGAAGGGTCAGACAGGCGAATAAAAGTATGCCTCGAAGGACAGGTCTTTCCAACCAACATCAGTCCATGGATCTAAATTCCTTATAGCCACTGAAGCCAGAAGGGTGTGCTTAATGCTGCTAAAAAAATTGTACTGAAGCTGGGCTGCATTTGGGTGCTGAACTCCACTGTAAACATTCACATATACTCATGTTAATTTGACATGCTGTGTACAAGTACACTGGCAAAACAAAATCCGTTATGTTGCTCAAATGTTCACATCATTCAAAGTGTGAACTCTTGCTCAGCAAACACCAAGAACTATTTCAGGGCCATATGTCTAAATATGATTTTTACACAACAGCCCTTGCCTCGAATGAAGAAGGCTGATTATCCTCTGATTAGATTATTATCTATTTCCTTGCCAACAATGGCTTTCTCCTTTATGATCTTTCTGTTGATTTTCTGTAAGGAAAAACATTTTTGATATAGTCCTCATTGCTGTGTTTCCTTTTCTCTAATACAGATATCACATACATTAACTCCTAACCACAAAAACATTGTTTCCCTTTTCATATAGTTCAAAATCAACAGACTACCAATATGTGAGTTGTATTTAATAAAAACTAGTTTCACTTTTCAGTAAACCTTGGTGAATTGTTATTTTACAGTAAGACCAAAGGCGAGAATTATGCATTTTCAAGGTCTTGTAATTCTTTCTTTGCTAGATGTTCCAGTAGTCAAAGCTAATGGTTTGTAAAAATCCCAGTATTTGACTAACCTACTGCCTTTAAGTTCCTCCACCAGATCAAACATCATACTGGTGATTGTTCTGTCACAGAGTTTGCCTTAAACCTACTCAAATCAAATATAAACTTTATTCAGTTTCACATAGATAAAACCACAAAAGTTGCGAAAGATCCAAATTACAATTACAAAAACATGATTCCATAAAATAGCAATCCCAATAAAATATGAACAAATACCATTACAGAACCTCACAAACTAATCTCTAGCAATAAAGTACACAATGCAAAATCAAGCAGTATCCCCCTTGGAATAATTCTGCCCTACATGGGTAATCTAATTCTCATAGACATTTATCTCCTTGATGGATCCTCAATCAAATAGCTAATTATCCAGACAAGCCCTAGTTCTCACAGTGGATTTCAAGTAACCAACAATGAAGAATATACAGTCCTCCTTCAATAATTGGAGATACAGCAGAGCTGGGCGAGCCTGATTAAAATTCATCCTTTTTAAAATAGGGACTAAAAGGTACCTTCGAGGTACCGCATAAAATTTACAGAAAAGCATAAAATGTAGCAGATCCTGTGGAGACTGTCCGTCGCAGCCATAGGGTGCTAACAATTGACCTCTACTGCACCCTCTTGGACTTGCAAGCAGGAGGTGAAAAAGATCCAGGCGAAAAGACGTCAGTGCGGGGGACTTTGGCGGGACCTACTCTAAATTGAAAACTTCTTTTAGGACGAGTCCCCACCTGCATTATGTAGAATTTCGAGTTATTAATTGATAAATCTCGTTCTGACATTTGAAAAGCTGTCTAACAAAGATTGCAGACCTCTAGCAGTCCTCGATAAAAGAACTGCGTCATCCGCATATAGTAGAACAGGGAGGTCACGTCGCCCTGCATACGGATAATCTACCCCCGTAGCTATTAAGGCACTATCTAGGTCATTGATATAGAGATTAAACATAAACAGGGCCAGAATGCAGCCTTGCCGTACACCCCTCTTTATATCAAAGTCCCGTGAAACACGGAGGTCCTGGGAGAATCTCACACTGGCCTTGGATGCCCTATGAAGGTCCTCAAGGAAGTTGACAATATTACTATCTACCCCCATAACCCTCATGGAGTGCCACAGTTTGGCCCTATTCACGCAATCAAATGCGGATAACAAGTCCATGAAGCAAGGTAGGCAGTACCAGAATGCGCAACTGTATATTTGCTTAATAACATGGTTCAGTTAAGGCATTGGGCCATGGTTGACCGGGCAGGGCGGAATCCAAACTGGACATCAGAAATTATCTTGTGCTCCTCCTCCCAGATAGACAGTCTCTCTAAAAGTACACGGCCCCACTACCTTGACCACTGAATCAAGAAGTGAGATCTTCCTATAGCAATAAGTGCTATTACGATCACCCTTCTTGAAGACGGGAACTATAGTTGAGGTAGCCCAGGACTCAGGGCAACCGTTCATGGCTGCTGCGTTAAACACAGCCACAAGGACCGGCGCCCAGAATACTGGATCAGACTTAAAAAGTTACGGAGGTATGCCATCTGGTCCTGGGGCTTTATTGCAGGTTAACCCGGCGATACCAATCTCAACCTCTCCCTGTTCAAAAATCACTGCAGGGGCGTCCATATCACAGCCTGTCTGACATATTTGCTCCATTGGACTTTCAAACATAGTTTTAAAATGGAGCACCCATTCCTCCTCTGTAATATGCGAACCTAGTTCACCCCCTACTTCATGCTCGAAGAGCGGTCTGTTGACAATGCTCCAAAACCTAGAGCTGTTCCTAAGGGTACTCGACTCAATCAACTCCCTCCAAGCCTCCTCCTTCAGGATACCCTTCCGTTTGGCCAATGTTATTTTGTACTCTTTGCGACACACTCTGACCAGGGATTGATCTCTCGGATTAGCATTCAAGGCCTTCCTCAACTTTCTCGCCGCTTGGGAGCATGCTGAATCAAACCATCTAGGGGTAGAACTAGTTTCTCTACGAGCCGGAGCACTTAAGAGTTCACCGATTTTAATAGAGATAATATTATAAGCACTGATAACATCACCCGGGGAAATACCTGGAGAGGTACACAGCGCTAGTTCAGTGGCTCAGGATTCTCTTACTTCACAGTAAAAATCATCTGGGGAGATCTGCGACCATTTGAGCCGTCGTCTACCATCTGTTGGTCTTAGCGTACCCTTGTTTACCACGCTTCTATTTCTCAGTAAAAGGGGACCTTGTAATTGGACACAGAGAGGGTTATGATCACTGTAGGCACTTTCCAAACTATGGAACCACAGAATAAAGCTTGTAAGGAAGAGGAGATTAAAATGTAGTCTATAAAATAGCCGCTGCCTCTCCCTTTAAAAGTGGGAACAGGTGCTATACTATGCGGGTCAGATATGGACATCAGGGACATCAAATCAAATTAACTTAATAGATTGTTCAATAATTACCCCTGGGTAAGATGTTCTAAATGGATCCCCCTCACCCGACGGCAGCCTAAGTCAGCAGTGCTTTTTTTCATTGGGTCTCCACATGGATGGATATTAAAATCACCCAGGAGCATAAGGTTATGTAAATTAGAAGAGCAGGACTGCTTTATAAATGAGCCCAGGAATATAATATTACAGACACCCGGGGTGCATGCCACAAAGTTATAAAAATGTATGATACCCAATCTGTTGGCCCCACTTTTTAGTACCAGAGCCTGAAGACCTGTGCATGATGACGACACAACTTGTATCTGGCAGTCGACTGCCAAAGATATATAGGTAACAAGGCCACCCTTAGCTCTACCACCCAACGACGGAGAGGCTGGCACAAAGAAATCCTTATAGCCCTCCAAAAACAAGTCACAGTCCACCAGCCACGTTTCTTGCAAACAGATCACACTGAATTGCTTCACAAATTGCACCCAAATTGGATCATGGAACTTGTTAGCCAGGCCTGCGATGTTCCACGATAAAATATTATAAGACACACAAGGGTCCCCCTTGACTTGCACTGAAGAATCCTGCTTATTGAACTCAGGCCAAGTTGCAGGCAAAGTGGGGCTCGTAAGTCAATCACACTCCTCCAAACTTGCTATTGGAAAGAATCTGTTAAATAATTCAAAATTAGGAAGGGCAATATACTGGCGACCAGGCAGATGTATTGAGTAAACTGAGGGATAGGGCAATTGTGCATGTGCAGGCGGAAATCCTTGTGACAGACCGTCAAGGGGGGCTTCCATGTTAATGTTCCTATGGGTATACTCTGGTGTGACAGGTTTATAAAAGAAACCCAGTGGAAAAGCCCTAACACACGACCTGGAGCTAGGAGAAGTGGGGTATGTGTCCCTAGACAAGATCCTTCCAGCAAGATGTGGTCTATCAATATTAATAATAACACAATAATCCGTGCCAATTTTACAAGAGCTGCCTATCCAAATAACTCTACACACCATGATGATGTTTTTTGCCACCCGTAAACCCAGTGTGGTGTTATTTGATAGCCAATGAAGTACTTTATTCTTTAGCTGGCCAAAATCATCTTTAGATCCCAGAGGGAGAGGTGGAACAATCCCCAGAACTACTATATAAGGGGTAGACTCAGGCGGTAAATCAATAACTGGTAAAATCTGTGGCTGAACCTCTCTACTCACCAGCATCCGACTCCCAGAAGAGGGACATTCAGCCATAACCCGCGCCTGTACAGGCAAACCCCTACTCTTACTTGGGCCATTACTCGTTGTTACATGCCCCTCCCTTGCTAAAGGTTGCAACTGTGGTTGGAATTGTGATTGTTCCATGTTGTTATTAGGCAAATTTGTCAGCGAAAATGAGTCCCTATCAATACTCTGACCCAACATAGTTCTTCGACATCCTGTTAAGGGAGGTAATCCGGTACTGTTCCATGCTGCTAGGTTAGTCTCAATCAAAGTCACCCTCTCAAGAACTGGTCCCAGTTTTAAATCCAGCAGACTGGAAAGGCTTCCAAAGAGTCCGTGGTAGATACTACTGAGGCGAGTGCCGACGGTTTAGGAGCTAAGTTAGGTTTCGATTTCTTCGCCTTTCCCCCAATAGCTTGAGACTTCCTTTTAGTACTAGCACCAGCAGCAAGCCGGGAATACCCTTTAGCCGCCGAGTTTACGTCTACGCTTCTAGTGGCTTCCATTGTCTTACTGGTTGAATTAATTGCATTCCCTTTTGATTGATTGGATTCACTGCCCCCTTTATTATTTGTTATGATGATAGTCGATAGGGGCCTTGGTGTGTGCTTAGGGGGGCTATTAACAAGCTAGATGCCCTTGTGCCATCCTGCAAGCCCTCAAGAATCCCAGAACTACTGGACAGGTTCAAACGTTCATCGTCCCCGTCTAACTGAGACACATGAATATCAACCAGTGGTGCATTAGAGATACTAGTTGGTGACCTAGAAAGACGTCTGTTGACCAACTCAATCTCCTTATCTATTACTGCTGCTGCCCGCTGCAAAAATGAGTCCATTGTAGATACAGAGGTGATGGTACCAGTCTTTGCCCTCGCCATGGCCGATGCTACCTTGCGCCTATCCATGACTCGACAAACCCAAAGGTAAGTGCAGGGAACTGCAGACCCAGAAAAAGAGAAAGATGATAAAAGTACAGTCCTAGGGGCAAAAGGCGAACGGACACTCCAAACACTCCAGTCGCGAGCACCACTGCAATCAGTATTAAAAGAGTGATAAAAGGGACAATTCAACCATGGGCCAGAGCCAGTCTGCAACAAGAGACAATCCTCTAAACTAAATATACTCCCTCATAGCCTATTTGTTACTTACATCAAAACTTAGTTCTTTTCAGATTATCTCATCCATTCACTCACAACAGTGACAATAAACATTGAATTTTTCATTATTTTTATTATTTCATTGCTTTATATATTTCATAACATTTCAATTTTTCTTTTTCATGTAAATCTTTTTCTTCAATCAAAATGATAAGACTGAGTATAACAATTCATACAAAAGTCAAAATTAACACAATCGTTACATACAATTTTGTATAAAAAAATCCATTCAATAGAAAACCGCCCCTACATTGACTTCAATAAATACAACCATACCACAACCATTCGAACACATCCATACTCTCACAAAAAATTCATACAATCAGCATCTGTACACGGTAGAGGTTAAGTGTGGCAAAAGAAACCTCTATGACCAAATAGATTTTTATGTTCAGAGCACAAAGCTCAGCACAGGGTCGATGCGCGTTTTGGTGGTGTGAGAAGGATAATTAGACCACCTTCAGCAGGACCTTTACAGATACCCACGTCAGTATCACAGCAATCAGGGGACAGGATCAAAGAATGGAAGGTTTTTTTCCCGAAAATTATCAGCCAATAGCTGTTCATATAATCTCTTGCTCTATGGTAAAGTCCTCCTTTATATCCAGCAAGAAGTGCCTCTATGTCAAAAAGAATTTCTTTAATCAAAGTTTGGGGATTTAGTCTCTTAATTCTGTGGTCCAATGCGCTAAAAGAGCCCGGCTTAGTCCCAAACGATTTTTAGGGAAGTACACCTCTAATCAATCTTCAACATTCTTATGCATCAATCCTTGCTCCGCTTCAGTGCCATGGCTTAGCTTAGATGATTTTCTTTTTCTCCAGGATCCGGTTCCCTCCGCGCAGTGGCCCACAGTTCTCCACATGGTGTACGCTCCAAGAGACAATCCTACCTCCTCCGCCGCTGGAGATATCACAGGGAGGGCAGGTACTGGTAAAGGGCACTACTCCTTTGAAGGCTTTGATGGCTTTGATCTCCACGGTCAACGTGGTCTCTTTCATGGTGTCTCGGCTGTAAAACCAAGATGGAAAGATGGAGGGCGCAGCTCAACCTTGGCCGGCCACGGACGGGCGCAGACGGGCCCGCCCTTGGCCTGGGCTTTGCCCGGGTACCCCACGCATGTCCCGCACTGCGCCGGCTTTATCATGCTCCCTCGGGCGCGGAAAGCGGTGTCACTGGCAACCCCAGGTGCTGCTGGGCAACGTAGTCCTTGCCAAAGCCGTTCCCCTCATGGCTGTGAATCTGTTCTCACAGGCGTCCTGTGCTGCGGGAGCCCGCCGCCAGTTTTATCGCACCCCCTCGGGCGGAAAGCGGTGTCGCTGGCGGCCCCAGGTGCTGCTGGGTAACGTAGCCCTTGCCAAAGCCATTCCCCTCACAGCTGTGAATCTGTTCTCACAGGTGTCCCACGCTGCAGGAGCCCGCCGCCGGTTTTATCTCGCCCCCAGGCGCGTAAAGCAGTGTCACTGGCGGCCCCAGGTGCTGCTGGGCAATGTAGTCATTGCCAAAGCTGTTCCCCTAACGGCTGTGAATCTGTTCTCACAGGCGTAAACCTACTCATTGCCACACCTGAATCACAGGTCCATAACAGGTGTGTGTAGTATCTCATGTCTATGGTATTACATAAGATATTGGAAATTGTAACTCTTCCAATGGCCTCTATTCTAACACTCTATTCTCATACTCCTTTCAGCTATTCACAACACACAGCTGTGGCAAGTCCTTAAAGCTTGGATAAAAAAATATTATCACTCATAGACTTCAGTCTTCTTCCAAATTTCAAATGATACGTCCTCTGGGCTGTAAAGCCTACTTTTCACCTCCAAAGCCTGTACATCTGAAAATCACTTGAAATTGAGCAGACCAAAAATGTCAATATCCAACTCAACTGCCTACAAGGGGCATAGTTATTATCTGGCTACCCCGGAAACAAAATGAACCCTGCTCCTACATCCCAAGTAGAATTATACCTCACTCTGTGAAAGGTCAGGCCTTTCATAACCCTGCAAACTAAAGCACCCAAACTGACCTTCCTGGACATAAAGACTGATCTGTAGCCACAGCAGACCCATAGTAAATAGCCATCTTGTAACACATGCTATAGAAAACAATTATGTCTAGCAATTCACTACAATTACCTCAGAGAATCTTTCCAATCACCAACATACACACGTCTTCCACATTTCTCTATAATTGTTTCTTGCTCCTGGTGTCCAAGAATTTCTGAGTAACTCCTCAGCCTCTGCTGAAAGACCCTCAAACTGTTCTGCTCTCCTGATACCCTACAAAAAAAGGTTTGGCACTCCATTCTGTGCTAAAGGATACTTTTGCACTTCTACTTCTATCAACAATTATTTCAATTCCCAATCACAAAGGGCTCCTCCACAGCTAACTCTTGGAAACCAAGGCTGAGCAATGCACAAATTTGATTCCCTGAAACCTAACGTGGAGACAAATTCAGCTGTGGTGTTGGTAAGTGGATCTGGTCTGTGTAGAATGTTGCCCTGTTAATATTCTGTAGAACGTGGGGGAAGAACAGCAGGTGCTGCAGCCTCCATGCATGTTAGACGTGTCCTCTACTCTTCCCCCACCAACAGAATAAAGTTATCCTAAAACCAGTGATCACTGCAGCAGCTTTCAGGAAATGCAAATGTAGGGTTGGATGCCTGCTCTTCCTCTCAGACCTTTATCCCTGCACTTGCAGCCAATTGCAGGAGATCACTAAAAGGCCCCAGTTTAGTTGTGTGGCCTCCTGCGAATGGGCATCTTGGGCAGTGAAGCACCGACTGTATTGCAACCTGACCTTAATATATCAGGTCCTATCTTTCTAAGCACGTTTAATTTTTTGTTTAGTAACTCTTTTTTATCTTGGATCTTAAGTTTTCATATTTCTATAATTCTTTAGTCCATCATATCGAGAGCTGATACACACTTGTATCTAGTGAAATGCATTACTTATGCTACAACAAAAGACAACAGTTATTTGTGGCTCCTGCAGTAGCTGAAGGTGTACACTTTCAATTACCTCATCATCCATCCCTTGCTTCCCTTCCTCACTTAATTGAGGCATCCGTGCCTCACCAGATACCCACACCACGTGACTCAAACATGTGGAGTATATAACGTCCCCACCCCCCTCCAACCTCCTGTTTTTTTCTGTGTCTCACCTGTTGAGACGCGTACCACTTGCTGGCCATTTGTGGTGCTGCGGTCCTTTTTTTCACTTCTTGCCTTCAAAGTTGGACTTCGCTGTTTCATCCTGCGAGGCATGGCGGGCCGGCCTGGGCAGCGCGGTGCCTTCCCTCACCGGGTCTGGAGTCGCGGTGCGCTCTTGGCGGCAAACTGGGTGGGGTCCGGCTGATGGAGTCACTGGCCCTGCGTGGCTGGGGCTGTCTTTCAGGGTTGGATGCCTGAAAGGGAAGCAGAGGCAGTGGGGACTGCAGGGTTCCTTGGCTGGCTGTTCTGGTTCCTGTACACAGTAAGGGCCTCGAAAAAGGCTTTTTTTTATCGTTTCTCTGTTCTGTCATGTTCTTTGCTGATTGGGTTTGCATTTTTTGCTAATTTTGCTAATTTCAGTCAGGGGGTTTCCTCCCAGTTTTTGTACCTGGTTCTGGTTGGTCCTTGATTTCAGGGGATGCACCTAATTATGGGTAGCTTTCTGCTGTAATTCCGTCTGTGTGTCATTATGGTGGGAAAGCATGCTACCAAGCACAAGCATGTGCTGTCCTCTTCTGACAATGATGAGCCGATTCCAGCTTTGCCGGAGTAGGTCCAAGGGTCCGGGGGATTATTTTGCCCTACTGTCGACTTCTGAGGTGCGGGATATGATTGAGGCTGCTGTGGCTCGTGCTCTGGATGCCAGAGTTCCGGCTAAACACAGGGCTTCTCATTCTGCGGTGTGTCCGGTGGACTCACCCTCTGAGGACTCCTCGGCTTCGGAAACTAGCCGGGCTTCTTCATTTTCGGGAAGTTTGTTCATAGGGAGGAGGTCCCTGTGATTCTTCAGCTCATTAAGGAGAACTTGGGGTTTTCACCTTTCTCTTTCCCTGAGGGGTCGGAAGACATATTTCCTCGATATGTTAAGCCCCCTGTGTTTGCTATGCCCTTTTATGGTCGCATCAAAGACTTGATTTCTGGGGAATGGAGCGATCTGGAGTGCTCCTTGGTTCCACGCTTTTTGCAGAAGCAGTACTCGCTGGAGGAAGGGGAGGACTCTCTTCCGTACTCTGTGAAGGTTGATGCCATGTTGGCCACTCTGATTAGTCGTACTGCGATCAATCCGGAGGATTGTTCCCCTGTGGATGCAACTGATAAGAAAGTGGATGGGGCTCTGAAGAAGGCTTTTTCTGCTGGTAATTTGACATTGCGGGCTGGCATATACTCTGCTTATGCTGCTTAGTCCTTGGTGTCTGACTTTGAGAAACTAGCCACGGCTATTCAGGAGGAGACGGACTGCTCTGACTTACTTATCGACATGGAACAGCAGGCCAAGTTGTTGGCTGACATCCCTTCTGATGTTCCTAAATTTTCTGCCATGACTTCTGGTTCCTTGGTCTTGGCTCGTAGGAACCTGTGGATGTGAGACTGGAAGGGTCAGTCGGATTCCTTCAAGCGGAAGTCCTGATGATGGCGAGACAGCTTCAAGGCCTGTGGGCGGGAGGCTGTTGTATTTTCTGGAGGCTTGGAGCCTGGATGTGAGGGATCACTGGGCTCTGAGCATTGTCAGGAGCGGTTATCTTATCAACTTTGTCACTCTGCCACTCGGCTGGGGCACCATTCGTACTCCTAACCCCAGGGATCCGGTGAAGAGGAGGGCGCTTCAGGAGGGAGTTCAGGATCTTCTGGAGAAGAAGGCAATTGTGCCGGTCCCCCTGGCGCAGCAGGGAATGGGTTGCTATTCCATTTTTTTCTGGTTCAAAAGGTGTCAGAGGGGTTCCCGGATGGTTCTGGATCTCAAGAGGGTAAATGGTTGGGTTTGGACCGTTCACTTCAAGATGGTGACTTTGCAGTCCATCATTCCGTTGGAAGGGGTCTGGGACTTCCTGACTTCTATAGATCTTCAAGACACTTATCTGCATGTTCCCATGGCTCTGGAGCATCAGAGGTTTCTGCGTTTTGTGATAGGCGACTGCCACTTTCAGTTTGCAGTTTTGCCATTCGGGCTGAAGTCCACCCCTCGGGTCTTCACCAAGCTTCTGGCTCTGTTGGTGGCCTTGATTCACAATCAGTGGACCTTTCTCTATCCCTACTTGGACGATTAGTTGGTTCACGCTCCCTCGTTCCGGTTGGCTCTCAGTCACACAAGGGTGGTTCTGGACATTTGGAGGGGGCACGACTTTCTTATCAATGTGGGAAAATCCTTCCTTGTTCCTCCCCAAGATCGTCTCTTTATTGGGGCTTGATTTCGTACAGATTTGGGGGTGGTCGCTCTGCCCAAGGTTCGGGTGGCCAAATTCCACTCTCACATTCGGTCTCTTATGTCCGGCCAGGTCCAGGTGGCGGCTCGTTGGCTCCAGGTGCAAGGCGATCTGTCTGCCATGGTTTTTCTGGTTCCATGGGCCCAGTTTCATTTGCACACTCTGATGGCTCACATTCTGGCGCATTGGTCTCCCCATTGTCTCCTCCTCTTTTCTCTGATTCCGGTGTCCCCTCAGATCAGGGAGGATATGGGTTGGTGGCTGGTTCGGGGTCACCTACTGCGGGGGGTCTCTCTCTCTCCTCCGGCGCCCTTGGTGGTCACCACGGATGCCAGCCTCTCGGAGTGTGGGGCTGGTTGGGGGATCATCGGACCTGGGGCTTCTGCTATCCCTCGCAGAGCAGGAGGTCTTCAAATTGGAGGGAGTTGGAGGCTGTCCGTTTGGCTCTGAGGGCTTTCTCCCGGTTTCTGCGGGGTTCAGTTGTTCTGATCAGGACACACAACGTCACGGCCCTGACTTATGTGAATAGGCAGGGGGGGACCAGGTCCTCGTCTCTGGCTCTGGTAGTGGTGCAGTTGTGCAGTTGAGCGAAATCCGATCTATTGGTGCTATCGGCGATTCATATTCAGGGGGTGTCCAATTCCCTGGCGGATGCTCTCAGCAGGGCCATCCCTTCCTCAGTGGATTTCTGCCTCCGTCAGGAGTTGTTTGTGGTCCTGACAATGCGCTGGGGTGTTCCGGTGGTGGACCTCTTTGCCAGTGTGGGCAATGCCAAAGTGGCCAGTTTTTGTTCCCACAGTTGGGAGGGTTCGGCCTGGTCGGTGGACGCTCTCTGCTGCCCTTGGCCTTGCGGTCTGCTGTATGACTTTTCTCCCTTTCCCCTGCTTCTCAGGTTCCTTCTGTGGGTCCAGTTCTTGCGGGCGCCTGTGATTCTGGTGCCTCTGCCTTGGCCCCGTGCCGCTTGGTTTCCTCTCTTGGTGGAGATGCAGTCGGACGTGGAGTGGTTGCTGCCTCTGACTCCGTCCCCTTTATTGTTCCCTGTGTTGCAGCAGGATGTTCTGTTACTGATGTGCTTGGCGGCCTGGAGGTTGAATGCTTAGATCTACTGCGTAAGGGGTTTCTGGCTGGTTTGACCTCTACTCTGCAGGAGGCTAGGTGCTCTTCAACCAACAAATCTTACCTGAGACACTGGAGTTCTTTCGGTAGATAGTGTTGTGATAAAGCTTTGGACCCTGCTTCCTCTTTTTTGTTTGAGATGATGTTGTTTCTCCAGGATGGGGTTGCGTTGGGTTTGACGGTTTTCTCCCTTCGTCTGCAGTAGGCTGCGATTAAGGCTTTCCAGGGCTCTTTGGACAATCTCTTGGATCCTGATGGGTTGATTGGGCGCCTTTTCAAGGGGTTGCATAATGTTCTCCCTGCCCCTCGGCAGCACTTTCCTTCTTGGGATCTGTCTCTGGTATTGGAGGCTTTGATTCCACCTCCCTTTGAGCCGCTGGTCTCTGTGAACCTGCGTCTCTTGTCCTTTAAGACCTACTTTTTGGTGGCTATTTCTTCTGCTCGCCGCCTGAGCGAACTGGGTGCTTTGTCTTTCAAGCATCCTTTTTGTAGGGTCTTTAAGGACAGGATCATTTTGAGGTTGGTTCTTCCCTTTCGTCCTAAGGTGGATTCTCAGTTCCATCGTGATAAGTAATCGATCCTTCCTTCCTTTTTTGATTCCCCTTCCTCGGAATCGGAGGTGCGTCTGCAATGGTTGGATGTCAGGAGGGCTCTCCTGATCTATTTGGAGCAGGCCGCTCCTATTCGTCTTTCTGATTCTCTTTTTGTGAATTTTGGGTCTGTGAATTGGGGTTTGCATCCTTCCACTTCTTCTTTGAGTCGTTGGGTTCGGTCTCTGATTTCCCTGCCTTACAAGGTGGCTGGGCACCTTTCTCCTTTGGGGGTTCAGGGTAGTTCCACTCGATCGATGGTGGCGCCTTGTGCGGAGATCTAGGGGGTGTCCATTTCCGAGATTTGCCGTGCTGCCACCTGGGCTTCACCATTGACCTTTGCCTCTCATTACAGGATTGGCCAGGAGGTTGACCGTGCTGAAGTTTTTGGTTCCAAGGTTCTTTCCGCTATGGTTCCTGAATAGCGGTGCTTCCTTGTTGACTGGGTTTGTTAATAAACCTGTTTTTGTGCAGACCTGATTTGGTTGTCCTGTCTGGCTTTGTACATCTCAATTAAGTAAGGAAGGGAAGCGAGGGAGGGACGATGAGGTAATGCATCAATTACTTACCCGTAATTGCATTACTCTAAGTCCTACTCCCTCGCTTCCATTCCTTACATCCCTCCCTCCCTCCCTCCCTCCCTCCCTCCCTGGTAGTCCAGGCCAACCTTTTTGGTATGGTTTCGGATTATGTGGTATTACAAGAGGTTGGAGGGGGCCTTATATACTCCACATGTTTGAGTCACGTGGTATGGGTGTCTGGTGAGGCAGGGATGCCTCAATTAAGTAAGGAATGGAAGCGAGGGAGTAGGACTCAGAGTAATGCAATTACCAGTAAGTAATTGATGCATTACCCACCATGGATTGAAGAACATCTACCCTGTTCCGTGATCTCTGACGATCTCACTGTCTTCTCATTGAATCACTGACCTCAGCCACGCGCTTTCACTTATAATTGCGGGATGTATGATGCCTCAACAAGGGCATGTTACCATTCTACCAGTGCCTACGTCTACAGAAGATCTTTCTGTTCTTCGGGGCAGGAGAACACTACAACTGCTGGATGCATCAGATTTAATGAGGTGTGATGGGATGTGATGAGATAATCTGGTAAATTTGGAAACAATACCCACCCCAACTATAAGTCCAGGAAAAGTAACTTAGGAGTACGCATTTTTCAGAAAAGGGAGCGCCAAGACTAAGGGGCATATTATCAAGCCAGGTGATAAAATTATCGCCGCTTTAGCGGCAGAAAACTGCCGCTAAAACGGCGATAATGGGCTTGATAATATCCTCTATGGAATTCCAATTGAAGCCCATGTTAGATGTCCTTCACATCTAACATGGGCTTCAATTGGAATTCCATAGAGCATATTATCAAGCCCATTATCGCCGTTCTAACGGCAGTTTTCTGCCGCCAAAGCGGCGATAATTTTATCGCCTGGCTTGATAATATGCCCCTATATTGTAACTTTCCTTCGATAAATAGAAGAGCTTTTTGCACTGCATAAAATCTGAATTATTCGGAAGAGGTCCTGCGAGTCGGTGTTTCACACTCATTCCACTCTGCACGCCGTGCTTTCTATTCCATTTACGGCTTTCCGAGCTGGTTCCATCAGGCCGAGGTTTCACAGGTTGCTCAAAGGGAAATAATTTGTTTTCCAACAAATGGACGTTTCCAAACCCCAGAGAGCCATCTGGTGGTTCGCCGCCTTCGGAATTAGAACCCGGGCCGGGTAGGCAGAGCCGGACCCCTTAGAGGCCCGGGTCAAAACGCCATCCGGGGGCGGCGGCCCTCCCCCGCCCAACCCCCTCCGGGAATTTGCATGCGGGGGCTAAGCCAACGCAGCCAGGATTGGCCCGGGGGGCACGGACATGCACCCCCCCAATCAGGGGGCGAGCATAGGGGCCGGGGGGGGGATAAAGAGGGACGCAGGGGCCAGTGGAGCCACAAATCCCCCCCCTCCCCGAGCTGAGGACGAAGAAGGAGAAACCCACCCACCCACACCTAAGAGTCGGGCGTCGCAGCTGCACGGTGGAGGGTAGCGGAGCTAAACTAACTAAATTACCAAACAAAAGGGAAGAACTCAGTAGAAGATAGATGTGAGGCTCTCACAGGGCCCTGGGGATGCCGCACGGCAGGGGCAGTGAGCAAGCCAAAGGGCGGCACGCCGCCAGCAAAGTTTAGAGGTAATGCTCTCTCATGACCCTTGGGATGCCTCACGGCAGGGGCTCAGAAGGAGACAAAAAGCAAAGGACCCAATCGCAAGAAATTAGAGCAGATGCGCAAGAGAAGGCCCTTGGGATGCCAGCCGGCAGGGACCTCTGGGCGAGGGGAGGACCCACGAAAGGGCACAGGGCGAGCGGGACGGCACTTGCAGCCCGGGCAGGTCCAAACGGAGACCCGCCAAATCGGTAGCAAGCTGAAGCCTAGACCCGGAAGCACAGAACGCAAAAAGGGTCCCATCCTCGCCTAGGCGATTGCTAGAAATGGGTCAAGGACAACAATAATGCAGCATGTACATAACCACGATCAATGTGATACAAATGTGTAAGTTGTTATCATGCTAATAAAACTGCGACCTTTTCAGGCACCCAAGAAAGTTGTCAGTGGTGTTTTAGGGGAGCAGACTGGGGAAGCGGGGAGGGGCGACTCGCCACCTGGAGGGGGTTATATTCTTTCTCATACATAAATCGAGGCGTGTGCAGCCTCGGGCCCGGGCGCACGAGAGGCGGCTTTAGAAATAGTGAGAGGCAAACCGTCATGTGTAGTCTCGCGACACGCAGGGTGGTGTTACGCACAATGAGTGCATGTTGAGTATGAATGATTGAGCACACATTTCATAAAAGTGAGACAAACGGATTACCTCTTTAGATTCAAAGAGTGACACACTCTGAATCAATAGCAACTTGAAACTGCTCCTGAGTTCCAAAGATCAACGAAATATTATCATTTTCTGATTCTAGTTAAAACCTGCGTCGGTGCATTTATATGAAGGATGCTCATTGAGACTTTACAATGCATTTAAAAAACACACAACAAAAACATGAATACAAAAGAAGGCTCATGAAGCACAAACCGGACTCAGAACCGAAAATCTGCAACTCCCTTGACTTGGTCCTACATTCAGGCCCAACCACATGAAGCTCAAGGTCAGGAGCCCTTCCTTCAACTGTGATGCTCAGCACAAGGGTCCTGTGAAAGACAACTGGCCGTGGCTCCTCATCTCACGACTGTGCCACACAAACCTCCACAATAAATACATAGATAATACTCTGACTAAAGTAAAAAATATTGTCATATGTTAAAAACTATTTTGTGCTGGACACCGTGACACAGATCAACGAGTTTGTATTCCTTGAATCCATTTTGTGAGGCTTTGCTCGAGTTTAGTGACCCATTCAAACGTCTGAGGATGGGGTTGCTCTCATTAGTACCACTTTCTGTTAATGTGGACTCACTGCTGGTTAGGTTTCAAGATTAGTGCATCCTGGGAGTGAAGTCATGTTAGCCCATAGTAGCTGCTTTTTATAGATGGAGAACAAAGCTACAATTGAACAGTGCATTCTTGTGCATATAAATAGCAGCCTTCAACAAGAGCACATCATAATGCAGCCGTTTAAAAAGTACATCTTAGTTCAAAGAGAGGTGTGCACTGGGGACAACATTTTCTCCCACCTGGTAGCCCTCTCTAATCCACAAACATCTCTTTCTTTCTTCAGCAATGACAAAGATGGCAGCTACAGAGTGAAGAAATGGGGCACTCCTAGTTCTTGCTTCCGACTGTTACAATTACTATCCGTCAGTCAGCAGAGGAGCCCAACCTGACCCAACAACAGGACTGCGCTACGACTGTGGGTCCGGATACAAAATATTGTGGCCTAAATATCACCTGAAAAAACAGTGAGTCCTAAACATTGTTCTAAAAATTATTGCCCCATTAGAGTTGATAATAATAGATCGGCACCCAGCAGAGCAATATGATTGTAAGCAATAGTTTGGCACAATTCTTATGACACATGATATTTTTGTTATCTATACAACAAGGGCCGTGGCCTACATCCAATGTGTGTTCATTGCATTGGCATAACAAAGTTTGAGGGGGCCTCCCTGCAATGCACGTGGAGGGGTCCCCTCAGGGCTCAGTCAGGAGCTCTGCAGCCAGAGTGCTGTGCTGTGGGGGCCCCCTGGAGCTTGGGGGCCCCCGCACCGCGGGGCCTGTGTTACGCCGCTGGTTGAATGCCTTTGATATCTTTCCATACTATCATATTGGGCAGGTCTCGACGTGTAATCTGTGGGTGCTCAGTAGCCGAAGCAGTGTGTAGGGTTTTCCTCTAGATAGCTCAGGCCTGTGCCTATAGGTGCCAGTGCACACTGCACATTAAGCTCACCTTTCACTCTGCAAGCTTGTGACAATTCAAGGGATCTGTATCAGATTGGGACTCATACTTGACTACAGAAGGTAGCATGGATATTCACTAATACAATGTGGTTAATGTAGTTTAGGTGGCTAGCGTGGAGTTTCCTATACAGCCACCTTAAGTGACTTTGAGCATCCCGGTAGTGACTTAGTTATATGTGAATGCATAAGGAGATTGCTTGGTGATAGTCCCTTTGCTGGCTCTTTTAACTACCAACCTGTTTCTGGAAATCTTGAGTTAACATCACTTGGTTTGGCTCAGGTGGCTCATTGCCTTGTCCTGGCCATTAGAGAAGATCTGCACAAACACACGCACACACACATGCATACACACACCTATATCTAACTATCTATATATATATAGATATATAGATAGATAGATAGATAGATAGATAGATAGATAGATAGATAGATAGATAGATAGATAGATAGATAGATAGATAGATAGATAGATAGATAGATAGATAGATAGATAGATAGATAGATAGATATAGAGAGATATAAATAGATATATTTAAATATTCACTGAAAAAAACAAAGGTTACAGGGACGTTATAGTTAGGAAATAGTATAAAAAAGTACAAATTCACTGATAAAAACAAAGGTTACATGAACTTCATATGTAGGAAACAGAATTTAAAAAACCTTAGGAATTCACTAAAAAACCCAAAGGTTAGCAAGATGTTATAGTTAGGTTCAGATTTCACACCTATACCATAGAAATTCAGCAGTTATATTTATCTCAATAACTCGTGCACTAAGGTAACTATAACTCACACCCCAGAGACGTTTTAAAGCATGGGCAAAGTGGGCTCTGGCCAGGGCCCCAGCCTGTCAAGGAGCCCCCCGATAGATCTGGCTCTGCTCTCCAGAGAATTTTGCCCTGATAAACTCGAACAATTCTGAAACAGATTTTTTAAAATATCGTTTTCCTTTAATTTACTTTTAATGTGGGTGATGTGCAAGAGTCTATTATAGACAATTTCCAGAGAAATGTTGTGTTTTTGTTTCATGTAAAATCCATAAAAAAGGTTATTTTAGATCATAATAGGACCTCATATATGAGAAATGGGAGGGCGTCCCAGAGATTATTTGCAGCAATATCAGTGAGCTGCTGCTGTGGTACAATATTGAAAGAACACATCACTATCCCTGAATATTAGATGGTAAAACATTCCAGGCCAAAGAGGGCATGAAAGAGTTGAAATAGAATCATAAATTCAAAGATGTTCCGAACATGGGCCCCCAAAATATTTTTGGCCCAGGGGCTCCAAAATCCTCAAAATGTTCCTGTCGCACCCCCATCCCCTAGGCCAGGGCCAACAAAGAGTGGGTGCACACTATGGTTGGGACGCAGGGGAGAGCCCCTACACCCCAAGGCTGCCACCGACTCCCTGCATAGAGCAGGAGCTGGCATTACTCCCACCCGCAGGGAGCTGCTTAAAATTCTGCTCACTGCGGGCAGGAGCAATCTTTTCATCTGTTTCCTTGCCAACTTTAGTGCAGGAAGGGAAACAGATGAAAAGTCCACACCCAGCGGGTGGGAGCTGTTTTCATGGTCCCGCCCGGTACAGGCAGACTTGGTGTTTGCTCCCACTTGGTAGGAGTTTTGAAATTGCTCTCTCCAAGCGAGTGCAAACACAGTTTTCCCTGCATGTGCCAGTGGGGGTGTAGAAACCGCTATGTCCCGGGGGTGAGCACCCCAGGACATAGCATGAGCTGGCCCTGGGGACCCCAACCCCAGGGCCATTAAAGGACCAGCAAATGGGACACGTGGCTCCCCCTCCCTTAAAATAATCAGCCCAAGGGTTGGCTTTGGATCTGCTTCCCTGCCCGCAGTGATCAAGCTCGCGTGAGTCTAGCAAAACGCGTCATGGCGGGCACTATGCCTGAACAGATTTGGAGTGAATTTTTGCAATAAATCACGGCACTGCAAACCTACAGCATTGAAGTTGTTTGAATTCTTTTTGGAGGCATTAAAGTGGTCCGTGCCTGGTGGACCTGGCGAGAGAGTGTCAGGTCAGGATTTTAAGTGGGATATATATATATATGTATATATATATATATTCACTGAAAAAACCATAGGTTTCACACACGTTATAGTTAGGAATTAGCATTTAAAAAACCTTGCAAATTCAGTGAAAAAACCATAGGTTTCACACATGTTATAGTTAGCTGGAAATTTTACTGATAAAAAACCAATGAAATTCCCCCGTTATAGTTAGTGCAGGCAACTATAACTCACGCGACCGCAATCCTCTGCTGATGACATATGTGTCTTTATGAAAAAAAAATATTTGTAATATATGTATAGCTAAAATTTAATGGAAGAAGACATGGGCAAATAAGTGTCTAAATACAGTATTAGCATCAGCAGAAGATTGCGGTCGCGTGAGTTATAGTTGCCTGCACTAACTAATAACGGGGGAATTTAATTGGTTTTTTATCAGTAAAATTTCCAGCTAACTATAACATGTGTGAAACCTATGGTTTTTTCACTGAATTTGCAAGGTTTTTTAAATGCTAATTCCTAACTATAACGTGTGTGAAACCTATGGTTTTTTCAGTGAATTTGTACGTTTTTTTAAATGCTAAGTTACTTTACGCCATTCGTGGAGTGCGCGCCCACTTAACGCAGTTCGTTCCGTGCGCGCACGGTGCGCTTCGCGCACCGCACGCCCATTTTACGCAGTTAGTGCTGTGCACGCACGGTGGGCACGCGGTGCGCTACGCGCACCGCGTGCCCACGTTACGCTAGATGGGCCATGTACGCACGATGCGATTCGCGCACCGTGCGCACATGGAGGTCATATGATGCGCTTCGTTGTGAAAGGTAAAATTATAATTTTTCATATTGTTAATATGCCATTCACAAATGGTGCCCTTCGGGCGCCATTTGCACATGGGGTGGGGAGAGTATGGATATTTTTTTTTTTTTATTAATTTTTACCGTACGCGTACGGTAAGCGTAATCGGCGAAATTATCGAAAAAATTAAAATTCCGTTTTTTGGCCTTGGGGGATCTTTGAGGACTCCCTCAACATGGCTAGGTGCTTAGGAGCTGTCTAAACAGCCCCTTTACATGTTTTTGGCCTTTGTTTTTTAACCCCCTCTCAGACTGAGAAAATGGCGGCCGCCGCTTCCTGGTTTCGACCGATTCGAATGTTTACTAAGATCTAACAGCCAATCAGAATCGCGCTCGCGCACGGCGGCGTGCGCGTACGGTAAGCGCACCGTAAGCGCACCGTAAGCTGCCACAGATATATATATTGATTTAAATGCTATTTTCTCAGGAACTACTGAACAGATTTACACCAGACCTACAAAAGGCACTTCCCTGACCTGTAGACTACCTCTCTGCCAAATTTCAAGGAACTCTGTTCAGCCGTTCGGGCTGTAGCTGTGTCTAAAGGTCCTATGGAAAAATGCATGGGAAAAACGCGTTTTGGGACCCCCCTTTTATCTCAGCCCCCGCTTGACGAATCCCCCCGAGACTTTCAGGGTAGGAGCGGAGCGTAGCGCCCCATTAGTTTTGAAAATTTCGCGAGGATTCGTCGACCGGCGCCAAAGTTATTCAAAATAGAATGTTGCGGTTTTCCTATGGAAACAGGGTCCTAACTATAACTACCTACTGGCGACCGCCAGTAGGTAATACATATATATATATAAATACATGTACATACATATACATATATATATCAGGAAATGTGAGAGGCCCGCTGCAAATAGTAGACTGAGTCAAACCCACCCGAGGGAAGAATGAACACAACTACAGGAAAGCTGGTTTCCCTTCATATTGCATCAGCCTATATGGTTAGCCCCAGTTCCCTCTCTGGCTTGTTTCTACGCCCTCCCCCCACCTTCTTCTTTTACCTCTATCCTCATAGATAGCCTATGTATCTATTCTAAACTGATTTTCCCGAACATTGAGACCTGAGGAACTTGGCTGATGCCCGATGGAGTTGCTAGACAACTAATGAGGAGATTGGCCCTGGTTTCCCCCTCGACCGTCACCTACCCAGCCGGACATTGGACACAGTTCTTCCTCGTCTCCCTGCTATGGCTCCTTCCTCCCCTACTTTCCTATAAATTCTCTCAACCTCGTTGTTTGTTTACTGTACCTAACTACGCTATTGTAACTGATGTAATTTGTAACGCAATGTTCCTCTGTTATAGCACTCTGATACCTACGGGTCTAGCCAGCGCTTTATAATCCTTTTGATGTACCTTCTAATGCAACGTTCCCCTGGTTTTGCGCTCTGATACCTCTGGGTCTAGTTAGCGCTATATAACCTTCGCTAATCAAAAAAACTAAAAACTGGTTTTCCTGAACGCTGAGACCTGTGCAACATGGCTGATGACCGGTGGAGCTGCTTGACAGCTAATAAGGAGATTGGCCCTGGTTTCCCCCTTGACCGTTACCTACCCAGCCAGACATTGAGCATTGTTCCTCCGTGTCTCCCCGCTATTACCCCTTCCTCCCCTCTCCTACGAATTATTGAAACATTGTTTATGTGTATTGCACCTTACTATGCTCTTGAATCTGATGTAACTTGTAACGCAACGATCCTAAATGTAAATCGCTCCGATACCCTCTTGGGTCAAGTTCGCACTATATAAAACTTTATAAATAAATAAAATAAAAATATATATACAACAAGTCAGCTGCTAAAACGCTGTAACTAGCCTTGTGGTGCCGGTGCCAGTGATGGCAGCAGAAGCCATCAATTATCAAAACAAAATCCAATCTGATAATCCAGAATGACAGATGTGGCACACCAAGTGAGAGCACAAATATTTATTGTGCAAGACAACACGTTTCAGCTAAAGAGCCTTTGTCAAGTATACACAATGTGTTCCAGTCACCATTGAATTAGACAGTAACTCAACATACATAAACATACTACATTACTTGTTACAAGTTAGACGTCACCTGTAAATTCTTACATTGCAAAAATCCATCATTTTACAATGTAAGATAAACATTACTTATTACCTTCTCCATTTCATAGGGTAAATAAATTCATAATTTAAACGAAAATTAATCATATTCAAATATTCATTTAAACGTGACATAAAACAACTCATCAATTTAAATAAAATGTATTCAAAGTGTCCAGTGTGAGTTCTCCAATGTGTGATATTCATGAAAAATATTGAAACAGCACAGTATCTACATACAACCTACGGAGATATCAGTCACCCAATTTTTGCCTGTGATATATATCACTGACGTGGATTATGGAATGTGAGCTCCCTACTGAGTTATTAGCCTGTTTATGGATATTAAGGCTCTATGCAGGGTCAATGTTGGTGAGAGTTCAAAAATTGCTTGATGATTATTTAGACTTGTGGGAGCAAATACTGCACCCCAATATACATGTCACTCTGAAAATTCGTAAACACCAAAATTCAGCCATTAAGGTTCTCTTACTAGAAATAATTGCGTAAATGGGCTCCTCCCTTACATTACAGTATCAAAATAAGTAACAGGGACCACTTAATAATTTAGTTGTTCATCAGAGGTAAAGCTAAAGGGCTTTATTACGAAAAAAAAGCTAAAAATCAAACAATACTGAATAAATGCCACAAAGACTCAAATGCAAACTTATACAACATATTTTAAAAAACTGAAATAATTCTAAGTCCCAAATGAGCAGAAAACCCAGAAAGAAAATGAACATCATTCCTAGTAGAAAAAGAAAGTCTCAAAGGAATTTGACAGGTTCACTAGTAGAATGGGAATGTTTTCTAGCTCACAACTAAAACAAGGGGTTCCTATACACAGTTCTTGCATAACAAATTAGTTAAAACTGCAGATTCATAATAGCATGACCAATAGTAACAACTCTTTAGCGAATCAGAATTTAAAACGTCATTAACTAATGCATAAGTACTATTCAATTTTTAAGAAAGCACCCAGCATATTATGCGCTACTGCCATCTGGAGATATTCAAACAAAATATGACCCATTTTAATAATATTATTTTACACAAATGAATAAAACCCGTTTACACAGCGGAACTACAGCGATAGGGCCTTGGATATTGGAACATACCAGGAACACTAGAAAGTTAATTCCAAGCTTTATATTCATAACTGTAAGAAAAACCCATTACATCAGCGGTTTTTGCTCTGCGAAGCTTGTGAGGATAGAAGATGCCAAGGGGCACATGATGAGAGGGGTTGTATACATGAGTGAATACAGAAACTACATACATTTTGTCCAAGATGGAGTTTTCATATAAAATGTGGCACAACTAATTCATGTTAAAAAACACACTTCTATACATCGTATTAGACTTGTTTCATCTGTAACCATGTTAGATCAACATTTACATCAGTTAGGAGACTCCTTTTGGGCGGCTTGGACAGATTTGTGGGTGCTCTGCTTATGTGACACACATCTGTACTCTTTACAACATTTCCATCATAGTTTGTGCTTTGGACTGAAACCCTCAACATTCCAAGACAGGACTGGGGAGGCCACAAAACAAACACTGTTACATGATAAGGCAACGAGGACAGCATGTTGTGCAGTCATAAGGTTAAAAATGCAAGTGCTTAATTTGAGCTGGTGGTTTCCGGTGCTGGGCACGGCACAAAATTGTCAGCACCGGAGCTTGTGACAGCCTGCCTAGCTGATTTAGAGATGACCACAACAGTTAATTATTAATGCCATATTCATTAAAAATCACTATTACCTGCCGCCAAACCCATTCTTATAGCTTGGGGATTTGGAATAGTCCGAATTGCCACACTTGTATTAGCGTGAGGGTTAGTAGTTGTGTTATTACTATCAATGGAAGCATAGCAGGGGCAATGTGTGGTGCGAGCAGCAGTGGCCTCCTGACGAGAGCCCTGGCACTTAATTTTTTACAAATTACGCATTGGACATGTCCACAATAAATGCAGCAGCAGTTGTTCTGCCCCATCGTTACAAAGCAGTTTGTTTGTAGCAAAGTTTACTCTTCAGTTGGCGAAAAACTGAAACAAAAGATGCATTTTCTTTATGCCTCAAATGTGTTATATTGAAAGTTTAACACTTTTTCTTTCAAATTTGTTTTGCACATAGTAGCAATATTTAATCTTGGGAGTTGCTTTCAATATTTCAACCGATCAGTGAAAAACAAGCTGAGGCATCTGACAGCCATGGAGAATATATGCATGTTTCATAGAAATATTATACGAAGAACCTTCAGGCTGCACATTCTCTGCGCTGTGCCACACCAACAGACTCCTATTACTGATGCATGCTTCACACAAACACATCACTGAGCTGTATTTCATCCTGACAGCACTTTGGGGACTTTGCTCACTGTCATTCAATTTCATAGGAGTGAATACGCTGATGAGCAAACAACTTGTATTCCTTTCTGAAATTATAACCAAGGGGCTATTGAAAAATAAGCGTTATTCATAGGACGACTATGTCAATAATATGTTTAAAGCTGCACGTGCCTTACAATGCAATAATTACTTTTTTGTTTTTTTACATTCTCTTACATTGTGAATATATGCATTGCTAAAATATTAAACCTAATCATGCTTGTAATGCCCTTTACTGATTATTTTCCTATTTCCCATGTGCCATTCGTGAAGGAGATTGCATATTACTTTTCCCATCGTCTGCGAACTCCCACCACCCCACCATGCCCCGCCCTACCACCACTTGAAGCAGTCCTGACTTTTTAGCCAAGAGTAATTCGCAGGGCGGTTATTTCGAGCACAAATGTACAATATTAAAAAAATAAACTACAACTCCCAGAATGCAACACATTGCTGTAAAGACAGGTCTGGGTGAAGATGCCGTGCATGACAAGATGACACTTGGCATATAGAACAACAGTTACAAATATAAAAAATGTTTACAAACCTAGACAATAAAGTTAGTAAGAAAAGCAATTCAACAGCTTTGTATAACAACCATTTCCATAAATTCGTCTCTCAAATAGAATAGAACAGAATAGAACAGAATAGAAAATGCACTCATGGATAGAGATTCCAACATCAAGTACGAAAATTGATGGATTTATATTTTTTTACACTAATAATAATAATCCTCATGCAGAGTAAAATATGTTTTGGCTGCTTACACGTATGTTCATTGTGATTTTGTAACAGAGGATACAGGACTTCAACACTACTGTTTGTGAGAAAAAGATAAGTCTTTTCAGACTGACAAAATTAATAGACAGTCTCACACCGTCCCTCCAAGTCTATATCTGAAATCACTATCCACACCTCTGAAGCAGCATTTTGTTATTTTATTATTTTCTGGTGCACAAAGAGTGTACTTAGGTGGAAATTAGCCATTTCTCTTAGAGCTTCTGAGGAAACGTTCAACTGTCTGCTCTTTGGAGAACATCACTACTTGTTAGTAATAGATTATTATAAGCAAGTAGTTGTGTATTTTTCTTATTGGATATACATTCTGACATCAGAAGCCTTGTATAAGAAAATAAAGACATTAAGGAGCCTTTTCGCAAAAGCATTTTGGCGCTTGTAAAGTTGCACACCTGAAGTACTTTTTTCAGTTTTCTTACGCGCCTATATGAATTCGTCACAAAATATCTAAAATTGCAATAAACTGGAAATAGTCAGGGAATATTTATATATAATAAGTGCAAATAGAAACGACTGTGTTCTACTTGCACTTTTACTAATAGGGAGTTGGATGTTTTGGGCCAATTCGCAGAGGCTTGTAACAGGTCAGTGTGAAACGTTTTTAGCTGCCATCATGAGTTGCATTAGAGGTGATGGCCACTATAGTTGGTGACCGTGCAAACTGCAGAGGAGTAGTGCGAACACTAAAGCTTCACATACTAATATGACAGTGGCCAAGCCTAGGTCATGCATTTTCATGACTAGGGATGGATTGCTTATTATAGGGCATAGCAGACATCTGCGCATGGGAGACAGTCTTTGAGCTGCAATCTGTTGCCAACTTGGAATTAACAAAGTCATCAATTTTGTGGTTGAATGACCAGATTATACCGGCAATTCTAAAGCATCTATAGTGGAAGAGCCCAACCACAGTACTCCCTAAATTTTTACATTAACTAGAAAAAGTGCTAAAGTATTTTTTCAAAATTATTCTGTCAATAAAGTAAATAGAACATGCTGCGAGATGTCACTAGTATTGATCATTGATCACAGCTAACTGTTTATTTTAAACAATCATGTCACAACTGCTAAGTATTTATTTATGTTTATATAACCTTACTTTGTTCTCAGTTCTCTACACTTTACCAACACGTTTCATGACGTCTCTAGTAAATTCTAACTTTTTCAGGGCAGACTTATTATAGGAAGTAGAGTTTGCTACGATGTACAGGAAATATCAATCAACCAAAACTGAAGTTGCAAAATTGTATTATTTAACAACGATTAGGAAGTAAAATATAAAAAAAGAGTAGGAAAACAACACAAAGGAAGTTTTTTGCAAGAAAAATGTATTTGCTTAGTGTGGTTCATTACAATTGCAAGTTTCTAAGAATAATAATTATGTTAAACTAACTTAAAATTCTTTCATTCCAATATTTAATTATAGCATCTGAGTATGTGTTACAATAATGTATCGTGTCGTAACTTTTGGCATATGCTCTTCCAGATAATGAAATGGAAAAATTCCTTAATGCCTTAGGCTACTGGAGGTATGGATGCATTTACACACTGAGAATTCATTATAACTGCTTGTTACAATACATTTTCAGACATTTTCTTCTGGTATTTTATAAGGGTCATATATTTAGTATCTTGAAAACTTCTATTTGTACAATTATATTTTCACTCAATGTATTATAAAATGCACCTCATAGTTGCTAGCTCTTCTCATGTAAAGTTAATCCAATTGCTGTTTTCAACAAACTTTCATAAACAGATATCTTTTACATTTTCATTCATGTATAGAAAATGATATTAGGAATGTCTCTACAGAGTAGCCAGAGCATACCAGCAAAATGTAAACTGTTAGTGGTTACCTTATACTGTTATCTTAGTTTACAACATGTTTTCAAGGAAAATATTTATCAGTGACTTGTTGGTATTACGATTCATTTCATGTTTTGTGAAGTAAAAATTACTAGGAACAGTTACATTTGCTTCTATTCAATTGTATCAAAATGCAACAGTTTATATGCAGATTATCCAAAAGGTAACTAATCTTACTGATTGCAAAAGACGTGTATGATTGCCCAGCACGCAATTTTCTTGTTTGCGTAAGATGGCTGCCCTTTATTCGAGCCTCCCTCTTACTACTCTGCATATGGTGTTGGTGTTTTATTTATCTATGGTTAATGTTGGGGCATCAACATTGTCATCACATATTAGTGGTGTCATCACATAGGATGCTCTACCAATAAATAAGAAAAATATAGCTATAACACTGACCGAATTTTACGTTACTTATCTTTTCCAGGTTGCGTAAAACTGTTGCCTGTATATGTATAAGTAATAAATCCTAAACCTGCACCTTTGTGGTTTTAAATTAGATTAAACTACATTAAATTATATCAGATAACAGTCACTCTTAACTAACATTGACTATAACTTTCAAAATATTTAATAATTAATTTATCGATTAAATTACATGAATATCCTTGACATGTATCCGATATCAATCCTAATCCTTAATTTTCTTTAATTAAATAACATTTTAATACTTGTCCCTAACATGTTTTATGGACAAAGTAAAGATCAGCATATTGCTTTGATACTATTCCATACTTCCTTGGGTGTAGAAATTGTGTGAAATGTTTATGGTCTAGGTCAACAATATAGCCGCAGATAACAATCTATTTAGTGGAATTGTGTAATTCAGAATATCAGAGGAGGATGACTGAGCTTGTACTATCAGATGCGGTACAACCTGCAGTGTCCACCAGCAATTATAGCTGTATTTATACTTACACTATAGTTTGATCAGATAGTGAAATTCAGTGAGGGGTTTTAGCTGTGGTTTATCCATAAATCATTCACAGTTTTTTTAATATGTTGCTTTCTCTGCTAGAGGCATTTACTATTTTTGCTAATTTGTAGATAATCAATTTTAATTTTTATGATAGATGATTCTCAATTTGTTGCTAGAGATCCTGGGAGCCTGAGACTGGATATAGTTCTTGAGGAACCTCTGTCCAGATTTCTTTATTGAAAATGTATTGGTTAATCTATTGGGTGTTATGGTCAGGATTGTCTTATGTGCTATTGTGGTTAAGTGCATCATCTATTGTTAATAAGATGCTTTGTTACAGCTGCCCACATATTTATTCAAATTAGGATGAGAATTGGGATTCAATACAGAGGTCAGTCCAATTTATGGTGGTTACAGAGCTGTTAGTGTTTTGTTGGTAGATTTCTAGGAACATGGGAACTGTATATAGCAGTAGCCACCAGGGATCTGTGCAAACATAGAGCTCTGACTGGCAGGGATTCTATGAAGCAACTTTAACCTAAACTGATTTCTGAGATGAAGATTATAAATGAATCAGTTGTCAGACCACCACCGTTTTCCAGCACCCCATTTGTATAAAATTAAGGCCGTCATTAAGGGAATTCTAGTAATCCAGATTAAGCCATAAATGTGTTTACAGTCAAACTGGAATTACAAGTTGTGAGTGAACACCACAATTTCCTTTTTATTCCCTGCCCACATTTCATCAGGGAAATCCTAGTCAAATGTGTGCAAGGAAAATGGCCTGGAATACAAAAACACTGATTCCCACGGCTATTCCCTGTTCCTAAAGGGATCATTTACAAAACTGCAGTAATTCTAAATTTTAGAAGTACTAAATTCTGTGGCGTCAGTAATACTGATGAATTGTTCTCACACAAGTCATAATGAGGTCTCTTAGTCTATAGTGCTGTTCCACATAAACAATTTATCAACTAGATCTTTCTTCATAGAATCTTGTACTTACAGGAGTATGTTTGCATGAAAAAGACACTATTTAGTATTCATAAATTACATTTCACTATGGTATTTATGAGTTGGTAAAGCATATACACTAAATCATGGACCTGCAGTGCCATTGCAAATCATCAATATTGTCAAATTGAGTCCAGAAAATGAAATAAACAAATGCATTGTTTTAATTGTGTGATTGGACGCTACAGAGTTTATATTAGGTGTTTGCAAGATGTACTACCAGAATATGGATTTTCTGATCTTGACCTATAAGAAATTTAACTGCAGAATATTGACTATCACTATGCCATCAATGTAGGTTTATATACACAATGAGAGATTTTGTATTCTTATTTCTGCATACTATGATGATTAACATAGTGTTAAGGTACATAGCTGCAGAGGTAAGACTCGTAAATCTGCACAGACCTATACGTGCTTAACTTGATGATATAATGGTACTCAGTATTCTGCAGTCCCTTTAATTTGAAGAAAAATATATTTGAAATGAAGAGCAGAAGATGTCCAGAGTAAGATATATCCTTTATTAGATATACGGATTCACTCCACCCGTGGCAAGTAGCGTCCTCCTGGTCAGACGTCCGAACGGCAACTGATTAATGCCGCTCGAATGTCCTTCCAGCAGAGCGCCATGCCCCGAGCCCCAATTCGAAAGTACACAAAGCATGAACACATGTAAGGCATCACGCGCCTAACAATCTAACATGGCACGTGATACCAACTAACCTCACTACATCAGCTTCCCCCTTTACAGGAAGTAAAACATAAGATACAATGTACATTTGATAAAACCATTTTTCAACATATTGTGATTCGTACCTAAAATAATACATCTTCAATACCTAACAAAGTCTTCAAATCTTTTTGGAACCTTAGAGGTGCGACCACTGGAAGTGTGGACACTGCTTGTGCCCCCGTCGGACTGTGTAGAAGACTTATTAACACTAGAACGAAGAGGTTCCTCAATAGGTACAGTACCCTGAGTGAATGCACTTGAAGAATCAACGGCCCCATTCATTTTCACCCAATGACCCCAGTGTAGTTCGTCACACCTTTTTACTTGTCTGTCCAACAAAATTTTAGCTTGCACCTCAGAAACCCTCACGAGTTGACTTTTGTTCCACCATCCCCTACTTCCAACAAAAGCAGCCTCTTTGCTCACTTTACATACCCTTTCTGGCATTAAAAACTTCGATTCCCCTTTTGTTACCTTGACAGGTTTTTTAATCAAAACCCAATCCCCAACCAATACATCTTCTTTCATAAGATGGCATTTTCTGTCAAAACCTTCCTTCATCAGTAATTGCTTAGAACACACTCTATTAGAAACATTTTTAATGTTATCCTTCATTTCACTAGATCTCTCTTTTAACCAAGATGGAAACAAAGATGTGTGGGCTTCCCTACCTCTTAATAACGTGAAAGGGGATACCCCAGTTGTACAGTGAGGAGAGGTATTATAGCTCCACAACTTCTCCTCCAAGAAAGTGTCCACATCCAGGCCAGCTGCCAGGGCAGCCTGAATCCCTTCCTTCACGATTTTATTACCTCTTTCTACCAACCCGTTGGAAGTCGGGGAATACAATGCTACCTTCAGATGCTTCACATCAAACTGTTTCAAAAACTTGCACATTTTCTCTGAAATAAAATGTGTACCATTGTCAGTCACGATAACCTTAGGAGCCCCTTCGATTGAAAAAATACTCCTTAAGAAGGTTAAAGTAGACTCAGTATCTGGAGACTCAACGAAACTGTGGTACATCCACATAGAAAAATAATCCACAGCCAGTATAATGAACTTTTTGTCATGGTTAAATATAGAGTAAGGACCTGAAAAATCCAGGCCAATTTTTTCCCATGGCGTACTCGGAAATTCAGTGGGATGTAGTGGGGTCTTCAAGGAACGCCAATGTTTGTCTGACACTAAACATTCAGGGCAATTGTCAATAGTGGACTTAACCTGTGAATCTATCGCTGGCCACCAATAATGTTGTTTGATTTTCATTGCTGTTTTGGTGGATCCTAAATGACCCAAATGAGCATTGTTTATGATTGCAGAACGCAAACCAACCGGGGGAATAAACCTGTCCCCTCGACGGACAATCCCATTCTCAACTGACAATTCGCTTGCCACTTGAGCGAAGATTCTAAGGTCCCCCTCTAAACACCTAGGTTCAGGCCATGCGCTAGATGAATACTCGATCACCTTCCCTAACACAGTATCCTTCCTACATGCGTCTCTCCACACATCCTCCGACAATACCGAATCATACGCCTGAACAGCATCCCCACTGCAACACATTCGATATCATCCATCATAGCATCTTCTTCGTCGTCCTTATCCGTAAGTAATCTAGACAAGCAATCCGCCCTGAAATTCTTCCCTACCAGGATGTGCCTTACAGAAAAATTAAATTCTTGGACTTTTGAAACTAGGCGCATGAGTCTAGCGGACATGCTGGAGGTATTAATGTTGTTAAAAATAGACACAAGTGGTTTATGATCCGTTACTAACTCAAATCTTCGCCCCCAAAATGTACATACTGAATTTATGTACTGCCCATACACACGCAAGTGCTTCCCTCTCAAGCGTGCTGTACTGTTTCTCACATTGTCTCAAGGACCTGGAAGCAAATGCCACAGTCTGTTCTCATCCATCCACTCTTTGGCTTAGAACTGCTCCCAAACCGGACATACTTGCATCTACAGTTATAAAAGACATGCAGTCATCCCTAAATGCACATAAGGCTTGAGCGGATACGATCAGCCTCTTGACGTTCTTGAATGCCAATTCAAGCTCATCATTCCAATTGAAACTATGTCCTTTTTTTAATAACTCGCGCAGAGGTTCAACGAACTGTGCATAATTAGGTACGATTTTGGCGTAGTATTCTGCCAAACCGAGGAATGAACGCAATGCGTCCTTATCGGTTGGAGCTTTTGCCTCCTCTATAGCTCTGATCACCGAGAATTTCGGTTTAATTCCATTCTCGGACACCGTATGCCCTAAGTATTCAAGTTCCTGTACTGCGAACTTGCACTTGTCTGCCCTCACCGTCATCTCTCTAGACTTCAATATAGTAAGGACCCGTTTTAAGATCTCATCGTGTTCCTTGAGAGATTTAGCGAAAATTAAAATGTCGTCCAAATATGCCTGGACCCCAACAATCCCTCGAAAAGAGTATCCATTAATTTTTGGAACACGCTTCCCGCTGATGCTAACCCAAATGGAAGGCGGAGGAATTTATACTCCCCAAACGGAGTCACAAATGTGGTTAAATCTTGAGATTCCTCTGATAAAGGAACTTGGTGGTACGCTGACCTAAGGTCAATCAAATAAAACCATTTCGCCCCCCCCTAGGTTTGCTAACAGGTCGTGGATTCTGGGCAGTGGATGGCAATCTACAACTATGTTCTTGTTGAGTGTGCGCAAGTCAGTACAAAGTCTGATCTCGCCTGATTTTTTTCGTGCGACCACGATGGGGGCCACCCACTGCGAAGAATCCGTAGGAATTATAATCTTTTGTTCACATAAAGTCTTCAAGGTGAGTTTAAGATCCTCACGAACGCTCATGGGAACCGTGCGCACCTTATGTGCAATTGGGTGTGCTCCCGGAATCAGCTTAATATGATGCTCCACCCCTTTAACTTTTCCAACCATTTAGCTAAAAACGGGTTTAAATTCATTTACGAGGTTAAGCACCCTACCCTTGACTTCTTCTGTTTCTATTGAATCGATGTTACAAATGCGTAATTTTCCTAACTTAATCGGGTTCTCATCCCCCGGAACTAAGTATAACCCCATGCGAGCTAAATCCTTCCAACCAATTATGTATTTGCCTTTCTCTGCCACGTAAATCTTAGTTATTGTCTCTCTACCCAGGCATTGCACACTTCCAGAAAAGTATCCTAACATATCTATGTCTTTCTCCCCAAATGCTTTGGGATATACATCAGACTTAAGTAAAACTTTGTCCTTCCAAAATTCATAAAATGTTGTGTCCCTTAAAATGGTTATTGGTGACCCCGAATCGGCCATAACCTGCAAAGAAATGTTATCAATTGAAGCAACACATAAAGGACCTTTGATACAATAACTACCACAATCTAATGTTACAATAATATTGTTCAAAGAATTTGTACATGCATCGACTTCAGTTTCAATACATTGAATATTAATCGGTTTCCTAGTATTCCTGCAAACCCGTTGGAAGTTACCAATTTTTTTGCAAATCACACACCGCTTGTTAACCGCTGGGCACCCAGGGAAGTTACCAATGTGGTTTCTGGAACCGCACCTATAACAAAATACAGTTTGTTTCTTTTGTACGAATTTTGAACTTTTAGACTTAATATTGACTGATGCCAATGTATTCTCCTGTTCCGATTCATTAGAGTTAATAGAGTTGATTCCAGTTTTGATATCGGCTTGCATGACTTTACTTGTAATAGTTGATCGCTCGATGCTTAGAGCCAGATCAATAACCTCAGACAATGGAGGGTTTTTACAACTCAAAATTCTTTCTCTAATCTTACGCGATGCACAATTAAACACGAATTGGTCGCTAATATAATTGTCAGTTAATGGGCCAAAACCGCAGGTAGTAGCCAGAACCCTGAGAGCGTAAATGTATTCCTCCACCTTTTCCTCTTCTCTCTGTTTCCGAGTGTAAAAATTGTGACGTTCAAGCATGTTAGGCTCCTCGTCAAATTGTTTTTTAAGTCGAGCAACGGCCTCTACGTAAACGTTCCATCGAGTATCCCCAGACTGTGACGATGGAGGTGGTATTGGGACAATACTATCGAAGATTCTTTGTGCCGCTTGCCTCAGGCAACCGAAGAGTAAAGCAAATTTGCGTGCAGGAGAATAATTGTCAGCATCTATAGCCACGAGGTGATTCTCAAAAAGTCTAAACCATTCAATCCAGTTGATTGGTGGGCTAGCTGGTTTGCTTAGAAATGGTGGGGGTTGGGTAATCTGTTGAGCATTCGTGGCCATTTGTGAGTATTATTTACTTGTTTACTAATATACCTATCGGTTGATCTTTTATTTATTAATTTATTTTTCCTCCTCTTCTCTCTTTTCTTTAAAAAAATAAAATAATAAATAAATAAATAAAATAAGTAAATAAATAAATAAAATAAAATAAATAAGTAAACAAGTTATTACTAAATTTGTAATGACCTTTGTATTATCGCAGAGAGTTATTAGTTCGCTGTTAGGCACCAACTTGTTAGCAAGATATGCATGTATATATCAAGATTTTTTTAGAATGATAATATAATGGGTTGCAGTATTGAAGTTGGCCCTTCTGGCAGGTTCACCCCTAAACTTTTTTTGCTTTTACTGGTGACCTGGTGGCAGTGATTTTTGGTTTCTGCGCACTTTCCCTGTGTCCCAGAGTAAAGTATGTGCGCACTCTGAGTGCATGTGGTGAGATAGGCCTGCCCTCCCATAGGAATGCATGGGGAATGTATGTGTCCCTGGTAGTTCGTGATGGGTGGGGTGTGCAGGGTCGAGTCTGGTATGTACAGATTCGTGTGATGAAATGCTGCGCGATTATGTGTGCGGCGTGCATGTAGCTAGTATGGAAGTGCCACTTCTGGATGCTGGCATAAATGTGTAGAGACTGCCTGTTGCGTGATTGGCTGACTGAGGTCATGTGACGGGCTAGGGAATCCCCAGTCAGGAGGAGTCGCCCAGTGGTGAATGGGGAGATCAGCAGCCAGATGGGTGGGAGGAGTACACCTAGGACCTGAATAGGGATGGGCTTTCCCCACACAATGCTGGCTCCACCCCCTGTGGTGCGACTGATGACCCTGGCCTGCTCTCTGAATAGGGAGAGGGGCTGAGCAAAACAAAGTGCTCAGGAACCAGTTGTAACTGGTTCGCCCCTTCCCTGCACCTTGAGACAAGGGGAAAAGATGCATAAAAATGGGGCTGTGTCCCCACAGAGGGTTCTCTTCCCGGATCCTGCCTGAGGGGGCTGCTGCTGCTGCTGAACCAGAGGACCGCCACTTGGACTACCTCCCTGCCTGGAGGCCCAGTGAGCTGGCTCTGGGTCCAGCCTTGCCCCCCCCCACCCCTGCCTTGCTGTATGCAGGGGAGAACCTTGCTGGACTTTTTATAATCTCCCCCAAGCACTGGGAGCGCTTTATTTCTCCCCTAAAGCGCCTGGAAGCGCTTTTTATTTCACTTATAGCGCTAGGAGCGCTTTGTTTGTGGCCAGCAGCGCGGAGCTGCAATTATTGGCGAGGGAACCCCGACGTAGGGATTCCCTGCTATTTTGCCGTGTTAACACGGGTGCCCACCCCGCTTACTTCCTGGTTGCCGTTGGTGGGTGCCCACCCCGCTTATTTGTTGTTATCCCACGGCGGGTGCCCACCCCGCCGTATATTCCTTGTTACGAGGGAGCCTACCCCTCTTATTGCCGAAATCAAGAATCACCGCCGCGGCCGGGCTCTCCGGAAGTCAGGCAGCGGAGGACGGGACAGGGACATGGCCCAAACAGGAAGCAGCCGGGAGCCTACCCCGTGCTCCTGTGCGGAAAGAGGAAGCCGCGTTGTGATCAAGGGAAGCGGACGGGAGCCCACCCCGTGCTTCCCCGAAGGGAGGAGATAGAGCGAGTCTACAAGCAGCAGCGTTGCTGCTGCCCTGCAGGAGGGCTACCGGCCACTTCAAGAGAAGCGGAGACGACGCGAGAGTCCCCCGAGAGCAGCCCGGTAAGTGAGAAGGGCTGGGGGACTCCATGCGTGCGCTGTGGGTGCCGGTCCCAGACCGGCCTCCTCCACGAGCGGCGGGGTCGCTCCGACACGCTGCATTGTTTGTCCCGAGCCCCGTGAGCCTCCAATGTAGAGGGGGCATTATTTGCACAGAGCGCGAGTACGCTCCAACGTCGGGGGCAATATTTTAATAGAGCCCTGACAGGCTTCAACGACGGGGCCAGCATTATTTGCACCGAGCCAGAGAGGCTCCAGCGGGGGCATTTCTTTGGTGTTAGAGCCCAGAGGGGCTCAGGGGGCCACGAGTGTAGGGTATTCAGAGCCCTGGAAGGCTCCAACGTTGGCCCCAGCATCATTGTTTTACAGCTGCCCAGCACTTCGTGGGCAGCTGCTCCGTTTAGGCCCCTGACTCTGCTGGACAGGGCGTCCTAGCCCCCACAAGCCGAGTTAGCCTAGGGACTGCCACAAGTGGTGGCTAATGTGAGTTTTGCGCTATTGTTCCTAAACCTGCACCTCTGAATGTGTTTTTATGCGTCATGTGTAATGTGCTTATACCCCTACAGGTATTGTAATACTTAGGTGGTTGTTTTCTCCTAGTACAGGTGGTGCTAGTGAGGTCCTGGTTCCCTGCACAATATTTTCCTACGGTGGTCAGGGTTGCGTAGGTGGTACTTACCTGTTACCAGTAGTTACTGGTTGTGTGCTACATGTGTTATTTTGTGCTACAGTAATTTCATATCCTATGTTCTAAGTGCTAATTTCTACAAAGTGCTAATTCCTGACAGTGGTCCATGTGGCCCTGTCCCCTGTACATATAATCCCTTGTAAATTCTGCCCATGCCTGTTGGCACAGTGTAAATTGTGTGAATATTATCTAATGTGTTTTGGTATAATACAAAGGCTATTTTTATATAATACCTTGTGTGGAGTTTCCTTTGTGGTGGGCCTTGGGTGTTGTTGCTGGGTGCGCGCGCAAACGCTTTACACATCGCCTCTGACTAGAGTGGTGGTTTCTGCCTGGCTCTGGCGCAAGCCCTAACCAACCAGAAATCCCATTTCTAACAAAGTCTATAAGTCATTAGCTCATGAGGAGTGACGCTTTATTAAATGCAGAGATGACGTGTGTACTGTCGAAGTGATCGGCAACACACGAGCTTCAAAATTAATTGTATCCGTGAAATGCACAGTAACGTGCAGGATTCGTCAATTAATTCACTCGAACATGACGTGCGTGTCGTCGAGATGATAATCGGCAACACGCTGGCACTACTAGCTGCCTGACTCTTTGTCAGCGTTGCTTAATGGAGTTGCGGGGGAAAAGTCCCAATCCTAGATGGCGTCACGTTGAAAGCGTGATGACGTCGCTTGGAAGGGGATAGCGCGCGAGTAATGCGCGCGCGTCCAAACTTGAACAGAGCAGCGCGCGAGGAACGCTTTTAGTTAATATTACCTCAGAGGTGCTGCAGACTCCGAACCTTGACCCTCAGCCCACAAAGCGACCGCGTCGAATCGAAGGTGATGATCGGTCGACTGGCATTGGGCGAAGAGACGTTGTCCGTCAATCTTGCAGCGACACACTGAAAATCCGTAAATAGGCGTGGTTCGACGGGTGGAGCTGTTCCCAGTCGTCGCCAGATGAAATGAAGAGCAGAAGATGTCCAGAGTAAGATATATCCTTTATTAGATATACGGATTCACTCCACCCGTGGCAAGTAGCGTCCTCCTGGTCAGACATCCGAACGGCAACTGATTAATGCCGCTCGAATGTCCTTCCAGCAGAGCGCCATGCCTCGAGCCCCAATTCGAAAGTACACAAAGCATGAACACATGTAAGGAATCACGCGCCTAACAATCTAACATGGCGCGTGATACCAACTAACCTCACTACAATATTTCAAGGAGTATGTACTGGTAAGCAGATACATGTATGGTAGCATTTCACAGTTTAGTATAATTCCTATCACCACAGCACAGATTGTGGGTATAGTGGTATCTATGGCGGACCACAGCGAGTAACGTTGCAACAATAACCGATAACAGTGAACCTGCAGTACTTTTAGGTTGAGATTTATGACCTTGCAATTCTGACATACAATCATGTGAGGTTACCGGTTTTCAGCATACTTTGCGCAACTTAGGAGCATGGTCTTCTGCTACTGTTCATACAATTAGGTATTAAAATGGAATGCATATACGTATAACCAGAGGAAAGTGATCAATTAGGCTATTTTCCATTAACCTTTTCAGTGAAGTAAGGATCAGTCATTTCAAGGAAGCGTTCAAATATCATACACATGTTATGTTAAGTTATACATTGTATTTTAAAATCATCAGGAATCCAGTGAGGAGTTCTTATAGCCAGAGGAGCAATGCACTTTTTTTCCTAGGGCTGTATTAGACATAGTGTCCCTGGTCTGCAATAGGTATTAGCACCCGCTTTTTCTATCCCTGGGCAACTATGACCGAAGGGGCCGCAGATGCTTGCGCAGCACCTTTTGCAATATTGATCGAGCCGACACGAATTGTGTGCCAGGGTGCTGGCCCCGTACAGATGAGGGTAGCCGTTGTATTTGTATTTGTGCCATAATGCAGAGATTTGTTTTTTTAAAGACTATAAGGAGTTCTGTCGGGTCCCACAATTCTTAGCCATGAATTGTGAAAAAATGATTAACAATCAACATCTGTACCAAAGGGTCACTAAGTGTCCCTTATTTAGAGTATGGAGTTTCTTAATAAATCAGACTAGCAATTAAAATCCCCTGGTACTGCATGTAGCTATTAAAGTGCTGAATTATTTTGCTAGAAGCTTGCCTTCACTCTTCCTTCGTCAGAGACTCTGAGGAAGGAAGAGTGAGGGCAAGCTTCCAGCTGGACCTGGAAAACTATTGAAGTTTAATCCATACGGCTGATGGAGTGAACAAATGGCAAGGAGTTGCAATATCGATCGAGTGAACCTTGGCTGGGGTCGATGACAATTCTTCAGGAAATTGATTGTGTGTCTTTTTTTCTAAGTAACAACATTGGAAGGCTGTCGTTGTTTTATTTACTGTTGTAGTCCTAAGGAAGGCCCGCTGTGATGTGCAGTTAATAACACAAAAATACAGGATCGAAACATCGACGGCAAGGTCCAATGTCCCGTGTCTGTTATCCTAAAATAGATAACGAGAGTAAAAGGATATTCTGAACTTTTGAATCTGGACATTTCATATTCTATGTTTTTATTGTTTCATATATTTTGTATATGGACACTGGTATGTGTAAATTATCACCAATCAAATGTATGTTTTTATACGCAATATATGTGTTTTGGACAGCATATTGAAAAGCAAATAAGTAAGGGAAATTGCTTGATTGAAAGTAACGTTGGTTAATCGAAAATGAATATACCAAACTAGAACTTGCCTCTTGGGTTGTGTGGGAAAATAATAGTGGCTACCGTCAGTGCCAGAGGATGTTAATTGCCAGTCTGAACTATCAAGACACTCTCTACTTTTAATAAGGGATCATTTAGTGACTGTTTGGTACAGATGTTGATTGTTCAACATTTTTTCACATTTTTTGGATAAGAATTGTGGAACCTGACAGAACCCTGTGCAGTCTTTAAAACTGTATACACAGGTTCTGAGGGACACTGGGCAACCCCATTATATTGAATTATAATACAGACACAGGCATAGAGGCAAAGAGGTAGTCAAGTGCAGTACTGATTGTGTGCCACATAGAAGTGGCACACAGTGAGTGTGCCCCCGTGGGCCCCTTGTGAAGAGAGTATGGAGGTCTCAGGCAGTCTGCAGGCATCCCCCTGTAGGTGACTGCAGTCACTCATGGCATCCGCCTGCAAGGGGATCTCTGTTCCCTTTGAAACAGAGGCGAGGTCGCCACTTCCAGGGAAAGGTGGACTGATGGCTTTAAATAGGCGGTCAGCCTTTGGCTAATGGATTGTTCTAAGGGCAAACTCAGGTTTGTGCCTGCCCTGGGAATAGCTTATTTGTTGTAATAGATTGTACTATCCTGGCCTGCGTCTGGAGCTCCCAACTAAAGGTGTCCAGTGTCGCAGACTGGAGCGGTTCATTCTAAGTCTAGTACACCCTTGATGCTGATAATAAATGGATCCGGAAGAAGTATATTGTATTTTCTGTACAGGCCTGACTTAATGGAGCTGCAAAGGAATGTTTCCGAACTGCTGGCTGAGATCTTTGACTGAATGAGAGATTAATCATGTTAGCAATTGGCTGGGACACTACATTCCAATATTGGTAGGTATAAATCCCCAAAATCCTTGGTGAGTGCAGGTTACATAAAAGGGAAAGATATCGTCAGCAACTATCGGAAAAAATAACCAGCCGTGGCCCATGCAGGTAAGAGCGGTGGGGGCGAGTTGGAAGGGCGAGGGTTTTGACGGACGATGACGAGGGAAAATTAATTATTTATTTAATTTAATCTCATCACTGTCCGTCAAAATGCCCTCCACCGGGCCCCATTGGCCCTACCTGCATGGGCCGCGGCTGCTTGTCACAAGCTAGGTATCATAGATGCTAGGAATAGTATATGTGATTCCCTCAGACATGCTTTTGAAGAATTTATTCAAGCTATTGTAAAGAGTGTACGTCCGTTAACTCTTGCTTTAAATTCACTGTTGACATCCATTTTTTCCTAAACAGTTTCATGCCTGCCATTGTATATGTAGACTACGCTACTCGAGGGACAGTCAGACATTGTGACTACAAAATGACTCAACCAGGTCACACCTCTGACTTTTTTTATATAATTGCACACAGAATACGTCTATGAAATTGCACACCTAGTAGTATTGATGTATAGCTTTTTGTAAAGTAGGTCTAAAAAAGATCACCCATATGTTGTAGATGTATAATAGGCCCAGGAGTGCATCACTCACTGTGCATGGTTCTGTAATGTGAAATAACTTTACAATTGGTAGCATCCATGTGCATTGACTACAGCTCAACGTACGAGCAAGTGGGTGGTATCCACTCCACATGAAAACAAATAGCCCAATGTTCCTGTCTGGATTTTCAGGTGCAGGAACATCGGATCCGATTTTACCTGCCAGTAAATCCAGTCATGAATTTCGTTTTAGACTTTATCTGAAAGTGCAACCAGGCATCAATCTGTGGCCCTCACCAGGCCAACTTTACTAAAGCATGGGGGAGCATATTATGTTCCCCTTATCACGCCATATCCTCCCCTTTCCTCTACCATAGCCCGTCATCCTCTCTGCCTACCCCACACCCTACACCACCACCCACTCACATTTACTAACTAGTTGAAACAGGTCATCAATGTGGTTTTAATCCCTAAGAAATTTGGGATTTCTCTTGAAACAAGCATTGGCAATGCCAATCGGTCTCGCCATTGGGATCTTATATGTATTTAGCAGTGCCGCACATTAGCATGGGTGCTGAATCACTTTCCCACTAGAAGTCAGGGTAAGTGCGTATCAATAAAGAAGGTGCTTTTTGAGGCAGCAGAAGCTCTCCGCAGATATTAGCTAAAATGCCGAGTGTCGCGCTCCCCCTCCGCTAATGTGCTGCATAGCTAAATACATATAAGATCCCAATAGCGAGACCGATTGGCATTGCCAATGCTTGTTAACATATGCATGCTGTTTTATAAACCTGTGAAGTAATTATCTGCGGTTCCAAGAAGAGGGACGTGAAGCCAGGCAGCTCCTTTAAAGTAATTTGTTGCTTTCTGGACGTGAAGCACACGATTTCAAGAAGACCTCTGAAGTACTTGGGTGCAGCTTTAACACCAAGCCAAGCAGCAAATTTGTAATTATATGTTTGTTTGCACTCCGGAAGCATATAATCAAAAGGAGACCTCTGAACTGTTTGACTGCAGCTCCACCAAAACGGACGCTAACACAGCCACCAACTTTGCAAAAATAAAAAATAAAAGCGTGTTTTTGTGTGCTGCAAATTATAATTACAAGTACTGCATCTTAGGGGATTTGTGTGCGTGTACTTTAATACATGTGTAAACATCTTACAGGGAACGAAAGGATGTCAGCCTCAGTGAAATATCACAAATACCCACCAGCAGTGAGGAAAGGAGTGGGGCAGCAGGTGCACAAGACTCTCTTCCAGGCCTTGTATCCCCCGGAGCGAGCAGCCCCTGTACCCTGCTGGTTGGAGGGCCGTGATTACCACAAGAGCATCCGGGCAGCTTTTGACAACCGCAGGACAGGCTGCCTGTGTCTGCAAAAGCCCTGGAGCTGAGATGTGATACCGCCTGCCCTCTCCGGCTCTGGCCAGCAGCATTGTGAGTTGGCGCGTCCCCCTAGATGTGACCGCACACTGGGGCAAACTTTTGTTCTGCGACTACCTGCAGCTTAAAAGGGGCATGTCACGCATGTTTTGTGGAAAGTGCTCTTACTGTAAAACAAGCGCCGTGTGGGTGGGAAGCAGCAAGGTGGGAGGGAACCAAGCTGTGTGTTTTCTACGAGGCAGCACCGAAGTGGATGCCTGCATGTGCCCCAGGGGGACTGCCGAGTGCGTGCTCCAGCGGCGTCTATATGCAGCTCCACCAAAACGGACGCTAACACAGCCACCAACTTTGCAAAAATAAAAAATAAAAGCGTGTTTTTGTGTGCTGCAAATTATAATTACAAGTACTGCAGCTTAGGGGATTTGTGTGCGTGTACTTTAATACATGTGTAAACATCTTACAGGGAACGAAAGGATGTCAGCCTCAGTGAAATAGCACAAATACCCACCAGCAGTGAGGAAAGGAGTGGGGCAGCAGGTGCACAAGACTCTCTTCCAGGCCTGGTATCCCCCGGAGCGAGCAGCCCCTGTACCCTGCTGGTTGGAGGGCCGTGATTACCACAAGAGCATCCGGGCAGCTTTTGACAACCGCAGGACAGGCTGCCTGTGTCTGCAAAAGCCCTGGAGCTGAGATGTGATACCGCCTGCCCTCTCCGGCTCTGGCCAGCAGCATTGTGAGTTGGCGCGTCCCCCTAGATGTGACCGCACACTGGGGCAAACTTTTGTTCTGCGACTACCTGCAGCTTAAAAGGGGCATGTCATGCATGTTTTGTGGAAAGTGCTCTTACTGTAAAACAAGCGCCGTGTGGGTGGGAAGCAGCAAGGTGGGAGGGAACCAAGCTGTGTGTTTTCTACGAGGCAGCACCGAAGTGGATGCCTGCTTGTGCCCCAGGGGGACTGCCGAGTGCGTGCTCCAGCGGCGTCTATAATTGCTTGTTTTTAAATGCGTTTTGCCGGAAAAAAACGAGGCAGGAAACAATTAAAATAAAATAAGCGGGCACCATGCTAAAATGTTACATGCGGTGTCCAATTATGTGCATGGTGGCCGGTGAAGCAGGCGCCATTGTGATAAAACAAAACAAGCAACAATGGGGCAAATGAGTGGAAAGACACACCAGTCAGCTAGGTGTTGGGGAGAGACGGGCGACAAAGAGGAAAAGAGAGTGAGCCATGCTGAACAGAGAAGGGTGGGAGGGAGCCAAGCTGTGTACTTTCTACGAGGCAGCACCGAAGTGGATGCCTGCTTGTGCCCCAGGGGGACTGCTGAGTGCGTGCTCCAGCGGCGTCTATAATTGCTTGTTTTTAAATGCGTTTTGCCGGAAAAAAACGAGGCAGGAAACAATTAAAATAAAATAAGCGGGCACCATGCTAAAATGTTACGTGCGGTGTCCAATTATGTGCATGGTGGCCGGTGAAGCAGGCGCCATTGTGATAAAACAAAACAAGCAACAATGGGGCAAATGAGTGGAAAGACTCACCAGTCAGCTAGGTGTTGGGGAGAGACGGGCGACAAAGAGGAAAAGAGAGTGAGCCATGCTGAAGAGAGAAGGATGGGAGGGAGCCAAGCTGTGTACTTTCTACGAGGCAGCACCGAAGTGGATGCCTGCTTGTGCCCCTGGGGGACTGCTGAGTGCGTGCTCCAGCGGCGTCTATAATTGCTTGTTTTTAAATGCGTTTTGCCGGAAAAAAAACGAGGCAGGAAACAATTAAAATAAAATAAGCGGGCACCATGCTAAAATGTTACGTGCGGTGTCCAATTATGTGCATGGTGGCCGGTGAAGCAGGCGCCATTGTGATAAAACAAAACAAGCAACAATGGGGCAAATGAGTGGAAAGACGCACCAGTCAGCTAGGTGTTGGGGAGACGGGCGACAAAGAGGAAAAAAAGAGAGTGAGCCATGCTGAAGAGAGAAGGGTGGGAGGGAGCCAAGCTGTGTACTTTCTACGAGGCAGCACCGAAGTGGATGCCTGCTTGTGCCCCAGGGGGACTGATGAGTGCGTGCTCTAGCGGCGTCTATAATTGCTTGTTTTTAAATGCGTTTTACCGGTGTTCTAGATGTGCTCCCCCGTGGGTTTAAAAGTGCAGAATGCGCTTGCGTAGCCTGATGGGCATGCGCACACACGCGGGGAAGTGCTTTCAGACGGTGAGCTGGAAACGAAACACCGGCCAAGAAGAGAGCACTCATCGCATGCAGCTGTTGTGATTAGACCGTGCACCAGAAGAAAGTGCGTGAGTAAAGGGGTCAATAGCCTTGGAAGGATACAAATGACGACATAATCGTCATGAGGAGGGACGAACAAACCATGAACCAATCGGAATGCAGCATTACTGACCTAAGCCAATGAAAAAGATGGGCGGAGAGTGGGCGGAGCTTCCTCGAAGCTTCCACACTAAAGTGTATACTGCATGGCTCGGAGAGACAGCGCAAGCGCTGTCTAGGCGAGACCTAAAAATGAGTCTGGAGAGCTAATTCCCATTCCATGGGTTTGAACTCATTAAAGGCAAATATAGGTGTAGAGATACTGCCCGGAAGTGAAAATTCCCGTCACCCAGTGTGTCTACAATTAAAAATGTGTCACTAGTATCCCGGTACCACATACACATTTAATGGCCAGCTACAGTGTTGAGCTTAACTTTGTAATTAATTTCCAGCCAATCAGTTTAGCAATTCGGCCACTTTTAAACAAACAATAAATATTTGTTGCAGATATACTACAATGGAAAAATGGTTGGATAACTGAGTACTGTTAATGTAGGGCTTTTTAAGGAAAGTCCTTCGGCACACCCACCGATACACATGAAATACCACAAAGAGATGACTGGATCAAACTCATTTTACTTTAAAACTAACTTACACAAACCATGTAGAAACTAAGGGGCATATCAGAAACGAGGCGATATAAAATTATCGCCACTTTTGCGTCCGTTTTCGGGCGAAAATCGGCGATAATTTTATCCTCTAATTAGCAAGGTCACGCTATCGCGTGAAACCTTGCGTTAGTGCCCGGATTCTTAACGCCCAGCTTTGCATCTCTAATGAGATGCAAAGTGGGCGTTCCTGACCTGACATGACTGGAGAAATGTCGCTAAGCGACATTTCTCCTATCATCAAGGCCCACGATATGAAGCATAGCGGCAAGAAAAGTAGCGATAACCCCTGTTATCGCTACTTTCCTTACGTCTGCTTCAGGACTGACTTAGCCATGATATCCTATGGAAGGTGGATATCATGGCTAAGTATGTGAGGCCCTATCATCAAGCTAACGCCAAACTTTGTGAGATTATCGCTGGGTTTCCAACGATAATCTCACGTTTGGCAGTTAGCACTAGGATTTTTTTTGCTTTTGAGATATACTTTGCTAATAGCACGCTATCTCAGCGATAAAACTCCACGTTAGCCGGCGATAATTATCATAGCGCTAAGTGCGCTTAGCGATAATTATCGCTGGTTGTTGCTGATATGCCCCTATATATTGTACTAAGGGGCATATTATCAAGACAGGCGATAAAATTATTGCCGCTTTAGCGGCAGAAAACTGCCGCTAAAATGGCGATAATTGGCTTGATAATATGGTCTATGGAATTCCAATTGAAGCCCATGTTAGATGTGAAGGACATCTAACAAGGGCTTCAATTGGAATTACATAGAGCATATTATCAAGCCCATTATCGCCGTTTTAGAGGCAGTTTTCTGCCGCTAAAGCGGCGATAATTTTATCGCCTGTCTTGATAATATGCCCCTAAGTTTCTACTAACCACACATTACCAGCGCCAACAAAACAAACGATACTCAAACGATGGTTTACTTCTGCCTGGCTCAATACGCTTTCCACATCCGCATGAAAGGGTGCCCAGGTAGAGAATGCGATTAGAACTCAACAGAGCTCAGCCCTAAACAATACGAATAATATAACATAATTTACTTTCGCTTTCACAGTGTAAGGCATAGCTGTGTTTTCTTACCGATACAGTTTCTCTAAAACGCCAGTGTGGCAGGATAGTCGGTCCTATGTCACGTGCACAGTACAGTCACTTCAAAATTTCCTATTATGCACAACTCATGTATTTTCTCATTAGCGCCATCACTTTCATTATAACTTGTTCTTTTTAGGGCTCGCGCCCTGCGTTGCACTGCAAAGCAGTGCTCGCGCAGGCAAGTGCCCTTTTGTCCGGGGTTTGAAAACGGACCCTGGAATCGCACACGCTCGTGAGTGTGCTTTTCCTTTTGGGTTTCGCTATTGGGCTTTGTGTGCGTATTTTTTTTAAACAGAGCATGCAATAGGCCAAAGGCGGGCGCATTGCTCCGCCCATGGCCTATTGGTGTCTGTTACACGCACCAAAGCCCATATGTTTTCAATTATCGTGTCCAGGCACGGGCGGGCGCGATAATTGAAAACACATATGGCTCGCAGTGGCCGTGTTTTTTTTTTTTTAGATTGCCGATCGCTCTCGCGATCGCTTTTTTTACTTGTTTATTTTTGTCTTTGGTGCCACAAGAGCGCACCCCCCGAGGACGGCATTTCGTGTGTAACTCCGCCCCGCACTCCAAGCGTGGGAGGATCTTTGAGCAGGTCAGGTGGCCTTGGACGTTGTAAAAGCCCACCGTCCTATTTATCCAAGTTCACGTCGGTACCGTCACGGTTGGTGAATCGTACTTTCTGTCTGACGCTTCGGTCCTTGGAGAATGGAGATGCCGAGCCCGTATATAGTGCACTTCTCCTTCCAGCACCCCACCAAGTCTGTGTGCGTGGTGGGGACGGACGTCTTCCTGGATGTGTATGGGTAAGGAGCCACCTCAGGGCACGTCGCCGTGCGCAGGTATCCCGCATCTGAGCTGTGACACCAGTGGTGTTGCAAGTGTGCTATGCGCCCTAGTGTAGTAGAACGGGTGCCCTGACCCCTACCTAGTTGGGTAGTGGTGATGCTACGCGCCCTAGTGTAAGGAAAGTAGTTGCGTAGTACAAAACAGCAACAAGCAGGGCTCAGGGGACTCCTCGAGCTGCCGAACATTGGTATCACTGCACCTGTTGCACCGTGGATTTCTATGCTATAGTTCACACTGAGGAATAGGAGGTCAAATGCATAATTATAGGGCGACCTACCAGGATCAGACTGGTCTTTCGGGCAGTTAGCTAGGCAGTGCTCAATGGGCTGGTCGGAGAGGTCAGTACGTGGGCTGGTTTTTTGGGTGTTTGCGTGCCGGTTTCGTGGTTTGCTGTGCTGACAAACATTGAAGCAAGCCCAGTCAAATCCATGCCGTGTTCAACACCTTCCAAAACATTTATGATGCGTGACTCGAAAAGTTCCAAAACTGGGCCAAATAATTTGCTAACAAGGGTCACCATTGTATCTTTCTAATTCACTAATGGCACCGCTTTTATTTAGGTACCCTGGTCTATATTTTGTCACAATCTGGCCTTGCAACCTACTTTACCTCACCAGTGCACCATATTTTCTAGCACAGGACTTTCTTTATATATACCACTCAAAATGTGAGTGTTCAGGAAAAAACTTGAGGGCATGGATAAGGCAGAAGGGCTTTTCTTTCACTAAAGCTACCACACAACTTCTCTTTCTCAGGCATGGTGGCTTACCGCCCCCAAAGACCATTTCATCAAATTTGGGGAGTTACTGGCAAAGGTGGTAGGACCTTTACAGATACATTTCGCGAGTTTGAGCTATTGGCATTGTAAATCACAATTACTTTTATTTACGGTTTTTTTTTTTAACATAAATAACAGCATTGTCATTTACAATGCCAATAGCTTAAACTTGCGAAGATGCGAGACCTATTGCATTGTAAATGCTTGTTTATTTATACGAGCTGCACCTCTCCCGAACTTCCTATAGGAGGAGCTGGTGCACAACCGCTCCGGTCTCAGCTTGCTATAGTTTTACAAACGAGTTTTCGTTTTTGATTTACAGTCCACGACTCTATTTGCGGTGCGCTCAGGGCACCGACGCACAGCTGTCGGTAGCAAGTTCTTAAGCGGTGTGCTGAAAATATTGTGTGACTTTCTGAGAAGATTGCGCTGATAGCCTGATATTGAGGCCCCCTTAGCTGACGCTGAGCCTTTTCTGTTTGATTTACAGCCACCCTGCAGCTGTTTGAGGAGCCGCAGATTCAAAAGGGTTATCGTCGCAAACTCTCGAAATACCGTAAAGCATTTCGCGAAAGACGTTTCCGGCCAAAGTGAGCAGGGGTTCATGATTTACCCTCTTATTGTAATCCCGCAACGGGTTAATATTTCTGATAAGGTTGGCGGACAAAAACGGCTTTGCCACTTTCTTTTTTTGATTTAGAGAAAGGGGTGGATGTTATGTATGCCTTATTCAAATGGGTTTTACAGAGGAGCGTCACAGAATACTTATTATCCCTTCAAAGCCGAGTCATCAAAGATGATTCAAAGCGTAAGGTGAAATACGATATTGTGCTTTAATCCAAAAACTCATTACATTTCGCACTCCTTTGAAGAGCAGGTTGCAGTAACCCAGGGACGTTCCATTAAAACGGTGAAGCAATATTAGCTATTTCAGAATAAGCTCAGCATTAGTTTAAAATGCTAACTTTAGAAGATTTTTATCTTAAAACTTTATTTCATCAGGATATGACAGCACAAACACCCCTTTGCATAGCAGGCTGGGAGCTCCGGTATGGCACGTCTATGGGTGCAAGCACGGTAACGGATTGCACAGGGCCAGTTTATTTTAAGAATTATAACCAATGCTTTAAATGTCACTAATTTTTATTTTCCCCCAGGAAACGTGGAGAAGGACGTATATGTTTGGCATGCCAAACTGATTATAAATTGTCAAATTTTGAATAGCATCAAGTTTTATTTTACATCAATCAGCACTTATAGAGCACTGCTAATCACCCACAAGGGCATCCAGGCACTGCAAGCCACGTACGCTGCGTGGGTGGACTCAGTGGAACAACCAGGTGCCGAGTCCCCCTCTGAATTGCCAAAGGGAGGCTGAGGTCCAGAGGGAGAGGTCGTTCCAGGACTTTGCGGCAAACTTGCTTCGGCGAATGAAGGGGGTGTGATTGAGGTTAAGGGAGGTGGAGTGTAGGTGTCTGAAGGGTTGATGGAAGCTCAGGCGGTGGTTGATGTATGCTGGACCTTGGTTGTGCAGGGCTTCGTAGGCGTGTGTCAGCATCTTGAACTGGCATCTCTTGAGGACAGGGAGCCAGAGAGTGGAGTTTCTTCAGGTGTGGGTGATGTGGGTCAGTTTTGGGAGGTTGAGGACGAGTCTGGCCACTGAGTTTAGTATGGTCTGCAGTCTCTTCAGGAGGTGTGTGGTGATACATACGTAGAGTGCATTGCCGTAGTCCAAGCGGCTGGTGATGATGGCTTGAGTGACTGTGTGTCTGTTGGTGACTAGGAGCCATTTAAAGATCTTACGGGGCACGCAGAAAGTGAGGAAGTAGGCGAAAGAGACTGCGTTGATATGTTTCTTCATGGTGAGTTTGCTGTCTAGGATAATGCAGAGGGTGGTCTGTAGGAGTGGGTGAGGGTCCCAGCTCAGCAGGCCACAAAGAGTCGTTCCATGGAAAGGTGTTGTCCCCAAAGATCAGTTCTTCTATCTTGTTTATGTTAAGTTTGGGCCATTTTTTTCCATCCAGTCGGCGGCACTGGTCATGCACAGGTGGAAGTTGGACCTCGTGGTGGATACGTTTCCACAAAGAGTAGGGGTGAGCTGGGTGTCGTCTGTGTAGGAGATGATGTTCAGTCCGTGGGTTCTGACGATGTTGACCGGGGGGGTCATGTACGTGTTGAACAATGTAGGGATGAGGGATGAACCTTGAGGGAGGCCAAAGGTGATGTTCTTGGGTTCCAAGGTGGAAGGCGGAGTCTCTGTGTTCTTCCTGTGAGGAAGGTTGAGATCAATTTTTCAGGGCGTTGTCTTGGTTTCAGATCTGAAGAACCATCTTAATCAGGGTGTGGTGGGACACTGTGTTGAAGGCTACTGAGAGGTCAAAGAGAATAAAGGCCGCTGCTTCTCCCCGGTCTAGGAGGGTTCTGATGTCATTTATTGCTGCGATCAAGGTGTTTTCGGTGCTGCGGTTCGTGCGGAATCCAGATTGGGATGAGTCCAGAAAATCGTTGTTCTCCAGGTATTCTGTGAGTTGGCAATTGATGCCCTTTTTGAGGACTTTGCTGGGAAAGGGGAGCAGGGAGATGGGAGATGGGCCATAGTTCTTTAACTCATTGGGGTTGGCACATGTTTTTTTGAGGAGGGGATTGACTTCAGCGTGTTCCATTCTTCTGGGAAGGTGGCTGAAATTTTGGATGTGTTGAAAATGACTGTTGCTGATGGTCCTGTTTCCAAGGTTGAACATGCGATGTGACTGGGGGTCCGAGAGTGCCTCTGAGTGGAAGGAGAGAATGATGGCAGTTGTGCTCTGTGTGGTGAGCTGGTCCTAAGCTTTGGTCCGGTGGTCGGAGTTAGCATCTGTGGGAGAGAGCAGCTTTTGTATGTCGGAGGCTGCAGGTTGGGTTTCGAAGTGTTTGTAGATGGTGGAGATTTTGTTGTGGGAAAAATCCGCCAGGGTGTCACAGAGTTCTTGGGAGGGAGTGATGATATTTTCTGTTGGTGAGGAGTTGGAGAATTCCCTGACGATGCTGAAGAGTTCTTTGCTGTGGTTGGAGCTGGCTTTGATGCAGTCGGCAAGGGCGTTATTTTTTGTCTCTTTCAGGAGCCGTGGTAGTGGTTGAGCGATGTCTTGAAGGTGGTGCAGTCTGTGGGCTCCTTGCTGGTGCACCATTTCCTTTCTAGTAGCTTGCAGTTGTGTTTCATGGTTCTGAGTTCCGAGGTGTACCTGACTAAATAAATAATCCGAGTCTTCAGATTATGAGAACCTAACCAAAGGGTGTGAGGAAAGCACTTGTTTCCCGAAAGAACACCCAAGAAAAAGAAAGAAAGGGCAATTCCTTTCTTTAGTCCCCTCACTCACCAGGGTTTCCCCACGGTGACATGCTTCATCATTGGGGTCCTCTCAGTCCTCTACGGGCTGAGGCGTGCTGCGACTTGCGGATTTACGTAGGAGCACTGAACAAGACTATGTGTTGTGCAAGTGTTGTGGTGTGGAGTGGTTTAAAGTGAGTTAAAATAATCAACTAGTGGGCCAAAATAAATTTTATTATTGCTCCTAGCTAATTGGTTAAAAAGTGGGTGATATGCTAGAGAAAACTACTATAATGGGTAAGTGTACCTAGCATATGGTCGACTAGTTTCAAGCTTCCCAAGCTCTTCATCAGGACTACACTGGGACCAGCCCAGTGTAAGTACCACTCCTAGAAGACCTGATTTGGTGCAATAATAAGTGAAAAAAACACACAAACGCTGCGCAAAATTTGCATGCGTTAATCAAAATACATACGTAATGTACGTCTAATGAGAATCTGTAGGATGGAAAACAGACGTTAATGGAGAAAAGGCAGATTATGCTTATTGTCATAGGATAAAAAAGTGATTACACTATGCACCAGTGTCGCAATGCTCAATATTCACATATTCTTATCGTGCCACTGTATAGTTCTCCAGACAGTACATCTTTCATGCTGGCGTCTAGCTATATCGTGAATAAAAGGTGATCGTGAACGCACGAAGTGCACATTTAATAATACACACAGGACCAAAAAACATGCGTCTGACAACATAAATTACACACAAGACAAACAAAAGTACGAAAATACATACATTTTAAAAGGCAAAACTGTGCCTCATGGTCGACTGAGGGGGGGTTGGACACTCGTACACCTAGGATAGAGGTACAAGCGATGAAGTAAAAAGTTCTTGGAGCGCTGTCCTGTTAGGAGATCCAGCGCAAAATGAAGAGAGATGACATGAAAACCCATCTAAATTCACGATGGGCCAAGGGCATCCCGCTGCTGCGTGATTACTCACTTGTACTCTTCAAGCCACCCGCCGGAAACACCTACTGGTAACCTGCCTCGCCGACCGCATACTGAATGGATGCGAGTAATTCAAAAAGGAATTAATTGTTAGCAGTAAAAAAAGTATTAGCCATCCGATGCGTTTTTTTACAACTTTTTTTACTGCTAACAATTAATTCCTTTTTGAATTACTCTTTATTTTATTAACGATATTTGCCAGTTCCAAGATGGCGGCCATTGAGCGCGACCGCAACCGGCGAGTCCTTCCTTCCTCTTCACATCCCCCACCAGGTAGATATCAAGGCACCCGGCTCGCATCCATTCAGTATGCGGTTTTACTTCATCGCTTGTACCTCTATCCTAGGTGTACGAGTGTCCAACCCCCCCTCAGTCGACCATGAGGCACAGTTTTGCCTTTTAAAATGTATGTATTTTCGTACTTTTGTTTGTCTTGTGTGTAATTTATGTTGTCAGACGCATGTTTTTTGGTCCTGTGTGTATTATTAAATGTGCACTTCGTGCATTCACGATCACCTTTTATTCACGATATAGCTAGACGCCAGCATGAAAGATGTACTGTCTGGAGAACTATACAGTGGCACGATAAGAATATGTGAATATTGAGCATTGCGACACTGGTGCATAGTGTAATCACTTTTTTATCCTATGACAATAAGCATAATCTGCCTTTTCTCCATTAACGTCTGTTTTCCATCCTACAGATTCTCATTAGACGTACATTACGTATGTATTTTAATTAACGCATGCAAATTTTGCGCAGCGTTTGTGTGTTTTTTTCACTTATTATTGCACCAAATCAGGTCTTCTAGGAGTGGTACTTACACTGGGCTGGTCCCAGTGTAGTCCTGATGAAGAGCTTGGGAAGCTTGAAACTAGTCGACCGTATGCTAGGTACACTTACCCATTATAGTAGTTTTCTCTAGCATATCACCCACTTTTTAACCAATTAGCTAGGAGCAATAATAAAATTTATTTTGGCCCACTAGTTGATTATTTTAACTCACTTTAAACCACTCCACACCACAACACTTGCACGACACATAGTCTTGTTCAGTGCTCCTACGTAAATCCGCAAGTCGCAGCACGCCTCAGCCCGTAGAGGACTGAGAGGACCCCAATGATGAAGCATGTCACCGTGGGGAAACCCTGGTGAGTGAGGGGACTAAAGAAAGGAATTGCCCTTTCTTTCTTTTTCTTGGGTGTTCTTTCGGGAAACAAGTGCTTTCCTCACACCCTTTGGTTAGGTTCTCATAATCTGAAGACTCGGATTATTTATTTAGTCATGTACACAATGGGAGGGTGAACCTAACCGCTAAAAAACCTCTCTTTCCCCCTTCTTTTTGATTCCGAGGTGTACCAACTGACATGTTTGGTGGATCTCTTGAGTTTGATGGGGGCGACTGTTGGCGCAATCGGCGATCCAGGTGGTGAAGTTCTTGACAGCTTGTTCCAGGTTGGTTGTGGTGTCAAGGGGAGAGGTGTTGAGGGCACTGGTTCATTGGCTTTCGGATACTTTGTTTCAGCTGTGGTGTGAGCTGCTGGGCGGCCAAGTGGCAATGCTGGGAGCTACTGTGATGGTGAAGTGGATGATGGAGTGGTCCATCTAGGTGAGTTTGGTGACATGGCTGTACTTGACTCTGTTGCTGGCTGTGAAAATAGGGTCGAGCGTGTGTCTCGAGTTGTGTGTGGGGTCAGTGACTAGTTGGGTGAGGCCGATGTTATTCAAGCTTTCAAGGAATTAGGCCGAGTTGGGGATGTCAAGGTTACAATTGAGGTCTCCAAGGAAGATATAGCGTTTCATGTCAATGGCCTACGGTGCGATGAATTCGGGTATGGCATCGCAAAAGCCAGGGCGTGGTCCTGAAGGTCTGTAGGCGAGGGTGCCTCTGCTGGTGGTTTTGCCATCTGTTTTGAGTTGTAAATTGAGGTGTTGCATGACCGGGGTTGTGTTGTCTGAGGCGTGGTGCAGTGAGTAGTTTCTTTGTGGATGATGGCAATTCCACCTCAGTGTTTGTTGATGCAATCCCGGTGTGCTATCTTGTAGCCGCTGGGTGTGGTATTGTCAGGTGCGGATGCTGGGTTGAGCCATGTCTCGGTGGGGAAGACGACATTGGGGGTGAGAGACGTGATGGTGTCCCAGATCTCAATGGTATATTTGCAGAGCGATTGGGCATTTAGCAGGAGGTAGTGGAATTGTCTTGGCACAGTCGTAGTTGGCGTGGTGGTGGAAGTTGCATGTATAGTGCTCCCGTGTTGCTGGAGAAGAGACATTGGTGGCAAGTGAAAGGCCCCACTGTTGAGGGTGGAAAGGTGAGGCAGCAGTCGTCGCCGCATCCTGGGTCCAAGGCTGTGAGCACAGTGCGGGTGTAGCTGCGGGTGACAGGAAATCCAGGGTTCCTGGAGCTGGGTGCAGTCCAGGTGCCGATGGGTGCAGACTGCTAGTCTTTGGCACGCCGGTCGCGCAGCCACTCTGCATCCTCCATTAAGTAGGTCCTTGGAGGGTTGATGGGAGGTGGGAGTGGCGAACGGCGCGGCAGGCCGGCTGGCTGTACAGAGGACAAAACGTACTGAAAAATAACAGGGACAAGAAGGCACAAAAAACAACAAAGTCAACAGCAATAAAAAACATGGCACAAATATAGTAGCCACAACGGCAATGGGGAAACAACAACAGGCACAAAAACAGCAGCAACAACAGTAATAAAAAAACACGGCACAGAAACAGCGGTCACAACGGCAATGGAGAAAAACAACAGACACAGAAAAATCAGCAAACAATCAGGCACAAAACGGCAGCAATAGAAGCAGAAAGAACGAAACACAGAGGACAAAATCAGGAGCGCGTATTGAGTATGGGCAGCAAGGGGGGAGCTGGCACACAGACCTGCTTCCTTTTGACACAACAGCCGATCACGTCTAGAGTGTGCAAATAGTGAAACATTTTTCTTATGATTTTCCTATAATTCTTGCAAATGCTAGGATTGCTACAGGTTCCACACAATGTTTGGCCATGTGGATTTTCACGTTAAATTCAGGGTTTACATGACGCTTTTAAGTTGGTTCAAGAGAAAAAGTGGACATGGACAACGCCAGTAAATCTGGCTGCAAAGTGTGTGCGTGACATTGTGGATGGATAAGTGGGTGAATGCAAAATGAGTCAATGGATGAACGCAAGAGTTCAAGGTTGAATGAGAAACAGCATGAATAATGAGTGATTGAGTTCCTACATAAAGAGGATCTTTCAGTTATAGGCCAGACTTCATGTCTTTTTGCAATGCTTATTTAAGATAGGAATTCAATTTATCAGTCTAGTAAAACAATTGAAGGTGGGTGATTGTGGTTACTGTTAGCAGGGTAGATTGCAATCTGCACCAATCAGGGAAAGGATTCAGAGCTCCCTACTTGTTGGGTCAGCTGAAATGGTGATGGAGTAAATAATTTATTTTCATGTTTCTGTCATGGGGAAATGGAAGGCTTTCTGTGGAAAAGCATATTTCGAGGGTACCTGGTGAAGGATGAGATAATTCACTGTTTGTGTGTAAAAGGAGCCATGATTCACGTTTAGCAGGAGAGATCTGGATTGCATCCTTTTAAAAGTGCACTTTTTTGCAGCATGTACACTAGGCCTTGCACATAGCTTCACACCACGGAAGACAAGGATGAAGCCACGAGTCTCGAAGCACAGGACACCATGAATGTTGAATGAACCGTTATCTTCAGCCAGAACACGTTTGGAGGCATGCAAACTGTTGCTGCCACCTTCAGCCCCTATACCAGTGGAACCTTCGCCCTGCAGTGGGGCCTTGAGTGGAGCTCCCGAGCGTACTCCACAGTGAGGTCAGCGTATGAATAACTATTTTTGCTATGTATAGTTGCCTAACACTGGTTAGCATGTTGTTTTACTCAGTTCATTAACTCTGTTCATACTGTTTGCAATGTGCACACCTTGATAATCATTGGCCGCATCCAACCCTGGAGACCATAACCAAGCCCACAGCACTTGACTGGCAAGCACATGCTTGGGCACCCTAAAGGGAGCCCATATGCTGCACTTTATTTCTTTACTGTTTATTGGGTCGAACACATAGGCGACCACATGGCACCAGGGTAGGAACAAACGCTAGAGAAAGAACTGCTGCAGAACCGCACTACTAAGTGAGGGAGAAAGACAGGCAGCTGCTGTCCAGGCTGCTGAGATGAGAAGCAAACCAGCCATGTATCATAGCAATTAAGAAAGTAAAGGCTGTGATAGAAGATACACAGGAGGGAATAAATAATACCTTCCATGCATACTACCAACAACTCTACAAAAACCCACACCCTGTAAAGGGTGCCATATTGCCAATATTGGAGGTGCACAGCCTGAGCAAACTGATGCAGGACCATAGAGCCCAGCTGGAGGAGCAGCTCTCCATAGAGGAAATTAAACAAGCCATGACATGCCAACAGAACCCCGGGACCAATGGGCTCCCGGCTGGATGGTACTGTGCATATAGCTACCAACTGGCTGAGACACTGCTGCAGGTATACCAAGAGGCACTGGAAAGTGGCACTCTCCCCTATGCTGCCAAGGAGGCTGTGATAGTGGTCAATTCAAAACCGGGAAAAGATCCTTTACAGTTTAAAGCCTACTGACCACTTTCAATACTGAACATGGATAATAAAATACTGGGTAAGGCCCTGGCACGCTGGCCGCAACACAGAATGGGCACCCTAGTTGATGCAGACCTGTGCAGCTTTAAATCGGGCAGATGCACGGCACTCAGCCTTCTAGACTACGGTAGGTCCTCGCACAAGCACACCAGCTGGAGAAGCCAATGGCCCTTGTATCTTTAGACATGAAAAATCCGTATTATCTTGGCACTATATGTTCGCAACTTTGAGGGCCATGAAGTTTGGCCCGGCATTCAGAGCAGTGGCCAACCTATTGAAAACTAACCCCATTGCCAGGGTGAAGATGAATGGATATAAGTAGGAGCTGGAGCATGCCACACTACAGGGCTGCCCACTGTCCCCTTTATTATACGTGCTGGCAGCAGAGCCATTGGCCTTCCAGCTCGGGACTGCTCTGGCAGAGTTGGCCATTGAGGTGGGCACTGTGAAACATTTGGTATCATTATATGCAGATGACATGCTTGTGTACCTCTGAAATTCTGCCGAGGTTCTGCCACGATTGCCAACAATGCTGGACGAATTTGGGTGGCAATCTGGACTACAGTCAATGCACAGAAATCCGCGCTGTAAGTACTAGCTGGATTTTCAGCACTGCCTAGGGTCCTGCTACCCCCCAGAGATCCCAGGGACAATAAAGGTGTTCCGCTATCGGGGCTGATGGTGTCCACTTCTGAACACACCTGGCAAGAACTGAACACACACACCGATACAGAGCACTCCACAGACTTCAGTGGCCAGACGGATAGCATTCATAAAAATTATAGAATTACCTAGATGCCTTGACCTCTTCCAATGCAGCCTCTATACGATACCTTAGAAATACATTCTGATACTTCACTCCCTCATAAACACTCTTTTATGGAGAAAGAAAAGGCGCAGGGTAAAAATCAGATGGGGGACTGTGGATCTCAGACATGGAAGCATAGCACCTGGTGGCACAGCTGCAGTTTGTGACCGGCTGCTGTGGGGCTGCTACTAGTGCGGATGGGTAACTACTGCGTGGCTATGCGTATGATGACTATCTGCCCAAATAACTCCTTGCATCGCCATGGGTGCTGTGGGGGGAACCCCATATAATACAGGACACAGTACTTCTGCGGCAGAGATACTGCAGGAGATGGGGCGAACACATGACATGCTGCAGAACTGCCAATAAGGTGGATCCCACCGTTTGCGCACCTGGAGGACAACATAGAAATATCTGAATGAAAAAGGGGAGGGTACCGCAGATTGGTGGATATATGAGACACACTCAATGACCTTCGAAAAAGAGTTCTCGAGCAATGCCAGGTTTTGTTTACTTCATTTCAATTTCATACATTGTGTGTGCATGACACCCGCTATGCTCCACCACCTGAACCCTGATGTCTCTAGCCGATGCCCCAAATGCAGTGTGTTGGAGGCCACGTACTATAATCTTATGTGGGAATGCCCAAAATTGCAGTGTATTGGGCTTAAGTGGTGGGCGGATCCTCGGACCATACATCACTAACCGTGCCGATGACCCCAACAGCATGCCTACTAGGTATCGACAACATAAAAACCAAATACAAAATTAAAAGATTTCTGCATCTCAAAGTATTGCTGCCAAAGTGCTGAGTGGCGATCCACTGGCTGCTAATAACTCCCCGGGGACCCACAGCTGGATACATGATGTAACAGAATGGACAACAGCAGAGGAAACAAGGATAACATTGGTCCGAACTGATGATAAACTTCCTGCCGACTTAGATCTTTGGAGGACCTGTCACATGCATTGATCTATGCACTAGGCTGTCCGGTTTTAGGTGTAAACCTATAATAACTGATAAAACCCCACCGGAAGGGAAATAGCCCTCACCAGTGGAAACATATAAACACTGGAAAAAAAACCTGCACAACCACAAACTAAATTCCATTCAAAGAAAGGAAAAGGAGAGTGAAAGAGTCATTTTTATTTCTTCCTGAATGGGCCAATACAATGTAACTTTTTTATATAAGGGAGCAGTAAGAAAGACATGGTCAGCATTACTCTGCTTGAGTTTTGATGTTTAGGGATGTCACTAAAATATAGTTTTTTCATCCTCTTTTCGGTTTTGTGGTCTTTGGTCTAAAGATACAGGGGTTAGAAGCATGTTTTAGGTGTTTATTTATTTTATAAATTGTAAAGAATCAGGAAATATAATCATATTTGATTTTTTGGCTACGTTTGAGTCTTTCACTGATAGGAAAAATGCAGGTTTCATAAGAATCTTTCCCAATATGTACCATCACGTTTGCCCACAGAGAATGGGTAAAAACCCTTGATAGATCAGCCCCCTTTTCTAGTGAGTCAGAATTGATAGTAGGTGAATTGCCAAACACCCCAGGCTTTAAACATTCAATGCAAGGCATAGTGGCAGGTATATGTGAAAAGTGTGCAGTCACAAAGCATCTGGGATACTGGTGAAAACATGACACCAGACTTTTGGAAAATATGGAATGCAGTGTCACTTGGAATGCTGCTGCAAAAAATTCTTACCCAGTTCAATATAGATTAGAGTGATATTGTTTCTATTTGCAGTGATTCAGCTATGTATATGAAAAAGTTGTGTGTTCACCTGTCAAAATCGAAGCCTGAGCTGAAGTGCTTCCCTGTAAGAGATCCTTGCCACTTGTTAGATGGCAATCTGAAAGCATCGTTACAATCTTCAGAGTTAATGTAGAATGCTATTGACTTTTTAGTCCATTCTGGTGCACTGTTTTGTTATGCGCGGGAACTAAAACACAAATATTTCTCATTTTGTGCTTTGTGTGGCATCAAATAAATAATCATCCCAACTGTGTCACTTAGCTGGTGGTTTTCAGTCCTAGAGACCATGAATGCTATATTATCCATGTGGCAACCGTTTACAGAATTTTTGCTGAGTGATGATGAAAACGGCAAGAAATGTGAGGATCTTTGGTCACCTATTGATGGTGATTTGCAAAAAAGTAAACTCTACTGCATTCTTAGATTTTTACAGGAAAGTATGACTGCTGTAGTGGACATAATAAAAAAAAATTCGTGTCTGAAAACACCCTTGTCTTGCAAGTGTTCAGCATAATTCATGTATCTGTGAAACATCTCCTTGAGAGTAAGGTAGGTGACACTTTTAGTGACTTTGGCACTGCAACATGTTCCATGTTAGTGTGCTTGCCACTTGCTAAGCAAATAAATGTTGAGGAGCAATTCAGGAACTTTTATTTTACAATGTATGAGAAAAAGCCCTTCACCAACCATGGCATTTGAAGTCAAAGAAGCCTCACTGTGGTACTCTGCACAAGTTATAGATCCCTTCCGTAAAGGGAGATTTTCTCTGAGGGCATATGCGCCCAGTTCAATGCATATGTTGCAGAACCTGTCGCAGAGAATCACAATCTTCAGGTGAACCAGTATTGGCATGGAAAGCTATGCCAGTGGCCAGAGTTAGCAAATTGTGTACTGGCTATTTTGGTGTTGCCTGTCACAAGTGCCAATGTTGAGAGGGCCTTTTCATAGATAAAAGTTTACATGAGAAGGAAAGAGCGAGCGTGCATGACCAAAGACTCACTGAAGAAGTATTGTATGGTGTACTATGATAAGTTTGATTGATAAAAATGCATTTGGACTCATATACACTGTACGTACACTGTCTATATACCATGCACTATCAGTGCAGAAGCAAGCAATAATAAAAGCAAAAACTTCCATAAACACAGGAAAGACACTGTTTCTGTTGTTTTTAATGGCGTGATAATGTGTAACCAATGATAACCACTGTTTTTTTAATGTATTGAAATCACTGGAAAACACTGAAAAAACCCCACCAGAATTTACCAAAAATAGAAACTGAAAACAGGAAAGCCTACCTATGCCCCAGACCCCCACCCTCCTTTAAATATTGTGCACCCTGCACCCGTGTGCCCAGTAATAATTCAGAGCATTTTTGGCTGCCTGGAGTAGCGATTTGTGTTTTGCCCACATTGCCTATTTACATGCTATACTAATGACTGTATAAAATGTGCTGTGTCGCCGGGGATGTTTAACGCCACTAGAATGTGTAACATCAAGTTGTAAAACACAATAAAGAAAGCTTAAAAAAACTGCAAGTAACTTTGGAAGGAGTTAGAAATCGCCCTCTCATCATTTCACACAATGTGGCTGTGACTATGTTAAGTCTCTAGCTGTACTGTAAAAGTTAGGAGTTCTCTGGAAGATTCCAAGAAAAAGTGTCTTAAGGGATCACTAACTTAAGCAGCCAAAAAAGGTCAACAAAAGGTGCATTATATAAACCACTCATTGCTTTCCTCGTTTTGTCATAATAAAAAAAGGTCCATGATGGAGCCCCTCACAGGGGCCCCCTGGTGATTTTCGATTAAATCTTGGGACTGGCATCAAACCTTTACTGGCTGAACCAAGGGCTGTAGGGCATGGCGAGTCCTAAAATGCTTTTATGGAGCTAATACCTTTATATAGCGCACCTTAAACACAAGCATTATTAGGTGATTTCTAAATAAGCAAGAATAGCAGAAAATATATAAGAAAGTAGCAATAGCCCAGATGTGGCCATTCTAGAGCATGTTATGAAACAGTGTATAACATTAAAAGACGGCATTTTGCTGAAGGGGAAACAGTTAACCCAGGTAGAGTTGAACGAGGTGTGGTTTTAGGTAATTCCTTAAGGACAGATGGGGGGATTGGGTTCCATTATCAAAGGGGAAAAAGTTCCAAGCAGAGTTAGGGAAGGAATGTTTCTGAGCAAGAGAGGTTTTAAGGTGAGGCATTCTGAGTTGCAGAGAAATTCAGCTTTTAAGTTCCCTTTTCCTTCTGAAATTGGAGGAGGTTAGGCAAGTACGAGGGTTAGTTCAGACGAATGACTTTATAAGCACTGCTGAGTCATAATTTAAACTCGGTTCTAACTGATATGGAGACCCGATGAAGACTGCAAAGATTTGGGATGACGAAAATTGGTCGAATATTTCTGAATTAGTGATGTCTAACCCCACAATGAAGCCCAGCCTTGAGCAGGGCAGGAGAGCATTGTTAGGCAGGGGTCACAATAGCATTTCCAAAAATGTTCTATTGCTCTCAACCAAGCGGCTGAGCCATTCTCTCAAGAGGGGCTTCCACTACCCAGGAACTGATTTTTTGTTAACAAAATGGTCAAAGGACTCATTTATACTGAACAACTGTCCAAACACATTGCTTACGTTCTACAGATCCTACAGAAAAACATGTTTATGGCCTGATTACGAGTTTGGTGGTGTGGGAGCGGGTGCGGTACATAGATGATAAGTGCTGCAGATAAATAATGCTCTTTGGACCGGTGCCAGATCCTGAAGTGCCGGAATATTTTTTCATGTTTGTTTTAGAAAAGGCTGTAAAATCATCAGCTTTTCCTGTAATATGTTTGCCTCACTACGCCAAGAACAAGGTTAGGCTGTCACCACAGGCTTGTTGACTCAATAAATTAAGGGTCTTTAATGTAAACGTTTTTATGGCTGTTTGTAGCCCGTGCCTCGATCTGCAGAGCTGAGAATACTGGACTGTAGATGAGGGGTGGGGAGTTTCTGTATTACCTTTTCAAGGATGGCTGTATTTGTCTAAGAATGGAAATTCACTATAGCATGGCTTCTACTTGGGAGTGTATGTGTGTGAGGGAGTAAAGTCAGGGATCAGCAGGCATAATTAAAAGCCCACCTAGTGGGAGTTACCAGTGGGGCAACGTTGGAGTAAGTAGAGAGAAGGATAAGTTGTTAAGCCAGTTGGTGATGAACCTTGAGAGCCTGGAGCAGGAACAAATCAAATGGGTTGAACACAAAGTGAAGGTGAATTCGGGGGAAGAGATGCATATCTCAGCAACACTAGAGTACAATATCGTTTTACAGATTTTTAGAAACTGATCAGAGAAAAAGGCATGCAAGGTCCCTGTGGTTATCTGCTGCTGCCTATATGTATGTGCCTGGACCATGACAACAATATTTGTGAACCATGTTGTGCATTGGAGAGTGCATTTCCTTCTTCACAGTACTCTGTAATCTAACCGCTCATGTCAAGCCCTTGATACCCACACAAAGCCCGTTTCAAGAGTGATTTAAGGCACATGTGTCAAATACGTCCAGTTTCTCATTAGAGTCCCTTTTGGAAATGAAGTACTTCATACTGCATTGGCGCTAGTTTCATGCATAGTGATGGAGCGAGAATATTTAAATCTCAATTGAATCAGTATATCCCACTGATCTTACAGATCTTTGTTTGTCGACTTGAAGCGTTGAGAGGGAACTAACATCGGAAATACATTTCAAACACCATGAGACCAATGTGTCCTCACAATAATGACAAATGGGACGATATTCAACCATAAAGGATTATTTTTCAAGTATTAGTCAAATTATAAATCAGCAAAATTGTCGCTAGTTAGAGAAATATATCAATACAGCCAGAATATTGAAATGCTCAAGTATTCTAAATTTCAGTATTATGAAATACAGAATAGTAACAAACAATATGTAAAGAATACAGCATATCCAAATTAGTTTAATAAAGAATTTCAGCCTGTCTAATTTAAACAAGCATTGAAAGGGCAATAGGTCTCGCCTTTGATTAAGTTAAAGCCATTTGCTTTGCTAATGGTATTGTAAAGCAAATGAAATGGCTTTAACTTAATGAAAGGCTAGACCTATTGCATTTTAATGCTTGTTTCACTTGATCCTACTACCCATATTTCTGTCGACGTTCTTGTAGCCCAAGCCTGGGCCTGAGCTTATGTTTGTTTTTGTTGAAACAGATCTCTGTGGATCAGTGATTTGTTCTGCGTACAATTTTGTGTGTACCCAGAGTCTTACTCTTTTTGCTGCCACCTAGAGTTTAGTTAACAGAACAAGAAGGCATTTGACTTGGGTATGACAGTCATCCCTTCTGTGGGGTCATCTGTGTGGGAGAATGTGGCCCAGGGCGCCCAGGCGAGTTTGACAGGACCTAAGAGCGACCCATGATCGGCCTTGGAACATGTGCTGCCGGCACAACTGCCACCCCCAGCTCTGGGAGGCCTCTACACACACACTCACAGCAAGGGTTATTGTTGGTCGTATGTAGGGGTCCGAGAGGAACCATGCAGGGGGTTCGGATTCCAAACCCAACCTAACAAAATGTCTCTATCGCCACTAGAGCTTAAGTGGATTCAATTTTGAAGCAGTGAAAGTGGAGGGAATGCAAGTCTGTAGGCACATCCAATTGCATGGTGCATGCAAAGTTCAGGCACCAAATTTAGCTTGCGTTCTAAAAGGGATTCCAGTGCCAGCTATTACGCCCACTTTTACATTATTAGCTAACGGTAGTTATTTGCTTTTAAATAATGGGGCTTGCTGCAGGATGCTAGTGGGAATTCCCTACATTGTGACTGTCTCACAACGTGTAGTCTGCTGTAAAAATGTCCTTTTCCCGCCCCCGCATGGGAGGCTGGATGTATCCATCTGGCCTTCCATTCCAACCTTGTAAGCAGAGTTCAACAAGATGAGCAGAATAAGGGCTCTTTTGTCTCAAAAAGAAGTCGCTCTGACTTCCTCCCGTGAAACGTTTGTCCTTCACGTAGCAAACACCCGCACCGAGGTGCATGCACTTTTAAATACTGATCTCCCCCTTCATTTCGGTGCTCTGATTCACACTATATTCAATGCCTCGTCAACAACTGGCGTGGCGCATTTTTTCAAAGTTGTGGGCTCCGGCCCCGTGACCAATCTTTGGTGTGATACCGGCATTTTTTCATTCTATTTTTTCCAGAATCTTTGGCGGGCTCCCGTTGATTCTCGCCCTCATGGCTGGTGTGCTCCTGTTGGTCTGCTTGCTGCGCAATGGCTCCACAATATGTGTCACACAACAGCCTGCCCCGGCTGCTCCATCTTCGTAACCGGATGCTTGAATATTATGGAACATTACCACTGGCCACTTTAAGCATAGCCTATGGATTGTCCTTCCGGTTTTCTTACTTTACTTGCGTGCAACCTGTTTTCTTTGCCTAGATTGTCCCTTCGAATGGGCTCTGGATTTGTGCCTGTCGAACTCCGTGTCTCCTGCCCCGGATTATGATCGACTGATGAGTCCCTTAGTGGCTCATGAGTTGGACTGTTCTGGTATCAGGATTATGGCCTGTGGAGCGGCATATGGAGTCCTAGGGAATTGGGACATCTATACGGCAGCGTATGACTTCTTGGCGAGAAGTTACCTTGAAGAACACGCAAGTTGTCCTCTGATTGTGCTAGAGGCTCCAGTTATCGAGGAACATGTATGTTCATTTACTTTGTTAGACCGGATAACGGAAACTTTTACCGAACATTATAATGACTTCCTCTTGGAGGCTGTCGCTACTTATTGTGCTTACACGTTGATGGATTAACTTGGAAGTCGTCCCACTTCCGATATTTAAACTACACATTTTTTGAGTTTTTTTTTCTTTTTGACTTGCCATTTAGGCTCTGCCGAGCCTTTGCGAGATGTTACATATTTTTTTCCTCTCTCTCTTTCTTTTTCATTTTTTACGCTGGTTTTTCGAACTTTCACTGCCATTTATATGGATCTACAATACATGCACTTGGTTCTGTCACTGTCGAACTTGAACTCTGCGTTCCTAAATTGTATCCCTATTTGTTCGTGGTCCGATCAAGGGAGGGTGTGGTGGAGACGGAGTTCCAGGTGCACACATTGCTATGTTAGCATAAGCGTCTTAGAAGTTAAAACGCCATCTTGCCACTTTTGCTGCTTTTGCACACGACACTGCAGATAGATGTTTTTATATGAAAACTGCTTGCTTGCCTTTTCTTCACATGGGAACGGTCCGTTGTTCACATCCCTAGACGTGCACCGCGACCCTGGTCTGAACATTATGTGCAGAAACAGTCAGGGCCACCAAACAATGTATGCTTTTGAATTCAGGTTGATCAGCCCATGCTCTAGCCATAACACGCACACAGCTGCAAATATCTGAAACTCGAGCGCCTTTAATATTGCAGTTTGCATGCATGAGATACACACTTTGGAGAAGACTTTTTCCAGACAGAGAGCAAAGCTGATCCTGTGATGTGATTCACGTAAGCTGATATTTACGGTATGGGGTTCCCCATTCAAACTTAGAGACCTTCTATTAGTTTAATAATACTAGCTTACTAGTGAAAGGAGGGTGGATGTATTCCACTATCATTTGTAACATGATTTCTCCCTTTATTTTCTATGGTATTGTAACAATGCTGATGGTTTTATTCTTAATCATTTGTCTGCTTATGTTAGCTAAAGTACTGCATCTTCGGACATGTAGTTTATAAAATAAACATTGTAAACTTTACTGTGTCTCTGATTACTCTTGTTGTGGACTGATATGAGAATAATAACGAACAGGTATTTCTAATTCCCACCAATCCTGACAGTACCCTAAGTCGCTTGTTCCGGGTTGTCTTATCATTGGTAGCTTTGAGAGGATACGGAGAACGAAAGAGACACTGATGCTAGTCGGTTAGGGGTTCTGGGTACAATAAAGTGTAGGGAGTAATGGATCCACTGAGATACTCAGTAAACCCCTGCTTTGGGTCCCAGCGCAGCCAAACGTACCTGCACATGCAAACATTCATACTGTCAAGACAAGTGAGAGGCGGGGGCATATAGAAGAGAGGGAGCTCACGCCTCTGCTAAATATATAGAACGCTGATGCATTTCTCTCCTGCTAAAACCCCCTTTTTAGCATCCTTGGCTCCCACTGCATCCAGTGGTGCTCACAGATTCACCCACACCTGCCAACATATAAATGAAGCCCCATGCCATGTAATCGTTGCCAGGTGCATATGGGCTTGCATTTTGATTGGTTATAGGCACTCCAGCGGTTGTAGTGCTGCGTGAGAAACCATTGCAAGTTATGGCTGCCTCATCGGTTCGTAAGGGGTTAATGACCTCGTCCTTGTACAAGTTGTCACCTGCAGTGATCATCTAGAAGGCAGGTAAAAGGCAGCGACAGCGCGTAGAAAGTGATCAAGGTGCTAGATAGTTATAATCGTGGCACACTGGAGCCCCACGCCTGCTGCCCTGTATCTGATGCCTGCACGAATGACAGCTGCTCCCCTAGTGCACGTCTAGAAGATTTGTATGAATGGATGTGTTCATGAGTGCATTGTGTGCACGTTGATGTCAGCCTGGTAACTTCAAGTTTCAGAGACCTGTGAAAGCTGTGTGTCCACCTGCGCGAGCTCTCCCGCACGCCATGGCTGACTTCCAGAGCCTTGGCTTTAGCTGAGCACAATCCATGCAGCCATTAATCCGTTCGTGGCAGATGCTGTAAACATGTGCGAGGCTCAGTGACTTCTGGGGGAAGGGGGGCAAGCACTGTTGATTTGAAATGCCCTCGCGGGGGCCAGACCCGCATGGGGGGGCCTCTGCAGAAGCCTTCTTGAAAGTGAAGCCATGTGATAAGCATGCTGTTTTTGTGTAACCGAGACACATGAGAAAAGGATTGAATTCAGTTGCAGCTGGGTATTTGTTCTGAACAGCTGCTAAATCGCGAATGTTGGGCTGACTATCAGTCATACTCAGTAAGTGCAGAGCCCCAGAGCAGAGCTCTCGTGTTTCTGAGGGAGAGGGAGAGGGCATGCATGGACACTGCAGGAACGGCCTGTGCGAGCTGCGGCTTCCAGTGTTTGTTTGCTTGCAGTGTTTTCTCGATCAGAACCTGAATCCAATATATCCTGGCCGTTGGTTTATGCTCTAGGAAGACTCTTCCAGTTATTGTCTTTGGGATGGCTATTTTTGCTTTCCGTCAGTTTCCGTAATGTGTTAATGTCCTCTTGCTCTCATATGTAATTTTTTATTTATCTCTAGCATGTGGAAACAGTGCCAGCACGTAGTTAGGATCGGAACTTGTGCAAAACTTCGTTTTGTTATTTTATTTGAGGTTTATTTTTGATTTCAACAGATTTCATCAAGCTTTGTATCGAAAAGGGTACTTTGACGAGTCAGATACAAATTGGAGGATACACTCAAGGAGAGAATGTTAATCCGGTAACGTACTGCACTGCCGATGTACACATTTCAGGCACAGAAATGATTTACAAAGAGAAGTACACATCAAAATAAGAAATAAAATCGGACAGAAGGGCGGGGGGGGAGTGAGTGATGCTCTGATAAGCAAGTCTGCCAGGGTCCTGCGTCATGACAAAACAAGCACGGTCCGCTTTCACTTTCGTCCGTTGTGAAAGCTTTCTTGTCTTTATGGGGCCATGTGTTTGAAACACATGGCCCCATAAAGATAAGAAAGCTTTCACGACACACGGAAGTCAGACGAGTCCGTCCAAATGGGACGGCTCAAAAAGCCAAACGAAAACATCACTACCAGCTCTTTTCCAATGGCTGGCCACCGTTTAGCATAAACGGTGACGCCAGCCAACGGAAAAGAGGGGTGGGGCTTACAGCCCTTGACAGAAAATACTTAAAAACATTAAATCTCGCCAGCGAGACTGCGCATGTGTGCAGCCCATGCAGGCGACACCTAAAAATGAAAGAAATTTGGGGATTTCCATAGGGGAAGGGTAGAATCTGTCAGCATAACGCAAACCTCAGTAGAAGTTCAGAGAAAATGAAAGAGCATCTAGGATTAACTTTCCATTCATGAAAACTCAGCAAATAGATCTGCTCTCTTCAGTGTCAGGGTAGAAGTCCACTCTAACTAACTATGGAACACTAATTAAAAGAACAATCAAAGGCTGCAGACCATCCGTATCTCGCTCTCACAGTCCGAAACCAATTTCGTGATGGCACTTGCCGGTTATCTCCCTAAATTCCCATCCTTACACAATTAAGTACACAGCTGCTTATCCTTGAGAGTTGCCTCTTCTTAGTCGCCAGGTACTCCTTTCACCTTCATCCCTCCACATCTGCTGCCAGCTATCAATGTAATACATAACAATAATCCTTTCTCTAACTAACGAGGAACCTAATAACGCACCTGCAAGGGCAAGAAAAACAGCATACTGGCAAACTTTAAACATGTAATGTCTAACATGAAGCTAAGTTAACTCAAGATTCAAAATGGAAGCACATTATAGTATAACTAATCATTAACAATTAAGCGATGATTATTGAAATGTAACCATATTCAATGAATATGGTTACATTAATTATTATCCAACTTAGTACATCTACATATGATTTCTTAACATGATCAGAAGTGATGGCCTACTACAATCCTTATTAAGGCAAAACACACGGATGAATGACTTAAGCACATGTTAAGTATATATGTTACAAGTAAATGCATATAAATGAAGTGGCGGCTCCTCCACTAAGGCGGAGGAGTATTGCCCCACTACTCAAAAGGAAAACTAAAATATAATAACATATCGTTAGGGAGGAGGATGAGCTGTGGCACGTCCCCCACCTTGACCTACCCCCAATTTAAAAATGGTCCCAGTGGCACTCCAACTCAATGCCTTTTCCCTGGAGTTTGGATTAAGGGTCGCTAACGGCCGGACTAGCTTGGACAAATTGGGTGCAAACACTTTTAATAACACAAGCCGTTTTGATTATTTTCTGGTGGACCTAAGGCAATGGCACAGAGTGATTGATATGGCTGTGAATTCTACTACCGATAGCGATCATAATCGCCAGAGCCTCACTTTGGTGTTGCCGTGGGATGGATGCCCTCTTGAAATCAGAGGATACGTTTTGAGGTGCCTGGTCTTGTTACCCCAGAGTACGCCACTCCACCCGTTAAGGTTGGACTTGGGTAGAGTTCCTATGATAGATAAGGCCAAGCTACGCCCTCTACTGTTTTGACTGCGCAAAAAGTCCCCCCTGAGATTCTCCTGTATTCCACTGCTCTTATGGAAGTTGGTACACTTGACTATTTCAATAAGATAGTTTGTGTACGAAATGGGAAATCTCTATTAGCAGCAATTGGATTAGAGGGCTATTGGGATGTTAAGGGCCCAGCACTACTCCCTAGCAAAGATTTTGTCAAAAAGCATTACTGGGACTGGGTAGCACAGGCTTTACTTATTAATCCATCGTGGAGACGTCTAACTATGGAGTTCATGGATTTTAAACTGATCAGCTCATATGAACAATATTTAGACATTATCAAATCACCTCAAGACAGGAAACTGTATATGCAGTTTAGGTTTGGTTCCCTTCCACTATTTTCCACCCCTCCACCTCTTGCCACCCCTCTACTATTTCTCAGTTCTGCCCCAGCTGCATTTCTACGCTAGAAACAACCACCCATGTATTTTGTGCTTGTCCGCTGTAATCATTCCTGAGAGCTAAATGTCTTAAACCAAATTGCAAGCATTTGGGTACACACATTTATGGCGATCGGACCCCAGACTGGCAATTGCTTGCTCAATAGCAAAAGTTTTGGATCACATGTGGGCAATTAGAAGGAAACTGCTGAAAGAGTGACATAGCTTCATTTCCTTCCATCTGCTTCAGCAGTTTATTAGATTGTTTTAATCTGACTGTTTGCTCATATTTTATTGACAATATTTAATGGTTGAGCGTAGTGCACCCCTAGTTTGAAGACAGTATAGCGGATCTTGTTGTTCACTTTTGAACAGGCAAAAGTTTTTGTTGTTTGGTCCTGTATTGTACACTATGTGTTTATTTATTTATTTAATGAAACTTAAACGATGGCCCGACTGATATCTTTTATTAGGCTACCAATGTGTATTGGCAGATTTTTTAATCTATTTGTAAGAGGTGTATTGCACCTGTACTTTTATAGTCTTATGACCAAAATAAAGTTTTGTGATGATGAAATGATATATAGAGAGTGGAGCCAAAGATTACGCTGCTCCATTGTCTATGCATTCTTAATGCTTCTCCATTCTCTAAACGTGCGCATGTCTCCTCTGCAGTCTTCCCTCATACAGGGCTCAGAGTTCAGTGCAAGATTCACTATTTGATACATACAATTATGTGTGATCAGTACACTTGTGTACTACACAGCACTGTAGGTGAGTGCAGGCACCCGGAAGTCACTCAAACAGCGGTGTTACCTAGATGTGCTGGGATGCGGAAGGGGAGCAGAGACAGAGAGCAGAGCAGCTGCTTGCTGAAAAATAGTCACATGAAATGAAAACACAGGGATGATGGATGCCTGTGAATTGAGCTAAGAAGGGAGACAAGTTGTTGTTGTTATACAATCTGTTTTTAGCACAGGTGGCTGTGAGAGCTTTCACATACAGTAGTCACAGCACTCCAGCCTCTGGTGGATGTCTCTGGCACCTGCCAGGGACTCTGGCAGACAGAGGAGAGCCGCTTGAAAGATGTGAGTGGCACATGCATAGACAAGATGCTTGCCTCATCATTAGGATGATATTGGTATGCAGTGAAAAAATACAACACCAGTGAGTTTTGAGCCAATGTCAGAATGGTTGGTATAATGTAATTTTTTCACTGGGCTGAGATGAATGGCGGTTTCATCTATTACACCTCGAGACAGTTTAAGTTTGGAATTCACAATTAACAGGCATTGGCAAAGCCAATAAGCTTGGTATTGGCAAGCTGATGCAATGGTTATATTTTTTTTAGTTGCAAACTTATACCATGAGAATAAAAAAAGGAAACTTTTGGTTACCTAACTGTATCCACTCTATGCTTTTAATCAAAATGTTACATTTAAAAGACTTACACTGATGTCATCATTTTGCTAGTGATATTTTAAATAACACACCTTTCAATTGTGCCAAGCATTTTAATATTATGATTTGTGAATAGGCATGACCACCTAACAAGTCATATCTCAGATGGATAAAATATTACAATATCAGTTAAACATTTCATAACATCAACTTTAAAAAGGAAATGGAAAATAAGTCACCATTTAACTGACAACCCAAACTACAAGCAAAATAATTAGCCAGTAAAGTTGATATAAATTAAATTTAAAAAATACACCATCAGCCAGCTTTGTCACTGAAGGGAAAGAAAATATTTGTAGGCATATGTGTGCAATGGGTGCAGTTTTTGTGCAGTCATTGAAAGCAAAGGGGGTCAAGAGGTGAAGTGCGTTGACCTTTTGTCCCATGCTTTCTGCTGTTTTAGGTGGAAGCGAAATATGAATGACAATGTAACAGACCATGGATGAAGCCTGATGACTAAAAGTTCCTATTAGACTAGTCAATTTGTTGCGGAACCTTGAACTAATTGCAATACAATTTCTGTGAGTGGATTGTTATTGAAATTTTTCCATAGAAAACGATGGTGAAAAGTCTACCACTCTATCATAATAATAATAATCCACATTTGTAAAGCGCGAACAATCACCCGTAAGGGTCTCTAGGTGCTGGGGTCCGTCGGGAAGATTAAGCAAGCTATTGCCCAGAGTCACATGGTGCTGAGCTAATCTGCCGCCGGCGCCGGGGATCGAACCGTGATCCCACAGATTCCGGAGTCAGTCACCCTGGCCGCGGCGCCACACCTCTTCCACGCGTTAATCCAATATGGCGGATTTTTCAAAATGGCTGCCCATTATTTGAGATATAGGGTATAACTATTTATGTGCCCATCATTTTATATGTTTTTAGGGATGGGAAAGTCAAAAATAACATCAAAAATTGTTTCTGATGACCATAATATCAAATAATCGTGGAATTTGTCAGATAGACAAAGTTTGTATAATTTTTTCTTTGACTTGTATGACAAAGTGTGAAGGAACGTAAATATTACAATTAACTTTTGAAATAAAAAGCCTGCTATTGTTTGTGTTTTGTTTTGTAACTTTGTTGTTATTGTTTGTTTTTTTGTTAATCAAAAATGTTTCATTTATGTGTTACAGGTTCTTGCGAGTTGCCGTGAAAATGGACGTAGAAAAGTGTTTCATTTGTGATGTGGTGTTTCAAGAAGATGACGATGTATCTGTACTCACTGAAAGAGGAGTGACTGGAATTCAAAAAACATGCAAGGAGAGAAAAATATCTAAGTTTCATGTTTGTGTTGGGCAGAAAGTTCACAAGAAATGTAGAGCGCGTTTTGTTAACTTGAAAACTCTGTTCCAGGAGAAAGAATCAGATCCCACAACTTCTCGTGTTCTACGGTTGTGTGAAACCCCGTTTGATTTTAGAAAAAATAGTTTTTTCTGTGGTACTGAGTTAAGTTTATACTTCAGGGAGAGGAAACAAATGAGTGGTTTAATGCACAAACAGTTGAATTCAAATCATCAGTTTTACAAAAATGCAACGAACGCAATGATGAATGGGAAGACAAAGTTAAGAAACGTATCCAAAATGTGTCTGATTTACATGCTGTAGATGCATGCTACCACAAACAGTGTTACGTCAATTTTTATACTGGAAAATTCATTTCCGGGTAGTTCACTGATAACCCTCCAATATCTTCAGGTCGACCAGAGGACTCAGTTCGCCAGGAAAATTTTCTTCAAGTAGTTAAATACATGGAGGCAAATGATGAAGAACAAACTACTGTTAAAGAACTTGTTAATAAAATGCGAGAATTACTGCCAGAAGATAGCGAACCACACAGTTCGAAGTATATGAAACAAAAACTCAAAGAGCATTTTGAAGATTAAATCTTCATAGGAATAGTTGCAGGGACTGCTGATGTCATTACTTTTAAAAGTACAGCTGCTCATGTATTGCAAGAGTACCACAGTCATAGCCATGAAGATGTTGAAGAGGATCGAAACAATCTCCTTATGGCAGCTGCTGAAATAATAAGAAATGATATTAAAGACATCCCTGTAGAATCAGAAACATATCCACCCATTGAAAACATGAGCAGTGTTGACTATAATGTGAGCTATATTCCTGATTCGTTAAGGCTCTTATTATCAGTTTTTGTTACTGATAAAACCAACAGAGAGAGAAAAGTAGCTTCTATAGGACAGGCAATTATTCAAGCTGTGCACCCACGAGTCTTAGTTGCACCGTTGCAGTTAGGGCTGGCAGTTCAATTACATTACAACACAAGCTCGAGATTTGTAGTTGAAGCAGTAAATCATATGGGATTCTGCAGCTCCTATTCAGAAGTTCTTCGTTTTGAACGTTCAGCTGCAGCAGAAAGAGGAAATACTATACCTGTCCTTGTGGAACCTTCTGAAAGTCCTCCGAAATTCATTCAATATGCAGCTGATAATATTGATCACAATATTATTACAATAGAGGGCTGTGGTACTTTTCATGGGATGGGCATTATCGCCACTGTGACTCCAACTGGAAAATTTTCAATGGTTATTAAGAAACGTCAAGTTTCATTTGAAGAACTGAGGAGGTTGGGGCAAATCCCAATAAAAACATATCATTCACCGGCCAGTGGGATGCGTTTCTTAAAGTATAATTCCATTAAGGAAATCGCGTACAGTGACCCATCTGCAAACCTGGATATTTTATTGAACATCTCACATCTACTCAGCAACAGTGTTCCAGGATGGCAAGGAGTATGCCAACTACTACATAAAGGTAACCACCCCGGTGTATCATCTGTCATCTTTCTGCCAATGATGGATCCAACAAATGAGACGTGTATTCTCTCAACACTGTTTTTTGTTTCTGACCATGCCAAGAGATACAGCCAGACCCCTATTATAACATTCGACCAGCCTCTTTCCCACAAAGTACTTTGCATCATAGCCAATGAATCACAGGATAGTCCTTTGAAGAAGGTCATTCTGAGACTAGGAGGCCTGCACACAATCATGAGTTTTCTTGGATGCATCGGTTTTTTGATGAGTGGAGCAGGCTTGGTTGATATACTTGAGATCATATATGCTGGAAATGCTGTAAAGCACATGCTTTCTGGTAAAGCTATTGCAAGAGCGATTCGTGGTCATCTTATTGTTTCATCAGTTTTCAACACGATTTTAGCAACGCAAGCCCTAGATGATAACAACGATTTACAGGCAGCTAGATCATTGTTTAATAAGCTTCTTAATGGGGAGCTTTCTGTTGAGGATGTTACACATAATGCTGTTGTCGAAATTGCAACCAAATTGCTGAAGGCCAAAGATTAACTTGAATTTTAAGGGCTCCTCGACTTTGGTTGCAATATTTGGAAATGTTCAACATCCTGAAACAATTCTTAAAAGCTGAAAGAACAGGAAATTGGCATCTACATCTTGCAATGGTAAAGGAGATGCTACCTTTTTTTGCAGCATGTAGCCATAATTTATATGCCAGTTCTGCATGACTGTATTATGAGAGAATGGTTGAGCTTGAATTTGAAGCTCCTGATTTATACACAGCATTTACAAATGGTCTGCATGTTGTCCGAAGAAGTGATAGGTTTTGGGGTGGCCTTTCCACTGATTTGGTAATTGAACAAGTTCTAATGAAGAATATAAAAGGTTTTCGGCGGAATGACCCATGGAAAAGGTATGACAGAACAGCAGCACCTTGTCTGGGTTATGTCACGCCCTATTTGCGCCCATTTGAATGAATGCATGCAGGACTTTGCTTCGGTGAAGCATGCAGCAAGTGAGCAACATGTTACTATGACCAGTTCAAGAATTGAACACGATAAAGGAGATACACAGAAAGTACTGGTATATGTAAAACAGCTCAATGTTTTTGAGCGAGACAGCAACCTGTGTAACATTGTCACGGGTGTTACTTATGGCAGTGATGTTAATCCTGAACTTGCAGAAGAAATTGGAAATAGAGATGACGGACAAAAGAGTCTCTGAGTTCTCTTTCAGAAAAAGCAACCTGGTGAAGGTAATGAAATCAGTTCAATCTGTTAAATTGAAAGAAGAAAACTTTGTTATGGATCCTGAACTATTGTTTCAGCGCTTGTTGCTTTGTGCTCAGACTAGTGGCGTGGATTTGCAGGAGGTGTTTCGTTATGAGCTTTGCTCATGCCCAGCTAATTTATTCAATAAGCATGGACTTATGAGGGAATCTGGGAAGTCGCAGCTTTCCAATTATATTAAAGAGCAAGTACCAGCCGTTGCTAACATGTCCGAAAATATGCAGTTTGTCATTGATGGTGGGTGGTTACTACATCGCCTTCCTTGGAGTCCGAATCATACATTCCATGAGCTGCTTTGTGCCTATGAGAGATATGTGCTAACAAAGTACGGCCAGGCAATAATATTATTCGACGTATATGGAGATACGTTTTCTACAAAATCAGAAGCCCGTCTAAAAAGAAACAGAGGTATTGTAGGACCTAAAGTAAATTTCATAACTTCTACCTCCATCGCCATCCAGAAACAATTATTTCTGAGTAATAATGAAAATAAATAAGCTGGGTGTAAAAGAAAGCAAGCTCATAGTGATGCAGACTTCATGGTCGTTTTGGAGGCAATTGAGTCGGCCAAAACTCATCCTACAGCCATTGTTGGCGAGGACACCGATCTTCTCATACTACTCCTTCCTCATTTTCAAGAAAACCAATTTGATATTTTCCTTTGCCAAGAACCTAAGAAATCTTCCAAAAACATAACTGTGTATGATATTAGGAAATTAGCGAAAGCTTTAGGTAATGACGTCTGCTCTCACATCTTATTTGCTCACGCCGTATTAGGATGTGATACCACCTCCAAACCATTTGGATTAGGATAACGTGACTCCATAAAGTTGCTAAGAAAATCAGGCAGCTTCAAAGAAAGTGCTGCCGTATTCCAAACTTCACAAAAATCAACAGAAAAAATTGAAAATGCTGGTCTTAATGCTATTGTAGAGTTGTATGGAGGAATAACAGGAGACAGCACGCTACATGATATGAGACTTCGAACTTTCACCTAAAAGGCAACAAAATCAACAATACATGTGAAACCAGAAGTCTTGCCTCCTACAGAGGATGCCTGCAAATTTCATTCACTCAGAGTATATCATCAGGTGCAGCAGTGGATGGGTATTCATATGGATCCATTACAGTGGGGATTTGAAGTGAAAGATGGAAGATTGGCTCCCATTAGAATGAGTCAAGCACCAGCACCAGATCATTTATTAAAATTTGTGAAATGTGGCTGTAGCAAGAGTCAATGTGCGACTCTGCAATGTATATGCAAAAGACAGGGAATAGTGTGCCCAGATGCGTGCACGGATTGTCGAGGAATAAGCTGTTGCAATTCCATGGAAGTGGACATGGACGATGATTGAAATCATACTATTCTTATACTGAGGAGTGCTGTTTGAATTTATCTCTTTAACAATTTCATTTGTCAGTGTCATATTGAGAAGTGCTATATTATCTAGTTGAAATGTGTTTATCCTTTACAAATGATGTTAAAAAAATGTAAATAAAAAATAATGTCAAAACCATGTTTGGCATATTAACATATAATTATAGTTGTTTATTGTATTAATCCCAATTGATATTATGGTCATCAGAAACAATTTTTGATGTTATTTTTGACTTTCCCGTCCCTAAAAACATATCAAATGATACCACACATGGGCATATAAACAGTTATACCCTATATCTCAAATAATGGGCAGCCATTTTGAAAAATCCGCCATATTGGATTAACGCGTCATGATAGAGTGGTAGACTTTTCACCATTGTTTTCTACGGAAAAATTTCAATAACAATCCACTCACAGAAATTGTATTGCAATTAGTTCTAGGTTAGCACATTTTTTAAACTAATTTGACTAGACTATATATGAACGTTTATTGTTTCATCATATATGATTTACGGGGAAAAACAACAAAGGTCTGGCTAAAGATGTCTCAACTGCCATACTTAAACACAGAAGGCAAGAACGAAGACGTTTCCCAGGATACAATTAACAGATTCACCTTTAGTGGAATAACAAACAAGCACTGGCAGTGTCTATGCCTTTGGTCCTGACTAGGCCTGGGTGTGAAATTCCACTGCGCTTGCAGAGTTTTCCCACTCCACGCAGCGTGCAGAGTTCTGAAAAACTCAGCAGAGTGGAGTTTTGTCCTTGACAAAGTTAAGTTGGCGAGTAAGGAAAATCTTACCCGAGTCTACCTCAGGGTGAGATTTCTCAATGTGGGTGGTTGTTGATGGTCGCTACCGCTCGAGATGAGAAATCTTCCGTTCGCGCTGAGGAAACTGCCACTCAAGTAGAACATCTACTCAAGTGGAAGAAATAAGCAGCGTCCTCTTGCGCTGCGCACGGTGCCATTCAAACTGATTTTACAGTGGGGACAAACACCTGGTGCTAAAAATCAGCATGACGTAACGCACTCCGCCGTTGTGGAACTCAGCGTAGTGCGGCTGAGTTTTTTAGTCACTTAGTGACTCCACCCAGACCTAGTCTTGACAGGGTTTTTATATGGCAATATTAGATGCATTTCAAATTTCATAAAAGAATGAGAATGTATGTATATTTTTAAGGTTCACATGTAATGCTGCTTGCATAGGTATTAGATTTAGTGAGTAACGGTGCTGGCAATCATATTGTGTCCAATACATACAGCATACACATAGGAAGAGGGTTCAGGTCAGCCTTTTTCCACAATTGGCTTTCGGCATTGTTAAACACACCTTGGATCATCCCACGGTAGCATTTTATTCTCTTGTCTTTCTGTTAACTTCGATATGTCTTTTTATTTTTTGTGGAATATATGAGGACATTGAAAAGCATACTCTATCATCGCACAATAAATTATTTATCTTATTCATGGATTGTATATATGAAGCAATTGTTTTGTTTTGCAGTGAAGCAATTATTTTTATATGCTTACGTAATTGGCAGACTAGAAGACATATGTCTCTGTCCAAAACAAAGATTTGAAAAACCAGTCCTCCTTCCACCTGGAGCACTATGAGATTGCTACTGGCAACCAAGCCAGGACCAGGAAAGCAGCAGTATTAATACACAGCTGGCAGATGTCCTCAAAGGTAAATGGAATTGCTTGAAATCTAAAGTGGCACTATATTGCAAAAAAATGTCCTCACAGGAGAATACAATGGGTTGGAAGGCTGAAGTTGAGCTGTACTACCAACAGACATCCTCACAGAAAATGGAGGACTACAGTTGTATTAGAGAGAAGACAGGTAAGCTCACATACATTTAAAATGTGCGGGGAGATAGGACTGGAACTGTGCTAAACAGTCTCTTATAAAAGATTAGTGGTAAAGGAAGGCAGGAAAGGGTATACAATACAGAGGATGGCAGCACATTCTGGGTGTCAGAGCTGCTTATGGATAAACACTTAATGGTTCCTCCAGTTCAATGTTTTCCCTGCATTTTGTTATTTGTAATTTTGTATTAATGTCTATACACAGGAGTATCAGTACAAGACAAAAACAAATCAATCTGACCTCCGTGCACAATTCATATATAAGCTTCAGGAGTTAGTTATGCAAAAATGGGAAACCATACTAAAGCTATTCAAAACAAAGGCATGAGTGCGCACTGTCAAAACTGGCATCTTGAGAACATGCATAAAGCCCTGCCCTGCATCTAGGCCCAAGTGTTCTACAGCCTCAGACAAGTGCTGGGAAGCTGAAGTATCCCTATGCAGCCTACAGATGTCCTCATAAGAAAGTACAATGGAGATGGGAAGCTTGTTGCACTCTACTGCAAACAGTTACCCTCAGAGGAGAATAGAGCACTTGAAAGCTGAAGTTGCACTATTATACCAACAAAGGCCCTCACAAAGAGTGCAGAGGAGATGGAAACAGAGGTCCTTAAAGACGAGTGCAATGTAGATGGAAAGCTGCAGTTGTGCTATACTACAAACAGAAGTCCTCACAAAAGAGTACATTATAAATGGGAAACTTGTTGTACTCTACAACCAACAAAGATTCTCCCAGAGACTGCAATGGAGATGGAAATCTTGTTGCGTATACTACCAACAGAGGTCCTCACAGAAGAGTACAATGGCGTCATAGTCCTTCCTGGGTGTGTACTTACACTATGGCAGAGCGAGGTATGCAAACGGAACACAACACTGACATCTTGAGAAAGTACATGCAACACTACTTTGCAGAAAGGTCCAAGTTTTCCTAATACAAGTACAATAAACAAACCTTATACCTCCTGCAAGATCACATTTGACATGGATTGACTTCCATCATTAAAATGTTCCTTTCCTTTAAGAAATTAGGATGTACACATCAATATATAATAGCAGGTGCACAATCATTCCGGGGTGACTAACATGTTTGATTTTTTGCAAACAATAAAATATATGTAACTGGAACACCAGTGTATCGGAAAGACGTACAAGGGTTGCAAAGCTGCTGCAGTTTCTCAAGTCATCACTTGAGGTCCCAAAGCTGGTTGCTATTGATGAGTCAGCATTTCAACTTACAATAAAAATCTTGACTAATAAGGAAATGGCTGATGACACCCTACTATATATAAGTGCTAGCAGTCACTGGGAATGGCAAGTGTTTAAAAAGTTCCATTATTGGGCAACTACTTTTTAGGTGTAGTCGTACATGTAAAAGGGTCAAATGCAGTCACTCAGAGTGAAGGTATCCAGTGGTGTGGTCCATTGACCTGTACTTTGTGTTGTTCTGCGAGGAAGCATTATTTGAGTGACTTTTAAACAGATCAATGGAGAAAGAGTGTTAATTGACAGCCTCTATACATTGTGTTCATTGTTTGTAAAACATGACATTGGCATACCAGCTAAAGCTGTCTTTAGGCCAGACCAAATAAAATCATAGGAACCCCCCCATCCGCCATGCAAAATATGCTAAGGAGCGCCAGAGATTTCGCATCCCATCACATATGTCAGGCTTTCCACACACAGATTAATGACAGTGGGTGCTGTTTCTGTCTACGCTCTTGAGCCGGGCTCCCTGAGGGTGTGGGGGATCCTGCACCACAGGGGCCGGAGCATTGTGGGTTACACCTCCCCTCCCCCCCCCCCCCCCCCCCCCCACGCTACATATTGTCACTCTGGTGAGTGCAAAGGCCGCGAATGGGATTATCTGCCCCTCAATGGTCCTAAACAATGTCTGCAATCTTAAACAAACCTTGCATGACGGCAGGGCACCGTGACAAACCCAGCCATAGGAGCAGCCGTAGCATGGCTGATTGACACGTCGAGGACACATCCGACTATATTTAGATGTCTCCGAGTTGCCACGGCACATCATTCTTGAGTTGGGTAATCATAACAGCTCACTGGAGCACATGCCGCCTGGCAGTCATGCTGAAAGATCATGCCACACTGATAGAGGCGCTCACGGGAAACTGTCTTTTCTTTTCCATTCAGTCTAAGGATGTTGACACTAAAGCGGCGGGGCCACCTCAACAAGCTGAGAAGCGCATTCACGTCCGACGTGCTGCTTGCGTATGCGATGACGCACAGAGTTGTCAGGTCTACTCCAGAGAGTGATAGCTTCCTTAAAGTGGATGACTGCACAGTTGGAAATTTGCATTCGCCCCAGTAACTGCCTCAATTCATGACGTCAGAGTTTTACTATTAATGGCGTACTTAAATATGCTCAGATGTATGCCAAACCATGCCATCGGTTTTCAACAGGGCAAGCTCTCGGTGATGCAGCGAGTGCAGTAAGTAGCCCTGGGGCCCAGGTGGGAGGGGCCGTGCTTGCCTTGCTCCAGGTTCAGTTACTATAATGCCGCAAGGGGTGCTAGAGCTTCAGCAACTGACCGGCTTTCTGAAGACACCCAGGCGGGACGGGATCCTGCCCTCATTATTTACCCCCATTTACTATTGGATGAGGGCCGCATCAGTCATCCAATTATAAAGCATCCTGAGTTTCAGGAAGTTCTCTAGGGAAGGAAACAAGGTGGCGAGCATCTGCGGTGTGCAGAGATTGGTGTGTGGAAGCTGGCCACCCATGCAGCAGCCTTAGCCTCACTCCTGACCTGGAAGGGTCCCTAGCAGCTGAGCTCTACTTCTGTGCCCGTTCCTCTGTGAGGCCTCCATGAAAAGACCCAAACAAGACCAGTCTGTCTTGGAGGGGACAAAGGTCACGGAATATATTAGCATTATGAGCAGTGCCACTTATGCAAAGTCTCTTCATGGCAGGAGTACCAGAGTTATGTCTTCTAAAACTCGAGGGAGCATGTTCAAATGTCCCTGACAGTGACGGGAGTGGATCATTGTTTCAGAAGATACTATGATCTTCTGGCCTCTTTCTAAGGGCACCTGTAACACCCTGTTGCTCGTAAAGTGGAACGCGCAGTGTTTTGTACACAGTATGTGATATCTTGGCCCTCATTATGAACTGCCTGAACGGGTATCACCAGACAGAACACTGCACAGCATGATTCTAAGACCCAGGATTACTGAGTATGGGAACACCAGGCCGCTCTTACCAGGTGTTGAGACGCATCCGGTGAAACCACAGGTGCTCCAGGCCCGAGACATACTGCAGAGCAGTGGCGGATGGTGACTTTTCAAAGTGGCGAGGCGTAAAAAAATGCCCAAGTGCATCATACATGTTTTCTGCATGGGTTTTATACGTGCTCAGCTCTACATAATGTGCAGCTACGCCTGACAGTAGTTGGGAAAAATAGGCCACAGGGCAAATGGCTTTAAGTCAGCTATCACAACACACACTCACACAGTCAAAACAGAACACACACGTACTAACGCAGACCACTCAACACAGCATGCATACACATTGGCACAGACAATACAGTAACTTCACTTATTCTTTCGATACTAGCCCTCTCTTCTCGCCAAAATTGCTTCTTTATCTGCCTTCGCTTCTCAGCAGTTTTCCCTCATCTTCCCCTCTCTCTGGTCAGTAATTCCAACTATCCTATAGTTCCAATAATCCCCACCCTGGTATCCTTTTAGCAGAATCTGCTGTACACTTTTCTCTGACTCTCCCACCCCGTCTGTGTCCTTCTGAGTCTGGTAGACACCATCTGCCTCCCTGCACATTCAATTGTACACTGTTTGAAATGATCAACTTTAGATAGCAATGCACAGCTCTGAGAGAACATTCTATACTTGGCCTCTTTACTATAATTGTACTTAAGTACTTTTCATCTGGGTAAGCATAGCTGCCAAGTTTCCTAGGTCAAAGCGTGACTAGTTAGGCCATGCTTGTTTCTTTCTCAGAATTCTGGGACTTGTGGTCTTGGTTTTATGCGGGTATATGACTATGAGTCTCAGATTATAAGAAAAAAGTCCAGACTGACCTAAATAGTCATGCATGGACCTTGGATCCTTGTAAGATTGGTACCTTCAATGTAGGTCAGCCTGGGCCCGGGGTCTGCACAGTAGTTCATATTGTTAATTTAAAGAAATATGGTGTAATCCTGCTGCCCCTGCCCCTTCCCCCAGTGGAAATGTTCACCATAAAGACACAGAAACAAGCAGAGTAAATAAATCCGAAGCCAACTCCAGAGAATAAGAACAACAAACTCGGGGCCACAGAGCCGGCCGGCCGGCCCTGAAAGAGCGGGAACCCAACCCCAACGCAATGAGCAAGAAAAAGAACAAGGAAGGAACCCGCTTGAAAGGAAAAACCCAGTGTAAATGCACAAAGCCATACCAAGCAAAACTTTATTTAAACATAGCTGGCCAAAGGGCACACTGCACAAACAGGCGGGTGTTGAGCATCAGAAAGAACCCGTATGCAACCATTACGTTATCGTTAATTTCAAGACAATAATATATATGCAAATGCAAGTACAAATGATCGTGTAATGTCTGCAATCTTACCTGATCGAGAAGTCCACAGGGGCTCAGAGGCACTGGGTCGATGCAGTAGTAGTGTTTAGCTTCCTTGCACCGTGCAGGATTTTTTACCGATCATTTTTCTCTGCGCGATGCTCTGCCTCAGAGGCTCAAGCTGCTGTCTACTGACGCCAATGCAAACCTATCCAATCCTGCAGCTGCTCTCATGAGAGAAGCGACAGAATTGGATGGGGCAGGATAACACAGTGCTCCTTTTGCTACTGGGAGTCTGTGTCTGCAGTCCCCGCTGTTAACATAGCTGCTGGATTGGTGCGGCCAGAAGTCCACATGTCAGGATGGCTGTCTTGCGACAGCCGGCCAATCCGACATGCGTACTCCACACTTTTTGCATCATCACTGCTTCTGCCTATCAATCAGCACAACAGGAATCGTCCCGCCCTCACACTCGCCAGTGCTGACATCATAAAACGGTAATGACATTTTATTTTATTTATCTGTTGTTGGGTACGGTTTATTCCTGCGTTTGCAGCAGGGGGGCAATGCTCCTCTGCCATCAAGGAAGAACCGCTGCTGCTGCAGAGGCGCTGCCCCGCACCCAATTGGGCCCTTCCCACTGTATCGGGGGAGGAGCTAAAGTTCCCTCAATGACCACCCCCGAAGGCGGTCCTGCATTCTGCCCTGCCACTACGGCAACCTCCAGAGCCCCAGCACGAGACCACTGTCAGCACCATCAGAGCAGGTGAAAAATTCGGGCAACCGCAGCTTCAAGGAATGGGACTAAACTTGTGGTTTTTGACTGAATAATTATGGATCCCGTAGATTATTCTGGTGACTTCATCTGGTCCCTGGCCCGGAGGATTGTAGGCGGAAACACTTGAATCTAAATTACCTACAATAAAATAAAGTCCTATCTCTGTCTTGTCAACAACATGAGGAAAAAAATTACAACACACGCCTTTCCCTGATTTACTTTCGTAATGATTAAAATAATTTGTATGCTAGTTACAATTGGCAAAAATCATTACATAGCAGGAAAATTGCCAAGCAAAAACCAATGACCCCTACTGACTTTAAAAATTGTGATACAAAGGAAGAGGTCTCGTCATCATCCACAAAATCTCCCTCCGATTGACAACCATCGACTTGTACGACACCACGCCCCCCCATGGAACATATCCACTTCTAGACCCAGACCAACCCCAGAACGACGCTCAGCGGAACAATCGCCTACAGACCACCTGGCCCCGGCACCTCGTTCACCAACGCCATCTTCGACCTCATTGCACCCCACGCCCTCGCCTCCACAGACTACATACTACTCGGAGACCTGAACTTCCACCTGGACAACCACAGCGACCCCAACACCACCTCCCTCCTAGAGTACATCACCAACATAGGGCTGAAGCAACTTATCTCCGCCTCCACCCACACAGTGGGACACACACATCTTCTCAGGAGGAAATAACATCATCTTCAGCCACACCATGGAACTGCTCTGGACTGACCACCACTGTATCCATTTCTCCTTCATTAAACCCACCGCACTGCCTCCCATGCAGAATCTGGAACAAAGTCTCTGAAGAACACCTCACCTCCGCCCTCACCTGCACTCTAGTTCCAACTACGAGAGACGCCAACACCGCAGTGAGCAAACTCAACCAATGGATGGCCAACTGCACCAACACACTCGCCCCCCTCCAGAACAACACGAGACGACACAACATGAAAGCTGACTGGTTCACAATGACACTCCAAGAATCCAGGCGCTTCTGCCGGCGACTGGAAATGACATGGAGAAACAGCAAAACCCCGGAAGCACGTTCTAACTACAAAACAGCCACCACGGCACACCACCAACTGATCGAATCCACAAAGAAAAACTTTCTCCAAGACAGAATCCTCTCCAACGCCCATAACTCCAAGGAACTCTTAGCCATCATACACGAATTTGCCAAACCCAACAGCGAAACAACCAACGTCCCTCCCTCCCAAGACCTCTGCTCCTTCTTTCACCTCAAGATCAAGACGCTATATGACAACTTTGACGGCCGAGACCTCTACACCGCCCCAACCCCCACCCCCAGCAATGCCATACAACAGAACCTTCTTACCTGGACCTCACTCATGACAAAAGACACCCTAAAGACCATGAAGAGCATCCGCCTCGGAGCACCTTCTGCCCCCTGCCAACTGCACATCTTCCACAGAGCCGCTACAGCTATCGCGCCTGCGCTATATCGAACCATCAACTGCTCCCTCGAGACCATCACATTCCCCGACAACTTGAAGTGCACCGAAGTCAACCCCCTCCTAAAGAAGCCCTCCGCAGACCCGACGGACCTCAAGTACTTCAGGTCCATCTCACTGCTCCCTTTCGCAGCTAAGGTCATCGAAGAGGCCGTCAACAACCACCTAGCACACTTTATTGAAACCAACAACATCCTGGGCACCTCTCAATCTGGGTTCCACAGCAACCACAGTACCAAGGCCGCCTTTCTCGCTGCCACAGACGACATCCACACTCTCCTCGACCAAGGGGAAAAGGACAAACAGCAGCCCTCGTCATCCTGGACCTATCAGCAGCCTTCAACACCGTCTCCCACCGCACTCTAGCCACCAGATTCCACCACCCCGGCATCCAAGGTAAGGCCCTAGACTGGCTATGATCATTCCTCACAGACAGAACCCAGATAATAAGGCTCCCGCCCTTCCCTTCAGAACTGACAGAGATCAGATGCGGAGTACCCCAAGGATCCTCCCGCAGCCCCACCCTTTTCAACATCTACATGACCTCCCTCGCTCCCATCATCAGAAACCACGGGTTTCCAGCTGATCCTTTCCCTCACTAAGGAACCCAACATCACCAGGCACAACTTCCAAGAAGGAATGAAAGCCGTCGCAACCTGGATGAGGAACAGCTGCCTGAAACTCAACTCAGAGAAAACAGTAATGACCATTTTAATAATTTATCTGTTGTTGGTAAAGGTTTATTCCTGCATTTGCAGCAGGGGTCAACGCTCCTCCACCCTCAAGGAGGAACCGCTACTGCTGCAGAGGTGCTGCCCCGCACCCAATCTGGCCCTTCCCACTGCAGTGGGGGAGAAGCTAAAGTTCCCCCAATAACCCCTCCAGGCGGTCCCGGAAGTCATTATCCTCGGCTCCACCCCCTCTGCATGGGACGACACCTGGTGACCCCACCCTCGGAAACCCACCCGCCCCAATAGACCATGCATGTAACCTCAGCATCATACTAGACTCATCACTGACCATGGATCGGCAGCTCAACACCTTCTCCTCCACATGCTTGAACACCCTCCGTATACTACGCAAGAAATTCAAGTGGATCCCCCCGACTCTAGGAAACCGGTTACTCACGCACTCGTCACCAGCAGACTGGACTATGGCAACGCCCTCTATGCCGGAATCAACAAAAAACTCTTCCGCAAACTCCAGACTGTTCAGAACGCCGCAACCAGACTAATCCTCGATATCCCACGGCACACCCACATCACCCAACAGCTCTGCTACCTCCACTGGCTCCCTGTCGAAAGAAGTATAACTTTCAAGCTGCTCACGCATGCCTACAAGGTCCCAATTCCTCAACGACCCCATCTCCTTCCATGCCCCCAAAAGAAACCTCCTCTCAGCCGACCTCTCCCTAGCCACCGTCCCATGCTTCCACAGGACCATAGCAGGTGAAAGGTCCTTCTCCTACCTCGCAGCCAAGACCTGGAACGTTCTGCCCTCCACCTCCGGCAAAGCCAGACACTGCACCAATCCAGGAAGGACCTCAAGACCCGGCTTTTCGGATGACCCCACAGAGCTGCTCACACCGACCCCTCAGCGTCTTGAGACCCTAACAGGTGAATAGCGCGCTTTACAAAACCCTGATTGATTGATTGATTGATACCAAGTGCAAATACGAAACTGGCACGAGTAAGTGTGAGAATGTGATTTGCCTAGGATCACACAGTTGTGTTATGTGAGGATGTAGGAAATCACACGCAAAATTGCTGAAGTTATTAACTTACTGCCACCGCACTAGAGGGCAACAGCTGCTGACGAGTATCCTGGTACATGCAGATGGCGCAGGCCACACAGCTGTGCACATTGACGAGCTACTGAGTGGACATGGAGAGGGACGGAAACCAGATAGATCTGTATGCTGTCTATAATCTAGAACATTTCTTTTGAAGAGTACTGTAGCAGCGGTAAAACACCCATTTATTAGGACTGGCATTTTTGTATTATGTGGAGCGCGTGGCTCCCGTGACAGGAGTCCTTGGGGTGTAGAGTTGTATGTGGGCAGAGCAATTAATTATTTTGTGCATTTACATTTGCCACAATCTGAGCAATACATACTTCCACTAGTGCAGACACAGACTGACCATTCGGAAATATACCTACTCACTCACAGGCCCACGCCCCAGAATGGCTGGTATAGCAGGGACAGAGTCAGTCTCATGCCAAACATAGCCAAATTGTTCTGGTCTCTAGTAGTAATAATTTTTTTAGTGGAGAACCTGAGAGTTCAATCACATTCTAAGATGTTCATTACGTATGATAGTGCATGCTCCAGCTCTATCCACATGCACTGTCCATTCTACCACTGCAGCATTTTCCCTGTGGGTTGCAGGGTAGAAGGATGCTTTCAGAGCTGGATGAGCTGCCATAGCATAACTATGAGACCCCCCATGGCCCTTATTCACTGCAGCGTCCTGCGACGTGGGGCTGGTGTGAACATTTTTAGTACGGATGATTCTGGTTCCAGCAGACCCTATCTCTATCCTCCATGTTGGAGAGTTCAAAGACGTGTGACTGAATTTGGCCCAGCTTCTCAAATACAGCATCCTGTTGTAACATCTTCCAATTTAGCCCTGCACAAGTGCATGTTCATATAACGGGCAACAGTCTGAGTTCAAAGGTAACCTCATTATGAAGGCCTCAAGTCTCTTGGAAGAAAAGAGAACAGAGCAAGTGCACAGTTTACTGGGACCCAACCCATTTTGGAGGCTACATTAATCAAGCAGGATTGGACTGGGGCAGAAAATAGGCCTAGACACCAAAATAAAAGTAGTCCACATTTATGAACTGAGCAGTAATCAATGTGGCCAACGTTTGTAAATATAATGCAACTCTAGGCTTTTGAAGACATGCTCTCTGGGTTGTCTCTGAGGGGCAGGTAATCTCAGGCATTTGTATTTACTGCAGATAATGTGTGTGGGAATATCAGAGAAATGTGGCAGAGAAATTAATTATATTCCGTCCCTATGAAAAAGATGAAAAAAATAGCACAGCTTTGCTGTTCTTCCCATGAAATCCGATTGGTCAATCAACCCTGCATGCGATTAGATAACAGCATTCGCAGCATTTCACAGTGTAATATGAAACTGTCACCTAGTTTTTGTTCAAAGATATTCACAACACTAGCCCACACATAGCCACAAAACCAAGCCCACACACTGACCTTCCAACTGGGCTATGTGGCTCTTCCAGATTGCAATATTAACCAATTTGACGCTGTACTCAAGACATATTCATGAATTGCTTGCAGACTTATGCATGTATTCGTTTGGAACTTATGGAGTCAATACATGTCTGTTTTTAGAGATGCATAATTCAATTTAATCTTTCTTTATTGTGGAGTACTGGTGTTGCTATTAGTTTAGTATGTGCTGTGTCACCAGGGCCCCAGTGTGCGTCAGGTTCACTACCGCCTATGCAAGGAATTTTCTACCCTATGGGAGATACTGGGATGGGGTGCAATTTCCTTGCCTGCATTAGGGCCCATGGCATCCTTGCCACAGCCCTAGTAATCGAGGGGCTAGAAAAAGACCAAAATACCTAGGTTTGAAGGCAGCACATAAGTATCCTGCTTGAATAAAGTAATTGTCGAATATTATAGCGTTTATTGATGCAATTATTTGCAAAGATGCAAAACGTCAGTCCATATTGTATATTAACTGCATCCCTAGTAAACAAAGAATGAAATAATGAATCAAAATGTTTCAGTGTTACAATCAAGATGGATTTAACAGAGAGACACTCAATACATCTCCTGAAAGACAAGCTCCCCCAAACTGCTAACAAATTAATTGTTTTTAGAGATAATATACAGCTTTTCCTCCATCCTGTGAGCTGCAAGTGCAAAATAGAGGTATGACTGGTAAGAGCTTCTTTTGAAAAGGGATTGACAAATATGCTAATTCAGTAATCGAAAAGGAAAGGGGCGTGGTGCTGTGTTCTTGACTTGCAAGGTGAAGAGATGGCGGGTGATAATCTGCACAGTTGGGAGTTGAACCCGCGCACAGATGTGAAAAATTCAAACGGGTGTTGTATAGGAGCCTACTACACAATGTGAGTCAGTTTTTATGAAGTGAGACATGCAAAGTAGACAGATTCCACAATGCGGGTTAATGTGCATGCGATAGCAGCCAGAGCATTTGCAAAGGCCTCGTTTTGTTATAACTCCTCTAAGTTCCTATCTCAGCCTTGGTATCATGAAGAGGATCCATCAGTGCCTCATTTTGCTCAGTATTAAAAATGAAATTCATTAGTGAGCTTATATTTTTTCATATACATGCAACAAAGATGATCTTTTAAAACGTATTTTATCTATGCCTGGGTTATGGCAGCCCCACAAACTCATTTTGCCAGACACTTGTCTCCTCCAGTTATTGTAATTAGATTTCTTAAGATTAGAGCTGTCCAGCAATAGCTGTGAACAACCCTCATTTCAGTTGTCTTGGAGAACAAAACCCTGCTGGCACAGCTGACTTCCTATAAAATTCCTGGCGGGAAGATTGGGGAGGGCTAATTCCATAACGATTATACTTATCTAAAGAATGTGAGGGGGGAGAAATTGATACCAAATGGCCACACAAAGAACAGACAGGAAGTCTGGAAGTTTCTTGTTTATGTAAAAGCAGAGGTCTAGGTCCCTCTCAGTCAAGGGTTAATAGGAAACAAGACCAGTTTCAGTAGGTTTTCTATGTTTGGGTAACGGGAGATACCTCATTGTAATATACAAGCTCATGTGAAGCGTGGCAAACAACCAACAGCTGAAATAGCCTGTTGCCACTTTAGAAAACCAGACTTGGGATTTCTGAACTCTTTTAATCATAAACCAGAAGGAGTGCTGAAAAGATAAGAAGAGTCCAAAGTGAATACTTTGTAAAGTTTAGTTCACTGCCTTCCACCAACTCCTGCTCAGTTGTCAGTATATCTTGAGACCCCAGTCCACCTGGATATCAGAACATTGACTCAAGCTGCGACCAGAAGAAGAAGAACACTCTCTAAAGCAATCAAACACCACATTACCACCCTGCCTCACCCTCATATCCCACAGTTGACAGACAAGCATCATGTCATCAGCCACTTATTCAATAAAACAAATACACCCCATCTGACGGTGCACTGACAACACCAATTTCCTCTGACACACACTCCTCCCTGCTGGTCCCCCTGAATAGCTCTCTTGCAAACCCCTGTCCCTCAAAGACCTTACTGACATCCTCTAAATGCACATAACCATCACCTATGAAGATGATGTCTCACTGTTATCCCTCCTCAAGGCCCTCTGTGAATAAGCTCTCTCTCTCCAGCTCACCATCATCAATAGCTGCCTCACTCAAGGCGTTTTCCCTAAAGCAATCATGATGGGCTAGATCCTCCTACTCCTGAAGAAACTCACACTAGACTAGACCTTGCCATGTACATGGCCATCACTCATCTACCCTTATTGACAATATAATTGAAAAAATCAGTGTATAAAAAAACTTCAAGATCATACCACCTCAAACCGTGTCCTGCATGACTATCGATCCCACTTCTAATCACAATGAAGCATGGATAGAGCTACCTTACAAATCAAAGATAATACCCACACATAAGGCAACTTCTGTCTCCTGATATCCCAGCTGCCTTCAACACTGTCAAACCCCCAGCTCATCCACATCCTGAAGCCTACCATGGAATCCACAGGTAAGCCTGTCACCAGTTCTACTCGTATCTATCCAACTGTTATGCGGTCACATCAGGCCCATGCGAGAAAAAGCTCACGTTTAAAGTTGACATGTTTTCTTGAACTTTGACACTTGACACACATTGGCTTGCATACCTGTATGCGATAATGTTCCATAAAATAACTTTCCTTACATTTACACATCTTCGTAGGCATGTTATCAGAGCCTTGAACATTCTTATGAAAGATAAAGTTTACTGCGCAAAGTGTTGCTGTTTGTTTTTATTCGCTTAGGGACACCTCTATCAGGATAGAATAAATTATAGCAGTTTGACTGGGGCTTTGGCATTGCGACATGGGGGAAGTTTAATATATAATAAACATCACTCCTTTGTTTAGTTAGACAAGCGTTTCACTGACACTTTCGAGGCCTTCCTATGCCAGAATTCCAGCCCAGCTTTATCCTGTTTACCTCCTGAGAAGGCTCCCAAATGAAACAAACCAATAGTGGACTGGAGAGTTAGATCACCCTCAGAGAATCTGGCAAGATCACCCACCCTAGGCACAGTAGGATAGGAAGCGCTAGGTAGAAGCATAACTATAATTATACTCATAGGCAAGCGTATAATCTATGTAACAGCACTTTGGTTGAACTGTTCATTTTCTTTACCATCCTTGTGATGCTGATTACTCTGTTTTGTTTCCTTCTATTGAAAATTGAAGTGCACATATTTTACAGAATAATCTTATTGCTTCAATAAATATTTGAAATGCCAATTTGAGTATTTCTTGTGTTTCCCTTTGGGCATGCCAAACAAAAGAGCTTTAGATCTGTTTCAATGATTTCCCTAGGGGATTCAGGGTTGACATGTTCTGAGGTTGCACATACCACCTGTTACCTTGCTAGGTTAGGAGTACAAATGGTGCACTGAGAGATAGCCAGGACTAGGGCCAACATATCCCAATGGTGTACATGGACTCAGTCTCGTACAGTTATGACGTTTATGTTTCCCAACAAACGCACAGTTTTACGGAGAAAGTATGAGCCATATGACACAACCATGACCAGTTCATTCACGTAGGCACCTCCAGGTACCAAATGATCCTGATCACCTGCAGAGATCTCCATGGTTTCATCTTTCGCCTGTCATCTTCCACCTCTGCTTATAGCTCCTTCCAGCTCTCCTCACAAATAACAACATCATAAGTCATTAATAAGCAATGACAGATAATTATTTTTGAGGGTCTCCTCTGCTCCAGTCATCACACACCTCAAACACTGCCTAAACCTCATCTAGACCTGGACTTCCAGCATCTACCTGAAGCGTACAATGACCAAACACAATTCATGCTCTTTACCAAGAACAACAACTAATCCAAACCTGGCTCAACGATATGAATCTGGAAGGATTTTAATTCAACTTTTATCCAATGAGAAGTTTCTCAGATTCACCGTGGACACTGATCTCATCCTGAAGGAAGACATCACCAAGAAAATGGGTACCAGCTATCTCTTCTAAACTATGGGAAACCATTCCACGCAGAAAGAGACTTCAGAACTGCTATTCAAGCCTTGTACTCTCCCATCTAGATGATGACCATGCCCTGTTCAACTACAGCCCAGACTCAATACTGCCTCCTTTAATTGCATCCTGCATGCAGCAGTGACACAAATGACCATCTTTTATGCAGTATTCCCCCAGATTTTTGCATTATTTGGCTGAAACCAGTTTTGCTGCCCATAGGACTCTGCATACTTTTTACTCTTGCTAACCAGTGGTAAAGTGCTTGTGTTCTCCTTCTTAAACATGTTAGAATTAGCACTTTTAATTTACTTGCACATCCCTAGTATATGGTACCACATGTACCTAGGGCCTGGAAAGTAAATGGTACCAGTTGGCTGCAACAGTCCTTGTGCCACTCATGTCTCCAAGCCTGCCATTTCTGGCTGGGTGTGCAGTTTTTAAACTGCCATTTAAACATGTTAAAATAAACATTTCCCAGACCTTCCTTTTTAATACTTATAAGTCACCCCCTAAGGTAGGCCTTAAAAGCCATTGGGCAGGGTGCATGGTGGCGAAAAGGTAGGACATGTGTATGTAATGTTTTACATGTCATGGCAGTGAAAAACTTCTGAAGTAATTTTTCATCATTGCAAGTTTGGCTCTCCTGTAGGTTAACAGTGATCTTTACTTTTACCTTAATAATTCATAAATTCAGTTTGGGAATAATTAGACAAATGTCTCAAGGACTCATTTTACTTCCAACCTAATGACCAAGTCACATTTTATTGTAGTTGAATTTATATCGCACCTACTACCGCTGACGAGGCGTTGAAGCTCTTTTTGGCAAGTAGCACGCTACTGCGGAGCCCAAAGGATTAGTGGTGGATTAGTATGGGGAAATATAAGTTGTTAATTTGAATATGCTACTGTTTTAGAAATACACTTTTAAGAAGTTGGCATGATCCTGCCTTTTCTGCCTTAAACCCAAAGGCTTTCCTCCCAGTGTCCAGCTGTCACCTTACCCCTAATGGCTTCCCTGTGATGAGATGTGCATTGCTCCCGGAGAGTGGACAAAGGGCTTTAGGCATGGGGGTAGGGACTCCTCCCCTGACAGGATTGTTTGTTGTGCCCTGCCCCTGCCCGAGCTTCAAATGATGCCTACCTCGTCACTGGCAGATGAAGCTCAAACCTTGGGGAGGACTGCCTCCCTTTTGTTTCTCTAGACAGGCTGGCACCAAACCCAGTGGGAGCAGAGGCACTGACCTGGAGTAGAGTGGACACAGATTTGCCCTTCACCCACAGGCTGGCACCACCATAAAACAGGACCCCACAGACCTCTCCTCAAAACCTTCTTGGACCTATGTGGAATCAGAAAAAAGACTGCCCTGCTCTCTGAAGAACCTGAAGGAAGACTGGATCTGCTTCACTGGACCCAGGAGCCCAGAAGTGACTCCAAGGATTAATTTGCTGGCCTCCTGTTTAAGCTACAATGACACAGCAAGCTTCCAGAGTCCTTTACCCTGTAACTGCCCAGCTGATCAGTGCCACCTGGACCTGCCCTGGACAATGCTACTGGGCCCCTTTGGAATGAATCCTAACCCCCCAAGTGGTGCACTCCCACATCCTGTACCTTTGGCTGGTGGTAAAGTGTACTCATTCTGTTCCAAACTGCAAGAAGAGGAACTTAGAAACGTTTTGCCCACTTTCTGCCTGGAGAACTGAAAGAGGCTAGGCTCGCCACCAAAGTCGCAGTCGCTGATGTCGAATCACCGGTTGGTCTCAGCTTGCTGGCTTGCCCCAATCTAGGAGAGCTGACTTCCAAAAAAGTTTCTGAATCCGAACATAGAGGGATTCATGAGGACTGATGCCGAGCAGCATGTGACTGACATCGAGGCCTTCCAGGCACAGACTTTAGACTTCACCTGCTCAGAGCTTTCCTCCTTCATCGACACCTGCACCAGGACCCCACTTTTCAACAAGCCACCGTCGTTGAGCCCTGTTTCAGATCTGGCTAGCAGCTTGCCCATGGATGGCTCGCTAATGCCACTTTTTCTCCATATAAGTTTCTAAGTGAGTAGGTAAACCATCCACAGGAATGAAGCTGCTCCTTGTATCCAAGGCATGCTCCATCGTAGTCGGCCTTAAATTTTGACTTTGACACACTCTAGTGTGGGAGAATCGTGGTTGGAGCTTTGTGCTTTTTGGCGCTATTTTTAATTCAAATTTTAAACATTCATATCTCCAGTTTTACTTATTGTATTTTTTTCTTTTTGGTTTTATTTTATTTATTAAAATATTCTCAATTTTTCTAAATTGTTGCGGGATTGTTCTAGTGGTGTGTTTTCACTTTATAGCTGTTTGAGTACTGCATAAACCCTTTACATATTTCCTCTAAGGTAAGCCTAACTGCTTTGTGCAGGGGGTTAAGCACAAGTTTATTTAGTGACTTTAGTGGTTCACCCTGACAAGGATTGTGATCATCATTTGAGGTGGGTTCACACGCCCCTCAACTAGTACTCCAATTTCTTACAAGCAGCATCCTCATCAAAGGCTTCAAGAAATATGATTACATCAACCCCACCCTGATGGAACTCCACTGGTTGCTCTTGCAATCTAGTGCTATTTTCAAAAGCAGTTGCAACATCTACAACTCAGCCACAGCCAGGACCCTCTCCAGTAGCTGTTGACACATCTGCAGCCAATAAATCATCAGACTAGAAACAAAGAAGTGAAAAAGGTAAAATCAAGGCAATAGGACTTCTTTCATTTCTTTAAAGAACATTCCACTTTCTCTCTTAGAAACTAGCTACACCTACAATGATATGATGACCGTGTCTTTGACTTGAACCCTATGAATGCCCCTCTGCTTTTCGGCTAGGTTGTACTTCATAAATACCACATGCATACATATATACATCACCTGGAATTTGTTGAAGCAAAGAAGGAGTAAAACCATATTCAGTCTATCCCTGCTGACCGAGAATGACTGAGGAATTGGATCCTGCTTTCACTTGAACCCAAAGGTCTGGATGTGGTTCTCTTGATGTCCAGAGGAAAACCAAGGACACAAAGGACATCTAGGGAGCAGACCAGCTGACTAGTTGGTGAGTGAACTGTACCTGAAGTCTTGCAGTAGAAAGCGATTTAAGCTGTCTGCAACTATTATATGTGCTCTGGTACCCTGGCCGCTGGCCCTGAATGTTGCAGAAGTTTTGGAGTTACCAGGAGTAAGTTACAGTTTTCTGTGAAGTTGGGACCGGACTGTTGTTTTTAGCCCTAAAGGAGAAGGGTAGACAAGTCTCTCTCTCTTGAATTCATGGTATTGTCGCCCAGGGAAGTTCTTGAGAGTTTGTGAACACCTTGAGCAACAGGACTGAAGAATGGAATGTTTCACTAACGGTAAAAATGAACAGATATTTGCTGCAAAAAAGGATTTAGGTAGTATTTTGAATAGAAGGTATTTACCTAAAAACTGAACTGTTTAAGACCATTCTTTAGGGGGGGTCTACTTTGTTTTTTGAAAAACACATACTCATAGATTAACTGTGACTTTTGAGGCATTCTATGTTTTCTAAAGAGTTATTTGTCTTCTTTTAAATCTATAATTCCTTGCCCAGTCACTATTATTGTTATCTAGGTGTCATTTTATTCATTCAATTTTATTATTTCTTAATTAATTGGTTTGGGATTTAATCTGTTCCCTTACCTAATGCTGCTTTGATGTTGCCAAAACACTTTAAACAGGTTTTCTGGGAGAGAAACATATCACTTTAAACCACATGCACTTATGCTATGCCTGGGATTCCTCACTTAAAGCGCCTTCCTATTATTTGGATATTGGGTTAGACAATTTTGAGGGAATTTATTTGCAACTCTACCCCCACTGTAAATATTTCAGTTTGTCAGTGGGAGAGATTGACTTATATAAGAGTTTTCAAACTGATACATACTTGTGCTGGGTTGTTGGCATTTCAGAGCTGGTCATATGATATATGAACGTTGGATTGCATTCTTATCCACTCACAGTAAACATCCCACAAAGATTGGCAATGTAATCTCGTTTTCCAAGTAAAATAGCACAGCTGTTGACATGTGGGATGTTCCTTATCCTGTTTCCTCTGAATGGCTTGTATATATTAACTTAATTATTCAATCTCTCAACCAAGATGACCAATAACACACTGAAGATTTGTACTACAGTAGCTGATATTTTGCAACCCCTGTGCACACTCCTCTCTAATTACATTTTTAAGAAATCCATTTGTACATTCGAGTTCTTCAAACATTCTTCTAACATTCATGTAAATGTGTGAGAACATTTAAAATCTCAGGTTCACTTAGTTGTTTATTAGATAGTACGCAAGATAAAAAAGCCAACAGCATCCAGGATGCCAATTAAATTCATTTGCACAAACAAACAAAAGTACGCAGAAAAGAAAAGCTGTTAACAAACATAAAAAATTGGGTCTGAGAACATAGACCTAAGGGCTCCATGTGTGATTCTAATTTTCCCATATGATAACAAGAGTTCTTTAATTTTGCGGTGTTGCTTACTTAAAAAAGAGTAAATTAATAAAACAGGAGGCAAGTCCCGTAAACCATTTTACCATAAAGGGCGTTTTCCATGCCGCACCTCTTTGCCTGACCACATACCTCTAATAATCAGTTAATAAACACATTGGCACCTATCCTGGCATATTGTCTCAAATTGTTTCATGCCAGTATAATGGGTTCAATCCGAAGCATAACTCTGCTCTAGAAATGTCCCTTTCAGTCATGTTTTAAAGACCGCCAGTGAAGGACTACTTAACAAACCCTGTCTAGTCAGATCAAACTTTAAGACCTCAGTTTGAGGGCTCATTAGTCTTTGACAATCACAACCTTTCGGTGTAATGACCTTAGTGCAACTTCTCCTACTAACACAAAGTTAACAAGAAAGTAATAGCCCTGATTGTGTCACATGGATGGATGGGGGATTATTAACAGATTAATGACAGACTGAGACCATTCACTGGATTGTAAGGTAAAACCTCCAGCCTAAGAAATGTTGCAAACTGTAGCTCAATAGATATGAGCAGCAGATTATAAAAGCACTTTTTGATGTAAATCATTGTCCTCAAAGAAATTAACAAGCATTGTGAAATTCAACTAAGCTCATACTAAGAACACAAACTCCAGTCTCAATTTAAAACACTATGAAGGTGAAAAGTAAAGGTTGAAAGATTTTCAAGTTGATAAAGGGCATACTTGCAGGGGCAACATTTATTCTTCTTTAGATAGAAATGGCTAATATTTTGCCTCACTGTAACTCAAGAAACATGTAACTAAGTTTTACATAAACTGCTCTTAAATGCTGAGCTTGCCTCCTTAATCAGAGTCGGCATTTTATTTGGATTAGTAATTTGAATCGAGAGTGTGAGGGTGATATTAATGACTTGATAGAGACTGCTGACAAAGTGCAATACAAAATACACGTGCTATGGTGAAAGTCTGTGAACCAACTCCCCTTCAACTATCCCATAATGAAACCCCATATCCAGGTATTCAACACAGCCCCTGGTCGCAGTAGAAAGAGGAGGCGACTTTTCACAAAACACCAGCAAACAAAAATGCTAGACAATTGCACTTGGTACCTCGTAGGGGTAGGCTTCATTCGGCCAGCTCTGTGTGAGAACATTCCTACACATGAACATTAGGGAAACAGTTCGGCGACAGCAGGGCTTGGCTTCTAGGCAGCAAATGCTAGCGTAGTTAATTTGCAATTTTTAACAACCTAAGTAGAGCTGTCTGCATTTTTTTAAAGCAAGAATAGAGGCAGAGCAACAGCAGGTACTACAGATAGTAAGAAAACAGGAGTCTCACTCAATAACACTGGAGCAGTAGTGGGAAAAAGACAATACATCAGTCAAATGTGTCAAGAATGAAAGACAGAATTATCAACGGCAGGTTGGCACAAGGAACCACACATGATCCACTTTCACATAGTACAAAGCCAAGCGTCTGATAATAGTGAACACCTTTCTCTACACACTTGAGGTGGATGATCGGTACTACCTGCAACTCTCTACTCTGACCCTTACGTAATGAAGTGAATATTTTTAAAACATTGGCTTCATCTTTGATGGTGATCAACAGATTTCTCTCACCAGGAGAAGAATCAGTGCCATTAAATTAGACATTGAAACACTTGCTGTGGTCGATATTTAAATTGGCGTGCTTCCCTACTTTCATCCTAGCATTAATTTATCTTTCTCAAGCAAAGTAATACAGATAGTCTGATTTGCTAACCTGAAAAGTTGCTCGGGGACTGGATTCTTGTATTCCAAATAGTTATGGAACATAGTCTGCACTTATCTGAGTGGAAGTTGTTTTACTTGGATGGAATGCATTTCAACCATAGGATGCAGCTTTAGTACAGAACCAGACAGATATTGGGTGCTATCCAATGGAGGTCCTTATTTCTTAAGAACAGGGACTTATAGGTAGTTATGGGTTCATGTGTGCATTTATCAGACCACTGCCCTTTGGCACCTCAAATTATCTTTGCAGTCACTACTTCAATTTATGACATTCAGTAAAGCATACAGGCCTATTTTGAGATCCCAATGGATGTAGGGTGGCTTCAAAGTCTCCCCTTTATTCATAAATTCTAAAATTTACTCTTCTATTAATATATGTACTATACCGCAATGTCAAACAATTCTAGATTAAACATTGCAATGTTCTGTGCCCGATGCAAGGGATATTATTTTCCTTTATCCTGCTATAAATTATGCTGATGCTCCCTTGGGTAGGGGCTTACTTTAGTATAAAAAGTGTCAGTGCTGTGACAATAAAATTGGGGAGGTTGAATCTAATTGGAAGGTCTCAACATTGTGAATTCTCCAAAAATGTGAGCAGTTACTGAAAAAGTTGTTCTATGTCAGTGAGAATGATTACACTTTTACAGTGCACTATCCACTGGGTTGTCTACTGGTGCTGGTGATAGGAGTTAATATTGATTTCTATCCTTGAAATTTATGAGGTCAGGAATTCTGAATTTGAGGAAGGACCTTGGATAAAATGATCCTTTTTTCTTATTGGTTGGATAGAAATCTAGCAGTCTATTGTTACATTTTCAGAATTAATAGGCTAAATATATGCATCATTTATTTATATTATTTACAACACTTTTTAACATATTATCTTTTTCAAGTGCCATTATCCGGTCTACTTTTATCAGCTAATAAACTATCTTCAGAACTTTTTAATACATTACCTTTTCCAAGTGTCATTATCCAATTATACTTTTACCAACCATTGAACTATCTTCAGGACCATGTCATCAATTCCCATAAACATTCTGGCATGTACTATCAAACGAACACTCCTTTTATTTTCCTTTATATTGTACTTCATTTGGTCTTCTAATATTTGTTTTAAAATGAGGCCTTGCCTTAAGTCTTGAAATATATGTGCACTTGTAGCAAGCAAGTGGTCAGGTATTTTACCACACAACATTGATACATTTTTGTAATATGTGCTGTCCTTAATACATATTAGTAATTTTGAAGCTGAATATTCCTAGAATAATTGTCGAATCGTATTAACAAAGAAACATTAAAAATTATATTTCTTACAGCGATGTGTCAAACATCCCATTAAATTGTTTTCTGAAAAATTAAGTTCCTATCTGGTTATTTCAAAATTCCAAGATTTACTCATGCAAAATCAAGGTTTCGTCAGAAAGCATCTTAGACTTGATTCTTTCTCCTTGATATTTGAAGCCTTAATTGTCAAAAGTATCCAATACCCACAAATTGCTGCATATTGGAAGAATTTACCTATCATACTTTCATTATTTGACAATATATTTGGAAGTTATCAGGAATCATTAAAAAAATGAGGTTTGATTTGTCCAAAATATTTTTCACATTTTGTATACTTTTTACAACTTTTGTTTTGCATCATTTGGAGATGGTAAATACAGTGTGCACTCTTTAGAACCCTCAACTTCTGCCTCTTCCTCTGTATGTATCCTACATTTACTCATTTATTCTATTCCCGTATTGCTCCTAGCCTCTTTCCCTTGTAGTGCTTTGAGGTCGTTTTCTAGTGTCACAAATGCTTTAAAAATAATATTTAAAAACATACCATAAAGAAAAATAATAGACAAGTAATAATTAAACAATATTAATCCCATTTAATGGTACTGGGGGCCAAGCCTTTTAAAGAGACACTATTACCAACCACTTGCTGTTTTAACTTGCACTCACAATATGCCTATATAAATTTAACAATCTCCCCTTGGCAGTATTGCAGTGATTGATATCGCAAATTAATTTATTCTGCTCAGTAAAGTCAAAGTGGTTGTAATTCAGACTTTTAGTAGAGCTGTAATCTACCTTAGTAGTTTTAAGAATAGTCTTCTTAATAACACATTGTTTTCAGAATTCTGTACTGCTCTAATGCTGTAATTAGAATTTTACCAAATTTAAGACATTCAATTTACCATCCTCCAAAGGATGAGTCTGCCTTACTGAGTTAAAACTTGTGAACTTCAGATCATTGCAGATGCGTGCTGAGATCATGCATGAACTGAGCCATTGTGTCAGTCGCAAGATTTTAAAGAACCAGAATACCAATATATCTCAAATGGGATTTTACTGAGGTTTGGATCTCTGTAGTCATAGGTTTTATCCTTTGTTTATTTCCCTTGTATCTTAAGTCTTAACCAAACCTTGTCATGATCTCAGATACTTTATTTAGCATAGGATTACAACTGGACAAACATACTAGCATTTTGTATTTTCACAGACTTATTACATCCTCACTATTATAAAGTGTAAATGAATACCATCACTTCAGTTTATAAGGGCTTGAAAAGTGACTTCATATACATGACATTAAATACAGAAGAAATGTGGGACATACGTGTCTAGCACTTAACTCAATTTTGAACTTCGACAACAATTCTTTATTATTAACAACTTCAGCTTCTACGTGCAACGTCTTAAAGAACACAGAGAAGAATGGAGGAGCAAAATGGTCAATAACGCTTAGAATATTCCAAGCTGCCCAAAGTGCTCAGGGTCAGCTTTCTGACTACCTTTTTGTTGCTTTTATATAACCTCTCACATTTTCAAAATTAATTTGTATTCCATGTCTTTAACCATTCTTCTGTAGTGACAACATTCAGTTAAAGCCTCTTCAAGAATGTACCTCTGGTTCCCCTTAAGAAAACATGGTGGTGGGACGGGAAATCCCCTACATCACTCTGGAGAACAGACTCCCCTGAAGGTATATCATTTTTCTAATACAGTAATACAGTAGCTGAGTTTTTTAAAATTGTTTTATAGTGCCCCAGGGAGCTTGACTATCATGTGAGGGTTAGCTTACAATTAGAACCCAGTAAGCCTTGACTGTCCTTGGACCACCTCAACGATGTCTAACACATTTCTTGTTAGCAAACACAAGTAAAATATGACGCTCAAGCACTATTATATGTGCCATCATTCACATCTCAATTAATAGTTTCAATCTGAGCACATTTCAGTGAATTTCTTGGGCCATGATTGTTAAATTGCCAGTTAAACAACTCACTGATTATGCTTCCAATTTAATGTTTTTCTTCCATACAATTACTGCGTTTCAATACAAAATTTGGAAAGGTGCTTCATTCACAATAAAAACACGTTAGTGGCGATGGTGATCATAAAACTGAGGAAGCCTTGGACCGGAAGGGTGGTACAGTCCATAGTGATCATATCTGGATTATGCACAGATAGACATGCAACTGCTCCTTGGTCTCAGACCGAAATTTTCGCATTAGCGGCTGGTCTGCAGACAGAGTGGGTGAGTGGGGGTGAGGGCGATGGATGATGGAGAGGTAGGGGGAAACGGACAACAAAGACAACATTTAATAAAATAGGGAAAAAACTTACCTGACGCCCAATGCTCTTCTGCACACACAGGCTCCCAGCGTCCCCTCAGCCAATACTTGTGCTGCTCTCACCCTTGAAAGCAGCGTCAGGATTGGCCTGAGTGCTGTGAATTTGCGCTCCCAGAGAGACCGGGAGTCTGTGCTTGCGCTCTGCAAACCGGCAATGCAGCTGGGCTGGTGGCGGCTCAGCACTCATGTCGGTTTGGCCGTCCTGAGACGGCCGACCAAACCGACATGTGCACTGATAGCAGTGCCCGCCACTCCCTCCTGTCACTGCCCTCGCGATGGCCCTACCCCCAAGGCTCACCAGCCCTTAGAACCTGAAAAATAAAACGATAAGAAACTCATTTTATTATTGTTTTATTTTCCAAGTTTTGAGGCTGGCAGGGGAGGGGAGGCGATGCTCCTCCGCTGCAGCGGAGGAGCAGCCACTGGATTTTTGCTTTGCCTTCCCACTTATATTATGAATTTCTAAAGCATTCGGTCATGTGCTGAAAGCATTCGCTTCATATGTATTTTTAAAATTAATATTAACAGAAGGTGCACGTTTTTTTAGCACACTATATGATCAGCCTCCCCTCAGTATGCTGATATACCCAACTCAAAGTTACATCACAGACCATGAGAGGGCACATGGACTCCTGAAACTTTGACTTTCAGCTTATATACAGTTTACAACAGCCGACCTGTTAGCCTAGGCTACTGAACTATTTAATTGGCTTGTGAAACAAAACATTTGACATTTTCTTAAGATAGCTATTGTGCTTTTGAAATGGTTCATTAAAAATCTCTATCGATACTGCTTCACCTATTTAACATCAAACTGGTAAAGTGCCAAATTGTGGAGCATGAATCTCTTGATCAATAAAAAATGACCCGGACATGGAAACTAAAAGAAGGTTTGATGAATGTCGGCTCTTAGACAACTACCAGAGCCAAAGAGGGCCACAGGCCGGGCTAGGGTTAATCAAGGCTCTCGCTCAGCATGCACAGCATTTTCCCGTTAAGACATTACCATGAGTGTTTTCATTTCACCAGACATTTTTCTTTGTTTCTTCTTCTGGCATCCTGCCTAATTAGCTCTTTCTTTCATTAAATGCTGCACACAGCCTCGTGCTAATATGATTAAAAATGCAAAGCACAAGTCAGCGATAAATTAACTAAATTACTGTTTGACTTTGCTTCAATGAACTATAACAAGGGAGGCCGTGTGACTGAGGCACCCTGCACAGCACGACTGCTGTTTGTGACAGTGGAAATCAACAGCTGCTCAGACTTGAGAAGCACTGTGGGAAATGTCTGCAGCATTTTAAAAAGCATGCAAGAGTTAGGCCCTCAAAACAACAACTGGACTGGCATCAGGATGCTAAGTCACTAGGGGCAGCAGGCGATTTACTGTCCCTTGCCTGCAAACTTTAAAAGCACAAGATCATATTAAATATCAGTTCTTAATGGTATAAAGAATATATGTTATAGTATTAAATCACAAATATGGTTCTCAAAAGGTAGTGTTCTCTTGCTAAAGTGTCTACTAATAAAACAAGGGTCTAGGTAGTCATAATAAACGAATCAGTTTTTTTTTTTTTATTGTTCACAGTTCTGTTAGTTTGGATATTATTTACTCTCTGTGACACACAGAAAGCTTAAGTCACTTAGGCGTAAAGTGTGCTGTGATTACAGCACAAACAGCACGTGCAATGTAAATTAAAAAACTGACATACGGCTCATGGGATTGGAGTAGCACAATTTAGACTCCATCCTTTACATGTTATCATTGTGCAATTTCACATTTATATTTGACATGATACTTACTGTGTGCCTTAATAATATTAACATGGGTGAACATTGAAACACATTAATGAAATGTAATAACCACTGAGAAACTGAAGCTTTGTAAATGTGCGCGCTAATGTTAATTTAAAATGCTTACATGTATTAATTATTAATGTTTTATATTTCCAGTTCAAGCTATATTGCATAAGTAAACATGCATTCTTTATTTCACTTTTGGGTTTATCTTGAAAGGTATATGTGTGCATGTAGAATCATAAATTTGAAATGCACATTAAATGTTTAGTTGAAGTTAGCCTGACCTAAGGCCTTGATTTTGAAATGTACTTTGCCAGGTCAGCATGTTCTTTCTTTTGCAGGTGCGTTCTCAAGGTTTCATTAGCTAGAGAAAAGGAGTATTGTTGTATGTATTAGTTAATTAATAGTAAGGCCAGGGAAAGAGAAATCTTGGCAAGAAACATGAATACCTAATGAGCAGATGAAGCTTCCTATCCATCGCATCTAAATACAGAACATGCGCATGTGCTTTCACTGGTACTTGCTTTATTACCATCGATCACTGTATTTCATTTTAGGGGATTTCAACATGTTGCGTATGCAGAGAGAAGTTAGGTAGCTGCTTTGGGATTCATGTTCGAACACAGAAACCAAAAGTGAATTGGGACAATCAGGTTTACTCCTTTTCTTCTCTCTGAATGCTCAAAACCACAGGAGCTATGCTGGCTCTATAATTAGCACCCATTGTGTTATTTGCACACCATCATACTGCTTTCAGTCTCACCAGCAATGACAAGGAGTTCTTTCATTTATTGAACCTATCCCATGTTATTGTTCATATCAAACATCTTTGCAGGGAAATATAAAGTACAAACATTCCTGCTTTTAGTAGCTATATTAACAAGTATTTTCGCTAGCTCTGTCATGCACTTCTGCTATTGTTCCTCATGTCACTCCATTGCCACGTCTCTTTACAGAAAAAGTTCAGGTACACATCGAGCAACAGCAGTGAAATCTTCCCAAGGGAGCATCCAGTGTAAGTCACAACAATACCCGTTCAGGCTTACAGTGCCTCATAAATTATGCAAAGAAGAAGCAGAGAACTCCGAGTAGTTCCCAAGTTTAGGTGGAGAGTGGCTCCTGTAGAGAGCACCCTACAACACCAGCGGCACTCTGAATGTGCTCTCCTCAAATGTCTGTTTTTCTAGCAAAATTTTTAAGCCTAGGATTAGCACAGTGCCTTTCCTCGCATTAAGCACCAAAGGTGGTTCTGATTGGCAGACATACATAAACATAATTGCCTAGGTAGTGTATTTAAAATAGAGATTAGGCCCTGGATAGCTTTGAGTCCAATCACGACTGCAAACCGAATCAACTGCCCTTCAGAAAAATTCTCACAACCTAATGTCTTCATCAAGCCTTTGAATAAACATCTGCAGCATGGAACAGAGCGATCAACAGACGCAACATAGAGAATAACATTTTGGAACATATTGCCCACAACGTAACTTCCACTGGAGTTCGGAATGCGGTCCAGTTTCTATCCTTATATTGATGCCATTCCCGCCCCTCCTTTCATACCATTACTCAAAAGCCATCCTTACACTCTATGTACCATTGGCATAATTTGGATATTTGGCGAGATGGCTAGCTCTGAAAATAAAAAAAACAACATAGGAGACCAGTGATCTTCCCATATGCACTCACTAATAATTTTTACAGTCATAAAATAGATACTGAATTACAGCTCACAAAGAGGTTGTCACAGAATGAAACCACTGACAATTCTAGCTGATTCAAGATTTCTACCCTATTGGCCGTCATGGTGTGAAGTACTCCATTCATTTGCCTCTGGTTCCACCCAAGTTGCCTGATTTGAGAGGCTCATTTTGATTTGAGTAGAATGAATATGATGTGCTGCCACTTTATTTGTGTAATGTATGTAAGTATGTATGCAGTATTTCTATAGTTTGAACCTAGCCAAAAGGCAGCAGGACACTGTACCTGGCTAAAGACAAGCTATTACCAAGATTTGTAATATTATATACTTTGGCTCCTAAGGCATTTAACTCAAAGAATGGCAATCCTAGGAACAGAAAATATAATTGATATACAACTCAGAAGTGTCTTTCTTTCACAAATACCAGGAATTCACTTCACAGTGCTTCACGAAGTGTCAGGTCAGCATTACCCCATTGTAGGCACCTTTTCAGTGAGGAACCATTATGTTCCATTGATGCAGGATTTGGTCTCATTCACTCCTATGCTATTCTTTGACTGTATATGCACGAAGGGGGAGGAAAGGGACGTGATGTAATCTTTCATAAATCCTTTCTAATTACTCAGAGCATCCTGAAATAATTCATCACTCTTGACATAACTGTGTCTCTTGAAATTCCCCAATGACTGTTTTTGCAAAATCATGTGCAATTCAGCACTGTTGTGGCCTTTGACCCTGAGAGAGTGGGAAAAGGTTGCATTGGTACTTTCATGTAAAACTGGCAGAATGCAGAGTCCACGTGAGAGCTATCTAACCAATAGACTTCCTCCTCAACAATAAGGGCGCCCCACAACCCAGCCATCATATTTAAGTGGACAATGCGGTCCTCCTTTCTTGTGACAAATTTTTGCATCTACGATCCACTCTATCCAAATGCCATGGAAATTTAAATTACCACTGCACCACAGAGAAGTAATGATTCATGTAATGGAATTTATTTAATTTTAACAGACACTGCCTTCTGCAACATGACATAAATACATTTGGCAAAACAGGATCAATTGGTTTAATCAAACTCTTCGGCCAGGAGCAGAGACGCAGGTCTGAAGAATGTCTCAAAGTACAATCCATCTGAACAGGGTTTTATACATTTCTTTGGGTATCTCAAAGTACTTCTGTCAATCCTTTTTTAGTAAAAGAATGCTGGCCTTGTCTGTGGAGTCATAAATAAGGCCCCTGATGACAAATGTAGGTGGGCCTTGATCTTGGTTGGACACAATGGGGGCTAGTGGGTACTGTGCCCAGATGTCCAGCATGAGGGGTGTATGATCACTGTGTGTACCGTGTGTGCTGTGTCCTGATTGGCTAAGTGTTTCTAACTCCATGTGGCAGCTGATTTTATGGTATTTTGGGAATGGGCACACACCTCTGGCCAAGTATGCTTTATTGAGGCCAATCTCCCTGGACCATTGTGGTGTCGCTGCACTTATCTAGGGGAGTGACCTGAGTTTCCTATTCGCACGTTTGTCTGTTGGCTAAATGCCACCCCACCTGTGGCCTGTCAATCAGTAACCTCAGGCCTAGGTTTCAGAGCCAGACTGACCACGTATTTCTGAGTTTAGTTGAGAGAGAGTTCATGACGGGCGAATTTGATAATAGTGACGCGATTTCGTTCTTATGTGCGAATGTATCATTATACACATGGCATTGATTTTATCAACATTAACATTTGGTATGATCTAGACTTCAAAATCACCAATATGAGTTGTCTTTCCTGCAGTTAAACACTTGCTAATGCTCTAATTGATTCAGCATATGGTTAGACATCCTGAGACTTTTGCTTACTGGAAGACTCTGGTTTCGTTCTCTAGTTCATTCGTGACCTCAAGCGCTACACAAAAGCAAGCCTTCTAATCCAGTTCACAGAATGACAAAACGGCACGTTGGCTTTCTGTTTACATTTCCGTCACAGATTCCAGGCAAGGCTTAGGAAATCTCTTCCAATTTAATTACACTAGTGTGCAGGAACATTTTTAAGCCGAGAAGGCTAATGAAATATGGTTTCAGATCTGGGGAATTTGGAAGTTTAGACCTAAAATTCCCAAACCTAATAGCTGGAGATCATAATTTAATTTAGCATAATGTATGCTATAAGAAAGGCCTCTAGTCCACCTGTATATCATTCAAGGGTTGCATGAATCATGTTTAGGTTTAAGCAAAATAGTCCACATCACTCTTGTAGACAGATGAGTCAATTTTAACAGAGCTGCATTGGAAGTGAAAGAAACACCATCCTGGCTGAACACTGGCCAGGATTCCTCAAATCACAGCACAAAGGGATTTAACAGCAAAAGGAATCTGGGATGCACAATGGGCAAATGGATTTGGATTCAGTTTGTTGTACTTGTGCTGCTTCTGTAAATCAGTATAAGGATACCTACTACCTACCTACTCCAATTTCAAATTGTTCCACTTGTAGAGAGCGTTTTAAAACGTACATTTTTCAATTTTGCTGTTTTATGCATACGTGCTTTAGATATCGGCTAATAATATTTAATTTTCTAAACAGCCATGGACCCCTTGAAGTAAGTGTCACAAACCTTCAGAGGTCCACAGGTTACAAACCACTGTTTTAGGGTATCTCATTGATATACTTATTTCAGGGATTTTTCCACATGCATGTATATTGTATTGAGACTTATATCTGGGTGAAGAGTGCAGTGTCCTGAGTGTTATTAGGATGAATTGGTAAATTAGTTTGGTGACTCACATTTAGCTTCAGATGTTAGGGAAGTTAGTGGTGAGGATAATCAGGGGGTTGTCATGTAGTGGGAGTTTAAGAATTGCTGACTGTTCATTGTTGATTGCTTGTAATAAGAGCATGGCCAGTTAGATGCAACCTAACTTACTCAGTTGCACTTCTTATCCCCACCCAGTACAGGTACTACATTAAATGTTAGTGCTCCAGCTTGGCGTTAAAAGAGAGGGGGCCTGTGGTACACAATGCATGCAGTTGGCTAGGTGAGCTCTTCTTACCTAATTTATCTCTCTCTCAGACTGAGTCTGAGTAGTTTGGAACATTATTAGGGACAATGTCATCTGTGTCTGCTCTGACGACAACCCTGAATACTGACCTGCAGCTAACAGATTCAACCTAGAAGAAAAGGTCAGGTTTTTACCTAGAAAGGTCACTGATCATTTAGACTATGGCTGGGTTATAACCATAGATAAAGGAGACCAACCTGACAATAAGGAACAAACATTGCTCAAGTACATAGCTGATATCCTCACCAAAGCTAATTTCCTAAACTGAAAATGAGCATGATGTAACTTAATTACTGATCTGTAGTGCCTAAACGTGATTCAGTTTGTGGTGTTGCAGTTCATAGCTCCTCATTCACATACTCCCCTCATTCCCACAATGAAGGATGTTCTAATTCCTATAAAGGTCTTTTGATGTGACTACCAGGAATCACTATTCATAGAACCGTCACACAAACCTCTTGTCCATGGTATTTAAAAATCAGGACATGTGGGTTTAAAGTTTACATGTCCTGGCAGTGAAAAAACTTCTAAAGTTGTTTTTCACTGGTGTAGGGCTATCTCTCACATAGACACTGTACCTTATTACACTTGATAAGTGCTAAATTCAGATGAGTATTAGATAGCGAAATGATGTTTAAAGTCAAATGAACTGTAATGTAAAACCACTATAATGGTGAAGTCAGATTTTCAGTTACAATTCTGAAAATGCCACTTTTATCAATTTGCCATTTTTCTACCTAAATTAACTGTGACTTTCTGCAAGCGACCTGGGCCGCATGACTGTGAATGGTTCTGCTGGGTTGTTTATTACTTGCAGAGAGTGAGTCAAAGAAAGACTAGGTGTGAGGGGACGGTGCCTTCTTGACAAGATGACTGGGGAAGAAGCTGCACTTATCCCTAATTGCACTTCAAAGGGCCCAGTCTGCAGCGCATGAAAAGGAACCTGACACCAGGCCTACCCTTACCTTTGTCACCCAAGAGAGTTTGGAGCCAGGGGAAGAACTGACCAGAAACAGTTTTGGGTGTAAGTTGGGGAATTCCCCCACACAAGGACTGGCACTAGGTATATAAGTGAAACCTTCAGAACCTCTCATCTGAATACTCCTGGACCTTTGGAAGATTCAGAAGAAGGTCTGTCCTGCTGTCTGAGGAAGAGTGACTGTCCTGCTGACTGAAGAAGGAAGATTGGACCTGCCTGTCTTAAACCCACTCTATCCAGAGTGATTCAAATGGTCAGTTGATTGGCATCCTTTGAAAGCTACAGGGACACAACAAGCTTCCAGAGGCATCCCTGCTATTAGCCAGCTGACTAGCACTAACTGGACCTGCCTAGACCTGCCTGAGCCCTGCTGCCGACTCTGCTGGATTGAGTCCTGATCCACAAGAGGTACCCCACAGGTCCTGGACCTTTGGATGGCACTTGGATCAGTGAGAACTCCGTCTGAAGAAAAGGTGATGTCACAGAAGTTTTGGGATCCTTGCGACCACAGAGCGACCTCATCGCATCGTGAATCGATCACGCCTACAGTGACTGTCTGCACCAACCAGCAGCACAAGACTTGCACTACACACCAAGAGTAACAGCTGGGAACAATCATAAACACAAAGCTCCAATGACAACTAGCTCTTTACGCTATAGCAATGACCGTCTGTGATGCTCACCCTGCTCCTTGCGCTCACAGCCTCCTACTAGCAGCCCCCTGCCAATGTGAACAGCACCCTTCACACCGAACTTGAGGAAGATAACTCTTCAGTATGATTAGCCTGGTCTATGTATCCTACCCGTGCTCCATTGTGGTCAGACTGACCTTGTAAGTTTCTGGTCTAGTGTGACTAAATAACCGTGAGTGGCACATTGTGCTTCATGAGGGTATGTTCACCTAAACTTTAAAAACTCATACCTCCAGTTCTACTGCTTGAATGTTTGTTCTTTTGATGTCATTTTATTCATTAAAGTTTACTCTATTTTTCACTTTATTACTGTTTGCCTGCTGCATGAATACTTTACTCATTACCTCTGAGTTAAGCCAAACTGCTTTTGTGCCAAGTTACCAGAGGTTAACCATAGGTTAATTTAGTGAGTTTTACAGTACACAGTGACAAGGATTACGTTTATCATTAGAGTGGACTTCCACCCCTCTCAACTAATAACCCAATTTCTTACACCTCTGCTTATACTTTCTAATATCTCATAAAGCAATTCATTTTTGTGAAATATCCACTGGGACAGATAAATGACACCTTTCTTGACAAATTTCATATAGGTGCAACTTTGCCATTCAGTCTATCTGGGGTTAAATTAGTAGTAATTCTTGTAATGTATTTAGAATAAAAAAAATGATAACAAAGTGGTGAGAAGATATTGATTGAATAGAGACACACATATACAAATTTGACACATAGAATAAACCTAAGACATTGCCGCCTTCCAACAAGAAGCCGTAGAAAGCAATCTGTTGTGGTGAAGATACAGAACGCTGGATGAAAAGAAGCTGACGTACTTTAGCATGCTAGGCTGCATTAATGGAAGACAAACTGTTCATGTTACAAAAACACACTCATCCGCTTTCTCACCACAACATTTGCGCTTGTATTCTTAATTACCACATCCGTCTCCTGGACACATCAAGCCTTACAGGCTTCACTTGGGCTGTTCATTAATCATTTCCTGAAATATCTCGATCAGTGTTGAGTGTTAAAGGGGAAACTGTTGATTAAACCATTTACAAGGTTTGGTAGACGAATGTTCATTCACCTCGTGTGTTTGTTTATTAAATGCTATGCATCATTTCTGTTATCTCTCTGATTCACTAGATTAATAAAAAAGCTGTTTTGACCTTGTCGTTTTATATAAATTCTGCTCTCAATGTCCTCACAGCAGGCTATCACACCCGTCTTCACACCAGTCAGGCGCAACGTACACTGTGAATTTTCCTCCTAGGCTAAGGGTAGAGCTAACTAAAGGTCTCAAACAAGGAAATTAAGAAACTAAATAGTTGATTTAAAAAAACTTTTAATATCAGGAAGAACATGCCCTGACTGAGGAAGCGATGCCTAAGCTTCACAGTCGCGAAGCGTGTATTGGCAAATCTTGTAGGAAAGTGTATATTATGCATATAACAATCCAGTCTTTATTTTCTCAAAAGTCATAAACCCATTTTGATCATATACATCACCCAAATATTTTATGCCAAAGCTAGCCCATCGTTTACCCTCCATGTCCTGAAAAATTTCTGGTAAACCTGGATTGCCCCATATGGGTAGTTTATCATGATAAAATGATGTATTACAATTAGAGGCAATGGAGCTCCATATGTTTACAATATCTCGTGCGACCTTAAATTTAACCCGCTTGAATTAGTTTGGATCATTAATTCTATATAGGAACATTTCATGTTCCTTGCCAAGCATAAACTTAAAAAATAAGGGGGCATTGCATCCTATGGGGTGTATTAAACTTCGTAGCCGCCTAAAAAAGGCTGTCCAAAAGTATAATTTAAAGTCTGGAAAATCCAGATCCCCTTGATTGTATGGTAGCTTAAGTAATCGAATAGCTCTACGAGCCTTCTTATAACCCCATATGAAACTACCACAGATTCCATCTAATCGTTTAAAAAAGGATATACTTAGTCTTAAAGGGATAGAACGAAATAAGTAACTAAACTTAGGCAGTATTTTCATTTTGATTATGTTTATACGACCACTAATGCCTATAGGAACCTTATGCCATTTTTTAAGCAGTTTAGGACTCTCCTTAAGAAGAGTCTCATAGTTTATTTCTATGATTTTATCTATTTTAGTAGTTAATTTAACCCCATAGTAGGTAGCCAAATTGCCTATCCCAGTTGTTATTTCGGCATCTTTGTAATTCATTAATACTTGGGTTTTATTGATGTTAAGTCTGTAGCCAGATACCAAGCCATATCTTTCTGCTTCATTGACCACCTCATGCAGTGCTGTTTTACCATCCGCTGAATATACAGCAATATCATCAGCATATGCCGTGATTTTTAATTAATTTGAGTTATGTACAAAAGGTATAATCCGAGGTTGTTTTTGTAATGCTAGTATAAATGGCTCTATTGATAATGCAAATAAAAGTGGTGAGAGAGGGCACCCCTGTCGGCTACCCCGTCATATTGGAAACTTATCAGATTGTAGTCCTGCATAAGCTAGTTTAGCTGTGGGATGATGCTATAGATTTACCATTAATGCCATGTGCAGATAATGCTACCCAAAGAAAGTCCCACCCCACTCGGTCAAATGCCTTCTCAGCATCTAGTAATATCATACCAAGTGGGGCTGCTTTTATTTTTGCAACATCGAATGCTGCTATAGCCATGTTCACATGAGATGTAGTGTCCCGTCCTAAAATGAACCCGTGTTGTTGAGGTGAGACAAGTTCCGGCATTATTGGACTATAATAAAGACTATATACAAGATAATGCCGGGCATGCAATTCAAATATTTTCAAATTTGAGATTATTTTATCCGTAGCATGCAACTGATGAATATTTCAGGCTCGGTCATATGAGAATATTTATATAAGGATAACATAAAATCAATAATTAGTACCGGATTTAAAATCTTATGTACATTTAAGTCAGACGACTGTCATAGATTAGCTGAACGCCTGGGACACAACGCAGGGATATCAGTGACAGCTAATACTATATCACGTGCTTTCTCTAGACTCAACAACTCTGTATATTCCTCTAATCTAAGGCTACAACAATTCAGAACAATCTGTCAACTATATTATACACCAGAAAGAATATCAAAGTGGTCATCCCATGGTCACTCTAGCGAACGTACAAAATGCCCAAAATGTAATTTACAGGCTGCTGATTTAAAACATATGTTCTTCTCATGTCCTTTATTAGCGGACTTCTGGTCGAAGGTAACTGAAGTGACCTCTCAGAAATTTGGGAGGGCAGTTTTGTTTTCAGCAACAGAGGTATTAGTTGGAGCCCAGAGTATTATAGGCAGACATGCGGACTTAATTTCAATATTATTGGCCAGCGCAAGATTGACAATTGCTCGTGTGTGGATCTCATCAACACCCCCATCGGTAATGGAATGGTGGGGATTAGTTAACCCCTTCGCCGCGAATTCCGCCGCGGCGCTGGGGGGGTTTTTCGGTGAGCGCGGCGCCGCTGTGCTCATGACGGAACCACGCCGTCATGAGTCACGGGCGAGCTGTGCTCATGACGGAGTGGTTCCGTCATGGCGCCGCCCACTTACGTTACACGCCCGCACAGGCGGGGAAAAGGCGCCGCGTGGGCGGAGCGGCCGCCAACGGCCGCAGCATGACGGAACCACTCCGTCATGAGCACAGCGCGACCGTGGCTCATGACGGAGTGGTTCCGTCATGAGCAGGGAAGGGGTTAAAGAAACATATGATATGATATTAGCATTGGCTAAAACGAGAGGTGTGCGGGCACTCTGTAAATTAAATAAGATATGGGGTATACTATTCTGAAATGTCCAAAGTATAATATGTAAACAATGCTAAAATGCCCCCCTTTTTTTTTTTTGTCATTGGTGAAAATATGTAAATTTGTAGATATGAAAAGTAAGATACCCCTAATATTGATTCACTTGCTTGTATTAATGCTTGTATCAATGTGTTTATGATTTTTTTAACTGAATAGTATGTATTAATCTTTCTTTTTTTCATGTTGGTAATAAAGAATTTAAAAAAACAAAAAAAAAAACAATCCAGTCTTTGTTAAGTAGATTTAGATCGAAATTGAGCTACCGTATAAATAATACTTTACACACAATAGAATAAAGGAAGAACTTACATTTTTGAGGCCAGTGATCTATTGTTCATCTCATTCCGTCATTCTTATTTATAATAGTTTTTTTTCCTAACCAGATTTTTTAGTTTTCAAGATAATAGCAGTACTCATATACACTAATCTTGTCATTGTCATTGCATGTTACAACATATTAGTGCTCTCTGATATGCATGCTTTAACACCCCTTTTATCAAAACAAACACCCCCCCCTTGAGTTGCGCTTGAGTGAGTGCATCCTGATCTCTAGCTTCTATTGGGTTCTCGCAAGATTAAGCTTCTACTTGTTGTATGAAGTGGTGCCTGTTGTCACTGCCCTAGTTGTTCATTCCTTTCTCCTTCCCTTTTCGGCATCGCCAGCTGTGGGGAGCTCGCCCCGCTGCCATCTTGTTCACTCATCGTCAGTTCATCCAGTAGGTTTTCCCACGCCCTGGCTCTATCTATGTGACCAATCCCTTGGCTCGCATCCCTGAGGAGCAGTCTGCTTTCCGCCTCTGCCAATTTTTCTAGTTCATTTTTCCAGGAACCAATTCGAGGTCCCCTGGGTGCCTTCCAGTTCCTGGTTATTTCTCTTTTTGCCAGGAAGTAGGCCAGGTCCTGGAACTTTCCCGTCACCTTATTTTTGGCTGTATGCGGGAAACATCCCAAGAGAAAGTGCTCTGGGGTGTGTGGGATATTATAAGAGACACTGGTCCCTGAAAACGAGAAATATTCGCAAAAAACAATGAATATAGCCAAAATTGGTGCTATATTATAGCCTATGTCCAGCCGGACAAGGCGACTTTAATAAGAAACAATAGTTTAGCGGTGATCAAAGGGATGTAAGCAAAATGTTGGTGGGACACAAGCCTGTATCCTGTGGCTTACATATCAAGAGAACATAATATTTTGGAAAAACATACAGGCAATTGCAGTGATGTTTCTATGTCAAAGAATACTCGATAGTGAAACATCTTAGTATACAGCTTGTCACCTTCACCACATTTTATACACATAGATTGTTTTAGTGTAAGGTGAACCACATAGTCGACGACGTTTCGATCCTTAACGGGGGGATTTTGGGATCATCATCAGGACTAATTAGTATGAATTGCAAATTTAAGAAATGCCTGAATTTACACAATTAGTACAAAAAACGACATGAACAATGAGGCAGGGGAAAAAGATGGGGAAAAAAAGAAAAGGGAACATGGTGATTAACGATTAAATTAAGTTAATTATACAACATAAGACTAAATTTGTCAGAACACGGACCAGACCAGTCTCTATATGAATACAATCTAACTGAATTGTGGCGTTCAATTTTCATTGACAGTAGAAAAAGAAAAGAGAAAAAAGAATAAGTGGTGATGAACATGCTCTCAGGGTAAAGCGAGCCGGAGGTAATCTACCAGCGTGTGTGGAAGACGGTGAATACAAAATTATAAGTGCGTCACGAAGGTATCGGCGAGTGGAGCGGGGGTGTTGTGAGTGTGAAGGGAATCGTTACCTCGGGTGGAGACGAGTACAAAAGTATATTGATTCGTCTGGGTCCAATGACAAGAACGAGTCAAGGTTCCGAAGGAACGGCCTGCGGAGGAAATTCTAAGAAGTAAAAAACGAGGCGGGAATGGTGAAAGGGTGGGGCGAATAAAAAGCAGGAATCATTTACCTCGAGTTTCTGAGTTTTTGAGGCAAAATGAAAATTCGTCTTGGTTCGATGACCTGAGCGAATTTAGGGAATCCAAGAAGTGAGCCTGCGAAGGAAATTCGAGTTGTAAAAAATCGAAGCAGGAAATGTGAGAGGGACCGTGTCTAAGGGGTGACAGGCTTACCTTGGGCAATGAAGGTACAATCAAGTCAACACGGTGATGCGGTATCTATCGAGGAAAAGGGGGAGAATGAGAAGGGGTCTCATACTGTGACGGCGTAGTGCGTGGCCGACATAGAGATCGTGGTGGACATACCTCGTTACAATGAAGGAGATGCGTTCCGTGGGGGTCTGCAGGACAGCGCGGTCGGACTTGAACATAACACATGATGATGGACACCTGATTACTAGCCTCTTCAGGAAACCTACAGAGCGAAATACACTGTTAAAATACAATAGCAATCACCCTAGGGCCTTAAGAGATTCCCTTCCCTACTCACAATACTTACGGATTAGACGTAATTGCACCCTTAAAGAGGACTACTTCAGGGAGGCTAAAACGCTAAGCAGTAAACTAACTTCTAGGGGATACCCTAAAAAGCTGGTCCGCAGTGCCTTGAAGAGAGCATGGTACTGCCCAAGGGATGTCCTTCTGGAACCCAAAACTAAGAAAAGGGAGAATCGCATAGTTTGCGTCACGACTTTTTGTCCCTCCTCCAATAAAGTACGTAAAAGTATTCTCAAACACTGGGGTGTGTTGAATGCAGGAATACTGAACATTGAGAGACCTCTTTTTGCTTTTAAGAGAAGCAAAAATATCAAAGACCATCTGATCAGAGCAGCACTCCCTGACCCCAAAAACACCGGCACACTCCTTGATTATTGGTCCTTACCGGCAGTTGTTGGGCATAATAAATGTGGCAATTGCTCTGTCTGTGAATTCACTGCTGATTGTAAGGAGTTTGTTTTTGGCACCATACGTAAACCTCATAATCACTTCAGCAATTGTAACACCTGTAATGTCATCTATGCAATTTTATGTCCCTGCGGAATGATTTACATAGGTCAAACAACACAAAAAATCCGGATCAGAATCTGCCAACACAGAAGCAGACTGAGGTGCAAAACACCTAATGCACCGTTGGTAGAACATTTTGAGAGTGCTGGCCATACTGAGGATGACATTCGTTGGACAGTCGTTTCAGTTGTTAAAATTCCACCAAGAGGTGCGGATATATCCCAATTACTGAACAAAGAAGAATTAAAATGGATTTTGAAGACGGAAAGCATACACAAAGGATTAAATCGCTTAGAGGATTGGACATCCTTGCTATGATCTCACAGTCTTCTCCCTATAAACTTGAAGCAAACACAGAGCCTCTGCTCATATGAAAAACTATGACTTTGCCTTCCGCACTAGCTGAACTAATGAAAAAATCGCGCTGACTGTGTTAAACAACTGATTTATTATTTATGTTCTTGAACAGAATATGGATGCTCCCTTAATTTTCCATTTTCGTTTGGCTTTCTTGACTGTCTATTCATGCTACACTATCGGTCTTCTTTCTCGGCATCGGCGGAAATTAGTCCTTTTCACTCACCCAATATGGCGCTCAAAACTCGCCAACTCTCTTTCACTTGCCCTCACTTCACTTCCTGGATCGATCACATGACTACCATGTGATTGATCACCTGATTCTCTGCACTCACAAAATAGCCACATACAAACTCCTTCCTCACAGCCTATCCGGGATTGTCCGACTGCGCTGTCCTGCAGACCCCCACGGAACGCATCTCCTTCATTGTAACGAGGTATGTCCACCACGATCTCTATGTCGGCCACGCACTACGCCGTCACAGTATGAGACCCCTTCTCATTCTCCCCCTTTTCCTCGATAGATACCGCATCACCGTGTTGACTTGATTGTACCTTCATTGCCCAAGGTAAGCCTGTCACCCCTTAGACACGGTCCCTCTCACATTTCCTGCTTCGATTTTTTACAACTCGAATTTCCTTCGCAGGCTCACTTCTTGGATTCCCTAAATTCGTTCAGGTCATCGAACCAAGACGAATTTTCATTTTGCCTCAAAAACTCGGAAACTCGAGGTAAATGATTCCTGCTTTTTATTCGCCCCACCCTTTCACCATTCCCGCCTCGTTTTTTACTTCTTAGAATTTCCTCCGCAGGCCGTTCCTTCGGAACCTTGACTCGTTCTTGTCATTGGACCCAGACGAATCAATATACTTTTGTACTCGTCTCCACCCGAGGTAACGATTCCCTTCACACTCACAACACCCCCGCTCCACTCGCCGATACCTTCGTGACGCACTTATAATTTTTTATTCACCGTCTTCCACACACGCTGGTAGATTACCTCCGGCTCGCTTTACCCTGAGAGCATGTTCATCACCACTTATTCTTTTTTCTCTTTTCTTTTTCTACTGTCAATGAAAATTGAACGCCACAATTCAGTTAGATTGTATTCATATAGAGACTGGTCTGGTCCGTGTTCTGACAAATTTAGTCTTATGTTGTATAATTAACTTAATTTAATCGTTAATCACCATGTTCCCTTTTCTTTTTTTCCCCATCTTTTTCCCCTGCCTCATTGTTCATGTCGTTTTTTGTACTAATTGTGTAAATTCAGGCATTTCTTAAATTGGCAATTCATACTAATTAGTCCTGATGATGATCCCAAAATCCCCCCGTTAAGGATCGAAACCTCGTCGACTATGTGGTTCACCTTACACTAAAACAATCTATGTGTATAAAATGTGGTGAAGGTGACAAGCTGTATACTAAGATGTTTCACTATCGAGTATTCTTTGACATAGAAACATCACTGCAATTGCCTGTATGTTTTTCCAAAATATTATGTTCTCTTGATATGTAAGCCACAGGATACAGGCTTGTGTCCCACCAACATTTTGCTTACATCCCTTTGATCACCGCTAAACTATTGTTTCTTATTAAAGTCGCCTTGTCCGGCTGGACATAGGCTATAATATAGCACCAATTTTGGCTATATTCATTGTTTTTTGCGAATATTTCTCGTTTTCAGGGACCAGTGTCTCTTATAATACGTTACTTCCCAAGGTCCCTGACTTATTGCTTTGGGTGCCCTTGTGTTTCTTTTACTGGGGTGTGTGGGAGCACTTTATCGATGAGATCACCCAACACCCGTCTTATCTCCTCCCAGAAAAGTTGTAGTGTGGGGCAGCTCCAAAACATGTGGATTATATGTGCCTCCCTCTCCCCGCAGCGCGGGCATGCAGCTGCCTCCGTCCCGAAGTATCGCCTAATGCGGAATGGAGTGAGGTACGCTCTATGTAGAAGTTGATTAGTTTAAAGCACGCATTTCGGGACACTTTCAAGGTTTGTTCCAGGATCTTGTCCAACTCCACCTCTGGGATCTGTTTCGCAATATCCTCTTCCCACTGTAATCGCAGGCGCTCTAGTGGCTGTTGCATGTCTCGTCTGATTGCCTTGTAGAGGCAGGAGACTATCTTGATCCTCCCTGCTGATCACGCAACATATCGACATCCTGCTAGCGCTAGCGGTTCTGTTCCTCCAACTCACCAGTGCTGCCTGATCCTTCTAGTGAGGGCCCCTTGTTTCAGGAAATTGCCTGCTGGTAGGTCGTACGTCGCCTGCAGCGCCTCAAATGGTAGTAAGGTGGAGTCTTGGTGTAAGTCCCCCATCACTTTCAGTCCTGCCTCCGCCCAGTCCGCCAACCCCGTCTAGTGTTCTCCCTACGGCAGACCACTGAATGCTGTAATGGGCAGGTCCGGGGAGTAGGGAATTTTGGCTCCTATCTGTCTCAAGAATCTCGCCCAGCAACGCACCACCACTTTAGTTTCAATTGTGTCCTCCGACCCGTTCCTTCGCACCCTCTACATGATCCTTGCCAGGTCTGCAGCTTCCTGCGCATACGTTTACTGTTCCCTCTCCGGGTTGCGCTTCGCCGCCACCCATTGGATCAGCCAGTACAGCTGGGCAGCTAAATAATACCCTTCAAAGTCTAGGCCCGCCAGTCCACCCTCTGTCGCGGGGCCCTACAAAATGGTTAATGCTACTCGTCTGCGTCCCGCTTCCCAGATAAATGCCGTGATTAGTGAGTCAAGGTCATTGAATATTGCTCTCGGGGTTCACACTGGAAGGGTCCCGAAATATTAAAACAAGCGAGGGAGCGCTACCGTCTTTAAGACCGCTACTCGCCCGGCCACTGGTAGTGACAGCGTTCCCCAAAAGTCTATTGCAGACTTTAATGATCGTATCGCTTAGCCCACATTACCCTCTAACAAGTCAGTCGGGCCATGATATATTTTGACTCCGAGATATGGCGGACAGTTGGGTTTCCACATCAGATTCTCTAGGTCATGAGGCGGGTGGGTATTAGGCTCCATCGGATACAAACTGGATTTCCTCCAGTTAACTCTAAGGCCGGATATGGTACAAAATCTGGCAAGCATGTCCTGCACTCCTCTCAACTGTCCCTCTGTATCGCTGAGAAATAGTAAGAGGTCGTCCGCCTATAGGGCTATAAAATGCTGCACCGTTCCCGCTCCCAGGCCAGCATAGTTCTGCCCACTCCTTGCTCTGCACGCCAATGGCTCCATGGCCAACACAAATAGGAGTGGGGAGAGAGGGCATCATTGCCACGTACCTCTCTCCACTCGCTGTCTGGGTGAGATAGTTCTCCCAGTGCGCACCCGAGCCATAGGAGAAGCATATCGTAGTCGCGCCCATGCCAGAAAGCCTCCTCCTATACCCATCTTATCCAGGTAGGGCCACTCTAGGCTATCGAAGGCCTTCTCTATATCTACCGCAAGTACTGCCGCCTTCTGCTTGTCATACCCGTTTGCACCCATGATGGCTAGCAGTCGCCTAATGTTTATGGCCATATTCCACCCTGGGATAATCTCCGCTTGGTCTGCGTGAACCAATTCCATCATGTGAGGGAGTAGGCGCATCGCCAATATCTTGCTCAGGATTTTATAATCCATGTGAAGTATGGATAGTGGCCTGTAGGCTGTGAAATCGTGTGGCTCTTTCCCTGGTTTAGGCACCGGCACAATGATGGCCTCCTTAGTGCTCTCCGGCAGAATGCCCTCCTCCCGAGCCTCTTGGTACATAGTGGCCAATCTTGGCACTAGCTCCTCCGCGTATGTCGCGAAGAATTCTGCCAGCAATCCGTGAGTGCCTGGAATCTTATTCCACGCCATACCTTTTATGGTGACCTGTATTTCCCACTGTGTAATGTCTGCTCCGAGCTCTTCAGCTTCCTCAGGGTCCAGCCGCCCCATCTGCACATCTGCAAGGTACTCCCTTGCATCTGCTTGTGTACCTATTTGCGACCGCTTATATAGCCTTGCATAATAGCGCACAAAGACCTCATTAATCTTCAGCTGCATGTAGTGTCTGACCCCTTCCTCATCCTCTATTTCCAACAGTGGCTGGGTCCTGCTCTCCGGGTTTGCCAACCATGCCAGGATCGATCCTGACCTGTCCCTCTCTGCATGCCTGCGCTCTAGATATTTCTTGTAGTCGAAGCATCTGAGTCTCTTTGTCTGTCTTGCCACCTCCTCCTTGGCCTCTAAGACTGCTTTCTGGATCTCTGTATGTTCTGGTCTCCTACGTTCTAGGTCCCCAAGAGTTGTCTCTGCTCCTTCCACTTCCCTCAAAATAACACGCCTAACCCCTGTGGAGCGTGTAATGCATTGGCCCCACAGGACCACCTTAAAGGCATCCCACTCCGCGTTCGCTGACGAGGCCGTCCCTGCATTAGTCTCGAAGTAGTGCGTTATCTCCCCCCTAATCTCTTCTCGGTAGACCTGGTCCTCCAGGGTGTCCTGGGCGGAGTCTCCATGTGGGGATCGCCGCCGTCGGCTGCCTCCAGTTCAGGGAGAGGATCAGTGGGTTATGGCCCAATATCGTGCGCGCAAGATATTTCGCAGTAGTAGCTGTGCGGTGGATTTCTACTGAGCCTAAAAAGGCATCGAGACGTATGTGCACGTCATGCATTGCTGAGAAGTAGGAGTAGTCTCTATCATGGGGGTGCAAAACCCTCCAGGTGTCTATTAGTCCCCAGCTCTGTCTCCAGGTAGTGAACGCTTGTGAGGCTCGCATCGCTTGGGAGTTTCACAGCAGGGGATGAAATCTATTTAGATATGGGTCGTCCACACTATTGAAGTCACCTCCCACTAAAGTACTATCCACCAGGTATTGCACCAGACACTGGCTTAGCTTAGCAAAAAAGGCTGGTTGCTCTACGTTAGGGACGTATACGTTAATTATAATTATTTAACGGCCCTTTAGCCACCCTCTTATGGCTATTGTCGAATCCAGTAGCTGGAATGGGACCCCTGCCTGGATCCAAATTAACACCCCACGCGCATATGCCGAGAAGGTGGTGTAGAAGTGCTGAACCCTCCACTGTCTCTACAATGCTTGCCCTTCCTTCTGTGTTAGGTGCGTCTCTTGTAATAGGACTATCTGGGTTGCCTGCCGTCTGACATATGATAAAACTTTATGTTGTTTCGTCATTGTGTGCATCCCTCTAATACATTTGTATCTCTGTGTGTCAGCCATTGGGTGGGCTAACTATTCTCTGCCCGCCATGTCCCTCATGCACCTTCAAGGGCCTCCTCTTCTCGCTCAATCCCCTATAGTGCTCTGTGCGCTGCAACTCAAGGCATCACCCCGTAAAAACTTTGAACATTTCCCCCAACTTCCCCCAGGATAAGTAGGAGAACATCCTTGTTGAGTCAGAAGCCAACAATCCCCCATCCAAACTAAGGTTAATAGTCCACAAGTGACTACTTGCAGTTCAATCAGTCAAGTGCAAGGGGGAAGGCTGCTCATCCACCTCTCTCCTGGTCTCTGCGGCCGCCTTTCGCTCTCGTAGTCCCAAAGGAGCCCCCACAGAGCTTCCCCTCCAGCAACCCCAGTACCTCATTGTTGGGTCACGTTTGGCTTGCGTTGCTGCTTATCCGCTCACGGAGTATTTCAGCCCCCCTCCTCTAGGCTATATCATCGGCCATCTGTGGTGTGACGTCCGGGAGAACCACACTCTGCACCTCGGAGGCGCTAGATCCCTGTTCCGATCCAGAGTCAGCTGCCGACTCGCTGCTCTCGGGAGGGGCTGTGCTGCTTCCTTTACCGTTAATCCTTGCCACCACCTGTATTGCATTCTGCCGCTCCAGCTGTGCTTCTTCTTGCATGGGGGCTAGAGTCTCTCTTAAGGTTCTCCGGCTTTGGGGGTGACTAGTTCTCCTTCTTCTCCTTTCCAGGACTCATAGTGGTGCCATCCCTTCATGGCTCTCTAGCCAATCTGATGCCTCTTGCGAGGTCTTGAAGAACTCTGTACCACTTCCAGTGACTACCCACGGCGTGGCTGGATATTGTGTTGTGAATTTATAGTTCAGTTGCCGCAGCCTTTGCTTCACATCTCGGTAAGAACTTCTCAACTTTTGCACCTTGCGACAAAAATCCAGGAATATTTGCACCACTGAGTTGTCCACTCCTATATCTCCCTTTAGACGGGCCTGGGCAAGGATGTGATCCCTGTCCCTGTAATGGAGTAACTTCGCTATCACCACTCGCAGTGAGGCTCCCGGTGCAGGCGGTTTCGCAGGGACTCGATGCGCCCTCTTTATGGCAAAGAAGCTCAAGAAAACCTTCAGGCGCCACTTCTTCTCGCAACCATTTTTCCAAGTAGTCGATCATGTTGGGGCCTTCTATTTTTTCCGGTAAACCTATGATTCTGAGGTTACTTCTCTGCGACCTATTTTCAGCATCTTCAGCCTGAAATTCCAATGTGCGCACCTGGGCCTCAAGCTCTGTTAATCGTCGTTGCATTAGCGCAATGTCCGGCCGCATCTCTGACAATGGATCCTCAGTTATTGTAACGTGGTCTGCCAATTTTTGGGGGTCTTCCCGAAGTAGGCCCAAATCCAGCCCCAGTGAGTCTATCTTGGTCTCCAGTCATTCACTCGAAGAGGTGATAGCTTGTAAAATGTCTTGTGGCGTAGGATATCCAGGGTGCTCCGCTTGGTGTTGGGTTCCCCCTTTCTCCTCTGTCATTTGCTCTGTTCGAGCCTCCTCTCTGTCCTTTTTCTTTTGTACCTTCTCCATCGTCTCTTCTGAGCCTGTGAGATCACTGGTACCACGTAGGCTCGCTGGGCTCTGTTAGCAGATCTCTTGGTGTGCAAGTTCACCGTCCCTACTGGGCACTCTCCGGTCTGTTGTGTAGTCTAATTCTGCCGTCCCGACCCGCCGCGCCCCCTCAGTTCTTTGGCACACTCTCCTCAGCCCCTGTCGAGGACTCCCAGCTATTACTTCACTCCAGCCCGATGCATCCGTGTTCACCTCCCAGCGCAGAATCCTCTTCAGTGCTCCAGCAGTCTTGCTGGTTGCCTTCCTCCTTGGGCCGCAGTACTCGTCTGCTGCATTGCACTGTCGCGAGGGGGGCCCACACCTGCCCTGGCCTCACCCTCTCTGCCTCCTCCATTGCATGGGGCCCCACACGCTGCTGTCGACCTCTCCAGGGCCCACTCTCACAAGACTTCTCCTCAGAGGGCCTCCCAGCCTCTTATGCGCTCCGCTCAGCTCTCTCCTGCAGTGTAGCTCCCACTCCGCAGCTCCGCCGCACACCCCTGCCCTCCTTGGGCTGTACCCGCTCATGTGCAGTCCCTGGCACCTTCAAGGTCTTACTCTCGGGGCCCTTCCCGCTTCCTCCAGCCTCAGATAACCTCCAGGTTTGGTCCTCCAGGTTGTACCAGCAGCGTCTCTCTGCTGCTCTGCAGGCGCGTCTCGGTGCAGGCCCACCCTGGGTTCACCCCCTGTATCCGCAGTTCAGCCAGGCGCACTCACCCGTGTCCGGTCTCTCTGTTGGCACTTTCCCCTCACTGCAGGGCTCTTTTCAGGCAGTCACTCGTGGGGAGATCGCAGAGCTCCTCCGGATCCCCAGTAGTGCTGCCTCCGCTGGGCCCCTTGGTTAGGGCCCCAACCAGGGCCCGCTCCCCGGGGGTCTCTTGGCCCATAAGGTACCCGGGGTTCTCAACCGCTTGCACCGGGGCCCGCTCCATGCCATTCTCGCCTGGGGCAGTGTGCTCACCTTCCTCTGCGACCTTCCACCGAGTGTCCACTGGCCTCGCTATCTCTTCTCATCAAGAGGGGGAGGAAGGGACCTCCTCTGCTGTCGTCCTCCTGAGTGCCAGACAAGACAGCGCGGTGGTGTCCGGGGACTGTCTGTCACCTCTCCTGTTCCGCAGGCTGTCTCAGACAGTGATCCGGCCCCACTCCCGAGCCTGCCAAGTGGGAGTTTTGCCGCTCTGTACTCATCGCCCCTCACTTCCCCTGCAGCGTCCGTGAGGAATCTTGGGGGCCAATTTGCAAACGTCGCATCAGCGGGATAATAGAGACACCTAGCTCTTGCCTCACCGCAATCCGATCCTCTCCATAGGTCTTGTAGTCTCCTCGGCTCCGCTACTTTCCCCTGGGTGCCGCCATCTTGGGTCGCCGCCTTGTCGCTCCCAACAATCTCAGTGTCTCCGCCTTTACTCAGCAGGATGGGATTCCTCTGCCTCTAGGGCACACCCCTCCCCTCGTATAATTGCGGGGGTGCGCTGTCGGGGCTCTCGTCCCTCTTAGGGCGTCAGGATGGCTCTCGATGGCGGCCGACTGACCGGCGCGCGCAAGCTTTGATGCTCACTCCATCGGCACCACGCCCCCATCCTTATATATAATAGTTGGGAGTGTTAAGGGAAGAGACACTTCATTTTGATATCTCCTTACCAGTCAGTAATTAGAGGTATCACCCCACTTTAAACTGACAATGATTTAGACTATTGTCCCCCAGCTTTGCTCTCTTTTGCCCTCTCCTAGATCCCGAAAGTAAAATCGTAGATTGAAATATAGTTTGGAAATGAACGATTTTGGGTGTTTGATGGTGCAGTGCCCGCGTTTGATGATGGTGACCTCTGCTTCCTAATACTGGTTTACCTTTCTGTACCTTCCGATATTGCAGCGCGTGACACTCTAGTTCACAGAATGAAACATGCATGGGGGCCAGTGAATTTGTTTCAAACTGGCTCTCTTGCATTCTTAAATAAAGATCACTGTTCAAGCAGATTGAATCACCTCGATTTCCTGCTCTTCTTTTGAAATGTGGGGCTTCCCAGGATGACAATTATCTACCACCCTGTTCAATCTTTATGTTGATCACCCATATACAGATTAGACACAACTTTCTCATTATTAGGCTTACAACTTCCCTAGCACATCCGGATACCTGGTTAGCTGTCTTCGATTTAAAGCTAGATGCAAACAAAACTGTATTCCTGCTCCTTCACTTGGGAAAATCAAATTTCAACACTGAGCCTGGCATGAAAAATTTAAAGCACAAGGGATATTGTCTCTTGTATCTTGAACGATACCTCTTGAGTTCATCATAATCTCTAACATAATCATTTACACACTTGTGACTTAGTTCATGAAATCAGCTCTCTTTCAACTTTGATTACCCTTGAAGTTTAAACCACCAATTCCCAGCAGGGCTTTTGGAAGTATTTCAAATAGTTCCCAAGTTTACCATAGTCTCCATCTAAAGGGGACTTCACTCAGCTGCTCTTGTAATCTCAGTGAAGAAGACATATGACTATATCACATTCATTGAAATGCAATGGTAGATAAGGGAGGTAATAATATACTTTATAATAAATAGGTTTTTTGAAACAAACCTAGACCTTTATCAAAGTGCTGCTCATACCAAGAATGTTAAAGATACCTCTAGAGTATTTACATAACAAGAGAAGGACATGTTAGAATAGTGCCCGACCTTTCCTATTGTGATATATTCTTCTGATCATTGAAAACCACCCTCAGCTACTGGCTAATATAGGAATTTGATAAGGATTTATAAAGAATTATAGTGTAAAAGGTTCACCTCTGTGGTCCCCAATGATCAATTTTTTCTTTTGCTCTTGTTTATGAATCACCTCCTAGAGGTGAGTGTTTCATTTTTACTTGTGTCTTATTGTCATACAACATATAGGATGATGCTGCTTTCATTCTTAGAGCCATGGCCTGAAAGGCTTCCAATATTGGGCTCATTACCCTGACGTTTATTGTTTGATATCCACAAACAAACAAATCAGAAAGCTCTTTTTGTAACATATACATTGCCCCCTTAACTATAGCCATTAGTAATAGTATATTTTTTTAGGCAAATACATACTTCATAGCTCTATACTAGTAAATGAAGAATAGAAGAAAATAAGTCACAAAGAAAGGAATAATAAGGAGAAATACAATGAAGAGAGGAAGAAAGGAAAAAGAGAAAGACAAAGAAAAAAACAAGAGAAAAAGAGAAAAATATAGACAATGAAAAAAGAGTGAAAGAGAAACCTATAGGGGAAGCAATGGAGATAAGTAGATGAAGAAAGATGAAAAAGATATAAAATGTAGAGAAAGTGTGCAACATAGCAAGAACGAGCGAAAGAAAGACCTAAATATAGAGGGGAACAATTAAATAAAAACGGCAGTAGAGGCAAAAATTAGAGCAAGAAGGATAGAAAAAAGAGAAAGAAAGAAGTGGAGAAAAAAGGGAGTTCCAATATTTTAGAGGGGAAGAACTGGCAATTTACTACCACTTAGCAGTCCTAAAGCTAGCAAAGATAGGGTGCAGAAAAAGGCAAAAAATCAGGGGTGACCATGCAGAAAAGGCAAATTTGCTAATACTGTCTTGAAGTAGAGAGGCAAACCGTAGAGCACATTCTACTATGTTTACCACTGTTACTCAGTCTGTAACTTTGGATTGCAATATGTCGTGCCTCACTGTTTGCACAATTAGTTTTACACTTTTACTGTAGATTCAATATCTGGATTCTTGGTTACGCCCTGTTATCACACATCAAAGGCAGGTAAGGATGGGGCTTCACCAGCTCTGTTCGAGGGGCCTCCATCGGGTGTCGGCATGTTTGTTGCCATTCCATATGAGCCTTGCATCAGTATAGATAGAAGCTTTTCCTTACATCATATATGTGGGCATGAGAACAATCAAGGTTCTATCTATTTTTAGTTTAAGTTAAGGAAATGCACTTTAAATGAAATGCTATATTGCGAAAACTACCTACTTTGTCTTCACAACACAGTGTGCTCTGCAGACACAAAGTAGTGCTTTGCAGATTCCTTAAATCCAGCACTATCCTTAGTAGCCTATTACCCTCTAAAAGAAGAAGTAGGCTGTTACTGCCCTTCCCATGCCAGAGCTGCTCTCTACTCCTTTCTGTAACCCGGTGCTGGTGTTGGGGAGAGCCACCTGCTTGCAGCAGTAGCATGGGTGCCCCCAATGCATACATCCACTGCTTTCATCTGCCCCACCTACCCTACTACTGCTTTTATGTTACTCCTTTGTTGATCTCTCAGCCTGTTGCCTACCTGCTGTAGTGGTATCTGGTTCAGCCTTCCCTCAGTGTATAGAGGAGCCAGACAACATTTGATAATAGGAACATTAAAGTCAATCAGGAGGGCAAATCGTTGTATCTTGGATATCTTGACTCTGCTCCCACGATTGAAACCAGTGAAACTAAGGGCCCGATCAAGGATTTGGCAGGTGCCCAGTCAGCCTGCCAGGTATGCCATTTCAATGAATTCCGCTCGCACAGTAGATGAGAACCTCCCATAATTAGAGAGCTCCGCCTGCCAAACCCCTGAGGTGCTTGGCATGAAGGCTTTGAGCTATGGCAAAGCAGGGGTTTGTTGCTGGAAAATCAAAAACAAATAGGCCTTATGCACAGAGTTTTTGTTTTGTGTGTTAGAGCCTTTACTCAGAAGGGGTGACTGTCACTATGAGCCAGTAGTCCAGAGGAGAACTTGGTACCAGAACAAAATGTAGAATGTGTAGAGCCAGCCGCGGCTCTGTCATTGTAAACCTGATGCTTTTTCCACCTCTAAATGGGGTTGGGGTGCCACAGATTTGATGAGGTGGGAGTACCTCCGATTTAAGGTGGTTTCCCACTCTGCCAAACCCAAATGACCCCCCTAAGAGCTGCTTAGCTCTGTTTAATTTCAACTATATCAACTACGCTTTTTTTGTTTTTGCAGCTCTCACAGACACAAGTAGTGGCAATTAGAAATTGGGTGCTTCCTGCCTTGAATATTAAAAAGGATCGTTTTGGGGATTTGCAACTGGAAGAAAATCTGTAGTCTAAATTATCAATGGCCAAATGGAGAATGTGAGGTACAAAGCAGTTAGCCAAAACATGTCCATGATTTTAGTTGATGTGTACATTGTGATTGAAATTCCACTACCTTGAACTATCCTGTCAGGATAAAAAAAGGAATGAGAGAAATATATGCTGTAACCACCACTCCTTCCATCGTCCCCTGAGTGTTCCAGTGAATGTACAATGCACGTTTGAGTATTCAAGTGCGTTCACTACGCAGGATTATCTTGCAAAGTCATTGTTTTTTTTTTTTTAAATATCATTTTTATTGGCAGTTTAAATTATATTCCAAATCCACATTATACAATTGTTTTTGTTACACATCTACGTAGGTAACCCCTCTTTTCATTAATTAGTACTCTGGTACTCATCTCTTTTACAAACCAGAAGAAACACCCAGACAATTCCAAATTCTATTATCTCTATGTCAGGATAAATGAGTATGATCTGTCATTCGAGTCCTGTAATGTCCAATATTAACCGAGTTCAGCACTTATACTGAACGTACATAACTAAACAATAGGAGTTAAAGAGACAAAAAAAGAAATGAAAAGACAAAAAAAGGATAATCAACACGTATTAAACTTTCATTCAGTGATATGAACCAGGTATTTCTGCTGATTGACACAAGAGGCCCAATTGGGAGTCCGACCGTCTACCGTAGACCTATCTTCCATTCTGTAACACAACTATTATAATTACAAGCACATCTCAGGTATCGATAATATGAAAGTACATGGGAGTTATAACTATAGCCAAACATAATCCTATAACACATAATGGAACAATGATGTTCCCAATTCGTGCTCTATCTTATTTGTAAACAAAAACACTAAATGTAAACAACCATCTACCAGGGGATTTCTTCATTAGAAGGTGAGTGAGTTAAATACCGTGTGTTAAGGTATACATATATCCAGGGGTGGAGCCCAAGCGAGAGAGGGCAATCCTACTGTGTCTCACTGTACCCCTTTGCAAAGTCATTGTTTGGATGCAATAGGCGTGACTAGTTATGATCGCTCATCTCTGACCAACATGTTGGAAACTTTAATGATGACATTTATTAGATGTTTTGAGATGGTCGCTAAGAGATATCTGGTGGTGATGGATTTGATTAGGTCTGGAGAATGCTGCGATGTTTGGGTGGCCTTTCTAATCAGAAGTTTACAACTGTGAAGAAGGACAGCTTCAGACATTGACAATCTGTTCTAGAGGAAAATCCTCAGCAGGTACTAAAGGAGTTTAAGTCAGAAAATAAATGAAGTCACCTGCTGAAGGTCTCTACAATGAACAGGGAGCATGGACTAGAGCATTCAGTATTGAGTGCTGTATTTGAAATCCAAGTACCTTCTCAGTCATTCCCTACTTCCATGAGCAAATATAATTTCTTCAATCTGATGGCCAACAGTTAGTTGAGAGTAACATAGAAGCAATGAAGTAAGCATTGTTCATTGCTCATTGTATACACAACTTTCTTTCACCCCCTTTCTAGCACATACTTCCCTACTTCAAGTCAATACATCATTCCTTGGAATGTAGTGCATTAAAGCATTATAGCCCACTGCTGGAATCTCTACGGATCATTAAGGGACTCTGACTGACTTAATCTCCCAAAATGCAGGCAAGGACTAATAAAAATGATGGAGTGAACCTTCAATGAGGAGTATTGGCTGAGGGTCAGATGTTTTATATTATGCAGGGAGAAACATAAAGACATCAGCGAGTTGATGTTTTATGGGATCACATATTGCAAGTATAGGAAAAATAGCAACTCATTAAGTGGCTTACTTTTCCAAACACAAATTCATGTGCTTGAGGTGAACTGCACGCCAATGAATGTGATTTATTCATGCAATACAAAGCCTAAACCTATGTACTGATTCAGACACATTGTGGTGTAAGGAGTCATTTGTCAAAATCATTGACCTTCAAGTTCAATTTAGAAAATCAATTACACTCAATGGAAATTTCATTAATCCTTGTAATGTCAGGGTTTGCTTATAATTTACCCAGGGCTCACGGTAATATTAATCGAATTCAGTTACTATGTGCAAATAAATTTGATACATTTAAGAACATAAATCATTTTGAAATGATTTGCCATATATACTTTTTGAACCAAATAATCAATCCTGACCATATAGGAACTAATCTATTGGTGTTGTGCCTGTACTGCATACAAATCTCACAAGTAGCATCTCTTCAACAAATTGCTAATTTTCATCAATTGAATTTCGACAGAGTCTGTATGACTGTGCTCCAGACATAGAGGGATATGGCAACCTTCCAAATGGGGTGTTACATTAAACACGCTTGTGTCAATATACACATAATAAACAAAACCCTGGTCATTGTTGTTGAGAAGGTGACTGGGGTCTGCAAAAACTCCACAAGGTTGATGGTTCTTCAGAAACTGAGTTTATTCATCAATGAAAACTTGCATATACATGTCAATAGAAGACCTGCTCCCCAGTCCAATTCATGCCACAAGGAATTTTCACTCCCATTTATGTGTCCCCTACATTCAAATGCACGCTTTCTATGCTTTCAGAACATAACAACAACAGGTGTTTAAATTTGAATAACAACATATGTAACACATCTCTCCCCCCAAGTATAAATAAATCATAATCATTTGTATACAATCTAATTTCAAACTATAGTCATTAAATCTTGCAGCCAATTTGTGTGTTCAACAACCATTTGCATGTTCCTTAGTAATATTACGATTCACAATGGTAAACAAAAGAGCATTGGTCTGTATGCTAGGAGACACACTTGTTGATGATGCCAACTCATTGTTTCTCTCAATTCTACTTTTAACATTAGGTACATCAAAAAATGAATTTCTTCTGTCGTCTCCCTTTCCCATTCCGTTCTCATCGTTTTACATCAGCTCCTCTGTTTTACCTTTGAATGAGGAAACACAACTAAAATTCCAAACTGCACCACCAACCACATTCACTACATTCTTAAACACTTTAATAACTCTCACAGGATCAGCCCAACACACTAATCCCTTGCTTACAGGTGTGTTTCTCTTGAGGCGTACTACATCACTAATTATCACATCCTCCTTACTACAAGTGCTCCTTTTCTTATGCATATTGAGCTTCATTCTATGTTTAAAATCCTCAGCCACTCTCCTTATATTTTGAAAATCAACCTCAACATCACAACTTTTCTTGTTCTTTAACCATCATGGCACAAGATTAGTGCTCAGTTTATGAACTCCCAACAACTCAAATGGACTTGACATAGTCACAGAATTTGGAGTGGCTCCATACACTAATAACATTGATTGCAATGCTTTCCTTCAATGTACACAGTTAATTGAATGGCATCTTTCACCACTCTATTGAATCTCTAAACCTGACCTTTGGAGTCAGGATTGAATACCAAATTCTGTTAGGAACAATGCCACATTTAGTCGCATCCTTTTGACTATAGATACTAGTAAATTGTGTGACTTTATCCAAAACAATTTCTTGTCTCTGCAAAACAGCTCATCCAAAAACTCTACAATACTTTCTTGACCATTTTGACCTCAGGCCATTTTGAGAAATAATATACCACAACAATGCCAGATGCTTCAAGCCTGGGCAAAACCACAAAAGGACCAATAAAGTCAACTCCCAACTTCCTCCATGGTTCAGCAGAAAATGGAACAGGACATGAACTGGCTGGCAATGAGGGGCTCAGCTGACTTGACCCTAGATGCACACTCACAACACGGTCGATCCTGATGATCAACCATTGCATCAGTGCCAGGTCACCAGAAACTTTCTGTAAGAATCTCCTAGTACTGGATATTCCCAAATGATCTTCATGTGCACCATCAATATTTTGTGCTGAGACCAAAAGGTGGCACAAATTTGTCTCCTCTCATTATTATTCCATTCTTTACTCCCAATTCTTTGTATACTTGAAAGAATCCCATCAACTCCTTTGGAACCTAACATTCCTGAGACTTCCCACTTCCAATGAATTTAGTAACACTCTTTAAACTGGAATCTGTAGTAAACGACTTGAGGGTGAGTAGAGTTGAATTTACGTTTATTCGATAAAGCTGCACAGCAGACGACAGCAATGGTCAACAACCTCCCACACCAACCGCTCTCCTCCTTGTCTCAATCCCACCGTTCTACTCCTGGTAGCTAGGCAACATAACATTCCACAGCAAGCAATGGTAAACAGCTGTGAACAGGTAATATATACAAGTGTCGAGTATAACATATCCTCCTTTCTCAATAATGACAAAATATAACCTTATACTTTAAAACAAACATTCAAAATCACAAGAATAATGTAAATAAAAAGAAAGAAAAACAGAAAAATAGAAGCATAAAGATAAAACACTTAGCATTATTCCTCCTTCCTTATTAACATTGAAAATCTAAACCTAACCATTGAAAGAAAGACAGAAAAATTGAAATCCATCACACAAAAAAAAACAATTGAGTGAACTTCCTAAGAAAGTGATTAAAGGTGAAACATTACACATCAACACGGTATCTCATGGGAATAACTTTAGGCCTTGAACTTTTCCTGAGAACCAATGCAGAAGGAACAGCACTCCCACCATTACCCAACGCAGTAGGAGCAAGACTCCCACCACTACTGTATGAATGTGCACCAGTAGCGGAACCAGCATTACCATTCCTAACCTTTACAATTTTGCTGACATTCCACCATTTACCTCCCTCAACTTGGACAGAATTCCTACCCAACCTAGTGACAGAAATGGGAGAACCAAACTTGCTTTCACCCTTTCTTACGTGCACTGGCGACCTAACTCGAACCAGGTCTCCTACCTTTAAAGGTACCAACTTCACACCTCTTTTATTATCAAACCAAGATTTTTGCTTTGACTGAGAATTGGAAACATTCTCTTTAACTAACAGCATAAGACTGTCAATATCCGGCACCGAATTAATCCACTTGTTCATCCAAGCCGGCTTAAAACTTGTATTAGGCTTCCTTCCTCTTAGTAGGTCAAAAGGAGACACTTTAGTTGTGGAATGTGGAGTGGTCCTGTAGAACCACAACATACTATTAAGGGAGTTGATGATATCACAGTTACACGACTTAGCCCACTTGATGCAATCACCCACCACCCTGTTCATTCTCTCAACCAGACCATTTGACTGGGGATGATAAAGCGAGCTTCTGGCATGTTGAATATTACATGAACTAAGAAAAGAATTAAATTCAACGCTAGTAAACTGTGAACCATTATCAGTGATCATAGTCCCAGGAAAACCCTCCCTCAAAAACAGATCTTTCAGAAACACAATAATGTTATTGGTAGAGGCTTCTTTGACAAGTTTTAATTCAGGCCATTTTGATGCATAATCAACAAGAACCAGAATAAAACGACATCCACCAGGCAGAAACTCTAAAGGACCCATGACATCTAAGCCAACTTTGGACCATGGCTCTGATGGACATTCAATAGGCAGAAGAGGAGGAGTGAAAGTTTTTAAACCCTTGTCAGCAGACTTACAAACGTGACAATGGCCAACGACATTGTCAATATCGCTATCCATAGCTGGCCACCAAAAGAATTCACGAACACGTCTTTTTGTGAGTGTGGAACCCAAATGCCCCTCATGAGCCTTAAGAATGATGTCATTTCTAAGACTTTGGGGAGTGATAAGCTTTTCTCCCCTTAACAAAACACCATCTTCTAGAGAGATTTCTGTTTCAATTTTCCAAAAAGGTTGCAGAGAATAAGGAAGAGCACGTTCCCTTGGCCAACTTGACCTAACAAAACCACACACACGTTGAAGAATATCATCATCAGAAAGAGCTTTAATCCACCCTTCAGCAGACTGAATCCCATGTTCAACTAAATCAAGTGAAGCTACTAAACAATCATCGGAATCTTCTTCACCAACTTCATTCGATGACTTCTCATATTTGTCATCCTTTACAGGAAAACGAGAAAGAAAATCTGCTCTGAGATTTCTTCCTCCAGCGATATGTACCACATCAAAGTGGTACTGCATAAGACGCGAGACCATACGAAGAATCCTAGGCGAACAACATTTATTACTTCCACCCCCAAGAATAGAAATAAGAGGTTTGTGGTCAGTTTTCAATAAAAACCGCCTTCCCCAAATGTATGGTCGAAATTTTTCGATTGCCCACAGACAAGCCAGAAGTTCTTTCTCTATGACTGAATACTGGAGCTCACCACCTCTCAACACCCTTGATGCAAAAGCAATCGTGTTTTCCCCTTTTGAACTGTCTTGAGTGAGAACAGCTCCTAATCCTACCTGACTAGCGTCAACCGTGATACAAGAGGATAAAACAGGATCAAAAGGCTTTAAAGCGTTGCTCTTAACAAGAGAGTGCTTTACAAACTGCAAAGCCGTTTCACATCGAGACGACCACTCGAAAGACGATCCTTTGCAAAGTAAGGAACTGATGGGCCTAACAATGGTCGCATAATTTGGTATAAACTTTGAATAAAATTCCAATAAACCAAGAAGCGACTTTACACCACTTTTATCACACGGCGTGGGAGCATTACTAATAGCCTCAAGTAATCCTTGTCTTGGTTTGATCCCATCACCTGAAATAAGATGACCTAAATATTCAATTTCCTCAGTAAGAAACATGCATTTTTCTGGTTTAACAACAACACCATGATCTTGGAAAGTCAAGAGTACCTTCTCAAGAATAGAATTGTGAGTTGCACTGTCTTTAGAATGTATCAGAACGTCGTCTTGAAAAACGAGTACACCAGAAATCCCTCCCAACATATTCTGCATGACACGCTGAAAGACTGAAGCTGCAGAGGCGAGACCAAAGGGCATGCGTTTGTACTGAAAAGTGCCTAGAGGAGAAACAAACGCAGTGAGTGGACGAGACTCAGGTTCCAATTCGATTTGGTGGTAAGCACTTGCTAGATCCAGTTTTGAGAAAATTCTAGACCCTCTAACACTTGTAAAAAGATCAGAAATCTTAGGTAAAGGGTGGGAATCGACCCAGATTTCTTTATTAAGAGATCTTAAGTCAATGCAAACGCGCAATTTACCACATCTTTTGCGTGCGACGACCAAAGGTGAAAGCCAGATAGAGGATTCAGTGGGCTCAATGATTCCTAGATCGCACAATGACTTAAGTTCTTTTTCTAGATCTTCACGCACACTGAAAGGTACCCCTCTCAATTTATGCTTGACAGGGAGTGCGCCATCTTTCACTAGAATCTTATGTCTGAACCCTTTAATAGTACGTAATCCCTCACTAAAAACCGAAGGAAAACGTTTGCTCCATTGACACAATTGTGGATCGTCAGACACCAGGAGCACCTGTTCGGCAGTGCCGGGTTTAAGCATCATCTTAAAAAGACCTTGATGGTAACACCCCAAAATATTGAGCCCTTTTACTGCCACATACACCTTCCCAGTAATTATCCTGTTTTTGAATACCAGATCATCCTCAAAGAACCCCAGGAGATCTATTTTCCGTCCCTCATAAGAAACTGGTGAACGATCTGGAGGTTGAAGGGGTCTTTCTCCCCAAGTTTCGGAAAACAGATCTTGAGTAATCATGGTAAGTTTTGAACCTGAATCAACTAAAAGATTAAGTGGTTTTTCCCCCACAATAATCTCGGCAATGGGATCAACACATTCACTTGATTCATCAATAGTACCCACAAATTCATTCGTAACAGATACCACAGATACCACTTCAGGATCAGAGTCTTGATCTGACTCCATAACACAAGCAACAGACCTTCCGTTAAATTTACGCTTCATGCAAACTTTTGCAAAGTGTCCAATCTTCTTGCAATAATTGCAAGTTACATTAGCTCCAGGACACTTAGCACCCTTAATGTGGGGTGGATTCCCACAACGATAGCACATTTGCCTTAAGTTTTGACAATCCATAGTACTTTTACCAGGGTTTGAATATTTATGTGCACTGCCCTTGGGCAAAGATAACTTGTTATCACTAGCTTTGACTTTAGTATGAGAGGAGACCACATTTACAGAATCCGAGGGTTTATCCTCTAGCTCCTTTAAGGACACTTGTGACGTTTCAATGCTCTTAGCGATTTTCACAGTCTCATCCAGAGAAGGATTGGCTAATGAAAGCAGTTTCTGACGGATTTGCTTGTCTCTACAATGGCAGACAAATTGATCACGGATCAGTTGGTCAGTGAATGCTTCAAATTGGCAAAACGAAGCATGTCTGCGTAATGCAGAAATGTAAGAGTCAACAGCTTCGTTTTCGGATTGGTATCTTTTAAGAAATTTATGACGTAATACCATTAAACTGGGCTGTTTGTCAAACCTGGTCTTCAGCTTTATTATAGTGTCCTGATAAACATCCACTACATCATCAGGCAAATGAACAATTTCTGGCAAGTGTTTGAAAATGGAACGCCCCTCAAAACCAAGTGAATGTAGCAGTAGCCATTTTTTCCGTTCACTGTTGAATCTAGACGCACCTATTGCTCCCAAATACGTTTGAAACGCATCAAACCAAATCTCCCACCTGACAGGTGGTTCTCCTGGAGATTCAATGAAAGAGGGTGGAGGAGCAACAGATTGCATATTGAAAACTATTTGAAGTTAGATATTGCGTCACCCCACGGAAACAAGAGAAAAGTGAACTTTGGAACAGATAAAAAAACCTATGAGAATAGATATTTCAAAATGACCTTGTCACTACTAGAAAAAAAAATAAAAGAATGGAGCCAAATTGTAAATGCTCACTTCGAACAGCACTTGGTATATACTTGGTATATCGTGGTAATACAAACGATTACTGACAATTGAAGAAAAATAGAATCAGAGCACAATGGTGTGTGAATCACCGTGAATAGAATCACACTTGAAGAAAAAAAACATGAATCACCCTTGTTCTGAAAGTACTTGAACTAATCCGGGTTTACAAGGAAGGTGTGTGAATCACCGTAGCATAAATCACACAACGAAGTAGATCTAGGGCAGCTAACAACCTTTTGACAGTGAAATCTGAAACGCACTCGCAACTGAGCGCAGTGTTACCAGGTTGCTAGGATGCAGAGCCCTGACGAAGGAGGTGTTTTCTTTTCTTTTACGTGCGTAGAGCTTGTTGCCAAGCAACAGACGAGAGGTTAGCTGCGCATGCGCGTGTTGAAGAAACGCTTCAATTTCCTCAAAAACGCAAAAATCAGGAACAGGAGAAGCCTTAAAATTACACCGATGGGACTTTGGAGGTTTCCGTAAAACGAAGTGGCATATTCAATTGATCTGTGTAACGCCTTTCCGTTGGTTTGTGAAACGCCCCTTTCCGCCCCCTCGGCGCCGTCTTCTCAAGTGCACAACGCGTAGATCAGCCGATTTCCGACGTTATTCTCGCAAAATCGCTAAACTGTGACAGTCTTACCGCATGGCAGGGAAAAGACGAGAGTCCATGGCCATCAAAGCTTGAAAGTGGTAGCACGCAGGGTAGAGCGTGTTGCTGTGCAGCTGGAAACGATCGTCGCCAAGAATTGTAGTAAACGAGTCGAGGGTGAGTAGAGTTGAATTTACGTTTATTCAATAAAGCTGCACAGCAGACGACAGCAATGGTCAACAACCTCCCACACCAACCGCTCTCCTCCTTGTCTCAATCCCACCGTTCTACTCCTGGTAGCTAGGCAACATAACATTCCACAGCAAGAAATGGTAAACAGCTGTGAACAGGTAATATATACAAGTGTGGAGTATAACAGAATCCAACTTCATTTCGTCACACCATTTAGATTCCTGAATAGGAGAATTGTCTATAGCAATCAAGTTCGCAACAGCTAACGCCACTTCACGCTCCTCCTCCACTGTACCATCGGAGCCTCTACTGACATTGGTAATCTTGACATGCAATCCACATGAATATTGTTTTTCCCTTGAACATACATTCCACTTTTTATTGGAATGCTTGCAATCTAGATGATAGCCTGGCCAACATAGTTGTCATGAATCGCCAGCCACCAGGTGATAACATATGTACCAAAGATTTATGATCCGTCTTAATTACAAAATTTGCCACTCACAAAAACGTCTTGAAATTTTTTTAACCCCACACAAACAAGAAGTTCCCTTTCTATCACAGAGAAACTCCTTTCTATTTCACGGTGCGTTCGCAATGCATAAGAGGCTATCCACTCCTTTTCGTTTCTCTGCATGAGGACCGTTTCCAGGCGACAATTGCTTGCATCCACCGCAATCACACATTCATTACCCACAACAAATGATTTAAGACACAGTGTATTGACAATGAAACCTTCCTTTTAACTAATTGAAAAAAAGGGTCATAGTGTCAATCCACACAAATTTTACATTTTCCTTTAACAAGCTTTTTAACAGTTCAATCTTTGTAACGTAGTTTTAAATAAACTTTGTGTAGAATTTTGTTAATCCTAGAAAAGCAACTAATTGCTCCTTGGTGCTGTGTATAACAACCTTCAAAATACCGTCCACATGACTACGTTTAGGTTTAATACCTGAGCCACTTATTATGTATCCAAGGCATTCCACTTCATCCCTTCAAAATTTTTAATTGTTCACTGTCGGTGTCAAACCCTTATTTGATAATGCCTGTAAAACTTTATCAAGATTCTTATCATGGTCTTCTATATTACATTAAAATACCAAGATGTTATCCTAAAAAGCTATATACCACAATACTCGTTAAAATCTCCTTCATTAATTGCTGAAAGACAGAGGCAGCACTGGCTAAGCCGAAAGGCATTCTACAGTAACGAAATAACCCTTCCGATATAATGAATAATGTTAATATCATAGATTCATCCTCTAGTTTGACTTGGTAAGTACTAGTCAGGTCTAAAGTAGAGAAAACATTGGCATCCACTAAAGTTGACACCATTTCATGTAAATTTGAAAGAGGATGGAAATCAACCTAAATAGCACTGTTGAGTTCGTGTAAATGAATGCAAAGTCTCAATTCTCCCGATGCTTTCACAAAGATAACAATCAGAGATACCCAAGGTAATGATTCTACTGGCTTAATAATAACCTTCTTGCATAAATCATCCAACATCACCTTAAGTTTCTCTGTAAGATAATTGAATGTTTCTGACTTTATGTCTTATAGGTACAACATAATTCTTCAAAATTATTTGATGCTTGAAGCCATGGAATTCACCTTCAGCCTCACTGAAAAATAGCCATAATTGTTTTTTATATGTAACATAATAAATTAACTCATTTGTGACGGGTTTATCGTGTCCACCAAAGCATCATTCTTCAATTCATCAACTACATACATTGGGAATTCATATTGGGATCTAACATGATGCCCATTTCTACTTGACGAGGCCATCCTAATAAGGTTCGTCCTTTAATTGCCTCATACACTTTTCCATAAGTACTCTGACCTAAAAAATCCAATTCAACCCCAAAATACCCTGCCACATCAATTTTGTGTACTGTGTATCCCCTAGGAGATCCATCAGGAGGTAGCAACCATTTGCTGGACCACAATTCATTTATAGTGTGATGCTCAGTAATGGTGTACCAAGTGCACGAGTCAGCAAGAACGGTAACTTGTTTACCGTGAATATTAATTTTGCAAGATGGAAACCCTTTCTTGAGGTTACCATCACTTACACTTAGGACGGTATTGGGATCCTGTCCTACATCTTCAAGATTTTTTGATTTTTCTGCTCATACATTTATTGAGTTCGTTTTCCAGGTGTTGGATCTACAGACTCTATTGAATTGCCCCCTTTTATTACATTTAGAGTTTTCTTCATCTAGAGCAGGACAACCTTTCAAGTTATGTTGGTGAAATAATTTCCACAACTCTTACATGAGGAGTATGTTCTTTTGGCCTCCTCCATGTGTTTCTTAAATGTATCAATATATTTTGTCACAACATGAACTTCACCCCCATAAGTGCCTCTTATTTCATGCACAAATGTTTCTGAGTGTTCTATAGCTTTAGCAATTTCAACGGCTGCATTAAGTGATATGTCGGCACTGGCTTGCAGCCTTTCTTGGACCTGCTTGTTGTTGGTTTTCATTATGATCTCTGAACACCTGCTCATAATTTATGTGTTCAGTATCACAGGTCGGCACAAGTGATCTCAACTTTGATACATATTCTTCAATGAGGTCACTTACACCCTGTTTCCTGGAATAAAACTTAAAATCTCTCCATACCTACATTGGTTTTCCTACCATACCTTATATCTTATATGCATGCATTTGTTTGAAGGCATATTGGTAAGCATTCATATTATCAACATTGATCAAGGCTGGTAAATTGTTGTAGTCCTTTAACCCGAAACCACCTAAACAATGTTCTAACAGTGATAGTTTCCTTTCCGGTCCACAGTCATCACCATCCAATACTTCTACATAAGTGAGAAATACTGCTTTCCATGTTTCCCAATCCATGGTGGTTTTACCAGGGACTGGCAGAAATACAGGTAGTGGTAAAATACTTGACAATATGATGGCAAGAATACTGTGGTAAATATTCTTTTTACCTTGACTGAATTTCATACGGAATCTAAAATAAAGTAAAATAGCTCAGAATAACAAGAGGCAGAATCCGTGGTATAAGAGATTTTCTGAATGGGCTTTATTCCAAAATGGCCGACTCGAGTGGCGGCCTTCAGGTTCCGTCACCACGAGGGTTCAGGAAGTGAAGTACAATACTTTATTGACAAGAAGTAACTTTTATAGGTCATACATTACAATGAAACGAATGCAAAAGGCGTAACAATTGATAAGAGAAATGACATAGTGGTACGTAATCGAAACTAGGCGTAATAAGGAGCAGAAAGAAACATGATTGGCTCTGATTATCATGCATAGGTGGATCTATAAGATAATACTTAACATAGATGCGTGCGCAGCAGCATGACGTGTGATTGACGTGCAACTAGGGGGTGAAGGGGACTTGACATTTAGCTCTACATGTGGAGACGAGAAGTCTGGGGGGTCAAGTCAACCTAATCCCAAATCATATCTAACATCCTATGTTTAGAGAACTATGTTATCCACAAGAAAAGACTCTCGGACAGAATCTATTCTATACTGACTGTGTGTGCGTGTACAAGCGTCTAAGTGTCTATATGAGATGCGAGGGGCAGAAAACTTTCCATGGCAACAGGGCTATGAATTACTTGCAGAAGGACGGAAAGGCCGAGTCCTTTGCTTGTGAGCTAAAGGAAATGTTTACCTAAATCACTAGACAGGAATGCATCGGCTGAAGAGCAAAGTAGATAATTCGAAGGTGAAATACAGCTTCTTGGCAGGCAGGCAAAACTGGCCGAGGCAGGCACCGTTAGCTGCACAGGGAGTAGGACAAAGTTCATGGATACAGATGCGAGCTCAAGCTGAAGCTGTCAGAGACAGAGAGCAGGGAAGGTTTTGAGGACAGAATCGGGCCTACTTGCCTGAACTGTAAAAATGGAGTAACTTAGCCATATAAAGTCGGTGGCCTTTCATACTTAGGAATCGAATATCCAGCCCATTGATGGCGGATCTGACAGAGAACATGTTGACGGTGGACGCACATATGTTTGCGTTTGGAAACTGGAACTGGAGGGAACATACATGTACTTGTGACATGCACATAGAACCGTTGGGGTCCAAGATAGGGGACATAACTGATCAGGAAAATCCACATTTCCACATTCCCTCCTTGTCCCCTACTTGCCCTTCAAGAGATATCAATCTTCATCATTCCATCGATTTGCTCATGGAGCATCATTTCTTCTTCCTTCTTCTTCCGGCATTCTGAACGAGAACTTTGATATGGAATGCATGATGTGGCACACAGACCACAAATCGCTGGTCCACATTGCAGGCATAAACAACAACTGAAGAGCATAAGAAGGCCAATACCTAGGAAGGATAGAACTCTCCATCCCCAGGCTGATATCACACTCCAAAACCACCCGGACCACGTCCAAGTGCCTGGATTCTCGTGTATCTGGCTCACAATCTTATGAAGGCGTGTTATAGCTTTATATACAGATGGCGAATTTTCTGGTATGAATATGCAGCAGCTGGATCCGATGACCCTGCAAGCTCCGCCCCTATCGGCCAGGATGACGTCAAGGACAAGACGATTCTGGAGAACAACAATTCTCATCACTGATTGTTCCTCTGTCAGATTGCCTAGGGCGGCTATAGTCTCGTTTACTACAGCTTCGAGAGTCTTGGTTAGTCTGCGTATCAGCTTACTATTTGATATTGTACCTATATAGGGAAAGATACCTTTATTGAAATCTACATACTTGTCCCATGCCGTCTCAGTATAATCGACAACTGGGAGATCTCTTCGCTCTCTATTGTGTACTAAATGAACATTTCGATGATAATCAGGGGGAGCTAGGAAAACAGGTGGCAAAAGGAATGCTATGTAACAGGTACCATCCCAATCTAGAGGCAGACGCATATATGCCGTCTGACCACATATAAAGTAAGAATGGCGAGAAGCTCTAAATGAAGATTTACCTTGATCACTATATTCTACTGTAGTAATGCATTGGCTATGGCCCATATGTATGGAACCAACTTTTCTTACACATAATTCACCCTTAACTGGAAATACTGACATAGTGGGCAGAATTAGTTCAACTTCGGATTTGACATTCAGAATCATAAGATTAGGTGTAAAATTACCTAATTTATACACTTCATTTTCTAGATCAGTTCCTGTTCTACTGGGGTGACCCTCCTTATTAGGATGACAGACTTTGAATAAAACTAGATTCAGATTTCCCCATATCCAATGTTGTTGATAAACGGCTGTGTCTGGGTCTATGGAATTTAGTAAACTAAACCATGCTCCACAGGAGCCATTGTGTGTGAACGGATGTGGAAAGAAAGGCAGAACTCCTTTGTTATTCTGATAGGGAGGGAGTCGGCCACACACCCAACAATTGGTGGCATTACTAGTCTGATGGGAATGATGTAACATACTAATGAAGGTGTTATTGCGCAGCGCAAGTCTATAAGATAATTCATGTGGCGGTAGGTCACTAAAAGAATGTTCAGCAGCAACATTATAAACATGTCTAGAAATAGGATGATATATGTGCAAAATCACACTCGTAATAATTATTAAAACACTCAATAAAAACAAAATTAATAATGTCCTCATACAGTAGCTGCGCAGTGATTTACAATACGCCTGTCGTTTCAACATTTCTCCGGTATTTTCTCTACTCAGGTCCAAGGGATACATGTCAGAGACAATTCAACCGCTTCACCTTGGAGAGGACTTAAACAATCAAATTGCTCGACTGTTTGGGCCTAAGCTTTAATTTATAGCACTGAGAGTCATTCTGTTCAACAAAAGGAAGTTTTGAATCAGTCTGTGAGGGAGTGCAGGGCACAGTGTCCATATCCGAGGATAGTCCATGAAATTTCTTAATGTGGCTGGAATGTATCCATCCCTTGCGGCCCTCAACTTTCACGGCTGTTCTTGTGGTCAGCAGGACTAGCTTCGGTGCTTTCCACCTGGGCTCCAACTGGGTCTTCCGATCAAAATTTCTCACAAGCACCAGATCTCCCGGAGCAACGTCATGGGGTTTCACCTCAGTGTTGTCAGGAAAAGCTGCAGCTACCTGTGAACGACAAGATTGTAGTGCAGACATCAAGGAAGCCAAGTAATCTGTCAGCATATTACAATTAACATCAGTTATTTTACGTGGTATAGGCGTCCCCCACATATTTGGTGGCCTTCCGAAGATCACCTCATACGGGGATAGCCCTGTTCGAGAGTGTGCTACCATTCTTATGTAAAATAGTGCAACTGGTAATGCTACTATCCAGTCAACACCTTTCTCCTTACATATTTTAGACAATCTGATTTTCAAAATTTGATTATGTCGTTCCACGAGACCTGCTGCCTCGGGGTGTCGGACACAGTGGAATTTCCACTGATATCCCAACAAAAGTGAGACATGTTTCATTAATTCGGATGAGAAAGGCTGGCCGTTATCTGAATATACAACACGTGGTAAACCGTACCGTGGGAAGAATTCTCGAACTAACTGTTTGGCAGTAGTCGGGGCCGTGTAATCTGATACTGGGTACGCCTCAGTCCATCGGGAGAGAGCGCAGACAACTACAAGAACATATTTGAATCCTCGACATCGTTCCATCTGGATATAATCCATTTGGAGCACTTCAAAAGGATGATCAGGAGTCTGGAATCCACCCTGTTCTACGGGAACACTTTTTCCTGGGTTGAACTGACAACATATCATACAGGTACGGACTTTTTGTTTAGCTGCTGCTCGTAAATGTTTATCGAACCAAATGTGTTGAATGCTATCTAGCATAGCTTTCTCTCCTAAATGCGCTGGGCTGTGAATTGTAGCTATAATGGCTTGGACCATGGAGTCAGGAAGAAACCATACAGATTTCTCCTTCGTCATCCATCCCTGATCTGTCTGGATCCCTCCTAGTTCAGTCCATTTCTTTAATTCTTCTGCAGTAGCATGTGTCTGTATATCAATTACGTCAAGTGCGGGATCCTTAATTGTCATACATTGTGTTGGTGTCTGAACTATTGGCTTTGTCATGTCTAATGTGCGATTCTGAGCAGTCTGTTTAGCTGTTCTGTCAGCTAAATCATTGCCTTGAGAAATGATATCAGTAACCTTCGTGTGTGCTTTGCATTTCATAATCGATATAGCAGTGGGTAGATGTATTGCGTCTAACAAGGCATGAATGAGGGGTCCGTGCTGAATGTGGGCACCATGGGAGGTTAAATAACCTCTCTCTCGCCACAGCACGCCGAAGTCGTGTACAACTCCGAATGCATAACGTGAGTCAGTGTATACATTAACTTTCTTATTTGTGGCTTGAATACAGGCTTGTGTTAGAGCAATAAGTTCTGCTGCTTGGGCTGACAAAGTATCTATACAATTTGTCTCAATAACTTCAGTGTCTGTTGTGACTGCATACGCGGCCACTAAATCTCCTGTACTTGCTCTCATGCACGATCCGTCTACATACAACGTCAGGTCTGGATCTAACAATGGAACGTCTGTCAAGTCTTGTCTAGGTTTCGTCTTTATTTCAATAATTTCAACACAATCATGAGCTAGTGGGTCTGTTCCAATTACAGGTAATAGTGTAGCAGGATTCAATGTATTACACCGTCGGATCTCTATGTGTGGCTGAAACAATGTCAGTTCATAACCGGTAAGTCTTGCTATGGTCAAGTGTTGTGTTTGTGTTCGGTTCACAAGAACTTCTACTGCATGTGGTACTTGTACTGTCAATGGATGTCCTAACACTATGGCATCGCTTTGTCTGATTGCTAAAGCTGTTGCCGCCACTGATTTCAGGCACGCGGGCAAAGCCTGAGCTACGGAATCTAATGTACTGGAAAAATAAGCACATGGCTTGCGTGATCCTGCTTGATCCTGAGTGAGTATTGACAAGGCAGTACCTTCACGTTCTGTAACAAAGAGTGTAAAATGTTTGCTATAACATGGTGTTGCTAAAACAGGTGCTTGGCATAAAGCTTCCTTTAGGCTTTCAAAAGCTTGTGTATGTTCCTGAGTCCAAGGGAGAACAGTCGATGTGGCTGCCTCCTGTGTGGTTAACTGAATGAGTGGTTTTGCTAGAAATGCGTACTGAGGGATCCACTGCCTACAATATGAAGTGAGGCCTATGAAAGCCCGCACCTCCTTTTGTGTCTGGGGTATTGACATGTTAGCAATTAACTGGATGCGATCTGGTGTAAGCTGCCTTCCCTCCTTGGACAGCGAGTGACCAAGATAAATAACTCGCTGGACACAGAATTGCAGCTTAGAAGGAGACACCTTGTGCCCCTTGTCGGCTAGAAAATGTAAAACTGTCAGAGAAGCCTTTTCACATTCAGGTTCGCTTCTCGCGGTGATCAGCAGATCATCGACATATTGAAGCAGTGCAGTGTTGACTGGCATGTGGATACTGTCAAGTTCTCGTTTCAGTGCTTGGCTGTAGATGCTGGGGCTTTCTGTGAATCCTTGGGGAGCGCGTGAGAATTTAAAGCTGCGCCCATTTAAACTGAATCCGAACAAATATTGGCTTTCCGGATCTATTGGGACGCTGAAAAAGGCATTCTTGAGATCAATTACAGTAAAGAATGTTGCTTTGGAATCAATTGCTGTCAATAATGATGATATATCGGGGACCACAGGAAATTGTGGCACAATGCACTTGTTTAGTTCACGCAAATCAATAACCAATCGGTATACTGGCGGAGCAGTAGGGTCAGTTCGTTTAAGAATCGGAATTATCGGCGAATTACATACATTGGAGTCTGTTTCTACAACTACTCCTTGGGCAATTAACTCATCAATGATTTTCAGCAAAGCCACTACAGCATCTTGCGGTAACTTGTATTGTCGCAATCGTGGTAATACCACTCCTGCCTTGAGTGTAACTCGGTATGGTGTAATGTTCATGTAACCAACATCAGTAGGGCCTTGTGCCCATAGATGCGCTGGTAAAGTCTGTAGTCGGAGATCCATGTCTCTAGACACATAGTGACCTTTAAAATCACGTAAAAACAACCTTACTCCTTCCGGAGAACAACATATTATGGCTCCTAGGGCTTTCAGAGTTTTAATTCCTAACAGATTTTCTGGGCATGATTTAGTAAGCAATAAATCTGTAGTTCGTGTCAAAGGTCCTATCGTAAATGGAAGAGGCTGTGATACTTCATTAACAATAGGTTTTCCTGAAAAACCAAGGGAAACATTTTGAGAGCCTGAGAGGGGTGCCCCTGGAACTTCACTACGTTTTATAGTTGTTCGACTTGCCCCTGTATCGAGTAAGAATTTTCTATCTTGACCTAATAATTTACTATGTACATAAGGTCCTTCTTGATCTACAGGAATCTCGATAAGCGGTAAGTCAACTTCCCTCTCTAGGCTTGTTCATGCGTAACGCTGATACTCAGGATATTCATACTGTGCAGTCTGATACATTTGTCGTGTTGTGGTTTGTGTGGCAGTAGCAGGCAACGGTGGTGCAGCTGGCACAAACTGTATTGGCTGTTGTGCGGCTGGCATGGCCTGGGAATGCGGCATAGCTCCTTGTTCATTCTGATCTTGTCTGTGTGGCCGTGATCTTTCTTGTGTTTTACCTATGGCGATATTATGCTTTAAAACTGGACAATCGTGTACGTAATGACCTGGCTTTTTGCAATAATTGCATGTCCCTTTTACCGGTCCTGCTGAATCGGACTGTGTCATACCCTTTTTATGTCCTTCAGCCGGTACTGTCTGAGACACTAGCATTTTCATTTTTGTATCTTTCATACGTCTTTGTTCGTGTTCTTGTTCATCTCTAATTCTATTGTGATGATACTGTAACATTTGTAGCATTTGTGACGGAGTGTTACTTTGCCAGGTACTCTCGAATTTCAATATTCTATTCTTTACTGGAGGTAATGCATTTTCTACTAATTTTGTCACAAATAAATGTGGATACGACTCACTACTTGTTTTTATACCACTATTTATTCCAAAACATTTTTCAAATCGGGCATAATAATCACTTGTGTCTTCATCATGCTTTTGTTTACAGGCCGTGATTGCACCCCAATCTTCCTTTTTCGTAGTTAATAAACGTGGCAGTACTTGTACTAGTAAACCTGGTAATGCTTTAACTTTATCCCCGAGCCCTGAACCTGCAGCTCGGGCCTTTTCTTCCGTTTCTAATGCTGTCCAATCTATCTTTTGGTCGCCCACTTCCCACTCTTTTTCTTTCAGTTTTTCATAAATGCCAGCAGGTAATAGCACCTTTAATATCGTCATAATATCAGGATAGGTATACTCTCCCATCAGTAACATGTCCTTAATTTCTCGGTGGAAACCCGCTGGGTCTTTGTCATGACTTGGTACTACTTTCTTCATTTCTAACAATTCAATTTTTGATATGGGTGTGTATACAAATACACGGTGAAACTGATTGTCTTCGCCTTTTATTGGGTGCACTTCTCGTAAGGGATTTTGTCTATCCATACAATACGGCGTTCTTTCTCTGCGGGGCAGCGGGAAAGAATCCGGCTTTACAAAAAGGACATACTGTTTACGTGACACTAATATTTCCTTAATTAACTTGTTACTAGAACCTCTCCATCTGTTCGTGAGTAGTTCCGTTAATATATCAGGTAAAGGACCAGGGTCAGCATGTTGGCTCTTATATAATATAAGGAGTTGCTGAATCATATAGATTCCAGCTAAACGTTGTTCATCTGCACTGAGGTTAAAAAACGTGTGTGCTACGGTCTCATCACCGTATTTTTCAGGACTGTCAATCCAGTGAACGGCTGATCTGGCTAATTCTTGCTCATCCATGGAATCGAGGAGGTGGTAGCCCCTTCGTTCTCGTAGTAGTTTATCTGCGGCTTGGAACAAATGTTCAGGAGACTTTAAATTTATTACAGGCGTCGGATACGTTCTGCTATTATTTGGACATACAGAGTGTATGGGATCGGAAAAGCATCTAGTATTATCACAGGATCTTCCTCTGCCTACGTAGGCTATGGTCTCTGACTGTCTTGCGGAATTCCCTGATTCGGACACTTCATCTTGCTCGAACTCGTCTGTTTCCAATCTTTCTTCGTGAATACGTTCTATTTCTCTACGGATTTTTCGGCACATGGCTATTATACAGTTTTTCTTATCGTGTCTCCCTTCTGATATATTCTGGCTCCATCTTGTAAGAGTAAGCATTGTATTCGGGTCTACCCCCGGACGGTCTTGATTTCTGATCACACAGTTTATGAGGAAACGTAACAGTTCCCCCTGTATCTCTACTTTCTGGAATTCCATAGCTCTGTTAATACATTCTTGGTCTCGCCCTGTTTGGACAAAATGATATATTTTATCTAGATGCGTAATCATTCCTGGTAACCTCGCTAAATACTCTGCGGCTCGTCTGATACGTAATGATGCCAGGACCATTTCGTCCTCTTTACCGACCACCGGGTCATATCTACAATCTATAAGGAGTTCCTTAAGCGTACGTTCACTTACGAATTTGGGTGTACGTGAATGCGCTGATTCTTGAAAAACAAGTTTATTTATTCTAGGTGGCGTAAAAGTATTGCTTGCACCTCCCGTAGCCCCTTCAGGGGCGTCGGGTGTGAATGGATTCGTCGAACGTGACACAGCAACTATAGGTGTCGATACCACTGTAGAATCGATTGCGGGGGCAGATGCGGAAACAGATGTGCTTGCCGGAGCTCGTGTCGGGACTTGCTGTTGCCCGGGGACAGATACCTGTTCCTGACGTTGAACCCCTCCGCCAGACGGTCTATGTGGTGTGGGGTTAGCATACTCGGGAGCTGCGTCATCTAGATATGAGGAAAGAAAAACATCTTCTGCGGTTCTGGGATGCCCTTTTGGATGTACCTTAATTGGAAATAATGGGGGCGGCAAGTCTTTTGGCATCTCTGGAACAGCCTTAGGTAGTCCTTCGGCTAGGAGGGGATACATACCACTCATAAGAGCGTTTCTTTGTCTATCCACTTGTTCTGATTTCACTCGGATACCTTCCTCAATTAATATATTTTCTTGAACTTCCTTTGAACTCTCTTTACTCCTCTCTTCTTGTCTACGTGCTTTTTCTGTACGTCTATGAGATTCTTTACGCCATAACTCAACAGCGTCTTTCTGTGACTGTCTGACTTTTCTTTTCCATAACTCTTCCTCCACTTTCATGATGCACTCTGCATCCCAGGTTCCCGCTGCGGGCCACCTTTGACTTTCCGGCAATCCCTTGGTATAATCTACCCATAGATCAAGAAACAATATGGCATCTAAGCCATGTTTGTGATACATAAAATGCCCTGGGGTGTCCCTAGGAGGAATAGGAACTGCTTCTTCAAGCACCCCTTTTCTGGTAGTAATCTGTCTTAACTTCGAGAAGAGCGGCATCTTGACAACTGATCTGATACTTACTCTTGAACTCACTTAATACGAGGAAAAAAAGAACACAATAATGAACAGTGAACAATGAACAATCATTCATACCACAATATGTAAGACATTTGAACACTTTAAACATTAAACATTAAACATTTAAAAAAAATGACCGACAATGATGACAGTCTGCATAACTAATCACCAAGCTGAATTCTTGACAATAACTGAATACTTCGGAATACTTGATATACTGCTAAACAGTACATATACACTGCTAAACAGTGCAGACCGGATTTGTGTACCCAAATCCGTCTTGACCGGCACAACCTATGTGCTGTCAACACGCCTCCCCGGCGATGGTACTCACCGAGTAGCTCCTTGAAACGGAAGGCCTCAGAGAATGAACGGGACTCGATGACTGCGGACAGCGGACCCTCTGGACATCGGGATTTCGAAAACCTGGTGGGCCTCTGTATACCTCGGATCTTGCTCTCTCAGCTAGGCTCTGGTCGGGATACTTCGCACTTCTCACCGCCTCGTCTGGGTTGATCGCAGCCTCAGTCGCCCCCGCTTGACCGGAGGGAGCTTACAGGAAATCCTGCTGGTACGCGTTTATGGTCCGTCCAGCTGTGGCAGGAGACCGGGCCTGCAACGCACCGCCGGCGCGTGAGATGAGAAAGTGTCCCTATTCGGGCGCCATTATGTGGTAAATATTCTTTTTACCTTGACTGAATTTCATACGGAATCTAAAATAAAGTAAAATAGCTCAGAATAACAAGAGGCAGAATCCGTGGTATAAGAGATTTTCTGAATGGGCTTTATTCCAAAATGGCCGACTCGAGTGGCGGCCTTCAGGTTCCGTCACCACGAGGGTTCAGGAAGTGAAGTACAATACTTTATTGACAAGAAGTAACTTTTATAGGTCATACATTACAATGAAACGAATGCAAAAGGCGTAACAATTGATAAGAGAAATGACATAGTGGTACGTAATCGAAACTAGGCGTAATAAGGAGCAGAAAGAAACATGATTGGCTCTGATTATCATGCATAGGTGGATCTATAAGATAATACTTAACATAGATGCGTGCGCAGCAGCATGACGTGTGATTGACGTGCAACTAGGGGGTGAAGGGGACTTGACATTTAGCTCTACATGTGGAGACGAGAAGTCTGGGGGGTCAAGTCAACCTAATCCCAAATCATATCTAACATCCTATGTTTAGAGAACTATGTTATCCACAAGAAAAGACTCTCGGACAGAATCTATTCTATACTGACTGTGTGTGCGTGTACAAGCGTCTAAGTGTCTATATGAGATGCGAGGGGCAGAAAACTTTCCATGGCAACAGGGCTATGAATTACTTGCAGAAGGACGGAAAGGCCGAGTCCTTTGCTTGTGAGCTAAAGGAAATGTTTACCTAAATCACTAGACAGGAATGCATCGGCTGAAGAGCAAAGTAGATAATTCGAAGGTGAAATACAGCTTCTTGGCAGGCAGGCAAAACTGGCCGAGGCAGGCACCGTTAGCTGCACAGGGAGTAGGACAAAGTTCATGGATACAGATGCGAGCTCAAGCTGAAGCTGTCAGAGACAGAGAGCAGGGAAGGTTTTGAGGACAGAATCGGGCCTACTTGCCTGAACTGTAAAAATGGAGTAACTTAGCCATATAAAGTCGGTGGCCTTTCATACTTAGGAATCGAATATCCAGCCCATTGATGGCGGATCTGACAGAGAACATGTTGACGGTGGACGCACATATGTTTGCGTTTGGAAACTGGAACTGGAGGGAACATACATGTACTTGTGACATGCACATAGAACCGTTGGGGTCCAAGATAGGGGACATAACTGATCAGGAAAATCCACATTTCCACAATACTAGTGCTTAATAACGATAGCCACCCACATAAAAAGTAGTCATTACAGTCCTGTGGGTATAATGATGTGCACATCATTGTAAAATTTCAAAAGTTGAGACAATCCATTTTCCAATGAAGTACTGGAAGTCCGTGCACACATTTTCTGAAGTCACTGTTGCGACAAGAGAAGAAACCGGAACATAGTCAAGATGGTGGTTGCCATCAGCGTCGATGAAGTCACGCGTAACAGGGTGATCTAATATGGCAGTTAAACATTAACTTTGGTAACAACCACAATGACGTATGCAGCCTAAATGATACAGACACCGTTTTCTTACCAGTTATTCCGATATGATATCTGAATGCCTCACTCATCCCATGCTTATTCCCAGTGTTGAGAAGGTGAGGGGGCTGCAATAACTCAAGGTCAAGGGTTCTCCAGAAACTGAGTTTATTCATTGATTCTGACATTCGCAAACATGTCAACAGAAGAGCTGCTCCCAGTCTAATGATGGCACAACTAATTCTCACTCCCATTTATTCCGCCCTACTTCTAATGCACGCTCTCTATGCTTTCAGAACATAACAACAACAGGTGTTTCAATTTGAATAAAAACATATGTAACAAATGGGATCACTAACAAGTCTATCATATAATGATTGGCTTATCAGCTGACTGTAGCGTGTCTTCTGCTCTTATATAACAGGGTTGTTGGGTTTTCTTTCAAGTTTAGATTTGTGGGAACACCTTTTCTGCACTTTAAAACAAATATACAGATTCAGCATTACATCGGTACTGATGTACCAGTAAACCATGAATACACAGTGCAGTTCCACACCCAAGGGAATAAAGAATGACGAACAATATATACTAAAAATCAGAATTCCCCTGATTTTCTTTGTAATTTATTATTATTTGTGATCTTTTTAGATTTTTCTGAAAAAGGTCTTTTAGAACGAAATGTTTTTATTAGTTCAATCATGGCTGTTTGGGATGCTGGATAAAATCTGAGAATTTTGACACCATATACAATGTAACATTTGGCTTTGGTTTGTTATTTGAGACTCCCCTTGAGACACACAACCTTTTTGTGAGGCCCAGATGCAAATGGGACCCACTCCCTCATGCTATCACCAAGTACTATGGGGATGATCTGGAAAGTGTGCACTAAACACTGTTTATGAGAATAGATCTTAAATAAAAAAGATAGCTTTTTAACAATGGTGCCATCTGCTTGCTACCACCCTAAGGCATTGTCTAGGTGCACGGTGCCTCATCACGTCTCAAAGTATAGAAAAATTTAGGACTTTCAAATAATACACTTTTTGTGTATAATTAGGACACGTTAGCACTCCTGTTATGCTCAAATGTTGTTCTCAAACATATCATAGGCGAAAATCTTGATAAACAACTGTATGGCACCCTTTTTTTTTAAACCATTAATTTCTCTTTGGTCTAATGTGGCATAATTGAGCTGTAGAAGTTCTTTGTTGCAAACAGGGAGCTAACATGAGAATAATTAGGGTAACAATTAACATTGAGCTCCTTTGTGCTTTATTAGACAAGGCCAGCTCTCTGGCCCCAGCTACAGAGGTTACTGATCTTGGCAGGACAAGAGGAGTAGAGAGCTAGTGAAGCGCGTGATAGAAAACAATTTATTTTAATTAATTTGTACATAGTTGTCACGCGAATAACTCTGTGCTGTCTTAAGAGTAATTATTTCAGTAAATATCTCATAATTAACTGAATCCAGCATTCATTAGGTGGAAATGGGGAGGTTTTTGCAACAGCGAATTTTCAGAGGGATTCATTTAAATTAACAAATGAATTATATTTGAGGCAAAGGTACAAGGAGAAGGAGACTGGCACTTTTGTTTTAGAAATCAATATCAGAACACTGGTATGAACTGTCTGTGCAACAATTTTTCTTGAACTTGCATAGCTGCACTATCTTTGTGAAGCGGTTAGTTTGTATGAATGCCACATTCAATGTTCCATCAGTGTTTATGCGCTACAGAAATAACGATGACAATTTGGGCCATTTATCAAAATGCATTTCTATTTGATCGGCCACCCAATCACAACGGATTTAGTTCCGTTACTTTTCAGTTTGTTGGTCCACAAACCATTCCTTTTTTTGCAGAACTCATTTTTCTTGAACTTGTATAGCTGCACTATCTTTGTGAAGCGGTTAGTTTGTATGAATGCCACATTCAATGTTCCATCAGTGTTTATGTGCTACAGAAATAAATAGGTTTGGTGTTTCAATCGTAAGGCTCTATGTTCCATACTGAATTAGAACACAAGATGGAGACAATGAGTTTGGCTGTTTGTGCTATATGAGTTGGATCAAGGCCATTGCAAGGAGTTTTGGCATCCCAAGCAAAGTGATATTTTGCTGATCTCTCTCCTGGAAATGAGCATACATTTGTCACTTGAAGGACTAATCTTACACACCCTGCAGGTGGCGTTAGTGTCAGTCGCCTAGTATTGTGGTATTCTGATGGGAGCTGGCCAGGACAGCTTGTAGTGGCTTAATACACGAGTATATTTCAAGTTGACAAATTTACAGAGAGTTATGTGCCTCATATACCACAACCCATTGGGTGATACGGGTTGTTCAAGTACAGAAGAGCTCGCCGGTTGCCCAAGTTCTCCAAGGTGACTCAATAAATAGGAACAGTGACTAATCACATGGTACAGTGCAATTCAATACAAAAATCAGCTCACCAAGGAGGTAAGATTGGATGTCATAATTGATTTAGCTGTGTACAATACTTAATTAAAAATTAGTCTCTCTTTGAAAAGTGCAATAATTAAAATGAGTTCTGCAAAAAAAGGAATGGTTTGTGGACCAACAAACTGAAAAGTAACGGAACTAAATCCGTTGTGATTGGGTTGCCGATCAAATAGAAATGCATTTTGATAAATGGCCCAAATTCTCATCGTTACCAGTGTTGATGTTCTTAGCATAGGGGTGTTTACAGATGACAATATTAATTAGAACTGGATTTACTTTTTCAATAAAGATGGATTTGTCGGCTACAGAATTTCTTCAAGCTGTGTTAAGGTTTTTGACATTACTTAAGTGGAAGATGTTTGCTGGTAAACTACTGACCAGTCTAAGCTGTAAGTGACTATAAATGGCTATCATATGTAGATTAATCAGTAATGTTACATTCTGTTCTGGCTGGAATTTTTGCATGCAATGAATTCTGCACAATTCCTGTAAGCTAAAATGAAAGATTATGTGCCCTATGGGTGTACGTGTAGGGCATCTCTGGTGCAGTTCTCTGGTTTGGTTCATTCCACATTGTTCAAAGTATTTAAGCATAATATAGTTTCAAGTTGTCCACTTTGAGTGCCTTATGGTGGAGAGATGTTTCGTTGATGCTAAATTTGATCTAACCCTTTTCAATTTGTTACCAGTACTGAGATACACATTTCACTGCAGTACAGAAGCCGAAATGTGAGTTGACTTGATACAAAACTGTTAGAAATGGGATTTCTGGTTGGCTAGGGCAAGCGCCTAAGCCAGGCAGAAACCACTACTCTACTCAGGGCAAGTGAGTTACACACCGAAGATAACCCCTGCTCACCCTCTTGGTAGCTTAGCACAAGCAGTCAGACTTATCCCAGAGGCAATTTGTAAAGCGTTTGAGCAACACCCTCCCACAGCAGCGACACACTAGGCACACCACAAAAGAAACTCCACTCAAGGTTATATAAAAATAGCCTTTGTATTACACATAAAACACATTAGAATGCAATCACATATATATACTGTGCCACCTGGCACTAGGTATTACTTTCCAGGGGATTATATACATTACAGGGCCGATCCGGCCGCTGTCATAATCATGCGACATACAAGCAAAAAAAACAACCAGTAACTACTGGTAACATTGCACTTGACAAAAACACCTTACACATTAGCATTCTGTCATCACCTAGGACAGCATATTATGCGAAAACATAATAATCGCATTAGGTCCCTCTTAGGCCGTTACCTAATCACCTGTGCACAGTATTCACTTATTAGGAACACAGTACCACCACAGCATACACATTACATTTGGGGCTAACCAGTAACTATTGGCAACCTTGTACTTTGGCACAAAAATTACGCATAACCCATAATTAGCAACAGGGCACCCAGATAAACACTTGCAGTAGTGCACGCTTCCTAGACACCTCCTGCCCACCGTGCATCCATTACATACTACCTGCACATTAGCCCACAGATTTCCTATAGCACCTCAGGGCATAACACAATAGGTATGCATGTCATCCATAGTCATCCTTAGTAACCTATATGTAAGGGGTGCACACATCGTGGCCCTACGCTCATCGGGCCCCTCTTAGGCCTAGGGGCGAACATCTACTCACCAAGGCCCCTGACAGTGGACTGTAGCTGCTCACATGGGTACTCTGCATTCTACATTATACCTTAGCATCAGGAACCATGCACCACAGTAAAACATTAGCAAAGTGCACACGTTTTAAATTCCCCAACCTGTGATGAGGAATGCAAACACCTTAGGCCAGCATCCACCTCAGGGCCTACCGTGAACACTTTACTGATGTCAGGATGCCCAACATTACAGCATGTGTTGCCACTAGAGTCAGTATCCCTAGTCTAATTGCAGGAGGCACCGAGGCGCACTACGGGAACTAGCAAGGTAAAACGGAGCAAGCATACCGTCCCTGGGTGCTTACACTAGCTATTGTGGTGGGTCCACCGGCCCGTGTTCTTCATCACCACACAGCCGGCTGGAGAGAGAACCCCATGCCCCTGGTGCCACTCGGTAGTATGGCACGGGCACGAAACTCTCCACGTTTTGCAGCAGGCGGCCTGGGGCAGTGGGGAGGCTCCTGCCTTCCCTAGCAACACCCACTCTCAGACCTGATATGCAGTGAGGCGCTGTGTTGGCCCGGTGTGGAGCCGGAGGCTTCCTTCTCCTGTTCTTGGTCCCCGTTGAGACTCCCCACCAACAGCACTCCTTCACTGGCGGCGGTCTTTCACCTATTCGCCTCTTCGCTGGTTGCACACGGAGGCGGAGAGGCTCCAGCTTGATCGGGTCCCTGGCACCACCCACAGTCAGGTACAGACTTTGCCTGACTTCCGGCAGCCTCTTCTGGTGAGCTCCTGTTGGCTCACTTTGCACTGCAACGGTCACGCCCACAACCAGGCAATGGGCGTCTGACTTCCTGTTCTAGGCATGGTGGCTCTCACCAGGTTCCCCATCTGAGCCCACTTCTCGGGCTTGGAAGGTAAAATAAGAAGTGCCCTCCCCGCGCTGTACCAAGGAGGGGAACACACCATAGGTTTCTCAGCGCTTTACCAGCGTGCTATGACACGGGTGACAAATGCCACACGAGCGCACGTCAGGGCTCACCTATACCGGCCACAGAACCCCTAGGTCACTCCACGTGCTGCTCCAGACGTTTCAGGGCACCAGAAGAATCTTAAGTGCTCAGCCTGCCTCCTACTTGAAGGCACGAAACAGGGAGCAGACAGCACTTCTCTTTCAGGAATCCACAAGGCAGTGCTGGGCACAGGCAGGCCAGCACGCGGGGCCTCTCAGCAGGTAGTAGCCCCACGGTGGTCCAGGGTGTTCCTCAGGTCCCAAGGAAGCACACAGCAGGCCCCCTTCATGGGGTCACAGCCACAATACATATACCCCTTAGTGTCTTTGTTCTTCCCCCTGCCACAGGACTCTGCACCCGGTCCAAACCAGTTCTGGGGGCACTCACACCTTTCTCTAAAGGTGCACCACCACCTCCTTTGTCAATGTAGGCTCTGGCCCCAGGCACACCACAGGGGGGCGGAGCCAACATTTTGGAAGGCAGGCACAGTTCCTTTCCGTCCCGGGTGCTACTCCTCCCACCACTCCAAATACAGATTGGCCTATTCAGCCTAGTGCTGACTCACCCAGCCCCTGTCACTCCAGAGCCAGACATGCAATATGCATCAGGCAGGCACAAAGACAAATAGCACACAGAAATGCCCACTTCTAAAAGTGGCATTTCTAAAATAGTGATAATAAATCTGCGAACACCATTGCGCAGCATTTATTACCACTATTCCAAACATACCAAACTTGACCACTCTACTCCTCTCAGATCAGGAATCACCACTGAAACATTTATCAGGGAATCCCCAATGCATTCCTATGAAAGGGTAGCCTCACAGTAGTGAGAAACCAAAATGGCTGTTTGTCACTACCAGGACATGCCACACAGTTAAAGCACTTGTCCTACCTTTTATCTAGATTGCACCCTGCCCATAGGGATAGTTAGGGCCTGCCTTAGGGGTGACTGATATGTAGTAAAAGGGGAGTCACACACGTGGCACCCACTTTATGCATCACGTCACAGCGGCAGTAAACTGCATGCACAGGCCCTGCAATGGCAAATGCCTGAGACAGGTTTGAAAGTCTACTTTGTTGGGTGGTGCAATCGGCGCTGCAAACCCACCAGTAGCATTTAATTTACTGGCCCTGGGTATCTGGGATACCACTTTACAAGGGACTGACAGGTAAATTAAATGAGCCAAACAGGTGTAGACCAATCTTACCACGTTTTACCATAGAGGGCACATGCAATTTACATTGGACAGCAATGATAAAGTGCCCAAAGTCCCCAAACCACCAAAACCAGGGCAGAAAAAATACTAGGAGGAAGCCAAAAAGTTCAGGGATGACCCTACAAAAAGGGTCAAGTCCAACAAACACCTATATCAGTATAAGTCATCATTATCTATTTGATGGAGTTCCCTTCAAAACTAACACTGAAAAATGTGCATTTTAAGTCTGTAGATTTCTTTTTTGGCCCACTAAACATGTCTCAGAACACTCACATCGCTTGTGTGATTTAAAAGCTTTGTTAAGATTACTTCTGTTTTTAGGTCTCTGACACAGAAATTCATGGGGCCTTAAAAAGTCATGATTCTGGGGTTTCTATATGAATGCTTCAAAGAATACGCTAATGTTGTCATCACCTCTATCTTAACCCCTTCGGTGCTCATGACGGAACGGTTCCGTCATGAGCCACGGTTGAGCTGTGCTCATGACGGAACCGTTCCGTCATGACCACGCCCGCGCAAGATTCCGTCAGCACAGCGGCGGAATCTGCGCAGCATGGAAGGGGTTAATAAGCAAGCGTAAGCAATTTGTTGCTCGGGTGAATATTGATGTTTGCATTAAATACTCTGGCAATTTACTCCTCGGACATTGGATAAAGTTTACAATAGTCTAAAAAAGAAATTAAAAAAACTGTGCTGCCTGAGTGGTTATGGGAGTAAATACATATGAGCTTTTCCCTACACTTTCATTGTACTGGCTCTCTAATTTCCGAGGACTGGTGTCCATGAAAAGATTTCTGCACAATCATGGACCATGGAATTGAATAAAAGTGATGGACTGACATGTCCGAACCTGGATTCTGAGGTCAGCTGGCACCCATTTCGCCGAAGTAATGTACCATCATCAGCAAATTATGGGAGACAACGGTCTGTGGGCCATCAGCCCAAAACCTTGGATGCTGACTGATGTCAAATGGTTTAAGAAGAGGTTAAAGACTCACCTATGTTTGAAGGGGTAAAACCGGCCCTGATTATAAGTTCACATGGGCCTCGATACCTGTGGGTTCAGCCACCTTACAAATGGAAATAAAAAAAGAATACATCCTATATTTGAGTTAATGCATGGTCAGGATTCAGTTCTACATTCCTATTAAGATCTCACTCCACTCCGGTGCTTTGGCTGTCCTGTTTGGATCAACGGGTCTGCACTCTTTTCCAGTGTGGTCCACATGGGTTAGAGCTGCAATCAATGTGGTATTATTAAATTCTCCTTTGTCTACAGAGATAATCTAATTATTGAATCCATAAATTGGTATCGATAATAATGACACCTGCCATAATTTAGGCCTGTTTTGTGCCTTTTGCAGCCATGGTCCACAAACCTTCATGATCCTTCGTATACCATTGTAAATCATAAATCATCACACAAGAGAGATTTTAATTTGCCAACACAGTTTGATGTAACTTTTTTCTTGTCAGATATCTTCTGCTAAGGAATCAATGTTTTATTATTACTTACTTTATCAGTATGGTCAAATTATTCTTAGCTGTCCTCAACTCAAGATCAAAAAAAGAAACATTCATTATGCCACATTTGTAATCATTGGGTGCCAATCTCTTTTCTGTCCATTGTCCCATAAGAACATTGACCACCACAGTTCAAAAGGCAAAATGGCATATTATCTGGACATGTCCATCATTGTCACAGTTCGAGATCTTTACTTGTTAGCAACCTCTTCCACCACACTCCACCTGTTAAACCATGCAAGAGTATCATTGGCCCATATGATAATTTTCCCACTTGCCCTTACATTCTTGATAATGACAGGTGCACAGTGTTATAAGTTTTAATTTCAGGGAATCTTTTATTTTCATATCTACAGTGAATCTGAAAAGGTTGGACATGGAGTTTGTTATTATGTCAGTGCATTGCCAGTTAGTTCAATGAGGTTGAAAATACATATCTAGAATATTACAGAGCTCATTTATTAATTGTATATTCTTATTATTATCATCATTTTAAAGTAAAACAGCTACTGAAATCCCCAGTAAATATATCTATCAGCATATTTACTTACGTTGTTGTTTTAGAGGCCTCATTTGGGTTAATAAGTATTTTGAGGAAATGCTTAACTTCAATAAAATACAATATAATAGCTCGGGTCCAAAGATTTTCATAGGAGTCCCCCGTCGACGCTGCTGAATGCTGGTGCCACCGAAAATCAAAGCCGTCTGGTTTGGAATCCACCTCATGTCTCTTTTACACTAGTCTACATATTGTAACTGTTTAGCACACTCTTGTAAGTCCTTTATCATTTCTGCTTTCACAGTTTGTTATTTTTTCCAATATTTCTATTATTCATTTTTCTCAATTTTCTACCTAGTCTGTCTCTTGATTTGGGCCAGCCTTGTGAATACCAGTCCACCAAAAATGGGTGCACAAACTAAGCACCATTTATGGGTATTAAGCTTCCTGGCACACCGAGATGCATGCTGGGGCAGTGTGATATGGGCCAACAACAGAGCATCAGTTTCAGTTGTATTCAGTTTTACTACAGATGGTGCCAGTTTCAAACTTTTCTCGTAACCCTTATGCTTTTGGTTGCTGGTCTGGTAATGCTCACTGATTCACTTACTGAAATTGCCCTAAAATAGCCATGTTTCTTAAAGACACATACAGTCCCATTGAGATATTCATTCTGTAGCCTCAAGAAGTTGTATTTCTTTAATGATTCCAGAAATAATTGAAGATGAAATAGTAATTCCGTCAGGCTGTGGATAGCTTATTCTAAGCTGGTCTTCCCCATGTGTTAGAAAGACTGACCCTTCAAATTCCTTACCCAGTGCTGTCAAGCTTTCCAGCATATTGCCCACTTTATGCCTGATGTGTGCAGTGCTATTACAGTAGTGTTGCACCACATCAGGGGCAATTCAGTTTTTAAAAAGTGCTGTAGTCAATCTGAGTTCTCAGCTACAGCCACTCTGTTTGCAAGCCCATTCCAAACCGCATAAGCAATACAAAGCGGGGTGGTGGAACTCTGGGTACCATCTAGATGCAGGACAGAGGTAGTGAATCCTCAAAAGGGATGCAGTAATGAAATACACATGGGGATTTATGAAGCATTTATTGTGTAGTGCATTAGTGCCAGATTTAGTGTATGCTGATTGTTCAGTTTTTAGAGAGAGTTGTGACCAATGAGCTTCATGAGGTACAGTGCCTCCCTTCCTCCCTTCTCCACAACCATCAGACATAAAAACAAAGCTGTAACTCTGAGCAGGAAATTCCCCATATCTGCCCTGCATAGTGTCAGCAATCCTGGTGATGCACTGGATATTGTCCTTAACCCTAATGAACAAATAAATAATGAAGTCAATGAGGATTTGGGGGCAACTAAATGCAAGCATAATTTGAGATCGGATGCTGAAAACTGGCATAAATCCTGATGGTGGCATTGATTTCCAGCTTCAACCCTGGTGATTGCAGTATACTGCAAAAGTCCACATTTAGAATCAGAGTTCTGACCTGGGTCACTGTTACTGACATAGATCATAATTGGTCATTGCCCTTTGACACAAATCATACTAAATAAATGAAGACTTCATTGTGCCGTATAAGCTACTTATAACCATATATTTTAACAAATTTCAGGGGCATTATCAATCAGATTAAACAGGCACATGTGTTTGGTAGCTTGCCGACATTTCCTGGCTTGAGAACTCTGCACACAAGCGCCTAATTCACAAAGCGCCTCTGCACTCGTGGCGGGGGTCCTGCAGTCGTAAGGTAGTCTCAGCACTCATTGCGAGGATTACGCCAGTGTGCGAAGACTACCACATGACTGCGGGGCCTCTGCCTGTATTCATGATCATGGATCCTTTCCCTAAGGTGACACCCATTTACTGGCAATACAATAGATCTATAAGACTGTGACTGAAGAATCTAGTCTACCCTGCCAGTGGCCTTCAGTTGCACCTCACCTAGCAGTTAGTTTTCAGCCTATACCTTGGGAAAGTACTGGGTTTATGAGAGGATAACATATGAGCAAAATGAATAAAAAAGAGACCCGGAGAGCAAGGCATAACGCTGGGAAAGGATCTGAATTCTTGAGGTGTAAATACAGAGGTCAGGACAGAGTACGGGCCCATTTCACAAACAAAGTTAGCAAATCTGAACTCTTAGGGCCCGATTCACAAAGAAATTCCAAACAATTCAAGCATGGTACGTTCACAGAGCGTCATTTGTAACAGAGGAAGTGCCAAGGCCAAAGTTTTGCTCAAAAGCCACAGCCAGCACTATTTAATGTCCGTGTGCTGAGTATCACCGCTGCGTAGTCTTGATTCCACCTCATGCCTCTTTAATTCACCACCAGACACTCCCTGGACCTTCATCTCACTGTTGCAGGTTCCTGCATTTTCGCTTTGTTATGTTTTTTTCTGATTGTCTCTTCCTCCTCATTGCCCCTTTCGTGTTTTTAACTCTCTTGCTTGCCCCAGCTACAATGACTGGAGTAGCGTAATTTCCTGCTCTAACCTGCATTATTGATTGGGCCACATATATGTTTACATATGGCCTCATGTATTTGTGTGACTTAACATTATTAGATGTGTAGTGCACATGAAACAATATAGAAAGTGCATGTAACATGTAATCTGAACATTTATATGTGTGTGCATATTAACATTTTCCTTTACATTAATTATAAATTGCAGTTCTCATATATATCTGCATATGTATGGTTAGAATAACATTGTTAATCCTTATGTACTTATTTGAATAATACTTTGTATTTATTTTATAATAGGAAATGTATCCATTCGAGTAGTATTTTATATGACCGTCTATGTATCTATAATCACGCTGTTACAACGTGCATCGAGATGCATACTATACAAAAGTTGACCAAAAGCCTTAAGCATTTGAATTTCACAATGATTTAACCTTCAACGTGAATATTTGCTTCAAGTGAAATGTTTTTCATTCCTCTGCAGGTGCACTGCATGGGCTAATGAACAGAGAAAGGCCCATTGTGTGAACGAGATAGGGAAGTTCGAAAGGAAGACTCTTGCCAAGAATGATAAGCCTAACCAGCGAAGGTAGGACGACTGTCTGTGCGAAACGAAGAGACGGGTGGTATCCCAGGACATTCTGAATATGTGGACCAAGCAAAGAAGTCGCGAATGTAGCTACTAAAAGGTATTGTTTGAAGGTGGACATTAATGAGACCTTTGATGTGGGAATCTAGAGGGTTCTTTCAGTGGGTATAATTGAGCAACACACTTTAGCTTTGTTAAGATTCCTTTCAGGCTTGGAGAGGTACAGACGAATTTGCAACATGTCTGTTGTGTGGCTTCATGCTATTCAATATTCTTTCTTATGTAGAACTTCTACAGAAGTTCTCCTATGCTGACACCTTTCCACTTTATCTGTTAATTAGGGATTTCTCCATCTAAAATAAATTAGTGTAGGATAGTTAAAGAACATTAGAATTCCCTCATTTATCGTAGGCAAGAGGACCGAAACTTTAAACTAATCATCAGACTTTATTCCTTATCATCTGTACTGTGGCTACTGAATTACTCGTTTACTTTCTGTTATTGAGGATAAACTTTGTGTGCAGATTTGTCTTTCCGTTCATAAGTCTGTATTTTTCTACTATGCTGATTTATATTACTTTGACTTTGAATGTGTAATAAAACTATACTTAATCCCATTTATTGACTCTTGGCTTTACTGTGTGACCAAATGGGTTACACTGTAATTGTATATTGAAATTGGTCCTAACTCCGTTTATTCCTCTGGCACCCAAGAAATTTCCATTGCAGGGTGTAGGCAAAGGGGCCCAACAATTGTGCATAGTCACATCTCAAATTAAGTACTGAGAGAAAACAATGCAGCTCAAAGGCATCCTATTGTGTGTGCGCTGGCAGGGCTGCGGTAGCTGAGCTCGCTATTGAGCATCTTCCTTCTGCATTGCATTACATCGACAGTGAACACGGATCTGTGGATTCCCTACTTCATAAGCACAATGTTTTTGCATTCACCCAAGGCTCTGCATTAAACATGGAAGTGCATCAATGCTGGCCAAAGTAGTGCTGAATTGTACTAGTAAGTTTGCCAACCATATATTTCCATTACGAAGAGCCTGATTACGAGTTGGCCATGTGCATGCAATACAAATCTGACTCTGAGGTGTGTGGACTTTATCAGATGCAACTTTTATCCCATAATCTGAAGGTAAAATATGCAGATTTTGGTGCTTATTGTCCCAAAATGTGCATGTCCTGGTAAATGCCGGGCCTTTTCCCCTTGTTTAATTCTAGCAGGATTGATCTGCTGAAATTTAACAAAAGTTGCAATCCTTATTTCACCCTGTAATTACCACTTATAATTGTGGTCCCTTTGCAAACCCCTAGTTGCGTAGGGATCTCAATTTAACAAGCCACTGGTAGTTAGTCCCAAAGTGTCAATGATGGCTCAGTAGAATCTTGAAAAATGTGGATTATTTTTTCCATTGTGCCATTCTACATATTCATGCGAAAAACTGGAATAATAAAAACATGATGTTCTCCATGTGAGCATTCTAGTTCAGCAGTTAAAAATTGATTGTACGGTATCCATCTGCATGGCATGGATTTTTGGACATCAGTGTATACATTGCATGCTGCAAAACAGCAAGGGGCATTCTGCTAGTCAAATAAAAAATTCCAGATGGAACAACTCAGGGGCAGTCGTGGAAGAGGGCCCGCACTCATGATGGAACCTCGGCACTGCAGTTACTCATTGCGGAGGTCCCGCAACGGGCATGGGTCCCCCACCATGACTGTCGGGCCTCTGACAGGAGTGCTGAGGCCCTTGGTGAATCTGCCCCAAAGTCTCTATGTTATGCTTCTACATTCCTCAGCAATGTATCTGGATCAAGTCTCCACTGCAATCAAACACTGCGCCTGCCAACTTCTTCTTGTGATCATTATTATTATAACATTAATATTATAATCATTATTTTAATTTTATTAATCATAATAATTAAGCACACCCACATTAACATCTTGGCTCTAGGTACTAAAAGAACACTCAGAAGCAAAAAGGCAAGACTAAAACTAACAATATGTGACTGAGATTAAGTCAACAATGCAGAGTCAGCAAGTTTGAAACTGTTAAACTGACCGATCTTCTAAAGACTAAGGGCCTGATTTAGATCCTGACAGTCTTACTGCTGCCCTGAAGCTGTGGCAGGACCAAGTACCAGATACTCCATCAAGCTGACGGTCTTCTGCCCACTGTATTTAGATGCATTCGCGATACACAGAAGACCACCGCCGCGGCACTGTATACCCACAAACACCTTCCTTCAATTCTGTCAAAACAGGGTGCCGGCCCATCGTAGTCAAGGTGCAGCAAGACAGGGAGGGCCTGGACAGCGGCAAAGAAGATGTAATGTCAGCCTGTATCCCATAAAGAGGTGTTTTTCACCCCTTTTACTCCCATTCCTCTAAATCGATTTAGGAGGGATTCCCGACAAAATGCCCTCCAAAACAAGCCACATCCAAATACGGAGGCCAGGCATCCTCACCGGTGTACCGCCGCCACCTGTTGCAGCCCTTCTCACCGTAGGAGCAGGGAGGGAAATCCTGGTGGAATCGGCAGGACCGCTGTGGTCTTTCCTCACATTGCCAGCCAACATCTAAATAGGGTAGGTGGGCCACTAGGTTGGCGGGTGGGAAAACCGCCAAAAAAGACCACTCCCTCACGGTCCTGCCAACATCTGAATCAGGCACTAGGTAGGAGTACATTTCAAAGCTTGCCAAGAAGCACTCGAAAGGTTCTGTCTCCTGTTCTAACGTTTAACCTGGAGGACTTCCACCAGCAGTGAAGTGGAGGACTGTAGTGTTCTTACTGGTCTACAAAGAGTTGCTTTACAGGACAGGAAAGTAAGTTCTGTCTTGCAGAATGCTCTTTGAATCTGACAGTTTTCAGCCAAATTCTCTGCTTCACCGACAGCCATCTTAACATCTTTCTGGTTGACATCAGATGCTCATCCCAACTACTAGATTAACAGTCCTTTTCTGTAATTGCTGAAGGTGGCAACATGTTGCTCTGGGGGTCCTAAAAATACTGCACTCTCTCTCTTACCACTTTCCCATGTTGCTCTGAGGAAAGAGAAGACAGAATGTGTCTGAATATTTTTAGCTCCTGGAACCCAGACGTCAGGGGCAGTGGAATCTGTGGTCTGAGCAAAAGATCTCAGACGAAAAAAACACTCAAGCCTTTGAGCTTGGTCACTGGAACTGGAATGGGGCCTGGCTGATGTGGCATTAGATCTTGTTTCCAGCAATCAGGCTGCTTTCCAATTAGAAGGGGTTTGATCTTAATACTGTTCAACTTTATGGAGAACATGTAAATTGTACCATTCATAACTCCGCCTTAAACTCTCTTCCATTTCATTTAGAACTACAATTGTGTGCCCCTTCTCTCTTTCCATTATGAAATAATCCATATTTTCTACCCATAATGTTGCACTCACACACATTAACACGCCTATTTTATTCAGAATCTTTTATGTCCTTCACTATAGCGAACATTATTTGGAAATGTTATTTCCTTCACTGGTCTCACCTTGATCTCTAAGCCTCAAGCAGGACTCCAGTAGTGAATTTGTTGGTGCAGTGCAAAGTTGCTAATTCTTTACACGTCACATATCATGACAAAAATAATGATGAATCATACAATGCGCTCAACATCGCTATTAAAGACTGTCTTTATGTAGGAATGTAAGAATTGACTCATATAGTATTCAACCATGTTAATTGAAATATTCATTTAGGGAACCATCCTCAATTAACAGACATGCATTTAATATGAATGTATTCAGAAACAATCATTTGATGAATAGAAAAAAAACATTTTTTTAATGTTATGGTGCTGCATTGCTAACATATGGCTTATGATTTGTAAATGTGTGCTATGTTATCTGGGTACAATAAAGTGACTTGATTTTACCTCTGAAATTATCCTTTTACCCACAGAATATGATTTTATTAGAAACGAAAAGGGTTGTGCAATGTATAAATGTATGTTACATGTAGGTACTTTCAAATATAGATCTGTCATACTTACTATTAAGAAATGTGATTATTCATTGAATGCTTACGCAATATGAACTAAAATACTAATATGCACCCTTGATTTAATATTTGAAGTTGACACGATTATGTAGGGGTGTATTTCACCAAGCTGCATTTCATAATTCACTGTCTACTGTTTCTGCTAACTCGACAGTTCTTGCAGGTGTTCGCATCCATTGCTAATGTAGAATAGATACATTCTTGTATCTGAAATAGGTACATAGCCTGGAAAGAGACATTTGACACAAGCACACGAGAACTGAAATGTTCATGAATGGACAATTTAGCCCCAGCCTGGATGTGTGAAAGAAATGCCCTTCCCATGTCTAGTGTGGGACTTTTTCCGACTGTTGCAGCCTGCAATGTGTGATCCCCAAGGACCAGTGATTTTTCAGGATCTTGCAACTAAAGGGGTGTCACGTATGGATTTGTGGATTATAACTTACTGCTTGGTCTGGTGGATAGAAGAGAACTTACTCTTCTCCTAACGAGAGCAGAACTCTTTTTTCCAGAACGGACTTTAGAACTGTATGGAGCCTGTCCCTGGACTCTTGCGGACTTCCTTGCTGAACACCTTCTGCAGACCCTATGTATAGTTCCCTTTGAAACCCTTTGCAGACCCCTTTCATGATTCCCAACTTGCCCTTGAATAGACTTTGAGAGGTTTAGACCTCAATGACTCTAAAGGACTTTTTCTTAAGTATGGCTTATGCGGACACTTACCCAATCCACTGAAGATTCTTGACTGAGCGTCTGAGATACAAATGCTTGTCCTTCCTTCTGTGCCATACCTTTCTTTCCTATAGGGAACTCTTTGATTTCTGAGACACTTTGTATAACTGAATCATTCTTCCCCTAATGGACTGTACTTGGGATATTTAGACAACTAATGTATAGACCAAATAACTTAAGATTGTTTTCTGAACATCAGGTTCTACTGCTGCTGTTCTGTATAACAGCTGTCGAACTGCTTGTCTGTTTATTTCTGTTCCACCTACATAATCAAGGACACTTGGTCTCCTTGTTACAATACTGTACCTTTATAGCATGGTGTTGAGAGTGATCTATTTGAATTTGATTTCTAATTTGGAATAAACATTTTTAAACTTGGCCACCAATTTCTGGTCCTCATTGTGTAGCCAAATCGGTTTCATTGTCTAATGAAGAGGTTCACTGCTAACACCCTTTCCCCTCAGTACGCATAGGAAAGATTCATTGGAGGACCAAGGGTAAGGTAAAGTGTGGGCCCAGAAAAAGTGTAGGCCCAGAAAACGCTGGATCAATAGCATGTCATAGGGTAACTTAGCAAGATCCAGCCATTCCACTTCGTCGAAACCCTTACCTTCCAAGCCTTTGCACAGCTGGGAACAGGGTCAGCTTTAGGGCGGTGCGACCAGTACAGTCGCACCTGGCGCTGAAATGGGTGGAAGGGGGCACTGTTTAAAAATAACTTGTCTTAAAAACACATCCTGCAGAGATACTTGTGTGTTCAGCATTTTTCAGGCAACAATACAGTTTGTTCTTGGTACCCAGACCTTCTCCTGTGTAAAGCACAATGACCTTTCTTTATCGAATCAAACCACTCAATTGTAGCTTCTTCTTCCCTTGCCTGACTAGTAAAACAAAGACATGATTCTATCTAAATGAGCGCATCTTCACCTGAAACACAAAACGTGAGAAAGAACAAACTTTGCAGCGCACATAAACTTCAGCTGTTAATCCTAAAGTGAGAGTTTCAGGGACTAGCATTTCAGGCCTACAAATTTTAACTAACATAAGAAAACCAACATATAAGCTTTACGAATTCAAATAAAGTCAATGCAATGTCAACTAATTTGAAGAGAGGAGAGGAGTTGGCCTAACGGCTAGGGCGCTCGGCCTCGGACCTGGGGGACTGGGTTCGAGTCTCGGTAATGATGCTGAACATCCTGTGATTCTGGGCAAATCACTTAATCGCCCCGTGCCTAACAAAGAATGAATGTCTGTCCTCATGTAACGTAACTGGTGCTATGTAAAGCGCTCTGATACCTGATTGGATTCGGGTCAAGTTTGCGCTATATAAAACTCTGCAAAAAAAACATAATAATAATGTCAAGATAACTCTGGTGATTAAGGTTCCTGCTGAAGAGTGATCGGAGTGTTGTCTAGTGACAGTTTTGACCAATGTTAATATACCTGCTGCAAAGAACGTGTAACATGCAGATCACAGAACAGAGTGTGAGTGACCTATGTAGCTCTATAAAAAATTGAAATGCATGTCAGAGGGGAGGCTATGGAGAGAAGAGGGGCACTTTTGAAGGGTGGTAGCAAGGGAATCCGTGGAGAAGGTCATTCGGGGGTGGGGGGTGCTAAAGCCGGCCCTGGCTGGGAATAGGCAGCGGTAAGCATGTCTCTCTGGATGTCTTTCAGGGACATTGCAGTCCAATCCAGGACTATTTTTATACGTCTTTCATTTTGTTTAGAGACAAGACCAAATAGCCCTGGAAATATTTAAACCCTGTTGGGCAGGTAATGCAGGTCATTTACAAGAACAACACGGAGCCAAGGAAATCCTTGTAAGAAGCGTCATTTAGATGCTATATCAAAGAACTAATCTCCATTTCACACAGTGATCTTTAGAAGAGTATTGACAGCTATTAAGAATGCTCTATAATGCTGCAAAGAAAACAATATTGGTTCCATTTGATGGTAATGAAAATATGGAATCAGCACCTCAGAGTGCTTCTTTGTCCAAAGGATACCCTATAATGGACTTTAAAATAACATTTCCAAAGAATGTTAAAGTTAAATCCCTGTTAGCAGGTTTACCATTTTCTCTAGTTACCGAAGACTCTCTACCATCAGATCCAGTTAAATAGGAGATGAACGATTGCCTTGAAGAGAGTTTATTCAGGAACACATTTTTCATTTCGCACTGCAAATTGTTCAGTGTATGCCTCACAAGTGCTGAGGAAAGATTTTCAACTCTTATTTGATATAATGCAGAGTACTGAGGATTACACTGAGTATTGGGCATTATGGAACTCAATTTCAACTCTGGGAACCAACAAGGTACAGGATATATGGTTGCAGGAAGAACTGAACTTTTTAGTGTAAGTATTTCTCATTCGGTTTCACATAGAACAACTAGCAAGAATTAAAAAAAAGACTGGCAAATCCGACTATCAGTAGATGGGCCAAATTTGCGATACTAACCTCATATAAAGTGATGCATCAAGAAATTCCCTGTGGGACTAAGGATTCTTCTGCTGGTATTGCAGCTTGTTGGTTTGAAGCCAAAGGTGTGTCATTGTGGAGCTGCGATATGGTCTTCATCAAATATGGTTATTATTTACAGGTTACTGATCGGGATCATTAATGTCTGCCAGAAAGAGTGTTATCTTGTGTTTAAAGATATAAAATGTATTTGCTTGTATGTTGTTGTTTAAAGCATTGAAAAGATTATGAGAGAAGAATACAGATAAAGAGACAATAATGAATGATTGTGTACCTATAACTAGAGTATTATAAGTAGGGATGAAAGATTAGTTCATAATGGAACGAGAGAAGGAACATGAAGTTGTACTTCCCTATTTAAAGAAAAGTAAATGAAATAAAAGGAAGTTTTAGGCTTGAGGGAAACACCTGTCTATTCACCAGTAATATTCACTGTGAGAAGTTGGCCTGGCATATGCTGTCCTCTAGTTATAGGGGACACTTTGTACCAGTCCAATTCGACTCGTATGGTGATAGGTTAAAGACAACCTTTAAAGAAAGCTATCCTAGTGGTAGCTGTGGAGAGCAGCCTTCAGGCTAAGTCTTGAAATAGTGTTAAGCTTATTGTTTCACCATAGATAACCTCGTGAATAACCAAATGAAGTAGTCCACACTTGTATATATATAAAATATATGTATTTACTCTAGGAATAACCCCACTAGTCTCTTTATGAGGCATGAGGTGAAGATACAATTCAAACAAGCATTGATAGTTACAATAAATAGCACTGGAATCACAGGGCCCCAGGGGGGGACCAAACCATATATCAAAAAAGTGGTATAAGAACCACGACAATTCTACAGACAATGCCTAGGGCATTTAGGGTCGCTGGCCCCTTGTGAAACCACCCAAGGTAGTGAGGAAGGGGACCCATGGGAGACGCGTGCAGTTGCTAAAGCTACTGTCGGGATCTCTATTAAAGCCTATGGAGAATGTTGCGGTTGAATTTTACAAGTTTAAAAACACTTCTAGCAGGAGTTCAAGTTCAATACTTTAGAGTTAAGCTTTTGGAGAGCCCACACCCACGAGAGTAGCGAGGTACCACTGTTACCTGCCCCAGGGAAGCCGGGTGCATAGGTCGTTTTCGATGTCGGGTCGCGGGCTGATTTTCAATGGCAAAACGTGAAGAACTGCTGCTAGCAAGAAGCGTCGTCGTTGTCATGAAGAATGAAAATGTAGATCTTGCAGAGAAGGACCTGAAAGCAGAGGGGACAGAGTTAGGGTCACGGCACAGTGACCAAGGGGCTCAAGAGAAGGAGCCCTTCAATGTCGGGTGCTTCCAGGTGGAAGAGGTGTAGCTTGGATCATCAGCCACGGAGGTCCAGGAGGTGTCAAGGAAGGCCAGCTTCTGGAAGACAACTGTCCCACAAAGGATGAGGGTCGCTGCGGTGTTAGTGTCCGGATTGGATCCACTAAGCTTTGGCAACTGCAACCCACACAAGAAACACAAAACTGCTACTGTTGCAGACCCACGAGGTCTGAGCAAGGTCTCCAGTGAGGACACTGAAGAGCAGGCCTGGAGCAACCAGGAGAATTCTTGCAATCGAAGATTGACTTCTGCTAGGGCCCACAAGTCGAGAGACAAGGGACCGCGGGAGGCAGCAATTTGGCGTGCCTAAAGATGCGCCCACGGGTCGTCGGTGTGGGCTAGGGCATTGATCTTTGGCACAGATGATGCTGAGAGGTTGGCTCAATAATGGGACAAAGTTCAACTTCCCCACTCATCGGGGTCGGGTGCTGTGCAAGAGGTGGCTGGTGTCCTGGGGTATTGGGGATCTCGACACCCACGGGGTCCACGGTGCTGAGCTTTGCTGTGCACACTCACTGGCCTCTGGGATGCTGGGAAACCCACCTCAAGGTAGGAAAGAGTTGTCGATGTCCGTAGGAGCAGCAAGGTTCCAACCGGGTCACTTGCAGTGTTTCAGGTGCCTGCCAAGCAGGGGGGTAACTCCTTTACCCCAAGGGAGATTTCTTCATTCAGCTGTGCGGCAGCAAGTCGAAGTTCAAGTCTGTGAAGTTCAAGAATAATCTGAGGGTCTGGGGACCCAGTATTCACCTTTATCCAAAGATTAGGGGAGTGTCCAGATCAGAGCCCACCAATGAGAGGTCAGGCGGGAAAAGGGTGGCTACACCCTCTCCCCTTTGTGTGTTTCCCGCCAGGGCAGGGGACAGGATGCCCCTGAACCGGTTCCAGGCGGTGTATGCAGAATGTAGGCACTGGGGAAGCCTACGTGCAACTCTGAAAGGCATCCTATGGTGCACCCACCCAGTTCCAATGCACATAATCTGTCTGGGGAGGTGGGAACACCTCCCTGCAACAGGATCCCTATTGTCCAGCTGCCGTGGCTGGAGTTCTGCCCAGCAACAGGCAGCCAGAGTTGTGTGGGTGGCGGGTAGCATCCATTTTGTACTACGTGTGCACTTTTAAATTGGTGTCTAAATTCTGCCGCTTTTCCCATATCGCCCCTCTAGCAGGGGGGAATCATGCCCTCAGTCCCATGGCTGGATTTGGGGTATGATTCCTACATGTTTGACACCAAACATGATATGGTTCGGTGTAGCCATTCTCAAGTTATCACGCTACCGCGATTTACTTATAATGCGGTTAAGAGTATATGGTATGGCTACACTACAAACAACCCAGCAATGGTTTTACGAAGGTTGCAGAGGGACCCTACTCAGGTAGGGGTTCCCCCTCACACATATCTCATCGACCTGCCTTATAGGATTAGCAAGGCCTGCTTTAGGGGTGACCTATGAGGATATATGTGTTGTATTAAGTGGGATACAGGATACCTATATCCCTGTAAGGAGTGCAACCACCACCTTACCCAAACTACAGTAGTGGTCTGATGGTGTCATTTGGTATGGCTGTCCCAGGGGTGGCACAATAAGTGCTGCAGCCCCTGGTAGGCCTCTGAGGGACCCATGCCCTGGGTACCTAGGGTACCATCTACAAGGGGCTGATAGGGTGTCCTCAGTATCCAATTGATATGTACCTAGGGTACTCACATCAGTTTTAGGGAGGAAGCAGATAGGCTGGGGTGCTGGATAGCAGGATCCCAGCCAGACTAGTCAAAAACCATCCAAATACCAGGCAAAAAATTGGGGAAACCATATAGTCATATTCCACCTTCCTACATAACCCCCCCACACTAAAGGAGATAAGGCTAACCTTGTCCAGATAAGCCTTTATTTCCTGAATGGACATATAAGGAAGAACCTGCACTAGCATGGTTGCCCCCTGTCTCATGGTCCACTTGGGAAATCCTACCCCAAGGGGTTTTAGAGTTTCTCCAAAGTCTAGGGAAATTACCTGTATTGGGTTTTGGTACAGAAGCAGGCTGGTGGGGTGTCTGAGTCTGGAAGTGAGGCCCTATTTGGGGTGGTCTCAACCTCCTCAGGTCACTGGTCACCATGGAAGCCTTTCTGTCCATGACTGTGTCATATCTGGCCCTAAGGATCAACCTCTGGCTGCCTACAGCTGGGGGTTGGGTCCCTCTGGTTGGAATAGTGGAGGGCACTGGAAGGTTTGGGGCAGCTATGCCCCAGGTTTCCCTGTGCCCAACAAAGTCCACCTGGGGGGTACCTGTACCTAGGGGTAAAGGGGATCCCTCAGTTTGTGGAGGAATGGTCACCTGGCTAGAACTACTCTGCTGGGTGTCCCTAATCTGCTGATGAGGGGGTTCCTCTGGACAGGGGCCCATTAAGGGTCCACTGACCTCCCTGACCTCTGCACCCCTGGGCTGACTGAGGCAGGGTAGAGAGGGGCAGGATACCTGCTCCAGACTGGGTACCACCTTGGAAGGATCCCCTGTCATCAGAGCTGTAGCCAGGACAGACCTGACCACTTCTGGGGCAGTTACTTCACAAGGGGCAGGATCAGTTCCCTTAGGACGCTGACCCTTACCTTTAGTCTGGTGGGGGGAGGACTGTTCCTCACCCGCTAGGCTCTCTGTTTGTGTGGAGTGATCCATAGTTTCAGGATTCACTCCCTTTAATTCTTCCTGGGGTGGAGGTGAGGCCCTCAGGGTCCCATCCACTCTCTCAGGGATGCCTAACATTCTTAAATGGGCATTGTGGTCTACCTCAGCCCAGGCTGAGATTTCCAGGCCATTCCCCAGTGGACAATCTACAGGTAAGGTTGGGGACACTGCCACTCTCTTAGGGACAGTGACCCCTCCCCAGCTGAGATTTACCATTGCCATGGGATGATCTGTCCTAATTCCATCAATATTGGTCACCTGGTAGCTAAACTCAGGTAAAAGCTGTTCTAGGGGCACTAGTCTCTTTGTCACCATGGTGACACTAGCCCCTGTGTCCCTGTAGGCCACAGCCTTCTGACCATTGATCATGGGCTCTTGTCTGTACCTGCCCAAGATATTGGGACTCACGGTAAAGTTGGCAAACCCCATGCCACCATCACAGACTAGAGTTGCTTGTGTAGGGGACCTGGTTAGGCCAGAGTCCACCTGAGTTCCCCAAGAAAGCCCAACTAAGTGTTTGGGTGCACTCCCACCAACTTGGGGATTACTACTAGTAGTAACAGGAGGTGTTGGAGCTACAATGGGAGGAACAATTTCTTTATTGCCATTCTTTGGACAGCTGGAGTCAGTTTTCCAGTGGCCAGGTTGCTTACACATATGGCAATATGGTTTCTTATTGGAAGAGGAAGGATTTTGGGACCCACCCCCAGAACTGGGTTTTTGGGAACCTTCTGAGGACTTTTCTGTTTTATTAACCCCACCTTTCTCTTTGGGCTTTGTGGAATCTTTCTTCTGGTCACCACCTTGGTTCTTGGGCCTAATCCTGGTTCTGACCCATTTGTCTGCCTTCTTACCCAATTCTTGGGGAGAGGTCAGATCAGAGTCCACCAGGTACTGGTGTAAGAGTTGGTTCTGACAGTTATTAAGAATCTGCTCCCTCATGATGAGATTGTACAATCCTTGAAAATTATTTACTTTACTGCCATTTAACCAACCTTCCAGAGCCTTGGTAGCACAATCTACAAAGTCCACCCAATCTTGATTCTGTGCTTTTTGGGTATCTCTGAACTGTAACCTGTATTGATCAGTGGTTAGGCCAAACCCATCAATTAAAGCATCTCTCAAGATATAATAATCATCTGCATCCTCTTCTCTGACAGAGAGGAGCTTGTCTCTTCCTTTGTCTGCAAATGAGAGCCATTAGATTGCTGCCCACTGATCTACTGGGACCCTTTGTACTTTACAGGCCCTTTCAAGTGCAGTGATCCACTTATGGATATCATCCCCTGACTGATAGGGGGGCACAATCTTATGCAGGTTCCTATTGTCAGGAGCATTCTCTCTAACTCTAGGGGTATTATTACTGCCACCAGGGGTCTCTAGACCCCATTTTCTTGAAGCTTTCTGAAGCTCCAGGGACTCCCTGTCTAATGCTAACTGTTCTCTCCTGAGCTGAAGCTTGGCTTGCTCAAACTGGATCAGTCTGCATTTCCTCTCTTGGGAGGATCTCCCAGAATGGTTAGACCCCTCTGAGGGGGATCTGTTTCTTCCGTTTGGATCCACCACTCTCCCATTAGGGATGGAGGGAGTGCCTCTTGGGCCATCACCTCCATGTTGTGAGTGGTCTGATTCATCCAGGTCAAGTTCAACTTCCTCTTCCTGGTCCTCATCAGAGTCCACCACTAGGGTGTCCTCTTCAGCAGGATGCCCACCCAACCTGTCTACCCCTTCAGACACTAGAGTCTGCTTGAAGTCTGCAATGAGCAGGATTTCCCTGAGACGATGAGTGTTGGCACCCTTGTTTGTCTTCAGTTGCCTAGTAGTGCACATCTCCCTAAGCTCTGCAAAAGAGAGGTTGTCATACTTGTTGACTGGGACCCTTGAGGGCCTTATGGGCTCCTGAACCTGAAGACATTTCTAGTGTAGTGGTACTGGTGTATCTACCTACACTAGGTGTGGCCTACTGAACCCTTTCTTGAGTTGTAGTCAAGATGTGCTAAGCCCTCTACACACAACTCCTAAGTTCAGTAGAACTTATTGTATTCTAAGCTTAAATTTATATGTACCTTTAGTACCAAGTGGCTTTCACTTTAGAACTTCAATTTGTTATCTGGTAAAACAATGGCAAGCTGGAATCCCACCGCTGCCACCAATGTGAGAAGTTGGCCTGGCATATGCTGTCCTCTAGGTATAGGGGACACCTTGTACCAGTCCAATTCGACTCTTATGGTGAAAGGTTAAAGACAACCTTTAAAGAAAGCTATCCTAGTGGCAGCTGTGGAGAGCAGCCTTCAGGCTAAGTCTTGAAGGAGTGTTAATCTTATTGTTTCACCATAGATAACCTCTTGAATAACCAAATGAAAGAGTAGTCCACACAGGTATATATATAAAATATATGTATTTATTCTAGGAATAACCCCACTAGTCTCTTTATAAGGCTAGAGGTGAAGATACAATTCAAACAAGCATTGATAGTTACAATAAATAGCACTGGAATCACAGGGCCCCGGGGGGGACCAAACCATATATCAAAAAAGTGGTATAAGAACCACGACAATTCTACAGACAATGCCTAGGGCATTTGGGGTCGCTGGCCCCTTGTGAAACCACCCAAGGTAGAGAGGAAGGGGACCCATGGGAGACGCGTGCAGTTGCTAAAGCTACTGTCAGGATCTCTATTAAAGACTATGGAGAATGTCGCGGTTGAATTTTACAAGTTTAAAAACACTTCTAGCAGGAGTTCAAGTTCAATACTTTAGAGTTAAGCTTTTGGAGAGCCCACACCCACAAGAGTACCGAGGTACCACTGTTACCTGCCCCAGGGAAGCCGGGTGCATAGGTCGTTTTCGATGTCGGGTCACGGGCTGATTTTCAATGGCAAAACGTGAAGAACTGCTGCTAGCAAGAAGCGTCGTAGTTGTCGTGAAGAATGAAAATGTAGATCTTGTAGAGAAGGACCTGAAAGCAGAGGGGACAGAGTCTGGGTCACGGCACAGTGACCAGGGAGCTCAAGAGAAGGAGCCCTTCAATGTCGGGTGCTTCCAGGTGGAAGAGGTGTAGCTTGGATCTTCAGCCACGGGGTCCAGGAGGCGTCAAGGAAGGCCAGCTTCTGGAGAGCGACTGTTCCACAAAGGATGAGGGTCGATGCGGTGTAAGTGCCCGGATTGGATGCACTAAGCCTTGGCAACCGCAACCCATGCAAGAAACACACAACTGCTACTGGTGCAGACCCACGAGATCTGAGCAAGGTCTCCAGCAAGGAGACTGAAGAGCAGGTCTGGAGCAACCAGGGAAACTCTTAGAATCGAAGATTGACCTCTGCTAGGGCCCACAAGTTGTGAGACAAGGGACTGCGGGATGCAGCAATTTGGCGAGCGTAAAGATGCACCCACGGGTCGCCGGTGCGGGCTAGGGCATCAATCTTTGGCACAGATGATGCTGAGAGGTTGGCTCAAAAATGGGCCAAAGCACAACGTCGGGGTCGGGTGCTGTGCAAGAGGTGACTGGTGTCCTGGGGTATTGGGGATCTCGGCACCCATGGGGTCCACGGTGCTGAGCTTTGCTGTGCACACTCACTGGCCTCTGGGATGCTGGGAAACCCACCTCAAGGTAGGAAAGAGTTGTCGATGTCCGTAGGAGCAGCAAGGTTCCAACCGGGTAACTTGCAGTGTTTCAGGTGCCTGCCAAGCAGGGGGGTAACTCCTTTACCCCAAGGGAGATTTCTTCATTCAGCTGTGCGGCAGCAAGTTGAAGTTCAAGTCTGTGAAGTTCAAGAATAATCTGAGGCTCTGGGGACCCAGTATTCACCTTTATCCAAAGATTAGGGGAGTGTCCAGATCAGAGCCCACCACTGAGCGGTCAGGTGGGAAAAGCGTGGCTACACCCTCTCCCCTTTGTGTGTTTCCCACCAGGGCAGGGGACAGGATGCCCCTGAACCGGTTCCAGGCGGTGTATGCAGAATGTAGGCACTGGGGAAGCCTATGTGCAACTCTGAAAAGCATCCTATTGTGCACCCACCCAGTTCCAATCCACATAGTCTGTCTGGGGAGGTGGGAACACCTCCCTGCAACAGGATCCCTATTGTCCAGCTGCCGTGGCTGGAGTTCTGCCCAGCAACAGGCAGCCAGAGTCGTGTGGGTGGCGGGTAGCATCCATTTTGTACTACGTGTGCACTTTTAAATTGGTGTCTAAATTCTGCCGCTTTTCCCATATCACCCCTCTAGCAGGGGGGAATCATGCCCTCAGTCCCATGGCTGGATTGGGGGTATGATTCCTACATGTTTGACACCAAACACGATATGGTTCGGTGTAGCCATTCTCAAGTTATCACGCTACCGCGATTTACTTATAATGCGGTTAAGAGTATATGGTATGGCTACACTACAAACAACCCAGCAATGGTTTTACGAAGGTTGCAGAGGGTGCTACTCAGGTAGGTGTCCCCCCTCACACATATCTCAGCACCCTGCCTTGTAGGATTAGCAAGGCCTGCTTTAGGGGTGACCTATGAGGATATATGTGTTGTATTAAGTGGGATACAGGATACCTATATCCCTGTAAGGAGTGCAAGCACCACCTTACCCAGACTACAGTAGTGGTCTGGTGGTGTCATTTGGTATGGCTGTCCCAGGGGTGGCTCAATAAGTGCTGCAGCCCCTGGTAGGACTCTGAGGGACCCATGCCCTGGGTACCTAGGGTACCATCTACAAGGGGCTGATAGGGTGTCCTCAGTATCCAATTGATATGTACCTAGGGTACTCACATCAGTTTTAGGGAGGAAGTAGATGTGCTGGGGTCCTGGATAGCAGGATTTCAGCCAGACTAGTCAAAAACCATCCAAATACCAGGCAAAATGTTGGGGGCAACCATATAGTCAGATTCCACCTTCGTACATTCACAATGTTAGGACGGTAATAAGGAAGACTCCAATTAGGAAAAATGTAGATTAATGATAAGTAATTTGGTCAAAACCCTCTTCATCGACACATTCATGGTGCTGACAATACACAGAAAGAACGAGGTATGAGGCAAAAGTGACTGCACCTATCATTCAATGGGGTCCAAATCAGTATTACTTCTTTTTGGGTGCCAAGGATCTGAGGTTCAATACCCGTAAACCCCTAGGATCTGAGATCCTACAAATCGTAAATGAAACAGTGATCCAGCACACCACATAGTCAGTTCAAGATACAGTAATGCAAGACAGAATATGTCAGTCCATTCAGCAGGTCTGGTTTCAAATGTTCTTTATTGAATTCTTCTTTAAAATCAGCGTAGACAACGGTTTTCGTTCCTAAGGACTTCTTCAGGGCAGAGTTTGAAAGCAAAGGGGCTTAATTTTGTTCTTCTTCAGAACTGTGGTCTATGGCCAATACTCCCCTTTTTTTCAACCAAATTATATGTAGCCTAATTGTTTTCGTGGGTTAATCAGATGTTCTTGGTGTGGTTTTACACTGTCCGGGTTCTTAGTAATAGTTATATTTGTATTTAGGAGAAAGGTCCCTCCATCAGACGATCCATGCTGCATGAATTGAGGGTAAGGTATTTGCGTATCAGAGCTGCAAAACCGACTGTAATCCGCAACATAAATGCAATGACAATTACCAAACTTAATGAAAAAAGATTGAATCAGCAATGCTCACTAGAAAGGGTGATCATCATGTGAGTGAAATGCAGCAATAAATTAATGAAATTACTTGCTGCAAAGCCTCTGGATAAGCAACTCCCAATAGATGCTTTGGTGACAGTTCACATCATATCATGGGTGGAGCCAAGGCTGGTTCACATCATGCTTAAATACAACATTTCTGGTAAAAGACGCATACGTGACAACACAGCCAATGCATGTGCGACATTCAGGAATTTTCAAGGCAAAAATGCATTTATTTTACATCTAATATTGTCTATGCTTCAATATAAGTGAAAGGGGGTATACATTTCTCAGATTTATTTTAAAATTTTCCCTTTTCTGTTTCCAAATGTTAGTATGTATTCAAGACTCCATATTTCAAAGGTTAAAAAACTGTGCAAAGGTCACACTTCTGAAACAGGTAGCAAAGGAAAAATCAGGAGACTATTTTAGAGCCAGAGACAAATAAGAAAAATAATCAGTCTTTGGTTTAAAATAAAGATATTTTGCTCCTGCTGTGAAGTGGCATGTAGCACCTTGAATGATCTCAACTTGTCTTGTGCCCATCATGAAGAGTTTGCCTAGTCATAGCCTTTCCTCTATGAACTTCTTCTGTAGTTTTGATTTCATTATCATAAACCCAGGGTTACGGGTATCAGAATGGAAAGACATGTCAGAACGAGGGGTACTGTTACCATCTGTTTGGGAAACTAAAGAGCAGACTTCCTTGAAGCAGCATTTTTAGGTTTCACCCGCATAGCGCTTGCGCTGTGCTTGTGAAATTTAGTGTATTTAATATAAATGTTAAAAGGGGCTTACATCACACCCTTGCTTTTCATCAGTTCCTGTGCTTGCCACTTACTTTTCCTCCATTTCTATTGGCTGTCGCATACTATTTCCTGTTCTTCCTTGTGTTTTTCTTTTATCAGTGTCCTGTGGCCCAAGTACTGTTTTCATCTGCTCTTGTGGAACTTTTTTTATGTTTTACCTGCACAACAATTGCTGTTTAACCCCAAGGCTCCCAGCAGAAAATGATGCTCTTGTACCCAGATCCAGTATAGAACGACACAATTTCAGTTCATTAAACCCTATCAGAAAATGTTTGCGCCGAGAGCTTGCAGTAAAGCCACACCCTCTCCTGAGGTCTCTCAGACATGTGTGTGCCCTCCAGCTGCATGCATTATCCAGACTCCAAAGAAACTGCAGGTCTGTACATCAAACCTGGCAGGCTCACTCATGCAAGGCATGGTGACCACCTACCTGCCTCGAGTGCCAATCCGGAGGCACTTTGCTGTATTAAGCCAACAGACTGCAGAAACCTCCCTCAGTAAGGCCACCCATACTTCTGCAATCGCAGCTGGGTCACTTCACTGCCACACCTCGCAACCCTCCTCAATGTGGCCCCCCCTCAAATCACCCTCGCGCGGCCCCCTTCCTTATGCAATTGCAACTGTGTCACTTCGCTACTACATCTTGCAAAACTCCCTCAACGTGGCTCTCCTCTCATACGGCACTGTGGTCTATGGCTGATGGAGGTTTCTACTGCGACGCCCCAGCCATTAAATAAATATAAGGTAAGATGACAGTGTGGCTTATTTACCTAGTGCTACTATGCTTTTTACACTTAACTTTTAGGTGCCTGGGTTGTTGCTGGTTGCAGCATGTCAAAGGGTCACTCTAGAGGAAACAGTAGTGGCTGCAGCCGTGCCTGAACACTATATACATGTAAACATAGATGCACTTTTGTCGTCGCACAGAAATAAAGTTATTGTGTGACCCTGACACCGAGCACAGATACTGTTCTATGGAAGCAAACAGCGCAATCACAGCCAGCATATCTTGACAAGGAAATGCTGTGTAGTCCCACACTCAGAACACTACACTTTGTATTAAAACCATGTGCTGTCTCACTACCAGAGTCATCAGCTGCAACCACTGGGAATACTGGTACTTGCAGTCTATTCTTCCTAGGCACCTGGAAAGTATAAGCCCAACAAAATGTGTGACTCCTTTGTTGAATCTATGTTCCACCATGACTAAAGGGCTTTCATTTCAGGCACAAAACATTCTTCTTCCCCGAACACACCCTCAATTCTAGAACGTTGTGAAAGATCAGAGGGCTTCAAAAGAGAATTCACTAGTCTGTTGGCAGCATTTAATTTGTAGTCCCATTGGTTATAACCAGGGCCACTGGAATTATACGATTGCGTGTCCATGCCGATTTTTGCATAGTTACAGATTTGCCGCATTTGCCAGAAAATTCAACATCTGCTGCATAATCTGCATATTTTAACAAAACAATATTTTGTTTCCAGCTTAAACGGTTCAAAAGTTACTGAGAACACAGTAGCAAGTATTGCCACGCAGTGGAAGGCCCTTTGCAAAGCTTGACTGGTCACCTTTCTGCAGCTTATTTTTAAATTCGGGTGTCAAACTGGTACTAATGAGATGCAACTAATGCCCAGACAGTGTTAACAAGTTTAAAAATGACAAATAATGAAGTAATAGTATTACAAAATATGCCACATAATGGTGCATAATTTGCCTATTCTTGACTCATCATTTACTCAACCCTGCCACATAATTTGGCCCTACCATGCTACATAATTCCAGTGGCCCTGGTTATAATTCATCATATGTTTACAAAGAATATACTTCCATAAATTGCACTATAACTTAACATTACTTCATTTACAAGCAGCATTGGACCACTTTAATTATGAATGCTTTGAATGCATTTAGAGGATAGAGACGATTTGTACCACTAGGAGCTGTGCTTAATTTGTGCTGGAAGTTGCAGGAAGTCGCAACAGCACTATGGTGACCAACTAACTCCAGGACACCACAAACACTTCCCCAGTCCTGAACGTTTGACCTGCAAATTGCTCTTTTCAGGTGTGTTAGTTAAATTAGATGAAGGGAAACAAAGTACTTTATCATATAGAATGCATTGGGGTATCACATGAAAGTCTATAAGTGGGTTATGTGTTGCTTTTATCAATCACCTTTACTATTACCACCATACTGCAGCCTCACGTTTCCCATATGGGTTCACGCTTTAAAATAAAAAATTAAAAAAGACATTCTGCACAGCAGCTAGCGCTGATGTAGAACATGGCTAAAAAACTTTGACAAAACCAATCGATTTCACGGAGCACGAGAACAAGACACAACACTTTTGTGTGTTTCTTTCACTTTTACTGCACAACTGCTCACAAAGCTAAAACTTACAAAGAAAATAAAGTTATTAATAATGACATATGCGAAACCTATTGCATTTGCCAATGCTTGTTACAATTATCTCTCTTCTCCTCTGCCCATTTAGCACTAACCATGCTCCACTTGTGACAGACGTATCGGAAGCCCTTCTTCGACCACCTGTGAAAGGCCCTCCCGAGTGGCTTCTCTCTGCCGTTGGCACCTCATGAAGGGGTGAAGCTGTTGTCTCTCATTAACTCCTGCAAAGGCAGAGAACTTTAGCTTCTGAAAATCCATCTTCCCGCCAAGCTCTCTGTCTCCTGAGATGGACTGTAGATGCTACTAAATCTCTGCGAGGTGAATCCTCATTATCTGCTTGGAGAACGGCACACAGGCGGTAAATCCTTTTAAACACCGGCACGGCAAGGCTTACATTACTTAGCGGGTGCAAATTGAATGGGCGCAGTTTCTAAAATCTGAACCCCTCCTGTAGTCGGGCAGTACTCACGGACTCACCATGGGGCAGCAAGGCAGTCTCGCACAAAAAAATGCCCGCTTCCGTCTGCTTCTGTGACATCAGACCCTCAAAATCCCCGACTGAGATCTGACTGCCTTGAACGCTCCAAGGACATGTAAAGAAAGTCGTCTGTAATGCACCGCCGACGAGGGGAGTCTATCAATGTAAGATTGTGAGTGAAAGGCTCTTTGTACGTGCAGAATAGACAGAATATTTATGGGATACAAGTCAAAGTAACTTCTACAAAGGGTATTTACTACTCTCAGTTCAGGAGGAGCGCGAGGACCCTGCAGACAATATTCTGCTGAGTTCTAGGTCGAGAGCTGGAGCACAGGCCACCACTCCCGGCCGTGTTACATAAAACAGACAAGGTGTGGTTCTATATGGTAACCCTGTACTAACCCATAAGGTAACCATAATTGTAACAAAAAATAATTCCTTGCCCATGCCTAATTAAAAACTAGTAGAATGGTGTACGCATCATTTTCTGGCCCTTTGACTGATACCGGTGATGATTAATATGACACTAATTAAAGATTTCAAGGGATCCAGTGGTCATCTATTCTAATGTTATTTGCTTTATTCTCACCTGGTGTGACCCTCAAGAGTGCTGAGTGAACACCGACAACCTCAATGGATTCTTATTCCGTGGTAGCACATTCCGGTACCTTCCCACTGATATGGAAGCATGGCCCACTACATACATTGGATATGTGATGACTAACCACACAGGTCCACAAGTACATGGTGCACATTACCCAAGCCTTCAGAGGTAGGACTTGCAGCGGGCGGCAGCATTTTCTTCACTGTGTTTCAACAAACCTGCAGAGCTCAGCTGAAAATGTTAAATATGAACAAAGTCAGGAGGATAGTTGGACTTTGTATCAACTCTTCTTTTTTCAGAACGTTTTTCATCTTAAATGCTTCCTACATGCCCAGAGCTCCTGGCTTGTAGCCGGTTACCCTGCTTTTGCATTACTGGACGTAAATATATAAATGTATGTTCCATTATGGCTGTCCTGCTTTTTGCCATGTTTCCTAGGGTGGCCTTGTACACACTGTTCCTAGGATTAGCATGTTTGTACTCTGCATGGTCCAGCTATCTATTTGTTTTTCTTTTTAATCCTTATGCACCTGGAAGATTCAGGATGCTCAGGCCCTGGGTGCAAAGTGAAATATTGTTGTCACAAAACCAAAATGCTGTCTGCATCCACATAACAAATAGTTTTTTACTATACTTGTTAATATTACCTACTATCTTTAGTATACTACATTTCATTGAATGCATTTTGCACACTTGAGGGGTAAAACACACCATAAATTCAGGCTCGAGGGCAAAGGCTAAAAGCAAACCAGTTCCCGTCTAGTAACACAAGATCAAGAATGGCCCAAAATTCAAAATGTAATGTAGATCGAATATCAACTTGGTTTTATTTGTGTTGACCTCCAGACCGCGCGCGAGGTAGAGCTCCACAAAACGACAGGGAAGCCTCTGAAACCCACTTGGGGTTTTGGAGATCAACAAGGTGTTCAGTGGCAGCTCGCACAGGTAAACACGGTGGGGCGGTGAGGCAGGGCCGGAGTGGGGTGGGGGGGCAGGTAGTGGAGTTCGGCATACGACGGGATAGTGAAAAGTAAATAAATTAACAAATAAACCAATTGCTCTGCGCAAGGGAAGTGGTTTTATGTATTTACTTTTGCGTCGTATGTCAAACACCATTACCCCCACCACACCCCGCCTGCCAACCCACAGAATTTACCTGTGCGAGCCACCACGGAAGGTGTTGCCCACTAATAGGAGAATGAGAGTTTTGGGTCTGGCCAGCGAGAGGGAACAGCTTCAACTGATGATAAAAAAGAAACAATATAGTTAATAAACAATGAAAAAAGTGTAGGGGTTCAAACCCAGCCCTGTCGTACACCACGCAACACTGGAATTTCCTCAGTCAGTTTAACGTGGTTCCCCCAACTGATTTGTGGAAAATTATCCTCATGTAGACGTTTTACCAGGGACAGGAGGGTTGGTGGCATTTTCATGTTATGCAAAGCCTGCCAAAGTGTAGAATGTGGCACCAGACCAAAGGCAGATCTCAGATCCACTAATGCAACCTACAAAGAGCACTTGCCAATGGTAACCATGCACCAATGTATCAAGAGGAAATGGAACACCTGGTCGCTAGTGGAGACCTTTGTCCAAAAGCCTGCTTAGGAAGGGGTCAGGATATCATCATCAATCTTCCAAATCTGTATCTTAGCCAACAGGCATCGGGAAAAGACTTTTTGTAGGCAGTCGATTAGATTAGTCGGCCTGTAGTTGCTAAAAAAAGGCCTATTGCCTATTTTAAATATAGGAATGACAACTGCTCCTTTCCACGATTTGGGAATTCCTGCCCCATCAGTGATGGAGTTAGCAATTATTAGGAAGTAACGGGCCCACAGGATTATGTTGGATAGAAAAACGTCAGCCGGGATGCAGTCCGGCCCTGCAGCCCTTCCCGAGCGACAGCTGAGAGGGTGTCAATCACATCCAAGTTGTTAAATAATGGCATCAAAGAGGATGGGCAAGATAGCAGGGGCAAAAGACTAGTGAGATTTTTTTTTGCCAGAGCGTCTGAATAGAGGTCAGAGACATAGCCGACCGAGGATGGAGGAGCAACATTATTTGCAGGTTCAATTGGAACCATGGCTTCATTACCCGCTAAGAGCTGCCAAAACAGGATGGCATCTTTGTCCAAACAGGCATCGTAGAAGGCGTTCCATTTCTGGGAGTCTCAATCCCTCTTGGCATGAGTAATGGAGACTTTATAGGCTTTCCTGGCTAGGGAGACTATAAAAGTATCTCTTAATCGGATTGCACAAGCTAGGGAGTTAAGAAACGTGTCGTCATGGGAGGGTTCCTCTCGTGATGGTGGATTGTTTCGCTTACCGGGGTATTTTGCTCTCTAAATGTATGTGTTGGAAACCCCATCTCGACAAAGCTGTGCTGAAGCTTAGACAAATAACAAGTGCTCTATACAAAGAATGTTAATCTTCTCATACTAGACAAATCTCACCAGCGCTTTGCATCTATAAGGCCAATGCCTCTGCCTTTTACGAGGCAGAAATGTGGTCCTTTTCCAACTTAGACCCACTTATTAGTGTGGAGAACAAATGTATTCACAACCTTGCTTCTCTTCTCCCCAGAACCCCTTCGCAACCGCTTCATTATGTCATGCGCATGAAAAGCCAGGCTACGGCCCTTACTGTTCTGGAGGCGGCTATGAACCACAGCCAGTACTAGCTCACTATGTATTAGCACCACAGGACATTATGGAGGCAGATCAATTCCACAAAGTAACATGGCTCTCGAACATCCAAACATGACTTAATATCCTTGGCCTGTAAGATCTCTGGGACCACCTCACTTCTTCATCCTTGAAGTCACTCTACTGGGAAATTGTAGGGGCGAATGATTTCAGGAAAGCTGCCTCCTCCAGGCTGTCTCATGATTTTCTTGACTTTAAGCCTGTGAGGACATAAGAGTCATTTTTGGATCCGGTCACTGTTCCTCTAGAGCAGGAGTTATGCTTCAAGTTTCGAGTGTGCACCCTACTGCTGACATCTTTTACTGCAAGGTGGTCTCATGGGTCCACAGATGTTTGTCCAGCCTGCACTCTCTGTGGGTGTGTCGCCCATGTCTGTTTTGCCTGCCCAACCTATGCTCACCCACGCAGCCTATAGCTAGCCCCTACCTGTAGACACCTGGGCGTGCAGAAGCCCTGTGCGACCCTACGAATTTCGAGGTCAGATCCCAGCCCTTCACTTCTTGTCTCAATGGCCTAATTTCTGGGTGCAATGTGGAAACGTGGCAGAACGACCTGTTGATCTTATGTGATGTTAGTGATTCTACTTATATGGTCAAACTTGGGCTTTCATATCTCATATAATCGAATTGTTCTATTTTATGCTAAAGGGACAGTTTTCATTTTATTTTTTATTTTTTATATTTGTGTACCCTAGTGGCTGGAATAAAGCTATTTTGATGATGATGATGATACTGTAATGTTGGAATCGACTGCTCACAGATGTTTAAAGACTGATGAGGTTCACGGTCTGGCATTTTGCAGTTTCAAAACCTAGAGAATTATGATTTAAAGATATTCTAATGGATGCCAAGAGCGCACAAGAGCAGTGTGAGTGTGTGCTCTTGTTAAAGATAATTAGAAATACTAAACTTCGTCTTTGATGGGTTACTCGTTCTATTTGGTGGCTCACTTACAATTAGTTAAGCGAGCACAAATGTTTACTAAGAAACATCGGTAGAGACGTAGCAGCCATAAAAGAAACTACCCACCAGTTTAGAAGAACACCTTTTTGTGTTAAAGGTTGTTTATCCGTTGGTCGCTGTGACTGGATTTGTCAGTTTTATTGCTACGGTCACTCCCTCTCCTTTTTGCTCCATAGTGAAGCTAATACATGAATTATTACTACTTACACACAGTCACTTCACCTAAAATGTTTGCATGGTCTCTTCGTAATAAGTGTCACTTGCGTGGCCGGACAGGCCTTCTTTGCACCCAGCCATTTCCCTGGTGGGCTGGAGCCCAAGGGGGTTGGTTTTAAAAGCCTGGGCCGCTCCTCGTGGCTCGGCCACTTTCCCCAGCTCCCCGAGGTTAATTGGAAAAGGTACAGGAAGGCTTCACGAGAGAGAGGAATGGAGAGAGCAAGAAGGTGGCGAGAAAGAGACAAGAGAGGGCGAAGAGAGAGAGGAGAGACAGAATGGATAAAAAGAGAGAGATTGCGCAAGGATGAAGGGAGCAGGGCTGGTTTGAGCATTTTTGCCAGCGCTGTTTTTGGTTCCCAATTCCGACCGGTCACTAGCGTGCCAAAGGTCCGACAGGTTGTGTGCATATGAAAACTGAATACTGCTTGTGACTGCTGTGACACATTCCCTCAGCACTAGGTCCTGTCCTCAAGAGTAATGGGGCACCTCGAAGCAACACTGCACAGAATCAAAATAGGACAGGTAAACAAAAGAGCTTCACATTCTGTAAGGAGTCTAATATAGGCAAGAAAGGTATCAGACTGCTGATCTATTTTACAGGTGTTTTATTGATGCATTCTATGCTTTGTGTGGTCTTTAAAGCGCTTTAAGAATCTGGACACTGCTTCGGCATAGTTCTGGTGTTTCTAATTGACCAGTCATAGTCACTGGGTTATTTGGTTTTAAGCATATCCAAAGGTTATGTACACAAAGTGATGGGGAATGTGTACATAAGGAAACAATGGCTGTAAAGAATACTTTGAAAAATGAAAACATTGCTCATCCAAATGTGTTTAAATGAAAGAAGGGTTATATTCAGACATGTTGAGTGAAAATGGATAGGATGAAAGCAGAAAGGGCACGTGAAGCTTTTGGACTCTTGTTGCTCAGGGTTAATCACAAATACCGAGTAACCCAGAGATGTATTTGAATGAAGCAATCTGAAAACGTGTTTAAAAGGACCTAAATCATGTATGCCCAGAATGATGGCATATGCCTAGAATAAATGGCATCAGAAGACCTTGGTGGGTTCATTACTGTAGATGTAATATTGAAAATGTTAAGAACTCCTGAAAATGCAGCTACACTCAAGGCCTGAAAGGTATATCGAATTCTACAATTAAAAACACCTTGTTCGCTGGCAAGCTTTCTCGTGTCTCTTTTTAGGTCTGGAATCATACAGCTGTCTTGGAAATCTCATATCATAAATAATTTAAAAGGTACAATGAGAAGAAATAGATCTAAAGAGTAGGATTTGGAGTAGCCCTCCTCAGGCTTTGGCTCCTAGGTGTTTTCCATGGTTTGACATTGCTTGGATAGTCTATCCGTCATGTATGTGGCATTTCATGATAGGTCACTTTATGCCATTACCCTTGTCCTAAAGCTTTTCTCCCTAGTTCCCTGACCTATCAGCCCTGCCTTATTTAGTTATTGCTTTACACTATCTCAGTCTCCCTCCCTTCTGTCTCCCTCGCCTCTCCTTCTTCTCCCCGCTTGCTTGAACACTTCCACTTCACTTTTCTGCATCACCCCGATTGCTTTAACTCTCTCTCCTGCACCAGCGTTGCCCTCTCCTTCCACATGATGATGATCATCATCGACTCATCTCTGATGTTCTTCTCTCTACAGGTGCCCTACTGGTGCACCTTTCAGAACTGCCTTCCACAAACTGCTGAAGAGCTCTTGTAGCTATTGTATACATGTAGTTATTTTCTGCATACATGTGTTTTGTGATAAAGTAGTTGCACTCAGAACTTTGAAGTCAGGACCTCTTTATATCCTGGTTAAAAGCACAGTTGCATTTTGTCATTGCTTATTTTCACTTTCAACAAAAAGAGACATTCAACAGAATCTAATCTTTTCATGATTCTCTGAGGTCTTGACATTGAGGAAATGGTGCTTGATATCTTTGGGTCCTCTAGTAATGGCCCAAGGCACTGCACCCTCCCTAAAACAAGCACGCATATCCGACTCAAAGGAACTCTAGCGGTTGCGTAAGGTATGACAACCTTATTGAAAGGACTTGTATCTGACCCAAGCAACTCTAGTAATATCCTAACCTACTGTAGCCTTTTGCAAAAATCCCTTGCGTCCGGCTTGAGGGGCCTCTAGTAATAGCTCAAGGTACTGCAGACTGCTACAGAAGGGATTTGTGGCTGAACTGAGGGACCAATATTAACAGCTTGAGGCGCTGCAGGCTGCTACAAAAAGGATAAGTGTCTGACTCGACGGACCTCTCTGAACGACCTCAGATACAGTAGCATTTTACAGAAAGTACTTGTTTCTGACAAGAGGAACCTCTAGTAGCTATCTATGATTGTTCAGCCTGCTGCCATATGTATCAGATTTGAGAGACCTCTAAAAAGTGGCGTAAGCTACCACAGCTTCCATCAAGAAAGTAATGACAGCTGCTTATTAAAATTCGGACCCGTGTATGCCACATTTTTCTGTGGGTTTGTTTTTGCATGTTTCTGTTTATTTAAATCTTGTGTCTTTGGTGGGTGAAGAGTAAAAATATGGTAATTTGTGAGACTGAGCATGGAATATGAACGAGCATTGCCAAAGCCAACATGTCTGGTTTCATTTTCAAACACTAACCCGACATTTTGATTTCGTCAATACTTATTACATTTGTGATTTATAATGGCACAGTACTGGAATCGAGGTATGCATCATTGAGTAAACCAATCTGTAAAAGATTTTATATCCTAGAGCTTAATTTTGAACTCTCCGGGTGAAATCTACTTAAATTTGAGTAGGAAATAAATTGTTTTTTTGCTCTGGTATGGGGTCTGTGATGCAGCTGAAAAATAATAATATTCCACGCCACTTTGAATCACACATTAAATGACTGAGAGAGAGTGAAAATGTGTAAATGAAATAAAATTGATATAGTAGTCAGCTAAGTATTAAGCAATAATGCTGTAATATTGATAAATTATAATTAACACAAAAGAATCTCAATTCTTTGAGAGTTCTTAAGTCATAGATTATATTGTTATTATTTGAATCAAAGGTGTGCCTGCAAAGGAGTACTTTGGGCTTCTATTCAAAGAGATATGGCAGGATTTGATCTGGACTCAGGGATAAAGATCAGGATGAGAAACCACTGACTCGGATAGGTAATTGCAAGGATCCAGTTCTGGAAAATAGACAGTACATTGAAAATAATTCAGTGTTGATGTCCCGTTGGAAGTCACCCTGGAGACAGAGGAGGTGTGTGTGGCGTCATTGTTGCAAGTGACAACGGTATGCGCAATCAGGGCATATTTACAACTTTGTCCACTTCTAATTAAAGGGCTCTATTACTAAAAGCGGCTATGTTTGGATGGGATCCAGTTTTAAATGCTGAACAAAGTCATAAACTGTATGTACTCTTTATTATTTTAATAGTAGAGAGTTAAGTATATTCCACCTTAGTCCTGGAGGCTCAAATGCGTACCTGATTTTCAGAATAACTACTAGCAAACATTTACAAACAATACATCTAGCTAGGAATCATGTACATGGTCAGTGGTTATCATGAAAATCTGGTATGTATCTGAACCTCGTGAACCCTGTGCCTAAATTAATATTTGTGCACCTTTTTGGACCCATATGTTCCCTCTCACTTTGCAAAGTTGAGTTAACATTTTCTGTAGTGTGAAAGGAGCATGGTTTTAAATCAATTGACTGGAAAGGAAATGCACTTGCCATTTCTGACATGCAGATGGACTTCTATGTCATGATATCATTAGTAAAAATGTCTTCTGATAGACATATTGTGTCCTAAATATGGTTTGCACAAATTTCGTCATACTGGGTGTATATTTTCTATTATTAACTCCACAGGGGATTTTTTTTGTAAATGATAGTTAGTATACTCTATTTCTGTTAGCTGATATTTTGGTTACAATATTGTGGCACTATACCACAAATACAGTAGGGTATATACTATTGATAGGTCACTTATTATAGGACCTGAGAAGATATTTTCATGAGACTCTGTTATTTGACATGGGTAAGTCTAGTTTCAAAGACAAGAAGGCTATTATTTGAAAATTAAATCCAATAAGGTCCTGACTAACCTTGAGTTTTTTTTTATAGCATGATCATTTTATTGTTTTCAAAATCAATAGTAGTACTTAGACAAAAAGGGGATACATGTTGAATTCTGATACTGTGCCATTGTAACTAAGGCTCCAAATCCCATGTATTTAATTAGCTATGGTTTCCAAGTACAATAAGAAATATGGTCCCCTAAATATTACTACCTATACACAAACCATCCTTCGTTGTCCCCCCAAGGGCAGATATGACCATATGAATGCCAATCAATCTGTGTATCAACTGCAACAACAGGACAATAATTATCACCTTGAATTTCTATAAGTATGATGCAGAAATTACATTGACCTGCCATAACATATCGTAATAACGTATCAGTATTCCAATATCGTGCTCCCTCAATCATAAGAACTTTTAGTTTGGGCGGATAGGCTCTCACAGGGGATCCCTCTGATAGAAAATCAAACAACGGTTCCAAATAGAACTCACAAACCGTAGTGTTCCAAGAGAGTTTTTCTGGAGATGTCCAGTAGATTTCTTGCTTTCCCTGAGGCTGCAACTGTTGTTTTTGCTTTGGTCAAGCTGCTCCAGATTGGGAGTCTGTCATTTCATTGGTATTCTAATTTCTTAGGGGTCATCCCAAAGATTACAAAATACAGATCGTCTGAGGCAGCATCTCCCAATATGGTTCTAGTTTTTTTTATAACCTCTCCCTAGATGGGTTTTACCTTAGACTGTGACCACCATATATGTGTCAATTCTCCCAGATTACCACACTCTCTCCGGCATAGTAGGCGCACCCCAGGACAAAATGTATGCAGGTTGGAAGGACACATGCCCTAATCATAAGGCAATTCATAATGAGATTCATTCCCCAGAACACTATACAGAGTTTTGTTTTGGGTATGCCTTATACGTGTCCATTGTTGCCCAGTGAGTTTCCTTCCCATAATCAAGTGCCATTTGTCCTCATTTGGGTGTGTTGTTGGAATAAAGAATTTTATAAGAGCCTTGCGCAGTGAGTGGATTACCCCTTTGGATCATGTGAGATATTTAATAAGACGTTCCATCGGTGTGGGGTCGCATGTCACAACGTCTTTTATGGTCGAGCAAGATACCCAATATCTCAGTTGAGCGTACTGTAGTTGCTTATGTTCACTCAAGATGAATTCTGTTTTACAGTCAAGAAATGCCTTAACACTGCCCTTGTAGTACATATTGCATTCCCTGTAACATTCACCTCTGTGTCAGTCCTCAAAGGGACTAGGGAATAATACTGGTGTATAGATAGTTGATCGATATGTGAGGAGAGGGATATGCAGCTAAATTCAATGTATTGTTTATGTTGTCCCAAATTTGTAACATTATCGTAGGAGTGCTAAGATATACATTCTGTGGCCTATCCTTTTTGTGCCTGCAAATTAGGCCCCAAAATGATGGGCCGGCTATTGCTCTATCTATTTGGAGCTGGGATTTTTCAGATTTGTGCACACTCCCTTCCGCTAGGATGCAAAGTTGAGAGGCTAAACAATAAGTCTCAATATATGACAAAGTCAGGCCACCACTCTCTCGAGGATTGCAAAGAATCTTATAAGCAACTCAGTTCACCCCACCTCTCCAAATATTTTTTTAAAATGTAGTCTTCAGTGTGGTGAAGAAAATTCTTGGGAATGTTATGTGAAAGTCCTGAAATACATAAAGAAGCCTTTGGAGAGCATTAATTTTTATCGCATTCATTCATCTAAACCAGGATACCAGGCGAGACGCCCATCTTCAAAGATCTCCTCAGAACTCTGCATGTAAAGGTGGGAAATTGAGACCATAAAGGTCAGATACATTAGCGGCTAGTATGACACATAATTATGCAATACATTTGCCTACCTAACTCAAAGAGGGAGCACCTCCAGCTTTTGCTAAGATGTCATGAAGTTATGGATCTTGGATTTAGTTGTGTTCATTTTAAAACCTGCTGCCCTTTTGTAGGTTATTAAACGGTCTTGTAGTTTAGGGAGAGCCAGCTCTGTTTTAATAAGAGTCAACAGAACGTCTTCTGCAAATAACATGATTTTGTGTTCCTCTTTTCCAATTGGAAGGCCTGACACCTCCTTGACACAAAGGGTAGTATAATCAGGGCGAAAGTAAGGGGATAATGTACAGCCTTGGCATGTGTCCCTGGTCAAACTGATAGTCATTGATAAATTTCCATTTAATAAGACATGCATCGCTGGGTTTTGATACCGTGCCAGGACTATGGATCGAACATTTGGGTCCATAACTTCCTTTTCCAGTCAGCGTGATAAGAGTCCAAATCAACCCCAGTCAAAAGCTTTCTCTTCATCTAGAAAAGCCACAATTGTGGAAATCATTCTTTTTTGCTTTTTCTGCCAGGTGAACTACCCTCCTAATGTTGTCATGTGTTTCTCAGCCTTCAATGAAGCCCAATTTGTCCAGGTGCTCACGGAAAGGGATAACTAGTTTGAGGTGGGCAACTGGTATTATTGAATCAATCTTAACATCAATATTCAGAAATGCTATATACCTGACTGAATCACATCTGTCTGGATCCATGCCATGTTTATGTAGGAGGGATATTGTTGCCTCATTCAACAATAACATGATTGTTGTGGTTGATTCAAAGGAGTTGTGTAAGCGTAACAAGAAAGGAGTCAGCTATGGTCACAAAGGATTTGCAAATGTTGCTTGAGAAACTGTCTGGTTCAAAAGTTTTATTTATCTTTTGAGACTTAATCAATAATTGTATTCCTTCCTCTGATATGGGTTCTTCCAATTCTGCAAATTGCTGAGGGATAACCTGGGTAAATGACTAGTTTTGAAGTGTGTCAGAGCCCTCTCTTCAGCACAGAGGCTAGAGCACAATGTGGGAAAGGCTGCTAATTGCTCATCTTCTTTAGACACTTTAATGCCATCTTCAGGGACAATGCCCTATACAAAGGCTCTTTGCTACTTTGTTCAAAGGAGTCGGGTCAAATGCGTCTCCGCATTATTCCCCAGGGCAAAGTATGCTTGTTTCAATTTCAATGTGGAGAGCTCTGCTGTGTTAGTGTCATAGGTTCATATTAGTCTCTGAAATACGGTGAGTGCCCTCAAATGTTTATGTCTGGGTGAAGCCCAATATTCCGCCTCCTTCATCCTCAGGGCGAGCTCCAGTTCTTTTCTATGTTTTCGATTACGTTTTTTAAGAAACACCATTTTACGGGTGCAGATGCTCTGGATGACTTAAAGGCATCCTAGAGGAGACCAACAGGGTCTCCTGTAAATCATTCTTGCGAAAATAATGAGTAATGTAAGCTTTCATTTCATCCTAGAGAACAGGATCTCAGAGCAAAGCTGGATGGAAAGTCTATCTTCTTTTTCCCCAGGAAACCTCCCACTAATTTAAAACAAGGTATACTTTGATGTGGTCAGAGATGGCAATCGCTCCCATGACGCATTGAGAGACTAACTGTGTGAGAGGAGAAGAAAGGAATATATAGTCTATTTTTGAAAGTTTTGTACGGATGTGTGAAGAAATATATATTCTCTCTTCTCATCATGGAGCTCCCTCCAAATGTTGGCCCCGTCCACTTCTTTGAATTTGTTTATAAGTTTCTGTCTGAACCCTCCTGAATTATGGGTCACACGCCCATTCTATCCGAGAATAGATGCCACACTGTATTGAAATCTCCTAGTAGTACAACGTCCACCTCTGCAAAATCGAACAAGAGGTCTAACATCTAATTAATAAAATCCTCCTGCCATGCATTTGGGGTATTAATGACTCCCAAAGTGTGAGGTTCCCCCTCCAAGAATCCATTAACTAAAAGGTATCTGCCTTCTCTATCTTTTTGACTGTCCAATTTTTTAAAAGGTAGCCTCTTGCAAAAGAAAATGGATACTGCATTACATTTTGATTGATTGGCGGTAGTGTTTTTTAAAAATGTTATTTAGTTTTGTCTGTACGTTTCAAGTGTGTTTCCTGAAAGAGGACAATATTGTAGTTTGGACTACCCACGAGTTGCCAAATTTTAGTGTTTGGCAGGGGCATTGAGCCCCCTTTGCATTCAACCATAGGGGTAAGAGTATGTGAACGTGTTCGTCCGGCATACCTCCTCTAACATCCATCATAGCTGTGTCTCTAGAGTTACATTGGGTGTGTTCCACAGTGATCATAAAGACAATGGCACAATACAAAGAATCTTCTGCATACCCTCCCTTCCAAAATTCCCCCAACTTTAAGAAAACAAATAAAACATTAGAATATTAAAACTAAAATAGTTTCACAGTGGTCTGAAGGCCACAGTCCGATCCACAGGATCTCCCACTCTACATCAGGAGGTGAACATTTGGTGAACTTAACAGTCTGTAACATGGGTAAAACCTGTAGGGTCATAATGTCTACTGAAAGTTTAGGCATTGCAAAAAGGATTGGCACAACAAAATGAAAGGCTTGTCTATAACGAAACACCTAATCATAGTGGTGGGAAATATAGTTACTCTGGGATGTCCGCTTGTCACACTGCCGCAGTTTGGATTAGATGTCTCTCACACCATGTGCCTCTCTTCCTTTGGGATCGTGGAAGTTGCCATGAAGTTGTCTGGAGTGATGAAGCTGAATCAAGATCCTTAAGTGACTCTCCCTGAGTCGACAACTGATTCCCAAAACTCTACTCGTATGAAAGCTAACTGTCTGAAGCTCAACACTGACAAGTCAGTAGTGATCTTCGGCAAGAACACCTCATTATGAGACTCGAACTGGTGGCAAGCAAAACTCGGACCGACATCAACACTAAGAACCCATGCGAGGAACCTCAGAATGATCATTAACAGCAAACTGGACATGACTGAACAAGTCACTGCATCCTGCTTCCACATACTCATGATGCTGTGAAAATCTTTAACTGGCTCCCAAGCAACACTAAAATTGTCACTCACGCCCTAGTCACCAGCAAGTTGTACTATGGCAACACCCTCTATGATAAGACCCCAAGCAACTCACTAGAAGAACCATCTAGAACTTGCCAGTCAGGCTCCTCTTCAACCTCCCACACAAAACTCACACAACACCTCAAGGAATTACACTGGGTCCTGATACACAAATGTGCTCAATTCAAACCACTCACTCACACACGCAAAGCACTACACAGCTCGGGCCCCACTTACATGGACAGTAACATCTCTTTCCAAATACCTCCACTCCTAGTATTCCTACTCAAACACATACCATGCATAAACTGAACCAGAACAGGAGGTGAGCGGCCGCTTACTTTGCTCCTAAAGCACGGAACAACCTCCCACTCCACATCAGAGCCTCCTCCTCTCTTCTTGAATTCCACAAGAAGTTGAAGACCTGGATTTTCAATTAACCAACCTACCATAGGTAGGGCTAAGCACACATACCTGCTCAATGCCAGGATGCCCTTGCAGGTGATATTCCACTTTACAAATACACGTAAAAGACTCACTTCAAGTACACAAGCTGCAGACTCCAAGTCCATGAATTGCTGCATACGATTTCCCAGTTCAAAGGTAATGACAAAGAGGAAGAGCCATCTATAGCATATTTTACTGCATCATGAATGATCTGTTATCGGATTAAACTGTTATTGAATGGAAGAGCGTAGCTGGGGCAATATCCTGGAAGATTGTGCAACTATGCCTATAATTCTCTATGGAGTCTTTGTCTCTAGCCATTTTCAAGACCATCTCTAAACACTAATAATCATAAAACTTAGCCAGTATGTTGCACAGTTTATTCTTTTCCTCAGGGCATAGTAGGCCAACTCTGTGCACTTGGTTAGGCAGGATTTTTGCGTGATCAAGTCCTGTAATGGATGTGAAGAGATTTACTGAAGGTTTCTACATCTGGTCCTTTAATTCCCATTCTAAGGTCTCTAACATGCAGGTTGTCTCCTTTGGACCTATTTTCCAAATGTTCGATCTTTCACGCTATGGTATCTTTTTGCGAGTGTAGGGAGACGCACTTGTCCATTAAGGTACAGATTTGGACCTGAAAGGCTACCAGTTGATTTTCTACTTCCGCCACCCAAGACCTTGTACAATCTACATCGTATTTAAGCACTGCAATCTTCTACCCCAGGTCAGACCTTCAGGGTGAAGATTCCCTAGTTATGTCTGCCTTCAGACCTTCACTTAGTTCAGCTTTGAACGATCACAAACTCGTAGGAAGATTTGCCTTTGTTAGGTCATTTCTGTCATCCCTTCTTCACTTGGTCTCCAAAATGAGCCATTGGTGCCTTCCGTTAAGAAGATTTGGTGATGGCGAAGAAGCCAGTAACTTTCCTTTGGGTTGGCTGCTTAGGTGGCTCAGGCAGCATAGAATTAACACGGTGGGTTATAGGAACTCACACTGTAAGGGGCTCCTTATACCACCTATTTGTTGTCAGACTCACCCTCAAGGCCCCCAAGACCACTGAACCAGAGATCAGCTCTGCAAGGGGTTGAGGCAAGGTCGAAATCGGCACACGAAGGATGGGTCACGTCAATCCACGGGAGAATCAGCAAATGAGAGAGCCTAAAATAAGCCCTAAGATAGGTGTTCATTCAGCCTCCCACGACATTCTCTTCTAGCAGTTGTGACTTGCTCAGTGTATCTAATGGACGATTACAGGTCTATTGACACAGGAACAGACGTCTTTCTCACTCAAATGGGAAGTCGCTTCTCTTTGCACTCAGCCCCAGGTAGCCTCAGTAGGCCCCCGACATGAATGTCGACCAAGTGCCTCAATTAATTCAAAGTGGGACCAATGTTCAATATCTCCACTCTGGCAGTATAAAAATGTAAGTGTGCTTCATTTCTCTGTCTGACTGGTAGGATGGGGAGTGGCAGATACCACTACAATGATGGCTCTACACCTCCAACTTTCAGCACCCCTCTACTCACGAGAAGCAGCAGCGATGCTCGCTGAGGGCCCTCTGAGCTAGATGTGTAGCCACACGCCGCCCATCTATCTCGCCTTTTCTGGGTGGCATCATGTTAATACCTGAGTGACGTCAGCTGTGGCTGACCACATTCAATCCAGCAAGTCACTGAGCCCCCCACCAGGCCAAGCCGAGTGTCTGGGAGCTCAGCGTTACACCTCTGCCGGGATTGTGTTATTCACCGGCACTGGCACTCTTTCCCTGCTTTCTGCAGGTTCTCACAACAGAGCTCTTCTACAACACAACCATGTTGTTCTGTGCTCAACCTCTGCTCTCAAGTTTTTTTTAAAAAAACGGCACATGTATGAAGTAAGTTGTATGTTATAGAAGTAATTTAAATATAGGAAAATGAAATAAGTTTTTTAATACCTCTGTACAAGTGTTTCTTTCAGCTTAGACTGTGATAGAGCAGAGGTTTTTCCTCTTACAAATTTGCAACCACTTAGAAAGAAAACATTTTTAACACTACTCTGCATAGATGATGACAAACATGTGTTGAGTTAAACGTTTATGGAAAATGACAAAATGTAGTTCTGATTCAGATACTGCATCGTAAAAGCATGCAGAATGCTAGAATAAGCTCATGATATGTTCTATGCTTACCTTAAATAGATGTGAAATTGAACACAATTAGTGACATTGATTTCATGGTTTGAATAATGTGATAACAACAAAAACAAAGAGATTCTACATGCAAAATAGAAAAAATTATGAGTACCCCATATTCACATGAATTATTTACGAATTGATTGAAATGTTTATTAATACATATATGTGACAGATTAATACTTTTTGTTATGCAATGCAAGATTCATATTTTAGCACCGTGAATTGAACTGTATTTCATAAGGGCCTCAAATCTTGCTTCTTTTCTTTTTCAAACATGAACTAATGAACTGAATAGTCTGAAGCCTATGGGAACCTTTCGTATGGTTGCCATTCGTGCTATAACTATCAACTGCTTCCTTTGACATCTACAGCACAGTTTGACCGAACTTGCAACAAAAACTGTTACATGTTAGAACAGATGCTTGAGAACTAACTGTAAGAAATACAAAAGCATGATCTCGTTTACTTTCTGAGTATCTCATTGTTCATATGACTAAACTTAGAATGGTTTTAGGGAAACGACATCATTTGGATTACTTAATTCCTCCGGATTGTATACTTTTTACCTACTACATCATCTCATCCTATCGAAGACAACCAATGGGACAGGGTTGTCTGACAATTTTTGGTGATACCAAATGGTGTCACCCCAGAATTGATGGAGTATAATTGCTCATATTTTGGAACTGAACGGGGGATAGCTACTTTGCCTTGGAGAGACCGGTCTGGCTTGGCTCACCCGCTTTGCAGCTTTGAGACTTACAACAACAACACAAACTGTGACGTAATACTGCAATTGGCTGCCAGCTGGTATGCTAGTGTAGTGGAACCTTTTCGGCTGAGAGGTTTGTGTCATCCTGCTGTGACTTTGATGTTGCAGTGACAGACTGAGACAGATTACTGTCTTGTTGAACTGGAACTGTTCATTTGGAAGTCAATGAACTTTCCTAAGGGTTTGTATGAGATTTAACTGATTTCCTATGGATCTATATGCTACAGAAGTCCAAAATCTCCTTCAGCTGAGGAAGATTCCTCCACTGTCATGTTTGGATCTCGCAGAGTTTGATACAACCTTATTAAATCTGGTGTTAGTGAACTCTAGGAATGTTAGCTGTATTGATGTAATTTATATTCCTTACCCTTGAATGAAAATACAAAAACTTGTAGACATAATCTAAGCTCTGCTGATTCTGGATCATTATTCCTTGTTAGCAAATCATTTGAATGATGTTCCTTCCTATTTGATAAATTGGGACCCTGATTGTTGTGTAATAATCCTTGAATGTAGCAATTATCCTAATCCTGGCCCCTCATTCAATAATTGCTCATCCTCTGAGTATTCCAGTCCCTTTCAGCACAGAACAAGATCCATTAAACGACCAAAGGAGTTTGACAGGTAGCTAGAGGTTTGATAGATTAAAATATGTATATTTGATTGATTAACATAGTTTTAGGCCCAGCACGCCATATGTAATAATAATGATTTGAAAAGAACTGTACGTAGCTATTTAAATGAATTGATGAGATATTCTTTTACAATATTGCATGATTATGAAGGCCAGAAAATGGCCAAGTAATAAAGTATGAAGAATATATTTAAAGAACTAGAATGCATGCTAGGTGACTAGAAATAAAATAATAAAACAAATAATTAAGACTTATCCACATAATATCCTTATCAATACTTATTTAAACATTGTTGCTAGGCTACTGAGGAGTCATCCATATTTCCAAATATCATTTGCACTGCTCAGAATGGCTCATGGAGTGCTGCATCAAATGTATCAGGAACAAAAGCCCAGTATGGTCAACCAGAGGAATGATAAACACATCCGTTCTGCCAGTGAATGTGACTTCAAAAGTAAATTTCAGGCCATGCTCCGCATGAGGAATACCAAATCTAATGTGGCTCTGTGGTCTGTCAGCTGTTCATAATCGGATATTAGAGCTCTTACAAAAATATATTGGATTATTTGGTCAGCAAACAAAAGCATTATTTCTGCGTCTGCATGATTTCAATGACGCGTTTGAGCTCGGAAGCTCTCCCAACGCAGCGCGTGCTAAAAGCTTTTCACGGTGCTATTGTATTACGGTACGTAATGCGTCTGCTCCATGATGCTGTGGCTAGCTGGATACTGGAGGCCTCATAGATATGTGGGGAAAAGGATCCCATGTCACCTACCCTTTACCCTGCAGCACAGCAGTGCTTCCTTGGGCAGAGGCTTTCTCATCCACAATATGCAAGTACTGTTTCTGTTCCCGGCCTTCATACGACGGAAACATACTAAGGCACATATAAAGAACAATGGTAGTAACTCGCGTTACTTTAGCATTAAAGCTAATAGCTTTCATCTCCACTCTAGCTGTAACATTAAGAGATGAGTTTGGGGAGAGGAGCCGGGGGAGCGAGGCATGTATATGTTGCGGACAGTGAGTCATGGAGTTATTTTGAGTGTTTTATTTCATACAGGTTTCTAAATGAAGCCCCTTGTCTCTAGAAGTGTAAGCTGTATTATGTTGTATCTTAACCCCAATCCCTCTACTGTACCTTGGTGTAAGCCTTCTCTGCTTGCTAGCCCTACCATGGGAGATTCAAGCGTGACAAGCACTGGTGAATGCAATAGGTTTCGCCTATGTAATTATTATTAATTGTTTTATTGTGGTAAGCTATAGCCTGGTGAGCAGGTGTAAAACTGAAATGGTAAACCAATATTTGAATGCCAAAAGTTAAGGTGTGACATGCAAAAGGTGTGCATGCTCACCGATACATGTACTGAAAATAATAATGCCCTAGTCTCTGTGGGACACTGTAGGAGAATAACCATTTAGCACAGGGACAAAAGAGAGAATGCAAAGGTGAGGAGGGGGGACGGGTGGGACGTGAGCGTGTGTTAGGAGGAATGACCGGGCAGAGGAAGAGAGATATACAAGTGGAAAAAATAGTAAAACAGAGTGTGTGTGTGGTACAAAAGTAATAGGGAAAGAAGGCACTATGTTTCGATGAGAGAGAAAGGGATAAATAACGAGAAAATCAACAAAGGCAACCACAAGAGAAGGAGTGACTGAGGAAGGAAGCTAGAAGATAAGTAAGGATTCAGCGAGTAAGTAAACAAATCAAATAGAAAAGAAATGTGCAGGTGAAACCTAATAATGTGTTCCTTGGCCTCAAACAGGTGCTGTGCTCCATTAAAAAAAAACATTCATGATTTCCAGCAATCCTACATTTCCAATTGTGGTACAATGAAAACATGCAGCCACAGTTATGCGCTTTGTAAAGATTTCAGTTGCGTAGCACCCGCCAGGCTTGCTGCACAACGACATGATTACCAGCAGGAGGCGTCAGCAGCTATCAATATAGACAAGCAACAGTGCTGCACTCATGGAGCCATGGTACATTATTTTCAATAGCAGCTCTGCTCATCTGAGGTCCAGTCTGGGGGGACCAGGGATGCCCAGGGAGCAAGCGTGGGTGGTAGAGTCTCGTGGTCATTTAGAGGCAAGGAGAAATAACATACAGAGCACCACAGTGCAAATAATTGCCAGGCATTGGGGCTGACCTGGTCTCACAAGATTTCCAGTAATTCACATTACACTTGGTACGCAAAATGTGTGTTGGAGAAGTGCTGTGAAGAGAGGAATGTGAGCTATTGTAAAATTATTGGTCAACATATGATGACTGAATAGCTCCCACATTCATCCTAACTCAGTGCGAGGCACTATACCTTGGCTTATGTTCTTTGTGAAATATGAACATTCCTATTAAAGCTGTTTGCTCAGAAACAGACCTGGCAATCTGAAAATCAAGCAGACTCAGTCACTCCTCCTAAATTAAAATTAACCTGTTACAGCTAAACTATTACACAAAACCAACTAGTAAAATTCACTGTAAAATGTAAGGATGGACTATAACTTCTGAAGTATATTAGTATTCATGTTACATTAAGGCATGTTTACATTAAAACTGTGAAACTTGGATAGCACTGTAATGCAAAGCACTGATGACTTCCATATTTTATTTTTGCGCAGAAGCAAGTAATTGGAAGTCAGAAAACTGAATGTCTTATCACTACTCCACTACTCCTGGGGAAAGCGCTGGAGGGGGCAAGTCTACTGCCTCCAAGACTGGTGAATAAGCAGTAATAATGGACCACACGAGAACCGGCTTACAGAAGGCCCTAAAAGCTTTTCACGGATATAATCAACAGAATAAACTCCTGGTGAATCAGGAGAAAACCAGGATACTTATATTCGGGAAGTACCCATGAAAGAAGACCACACATTGGCGACTTGGGGCCCTACAAATCAAAACAAGTATGAGCTACAACTATTTGGGCTTCTGGCTATCGGATGGGGCAAAACCTACAGCCCACCTGATTTTTTCCTTAAAAAGCCTTAACCAGCGACTTCACAGTCCAACTGCTGAACCCATTTTGAAAGTTCTTAAGGCAAAATTAGTGCCCTCTCTTAATTATGGCCATTTAGTTTTTCCCGGTGCCTTCAATATGTTCCTCGCGAACCATCAAATCTTGGCTTATAAAAAGGTCCTAGCTCTCCCTAGACAGGCCAGGAGAGCAAGAGTAAGGCTGGAGTTGGGTCTCACCAGTCCGGACATTACTTGCTCAGGTGATTTAATAAAATACCATATCAGGACTACGCGGGCTCCAGAACTGTCATTAAAAAGACAAATTAAAACGCTCTTCGAAGAGGAGTGTTCACTATGGCAGGCGCACTTGGCAGCAGCCACTAGATCACTGGACATTGATGTCCAAAATCTGCACAACCCTGTCATCCCAATAACAGCCTGGATGAAAACAGTGAATACTCAGGCAAAGAGAATATCTTTTGAAAGGAACCTGGAAAGCCTGCATCACCAATTCAAACTTTCCTCACTGGACTCTTCATACATCATGGGAAAACCGCAGTCGTACCTTGAGCAAGCTCTGACAGTCCTGGCTCGGAGAAGAATCACCTACATGAGACCCCTTGTTCTGCCTACCACGGATTTTAACTCAACTTGGGCCCGGCAAGACAATTCAGTGGCTTGCCGACTCTGCAACTACCACCGTGAATCGTGGCTCCATCTGTTGTGCTGCTGCCCAAAGTTAGTCAGTGAGCGACAGCGCTTGGTTCTCCCCATCTGTAGGTTGCTTGGCCTACAAAGTTGCAGGGAAGTTTCAGACCTGTGCTTCTTCGCTAAGACACCTCAAATTGCGGCCCGACTAGGGAAATTCACAGACGCAATCCGAGCCGCACTGAAACTGAAAACTGAGACATAAAAGCACTCAGTTGGCCATCAAGCAAGAGAGACTATGATAACACTTTCCCCCAAGTCCCATGTACAGCACCTTACTGTTAGATAGGACAATAGTTCCAGTAATAGTCCTATTTACTATTTTAATCGTTTTAAACGTCTTTTCATTCTTATCTAACTGTGTGAGATTTTAAACAAGCTTCTGTTCATTGATAGAATATTGTAACAATTTTAATTAATTGAAAAATAAAGATTCATTCATTACACAACTACTCACTAATTTGTAAATCCTTTCTGTTATAAAAAATTATTATGCTGTCCACCGCTTCACATTAAAGCATAGAGAATACACAATGGGTAATTGTTTATTAAACTCTGCTAATTCAATTGGCATTCCTGATAACAAATTAAACGTTTTTAAAACAATTGGTTAAATACTGTCTGTGTGGAGTAAAAAGATAAGAAAATATATAATCAATTACCCATGCTGCAAACTGTATCAAATTACTTTACTCCTGTACTGGCTTTAGGGTGTTCTATGAGTAGCTGGATTCTGGAGTAAATGTATATACCAAGTATTCCATCCATCCGGTAGGCAGTATGGATTTCTTCCTGGAGTGAATTTGAGACATCCTGTCTCAGGGCCGCATGACTCATTCATCTCTGCACCAGCATCCGGGCCCCCGGCTTCCCTGGGCCCTGACTCAGCCTGCCTCAGCGCCGTGAAACCCCCAGACGAGGGCGGCAGCTGCACAGCATGTGGGCTGCAGCACACCAGTGCAGAGCTCATATTCTGTCAGCTTTTTAACCCTCTGATCCACTTTCTGTCGACCTGAAATATGGATTTATGTTGCTCATAATTGAACTTTGCTTATATATTGATTATTTTGGGTTCCCTTCAAGTGATAAGGAGATATTATCACATTTGTCATCAGACGGTTGACCACACGCACCACATATTTGCACTGATATAATGATAGTTTTCAATGTATTAAAAAACTAACCAGGTCTACATTATTGAACAGGGAATTCTCGCAGGTCTGTTGGCATGCATCGTGTACATTTCTTTTAACACGCATTTATTTTTATTTTTAGAAAGGATCATATCAGATGTTATTCACATTCTAGTGGGGCCCATCACATCTGGACTAGAATAAGCCTCTTCATTGCCCCATTTGCGATTCAATTCGTTTTTAGCATGAAGGACACCGACAGGCTCTTTGAGCTTGCACAATGGTGGAATGTGTTGATAGGGTGAACGTCGATTTTCAGTGCTTTAACAACCTCAGCAGAGGCAGCATGAGAAGCCATTAATTGAAAAATAAACCGCTGTTATACATATATACCTGTAAAATACCGCTTATATACATATATACCTGCCACAAGGAATCGCCTCACCAACCGCACAGCGTCTGAGTGCAAGAGACGAACACGGACCCAAAGTAAGTGCTTAGTGGTTTTTATTGAATCAAAAACCCAATAGCTGCCATGACGCGTTTCGGCCTTCCAGAGGCCTTGCTCACATACATATATACCTGTGTATATATCCCACATCTTGAAATTAAGGATATGATCGAGTTTTGTGGCAAGACAAGAAATATATGCAGGGCAAGTGATAATGAGCTGGAGGTCTCAGTTGGGCATATTGCAAGGTGGGCAAAAAATGTGATTTCCTGGGCAAAGCTATTATATACAGCTGTGGAAGGTGCACCTAAACAGAGTGAATAAAGTTGTTCCTGATAAATAAAAAAATGGATGCTGTGAAATTGAAAATCCTCCAGCATGATATGAAAAGAAGGAGGTGAGTTGATTTTCGTAGAGCACTGGAACAGATCAAAGAGAATGGTAAACCTAACACCACCGCATGCCATGTTCTCCAATCATGGTCTAGACAACCTAAGTGCCACTGCAGAGAACTTCACCAGCTGTCTATCCTCAGATGTGCTGCGGTAGACATGTCAACTGATGGCACAGTAGTGATTCATAGCACTCATCAGTCTCTACTCTGGAAGCACCAGCAACAGACTACTTTCAATTGGCCCATAACACCAAGGACAAATCGGATTACAAAAGCGACAACCTAACCACAAGTCATCATAGCCACTGTTTGCAGCCCTGGGCTTTGAGTAACAACCGAATGTATTCAGGCGATTGTAGTCTTTATTTCCCTCCATTTGCCTGATCAGACTCGCACCTCTGAAAGCAATTACTTGTGGGTGAAAAGCTCAGGAATGGGAGCAGTGTCCATGACGACATCAAGTGTGGTGGCTATCCTCCTGCCTCCTCAACCAAACATTATTGGTTAGAACATTGCCGCAGCCTACACAAAGGCACTATTTGTATACAGAGACCAACTGTAAAAGAGCCACTGCTCAAAGTGGAGAGATTTCATGTCTAGTATATTTTAACTCGCTGCTTCTTACATATTTTGGACATACATGATGTTTGCACCCTGCGCCCATATAGCTATGTCTTCAGGGCATTTTCACTTGAATTTGATTTCCAGATTTCGAACAAACAGCGCAGCTTGGGACGCGTTTGACATGAATGGGATGAATAATTTTCATGAATCAGGAGCTTCATTTCAACCTATGCTGTTTGACGTATTTGCAGTTTGAACCCACTTTCCAGTCGTTTATCTTTTGTGAATGTTCAGCTCTTTCTTAAGAACAGGGTTCTCCAAAGTTGGTCCTGGAGGGCCGGTTCCATGCCAGATTTTTAAGATAACTACGTTTATCTAAATATGCATATGCTAAAATTCTGGCATGGATCCAGCCCTCCAGGACCGACTTTGGAGAACCCTGCTTTAGAGGAACAGTAAAGACCCCTTCAGCACCATTGTAACCTGAGTTCATTGCTTCTTTCCCCACTTGAATTCAATCACAGTTTCCTCAGGGGCCAACTGCACTTTATGGTTTCTGATTTCAGCTTCAATCAAGGGTCAAACTGTGTTGTATGATGCACAAGGCGAGTATGCATTATATTTTACAGTCTTAAAACTAACTTACCGCCCATGTAGTGTAAACATCTTAATAAGCTTGATAGCAGGGAAAAGACTCACTGCCTCTGATATTTGTCTCATGTGCATGTTCTGCATTGTGAAGTGTTCTGGTAGTGTCCTTGGATTCCATAACAGAGCGAGGTGTAGTGTTCCCAATGCCTACCAAGGACTGTGTGCATCTCAAGAGCTCTGTGGCAGTAGGATTGTGCTTATCATCTCATGGCACATTGTGTGTTTGCACAACTCTGCAATACTGGAAGCTGGAACCATGTGATCCATAGGAGAGGAAGTGTGGTTCTCACTAAGACTTGAAAGAATCATCAATGCCAGAATAGCACTATACGCTACTCCTTTCTTGGGTCACTGTCGCGTAGGGAAACAAGAGGCTGGTGCACATTGCTGATAGTCCAGCACAGACCCGGAGATGGCCAATGATCATGAAACACTCCACTAGAGCATTGGGTGAAGCTGGATAATCATGACTGTGCACCAATTGCACTAAGTAGACAAAAATGGACGGATGGAATGCTTGAATAAATCTCAGCCACTGGTCTTTACTCGGGCCGCATCACAATCCATAGTTATTAGGCACACAATGCCGGCTCAGTTTGGACCCAGCTATATGCAAATCAGTCTTGACCCTGCTCCAAAGGGAACAGTCACAACTGGACTGCCAGGCTAGGTCCTCCCTGAACCGGAACACAAGCAACCTAGGACCAGTTCTGCCCTTGGAATTGTGCACCAACTGCAAGCATTGAGCAAGGGAAAAGAGAGCCTGAGATCATCATGGTGAAGCTCCTGCCAATGATGGGTAATTCCGGGAGTCTTTTCTTACGATGCTAGGCGCTCATTAAAATAAACAGAAAATTGGCTATATGCAAAAATATCTTTTGTTCTGAAATGCAACCATTGCCATAGAAATCCCTAACAATGAAAGGAACTCAGTGGAGTGAGCCAATAGCTGAAGTAGGCTGACCCATTGCCTCGTGTTCCATGCCGTAGTGGGCAGAAGACAAATAGAATCCCACAATAAAAGATGAATGTATTAACTAGACTTGCGCTCCAAAGAGTATGTTTTTCTATGTAATTTTAGCAAAATCGAAAGGTCTTGGACAACACCAGCCCTAAAAACGTGGCCACATTGTATGATTTAAAGCACAATTCTTACAAAAATAGGTAAATATCCAGAGGTTCTTTAAATACACAGGTGTTGGCACTCATCCTCCCTAAGCAACCTTTTAAAGAATGGCTACAAAGCAATTGATTTTACGATGTAATGTCCTAGTAAAAGTTGAATCTAGAGCTATCTGTATTCCAGAAAATTTTAAAAATCTGGGTATGCAGAGTCACGTGGCCTATCACTTTTTAAACTATGCATGACATTTTTCTTCATTTTAACATTATATTCCGTGCCTTACAAGTAGATTCTCAATCATATGCTCTAGCTTAGGTTTTACATGGAAGTGGCAAGGTGAAAAACATCAAAAGGCTTTCCAAATTTCAAAACCACTGGTGGGAGACAGAAGAGATAGACACATTGTTCAGTATCATACAGCAATGACTCTTTTCAGTTACACAGAGAGCACAAGGTCAACAGCAGCCAGATGAAAACAAATCTTACATGGCATGCTAAGGCCTTAGACAGCAATAATATCTTTAATTATTTGTCAAGGATCGGCCACATCAATACCACGGATGGTCAGAAAGTTGCTAGAAATGCCAACCCTATGGCAAGAATGGGCCACTGTAAGGCTAGGGCTGAGCAGAATGTTGCCAGGAATGGCCAATGTGCCACAGAAAGGTGACAAGAAAGTAGGGATAGCCAGAAGGTGTCAGGTAAGTCCTATGTGTGAAATTGCATTGGATGTACTTGAGACATGAGTTATGGGTGAATTTCTGGGGATATGTAAACACCCTCCGCCATTCATTATCTGTCAAGGCATTTATCCAACTCTGCAGCCAAGTGTACCTGAAGACCATCCAGTGGCATCCCAGCCAAGCCATTTAACACTCTAGAAAACAATGTGACCAAATGTCTGCTGAGACCATTGTCAGTAAAGGTTGGATGACCCCATGTGTCCGACGTTCTGTTTCACCCATTCCCCATAGGTCCCGGAATGTGTGTGAGTGCTTCATAGTTGCGGAACTGGCCCAGAGGCAGGCCAGGCTGTTCCAATAAGTCTCTGTGGGAGAGAAGGTTTCCTACTTGGAAGCAGTCCCTCATGGTCACTATCCCAACTTGCGTCCAAGAGCACAGCTGCCCTACCATGTAGAAAGTTAGGGGGTCGCTGTGAGGCAGCCACACCAATGGTAGCTCAGGGGCATAAGGCGTCATCCCCCCTGTCTGCTTAACACATCACCGCCAACAAAACTAAGCTGTGGACAGGAAAATGCCCATGCAGGGAATCTTCTTGGCAGGCTTTAGTAGCTTGGCCAGCAGTATACCCTGCTTGTGTTCAGAGTCCATTGGACCAAGCTCCACCAGCCCGACCCTATCGAGCCACCTGGTAATCCACTGTTGCTGTGCCGCCATGAAATATAATTCAAAGTTCAGCACACCCAGCTGACCCTGCAGTGGGGGGCAACGGAGGTTGGTATGTGCGTCCCTGTGGAGGCCACCTTCCCAGATCAGCTCTTGAAGTAGAGCGTCAAGTCGCCGGAACCCTCACAGGGGGATTCATGTAAAAATAGAGGAGCCATCGGAGCATGACCAATTTGAAGAGCGCTATGTGCACCATGATGGGTAGTTTAAGTGACCTCCAAAAGGGTACACAAGACCTGAGCGATTGAAGTGTGTTCCCCAGGTTTTCCTCGCATAGGTCCATGATTTCAAGGCAAATCTAAATGCTTAGATAGCTAAAGATAAGCGGCACCCAAAGTATATCATTTGGGCAGGTGATAGGGCTGGGGCACAACTGACCACAGGAAATACACATGTATTGTCCCTGTTCACCCGGAGGCCTGAGTACAAACTCAACCCCTTTAAGAGCCGCATCGCTCAGGGAATGTCCCGTTCGCCATTCTGCAGATAGATCAGCAGATCATCGGCATATAGGGAGATAATATGTTCCGTACCTTCCACCACTATGCCCCAATCCTCACCCTCTGCACGGAACCACTCCACTAGTGGCTTGATGGCAATGGCGAACAGCAGGGGCGAAAGCGGGTATCCCTGTCTCATGCCATGGAACACTTCATAAGGCTCAGAGTTTATTCATGCTGTCCTGACACTTGCCTTAGAATGGGCGTTTAGTAGATCCACCCACCGTATCCATCCAGCACCCAACCCCATGCGCAGCATGGAGGACTCCAGAAAGTCCCATTGCACTGTCTCGAAGGCCCTTTCCAGGTCCACTGTCATAATCATAGGGAGAGGGTTAGTAGCCAGTTCACATTTATGGAGAACGGTGTACAGCTGACAGAGGTTAAGGGAAGTGTTGTGGGTTGATAGCAACCCATTTTGAACCGTGTGCATCAGATTCTGCATATGAGGCGATAACCGAGAGGCGAGAACTTTACTAAGCATTTTAAAATCTTTGTGTTTAGCATGGAAATAGGCCAGAAATCAGTGACAGCCATGTCTGAGGAATTGGATTTGGGCAGGGTTACCACTGGGGCCTCCATAGTTGTGGCTGGGTGCAATCCAGCCTCGTAAGCTTCTGTGCAAACTTTCTCCAATCTCTGCACCAATACTGCATAGAACTCCAAGGGGAGCTTTTGGGCCTAGCGATTTGCCCGTCCCCATGGCCTTAACGGAATTTTGGATTTTCTGGCCTGTTATTGGGGCACCCAGCACTTCCCTCTCATCAGCGGGGAGACTCCTAAGGGTCAGATGATCCAAGAATCAGCCAAATGTCACCAGAATGACAGCCTCTAGCGGTTGCTAGAGGGAGACATAATAGCCCCGAAACGTCCCGTTGATATCCCGCGGGGAGAAGAGAATTACCCCTCCTGAGGTCAGCAAGCAGGTAATGGGGGCTCATCTGCTCTCTGGCAGACGAGCCAGGCCAGAAGTCTCCCCAACTTCCCCTCTTCCTCATGACCATGACTGATATAGCCTTTATGATTGTGCCTCCGGAAACATTCCAGGGCCACATTGTACAGTTCCCAGGCCTCCAGCAGCTGGGGGCGGGGGGGGGGGGGTCATCCTTGTTGGGCCTTGTTCATCATCTCACTCAGGTAGAGCACTTTCCAATCTCGTAGGTTCACATTCAAGGTCTCGACAGACAACCACCAACTGGCCTAAGTAATGCCCCCTAACACCACTGTATATGCCTCCCACTCCAGTTGCAGACTCGACAGCATTTGTGGCAAAGTACTCAGTTACCCTCTCTGCTAAGGATGCCTGGAAGGTGACATCCAGAGCGCTGCTGAGTGCAGCCTCCATGTAGGTATAAGAAGGTGCTCTTCTGTCTGCTGGGGCATCAGCAGGAGTGGGCAGTGGTGAGAGAGGGTGCGTCCCAGATATTCTCTGTTCTTAACGCAACCACTCAACGCCCTGGAGCACACAAAGCGGTAAATTCTAGTGTGAACCCGATACAAACCAGAGTAAAATTAGTAGTCCTTATCAGGTATGTGTTGGGTATGCCAGTTGTCTCCATGTCCCAGTATGATAGCCAGCTTCTCAAAGAAGCAGCTGCCCTTTGGGTTGCTGCCCCAGGCAGTGGTGGCTTGGGGCGATCTAGTGTGGTATCAAGCACGCAGTTGAAATCACCTCCAAGAAGCAGTGTCCTCCCTGCTAGGTGGCTTAATATGCAGAAAGGGAGTGGAGTAAGGTAGCATGGTAGTGGTTTGGGGCATATATGCTACCCAGTACTAACTGCCGGCCACTGAGGCGTCCTTACACCAGCACATGTCGGCCATCTCTGTCAACGTCAATCGTCCGGGCCTCTAAGGGGCTCTCACCCCGATTGATGCCCCCCTCGCAAAGGCCAAGTAAGTTGTTATGTGAATTTGACCCCCCCATCATCACTGAAGGCACTCTGCCTCATGGCTCGGGAGGTGAGATTCTAGGAGCAGGGCAATATGGGCGCCATCTCCTAAGATACATCAGGATTTTGTGGCACTTGGCTGCTGACACCAACACACAGACGTTTAATATCATCAGTTTGTAAGCTGTAAGTGTGGAGCTCATGGTGGGTGCAGAGCTTTGAACAAAAACATGACATGCCCCCAGCTCACCCACCCACCCAGAAACACCCCCACAAAACACATTTACTCCCAAGACAGAATTGAACAACAAACAACAGGAGTCCCAACTCCCCAGGCCCAGAGCAGCCAAGCAACGGCTGGCCACCCAAACTACAGAATTCAAAAGTGCTAGAAGCACATTTTATTGCCATTCCGGTATCTTTGGAATGGCGATATGGAGGGAAGCAAGAACTGGACAGTTTCACTGTCTCATGCAGCTGCTCCCCCAAGAGAATAGTTCTCGATGTCCTTACTGGGAACTTAACAATCTGGTAGATGAGAAATTCTATGCAACTTCCTCTGCTGTCTGTGGGGTTACAGCCGGCAGTTCATCTCCCCCAAGGTTCAGCGAATGTGAGTTCGAAGCACCAGAGCAGCACCACAAAGTTCTACTGTCCTCAGAGTCGGAGGCCTTCACCTCAGTGATTGCGACTGGTGTTTTAGGGCTGCCACCCTGTCCATACCCGATTTAGTTGGTGTGGGCTGCATCAGCCCTCCCCACTGGAAAGCCCTTAGTGACTAATGTCTCCTCTGTCGCCGGGGTTGCACATCTCCTGCGCTGTCCCGCGGCACAGCAGTAAGTCTCTAGCCAAGACCAGGCTTTGTCTGGGTCTTGACAAAAGTGGATGTCGCCATCCAGCATGATCAACAGCTTGGCTGGTAAGATGAGAGACAAGCGGACCCCCTCCTCGCAAGGCACCCCCTTCACTTCCAGGATGGAGGCTCGCTTGGCCGAACAGTTGTATTAAAGTCTGGGAACATAGACACTTGGCCATTCCCCACTTGAAACGGCCTGTCTCCCTCGCACAATGTAGCAACGAGTTCCTATCTTTGTAGTGCAGGCGCTTGGCAACCACGGGCCTAGATGGGCTCCCAAGAGCCGGTGGCTGTGCAAGGACCCTGTGTGCTGTTTCTAGGGCAAGGAACAGCATGAGTGAGTCGGGCCTCTTCTAAGTGCATCTATTATTACGGAAAGGCCAATATGTCTGACTCCTCCGTGCCTTCAGGGAGGCCCACTACGCACACATTGTTGAGCCAGTTGCGTCCCTCATCATCTTCTGCTCGGTATTCCAGCCGGCACACCTGGTCCATTTGGTGCGTATACTGCATTTCCATGGCTTAGTGTGATGGCTGTGGGTCCACTAAGGAAGTTTCAGTGTCTTTGACTCTGTCAGCTAATTTATTGTGGTCAGCATGGAGCAGGCCCAATTCAATCAAAACCATGCCGATCTCCCTCTGGAGGGTGGTCTTCGAGTCCTCTATGGCCTCCAGTATTTTATCCAGTGTAAGTTGCAGTGGCTGAGGGGCTGGGTTAGGGGGCCTCTTTGTTTCCGACAAATCCGGTCGTAAGGCCTGCAGATCCTGGTGTGAGCCCTGTTCTTTAGCCTTCAGCTTGCCGAGGGCCCTGCCTGGCATTACTCCCAGCATGCAACACTCCCATTGCACTCTGTGCCTTCTCGCCCTCCAGCCCTACAGGTGTGGGTGCCCCCACCACACTCCTCAGCGAAGTGTCAGCTCATCTCAAGGTTACCCCCTTACCATGCTCCAAACATGGCTCCAAACAGTCCCCAGCAGGTGGTGAGCCAATGCCTAGCACGGCAGAGATAACAAACGCTGGATCCAGTGGGCACTGTGTTAGTCCATATCACGCACCAGCTCCCCACAGAGCTGCTAGTGGAACCCCTGGGCAGGACATACTGAGGGAGCCACAGTATGCACCAGGGGGAAAAGTCTAAAAGGAAAAGAGGGCAGGGAGGTGGGGCAGGAGGAAGCCCCCACGTCTGTTTATATGTCTGGCAGATCAGTTTCAGCACCAGGGGGCATAATGCAAGGTCACTCTTTACATGCCCCTCAACAGTTGGGAGCCCTGGGGAGATATGCCATACAGGTCGAAGCCGGAAGAACTCCGGACATAGCAAGGGGCTCTCAATACATCATGGTTCTTAGAGCCCCAGGAGAATCAATAAGCAGGACTAGTGGTGCGGGCATGGCCCTTATGTATACGGAGTCACTGCAAGGATAAAGGGGAGGGAGAGTCACATGAGCATCCAATGCTCAGGAGGGGCCCTACAAAGGTGATCACAATGAGGCAGCAGGACTGACCTGCCCAGCCCAGCTCAAGGAGTACAGGGCGTGGGCTCCAGCCCATCTCTGCAGGCCACCACGTCGTCAGTCAGATCACGGGCCTTGACCGGGCACCAGCCGCTTCAATGGGGGGATAACTTTCCCAAAATGTCAGACGCCGGTTACTCTCCACCATAGTGGGTGTGCAGCAGGTGAGAGGACCCAGGTTCAGGATGGATTGCCGCAGCATGTATTTAAGTCAGTGCTGAGCTCCAAGCTCACGCGTCCACCATGTCGGCTATCTTGGCCACGACCCCCACTGGCCATGCACTTGTAAAATATTTAATTTCTTTCTTTCTTTGTTTTTTTGCGTTTCCATAGTCCGCATTCTGTTTGTTGCTTGCCCGTCCCTACCACCACCTCCCATCCATCGCTGCATGCCCCTTTCCCACTTGTCCCTTCCCCATTAGTGGCTGGCCTGTCCCTCCCACCACCTCACTCCCGTCACTCCATGCCCCTTCCCCACACCATCCCTATTTTCCCCCCTCTTACCTCCATCAGAGCGTGAAGCAACTGGAAGGGCTTGAGGTGGTTTTCATGAGCGCCAGTTACATTACACAAGGACACATTACTTTTACAGGCCCGGGGGGATTATATGATTTGCCTAAAATCAAAGGATGTTGAGACTCGATCTGGTTCCCCTGCTCCAAAATCAGCATCTCTGGGCATAACCCCACAGCCTCTCCATGCTCAGTGTTCCAGCTAGATACACTTTGACACACTGGTAACTACAATGAGCATTTGTTCAAGAATATAAGCTGCAAATTAAGTATAGGGAAAATAAGAATTTTAGCTTGTTTGTGTGTGCATTGCTTAAAGTAAAAAAAATATGCTATGACGCCATCTGGCCACATCATAACGCTTCTTTTTAGGTCTCGCCTGAGCCAGCGCACATGCGCTGCCCTGCGAGACATTTAGTTAGGGCTTTAAAATTCCAAACACACACTTTTGCGTGTGCTTTTTCTTTATCACTTGCTATTGGGCTTTGCGTGCTGTCTTTCTAAGAAAGACAGCACGCAATTGGCCCAAGGCGGGTGCATTTCCCGCATTCTGTATCCTGTGGCCTAGGGTCCTCGTGAGCGAGCAGCAGCGCGGCCGGATTCCAGCTGCATACCGCACATTCCTTTCGCGGCCGCGTGGGCGCTTGTTCTTTCCGCCATCTCCTTTCAACTTGTGGGTGCACGGATCTACCTCCAGAGCCTGTTCCCTTAATTTCCCTGTGCCTTCCACCAACACCTTATACTTACGGCTTCAGAAGCATCTTTTATTGTTTAACATTTTACGCGGGCCATTATTTATTTATAAACTGTGCCGCTTTGACTTTACATTTAAGGATCAAAGCTGAGCTCCGTGCTCTGCACTGCACCGTGCAACTCATCCCCTTTTTGCTGCTCTACGTAGTACTGCAGCTCATCAGGTTTCTTCAGGTGGATGGGATTTCTCTGGGCTGCGATCTTGGGATCCTCTAATTATTTGCATATACCCATACTGAGACCATGTGTGATCTGCAGTGAAATGTGATTACACTCCACGTGTGCTCACGTTGTTCAATAAAAAAATAGAATTCAATACCAGAACTGCAGCTTGAGAACTCTGCCCCCGTATGTATGCCTGACGCTCGTTTCTAAAAGGGGGCAAAAAACGTGGTTTTTCCTAGTGTGTACTGGAGGGTGATGTAGTTATATTTTTTTATATTTAAATTATAACTGAATTCTCGATCCAGAGCGTTATACCTCAGCCCCTTTTTGTGTATACAAGAGCCAAACCATAGTTTTAATAGTGCCTATGGAGGTTAATGTGCTTGTACGTTACTGAATATTTAAAATCATAATTTCAAGCCAGAACATTTCACCTCTGGGGGTGTCCCAGCCCGAAAATATGGTGTTTAAAAGCACCTTACAGCAGTCGCGATTGCTACATTATTAAAAATATTTAAATTATAATTACTCCCCTGCACCGTAAGCTGAGCGTTGGACCACAACCACTTGATTATATGCCCGATGCCTTTTTTTGCTAGTGCACAGAAAACGTGGCTTTACAAATCGCCTTGTGCAAGTTGGTGAATTTATTTTTACTGAATATTGAAATTATATTTTCATAAGGAGCAATGTGCGCGCTTTCATTAGGATGTGTATGTTTAAATAACAGTTCTTTTCTAAACTAGTCTACACGTTGTTTAGTTTAGTAATGAAAGTGTGGTTTTGCCATCCCATAACATCATGAAATCCACCTTATCGTGTTTTGTGCGTGGATTCTTCTCCTAAAAAGTCTTCCTCTCACGAAGTGTTTTGTTTTAACACCTTGTTTTGTTTTTGTTCGTAGAATCCTTTATCTTTATAAACTGTAGATTTCTTCGTTTTAGACTTTAACGTATATAGTACTTAGTATTCTTTCTAAAATACAAATATGATATACTCTTGCATTCCAATGTACAATATTTTGCTTTATTTTCGGTGTTTGTCTCGGCGCTTCCACAGTCGCTTCTTTGAACCGTGGGAGGGAGGCCACACCCCGAGCTCAGCACACAAGGTCAGAGATTCGGGGTCAATAAAACGTAGAAATAACTTTCCCCTGTTGGTGGCCGTGAAAGGCTTCTGATTCACCCTCCGCTATGTCTTTCTATGCTACTGCCAATTTAATTACACGCTTTCACTTTTTTGAACGTGCATTTCTTTATAAGAAAATGCGCATTTCCTTATTGTTTCCAGGGTCATCTAGTTTTTTCTTTTGTGACACTTTTGTCGGTGAGCAGGCAAGCATACGCCCATTGACCAGCATGAAGTGGGAGTGCCCCGCATATTGTGAGTTATACACTGCTGCCTCCTACACAATAATAATGCAGACTCTTAACAGCAGATGTTGCAGCACCCAGGATAATGGGCTGCATGGCTAAACACCTAGTAGGTCCAAAAGGCAGGACCAATTGGCTATGCCAGTGCTTGTTTTTAACCTCAAGCCTATGTAACACAGCAGCTTGCACCGCTGTGCAACATTTAAAACAAGCATTTGCAATGCAATAGGTCTCGCATTTTTCAGAGTTACAGCTATATTTACTTTATCATGGGTTGTCTCTTAAGCAAGAACTTGTGCTGCTTTCTTATAAATATGATTGGCTGTTGGCACACTGCGTCAGGCATGATCAAAGTCACTAAAGAAAAACAGTAAGGAAACCAGAAGCAGCAATAAAACCACCCTCTCTCTGCCCCATATATATAGCCCCATCACACCGGAGCTAGGCCAGTTATATTCATTTCATAGAGCACCAAATACTTGCAAACTGATGTTTGGAGGAACTTTTGAGCAAAGCAGAGCAGAATGGAATCATGATGAAGGATATGATGGTACTCTTATCACCTCCAACCTACCAGCTCCATCCTGCCACTGCGGCTGTGACGTTGCTTTGGACCATCAAAACAACAACCACAAGAAGCGTTTCAGAGGCAGCGAATGCAGGCACTGCACGAGAGGGGGGTCTCACCTTCTGAATGGGAAACAGGGTTGTTGGTACTGCATAGTCTGTTATACTGCAGCGATGAACAAACACACACACACATCAGCAAACACACACCAGCGCACACACGCCACTGCACGCACACACTGAAAAATCACACACATACAGTCACCAGCACACACACAAACACACACTTCAGGTGCTGCATGAGAGGTGGTCGCACCATCTGAATGTGAGGCACAGTTGTCGGCATTGTATAGTCTGTTTTACTGCAGAGATGAACACACACACACACATACATAGACACACCCTCACACACACCAGTGCACAAATACACACACCACCGCACACACACACACACACCACCATGCACACACCAGCGGCAGCGCATGCACACACACATACAGAGACAAGCGCATGCACACACACCCAGACACCAGAGCAAACCAGCGCACACACACACACATGCATGCACACTTCAGGTGCTGCACGAGAGGTGGTCACACCTTCTGAATGTGAGGCACAGTTGTTGGCATCATAGTTTAATATATTGCTGAGTTGAACAAGTGGACACACACACACGCACACAGACACACCAGCACATACACAAATGGACAGACATACACCAGCACGGGCACCCACACACACACCAGCATACATTTTATTACCACCTTACATGTTTCCTTCTGACCTCCACTGCTTGCACAGTCATGCACCACCTGAAACTGAAAACATGCTTTATGACACAACTGCAGCCCTCCCTTCAACATCCAGAACCCGTATAAAGTCAGTTCAGAAGTAGCTTCACCTACTCAGAGCATTCATGCTAGGGGCCCCTCTTTGTGACCGCTAAGAATCCACTACTGTCAATCACTTCTGGATCCTCCATTGCTCTTACAATCAGCAATCAGCAGCAGCCATCTGTGCGAGGGCCAGGAGCCCTTCAGAGTCCGGCAGCCAATCAACATGAAGATAACCATCGGCATAGGAAAGTCCAAACTCCTCAGAACAAAGACACTTCTACAATTATACCCCTATCTACTCTGCGGATCTGTACACTCAGAAGAAGCGCACAGGTATTTTTAACTTATATACGGACAACATGTAACTTAAATACTACACTCAACTCTGAAAGCTTAGCTAGCTGCCTGAATGCACCGACACTCTGCTTTTATTGTATGATGTTCCAGATGTTTATTCTTATGAGGTAAAGAAAAACCTCCCCTCCTCCCCGTCGGTACTCAGGTCAAAACACCACACAGCCTGACCCCAGGCCGGGTTCTTGAACCATACGCTACCTTTCTTGTACTAACAAGCATCACTGCCCAGAGCCAGCGGGAGGAGGGTGCTCGTGGGAGGGGGTGCACCAGCAAGTGCAACAAGGGGGTCGGGAGTGGCGATGGCGGCAAGCACGCGAGTGGTGCGCGCGCGCCACAGCGAGCCATGTGTTTTGCATTATCGTGCACGCGTCTGTGCACGATAATGCAAACCACAAGGAGATTAAATGGATGCGTCATAGAGATCCATGCTCTTTCTATCAACCTGGAGCACTGCTTCTCTCAGAGCACCTTTCCAAGACGTCATTAGGCACTACATCAACTTTTCTTTCGCTCACCTTGCGATGACTGTGAGTGGCGCTTCCACATTGACAACTGAACACCGCCTCCTCTTCCCTCTTCCTAGCTCTCTCTGGAGAGACATGGGGCCCACACTCGGCCGAGTGGCTTGGGCAGCCCTGACACTTGATCACCCACTCAGCACCAGGCACTTCAGATATCCAGGAGGAGCCATTCATTCGCTGAATGGCGCCGCTCCGACACGAGTTTTATTTTTAACTGAAAACAAGAAAGGACCAACCTAGAAGACAGCGTCAGCGACGGAGACAATCATTCATTTCCAGGCTTGAAGAGATGTACAATTCAGCGCTAACTGCGGTGTGACACAGGCTTTGAATTAAATGCCAACTGCCTCCCTATGCACAGCAACGGGGAATGATTTCTTCAGACAATGGTACATTCTGCAGCACTTTCCCTGCTTAATAGCTACATTCTGGCTGACACAATCAATCCTCCTTAGGAAACCCGCACATATGCTGATGCACCAGAGACCAAACTAATAGGCAGCAGGAACAAAACATAAAGCGGCAGTGAAAAAAAACACGCACGCGAGTGGTGCGTGCGCGCGCGCCACAGCGAAACATTTGGTTTCTATTATCGCGCCCGTGCCTGGGCACAATAATTGAAACCACATGGCCTTTGGTGCACGTAATAGACACCAATAGGCCATGGGCAGAGCAACGCACCCACCTTTGGCCTATTGCGTGCTCTCTTGGTAAAAATCACGCATGCAAAGGCCAATAGCGGGCCACAAAAGGAAAAGAATACGCACGAGCGTGTGCGATTCCAGGCTCCATTTTGAACCCCCGTACAAAAGGACTCTCGCTGCACGAGCAGTGCTAGGCACTGCATCGCTAGGCACGAGACCTAAAAACATTGAAAAAGCCAATAGATCTTGCACCGGTGAAACCTGTTGTCTTTGCCAATGCTTGTTTCTCCAGCCATGAAGAGGGTTAATACCTGTTTCTATGGATTAGCACTCCTGTTCCCAGCTGGGAAATCAGTGCATTTTGATTTTTTCTGAACCTGGGTTAAACTCATCCGGAGAGCTAGACATGCGAGAGGTTGTCACTCTCTTTGAACCATCAGTGGGAGTGGCTTGTCCTCTGTGCGAGTCAGTTTCAGTAGGTGGTGTGTTTTTCGTTTTAGTGGAGAGGAACTTCGCTTTTTGTTGCATTGCCAAGCCTTGGTGAGGAAATTCATTTTCCTGTGGCAGACTGCTACGGCACAGACACTTTTTTACCATCTCTAGGTCAGTGGTTCGGACAGTAGTGTTATTCCCCTTGATTGGCAAATCAACGATGCATGGAGGCAGGTATAGTTGAGGATTGAGCTAATTCTTCAAACCCTTATACGCCCTTGCTGCAGGAAGGACAATTTCCATTTTTATCACTGAATGACAGAGATCGCCCCTGCTGGCTCATTATAATGACTGCACCTTGTCATTTCATGCCACTCATTGCATTGGAATCCCTGGTATACATTACTGCTTGCCATAGGAGCACATTCTTACATCCCTCAAAGGGGTCAGAATGAGACACTCTCTCCTCATCCTACCAAAAAGTAGTACACACTTATAACAAAATGGAACTATTGAGGTGCAAATAAAAATAGTCCTTGCCCCTTAAATTTGGACTATTTATTTATTCCATGAAAGTAATTGCCATCAGACACATACTGGCCGTATTTGCTTGTCGCATTGTCCTGCACTATGTCCATTGCCTATTCTAAATGAAAGATTATTAACAATTTGAAAAATACTAGATCTGAACAAAACAAATCAGTGTGCATTAGGCAAAGGACTGGAAGTGGGTGCCTGGACACTGGCATTTGCATTTGACCACAGAATAAATACCAGCACTAAGTACAAACAACAAGAACATCATTGTCTTCTGTTGTTTTAAGAGGTAACAGTATTGTGACTGAGTATGTAATTACTCAATCACACAGCCAGCAGTGCCCTATGGTGTCAAACACAATCACAATTATGTCTGTTGTACTGTACAATTCAACTGTAGAAAGGCCAATGCCAACTATATTGCAACCACTGCATTGGCCTAACCAGTACATTGCATGGTAGGTCTGGGCAAGCAGCTGTGATGTCTTGAGATGAATAAATATATACTTTCCCTCTGATGTAGTGATAGGTAGAGGATGCATGTTTTGTAACATTGGTAACTTCAATATGGTGACAAAGAACCATTCTGTGTCATCGAGAAGAAAGGGGATCGAAGGATAAGAGACGATGATATACTGGGTAATCAATCACCTTCTACCTCTACTCATTCCACATTGTTAAGTTCGGACGCAGCCTACACTGCTTTTTAGAGCCAGATCGGTGCAAGTATTACATAAGTTGCCACTTGACATCGAGAATGCCTCATGCCAAGACAATTTCTGCTGCCAATCAAAGCGTAACCACACCAATGAAACAAAACACGAAGGGCCTGAATATGACCTTGGCGGATGGGATTGTAATTTGGCGGATGGGCTATCCCTCATGTTTGTGACGGAGTAACCCTGTCGGCCAAGATTGTAATCCAGCCCTACGTCTCCCTACCCCTTTCTGCTCCCATAGCCACGGTGTGCTTCCCCGTTGTGTTGTAGTAACGCCAGTTCCTCTGCAGTGCTTGGTTACCAAAGTCTGTCCACATTCATTCGCACCTTGGCAAGCTTTAGCACAACAGGAGAGATTAGGTGGGGGATTGCTGCGTAGCACACAGCACCCCCGCCTGCGTGGTCCGAAGCAGGGGTGGGGGACAGTGTTGACAAAGACATGTAATTCATTAACTACTCACAGCTGCATGACCAGGTACAAGTGGTTGGGGCTCTCATAAATGTCCTCCAAGGCAACGATGTTTTCGTGTTTGATTCTAAACAAAAGAAAGAATACAAGGAAAGAGGTAAATCTCCAGCTTAATAATTAGCCATAATGAACTAGTTTGTGACAGAGAAAAACATCATTTATAATACAATAAATTGACCCGGTTCATTTTGATCGACTCTAGTTAGTGAGATATTAACAGGCAGACATCTGTGCATGTTATGGTGGCTTGGTAAAAGCTCTTCAGCACAGTGTTGATTCTTCTGCATAACAAGCCTAGGCAAGTGCAAAGTCCAGTCAGGCTTCTGTTGAGATCTATTTCAAAACATACATTTTCGTTTGGAACATCTGCATACAGCTGCAGTTTAAGCATTTTAATCTACATTCTCATAAATGGCAAATGGGGAACTACCTGGAAGGGGCCCTGTGGACTGCTTGACACTGAAGCCTGAGCATGACCCTGGTGGGTGAAGGCACCTTCTGCCAAGGTCTGAGCAGACCTCAGAATGTACAGATCCCTTCCGGCTGTTCCAGTACCCCCCCCCGACATTTCACCCGCTTAGGCCTTGGAACTGAAGACCACCTCAGGTTCGGACAGCGGGACTTTGAGTTAACCGCCGGGTATCATGCCACCTCTGCCATCTCAGGGCCTGATTCACAAAGGTAAACATACACTTTTGAGTAAGTGAACCTTTTTGGTATTCACAAACTGCGAGCTCATAGTAAGTTTATGACTTTGAAGACTCCACAGTCAGGGTGGAGAACTCTACACATTAGAGGATAGGCTATGAAACGGTAGAGGGTAGTGCCTTCTTACTTGATCCACGTCAATGGATAATCAACATCAAAGAGAATGCTCGAATAGAAATCGCTTGTTTGGTTTATTTGTATTTTTGTCAAACGAGTGCAAATATAAATTTATGAAGAGAAAAGCCAAACTTTCCACCCAAACAGCAACTCATACATTAGAGGATAGGCCTGTCCTTCTATTTGTGTGTTGAGTTCTGTGCCCCGACTGTGGAGCCTTTGCAGTTGTAAACTTACTATAGACTCGTAGTTTGTGAATACCAAAAAATACGTAAACTTACACTGTTGTGTAAGTTTAGCTTTGTGAATCTGGCCTTGAGTGAGGAACTTGGGACACAAGGGATTCCCAGTGGTAGCGGCAGCCCAGGGCAGATGTCAACAGAGATTGTTCCCCTACCAGCCACACCCTGGCAGCCATTTCTCCTTCCAAATCCACCCTCCACTTGGAGTCCCAGAACAGCATCTGTTCAGCAGCTGTTTCAAAAAGAGGAGAAACCTGGAAACGCGATTAAAGAAAACTTTATTGAGGGAAACTCATTCCCATCGAAGATTACATCGATGTATTCGAAACAGCACGAGCGCACAACATGTGCAGGTCGAGTTTCCTGTGCAGGCATGCCGGTATTATCACTGATGGACCAATATTGGAGGACTCTCTATATAACTGGTGAATATATTTGTATTGGGGGAGCTAACACCTATGACTGTAGACAGTGATAGAAGATGTAATCAGTTTTGCTTTTTTTTGTTTTCTCTTTCTTTTTCCTTCTCCTGAGTATATCCAAACGGTCGATTTCTATAAAATGGCAATAAAAATCTCTTTAAAAGAAAATCGGTGTTTATGTCTATAGCAAGATTAAATGCTTTGAATATATTTAGGGTTTAAAACCATTCAGTGAAGATACGGAGGTTGCTATTCAAGGATTTGATCATGACCTTCTAATTTTCAAACAGGGTGATGTGTAGCTCACATTTCTCGTTAAAGTAATCTAAAATAACAAGTACTTTCCTGTAAGTAATTTTTGGGCCCTCTGACAGCAAGAAGTAAAAGCATGACATACCTTTCTAGAAGGGTAGATCCCTGGAGAAAAAATGGTAAAGAGTTATAAGAGGGCCAAGTCTGAGCTAACAGTATTTGTCACCTTCCAGTGGACAGTCACTGGTTGGTGTTTGTAGGATTTGAGAGTAACACGTGAATCTGCACTTGTGAGACATGTGCACATATGCTAGTATGTTAATATGCTAGCAGAAATGTCTCTGCATATGAGTAAGAGGAGATTCACAAGAACCTTCTGTGAGCACACATGGAAATCAGGCATCCGATTGGAACCCTTTGTGAACTTCAAAAATGTGTAAATGTATGCCCATGTGACACATTCAATCTCTAGGTGCAGATTAACACATGTCTTTGCGAATTATGCCCACGTGCTTAACCCACAAAATTGGATTAATACACACGCAGGTTTTCAAATTTCGATTTAACATGAAAGGACCAAAAGGAATGGCAGCAATGAGGCGAATAAACATATTCCTATCTAGGTGACGAGAGAGAGTGTGCCATCGGTGAATGCCCATAACTGAAAATAGACCTAATTGCATTTAAAATTGAGGTGTGATCGGGATGACTCAACACTTCCTTTAAAATAAATTCATATCACATTGTAAATTTCACAGGCATTCTTTTGCATGTGCTGCCTGGGTGTGTATGTGTGCGCATGCGTGTGAAAGAAGATGTGCCTGCTGTGCATGTGCATGAAGGGGTGCTGCTGTCTAGGGTAAAAGGGATGCTGCTGGGTGTGAGAGTATGTGTTCTGCAGAAGGGGGGCTAACCAGGATTCTCACTTTTGTGAGTCTACTACCCACAGCGTTGGTTCTGGGTGTCTAAGAGGGCCTGATCCATGACAGATGATTTTCAGGGTGTCCCAATAAGCTAAATGTACACAGCACAGCCAATTCAAATTGAAGCATTAATTTAGTTTTAATCCTGAGCATAAAGCATTAATCCAGCCCTCATGGATTCGCCTTGGACACCCTCCTGTCGATTAAGATCTACAAGCCTTTGTCCAAGTGCCTCTTTATATTATGGCCCCACGGGACCTCATAAATAACTAACTAACACACACACACACACACGCACACACACGCACACACACGCTCCAATTCAAAATATACTTATAGCCAAGGGATATGCATGTTATTTAGCATGGAGCATTTCAAGTTGCTCATGATTAAAAAAAACAGACTATTACATTTGCTTATACAACTATTGTTGTTTTCGTGCATACCGAATGCATACAGAATTTATTGTAATTTCTACTGCTTAGGGTTTGTATTTTTTAATGCACCTCCCACGCGCCTCGCAACAATACTGGGCTCGTGGATGCAATATGAATTACAAGCACCGCAGCAATTGAAATGTAAACAGCATTGCATTCAGCCTGCTAAAGCTGTGTCTTGACAGGCGCTCATTGTATTAGCATTACATTAGCATAAAACCCATTTACTCACATCCTTTCAGCCCGGGAATTAGGTCCGCCGATAAATGGCACGTTTCACACTACATCTTGTAACGTATGTTGCCATAGGTACAAAGGGATTCATGTGTGAGTGATGTATTTATACAGCAATTCACACAGCACTATCTTCCCCACCCTTTTGAATGCTGGTTTCAAGATAACGAATAAGCGGCAGATACCAAAATATCATAGAACGTGAGAAATGTAATAGCAGTGAAAAATGTGAGATCCATAACCGGATAAAAGGCGGCTGCAATAAAAATACATATTTATGGAGGGGGAGCCAATGGGCGTGAACTCGAATCCCATAGAGGCGCGTGCGCTACATCTTCCACTATTTCTTCTTGTGATGTCGCATGCAATGAGGTGACTCACAGAACCACAGGTGGCATCTGTGAGGTCACTTGTGGTGTCTTTAGAAATGTTCTGGTGAGTAATGTTTGGGAAACCACCTTAACTTGGCTGGTATTTTTCTCATCTGTGAGCGTTGCATGGAATCGAAGATTTGGCTTCCTTTATGAACTCTCTCTGATAAATCTTAAACTTAAACGTTAACAAACATAAGTATATTGATGCCTTTGGACAGAATTTCGAGAATATTCTTGCTATGTTTAGTGCTTTATTATAGCCTTATAGCCCGCCATAGCGGGCTATACCGGCTATTAAAGGCCCGCTGCAGCGTTAAAGGCCCGAGCCCAAAGAGAGGGACTTTAACAAAAGCAGCGGGACTTTAATAGCGGTATAGCCCTGCTACAAAGGGCTATAAGGCTATTAGAACATTCTGCCAATAGAGGGCAGAATGTTCTAACAAATTAAACAAAGGCTTCTCGAAGCTCAAGGGGATTTAAATCCCCTCGAGCTTCGAGAGGCTTTTGTAAAACATTGGAATGTTGTTCTGCGGGCCTTTACCGGCCCGTAGAAGCATGGAGCACTCCATTGTCTACAATGGAGTGCTCCACATTCCAATGTTCTAAATGTACATGGTTGTTTCCACATTAATATTACTTTGATGGCGTTTATTGTAATTTAAGGTATCTAATATAAGATTTAAGATAAAAAACGAGTCAGATCTCAGGAAAAGGCTCCTGCGTGTTTTGGAGCATATGTGAATATTTCGGAGATGCGGAAAAAGAGCATGATTTGATTATTACTCGTCACTTTTGTTTTGTTTTAGGTGTTTTTCCTCCCACAGCCTTTTCAAGTCAGGCAAATGCAAGGCCAAGATAAGCTAGTTATGGGCAATAGGTCTACGGTCAATTCTCTGGAAGAGCCTTAGTGGGAACTTCAAGATAACACCAAGGCCTCATTGACAAGGCCCCTGCGCCGCTGGAGCGTCACTTTTAGGGCCGTATCTACACGGCCACATAAAGAAAACCCTGAGGGGCTTTTCATGGCTTTGTAGAAATGGACTGAGGAAACGCAGCGCAAGAAGCTGCGTTGCCTCACCCTGCAAGAGGGAGGCGTGCCATGGGTGTTACAGTGGTGTTCTCACGTAACACCCATGGCGACACATTATTAATAATAATAATAAACAAGCTTATAAAGCGCATGGCTACACTAGCTAGTGTGTCCCCGCGCTGCGACAAGAACCAGTTCCAGGCAGAGAGGTAAAGCAGAAAAGGGTCAAACAGGAGGATTTCCAGATGGAAAAAGCCACGTCTTGAGCTTTCTCCGGAATTCACAGATTTGTGAGATTTCGTAAACCAGGGAATGCGTCAAAAGCCTACGTATCCCCAGGTGTGGTGCAGGGAAGGCACAACAATGGGAAATAACATTATTTCTCCTCATTGTTTACTCTTTCTATGTGCGGCATATGCACCAGAACATTCTCTGATTTCCTATGAGCAATGACTGCTTGTTGTTTCTTAGCCCCACTTTAAATCGAGAAGTAATCGGAGATATACAAGACTATGCTCCTTTCCTTTGGCGTGCGCGTGCATCCTCCACCCGCGTGCTTCCTAACTCCACACTCTTCAGGAAGGCACCAAGACCATGCGTTTTTGGACCATGATTCTTGCTTTCTGCCCTGAGACTACCAGCACACCAGTGATATCAAAGTCTTTGTTTTTAGGTGCTTGGTGTCAAAAGACAATGGAGAGATGTTTCCAGACCATTTGCTTCTAAACATGTATTATAAGCAGTGAGTGGGAACTTAGCTTCCGCTCCAGACTTCTTGCACCCAGTGTCGCACTCTTTGCTTGATGGGAATGGCTGTGATGATCCATGTTTCCTCCCTTCTCCCCTTGAAGTAGTCAAAAGGGGGAGGGTAGGAGGTTTAGGGGTGGTTAGTGAGTGCTCCACTGTTACAAGACAGGCGGGAAACTCATAAATAAAAACCTGTTCCTCTATGAAGGTATAACTATAAAAAAAAGTTTAAGGGATGTCTTCCATTACATAAGGAAAGCGGCATTGGCAAAACTAAGCAAAATGGATCCAATTAGAGAACCTTTTGTGTAGCTCCTTCGAAGAGTGACAATTAATTAAAAGTAAAACTCAGCAAATCAGGAACCTTTGGTACGAAATACCCTGTTAGTTTTAAAGGTGAAGAATGTCCATGCAGAAAAGGGCATTATGAAGGTACAGTGATGGATATGGAAATGCCACTGTTTAATTAGTTCTTGTGCAAGAAAAAACCCAATCACAGACTGAAATCAATCACGCCCTTGCCAGTTTCGTGGCAGTCATTTAAATTTCAATCCTCTACCATAATAAATGTGAAGAACATGTTGTTGTCAAGAAACGCTGTGCCTGAAGGAACACACACAGACGCCAGAGCTCGCTTTGTTTCGTTATGCTTCCTTGAAAGAATGGCAGCCCAACAAAATGCATTCTGGGCTCTTCAGTTTATGATTGAATGCCCTCCTTTTGCATCTTATTGCATTGAAATATGGCACACTGTTGGCCAGATGCAAGCATGTCTGCCGTTATTGGTTTATCTGTGATGAGCTATATGTCTCCATTAGAGAGCTGCCTGTATTTGTAAGAAGGCTTCCAACACAGCCTTCCTGTGGACAGTTTCATTCCAGCTGGTATAGTTACACTTTATCGCTCTGAGTGGTCTGCTAAAGGTAGGGGTGGCTCATTGTATATATTGGTGGGACCAGGGTATGTATTGTGAAAAATCAAGCAAAGTATTTCTGTATATGCAATATTCTTAAACACAAAGGTGCCTCCTCTGCAATCTAAATAGACATTTTGGTCGCACAGTTATTGTTACTACTTTTGCTTCACACCGAGAGATTGTTTTGAGTACAGGCCGAGTGCGAGTGAGGACTCTGCCGGCCATATTACTAGAGCAGCAAGTTGGAAGAAAGAAATAGCACTGCACGAAGAGAGGAAGAAGTTTTTTTTTGTCCATTATTTTGGGGTACAACAATCTTGGGATAATAAAGCAGAAGTATATATTAAGGATTATGGTTAAGGTAGGCAATACAATGGGGAGAGGGTTTCAGTTATAAGGAAAAGGAAAGTTAAGGAAAGCTCTATGCCACAGTTGTCGCAGTGTCCGAACACTGGCAGTTGGATCCCTCATAGCCGAACATGGTGCCACATGGATGGATGTCTTTCCCATAACAGTGGCATAGCACTTAGTTAGTTTATCGACCAGTAACTGACAGAACTCCAAGTTCATTACGGCTACAAGAGCTCTTGTAGAATACTGACCTATCACACGTTATGACGCATCTATTTTAAATTTTCTGTCTGGCAAGACACATGATTTTGCCCTGATGAAGCCTGTAACTGGGTGAAACACGTTGGCTGTATCTACCTATACTTGGTGAAGAAATAATTAAGTAAAGAATCAAAGAATCAACCAGAAGGATTTCTCTGACTCACTTTATTTTGATGTTTTATGCACTAATCATACATGTGAATTTCGTTTTGTTGCCTCTCGATCTTGTTTCTACGTATTTAATTAACAGCCATTTGGTAACTGGCCATCAGAGGTAGGCAATAGTTGCTTGAAATAAGAATAAGGACACTTTTGGTACTGCAGCAAATGGGTTTCCTTGGCTGACAATACTTGTTCAAGTTATAGACTGCAGAAGCTATCAACTGGGGAGGTAATTGCCCAGCCCAGAATCCTTACCTGCCAGGAGGCGGGGGATGCTAGCAGCGCTTCTCAGGTGCATAAAAACAATTTTTTCTGTCATGGTTGATTTGTCGGGTGATGGAAAGGATGATAGTCATAAGATGGGGACAAACAACCTAGACATCCAAAATGTTTCTGTATATAATAAAAAGCCTATAACAATCTAACTTTTTAGACAACCTAATGCCGCAATGAAAGAGGTCACCCCCAATTAAAGAAAAAAAGGAAATAAACTGTCAATTCCCTAGATAAAGGACTGAAGGATGTAACTACAAAAGGAGTAAAGAGGCCACTCAATTGGCTACAGATAATCCTTATTGATTTCCGTTTACCCCACAATCTTCTATAAAAGATTTTGCTGCTGCCTTAAGGTAATTAAAGAATTGGTTAAAACCCCAATGAATTTGATGTTGTCTCGACTTCAGGCAGTTGAAGGAATTGCAAGCAGCTGTTTAGATTCAATTCAAGAGGTAAAAACAAAGATAAAACAACAAGAAAAGGCAAAGGTGTCTAACCAAACAGAACATTCTGCATCAGCACTGGAGGAGAGGTGTGATATAATCAAGGTCTGTGAAACAGGGTATGGTACACAATGTGAAGGTCTGGAGATAAGCAGCTCTAACTGCTGCCCACACCATAACTGTACATATATTACTTCGCCTGATCATAGAAAACGAGAAATTCTGGTTCTCCACGTGCAGGCAACCCCGTACATCATTATTCTGAAAAATGTCCCCCCGTGAGAATCTTGGGAAACTTAATAAAAATATATTCATCCATTGGATGTCCTGGAGAATAGGTTTTACAAATCAAGTATTTGAAGATCTTATCACAGTCCATAGAGTGAACTGGGTGGGAAAAGGTACAAAGGCTGACCAGGATGATTGTGCAGTAATGATTTGTACAACACCTAAACTGGTTAAAACTATGCTGCATAGTCTGGGCTGTCTGCCCGCTAATAACTCAAGAATCATGGCTGTCCCACTCAGATACTTTTACAAACCTATGGACTGCACAAGCCTACCCAATAGCTGGTTTTAGGAGCTTGCTGCACCAGTGATCCTCACCAAGAACCGATTTTTCTGTGCTTTGGTCTCTGGGTGAGAATGAGTGACTAACAGTCAAACTGCCTGTACCCTCTGCATCCTCACCATTAGTGTCAATAGGTAATGATACACAGGAAAAGCCAGCTGCTCCAAAAGATCAAATGACGAGATCTAAACCCCAGATGAACATAAATAAAATCCCAGGCAAAAATAAAATAAAGTAGACTCTCTAAGGGTAAACAAGTAATAAGTAATAAGTATAGCCTTATGTACTGGAATGTTGCAGGCCTTATGAGGAAAATTCTAAATCCAGACTGGTATATGACATTTTCCACCCCAGCGCTACCCTCAGTTGCGGGAGAGCCAAGCAAAGGGCTGGTAGCATACGTCTCAACATTGCTTCCTGGTACTGTGATGTATGATAACTGGGACTCCCAATATTTTCAGGTTATTGGTTTTAGAGTGCTAAGGAATAGTCAAATTTACCTAATGAATTACTATACCAGTGATTTTACAACAGAGAAAGCTAGTGTGATCCATTCTATTGAGAGAGTTAGGAATCTAATTCACATTGAAAAACATATCCCTGTTTATATGTTTTGGGGTGGAGATTTTAGCTCATGAGCTACTGGTAGCGCTCCAGCTACCTGTGAGTAGCTCTCCTGTGTGCAGCCCAGCCTACTAATCTAGAAGCGTTTACTTGGTTGAATTAATGTATGTATACAAAATTTGAAAAGTGAGCATTGAAGATGAAAATGTGTGTTATTTTCAAAACCCCTAATTTCAATACTATTTTTATAACTGATATTTGAATGATAGATTACGCAGCATTGGAAGATTTATGACTAATAATACAGCCTTGGAATTATTACCTTGGTGCCAAGGGCATTGCAGATGCGGCCCTTATGTATTACCCTTGTATAGGCATTCAAAATTTAAAAAGCCTTTTTCGCATTACTGCTGGTAATCCTGCTCTGAGGCGATCACGTCTGGTAATCTTGCATAGGGTGGCCACTAATATAATATTTTCTTATATGTATGGCACTAATATTCTTAGTAGTTTGGGATGATTTTCATAGAACATAAGTACCTCTTACTACTGTAAAGGTGGGATACCCCCGGTTTAGACAAAAGGAAAGACACACTTTCCCCACAAGGAGTATGGAGAACAGATTAATAATATGATGTTTAACTATAATATGGTATTTGGTAGTAAGGTGAGCATTCCGTATGCACCCTTTGAACATGCCTTTAGAGTCAGAGGTTGTAGAACCACAATTGATTATTTGTTAATTACAATGTGGGGTACTTGGTTTGTAATTTTAGGATGCATCCAAAGTGGATAAGTGACCTTAACACGCAAAGTATCGACATTATTAGTCTTAGCAGTCAAGGGAGAGCCAGTGATATAGAACAAGTTACATATATATAAATAGCTTCTGCAAATCGTATCACCTTGAAATGGAGTAAAGTTCACCCTGAAGGTTTCTTGACAAAACTTATTAGGGACAATTACATGCACTCTAGTATCTGCCTAGAGGAGATTACCAAGGATGAGGAAGTTAAAAGAGCTTTTAATGAAATGTCCTCTAAAATTAAAGAACAGTTAAAGATATCAATTTCAAATAAAATGATATAAATAAGGGTTGGTTTGAATCAAGATGCACTAAAGCCCTTAGATCTTTAAAGGTGGCACTAAATGGACCAGTGAGAAACTCGGATGAGGTAGAAGCCTGTAGATGGGAATATAGAGCAGCCCTAGCATCCAGGACACAAATAGTAAGAAATGGAGCATGGCAAGCAGTAATTGCAACTAGCTATTTAAGAGATAGCTCTTCATTTTGGAAGATAGTTAATAACCCTGTCTCTAAGGACATGCCTAGCCCTGCGATTGAGATTACCATATCTCTGGATGAATGGGGGAATAATTTGTTAGGAATATTTATGAATGCAACGCTGTGGAGGGAAGTAATCAGGATGTAACCACACATGATGAAGAGGATACTGTAGCCCTTGTCCTCACTTTTGAAGAAGTGACAGCATCCATTAATTCCAGTCAACGTGGGAAGGCCCTAGGTCCCATTGTGGTCCCAGTTGACCTCTTTAAAACAAATTTAGAACTGTGGGCCTCACTCTTGACAAATGTTTGATCTGGGGTTTTAAAGTAATGGATAGCATCTCTGATAGTCCCAATTTACAAAAAGGGGATCCTGTTGATCATTGTGTTTTCTTCCTATATCCCTTCCTGACTCCTCATTCAAGGTGGTAGGAAGACTATTATTATCCAGACTACAAAGTTGGGTAGCTGGGGTGGAAGTTTTCCTGATATACAGTACGGCTTTTGAAAATGGTTGGGGACTGTCAAACAGTGCCTTAACCTAATTCTCTTTTTAGGCAAATTCTTATTAGCTAAGCAGACTCCAATGTATTTGTCATTCATGGATCTGTCAAAGTGCTTCTAACTGCATAAACCACAGCACATTGTGGTGCATAATGATCGTGCTGGTGATTGACCACTAACAATAAATGTCATCAGAGAAATCTATACAGGGGCCCATGCCTCGGAAAGGTATGGTATTAATGGGGAGTCCATACAAGGTTTCAGGATTGTCAGGCGTGTCAGACAAGGGTGTGTTCTCACCCCGTTCCTATTTACACTCTATATCAATATTTTCAACAAAGTGCTACTTGAAAAAGGTAGGAATGCCCCGTAGGTAGGGCCCGCCCAGTTCCCGTACTTCTTTACGTGGATGGCACAGTACTTATGGCACATACTCCTAGAGGACTTCAAACATGTATAGATATATTTGTTGATTTTATGGCCAAGTTGGATCTCAGGGTTAATCTATCCAAAATGTAAATCAGTTTAGAGACAGAGAGGCCAACCTGAAATCCACTGACACCATTTTGTACCTGGGTCTTCTATTTGATGGCAAAGGAACATGGTCACAGCTGATTACAAGGAAATTACAATTTGAAAAAAACAATTGCTGCAACCAATTCCTTTTCTGCTAAATTTTGGCCAACACTGCTGAAAGAACTAAGTCTTATATAAAAAGCTAAATGTCTTTCCACAGTGATGTATGGGGCGTGTGTTTGGTGGCATGTAAATGTTGTCAAATTGCAGCTGAATGAGAGCGCATGCCTAATAAACTATCTGTCAGTACCACAAAGTACTTCTACCTATGTATGCCACAGGGAGCTGGGTTTTCATTTTCGGAAGACCTTATTAGGATGAACCCAAACCTATAATGGCATATGATTTGGTTAAAGTCAGAGGCTATCCTGAACAGAAAGGTCATCACAGATTGTCTAACACTAGAGTATTCTGAGAAAATTCCTTGGACTAGATATATAAAGAATTTTTGTTTTAGAGTGGGTAAAGGTGATTTTCTTTAATGACACTCCATTTTTAGGAAATGTGGGAAAGGAGGAACAAAAGTCTATGGCAATGCGCATGCTGGAGGAAAAGCGGTTTTATAGGGAGTCCAGGAAATCTGGTGTAATCAATCATGAAATGCTGTTAACTAAAGTCGGCATTCAGCTTTATCTGGAAAGTGTGTAAAATGTACAACATAGATATGTTCTAACAAGATTTGGGTCATTTGGTATCTTTTCCCAAATATGAATAATTGGTCTCCTATGCTTCCTAGGTATCCATGTGATAATGGATCAGTACAATGTACAGAGCACTTTATTCTTTTCAGTAAATATTATGACAATTCAAGGAAACGTTTGATTTTACCTATACTATATAAGCATAATGTTGGGCATTATAAACCTGCTATGGTCTTTCTCCAGCATTAACCCAATCTAACAATGTGTCTAGCATTATCAACTTTTACATGGCACTCTGTGACTATGCGAAAAGGAATAGCAATTAATCAATACCAAAGTTTAGAATGAGGAATTATGGAAATCTGTTAACGTATTATGTATTGTTTTCATATATTAAATGTTTCTATGCTCAATTTTAAGTTCATGACACACATTTTATGTTTTCAAATTTTTATTGCTATTAACTATTTATCTAAATGTATCATGTATTTCGTGCTTCAATGATCTCGAATAAGAAATTGAATAAAGCTGTTATTATGACTGCAGAATTTCAAATGAACCCTCCAGGAGTCCTTGTGGTATTGAGGTAAAATCGGTCTCACTTGTTTTAGGATTGGCCTGAGCACTGGGACTTTGTGCTTCCCGGCAGATCGGGAGCCTGTGTCTGCTTTCTCTAGCCCCAGCAGAACAGCTGGGGCTGGAGCAATGTTCACTGCGCATGAAGGTTTGGCCGGCTTGAAACGGCCGGCCGAACCCTCAGGCGCAGAGAAGAGAGAAGGGAGTACACTACCCCTCCCCCACCACAGTGTCACTCCCCCGGTCCCGCCCCAAGACTCGCCAGAGCCCTGGGGTGGGTCCAGGAGGATTAAAATAAAACGGTAATAAAACAGTTTTAAAACCAGGGTTTTATTATTGTTTTATTTTTCGGGTGGTGGAAGGGGGTGTGGCACTCCGCCGCCATAATGGAGGGGCCGGCGCTGCAAAGAAAGGGACACATGATTTCACACTTGGATTCTGACAAATAAAAGAGCTGCATTTTTTTTGTTGAACCAATTGCATTGATTTTCAAAGTACAGTATACACAATACAATCATTACAGGATAATGATACAGTCAATCAGTGAACAGTTTCCCATTGGGCCAGTGTATGACTTGCAGCAGTGAAAATATTGTCAGGAGACATTGGTTCCTTTGTTTTTAACATCATCAACAGTGGCGTAACAAAACTTGAGCGGGCCCACCTGCAAAGTGCATGAAGGGCGACCCCTCCAACCACACTCAGGAGCTCCGCTGACAGGGCACTGGGCTGAAGGGGCCCCCTGGAGCTCGGGCCACCCCGCACCACAGGGGCTGCGGGGGCCGTTGTTATGCCCCTGATCATCAACAAGCAACTCAAGTAACAAGTTGAACTAGCAGGGCACTAACATTTCTATTTGTCAAGATCCTCCTGAGTGGCACAGATTGGACAGTGAGTATAGCAACACTACATTTGCAGACACCGGAAGCAGACATAGCATTCCCAGCACCAGGCCAGACGATGATCAAAGGGGAAAGGAACGGGGTGGTGGGAGGAGGGAAGAGGGAGAACTCAGAGTATAACTGAAGGAGAGAGAGGGTAACCAATCTTACTTCGCTCTCGGGTCCTCCCTCCCCGGACTCCTGAGAGAGGACCTGTAACTCATACACAAGGGTATCCCACTTGAGTGCAATGCGAACTCTGCGTAAGGCTCTGACCTCCTCCCTACTCAAAGCCACAGATTCTGCCATACTCCACTTCAGTGTTGCCACAAACCAATGTGGTATATCAAAGAGACATGCATCCTTCCATTTCATGGCAATGGTGTGCTTAGTTATAATTAGGGACAAGTCTATAGGACGAGTTGTGACACCTCCCCGTCTCTTGCATCGGTATAACCCCAGCAACCCTGCCTCCATAGTGGGTAGATTCTCCTTTCCCGTTGTTATCACTGTTATTCACTTTTATAAGGAACAATGTTATTTAGACACCCTACAGCAAAGTTGGCGGAGTCATCATGTCTATGTTTTACAGTTATATGTTTTAGGTGAGCTATTCTTGTCTAATCCATAGATGTAAAATGGACAAGGTGGAGGTGCCTAAGTGTGTGAATTCACACTCAGATAAAACACTGGTATTATGATGCTTGTGCTAAGGAGGCCAGTCTTCCTGTGACTTATCTTCACCTAGGGGAGTGAGCTAAAACCCGACTCCTGTTTACCACGCAGCACCATCTCCAAAGGGTTCAGTGCCCAGTGACAGCTGTAAGTACCCCTGTCTAAACCTTATCTACTATTTATGTGTTTTCTGATGTCCTTAATGCTGTGTACCACCCTATGCTTAAGTTCTATTGTTCTAGGTTGGCATCTGCAACATCGATTTTATCAGTGAATTTTCCAAATGTTTTTATATAACACCTTAAAGCAGCTTATTATTAGGCCTGGGCGGTAAATTTCGTTCCGCTCGTGGAATTTGCGATATTTTGACATTTTCGCATTCTGCAGAGAGCGCTAAAATTTAAAAACTTTCGCAATCTGCCGCGAAACGGAAGTATTTTTCTTGTTCGCGCTTTAAAAAATGCGTTCTCGTGTGTGCGGTCGCGACTTACCGGGTCCCTGCGTTCGCCGATGAGTTTTCCTATCTGTTCGCGTGCGCCACGAGATGTTGGATTATTGGTAGCCGGTCACGCTATCCTGCGAGAGTTTGCGATTGCGAACACTTCATTCGACCCGGAACAGGAAATAAGCATTGTGAGCAAGATGGCTGTGCCCTTTTGTGACCGCATGGGCAAGTTGGAGATATATTTCCCCGCGAGCACGCAAAAACACATCGCGAACGGGTGGGAAAAGCAATCTCCGCATCTTCGCGAAAGTTCTGCGTGCTCGTGGAAATTTTGAGCAATTTCGCGATAATTTGCGAAAGTCAATTTTGCAAATTCTGCCCGCCCCTACTTATTATTCAATAATAACGTGTTGTCTATAAAATCTGCAAGTGTATATATGTGGGCTCATAATATAGTGGACGCCACAACTATTGTATCTATTTTACCACCACATTCATTTCTGTTGTCCATACTTTTATCTCTCACCTTGCCCAGGTTTGTGGATAACCTCAGCTGTCAGTGTTATGGCTGTGTATGTCAGAGCTGCATTCAGCCTCTTTCAAGTTATTCTGTACAGCAACAAACAGATACATCTATGCTGCACAGCAAAGGCAATACGAGCGTGGGGTCCCCATGGACCTGCCATCTTCACTTCTTGACTTCACTGTCCTTTGTACTTGTTTTGCCTTTTGACGTGGAGGGGGTTCACAAAAACCCATCTGTCTCTCAGTTGAATGCCCTTCTATTTCTGCACCAGACATCTCTAAGATAAACATTGTTTTAGAGTTGCATAGCGTTTGTGGTGGAGTTGTGGAGATTGTTACCATACTGTTAAAATAAACGAGTATGAGCAACAAAATGAGAAAGCCTCAGTAAAAAGTAAGAAACATTGATTATAACTAACACAAAAAATACATTCAGAAAGAGTGTTGTGGTTTTGCGTCGACTGATCGTCAGCACAATGTGAATTCATTGTGTGAGTGAAATTTGTTTGGGAATTGTGTGTGTATGAGTGGTGACCAGTGTGTGTGTTTTGTTGATCTTGTGCACTTCTTTTTGTAGTAGGTTATAGTGGTTCAAGAAAGTGGATTACCCCAGTCCCAAATATAGTTTAATGTACACTGCAAACACTCTAATCACACCTGCTCCATTCACTCAAAACTAAACCTCACGGAGTTGTCACTCTCTGACACATCCCAGACACACACATAGACAACAGTGGTGGCTCCTTTGCTAAGGCGGATGAGCGTCCCCCCACTGCTGTCTGACCAGTGCAAAGGAAAAATAAAATGATAATAACAGAATGTTTTTAGCATTTTATTTTTAGTTTGGAGCCAGGTTAGTGTGCTGCGGGGCTGGACTTGCGTCACAACGAGGAGGAGTGGTTGGTGAACCATAAGTGCACATGACGGTTTATCCGGCCATCTTGGGCCGGCCATACGGTTAAGCGCACTTAGCATGTTTTCCACCTAGCTGTATTGCACAGCCTGGGTGGAGAACATGCAAATCCCCCCGCTTCCCTGTCTGAGCGCCAAACCAGGCCGCTCTGACCAATCATGAAGCTGCTGTCATGCTGGTGACAGCAGCTTCGTGATTGGCTACAGGAGTTTGTGGGCCTGGGTGCTGGTGGGAGCCAGGAAAACAGGGAGGATGGAGGAGAGGCGGCGGCTGGCAACCAGCAGGTAAGTCTTTTTTTCCAAACCCCCACCACTATTCCCTACCAGCTACCACTGATAGACAAGACACATTCTTTTCATCCAGTCTAATTGCACTGGATGAAAAAAAAAATATTTTCTATTTGTGTGACTGGGATGTGTGAGAGAGTGACAGATCCATATGGTTTGATTTTTTTGAATGGAGCAGGTGTGATTGGAGGGTTTTTGTATATAAGTTTGTGAGTAAGAAGTTTGCATGCAAATGTGCAGAAAATTGGCATAAGGAAGGAACTTGAACTCCACCATGGCGAATTTGGTCTGTATACAGAAATTTAAGAAAACTAGGGCAGGCGGGAGGACTTTCCAGATGTAGGCTGCCCAGATTTAGAATAGGCTGCCAATCCACATTAGAGCTAGTGAAAACATGAACAGTTTTAGGAGAAACTTAAAAACTTGACTCTTTCCAAAAATAATACCAGGTATAAATGAAGAGAGTCCCAAACCAACCAGCAAAGGTATCAGTGTATTGTGTAGCTATGAACTGCCAATAAGGCTATAAGGTTAATATGTGTGCCTGTTTGCGAGCAGAATGTGAGTATGTGTGTGAGAATCAAGTGTGTGCGTGAGAATCCAATGCATGTGCATAGAATGTGTCGTGATGGCATGTTAATATTAATATGTGCGTGTGTGCGCGAGTGAGTGCAATATGTGGGTATATCTGTGTTCTGGCACAAAACTGGACAAAGGACATGGGTGTAGCCACCCCTCTGTCCTGACCCTCCCATAGGTGGCCAAAATATTGGAATCTCACGTGGCCAAATGTCTCTGTACTTTCATTGAGCAGTCGGAGTACCTTGATCCTAACCAAGCAGGTTCTGCCCAGCCCAGTCTACCGAGGCAGTAATACTCACTGTACTGGATAAGCTTTGAAAGGAAGCCGATAAGGCTCCTCCCAGGCCTTGGTGCTGCTGGATCTGTCAGCGGCATTTGACACGGTCGATCATAGTATCCTGATCGACCGTGTCAGGACGGCCGGTCTCAAAGGGATGGCGTCCAGCTGAGTTGAGTCATTTCTTGAGGAATGTACTCAGTCAGTGCGTCTCTCACAATTTTCTGCACCTAAAATGGCAACGACATGTGGAGTACCACAGGGTTCCTCACTGTCCCTTCACTTATTCAATCTTTACCTTCTTCCCTTACTTCACTCCTTGAAAAATAGGAAGGTATGCACGTATAATTATGCAGATGATCTGAAACTGGTGTTTTCAATCGATAATTCATTTGATTCGATATCTGAATTCCAGGCAACGAGGTTACACATCCGTGACTGAATGAATAACAACTAGTTAAAACTGAACCTAGATAAAAACAGAAGTGATTCTGATAGGTGGTCCCCTGAACCCTGGAACGCACAATTCTGGCCAAGTGAACTAGGCTCCCCACCTAACCCTTCTTCCTCAGCTAAAAGTCTGGGAGTGATCATCAATAGTGATCTCACTATGAAATCTCAGATAGGAGCAGTGACCTTCACCTCTTTCTTTCAGCTGAGGAAGATAAGGAAGATTAGGAGATTACTCACTCTGGAAGCCTTAATCCAGGTGGTCCTAGCCATGGTGATATCTCACCTGGATTATGCCAATTCTTTATACTTTGGCATTCCGCTCTTTCTCACCAAAAGACTGCAGATGGTTCAGAACCAGGCAGCAAGGTTGATATCCCAACAACCCAGATGGGAACACATCTCTCCCACTATGAAAGAGCTACATTGGCTTCCCATCCCGCAAAGATGTGCGTTTAAAGTTGGTTGCCTTATTTTTAAAGCCTTGCATGGTGGTAGCCCAAAATTTATATCCAGACTTGTCCAGAAATACCTACCTGCACGGAGCTTACGCTCTACCCACAAGAACCTCTTAACCATTCCTTCCTATAAACGGAAACGAATAGGTGGCTGCAGGTTTGCAGTATTGGCTCCCAGCTTCTGGGACACTCTACCGCTAGATATAAGAACCTGCACTGAATTCGTCAGATTCTGTAGACTTCTTAAGACTTGGCTATTTGCCCAAGCTTATAACTAGACTTGTTGACAACTAAACACATGAGGTCCCAGCAAAATTCTTAAGTTCAGCGCCAAGAAACCAATCGGTGTACAAGCACTTTATAAGAAATTTTAAAATAACATAACATAACAGGTGGATCCCCAGAGTTTGTCCCACCCCTTCCTTGGGTATAAAGTAGGAGCCCTTATTACAGGACTTTAGATTTTACCTGGACTAAACTCTGCTACAGAAACCAAGTACTTTGACAATCTACGCATCCCTGGACGACTGAAAAATCTCCCTTGGAGTACATCCCTGCAGCAGCACGCACCTAAACGCATCTGACCGGTTTGCATCTCCCAAGCTCTTGAGGACTCCGAAGATTTCTGCAACACTGGAGGTGGGTTCACGAGGTCTTCGAGGTCGATCGGTTCGCTCAGCAAGTCTGAGACCAGTATCCCTCGTAGGGACCGTGCAACCCGAAACCCCTGTGCACCGTGTACTTTTGCGGCAGCATATGCTTTTTGGCGATCCCTGAGGCTATGGTTTGGACTACGTGTAGTCCTGAACCCGAGCAGTATTTCCCCTGAAGATTTCCGGCCTACATTCCACGAGTGTTCCGTGGGCTATTTTTTCGTGATTCAGCTCGAGGTCCCTTTGCGATCCCTGGTCCGTCGGCCTGTGGGTCCCTGTGAGGTAACTTTGACTTTCCTGGTTGCTCCAGGCATGCCCTGACTCTCCATTGCTTGGTGAGTCACCAGGAGTAGTTTAGTAATAAATACATGTACTTTATATATCTCTTGTGTGGTTCTCCTTTCATTTGGTCATTCAGAAGGTTCTGATCTGGTCAAACAAGCTGCTTTACATTCCTTCGAGACTTAGCTTGAAGGCTGCTCTCCACAGCTACCACTAGGATAGCTTTCTATAAATGTTGTCTTTAACCTAATCATCCATAAGGGTTGTTTGGACTGGTACAAGGTGCCCACTTTAATTAGTGGTCAGCATATACCAGGCGGACTTCTCACAAGTGCTACCGAAGGTGCTTAGCCCAGAGGCTAATACTTGGCTTGTTGCGCCATAGAAGGGGTTAGAGATGTCACCCACCCCACAGAATGTGGCGAGTGCCCCCGCAGACTCCCATATCTCACTGAAATTCGTAGGTCTTACGCTGAATGGATGGCTGTTGGCGGGTACCCCCAGCCCTCATGCTGCATGGGCCTGTGATAAGACGCTAAAGAGGGAATGGGTCACTCTGCAACCTCTCCCTTGTGCATAGTATCACATGTGGCACACTAAAACGCTTTTTCTTTGACATTGTAAGATAGCATCTTAATTCAAAAAGCACTTGCCTTATATAGTGAGAGTAGTGTTCCCATCTTCTGCTAATGGAGCATCTAGCTAATGCTTTGGCACTGATGTTCCATATGCACAGGTTTGTAGAGTCCAAACACTGTGACCATTAATCACCCACAGCAGGGTGGTTGTGGAGCAACTTTATGCAATAACCATACACCACCTCGTTACTTTAGCCTAAAAGGGCATTTATTAGGACAGGGTTATAAAACTTTGTTAACATTAAAAATACTTCAAACTTAATAAATATGACAATAAATATGACAATTCCATTCCTCCCCGCACCATTCACAGCTCACACCATATTCCATCCTTAAAACCCATATCCTTTGCTTTATCCTTCCCCCTTTCACTCACTGACCTTGCTCCATATACCCAGCCGCTCCCTCACTTGCCCTACCAAACATCCTCCAAGGAAGATCTTTCCCCAGATCGTCGCATCCCGCTCACCGCCATCAGTCATTTGTGCTCCCTTTCTCCCCGCCCGAGGGGTGGATATGCCCGCATGTGACTCACCACCCCCCAAAATACCGCATACGCTCTGCAACTAGCCCTAAATTGGAAACACGATGTAGAAAAAAGCCTCCCCGCCAAATTCCCACAACATGTAGGGTGGGTGGGTGGTCCTACTTAAAGCTTGCTCTCTCCCAGTGGTGCAAGGAGTCAGGAAGAGGCCGGACAAGCCCTTCCTGACACCTATATAGTACCTTAATGAACGCCCCCTTCCCCCTGAAATAGCCCATCCCACCCTGCCTGTGTCTGTTAGCACGAAGCACCCTGAGGGAGGACTGGTTTGCGACCGTCACTTACCCCGGGGCCCAGTTCTAGCAGAATGGTTAACTTCCACCACAGCAGGAGCATGGAGCATGTAACGGGCACAGCTGCCCCTTAGTCATAGCCAAACATATCTCCACTAACGTGTTTCTTATAATAGTCTCTGTGCTCGCTTCATTTTAGAATCGGCCTTATATTACTTGAATAAGTTAGTTTAAAATGAGTTTTTGAAACGGTTCCTTGTACACCCTATGTTTATTCATCATTCCAGAGCTCTGGAGTTTGGTGCCACTCAAGAACAAAACTGTGTCCATAATTATTACAGAATGGAAGTGAGAGATGTCACCTCTCTGACGAAAATGAACACGCCGGAAACTCAGTCTGTTCCATTATGTCTGAGCAAAACTGACACATTGTCACACAACACAAAGAAACCCTCAAAAAGCATTATTTAGCAACGCTGAAGCCAACAATTACCCACTGCCACACCACACCCACTATTGCAGAAACGTTGAAGATGAAATTTTAGGTACCGTTTCAAACAAAAAAATGATTAAATGAAAAAATCACAAAATATGCTCATGTCTGTTTATTCGAAGTGAAGGCAGTCTGGAGTAATTTCAAACAAAACACTTCTAGAAAAATGTAATAGACAGAAAGTTTGCACGGTTGATCGTTTCCTCCTGGCCCTTCTCACCTGTCCGTTCAGCTGCCCTCGCCAATGGCACAGACAATCATTGCCACGTCATTGTACCACATAATTCTGAGATTGACGAAGAGGGCATTAAGAGTGAGACGTGCCCTTAGAGTCAGGGTGAAGGAGGGAGGGGTAAATAGGGAAGAAGAATAGTGACCAGGTAGGGAGTGAAAGGAGGGCTTCTGCATCATTGTTGCAGATACTTTTGATCTCTCCATCTTGGCACCTCTCCTTTTTAGACTGAGGGCGAGTGAGGAAAGGCGAAAAAGTGGTGAGAGTACGAGCAAGGGCGGAGGTGAAGGAAGGGTGTACGGAAAGATGTCTTTAAAGGAGGACGCCGATGCACAGAGAGCTCTGTCTACAAATGCACCGATCTAATCCAATATTTTAATATGTGACCATGTTCATTCCACACCTTTCATTTGAAATGGGGAGCATTGCACTTAATTTACCTTTGGTGTCTTCTACTTTAGTGTTTTCTTCAACTATTGTTGACAAAATCTCTCACAGAACTCTTCCTTGACTTTCCTGCATAATGTGACCTCTGCGACTCTCTAACTGAGTTCCACATGCTGATCATTGCTGTTGGTCATTACTGTCGCGACAAGGCTGCACCGCACAGTTAAGATGTGAGAACAGCGAAAAAAGACCGGATTGGGCTCCCATTTTATGCACGACTTAAAGAGAAGGATGGCCTTTGAAAGCAGTGGGGAAATAAGTGTTACATAAAGTGTGGAGCACAAATGGCAACCAGAGCCGCTTGCTTTTCAGGATCCACAATCTAGTGTAAAAGAATGGGCCATGAGGGTCCTCCAGTATGTGAGTTTTGTACAAGGGTCACTACAATTCACACACAAAGATGGGTGAGGGACTTTACAAGATTGTGTGTCATCGACGGTGGCCGCCTCCTTCAACCATGCCACCTTCTAGACCAGAGGTCTTCAAACTTTTTTGCTCTGAGCCCCCCTAAGGAAAATGTTTTGAAGTCGGGCCCCCCTCCAAAACTTTATGGCAAGGCTTGGGGGAGCGGGAGTGGTTTGGCTGTGTGCAGGGGACTAGGAGTATGAGATCATTTCAAGGGTATTTTCTGTAGCTCAAATTCTGCACTAAATATGAGCAGTATGAAAGAGGAAATATATGCCACACAAAACAAAAATTGACCAAAAAACTCTGGCTCACATAATTAGGGTGTTGTGAGCCCTCATTCTCCTGGACCCCAATGTAGATGTACCTGTGGGACTAATGATAGCTGCAGCCCTGAGTAGCAGGCTGCCTCTCTGCCTCTGTCTTTCTCTATTATGCCTGGCCATCCTTCTAGCCCTGACACACTCTCTGATCCCTTCAGACAAAAATGAGTCCCCACGGTTAGACCCTGCTTTAATGCCAGCAAGGCCCATGCCTCTTTTGCACAGTAAGACAGTCGTGATTCTGATGCAGTAGGCCCCTCAACCCAGGGTATCCAGTGCCACGTTACCTGCTTCACTAGCGAGAGGTACAGCCATGCAAAACAGTCTCATCGGTTCTTTGTTAAAAACATGGGCCCGATATTGCGTCGTACCCCTTCTCTCATCTCTCTGAGGCCAAAACTAAGCTGTCTACTCTGCTTTGACATTCACCTCCCTTGGGCCATTGGTATGAGGCCATATATACTGGCACATCAAGGGTGCACTGGAACCTGATGCAAATAAGCAAGGATAGTAAATAGCCATAATTGGGGTTTAGTTGGCCTCTCACACCACCGGGCCTCAGTGTCATTGCACCTGCAGCACCAATGATACTTACTGCCCTAGGAAACAGGCTTTGTCCTCAGCCCACTGCGCAGAGATATCATTTCTAGGCCTGAGGCTCAGAGTAGACTGTCTGCCTCTTTGTGCAATGCTTTTAAAAAAGGTAACAAAGTCCCACATCTCCCCCTCCCAGTGCTGGGGCCCTGTTCCCTGTGCAACAAGGGTGGCCTGGGCCCTAATACAAGCAAGGAAAATGGGTCTCCACTCCAGTCTTGGCTGCAGTCATAATTGCAGTGCAGTGGCACCCTAACACACTGCAGAATTTAGAAATAAAATTGTTTCTAGCTCCAACGGATCAAAAGTTACTAAAATGTGGCGACATGTGGTCCCACCCAATGGAAGGCCCTTGACAGAGGTTACATTGTCAACTTTCATTTGCTTATTTCTGTATTTGGTTATTAAACTGGTACTAATGAGGTAAAATATTTTGCCAAACAGTATTACCATGTGAAAAAAGTACAAAATAATGAAGCAACACTGTAAAAAATATGCCACATTATTCCACATAATTTGCCTTTTCTTCTTGCATAATTTTGTCAGCCCTAATTCCAGTGGCTCTGACTAAACCATTTTGCAGCAGCCTATTTTATATTGGGTGTAATGCAGTTTGAATTAATGATTAACATATTGTCATTCACAGTAATTTCTGTTACAGGCTTGGACCTCGTAGATCTATATAGACACAAGCCCCTTTTCCCCACTGCGCCCACCAAAATACATTTCTGTAACTCTTTGGCCTCATAGACAAACATCTGCAGGGATTGCATTAACCATTTCAGCATTCATAAGTATTATCTTGAAACTATTTGTCATTTACGTTACTTGCAGGTGAAAAAATAGCACTAAATAGTTCCAGAATATTATCTATTGGACCATTTGTGCAGTGAGCAGGTCAACAGAGCTAAATGCCAAACATAAAGGTTAAAACCAACACAGTGTTAGGTTCCAGTGTAAGCAATAAACAGGAACATGTCAGTCTCCTCGCCATTTAAAATAAGGGCATTTGGCAAGACATTGTCCAATATGTTTATATTTGTAAACTTTACCAATGGCTTTAAGCCGGCTGAGATGTGTAACAATGTCCAGTTAGCACTTGTAAAATCGTTCACATATAAAAATTGCAGTTCTCACAATCTGCTTGAAGGCATCAACATCTACACGAGTCTGCCACTTTGCAGCACATTTTCGATTTGGACCAGTCTGCTACTGTTATTCTGTTAGTTGGTTTCTAAATGTCTTTAGAGAGCTCATCTTCTTCACGTGTCTTAATTTTATTTTTAAAACTGTTAATAGTTTCACGACTAGCTTTCAACCTTTCTTTGAGGTCAGAGATTTCAAAATTGATTTTCTTTCTAGCAGCGTCCATCTTCCCCTTTGTTTTGGTTTCCAATTGGCTAAATTCAGTTTCATGCTTGTATGCTCCCAGTGTTACCTGGCGAGATGTTGTCAATAGCTGTTGCATCTAGAAAATCATCTCGTCGTAGAATTCAGAAACCACTGTTTTCTTTCCTAGCATGACTTGGTATCAGACTGGAACAGTTTCAGCAAGTGAGTAACGTCGTTCATTAGGATCAATAAATAATATTTTGACAATTACTTCAAATTCACCCCAGCCTATTTCAGTAATTTCATATGGAGGTTTAGTCACAACCCTTAAAGGGTTGCCGTAACTTTCATGCAATTTAAATTGGATTTTCTTCACATATGCCGAAATATCCTCATTCCTATACGGTTTAACGTACACTGTCCACTGATGAGTGTGACCTTATTCTTCCCTTTTCTTTCCAAAATATCTGGCAACATTTCCATAAACTATAAGCTTCACAACGGTAACAACCGGCACGGGTCCCATTCGAAAAATGTAATGGGGCCTGCTGCTGACCTCTGGCCTGGAATCCGACGCCGTAGACAGGTTTACCTGACCCTACGCAGCATGCAAGCACCCATTATGCACTTTTCAATCGTCTTTGTTCCTCTCATGCACATCAGCTGCTGTTTGTAAATGAAGACCGCCTGGAAGCGCGTTTTATAAACAAATTCATGCTTCCAAGCCGTTTTGATTGACAAGTTGGTGCTGAGGCATTTGCGCCCCCCTGGGAACATGGCCACAGGCCCCCAGTGCGGCGCGCCCCACAGTTTGAAGACCTCTGTTCTAGACCCAGTTAGGCCTCTGCTAGCAGAAAGTCGAGCACCATTGTCGCGTCGCGTCTCAGCAATCACCACCACGTAGCCAGGTCAGTTTCTATTATTTATTGCATGCATATGTATCTGCAGCCAGCATGCTGCACGTCCTGCCTCGTCCCCCGCTTCCTGTGTATCTTGCCCCTCACCCCTTGACCGGAACTGGTGTCCGGTGACCTCTCCTGCCCTCTGCCCTCCTCGGGGTCCTAGTGCCTCATTTCTCAGGACACTACATCTCCCCCCTTTGTCACAAAGGCATTACGACAGTAGCATTCGTTGGTAGTAAAATGGGACAGTCCCTTTTGTAGTCAGTTGCAGGATGTGAACTGTCGACTGATGTGACCCGTGAGATGCTGCCTAGAGCGGCATTTCACATTTCCTCTATTAGTCTCTTCGGTCTCACAATGTCTCTTCTTGGCCTCTCCACCTGTCCTTGGCCCTCCTTTGGCCTTGTTGCTTCTGCGACACCTGCTCCATTGCATTCCTTCGTTGTTGTTATCCCTTCGGTGCCTGTCACGTGTTCTTCCTCTTTTTCTTCTTTCAAGCCTTTGAAGTGTGAGCTGTTCCTTGTGATTCGCCTGCTGTCTGACTCTGCTGTTATCATTGTTCCTTTCACTTGTGTTATCGTCAATGGGTCGTGGGCGAATGCACTGTCTGACTTCCGTTGTTGTCTCTGTCGTACAATGACAGTGTCTCCTTCATGGAGGTGTGATTTGGTGGCATGTCGTCTTCCATCAGCATATTCCTTCATTCTCTTCTTGGCTGCCTCATCTTTTGCTGCCACGCCTTCGTGCCCCGGCGCGGCCAGTCCTTCTATCTGCGGCAGCCTTGTTCTGCTTGTCCTCCCTAGTACTAGCTCCGCCGGGCATTTCCCTGTAGATCCATGAGGCGTGTTTCTGTAATCCCTCAGCATTTGGCATAGTGCTTGTCCTAGGGAAATCTGCGACAGTTTCGCCCTCTGAACTGCCTTCTTGATGTTTCCCATAAATCTTTCGACCATGCCGTTTGCTTGCGGCCATAGTGGTGTTACCTTTCTGTGCTGTATTCCGAGGTAAGCCATGAACCTTCGGAACTCCTCTCCTGAGAACGGAGGGCCATTATCCGTTTTCAACGTCTCCGGGGAGCCCCATGCTGCGAATATGTCGTCCAGAACAGGTAGCGTTGCGGCTGCTGACGTTGAGGAGACTGATCGCACAATCGGGAATCTGGAGTATTCATCTATTATGACCAGTAGGTAAGTTCCCGCGTCTAGAGGTCCAAAGAAATCAGCGGCCATTGTTGTCCATACTGCTCTTGGTAGTTCCGACATTTGCAGTGGTTCTTGTCTTGCAGGCGGACCCGTCGTTTGACAGAGGTGACAGGCCGCTATCGTATCTTCGACTAGACGATCTAACCCCGGGAACCAAACCTTTTCTCTCAGCAGTTTTTTTGTCGCCACAATGCCCCTGTGTGACTCGTGTGCAATGCTGACCACTTGGCGTCGTAGTGAACGTGGAATGACTATCCTGGTGCCCCTCATTACGATTCCGCTGTTTGTCTCCGAGAGTTCCCCACTTATTTTCTGTAGAGCCAGCATCTCCTCCTTTTGTACTCCTCCCTTCCATGTGCAGTTGTTGTTTATATGTCTCCATCTTTGCTGTCTCGTCGTTTCTCGGGCCGCTCGCAGTGTGTCATCTTTTTCCGTTTCTCTCTCTATCTCTGTTAGAGTTACTGGTGCCAGCGTGCTTTGCTATAGCACGAAGTTTAAGTATTCTTCGGCCATTGAGGCCTTTTTTTTTGCATGTGGCAGCGGATGCCGTGACATGTAGTCGGCTGGATTATGCTCTTTCCCAGGTTTGTGGACAATTTTGAAGTCGTAGTCCATTAGTCTGATGCCCCAGCGCTCAATGCGGGGCGGCATCTTTGCTGCTGGGTTGCCGTAAATTGTTACTAGTGCTTGGTGGTCCGTGATGATGGTGAACTGCTTTCCGTACACAAACATGTGGTAATGCTCGCATGCCCATACCACCGCCAAGCTTTCTTTCTCTGGCTGGGAGTACGCCTTCTCAATGTCTGTCAAGCTTTTGCTGGCATATGAGACAATCTTCCTTGGTGACTCCTTTCCCGGCAGGTGTTGTGCTAATATTGCACCCAACCCCACTGGGCTGGCGTCAACCGTCAGCTCGGTGCAGAGCCGAGGGTCGAAGTATGCGAGGTGCTCCGCCGTCATCACAGCCTTCCTGATCTCTTCGAACGACTCATTGCACTCTTGAGACCAGACAAATTTCTGGCCCTGTTTTGTTAGCTCTCTCAGCGGCGTGCTCACTGTGGCAAAGTCTTGTATGTATCGGGCACAGTAGCTTGCCAGGCCTAGGAATGACCTTATTTCTGCCACATCTGACGGTGGCTTTGTCTTCTTTAGCGTTTCCACTTTGCTGGGATCAGGCCTCATCCCTTTTTCCGAGAATATGTGTCCGAAGAAAATCAGTTCTGTTCTCCCTAGCTCGCACTTCTCTCCATTTAGTGTTAGTCCAGCCTGCTTTAGATGTTTGCACACTTGCCTTGAGGCGCTGTCATGTTCTCCGTCTGATTTCCCAAACACTAGGATGTCGTCACTGTAATTGAAACTGTTGTGTACTGGTCGTATCACCTGTCTTATTGTCTCCTGAAATATTTCGGCCGCTGACGAGATACCAAAACTGAGCCGTTTGTATCTGAATAGTCCTAGGTGTGTGGAAAATGTTGTTATGTACCTCGACTGTGGGTCCAGCTCTAGTTGGTGATACCCTTTGTATAGATCTAGCTTTGAGAATCGGCACGCCCCTGTCAGCCTGCTGATCATGTCGTTCAGATGAGGTCCTGGATGACGTTCCCTCGATATTGCAGTGTTCGGTAGTCTCATGTCCACACAGATCCTTATTTTGGACGTATTTTTCTTCGGGACTGCCACAATCGGTGATACCCACGGTGTTGGCCCGTCTGCAGGCTCAATTATGTCTTGCTGCAGTAAGTTATTTATTTCTTCCTCCACTTGCGGTTGTAGGTGGATCGGCACTCTCCTGTGATGCTGTGCCACTGGTCTCACCGCTTCATTTATGTGTAGGGTGACCTGTTTGTCTTTTAGCTTCCCCAGTCCCTGCAGTATTTCTTGATATTCTTGCAGTATGTTTTCTTTTTCTGTCATGTGGTACGTCATCGCCAACAGCCCCATGACTTGTGCCGTGACGTTACTCAGCAGGCAGGGCGCTGGGATGTCCCCTTTCAGCACATGTATTTCTTCCTGACGCGTCACGTCCTGATATGTTAGCGTCTCAGTGAACTTGCCCATGTTTTCTACTGGTGTCTTTGATCCCCACGTGAACACATCTACTGTTGATGGCGATAGCGTTGGCCTTGTTCTCATTTTCATGTACTCGGACATGCACATTATGTTGCATGTGGCACCACTGTCTAGCACAAACGTTGTTCTGTGGCGCCCGACGTCGATGTCTACTGTGGCCGTCTTTTTTATTTGCTGTTTCTCCACCAGCTGGATGTGTTCCTGCTGTCTTCCTTCTTTGGGTGTGTCGGACATGAGGTATAGCCGTGCTTCTCTCCCAGCCGTCGTCTGTTCATCCGACTCTTCCGACGAGGACAAGCAGAACAAGGCTGCCGCAGATAGAAGGACTGGCCGCGCCGGGGCACGAAGGCGTGGCAGCAAAAGATGAGGCAGCCAAGAAGAGAATGAAGGAATATGCTGATGGAAGACGACATGCCACCAAATCACACCTCCATGAAGGAGACACTGTCTTTTCACTTGGTAGTGTCATCATTAAGTCTTCTATTTCGTCTCCGGCAAGGTTGACCAGCAGATCTAATTGTTTGCTCTCTGCAACGTCCGTCGCGCGCATGTATCGTTCAAATTGTCGTAGCCATCTCTCCCATCTGATGCCTGCTTGCGGTTCCGACATGTTGAATGGCAGCGGCCTGCGGAACACAGCTTGTGTGCTCCTTGTTTCTTCGTCACCCATATTCTTCCTTTCTTTGTTTTATTTATGTACTTCTTGCCTTCTTTCTCCTTACTTCTTGTTCCTCTGGTGCTATTTCCTTTCTTTGGCACCTTTTTCTTGTCGTTTTCTCCTTATTTGGACCTTTTTCGTCTATTTTCCTTTTTTGCCTGACTCTAAAATGGCCTCCCGGCCTTCCTGTGCTCCTATTGGCCCAAATTGCCTGACTCCAAGATGGCCGCCGCACTCTCGCGCGATTTCGCGCTGTTCGGGACTTTGCCTGACCTTTTAAAATGGCCGTCGTCTATCTTGGGCGCTGATTGGCTCAATTCGCCTGACTTTAAGATGGCCGCCTCCTCTCGCGAGAGTTCGTTGAAGCTCACGCACGGGAGGGATCTTAATCTTTCCTTCAGTTTCACTCTCGCGCTGCTCTTACTTCTGTTAGCAGCGCCGGGGTGGGCTCCCGCAACGATGTTTTCTTCTGCTGGCGCTTCGGACCAGGGTGGGCTCCTGGCTCTGAATTTTGTTCCGCGACCGGGTGGGCTCCGACAGTCGCCGCGACGCGTGGATTTCGATCCCGCCTCGTCGCCAGTTGTCGCGTCGCGTCTCAGCAATCACCACCACGTAGCCAGGTCAGTTTCTATTATTTATTGCATGCATATGTATCTGCAGCCAGCATGCTGCACGTCCTGCCTCGTCCCCCGCTTCCTGTGTATCTTGCCCCTCACCCCTTGACCGGAACTGGTGTCCGGTGACCTCTCCTGCCCTCTGCCCTCCTCGGGGTCCTAGTGCCTCATTTCTCAGGACACTACAACCATGATCAGGTTGATTCAGCCATGCTCTGCCCTGGGAGTTCTGTCCCCACCCAGAGATGGATGAAGTAAGGGATTGCGCCCACCATTATGCATATTTTAAAGGTTTGGGCCTGCTGCTCACCCCAACAGTATGCCAGGTGGGACCACTGTCCACTCCTGGAGTACACGATGCTGGGCTGACAGACCCAAGTTCTGGGAGCCTATACAACTGCCTGAGGTGCTGACAATATATTGTAATACTTCACAAAGCTTTGTGAATTGCTCGAATGCAACAATGGCCATAACACATCTGTGCTAAACACAAAGAAGTACATACGACACTGGAGAAGTTTGACTAATTGCTGCCTCGTACGTGCATGCTTAGATGCGTATCTCTTATGCATGGCAAACCTTACCCACATTTCGTGACATGCTTCATCTCGGGGGATTGGTCCACAACCTGGGGTTGATTGTCAGGCAGGGGAGTAAAGGAGGCCCCTGCAGGCCACACCCTTTAACCGGGCTCCCATTTATCCCAAGGCCAAAGAATATTTGTGAGACATGGGAGACTGAAGGCCCCTTCAGTTTGCGTAGCAGCACTGTTGTCAAGGGGGGTTCAACCTGGTCACAGAGTTGGTTGTCTTACTTGTGGGTCCCAAGGATATGGTTAACCCCTTGAGTGCCCATGACGAGATGGTCTCGTCATGGGCCGCGGTTGCGCTGTGCCAATGACGAGACTATCTCGTCATGAGCCCCGCCCGCTAATGAAACGCCTGGCACAGGGCGTGGAAAGGGCGGGGCACTCAAGGGGTTAATATCAATTGTGAACTCCTGGAGTTATTATTATGAAAGCATCAAAAATGGTCTACACATTTCAGCCAACATAAATGCCATAAATGGTCAAAGGCTTGCTTCAAGACCAGGACCCAGTCTATAAATTCTGCCCTGTCTCAAAAGTGATCATTCATACAAAAACATTATTTCTAACCATGATAATCATGTTTTTTCATACTTAACATGGCCGCCTCTCTCACATAGCAAGCTTTTGGAGAAGAGATAAGTAGACTCATGAATATTCATTGGGCATGGGCGCCAGCGAGGGCACGCCTCACCTTTGGAAAGATAGCGGTCAACCCAACTCTAAATAAAGCAGGTGGACAAAGTATTTGGTAGACAGGTTACGCTGTCACGTTGTGATGGGACACCCTGCCTGTCAATCTCTAATGGCCTAATAACTGGGCATATTAAAGAGGACAGCTGGCAAGATATTAACTTGAAGGAAAGTGCAATGGTACGAATTTAAATGTTTGATTTTGATTCCATTGCATGAGGTTTTCAGGTATTTCATAAATGAGGCATTGAATGGATTTACTGGATACATGCATTTGGTATCTCAGACAAAACTGGTAGCACTGTCGGGCGGGGTTAGACAACATCTCTCGTCTTGAGAGCAGGGCCATCTTAACAGCATTATAGGCCCTGTGCAAAGTAGTGCACTGGATCCTGCCTACACAAATACTCACAGGAGTGAAAATGTTTGACGGAAATTATGGTCTGCATGGGGTCCCTATGAACGTGGGGCCCCTGTGCAACAGCCAAGTGTGCCCATGCGTTAAGGCGGCACTTCATGAGACTCCACCTTGGAGGAGTGGTGTATAGAGGCAAGGGGATGGAGGGACCTGTTACACAAAGGTGCAAGCTGGGTATGCAAAGAACGTACTGCAAAAGCATATGGACTATGGGAATATGTCTCAATTCACATTGGGCGTTTTTGCAATTACAATTCTTAAGCAACCAGGGACTTAGCGTAGGAACAGAAGATAGCAATTCTCACCTGACACTGTCACACATTCTCATCATCCAGGTTCCCGACAACAGCTCAAGCTTCACACTAATATCCCTGGGCCCTTTCACGAAAACAGTTTGGAGTGTGAAGTATTTGAACTTATCAGCAATAAAAGCTGTCAGTGGTGTTATAATTTGCAGCGGGAAAACGTGCAGTGTTTAATATTGACACCGTATTGCAACACAAAATATATTTTGCATTGTTGCCAGTGGTATTTCCAAAAATATCAAGTTTGCAGAGCAGCTTACAATGCTGCCAACTGTTTTAACCACTATTCAATTCATTTGCCCCTTACACAGATCTGTTTATGTGGTTCAGCTTACACTGCTGATTTCGTTAATATGATCCCCTGACGTCTAACTTGACACCATCCTGGATGTGTCATGAAGTGCACATTTCTGGTCCAGCCCCGTTGCAGTGTCTCTTCCGGGGCTCTTCAATCTGCTGCCCAGCGCTGTCTTCCTGCTTATAGCCTAACTATGGGCAGGGCCGCAGCGAGGGTTCAAAATGTTATACATTTGCATACAATTTGGACTAAAATATAAGTATCTCTATAGATCACTTTTGTTAGGTATTGAACACACGATGGTTGGGAAAGTGCTGCTTGCAGCAGGATTTTCAACAAGAACCTCATGTTTCTAAACGAAACATGGATTAATGATTGTCATCAGGGACCTCATGATTCTAAACGAAATGTGGATTAATGATTGTAAGGAAGGATCTTATGATTCTAAACGAAACATGGGTTAAGGATTGTCAACAAGGACCTCATGATTCTAAACGAAACATGGATTCATGATTGTAAAGAAGGATCTCATGATTCTAAACGAAACATGGATCAATGATTGTCAACAAGGACCTCATGATTCTAAACGAAACATGGGTTAATGATTGTAAGGAAGGATCTCATGTTTCTTAACGAAACATGGGTTAATGATTGTCAACAAGGATCTCATGATTCTAAACGAAACATGGATTCATGATTGTAAACAAGGATCTCATGATTCTAAACGAAACATAGATTAATGATTGTCAACAAGGACCTCTTTCATTTAGAACGCTGCAGTCAGACTCATCCTGGATCTCCTCAAATGAACCCACATCGCCCACACTTGAGATACCTCCACTGGCTCCCCATCCAGAAGAGATGCTAGTCCAGGATCCTCATGCATGCCTACAAGGCCCTCCAAGACCTATGACTTCCCTACATCAACCATCGACTGAACTTCCACCAACCCTCTAGATACTTGCGCTCCTCTACACTCGCCCTCGCACACCCCTCACATATGTCGCATCCTTAGCGGTGGCCGCTCCTTCTCCTATATCACAGCCAAGACCTGAAACGACCTTCACCTCCAGCTCCACACAGCCCCCTCACTGATAGACTTCAGAAAGAGACTCAAGACCTGGTTCTTCGATGGAGACACAGTGCTCCGATACTCCTAAGGGTGACAGTGTTGAGCTTTACAAATGAATCAGAATGAATATCATCTGACCATGCACAAGGTGATAGGCACTTCTTTGTTGAATACCGTATGGTACACATTGCACTTGTGCTCATCGTGACCAATGCCAGCCATGTTTTCGTGCGTGACGTCAACATTCATTCGAGAAATCCCAAATTCTCATCATAGCAGTTATTCTCCTTTCTGTCCAGGAATGATATGATGCAACACTTTTTTCCACCCTACAAACATCAAAGGCACTACCCTGTATTTGGTCATTTCAAACTAAGAATTGGAGCTGAGGGGTCCATCCAGTCAACCGGTCCAACAAATATTAAATCCTGTTCCACATATTCTTCACCAAACATTGTTTTGTGGCCAACATAAAAGAGCTAAAGCTATGGTTGGAAACTCTGATAACATCAACCATTATGATCTTGCTACTTGCTTTACATCTTGTCTCTCCATTGCTATGAAAGCTCAAGATATGAATGTGGTACATATTGGTTGAAAAATACCATGACAGATACCCTGCAAAATGTTCCCCCAATTACAGAGAAAAGAAAGAAAAACAAAATATCTATGTACTGTCCCTGTGGCATACTAGGGACAATACAATGGAATTAAAACAGGAAATGCAACGACTGGACTGACTGAGTGTGCAAGGTGAAAATATTCCACCCTAGACAGCCTCCATCCATAAGAAAGTTATGTAAACAGCATATTTTGAAAGCAAAATCCCAGGCTTGTAAAACTCAAGTTGACTAGACTAGACTAAAGATGCTTTTTAATATAGTCAAAGTTGCAACAAAGTACATACATATTTACTAACATAGTCTACACTAAAACAACTGTGAGGATTTTTCCTTTTATTTGAAAAAAATTCTTAAAGTTTGATGCTTCCCTCACTCTCCAATCCATCTCCCCACACCATGTCCTACATAGAAAATCACCTAAAAAGTTGGTCCATTTTTAGAGATGTTTACTAGGTTTTTTTTTACAAACTTAATTCCTCAAATCACTTTGCGGATACCCTACCTACCTTCTACTCTAGCCAAATAAATCGTTCTAATCTCACTGTTAATTGGTAAAATTGTATTGCTCTTTATCTCAAGACATTTTCAAGGATGACTGCTTCAGACCAGGATAACCTCAAGAACCTTTCCATAGTAGCTGGTCTATTATTCTTAACCCCTTGCGTGCGCATGACGGAACCACGCCGTCATGAGCCACGGGCGGCGTGTGCTGATGACGGCGTGGTTCCGTCATGCTGCGGCCGCTCCGCCCACGCGGCACTAATTCCCCGCCTGTGCGGGCGAAATGAAGAGTGGGCGGAGTCGTGACGGAACCACGCCGTCATGAGCACAGTTCGCCCGTGACTCATGACGGCGTGGTTCCGTCACGAGCATGGCGGCGCGGCGCTAGGGGGTGTGGGGTGAGCGCGGCGCCGCGCTCACCCCACACCCCCTAGCGCCGCGGCGGAATTTGCGCCGCGGCGAAGGGGTTAATACAAATCCTGGAAAACGTTGCCAATAGTCAACTGAAACAGTTTATTTACACCAAGAATCTTCCTGATAATTTTCAGAGGTTACTGAGGCTGCTCTTTGCATCCTTGCCAATGCTGAGTCATGACTTCTGATCCTACTCTATCTTTCAGCTGCCTTGAATCAAAGAAGAAGAGGACAAAATGCACAATATCTAATAATGTTACACCCATGGCTGACAGACTTTTGGCTGCCATGCACCAAAGCACACACCCATGTGCCATAGTGCAACATTGTGTGCATTCTGTGAAGCATGCTTTAAGGCTTTTCCCACTTTGGATGTGTGCTATGCAATGCAGTACACATTAACATTTGGAAAAACGTAGATAAATGAAAACACTTCTCTCTTCACCTGCCTCGAAGAGATGTAAGAATTTGGGGATGTTTGTAAATATGGATTTGCATCAAAACCCATAGCTCGTTGCATAGGAATGCCTGTGCACCACTCATGAAAAGCCCTGTGATACAATTTAAGGCAGAGCAGCGCATAGCACAACTTTGTTTTGATTTACAGAGGGCGAACTTGAACCGAATCGGGTATCAGAGCTCCTTACATAGCACCAGTTGCATTACATGAGGACACATTCATTCTTTTGATGTTGTTAGCCACGGGTAGATTAAGTGATTTGCCCAAAATCACAGGATGTTCAGGGTCATTGTCGAGACTCAAACCCAGTTCCGCAGATCCGAGGTCGACCGCCCCAGCCGTTAGGCCAACTCCTCTCCCCTTTGGAATACTTTGGAAATTTTGGAATACTATCCAACGCAAATCCTTAATTGTGACATGCCTTCTTGAAAAAACAGGGTCAGGGGTTATATGATGTCATTTATTGTGATGTCATAAAGTTAAAAGAATAGGTGATGTCTCTTCCACAATCTCTGGTATTTTGGTAAATTGAAGCTCATACTAGGTTTCAGAAATTATTTTGCTTAATGGTGCTTCAAAATAGCACAATTTGAGAGTCACACAAATATATGTGAGGGACTCGTTAATTGCTGTAAGAGCCCACTCACCTTGATACATTAGAAATGAATGCGATTTTGTGTTCATTTGAAGCAGACATTGAGGTGAACGATGCATTTAATGGCTGCCTGAGGGATGTTTTACACTCTATCATGAATTTCTAATTGCATTTCTCTCATAGTACAAAGTAGAAAAAGAAAAAAAGCTGTAAAATGTATTGCTTGTCAAGAGCCTAGTTATTTTCGTTTTGTAGTAGTAAACAAATGGTGCAAATAAGAAATGAAAAACAGAAACTGCGTTATCAATTGAACATTTCCCTTCTTTCCTTTCTGGCAGTAAATTTAAGGAGAGGGCAAGTTGGGCAACTAAAGTACATAGCTTAGATGTTTTGGGGTCTGCTGTCCAACCCTGCTCCCCATTTGGCTCTTTCAAGCAGAGGTGGCTCCTCCAGGTGGGCAGAGGAGCGTCGCCCCACTGCTTTCTCGCAGTGCGAGAAGCAGAAACTTAAAATGGTATAAATACCAATGTATGTTTCTGCTTCTCGCACTGCGAGAAAGCACACAAAGGGTTTCGTTGGGGGCGGGTGGGTCGGGGACGAGTGGCTAGCCCAACATTGTGGGCGCTGACTTCCTCATAGACGCCTGTGCAGAGGGCGTCCCAGCCATTGCAGCGTTGTGATTGGCATAGGGGAGGAGAGGGAGGCTGCCTGCTTCTGCTTCCTGTGAGCTGAGAGAGGAGATGAGGCGCATGACTGGAGGCGAAGGTAAGTTTTAATTTTCTAATTAAATTACCCCCCCACGCACGACCCCGCCCCCACCCGTGAGCCAAGCTGGCCGCGACTGTCCCCAATGTGCCCAAATCACGCTCTACATCTCTGCTGTGCTCAGTGGAGTAATGCATAATGAGGGGCCCGCTGCAGAATGTGATAAGGAGCCCATGAGTTTCCCATATCTCACAGATATTAATTGGTTTTGCAGTGGCGTTGCTAGCCCTATGGCCGCCCATAGTGACTGCATTGAAGAGCGCAGGGGGTGCTGGCAAGATTTGGCACCGACTGCCGCCCTGCGACAGCCACAATGTAGGGGGGGGCGATTACCGCCCTGGAGATGGCAGATAAGAGCGGGAGGAGGCCGCCACCCCCAAAACTAGTGGGATCGCCCCCTGCTTCTCCCTCTTACTACAACACTGTGATCTAGGACTCAGTGGGGCCCCCTGAAGGGTTGGGGTCCCGATAAAGGGTTGGGTGGCCCCCTTGCGCCGCAGGGGCTGTGGAGTGCTGGTTGTGATACTGTGCTGCAGAGCACTATATATATGGGCGTTCCATAAAAGACTGCATATTTCGGTAGGGGGCTGCAACACAATTTTGTTGTACTTTTCCTGCTGATTCTCTAAGAGTACCACAGGTCCAGCGCATTAAATGTCAGGTGCAGGTACAACTGGGCAAGGCCTCTTCTTTGCTTCACAGTTTTTAATCTTTCTGGGAGATCTTAATTTCCATCTGGATCAGATGGAATTGGGAAATACTCAGTCTCTTTTAGACTCCTTGAATTTAGCCCAGCTCACCCAATGGGTTAGTCTCCCGACTCACTGTGGTGGCCATATCTTGGACCCCATTTGCTCCAACTTCCCTATTTGCATTGTGAATCCTCTTCCAGTCCCCTGGTCAGATCACTTCCTCTCTTGTTTCACGTGGTTAGTGGGAGAAGGGGCTGTGGACCATCAGGCCAATGCCAGCCCTGCTACCGCCAAAATTGATCCGGCTGCCTTTAAGGATATTTTAGAAACCTCTAGGGCCGCTCTTCCTGCCGATTTGAGAGGGGCTTTGGCCTGCTTTACGGATTGGATTGAGCGGGCAGTGGTTACTCTCTCCCCCCCCCCGCATGTCGCCGCCATGCTAGGAATTCCCCCTCTAAACCGTGGTTCTCAGCCGATTTGAAAATGCTTAAACAACATTGCAAAAAGCTTGAACGTGGCTGGCGCGTCGACTTTTGCCCTGAGGCTAAAAAGACACTCAGAGAAGCCCAGAAGGTGTACTATCTGGCCATTAGAAAGGCCAAAAGTCTCTATTATGCTGAACGAATTGAGTTCGCTAGCAATAACTCTAGGGAGATTTTCTCTATTGTTCAGAGTTTCATGGCCCCCAAGGCTATGACTACTAAACTCCCTGTTTCTGCCTCCTGGTGTGAAAAGTTGTCTAACTACTTCATTGATAAGATACGGGCCATTCAGGCGACGTTTGTTGGCCAGAGCCTTCATCTGGATGTGGCCCCAATTGTGGCTCCTTCGCTGCCAGCCTTTGCCTTTGTTGATCTGTCGGAGTCCCTTAAAATTTTGAAATCTATGAAATCGGGTTCTCCTGCGGATCCGTGTACGGCCAGATTACTGGCCTCTACTGCTGAAGTGGTTAATTATGAGGTCAGTTCACTTATTAACCTCTCCCTCAAAGAGGCAGTCATCCCGTTGGGGTGGAAACAGGCTAAAATCCTTCCTCTACTAAAGAAGCCATCGCTCGACCCGGGGAATCCAGGGAATTATCGCCCAATTTCTCTGCTCCCCTGTCTCGCAAAAATTTGCGAAAAGGCAGTCAATAAACAGCTCACTGACTTTGTGGAGGGGTTCAGTCTTTTGCATCCAGCCCAATCAGGATTTAGAGCTGCCTATAGCACTGAGTCGGCCTTGCTCGAGGTCTCGGAAGCTATTCGAGACTGTTTGGACTCGGGCGGAAGAGCAGCCCTTATAATGCTGGATTTGTCGTCGGCGTTCGACACTGTTCCCCATGCTCTGCTCCTGGCTCGACTAGCGGACATTGGCATCACTGGACGAGCCTGGAAGTGGCTGGAATTCTTTCTTACGGGACGGTCACAACAGGTCTGGCTACCGCCTTTCTCGTCCCCCCCGCAGTTGGTTACCACGGGAGTTCCGCAAGGGTCTTCTTTGAGCCCCCTGCTGTTTAACATATACGTTACCCCATTGGTCCAATTGGCAGAGGAACGAGGTGCCAAGATCGTCACTTACGCCGACGATACCCAGCTTTTGTTCACCTGGGGCAAATCGGATTCTTCTACCGTTAGGGTGCAGGAGTGTCTGACAGCTGTTTTTCAATGGCTCTCGGCTGCTCAACTGAAATGTAACGAGGAGAAGACTGAAATCCTCCTTTATGGCAATTTTCCTCCTCGTTTTAAGGAATATCTCTGGCCACCTGACTTTCCGCTGCCTTTGTGCTCTGGCCTTCCAGTTAAAAACTTGGGGGTCTGGTTTGACGAGCAGCTATCCTTTTCTACCCAGATTAAAAAACTGGCGGGGAGTTGTTTTGGGATTCTAAAGTCTCTAAAGAAATTCCTTCCACTACTGCCAAGATCAGTGAAGGAAACAGTGGTCCGGGCTTTGATCCTCTCCTGGGTCGATTATGACGATGGGCTGTATCTGGGCCTTCCTGACTATATTTTTAAAAAGTTACAGGTGGTCCAGAATGCGGCAGCCCGGCTGGTGTTGAACATTCCGACCAGGATGAGTACTGAGCATCATCTGCGCATGTTACATTGGTTCCCGGTGAGGAAGCGTGTTGAGTTTAAGGCCTTGGTCATAGCTCATCGTGCTTTATATGTTGGAGGTCCGCCTTATCTTAGAAAGCGCTTTGCTTTATATTTGCCTACTAGGAATCTTAGATCGTCCTCTCAGCTGCTTGCACAAATTCCTCGGGTGCGCCTCCAAAGAATGGGGGGCAGATCATTTGCTGTCAGGGCTGCGACGGCTTGGAATTCGCTGCCTGTCTCTCTGCGTGCTATCAAAGAGTTAAGTCAGTTTAAGAAACAGCTCAAAACTTTCTTGTTCTAACTGTCTCCTCTTCGGAACCCCATAGGCATGCGCCGGGACACTCCTAGGAGTAGCTGTGCGCGTTACAAAATCCAATAACATAACATAATCTTTTCTGCCCATAATGATAGAGATAATGAGTATTCTGCTAGTCGTCCTATACAGATTAGTAGTCACAGTGGAAATGATTGTGAATAGGATGCCAGCATTGGAAGGAGTCCAATATCTCAAGGTTGAGGTCAAGAAATTACACTGTGGGAATGCCCGTTTACCACTCAGCAATAAAGGTGGTGTATTATTACCATCGTCCGAACGCGCTGTCCTCTGCATGGCCACGGAACCCATCTCTTTTATTACATTGAGATTTCCTTTACCGTGTCCTCCACTCCGCAAATTGATGTCCGTAGGCATTGTTCCTTCTAAATGCGTCCATTTTAACTCTCGCACCGTTGTTTGACCGAGACTCGGCGCCTGCTCAGTTGCCTCCACTGGCAACACGAGGCAATCTAAATATGGGCAATTTAACTAAACAGTCCTGATGATGATCCTGAATCTCTCTGATAAGGATCGAAACGCCGTCGATTCTGTTGTCCACCTTACACATTTAATATTTCTGTATATAATACATTGTGAAGGTGGCAATATGAATATCAGATGTTTCGCTACTCATTATCTCTAAAAAAGAAACATCATTGTAATTGCCTGAATGTTTTTCACTATTTGTTGTCCACATGATATGTAAGTCCTAGGATACAGGCTTGTGTCCCACTAAGACTCTACTTACATTCTCTGGATCACTGCTAACAACCTCTACTTATTAAAGTTGCCATGCCCGGCTGGACATTGGCTATAATATAGCACCAATTTTGACTATATTCATTTTTTGTTCTACCATTTTTTTGCTTTCAGGGACCATTGTTTCCTGTAATATGTGAATAGGATGCCAGCATTGGAAGGAGTCCAATATCTCAAGGTTGCGGTCAAGAAATTACACTGTGGGAATGCCCGTTTACCACTCAGCAATAAAGGTGGTGTATTATTACCATCTTTAGAGTTTATCTACACCTATTTATAACACTGTGAAAGAATCTCAGCCCGTGTGCAGAATACTCGCTTGTAGCAATGCCGATAATGCTACTGACTGCTCCAACATAACATGGTCTGCAGCCTGTGAGATCCTACCACTGGACGCGTAAAGACTGCTCTGGTATCGTTACAGAAGGTGACTGTAATTAGCCTTGTTACATTCACTGATTAGTGGTATGTGCCATTACCTCCTCGTCCTTCCCTCGCTTCCCTTCATTACACCTACGAGGCATCCCTGCCTCACCAGACACCCATACCACGTGCTACAACTTTTTTCTGTTCCCCTATATAAATCCTCCACCCCCCTCCAACCTCCTCTTTTTCATTTGTCTCACCGTACGTGAGGCTCGCGTACCACACGCCGGCTGTGTGGGGTGCTGCAGTCGTCGTTTTGGCTTTGTTATCTTCGTTGGGAATCCCTTCCCCAGTGGAGGGGATGCTGTTCTTCTGTATTTGTTCGGACTTGGCGAGGCCGGCCTGGGCAGCAGAGTGCCTTCCCTCACCGTGTCTGTGGTCGTGGTGCCCTCTTTGCGGCTGAGCAGTCTGGGTCCGGTGAACAGAGTCACTGGTGTGGCTGGGGCTCTACTTCCAGGTTTGAGGCCAGATGGTGATGTGGCAGCAGACGAGACCGCATGGCTCCTCAGCTGTTTGTTTCTACATACGGGACACAGTAAGGGCCTGGAAAAAGGCATTTTTTTAAATCATTTTTACAATCCTGCATGTCAGCTGGGGATTGGTTGTTTGTTTTCCGGTTGGTTATTGGTGACTGAAGTTTTCTCCCAGTTTATATCTGCTGTTCTTGAGGTCCTTTTTACAGAAACTTATTGCCTATATCTAGGTGTCTTCCTGCTGAGTTTTTTGTTGTGTCTCATTATGGTGGAGAAAAGTGCAGCTAAGCGCAAGCATTTGTCCTGTCCTCTTTGTCTGACGATGATGAATCTATTTCTGCTCGCTGGAGTAGGTCCAGGGGTCCGGTGGATTTGTCTGCCCTACTCTCTGCTTCTGAGGTGCAGGCTATGATTGAGGCTGCTGTGGCTCATGCTCTGGAGTCCAGGGTTCCGTCCAAAGGCAAGGGCTCTCATCCTGCAATGGGTCCGGCCGATTCACCCTCTGATGATTCTTCAGCTTCTGGAAGTAGCCGCCCTTCAACCTCTACAGGGAAATTTGTGCATAGAGAGGAGGTTCCGGATATTAAACATATCCGGGAAAATCTGGGATTTTTGTCATTTTCTGCTTGTGAGGGGACAGAGGCCATATTTCCCCAGTACGTTAAACCACCTGTTTTTGCTATGCCATTTCATGGTTGCATCAAGGACTTGATTGCTGGGGAATGGCGTGACCTGGAATGCTCATCGGTCCCCTGCTTTCTACAGAAGCTGTATTCACTGGAGGAGGGGGGTGACTCTCTTTCTCATTCTGTGAAGGTGGACACTATGTTGGCCACTCTGATTGGTCATACGGCTATCAATACAGAGGATTGTTTTCCTTCGGATGCTACCAACAAGAAAGTTGATGGGGTTCTAAAGAAGGCTTTCTCTGCTGAAAATTTGACTTTAAAGGCAGGCATCCACTCTGCTCATGCTGCTCAGTCCTTGGTTTCTGATTTTGAGAAACTGGCATGGATATTCAGGAGGAAACTGATTGTTCTAGCTTACTGGTTCACATGGAGCAACAGCCGAAATTATTGGCAGACATTTCTTTGCATGTCCTTAATTCTTCTGCCATGATTTCTGGTTCCATGATTCTGACACCGAGGAATTTGTAGATGCGAGACTGAAAGGCAGATTTCTCCAAAAAGTCTTTGCTCCTTACGATTCCATTTGAGGGTAAAATGCTGTTTCGGGAGCAACTGGACGGCATTATTACCAGAGCATTTATAGACCTTAAGCATACTCTTCCCTACACAGGGAAGACTTCCTCGTCTTCCTTTCATTCCTCCCATCAGTCGTCCAAGCCCTTTTCGGACCTGCGGCATAAATTCCAACCCAAAAAGCCCTTTTCCTTGGGAGACTCCAAGGGTCAGCCTGAATCCTTCAAGCAGAAGTCCTGACACCGATTGCGGGGGCGCCTCAAGGCCTGTGGGTTGAAGGCTGTTGTATTTTCCAAAGGCTTGGAGTTGGGATGTGAAGGATCACTGGGCTTTGGAAGTTGTCAGGAGCGGTTATCGTAAATACATTGTTGCTCTGCCTCTCTGCTGGGGTGCTATCCATAAACCTTTCCCCAGGGATACTGGGAAGAGGCGGGCTCTTCTGGACCAGGGGCTTCTGATCCCACTCTCAGAGCAGGGGGTCTTAGAATTGGAGGTAGTTTGTTTGGCTCTGAGGTCATTCTCGCTATTGCTGAGGTGGTCAGTTGTCCTAATAAGGGCAGACAACATCACAACCATGGTTTATGTGAACAGACAGCGGGGGACCAAGTCCCCTTCTCTGGCTGTGGTGGCGGAGATGTTGTTCTGTTGTGCGGAGTCCCGTCTGTTGGCGATCTCTGCGATTCATATTCAGGGGGTGTCCAATTATCTAGCGGGTGCTCTCAGCAGAGCCATCCCATCCTCTGTGAATTTTTGCCTCTGTCAGGAGTTGTTTGTGGAGCTGACAATACGCTGGGGTGTTCCGGTGATGGACCTATTTGCAAGTGTGGGCGATGCCAAGGTGTCCAGGTTTTGCTCCCGGAGTCGCGAGTGTTCGGCTTGGGCTGTGGTTGCTCTCTCCTGCCCATGGCCTCTGGGAATTCTGTATGCGTTCCCTCCCTTTCCTCTGCTTATCCATTTACTTCTACGGGTCCAGTCGTTGGGGGGCGTCGGTGGTCCTGATTACACTGGCTTTACCTCGGGCCTCTTGGTTTCCTCTTCTGGTAGAACTGAGGTGGGAATTGGAGTGGTTACTGCCCCTGACTCCTTCTCCCATGATGTTCTCTGTATTCAGCAGGATGTTCTGTCCTGGATGCGCTTGGCGGCCTGGAGATTGAACGCCTAGGGCTACTGCATAAGGGGGTTCTGACTGGTTCTGGAGCATGACCACTGACTACTTGTCAGTGAAATTGCTCTCCCCCCCTCGTAGCTCCACCATCAAGTGAGGCCTTCCCCTGAGCCCCTGCACTCTCGAGTGCTGGTGTTCGAGGTCCTCCTCCACCCGCAGGTTTTACCTGCGCCTCATCCCTGGTGGTCCAGTGGACCTCTGTCTCCTTTCTCTCGCTTCGCTCTCTCTCTCTCCGTTTTCACTTGTTTTTCACTGATATCTATCTCCTCCTTTTACTCTCCTTCTGTGTCTTTCCTCTGTTTTCTCTCGTTTTTTACAGATTTTAATCTCCCCCTCCCTTTCACTCCCCCTGTGTGTCTCTCCTCCATTTTCACTCCTTTTTCACTGATTTCAATCTCCCCCTTTCACTACCCCTCTGTGTCTTTCCTCCGTTTTCACTCGTCTTTTTTACTGATTTAATTTTCCCCTCTCACTCTCCTTCTGTCTGTCCCCCACTTTTCTTGCACCTTTCACTGCCTCATTTCCACTCTTTCCTCTCTTTTTAGGTCTCGCCTCAGCCAGCGCTTTAGCGCTGCCCTGGCGAGAGTTTTAGTAAGCCAGGTTTTGGAAGTGCAAAATAGTGGCTTTTCAGGCCTCCAGCTACAGTGCATGTGCGACGGGCGCGCGCACCATTTGTCCGCCTGCATGATCGCTTTCGCGGCCGCTTTGATGTTCTCAGTGAGCCGCGCAGCCACTGAGAACATCAAAGCGGCCGCAAAAGTGCACACCATTTGCCAGCCTGCGTGCCTCTCTCCCCGTAGTGCGCGCGACTGCCCTACCCCCTCCCTTATCCCACTTCTTGCTTGTTTTGTTTGTTTTTTTGTAATGGTAATTCCATATGACATAAAAGCCTCTTTGTAGTGACATAATTCTATAATGCCCTCTTAATTATGTGCCCCCTTCCTCAAACTTAAGTGTACTTTCTCGTTCCTGACCTCTTAAATATAAGACTTTGCGCAAGTATCCCCCAAATCTGACACCTGTAGGGCCTGGGGCCTTGCGATCTACATCTATCCTGCGCCCACGCGAGCTTCCTTTGTCCTTTAATCTGTCTGCCTGTCGCATTCCTCCTGACCAATCCCCGCCCCTGGAAGAGCTGTCCCCCGATAAGCCTCTCTGAGAGTTGGGGCAGGTCTGGGATCCTAATGAGGAGATAATCTGATGCTTCTCACACCCTGGGGACCGGAGGTGATGAGAGAGGGCAGAGGTGACACTCGATTGGTCCTTTCACACCTAGCGCATGGGAATCCGCCACACAGAACAAGTGTTTCATGTTCCAATGAGCAGCCTCCAGTAACACACCCTCCACCGGACTGGAGAGGCAGCTTGTTAGTTTTGTCTGCCTCCAGAAAGAGTCACATCGGCAGAGTTGGAAACATTTTCTTGACTGACTGCCAGCCAAACGGCCTGGCAGATCTCTGCTCTTGGTGAAGGCCAGAAAGGTTCGCATATCTGCATGCATCAATGTGTGGGCTTGCATGTATTTTTCTCCCATGTCTACTCACAAGCTTCTAAAAAGACACCCCAAGCATCGTGTTCATTCCAGATGCGGTGACCCGGACATGCTCCCGTGTTGCCAGCTCCCCTCCTCGTAGGCCCCTTCTCCCCAGCTCCTTTTGGCCCTCTCTCCTGCTGTTTTCCATCTGCCCACTGACCCAATTTCCATATAGAAGGATTCCTTTGAGTAGGTAATGCTGCCCTTGCGAGCCCTTTGATTCCCAAGGCTTCAATGAGGTCCGGAGTCATTGCACTGGGACGGGATGAATATGTTAAAACAAGCATTGGCATAGCCAATAGGTCTCGCCTTTGGAACCTTATAAGTATTTAGTTATGAAGTTCAATATCCTTGTTGCAACAACATCAACTGTTGCATGTCTAAACCTATTGGCTATGCCAATGCTTGTTGCCTTTTCTGCCCATTTTTCCCTGCCACTGCTGCCCCCGCGGCCCCTCTCCCCAGCATGACCAACGCAACCGGCCCAATCCAGCTCCCCTCCCGCTCCCGCCTTCCTGCTGTCCAGCCCTCCCCGACCCCTACTTAATGGCAACCTCTGCGGGGACAGGCGAGCAAGACCACTGACTACTTGTCAGTGAAATTGCTCTCCCCCCTCGCAGCTCCACCATCAAGTGAGGCCTTTCCCTGAGCCCCTGGGCTCTCGAATGCTGGTGTTCGGGCCCTCCTCCACCCGCAGGTTTTACCGGCGCAACATCCCTGGTCGTCCAGTAGACCTCTGTCTCTTTTCTCTCGCTCTGCTCTCTCTCCGTTTTCACTTGTTTTTCACTGATATCAATCTCCCCCCTTTTACTCTCCTTCTGTGTCTTTCCTCTGTTTTCTCTCGTTTTGTACTGATTTCAATCTCCCTCTTTCACTTCCCCTCTGTGTCTCTCCTTCGTTTTTACTCATTTTTCACTGATTTCAATCTCCCCCTTTCACCCCCCTCTGTGTCTTTCCTGTTTTCACTCGTCTTTTACTGATTTCAATCTCCCCGTTTCACTCCCCCTCTGTGTCTTTCCTCTGTTTTCACTCGTTTTTTACTGATTTCAATCTCCCCCTTTCACTTCCCCTCTGTGTCTTTCCTCCGTTTTCACTAGTTTTTCACTGATTTAATATTCCTCTCTTACCCTCCTTCTGTGTCTTTCCCCCACTTTTCTTGCACCTTTCACTGCCTCATTTCCACTCTTTCCTCTCTTTTTGCCTTTTCTGCCTGTTTTTCCCTGCCGCTACTGCCCCTGCGGACCCTCCCCCCCAGCCGACCAACGAGACCGGCCCAATCCAGCTCCCCTCCCCGCTTCCGCATCCCAGCTGTCCAGCCCTCCCTAACCCCTACTTAATGGCGGCTGCTGTGCGTCCGTGCCGCTGGGGCGCCGAAGGCGTGCCAAAGGCAAGACCATGTGTTCCCGTCCGCCACCCGACCGCAACCAGTGCCAGGAACCGTGGACCTCCTCAACACCAACGATACGACCCAGCGGCACTCCACGCTCTCAACCCAGGACGCAACAACAACTGCAAGCTAGCATCACCAGCCGACACCCACCGACCCTTCAGCTGTCACCGCTGCCGGCACACCTGCAGCACCGCCAAGACCACGGACCCGGCGCAACCCGCCTGCAAGACCATAACCCAACCGAAGACCCTGCAATGCATCCTCCTCAACGTCCGATCCCTCCACAAACATGCCATCGAAATCTGGGACCTCCACAACAGCACCAACCTGGAGGTAGCGTTCTTCACCGAAACATGGACCAACACCACCTCGGGACCGGACATCGCCATCGCCATTCCACAAGGATACAAGATCTCCAGAAGGGACCAACCCACCTGCCCGGGAGGAGGAATTACCATCGCCCACAAATCCAACCTTCGCTTGAGCACACTCCCTGACGAGCCCACAGACCTGATGGAACACCTTCACTTCAAGATACTGGCCAGCCCTACCACCACCCTCCGAGGAACCCTCATCTACCGACCCCCTGGACCCCACTGACTTTTCGCCAACTCCATCATGAACATCATCTCCCCGCATGACATCGCGTCCACCAACTATACCCTACTGGGAGACTTCAACTTCCACCTCGACAACCAACTGGACCCCAACACCACATGGACAACCTCCACAACATTGGACTCCACCAGATCGTGACTGAACCCATGCACTCAGCAGGACACACCCTCGACCCCCTCAACACAACAGGTAACTCCATCACCTTCAGCCACACCACCAAACTCCCATGGACTGACCATCGATGCGTCCACTTCACCCTCAGAACACCCACCATCCACAGACACTTTCACCTGCTCCCACAAAGAAACTGGACCAGAATCACAGACAACCAGCTAACCTCATCACAGCAACTCCAGCCCAACCATCGCAGAAAACGACGACCCCAACACCGCAGCCCGAACCCTGCACAGATGGATCTCCGACAGCGCCAACACCATAGCCCCCCTCAAGAAAAACAACAACACCCACGCCAAGAAAGCCACTTTGAGAGTCCAGACGCACTTGCCACCGCCTCGAAAAGGCCTGGAGGAACACCCACTCCACAGAAGCCTACAACAACTTCAGAGCCGTCACCAAGGCCCACCACCAACTCACCAGAAAAACGAGTAAAAAAGCAATTGAAGACAGAATCTCCACTCACGCACAAAACAGCAAAGAACTCTTCAACATCATCAAGGAGTTCGCCCAACCCACCCGCGAGTCCACCAACATCACTCCCTCGCAAGACCCCTGTGACAAACTCAGCAGCTTTTCCCACCACAAAATCAAGTGCATCTACGACAACTTCGACGAAGACAACCAACACACTGAACCCTCACCAACCACCCCCAACACACTGAAGCCAGCGATCGACAACTGCAAAGCCCTCACCACCAAAGACACACTGAAGACGATGAAGTCAATCCACTCCGGGGCCCCCAGGGACCCCTGCCCCCACCACATTTTCAATAGAGCCGCCGACACCATTGCACCCATGCTCCGCCACACCATCAACCGCTCCCTGGCAAACGCCATGTTCCCCGACGACTGGAAACACGCCGAGGCCCTCCTGAAGAAACCCTCGGTGGACCTCACCGACCTCAAAAACTACAGACCCATCTCTCTGCTCCTGTTCCCAGCGAAAGTCATTGAGAAAGCCATCAACAGCCAACTCGCCACATTCATCGAAGAGCACAACATCCTCAACTCCTCCCAATCCAGCTTCAGAAAAAAACACAGTACGGAAACTGCCCTCCTCGCTGCAACAGACGACATTCGCACCCTACTGGACAAAGGAGAAACAGCAGCCCTCATCCTCCTCGACCTCTCAGCGGTGTTCGACACAGTCTCTCACCGCACCCTAATATGCAGACTCCATGACGCAGGGATCCAAGTCAAGGCCCTTAACTGGATCTGCTCCTTCCTCTCTGGCAGAACGCAGCGGGTCAGACTCCCCCCTTTCCTCTCCGAACCTACACCTACCACCTGCGGAGTCCCCCAGGGGTCCTCCCTCAGCCCTACACTCTTCAACGTCTACATGGCTCCGCTCGCCCCCATCGTCAGAACCTACAGACTCAACATTGTGTCATACGCAGACGACACCCAACTCATCCTCTTCCTATCCAACGAACCCAATACCACCAGACACAATTTTTGAGAAGGCTTGGAAGCCATCGCCACATGGATGAAAAACAGCTGCCTACAACTAAACACCAACAAAACAGAAGTACTCATCATGGGCCCAAACCCCGACGCATGGAACGACACCTAGTGGCCCCCTGTCCTTGGAAGCCCACCCACCCTCTTGGACCACGCACGCAACCTGGGACTCTGAGCTCAAAATGGACCGCCAGATCAACTCCGTCTCGTCCTCCTGCTTCCACACCCTCCGCCTCTTACGTAAGACCTTCAAATGGATCCCCCTTGAACACAGAAAGACCGTCACTCACGCCCTGGTCACCAGCAGACTCGAATACGGCAATGCACTCTACGCCGGAATAAACAAAAACCTCACCCGCAAGCTACAGAACATCCAGAACGTCGCCGCAAGACTGGTGCTCGACCTGCCAAGACACTGCCACATCTCCCAGCACCTACGCACACTCCACTGGCTCCCCATCGAAGCTAGAGTCACCTTCAAGATGCTTACCCACGCCCACAAGGCCCTCCACGACACCGGACCAGCATCCCTGAACAGCCGACTCAAATTCCACGCACCCCAGAGGACCCTACGATCTGCCCAGCTCTCCTACGCTGTGGTCCCATGCACCAGAAAGACCAGATCAGGAGGCTGCTCCTTCCTCACGGCCCGAGCCTGGAACGCCCTGCTGCTCCACCTCAGACAGACAACATCGCTTCCCATTTTCACAAGAAACCGCAAAACCTGGCTCTTCGACAGACCCCCCCCTTGATGGACTGGAGCCTGCTAATCCCCCTCCCCCCCCCCAGCGCCTTGAGACCCTTACAGGTGGGTAGTCGCGCTTAACAAATGCCTGATTGATTGATTGTTTGATTTCGACTCTGCAAGTGGCTAGACGCTCTTCTACCAACATATCTTACTTGAGGCACTGGCGTTCTTTCAGTAGGCGGTGTAGTTGTAAGGGTTTGGATCCTGCTTCCTCTACCTTGTTTGAGGTGATGTTGTTTCTCCAGGATGGGGCTTCCTTGGAATTGAAGGTCTCCTCTCTCTGTCTTCAGTGGGCTGCGATTAAGGCTTCCCTGGAACAATCTCTTTGATCCTGAGGGTCTTAATGGTCATTTTTTCAAGGGGTTGCGTAATGTTCTGCCTGTCCCTCGGAAGCACTTTCCGTCTTGGGATCGGTCTTTGGTTTTGGAGGCCTTTATGTCTCCTCCGTTTGAGTTTCTGGGGTCTCTGGATTTCCGTCTTTTGTCTTTTAAGACCTTCTTTTTGGTGGCGATTTCTTCTGCTCGTCGCTTAAGTGAACTGGGCGATTTGTCTGTCAAGTATCCCTTCTATAGGGTTTTTGAGGACAGATTTGTTTTATGTCCTGTCCTTCCCTTTCATGCTAAGGTGGATCCCCAGTTCCGACGGGTCCAGGAATTGATCCTGCCATCCTTTTTTGACTCTCCTTCCTCGGAATCTGAGGTACAGCTGCACTTGTTGGATGTCGGGAGCGCTCTCCTGACCTATATGGAATGGGTCACTTCCTTTCATCTTTCTGATTCCCGTTTTGTGAATTTTAGGTCTATGAATCGAGCATTGGGTCATTTCACTTCTTCCTGGAGCCAGTGGATTCGGTCGCTGATTTCTCTCGCTTACAAGTCTGTTGGACACGTTTTTCCCATGGGGTGCAGTGTCGTTCCACCAGGTCCATGGCAGCTTCCTGTGCTGAGATCCAGGGGGCTTCCATCGCTGAGATTTTTCGAGATGCCACCTGGGCTTCCCCCTTGGCTTTTGCCTCTCATTACCGGATTGGCCAGGAGGTTGACCATTCTGAGGTTTTTGGTTCCAGGGTTCTGTCCGCAATGCTTCCAGAATAGCGCTGATGCCTTGCTGACTGTGCTTATCTAATAAACCAGTTTTATGCTTATCCAATTTGGTTGTCCTGTTTGGCTTTGTACATCTAGATGTAATGAAGGGAAGCGAGGGAGGGACGAGGAGGTAATGCTCCAATTACTTACTGGTAATTGCATTACTCTGAGTCCTATTCTTTTGCTTCTGTTCATTACATTCCTCTCTCCCTCCCTCCCTGTTAGACCAGGCCAACCTTTTCGCATGGTTCCGGATTATGTGGTATTACAGGAGGTTGGAGGGGCTTTATATAGGGGAACAAAAAAAAGATGTAGCACGTGGCATGGGTGTCTGGTGAGGCAGACCTGCCTCGAAGGTGTAATGAATAGAAGCGAGGTAGTAGATCTCAGAGTAATGCAATTACTGGTAAGTAATTGGAGCAATACCTAAGGAACCAAAAAGCTGTTTCATAAGTTATTGTCAAAAAAAGGCATAGGTGCAACATAGTGGGACCGAGCATAGAAGTTGTTTGATGAAATCATAAAAGTGCTGATTCAATTTGAGAGCAACACATAAGATAAAATTACTACCTACGACAGAAGAATTACTCATGCAACACGTACTCAGCATATTCAATGGTGTTCCTTGCTAAATTCCAATGGGCTATCACAGACAAGCAACCTGACTACACAGGGAAACAAATTGACGATGGTGTTTGGCCGTCGTGTGTCTCTGAAGTTTTACACAAAGCAGCAATGGATTTGCTAGTCTGCTGAACCGTGAATTAAGTGTGAGAGTTTAGATGATTCTATGGTATAGTGTTGTGGTGTTATGAATAGAATGACTATGCACAACACAAGATTGCTGGCATGCCATCACAGGCCAAGAAGCACATTGCAAGGAGAACCAAGATTGGAAATACTTTCCCAGAATTAAATCTTTCTGTTAGCTGATGAAAGAGGAGACTAACACTAATAGTAGTAGGGCCCACCAACCCTCTAGCTCCTGACCTTCCCCTGCAACAAAGCACGTGGTCCCTTCTAGGTAATAAAATAGGTGTGAAAGGCGTCTGTATGAAGTTTTTGCATGTCCCCTGTGGTCCTTTATCTTGCACAAAATCAGTCTATTTCAGGTGCCAAACTGAGCTAAACCTATCGACCAGGAGAATTGAGACAATGGCACAAGTATAGAGATATGCAGAGTAGTGTGTATCATCACATTATGTAGGACAAGGCCATAATCACTAGTCACACAAGAGTGGGTCATGTATCCTACCCAACCTTAATTGACTTTTGAAACATTTTCCCTTTCTATCCATAAAACACATCATTTGCTTCAAAGGCCGCCGTCTCGGAGATGTCTTAGGTTCTCATCAGAAAGTGAATCGAATAGATGCCTGCAATAACTGGCACATCGTGTTTAGAGAAATTCATTATTTTTCCCCTTCTAGCGGAGTTTGAAAGTCCACTGAAATTATTATTAGCCGATTATTTTCGGTGATGGGTACCCAGGATACCCTTTGAATTTTCTACGCTACATCTTCTTCACTGCAGGACTTCCATTCTTCAGCGTTGGCCTTCAGCCCTTCAGCGCTGTCCTTCAGTTCGCCAGCGATGGCCTTCAGGTCTTCAGTGCAGACCTTCAGCTCTTCAGCGCTGGCCTTCAGCCCTTCAGCGCTGGCCTTCAGCTCTTCAGTGCAGGCCTTCAGCTCTTCAGTGAAGGCCTTCAGTTCTTCAGCGCTGGCTTTCAGCTCTTCAGCGCTGGCCTTCAGTTCTTCAGTGCAGGCCTTCAGTTCTTCAGCGATGGCCTTCAGTTCTTCAGTGCAGGCCTTCAGCTCTTCAGCACTGGCCTCCAGCTCTTCAGCGCTGGCCTTCAGTTCTTCAGTGCAGACCTTTCGTTCTTCAGCGCTGGCCTTCAGTTCTTCTGCAAAGGCCTTCAGTTCCTCAGTGCAGGCTTTTGGTTCTTCAGTGCAGTCCTTCAATTCTTCAGTACAAGCCTTCAGTTCTTCAGTGCAGGCCTTCAGTTCTTCGGTGCACGCCTTGAGTTCCTCAGTGCAGGCCTTCAGTTCTTCAATGCAGGCCTTCAGTTATTCAGTGCAGACCTTCAGTTCTTCAGCACAGGCCTTCGGTTCTTCAGCGCTGGCCTTCAGTTCTTCAGTGCAGGCCTTCAATTCTTCAGTACAAGCCTTCAGTTCTTCAGTACAGACCTTCAGTTCTTCAGTATAAGCCTTGAGTTCTTCAATGTAGGTCTTCAGTTTTTCAGTGCAGGCCTTCGGTTATTCAGTGCAGGCCTTCAGTTCTTCAGCACAGGCTTTCGGTTCTTCAGTGCAGGCCTTCAGTTCTTCTGCGCAGGCCTTGGGTTCTTCAGTGCAGGCCTTCAGTTCTTCAGTGCAGGCCTTCGGTTCTTCAGTGCAGGCCTTCAGTTCTTCAGCGCAGGCCTTCGGTTCTTCAGTGTATACCTTTAGTTCTTCAGTGCAGGCCTTCAGTTCTTCAGTGCAGGCCATCACTTCTTCAGTACAGGCCTTCAGTTCTTGTGTACAGGCCTTCAGTTCTTCAGTGCAAGCCTTCCGTTCCTCAGTGCAGGCTTTTGGTACTTCAGTGCAGCCCTTCATTTCTTCAGCACAGATCTTCAGTTCTTCAGTGCAGGCCTTCAGTTCTTCAGTGCAGGCCTTCAGTTCCTCAGTGCAGGCCCTGAGTTCCTCAGTGCAGGCCTTCAGTTCTTCAGGGCATGCCTTCAGTTCTTCAGCGCTGGCCTTCGGTTCTTAAGTGCAAGCCTTCAGTTCTTCAGTGCAGGCCTTCGGTTCTTCAGTGCAGGGCTTCAGTTCTTCAGTACAAGCCTTCAGTTCTTCAATGCAGGCCTTCAGTTCTTCAGCGCAGGCCTTCAGTTCTTCAATGCAGGCCTTCAGTTCTTCAGTACAAGCCTTCAGTTCTTCAATGCAGGCCTTCGGTTCTTCAGTGTATGCCTTCAGTTCTTCAGTGTATACCTTCAGTTCTTCAGTGCAGGCCTTCAGTTCTTCAGCGCTGGCCTTCGGTTCTTCAGTGTAGCCATCAGTTCTTCAGTGCAGGCGTTTGGTTCTTCAGTGCAGGCCTTCAGTTCTTCAGTACAAGCCTCCAGTTCTTCAGCAGAGACCTTCAGTTCTTCAGTGCAGGCCTTCAGTTCTTCAGTACAAGCCTCCAGTTCTTCAGCAGAGACCTTCAGTTCTTCAGTGCAGGCCTTCAGTTCTTCAGTACACGCCTTCAGTTCCTCAGTGCAGGCCCTGAGTTCCTCAGTGCAGGCCTTCAGTTCTTCAGTGCAGGCCTTCAGTTCTTCAGTGCAGGCCTTCAGTTCCTCAGTGCAGGCCCGGAGTTCCTCAGTGCAGGCCTTCAGTTCTTCAGTGCAGGCCTTCAGTTCCTCAGTGCAGGTCCTGAGTTCCTCAGTGCAGGCCTTCAGTTCTTCAGCGCTGGCCTTCGGTTCTTCAACGCAGGTAAAGTAAATCAGCTGATTGCACCACGTGTATCTCCAAACATGTCAGTGCTTTAAATAGTACATGTTTTTACAGCAGAGCCAATGAGAGGGGAGGGAAGGAAGAACACATGAGGCTGTGGAGGCGGAGACATTCTCTGCTACTTGGTGAGAGGAACTGCTTTGGCCTTTGACAGTGGGAGATGTGAACAAAAGGAAGAAAGTTTTCGGCCATGTTTCCTGGCCGTAGTGAATTTTTCTAACCTTTTGAAAACGCTTGCAAGACACTCAAAAGAATGTATTTAGCACATATGAAGATTGTGGAGCGGAAGAATTCCTTTTTTCTTGCCAGTTGGCAAGTTGTAGTTGGACCTTTCAACGTCTGTGGAACTTCTCTCCTGTGCCAGGATGGAATAGATGGGCACCTGGGCAAACAAGTGTTGCCACTGCATAGAAAACAAAGAAACCAGTTGTAACTGGAAACATTTGCAGTGGACCTTAATCGGAGCTGTGAATATCCAAGGCGACTGGAAACCATGGACTGGAGTATCACTGCTATGTTAATTACAGGCAACTTTACATAATGTACAGGGTTTATAGATTACTAGACCATCTTTCCTGGTTAAATAATCACCATTGCATAGGCTTGTTTGGACGAAAATTGATTACCCTTTAAACTGTGCCCTTCTTGAAAATGTGAATTACAAAGAACTGCTGGAACATTATGTGGAAACGTTCACATCTGCTATGCTTTCTTCCCAACCTCTATTGAAGAGTTTAGAACCCTTTCTACCCTTATCTCTTTCTCCACGTCTCTGATAGTTTCATATATGTTACTGGCAGTGAGAACATTGGACAGCCCACCCACATTTTGAGAACTACTTGTTTCATGTAGAGATTCTAGCATAAGTCCTCCCATCTCTGTAGGGATGCCCTTTACTGAAAAAGGCATTGTTAATATACGCATCCACTGGCTACTTTATATAAAGTATGTGCTTTATTAGTACATTGTGTGACACTGTAAGGGAATATTTACAAGGTGTTAACGCCAACAGAACCTCACTTTTTCCGACGTTCTGGTGGTGTTAACTCCTTCGCCTCATTTCGAAGGCGGCGTTATGCCACTTAACTTGTAAATAATGCCCTATTCATGCAGCACTCAGCGGGAAAGGTGGTGCAATGTGTGTTGCAGTGGGCGTTGCGCCTCAACACCCATTGCTTTTTGACTCTGCCCCATATTTACAAGGTATGAGGCAGCACCAAAATTGCCGCCAGGGAATACCTGGTCTTAAGCAGGCGATACAAGGAGAAATGTTTTATTTCTTCTCGTATTTTGCTCTTTTCATGTGTGCTGCATTCTGCAGCCCACATTGAAACAGCAAAACGCCTGTAAAGATTGTTAATGTGCAAGGATGTAACCCTTCCTGAACATAAACAGTTGCCCATGCAAAATGGCACTAAGGTACCTGCACTGGTGCCAGGCAGCTTTTTTAGCGCCAGTGCTAGAGGTAACGCAGGGGTGCACTGCATTCTTGTGAATCCAGCACATCCTGAGTTTTGATTAGCCGGAGTGCTGCATTACCAATTGTGGCATTACACTGCGCTCCCCAGTTTCTTGTAAATATGCCCCTGTGTTTCCTATTATTTTTTGCATTCCATTGGTTGTGCCTTCTCATGTTGCCCATCTCCCATACAAACGAGCACTCGCCAGGCCAGAGGAGAGCAAGCAAACTGGAGGAAAGAACGTCTCCTGAGCTCTTTGGATCCATGTAAGGGATTCCATGGGCAGCCTCTGGGAAACAATCTGGAAAGCTCATGTGTGCTGTTTACATATTGGTACAGGGCGTTGCTACAAATTTCCTCTCTAGCACTCCCTGCATACAGACAAGGAGTGGAAATGTGCTTAGAGGGGCTTGTTCATAGAAGGAATTTGGTTGTGTTAGACCCCTGGTAGAACTCATTCAATGTGAGTGGTGTGCCTCTGATCACTAAAGGGTGTGCCTCTGATCACTAAAGACCTGCTTGGACGCTCTGCTGCTCGAGGGGAAAGGTTGCTGAACTGCCCTGCTGCGGGACTGCGAGGACCATGGTACTCAGCGCCTAGCTGATTGGACTCACCTGGTTCCTCTTCCCGCTCCCGCTCCCGCCCCCGTCATCTGCATCCATCCACACAGCGCCTCGCGGCCCCCGCTTCGCGGGAGCCGCTCGTTGGTACATCGCTATAAATATCCTGGCTGACAATCATTCTGCGTGTGCCTCTGATCACTAAAGACCTGCTTGGACGCTCTGCTGCTCGAGGGGAAAGGTTGCTGAACTGCCCTGCTGCGGGACTGCGAGGACCATGGTGCTCAGCGCCTAGCTGATTGGACTCACCTGGTTCCTCTTCCCGCTCCCGCCCCCGTCATCTGCATCCATCCACACAGCGCCTCGCGGCCCCCGCTTCGCGGGAGCCGCTCGTTGGTACATCGCTATAAATATCCTGGCTGACAATCATTCTGCGTGTGCCTCTGATCACTAAAGACCTGCTTGGACGCTCTGCTGCTCGAGGGGAAAGGTTGCTGAACTGCCCTGCTGCGGGACTGCGAGGACCATGGTGCTCAGCGCCTAGCTGATTGGACTCACCTGGTTCCTCTTCCCGCTCACGCCCCCTCCTGCCCTTTGGTTCTTCTTAAGCCCCCGATTGGACGCGCTAGCGGTACGCGCGCGGGACGTAGCTCGGGGCGAAGACCGGGCAAAGAGCGGGCCGTTTATGGCCGTTCATGGACGGCCGTGGACGGGACGGGCCACCCCCCTGACAGGTGCTACCATACATGGACTATACTCATCGTGAGTAGTAGCAAAGTTGCTGATAGGCGGGTCCGGCCTTATAGTGTTTTACGTTGTTGCTGTGTAAAGTTAACATCTTAGCAATTATTCCCAATTGTGTTCCCGGGTGCATTACTTTAACTGTTTTGAGACCCCTCCATTTTACGTAGGTAGCCTCCCAATAGTCTGACCCGCAACTATCAGTATGACCTCCCTTAGATCTGGTAGGAAGGTAATGCAGGCCACTAAAGGGGGTCAAGTACTAGGGACTCTCGATAATTTTATTACAAGAGCGGCCCGTGTTCTAGAACAAGAGATTATCTTAACCGAGAAAAGATTGTCCCTAGAAATTCAAGAGAAAAGATCATCACTGGGTAATATAATGACGGCTTTGTCCCCAGATAGTAGACTGCCGCAAACAGTTCTCGTTATATCGCCCAGTCTTACTGAAGCGCAGTCGGACCAAACGGACCTGGGCTCAGTGGATACATTACTAGAGCAAACGCCTATCCCCGAACCCAATGCTCCTCTTACAACTGTTAGCACCCCTCACCCACAGTCTATCTCCGAGCAATCGTACACTGTTGCTCCGACTGTGAGTAATAAGCCCAAGCCTACTTTTGGTAAAAGAAAGCGTAGGGGAGTACTGCCCAGGGGTAAATGTGCAAAAAAGTCTAAAATGTTTAAACCGCATGATTTTGTTATTAATCGAGATGCTCCCAATTCCTCTGTACCTGGCAGTGCTACTCCTGCTATAGGGAGCTCTAGGTTTTTACACACTGCTATTACTCAAACTAATGAAGACCCTCTATCCTCTGATTTTCTCCAGCATCTAGAGAAATTAGTTAAATCTCTTCTTTTACCCTTATATGAGAGAGTAAACCGGCTTTCCTCTTCGCTGGAGAAAATAGAGGGCATGGTGCTTACAAATACGACCATGTTGGAGAAATTCACACTGTCCTCCAACTGCTCTAAGTCTCTAACCACCCCTGAAATTGATGATAAAACTAGGTCTGATTCCAATATTAAGACCCGTAGGGGTGGAGCCCCACCCAACTTCCCTGGTCGTAATGACCCTGTTGTTGAAGTACCTTTCTCTCCTGCTAGTGTAGAGGTGCCGACTGATCCAGGGTGTAATAATAATGCTATCACCACAGACACTAACAAGAGTGCTACTATTAGCGAGCCTAGTATGGAGAGTGTTGATCTCCCTCAAAAGCTCCCATGCATTAATCTTCCCCCTGAGTCAAAACCCTATACTGTTATATTGGTTGGTGTCCCAAGGCTTACCCAGGCTAAGCCTGAGTCTCACAGTGAGCTGAAAAACAAAGTTATACACTGGCTAAATAATAACAGGCCACTACCTCCTAGCTTAAGTGCTGAGATTCTGACTGTCCGCAGGGTGTGCTGGTTGGGAAGTAGAGTTAAGAAAGTGGAGGGTGACTGTGTGATCATCAACTTTCGGGACCCTAGGGTGGTGAGCCATATCTGTTCCTACCCTAATAATTTGAGTGGTACTGGAATATCTGCATTGGACATGTCCTATTTTTATTCATATCACTCCCCTGTTTTACCTTTTGACATGTCCATTCCTTGGAGAAGGGTTACCAAGAGATCGCATCGACAGATTGGATGGGACTTCCATCTTCCACTGTCTAATTCTTATGCTCCATTGAATGCCCTAGACGGGGTCGACTGACTCCCACCAATTACAATTAATAGGGCCAGTCTTGGCGTGGATAATGTGGGACTAGTAGGGAGGGTTGGGTCAAGGAGGGCACCTTTGGGTTTGAGCTTATTGCCAGTTACTCCTGCTCGGGTTTCACCTAGTGGCTCACTTAATATCCACCGCTATTCTGATACTCTTAAGAGCGTGAACAAGGGTATGGGCCACACCTTTATTCAACCCGCAATACGAGGAGTGGTTCCTGTACCTTTGCTGCCCATTCCTATCGACCCTCCTTTAATATCTATGGTTTCATGGAACATTGCTGGTTTGAGCAGTAAAATAATCCTGGAAGACTGGTCCGTATGGGTGAATACCCAGGACATTCTGGTCCTCCAGGAAACATGGGCAGTGGAACCCATTTACATCTCCGGGTATTTAAACTTTTTCAAGGGTGCTATACGTGGAGCAAAGGGACGCCCATCTGGCGGCCTCTGCATCTGGGTTAAGCAAACCCTTGGGTATAGTATAAGGGAATTGGTCATAGATAGCCCAGATTTACTAATCATCTCACTTCAGCTCAATGATGATCCTGAAATTCTGATTGTAAATGTTTACAACAGGGGTCTACCTGGTGGTCGTGGCACAAATACTTTTTTACAATTGGAAGGGTTCTTGGACACAGTGAATCTGCGCTCCAATGTTTTAATAGTGGGAGACCTAAACTGTTGTTTTGAGCCTCTACCCATTGCCCCTGAGTCACTCACAGGGGATGTGGACGTAATTTTCAACATCCCACCTCTTGAACTTCCTCCCATCAAGAGGTGGACTGAATCCGCTACCCAGTGGATGAGTCTATGTATGGAGCGGGGCTACAGAGCTGCCAATGGACGAACTCCCTCGGATAAAGAGGGAAGGGCAACTTTCTCCGATGGTCGACGCTGTAAAAGTCGAATCGACTACGCCTTAATCAAAGTGGAGTATTGGTCCATACTATGTGATATGGTGGTCCTCGACCGCCCTGAGAGCGATCATAATCCACTGGTTTTGAACTTATTACTCTGTCCAGCACATAGAAATAAACCCACAGAAATAGCGACCGCCGAAACATTATTAACTAACAACCAACGGCGAGTTCGTTGGGATAAGGTAGCTATCGATAGCGCATTATTATCAGAGATTAATCAGAAGGCTTCCTGTGCTCTGGTGGATTTACAGCTCCTACAGAGCACAGAAGATATAATTACAGGGGCCACCCAAATACATGATCATTTATTCTCTGATCTTAAGTCCATCTTCTCCAAGCCAAGTAAGGCCAAGAAATCTACTATGTTAATCTCGAAATCTTGGTATAACAAAGCGTGCTGAGCTTCCTATAGCAAATTGAAACTTGCTATTGCTACTAAAAACCCGGCTGTTATTAGACAATCTAGAAAAGACTATAGTAAGGCTAAAATAACGGCCAAACGAGAATGGGATAACAACCATTGGAATGATCTCCTGGCTGCTAGCAAAAAAAGGAATTTAACCCTGTTCTGGCATATTGTTAAGTGGGGTAACTCATCCAGTACCCAGGTCCCAACCAACCATGTTCCCCCAGATACCTGGGTTTCGCATTTCGAATCCCAGTTCTCGGACGGAAACCGGGTTGAGGGGTTTGTTCCCATAGAAAGCAGGGACCTGTCCATTTCCCCTATTCTCAATTTTGACTGTGATGAGGTCGCGGCGGCGCTGAGAAAGGTGCCCAGCGGCAAAGCACCCGGAATGGATTGTGTCCCTGCTGATCTTTTTAAATCTGATTTTGATATATGGGTACCTTATATTGCACATCTTGCCAATGCTTTAATTAGAGGGGCAGCTATCCCTGACTCCTGGAGGGGCGCAGAGATTCTCCCGATTTTTAAGAAGGGTGATCGTTCCTGTCCGGGGAACTATCGCCCTATTAGTCTTATTGATTCTGTTCAGAAGATCATTGCTAGAATGACACTGGCAAGAATCCAGATTTGGATTGATCAGGAGGATATCATCTCTCCCTTACAGGCTGGTTTTAGACCCTGCACCAGTACCATCGACCAGGCATTCAAATTCCAACTAATTGTCTGGAAAACAGTTTATCTGTGTGGTGGTTCCATATATGCTGCCTTTGTAGATCTTCGATCAGCATTTGACTTGGTCAATAGGTCCAAGCTATGGGACGCCTTGGTGGAGCTTGGCATCCCGGGAGATCTCTTGAACATTATCATTAAGTTATACGACAACAACTTTGCCCAAGTTCGTTGGGGGAAACAGGGTCAGGTTACAAAGAGATTTAGGGTAACCAGGGGCGTCAGACAGGGGTGCGTACTTGCGCCCACACTATTTTTACTGTTTATTAACAGAGTGGTTCAGTACTTCTCTTCCACCCCTACGGATGCCCCTACGTTGGGTGGTACCAAAATACCACTCCTTATGTTTGCTGACGATACCCTTCTTCTTTCCCAGACCCTCACAGGGCTACAGTCAGCTTTGAATGTCTTTTCTAATTTTTGCAATGATTTTGATTTGTCAGTGAATGTATCTAAGACCAAGTACATGGTGTTTAACAAAGGGAAAGGTGTGAAGGGTCATATATACATGAATAATGATTTGCTTGAAAGAACTAATGTTATGACCTATTTGGGGGTAGTATTTGAAAATAAGCTGGATTGGAGGCCGCAAATTGATGTGCTTAACCTTACATTTTCTCAGCTTTCGGGATGCCTTGTTAAAGATCTGAAATTATCCCAATCGAAAATAATTGGCCCCCCCATTAAAATATTCAATGTAAGGATAAACTCAGCGATCCTTTATGGAGCTGAACTCTGGGGCTTTGCCAATCTTTCCGCTCTGGTCAAGGCACAACATAAATTTTTCCGAATGCTTACGGGCCTGCCCAGTTCTACCCCATTGAAACCGTTGTTACTGGATCTTGGTTGCCACTCTTTCGATGACATTGCTAGGTACAAACCTTTGGCCTATTGGAGGCGACTATGGACAGTACCTGAACTAGGCCCCTATGCTAAAGCCTTTCTTGACGTCCGTTCCATCATGGGAGCAGGTAATATTCCCTGGTTCCGACAGGTTAGGCAACTACTAGACTCCATGGGTTTGGGAATTTTGTGGTCAGACCCAGGTAACAACTCCTTCCCCTCCAAAAAAGATTTTAAAAGCCTGTACTGGTCAATGGTCCTACAAAAACAACTATCCTCAGTTGCAGCCGACTCTTTGACAGGCAGATTTCTTGTTCATAAGAAAACCCCACTCCTTGAACCTTATTGGGATACCATCACCAGACCCAAAGACAGGAAACTTTATCACCAGTTTAGAGTTGGTACATTACCAACTAATCTTTTTACAAAAAAATGGAAGGGTGCATCATGCGATTCCTGTAACTGGTGTATGGACTGTGTTGATTCAGTGGGTCATGTTTTCTTTGTCTGCCCCGCTTACGCTGCCCCACGGGCTAAATGGCTTAAACCCCTATGTCGAACGCTGGGAACGAGACAAAGCCTAGAAGCACTGGATATTTTGCGTTTTGATACTAGTGAACTTATCGTAATTGCAGTCGCTAAATTCTTAGCTTGGGCCTGGCTCATCAGAATTAGGAGGCACCAAAATTAATGAACTATGGTTTCCTGTGATTTTATTGTGAATTGTAGTAACAGTTTTAATACTTGTTTGGTTGCATTTTTATTTTGTAAAATGTCTTTTTTGATGAAATTATCGATAATAAAGACTTATGAAATATGAGTGGTATGTGAAGGAGCCCCTGGAGAGCTGAGTGATAGCTCACTGGTAGGAGACCATTCGCCATTCCCATACAGCAAAAATGGCTATTATTGTTCTCTTTGTACTAAAGCGTTGGTACCACCTGAGCTCTGGCATGCTCCACGGCTGCTGTCTGACATTTTTCTGATTCTCATTGAGACCATTGGTCTAGCTTGTGTTCCATTAACACAACATGTATTCTCAAAGATTACCTGAAGCCTGTGTGGCACCGCTTCAGGTTCCTGAGTCCTCCTGTGACATGGCTCAGACAGGAAAATCTGCACTGAATGCCCTGCCTTACATAGGTGTCTAGTCACCTATTTCCAAGGAGAGAGGATCAGACCGCCACTGTTTTTTTTTTGCACAAACTTTATGACCTCTTGCAAGGTGTTCTCTTTTTCCCAAGAATCCTGTTCTACTTTGGCAGGAAGAGGAGGTTCCTTTGATATTTGAAACACAAGTGCTGCCAATTCACACTATCTATGATACTGTCACAAATTGTTAATCTCCTGTGAATCGCTGCAGCAAACTGTTCATTTCACCAACATGGTACATCAGTGGATCTTTGAGGCAAACTGTCTCCAGAGTAACTTTAAAGAGTGTACAAAAGGTAACGGAACAGTAGTGTGGGCTCTTTGGGCTGCACCAGTAAATAAGTCCTCAAAATCTGATATAGCAGAAAGGTACTCACACTTGACTTGACCCCACTACTGAGTGGTCAAATTTCAGAAAAAAATTATTTATCTTCTAATAGCAAAGATATCAAGGAGCACACTAATATCTAAAGCAATTCAAATGTCAAGTACAATATAATCTTTTAAATCATGGCATTAATGAAACATATGTAGACAGTAAGTAAGTAATAATTTATTGCACAGTTAATTAAAACCAATGCGATACAATAACACATAATAAAATTCAATTAAAAACTGCAGCATAGATAGTTGATCTATGTAAGTTAAATCATATGTCCTGTTTGCTAAATTAATCATGGATCAATTTTTGATAGTTTTTTTTCTACTACTTTTAAAAATTTCACAAATCTGCAGCTCAACTGAGGGTCCTGTGCTGAGAAGCAGGTTAACACTGCATTCCTTCGTGTGCGTACCCCCTGTAGAATGAAATGGCGTTTCAGCAGGAGCTTCCTTTCTTCTTTCAGTTCCTCACACGAGCATAGCAGGTGCAACATATCTTCTGCCCCAATGCCGCATAACCTGCATAATGTTCCTGCTTTCAATCTCAGCCAGTGAGGAAGATGTAGGATGCATGGTAGCAGGCCCAATCTATATCTTAAAAAGCACAGTTTGATTTTTTTTGTGTATCCTAGGGCAAGATAAGGCTGGGAGGCTTGTGTCAGGTATGTATGTAGACAGGAGTATTGAGAGCTCTTGAATTCAGTTATGTTGCTTTTATTTTCACAATTAGAAGTATGAATACATGCATTAGCCCAGCCAACGCGTTTCATGCGTAAAAGGACTTTATCAGGGTTAAAATATGACGTTGTATCAATACCAATGGAGCAGGCCTTCCGATGGAGAATAGTTATATTTCGTGTTGTGCATGTATTCATTCTTCTAATTGTGAAAATAAAAGCAACATAACTGAATTCAAGAACTATCAAGACTCCCGTCTACATATGTTTCATTAATGCCATGATTCAAAAGTTTATATTGTACTTGACATTTGAATTGCTTTAGATATTAGAGTGCTCCTTGATACTATCTTGACTTTAAAGAGTGCCCTGGTGCCTTTGACCACACCACGGCATTGCTCCAGGACCACTTCATTTTGTAAAACTCTAATCAAGTACACCACTGCATCTTGGGCCGCATCACAGGGAGTGTGAACTTCCTGCAGACAGGGAGGCACCCGGAAATACCACCCTGGACCACCTCTCTAGCATAGTACAAATTTCTTCATTTTTGTCTGACCTTTAGCTACAATTGTCAACTAGACTAGTGTTTACAGTTACGTGTGTAGTGCTTTTTAGTCCCTTTTAGGTGAGGAAACTATAAATAAACATTGGTTAAACGCAACCTCAAATTTCTTTAATTGCATTGACATTGTAGTCGAATCCAGTTGTGCCAATCCAAGATTTGTAATCTTGTTTATGGATGATAGAAGTGACAGCTGGGGACCATTTCAACCAGTACTGCACATGAACACAACCAGCATATGAACACAAGCACCAGCCTTCTGCAGTTCCACATAAGAGCACAAGCACCAGCCTTCAGCAGTGCCACATATGAGCACAAGCACCAGCCTTCAGCAGTGCCACATATGAGCACAAGCACTAGCCTTCAGCAGGGCCACATAAGAGCACAAGCACCAGCCTTCAGCACTTCCATATATGAACACAAGCACCAGCCTTCAGCATTTCCACATATGAGCACAAGCACCAGCCTTCAGCATTTCCACATATGAACACAAGCACCAGCCTTCAGCAGTTCCACATATGAACACAAGCACCAGCCTTCAGCAGTTCCACATATGAGCACAAGCACCAGCCTTCAGCAGTTCCACATAGGAACACAAGCACCAGCCTTCAGCAGTTCCACATATGAGCACAAGCACCAGCCCTCAGCAGTTCCACATATGAACACAAGCACCAGCCTTCAGCAGTTACACATGTAAACACAAGCACCAGCTTTCATCAGTGCTACATAAGAACACAAGCACCATCCTTCACTAGCGCCACGTATGAACACAACCACCCACATTCAGCAAGTCCATGAATGTACACCAACACCACCCTTCACCAGTACCACGTATGAACACAAGTACCAGCCTGCAACAGTTCTCTGTATGAACACAAACACCAGCCTTCACCAGTACCACGTATGAACCCATGCACCAGCCTTCACTAGTGCCACTCATGAACACAAGCAACAGCTTTAAGCAGTGCCATGTATGAACAGAAGCACCAGCCTTCATTAGTGCCACTTATGAACACAATCACCAGCCTTCAGCAGTGCCACATATGAACACAATCAATCAATCAATCAATCAATCAATCAGGGGTTTTAGAGCACACTGCTCACCCGTGAGGGTCTCAAGGCAATGGGGGTGGGAGAGTGCGAGCAGCTCCATAGGTAATTCGATGAGCCAGGTCTTTAGGTCCTTTCTGAATTGGTGCAGTGTCGGGCTTCATCGGATGCGGAGGGGGAGTTTGTTACAGGTCTTGGCCGCCAGGTAGTAGAAGGATCTGCCACCTGCTCTGGCCCTGTGGATGCGGGGCGCCGTGGCTAGGGGGAGGTCAGCAGAGCGGAGGGATCTCTTGGGGGCGTGGGAGGAGTTTTGTTCTTTGAGGTATTGGGGTCCGGTGTTATGTAGGGCTTTGTAGGTGTGTGTGAGCAGTTTGAAGGTTATTTTTCTTTTGATGGGGAGCCAGTGGAGGTTGCGGAGGTGTTGGGTGATGTGGTCTATATTCAGTGGGGAACGCTTACCAGAACCTCTCCTAACTGTGTGGGGTGTCTTAACCTTAAACCTTTCCCTTGCCAGCATCCAAGGTTGGGGATACATTTGCATGAGGTCCAACAATCCACAGCAGAACCGAAATCTAGGCCACACCTAAACTGGCTTCCACAGCTATAATTAATATTTTTGGTGGTCATGCAAATAAAAAAAAATATAACTCATTGAATGCCTCTAGAAGGGAGAACGCACCCCGAGAAAAAACACCCAGACAAATTCAGTAGGGATTAGGAAATTGCAGTTCCGGAGTACTCGTGTATTTCTTTCAGTAGCATCATAGTAAAACATAAAAGTACCCACATGTCAAGACAGATTTCAGATAGTAATTGTAAATCTTTCAAATTCTGTGTCTGTGAAACGTTTGTTCAGGATTCTGCGTTTAGACTAGAGGGGCCAATCTCATTCTGCAAAAAGAGACGGTGACAGAGCCACGTTTATGAAGCCGGCAGAGAATGCAATTAGGATAAAAAGCGCATATGTTTATGATGGTTTCCATCAGGGACTCCCACGCGCGCGCTCACACTGAGATGCGTTCATCAATGATGCAGTGACGAACTTGTGCCAATAAGATGAGTCATGTATACATTGAGCAGAAACAAATGAAGAGGCATGTTTGATGTGCAAATACCACGACGAGGGCGCAACTCTGAAACTGGGCCCTTTCAGAGGAGTGGTTTCAATAATTGTTCAGACCGTGCTCATGGGCACACCTTCAACAAACCACAAACAAGCCTTCTATTCATTTAAGAATCCCTTTCAGGGTGTCAGAAGAGAAAATAATGTTTCTCAACATACTTAAACACCAACATTGAAAGTTTGGTGCCTAACTTACTGTTAAGGTTCGCGTGCTAGTGACGTAAGAGCCTTCTTCCTTGATAAATGGGGCCTTACTGCTCAGCAGGGAGAGCTCCATGTCCCCCATCAGTGCATGGGGCTCCTCTAATCCTCTCCCCTAACAGTTTCTATATTAAGAGGGAGCCTAGATACTGCCCTCTGCTCTGGCCTACACGCACCTTGATTCCATCCAGCAAGCGTGGGAAAGTCAACACGCTGGCATACCCATGACTGCTAGTGGGCAAGTCCTATGCTTTCCCAATCTCCCGTACCTCTTTCCGCGACCCATAGCTGAGTGACCTGCGTCTGCCGGTGCTTGTGGCCTACCACTTACCCCGGCTAGGAACCAGGGAGTTGGGGTGTCAGTGCCAGGCTCTGAGTCAGCATCTAGCCGCAGGCTAAGCCCAGTGTCACTCACCACAGGGGCCGACGACATTCAGAGCCTTGGGGGGACCCACAGAAACATTCCACTTCTTGCAATCTCGGCAGACTCGGGGTTCTACAGTGTCTCCGAACACGCATAGGGGTTGGGGCTCCTGCCTGATGGTGACGTTGCTCCCTTGCCCCAGTCCCAAGTCACAAAGCCTGAGTAACCGAATCCTGCTAGTACTTGAGGAACTCTCCATGGTTATTTTAGGTAGCCCCAGCTGCGGCCTGTCCATAGGGGCAGAGGGGCCATTCACGCTCACCTTTTTCCCCTGAAGAAGAGCGTCTACAAGGCTGAGCAAGGGTCAGCCTGACAGGCACACTTCGTTTTTCAGGTCAGGCTGCCAGGAACCAGACATGCGGTAAATGTGCAAACTCCTGGCGGCCAGAGCGGGACTTTGCTGGGCTGAGGATGTCACAGCCTGTGGGCTAGACCTCCTCAGCCCAGCCAGGGTCCTTGACGCACTCCCCCTCGTGATGAGGGAGAGCATCACTTATTGCCTTGTACCTGGGAGTTTCAGTTTTAAGTCCTTAAGTGCTTATGCCAAGTGCCAATCAGTGACACCTCGTCACAGAGTGAGGTGGGGACAGCAGTCTCACTGACCCCATCCCACTCTCTGACGAGGTTGGAACTGCTGCCTACCCTCATTTGGCTGATCCAAGGCCAGTCAATGAGGGAAGGCAGCTGTCCCAGCCCTTCTGGGACCTCAGAGGCTTAAGACTGCTGTCTTTCCTCATTGGCTGACCTAAGGTCAACCAATGAGGGAAGGCAGCAGTCCCAACCCTCCTGGGACCTCCAAGGTAGAGTTGCAGATATGCATGATTTTTTTCAAATTACTGTTTGGTGAATGTGTGTGAGTATATTTGTATATTTGGTCATGAATGTTGTGAATGGATGTGTGTGTGTGAGTGCCTGTCTGAATGCATAGGTGTGAGTGAGTGTGTATGTTTGCATGTGTGTCCTGTCCACCCCCTCCCTCTTATAATTTTCGGCTGCCACTGAGTAGCCGCCATAGCTTAAGATATGTGGATTGGTGTGTTTCAGCACCAATGACCTGCAGTTGCCCCCAGGGATGGGAGAGACGCTGTAAATGAGACACCACAGTAGCTCAAACCTAAATTAAAATAGTGCCTGGCCTCCAGTGGGACTTGTTTCTTAACAGAGGGAAGGAAATGTTAAGAGAGGACAGGAGATAGGTATCTATTGGTTCTGTAGGTTAGGTGTAGTGGGTAATAGCACAGCGACAATCTAGGGAAAGGATAGGATCCTCTGTGAGCTTCCCAACATATTTATTGGATGGAGCTTACCTTCCCTCTCAGAGGTAGGCTAGGTAGCCCAGAAAGGCACTGAAAGGAGGGGAAATCATGTAAGAAGTTTCTATCAATGCTCTGGCAGTTTTAATGGAACTCGGAAGGAAGACCAAATGTACTACTTGGGGTTTCCTTTCAAGACTTGGGATCCTTCTGCATTGCTTGAGCACCTTAGAAGTAACAGCTTTCAATGAGGCACCAGTCACTGCACAACTCTCCGACAAGAACATCACCCAAAGATGACTTCACTATCAAACCTGCATGCTGTGCTTACTTTCCCAACAGCTGCCTCTCACTTTGTAAGCTTATTCAGCCTTTTCTGTATGCAAACATGGACGAGCCTCTGCTTTACGGACACCCCGGTGGTGAAGACGTTTGTATGTATATATGTATGTATTATTTGTGTAACATGACCTAGCCAAAAATCAGGGGAGTGCTTACAATGTCAAAGGCAAAGATAGAATCAACAAGCAAGTGGAGAGGTTTCTGGGTTCTTGGAACTGAAGTAAACCACATCAAAATGGAGCTGTTTTAAAAAAGGTTTGCGTGTCTCTTTCTTAAGTTAGAGCAATGTTGGGTCAGTCCTGCTAAATATGGGATGTTGTTTCAAATACTTGGTGCAGGGGCGAAGATGTCCTGTTGCTTTGTTTTTTCTTTTTGCACATTTTTGCCTACAGCTGGATGGTGTCCTGACTCTGGGTGTGCCGAGAGCCATAGGATATGGTGAACTTGTCAGCCAGATAGGTGTGGGTGAGCATTGCGATGGCTTTGTATACGATGCAGCTAATGTAGAAGGTGCTGCAGGCGAGCAAGTGGAGCCAGTGGAGCTCCGTCAAGGTGGATACAATATGGAGATAAGAAGGCTAGATATTTATTCAGTCCCTGAGTGAGACTCACTGTGGGTAGTAGGATGTCCTTAAAGGGGTCCAGCGGAGCAACTGGGTGACCATGGAGTGGGTGCTACCTGCATCCAGATGCAAGAATAGGGGGGCTAAAACAGCAGTTCTGAAGACACTTTCTGGGAAGAAAAGTTTCACTCTCCTTAGTAGAGAAAGCTAGGAGGAAAGGTTTCACTCTCCTCAGTAGAGAGAGCTGGTACCAAACTATCTCTGTTTTCTTGGCAATGTACTTCTTGAGTCTGAGGTTGATTTCTGGGGAGAATCCAAGTAATTTTTTGTTGGGTGATAGTTGGGGTTCTCCACCATCCAGGTTCATGCAACTGAAGGTTTGGGATACTTGTAGCTTGTTGTTTTTTGGTAAATAGCAGGAAATCTGCCATGCTGAAATTGAGCTCAGGTAGGAGCTGGACTTCAAGGTCAGTATGAGGTGGAGGCAGTGTCTAAGGCATTGGATGTTTCGAGCGAGGAGACTGTGTGTCATCATCGTATTGGTGAATTATGGATGAATAGAGCCCCAAGATCTCCATGTAGAGGTTAAAGATGATAGGGAATAGCTGGAACCATTGGCGGTCTCTAAAGGTGACAAAGGTACCCATGTGAACGAACTGTTGTCGGTTGGATATATAGGAGGAGAATAAGTGAAGTTAATTGCCAGTGAAAACCGTTGAAGACTTTAAGATGTGGATGATGGTGGGTTGGTTGACGGTTCTTAAGATGACAAAGAGGTCCTTCAATATCAAGAAGCAGGGAGCATCTTTATGTGTTTTCAGGAGGGCTCTGTCTGTGATTTGTAAGGCAGCTGTCTCAGTGCTGAAGCATTATCTGAATCCAGATTGGTAGTTGTGCATGTGATAATTGGCACTAATGTGATCGGAAGTGGAACGTAGACTGCTTTTTCAATTTTGTTGCAGGTCAAGGGCACTGATGGTCCAGTAGATTGCGGGGTCACCAGTAGCTAGCATGAGTCTTCTGGAGGGAGGAGCTGGTTGGTCTTCAGAGTTTCTGGCAACTGTGAGTGGTGGTGAGGAAGTGTCCTATATTTTAACTTATATGTCTTTTAGGGCCCCCCTATGTTTTGTCTTTGTTTAGACCTCACCCATATCAGTGCTTATTAGTTTGCAATTGTTGATGCATTCATTTTCATTACTGTGCAAGAATGTGTTCTACTTTTATCATGCATTGTGACGGTATGTCTCAAGTTCATATATTCATTTTGAACAGTTGAAGCTTAAGGAAAAGTATAACAGCTTTAGACTCTAACACTAGTGAGCAAAGAATTATCATGTTAATTTTCTCATTTGACATCCTGATCACAAGATTGATTTGTCTTCAAACAAACACATTGAATGGTATAAATGAGCTGTTCACAGTCCTCCCAATGAGAGAATGGGAGACTCCGAAGATAAGCCAGTCAACAGACCAACATGGCTCCAAGCAGAGCCAAACCAATCTCAATCAGTACTGTTTGTCTTGGAACATTATTACTGCAAAGACAAATCCTGGCATGGTCTTGTAGACAGTCCCTCAGATTGGGAATATAAATGAAGTACCGGTAAACATGTGCGTGTTGTCCTTATTGAAATGCTAAATCATAATTATGGTAAAGATTAGGCATGCAGGGATCCTAAACAATTAACTACATAGCATGCTTTCAAAATATTTACATTCTGTGCTGCGCCTTGCTATAATGCTATTTATGTCTTTAACCCCTTCGCTGCTGCGGACATTCCGCTGCAGCGCTGGGGGGGGGGCAGGGGGGCAGCGCGGTGGGCCTGTGCTCATGACGGAGCCGCTCCGTCATGAGCCACAGTTGAGCTGTGCTCATGACGGAACGGTTCCGTCATGACTCCGCCCATTTGCGTTGTCCCCTCGCACAGGCGGGGAAACAGCGCCGCGCAGGCGGAGCGGCCGCCAACAGGATTGTCATGACGGAACCGTTCCGTCATGAGCACACGCCAACCGTGGCTCATGACGGAACGGTTCCGTCATGAGCAGGGAAGGGGTTAATTATACTCTTACATTTTTCTGCCTTAAAATTAGCTTAAAATAAAATCTTTAAAATAAGAGTGTGGATTTTTGTGTATGTGCATTTGCGGCAAAATGCCTGAGAGCCTCCGGCAGGTCGTTCCATGCCCAATTTGGCATTATCTCCAAGCACGTTGAAGGAGATGCATGGGTCAAAACTTGTCCGTTCCTTTGATTCAATTTGATAGTTCGATCCATGTCTTCTCTTGTCTAAGGACCAAGAAGGATCCTCTGGGTCATGTTCACAACCCTTGTAAACAACATAACAGGATGAGGGTAAAATATCACCTTCAAAAGCAGTGGCTTTGAGGGAGCTGGGTATGTCTCGCCCTCTGGCAAACATTGGGAGTTGGGATCCATATTCTAAAAGTAATAACTGGAGAACCCTTTCATCTGTAGAGCAGTTCCTAAGGGCTGGCCTCAGGACATGTTGCACCAGATTAAGAGAGTTCAGTAATAAGGAAAAGTCCACCGATTTCTGAAGGTAATGCAAAATCCAGAGATAAATCCCTTGTGCCTTGTTAAAACCTACTCTACCATACTATCCCTGTGAGGGAGAAAATTACTCAGGTAGGTTCTCCACTGGATCTAGCACAACCTCCTAAAATTGATGTATATTAATGTAATTTGAGAAGATGTCTATTGCCTATTTGGAATTTCAGTGTGCGCATCCCTTTTCAACAGCTATTCATATGCATTAGTCCTCGAGAAATCTAACATCTCAAAAGACAAACTTCTTTACACCTATATGGGTTGTTGAACATCTGAATGAACGCAGTCAGGCTTTGTAATAATTACCCTCTGATATGTGGTCTATTTTGGCAATTTGTGATAAAGGGAAATAATGAAAATGTGGCTTTTACCTGGACTTTAACTGGACCTAATCTGGGTACATGAAATGGATGGAGGTTATTGCATAGCATTGGAAGGTGACATCAATTTAACAGATAGAGCCTTTCCCTAGATTTAAGGGTAATTTCATGTTTGGAATAGAGGGGGCACCACCATAAAATGACGTCGCTCCTGACCACAAAAATTCATGGCTCCCTCTCACAAACTAAAGTTGTAGGGAAGCGCCGGGTGTCTGATGGCTGCCTTCACTTTCAGAAACACCTGACCTGATGGCCCACTACCCTTAGCTCCATCAGGGCGTAGTGGGAGGTGGTGATCGTCACTAAATTTCCCAGCTTGGAACCACCATGTGAGGCATGACAGTCCCAAAACATGGAAATCACTCAATAGCCCCCACAGACAGGGAGAAAACTCATTGGGGCAAAATTATTTTTTCTTTATGCAATAAAGTGCAGCAATGCAATGCATGAAAGGAATAGAGCAGTACATTGCCCTACCTACAAAGATATAGCATTGCTTCTCTCTTCGCAAGGGCTGGTACACTTTCTGGCTTCTTAGCACTATACATACACTTTTGCACCAGTGTGCAAAGCTCTGTGCATGAGGCTAGTGTGGATTTTGTACCATACCATTACAAACCAGTATACTTAGACTAACTTTAAAGATTTTCTTATCTGCCTGTCTGCTGTAGAGTACAGAACATATGCAAACTGAAAAGAAGCTAGAGGAAATACAACTTTTCTCCCACTTTTTCAAGGAGGCATATATTTTGGTGCAAAGCCCTTTCTACAAAAGTTAGCAGGTAGAACTTTGTGTCAAAAAACCTGAGTGGTAGCATGTGGACGTTCATGCACCAACCACGGGACACGCTCTTCATGCAAAATAGAGCAAAGCAGAACAAAGCACTACTTTGTGTTACTTTTAGGCAATTCTCCAGCACATGGAAAATAAATCCCAAATCAACACTTTACACAGGTGAGCATACTTTTTGTGAGTTTGAACCAGTGCAAAGTGTTGTTTAATATGGCCCTCTGTACATCAAGGAAAGTCATTAATTGTTAGTTTTGCAACAAAACACTACACAAATATTTGCCAAGCTTACACAACAAACATGGAGCCTGCGTGGGAAAGCGTTGCTGCTTTCACTGGAGCTGCCACAGTGACTACAATAAAGGCAGCACACTCCCTGCCTGCCTGCCTGGTGAAGATTTGTAAACTTGGTGGGTGTGCCTCTGCCAGGAGAAGAGCTCTTAGCCACTGCTGAACTTGCGTGCCTACATTAAATAGGCCTTTATTCTATCCAATAAGAATTGAGTTTTGGCCATATTAGGAGACACATTGCTTACATCTTTCAGAAAGCGTTACTTGTTCTCTGTATTTCAAACCAGGCCCAGCCTCCTGGTTTTGCAATGAACATGCTGCAATGTGTTAATGAGCTTCATAATCTGATATGTGCAACATATGATCACTACGAGGTGGTGGCGGCATTCACAAATCCTTGGCAACGGTAACCTCCATCTGTGGTGAAGAGAAGGAAGAATTCCTGCAAGCATACTAAGGTGAGAGTTCGGCTTTACTATGGTTTTGATCTGTATGTTGATATGCAATTAAAAATTAAAAACAACTTTCACCTCATCCACTAGGTTAAGGGCTAACTCCACTTAAATTGGCTAGAGAGAAGGAAAACCACTTCCTTGTCCCTTTTCGAGATCACCCCATTTGTTAGTTGTGTAAGAGAGAATGTCCTTATGTTAAACTTAAGTGGGCACAGCGAGCTTGATGTAACTAGCGGCCGTACTGCCGCTGAACCAGCACCACCGCTTGTACAGGGGACCACAGAGCCTTTTGATTCCAGGGCTCTGTCTGTGGTGCAACGAGAGTGGATAAAAACAGCCGTGCTCACCGGGGCTCATGGGCAGCCTCGTATCGGCATTTATTTTGAAAGCGCTTCCATCTATGGACTGAAATGAATGACTCTGTCTCCCATAATGCAACGCCCATCTCATTCAAAGTTGCCAATTTTGGCTGGCGATAGGAGCATATTTAATGAAAGGCAGGCGGAGCCAACTAAGTGCTTGTAGGCTGCATTTCCTTAGAAGAAGAGGGAACTCGAAACGCGTCGGACTGCGGCCTCATGCAACATTTTCTGGTGAAGGCGACTGTTTGTACCTACTAATAAAGCTTTGGGGAAGCTCCTCGCTGTTCGAGTGCGGTTTACTTTATGGATATTCCCCACCGAGCTTGATGTAACTAGCGGCCTTCCTGCCGCTGAACCAGCACCACCCCTTGTACCGGGGGCCACAGATCCTTTTGATTCCAGGGCACTGTCTGTGGGGCAACGAGAGAGGATAAGAACCGCCACGCTCACCGGGGCTCATGGGGAGCCTCGTATCGGCATTTATTTTGAAAGCGCTTCAATCTATGGACTGAAATGAATGACTCTGTCTCCCATAATGCAACGCCCATCTCATTTAAAGTTGCCAATTTTGGCTGGCGATAGGAGCATATTTAATGAAAGGCAGGCGGAGCCAACTAAGTGCTTGTAGGCTGCATTTCCTTAGAAGAAGAGGGAACTCGAAACGCGTCGGACTGCGGCCTCATGCAACATTTTCTGGTGAAGGCGACTGTTTGTACCTACTAATAAAGCTTTGGGGAAGCTCCTCGCTGTTCGAGTGCGGTTTACTTTATGGATATTCCCCACCGAGCTTGATGTAACTAGCGGCCTTCCTGCCGCTGAACCAGCACCACCCCTTGTACCGGGGGCCACAGATCCTTTTGATTCCAGGGCACTGTCTGTGGGGCAACGAGAGAGGATAAGAACCGCCACGCTCACCGGGGCTCATGGGGAGCCTCGTATCGGCATTTATTTTGAAAGCGCTTCAATCTATGGACTGAAATGAATGACTCTGTCTCCCATAATGCAACGCCCATCTCATTCAGAGTTGCCAATTTTGGCTGGCGATAGGAGCATATATAAAAGGCAGGCGGAGCCAACTAAGCGCTTGTAGGCTGCATTTCCTTGGAAGAAGAGGCAACTCGAAACGCGTTGGACTGCGGCCTCATGCAACATTTTCTGGTGAAGGCGACTGTTTGTACCTATTAATAATGCTTTGGGGAAGCTCCTCGCTGTTCGAGTGCAGTTTACTTTATGGACATTCCCCACCGAGCTTGATGTAAATAGCGGCCGCCCTGCTGCTGAACCAGCACCACCCCTGGTATGGGGGTCCACAGAGCCTTTTGATTCCAGGGCTCTGTCTGTGGGGCAATGAGAGTGCTCACCGGGGCTCATGGGCAGCCTCGTATCTGCCTTTATTTTGAAAGCGCTTCCATCTATGGACTGAAATGAATGACTCTGTCTCCCATGATGCAACTTTTTTTACTAAACTGAACAGTTCCTTTTCTTCACAGAGTGCTCATTAGCACAGAGTCCCCTGCGTTTCCTCCCAGGCTCATGAGGCATTGAACTTCTGGATAGCTAGTATGCCATCTTCTTCACACAGTTTACACTAATTCCTTTTTCCTAAAAACGTTTACCAATGGTTTACAAGGAATAGTCCCACATAGTGTGTGTGCTTTATGTTACATGTTGTGTATGTCTAGTCTTTGTCCACTTGTTTACAGGAAAACTGCACTGGCACTATATAGTTTTTCTGGTTTTACTTAAACACTGTATATATCACTTTACAGGTCACGATCTTCACGACTGGAACAATTTATCTAGCTAAATGTATCTTTATACTTTGTGTTTTTTTCAGAAGGAGATAGAGATATTCACTTTGTCGCCTAACCAATTGAGCCTAATAGGCACACTACATATAAATGACACATAGTATTCCCTATGTTTTTTGACGGTATTAACTGTCTTCTGTGAGTAGGGTAGGGATCTGTGTACCCGCCCTGAAGAAGAAGCTTTTGGCTTCAAAACATGTTGACACAGACACACAAGAGGTGTCGTACATTAATACGTGAAACCTCCTTTCCACTGCTTTTAACAATAAAATCAAAGGGGTTTATTAAACTTTTTCTAGTCCTCATTTGCCAGGTAATTTTTAATATTCACTCACTAATCACTGTAGACCCTACCACTCACACACCCTCACACACTACACATAGTGGTTACATCAAGTGCTCCCGCGTATTCGTTGGTTAGTAGCACGCCGCGCTCCGTAGAGGAGTGCGAAGACCCCTATGATGAAGCATGACACCAAGGGCCCTTTTGGTGTGTGAGGGGTATTTTAAAAACACAATGTGCCTCCTACCACTGTAGGATCCACATCGCCCGCAAGACCATACATCGCTTTACACCTTTGAACTGTTGCGGGTGGATTCCTTTAGTTTAGTAATTATAACTAGGGGAGATTGAATCCACTCCCTGTGTCCCTCTGTACACTTCCTCTCTCCACTCCCTACTTTGATATTTCCCATAATGCAACGCCCATCTCATTCAGAGTTGTCAATTTTGGCTGGCGATAGGAGCATATATAAGAGGCAGGAGGAGCCAACTAAACGCTTGTAGGCAGCATTTCCTTGGAAGAAGAGGCAACTTGAAACGCGTCGGTCTACGGCCTCATGTAACATTTTCTGGTGAAGACGACTATTTGTACCTATTAATAAAGCTTTGGGGAAGCTCCTCGCTGTTCGAGTGCGGTTTACTTTATGGACATTCCCCTCCGAGCTTGAGATATATATGTATGTATGTATATATATATTCAGCATATGGTTCAAGTCGATTTCAGCAAAAACCACACTGCACTCCCAGGGGGATTGTTTCATTCGGCTTTTTTATTGATGAGTTCACATCTTTTTTTTTTTTTTTAGATTGTTTCATTCGGCTTTTTTATTGATGAGTTCACATCAACACGTTTCGATGGCCTCTCGCCACCTTGTTCACGATAATGAAAAACCATTCGTTCCTCTTTTTAAAACAGACATGTGACATACAAAACATAAATGAGGGACTATCAAATTATTTCATCAACCTGGTAAACGGTAGGTCAAAAGCTCCCGCCATTTTGGAATATGTTTCCATTTCAATGCCTTGTACTTATTCACTACAATGACATTATGAATAGTTATTCCAACATAACATTTTCATTGGCGTAAATTACTTGCAATTATTTACACATGCAATTTCTTAATCCTCTATGAATTTATATATACAAAAATAAAATCAAAACCTTGAAATTTTCCGATTTCTCAACCTTTTTAAAAGACAAACCGCAAGTGCTGACGATTATCTTCATTTGTTTATAAAGTGCTAGTGCTTGTTGATGTAAACATTTACACTTGATTTCAACTAAAGTGCCAGTGCATATATATTCTCTGTTTACAAAGTGCTAGTGCTTTCCATGTAAACAAATTGTCTTTATTAATCTATTTTAATAAAGTGCTAGTGCTTCAAGTAAATCAGTGTAAACTTTTAAAAGGTTAAAAAGGTTTTTGATGTATATATAATCTCCTACCTGACTACCATAAAATTTGTATAGCATCCTCTAAAAAACGAATAATTCATTGAATAAACGGCATCTCTTATTTTAATATTGATTCAGGTGGGAGTTTCATTGAACTTTTTCAGTTACTTTGACTATACATTTTTATTAGCAACTATTTCATTTCTTAGTATAGACAAGTGTGTAGATCTTCATCCACATTCAAACCCTGTGGTTCCCTGCAATCGAACTCCAAGATATAATAAGTTTCTAATTTACGGAGTTCCTTCTCTCGATCCCCTCCTCGTTTTTTCTTTGGGATTTCTGCAATACAGCTGTATTGTAGACCTGTTGGATCACTCTGATGGCACCTTTCAAAATGTCTTGCGATTGGATACGTTCTATCCTTATTTACAATCGCTCTTCTGTGTTGCAGTACTCGTTGGAACACTGGTAAGGTGGTACTCCCTACGTACATCTTTTGGCAGGGGCATTGTAAGGCATAAACCACAAAACTGGATCTACACGTTAAAAAGCCTCTAATTTTAATAGTTTTATTAAAAGATGTTTTAAAATGGCTCCGATTCACTCCATGCTGGCACGCCTTACATTTAAAACATTTCCTAAAACCCATTTTCTGTGTCAGCCATGTAGGCGGTCCCAATTTCCTACTTTCAATGTATTCACTGTTTACAATTCGATCCTTTAATGATTTGGATTTGCGAAAGGTAATCTCAGGATGCTTTTTCATCTTAGGACCTAGTATTGGATCGTTTTTCACAAGATGCCAGTGTTTATTGAAAATCATTCTGACTTCTTTGTGATTTTTATTAAATTTAGTAATAAATCTGCAATCACTTTGTCCTTGTCCCAGGTTCCTCTTTTTCTTTTTCTGTTCAGTTTTCGAGGGTTCAAATAAAACTTTTTTCCTATCTAGTTTTCTTGCTTTTGAGGCTGCCCCTTCTATTATATCCTGTGGGTAGCCTCTCTGTAGGAATCTTTCGCTCATTTCCTCTTCAATTCTTAGGTATTCTTCAAGGCTGCTACATGTTCTCCTGCCTCTATAAAACTCACCAAAGGGAATACTTCTAATTAACGGGGCTGGATGAGCGCTCCCCGCATGTAAAATTGTATTCCCTGAGGTGGGCTTCCTAAAAACAGTAGTTTCTAGTTTTCCCTCAGCAGCCTTTACTCTTACGTCCAAAAAATCTATACAGGATTTACTATGTTGTCCAGTGAATCTCAAGTTGAGGGTGTTACAATTTATCTCATTAATAAACACCTCAATTGATGCTTCCGTGCCCTCCCACAGCACAAAAACATCATAGATAAATCGCACCCACAAAAGTATGTTGTCACTCCAATGTTCTAAGTGTGGACCTCTGAGCACCTGCTCCTCCCACCAGCCCAGATGTAGACTGGCATAGCTGGGGGCGAAGCAGGTGCCCATCGCCGTTCCTTGTTCCTGTTGGAACATTTCTTCCCCGAACAAGAACATATTTTTGGTTAAACACCATTGCATCATTTCCAAAATCATTTCATTTTGTTTAAAAAACCTCAAAGGCCTCCTGTTTAGATAAAATTCAGTTGCTTTCAAACCCTCAGTATGCCGTATACTCGTATAAAGAGTAGCAATGTCAAGCGTTAATAACACCATACTGTTCTCATCCCATCTTATATCGAAAATACATTTTAAAAAATCAGTAGAATCCTTAATATAAGAGGTCAAGGTCTTTACTATAGGGTTTAAAAAGTAATCTATATATTTTGAGGTATTTTCAAAGAGGCTTCCACAAGAGGAAATGATAGGTCTTCCCGGTGGTGAAGCCACATTCTTGTGGACTTTGGGGAGCATATAAAAAACTGGGAGAATTGGATTATTTTGTTTTATAAATTTGTACTCATCCCAGTTCAATAAATCCTCTTCCTTCCAAACCTCTAATCTAGCATGGTATTTTTCTTTCACCAAAGTAAACTCTCGCATGTCAATCCTTTTATAGCATTCAGTATTATTTAATTGAGTAAGGGCTACTTTCTTATATAATTCTCGTCCCCATAATACAACGTTCCCTCCTTTGTCGGAGGGTTTCACCAACACACCATCATCTTTAATCAATTTCTCCACCGTTTGCTGTATGATTTCTTTTTGAGGATCTCTTTTCTTTTTCTGATCCGCTAAGTTACTATACAGTAATTTCAGATCCCTCGTCACGTTTTCAGAAAAAATTTCCAAATTATCTCGCGCTGTTTGTGGCAAGAATTTAGATCGTGGTCGAAACGGTGTGTGGTCACTACTCAATAATCCAAATGTGTCTCCTTCATTCAAAGTTTCTGTCTGCGAAGAGTCTGTGGAAGGACAGTCATTTTCATTACACAGTTCCATTAAATCGCCAAGAATTGCAGCATCCAAGGTATTTAAGCCACTCGAATTCGTAGTTTGAACAGTTTGTGACTGATCTGTAGGGGTTCTGTCAAGTCGTTTATTCGCAAACATTTTGGTAAGTTTTAATTTTCGCACGTACTGATACAAGTCCATTCTACTATGGGGATAATTAAATTCATTATCATCACAGTATGATAACCCCAGTTCTAACACAGATTGCTCTTCTGTTGTTAGATTAATGGTGCTCAGATTTATAATGGTCTTGTTTGTGGTTACTTTGTTGATTTTTTCATGTTTGAGCGCATTGAGCGTTTTACTTGCCAATCTGGTGCTCCTCCTGTATCCTTCTCCTCCCCTTCTCTGTTTCCTCTTCCTGCACCTCTTCCCCTTCCGCGGCCCCTCGAAGGTCGGTGGTCTGTCTGCAGTTCCATTTGTAAAAAACGGAATTCATCTGTCACCGCCAGACGAATATCACTTTGCCCCTTCCTTCTATCAGGTTCCTGCTCCTGTTCCGAGCCTGTATCGGAGCTTAACTCACTGCATGAGGCCTCTTGTAGTGTTGCAGTCCCACTTTGGATTTGTTTCCGTCTAACGGAATCACATTTTTTGGCAAAAGTGTATATTCTTCCTGCCTCATAATCGAGTCGGTCACGTGTGAATTTTGTGGCTTTTCTATCCTTGATGCGCTTCTCATATTTTTCTAGCCGTATTTTAAGATCTGTTTTAAATTTCTCTATTTTTGCTTTCTCAACATGTTTCCCAAAGATATCATTTAATTCCTTGATCTTCTCCACCACTTCCCCATGCTCTTTATCAGCATACTTCAACAATATGCGCATCATGTTGGTCGAGCTGTTCGCACTGTTCTCTGCCCATTCGCTCAACATGTCAACATGGGGATTCTCATACGTTGGCGTAATCATAATTCGTAGTCCTCTTGGGACTCTTCCTACTTGTAAATACTGCCTTAGGGAGGCCACCTCCCACCAACGAGATATTTCTCTTTTTTTTAATTTCTCAAAGTCATGTAACTGTTTAGTCAAATCATTAACTCCTCCCACATTTGAGACATTACTGTTTTTCTCTTGCGTTCTTGGTATGTTTTCAAAGAGCTTTTTTGCTTCTTCTTCGCGTGCCGCATATTCCTCATCACACATTTTATTGCTGATGTATTCCCCTAGTTTCTTCACACTGCACTTATAATCACGGAAAGCCTTCTCGTGACAGTTCAGTATGTCCAATTCGACTCCCGAGCCCTCCCAATTTCGCCACGCTTACCGGAGCCTTCTGTCGGGTGCTTTGCTCTCCTTCCGCAATCCTCCGATCGTGAAAGTCGACGAAAAACTTCTCCCGGTTTCTGGTTCCTCTTTGTAAATAACTGGCGAAATTCAAACGGGTTTGCTCAGGGGGCACGCCTGTCTTCAAACATATATATATATATATATATATATATATATATATATATATATATATATATATATATATATATATATATATATATATATATATATATATATATATATATATATATATATATATATTATAACTCAAAGTGCCCAAGCATGTCTGGAGGCACACACCGCTGCTGTCAAGCGCTGAAACACACCAACGGTTGAATTGAAATACAGCAACCAGCAAATTCGGGATTACAGTCTTTTCGCCGACGCGTTTCGAGGATGTCACCTCTTCTTCATGGGCGACTGCATTATAAAGTCAATTTCGGAACGACCAGCACACCATTTTGTAGAGTCCCGCCCTGAGTGGGTGTTGCTAAGTGCACAGGAGGATGCTGGTACAAGTAGTTTATACCCTAAGTGGGGTTCCGATGACTTCTTTTCAAAGTTTACCCTAAGTAGGGTTCCGAATGAACCGGAACCCCACTTAGGGTATAAACTACTTGTACCAGCATCCTCCTGTGCACTTAGCAACACCCACTCAGGGCGGGACTCTACAAAATGGTGTGCTGGTCGTTCCGAAATTGACTTTATAATGCAGTCGCCCATGAAGAAGAGGTGACATCCTCGAAACGCGTCGGCGAAAAGACTGTAATCCCGAATTTGCTGGTTGCTGTATTTCAATTCAACCGTTGGTGTGTTTCAGCGCTTGACAGCAGCGGTGTGTGCCTCCAGACATGCTTGGGCACTTTGAGTTATAATATATATATATATATATATATATATATATATATATATATATATATTTATTTATTTTTTTTTTTTTTTGCAATTGCAGTACATTGATCTTAGCGGCAACACTATGCTGGTCTGAGTGTGTATTTTTCGCTTGGGTCATATTTATCACTTGATTTGGTATTTGCATTATGTATTCATTCCATGACCTGTGCAACATGGCGGCCATTTTCATTCACACAGTCCTGTTTCTATTTTGAATTTTCTGTAGTGACGTACCTGTTGTATATAGTCGCAATGTGTGCTCTGATGCACGGTTTTCATGTGAGCAAGGCTGCCGATGCAGTCGAAACGCGTCGTGGAATAAACCTGGTCACCATCACTCGTTGGTTGTGCTGTTTACTTGCCTGAGAGCGCACTGAACTTTTGGTATATTGGATATATATATATATATATATATATATATATATATATATATATATATATATATATATATATATATATATATATTCACTGAAAAAACCATAGGTTTCAGGGGTGTTATAGTTAGCTGGACTTTTCACTTGTACAAAACCATTGAAATTCCCCCGTTATAGTTAGTTCAGCTAACTATAACTCGCGCGCCCGCAATGCACTGCTGATGACGTCACATATTACATCACTCATGACATGGTCAGTGACATCACTCATGACATCACTGATGACATCTCAAATGACATCACTGATGACATCATCCAGTGAATGTGTGTTTTTCTGAAAATTAAATATGTTTTATATATGTATATCTCAAGGTCGATGGAAGAATAAATGGGTATATAAGTGTCTAAATGGATGATTTGTTTTTGAAAAATTGATTGTGTAACTGACTGATTAAGTGTATCATAGTGAATACATGGCTTAGTGAGTAATGTTTAAATATGTAAATATCTGTATCAGTCTCTCACTTTGTGTATAAGTGGCTGCATGGGTTGGTGAGTAGCTACATGGGTGTCTATATAGGTTATTAGTTGGTTTTTTGAGTATCAGTCTGAGTGTCTGCATGGTTCGGTGGGGGGTATTACGTAGTGCATAGGTGCATGAATGAGTGACTCACTGTTTGTATGTGTTGAACACAGCATGTGTGCAGGACTGTATGGGTGGATGAGTGTGTGTATGGGTGTGTTAGTGAGTGAATGACTGTCTCAATAGTGTCTTTATGAGTAACTACATATGTTTTAAACTAGTATATGTGACTATTGGTGTATATATGTGAGTATATGTGAGAGTGAGAGATTGAAAGAGTTCCTGTATGAATAAGTATGTGTTTCTATAAGTGATTGTTTAAAAGACTAAGTATGTGTAAGTTTCCGTAGAAGTAAGTATGGTGGTGTGTGTATAACTGTATATGCAAGTAAATGTATGTTTGATTCTTTATTAGCATGAGTGACTATGTGTGTGAGTAACTCTATGGATGAGTGGCATTGTGTAACAGGATGTATAGGTGTATGAGTACATATGATGAGTGAGTACATGTATGAGTGACTGTATAGGACTGTTGGTGAATGAGTGGATGTGTATGTGGATCTTAGAATTACTGAAGAGGTTGTTGTAACTGGTATTGGTATGTCCATTGTTTTGAAAATTTTAGTCTCTATTTTGGAATGTGTGTATCAAAGGTTATATTAGGGTGAGAGGAGGTCTGCCACTCTATCACAAGGATGATGTCATCAGTGATGTCATCAGTGATGTCATTTGAGATGTCATCAGTGATGTCATGAGTGATGTCACTGACCATGTCATGAGTGATGTAATATGTGACGTCATCAGCAGTGCATTGCGGGCGCGCGAGTTATAGTTAGCTGAACTAACTATAACGGGGGAATTTCAATGGTTTTGTACAAGTGAAAAGTCCAGCTAACTATAACACCCCTGAAACCTATGGTTTTTTCAGTGAATTTCTGAGGTTTTTTAAATGCTAATTCCTAACTATAACGTGCCTGAAACCTATGTTTTTTTCTGTGAATTTCAAAGGTTTTTTAAATGCTAATTTCTAACTATGCCTACAGAGATAGGACATGTGAAGAAAGAAGAAAAAATGCACAGAAAGAAACAAAAGAAGTGCAGAAAGAAGCAACAGAAGTCCTCAAATACGAAGATAAGTGCAGGAAGAAGGATAACGTGCAGAAAGAACAAAAAGAAGAGCAGAAAGAAGCCTTGTTGCAAAATCATCCTGTACCCTCAACTTTTTCAGACGGATACTGGTGGTAACTGAGTCTGACTAACCAGTCCTAGAGCCAGTGCTATGTTAAAAGACACGTAGAATACAGTGAAAACACCTACATACACTAGGGAACATTATGCGTTGGGGTCCCCCTGTGATTAGCATGACCTCCTCTGTAAGCCCCTAGTGTATAATAGGGCATGGGGATTAAAACTACCTCTTAAAACAGGCCACAGGGCGTTTTTGCACACGTTAACTCAGGCCCCGTCCCCTCCCTTCACCACTGTGTAAACACGCCCTGTGTCCATTTTTAGTTGGGAGATTAAGTTCATTTGAATCCTGAGGGTCCCTAGGGTCCAACTAGCCCACTAGGTACCTCCAGTAAGTGCCACAGAGCTGCGTTGCAGAGAGGTGTAAAAAGTGGCACGGCCTGGACCACCTCTCTGCAATGCAGCTCAGTGGCGCTTACTGGAAGCACTTGGTGGGCTAGTTAGCCCCCAGGGGCCCTCAGTATTGAAGGGAAATTATATCCCCAATTTAAAACGTGCCATAGTGCGTGTTTGCACACGTCACCTCAGGCCCCGTCCCCTCCCTTCACCACTGTGTAAACGCGCCCTGTGGCTGTTCTAAGTTGAGAGATTAAGTCCCCCTGAATCCTAAGGGTCCCTAGGGTCAAACTAGACCACTAGGTACCTCCAGTAAGCGCCACAGAGCTGCGTTGCAGAGAGGTGTAAAAAGGGGCTTGGCCTCAGAACACCTGGCTGCAGCGCAGCTCCCTGGCGCATACTGGAGATGCCTGTTGGGGGCGCGTTTGCAGAGTGCTGCACGGAGGGGGCATGGCCTCCGGCATGATGCCAGTCTTTTATTTATTTTAGTTTTTTAAGAAGGGGGGCTGTTTGGTTCCCCTTCTTATTCTAATTTATTGGCCCTGATGACCCCATCCCCCAGGGCCAGTCTCCTAATGATATTTTTTTGGCCCCAATCCCCAGGGCCGGCCACTGTTTTTTATTATTTTTAAAAAATATATATTTATAGACACACCTAGGACATGCTGGACAAACCGTACGTACCTATCACCATGACGATTTGCGTGATATTCATTAAAAGGCGACTATGCATGCAATGAATCCACGTGGAATGTATTTACACCACTAGTGAAGCTCTGACATGTCTGATGCCCTACCGTGCCTAATCCTGGTAGACACCCTTGTCGTTTATTTATACAAACATGGGTAGCTATTGACGGGCACATTTAATACACATGCACACCAAGCCATTCAAAGGGGATTCGACAAAAATTCGACCAAAACTATGCAAGAAACCCCCCTCACGGTTAATAAAACACACATCCACTGCCGGATGTGTAATACTTTTTATTTTACTCTCTGGAAAGGGGACGAACATCACTTGAGAGTCACAGCGTGCTCCTGACAGAGCCCAATGCTGTGTTACACCCACCATTGCCTGCCGAGTGCCACACACCTCTGTGTTGTATTCCACTAGCTAGTGCATATGCTATGACACTCTCTAGCCCATTTTGTCGCGGCTTGACTTCGGGAACGCACTATTTTTGGGCGCCCCAGAAGCAACTTTCAAAACCCTTCAGCAGGTGCAGAATGCAGCAGCGAGGGTGTTAATGGAAGTGCCGCGTAGACAATCAGCTGCCCCCGCCCTGAAAGCGCTCCACTGGCTCCCTGTTAAGGAGCGGGTGAAATTTAAGGCGCTATGTACGGCCCATAAAATCTTGTACGGCAGGGGCCCTTCTATTCTGTCTTCTATGGCACGCCCCTACAAGCCCACACGCCCACTGCGCTCGGATCAAAGACATCTGATGCAGACCACAAGAGTAAAAAGAGCTCGCTCCGGGGGCCGACGCTTCTCGGTGCAAGTAGCGTCACACTGGAATTCCTTGCCCCTTAAGATCCGCGCTGAGCCCAATATCCTGCACTTCAGGAAACTACTTAAAACACACTTATTTCCAGTGTAGGATTGAGTAATAGCCTTTCGTGTCTGTGTTCACAGCGCCGGGATGCCCCTGGGTAACTGCGCGCGTTACAAATTTTATATAATAATAATAATAATAATGTGCACTGTAACACCACCCCGTGAATATGTCATGCCACACTTGTCTTCGCACGGGTTATATTGCCCCATCTAACGTGCCTTTCTCGATGCCTATGTTATAACGCACAGTGCTATGCCATACATATTACAATCTGGGATCCATATCTTTGTCACAGTGCATATGCAACGTTACACTCCCCAGCACATATTTTATATTACAACTTTAGAGACTAGTTAGGTTACACAACACTGCCCTGTGCATATTACACTCCAAGGCGCATATCGCATAGCACGCGCTAGTGCCTGTGCTATCTCGCGCTCTCCAATGAATCTGTCATTGCGCACAATGTATTGCATATTATTTTTCACGCCCGGTTCATCTTATATCACACTTTTTGGTGCATAGTTTATACCATACACTATATCTAGTTTTCATTTTCAATCGTGCTCTCAGGACTATGTTCTATATAACACTGTGTTCACCTACCCTTTTCACGGGCATTACATTTTGCGATAGGGGGTGGAGGGTCAGGGGGTGTTTCTGCCAAGTGAGCCCGGAGTCACAGTCACAAACGTCCTCTTCTTCCTGAATAAAAGTGAGATTATGCTGCATACTTGTTCATATTTTAAGTAGTTCGCACAGACACAATGTTTTAAAAACAATAAAGTTCCTAATACCCGCCTTCTCTGAACAGTTAGCTTGCTGCCCCATCCCCTTCCTCCCTATCCTCTGTTGTGTGAATCCATGGACTAGCCTCCTCCCTCCTGCCATGCATGGTCTGATGTGCTGCCACTGCCCTCAATTTAGTATGATGTACCAGTCCACTCCTCCTGCCCTCCATTGCCCAATTCTATGCCCCATCATTGACCTCCTGCTTAAACTCTGTGCTTAGCTTGCTGCCCCTATTCTCCTTCCCCCTGCCCTCCGATGTCTTTGTGCATGCCCCTGCTCCATCCTTTTTGCCCACCATGTCCCATGGACCTGCCACTCCTATCTACTCTGAGTGTTCTGTTGAGCTGCCACTCCCCTCCCACCTGCCTAGAATTGTCAGATGACTGTAACCTGTCCCTGCCACCTCTACCCTGCCTGTCCACATGCCATGCCCCTATCCTCTTCCTCCTGTCCTACATGGTCCATTGTACTGCCACACCCTTCTGCCCTCCCTGGTCTGTTGTGCTGCAACTGCTCCTCCTGCCTGCCCCGTGTGGTCTGTTGTGAGGTCCCTTCCCCTGAACTTTCTTGTCTGTGCACAGGTCCTGACCCTTCCTTCTATCCTCCATCGTCCTTTGTGCATGCCCCTCCACCCTCCTTCTTGCCCATCCTAGCCATTGTGCTGCCACTAACCCTCCCACTTGCCATGCATGGTCTTCTGTGCTGCCATGGCCCCTCCCACCTTCCCTGTGTGGTCAGTTAGCTGCCCCTGACCCCCTCCCACCTTCCCTCCATGGTCTGTGTGTATGCCATCACAGTCTCACTGTTGCTCTTCATGGTGTGTCTTGCTTCTAGTGCCCATCCTGCCTGACCTCCATGGCTATCTTGCTGCTCCTGCCCTGCCCCCTTGCTCCCAGCCCTACTCCCTCCCTCCTGGCTTGTCTGTTCCATTGTAATGCCCCTGATCCGTCCCTCCTGCCCTTTATGGTCTGTTATACTGCAGCTTTCTCTCCTGTCTGTCCATTATGGTCAGCTAGCTACCATTGCCTCTTGCCCCTCTGTTCTCTGTTGTCCATGTGCATGGTCCTGTCCCCTCCCTCTTGCTTTCTATGGATTGTTGTGCTGCACTCCCGTCCTGCATGCCCTGTGTGGTGTATTGTGCTGCTGCAAACCCTGATGCCTGCCCTGCAGGGTCAGTTTGGTGCACCTCTCCATGTCCCTCCTGTCCTCTGTTATCCAAGTCCATGACCCTATCCCATTTCCTTCCATGATCCAATGTACCATACTTGCGAACATTTTGAACTTGGTAAGAGGGAGATTTTGAAAAAAAACTGGGGTATTGATTTTCCCCTTTGAGTTACATTGAAAAAGAGGATATTGTAGACAGGAGACAGATCAAATAAAGCCCATTTGAGCTTAAAAACATTGGACGTTTCCTGGCTGAATCGGGTCTGTTGGCATGTATGGTTGTACTACCATTGCCTCTTCCTTCTGCCCACAATGGTCTATTACATTGCCACAGCCTTGAAGGAGGGTAGATTTTGTATCACAGGGGCCCCCTGGCCCGTTCTGTCCACACCTGAAGTATGAGACCCTTGTCCTTGCCCTGCCAGCTGCATTTGTAGGCCGTATTAAATTGACCAGCGGGTCCTGTGTTGCTATATAATTATCCTGAGACATCCTTACCACTCAGCCAGCATAAAACCCCTGTGTAGGCCCTTCTGTTCAATATGTAGGCCTCTTTGTTAAATTGACCATAGCTCTGCAATTTTAGTGTATAGCAGTCTGAAGGCAGGTCTGCGAGGCCTTCTGATCCAAACTAGTAGCCCCCACCCTACCCGAGTGCTCCGTGCTCGGTATCAAAGTTCAACATCCCCCTGAAGCTGTCGACATACAGTAGGCTGCATCCTGGACTGGTACTTGCTTCCTGGGCAGGTTTCCCGCTTTTAAGGAAGTGGCAACCGCAGAGCGTCAAGTTAGGAGAACTGAGGAGATTTTATACATGAATATATTGAATTCCCGTACAATACCCATTATTTTCTGCTTGCTCTATGGAACTTACGATAAGCGATTGGCCTGAGAGACTGACCTTTTCACCCAGTCCATTGTCAGCATTAAGTGGGTAAATGACGAAATGTCTGGTAAAATCTGCAGACGAAGCTTTTGGGTAGCATACGTAGGTAGATGTTGCGTGCAAAGGAGCCCACAAAATGATATAAAAAGGGAGCACCCACAAATATCGACGGACTACCTCGCCGTCTGTATGTAGGTTAACAGGCAGTGCAGGTTTTCCCCAAGAGCTGGGAGCTCTTGTCTTCCTTTGCTTAAAATGTCTTGCTCTGCTTTGCTTGAAGTATCTTATTCTATTTTACCTATGTGAAATGTCATGTTATGTTTAACCATTGTTCTCTTTACTTTTGCATTTAAAAGATTTTGTATTGTAATTGCAGGAATGCTTGCTCTAAGAGTAAACGTGAGTGTTCCTAGGTAACATTTTCCTTGGTGTAACTTGTTTCTCATGATGCATTTATAGATGTGTTTTCTCTCTCTCTCTGTCAGTACATTAATTGAGATACAGAGAATATTATGACAGCTGTATGATTATCTGGATTCTGTATTTTGTACTTTATGTCTCTATTCTGCGGTTTCTTTGAAGTTGCATCTTCTCATTAAACTGCCATTGTATTCTGCCTCCAATTCCATGTCTCATATGTCTGTTTTCTTCATTTTTGGAGCAAGCGTTCCTAGGCACCCCGGCACAAATTAAGGTGCCCCTTTTGTCCCTGACTCACTCTCCTGCTCAGTTCTGTGGTGGCTCCCGGGGATCTGGGGACCGCCCCTAGCTTCCTTGACCCGTAATAGATCTTCCCTCCAACAGCCTCTCTTGCAAGTCCTGTATTGTTGGTTTGTTGCCCCTGCCCCCCTTTCCACTGCCCTCCATAGTCTGTTGTGCTTCCACGGCCCTTCCTGCCTGCTCAGTGTGGTTAAATTGTTGCCTTTGCACCCTCCTACCTGCCTTCAATTTTCAGAGTCCGTGCCCCTGGCCTCTGCCTCTCAACAGTATCCTAATGAACAACTAGATTGCTAACATTCTATATTTATTACAAAAGTGTGGAACGCCTGACATCATCTTGATGTAATCAAAACTGTAATACCTAGAGCATTTCCTTTAGAAATTACATATATGAGAGGGTCTTATTGGCATCAAAATTATGGTTAGTGCTCTAAAAGACTAAAATAAGGACATATTTTCTGAGTTTTCAAATAGCGACAAAGCACTTTTAAATTATTTGTTATCTTTATGTTTTTTTATCCAGTTGACCACTTGATTAAATGTTGCACTTAGGGGAGAGGATGTGGTGTTACTTCCAGAACTGCAGACTTTGCAACTGGGGAACCAGGTTGAAGTTTCTGCTTCAGCTCGACATTCTGTGATTCTGGTCAAATCACTTAGTCTCCCCATGTCTACAACCAAAATGAATTTGTTCTTGTGTGATGTAACCAATGCTCATGTAAAGCACTCCAATACCTGACAAGTCTGCACTATATAACACTGCAAAAACACAAAATAATAAGTGTTTTGCACACGTCTGTCATTGGGCTATATTTGGGCTACATCTGGGTGATTTTGGGCTACATTTGGGCTCTTTTGTCTCCGGTGGCCATCTTGGGAGATTTATTTGTTATGAAGTTTCCTAATTTCCTCATGTACTGCAGTCTCCTCAGTAGGAAATGCTTTCCGTTTTTTACTTTGATTCCATCATGAAGGTATTCAGATATGTCACACATTTGCCATAAATTCTGAATGTTAGCACTCTAGTTGCTCATTAGATCACTGTAGTAAAACTACTGCACCATGGAAGTCTGCTCCTGGTATTAAAAGTGCATGTTTCAGTCTGCATGTCAGAATTTTTTAATGAAATAGAAGAGGATTTGAGAAGTCACTCAAAATGTGCCCTCATTTTCTTTCTTCAGCATTAATCATAATTTCTATGGCAAAATGAACCTCCTCATTGTGTTCCTTTTTAAATTAAATGTTTTAAGTGTTACCAGTTTATTCCAATCAAGATGGCTTCAGGTGTGCCTTACTTTTGTCATAATGAAGACAGTAAGCGCTCTAGTTGTTTTTAAGAACATTCTGGGACATTCTGTCATTGGGCTATACTTGGGCTACATCTGGGTGATATTTGGGCTACATTTGGGCTCTTTTGTCTCTGGTGGCCATCTTGGGAGACTTATTTGTTATGAAGTTTCCTAATTTCCTCATTTACTGCAGTCTCCTCAGTAGGAAATACTTTCAGTTTTTTACTTTGATTCCATCAAGAAGGCATTCAGATGTGTCACACATTTGCCATAAATTCAGAATGTTAGCACTCTTTTTGCTCATTAGATCACTGTAGTAAAGCTACTGCTCACCAGGGAAAACTGCTGCTGGTATTGAAAGTGCATGTTTCAGTCTGCATGTCAGAATTTTTTAATGAAATAGAAGAGGATTTGAGAAGTCACTCAAAATGTGCCCTAATTTTTCTTTCTGCAGCACTAATCATACTTTTTATGGAAAAATGAACCCCCTCATTTTGTTCCTTTTTAAATTAAATGTTTTAAGAGTTACCACTTTAATCCAAGCAAGATGGCTTCAGGTGTGCCATACGTTTATCATAAGTAGGACTGTTAGCGCTCTAGTAGTTCTTTGGAACACTCTGGGAAGCTGCAGTAGAACACAAAGGAATCAACTGACAGTCTCTGCCCTTGTTGGATGTACATGTTTTACTGAGAATGTCAGACTTCATTCTCACATGACTGAGAAAGATAATGTGAATTTACAGAAAATAAGCTCTCAGTTTAGCCTATAGATCACCTTCCAAACCTCTGTGGTAAAAGCATGAGAAAATATTTTTCTCTCAATCATGATATCCCAGCAGAAGGCTTTTTCACATGGTGAAATCACCTTAGAACATACCACAATTCCTAAAATGAGTATGGTACCATCAACAAATGATTTATAATGTAACTAAAGTCTTAAAACCTTCTATTAACTGCAATGCTTTTTAATGAGGTGCTATCATGTATATTGGTCCCAAGATGGCTGCCAACACTTCTTGGATGAAGTGCTGACAGCCAATCAGATCTCAGGATGAGATGTGTGGTTAGGCTCCGCCCACATATATATATGCTTTTAAATGCTATTTTCTCAGGAAATACTGAACAGATTTACACCAGACCTGCAAAAGGCACTTCCTTGACCTTATGGCTACCTCTCTGCCAAATTTCAAGTAATTCTGTTCAGCCGTTCGGGCTGTAGCTGTGTCTAAAGGTCCTATGGAAAAATGCATGGGGAAAACGCGTTTTGGGACCACCCTTTTTTCTCGGCCCCTGCTTGACAAATCCCCCCGAGACTTTCAGGGTAGGAGCGGAGCGTAGCGCCCCACCTATTTTGAAAATTTTGCGAGGATTCGTCGACCGGCGCCAAAGTTATTCCAAATAGAATGTTGCGGATTTCCTATGGAAACAGGGTCCTAACTATAACTACCTACTGGCGACCGCCAGTAGGTAATATATATATATATATATATATATATATATATATATATATATATATATATATATATGTATATATTATCTACTGGCGGTCGCCAGTAGATAGTTATAGTTAGGACCGAGTTTCCATAGGAAATCTCAAAATTCTATTTTGAATAACTTTGGCGCCGGTTGATGAATCCTCGCGAAATTTTCAAAACTAATGGGGCGCTCCGCTCAGCTCCTACCCTGAAAGTCTCGGGGTGATTCGTCAAGCGGGGGCCGAGAAAAAAGGGGGTCCCAAAACGCGTTTTCTCCATGCATTTTCCCATAGGACCTTTAGTCGAAGGTACAGCCCGAACGGCTGAACAGAATTACTTGAAATTTGGCAGAGAGGTAGTCCTCAGGTCAGGCATGTGCCTTTTGCATATATGGAGTCAATCTGTACAGTTGTTCCTGAGAAAATTGCAGTTAAAAGTACATAAATATCTATAAACGCGCACCGTACGCGCACCGTGCGCGCACCCATACGTGCACGAGCGTAATTCTGATTGGTGGTTACATGTCAGTCAACGTTCGAATCGGTCGAAATCAGGAAGTGTCGGCCGCCATTTTGTTTGTTTTGGGTGCGACACTGAAAAAGAGAGGTGGCGAACGTGAAAAGGGGGCAGGGTAGAGAGTTCCTGACACCCTAGCCTTTGTCAGGGGGTCCCTGAAGGACCCCGAAGGGTGAAAAAAACATTTTATTTTTTTTCAAAAAATCGCGGGGTGCGCGCACGGTGAAAAACCTTAAAAAAATATATATAATAATACATACATAACTTAGCATTTAAAAAACCGTACAAATTCACTTAAAAAACCATAGGTTTCACACACGTTATAGTTAGGAATTAGCATTTAAAAAACCTTGCAAATTCACTTAAAAAACCATAGGTTTCACACATGTTATAGTTAGGTGGACATTTCACTCGTAAAAAACCAATGAAATTCCCCCGTTATAGTTAGTTCAGATAACTATAACTCGCGCGACCGCCACTCTATCACAAGGATGATGTCATCAGTGATTCCACTGACCATGTCATGAGTGATGTAACGTCATGAGCAGTGGATTGCGGGCGCGCGAGTTATAGTTATCTGAACTAACTATAACAGGGGAATTTCATTGGTTTTATACGAGTGAAATGTCCACCTAACTATAACATGTGTGAAACCTATGGTTTTTTAAGTGAATATATATATATGTATGTATATCTCATGTGCAGCCACCTACTAAATGACACACCTTGTCTGTCTCGGTTTCTCAAGTGCATAAAGCGAATTACTTTGTGTGGTAAGTAGGGCAGAGCCTTTACATAAATCTACTTAAAGGACTCTTCCCGCTGATAACATTTGACTTAAATAACCATCCTAGAACTATCAGTGACCTTACTGTATAAACCCATTCCTATACCACTTCTATCGCGAGCTGTATACAGCTGTGACTGATTACCTCCATCAAACTGCCTCCAATATCTCCTCACTCTGACGACTTTATTATAGCCGGAGCTACTGACCTGTGATTTCCAGATTTCGGAAACACAGATGAAATTTGCTGGCTCAGAACTTTCATCAGACTGATTGACTGGTGTAAATAATTTATTCCAAAGATAATAACGCTTCACACTTTCTGACAGGCTTTCATCATGCATGGCTTGTGATAATCTTCCAGGTGACTAATATTTATCCTTCAGCTAAATGTGGCAATGTTGCAGCCACCCTTCCTTTGTCATTTATTAACTAGGTTGTGTAATAGCTTGCTCTTGAGAACATCGTTTGAGTTTTAGCCATCTGTGAAAGATTACAGTGCACAGCAAAATATTCATATATTTCCTGCTTAGTTCCTTGAGTCGTGAAGCCGGGGCAGCAATTACGTGTAGATAGGCTTGGTGGGCGCCGCCTTCAAGTGCTGCTTGTCACTTCTGTGGTTTATCCAACAAATGCAAAAAGAACTGTTGATGGGCAGAATGCAGAACAATGTCATACATTCATCCCAGTACAGAGATCTGGGCCTAAATCCATAGTTTTTTTGCTCACCACGCCATTCCAGTTTGGACCCAGCCATATGCAAATCAGTCTTAACCCTGTGCCCTATGGGAACAGTCCAGCCCGAACTGCCAGGCCAGGTCCTCCCTGGACTGTAAACAAGCATCCTAGAACCGGTTTCGGGGTTTCACCCCTCTTCAGCCAGGATAGCTTGATTCCAGTGGCATGGAGAGCACGGGACTCACGTCTGAGCATACCCGTCCCACTCGGGGTGACAAATGCAAAAAGAACTGTTGATGGACAGAATGCAGAACAATGTCATACATTCACCCCAGTACGGAGATCTGGGCCTAAATCCATCGTTTTTTTGCTCGCCATGCCATTCCAGTTTGGACCCAGCCATATGCAAATCAGTCTTGACCCTGTGCCCTATGGGAACAGTCCCAACTGCTGGAAGGGTATGCCCAGACGTGGGTCCCGTGCTCACTTCGCCACTGGAGTCAAGCTATCCTGGCTGAAGAGGGGTGAAACCCTGAAACCGGTCCTAGGATGCTTGATTCCGGTCCAGGGAAGACATGGCTTGGCAGTTCGGGCTGGACTGATCCCATGAGGCACAGGGTCAAGACTGATTTGCATATGGCCATGTCTGAACTGGGGTGGCGTGGTGAGCAAAATAACGATGGATTAAACCCAGATCTGTGACTGGGGGTGAATGTTTTGCCAATGTGCAACATTCCGTCTATCATCTTGTGTGTTTTGCTGTTCGCCCTATGTGGGAAGGGTATGCCCAGACGTGGGTCCCGTGCTCACTACGCCACTGGAGTCAAGCTATCCTGGCTGAAGAGGGGTGAAACCCCAAAACCGGTCCTAGGATGCTTGATTCCGGTCCAGGGAAGACATGGCTTGGCAGTTCGGGCTGGACTGTTCCCATGAGGCACAGGGTCAAGACTGATTTGCATATGGCCATGTCTGAACTGGGGTGGCGTGGTGAGCAAAATAACGATGGATTAAACCCAGATCTGTGACTGGGGGTGAATGTTTTGCCAATGTGCAACATTCCGTCCATCATCTTGTGTGTTTTGCTGTTTATCCAACAAAACCAGTGATCACACAAAGGTAAAACTGCCTTGAGGTTTGCTAGATTTGGTAGCTAGTCACTATGTTTTGATATGTGCATGATGTCGCATTTTCTATAAAGACTTTGTGAGACAAGTGTGATGGCACTATGTTATATATAATTGGGGGCAAATGGCACGTTATGTTACTATGCAGTTCAGGGCTTTGGTTACAATGAAGTTACTGAATGGAAGTGACTGTGACTATTGAGTCTCCTACTACTGTCCCAAGGTAAACCCCTCTTTGACGATAGTATACATAGAACACACAAACGGTGATAGGAGGCTTGCTTGCAATTTTTCTAACCACTGGTAATTGCATGGGTGTTATTCCAGCACATCATTCCTTGCCCATCAAGCCACCTCTGTTTGGACCTAGCCATATGCAAATCAGTCTAGACCCCACTCCAATAGGAACAGTCCAACCCAACCTGCTAGGCCAGGCCCTGACTACACACAAGCAACTCAAGTCCGGTTTCACCCTGAATGAGGCTCATCAGTCGGGTGTAGCTTGGTTCCAGTGGCACAGCGAGCATGAGACCCATATCTGGTCATACCCTTGCCACTTAGGGCTATACATCAAACACACTAAAAATGAGGAGATTAATGCATGCAATTTGTCTAACTACTGGCAATCACTTGGGGTAGCATTCCTTGCCCACCATGCCACCTCAGTGTCAAGTGGCACTAATGGCTAGGATGTGCCCAGATGTAGGTCGAAGGCTCACCAACATTGGAACACTTTTTGCCTACTTTAGATTTGAATCTTGCCTTTGTGGAGTGGAAACCTCAACAAGTAGTCCCCTACTGCACTCGAAGGGCCTCATTTACTACAAAAGGACACAGCGCCGCAAGCCACTTTGATGTGCCAAGCTGCATCATTTTAAAAGCACAGGGATGCATCGTATTAACAAGAATACAATTAATCCATGTGCTTTCCCCTGTGCTGGTGCACAATTGGCTGTCATGCGCCAGCACAGGCGCCCTTGCGTCATGTTGCAAGGGTGCCTGCGTTGTGGGAATGCTTGTTTTTGTACAGGAAGGGAAACCTTCCCGCCCCAAATCAATTATTGATGGCATTTTCAGAATGCAGCATGCATAGAAAGAGGAGAAAATATTGATGCGCCACTCCTATGGAGGCATAGGATTCTGACGCATTCCGAGCTTTACCAAACCTTGTAAATCTGGGAATGTGTCCGGTTCCATGGATGTTTCGTGGGAACGGCAGAGCAACGCTCATGGAATGCCCCTTCCACACAGAGTAATGCGTGAAAGGGGCCCATATTTACAAGGCCATAAAAAGTCACGCAGGGTGACCTTGCGTGGCCTTGTAAATATACTCCAGCACACTGCGCCACTGGTGCATCAAGAAAAGGGATGCCTCAGCGGCGCAATGGGCTTGTAAATGAGGCCCTCGGTCCGCACATTTTTCACGTTTTTGTTTCCGAATATCAGTAGATCAGTGTTTCTTTAAGGCTGCCTCTTGATAAACAGTCATCACATCCTGTGAAAATAGTGTTGGCGCACACAGAGCGAGTGCAAGAAAGGTGGAAGGAACCCCGAGAGGGTGGGTGCTGCTCCACCCACTGGCTGAGCCTTGATGTAAATGGCACCGAGTGGTGACCATCGCCGGCTGTGTTTCTTTCCTGCTTCTTGAGCTTCTGAGGCGGCCACAGCTGTGAACGGAGGCCAGTGCCAGCCGGTTCCCATGATCTGCCAGGCTACAGTACTTGAATCATCATTTTTCTTATTTTAGTACTATCCTGTGGCCAAAAACAGCACATTTTTGTGGAAAGGCCTGTTGTTAACGACAGTGACGTTAGTGCCCCTTCAAAAATATTTATGACTCACCAAGATGAATTCCACACACAGGCGGTTTATTATTCACGCACAACTCATCAGCGGCGAGGGATTCCCTCCGTTAATGGTCTACTGGGGGGTGAAGGCCTGAACAGAACCCCAGAGACTCTGTCTTTGGCCAGTGAATCTTTCCTTCAGGAAGCCTTGCCCAGGCCCAGCAGAGAAGCCTGCATTACTGCTATGAGTCCCTGAAAGCCCTGCTGCTGGCCCGGCAGTCACGCCAGGGTGAGGCAGCATCAAAACACGGAGCTTTTGGGCAGCAGTGGTACCACTTTGATATGTCTGAGGTTAGAAATGCAGTTCTTGAGGACAGCGGGGTGCTCTAAGATGGAAAGTAAATTGCAAGATATTGCAGAAAGACATTACTTGCTTTACTAACACACCGCGTGCACAATGCTGCTGTGTGTGGACGTGGACCCGTCTGCTCTCAGATACAGGGATTTCAGCCACTGCTGGACTGTGCATCAGGGGAGATGATGTCAGGGGAACAATTGCAGCCCGTGTATGGACGTGCTGCAGGGTGCAGGCCTGCGTCCCGGTAGCACACACGCTGTCAGCAGTGAAACACGTGGCAGTCTGCAGCCAAACACAGGGAAAGCTGTCAGTAATGTCATCTGGCATGACTTCTCATCAGCCAGGCCTGCTTCAAGATGCAGTGTATGCTGTCACTGTTACCACAAATGGAAGGCCTGCTTCCAAATAAAATGTATTCTGCACGTGTATGCACATGGGGCAGGCCTTCTTACAGGTGCAGTATGTGCAGCTAGTGCATGACACACATCATACCTGCTTCCATGTACAAGGCATAATATCACTGCTTGGGCCTGGTGCATGTGTATTTGAAGGTACAGAGCATGCAACACATTAATTTATATATGGCAGGCCTTCATCCAGAGATAATACAAGTAGTCAGTCCTGGCCAACCCACTGCTGCACATGGCCAAAGGCCATGGGCAGAGTAGGGTTGGCTAACTGCAGGATGGTTGGCCACAAGGCCTGGCTGCTGTGAGGGGTTGGATGCTTCTGGGTGGGTTGGTCACAGGGCCTGGCTGCAGGACAGGTCCTGAGACAACCCGCTGCTGCGCACGGCTGAAGGCCATGAGCAGCATTGGGTAGCTGCCTGCAGAGGGCCTAGGCCCTACAGCGAACCCCGTAGCTAGGGGTTGGCTTCCTGTGGGTGGTTGGAAGCAGAGCCTGGTCACAGGCCTTGCACAGCGGGGTAGCTTGGCTTTATGTGTGGTAATAAAATATTATTTTACGTTAAATAACCCTTAAAAATTCACTGAAAACAACAGAGGGCAAAGTAATGCTATAGTTGGTGAAATGTTAAGTAACAACATGGCAGGGAAAGAGATGAAAACTCCGCTTCCAGCAAGTGGGAGCACTTTCTCACAGCGCCTGCTGAGTAAAAGCAAACACCCATCTCCTGAGGGTGGGCACCTTCGGGAGATAGCAGGATCCAGCCCTCAGGGTTGGCGGTCCCCAGGGCCATATATGGCTCCAGGAGGGAGGCAGCATGGCCCACTCCTTTCTTGTGCATGGGCCTAGTGGGTCTGCGTAGCCCCATCTATCTATTTTTTTATATATAGCACTAAGGAGGTGATGGTCCCCAGGGCCTGGGGGGGGGGTGGCGGGACCGCGTGCCCCTGCATTAACATTGACATGAGCCCCATTGAGGTGCTGTTCCCCGGGGCATAAATAAGCCCTTGGAGGGGGGCCCCTATGTGCCCCCCTCCATTAAACAAAAAAATCTCTGCTTGACCAAGGGACCTGGCCCACACAGGGGCAACATTGAAAACAAGCATTGGAGACTAAGCTTGTTTTAAAAGAAATGCCCGTGATATTCACAAATATTTGTGAAGTTCACATGAATTTAAAAACAAACATGCTTTTTTGCCCTGCTGGGGTGCCTGTGGGACCCTAGGACCAAGATTAGGAGGTTAGGGTATTCGTACCCAGCCTCTTTTTCTTTTCTTGTGTGTTTTTTGGGGGAAATCGGTTGGAGCCAAGTACCAAGATGGCTGCCAACAATTCCTGGTTAAAGTGTTGGCAGCCAATCAGAGCTCTTCAGATCTCTACACAAGCTCATCATTATTCGCGAAGGCTTCGCAGTCGTAGATAAACAATTTTGGATTTTCTTTAATTTCACAAAAACTGCTGAATGGATTTACACCAAATAACTGAATCTGTAACTGAACTGAAACTAAAGTGTGATCTGTGAACCAAAAGCTACCTTTCTGCCAAATTCAGTGTAATTTCATCCAGCAGTTCGGGCTGCAGGCGTATCTAAAGACTCTATGGGAATTAACATGGGAAATGCACTTTTTTTGACCCCCACATTTTTTTTCAGCCCCTGCTTGACGGAGCGCTCCAAAACTTTCCATGCACGACTAGAATTACAGACACACTTTATTTTGGAAAATGTCATGAAAACCCGTCAAGCGGCGCCAAAGTTATAGGCAAGTCAAAAAACGCATTTTAATATATTTATTTTTACACTTACCTGCGAAGTACTTATACATATCCACCTTGCCAGGATGTGAAAAGCCGCCCTTGGGAATGACTCTGATGCATTTTTAGGGCATTCTTTTACATTGCACATGGTTACCACCTAATCTGTATTTTGCAATTAGGAAATGATATGTACATGCTGTTAGCAAATCAAAAATAGGAAATTCCTATTTGCGATTTCCTATTTAGCGTATTACAAAATAAAGTTTCTACTGGGTAGAAATAGCATTGCGACTCGCAAAGGCCTTTGTGCATTAGTAACAGCAGTTTTGCATTTCTTTAATGGCCCGAAATAGCGAATTGGACCATTAAGAAATGCAAAATCATTTTGTACATTTGGGCCGAAGTCCTTTACCTAGTACCTGAGCAGTGGGCACTTAATGCAAGGGTAGTGAGTCCAGGACATGGTCAAAGGCAATGCCTTGCATCCATTGTGGATACTCTAGGCAGAGATACAGTGCCTGGCTAAAGGACATAACCATTGTGTACGTCAGTCATGAAACTGAAAGCTATATAATTACAAAACAACTAATTTAGTGTTCAGAGGGGTGTAAAAGAGCTGTTATTGGATCATATACTAATGTGTTATAAAAAGACATAATGTTATGGTTGCAATCGAAAACCTAAAATTACATATGGTTACATATACAGGCTCAACACACTGCTCGTCATTACACACGTGTTATTACACACGTGTTATCACACACGACATAAGAAAGGACATCATTGGTGGTGAAATCACCAGTGACATCATACTGGATGTGAATAACAACTTCATTGTAATCAACATTGTTACATTACAATTGAGATATAGTGGTTCCAAATGTTTGTGGAAGGGCTAATCTGTGTATGTCTGTGCTAGAACTACACATTAACAACTGTTAAGTAACTCATAACCAGAGATGTACATAATGGCAGATGATTTCCAGGAAATTTATAAACACACAGGTGCACAGATTTAAACCCCAGGTCTTACTTACAGAAGAACACATACACACAGAGTCTAGAATTCATAATGCGAATAATAAGAGTTCCACAAACAAACATAGAAGCAGATGCACATCCACCCATCCCCAAATCAAAGAGATACAGAGATAAATAGTCCCTGACACACACAGAGACATCAACACTGACATAATGGACCCACCACCTAAATTCATTATGACAGGCAGAACCAGGAGATGCATGGTTAGACTAGCTAACAGTTCTGTGTTTTATTCCCACAGAAGAGGATGATGAGCTAAAAAGCCTCTATACATATATTACGAGAGGTTTCAGCAGTGTGCAGTTTGAAGCCAGAACCCCTATGTGAACGTATGCATATTAGTGATCACTACACGAAAACGACCGGGGTGGCGGGGGCTGTTTATGTATGTACTGTGCAAGAGGCATTTTTACACTATATTTTTGGGGCAAAGGCTGCCTGAAATGCTGATTTCAGTTAGACACCAGGATCCAGTTTGTTTTGACTGAGTTGAAGGAGTTTCTTGATAAGAATGGTACCAGGCTAAAGACCACACCATGTGTTCCTTGTGACACTGCGCACCAATATACTATTGAGAGAATCCAACAGAAATTAGTAGCTTGAGTCCCTGTTGTGCATGTAGGGGCCCTGTGTCTTTCAGCTGCGGGTTCCCATGTACTTTTGAAATGCTACTGGTATGAGTTGCTTGTGTCTTGGTTATCGTGTGGCAGGCCTTGTGATCCCCCAATGCTGCGGCTATGATGTGCCTTGCCTCTTCCACCTTACCCTGACCCAGCGTGCAGTCATTGGGTGGATGAAGTGAAGCACAGTGCTCCTCTTCCTTTGCTATAATGCATACTCAGATAAAGAAGGTGGAATATGTTTTGGCAGCAGCTTCCATCCAACAAGCACAGGAGGCTGAACTAGTGAACTGAAGCTAGATCCCTGTTCTGGCTGTGCAGGCAGAGATGGGTCCATGCATATTTGATGGGCCTGCCCTAGCAGTGTTCAGAAGTGCTTCCCCACAGATGGTATGGGAGTACTCTGCTCCCCTCCTTTTCCTCTGCCACAAATTGCTTATTCTGAGCTCCTTAATGGGACCTTGGGAAGCTGCTGTCTGTGATCTCTGCTCATCCTGTACTTATGGAACACGGAGGGATGATTCTCAACAGGCTCTCAGCCCCAGCCTCCTGGACTGGCCAGATCCCCCACCCCTGTAATGGAACCACAACAGACAGGGTAGTAATGGCGAACTGTGGGAGCCACTGGAACTTGTACTGAACCCAACAAGGCTCTAAACACTTGGGGTGGGAGTCACCGGAGCTAGGGAAAGTGTGTACCTGTATCGTGTAGCTTCCAACTTACTCATTCCAAACTCCTTCATTCGTACCCACTGGGTCCTAACTGATACTGCCAAAGTGTTGAAGACATAATGTGACTAATCAAGAAACATCGCACCCTCACTGAAGCCTTCTCTCGGTGCACCCAAGAAACAGGAACTGACATTCCGCCTCTTAATGTTTGGACAGAAGGTGACCTTATTTGAAGCATTTTGGGCACCATTTTTGATGTTTGTACCTGGTTACCACGAGATCCAATTTGATGGCAATTGCATTTCTTAAATGCCCTTTTTGAGACTAGTCGCAATTAGGAAATCCATTGTACATGCAGTTACCGAATCGCAAATAGGAAATCCCTATTTTACAATTCCCAATATGTGATTTTTACAAGGTAGAAATCGCATTTTGTGATGCCACATATGCCTTTTGTACATATGGAAAGGTAATTTTGCATTTCTTAACGGCCCGAAATAACGATTGGACCTTTAAGAAAAGCAAAATTGGTTCCTAAATATTGGCCACAGTGAAGTTAGCCAATGGCTGAAGTGTGCTGACCCATTGACCCATGCTACAGTGGACAGAAGAAAAATGGGACTCACACAATAACAGACACATGAGTGAAAAAGGCTGACAGAAAGCCCTTATCATAAAATATATAATAACATATATATATATAGCCGCGAGGGAGGCCCCACTGTACCGTGGTACAGTCCTGCTGCGGCGCCGCACGACGTGGCAGCATCGGAAACAGGTACGCCCAATGGTAAATACTGATGTGCAATACGAGTGGGGGAGAGGTTCCAACGCTGCCCACTGTGGATTATGGTGAAATTATGGGTCCAGTCACGACGACCCACTTGAGGAAGACAGCAGCACTACATGGTCCAGCAAGCCACGCGAGTGGATACGCCCATTGGGGCGGGGACAGTATATTTAGTGGCGCTGCAGAAACAGCCGTGACTGAACTCAATTTGAAAGCCCGCGGCCCTTGATGAAGTGCTCCGCACGAAACGCGTCGGGCAGAGGCTGGACTTGAATATAGGCAAAGTTCTTCTCAACTGTTTGTTTTGCAATTCCCCATTAAAGAAGTGGCAACAGCAACTTACCTGTGCGGGCTCCTCATTGCAGGCAACTCTGTTTGGTGGATGTTTGCGGCGCAGCCTGAGCCGCGAGGGAGGCCCCACTGTACCGTGGTACAGTCCTGCTGCGGCGCCGCACGACGTGGCAGCATCGGAAACAGGTACGCCCAATGGTGAATACTGATGTGCAATACGAGTGGGGGAGAGGTTCCAACGCTGCCCACTGTGGATTATGGTGAAATTATGGGTCCAGTCACGACGACCCACTTGAGGAAGACAGCAGCACTACATGGTCCAGCAAGCCACGCGAGTGGATACGCCCATTGGGGCGGGGACAGTATATTTAGTGGCGCTGCAGAAACAGCCGTGACTGAACTCAATTTGAAAGCCCGCGGCCCTTGATGAAGTGCTCCACACGAAACGCGTCGGGCAGAGGCTGGACTTGAATATAGGCGAAGTTCTTCTCAACTGTTTGTTTTGCAATTTCCCATTAAAGAAGTGGCAACAGCAACTTACCTGTGCGGGCTCCTCATTGCAGGCAACTCTGTTTGGTGGATGTTTGCGGCGCAGCCTGAGCCGCGAGGGAGGCCCCACTGTACCGTGGTACAGTCCTGCTGCGGCGCCGCACGACGTGGCAGCATCGGAAACAGGTACGCCCAATGGTGAATACTGATGTGCAATACGAGTGGGGGAGAGGTTCCATTCGCTGCCCACTGTGGATTATGGTGAAATTATGGGTCCAGTCACGACGACCCACTTGAGGAAGACAGCAGCACTACATGGTCCAGCAAGCCACGCGAGTGGATACGCCCATTGGGGCGGGGACAGTATATTTAGTGGCGCTGCAGAAACAGCCGTGACTGAACTCAATTTGAAAGCCCGCGGCCCTTGATGAAGTGCTCCGCACGAAACGCGTCGGGCAGAGGCTGGACTTGAATATAGGCGAAGTTCTTCTCAACTGTTTGTTTTGCAATTCCCCATTAAAGAAGTGGCAACAGCAACTTACCTGTGCGGGCTCCTCATTGCAGGCAACTCTGTTTGGTGGATATATATATATATATATATATATATATACATACATACATACAAGTTCAAACCTAAATCGAAGTTCTGTCCGCTGATGTTGAAAGACAACATAGACATGTTTCATGAGAAAGTTTCACAGGATTTGAGACTGTTGTATCAAAAACAGGTCAATATAAACAAGAGACATCATTACCATGATTTTTCTTACCATCAACTTATTAAGAAATTGCAATATAATGTGAATGTCATTATCCGCCAGTCAGATAAAGGCGGGAATGTTGTGTTGTGGCCGAGGGAAATGTATATGGAGGAGGCCCTCGGCCAACTCAACGACAGGGACTGTTATAAAAGATCAACAATGACAAAAGTCAAACTGGCCTGGAATCTGTTTCACACTAATCTACTGGCATGGAGGAGCACAGGTTTACTAATTATGGACGAGTTCAAATCCTTAAAAAATGATCACCCAGTGATGCCCATAGTTTATTTTATACCCAAAATCCATAAAGACAATACAAAGCCACCTGGTCGCCCCATCATTTCGGCTTGTAATAGCATCATGGAGAACGCCAGCAATTATGTTGACATTTTTTTCAGGACCATGTCAAAAACCTTCCTTCTTTTATCCTTGATACTGGTGACTTGCTACAGAAACTAGAGGGAATGACATGGCAATCTGACTACCTGCTGATTTCTCTGGATGTATCCTCCTTGTACACCAGTATACATCACAGGGATGGATTGAAAGCTATTGAGTATTATTTGTACACGAGACCCATCTGTTTTTACGAACATAACAGAATGCTGTTGTCTATGATTAACCTGTGCCTTGAAAACAATTTATTTTTATTTTCCAACCAAGTATTCCTGCAGGTGAGAGGTGTGGCTATGGGGGCTTGTTTCTCCCCTAGCTATGCCTGTCTGCATATGGGGTACTGGGAGGAACAGGTCCTCATGCCTACCTACTCAGAAATCATGTCAAAAAATGTTGTGAAATGGTTTAGGTATATTGATGATCTTTTAATAATTTGGAATGGATTGGAATATGATGCTTTGCAGTTCATTGAGAAACTTAACAGAAATAACTTGAATCATGGTTTTACTGGTCAGATAAGCAATAGGTCAGTATGCTTTCTAGGTATAGAAATTTTTATCGAACATAATATACTGCAGACTAGAATGTTTAGGAAACCGACCGCCGGCAATGCTATATTACATACCTCTAGTCATCACCCTGCACACTTAATTAGGAGTATTCCCTACAGGGAAATGCTCCGAATAAGAAGAATTTGCAGCACTGACCATGAATGTCAGGCTGCACAGAGAGATTGCAGGGGTAGATTTCTAAGAAGAGGCTATCTTCCAGAGTTGATTGACAAGGCCATATGTAAAGCTAATGAACCTGGTAGGTCTCTGGTGTTAGCCGGTAAAAACAAGTTGGTACAGACTGAGCAAACTGAGACCAAACTGATTCTAACCTACAATAATCAACACCAAACAATTCGCAAGATTGTGAACAAAAATTGGGCATTGATTAGAAGTGACCCGGTATTGGGGACCCAATTGCCATGATCCCCCAGTATAACATACAGAAAGGCGAGATCTATGAGCAATTGCCTGGTGTCCAGTAGCCCTGAGGTTAGAACTAATAGCTCTTGGCTCAACAGTAGCAAGGGCTTTATTAAATGCTCTGTCTGTAAAGCCTGTAGAAACGGGGTCAGTAAGACTGAATATATGACTCCCCTCAACAACAGACCTGTTCGCATTCAGAAGAAGTTGACTTGCAAAACGGAGATTGCAAGTCAATGCTGGAGTGCCCCTGTGGCCTGCGCTATGTGGGCAGCACTAGGCTGCAGGTCCACAAGAGGATACTCCAGCACATACGTACCATTAACAATGGCGATGCTGCCTACCCTGTTGCAAGACACTTTGATGAATTTCATGCCAAGTATTCTGTCGATCTGAAGTACTTTGTGATTGACATGGTCCCACCACTGAGAAGAGGTGGGGATCATGAATCACTGTTACGTAAACTAGAGACAAGGTACATCATAGAAATGGACTGTAGGACACTGAATGGATTGAACGCCAGTGAAGATATTTTCACTTATCTCTAATTAATCATTATGATAGGATTGTACACTTATGCTGCTGCCTTCCTGAGAAGTATGTTTTTAACATTTCAATGTGAATTTTTTTTTGTTGTATTATTAGTTGTTTACACTTTTGCACTAGGTTTGCACTTTGATTGTGACATGATTTTCTTGTGCATTTTTGCACTGACTTAAAGTATTGACATGGATAATTTGGTATTTGCCCACTTGGGCTCCATTGTTCTAAAAACATCTTAAACCACACGTGTATATCCAAGGTGCTATTTTAGACTTATATGAATTTTGAATAATGCTGCTATTTCATGAGCTAAAAAGTTTTACATTGTTTTAACTTTTTTTTAGCTCCATTTTTATTCATCAATATAAGTATGGCTTTTTCAACCAATGTTATTTTTAGAGCTGAATAGTGATGTATTGAGTATTTATTTATTTATCTATATATTTATTCAAATTGCTGCTATTCTCATGATATTTAGCATGTATGCTCTATTGTGCACTCAATTAATGTTTTTACATTTCTGGTGACCCCCTCCCAACTGACCTATACGTGGCATTGATGTAGTATTTTTTCCATATCTATAACTCAGTTACACAGCTGATGCACAACAAGAACGTCACATCTTTGCACTTTAAATGTTGAATCCGCCCCCTCAACTGTGTCATGTGATCAAGGCCCCATGCGGGCTGAAACGCGTTATGGCGGCGGTGGTGTTGGGCATTAATAAAAATATTGCACCATCAATTGGGTCCGCTTCCTCTGTTTCCTACGGATTCCTACCTTGAGACGATCCTACTTTATATATACATATATATATATATATATATATATATATTTTTTTTTTTTTTGTAAAGTGCTATATATATATATATATATATAGCACTTTACAAAAAATCCATTGTGAAATGCAAAAGTATCTTCTTTCTGGCCCAAATTGAATCAGCTCAAAACTCAGCCAAAAAGCTGTTTCAGGTAGTTGATACCCTGTCCAACCCCCCTACAGGCCCTCCGACGGAACCCTCTCAAGCTTTGTGTACTGCTCTGGCCAGCTTTTTTTCTACTAAGGTCTCCAGGATCTACTCATCATTTTCCCTCCCTATACGTCTCGCTGCTCCTGATTCTCTTTCTCACACGTCCAAGTTCACCAACTTTCTTCCAGTCTCAACTGAACTCATCAGTAGGTTGGTTACCTCTATCAAGTCCGGCTCTCCTTTTGACCCATGTCCCCCCGCGATATTGAATACTCTCACCGAGGTCATAACAACTCCCCTAACGGATCTTTGTAATTCCATTTTCCAATCAGGCATCTATCCGGAAGTCTGGAAAAAGGCAGTAATCAACCCGTTATTGAAAAAACCATCTCTAGATCCTACTGACTCAGCTAGCTATAGGCCTATTGCTTGCCTACCTTTCCCGGCCAAAATATTTGAGTCAGTTATGAACCTGCAATTATCCGAGTTTATTGACAATCACAATCTTCTAGATGACACTCAGTTCGGGTTCAGGAAATATCATGGTACAGAAACGGCCTTGATAAAGGCTTCCGATGAGATCAGGACCATCATGGATCGGGGGGGGCCGCGATCTTGGTGCTCCTTGATCTGTCCGCCCCCTTCGACACGGTCGACTACACCATCTTGGTCGACCGTGTCACATCCATGGGGGTAACTCATCGCGCAAAAGATCTTATTGCTTCGTTTCTGGCCAATCGAACTCAAGCGGTGAAACTGGGTAATTTCTACTCACCCACTTTCACGCTCCCCTGCGGGGTCCCTCAGGGGTCCTCGCTAAGCCCCACACTATTTAATATATATGTGGCGGACCTGGCAAGGGTTATAAAAGCTCACAGGCTGCGGCTAACCACCTACGCTGACGACACCCAACTGGGGCTGTCTGTTCAAAAAGATGGTCCCGCAGTTGCCGCTAAATTCCAAGAAGGGATGATGGCCATTAGCTTATGGATGGCGGACAACAGTTTAAAATTGAACTCGGATAAGACCGAGGTGCTGACCTTTGGCAGGCTCTCTCCTGAGTGGTCTTCGACCTGGTGGCCCAGCGATATGGGTCCCCCCCCCACTCCAGTAACCAAGGTCAGGAATCTCGGCATCCTGTTCGATAATAAACTGTCTTTTAAACATCACGTTAACTCTGTGGCGGCATCCTCCTTTTATATGCTGAGAAAAATCAAGAAGCTATTGCCATACCTTCCCTCAAACGCAGGAAAAACCTTAATTACCACCCTGGTTTTTTCAAAAATGGACTATGGCAATGGCCTTTTTCTCAATGCTCAGGAGCAGGTGCTAACCAAGCTGCAATCAGTACAGAATGCGGCAGCCAGATTGCTGCTCGACATTCCATTTCGTCATCCAACCTCCACGGCCATACACCATCTGCACTGGCTGAGAGTAAAGAGTCGGATAAAGTTCAAGGCTCTATTCATTGCCTATAAAGCCATTCATGACTCAGGACCTAAGTTCCTGAAGGACGCTTTCCAAATCTATGTTCCCAACAGAACTCTACGATCAGCCTCCATGCATTTGCTTCCGGTGCCACGCACCAGAACTTCTACATGGGGAGACAGACGCTTTTTGGTAGCAACTCCCAGGCTGTGGAATTCCCTCCCATTGGCCATAAAAACCTCCCCCACCCTCATGATGTTCCGTAAGCTCCTGAAGACTTGGCTATTCAACCAGTAATCCCCTCAGTTGTCTTTTGTTATTGGGAAGTCCTGCATGCGCCTAGACACCCCAGGGTATTCGTGCGCAATAAAAATCTCAAAAACATAAACATAAACATAAACATATATATATATATATTATTTCAATTAAGTTAAAAGGTCTTAGCTAATGCCAGGCCTAAAGTTACAGCAGTGAAGAAACAAACAAGGAAGTGTGCCTCTGAGCTAAGCAATTTATTGAGTGAAACAAACAAGGAAGTGTGCCTATGAGCTAAACAATTTATTGAGTGATAATTCAGTGTAATTTTGAGAAGTAAAATGTACAAGACCAAACTGGCTATAGGCTTCAGGATGGTGGGCTGATTTCAGAACTGGATGGACGGCACCATTCCACTTACTTCCTTTTGCAGTGAAAGGTTGGTTTGAACATTTTAGCTAGGGCTGTTTGGTTTCTCATCCGGCACTGAAAATAGGTCTTCATGCATTGGGCGGACTACCTATGTATAAGATATTGGTGACAACAGGCCTTGCAGACAGCTGTGCAGTCACACCAGACCCAAAAAGAATCTGAAACTCAGAAAATATGAGTTATTGACCTGAACTACTTATAGGAGAAAATTCATATGTGGTATATTAGACAATATTTCGCCATAATGAAAACCAGATCACACAAGACGGATTAGTCGGAATCAGTTCTAATTTAACAATCGTGTTCACAGATAAATGTAATTTTGTAATAACTCAGTTATGGTTACGACAGGCAAAAAACATATTTGTGATGATAAATGTATTTCCAACCCTCCTAAGAGCTTTAGCTTCATGCAGATGCTCTCTGCTTCTAGGTAGGCGAGTGTTAATCAAATCAGGAAGCTTTTATTCCCTCTGGCTCTCTATCAGACAATAATATTTCGAGTGAGAAGCCAAAGAACAAAACGGCAAGTGCCCGACCTGGTCTGGAAGTGAAAGAAAAGATAAACAGTGCATCGCGACATATTCAAATACACTTTCTGCTGTTCACAAAGACACCAGACTTTCCTGATGTTTCAGATCATAAAAGCAGTCTGAATTGATTACGGTGATCGGTGCACACGACAGCAGGTATGCGCTGCTCGTTATTGCCGTCTTGATACAGACAGCATTGTAATCAATTTTAACTTGCATGTAGTTAGCACTGGCTTCGGGATTGCCACTTACCTCATGATTTGTTGGCTTTCATGTGTATTTTAGGTTCCTGTGTCTGACTTTCCCTAGTATGCCTATATTTATTACAGCCAGAAAAGCATTTAGGGGCAGATATAAGAACCTTTTTTTTTGCTTTTACAAATCTCCCGATTAGTAGAATCGGGCCTTTGGCAAACGCAAAAAAGCATTTTCAAATATACAAAGCCCAAATCTTGATTCAGTAACCTGTTACCAAGTCACAATTTGGGATAGCAAATCAGTATTTGAAAGGGGTGTGTTTAGGGCCGTCCTTCCTAATACCGATTCGCATTGGTATGTAGAAATGTTTTACAACCAAAATTTGATTGCAAATCATTCGTACTTTACCGCCAACTCGAAGTTGGTGGTAAGCCATTTGTTAAAGGGCAGGGGTCGCCAGGGCACCGCTTCCCATTTAAGAATGAAAAATAAGTTTAAAAAGTAGGTACTCAAATATTAAACAGAAAACCTTTCTTTTTTTTTTTAAATGCATCCTCTTTTCCTTTAAGGAAAACAGGCTGCATGTAAAATAAAAAAAGATTGCTTTATTTAAAAACAATCGCAGACATGTTGGTCTGCTTACCCCAGAGGGCCACCATCGTTGTGACATTTGTGTTTCCCAGTGGGTCACAAACTGAGACCTATCTTATTATTATTCATGAGGTAGATCTATGTGCGACCCACTGGGAATCGCAGAAAGTGTAAAACACACTTTTGCACCTTAGTATTTGCGATTACCAAATAGCGAATCGCAGAAATTCGCAATTTGATAATCGCAAAAACTAAGCTTCATACATCTGGCCCCAAGTGAGGATAAGCTGTTTTCTTCCACTGCTGATATCAGGAAATATATTTTCTTTTTTTTCATGTTTTTAACAGCATTTGACTTTTAGCATTGTTTAATGTTTTACAACATTTGACCTTTAGCACTTAATGTGATCCTTTCTTACTCTCCTCATTTGTGTCTCACTGGACTAGCCCTACCCCGCCTCCTTCATCATTCTTTCCGCCTCCTCCCACCTCGTTATCTCCTGTGCTCTTGCTGCCCCTTATCCTTTCCTCTTTCCCTGCTCTCTCCACTCTCTCTCCGTGATTTCCACCTGATATTATCCTTTGCAGAGGTCTCACTGCTCAGCCCCATCCATTTTCTCCTGCTGTTTACTGCATCTCTCATTCCCTATGATCTGTGATGCGCATCTTCCTCCACGGTGCTCTTGCTGCTCCTTAGCCTCCCTTTTCACTCATTTGCACCTTTCTGTTTCTCTGTAATATTCACCCTAATACCCAGTGCTCTCACTGCTCCCGCTTCCCCCTTCTCCCCGCTCTCCCCATGATCTATGCCACAACTCTTACTCTTCCCCAGTGCATTCATTGCTCCCACATGTCCCTTCCTTAACTCTCCCCTGTGTCGTAATGATGGGATGTAGGTGGGCAGTAGGACCCTACACACGCAGAACTATAGGTAACAACATCTGGCGATGGGTGGTGAGTCGGACCCATGCGTGACCTACATCTGCACGAAGCCATTAGCCTACCCTGGTCACGCCGTGCCAGCGATACCAGCGCGACGTTGGAACTCTACCCTGAGTGCGCTGCACTTTTGTGGTGTCCATCGCGTCATCGGGAGCTCACCTCAAGTGTGCACTACAGGCTGCGACTATGACTACGCGTGGTCTCAGGAGCCTATCTTGGCCACGCTGGAGTGAAGCGGTAAGCACTGCCAACTAGACATCGAGAGGCCACCCACAGCATGCACTACAGACTGAAACTACGACTACACGTGATCTCAGGAGCCTACCCTGGCCATGCTGGAGTGAAGCGGTAAGCACTGCTAATACGCTGTGGCATTCCCTGCTCCTGTTCGAACATCTCGCAGCCATCCCTCTGCACTCCGTAAGATCTCACAAGAGTATGAATCTCACACTGGCCATTTCAAAGTCAGGCTCATTGTCCTATATGCTTCAAGGGAATCCCGTGGTTATTTTGAAGTCAGGTGTCCCTACTGGTCCCTTTTACAGACCAAAACTGCCAACAGCGTGAAACACTATATTTTGCATTCTTCCAAGCTAGTGGTGGTAAACACATCAGCAATAGGAATTATACACTACTGATTGTGATAGTCATGGTCAACAACGGCAATCAGAGCTCGTTCCCAAGCTCTATATTCTGACGCCCTCTGCCGTTTAATCTCTCTGACTCCCAAACGAAGGGTGCTTGGTGTAGAACTGGATCAGGCATTTTGAACACTATTTGCGTGCCACCTGCAAAAACTACATAGATGACGAGGCCAGGGATTTATTCTTAAACCTTGTTGGTGATGATGTGGAAGATCTGCTCGTAACTTTCCCATCAGAGTCAATTACTACCTTCAAAGGCCTATTGAAATGACAGAACATCGACTTCCCAAGTTACTGTGCTCGCTACATCAACGATTTTTCCACAGTGAGCACTCCACTTCCGGAACTCACCAAACAGGGCCAACTGTTCCCGTGAACCTCAGAGTGTGACAAGGCTTTCTTTGACATCCGGCATGCCGTCACGGCTCTGGGCCACCTCCCTTCTCGGGGGAAGTAATTTGCAAATTCATGGCCTACCCGGAAGTAGATCGTCATAAAATGACGCCATTATGGCCAGAAGCCAATGGCATGCAGGAATACTTCATGGGCAGCATAAATAAAGCAGTCCAACTAGCAAAGCTGGCACAGATCTCAGTCGGACAAGCCCTGTGCCAAGTACTTCGAGACTATCGAAAAATCCCACACAGCTCCACAAGGCGGTGCCCATCAAAATTGGTACTTGTGAGAACAAGCAGGACCTATTTAGCCCAGCTAGAAAGCTATGCCCCACCAGAGCACAGCAACATTACCACATGTGACAAAGTCACGCAACAACCTCTGAACTGATAGAAATTCGAACAACAGAGCACATATAAGTAATGTGTATGGAGGAAAGTTTTTTCTCTATGTACTGAGTAACATTGTGGATGGCACAGTGTTTGCATTGAGCACACTAGAAGACATATTGTGACCTACATTTGCAAACTCAACAGAGGTGCTGGCTGTCCTTTCTAAAACCACTGCCATCAATCTTGTATATAACCTCTGAACTGAAGCCTGGAGATCCTGGTCCTGGTGCGCCAACACCAAACACAAAATTCAGACAGCCTCCTCTTTTAGCCAGCCACTGAGGATAGCAAACGTCAAAGAGCTGATGATCAAAGCAGTGGCGGACTCTAACTCCATCTCACTCCATCCCCAGGAAGGAACTCTCACTTCAATGAGTTTGGAGTGTCAGTTGACGATGATTCCCGCAACCAGAGGGCTGCAGGACTCAGTTCCTCTAAGTGGTGTTGGACCTCTCAGGGGGTCAAACTGTGGGAGAAGGGCGAGGCCGCCAGAGACCCTGTGGAAAAGAGAGCCTGCGCCCCATGAGAGTGACATGGAAGCCCAAACGACTGATTGAAGAACTGTGATGCACAAGTAACTGGAGGACAATGATGGAGAACATCTGTTTCTTGGCATCAGCTACCCTCTCTCTCTATCCCTATCTGCGGGGAACGTACCTATTTTGTCAACAAAGAGGTAAGATGTTGTTACAACGGGATGTAGGTGGGCAGTTTGACCCAGCACACACTGGGCTGCAGGGGACTTGACACCGGACACGGCTTGCAGTCAGCAAGGGGCGAGGCAGGGACTGGACACTTGCAGTGGGGACATGATTCAGGGAGGAGATATCTGCCGGAGCGGGACTTCTGACCAGGATTAAATAAACCTTTGAGGTCTCCAAATAGCTGCCTCATGTTTTCCTTTTGGTCCCTGGGTTCGGGGAAACGACACCCTGCACATCTCTTTGCCCAGTGATCCTCATCCCTGGGTTCAGCTGTCTGCGTGGGAAGGATATGCCTGAAGATCCCATGCCGAACCCCCCTGAGGCCATAGATGCATCTGTTAGCAGCGGTATGAGGATATGCGAGGAGTGATCAATAGTTTGATGTATTCTATAGGGGTACTCCCCTCCTAGAGTCACTGTGCTTGACTCTCTAACCCCATGGCAACAAGAACGGAGCCTTAGAGCCTATGTGCCACTTTGAATCAAAAATCCAGTTGAACTGCAACCCATATGCAACCCACTGATCAATGTTGTGCAGGAAGTGTTTACTGGTAACCGGTTTTGTAGTGTATTTTGTAGTGTGGCGGGCTGGTTTTGTGACTGTGTGTAGGCTGGTGGTGTAAACATATTTATAGAAAAAAATACTAGGCGGCAGTAGCAAGCAGTCCTGTGCATGCCGTGGATGCTGGTATCTCATCGCTTGGCGGGTGAAGGAACCAATAGCAGTTTGCGAATAGAAGAGCAGGAATGTGTCAATGTTTTAACCTTTCTGATAGGAGAGCAACATAGTGAATTTCACCTTTGCTTGTCTCTAAGATTACCAATCACACTTCCCGGAGAAAGCAAAAATACCTGCGTGTTCCCACTAATTAGAGGCAGCATGTCCTAATGGACCAGAGTTGATCGATTTATAAATGTCGGACACTTTTTTGCTACCCAGTTCATAACAGTGGGGCACTTTTACTTTGGTGCCCAGGCCAACTTTCTGCCCCAGTCCAACCCTGAGCTTTTCCCACAATGAAGGTACCGCCTTTAATCCCGCAGACACTATGGTGCTTTACAAGAATATGAAATTTGGTGCATTGCAGTACCGGGGAACGTGTTGTAGAAGATTAACCAATGTACAAAGCAAACACAAACCGCGAACAAACACACCAGGAACTCAGCATATGGATTCACACCATAGAAAAGGCTTAAGAGAATAAAGCATTAGGGCAAGCGATGTGAAAGGTATATCTGCTAATGCCAAGAATCATGTGGAAACAGTGGGTCTCCCAAACTGACCCGCTCAAGGGATTCCGACCAGCAAGCTCAGATAAGGCAAACATGACAATTTTGCTTAAAGTGCCTCTCGGCAGACTTGCCAGGGCCACAAACATTTTGCATTATACCACCAGATACCATGAATGAGCATGGGATCCTTTACATAGTCATGTGCCCTTCAAGGAAGCTACATGTAGATAACTTCTAAATTGGAATTTAAAAGCAATTACCAAGAGTTTACAACATGGCATTTATAATATGTGAATCATAATTCTATGACTCAATTTGGTAATTATAAATCTACTGCCAGTTATGAGGGATTTAGTAAGAAAACATGAATTAGTTATTAAACAAGCAGGCACATGTAATACAAGCACACAGCTCCGAATTAATGGAGGAGGTAGCACTTGGCAAAGCCTTCGGGAAAATTAGATTATTAATGGAACATTATAAATATTTAGAGCAGGCAATGGTAGTCTGAATGAATTGTAAAGACAAACTAACACGCAGCCTGGACAGAAGCAGCTGTAACCAATCAGTTTTATATTTTCTCTTTCATTTGAGATGTTAATGAGGTGCTAAAGGCAAAACAGACCAGATTCCACTTATCCTGCAGCGAGTTTGTGAGCAATATGACGTCAATGTCACGCTTGGATTTCCATGAAGACATGAGAAGCAATGATTTTGAGCGTTTATATTCTAGACAAAAAGAGATATTCTGTTCTAGGAATAGGACCAGTGATAACAAAAAACACATTATCAATTTGGCCACTTTGAGGCCGAAGAGTGTACCTTACTCCCAACCCATCTTGGTCGCCAATTTCCTATATTTCAAATTCTTCTGGCACAGTCAATTGTTTCTGAGTGAAAGAGAGTGGATGCACTGAACCTATCTCACACAGCTACTGTGCTTCCAGGTCTGTGCCCAAGAAGTGTTGCATTACAAAGTGCAACAGGTTGATTTATTGAATGTATTTGCAGAGCACACTCTTAACAAAAAGGCTTCATGGGGATTTACAATTCCAGGTGGTAAAGATAACCGGCCTTGTCCCAATTAATAGAATGGATGGCACTTTAGAGCCTTTCTGAAACGAAAAGGTATCTTAGCCGTCCATAAAGGGACTGTGAGTCAATGTTGCATATTTGAGCCAAGCTGGTTATGGAAATGTTGTGAAGAAACACACCCTGCAGGCCCCCTAAGAGGCAGGGGCCATTCAGCACCAAGCGTTGCAGCAGGCAGAGGCACTTGACTATGAGTGTCTATGTGACTGCCATTCAATGTTAGCTCTGGCAGGCACTGAAGATATCATCAAACTTTGCTGATGCAATGAGGACTCTTGTTGCACATTCTTCGATTCTCTGGATCTTGACTTTGGCACACACCAGCACTTGTAAGTACAGGCCACTGCAGTCATTCAGCTTGGACAGCACCCAGGCTTTGGGAAGGTAGGGAAAGATCTTCAAAAGACACAACATGCGCAAACAAAGCCCGACCAATGGCCCAATCTGTACATTTAAAGAAAGATCCCGATATAAAGGAGCTTAAAAGATTTCACTTCCAGATCCGGAGTAGGAGGCTCGCTGATCTTGCCACATATCTCTTCTTTTCCCTAGAACCATTTGTTCTGTCTTACTAACATTCGTTTCAGGAAATTGGGGCATTCCCTGTGCTGGATGGCTCACAGACACATGAAAGAGAGAGCAAGGGGTCTCTTTATCCAAGCAAATGATAAACGGTCTGTCAATTACATAAAAGATGGCAAAATAGCTAAACAACCTAATTCAGCATATCATGGTTCTGACATAGATGATGAAAAGTCTGGGGGACAGGGGGGAATTTCAAATTCTCCTTAAGGAGAAGCCAAGGAGTGGCACCTTCGGGTCAAGTTTGCGCTATATAAAACTCTGTTAAAAAAAGGGGGGGGGGTTCCTTAATCAGCTTAATCTGCTGTCTGCCTGAAACTCATTGTGTACTCAGGGTATTCCATTAAGGATTCCCTTGGGTTCAGCAAGTTCAGGATCAAGCTGCTGTGCTGCCTTTGCTTCGATAATCTGAGAAAGCGAGCAGCATGCAGGCCTGCCAGGATTCCCATCGTTGGGGGGATTGAGATGGGTGACTTATAAAGCCCCATCTGCTGGTTATCAGGAGATCTATCTGTGCCAAAGTCCTCTGATTTGTATTTCTACTTCATCAAGTGGCTGTGGATTGAACTATGTACTATGCACTGGGCCATTGTTGTTGAGGTCTTGTGCAGAGGCTACAAGGCACCCTGCGGTCGCTTCAAAGCACCAGCATTGGAGGAGGATGGCGTAAAGTTAGAAGTTAAGCTCAAGAGGAGTAGCGTACTACATTAATTACTTTCTTAGGTTATTTTGGTCTGACAGCTGTTCTTTCTATTTTCTGTCCAAACCATCAATGGCCTGAAAACAAAGAAGGATTGGAATCATTCGGAAAATGACTGTGCTGAGAAGTGAGTGAAACACGCAGTTTCAACATTTATGCAGCAGGAAATAAATTGCAAAACATTGCAGTTGTTTGGTTAAGAATCAGTAGTTAATTTTGTGAGGTGCATCTCACCCTCCTGTACAACATATGGATTTCCAGGCTTGAACAGAGAAGACTGTTGTATTCACAGGAGCTCAGACTGCTTGCTGTTCCCTATTCCAGCTCTTAGTGAAGGGTCGCTGCTGCCCGACAGCCCGACTGCAAGGAATGAGGTACAGACAAAGGGGGGCCTCAAAAGTAGCCTATTACGGAATAAACCTACCCGGCTTTTAGGCTAAACCAAATGAGCAGACAGACAGGTGTCCATATGTTCTGCAAATAAGTCACATATTTCCAAACTCACAAAGTTATTCTGAAGGAAACAAGTACCCAATGTGGCCAGCGTCATCAACGTACTGAGCAGATGGACACAAGCTATGGTCATTTTCTGTGTTGATGGTTTTTTTCTGATTGTGCATGTGGTCCTAGCAAACAATTTCTAGACGTCTGAATCACACAAAAGTCACCCAAATAATTATGCAACAAGGGAATAGCCGTAGCTATGCTACTATGACATCTTAGAGCAGGTTTCAGGGTAGAACTCACGTGCAGTGGTGTGTTCATCGAGGCTGACGCTGTGTGAGGCACCGTGACTATTGGGAGGAGTCACCCTTCCTTGGCCATTAAAGAGGGAACTAGACAAATTTTCTTAGGTCCAGTCCTTGACAGCCAAATAACCTTAGTTTTCAATAATATGTCAGTCTCTGTCGAATTTGTTGTGTTTTAATGTTCACTGTTTAGTTTTTGTTTGCATACGATGGTTCCTCCTGCCTATTACCATTGCTGTAGAGACAAGCATCTTAGGTAAAAAAACATACACTTTACAGTTGCTTTGCCACTGGTTAGAAAACAAAGGGCCAGATGTACAACCCATTCTTGCATGGGCAAACAGGTTTGCGACACGTTTGCGCATGCAAAAATACCAATTGACCATGTACATACCCTATTTAGCGAGTCGCAATTCATTAAATAGGATTTGCGACTCGCTATTAGTAAGGGGCGTTCCAAGGGCATCCCTTCCTAATAGCAACTCGCTACCCTAGGTAAGAATGTTTTGCGGCTGCAATTGCAGTCGCAAAACACCCGCAATTTACCGCCCTCTTCAAGAGGGTGGTAAAGCACTTGCAAAAGGGAAGGCGTTCCCTGGGGACCCCTTCCCCTTTGTGAATGCAGGGAAAAATATTTTTTAGGGGCAGGCAGTGGTCCCAGGAACCACTACCTGCCCTTAAAAAATGAAACGAAAACGTTTCATTTTTCTTTTTTTAAATGCATCCCGTTTTCCTTTAAGGAAAACAGGCTGCATATTTATAAAAAAAAGAACTGCTTTATTTAAAACCAGCCCCAGACATGGTGGTCTGCTGAGCCTAGCAGGCCACCATACCTGGGAGGGCCAGCCATTCCCAATGGGGTCGCAAACTGCGAGTGTCTCATGAATATTGATGAGGCATGCAATTTGCGACCCCATTAGGAATCGCAAACAGATACTGTTGTACATCGGCATTAGCGACTCACAATTTTTCGCAATTCGTAAGTCGCTAATGCCAGTGGTCATACATCTGGCCCCACAAAATATTAGCAGACTAATTAATTATATACACATAAAGAACTAAGTTGGACATTTCAAAATGCTTTACAAATGTGAAGGAATTTGAAATTGGAGGCTGAAATACAAGATAGTATACTTGGCTTCATTTTGAAGAGCAGCACAAGTACAGAAAACCGTAATATTCACAATTGGTGATCTCAGTTGTAGCACTATTATGCACTGACAAAAAGAGAGGATGCATTAAGAGCAAAAAAAAGGCAAAGTGATATAGTGGTGTATTGCAAATCACTTTCTCTTTTAGAGATAAAACCATATTTTGAAAATGTTCTTCCTTTGCAATAAAATTAAAAGTTGCATTGTATATATATTTTTCTGTGTATTAAGTAAAATATGAGGATCACTTTTTTTGAAGGGGAATATTAGGAGAACGCACTCCTATGTAAAAGGTAGTCTTGGGTTGATACCATTGTAATAAAAGCTCTACAAGTACAACACACAGAGAAGTGTTACGTGAGGTCCCATAACGAACCCCTCCCTCAGAGCGAAATCGAAACAAGGACTCAACCCGGCACACACCCCAACATGGCGTCCGTCCTAACATAGACCTAAAGGGGAGGTTCAGGCACTGCGCCTCCTGGCACCGCTGGATTGCCAGCACGGACTTTAAGGAGCGGGACCCCAAACTAAAACACAGTATGGCCTGGTAGCGCAGAACTCAATGGGAGACACCAGCGAGTGAAGACCCAGGTCCACCCAGCGGAGAAGATACCACTCACCCGATCGAAGAGGTGCCCTGCTGAGCCTTTGTGCATTGCAATGTTCAAAGCTGAGCGAGAATGATTGCGCTCGAAGCCGACAGAAGGAGTGAGTGAGAACGATAGCGTGACTCTCACAGCTGTAGCGGAAACAAATTGACTACAGTGTGACCACAGTGTTCTGGCTACATACTGCCTCTTCTCCACTCATCTCGTACTAGACTACAGGAACTAGGAAACCAATAGTTGTGGGAAGATGGTGCCAGAACTATCCGATCTGCAGTTTCTCCAGGGGGAAGACCCCACAAGTAGCCGCAAGAGGCCAACAGATAAATAAAAGGGGAAACGAAACGGACAACATAGATAGCGGCGAGAGAGAGAGAGGACCGGCAAGAGAACAGAGGCACAGAATACCAGAGACACACCAAGATATCAAGCAAGGCAAACAAGCAAACATGGCGGACAGAGAATCGAGGCTACAGCAGCAACTAAAGAAGAACAAAGGTGAGCCAGTGACATCCAACTCCCCGATCAAACAAAAGCCAGACATCAACAGCACCCTAGAAATGATCCTAAAAAAGCTAGCCGAAGTATACGACTTGGAGAAAACTACGAAGAATACCACGGACACAATCCAACTAGAGATTGCAGCAGTCAGAGCAGACCTGAACTCAGTGAATATCAGACTCGCAGCAGCTGAAGAAAGCATCAGCGATGTAGAGGACTCTACTCACAGCTCAAGCAGAGAGATGAAAATAATATCGAAAAATTACCGCGTCACTCCAAAAACAGACAGCGGAGATTGAGGACCGCAATCGCAGAGGGAACATCCGCATACTAGGTATCCCGGAGGGTTCAGAGGATGCAGCAGGGTCCTGCTCTGCCTTCCTCAAAGACCTGAACCCCAAACTCACCAATCTAAATTTTGATCGCCAATTTGAGATGGATAGGGCCCACAGAATTCCCACTTTCAAATCCTCAACTACCCAAACAGCACTGCCTATCATCTGTAAGTCTTTGAGATCACAGCATACAGAGGACATTTTTAACTAAGCCAGCAAAAATCACCAAATCAGCTGGAAAGGACACAAGATCATCCTCACACAAGATTATTCTAAGCCCACTGTCGACACAAGGAAGGGATTCCTTGCCTTACGCGACAGGCTCAGGAGCAAAAACATCCAATTCTCATTTGTGGCCCCCGCAAAATTCAAGATAATAGACAAAGGCAAACACCACTTCTTCACTGATCCCAAGGACCTGGCGAACTATCTGGACGGTGCAGCAGCTCTGGACATGGAAACGACACAAGCCGGCTCCGCCAAAAGAAGACCGTCGCCGGAGCCGAATACCGGGTGACCAGCAGATCTAAAGTAGCTGCTTCAAGAAGGAAACAGCGACCATATCTACCTCAAAGCTACCAAGGTCTACAACCAATACCTACCTCAACAACGATGCAACATCTACCTCGATCGGCTTGCGCCAATAGCCCTCAACAAACTCGCCAACAGCCCTCATCAAGTTTGCAAAGATGAAAGACCAACTTCAAGAAGCCAACTTCAAGAAACCAACTTCAAGGAACCATTGGAAGCAGAGCATCGTATCATTTTTTAACAATTAGACTGTATAGGGTCTATACCACAACGCCCTGTATGTATGTATCGTAGATAACAATGCTTGCATGGGAGTATCGCACACCAATTACCCGACAACATTTCTCCGTGAGGCGGAACGGCGATCCTGCCGTCGCACCTCCGACATACGAGTAATTCCAATGGGAGGGAGGGATGGGGGGGCAGGGAGGAGGAAGTGGGGTGAGAAATCCGCACTAGGGTTTCTCAGCTCTCTGTCTTCTGTATTCTCTCTCCTTTTTTCTATTTCACACCTTTTCTTTCACTACAAAATGTATCTGGCAGATCCTGAAAGCCAACGCATGTGGGAGACCACCCAGTCGTACACAACTGGTGAAAATCCTTTATGGATGGAGATTCACCTGAGAATGCACCCGAGAGGCAAAATACACCTGAGTATTGGGCATACAGAACCGCCACACCACACTAAAGCTGATGGCTCCTAACAACACACTCACCCTGACAACGGACCTCAACATAGTGTCTCTCAATGTCAAAGGTCTCAATCCCCCTATTAAGCACCGGAAGATAATAGACTACCTACCTAAAACTAAAGGCGATATACTCCTCCTACAGGAAACCAAACTATCCATGGAGGATACCAAACTAGTCAGAGGCAATTGGATTGCACAGATGGCTTGCTCACCAGCCGACAAAAAGAAGCGAGGGGTCCTGACCTTAATATCCAAAAGATCAAACATAACAATATACTCACATTCCCATGACAATGAGGGCAGGCTTCTAGTAACACATCTGAGGAGGGGGGAAGAGCGGATCCACGTAGCGAACATATACGGCCCCAATGCAGACGATCCTTCCTTCTGGGTGGAGGTGTCACGCACGCTAGACAGTTTCCCCCAAAACGAACTCATGGTTGTGGCGGGGGATTTTAACATCCCACTGGATCACATAACGGACAGACAATCCTCCTGTCAATACCACCCCACTAACTTGCACGCTACACTCCAAATCATCTGCTCCAAGTTCAATCTTAAAGACGCATGGCGCCTACAGCACCCCGATACTAGGGACTACACTTTTTATTCTAACCCACACAATTCCTATACCAGGATAGACTACATACTTATCTCGGGAACGCACACACATCTAATCGAACACTCCGATATAGCGCCAAAGTTAGTATCAGACCACTCATGTATCAGTCTAAAACTGAGCGGGTGCCATAACGAAGCCGTCCCCCGGAGGTGGCGATTTAACAACGAAGTTTTATCAGACCCCGAGACCAAAAAAAAGATTGAGGAGGCCAAAACTGACTACCTAAGCCATAACGATTCCCCGGAGACTAGCGTCAACACACTCTGGGATGCCCTAAAAGCAACTGTCAGAGGCACAATAATTGAAATTAAGTCAAAAATAAACAAGGATACAAACCTGAGATTAAACCAACTCAAGCAGGAGATCAAGAGCTTAGAATCAGCCCATGCAAACGCTACACAGGACAACAAGCTCCTAGCAAGAATAACACAAAACAAATATGAATATAACAAAATCCTGAGCGAGAGATCAGGGTTGTGATTTAACAAGTGCAAAGCCCTTAATCTATGCGAAGCCAACAAAGCAGGGACACTTCTTGCCTCCTACCTAAAACACAAAAGCAACAAGTTTGCGGTTTAATCTATCACAGACTCAAACAACAAAACCCACACAAGAAACAAAGACATTCTCAAGACATTCAAAGAGTTCTATTCAGAGCTCTACAAAAACTACCAGAACCTCAACCTAGAAGACTGTACAAAATACCTTCATAGAATCAGGCTTCCGAAGCTAAGCACCGAAGACACAATCAGATTAGGTCAGGAAATTAGCTCCACTGAAATTGAAAGGGCAGTCAAATCACTGAAAAAAAATAAAGCACCGGGGCCAGACGGGTACACAGCAGATTTCTACAAGACCTTCATAAACCAGCTCAAACCAACCATGGAAAAGGTCTATAACCAGGCAGCAGCTAAGGGGAAGTTCCTCAATCCATGTCAGAAGCTAATATAATTGTCATCCCAAAGGAGGGTAAAGACCACCTATCACCAAAAAACTACAGAACCATATCCCTCATCAATGTGGACTGTAAAATATATTCCAAGATCTTGGCAGTTAGACTAAATACGGTTCTCCCCAAAATAATAAGTAACTTCCAGGTCGTATTCCTGCGCAACGATTGTCTAGCGACAACACCCGACTTCTCTGCCACATATTGGAACAAGTGTCCACTAAACCAGAACCGGCAGTAGCTATAGCATTAGATGCCGAGAAGGCCTTTGATAAAGTCTCCTGGGCCTTCCTAGAGTGCTGCATGCAATCCTTCAACTTGGGGGAGGGATTCATACGGATGACTATGGCCCTATATCATGCTCCTTCAGCCCGTATCATAGCTAATGGCACACTTTCTGACCCATTTACACTGCAACAAGGAACCAGACAGGGATGCCCACTATCGCCGGCGCTATTCTTACTGGCCCTTGAACCCCTCATCCAGGATATCAAGCTAAACACTAGCATAAAAGGGGTTGATATCAATAGCGTTGAAATAAAATTAGCCGCCTACACAGACGATATACTGATTGTAACGGAACAGCCGAAGTCCTCAATCGGAGCACTGATGACCACAATAGCAGAATACTCCAGACTATCAGGGTATAAGCTAAATAAGAACAAATCTGAATGGAAACCACTAAACATTCACTGCACGAAAGACACTCTAGGGGATTCGGGGTTGACCTGGCAGACGGGACATATTAAATACCTAGGCATATATTTCGGTAGCGACCTAATAAACACACTACACCACAATGAGAAGACACTACTAGAAAAAATTAAGAAACTTCTGGAGTCTTGGTCCCCAAAATTCATAACGTGGTGGGGGAGAATCTAAACCATCAAAATGATGATCACCACAATGATTAACTATCTGTTTAGTATGCTCCCACTCCTACTCACAGACGATTTCCACCGGAAAGTCGATATCATGTTCACCAAATTCCTCTGGCGCGGAAAGAAGGCAAGGATAAGCATTAGGAAACTAAGATTGGATAAAACCCAAGGAGGGGTAAACCTAGCAGGCTTTAGGTTGTTCCAACTAGCCTTTCTAGCAGAACATACTGGGTTTCCCCGCCGTCCGACTACATACCAGTATGGCTTCAGGTAGAGAAGGCCATCTTGAACAATCATCCAAACGTATCTTTAAAAACACAAAAATCGCACTTCTAAAGGTAGACAAGAATATGGAGGTTAGTATCAAAGGGTCTAAGATAGAATCACTTTGGGCTAATAGCAAGTTAAGTACAAATGGAAAAGCCTTACCTTCGATACCTGGATAGAGAAAGGTATTTACTACCCGTACCAACTCGAAAATGGGGAATACACCATTACATTCTCAGACCTTAAATCAAGACATCACCTAAACGACATCAAACTTTATAAGTTTCTGAAAATAAGAGCGACCTTGTCAAAAATTAAACTATCTACCCCCCAACCCTCAATCTTCCGATATGTGTCAAACATTAACAAACTAGGACACCAAGTCTTGCAGCTCTACAAACTCTTGCGCCCCAAAACCACCAAACTTAATGTAAAAACAGTCGCCTAGTGGGATAAACAATCTAAAACTCCACCCAACGAACAGGAATGGGCAACACTATGGTCCTCAGCCTTGCGTAATAAGATTACCCCAGTACTAACACAAACTAAATTTTGGCTGCTTCACAAGGCATTTTGGACCCCAGCGCGACTATACTCATTAGGACTCAGGGAGGACGCACTCTGCTGGAACTGTAACAAGGGGAAGGGGGACCTAGCACACCTTATCTTCCAATGCCCAACACTCAAGGTATTTTGGGGGAAAATCTTTGGTTTCATTAACAATATATTTGAGTGCACACTAGCAATGGAATTCTCCACCCTCACCTCGGCATTTATGTGCACAAAATTGAGAACTGAACAAGATAAGGACCTACTGCACAGCAGCTGTGAAAATGGTCCTAACCAACTGGAAAGATACAAGCAAGACTAGCTACAAAGGCTGGATCAACTGGGTCACGCATTTCAGAGGAGCGGACAATATTGCGCTACAGTACTCACCCTGGAAATTGTCCTTCAGAGGGATGTGGGACGCTCTGGACACTTACCTAGACTCATATGAACCCCAATAAACCTCTAGGATGCCCAAACAACGTATAGGTCATCGACCCAAAGCGTTGTTCCCTACTATAACCCGGTTGAGCCTGCATGCGGACTTAAACATCCTGAAAGTGTGTTGGATGTAATGTATACTGCATAGCTAATGCCAAATGTAATGTACGCAACTGTTTCTCTCTCTGTGCCTGTCCTACACCTCTTTGTTTTCACCACTAATTTTTCTGTCCTTTCCGTCTTGCTTTTCTCTCGCTCTCAAAATACAGACAGAAGGGCCTAGCTATATAAACACCAATGTAAAAAAAAACTACTACTCATTCTTGGCTAACCCTGTAACAGCAGTTGTGATTGTATTCTTATAAAAATTATTTTTAAACTAAAAAAAAAAAAAAAACAGTACCATGAACCACAGAGCGATGGAAAGAATACCACAGTATTTATATTAGATGATTACTATACTCTGGAATTAGATGAATGACCCTATGTCTAACGAGAATGTGACTAGAAATATAGGTTTAAACTGTCTATTTTAGGGCATTTTGTGGTGTGAATTATTTTATGCTATGCTGAATTACACCACTTGCGGGACTATTAACAAAGGTAAATTTACACATAAATAAATCTATATGTGTAAATTTACTCTTACACTTTTCATCAACTTTAGTACTTTAGGCTATTCTTTTTTCTCAACTGTAAAGTTACAGAAACATTGTAGAGTTACATTTCCCTCCCCCTCAATTCAGGGAATGCTTCTGAATTTACAAGTGTAAAGCTACTAATTGTAACTTTTTACACGGAGATCATCACTGCTGGGGCGAAGATTTACCTATGTTAAAGTATAGAAATAATGCAGGAGTTTTCTAAAGTAAAAAAAAAATTTGAAAACATATTTTTGTGTTAAATAGTAATGTTAAGTAATTGTATATATTTATTTTAAATGTAGGGTAATTTAGGATCAAAGACACAATATCGACAACAATAGTATCGTATAACAAAAATATTGTGTCAAAAATATTGTTTGCAAAAAAATCATAATCACTTAAAATATAACTAAAATAAATAAGTATAACACAATTTACATAACGGATGATCAATTAACTAGCAACAAACAATTAAAATATAACTAAATTAATCAGTATTACATAATGTACATAATAAATTAGCAAGTAAATAAATAAATAATTGTTAATTAATTCTTATTTAACTTCCCACCCTATATCCCTACAAACCCAGCAGCCCTCAGCTAAAATATAAAGTTATCCCACAACTTACATAATAATCAATTAAATAATAATTAATAAATTATAAATAATCATTAACTAAATATAACTTAATTAACTTTCCACCCTATACTCCTACAAACCCAGCAGCCTGCACCTAAAATTTAAGTAAGAAATATAATTATTACACAATTTACATATTTAATATTCAATTAATTTATTAATAATACATTAATAAATAAATGTTACAGAACTATAGCTTAAATACCTTCCCATCCTATACCCCGAAACACTGAGCTGACCGCACCTCAACTATAACTAAGAAATATAATGATTACTCAATTTACATGATTGATAATCAATTCAATTATTATTATCTTAATAATTAATTGGTAATTAATTATTACTTACTTAACTTCCCACCCTATACCCCATCAAACCTAGCAACCTACTACACTATAAATTATTATTAGAAATAGAATTCAAATTAAAAATCACTTAAAATTGCAAACTATATTTACAAATATTATTAACAATTATACAAACAATAATAGCACATAAAAATAATATATGAGCTACAACACAAAATTTAAAAATTATATTTTTGACAACTATATTATTGAAAATGATATTAACAGCAATGATAATCTTAACAACAATATTACTTACCTGGAAGAAACAATATTCTTGACAACGATATTTCTGTATCACAGTATATTTTTCCCTATATTTCTGTCTGACGTCCAAATACTGTATTATAAAAACAATACGGCATCATGTACAATTTTAAATAAGAAAATTATAGTTTTTAAATATATTACATTTAAAACCAAAAATCTTTCTGAAGTTGAATTAAAACACTTCCCGCTAAATCAAACAAATATACTTTTTATGTATTTAAAGTAACTCAAAGTGATGTATGGAATTAATTAAGAGTAATTTATTTATTTTTTCTAAACGTTATTGCTCAATTAATTTTCATATTTAACATAGGTTAATAATACATGTTTAAATAAATTAATAATTATTTTAAATTTTTAGATGTGTTTTAACATTAAATAAAATGTAATTCTATTTTTAAATGTTTTAAATCATTTAATGTATTCTAACCTTAGTTTCCTTAGGATTTTATTTAAGTCGTTACCCCCATTATTTTCTATGGGAGGGTGTTGCAGTACATGTAAGTGACCAGAGGTTATGCTGAACTTACTCCAGCTCTGAGCTGGAGAACAGTTATCTCTGTTTGGTGTCCTTTTTGGCTGTATAAACTATAGAAGAGTAGTTTGTGAATAGAAAGGGGTTTACTCTTTTTATGGGTGGGTGCATGCCCCTCTCTAAAACCTTGCCTAACCGTCTATTAACCCCTCTTATTCCTCCAATAACTCCACCCCTTTAGTAGTCAATATTCCCCATTTTACAGCCATTCCCCTCTGTCCCACCCACATTTACTATTAAAATGTGTGTGAACGTCTCTGCGGTCGAGGTGGAGATCTTCACACATAAAAGATAGGTGAGGCAGAGGTGTAGACCTCCACACTTCCGTATGTAAATAGTATTTTGCAGTACATTAGTAGTACTATAGTAGTACGACTAAACGTAGTCAAAAAATGGAATTTGTGAATAGGACCTTTAGTCTGTTATTTTTCCTAATCATGGTGGAGATTGTTAGACTATTCTCTACTTTGGTAAAAAAACAACCCTCTGGGGCTTATGCCCGCCACCCTAACGGTGCTGGGACCGGCCGCCAGCGGTGCATCGGTCCCGCATCGCCAATTAAGATGCAACCGCCACCCAGGCGGTCGCATTCTGCATCTTTAACATTGCGTCGGGTGCTGCTGTAAGAAGCACCCGCCCCGAAGCCAAAGAGGGATGCTGTGCATTGCCATGCACAACGTGGCAGGCGCCATCTTGTGCATGGCAATGAAGGGGGGTACCATAGGTACCCCCCAAGTGCAGCTCCCAAAGCAATTCCCACGTTGTCAACCTGTCAACATAATATGGTTGGAGGTGCCTGGAAGGCACCGCCACCATGTTATGCCTCAGCTCTGCCCGGCCGGCAATCGTAACGATTGTCAACCGGAGGAAAAGTGGTGGACGGACTTTCTGTCCGCCCCGGTACCCCTTGCCATGATAATATGGCGAGGGGTAAATCATGTTGTGATGGCGGGCGGAACGTCAAAGCTGGCCGGGCGGTGGCGATCCGCCCGCCATCATAATGACCCCCTCTGTTCTTTTCGAAATGTTGTTTATTCCTGGCAGGCTCTGAGTTGAAAGGGCAAAAGGTTTCATATAGAGGACAGCATGGGCTTGCAATAGGCCTTCTGTGATAAACAGTACATCAAAATGAATGTACATATGCATTTATTTGGTGAGGATAGGTAGGTAGGTGTTGTACTAGAAGTCCTGCACTTAACCTTTAGGTTTAAAATAAGAACAACATTACAGATGGGATATTACGTGGAGATGAATGTGTAGTATGTAATTATTGAGTGGTGTGAGATAGAGATATAGAGTACATGACATTAAGAAGTATATTTATGTTTCCAAAGCAGCGATACAAGCAGCCCAAATAATCTGAAACTTGAGGGTATTTGAGAAGGTACTATGTAGCTGGATAAGTCTTGATGCAAACTCATATGAGGGAGTGGAGTCGATGGATATTAATGAAATAAAATGTCACTAGATATGACTTCTGTATACAAAGAAAAAATCAAAACATTTTCTTCTAAACATCACCTCCAGGGTCCAAAGGTTTGAATACCCAAAACCCAGGACAGTATACATTGCATACAGGAGATAATTTACAACCATGGGGTTGATTACGATGTTGTTCGGAAACCATTCCGACTGAATCAGTTTCGGAATGGTTCCCGACCGAGTGGGATTCTGGGAGTCCATCCGAAGGATTATAATGTTTCCCAACACCATTCGGTCAGACACCCATTAACTTCAATTGGAGCCTGTGTTCTGACCGAATACACAGGCTCCCATTGAAGAAAGGTTGGTTGGGGAAAATCGTGCACCCTGTGGCGGGTACCCCTTGGTGCCTGCCACACTGTGCATGGTTGGAAAGGGGGGACCCATGGGTACCCCCATGGACCAGATTCGGAGGCACCAGGGTGAAGGGGGCCCTGTTAATGGCCCCTAAAGTCAGATTCAGACAGCCGTTTTGTGTTGGACAGACCAATTCAGAATGGCTGTCCGAATCGGTCATCGCAATTGCTCGTTCGGAAACCATGTCCATAGAGCTGTACGATTCAGCTTCGAACAACTTGGGCTGTCCGAATACTGTTCAGAATGGATTCAGACATACCAAACGGTTTCGTAATTGGTCGTTCAGACATGTGTTCGAATCGGTCGGACACACAGGTTCTGAATCGGATTCGCCAAATCCGAATACCGTTTGGAGCCTTTCCGGACGGCATCGTAATCGGCCCCTATGAAAGGCTCTTTCTTCACCATAAAAAAGATACTAAGTCGGCTTAAATCCCTCAAGGCTTTAAGGTAGCTGGTTAGTTAAAAGCTTGAATCAGTATTTTTATTGACAGGGCCGAGTTTACACTCAAGAGCTATCTTCAAGCTCTTAAGATTCATCCATGATGACTTATGCATTCCTGACCATATGAACTAGACATGCATTCCCTAGAAAACCAATACAAAAAGGTTCACATTTTTATTGCAAATTGGCAGTACCCTGTTCATCCTGTCTGCCTGTTTGGAATCCTAATGCCGTGACCCAAAGTCTTTCATTTGTTAGGTCTGCTTAGCTATCAAACAGACCTACTTCTTACAATCCACATCGTGTGGGCTTTGGTGTACACTCCTTTGAGTCATTTACTTTTTTGACCAACCTCTTTCATCCGTTGTGTTGAGACTTTGTTGTATTGGTGCAGCCCTGTGGATTATTCATAAATTACCTAGAAATATTAATTATTTGGGTGTATCGTTCTGCCTCCACTTGAGTGCTTGCATTGAACCACATGAGGAACTACTTTACAACGATAGCTCTTTCTGTCTGCTCCTGCTGGCTCCCTCCAGTGTGTCTTCCACTAACACGTCATGCTTTAGCAAATTAATCACAAACCTTTTGGCTTTGCCAATGCTAACTTTTCTATCTCATCTACCACCCATCTGTCTCCTTGACATTCTTACATGCCTTTCTTACACAGTTGTTACGACAGCTTATGATTTACATGAATCCAATGCAAAGAGCCTATTTTAACTTGAATGTCACAAGCTCAAGTTTTGGCTTTACTGTCTCTGTCTTTCTTCTTTTCGAGGTTTTCAACACGATTGCCAAGTTGTTAGGTCTCGCATGCGTTGCAGCGCAAAGCGCTGCTCCGCCTCTGTGAGAGATTTTGTAAGAGAGGACTTTGAGAAGAGAGCTTTAAGCCCCACCCCTCATTTCCATTGCCCGGCGTCACCGTTTATGCTAAACGGTGGCCTGCCATTTGAAATGAGGGTTTGTGGTTGCCGCCCTTTGGCTTGAGATCCGGACTGGATTGCCTGCTTCACAGATGTCGTGAAGCACTTTCTATCTTTATGGGGCCATGTGTTTAAACACATGGCCCCATAAAGACAAGAGATCCCCATGCTCCGGCGCGATCCTCTTTCGCTCGAACCCAAAGACTTGCTGCAGCTTTCCACTCTCACCCACTAGCATCAGCCTCCCCTTCTGCGCTCCTCCTCATTTGCTCCAGAGTCCGTTTTTACGTGTTGTTTACTTTCTTTCACCGTTTTCAATATAGCCAGAATTTTTGTTTACACTGGTTACTTTGATTAGCTTGCTTCAGAAACAAATGCGCTCTGCTGATGTCATTTTTTTTATCACACTTGGCATTCACGCTTTATTTTATTGTGAGAAACACGGTGATTTACTTTGTCTAATCTCCTAAACAAACGTGCTTCATGAAGGCATTTTTTTTCTTTTCGACATACACGGCGTTCACGTTCCATTTATATTTACAATGGGGAGAACAGATGCCGAGACCTTGTTGCCACTCATCGTGAACGAGAGTGAAGGATGTGGCTTAACGACTAGAGTGGTGGACTTTGAAGCCAGGGACCTAGCCTTGAGGCTGACCGGAGGCTCAAACATCCTGTGATTCTGGGCAAATCACAATCTCCCACTGCCTAAAAATGAATGCGTCCATCTGTAATGCAACTATTGCTCATGTAAAGCGCTGATACCCTAAGGTCGAGTTTGCGCTATATAAAACAGCAAAAAGAGACTTGCTGCAGCTTTCCGTTCTATCCTGCTAGCATCAGCCTCCCATTCTGCGCTTTTACTCCTCCTGCCTCATTTGCTACAGAGTCCGTTTTCACGTCATGTTTTCCTTTTTCTCCGTTTTCTATAAAGTCTCAACCGGAAGCTACTGGAGCCCTTTAAAACTCATTTGCTCCAGAGTCCGTTTTTACGTGTTGTTTACTTTTTTTCACCGTTTTCAATATAGCCAGAATTTTTGTTTACACTGGTTACTTTGATTAGCTTGCTTCAGAAACAAATGCACTCCGCTGACGTCATTTTTTTTTAACACATGGGGCATTCACGCTTTATTTATTTTGAGACACATGGTGATTACTTTGTCTAATCTCCTAAATACACGTGCTGCGTGATGGCATTTTTTTTCTTTTTTGACACACGGCATTCACTTTCTATTTTTATTTACAATGGGTAGAACAGATGCCGAGACCTTGTTGCCACTCTTCGTGAGCGAGAGAAGGGAAAGGATGTGGCTTAACGACTAGAGTGGTGGACTTTGAAGCCAGGGACCCAGCCTTGAGTCTGGCTGGAGGCTCAAACATCCTGTGATTCTTGGCAAATCACAATCTCCATCTGCCTAAAAATGAATGCTTCCATCTGTAATGCACCTATTGCTCATGTAAAGCGCTGATACCCTAAGGTCGAGTTTGCGCTATATAAAACTGCAAAAAGAGACTTGCTGCAGCTTTCCATTCTAACCCGCTAGCATCACCTCCCATTCTGCGCTTTTACTCCTCTCGCCTCATTTGCTCCAGAATGTTTTCCTTTTTCTCAGTTTTCTATATAGTCTCGGCCGGAAGCTATTGGCGCCCTTTAAAAAATAGCACTTACATTGCACAAGGGCACGTTCATTTTGCTTTAGACACAGGGAGATTACGTGATTTGCCCACAATCCCACATTGGTTGTACTGTTTTTTTGGGGAGGCGGCATATGTTCCACGTCACTCTGAGCACAGTGCCTGCCTGCTGGCCAAACAAACTGCTTCATCTTCAGCCACTTTTCTTCAGTCGGCACTCGTTGAAGCAGCCGGCTGTTCACGGAGCATAGCACAGGTTGCCTCTGTGCACCGTCTGGCACTGCACTCCTTGCAGAAGACACTTGTTGCAAGCTGCCTGTGCGTCTCGCTTTATTAGGAGATATCATGAAATCAGCGCGACTGATGACTGAAAAGGAGATTCCGAAAATGATCAAGTATTTTTGGAGGTATGAAGTTGTCTTTGTCTGTATGATACTTTTTTAATTAGCTTTCGTCCAGGAGGGATGTTTTTGGACACCTATCTTCTGCAACAAGAATGGGCCTGGTAAGTTTTAACTTATGCTGCCAGCATAAGTCATGTCCGAAAAGTCCCACATTTAGACCCGATTCCCATTAGAAGGAAACTTTTAATGAAGAGTTATAATCCCATCGTTAACTAAAAACAGCTAACTGACTGGCGTGGGTGCACAGTCTCGTTAGTAGACTCTGGGTTCAGGGAACACAATGTCGGCCTACCCCACATGAAGACATGGACAGGCGACATTAATTTATTAATGGCTGACTTCAGCCAATTCTATAGAAAGCATCACAAACCTAACCTGCCACATAAAGTGCACATCTCAAGCCCAAGGGCACATCTTATTCCAGGGCAGTCTCAGTGGTCTGTAGTGATTTGTGACTTTGAAATATAGAGCTTCCTCTTCAAACATTAGCGTTTGGTACACAGCCGACAAATATCATATGTGGCTCTTGGACCTCGAGATCTTCGTACAGTGAATTGAAGCTTAAGCTCTAGGTGGGCCAGGACCTGCCTGCTATGTGCAGTTGAAAAGAAACAAACATTTGTAAGGCAATAGGTCTCGCATTTATGAGAGTTTGAGCTATTGGCATTGGTCATGACAATGCCTTTTATTTATGTGTTTTGGAAACCTGCAAGCAGTGCGTAATCACGCACATTGTACTTCTAGTCCTTGCTTACCAGAAGCAAGGCTGGCAGTAACTGCATCTCTTTTACTGCCAGCCTTGCTTCTTGTAAGCAAGGGCTATAAGGACAAAGTGCGTGTTTACGCACTGCTTGCAGGTTTTCAAAACACAAATAAAAGGCAGTGTCATTTACAAAGCAAATAGCTCAAATGCTCGCAAATGCGAGACTTATTGAATTGCAAATACTTGTTATTATTACTTTCAGGTAAGTTTTAACCCGTCTCCAGTCTTAATTTGAGCCGGTGCTTTCTGGTGCTGAGAACCGTCACTTAATTGGTTTCTAGTGCTCGGCACCGGCACCTAACGGTCAACACCACACATAAGGCAGTCTGCCACATGGTGGCGCTGCTCATGTAATTTAGAGATGAGCAGTATAACAGTTGTTTAGGAAAATAATATACATTAAATAATTGCTAATACCTGCCTCCCCAGCCATTCCTTTAGCTTTGGGGACCTGGAATAATCTGAACAGTCGCATTTACATGCAAGAGAGATGGTTAGTAGTTGTTTTGGCAGCAACGACAAGGGTGATGGGTGGTGAAAGCTGCAGTTGCCTCCTGGTCAGAGCCCTGGCACTTAATATTTTACAAATTAAGCACTGCCCGTCTGATATGCCCTAAAGCTGTTCCACATCTCAAGATTAAGGATTACATTTTCACATTTTACTGATGTAACATTCGTTCCCTAGAATCCACTCTGATCATCATATGATGGCTAGACAAAGACATCTCTAGACATCAGAAGAAGAGATTCTGATTCTGCCTAGTCTTCTCGAGCAGTTTTAGTCTTCAGCTTCTGCTGTTGGTCCTCTATCACCTGATCTCTTGCTCCTGTCCTATTCTCTCTCCTTTCTCTTCTGTGTTTTTTGAACCACTTTTATTAGAAATATTGTTTAGCACTGGACAAGATAGCACATGTAGATAGCAAAACAATGTGTTAAACGTGAACATAAGGTGCATAAAGGAAGCAACTATTGGGTGCAAGAACTCTAGGTGGAGTTATGCCACCCACAATTACTAGTGTCGCTAAACCCAGAGTTATCGGGTCCGCAAACACCCGACCCAGTAATTCCAAAATCAAAGACACCGGGACTGTCATCACTGCTATAGAGACTGGGGCACAGGACATCTTAAGCCCACCGACCACTGCAGGAACACACGTAGAGTAGACAATGCTCCCCTGGGACAAATCTGCACTGACCCCCTTCCACAATACCGGCCTGCACCCCAACGACTGACCCACTACCATTGAGAATGTCAGCGATTTACTGAGCAGAAAGGGAAAGCAATGCACATAGAAGGGCCAAGCATTTCTGGCTCTATGCCGTTATGCCCTATTGGAGGTAGCACACTTGTACATGACAGAATGTGGTGCAGGGACACCGAAGCCCCCTGCTGTCCCCCCGCCAAATTCCGGCAAACTCGCCACATCAGGATGGGGAATTGCTCAGCAAGTGTGATGGGCACAAAGCCCGCCCGCTACGCTTCCACCACAGACAATCGTAACGATTGCCTGGCAGAGCGGATAAGGCCGGGGATATGGGGGCGTGCCTCTAAAGCACAGCCCGCCTGCCCGATCACAATGCTGGCGTCAGCCAGCCTTTCTATGGCGGTGAAACCGCCATGGAAAGGCTGGCGGAGGCTGGATTCTGGAGGCCCGTTGCTGGCCCCCTCAGTGTTGGGGGGGCCAGTTGTGTGCTGGGGGGGTACCCATGGTACCCCCTACATTTCCATGCACAAGGTAGCAGGCACCGAGCAGTGCCTGCCAAATTGTGCATGGAAATGCACAACATGGCCATTTAACATTGCGGGGGTGCTGCAGCCAGCAGCACCCGCCGCAATGTTAAATTGCTGGATGCGACCGCCGAGGTGGCGGCCGCATCGTGATCTGGGGTGTGGGACTGCCGCATTACAGGCGGGCGGTCCCGATCCCGCTACGATGGCGGCGGACTCAAGTCTGCCCGCCATCCTAATCGTCCCCTTAGTCACATCGTGAACCAACTTCGACTATGGAAACATTGAAGTGAATTGGAGGACGTCATGCTGTGTTCACATCATTAATAGAAATAACATAATAACATAGCAAACCCGAGATCAACAAGCGGGTGTCTCCGTAATTCACATAGGATCAAAAATGAGCAGTGTGGCTCCGTGGGAGTGGAGATAGTCGAATGATGGGGAATTTGTGTCAATCCTACTCAGATGTCAATCCATCCCCGACCAGGGAGAGGCAGGAGTAGGAATGGAGCATGTACTCGCTAACTGCGCCACAGTTTGCGGGGGTGAAATGAGGTGGGAACATATTCGGTCATCCTCAGGACAAAAAGTTACAACTAACAGTCCAAAGCCTCGGCAGGAAGCAGAACTAAGAGTGTGGATACACAATTCAGCCCTGCCCTCTTATTCTGTTTTCTACCATTCTCTAAAGTACTTTGACCCCTTAGCTTGGGCGCACTCTGCATTTACACCAACAATGCAAGCATACCATATGTTAGATACTCCGCCTCAGGTGGACATCAAAATCTCCCTTTGCGTTACATTACTTGTGCACTTGGAATACTGACGCTTAGTGAAGGGACTTCTTCGGCCTTTTATCTTGATACTAAAGCGAATTTACAGCCATGAAGGTGAATGCGGTGCATTTGTTACCTTCTTCCCGCCCCATGGTGCCACGTCATACTAACTCGTCATGCGTTGCCGTAGGTGGTGCGAACTATACTCATTCTGCTGGGATATGTTCTTCATTGCATAAGGAATTATACCTGTGACATGGACTCCTCACAAAGGCACCCTGCCTCATATACATGAGATCATGCATCGTGTGCAACCGTTATGACCACGTGACAACAGCCATGTGCGGTAATGTGCACCATTGTGTTTAATAAACGGCATTGCACTGTGATTCGTGGTGCAGGCAGCTGACTACTGTATATAAGGGAGTAAAGAGTGAAAATATGCAATTGCAGACCCAGCTCTGTGATAAGGCCTCTAGCTCACTTACAATTCGTTACATTGGTCACGTGATATTGTAGCGCGCGCTGGACGTTAATTCATGCAGAGTCTGTGTAGAAATGAAAGGCGGCGGCATGCTTAAAATACAGCAATCCCTTACCAATTACTTCTGATGTCATGTAGACATCCAGCAGGAGCCAGCCAGGGGAAGGCCTCGGCTTTAATAGAATTGCAAGTCATTTTAATTTGATAAAGTGCCTGGGAAAGTAAGAGCCACTCGCTGAAGTCCCTTTGGGAATGTAGTCTGCCCGCTCTTAGTAGAGTTTACAAGCTGTCAGTTATGTTTATAAAAACGGGTGAAAGGAGGGGGTTATCAGACGCAGCACTGATCTCAAGTGGGTTACAGGCTGCATAATTTGTACCACTGCCTGGGGGGATGGTGTCAGTGCAACACTTTCACCACTCCCCAGTTGAGGCCAACTGATAGGGCTGAGAGGCGAATTAATCGAGTCCCAGGGAATCCCTGCTCAGCGTGACCCTGAGCTCCCATATGACGCAAGCAGGATGGGCCCTCTGTCTGTCTATGGCGAAGGTGCGAAGCCCTACCCCCAGGAGACATTTTGGATGTGTGCATGTTCCCACCTCTCAGGAAAATTCTACAAATATGGCACAACCCAGTGCATTTATCAGCACAATTCCTTTAGGAATTATGCTAAAGGCCCAAGCTACGGTTTAAGGCAAAGGCATAGGAGAAGCCACATTTGTAGCGGGGAGGGCATGGACACCCTTGAGAAGAGCCAAGGTTCTGGATTGGCTCTAAGAGCCAAAGCACAGGCCATGCCATTAAAATATGTATATCAGACAACAAGTGTCATGAAAAGTTATGGGAATGACTTACAAATGGAAAAATATATATTTCAACATTTCTCAGTGTCTCAATTAAGTACATTTGATTTTATCACTGATTTTTTTTTAAAGTTCAGAAATACCCGCATGCCCTGAGGACGTTGGCACAAGTTACTCAAAATGTGTCAGTTTGTCATGTTCTTGATAAAGCCTATTATTATTATGAAATGAAAGCAAGATTATTTTATATGAGCCATATATAAGTCAGGGTTTTTAGATCACAGATTCTGTATTGAATTACTTTGATGTGCCCTCAAACTAGATGTCAGGGCTTCGTTCAGAGGGCCACAGGGCAAGCAGGAGCTACTGGACCCAGCCGTGGCGGTTGAGGCCTTTTACTCCTGATGCCCGAGGCCGGCCTACTATGGATCCTGAGCAACTGGGCCACGTACCACTTCAGCAAACTCTCAGTGGTAGCTTGGGTCGAGCGGTCCAGTGCTTCTCAGGGAGGAGGCAGATGCAGGGGGTGAACACAGGCTCCCAACTCAAAATACATTCAATAGCACCAATGACTGCCCAGTCAAAAGCTTTTTTTATGTCAAAAGTCGTATTTATATACGAACACAAACTGAAGTGCAGCATTCTCAAACAATACACACAGCGCCCTGAGAGCAGGGCTCTAGTATTTAACGGCAATCCCCTGAATCCAACTTCCCGCTCACTAGCCTTAGTTGTTATTCCCTCTTCACTATAGGCGGCATTCAGATTAGGACCCAGAAGCGGTCTGAGTCACAGGAGTCCACCTCTGACTCCGTTAAAAAAGTAAAAAGTGTTCCAGCCCCAAAGCGCTATCTGGCAGACAAGTTCCACCACAGCCTCCTGGCATATAGCTAAGTCTTACCCGCAGGGATTGTACGGCTGAAATCTCTGAGACCATCTCTTTCATGTATGTGGTGGCTGCAGCTGCTGTCTCGGGTGAGTTTCACACATGCAACTCTGCAGGGGCCACAGCTGGGTTTCCTTGATACTTCTCGGAAGCAGTAGTAAGCCTCCTTTGGTCTTCCTGTCAAGGGGAAGCCGCTGGTGGTCCCTGGTTCCAATTCTCATTGGGGCTCAGGCACGCACAGATCACCTTAGCAGGCTCTCCTTACAACAATGGTATCCACCAGGGTCCACTCCTATTCTTCTTCCGGTGGCCCCCTCTGGCATACGGGCTCACCAAAGCTGCTGTTCACTCAGACAATTGCATGATCGGCACAGCAGCAGGTTACTTTTTACCCTCTCTGGCATACGGGGTCATCAGCTCACATTTCACATAGGCATCTGTCTCATTGGCATGGTGGTATTCACAGGAACCCCATTTGGTATACGGGGTCACCAAATCACACCGCACATGGGCGTAGGCCCGATCCGCATAGCAATCTTCACAGTGGCCCCCTATGCCCCGCCTCACACGGACCCTTCCCTAATCCTTTCATGACCCTAGTGGTGACGCACTAAGTCCTGAGGACCACACCTCTGGGACACAGTGGTTTCACTGCCAACACCGGCATGAGTCGGGAAACGTGTTTGCTCCTGTCTGGCAGGATCATTTTCAAATCTCCAACCAAACGGGAGCAAACACAAAGTCTACTCTCAGCGGGCAGGAGCTTTAAAAATGCTCCTGCCAGCTGGGAGCAGATTTGAGATCTATTTCCCTGCCCACACAGATGCGGACAGTGATACAGAATACGTTATTGCTCCCACTCAGGAGGGGGCAGCATAAATAGCTACTTCCGCTGGGCCGGAGCAATGCTCACTTCCGCACCATGTGGGGAGTTCATCGAGGCTGTAGGGGCCCTTGGACTCCCCCTGTGGCCCCCCATGCGTGCTTGGTGGGAACCCAGGTGGGCACTGGGACACCCACCTATTTAAAGTGAAGGTATCAAGGGATGGAGTGCCTGAGGCCAAAATAGGCCCGGGAAGGGGCTGCATGTTCCCTGTCCCCTTTCAAATAAGTTATGGCCTCCCTTTAATTACTCGGCCTTGGAGGATGGGGTCCCTGAAGGTGGTCGCTATTGCTTTTTCCAATGCTGCATTCTCCTAAGAGGTTCCATCATCAGAAAAGCTAATAGTGGCAACCGGCCATCTTTCCAGATCACTGCCATGGTGTATGTGAATGTGGCAGCCATTTATTAAAAGTAGAAAATAACAATTTCATTCTTTCCAGATGACCATCATGTAGAGTGAAGTAACATGGAAGTCAATTTGTATATATAGAAAATGGCATGGTTTCAATATGGCTAGCCTTCGTGCAAACGGATTAAAAGAGATAACATCCTAGGGGGCATGTGCAAATCGACCAAAATACTCCACATCTCCGGTCTAGAAATCATATCAAAGGCCGATTTTAGGCCGACAAATACATGCAGTAATTACTTCTAGACCATGGAAATTCGCTTTATCTGGGTTTACCCAAATGGTCCATTAAGCACCTACAGAGTGGATGCTGAATCTCCCTTTACAAAATCTGCCAAAATATCTGTCAGTTCGAAACCGTCTTCGCGACTTGCACTAGCTCCTTATTCGTAAGAGGTTATTATTTAAGAGCTTGGCCATCGGGGCGTGGCTTGGCACCCGCGGAACATGGCGGTGTCCGAGTGAGGCTCCAGGACTCACCTCGGCGAAGCTGCGCTTTCAGACGCTCTCCATGAAGCTCTTCGACAATGTGGCTGTTTGAAGGTATGCGTTCAGCGATGCGCGTCTTTTCGTCTTCGTGCACACGTTGAAAAAGCATTTCCTCGCCTCATATGTTCTCTCACGAAGCAACGCTCTGTAGCGGCCGCCATTTTCTTTTCTGCCCCTGGACAATAAAACTCGTTTTTGTATGCCGGCTGCTCTGTTCTGCTATTTAACAGAGATTTTTGGTTATTCCCACAAACTCTTGCTACATTTGCCTTAGCTGCATGCTGTTTTATTTGCATCAACTCCTCTTAGTTACGAAAAGGGTTTACTGGCAGCCATTTTCTGGTGCTTAATTCTGAGGAATATTACAAACAACATTGCAGTTTTTATTGTCATTTGGATTTACCTGATGCATTAACTCACTTTGCCATCACCTTCCTCGTGTTTTTTCAATGCCATTAATTTTCTTTTTGTGTAACATCGACCCCTGATTGAATTGCTCACAGGGAGATACAGACGTATTGTTTTTTCTCATGTTTTTCAACCACATGAACCTCCCTTAGCTGAGGAAGGGAGCTACTGCCAGCCACTTTATGGTGCATATTAAAGAGGAGTATTACAAAAAATATTGCACTTTTTGCTGTCTTGTACTTGGGAATCCTTTGGCTCATTCGCTCAATCACTCATCACTCTCCTCATGTTTTTTGAGCACCATTGATTTTTATGTGCCTTTAATTCCTGCATAACTTGTTCACAGGAAGATATAGACGTATTGGTCATTTTTGCGACTTTACTTTCCTGGTCACACCTCAAATGTAGTCTCCCTGGTCTTTCATCACATGTTTTCAATTTTTGCTATCGTCGATGGGCAGAACCAAGACTTCCTCAAAATTGCAGCAAACCTTTGGTAAAAATTCAAGAATCTTTACAAAATTTTCCAAACTCGAGGATTCTTTACCGTCTTTGCAGCAATCTTCTGAGCCCACAATGGATCCTCCTGTAGCTCCAGGGAAATCCATCACAAAACGGCTGAAAAAGGATCCAACCTTCTCCACCAAATCTGTCTCACCAGTCTCCATGGAGCTCCTGCTGGAAGAAATCAGAGCTCTTCGACCCTTTATGGAAGAGACTAATGTTAAACTCCAAGTCCTTACGGATAATTGGTCCCAGTTGGATACCAGAGTTTCGACAGTCGAGCAAAGTATCTCCTCACTCAAAGTTTCGTGTGCAAGCGTCTCACAACTCCATTCCCAAGTTTCAGTGCTCCAGCGTCAAGTCGAGGACCTTGAAAACCGTAATCGACGAAACAATCTTCGCATTTACGGCCTGGCAGAGGGACTTGAAGGATCAGATGCTATCTTCTTTTTCAGATCTTTTCTTCCTAAGCTGCTTCACTTGCCAGAGAGTACTGTTCTTAATATTCAACGAGCACATAGACTGGGCCGAGTTGCTTCCAACCCTTCACTATCGCAGCGACCGAGAGGTGTAATCTTGTACTTTTTGGAATACACGAATTTGCTCAAAGTTATATCAGCGGCTAAATCTATTCCGAAAATCACTTGGTCTGGTTCTACTTTACTTTTTGATCAGGATTACGCTAAGGCCACTGCTAATAGACATAAAGCATTCCTTAATATGAGATCTGATCTTTGCTCACTGGGAGCTCGCTATGGACTTTTTCATCCTTGTCTCTTCAAGGTCACCTACAACAACAAAACTACTACTTACGATGACCCGATGAGACTGCAGAGCTTCATTAACTCTTGTAGGCCGATCAACATGGATTCCTCTGCTTCCTCCTCGTCATTCAACACTTAATGTTTTGTTACTGCTTAACGTTTTATTCTCATCTCCGATGTTCTGTATAAATTCTATATTCTCTTAATACAGCTTATTTCCCTTGCAATGGCTGTTTGTTGGTTTAATTCAGTTATTGTTCTGTTTTGGCTTAAGGTGTGTTTTTTGTCTTGCTATTTCTCTGTTTAACTGTTGCTCTTTGCTTCCACAGATCCCCTCTTCTCATGGCGTGGTTTCTCCCTGGTTTCCTGTGTGTCCATGCTTGGATGTTCCGTCTGTCCATGTGGCCTCACCTCCCCCTCCATTCACATCCTCCCTTCATGGGTATGTTTTTTGTTTTGTTCTTTGTTTTCTGTGTCCTACTTCTCACGTTTGTTCAGTTTGTTCCACATTCTGTATGCACTTGCTTTTTTGATGTTCTTAATACTTTTTCTTGTTATTCTTACTTCTACTTCTTTCTTAAACTCGTTCTTGCATGTCTGCTTTTCATCATATTCCTTCACTCTTTTTCGTTTGTAGTTACAATGTTCACCTTTTCTATTGTTAATATGTTATATTCATTTCTTAATCTACTACTTTTCTCTTCGCTCTTGTTACACAGTTTTCATGTCCTTTTCTTTTTTGAAACTATATTGACCGTAATTTTGTTTCTTTCTCACATTTTATATTTTTCTTTTTCTGAATTGGGTTCTTCTTTTATATCTTTTGCTCAATCAGTTTTCATTAATCTATGTCATTAAATGTGATAACCTGGAACGTTAGGGGTTTGAATTCTCCCATTAAAAGACAACAGGATTTGACTCACTTAGCCAAATTGAATGCTGACATTGCCTTTCTACAAGAAACTCATCTCTCAGAGGTCGAATCTTTAAAGTTAAAGAGGGGCTGGGTGGGAGAGGTTTTCTTTTCCCCAGGCGATGGTAAACGCAACGGAGTAATGATACTTTGTCGCAAATCCCTCTCGTTCTCACTCTTATCCCAAGAGTCAGACACTTATGGTAGATGGTTGAATGTTAAGTTATCTTTAAAGGGTGTCCCAGTCTCTCTTCTAAATGACTATGCCCCTACTTGTGGAAAACCTTCCTTCTGGCCCACACTCGCCAAACATATCTCTAATTGCATTAGTGACAACTTCATTTTAGCTGGCGATTGCAAGCAGGTTTTTGATCCATTCATTGACAGGAATTCTAAGATTCCCTTTTTACCAAATAAACCTCACAAATCCTTTGTTCATACCATAACTCAACATAAGCTCCTTGATGCTTGGCGACTTTGCAATCCAGTCACCAGGGAATTTACTTTTTACTCCCCCTCCCATCACTCCCAATCCAGAATCGATAATATTTTTGTCTCCCATAATATCTTGCAAACTCTTACTCACGCAGAAATAGGTCCTATTCTTATATCAGATCACGCCCCAGTTTCTGTTGGTCTTGACATCTTACCTAAAATCACAGGTCCCAGGAGATGGTGATTTAACAACTCCCTTCTCTTAGACCCAACATTTACTGCTTCCTTTACCACCTTCTTTTATGAATTTTAAATGATAAATCAAACTGATTCCATGCTCTTTTCTACCCTATGGGATGCTTTTAAAGCCTCGGCTAGAGATTTTATACTCTCCTATGTAGCAAGGAAGCATAAAGTCGCTCGTAAACAGACTATGGACCTCCTTCAAGACATTAAGAGACTGGAGCACTCTTATTATACCTCACACACAGAAGACTGTTTAACTGCCCTTATCAAAGCCAAATTGCAATTTAATAAAAAATCCACGGAGGATGCCTCTCTATATTTGTTAAAATCTAGTGCTAAATTTTATGGTGGAAAGAATAAAGCTGGGAAAATGTTGGCTAATTACTTGAAAGTTAAGCATAATAAACTAAACATTGAATCTATTTTTGATGCAAAATGAGATCTAAAGTTTAAGTATGATGACATTTTACATGTATTTTCTCTTTTTTTCAAAACAATATATGTTTCTGAAACACAACCTACTGACCATGCTTTATCACTTTTTTTCTTTACCATTCAAAAGCCTCAGGATGCTCTTCCTGATTTAACTTCCTTAGAATCAGATTTGACGCATCAAGAGTTGTCGAGCGCCCTTCAATCCCTTAAACGTGACAAAGCTTTTGGACCTGATGGTTTTACTGTTGAATTTTACTCACATTTTTCTAAACTCTTATTGCACTCGCTAATACATTTTCTCAGTACGTCAGGACACTCATCTGGCTCTTTCTCAGATGCTCATATTTGTCTCATTCCCAAAGAAGGTAAAGACTCCAAACATTGTAAGAACTATAGGCCTATATCTTTGGCAAACATTGATTATAAGATATTTTGTTAAGGCATTAGCCCTACGATTGGATTCATATCTACCAGATCTGTTAGGGATATAGCAATCTGGATTTGTCAAAGGCCGCTACATAACTGATAATACGCGACTCTTGTTTAACGTCTTGTCGAAATCCTCACGTGTTAAAGACTCCCTAGCTGCAATAGCGTTGGATGCTGAAAAGACGTTATACAGTGTTGAATGGATGTACCTGTTTTACTAATGGATTGATATCCCCATTTTTTTATCTAGGGAGAGGGGTGCGTCAAGGCTGCCCCCTTTCACCTTTCCTCTTTAATTTGGCTTTGGAACCATTCCTATCAAAATTACGTCAGAATCCAAATTTACATGGCTTTAAAACACTCCACTCTCAGATTAAGCTTGCAGCATATGCAGATGATATTCTGCTCTTCATGTCTCAACCAACGGTCTCCATTCCTGCTTTCCTAGCGGAGGTACGAGCTTATTCCAGCATTTCGGGTTACAAGTTGAATAATGACAAATGTGAGATTTTGCCTTTAAGAAAATATACCTTTAAACCTGATTTTGCGACCTCTATTTTACTTAGAGTCCTAAACCACATTAAGTATTTAGGTTTATTTGTCACATATTCATTATCAGACAAAGTGTCATTGTGCATGAACAAATGTATACAAAAGATTTCAGATCTAACTGCTAAATGGCACCCCCTCTATTTATCATGGTGGGGCCGACTAGACACTATTAAAATTATGCTATCACCCATAATTATATATACTATCTCTAATATCCCAGTTCTCATTCCAGCAAAACATTTTAGGAAGATAAACTCCATTCTTTCTTCCTTCCTTTGGAATAAGAAGAAACCTCGAATGTATATACTTAGATTAACTCGCCCCAAAACTGAGGGCGGAGTCAACTTTCCTGATTTCCCGACTTACCAAAAGGCATTCCTTCTACGTCAAGCCTCTTTGTAGCTGCGTGACCCTAAAGAGAGTTGCCCTTTATGGACCACAATTGAGCGTCTTTTTTTTATCCCCCTTCTCCTTTGATGAATATCTTTCATTCTCACGTAAACCGCAAACCTTATCTACTCCCATTATTAAATTGACCTCTAAGCTATTACTGCCTCTATTCCCTTTTCCCCACAATAACATTGACTCTTTTCTCAGTTCTACAATATGGCACAACAAAAGTTTGCTTATTCGGAATAAACCATTTTACAACGGAAAGGTCTCATCTGGATATATCAGCTATTCTCACACTCAGATTTTCTGTCTTTTTCCTCACTTTGTCACTCATTTAACTTACCTGCTTCATTTATACACAAGTACCTTATACTTAAAAGAGCTGTGTTGGATGTATACACCCATTTGACAGCGACAACTAGTGCTTCAATTACCCCAGACTCCTCCTCACAATTACGAACCCTGTTAATGACAATACCCAAAGCTTCCACATTATATAATTTTCTACATGATATGGACAAAGTTCGACAGAAATCTAAAATTGAAGAGGCTTGGGAACGAGACTTAACAATCTCTTGGTCAGTGTCTTTATGGGATAAATTATGGACCAAGATTCGTAAGTCCTTCAGCGCTGCAAGCACAACGCAAACATTGTTTTTTGTCTATAATAGACTTTTGTTGTCACCTACTGCTTTGAGCAAGAATTACACCACTGTACCTGATATTTGTTGGACTTGTTCCTCTCCAAAGGCCGATTTATTCCATATGTTTTTTTCTTGTCCTATTGTACTTACTTTTTGGAAACAAGTCTGGTCTCAAATTAATTTGATTTTTGGTACTGTATTTCCTTTTCTTCTACTCATGTTTTTCTAGGAAGTTTGTCATCTTGCTGGGAGAATATTATGCTTAAAGTTAAAATTGTCGATCTATTACTGGCAGCTGCATTTCAGCAAATCACGGCAAATTGGAAAGACTTTTCTAAAATTTCTTACAGGGCATGGTGGTATGCTGTTTGCCATGATCACAGGTTAGATACTTCTTTTGTATATGCTATACATTTGGCGACGAAAAGATTAGATTTATGGTCACCTATTACAATTTATTTAGATGCATGTGCTAAGCGTTCTTTTCAACTACATCCAATCCAACAAGAAGTTTCAAAACCCCCTTGAACACCCCTACTTGTTCCTAATTTATTTGATATTTAAACATTTATGTCATTGCTTTTAACATTCTCTTTCTTTTATTTTAATTTTCAACCCAATTCATTAATTATACTGTAACTTTTCTTTTGTGCGACATGTATTTCATATGGTGTAATATGTTGTCATATCTTGGAGTTCTTATTAATAAAATCTCTTTGAACTGGAAGAGCTTGGCCATCACCCATCAGGTGGTGATGAAGACTGCTCTGGCCTATCTTTAGAGATTCGTACAGGTACAACCTTCGCACAACCTTAAGATCTTTCAGATCCATGGTACTTCCTAGAATATGGCACTCGTTCAACGCCCTCTGGCTCTGTGTATAAAAAAAAACTTAAATCTGTCTCTTTAAGTATAATTAGTTTCTCCCATTTTTCAGTTGCAGTATCTTCAGCACTGGGATGTCCTTAGGGGTATCTGTTCGCATCCTAAAAATTCTCCCATTCATTTAATCAATCACTATATAGTACTGCATGCAAGGCGATTTGCAACGAATAGTTGACCTGTCTGTAGGGAGACCTGGAAAAAGACACTGCATTAATAAGGTATGTGTTCTACTTAAAATGTGCCTCTTCTACTTAGGTTTGACAAATGTATTATTTGTTCCTTCACAACAATGTGTAGTACATTTTAAACCAGATGTATCCATTCCCATTTGTCCTGACAATCAAATAGAGCTGTCCTAATTGATTTCCTTTTTCGAAAAGTCTGCAAACAACAACAAAAGGTGTCTGAAAGGTATCAGCTTGGCCATAAGTCAAAGTCAAGCACAGCTAAGAATCCAAATCCCTCCAAAGGATGAATTCTGTTCCCTCGCATTCTACTGCAGAACTGCTCCCAGTGATTTCTATGCCATGTGCCTTTCCCTTCCCCGTGGCTGCGAGCGCTGCAATAAATACTTTTATCATCTTAGCCCCGAGCAGAGCTGTTTGGATTTATTGCAGCTTTCCAGCGCTGTATCAGCTGAAGTGAAGAGAAGCAAATATTTCTTGTGAACGGAAAATGCTAGAACGCTCTAAACCTTGGCATTGAAACTTCAGCTTAATGTCAACAGTGTAGGAGGTGTTTTTCTTTGGAAGGTAGATTAGTAGTTAACATTGACAAGGGTTTACCTTTGTATGAATGTATGGATGAATGAATGTATGTATGCAAGAGTACTTTTAAAGTGAAACCCTAGCTAGTCCACAACTGCTCATACTGGGCGGAAGACTTGAGATATGTCTGAGGATGTTAAACATGGATCTTAGCCCTCGAGCGTGGGGCATTTTATCATATGAAGAAGTAACATTCTCTGAAGAGATGAATCTTCAAATATTTACTGAAGTACACGAGAGTTGGAACAGAGCGGATATTAACATAAAGTTGTTGTAGAGTTAAAGGGCATAGATGTAAGTATATATGTATATGTGTATGTACATATGTGGTATTTATACAGCATAAACCTAGCCAAAAGACAGCAGTGTGCTGCAGAGGTTAAAGACAAGTTATAAAGTCAACAAATGATAGAAAAGGTATCTGGTTTGTGGACTGTTAATTCATTGAGATATAAGAGGTGCATCTTCAGTTCTTTCGCAATTGGAGAATGGTTGGGGAGGTCTTGATGCATACGGGAATGTTGTTACCTATACTGGGTCCATGGATGGAAAAATAATTATAGTTTGGACCATGTTTTCATATAAAAAGTGTTTTTTGGCTTGCCTATATCTTTGACGAATCTACACAAAATGTTTCAAAAAAAGTGTCACAGTGAGTGAGTTACTCATGTTAATTCCTGTATACTCTTTAGAGCGGCTGCAGCCCAAAGCGCAGGACGAAGTTATGCCAAATTTGGCAGAAAGGTAGCTAATTGTTGAGAATGTAAGGAAATCCAAATTTGTTTATCCTCGATCGTGGCTAAATTATGAATAGTAACAAGCTTGTGCAGTTAGGATATAGAATTTAAAAAACTTAGAAATTCACTGAATAAAAAGGTTACAGGGACGTTATAGTTAGGTTCAGATTCAACTCATACAAACCCAGTGAAATTCAGCTGTTACAGTTCATGAGGTAACTATAACTTACATCCCTGAAATGCACTGCTTATGACCTCACATATTACACCTTACAAGAGTCTTTATTTTAGTGAGTGGCAGGACAGGGGCCACTTGGTTGGAGAACTTCGAGAGTTATGGGCAATGATTTCGGACTACTATAACTAGCATGCCTTTGAACACGCCCACTGGGGCGGTACTCCAATTATTCAAATAAATTGCTGTTCTACGTAAATCTGTTTCCTGCCTCCTCATGCCAGTGATCAAGGGCGTCTGCTCGAAACGCGTATGGCAATTTGGAAAGCGCGGTGCTAGCTGACGGCACTGCTGCCTGTGAGAATGGTGTGATTCCTATGGTGTGTGGCTCCCCACTTGGGCAACCTTACGTTTTTATATATATATATATATATATATATATATATATATATATATATATATATATATATATATATATATATATATATATATATATATATATATATATATATTCCAGTAAACTCCTTCACAAAAAAAGAGCAGAGGCCACATAGGGGAGAATCGAAGAAGCCTTTATTAGCAAGTTCGTGGCGAATGCATTTCGGCATCTTTTTGCCTTCTTCAGCGCCCAAGGATTCAGGAGGCTTCCAAATCATGCTGTCCTGTGATTTGTTGGAGTGTGCTCCGCCCCCACGAGTAACAGCTCACCTGTTTCCAGTCCTTGAATCTCTTGTGGACTGCACGACCCAGAATGCATTGTAGTTCTTCCAGGTAGGTAATGCATGGGGGGAAAAAAACTTCTGCCAAAGTGATTGCACAGGATGCAGGACGTTGTACAATATTCGGAAACCACATTTTCCTGCTTGTGTTGGTGTGCAAATAGAGCGCCTCCTCGAGTCCCCAAACGCTCCAGCCTCAATTTTCAGGAGTCCATTGAGCGGGGACTGACTAGCAATGCAGGCCGCCCAACATGAGGTAGAATACCTCACAACCGCACTTTTTCTCTTCCCAAGCGTCGAGGCGGGTTCCAGACCATCCGATTCCTCGGAAAACCAAGAGGTGCCAAAGCAAAGCCAGTGAGGTCTGGGCCACTTGTGGAGCGGGACTCTCTGTATCACGTCTCTGGCTGACGTGCAATTTAATTCCAGTAAACTCCTTCACAAAAAAAGAGCAGAGGCCACATAGGGGAGAATCGAAGAAGCCTTTATTAGCAAGTTCGTGGCGAATGCATTTCGGCATCTTTTTGCCTTCTTCAGCGCCCAAGGATTCAGGAGGCTTCCAAATCATGCTGTCCTGTGATTTGTTGGAGTGTGCTCCGCCCCCACGAGTAACAGCTCACCTGTTTCCAGTCCTTGAATCTCTTGTGGACTGCACGACCCAGAATGCATTGTAGTTCTTCCAGGTAGGTAATGCATGGGGGGAAAAAAACTTCTGCCAAAGTGATTGCACAGGATGCAGGACGTTGTACAATATTCGGAAACCACATTTTCCTGCTTGTGTTGGTGTGCAAATAGAGCGCCTCCTCGAGTCCCCAAACGCTCCAGCCTCAATTTTCAGGAGTCCATTGAGCGGGGACTGACTAGCAATGCAGGCCGCCCAACATGAGGTAGAATACCTCACAACCGCACTTTTTCTCTTCCCAAGCGTCGAGGCGGGTTCCAGACCATCCGATTCCTCGGAAAACCAAGAGGTGCCAAAGCAAAGCCAGTGAGGTCTGGGCCACTTGTGGAGCGGGACTCTCTGTATCACGTCTCTGGCTGACGTGCAATTTAATTCCAGTAAACTCCTTCACAAAAAAAGAGCAGAGGCCACATAGGGGAGAATCGAAGAAGCCTTTATTAGCAAGTTCGTGGCGAATGCATTTCGGCATCTTTTTGCCTTCTTCAGCGCCCAAGGATTCAGGAGGCTTCCAAATCATGCTGTCCTGTGATTTGTTGGAGTGTGCTCCGCCCCCACGAGTAACAGCTCACCTGTTTCCAGTCCTTGAATCTCTTGTGGACTGCACGACCCAGAATGCATTGTAGTTCTTCCAGGTAGGTAATGCATGGGGGGAAAAAAACTTCTGCCAAAGTGATTGCACAGGATGCAGGACGTTGTACAATATTCGGAAACCACATTTTCCTGCTTGTGTTGGTGTGCAAATAGAGCGCCTCCTCGAGTCCCCAAACGCTCCAGCCTCAATTTTCAGGAGTCCATTGAGCGGGGACTGACTAGCAATGCAGGCCGCCCAACATGAGGTAGAATACCTCACAACCGCACTTTTTCTCTTCCCAAGCGTCGAGGCGGGTTCCAGACCATCCGATTCCTCGGAAAACCAAGAGGTGCCAAAGCAAAGCCAGTGAGGTCTGGGCCACTTGTGGAGCGGGACTCTCTGTATCACGTCTCTGGCTGACGTGCAATTTAATTCCAGTAAACTCCTTCACAAAAAAAGAGCAGAGGCCACATAGGGGAGAATCGAAGAAGCCTTTATTAGCAAGTTCGTGGCGAATGCATTTCGGCATCTTTTTGCCTTCTTCAGCGCCCAAGGATTCAGGAGGCTTCCAAATCATGCTGTCCTGTGATTTGTTGGAGTGTGCTCCGCCCCCACGAGTAACAGCTCACCTGTTTCCAGTCCTTGAATCTCTTGTGGACTGCACGACCCAGAATGCATTGTAGTTCTTCCAGGTAGGTAATGCATGGGGGGAAAAAAACTTCTGCCAAAGTGATTGCACAGGATGCAGGACGTTGTACAATATTCGGAAACCACATTTTCCTGCTTGTGTTGGTGTGCAAATAGAGCGCCTCCTCGAGTCCCCAAACGCTCCAGCCTCAATTTTCAGGAGTCCATTGAGCGGGGACTGACTAGCAATGCAGGCCGCCCAACATGAGGTAGAATACCTCACAACCGCACTTTTTCTCTTCCCAAGCGTCGAGGCGGGTTCCAGACCATCCGATTCCTCGGAAAACCAAGAGGTGCCAAAGCAAAGCCAGTGAGGTCTGGGCCACTTGTGGAGCGGGACTCTCTGTATCACGTCTCTGGCTGACGTGCAATTTAATTCCAGTAAACTCCTTCACAAAAAAAGAGCAGAGGCCACATAGGGGAGAATCGAAGAAGCCTTTATTAGCAAGTTCGTGGCGAATGCATTTCGGCATCTTTTTGCCTTCTTCAGCGCCCAAGGATTCAGGAGGCTTCCAAATCATGCTGTCCTGTGATTTGTTGGAGTGTGCTCCGCCCCCACGAGTAACAGCTCACCTGTTTCCAGTCCTTGAATCTCTTGTGGACTGCACGACCCAGAATGCATTGTAGTTCTTCCAGGTAGGTAATGCATGGGGGGAAAAAAACTTCTGCCAAAGTGATTGCACAGGATGCAGGACGTTGTACAATATTCGGAAACCACATTTTCCTGCTTGTGTTGGTGTGCAAATAGAGCGCCTCCTCGAGTCCCCAAACGCTCCAGCCTCAATTTTCAGGAGTCCATTGAGCGGGGACTGACTAGCAATGCAGGCCGCCCAACATGAGGTAGAATACCTCACAACCGCACTTTTTCTCTTCCCAAGCGTCGAGGCGGGTTCCAGACCATCCGATTCCTCGGAAAACCAAGAGGTGCCAAAGCAAAGCCAGTGAGGTCTGGGCCACTTGTGGAGCGGGACTCTCTGTATCACGTCTCTGGCTGACGTGCAATTTAATTCCAGTAAACTCCTTCACAAAAAAAGAGCAGAGGCCACATAGGGGAGAATCGAAGAAGCCTTTATTAGCAAGTTCGTGGCGAATGCATTTCGGCATCTTTTTGCCTTCTTCAGCGCCCAAGGATTCAGGAGGCTTCCAAATCATGCTGTCCTGTGATTTGTTGGAGTGTGCTCCGCCCCCACGAGTAACAGCTCACCTGTTTCCAGTCCTTGAATCTCTTGTGGACTGCACGACCCAGAATGCATTGTAGTTCTTCCAGGTAGGTAATGCATGGGGGGAAAAAAACTTCTGCCAAAGTGATTGCACAGGATGCAGGACGTTGTACAATATTCGGAAACCACATTTTCCTGCTTGTGTTGGTGTGCAAATAGAGCGCCTCCTCGAGTCCCCAAACGCTCCAGCCTCAATTTTCAGGAGTCCATTGAGCGGGGACTGACTAGCAATGCAGGCCGCCCAACATGAGGTAGAATACCTCACAACCGCACTTTTTCTCTTCCCAAGCGTCGAGGCGGGTTCCAGACCATCCGATTCCTCGGAAAACCAAGAGGTGCCAAAGCAAAGCCAGTGAGGTCTGGGCCACTTGTGGAGCGGGACTCTCTGTATCACGTCTCTGGCTGACGTGCAATTTAATTCCAGTAAACTCCTTCACAAAAAAAGAGCAGAGGCCACATAGGGGAGAATCGAAGAAGCCTTTATTAGCAAGTTCGTGGCGAATGCATTTCGGCATCTTTTTGCCTTCTTCAGCGCCCAAGGATTCAGGAGGCTTCCAAATCATGCTGTCCTGTGATTTGTTGGAGTGTGCTCCGCCCCCACGAGTAACAGCTCACCTGTTTCCAGTCCTTGAATCTCTTGTGGACTGCACGACCCAGAATGCATTGTAGTTCTTCCAGGTAGGTAATGCATGGGGGGAAAAAAACTTCTGCCAAAGTGATTGCACAGGATGCAGGACGTGGTACAATATTCGGAAACCACATTTTCCTGCTTGTGTTGGTGTGCAAATAGAGCGCCTCCTCGAGTCCCCAAACGCTCCAGCCTCAATTTTCAGGAGTCCATTGAGCGGGGACTGACTAGCAATGCAGGCCGCCCAACATGAGGTAGAATACCTCACAACCGCACTTTTTCTCTTCCCAAGCGTCGAGGCGGGTTCCAGACCATCCGATTCCTCGGAAAACCAAGAGGTGCCAAAGCAAAGCCAGTGAGGTCTGGGCCACTTGTGGAGCGGGACTCTCTGTATCACGTCTCTGGCTGACGTGCAATTTAATTCCAGTAAACTCCTTCACAAAAAAAGAGCAGAGGCCACATAGGGGAGAATCGAAGAAGCCTTTATTAGCAAGTTCGTGGCGAATGCATTTCGGCATCTTTTTGCCTTCTTCAGCGCCCAAGGATTCAGGAGGCTTCCAAATCATGCTGTCCTGTGATTTGTTGGAGTGTGCTCCGCCCCCACGAGTAACAGCTCACCTGTTTCCAGTCCTTGAATCTCTTGTGGACTGCACGACCCAGAATGCATTGTAGTTCTTCCAGGTAGGTAATGCATGGGGGGAAAAAAACTTCTGCCAAAGTGATTGCACAGGATGCAGGACGTTGTACAATATTCGGAAACCACATTTTCCTGCTTGTGTTGGTGTGCAAATAGAGCGCCTCCTCGAGTCCCCAAACGCTCCAGCCTCAATTTTCAGGAGTCCATTGAGCGGGGACTGACTAGCAATGCAGGCCGCCCAACATGAGGTAGAATACCTCACAACCGCACTTTTTCTCTTCCCAAGCGTCGAGGCGGGTTCCAGACCATCCGATTCCTCGGAAAACCAAGAGGTGCCAAAGCAAAGCCAGTGAGGTCTGGGCCACTTGTGGAGCGGGACTCTCTGTATCACGTCTCTGGCTGACGTGCAATTTAATTCCAGTAAACTCCTTCACAAAAAAAGAGCAGAGGCCACATAGGGGAGAATCGAAGAAGCCTTTATTAGCAAGTTCGTGGCGAATGCATTTCGGCATCTTTTTGCCTTCTTCAGCGCCCAAGGATTCAGGAGGCTTCCAAATCATGCTGTCCTGTGATTTGTTGGAGTGTGCTCCGCCCCCACGAGTAACAGCTCACCTGTTTCCAGTCCTTGAATCTCTTGTGGACTGCACGACCCAGAATGCATTGTAGTTCTTCCAGGTAGGTAATGCATGGGGGGAAAAAAACTTCTGCCAAAGTGATTGCACAGGATGCAGGACGTTGTACAATATTCGGAAACCACATTTTCCTGCTTGTGTTGGTGTGCAAATAGAGCGCCTCCTCGAGTCCCCAAACGCTCCAGCCTCAATTTTCAGGAGTCCATTGAGCGGGGACTGACTAGCAATGCAGGCCGCCCAACATGAGGTAGAATACCTCACAACCGCACTTTTTCTCTTCCCAAGCGTCGAGGCGGGTTCCAGACCATCCGATTCCTCGGAAAACCAAGAGGTGCCAAAGCAAAGCCAGTGAGGTCTGGGCCACTTGTGGAGCGGGACTCTCTGTATCACGTCTCTGGCTGACGTGCAATTTAATTCCAGTAAACTCCTTCACAAAAAAAGAGCAGAGGCCACATAGGGGAGAATCGAAGAAGCCTTTATTAGCAAGTTCGTGGCGAATGCATTTCGGCATCTTTTTGCCTTCTTCAGCGCCCAAGGATTCAGGAGGCTTCCAAATCATGCTGTCCTGTGATTTGTTGGAGTGTGCTCCGCCCCCACGAGTAACAGCTCACCTGTTTCCAGTCCTTGAATCTCTTGTGGACTGCACGACCCAGAATGCATTGTAGTTCTTCCAGGTAGGTAATGCATGGGGGGAAAAAAACTTCTGCCAAAGTGAATGCACAGGATGCAGGACGTTGTACAATATTCGGAAACCACATTTTCCTGCTTGTGTTGGTGTGCAAATAGAGCGCCTCCTCGAGTCCCCAAACGCTCCAGCCTCAATTTTCAGGAGTCCATTGAGCGGGGACTGACTAGCAATGCAGGCCGCCCAACATGAGGTAGAATACCTCACAACCGCACTTTTTCTCTTCCCAAGCGTCGAGGCGGGTTCCAGACCATCCGATTCCTCGGAAAACCAAGAGGTGCCAAAGCAAAGCCAGTGAGGTCTGGGCCACTTGTGGAGCGGGACTCTCTGTATCACGTCTCTGGCTGACGTGCAATTTAATTCCAGTAAACTCCTTCACAAAAAAAGAGCAGAGGCCACATATATATACACACACACATATAAATATATATTTATATATAAATATATATATATATACACACACACATATTTATTTATGTTGCACACACACACACACACATAAGCATATTAACAAACTTAGTGATATGGACCGATAATGTTAACTGCTTTTTTCATTATATGAAAAGGAAAAACATACTGTTACATTAGGTGTCTAATCATGTTGCTGGGGTCTTGTTTCAGGAAGCACATCTCATCCCAAGTGGGAAAAGTGATACATGCATATAACACTGAAAGATCACAACAAGGTTACGTAGACTTTGTGTCTCATATGAAATATGATATTGCCACTGAATAGGGTATGTTGAAAGGTGGGATATCTAAATTGTTCATAGGCAATGATTTGAACATTACCATTGACCCGGTGCATGATAAATCTGGGAAACTGTCCTTCAGTGATGGGAACCACAGAGCCATCCTTAGAGACATTATTTCAGATTACACATTGGCAGACATATGGAGAACTTTCCATCCAAGGGACAGAGGCTACACATTCTGTCCTGTGAGGATTTTACTAGTATTTCCACTGATTTCTTGCTGCTATCCTATGCAATGTCATCTAATATAATGCCTTGTGAAATTCGATCAGGTGGTATTTCAGACCACCCTCCAGTTGACTGGTTACATGAAAAAAGCCCAAAGAGAAACAATTGTTCTGGATCATGTTTCCGGATTAACTCTCAATTGATGAGGGTTTGGTCAAGTCTGCTCAAATTTTGTTGGCTGACTGAAAGAACAAATTAAAAGGAGATTTAATGCAAGAGCCAGCATTATAGAAAAGGAAAAGCAGAACAAAATAATTGATATTGGAAAGATAAGCTCTCTAGCACTAAGTTAAAGCAACCTCTGATCTTAATACAGTAAGAGAATTGATACAGGAATGAATAGGGCATGTTTTACACATTTCAAGTGGAACATGAGCTGATTCTCATTAGACAAAGACATTAAGAAGAAGGAGAAACGGTGCTGGAGAAAATGTGTGGTGCCTCTTGCTGTTCCAGTTGCAACAACGAGAAGCAGCAATAGTAATCCCATCGATTACAAGGGAAAATACCCTACATGTTGACACATACCACTGACATTACCACTGAATTCACAAAGTATTTCAAAACATTATACGTGTCTAGACACACCATTAGCCAACCTTTTGAAAACAATATGTAGACTCTAACCACCTACCAAATTTGACTGCTGACATTCAGGTAAAATCAGAGGGAGAATTTTCTTTAGAAGACAATGGCTATAGAGGAAATTGTCACATGCATTCCCAAGGAATTTTTCAAAACTAATAAAACCTGCATTTCCTCAGCGCTAAACGAATTGTTCAGGGAAGCAAATGAAAAAGGGAGACTCCAGCCAGAATTTAATCAATAGATAAATAGAATGCTCCCCAAGCCGTGAAATACTATTTGTTGTTATTCTAGCTACTGTATAATTTCGTTATTAAACACAGATGTTAAAGTCATAGCCAAAGTCTTTGCCTCACAGATAAAAAGAGTCATCTCACACCTGATCCACCCATTGAAGTTTGTGTTTGGTCCACAGCACTCCTCAAGTGATAACCTGAGGTAACTTTCTCATATCCTCTGACAAGTTTGGAAGGAAATAAAATCCTCTCATTGGATGCAGTGAAAGAGTTTGATTACATTGAGTGGAGGTCCAAAGTTAGAAAGAAAGGTCTAATGGTTATAAATAAAACCATAGAAAGAAGATAAATTGTGGAGGGTTTCCATGGAATTTGAAAAAGAGACGGCAACAAGACAGATGTACCCACTATTGCAGTTTCTTTTCTATTGGTCGTCCAACCCCTTGAAGAGATAATTAGACAGAATAATTTGCATATTCTATCCTGTCCTAAATTCTCAATACCAACTTTGATAAGCATTAGCAATCATTTCTCAGCAATTTTTGGAATACACAATTAATTGGGCAGAAAGTGAGGTCCTATTGCTTTCTAAGTCCATAAAGAAGGACTATATAGACAATATTCACTTCATATGGGTTCCACAGAACCTTCAATACTTAGGAATACATGTAAATCATGGACTGATAAACATGGCATGTGACAATGTTACATTGTTTTGAAGTAGGGTGAAAAATGATCTCCAGAGGTAGGCAATCCTTAGCCCATCCTTTTGGGTAGGGTTCAATTAATAAAAATGAATGTTTCTCCAAGATTTCTTTATGTTCTTAGTATACTAGCTATGTAAATCCCCAAAAAACTGATGAGAGACATATATCCCACTATTGAAAACTTTATATGGGACGGGAGTAGGCCATGTCTTAAGTGAATGTGGGCGTATCCATTTACTGGGAAACTTGTCACAAAGCGGGGGTTGAGCAAGTGTAAGATCTAATGTACAAGGGGAGGATTAAAACATAAGAGGCTCTACAACAGGAATTCAGAATACCCATCAACCAGCAATGAAGATATTACTAAATGGCGCACTGTCTGAAGTCAATCTTAGAATCTGTCCCCTTTAACCATCTAACATTTCTGATCTCGACATACTTGAATAAATGGGGGAACAACAGGGGAGCAGTACCTCATCTATATAGGTCAATCATTGATAAGCTATACTCTGTCCCAACAGCACAGAAGCTTAGGTGGAAATTGGAAAGAGACTATATTGAGGAGGATTGGATTACATTGCTGAAGTGGCACAGGTAGGGGCTAAGAGAGGTCGGACTAAAATTCTGCTATTTTAAAGGAATCCATGAATAGCATTAGACATCAGTTTGACTGCTCAGATTCCAACTAAACCCTAACTCCAACTCTTAGAGGTGTGGCCAGGAGGGTGGAGATACACTGCACATTTTATTGTCATGTACATTGCATGAGCTGCACTGAGGTGTGTTATAGACAAGGATTGAAAAACTACCTTTGGTTCATATATTCTCTTGTCTACCCCATGGTAATGATGCATTACTTTTTCGGCACGGTCTGTGTGACATCACATAAGTGGCTTGCAACAAATTTGGTGTTAGCTAAAATGGGCATTTTAAGTAAATGAAAATAATCAATGCTGCAAGTGAGAGATGACTGGTACAAAGATCTGGTAGAAGTGGTAGGGTATGAAACACATATATAACCGAAGGACTAGTTTGATATTTTTGAGGGTATACAGGAATAATTCATGCCTGCAAATATATGAATATGGTGTAGGAACATGTAGCAAGTATATTGTGGTTCAACGGGGGAATGGGGAGGCGGTTGTAGTACTAATGAAGTTAGATAGTAATGGGGGAATTGCACTGTGCAAAATGTTTAGACCTGCAGAGGAGGGATTAGATTATCTGTTAATTTTGATTTACGTACACTTTGTTTATATAGTATGTTTATGACACATAGACAGATGATCTTTTATGATGTGTCCGTTGTTCTATGATTTACACCTTTAGTGCTCCATGTGTGTATGAAGGACTGTGATTATACATTATTATAAACAATTCTTAATTTATAAAAGAATGAACGCCGGTGCCCAAAGTGCCACTCATAAGCCTGCATCTGGTGCAATTTTTGGCACGCTAAATACCAGGCTGCATAGTCTTGAATTCAACTCATGCCTCTTTACTCCGCTACCAGATACTCCCTGCCCCGTTATCTCACTCATGCAAGTTCCTGCCTTCTCCCTTTGTGACAGTTTTTCCGTCTGTCCCTTCCTCCATCTTTTCACTTTGTATGTTTTCCTCTCTCTCACTCTTGGTTGATGTCTGATGCTGAAGAATAAGTGCCAGTTCCTACAAATGAGTGCAGTGATCCCACTGGCTCAAATTAAGTACTGATTATAAAGGTTTATGTTTTTAGAGTTATAAAACACAACTATCCCCCCTCCAAGAGTATCTCGGAGCTGAAACTTTCAAGACATATATGGTAAGCATACCACTTAAGAAACATATATACTCTATAGAGATCTAACAGAAACATCTAGCTATCTAGTCAGATACTGAGACCTTTCCGGAATCTAAGAAGGTTGGATTCTTTCCTAAGATAGTCCAGGAGGCAGTTTCATCTTTTTGTAATGGCCACCAAGAAGCTCTGCCACCCAAGGATATGCATCTATCACTGGATCTCACAGAGCATTTCAGCTGATACCCCTCATGAGGTCACCTGTGTTTTTGGTTAGTCTCCATTTGTTTTCTTGTCTGCAAATGAAATGTATGTTTTTGGTGAGCTTCTCAGAGTACCAAGGTGCTGAGAACCTGGGTTTGGAAAGCAGCATCTTCAATAACACATTTGGGGCTATTCTCAAAAGTAAACTTACATGTGAGTAAATCTACACATGTAAGTTTACTCTTACATTTTTTACTATGTTTGGGCTATTCACCATTTACAAGTGTAAAGTAACTCAGTAGTGTAGACTTACACGTACAAGAAGTAGAGTGAATAAAAAACTTCATATACATCCAGAAAGTTACTACTAGTAGTGGCTTTACAACCGTATTTGAAGTTTCACAAACTTGCCATGGTAAAGTATAAGTCAATTTTGAAAAAATAATTAAAGTTTAAAAACGAAATAGAATGTTTAAAGTGTAAAAGTTGATATAAAATGTATTTTATTTATTATAAATTGCTTTTAAGTTCTACAGAACTATTAATTCAATTTGAAAGTAAGAATTGAATTAATATTACTGTAAATAAATTAAATGATTTTAAAAAAGATTTAATAAAAAAATAACACACACTGAATGAGAAATGTTTTAATTTATTTATTATGTTTTAAATGCTACTAAAAAGATTACGTCTAAAATGGAACAAATTAATTTATTTTAACCGTATTTCTTATGGGGTTTATTTTAAGTTCCTACCTCCAATTTTTTGTATGACATGGTCTTACACTACCTGAGAGAGGCCATGCGTGATGATGGACTTACTTCAGCAATGAGCTGGAGTACTTGTAGGAAAGGGTTGGGTCCTGTTTGGCTGTAGTAGCTTTATATCTGCAGTTTGAGAATATGAAGGGGCTTATTCCTTTGTGGGAGGGTGCTTCTCACTTTTTAATCCCCTCCAAAGGCCTTCCTTAACCTTTCCTTACTCTTCCCAAAATCCTTCTCCTTTAGTAGTAAGTATTCTCCATTTTCCTGGCACCCCCCAATGTCTCCGACTCTTACTACTGATAGCGTGGACCCGGCCCTAAAATGTAATCTTTTTCTCTCTTCACTAGTGTCATACTGTTTAATTGCCAATGTACCATCACTTGCAGTATTAGGCCTCATTTCTAACCCTGGGCTTAGTTCACGAAGTAGCGCTACGTGTAGTTACGCAAAGTGCACTTCGCGCTACGCGTAGCACTTCGCGAACTGCGTAGTACCCTGTTCGTACTGTGCAAGATGCCGTTTTCAATGATTGCACAGTGCGGACAAGCATCCGGCACTGTGCAATCATTGAAAACGGCATCTTGCACAGTGCGAGCTGTAGTTTTCTGCCGCTCGAGTAGATTTTTACTCGAGCGGCAGCTTTCTCAACGCCGACTGGTAGTTTCTCATCGCGAGCGGTCGCGAGCATACGCGACCACTCGCAATGAGAAACCTGACCTCCCCGCGTTGAGAATCTCGCCGGGAGGTTTATTTTCCACGCTTGCGATCGCCAACTTGATGTTGCTGATCGCGAACGAGGAAAAAGTCTCGCCGGGTTGTCAATTTGCTTGCACGCGGTCGCCAACTTGACGTTGAGGACCGCGAGCAAGCAAAAAATTACCACTGCACTACGCTATGCGTGTTTGCACTGTGCTACGTGCAATTTGCGTAATGCGAAGTAGCGCAAACTTCGCAAACTACGCCAGCGTAGCGTAGTGCTTTGCCCAGGCTTACTCATTTCCAAGTCAGAACTTTCTCTCCTCCTGTGATGGATTTTTGAATATCGTAATATGAGTTGAAGAGCACATTAGGCATCATAAACCTAAATTACATTAATAGTTTTAAGTTCAGTCAATGATGCGAGTTTAGATAAGTTTTAAAACCTTTTTCTCATTAAGAGATTAGTAAAGTTGTTTGGTCGTTTCTATTTCGATTAGTCCATAAATCAAATAGGTATACAGAAATCTCATAAAAAAGAATCATTATATTCAAACATCAAGTAATGCATTTAAGTGCGTACCATTAAGGACTAATTCCCTGTACTAAAGATCGGGATCAGAGTTGAGAATCATGGAACCCATGAAGAGTTTGGGTTCAAAATGGAAAAGAGTGAGATTAGAAGAGCATAAAGCTCAAAGCCAAACTAAAACAGCAGAACTTTCGAACTTCCTATAAAGAGTAGCAGATGAAACTCAGCAGAGTCTCAGTAAATCCAATAAAACCGCATACACCAGAAGAAGCAATCTGTCAAAAATCAAATGGCAATAACAGGGCAATCGGAAAACAGCAGCAGCAGTAACTGCAACTGTCAAAGTTCTGGCAAGGGGAAGAAAGGGAAAAAAGCAAAGCAATGACCCTCTACCTAGGAACAAACACTAATATAAAAGACATGAATACATATTTCAGACATGGTATCGGACGCCTTCACCCACAGACCAATCAGATGGTATCTCTTGTCATTGAGCAGGTTCAGCTCCTCCGTTCTCATGAAAAATACATGTGACTTATAAAGTTATCACAAAGTTAGCTAAAAACTCTTGCATAGTTAGATTCTGGAAACATAAGCCTTAGTTCCCATAAGCATTTGAGCACATTTTGTTTCACTGCGAAAACAATGAACTATAATAAGAGACAAAATCATTATTAGGTAATGTATTCCATTTAAAACGAACAAGAATTATTCTCTTACAATTCATAGCTATCTGACTTAAGCATTTTTGTGAAACATGAGAAAATAGGAAGTTCTGGACATTTTATAATGGAATGTTGTTTCTAAAGTAATGTCATTTTAAGGTCAGGCTTCAAATTCATGCTGTGCACATTTCACCAATATTAGGTTTGCTTTTAGTTACAGAAACGTGCTTCTTTTATAGCCTGTATGGATAACTATGACTGCCTATTGCAAATTTCAAATGCATGTCATTTGAGCATTGAATTTTCATGTTAGTATTACTAATAAAACGTAGACTAATACGTGCAGAGTCTCAAAAGAACAGGCCGAGAACTCCACATGTAAGTTTGTGAATAGACCCACAAGTGTTTCTTCTAATTGATCTGTTGCAATTATAGAGTCTGTAGACATTTGTTGATGACTCATGGTTGTTGGCAAGCTTGATGAATTCTTGGAGAGAGTCCATGTGGTAGCTGTTGAAAGAGCAATATGTTTGATCACTGTCGCTGCCACTGATGTTTTAGTGTGGTGTAGAGGAGATTGAAGAGGATGGTTTAATGGTAAGCCTAGCCTAAGTGTATCAGGGTTTTACAATGGATTGAAGGAGAGGCCATCATGATGAAGTGAAGCGCATAGGATTTGGAGTGAGTGGGTGGGGGGAAACCTTGCCTGATGTGCAGTGTGTTGAGAAGTCTGTAGAAGGACTCTTAAAGTCTGAGTGCATTTCTATTTGAACCGCATGTATAAATGCTTTAAGAGGAAAGTGAACATTTCTGTCCAAATGTTAAAGAATCTATACCCCACCTAATAATCACATATTTTAATGGGACCTAGAGTGATGCAATGTTCCCACTGCCGAGACAATTGGCAACATTTCTCATACTACCTACACACACTCCTATCTCCCATTTACATTTATCTGCATAAGCTGTGAATATGTTGTGTTACAGTTCATACTTTGTCAGTAAAACTGCATTTGTTGGACAACATAAACTTCAAAACTATACAAGACTGATTCTACGCACACTATCAGGATATGTTGACCCGAATCTTGGCTAGCCCACATCGTACCATCTGTACCCCTAACCTAGCAAGGCAACAGGTGGTATATGCAACCCCAGAACATTGCAACCCTGACTCCCCAAGGAAATAGTGGAAGCAGATCTAGAACCCTTTTGTTTGGTAACTCATGTACACCCAAAGAGAAACACAAGAAATACTTGAAATGGCATTTTAATATTTATTGAAGCAATAAGATTCTTGTGTAAAATAAGGGTGCTGCAATAATCAATAGAAGGAAACAAAATGGAGTAATCAGCATCACGAGTATGGTAAAAAAAAGATGAATAATTCAACTATTGTGCTGTTACATAGAATATATGCTTGCCTATAAGTATAGTGACAGTTATACTCCTACCTACCGCTCCCTATCCTAGTGTGCCTAGGGTGGGTGAACCTGCCAGAATCCCTGTATGGTGATCTAACTCCCCAGTGACCTTTGGGTATGTTTAATGTGGGAGACTGTCTGGTGTAGAGCTGGGCTCCATCCTTCTTGCGAGGTGAACAGGATTCAGCTGGGCTGGAAATCCAGCATGGGACGACCTCAGGGGTATCAGCAAAGTGCTCCTTTAACTTAAAAATTGAGTGATGTTGTTTACATAATAACCTTCAACCATTTTGCCAAGCCCAAGTCCCAGTCAGGCTGTCTTTATTGATTCTATCCTGACAAAGCTGTTGCAGAGCGAACCATAATAAACACATCATTTTGCGCAGTGAACTTTAGCTTTCGTACAGAATGTTCAAGGCTCTGATAATATGCCTATGAAGATGTATAAATGTAAGCAAAGTAATTTGATGGAACACTGTCCGTACAAGTAAGCAAGCAAATGTGTGTCAAATGTCAACATTCAAGGAAAGATGTAAATTCTAAGCATGAACGTGTAAAATGGTGGTGTTGCTGCCTGGTCCAGTGTGATCACAAGACGATGCATTCTTCACTTTCAAATCTTTTTTCACAATCTCCGGCCTACTTCTACTGAGACGGGCATGGACATCAGATTGGAATGGTTAGAACCCCAGATACCTAACTCAAGTAAATCCTATGGATGATTGTTGTGTGGAGTTGAAGCTCTGCCAGTGGTCCTGGTAGAGTGAACTGAGCACAGAGGCGATCTTAACCTCAGATGTCCCTTCAACACACTGACAGGAGCTTGCTCAGCACACACAGAAAATTACCCAACCAAAGTTAGACGGTGCACCAAAGGTGATCATCTCAAACACCTCTAACAAAGATTAGATATGCTTAGCTTCAAACAGAGTTTTGAAGCACTGGTAAAATGTAACCTGCTTTATACGAAACGGCTACAAGACTTCAAGGTTAAGAGTAAGTGAGATGACATGCATACAGCTCTCTGTCTTATGTCATTAAATACACTCCGGAAGAATAATATTGTTTCACATTCCTGGCTGAGCAAGGCATCTTGATGACATTTTTAGATCTAGTCAATAGACATCTTTCGCTGTTTTTTCAGCCTCATGTATCAGCCCTTTTTATCTATTTGTCTGTTCAACTGTCATTCACATTTTGCTTCTGTCTAACACAGGCATGGGACAATGGGTCCGCTCACTACAGCCATTGCATTTTCTGCAGTGTGGGTGATGGCACTTCTAATGGCATTTGCACATCAGCATAAGCAGTGTACCTCAGTGAGGCCTGGAGGGCCAATGCTCAGTGATGTAATGCAAAATGACCCCCCCCCCCCCTCTCCTAAGGCTGTGGTGAGGGGACCCTGAGCCTCCCATATCTCACAGGTATCAATTGGTCTTTGAATCAATGGAGGCCCTCTGAAGGGTTGGGGGCCATCTAAACGTTTTGGGACCTCCTTGCATCTATAGCTATTCTTGTGTGCTTGAAATATGCTTTAAATTGACTGTTTTTCAAAGTCAACAGGACATTTTCTTTGCCCGATTAAAATTACATTTTTCTCTGATGTACATTAAAACTAAAAGGGAATTATCTACCTGTTCTAAGCACACCTCCTTGCTAGGAGGGATCTATACGGTTCCATTAAAATTATATGTAATGGTTAATATCTCTGATTTTTTTTTTTATTACAAGCATACAGCCGCCACGTTTCATCTACTTTTTATTTCTGTGCCATATCTTGTAATAAAAAAAATTAAAATGAAATCTAACCATGTCACTATCTTGCCGAAGTCAGACCTACCTGCTTTGCCAGTGCTTGTTTAAACTTCTGCTAAATCTACACAGCAATCATATAATTCGTAATCCTAATGAGGTGGCCATTAAGAGAACAAGAAATTCTGTTTCACTTCATATAAAATGTATTGGTACTTTTTGATCCAAATACTTCATCAACAAGTTTCTTGCCTGGGAGATTATTTTCGGGAATAATGTGCATGCATGCAAAGCCACTATAAGAGCGCTCTCTTAAATAGGGTATATTGTTCTCACGGAATTCCTTTTAATACGAATTGTAAATTAATTTGTTCTTTAGGGGCCTAATTGCATCCAATTGCTTTGTCATGCTCACCCTTCCTCTCGACAAAACTTTAGCCTGTCAGTCATTTATTATTAACTTTCTCCAGGGAGGGATCTTGCTTGGAGATTAAGCCTGCTGCAACTAATTATAGCCCTCAACAAGAGCAGTGACCCGGGGGTCAGGGACTGACGCAAACCTTATTCCTTCAGACATTCATGCACAGCCATGACTGCTAAGCCGTGCCATTTCACAGCCGAGGCATCATCAGATAAAGGCACAAATCCGGAGACAGACAGGCCTGATGCAAATTGTGGTGTAAAGTGAAAACTCACAAGCACCGCACATTACATCGGAACAGCCTTTCACTCGAAGGACCATCCCGCAGTTACTGCGCTGGAATATCACTTTTCAAGACAGCCTGCTCCTTTTTTGCATCAAAATCCGGATAAATCGTATGAAGTAATAACTTTCAACTGAAACTGATGAAGGGAGCGCTGTCCTGAAAATAACTGCAACGTCATCGTCATCTATTTCTATTAACAGCTAGTTTCATGCACAGGGTCAAGACAGGGCCCTTTAGCTCCCCCTTTCTTTCTTCACTGCCAGCAGTTTCATGGAGTTAGAACCTCCTTGAGACCGCTAACGGTGAGGAAACTTGTAATATGCTTGGTGGTGCCGCTTGGCACCACCAAGCATATTGTGGCCCTCAGACCGCAGCGCTACAGCCAAGTTTCTGCCATCCCTGAAGGTTGCTGCGGTGCCATGGCGGTCTGTCCCCCAAAGTTGTAATCTGGCAGTCGGACCACTGGTGCAGCGGTGGCCAGATCGCAACCGCTACACCACTGTGAGTTTGGCGGTCCGAGGACTGCCAAACACATAATTAGCCCCTAATTATCCAACAGCCAATGTTAGAGCACAAGAACACAAGTTGCCTTAAACAGGTAGCAAACTCTGTACAACCCTTGAGAAAGTATCCTGCTGCCTACATAGCCATGGTCACAAATGGTCATGGTCACTACATAGGTAGATTTGCACTCCGCAAACTTATGTTGTGAGTTAAATTCTATCAGTATCCAACAGCCAGGATCCCAGCATAACTTCACCATCTCCCTTCAGCAGGCTTTTACATCTGCTGCCTCCTTGTGGACACATATTGTGTGGCAGCATCTCAGTGTGGCGCGCAGCCTATAAACTCATTATAAACTAGGCAGCTTTCTTAGAAAGGTAAAAATTAATAGACTGTGTAGCAGTGGCGGCTGGTACAGGACAGTGGTGGTGAGTGGGGAAAGGTGGGGACGGAGGGTTAGGACATTAAATAAAAGAAAACTCACCTACTGGTTGCATTGCTAGATGCCACCTCTCCTTGCAGGAACCAGGAACAGGAAGCACCCAGGCTTCCAGACTCCCCTGACCAATCACAACGCTGCTGACAGCAGCATTGTGATTGGTCTGAGCACCATGGTTCTGCGCTCAGAGAGGGAAAGGGAGCCTGGGCATGTTCAACACCGAGGCTGTTATGTAGTCTGAGTGGTGAACATGCAAAGTGCACATGACTGTTTGGCCGGCATCAGACAGCCGGCCACCAGTCATGTGCACTTTAGGTGCAGCAGCAGCCACTCCTTCCCCCCGACGCCACGGGACCTCAGCCCCTCCCACCCTAACTAGGCAGCAACTGGAGTACAAAAAATAAAATGATAATAACTACTTTTATTATCATTTTATTTTTTCCATTGCATTGCTTTAAAGCAATGGGGCGACGCTCCTCCGCCTTAGCTGAGGAGCCTCCACTGCTATGTGGACTACTGTTGAAGAGCCAGGTTTAAAGCCCGTGAGCACCTGCCATCAGCTGGCTTCTGCCTAAGTCTGCCCCATCTGGGAATTCAGCAACCACATTAATTTCCTAGGCACATCTGCCATAAGCAGGCTTCTATCCTAGACTGGCTACCCTGGGAATGCTGAATTGTTTAGATGCTTCCAGTTCCCTTAATTGACTGTGAAAGCTGGCCTAAAGTACAATCTGCACCACTAAAGAAGTTGCCAAAACTGACTCACTTGCATATTTGTAGATGCAATAAGACCAGATCCACCATTTTAAAGTGTTGACTTGTGTGCTAGTTTACAGGCATGAAATTGTGAAGTGTATCAATACAAATCTAACTTCAGTACCTTTTTAGCCATAGTATCTACTCCATCTCTGCTTTTCCACACCTAGAAAACAATGCAGTCTCTTGGAGCTTCTGCAAAATGACTTCCATCAATTTCAAAATGTGTGTCAATTTATTGAATAGTCATTTTACCGGAAATGAATACATGAATTTCTTAGTAGCATAAAATATTGCCAAAGAGATGTTTGTGTAATGAATCAAATAATCCTACACCTGCCAGCGATTTAATCTAGCAAATAGGGGCTGACCGTCTGTCAATACATTAAAACAAAAATAGCTTACAAAGCTGGATTTTTAACAAGTAAACACAGGAGCAACAAGTACATAAAAGCTTTCTATGAGATTGCTTAATGTACCAGCTGGCATTTCACAGTGATTGCTAGCGTAGCATATTTAGACAGGATAATACAAATGGAGAGTGGAATAAAACAGTAGAAAATTCTGTTTATTAAATGCGCATTTCTACAAAATTGCATCATTTTAGAGGGCGACATGGGGCCTGTTAAGAAGGAATATCTGTCACTCAAAATGCAAATTATTATTGCATATTATTAGATCTGTTTTTATAGAAATTGCAAGTTTGAGCATTTTAATACGCCCCCAGCGCCTTGAGACGCCTGATTGATTGAGAAATTGTAGTAGTGAACTGAATGAGCGAGGACAACCCTATAAAGGCTCATATAATAAAATCCAAATGCCTTAGATAGCAAAAGTAGCAATATTTCACAGTCCCATCTCCACTGAAGGACCAGAAAGTGAGTAATGCAAGTGTATTTCCCCAAAATGCTCCTTTAAAAGATCCCTTGTCACACTCTGTCGACCCTCCTACACGGCTTGACATGGAACTTGCAAACACAACTTGTAATGTAGCAAAGCACATCACCAGTAGGTTTAAAGCATGCAGCTACCAAAACCACTTAATCAAAGTCATTCCCAAAGTCAGTAAACAAGCCTTTACAAATACAGAGCGTTTCACCTTGCCTGATCCTCTTGGGCATTAGGAAGATGTATCTGTCCTTAGATTTGGAGAGATTGGATACGTTTGTACACTAGAATACACAATACATATGCTCTCGTTCCTCTTTTCTTTGACCTTGCTTTAACCTCAGTAAATTAGAAATTATTTGCATTCGTTCCTTACCACTGTTATGCCATAGCTGCTCACAATATGCCAGTAATTACCACCAATAAGTGATGCTAGCATTTTCTGAGGGTCATCATCATGGAATGCATCTACACGATAGGTTATGAATTATCACCATAAAGCAAGAGTTAGCACCTCAGAAGTGGCAGGCACCATCCTTTCCTGGAAACCCACAATATGCCAAGAATTACCACCATTACTCAGTGGATGCCACAAAATGACAAGCACACTATACTCCCAAAACCACCACTGTGCCATGAATGACTACTATATACCAGTGCCATGGTGAAAATCGTGCCTGGCCGGTGCCAGACTCTTCAGGGCTTCTCTGAAGGATAGAGTGCACCCTGAGCCCCATGCCACGGTTGAGGCATGACACCCACCAATTGTGGGTCGTTATAAAGTGGATCCGTTATTGGACCCTTAGAGACCACTTTTACGGTTTTGTATTTCTTACTTTACATTACACGTTTTACAGGCAGAAGTTAATTTTTCTAACGTCCTGACGAATGCTCCTACACCTCGGCTAAGGGTTCTGTTGGTAGAAACATGTTGACCAATGACACACAAAAGCAGGGTCAGTTGACTGCTGCCGTTAATTTTCACACTTTTTAATCCTGACCCAGACAGACAGGAATAAAATTGTACGCCTGCTTTGGAGTTAATTTTAATCACATTTATCACATTTCTTTTCACATATTGCACACTCTGCTAGCCTCACCACCCTGTTGTCTCGATAGGAATTTCTACCACATACTAAAAAATCTGCAGAGCTCCTCCTGATTAGAGAGGTAGTTGTAGCCCGCACAGTGATATGCTTTATGATGAAGCATGCCGCCTCTGCTGGTTGAGGGAATTTGTCCTAACAAAAGAAATACTGCTTGATAATCCAGGTTCCCAACTCACTCTTTGTGTCAGACCCGGGTATTTTGTTGAGTGAATGATTTATAAGTTGGAAGTGAAAACCTGCTGGTCTCAAAATCTCATCTGGCTGTCCTTTTGTGTTTGTCTCAAAATGATGTCACGGATGGGCACCATTTTGCAACAAATGGACACTTCATGCCAAGAATATCCACCATACTTCGAGGAATGCCATCCGGCTATAGTGGAAATCATAGTGCCATAGATGCATCTAGTATTCCACGGTTGACCACATTCTGCCTAAACCAGCATTATTATACTACCAATGCAAAGGGAACAGAGATTACGCCTTCTCTCGCTCTCCCAAGAGATCTATATTACTCACACAACGAGGACACAAATACAAAATTAAATCAATCAAAACCACCGGGAAGGAGACCCTGAATGGAGGGAGAGACAAATAAACACAAAAAAACTAAACAGCTTAGTTCCCGGCCATGACTACCCAAACTGATAAATAACCATTGAGTCAGTTTCAAAAACTGTATGCTTTTAGAATTGCCCTTACCCACTTAATAGTGGCATGCTTCATCATAGGGCAGCTGACACACCCTGGCGCAGTCCAACGTTCAGGGTGGAGTGTTATTATTTTCTCAAAAGGATTATGAAACAAAATCATTCCAAACTAGCGGTCCCAAGTGCAGAGAACAAATCAACTTGAAACTGGCTAGGTGGGTACCCGCATATCTGCTTATTATGGGTCCCTCAAGAAAGGATTAAAAACTAATTCTAAAAGGGTATATGTGAGAACCGACGACTCCATTAACCTGTCTGCTCATACCGACATGTTTCAGCCTCTTACATCACCCAACAGGTTCAAAGGCCTTCCTAAGGATACAGATTCCTTAAACTTTGTAACACTCCCTCCCAGTAAATCACTGTGTATTAGGGAGGGTATATGTGGCCATACTTGCCCTTAGAAGATACACTTCAAATGGCGTAGCAGAGTTTCATAGCCCATAATCCAAACCAGGGGAGAGAGTGGGAACATTGGCCTGTAGTCACACATTCGTCAAGGTGCAAATGTGGCTGGTATGCCACTCTTCTCACATATACCCTTTAAGAATGAGGAAGGCCAGCATTATGCTAGACACATACATCATCATTCCTACAATGCCTATAATATGCCAGGAATTGACACCATTGTGTCGGAACCAGCATTATGCCCGAGTTTAGCACAATCATACCATGGGGGATTACAATATGCCCAAAATTACTATTATTTTATTAGGAAGAGCATGAATGGACTCTATATGGCAGGAATTATGGCCAGTATGCCAGAGCCAGCCTTTTACAAGGGGCTAGCATCTTGCCATGGGTGCCCACGAGGCACTGATTAGCCATTTTTGGCACTTTACTAGGTATGGACCTCTTGACGAGGATGTATTCCAAGAAATACAATCATTGTGCCACGACCAGCATTTTACAAGAGGTGGACAGTGGCCACAACACTCACATAAAAAGATGTGCACATACAGACTCAAAACACAAACACGTACATACAGACACATACACAAAGTCACATACACACACAGCAGTCAATGCTTTTGTTGTACTTACCCTCCGCTGCCACTGGTGTCCCTACTTGTACCCTAGGCTGCATCTCCTCTCCTGCACGTCAGCGGATAGGCTCCTTCTTCTATGAGCTGGAGCCTGAGGGTGGTTCAATCAGAGGTTCCTTATATGAAATGCCAAGAGGATGGGGCAGGTGGGTGTGTCTAGCTCTCAGGGTATCTAGATCCATGTGTCTCGCACCGCATGTTTTCTAGATCCATGTGTCTCGCTCTGCAGGTTTTTAATTGTAGTCTTGTTTGTTCTATTATAAATTCAGGACTTAGCGTGCCCAAATGATACCTCTATCTAGGAAACCCTATTCATTTGCAAGATAAGAAATAAACAAATTGAAATCCTATTCCGTGTGAGAACAATACCAAATCACAAGACTAAGTCCAAAGAACAACCCTGACGCGTCAAACGGACTAAACACAAGGGCCAGAGCGCCATTCTCAATGACAGCTCCAACATAGTAGAAACAACTGAAAGAACCTTAACTACGTACCAATCACTGCAAGTCAATTAAAAGATATATCTAATTCCGTAGTATACTGTTGAATCCCAATACAAAATTCGTACAATCATCCAAGAAAATGTAAAACTGCATAATTCTCACCCTATATAACACCATACCTTTCACCATGCATGAGGCTGCATGACCCTACATGAAAATATGTCAGTTGAAAATGACGTCCTGCTAGAATATGCGTGAACTGCAACTATGAAACAATATTCCTTACCTAAATCACGTTGTTTTTGCTATCAATCACAAATCTATGCTACAGCTTTAAACTTAATATTTATCAGACTTTTGCACCATATATTATTCCATATAAAAATTTCTATATACCAATTTTATTTCTTTTGCAAAATAACAAAATGTACACTTATGGCATGGCAATGTATTATACATTTGTCTGACTACAAACAGCTTCACAATCTCTAATCATATGTATTGTAATTGTTATTAATAGTTTGAACCTGCACAATCTCACACTAATTCTGCAAGAGAGACAACTCTACAAGGTACCTAATGTAAGCTGCACAACTAGCTACAATCCTTAAACTTGTCTGATCACTTACCTTTGCCTCCCACGGAATAGCGTGCTATTTAGCAACACAGGCGAATCAGCGTCTCATCCAGGCTAGTAAGACCCATATCATACCATACCATGCCATACCAACATTAATAGGCTACACAAATTGCACTGGTGCTGACTTTGCAGAAATTGCTGCAGGAAACAAAACTGTAATAATTAAAGCAAGGCACCTTTAAGCCACCATCTTTTAGCGTACATAACGGTTCCGATTCACAAACATAAACTTAGATGTTTGGTCTAAACGTAGACCAAACATCTAAGTTTATAACTTTGGGAATACACAAAGGGCTTTTACGAGTACTATCTTTATATCCGCACTCGGGCCGGATCTCCACCCTGAGTGCGGAATAGTGGGCCGATTCACAAAGGTAATGTTAAACCAAATGTCTAACTTAGACCAAAAGTCTAACTTTACTAGTTTTCGGTATTCACAAAGGTAAAGTTAGACCAAAAGTCTAAGGGCCCGATTCACAGAACTAACTTAAGACAAAATCCTAAACTTACTACCATTTTGGTATTCACAGAAGGCACTTACTCATTTTGGTATTCACAGAAGGCACTTACTCATTTCGGTATTCACAGACTCCTAAACTGAGAAAAATCCTAACTTTAAGACTTTCGGTATTCACAGAAGGCATTTAGGAGTCCTAAACTTAGAAGTCCTAACTTTACTACTCCTAAACTGAGAAAAATCCTAACTTTAAGACTTTCGGTATTCACAGAAGGCATTTAGGAGTCCTAAACTTAGGACTCCTAACTTCTGTGAATACCGAAATGAGTAAGTGCCTTCTGTGAATACCAAAATGGGTAAGTGCCTTCTGTGAATACCAAAATGGTAGTAAGTTTAGGATTTTGTCTTAAATTAGTTCTGTTAATCGGGCCCTAACTTAGTCCAAACTTTTCGGTATTCACAAAGGTAAAATTAGACCAAAAGTCTATCTTAGACCAAAAGTCTGAAGGCCGGAATCACAAAGGTAACTTACACTTTCATGTCAGTTTACGATTGTTTGCTATTCACAAAGGGATTTACGAGTAATATCTTTACGAGTGCGGAGTCTACGCACATTAAACGACCTATCTTTTTATGAGTGGAGACAGCCAAACTATAAAGATACTACTCAGAAATCCCTTTGTGAATCACAAACAATCCTAAACTTACACGAAAGTTTACCTTCGAGAATCAGGCCCAATACTCGCAAATGCCCAAAGTTCCCAAAGTCTAAGTTTACCTTTGTGAATCGGCCCTTAGTGTACTTTTCAAAATTGACAGCCTTTACTCTAGGTGCTATGCTATGGCACAATAACATGTTATACCGACTCATATCCTCGCATAGAAACCATTGTATAAGTATGCGTTCAAGGAAAGATGAGCAAACATATTGGTACCATAATCAACATAGCCAGTAACAATCTTCCTATTAGTAACATTGGAAACTTTAGCCAAAGCTATGGAGATGTTTTCAGTCTGTTCTGCATTGAGATCATACTTTTCTCATGTAATTAATTTTCTTATTGGCAAGATGACAACAGATGTACTTAAATCTATGTACTTATTTTGTGCGGTATATTTATTTTACCTGTTGAACTAACACACCCACATTATCACACTAAAAGACTTTTAGAATTGGATATCCCGAACTACTTAAATATGTCGATTCCATGTTCTAGGAATTCCATTTTACAAGTAAAAGTGCACTTGGGATAGCAGCAAATGTGGCCTATTGGGCTAGATATCGGCTCAATGTCAAACATCTGATGCTGAGAATGCAATGGGAGCCAGAGGTTGGTGAGCTGGAAGAAGAAGAATGGTGTGACACCACAATAGTAGTGAAGGAAGTGGCAATCTCAGCTAGATGCTATCTAATTCAACCTGCACTATATGTTCTACATAAGAGGAACATCTCAGAGGGATTGAGTGGAGTCCGATCTCTCCACTCAAAGATTACTGGCTGAGTGGAGAGACCTAGAGCATTCAATATGGAGTGGTAGAACAAATTATTAATCAAACAATTCTGAAGGGAGGCAGTAGCCAACCTTTCTAGAGTAGTGAGGGGGTCTTCTGGACTGGAGTTAGAGTTCAAACAGGCTTTCCTGAAATTACTGGAAGACCAAGAGCTTCGTAAGTGGTCTATCAATCCTTATTGCTATGGGCCTGTGACATTGCATGCCATGACAGGATACATATACGCTGCCAAAAGACATATTAGCTAAGAACAATGGACTAATGCATAGGACAATGCCTATCTTTGTGATGGTGGGTGTCAGAGCCTGTTCGTGGGGAGGGGGCTTACTGGTCAAGCAAAGGCTACCAGCCTCATTCAAGAGCTCTGAGATTGATTGCCTCTGATGTCCCATGGCTGCGTTCTATGACTCTAACCTGGGCCAAGAACAACTCCTTCATCACTTCAGCACTTGACTCCCAGTGGCAGCGATGGCAAGCAGTCCCAGGCTTCTAAGGGAAGTTAGTGCAGGGGTACAACAAGTTTAGTCCTCAATACATATCCAACAGTCCTATAATTGATTGTCCAGACCAGTGCTTCTCTTTATAAAAGAGAAGTGCTTTAATACACTTTGTATCATAATACTACACACAACAAAATGCAGGTAATCATCTCTTTCTCTCTCTCTTTTTATGATAGGGCAAATCTCAAATCTAGTGTAGGCCTCAAGCACAGGTGTTATGCTTCCCCAGGCAGAGTTGTGCACTCAATCTCTCAGTGTTAGATTTCTCACCAAATGGTAGGCCTCGACTAGGCCACATTATGCATCAGTCCATGTCCTCCCTCCGCTCTGATCTGATCTTCTGAGTGTAGGCTGTCTTTGGAGTGTTGAATTTTTTCTGGGCATATGGTGAGTTGGTCCAAAGTTAGCCCACGACTCGTTGCAGGATCCTTCTTACACTTGTGATGGTTGATGACTCACCAGCTCTGCTAGGCAGACCATCCAGAAGATGAGGCAGCGATGCAGTCTACTTTGGGTATCAGGTCCAAGTAGAAACCTTTGGGTCTCTTCCAGGCACTTTATGGACCCAACAATGGCAACACAGTCTGATGGGCAGTCGTACTCAGGGAACAATGGCTGAGTTCACTCTGGCAAACAGTGATGAGTGCCTCCAGGTAGCAGCTTCAGTTACTGGGCTAATGCCATGCCTAACCACTTCAAATGTGTTAAGGGACTATTGGGAAAGGACCACGGGCTTGGCAACAGTTAATTCTTTAGTGGCTCAGACCACTCAGGCACACTTGGAGCAAGTGCCATGGGCTGCAAAAAGCAATGGTTCATTTGGGCAAATAGCATGGACTGGCATAAGGCAGGTTTTTCAGTGACGATTGACTCAGGTACACTTCGGCAAGTGCGGTGAATCCTCCTTCTCAGCAAGGGAGACAGGCTCGGAGCCAGTAGCACACCTGTCATGTTGTCAAGACTCTTTCATGGAGGAGCCCTCAGCTTTAGAATCAAATGCTCTTATACACTCCGGTGGTCAGCTCCTTCTGCAGGATTGCCTCCCCCATTACCTCTTCTCTCAGATAGGGTTCTCCCAGGAGATCCAGTACAGGGAAATAGTCCTTCATTCAAACCTGTGGAGCACCCCATACTTGGTGAGAGAGAACTTTGGACTGGAATGACAAGTGGGTCAAGAGCTCTCATTTTATACAGGTACAGCAAACAGGAGTTGTGTAATCTCTGTCTGCACTCTCAGAATTGGTGTGGGTCAGTGCTCCTTTCACATGTCCTTCTCAGGCTCACTTCCAGTCTCAGTCTTTCTGCAGAATAATGCTCCTCACAGCAGGGTCAACTCCAGGTTGCAGCACCCACAACAGAGGCACATTGAGGAGTGTCCATTCTGCATCTGGCTATGAACAGCTACACTGACAGTGATCAGGAAGATAGACAAATGGATGACCATCTCTAATGGACCCTTCACACTCTGAACAACATTGCCTGCAGTGTCATCCTTCATCCCCACAATTTACCACATGGCAGTACACAGGAAGATTAATCAACAGCTCTTTGTAATAAAAGGACCTTATGTAATTATGAAGGTGAAGCCTGTCTCTTCCTTCCCACTTCAGTATCTATGTCACCTCCCTCCAGTCTCAGGAATGTCAGCAATACACATCCACTGTCTGGGAAAGTAATGTCAACTCCATTGTGCGCACATAAACAGTCCAATGGCTTCTAAAACAAAACCCCCAGTCATCCTTCACTCTAGTTCACACAGACACACACTGTGATTGTATTACATAGACTACACACACACACATACATACATACATACATACATACATACATACATACATACATAGGCACCCATGCACACAGATGTTACCGCAAAGATCCTGGTTAGTTTGTAGCAGCTGAACTTTAAAAGGCCACTACTTGTGTAACACTGAAAAAATGGTCTGCAGTTAAAGAATCCCTAAATTGCTGTATTCTACCACCACCGCTCTACACCCTTGAAACCATGACATGGATGGAAAGCCACTGCCACTGAGCAGAGTGCAGTTGGTGCACTGTGCACCCCTGCAGGTGCAGTACAGGTCCAGGACTGAATGCATGTCAAGCGACAGGCCCAGGCTTTTGCACACATGCCAGAGTAGCATGAGACTGCGGCCAAAAATCCAAAACCCAGGATACTGGATACTCGCTGTTGTGCACTCCAGGGAGGGGAAATGACATTACAGCATGCAGGGAACTTTCTCAAGCCAAAAGGGGTGCCGTAAAAAAAGCCAAAAGATCTGTTGCCTGTGACCGACTTGTGTCGTTCTATCCTCTATTATCATAGATGCATGGGTGCAGAACACTAAGAGCATTAAAGTAATGGATCAGGGAGCCCTCAGGGTGCCTGATGAGGCATCTAGGCACTGACGGTCCCTTTAGCTTATCCCTTGCTCTGATTCTTACTGTAAATCAGAGTCTGCAACATCTGGAAAGTATTTCGAGAATCCCAACCTTTTCTCTATGTGTTTTGTCATCTTAGCTTCAGCACTTGGAATGTCCACAACAACGTCCATTCTCTTTTGGTGATGTTCTATCCAGTCACCCAAATACCCATATCCCTTCAGCCCATGTCACAAACCTTTCTGCACAATTTTCAGTCTGTCCACTGATAGGACCATCCCAGGAGAATGGATTGTCCTAACCCATTGGAAAAACCTGATCATCGATGGAGCCCATCAAAGTTCTAAAATAACTTCACTGGCATCCTGTTGAGACACGTTTAAATTTCAATATTACATGCATAACTCACAAAGCTGTACATTTGTGACTCCAAAGCTTTCTAAAGGAAAAACTAAACATCTCTGAGGAACTAAAGATATTAAGAAAAATGAGAGGAAAAAAGACTAATGTTTGAAATCCCCTTTTAAAAGAAAATGAAAACCGGCAACTAGGCATTCTCCTGTCTTGTTCCCAAACTCTAGAACCGAATCGCTGAGGAATATGAGTAATCCCCAAAATCCTGACTTTACGCTGAACTCACCTTCCATAACATAACAGCTGGAACAGTAAAGATAACTAATTGATATTTATGTCTGTTATATGATATCTACCGTGTATTATGTAAAGCGGCCCATTGCACCTGTGGCTAGGGCTGAGCTCTATAAATTCCAGTAATAAAATATTAAAATGAACGAATAGTGCTATCTAAAGGCTCTTAGCCACTACTGATTTGGTGTCCCTTTCCTCTTCCACCCCATCATCAGTATGCCCCCACTGTCAATGCGCATCCGCATGAAAGGGGTGCTCATTAAAGGGAACTGTATGAGGGGAGCCTAACATCTCAGGACAGGGTGGATTTGTTGACCCCTATGATACCTTTGAACTGATAGGCTTTGATTTTCCTGCACGTGAACCGCCTTAAACTCGGCTTTGAAAGGTCTGAGTTGACCATGCTCTTGGATACTGATGTTTAATAGAAAAGTGCCGCCCTCATCAATATTCATGAGCAAGGCATTCTCTATCCCGCCAGTGGCAGGCTTACCTCAGGAACAACCCAAGACTTAGTGCAAATGTTTTACTCCCATGGAGTGCTGGGTCTGCAGCTATGGAAGTAGGAGCTTTTCTCCTCCAGATTTGCAATGCTTAAGCAGCCGGTGGCGATCTGGTTATGTGCTGTCTCCACGGCCTGTAAACAGGACAGTCACCCATGTGTTGGCCTAGCTGCATTGTAGCGAAGGCTGCAGTAAGAACAAACTATCATCTAACTTATCAGCAAGCAGCATTCTGTTTCCCTTTCAGTAAGAATGTAGATATGAAGTTGTATCAGTATTACAGATAGATGGAGTAAAAGAGTTGTGAACATGGTCTCCCCACTGAATGCAGGCATGCCCTCTTCCTTTCTGTGACTCCCCGATGAGTGCTGACATGCCCTCTTACTTCTAACAGCTTCCACCTTGAATGCAGGCATGCCCTCTTCCTTTATATGGGCTCTACACTGAATGCAGGCATGCCCTCTTACTTTCTATGATCTCCCCACTGAATGCAGGCATGCCCTCTACATTTCTGTTGGCTCCGTAATGAATGGAGGCATGACCTCTCCTTTTTGTGAGATTCCCACTGAGGGCAGGCATGCCCTCTTCCTTTCTTTGGGCTCCTAATTGAATGCAGGTATGCCCTCTTCTTTTCTGTGGGTTCCGCACTGAATACAGGCATGCCCACTTCCTTTCTAGGGACTCCCCACTGAGGGTATGCATGCCCTCTTTTTTCTGTGGATGTTTCTCTGAATGCAGGCATGCCCTCTTCCTTTCCATGGACTACCCACTGAGGGCAGGCATGCCCTCTTCTTTTTTGTGGATTCTCCTCTAATTTCTATGGGTTTCTCCACTGAATGGAGGCATGCCCTTTCACTTTTATGGGATCCCCCCTAATTGCAGACATGCCCACTTCCTTTCTGTGGGCTGCCCAAAGAATGCAGACATGCTCTTTTACTTTCAATGGGGTCCCCACTGAATGCAGGCATGCCCTCATCCTGTCTAAGGGCTCGCCACTGAATGTAGGCATGCCTTCTTCTTCTGTATGGGCTCCCTACTGAGGGCACACATGCCCTCTTCCTATATGCGGGCCCCCCACTGAATGCAGGCATGCCCTCTTCCTTTCTGTGAGCTCCCCGCTGAATGCAGGCATGCCCTCTTCCTTTCTGTGGGCTCCCCACTAAATGCAGGCATGCCCTCTTCCTTTCTGTGGGCTCGCCACTGAATGCAGGCATGCCCTCTTCCTTTCTGTGGGCTCCCCCCTGAATGCAGGCATGCCCTCTTCCTTTCTGTGGGCTCCCCCCTGAATGCAGGCATGCCCTCTTCCTTTCTGTGGGCTCCCCACTGAATGCAGGCATGCCCTCTTCCTTTCTGTGGGCTCCCCACTGAATGCAGGCATGCCCTCTTCCTTTCTGTGGGCTCCCCACTGAATGCAGGCATGCCCTATTCCTTTCTGTGGGCTCGCCACTGAATGTAGACATGCCCTCTTCCTTTCTGTGGGCTCACCACTGAATGAAGGCATGCCTTCTTCTGTTTGGGCTCCCCACTGAGGGCACACATGCCCTCTTTCTTTCTGTGGGCTCCCCACTGAATGCAGGCATGCCCTATTCCTTTCTGTGGGCTCCTCACTGCATGCAGGGATGCCCTCATCCTTTTTGTGGGCTCGCCAATGAATGCAGGCATGCCCTCTTCCTTTCTGTGGGTTCCCCACTGAATGCAGGCATGCCCTCTTCCTTTCTGTGGGCTCCTCACTGCATGCAGGCATGCCCTCATCCTTTTTGTGGGCTCGCCAATGAATGCAGGCATGCCCTCTTCCTTTCTGTGGGCTCCTCATGCCCTCTACCTTACTGTGGGATTCCCAATGAATGCCGACATGTCTGTCTTTTCCTTTCTATGCTAAAGGTTATGCTTCAACATAGTCATCAACATCTGGCGGTGTTTTACACAAATGTTGACAGTCATGAACTTTGTTCAAGTGGTGCTGGTGAGACTGGAAGACTTGCAAAATTCTGATTATCTCCCACTGCCAATGTCCTTGCTTCACATTGGATTTCCAAAATCTGGCTTTACTGTGTTTTATTTGACCATAATAATACACATTCACCTACAATCCTATTGTTATCACCCTCAAAGCATCTCATGATTATTACATATCATTGCCATATCTAAAAAAAAGTCTGCAGAGACATTTACTATATATGCCAGTATTGTGGTCTTTAGAATGAGCAACTACAAAACAAAAATGCAACCAGGAAAACATTATTTTGCAGGGCAAGAGGAATCAAAGAGGACTAAAGTAAACCGTTATTAGTTTATGTCACCACTACAATCAGTACACAATAAAAGAATAATAAAAAGTCTCTGTTATTAAAAGGGTTCGACAGATAAAATATGTATCTATCATCTTATAAGAAGGTGAAATACCCTAGAAAGAAGAGGATATGATTGTGTCTTTGCAGAAGAATGTAAAATTCAGGGAAGGCAGAAGCCCAAAGGAAAGAAAAACAGATCAGACTGTAACAAACTAAGGGATATATAATGCCAAAAGCTATATACATAGTCTGTAACTGATATCCTTTTATTATACAGGTGAACTGATCTATGTGCAGCTCACAGAATGAATTTGTCATCAGTCAGTCGAGTTGGCGGCTGCTTGCGTGTGCTTGCGTGCCTACCTATCAGCTCTGCTATCTGACAGGAATAGCAGAGAAACACATTTGGACCTAGCTCTGCAAGTGAAATGGCTATGGTTCCCCTCTCATGGCAATAACAAGGTAAACTTAAAACAAAAGTCTAACTTGACTACTTTTTGGTAATCACAAAGGTAAACTTAAAATCAAAGTCTAACTACGTTTCAATATTGACAAACGTAAGTTACTACTAATAAAGTTAGACTTTTGGTCTAAGTTTACCTTTGTGAATACCAAAAAGTAGTAAAGTTACACAAGAATGTTCCTTTGTGAATAGGGCCCTTCGATTTCGCAGAAGGGTTACAGTTTTGTTTACTGCTCAGACCATATTATAGTGCTAGAGTCACAGGGCTTCTTTCAACAGAAGCAGATCAAATGTTTTTAATGAAGCTGTTTGATAGTAGTGGTCTACTGAAGTCAGATATGCAAGGGGCACATTGTAATCAACATAAAGTAATATTGACTTTTTGTGTCGTGTGCGCCACCAAATAAAGCGTCGCCAAAGTCAATGTTAAACTGGGTTTGAATAAATGCATGGGTATCTGCTCTGGGGTTGGCGGTGCAGCCTTTTGGCCCCTCCACCCCCTGCCACACCCACACTGCATCATTGCACATCCTACTTATGGCGCCACAACCCCGGCAGCGCAGCGGACGTGCGCAGCGGGTGCGCCGAAGTTGCGTCTAAGTTAAGCCCGTCTGCGCCCGTCCGCGACAGTCCGGGACCAGGGGCCATAGTCCTTGTCCCATTATTGGTTTATTCTTCTGCTCAATTGATTTCTCTCTCAGTCAATGTGCCCCTTTCTCCTTCCTTGCTGCAGCGCCTTGATTCCCTGTGTATCCTCTCACCTTGTCACTCCCCCATGTCCCCTGCCTCATTTACTTCCCCCCCTTATTTTGTAAACCCTCCCCCTGTTGCTCATACTTTCCCCTCTTCTTATCTTGCTTCTGCCTGTCTTCTTAATACTCGTTCGGCCGGCAAGCATCGACTGGAACTATTTAACCTTTTGAATACCGAGTCTCCCGACTTTCTGTTCCTCACTGAAACTTGGTTTTCCACTGATTCTCATCCCGACATCCTGGCCATTCTCCCCAACTCCTATTATGCACTCCGGGCGGATCGCCCTAATGGCAAAGCAGGTGGGGGGGTGGCCATGATTGTCCGTTCTAGTCTGCAGTTCCAGCTTCTCTCCCACTCTTCTATACCTAGTGTGGATTTTTTGGTGGCCCGCTCAATTAATCTTCTAGCTCCCCTTACAGTTGTTCTCATGTATCGACCCCCTCAGAATATGCCCCTGTTTGTAGCCACCCTGCAGGAACTCCTTGCCACCCTTGTGGTAAATAATTCCTCGGTTCTCCTATTGGGAGACTTCAATTTCTGGCCGGGCGATCCTAGAAGATATGTCTTCTAAAGACTTCTCGGCCACCCTTCAGTGCCTTAATTTTCTGTCCCATGTCACTGCCCCCACCCATGTCTTGGGTCATACACTTGACCAAATCTGGTCATCTCGTTGTATGGTCCTTCCTCCTAGCATTCTACCCTGCATCTGGTCTGATCACTCCCTTATATCTTTTTCTGTAAACCTCGGCGTTCCTCATAAATCCTCTTTACCTAAGAACATGGTTGCACGTAGTTGGAACCGGGTTGATCTTAATTCCCTTTCTCTTTCTCTTGCTTCTTCCATTCCTGTTCTTTCTGAACTCTCTCTTGATTCTCAAGCCGAAGCAGTCAGTACTTGGTTGTCCTCTTCCTGCGATCGGGTTGCTCCCCTCAAGAAAATTAAGGCAGTTCGTCCTCATGATGCTCACAAATGGTTCAATATTGAGCTCAAAGCTCTAAAATTGGACCTTAGACGTTCTGAGCGTCATTGGAGACGTAACTACTGCCCTGTTCTTCGGGCCAAATACAGACTTCTTCTCAATGAATATAAGAGAGCTGTTCTCGCGGCCAAAACTAAGTACTTCTCCGAGCAAGTTGCCCTCTCCTCCAATAAATCCAAAGAGATTTTCTCTCTGGTTAACAACTTGGCCATTTCTGATCGCGCCAATCCCAATCTCATTCCTTCTCAGGCCCTTTGTTCCTCACTTAACGATTTTTTCATCGAGAAGATCGTTAAGATCAAATCCAACATCCCTCCTGTTTCTTCTTCCTTCCTTTTTCCTGCTCCTCCCTTACCCCGTTCTTCTCTTGATTCTTTTTCTTCTATTTCCTTGGATTCATTTCTTACTCTGCTCACAAAGATCAAGTCTGGCTCCCCAGCCGACTGTGCCCCGGCACGCATTTTGAGAGCTCTATTCTCTAATTGTCCTGTCCACCCCCTCTCTTTTCTTAATGCTTCTCTCTCTCTGGCCTTAGTTCCTTCATCTTTTAAATCTGCTATTGTTTTGCCTATTCTTAAAAAACCTGGCTTAGATCCCTCTCTTCCCTCTAACTTTAGGCCTATCTCTCTTCTTCCCTTTCTGGGCAAGATCCTGGAAAGTCACGTCATATCTTGACTCTCCTCCTACATTGAGGAGAACCATCTTTTGGCTTCCCATCAAGAAGGTTTCCGTTAGGGCCACTCTACGGAGTCGGTGGTCCTCGCAGTCCTCGATGAGTTGAAATCGAAAGCCGACTCCTCTCTTCCTCAAGCTCTGGTTTTACTCGACCTGTCCGCTGCGTTTGACACGGTTGACCATTCCATTCTTCTCGACCGTGTCAGCGCAGCGGGCATTCGGGGCTCCGCTTTTTCTTGGCTTGCGTCCTTTCTTTCGGGACGTTCCCAAGCGGTCCATCTTTCCGGATTCTCTACCCCCACTCGTTCAGTCTCCTGTGGGGTCCCTCAAGGTTCTTCTCTCTCCCCTCTTCTTTTTAATCTCTATATCTACCCTCTTATCTCTTCTCTTCTCGATCTGGGGGTCTCTGTGTATAACTACGCAGATGACCTCCAGCTCGTTTTTGATCTTTCCTCTTCTTCTATGTCTCTTTCTAAGTTTCGTTCCACTTTGGTTTTCATTTCTGAGTGGATGAGCGCAAATCATCTTAAGCTTAACCCTGACAAGACCGAGTTGGTCTTGACGGGTGGCTCATCCAGTCCGTGGTCCTCTGCTTTTTGGCCCTCTATCTTTGGGCCCTCTCCCACACCTGTTTCTTCTGTCAGGACCTTGGGCATTAAGGTTAGCCAGGACCTTTCTATGCATGCCCAAGTTAGTTCTGTTGTATCTTCCTGTTTTCTTTCTCTCCGGCTCATTCGAAAAATATCTCGTTTTTTTTCTTTTGAAGCACTTAAAATCATTATTTCGGCCCTGATTACCTCCCGCCTTGATTATGGGAACAGCCTGTACGTGGGCATACCAGCTTATGAAACACGCCGCCTACAAGCAATTCAGAATCAGGCTGCCCGTCTTATTCTTCATTTTCCTCGTACCCATCATATTTCCCCTGTACTTAAGTCCCTCCACTGGCTCCCTGTTTATCAGCGATCCCTTTTTGAGATGGGTTGCTTGGTTTTCCAGGCTCTTGCCCACTCTGCTCCGGTCTTTATCAGTTCTCTCATTTCCTCTTATATTCCTGCTAGCTCCCTTTGTTCTTCTTCCTTGGCCCTCCTCAATGTTCCCCGGTTTCGTAAATCCAGAACGGGAGGTACCAGATTCTCTGTCTTGGCCCCCCGTTTCTGGAATAGTCTTCCCTTGTCTTTGCGTTCCATCCCTATCTACTCCCATTTCCGCAAAGCCCTGAAAACCCTCTTGTTCTCTCAGGCTTATTCCTGCTAATTCCCCTGGGTTATTTTTGTGATTGCTGGTCAGAGCTCTTAGCGCCAGGAAGCTGCGTGGCCACAGTGCGCTTTATCAAATACTTTTTTCATTTCATTTAATTTCATCTCTGTTTTCATGAGTTGTAAGGGGCAGACCCCACGGTTAATGATAGTCTGGACTGCCTTTTATAAAGTTAGCTCCTTCTGCAATGACACAACCTAAAAATTATAGTTTGGGTTCACAGTTGTTAAAGGCGTTGACTAATGCCTTTCCTTCAACTTTTATTTTTACTCTATGCTATGGTTCTCTTTTATGGGAAACAAAAGATAACAAAGATTGGCAAAACATAAGAAGGAGGCTGCCTTACTACTTTATATATAAGTGGGCAATCATTAGTTAGTCAGCCGGTTAGGTAAGAGTGCATGGCTGCACAGGAAATAATTATTAGCCCCAAATTATATACAGTAGGTATGTGCATTTTTGTAGACAGAATACAAACATTGATGTTTTCTACTGCAAAACAGCACTGACCACAAAAAACGAATTCATTATTATTACACGCCTAAAGAATTTATAGTATTTATGTATTTATTTATTTGTCTGGCTTGGAAAAGTGCTCCTAGTGAATAAATGCTATCTCATAGCACCAGTGGGGAGGGAGTAGCAAGACACAAGTTGTGTAAGCAGATTAAACGTTTCTACATCTCTAAGGGTAATTAATAAAAATATATCACAGGCTTGAGACAAGAAGTATCCTCTTCACTTATGAGCCCAAGACATTCGAAGCTACTTTGCAGCTGTAGATTTAACAGCAAAGCTTAAAATGACCCGATAGGGGGAATAAACATCTTAGACCTCTGACCAAATAAGGGCACAAATTTGACAAGGATCAGGAGGCGTGCGAAAGGCTGAGGGTCCTATTCACAAAGGTAAATCTGCACATGTAGATTTACTTTTGAGTATCTTTACTTCTTTTGACTTTTCGCCATTTATGAGTGCAAAGTTACTCAAAAGGATTGACTTACATGTCCGCACCACCTGAAATAGGGGGTGAAGTCAGTAAAAACATCAAATATGAGTATAAAAGTACAACTTTACAAAGATTTTACAGCTTCCGCACAATTAGCAGGAACCTCTGCAATTGGTTCAGAGATATCCCTGTGGTTAAATAGTGGAAAAAGTTTAAAGAACTTTAAAAAAAATGAGACAACATATTGTATGTTAAATGTTAATGTTAATAAATAGTATATATTTAATTTAAATCTAAAACAATAAAAAATGTTGCATCATTATTAACTCAATTATGATTAAACGTGTAATTACTTTGAATATATTAAATAGAAAAAATATTTTTCTGAAGTTTAAATTAGACCCCCCTAAATTTAAAAATATGTATATATTTTATTCTGTATTAAAAAGTATTAAAATATGATGTAAAAAATAAAATAAAAGTAGTTTGATAATTTTTAATTAATATTGTTACATTAATTGTTACATTTAAAAAAGTGAATGAAATATATTATATCCCTGTGGGGTTTTATTTCAAGTCTTTACCTCCTTATTTTCTATGGGAGGGTGTTGGGGCAATGTGTGCTCCTGGATTTACTCCAACTCAGGGCTGCTGTACATTTTCAACTGTTTGGGGTCCTTTTCCGTTTTAGTAACTATAGAAGGACAGTTTGTGAATAGCAATGTGCTTACTCTTTTGTGATTAGGTGCTTGTCCCTCCCTATACTTTTCTCCAATGCTTCCTTACCCATTCTTACTCCTCCCTTAACGTCTCCATTTTATTTGTATGCATTCCCCATATTCCAGCAACTGCCCCTGTCCTTCCCATAGTTATTACAAAAAAGTTATGAACAATCGGGTGGAGATCTTCGCACATGAGTGACAGGCGAAGCAAAGGCAAAGACCTTTGTATGTAGGTTTGAGAACAGCATTTGCAATACATTAGTAGTACTAAACATACTATAAAATACAGTTTGTGAATAGGCCTCTGAGTATCTAGATCAGATTCAACAGGCCGTGACTTAGTGCAGAAGACAGGTTTGCAATATGTTTATGCATCTCATGAAGTGTTCCTCAACTTTTAAGGAAAAGTGAAAGGAGGTCCATATAGAGGAACCTAGGGGCTCATTACGATGGCGGAACGATCGCCACTGCCGTGCCGGCAGTGGCGATCGTTCCACCATCGTCATGAGATTTACCCCCGCCATATTATGATGGTGGTGGGTATCGTGGCGGACGCAAACTCCGTCTGTCGCTTTTCCGCCTGTGGCAATCGTAACGACTGCCTGCCAGGAAGAGCTAGGCCACTAATATCGGGGCGGTGCCTAGCAGGCACCGTCCGCCATATTAGGATGTGGGTTTTGTAGATGCCTTTCCATGGCAGCGATGCCACCATGGAAAGGCTGACAGGAAATGGCTTTGTGGGTCTGGGGGGTGCACTGGGGGGGTACCATGGTACGCCCCTGCAGTTCCATGCACTAAGTGGCAGGCACCGCATGGCACCTGCCACGTGGTGCAGGGAAATGCTGTTCGTGCTCTTTTACCATTGCGGACGGTGCTGCAGCCAGCAGCACCGTCCCTAATGGTAAAAGGCCAGGATGCGCCCACCAGCATGGCGGGTGCATCCTAATTGCACTGGTGGGACCGCCGCATGTCTGGCGGGTGGTCCCAATACCGTTATGATGGCGGGCCCGCCATCATAATGAGCCCCCTAGTTACTAGTAACCCTTTTCGGCTATTTTTCTCTGTTACTTTTTATGGTGGTGTTGGAATGGAAAAGTTACTGGTATGGTGACAGATGTGCACTCCTGCACTGTGTGCCTCAGCTGCAACAATGTCTGGGTCCCTGGTGCAATTTTTTATTTTAGTGGGTAAACACGGATCATGAGGGTGCACCATGACATAAACCTGTCTTTTGGATTGGCTTTGGATGGTACAATGAATGGAAGACTCAGGATTCTATTCTGTGAGACCCAGGGCAGACTGAAGGAGCATGATGATGTAGAGGAATCCCACTAGACAGATTTTTGGATGGCTGTATTCATATGAGCTGGGTGGGACACACTGGAGGAAGTAGAGCCTTGGTCTTCAACACACTCTAAGGGTGCTCATTCATTCAGGGAGCAGTCAATAGGAAGGAAACTGAGCACATCTCAGGAAGGAGATAGGGCTAATTAGAGAATCACCAAGAGTAGGACTGAGGCTCTGGGGTAACCCTTTTTAATGCACATATCACTGTGGCTGACATCCTGGTGTGAACCTCAAGTCACTCCCATGGCCTGTGATATGGAGCCATCAGATTTGTAGTCGCTCCTGTTGTGACAGGCTGCTTTCTGGAGGAAGGGTAGAACAGAGGAGAGGGCACTTCAAAAGGATGCAGACCTCCAACACAAGCCTCAAAGATTCAGACCCTAAATCATATTTGGTGTCTTGAAATAGACTATAAGAGGGGGGAGCACAAGAACCCCGAAATTGTCAACTGTCAAGCGACCAATTGGGCTGTATGTTGAGGAGGAGAAGCTCTGCAAGACTTCTACCAGTGACCATGACTGGGGGCCCTGGTCTGCCAGTCTTACAGCTGGCTGAGGGGACATCACCTAGGTAAATCCAAGGAGCACCAGTGGCTGCCTGCTTGCCAAAACCATCCTACCCCATGAGGAAGAGGAGAGTGCTTGGAGGGAGTGAGGTCTCATATACACTTTAAACTTATTTAGATATAGTTTTGAGACATAAAAAAATAAATGAGGGAATGGTGTACCCGGCGCGATACCATAAGTCTATGACGTAACACAGGGCCTGGCAGCGTGCACTCGTCGTATACGGAACGCGCAGCCGGCGTGACCCTATACGTAGATGACGTAACGCATGTATTGGTACCGCGCAGCCATCGCATACCAAACTAGGAGCTGGCGCGACCTTATACGTATATGATGTTAGGCGGGACACGGTGCTACGAAGCCGTCGGATACGAAATGCGCATCCTTAACGAGTTTCGCAATATCGCGGATAGGATTCGCGTGGTGATGGAGCTTGGTACACTACGGGTACGGGAGTCTAGTTTTCTAAAAAAATATATTTATATATAAATACTTTTTTTGAAGATATAAAAAATTACATAATTTTTCAAATTAAAACAAAAAGATAATAGAGTTCCAAAATATTACCAACAAAATAGAAAAAATATAGGTTTTATAAATATTAAAATATGAAATTAACATTTAAAAAACCTTTGAAATTTACTGAAAAAACCATAGGTTTTACAGACGTTATAGTTTGGAATTTTCATTTAAAAAACCTTTGAAAGTTCACTGAAAAAACCATAGGTTTCAGGGACGTGATAGTTAGTTGGACATTTGACTCATATGAAACCAGAGAAATTCGCCCATTATAGTTAGTTGAGCTAACTATAACTCGCGCGCCCGCAATGCACTGGTGATGACGTCACATATTACATCACTCATGACATGGTCAGTGACATCACTAACTCTATAACTATAACGTCTGTAAAACCTATGTTTTTTTCCAGTGAATATATATATAAGCAAGTATTTGACTGGAAAATCATTTATTGTTGCTATTGAACGGATTTAGAGTAGTTATGTTATAGCAATTTATTAAGCGCTCGAATACTGTAAGGGGTGTCTTAGTACAAGCTATCCTGAGCAATAGATCAATAGATCCATTTCTAGCTAATAAATAACCAAGTTTTAAGATTTTTCCTGAAGGCGGTCAGTGTGGGCAAAGCCCTTATATGGTTTAGTAAGCTCTTCCATAGTTTAATGGATCTTGCGATCAAGTTTCTGCCCCCCAGTTACTCTTTAGGATTCTGGGAACCATCATAAGATTGGGCCCGGATGAGCGAAGGAGTCTGTTGGGAGAGTACCATTTCAACGACTGACTAAGGAACTGAGCATCTATATTGTGAAGCACTTTTTTGGAAATGCATAAGGCCTTAAATTTAATCCGACTGCTTATGGGAAGCCAATGAAGGTTTTTAATATTATTGGCCACTAAATGGAACTTGGGAATGCCTAGGATAACTCTGGCCACCGCATTCTGCACCGTCTGAAGTTTATTGGGAAGTTTTTCCTGCATTTTAAGGCAGAGATCATTGCAGTAATCTAACTTTGATAAGATTAAGGTAGTAATTTCTGTCTTTGTAGTCAGTCTTCTAAGTGAGCCATGGTTGAGGCCAGTAACTCCTGCTGGCCCAGTGGCGCTCTGAAAGGGGTTCTGACAGGTGGTTAGTGTGTTTGCCTCTCTTATTAAAGGTCACATCACAGAAATGTTTTTTGAAGCAGTAATTACAATTATTATCCCAGTAATGAACACCTTGTAGGACGAATAGGAAGTGCTAATTAAACTGTGTTATTATCACAGATCAAGGAAACATGGAAGTAATTAACAAGGAAATTCAAACTTTAGCACGGATAAAGGGGTAGACAGGGACTGAAGTCAAAAACACGTTTGAGTTAATAATCTAAAATCATTGAAAAAAGTGGAGCAGAATAAATTCTTGGGTAAATTTAATCAAACCAATTGACAACTGTTTGTAAGATGCAAGTTCAAGCTATTGTGACCCTTTAAACATTTACTTATTTTTATTATTTATTTTATTTATAAAGTTTTGTATAGTGCTAACAAGAACCAAGCGGGTATCAGAGTGCTTCACAATCAGGGTAGGTAGGATACAGTGGTAGGGGAAAAAGAGAAGAAAAAAACCATTTGTGACATATATGTGCATAGCATGCTAAAACTGGGATTCCCAGGTGTACAATTATGTAATAGTCTAACAGAGCATCAAAATAGAGGGCAAGTTAATAAACAGTGGAGCTAAGGCCTTTTAGGGCAGAAACTTCTTCATTTGGATTTTTTTCACTCCCTTTTTGAAAGAATCGGTGAATGAGATTTGACGGAATTCTGGTGGAAGAGAGTTCCAGAGGGAAACATCCTTTACCACGCAACCATTACAACGGGTTATGGTTACATTGTGGTTTTTACAACGAAAGTCATTACACCGACTTGCACTGGAGGGCGCTCTAGACTAAGGAATAGTGTGAATTACTATTCCAACACCTTCCCTACTGTACGTAGACTGGAGTTGGAATAGTAATTCACACTATTCCTAAATCCAGCGCCCTCCAACGCAAGTCGATGGAACGACTTGCGTTGTTAAAACCGCGATGTAACATACCGTGTTGTGATGGTACGCGTTGTATCATCATACATCCGTTCCAGATCTTTGGGGCAATGCCTAACATAACATCATTTACTTAGAATGCTACAACTGTAATACCAGAAAAAACACATGTTCTTGAAGAGTACATTTAATGAGCAGAGGTTTAAATCCCACATGTGAAGAATAGACTGTAGTAATTCTTTTAAAATGATGCAGATGTCACATGTGCAAGTTGTAACCAGGCTCAGCATGAGCATCAGAAAACCGGATGCGGGCTGCAGGCCTGACAATGTCTACCAGGGAGTTTCACACCCAGAAACCCCTCATCACTGCTCCACTGTATATGTGAAATAGTATTTAACTTTAGTTTTCTGACAAGAAAGAAACATATGCACAGGGAGTAGGGGTGCTGGAGCAGCACCCCCAAAATAACCATGCTGGAGTTCAGAAAATGAATGAACTAAGAGATGCCTTTAAATGTTGTTTTTATCTTGTCACACTTGATGTGCATTCAATGAAAGATGTAAAATGTCTGGCTATAGCTTATGACAAATTGCTGCTTAGTTTTTAAAAAGGGGATTGTTTTTTTTTTCTCTAATTGGAAAGTTAAAGGATTTTATACAGTGAACTATGGAACAATCTTGCTGAGTACAGTAAGTATTAAATAATAGGCGGTAGGATTTAATTTATTCCTAACAGAACAATATTAATGGGTAAATACCTGTAAATGAACTGTACAAATATATGCAAGTATACCAGTGGTTAGGAAAGCACAAAAGAAGCCTTAATGAAGCACTTTTCTGAAGTGTGATGGAAACAAAAGATTTTAACAAACCAATATACTTGCTGATGCACAAATGCAATATTAGTTGAACTCAGTGATGTTGTGTGACATGCGCAAAGTGGGCAAATGTCCAAGGCCCACACCTTTAAAGGGCCCCCCAGAAAAGGTGATATTTCTCTCTCTCTTTCACTATCTCATCTCTGTTCTTGAGGATTTTAGGGAACCTTGAAAAAGATATAGTTCAGCTGTGTTTGTGTGACCATAACATTTACGGACATTCTGTGGTCTTCAATTAGCAAAAAATGGGTAATAAAATTCAAAATTGTTCCGAACAGGGGGCCCCATGTCATGCCCAGGATCCCAAAAATCCTTAGTGCAACACTATTTGAAATCCTGTTTCCCCTTCATTATTGTTTGTGTGCTGTGTAGTTTGATCATTAAAACTGTATGTATCTGCAAATATCCTGGCCATTTCAATGGAAAATGTGCTGTTTGTACATGACAGCGCACATCGTACAGCACTTTAGCAATATAGTTGGTCCAAAATGCACCACCAGCTCCTTACTACACCCTTACCACTCTCCTTCTACATTTGCTACACTTGTTCTTTGTGTGACACGCAGATTTTTCACAAGCGCCATAATTTCAGTGATGTAACCCTTTTGGCGGCACCACGCCCTTAAAATTGATCCAGTACCACTGGAAAGAAGCAACTGTAGTGAGACAGAAATGGTTTACTTTCAGGGTGATAAGTTACTTACTAATAGCAGCACTAGAATCTAATACAAGGGCCATGCGTGGGGATGCAGGAGAAACTGCAGAGTGAAACTCTTGACATGGTGCTGCTGCCACAGCAACGCCAATTTATATTGTTCATGATCCAGAGAAGTTATTATGTGCAAAAGACCAGTTTAGGATCAAGTGTTTTTTTCCATCCCAGCACTGCAACTAGACAGGAAAGCACCTATCTCCAGTGCGCCATTTGTCTAGTGCAGCTCCATCATGTATGCAGCAGGTCTCCATCCTGTGCCAAACAACAGATACAGGAGGGGAAAGCCGCCACACTAATCTTTCGCAATATACCTGTCTTGTGACGTAACCCTATTTACATATTTCAACTGGATGAGGTAAAAACCATGTATCGTAGGGATGCCCTATCCCCCGTCCATTCCTCACCCGCCAGTGCTCCCATCTCCTGTTTCCAGGTCAAATGTAGTAAATCAAAGGAGTCTTTCTTATAAGTTATCAAGGAGCTATAAACTTGTGTCACCTTGTGGTCCCCGGTTCCCCAATGTGCAGCTTTGCCTCTAGAGGATTATAGTCAGGGAGATCTTCCAAGCCTGTTATATTGTGTTATTGCCGGACGTAGTTGTAAATAAAGGTAGAACTTACTATGGTGTCAATTGTATACCGTCTGAATATCCTGATAGGATTTGAGTATTGGACTATCTATCATGTCCCCCAGGGTGGTGATTCCAATAATGTCCCCTTTTGAGAAACCTACCAATGTTGCCACCTGCTGCAACATAGTGAGCACCCACAATGGTGTTTGTTTTGTCATCCGCTTCTCCCATTCCCAGGTGTTAACAACCACTTTTGTTATGGGTTTGAGTGACTGATCGAGTGACGGATCCACTCAACCACCATACAACATTTACGGTATGGGAGTACCATGGAACGTCATTTTTCAGACGCATATGAAGAATCTCCCTGGGTGTCGTACCACTATTCGGTAAAAAAATTGTGGCAATGTCACCATTTTGAAAATGGCAGATGAGATATGATTGGCCCAGGTAATTAAATTGGATGCATTTCAAGTGAGGGTGCCTGGAAACTATGTGATGTTCTAGTGTGGAAGTTCACTGACAGTCCATAAGGTCCTGCTGGAAAAGGGGGACTCATTTGTCCCTCATGGCAGTCAAGAGCGCAACAAGGGCTTCCAATAGTGCCCCATACAGCACCGTCAAGGCCCTTAAGTTCTGTCATTACCATGGCTGAGCAGTAGCTGTAGTGTTGGAGATATTGTGGGTTCTGTCTGATCTGGCCCCCAGACAGTCCTAATCGTGTTTGCCAAGGCATATGTCCGGAACTGCCCTTCATCCATGTCATACTAATCCCTGAGCACTTGGAAAGACATCAGGGATTTGTGCAGGTAGAGTTTGCCCAACTGAAGGAGGCCTGCGTCTGTCCACGCTCTTGTATTATGTCGGTCAGCCACCCTGTGAAAAGTCATGAGCACCCACAGTGGAGTGTGGCTGAGTATGGTAAGAAATTCTTCTGGGACTACACATAACGGTACCAGCAGAGTTTAGCCATCCTGGCAAGGCGTCCTGGTAGCGGGGTGTCCTGTCGGGAATCCATCAACCAATTTACTATCTTGCGTACCTTTGTGTCTCTCATAACAGCCACCTTTGGTAAATGGAGGCTTCCAAGAGCCACCGCATAGGTTAATGCAGCTGTGCTGCCTCATAGTACAGCTCGTAATACAGAGCTCCAGTCCTTCTTTATCCAGAAGGGTATATAGTTTGCGAACCGCTATTCTTTTCCTCTCTGCACCCCAAATCTGGTCAGAGAGAACCATATTCAAATCTGTGAAAAAATGTCCGGGCAAGGTAACCGAAAGCAGGTAACCAAGAGCACTGAAAAGTAATATAACAATCTAGGAAGTTTCAAGATTTTGGCTATGGTGAGAAATCTTCAGAAAGGTAGGGAGCAGCGTACACCAACCACCACCTTTTCCAGATTCTCCTGCACAAAGTCCACAAAGATAGGCGTTAACCCCCAGGTATCTCAAGGCATCAATACTCCACTCTGGGCCTGTGTATGGGAAGAATGAGTGCTTGTGGTCCAAAGTTGTCTTAGGGGAGGAAAGGCAGCATTTTGCCCACTTTAGCTTCAGCGTGGAGGATGTTCCAAATTAATCTATGGTACCCATCACCTGCAGCAGATCTCTGTGTACATCCTACAGGTACACAAACGCATCATTCGCATATAGCAAGACACCCACCCAAACATTGCTGCTCAGTATCTCCCAGTATGGTCCCCGCATCTGAAATAGCCCTGCCAAGGGTTCAGTTGCCACGGCAAATATGATCGTCGAGGGCAGGCATCCTTGCCTGGTGTCGCTATAATTGCTGAAAGCATCAGAAATCTCTCTGCCAGTGCGTAACCCAGGCCACCGCATCAGTGTAAAGAGGGGTATCCATCACAATATCTTGGGCCCCAATCCCATTTTCTTCAGTATCATCATAAAGTAGGGCCATCCGAGAGTGTCAACAGCTTTCTCTATATCTAGAGATAGAGCTGTGTACAGTGGGTTCACCTGCGAGCTTTCGTCCATGAGGTGAAAGAGGCGCTTTAATTCGAGAAATGTATTTCTCCCTGGGATAAAACCATTCTGGTGATGATGGACCAGCATGGTGAGATAAAGAAGCAAACTATTTGCGACAGTCATCTTAAGGATTTTACAGTCGGTTTTGAGGAGGGACATTGGCCTGTAGAAGTTCATGTCCAGGGGGTCTCACCCCGGTTTGGAAAGGGCCACGATCAGCACCTCCAGCATAGATGTGGGCAGGATACCTTGGTCCCCAGTGAGCTGAAACATCCTGGAGGAGCTTTGGGGCTAATGCTGCTTTGTAGGCTGAGTAAAATTCCACAGTGTCTGTCCCCAGTGCCTTCTTGTGGGCCATCTTATCAATTATCAGTCTGACCTTCTCTATCGCCAGTGGGTCATTGAGGACATGGTGTCACAGAGGGTCGAGCCTTGGAATGGGCAACTTGTCCACGTATTCATGCAAGGGCAGGCCCCCGTGGTCCTCCGCCACATTGTAGAGGGATCTGTAATAGTCTAGGAAGACTTTGTTGATGTGCGTCTACACATTAATGTTGTCTCCATTTTGTGATCGAATGGCATTCACTTGCAATATCGGTGCCTTAGATTGCAAGAGTCACCCAAGTACGCCCCCCACTTTGCTTCCCTCAGCATGCTGCCTAGCTATACAGTCTTTGTTGTCTAATTTCCTGAGTTAATCCACCACAGCCCTATGATCCTTCCTAATAGTTAAAAAGGTTCTCCCAATGCCCTGCAACACTCATACCACCACCTCTCATATGGTGAATTCCAGATCCAGGATCTGCTTAAGTAGCACTAGTTTCATGCTGTAGGAGAGTGGAATCTGACTAATGGTTGCCCCCAACTTTTTGCCTGGTATTTGAGTGGTTTTTGACTAGTCTGGCTGGGATCCTGCTATCCAGGACCCCAGCCTATCTGCTTTCTCCCTAAAACTGATGTGAGTACCCTAGGTACCAACCAATTGGATGCTGAGGGTGCCCTGACAGTCCCTTGTAGATGGTACCCTAGGTACCCAGGGCATGGGTCCCTCAGTAGGCCTACCAGGGCTGCAGCACTTATTGTGCCACCCTGGGATAGCCATACAAACTGACACCACCAGACCACTACTGTAGTCTGGGTAAAGTGGTGCTAGCACCCCTTACAGGGATATAGGTACCCTATATCCCACCCCATTACAACACATATACTCTCATAGGTCACCCCTATAGCAGGCCTTGGCAATCCTACAAGGCAGGGTGCTGAGGTATGTGTGAGGGGGGACCCCTACATGAGTAGGGCCTCTCTGCAACCTTCGTAAAATCGTTACTGGGTTGTTTGTAGTGTAGCCATACCATATACTCTTAACCGCATTATAAGTCTATTGCGACATCGCGATAACTTGAGAATGGCTACACAGAACCATATCGTGTTTGGTGTCAAACATGTAGGAATCATACCCCCAGTCCAGCCATGGGCATGAGGGTACAATTCCCCCTTGCTAGAAGGGCGATATGGGAAAAGCGGTAGAATTTAGACACCAATTCAAAAGTGCACAAGTTTCACAAAATGGCTACTGCCCGCCACCTACACGACCCTGGCTGGCTGTTGCTGGGGAAAACCCCAGCCTCGCTAGCTGGACAATAGGGCTCCTGTGGCAGGGAGGTGCTAGCATCTCCCCAGACAGGATAATGTGGATTGGAACAGGGTGGGTGCACCAAATGTCCTTTCAGAGTTGCACGTAGGCAGCTGCAGAGACCTAATTCTGCATACACCGCTTGGAACCGGTTCAGGGGCATCCTGCCCCTTGCCCAGGCGGGAAACACACAAAGGGGAGAGGGTGTAGCCACCCTTTCCCGCCTCATCAGCCATTGGTGGACACTACTCTGGACACTCCCCTAATCTTGGGGATAAAGGTGAATAACGTGGCCCCAGAGCCTCAGATTAATTTGGAACTTCACAGAACCGACCTTCGACGAGCTGCTGCCCAGCTGACTGAAGAAATCTCCCTTGGGATAAAGGAGTTATCCCCCTGCTTGGCAGGCACCTGAAACACTGCAAGTGACCCGGTTGGAACCTCGCTGCTCCAACAGACTTTGACGACTTCCAGCACCCTTGAGGTGGGTTTCCAGCGCACCCCAGAGGCCAGTGAGTGTGCTCAACGAGTTTGGGCATCGTGGACCGCGTGGGTGCCGAGATCCTCAATACCCCAGGACACCGGCCACCTCTTGCATAGCACACGACCCTGACCAGTGGGGAAGTTGTGCTTTGGCCCGTTATCGAGCCAACCACTCTACAGCAATTGTGCCATAGACCAGCGCCCTAGCCCCCTCCGGTGGCCCGTGGATGCCCTTTTACGCACGCCAAATTGCCGCCTCCAGCGGTCCCTTGTCTCTCGACTTGTGGGCCCTAGCGGAGGTCTGTCTTTGAAAACAAGAGTTCCCCTGGTTGCTCCAGGCCTGCTCTACAGTCTCCTTGAAGGAGACCTCTCCCAGACCTCGTGGGTTTGCACTGTAACAGATTTGTGCATTCTTCGTGGGTTGCGGTTGCCAAGGCTTAGTGGATCCATTCCAGACACTAACACCGCAGCAACCCTCTTCCAACGTGGTACAGTTGCCCTCCTGAAGCTGGCCTTCCTTGAAGCCTCCCGGAGCCCGTGGCTGCAGATCCAAGCTACACCACTTTCCACCTGAAGCACCCGACATCGAAGGGCTCTTTGCTTTGAGCCTCCTGGTCACTTCGCCGTGACCCAGACTCTGTCCCCTCTGCTTTCAGGTTCTTCTCTACATTCTTCACATCTTTGATCTTCACGGCATCATCGACGCTTTTGGCTAGCAGTACTTTTGACTATTTTCCCATTGAAAATCAGCCCGCGACCCGACAGCAGAAACGACCTATGCACCCGGCTTCCCTGGGGCAGGTAACAGTGGTACCTCGGTACTATAGGGGTTGTGGGCATCTCAAAAGCTTAAGTCTAAAGTTTTAACTTTGTACTCCTGCTAGAAGTATTTTTAAACTGTTTATTTCAAACCGCGACATTCTCCATAGGCTAACATTGAGATCCCGATAGCAGCTCTTTGCACTGCACGCGTCTCCCGTGGGTCCCCTTCCTCATAACTGTGGGTGGATTCTGAAGGGGCAAGCGATCCTGAATGCCCTAGGCATTGCCTGTAGAATTATCGTGGTTCTTATACCACTATTTTAGTATATGTTTGGTCCCCCCCCGGGGCCCATTGATTTCTGTGCTATTTATTGTGTTTATAAATGCTTGTTTGAAGTGTAACTTTGCCACTAGTCACATAAAGCGACTGTGGGATTCTGTCTAGAATAAATACATATATTTTATATATATACCTGTGTGGGCTACTCTTTCATTTAGTTATTCAAGAGGTTATTATGGTAAAACAATAAGCTTAACACTCCTTCAAGACTTAGCCTGAAGGCTGCTCTCCACAGCTACCACTAGGATAGCTTTCTTTAAAGGTTGTCTTAAACCTATCATCAATAAGAGTCGAATTGGACTGGTGCAAGGTGTCCCTATAACTAGGAACAGCATATGCCAGGACAACTTCTCACACATGCCATACAGGGTCTTAAAGCAGTGCCTCCTTATGACTGCCTTAAATGCATCAAATTTCACCCCCTGTCAGTGGCAATCCTGTCATTGTCCTCAAAGTATTGCTGTCCAGTAGAGGGGTGCATGGCAGGCCAGGGCGAATTCTTTCATTTGCACTCTGGGCCTCTTCTAGAAATTGGCGGACAGGTTACTCTGCATAAAGAGGGGGGTTCAGTTAACCGACACGATGTGGTCAGGCGAGCGGTCGATGCGTAGCTTTTCAAGGCACAACTGTCTAGTCCTCCATCTTGGCCACACCCCCACTACATAAAGTTTCTTCATATCAGTCGTCTTTAATACTTCCTGCTTTTCAAACTAAGTTCTCAGCTGGGACAATTTCTTGTAATATGTGTTATCAAAGCTTGGTTTTAGATGTGTAGATAGCACAGTCTGTGAATGTATTTGACTGATTTTACATTCTATCTCTGTAGGTGTATTTTGATTCTGCCTCAAACCAGCTCTTAGCATTCTTCCAATACTCTCTACATCCAGCTTACTTTAAATCTAGGCCTGCTGGGGGAAACTTTCCTGCAAGGGGTTAGCGCATTGTATTCCAACAAAGTGCTTTTAAACATCAGCATAAGCTGCGGTAATACCTCTGTGGTTTCTTTTTCATGGCTTTCAAATTTCCACTAGACTTAGTATGAGTAATACAACCGATTATTACAAATGTGTGAGCAAAATCATTGCTTTCATAGTGTTCTACTATAAAAAAAAGTTAGTGACTTGATTTAAATTGCTGCCTGTAATGAAGGTCTAGTCTACCAGTGAAGAGCTTGTGGGTGAGCATTGGGTTATATCTTTTTGTGTGAAGCTCAATGAAATAAGTGACATACAGCAGTCTCTTCAAACTAATGGCATCTCTTGACCATATTGAGATATCTCTGGAATTGTTGTTAGTAATTTTGGTTCTTATATGAAGAAGCACCTCTGAAGCCAACCTGAAGTTGTTTTTTAGAACTGTATTTTTATGCTCTTTCACAGTTCCTATTTTGTCAGTGTCAAAATCACCTGTGCACCATTTAAGTCCACTCTTGTTACCCTAAAGCCTTTTTAAAATGGGGTAGCAGTGAATTTTAGATTTATTGAAGGTTCTAAGAAGCCTAACCAAGGGCTGACTACAGCGGTTGGAGTTTGCATTTGGTCTAGGACACTGACGTGCTCTGCTCTATTAAGTACTATTTAGATTTTCTGAAACTCTTGTTTTAAATAAAGCTCATTTGGAATATGATGGTCAGTTGCATTTCGAGATTTTGCTTGCATGACACTTGCACCACTCGTGGTGAACCTAATGTATTCTATTGCTTGATTTAAGCGCCATTGGGTTAACTTCCATCAGATATTGGCCACAATATTGTCAATCACATCTTGGATTCGTTCACAAGAGTATTTTGGTTCACTCTTTTAAATTTACTGTTATGTGTAGCCTTCTGCTTCGATTGGAATGCATGATGGACTATTTTAACATTTGCGATTGGGCAGGTAGCGCTGGAAAGCGAGTCACAAAATCATCTGAAAAATGCATGTTACAGAAAAAGGGTTCGTTTATTTTTCTAATGACAGAGTGATTATAAACAGGGCGGTTATGTTGCAACACAATGTTTCATACATCATCATTCTTCATTCTTTTACTTTCCCCAGATGGTCACAATGTATATAATCAGTCAGCAAACAGCACAGCAGCAATGGGGCGTGAGCTCTGACAAAAGCATTGGAAAAATGCTCTAACATTAATTTTTCCGATGCTTTAGTCTTTGCTTGATCCCCAGTTCACAAAAAAGCATTTGCAAACCAACGGCATGCAGTATAAAGCAAAATCAATTGGATTTACTAATAATTATTGTTCTGCAGCGACTATTCAGTTTGAAATGAGTGTATTTATGTTTCACCTGTCCTGCATTTGTAATATTTGCTTTTGAAATAAGATTCTTTTGGTTTGCTGTTTTGAAACTAATACTATTTTGGGCATATTTATAAAGGTAAATTTACTTGTGTAAATCTACTATTGCACCTAGACGTAATAATACACTTTTTTGCTGTTCACGGTTTCTGAATGTAAAGCTAATCCAAGGTATTTGCCTATATGTCTCCACCCCCTGGAAGAGCACCTAGAACAGGATTTACAAGCGCAAACTTACTACTCAAAACTTTTCACACGTATACACAGAGTTCCACAACTGGGCTGATATCTCCCTATGGCAAAGTACAGAAAAATGTGATAAAAATTGCTAAATTGAAAAAAAATATTTTTATTATAAAATCTTAATGTGAAATAAATTGATATGTTCATTTCCTATCCATAATTAATAAAATAAAATGGTATAGCACATTAAATTAAAAATGCACTAAATACTGTATTAATAAAAAATATGTATATTTGATTTAGAAATAATATTCTTTATGAAAATATTTTTAAAAACCACCTACATTGAAAAAGATTTAATATGCACTAAACTGCATTGATATTTTTATATATAATTATTTTTAAACACTACTAATTATTTAGCAAAAGTTTTAAAGTTTCTTATAATATTACTATTAAAATAACGTATTTATTGCATTTTTAAAATTATAATAAGTACATAAACTGCAAAATATTTATTTCATATACATATATATTCTAATTAATAGTATTGATTTAACCATTTCCTACAGGGTGTTATTTTAAGTTTGTGCCTTCATTATTTTCCATGGCACTGTGAGTGGCCATGTGTGTTGCTGTATTTACTCCAAGGCTGAGCTAGAGTACCTTTCTGGCTATAGTAACGTTAGAAGTGCAGCTTGTGTCTAGCAATGGGTTTATTCTTATGTGGGTGGTTGTTTTGTTTTGCAAGTCCCTACCTAGGCCCCTCACATGTTGGTGTAAGTATTGCACATTTTCCAGCCACTACCCCTGTCCCTCCAACATTTACTTCTAAGGGCCTCATTACGATGTTGGTCGGAAAGCAATCTGACCACGACCTTGTCGGAATCGGTGCCGACCGACTCGGGTTCGGAGAGTCCGACCGACCGATTACGATGTTTCCGAACACCGTTCGGTCAGACTCCCATTGACTTCAATGGGAGCCTGTGTTCCAACCGACAACACATGCTCCCTTTGAAAAAAGGTGTGGTGTGGAAAACCTTGCACCCTGTCGCAGGCACCCCATGGTACCTGCCACACTGTGCATGGTTGTAAAGAGGGGACCCATGGGTAACCCCACGAGCCCCAACCGGAGGCCTCCGGGTGAAGGGGGGTCCTTGCTACAGGCCCCAAAGTCAGTTTCCGACAGCCGTTCCGTGTCGGACAGACCAATTTGGAAAGGCTGTCCGAATCCGACATCGTAAAACATCGGTCGGTAACGAGGTCCATAGAGCTGTATGATTCTGCTCCGACTGACTCGGATTCTCCGAATGCCGGTCGGAACCAATTCGGAATGACCAAATGGTTACCTTCCATCGTAATCGGTCAGTAGGAAATGTTTCCGAGTCGGTCGGAAAAATGGGTTCCGACACAGGTTAGGAAAATCCGAATGCCATCGGGAGCCTTTCTGACCGACATCGTAATGAGGCCCCAAGAAGTAGATCTTAAAGTGCGGAGATCTATGCATAGAAAACATAGGGGAGGTGTAGGCGGGTACAGATTAGTGAATTGCATTTTACAGAACATAAGCAACATATTACAAAATGCGGTTAGTGACTAGACATGTATGTGTTTATGTTTATAGTGTTTTAGTCCCTTATACACTTTACTCTTTTTTTTGCTTTATTATCTTCTTTAATGTGTTTCCCTTAAACTTATTGTGGATCTTAGTGTTTATTATGCCTTAACTGTTTGCTTGGTAAATCCGCACACAGCAATTCACCCATTTTCCCAGGGCATTGCACTGTTGTTCAGGCCATACTGGAAATGGCGAAACAGAGGTACTATCAAAAGTCTACCAGCAGACTTTCCTACACCAAAGAAGGTTCAGAATTGTGTGGCATTAGCCTTAAAGCACGTATACCCACTGTCCACACTACTTAAAGTGTGAGTTATTTACATGCTAGGCAGATGCACAGAAGCAACATATCACCCTGCTCCTGCGCTTCTTGATTCCATTAGCATGTAGAAAGGCCGTGTGAATGTCCTTGTGGATACGAATGAGCTGCACACAAAGTCTACGGGAATAGGTAGCATACATTCTGGGCCATATTTATCATGTAGTTGTGTGGCACTTGCACCAGTAGTTTTGTGGCACTGAGTGGCTTGATAAATATGGAGAAACGCAATGCAGCGCAGGACAAATGGCAGCGTTAGGTTACTCTACCCCAGGGAGGCATTCCATAAGTGGTGCGTGGATGTTTCCACGCAACACCCATGGATTTGGGGCCATTCCAGATTTACCATCACTGGTTGCCCTGGGAATGCACCATGGTGCAAGGGTGCCAGAGTTGGCGCAAGGCAGCACATTGTGCGCCAGCGCTGGGAAAAAGACAGGAATGTGCCGTATAATGTTAAATAAGGCACATTCCTGCCCTTTCCGTCATGCAGCGTGACTTTTTAATAAATATGCCCCTCAGTGTCGTTTCCACCACTCTGAATTGCCAAAGAATTCAGAAGTTAGGTCAGCACTGATACAAATATGTTATTATTATATTTTTTCTGACCTGTTTGCTGTCTGTAATAAGAAACAATGGAGAAGATTTACTACTTCTGGCGCATCTCTGCTAATCAGCAGGGATGCGCCAGATGAGTTGCGACGCATCTGCCCACCTGTGCGCCACCACTGATGCACCGCATTTACAATGCGGCGCACCGTGGCGCACAGATGGGCAGATGCGTGTTGCATCCCCCCGCGGAAAGGCGGCGCATTGCTGGAGTTGCGTCGCAAGCTTGCGATGCAGCTCCAGCAAGGCTCGGGGTGCCCCTATCCCTAACATGCTGCGTCAATCCTTACGCCTGCCTCAAGCAGGTGCAGGGTTTTGACTCAGCATGGCCGTAAAAGTGACTGAGTGAAATCTTGCCACTTTTCGGAGGCGTTCCTGTGCCGGAACGCCCCCCCACCCCCCCCCGTGCAGGAACGCCCACATGTGGCGCAGGGCTTTACAACGTGATGCATCTCCCTAGATGCGCCACGTTGTAATTAGCCCGCAGCATGGCGCTGGCTTTGCGCCGCCGCTGCATCACAAAAGTCACGCAACGGCGGCACAAATCTGGCGTAAGGGCTTGTAAATGTGTCCCAATAGGTTTGAAATCTCAGTATGAAAGAGTTAAACATGCACTGGCTTACTACTGTCTATTCAAGGAACACAGTATGTAACCAACCAAAAATACATCAAAAATAAAAATATAAGTCAATGATACCGGTTCATCCAGCCGACGGTCTGATTTGAGTGTGCTACTTGGAGGCAGATGTGGTTTGTGTGAAGCCCTGCCAGAGATCACACGAGTCCCTGCATAGGCGCTGCCCTCTCAATCTGTTCATCTTGGATTTCGGTCTACGCCTGTCTGCCAAACAGATGTGAAACTGCTTCAGCATTTACGCAGCTAATTAGCGAGCAATCAAACTCAGCACATCTCTTAAAACCCGCAATGAAAGTTACAATTGTTTTTGAAGCGTTTCTTTTAGGCGGGGATGTTGCTTGGAGACATACCCCTGGTTAGTTAGAAAGGGGAACAGATACCCAAATGCACGTCACGGGTCCGTGCTTTTTGGTCTTTAAGTACCTCCTTAACACTTGGTTTAGAAATACTATGGGATGCTTTTTAGCTGGATTCACTATAAAATACTAAAACAATCTGTAATTGTGCCTAAACTCTTACTATAATACACAGTATTTTAGATAACTCAGACATTTGCAAATGTAGGGGCATATTATCAAGGAACGGCGTTAAAATTATCGGTGCTTTAGCGGCAGGAAACTGCTGCTAAAGCGGCGATAATGGGCTTGATAATATGCCCTTGGGAATTCCCATAGAAGCCCAGGTTCTGGTGTGAACCTGGGCTTCTATTGGAATTCTCCAGGGCATATTATCAAGCCCATTATTGCCGCTTTAGCGGCAGTTTTCTGCCGCTAAACTAGCGATAATTTTAACGCCGTCCTTGATAATATGCCCCCTTGTCATCCTACCTCCACTTTAAAGAGAGGGTGAATGTGAGAGATGTGAGTACATATGAGTTAACCAGCTATCAAGGCGTGGTGGACAAGCTGAAAAAGAGTGCTGATGGCTAAAGGCTACTTTCCTGCACAAAACCTATCCTTGGAAGCTTTTTTGCTTTGCATGTGTGCAGAATGCAGCGCACATGCAATGAAGAGATAACGAGGAGAAAGAAAGATATTTCCACTCACTCCACCAGCCTCTGGCAGGCACACTATTTTGGTGCAATCCCATGTCTCAAACTCTTTGTAAATATGGGTTTGTGGTAAAATTCATGGGTGGATGCATGTGAACGCCCATGCAGCCCCCATAGAACTCCTACCTGATGCAAAGTAACCCAAGGCATCACAATGCGCTGCATTGCATTACTTTCTGAGTGGAGAGGTGTGGTGCAGCGGCCAGGGCAGCTGACTTCGGAGCACAGGGTTCACGGTTTGATCCTCGGCGGCAGCTCTCCTCAGCACCATGTGACTTTGGGCAATGACTCACTTAATTTCTACGACGGTCCCCAGCGCCTTGAGACCCGTAAGGGTGAGTAGTTCGCGCTTTACAAATACGGATTTTTACTTTGTCTTACAAAGTCAAACAACTCGATATTTGCATGGCTTTCTAAATACCAAAAAAGATTTTGCATCTGTGCTCCATCACAAACGTGAAGCAATCCAGACGCACAATCTTTGTAAAACGCAGTCTTAGTAGACCCAACTCAGGTCCCCCAGACCCAACTATCAGGCGAAGAATGTAATAATTTGGGGGGTGTCCCACCCCAAACACCCCTCTCCTGAAGCTACACTCCTAGATATGGTGCCTCCTCTGATCGGCAGTCAGACCTTTTGAGCATGGTGGATTCTGGGAAGCAAGGCATCGGCCCATGGACCTATGGCGGTGGTTTTGATTTAGGCTGGAGGCCACGCAGGGATACGCTTCAAAGTGCCTACATCCGACTACTGTGGGGGTCAACAGAGGGTTGTCACAGTGGTTGGGCCCAGTCAAGGACAGAAAAGGATCACCACTGCCATCACAAGACTCCAAGCAGGCAGTCTTTGGTTTTGAGAAGCACAGCCTGTAGCTTGAGTGTGGATGTAGCACATGCGGCACAGTGCTGCACTCCATGTTGCTACTGCAAAGCCCCCCAGCCATAGCTGCGAATCCTGCATAACAGCTGTGTTGTACAGGGAAGCGCACCAGATTTCTCCCCTTAATGGGATATGTATAGAGGGGCATGTGACTCACACCATTCTTTCTTTCTAAATCTCTGAGAATGGCCCAGAATGGTAAAGCACATGGCTGGAGATGGGTAGCCAAATCTTAATGAATCCTTAAACTGGGAGGCCCAGTCTGCCCACGCAGGCCTCTCCTCACACTGTTTGTATTTCAGAACGACACCAGGAGTTAGCCAATACTTCAAGTGTATCACTCTCAGGTACAAGATCCACCCCCCCAAAAAACATTATGGGACAGCCTTCAAGGGATGCTAGAAGTGGCAGTCATTAATATATTACAACATTCCTCCTTGGTTTTTGACAGGCACCCCTATACAGATACAGGACACTCTGCACCTATCTATAAAAGTAGATACTATATGAAAAAGGTGAATATAAAGTACCCCTAACAAATCGCGTATAAATCCAAGTGACATCAACGTCCATTGACTTAAATCATTGCGTTATTTGTTTTCATCTTTACACATCCATTTACCATCTCAAAAATCAAAGAACATCGTAATAAACTTCCACTGTTATATATAATGTCCTTTCATCCACATACATTCCAACATGTGCACAGTCTTATGGCATAACATCTATTGATTGATTGATCCTCTAGAGTATCATTGGTCCTTATGGAATAATTACCTCAGTTATAGATTCTCCGCCTTAATGGAAATGGTTCCTCTAGGTTCCAATTCAGTGTTTGGCTACCACAGTATATCATTTGATGCTTTAATTACTCACAGATCATATTATTAAATGATTTTCGACTTATCCAGTTAGAGAATATCAGCACACGTGTTTCGTCCCCGGTGTGTCTGGCTCGCCTAGGGCTTTTTCAAGGTTGTTATTGCAAATTAAAAAAAACATCATCCAATAGTCCCATTTCTCATTATTTAAGTGTGAGTTCACCGTTTGAGCACCCAAAAAGCCTAATGCAACCTCTACTTATGCATCACTGTTTATTTCCCAAAACGCTGTTTGTACCAAGATCAATCAGTGATTATAAAGACCATTATTCATCATTATGATGAATAATAAAAGATTTCTTTACTATACATCTAAGCTCTTGAATAGATCACATACTCATACATGCACTGGCACACTCATACATAGGGGCTTATTTACAAGCTCCTTGCGCCACCCGTACGTCACTTTTACCATGTTAAAAATGATGCAAAAGTGGCGCAAGAGGCTTGTAAATAAGCCCCATAGTTATTATCAATGAATCAGGGTTATTGATAATGCATTACTGTTCATACAAACATGGCAGTAAATCAAAGATTAGTGAGTTATATTAACCAAATTTATGATAGGAAGTACCCAGTTAGTGGTTGTCTGGGGGGTCTCCATCATCACTGTAATTTGAGTGTTGGGGTATAAACCTGATAGTCCTTACTAACCACAGCTTTATATAGGTTGTATGATGGAATCATGAATGTGATTACCACGCATGTCTTTGCCACACAGTAGTTACAACGTGGTACGATTATAGCGTTACCTTCTCCACAAATATGGCTTTACCACGCATTCCTTTACAACAAATTTCCTAGTAAAGGCATGGTTGGTAAAGGCATTTGTGTGGTAAAGGTTACGTGTGGTAACGAGACCCACTTTGTAACCGCTTGCACCCAGCACAGCCCCTCCCACACCCCGAGACCTATACAACACTCCTTCCCTTTCACCTAGCCCTGAAAACCATCCCGCCCCAGCCCTGAAACCTAAATCATTCTCCCTGCCATAAAACACCCCAGATTTCCGTTCTGAACTCTAAAACACGGCTTCCAGTCCTAAAATCTTCCTTGTCCTAGGGCCTGAGCAATAAAACCGGTCTCCCAGCACTAAAAACACCCCCAGACCCCTGCCCTGAGCCCAAAGCCCGGCCCACAGCCCTGAGAACTACTCTGCGCCGTGCCTTGACCAGAAAACTACTCACCAAGCTGTGTCCCGGTCCTTCCCATTCGTCTCACCTGGAGCAGCCTTGCACAGTCTGTCTGAATCTTGTCAATCAATCAATCAATCACTGCATTTGTAAAGCGCACTACATACCCGAGAGGGTCTCAAGGCGCTGGGGAGGGGGGGCCGCTACTGATCGAAGAGCCAAGTCTTGAGGAGTCTTATGAAGGCCAGCAGGTCCTGGGTCTGTCGTAGGATGGTGGGGAGAGTGTTCCAGGTCTTGGCGGCGAGGTAGGAGAAGGATCTGCCGGTGGTTTTCCGGATGCGGGGGACTGTGGCGAGGGCGAGGTTGGCTGAGCGGAGGCTTCGGGTGGGGGCGTGGAAGCTGAGTCGGTTGTTGAGGTAAGTGGGTCCGGAGTTGTGTAGTGCTTTGTGTGCGTGGATGAGGAGTTTGAAGGTGATCCTTTTGTTGACGGGGAGCCAGTGCAGGCCTCTCAGGTGAGGTGTGATGTGTCTGCGGCAGGGGACGTCAAAGGATGAGTAGGGCCGAGGTGTTCTGGATACGTTGGAGGCGTCTCAGGAGCTTGTTTATTGTTCCTGAGTAGAGGGCGTTCCCGTAGTCGAGTCTGTTGGTGATGAGGGCCTGGGTGACGGTTTTTCTCGTGTCGAGGGGGATCCATTTGAAGATCCTGTGGAGCATACGGAGGGTGTTGAAGCAGGACACGGAGACGGCGTTGACTTGCCTGGTCATGGAGAGAGTGGAGTTGGCAGGAAGTTCCTCCAAGCGTCTCCAACACCTCCTACCCCCACCCATTCACTCCGAGCCTATAGTGCTGACTGCCTTTACCACACATATCCTTTTCCCACCTTTACAACGAAAATCGTTATAAAGTTATGCATGATAAAGGACTATGCGTGGTAAAGACATATGGGTGGTAAAGGCAGGAGTGGTAAAGCTTGTGTGTTTATGGCATGCAGGGTTGAGACCACGTTGTAAATGCTGTTGCCCCTTTATATATGTATAATGCTAACCTACACACACATATATATGTGTATATATATATATGTTTGTGTATATATATATATATGTGTGTGTATATATATATTCACTTAAAAAACCATAGGTTTCACACACGTTATAGTTAGGAATTAGCATTTAAAAAACCTTGCAAATTCACTTAAAAAACCATTGGTTTCACACATGTTATAGTTAGCTGGACATTTAACCCGTAAAAAACCATTGAAATTCCCCCGTTATAGTTAGTTCAGATAACTATAACTCGCGCGCCCGCAATCCACTGCTGATGACGTCACATATTACATCACTCATGACATGGTCAGTGGCATCACTCATGACATCACTGATGACATCATCCTTGTGATAGAGTGGCGGTCGCGCGAGTGACCTGAGGACTACCTCTTTGCCAAATTTCAAGTAATTCTGTTCAGCCGTTCGGGCTGTACCTTCGACTAAAGGTCCTATGGGAAAATGCATGGGGAAAACGTGTTTGGGACCCCCCTTTTTCCTCAGCCCCCGCTTGACAAATCACCCCAAGACTTTCAGGGTAGGAGCTGAGCGGAGCGCCCCATTAGTTTTGAAAATTTCGTGAGGATTCGTCTACCGGCGCCAAAGTTATTCAAGATAGAATTTTCAGATTTCCTATGGAAACACGGTCCTAACTATAACTATCTACTGGCGACCGCCAGTACATAATAGATAGATAGATAGATAGATAGATAGATAGATAGATAGATAGATAGATAGATAGATAGATAGATAGATAGATAGATAGATAGATAGATAGATAGATAGATAGATAGATAGATAGATAGATAGATAGATAGATAGATAGATAGATAGATAGATAGATAGATAGATAGATATAGATATATATATATATATTTTTCCAGGTTCCCCCGCAGACTCAGTGGTGGTGCCAGGCCGTGACCAAGGGCGGGTAACTTTAAAGTGACCCGCTTGCTGTCTTGATGACGACAGTTTGAGTGGAATGGGAGACGCCCTCTTGATTGATACTTAGACTTGCAGGACTATATCCCCCAGTGATTGTTTTAACAAAAGGAAAAAGGAAAAATCTGACGGCGCACATTTGTGATAAAGACTACGCACTACTGGTCCCAGAATGCTTTGGGGGTGATTAACATGCTGGATTGAAATAAAAGAGGGATTACACCAGTGTGTGCGTTGTTTTGCCGTCATTTCCGAATTGCCTGTGAAGAAGGGTTTCATAATCCGAAACGCGTCGGCTGGAAGTACGGGGAGTTACCTGCTAATCTATATGTGGTGAGGAGCAGTCCTGGGTGTGCCGGCCCCTTAGGGGCAACCTGGAAAAACATTAAAGTGACCCGCCCTTGGTCACGGCCTGGCACCACCACTGAGTCTGCGGGGGTCCGTGCGCCTTTGGATGGATTGGCTCACGGTATGGTGATTTCTACGTGGTCTGTATTGCGGGGAATCCCACCGCCGCAGCATTGTGGGTCCGCTTGCTGTCTTGATGACGACAGTTTGAGTGGAATGGGAGACGCCCTCTTGATTGATACTTAGACTTGCAGGACTATATCCCCCAGTGATTGTTTTAACAAAAGGAAAAAGGAAAAATCTGACGGCGCACATTTGTGATAAAGACTACGCACTACTGGTCCCAGAATGCTTTGGGGGTGATTAACATGCTGGATTGAAATAAAAGAGGGATTACACCAGTGTGTGCGTTGTTTTGCCGTCATTTCCGAATTGCCTGTGAAGAAGGGTTTCATAATCCGAAACGCGTCGGCTGGAAGTACGGGGAGTTACCTGCTATTCTATATGTGGTGAGGAGCAGTCCTGGGTGTGCCGGACCCTTAGGGGCAACCTGGAAAAACATAGATATATATATATCAATACTGAATCCTCCAAGATAAGAGAAAAGTGTCTGCACTCGAAGGGGAGAGTAGCTTTAAAACCTTTATTTTCTTTCTTTATTTTCTTATCAGAGCTCGGTTTTCAAGACGAGTTTCGGCTATTGACTTCAGCATTTCTCAGTTGACAGGAGCGCCGTGCCTTGGTCATTTTATAGGCTGCATGTGAGTCCGATCAGACCACAATGGAAACATACTTTATGCTCTCATTTCATAATTTAATTTCTTAACCAGTGTCATTTTATTTTTATCAAAACTGTGACGTGCAAAAATAAAACTCATTGTGCAAAAACAATGTTCCAATTGAAAAGGACTAACTTTCCTAAAATATTATGCAGTTCGTAATGTCCAATAAAAGTATTTCCAGCTTCTAACTCTCCCTCCACCACTTAGCATCTGCCCACCATGGCTCCCAGCTCCTCCGAAATATCTCAGTCATGTGGAAAGGGCACATTGCAGGTCACAGATTCCTGCCACAGGAGTTAACCCATCCAACTCCCACTGCTGTCCTTATTAACCACAGCATTTATAATGATGTGGTTAGTAAGGGCTATCGGGTTAATGATAGGAAGAACCCAGTTAGGGATTGTCTGGGAGGGGGGGCTCCATCATCACTGTAATTTGAGTGGCGATCACCAGTAGGTAGTTATAGTTAGCACCTAGTTTCCATAGGAAAAGCGTTTTTTGTTTTGCTAATAACTTTTGCACCATATAATGAATCTTCACGAAGTTTTCAAAACTAGTTTGCCACTCATTTTAGCTGTTGTCTGAAAAGTGTTGTGGTGACTCGTCAAGCGGGGGCCAAGAAAAAGAAGAGGGTTCCAAAACATATTTTCACAATGAATTTTCCCATAGGGATTTTAGACTTGACTACATCCCCAACCACTGCATGGAATTGCACCAAATTTAGCATAAAGCTAGATTTTGGTCCAGAAAGAGTGTTTTTTGTAATTAGGTGTAAATCTGTATGGTAGCTTTGGGGTTATCAATGAACAAATATGTATGTATATCTAGAGAAGCAAATCAACAGTGGAGGATCTACGGATCCAGACACCAACAGCAAGGCTGTGATTGGCTGGCCTGCAACCTGAGGAAAAGTCACGGTCGCTATTTTGTCAATCAGATCACAGTAAGTGTAAAAAGGATATAAGGAAAAGGGATAGAGATATCCTGATCTTATGGGACTGAGGGAGGGGTCTGTGAGGGGCTCATCATGGGCAGTAAATTGCCCAAAAACATATTTTTAGGTGCATGAGGATCCACTGATCCACTGAGGTGCTCAGCATGGCCCGTTTGAATTTGCGGCTAATCCATGGATCCAAATCCAAATAAAAAGAAATACACCCACTCACACTCTTACTCACAAACCCACACAGCCACTCACTCACACACACACTCAAACATCCATTCAGCCACTCGCACACTCACTCAGAGACCCAGAATGTCACTCTCACACCCATACAGCCACTCACACACCCACTCACAGACCCAGAGAGCCACTCACACAGGCATTCATATACCCACACATGCACTCACACACCCACTCACACACTTACTCACCACCTACTTGCACACATCACACACCCATTCAGAGATCCACAAAACCACCCACGCACCCTCTCATAGACCCACACAGCCAGTCACACATGTACTCACACATGCACTCACACACCTACTTACACACCCACACAAACACTCTCGCACCCACTCACACACCCATACAGCCACTCACACACCCACTCACACTCTCTTACAACCACTCACACACCCACTCAGACCCACACAGCCAGTCACACATGCACTGACACACCCACCACACACTCACACACCCACACAACCACTCATACACCCACTCATACACCCAGGTTACAGGGACATTATAGTTAGGAAATAGCATTAAAAAACTGAAGAAATTCACTGAAAAAGGCAATTACTTGAATTTGCAGTGATCTTCTGGGCGCTGTTTTCAATCAGCATAGAGTCTATTATGGTGTATTGGATATGTGTATCAGAGTTGTGCAGTTATTTGGACACAAGATATTTGCCCAGTCACTGAGACAATTGATGGACGGAATGCAGAAAAATCAAAACATTCACCCCCAGTCAGGTGATCTAGGTTAAATCCATTGTTCCTTTGTTCACCATGCCACCCCAGTTTAGACCCAGCCATATGCAAATCAGTCTTGCACATGTTCCTCATGGGAACAGTCATGCCTGAACTGCCAAGCCAGGTCCTCCCAGGACCAGAAATAAGCATCCTTGGACCGGTTTCGGGGTTTCACCCCTCATCCGCCAGGTTAGCTTGAATCCAGTGGCACAGTAAGCCCAGGACCAATGTCTGGGCATACCCGGCGCACTTAGGGCGAGAAAGCAAAAGACACACAAGTGATGGACAGACTGCAGAGCAAATCAAAACATTCCCCCCCCCCCCAGCAGCCGAGCTTTTTGGTAAGCACCAAATTGCCAACTGACACAGTCCTCCCGCATACACAACAGCCATGGAGAAAACATAGGAAACAACCCTTGAGATGTTCTTTGGTTCTAGAAAACTTTGAGCATGTGGCTACTTGCTTTCATTCTTCATTAGGAAACTTGCCATGGATATTACAGGTTTTACGTGCCACAAAACATGTCCATGGTCTCCTTGACACTTTATACTAAATTAGCAACTAGCCCACAAATGGACAAAAAAAGACAAAGATCATTATAATCTTTTGCTGTCCCATCTTCTCATACACAGACATTCGTCCAGAGTTCTTTCTTTTAAAACTGACACCTTCAAGTATTTGGGGGTGTGGGTCGCCCTCAGTGCTTAATTTGTAAAATATGAAGTGCAGGTGCTCAAATGTTTGTCGGAGTCCACACCTACTTTTCTCCAGCTCCACCTACTTCCTCCACTGGCTCCACCCACTTACTCTATTAACTCCACCCACATCTTCAATGGCACTGCTAAAAGTCAGATGTAATACCTGATCTGAATTTCAACAAGGGAGCCTTCCTCATAGTAAGATTTTGATAGGAGGTTCCCCTGCCCTGTGAACATTTTGTAAAAGATTAGATCAAAAGTGGTTTAAAGCACAATATTGCAAATAAATTAGCTAAAATCAATAATGTATTGAATATCAGTGCTCTATGTGCTGATTTCGGGAAAGGACAATACCGAGGTATGCCATTTTTAACAGTCTATGAGTTCAAAGACACAACTTTTACCTAGATTATGTGACGGAATAAACCAAAATGTTGTGAAAACACTCTAACCAGACAAACTGAATAAAATCATGCAACACACTTGAATGAGTCAGTAACTGTCACTTCCAGTGGCCCAAGGGGTATTGTTGGGTTAATAAATAGTAGTGACTGTAGGAACCAAATTTTTCCGCAATCCTAAACTCACCAACCCAAAGGGCCTCAATTTCCTGCTCTATCCAATGCTGTGGTAGAGTTTCTGCATATCAGCTGATGTGCTGTGGATAGTTGAGTAGCTATCAGACATCTCTAGTTGTTATTTGTTAATAATATGTATGTAGGCATAGGCTATCTCTACGAAACAGTGGTAACTATTTAAGATGGCTTGACATAGGACTCTGAACACAGCCACCCTTCCTGCTGTACCCCTCCTAAGCATCCCAACATTGCGCTAGCTCTCCCTACAACCTCCTCGTAATTTTAGTTAGTTGAAGTCTTCAAAAAGTCTCCCACCTCGGAGCTCTCCATCCTGGAGTGCTAAACCAGCATCACTTTCACAAAATCACAAGAGTAACTGAAGTGACATAATATGCAATTAACATTATAAGAAGTGACATCACACGACCTTTGGCCTTGAGTAGATAATAGGTGGTGACACTGTACAGCCTGTGATCCTGCACTAAGATTAAAGCTAGTAGTCTTAAAATCCCACATTAATGGATATAGTGCAGCATGAAAGTTGCATGAGGAAGCGTTGTGCTCGCAGATGACTTGTCACCCCTAAATAACCCTTTCTATCATTTTTATTTTGATAAACGCCCTGGCTCGGGGTGCACCCTTGCCTGCCTCCTGGCTAGGTGCGGAAATTATTCCTATCTTCAAAAAAGGAGATCGCTCCAGTCCATGCAATTATAGACCTATCAGTCTAATTGACTCTCTTCAAAAAATTGTGGCTAGGACCATATTATTTAGGGTCAATGAATGGATTGACGAGATTCAGGTATTATCTATCTATCAAGCTGGCTTTCGGTCACATGTAAGCACAATTGACCAGGTATTCAGGTTTATAATGTTTTTTTGGAGAACGGTCATTTTATCGGGGGGGACTCTGCAGCTTTTGTAGATTTAAAACCTGCTTTTGAATTAGTCCCCCGCAGCAAGTTGTGGGATTCTCTCAAGGAGGCAGGTATGCCTCTGGCGCTCCTATCCCTTATTGTCAAACTTCATACCTCTAACTATGCACAAGTTAGATGGGGACAACAGGGCGAGTTAACCGATAAATTCCCTGTAGATAGGGGCGTAAGGCAGGGGTGCGTTTTAGCACCGACACTGTTCTCCTTGTTTATTTGTAGGGTTATTTCCTACTTTGCAAACTATCCAACCGATGCTCCTTCATTAGATGGCTCTAAGGTCCCACTTCTCATGTTTGCAGACGATACGCTTATATTGTCTAAAACACAATCAGGTCTGCAGCGGGCCTTAGATAGATTTATGGTCTTTTGTAATAATCATGACCTGGCTATTAATGTTGACAAGACTAAGTATATGGTGATGCATAAAAACAAAATAATTAAGAGTAAAGTGTCAATGAATGATATACCCCTAGAACAAACGGACACATTTACATATTTGGGGATCACCGTGGGTAGAAGGTTGACTTGGAAGTCACAAATAGATTTACTTGTTCTCAAACATAACCAACTAGCTGGTGCCTTATTGAAAGAACATAGAGCTTCGTATACAAAACCGGTTGGGCCTGCCATTGCCCTGTATAAAGGGAAAATAAGAGCATCAATTATTAATGGGGCAAAGATATGGGGTTTTGATAATTTATCCCCCTTAGTTATAGCCCAAAAAAGGTTTTGCGCTCATTGACCGCCCTTCCCCAGTCAACACCCATTCAGCCTCTATTGTTAGATTTGGGCTGTAGGGCGTTTGACGATGACGCTGGATTTAGACCTCTCTCATATTGGAGAAGACTGTGGTCTACACCTGAGCTTCTATCCTATGCCAACGCAATCTGGTATATTAAAGACCTAGACAAGCATAGGAGAATATCCTGGCTCCAATATATAAAAACTGGTTTGCATGATATGGGACTGGGCCACCTGTGGTCAGATCCTAGGGGCAACCAATTTCCTAACAAATTGGATTTCAAAGTCTTATATTGGGAATCCAGGCTTAGGAAATCATGGTCAGTGACAAACAGCATTTCACTATCTGGCCTCTTTATGGATCACAAGTACATAAGTAGTTTTGAACCTTACTGGAATTTTATCTCCAGACCAGATGATCGCAAACTATATTATCAATTTAGAGGTCTCTCCCTCTCAACTCCTATAGGTACAAATGGAAGGGTGGTCATGATAGGTTCTGTCCCACATGTTTAACACAGGAAGAGTCAATTACTCATGTTCTGTTTGTGTGCCCTGCCTTTGCCCATCCCAGGCATAAATGGCTTAAGCCGATTTGTTCTAACTTAGGCACTAGATCGCATAAAACAGCATTGCGTATTTTGAGAACTAATACTCGAGAGGACATAGTTATTGCAATGGCCAAATTTTTGAGCTGGTCATGGGCCATTAGCAGATCTATTGAGAAGAGGAATATTCCTCCAGAATTCCCTATTTTTGATATTTAATTGTATAAGCGGTCCAGTCATTTTTAGTTATTATTAATTTTATTATGCAAGGAAAGATCGCTATGTTGGTTTATTTATGCTTTAGCAGTGCTCTCTTGGGCTGGACCCAGTCAGAGATATTTAATCTTAATTTTAGACTTTGTGTCTTTCTATCTTAATTTCGCATTTGTATTTGCATTGGCACTACTTCTTATTTTTCTTTTTATTTTGTCGCAGTGTATCTTTCATGATGTAATAATCGAATAAAGATTCTTTGATGATGATGATGATGATATAGTGCAGCATGGAAGTTGCATGAGGAAGCGTTGTGCTCGCAGATGACTTGTCACCCCTAAATAACCCTTCCTATCAATTTGGTGATGGCTCATATGAGTCTTAGAAGCACATGTATGGCTGAAAGAACTTTAATGGTCAAAATGAAAAACATGCCCACGCTCTAGGGTGCCACTTATGAACAGTCATGCTCCAAAGAGCAGAGGACTGAGGACCAGTTTCTGCTTCACTCCACGTTACCCCTTTTCTCTCTTACACTGTCTCTCCTGTAATGGAGCATATGACACAATCAAGAGGTTTGGGAAGTACTCTGATGTGCCCCGTTTCCCTTCCGAAGGACCAGTTGTAATTAGGGGCTACCCACATCAACTTCCACCTTGACTGCGCTAACTCGGTTCAGCATCAGCCTGGAAACATTGACTCTCCTATCACACCACTGCAGGAGTGGTAGAAAGTTAGCAGGTGCAGCAAGGGTGCTAAGGGCCCCAATGCAAGCAAAGAAAATGGACCTGAATCCCCAGGTTTGGTGATTAAAAACAGTTATTTTGGGGATGCAGCGAGTCCCTCACACCTGGTGCCGCAGCTTCTGCTGCATCATTGATAGCTACATTCCTCATTCTCGACAGAGTCCTTCTGCAGGGCACAGACTGCAGCTGGATTCTAGATTCAGGCTTACCTTCCAACCTGTCCCTTTTCTGAAAATTCAAACGTCCCTCACCTCAAAGTGGTCCAGGTGCTCCAGTGAGATCCAGCAATTCTCATTGAGCCAATCAAAGTTGCTTAAACATAGGGATCAATTCTGATTGGCCAAGAAGAGTTCCAACAGGTATTCTAATTTGCTGTCATTTGGCAAATCAGAATTGGTCCTTGTGTTTAAAAAAAGTCTGCTAAGTCTGCGGGAATGACTGAAACACCCCACAATGCCAGAGACCATCTTTGTGGTCAATGAACACAGGGGTTAGCTAGGGGTATAGTGGAAACACACATTAATGGCAAAAAGAGAATTCCAGCAGTATGCATTAAGGTACAGAAAGCAATAACGCCCTGTGCTACTGGAAGAAAGCTGAAAATTGTGGTCTGCTCTTTCTGCATTCAAAAGAAAAATGTCACCCATAACTAAGAACCTCTGACCGAGACACATTCTCCCATCCATCAAAATACCACAGCAACAAAGTACAATGTTACGCCTCAGGAAGTTCCTTGCCCTTACCTTATAAAATCCTACTCCAGATACTGGAGTATGGGCAGACCCTTCACAGTCCAAGCATCTCATTTATGGAATGACTGATTTCTAGCCATTCTCACTAAGTTTATCGTCTAGCTTTCAGAAAAAAATCAAAATTCAACTTTTATGTCGCTATGCAGCCAAAGGCAGATGCATTCAAGGAGGGTCGGGTGAGACCACTCTGAGAGGACAGTCAGCTTGCACTATTTCTTGGGAGGGCAAACCCACCCCTGGGTGGAAAGGTGCCTGGCCTGCTCCTGTCCACAAAGCACCTGTGTAAACCACTTTTCATAACCCGAGAGCTACAGGGAACAGAGATTTGGTCTATAAACATTATTGAATTCACTATTTCATTCCTTCACTCATTCCTGCGGACCTCAATGAGCCATGCAAGTAAGTGGTTGGTAACCATGGACAAGAAAAGCAAATCTCAAAGTTCGGCTTACTGGGGAGGTGAGTAAACTTCCCTCATAATTCCAAATTGGTTTCTTCAAAAGTACATGACTGAACTCAAAATATTTCAGAGACAGCCAATAGACTCTACAATACAAACAGCTGCTGGACAAACAATCAGAAACCATCCCTCACCTGATGCTCGGGCGCCTGCCTTATAGACTAGCTTGCATGAATCAAGGGGTGACAGTAAGGCAACTGGAGTGGTGCTCCGTCCAAGGTACTTAGGGTATAATTTAAAGTTTAGCACTTGAAAACCTTTGGATGTGTGAATATGATATTCCATGTGATTGTAGCCAGAGGTAGAATCAGAGAAAGGCTGGCAGCATGTTTACTCACACACACACACGCACGCACACACACACACTCTCGCACGTGTGCAATACCTGGTAAAGTCTGCCTCGTAATGAAATATAAGTTGCATTTGTGTTTTAGTCTATCCCTCAGACTGTACCCCCAAGCCATGAGATCTAGTGCATAGCTGCAGGCCGCAGCCAGCCCCTGCGGCGCGAGGATAAACCGGGCAGAAGTCAGGGAGGACAGTGATCCCCTCGAACTTCTTTCAGCTTCTGTGGGGGACAAACAAGGCCGCTTTTCCACGGGCTGAGTCTTCACCCCTCCCCCACCTGGGTTTTAATGTATTTCTCTCCTCCGGCTCCAGTTATGACGGAGGACCAGCCCCCTCACTTCCAGACTTGGTACAGGCCTGTGCGTGTTGCTCTGACCGCTCGCAGCTGCTGCCGCGCGCCGATATGTTATGTTATGTTATGTTATACATTTATTTTTATAGCGCACGGCTACTCCAAAGGAGTGTCCCGGCGCTTTATCGAGGCAGCTCAGAATAAAAAACATAACACCATACACCGAACAACTGAGAAAAAGAACAACAGAAATACTAAAGGTTAAAAAGCCAGGTCTTCAGGCTCTTCCTAAAGTGAAGCAGATTAATAGAGGACCGTAGGGCCAAAGGGAGGGTGTTCCACAACTGAGGGGCCCTCAGACTAAAGGAGCGCCCTCCAGAGCGTGCCTTCCTAATTCGAGGAACCACAGCCAAGAACAGAGATTCGGATCGCAAGGATCTGGCAGGGGGATAGAAGGCGAGCCTGCGTTGGAGGTATTTCGCGCCCACGCCAAAAAGCGCTTTATGCGCCAGCGTCAGAACTTTAAACATGATCCGCTTCCGGATGGGCAGCCAATGAAGCGACTGCAACAAACCGGAGGCTCCAACTCGCCTATGGAGGCCAAAAATAGCGCGAGCTGCAGCGTTCTGCACAGCCTGCAGCCGCTGAACAAGATAGTCCGGGAGACCACTGTACAGGACATTAGCATAGTCCAATCTGGAACCAACCAAGGCCTGTACAGTGATCTTTCTGTGCTCTTCCGAGAGCAGAGGCAAAAACCTCCGGAGCATCTTGAGTAGCCCGAAGCAAGTGCCCGTTAGACCACGAACATGTGGCACCAGTGTCAGGCTATTATCCATCTTTACACCCAAATTCTTTGCCACCAGCGAAGCCAGGGCAGGGGGACACATATCCGACGGCCACCAGGCCCGCCAATCAGGGTCGAGGGAGCAGCCAAAAAACAACACCTCCGATTTATCTGAATTGGCCTTAAGGCCATTCGACTGGAACCAGCTAAAGACCGACTCCAAGCAGCCCCGGATGTTCTCCCCATCAAAAGCCTGATCCTTCCCACACGCGAAAAGCAGCTGCGTGTCATCGGCGTAGGAAACGATCTGGGCCCCAGAAGACTCCACCAGTGCCGCCAGAGGTGTCATAAAGATGTTAAAGAGAGTCGGGCTCAACACAGATCCCTGCGGAACACCGACTCCCAATGGCGGCATCTCGGCGGAGCTCGGAGAGGCCCAGACCGTTTGTCGGCGGCCCTCCAGGAAAGATGAAAACCAATCCAACACCATGCAGGCACGTGCTCATCGCAACGTGCTCACATTTCTAAATGTTCGGCATCAGAGGCGCAACTAGAGCCAAATTTCGGGGGGGGGGGCTAAGAAAAAATTTCAGGGGGGAGGGCTGAATCTTTTAAGCCATAGGCAGAGTGGAGCTGCAGGGGCTCTTAGAAGGGGTGAAACAACAGCGAGGCCTCATTTACATGCAAATGGTCTTTTAAAGACTTGTGTAGTGCTAGGGTGCGATTGTGTGCGCGCAGGGAAGCTGTCTCATCCCGGGCTGCCACACACGACGGGGGGGGCTGAAGCCCTGTGAGTCCAATGGGTGTTGCGCACCTGTTCGGCACATTCTAAAACAAGGACACAATATACTCCTGTGTTCTCGACTCAGATGAACAGTCATCACGTTGCTGGACAATACCGTTGCAATCGTATTTTATCCCAACAATTGTACCTCTGTGCATCTAGTCGAACTTTTCCTTGGCATTCCACCCCAGAACTCACCAACGCATTCATCCATCGTTTTTCTGCTTCATGCCCCTCTTTTCTGTCTTCCATAATGCGCCACCTGCAGACTAGAGTTCGGTGTGTGACCTGCGGGTCACATGTTTACTTCTCTGGGGGCTCATCAGCTTTTCATCCTTCGGGTGTCGGTAACATTCGCACCATTGTTTAGATAACAGTAATATCTGTTATTAAAGTGCTTGGACATTCTAGCAGAGTTTCTGCTCTACATACTAGTTACGTAACCTTAGTTTAATCAATACCACTTAACTGTTAGCTTACCGGTTCGTGGTGGGCCGGGCGGCCGGGACACACACTGACTGCACTGCCTTAGGCTTTTAGCTTAACTGATTAGGCCTGCCTGCCTGCCTCACCTGGTGCTGCAGCTGTTGCCTGCCGCCAGTACTGGCTGCGCTGCTGCCTGCCAGTCCTCAACGTCGTCGTCGGGTAACTGATTGCGCTGGCACTCACTGAGTTGAAGCCAGTGCTTGAACAGTGAGTGACTCAGTGGTGGGGAGCAGCCGTGCGCGCGGCTATGCAGGGGCGTGGCAATGCAGTCTGGAAAAATCTACGCACCCTACCTGCTGCCACACAGCCCCAGCCCCCACAAAACCAAAATCCAGCCCAAATCAGTGTCCCACCCACCGGGCCAGCAACACTGAACACTGGGCCGGAACTTCAAAATATCAGATTGAGAATGTTGAGATTCATACAGAATCTCCATTCTCCTCTTGGCTCAGCCAGGGACAGGCTCACTCTCACAGTTGCGTAGGCACTGCCCAGGCCGCAACACTCTTCGCTGGAACTGACTCACTCTGTCTGGGGAGACAGACGGGCATTACTGCTAACGACAAGTCCAGTAGTGGGGTAAATACCATAAATTAAACATCTCAAAAATCAATGATGTGTAGACCCGGCCCTGATTATTAAGTGCCGGTGCTAAGCACCGGAAAGCACCGGCACAAATTAAGCACTGGTTTTAGCACCGACACTGTTCTCCTTGTTTATTAATAGGGTTATTTCCTACTTTGCAAACTATCCAACCGATGCTCCTTCATTAGATGGCTCTAAGGTCCCACTTCTCATGTTTGCAGACGATACGCTTATATTGTCTAAAACACAATCAGGTCTGCAGCGGGCCTTAGATAGATTTATGGTCTTTTGTAATAATCATGACCTGGCTATTAATGTTGACAAGACTAAGTATATGGTGATGCATAAAAACAAAATAATTAAGAGTAAAGTGTCAATGAATGATATACCCCTAGAACAAACGGACACATTTTCATATTTGGGGATCACCGTGGGTAGAAGGTTGACTTGGAAGTCACAAATAGATTTACTTGTTCTCAAACATAACCAACTAGCTGGTGCCTTATTGAAAGAACATAGAGCTTCGTATACAAAACCGGTGGGGCCTGCCATTGCCCTGTATAAAAGGAAAATAAGAGCATCAATTATTAATGGGGCAGAGATATGGGGTTTTCATAATTTATCCCCCTTAGTTATAGCCCAAAATAAGTTTTTGCGCTCATTTACCGCCCTTCCCCAGTCAACACCCATTCAGTCTCTATTGTTAGATTTGGGCTGTTGGGCGTTTGACGATGACGCTGGATTTAGACCTCTCTCATATTGGAGAAGACTGTGGTCTACACCTGAGCTTCTATCCTATGCCAACGCAATCTGGTATATTAAAGACCTAGACAAGCATAGGAGAATATCCTGGCTCCAATATATAAAAACTGGTTTGCATGATATGGGACTGGGCCACCTGTGGTTAGATCCTAGGGGCAACCAATTTCCTAACAAATTGGATTTCAAAGTCTTATATAGGGAATCCAGGCTTAGGAAATCATGGTCAGTGACAAACAGCATTTCACTATCTGGCCTCTTTATGGATCACAAGTACATAAGTAGTTTTGAACCTTACTGGAATTTTATCTCCAGACCAGATGATCGCAAACTATATTATCAATTTAGAGGTCTCTCCCTCTCAATTCCTATAGGTACAAATGAAAGGGTGGTCATGATAGGTTCTGTCCCACATGTTTAACACAGGAAGAGTCAATTACTCATGTTCTGTTTGTGTGCCCTGCCTTTGCCCATCCCAGGCATAAATGGCTTAAGCCGATTTGTTCTAACTTAGGCACTAGATCGCATAAAACAGCATTGCGTATTTTGAGAACTAATACTCGAGAGGACATAGTTATTGCAATGGCCAAATTTTTGAGCTGGTCATGGGCCATTCGCAGATCTATTGAGAAGAGGAATATTCCTCCAGAATTCCCTATTTTTGATATTTAATTGTATAAGCGGTCCAGTCATTTTTAGTTATTATTAATTTTATTATGCAAGGAAAGATCGCTATGTTGGTTTATTTATGCTTTAGCAGTGCTCTCTTGGGCTGGACCCAGTCAGAGATATTTAATCTTAATTTTAGACTTTGTGTCTTTCTATCTTAATTTCGCATTTGTATTTGCATTGGCACTACTTCTTATTTTTCTTTTTATTTTGTCGCAGTGTATCTTTCATGATGTAATAATCGAATAAAGATTCTTTGATGATGATGATGATGATATAGTGCAGCATGGAAGTTGCATGAGGAAGCGTTGTGCTCGCAGATGACTTGTCACCCCTAAATAACCCTTCCTATCAATTTGGTGATGGCTCATATGAGTCTTAGAAGCACATGTATGGCTGAAAGAACTTTAATGGTCAAAATGAAAAACATGCCCACGCTCTAGGGTGCCACTTATGAACAGTCATGCTCCAAAGAGCAGAGGACTGAGGACCAGTTTCTGCTTCACTCCACGTTACCCCTTTTTTCTCTTACACTGTCTCTCCTGTAATGGAGCATATGACACAATCAAGAGGTTTGGGAAGTACTCTGATGTGCCCCGTTTCCCTTCCGAAGGACCAGTTGTAATTAGGGGCTACCCACATCAACTTCCACCTTGACTGCGCTAACTCGGTTCAGCATCAGCCTGGAAACATTGACTCTCCTATCACACCACTGCAGGAGTGGTAGAAAGTTAGCAGGTGCAGCAAGGGTGCTAAGGGCCCCAATGCAAGCAAAGAAAATGGACCTGAATCCCCAGGTTTGGTGATTAAAAACAGTTATTTTGGGGATGCAGCGAGTCCCTCACACCTGGTGCCGCTGCTTCTGCTGCATCATTGATAGCTACATTCCTCATTCTCAACAGAGTCCTTCTGCAGGGCCCAGACTGCAGCTGGATTCTAGATTCAGGCTTACCTTCCAACCTGTCCCTTTTCTGAAAATTCAAACGTCCCTCACCTCAAAGTGGTCCAGGTGCTCCAGTGAGATCCAGCAATTCTCATTGAGCCAATCAAAGTTGCTTAAACATAGGGATCAATTCTGATTGGCCAAGAAGAGTACCAACAGGTATTCTAATTTGCTGTCATTTGGCAAATCAGAATTGGTCCTTGTGTTTAAAAAAAGTCTGCTAAGTCTGCGGGAATGACTGAAACACCCCACAATGCCAGAGACCATCTTTGTGGTCAATGAACACAGGGGTTAGCTAGGTGTATAGTGGAAACACACATTAATGGCAAAAAGAGAATTCCAGCAGTATGCATTAAGGTACAGAAAGCAATAACGCCCTGTGCTACTGGAAGAAAGCTGAAAATTGTGGTCTGCTCTTTCTGCATTCAAAAGAAAAATGTCACCCATAACTAAGAACCTCTGACCGAGACACATTCTCCCATCCATCAAAATACCACAGCAACAAAGTACAATGTTACGCCTCAGGAAGTTCCTTGCCCTTACCTTATAAAATCCTACTCCAGATACTGGAGTATGGGCAGACCCTTCACAGTCCAAGCATCTCATTTATGGAATGACTGATTTCTAGCCATTCTCACTAAGTTTATCGTCTAGCTTTCAGAAAAAAATCAAAATTCAACTTTTATGTCGCTATGCAGCCAAAGGCAGATGCATTCAAGGAGGGTCGGGTGAGACCACTCTGAGAGGACAGTCAGCTTGCACTATTTCTTGGGAGGGCAAACCCACCCCTGGGTGGAAAGGTGCCTGGCCTGCTCCTGTCCACAAAGCACCTGTGTAAACCACTTTTCATAACCCGAGAGCTACAGGGAACAGAGATTTGGTCTATAAACATTATTGAATTCACTATTTCATTCCTTCACTCATTCCTGCGGACCTCAATGAGCCATGCAAGTAAGTGGTTGGTAACCATGGACAAGAAAAGCAAATCTCAAAGTTCGGCTTACTGGGGAGGGGAGTAAACTTCCCTCATAATTCCAAATTGGTTTCTTCAAAAGTACATGACTGAACTCAAAACATTTCAGAGACAGCCAATAGACTCTAGAATACAAACAGCTGCTGGACAAACAATCAGAAACCATCCCTCACCTAATGCTCGGACGCCTGCCTTATAGACTAGCTTGCATGAATCAAGGGGTGACAGTAAGGCAACTGGAGTGGTGCTCCGTCCAAGGTACTTAGGGTATAATTTAAAGTTTAGCACTTGAAAACCTTTGGATGTGTGAATATGATATTCCATGTGATTGGAGCCAGAGGTAGAATCAGAGAAAGGCTGGCAGCATGTTTACTCACACACACACACGCACGCACACACACACACTCTCGCACGTGTGCAATACCTGGTAAAGTCTGCCTCGTAATGAAATATAAGTTGAATTTGTGTTTTAGTCTATCCCTCAGACTGTACCCCCAAGCCATGAGATCTAGTGCATAGCTGCAGGCCGCAGCCAGCCCCTGCGGCGCGAGGATGAACCGGGCAGAAGTCAGGGAGGACAGTGATCCCCTCGAACTTCTTTCAGCTTCTGTGGGGGACAAACAAGGCCGCTTTTCCACGGGCTGAGTCTTCACCCCTCCCCCACCTGGGTTTTAATGTATTTCTCTCCACCGGCTCCAGTTATGACGGAGGACCAGCCCCCTCACTTCCAGACTTGGTACAGGCCTGTGCGTGTTGCTCTGACCGCTCGCAGCTGCTGCCGCGCGCCGATATGGGCCATGATTCCATGTGTCGCTGTACACCTGCAGGCACGTGCTCATCGCAACGTGCTCACATTTCTAAATGTTCGGCACCAGAGGCGCAACTAGAGCCAAATTTGTGGGGGGCTAAGAAAAAATTTCGGGGGGGGCTGAATCTTTTAAGCCATAGGCAGAGTGGAGCTGCAGGGGCTCTTAGAAGGGGTGAAACAACAGCGAGGCCTCATTTACATGCAAATGGTCTTTTAAAGACCTGTGTAGTGCTCGGGTGCGGTTGTGTGCGCGCAGGGAAGCTGTCTCATCCCGGGCTGCCACACACGATGGGGGGGGCTGAAGCCCTGTGAGTCCAATGGGTGTTGCGCGCCTGTTCGGCACATTATAAAACACGGACATAATATAGTCCTGTGTTCTCGACTCAGATGAACAGTCATCACGTTGCAGGACAATACCGTTGCAATCGTATTTTATCCCAACAATTGTACCTCTGTGCATCTATTCGAACTTTTCCTTGGCATTCCACCCCAGAACTCACCAACGCAATCATCCATCGTTTTTCTGCTTCATGCCCCTCTTTTCTGTCTTCCATAATGCGCCACCTGCAGACTAGAGTTCGGTGTGTGACCTGCGGGTCACATGTTTACTTCTCTGGGGGCTCGTCAGCTTTTCATCCTTCGGGTGTCGGTAACATTCGCACCATTGTTTAGATAACAGTAATATCTGTTATTAAAGTGCTTGGACATTCTACCAGAGTTTCTGCTCTACATACTAGTTACGTAACCTTAGTTTAATCAATACCACTTAACTGTTAGCTTACCGGTTCGTGGTGGGCCGGGCGGCCGGGACACACACTGACTGCACTGCCTTAGGCTTTTAGCTTAACTGATTAGGCCTGCCTGCCTGCCTCACCTGGTGCTGCAGCTGTTGCCTGCCGCCAGTACTGGCTGCGCTGCTGCCTGCCAGTCCTCAACGTCGTCGTCGGGTAACTGATTGCGCTGGCACTCACTGAGTTGAAGCCAGTGCTTGAACAGTGAGTGACTCGGTGGTGGGGAGCAGCCGTGCGCGCGGCTATGCAGGGGCGTGGCAATGCAGTCTGGAAAAATCTACGCACCCTACCTGCTGCCACACAGCCCCAGCCCCCACAAAACCAAAATCCAGCCCAAATCAGTGTCCCACCCACCGGGCCAGCAACACTGAACACTGGGCCGGAACTTCAAAATATCAGATTGAGAATGTTGAGATTCATACAGAATCTCCATTCTCCTCTTGGCTCAGCCAGCGACAGGCTCACTCTCACAGTTGCGTAGGCACTGCCCAGGCCGCAACACTCTTCGCTGGAACTGACTCACTCTGTCTGGGGAGACAGACGGGCATTACTGCTAACGACAAGTCCAGTAGTGGGGTAAATACCGTAAATTAAACGTCTCAAAAATCAATGAGGTGTAGACCCGGCCCTGATTATTAAGTGCCGGTGCTAAGCACCGGAAAGCACCGGCACAAATTAAGCACTGGTCGCCCTCCTCCTGGAGCTTGAGTGGACCCTGAACATCAGGCCCTTGGTCGCCAGGGCCAAAGCCGACCTCAGGAAGTGGCAGTCCCTCCCCCTCAACCCCCTGGCCAGGAGTGCCCTTTTCAAAATGATGGTCCTCCCCCGCTTCCTGTACATCCTACAGAATATCAATGCCCATCTCCCGGGCAGTTGGTTACGGGAGATGGACAGCGTCTTCACTCGGTTTTTGTGGGGTGGCGGGAGGCCGCGACTATCCCTGCCACACTGCCGCATCCCTCCCTACGACAGGGGCATGGGGGTCACTAATCTACACCTCTACTACTTGGCCACGAGGCACATTGTGATCCACGACTGGTTCATGGGCAGCTGGTCCGACCCGGCATATCGGGTGGAACTCAGGTCAATGGACCTTACGCAGGTTCCAGCTTACCTGTATGGAAGCCCAGTGCCACAGGCTCTCCCCCTGTCACTAGGACGGTACTTATGGCCTGGTGTACCGCACTACGCCACGTAAAGTGGGACCGGACACTCACCAGACAGACTCCCCTGTGGAGCGGAGCATGGTTGAGGGAGGTATCATCTATCCAGGATTTCCGTCGATGGGATCTTGTTGGAATCTCGCTACTGGGGGACGTCTGGGTGGGGGACCATATCAGATCCTTTGCTGACCTCCAACAACGCCTTTTCCTCCTTCCTTCACAATTTTATAAGTATTTACAGCTCAAACATGCACTCCACTCACATATTCCGTCTCCCACTGCATTTCTGGAATTTAGCCCCTTGGAGGCACAGGTAATGATGGGGAACCTTGGCAGAGGTGGGGTGTCACGGATTTACCGTTTCATGGTGAACAATGGTCCCGCATCCCTAGACCGACTCTGTGCCCGCTGGGAGGGGTGGTTGGGCCCCCTGGAAGAAGCGGACTGGAGAGACGCCCTTATGGCCCCCAAGACCCTGACAACCTCCTCCAAACTGCACCTCGTTTAACTCTATTATCTACATGCGGCATACCTTACTCCAGCACGCCTGTACAGTGCTCATTTGCGGTCCTCTCCAGCCTGCGCGCGCTGCAGCCACGCCCCAGCAGATTTTTACCACATGGTGTGGCAGTGTCCCGGTCTCGAGCCATTCTGGGGGGGTGGACCTTGAGCTTACGCGGGCCCTGGGTTGGGAGGTCCCCCACGACCCATTGTGCTTGCTCCTGGGGGTGTTTGATGGCCTTGATGGATCCCGGCAGACAAACGCTTCCTGGGTACAGCGGTAGCGATGGCGAAGCAGGGCATAGCGGCACTCTGGTCCCAGGCTAAACCGCCCACTGTGAGGAGGTGGAGGCGAGGAGTAGACTGGTGTGGAGTCCAAGAGGAGCCCCTTTTCGAAGCCCGGGGATGCCCTGAACTTTTTGGTAAAATATGGGGCAAGTGGTTCCACTTATAGCCCGCCTGAGGGGTCCGGGTGTTAGATACGCATATTTTGTTAAGTATGTGTCATGCCCATTTTACCGGTGCCTTATGAGTCACGGTTGTCTTAACTTGAGTGTCTTTTATCCCAATAATATGTTTGATTTGCTGCTGATGAATTTTTGTCCTTGTTATAAAAATGCAATAAAGTTGATTATCGAAAAAAAAAACTGACACCTTCTAGTAGGACCTGGTTAATGTAGAACTCTTGTATGAATGCTGTAGGCTGCATTGCCAAGAGTGAAGGCTTGAAGTCCCAGGATTGCTTGTTACTAACGTAGGCTGTTATTTGAGACTGTGGGCTGCTTTGTCTAAGCTCATATGTCTAAAGAACTCACTGTACAGGGACTAAATTATCTTAAGGTCCTTGTGTAACCCATGTCAAAGCCAACCTGAAAGTTGAAAGAGACAGCCTAACTTGCAATTGTTCTATATGTGACTTCTCCATTGACTTTACCTATAGTCACTATAAATATATTGACACAGTACTGAGTAACAGCCATGCCTAAAAATAAATGGGGTATCATCTCGATTTGTTTTCAGACTTGATGTCATCCTGTTTCCATTAGCATGAGACCAGTGCTTAAGTTGTTAAGGAATAAGTGCCCAAAGTTGTTCTCAAAAGCCTGCTACCTGTAATGATGAATGCTAGGGTTATGCATACCAAGACTGCCACAGTCTTTTCTTCACCTTATTCCTCTTTCATCCACCACCATATACGTTGTGCCCCTTTATCTGACTCTTGCAGGTTCTTTTATCCATGCATCTGCCCTTGTCACTGCTTTCCTGTCTTTTTCTTCCCCATTATTTCCTCCTTTTCTGCATTTCTTTCTATTGTTCTGGGTCTGAGGATGAAAAATAAGTCCTAATACCCAGAACTGAGTGCCCGTGGGCCACACCTGCAACCCCTGGCTCAAAGTAGGCAGTGAACCAGCATCATTCTGGTAAAATGTTTCTCATATACTAAAGAAACCAGCAAATTATACTGTGCCATGCTTGGGAAGCAACAGCTTCCACAACCCCAGAGTTCTTCCTCTCATAGAACGCTCGCCTTGTGCTCTGTCCCTGAGACCCTTCGAGAGATTCCTTGACTGATCCACCCCTGACTGCACAGTGAAGTCTCAGAATAACCATTACAAAACGTAGCACTCCTTCCTTTGCTGAACAACTGTAGCATAAAATATATGAAGGTTGTGTTCATTTTATTTGGGACAAGCTCAAGTAGAATAAATAAGGACTACATAAGGTATTCATTGGGATCTGTGCCTGGTACTGGGAGGTGTGGGTTGACTTAGGAGCTGACTATATCCAGTAGACCTGGAGTGTGTTACAGACCTGTGTTGGTAGCACAGATATGAGCCAGAGAGCAGTCCCAAGAGGCATCCTCTACCCCAAGAGTCCATGAAGAAAAACTCCCGTCTACAGAATGGCAGCACCGTGTCCACAGCAGGAAAAAGACATATTGTGCCAGCTGCGATATATACATTTACTAACTCCCTATGGCCTGGGGTGTGTGTGGCTGTCTTGCTGGATGGGAGCATTAGAAAAGGAGAGGGGCAGCATGCTCAGATCAGAAATGTAGACATCAACCAACAAGGTGAAGACAGAAGACAAACCCGAGCTACACACACAGACTCTGGAAGAACAGCCCACGAGCGACCAGCCTTAGTCCTTCACGCCTTCACTTCGGAAAGTAGATGAAAACGCTTTTCATTTAGGAGCAGCTCAACTTCTGATGATGAGGAAAATCAGAGCTCCTTCTGCCTTAGGGCTCAAGTGTTAAAAGAATGCCTTTTAATGCCAAACCCCTTCACCAATTTTTTCATATCAAAACATACATTCTACAGTATCTGTGGGCAGTGTGGTGGTGGATGTGGTGGTGGACATGGTGGTGGTGGATGGGGAGTGGACATGGTGGAGGACATGGTGGAGGACATGGTGGTGGTGGTGATGGTGGACGTGGTGGTTGTGGACGTGGTGGTGGTGGTGGATGTAGTGGTGGTGGATGTGGTGGTGGTGGATGTGGTGGACATGGTGGTGGTGGAGGACAAGGTGGTAGTGGAGGACTTGGTGGTGGTGGATGTGGTGGTGGACATGGTGGTGGTGGACTTGGTGGTGGACATGGTGGTGGATGTGGACATGGTGGTGGTGGACGTGGTTGTGGTGGACCTAGTGGTGGACCTGGTGGTGGAGAGGGTGGACATGGTGGTGGTGGACATGGTGGTGAATGTCGTGGTGGTGGATGTGGTGGACATAGTGGTGGACGTGGTGGTGGTGCACATGGTGGTGAACATGGTGGTGGTGAACGTGGTGGTGGTGGATGTGGTGGTGGGCATGGTGGTGTTGGACGTGGTGGTGGATGTGGTGGTGGTGGGCATGGTGGACATGGTGTTGGTGGTGGATGTGGTGGTGGACATGGTGGATGTGGTGGTGGTGGTGGACGTGGTGGTGGTGGACATGATGGTGGTGGATGTGGTGGTGGTGGTGGACGTGGTGGTGGTGGACGTGGCGGTGGTGGACGTGCTGGAGGTGGTGGATGTGGTGGTAGTGGTGGATGTGGTGGTGGTGGACATAGTGGTGGAGGACATGGTGGTGGAGGACGTGGTGGTGGACATGGTGGTGGTGGTGGTGGACATGGTGGTGGTGGATGTGGTGGATGTGGTGGTGGACATTGTGGTGGTGGATGTGGTGGTGGTGGATGTGGTGGTGGTGGATGTGGTGGATGTGGTGGTGGTGGACATGGTGGTGGGCATGTTGCTGGACGTGGAGGTGGATGTGGTGGTGGGCAGTGTGGTGGTGGATGTGGTGGTGGACATGGTGGTGGTGGATGGGGAGTGGACATGGTGGAGGACATGGTGGTGGTGGTGATGGTGGACATGGTGGTGGTGGACGTGGTGGTGGCGGATGTAGTGCTGGTGGATGTGGTGGTGGTGGACGTGGTGGTGGTGGAGGACATGGTGGTAGTGGAGGACATGGTAGTGGTGGATGTGGTGGTGGACATGGTGGTGGTGGTGGACTTGGTGGTGGACATGGTGGTGGATGTGGACATGGTGGTGGTGGACGTGGTTGTGGTGGACCTAGTGGTGGACCTGGTGGTGGAGAGGGTGGACATGGTGGTGGTGGACATGGTGGTGGATGTCGTGGTGGTGGATGTGGTGGACATAGTGGTGGACGTGGTGGTGGTGCACATGGTGGTGAACATGGTGGTGGTGAACGTGGTGGTGGTGGATGTGGTGGTGGGCATGGTGGTGTTGGACGTGGTGGTGGATGTGGTGGTGGTGGGCATGGTGGACATGGTGTTGGTGGTGGATGTGGTGGTGGACATGGTGGATGTGGTGGTGGTGGTGGACGTGGTGGTGGTGGACATGATGGTGGTGGATGTGGTGGTGGTGGTGGACGTGGTGGTGGTGGTGGTGGACGTGGCGGTGGTGGACGTGCTGGAGGTGGTGGATGTGGTGGTAGTGGTGGATGTGGTGGTGGTGGACATAGTGGTGGAGGACATGGTGGTGGAGGACGTGGTGGTGGACATGGTGGTGGTGGTGGTGGACATGGTGGTGGTGGATGTGGTGGATGTGGTGGTGGACATTGTGGTGGTGGATGTGGTGGTGGTGGATGTGGTGGATGTGGTGGATGTGGTGGTGGTGGACATGGTGGTGGGCATGTTGCTGGACGTGGAGGTGGATGTGGTGGTGGGCAGTGTGGTGGTGGATGTGGTGGTGGACATGGTGGTGGTAGATGGGGAGTGGACATGGTGGAGGACATGGTGGTGGTGGTGATGGTGGACATGGTGGTGGTGGACGTGGTGGTGGCGGATGTAGTGCTGGTGGATGTGGTGGTGGTGGACGTGGTGGTGGTGGAGGACATGGTGGTAGTGGAGGACATGGTGGTGGTGGATGTGGTGGTGGACATGGTGGTGGTGGTGGACTTGGTGGTGGACATGGTCGTGGATGTGGTGGTTTTGGACGTGGTGGTGGTGGTGGATGTGGTGGTGGTGGACATGGTGGTGGGCATGGTGGTGGTGGATGTGGTGGTGGTGGGCATGGTGGTGGTGGATGTGGTGGACGAGGTGGAGGTGGATGTGGTGGTGGTGGACGTGGTGGTGGACATGGTGGTGAATGTGGTGGTGGTGGATGTGATGGTGGTGGATGTGGTCATGGTGGACGTGGTGGTGGAAGTGGTGGTGGACATGGTGGAGGACGTGGTGGTGGTGGATATGGTAGTGGAGGATGTGGTGGACATGGTGGTGGTGGTGGGCATGGTGGTGGACATGGTCGTGGATGTGGTGGTTTTGGACGTGGTGGTGGTGGTGGATGTGGTGGTGGTGGACATGGTGGTGGGCATGGTGGTGGTGGATGTGGTGGTGGTGGGCATGGTGGTGGTGGATGTGGTGGACGAGGTGGAGGTGGATGTGGTGGTGGTGGACGTGGTGGTGGACATGGTGGTGAATGTGGTGGTGGTGGATGTGATGGTGGTGGATGTGGTCATGGTGGACGTGGTGGTGGAAGTGGTGGTGGACATGGTGGAGGACGTGGTGGTGGATGTGCTGGTGGTGGACGTGGTGGTGGTGGACGTGGTGGTGGTGGTGGACATGGTGGTGGTGGTGGTGGATGTAGTGGTGGTGGATGTGGTGGTGGTGGATGTGGTGGACATGGTGGTGGTGGTGGTGGAGGACGTGGTGGAGGACATGGTGGTGGTGGATGTGGTGGTGGTGGACATGGTGGTGGTGTTGGTGGATGTAGTGGTGGTGGTTGACATGGTGGTGGATGTGGTGGTGGACGTGGTGGTGGTGGTGGACATGTTGGTGGTGGACCTGGTGGTGGACCTGGTGGTGGTGGACATGGTGGTAGACGTGGTGGTGATGGACCTGGTGGTGGACCTGGTGGTGGTGGACATGGTGGTGGATGTGGTGGACATGGTGGTGGACGTGGTGGTGGTGGACGTGGTGGTAGTGGACGTGGTGGTGGTGGACGTGGTGGTGGTGGAGGACATGGTGGTGGGGAATGTGGTGGTGGTGAATGTGGTGGTGGTGGTGGTTGTGTGGTGGTTGTTGTGGATGTGGTGGTGGTTGTGGACATGGTGGTGGTGGTGGTGGGCATGGTGGACATAGTGGTGGGGGTGGTGGATGTGGTGGTGGTGGACATGGTGGTTGTGGACATGGTGGTGGTGGACATGGTGGTGGTGGACATGGTGGTGGTGGACATGGTGGTGGATGTGGTGGTGGACGTGGTGGTGGTGGACGTGGTGGTGGAGGATGTGGTGGACATGGTGGTGGGCATGGTGGTGGTGGTGGACATGGTGGTGGACGTGGTGGTGGAGGACAAGGTGGTGGTGGATGTGGTGGTGGTGGATGTGGTGGTGGATGTGGTAGTGGATGTGGTGGTGGTGGATGTGGTGGTGGTGGACATGGTGGTGGTGGACGTGGTGGTGGTGGTGGATGTGGTGGTGGTGGATGTGGTGGTGATGATGTGGTGGTGGTGGACGTGGTGGTGGTGGAAGTGGTGGTGGTGGAGAATGTGGTGGAGGATATGGTGGTCGTAGATGTGGTGGTGGTGGACATGGGGGTGGTGGTGAAAGTAGTGGTGGTGGTTGACATGATGGTGGATGTGGTGGTGGACGTGGTGGTGGTGGACATGGTGGTGGTGGACATGGTGGTGGTGGACCTGGTGGTGGACCTGGTGGTGGTGGACATGGTGGTAGACATCGTGGTGGTGGACCTGGTGGTGGACCTGGTGGTGGTGGTGGACATGGTGCTGGACGTGGTAGTGGTGGACGTGGTGGACCTGGTGGTGGACATGGTGGTGGACGTGGTGGTGATGATGGACATGGTGGCGGTGGACGTGGTGGTGATGGACGTGTAGGTGGACCTGATGGTTGTGGTGTTGGACATGGTGGTGGTGGACATGGTGGTGAACGTGGTGGTTGTGGACATGGTGGTGGTGGACATGGTGGTGGTGGATGTGGTGGTGGTGGATGTGGTGGTGGATGTGGTGGTGGATGTGGTGGTGGTGGATGTGGTGGTGGAGCATGTGGTGGACATGGTGGTGGTGGTGGGCATGGTGGTGGTGGTAGACATGGTGGTGGACGTGGTGGTGGAGGATGTGGTGTTGGTGGACGTGGTGGTGGATGTTGTGGTGGTGGACGTGGTGGTGGAGGACAAGGTGGTGGTTGATGTGGTGGTGGTGCACGTGGTGGTGGATGTGGTGGTGGATGTGGTGGTGGTGGACATGGTGGTGGATGTGGTGGTGCAAATAGTGGAGGACATGGTGGTGGTGGATGTGGTGGTGGTGGACATGGTGGTGGTGGACGTGGTGGTGGTGGATGTGGTGGTGGATGTGGTGGTGGTGGATGTGGTGGTGATGGATGTGGTGGTGGTGGACATGGTGGTGGTGGACATGGTGGTGGTGTTGGATATGGTGGAGGACATGGTGGTCGTAGATGTGGTGGTGGTGGACATGGGGTGGTGGTGAAAGTAGTGGTGGTGGTTGACATGGTGGTGGATGTGGTGGTGGTGGTGGACGTGGTGGTGGTGGACATGGTGGTGGTGGACCTGGTGGTGGACGTGGTGGTGGTGGACATGGTGGTAGACATGGTGGTGATGGACCTGGTGGTGGACCTGGTGGTGGTGGTGGACATGGTGGTGGATGTGATAGTGGTGGACGTGGTGGTGGTGGTTGATGGGGTGGTGGTGGACCTGGTGGTAAGCGTGGTGGTGGATGTGGTGGTCATGATGGACATGGTGGCAGTGGGCGTGGCGGTGATGGACGTTGTGGTGGACCTAGGTGGTGGTGGACATGGTGGTGGACGTGGTGGTGATGGACATGATGGTGGTGGATGTGGTGGTGGTGAGCGTGGTGGTGGTGGTGGACATGGTGGTGGTGGACGTGGTGGTGGTGGATGTGGTGGTGGTTGTGTGGTGGTTGTTGTTTAAGTGTTGGTGGTGGTGGATGTGGATGTGGTGGTGGTGGACGTGGTGGTGGACGTGGTGGTGGTGGACATGGTGGTGGTGGACATGGTGGTGGTGGTGGATGTGGTGGATGTGGTGGTGGTGGACGTGGTGGTGGTGGACATGGTGGTGGACATGGCGGTGGTGGATGTGGTGGTGGTGGTGGACGTAGTGGAGGATGTGGTGGTGGTGGAGTACGGGGTGGTGGTGGAGGATGTGGTGGTGGTGGATGTGGTGGTGGTGGACATGGTGGTTTTGGATGTGGTAGTGGACGTGGTGGTGGACGTGGTGGTGGTGGATGTGGTGGTGGTGGACATGGTGGTGGTGGGCATGGTGGTTTTGGACGTGGTGGTGGTGGACGTGGTGGTGGACGTGGTGGTCATGGACATGGTGGTGGTGGTGGATATGCTGGTGGTGGTGGACATGGTGGTGGTGGTGGTGGACGTGGTGGTGGTGGACATCATGGTGGTGGTGGACGTGGTGGTGGTGTTGGACGTGGTGGTTGTGGTGGACGTGGGGGTGGATGTGGTGATGGTGGTGGTGGTGGTGGTGGTGGTGGTGGACATGGTGCTGGTGGACATGGTGGTGGACGTGATGGTCATGGAAGTGGTGGTGGTGGTGGACGTGGTGGTGGTGGATGTGGTGGTGGTGGACGTGGTGGTGGTGGTGGACGTGGGGGTGGATGTGGTGATGGTGGTGGTGGTGGTGGACATGGTGCTCGTGGATGTGGTGGTGGTGGTGGACGTGATGGTCGTGGAAGTGGTGGTGGACGTGGTGGTGGTGGTGGACGTGGTGGTGGTGGACATGGGGGTGTGGTTGACATGGTGGTGTTGGTGGACGTGGTGGTGGTGGTGGAAGTGGTAGTGGTGATGGATGTGATGGTGGTGATGGACGTGGTGGTGGTGGACGGGGTGGTGATGGACGTGCTGGTGGTAGAGAATGTGGTGGACCTGGTGGTGGACATGGTGGTGGTGGACGTGATGGTGGTGGATGTGGTGGTGGTGGACGTGCTGGTGGTGGTGGTGGATTTGGTGGTGGTATAGGGTGTGGTGGTGGTGGACGAGGTGGTGGTGGACGTGGTGGTGGTGGACATGGTGGTGGTGGTGGACGTGGTGGTGGTGGACATGGTGGTGGACATGGTGGTGGTGGACATGGTGGTGGTGGTGGTGGACGTGGTGGTGGACGTGGTGGTGGACATGGTGGTGGTGGACTTAGTGGTGGATGTGGTGTTGGTTGACATAGTGGTGGTTGACGTGGTGGTGGTGGACGTGCTGGTGGATGTGCTGGTGGTGGTGGAAGTGGTCGTGGTGTTGGGCGTGGTGGTTAATGTGGTGGTGGTGGTGGACGTGGTGGTGGAGGTGATGGTGGTGGTGGTGGATGTGGTGGTGGTGGTGGTGGTGGACGTGGTGTTCAAATAGCTGGCACATTTGCTGTTAGGATCCATACAGCATGGTGATACAGGACATTTGCTTCAACAAAACTTCCACTGTATGAGTGAAATATCGGATGCTATTTAAAAAGACACATACAAATGAAACGCATTTCAAATATTTTGACTGTTTGAAAAATTAAGGGCTTTCACTTTTAATTTCCCCAAAAGGAATTGATTAAAAAGTGCTGTCAGTAATAAAGTTAAATCGGGAAATCGGGGAGATGAGTCATCCGCAAGATGACAAAACAAGGAATGCGTGTGAGAGAGAGGGGGAGCAGAAGGTGAGCCCGGGAGTGGTGTGTGCGTGCGCGCGCAGTCTGCTCATTTTCAAGCACTGCACTCGTGCATGTAGCGCGCCCCTGCTCGCTCCCGCAAGGTGGATGCTGCCACAAGCATGAGTGTGTGCTTGAATATGAGCAGAGCGATGGCTAAAGGCCCTCGCTGCATAGGCAAGACCTAAAAAGTCTTGCAGCGCAGTTCATGGGCGCTGGCTCAGTCGAAACCTAACGAGGCTTACCCTTGCAATCAAGTTTCGCTTGAGGTACCCCAAAGTGCTTAGCACAAACTTACATGTAATTTCACAATATTTTTATGGAATGTCAACATTTCAGAGAATAAAGTAGAGTTTGGACCACTGTCAGCAACTGGAGACAGTTTAAGAACAGAGTGCAAAATTGGCCAGAAATATTACCATAGAAGAGCAAGCTATGGCACTCTCTAGATGTCCCAGGACATGGGCTATAAGTGTGCTTTTATTGTCCTTTCTGGTTCTATGGCTAGAGTGTTTTTCCACTTCCTACATTGACTAAGCTTTCTTCTTTCGCTCCCCATCATTGTTGTGCTACTGAGCTGAATTCATATCCCACAGATTACCTTTTCGTTTACCATTTTTCAAAAAGCAGTGGTGGTGAACCGTGCTTGCCAAATGGAAAGCTCACTTTGTCTTTTCGAAAGGGCAGAAAAACAAAATGCGATCTTGTAAAGACGAAACCTGTATTGGAATGATGCACAACGTAGGTTGCTTGCTTTTATGTTTTTAAATTCTCTTCCACATATATATTTATAAATGACAAATTCTTAAACATTTCACTAGCCACTTCCATGGGCTTTACTTTGGGGGTAGAAGCATACTGTTAAAAACGTATTGGTTCATGTCCTGTCTGTCAATCCTAAGAAAGATCTGATCCTGGTTTTGCCCTTTTCTCATCCTACATTATATCCCTGACACTTGTCCGCATAACTTGCGATCATTACCACACATGTCTGGAAAGTGTGTGAGATTATGTTATCAATTTAAGGCCCAGCTTTTCTTAGGGGGGCGCGGGCAGTCAATCATCACCGCATTATTTTGCTCATGTAAGCTTTTTTAACTGTAAAGACTTTGTGTCGCTTTTCACCTGATAATATTAGTAAATAAACCCTCCGGAGTGCAAAGAATTTCTGATTTGACGCTGTTGTATGGCACCACCATAGCTGATTTTTTTTCTTAAGACACATAAAAGCAGCTGGCCATATTTTTAGTACTCACAGTGACCTAATGCTGTAAATATTTTGGTCCAGTGCCTCGGCTGGAATTAGTTGAAGAGACATATTGGGGTCAGGCTGCCGGCATGGGTCGCCTTGCCGTCTGTATCTTCACTGATTTTGATAACTTCCCAGTAGGACACATTTTATGACTCAGATTATATCTGAACAGTCTTTGTTGTGGTTTCCATTTGCATGATAGAATAGATCCTGCCAAGATAACGCATTTCCCTATTCAAAACACACTTTTTTATTCAGTTAGCCTCTCAGAACTTTTGCATACAAAAAAATTACCTCCCAAACAAAGAGAAAGAGGAACTGCAGTTGTGAACATGGAATATACTGGGCCAAATCAGTCAAAATATTTGAATTTTTCTGCGATAATTTGATCTGTGTATGATGATAACAACAGATTTCACCATACCATATATACACTTAAGATATAACATACTTACCAGTCATCTCTCACAGCTCAAACCATTTCATGATGTACAAAAATGTCAAGGACTAAGGGGTGCCACAAAAAAACACAGGTATTGGGTCTGGGTTTATAACATGCAGTTATCGAACTAAAGGAAGACACAAGGAAGAAAGCCAGCAGGAGCAGACAGCTGCAAGGTACTGCCCCCTGCAGGTCACTGCAAGCATTGGAGTGGAGGCAGATGCCCACACTCATGAAGCTGATAACATAGAAAAGAGATGAATACTGCCCGGTGCTGAGAAAATACACGATTGACTAAGTCTCTGGGGAGGGGGTGAATGAGGCCAGTTGAAGAAAACCAATGGATGAAAGGGGGCTACCCAAGGGCCACTCTATTATATTGAGGTCTCCCAGTTTTATGGTATTTATTTTTTCAACATTTATGTCTGTATTTACCCACATTTATTTTTGGGCCATTTTATTGATATTTATCCATATTTATTTTGTGTTTTGCGAATAAATGGAGTCGTAAAATGGTACATTTCTGCAATTATTTAACTGATGAACATAAACTCAGACTTTGATTCCTGTCGCGTTTTAGCAAATTAAACAACCAGATATAAAACAAATTACACCCACAGGTAAATATTATCCTTATACTTCTTGTATATGTCACCATAAGCTTGTATTTAAGCAAATCTCATCCTGTTTTCAACTGCCCATGCTGTCTGCCTGCTCAGCTCTTGGCCTGGGATTCACGAAATGCAGCATTGCAAGTCAATCACAAGTAGCACAAGTTTCAGTATTTTTCTGCTTTCAAAAAGAAAAACAGATAGGAAACATATTGTTTTCTGTCTGTATTTATTTGTAAAAATGGAAAACTGGGAACCTTAATTATATTGTTAGCCATTGGTCAGCCTGACAGCTATGCTGCCAAAATCCAGATCTAGCAAAAAAGGAATTTACAAGGAAACCAAAAGAAATCCAAATGTTTAAAATAATAATGCTCTGATTATATCTAAAATACACAAGTAGTGTACTTGCACATTCACTTTTGAAATGTACATAGCAGCATACAAATCTGTGCTACCAGTGTTAGTGGATTTTTAGACTGTGGATATTGGTGCCCTATTCTTTAGATCTGGTGTTAGCCGGGACCTTTTGTTTTTCTAGGAGAAGGAGTGTAATGCTTTCTACCTGGTCTGATCACAGAAACATGTATTAAGTGGGTTTAACCCCACTTTGGTGATATTTCTCCAGGCCTCACATACAAAACGACAGATCTGCCATGCCACTTTAGCAAAGCAGAGCTGTTGCCTCATTTTCTCCCTGAAGTGGCGTCAGTTGTAAAAATGGGCATGATTAATTTTATTGCCAAGCCACTGTTTTTTTCTGACAAATCCTTGATTAATTTAGGCATTGAATGGTCCTCTAACCTCAATCGTTTGCTAAATGGGGTTGTTGAGGTAGACCTTTCATCTTATACTGCCGGAGACTCATTCCACATACCATGGTCAGATCCTCGTCAGCGTCTCTCAGTGCGCCCTTCAAGCAGGTCCGCACCAGGCAGTGATGAACTTTTTCCCTGATGGCGCTTCATTTTCTCTGTTTTCCAGGTTAGTCTCAGCAACGTCCGTTTTAATAACAATTGTGGACGTACTATCTGACAAATGCAGTGCCAAGTTCTTTTCTAAGTTAGCTACACATCTTAGCTTTATAGATCCCTAACCCTGCCTACATCTACTGAAAAATCATTTTCTAAGTGGTCAGACTTATTTTTATCATATTCTTGGTTAGGATATTTTTCCTGAAAGTTATTTGATGGAACCAACTGAAGTGAGGTTCCATTTACATTACCGGCAGGCTCAGGGCTACAATCTGAGGAGGTAAACATTCACCCAATCCTCTATGGACCTGAAACACGTCCCTAGCTTCTAATGTCTCCATGGATGGCTGAATATAGTTTTGTCTAAAACTCATACTCAAGTGCATTAATCTCAACGGTGATTAGAAGTTCTCTGGTGGCTCCATATATTGTGAAAATAAAACTACAGGCAATATGCCACATAGTACATGGATGGAACTTGAGCTGCCAACATTCGTAATTTGCTATATTCAAGTCTTGCTGGCGGAAACTCAGGCAAGAATCCACAAATTCCATGCAAGTTTGCTAGATCTTCTAAATGAATCAAGGTTGAGAATATATATAGTTACTGAGAGGATCAGGATCTGCAGTATGTAGACATTCCCACCATTGAGCCTTTGAAGACAACTGCAATTTATCTGAAGCATGTCATTCTTAGTAGTGCACCCTGACGGACAGCAACAGTAGTGTGTTAGGTAAGTTATTCCCTTCACACTACATGTCTGGCCATTCCACCCGGAATAATTGCTATGCACCTGTGTGGAGATGGTGGATAAAGCTCCAGCACCCCTCCAACGCCATGTATGGGGAGGAAATATATTAACAAATCCGGGAATTCTTTGAAATATTACAACTGTTACACTGTACAATTAGCCCAATCCACAATAAATTTAAAAATAAAATAAAACGAACAAGAAAGGTAGCGGCTAATAATTAATCACATGTTAAACGAATCAATTATTCCTTATAAATGTAGTGCTCACCTGAGCAATCATTTCATAACAATTGTGATGTTTATCAGAGGCTAACATCATTGTATCCCTCCTGTGCTCCAGATTTAATTGGGTGAAATTAGACTAAAATGTTTCCAAACACTTCATTTTCCCAAGCATGTGCTGAATGGTGTTGCTGGTGGTATAGGGCAGAAGCATAACTGGACAAAGGAACTCGGCTTACTGGCTTCTAGTGACTAGATCCATTACAGTCCAGACAAACCTATTCTAAGCCGCCAAAGTGTCAGGTGTGAGTTTGGAGTATTACTGAAGATCCTAACTGGAATGCAATGGGTGGTGGTTGCATAGCCAACTATTGTCTTCTTGAAGCACCAGACATTGATGAGAGTGGGTGTGGTGATAAATAATTAGCATAAAAGGGCTACTGTCAATATCAATATGGGTTCCAGTGCACCACAGCTAACTCCATATTCTAAGGTCCATTTAAGAATCTTCTGAGGTGATACTTGTAAACATTTTAAAGTCGGAAGAGGAGGGAGAAGGAGCAGGGGGATTCTGGAATAAAAAGGAACTGAAAATAATATCAAGATTACAAAAGTGTGGTTAAAGGGAAAAAAGAATAAGGAAACTTTGATGTGACTGTTAATGCATGGCATACAGTTGAATGAGCCAAATATGTTTGTCGACACTTGACAAAGGGTGAGAGCTGTCTTAGATGCAGCCAATAGTTCAGATGATCTTGTGGCTTGCAAGAGCAGGACTCTATAAGAGTGGCATGAGTGATAGGGGGAGATATGGGCTTTTACAAGGTAAATAAATTCTGAATGCAAGAGAGTCATGAGTATTGAGGTGTACTGCGAGAGTTTGACTGTCCGTGACTAAATGTGCCTAGAATAAAACTAAGGTTACTGAGGACTATATGCTAAAGCTAAAGTGCATTAGAAAATCATAGAACGCAGCAATTCGGTTGGCAAAGACGCAATGCTTTGCAGAGCAAATCTCTGAACCCTCAGATTCACCCTTTTCCAGGCACTAAAAGAAATTACCTCGCCTAAGGCCTTAATAATACTTCAGCAATTTCCTGTAAAATGGTGTTATGCAGTACAGAAGTGTTTTATAGGCAAAGTCGAGGCAATCCCAGACTGTTCCAACTTCAGTAGTGGGACCTAGATGATGGTATTCAATAAGAAGCCAGAGTTAGAGGTGTTTGAGACAAAGAACTACCACCCGACCACAAATATCTCCTTGTTGCTGAAAGTCATAGAACAAGCATTTGCAATGCAACAGGTCTCGCATCTACGTGAGTTTGAGCTGTTGGCATTGTAAATGACAATGCCTTTTATTTATGTTTTGGTTTTGGAACATAAATAAAACACATTGTCATTTATAATGCCAATAGCTTAAACTCGAGTAAATGCGAGACCTATTGCATTGCAAATGCTTGTTTACAGTGTGTATATATAGCGCTCTGATACTTTCGGGTCAAGCTAGCGCTATATAAAACTTTAAAAATAAAAATAAAATAAATAAATGGTGAAAAGGAAAGTGGTGGTGAAACCTGGGGATTTGCAGTGTTTAAAGGCAGCCACTGATGCACTCAATATGTACAGCTGTGTCAAAAACTAACGCTCGCTGCGGGAGTCAGAGGGCTCAGCCAAGCGCGAAAAGCACTGAGGACACGGGAGGGTGGAGGGGCAGAGGGAGGGAGCCTGGCAGAGAGGGCGAGCAGACTGGGAGTGGGAGAGAGATGACAGTGTCCATAGGGGACGGACGAAAGTCATTAAGGATTTAGGTGAGGTCTGGAGACAAGAGAGGCCTGGAGAGAGAGAGAGGGTGGGGAGAGAACATGCTGGCAGGGGGAAGAGGCGGATATAAAGGCACTAGTAAGGAAGGGGAGGCGTCGGCGGGGGAAGCAGATGCTCAGAGAGGCATACAGGGCATAGTAGAGGCAGCGGTCACAACAAGAGGTACAAGAGGCCCGAAAAGGAAGGTGACGTAACGGCCAGGACTGCCGACTGTGGCGCTGGGGAACCAGATTCGAGTCTGGGCGTCCTCTGCTCAACATCCTGTGATTCCAAGCAAATTACTTAATCTCCCCCTTTCTATTAAAGAATGAATGTGTCCTTGTGTAACATAACTGATGATCATGTGCAAAAACAAGAAAAGAAAGGAGGCGGAAACATCATCAGGCGGTAGAACGGAAATGCTGAATCAGAAGAAAAGTTGGAAGCAGTGTACCGAGAAAGGAAACAACCAGGTGTAGTGGATAACAAGGAAATATGGATTGATTATGCAGAGGGAAGAGTAGGTTACTGGGTGCAGTGAAGGAGAGTAGGTAACGGGGTGCAGTGAAGGATCGAGGAAATGTTGGGGTGTAGAGAAACGTATGGGTACCATTTTAAAAGGCGCGTACAGTGTATGAAGACTGAGGTGGTGAACTTGCATGTAAAAGGAGGACACACAATGTGCAGCGGAAGGGTGGGTGGAGTGTCTATGGAAAAAAGACGCCAGGATCAGGGGGCAGGGTGGGGTGCAGAGGGAGGGTCCACTCATTGTGCAGCTGTGGCAGAGTGAGACTGAGAGTTGTGCTGCGCAGGGAGTGAAGAGGAGTGGGTGTGAAGAGCGCACGATGGGGAGCAGTGCAAATGGAGGGGCGGTGTTTCAGGGAGGTAGGGGCACAATGGGCCAGTCACGCAGGCTGCCAAATGCTGCGCGCGCCTGTGTGAAAGTGATCACGATCGCGATCACACATCAAAGCGGCCGTGCGGCCGCGAAAGTGAAAGCAAACGAGTGCTTTCAGGCCTCCAAATGGTGCGCGCGCCCGGCCGACGCACATGCACTGTATTTGGAGGCCTGAAAAGCCACTGTTTGCACTGCCAAAACTCGCTTACTATAAGTCTCGCCAGAGCAGCGCTAAAGCGCTGTCTCAGGCGAGACCTAAAAAGCTGTAATCAGGAACTTCAGGAGCATGTGGAGTCTAATTGTATCATTAGGGATAAACAGTCTGGACTTTGTTCAGGTAGAAGAACAGAGATGAATCTGATTGATGCTCAATTGCCCATCCATATCATAATTGACACTGGGGATCCTACCCTGCTGATGTTGTTGGACTTGACAGCAGCATTTCACAACGTAACCCACCCAATGCTCTTTGAAAGACTGGACAAATTAGCTGTGTTTGGAATGTGCCAACATTCATTTCAATCCTTCCTATGTGGAAGTGGATTTAGGGTGGAATCATGAAACATATCCGCCAAGGTGTGCTGCAGGGATCATGTCTGTCCCCTATTTTGTTTAATATGCTCATGCACTACCCTCATGAGTTACTTGCGAAATCGGCGCTTCATTTTTCGATCTATGCAATGGTACTCAGATTGTGATACAGCTCACAAATAACCTTGTAGATACTGCTAAGGGGGTGGAGTATTTGTGGCAATCCAGAGTTGGAAGAATAGTAGTTGAATGAGCCTTATGCCTCGAAGACAGAATTGTTGGTAATCAGCACTAATCACTGTTTGAAGGAGCATAGTGCTACCTAATTCTCCTTCATTGAGGTTGAGAAAAGGGAAAATCCCTTGAGTTATTTGTATTGAACAGCAGTCAGTCGCAAAAACCGGAGAATCATACAATATAGATGTACGACTGCCATCTTAACTTGCATAGAAAGACAGAATACAGGCCTAATATTGCAAGGGTATAAGTGGTTCCCAGATTGATTATGGCAACCTGCTACCCACAGACAAACTCCAGAAGAATGTTAATAACTCCTAGGTGCTTCAAGTTGGCTGTGGCTGACCTCTCTGGAATGGCACATATATCTGATGCTCTTAGGGAGTTGAATTGATTTCCTTTCAAAGAGTGTGTCATGTTTAAGATGCTCTATCTCACCCATGAGATATTTTATGGCAGTGCTCCAGAATAGCGCCTGGTTGGGTACTGACCTGCATGTGTATTAAGATCCGGCCAGTCGACTTTAGATCCCTCCAGCTGCCCCCTTTGAGGAACAGGCTTAAGACTTTATCACTTCAATAAACATGTTCTCCCACCACCAAAGGTGGTTTGCGCATTTGCTGTTTTGTGCATAATAAATGCAGCCCTGATTTTGTTGCGTGCCTGGTGGGGTTGGGCCAGCATGCCAAGATGGAGGGGGCGGAGGTGTAGACACTGTCCGGGTCTTAGATGAAGCATGTATCAGAAGGAAGAGTGGATCAGTGGTGTGACTGACAGGCAAGCAACATGGGCCACATTCTCCCCTTGTAAGTAGTAAACCACAGCCCAAGTGAGATCCAGAGGCCCTTCAAGCCGGTAGGCCCTGGTGCTATTGCACTGCGCATGCACAAGTGTAGACTTAGATGGTGACAATGTGTCTCTGTTGTGCCTCAGCAGCGCGTGCCCACCTGACCCTTATATCTGAGTTCCCCCTCACTGCACTAAAGCCGCTGGCCTTCACTAGGCGCACACAGCCTATGGTACATGGCACAGCAACAGTCACTCAGAATTGTTTACATTGTCCCTTTAAGGCTGTTGTTTGCTCAGTGGGGTACGTTTCTTTCAAATGCAAAACTCATTTTAAGAGTGTGTTTGAACAGTGAAATTGCCTGGTGTGTATTTTTTCTCATTTGTGAGCCCGGTTTTCTCTTTTATCTTTCAGCCTTCCCAGGTGGCACGTGCAATCCATTGCTGGTTCCATTAGTGAGTGAATGCATTCAAAGAGTAAACAGAAAGATATTCAAAGGTTGTATCAACACCAAAGGAAGGAATACATAACCTGATAAAACAGGCGCACCTCCCGCGCCGCCGAAACCTCCTAATGTATATTTGGCAGTAAACCAAATGCATCTAATTGGATTCACACAAAAAAAACCTAATCTACCCACACATGCACACGCTCACACACGCACACATGCGCAGATTTACTAAATCTTCACGCTGTTAACGAGTGAGGAAAATGATGTAAAGAGTCCAATGACGCATGAAATGATAGAAAGGTCAAGGTGAGCCTTAAGCCTACGATAGTTATTTCCTTCATGTGATAACGTAGACTCGTGCTTGATGATGCCACGGGACGAACACGCCTCTAGATTATTCGAAAGCCACCATGGCCGCCTTACAGACCTACAAAGCTGTGTCAAACCTTCCCTGCCGGTGCAAACGTCACACCGTTCACACATCACAACTAGGATATTTGTGAACTAGTGACAGCGCGTACTATTAGTACCTTTGTGTCCCTAATCTGTCGTTCATCTCATTGATGGGCTGTACCAAAAAGGTTCAAAACACAGGGGTGCTCTAATTAGGTCCGGTATGTGGCATAATCCATGCCAGACTTTCAAGATAGAAACACAAAATATATATGAAAGTCCAGTCAATCGGATGGAAACTCATTTCATTACATCGGCAACGGTTTACCTGAAAATATGGCATGGAGCCGGTCCTCCAGGGCCCTCGTGGGGCATCTTTGTTCGAATGGTATGCTCCATCACTTGATTAAAGAGTAATATGCCAAAGACTTACCGTCGGAGAACCGCAATTTCATTCTCGATGCTGCTTTCTTTTCCCTTAAGGGCTTTCTTAGGAATACATTTCACTGCAAACAACTTCCCGCTGGCCCTCTCTTGAGCCAAAACAACTTCGGAAAACGCACCCCTGCAGGAACAAAAACAATAAATAGCATCAGATGTGTCTGTTGGAGAAGGTACAGAATTACAGTCATGGACTGAGACAATCCCTCTCGTATTAAACATTTGTTAAGCTCTCCCTACATATCAGTTATGATCCATTGAATGCCCATGTTGTAATGTGTGTCTCGGTTATGTGTGATAACTCCCCGTAAGGATTACAATTAGCATCTGATTGTCTTTTAGTTCATATGGTAATGCAACATTTGGAAGCTAAGGAAATAAAGGAAAGCAACATATTTTTAACATAATACAAATTTTTGGGTTCAGGCACATGGCACGTCTACCTTCCAAAAAATGCACTGCTTAAAATGCCACCTAGTAGCAACAGTTTTCTAAAATTAGATTCAAAACAGTCATGAAAAGCAGAACTCTAAGCGCATTGTTACATAACAAATAGTAATCTATCATTGGTATGCGCCCAGAGCATTTAGGCGCTGGTTATACGTTGGGTGAGCAGTTTTCCCCAGCTGGATGCCTCTCTGCCCCATCACATCTGCCCCATTGTGGCGCATCTGCACTGGATCAAACTTTACTGACTGGAAAGTCAAGTGGAAACAAGTACTAAAATGGATGCCTGCTTGTGCCCGGGGTGGGGTGGGCTGGTGAAGTGCATGTCATGTGCCTCGGGGGCACTAGGTAGTGCGTGCTTCGATGGGAGCGTGAGAAAGAATAAAAGGCACATCGGAGATCACAGTGCGCTGAGCCCATGGCTCTTGGGCAGCGCTGTAATTTTAAAGCAAGGGTGTAGCTTTTGTTTTTATTTTGTTTTCCTGATTGTTGCTTGAGACGCTAAAAAGAAGTTCCACCAAGGCGGATGAACGCAGTACTTTGTCTATGGGAAACTGAGAAGAGAAACATACACGGAAGAGCAGGAAATAGAAAGCCTACAACCAATAGAATCGAAGAAAAGTAAAGTGACAAGCACAAGGAGCAATAAGAAGTGAAGCCGGGGAGTAAGTCCCTTTTAAGATATATAATACAATAGATTTCACAACCACAGCGCAAGTGCAGTGCAGGCTAAACCTAAAAATCACATGAGGATTGGGTAGGGGCTAAAGGCACTAGTATAGCCCGGCACCAGCCTGATCCCCTCCTGAGGCCCTGTGGAAGCTTCCCGTTCCCTGTCACCCTTCCTGCCCAGAATAGGCCCCCATCTCACATTTACCATCTGCTCATAGAAGATTGTAAATGTGGGCTGAATTATCCAAGGACTGTGCATGCTGGAAAAATCCAGGTCAATCTGAGTCCTCTTGTTATTCCTCATTTTGGGGACCATGCATTGGAAAACGCTGACTTTGGTGCTAGAGCTGCAGCCTTGCTAAGCGTGCTGTGTACACATTTCTAAAGTGGTAGGATCACAGTTCCTCATATTTCGACTATTGAACCAAGTGAAATCCATAAAAACAAAAGGCAACATTTTTAAAAACCTGGAGTACAATCATTAGCGACCCGTAATGCATTAGGGCCCTCTATAAAGGGTGCAAAATAAAGCATGTCCACATATTTATATCTGGAAGTAAAAAGGGCCAACTGAAATCTGTTGTCAGTCGAGGGGAGCCAGACATAACAGATCCATCCGACCCCTGGCTTGTCCTTTGGCTTCAGGGATCAGGAAGGCGGCAATGGGAGCAAGTAAACAGGGCTGGGTATGTGCTGTGGGCTTTCACTCTGGAACTCCGTAAGGATGATGTAACATGGAATGTTGGTGTATGAAATCCACAGTTGGATAAGGGCTGAGCACCATGCTGGGTGGTCCTGGTGGGGCTTTATTATTACTATACTATTGATCTACAATAAATACTCTTGAAACATCACAACCAGCCTGGAGTGATTACTACACACTCCTATGTCCTTCTTTGGTCTCCCCACCCCTTGGTTGTTGAAGGACTGCCAGTGGGACAAGGGTCCACACCTGTGATGACTTTGAAGGTCAGGGGTACATGATGTAACTTCATTACCCCAGGCACTTTAGTGAATCCAGAGGGAAAAGGTAAGTCAGAACCCCAACCGTAGCTTGGGTAAAAATATATATATTGTTTTACAGTTTCCCGTCCCCCGGCACCACGGGAATTCTGTACGGAACCTAAAAACAGCATTTGATTATGAAGAGACAACAGCATGGAGAGGCTATGGGATCACACATTACATTTGTGGTGGACGGTTTCCCGGTTAAACTAATCAGTGAATAGCTATTTCAACAGTATCATAAAAAACAAATTGTAAATCTTAAATTAAACATCATTAGAGAGGGTAAGGAGAACACACTACACAGTCCATTGTATTGATAGGAAAAGAGTAAAAAAAGTGCACAAATTGTCGTGCCCAGTCACCCCTCTTACCATAATGGTAGCACATGCAAATTGATTGACTACAACACATATACAGAAGCAGTTTCATATCAAAAGTTTAAGGAAAGCAGACCTTCATTCCCTATAACTCAACAAAAAACAAATACTAGACTGTACAGAAACAGGCAAAAGGGAGCATTCATGTTTTTGGATTCATGCTTTTAGGAAAGCTTAGCATGGTAGTCAAAAGGCCAACCCTGAAAAAAGTCATAAGATTAAGGTTATACTATGGTTAAGTCCTGCACACGTATGATTCAGACCACAAAGCAGCCGCGGTCCGTGTAGGTAACAGCGGTGGGGCCCAATAAGGGGGGATTTCGAGGGACGATGCAAGGGAAAATTAATTATTTATTTATTTTTCACTCGGCATCGTCCCTCGAAATCCCCTCTTACCCAGCCCCACCACCCCACCAATGTTACCTGCACGGACCGCAGCTGCCTCAAAGGGCATTTATTTGGGAGGAACACCCTGAAAGAAGGTTTCATGAGTTTAACACATTCCAGGTGGGGTTTGTTTGAAGAAAAGCAGGACATGCCTTGTCAATTTCTAATATATCAGATTGGCTATCAACGATCCTCCTGAAGTTGCGCCCGCTCAGTATATTATAAATATAATCATACCAAGGCATGCATCGAATTTCCTCCGGTTCCAGGATATCTGTTACAGTTAAGGTAGATCAAGAGGCATTATATATTTTCAGGATAATTGGGTATAAACAACCTTACGAACACGAGCAAAGCTCACAATTATCCAATGTGTTCTGAGAGACTTGGTACGAATAATCTCAGTGGGCTTTGTCCTACTCAATCTGGATTAAAAGACTACTCCCAAATAAAAACATAATTCACTCTCTCCAGATTGGCATTTCTCACCCAGAGAATTTTATGGCTTTATTCAGACTTATCAATATCAATGGGGAGTGGATCAGAGGTCCTGAAAGAACCAGGGTTAGCAACAGCAATGCTGTTAAGAAACCCTCAATCACGTGTTGATTCGTAGGTGGAAATTGGCGGACCTAGAGTGTGTGTGGGAGGCTCTATTATTTGGAAGGGACTCCCTCGTGAGGTGGGTGAATATAGTTCTTCACCAGCCAGTCTGGGTTCAATTGGAACCTTAATTATTCTTTTTTCGAGGGTTACTTCTGGTGTGGTGAGTAGTGCACGCTCTTTTCGGCGGCGGTAAGTGACTTGTTCTGTCACTGCTTCTCTCAACCCGGTTGAGAGAAGCAGTGACAGAACAAGTCACTTACCGCCGCTCTAGGTCCTGATGAAAGCCTATATGACCCTCCGGGGCATGTTACAAGGCTGAAACATGTCGACCTTACTTTCGGACACAATATGAGAGTGCACCAGACCCTAAATAATCTGATCTGTGCACACACATACACCCCTTTTTAAACTGAACTCGTACCCAGGTTTAATAAAGTTTCAAACTGGTGTTTCGAGTCTATTTTAACTCCTTTGATTATCACCTCACATTTCACTACTCACTGAGCACTATTCTCTGATCACAACTGAAATAACCAGAGGTATCACCTCCGGGTGGAGGAAGCACACGATTAACCCGATGATGATGCTGTCACGCTGTCAAACAAAAGGCGGATTATCGAACATACCGCCAATTTCCACCTACGAATCAACACGTGATTGAGGGTTTCTTAACAGCATTGCTGTTGCTAACCCTGGTTCTTTCAGGACCTGTGATCCACTCCCCATTGATATTGAAACGTCTTAGGTAAAGAAGCTGAGTGGGTCATACCCCTTCTTTCTCCCTCCTTTTGATTTATACAAATTTATTCAGACTTACCCAGGAACATAATCTTTATTTTGAAAAAAAATGTTTTTTTTACCCTCAAGGAATTCCTGAAAATCAAAACTTGTCAAACAACCTTGGCAGCCTAAAGGGTATCAGGGAAATAGGAATAGCATCATCCACCTAGAGTAGTAAAGGCAATGGTCGACTGCCAGCAACACAGATAATCTGAAACAATATTGGAAATTATATATCCAATCTGTTGATGTATTGGTTGAATAAAAGAGAGCCCACACGCACACCCGTTGAACAACCATCACAGAATTGAAAAGCACACTCAAATAACAGAATCGAAACCATATTGCATGGTGGCCTATAGATGATTGTAAGCCTTTTACAGCATAACCACAATATCAGAGTCCACCCCAGAACAAGCATGGGACAGGTCTATGATGCTAGATATATGCCCATCTGAACAATAGTAGTGGGGCCCGAATTTCCCAACATGCTTATATAGTTGAATCAAATAAAGGAAAACACCATCACCAGCATAGTTGCTATAGTATTTAACAGCAATCATTTGCAATGCCAATAGGTCTGGCTTTTAAAGCATGTTGTATGGTAATATGAATCATTAGAAGTATATAGAATGGGAATAAATAGGTATTTGTGTGGAAGCAAAGAACTGTGGAATGATATTTGTGTAGGTTAGAAGGTCAATTGCACTGTTGAGCCAGACCCAAAAATCCATTTAAGTTAATGACTGTTCTCCTTCCATCTGTACTGCCTGAATGGATTGTCGCAGAGCATTCCACATTTTAGTGGCCAAATGAAAGAAGGATCGGCCTCCCAAACGGTTGTGCTGAACTAGGGGAACCATAAGCAACAACTGATTGAAAGATCTTAAAGATCTCGAAGGAATATAATGATTAATTCTCCTTCTAAGATAAACAGGTCCATTTTTAATGAAAGGCACAGAATATAAGAAGCAAGCATGTATAAGAAATACGCTTGCATACTGACAGGAGGTGAAACGGCCTTAAGTGTGCTGAGATAGGGTCTCAGATAGAAATATTGAGAAGCAGCTGAGCAGCAGCAATCTGAACCAGCTGGAGACACTGGAAAAGGTTTTATGGAAGTCCTAGATAGAAATGTTTATATAATTCAGGTGGGAGCTGTACTACTGTTTTTCTGGCGCAATTCGGGGACCAGGCTCAAGAACATTTTAAAGCTTTCTAAAATAGAAAAGCAGGTACCAGAGACAGCCTTCACCTCTGGGGGAAAGAGAGTTACTTATCAAATCTGATTCCCCAGATTCCTACAACACTGGAGAAGGAAGAGCACCCAGTTCCAGAGGCAAGCCAGGCATCAGACCTAAGGGTGGGGCAGCAGCGGAAAAGTATACCTTCCGTTTTAGCAGCATTCAGCTTTAAGCCACTCTGCCACATCCAAGCTGCTACTCGCAACAGGCAGAATTGAAAAGACTGGTGTACTTTACAGTTATCCTCTGGAAAAGACAGCAGAAACTGAGCATCGTCTGTATAGGACACCATCGAAAACCCCAAAGGTTGGTCAATATCCTCCAGTGGCCCATATTAAAACGAGTGGGGCTGACAGTAGACCCCTGAGGAACATCAAATGGAGGATACTCAGATGAAGAAGCAAATAACGTTGATTCAGTACTATTACAAGGTCTGAAATAAACTGCGAATCATGAAGAAGATTATTATAATCTAGAAAATGGCTGAGCTGGCAATTCACAGCTTTTTCCAGGATATTAGAAAGAGCCGGGAGCAGGCAAATAAACCTATAGTTGGAATAGACCTTTGGATCGACAGGTGGCTTTCTTAGGAGGGGTAGTAAGTGAGGATGTTTCGAGGTCTTAGGAACCATCGCCTGAAAAAGATAGTTGTTCAACAAGATAATAATTAAAGGATTGATAATATGCCCAACATTAGATAGACTAACCGGGGGGGGGGACATGGATCCGAGGGACAACCAAAATGGCAATTCGAGATGGCTAATGCCAAGTCACTTAATGAGAAGAAATGAAAAGAGGTTACTGAAGAGCCAGAAAGACTCAATCGGTGGGCATGGCTCACTGATCGGAGCAGGAGAGTCCGCCACCTGAAACTTGCTGTAAATGTTTTCACTTTTTTTCCTAAAAAAAGTGAGAGATTCTAGCAAAGCTCCTTCAAGGCTGGAATAGTCCGAGATCAGGCTTTAGGGGACAAAAATGAATTCATAATTTAAAAAAATCTCTTTTGGCATATTTGAAGCTGCTGTGGTTTGATTAGCAAAATATTCAGAACGAGACTTACGGATAGCCTCATGTCAATCTCATTGGCCCGGTAATCCTTCCTCCACTGCCGCTGTAGCTGCTTACAACTGGATTTAATATAAGCAAGTGCTGGAGTAAAGCAACGGGAAGAAAGGCGAGATCTGGCTGTAGATTTTACTTCTAAGCAGAGCAATCACATCTATCACCGAGCTCAGCCAATTTCGAAAGAAAAAGGGGGCATGATCCAAAAGCATCACACAGTTGCAGAACATGACTGGAAAGGTTGAATGCCAAATTGAATTCATTTATTTTATACCAAGGTCGAGAGCTGTGCAGGCTGGGTGCCAAGGAGGTAGACTTGCCTGGAAGGGTAAATTCCAAAGGAAAGTGAAAATGATCAGACCATGTTAGAGGCCTTGGAGTGTCTGTGTGAAGGTCGGGCAAATTGGTAAAGATTAAATCCAGTGGGTGTCCAGCGTCATGAGTGGGACCACAAACTTTCTCAATCAGATTCAGGGAGACAATTGCCTCAATGATCTCAGAATGACCAAGTCCAAGCTCAACATGACATGAATGTTAAGATAACCCTTCACAGTAAAATTGGCAAATTAAAGGCTACGTAATACAATTTCATCTAAGAGCAAATAAAAAACATTCTTAGTCAGCATAGGGAGGAGGTTTATATATGAATGCACAAGAAAAATAAAAATTAGTTGAAAGTTTAAAACAAAAAAATTAAGCCCTCGTAGAGAGAGGAGTACAGATATGTGAAGGATGTACATATGTACTCAGAGCAAAAAATAATTGCAATGTCACCCCGTTTCCTATTCGGTCCATCAAGGTGCTGAATACAAAAACTGGGGGCTACCCCTAACGCAATGTCTGGGTGAGAAGTGCCCAAAAGCCAGGTTTTAGTAGGAAAAACAATATCCCAATTATTAGAAGAGATCAAATCATGGATATTTAATGCATGCTTCGGGAGAGACCATACATTAGTTAAACCAGCCTTAAACGTTTGCTCAAGAAGCTCAGCTGAACACACCGTATTGTGTACCCCCGGTAAGTAATTCCTTCCTGGGGAGAAGAAAGAAAAATCATTCGAGAACAGCATAGCAGGCGGGAAATGGGTCCATAGAGAGAGCGAACTTTTAGGAGATGATTACAGGGTTGAATTTTATTTAAAGCTTTCAATTGACTAGAATTATAAATTACTTTACCACTAGCTGGAGGACTGATGGCTAAACCACTCCATGGCTGGCGCTGGCTGCTAAACGTGGACCAGCACAGATGGGCTTGCCTTTGACATGCCAGTGGCATGTTTGCTGCTCGCATCCACAACATTATGCAGATTAAATAGGCTGCAAATGGAAAGAGGCCCGCCCAATTGAAAAACTAGAGCGCCACAACCACAAAATGGCAGCTCAGAAATGTCTCAACCAAAAAAACATAAACAGTGAAGAGTAACTGCTACCCACGTCCCCCGGTGGCAACAAGAGTCCTCAAAAATCAAAAGTTAGAATCTCATTAAAATTCCAATTAGTCATAACACAACCGTTTTTAAAATTACAGTCTCATTTAAACACACTGATCACACAGCTTCACTGTCGCTGTGCATCAGTGGAAGTGTGGAAATTAAATGGGCTGTAAAGGGGAAAGAGGCCCATCCTACTCTAAAAACTAGGGTGCCACAATCACAAAATGGCAGCTAAAAAATGCCCCAACCAACAAAAAATAAGTAGTGAAGCTTTCCTGTTACCTGTTTCCCCCTGTGACAACAAGAGTCCCCAAAAATTAAAAGTTAAAATCCTGTTAAAATTCCAATTCATCAGAAGATCACCGTTTTTTAAATTACATGATCATTTGACAAACCGATCACAAACTTTGCAAGATAAATGAAGAGCTACCCAAATCAATAAGCCCCCAGATGGATGACCTCTTTTTGAAGAGTTTGCCTTGATATCAAAAGGTAAACAACAAATCAAATAAGAGGAATTGATGGCTAAGGATTCTTGCAGCCTGACTGTAAAATATTTTGAAATTAATTCCAGCCAATCAAAAGCAGACATTCTGTCTGACTTCCTATCACAACCCATAATAAAAGAGTCAGGCAATGCAGAGGAGGCTCAATGATGCTGGCTATGTTATGAGTGCTACAGCCAATACTAGAAACATTATCATTTATTCATAAAGGAGAATCACAACCCAAATTGTCAGAGAGCTGACGGTGTGCCTCCTGGGTATTGAATAAACAATATCGAAGCCACAGAATATTATTATTATTTTTAATGCAGCTTGTAGAGCGCACGGCTACTCCAACGGAGGTGTCCCGGCGCTAGTAGTGCAGATGACCTAGGCGTGGAATCAGGAGAGCAGGGAGCTTTAGGGAAGTACAAAAAGCCATGTTTTTAAGGCTTTTTTTAAACAGGGATTCCGAATTGGTCTTCCTTGAATGTTCAGGCATAGAGTTCCAGAGTGTCGCGGTTTTAACCGTAAAGGCCCGGCCACCAATCCTGGCCTTCGCAAATCGTGGAATGACCAGAAGTTTCTGGTCATTCGATCTGAGTACTCTGGAGCATATTATCAAGCAAGGCATTAAAATGATCGCCGCTTTAGCAGCAGAAAACTGCCGCTAAAACGGCGATAATGAGCTTGATAATATGCTGCAGAGAATTCCAATAGAAGCCCATGTTGACACCAGAACATGGGCTTCTATGGGAAGTCTCAAGGGCATATTCTCAAGCCCATTATCGCTGCTTTAGCGGCAGTTTTCTGCCGCTAAAGCCGTGATAATTTTAACGCTGTTTCTTGATAATATGCCCCTCTGTTCTTACTATATTTTTGAAGTCTATGCCCCAAATACTGCGGACCAGTGTCATTCACTGCTCTAAGGGCCAAAGTGAGTGCTTTATATTCAATTCTTCTTTCCACAGGCAGCTATGTATCCATGCTTTTCATATATCTTCAAAGTATGTAGATGTGGAGTTAGGAAGAGTAAATCCATATATCCCTAACTGTACCTATCTTTCGGTATTTTGTTCCATGATATTAGTAAGACACAATATTGTTGTTGTCGATATTCAGTAGTACAATCAGTGCTGAACATTAGTAATGATAGAAATACAAGTGGCTATGGGGTATTGGGATTCCAAAGCCAAATTGTGTTTGTAATAGATTTACTTTGTAACTGTGTGCATTCTATAGAGCATGTGTAGGGTTCCCTGTCCTAAACACTTGTAGACAATCATAGAAAGAATGCTAATACCATAATAACAACAAGCTAATCACTTTTTACAACAAATGTCATCAAGAAATTGGCTTGACCAATAACAAAGTTGTGATTTTCTCGACAGGACTTACTTTTCTTTTTACATTTGGTGAGTTAATCTTTAACAGCAGACAAAAGCGAACACATGTGTTGCCTCCTTTGGCTCACAGCCTGGGGCTTTTTCAAGGATTTTAAGGATGTTTATTATTATTATGTAACACTTTTAGAGACATACATATACACAGGCTTGATATATATGTTCACATGCTTACTGAGGTGACACATGGTATCTTGAGGTGAACTGCACTCTGGGGTGGCACAATACATGTGACTGGAAAATTATAGAAACTCGTGTGCACGTCAACATGTGCAAGCAGACACAACACAACACCCATTAAAGATGGTAAAGGACATGGACCACCTAAAGCCAAGGCCTTTAGAGAAAGAAAGGTCTGTACTGGCAATCTGTTTGTTTAGAGAACCCACATCTTTTTTTTTTTTTTAAAAAAGGTTTTAATAGATGAAACGTTAAAAATGTCCTTTTTATCTTGGCCAAGCCCTGGTGGCAATGACACCTTATGTTTCATCATCCAAGTGAAGAGAACTAAGAGGCACCAGAAGACACCTGTATCCTGGTGATAAGGGGAGGAGCCCAGCCCAGACTCTTTCAAACACTGACAAGCCTGTAGGTGTGGCCAGGCTGTGCCCATTCCCAGGAAAATCTCTATATAAAATGCCCCTCCCCTAGCTGGAATTAGAATGGGAGCCCAGTGCTTATAAGTCCAGGTTCCTCTGGAATATGTACTCCCCACATAAGCTAGTTGAGAGAGAAGGGGTGTGAAGCAGCTGCACATGGTTCTCAAGTGAGAGCAGGGAGCACAACACTGTCTCTTGCGGCGTTTTAGAATCTGGGCAGAGTGCTTCAGAGTGCTACATTTTCAAGACCCAGAGGCTTGTCCCTCATGCTTAACTACTCCTTTGTAGAGCAGTAGTGCCCCCCATGCAGATTCACAGACAGAAAATGACCTTGTAGAATCCTCTCAATCCAAACTGTGATGGCTGCCTGTGGTGCCAGGCTTTTGTATGTTTCCTCACCGTACTCGCATGCAAATGGTCATGAAAACCTACATTGGCGGTAGGGAGCAGTAGGGCACATAGGGGTTTTTATATTTCTGAAAAATACTCGTTGGCAATGTGAGGGAAATGTACACATTTTTCACATTCTTTGATTTATCTCATCCAATGTAGTTAAGCACTAGTTTTGCATAGCAAAATTACGTTCCCCAGCTTTTACTCTCTTATTTCAGGGCATTCAGAAAGATAAATAGCTATTGGTATAAAGGTAGCGACAACTGTGTAGGATTCTCAGAATAGTATGAACCTTCAGGCTGGTCCACTGTCCTATGATATGATAGAAAGGCAAGTGGAGTAGCAATTTCCTAGTTGTGAAAGACACAAATGAGACCCTGTCCTCAGATACTACTCCCATCTCCCAGAATACTAGTATTTAGCAAGTCAGCTACCCTTGGGACACAGCATTAACGGACTATATTCCCAGTTTTGCTCTGCTCACGAACTACAGTTGTAAAGGGATCATACTGAGACTGTATGGCTGTGGTGAATTGTGAGTGATGTACAGCAACACACGCCTACCCAAGGAAGCCTCTGATCTACTTGCATAGCTTTCTTGGAGAATATTTTATGTGAATTCCTGTCATACCAAGATCCTAGAATAGTTATCAACTTGGAAATGGTCTCTGAGTAAAGAGGTGATACTCTCAACTTCATTTGAATCTGGTCCTCTCTTTACCAGGGAATAAATATCAGGCTGTGAACATGTTCTCTGTACTCTAGGATTTCACAAATAATTTCAGGAGCACGAGTTCCACGAGTTCTCACAAGCCTAAATATTTACAAAATTAAAACTGTAACTGATGAGCCCTTCTGAATAGATAAATGTAATGCATAGGTGTGTTTGCTGATTCTATTCTCTTTTCTCTCCATATGATTTTTTTACTCTTAAAGAAACCTCTTCCCTTAATTTCTACCATTGGACTTGGCCCTGTCTGCAGGGTCACATTCATACTTCTTGCCTTCATCCATCCTGGTTTCTAAATTAGTTTTTGTTGGCATTAGGAGTGTGTGCACTTGGCCACTGCTAACCAGTGCTAACAACCTTGTGGTCGTACCATAAAACATGGTAATATTGGCAAACGCCTGATTCGCACATTTAATTTACTTGTGAGTCCCTAGGAAAGTGGAACTATATGTACCCAGGGCCTGTAAATTAAATGCTACTAGTGGAAGTGCAGCACTCTGTGTGCCACCATTAAAGTAGCCCAATACAATTTGTCTCAGGCCTGCCATTGCAGCCTATAGAGCAATTTTAAACTGCCATTTCGACCTGGCAAAATAAACCTGCCACCAGGCCTAATCCTTCCTTTTTAATACATATTAGTCAACCCTGAAGTAGGCCCTAAATAGCCCAAACGGAAGGGTACATTGTATTGAAAAAGTAAGGCATGTATTTTGAAGATTTACATCTCCTGGTAGTGAAAAACTCCTAAACTAGCTTTTCTCTACTGTAAGGCCTGCCTCTGCCATAGACTAACATTAGGTACTTTTTTGCATTTTATAAGCGCTAACATTTGATTGGGAGCAGGTAGAACATTCATGTTTAGACTCAAATTCATTGTAATTTAAAATCCTCTTTAATGGTAAAGTCAGATCTTAAGGCACAATTCTAAAAATTTCGCTTTCAGAAAGCTGGCATTTTCCTGCCCTAACCATTTTTGTGCCCTGTCAGAGTACTGGGTGACATGGCTGTGAATGGCAAAGCTGTCCGGCTTTGTGTATTCCTCCCAGGAAGTAAGACAAAGGGGACTAGGTGTTGGCAGGATGGGTCATCCTGCCTGGATTGCTGGGGTGTGCTGTTCCCTACCCCACTTACATTTCAAAGTGGTGGCTTCAGTACACACACAAAAGAACCTGAGACTAGTCTTTTGTCAACCCAGAGTTCTTGGAGACTTGAGAGAGGAAGGAATGAACTTTCCAAAACCAGATATGGGGGTAACCTAGAAGATTGCCCCACTCAAAGGCTGGCACCAGGTACAAATGTTGGACCCTCAGAGCAACTCTTCAGTACATTCCCGAACCAGCAGATATTACAGAAGAAGAACTGCCTTGTTCTCCAGAGGACTGCTCTGCTGCTTGAAGCCTGCCATGTTCCCCAGAGGACCGCCCTACTGCTTGAGGCCTGCCTTGTCCTAACCATTTTTGTGCCTCTGCCAGTGTCCTGGGTCACATGATGGTGAACAGCTTAGCTGTTGGGCTTTGTGTATTTCTCCCTGACAGTAAGACAAAGGGGACTGGATGTTGGCAGGATGGGCCAACCTGCCTGGATTGCGTGGGTGAAGTGTTCCATGTCCCACTTACGTAAAGCCACCCTGCATGGGTTTACATGTGCTCATAAATCTCACCCCATTTCACGTGACACGTTGCGTGTTAGGGGCGTGACATGGGTGTTGCTGTGGGTGTTCCCACGCAACACCCATGTCCACTGATGCATTTCCAGATTTAGGAGCAATCGCAAATCTGGAAATGCATCAGCATGCTATGCCACCCCCAGGGGTGGCGTAGGGAGGCGCAACGAGGAGAAATGTTTTCATTTCTCCTAGTTTTTTCCTCTTTCAATGCGTGCTGCTTTCTACAGCATTGGAAGAGGAAATCACCTCAAGTGATTGTTTTTGTGCAGGAAGGTGCCTCTTCCTGCACAAAAACAATCTCCCCACGACGCAGGCACCCTTGCACCATGATGCAAGGGTGCCTGCGCCGGCGCATGGCAGCAGTGTGTGCACCAGCACAGGGAAAGGCACAGAGATGCGACATGTTGCTGTAAATATGTTGCATCCCTGTGTCTGGAAACTAGTGCAGTGTGGTGCAGCAAACTAACTTGCGACACGGCGCTGCGTTAGTTTCCCAGAAATCAGCCCCTTATTGTGTACTACACTTACCCTGACTAGGATTGTGGTTCCTGCCTGGATAGGGTGCATACCTCTGCCAACCAGAAACCCAATTTCTAACACCTATGCACTCTTTTTCTGTTATGTTGTGCAATAGTTGTGGTTCACAAAATATTAATAAGGGGTTTAGTGAGAAAGGAACTGGGGATGTTTTTTTCTGCAGCTATTTCAGAATAATATTTTATGGACTCTTTTTAGATTGGTTGTTGCATTTGTTTGCAAAAATCCAATGTTTTGTTTATGGCTTATTATAAGGGTTTGGGTTATGGCTATTTGTAAAGACAGGGTAAGGTTTCCTTATTTTTAAAAATTAATCTCATGCAACTTCATTTAATTTACATAAAAAAACAATAAATAATAATATATTTTTCATAGTTTGAGGTGAGAGTTAGAAACACTAGCTCTAGGGTGAAAATAAAGGTATAAATGACTTTTAAAATGTATTCTAATTGAAAATAATAAAAATAATACTAAAATAACGGAATATTCACATTCAGTGAGGCAATAGTAATTTAATATGAAAAATAGGCTGAAGTAGTAATGGGAAACTAGAGGTAATAGCAACATATCCCAAGGTATACATTTGTGCCAGCCTGAAAATGGACACTTTGAAAGTGTGAACCCATTTCAAGCACTCAGATTTGATACTACTGTGTGAGTCGTGAACTCGCAGCAGAAATAAAGGGTGGACAGACATAGTTGAAGGCGGAGTGCATTTATATTTTGCAAGAAGTGGCCCAGCGATGAGTGGGCACAAATGTGTCTCTCCACCCATGCTTGCGTGCAGGAATTCGGACTAAATCACCTGTTTCAAGGCAAGGCCACTACAGGAACCGAGTACAAGGACCATTGAAGGCTTCATTCATCACCACTAATGGAACAAAATGTTTGCATGAACAAAGGAGCCCCGCGTTTAGTAAGGGCAAAGTAAGATTAATGATTGCCCTCACTTTACAGGGCTTTGTGGCCGTGCAGCGAAGAGTCCCCTGCACGGCTCGCTTCAGCCCAAAGCTGGTCGTGTTTTGTTATAACTCCAACCTCGGTGGAGGTGAGGCAGGTCTCGAACCTTAAGGGCTCTTCCAGGAAGTCCTAAGGTATTGGTTAGCAAACATGCTACATATTAAGCTTAACTGCTGCTGAACGTCACAAAAAAGCAAACAGCTTCAATACAATACACTTGTTGAAAATAATGGGATGAGTGTAGAAGCTGTTTCACTATAAAATATACAATTCACTTGTAAGACCATGATGTGATTACTCACGTGGATGCAAACGCTGGGAGACTGCATCTACCAGCATGCAATGCAGTTGCTACATACTATAGCAAAGATGAACACATATAACCAAACACCCAGCGAGCGCTGCAGGCGAAGAACTACAATACTTGCCATCATGTCCCCACCCTGAAGAAGTGTATGAGCTTGAAAGCACTTTATGAAAATGAAATTCTTTTGTAGGCCCAGAATTAGAGAGGAAAAGAGCTGCTTTGGGCACTTACGTGCATTTTAATTGAACCTACACAGCCCTTCAGTCTTGTTCTTTGGTGGGTCTGTCTTTGCTGAGAGGACAGCAGAACTTGTCTGGAGAATCTACTGCTCTATAGCCAGCGAGGAGCTCAACATTCTTACATTGACATTTGGTTCACTCTCAGCGGAAAGGCCCATCAACGGCACTTGCTTACAGTAATGCACTGTTGTTTCCTCTCTGTATATAGGTTAAAAGAAGTCCTAATTGTTTATTACATCTGGGAGGGTTTCTAGAGTGAGCTTATTTTATGTAGTGTAGTTTCTAAGGCCTGATTAATGTATATACATGTATCTTGTTTAGTGAAAGCCCCTTTTAACCAAGCGTATTGCCTGGATCTTTTCCAGGGCATTGATGTGTCCACTTGGGTCAGTGCATTATTATGCCATATGTAACTCAGCGCTGAAGGGGTGGGAGACAGCAACTGTACCTGCATGTAAATCCCATACACAGGAACTGTTACCTCAGTTGGGCTGTGGCAGGCGGCTATAACACAGGTAAACCCAGCCTTGCAGCCAGATGTTCAGAAACCTCTGCTCAGAACTGGAATGAAATGGAAGGCAGACTGAGGTGATGGCTTTACGATTAACCAATAGGACCAACACCCTTGCATTGATTCACGCAATCACCACCGATCCTAGGTTCTGATTAACAAAGTTTAGTTTCATTCGCCGGATGTACGTCACCCCTGTAATGCACACGATATACCCCACAAAGTCTCAGAATAGCCCCCCAAGTGCCATCAAATCGATGCTACGTAATATCACTTGACATGTTCTTTAGTTTCCTACTACTGTACACGATAGCTGACTGTTAGCATGTAGGCTTCCAATTAGAACTACAGAATAGCCCACAAATTTGCCTCTTGGGGATGGGCGCTAGAAAATATTTTAAAAAGCAAAAATGAAGTAGAAATGTATACACTCTCATGTTAACTCAGAGGCATTTGTCATTGGCTGAGCCCTCAAGCTCCCTAGCCCTCCAGCTGAAGAAAAGACAGGAGATCAGAATGAAAATGACGAGATGAGAGAGAAACTGGAGAAAGATCTGAAATTGCGACAGTCGTTTTCTAAAAAAAACTAACATTTCTGCCAGATGAACACTAACCTTGAACGATATAAGCTCCTCGGAGTAAAATGAATGTACATGTAGTATTTTGTGAAACCCCCAACTGTAACCAGGAGACTAAATGGTAGCTTTTATTAGTATATTGAATCCTACATGTTGTGAAACTTTATACATGCAATGTTCAAGATTATTTGTTCTTTTTTTCTTATTCGGATCCTATCTCCCCACAGGCATGTATAAGTTCATTGTACTTCATAATTTGTGACATGCTGTATGCATAAGTTCGATAAAAACATCTAATGCCCAAAAACGTGATTTGTGCTGCACCACACCGGAGATGGAGAGTTAATTGCAAATATACCTTGCAAAGGTGCTGTGAATAGTCACAATTTTTGGTCTGACTAGGACCACTCTCAAATGAAGCATTGTGTATTTGTGCAAATGAGAATAACGAATCATAGTTCTAACTTGGAAAAATAAATCTCATTTAGAATTAACATGAGGTTGATCACCTATCGCTGCATTCATCCACTGAGGCTTAATATTGGCCTAATCCTCGAATCAGTACAGATGGTAAGAATGTATACGTAGTTTGAGAAAGGTGTGGGTTGGATTGAGACTCCCCCTTGGTTAACTGAATTAACACAAAATGCATTTGTAGGCAGTTAAGTGCCAGCATCTTCTGTTCAAATGTGACAGAGAAGTGATTTAGGATTTGGTTGCTAGGATGCCCACCTCACTTATTGTGCAGCCACTTCCTAGTGTGTTGCTGTGTGGAACTCCTGTAGGAGAAATCTTTACAGAGGTAGAATACCTGTATTTCCTAAAAAAAAACACGAAATATGGAAACCTTTTAAAGACCCTGTGAAAAAATTGTTTTGCCATGACTCACAGCTTTTCCATTGCCCACTGTTTAATCAAAATTCTAAAACAGAACATGAACATTTTAATTCTAATCAGTGCCCAACAGCTTCAAGAATCAATCCCTTTGCTTGTGTTTAAAAAAGTTCCAGGGTGGGCCAAGTCCCAGGGGCTTATGTGATAGTATGTGGGGGGCCACTAGTCCCCCCCCCCCGCAGCCGAGAGGCCACCACCTCCCTGGGGCAAGTAACTATAGGAATGTGGGGGGCCCGTGCGTCCCACCACAGACCCATGGACCACCACCTCTCCAGGGCAATGAACTAAAGGAATGCAAGGGGCTGTGCAGCATCCCCACAGCCCCGGGGATCTCCACCTCCCTGGGGCAATGAGCTATTGAAGTGTGTGGGGCCCACCCAGCCTACCCACAGCTCCGGGGACTGCCACCTTCCTGGGTCAATTATCATAGAAATGCAGGGGGCCACTGTGGCCCCCCACAGCCCTATGGAACGCCACCTTCCCAGAGCAATTAGCATAGAAATGCAGGGGCCTAATTGCCCCCCCCTGCAGCCCCAGGGACTGTCACCTCCCCAGGGCTCAAATAATAAAATGGAGGGGGTCTGTTGGGGAACCCCGGTCCCTGGGCACCACCACTTCCCCAGGGCTGAAGTAAACATTGGAGTGGGGCTGCATGGCCCACCTCCTGGAGCCAAAGATGGCCCTGTAGAAGGCACCCCCCCTGGACATAGCTGCTTGCTATGGCTCGGCAGTAGCTTCCCGCACCCGCCAAGCCATAGCAAACTGTTCTGCTTTGAGAAAGCAAGAGCATTTTGCTCTCACTTTCTCAAAGTGGAGCACAATTGCTTTTACAAACAGGGAGCTGCATTTTAGCAGCTTCCTTTGTGTAAAAGCAATGCTGACTCCCCCAGGAAGCGTGGAGCCAACAGGGATCATGGGGGCCTTCTGGGTCCCCCACGGTCCCCATCTTTGGGGAGTGGGTTTCCTGGTTGGGGCCAGGGCACCCACGTTAGAGGCCGGGGTCCAAGGGATGGGGTCCCCAAGGCCAAATTGGTTCAGGAGGGGGGCCGTGCTCCCCCTTCTAAAAATCATAATTAAAAAAAGGGCAGGCCCAGCAGGATGGGGCCCCAGGGCCACAATCGGCACAGGAGGGAGGGCCGCAAGGCCCCCCTCCCTTTTAGTTTTTAAAAACATATATAAATTAAAGGTGGTATGTGGTCCCTGGGGCCCAAATTGACTAAGGGAACAGGGACCACGTAGCCCTCCTCCAGTAAAAATGAAAATAAAAAAATGCGGGACTGGCATTTTGCCGGATGCCCAGCCTCTTTTCTTCACTACTCTTCAAACGCACATCCTGGTGCACTGCTGGTGTGGGGATTAAACCCCCTTGAATGCTGAGGGTCGTGGGGGCCAGGAACCCTTCTGTTACCTCCAGTAAGTCCCAGACAGCCTGATTGCTGAGAGGTCTTTGTAGGACACCCCCCCTTTCTCTATCACTCTGCAAACGTGCCTTCTGGTGCACTACTGGTTGGGGAATGAAGTTCTCTTTACTCCTGAGGGTCCTTGGAGGCCAACTACCCCTCCTGTTATCTCCAGTAAGTCCCACACATCAGGATAGCTGAGAGGTTGTTAGTGGCCATGCAACCATTTCACTAACACTCTGCAAATTTGCCTCCTGGCATACTACTAGTTGGGAGATGAAGTCCCCATGGCTGCTGAGGATCCTTGGGGTAAAACAATCCCTTCTGTCACCATACAGCCACTTATATAGCCACTCACTCACTAATACAGCCACTGACATATCCACTCATACAGCCACTCACATACTGAGTCAGTCACCCATAGAGCTACTCACATACCTACTTACTCACCCATACAATCACACAGCCACTTATGCACCCATACAGATACACACACCCACTCACTTACTCATACAGATACTAACACACACTCACTCACCTATGCAGTCACTGACACAAGCACACACTACCCCCTACAGTCACTCATATACCCCATCACTCACCTATACTGCCTTTCACATACCCAGTTACTCACCCATATACCACTGACACATTCACTCACTCACCCACACAGTGATACACACACACACATGCACCCATACAGCCCCCTCACATAATCACTCACTAACCCATATAGCCACTGACTCAACCACTCACCTATCCATACAGACAGTCAAACACATCCTCACACACCCACACAGACACTCGGGCACCCATACAGCCACTTAGACACTAACTAACAGACTTATACAGACATTCACACAACCAGTCACTCACCCATACATTCACTGAAACAACTAATCTCTCACTTATACAGTTAGTCATTCCCCCACTGAATCATACATATAGGCACTCATACGGGGAAACGCGTCGTTGTTGGGAGAGCCGGGTGTTGCAGGACTACATGCCCCAGAGGACTGAGGGGCTGCCTCACCTGTTTCCAGCTTCTGTCACCACCCCCAGTCCTATTTAATCAGCAGGGCGTTCCGCTACGCGGTACGCGTGCGGTCGCACCGGACGAAGCCCGGACAAAGGGCGGGCCGTCTGTGGCCGTCGGGGGCTGGAGGAGGCTGGGCTGAGGCACCCCCCTTGGTCGGTCTATTAACTTTGATGGGGAGTAGGGTATACTAAGAAGGTAGTGTGATTGCGTTGCGTGACTATCTTCCCTACTGCTTGGATTTCTTTATTGTCCCGCTAGGGCATTGCTGCAACCTCCAACCTGATGGGTAAAAGAAAGTTTATTGAAAGTCAAGGGGGAGGAGGGGAAAGTAGCACTCTGTCTAAATTACGTAAAAGTAAGAAAACTCGACGAGTAGCTAAGCAGCCTGATGCGGAGGGGGCTTTGGAACATATTGGTTTATTGGTTGGGGAGTGTGAGGCTATTATGGGGTATGAACAGTTAGTGGTGGTAGATGGAGAGGTAGCTGATGTGTCCCCAGCTGATCCGGGGTATGTTAATTTTATTTCATCCCCCACTGTCCCGGCCATGTTCCTCACTAAACCTAAAAGAAGAGCTTGTAGGGGGGGCCGGTAGAGCGGGTGCGGGTGATGTCCTGGTCAGAGGGGATGACTTATTACCGATCACTGAAAATGTAATAGGGGATACTGTACCCGCTGTTTTGTGTTCTAATAGGTTCTCCCCCTTGATGAATCAGCTGGGAGAGAACAGTGTGGGAATGGCTGGTCCCTTGATGCCTTCTCCAATAGCTCCCTTAGGAAGTACTGCCAAGATTTATGATAACTCTTTACAAGAACTAATAAAAGTGGTCCAATCGTTGAGGGAGGAAATTGTCTCACTGAAGGCAGTGATAGAGACTTTGTCTATTAAAGTAGGGAAGTGTCCAGCTGATCCTCGTCCTCCCTTTTGTAACCCTAAGGTGATTTCTTCTTTTGCCCCAGTAAATCCATTAGACAGCCAGGTTAATCTCTTGGGGCTCCCCAAATCTAGTGCCCAAGGTAATGCTGCGATAACATATAGTGATGTGGTAAAGGTGGGTAAAAGTCGTATCTTGAGCTGCCCAATAGGTATCCCTGTGGGTACTGTGCAGGACACATCGAAATGCAAGAGGAGGGTGGGTGTGGGACGGGACCCCGCTACTCATGTTCAAGGAGCTTTGGAGGGTTGGGGAGCTCGCGAGGATCATTCCATGGGTATTACCACTAAATGCTCCAACAAAATATATATGACTAACGTCCCAAAACTGCCATATAATCGTGGCCACGAGAATCCCGACTTGTTGACAAATAAGGCGATTCATTGGTTAAGGTATGTCAGGGGTTGCCGCTCAGTAATTAGAGAGGATATTATTAGAGCTACCAGACTTACCTCACCTAGGGTACCTGTTGATTGCATTGAACTAACCCTAAAAAGTAATGCCCTCGCAGAAAATCTTTTTGCCTTGGAGTTCAGGTCTAGCTCCCCTGAAGGCTCTTCTATCCAATTAAGAAAATATATTTCGTATGATCTAGGGGGGTCGAAGTGTGATCAACTGAGTGATGGAAAGGAGGATGGATCATCCTTGGAAAGTATTGACTGACTAGGTAGCGTGGGGGGCACAGGTTCCTGGGACCCTAGAGAGGGGTTGATGGATAATGAGCATCACGTGCCTATGATGGGTGGCCCTTGCATTGGCCCCTGTACTACCCCTGTCCATCAAGTGGATAAAGGTTTCAATAACTATCTTTTTACCACTGTCCCAGAGACGAGTTTGGGGTCTGTCTCATCCAATAATAGCCCAACCCCTGAATTCCAAGTTACTATCCCTGGTATCAATTGTCCTCCCTTGGTCGGAGGTTCTTTATTCTCGTGGAATATTGCTGGATTAAATGCTAAACTGTCCATTATGGACTAGTTTGCATTTATTAATAAAAATGATATATGCCTATTCCAGGAGACTTGACTTTTAGAACCACGTATTTGCATGGGCTATTTAAATTTCCATATTCCGGCCATAAAAAGGACCCATGGGCGACCACCTAGGGGTTTAACCATTTGGCTGAGACAAGAACTATGTTTAAATAGCAAGTCTCTCCCTACTGGGAATAGAGATATCCAATTGTTAAGGTTAGAGCTTGGATCCGTAGGCACAATTGACATATATAATGTGTACGTAAGGGGCTCTAGAGGTGCAAAATCTCCAGTTTTAGACAAACTAATGAGCCTGTTTGATCTTTACTCAGCCGATACGTTTATTATTGTCGCAGGTGATTTTAATGTAACATATGAACCGCTTGTAGAACCCGAGTGGGATACCCATGACAATGAAGAGTCACATTGGGGCATCCCCCCTCTAGAGTTGCTTCCCATAAAAAGGTGGCCAGAAGTAGTAATACAGATTAACTCTCTGTGCATGGAGAAGGGCTAGAGGGCCCTGAACGGTAGGATGCCCAGTGACCGTGAGGGTGCCCATACATTTAACAATGGTCAAAGTAAGAGTCGAATCGATTACATCCTTGCCGATGTGAAATTATGGCACTCTCTTGTTGATATGAAGATATTAGCCCTACCAGAGAGTGACCATAACCCCTTTGTTTAATCCATAGGTGGTGGAAGACAGATTGTGGCCCCCTAGTGGCAAGGGAGACGTGTACTTTAGATGTTGTGCCATCTAATGATATGCGACGGCTGAGGTGGTCCCGCTTAATGGAGAACCCTACTGCCCTGCTAAGTATTCTAGCAGAGGTTGACGGTTCTATACATGCAATAGAACAAATTCTTTCTTCCAATGGAGATATGAGGGAAGTAACAATAGCCCACAATAGCTTTTTTGTCAGTCTGAAATCACATTTTGTAAAAAAACTGAAACCCGATCCAAGAGCTGTTCATCGCCAAGCCAGTTGGTATAATGGGGAATGCAGGCAGTCAAGGCTATTGCTTGGGAAAGCCTTGAAGGGAGGGGATGTAGGCACGGTGCGACTCTGTAGAAAAAACTACAAAAGTAGTATCTCCAGGGCGAAACGCCAATGGGATGAACAGAAGTGGCAGGGTCTTCTTGAAGCAAGTGTCCAGAACAACAGTAAACTATTTTGGAGCATAGTTAAGTGGGGATCTGGTGGGCAGCCAGAGTGTCCCCAAAACAATGTCTCCCAGGGGAGGTGGGTTGAGTATTTTAAACCCCAGTACGCCTCCCTCCCCGAAGCAACTCGAAGTGTTGGGTTGTCCCCGGTGTTTACTTTGGAAGATAATTTTACTAGAGTTGAAGTGGAATTGGCGCTCGCTGGTGTGGCGTCTGGAAAGGCCCCTGGCCCGGATGGGGTTACAGCGGATGTCTTCCTATATGATAAGGTTAAATGGGGGAGATACTTTCAATTGATTGCTAATGCGTTGGCGCAGGGTGCACCAATTCCTAGTTCATGGAGAGCGGCTGAGATAATCCTGGTCTACAAAAAGGGGGATTGGTCGCTTCCAGAGAACCAGAGGCCTATTAGCCTGATTGATGCTATCCAGAAGATTATAGGTAGGCTGATTTTAAATCGTGTTCACTCTTGGATAGCAACAAATAACATACTGTCCCCATTCCATGTGGGATTCCGACAGCATATAAGTACTGTTGATCAGGTATTCCGCTTTGTTCTCCTCTATTGGAAAATTGTGATTCTGGGCAAGGGGAATCTGTATGCTGTGTTTGTGGACCTAAGGGCTGCCTCTGATCTAGTCCCCCGTCCCAAACTTTGGTTGACGTTGAAAGATCTGGGTCTTCACCGTGGACTGTTGTCCTTAATACAGAGGCTCCACGATGACAACTCTGCTAGAATTAGGTGGGGAGGTCAGGGTATGATGACAGAGGACTTCCCGGTGCAAAGGGGGGTTAGACAAGGCTGTGCAATGGCCCCAACTTTATTTTCACTATACATTAATGATATAGCTGAACGCCTTTTAAAAGCGAACACTGACGCCCCTACTCTTGCCGACACAAAAATCCCAATTTTAATGTTGGCGGATGGTACGCTTTTAATTGCTAAGACACCTTGCGGTCTCCAGCGAACATTAGACATCTTTGAGAATTTCTGTGTGGAAGTTAATGTAAAAAAAAAGTTAATGTAAAAAAAAACAAGCTCATGGCTTTCAGTCCACACAGATTGTTTAAAAATAAATTTTTATTGTTCAACCAATCCTTAGAGCAAGTACAGGCTTTTAACTATTTAGGGGTCAACATACAAAACAATCTTAAGTGGAAACATCAGAAGGAATTGGCTACCTTAAAACATAGGCAGCTTGCAGGAGCAATATTTGGCGAATTCAAAAAATCTTTAACGAAACCGATTAGACCCGTGCTCCAGGTTTATAGTGCCAAAGCTGTAAGTGCAGCACTCTATGGTGCCGAACTGTGGGGATACGAGAACTTGTCTTCCTTAACCATCTCGGAAAACAAGTTTCTGCGTAGTATCACTTCTCTCCCACAAAGCACGCCCATAGTTCCCCTAAGACATGACCTGGGAAAGAATCCTATTGCAGATACAGCTAGATTACGTCCCATCCTCTATTGCCGTGATTGTGGACAACCCCGGCATTAGTCCAGTATGCAGAGGGCTTTCTTGATGTAATGTCCTTGGTTGGTTCCCGTAATATTGGATGGTTCAAAGAACTTAGAAGATCTCTTGTGGCTCTGGGAATGAGTGATCTTTGGGAGAATCCCTCGGGTGTCTCTTTCCCATCAAAAACATTATTGAAGGAGAAATACTGGGAGCTGGTTAACGCTAAGGTATTGTCAGATAGTAACTCCCTTTCTCTATCTGATGGTTTTTTTAACATAAAACCCGCTCCAAGATTAGAATTCTTCTGGGATCTTGTTGCGAAAGTACTAGACAGGAAATTATATTTCCAGATGCGGGTGGGATCGCTGCCTCTAAGATCATTCACTGCTCGGTGGGACATTAATAGTAACAACCTATGCTCTGTTTGTAAGTCCCACGAAGAAACAATTGCCCATATGTTTTTTGCATGCCCTGCCTATTTGGTTCCGAGGCGTGTTTGGTTGAGACCTATTTGCAAATTATTGGACACTAGACAAACTGGTGAAGCAGGAAGAATTCTCCGTACTAGTACTGACCCGGTCATTGTTGTGGCTGTGGCTAAATTCCTGGGGTGGGCATGGATTATAAGAAACCAGAGTATCCGCCAGTAAGATGCCAGTTGTGCCAGATGTTTCCCTTCACGATCTACTTCGAAACTGTATAGCTTTGTATGTATTTTAACTTTTGTATACATTTTTATGAGGGCCTTTTTTTTTTTCTTTTTTTTTTTTTTTAGTAGCCTTGTACATTGTTTTATTCTGGCCTTTTATGCATTGTTAATGTTGTTAATGATTGTGTAAGTCCTGTACTTGTCTTGTATTGCTTTTATGACTTTTGTCGAATAAAGCTGTTTTGGATTGGATTGGATTGGATAGGCACTCATACACCCACTGATTCAACAATAAACCTTGGTGTATATATTTAACCCTCATAAACTTTTTTAAAACACTCACAGTAACTGGATGATGTCATCAGTGATGTATTCAGTGATGTCATTTGAGATGTCATTAGTGATGTCACTGACCATGTCATGAGTGATGTAGTAGGTGAGGTCATAAGCAGTGCATTGCGAGAGCACGAGTTATAGTTAGCTCGGCTAACTATAACTGCTGAACTTCACTGGTTTCGTACAAGTTAAACCTGAGCCTAACTATAACGTCCCTCCTGTCCTTTAACCTTTTATTTTTTTCTGTGGATATATATATATATATATATATATATATATATACACACACACACACACACACAGACATGTACACCCGCACACACACACACATAACATGCCGGAATCTCCAAATTTATTTTTTCTACTATTACCTGCCAGACATACACATATTAAGCCTGTGGTTGATGCCGCTGTGCTGATATTTTGGTGTTAACACTTTTGCAACAAAGTTGACAGTAGCATAAATCCAATCCTTCACTTATGTCAAGGTACAGCATGGGGCGCATCCAGCATGGTGCATGCAAATAACATTCACTGACGTACATCCATCATCTTGCCATGGAAGCGTGGGCCTCAGACACTAGAAATGTCAGTTCTTCTGAAGGTTTCATACAGTGCAACAATTAGAGACACCGCCCACAATCTACACCAAACCTAAAACTGAGTCAGTCCATTCTACACAAAGGTTGCCAAAAAACACACAACTACGGGTCTTCAAAAGTCACAAATCAAAAAACCTTGCTGCATTGTATTCCCTTCTAATTCATCCCCCCGTTGTCGCATCACACTTTCCTGTTACTTCCTCCTATTTAAACTGCATTTTCTTAATTAGTGCTTGGCCGATAAGTCATTTAAAGGCTGCAATAACAATCAAGTCTGTGCACAGGAGCATAAAGGTAAAAGCCATTTTTTATTACCTAACATATCCAGTGGAACAACTTGTGCCAATCCAGAAGCTGTGCGGGGATGTATTTTACAGCTAGTGTTTTTGCTGATACAAAAGAATGTTCAATCATGGCCTCCAGTAAGCGCTCTGTCTCATGGCTAATGCATCTAGTTGGACATTAGCATCCAATCTCGAGTCAGCATTCTAGAGCACACATCAATTATTGGTTCAGTTTCTATTGGACGAAATATATTGTGCCAAGATGGAGGGTGGCCTTTTACATGATTTGATTAAAACTATAATATTAGTCCTCCCTTATTCACCCCCTCTTCCTTCTTTCTTTCTCTCTTCCCTCTTTTTGATATAAAAGAATAATCTTCTCATATATCTCGGGGGTTTTAATGTTCTTTCTCATAGTTTACAAATTTTAATATCTTCGATTTGTAATTATGATATTGCAAAGTTACACTTGTTTTGTGATTGTTATAGTTCTACATATCCTTAATAAAAACTATTGAACAAAAAACCGAACAAAAATATTGCATGTGTGTGTCATTTCTAGTAGATTACATCAAAATAACCCCTACATTAAGGTTGGACTCAGTGTCCAGGACACAGCACTTACAGTTTATTCATGCAATAAACAGTGTACATTTTATAGACAGTTAGTCCAGGACTGCAATCCACAAAGCACCATTGCCAACACAGGAGAGTACATGGAGAACATAAAAGAATACGCGCCCTCAAAGTAAACACTGTCACTCAATATATCCTATGCACATCCCGTGTTAAACGAGTGGAATCAAAGTGCACTTATGTTCGAGAATTACAGATAAAAAATGTATTCTCAACCGCACAAATTCTTCATTACATTCCAAAAATCCAAAAAGTAGCTTTTAATATGCAAATTATTTGTACAGCCTAACTGCAATTGTTTCAAATCACTTTTCGAAGAACAACATTTATTTTAAAATTCAACACGCGTTTTTGTCCCTGGATGGTCCGAGCTGTACTCCATATATGTCATAGGATAACAGAATCAAGATATCAACTAGTGGTCAGATGTTCACATCAGAAGCTACAAATATTTAAATTCTGTGTTAGTAATGTTCAAGAAAAGTAATCCTTGATCGCTGCTTCAAAACAGTTTGGGATACATGAGTGTCCATTTCCTTGTTCGCCCTGGACCTGGTTTGCATTCTTTCTTGGACCCTGTGTTCGCTTCACTTCTTGTGGTTAGGTCCCTTGGAGTTCTTTTCTCGCTATGGTATTGGAACCATTTGGTGATACGGAAGCATCTCACCTGCTATAAAATGAGGAGGACCAGGCTGGACGATCTCATATTGGTGTTAGATCCAGTAGATTGTTCCGTAGCGCTGGTAATACTCGATATGTTAGAGTTACTTCCTGCTGTAACCAATGATTCTTCAGTGGACACATGTCCTGAGCTCTAGCTACAGTATCACCATGCTTTATTTAGCAAACGTCAACATCCTCTTTAAACTTTCTCTGTTTTATAGTCTTCTGTTTCAATGTTTTTTTAGATATAGAACCTTATTTTTTTATATAGTTTTGAGATGTGTCATTGTTTTCTCTCACTGCAGTCTGTTAGTATTTTGATCAAACCATCACAGGTGGAGATGATTTTTGGTGAGTATTTATATAGAAATATAAACAAAATCTTCTCAATTATTTTCAATTTCCAGACCCGATGTACTTTACGGACTATTGCAAGTTCTGGCAGCACATTTGTCAACACACAGACTTTTGCCTTTAATCTGGCACAGCTGCAAGCCTATTGAAGCATGTGGGTACTTGTAGTGTTCAATATGGTCCTTGCCCACAGTCACAGTGGCGCTCCTCCGCTTAGAGGAAAACGGGATTCATTTTTTAAAACACTGCTTTATTTATAAAACAGTCACAGATATGGTGGTCCGCTGACACCAGCAGGCAACTATCCCTGCGAGTGCTGGCCATTCCCAATGGGTCGCAAATTGGGACCTGTTTCACGAATATTGATGAGGCTGGTCATTTGCGACTCCATTAGTAATCGGAAACAGTGTATGAGACACTGTTGTACATTCCATTTCGCGACTCGCAATTCGCGACTCGCAAAACGGAAAGGTTGTACATCTGGCCCTTAGGTACTACCGAAGGGCCCACAAAAGCATTGCTTCTGTAATTCATCTTTTTCAAACACAAATTCACATCAAAGTTTTTTTCTCCTTATTTGCCGAATGGTGATCCCAAGCAGAGAATCTAATTTGCTGCTTGCCATTTTCCCATCATTAAAAATATGCCAGTCTATACAGCACCCAAAAGAAGGTCTGCCATGTCCCCCACCTATGGGGTGGCAGATATTTAACCTTTCTGGGCGTACTTTTGGTACTTCAGGGTTGAGTTAGTCAAGAGAAGGCTTACTTAGATGTTCTGGCTTTTCTGTTTTTTTTTTATTTCTATAATTCAGACCTGATTTAGAGTTTGGCAGACATGTCTCTCCATCACAAAGGTGACAAATATCCCACCCACCTTAATACAGGTGCATAAAATCCCATCATACATTTAATAAGGCAGACTAGATGGTCATCACATTGTTGTCTAGTAACCTATCTGCCAAACTCAGGCCCTTAGTCTGTTGATACATCTTGTTTTTCATCATCCACCTGTGAATGGACGTTAGCTCTTTCGATAGGGAGGGAGACCAGAGTATATTCATTTTGGGCTGTGCAGGCTATCTTGAATTCTATCCTCGCTTCAAGTGAAACTCAACGAAGTTGACTTAGGATGGGAGATATGTGATCAAATTCCTTGACTTCTGTGACTTATTTCTTGTGAAAGTGCAGTGGGAAAAGAAACACCTGTTGTTGAGTGGTTGCCAGTAATATATATTACCGCCTCCAATTCCAGGAGGGGCACTATTTATTGAAGCACAGGATTCCCCAAACGACCTCTTCTGGTCTCAATGAGCATGCGCTGATAGCCTTAATGAACATTCTAAAGGGCATTAGCAAGAACTATTTTCCCCTGACTCTCGTTATTTCCCTTCGCTTTTGGGTTGAAATGCACCCGGGTGGCATGCAATAACCTAATGACTGTATGTACACTAAACCTATAGGATTTGCAGAAGAACGTTTAACTGTTTCACCAAGATGGATACAGCAAAAGAGCTGAGAGATGCCCAAGCATGGCAGGAGGCAACTGTGTTCTTGATTGATTGCTCATTACAATGGGATGAGTGTCAACCGGAGATTGTAGTGTTTAGACGACAACTATCAAACGGACACCACAATCTGAAGACATATTCGGCCACTTCCTACTAGGAGCTACCTATCACAATTAATGTAACAGAAACCTCATAGCTTGAGCCAGAGCACTGTCTTTCAGCAAAGCGAAGCTTGAAAGGTACTCCAGATGAGCATGTCTAGTCATTCAGGGCCATTGCACTGCCACTTCTAGTGATCCAGGCACTGTTATTTGTGGAGATAGAGATGCAGAGCCCAAGCAAAGCAATCTCTAAAGATGCCAGGCCCATGGATGGTCACTCCTAGCAATGCTGGGCCGACGGTTGTCCAATTCTAGAGATGCAGGGTCCATGCACTGGTGTTTCGAGAGAGGAAGGGCTCACGGGGAGGTTGTAAACTGCATGAATTTAAGTTAATAGATTAATATTGATGATCCAGGTAAAAGGCTATTTGCCAATCTTCTTAATAGCAGATATCGAGCCTGCTTCTGTTTGGTTCTGATTGAGAAGCAAGGGATCTGCTTTTCCAAAGGACTGGCATCAGGCTAAACGTACGAGTCGGATACAGCATCCACAACTACGCAGGACCAAACCTAGGGAGGTGATGCATCCCTTACACCCGTCTTCGAGATAAAGGGGTTGTGGGCAGGTTGTGCACACTGGACTTCATAACACAATGTGTTTTGTAATAAAGAGAGGCCTAAAGACGAAATGCATTTCATTACTTTTTATTTGCTTTTCTATATGCATACAGGTATGTAGTGCAAACCCAGCTGGGAAGCAATAGAGAACTAACATGCCTACTACATGCCAACTTCAAGTACATACAGAGGGAAGTGCTCAGGAGACGCGTAACCAGACTCAGCATCATGTTATCAAGCGGTGTCCAGTGTAAGTTAGATTACTTTAACTTCCCCAGAAGGTCTGAGCTGCTGTCCGTCAGCGCAAATGTCACTTGAACAGTTCAGTTATCAGTGATTTCCTAAATGTCACCGAGTCTTCAAGTGATGCCACATTAGGCGCTATGAACTGGAGAAATATTCATCATTTGTGGAGGCCACAATATATGCGAAAAGATTCATTTCAATGAAATGCATGTTAACAGGCCTATGGCTTTGTTGTATGTCAGAATATTGAGTATAAAAATATTGTGCTACTAAAATATTTTTATCAGGATATTGACTACCAAAATATGCCTATTTTGAAAAATATATACATTGTCAAGGGACATACACATAGAGCTACGGCTATCATCATGATGATTTGGGTAGCTGAAAGTCTGCCGATGGTTGTAGCACTGGTCACTTTGACCTTTCAGAAGAAAGACCGCTCCGAGGATATTTCTCCTCGATGTGTGCTCTTACTGCAGCTGCAAAGATACATTTCACACCCCTGCCTCAGAGTGTGCCGTTTCACAACCTTGTTACATTCTTTAATATAAAAACATCGAAACAGATGAATGTTGCAACCTTTACCCACAGATTAAAGTATCAGGACTGCAACGCTTGTCGAGGTTTGTGAGTTATGTTCCTCTTCAGTTGACTGTGGCATTTTCCATTTCAGATGTTTCTGTAGCTTGCAAAACTTTAACTCCCCCACTCCCTCCATCAATCAAACAACAATCGAGCAGGACCGGCTGCTAAATAAAAGAAGAACTTTGATTGGAAGGCACAATGGTACATTGGAATGGATAGGCAGGCAGATGGAAAGTTAAGTGCTGAGCTCCTCTGCAAAGGGGCTCCCCCAATTCATTGTCCACCAGAAGATGTATTTAGAGGGCCCAGTGGCAATGGACAAGGAAAGCTTCTTGTGTGGGATGAGGATAAGGGGCCGACCTGGTAACTTCAGGACTTCTGGAGTAAATATATTATGAATATATACTCAGCTTCACCCAGATCAACCACATGGCCGCCCCATATCCTATTCATGGCGGTTTAGGGTTGGAGAGCAATGCTGAATGATAAGCAAATCCCCACAGGATTCCTGCTATGAAGGCGAAGGGCACACCAAATGAGGCTGTCTCTATGGTTCACCCATTTTCAATAAACCCTTGAGTTTGTTTCTTTGGGGGTCAGAAAGATGAAACACCAGAACTCCCTGGGGGGATGTTCCTGCAGCCTATATTCTGGTTGTGACACGGGCCACATTGCCTCCCTCGTAATTATAGTGTGAACCTGGATGCGTGAGCCCTCTTATTGAGAGATAACTCAATCTGGAGTGGCCTCCATGCCACTGCAACTGTGCCGAGGGCCGGACAGGGAACCAAAACCGGCTCTGGCATACTGCTTGGCCAGTCCCCAGGAGGGGGGAGGGGGTGCGGCCGAGCAGTTTGCTACTGCCTTTTTCAGCCGATTTTGTTACAGGGGGCCGATATTGTTGGCCCCCAGTAACAAAAACGGCCACCAGGGGGCCCAAAACCGGCCCCCACCCTAGCGGCCCACCGGGTAAATGCCCGGTGCCCACTGCGGCCAGTCCGGCCCTGACTGTGCCTACTTAAGAATAACCTAATGGATTACTTCTGTGAGATATACCATGTCTGTGCCATGCCCAGCCTCTTCTGTCCACCAACAGCCAGGTCTACCAGTCTTGACTGTTTAATTTGTGGCATTCTCAGAGCAGCTGTGTTCAATGCTCCGGGTGGGGACGTGAGGGAATTGCTCAATTACAAGGGCTCACGTTGGGTAGGCGCAGGGTCAGCGTTCTAGTAGCTGGACCCGACACACAGCTGACGGCATAAATACGTCAGATTGTGCGACCGCGCCGCTGGCGCGCTAAAGGCACACCAAAGGCAAGTCCGTCTGCGCCCATCCGCGCCCGACCGGGTCCAGGGGCCAGAACCCCTGGATTTGAGCCCCCAGAAAGGCTCTACTATTCCAGTTCATTGCTGAAGCAGTTAAATAGATTCCAAGGTCCCAAGTGCACTCATACCATCTCCTTGGAGGAGCACCAGTTTAGGTGCTCACATTGCGATTTCAGACTCACCCCACGAGATCTCCCCGCACTCCCAGCGGGGCCCACCTACAACCTACTCTTACTCAATTGCAGATCCCTGCCCAAGCATACTACTGAGATTTTCATGCTGCTAAAAGACTTTGGTCTGGAGGTTCTGTTTCTCACGGAGACCTGGCTCACCGTGAGACATTGTCCAATCAATTCCTCCGCGATACTTAATCCAGAGGAAAGACAGAACGTCAGGAGTGGGCGGAGGATCGCCATTATCTATAAAGACCATTTCAGCTATAGACTACTAGGCAGTCCATTATTAGAATGTGAGAATGTTCACTTTTGAATGGAATTTACTCCCTCATTGTCATTCTCAGGTATATTGATCTACCGCCCACCTGGGTCAATGGGACAATTTGGTAAATCTCTGTTGGAAACAGTTATGACCCTGACTAGCGCCTTGGCTAATTTCACTCTCCTTGGAGATTTTAATCTTCACTTTGACGATCCCCGGACATCTTCAGTGATCGAACTAGCACAAGACCTGATGGCATGCCAACTTCACCAGAAGGTCTCCCAAGCTACTCATACTAAAGTTCACCTTCTTGATCCAAGTTTTTCAAACCTGGTGGAACTAAAAGGTAAAGTCCCCATCCCCATACCATGGACAGAGCATTTCTTAATTCCTTTAATATGGCCCACACCGTCCCCTGTCCTGCACACACAGTCAACTCGAATACTAATCCGTCCCTGGCCCAAACTCCCGGTGGAAGGTTGGATCCAGGAAATGGAAAATTCCGAACTGAATCTGGAACTCAACCCAGTTCGGACTATCAGAAGTGCACACACTGGACTGAGGAGTCACTGAACACGGTGCTTCCAAAGAAATTAACCCTGAAGAAAGCGGGTTACAACAAGTCCGCATGGTTCTCCCCAGTGCTACGTATTTTAAAACAACAATGCAAATGTCTAGAGAGGACATGGAGGAAAGATTTCTCAACTGTTAGGAAACAGGAATATAGGGCAGCTATTGGAAAATATAAGGCTGAAATAAAACAAGCCCAGGCCACTTACTATGAGGAAAAGATTACATTAGCAGACAACTCTTCCAGAGAAACCTTTCTGATTGCAAAAAAACTTCTCAAAGTCCCGATCCCCCAACGGCACCCGATCCTTCGGGATACCACTGTAACGAACTTGAGGAATACTTTGCATCCAAAGTCCATAATATTCTCAAGCATCTCCCACAAAGAGACAATGACACACCTAAGCCGATCGCCATGGGCCAGTATGGAAATAAACAACATCTGGAGTTTTTTAGTCCGCTCTCTCAGGAGTCATTCTTAGCCACTCTAACTTCGGTCAAATCGGGGTCACCATTGGACCCTGCACCACCCAACATTTTAAAACTGGTAGCACCCACAGTGGCCCCCATCATGACCAGCCTGATCAATTCCTCTCTTTCATTAGGGATTGTTGCCCCCAAATGGAAGAGGGCATTGGTAAAAGCTCTGCTAAAAAAACCTAACCTGGACCCGGCAGATCTGGGCAATTATCGTCATATCTCGCTCCTCCCGGTAATTGGCAAAATTGCTGAGAAACATGTTAACCATACACTTTCCACGTTTCTTGAGTCCAATAACCTGCTCCACCCCTCCCCAATGGGCTTCCACCCTCATCAAGGCACCGAGACCGCCTTATTAGCAGTGGTGGAAGAAGCGAGAAAAAATCTTGATTCGGGAGGCACGGCGGCCATAATACTCCTCGCCCTAATTGCTGTCTTTGATATGGTGAATCACTGTATCTTGGCTCACCCTCTCAGGAATATAGGAGTGTCTGGCGGGGGGTTATTGTGGCTCCAATCCTTTTTGGAGGACAGGTGTTTACAGGTGTTTGAAGGTGACATCTTCTCTAAACCGGTCCCCCTTAGGTGTGGAGTCCCACAGGGCTCATCTTTGAGCCCGACCCTTTTTAATGTCTATATGCATCCATTGGCGGATATTGTTGCCCCCTTTGAGATTCATATAATAACATATGCCGATGACACTCAGTTGGTGGTGGCACTGACCCAGGCCGATCACACCCCCTCTGATCTCCACGCCTGTCTTGAGGAAGTCACGAAATGGATGAGCCTGTCCCACTTAAAACTTAATGGTTAAAAAACTTGAGCTTATGTTGCTTGGCAACCAGTTAAACTTCAAATCCAATACTATGTGGCCAGCCTGCATAGGACCGGCACCCATCCCAAAAACCAAGATAAAAAGCCTGGGTGTCTGGTTGGACCAAGATCTCTCATTTAAAGTTCAAGCCAGGAAGATCCTTGCTCTATGTTATGGCATGTTAAGAATGATCCACAAAGTGCTGCCACTCCTACCGGATCAAGGTAAAAAAATGCTGGTCAAGGCGCTCATCCTTTCTAGGATAGATTATGGCAAAGAACTTTACCTGGGCACCCCAATGCAGTCATCAAAAAACTGCATATTGTACAAAATTCAGCTGCAAGACTGCTCACGGGAACCCAGAACCGTTGTTCGGCAAAGCCGGCATTACGTATACTCCACTGGTTACCGGTACAGGAGAGAATTAATTTTAAGGCCCTCTGTGTTGTCCATAAGTCCCTGGGAGGAAATGGGACTCCACTTATCAAATCCACGATTTGCCCTTACAAGGCCAACAGACGCCTTTGCTCAGATGAGATGTACCTAGCAGTGGTACCAAGGATTAAAAAGGCCAGAAGTGGCAGCTGGCATTTTTCATACAATGCCTCAAAACTGTGGAACAGCCTGCCGCCGCATCTGCGTAGACAACCCAACCATGTAGCATTCTGGAAACAACTAAAAACCTGGCTCTTCCCTTAGAAGGTAGGTCCAACTCTGGAGACCACTACAGCGCTGGGATGCTCCCAGGTAGCCATGAGCTATATAAAAATCCTTCTATTCTATTCTGTTTTAGAGGCATCCCCCGCCATTCCTGCTGCTCGAACACAGGCACCATCTGCCTGACCCTACTCTTTCTGTGCCTCCACCTACTGATCACATACTTGTTTGTCAGCATCGTTATCGCGTAACAATTTCAAATCACCAAGGAGACAGTCATCCCCACCAATGAAATTCTAGTAAACGTCAATAATGAGTCAATAAAAGACAGTAAAGGATAAGAGATATGACTTATGAAGTGGTTTCATCAAAAATAAACCTGTGCGTGTGTGTCTGCCTCATGGTGCCTTTGATATCTAGAGAGAGCACTGAAGAAACATTTTAGATTGACAACAGAAAGCCAGATAGGTAACTGGCCTGGTTGCAGCGCTGTATTTGGGCAGTACCACAGTTCAATCAGGCCAGTATTTTGCTCCTCTTTGGATGTACTGAAACAGTACAGGACAGTCAAAGAGGATCTGTGCAATGAGCGGTTTCAGGCCTTCTAAATAATGGAAAAAACTCCCACACGACCTATATGCTTTCCCTGTAGGCTTGCAACAGCTATATGGGCTACCCTCTCCTGAAGAGGCAGATCAAACAGCTGATGGTATGAATTTTATAATTTTATTATATTGTTCAATGTAGTCTTATTTTTCTATATAAAGTTGTTTGGGGTATTTCTCTGATTGCACAAAAGTTAAAAGCATATTAATGAAACAACAAAACATTCATAAGTGCAAATGTACAATTGTTCAGTTTGGACATACATGCCACATGGATTTGAATACATCATTATGATTTGTAAAACAAATGCATGTATATTGGAACATATGGTATATCCACCAAATCGACCACACAACCATCCTGTGGAGTGTTGGGTGGTTCCGAGTAGACACTTATTCCGTGTCAGGGTGACCAGAGATTCTGTGTTAGGTCTTACACCATGAAACAAGTTGCTCCTACACATCCAAAAAGAGAACTCTTTGCTCTATGTTGGTAAAGTCTTAAAATGTTGGTTTTTCTGTTAATTTTGCTTCTCTCCTGCTCTCATTTGCTCTTGATTCCAAAATTGTAAATTGTTGACTTGTTTGGTTCCTAAAAACAGATGAGTCCGTTTAAACCATGATACAAATAAAACATAAATAAATAAGTATAAAACTAAATAAACGAAAGCAAATGAGAGCAAACAGTTGCCCCAGGAGATAGTTTATTTTTTCTAAGTGTACAGTTTTCATTTTGCGAATGGGTACTATCTACTCAGGCCAACTAAATACTTTTATGACTCTTTTGCAGTCACAAAGCATAAAGTCTACCCTACAAGTTGCAAGGGCGGGGCATTATTTAAACGTAGTTTATACTATTTATGTATTGACTACCTGTACATAACCAATGAGAAATGTGATATGTAGTCCTTATTAAACCCAACCTCACAATAGAAATGTATTACCTGTTGAAACTGGAGATCCATTCCTATACCTGTGATCTAATGTTTTCATAAATAATATGTAACCGATAGTTCTCATTCTTTTTTTCAATGGCATATTCGGAATTCAATCGCATCTATTGAAAACATAATATGAATGTAATCTCATTGGCATGTTCTGAATTCAATTCAATCTATTGAAAATATAATATGAATGTAATCCTGAATTATTAACGTTCTCATTTATTTGTAGTTGTACATGCACTTATAACCACATGTAAACGTGAACATTTCATGTTCATTTTAAAGTTAGCCTAACTAGGCCTATATTGCTTTAGGTGAAGATGCCTTTTTCTCATTTTGCTTGCAATAACATTTCCCCTGAAGATGTCTTCTTGTGGGTTCATTAGCAAGCGTCAGGAGAGCAATGTACTAGTGATAGCAAGGCTGGAAAGAAAATCTTGGCAAGAACGTGATGATTAACATGTTACATGAACGCCTCCTGCTCATCCTGTACCAGGAGCGGCAAGTTGTTCAAGGCTGAGAACTGCTGTTTTGTCTGAGACCCTGGGAATGGAGAGCCATGTTGAAAAGCACCTGAGCTCTGTTTTCTCATTGGATGACGGTGGGGTGATCGAGATAACACCATCTGAAACACATGTTTTTCATTCATCGTGGTGTTCACACAGTTCGCAGTACAGCAGATTCGTTTGGACTCAGAGAGGTACAGAACTCTCTGCTTCCCTTATTCCTTCATGAGTGTGGCTTTATGCTAACACTTGTTCTCTTTTTGGAATACTTCTACAGAAGTTTCTGCAATCCTGACATCTTTCCTTCATGCTTCCGACTCTGTAGAGACTGGTGCTTAGAGCTGTCCCTATCCTCATTTAGATCCCAGAGTAGATGATTTTATTGTCATAAATTATTTTTAACGTTAACTTAATGACTGCAAAGGTTATTGGTTCTTAAAGAGGTGAATCTGAGTTTCTTTAAGAAACATTGAATTATATTTCTAACCATCTGTATCTTTGGGATTGCCTTTGTTTCATGCCTTCGACCTCAAAGGCTGACCTTATTCTGAAGTCTAAATTTACCTATTGTAATTCTGCATGTCATTGATATAATCATGACCTGCATAAATTCTGGACCGATTGGGAACTTGTAATAAACCTACTAACCCTTATCCTCCGATTCCTGGTCTTTCTTGTAGCCAAATTGGTTGCACAATTGTTAAATTGTCTGATTGCATGTTTACTCCCTTTTTGCCTCAATAACACCAAAACAACCCAAGTGGAAGGAGAAGCAGGAGCTGCCCAAATCCGCTCCAGCACCCACAAACATTGGGAGGGCCCGAAGGACTGAACCTGCCTTTTAATGAACCCACTCATTGGCATGACTGCCATTTTGTGGAGAGCCAGTCCCGCATACACACAGATCCGGGACTGAAAAACGGAGACTGGGGAGGTTAGTTGGAATGTCCATTGTGAGGATGTGAGGGATGAGGAGGGCTACAAAAGTCATTAGCTTACCCCACTCCCCAAACATTCATATGCAAGATCTTCAGATCCAGACTGGACACCACAGATCCACAGGAACTGTGCCATTCCCGCAGATCAAAGGGGGTTTTGTGGGTACCACTGATTATTGGTCGATCTCATAGAGCATGAACTTCCTGTGCCCAGTACAATAGCCCTATTACCCTTTGGTCACATACTGCAGCTGTCCTCAGCAGGCAAATAGCTTGGTCAGTATCACTGCATATGGTGCTTGCTGGGCACAACGGACAGCTGTATAATTAGGTATTAGGGTATACCAACTCCCAGTACCTACTGGGTCATACCTTTTGTCTAATAATCCTGTTCCGGCACTTGGGAGTCACAGACTGCAGTGTCCTGTGACATTTTGTACTGTCTGTGGCTATTGAAAATGAATTGTAGTCCAAATAAACAGTTTTTTAGTCATCAGTTTACTGATGGACATACATTTGGACATTCGTTAATATCGTGCAAAAATTTAACCTACTAGTTAACCTGAAACGCCACCCATTCACAGATTCCATTTTACAATCACTTTATGGAGAAACACTATTAAGCCGATGCCGACGGGTCTGTTTAATGTGCCTACGGCCATGTTTGTGCAGTGAGGGTTCACCACGCGGATTTAACCCCTTGTGCTTTTGTTCTGCAGGTCATTAACAGAATAGTCAGGGTTGAGGTGCAGGGCGCATTCTTTCTGAAATGAGCTCTTTGATACGAACCACAGTGCTTCATAAAAGCAACAGTAAATTAACAATGCTGATTTTTACACTAATAAACATGTGCATGAATTCGTACATCATGTTTGCATCTTCTACTCGTGAAAAACACAGCATTCTACAAACCATACCTGCACCCGCGGACAGCAAAATGCTCTTTTTCTGTCACTGTTGAGGGAAGAAAGGGGCGTCATGATGACCCGCTCTAAGCTATGCCTCTCCCGCGCCACAGCCCCGCCCAACACCCCAAAATATGAGGCCTAGAAATAATGAAAGGTCAAGATAGCCTTATGCCATCCCACAAATCATACATATGTCAGGGCATAAATACGCCTCAAACGCTGCTCATTCCGCCATTACACTATGGACACCCACGCGCAAGCCCCCATGCACACAACGGAACATGCCCAAAGTGTGCCCACAGCCGGAAGTGCATGCTAGTGCATAGAAACCATCTGCATTGACTATAATTTGCACAGGGGACGGAAGGCCAGATCAGTGATGTCACATATGCGTGTGCTTTATTTACCAAATCATGGATAAGGATAACATGAGTAAACCCACCCCCGCCATCCTTCCTTGTGCACAAAGTGGCCATGGCCCGACTGCCTGTAACAAAAGCTATTTCCATACACACAGGGCAAATTATGCATGCGCCAGCAAGCACTGTTAATCAATGCATGCACAATTTTTCCTTTTTATCCTTTTTGTTCAAATTGCTTAGACAAACTGGAATAGAGTGCTGTAAGTGGAATCCCCTGCTCTATATGTATGCATGGTGCTACATATGCTTTTAGGTAGGTGATTGCGTCCTGTGTCTTTGCAAACAGCTTGGTTTGACATATTTTCTGATGGAGGGAAATTGTTAAAGATAGGCTGGGTCTTGGCACCTGTTATTTTCTGCAGGAACCTGATGTGTGCATTTTAGCTGGGTATACTTGCATTTGCTGTGAGTTAAGTGCAGCATTCTACCTGAATGCTACAGATATGAAGGAAAAGTATAGAGTATATATAATACTATTTTTAGGTATGGAAATGTTCCTGGTAACACGAACAAGGTTCCCGTCTATCATTAACGTGCCATTATTTTGCTGGGCGCGTATTTCCTTTTTGTGTGCACTGATAAGCAGCAATTTTGGCTTTGCTTTGACATTTATTTCTATGCAGTCTGGTGACGACGTCTGGCGCCTGGTAGCTATGGCAGCCACAAACACACCCTTCAGCTCCACAAACGTTTGCATTTTATAGCGCTGCCACAAAACGCACTACTGTATCAATAGGAAGTGATGAAAACCAACCTCTATGCTCTGCAATGGCACAGACTTAACAGTTTATCCTTTTTTATTAGAGCGAATTAAATCCGAATGATAGCATTTTCTGTGTGCAGTCCTCTCTAAAAACAGCCTAGGTTTTTGTTCCTTCAGTCAACAGACCAGAGAGCCATTGAAAACTGCATTATATGTCGAACTCACAGTTAACCTGTAACGTTTGAAATGTACTCCTGCCTCCTCATGATTAAAACATGTAATCTGGGCTGCCCTTTTATGGATCAACAAGAGATCCAGGCAACAGAAGTCGTGGAGCTCGAGTTGCAGCCCCCTTGCCCTTCCTCACCCCTTACTCTCTGCCATTTACCCCTGCCAATCTACCTGTAGTGTGTCCCTTGCGCGGGGAAAGAAGACTCTTCACTCAAATGGTACCATTGAATAACTTTATTCTACTACGAGGGAGAGCGCCGGGGTCACTCCCGCACGTAGAGCCCTCCATGCAGAAATGGCCGCCGCCGCTCCCAGCATGCCTCAGGCGGTCACGTGGTGCGGAGCGCTAAAGCGCTACACCACATATCTCCCCCCCTTTAATAATACCATAACCACATGAACTGTAACCCATAGACAGAGTGCCAGGACGTTCTGGTCCAGGCACTCACAACATAACCAGAATCAATAACTGTGATCGGGGGGCAGGGGAGGGGAGGAAATGGGGCACAGCCCAATCTACATAGAATTACATATCATATTCTCTATATCGTTGTGGTAGTACCACTGCCCTGCCTGTGCGGGTGAGTGTAGTGGGTACTTGTGTCGAGTGTGTGTCCCTCGTGCGTGAACCAGTGTTTTCTGTACTCTTCTGCTGGTTGCTAGTGAGAGATGTGGAGGTTTGTCGCGTGGTGTCTAATTCACGGACATGGTGGCGTTCCTGAGGCCTAAGTTGACGTGTGGTCTCAGGGCTCCTCTGTTCTTGCATGCTGTCATTATCATCTTCATTTCCTCTTGTTGTGCCGTTTCTCTCTGTGTCTTGCTCTGGTCCGTCCTGCTCGGTGTCCGACTCCCGGTGTTTCCGGTGCTTGTTGTTGGAACTTCCTTGTCCCATCTGATCACTTTGTTGCACTTGGCCATTCTGCTGTGGGACCATACTTCGCCATCGCTTAATAAGGCAGATTGTGAGTACGTTTCTTGGACTTGCAAAGGCTCACTGAACTTGCTGTCGCCTTTCCTGCGTAGTTGTGCCAACTTCACTCGGACCCATTCCCCTTTTTCCAACGAGACGTCTCTCACTCTGTGCTTCTTGTTGTAGTGGTCCGTGTAGATTTTCTGGGCCTTCTCCAAGATGCTTCGGACCACACTTGCTCTGTAGGGTCACGGCCACGAAGAACCTTAAACGGACTGTATCCCGTCGTGGTGGGAGTTATACAATAAGCCCATACGGTATGTCTGATTTCCTCTCCCAGTTCTTTCCCGCACTGATGGCTGCCTGCACGGACCCCTTGATCACGCGGTAGAACCTTTCCGCGAGGCCATTCCCGGCCGGGTGTTACACCGGGCTGTGTTTGGTGATAATGCCATTCCGTTTCATGAAAGCTTTCCATTTCTCTGACGTGAACTGGGGGCCGTTGTCACACGTGATGGATTTCGGAATTTCCTCTCTCAGGAATGTGGTTGTGAGGAAGGCCAAGATCCTGTCCGTGTCCGCTTTCTCACACAGTTCCACTTCTGGCCACTTCGAGTATCGATCCATTAAAACAATGGCATACTTGGGTACACCCCACGAGTCTAGAATGGGGCCCAGAATGTCGACCGACAGCTCTTCCCATGGGCTGGTGGGAGCGATGAATTTTCCCAGAGGCGGTCGCAGCATGGTCTGTGATTTGTCTGCGTTGTTGCACTGCTCGCAGGCCCTCACATGCTTCACCACCTGGTTGTCGACTGCAGGCCACCAATATGAGTGTTTTACACGATTCTTTGTCTTCACGATTCCTAAGTGGCCCTTGTGCAGGATCGTGAGTAGACGTTCCACTAATTGTTGCGGAGGAACCAATTTGTCCCCTCTTAAGAGGAATATGGCATTCTCACTGATAGACAGTTCCTCCCGCACTTCCCAAAATTTGCGGAGTTCAGCGTCCAAGTGTCTCTTCTCTGGCCACCCTTGCATGACGAACTTTTTCACGTTCACCAGGTGGGGGTCTGTCTCATACACTGCTTTCCATTCTTACGCACTTATGACCACTTCCTGATCATCTGTGAACGCTATCGCGTACTCATCCCAGTCCGAGTGGGTTGGCGCCTCTTCCATTGTTGCCGATCTGCTAAGATAGTCTGCCACTTTATTCTTGTTGCCTGGTAAGTATTCAACATCATATACATAGTCCAACAATCTGAGGGTCATTTTCGGTGTCCATTTGTTTCCGCTGAAAGAAATTATAGCGATCTATTGCAGTGCAGACCACTGGTTGGTAGTGACTGTCCAAATCTTCCAACGCATGTTGAAATACATCGTCTTCGTTGGAGAGCCTAGTCTTTTTTACCATGTTTTCATATACCCTCAGACCCTCCGGCCCCAGATTATGCCAAAGATTTTTTTTTCTGCATTTACTGGAAAACACCTCTTTCCCTTCGTCTTCCAGAATAGACAAATTGTTTAGAAAATAACCATTCCAGTCTTCCCACTTCATGGCAGGCTCCCCCGGTTTCGTCAGGAAGGGGACTGGGTTGGTGAGGGAAAATGTCTGTGCACACATGCTGGTTGGAGGATGTTGTCGGGGTCTGCGGGGTGTGTACTCGTGGACGCAGTACGGAGGCTAGCCGGACTGATGGACCGAACACTCCCAAGGCTCTAGGCCATCGACTATGTGTATCCCTGGCCCTCTGTTCCAGGAGGTTGGGGTTGGATCGGCGGGGACACGTCACTCCTCGACCCCGCGGTGCCCAGCAGGATGCTCAGGGGGTTTCCAAAGCTTGGATGTGGCCGGAATGATCCCTGTAGGCGATCTGCCCCTTGGACCTGCATTGAAGGACAGTCTGCTTTGCTGCACAAGGCTGTGAGGCTTAACGCTGGCAGGATGGGGTCCCCGTGGAGGAGCCACTCTCTACAGGGCGACATGCTCCCACTGGCACTTACTGTGGGTGTTCAGGGCCACCAGAAGCCGAAAAGCAAGGCTGCCAGGTGCATGACACGTGGGGCATTGCAGGGCTACTGGGCTCTGGGTTCACGGTGTATCGCAGGGCTGCTGGCTCCAAGACTCACTGTGCTCAACACATGTCAGGTGGGCTGCTGGACTCAGGACCCACGGTGCACTGCAGGGCTGCTGGGCTGTGGACTCACGGTGTATTGCAGAGCTGCTGGGCTCGGGGTGCACTGTGTTCAACTCACTGTTAGGTGTCCTTCTCCTGGACGTACGTGCTCTGGGGCCGAGTAGGGCATCTGGTCTGCCCCTTATCCTTCTGCCACGCTCTCCCTCTACTTTTGCCGGTCTGCACCGAGCGTAATGGCACAATTCCACGTGCACGCGAGGGCAGCGCTGAAAGCGCGACACACGCACTAGCCTATTTGTAGTGTGTCCCTTACGCGGGGAAAGAAGACTCTTCACTCAAATGGTGCCTTTGAATAACTTTATTCTGCTACGAGGGAGAGAGCCGGGGTCACTCCCGCACGTAGAACCCTCCATGCGGAAATGGCCGCCGCCGCTCCCGGCATGCCTCAGGCGGTCACATGGTGCGGAGCGCTAGAGCGCTACACCAGACTACCCTGCTCTGATCTGCAGCTACATTTCCTTCCTGTAATTCCACATGCACACAAACATGCTTGAAGGCATTAGCTACTTACATGGGCTTCCTAAACTAGGTTATCAAAGTGTAGCAAGTTCAGCGTGACACCTAATAACCATGTTCCTGAATACGTTTGACTATTGGGATGTGTTTGCGTCGTGTTGTGGTTCAGTGTGGGTCGATTATATGTATACATTTGTAGTGGAAAAAAAAGAAAATAGCAACAGTGTTCTCTTAAACAACAGAACTAGAAGCTTCCCGGGGTTGATAATATGCTTCCAGTAAAAAATATAAGAAATGTCATTTTTTTTAAAGCATAATGCAATAGCATAATGCAATATATTCAAGCTTGCATTATTGGCTGCCCACAAAGTCACCAAATAAATACATCAAACAAAGACTAGGTGACAGAGTACCACTGCTTTCTTATCACAGATGCCGGAGAGGAAACCATGTTTCCAACAGAGACATTGCCTCAGTAGCACCAGAAGGAAATCCATTGTGGTGCCAAGTAAGGTTTTGTTGTTAGGTCTGGCTGCAATAGCTTTAGCAGTCTTTTGTCCACACCTTTTGTTTCCAATGTGCATAGAGTGGACTTAAGCTTGAGTGGACAGCTTTGTTGTCTATTACAGTTGTATCCTCTTGATTCAATGGCTTTCCTGCCTAGACTTGTCTTTGTTATGTCCAGCAGTGGCGACCGCTACTTATGGGTGTGGCGGGTGGGGGGGTGTGAGGGGAGTTAACCCCAAAATGCATGCATTCATTCTGATTGCACTGGTTTTACCACAAAAGTGGAGGGAATTACATAGGGTATGCGACTCGCCAAGCCTCGGTAAGCATAATATTCGGCTTTCATAGAGTTCAATAGTCTTGTGACCAGACATTAGAATATGTTACATGAATGTAGCATTAGTCTTTTACTTTGAGAAAGAATAGCTAAAATTCTCTAAGATTTTAAGTGCATTATGAAGAAAACTATCACAAAGAACATAAAATCAAGAACAGTGGGAACTGCGAATTTTTACTTTGAAGAGTAAAGAAGAAAACGCTTTGAATAGTGAAATCATATTTTCGTTCTTGATTATTCACCCCTGTAGTGTTGGGTGTGTCATTAGTGTTATGGATATATTTTGCATTGTTTGGAGGTAGTTTTTATACTAAAGCTGAGGGTTAGAGTTGGATCAATAGAAGTTGTTGTTTGAGAGAGGGTAAGGCTCAGGGCTGCCCTACATTTTGTGGCTGTTATGAGGGTCGAGGCTTGTTCATGAATGTTTATTGTCATGATTATGTTTATATTAGGATTAGTCTAAGGGCTATATTTCAAATGAATTTGTGTCACAATATTATGTCTTAACATTGACTTGCTAATGTATCATATCAACTACCAACATATCCTGTGGGTAAGTATATACATACATACACACACACAGGAGTATATTTTAGTATTGCAAACTCCACATATACGTACCTTGACAATAAGTTGGTAGCCGATAACATAGATACAATATCTTTGCAAGTCGATTCGCAAACAGATTTATAGTTTTCTAACACAGATCAAAGTTAGAGTAGACTTAGGTTTGAGGTTAGGAACCTTGCTAGAATATGGACCTTGTTGAGTGTTAGGGTTTAAGATGGGTTAAGGTGGTTAGAGACAGAGTTAGAGTTAAAAACTGTTCTCATTCGTGCATTCTTCGTACTGCTTTCTTTGAATTCTGAACTTAACATGATACATATTTTTCCTCATAATGAGTTTTTTTTCTGTCTTCCTAAATATATGCAATAATTTCTGCATTCTTCATTACCACATTCAACTGAAGCTAGCAGTAGCATCATGTTATTAATATGGTAATATCATCCGATCAAGGACTGGGTAATGGGTGAATATTATCTGAACTTCATCAAACTGTGTTGCATCTACTGCGCCCTTTTCCATCTCATCTTGAAAATGAAATAAAGTTAAATGAATTTCACAAAATAATCTTGAAGGGGTTGTTTTACTGGAGCCATTAGATATCTGAAAAACGAGTCTCCTGTTGCTAATGAAGGCACTTCCAGGAATATGAAGGCTGGTACGACCGCTACAGAGGTAGGGAATGTGCACAACATTTCACATTTGTATTTGCTGTCTCACTGGTATTTTATTATGCAATTGCTACGCAACCCAATTTTCCATTTCAGGCAATACTATGCTGACAATGTGTGTGTAGCAGTCAGTGCTGTTAGACGTAAGCTTTGTTTCTGACCTGGAATGCCAGACACTGTGCATTAAAGCATGCAGTTAAAATTCATGAACACTGAAGGGGAACCACTCAACCTTGGGACTGCGACTGACTTTCTGAAGTCTCAAATGAACTGACCTATGCTTTGGAAGGTAAATATGTACATAATTGAGTTTGTAAAGAAGCTGATGCCTCTACAAAAGAGGCCAATCCAAGAGCACAGTAAAAGGCACTGGAAGATTTCCACTGTAGGTGGACAACTTTCCAACAGAAATGCATCAGTCCAACAACAGCCCTTCATTTTTCCCACTGAAATGTCTGTGATCTTGAAATGTTTGTACGCACTGGACTGTCCAGTATTATTCATTTATTTATAGTATTTTTCATATCAAATGAGAAAATGACATAATCATTCTTAATACCATATAATATTTTGGAATAGTATACTACCATCACGTCAAGCAGTAATACGTTAATGTTCCTGACGTGTTTAGTCTCACTGAAGCTCAACAGAAGAGTATAGCTTAGCCCAAACCTAAGTAAGGGACAAATAGATGCCTAGAAAAAGATTCAAGAATCAATGACCAGATTGAGGACAAGAGGGTACGATGAAAGAATTCTACAGAAATGCAAGAAAAGAATCGATAATAGAACAACAATGGAAACTCTGACACCAAAAGACGCTAAACAGGAAAAGGAATATGGTCCCCCAAGCTTTATAACAACATACAGTAAAGAAAGCGGCCTAATAGCAACAAAAATCAAGAAATATTGGCACCTAATTTATGGGGATCCAGATATTGGGAAGATGTTGGGAGAAAGACTGAGGATTACTTATAGAAAAACAAATTGCCTCAAAGACACACTTGTATCAAGTCATTTCAAAATGCCTGAACCAGAGAACTGGCTAAGCAACCAACAAAAGAATTTTAAAAAATGTAGTGTTTGCAAAGCCTGTAAAATTGGTAAAAACAAAAGTACCATCAATGACCCAAGTGGGCAAGTCATCAAAATTGAACAAAAAATCCTTTGTACGTCGACTCATGTGGTATATATATTATTGAATGCAAATGCGGAATGCAATATGTCGGAAGCACAGTGTGCATGCTGAAAAAACGGTTTCTAGAGCATATAAGAGCCGTCAAAAATGAAGACATGTCATATGCAACAGCCAAGCACATGGCGTCTTGCCAAAAAAGCGATTGGAGAGCCATGAATTATTATGGGATACGGATGATACCCCAAGAAGAACGGGGTGGTAACAGGATGAAAAAACTGCGACAAACAAAATCACGGTTAATCATTAGATTAAAAACAAAAATCCCAAGAGGGATGAATTATGATGAGGAACTTTTTGTACATCTAGATTAAGGATATAAACTGTTCCCATTGATAAATACTGACATTTGCATTGGAAAATAAGTTGCTTGAAATCATGATATAAATAGTGTTGATAATAGAAATGGGGTACTATACCCGGCAATTATGTATTTACATAGAGAAGAATCATGAATTTAACAAGGTTAATGTATGCACTGAAGTAACCTCCGTTTTGGTTTAACATTGATACTATATCATTTAATTGCAAGCGAAATATAGTGCATACAAAATAGCACTGGTAAATGCGCAAATAAAATAGGTACTATACCATTAAGTTGTGGAACGGACAATGCTGCGCATAAACTTCCATAAAGCTAATGCTAATACGCCAAACACTGTGGAAAAATGTGGCAAATATTTAAACATGTAATAATTTTTGTTGTTATTTTCATTTAAATAATTATCAATATGTACTACAACTCCCATAATGCCACATTGAGGCAAATATGGGATATATAGTAGAAACAAACAATTACTCACTTACCGTGAACAAAGCCGAGAGCAGGCTGAAACGCTTTGGTCTGAGTGCATTAAAAGAAGCTAAAAAGCCAAGTTCTGAGTGCCGCGTCCTTTGTTTTAAAAAAAAAATATATATATATATAGATATATATATGTATATATATTCACTGAAAAAACCATAGGTTTCACACATGTTATAGTTAGCTGTACATTTCACTCGTAAAAAACCAATGAAATTCCCCCGTTATAGTTAGTGCAGGCAACTATAACTCACGCGACCGCAATCCTCTGCTGATGCTAATACTGTATTTAGACACTTATTTGCCCATGTCTTCTTCCATTAAATTTTAGCTATACATATATTACAAATATTTTTTTTTCATAAAGACACATATGTCATCAGCAGAAGATTGCGGTCGCGCGAGTTATAGTTGCCTGCACTAACTATAACGGGGGAATTTCATTGGTTTTTTACGAGTGAAATGTACAGCTAACTATAACATGTGTGAAACCTATGGTTTTTTCAGTGAATTTGCAAGGTTTTTTAAATGCTAATTCCTAACTATAACGTGTGTGAAACCTATGGTTTTTTCAGTGAATTTGTACGGTTTTTTAAATGCTAAGTTACTTTACGCCATTCGTGGCGTTGCGCGCCCAGTTAACGCAGTTCGTTCCGTGCGCGCACGGTGCGCTTCGTGCAGCGTGCGTGCACAGTGAGCACGCGGTGCGCTTTGCGCACTGCGCGCCCACTTTACGCAGTTAGTGCCGTGCACGCACGGTGGTCACACGGTGCGCTGCGCGCACCGCGTGCCCACATTATGCGGGATGGGCCATGTACGCACGATGCGCTTCGCGCACCGTGCGCACATGGGGGACATATTATGCGCATCTTTTTGAAATGTATTGTTTGTTAATTTTAGAGCTGTTATATGCCATGCACAAATGGTACACTTCGGGCACAATTTGCACACGGGGTGGGGAGAATGTGGAATATTTTTTTTTTTTAATTTTTAAAAATTGTGGGTTGTTTGGGGACCCCTATATCAATGCTGGGTGGTTAGGATGTGACGAAACTGCCTCTTTAGCCATTTTTTGGCTTCGTTTTTGCTGCCCAACTCAGAGAGTGAGAGAGAAAATGGCGGCCGCCGCTTCCTGGTTTCGACCGATTCGAATGTTTACTAAGATCTAAGAGCCAATCAAAATCGCGCTCGCGCACGCCACCGTAAGCGCACCGTAAGCTGCCACAGATATATATATTGATTTAAAGGCTATTTTCTCAAAATCTACTGAACAGATTTACACCAAACCTACAAAAGGCACTTCCTTGACCTGAGGACTAGCTCTCTGCCAAATTTCAAGTAATTCTGTTCAGCCGTTCGGGCTGTAGCTGTGTCTAAAGGTCCTATGGAAAAATGCATGGGAAAAACGCGTTTTGGGACCCCCCTTTTATCTCAGCCCCCGCTTGACGAATCCCCCCGAGACTTTCAGGGTAGGAGCGGAGCATAGCGCCCCACCTATTTTGAAAAATTCGCGAGGATTCGTCGACCGGCGCCAAAGTTATTCAAAATAGAATGTTGCGGATTTCCTATGGAAACGTGGTCCTAACTATAACTACCTACTGGCGACCGCCAGTAGGTAATATATCTATATATATATATATATAATATATGTGTGTGTTAAAATCTAGATACGTGTGTCAGCTGCATGCACCTCATATATAACCCAATATAGGACAATCCACAAACCATGCCCTTTCAGCCAGGCACTCTGCAGGACACCCAGGAGTTCCATGCACTGGATGCATCGCTATGTACATAACACACTCAGATCTCCCAAAAAGGTACTTTCGGGCCTCTGAAAGGGTAAGAAGCCACAATACAAATTCCAATGAAATGCAATTGTAACCTCTTATCACCACAGAGCCCTTGGTGACGAATTTGCAGAGATAACTTATTGAGATTAACTCCAGACACACCGTCATCGACCTGTGCAGCTAATCCCCGAATCAAAGTAATGAAACCAACAGTGAGTTAATCACCATAAAAACTTCAAAGCAATGCTTTTTGTTTGAAATTGCCAGATAAATGATAAAGCATGTATGACTTACATCAACTGGGAACACCATAGAAAGCTGTGGTGGGCAAAAATACATCAGCAGAGAGGAGACAGAATGTGTTTCGTTTCCAATCTGACTTTCTAAAATAAGCACCTGCGTTTTGGAGTAGTGTATTAAGGTATGTGTGAGTGATAGATTTCAATGACGTTCCGCCACATGGCACATGTTTTCTTGACAAAGAGCACTCTGGGGCAGATTTACAATGAAAGTGACTCAGTGTAGACTGCGCCACACTTTCAAAGCACAGGGATTCACCATATTTACAACAATATGTTGCATCACTGTGCTTCCCCCTGCGCTGGCGCACAAACTGCAGCCATGCGCAGGCACCCTTACACCATGGTGCAAGGATGCCTGCGTCGTAGAGAGATTGTTTTGTGCAGGAAGGGGCACCTTCAGAATGCAGCACGAATTGAAAGAGGAAAAAATAGGAGAAATGATAACACTTCTCCTCGTTGCGCCTCTCTACGCCTCCCCTTGGGAGGCGTAAGATTTGCACGCATTTCCAGATTTACGATTTTTGGTAAATCTGGAAATGTGTATCGTTCCATGGGTGTAGTGTGGGAACACCCACAGCAACACCCATGGAACGCCCCTTTCACGCAAAGTGCTGCGTGTAAAGGGGCCATATTTACAAGGACAGGAAAAGCCACACAGGGTGTCTTTTCCTGCTCTTGTAAATATGGAGCAGTAAGATACGCCACCAGTACGTCACAAAAAGTGACATGCTGGTGGCGCAGGGGACTTGTAAATCTGGCCCTCTGTGTCCACGAGGCGGGTGTGGGCTCAGCCCGGGTCCGCGCGCTGACCCGGTAAATGGGCCACCTCTTATTGGCTGTTGGTTCCATCCAAGTTTCCTCCGTGCCGCCATGTCAGAAGCTTGGGCGGGGCTTAAGGTTCGCAGTGAAACTGAGGCTTCCCCCTCTAGTCGCACCGCCAGACCTTGCACACTTCGTTAATTGTACGCAGAGAAGGGCTGTGCTAGGCTGCTCCTTATTTACAAAGAGAAAAGCAATCCCTTGGATTACAAAGATTTGACATGATCATGTATCATTAAGCAAAGCTGATCTAGGTTATACAGAGTTTGTTTCAGGAGTGACCGAAAGCTTGAATTCCAGAATGCTGCTATGTTGCTCCTTTACTAACTCATGAAATTCCCATAGTTCTCACGAATACTAATATTTCGGCAATGCTTCCTGCATGTGGGATTTCCAGCGGCGTAGCGAGGGGGGGGCGGTGGGGGCGGTCCGCCCCAGGCGGCACTGTTTTGAGGGCGGCGGCGGCCGCGCGGCACTGGCCCGTTGCGGCGGCCGTTATAATTTATTTGGAAACACTGACAGTCAGTGTACCCAACTAAATTATAACGGCCGCCGCAACAGGCCAGTGCCGCGTGGCCGCCGTTTCAAGTACAAGCACTGCTCACGTGCTTGAAAAAGGCAACAAATTGCCGCCTGCAGCACACGCACCACGTTGTGAGATTGGGCTACGGCTATTTGGGCACGCGGTGGAAAAAGCTCCAGCGCGTGCACCGTGACGTCGAGCAGCCCACTACTTCCGGTGCAGCCAGGGAGAGCGCATGCAGGGGTTGGTATGGATTCCTGCACCCCACCACCATTCCCCGATGACGTGGATGAATCAGCTATGGTGCCTGACACCCCTGGATGGGACCCGTTTACGAATATAAAGTGTACTTTAAAGGTAGGAGAGCACAGTGGGTCTGAATGGGCAGTTTTTCAAAACGGAGTGTAGTGCAAGCCCGGTTCTAGGGCGTGTGCCGGGTGGGCCTTGGCAATGGCAATTAATCTGCAACCGATGTACAACAATAATAAAAAATGTTCAGATAACTGGTGATTTATGATCTTGCTGGAGAGCAATCATTTGTCTGTTGCTAGTTTTTAAATGCAGATAAACTGTATTTTATGTGGGTAGCTCGGTGGGTTACTGCCTTTTACCTGGAAAGCGTTTAGCTCGCGCTGCGCTTGCAATCGGGTGGTATATTTACTGCTTCTGGTGCGCTTTTAAATAATATCCCGTTTTGTATTTTCGTTAGTTTAATTTGTTTTTTACCTTGTTCTTAAGACTGCGCCCCCTCACTTGCACATTAAAACTGCTTGTCACCGTGCTTAACGGGTCCATTCCCGGGGATTTAGTTCGTCTGCCGGCCATATTGGGGGAACTCCGGGACGCCTGGCGGCGCCATTTCGGAGGCTGACGCTCTAGCTGTCACAAGGACGCTAGGCGGCTATTTAAGGGGAGCAATCTCTAGGTATTGTGCCTTGTTACCTGGAAAGCGTTTAGCTCACGCTGCGCTTGCAATCGGGTGGTATATTTACTGCTTCTGGTGCGCTTTTAAATAATATCCCGTTTTGTATTTTCGTTAGTTTAATTTGTTTTTTACCTTGTTCTTAATACTGCGCCCCCTCACTTGCACATTAAAACTGCTTGTCACCGTGCTTAACGGGTCCATTCCCGGGGATTTAGTTCGTCTGCCGGCCATATTGGGGGAACTCCGGGACGCCTGGCGGCGCCATTTTGGAGGCTGACGCTCTAGCTGTCACAAGGACGCTAGGCGGCTATTTAAGGGGAGCAATCTAGGTGTTGTGCCTTGTTACCTGGAAAGCGTTTAGCTCGCGCTGCGCTTGCAATCGGGTGGTATATTTACTGCTTCTGGTGCGCTTTTAAATAATATCCCGTTTTGTATTTTGTTTTTTACCTTGTTCTTAAGACTGCAGATTCCGTGGGTTGTTCCCTCCTAGTATACCCTTTCCCCCCCACAAAAATATAAAAATATTTCTATAGATTTTTACATATTTTTTGTGGGCATGGGGCTGTCTGTAGTGACAGGTGCAGGGTCAAGGCTGTCTCTACGATGGGCCACGGGTCAGATCCCCCTTCTGGCCTTGTAAAAACTGAATTTTTCACATTCTACTGCATTCTCTGGCCTGACACTCCAGCTTATTGAAATTCTTTCGGAGCACTGACAGTCTTTAAAAACTCACATTACTATACTGTACTGACCGTAGGCGACACTGAGTTGGTGTTGAATGCTCTCTGTTTGGCGGGAGGGAAGAGTAGAATGGTTACACTGCTCTCTCCTGGGATGGGTGGGGTCAGGGTATGTAGGTCTTCTGCGGCTGGGGCAGTGGATGGCTCCACTGCTCTCTCTTAGGAGGGGCACGTGGGATGGCGTCTACTGAGCTCTCATGGGGGGCTTGGGTGGAGTGAGAAGGCTTCCACTGCAGGGCTGGTACTGCCCCAACTGCAGAACTCAAGTTAGTCTAGTGATCACGTGCATTGGACTCACCTGTAGTATCCTGAAGGTCCTGCCAGGGGAATCGTGGTCAAACCCAGTTTGGTGGAAAGGTCTGCAGACATTGCTGAGGTCACGGACGGGGTAGATAGGGGACAGGGGACAAGGGTCCTGCACAAGCTGTGATGTTATGAGTGAGATGTCACAAGCAGAGTAGGTAGAACTGATGTAAGTTTTGGGTTTCCTTCTGCTTTTCCTTCAGCGGCGTAGCTAGGTGGGGGCCGTCCGCCCCAGGCGGCAATATTTTGGGGACAGGGGCTGTCTAGCCCTGGACCGTGTCATGTATGTGCATGTAACTTTCATGATCGAGGTAACTATTAGCGGCGATACTACGTGTGTCTCGGACCTCTTTCGGGTGCTCGCCGTCCTTTTTCTCCAGCACCCCCCCAGGGGGGCGGCAATCTGAAGGATAGCCCCGGGCACCACAAGCTCTAGCTACGCCTCTGGGGATTTCACACTAAAATCGCGGCTTTGCAAAGTTTTAATGTATCATAATGTAAGCGTCATAAGTTTCTCTGGTATATAATGGTGTGCTGTGATAATTTATATATTCTGAGTCATTTATTGACTTTAATGAATATTTTATCTATAAATCCAAAAATGCATCCCATATCCATTGTGGGGAAATGCGTGTACGAAAAAGCATCTGCTAATAAAGCTTGAACTAAAATAATCGTGGCTTTTTGCCCAGTTTGGGATGTTGATCTTAAAAAGATACACAACCTTCATTAAGATCCAAAGGCGCAGAGAAACAGCTTTAAATTAAAGTCGTGAGAAATCCTTTTCATTGCTAAGTGTTTTCTGAAAAAGTTGTTTCAGCCACTTATGTCTTCTATACCAACAAGGACTGACCAAGCCAAAAGGTCTGGCTAGATTATAAGTGAATGCGCTTCTTCCCTGATTGGTGAGTTTGGATGCATAGGTGTGTACATAGGTGATTGAATGAATGTGCGTATCAGTCAATGTTTGGATGCATGATTAGTGCTTGGATAAATAATGGATGCATTTATAGATTGATGAATGTGTGAGTGCATGGCTGAATGAATGAATACATTCATTGATGGATGGATGGCTGAATGAATTGCTGTGGGAGTACATGGATGGATGCAGAGTGCACCAAGCTCACATACTCATAACTCACACAGCAGCAGTGATAAAGCTATGAAAGCCAGGAGTCCCAATAGTGCCCACCAGACATGAATAAATAACACTATTATGGGATTGTATATTTATAATCCCACAAGGGATGTCAGTTCCTTACCATCTATATAATAGACACAACAAAAGCATACTGTGAAATGTTCCTCTTAGAATACGCATACACACAGGAGGGCTCGTACAGCAGACACAACCTAAGGAAAGATTGTGGCATCACTGGGAAATTATCCTTAGGTACCCCCAGTCCATCATTCACCCGGGTGTCAAAAACAAAAGAAAAGACGGTGTTGAATTCTCCAGGAAGACTTCGTGATGAGCTCTTGAATAGGTTGCCAGAAGCTGCTGTTCCACCAGGGCTTTATCAACACTAGATTCGCTTATGCCAAATCTAGAGATTTTGGCCCAAAAGGAAATACCAAGCGGGCATGAATGACAGGCAAGATGGAACACTCGTCATTAGGGACAAGGATCTCCCAATAGCGACGAAGCTAACAGCCATCATGGACGCCAGCACTGTTCTGCAGCATTTCTTAAGTTATATCATTGTAAGCAGATGGCTTCTTCTGCAGTGACTATGTAAACATTCTGGTAATGTAACTCTCTTTTTGCGTTGGTGGTGCGTAGTGCACTTGGATACATGAACCACATTCCATTAGGTTCTTCTGTCCCTTTCACAACATGCATTCGGGGTGTTGTTAGCTCAGCGCAGGTGGCGTCTCCTAGGAGCTAGGTAGACCCATGGAGAACAGCTCCTTTAATCTTCTCACCTCCATTCAGGTCTGCTACCCTAATGTGCTTCCACCTGCATTAGGGAATACACCAAGAGTTGGCTTTGGAAACTGAAACTCTCTGACCAAATCATTTACTATCGCCTCAGTCTGACTTTGCACTGACACCTGAGGACGTGGCTTAACTGCTGAAAGGCGCATGTCACCTCCCTGTAGGACATTGGTCGTCTCTAAGCTGTGACGGCCTGCTGGAATCATCTACTTTACCTATTTCTCTCTGCTTCCTCTATGACTTCAGCTAATAGATCCAAATGGGAGTGGACCGGGTGTCATGTCTCTCGATGGATCTCGGCTAATTCCATACATAGCCAGGAGTACACATCAAAGTGCAGCTTACGTCAGTTGTTACCATCACTCTGTGTGTGTGACCAACCACGTCAGGTCCACCATACTGCTGCATATTTTAATTAATCACCATCAGCACCCTTGGGATGGTGGATCCCAATCCAGGTCATAACATTATAAAACAAATAAAATGAATCCAAATTACAAGAATGCTGAATACATTCACTGTAAAACTAATCTCTTATGAGGTATTCTTAAAGGATTCTGTGCACCAGTTTGAAATACTTTTTCAGTAAAGACTAAGCTGTGTAGCCCTGCTGTGTTGAGGAACCATTTTAAATATAGTGCTGTCTCTGTGTATTTTGTTACTGCGGGGAGTACTCTGAGCCGGGCGTCACTGGCGTGGGAACATATCAGAAATTCTATGGCTGCATGGTCGTCTGCACTGGGTACCGCCTGTGACCAGCAGCCTGCTTGTGCCTGGCAGGACTAGGCACTCATGATGGTTGCTTATGTGGTGGCTGATCCAGGTCAACGCTGCAGGTTCAATGCTGGTTCTCTTGGCCTGATGGAAGGCCTTGCTCTCACCGTCCATACTCCCTCCGGCTGCCACAAGCCTCTTTCCTAGCTTTTGATGGCTGTAAATATTCCTGTCATCTTTGTCCACTTTCCATGAGGAGCACTGGGAGGACTATTGGAGCACTGGAGCCTTTCAGCCACCGCCAGCCTGCCTCTCGCAAGCGGGAGCCTCCCATTCACAACCATCTGCAGAGGGGTACCTAAGCCAGCAGAAATAGTTTGGACTCTGGAATGACTCTGGAATGGAAGCACTCCATACGCAACTAACACCAATCAATCAGGATTTATAAAGCACGGCTAATCACCCAATAGGGTATCCAGGCGCTTGATATCATTGGCCAATGATACCATAAAATGCTGTAAACAGGCTGATCAGCACTCGGAGCCCCTCTGTGTATTCTATTTTATTTATGTAATTTGATGTCACATACGTTCTGGCAAACAGCTACAGCTTTCTTTAGTCAGATCTAAAAAGGCACTGACCAAATACTGACAGTTTTCAATGACAAATATCCACAAAGTACATAAACATTATTTGATCAGAATTGAATACATATATGTTTTATTTTATATTGACTTCTTGGATGTTTCAGAAGTGACTGAAAGCTTGAATTCCAGAATGCCGCTCAATAATTCAGTTTTGAGAGGGTTGCTTACAACAGAAGTGATCCTGTGAGATATGTGTAACCTAGGGACAGGCCTGCAGTCAGAGGCCAGTGCCTATAAGATCTGTGTAACTTGAGAATGGTCCGTCTGTCAGATGCATGACGGTGTACATATGTGTAAACTAAGGGATAGCGTTGCTGACTGAAACATGGCATGTAAGATGTTTGTATCTTGAGTGGATAGTTCTTCAGCTTGAGACCTCGTACTGTAAGATCTCTGTGCACTGAGGTGTGGGTCTGCTATCCACAGCTCCTGCATATAATATCTGTGCAGCCTGTTGTACAGCTCTTTTTTTGGTAAATCTGTTTTAATAAAGTTTACGTGTTATAGCACAGCATAACATTGGGAGATTGGGACAAACCATCCTCCTCGCTTGAGATGCCTGCATTTATCTAGCATTGCCGCTGCGCAGCTCTAATGGCGGACCCTGATTCTGTAAGCGCTGCATAACCTAGAACAGGTCTCCTTAGTGGTACGTGATCATGTCAAGTCTTTGTTATCTAGGGGATTGCTTTTATCTTTGAAGATTGGGCCGGTAGATCTTTGTAACGTGAGGCACAGCTCTGCTATCTAGGCCTTAACCTATACAATGTCGGCACCCTCAGAGATAGGTCTGCTGTCCAAAGCCTCAGTCAGTATGGTCTTGGTAATGTAAGGATATATTGTTATCAGGGCGCTCGGCCTGTAAACTTTCTGCACCATGCATGATAGATATTTTGGCATGTTGGATCCATGTAACCTAAAAGATACTATTGCTGTCCATTGCCCAATGCTGTAGTATTTCATTTACATGGAGGATAGCTCTGGTGCCAGAGGCCGGGCCGGTACCATCTGTATACCCTGTGAGAGAGGTTTGCTGTTTAGATGTTTCAACCTCCAAGAGTTCCATAAGTCAAAGTGTTGCACTGCTCTCATAGACGCGAGACACTCAAACATCAGCCATTGAAAGGGAATTGATTGAAACTCAATAGTTACAAGTGACACAGGTCTTAGAGTCCTATGCCTATGAGTACAGCTCTCTTCATCAGATTGCATGGATTTTACAGCAAACCTATCCCTCAGGCTACAGATATCTTATAGCTTCCTGCCGATAGAGAGGTCCTATCCTTTCCAGGATCGTGCACAAGTGATAGTGATAGTGATAGCCTATGCCCTATAGGATCTAATTAACCAGAGGAACAGCTCTAATGTCATAAGAATAAATGTGGTGGAAACCTGAGCTTGTGACAGCTGTGTTGTGTAGTTCGATGTATTTTTCTTTTATAAGATACCTTAGCCTGTAAGAGCTCTGTAAGGTAAATGTTGGTTTTACTGTGTGTTTCCCTGGAGCTTGCATTAAAGATCTCCCCACCTCACTCTTACACTGTAACTCAGTGCCTAGAGGTAGGTAGTGGGGACTGGTGCCATGCAAGCCACTACTGTAACTTACACTGTTAAACACCACCCTGCTCAGCGTCTGCTTTACAATCACTGAATCAATTGTAATCCAAAGTCTGTACTATCATGCGTGTACCACGTTTACACTGTGTTTATACCATGACCGATTTAATCCATTGCACTCAGCTGGCACAAGACATCACGGGTTCTTGTGCTGGCTCTGTGCCCACACGTGTCCCGTGCCTTCAGCATCCTCTACTCCTGCTGGGGCGCGATGGTATCTGTGTGTTCCCGTTATACAGCAGCACTCTCGTGTTCTCTTCCTCCCGCCTTTCCCCTGCCCCCCACGCCGCCCTGGAAGCTTTTTCTCGCACATTACCTCGCGCCTTTACAACTTCCCCTCCCTTCTCGCTCTTGACTCCTAAAACACGCCGCAAGTAGATCTCAGTCAAAAGAAGGCTCGTCTGTCTCGTGCAGCACCTGCGCAATGGTGCAATAAAACTGCAAAACGTGTAACATTCAAATGTGTGTCTGTCTAAAAATAACCCATTTTGAAAAACACTTTCTAGTTAAAGAGCCAGTTCTCGACAAGAGGAAGTCCACGAAGAGAAAGGAATCAACCAACTACATAGAATCTATATGATAATTGTATACACCCCTAAATCCTCTCGACTCCTAGGCCCAGCTTTCGCCTCCGTTTTACACCCCTCGTGTCATCCCCACCGAAGCAGGACACGTTCTGCGCTCCGGTCACAGCCACATATATGCTGCTTTTAGACCACCTTGACTGTTAGCAAAGCTGGCACGTGCCATGCAACGAACACGTGCCGCTGCTTCCAGTGTCTCACACTAGGCGCCCACTTCCGGTCGCCACCTTCACATGAAAACTGATGCTGCACGGGGCTGTAGCCTGGACTGTGTCCACGTAACTTTAATTACACTTTCCTTAGGGCCTGGTGAACAAAACAGTGGTCACAGAATACTGGTCACTAATTGGACCATAATTTTGTGACGTCTTCTCTTTTGCATAAGCATTATCACCCGAATCGGGAGTCAGTAATTTTTCAATGATTTTCGACTGGAACATTGCCTACTTTTGATCATTATATAGCAATTCACAACTTAGAAGGAGCGCCTGCAACACGCTCCTTCCAAATTAAGAATCGGTATCCATTTACAATCCTGTTTTAGAAGTCACTAAAGGTTTAGCGACTCCAGAAATAGGATTAGGACATTGCAAAAACCTATTTTGGGGTCTCAGATGCGCTGAGTTCGCGAAATGCAGCATCTGCAACTACAAAATAGGTTGTACATCGGCCCTAAAGTTATAACATATGTTACATAGTACGTTAGCAATTCTGAACCTCATCTATTAGCTCACTGAAGTTTCCTATTGGTTATTTTGTCTGGCCTAGTACAGTTTACATCCAATGACCCAATGCCAGGACCCCATAATGGCCCAAGTCCACGTCTTAGCCACAAAATGATGGGGAAGGGAGGCCAGCAAGAGCCAGTCAAGAGGGTTCAAGGTCGATGGGCTTCACAGCTAAGGGCCACAGCAATATGTGTAAGCACAGCTGCATGCAAGGGAGTTGTGGAGGGAGCAAATGGCATGCGGAATAGTATTACCGCCGTGGAATGAGATGCCAGCAGATGCCCTAGCTCATGGCACTGCGAGGCTCCCACGAAGAGCCAGAAGCTTCTCACCTCCACCTATCACAACAGATTCTACACAAGACGATGCATGATTCAATAGCCAACGGCTGACGGGGAATAACCATGGATGGGTTTTTTTGTCTACCGATGTATGAGTTAGATCTGTAAACAAAAATATTAACGCAAGGAGGTGGTGTAAAGAACGATGTTAGGGAGAAATAACGCAGGTGACTGCGCAACACTGAGGGTAGAATTACAGAGGCCAAGGGCAGAGTAACACATAGGACACAGGAGGGGCAAACAACTTGGAAGGCAAAGGGGAATTAGCAGAGAAAGAGCAATGGGGGGAAGAGAACAAGTAAGAACGAGAAAGACCAAGATGAAGTTAAAGAGCACTGCAGAGATGCTGGAAGGACAAAGCTGTATACATGGGAAATCGTGCTTAAGAGCAGCTCAAGGGACAAAGTTGTGGAAAATGAAAAATGTATAATGTTCTGAAAAGAAATTCGCTGAGAGAAGCGGGCAAACATGCTGAATGGTAAAAATGTATGCACTCTCATGGAATGCTTAACAAAAGCGTGGTTTACGGTTTTTTTAAATGATGGTAAGAAATGAAAATGGGCATGTATAAGTATAGGAAAGGGCCTAGATCAAATGGTTTAAAACTGATAGCGCACAGGATAGCAAGTGGAAGAGCGAATCTGTATGAAACTGTAAATGCACCAAAAGCGACTCGAAGGAAAAATATATTTAAAGTAGAACTTTTATAATGTTATGAAAAGAAATGTGGTGGACGGAAGTGGGAAAAGACAAAGTAAAGGGGAAACACATGCACTCTCATGGAGTACTTTAAAAAAAAAAATGTTTTTTTTCCCCGAAAGGCAGACCGCTGTGGAAGGAAAATAGGAGCTAAGCATAGAGATGGTAAACAGGCTATGCTCCAAGGGAGGGGCAAAGACTAGATCAACAGGCTAAAACACATAAATAAATAAAATAGAAAGTACGGAAATAAGAGTGTCCCCTATAAGTCTTTCGCAACCAGGTATCTGCACTGTCTGGCACGCTTAAGCTAAAAACGTGATATTACAATAATTCTGGGGGTTTATACAAAATATGATTGACAATGTCTCAAGCCAATGGCTAACGCTCCTGTAGCAAAGAAGCCAATGGCTGAAGGAGGCGACCACAAAGCCCTATTTTTAAAGTAGAGAGTATGCATTGCAAACAATGGGGCCTATTACGATGTTGGTCGCCTTACAACAAACATCGTCGATTTCAATTCCGACTGGCTGATTATGATTCGGAACTGAAATCGGCCAGTCAGTCTAGTCGGCTTCCCACAGGCTCATCGGCCCGTCGGAACCGGCCTGTAATCCAAATGGATGGTGGTTTACGCCATCCGGAATACGATGCACGGTTTTCAGCAGGGTTTCCCTTCTGACATGGAAACCCTGTCGGAAAGTGTATTTTTGGGCCCCTAGCAGTGCCCCCATTCCTTTGCGGCCTCCATTTGGTGGTCGAGGGGGCATCTATGGTGCCCCCCGTTGATCCCGTGACCCCTTGGCAGGCACCTTAAGGTGCCTGCCAAGGGGTGCAGGGATTAACACCACCTCACATTTACCTATGGGAGCATTAACAGTTGCTCCAATGGGGAAATTTCGGAATGCGACCGCATAATAATAAGGCCGTCGGGACCGCCCACCGGTGGTCAGTCGGTTCCGTTTCCGAGATGGTCCACCCGACATCGTAATAGGCCCCAGTATGTTTGCCATGAATGGTGAAGTACCAATACATGTCAAACCTAAAAATGAAGTGAAATTATAATCAATAACCTCTCCTAGTTACGGTGAGAGGATCTTCTTGTCCTTAATCTGAAAGGGACCAGATGGAATCATGAGGATACAGATTATACACATCTGGGGTAAACCCCAGGAAAATACACTGACTGGTCGTGGTAGGTGTTGTGCCTTCCTTGACCATTGTTACTATCCACTTTTGGAAGAAGTAGAACAGCAGCGGTATACAGTGTGGTTGCTGTACTGCAAGTGAGATAGGTTTAAGGCAGGCAAAATTATTCATTAATTGGAATAGGTTCTTCCAGAGCACCACCATTCTTCCTTGTACACCCTATTGGGAATAAGCAGACTGCTGCAAACACCTCAAAGCATTCAATTAAAAGCACCATTTGTACATGGCAATATGTAATTGGGTTACTTAAGGGTAGTGTACACAATTTTGATGGCAGATATGGAATGAGGCTGGCTTGAATCTGGAAAAAAGCCTTCAACTGGCTGGAGCCCATGAGATTGAGAACACACAAACAGCTGCAACGAAGAACTGGCCAATAAAGAGCACTATTAAATTAACTCTGAATTAAAACTGAAATTAATGGAAATATATTAATCTAAATGTACATTATATTTCTGAAGTTTAAATTAAAAAAAAATAATTCCCACCTAAATTACAAAACACAATGTGCATAAATAATTATTAAAAGTGATGTATAACTTCATTTAAATTGTTTTTATTTAGTTTTAATAAAAATTACTGGTATATTATGTTATTTTTAAATATTATAATCTCTCTCTCTCACACTCTCTCTCTGTCTCTCTCTATATATAGATATATTTAACAATCTAATAATGTTTTAATATGACCCAATAACAATGTTTTGTCTTATTTTCTTTCTGGCTACCCTACCCGTGGATTTGTTTCCATGAAAGTTTTTTGTACACAAATCTAGGTATCAATTGCTGATACCACACTTATGCACTTTACAAAAGTATTGCACCAGGCACTTATTGATGAAGTACAGCAGCAGTATATAATTCTTAATTATATAATTTGCACAAAGGAACGCATCATTTGCACAAATGGTATTTAACTGTTATAGATGAAACCCAGAATTGGTATTTATTCCTAATGTGACAAGAATTTGCACAAAAAAATGCGTTTTTGGCACATCCGGGAGAACGATGAGCGGACGCATAGGTGGCAGGACGCGATGATCGCGAGTAACAAGGAAACACAGTTGTGGTTCTCTTCTATGCCTCTTCTCCCATGAGGCTACTTGTCCATATTATTAGGGCTTCACTATTGGAAGCATCCCTTAGACGGTGAAGTGTGACCTATACCACACTCCCGCAGTGGTGACACATTACCAAATTGTGGTAAGAACGGAGCCCATTATTATTCTATTTAGGTCCTGATGAATGCCGCGGACCCTTCGGGGCCACCCAGGCAGAAACATGTCGACCATCCACGAGATCATTCACTAGACGGTTGGGAACAATAAATATCCCAAATACCGTCACTCTTATTTTAATATCATATAGTTTTCACTTCACATTAAAGAATTGCTACTGACTACTATAATGATTTTTAATTTTAATTTCACTCACATAGTCACGGGCCCCCACTCCATCACTTAGAAGTGCATCCTTGTCGTCAAGTGTATGCCCGTCCTCCATCAAACGAAGGTTTTGGAGGGCGAGGACTGGTCAATGATGAAGCATGACACCAGGTGGTGTGTGAGACCAGTCCGTATCTTTTTGTGAGATGCCCACACTCACGACGTTCTTGTAGCTCGCTTTGGGTTATCACACTGGGAGCAGCTCTTTTGTGATGAACATTTAATATTGGAGGCTGCTGCTCCTAGAACCCCACGCCTCTAGTTCCCCCCTCCACACATCGTGTGGAGTTCTCTTGTGATAGACTTATTGATGAAGTACAGCAGCAGTATATAATTCTTAATTATATAATTTGCACAAAGGAACGCATCATTTGCACAAATGGTATTTAACTGTTATAGATGAAACCCAGAATTGGTATTTATTCCTAATGTGACAAGAATTTGCACAAAAAAATGCGTTTTTGCACAGTAAATATGCGCCATATGCACAAGTATAGGAAATATTGGGAACTGTTACTAACAGTAACGCTACGTGATGTTTTTCTGTAAATAGCGTTATTTGCACAGGAAGGATGATGTTTGAAACGGTTTTAAACTACATGAATCTGTTTGAAATTGTTTTTTATTGAAGACTGTAATTCCATTTTAAACTTTGCATAGGCTTAAGTGTTTTCTGCTCAAAGTTTATTAATATCTAAAAATGAATTTGATTCAAATTTTTATTTATACCAGTCTGTATTGCATCTGATTGGTTATGTTCTATTGCAAATGGGTATTCGAAACCGATATAAAAATAACAGAACAAGTATAAATCATAATGTTTACATAACATGCTTAATGCTGTACAAAAACAGACGGGCAGTCTGTTTTTAGTTTTTGTCATTGCACTGTCACTTTAAATAAGGGAGGAAACACTAGTACGTCATGTGATCAAGGCCTCCAGGGGCTGAAACGCATCATGGAGGAATAGCACTGTGAATTGAATAAACTATATTGCACGAAGAAAAACTGGAGTCCGTTCCATTTCTGTTTCCAAGCTAATGGAATGCTGAGGATTCGGTAATTGTGGACATATATATATATATATATGGATATTATCTACTGGCGGTCGCCAGTAGATAGTTATAGTTAGGACCTATTTTCCATAGGAAATCCGCAACATTCTATTCCCAATAAGTCTGGTGCTGGTTGATGAATCCTCACAAAATTTTCCAAACTTTTGGCCAGCTCCACTCCGCTCCTACCCTGAAAGTTTTGTGGTGATTTGTAAAGCGGGGGCTGAGAAAAAAGGGGGGTCCCAAAACGCGTTTTCCTCATACAATTTCCCATAGGATCTGTTGTCGCAGCTACAGCCCGAACCGCTGAATGGAATGACATCAAATTTGGCAAAGAATTTTTTATATTATGTGATGTGGAAAATGAGAATAGGGGAAGACTATGGGAGATGGACGCGGACCCTCTATAATGGGGCCACGGCTAGAGTGCGAATGGGCACGACAATCTCTCGGGCGTGTAAAGTAGAGCGAGGGACGAGACAGGGTTGCTCTCTCTCCCGCTGCTATTTTGCAATAGCAATAGAACCATTAGCCATGCTAGCGCGCACGGGAGAGCAGTACCGGGGCCTAGCACTACAGGAGGATGTGCAATACATCTCGCTGTATGCAGACGATCTATTAATGTTCTTGGAGGACATCGGAGAGGCCCTAACAGCGGCAAAACAGTTGCTGACCGGATATGGGAATAGATCGGGGCTGCATGTCAATTGGTTGAAGACTTGTCTATTCCCGGTGAGACCGAACCTGCCGGCGCCGCCCCAGGTGCAAGGGGTCCGATGGGAGGCACAGTGCCTGCCCTATTTGGGAATACTCATTTACCATACTCAGGACGGGCTCCTGGAAGGCAACATTAGTCGGGCAATCCGAGGAGTCAAGGGGAGTATGGAGGTCTGGACCACCCTGAAGATGTCGGTAGCAGGGAGGGTGGCATTGTTAAAAATGGTAGTGTTACCGAGACTGCTATACTATTTTAGGACCCTCCCAATATGGATACCTGGGGCAATGTTCCGGCAGCTAAAAGCGATGGTGGGAGATTTCTTATGGGGGAATGGTAGGATACGGGTTGCTCTGGATACAATGATGCCCCCCAGGGCGGCGGGAGGTTGGGCAGTGCCTGACTTTGAAAGGTACTATCTGGCAGCCCAGCTCCAGTGGCTCACACAGGCAGTGGCGGCGATGTTTCGAGGGCCATGCCCAGGCGACAACTGCTGGATGCCACGGCATGTGCTCTCCTATATCTTGCTGGGGCAGAAGCTGCGTAGAGACACCATTACGAATGAAGAGAGAACGCTGCAGCGTTGCTGGGCCAGGAGTCATAAAAAGTATGGCGTGGAGCGCCGCTACGCTCCCGAGCTCCCGATAGGGGCATGCACAGCGTTACCCCACGGGGGAGACTGGTCAGCTCTGGGGGATTGGGAGGAGAAGGGAGTATTTATGGTGGGCGACCTCTATGAAGACGGTGCCTTACTGCCGTTCTCGAGTTTACGAGACAGATATGACCTACCGCGGAGACACTACTTATTACACGCGGCGCTGGTGGCGGCTATCCAACGCAGGTGGAAGACAGGGCTGACAGAACCAGAGACGTCATTAACCTGCCAATATGTAGCTATGGCGGCTGGCACGTTTAAGGCCATCACATGCCTTAATAGGAGAATGGAACAAGAGGGGAGGCAACCGATGGATCGACTAAAAGGGAAATGGGAGCAGGACTTATAGAGGGACATCCCGGAAGCTACTTGGGCTAAACTAGTGGAAAGAGCATGGAAGAGTACACGGAACGCTAGGTTCCAGCTAATACAATTTTACGTGTTACATAGGGCATATATGACCCCGAAGCATATTAAGCAGATCTTTAGGGTGGAAACGGCTAGCTGCCCTAGATGTGGGACAGAAGGTGCGGACTTTCAGCATATGCTGTGGTCCTGCCCGAATCTGACAGTATATTGGGGAGAAGTAATTACGGCACTGGAGTTGGTATGGGAGCGAAAACTTAACAAGGACATGGGGGTGAGTTTATTGCATTGGTTTCCACATACAAAACACAACAAAGTGACCAGCAAATTTATAGATTTGGGACTGATATTAGCTTAAAGGGAGATAACCAGCCATTGGAAACACAACCAGGGACCTAGGGTGCAGAGATGGAAGCATGAAATTCTTAAGTGGGCAGCGAGCGAAAGCGTGATTAAACTACGGCTGGCGCATAGGTTTCAGAAGGAAAATATGTTGGAACTGGCGCGGGCCTGGGAGGCGCTAGTTGAGGCATTGCGCAGGCCCGACAGAGACCTGGAAGATGAACCAGACCCTCCTCTAGACTGCTGACCATTGGGGGCTGTGGGGGGGACGCGGGGATTGGAAGGGCTATAGACAGGGAGAGTGGCAGGTACCATGGGGATGGAGGTCATTTTACAGAGATGGCATGCTTTAGGCAAAATACCTATAGATCAGATTACATTGGAAATTGTACACTGAAGTGGAGCACACTGGAGGGTGGGGTCGGGGTGGGAAGGGGAAGTAGTTATGTTGTTGGGGAGGGATGAGCAATATTGGTACTAGTATGCAGTAATTGTTGATATGCCACGAGAAACTGTAAATGGCTGCCCAGATAACAATATGTAATACTATGTTTGGAATGGATAACAACTCTGAAATTAATAGGCGGCAAGCAGTTAATAACCATGTAATATATGCCAAAATATGAGGATGTTATGATGATGATGAAAGCAAATAAAAAATAATAAAAAAAAAAATCTAATTTGGCAAAGAGGTAGTCCTCAGTTCAGACTCGTGCCTTTTGCATAAATGGTGTGAATCTGTTCAGTAGTTCCTGAGAAAATGAGGGTAAAAAAGTTAGTGATATCTATGGCCGGGGAGGATCCGCGGACCCTACCCGCACCGTAAGCGCACCCTCCCCGAATCGAGCGCGCACCCTCCCGATCGCACGCTGAATGCAAATTGGCTGTCGAGTGTCTGTCTACATTCAAAACTAGGAACTGTTGGTGGCCATTTTCTGCCTCGGTAGAAGCGAGGCTGAAGAAGCAAGGGGAATAAGTGTGTAAAACATATAAAGGGGGCAAAGTGGAAATACTCTGACCCTCTAGAGGTGCTTAGGGGGTCCCAGAAGAACACCCTGGGGCCCCTTTAAAAAAAACAAAAAAACAGCGAAATGCCCGCAGGGTGCGCGCATCCTATCGCGTTTGGTGCACGGATCATCTCGCGTTGGGTGCGGGGATCCACGGAAATTTTTTTTGAAAAAAGACAAGAAATCATTGGTTGTATGACAACTTTCTACACTGAAAGGTAGGGTGTATATTTCTGTTTTTAAAAAGCATGATTCTTATTGGTTAACAAAAACTGATTGTAAGGAACATTATATATGATAAGCTGATATGTTGAAAAGTCAAGCACACTTGCTGTCTTGTTTAGCAACATTGTGTGCTGAACTTGTGACCTGTGTGCTCAGTGCAGTGTTCCATGACCTGTTTCTATGGTAACAGGCAGAAGGCAGATTGGGGGACGGGTTGAAATGTATTTCATTTGGAAAGGGTTGAAATGTTTAACCAATGGAAATGTGTGTTTGCTTTTGAATTTATGTATGAAGGATTGTGATTTGATGTTTGCATGTATATGTGTGGAAAATGAAAGGGAAACTTTGCCATTCTTTGTTTTTGCTGAGAGGTGCACAGTGCAGAGATTCTGTAAAAGAAAATCTGGTGTGTGACTGATATCTGGTGTGTGACTGATATACTTCTTAATCTACAAAACAACTTGAAAGGTGAGTTATTTAATTGTGAGGGGATGTAAGTAGACTATTTTGATTTTAATCAGACTAATGTATTTCTACTGCTAAAGTGTAGGGAGTACTTTATTTCTCTACAAACTTATTTACAGTTTGTGTGCATGTAGAAACCATTCTGTGATAAGCATTTGTGTTTTTCATGTGTTTGCAGACAGATAACTGTGCTGTTTTTATATTTTGGTAGAATTAGAAACCAGTCATTGTTTATGAATTTGTGAAATGAGTTATGTTTCTATACTAAAATGTAGTACTCCTTCTAGATGAAGAAATGTGTTTTGGTATAGTGCAAGGGATAGTGTTGTTTGTCTAGAATCACACAGTGAGTATGTGTGCATTTGGGAACCACTGTGAGAGAAGCATTTGGTAACATTGTGTATTTGCTGACAGATAACTGTTTTAAAACCTGTCATGTTGTCAAGTTTTAGTAGCATTAGAAGCCAGTCTTTGCTTATGCATTGATAAAATAAATCATGCTTTGACACTAATGTGCTGTACTTTAATATGTAGATTGCGTGTAGTCTCCTTACCCCTTTTTGTAAGCTGCTAGGGATAGTTTTGCTTGTCTAGAATCACACTGTGAGTCTGTGTGCATTTGGGAACCACTGTGAGAGAAGCATTTGGTAACATCGTGTATTTGCTGACAGATAACTGGTTTATAACCTGTCTTGTTGTCAAGTTTTAGTAGCATTGGAAGGCAGTTTTTGATTAAGCTTTGATTAAATGAGTCAGGCTTTGACACAAAAGAAATATGTAGATTGTGTGCAGTTCCCTTCCACTTCCACTGTAGTGAATGAGTTTTGGTAAACTCCTAGGGATAGTGGTGCTTGTCTAGAATCACACTGTGAGTCTGTGTGCATTTGGGAACCACTGTGAGAGAAGCATTTGGTAAAATTGTGTATTTGGTGACAGATAACTGTTTTAAAACCGGTCATGTTGTCAAGTTTTAGCAGCTTTAGAAGCCAGTCTTTGCTTATGCATTAATAAAATGAGTCATGCTTTGGCACTAATGTGCTGTACTTAAATATGTAGATTGTGTGCAGTACCCTTACCTCTTCTAGACTAGTGAATGAGTTTTGGTAAACTCCTAGGATTGTGTTGCTTGTCTAAAATCACACTGTGAGTCTGTGTGCATTTGAGTAAGGATTGTGATAGAAGCATTTGGTAACATCGTGTATTTGCTGACAGATAACTGTTTTAAAACCGGTCATGTTGTCAAGTTTTAGTAGCTTGAAAAGATATTCTTTGCTTATGCATTGATAAAATGAGTCAGGGTTTGACACTAAAGTGCAGTACCATGTATTATTCTCTTCACTGTGCCAGAACTGAACATTTAAAAGTTTTACCCAGGCACTGTCCTAGCAGTAGTCTGATGATTTAGTCAGTTTCCAAGTACTCATGTTGTGAACCATACATTACCTTATAGACTGCTTCAAGTGTCTATGCAGTATGCATGCAGTCTTCCAACATACTATACACTTGTCTTTCACACCTTCAATTCCCTAGTCAGTATCCATACAGTCCAGCAAACATCCTGTCACTCCCTTTGCACTCCTCTATTGATCCATTCAGGACCAAGTACTAATCCATTCACTGTGTCAAAAGCCAACCACTTATAAATTCACCCAGGCACTCTCCTTGCTGTACTCTAATCGTTCCGTCAGTTCCCAAGTACTCATGCAGTGAGCCAGGCCTTAGCACATAGACTGCTTCAAATGCCTATTCACTATGCATGCAGGTCTCTAACCACCTACACAGTTGTCTTTCACACCTTCAATTCCCCAGTCAGTATTCATACAGTTCTAGCAAACACCCTGTTACTCACCCAGTGTGTCTCCTTATAGTACTGTAATCATTCAGTCAGTTAGCATGTAGTCTTTTAGTGAGGTAGGCTTTAGGGCAAGAACTGCTTCAAAGTAGTATGCACTATGCATGTAGTGTTTTAACCATCGTCACACTTGTGGTTCAGGGCTATAGTTTCTTAGTCAGTTTTTATATAAAATGTGTTTGTACAGTAATGGAATAGTATAAATTTGAAAGTTATTAATATACATTTATTTGTGATTCTTTTTTACAGATACTGTGTTTCAATGTAAAAATAGAGAAATCATGCCAGAAAAAAAAAGAAAAAGAAAAGAAACTCAGAAAGGCACAGGAGCAGGAGTGTTTCTCATCCGTTTGCACTCTTCTCGTGCAAGATTGTTTGGATGAATGGTCCTTAGGTGTTTCATCATACTTGCCGTGCCGTACGAGTATTTCTTGTTAGGATCCCCTCGCGACAGCACTCTTTTGCAAATCTTGCATGTGACCAAGGTGGCATTGGTCTTATTCTGCCCCTCGGGAAAAGTAAAAAATTTCCACACCACTGAAGAAAAACGTTCTTTGCGTGGTGCCTCCTCCAAAAATTCATCCTCAGATGTATGAGGAGATGCAGGTGATGCCTGCTGCCCTGAAACCATTTTTAGTTGAAAAAAGTTACAGCTAAGTGTAAACTTAGTCTAAAAAAATCTTCTTCTCTGCAAAGAGATGCTCCTCCAAAGAAGGTCAAAGAAGAATGATTGAATTGGGTGGGGTCTTTCAATAGTTAGAAGAGGAAGTGTAATGAACCAATCAAATCTCTTTTTTTGCAGGTCACATGGGATCCGCGCACCCTGCGCATACGCAGCACGCACCCAGTGCGCATCCGTGAAATTGAATTAAAAAAAATTATAGGATTAGATGTAAAAATATATTAGTTTTAAGACTAGTTTAGAGTTTGTCTTCAATTAATATTCACATGAAATACATATATATATGTTTTTTTAAATGTTAAATACTTTGCGGGATCCGCGCACCTACCGCGTCATAGACGCAGATGACGCATCGCGGAAGCGCGTAAACATCGCGTTACGTACATCGAACGTGTCGCGTATAGGCTGGGAGTCGCATACCTGTCTCATTGCGATCGTGCACTAAACACGTACCCAACGCATACCAAGCGCAGATGCTAACGCGTAGGGATCGAGAACGGTGCACATAGGGTGCGCGGATCCAAAAACATGGGAAAAAATATATATAAAATAAAGTTTTGAACATATAGTTAAAGAAATATTTTTTAAAATATAAAAAATATGTTTGAAAAACACAATAAAAACAAATAATATATTTTAATTTTTAAAAGAATTAATTAAATAAAAATACATTTAAAAAATGGTGATAAAAAAGAATTGCAAAAAAACATAATTAATGAAATTAACACACTGAATTTGAAAAATATAGAAATCCAATGAAAATCATTAAACATGATATCTTTAGAGATAAGTTATAGATAGGAATTAGCATTTAAAAAACCTTTGAAATTCACTGAAAAAACCATAGGTTTCATGCACGTTATAGTTAGGAATTGGCATTTAAAAAACCTTTGAAATTCACTGAAAAAACCTAAGGTTTCAGGGGCGTTATAGTTAGGAATTGGCATTTAAAAAACCTTTGAAATTCACTGAAAAAACCATAGGTTTCAGGGGCGTTATAGTTAGCTGGACATTTCCCTCGTACAAAACCCTAGAAATTCCCCTGTTATAGTTAGTTCAGATAACTATAACTCGCGCCCCCGCAATGCACTGCTGATGACATCACATATTACATCACTCATGACATGGTCAGTGACATCACTCATGACATCACTAATGACATCTCAAATAACATCACTGATGACATCACTGATGACGTCATCCATGTGATAAATGAGTGCACCTTCTCACACCCTAATATAACCTTTGATACACCGACTCAAAATTTCAGACGGCCATTTTGAAAACCATAGATACTCCAATACCAATAACTACATACCCACTCATTGACTCTTAGGTCTACATACACCTCCACTCACTCACCTGTACAGTCACTCATACTTACAGTCACTCAGTACAGGACAATCATATGCATTTATACACCTATATAGACACTGACACACGCCAATCATCCATTGAGGTACTGACACACCTAGTCAGTCATGCAAATAATTAATTACGGTCCAATTTACTCACTCATACAGTTAAACACACTCAAGTTCACTTACTCATAAAAATACTAACAAATTCTGACGCTCTTATACAATTACTGATACAAGCACACACTCATCCATACAGCCACTCCCAAAATCACACACTCTCACATATAAATAGTTATATACTCTTACACACATATACACTGCGTTTCACATTTGTAGTTACTGACACATGTACAACTGAGATATACATTCAATCACTAACACACCCTTACATACAGTCACCCAACCATACAGTCCATCACAGATGCACTCTTAAAACCATGCACCCACTGAATCACCCACTCACACATCTATGCACAGAGTCACACACACCCTACCCACACAAACACTCAGGCACCCATACAGATACTCAGACAACCAATCAATAACCCATATAGACACTCATATAGCCGTTCACAAAACCATGCAGCCACTTATACACCAACACACAGACACATACAGACATTCACACAGTTTAGTCACTAGTCTGCAGTAAGATACATTTAATGACTCACTTATAGAGTCAGTTACGCACCTAGAAAATCACCCATGCACACACTTATACACCCACTCATTCTTCCATAGGCCTTTCACTATAAATATATAAAACATATTTAAACTTTTCAGAAAAACACACATTCACTGGATGATGATGATGATATATATATATAAACATTAAATAATATATATCTCTACTTTAAATTATGTACTGTAATTTATTTTACCATCCTTTACTATGGGATTTTATTTTGAAATAATATAATCTCTCCCTCTCTCTCTCTCTCTCTCTCTCTCTCTCTCTCTCTCTCTCTCTCTCTCTCTCTCTCTCTCTCTATATATATATATATATATATATATATATATATATATATATATATATATATATATATATATATATATATATTCACTTAAAAAAACATAGGTTTCACACAGGTTATAGTTAGGTGGATATTTCTCTCGTAAAAAACCTATGAAATTCCCCCGTTATAGTTAGTTCAGATAACTATAACTCGCGCGCCCGCAATCCACTGCTGATGACGTCACATATTACATCACTCAAGACATGGTCAGTGGCATCACTCATGACATCACTGATGACATCATCCTTGTGATAGAGTGGCGGTCGCGCGAGTTATAGTTATCTGAACTAACTATAACGGGGGAATTTCATTGGTTTTTTACGAGAGAAATATCCACCTAACTATAACCTGTGTGAAACCTATGGTTTTTTAAGTGAATTGTCAAGGTTTTTTAAATGCTAATTCCTAACTATAACATGTGTGAAACCTGCGGTTTTTTAAGTGAATTTGTACGGTTTTTTAAATGCTAAGTTATGTATTTCTTAATATATATATATTTTTTAAAAAATTTTACCGTGCGCGCACTGTGCGCGCACCCCGCGATTTTTTTTAAAAAAAATGAAATGTTTTTTTCCCCCTGGGGGGTCCTTCTGTGACCCCCTGACAAAGGCTAGGGGGTCAGGAACTCTCTTCCCTGCCCCCTTTTCATGTTTTCCACCTTTTTCCCCCTTTCCTTTTCAGTGCGAGAGACAAAATGGCGGCCGACACTTCCTGATTTCGACCGATTCGAATGTTGACTGACATCTAACAACCAATCAGAATTTCGCTCGCGCAGGGCACCGTGCGCGCGTATAGATATTTATATGCTTTTAAATGCTATTTTCTCAGGAAATACTGAACAGATTGACACCAGACCTGCAAAAGGCACTTCCCTGACCTGAGGACTACCTCTCTGCCAAATTTCAAGTAATTCTGTTCAGCCGTTCGGGCTGTACCTTCGACTAAAGGTCCTATGGAAAAATGCATGGGGAAAACACGTTTTGGGACCCCCCTTTTTTCTCGGCCCCCACTTGACGAATCACCCCGAGACTTTCAGGGTAGGAGCTGAACGGAGCGCCCCATTAGTTTTGAAAATTTCGCGAGGATTCGTCAACCGGCGCCAAAGTTACTCAAAATAGAATTTTCAGATTTCCTATAGAAACACGTTCCTAACTATAACTATCTACTGGCGACCGCCAGTAGATAATATATATATATATATATATATATATATATATATATATGACGCAAGGATCCTCACCCAATCTGGGTCAAGAAAAACGAGCCACTCCAGTTGCAGATGAAAGATAAATCCGATTTATTGGGCACAGACGCGTTTCGAATCCTCTCGGGGTCGTTTCGCGTTTTGACCCAGAGAGGAGTCTAAACGCGTTTTTGTTCCCAATAAATTGGATTTATCTTGCATCTACAACTTGAGTGACTCATTTTTCTTGACCAAAATTGGGTGACGATCCTTGCTTCATATATTAAGTGGCAGCATCCGCTTCCACGAGCCCCGACCTGTTTGGAGGGGAGTTCAGAGTCGCCAATCTCCCTATTAAATATATATATATAGAGAGACATTAAATAATATATTTCTTTATTTTAAGTAATGTAATTTATTTTAATTTTTTTTATGGGGTTTTATATTAGGTCCCTACCGTTATTATTTTCTATGAGAGGGTGTTGCATTACCAGTGGTTGGCCATGTGTAATGTAGGACTTATACTTGATTTTTTTTTTTTATGGCTTAACTTACACTCTGAGTTTGTGAATACAAAAAAGTAGCAATTTTACTGAAAACTCTAAACTTACTAAAGTGAATGAAGACAATTGTGTTTAAGGTGTGAAAAAGCAAACAGTTTCACGCGTCACCGTTTAGGACACCTGGGATAGTATTATTCATATGGTGCTCTTTCCCTATTTTCCCTATTTGCGCCACGACTCACCTTTCAAAAGGTGAACCGGGTGCATACAGAGACAGTGTGCCTTATTAGAAAGAATGTGCTGCCCCCGGGCTGCACGAACACACGCTGTCCCAAGGGAAGCACATTCAAGTGAAATACGGAGCAGCTTTTTGAAAGCTGCCCTGTGTTTCACAGTGCAGGAGGCAAACTGCCTGCTCTTTCAAGGGGGATTAGATATCCCCTTACAGGCGAGTGCAGTAAGTGCCTTCACCCGCCTTTTGGAGGCTCATTGAAAGTGTGCCATCTTTTCGTGCCACACTTTCAGTGCACCTCCTAAAGGCATGTTTGCCTGTGCGCCCATGTCGTGGGTGACGAGGCAAAGTGATTTCACCACTTGCACCATGCAAATGAGGGAACGCCCTGTCATGATAGCGCTGGTACTACAGGTGCGCCAGCGCTGTCAGTATTACAGAAGGGGACACACAAGTGTATGCGGACCCTTTTGTAATACCATTGTGACCAGAGGGCACACAAATCGGGCGCACATGCCTGTTGCCCCCTCGGCTCACAATGTATAATATGGCCCCAGGGTCTACAAGGCCTACTCAGGGGGTCAGCAACTGTTTTGCAAAATTAAATAAAATTAGTAAATTAATATCAATATAGTATAAATACAAAAAGAAGGAAGATTTAAAACGTGAAAACTTTTTTGTACATTTGATTGTGAATTAAGTAAAATATCTCAATATGTTTTATACTTGTTTTTGTGTTTTTGTGTATTGCTTTGAGGTACGAATCATAGAAATTGGCTAAGCCGGGGGTCCCTGACTTCCAATATTGACTCAGTAGGAGTCTCCAGATTTCAGTAACCAGTCAGTGGGGTTTTACAGAAGTCAAAAGGTTATGAACCGCTGGGTTATAGTATGCTTCAGGAGAAGGCTAACAGACACATTATTTATAACAGTCAAAGGGGACTTGTGTAGGGTCTGGATCCGAAATACACTTGCATTTCATGTTAATAACATTTATATGGGGCTAAAATTGCTTGTTTCCTGGCGCTGCATATGAGAGGGGGCATGTGAATAGTTCTGTGGGTTACTTTGTCTAATGCACATATCACCGTTTATGTTTTAATAGACAGTTTCCTTTCCTGAAATACACGTGACGTCACTTTTCTGAAGATTTAGTCCATCACTCATTAAATGGTAAAAGGATGCTCTTAAGGTAGTTTGATTTTGTACATAATTTTCTCAGATACACTCAAGGCGCTCCTCATGTTAATGAGAACACATAGAGCATCCCGGACTGTGTGTAAGATTAATTAAAATTCCAGTAAATTAATCAAACGCACTTCAAAGTAAAGTGGATATTTCAATTTAGAATTGCCAGAAAGGTGATCAGGCACTTCAACTGCAAAGCAAACACGAAATCTAGCAGATAGGGAGAATAAAACATAGATCAGTTACAAAAAGGATAGCCCCATAGTCTTTTGCATGTGTTTGCAACACTGGCACTGCTCAGGGAAAGGTTGAGGTGAGCAATAACGTGGTGAGAACACCACCAGAAACTCCATCACTTGTGATGTAACTGCCAATCTCCGACCCACTGTGCCCCCACAGCCGGTCGCTCCTTACCCCTGCTCTGCCGCATCCTGTGCCTGCTGCCTCTCGGTACCTGCCGCCGCCTGCTGCCTGCTGCCGCTGCCTCTCTCCTCCAGGTAGGGGACGCCTCCCGCGCCCCGCGCCCCGCCGGCCGCTGACCCTTCTGGGCGCCCTTTTCTCCTGCCGCCGCTGCCCCTGGTTAGACGCTCCTCCCGCCGCTGACCTCAGACCCGCCTCCCCTCGCCTCCCATTGGACACCCAGCCTCCCGCCTCCCAGCTGACCCTCCCGCCCGGCTCCTTACTTAAGGGGACCGGTCAGTGTGACCCACTGTGCCCCCACAGCCGGTCGCTCCTCACCCCTGCTCTGCCGCATCCTGTGCCTGCTGCCTCTCGGTGCCTGCCGCCGCCTGCTGCCTGCTGCCGCTGCCTCTCTCCTCCAGGTAGGGGACGCCTCCCACGCCCCGCCGGCCGCTGACCCTTCTTGGCGCCCTTTTCTCCCGCCGCCGCTGCCCCTGGTTAGACGCTCCTCCCACCGCTGACCTCAGACCCGCCTCCCCTCGTCTCCCATTGGACACCCAGCCTCCCAGCTGACCCTCCCGCCCGGCTCCTTACTTAAGGGGACCGCGGGGGACCGGTCAGTGTGACCCACTGTGCCCCCACAGCCGGTCGCTCCTTACCCCTGCTCTGCCGCATCCTGTGCCTGCTGCCTCTCGGTGCCTGCCCCCGCCTGCTGCCTGCTGCCGCTGCCTCTCTCCTCCAGGTAGGGGACGCCTCCCACGCCCCGCCGGCCGCTGACCCTTCTTGGCGCCCTTTTCTCCCGCCGCCGCTGCCCCTGGTTAGACGCTCCTCCCGCCGCTGACCTCAGACCCGCCTCCCCTCGCCTCCCATTGGACACCCAGCCTCCCGCCTCCCAGCTGACCCTCCCGCCCGGCTCCTTACTTAAGGGGACCACGGGGGACCGGTCAGTGTGACCCACTGTGCCCCCACAGCCGGTCGCTCCTTACCCCTGCTCTGCCGCATCCTGTGCCTGCTGCCTCTCGGTGCCTGCCGCCGCCTGCTGCCTGCTGCCGCTGCCTCTCTCCTCCAGGTAGGGGACGCCTCCCGCGCCCCGCCGGCCGCTGACCCTTCTTGGCGCCCTTTTCTCCCGCTGCCGCTGCCCCTGGTTAGACGCTCCTCCCGCCGCTGACCTCAGACCCGCCTCCCCTCGCCTCCCATTGGACACCCAGCCTCCCGCCTCCCAGCTGACCCTCTCGCCCGGCTCCTTACTTATGTCACCCCCTGAGCGACCGCGCAGCGGACGCGCGCAGCGGGAGCGCCGACTGAGCGCCGAAGGTGCGCCAAAGGTAAGCCCGTCTGCGCCCGTCCGCGCCTGGACCACGCCCAGCGCCAGACCCCCTGGCCCCCGCGCCCGCCACACCCCCCGGAGGATCTACGCCGCCGCCACTCTCACCGCACTCAACGCCGTCCGAGCCCCCGAGTGCTACCGAGCATCCCCTCGACGCACCCATGGACCCTTCGTCTGCCGTGCCTGCAGCTTCTCCTGCCTCCGACCCAGCTCCACGCCCACTAGGACGGACAACAACAACCACCTCAAGTGCATCCTGATCAACACCCGCTCCGTGCACAGACACGCCGTGGAACTGTGGAACCTCCTCGACACCGCATCTCCAGACGTCGCCTTCCTCGCGGAAACCTGGATGAACGCCTCCTCAGCCCCCGACATCGCCATAGCAATCCCGGACGGCTACAAGATCATCAGGAGGGATCGCGTCAACCAGACCGGAGGGGGCATCGCCATCGTACACAAAAGCACCATTCGCATCTCGACTGACTCCATCGACGCACTCAACGCCGCCGAGTACCTGCACTTCCAGATTCACACCGACCCCAAGACTACCCTCAGAGGCACCCTCATCTACAGACCCCCGGGACCGCACGCACAGTTCTGCGAAGACATCACAGACTTCATCAGCCCACACGCCCTCCCCTCCACCGACTACATCCTCCTCGGGGACCTCAACTTCCACCTGGAGAACAACAACGACCGCAACACCACCGCCCTGCTGGACAACCTCGCCAACCTCGGACTCAAGCAACTGGTCAACACCCCCACCCACTACGCCGAACACACGCTCGACCCCGTCTTCTCATCCAGCAAGCACGTCACCTTCAGCCACTCCACAGGACTTCACTGGACTGACCACAGCTGCGTCCACTTCAGCTTCAGAAAGAACACGGTCCACCACCACCCGAAGCAGGTTCCCCACAGAAACTGGAGCAAGATCACCGCCGACCAGCTCGCCACCTCCCTCAGCCAGGACCCACCTGTCAGCACAACGGACCCCAACGCAGCATCCCGCAACTTCTCGCAGTGGCTGACCTCCTGTGCCGACGACCTCGCCCCACTGAAGAACCCGCTCACCAAGACCAGAAGCAAGAAGGCCCCCTGGTTCACCGACGAACTCAAGGACTCCAAGAAGGCCTGCCGAACCCTCGAGAAGGCCTGGCTCCTCGACAAGACGGCCGACAACTTGACCGCCCTCAAACTCGCCACCCGCAGACATCACCAGCTCATCCGCACTACCAAGAAGAAATCACTGAAAGAGCGACTGGACAAGAACGCCCATGACAGCAAGGAGCTCTTCAACATCGTCAAGGAGTTCTCCAACCCAAGCACCGGCAACAACGACATCACTCCATCACAGGACCTCTGCGACTCCCTCGCCTCGTACTTCCACCGCAAGATCGCCGACATCCACAACAGTTTCGACGCCGCATCCCCGCACTCATGGGCCAAACCTACGCACGCCGCCGCCACCCTCCAGACATGGACCGAAGTGACCTCCGAAGACATAACCCGCATGATGAACACCATCCACTCCGGATCTCCCACCGACCCGTGCCCCCACCATGTCTTCAACAAGGCAGCCTCCACCATCGCACCCCACCTCCGAGACATCATCAACACCTCCTTCGACACAGCCACCTTCCCGGAAAGCTGGAAGCACGCCGAACTCAACGCTCTGCTGAAGAAACCAACAGCGGACCCAACTGACCTCAGGAACTTCCGCCCCATCTCGCTCCTTCCTTTCCCTGCCAAAGTCATCAAGAAGATCGTCAACAAACAACTGGCCGCCTTTCTCGAGACAAACGGATCCCTGGACCCATCGCAGTCCGGATTCAGAGCCAACCACAGCACCGAGACCGCCCTCATCGCAGCGACCGACGACATCCGAGCCCTGCTCGACAACGGTGAAACAGCGGCACTCATCCTCCTAGACCTCTCCGCAGCATTTGACACTGTCTGCCACCGCACCCTAGTCCAACGCCTCAACGACACCGGCATCCAAGGGAAGGCTCTGGAATGGATCATCTCATACCTCGCCGGCAGAACACAGAGAGTACGCCTCCCTCCGTTTCGCTCTGAGGCCACCGAAGTCATCTGCGGCGTCCCGCAAGGATCGTCACTCAGCCCCACCCTCTTCAACATCTACATGAAACCCCTCGCTGCCATCGCACGCCAACACAGCCTCAACATAATTTCCTACGCCGATGACACCCAGCTGATCCTCTCCCTCACCAGAAACCCCGACACCGCCAAAGCCAGCCTACATGAAGGGATGAAAGACGTCGCCGACTGGATGAACATCAGCCGCCTGAAATTGAACACGGACAAGACAGAAGTGCTCATCCTTGGACCATCGCCCTTCGCATGGGACGACTCCTGGTGGCCCCCGGCCCTAGGCACCGCGCCGAAGCCAACCGACCACGCACGCAACTTGGGCTTCATCCTGGACTCCTCCCTATCGATGACCAGACAAGTCAACGCCGTCTCCTCATCCTGCTTCCACACCCTCCGCATGCTCCGCAAAATCTTCCGATGGATCCCGGCAGAAACCAGGAAGACGGTCACCCAGGCCCTCGTCACCAGCAGACTGGACTACGGAAACACCCTCTACGCCGGTACAACAGCCAAGCTTCAGAAAAGACTTCAGCGTATCCAGAACGCCTCCGCCCGACTCATCCTTGACGTCCCCCGACGCAGCCACATCTCGAGCCACCTGAGAGACCTGCACTGGCTCCCTGTCAACAAGAGGATCACGTTCAGACTCCTCATCCACGCACACAAATCCCTCCATGACATGGGCCCAAGGTACCTCAACGACCGCCTGACCTTCTACACGCCCACCCGCCAGCTACGATCCGCTAACCTCGCCCTCACCGTCGTCCCACGCATCCAGAGGACCACCGCCGGAGGAAGATCCTTCTCCTACCTGGCGGCCAAGACATGGAACTCCCTGCCCATCCACCTGCGGCTGACCCAGGACCACCTCGCCTTCAGGAAACAACTCAAGACCTGGTTGTTCGAGCAGTAGCAGACCCCCTCCCCCACGCGCCTTGAGACCCTTCCGGGTGAGTAGCGCGCGATATAAATTCCTTGATTGATTGATTGATTGATAATACCTCCACAGGGCCGCTGTTCTAAGTTTAGACCCATGCTCAGTATCATGCCTAGATTTCTTAAAGTGGGTAAGAAAAAGGACTCCACTGAAGGCAAGGGAACATTCCCTATAAACCAGATCTCGTTTTGGCAGGGCAGATGAGTACCCTCCTGGAGGGAGGGGCGGAAGGAACCGAGAGAGACACAGATGGGAAAGAGGGAAGGGTGGGAGGAAGCATGGGTGGACACAAGAGTGCAAGGGTAGCAATAAGCTGCAAGAAGCCCACAGAGAAGCAAAAAGATGCACCTCAATAGCAATAGTCATTCGATAAAACAGAAATACTTTTATGGGCGAAGGCAATATGCGCTTGACAAAGCCTCAACTGGAAGAGGCCGGCCGAAAGAAAACAGTCGTTTAAAAGGGCCGGCCTAATTGAGTGGTTTAGAGACAACATGCCTGTTTGAGAGCTGTGCAGTCAAAACTAGCCTTCAAAAGGCCCTGGACTCAGCTGGGTCCCACCTGGAGGCCCTTAGCACCCCGCTGCCTCACAGTAGTTGATAACATGTTATTTCATGACAGAGGGTACCTGCAGTAAAAGGGGAGGATCAGGTCAAGTCCTCGTGCTCAACATGTCCCAAAGAACGCATCTTCTGAGCCATCAGTTCCTGACCAAATTCTTCTTCAGCGCTATTAGTTGAACAGAAACCTGCACAAGGTTCAATGAAGTCAGCTCTTATTGCCGTTCATTTGCAGCCTGTGTTTATTGAGTTGCTGCCACTCATCCACAAGCACCATCACATTGGTGCAAAAGTCACACAACACAACTATCGATACTCGTATTTCAGCAGCCAGTCAATCACTTGGTTTTAGTCCAAGCTTAATATTGTTCCCTGAAAGTCCAGCTGCATTCACAGCCAGAGGAGCAGAGCGAAGAGACATTCAAGCAACACAGGCCCCTCTTGCTGGTTACCAGCACAGATTTCCAGTAGGTATGGCAGTGTGCACGAGCAGGTTCCTGCAGAGTGGACATATCTGAATACCAATGAACACAACTTTGCTGAATTAATGCGTGTGGCCTCTGGAGACAAGGTTGGTTTAAGGCACTTGTTGGGGTGCCCTCCTCACTTCAGATCAATATGGACACAGTCTCCAGTCCTGACCTTTCCACCTACAAATCATTGTTTTCAGGCATGTTAGTCTTGTTGATTCAAGGGAAGGAAAACAAGACTATAACATCAAGAAAGCATTAAACTATCACACAAACGTCCAAGGCTGGAAACACTGTCCATAAAGATCTGGAGGGAGCTGGTCACCTAATTTGTTTTTGTTTTAAGAGAAAGCAGTATCTAATATAGAATGATATTTCATCTTGAGACACACTGCGTAAACTTCTACACGTGTCAGAATGATCACCTCTTCCATTGATTTGGAATCGGCTTAATCTGCCCATTGACTTTTTCATCTCTTTCTTCCCACCACATCCTCTTCCTCCCTGAGCATTTTAAAAGGAGCTTTCCAGCTGGCAAGCGCTTTGCTGAACAACAAAATGAAAACACGAATACATTTTAATTGGAGAGGCAGAAAGGAACAGAACCTTGGCTTCTGGAACAGCATTGGTCCCTTTGTAGAATTTCACAAAAAGTTAGTAATAAATGTTTATTGGGCATACTTCCTGATTATGACCCTACCACTTTGACAGGTGTATGAGCACTGGCGTCTCTTGCGGCAGAGGCAAATGAGATCTTGTGCTCCGGCTCCATTTTTCCAGGCCCTCTCTTAGGCCTTACACTGTGGAGCTGATTTGTGTCTTGGCGGACAGAGAAATTACTGTCACCATGGTGGAGCACTTTACTCCTGCCATGGCGAGGGTAATCCACTCACCGTATTTGGAGTTGTCCACTGCTGCTGAGGACATATGTTGCATTTCCTGGAACCACTGCCACAGCGGTTCCTGGAAATTAATTGTAAGGTTTACGAATGGCTTGTCAGCATAAAGGAGCTGTCCGTCAAATTTACAATTTTTTATTGAAAAAAAAATAATCCCGCAATGGGATTTGATTTTTGAAAGTGAAAAAACCAATGACTCCCCTCACCATGGGAGCATTCTTACCTGCAGTGAGGGTCATTTAAAAGTTTACAACCCCATACTGTCACATTTTTCCTGTCGGGGAGGACATTGAAAACTGGCCATGTGTCTGTCCACTCTAAATCAAGTGAGCAGACACATCAACCAATCAGGGAATTGTGAAGCACACTACTCACCCATGAGGGTCTAAAGGCACTGGGGGGGTGGGTGAAACTCCTGGAAGTTGAAGAGCCAGATCTTGAGTGTCCTCCAGAAGATGTGCAGAGTAGAGGCGTGTCTGATGTTAATCGTGAGCTCGTTCCAGGTCTTTGCTGTGATGTAGGAGAAGGCTCTTTCACCAGTTCTGGCTCTGCAGATGCGCATGGTTTCGGCGAGGACGAGGTCGGCGGATCGGAAATTTCTCTTGGGTACGTGGAAGGAGATTCTTTCATTGAGATATAGGGTCCGGTGTTGTGGAGGCATTTGTAGGCGTGAGTGAGTATCTTGAAGGTTACTCTCTTCCCGACGGGGAACTAGTGGAGGTCTATTAGGTGTTGGGTGATGTGTACGTGTCGAGGGATGCCGAGGACGAGTATGGCTGCGGTTTCTGTATATTCTGGATCTTGCAGAGCAGAAATTTGTTGATACAGGCTTAGAGGGCGTTTCCGTAGTCCAGTCTGCTGGTTATAAGCCCGTGGGTGATGGTCTTTCTTGATTCAGTGGGGATCCATTTGGAGGTCTTGCAAAGGTTGCGGAGGGTGTTGAAGAAGGTGGAGGTGACGGCGTTGGTCTGTTGGGTCATGGTGAGGGATGAGTCAAGTATGATGCCGAGGTTCCAGGCATGGTCTGTGGGGTCAGGGGGCTGCCGAGGGCGGTGGGCCACCACATGTTGTCCAATGCAGAGGGGGAGGGTCCGAGGACTTCTGTCTTCTCCAAGTTGAGCTTCAGGCAGCTGCTGCACATCCAGGACGCAATGTCCTTCATTCCTTCCTGGAAGCTGAGTCTGGTGGTGAGGGGGTCCTTAGTGAGTGAGAAGATGAGCTGGTTGTCATCGGCGTAGGATACTATGCTGAGTCCATGCTATCTGACGATGGCGGCGAGGGGGGCCATGTAGATGTTGAAGAGGGTGGGGCTGAGCGACGATCCTTGGGGTACACTGCAGTTGATCTCTGTGGGTTTGGACAGGAAGGGGGAATGCTTGACTCTTTGGGGTTCTGCCGGTGAGGAAGGAGCGGATCCAGTTGAGGGCGGTTCCCTGTATGCCGGCGTTGTGGAGTCTGGCGGTGAGAGTACGGTGGGAGACGGTGCTGAGAGGTCGAGTATGATCAGAGCCCCGGCGTGGCCTTGGTGGAGGAGGGTGCGGATGTCGTCTGTATCGGCGAGTAGGGCAGTCTCATTGCCGTGGTTGCTGCGGAATCTAGATTGGGAGGGGTCGAGGATGGAGTTCTCTTCGATTAGTTGAACGTTGATGATCTTCTCTGTGACTATGGATACAAAAGGGAGGAGAGAGATGGGTCGGTAGTTCGTGAGGTCCATCGGATCGGCTGAGGGCTTCTTGAGGAGTGGCTTGACTTCTGCGCGTTTCCAATCTTCTGGGAATGTGCTGGCTTTGAAGGTTGCGTTGATGGTGCATCGTAGCTCAGGTTCAATGGCGGCGGTGGCTCTGTGGAAGATGTGAGGAGGGCAGGGGTCCATGGGGGCTCCTGAGTAAATGCCCTTCATGTTCGATGCTGTGTCTTCGGTAGTGAGTGTGGTCCAGGAGGAGATGGTGGGCTGGCTGTCATTGCTGGGGGGTGAGTGGGTTTGTTCGGTGCCCATAGTCTGTTTGTTGAAGATGTCATAGAGGTGTAAGTAGGAGCTGAGTTTGTTGCAGAGGTCCTGGGAGCGTGTGATTTCCGAGGCTTCTCTGGAGGGTTTCGTGAATTCCGGGATAATGCTGAATAGTTCTTTGGAGTTCCTGGTGTTGGTGTGGATTTTGTTTCGGATGACGGTCCTTTTGGTGGATCTGATGAGTTGGTTGTATTCTGTCACGGTGTTCTTGTATTGGTGCGGTCCTCCGGAGTACTGCTGTTTCTCCAATTCTTCTCAAGATGTCTGCAGGTGCATCTGGATTCTTGGAGGTCGGCGGTGAATCAGGTGGCCTTCCTGGGGTGCTGTCTGTCGGGGTTGCGTAGGAGGCGAGCTGGTCTGTGAAGTTGGTGATTCATCTGTGAAGTTCTTTGGCTGCAGAGATGGCGTCGGTTGATGTAGACACATGATAAAATCTCCAACAGCCCTTAATCTGTTGAGCCATCGGAGGTGTGTTTAGGTAGTGAAGATGGAGAAGTCTCTGTCATCTACACACTAAAGGTCAGCCCGACTCGAAACGAGACGTACAGACCTTCAGGGTTGAAGGAAAGGGTACCCTTTCTGCCCACATATAAATCAGGCCCTAAGTCTTTTATTTGGCAATATTGAATGCATTATAAATGTAATAAAATAATGAGAATGTATGTATGTTTTGGGGTTTCATATATAATGCTGATTGCATCAGCATTAAGTTTGACAATTAATGGTACTTGCACAGTTTTGGAAAACATATCGAATTCAATATATACTCTGTACAAATAGAAAGCGGCTTCAGGTCAGCCTTCTTCCACTATTGGCCTATGGCACCTTGGATAATCTCACAGAAGCATACTGTTCATATGTCTTTCTATCAGCTTAGATGTGTAATTTTTTTTGCACAAAGAACTATTTTATATCTGAAAAGCACACTCTGGGATCACACATTTATTTTTTTATCTTGTTCATGGATTGTATATACAAAGAAATTTCTTTTTGCTTTCCACATCAGCATGAATGTTATATTTGCTTTGGTCATTGACCAGTAGACATGAGTCTTTGGACAATCCAAAGATGTAAACGGTCTCTTACATAGTTGCCAACCAAGCTAGGACCAGGAAAGTTGCAGTTTTACTTTACAGTGGACAGATGTCCTTAAATGAGTATATAATTGCTAGAAATCTGAAGTGCTAATATGTATCCTGAAGATGTCCTCACAGAAGTATACCAAAGAGATAATAAGCTGTATTTGTGCCATACTACTTACAGATGTCCTCACAGAAGGTGGAAAACTGCAGTTGTACCAAACGCAAGATAGGTCTACTCACATAAAATCATAATGTAGGGGAAAGAGAGAACTGAAGCTGAACTAAACAGTCTCTAATGCAGAAGGAGGGGGCATCAAATTCAGAGGATGGCAGCACTTTCTGAGTTTCATAGTTCTTCCAGAATGAGCACTGAATGGTTCACTCCGTTCAACCCTTTCCCTGCATTTTGTTATGTGCAATCTTTTTGAATAACTATACACATGAATAGCACTACTAGAACAAAAAGAAAATAAATCTGGTATTCTTGCACTACCCATACACACACTTCGGAAAAGTGAGTCATGCACCTCCACATTTATTCTGTGTAAAGGTGAAACCCTACTTGCACCATGTAAAATAAAGACATGCATGTGCACTGATAAAGTTGACATCTTGGGAAAATGTATACAGCACTGCCCGGTATATAGGTCCAAGTTGTCCACAACCTCAGATAAGTGCTGGGAAGCTGAAATGTCACTATGCAGCCGACAGATGCCCTCACAGGAGAGCCCAAAGGAAAGAGATGGAAAGCTTGTTGCAGTATACTGCAAACAGTTTTCCTCAGAGGAGAATACAAGGGTGCTTGAAAGCCACAATCGAACTGCACTACCAACAGAGGTCTTCACAGCAGAGTTCTATGTGGAAGGAAACAGTAAGATGCAGTGGTGCTTTACTACCAAAAAGTCCTCACAGAGCAGTGCAATGGAGGTGGAAAGCTGCAGTCGCGTTTTACTGCCACCACAGGACCACACAGAAGAGTACAATGTAGATGAAAAACTTGTTGAACTCTACTACCAAGAGAGGCCTTCACAGATCCATACATAAGGGGGTTCGAAATTTGCAGTTGCACTATATTACCAACAGAGATTCTCACAGAGGAGACCAATGTACAGGGAAACCTTTTGGCACTCTACTGATAGCATAGATCCTCACAGAAGAGTACAATAGAGATGGAAAGCTATAGCTGCACTATACTGCCAACAGAGCACCTCAGATAAGAGTGCTGATTTCAGAGTTTATAATGTGCTAGCACCTACTTAAAGAAGGTATGTAGTGTACTAACCACAGACTTCCTCACAAAAGTACCGCAATGGCAGCACCTTTTCAGGATGTACACTTGCTCTTTGGAAGAAAGACTTATGCAAAAGGCACAGAATGTTGACATCTTAAGAAAATACATTGAGCACAGGTTTGTTCCTACGTCCACGTTCCTCGAATAAGACCTTAACTTCAGCAACTGCACAACCATTTCAGGTTGACTCTTAACATCCTGACATTTTTGCACACTTTGAAAATATGTAACGCAACACCAACGTATGAGAAAGACGTGCAAGGGCTGCAAAAGCTGCTGCAGTTCCTCAGGTCTTAGTAAGCGCCCCTCCCAAGTCAGACACAATAGCTTGAAATGTTGATCACAAAGATGTGGGGTTGTGGCTTCAACTTAAAAATTGCATATCCACTCATGCTCCTTTAATGGTGGCCTGTGCTGGTTTTTCTAAAGAATACATAAATATACTCTAGGTGGTTAGTAGTGATGAGTCAACATTTCAAAAAAGTGACTTGAGTGCTGTAGAAATAGTTGATGACAACCTACTATACAGAGGATCTAGAGTTACTGAGAAGTACAAATATCTGAAAGTTCTATTTTTGCAGAAATATTTTTTAGGTGTATGTATGCATGCACAAGGGCTAAATAAAGCAACTCAAGGTGAAGGTAGCCAATGGCTGAAGCGGGCTCTATTGATTTCTACTTTGTGGTGTGGTAGGAAGGAGCATTATTGAAGTGACATTTGAACAAACCATTGGAGAAAGAATGCTGATTGAGAAGCTCTACACATGTATTTTTGTATGATATGTTTGGGAAAACATGAGGCTGAAAGATAGCTAAGACTGTGTTTAAGCCAGACCTAAAAACAAATGGGGCAAAGCCAATAGCTCTGGCATTTGTTGCCAGAGCTAGCCTTTTGGCTTTGCCAGAGCTAGCCTTTTGGCTTTGCCAATGCTTGTTTTGTTTTGTCTTGTCATACAACACTTTATTGTTGAGGTGCCTCCAGGGCCCTCAACGATCTAAAAAAAAGTACATAAACGGCAAAAATGTTTTGGGCTCAAAAAATAACATATTGCCTTAGTCCCTGGTCCTGAAGAGAACTACTTTGTTCATCACTGTGCATCTTGTGAAAGAGCAGAATGCTGTTGCTTGTACTGTTTTCAGGGTTAAATCAGAAATTGACTATATAGAGACCACTGTATCATAGTAAACTAGAGGTGTCTTCTATAGGTTTAGCTTTGGTACTTGAGCAGTGTTTTGTTTGGGAGACCAATATAAATGTGTTTACAATGGTCTAAATGAGACTGCCAGGACAAGAGTGATTGTATGACAGTGCTCAAGGAAAGGAGAATGGCCTCAGCCAGTCGTAAATGATGTAATGCAGATTTGGAGACCACATTTGCTTGATGCACAAAAGGTGTTTGACAAACACAAAATCCATATTTAGAGCTCAGGGAAAACATAGTATTCCATATGGGAACTGGTTAACAAATGTAATCAACATGATGGAGTCATTTACTTATACTAATTCATTAGTTAGGGTGAGAAAACATCCGCAAACATACCATTGAATGAAATAGATCGAGGCCTGAAAAATATATAGGAAAAGCTAGTTTTACTAGCCACAACTATCCTAAATACAGGTAATGTCAAAACATTTCGGAATGTTGAAATTAAAATTACTCAAAAAGTGCAAAAACAGTGGTGACCAATCCCAAAAAAGGATAAAGGGTGAAAATACATGATACAGAACAAAAACACTGCTACATTTTGTAATGTATTTCAGCATTTATATAGTGCTTTCTACCCTTGTGAGGGGTGCTTAAGCGCTTGCCAACATGAGTAGGGCACTACACAGTGTAGGGTATGGGGTTGGAATAATGTAATTGTTTTGATTCTATGTGAAAAGTGTTTCCATGCTGTGCGTAATTATCGCCTAGGTGCAGTTATCGTGTTATGGGCTGCTTCGCGTAGCAGTGTGTTGGATGGTGAAGTGTGAGTAAGACAACAGTTTTTATGGTACTCATTATGCTGCTAGCTATGACCAGCTCTGCAAGTACCTTGATGGTATTTCATATGATATAGTGTGCTTAGCTGGTTACTGCACTGGGTTGTCCAATCTGAGATTTTGTGTGTAGTTGTGGTCCTGAGCTGTCATGTTTGGAGGGAGAGAGAAGTGGAGAGATCTGTTGAGATGGACATTTCTTTTATCATCCTGAATTGGAGTGTCTTTGTGAGATGGGACCGGCAGTGGTGAACTATATCAAAGTCTCCGAATCGTCCAGCAATGTGTGACAGATCTTTTCAGTTATTCCATGCCTGTTCATTCGGTGACTGACACTTTTTGGCTGTACAGTTCAGGTGATGGACAACCCCCATTGCAGATTTGTTAGTAAATTTAAGAGGTATAAGTTATAATTTGTTTCTGACCACTGCATATTTTGGCCTTAGTTTGTTGTAAATCGGTAATTTTGTAATTTTGAAAGTGCAAAATTACGTTGAATAATCTGATGAACATAAAGAATTGCCATTTTAACCCCTGTAGTCCAATATATAACTAAGCATTCATCAGGTTAGTTTAGAGAAAGGTACTTCCAAAACACAAGAATAGCCCACATTTTATATGATATAACATTGACAGTTATAGCACCCAGTTGAAGTGTGCTTGCGGATCATAATTAGATGACATATCTATCTATAATATGTACAGAATGATTTCTATTTATGCAAGAAAAGCAATATACTGCACAGCCATAATATGCAAAAATAACAGTTGTTTTTTATATAACATTTCTTACCTAATCGTCAATTTAAAGACAATTTTGTTACAGGGTATAGAGAACTGGGCACATTCAGAAAAATAATGTACAAGAAGATTGAGCAGCAGTGGATAACTCGTACGTCACAGTGACTAAATAGTGGTCTATCAAAAGAAAACATCGTTTAGTTCGCATGTGATACATCGCATGCAATTACAATGTGGTTGTTACAACGACCGCGTTGTTCCATCGCATACGATTACATTGCAAGTCGTTACAACGATTTGCCGTAGGGGGCAGAAGGTGTTATATTTACAATCCAACACCTTCCCTGCTGTTGCACAAACTGGAGTAGGAATAGTAAATTATACTATTCCTAAGCCCAGTGCGCCCCCTACAGCAAGTTGCTGTAACAACTTGCGATATAATCGTATGCGATGTAACAACGAGGTCGTTGTAATGACCGCGTTGTAATGGCATGCGATGTATCGCATGCGAGCTAACGACATATATTCAAATCGAACTAGAATGGGAATTCCCTGCATCATACTAGGCATGTAATCCAAAGCTAACATTTTCCTGGGTACAACAAATTATGCAGGGTCTTCTTTGGCATTATGAACTCGCTTTTGTGCCAAATCAGTCTTAAAAGAGAAAATGATATATACCAGATCAGATTCAAAGTGTTATTCTCCAACACATAATGTTTTTGTCTTAGTTATGCTTCTGTGGATACCACTCATAAGTAAGCTGTTATAATGACAATCGCGTTTCCACAGCATCTGTTGTGATGGAGCTCTTTTGCTCTGGATAGTGATGCCTCATTTACCACTTGCAGCTGTACCACTGTCAGGGCCTGTTGAGGCTCTGCATGCTTTACCTAAGTAGGATCATTCCAGAATCTCAAAGACTGCTCTCGTGGACTTCCTATCATGTCTGCCTATAAACTGATGCCTATGGTCGCTACTTTTCATAATTCTCCATCCCGATGATGACACCCTAAAATTACTATTGTGGTTTTGAGACGTCGACAATTTTGTTGGTGCTGGCCTGCATCTTCTTAAAGGAAGAGTCAGTTGGTAAGAGATTAGCCTCAACCCACTTGCGACAAATTAGAAACAAGAGCAGCCATTCAGTGGTTGAAGTAGGAGTATTCGAGGTTTGTTTCTCCCTTGCTTCATCGGATAAAGAGAGATTTCCCATTCACATTACTAAAACGACCCACTCTTTACACCAGACCGGGTGGTCTGTGGCTGCCTTTTTAATTGGTATGGACTCATTTGAATTGGTATGAAGGTATAAGTAAAGTCTGGTTTTCATACTCTAGTGAAACCCAGTAGATTTTCATATTTGTCTTGCTCAATTTGTGGAATTAAATGTCTGGTAAAACATGTTGACAGTGGCTTGTAAAGTCCAGAAAAGATTTGTTTCTGATTACATGCAGATGCACCAATGGTAAAGATTTGTGGGTGCTGGAGTTCTTCAACAAATGAAGCTTTGCTTTGAGAGAGTCAGGATGTTCTTTCAGTGTTAAAGTGTCTAACTGGAAAATGTTGAGGCACTTTATGCTTGGAGGACTGAACTTTGGATGCCTTCATTAAATGTCATTCAAACAATTTAAGTGCTGTTTCTTGAGTTTCATGCATGGGAATGTATCTGAGAGAAGGCAACGATTCTCCCGCTTCCTCTCTTCCCCGTGTTTGGTCAGGATGCTGTTCTTTTTGGGAGGCGTTCCACTGTGGCGGGCATTGAGGAGGATGTGTGAGCTTGGACTCTCTGATGGCCGGCAGAAGTAGGCCATTATCCGAGATCAGATTTTGGATGTTTGAGGCAATCTTGACCATCAAATCTGGAATGAATTTAAGTGGGTGCAGGTGTTTCCCATCTGAAGTCCCTATGCCTAGGAGACCATCTTGAGTTCCTTTTGATGGGGATGTAGATTCGCTTCTCCATGCTGGGGTCCATCCAGGGCTCATTTTAACGTGCTTGCTTATAAAGTGAGAGAGTGCTCACATTCCCTTAGGCGGTGTCTCTCTAGGAGGCCGAATGTATTTTATGTGTTCAGTAAGTAGCCAAACTAACGGAGGGCTTTGCAAATGGAGGCCATAACGTGAGGGAAAAGCTTTGGCTTACAGGTTGTGGAACTAACAAGTCGAACGATCATTTCCTTAGATACTATTTTTTATCACTTTCCTTCGTTTTTTATGTCCCCCCTTCTTCCTGTCTCCCAAAACATCTCTGCAGGCGTCTCACACATTCATCTCACCCCTTCCTGCTCGCTGTTGATTTTCCAGACAGGCGGCACATCTATTCCGATCTACATAATGCTCTCGCGTGCAGCAGCACACCGGTGCCCGGTGCAATGCACTAGCGAAACACACTCACAATCATGTGTTTGCTTCCAAATATCCAATTTACTGAAACAGCGCGTGGCTCAAAGTCCAGCTTTGGGAGTGCAGGCGACGTCACGCGCACCCCACCGAGCCCATGTTTCTTGACTTCCCTTCTCGGTGCAAAATGAGCCGCAGTGTGAGGCGAGAATCACAACATCCCGCTCAGAAGAGGCGAGAAAGGGCCGTTTCCAGAATGACTCATAGAAATGCGTGCTTTGGAATATTTCAGGTTTTGAAAACATGAACGTTTCTTAAATGTAAGATAGTAATTATAACTCTAATAATACCATATTGCCGCAGTTTTGCACGTTTTTAGCGTTCTGAACATCATCGCCCACATTTAGAGGAATTCATTGCACGAACCTCCGAAGCATGGAACAGTGATTGGAACCAGACGACATCACCATCCTGGCCTGCGAAGTGCACACAGAAGTATTCATCATGAGCCCACTGAGCTATCTTGTTATTTACTTTAACCAGAATAGAACAGGTTACGAAGAGGAAACAAGAGCGGCGAAAGGACTCTGATTAAGTGAAAGGATCACTTTTGTAGGGCACCAGTTTATCGATCCCAGGGCCATCAAATGACAGGAATGCAGCTGCCCACGTCCCACGCAGGGCGACAGAGAGGGGACAGCATCCTAGTGTTACTCCCCTGCTGCATGGGTAGACGAGCCCATCGGGCCACCGTAGATGGGGAAGGTGGGTCATCCCCCTTTAGTTTATGGCCTCGGGGTGTCAGGAGGGGAGGAGTGGACGAGGAGGGCTCACAAGGGGTCTCCTCCCAGGGCAGGGTGGCAACTTACTGTAAGGAACGAGCTGAGTTGGTGTGGAAAGCAACCACCCAACAGCTCTAGCTTTCTCAGGATGGGTGTTGGCCATTCAAGGAACTCATCGTCGACACCTGGATCGCCCGTAAGCCAACCCCACCTGTGTAATCAATAAACTTGCGACATAGCTTATCCACAAAAAGTCCCCCTGTCATTTATTATGTTGCACGCACTTTATTGTTGTAATTTCAGGGTCCTCACATTCTAAAAGGGATGGGGGTAGTAACGCTAAGCGTGGGCCACAACAAGCCATCCAAGAGTACCTCGAAGCAGAAGGCTCACAACTGAGGACCACTACAATGCTCCTAGCTATAGCTGGATGCAAACTCCCTAGGGTTGCAACTACAGACTGCCAGGTTGTATCAGATGCCTCACATGGAGGGTGAACAGTGATTGGCTCACTGAGGCGCACCCTCGGAACATAGGGACGACGAAAGAATTGCCTCCGGTACTCCAGTCGCATGTGCTATCAGGATTAGACTGCTAACGCACGAGATGAACTTCAGAGTCTTCATCTTTCAATGTCCCAGTTCTTATAGGCGATACCAGTTAAATAGGAGGATTAATGCACATACCAAGGCCTCCAGCCAAGTACAAGTCGCAGTTACTATATGAGTAATGGGAAAGAGTGTTCTCAGAGTTGCCTGCACCTCAGTAGCTGAAAACAGCAGGCGATACGAGGGTCTTTACCAACAAGATAGCATAGATGACAAGAACCGTGTCAGTACTCAGCCAGCATCAACCAATGGCAATGACCCCAAATTCCGGACATGATTTAGTCATCTAGCTACTACATGCTGACTCCATTGGATGGTGCTTGGCATCGACGTGTCTTTGGAGCATAGTAAACAAGCATTGGCATAGCCAATAGGTCTCGCTTTTGGGACCTTATAATAAGTGTTTAGCCATGCAGCACATTATCCTGGGTGCTGTGCCACCGGGGACTGGAGAGTTATACAATTACTACACACTGGATGAGGAGTCTGATTCAGGAATACATGCTTGCCTCAAGATAAAATTTGACACATTCAAAAGGCTTTTTACTGCAACATCATTCTCACTACCAATGCACTGCACTCTGAGATCTCACATGTACAACCAGTGCACTGCAGTCCGACATGTCTCAGGCACCACTGTGCACTGTACTTCGAGATGCCCTGCTTTCAGAAATGTCACATACACAGACAACCTGCCACATGTGAAAAATCACCAATTAAAAAAAAAAATGCCCTGCCATTGCAAATGCCCTAAGGATCCATGACAAGCTGGCTGACTGATTAAACGCTCCTGGCTGACATCTGCTTTACGTGTTTGGAAAGCCTTGAGCAGTATGTAGGCCCCCTGTGTCACATGGCACGCACGGAAGTCCCATACAGTAGTTACTCGGAATGCTTGGAAGCCATGGGTAATGAGCAGGGCCAATGGAATCATGCAATTGCACAGCGATTTTGACAAAAAGCAACAAACAAAAAAATCTTTATTTCTAGCTCAAACACTTCAAAAGTAACTAAAAATATGACATGTATTGCTGCACAGTGGAAGGACCTTTGCAAAGCTGAAGGGCTCAGCTTTGTTGCTTATTGCTATATTTGGGTGTTAAATTAGTACTAATATAATACAAGCAATGCCCAGAGAGCGTTACCTATAAACCAGTGTCATTTATGACAAATTTGCCGAGGTCTGACTTGGTAGCTATCCAGGCTGTGCGGGTTTACCTGATAAAGAGCCCCATAGCATGTGCGAAAGCTTCAGCCACGTTTGACTTTATGGCAAATAAATAAAAAAAACTGACATTTTTAACTCCTGATTAGAGCCTTGAAAGGGAAACTACAAGTACTAGAACGCTAATAACTTCTGGGTAAAAATCTTATAAAGACGCAGTGGTCCCACACAAGTGGCTGTCTAATAAATCTTAGTTTGCAAGTACTGATTAAACACAAAAGTGCCATCAGTTAGCAGTAGAAGAGCAGGGTGAGTTCAAACCCCACCCGATTATCCAAGTTCTTAAAATAGTTTTAAAAACATGAGGGTGCTAAAACATTAACATACGGGAACGGGCCTATGAAAGTGCGAACGGTTAAAAAGGCCGGGTGGGGGGGGTCAGTGCTTTCCACAAACAATGCGTCATGACGCCCCCAGAAATATACTTCCTAGGACAAGCCTCCTCCAGTGAAGCACAAACCGACTAACATAACACAACCAACACCTCGATTCCCTGTGGCTTTGTGTCCCAGCCCAAAATATCCGTGACAAAGATCTGACAAATCCTTGCAAGGGCCGTACACTCGACTCGCGATAGAGGCCGTCATTAAACAAGAAAATTACGAAATACTCGCGAAAAAACAACTCTCCCGTGGTATAGGCAAGAGAGATCTCTGGAGATAAACAAACCAGTCCGGAGGTTCTCGAAGGCCGCGTTAAATAATCATGGAGAAGTGGAGATTAAAGTGTGACCACGTGCCATGCCACGTGAACAGAATTAAAAACTCAATCACTCTTTCGGTGTTCCACGTGTGCTTGTTAAAGACCTACACCAGCGTATCAAGATATAACAAAAAATAAGTAATAACTAAACCACTATGGAGCAATATAAACGGGGATAACAGGCACACGCATGTGCAGAAAAGGGAAGGAAACAATACGCGTGGCCGCGAGATGCGCTCTGTGGTGGGGGAGGGGCGGAGTGAGGCGCTTGGGAGAGCAGGAAAGCCAGATGACGCCTGATCGCACTGTAAGGGTGCCGCGAGGACAGCCAGATGGCGGCTGTGCGCGTTCCTGCGCACGTAACCGCAAGCTTTAGGCCACAAGCAAAAGCTTGTGGTAGGATTTCTAAAGTTCACTCACTAAATGCCTCGCCAGACCAGCACATGCCCTGGCTCAAGCAAAACCTAAAAAAGTACTAGAAGAAATAGTGTAGCAAAAGAATTATCAGAAGGACAGATGCTTTAGGCGAGGCAAAATGAGCCCTTGACCAACTTGAAAAAAACAATTATTGAAGTTGGATCAATTCAGTAAAATTAAAAAATGAATATTTAGACAATTAGGGCCTTATTATGAGTTTGGCTGTGCGGGAGCGGGTCCACCTGCACTGCCCAACCCATGTTTGAGCCGCCCGCCAGATTAGGAGTTTTCTCCTGTCTAGTGAGTGGTTCTTTAGAGCTCCCAGGGTAGTGCCTATGAAATAGGCAACGTCAAAGGTAGTACGTGCGCGGCATGGACTGCTGCAGTCCATGCTATGCAGGTACTGGTGTGCATGCACACTGGGCCACATGTTGTGCCCTCCTGTGTGCATCCACATGGCTCAGAGGCACATGGGGGCCCTGTAGGGCAGCCTTCTTTTTTCCTCACCCCCACACTTTTAACCCCTTCGGTGCTCATGACGGAATGGTTCCGTCATGAGCCACGGTTGAGCTGTGCTCATGACGGAACCGTTCCGTCATGACCACGCCCGCGCAAGATTCCGTCAGCACAGCGGCGGAATCTGCGCAGCATGGAAGGGGTTAATGGCGGTCGCACCGCCAAGAAAAGTGTGGCGGTGAGGAAACTCATAATATGCATGGTGGTTTGTAGCAGCCCCACCAAGAATATTGCGCCCTCTATACTGCCGCAACACCACCAGGGATTACTGATCCCTGGTGGTTGTGGTGGTCCCAGGGCAGCCCAACTGCACTGGTCATAATGGGGCAGTCGGAAGACCGTCATTGCCACCGCCACATCTCCACAAGTCTGAGGTTCCCTGGCTTGCTAGACTGGTAATAAAGCCCTTTGATTTCATGTCTTTTCTCAAGACAAACCCAATTACATTCTTAATAGCAATACGGTTTTACGTCCCCACTATACCTTTAACCCGCCCAGTCTCTCCATGCTGAGTGAGGTACTCAAGTTTGAGAAAATGTTTTTTAATGATCTAGCAAAAGTGAAGGAAGTATTTGAATATGTTCCTTATAACATAACCAAAATGGAAGGACTAGCACTTTATTCTTTTAAAAACAACAATGTTATAGTCATCATGCTAGCCAAAAAAGGCAGGGGCATTGTGATTATGGACCTAGTTAACTACAGGACAAAAGTTGTTCGGCAAGTGGGTAACATCGCACATTACCTGCCCTTAAAAGGTGACCTAAAGAAAAATATTTTTTAAAGTATTTTCCAAATCACCAAAAGTGGAGCGTAGACTGAATTTCTTAGTCACAATGACTTCCTTTTCCTAAACAATTCAACACCAAGAACACCAGATATGTTACCTAAAATTTGTAAAAGTACAACCAACCCACCAGGGGGACCCATTGTCTCTGGTTGTGGTTCTATTTTAGAACCAATAGGTAAATATCTAGACCTTTTCATCAAGGACTTTGTACATATTGAACAGTATGGATTTGATTAATCTATTTCAGGATCTTGAATTCGAATCTTCTCAAGATCTTTTGAAAGGGTTGGATATTGGATCAAGACTTGACATAATTGACCCCTTATGGGATAACAGACCGAGTCCTCATCCGGTACCCATCTCCTTTCTTACGTCTTTGTTGGAAATTGCTCTTATAACAAACTTTTTCTAATTTTAAAATAAATTCTACCAACAGTGCAAAATGATTTCGATGTTAGCATGCTTTGCTCCCAACTTTGCCATCTTATACGTAGATAATTTTGAAAAACCAAATAGTTTTGCATCTAAACAATCCTTATTGCATGCATATTAGGGTGTGGAAATGCTATATATATATATGATGATTACATGATCTTGAGAGCCAATGCCACCAAAATGATAGACTTCATGATGTGATTAAACAGCAGTCATGTCCATTTACATGTCACTCATAATTTCAGTGATACAATACTTCCCTTTCATGACTTGACTATACCGGTACATGAAAGTAAACTACGAACTGATTTACACAGAAACCAAACTGAATGTAATACCCTTTTATCATACCAAAGTTTTCATCCATGAGGCCTTACGGACAACTTACTATAGGGGCAGCTTCTCAGGGTTCTGAGAAATTGTAAATGGAGAGGCTGCTACTCTAACTATGAAACCCATAGATAGAGGATAAACAAAACGTCTGGTATCCCGTCCCCTGAAACAGACTTGGTATTGCCTGAGAAAATCTTTGCTTACCCCAAGAACCGATAATACCACTGACCTTACGGCTTGTGTCACCACATTAAGTCCAGCAACTAACAAGATTTCAGACTACAAATTCTGAGTTCCCCCTTGGTTGTACACTTTACAAGTAGGTCACATTCAGAAACATTCTTCATATGGAAAGGGAGTGATTATGTAAAACTTCCTCCCAGAGTGGGTAACTTACAAGGATGGCTTAACTAATGTGAGTCCAAAGGGATAAGGAAAAGTTCAGTAGCAACCACTTAACATGTGAACACCACAGACGAATGAAACACATTAGTCTCTTTTACTATCTGTTTACACCATTATTGTGATCAGAAATTGACGAGTCGGGTATTTTGACTCAAGTACATCTTGTTAACAATACCTCTTTAGTACATATGAATATTTTTGCTTCAGTAACTGGTAATCATAGGAGACATTATGCCTTTCAAAAATAATATATGATTTTGTTGTTTATGTTTGGCTCCAGAATTGAGTGTTTAGCTCTTTATTTGACACAAGATTTTGTTGCTCGCATTAATAAAACCGTTGGAATTCTCTGTATTATGCATAAACAATTTTGGACTAGAAGATTATATTGTCTGTGTATATATTCTTGTTTCACACATTTATAATTCCTCTGTCATGTACATATGTATTTGCTTCTGTTACTTGACACCACTCAATTTTAACATGGCTCCCACATTTAACATGTCCTCTTCCTATGTTGACTTGCTCACATTTCTTTCCACATTCCTGAATGGACAAGCAGAGGAAGAGATTCACTCTACTTCGCTCATCCTTTGAACATGCTGTCGGAGAGATTCGGTCTCTCACATCCATGATTTTCCTCGGGACATGCTGACGAAGAGATTCAGTCCCATGTGTCCATGAACTGGGCTTGTCTGGTTGTTGCAATCAGGAAGCTGGGCCACTTTTATTCCTTTCCTTTTCCCGAAATTTAGGTCGTGAGTAGATGTTTGACTTAGTTGTTATTACTAATTATTTTTACAGCCCCATGATACTGCCAGCCCTGCTTACCATTAATTCTTCTAATTTGGAATTGGTGGTGCCCTAATTTAGTCAAGCAACCATTACCTGCAAATTGTGCCCATACAGGTAATCCCCTGAGTAAGTGAGTTTTATTTGTCCTCCATAAATTACTTGCGTTTTACTCCTACTCTGGTGCATTTGTATTTTTAATTATATTTATTCTCTTCCAGACCAGACCTAGGACTGTGTTGGATTCCCATTTCTTAAGTCACATGATCTGTACACTGCATGGCACCGTCGCACAGTCGCTTTTGATCACTTCCGTTGAATTTTTCAATGATTATCCCTCGTTTATCTGTTACAGAGTTTTTCCTCTACAAACGACTTGGGTAACTATGAAAACCCTTCCAGACCTGATCTCACTAGAACTCCACGTCCCTTCTGAATTCAAACCACACTAGTACATTATTTTTTATAGGATCTACCTATGCTCTGAAAATTGATTATTGTCCTGATGATGACGCTGTTGGCAGCTGGCGGAATAAAGACATTTTACCAACAAGCTGGTCAACCAGGAGCTAGTGAGACATTGATGGATTCTTCCATTATTATGTCTAGCCATTCCATGTACTAGCACTGCAAATGACCACTTTATTGCCTGTTGTCTATTTTTCATTTTACAATCACCTATTTATGTTCCTTTTATCACTGCACCCACTTGCACTGTGTGATCACTTTATTTCAGAGAGCACCATTGTTGTTCTTTCTAGATCTTCTGTACAGGGTTTGATTGTAAGTCTCTCAGTGGTTTCTGTACATGAAGAAATATTGTGCTTCATTCCGGTCTCTGAATATTATGGCCAATATTGATTTGTTTGTGATTTCATTAATTGACATTCAACCATTGGTATTGTTTATGTTAGTACAAGAAATCTGGAAGGATACTTAATTTCAGGAATTAGAAAGACATTACGTCGAACCAGGTACAACCTGCCCAGCAGATTCTAACCGGCGATGTTGCATGCTTCCAAGACCTTGGGCCCAAGCAGTGCATTGCTGCTAGGTTAGCACACTTAAAGGCAAGCATGAATGCCATTGGAAGTTCAGGTTACTCAGGACATAAATTCATAGTTGATTATTGATTCTGAATTTATCATCTCTCATCAGATCTCAAACTGAGTCTTTATGTTCACCAACAATGCTCTATGGGACTATTGCTTTTCTGATGACCAGTTCTTTTCCCAAAGGATGGACTCCCATTGGTGACACACTTTCAAACGTTCTTGATGGTAAAATGACATTCAAAGAGACAGTGAAGCTGCTGCATCTTCTCATATGATCCCTCATACGATACACCAGGTAAGAGGATGATGTTTTGAGTGGTTCAGCAATGCCTATAGAGGGCTTGAATGTTAAAGATGATAGAGGCCTTATACGTCACACCACTAAACAATACAAAATAACAGCGACAGTTTGGAACCAAGGAAATTTGTGCTGATTCTCTCAATTTCATGGTGTATTGAAAATCACCTAGCTTTGTAACTGCTTGATGCCTTAAAGGTTACATTGGTGGATGGTTGGGCTGCCTTCAAAAGGATCTTTCTAGACTGGCTTCAAGGAGCGCTGTCAGAATCAAAAGCCCTAATGCCCAAAGGGATATTTCATCCCTTTCCCAAACTGCATTCTGTGAACGAAAGGGTAAGGCAAACGAAGGTCTGTCTACTGGAGGGGTGGGGAGATGCTCACCACGGTGGATATCGGCCTGTGTGAAGGTCCCCTCACGGTGATGGGACATCTGTTCTGCATGCAGTCACGTGTCCCTTTCCCACCTCATTGTAAACAAGCTGCCTATAGTTTCTCATCTGGGAAGGTGTAGGACTGAGGGGACCTTCCTAAGAAGACCACTGTTGAACCTCACCATTGCAGATCTTGAAGATGCAATTCGTTGTACCTGATGTGTAACCATAACTGTGGGTCAGATGTGTAAGAGAATAGTATCTTCCCGGTTCTGACGCAGTTGTACAAAAATAGGTTCCATGCAAAGGATGCTATATATAAGCTTTCAGCGACAGAATCTTTTTTTGATGCTCCTTCACCAAGTTAAAACATGACCATGTACGCGAGGTTATATTTTTCTGAAAAATGATCGTTAAAATGTCTGCTTTGTCTTAACTCCTAAGGGGACCCATAAAGAGACCCTGGGAAGCCTCAAGCACTATTGTTCCCCAATGTGCTATGGATCTTCTATGCTAGGCCAAAATGAGACACTTTAACATGAAAATTATACAAAATATGCTGCCACATAAATAATTCCCTTGAAAAAACCCGCTCGGAATGTCCAGATGATCGAATAAAATTATAGATAAGAAACAACCTCAAAATTGCAGCATTTTCTTTCCTCTGGTCTGCTGGAGACACACATCCGCCCACTCCTGCACCGCCCTTAAAGCCTCAGCTCTGTGATGAATCTATTTGTGAAGAAATCTCATTCGGTTGAGAAGTTCTGAAAGCCTTAATGCTGATTTATGATTTGGCCACTTAAGTAAACAATACGAAATTACTGCGGCAGTGTGAAGCTAAGAAAAAATGAGTTGTTCGTCTGAGCTTCGGGGAGCTGCAGTGTCACCCAGATTTGTTACTGCTTGTTGACTTAAATGTTACATTAGAACATAATTGTGCTGCCTTCACGAGGACCTTTCTAGCTCGGTTGCTAGGGAAGCTATCGGGTGATTGCTGTTCACCGCAGGTGTCCTTAGCAACCGAACCTGCCGTGAGCAAACAGCGGCCTAATACCCCCGCCTGGCGTGCTCGCCGCTAATGTTGGATTAAACCTGTTTTTGTGATTTCCATAAAATATACCTCTTCTAGCAGGAGCCGCGACTGAGCCTGAAATTGCTGTTGATTCCCGAAAAAATAAACGTTTCACGCTTTTCTCGGTTCAAGGGCTCTTGAGTTTACTCGTGTGAGCACTTGGGCTCATAATACCTCTGATCTCCCCAACCCCGCTCGTTCACATTTTATGCGCGCGCACTGTGCTTAAAATTGACCTATGAATGAGGCCCACTGCTGTAGCGGGATTCATATCATTCCATATTTCAGACAATTTGGATGTAAAAATAATGGGGAAAAGATTGGCTGCAGAGGTAACGCCCCCTTGCGCCTCGCGCACGCACACGCGATGACGTCTCTAGTGGTAGCAGTTTTGACCACGCAAGAGATAAGCAGGCAATAATGGCGCGCACATCTGCACAAAGACATATTCAGTGATTAACACTCAGAGTTCCAAGCAAAGGGGCAGAATAACTCTTTAAACGTGTCTGTACCTCCCACTTCATTGTAGGGCAGCAGCTTGCACTTGCCGCCTACTACGGTTTCTGTTTGTCACCAGAGACGTCACTTGGGATGTCGGCCTTCGTCCCTTCGTGTGCTGACTGGCGAGTTGGTGTCAAATAGGCTCCATCAGGAAGGGTAAACACACTGTGCCAGAGCTTGAAACGCAATAGCCTCGGCTTAATGTGATTCGCATTCCAGGCTGAGTGTCACTTTCCTAACAAAAGTGTGTGGAATGTAATTCTCTTTGGCAGCTTCACCTTTCGGGTCCTGTTGTGGGCAGTACATTATGGAAGGCTTCTCAAATTACTTCTCACAAATCTGTTACTCAGTATTGTCCCTTGCTCGCAGGATAATAAAAGAAAATAGTAAATTGGGCAATTTCAATAGCTTATGATTTGGTGGGAAAATAATTCAAACCGTGGCCTATCATTTTTAATGTAATAACGTACAAAGCACATGTTCCTAAATCCACCGAAAACATGTCCGTAATGCTGTCCCTTTCAGCCACATACCCGTAGCTAGTGAAAGAAGAGATGGTTGCTCTGCTGAGTCAAGGATACCCTGGAGCAGCTGGCTGTCCATCTACCTGGAGATAGTGTAGAATTAATTAGTATTACAGTTTAGGAACTAGGGGCACAGTACAAACATTGCCCTGCAATCAGAAAACAACTCAAGCTGCAGATTGCGCTACTGTGGTGCCCGCGAGCACCTTGCTGTTGCAGAAGGGCCCGCATGAGTCCTTCTCCAGTAGGGAATGTTCCAGAGGAGTTTCCCTGCCAGAACCTCCACAGAGGTGGTTCCTTCACTTCACTGAATGCATTAGCAATGCAATCAAGGGATACCTCACTCGACTCATTTCTTGTGCAATCAGACAATTTGCGACAGAGAAGGGATCCTGCTTGGTCATCCACACTTGTTGGCCATCCGGGAACTTGCGTTTTTCTCAAGGGATAACATTTCAGAGAAGCCACACATGAGTCCTGGGCCCTATGACCGACACTTTGGGCGTACCAAGCAGAGTTCGGAACGCGCTTCCGACTGTACTTCGTTTTTACCACCTGAATCAGCTTTCAGGAAAAGTCTGAAGCCTTCTCTTTTTAACGCCTAGACCTGCTGTCCACGTCATTGGGTGCTTGTTGTGTCTGCAGTCTCTCAGGCCACTAGACAGTTTACATTTGCAATTATGGGATCCAGAGTATGGAGAATGTTTAGGTGCGGTGGGAATGCGGAATCCATCTTGACAGATACTACAAGATACCAAACCCTGGGTTAGAAAGACCAATTAGCACGGTTTTGGACCACCCTTCTCAATTATACATGGTCTGAGTTCGCCCGTTTCACCATCTGCACCTCTAACCTGGAGATTTACCGCACTCAACCACTCTTTCAGATAACCCTCGATTCAATGTTTGCAGAACTGATCTGAAAGAATAATGTAGGTGCTTTGGAAGAGCGAGTTTGCATACAAAACATTGCGACAGAACACACTGATTCCATTTGGGGTCGTCATTTGCAGGATCTACCTGTCTCCCACACTGACCAATTACAATGCATCTCTTTTGGGAATGTGTGAATGATGGCTCCCAGATGACTCACTGTCCTGATGATGGCCCTGTCCAGTTTTGACTTCTGGGGTCAAAACGTCAATATTAGCAAAGCCCCAGAGATTGTGTCGTCTAAAAGATTAAGAAATTGTTGTACACACTGTTGGTCTCTATGTAAATGTGGCATTAATAATTTTAGACTTTTTGTATAAGTCCCATTGCATTTTACCACTCACTGTGCCACCACCACCCTCTTCACTTGACCTTTTGTGTTGCTCTGCCATTTTCTAATCTTTTAAAGGATTTGATTTTATGTAGATAAAACTTTCAAAATGCGCCATTGATTATACTGGCAACCACAGAGACCATGCTAGTATTCATTCCATTCACTTATTTCTTTTCCGAACACAGTAACGTAAACCTCGCAAATACTTTTTTGCAAATGGTTTGCATGTGGAACACTAGCTCTCGTATTACGATTTGAAAATATAATAAAAGTTTTCTTTTCACCATGGTTTTTTGACTCATCATTTCTCTTGTTGATGAACAAAGCATTCTGCACTGGCGACAAAGCAATGTGTTAGATCTTTACAAGACTGAAAAAGAAATTAATAAATTGCATGATTGCACACCTGCAGTCTTCTGCAAAGCATAACTTTGAAATTGACTTTCTTTAACCCAAGGAACAATGTAATGACATTTTAATATGGATGCTGGCTCCAGTGTTGGTTTTGGCTTCTGGATTGCACAGATTGCACTTGTAAAACATCTGAACCATTGAACAATGTTATTTTTCACTGATTAATCAGTTTAAATGTATTTTTTTCACTTGGCAGGTGGTACAAATGTCAATGCAAAATAGCACCTCAGCAATCATTGTAATATGGAAATGTTGGTGTAAAATTCAGGAAAGTTATGATAATTGAGGCATTAAATGTTATCTACAAAAATCATGAATGATCACAAAATATTATGATAACCCAGCGCATTGAACACAACTAAATATAAAAGATTTATGGAAACTTAGGCAATTTAAAGATACACGTTGGTGATATAATTATAAGAGAGAATTAAGACATATTCAGAAGTATTGTAAACTATTTTTACTGAGATATGCAACATTTTAAAAGATGTATTCTGCAGCTATTTTATTGCATGAAGTAAAAAAAAGTCCCACTTGCTTTTGAAGCTCTATTGTGTACTTCATACAACACATTAACTTAATTTGTGTCTCAAATAATGATTTTATTTTCCATTTCTCTTTGCACTTCTGCTAAAGAGAGTGTTAGACGTTTCTATTTTTAAGACCAAGATTTGGTAAGTGTCTGACTATGGCCTCTGTTATATATACCACCCCTTGCTTTCCAATAGCTTTGATGCTCCTCAGAGGTTTCATCATTTGGTACTAGCTATAAACCCGGATATAACCTACTCCAGGCAGGCTTCGGCCGTAAGAATACGTAAATGTACGATTGGATGTGAAACCCTAGAATTAAGACAGGTATATACGTTTATGAGGAGTCCCAGCACCGTCAGAAAGTGCGCAAGGCCTTATCCCCCTGCCAATAGCATTCACAGAATTGACTCAGCAGGTCTCCAGTCTGTCGTGGGAACGTGAGTGAGGGCAGGACAGTCCCTCACTAGGCAAATCACCTTTGATGCGCTTCTCCTCTGAAAGACGCATGCGGCAGACACACATTATATTTTCACTTCATTTTAGCAACCCCAGCAGCTACACTCGCTTACAGAAAAATCCAGAACTATTCAATGAACCAAGACACAAGCAAGTAGTTTAGATGAAAAAACAGAGGGCAAAATCTAGAATTTTTTGAGGCCAGTGGGAAAAATCATATTAAATTCGCAGGGCGAGGAGTTGGCCTCACGGCTAGGGGGGCCAACGTCGAACACAGGGAACTAGGTACGAGTCTCGACAATGAGGCTGAACATCCTGTGATTCTGGGCAAAACACTTAATCTCCCCATGCCTAACAAATTAGAAAAAAAAAAAATGAATGTGTCCCCATGTAATGCAACTGGTGCTATGTAAAGCGCTCCGATACCCGATTCCGGTCAAGTTCACGCTATATAAAACTCTATAAAATAAAATATGTGAATCTCTACAAATTGACAATGGTTTTTATATTGAGAGAAAAGTGATAGTACCACATCAAGAAATGTGGTAATACAGGTTCGCTGGAAATTTGTGCATGTTAGCCCTTGCGTAAAGCTGATGCTAGCTGCTTTAAATTCCAGAATCGTGGAATAATTGCATTCGTGAGATAATGTTTTTCAGATTAGTGTTTACAATGTTTACCTTTATGTCTATTCGTGATAATTACTAGCAAATAGTGCCTTTTAAAACAAATGAAAATATTGGGACCGTTTTAGGAAATGTATGTCAATTTTTGTTTTGAAAGCACTTCCAACCAGCAAACCTGATGAAAGCTGTAAACATCATAAATGACATTGGTCACTGGGTGGTGTGTTACCTTTAAGGCATATTTGGAGAATTGTGTGGCAAATGCTGCATTTTTAGACACATTTTACTAACAACCCTTGCTAAAAATGTGGTGGTTTTTAACTCTTTCCCTGCCAGCGTGTGTATGAATTCCTAGGCGTTTTATGAGTCATAGCAGCTGTGAAGCGGTTTAAAGGCAGTGCTAAAAACATTGACACACCGAATACACAGACGTGGTGCACACACATACGGTCCCACTGTCTGTCAGCACTGCACTGATGATACCGGACTTCTGCGGTGAAAAACATGGATGGAGGAGGGCGGGTAGAAAAGGTAGGCATAAGGTGCTGGGAGAGCATGGGCATAGCCCAGGGAGTGGCTCTGGTGATAAGGCCACTGTGAACAAAAGGAACAGAACCTTGCCAGGCAGTCGCCCCTCTATCCTTCAGAAGCCTCGCATGCACTGCTTAATTGCTGTTTGCGGTCGGCTCTGGCACTCAAGCTCAAGTTCAAAATCTTTATTCGGGTGCACAAAGTATCCATAAATCACACTCATATACAATAAAAACAAATAAATACATAGTCATGTGCAATGTATAAAACCAATCTTTTAAAAAGGATCTTTGTCTTCAGTGCGATCACAGCTCTTAGCAGCATAATCCCTTCCTCCAGATGCATGGGGATTCCGAGAGCTGCGGGCTCGCACTGCCGGTCTCAAAAAAGTGCCTACGCGAACAGCTACCGCTTCAGCAGAAAGTTGATATGACATTAAAAGCTACCTTAAATCATTAATATTGCGTCTCTTTATAAAGGGACGTAAGACCTGCTTAGTGTACATTGAATAAAAACCAAAACTCTGGCACTCATTGGTAAGGACCCAGACTGATTTTTTATCATCTGGCTTTCACCCAGGCCAAAGGAAAGAAAGGCAGAAAGGGGAGAACGGAGGAAAGAAAAACAAGTGACAAAGGGGATAGCAGGGATGAACCTGCAAGTGTAAGAAAAGGATAGGAGGCTCGTGTGGGATAGTGAAAGCAAAAGGCATGAGGTGGAAACAAAAGCAGACATGCTTGTTATTCACTGCAGGCACCGGATGATCGAAGCCCCTCTGTAGTGCACCGAGACAGCAGGAGACGGTGTGGTCCGTCGGCTTGAACTGCCGACTTTGGTGCAGGAAACCAGGGTTCGAGCCTCGGGGTCGCGTCCACATCCTGTGATTCTGGGCAAATCAATTAATCTCCCCGTGCCTAAATGCGTAATGTAAATACGGTGCTCATGTAAAGCGCTCCAATACCTTAGGGTCGAGTGCGCGCTATATAAATATGCAAAAAAAAAAAAAAAAAAAAGCTTGAGACCTGCTCCCAGGCCGAAAACCAAGAGGTGTACTGTGACACACACTGGCTGAGGCTGGGTTAAGGGTATTTTGGGCTAAGCTGAGGGGTCATCCTGTGTGTAAGCTGACAGCCCGCTTTATTATCTAAAAAAACCGGCAGATGTTTGAACTCGGGACACCCTTTGTCTGTCGCGAGCCAGGCTCTTAGGAGAGCGCCTTGTTGGTGCAAATACTCCACAGAGGAGCATGTTTGAGATTGTAGGCCTAACGTTGGGGGTGTGTTGGCTGAGTGCCACACATGGCATTCCTTGCAGCAAGAGCAGTCTCCCTCAGACACCATTATAACATCTGTAATTGAGTCACTGAGTCTCAATGCCAACCAATGCTGCAGGTTTCTCTTTCTTGCGGTGCTTCTGTATGCCTGTAGTGGCATAAAAGAAAGGGTGCTTTGTCATAAAGTGTTTAGAGGCCACGTGTATTTAGACCTTCTTATCAGCGCTCTGCAAGTGCCCTCTTTGTTTACATGAGCCGCTCCAGATAGTCGCCCTGGGTTTGACCCCATCCGCTGTCTCTGGTATTAGACAGATGTCATGGCGGCTGTCTCTCTGTCTTTATCTCCCTTATAAACCAAGTCAAATGAAAAGGCGCCGCTTTTCCCTGGCCATTTAGTCATGAGCTGATGCTGGGAATGACAGGGCAATTGCCAGTCAGCACTAGCTGTCACAGATCGGATTGTGCTGCAAGCAGTGCACACACACACTGGAACCACACCATGCAGAGCCAGCTCCACTGTCCGTTGGTCAGCGCGCACTTGATTGACCTTGAGTCTTGCTAAATGTGGGTAACTCTGGAGGGGGGGTGGATGTGGAGGTCCTCCTGGGACATCTCTACCGGAACATATCATTTGTTTATGCCTTGATTCTGAATGTCTTTTTTTAGTCTGCATCACAGCGGGTGTTGTTCCCATTTCGTTTGACTTATGACTGGTAGTGTTTGGTTCTCTGCATATGTGCAGTTTCAAGCAAGCGGCATAACAATTGCACTTTGCAAACAGAACACCAAATCAATGGTTTCTTTCACATACATTACCTGAAAACATGCACGCTCCATATTCAACATAGATTCCGCCACCCCAGAAGTGCATGGTGAGCAATGAGCAGCTACAATGGAACAACTCAGCAGAAATCTTAGGCCCACCCAAAAACAGCCCATGACTAGCTAAAGGGTGTCATTGCAGATTGCTTTCTGCATGTTCTTGAATACCAAACGAATCAAAGGACCAACGTCTACTTTTTAGAGTGGTAAAGCAAAGATTAACTTCAGAGAGTGCTATTTGTAAATGCCAGAATCAAACAGTGCTTCAATTCTATTTAGGTCCCGAATATGTAAAATAATTGCTTTGTAATTAATGTAAAATATAGGTATATAATACAGCCTCATCACTTACATTTGAGAATAAAAAAGTTTTTTAAAAACAGTAAAAACAAAATATACATCTGTCCTGGTAAATATCCATTCTTTGATTGCATTTTATTAAAAACAGCCACAACATGCTTGAATATTATTTAAGAAATTGCACTATTCATTGCGTTGGGTAACTATCCCCCTCCAGCAATAGTCACAACCCTTGCCAGGTTGAGCCCTTAAAGTCACAAAATTAACCTGAGCTCAATCTCCTGGTAGCTATGGCACAGAACAGACAGGCTTAACTGAGAGGCAATGTGTAAAGTATTCATGCAGTACCAAAGCAGTAATAAAGTGAAAATGCAAAACAGTAGAAATCACAAACAAAATTTGAAAAATAGAGTACAGTTTCATAAACAAAATCACACCAACATTATAGAAATCCAAGAAGGGGAACCGTAGAAATGAACTTTTTTGCATTTTAATTAGGAATAGCACCAAAAAGCATAAAGTGACAAAGATAGTCAATTGTCGCAGTAGGCTGGAACCTAAGTGCAAGGGCCGAAGTAAGGGTCATGGGAGGCTGACTGCTATGGTCATACAGGTCAGTTTTCACTGTCTGTCACCGGTAATGGGCACTGAAAATTGTCTAATGCCCCCCTCGCGATGACAGATAACTCCCATGCGGATGAGGGCACTGTTTTTTTTTCAAAAAGGAAACCCCACCTCGGGATTTTCTTTTGAAAAAAAAAATCGTTTGATGGAGTAAACTCTGTCTAGCAATATATAAATGAGGCCGTTAGGTCTTTAAGTCCCGATCCATGACAGGAGTGCACTTCAAAAGCCCCCAGGACCTCAGTGGAGGCAATTAGAGACTCACAAGGTGTCTAGCAGAAGCGAACAGCAGGGTAGAATCCAGGTCTACTTGCCACAGGTCAATTGAGTAATTGCAGGCAAGGTCTCATGTAGCTTGTGTCCCTGTAGCTTGAACAGGAGGTCAGCCTTATGATCCTTGTAGTCCACTTAATTATTCTGGGTACAAGTGGGGGCAGGTCCAGTCCTTCAGTGCTATTGTCAGGTCACAGACAGCAGATCCAGTACTCTTCTGTTCCTCCTCAGGTCCAGGAGATTCTTAAGTGGGTGCATTGAGATGCCACATTTATGTCTGGCATTAGCTAGTGGGACGGAATGATTCCTGGGCATGCACTAACCAATGGGGGTAAAAGTTCCCGGAACCAACACTACCCACTTTGTGCATTTTCTAGATGGCAAAGTATTCGACTAAACTAACCTTAGGCTGTTCGGGCTGTGTGTAGGGAGTGCAGGTTAATATACCTCCAATAAATCCAGAGACAGACGTCTAGCAGAACAAATGCAGGGTTTTCTAGCAGCCAGAAAGTGGATACAAAAAACTGTCTTGGCATACTGTTCTCTGCCTTTCAAGTATAACCCCTGTGATATATGTAAACCCAACAGACCTGGTAAGTAAGATTTGACACTTCAGCAGGATATGACACTGTTCTATTAAAAAGGATGTTCACAGCCTCTACTCTGGATATTCTGTGAGGTTCAGAGGAGTCATCTCTTCCCATTCAGGTTAGTTTATTGTTTCATCCTGGGATGCATTTACACCTTTTTCACACCGCTTCAAATGCTCAGTGGCTGGGAGAAGATTCAGAGCATGAGCAAATTAGCTTTCAGGAACTTCAGTCAAGGAAAAGGTAACTTTTTAAAAGTTACTTTTCCTTAATATTTGTTAATAATCTGACTTCACCATTGAATTGGATTTTTACTAACTATTAAAGATAATTGTTAGGTTATTTTTCTAGCTGGTCCCATTCCAGAGATACAGTATTAGGATTTTAATCTGTACTCTGGTTTTCTACAGAGGACAGCTAGGCCTGTCATAGTGAAACATAACTTTTGGGTGCAAGTCACTGAAAGGACATGTTAACATTAACTTTCTACAAGTCCTACTTTTAAATACTATGCATCCTGCCTTGTGGGATCCACAGCCTACACAGAAATTACTTATTAATATTTAAAAGGGAGGGTTTCACCTGTTAAAAGGGTTTATTTTGAGAGGTTGAATAGCAGTGCTTAAAGTGCCACAGTTATGCTACAATGGTAGGGCTGGAGCAGTGTTTTACAATGTGTCTGTAATTACATTTAACTTACAGGCCCTGGGTACATTTTTTACCTTTGGGGACCTCTTTACCACTGATTAGCATAGTTACCGGGCAAAGAGCTTTAAAGCTAGAAAAAATATGGGGTCCAGCAAAAGGTGAAAAATACAGGATGACCATGCAGAAAAGGCAGAATTCCTACATGTATTTACTAATTGAGTATAAGTTCATAAATCTCCACCAAGGGAGCAGTCAAAATGGCTCAGTGGCTCAAAGGAAGGTAGCCTGCTAATGAAAGAGTAACCCACATTAAATGTTGTACATGAGGCAACATATTCCTGCAACAACACAGAGGACTATGCAACCCTTCATAATAACAGGGCAATGCACCAAGCTGAAATACGATATTCAGTACAACTACTACTGCCCAACACGATTAAAATCAATGCCTTCTCTGCTGGTGTATGTAATGTAACTTCTGGATTGTGTGAAGAGACACTGGAGACAGTGCCTTTAAAACAACTTCAGGAAACAATTGAAATTCGTAATTCCATTTTCTTTGTGATTCATGCACTAGGGGGACATTTCATGTGAATATCCCACATTATTGCAGGCTTGTGAAGAACCGGAGCACGCCTTTGTTTGACAGTGCTTTGAGAAAATAATCTCCTCTTTTGTAATAAATAATTTCCATATGGGATGCATGCCAGAGGAGTAATAATGAGATAGAGAACTGCACATGGAAGTCAAGCACAGCGGTTCAATCCCATAAAATCGGCTTTTGATAATTGCATACACTGACCAGTCCTTTTATGATTCGTTTTTACTGGGTTTTATATTGCGAATGGTGGTTCTGGTTATTAAACGAGGGACGCACCCACGTTATGACGTATGATCTTGTACAGTTGTCAATCAAAGTTGGATTTTCCAAAGCATTCATTTGCATTCAAGTTTTTATTTATTTGTGAATGTGCATAATGCCAGATCAAAGTCGACCTTCAAGGAACTCATACAACAAACACAATACATACAATCAAAACAGATTCCATGCACCTCAAACCAATATCCAAATTTGCCAGATTGAAAGGAATTATAATCCAATTTATTTGCCCCATAATTTTTGTATGTTTTGAAGAGTAATATGACGTTGCATGCCTTAAACAATAAGCAACCAGTTCTAAAGAGTATTACCTGCCACATTGGCCAGGCTGACTCCAAATGAGCATATTTCAACCTGGCACTAATCTATTCATGATGATCTGATGAGTGCCAGGTTCTGACAGGTTTCTAGGATTCAAAGCTTTGTAGGGGTTGTATGTCACAAAATCCTATACAGAAACATTGTCTGCCATCAATATTATGTCCCAATTATCCTTCACAATATCATTTACAAAACATCATCCCACTGAGTGTAGATTATCTATTTATTAACTACAGCTATTTTTACTGACTACATTTAGAACACACTATTGAATGGGAGAATATTCTGACAAAACTATTTTGTACCACATCCTGCAGAGCCTTCTAGATTTTATATAAAACTAAAGAGATTAAAGCTTTGATCAAGAGCGACCCCAAGGATTCACTGTGTGCTGTCAATCAAGATCTAACGTTTTCCCAGCAAATGCAACACGGATTGCAAGGTTTCGCACTGCCTACCTCTTTCGCATATTACCTGGGGAGATATTACTGTATGCAGCTTAACATTGGGCCAGGCTAGATAGAACCATGGCTAGATTTAACACAATTCAATTTGCCACAAGTAACAGAGGAGCCTCAGAGTATGTGCTGCAGGTGAGCAAGAAAAATAATGTAAACAATAAATTAAAGGGGCGATAGGGGAAAACCCAGAGGAACCACACAATCCCACCTCTTGAGTCATAAAGGTTGATGACCCCTTGCTTCAAACCCCACAACCACAAACGTTGTGCCTACTACTGCTGTCAGTAACAGATCTTTTAGGTGCACAGGTGAACATCTTCTAGTGTTGTGTCGTTCTCTGTGGTCATCCCTAGTAAATAGTCTAAATATATATTTAGTGTTTTAATTGAAAGTATAGCACCCGTTCTGCATATATACTCCGCACTGTGTACACAGCTTTATTGCTCAATAACCTATTTACTACGTTGTTGGTTAACCAAGGGGGGAGCCTTTTATTCACATAGTCACATCACATCAGTGGGGAATGGTAAACATAGTTAAGCATACATTATTGTTATGAGTCCAAAAGTCGTAAGATCAGCCAAAGACATTATTGTTATAAAAAATACAGGGCATTTAAAGATTGTGCAAGCAATGCAACAATTGTCTCCACCCATTACAGCGCAGCACTTCAGAATGCAAAAGTGCCAGCAGGCCCCTTTTTCATATCCAACGCCCACGCCCTCAACCAAGGGCATCCGGGATATAATTTAGTGGCAACTTTCCCCTCCATCCCGCGGAGGGATGGGCAGTCCCTGCAGTTCCACATACAGGAGGGTACCGCATAGCGCTCCGTCCCTGCCGGGGTATAAGTCAAAAGGTAAAACCCCCTCAAAAGTTCAACTCCAGGCATCCTGGGGTAGGGCAAAAGGTCCAGGACCACCAGTGGGTCAGCCCCCCTCTTGCCTGCCCAGTGCCCACCCAAAACAACACCATTCCAAGGTGTAAGTTCAGTAAATCAGTCATCATTTTGAACTGCCCCCTTTTTCTACTGCAAGAACTTCCACCAATTCCTCCTTTCTCCAGGAGTGGGTGGGTGGTTGCTGCGGCATGTTGGCTGGGTGTGCAGTGGAGAGAAAAAGAGGCCGATCCTTTGCTTTGCGCTGCCTTATATGGTGCCACCCCAAGGTGCCCTCAGACGACATCACAAGCACCGCATCTCTTCAAGTTGAAACAAATGAAGGACTCCCTGCCTTAGCTCCTGTCCGTGGAGTGACTAAGGGCACCCCACTTCTATTTGCCGGGGGTGCCTGTTCATACTCCGCACTGTGTACACAGCTTTATGGCACAGTAACCTCTTTACTACGTTATTCAATCTTGAAGCTGAATCTAACACTACCTTTAAAAAACTGAGTCTCAAAGTCAAACACTTCAGTAGATTACAATCTTTTAAAATTATGACTTCAAGATTTGAAAGGCTAAAATGTATTCATAAATTAGCAGCCATCTAATGGTTCTCCTTTTCAAAGTCTTCTTGAGTCCCTCTCCCCTCTCTGTGAAGCAGACAAAGACTCTCTTACAAATCTCACCTGCTACTCATTGCTGTCCTGGCGATTCTGCATACATCTGACCTACTGACATGCATTTCTTGTTGCAGATTCATTTATTTCAGAAATCCAAGAAACAAAGGTATTTATAAGTGTTTATTAAATGAATAACAGCATTTGAAACTTAGAATTTTACAAATTCCGCTCCTAAAATGAACTGCCCCAATGGCTGCTCTGAGAGCAGGGATGGAGAAGGCTGAGTGGAGAGGTGCCCTTTTACTGCACGGCCTGCAAGCCAGGTGTCGCCTAGGGTCAGAATTAAACAGTCTTTCTCTATATTGCTTAAGAGCAGTGCTTAATACTATGGGGGCAATGGTAAAGCTGGGGAATTCTTGGCTAATTATCTCAAGGTCAGGAAAGAACATTCTCATATTGCCTCTGTTTCTAATGCTGGAGGTGTTTCATTGTGTAGGGATGTTGATATTTGACGAGAGTTTGTGAAATTCTACACTGACCTTTACACGCCGGAAACCTCACGACAAGACTCTCACATTATGCCCTATTTACAACAAATACCGAAACTAGAGAATACCCAACTTGACTTTTCTGCTTTGGAAACGGATATCTCTTTACAAGAGGTTCTTCATGCACTTGGTCTTCTAAAGAAAGGCAAAACACATGGTCTGGATGGATTTACTGTAGAATGTTTCCTTCACTTCTTTAACCTACTGATACCTAAACTGTGACACATCTTTAATTTCTTTTCTACTTCGGGCATGCAGACTGGTATATTCCAGGAGGCTACTATTTGCCTTCTCCCTAAGGAAGAGAAAGATTCCCCATTATGTAAGAACTATCGCCCCATACCTCTTCTCAATATAGATTAAAAGATTTTTAATAAAGTATTAGCATTGCCATTATACCATCTCTTACCGCAATTGATTGGGAAGGAAGAGGCAGGGTTTGTGATAGGTGGATTGGCTTCTGATAGCACTTGCCTATTTTTAATGCCCTGAACAAATACACATCAGTCAAGTACCCTTTAGCAGCCATAACGATTGATGCTGAGAAAGCCTTTGATAGAATTAACTTACAATTTCTGCTTCATTCTCTATGGTGGCATGGTTTTGGGCCTTGATTGATTCGAGCAATTTCTTTAATATATGCCTCCCCTAGATCCTCGGTCCTACTTAATGGACAGACTTGCTCCTATTTTACTCTACAACGAGGAGTGCATCAGGGTTGTCCTTTATTGCTGCTATTTTTTGTCTTAACTCTCGAAACCTTTCTGACCCCTTATTCGACAAAGCCAATTAATTTTTAGATTTTACTACGGCGACATTCAGTTAAAGCTTGCAGCATATGCAGATGATAGTCTCCTTTTTATTTCAAATCCGGAGCGTGCTTTGCTGGCGCTTCTTATGGAAATCTCATTTTTTTCATCACTGTCTGACTATAAAATGAATTCTGAAAAATCTGAGGTACTTCCACTTAATAAATACTGTTTTAAACATTCCTTTACCTCCTATGCATTTCAGTGGAAGTCAGCTGAGGTTAAATACCTAGGCATTTGGTTAACGAATACTATTCCTGATACAGTGCCTATGACGTAAGCGAGGATTCAGTAAAATCAAATCTTTGTTATCCTCTTGGAATCCCTTGTTTCTCTTATGGTGGGGTCGCCTGTATTCAATTAGAATGATGCTTTGCCCTATGCTGGTAGATATACTTACTACACATGATAATGGTGTATGTTCCCAACTTGATTTTATTTTAAAAAATGTGTTCTACTGTCACCAATTTTTTGTGGAGGAATACAAATTCCAGGATATTGTTATCTAAACTCAAAAAATCTAGGTTGGAGGGTGGGGTGAACTTTCCAGATTTCCGTCCATATCATCAAGTCTTTGGTTTACAACAAGCAGCCTTCTGGCTTCAAACTGGTTCCTCCCTTTTCTCTCCATTATGGCTGGCAACGGAGTGGCTACTGTTTTTCCCCTTTATTCCACAGGAAGTTGTCTATTTTAAATCTCTTTCTTATTTTGTGGTGCCCCTGCTTTTTTAACATACTTGTCCTTTATTAAAATCTTTTCTGCTCCTCATGCAACTTCTCGCAATGCTTTTTTGCACTCTCCTTTGTGCTATAATAGGTTTATAAAACATAGGAAGAAATCATTTTCGGAGAAGTCTTGGAGAGACCAAAATATAATTTGGGTCGCTGATTTGTTTCACGGTAATGCACTGATCTCATTCCTATAATATCAGCAGTCTTCTAACTGCCCTAAGTCCTTTCAACCTCAATTTACCCTTTCGATGAATATAGTCCTGGATGCTTTTGTTTCTTTCTATGGATGATGTGAACACTTCAGCACATTTGGTTTCTGAAAGGACAAACTAGGTCCTGCAAAGCCATGTCCACAATCTGTCCTACCGAAGAAGCCTCACACACAGTTTCATTGTGTGTGAACCTTAAAGGGGCCTTGGATAAACTCACAAGTAGGTCAAATTAGCAACAACTGCTTGATTGGAAAACTCATAGGGGCAGATTTATGAGCCCCTTGCGCCTCATTTACGCCGCCGTTGCGTCACTTTTGTGACGCAGCGGCGGCGCAACTCCTGTGCCATGCTGCGGGGTATTTACAAAGTGACGCATCTGGGAGATGCGTCACGTTGTAAAGCCGTGCGCCAGCAGTAGGTGTACCTGTGCGGGGGGGGCGTTCCGTCGCAGGAACGCCTCCTAAAAGTGGCTGAGTGTAATCTACAAGATTTCACTCAGTCACTTTTGAGCCCATGCTGCCTCAAAACCCTGCGCCTGCTTGAAGCAGGCGTAAGGATTGACGCAGCATTGTAATGATAGGGCACCCCCGAGCCTTGCTGGAGCTGCGTCGCGCTTGCGACGCAACTCCAGCAATGCGCCGCCTTTCCGACAGGAGATGCGTCACGCATCTGCCCATCCGAGTGCCACGGTGCGCCGCATTGTAAATGCGGCGCATCAATGGTGGCGCACGGGTGGGCAGATGTGTCGCAACTCTTCTGGTGCATCTCTGCTGATTAGCAGAGATGCACCAGACGTCATAAATCTGCCCCATAGTGCATTGCTAACTATGGTTAAAATATTGTGTTCTAACACTTGTACATTAGTAAAAATAGAGTTAGGATTCTGCGAACTCACTAAAGATAAAGTGTGCACAGGAGTTAGACGGGATGTGCTTTGTCACCACCACAATTCATTTAACACATGTAAGTGAAGTGAAATGTGGTGGAAGCTATGTCCCCTGATGATTTGGAACAAGAATGTTTTAGCTTTCTTCTATGCAGATGACATCACTTTGATGCACCACACCATGAGTGGACTCCATTGTGTCTTACCTACATTACATAAATGCTGCAGTTAGAATAACCTAAACATAAATCTTGTGAAATGTATAATCATGATTTTTGTTCACAGCAAGAGCATTAGCACATGGAATCTTGTGATCATACTGTTGTATTTTGTTCCTGTACACACAAGTGGTTACACATATATTTGGCAATTCTTGCAGTGGCGGGTCCTCCACTAAGGTGGAGGAGCATCGACCCAATGCTTTAAAGCAGTTTAATGGAAAAATGTTATTTTCATTTAATTTTTTGTATTCCAGTTGCCATCAGCTTAGAGCGGGGTGGGGCTGGGGTCCCATGACGCTGGGAAGCTCCTGCTACACCTAAAGTGCACTTGGCTGATTGGCCGGCCATCTCGTGCTGGTCAAACAGCCATGCACACTTTGCATGTTCTTCACCCAGGCTACATCACAGCCTGAGTGGAGAACATGCCCAGGCTCCCTTTCCCTCTCTGAGCGCCGAACCATGGCGCTCAGACCAATCATAATAGTGCCATCAGCAGCATTGTGATTGGTTAGGAAAGTCTGGGTGCTTCCTGTTTCTGTGAGGAGAGGCAGCTGAGGCTGGCGACGGCGACCAACAGTTAAGTCTCTTTATTTCTAATTTCCACCCCCCCACCATCCCCTGCTCCCCCCCACCACCGTCCCCTACCAGCCGCCACTGGTGAAGTAGGTTTTCTCAGAAGAAACAGTGGAATATTGTTTGACCATTGACGTTTTCTGGAACAAGCACATTTTAGTCAGGTTACATCAACAAAGGTTTCATAAAAATCAGCTCTTTTGGCTAAAACTTTGAGTGTCCAATGTAAGTACTGAGAATTAACTTATTTAACTGTTTTTTGAAAGGGACGTAGGAATGTGAATGGTTCTCAAGTGACCCTCATTTGGAGTAGTAAGCGTCCATTATCGGAGACTCAGACTGAGTAGTAGTGTGAGAAGTAAAGGAGTGAAACTATTCAACATGCAAATTTGAGGGTTATTTTTTAATGTTCATGAGCTTCATAAAATTTAAAAAAAGTTTAAGATGTTTCTCAAAAAGGAGCTGCTTATGCAAACCTTTGCGCCAACGGGAACTAATTCCTGCTGCCCAAACAGCCACAAACGTCAGTGCGAGGACTGGGCCACTTGGCAGCAATCCCACATCCCAACTTCTGAGTCCCTTTGTGACAAAGACCCACACCACTGGTCCCACTTTCATCAGGAAGTCCACCATCAAGTTCCCTCCTGTATCCCCCCAAACCTCTCAAGGAGCTGTGGCCACATGTGAAACATCACCTGCTGGCCTCCCCAGCTCCTGATACTGGGGACTGCTCAGGAAGTTTACTACTCAGACTCACAGTATAATTTCTTGCTGCTGAATGTCCCACCAGTTGAACATTCAGCAGCAGGAAATGATACTGCTGCTAGGTAGGTAATTCCAGATGAATTCACAAATGCCTGAACGGCTACACTAGCAAAGTAAATAATTATGCAGGATCTAAATGTGGCATAAGAGATTTGGAATAGCACAGATTGTGAAGGAGATAGCAAAACTGGAGCAAAATGTGCCTTCAGGTCATGAAGATTGCTCAATTCTGGTTTTGATTCTGTCTTTGAGTTTATCCATTTACTTGTGCATTTATTATTTATACAAGCCACGTTAAAACAACGCAACATAAGCGAGCATCATATTCTTAATATTTTAGAGACATCGACTGATCAAAGTGAGGAGTGAACATGATGCATATGTGCAATTGGTCAATACATTAGGAAATTGACTGCATTTCAAGAAAACGAAGGGGCCCAATTATTCTAGGATAGTGTATTCAGTTCTAATGATGGGAACTTCCTGGGGGTGGTAGATGCTAGCTTGCTAGGCCTCAATGATAGGATAATTGATTGTGTGTTAGATAGGCAGTGGAAGGTGTTCGTATAGATGCACTGCTGATGACGCCACATATTACATCACTCATGACATGGTCAGTGACATCACTGATGACATCACTGATGACATCTCAAATGACCCCATCTCCCAGGGCCTGACCCCAGTTTTGTATTTTCTTTGTAAAAATTGGAAGGGGGCAGCGTGACCCCCCTTCCGAGGCCATATTCTGCCCCAGGGACCCCCCCCCCCATTCCCTGGGGCAAGGCCATTTTTTTTTAAAATTTAGATTATTTGAGGGGGGCTGCTTGGCCCCCCTCCTCAGGCCATTTATGGCCCTGGAGACCCCATCCCCCGGGGCCGGCCTTTCAGTTTTTTTTTATTATGGGGAGGCGGGCCACGTGGCCCTCCTCCCGGGCCACTAATGGCCCCGGGGACCCCATCCCCCGGGGCCTGGACTTTCGTTGGGGACCGTGGGGGGGTCCCCAATTCCCCCACGGTCCCGCTAGCTCCCCGCCTCCTGCGGGAGCCGGCATTGCTTTTCCACACGGGGAGCTGCTAAGATGCAGCTCCCCGTGTGGAAAAGCAATATGGTTTGGATTTTGAAAGCGAGAGCAGGTTTCCTGCTCTCGCTTTCAAAACCCAAACCAGAGTTTGCAATGACAGGGCGGGAGCTGCGAGGCTCCCGCCCTGTCATTGCAAACAGCAGTGTACCGGGGGTGGGCACCCCGGGACACTGCAGGAGCCGGCGCTGGGGGGTGGCGGTCCCCAGGGCCATCACTGGCCCCAGGAGGGGGGCCGCGTGGCCCCCCTCCATACGTGTGGTCCCGGGGCATGTGGGGAGGCTCGAGCCTCCCCACACAGGTAGTTTTATTTTTATATTTTCAAAAGGCCCCGGGGGTGGCAGTCCCTGGTGCTGTGGGGTGGGCTGTGTGCCCCCGCCAATATTTTTAGAAAGCCCAGGGGATGGCGGTCCCCGGAGCTGCGGGGGTCCCCCTGGGCCTCTGCAACTATATTTTTGAGATGACCCGGGACTTGGCCCACCCGGGAGCTAATTAATAATGAAGCACGGGAGTCCGCGCTTCGTTTTTTTTTATTTTCGCGGCCGGATCCGTGGATCCTCCGCGCATCCCGCGTTTAAAAAAAAATAATGAATTTTTGGACCTGGGTGTCCTTGTGGTCAGGAGGATGCGCGGATCCTCCGTGCCTCTAAATATCGAAACGTTTAGTTTTGATTTTCTCAGCAACTACTGAACAGATTTACACCAATTTTAAAAAGGTCACTTTCTGAGCCAAGCAGTACCTTTTTGCCAAATTTGGGCTAAATCCGTTCAGTAGTTTCGGCTGTATCCTTGCATAAAGTTTCCTATGGGAAATGGATTTTTTGATTCTTATTTTTTTAATTTCTCAGCAACTACTGAACGGATTCACACCATTAAAAAAAAAGGTCTCTTTCTGAACCAAGGGCTACCTTTTTGCAAAATTTGGTGTAATTCCGTTCAGCAGTTCGGGCTGTAGTCGTGTCTAAAGTTTCCTATGGGAAATAACATGGAGAAAACGCGTTTTGAGACACCCCCTCTTTTCTCGGCCCCTGCTTGGCGAATTACCCTGAAACTTTCAGGATAGGAGCTGACCGGAGCGAGACCAACGTTTTGAAAAGTTTGCAAAGATTCGTCAACCGGCGCCAAAGTTATTGGGAAAAGTAAAAACGCTATTTGAATAGAAAATAGAGCTTAGAAGTTTTTTTTCCTAATGAGTACAGTGGAAGAGACTAGGTGCAATTTGACTGAAACAGATATTCAAATTTCATGGACACAGCCAGAAAAGGAGCTGATGACCAGGTATTTTATTTGACTCATTTTAAAATCTATTTACTCCCTTCACAGAAGTGCAAACCTTCAGCATTATCTGAACCACCAATATTCTGTAGCCCATCCAGCAATTGAAGACCCAGCTGACTTTTGCTCATCCTGTTGGGAAACATTTCTAGATGTCGTTTGCTGTGCAGAGTTTTCAAACTGTGCAAAACGTGAGAATCCATTATTTATTTATAAAGGAATGCACGGAATGCATTACTTTACTGAATAAACTTTATTAGAAATGGGATTCCTAGTTGGATGAGGTATGCACCCAGGACAGGGAGGAGCCACCACTCTAGTCAGGGTAAGCTACACACACAAAAAGATAGCCTGGACTCACCCTTTGATAGTTTGGCACAAAGCAGTAAGGCTTATCTATAAAGGCAACGTGTAAAGTGTTTATGCAACACACACACACACACACACACACGCACACGCACACGCACACGCACACGCACACACACACACACACAATGAAAGCACCACAAAAAGACTCCACACAGGTTTAGGAAACCAGAGAATATATATATGAGCACAATGAAACCAAAACAACAAAATTCCAATCAGTAGAAGTCCATATATGATTTTTTAAAGATTAAATCAAAAATAGTACTTAGAAGCCACTAGCGGTCAAAAGGTTATTTGAGGCTGCGAGGGACTGGTGCAAATCCAAAGCTGAAATGAAATAGGCTGTTTGTCACAAAAAGGCCATGCAAAACATAAAGGTGCATGTCCCTTATTTTACTTACAAAGCACCCTGCCCTTAAGATTACTTAGGGCCTGCCTTAGGGATGACTTATATGTAATAAAAGGGGAGTTTAAGGCTTAGCAAGTAGTTTTAAATGCCAAGTGGAGGTTGCAGTAAACTGCACACACAGGCACTGCAGTGGAAGGCCAGAGATAGGTTTGAAAGGCTACTTTTGTGGATGGCACAATCAGTGCTGCAGGCCACTAGTGGTATTTTAAGTACAAACCCTGGGTATATAGTACCACTTTACAAGGGTCGTACCAGTACCAAAAATATGTCAGTCAGGTATACACCAATGTCATCGTATTCAGGGGAGAAGTGCATGCACTTTAGCACTGGTTTGCAGTGGTAAAGTGCTCTGAGTCCTATGGACCACAAAAAGAATCAGCAACAGGGATGTGGAAATCCTATAACCTACGCCCAGGACATATTGTTAGGGGTCAAGGACAACAATTTTTAATGTGTATTTTGTCCTTGGGACAAGTAGGCCCAACCCTCTGCCATAACAAGCCCTTTGCTTGCTGTTATATTTGTGCCTATAAGTTAATGCTCTTCAAACTTGTATTTATGGTTCATTAATTAGAAGCCTTTATTATTAGGGTGAGCGCTCTAAGTAAATGTAGGTTCTGACTGCACTACTGGCAGTGGTTCCAGTATATAAATGTGTACACATGGTTTCAAGTTTAGCAATATGAGGCTATGTATAATGCTCCCAGAATGCTCTCTGATTAGATGCAAATATTTGCAGAAGCTTGAAAGCAAGATTAATGATTCTTTGCTTTCAATATAAAATGTCCCTAAAAAAATGAAAGTTGGGGAAAATATTTTTTGCTAAACTACTGTAAAATGTCAGGTACCATTTCTTTGCTGCATCATTTAGTAAAAATGTGTTGATGCATGCTAGCATTTCCCAAAAATATTCATATTGGAAAATCAGTGTGACCAGTTTCAATAAGATTATGGGGAACATAAAAATAAACAAGCATTGGTAAAGCCATTGGGTCTGAAATTGGGGGTCAGCTTTTTAGTTTTGTAAATGTGTGACTTGTTTTGGCATTGTTTTTGTAAAACCTTATTGATGTGGGAGCTGCCAGGCCCTCACCATTATAACAAGCAATGGCAAAATCTCAAAAAGCACACACTGCCACAGTAGTTACTGGCACTGAACAAAAATACTTTGTGTTCCGATATGCTCCTTGTGAATGAGCAGAATGTTGTCACTCACAATGAAGCCAGCCGATACAGAGAGGAGAGAATTTTAATAAACACAGAAGATCATTGTTAACGCCAGACCAAATTAGGGGCCCAGTTATTAAAGAAAGTCTCAAAAGTGCACCCATGGTATATGTCCAAGTCCAGCTATATGGCTTTCAAAAATTCACAAGAATTTACAGAAGTAGGGCAAGAACTAGTACTCCTAGAAAATATTTGTGAACTGAATTTTAGCATGAGAAAATTTGCATGTATAGATTTGCTCATGCAAAGACCTGAGTGTTTGCAAGTTCACTTTCCCTCCAACCACTTTTTCCCCCCAACTCTGGAAGAAGGTTTACGTCTGCCATTGTGAGGAGTAAATTTCCAACATTTCTCAGTATGGGAAACGATTAGAGAAGAGTTGTTGAAAATGCTTAAAACATGCAAGTTAGTAGGTTTGCACAGACTCAAAAGGGCATTCCAACCCTGGAACTATTGCTTACCACTTCCTCCAGTCCCAGTATGTAGATCTGCGGAAACATGTCAACATAAGGGGAGTGCTAGTATTCAAACACTACTACGGTATGCGCCCTGGCATAATCAGAGAGGCTATATAAGAGCTATTATATAATGAAATTGCTGCCATAAATTGTTGTCGCACTACATGGCACCAAAGGGACAAGTGGATTTTGTTACAGGGCAAGTAGAATTATGAAGCAACCTGACCCATGGACAAGTAGATATTTTAATAAATTCCACAACCTCTGCAGCAAAAATGAGAGGAAAAAGTCAAAAAGTTGGGGAAAAGACCATCCTAAGGATGAACAGTCTCACAAACATTCTCTGCACAACTTTACAGTCATCTACACATACATTTGCATATGTTGTATCTTCTAAACAACTCTCAAGAAGCATAGGGTAAAAAATGTCTAAAAGATGGAACCTGGATCACATACCGCACTTAAAAAATATTTTTGTTTGCTTGCTTATTTGTGCTAGTAGCTCTCAATTGCTTCTTTAAAAACTACACTTTTCATCAGAATTGTCTTACCGTAGTTTATTTTTCATATACAATTGGAACTGGAGTGATCTGAGGTAGTGGTGTGAGGAGGTTGACTCTTCACCGACAATAGAAAATCGTCATTGGCTCATCATTTCAACATTTATCTAGGGATTTTCACCTTTCTCTTGTTTTTCAATTTTGACAACTACTTTATTTCATTTTTTTAAAATACTTTCATCTTCATCAACCCCTCCAAATTATATTTATCTTTAAATCCTTCACCCATAAGCCAAGAACACTTTATCCTTAGTTTCTTCACCCCTAAACCAGTCATCATTAATCCCATCACCATTCGTCCTTAACCTCTTCAATGCCTGTGACGAGCTGGTCTCGTCATGGGCCGCGGTCGCGCTGTGCCCATGACGAGACCAGCTCGTCATAAACCCCGCCCGCTAATACAACGGCCGGCACAGGGCGGGGAAAGGGGCGGGCACTGAAGGGGTTAAATTCTTTGCCCTAAAACCCTTCACACTTCACTCGAACTCCCTTCACCTTTAAACCTCTCAATCTTGCACCCTTCATCCATAAATGTTTCACCCATAACCTCTTACCCCTAAATCCTCCGCCTCAACTCCCTTTACCCTGTGTCACAAACCCTTCATCCCTGGACGCTTAATCCTATCCCCTTACTGCATCCCAAAATATAATCCATAAATTATTATATATATATATATATATATTTTTTTAAATGTCTTACTTACAATGAAGTAAAACACAATGATATGTTCTACCAGTTTTGAAGAAATGCCTAGGAATAATTAAATGGATGAGTCCGCATGGTATGGTCCCACCTCCGGGGTCGTGTTTGCTCCTGTTTATGCCTATGCATGTTCAGGAAGAGGGGGACAACCACTCTGCAATGTTTTGCCTCAGTAAATAATTACACATGCATTATTACAGAAGGGTGTCTTTATTACCCAATTTGGATCTCTGACCTGCAACTTCGCCCCGGGACCCTAGTTTTGATACCATTATCATAGTCCCTCGAAAATCTGAATGTGGAACATCCATTGCTCATCTAGATAATAAACACATACCATAGAAAGATTGAGGGGAAACAGGGGAAACAGAGCAGTCTGAATATTAACCTTGCTTTCCCGCTCTATTTGAATTAAGCTTATATCTCAGACCTGTTCTGCTTTTATTCCATCAACATCATGCCCCCCGAAGCCCATTAAGCATGTTTTGATGGCATATCAATCTCACTGCCTCACTCACTTAGAAACACATGGCTGAACCAACAGACAAATGTAGTGCTTCCCAAGGGAGGCAACGCTAAATGAGGAATCGAAGTCGTGTGGCGCATTTTATGACGGAATAATTTGATGAAATCTGTTGAAAGCAGAGCAGGGAAAACAGCTTCTGAGGGTTTTATAGCATTACACGGGCTGTTTATGGGAGAATAGCTTTCCTCGCCTTATAATCACCATTTATCCAAGGTGGCGGCGTGCGGCTGTCAAAACACAGGCATCATCACCTGCGTGGTAATCCTTTGAAGCGGTTTTTAATAATCCTGTTTCAGACCAGCCAAGCCCTACACGCAGATTAACATTTATTTATAATCTTGCATTTGCCACCGTGATACAACCATTTACAATCCCTGAAATCTGCAATAAGTGTGCTTGAGCATTATAGTCCACCACTGCAGGTCCCAACTAGTCGCAAGCTATAACCATTTCTTGACATTTCACAATGACAACCAGATATGGGATGACAGTAACAAAAATAACCCCGAAGATCTCACCACCATTTCTCCCTCCAACCTACTCCTGCCCAGGATCATAAACCTTAAATACAATATCTCCGAAAAGACAACTGAGTGTAGTAAGCAGCTAAGTAGACTTACGATCATAAGAAATGCCATACAGGTCCCTGCAGAGCTGCTGAAAGCTGAAAACCATAAACTGCGCTCCTCTCACACTTCTTCATTCATAACACTGCTTAGCAATGCGTCCCATAACATGATAACTGCACCTCAGTGGTCATCACTCGTGACATGGAAACACTTCTACCACATAGGATTAAAACAAAGACAACAGCCACCTAACCATACACCCTACTCGGTATATAGCATGCTGTCCATGCAGGCAAGCACTTCATAGCCCCACCTTGGGGTAGTACTGCACCTCAGTGGTCATCACTCGTGACATGGAAACACTTCTATCAAATAGGATTAAAACAATGACATCAGTCACCTAACCACACACCCTACACAGTGTAGCATGCTGTCCATGCAGGCAAGCATTTCATAGCCCCACCTTGGGGTAATACTGCACCTCGGTGGTCATCACTCGTGACATGGAAACACTTCTCACATAGGATTAAAACAAAGACAACAACCACTTAACCACGCACTCTACACAGTATATAGCATGCTGTCCATGCAGGCAAGCACTTCATAGCCCCACCTTGGGGTAGTACTACACCTCGGTGGTCATCACTCATGACATGGAAACACTTCCCACATAGGATTAAAACAAAGACAACAACCTCCTAACCACACACTCTACACGGTATATAGCAAGCAAGCACTTCATAGCCCCACCTTGGGGTAGTGAGTGCTATACGAATGTTGCAATACAGTACAATAGAGAAATGGGTTGTAAACCACGAAGAAAAATTATTTAGCCATCCATATGTGAAGAATGTGTGCCACGTATAAACTAATGAAGCCACAAACGTGATGAGATACTCTTTCTACTTTGTGGCACAACCATGAGTAAATATTTATTCCCAGGTGACACTATTTTCTCCCTCTGTATTCCATGGCTTCCACCAGGCCCACCAATTTACATCCCCATTCCTAGCATCAACTACTCATGGGTAATACTCATTTTTTAACACCAAAAGCAAGTGGAACAGGAACAAACGTGGTGGCAAGGGCAGGCAGAAATACAGCTGCTTGCCATCTGACTATGTGACTCTTGCAAGTGTCCACACAAGGGCCAGTAATCTGACAATGTAACGAATTTAGTTTAAGTTTTGTTATGTTAACTTTAGGTTGGTTATTGAATTACATTTTGTATTTCCTTATGCAATTATTTTGCTCTCGTAAATGACATGATTTAATATGTGCGTCTTATTGTTGGCTGTGCCTAGAAGCGGCGCACCTGGCACTTGTTTGTGCATTACTGGTAATAAGGAAACTAACAGATGGGCTCCCTGCGCTGTGCCTGCGGTGTGACTGAACACTGGCTGCGCCAGGGAAAGGAAATCAATTGTCAGATACAGCCTTAAAGGGCCCGTCTGAGACAATGGCTTCTCCTGGTGCCTTGCTCCCTTCTGCATAAAAAGTCTCTTCCAGTAAAGACTGACAGCGCAACACTGTTTTAGTTGTATGGACATTAGTTTTGACTCTAACCCAAACTTGAGAAATGCTGGAAAATACTCCCACAAAAGTTACATGGCTGAACCCTTGCTTGCTCCTGGAGCGGTGCTACAAACTGCAGAACAAGGCTTGAAGACCTATAGTGAAAAGGTGTGGGGAAGTCAACAGATTGTATCTTTTCTATCGGTCCAATCAGACATGCCCTGGTTGCTTCACTAGAAGGAATAAAGTTGGATGGGACCATCCAATGAATGATGTCACCTGGCGTCATCAAACACTCATTCTGCAATGCCAATTGTTAGCGATGCAAGACTGCACAAAGAGAGCCGTTTATATTCTGTCCACTGGATGGCCCCTTTAAATACTGCCATGGGACTGGGATATTGCTACTTGGTAAACATATTAAAACCATCAGCAATTATATTATATTTAAGCGTCTTTATTAAACAAGAAATATTATCCCCCACGGCCATTATCAGTAAATACCCTATCCACGAGGTTGGACTGGCCTATCCTGCAATCTGGCAGAGCCCGAAGCGATGGTCTAAAAAGTTAGTTTAGGGGCAGTTTTTTGGCTGTTTGTGGGACTGTTTTATGGTCTGGTGAGCCATTTTTTATTGTTGATTTCCCTGATATTACCAAAAACATTGCCTGCAGCTAGCACAAAGGTGTGCAGTCCGTCATACCTTGGAAAAAACATATATACCTTGTCTTTACAACTTCAAAACTGCCTGATGTGCAGATATGAGCCACTTTTTTTACTACTGATTCACTGAAGTAGGCACTTTCATTTTGGTGCCTGGACCTATTATGTGTCCCAGTCTGACCTTGACTATCGACACTTTTCCTTAAAAAAGGCAAAAGAGTTGCCGACAACTAGAAGCATAGGGTAAGTGCCAAAGGATCAGTACTTTATCTGGTGGGGCTCTCTGGCAGTCATTTTTGTTATGCACTGGGAATTAATTTTTATTGCAAACACAACAAGATGATGGACAAAGTGCTGAAACGTTTCAACCACTCACCCACAGTCAAGAGATCTAGGTTTAATCCATCATTCTTTTGCTCACTATGCCATCTCAGTTTGGACCCAGCCAGATGCAAATCTGTCTTGACCCTGCTCCTCATAGGAACAGTCCAGCCTGAACTACCAGGCCATGTCCTCACTGGACCAGAAACAAGCATCCTGGGACTGGTTTCAGGGTATCACCCCTCATCAGCCAGGGTAGCTTGAATCCAGTGCCACAGCAAACAAAGGACCCACGCCTGGGCATACCCATGGCCACTTAGGGCAGACATAGCAAACGCAACAAGATGATGGACTAAGTGCTAAAACTTTTCAACCACTCACACCCCAGTTAAGAGATCTGGGTTTAAGCCATCGTTTTTTTGCTCACTTCGCCACCACAGTTTTGACCCAGCCATATGCAAATCAGTCTGCTCCTCATGGGAACAGTCCGGCCCGAACCACCAGGCCAGGCCCTTTCTGGACAGTAAGCAAGCATCCTGGGACTGGTATCAGGTTTATTTTTTCTTTGACCCAAAGGAAGAGAGAGAAAAGTAGAAAAGGGAGAAAGACAGAGGAAGGGATTAACAGTGAAACAGTGACAAAGGGAAACAAGACGGGATAAAAAAGAGCATGGAAAAAGTAATAAAAGGGTAAGGAGTGTGTGGTGTTGCACACAAGAGGCGCAAGTTAGACAGCCTTGGAATTTACAAACCTGACATCAATAGCGCTGGCCAGAGGCTTCTGAAAAAACCTTTGGCACCGGACTTACTATTACTCTCCGTCCCTCCATCTCCCACACTATCATTTGCCTATATATTTGAATGGCGGATATAACAGCATACATCGGTGCTAATACTCAAATTAAATACAGCTAAGATCAACACATCACAAACCAGAATCCTCTTGGCAGCAGTAATTATTTACCTATGGCTGCATTCCTTCTCAGGGGAGGGGCGGTGGGGGGAGTGAAGCTGGTTCTGTGCAATGGTCATTTCTTAGTATTATTACAATGATAATGATCATTCATGGCGTGGCTTATGCATCGAAGTAAGATAGCGGCTGTCTACAGAGCTCCGTATATTCACGGAGCTACTTACGTTATTTTCGACTGCATTGAGACCATCCACGGTGCTTTTGCAGCCGGTCTCCTTCGGAGCTTGGTGATGGCATACTCCTGAATTTACAGGAAACTGTAACTTCCCGTTCTTCATCGATTTTCATCGCAGCAAATTTTTCTTCACCCCAGGCAGTCGCCATTTTGTGCCGTGCGGCGCTTATGTTACTCTTTCCTTCATTACCTCAAGTGACCAACCTTGTCTTGGTGAGTCTTGCTCCATTTCTCAACCTCATCGTTTTTTGCTAATACTTGAGCATTATAAACAGTATTCATCATTGTCGCCTTGTTCTTCAAAGAAATCATGGTGCACACAGCAAAGTCAACACTCTAACCTAGTACAGATACCGACCTAGCACTTTGCTTTCTCTCCAAGAAGAGTTGCTGTTTAGTGCCATATATTTGTGTGGAGCAAGCGAAAGTATAACTGAAGTCATGGGCAAGTAAAGGGTCGAGGTGGTTGTCCATAGTGATGTTGAAATGAAAATGTTGCACTTTATCTATGTGTGTCTGAAGGTTTGTACTACAACTAAATAACGACAGCAATTATGGAAACCTGTTTGTTCTTTGCATAACACCCGCTAAGCTGAGCAAGTGGTGCACGGTCAAGGATACTTTAATCTGGGGAGTGGCTTGCGCATCTAAGCATGTCGGCGACTGCCTACTGAACTCCATATATTCATGGAGATACGATCTTTACCTTTGTCTGCACCCAGTTCATGCCCAGCGCTCTCGTAGCTGATCTCCTACAGACCTTTGTGGTGTCGAGCTTTTGAATCAACGGGAGACCTTGCGTACCCGTTTTCCATCCTTTTTCATTGATTTTTGCCAAGGCAGGTCTTCTCTTCACTCGCGAGCGACCGCCATTTTGTGCAGTGTGGCGCGCACGTTATTTTTTCCTCAGATGTCTCTTGCGACCATCACTATCTGGATCTTTCATTACCAGTATGACTTATAGAAATGCCTTGATGGAATTAGCACATATTATTGGAGTCTATGTTCACTTTGGTGTTCATAGAGTATGTTATTTTTGAGCTGGTTTTTATTACCTCAATCCTACAGTGCCTTTTGAGCATAAATTGCCGCTGGATCAAGTCCACATCTACTTCCTGAGGTATAGTGAGCGTGTTTTCACCTGCTGTGTAGTGGCTTGTCACGATCCCCTCCTTATACCTCTATGGAAAAACTCTCTCCTATGCAAAAACCTCAACATCATCAGGCACACATCATTAACCTGTCTACCGACTCACTTGGCCTATACAGGGCATCCTCTTCTGGTACCAAACCTAAAAGAGTCAAGAATGGTCCTACATCTCCGATTCAGTCATCTTCAAATCCGGTCCTGGATACAATTTTGGACGAACTACGTGCGCTCAAACCATTCATGAGTACCACCAATGAAAAATTGCAGTTGATTGAGGACCGTTGGATCAGCATGGAAGGCAAAATCACTGAAATGGAACAACGTGTGGGCTATATCCAGGACATGTCGACTAAAATTCCTCTGATGGAACAAGAAATCCAACAACTTAAACTTCACACCAAAGATCTTGAAAATCGTAACAGAAAGAACAATCTGCGTATTTATGGTCTACCGGAGAACATTGAAGGTCCCGATCTGCTCTCCTTCTTGAAGAAATGTTTGTCCGAACTCGCAAGTCTTCAGTCTCCTGCTCCTCTAAACATCCAAAGAGCACATTGCCTTGGTCGCCTTCAGCCACATTCCACCAAACCGCGTGGTATAATAATGCTCTTCCTAGAATTCACCAACCTAATGTGTGTACTAAAGAGTGCCAGAGAGAAACGTCGTCTTGTTTAGTCCGGTCATAACATCTTTATTTCTCAGGATCTTTCTAATGCAACCAACGCTAGACGTAGGGAATTTTTGGCACTGCGTCCTCTAATGAGATCTCTGAATATCCGCTGCGGCATATTACATCTCTGTCTCTGCAAAATTACCTATGAAGGTGTTTCTCGCTCATTTGAAGATCCAACCAAATTAAAGACGTTTATGCAAACCATCACCAGGGCACCTATGGACACAAATATATAATGTTACCTTATCGTTACAACACGGTTATTAACCTCTGACTGTTGTTTCTACTTTTATTTCCTAGTTTTGTTTTTTCTTGTACCGGTTCCATGGCCGAAATGTTCTTTGTATATTACTGTCTTTTTCTCCTCTGCTGTTGTTCTTGTCTTCGGGTGCTTACATGCCCATTTCTTGTTTCATTCTTTTTTTCTTTAAGATCTGGCTTTATGTTCTTGATCTGTCTCTTCTTTTTTCTACCTTCCTTATCCCTCTTTCCTTTCCTCTCGATCTTACCTATCTGATCCATTCCTTTCTTCTTCTTTTATCCCCTTTCTCCTTTATTTATAACTTTAAAAGGGTCTTCTGGATTCAATTCTCCATGTTTTTATAATTCTTTTACATTACTCCATCTTTAATAATCGGGGTCTCTTTGTTTTCATTTATGTCTTTGCAGTGTGTCTTCATTGTGCCTGTATCCTTGTCTCTATACTACAACATGTTTAATGTTGTGTCGTGGAACGTCCGTGGTCTAGGTCATCCTATTAAACGTCAAAAGGTACTCTCTCACTTAGCGAAACTTAATTGTCAAATAGCTTTTTTATAAGAAACTCATTGTAATGATATTGAATCACTCACACTAAAACGTCAATGGGTGGGCCAAGTTATTTTCTCACCTGCTCTAAGGGAGGTGTCACCATCCTTTGTCAGAAATCCTCAAAGCATCAGGTTTTATCTACTGAATGTGATGCAAGTGGACGATGGGTAATACTTAATGCCATGGTACATAATAAACAGGTCACCTTTTTTAATATCTATGGACCGGTCGAACCGGATCCAGAATTTTGGCACATGATTACATTAAAATTGTCCTCCATTACTAATCCCAATATCATTGTTGATGGAGACTTTAACAATTAGCTAGATCCTTTCTCTGACAGGGAATCAAATTACAAATTTAAACCTGATAAATCCCATAAAGGATTTCAATCAGCTATTGCCTCTCGTCCACTCTATGATGTATGGAAGACATGTAATCCTGATAAATATGAATTTACGTTTTTCTATAATGTTCATCATACCATGTCATGTATTGATTATATTTTGATTTCAAAGTCTCTACTTCCTTCCATCCAATCTTTGGAGATTGGGTCTATTTTTATTTCTGACCATGCTCCTGTCTCTACCTTATTTGATTTGTCCCTCACTACTTCTAAACATGCCCAATGGAGATTCAATAACTCCCTATTATCTGACCAAACGTATGGTTTCAGAGGCTACTTCCTTTATAAATGAATTTTTCCTGTTTAACAAGCCTAATGATACTTCTGTCCACAACAACTGGGATACCTTTAAAGCCTCTTTCAGAGCCTTTACCATTTCCTATACTGCCAAGAAGAAACAAATATTGAATTCCCATTATCTATCTTCTCTTCAACATATTAAAACTCTTGAACATGCCTACTTCACGTCCAATAGTCCTACACACCTCCGGGATCTTGTCAAGGCGAAGTCCGATTTAAATAAACTAGCTACTAATGATACTTGCAACATTCTACTCAAAATAAAATTGAAATATCATGGGGGCCAAAATATATCTGGTAGAATGTTGGCAAATTATTTAAAAGTGAAATCGGAGAAGAAAACCATTGGTCCTATTCGCAATACCCTCACTAACACCTTACTACACTCTAATGCTGACATTATAAAGGCTTTCCAATCCTATTATAACTCACTATATATGGATGATACTCATCCTTCTGCAAAACGATATTCTGTCATTTTTTGATACTCTTCCTCCTCCTTCCTCCATACCGGATGTCATGACTCTTCTTGAAAAAGATATTCATTGCAGGAGATTCTGAATGCCAATAATTCTCTCAAAAAAGCCAAAACCCCTGGCCCTGATGGCTTTTCTATTGAACTTATCGCCTCCTTTTCTTCCTCTTTTGCTCCTCATTTACTTGAGCTTTTCTTCTCTTTTTAAATTCTTTTTTTGAAAATCTGTTTTAATTGATTTTATATGCTTAACAATCTTTACCAACATATGCAGGTTATTTGCCAATTTTTCCGCACAATCAGTTGAGTTGCCCATATGGCTACATGTTACCACATCTCAGAATAATAGCATTTATTTTGTGAGCTTCACATTTAACCATTCTTTTTATATCAACCATTAGTGCTTGGTTCAAAAGAAAACCATGGAGGTGGGTGTTAACTAAACTGGGACAAATTAATACATAATAGGTGTAAACTAGGAATAGGTGCTTATGCTGCCTAAACCCTCCCTCCCCCTTGTTATTATGAATGACTCTGCATTAGCAGTGCTTGTGAGTGTAGTGCAGGACATGTGCTAGGTTGCGTGTTATCCTGGTTTTAATCAGTGGGTGTTTCCGCTGGTCAGGTCTCGGTTTCTGCTGAAGCCTGATGGGAGGTTACAACAGCTCACGGGGGTGCTAAATCTGCCAGTATTGCGTCCCAATGTGCGGCTAGGGGTATTTTACGCAGGCCTAATGTATCTTCGCTCCTTAAAGCAACGCTCTCTGCTTTGGCCCAGGTGCACATTGAATATCTCCACATGTTTATATTTGGTGGATCTGGGTGCTTCCAGCGTTTGGTAATCAAATGCTTCGCCACTGCCATTCCCAAATCTAAGAATCTAGATGTGGCTTTATTGTTACAGTTCCTGCGGTGTAGGTGTAGCAAGTAGATGTGCCATTCAAATGGAATTGTGCGGGTAGTGCATTGGGCTAGCGCTTCCGCCACATCTGACAAGTAGCTAGTTATTCTCGGACATCCCCACAGCATATGTAAAATGTCTGCATCTACATGCCCACATCTTAGGCATGCCGAGTCAGTGCGCTGAAAATACTGATTAATCTTTGCGGGCGTGAGATATGCTCTGTGTACCATGTGAAATTGAATTTGGCGCAGGCACGCATTCCGGGGGATCTTTGTCGGGGCTTCTAATACTGAGACCCATTCCGGCTCCGTGAGCGGGTGGCCCAAGTCCGTGTCCCAGTGCTGGCGGAGGGACGTTAAAGCGACTGTCATGTGGTGTCGGAGCGATGCGGCGTACCACTTAGTGAGGTGTACCCTGACCCATGACATGCAGATACTGTATTGTGAGGTGTGTGGCGGGTTCGGCTGCCAGGTCGCCCAACTTTGCTGTGAGTGTCGCTATTAGGGAGCGGTGGAGCAAAAACTGGCCTGGGGGTACTTCAGCCTCTGTCACAAGTGTAGTATACTGCATTAACGTGCCTTCATTGTATAGATCTCCCATAGTTTGTACCCCTGCTTCGTGCCACTTTTGCAGTTCTGCTAGCATTGTGATGTTGATGCCCCTGGGTGTGCCCTCCAGTGGTAGCGCAGGTGCATATAGGACTGCTCTCCGAGTGATGTACAGCGTCCTGCGATAGCTTTTGTGCGCCATCGCCACCAGTAGGAAGTTGGGCTGTTTGACTTTGGAGCATGGGTAAAATAGCGTGGTTAGCTCTGCTGTTGCCATCGGTGACTGTAGGGATGCGGTGTCGCCTGTGTGCCATCCTGCCTGCCATCTAGAGATCCATTGGAGCTGTGCTGCTAGACAGTATTGCTCCAGGTGCGGGACTGCTAGGCCCCCCTGATCTGTAGGTACATAAAGTTTACAAATAGCCACCCGATGCCTGGAGTTTCCCCACGTGAAGTCCTTGATTAACTTTTCCACGGGACAAAATAATGAAGGTATTATATAGTGTGGGAGGTTTGTGAAGTAATAGAGTAACCGGGGTAGGATCACCATCTTTATTAAGGCTACCCTCCCTGGCACTGACAACAGGAGCGTGCTCCAGAAAGTTGACTGTGTTCTGATCGCAGTCAGAGCCCTTCCTAAATTGTCATCCTTTAAATCCACTGTATTCCGGTATATCCGCAGAGCGAGGTACCGAAACGTGTCCGGGAACCAGCAAACCTCTGTCCCACCTAGCACATAGCCGGGGTTTATGCTCTGCTCACTGAATGCATAAAGACCGGATTTAGATGCATTTACTCGCAACCCTGATATGGCCGCAAAGTTTTCTAATATCGTTGCCAGGTTCTGCAGGATGCGGGTGATGTCCCTGACATATACCATGAGGTCGTCGGCCCACAGTGATATTTTATGCGTGCTATCTCCTAGAGGTATGCCATCATCCACCCTGGCTCATATCGCTTCCGCTAGTGGTTCAATCACTAGCGAAAAGAGCAGCGGGGAGAGGGGGCATCCCTGCCTCGTTCCTCTCCTGACACTCACTGGTTCCGATATGTAAGGGCCCGTTTTCACTCTCACCGTGGGAGCACTGTAAAGCAGCCAGGCTATCCCCAGGAAGGAATCTCCGAGCTTGTACTTTTCTAGCACTGTAAAGAGAAACTCCCATTCTAGGGAGTCAAATGCCTTTTCAAGGTTCAATACCAGGCAGCCCGCTCTTGGCCATTGGGCAGTCGAATAGGCGGCACCCCTGAAGAATCTCCTGAGGTTCAGTGATGTGTTTCGCGAAGGCACAAACCTGTTCTGGTCCGGGTGTACCAGGGTGGGAAGTACCTGTGCCAGCCGATCCGCCAACAATTTCGCCAGCACTTTATAGTCGACGTTCAGAAGTGCCAGCGGCCTGTATTAACCCAGGTCCATGGGATCTTTGTCAGGCTTGGGTAGTGACACCAGGTTAGCCTCGTTCATTGTAGGAGGGAGCCGTCCCGCCTCAATGGCTGACTTATAGAGCTTGTGTAGGAAAGGGGTGAGCGTGGCGGCAGAGGTCTTGTAAAACTCCGCTGGGATTTCATCCAGTCCAGGGGTTTTCCCGCTCGCCAGCGCCATGATTGCATTGCGTATCTCCTCTACTGTGATGTCTTGGTTCGACTGCTCCCTTTGCTCTCTGGTGACCTCCGGTAAGTGCAACGACTCTAAAAACGAGGCAACTCGCTGTGGTGCATGCAGCCCTTGAGATTGGTATAGCACGCCGTAGTGCTTCGTCATTATCTCGTGTATCTCCCGCTGTGTATGCACTATCAATCCCGTTTCAGTTTGCGGAGCTACTATAGGATGTCGTGGCTGCTTTTGACGTGTCAGCCAGGCCAGCATTCTACCCGCCTGATACGCAGTAGCATGTGTGCATGCTGCATGTGCTGTATAATTGTGGCAGCGAAGTTGCTCCATCAAGTCAGCGTGTGTTGCCCTGGCATCCACCAACCCTCTATCGCTACCTGTCCCCTCCGCTTGTTGGGTTTCTTGGCCTTGCAGCTTCTTTTCAATTGCACTGAGCGAGGAATGTAGCTGTTTACGAATGCTCCAGGTAGCCCCCAGGCAGTATCCACGGAGGGTGACTTTAAATGTGTCCCACTCGAGGAGACGATCATCAGTGGATTGATCATTAATCTCAAAGTGTGCTAGTATTGTGGTACCTAAGGAAGCGTGGAATGCAGGGTCTTCTAAGGCTGCTGTCTGCAGGCGCCATGTGGGAATCAGGGAACGTCCAGCATGCCACTTCAGCCATATGATTTGAGGGTTATGGTCCGAGTGCGTGCGACCTAAGTACTCTGTATGTTTAATGAGAGGGATGGGCAGCCGATCCCACAAAGCGATCCAACCTGACATGTAAGTCACGTACTATGGAATGGAATGAGTAAACGCGTAGTGTGGGGTTGAGGCCATATATCCGTCAGTGCCCAGTTTGCCAGCCAGTCTGTTAGAGCTTGCGCATTGGAATTTGCCACTGTGCGTGTCAGGGGTGGGTATGATCTGTCCAACTCTGTGCTCAAGACAGCGTTGAAGTCTCCTCCCAGTAGCCATGGGAGTCCGTTCCATCTAGCGAGCACCCCCGTAAGTTTTATGAGGAACGCTGGATGGTCAGTGTTTGGCGCATATATGGCACCCAGTAGCATGTCCTGCCCATTGAGCCGTCCCCTCACCAACACGTACCTACCCTCAGGGTCTATGACCACCTCTTCTGCAGTGTGTGGTACCCCCGCTTTTATCCATATCAATACCCTACGGGCCTGTGAAGAGTAGTTGGTGCTATGTATGTGGCCTCGCCAACACCTACGCAAGCGGTCTGCCTCACCCTGGTTGAGGTGCATTTCCTGAAGGAAACCAATGTGTGCCTGTCTACGCTGCAGGTAGGCATAAACCGAGTATCTGCGTGCAGGAGTGTGTATGCCCCTCACGTTCCAGGTTACAATATTCGTCCGTGCCATTTGTATGTCGTGTGGCCCCCCTGTGCAGGGTGACGGTTAGCTGGGTGAGGTGGAGGCAGCTTGCCGGTTCCATTAGGGCAGGTGGCATAACTGAAATGGGAGGGACTGAGAATGCAGCTATATAGCATACAACTATATGAGGGCGAGTACCAGGGCGGTACTTGTCCAAACCATGAGGCTCAACGGAAGCCTTTAGATTGCCTATGTTGTTAATGCGTTGGGTGGCGTGGTGCATCACAGCGCGTTCTTGGGTGTACCCCTGTTGCCTATTATCGCTGAGCTTGCGTGATTGCCCTGCTCGGCCTTTCCCCTGCTACAGGTTCCGCCTGACTCGCCATGTTGGGAGTCGTTAAGTGGCACGTCTCGCTTGGGTTGAGCTTTTCTCCTCTTGTATATCAAAATCTAAACCTGAAGGCTCCTTTTTAGATGCTCTTATTATAATCATCCCCAAACCTGATAAAGAGCATACCCTCTGGCAAAATTATCGTCCAATCTCATTAATTAACTATGACTGCAGAATTTTTGCAAAAATTCTTGCCTCTAGACTTGATGTGGTTATACCTTTGCTCATTAAAACTGACCAATCTGGCTTTATTAAAGGTAGGCTCTCTTCTGACAACGCTATAATGTTCTCTAACATTATTACACTGGGGAAAAAATATCCGGACCCTCTAGCTGCTTTATCCCTTGATACTGAAAAGGCATTCTACCGTATAAACTGGCAATTTATGTTTAAAACTCTTCTCTGGTTTGGATTTGGTCACAAATTTATTTCATTTATTGAGTTATTATATGCAGAACACCGTGCCTGTGTCTCTGTTAATGGTGTTTTGTCCCCGTATTTTAGGTTACATAGCGGTACTAGACAAGGCTGCCCCCTCTCTCCTCTCTCCTCTCTTATTTCTTTTATTCTTGAACCTTTTCTGGAACGCATTCGTCACAATTTTTCTATAACAGGGTTTCAACACAATTCCCATGAAATTAAATTATCTGCCTATGCAGACAATATTTTAATATATCTCTCAAAATCTACTTCTTCCTTACCCCCTTTTCTTCAAGAGATGGAATTGTACTCCAAAATATCCGGTTATAAGTTAAACTTCTCTAAAACTGAAGTTGTACCTTTAAACTCTCTGTGCTACCAATACATGTTTTCTGATACCAACTTTAAATGGTGTCCATCCAAACTCAAATACCTAGATGTTTGGTTTTCACCCACCATTTCCCAAACTCTCTCCCATAATTTTAACCTCTTCCATGCTCATGACGTCTCCCGGCCGTCATGAGTCACGATGGGCGTGTGCGGACGACGGCCGGGAGACGTCATGACCATGCCCAGGAAATGGAATGTCAGCACTGCGGCAGCGCTGCGGCGGAATTTGCACCGCAGCGAAGAGGTTAACACAATAAAACTTAAGATTCAAAACCTACTCACTTCTTGGTCCCCTCTCTTTTAATCCCGGTGGGGTAGATTGTATACTGTCAAAATGATGATTGTTCCCCTTATTCTTTTCCTACTTTCTATGCTATCCTTTAGAATTCCAAATTACTATTTTAACCAAATTAATTCTCTCTGAACTAAATTTTTAGGGAACAATAAACCTGCCCACATCGCTATATCTAAATTAATTAAACCTAAAACTGAAGGGGGTGTACGATTCCCTAATTTTAAATTATATCATACTGCTTTTTTGATTAGAATTTTTTTTGCCTTAAACAAGCAGTATGATGACTCACCAATACCAGGCTGGATTAATTTTGAACGTACTTTGCTACATGAATTCTCTTTTTATGATACTTGTTTTATGTCCAATTCTACATTTATCTCAAAATACCCCATTATAAAATGCTCACAACACTTAATATACTCCTTATTTACAGAAGGCTCCAATTTTCATCAAGCCTTCCTTGCCTTTTCCATTTGGTACAACACATTTATTATGTTTTGCCACAAATCTTTCTATTTCGAACACTGTAAAGAAAAGGATATTTACTATGTCCACCAACTGGTATCCCATAACTCTATTATACCCTTTACTACTTTACAAGAATGCTATAACTTACCCTCATTATGCATATCCCAATACTCACAATTAGCATTGGAACTATTATCCAAAGATTTTCCTGATGAGTCCATTCCATTTACCCCCCTGACCCTCTTGTATAATATCTCCTCTGACTCTTGCCCCAAAGCTTCATTTATATACAAACTTTTAACTACTCAGAAATCATCAGTCGAACTTGCCTGGGAAAAAGACCTCCTGTTCACCCTCTCGACTCAAAGATGACATAAATTATGGCAAACATGTTTTTTACCACCTCTAAAGCTGCTAATATTACTCAATCCTTATTTTTCCTATATGATAGAGTGGTTCGCACACCAGTTTTTATTCATAAGATTAATCCCTCTTCCCACCCCCCTTTGTTGGTCTTGTCTTTCTTCTGATGGCACACTGTTACATTTAATGTATTACTGTCCTACTGTTTTTAAATTCTGGGCTTCCATTTGGTCTACATCCTCTAAGATATTTCATCGTTGTATTCCATTATCTATTCAAAATGTTTTTCTTGGATCCATGTCTGATGATTTATGTGACTCCTCTTTGAAGCTGAAACTACTAGTTCTCTTTATTGCTCTTGCTTTTAAAGTTATTTTAACTTGCTGGAAAGATAATTCTAAAGTTTGTACATCAACATGGTGAAATCTTATTTGTAATGAGCATAGAATTTCTACTTTTTCACCATTAACGCTATCTCAGAAAATTAAATCAGATTTATTCTGACTTCTCTTTACTTCTTATTTATCTTCACACCCTTCTTTACACTAACCTCTTTTCACTTTCTCCCCCTCCCTTCTTCTCTCTGTCCCCCCCTCTCTTTTCTTTCCCATTCTCTGCTGTCAAAATTGCTCTTATATCATTATTGCTTTGTTATGTACATTTAATGCTTTTTCATTCATTTGTACTGCATAAGGCTGATTTCTTCCTGTGAACTTTAGGCAGTTTAGATGTGATTATTTTTTTACTATTGTAACATTTGTAAACATGATATCTTTATTATGCTCTTCTTCACCTTATCAAAATGTATTTTTGGTATGCTCGTGTTATATTAATAAAAATTACTTAACAAAAAAAAAATTCATATAGATTTATCACTAGAGGCTCTTGGGGCTGAAATATTAGTTAGAATAATTACCCAGCTGAATGGCACTCATGTTATCACCCTCAAAGGATGAACATGACGTTTGCCTTGTCCAGGTTCAAACCAGTAACCACGACCTCACTGTGAACAAATAACCGACTGAGCAGTCTTAACTTTGGTCTCGTGAACCCATTGAGAATAAAACCTGTGGCTTTCTAGTGCTATCTGCTCACCTCAGAATCGAACACAATGCTTATTTCAGGGTGGACCTTACAACATTAACAGGGCGGGAATACAGAAAACATGTTAAATACTATGAAAAGATATAGCCATTATTTCAATCTCAACATGAGAGGTAAAAATGAACTGACTGTGACTGACAATGTTCATCTCATCAGCATTCATGTATTACCCCAATATAAGTCCGGTAACCCTGGTGAATGTAGGCCAGTGTCTAACAAGTTCTAAAGCTGTATGCCAGTGGTAGATCCCAGGGATACAGGACTGACGCAATTGAACAGTGTTTTCCACATGATTACTGATTTACCGTACTTTCACAACCCATTATCTGCTACATATTTTGAAGATTTCAACAAAAAATACATGTAGCACAAAAAGAACGAAGGATTTTGAACAATTTGCAAATGGACCGAACGAAAGGCAGCCTTTCAAGCGATTCTAGCTTCTTGGTTCCCTTTCCCCCATTGTTTGCAGTATTCAGGCCATCAAGAGATGAGGGCTGAACACAGTGAACCGTGTGATCACAGATGTGGGCAGTGTACTGTACAGCGTGTTCTCTTTGGACAGGCATGATGCTATTGGTGCATAGTGTGAGCACTGAGAAAGCCGGAAACTGGAGACAAGTTGTACAATATACCTGGTATGCACAAATCAAAGTAGCCCATCGATCGTTACAAAGATATGTGTTAATGGATGTGTGTTTTTTGCAACACTGCATATATTTTTCACAAACTACTTTACTCTGGGAGGTAGCAAGGTCTTTATTAATGAAATGCCATTCAAGAGTTTCCACCCAAGAAAGCAATATCCGAATTATTGCTAAGTAATATTTTGGAACAGCATCCTAGTATAGTTTTCCTTAAGCGTTTTATCTGTTCCCTATAGCATTGGTATAAATCTTCTATCAATATCAATGTAGAGTAAATTTCATAAGTGGCTAACAATAATGCCAACGCATGTAGCACATAATTTCATATTCTGGGCTTTTCCGAACTTCGTAATGTGCCTTTTCTTATAATTAAAACTGTGTATTTCGGCCGCAGTGCAGCACCATTCCAGTGGCCATGCATTTACACACATATTATAAAGGCTATAGGTGAGAGGGGGTGTGGCCAGCCATCCTCAAAGATGGTAGCTTTTCCCAGAATTCCGTGAGGGGATTCAGATTGAACGTAAAGGAAACATTTCAGGCATAAGCGAAAGACTCTGAAGCAAGGAGACCCAACTTAAGATGCTGAGTCCGAGGCTGTGTGCATGTGAGATTTGGGGCTCATGGAGAGTATTAATGGTCAGTTAGACAAGCACTCTTTCCTCCTTGGGTTGAAGTGTCTGCCTGTGACCTGAAGTATCTGATGTAGCCGGAAATGGAATGGTGAACTGATGGGGTGCCCTGCTCCTTCCATCTCAGCAGAGCACACGACCAAGTGGAGGCGAGAGTGGAAACCAGGAGAGGGACCGTCAATGTGCAACAAAGAGGCAGAGAGTCGTGTAGCCTGACCATTTGGTGCTGTTGCGGGGGTGGGGAGGTGGGGGCGGGGGCGAAGCATCAACAAAACAAACCAGTGCGTTAGCCTGGCAAGCGCAAGACCTAATCTTTAAGGGGGCCAGGTTTACTGTGTTGTGGCTCGAAAACAATCAGAAGTAGTTCCAATGGGAGAACCAGAGAGCACCCATTTTGGAACTAGGCAAAAATACACCCGACTGAGAGGTGGCCCAGATAACAGATAAGCGGTAGAGGAATGGAGGATAGCTAGTCTGCTGAAGATACAGGGAAACTACTGCTCAACAAAGAAGATGGAACATTTGGAGGGGCACAAACAATGGAACCAGGAAGGCAGGAAGAACGGTTTCTGAAAGCAGCACAAGGGCATCACACGCCTGGTTGACTCTGAGGGAGGAGCAGAGTGTAGTGCCAGGAAAAAAGTAAAGGAGGGACTGTCACTCAGGTGGCCTAGTTGTGGTTAGTTATTGCCTGGTATCGGTCATAGAAAGTGATGGAAGATCACAGGACAGCAACATCAAGAAGCACACTGAGAGAAAGAAGACCCCATAGGAAGACTATTTTCTCCCTCATGGGAAATAATGATTATTTCAAGAATATAGAGCAAACCTCTGGGTTTGAAAAATCTACCTCCTCATTTAAAGGGAATACACTTAACACAAGGGTTACCACACTGAAGAATAAAGTTTGGAGAGCATGGTGTTGCCAGGGAAAAGTTATGCAGTAGATGATGCTGACAAGAGAGAAAAGCTGCTTGGAAAAGGTAGTGCACTGAAACAAAGTAGGTTTTTGGGCCTCCCAGCAGAGTTGGAGGGGAAACCCTGTCCTCCTTACTACTAATATGGTGAGAGATACCCTGGTCTGGGAAATAGGAAATAACCCTAAATGTGGTTGAGTATCACTGGGCCCTTCCATGCCATGGAAATGATGGCTCTGGCCTTACACTAATATTACACATTAGTGGTTGTTTAACAAGGAGTGGATACTGGTGGCATTTAAGGCCAATGTTCGTGTCACACTTGAACCTATTAAGAGGAGCAAACCATTATAAGGTCAAGAAGCAATTGTCAGACAGAGGATGTAAAGGGTGGACTGTTTTAGCCTTCTAAACTGAAGATTACCTATTGCAAGAGAGACTACGTTTTTTGCAAATAGAGGTTCTTTATGATCCTGTGAGAAATGAAAATGAGAGTAAAATAGATGAAAATTGCTTACTTTGACTTATTTGAATGTCTTACAGTGCCACAACTGCAGTTTGATTACTAGAGACATTGATTTTTTGACAGATATGTTATGGTACTGGCCAGGAGAAATCGTAAGCATGAACAAAAATCTGTTCCGAGCACTTTATGAATCCCCACAAAAGTTTTTAGAGTGGACATACGCAAGACTTCAGTATCATGAAACTGTTGCACTGCTTACATGAGTTTACCACAAAGGCATCAAGAAGTTTTATATGGTCAAGATGGAACCCTACCATGCTTATAACACTTGTTAATTGTACGAATAAAACAATAAATAGATGTTGTGGGCTTCTTCATGATGGAGCAAATTTCTTCTTTTTAGAAATAAAACACATTTACATAACAAGTGCATAAAGTTATGGAAATTAACATATCTATACTAAATGCAAAATGTTGTAGGAGGCAATCAAACTTAGGCATTGTAAGTAGGCAAATAAATAAGAACATGCTGATTTAAGTTAGCCTAACTACTGATGCCGTATTAGCATTGATTCATACATTAGGTCTGAAAGGTCTGTTTTTCGAATTGAACTATTGTTATGTGCATAATGTTTTTCTCTTTTACTTCAGATGCTGTGATTTTCCAGAAGCTTTTTGTTAGCTAGTGAATATGCATTTGTTATGTATTAGACTACTGAAGTGAGGTTCTCACTGGGAGGAGAGAAGATGGCAGGAAATATGACTCATGAGAAGAGCCACAAGCTATGGACAAAGTATATTTTCAAGGATGTAAATCTGTGGCTTATTGCAAAGACATGAAAAACTAGGGACTCTATCTACTCCCAAGATTTATTGAAATCTGATTGGATGCTGAGTATGGGGAATGCATCAACTGTGACAAACTGTGTTTTAGCAAATGCATATTAAAGTGTGTTCCTAGAGTAGTTTAGGACTCTCATTCTGGGATTCTTAGGATTATCTTTCTTCAAGAAAGACACCCTTTATATCCATTCTCCTTTCCAGCAATGTCTGTTGATTTATAGATGAGACTACTTCACAGCCTGCAAAATACATGTATTCCTTAAGTGAAAAGGCTTCATGCTTTTGCATTTCCATTCTCCCACCAGAACTCTTCAGTTTGGTTTCTGAGCCCACACCTTTTCTTTCCATGTTGAAGAAATTGCATTACTAATAGTTAATCTAGATTAGATAATTCCTTTATGTAACACACTTGTTGTATTGTCTCTAATTTATTTGGAATACTCACTAATTTGGCATTTGACCTTGTTTTGAAATATTGATTAATGGATTATTTGAATTTGTGATAATGACGATTAAAGATTAATATTTACTGAATAAAACAATTGATCTTATTAAAACTGTTAATAAAACTCTTTAACTCATATCAACATTCCTCAAAATTCTTGTGAGGTCTTAAATAGGCTTCACTGTTTATGTTGCTTTATGTAAATGATTGCTCCGCCTCAATTCTCCTTGTCGTCCAACAAAGGTCCATATGACTAATGGCAGGATTTATTTAATAATTACATCAGAAGAATGAGATACAAAAATCCCTGCATCACCATTTCTTTAACATCAGAATGCTCACTCTTGTACCTCTGATGTTCCCCTATGAAAGTTCACAGATTCAGTTATTTCTGCACCTGCGACGATAACGGAGAGGCGTTGTATGCTGCTATCATCCTATTGGAAAAAATCTTATTAGACTGCTGCATCTTGCCTTCTTGTTTACCTTTGCAATGCGCACAACATAATTCGAGGGAGGACAGCATAATGTACCTTTATGTCCAGTAGTATTCCCAAATTTCCACAGGGAAAATTAGACATGGGATTTATTGGCCCAATGTCCAGTATGAGTGAATACATGAGATTTGCTTTGGTGGTAGCAGATTATCACTCTAAGTGGATCTCATATAGGTTCATGAGAGAACCTATAATAGCATTCGTGAAGAGGCGTTTCATAGTGAGAGGGTCCCAACACTCTTGGTTACTGATAATGGTGTGCAATTTTTAACTCACAAATGAATGTCTTTTTAAAAAGATTAGGGATTAGTCATTTAACCACAGGATTGTGCCGTCCCCAGGGAAATGGGTTGGTTGAAAGAGTGAACCACATGCTTAAAGAGACTATACAGCTTGTTCGATCTTCTGGGTTGAATGTACAAGAAGTAGTCACCAAAAGGATTTTGAGCTATCATAATACTCCTCATTCGATCACGGGTGAAGCACCTTTCATTCTGTTATGTGGTAGGTTTTCATCCAATGTGTTATCTCCTAAATGGGTGTGTGAAAGAACCAAGGGTGAAAGTAGTGTCCCTACTCTAGATAAAATGAGAATTAATGTGGAAAAGTTACACGTCATGAGTAGAGTCAGTCATGAAAAGTTTAAAAATGTGAGAACACTTGATTTGTCTGTAGGAGAGATGGATTAGAATGAAGAGACCTCAGGGTGCTACAAAGTCAGCTTCCAAGTATTTTCTGAAAACAACTATTCTTCAGATCTCCAAACATTCAGTCATGGTAGAAAATGGTAAAGGGTGGAGCAAAAGGAATAAGGCTAAGGTGCATGGGTCGTATACTGGTTCTCAGAGAAAATCCGAAGCAGTCTCATTTGAAGGTGGTGGGAGGTGTTTATACTGAATGTGGTGATTTGGGTACTTCTAATGTCATATTGGGAAGTTTTGGGTCTACTACCCATGGTGTAATGCCCATGGGGTCTACTCAGTTCTGTGATACATCTATGGAACATTCTACCCTGCTGCATGAACCTTTGGACACTCTTTCTCACAAGGAGATTCCTCCATTACTGTGAATATTTCAGATGGTTTGCAAGGCCCCGGCAATCCTGATGGGTCTTGAGTGAATTCGAGCAATTATACCGGATTCAAGTGTAATGCTGGCAGACTGAAGTATTTGAATAACTATCTTTCGTCTTTAGTTATTTGTACATTTTACGATTCATCTTGTGGTTGGGGGCCAATAATTGATGTTTGGTTTTGTGTTGAAAGTGGGAGGGTGTGTTGGGAGCCTGTTTCTTTTACTTGTTGTTTCCCAACTTGTCAACTTCTTTACCTTCGCAATGAACACGGCAATAGATTATTTCAAAAGTCTTTTTGGTATGAGAACAGGAGATTTGCTTGTGCTATAACGTTGATTAAGAAGGTTTAAACATTCTCAATGTGTTCCAGATATTGATCAGGATCCCTTGCCCCCTTACTATAATATACCAAGTTTCTAAAACAGTGCCCCCATCACACCTCACTATGACTGAATGAGGTCAGTATTTAGCATTCCCTGGGAGGCTGGGAATTGGTGCATCATTGAGATTAAATACATGGCCACTAGCACCCTCACTAATGGCTCTAACATAAAGAGCAAAGCTCTTGTCTGTTAACTGAGATGTTTAATTAGTGCTAAACCGTGAGTTTGGATGACAAACAGCTCTAAAATAAAGGAAATTACAAAGAATGATTTTCCTTTCTGCTCTGGAAGGATTGGCTTGTGGGTTGTGGCTAGTTTTCATTTTAATTAACAGAGCACCAACGCCTCCACCCATACGTAAATGATGAGTTTTGTGACATCACTAGCCAGGCGGGCCTATTTTGGCCACATATTTAAGTAGAAAAGAGAAGCAAGAGAGACTGATAAACTACCAGACTTTTGGCTACTTTCATCTCCATCACAAGATTTTCTCAAATTATTGAAGATTACTTTCCAGAAGTTTTCCTTGCCAACCACTCCTTGTAGTGAAAGTGGCTACTGTGAGTAGTATACCCACTGTCGAGGCTGGTGCCACCCTTATGTGAACATTCTCATTAAAACGTCTTTCTACAAAAGTGATGAGAGATGAGGAAGTAGAATAGTCACACTAAATGCTGAACGCTTGGAAATCTGTCGAGCCCCGTAGATACTGTACCAACAAATGCGTAGACGGTACCGCATGCAGATCGTGCCCATTTGCCCTGCATTTGTCCTAAATGGAAGCTGTCTAATGGTGTTAACCGAGGGTCTACAGCGTTTGCATATGTTCTCAAGCGCGCACTGTAACCCCTAATTCGCATAACTCTTGTGACAAGCCCATGTCCTAATAGTTTCTGAAGTTAGACTACAAATTTGTTCAGTCCCAAGACACAGGGGGGCCTGAGTCCCTCTACAATAAATGGTATGCTCACAGCTTCAGACCTTGCTAAACACCTTGCATGTTTGGTAGATGAGCTAGAGCATTCAGCAGATCTTCCAACGAATTGTCCTGTTAAATACATTCATTCTTTATTTTAGTTGTGTGCACCAGTGCCTAATTTATGCAGATGGTTGCAGGTGGTGAGCCCCAGCACTCATGTTTGAACTCAAGGACTTCATCAGACTTCAAGAGAAAGCAGGAAAGGAGACAAAAAGAGGATGAGAACGATATGAAAACAGTGATAATAGAGAAAGCAGGGATATAAACACCAGTGAGGTAGAGAGACAAGAACTACCTGATGGGGGAAGAAGAATCATGAGATGGAAGGACGTCTAGGCAGTCATGGTGTTGGGCAACCCTGGTATACTGCAGCAACAGCAGCTGACTCCTAAGAAAAACGTTGGGTCCCTGCATTTAGGGGCTTATTACGCGTATGGAGGTCCATAGGATCGCCATATTCGTGATGCCAGTCCAACCACCGCCATAGTGCGAGTCTGCCCACAGTATTATGAGTATGGCAGTTGGACCACCACAGGACCGTTGTGACCACCAGGGACCCAGGTTTTTGAAGTGTTTGTGCAGCGGTCAGAAGCCACAATATGCCGGATATGCCGCTGCGGCACCACTAAGCATACTCTGAGTTGGCTTTCCACCAGCCCTTTCATGGCGGTGAATCCACCTTGAAAAGGGTGGCGGAGAGGTAATGCCCCTGCCTCTCCTGGGCCTGGAGGTGCATGCAAGGGGGTGGTATTGCAGCCCCAGTTCCTGCACTGTGTGGCATGCAAGCCACACCGTACAGGAACATGCAGTCTGTGCACTCATGGCGGCAGTCTGCATGTTAGGCTCTCCTATGAGCTTAACAGAACACTGCCGCCAGACCGCCCCTGCACCGCCTGTCCGATCAGGATTACACTTGTAATCCGGCGGGCAGGTGCACCACGGCTATGGTGGTCCTCCAGTGGACGGCATGGTCCCATCACCAGTGGAGGACCACCAAACTCGTAATAAGGCCCTTATTTTTTCACCACATAAGTGGTGTGCAGCCATAGCTATGGGGTTGGGCTACTGTTTAGATGACTATTTAGTGAGTGGAGTTTCTTTGGGAAAAAGTGTTGATTGCCTACATGCCATCACGTCTTCTTGGTGTCCATATCCCTCCTGCACCTCGTGTTTTCATAGCATGTATGGGGGTGATATTGCAGCCCCAGTTCCTGCACTGTGTGGCATGCATGCCACACCATATAGGAACATGCACTCTGCGCTCTCATGGCGGCAGTCTGCATGTTAGGCTCTCCTATGAGCTTAACAGAACACTACTACCAGAACACCCCTGCACCACAGGATTGCACTTGCTTTGCTTAAAAGAAAGAATCTAAGCATCTTTTTTATTCATAGTAAGTAAAGGACACGAAAAAATAATGAATCTGTTCTCACTTGGCGGAGACTGAGGTCAAATCATTATTTAACAAATACACGCAGTTGATCTGGGCTGGAAGGAGTGGGTCAAGCAGATGTGTAGAAACATTTAATTTTCACTTAGGTTTTACCAATATAGTCAAACATTTTTGATTTACCTTCAAAATTTGTTTTTTTGTAACTGTTGGTGCAACATATCAGGGTGAACCTAATGCCATGCAACAATAAAATAAATAATTCCCACCCCTTCATTGTCTGGTGCAATGCTTCAAAAGTGAGGGCCATATTTATGGCCAAGTCACACAGTGCTGTGCAGCAAGTCACCTTGCTGTGCTACACTGTATGACAGGGAAAGAACAGAAATGTACCGTATTTAAATCAATACAGCACATTCCTGCCTTTTCCCCTTTTTTGGGCTGCTTAGCACCAACGCAGGCCCCCTTGCACCACAGTGCAAGGGGGCCTCCATTGTAAGGAGGAATGTTTTTGGTGCAGTAAGGGGCACCTTCCTGCTCGAAAACAATCCTGAGGGGTGTTTTCCACTTTCTATGTGTGCTGCAGAATGCAACACACGTAGAAAGATGAAAATACGAGGAGAAAAAACATATTTCTCCTTATTATGCCTCAATGGGGGAGATGTAGGTTTTTTGCGCATTCCCATGTCTACTACTTCTGGTAAATCTGAGAATGAGTCAAAATCCATGGATGTTGCATGGGAACACCCACGCAACACCAATGGAAATGCCTCCCTGGTGCAGAGTAATGCAACTGAGTGATTTACGATGCGTTGCATTACACTAGATTTGTAAAGCCACTCAGGGCCACGCAAGGTGTCCTTGCATGGCTTCATAAATCTGACTCAAGGTTTAAGTCACTCTTGCACCATGTTGTGTGGTGTAAGAGTGACACTAGCCGGGTCATAAATATGGCCCTGAATGTTTCTTTTTCATCGTTTCCCACCTATAACCCTAAAACAAGCACATCCATTACCACTTTCTTCTCCTTGAACTCCCAGTGCCATTACTGGCCACATACATGATGACTTCAAAGCAGCAAATATTTTTTTCTTAGTCCTGTGATACCCCCACCCTGAAAGGCACTCCTTCGCTTTTACGCTAGATTTGCATTAAGTAAGTCACACACCTGCGCATGCACACACACACAGACTTTCTCGCACTCTCTTTCACTAGAGTATGACTATGAAGTTGTTAATAAGATATGAGCTAACAGGAACAGTCATTTTGCAAGTTAACACTAAGGGCCCGATTACGATGCGGTTAGGATGGCCTCCTAACAGCATTTGCTCCTTCCGAATCGGATTTGGAACGTGTCTTTCCGACTGAATCGGAAAGGTTTCCGACCGGCCAATTTTGATGCGAATTAGGCGCTAGCAATATCCCAATCCGAATCCAACTGGCATTTGGAATGACCGAGCCGTATGGAGCACAATCGTACGCCTTCAAGGGCTGTGTTTCCGAACGACCGATTACGAAGCTGGATTTAGACAGCCCTTCCGAATTGTGCCATCCGACTGGAATCGGAAGTTGGAATAAGACTTTGAGGGCCAGTAGTGGGCCCCTCTGCTCCTGGAGTCTTCCCAATCGGACCCGTGGGGGTACCCTTGGGTCCCCTCTTACCAGCCATGAACAGTGTGGCAGGCACCAGGGGGTGCTTGCCACAGGATGCCCAATTTTCCCCAGCCATCCCTTTCTTTAATGGAAGCCTATGCATTCCGTCGGAACATAGGCTCTCATTGAAGTCAATGGGAGTCCGGCCCAATCGTATCTGGAAGCATTTGGATGCATTGTAATCAGTCAGTCGGACTCTCTCGATCCAAGTCGGTCGGAAACCATTCCCAAACCGATTCAGTGGGAATGCCTTCCTAACCACATCGTAATCGGGCACTAAGTTCATCTATGAAGTGTCTATCCAGAACAACATCGTGACACCAGAATATTGTGTCAAAACTATTTTCTACAAAATAACATGGAACAGAATATCATAAAAATTATACACTTATGTATATATGTGATCAAGGCTGTGTGTTCACAGCCGAAACGCGTCTGCTGACTGTGGAGGAATAAATTAGCACGGAAAACTTTTACGGCGCATCTTGTGGTCTGTACCTGTTGATGTTGTGCAAGTGACACAGGACTGTTGAACATTATGTATATATATATATATATATATGAACGAAGTTCGCCGCCAACAATAGCCTCACACGGACCAAAGGACGAAGAGCGGACCACCAAGAGTCAGTGCAAATCCAATTTTATTTCGTGCCAAGCAAGTCTGCCATATATATATATATATATATATATATATATATTATCTACTGGCGGTCGCCAGTAGATAGTTACAGTTAGGACCGTGTTTCCATAGGAAATCTCAAAATTCTATTTTGAATAACTTTGGCGCCGGTTGACGAATCCTCGCGAAATTTTCAAAACTAATGGGGCGCTCCGTTCAGCTCCTACCCTGAAAGTCTCGGGGTGATTCGTCAAGCGGGGGCCGAGAAAAAAGGGGGGTCCCAAAACGCGTTTTCCCCATGCATTTTTCCATAGGACCTTTAGACGCAGCTACAGCCCGAACGGCTGAACAGAATTACTTGAAATTTGGCAGAGAGGTAGCCATAAGGTCAAGGAAGTGACTTTTGCAGGTCTGGTGTAAATCTGTTCAGTATTTCCTGAGACAATAGCATTTAAAAGCATATCAATATCTATACGCGCGCAGGGTGCGCGCACCGTGCGAGCACCGTGCGAGCACCCTAACGTGCGCAAGCGTAATTCTGATTGGTGGTTACATGTTAGTCAACGTTCGAATCGGTCGAAATCAGGAAGTGTCGGCCGCCATTTTGTTTGTTTTCAGTGCGAGAGTGAAAAAGGAAGGTGGCGAACGTGAAAAGGGGGCAGGGTAGAGAGTTCCTGACCCCCTAGCCTTTGTCAGGGGGTCCTCCCTGAAGGACCCCGAAGGCAGAATTTTTTTTTATTTTTTTTAAATCGCGGGGGGGCGCGCACCGTGAAAATAAAAAAAATAAAAATAATTTTAATACGTACTTTATTGTAAAATAAATATATAAAAAAAATAATAATACATAAATAAATTAGCATTTAAAAAACCGTACAAATTCACTGAAAAAACCATAGGTTTCACACACGTTATAGTTAGGAATTAGCATTTAAAAAACCTTGCAAATTCACTTAAAAAACCATAGGTTTCACACATGTTATAGTTAGGTGGATATTTCACTCGTAAAAAACCAATGAAATTCCCCCGTTATAGTTAGTTCAGATATCTATAACTCGCGCGACCGCCACTCTATCACAAGGATGATGTCATGAGTGATGCCACTGACCATGTCATGAGTGATGTAATATGTGACGTCATGAGCAGTGGATTGCGGGCGCGCGAGTTATAGTTATCTGAACTAACTATAACGGGGGAATTTCATTGTTTTTTTACGAGTGAAATATCCACCTAACTATAACATGTTTGAAACCTATGGTTTTTTAAGTGAATTTGCAAGGTTTTTTAAATGCTAATTCCTAACTATAACGTGTGTGAAACCTATGGTTTTTTCAGTGAATATATATATATATATATATATATATATATATTCAAACCTTGTTTCACGGTTGATCTCTGCCTCTTGAGTGGTGGCGGGCTACCGGCAGTGTCGCGACCCCTTCAAATCCAGAAAACCATCAATCTTTCTTTGTTCAAAGATTGCGCCGAGCCCCAATTCTTTTCAATAGCGTGCTTTATTTAAAGCAAAGACAAACACTGTCCCGACGCGTTTCAGAACCTTAGTTCCTTGGTCACGGGTCATTAGACGTTAACGTGCATCATGTGATATAGTGCAACAAATGATAACAATACAAACAAAGGACTATGATGTTGCCATGATTTTGAGATTGTTTACACCACCATATTGGAATGGTTCATTGATATCACTTAATATACAATGATTTTCCTTTCGAAACATTGAATCACAACTTGAAACCATTACCGAAAATAACCGTAATGCAAAAAGTAATTTATATATAACATGATCAGATTAGATCGAAATTAATTGTCAGTTGTCAACACTAAAATATCGCGTTGGACATAAACCATCCTTGATTCGTGTTTACACTGTTACCCAAGTGGGTAAATATTCACAGATTTTAATCGCGATGTTGACTACATTATTACTAAATCGTAATGCAAAAAGTAATATATACATAATGTGATCAGATTAGATCCAAATTAATTGTCAGCTGTCAACACATTAAAATATCGCGTTAGACACAAACCATCCTTGATTCGTATTTGCAATGTTACCCAAGTGGGTAAATATTCACAGAATTTAATCGCGATGTTGACTACATTATTACTCAAATGCCCTCGTGGGCTAATGTCAAAATGTTTCTAATTCATATAGTGATACCAATTTGTGGGGTTTAATACTGCAATTCTTCCCAACAAGGCATACACTCCGGCTCCTATAAAATAAACCAAATGCACTAATCAATATAATGGTTACTATTTACCTATTAAAAACAACACAAACATCATACATAAAAGGCAAACTTTCGAGATTCATAGTATTAAAAACAATAACAATAGATGGTCAGGTCGAAACTGCGATTTTTTATAATTTTTATAGTTTCGTATTTAATTATCAGCTGTGATTCCAATCTGCGCAACTCTTGCGTTCTGTTCCCCCCTCTTTCAGAAATGACAATTCTGTTGAGGGCGCAATATCTTAGTAAACCAATATCCTTATTGTGGCATTCTTTAAAATGTTGAGCAATAGGATACTGCCTGTCCTCATTAGTTATAGCACGCATGTGTTCCAAGATGCACAGTTTCACTTGGTTACCAGCTGGCAAGGGCATATCAATGCATACACACAAAAATCTGATTTACAGTTTAGATGTTTTCTTATAATGAACGGTTTCATAGTTTTAGATAAAACTATCTGTTTACAGTTGAAACTGTTTCTGCACGCTTTACAAGAAGTGCATGTAAAAAATCCCTGAATATTCGATCTAATTTCTTTTTCAGGCATTAAAATATTTTTACATAATACATCTTTCAGGGCAGGACATCTGAGGAATGTAATATTTGGGAAATCATCAATACATTTTCTGAAGGTTTCATCAATTCGTAACACCTTCCAGAATTTGTTTAAGCATTTTCTGACATCATTTGCCTGATTACTAAATGTGGTAATGAATCGTATTGCTTCATCCTCCACTTCTGCATTGGCCTTAATTTTAAAAAAGTTCTTCTCTTTTTATTTTTGTGACTTTCTCGCATGCCTTTCTGATAACTTTACCAGAATAACCTCTTTCTTCAAACCTTTCTCTCATCGTATTCATCTCTTGTGCAAATGCAATTTCCGAGCTACAATTTCTTCTAGCCCTTAATAGTTCCCCATAGGGTATACTATTAATAAGATTAACAGGATGACAGCTTGCAGCATGCTAGATGCTACTTCCAGCCGTAACTTTACGGAATAGTTTGCTCTCCAAACGATTTCCAATAGGCTTTACTTCCACATCTAAGAACTCAATAGCGTTCTTATTAACTGTACAAGTAAACTTGAGATTAAGGTCATTTTCATTGAGGGAATCTACAAATTCCACTGCCTCTACTTCATCACCCTTCCAAATGCAGAATATGTCATCAATATACCTTGCCCAGAGGACGACCTGATGGTTAAAGGCACTGATGTTTTTCGCCACCTGCTCCTCCCACCAGCCCAGGTACAATCCTGCATAACTGGGGGCGAAGCAGGTCCCCATCACCGTTCCCCGGGCTTGGCGGTATATCACATGATCAAAGATAAAAAAAATATTTTTTAAGCAAGTTGACATCATGTTTAATAGCATCTCTGTATGCATGAGATAGCATATGGGTCGATCTTTTAGATAATACCTGCATGCTTCTAGACCCAAATCATGAGGTATGCAGGTATATAAGCTGTTCACGTCAAGTGTTAGTAATAGATAATCCGATTCCCAAATTACCTCATCAATCATTTTCAAAAAATGCCCCGTATCTTTAACATACAAAGGTAAAGCTTGTACATATGGCCTTAAAAAGTGATCGATATATTTTGAGGTATTTTCAAACATACTTCCAATAGAGGAAACGATTGGGCGTCCTGGTGGAACATCTTTGTTTTTGTGTACTTTGGGTAAAAAGTACATTGCTGATAGTTTGGGGAATTTACAACATAAAAATTTGTACTCATCATTAGAAATCAAATTTCCATTTTTCCATTTCTCCAACTCATTTATATAGATTTCATTGCTTTTTTCATAACAATTTCTGTCACTTTTTGTGTAACTGTCCTCATCATTCAATTGTCGTCTCCCCTCTTCTAGATACATATTGAGGGGCCATACAACAACATTCCCACCTTTATCTGCTTTTTTAATAACTATCTGCCTGTTATCCTGCAGTTCCATGATAGCTATTTGTTGTTTTTTAGTGAGATTGTTGTTAAACTGGGGTTTCTGTTTGGCCAATTTCTTAAATTCTTTAAGTACACCCTTCTCAAATACCTCTATTGACTCATTATACAGTTGTGGCAAAAATACAGATTTTGGTTTGAAACCACTTTTACATGCGTCATCAATCACCAATTCTTCCTGTGCCAGGCTAATAAGAGGATCGTCTACCCAATTGTCATCCACTAATTCTCTCAGTGTATGCAAAGTTTCTATATCACCAATAGATAATGTGGGTTCTTTAACACTGGCTGTATATGTCAGAGGCTTCAACTTATTCTCATGCCATTTTTTCAATTTCAATTTGCGTGTAAAAAAGAATAAATCAGTCCTACTTTCTGTATAATTAAAACTCCTAGTTGGACAAAAAGTCAATCCCAATGAAAGTACATCAATTTGTTCATCAGTCAGTAAGAAATTAGAAAGGTTCAGTACCGTAAGAGTGTTCTTCATGGTATGGCTGTTTTGCCCCTTGTAACCATTCCCATAAGGCTTTGTATATTTCCTTGCTGCTTTGCACCCCGCTTGCCTCCTCTGGCGCCTCGACCTCGACCTTGACCTCTTGCCACCTGGGGACTTGCTGATTCCTGTCTTCCCTTGGCAATTATGTCGTATTCCCTTAAAATGTTGGATCTTACTCCTTCCGGGGTTTTACTTTTCCCCTTCTCCAAAGGTTCTGCTTCTTGTGGCCGTGATGTCGTAGCAGCTTCCATTGGGATTTCATTATTGACATCTTCAGTATTGACAGTTCCTTGTATTTGCTCTATACTTGTTGTTGCTTTCTCTCTTAGGTGGTCAAATTTTCTACCAAAAGTAAGGATTTGGCCTAGTTTATAGTTCATTTCATCACGATAAAATTTTCGCTGTTTTTTCAGTTTGATTTCTTCCTCAGCCTTTTCCAAACGTGTTTTTAATCTCACCATTTCTGTCTCCAGCTCGCTTGTGGTGCATTTGTTTTTCAGTAATTCAGAAAGCTTTTCTATCTCCAATGCTAATCGTTCTGTATCTTTAAGTGCGTATTTGATCAAAAGTTTCAACATTACCGTGGAACATTCATGTTTATTTGTCATCCATTCTTCAATAAGATTGGGGTCAGGGTCTTGGAAAGTAGGGGTGATAAAAATGCGTAGCCCCCTCGGTACTCTTCCAAAATCAACATATTTTTGAAGGGCAGTTGCCTCCCACCACTTCGCCTGTTCCAATTTGGCCACTTTCCACAATTTATCCCATAGTTCTCTTCTGTTATGAGATTCATCCGTGATTTTGTTGCCCAAATTGTTCACACCAACCTGACCATCTCTAGTTGGTATAAATAGCAGCTCCGCTGCTTCTCGTCGTGTTGCCTCTCTGTTTGTCAGCATATTGCTTATTTATCTTGGAACCTGACATATACTGGTTCCATTTAGATGTTGTTACCTGCACGCTTTCAAAACGTGACGCGCCCGTCACGTTTGTTCCACCAGCTTAGACTCGATTTCCGCGTAAATCCGTTAGGAGGTGACGGGTTCCCCTTCCAGCCAATCCGAAAGGAATGACTGCGCACAGTTAGAGAAGTCAGCCGACCTCTCGTAAGTGTTTCGCAAATCCTTAAACTTAACTTGAAGTTATCCCCTCTTGCAATGGATACGCAGTGTTGTGTCCAGCGGGCAGAGAAATACTTTCTAACATTCAAACCTTGTTTCGCGGTTGATCTCTGCCTCTTGAGTGGTGGCGGGCTACAGGCAGGGTCGCGACCCCTTCAAATCCAGAAAACCATCAATCTTTCTTTGTTCAAAGATTGCGCCGAGCCCCAATTCTTTTCAATAGCGTGCTTTATTTAAAGCAAAGACAAACACTGTCCCGACGCGTTTCAGAACCTTAGTTCCTTGGTCACGGGTCATCAGACGATACATGTCTGAGCCTTACGTTAATATATTTTTATTAAGAATGTTTTTTTTTTTATTTCTATAATTAAAATAGTTTTTTGTATAAAGGCCATATTCTTTATTATTTATCTTTCACATTTTTGAGTTATTGAGCACTGTGTGATTTACATGTGTGTGTTTTATAATATGTTTATATGATGACTATTTTGCATACACTATGAACCACTGTTAGGATACATTATTGATTGCCCCTGGTTCAGGTGGTTAGGGCTGCCCCTGTGGTGGTTAATTATCCATAGTACATTTAGTCTACCATTCTGTGCATTTGATCGGCCTAGAGATCATTTACTGACTCACAGAGTGCATTTTTTCTGCGTTGTAGTGTATTTATTCCAGCCTGCAGTGCATTTTGTCTGCCCTTCAGAGCATATATGTCCAACAGTGCATACAATACACCTTTCCATCTTGCATTGCATTTAGTATGCACACAGTAGTCACATTTCTAGTAGGTGGATAGCACCTATGTGGCACTTTATTCCTGTATATTGGCAAGAACAGTATTTTTGAATGCTGTTAAGAGCGAGTAGCACGTATTGATTTGGGCTTTGTCGTCTGTGTCTCTCACACAAATGATAACTCAAAGCATTGGTAATAATTATTTGACATAGTTATATTTTGAGCATATGAAATGTCACCAACTCAGTGGTCTGTGATGTTTATCACTTTAGTTTTTTCTGATTGCATGCAAAGAGCATTTAACAAACAATGTGATGGTTTTCGAAGCTTCTTTGAAACATTGATTCTGTTTCGTTAAATTCAATACCTGGGTTTATTTGTATAATACATTCTAACTTTATGCATTACTACCAAAGGGAAGAACATATGTGTATATAACATAAGAAACACTCTAGTATTTCATTATTTGAGTCTTTGCACAAACATCATTTAGGTAATGTACGTGTTTACGTTTGGTAACATGGAAGCATGAGATTGCCATAAGGTCTTTTGGCGGGTCCAGAGGTGCAGTGAATACTGACCCTAGATTTGTACTTCTGATTTAGAGAATTTAACCTTAACTCATTTCATTGGTGCATCCTGATGTAGTGTCATGACAAAAACAAGACGTTCTGAATACATACATATATTAAAGATAAAAGGGTAATACGGCAACATAACCTTGGAGCATGAAAAGTTGAAGAATCTAATTTGCCGCAGTAAAATTACTGATGCTCATGTGCGTGAATAAAAGTTCAATAATAAGATAAGAAGAAGAAGATTATGAAGCCTGTTGCAGAGTCATAACGGGGGCATTGGTATTCAACTTCCAATCCAAGGATTTCTAAATCAAACGCACATTAAATGTATCCGGGCGTTTAGGGTCCAGGCTCGCGTACCTGTGCTGCTGGCATATGTACCTCCTATCCCTTCCCCCACAGGCCTGCTTCCAGAGTAACCTTCCTTTTCATAGGGAGCATCTGAGCCTATGAAACGAGAAGCACAGGTGCAGGTACCTTTATGTCAATAATTTCCTTCGATATATTCTGACCAGTTTGACAAGCATACTCCTGTCTCTGTTAAAAAAACACAAAACAACTGTGTGAAACAAGTCACACCCGTGAAGTCTGACAATTACCCATTACCACAATCAACCATGGTCATAACGAATGATGACTATGAAGACGTGTGCTGCGATCTGGTCAAAATATGCTTTGCTAGTGAACCAAATCGTATTTGCCTATCAGGGCCCATATTACCCAAAGTGCCCCAGGGGAGCATTGGACATGTGCACCTGCTTTGCACGCCCCCGGGGCACCTCGGTATTTGCACGCCCCCGGGGCACCTCGGTATTACAGAAGGGGCTGCAGACACTTGTGTGGCCCCTTCTGTATTGCCGATAGTGCTGGAGCACTTAAAGCGCCAGCACTCTCTTCAGGGGGCATGAGTCTAACAGCATTCGAAAATGACACACAACCCAACAGATGCCTCCATGCTTAATAAAGGTATGCAGTGTTGCAAGTGAGAGAATAATAGATATGCAAGCACGTACAAGGTATAGAACGCATGCATCCTTAAAGTGAAGTTTCCCCTTTTTATGCTAGATTCAGCTACCACTGAAGTTTCAATATGGCTCCGTCTAGCTTCCAATACCTCATATATAGATGTTACTTCTATGAACTGAATGACCAAAGTACTTGCTTTGTAATTAATAAATCTAATATATATTGTTTTATCCACTTAGCAAACCAGATCGCCGGACGTTCATATGTAAAGAAACTCAATCTGAGACTTTTTAACTGCATTATTGGGTGAACCAAATTATGAATGCAGATATCTGTGAAGGTTAAGAAATGAAGATTCCAATTCTCTCTCCCACCTAAACCTTTTCTGATACTATTAGGTGCTGCAGAAAGCGTGTGGCCTCAGAAGCCTACGAGAAGAGACTGACATGCAACTAAAGGCGTGGCCTAAATCAGACGAAGTAGAATAACCTTCATGACAAATTAGAGAGTCTCACTAGACAAAGCATAACAACTCGGCAGACAACATGCTATTGATTCGGGCCACAAGCAATAACACTCTTTACAAGATAAAATGTACAAATGGGTAATAAATCAATAATTCAATTGGAGTGAAGTAGTATCTTCGGCTCTTGGACACCACTGGAAATCTGCAGTATTCAGCATGTTGCCTCGGCCCCTTTTGATGTTGCCGCTACATCATGTGACAGGCAGGTTGTTATGGACAGCGTTGCTGTTGCTAGACATTTATGTAACAATCACCAGGAGAGGGGGGTAGGCTCCGCCCACCTTTTGGGAGCCAGAAGTACCTGCTTTAATTGGACAGAAGTTCTGTGTAGCCACAACAGAAGTGCTTGCCCTCCACACAGCTGTGATAATTTTGTTTATTTATCCAGCTGCCTGAGCTTGAATGTTCAGGGTCTCACACATTACACTGTAAGGCTTTAAAAGTGTCTTCGCTGTGATAATGCTGTGTTTCTCTGGCTAGAGCATTAATCAGAGGAGATCAGTCATTCACCTGCATGCACCAGCTATTTACTTGTAATGCTTCACATTACCATACAGCATTTCTTGAAAGCCAGACCCATTGGCTTTGCCAATGCTTGCTTAAAATGTGCTTTGCCAAGGCTGACAGACCTGACTCCTGTATGGCGTTGACGGGGCAGTGATTGTGAATAGAAACACAACGTGAGCTTCTATGTGTGTGTAAACCGGAGTCTGAGAGAAGAGGAGAGTGCGTGTGTGAATGGTGACTGTCGTTTTCCGTCGCGCGCGCTCTATCTGCTCTCAGCTGCTGTGCTCGTCATCGGCGCGTGGACGCCTGCCACAAAGCTGCTTTAATGCATTACAGAGAGCTGCGGCAGCGTTCCTGTTCGCCCCGCGTTCATGACTGCTGAGTCTCGCCCAGGGGGTCTATCCTGACACCTCCGTTTGACACGTGGGGCGCGCTCTCCTACGCTGGACGCCCGGACCCTGAGGCCTGGCTGCTGAGTGCCTGTAGGCCGCAATTTTACTGCTGCCTGCGCCGGAGGTGCGGGGTTTGGTTCTCTTGACTGCGTCCACTCCCGGAGCACGTCCTCTGTCACGTCCAGGTCCGCCTGCGCCTGCTGAATCGGAACTCCCGCCCAGTCAGCGTGAAGATGACGACGGTGCCCCCGATTGAAGCGTTCGTAGTGGACGGCCCGCCGTCCGCCCAGGTGGCTAAGTGGAAAGAGTGGCTGGAGCGCCTGGAGAACTATTTTGCCGCAGTCGGCCTAAAGCCCGAAAGACATCGGCCCATGCTATTGCATCTGGGTGGTCCTGCCATTCACCGACTGGGCAAATCCGTGGTGGAAGCCGGCCCTCCCCACACCTATGCTACGCTCAAGGCAGCTTTGACCGCACATTTTGAACCCCTAGCAAACCCAGATTACGAACGTTTTCTCCTACGACAAGCTAGGCAACAGCCGGAGGAATCGGTTGACACCTTCTATGCTCGTTTGAAGGAACTGGCAAGCACCTGTACCCTACCGGACACAGATGACGAGCTGCGGGCGCAGTTCATCCAAGGCTGTTCGTCCGTTAAGTTGAGGGAAAAGGTCCTCGAAATGCCCGGAATCTCCATGGCCGACATTCTCACCATGGGCCGGTCTAAGGAGTTGTCCAAAGTGCGCGCCGCACATATGGAGACGGCCCTTCAACGTCAAGTGAAGACAGAGCCAGTGAACGCGGTGGTGGCGACTACCTCGAAGAAAGCGTCTACAAAGAAACCGGAACACAGCAAACCACCACCCTCGTCTCGTTCCTGCTACATGTGTGGAGGACCGTACCCACACCAAGGTCCATGCCCTGCGCAAGGGAAAAGGTGTTCGGCGTGTCGTCGTCTGAACCATCTAGCCAAAGTGTGCCGCTCTGCGGGACGTCAGCGGCAACAAAGTCGGCAGATCAATGCGGTGGATGCCCCTCAACAGGAGGCTGAGGAAGATGATATGGACGACGATGAGGACGAAGGCACGGTCCATGTAATTCACGCCCTGCAACCTGATGGATGTCCGAGACGGAGGGCCCCAAAGTGTAACGTCAAGATTGCAGGACATCTGACGCCGGTGCTGATTGACACAGGTGCGTCCATAAACATAATGGCCCAGTCCATGCTGAGATCCTTCCCGATACAGCCCATCTTGAAGCCAACGTCCATACAGGTGTTTGCTTATGGCTCCGGCACACCACTCACTGTGTTAGGCGTCTTCACCACCGACATCACCCATGAGTCTAACTCCGTTCGCACAAAAGTGTATGTCACCAAGGAGGGTGCGGGAATGCTGCTGGGCTGTCGTACGGCGGAACATCTGCAACTGGTGGTGTTTGCATTCGCTGTGCACCTGGAGGATGTTGAGTCACTGGTGGAAGAATTTCGAGACCTGTTTGACGGCATCGGATGCTTAAAGGACCACCTGGTACGGCTGCACATAGACCAATCAGTACAACCAGTTGCTCTCAAGCATCGGAGAGTAGCGTTTCATCTGCGGCCGAAGGTCGAGGAGGAACTAAGAAAATTGGAGGCCGCTGACATCATTGAGAGAGTGGAAGGACCGACACCATGGGTCTCCCCCATTGTGATAGCCCGAAAACCGAAACAACCAGGTGAAGTCAGAATATGCGTGGACATGCGTTTGCCGAATCATGCCATCAAGCGGGAACGCCATCTGACACCCACGGTCGACGACATTGTTGCGGAGGTCAGCGGATCACACTGGTTCTCGAAGATGGACCTTCGGGCGGGCTATCATCAACTCCTGCTGGATCCCGAGTCAAGGGCCATAACCACTTTCTCCACCCATGTGGGTCTGCGCCGCTACAAGTGCCTCAGTTTTGGGGTGTCCAGCGCGGCGGAAGTGTTTCAGGATACCATCAGAGGTGTATTGGCTGGCCTCAGTGGGGTCATAAACGTCAGTGTTGACATTCTAGTACATGCACCGACTCTGGAGGAACACATGAACCGTCTACGATGCGTGTTCCGGAGGCTCCAGGACAGTGGCCTTACGTTGCATCGCGAAAAGTGCGAATTCCTAAAAAAAGAAATAGCGTGTTTTGGATATCACTTCTCACAACAAGGAGTGTCGCCCGACCCCGCGAAAGTTCGTGACATCCAGACGGCACCTGCCCCGACCACAGTCACCGGAGTGAGAAGCTTCCTGGGCATGGTCACCTACTGTGGTCGGTTCATCCGGAACCTCACGAATCTAACGGCGCCCCTACGGGACCTCACGAAGAACGCCGCCACATGGGAATGGGGTCCCATTCAAGAGAAGGCCTTTCAGGACACCAAACACGCCTTGTCCGCCGACACCACCTTAGCGTATTTTGACCCCGCCCGGGAGTCCGAACTGTCGGTGGATGCCAGTCCCATTGGTTTGGGTGCCGTATTGTCCCAGAAGCAACTGGACGGTGAGTGGGCCCCGGTAGCCTACGCGAGCCGAGCTCTGACGGAAACAGAGCAAAGATACTCACACATAGAAAAAGAGGCGATTGCAATACATTGGGGGTGTCGTCATTTCCACCTCTATCTATATGGGCAGCCATTCACGGTTCACACTGACCACAAACCGCTGATTCCTCTTTTCATGGGCGTGTCGTCGAAACCACCTCCAAGAATTGAAAAGTGGATCCTGCAGCTGCAAGAATACCAATTCAAAGTAGTCTACCGCCCAGGGACACAAAATCCGGCGGACTTCCTATCCAGACATGCCCGGCCAGTTACCCGAGAAGAGGAGTCTGAAGCGCAGGAGACGGAGGAGTATGTCAGGCTGGTGGTGGAACGCTCTCGGCCGCTGCCCATCAGGCTCGAGGACATCCTGGAGGCGACCAAACGGGATGACTGCTGGGAGATGGTGATATCAGCGATTGGATCAGGAAGGTGGCATTCCCTGCTGGAGAACCTGACACACCGCACAGATGATGCACAATTGGCGTTAAAAGCTCTTCACAACGTCCGGTCCGAATTGGCCGTGTCCCCCGAGGGATGTCTGATGAGAGGTACGCGTCTGGTTATCCCCAGGTCACTACAGCAGCGAGTGGTGGACTTAGCTCACATCGCGCACCAAGGGGTGGTCAAGACAAAATCACGTCTGAGGAGCAAGGTGTGGTTCCCTGATCTGGACAGTGTGGTGGAGAGGACTGTCCGGTCCTGTGCGCTCTGCCAAGCGGTGGGCCCCGCTGATCCGCCGGCCCCAATCCTGACGGAAGACATACCTCCTCACCCGTGGCACCGGGTGAGTGCCGATTTTGGGAGCCTACCGGATGGCCGACACATGCTTGTCGTCATTGATGATTTTTCAAAATACCCCGAGGTTGAGATACTGGACTCCATTACTGCGAGCAACACCATACCTCGGTTCGAGAAAATCATGGCCAGCCATGGGCTAATCAAGGAGCTACGCACAGACAATGGTCCGCCATTCGCCAGCCACGAGTTCTCCGAATACCTCCGATCAAGAGGTGTCCGACATGTGAAGATCACACCCCGGTGGCCACAGGCTAATGGTGAGGCCGAGCGTTTCATGCGCACCCTAAACAAAGTACTCCGGATAGCAATGTCTCGAGAACAGAACATGGAGTGTGCCCTGTACAATTTCGTGAAAGAATACAGACTTACACCTCACTCTACCACTATGGCCAGCCCTGGGTTTTTGTGTAATCAACGGGTGCTGAATGATGTGTTTCCTCAGTTGACACCATCCTCGCCTGCATATCGTCAAGTATCCGAACGCCTCCGACAGAGGCGAGCCAAGAATGACCGAATGTCCCAGAGGCGCCATGCCAGGAGCAGAGCGTTGGTGGCCGGTGACCTGGTGCTGGTGAAGAATCGACATCCACGAGGGAAGTTCTCCCTTCCGTTTGAACCTGAGCCCTGGGTGATCCAGACAGTCAAGGGCACGATGGTCACTGCCCAGAGGGGTCACGAGACAGTCACCAGGAACATCTCCCAGTTCAAAAAGTACCAGTGTCCGGTACAACCAAGTGAGGTGGTGCCAGAGTCTGAGCATGGCGAACCGACGGGTGACGCTCTCGACGAGGAGAGTGTCTCACCTGGGCCAGCCCCCCCAATGTCCGGGGCAGCTGTGGAACATTCGCCAGGGGCAGCTGGAGCTGAAGGCAGTAGAGATGGGAGCGAAGGTCGAGGTGGACACAGATATCATCTCCGAGCCAATCCAGCGGTGTCGTCTCGACTGAGAGGTTTTGTGATGGACTAAGGAAAAGAAATGCAGTGTTTTCTTTTCATCTCTCTCTCTCTCTCTCTCTCTCTCTCTCTCTCTCTCTCTCTCTCTCTCTCTCTCTCTCTCTCTCTCTCTCTCTCTCTCTCTCTCTCTCTCTCTCTCTCTCTCTCTCTCTCTCTCTCTCTCTCTCTCTCTCTCTCTCTCTCTCTCTCTCCTGGAGTGTTTTCCAACCGGTGTTGTATTGTGTTTTGTTTTGCCATGATAAAGGAGGAATGTTATGTTCATGGGGAACACCCCCCTGCTCACAGAGAGGGTGGTCTAGGCTGTGACCCGGAAGAGGTGACAACAATAAATGGGGGCCGGACCGGATGATCCGGGTCAGTGCACCGAAGTGCAAGCGAGGCGTAGGTGTGTGTTTATTTCCCCCCGATCCCGGAGCGTATGCTGCCCGCCTACTCACCCGCTGTCATCACTAGTTTAGCAGACAATCTAACACCCATCAAGGTGGGCCGAGGCTTTATACGCCAGGGGTGTCCTTTCTGCAGATTATGAAGACCTTGAGTATTGCACACCCCTCCGCTCAATTCTTACTTAGTTGACATTTTGGAGCCATACTGTGTGACAGAAACATAAATTGTTATCAACTGTTCTCTCCACACAGCCGCGGCTCTGACAGCTTAATGTGTGTTCCAGGTGCTGCTTTTAGCTCCTGTCCCGCTGCTCTTCGGATACAGCACATTTGAGGATTGCATAGCTTTCTGCCTGACCTATAGTGACACTTCCTAAGAAAATGTTTTTTTAATGTAATCGCTGCATTGTCCAAGGCATATGCATTTTGGCTTAGGTCACTGTCCAGCGATGCCTGGGGATTACCAATGCCTGCCGAAAGCAGAATAACATGGTATTGATGAACATATCACGGAGGATGTAAGTAAACACAGGACAAACATGGAGCCTATCATAGAAAGTAAGAGGAAAGTACAAACCGCATTCACCTTCTGGTATCTGCTCTTTGTGATACCAAATACAGCAGCAGCAGCACGCCTGTTGAAAAGCAGGCATGCCCCCCACAAATGAGGGATTCCCCACTGGACACAGAGGGACACAGAGCCAGGCGGAGAGTATACTCCCTCAAACACGTAGTCTACATTTTGTACCACCCCAGGGCTTTGAAAGAAAGTAAGGTGGCTTCCAAAGACCCTCTTGGGCCTCCTCAAGGGCCAGAATAGGAGATCGCACCTAAAAGCCGGACCAGAGGAACCTAGCCCACTGCATGGACATGAGGGCCTGCACCTGGTGGTATTGTGAAAGAATGCACCCACCAAGATATGGACCCTCAGACTCCTCCTCCATGACAGGGGCGCCCTCTCCATCCTGACAAAGCAATGGAAAAGGATGCACAGCTGAGTAGGCCCACGTGTGCACCGTGATGCATGGGATACCCTGCTGTGACCACCGCCTAGCATGACACCATTCACCGTGGTCTGTCTGCCACTATCACTTCCATTACGAAATAATGAGGATGCAATGCGATAGGCTTCGCCAGGTATGGATTCCCAGCAGGAGTGGCAGAAAGAGCCTCGAATTAAGGAAACACATAGGTTGGCAGAATTGTACCAATTAGATTCAATGCGTCCTGTAAGTCCCAGAGATTTCCTGGACAGCAGGATGTTGCAGCAGAGGGAGGAGCCATGTTTGGTTTCTTGAAGACTACATTCTATGTGTAGTGACATTTTTTAGCAACGTTAGTATGTGATCTGAAGCCCACAGTCTGTAGTAAAAGCCCATCCCAAAATAAAAATAATAATAATCCTATCTCAGTTTCAGAATTTGTTTCCAATAAAAAGGGCCCTAGCTTGCCAAGGCCTGGGCATGGAATTATTTCTTACCAAGATAACGCCCCTCCTATTTTCAGCTTTCTTAAAATGAACATGGGTAATGTCAGCTTCTTCCCTGAACGTGAAGGCTGAAGGCAGCAGGTAGAGGTGGAGGTTTCTTGTTTAGCTTTCAAGTTTTAAAAGCATAGACAGCATATGTTCAGGTTTTTATCAAACAAATACATTTAAACTGTAATACTGCTGCTACCTGAGCTGGTTGTTAACTGAATTGATCCAGGCCATTAAAGGATTCAATCAAAGTCAATGCACTCATCAAAGAAGGATTCTTCAACTTTGAAATTTGTCTCCACACTGTACATACATACTTACACTGCAACACATTCCTAATTAGTACGTGTATAACCCCACTGCACATCATTGTTCCCTATTTGTACCTGCATATCCACACTGCACATCATTTTTCCCTATTTGTACCGGCATATCCCAATGCCGCATCATTGTTTCCGGTGTATAGATACATACCCACACTGTCACATCCTTGTCTCCAGTGGGTACATACATACCCACACTGTCACATCACTGTCTCCAGTGGGTACATGCATACTAACACTGCCACATCATTATCTCCAATGTGCACATACATACCCACACTGCCGCATCCTTGTCTCCAGTGGGTACATACATACCCACACTATCACATCCTTGTCTCCAGTGGGTACATACATACCCACACTGCCACATCATTATCTCCAATGTGTACATACATACCCTCACTGTAACATTATTGTCTCCAGTGGGTGTATACATAACACACTGCCACTTAATTGCCGTCAATACGTTGTTACATAGCCACAGTAAAACATCATTGTCTCCAGTGTGTAAATACATACCCGCACTGCACATCATTGTTACCTATTTGTATGTACATATCCACACTGCCCCGTCATTGTCTCTAATGTGTATTTACATAACTACACTACCACATCAAGGTTTCCAGTGTGTACATACATATTCACACTGCCACATCATTGTCTCTAGTGTGTAAATACATATCCAAACTGCCACATCATTGTCCCCTATTTTATGTGCCTATCCACACTGCCCCATCATTGTCTCTAATGTGTATTTACACAACTACACTACCACATCAATGTTTCCAGTGTGTACATACATATCCACTCTGCCACATCATTGTCTCTAATGTGTATTTACACAACTACACTACCACATCAATGTTTCCAGTGTGTACATACATATCCACTCTGCCACATCATTGTCTCTAGTGTGTAAATACATATCCACACTGCCACATCATTGTCTCTAGTGTGTAAATACATATCCACACTTCCGCATCATTGTCCCCTATTTGTATGTGCATATACACACTGCCCCATCATTGTCTCTAATGTGTATTTACATAACTACACTACCACATCAATGTTTCCAGCGTTTACATACATATCCACTCTGCCACATCATTGTCTCTAGTGTGTAAATACATATCCACACTGCCACATCATTGTCTCTGGTGTGTAAATACATATCCACACTTCCACATCATTGTCCCCTATTTGTATGTGCATATACACACTGCCCCATCATTGTCTCTAATGTGTATTTACATAACTACACTACCACATCAATGTTTCCAGTGTGTGCATACATATCCACTCTGCCACATCATTGTCTCTGGTGTGTAAATACATATTCACACTGCCACATCATTGTCTCTAGTGTGTAAATACATATCCACACTGCACATCATTGTCCCCTATTTGTACGTGCATATCCACACTGCCACATCATTGTCTCTGGTGTGTAAATACATATTCACACTGCCACATCATTGTCTCTAGTGTGTAAATACATATCCACACTGCACATCATTGTCTCTGGTGTGTAAATACATATCCACACTTCCACATCATTGTCCCCTATTTGTATGTGCATATACACACTGCCCCATCATTGTCTCTAATGTGTATTTACATAACTACACTACCACATCAATGTTTCCAGTGTGTGCATACATATCCACTCTGCCACATCATTGTCTCTGGTGTGTAAATACATATTCACACTGCCACATCATTGTCTCTAGTGTGTAAATACATATCCACACTGCACATCATTGTCCCCTATTTGTACGTGCATATCCACACTGCCACATCATTGTCTCTGGTGTGTAAATACATATTCACACTGCCACATCATTGTCTCTAGTGTGTAAATACATATCCACACTGCACATCATTGTCCCCTATTTGTATGTGCATATACACACTGCCCCATCATTGTCTCTAATGTGTATTTACATAACTACACTACCACATCAATGTTTCCAGTGTGTGCATACATATCCACTCTGCCACATCATTGTCTCTGGTGTGTAAATACATATTCACACTGCCACATCATTGTCTCTAGTGTGTAAATACATATCCACACTGCACATCATTGTCCCCTATTTGTACGTGCATATCCACACTGCCACATCATTGTCTCTGGTGTGTAAATACATATTCACACTGCCACATCATTGTCTCTAGTGTGTAAATACATATCCACACTGCACATCATTGTCCCCTATTTGTACGTGCATATCCACACTGCCACATCATTGTCTCTGGTGTGTAAATACATATTCACACTGCCACATCATTGTCTCTAGTGTGTAAATACATATCCACACTGCACATCATTGTTCCCTATTTGTACGTGCATATCCACTCTGCCACATCATTGTTCCCCAATGTGTAAGCTCATACCCACATTGCCATATCACATGCCAGTACCATTTAGCTCCTATGACAAGTCAAGAGCTACTGCTCGTATACTTGATTTCATTGAATTTGTTTATTTTTCATGTGACAATAAAATTTCCATTTGAAACTTATATTGATCTATGCAGACATTTGTCAGCTCGCCTTTGCTGAAGGTTTTGTGCAGATCCTGTTGCCAGTCGCATACATTTTAAAATGCTTGTTTTAATTTCCGTCAGGTTTAGTGGCCTGCACCTCAGTACACGGCTCACCTAAGGGCCCTCTCCTGGCAGACAGCCCTGGTGCCAGTGACCGATGGGCTGCCACACGTCCCAGTGGCTGGTGGTGTAGCTCAGATCTCTGGGATGTCATGATTCTGAACAGGGCCTTCCTGCACTAAGCCTTATCTCAGCAGATGCATTTACAAGATGAATGTCTGCAGCTTGAGGCCGTTTACCACCTGCCTCAGAACACCTCCCCGGAGAGAGAATTTACAGACATTAGTGGGAGCAGAGACCGTAATTATCTAGAATAATCTTTCTTCGAAAACAGCTTCTTTTTTTATTAGGATTCAACATTAAACGATGCGATGAGAATTCTGCAGAGTTTTATTTTTAGATAAGAGGGCATGCTCCCTGGACTTCATCATCGCGTGACGTTTTTGCTGTACACGGTGTGGGTGGGGGGGAATAATCATATGCAAATTAGTTTGTCCGCACCCTAAAAGCAGATGCCCAGCCTAAATTGCGAGCCCATGTTTTGCCTACAAGCATCACTTAACAGCAGTTGCGTTTGTTCTATTGGCAGTGAGGTGGAGTGCTGCAGAGAGGACGGAGGTCCAATCTGGAAACCCCTCTACACTCAGGGTGACAATTCACACCCCAAAGGAATGCTGGGAAAGCTTGCACTTTACTTTATAAACCTGCTTGGGAATGATGTGCCTTGTGAGCTGCTTTCCATCACTTCTGTGCACATTATGGGGGTGAGAAATAGCCTAGCAGTTCATTCTTTGGGGCTGATTTCTGGGGGAAGAGGGAGTTCTAATTTGCATACAGTTTGTCCTTTGAAATAAGGGGCAGCAGAAAACATATAACTGCTGGAATGGAGGTTAGAAGGTATGCCAGCAGTAGCTCACAGTTAAAGTTGCCAACATTTCCATCGCAAAGTTTGTCTTATAATTTAGTGAGGATCAGACTATGAGCAGGACCGCCGAACCCATGGTGGCGGTCTGACCAGCGCCGCACCGCGGGTCGCCCGCAGTATTACGACTGCAGCGGTTGGGCTGCCACAGGACTGATTCGTCTGACAGGGATCCAGGATCCTTCTGCATTAGCACAGCAGTCAGAGGCGGAAATATACTGGCAGTGCTGCAGCGGCACCACCGAGCATGTTTCAAGTTACCTAAGCCCCTGACTTTTCATGGCTGGGTGGCTGTGAGGCAACTAAGGGGACCCTAATAGGGCCAGCCCCTTTAGGGCCAAGGGGGTGTATGTGGGGGCACATGTAGTGCCCTCACTCAATTTGCACCCCCAGTTCCTGCACGTTGTGGCATGTATGCCACACCGTGCAGGATGGTGCAGACGGCACTCAGACAGCAGCTGTCAGCATGGTAGGCTCTTCTATGAGCCTACCAGACCGCCACAGGACCACCCACCAGACTACTAATAAACTCCTGATCTGATGGGCAGTCGTATCACAGGTTTGTCGGTCCTACAGTAGACGGCATGTTGCACCGTCCGATGTAGGGCTGCCAAACTCGTAATCAGGCCCTAAGAAACAAGGCTGGTGTCTAACAGCTACTGAGTTTTCATTTGATGAGGTGCCCTGTTAATAGTCACACTCGAGGAGAAAGAGAAAACTGTCCAAAGGCACAACAAAGAGTAAGCTGGGGTGGCCAGAGGCTTAACACAGGCCCCTTCATCCCCCGCAGTGCGGGGGGCCCCCAAGCTCCAGGGGGCCCCCTCAGCACTGCACTTCGACCAGGGAGCACCTGATAGAGTCCGGAAGGGGCCCCTCCACGTACCTTGAAGGGGGGCCCCCTCAATTATCGTTACGCCACTGGGGGTGGCTCTTCCATTCAGGTGGAGAAGCGCCACCTCACTACTAAATTGCCTCCAGAGATGAAAAATAAAATGGTAATAAAGTTCATCTATTACCATTTTGTTTTTTTATAACCCCATCCCGAGGCAAGCGTCGGGGTGGGGCAGGGCCGCTGCTGACTGGCAGCAGCAGAGGTCAGTGATGGGCAGGGCACGTTCAAGTGCACATGTCTCTTTGGCTGGCCGTCTTGCCACGGCCAGCCAGACATGCACATTTTAAACCTCTCTAACCCAGCTGTCTCAGACAGCCGGGTTAGAGAAAGCACAGGCCTCCAGTGCTCCTAGGAGCGCAGAGATAGCCCGCTCTATCCAATCCTGGCGAAGCTCTGATGCTGGTTAACAGCATGAGAATAGCGCCAGGATTGGTTAAGGGAGCTGAGTGAAGCCTCGAGTCGAGAAGAAGAAGAACAGAGTAGGACGTGTTGTTGTGCATGCAAGGTAAGTAATTTTTCATTTTATTTTCTTGGCGCCCTGCATCTAGCACTCGTAAATGCACCCACCCATTTGTCTGTCCCCCCTCTTTCAGAGTTGCTGCCGCCACTGAGAGTAAGTCTGCAAGACTGGAAACAATACTCTGGAAATAAATCTCACAATGAATTGGTATTCTGCTACAGATATTGTAGAATCCTTCCCTAATCTGTCCTTCTCTGTAGAAGCTAGTATCACTGTTCCTGTGGTGGAAGGTATGAAAAAGACAACAAATCACCCTAACGGTGATTGTTTATAATGTATATACAGTTTAAATGTAGCAACATATCAGTAAGTCCAAATATTTTGCATAACTTTGTACAATATAACTCACACTATGTGTAGGACAGCGTAACTAAATGTGGAGGACAAAGAAAGTGTGTTGATGAGCATAACCATTATATGGACGTGAACCCTCACTCACCCGAGGGGGACATACTTCATCATAGGGTTCCTCCAATACAATGTGACCGCAAGGTATCCACTGTGAGCTACAACTTCCCCTCAGGGAAGAAGCAGGAGTGTTCTCAAAGAAGCACCTAAAGGTATTAGCCTCAAACAGGGTAGATATCCATAACCCTGTCTCACATTGCTGTTTTTAATCTATCCAGTAGGATGTGGAAATTAAAGATTAGTTGTTTCTACTGAGATAGTTTTAAATTCACACACAATTTTCTTTAAATTGCACTCTGCCCCTCACTGCCACCCCTTGAGGCTAATATATTTACGTGCTTATTAGAGAACACTCCTGCTCTTTCCCTGAGGGGAAGTTGTAGCCCACACTGGGTACCTTGCACTCCCATTGCGTTGGAGGAACCCTATGATGAAGCATGTCACCATCGGGAGAGTGAGGGTTCACGTCCATATAACGGTTATGCCCACCAACACACTTTCTTTTTCCTCCACATTTAGTTACACTGTCCTACATATAGTGTGAGTTATATTTAGTTGGAAGAGTGTAGGTTAGCCTAATACCTGTTTGTGGTATTACAAACTTCTTTCTGACCCCCTGTGTGTGAGACATTAACTTTGTGCAATCTCATAATTCTGTAATATTTCAATGACTGTTTATTCACTTTGCTAAGTGGACTCTGGTAAAATATGTAACCCATGAAAATAGATAAAAATGGGCACTGCAAATGTTAGAGAAATGGTAGAAAAAGCCAACATGTGCAGCTTATAAAGCCACCCAAAGGATTCTTCTAAAGCATAAACCCCCCAGATGGGAAACAGTGTTTACAACACGGTGCCATTACAACGCGGTCAGTACAGCGACCACATTTTTACCATGCATACCATTACAATGCAAGTCATTACAATGACTTGCTGTAGGGGGCTTTATGTGTTAAATACAACAGCTTCCCTGCTGTTGCACAGACTGGAGTTGGAATAGTAAATTATACTATTCGAAACTCCAGCACCCCCCCCACAGCAAGTCGTTGTAACGACTTGCGTTGTAATGGTATGCGTGGTAACAACGCGGTCGTTGTACTGACCGCGTTGTAAAGGCATGTGTTGTAAATGCATGCGTTGTAACATCATATATTACCCCCAGACAATCCCAACTGTCAGATGAGTGATTCAGCAAGTGTCTTGACTATAAAACAGGTGTACCGCCGAGTGCACCACCCCATCTCATCATACCCCCATGATACTAGGATGAGTGGCAAAAACTGTGCAGCGCTGATGTGAAGTGGTGACTCAGCATAGTTCTTGCCTCTAAACCAGATGTGGTAGCGACTGTATCAAACCACCTTCAAGACAAAAAAGATTGTGATCTCAGGAACCTCCCTCTAAATTTCAAGCCAGAATGCTTTCGACATACTACACAAACCCTTTAATTCTCTCTCATGCACGTATTGTCTTGGAAATGAAGATCTGCATGCCTCCAATCAGGAGGGGGGACAATCTAGTCTGAGCTGCTGATGGTATCTTGATATGCTCTGCTGGTCGCGCAGTCGCAGCTTGAAAACTCATATATCTGTGCGGGCACCTGGCAGTGTGCACTTCAGCTGAAACCAGAACCTACGCTTCAATTCAGTAGCCAGGGCTGAAGCAATATGAAATAAAAACTTAAGCTGTGGAAGCGTGTTGTCAAATCGGCTAAGCGGATCCAGCGCCTCCGGGGAAGCCTTTTGACAGGAGTCTTCATTCTATTTCTTTAAATTCCCATTGAGATCGGCTTTCCAGATTATGGAGCAAAATACTAGAACAGTCCTGGGTGGCGGGGCAATGGGGCTTTGAGGTGTGGTGGTGTCTGCTTACAATGCTTCAAGCGAAATCTTGGGTGATCACTTGTTGGTCTGGTACTGCCACATGTGCTATAGGATCTTTCCACCTGTGTTTTTCTAACAGAGAAAACAAAGCAATCCGTGACAGGTGTCTTCCGTGAAACATTATGAAAAGCAAATTTCTATTTATGAATACATGGATGAATGTATCTACATATTTATTGTTTCACTTATTGTGAAGTTTTGATAGGCGCAGACAGGGCATGCTCGGGCATCAAAGAGGCATAGAAATCAACAGCCCCATTGCCTTATTTAACTACACATGTTCCTGCTACAAGCCACATTTATAGGGACCTTTTACACCAGTAGATTGGTTACTGTACAGCCTTATCTATGTATAGTTATGTAAATATGTTGTGGCTGGGAACATGGGTGCACACTACCACAGTATCACGAGTGTCAAATGTAACAAAAAATGAAAATACGAATAAGTCCGGTGCTCAGGCGGAGGGAGAACCACCAATTCTTGCACAAATGAAAGATCCAAAATTGAAAGACAATCTTCGAGCCCTCAGCATATCACACTTGAGATTGTGGTATCAGCAGTGGTAACACGATCTCAAGTGTGATTTGCTGAGGGCTCGGAGATTGTCTATGTATAGGTTTTATCTTATACATAACAGTGATGTAGTAGTCACAGAAGGATTGACGGTGTGCCTGCCTGAGTCTGAACATTAGTACGGCATTATGTTATGTTAATACTTGTAAAGCGTTATGTATACCCGAGGGTGTCTTGGCGCTATCACAGCAGAAAGGTTATAGAAGAAAGAAACAGACAAAAGGCTATACAGTGAAAACGCCTGTCTTCAAAAGCTTTCTAAAAACCAGTAGAGAGTGGGCTAATCTTCTATCTAATGGCAGAAGATTCTGTTCCCTGGTTTCTCCCGCCAACAAACTGCTTCCACCCCATTTGTTTTTCTTAAATCTGTAGGTAGTAACTTTGTGAGATCCACTTGATCTCAGATTTCTATTAGGAACATACCACAAAATGGCTTTCCTCAAGAAGTCTGGACCGATGGCATGAAGAGCCTAAAAAGTAAGGCAGAGTGCCTTAAATTTAATGGGATTCTTAATAGTTAGCCAATGTAGTTCTTTAATTGCTTGAGAAACAGAATAATGTTTGGGAAGATTGAGAAGTAATCTACCGGCAGAGTTGTGTAATACCTGAAGCTTCTTAAGATACTGTGCCTGAAGATTAATATAAAGTCTATTGCAATAATCTATTTTAGATAAGATAACAAAAGATATGACTATTTTTCTAGAATTTTTAAGAGGAAAGTGGATAACTTTCTTTATGATTCTAAGAATATTATAGGAGGACGATAGAACCGAGTTGACTTGGTTTCCCAAGTCACGTTTATCGTCAAGCATTACCCCAAGGCTTTTTGCCTTTGGGGTGGACTGGGGTAAGGCACCCAGTCTCACTGGTCAACATGTGGCAGACCAGAAATGAGGGTTGTTTCCCAGAAGTATCAGTTCATTTTTATCTGAATTAAGCTTGAGACAATGCTTATTGATCCATCTGCCAATCTCTCCCATGCAAATTATGAATCCGATGACTGGTGCGACTAACATAATTGGCTGCAGATAGAATGATCTGCATGTTGTCTGTGTATGAAGTAAGAGAGAAACCAAAGGGTTGAACCAAGGGGGCAAGGTCTCTTACAGACAGATTAAACAAGGTAGGACTAAGAGAAGATCCCTGTGGCACCCAGCAAGGTAGAAGGAAAGTACTGGAATTAAAATTATCCAGTTTCACTGTGTTTTTCCTGTCATTTAGGAATGATTTACGTAATTCTAAGGCTATGTCTTTTATGCCTAGGTCTTCCAAGCTGGAAAGCAAGGTAGGATGATCCACGGTATCAAATGCCGCAGACAGATCCAATAGAATCAGTGCAGCTGGTCCTCCTCTATCTAGGATGAGTTTAGGTTCATCTGTTGCTTCAATAAGGGCCGTCTCAGTACTATGTTCTGATCTGAATCCAAATTGTATGGAATGTAATAGATTGTTCTAAAAAATTAATTGATTTAATTGTTTATTCATGATTTTTTCAATTATTTTGGCTGGAAATAGGTCGGTAGTTTGATGGATCTTCTGCGTCGAGTGTTTTTTTGAAGAGGGAAGATGGAATCCCTTTTCCAGGGATTGGGAAAGATCCCTGTACTGAACATAGAGTTAAAGATGTTATTAAGAACCTTAGCTACACTCTCTTGAATACGTTTTAGCACAGAATGAAGACAGGGATCTTCAGGAGACCCTGATTTGGTAACCTGGATAGAATTCAAAGTTTGTGTCACTGTGATAGGGGTGAGGTTATCCAAAGTAGGCCGAAGATGGTTGTTAATCATGCAGGTCTCATAGGTCTCTATATCTGTTTGTGCTGATTGATTCTTAGAATGATGAAATAGGTGGTAGATTTGATCCACTTTATTTCTAAAATGTTTGGCAATAGTGTCACAGAAGGATTGGCTGTTGCAGGATCCTCTCATTTCTGGATGCTTCATGAGACTGTTTATTACTTGAAATAATTCTCTAGATGAGTTTTTAGCTGATTCAATATGTAAAATAAAAAATAAAAAATTCTTCAGTCAGAATAATTTTATATTTGGCGGGAGCTAGTTTATATGCTTCCTTTTCGTGGACCTCATAATTGAGACTCCATTTCCTCTCTTGGCGCGTACAGTGTTGTTTTTTTAGTCTGAAGACTTCGGAAAACCAAGGTGCTGAGGGTTTTTTCCTACCTTCCTTGGTCCTTTTTAATGGGAGCTACTTGGCTGAAGGTCATCTCTAACCAATTATTATAGTTCTGAGTAGCTAACTTGGGATCTTCCACATGTATATATGTTGTTTCTGCAAGTTGGACCATGCTCTATAGGTAGCCAAATCTGCTTTATTATTAGGACCTATGGCTGTGCTTAAACATTTTAGCTCACAAACGATGGCCACATGATATGAGCAAGAGAGCGGTATAAAATCAAGATTAGTGATGGAGCAGTTGTTAGAAAATGGCATCCAATTTGTGGCCAGCCATGTGTGTAGCGTTGTGCACATGTTGCGAGAGGCATTCATGAGTTCTACCAGAGCTGTGGTGTCTTTGTCTTTTTGGGATTCTCATTAGAGTGAGTGAATTAATTAACTTGACATTTTTAAAGCGCAACAACCACCCCAAGAGACATCTCAGCGCTAACAAACACAGAAACAAAAGAAAGAAACATATCCCTCTGGAAAATAAACACTTAAAATTGACTGAACATCCATATTTTCAGAAGCTTTTTGAAAGGAGCACGGTTAGCGGCTTGCTTTAGAGCAGGCAGAGGATTGTTCCATGCCTTTACCATGAGAATAGATATATATCTGCCCCCCCACCTACCCATCCCCCACCCCGGTTAGTAGATTATCACAGGCAGATATCAGAGTTCTCTGTGGAGGGTAGGGAACTAAATGATCAGAGAGGAATTTAGGATCAATGTGATAATAGGCCCTGTATGCAATAGCTAAAACTTTAAGAAGAGTCAGTTTACCAACTGGTAACCAATGGAGCTCCTGTGAACCCTCTGGGATGGAGCTTTGACGAGGGAGTTGAAGTTACAGCTTTGCAGTAGCATTTTGTATCAACTGCAGCTTTTGGATCAGACAGTTAGACAAACTCAAGAGGAGAATATTGTAATAGTCAAGCCTTGAGGTGATCAGGACATGATCAAGTGACTTCCTTGCTGAAAAGGGTAGAAAGTCAACAAACGTTTTTAGAGACGTTCACTGAAAAACAAACCTTTGACATGTTGTTTGCAAGGAGGCATGGGTGACTACTGAGAGTACAGTTGCATAAGAGTACCATATGAAGTTGACCAACACTGGGTGATGTAATATTTGTTTTAAGCGCATGTGGGCTGTCCTGTGAATAAGACATGCTATGTTACATAAGGTTATGTCATGTTCCCAGGGCCAGCGCTAGGCATGGGCAGTGCAGGCAGCTGCCCAGGGCCTCACACTCAGCCCACCAGCATGGGGCCCGCATCAGTTCAACACACCACCAGCCCCCTTGTACTCCTGCCGATTCAAGTCAAAGAAAGGCATCTCTTTGCAATTGGGCCAATGCGAGTGAGGGGAGGGGGCCCTCCCTGGGCCTCTTAGCGATGGTGTCTCAGTTGCAAGAAGACACATTTTGTAGGTTTGTCCATTCAGAGACACTGCAGGACACCCATTGTCAGCACTTTAGCGCCCCACAGGTTTAACTCTGAGCCCCCAAGCAATTCTCAAACCTTCAGCCTGAAATGGGCTGTAAAAGAGGTGCTTGTAGGTGGCTGAGAGGAGGAGCCTCGGCCCAGGAAATGTCTGAACACAGCAGCATCTGGAGCCCTGAATATGTCACGTACGCAAATTAGAGGGGCCTCGCACATTCCCTTTCGGCCCTGGGCCCCAAAAATCCAAGAACCGGCCTGACTCGCTCCCTCACAATGTTCCTCCCACTCTACAAACTTGGAAACTTGGAAAGCATTAATACATCATATTCCTAACTAAAAGTCAAGTTCCTACTAATACTCTGTATTATATGTGACTGTAAATCAGACAGCTAAACAGTACCAAAAATCCTGCAGCTTCATTGGCGCCTACACAGTCAATATCTATCCAGGTGATTATTAGCAAGTACCCGAGACAATTACTTTTAGCTCACAATAAAAACTATTTTGAAGCCAGTGTCCTGTCATGCATTAAAAAACAACTATTGACAAGAGGAATAAGGAATAAGAATAATGAAAAAATTAAATATCCAAACAGCAACACATTCAAATAGTTTTTCTACCCATTGGAAGACAATGAATAGTTGTTTTTAATATGTGATCTGAATGTAAATAGTTTCTTGCACCTCTAAAAATATCTACTGCAATACATCAAATTTGAAGATTAACAAAAACCTTTGATGCCTAATAAAATGTTAATATTTTAAAGTTAATATATATTAAGAGACAGAGAGGATGTGTAGCTGTACATTTTTAACAGGATAACATTACCTTAGAACTCATCACAATTGCCAAAAGAAGTGTTAACACCAACAAATAATTTACATCCTGACTAAAGCCAGTTCTCACCCTTCATATATGTTCCTTTTTGTGACCATCAAAACCAGGTGCTTACTACAATGCATTTCAATGGAACAAAAAAGGGTGGTGCCTTATCACCAAAAGCGAATCCTACAGGCATGCTTCTAGTAAAAACCCACCTAAATAATCCCATGAAAAACACACCATCTCAAGAAGCGTTTGCTGAGTTTTTGGTCCAAATTTTAAATGTCTGATGTACAATAACAATATTATCCAAGGGTGAGTGGTATTCCCAGGTAGTAAGTGACGGGATGAAGTAGGGTCCCCTCCTTCGCTGTAGGCCCCCTGACTTCACCTTCATCGATAACTACACAGGAATCCTCTCCCCCCTGGATAATGTTGCTTCAGTGTTTTTCTCCAGGGGTAACAGTCACAAGATTACACGTTTATAAAGTACAGATCTGTTGGGTCAAAAATATTGGAAACCATAAGAAGCAGTGGCATCGTTTTCATTGAGTTTTCCTTCAAGAAATAAAGCATGGGTGCCACCTTGAGTCCCAGTGCTAAGTGGCTTATTAGAGTATGGTACATTGCATGTCACATTGATTAAAGGGTTCCCCAGACATTCTCAGCAGCGATGTCCTCTTATTATTATAGAGGCTTTTGTAACGCGCTCTGCTACTAAATAGTATAGTATCCTGGCGCGGAGAGAAAAGGAAGGGGGCAAAAAAAGTCATAGTAAAAGAACATTTTGGTTCCTTTCGAGCTCAAACCTGGATGCTCATCCATTTGCAGTGCCAATAATATAACTACAGGAGACGAAACAATGAGAATAAAGGTGAAAATATGCAACACAAGTACAAACCACCCAACAAACCTGATAATAACAATCTACGCAGACATACGTACGTAGGACAATAGTAATTTTCTGTAACTGACTTATGACTTGTCATTGCCTTTTCAGATTAACTTTGACACCGCTCCTTGAATAATATGAGAGCTAAATCAAAGTAATGAGCTCAGCCTAGGGTTCTTTATCCCCTGCTCTTTCGGGGCAACAGGCCAAGAACAAGAATTGTTAAGTTTGTCACTGCAGCGCAGAGAACAAAGCCACCAAAATAGCAAAAACAGACAAAGAAAGCAGACAAGGGCCATGTACTTTTGCAGCTGAACATTTTGAAAGCGCTCTTCGCACAAAAGATGTTTTCTTGTTCAGTGGTTTAGTGATCAATTATTTAAAAAGTAAATGTCTTGCTCCTGGGCTACTTCTGCTACAACTCACTATAGACTGATGCTTCCAGAGCCTCTAAAGTTGCCTGTTCTTTCGCTGTTATGGCAGGCGGCCATCAAACACAACAGCCATCTTTCTGCACCTGAGAAGTATTTCCATTCCAGACGGCGGTGTGGATTCACTCCTATTCAAGTGATTGACTCAAACCCCAGTCCCTTGATAGAACAGCCCACCTCTGTCCAGGAGGAGATAGTGCTAGCTCTAGAGGAAGAGCAGTTGTTTTCTGCTACACTACAAGTTTTACCCATACAATTATATAATCTCACCTTCCAAACAAAAAAATAACCGGTTTGTAATTATTTGGTGTGGAGAGAGAGTGTGTGTGTGTCTGCCCCAGGCGGCACGAGTTTTCGGGGGTGGAGACCTCCCCCCGCTCTTACCTGCTGTCTCCGGGTGGCCATAATCGCTCCCCCTCTTCAATGCAACAGTCGGACGAATCGCCCCGCTCTTTAATGTGGCTGCCGCGGGACAGCAAACCCAGGGACCGCCATGGGCGGCCAAAGGTCTAGCTACGCCACTGGGGGGGAGGGTGGTGTGTGTGTGTGCACACCAGTGGTTGAAGTGGGCGGGATCAGCAGGGCACGGCGGGGCCCCTACTTCTTTAATTTCATAGAGTCCGTTCCCCTACTTTCTTATTTTAAACATGCCTCCCAGACGGCAGAAATTGCCAAGGCCGATAGTTAAGGCTCAGCTTTTGGGGATGGGCGGAACGGGCAGAGAAGGAAAAGGACTCTATCTTTTCCTTTGTGCCCAGAGAAGACAAGGACAGTGTCCAGTTCTCCTGCCGCTTGCAGCTGTCACCCTCTCTTTGTTCCACCTCTTCCCAGACTCTCTTTCTGTCATTTATTTGCTCCCCTGTGAAATGGATCCAAAAAAGAAAAACACTTTTGTTGGAAACGTCATCTTTTTCTGACATTTTTCAATTTCTAACTGCAGCCTCGGGGTGGAGAGAAATAAAACATTCAAAATATGAAAAATAACTAACTAAAGTAAGGCAGAGTGGTTGCAAGGTGGCCAGATTGATTTATTCACACCTAAACACATTAGCGCCACTTTACAGTGTTTACCAGTGAAGCGCTACTTTTGTTTTCTTGTCTCTCTTTGAACAACATTGTTTTCCCTGGGTGGCAAAGTGCACTTTTCCTGGAGGAATACATGCTTGATGGGTGAATTGGAAAACAAAATGTGTACAGCGGCTGTGTGTTCACGAATGTGGTCTTTTTAAACCATACTGCTTAAGTTTTGTAAGGATATAAGCAATGGGCATTGAAACGGGTCCCTTCTGTGCCCTGTAGTCATGGCCTTAACTTTTCAGACAAAAGCACTCATTAATTTCTGAATAATGAGTGTAAAAAGAAAAAGGTAACCATGTTGTTCCTGCTTACATTTCACATGCTTTACTTAATCTTGCATTCCCTATGAATGTTTGCTTTTTCTAGGATGTTGTTAATTGTTTTTTTAGGCAGCATATTGCTCTTGTCTAGTGAGTAATTTGAATTGAGTCACGTCCATGTGTTTATAGAGGGTCAGTGCAGCGCACGTTTCTCTCAGTGGGGCAGTATGGTGCTCAGTGGGGGAGAGGATGTGGCACTATGGTCAGAGCTGCTGAATTTGGAATTGGGGAACCAAGTTCAGCCTTCATGACCAGTCCACCAGACCACTCTCCTGAGGGAAAACATTCCCATGCTAGACCTTAGAAGGCCCCGCAAGATCTTAAAAGCCCTGGTGTCTTAGCACCAGCAGGTGGACCCTAGCAGTGGCAAGTGTGGGTTAACCTTGGAGGCCTGTCCGCCCCAATTCCTTCTGAAGTTCACCTCCAGTCTTGCAGGCAGGCCTATCAAGCAGCACACCTTAGAGTGACAGTGACTCTGTCACAGGACCTCTGAGCAGGTAGGCTATAGGGCAGTGCAACTGCACGAGGCGCTGACCAGCCGCGGTCCGTGCAGGTAACAGCGGTGGGGCAGAGGGGCCAGGTAAGGGGGGATTTCGAGGGACAATGCCAAGGGAACATTAAATAAATAATTAATTGTCCCTCAGCATCGTCCCTCGAAATCCCCCCTTACCTGGCCCCACCGCTGTTACCTGCACGGACCGCGGCTGGTGCTGACATCAGGTGGGGGTGTCATGTTTGCAAGTAAAATATGGTTTTAAAAGCACTTGCTGCCTCCTTCCTGGCCTCCAACAATTTTCGGCAGCAATAAAAATGTAATGATAACTCCAGTCATTAATGTTCTTAGTAGAGAGAGAGATGGTGTTTTGTCTAGTGGACCATTTGACTCATGGAAAGGAAGCGCAGAGGGTTAATGTGCCTGCTGCTAAGAACATGTACCATACAGATCACAAAGTGAACATAATGTAAATAGGTCAGTGGGTTACTGCTTTTGTCAGAGAGACCCCTATTGTTACTTGCAGTTAATAAGTTAAAATCCTAACATAGAGCAGTGAGCTATTAACTGTCATGTAAGAGCTACATGCAAACTGCATGGTATAAATTAGAGCGTTATGGTTTTTTCCCCAGTCTTTGATTATCCTAATGTTGCAAAAAAGGATTCATTTGGGTAGAAATCAATTCTGATTATTAAAGAGAACCCCCAACCATGGTATTACGTCTTAAAATCTGAGTTTGTGTTTCTCCAGACCAATCACTAATAAACTATGCTGCCGACTAATATGGTTGTCATGTGACTCCTACACCTTGTAGTCCTTAGTCTTATGTAACATTTCCTATACAGTGATTTACACACAAAGGATTGATTGTCTCTGTGTAATATGTGTGATGTAAAGTGCTCTGACAGCCTACCCTGATGTTAGTGGTGCTGTAAATTTTCTGATACTTTATTATTTAGACATTTTTACACATGCTATCAGTCTCTGCAAATATGTTTCCTTATTAGTACTAGTGGAACATACAACTGCATCAGTGAGAAAGGTGACCAGTCAACATTTGCAAAGGGCCTTCCACTTCACAGCAGCACAAGTCACATTTTTTAGTGACTTTTGATCCGTTTGAGCTATAAACAATTTATTAGATAAAATTGTCAGATCATGCAGCAGATGATCTATTATGTGGCAAATATGACAGAGCCATAATCATGTGGAAAACATTTGCAAACTAGGATATTTTGCCATTCATGTTTGAACTGCTCTTGTGAAAAAAAGGGAGGAGAAGTGCTGATGACAGAAACTCCATGGCCGGGAGACAAATGGCTTGCAATTCCACTTTTAAGGATATTTGGGACTTTCTCTGATTGGAAACATATCCCAATTTGTGAATGTATTTTAATGTCAATAACTCAAACCTTAAATAATACGTGTATCTATTGGTTAAATTAAATAACGTAATAAGCTGTAACCGGTTAGTGAAATGGGAAACAAATACTAAAAATTGAGATATTTTGCTCTTTCTGCCACACCTCTGACCCCGCCCACTGACCCAATCAACTGGTTATTCCCACCCTCTGATTCTCTGCACACAGTCCCCCTACTTTTTTCCCTACACTTCGACCACTGGTGTGCGCGTATTTGTGTGTGTGCATGTCTATCTAGGTGTGTGTGTGTCTGTGTGTGAATGTCTGTTCAGGTGTGTGCATTTGTTAATACGTTCTAGTGCGAAGCCTCATCTGTGTAAGAGCGAGAGAAAATGCATGAGTATTCTGCCCTATTAATGTTCGTTATTGGACACTATTTAAATATATATCATAAAATAAAGCCTGACAGAAGGCCGTCTTAATATTACCCACATTTTCTCATAAAATAAGGGAAGAAATGGATTGTGTGCTTATTGCGATGGTAGGACCGTATAAAATCAAGCTTCTATTTTTCACTGATTTTGTGGCAATATTATTTTAGTCTAAAATAGAACAAAACCTCACATGCAATAATCTTCTTCTGGATAGTACCAAAGTTAAACTTGTTTAAAGGAACAAATAATTGGCATTCATTTATCCAGAGATATGAGAGGAATACTAATGAATGTATAATTTCAGCAGATGTTTTGAAATAATGTAGCAGTAGCTGCACTGTATCCACCATAAATAGTGCACAATAGTGAAATGATTCAGAAGGCACACAAATCTCATAACTAAGTCACCCCTAAACCCAAGTACCCAAAAGACAAATTCTATCCTTGATTTCTGTGTTGAGTTTTAGTTATTGGTTTCAGTGCTGATAATCTGATGACTGACACAGTGTGATGAGAAATGAAAAAGAAATGCATAGTGAGTATATCTTCTAGTGATCATGAGGGTCCTATCCACTTGAATCACAATTGGATTACGATACAGTGACTCAAACAAGCACAACCTTTGAGCATAAACCTTAAAACCCTTGGGGCCTGATTACGACTTTGGCGGTGTGGCGCCGGGTCAACCCTGCCGCTGTACCGCCAAAGCCGTGGTTGAGTGGCCTGCCAGATTAGGAGTTTCTTTCTGTCTGGCCGGGTTTTTTTTTTACAGTGCCTCTAAAAATGGGCACCGCAATGGAAACGCCAAAAACAGTTCCTCCACAGCATAACCTTTGAGCATAAACGCTACAGCACTTGTTTGGTATAATGAGAAAACTTTACATCATGGCTGCTGATGCGTTATCTCCTCAGCATGCGAATGGAGTTCAGCAAAAGAATACAATTATGACATATCTGCAGCTGCTAGATACCACAGTAGCGCTCTAAAATAATATATCTCAAGGTCGAAAACATCTCTGTGACCTACAGCATTCCTCAGATTTAAATCCCACCACATTACCACAACGCAACTTAAGAAGAGGAAGGTCCGACACAACAAGACGCAAAAAAAGGAATTCCAAATGGCACATGCTGCACAGCAAAGTAAACAGTCTCCCCTCCAGTGTCAAACATAATCTAGTTCATGTACCCTATTTTGTGGACTTCATCTGTTGGCCTCTATCCTAGTCTTCATCCTCATGTGTCTCTTTAAGAGAAGAGGACATCTGCATCCTGGAAAGCCAAATGACTTGTGCCCTGACTACCAGCCAGCTCATTAGTGCTTCATTTGAGCTGGTGGTTGCAGATGGGGCCCATACTTCTGGAGTTGTTTGGTTCTAGATTAGATTTTACCAAAATTCACTTGTGTGAGTTAGTTTGTTTAGGGAGGACTTCTGGGTTGCTGTATGTTTAGAAAATGCATCAATGTGATCCATGTTTACCCATTTAGAGGTTTGAAGGAGCCCACTGTGCTTGGTGACAGTTCTGGAACTGGAGGGATCGTCTAACTCTGGCCCTTTCCTCATTAGACTTTGAACCTAAGTACAAAATACAAAAGGTGCAAATAAGGAGGTATAGAAAAACAGAAAACTGATGACACAGGAAACAAGCATTGAAAATGCAATAGGTCTTGCCTTTGATTAAGTTAAAGCTATTTACTTTGCTAATGGCACTGTACAGCAAAGCAAATGGCTTTAACTTAATAAATGGCGAGACCTATTGCATTTTTTAATGCTTGCTTTCAAAAGCTCCCCTGAAGTAGGAAGTGGCGCAGAGCAGCCGAGTTGTGCCTTTTCTCCTTGTTTACCGCTCCAGCCGGCCCCTGCGCCATAAATTTTGCTCGCAACCCACAGAGACGCGTGTGTGTGTGTGCATCATTAGGGCCAGCTAATACCTAAGCGATTAACCGGACCAGTGTGGGCTTCTGCTTTCGCCGAGGAACATTAACTTACAGTAAAAGTTTGCGGAGAGAGAGAGCGTGAGAGAAAAGACATCGCAAATTTGCATAAGTATATTCATCACTAGGGTTTGTCATATTAAATTAGTGGAGTCGTGTTCTGTTTTTCCAACCGCCTAAACTTTTTTCAGCCCAGATCAAACCATACAGGGTTCAAGAAAGTACTGAGAAGATACTTCCAAAAGTGCCCACTATTGTGTTTTACGCAGGGAGCCTCAATCAAGGAACATCAAACAATCATCTACTCCACTGGTCAGAATGGAAGTGATTTTCCATTTTCAACGTTCGGAAAGAACCGGCAGTAGACAGGAAGCGTTTAAAACGTGCACAGGTAACTAACACTGGCCATCAGGCGGACTCTTTGGAGGCTCCTATAAATGCGTTTCTTCTTCTCGACTACAGGCAACCTAATTTGCGGTGGCGTGAGCTCATCACAAGATTCATAAACCTGCAGCATAACAGTGAACATATTGCCCTCTGAAAAGATGTTGCTTGTGGTTAAGGAACCGTTACTACATGTGGCAACTTATACCTGTGCAACTGCCAGAAATCTGTATCTGAAAGGAAATCAGGGGGGGGGTTGCTTTTTCAAAAGTAGCACAGCATTTTTAGGTCGAGCCTGTAACAGCGCGCAGACTTTATGTAAGGGCTTTTGAAATCTCACCACACGCTCCTGCGTGTGGTTTTGTTTTCGTGGCAAGCCATTGGGCTTTGCGTGCGTCTTTCTAAGAAAGACTGCATGCAATTGGGCAAGGGCATGTCCCGCCTTTGCTCCACCCACGGCCTATTGCTTGCTGTTACCTGCACAGGCCACATCTGTTTTCAATTATCGTGCCCAGACACGGGCGCGATAATTGAAAACAGATACTTTTGGCGCGCGCGCGCACACACAACTGCCGGGCTTAGTGCTTTCACCTGATATTGTCTGTTTACATTACATTAGGCCACATCCGCTTGCCTGTCCCGCATAATTATAGCGCAAACTTGAACCAAGGGCATTATAGCGCTTCACACAGAAATCAGCTCACCTTACACAACAGTTTTTAGGCACAGTGTAACGAAGCGATTTGCACGGAATCACAAGATGCTGCGCCTGAGCTGAGATTCTAACCTAGATACCCAGTTCTAACATCCGCAGCCCTAGCCGCAACGGGTGTGAAATTAGGAGATTTATCATAAGAAGAAGCACTCCCTGAGCTGTGAATACGGAGTGCTTTTACCTGATATTGTCCGATTACATTACATTAGGCCACACCCGCTTGCCTGTCCCGCATAATTATAGCGCAAACTTGAACCAAAGGCATTATAGTGCTTCACATGGAAATCAGCTCCCCTTACAAAACAGTTTTTAAGCACAGTGCAACGAAGCGATTTGCACGGAATCGCAAGATGCTGCGCCTGAGCCGAGATTCTAACCTAGTTACCCAGTTCTAACATCCGCAGCCCTAGCCGCAAAGGGTGTGATATTACGAGATTTGTCATAAGAAGAAGCACTCCCTGAGCTGTGAATACGTAGTGCTTTCACCTGATATTGTCCGATTACATTACATTAGGCCACAGCCGCTTGCCTGTCCCGCATATTATAGCGCAAACTTGAACCTAGGGCATTATAGCGCTTCACACGGAAATCAGCTCCTCTTACACAACAGTTTTTAAGCACAGTGTAATGAAGCGATTTGCACGGAATCACAAGATGCTGCACCTGAGCCGAAATTCTAACCTAGTTACCCAGTTCTAACATCCGCAGCCCTATTCGCAACGGGTGTGATATTAGGAGATTTGTCATTAGAAGAGCACTCCCTGAGCTGTGAATACGTGGTGCTTTCACCTGATAGTGTCCGATTACATTACATTAGGCCACACCTGCTTGCCTGTCCCACATAATTATAGCGCAAACTTGAACCGTGGGCATTATAGCGCTTCACACGGAAATCAGCTCCCCTTACACAACAGTTTTTAAGCACAGTGTCACAAACTCAGCGCCACCACAGCATCACTTAGCGCCACCACAGCATCACTCAGCACCACCACAGCCTCACTCAGCACCACCACAGCATCACTCAGCACCACCACAGCATCACTCAGGGCCACCACAACATCACTCAGCACCACCACAGCATCACTCAGCACCATCACAGCATCACTTAGGGCCACCACAGCATCACTCAGCGCCACAACAATATCACTCAGCACCACCATAGCATCACTTAGCACCACCACAGCATCACTCAGCCCCACCACAGCATCACTCAGCACCACCACAGCATCACTCAGCACCACATCAGTATCACTCTGCATCGCCTTCCTAGTACACCACCACATCATCATCACTCAACAAGACCTGAGTATCATTCAGCATCACCTCAGCATCGTCTCTGCACCAGTCACCACCACCACTACCACCTCAGCATCCCTCAGCACCACCTCAGCCTGCTATCGGAATCTGGCATCTGTTGATTCTCCCCTAGCGTCTGGCCGCTGCTAGTGTTATAATACAGGTACTAGTTCCCAACCTTCTCCCTCCGATTGTTTATGCCCCCTCAAAAAAATCTTTAACAAACAACCATTGGAATAGGCAGAAACAAGTTGCCAGCTTTGCAAGAACAAAAGAAAAGTGAGGACATTTTATTGTAATTGCTTTTTTTAATATGGTCGTTCAGGTGTACATAATGCCTTCTTGGTCATATATAAGGTAACAAAAATGCTTTTGACACTTTTTATTAAAACTTTTCAGCAAGCTGCACAGCAGCCACACTTCTCTACAGCACATCTTAAAGACATTGGCAAAGTCAATAGCTCTGGCTAAACACTTATAAGGACCCAAAGGCGAGACCTATTGGCTATGCCAATGCTTGTTGATCTCCTGCATTTGCCAAGGTCTAGTAAGTGCGTTGGGGTAATTATGGCCGTACTATACAAGGCTGCTTTGCGAGAACAATGTTAGTTTACGAAACCGCGCTTAATACGGCAACTTTACTTGACTATAGTAATAACAGGCAACAAACTCTTAAAGGGTGCAGTTTATAGTGAAATCGGTTATCAGGAAAATCAAAATGACGGTCTAACACGCAGTTAGTACAAACTTTCCAGCTTAAGACACCATTGCACCTTCCACGAAACAAGGAATACATTGTAGGGCAGCGTCAAGACAACCTCAGGTGGTTACCGTGAATTATAGTAGCGAGGCATCCACAGCCACTCGCAGACAGTCATGCAGGTCGAACTGACACAGGCGATGTCTAATGCGGGGAGCAACACCAGCCACAATCCGACGCCATCCTTAGCTATCAGAGCATGACTCGAGAACAACAGCAGGCCCAGAATGATCTGCCAAATCCCGGGAACACTCTCCCAGTGTTATTAGAGGGCACATTGAAACAAGTGCGGCTGAGGCCGGCTGCGATGTGAAAATGACAAAGAGCGTGGTGTCCCTGAAGCGGGCACCGCACTCCGAAACAAAGCAGTAAAAAAAAGGAAATAAACGGAGCGTGGTGTCCCTGAAGCGGGCACCGCGCTCCGAATCAAAGTAATAAAAATAAGTAAATAAACGCAGGCACCGCGCTCCGAAACAAAGCAATAAAAAAAAGTAAATAAACGGAGTGCGATGTCCCTAAAGCGGGCACCGCGCTCCGAATCAAAGTAATAAATTGGGGCAAGCTAATAATAAACCTACTGTGTCACGCCGCAGGTAAAAGATCCAATCCCGCTGGGCATGGCTAAAAGGAGACAGGGTGGCAACAAGCAGCGATTGGCATGCCTTAGGTGAAATCATTGCACTGCCTTTGGTATAATTCCTGACACCAAACGACGTGCACGAATGAGAACTGAAGGCAGAGGTGGGACACGGCTTTTGGAATCGTATCGATTCCAAGAAGCCTCGTATGACGAGGCAGCGCATGCGCTGCTTACGTCAGGCAGAGACCTAAAAATGGGGGAAAGAAGGTGTAGGAGTGAAGTAGAGGGACAGGGTGTGTCTGGTACCAGATTAAAGAAGCATGAGGTGGAATCAAGAATACGCAGCCTTGGTACTCGGCAACACGACCTTCGACAGTGGCAGCTTCTGAGCAAAGGTTAGGGCCCCAGCCCTTATTATTTTACAAACTAAGCACTGCAGCCTACAGACACTGATTGGGAGCAGTGTGACATTCCTTCCAGAAAAAATGCCCTGCTTGCCTGATCTGGGAGACTAGAGTACTGAAACGTCCGGGAATAGCAGTGAAGATGTGATATCCAAAGCAACTGCAGGAGAGCTGCTAGATGCCATCGTCAGTTAAGAGGCCAGGCTGTACTTTGACTCCATGCAGTCGTTGTGTACAGTAGGAGTGAGGAGGTCTGTGTGTATTTCATTGGGCCTCCGGCATTCCTGCTACTCCATCACTTGGCAACCTTCTCGAGAATGCCTGAAGCCTGGACACTGAGCTGCCTTCACTAATTGTGGCAACTCTTCTGAGCAAAGAAGAACACCAAGGCCAGGGAGCTAGTTCCCCCAACCCTATATTGAAGGGCCAGCATACAGATCCAGAGGTCTGCATCAGCGCCACAGAAAATCAAAGTACAATTAATACGGTAACTGACTTTTTCCCCACCAGACCAACACACGCGAGCTCACACCCAAGCTCTGAGGGAATGCTAGGTCCCCGATTAAATATTTGTGGTGTGGTGCTTTCCCCTAATCGATACTGCCAGGAAGTATTATTTTAGGGTGAAATGTACAATCTCTTCAAATTGAAACTGTTTAGCACGTGGGTAGGGAAATTTTATCCCCCAAAAAACTCTTCATACTTTGGTCAGAAAGCATTTTCTTCTCCATATTTAATAAAAACTTTTTATTGATTTTTGAAGAAACACATTGTGAATTTAGTGAATACATTTGCTATTAAGTATATATCAATTTATATCATAACCATCCTCACGTCCTCTGGACCAGATGGACTACATTACTATAGGTCAGGAATTTATCTATTATGAGTTCATAAGATTGGTGCTTTTGTTGAAACATGTAAAATGTCCCATCTTCAAACAGGTCACCCAGTTTTTGGGTAGTTGCCCTTTCCCATTCTGTGACATTGGCAGTTTTTGATAATTCTTGAATTTTGGCTGAAACCACAGCAGGAGTTCAGAAGGGTAGGGTTCAGTGGTTTTGATGCATTAGGGGAATTAGTTCTAGCAGTACCTCACTGTGTTTTGTGTTCAGTAACTTCTCGGTCAATGTCATGTGGTCACCTAGATTCCTCTGCTCCAAGAATATGTGCAAATCTGTAAGTAAGGATTGAACAGCATAGGTTATATAGGGATAGGATCTTCTAATGGTATTCTCCACTTTCTTATCAATGGGGTCAGGTGGTCAAGTATCTTCTGAAATAATAGTACACTAAGATGATAAGCCCACCATGAGATTATCGACTTTAACCATTGGAGGGAACTCTTTTGCTAATTTGTTCAAAGACAGGCAGAAACCTCGGAAAATGCCACCTTATTCACAAGAACGCACCAGATAGCCTATGTAAGGGCACATCTTCAGGCTCTAAGTGCTGGAATGCATCAATAAATCATCTTCCTCACCCAAACGACCTTGAAGTGGAAAGTTGAGCTTCTCTCATAAATGGTGAAGCAGTTCAGAGCCCTGAAAGAAACATCCTCTCCTTAATAATCACCCTACAGCTCTGCTGCTGGATCAGTGGGGTCCTGAAGTCTAGGTGCCTTAGCTGGAGGGGTACATGTTCTCTAACTTTGAAGGCTGCTTCCACAGTTTGAATAACTTTGAAGGCTACCGTTTGCTGTAGAGGCGAGACGCCAGAAATCTCATAAGACAGCCTTGCAGCCTCAAAATCTAAAGCTTCCTCCATAGTGGGCACAAACAGCAAGGAAATGTAAGTGTTTATCCCTGGAAAGAAGCCTTGATCCCACGAGGAAAATGCTGAGATCGTAAGCGACTGAAACCTCCAGTGTCGGCCATATAATCTTGAGGCAAACCTCGCGGGAGGCGCTATCTTGGAGACAAGCATGCTTGGACTGGATAAAGGGCGCGCACTATAAAGAGAAATACTAGTATTTAAAAAGAATCCTCCTTGTGACAAAGTGGTTAGGATCTAATTCGATGAAAACAAAGATATCCTAGTGAGTCATGCATCAGGAGGCTGTTTAAATGTGGTCTGCCCACTAGTGCACAGTACCTGTAGCTTTAGAAGAGCTGCTAAAGCAAGCTTATAAAGCACCAAAAAAAGAATATAGTAAACGATATAACTAAATAAATGGTCAATATACTTCCTACTGGAGTCAGCTTAGACACTTCGGCTCAAGACATGGAACAGGAAGTGCCTATGTAAGTTCATCCCCTTTAAGGTACTGCTGACTAAGGCGGCGATGTTGGGGGAATCTTTTGAGGCTGGAGAGGTCATAGAATTCCGTGAACGGGGGAATCGCTCCCTATGTGAGGACTGTTCAGGGAAGACGGACGAGGAGGGTTTCAGAGATGTGTCGGCCCCATTATAGATTCCCTTATATGCATGAGCAAAGGATTCATGTGGTTAATAAAACACCGACTCTCCCATCGCGTGGAGAAATGAGCTAACCTACAGCTTTGGAATGAGTGCACGTGCAGTTACATCACTGTTAATATTTAAGATAATGAGGCTCCGCGAGAGGCCTAACAGTGAGGAGAAACGCAAACTGGGTGACGCATGGCTTCTGCTACATTACTATTTCAGACCTATTTTCAGCGCATTTATTGAAACAATCAGTCTTACATAATGCATTTCTTAGACACATAGTATTAAAAATGAACCAGGCAAAACATCCAAGTGATTCAGTGCATCAGCATGGAAACATTTGTTCGCGATTAAAGACGCACAGTGGAGCACAAGAAGTGATGCAGTGCAACAAATTCGCTCAATGTGGCCACTTTTGGAATTTCCCATGATGTATCGGATTGCAAAAGATGCTTTAGAAAATACCCAATTTTAGACTGACCTGCAGGAACTTTGATGTAAAAACCGGTAGTGCTCCCTATCAGCTCTCACCAGAAGAGTCTACAGATAGCGCCAGTATTCAGGCTCTAACCCTGGTTGCGTGTTTCTATTGTGTCGATAGTCCCTTAGGTGCGCCGCTCCTTCCCTAAGAGATTGTATCTGTATGGCAGACACAGAGACAGCAACACTAGAATCAATAAAAAAGGATACTTTGTGCTTTCAACGAAAACTTACAACAGCCTCCGAAAACAAGTAAAAAGCGCTTTCTTCTTAACCACAGACATTGTTAACTGATTAAAAGGATAGTGAAACCTGCTTACCATTACTCTAACCCTAACTTCATGGAGATGTTTGGTGGTTATAGGGAATTCCTGTTGTATGACTTTCCTAAAGTGTACTTAAGGTGTGTTTAATTACCTATATGTGATTGCTGGCTATGGTTTAAGACTGTAATGCGCGGGTGTGCTTGTATGTACGTGTATGTTGGTATGATATGGCTTTCTTGTTGAATTCCTGTCCTTTTTGCAGGGCAAATAGGAGTTCCTGCTGAGGATGGGCAAGGGGCTGTGTGATCCATCAAACTCCCATGGCAGCCAAACTGATTACATTTCTCACTCTCAGCCCAGATATATTTTCACTTCCCTGCTTTCCATGCAGCTGCCCTCCATCATCTGGGCCGTCATGTGTTGCGACTCATGCGTTGGTCAGCACTCTATGTTTGGAGGATCGCTTCCATTGAATAAGCCATCTTCACTGGAGGCATGAGTGCTCTGGTAGCCATGACAAACTGCATCAGTGTGGTGGCTGGTGGGGAGGGGTGGCGCTAGTGAAGCTGCCAATTTCCTGTGGTGAAGCTCCTGACGTACAGGCCAGCTAGGGAATTACAGAGCATTTTGCATTACACTTATGAGAACTATTCTGTGGCCATTCAATAAGCATAGATGCCTTAACTACAGTGACATACAGCTTCCCAAAAATCCTTTAAATGTTTCTTTCAAGCGAATTCAGTACTCGTTCCGTGGTTGATACCACTTTTATTTGAACCGCGTTTGTCTGTTTTGTGTCTGTTGGCTTCGGGAGAAGGAAGATAAAAAATGGTAGCTATATTTTGACAGCCAAGGTTTAGGGCAAATCAACCATAAGCAAATGGAACCTTTTCAGGAAATGTCAACAGTGAACTTCTGTAACATACTACTATTGTCAAAACCATCTTCCAAGATTTAAAAGATAGTCCAGACATGCTCATTGGTAAATCTGACTCTCTTCTCTAAAGAGATTCACATGCAAAAGTTATTTGTATAAACCATCATCCAAACTCAACATGGTGGAACAACAAATATTTCAGATTTGGGGGATGGGACTTTAGGACAGTAGTATTATCAAATCCATGTTCTAAAATTCAAGAGGTAGTTCAGACATGCTCACTGGGAAAGTTGGTACTCACCTCTAAAGTCGTTCAAATGCAAACCTATTTGTTAAAAAATTCATCCAGACGCAACATGGCCGAACTACAAATATCTCAGAATTGGGGCATGGGACTTTAAAATGTAATCCTCTCTTAAAGTGGAATAGGCCAGTAGCAAAGAGTTAAAGGAATGTACCCGATACCCGATATTGACTTACTAGGGATGTAGAATCCCTGCATGCATTTGTCCTAGATAATTCACAATTCTCTTCCATATTCATGATGAAGCATGCTCCTTGATCATTCACTCTGAGGCCCAGAATGGGCCACCATTCAAGACCCATTATTGCATGACTCATGGACTACCGTGATCATGACACTATGACACACTGATGCTCTATCGAGAGAAGGGCGCGTTTCAATATTAATAATTGTCCCTGGGAAATTCCCCGATAGACTCTCTGAGGGAAGCTGATTTCAGCCCTAGTGATATCCAGCACACCGAAGCGTCATTTGTCAACCATGGGCAAGATCTAACTCTTGAAAATAATTACTCTCCTCTCAAATGTTTCTACTGCTTTCAGAACCTGACAGTCATGAAGTACCTCTCGGTATTGTGGTGCATAGTAAACAAACTGGATTGTGCTGGGAAAAAGCTGCAGATTTAGTGGAACAACCCTAATTTGCCAAATGATAATGGAAAGACATGGGAGCCCTGATGTCATGAAATAATATTTTGCAGCTAGGCCTCTTTCATCCTATTGGTAGTCTCCATGATACAGCTTGCACATCAAAGTATGGAAAAAACATTGAGAACTCCTTTGAGTGGTGAAGAATATTGGTTTTCTGTAAACTAGTTATATGCACGACAGTATCAAATGTATTACCAGCTATGGGTACTTGCATGTACATATAGTGGAGAAGTTCCGAAATTTTGTAAAGAAACTATGGGGATATTAAGGAACTGAAAACACCCAAAATGTCCTAAATTAGAACTGTGGCTATCAACTGTGGTACAGTGGACAAGCAGAATGCAAAGCAAGAAAAGTAGAAAAAAAATGTTACTAGAATATGATTGAAAATACAGGATTTGAGGTTACCATCCTGATGTAACGATCAGGTGTTTATAATTGTTTCAGTTGCTAAAGGTTTTTGTGAGTCCATATTGCAAGTGCCCCCCCCCCTTCTTTTCTTTCCCCATCCACCCCCCACAATGTTTTTTAGGCATATTGCACAGCAGTGTGGGCTGCTGTGAAACATGTCTTAAAGGAAAACAATCATTGGCAAAGGCAATAGGTTTCGCCTCTGGGAGGTCTATGGGCGTTGTCAATGTTTTTTAAGATGTTGCACAGCAGGGTGAGCTGCTGTGTAACATGGCTTACAGTAAATAAAAACAAAACACATTGGCCTGGTCAACGCTGGCCACGTGATAACGCTTTGTTTTTATTTACTTCAGACCATGTTGCATAGCAGCCCGCCCAGCTATGCAACATCTTTAAACAAGCATTGGCATAGCCAATAGGTCTCGCTTTTGGGACCTTATAAGTGATTATCCATTCAACACTTGATGTTGTTTAATGAAGGATATTGTGCTGGATAACTAAACACTTAAAATGTCCCAAAGGCAAATGATTTATGGATTAATTACGTATCCCTTGTTTGTATGCATGCGCTTCGACGCCTCGTCTGGAGTAGTAAGCGCTATATAAATGCAGTTACAATACAATAAAATCCACAACCTTACATTACGCACACGGGTTGCTTAGCTAAATCTCGCTGTCAGGCTTGTAAATTCAGAACCGGATGTGAAGTGCAAGTGACGGGGAAGGGGGCGGGGATAGACAATGTAAACACCCATAGTGTACTACATTTGACGAGAGCAAAACACCTCTGACTTACCTATACACACATAAATTTACAGCCAAATTCAACCAGCCACAAGCAGCGCACCGAGCAGTGCACCAATCAGAGCTAGCCCAGTAAGGAGGGTCTGGGACAGAGTTTTTTTTAAGGTGGTGTATAAAAGGATAATATTTTTCTGAATATTCTTTTCTTATCTTTATGCGTGTACCATACAGAATGATTCCCTGATGCCTCTGGAATCGACAAATCCAGGCCATGCAATTAGGCTAACATATACATAAAGTATGCAAGAGTCTACAGGAAGGTTCAGTACACACCAGAATACATTTTTGGGGGGAGTTTTTCATAGCACGAATTGTGTTGGACATTGGGACGCTTTTCATGAACACCGGTTACATTACACAAGGTCGGAGTTTTCTTTCAGGCACAAAGATATTAAATAACTTGCCCAAAATCACAGGATGTTGAACAAGCGCTAGGAATGGAACTCGGTTACCCAGGTCCAAAGTCGGCAGCTTTGGCCCGTATGCCATAACTCTTCCCTACACTTATATTTCAAATTGAATAAAACCTTTTTGGGTATAACAAAAGCCCTCCATAACAAAAGCCCGCCATAGTAAATATAATTGCCGATAAATGTGTGTATGGAAATCGAAACGATTGTACTTTGACACTTGTGCACTCTATGGTCTGTGGCAACCATAGAGCTCTACATTGGCGGCAGTGGACTGTTCTACGTGTCACTGCTCGATGTGTGTACTGGAAGGCAGTTCAAAGGCGGAGAGTGTTGGGGTGCTCCTGTTTGTGAACGGGAAACCCATTAAAAGTGGATTGTGTGGGTGATGCTATTCTATGCACGGAAAGCCAACAAAGGAGGACTGTGGTCGGTCGGTCCTGCTACTTTGTGCACGGAAGTCCATGAAGAGTGGACTGTGGTTGGTTGGTATTGCTACTCTGTGCATGCGTAGTCCATTAAAGGTGGACTGAGGTGGGTGATGCTATTCTATGCATGGAAGTCCATGAAGACTGGACTGTGGTTGGTCGGTCTTCCTACTCTGTGCATGCGAAGTCCATTAAAGGTGGACTGAGGTGGGTGATCCTATTCCGTACACAGAGGTCTACTACAGGTGGACTGTGGTTGGTTGGTTCTGCTACTCTGTGCATGCGAAGTCCATCAAAGCTGCTACATGATTCCTTTCCATCAGCGGCTCACCTTCAATACACGTTCTTTCCGAATCCCGGCCCTCCCCCTGACTCAACGCTGATCGCCCCCTTCTTCTATTCCGCACTTGGAAAATATCAGGCCGGTGTTTTGGTGGTAGCGCCTCGAAGTCTAGAGTGCCTCCTCGTGCCCACAGGATTCTAATGTTCTAGACAGTGTAAGTTCACAAGAAAACATTTTCTCCACACTCAAAATCTCAAACACTAGTTCTCTGACATGTTTTGAAACTTGTGAGCACAAGCATTCAAGGAGGTCTGCGCCTATGCGTGCGATGCGATCTTTAAATATCACGTTTTGCACTTTTATGTGAGCCGCAGAAATGTTCCCTGGTGAGCGTTCCATGTGACTAATTACAAATGGTTTCTAATGGGTCCAATTAAGAGTCTAGAGAACCGAAGCGCTTCCCTTCTGAAATAAAACACGGGCTGACATCAGAAACAGTTTCACAGCAGAATCAACCGGAATATTTACCGTGGTCGCTCAATAGATACTCCTAACCCCTATGACACGGCGTGGAAACCACCTGTAACTGGTCAACTGGATTTATCACATTCTATGACACGAATAGACCAGTTGAGAACGGCTGCCATAAATTGCAGGCGTATTGCTTTTCGTACATCATCATACAAAAGGCACACCGATAGTGGACACTAAACTGCAACTGTTTCAGGGACTCCCAACATGTTTCCAAGTTGTCTGCAAACTCACAGGGGTTGGTTTCAGACTATTATTGAAATAAAATAAAATTGTTGCTTGTAGACGAGTTTTAAAGCTGTGTTTACACGTATTATCCCTGTCTGAACTCCTAGTCCCTGCCCCCATGTGCAACGCAGCGACACAAATTCGGAAACACAGGGGACACAAAAGGGCTTTTAAAAAGTGTCGCATGGCGGGCGGGTTTATTTCCAAGTCAGAAAGCGTCAAGTCTCAGTATAAGGAATTACGCCATACCCGGCTCTTCTCCTTAGAGTACAGGGAGCTGGAATGTTGTGTACGTTTTTTTTATTATTAACTTTACCTCACAATTGGTAAACATAAGTTTAGTCCACCAGCCCATCAACCCGTGTAGGCAAACCAGAGTTTAAAATATATCACAAATAGTGAAAGTGTTTATATATTTCTATATGGATCAACATTATATTTTTTAGCATAAATGTGTTTTATTTAAGACAACAAGTTATTGTGTGCTGTTCTTGAGTTTTCTCCTTGGTATATTTTTTACTTTGCTGTGGTAAAAATGTTAATGCGTGGTTCCCCGTGCTCGGTGCCGTTGTCGCCTCAGCTACTTTTGTTCTTGTGCTTGTGGTGAGTTTACTGACCTACATCTGCTGCCGGGTCATCGCATACCCTCTGAAGCACGCAGCTTCAGGGCTCTTTAAATATACCGTTTGAGTCTCTTTTTTAGCCTGCACGTGGGCGCATCATAAAACTAATGCGCGAGTGGTTCCCCCCATTTAATGAGCGTAAAATGCAGCCGTATCCTTTAGTACATGTATGAACCTTTCATTATTTATTTTTTAAGGAGCTCTCAAGATTCCAGGTTCCACGCGCGAGTAGCTCATACAAAGCAGGGGTGCAATCTGGACTGGCCGCAAAAGTGATCACACGCTGGAAGAAAATGAAACTGAGCAGCCGTGCGGCCGCGAAAGTGATCTCGTCCTGTAAGGGTGCCGCGAGCTATGCGATGTGCGCGCACCATGACGAGAGAGGAAAGCCAGATGGCACCTCTACATTGTGCATGTAACCGCATGCTCTATGCCACCTCAGAAGCTGTGGTCGCAAATGCCCACTCACTAAATGTCTCGCCAGTGCATCGCATGCGCTGGCTCAGGCGAGACCTAAAAACATTGATAATGTCAAAAGGTCTCGCATTTTTCATCTTCCTGCATCATAGTGCTTTTTTTTTATAGATGCTGCTCTAAAACATGGCTAAAAGTCATTGGCAAAGCCAATAGCTCTCAGATAGGCGAAACCAATTGGTTTTGCCAATGGATGTTTTTATTGAGTAGGGAACTCTGATGTTAATTGCCTGTATGAAACCGCAATTCATTTTTTAGAAATGTTCATCCCTGGCGTTCTGCTCTCTCCTCATGCCACCAAAGCGGTTCACACAGCATGGGGAGATGGAGATGTGGGAGTTGGAGGCCATTTGGCATTTCATGTCAGCATAGTGACAATCCCTGCTCTACTGATCAGGTCAGATAAGGGAAGCTCTCTGACAATAAAAAATAATTATCTCCTGGCATGGTGTTTGTTTTCTTAACTTGTTCCTTAGAAATGCTGTCCTATAGCAGCGCTGCAGCTGAAGAAAACTAACCCCTCTGTGAGAGTTTCTTTTGTTGTATTTCTTGCAGTGTCCTTCTTAAATATCACGAGCATCACGACACACAAACAATATCCCAGAGATTTTGCTAATCGCAGAATTGCAAAAGCTGGTAGGCCTGACTAAAGGACCTTTGAGGGTTTATCATTTCTAGAACTGTGAGGCAACACTTTGAGGTTGCTAATGCCAGAAATTCTTTCTGTATCGAATCTATTTTCACTGCAGGCTGAGGTTTTTAAATACTTCTTAGCAAGCTTGAGATATTATCTAATGATATTAATAGTTCCACCCGTGCCAGTAGCTCTCCAATACAGGCACATGCTGTCAGCACGCCCGTATGTTCAGAACTTATCGGTGTAATCCAACTAACAGAGACAAAGATCACTTTCCTTTTTTAGGTCTCGCCTGACCCAGCGCATGCGCTGGTCTGGCGAGACTTTTTGAGAGGGCTCCAAAAAGTGCTACCAGGCCAGCCTAGACCTACAGTGCATGTGCGCGGCCGGGCGCACCGCGCTTGACGCGAGTACTTTCAGTGCCGAACGGCCGCTTTGATGTTTGATCGCGATCACTTTCACGGCTGCACAGCCGCTTGGCATAGCTAATAGGTCTTGCTTTTGGGACCTTATAAGTATTTAGTTATGCAACTGTTGCATGGCTAAACACTTATAAGGTCCCAAAGGCGAGACCTATTGGCTATGCCAATGCTTGTTATATTTGATGACTTGACCCGATGGTCGTCCACACCTACAGGTTTCCCACATTTGAAGTTGGCCTTCGTTTCTAATAAGATCAATACTTTATGTGAATCCCAGACAATGAGTACAACCTTGACACCACCTAACCTTTCAAGCCACTTGAGATCTTATTACCCTCCTGGCAATATTGCTTCTGACAAGGTGATGATTATGTGAATACTACATCTCTCCATTAGACGAAGTAAACCAAAGGCTGACGGTCCCAGTACTCTGCTACTTGTATTATTTCACATTTACACCAGACCAGATCTGAAGCTCCCTGCTGCGGCTGCATTTTTCCCAGTTGTATGCTGATGAGCATAAATATATTGCATGAAATGGCCGCAGTGCGGTAGTACTCCACTTTCGCAGACTTGAAGGGATCTGAAGAGTTGGATGTCTCTCCCCATCCCTAACTTGACTACATCTCAATGAGCATTTGATCACCTTTATTAACTCTCTTCTCACTTCCTGAGACATTAAGGATATTTGAATGGGAGCCAAAACTTGATTCTGGCCAAAGATTAGACTCTGCCATCTTGCTGTGTATGCCACTCTGCAAAGGCACCAGCCATCGGGCACTGCAGGATGTGCCAAGGGTGTGTTCACTATCTGTAGGTGAGACCAGCTTCCTATGGAGCGCATAGTCCTTTAAAAACACCAAGAATTCCAGAGGCACTGCTCTTTAATACTTACTGGAGAAGATTGACACTACTTAAGCGAAATGCCAACGCGCTTCTCGCAATCCTGACACTGAAATGTGTGATATGGGAGCTCTCGAGTCTAGAATCCATTAGTGTACACACATCCCTTCAGTAAACAGTTCAATTTCAGATTCAGGGGTTTCAAAATCCCATCTTTGTAAATACATTTTATAAGGGCCTCTACATTTCTTCTGTTCTGTGTCAGATTAATGTGTAAAAGTCCGAATAGTTTAGATTTCAAATGTTTTCAGTATCCAAGCCTGTAAAATAAAAGCTTCTAGATAGCCCTCTCTTTCGAAACCATAAGATACTTGCCAGAGACGTGCCTCTCTTCTCCAAGAGATTCGAGCCTGAATCACTGTCCTGACGCCGGGTGTAAGCTGCCCTGAAATGCTCATTGCTGTGAGGAAGTCCTCAGAAGCCTTGGGTGAGGAGCTCAGTCTGACATCTGTGGACCAACCATCTGGGTGCCTGAGAGCAATCCTGCTGTTATTTCCACACGCTCTCATAAAACATCTGTTCACTGTTTTGGTTACCTTTGTTCATCGTTGTTTAATCATGTATTAATATTATCTTTCATTTATGAGCTAAATAAAAAGGCATGCACAGATGACCCGACCTGTAGCTTTCCGCCTAGAGGGGTGCACTTCAGAACCAACATAACACAGAGTTAGTGACAAAGGGAAGAGAACACAAAAGTTGTTCAGATGAAACTGCTCTCCACGTGTGCTCTATACATCAGACTCCCTGAGGCGGAATCTCGCGAGATTTCAGCAAATGAGGCCATGGGTTTTCCATTCAGGAAGACTGGCCATTAAAGATCATCACGTTTATGCAAATAACCTTACATGGGCCTGTGCTGACATGGTCTAATGTTACCCTCCTTTGAGAGTGCCTGGGCACCTCAGCTGAGTGAATAGTGGCGCTGTAGATACAAATCAGACAGAAGCTGAACTATCTCGGCCAGATCACCAGAAATAAAGAACTCCGTGCAGTGTTCACCGGAGGAGATTTCTGATCTGCTACTTTTTAGGATGTCATTAATTGAGGATGGTGCAAGCAGTATTTAGGATCTAGACAGCTATAGATGCTCTGAGACTTGTTTATCGTAATATGAAGATTTAACTCACACAGAAGGAAGGGTGTGAGGCGAGTGAAGGTTAATACAAGAAAGGGCTTGCTCACTATCAACTGTACAGCAAAAGTTTAGCCAGAGAGCTGACATTGGGTCTATCAACCAAGCAGGTCGTCAGACAAACAATCGAGTTGTAAATATTGGTAGACAGAAATATCTGAATAAAAAAAATTGTTGTGCAGAATATCCTGGAAAAGGATATAGAGCACCTCTCAATTAATCATGGTTCGAAGGCCACCACAAACTAATGTGAAATGCAGGCTGGAGATGGCCTAGCTCACAGCAGAGTGGTATGCCTCAGGCGGCACTGCCTTTCACTGAACCAGGTCTGGGCTGCCTTTTTCTTTCATCTGGCATTTCTCTGCTAGGCTGGAGCCTTTGGAGGCCGGTGTTTGGGACAGAGGGTGCTGCTGGTGCCTCTGTCCCTTTCTCCAGCTTTCTCAGAAAATTGGAGCAGCGACATGGGGGGTTTCAGGAAAGAGAGGGGAAAGAAGCGAGAGGCAGAAGAAGAGAGAAATGAGGGAGTGAGGTGGAAGGGAACAGGACTGTGTTGACCATTTTTACCAGGGATACTTTTGGGTCCTAATCCAGTCCTGCTCTGAACAAGGACATTGCTTCCACTGACTCAGAACAGGGCCTTAGATGCACTCTGCTCCTGCCCATTTGACTGTTGTGCCCCATCTATAATCAGGCATAGGACAGAAGCAGTGCTTAATTTGAGCCAGTGGTTTCTGGAGCTCCTCACCAGCACTTAATTGTCAACATCTGCGCTTGACAGTCTGCCACAAGGTGGCACTGTCTGGCTAATTTAACGATGATCACAACAACAGTTAATAATCCTACCTACATTAAAAATTAATATTAAATGCCACCCAAGCCATTCTTAAAGCTTTGGGGGCCTGAAATAGTCCGAATTGTCACGCTTGTAGGAGTGTGATAGTTAGTAGTTGTGTTGTTACTATCATTTGCAGTATAGCAAGGGCAATGTGTGGAGCGAGCTGCAGTGGCCTCCTGACAAGAGCCCTGGCACTTATTCATTTTGACAAATTAAGCACTGGACAGACGCCAGCACCAAGGGTAGGCACAATTCACCCCTACTTTTTGAAAGTCAGGTACATGTAATTTTGCCTATATCATTTCAATATTAAATAGGATTGTGTAGGATCGTCATGGTCAAGTCAGGACATGACAAGCATTACAATGTAATTGGAAAATGCAGGCACACATACACGCAACATACATGTCCATATATAGTCTCACACACACACACACACCAGAACGAGTGACCTACTTAGATTTACTAAAACATTCTTGAAATTGAGAACAGAAAATCAAACGAGGATTAGCAGATGCATGTTTACCCAACAAAATGTGTTTTTGATTATAAATATGATTGGTCAGAAGGAGACTGACATTTTCCCATTTTGTGTAGATCAATGAAGGGGGGGGGCATTGGAGCTAGTTTTGCATTTTCAGGTTTAACCATTGTTAATGAGCACTTAAAACTGTAAACACATCTACAAAATGATAGCTTGCATCAAATGATATGCTGACTTGGTGTATTATTTTTGGCAGTCGATTTTAACAGGTACAGACAGAGTGAGAGACAATGTCTACATGGTTCTCAGTATATAATCCCTTAGGCATTCCCAATGTGTTATACTTCATCTGCAATTATAAAGAATAAAACACATAGAATGTAAAATGTACACGTTCTTTCGTTATAATTTATCAATGCAATATTTTATATTTCACAAAGATACAATTGTTTTTGAAAGCAGAAATCCTGCTTGACTTAGTTTAATCTGTTGCCTTCAGTTCTGACAAGTTTGCTTTGCTCTTTGCTTATTTAGTTTATTTTTGTTAATGTCAAACAACCTATGTTTAAATACAAAAGGCAGTGCAATGAAGATTCCGTGTGTTAATAGATAGATAGATAGATAGTTAGATAGATAGATAGATAGATAGATAGATAGATAGATAGATAGATAGATAGATAGATAGATAGATAATTGCAGTGAGTAACACGAGGGCACACATTTATTAAACAGCTGTGCCAGTTGACAGCAATGCATAGTGGCACATGGTATTAAGTTTACAGCTCAAATTTGAGTAACAACAACTTAATCAGGATGGCACTTCCCGAGGAGGCCAATCCTCTGCAGTGTTCACTCCACTTTATCATTCTGGTGTGTTTCGACCTCTGCAGTGGCCGAGGACCTCTGACCAAGTCTCAAAAACCCAGGCTCTGATTAAAAGAACACTCTTTGGTAAATCAACTGTATACACACCAGTTTTTTTGCAGTTGTACAAAGTTGAAAATATGGAGGGAAGGAAAAACATTTCCCTCTGCCACCTTGGAATATAGCGTGTTTTTAGGTCAAGCCTGGGCAGCGCATACGCTGCTCTGCGAGGCATGCTGTATTCAGGTAGGGACTTGAAGCTCCTCCCACTCTCCAGCTTGTGTAATTGTTCTTTATAAACTGTGGATTTTCATTGGTCTATAGGCTTAGTATTCCCTCCTTAGTACTGCCTTGTCCAGTCTTGTAACCTCCTATAAGGACTGGCCCACTTACTTGTGTTGTTACTCGTTAGGCTTTAATTACAGCCTCCGAGCACTATTTCTTTAAATGGTTTTCACATGCCTGCAGTTGTAGGCAAGACGCGCACTCTCCTAATGATTTATTATTATTATTTATTTAATATCACAGCATGCCACAGTGGTGGCCGCGCCTTTGTTTTATTTGCGGCTGCCGATCGCAGCTGCATGTTTTTTTCCCTTTTTGTTTAGAAGCGCCCCATGCTGCGCTTTCACATTAATAGAGGCCACGCCCCTTTCTTTAGACATGGCTCGTCTAAAGAAAGGGGCGTGGCCTCTATTAGCATGAAACCACGGCATGGGTGCATTTATCCAAAAAAGTATTTGCAATGCAATAGGTCTCGCATTTGCTAAAGTTTGAGCTATTGTCAATTACAATGCCAAAAGCTCAAACTCTCGTAAATGCGAGATCTATTGAATTGCAAATGCTTGTTAGGAAGTGCATCCTTGTTGTCTACCCTGTTGCAAGCATAATAACATGGTTAGCACTTTTAATTGGCATATTTTTATAAGAACGTGGTATCTAAATAAAACCTGCCGCGAGGCAATCAAGCAGTACAAGCTCTTTGTTATGATTCTGATTTTGCTGGCCTGTATGCATCTCTTTTTTGAACTATTGGAAATAAACTTTCTAAGCACGACTGCGGTGATTCGTATTCCTGGATTTTTCATGCCTGGGGCTGGCAGAGCCAGCGGTTCCCACTTCAAAGGAAGATCTCACAATAGGCTAGCAGGGGTGGAAGAGGAAACCCTCAGGCCTGTAAGGCCACATCGGACTCTGAATGGGCCCTGGAACACTTCCCTCCTTTGCGTTTGGGTACCAGCAGCAGACTGCCGGAGCCAGGCATCTCACTGGACTGAAACAGGAGGGGGCTGGAGGCAGACATGTCCTTGGTACTTGACAGTAGTAACTGAGCTGGCCTTCGATGATTTGGTGGAAGTGGCTATGAGGCAGCATTTTTCCTAAAACCACACCCCTAGAACCTGGACTGGGTCACGTTGCTGCACAATATTGGGATTGAGAAAGGCTGGGATCTTTAATTATATCAAGTTAGTGCTTACCACCACTAGTCAAGTGGTTTAACTTTTAAAGTGCCCCGATTGGCCCACTTTCAGCAGAAAGCTGGTATTCCCATTTCTAATTTTACTCAATTCGGCCACCTGTAAAATCATCAGTAGTAGAGTATTTGGCATTTTAATTCTAGAACATGTGGTCATGCCTGCCTGGTATAACGACCAAGAAATGCAGTCCTGAATGCCAGCCAACACACCTCTACCATGGCTTCTGGCTTCAGACCATAGATGGCCCTCCCACTGTTCTGAGCTGACGTTGAGCGCCGCACAGGTCTGAGCTGACGTTGAGGGCCCCATGATTTTGAGCTGCATTGAGGGCCGCATGGGTCTGATATGACGTTGAGGGCCCCATGATTTTGAGCTGCATTGAGGGCCGCATGGGTCTGATATGACGTTGAGGGCCCATGATTTTCAGCTGGCATTGAGGGCCGCATGGGTCTGATATGACGTTGAGGGCCCCATGATTTTGAGCTGGCATTGAGGGCCGCATGGGTCTGATATGACGTTGAGGGCCCCATGATTTTGAGCTGGCATTGAGGGCCGCATGGGTCTGATATGACGTTGAGGTCCCCATTATTTTGAGCTGGCATTGAGGGCCGCACGGGTCTGATATTACGTTGAGGACTACATGATTTTGAGCTGGCATTGAGGGCCGTACGGGTCTGATATGACATTGAGGGCCCCAAGTTTTCAACTGACGTAGAGGGCTACACAGTTCTGAGCTGGTGTAGAGAGACGCATGGTTATCAGCTGATGTAGAGGGCCACCCGTTTATCAGCTGATGTAGAGGGCCACCCGGTTATCAGCTGATTTAGAGGGCCACCCAGTTATCAGCTGATGTAGAGGGCCACGCTGTTATCAGCTGATGTAGAGGGCCACGCGGTTCTGAGCTGATGTAGAGGGCCACACGGTTCTGAGCTGATGTAGAGGGCAACATGGTTCTGAGCTGATGTAGAAGGCACCAAGGTTGGGCAGGGGTCTCTTACCAACCCTCTGCATCTCCTCTTGGAGATAATGAATGTTATTTTACTGGGCCACCTATGCAGGTGCATCTCAGCTGCACTTTGGCAAATGCCATCCATAGTGGTAAAAATGTCCCACACATTTGGTATTGCAGCAGGGACTGGAACACCAATGACCAGATTACAGGACATTGCACTGGTGCGGTGCAATGTGGCACCGATATCTGCACCAGCCAACGAACACCGTAACCACATTGCACCAATCAGCCAGTGCAAACAAAAGCACTTTTATCAGTTGCTGCAAATAACTTTTTTTACCAGTGTTTTGGTGCAAATGTTGGGGCAGATCTACAAGGAAGTGCTGCAGCGTGGTCCCGCAAGCTCTGTGCCTGTGCCATGCTGCGACACATCCGAAGCACAGGGATGTGACATATTTACAAGAATATTTCGCATCTCTGTGCTTCCCCCTGCGCTGGCACACATACTGCAGCCATGCGCTGGCGCAGGCACCCTTGCACCATCCACGGAACGCACCTTCAATGCAAAGTGTTGCGTGTGAAGTGGCTGTATTTACAAGGAAAGGAAAAGTCACGCAGGGTGGCTTTCCCTGTTCTTGTAAATATGGAGGAGCCCCCTGCGCCACCAGTATGTAATGAAAAGTGACGTTCTGGTGGCGCAGGGGGCTTGTAAATCTGCCCCATAATATTTACACTAATTTAGTTTTGCAAATCCTAGTGCAAATTGAAATAATTTCAGGACAAAATATATGCATGCCATCCTTAGAGATAATACTTTGATGAGCTCATGGACAGCAAGACGTATTTTCTTTTGATTTTAGCTTTTTTAATAGCACATTTGAAATGTGCAATACTCTGGTTTGTGCGAATAACATCTGTTACCATGCATGCTAAAACAACGCGTGCCTTAACAACGCAGTCAATAACACGACTGTGTCATTACCACGAGTTCCATTACAACGCAAGCCATTACAACGACTTGCTCTAGGGAAGCGCTGGACTTTAGAATAGTTTAAATTACTATTCCAACTCGAGTTGGTGTATCAGTAGGGAAGGTGTTGGAGTTAAAATCAAACAACAGTCCAACAACGCATTCCCTAAAGCAAGTGGTTGTAATGACTTGCGTTGTAATGGAACTCGTGGTAATGTCGCAGTTGTGGTACTGACTGCGTTGTAAAGTCATTACATTGTAATGCCTGCGTTGTAATAGATGTTTCCCGGTTTGTGCAGCTTATTCTTTATTTACTGTTTGTGCTGCATGAGCAACTCTTCCTTTACACTCCCTTCAATGACTAATGAAAAACATTTCTGTTTTTTGTTGGAATGTAACCACTAAAAACACTATAAATGATCAGCTTGATTTTACAAGTGCGTAATACCATAGGCTTCTAAGCGCGCCTCATTTTGCTGGATAAATGAGCTGAGATGCAAGAAGGGAATGGTCAGGCTCACTGATGTGATAGACTGGCAATGTTTAAAACGCCCTGGCTATAACCCAGATCAGGCCACAGTTATGAGTGCAGTCCGTAACCTGGATCTACCGCTCTCATGGAGATGCTCAATGGCCTATGCAGGTACCTTTGAAAGAGGGGCGGTGCTGGGCCGCAGCCAATCACACGTGCTGGCTGGCTAGTCCTTCTTCCCTTTTCACCTGGTTCAGTCAGGTTCTGCCTAAGAGAGTTGAGTGCTGTGGAGCACCTCTGTGCACGGCTACTTGGGTCTTTATGTATGTCGCTTGGGTTTCACCCAGGACATATGAAAACACATGACAAATATGATCGATAATCATTCTTATAATGCACACCTCAAAAGTATATGTCATTGTTTTGGCTCCAAAATGCTTTAGCTCTGCTTCTATGAGCTTTCATCAGTTATCGATAATCTACAATGAAATAGCTACATTTAGCCCATTCCAAAGCTTTCCCAAATATGACTGATAAGGGATGGCCATTGTGATTATGCACTGGGTCAGGAATAAGATGCAGGTTTGGCTAGAAGGGCTGGGGCAAACCTAGTCATGTGAACTTGTATGACGCGTCCTGACCCATTAGTCATTTCTAGAGTCCAATCAGCCTCGGCTTCAAGAGTCAATGTCAGTGAGATGCTCCAGAGCTCCACCCAGACTTGGCTTTTAATGCATTTTTTGTAGGCTTTCTATGATGATGTCATGCATCAGCAGGCTGCATTATGCCAACGTGGGCTAGCTGGTAAGGTAGCTGAGCGAGTTAAGCACTTGCCGCTGTGTATAATCTGCTTGTCATAGGTTTGAATGCTGGCAGGGCCTAGACTGGAATTTTCATTAACGATAGTTAAAAAACGTAGTAACTAGTGCTTTAGGAAAGTATATTATTATTAGTAGTGGTAGTAATAATAATAGTAATTATATAAACAATACCAACAACTATAATAACGATAATAATAATATTCTGCCATTTGATGCGCTACGTTTGCTGGGATTACATTGCAGCGGGCAGAAGTCATGTAGAAAGACCTTTACTGTCCATCCTGCCATCCATTGTTTGGTCAGCCTCCAGCTTACTCCATTTCTTCACCAGCTCTGCCACCACCACCACCGCCCAGTGCCCACAGCATCACAAGCAGACAGTCGCTGCGGGGCGGCTGCCCGACCTAGTGCGGCATGGATACTGGCAGTTTTGGGACCATGCTGCAGGTGCCAATTGTGGCTCAGCCCCCACCGGCTGGCCTGACCCAAGGGCACCTGCGGCAGCAGACGGCACAGCAGCAAGGGTGCCATGCAGCAACCATGCACGTGGCTCATCTTGTCAGGCGCTGATTCAGAGTGCCTACCGCACGTTCCGCCAGGAAAGAACTACGAGGCCCAGAATCCTCGGCGGTATGGAGGCGGGGCGGAGACCATTGAAATACGCGTCGCGGGAGCCAATCACGGCGCGTAATACTGGATTGAGAAGCACATTGGAGGATACCCGTTACCGAGACAAGACGGCGCATGAGTCCGCGTCTGAGGCTTCTGGAAGAGAGCGGTATCTGGGTCGTGCTGCAAAACACCGCCACCTGACTCCCGGGAAGGAGTGTTGGGTTCCGAATCAAGGAACTCCCCCAGCGGGGCGCTGCAGTAAGCGTCGCCGCGTTCGAAGAGCACCTGACTCCCGAGAAGGAGTGTTGGGTTCCGAATCAAGGAACTCCCCCAGCGGGGCGCTGCAGTAAGCGTCGCCGCGTTCAAAGAGCACCTGACTCCCGAGAAGGTGTGTTGGGTTCGCAATCAAGGAACTCCCCCAGCGGGGCGCTGAGGGAAGCGTCGCCGCGTTCGAGGAACACCGGACTCTCACAGGTTTCGGAGAGAGACATTCCTCAGAGCGAGAGACTACGCGACATCTGGCAAGTAGCGCTTACTCGCGAGAGAGCGTAAAGACTTTTCCGTATTCGTTTGAGGGTGACTATGCGATAAGCTGTATGAAAAGTTAATACGAGACTTTGGGCAAAGAGGCTCCCTGGAACCGGGAAGAGGAATAACATTATTTAGGGGAGCGAAGTAGTAATCTCTTTCTTAGCATTCCGGTCTTTTGCTCCCTGGAACTCTGTGCAAGACTATTGTTTGGGAACCACAACAACAGGGAAGGGATCTTCCCGATGCATGGAGGGATGTGGGTTAGTACTTAGGAAAAGAGGGCAACAGAAACCCTAAGGAGAATGAAGATAGTTTGGAATTTGGAGAGGGTGTGTCCTCTCGGGGTGAGTGATCGCTGTGAGTGAAACAGAGTGTGTGAGGTGTCACAATACATTTAGTAAGACCTTATGAGAGTAGGCTGTTATTGTGTTTAACTCTTCAGTTGTTTTCCGTTTTACTTTCTTTCTTAACTATCCTCTCAGGTCTTCATCCCTGTCCCTCGCCTGATTGTTCTGGTACTCTGTGTATATATAATCAGAGCCGGAAACGTCGGGAGGTGGAACCCTTTGCCTCACTCGAAGCCCCAGGAACGAAGGCGGTCGTGACAGAATTACGCGCCCACGAATAAAAATCCTTGGGTTCCGAGTGACGCACACACATGGCCTCCTTAGACGATGTATTACAGGCTCTCCTGGCGGTACAGCAGGAATTGGCTGCATCAAAGGCAGAAACGGCCGCACTAAGAGACAGGGTGGACAGACAGGGTAGGAATCCCTTTGACGCCACACCGTCTTCTTCATCTCCTATACAGGTGAATGTGTCTCCTCCCATACCTTTAGCTAGCCCAGAAAGGTTTTCGGGTGATCCCCTCAAGATACAAACCTTTCTGACACAAATAGCCCTGCACTTTTCCTGCAAACCAGCGTTGTTTCCTTCTAACCATTCGAGGGTGGCCTTTGCGATCTCATATATGACAGGGGACGCGGCCAATTGGGCCGTACCCTTGGTCAAATATGACGATCCCTTACTGTCAGACTGGAATGCCTTTCGAACAGAGTTTGAGCGGGTTTTCGATCAAAGGGCCACCACCTTCTCGGCGGATCGAGAACTGTTGGGACTACGACAGGGGAAACAGGACCTGGTGTCGTATCTGACTCAATTCAACCGTCTAGTGGCTGAAACCGCATGGCCCGAGGATAAAAGAATGTCCCTCTATTATCAGGGGTTAAAAGATGACATGAAAGACGTATTGGCCCAAATCGATCCGCAGCCCTCTACTTGTACCGATTTGATGAATCTTACGTTGAGACTAGACCATAGATTATCCGAACGAAAGGGAGAGAGGGTGTATGCCCATGTTGATAAAGCCGAGAGGGGGCCAAAACACCCAGTGGCCTCGGAGGGTCAGGCAGAGCCCATGGAAGTGGGAGCGATTAGGGCCCCTTTATCCAGGGTCGAAAGAGAAAGCCGCAGGAGTGCAGGGTTATGCATGTACTGCGGCAAGAAAGGCCACTACGTAAGGGATTGCCCAGTTAAACCCAAAAAAGGAGGGTATGCAGGGGTGAGGAAAGTGGCGGTAACCACGTTGCAGGCCTCCCTTCCCGATCTTACGAGTGTGGAAGAAGGTGACAAGGCTCGGACGTTACAGCTGCCATCTTTAGCGATCATAGATTCTATAGCGTCAGAATCCCACGTCATCTTAATCATGCATTTACACGTAGGAACAGCGGAACATGAAGTCAAAGTGATGATTGATTCAGGGGCCACTGGGAACTTTGTGAACAACGGGTTGGTGCGGCGGTTGGGATTACGGCGTCTCCCGAGACCTAGTCCAGAAAGGGTTTGGGCAGTAGATGGGAAACCCCTGATATCAGGACCCATCACAGAGGTCACGGAGTCCTTGACGCTGTCCAAAACTGGACCACTGGGGGATCATGTGGAGGAAATAGCCTTCAACATTATAGAGGCCCCGCAGTATGAATTGATTTTGGGCATGCCATGGTTAACCACCCATAATCCAGCAATAGATTGGAAAAGAAAAACGGTAGAATTTGACACCGAGTATTGCATAAGGGAATGCGCTAACACTCACCGAACCCACATTCTGGCGCTCACCCACGGGTATCATATACTCACGGCGGCAGAGAAAGAAACGGTCCTCCCCGCAGTATATGGGAAATATACGGATGTTTTCAGCGAGAGTAAGGCGGAAGTCTTGCCCCCGCATCGGGAATATGATTGTCAGATTGACTTGATCCCTGGGGCAATAATGCCATCGTGTCGAGTGTATGCTTTGTCCGACTCAGAGACAGATCATCTGCGACAATACTTGGAACACTATGTAGACATAGGGTTCATCAGGCCTTCCCGGTCTCCTGCCACGTCGCCCCTGTTCTTTATCAAAAAAGCCAATGGCGATCTGAGGACGTGCATTGACTATCGCGTTTTGAATAAAAACACCGTGAGGAATCGATACCCTCTTCCACTCATCCCTGTCTTGCTGGACCAGGTGAAAGAGGCCACCATTTACACTCGATTGGATTTGAGAGGGGCTTATCACCTGGTTCGGATAAGGGAGGGTGATGAGTGGAAGACGGCGTTTAAAACGTGGTATGGCCTTTTCGAGTATAGGGTAATGCCGTTTGGACTGTGTAACGCCCCGGCGGCGTTTCAATTCTTTCTGGATGATGTGCTCAAGGAGTATATAGATAAAACAACTGCAGTATACATTGATGATATCCTCATTTACTCCAAGGATCCTAGCCTACACCACACTCATGTGTCACAAATCCTCCAAAAGTTGAGAGAAAACAATTTGCTTTGCAAGTTGTGCAAATGTGAATTCGATGTGGAGAGAGTGGAGTTCCTGGGGGTGGTCTTAAGCCCGGCAGGGTTAAGTATGGCGGAGAGGAAAGTGGTAGCAGTGCAAGAGTGGCCCATCCCAAGAACCGTGAGAGACGTCCAATGTTTTCTTGGGTTCTCTAATTATTACCGGAGATTTATTTCTCACTTTTCCCAACTTGTCTCTCCTCTTACTCGTCTGCTACGAAAAGGACACCCCTTTTCATGGACTCCAGAAGCAATGCATGCGTTCAGCGAGTTAAAACAAGCCTTCACTACTGCCCCGATCCTGCAGCATCCCCGCTCCGACGCTCCGTTCATCGTGGAAGCGGATGCGTCCGATATTGCGGTGGGAGCGGTACTCTCGCAGCGAGAGGCACAGACCGCACAATTGCATCCCATCGCCTTCCTCTCTAGGAAATTGTCCCCGGCTGAAGCAAACTACACAATTGCAGAAAAGGAGTTGCTAGCGGTTCGGAGGGCGTTTCATGAGTGGAGATACTATCTGTGGGGAGCACGACATCCGATAACGGTGTATACCGACCACAAAAACCTACAATACCTAAAAACGGCCCGACATCTTACGCAAAGACAGATGCGGTGGATGCTGTTTTTCGCAGGATTTGACTTTGTTATCACTTTTCGTCCAGGGTCGGAAAACAGGAAGGCTGACTCGCTATCCCGGCAGGGGGGAGAGCCCTTGTCTCTCAGAGAGGTCAACGAGTCAATCATCGCCCCGGAAAAAGTAATCTGCGTGGTCCGGGCGGAGACGTTTCTCCACTCAGTGCGGACACACCATACCCTCGCCCACTGGCTCCAGTGGGAAGATCAAGGAGTGGACCGGCATATAAAAGAAGGATTGCTGTTTGTTCACGACCGTCTGTTTGTGCCCACAGCGGCGCTCCAACAGCAGGCCTTCGTGTGGTGTCATGAGTCGCTGTTGGGGGGTCATCCAGGGTGCGCGAAGACTCTTCAGCTGCTCCAGCGGCACTTTTGGTGGGAAAACATGAAAGAGGACGTCTGAAGACGGATACAACAGTGTGACGTGTGCGCCCAAGCCAAGGGAGACCGTTAGAAAGCTAAAGGCAAGTTGGTACCTATGCCAACACCCGCTGGACCCTGGCAGAACATCAGCATGGATTTCGTGGTGGGGCTGCCGATGGACCAGGGATGTGATGCTATCATGGTCGTGGTAGATAGCCTCACCAAAATGGGTCATTTCGTGCCATGCAAGAATCTTCCCTCAGCCAGTCACACGGCTCAGCTGCTGTTAACCCATGTGATACGCCTACATGGATTCCCGAGAGTGATTGTCTCGGACAGAGGCCCACAGTTCATTGCAAGGTTTTGGAAGGCGTGGTGTTCGGCGCTGCAAGTAGAGGCGGCTACCTCCACCAGCTTCCACCCACAGACGGACGGCCAGACGGAGCGTCTCAACTAAACGCTCAAAACGTATCTCCGGTGCTACTCCAAGGAAGCCAGCACCTCGTGGGTGTCACTGCTGTGGATGGCGGAACTCTCCTATAACAACGCCTGGCATTGTTCTATCAAGGAAGCACCGTTCCGGGCGAATTATGGCTATCATGCCAAGGTTCTGCCACTGGCGTTTCCCGAGGGCATCTGGGAGCAGCCCGCACTGGCTACTCAGTTACGGAAGCTGAGTAAACTCCATGAGCGTCTCAAGTCAACCTTGGAGAGAGCCAAAGGCGTCTACAAGGCATGGGCGGATCGTCACCGACAGGACGGGCCTACATATCAACCAGGTGACCGAGTGTGGCTTTCTACGAAATACCTTAGGTTCAAGCTGCGCAGTATCTTCCATCCGCGCTTCATAGGTCCGTATTCCGTGGTCCGTCGGGTGGGTTCAGTGGCTTACAAACTGGCCCTGCCCGCGTCGTTGAGCATACACCCGGTGTTCCATTGCAGTCTGTTGAAGCCTGCGGGTGGGGCCAGGAGGAGGGCGCCCCCACCAGTCATCCGTGACGGCCAGGAGGAGTTTGAAGTGAGAAGAGTGTTGGATTCACGGTTCCGGAGAGGACGTCTGTGGTACCTTCTGGCTTGGAAGGGATATTCGGCAGAGGAGGACTCCTGGGCGCCGGCATTGGATGTACACGCTCCTGAGGCGGTGTGATCGTTTCCCGCCCGCTTCCCGACAAAGCCTGGTCCTAGGAGGCGCTTGGCAGGGGGGTATACTGTCAGGCGCTGATCCAGAGAGCCTACCGCACGTTCCGCCCAGAAAGAACTACGAGGCCCAGAATCCTCGGCGGTATGGAGGCGGGGCGGAGACCATTGAAATACGCGTCGCGGGAGCCAATCACGGTGCGTAATACTGGATTGAGAAGCACATTGGAGGATACCCGTTACCGAGACAAGACGGCGCATGAGTCCGCGTCTGAGGCTTCGGGAAGAGAGCGGTATCTGGGTCGTGCTGCAAAACACCGCCACCTGACTCCCGGGAAGGAGTGTTGGGTTCCGAATCAAGGAACTCCCCCAGCGGGGCGCTGCAGTAAGCGTCGCCGCGTTCGAAGAGCACCTGACTCCCGAGAAGGAGTGTTGGGTTCCGAATCAAGGAACTCCCCCAGCGGGGCGCTGCAGTAAGCGTCGCCGCGTTCGAAGAGCACCTGACTCCCGAGAAGGTGTGTTGGGTTCGCAATCAAGGAACTCCCCCAGCGGGGCGCTGAGGGAAGCGTCGCCGCGTTCGAGGAACACCCGAACTCTCACAGGTTTCGGAGAGAGACATTCCTCAGAGCGAGAGACTACGCGACATCTGGCAAGTAGCGCTTACTCGCGAGAGAGCGTAAAGACTTTTCCGTATTCGTTTGAGGGTGACTATGCGATAAGCTGTATGAAAAGTTAATACGAGACTTTGGGCAAAGAGGCTCCCTGGAACCGGGAAGAGGAATAACATTATTTAGGGGAGCGAAGTAGTAATCTCTTTCTTAGCATTCCGGTCTTTTGCTCCCTGGAACTCTGTGCAAGACTATTGTTTGGGAACCACAACAACAGGGAAGGGATCTTCCCGATGCACGGAGGGATGTGGGTTAGTACTTAGGAAAAGAGGGCAACAGAAACCCTAAGGAGAATGAAGATAGTTTGGAATTTGGAGAGGGTGTGTCCTCTCAGGGTGAGTGATCGCTGTGAGTGAAACAGAGTGTGTGAGGTGTCACAATACATTTAGTAAGACCTTATGAGAGTAGGCTGTTATTGTGTTTAACTCTTCAGTTGTTTTCCGTTTTACTTTCTTTCTTAACTATCCTCTCAGGTCTTCATCCCTGTCCCTCGCCTGATTGTTCTGGTACTCTGTGTATATATAATCAGAGCCGGAAACGTCGGGAGGTGGAACCCTTTGCCTCACTCGAAGCCCCAGGAACGAAGGCGGTCGTGACACATCTTCCTCATTCATGAGTGGAAGGGCTTAGACTGCCTCAGGATATGACCGGTTACTTACCAGTAATATTCATTACTCCGAGTCGTAGCCCTCCCCGTCCCTGTCTAGGTTATTAGTAAGGACTGGGACGGGGAGGGCTGATGGGGAGGTAATAGTTTCCTTGGGGTGTGTTGAATGTGTGTTTCTGGTGAACCGATGATGGCTGTGATGGACGCTGGCCCTGCTGCAGTTTATGCTACAGAGGGGCCTGGCTCTGCTTGAAGTCCTCTTGGACCCGAAGCCCAAAAAGGGCTAGGCTTTCACTGGAGGAAATGTGTCCCAGTGGCTACAGCTGCAGACCTTGTAGCATGGGGAGCCCAGCTCAAATCCTGGACTCAGCTCACAATCCCGTGTATCCCAGCAAATCTACGGGTTTCTATAGCAAGATTTGTGCTATACAAAATGAACAAATAAATGTAGATTATGCCTGTCACGGAAACCTTTCAAGTCAGAAAGAGGAGTTTATTTAGACTCTGAAATTCACAGTATGAAACTGGAAAACCAGGGATCAATTCCAACTTTCATCCTTCAGCAAACTGTGTGATCCTAAGCACTTTATTTCAACTAGCCTCCTGTTTATTCATTATCACATACGAGAGCATCTTCAAATACATGAGTTGAGAGTGTGCACTGTGCAAAAAGCTTTCATGGGTTTCATTTAATAACCTATAATGTTACTCCATCCATAAGAATGTAGGCCGCCCCATGTAGGGTACACATGTCAACTGACTTGCCTCTTAGTTCACCAATGTATATTCTTCAGTGCAGGGGCAGGAATGTTCTCAGTGCCTGTTTAAAACTTCTCACTTTTAATAAATACTTCTCAATGCAGAGATATAATCTCATGAACTAAAGTCAAATGCTTCTGCATTTTTAAGATATACATTTTTTTTAAGCTCTCTTATCATATTCTGACCTCATGTTTGTTGCATTATTTACATGACAAATACTTTCAAGGCTCGGCTCATGCACGGGCTCTTAGAGCCACAGCGGACCCTTGGCTTGGCTCTGGCTCGAGACTCCTTGGTAATTTGTTGCCTAAGCCACCTCTAGTCCGTGCTTCACCAGTTCTGTTTTTGAGGGATGCTTAGAGTGCTGCTCTCCAGTGGGTACCTGCTCTCTGTGGGGGGACGTGATCCTGTCTATAATGCACCTTTCCATGTTTGAGAGCGAAACAAACTGTTTCTAAGAGAAAGGTGTGAACTAACCACCGCCGCCCCTCGCAGAGCACAACCTAGCACCCCTGCTGCACCTGTCCAAGGCCTGGCTCATCACAGTGGTGTTTAGGTGCTCCACATAGGTCCCAACAACCTCTGGGCTGAGGGCGGGCTGGGGAAGAGGGATGCCAGCACAGTGTCCTCTCACCCACAGGGCTGTTTAACCCTTGACTGTCTACAAGAAAAGTAGGCGGAAAGTAAAGAACTAAACTCTGTTTTACATTTCACAAGTCTGCCAAGTGACTCGACGACATATGGTACCACCAACCAATACTGGCTTTTCAGATCAAAAGAAAGTTGCCTTGTAGGGCACACAACATTTTTCCTAACAGTCATGCCTCTGTATTATCATGCATTCTGTTATCACATCTCACTTTTGCACATTTTCTATTCTCACCTTCTTCTCGCATCCTTCTCTCAAAGACCCTCTTTTCTGCCTGTAATCCAATTCTCACCAACACACGCCCTCACACCCCCATCTCTCAATAACATATCATCTCAAAAATGTACATGCACATTGCCTTCCCTCTTTAGCATCCTCTATTACTATACTAGCCTTTCCACACACCTCCCTCCCTCACACTGTGCCTTCTGTTGCTCACATATACCTCGCTTTCTAACCCCCTTTTTCTCACAAGCACTTTCCCTGTTTTCACTCTCTTCCTTAATCAGATGTACCCATTCACAAATTGCTACCTTGTGTATGCTCCTTTCACCAGTGATAGAGTTGAATGACGAATTTTGAAAATGACGCTGGTGAAAGCAAACCTGTGTTCAACAATTACGCAACATCAACATCGACTTCGAAGTCTCCCGAGGAAGTCCTATGTAGTACTGTAGACTTCAAGCACTGCAATGAATTCTTTTCAAGATAAAAACGGGTATTTCGTAGGGAAAATGGAGCAAAATGAAGATTTCTGATCATTTATAAATTGCTGTAGTTGGTTTCCATGAATCGAGAAGTAGCCGTAACCTAGTGGGTCATTGTTATGTGGAGCGGCCGGGCCAAGCCGAAGTACCTCGTGTCTCACCCCTGTGAGGTGGCTTGAATGAAATATTTATTTTACAGTTTTAGAAAATGTAAGCACTTGAAGTGCTCTGACAGGGCAGCGGACAGATGGAGATGGAGGCAGATAGGGTGGCAGACATAGAAGCAAGAGACAGGTGGAGATAAGAGGTAGATAGTGCGGCAGACAGTGAAACAAAAGATGAGTGTTCAGAGATGGGGGAGTAATACGAAAACGATGGGAGATTGTCTTCGTGTCTTCAAGTGGTCAAAGCGTACTCACTGGGACGGAGGAAGGCTGCACGAGCAAACACCCAGAAGGCGCTAAAGCGGATGACAACAAATAATAAGGGATAATGCTGACATGATTGGGAGAAAAAAACTAACGAAAGCAAGGAACGATTTGGGGAAACTGGGCCGGAATTACAATCGGTTAAAAGATAACACTAACCTTACCAATAAAAAGCCCTGAGGAAGTCATGGCCACCTGCCATGGGCGACAAAACACATGTTGGCTAAAAAGAGGTTAAAAAAAGAACTAAACAAGAGCATATGAGAATAAACCTAACAAATACAAAGAAAGACAAGAATTGTTGATATCTGTTATTTATGTAAAACATGTTGACATTAGCGTGTGCTGGGGAAACCAATTTTTAATAATTTAAAATATTTTGTGTATCTATAAACCCACAGACATCCATCTATATATGCACACCAATACAATGCAAATATTGAAGTCACATCAGATGATCTAGTGTCACAACGTCCTCGGGCTGTCACATACAATGCAGGGAAGACACAGAGGACCTGATTTGACTGCACATACTTTTCCTGCTTTTTGGACTTCTCAAATAATCACTTAAGTGCACTTTACAGATGTACTTCTAGGAAGGTCATGTGACCATCCTACTGGGATCCTGATACTTCTATGTGGAGTCTTGCATAGCAGAGATCTCCACAAAGGGGAAATAAGTGCCCCTCTGCAAAGACACACATTTTCCTATTTTCTCCATTTTTTCACAATTTTTTTTTCTCTGCAGGTAAAATATTAGTTCCCAACACCCCCACCAAATCAGTGGGTGAAGTATTCCCATTCCCACCCTGGAAAAGGAATTATGCCAGCCCTTTGTTGGAGTAAAACATTTCCCATTTACAGGTTGCAAAAAGGAATGAGAAGAGCGTGTGAATGCTTACAAATGTACATATTTGTAAGTATTCAGAAAACACCAAGGATCAGCGCACCCTTTACATGCCTAGAAACTCCGCACTACTGGTGGAGATCTCCGAAACACATAAATAGGACTATGCTGTCAAGAATCCTGTTGTAACTTCCTTTGTAAAGTCCCTTAAGGTGTTCAATTAGAGTTCAGGGGGGCAGGAGCTCTGCCTTAAATTAGCAGAGCTACTGCACTGCTAACTTGCCGTCCAGTATCTCATTAAGAGGTGGAAGTCCCACCAGATCTCTGATGATGAAGACTCAACTGGCTCCGCTCTCGAAAACCCTCATTCTGGTGGACTTTCAGCCACAGGACTACCAGGACAGAGTGGCAGTGGCCCTCATCCAACTTGGTTGGCGAGGTGCCACCATCATTGATCTAGGTCCTTCATGTGGCAGCGGTCTGGGCGCTAATGTGTGATGGTAGTGCATCCACCACAGTGGTGGATGCATTTTCATGACAAATATCCCTGTAAGGTAGGTTCGGATCTGTAGATGTGGTGAGAGGACTTCAGATGGCCTGGTGGGCCAAAACGTCTCCTGCTGCGGCATAATGAATGACCCTCCTACACACGCATATTAAGCAAAGAGCAAAGAGCTCTTAGGAAAAACTGGGATATGTTATGCTTCACACAGAAGTTGGTTTCTATTTGAATGTGTAATATTTTCCATAACTCTAGATAACTGAAAATTGGTTAAGAATAAAATGAAATGGGAAAAGGGTGGGAGTAGCATATCATGCCAATGTTGGTTGCTCTTGACTGACCTACCATGGCATCTTGATGTTCTTTTAAAGTTTCACTTTTAATGTCAAGCCCTAGTTTGATCCTACATATTTGACCTCCTAGAGATGATTCTGTGCTAGACTTTTCTAGATGTCCCACTGTCTTGACAACGGTATTCTTAACATCATACACTTGGTTTAAGTAATTGAGTGCTCCAGCCTTTCTAAGGCTTGCATAGAGGCATGGGGGTTTTTGCCTCTTTCAATCTGTTTGACTGAGAACTGCTACCATTTGAGGATACCTTCAGATCCTATCTGTGGGAGGGCACACCACTCTGCCTCTGATGAGGGGGTGAGGGATACTAACTAAGGTAAACGGGTCAATAATCTCTCCTCTTACTGACTTACCACCAGGATCCTCACAAATTATTCACATTGAATCAATCAAATTGCCCAATGTAAATTTCCTACTTGCCCCCACAGTTAACCCCTTCCCAGAGATTATGACAACGAGAGAATTCAAAACAGTGAAAGCAATAGATTTACGATCAAAATACTTCTTGGACCGACCCTAAGCCCAATTGATAAGATGCAAAGAGAACTATGATGTTCCTTTCACCCTAATGACACCACTGCCACTGACCTTTTGCATCCTTGCACAAGAAAAAAAAAATTTGTAGTGAGAATCGACACCTGCAATGAAGATTTCATTAAAAGAAGCATAATATGTTGCCTTAATAACAGTGGCGTAGCAAAGGGGGGCGGGCGGTCAGCCCCGGTCGGCACGAGTTTTGGGGGTCAGGTACTTTTACCATCTTCGTTGTCTGTCTCCCCTCCACCTCTTCCCCATCCCCCTGCTATTCGCTCGTACCTGCATTTGGCGCAAGCCGGCAAACGCAGGGACCGGGCATGGGCAGCAAAAGGTGTAGCTACCGCCACTGCCTAATAACATGCACAAGTAGAGTTGGGTCTGTATTATATAAAACATTTTCAGTCTCTTAAGATTGCAGGAATGTTCTGCACTGGTTATGAATTTACTGAAGAGACGCCACTTAAAATGGTTTGATGAATTTTATTTTAATAAATATGGTATCAAAGTAGTTGTTTACTGACCGTGAAAATGACTTTTGTGGTTGCATTAGCAGAAGTCAGTGACTTACATTATGTGCTGAAACATTTTGTAGAGAAATACTGTAATTTTAGGGTAAAGCACTGAAATTCATTTTATTTGGGCAGTGATATACAAAAGTACCATATACAATTAGAAATACATGAAAAAAAGAAACAGAAACAAGTATCACGCTACACATGATTTGTGCAGTTTGGCTGTCTGCAATCTCCATCTCATCCCTTCCCTGGCTGCCTGGGGACAGGAGGGATGAATGGAAGAATGGACTGGACCATCCCTAAAGGGAATGCCTGGTAGTTCTCCACCTTTGTTGTAAGACAGGCCAGTATTTTCTTGAATGCCTCTGAATATTTCCTGAAAATACACTATTAGGCATGTGCAGTTCCAATACCAATTAATGAGGAACTGATGACTAGAGTTACTGACCCAATCCTTAAAAGAAGATGCAATGAGGGGCTATATATCAGTCAGTTCCAATGATGTGTATTCTAAAGTTATTGATTCTTATTAAAGTTTTCAATATAATTAGCATATTGAAAAGTTCTATAATAGGATTGCACATGAAGAAATGTGTACCATGGTTTGAAGTGCTTGTTTCAAGGTCAAGTAGAAGTCTATAGATATTTTTTAACAAGTTTATGTGGTTTTATTGACCCCACAAACAGGCTATAGTTTGAATTGTGCTTCAAAAGAAAGAGACAACCAGTGTAAAATATGAACAACAAATAACAAGGTCATTATATGAGTATATAGGACATGAACAAAAAATAAAAATATCATTGTAGGAGTATCCAGTAATTTTGGTTGCATTTCCTTTGTCCTTAATATGTAGAACTGTAGTATTTTCCTTCAAAGGGTTCTGGGTGACACCAAAAAGACAATGAGAACAAGGCTTGCATTGTATATGATGTCATTCAGAACTTTGAAGTGAAAAACAGTTCCATTGTTATGTGGTCGACCCACAACATTTGCCCCTGTTTTCAACAGCTAAGCAAGACTCATGGGTGGGGAGTTATTTACACCATTGCCTGACCTGCCTGACCCCTGCCGTTTTAACAACTAGCTTCCTGTCACTCACCTTCACCACGATCTGGCCGTCATTCCCCTAAAAATTATCTAGACTCTTGCCACCATCATCATCATCAGCATTCCCACCCAATGTAAGAGAAAAGATACCATGTGCACTTATCACTCCCTCTCCAACCATATTTACAAACATGGGGGCATATTTACAAGCCCCTAGCTCCACCGGAGCATCACTTTTTTTAAGCTCTAGTGGTGCTCTATGAAAGCCTATGTTTGCTAGGCAGATCTAAGTCACTGTGCGTGGCTTAACACAGCCTTGTAAATATGGCCCTCGGCAACGCAGTTTTCTGCGGCAAAGGGGAGTGCAATGGGTGTTGCAGTAAATGTTTCCAGCAATACCCATGGCTTTTTGACACTGCTCCAGATTTACAAGGATCTGTGAATCTGCGGCAGCCCCAAACACTAACACCTTTGAAAAGGCGTCAATAATGTGGTGCAACAAGGAGAAATACTTTTATTTCTCCACGTTTTTTGCTCTTTGTATGTGTGCTGCATCTTGCAGCACCATCAATGATTGTTTTTGTGCAGGAAGGTGTTGCTTCCTGCACAAGAAAATCATCACTACAATGCAGGGCAAGGGAGTCTGTGTTGATGCTAGGCAGCTTTTTTAGCGCAGGGGTGAGCACAGGGATGCACAGCATTCTTGTTAATATGGCGCATAACTGCGTTTTTAAAATGTCACAGCTTGGCGCAGCAAAATGGCTTGCTGCATGCACTGCACTGCGCCATTTTCATGTAAATTTGCCCCATGATGTCCTGCCACCCACTCACACAACCCTCTCTTCTATCCAACCCTCCCCCATCCAAATAATATCGAAATAATACTTGGCCTATGGCCACCCATCCCACTGTCCTCTGTGCCTTTCACTGTCCTCCACACCTGAAGATGGTCTCTCTGCCCTCCATCAGAGTGTGGAGGCAATGCTCCACTGACAGGCTCTCTGAGAGGCTTGCCAGGACAGACCGGAATTCCGTTATGACACAGTATCAACTTTTGTTTCCTACTATTTCGATGTCCTAGTAGTGGTTTCAAATCTGGTATTCATGATTCAAGGTATCAGTAACAGCAATAAATAACACTTATTTGCAGGTTAAATCAAGTTGGGTAGTGCAGGACACCACAGTAGTTACTTCATTTAATCTGCAAATAAATGCTTGCCTGTTTATTTAACTTTTTTTCTGAATATTTGTGCTCAGCAAGTAAGCAGCAGCTTGTGCTACTGGTCAGGGGAGGGGGAGGGAGGAAGGGGGTGCATGTAAAGGTCAAACGGGCTGCACCCTCTGAGTATTACTGCTCTAAACAATGGTCTATGTCAAAGTTGAAACATCTATATTAATGAAAAGAAAACATTTTGCAGAACCACCATTGATTGAAAAAAAAATAAGTAAGCTAAAAAGTCAAGTTCACATTTTAACTTCTGCATCTCAATGTAGAAACTCTTCATTACCACATTAAATATAAAAACGAATCATGGGTTAACAGTGGTCTTGGTGTAAACAGAAACAGTATGTGAAAATGCATGAAAACAAAAACATGTCCATGGACAGGTCAATAATCAAACTTTTTATGCGTAATGAGCATTTTCTATTTCAGTTTGTTTTCCAAGCAGCTTGAGGCCTACTATGAGTACATAGGATAGCTTATAGCTTTATGCCTTTTCAATGCATTTATTTTCATCACAGCTTGCACATTAACTGTGCACATTTATTATAAACTATATTATGTTCTTATTATTTGTAAAATCGCTGTTTCACACCCTCTGTACCTTCTCTCACCTTCCTCACCAAAGGATCTGCTCAGTGCTCTCCACCAGAGCCCGCGCTGTGCTCACAGCCTCTCACAATGCTCTTTCAGACCATCCTGGAATTTCTATCTTTCAGACCATCCTGGAATTTCTATCTTTCAGACCATCCTGGAATTGCTATCTTTCAGACCATCCTGGATTTCCTATCTTTCAGACCATCCTGGATTTCCTATCTTTCAGACCATCCTGGAATTCCTATCTTTCAGACCATCCTGGATTTCCTATCTTTCAGACCATCCTGGATTTCCTATTTGATTTAGCGCCAGTGGGAGACAATCTTTGTTTCCCACTGTTGCTGTATCATAGCAGTGAATAACCACATTTAGCATCTGGTATTCACGCACCTGGCTCTCACTGAGAGCCATGCATAATATGTCAACACTGCCATTGCCATCTCCTGTTGTAAAGAATTGTTATAGTCAACTCAAGTAACCGCAGCCATGTTACTGAAACCAAGGACTCAATGCATGGGAGTCCTTGGGCTAGAAGTCAGATGTGCTCATCTCCAGGTAAGGTTGAAAGGACACTTCAGAATGATGCTGAAGCATAATAGCGACAAGCTACGCAGAGACAGCGGGGTGTTTGTCAAGAATCCAACTGAAGTGTAGTCCCTTTGAAGCCGCACACCTGATTCCATTACCGCCAGTCACAGAACTGCACTGACAACTGCTGGATGTGTATGAATATTTGATGAGTCTTTCCCAAAAGCTTAGTGTTTAGTGCTTTTTGCAATAGAGATTACATACTACATGTCTGCTTCAAAGCAGAGCTGACATTAGGCTGTCTCAAGACCACAGCCGAGGGGCTTTAGCACAGAGAGCAGCATGTGTATACTCAAGGAAAAGGCAACAGAACATGTTTTCCTTACAAAGCTGTCCTCAACAAGGAGGCCTGGAATGGAAATATGCAATCCTCTGAAACCTGAGGGGATGACTTATACAGATGTGTGACATATCAATAACCACAAATAATTATATGCAAAACAGTGAGCTCAATTTAAAAAAAAAGTAAATCTGTGGGTGGAGAGCTCTACACACCTAAATGTACACCTATGTAAGGGAGTAAATCTCCCCCAAGAGGCAAGTTAGCAATTAATGGCAGACATTCCTGACAGTTAATAGAAGTACATGTTTCTATCCCTTATGAGTAGGATGGAGTCATGTATGACACAAAATTTGACCATAAAGTACCTTTACCTGTGCATTTTAGGCATGAATCAGCCAAATGTAGTTCTACAGAGACCTCCAAATATGGTATTTAAAACTACAAATTGAAAATATTAGGGAAATAGGCATCACCAGAAGAGAATAATACATACCTGACAATAATCACAAGTACAAGCACATAAAATCTGCCTTCTCTCTGGACTCTGCCCTCTTCCCATTGTGCTGCCAGATGCCATGGAGTCAGACATCAGATTAATTGTGTTGTATGTCATTGTGTCATGATGCGTCTGAGTGTGTTTAAAATTGTATTCGCTGTGAGATGGTCAATGTGTTTATATATAAATCATTAACAAGTCACACGTGTAATTTTGTGCATCTGTTATATTTACATTTTCTACAATTTGATTTATATGAGTGTCTGCTATGTGCAACTTTATATGACCATTTCTTTAAATTAATTTTAATTATTTTTAAACATATTTGTAATCATATTTACAATGTGATTTATAGGAGTGTCTGCAATGTTTAACGTTTTTGGGTCCTCTTTCACAAAAACTTAATATTTATTTTATATTTTCACTGTTTTTAAAGTTTGAAAAAAGTTTTGTGTGGGTATATGTATTGTGTAAAAGTACTTGACTTTTTTTCTTTTGTTATTTTTTAATTTGTTTTGCTGTTGGACTCTACTTGTAGGGTTGTACCCTGCCTTCAATAATGTATGTGTGATTCCCTTGCAGTACTTATAAGTGGCTGTCTGTGTTGTGTGACTTACTTCAAGCCTTGGATGGAGTGGATTGGAGTGTGTTTGGGCTGTAGCACTACTGGAGAAGATGTGGAAATAACATTTGTGAATTGCAATTGATTTTTGTATTTGTGTTTATGCATTTGCATATCCCTCCCTGTTCCCCGCCTTAAATTCCCCTTGCCTTCTCTTTGTAATACATATTCCCCATTTTTCTCACATTCCCCTTTGGCACTCCCACTTTGACACTTAAAACGTAGGTATACACGTGCATAGTTCTATGGCCTCTCAGGGGAGAACTCAGCAAATCCGAAAACAAGATCTTTGGCAGCAGAAGCATATCTCTATTGCTGCTACCTAGGATATTCTTCCAATTTGCTTTATGTTATTGTTCCCATAGGCATTTAGTATGTACCCATATCTCATCATCTGTGTAGATCTATTAATCTATTTCAGTTACATGTGGCATTAAGTCTTCAAAAGTGCTCCAGTAATGACCGCTATAATGGTAATACCATTACAAGCTGGTAATGATTCATTCCATTAAAACATAGAATATACCAACATTTGAGGTGATGTATTCCTCAGTTCCCAGGTCCCAAACTTCACAGCAGCTAACATCCTGCATCAGGGAGTTACTAAATGTGTTATGGCCAAGCTCCATCAGAGGACTAGTGTAGACCTCACTGTCTATCATTGCTCCAATACACAACCACACATAGAGCAGAGAGTAGTCAGACTCTCAGCTTGAAGAAACTCCCTTTGTAAATATCACTTACTCCTTTTTTTCCTTTTTCTCAAGAGGAAGTTTCTTCTACACGATCTTATATATACTTTTCCCTTACTATGATTGTTGGCACAGTTTAGCAATTTAGTGTGAAAGGGCCCAGGTCCCAAGGGATTTGGCATGGCTGATAAGGTAAAATGGAAGATATTCTGTAATTTCCAAGACAGCAAAGTCTGTCGATTCCCTTGATAAAATGTAGCCTCCTCACTCTACTAAACCAAAGGCAAGTCTAACTTGTCAGCCTTATCCACCATTGTGGTTTGAAGTCAGTGGTCAGTCCTTGGAGAATCTGAAAGCAAAGCTTATGCAGTCAGAGTTGATGATCATATTGTTAGTATTTATGGTATTGGAATCTGTATATTACATATGCTGTTACTGCTGTCAGGCTGGTCATTTTTGCAATGGTGCCAGGTTGTCATCACATGCTTGAGTCGATTTCAGATTGTGAAGATGCGCTACGGTATTGTGTTCTGGTTTCATTCTTGGTTGGTGTATCTGTTTTATCCATTAAGCTATGACTGTATAATTGTTAGTTTAAGAAGGAATATCAGAGAGCATGGCCAGCTGTTTTATGCATTTTCTAAGTCAATAGGCAAGTCCATTGTCCAGTCTGTATGTTCCTGAATTCTAAAGGCAGGTTAATATGCATTTATATGACCCTAATCTGCAATTCCATAACCTCAGACAGTTAAGATATCCAAATATCAAGATGTTAATCTCGATATAGTGGTAGGAAATATTTTGAAGGAACTTGAATGAACCGGGGAGGAAATGAAGTTATATTTTATTTTAATCTCTGATAAGGGACACCAAAAATAGATCATATTCATGTAGTTTATAACAAAGATATCTATATATCTTTCAAAATTAAATATTTTGTTATCACTACCAGAAAGATAATGAAACATACTACAATGTACAGAGGTTCAGTCTAAGATATTTCTTTGACAGTGGACCATTTATAAGATGCCTTTCTGCATTAGGTGGGCTGTGTGGAGTTGGATTGATGAAAGAAGAATGCTTCAAAAAGACTAAAGGTGGCAAATTCCTTGCATTTCTAGTGGGATCAATTATGTTAGGAAAATGTATGTTTTTAACCTGGTTGATTTAAGATTTGGCAGTCTTGTATTTTGATTCAAAAATGTGTTTTATATTATTTTTATACATGCTTTTTATATGATCAAGTAATATGTAGGTTGTCTCTATGAGATCTGCTGGGATATTGCTCCCGAGTGCATTCAGTCAAGCTGAGACATTGGTTTTCTTCATTATGATCCTTTGTATACCAGGGATTGGCTCTTTTTCTCTTGATACTTTTCTAGTGACCAGAGCTGTGGGGCTTTTGTGTTGACCATAGATCATAGTTTTAGTGAAAGACAAGGAATGGGATTAGATAGTGGTTGGACTTGTCAACTAGGAGATGGTCTTCATCTTAGAACAAATCCTTTTTGCAATAATGGTGAAAGGTCATACATATGAACAAGGGAACCCAATTGGATTGGTCAGGGACCTTGGGTGCAAGTATTTTGTATGGACAGTGGTCCCTCACAGGAAGGATAAGTGTGAAAAAGTTAATTTAGAAATACAATGAGATCTATATTGTATTATCCCTCCGGACAAAAATTATTTATTGCTTTAATCAATTCAAAGAAAACAGAACAATAAAGCGGAAACACAACCCCTGCAACAAATAAAACAAGAAGAGAGGCTCTGGCATTTCTGGGCGCTTGAAAAAAGGAACAGTGAATTATCAATCACATATGTAGGAGGATACCATATCATTTATTAGTCTTTATTATCGATCATATTTATCATAAAAAGACATTTACAAAAAGCGTTTTGTACATATGAGGGATAAAAATACATACAGAACACAGAGAAAGTAAGAACTTTAAATAAGCACGAGTCAACTGGCTATTGCCTCCTGTTTCTGATAAACCAAACCCACCCCAAGAATTTAGCAACTGCTACTACAATACATTCTCCCGTGTTGAATCTTAGGAGGTTGAGGGCCTCAAGTCCCTGTCTGGTACCCAGGGTTTGACAAATGGGTTTGAGCCATTTGGCCCGGGGAGCGGCGTATGCTGGACAAACAAAAAATATATGGCCCACAGTTTCAGCACAATCTTGGCACCAGCGGCAGGAATCACCAGTCGCACCCTTCCAATTTTTAGTAAAAGAATTGGGGGGTAGGGAACCAACCCTCAGTTGGTGATAAAGCTTCCTGTCGCTGGGCTTTGTAATAATATCCCAATAAGCTTCGAGACACGGGGCGTTTTTCTGCACAAGAAACCTGCCTGACAGGGACTCTGCTGGAACTCGGGTTTGATGTTTTTGGCAAACCATAGTCCAATAAAGACTTTTAAAGACTTTTTTGGGGGGGAAAGAGTTGGAAACTGGATCAGTCCAGAGAGCTCCCAGGCCTATAGATTCTAGATGTAAACTGACTTGCTTAAACCACAAGATGTTTCCTGCGCCCAAGATGGAACGGACGTCCAGGAAAGCCTTGGCGTAGGGCTCTAGTTCCGGAACTGTCCATAATCTCCTCCAGAAGGACAGTGGTTTGAACCTGGCAATGTCATCAAAAGAATGACAGCCAAGATCCAGCATAAGTGGTTTCACAGGTGTCGAGCTAGGGAGGCTCGTAAGTAGCCTTAGAAATTTATGTTGAGCTTTAACCAGTGGGGAAAGATCAGAAAAACCCCAGAGTTCAGCACCGTAAAGGATTGCTGAATTGATCCTAGCATTATAGATTTTCATAACAGGACGTATTGTTTTCGTCTGGGATTGTTTATGTTCTTTGACTAGACACCCCGAAAGTTGGGCAAATTTGAGTGAGAGGACATCAATTTGTGGCTTCCAACTCAATTTGTTTTCAAGAACGATCCCCAAGTAGGTCATCACTTGAGTACGTTCAAGTATGTCATCATTCATAGATACTTGACCTTTCGTGCCTTTCCCTTTGTTAAAAACCATATACTTCGTTTTTGCAACGTTCACCGACAGGTCAAAATCAGAACAAAAGTTGGAAAAAACGTTCAAAGCGGACTGTAAGCCGGACATAGTTTGTGATAAAAGCAAGGTGTCATCGGCAAACATGAGGAGTGGGATTTTTATACCTCCCAACGAAGGGGCGTCTGTAGGAGTAGATAAAAAGTACTTCACAACACTGTTAATAAATAACAAAAACAGAGTTGGTGCAAGGACGCACCCTTGCCTGACACCCCTATTAACGTTAAATCTGTCGGTGACCTGACCCTGCTTTCCCCAACGAACCATGGCAAAATTTTCTTCGTGCAGCCGGATTACAATGTGCAGAAGATCGGCGGGCATCCCTAAGTCAGCTAGAACCGCCCAAAGTTTGGACCTATTAACCAGGTCGAATGCCGATCGAAGGTCTACAAAGGCGGCATACAGAGTACCACCACAGACATAAACTGTTTTCCAAATGATCAATTGAAACTTAAACGCCTGGTCGATGGTACTAGTACAGGGTCTGAAACCAGCCTGGAGGGGCGAAATAATATTCTCCAGTTCTTTCCATGACTCTATTCTAGCCAGGATCATCCTTGCTATAATTTTTTGAACAGAGTCAATTAAGCTGATTGGGCGATAGTTCCCCGGTAAAGAGCGATCGCCCTTTTTGAAGATCGGCAAGATCTCCGCGCCCCTCCATGATTCAGGGATGCCGGCCCCCTTTGCTATTGCAGTGGCCAGAAGAGCGATGTAGGGTACCCAGTTTGCACGGTCTGATTTGAACAGGTCAGCGGGAACGCAGTCAATGCCCGGAGCCTTTCCACTTGGAACCCTAGATAAGGCCAACTCTACTTCTTTGCAATCAAATTTGAGATTCGATAGGGGGTACGTGGTCTGAGATAATGTGGGAGCGATCACCCCATTCGAAGTCAAATCCGAAAACTGCCGTTCGAAGTGTGAGACCCAAGTGTCGGGGGGTACGTGATTGGTAGGGATCTGCAAACATATGGCGTTGCCCCATTTTACAATATGCCAAAACAGGGTCAGATTTTTATGATAACTCGTATCCAAGAGATCATTCCAATGATCATTATCCCATGCTTTTTTGGCCTTGGTTTTGGCTAAGCTATAATTTTTCCTTGCAAGTCTGATAGTTGCCGGGTTTTTAGATTTAATGGCATACTTCAATTTGCTGTAAGACTCGCGACAGGCTTTATTATACCATGAGTTGGTCTTGGGAGTATGAGGTCTCTTGGCCGTACAGGGTTTAGTGAACAGAGACTTAAGGTCTTGGAATAGGGTGTCATGGATGAGTAAGGACTCACCAACATCATCCTCTCTACTCTGAAGAGTCTGGAGATCTGCTACCGCACACTAAACTTTCGAGCTGATCGTTGTTAGTGTGGCGCTGTCCAGAGCTACCTTTTCCCAGCGTACTCTCCGTGTATTATTAGTTAATAGGGCGTCTGCTGTGACAATCTCAGTGGGATTATTTCTGCGGTCAATGCGGAACAAAAAATTTAAAACAAGGGGGTTGTGATCACTCTCGGGCATGTCCTGGATCACCATGTCACTTAATGTGGGCCAGAACTCGACTTTAATCAAAGCGTAGTCGATTCTACTACTGCGACGGCCATCAGAAAAGGTGACCTTACCAGACTTGTCCGATGGAGTACGGCCATTCGCTGCCCTAAATCCTCGCTGATTCAGACCACTTCTTGATGGGCGGAAGGTCGAGGGGGGGGATATTCATTGTTGCATCCACTTCCATTGTTAGAGAATCCCATGCAAAAAGCAAGGGCTCAAAGCAGCAATTGAAATCCCCCACTATTACCACATTAGTACATGGATTGACAGTTTCCAAAAACCCATCTAGTTGCCAAAAAGTGTTAGAACCTTTACCTCCTGGGAGTCCCCTGTTATATACATTGATGATCAATATGTCTGATTCATGTTTGAGTTGTAACAAAATGATCATTATGTCAGGGCTATCAATTTTTACCTCAGTAACGTTGTACTTTAAACTTTGTCTGACCCAAATGCAGAGACCGCCAGAAGGACGGCCCCTTGCCCCACCAATAGCCGCTTTATAAAAATTGACAAAGCCAGAAAAGAAAATGGGGTCCACCGCCCATGTTTCCTGGAAAACCAGAATATCATGGGTAGATGCCCAGGCGGACCATTCCTCCATTACAATTTTACTACGTAATCCGGCAATGTTCCAAGAAGCCATTTTCAGGAGGGAAGAACAGGACGAACCAGCCAGCTGAGGAGCATGAAGTGGGCCTCGAACCGCGAAGGATTCAGCTTCTCCACACGCTAGCTCTAGAGCACAGGAATCAAAGTGGGGTGTAGATGGGCTAGCAATGGGCGGGACAGGAGTGCGGGTTATCTCAGGAAGGGACAGAGTGCGAGTCACTGGGTTTATAGCCGGGATGGGGTTCTGACCGTCCAAGACTGAGGGGGGGAGGGCAGGGTTATTGTGAGACACAATTGGATCAACACATACAATGTTAGAGTGGAAAACACCCAAACCCCGATGTGGCCCCGCAGTCCCACCCCAGCTACCCGGCCCTGAACTAGTAAAATGGGCAGGGTTCGTAGGGAACAAACTCGCGATCCCCAAATTAGTCTGAATTAATGACAGTCAGTCAATCCCCTCCAAGGAATTCAAGGGAGCAAAATGGTTCTGCAGGGGAAGATGAAAGTCCAAAATGGGCGGGCGGCAAAGTCCCCTAGAAACCCTTTCCCAACCAGTAGACTGGGGGCACAGAGTATCACTGGAGGTGCAGGGGTAAAAATAGGACCGGTCAACCACCTGGATACCAGTGACACTCAAAAGATTTGGAAGAGAGCAAATATGGATCACTGCCCTGGGATCTCGGAAATTAATAAGAACACAATCACCCTCGACTTTCTTTACCCCGGGGCCCAACCAACTCACCCTACGTACCATTAATATTTCGGCACATGTTCTGGGAGGCAAAGGCCTATTGCAGTTCAACCAGTGAGTCACTTTATTCTTCAGCCCAACGTGCGACTCGGACTAGTCCACGGGGAGCCTTGGGACACCAACCAGTACAACTGTATAGGGCCTGGACTCACGGGGAAGATTGATGTGGGGAAGTTGAGGGAATGAGCCCGCACCCTCTGCCTGGTGCTGTCTAATTACATGATTACTCTGGTTACTATCTAGTTGGGAAGACGGGACAGCACAGACAGAGGGATGGGAAACTGCCATAGCTTGCTCATTTTGGGCAGATGGAAGGGAAGAGGCACTAATCAAAGGAGTGGGATTATCAAAAGGTGGCCTGGTTGTGATGGTGGTGGGCCGAGTGGATAAAATGTTGGAGGCGACGGGAGGCACTATAGGTTTCTCCAGTAAAGATGTATTAGTTAGCACCATAGCCTCTAATTTGCCTAAATGAATAGAGAGTTGCTTAACTCTCTCATATAAGGGTAAAAGAAGAGATTTGAGAGACTGCTCCAGGAGTTCAAGAGAGCAAAACTGAGGAGGATTGGTATTAGGCGGAGTGACTGAGAATTGGGGGGGAAGCTGACACCCTGCAGTGGAGGGAGGGCAGTCCGTTGAATTCAAAGGAGGATCAGGACGTGGTTTAGCACAATTAGATTTTTTTGGAACTTTGGGACATTTACCCCTAAGAGGTGCTCCCACACGCTTTCTTGACCCTTTATTGTGCTGGGACTTGCTAACCGGAGACGGGATGACAGTGCAGGATTGATCAGAGGGGGGCAGAGGGGAAGTAACGCTACGGTCTGAGGGAAGGCCACAGGCTTCATAAATAGTTGGGGTGTCAAGAGTGTCAAGAGAGCCGTCCAATGGGCTAGAAGATGGGTTGATCGACGTCCCAGACGTCCTATTAGGTAATGAATCAGAAGCTGATGGTAACTGCCTACTGACTGGGGAAGTGGCTGCCATGATATTGCCAAGTAATGATCTTTTGGCCGATAATTCAAGGGACAGACGTTTTTCAGTTAGTGTGATTTCGTGTTCAAGGACCCGTGTTGCTCTGGTGATAAAATTATCAAGGGTCCCTGAAACACAGCCCCCAGTCGTGCCCTGAACAAACTTTCTGCCGGATCTTAGTGAAGTCATCCTCGTGGGAGAGGGGTGGAATATAGCCTATGTCAATGTACTACAACCCAGGATAAACAAACTATTCAAAATGCCTGCCGTAACTTATAAAACTTGAACAATTAAAAGGCAGAACAATAAAAGTAGTCAATTACCGGCCCAGTTCGTGAATAGCGGTCTTAAATGTCCGTTGTGCGCAAACAACAATAAGTCTTAGAGGGGTGGCCCGTCCCGTCCACGTCCGGCCACGAACCGGGCGCGTTCCGCTGGCGCGTAGAGGCGGGGCTCTTATGCTGCTTTGTTGTTGGGAAAGGGGGCGGAGCCGGGAAGAGGACGCAGGTGTGCTGGATCAGGCAACAACGAGCACCCTGGTCCTCGCAGTCCCGGAACAGCGATGCTACACAGCAGCCTCCCCCAACAAAGTCCGACGACTTCAGCAGCTCCAGGTAAAGGGAATCACCGGTTTCCAAGTGTCCAACAGCCAGAGTGAGCGAGCGGCACCCGTGAAGCGGGAGCCGCGAGCGGTAAAATACTGGATGGGGGCGGAGCTGGGAAGAGGACGCAGGTGTGCTGGATCAGGCAACAACGAGCACCCTGGTCCTCGCAGTCCCGGAACAGCGATGCTACACAGCAGCCTCCCCCAACAAAGTCCGACGACTTCAGCAGCTCCAGGTAAAGGGAATCACCGGTTTCCAAGTGTCCAACAGCCAGAGTGAGCGAGCGGCACCCGTGAAGCGGGGGCCGCGAGCGGTAAAATACTGGATGGGGGCGGAGCCGGGAAGAGGACGCAGGTGTGCTGGATCAGGCAACAACGAGCACCCTGGTCCTCGCAGTCCCGGAACAGCGATGCTACACAGCAGCCTCCCCCAACAAAGTCCGACGACTTCAGCAGCTCCAGGTAAAGGGAATCACCGGTTTCCAAGTGTCCAACAGCCAGAGTGAGCGAGCGGCACCCGTGAAGCGGGGGGCGCGAGCGGTAAAATACTGGATGGGGGCGGAGCCGGGAAGAGGACGCAGGTGTGCTGGATCAGGCAACAACGAGCACCCTGGTCCTCGCAGTCCCGGAACAGCGATGCTACACAGCAGCCTCCCCCAACAAAGTCCGACGACTTCAGCAGCTCCAGGTAAAGGGAATCACCGGTTTCCAAGTGTCCAACAGCCAGAGTGACTCACCTTAAGGTAAAGAGTTAGAGGGATTCACGGGAGTGAAGCCACAGGCGTGTGCTCGGACGGCGTAATGACCAATAGTCGATGAAAGCGCCGTGCTGCTCAGGGGGTCAGCATCCGGGATAGCGGCCATATCACACTACAAAAATACATATAATAGTGTCAAGGTATCAAGGAGTCAACGATGTTTCGATCCCATACATGGGGTGCCGGGATCATCATCAGGACATAGAATGATATGCCTGAGACTGATGCCGCTTCCAGACAAAGGGGTAAAGCCCCACAGGGGACTCGAAAAGATTAGGACGGCAAGCCTGTGCCTGCTACAAAACCAAAAAACACAGTCCAATTACTTAAGTATGTAGGACCAGTTGACCGGGATAATACCAATGGGAGAATTTAAAGAAGAGCTGGGCGACGTGTGAACCACCTCTGCACTAACCCGCTCGAGCCGCGGCGGAGACCACGGATAGTGTTCCTAAGAAGGAGTCTCTGACTGGAAATGAACGTTGTTCTGAATCACATGGCACATAAGGCATAATTAGGTCATTCTTCTACATATATATAATCTCAGTTTGTCATTAATTTTATAAAAATAATATTTAATTTGTTGAGAAAGGCCTTGTCAAAAATTAACGAGCCTAAATGAAATGTCATTTCAACTAAGAGTTCACACAGAGGATGTTGATAAATGCCTATGTATGTAGGTTTCACACTCAGTCATCAATATACAACTTAAGCTCCTCATCTTCAAATACTTAATTTTACAATGCACTGATGCATTTTTGTGAAAAAAAGGAAACTTCAACATTCATTCTGCAGTCCTGCAAATCTTTTTTGTTGGCTACATCTTGAGCATTGCTAATTGTCAATAATGGAAATGGAGTCGTGTGCATAGTTGTATAGCATTGCTTCAAAAAGCAATGAGAACCTCTCGGCGATCACATGTCGCTAGAGTTGCTATGGACATTAAGGGCGATTGAGGAACCAGCTCTCAAGTACAAATAGGAAACTAAAGCTTTGTGATGTCATGGCAGCTAAAGTGTTTAGAATGGAAAGTCAACAACTAAAGCCTGAAGACCTCACAATCTGCCAAGACTCTTAGAATTGCATGTTTGCTCTTGATAGGGACAACGTTTTTGCAGAACTGATGAAAGAAGATCTTAAAAGCGATTTAAAGCTGGACAAATACAATGTAATCACCTAAAGGTTCGAATTCAAAAGGTAAATCTTTAACTCACTGTTATGACAAGCAGTTGATTCATACTCTGTAAATAGCTGGGAAACCTAAAAATGTGAACAAACTGAAAATCCAATTCTTTAGATATAAGTAAACAGAAAATTGTAACGTTATTTGTGTTCAATGATTTAAATATTCTGCAGGGTCTCCAGTAACAATGGTTGATCATCAAAATATTTTGATCAGATATTGCTTTTAGAGTCTGCATATTCAATAGTTAAGGCTCACATCCCTTGGCTGTGAGTTTTTCTTATCCATGCACTGGTCCATTTACACCCAGCCTGAATTAATCTGAGTTAATCCTCTCACCAGTCTGCAAATCAGGAAACCAACAGCAGTTTTTAATTCTCGCATATGATTGACAGAACTATTGTGTGCAATGCCAATACTTGATGTGTTTTGGGTCAGCCCATTGTTTGACATTGGTTGTCTTTCTTGTCAGTTCAATATTCTTATTCAATAACTTTCCTATCTCTTTGTGTGCTTGAGTTAGCAGCATTGCTGCTTGCCTCCATTCACATGTACCGTATTTGAGAAAGAGAGGCTTTAGAAACACCTTCCGAGGTGTCTGCATCTTCAAATAATCTACAAGGATGTGCAGGCAATCACACTTTACTTGTAACCCCCAAGTGTATTTTCCCTGCTCATCCAACATTGCTGCCTTCCCTTTACTACTAATGTGGCATTGGTTTATACCTATTCTTAGTCTTAAAATCTCCGCTCTTAGTCTGGGATTTAGTAGTGCGTCAGTATGCGGAAACCACTCCTCGTTCTGCTAGGACGTTAACTTAAATTGACTGGAGGATTTCCCCTGAAGATACTGCATGTCCTTTTCTCTGGTTTTATTCTTTATCAAGGTGTGAAACAGCCCTTTTTGTGATCCCCATCTGGAGCTTCTCGTTAGAGTAATCTAAACCCAGGATCCTACATATTTTGCCCAGGTTTCCTTTGGCACTCCTGTCCCACTTCAGCTCGTTCTGCAAGATCTCATTTTGACACATCAACAAGATTTTTTGCCCTTCTTCTGCCTCCAGACCTTGCCAGAATCTTACTGTATCCGCATATGCTAACTAACTCCAGGAAGGTATTCCTGTGTCCATTCTGATTAACTGGTTCATTGCGAACCTAAGTAGCAACAGCAAGCTCTTCAGGCATTTTCCCTCTTCATATTCCGATTTCATTTTGCCATTTATACATAGTAGTTCCGCACGATAACGGAACTGCGGATGAACCATACACTGGTAAGCGTAAGCGGTCAGCACAGGTCATAAAGACATGTCTCCATATAATTTGTTGAACTTTTTTAGGCCGCTTATTGATGCTAAGGTTCTCAAATGCCAGCACCTTGGTCGTATCCATGTTTATCACAAGCTTTTTCTTATCACAGTCCTCCAGAAATGTGTTCAATTTGTTTTGTTTTGTAGGCCTCTTTCCGTCATATCCATTACGACCAGGTCATCTGCTTCTAGAAGGCATGCTATATGGGTACCATCCATTTTTGGGCTGAGGCCCTTTGCTTCAGTTAATATAGCTGGTAAGTCAGCGATAAACAGTGAGAAGACCAAGAGCACAAAGACACATCCCTAGCCTAGGCAGTTCCTAATTTTATGGGTCAATCTGCCGTCTATGTCAGCAATGACCTGAACCCACTTTGTGAATGCAGACCCTGTATGAGTGAGAAGACTTGGGGGGATTTTCCTTTTAACCAGTGTTTCCCATAGACATGCCCTATCAACTGAATCAAAATTTGTGCGGAGGTCAACAAAGCAACAGAACAAATTGCCCCTTTGTTCCACTGCCTTCCTTGTGCATAGCCACAGGCTGAGACAGTGGTCAGTTGTTGAGTGTCCTTCCTTGAACACCCCCTTGTTCTGAGGGAACAATCTATGGAGTTCCTCCCAGTCTTTAAGCCTTTCTAGAATGATCTAAGCAAAGCATTTTCACCCACATCAAGGAGGTCAATCAATCTAGAGCTTCGGGGATTTTTTTGTGTCATCTTTCTTATATATGGGTCCGATGAGTGAGCCCTTTCATGTTGTAGGGAACTTGCCAGTAGACAGGAATCTCTAAAAAGTGCAGTGGAAGAATTTTGCCGACCAGTCCCTTTTGCTTTTAATTATAATAGCGGGTAGGTTGTCTGGGCCAGCTGCTCTAGCTAGTTTCAAGGTCCCTATGGTATTTTTTAATATTTTGTAAGGAAAACTGCCCTTTAATTTCCTCATCTCTATCAGACCAAGCTATCTTACTCTCTTCCGCCTGGCCTGCGCCATACAATTGCTTTATATAATCGACCCAGGCTTCTTCTCCCACTACTAATTTGAAGGAGCTGGCAGACATTTTTTGCATTTTTGTTTTGATGGATTCAAGCATATTTTTCCAGCAACCCTCCTTGTAGGCCCTCTTTTTATACTTTATGATTTTTTTGTCAGGCTCTTTGTTGTCTTTTGTGTATCCGAGGGTTCTGCAGGTATGCTTCCCCATACCTCTGTGAATCTCTTGGCGTAATGGTGAAATTTTATGCTGTTAGATTTGCCCGGATCAGCATATATTGTCCCGTTTTTTAATTTGTTAATATTTTGTATCTTTTTTTGCTTCTCGTAGCAACTGGGTATATTTTACCGTTTGTAATAATGTGTATGTTGATTCTAATCTGTCATGGAATCTCGATTGCCTATGTCATGCTCCTTTATGGATATTTTTATACCCGAATAAAGAATAACTGATTGATTGATTGAATCTCTTGGTCGAAGTCTGCAGTGGGGCGGGTCCGAGCATGGCATAGTTGCGTTGTGTAGTCAGGGGGCAGGCTTCCCCCTAAAAAGGTCAGAGAAACATGCACCCTTGTTAAATTCCCTCATGCCCCATCATGCCTTTCAGAAAGATGTGTAGTTCTCATGTTCACCTGATGATATGGCATTCGGCTGACCCTGCCATCTATTTTGCTAGGAAATGATTGTGAACGTGTATGTTTGTGAGATGTCACCTTCATCAAAACAATGCTATCATACTAGTTTTCATTCGATGGTTCAGGCGCAGGGTCTACACTCTCTTTGTACCAATGTTCCTCAAACACAGCTATTGATCCCTATTGCGCAGCTAACTCTAAGTTGGTGTTCGCAGCCCCTGTGGAACGCTTTAAAAACTCTGTTCGAAAAAAATCATGCTACTGGTTTTCTAAAAGTTAGTAAGGCTTTAACATCTAATAGTTTTAGTCCTCTGTTTTTGTACAGCTTGTTAACAACCATTGTTTTGAACATACAATAAACGTATACAGGGTCAGAGGTCAAGTGATGTCACTTTCTATGATGCCATAAGGGTGTCTAGTGTTCCTGGTTTAAAATATTATATCTCTTATCTGGTTGAAATGACATCAACGGTATATTCTGCTTTCATTAGAAAAGAATAGAGGTGAACATTCATTTTGCTATCTACAGCAATGTGGATGTTAATAAATACCTCTTTTTTGAAAGTGGCCTTTTAATTCCAATGGGGCTGGGGGGAAGTTAGGAATGACCAGGAGATTTAAACCCAGCATTATCAATTCTATGGGCAATTTCTTGTTTCTAAGAAAGGAGCTTTGATTTTAAGCAGATGATAACTTCCCACTGAATTATCAATAACCAGTATCAATAACCTCAAGGGGATTACCAGTGGCATTACCAGGGCCTTCATAATGAGACCCTTAGCGGTAATCTCAGGAAATTCCCTACATAAGAGGGCCAATGAAACTTGGGTATTATCTCTTGTTGAAAGCTGTTTGTCTCCAGTGACACGCCACCACTACCCAGCAAGTGCATCTAATGCTGGAACACTTAATACTTCAACAGCAATAGGCAGTCCTACTGTTCCCAAAACACAACATACGCTTACAGTGGGCTTTGGGTCAGCCTTTGCTCATTATTAGATGGCTCTGCTGTCTATCTCAGTTGCCTGGTCCTGATTAAATAGCTTTCCTCACTAGCCCTGTATTTGTCCTGTTCAGTGGCATTTTGGCCTCACAATGCTCTGATTGAATGAGTTGTATCCTTCCAGTACTTACCTATTTACTATTGAGCACTCCATGGGTTTTCTCTCTCTCTCTCTTTTTCCTTTTTATGCCTCCTCTCTAATTTTGCTCCCTCATTTTTCAAAATGCTCCATGCACTGCTCTCTGTGTTACTATTATTATTATTTTTAGGTCTAGCCTAGGCAGCGCATGCACTGTCTTTTCACATGTCGTAGTCCCTTTATGGGCTTATAACCCACCTCCAACTTCTGATTGGCTTTTGTTAGTGCCCTTTGAAAAACTTTGCTTCTAATTGGATAATAGCTCCTGCTTATTCCACTTTTTTTCTCAATTGTTAACTCCCATGGACCACCCCCGGGACTTGCTCTCTTTCACTTGTGCTATTGTATGTCCTGTATTTGGAACTTTTTTTTACATTGACACCGAGCACTTTCAACGCGGAATGCAAGGAAGCTGCACTTTATCTTTAAGTGTTTCGTCTGCGCGGCACGCCCACCTCTATTTTTATTAATTTTAAAGAGACTTTAACACTCAACGCTGTACCCGTTTTACAAGTGCTGCGCTTTATCTCTTTGTTTTTGTAGTATTCATTTTGAAGAGACTTTAACACTCAGCGCTGTGCTGTTTCACGAGCGCCGCGCTTTAGCTACTTGTTTTTTTGGTCAGCACAGTGCCCGCTTCATGTTTCATGACTGATTAGAATTCCAGCCCGACAGCCAGAACGCCGTACTGAAAACTACTCCCCTGCAGGGCTTGTTTAGTTTATGATTCCAATCTTGCAGGAGTAAATTACTTTTTTTTACATGTCCGCAAAACTGCTGGGCTTTTCTAATAACAAGAAAAAGTTTTTTTTAAATTGCAACGCAAAAGGGTTGGGGAGGGGTGGGAAATCTGGAGGGGATTTACAGGAGGAGCAAAAATGGGGGTAATAATAGGGGGTACTTGGTAGATAAATAGTGAATGCCGCTGAAAGGCTGCCAACGGAAGGGCATGTGGGGCAGGGGGAGAAGTGCAGTCCCTGCCTGAGGTCAGAACCTGATTCTATGTTGCTTCCGATTTTCTGTCACACAAAGACTGTTCCACAGTTTGTGTGAGCAACCATGTAACAAGCTAGCCCACGGCGCCCACAGCTCCGCCTCAGCACCTTGCATTGACCAGAGGATGGCCTGTGTGCCATACTGACAGTTAGTTTGTATGTCTTCTTCCCTTTCTCCTTCAGATTCGTTTATTCCTTCCCCCTCCATTGTCCTTCCTTCTCTCCTATAGACCCCCTTTACCCTTTTCCTTCTTCCATTCCTGGATAGCACTTTAAAGCATTAAGCACTTCACAAACATATAATATCACATCATGTAACAGTTCGTAAACTACAAGTGAATAGTATTCGCTTGCAAACTACAGTATCGGGCACCCTGTCATCTCACAGCACGCGCACGTCTGAAAGAGTGGCGGATGATTGGAATGCTTCAATTCTAGTCTGGCTGCTCATAACGACAAGACACATTTCTTACCATCTTGTCTGCTCTACGTAAATACAAGAAATGCCATCTTAAACCTATGGGTGTGATTGTAGAGTTAGGTGACATGTTATCTTGTGTGAAGATGACTAAATTAAGGGATTAGCCTTTAATGTCTTCATATCTTTGCTGCTTCTATCGACTGCATGGTTTGGGGTTTACGAGAATGTAGTTATATTGTGTGGCAATTAGTTTGTCTTGTTATTGACTGTACTAGAAATATACGTACGTTTTATCTATACAATATTTGACTTTATCGTCATATATCCAAAATGAATCCTGAAAATCTGAAGCTGAACCTCAGAGTCAGGTGAGAAGAACATTTGGGGTTTGAGCCTCGAATGAACACACCTATTCAGTGTTTTACTGACTTTAGCAAGAACACTGCAGAACTGTTAGTATGTCTCGGCACTATTTCTGAACTCCATTTTCTACCCATTCACTTTTCCTTCCAATATAATGGCCTAGTAGACCAAGAAAACACAGCACAGCAACATTGAGCATCACATATTTCATAAACATTTGCCAGCATTGCAAGGACAAAAAACTAGAAGACATTATTATATTAATTCTGTTTTCATAGGGTCGTTCAGTTGTATATTATGTGTTTTTTATTTAAGATAACAAAAATGCTTTTATTATAACTTTTCAACATGCTGCACAGCAGCCACACTGCTCTACAACATAGCTTAAAAACATTGGCAAAGCCAATAGCTCTGGCTAAACACTTACAAGGTCTCAAGGCAAGGCCCTTTGGCTATGAAAATGCTTGTTTTTAATTTGGGTCCGCGGGCTGCAAAGTGCTGCCAGGCCGTTTCCTTCTGTATCGCAGTTGGCGCAAGCTTCTTTTTGATTTTTTGCACATTTTAATTTAGTGTTCTAACATGGCTGTCTGACAAGTTAGAATAATAAAGGTAAAATGGCCACCTGCGTCATGATGCATGCATCATGATACATATATAGGCATGTGTTATGACACATGCATGCGCTTCAGTAGCCATCCTGGAATGGCTTTCCATAGTAGACAACCCAATTCAAGAATGCCAACCATGCATGGACGTGTCTTGATGCATGGATGCACATACACTTGGAAATAACATTGACGTAGCCAATACCGTTGCCTTTTAGAGCCACGAAATACTGGCTCTGTCAATTCGTGTTTATAATAGTACCACTGCTGAAGTAAGTTGTGCTTAAGAAACACAGAAGTGGGTGTTACAGAAATAACTAAAACACGTGACGCCATTTTCTTTAGAAGCCTGTGCTGGATATATATGTCCTCTGGCCAGGGGCGTAGGAGACACTAAAATTCTGGGGGGGACAGGGACAACCTTGTGCACTTTCCAGTGACCCTATACAAATCACCGCCCGTTAAACAAATACAATTGCATACTTTCGAAGTGAAATATTGAGAAAAGCAGGCATGTAGTCACAGTTTGCATGTATGCTTTATTGTTATTTACATTCATATAGTAATGAGACCAAATGTTTAAAAAAAACATATATATGAATCTTGCATCTTAATGCACAAAGCAAACAAAGGCCGCTCACTTAGGGTGGGGGCGTCGTGTTTGCAAGTGCATTATGGTTTGAAAAGTACCTGCTGCTGCATTCCTGGTCTCCAGCAATTTTCAGGCAACAATAAAAATGTGAAGATAACTTTGGTTATTAATGTTCTTTTTTTGAGAGAGATCGAAGGCTTGTATAGTGAAAGTTTTAATTCAAAAGGTCAGTGAGTTACTGCTTTTGTCTGAGATATTCTTTTGGTATTTGAAGTTTCTAAGTTAAAATCCTAACATTGAACAGTGAGCTATTAACCGTCCTCAAAGAGCTGCATAAAAACTTCAATGTATAGATTAGAACGTTATGATTTTTCCCCAGTCTTTCCCTATCCTAATGTTGGAAAATGGGTTCATTAGGATAGAAATCAATTCTGATTATTGAAGAGAACCCCCCAACCATGGTGTTATGTTTTACATTCTGAGTTTGTGTTTCTCTAGTGTTGCAAAGCCGCCCTGGGCACTCCCCAACTTTTTGCTGACTGGTACTGGTGGTACCTGACTGACTGACCCTGGCCTCTGCCTAAACAGCCAGTGCTATTCTGAAAGAGGCACTTAAAAATACAGTGAAAACACCTACATACACTAGGGTGCACTATGGGTTAGGGTACCCCTATGATTGGCATGACCTCTCCTATACGGCCCTAGTACATAATAGGGCAGGGGGATTAGAACTACTTTTAAGTCCCTAGAATATAATAAGGCATGGCAGTTTAGAGGCCAGCAGCCCTTTCTGCGCTTGCATGTGTGCACTGTTGAAGCCTGAGGTCAGTTTAAAAGTAGCCCTGTGTTATAGGGCTGCTTTTAAAATGCAAATTGTGCCCAAACTCGACTTTTGGGTTTGGGGAACTTACAAATTGATCAAGTACAATGTTGGGGCAAAATTAAGTGGAAAAATGTTTTCCACTTAACTATGGCTGTATCATATTTGCCACATAATACATCATCTGCTGCATAATCTAACGATTTCCTCCAAAACAATTTTGTAGCTCAAACGGATCCCAAATTACTAAAAGAAATGTGACTTGTGTTGCTGTGAAGTTTAGGGCCCTTTGCAAAGGTTAGTAAAGAAAACAATTCCTAAGAAAACAATTGGTCCCAGACACTCCTAATGACACTCAAATTAATACCTGTAGGAGAGTGTAGTATGCAATCAATTCATACAACCAAAAATGTATAATGTAAAGGCACATTCAACAGGGAAATCTCATAGATAAGAGGCCAACCAAAGTCAATTAAATTGCAAACATCAATTTATTTCCCGCTGAATCATATTCATAAAATGCAAACTTAGGGGCTGACTACGATGGCAGGCGGGCTTCAGTACCACCGCCATCGAATCGGGGAATGGGACCGCTGACCTTCAAGGTGGAGGCCCCACGATAGGCATTACAATGCGACTGCCACTACGGTGTTCGCAGTGCCTATCTTTTACATTGCAGCAGGTGCTGCTGGCTGCATCATCCGCCGCAAAGTAAAAAAAAAAGGAACATGTTAAATATATCGGTGCCTGCCACATGGTGCAGTGATATGTTGTGGGGCATCGTAGATGCCCCCCAGGACCCATGTCTGGGGGCCAGGGGTAAAGGGGCCTGCTACGGGCCCCCAATGTCCCTTTCGCCAGCATTTCCATGGCAGGTGAACCGCCATTGATAAGCTGGCGGGTAAGGGACATCGTAATCCCTGCTGCGGTGCATGGTAGGCACCACCAGCATTGTAGGAACCACGAGACCCTCCACCACACCGGCGGGCTCAAGAAGCCCGTCGGGTGCGTGGTGGTTGGTCTTTCCGACTGACAGGTAACCACCCGCCATTGTAATATGGCGAGCTGTGATGCAGTCACCAATGGCGGTGGGACCGCCACCGACGGGGTGACATGGCGGTCCCACTGCCATTATAATCACCCCCTAAGTTTGGTGTGCATGCAAATCCTACATTGCCAACCCCTGGCAAGTTGCACTGCTAGTGCTGGAAAAAGGCCAATGGAGGTACCAATGGGTGAGGTGGACTGGCCTCAAGGGTCTTGTGACCTCAGTGACAGATTCACTGTCGATCTAGGATGTGCTTCTTCATATGCCTGCCCGTAAGACTGTAAGTGAACTGCAGTATGGATTGTGGTGGACAGTTCCACCTGCGGGTGCTAAGACACCTGGGCTTCTAAGGTCTATCGGGCCTTCTAAGGTGTAGCATCGGAATAAGCTCTGTCAGGAGTGTGGTATGGTGAACTGGTCATGAAGGTCTGAACATGGTTCTCCAGTTCCAAATTCAGCAGCTCTGGCCAGAGTGCCACATTCTCTCCCACGCTGAGCACCATACTGCCCCACTGAGAGAAACTCGCACTGCCTTCAGCACAACTCAATTGTGCTGCGACTAAATTCAAATTATGCACTAGACAACAGTAAAATGCTGCCTGAAAAAAAAAAATAACACCCTGGAAAAAGCAAACACTCATAGGGAATGCAAGAATAAGCAAAGCATGTGAGCTGTAATCAGAAAAAAACATGGTTACCTTAACGGTTTTAAACTCATTATTCAGAAATCAGTAAGTGATTTTGCCTGAAAAGTTCAAGACATGGCTACAGGACCAGGAAGGGACCCCTTTCAATGTCCATTGCTTATTTCCTTTCAAAATGTATGCAGTTTGGTTTAAAAAAGACCACATCCCCAAACACAGAGCCGCATTTTATAAGCTAAAATAATTAAAAAGTTGAAAACGATCATACTAAACGTTTCCACTCTACCCATCAACCAGGTATTGCAGTCCCTTTAGGAATGGCGCACTTACCCACCCTGGGAAAACAATGTTGTTCAAAGAAAGAAGATGAAAAGAAAGTAGCGCTTTCACTGGCAAACTCTGTAAAGTGGCGCTGATGTGTGTGGGTGTAAATAACAGTCTGGCCTGTCTGCTGTCCACTCTGTATTGCTTTATTTAGCCTTCCTGCAGCATAACAAAAGGCAGAGGGCGGGTGGCCTCTGACTCCAGGCAGGCCAAGTGCAGGGCCATTAGGTAGCGCTTTCGCGTGCTAATGGCCCTGCGATAACAGAAGGGAGAGGGGAAATTCCTTTGTCCCCTCGTCCCCCCCACCCTTGTCCCCCGTGTCCCCTCCACTCCAAAATCTGGGGGGGATATATCCCCTGCGTCCCCCTCACTTCCTACGCCCATGCCTCTGGCCACCTCCAGCCCCTTCCTTGAGCCATGACCTTTCCCTCGGCCCCACTGGATTAGTAAGAACGCTGCAGTATGCTCACTGTGGAGGAAAGGCTCCGAGGTGCGCCATTCTCTGGCTCATCTTAATGCCAGTTTAGGAACGGTAGGTAGCACAGGGTAAACCTCGGGGCCTCGTCGTGACACGCACTCCCATGCACGTCTTCGTCGCACCCCTCTCGCGCTCAGTGTAAAAGACGTGTCACATGCCTAACACTTCTTCCCACCTAGCTGGAGTCACTGCTGCTGTTTGTTCGTGCTTGGGAGGTGAGAGTTAATGCTAGAAAAAACGAGACAGCCTTTCCACAACACATCTCGGGAAGAAACAAATCCCGAGGTGCTACAAAGCAGCACAGACACAGTGGGCACAAATGAAGTGGGTATTGGAATGAATTATTAGGTATTTATAGCGCACACACTGCGAACAAATTTGCCTCTAGGTGCTTTGAGAACGTCGTGTCTTGAAATGATCCTCGGTATGCTTACATTTACATTTATGCACATAACTTCGGACGCATCTAATATTAGTCATGTCCTTTTGGGTTCCTAATTGAACCATCTTTAAAAAAAAATCTTAAATGCTCGTTTGTGATAGCAAGACAGAGCCAGGTAAGACGGAAATGTTACAGGGACGTGCTCCTATGAGCTCACACAACAGACACGGGAGTGCAAAAACCGCCCTCTGCAGTCCTGGTGTACACAAAGGGCTACAGTAAAAGTGCAGTGAAGGTTCACTTTACTGTTCGGACGAGGGACATGAGGCTGATTTCTTGGAGGGTCCGTGAGAATATTGGTTTTGCACGCTATTGCTGGGAAGGCATAAACAACGGGACTGCGAGGACCAGCAGCCCTGCAATCACCATCAGCTGTGTTCTCTTCCCGCCACGCCCAGACGCCCAGACGCTAAAAAATAACTCACGGCCCCCGCTCCGCGGGACGCGCGCGGGCGCGCGCCGGGCGAGGCCCGGGCCAAGGGCGGGCCCGTCTGAGCCCGTCCGAGACCGATAGAGTCCGGGCCGGGCCCACCTATTAACATTTGCGGAGTAAGGTCTGTATGGTGAGGACCAGCTCGTAGGAGGGACCCCGAGTTGTGCTCCAGTTGACCTTTGAACCCTTGAGTCTAATTTTACATATCGAATAATGAGTAAGCCTGGAAATAGGGAAGGGACATCCTCGCTGTCAACTGGAGGAGCCCTAATGGGAACCCTTGATAATTTCCTTGTGCGTGTCCAATCTGTTTTAGCTAAGGACATAGAATTAACTGAAAAAAGGCTGTCACTAGATATTTTATGTGACAAGAGGTCTTCCTTGGGAACTATTGTCAACTCTAGATCTCCACCGTGCCATAAGTCCGCTATGCAGGCAACTACAGGCCTGGAATCCTCCTTGAGGGAGGAGGGTAATAACGATGTTATACTATCTACCTCCCCTTTATCTGATATGTTGGGTGAAACAGCAGAACGGTCGTCAGTAGGCACTATTGTCTCACAATCTAAGCCTTTATCAACCATTAAGACCCGTTCTGCTAGTAGCACCAAGGGGGGTCTTATCAATCAGCACACAGGCTTATCCTGGAAAAAAAACGTAGAGGCGGCCAGCAGATCGTGGTGGGTAAAAATGTGAATCCTGATCCCGTGATTGGTCCAGGAAAAGACGTTGTTCTATGCCCCCAAACTATTACAAGTGAAGAATGGGCAAATCTACCACTACCTGAGGGAGAAGACCTTGCGAAACAGGGGGACAAAGTGTTTTGGAAAAAACTGGATAGCATCTTAAAAAACGCATGTGCTCCTATTTATGATAGGCTGGGGTCTATTGAAAGTAGACTTGTGTGTATAGAACTTTCATTGGCCACGGCACAGCAACGGGGAGGTGGAAGGGGACTGAACTCCCAAATGGATTGTACTAATGAGCAAACCCAATGTAGTAAGATCAAATCTACCACGAATGACCAAGTTAACGCTACTGTAAATATCAATTCCTTAGGTTCCCATGAGCAACATGGTATAGGGAAGAATGATAATCAGCAAAGCGGAAAAAATCATCCAGCCTGTGGTGGACCAAATGGTATTATGCCTGTTGCAGTAAGAAATGTTGAGCCGCCCGCACAGGCACAACCCCTGGGACAGGCCCTTCCGGGTCTGATTGATATACATCTTCCCCCAGAGGCTGCCCCATATGTGGTTGTTCTAACCTGGGTTCCACCTCTGGTAACTGGTACTAGGGAAACGTATAGGGCCTTAAAAAACAAATGTACATTTTGGCTCAATACTAAACGTCCCCTGCCGGCCAATATGCGAGCCGAAATCTTGTTTGCTAGGAGGGTAAATTGGGTGGGCAATAAACCTAAGACAACCAAGGGGGATTGTGTCATCCTCAACTTTAGGGACAGACATTGTGTTGACTATATTTGTGGATGGTCCCAGGATGCTGATTTTCCATCTCCGATTAGTACTGTACCATTGTCTTATTTTTATGCACCGGCCCCCTTGCCTTTGTTTGGGATACCTGGAGGGAGAGTCACGCAAATGGGTCACCCAGTGGGGGACATTAGGTCTTTTAACCGATTTGATGTACTGTCCGGATTGACTGACTGTAATTGACAGAAGTACAGTAGTGGATTTCCTAGCCTTGAAATGGAATATGTAGTCCCTGAGGTAGAAAAGGGAAAAAAACTGGGTGGGATGTCCATAACAGCGAACCCTGGTGGCGACAGCGTTGTAAATGCGCTGCCTGTCGCTAAAAAAACTATTAGGGATGTGGAGCAAGGCTCTTGCCTTGAGCCTGGACAAAGAATATCTGCTATCACACCCTCGGCTGTAAATATAGGACAACCTAAAGGGACTCCTAATACTGTTGGTTGCACAACGATTTTATCCTGGAATGTGGCGGGTATGGGATCTAAATTAGCGTCACCCCTATGGTTAGATTTCATCGACGCCCATGATATCTGCCTCTTCCAGGAGACATGGTCGGTAGAGCCTGTATTCAGACTAGGCTATTTGAATTTTTATGCTCCTGCAGACAAAAGGCCAAAGGGCCGGCCAGTAGGAGGCTTGGTTATATGGGTTAAACAATGTATAAAGTGCAAAATCCAACCTATCCCGAATCAGAATAATGACATCTTAGGAATTAGGCTAAATTTTCCATCAAACCTGTACATAGACGTTTATAATGTCTATGCTAGAGGTTTACCAGGTGGTAAAAAGTCGGAGGTGGTACCAATATTAAACTACCTTGTCGAGTCAAGATCTACAGATGCGTTCCCACTTGTAGCAGGTGATTTTAACACGACCTTCGAACCGTTGGGTCATTATGACTTGTCCTTAACGGAGGAAGATGACCTAAGATGGGGCATACCGCAGCTCGAGATAATGACAGCAAGCAAATGGACAGAGGCTGCCCTGAATTTAAAGGGGTTCTGCCTGACCAACCAATTGAGGGCGGCAAACGGCAGGACCCCTTCTGACAGGGCGCGGTGCAAAACCTATGATAATGGGATTAGGTCTAGCACTATAGATTATATCTTGGTCCATCTTGGGATGTGGCATGGTCTTGAGGACATGATGGTCAAACCTCGAATTGAAAGCGATCACAACCCATTAGTAGCCTATTTTAGATTGGGCATGGGGGAAGGATCGGAAGGGACAACTGCTATGAAAGGCCTGACTACTCGGCTATCAAATGATGAACGTCACCTTAAGTGGGATAAAGTTTTAGAGCACCCCGACCTTGTGGATAGCATAAAAAGCAATCTCGATGAGGCGTTGATATTAATGAGGGCTGGCTGTAATAATAGTCAACCTTATTCAGCTGTAGAGAACATGCATAATATACTATTTGCTAAGCTTAAAACTTATTTCTGCAGACCAACTTTAGTAAAACGGTTTCACAAAAGAAAGCTAGAGAACTGGTTTAATGCCACCTGTAAACTAGCCCGGGAAGAGCTAGGAGTCGCACTTAAGCTAAAGGATCTGAATAAAATAAAATTAGCTCGCAACAATTACAAGAAGGTACAGTGGAAAGCTAAAAAGGATTTGGAAGAGAGTGAGTGGCAGGATCTTAAGGTAGCATGTAGTGGAAAGAACCAGAAGAAGTTCTGGGATATTTTTAAGTGGAAAAGGGGGGAAATAATTGAAAGTCCACACAATTGTGTTCCCCAGGACTCTTGGATAGAGTTTTTTAAATGCCAATATGCAAAGGATGCAGAGGATATTAGTTCATCCTACCAGGAATGGGACTTCTATAAGGAGCCACCTTTTAGTAGTAAGGAGGTCGACAGAGCGCTTGACACTGTGACCCCGGGTCGTGCACCTGGTATGGATCTAATTCCTGCAGACGTGTTTGTACATGACAGGCAGATATGGCGCCTTTATATCACTTACTTGGCCAATGCTATTGCCCAGGGCATGGCCATTCCTCAATCTTGGAAAGGCGCTGAAATTGTCCCGATATACAAAAAAGGGGACAAGTCTTTGGCCAGCAACTACAGGCCCATCAGCCTAATAGATGCTATACAAAAAATCATGGGACGGCTGGTCTTGGGCAAAATCCAGTCCTGGATGGAGGATGGTAATATCTTGAGTCCTCTACAGGCTGGTTTTCGTCCCAAGACCAGCACCATTGACCAGGTCTTTAGGTTTTTGATACTGTATTGGAGGACAGTGGTACTAGAAAAAGGCGTCCTGTACGCAGTGTTTGTTGACCTGCGGGCGGCATTCGATCTAGTCCCGCGTGGCAAACTATGGCAAGTACTCCAGGGACTGGGGATGGCACCGGAGTTGTTGGCACTTGTCATTTGCTTACATGAGGACAATTTCGCTCGGGTACGCTGGGGTAGCCGGGAGAGGTTACGGACTCCTTCCCCGTGGAGCGGGGAGTGCGGCAGGGTTGTGTCTTGGCACCTACCCTGTTCTCGCTCTTCGTTAACGGGGTGGCCGAGTTCCTCTCCCGGGTCCCCACAGATGCTCCAGCTATGGCTGGAGCTCGCGTTCCAGTCCTCATGTTTGCGGATGATACTTTGCTGATTTCGAAAACTCAGAGTGGCCTCCAGCTTACCTTGCGGCGCTTCGAGGAGTTTTGCCTATTGCGTGGACTAGAAATTAATGTCGCAAAGACTAAGTTTATGGTGCTCAATGGCCCTAGACCCAATAAAATGTATAGAGCGTTCAAAGGTGTAATTCTTATGAATGGATCTTCGCTAGAACAGGTTGACGCATTTACATATTTGGAAGTAACTTTACAGAAAAATATGCGTTGGAATAGCCATATAGATCTCTCGTTATTGAAATACCAACAACAGACTGGTATTTTATTGAAACGATTTAAAACTTCGCAGTCTCAACCAATGGAGCCATTTCTAGAGATCTATACGATGAAGATTCGTAGCTCGTCTCTGTATGGGTCTGAGCTGTGGGGACATGGCAAAACCCCACAGCGATTGAATGTCATGGAGAACGAGTTCATCCGGAAAGCTGTTGGCATTCCGCAAAGCACTCCCTTGCTACCCCTTTTTTGGGATCTAGGTTTGAAATCTTTACAGGATGTAGCTTATCTACGTCCCTTGTTGTACTGGTGTAGGGTATGGACAACCGATGAGCTTAGTCATTATGCCCTGGGCCTAAAGGAAATCATAGAAAAGGATTCCTTCCACAAGATAGATTGGCTGAGGTCCGTAAAATTGTTACTTTATCGTATGGGGCTGAGAGACCTATGGGGTGATCCTTATAATGTGGTTTTCCCTTCAAAAGATTTTGTAAAAACCAGATATTGGGAGATGATCGGTCTATAATTATTCACCAAGGGGTGTTCATCCCTTTTAACCGGCAGATTTCTGGAATTTAAGGTTTATGCCAGACTGGAACCATATTGGGGCCTAATTGAAGTACCGTCGGATCGTAAACTCTTTTTCCAGTTTAGGATAGGTACACTCCCGATACGATCATTCACATCTAATTGGGCAGTAGGGTCTGAAGATAGATGTCCAAGGTGCCGTGACAAGAATGAATCTATGAGCCACTTTGTTCTTTTTTGCCCGCTCTATACCATCCCACGTAAGAAATGGGTACTACCTGTCTGCCGATTAATGGGTACCTGAAGTTATGAGGTGGCTATGAGAATCTTGTCTACTGACCCAAGTCCGATTATCTCAATTGCAATGTCAAAATACATAAAGTGGGCCTGGGCAATTCGGTCTAGATTGATCAATGCTAAAGTGACTTGCGACTAGGCCATTGGCAGCCTTGTCATATTCTGTGGGTCGTTTTATTGTTGCATCCTTGTGTGTTGTGTATTGATTGTGTATTGATTGATTATTTTATTTATATGCTATTTTATAATGTTGATTTATAAATGTAAATTTCGTATTGATATTATGTGTTGATTTATTCTGTTTTGTATGCGATTGTTACATGTCACTTTTACGACTTAATTGTCGAATAAAGTGAATCGGAATGAATTATTAGGTATTTATAGCGCACACACTGCGAACAAATTTGCCTCTAGGTGCTTTGAGAACGTCGTGTCTTGAAATGATCCTCGGTATGCTTACATTTACATTTATGCACATAAATTTGGACGCATCAAATATTAGTCATGTCCTTTTGGGTTCCTAATTGAACCATCTTTAAAAAAAATCTTAAATGCTCGTTTGTGATAGCAAGACAGAGCCAGATAAGACGGAAATGTTACAGGGACGTGCTCCTATGAGCTCACACAACAGACACGGGTGTGCAAAAACCGCCCTCTGCAGTCCTGGTGTACACAAAGCGCTACAGTAAAAGTGCAGTGAAGGTTCACTTTACTGTTCATGTGTGATGGCATGAGTGAAAACAAGGCCAAGTTCAAGCGGCGCTGCACCTTTACTTTTAAATGTCAGCACTCGTTGTTGAGATGTACCCATAGATATGTAAATGTACATATACCCACGTATTGCAGGTTGGCACAAGATCGTAGCAGCGGAACAAATGCAAAAAGAACAATTGATGGACAGAATGCTGATCAATGTCAAACATTCACCCCAGTACAGAGATCTGGGCCTAAATCCATCGTTTTTTTGCTCACCATGCCATTCCAGTTTGAACTCAGCCATATGCAAATCAGTCTTGACCCTGTCCCTCATGGGAACAGTCCAGCCCGAACTGCCAGGACTGAAAACAAGCATCCTAGGACCGGTTTCGGGGCATCACCCCTCATCAGCCAGGCTAGCTTAACTCCAGTGGCATGGAGAGCGCGGGAGCCACGTCTGGGCATACCCGTCCCACTAGGGGTGACAAATGCAAAAAGAACAATTGATGGACCCCTGCCCCCGCTGCTCTACTAATAGCCCTGGTCATAACATTTCAGTCAATTCGACACTAGGGTCTACTGCTGGATGTGAATACAAGAAAATACCAGACCCACCCAGGGTATGCTGACCACAACATCATGCCTGTGCCCACTTAACTAGCTTGTTGACTGTGTGATCTATTTTTAACCTAATACTGTGCAATTTTCTTTTAAGATTTTACATTGACACATAGTTTTAAACAAACACTCACTATCAACCACATAGAAGCCTCATATTAGTTAATGATGCACTGGAGAAAAAACAAACAAATCTTTACCAGTTAGGTGAGGATTACATGCAAATACCTACGAAATACTACATTTAGAAGTTGGTTGATGTACTGAGATGTTAAATGATGCAGAGTTCATTGCACTTTTGGTGAGTGCGTGATTTGAAGCAGCTGATGGCTATAGGTCAGTAAAACCAATACCTAAACATAACTAAAAAAAATATTAAAAGCATTTGCAAACAAAGTCGTTGTCACAAAATCATGTCAATAATAATATCACATTATAACACTCAAAACCATTGTCTAATTTCGGTAAAGAACTTCATTAGAAATGCATCAATAAAACAATTCATTTACATTCATTAATTTAAGAAAATCACCTTTAGCCTCCAAATATACCACCAAAGCATTCAATGTAGTCAATTATATTGCCCCCGGCTTCAGGTCACACAGTGTAATTTGCCTTTTACAGAATGTGTTGAACAAATTGCTTCACTGCAAAGGACTTCATACACACTTCATGCACTTGATGTGCCCCCCCAAAAGTGCAGGGCCATGTGTGCACTGTGTGGCATACACGAACGTGCGTTAGGCCGTCATGTCGGCGGTTTACTGTTTAGGCTCTCCTATAAGCCTTACCATACCCACCACCGTGACTCCGCCACCGCACCGTCCGCCCGCCCTGGATTCAACTCAGAATTGGCGTGCGGGATCACCACAGGCTTGACAGTCTTCCTGAGACCGCCACAGTGGCAGTCCTACGGGAAGACCACCAAACTCACAATCGGGCCCTAAATGATGCGATTAACATGTACTCACGTTGTCTGGCTTTCAGACTGCATGCACCATTCATCTCAAATAAATGTTTTTGGTCCAATCTACAATGGAGAACTCTCATAGACGTCTATGTTCTAGTGCATATCCATCATCTAACTGTCTTTCCATGACCATACTAAGATTATATCTATGTAATTACTATACATCTGCAACCAAATGTGATAGACACGATTATACTTCTTCAGTAAAATATTATTAATAAACATCTCTTCACATGGCTAAATAGAATTTATCCAGCCAAACCTCAAACCGCCAGAAAGTTCCGATTATTTTTAATTTCAGCATGTCCCTTCAGTTTTCCTAAGTGCAGAAGCCTGTGTTAACTGACCTTTGCATTAAAAACATATTATTTCTTTAAATGTCTTGCAGTAGAAGACGAGCTCTAGTACAAGAGACCTTAGACTCTCAGCTCTGAACTTCCTGCCCACTACCTCCTCTACTACAATGCCCACTGTCTGCTCACCACCATCCTGGCCACGTATTGAACACAGATGAAGGTCTCTTCCTATGGTTGCAAAAGACAGTCCTTCTGTTATGTCTAGAGCATTACAGTGCAGAATATAGAGGTCTGCTCACAAAGTAATTTTGAAGAATGTAAAGAACTACTCTCGTAGTATACCAACTTATGTCTGTAAATACACAAAAGACAAACTATAGATGGAACAGTTCCCAAATCAAACTGTTGAAATTCCCCAAAGCCCACACATGATATACTTATGTAAAAATGCATGCTTATGATAGCTTGGATAAGCAGCCCAGGACATAAAACACAGCTGTACATTCCGCATAGTGATCTTTCTGTGCTTTGAAACATACTGTGTGTCACTTGACAGTACCAGGAATACTTGTCCATCAAAGGCTCATACAAAATCACACTATCTTGTTTCACAAGTATACATGTAGAAGTAAATTGGAACATAAATGGTGAACATCTGCTTGATTTTCTTACCTGAGTAGCGTTCTCATCCCTTGCAGTGTAAGGACCTGATTTAACTATTTGTGGAGAGGGTTAACCATGGGAACAAGCACCTCCCTGCCACACCCTCACCCACCCACCAAATCAAATTCTGAGTCAGGCGAATTGCCAGGTTTATACCTTTGGAGTAAAATTTACTCCTTCAGCATGAACCTTTATCTGTAAGGTGTGAGGTCCGTCAGAGGAATCATATAACACCATGTACCCTATGTAGGGTGGACACTTTAAGTGGTGTTTTCCTTTCCTTCACCGCTTGTTAAAACCGGGCGGTGAGGGGCAGAAAAAAAAGAAATGAGCTCCACACCATGGTAAAAACTCCCTTGATGTGCAGGCCATTTATTTTGTATTTTTCATAAACAAACTACCACTTTGGGAGTTTGCTTTTGTTAAATAAAAAACGTTGGAAAGGTTTGAGAGCCAGCCCTCATGTTTGACAGACCTGTTCGTCAATTGTCAGCCTTTACCATCACTGATAGGAGTTGCCATGACATCAGTTTTTGACATGGATTAGAGATGTTCACTGAACCAGAAGCCATCTCTCAATTTGATGGGCGGAGTCAAGGCAAGGTGGCAGACGTAAATTCCTCCACCACCCTGTCTGGTTTTACTCTGTCCTCAAAACCCTAACTTAGGCCCTAAATTATCATAGCAAAACCAAAGGGATGATGGACGGAGTGTTGAATAATGCAAGCATTCACCCCCAGTCAACTGATCTGGGTTTAATCCATCATCATTCTTTAGCTCACTCCGCCACCCCAGTTCAGACATGGCCATATGCAAATCAGTCTGACCCTGTGCCTCATGGGAACAGTCCAGCCCGAACTGCCAAGCCATGTCTTCCCTGGAGCGGAAACAAGCATCCTGGGACCGGTTTCTGGCTAATCAGCCGTCATCAGCCAGGCTAGCTTGAATCCAGTGGCAAAGTGAGCAAGGGACCCACGTCTGGGCATACCCTGCCAACTTAGGGCAAACAAAGCAAAACCAAAGGGGATGATGGACGGAGTGTTGAACAATGCAAGCACTCACCCCCAGTCAACTGATCTGGGTTTAATCCATCATCATTCTTTAGCTCACTCCGCCAACCCAGTTCAGACATGGCCATATGCAAATCAGTCTGACCCTGTGCCTCATGGGAACAGTCCAGCCCTAACTGCCAAGCCATGTCTTCCCTGGACCGGAAACAAGTATCCTGGGACCGGTTTCTGGCTAATCAGCCGTCATCGGCCAGGCTAGCTTGAATCCAGTGGCAAAGTGAGCAAGGGATCCACGTCTGGGCATACCCTACCAACTTAAGGCAAACAAAGCAAAACCAAAGGGGATGATGGACGGAGTGTTGAACAATGCAAGCACTCACCCCCAGTCAACTGATCTAACTAAATTATCATGACATCTGGAATTTGCCTTCCAATCACTAATCTTATTACTGCAGGCTAAAGGGGAACAGCTGTTACTGAGTTGACCTAAATGTTTACCACATGTTTTGCTCTTGAGTACCATATGAATACAAAAACTGCCCTTCCATTCCATTACTGACAGTGTGTCTCTTTTCAGTACAAATAGAGGCCCCCTTGTGCATGTATGGTGAAAACGATGTGCTCTATTGTGCTAATTATTTTGTGTTGTGTTTTTGTTATAGCACATGATTACAAAACCACCCTTCCATTCCACTGCTGACAGCATCTCTCTACGCAGTGTAAATAGAGCTGCCCTTGTGCATGTATGGCAAAAGAAAGATTGACTTTTTCTTTTGCGTTGTTCCTTGTCTAGATCTCCCACATGCTGTCCTTGTAGACCCCTTCTGGTATCATATGAAGTGTGAAATGGCAACTGATTTGCTGTCCTATGCCCCATAAACCCATAACATTTGGTTCTGGTATTCATAATAATTCTGTGTAGATCTGTTCCTCCAAATAATTTGCTAAGCTATGGGGTTACTTAGGAAGTTCATGCTTGCTATGGATAGGCCAAGTTTAATTCAACGCAATGTTGAATAGCACTAAATGATTCATACGATTGTTGCAGTTACAACCCCCTACCATCCAAATCAAAAAACTATCTCTGTACCATGGATAAATCAGTGGCTTTGGGTATTTTTCTGTCATGACCCTTGCTGCAGGTTGGCTATAAAAAAGATTAACAAGCTGACATGCTATTATTATGCACATGGCTTTACCAATCTGTTGTGCCATAGTAAGGAGTTCCAGTAGACATGGTTAGGTTACAGATGAATATGTTCATTGTTCTTAGATGTTAAGCAGGTTTTCCAGTAAATATGTAAATAAGGCTCCACCAGGAGCAGCCTCTCCGCTGCTCAGCCCAGGATCCCACTGACACTCTGCCTCACAGCATACCACCCATTCCAATGACATCACCATCCACACCAACATTCTACCTAACACTTTCACACTGACTGAGCAGCAGAGGTAGAGAAACAGGGAAGATGCATAATATAAAACCTTAGATATAACACACCTTCCCTATTTATATAATGCACAAAAAACATAGCAAATATAAGAAGAAAATGTAAAGATGTAAAAAAGGCCCAGCCCAGGATCCACTGACGCTCCACCTCACAGCAATCCTCACATTCCAATGACATCCCCATCCACACCAACATTCTACCCAACACATTCACACTGCTCAGTGTGTGAGTATGAATCAGAGATCTTTTAGCACTGTGATGAGAGTATCTAGCTAAATGGTTCCTTCGCGAAGGAATCACCAGCAGGCAGCTACCCAACTTTATGCCGCGTGCTTAACTAAAGTGAGGAATAGTGAATGTCCCCAAAAGGTAGTATTTTTTGAGGAACTGTTCTATGTCCCAAATAGTGTTAGTTGTGTCCAACCCCACAAAAACGGTTTTATAATGGTACTGAGGCATCAAGAGATAGCTGTAGTCTATTTGTTAATTCTATAGGTTACTGGTATATCTCATTGTGCCTATCTTTTTGTGATAATGTAGTATGATCCAGCTGCTTGGTTGCCCTTTACTAAACATTGGAGTCTTACTCAAATATTTCTGGCACCTCGCCAGCCACTAAACACGTTACTATGGGAACAACTAGATCTCAGAAAGTATCCAGCTTCTCCAGATTAGCCCAAGGCTCTTTCCAATTCCCCATTATTTTCAGCTTCTGCATGGAACCCCTCACACTCCTACTACCTGATATTATACATTGACTGGCGCTTTGCCTTTGACCCTGTGCAGCACTATCCTTTCTAGCAGCTAGGTTTGCGCTGTATCATTAAGACATACATGCAACAGCATCAAGATCAACCAGTACCCTGCTGACATGCAACTCTACCTCAAGAATAACTAATCATGACATTAAGCAACTGAAAACCTGCCTCAATTAAACCCAGATCTATGACTGGGGGTGAGTGGTTGAAAAGTTTCAGCACTCTGTCCATCACCTTCTTGTGTTTGCTATGTTTGCCCTAAGTGGCCAAGGGTATGCTAAGATGGGGGTCACTTGCTCGCTGTGCCGCTGTATTCAAGCTAGCCTGGCTGATGAGGGGTAATACCCTGAACCTGGTCCCAGGATGCTTGTTTCTGGTCCAGGGAGGACCTGGCCTGGCAGTGCGGGCTGGATTGTTCCCATGAGGAACACGGTCAAGATTGATTTGCGTATGGCTGGATCTAAACTGGGGTGGCATAGTGAGTAAAGAATGATGGATGAAACCCAGATCTGTGACTGGGGGTGAGTAGTTGAAAAGTTTCAGCTCTCCGTCCATCATCTTGTTGTATTTGCTTAATTGAACTCAAGCAGAAACTGATGTCCAGCAACTATTTGAAGCTTACTTTGACCGAGAATGAATTCATTCTTTTCAACAACAGCAACAAGTAGCCACAAATTATAACCTTGCCCTTTAAATTAACCAGCTTCACCCCTCAGCTGACAGTGAATCCAATGTAACTTGCATTTACCATTCACACTGACCTCTCATTAAAGAACACATCACTAAAAGAGCAAGACAACCTTTTCTTTTAGAAGCAATCTGGATGGAGGCTACCTCTGCTCCAGGGTCTCCCAGGCATCACAGTAATGGTCCTGGAAGGTAACCTTCTTTTTGCAGACTGCTTTATCAAAGACCTGCAAACGCTCATCCACATAACCCCTACTATGAAGAAATAACATTGGCTCCATGTAAAAGCCCACATCATCTTCAAGACCAGATGCATCACTTACAAAGCCATTAGGAACTGCCCTGCATAGCTGGTCAAGAAAATAACTAGATCACATGGACAGTGTCACATGACAACCCGGACATCTTCAGACTAGAAAGAAGGAATTTGAACAAGGAAATGATCATAAGACAAGCCTTCTCCATTGTAAATTGTAAATTGATACTTGTATAGCGCACTACTCACCCACAAAGGTCTCAAGGCGCTTGTACGAATACCGCTGTGGAACCCATCCTGGCTTTCCCTGTGAGGCGTCCACTCCTGGGCACCCCCAAGGTGGAGGCCAGGCATCCTTAGCGTTGTGGGGGCCGTTGTGGAGATTAAGCAAGCTATTGCCCAGAGTTGCAGAGTGGGACTGCATGATTGGAATAGGCACCGAGGCGAGAATTATCATGTCCGTGGAATTTTTGAGCCCAAGACTCACCGAGGCAGGGAATTGAACCCTGGTCCCGGGCTAGACCTCTGCATCAGGGTCTGCCGCTCTAATCATTGAGCCACACTTCTCCATTCCCCAGAATCGGAAATATTTTAGTGACCATCAGAACTGCCCGGTCTCTCCATCAACACAGCAAGGACCTAATGCGTTACCTGTCTAGTGAATGTAACATCCCACACCAAGGATCTCTCTAACTGTGCATATTTAAATCCCTGCAAACAAGCCAGAGTCTTATCTAGAGCTCTCCATCGCATTCAGTGCTTTCTTGCTGTCTACTTGGTTCTTGTTCTACAAAGTGTGCAGCCGTGGCCCGTGCAGATAAGAGCGGAGGGGCGGTGAGGCACGGTGGGGTGGGGGTGATTTCGACAAACGATGACGAGGCAAAGTTAAATTATTTATTTAATTTTCCCTCATCATCGTCCGTTGAAATCCCCCCCACCAGGCCCCACAGCCCCACTGCCCACTGCTCTTACCTGCACAGGCCACGGCTGAAAGCGTTATACATATACGCACACAAATGCTTTATAAAGGTTGAACATTTTTTAAATCTATGAATTTATCATCCATTTTTACAGTTCTGTCCGATACAAAGATGTGTGCCTGACTACACTTGAGGTTCAGTTTATGACCTATTATTAGTCAGATCTGAGGCAATCACCATACAGAATAGACAAGGTACACATTTTGTTATAACTGCACGGCTACACAGCTCATGGATATATTTTCAGTATATTTTAAGACAATTATTTTGCCCGCTTTTTTTATTCATTCTACCACGTACAATTAATTGTGTGACGGACAGGCAAATGATGTGCTAGAGCTAAAGGTACATTTATTGCAAGTTTCTGTCTCCTGGCCAAAGTCTGTTCTCTTCCTGGCAGCCCCTGCGCCTCGAGTCTTCCGCAGGACGCAGGTGCATTCACTGAGTAATTGGTACCTTGTTAAATATAACAAGCAGACTTATACTGGCAGTGAGTCAACATCATTTTGGAATCTTATTTGGCTAAAAAGCTGCTTGATATGTGAAAATGGATACACTCATTGCTTCGGTCCAGCACATCTTTGGGACACAGTTATTATTCCCATTTCTGGTTGCCAAGGCACCCCTTTCTTCTGGTACTGTCTCACCACATGGTACTGCACATTTCAGTAGTAAAAGGGAACACTATGCATCACATGACATCCAAAATCATCTGCCCCTACTAAGGAGAAGCTACAGACGACCCACCAGGGCCTGCTGTGAAATGAAGCATCAATTCCTCCCTAACAGGTGTATTCTTGGGGGGGTTTGTTTGTGGCTTGGAAGTCCACGAGTGCGGCCAGCAGCTAGAGAGGTGCGCCCTGGGTCACTCAGGGAAGCTCTACCTCACTTTATCATACATGCCTCTGGGCTACAGAATCCTAATGTTCTCTGAAATGTAAATAAAATGGAAAATTCTGAATACAAATTCAGTGTATAGAAACAGTAATTCAGGGATAAAATTTGAGGCAGTGTTGAGGACCTGAGAACATTGCCTCAGCCGTAGGAGTTCGGGCCCTTAATCATAACATGAGATATTCCGCACTCTAACCAACCATTAATACAATGAACTGTTACATGTGCCAGGTCCTGTGTTGGCGCATGCGGTAGCTACCATGGTGTTCTGTCTTGCTTCTTTCTTTGACACGGTGCAGCTCACGTCTCATGGAGTCCAGGACTGGAAGAACAAGTCTGGGCAGTTTTTGGGCTCAGCGTAAGTGTGATGATATCTTATAGCCAGTAAGGGTAATCCTCAGGCCCTGATAGAAGGGTCGTACTCGTGTCAGTTTGAACCATGAATGGATCATAATTTGATAAACACTTGACGTCATTTTAAAGTCTAATCATATATAAGACTTTCAATAAGGGATTCATTGTGCCAATGACTAAACGCGCATGGGGTCAGACCTGCTCTTGCTCATACCCTTGCATGATAATGTTCCTTTAACAAGCGGAGCTAGAGGTGGGAAGGATTGGCGTGTGTGTGAGTGGATTATGGAAGGAGGTATGTATGGAGGCGAATGCATGTGGAACATGCCCTAGGACTTGATGCTCTGCTTGGACTCTACTGGTGTTTCCACCAGACCAGAGACGTAGAGGAGGTGGGCTCTCATCAGCCAACCCAACAGAGACAGAGCTCAGAGAGGACCCGAGGAGGCAGCTGCACTCATTCCCTTTGCTGTGCTGCTTTCTGCCTCATAGTTGTGCACAGATTAATGTAGCCCTCCTCCTTCCATGGTAGGCGGACCATGGAGCGCTGTCTTCTGAAAGTCACAGTATGGAGTCCTGGGCTTGAAAAAATTATGTATTTTTGAGAATAGGACCCCCAAGCATAAGACACTTGACATAATGATTACCGATTGAGGCTGCTGCTTCCACTATGAGATTTTGCTATGCTCTCTGTGCTGACGGCTGCCTTGGCAACACTATGTCATGAGCACAATCCTTCAAGTGAAAGATGTATGGCCCAGACCTTTGTCCACAAGTTCATCCAATCGTTTATCTACCAATTTGACCCATTAATTCACTGATTCATCAACCACCTACTTTCCCTTTACCCACTCAAAAACCCATCCATCTATCCGCCAATGCACCCACTCACCTGTCACTGCATAGGCCCAATCGTTACTCCTCTAACGCCCCCATCCAATGACTTACTTACCCATCCACCTCACTGAACATCCACTTGTCCATTCATTTACTCATTCATCCACTTGCCAATCCACCCACTGATCCATCCAATCACTAGCTACTCATTCATCCATCGTGCCCCACATTCATCTATAATCATCTATCCTCCACTGACACATCAATTCACCTGCTTAACACACACCAATAAGCAAATACTTTCACATGACACATCTTTACAATGACTTCAGAAATGGATACAACATGCCCAAGGTAGCCCCAGATCTTAACACAATGTGTAACAGATAGCCACCAGGCTTGAACACACTATACATGATGTGCACTCCAGAATTCAACACAATACGCTAGTTGTGGCCTTCAAAACTGGACACAATATTTTAGATGTGGAATCCAGCATAGAACACGATATGCCAGAGGTGGTCTCCAACTCAAAACATATTATGTCAGAGGTGGCTCTCTAAACCAGGACACAGTATGTCAATGTGGGTATGAAAAAAGTTATAGTAATACAGTAGGTGAGGCAAGAAAAACTGGACACAATTCACTTCTTTTGGTTTCAAACATGTGCTACAAAACTCAAGGTAAGAACTCTGGGACTAGGCAGAACACCAAGGTATAGATTCCATAGTGGAATGTGTCAGAGGCCCGTTCAAAGGCCAACACAGGAATTACTAGGCCCAACGTCGGGGTTGAGGCATTTTACCCCTGATGTCCAGGGGCCTGACCTACTATGGATCCTGAGTAACCGGGCCATGTACCCCTTCAGCACTTGCCTCTCAGTGGTAGCACGGGTTAAGCAGTCCAAGTCTTCTTTGGGGAGGAGGGGCAGGCACTGGAGGGGGGGGGGGGTGAAAACAGGGTCACAACTCAAAATATTTTCAACAACAAATGATTTTTCAGTCAAATACTTGCTTTTATGGAAAAAATTGTATTTATATATGAACACAAAGTAGAATACAGCATTCACAAACACTACGCACAGTCCCCTGATGTCAAAGCTCTACTTTTTTAACAGGCGCGTTCCTGAGACCCAGTCCCCTCTCGCTAGCGATAGTGGTTATTCTCCATTCACTACAGGCAACATTCAGATTAAGCCCCACTAGTAGTCTAAGTCTCAGCTGTCCCACTCTGACTCTTATTACAGGCAAAAGTGTTCCAGCACCGAACTATTATATGGCAGGCAAGTTCCCTGGGGTCGTCTGCCCCGTAAGTCAGTCTTACCCACATCAGCAGGCTCTGAATGACCAGAGTCTCTGAGAACACCCCTTTGCGGGCGCTAAAGCTGCAGGGCTCTCTCCAGCAAGTACTTCACACACAGCTTGGAACTGTCAGCAGTGGGTGTCCTCAAGTTCCTCACATGCGACTCTATTGAGGCAGCGACCGGGGGTCCGCAATGCACCTTAGATGCCAAAAGGTGGTGAGGGGGGTGTGATATTCCTGGTCCTCAGTCAAGGCTTGGTCCCGCTTGGGTCTCCACTGTGGTCTCCCCCTCCTCATGACAGCATTCTCAATTAGACAGCACTGTTTGCCTAATCACCGTACATGGGCAAAGGCCCAATCAACACGGCCTCAATCTTCACAGCAACCCGAGCCTGGCATGCAGGGTTGTCAACTTTGCTCCACACACGGCCAATGACTCGATGGGTGCAGCTATGTTCATGGCTCACTACATGGGGGCCCTCCTCTGGCCCCCAGGAGTGAAATAGCCATCACCTCACACCTTGCTACAGGAATCCAATACCTAGGATCTCTCAATTAACCACGCTCCCTATAAAGCTCTCCTCTTCCTCACAGAGCACACTGGTCATGGCAGGCTCTTGTGCTCCAGGCTTCAGGGGCAGGTGACCATGAATTCCCTCTGTGATGTCCCCTCACCCTGCTGGGAGACTGGCAGGCTTTGGCCCCAATGCTGGTCACAGACAGAAGTCCTGCAGAGCTTCTCCTTCTCACACAGCCCATCTGGCTTCTTGACAGTTGACAATTTTTGGGGGCCTCAAACTCTTCTTCTTGTAATCCAATTCCAGACACCAAATGGGATTTAGAGTCTGAGTCTTTGAAGTTTATGTTGGGGGGTCTGCTTCCTTTTGAAGTGCCCTCTCCTCTGCCCAACCCTTCCTCCAGAAAGCAGTCTGTCACAGCAGGAGCAACTCCAGACCACAACACATGGGAGTGACTAGAGGTATACACCTGGATGTCAGCCACAGTGATATGTGTATCAAAAGGTTACCCCAGGGCCTCAGCCCTACTCTTTATGATTCTCTTATCGGCCCCATCTCCTTCCCAAGATATGCCCAGGCCCCTTCCCAGTGACCTTTCTCTGAATCAAAGAGCCCCCTTTGAAGTGGACTCTACCTTCCTGCAGTGTGTCGCACCCAGCTCACAGGAATGCAGTAAGCCACAAGTCTGTCTGGGGGGATTCTCTACCTCCTCATGTTTACCATGAAGTCCTGTGTCTCTAAAAATGGGACCCAGCATCTTCCATGTATTGTACCATTTACAGGCCCACCTACACCAAGAACACGCGCATATAACACACACGTACTGCAGAGCACTGCATTATCCCTGTATTGTACCATTCACAGGTATACATACACCTAGCACATGTATAACACACATGCACTGCAAAGCACTACATACCAAGCCGATGTAGGCCAAGGGTGAATTAAGCACACAGCAGCTGAACTATCAGTAAGTCAGTCTGTAATCCTCATTCCAGCGACACAGGTAACAAGCATTTACAATGCAATGGTCTCGGCATTGTTAAAGTTAGAGCTATTGGCATTGCTCATGACATTATTTTTGTTTATGTTTTTGTTTTTAAAACATTTAAAGAAACGGCATTGTTATTTACAATGTCAATAGCTTAATCAATCAAATGCGAGACCTATTGCATTTGCACCCACACAGAGCCACCCACCCACACACACACAGAGCCACCCACAGAGCCACCCACCCACAGAGCCACCCACACACACACACAAAGCCACCCCCCCCACACACACAGAGCCACCCACCCCCACACACACAGAGCCACCCACCCCCCACACACAGAGCCACCCCCACATACACAGAGCCACCCACCCCCACACACACACAAAGCCACCCACCCCCACACACCCACCCACCCACACAGCCACCCACACACACACAGAGCCACCCAAGTCGCTGGTATAGGCTTAACACTACTGCTTTTTTCAGCTTTCCTTCGAACAGCGCTCTGGCAACTGCATGATGGGGGTTGATCATTGGGTAGAGTCCACATTGGATGTTCTCCTTCAGACGGCCGCGGCTTTCAAAAGCAAGACTCACCAACCCACACCATGGGTTAGGCAGGAACTTCTAGGTCTAAAGAAAAGCTGTGAGTGCCTGGAACGTACTTGGCAGAAACAATATAATGTTACTGATAAAGTAAAGCATCAGGAAGCCTTAACATTGTATCATGGGGGCGTGGCCAAAATAGCAGACGGTTGAGATGTGTTTTTGAGTCTCTCAGTTCCCTGCCGTCAGGCCCAACTGCCTAGAGTAGCACCATACAGAGCCGGACCCTGCTGAGGCACTATACTGCCCTGTTGGGGGATCCCGGGGCCCTCACGGCGGCACAGGGGGACGGAACGACGGCTCGGGACCTCGTACAGGCGAGCCGACATACGGCCCATGAACCATAGACCCGAGGTGTGTCACTCCCAAGTCCGTCCCTCTGGCAGTGAAGACTCACACCGAGAAGTCAGAGCACGGAGAGCTGCCCTCTCAGTCGAGGAGCTGTTGGATCTGGGAAGGAGCATGCACACCGGCCCCGGCGAGAGCGTTTTGGCGGCTGGGCCGGGGACTGCATTCTGAAGCACTCCAAGGCTCCAAAGTGACGAGGCGTACAGAGAGCTGCGACTGACTCCGGCCCGAAAGCAGCTTGGCAGTTGGGACGGATCCGGGCCGGAGGACCATCCGATGAAGACCCCACCAAGATGCACGGAGGTAGAGATGGCGTGCGGGGACCAGGGGAGAAGCAGCAGTTGGACCCGAGAGGCACCCCGGGCCGCCCCCCACCTCCTTGGAGCCCACGGGCGAGTCTGGTCCACTGCAGGCCTCATACGTGGGCCCCTGGCCGCGTGGTGGGAGCGGCTGGCCGGCTCGCATACGCCGGGACTGCAACGGCTAGAGAAGCAGCCGGCCCTAACAGGACTGAAGGTCGAGATCGCTCAGAGCCCAGGAGGCGCCCCGGTTGAGGCACGTCAGGACACGCAGAGGGGAATACAGCCGGCAGAGCAGCCAGAGCAGCAGAACACAGAGGAAGAAGCAGAAGGAGGTACCTGAAGGCTGGAGCACCCCCGGGCTCGACTCCCCTTTTTTGGAGGCTAAACAAACAAACTGGTTGGCTGAGGGCTGTGACGGTCCTCCCCGACCTGACGAAAATGGGGAACCGCACGAGGGTGGAAGGGCGACCCCCTCAGATGCAAAAGCAGGAGGTCGGTTCACAAGCGCTGCCACCATACCGGTACGTGTAACCGCCGGCCCGGGGCTTATCAGAGCTTGGAAGAACCGGGAGTGCTGGGGTCGGCATTCTGTGGGGAGAGCCCGGGTGAAGACACAGCAGGGGAATCCCAAAAGGTGAAGTATCCTGGCCCTGACAACTCATGGGTGTTTAACAATTGAACTTGGCTGGACATTGACCAGAGCAGGCTCCCATGGGCCCGACGGGATAAAGGCCACACAAAGGAATAAGGTGTAACTCCTCCCCCAGACACAGAGCCATGAACACTGCCGCATTTCTCCGAGGTCAAGCAGAAATGCCTCGGAGAAACGCAGCAGCGTTTTCGGATTCGGGGGCGTGTTTTTCTTTCTCTCCTCTTGCCATTGGCTGGAATGTTTACATTCCAGAGGAGAGAAAGAATCGAAAAAACACGCCCCCGAATCCGAAAATGACGGGGCTTAAACTGACAGACGCCCCTCTCCTCCAATGGCTGGCCTCCGTTTAGGAAGCCAGCCAATGGAGAAGAGGGGCGGGTTCAAGCCCGTACTGAAATCATTAAATCTCGCGAGCGAGACTGCGCAAGCGCAGCCTTCGCTAGCCGAGACCTAAAAAGGTCTGTTCACTCCTACTGATCTCTACACTGTATGCTGCCACTGCCCCGCTTGTGCTGCTTAACTCCTGGCAAAGGCAGTAGCCTTACAGCACTATGAGGGCTCTTTGGATGCCCCTCCCAGTCCAAAAAGGTGCCAATCCGTGACACAGGTCTATGTCATGGTGCACAAGAATGATCCGTGTTTGCCCATGACAGCAAATAAATCAACATCCAGACATCATTACAGTTGGGGTAGTTACAGCGGGTATGGGGTGCAGACACTTCCATCACCATGCAAGATATTTTCTTGTCCCAACAGGATGCAATATGCCTGATGTGGTGCCTGAAGAAGTAGTAAAACTTCAAGTGAGGCATCAAGAAATTCATACAATATTGCAGATGAGTCTGCAGTAGATAGAAATAGAACTGCGATATAACCATGCTCACCCTTGAGCAAGGTGGGAGTAGGGGAAGAAGGAGCACCATCAACCTTGGGCTAAGCAGAGGAAACAAATATCCCCCATGCATGGGCAACATTGGGGGAGTTAACACACAGTGACTGCCATTAGGCAAAGCCGGGGTGAAAAAAAAGGTGTCATTCCAGTCCTTGGGCAAGGTGGAGGGTAAGAGGCAGCACATGCAAACTCACACAGCTGGCAAATGCAGGTGGTAACCCACACCACCCTGTTGACACAGCAATGCTGTGAGGGAACACACACATGACCCTTCCAGCCCCAAGGTAAATTTGTGAGGGTCACATTATCATAGAACCGCTTGTAGCTACCCCTGTTGTAAGATTGTATGTTCGAAAATATAATCTGGCATAAATATTGTGTTTGAAATATTGTTTACAAAAATATCTTCAAATTGGGTGTAGATTTTCTAATAGTAAATTCGATGGGGCAATATATTTCAAATTGATTGGGGGCAATTTTTTTGTTAGACTATATTTTCCATGACATTCTGGTACCAAGTGGATGCCAAATCAGAATTTTGCTCTCCTGCACTTTTTTTTAATTCAAATCGTTTTTATTAAGGAAACAGAGACAATACAATAACTCTTCCGTGTACAAAGATCAAAATAGTCATGTCATACGTACAAATACAAAAAATAGAAATGAGAGACAAGACAATAAAATGAAGAATAAAACCCCGTTCCAGCTCGCATCAACAAATACAGGTACATTCCCATTACATTGCTTCATGTGTGGGCGCAGCGCCCCGGGACTCGATGGATCAATCACGCCTCACCAAACAACAACCCCACGCAGAGAGGACAGACATAGTATACCTCTCAAGGTGGTTCGTAATGAAAGGAGGATGCATCCAATGATCTCCAAAGCTTTTTGTTTGAAGGGCTCGAGGTAGAAGCCTGCAGCGCCGGATTACTAGACCCCCTCAGGAAAGATAGCCATTCCTGCCAGATTTTAAAGCTCACTTCAGACGCATTTTTCCATTTGCAAAGAATTACTTTACATGCCATTGTTAACATTAAATCCATCAGTTGGCGATCTTGGTCAGTTGTTATTTGTGGGTCCAGTGCCCCCAGAATGACGTAAACAAATTCCTGTATAGGTTTTATCTTGAAAACATGGGAAATGCAATCGAATATCCTCCCCCAATAGTCCCCTAATGAAGAACAGGAAAAGAGCATATGCGCAAGATCTCCAGTACCTGACTGACAATTCCAGCACACAGGGGAATCTCTTAATTTACATCTGAAAAGCCTGTCGGGCGTCCAATAGGCCCTGTTGAGAAGCATATATTTCGTCTGAAATAGAATGGGTGAGACTTTATGTGTAAGGGCTAACTTATGAATCACCTCCCAGTCAAAGGATATGCCTGATAGATTTGGCTCCGCTTCCCATACGCTTTCCACTCTTTTGTGTTTTTTCAAGGGTAGGGGCAACAACAATTTATATACCTTCGACACAAAGTGCCCATCATGTATTAATCGTGGGATATGCTGTATTAGCCAAGGGACATAAGGAGAGAAGCTATTCGCTGTCAGAATCGATTTAAGTTTTAGGAAATCATAAAAGTCCATCGGGGTAAGATCATGCCTATGCTGTAAGGTCGAGAACGGCAGGGGAACCCCATCATCATACAAGTCCTTCACCAAGTTAATACCCTTCTTGGACCATGACTCCCAGAATATACTACTACCCCTATGTTTAAGATGGGCATTCCTCCACAGGGACATAAACAAAGATCTGGCAAATGTCAAGTTTGTTTTATGTGTTTGGTCGAGTCTAAGTAAGGCCCTTCTAGTATTAAGCATGATGTATTTAGAGTGAGGAAGGTGTGACAGGTCCATCGTAAGGAGGGCCTCCAAAGGCGCGTGATCCACCAGTGCCTCTTCAATATTAATCCATAGTGGTGTGTATGTAGGGGATTTTAACAGCCACTGAGCGCCCTGTTTGCACAGAAACGCTGTCTGATAGCACCTGAAGGAGGGGAGACCGAGACCGCCTTTATCTTTTGCTAATTGTAACTTCTTCAGTGAGACTCTGGCCTTCCTGCCCTGCCACAGAAAATTCCCAAACACCTGATCCACCTTAGTAAGAAACGCAATAGAGAACGTCATAGGGAGCATACTGGCCATATAGTTGACCAACGGAGTCGACATCATTTTAAGCGTCTCTGCTCTACCCCACCAGGAGAGAAACTTTGGTGACCAACCGTCTAGTAATGTAGAAATCTTTTTCAGAGTCAAGTCTTCATTTACTTTCAGCGTGGAGATCAGATCCTTCTCAAAATCCAGCCCAAGGTATTTAAAGCACCGAGGCTGCCATGTAAGCCCAGAGTCTCCAATAATCCCCTTGTCCCCAACACTGTTCAAAAGTTTGACCTCCGTTTTATCTTTGTTGAGTTTATATCCAGATACTCTGGAAAAATCTTCAATGTCAGTCATGAGGGCCGGAATCGCTTCATCCGCTCTTTCCGACATTATCAGCACATCATCCGCATAAGCCGTTAATTTTATAGTGCAATCACCAAACGGTATACCCGCTATATTAGTGTCATGCCTTATGTGATATAAGAACGGTTCAATCGCCAACAGAAACAGTGAGGGTGACAGGGGGCAACCCTGTCTCGTGCCTTGTTGTAAGCGGAAGGGAGAGGAAAAGGATCCACCAGCCCTAACACGCGCCGAAGGGCAGCAGTAGAGGGACATTACCAGTTTAGTAAATGACTCCCCTATGCTCTCCTGCACTTTGACAAGACAGGTGAGGCCTAGTGAACCTCTCTTGCGCCTATAGACAATGTCGGGATGGATGAAAAAGAACCCCTGTCCATGTGCAAGGTATTGGGGAGACAACTATTCCCTAACTCTTTTCTTTTAATGGCCCTCCCTGTGATTGGGTAAAGTCTATATATAATCCTGAGGAAGAGACCATTTAGCCCAAGAACAGAAACATCATGTTTACATTAAAAAATGGCAGACTAAGGTGTAAAACATTCAGAGACTTTAACTTTTTCAAATTGTGGATACCCTCTTAGAAGGAAATAGCCTGTATATTTCTACACCGTTTTAAAATATGGATACATGTCCTACAAATGCACTCACTAAATTACCTACTCGCTAAAATGATTCCTACACAAAATGCAATAATTCAAAATTCATTAATCGGCCTAACCGCACAAGAGAGTCCTTGGCGACTAAAACACACACCTGAAACGCACAGTTCAAAAGGAAGCCTTAAGTGCTTAAACCTCCTCAAACATGGAAAGTGAGTGACAGCACACACAGGGCAAGTCATTAACGCTTTCTCGGAACCTGTCTTATGCCATTAACATAAGCTGTTGTAAGGTGAACTGAGCAGCGGGAGAGCGACAGCGCAGAACTAAATATAGCAAAGAGGAGCTAAAGAGGAGCGTCCGTTTCACGTTCAGAGATAAAGCCCTGACAAGACAAGACAAATCACGTGTGACGGAAATAAAGCATGCCTAGATTACTGATGGAGTCGTTTGCCTGAGCCGTTCCATTGCCCGTACCCTCGTGAATGGCATGGGTTTTAGGCTTGGAAAGGCTGGCGTGAAATGCTGGGACGCAGTTTTAAATGTATCGGCCAGTGAGGGGTGCTTGGTCCCGAAACAGCTGTTTTTTTTCCGTCTAATGCGTGCCTGATCCCCGTTGAGCGCATCATGTGTAATATATAACACGCGCGAGCACGGCGTTCCGAACAGAGCTTTACGCTTTACGCTGAGGTAATGACGGAACAGGTCAGGTCAGCCGCGGATATTCAGTGCCATTAAAAGGAGATCCCTGTACATAGAGGCGGCTTTGTCAACATCCCAGTCGTCTAAGCAGGGAGCTCAAGCAGGCACACATAAAGGGTGACCTGTCTGTAAAACACCCTAAAACACACCTCAGAGCTCCAGAGATCTCATGTCTTCTCAACGCCCACTACTACTGACAAGACACCCACAAAATGTTTCAAAACTTTTCAGTGGCCATGGGCACAGGGTTCTAATGAGACGTGTTACAAAATTAAAATTTATAGCAGACCATATTTTATACATAGCACAAGAGGCAGGATTTTGTGGTTCATACACAAAACCCTTTTGTGATTGCAAAGTCACTAAATTGCAATAAAAACATGTTTTATACTATATGAGTATCTTTCTGCATACAAAACACGTTTCTCGACTATGAAAAGTAATTCCAACCTGTATAAGAATGTTGAGCCCCATTAGAAATCATAGATAGGAGAGAACAAGAAAGGGGCACCCAACTACAATTTTGCAGAAGAAATAGAATGTATCAAAAATTGTGGTCGCAAAACACTGATCCTATACTGACATCTCAAAAGAAAGTCGTATCTGATTCGGACAGGGCATTGTGTCGGGGCTATCAGGAAAGCATGCTCCCCCCTATGTCTTCCTACACGGCAACCAATTCCTTAAAAGCCACACCTGCACCCATCCCTTTAATGGACAGAGGCTGCTATAAAAATGATTTCCAATTTGAGAAACCAAATGCATGGATGTTGGCCTGCTTTCTCTTGAAGGCCACCATCAATGGATTTGCAGTCATTCACAGGGGGTTGAAAACTGAGACCTGACTAAATAGTTCATAAGAAGCTAATTTGGGGACCGAGGCAAGATGGCCGCGAGTGAGCTGTGCTGAGCAGTCGCCTGGATCTCTCTCTCCCATCCCAGAGGCGTAGCTAGAGCTTGTGGCGCCCGGGGCTATCCCTCAGATTGCCGCCCGGGGGGGGGGGGGGGGGGGTTCTTGGGGAAAAAGGAGAGCAAGCACTTGAAAGAGGACCGAGAGACACGTAGTATCGCTGCTAATAGTTACCTCGATCATGCAAGTTACATGCACATACATACATGACACGGTCCAAGGCTACAGAGTTGAATACAACGGTGACTGGCAGTACAAAAAGGAACACACAGACTGCATGATCTATCTGGGGACTCAGAAAAACCGCATGTGACATCCATCAGAGAGCTGCGTGAACAATTACCTGGTAATCCCCTCAGCACAATGCAAACATGCACATGCATGACACTGTTCAGGGATCCATCATCTACGGCTGACATTAAATGACTATTCATCATGGTCCCCCCATTAAAGCAGTGCACTTTGTGATCTGCATGGTACATGTTCTTTGCAGCAGGCACATTAACCCTCTGTGCTACCTTTCCAGGAGTCAACCCTTCCACTAGAAAAAACTCGGATCTCTCTCTAGGAAGAACATTAATCACCGAAGTTATCATGACATTTTTATTGTTTCTGAAAATTGCTGGAGGCCAGGAAGGAGGCAGCAAGTTTTTTTTAAACCATAATATACTTGCAAACACTACGCACCCACCCGAAATAGGTTCCCAGTGAGGTCACACCGTTCACACTGCCCTAACCTGCTCAAGATTCATGCGACCTCAGTGACAGAGTCACAGTGACTAGATCACTGTTGCTCTAGGGTGTGCTGCTTCGTAGGCTTACCCGCAAGACTGGAGATGAACTTCAGTATGGATTGTGGTAGACAGGCCTTCAAGGTTAACTCACAATTGACACCACTAGGGTACACCTGCTTGTGCTAAGACATCAAGCCTTCTAAGGTCTAGTGGAGCCTTCTAATGTCTAGCATGGGAATATGCTCCCTCAGTAGAGTGGTCTGGTGGACTGGTCATGAAGGCTGAATCCAGTTCCCCAGTTCCAAATTCGACAGCTCTGGCCCTAGTGCCACATCCTCTCCCCCACTGAACACCATATTTGCCCACTGAGAGAAACTCGCACTGCCTTCAGCTATAACCTAATTGTGCCCGCTATAAACACTTGGATGTTGCTCAATTCAAATTATGCACTTGATAAGAGTAATATGCTGCCTAAAAAGAAAAAGTAAAAGCAAACACTCATAGGGAATGCAAGATTAAGTAAAGCATGTGAAATGTAAGCAGAAACAACATGGTTACCTTAACGATCTCTCACTCACTATTCAGAAATCAGCAAGTGATTTTACCTGAAAAGTTAAGGACATGACTACAGGGCCCTGAAGGTAACCGTTTCAAAGTCCATTGCTTATATCCTTACAAAACGTAAGCAGTATGGTTTACAAAGACCACATCCATAAACACAGAGCCATGGTACACATTTTATTTCCAATCCACCCATCAACCAGGTATTGCAGTACCTCCAGGAATGGTACACTTTCCCACCTGGGAACAACAATGCTGTTCAAAGAAAGACGAGAAAACAAAAGTAGCGCTTCACTGGCAAACTCTGTAAAGTGAGGCTGATGTATTTGGATGTGAATAAAACCAATCTGGCCACTTTGCCACCACTCTGTCTTGCTTTATTTAGTTATGTATTTATTTTTCATATTTAAAACCTTCTATTTCTCTCCATCCCGCTGCACTTTGGAATAGAAAAATGTCAGAAAAGGGGCCGATTCGCAAAATCGGCCCCTTTGCGACTGGTAATAAGCCATTTGGGATGCATCAAGCCCAAACCCAATCGCAAAATAGGTAATTGCTAAATTTGCGATTACCTATTTTGCGAATGCATTTAGGGTATCGCAATTTGCGATTCCTTAAATGCAATGCAAGAAGTGATCTGAGATTGCGACTTAGCATTAAGGAATCGCAAATAACCACTAACTTCAAGTTGGTAGTAATCTGCAATTCCTTAGAAAAATGCTAGAAATTGCATTTTTCTAAGTGCCATGTGGCGCTTTGCCAGTTTTGTGGATAAATCAGGGTGGCCTTTTGACCTCCTATCACCCTTGAAATTGCATGCGCAATTTGCAATTACATTTTTGGTAATCGGAAATTGCAAGTGGTTTCCCATTCATTCCTATGGGCCTCTAGGCCCATAGGAATGAATTGGAACACATTCCCAATTACCGAATCATAATTTGCGATTCGCTAATAGGGAATGTGTAGTAATCGCAATTTATTTAGCGATTCCTACATGCGTAGGGAATTGCGAGTCCTTAAAAGCGATTCCTTAAAAATAGCTTTTAAGGAATCGCAATTCCTTACATTGATGCACGTGCCCCATTGTACTTTACTATAGGAAAAGACATTCCACAACTGAATTTTAATAGTCATGATGGTATGTGGTGTCACTTCATAGCACTACAGCCAGTGGCGTAACAAAACTTGAGGGGGCCCCCCTGCAAAGCACAATGAGGGGGCCCCCCAGTGGCCCAGCCCACCACCTACCACTTTGCTCCACCGACAAAAATAAGCAGTCACCTAAAACCGTATTTTCAGCACTTATCTGTGCATACTTCGAACAGGAAATATAAATAGAATGCACTTTAATTGTGTTCTAGGGCTGCATGAATGATGAGATCCATGACTGATAATTAAAGGAAACAAAGACAGAAAAATCACATTACAAATGAATACATACTTTTTTATTTATAACACTATTTAGTGCCAAGACAAGGTCTTTTCAGGCTCTTTAAACACATGGCTGGCATTTTTCTTTTGGCAACCCTACTCTATATTCCTTTTCATGAAATGCATTCTCACACTACAGCAGTAAATGTAAATTTCAAATGCAAGGAATAAGCAGAGTGGGGGGGGCCAGGGGGTACTGGAACCAGGAAAAAACTTAGCCTTGGTAACCAGTTCACAAAGGTATGTTGACTGTGCACCTCAGATATAGCGTACTGCTGATGGTGCACTGTAGCACCCAACAACACTTTTCGATAATGTACATCACATGCAGACATGGAATAGCACACACTGGGTAGAGCTTATATAGCACATAGCTCAGAAATACCATATAGATGGATGGCACACAGCTCCCAAGAGCATTGTAAGTAGTTTAAAACACACGCAAGCACACGCAAGCATCGAACAGAACGCTCTGGCCAGACCTTGCATACACCCCACATAGCGCAGATATGCTATTCGGCTGGCTGCAATGTGGCCCGAAGAGCACTTTTCAATAGCATGGAACACACACAAACTTCCAACACAACACATTAAATAGAACATTTTGCTTACATCTAACTAAGCACAGACATGGCATTTGGGCCGTGGGCCATATTTTCCATAGAATGCTTTATATAAACATAAATAACGTACCATAAAATGTAATTGCTCCCCCTATAGTTGTGTAGCTCTATCTATAACTTGGTCATCAGATTGTGCTACAACAAATACGATGATGCTGGGCTGGTAAACTGGAGAGAGAGGGCCAACCCATCTTCACTACTGAGAGGCTCAGAAGTGCATCATTTAATTTATGAGGCAGGCCGCCTGGCCGCAGGACTGATTTGAGGCAACTGGTGCAACCATGCTGCAGCTGCGAGCTACAACTACTGCGCTGATGGCCTGACTTTACGCCACTCTACTCTATGCCACTGCACTTTTGGGTAGAGGTGCATCAGTGCATGTGCTGTATGTGCCATGCCTAGAGGTGGATCCAGGAATTAAGGGAGGGGAGGTGGACGGGACCTCAAGACGGTGTAGCGATTGGTGGAGCATTAGCTTCTGTACGAACTTCATAATAAGGTAGAGATTTGTTATGAGGTCGGATGTTGTAAATAAAAATATTAATCTCCAGGGTTGACTTTTGAAACTGCCAGTAATAATTGATTCCAGAAAAGATTCATCTGTTAAACACTGCATGGATGGTCGAGCTATGACGGTCACGTGTCCCAGCCCATGCTGATGGCAGTGGAGGAAATGGGTTCCATTGAAGACATGGAGGTTAAAAATGATGCTGTGTGAGACAATCAACTTTTCAAACTTGAGAATGTGTAGGCGACAGACTGATTCACCTGAGGCCTGGCCTGCAGCTTCAGTGGCAGGCGCGAGCAGGCAGCAGAAGACAGGGAAACGTTAGCATTGGCAATAATTAAATTAAGGCCGCACCTGTCCGTCCTGGGCCGCACGGTCCCTCTCAGCCGCCTAACCTCACGCTCACTCTAAATTGCGCAAAGTGACATGCGCATGAGAATGACCAGCCCAACCATAGTATGCACCACCCTAATTTATGATGAGGCGGCCGCGCTTGCAACTACAGGGAGCATAATGTAAGTTATGTAACTCCCAGCATTCGAGAAGATTCGGATGTGTGGAGTGCTAAGTGGTTGCTGGCTGCGCCGCAGCCGCGAAGTGGGCCACTGGTGCGCGGGGGCTGCAGGGGCCTGTTACGCCCCTGGGGGCAGTGGAAAAGGAGAGCAGTGCAGATTGTTAGGGATACTCAAAGCACAATATGTTGTAAAGTAAAAACATTTTCAAGAACTTCAAAACAGAGAGGAGAGAGAGAGTGTGTGTGTATGTTTTTGTCTGTGTGCCATAGTAAAAAATCCTAGGTGAAATTCGACAGACACCTCACCATACCCAACTGAAAGTACCTGTACCCAAATATTTAATATAGAATACATTAATTGGGGAGTAACACCCCCCCACCCGAAGCTGCGCCCTGGTGGGTTATGCGTGCGCCTGTAGCAAACACTGGGTTGTAATGTTTAACAGGCAGGACCAACTCGGCTCTTTAACCTTCGAAGTGGATGTGATGGGTAACAATGTCACCTAATACTGAAGTAACATGATACGGTTTGCGTGAGACGCTGCATAATCGTTCAATATTTCCATTAATAGTGACAATGGACAGTCCTTACCCATGGTGTTGAAAGCCACAACCCCATGAGCTCCACAAACTCCTTTCTCCGAGTTTACGACCGACCATGAAAGCAGCTCCGGCAGCGCCAAGAGGGATATTCCTTCTGCGGGCTGCTTCCTGGTTGCACGCCTTCTGCTACAAAGTTTGCAAATACCGAGGCTTTAAGCGGAGGGAGCGTGAAGGGCGGGCGGTCAGCGCCAGTCATGACATGCTAATGGGACCGGCCAGCCTGTGGAGAACATGTGAGGTGGGATTCCTGGAGCGTAGGTACGCCAGGGGCGCCCAGAGCGGGGAGAGCGAAGTGGCATTTACGGGCCAGGGGCAGAACGTCACCAGACTTCGATTCAGCTGAGCCCAACCATAGTATGCTCCACACTAAGGGGGAAGGCCGCACATCAATTCATTTATGATGAGGCGGCCGCGCTTGCAACTATGGCGAGCGTAACATAAGTTACGTAACTCCCAGCAATGCATCCGAGAAGGTTCAGATGTGTGGAGTGCTAAGTGGTTGGTGACTGTGCCACGGCCGCGGAGGAGGCCCCTGGAGCACGAGGGCCCCCCGCACCGTGGAGGCTGCAGGGGCCTGTGTTACACCCCTTGCTGAACAGCAGCCAAACTGGTGTACAACATGGCTAAAACACATTGCCAAAGCCAATAGCTCTCATATAGGCGGGACCTATTGGTTTTGCCAATGCTCATTTTTAAAATGCTTTATTCTTTATTGGAGTCTCAGGCATATTCTCAAAAGTACTCATCTAGCCAGGTCCACATTTATTGCCCTTTGATGTCGCTCTGGTGGGTCATGCCCTTCATTCGCTTTTGTACAAATCCCATTGGGTGCCTGTCTTTCTGCTTTCAGAATTGGAAACCCATAAAGTTTCTCACTAGCATGTTACCTCAAGTATTGGCTTCCAATTCGAATTTGTCATGGGACGTAGTCACTGCTTGCCAAATTGCATGCATGGAAGAATTAGATGTGCAATAAAGTGAAATGACATCTCATACTTGAGACATGTCCCATGTGTTAAGTGAAGCTAGGCCCCCGCACCCTTGCTCGCTGATACCTGGGTCCAGGGTGGTTGGAGGTGCCGATGTCCAGGGGTGCACCGATGAAATCAGCGTCCAAGCCCTTCGGTGACTCCTGGAAGGGCAGCTTCAGCATGGTGCGGATTCCTGCAGGGCAGGCCACGGTCTCAGCACTCGGGGGCACATTGAGGGGAGTGCCCGAAGCGGTGCGATAGGGGGCAAGAGGCCAGAGACCCCTTGGGCTCAGGAGGCCCGGTCTGTCAGAAGAGGACAGTGCAGTCTGAGGAACGGGGTCCCCTGCAGCACGCGCTGCTCCTCTGCCCCGACACATAGCCGCCAAGATTTCAGATTGCTTATGTGTGGCATTTTTATAATTTCAGTGTAATTATGAGTGACATTCAACGACTATGAGTAACACTTTCTTGCGAGCAAAATCAAATAAAGAGGCAAAAATGGCCACGGCACTTGCCCCTCTCAACCATGCACACAACTCTTTCTCAGAACTTGCAAGGCTCCAATTTTTACCTGCGTCAGACTTGCAATGTGCATATTCTAGTGGTCGGAGTCGCAGATGGGACATTGGAGCAGTAGAATACAGAAGTCACTATCCACCACTGCGCCAAAAGGACAAATTTTAGAGATTGTATTAATCAATCAAAAATTGAATGAGATTAATGTAAAAGAATGCCTTTCTCATTTATTTTGCTTGAGCTGTGTGTTCTTTGGCCAGGCTGGGAAGGAGGGTCACGGGCTGCAGAAGCATGCAGGAATTGAAAGATGTGTTTCGATCCAAGGTCGGACTGTTCTACAGGGGCAGTTAGCCAGTGCTGAAGGCCTGGTCTGCCAGGTCAGTGTGTGCGCTGTTTTTTTTGTCTGTTTGTGGCCTGTTTTGTGGTCTGCTGTGCCGGTTTTCGCTGTTGATTTGCCTGTTATTAAAACAAACATAGCAATGTTTAAATTCATTAGGTTGTCTATTCCTTGCAAAATACTTGTATGACGTATATGAGTGAAACCTGGCACTATTTGGAAGCACTTTTACTTTGATGCCTGTGCCTAATGTCTGTCCCAGTCTGACTCTGGTCGAAATGGACAGAGAATCACTGGCAGTGTGATCTCTCCTCGCTGGGAAGTGTGAATTAGTGTTAATTATCCAGTTTCTGCAGGCCTAGACAGATAGTGGGGAGAGGAGTTGGCCTAATGGCGCTCGACCTGGGTTCGAGTCTCGGTAACGACGCTGAACATCCTGTGATTCTGGGCAAATCACTTAATCTCCCGTGCCCAACAAAAAAAAAAATGAACGTGTGTCCTCATGTAACGTAACTGGAACTGTTGCTATGTAAAGCGCTCTGATACCTCATTGGATTCGGGACAAGTTCGCGCAAACTCTGCAAAAAATAAAGTAATAAAATAGTGACACTCGCAGGCCCACGTGTGCCCCCTCCAAAAACACCCATCCACAGCAGCACGACCTTTTTAATAGCGGAAGACACAAGACACTGTTAAATCCGACCCCTAATAGGAGAAGCTCCACAGTAACACGTTATTGAAAATGCAGAAGGAGGCCTGAGCCTGCAATGTGAGGGGGTTATTGTTAAACAAATAGGCATTGTTATTACAAAAAAGAATCATATCTACCAACTAAAGGGGGTATAATGAGGTCAGCACACCTGCTGCCGGTAGCTCTGTGAGTGGGACGGGCAGGGGGCGGACTCACCATGTCGTCCTGCTCTTTGCTTCTCTCTGAGGGTGTTGTCTCGATTTTACTCCGTTTTTTAAGGCTCGAGTCTGCAGGAATAATGGGCCCTTTTTCTGTCATCGAACAGAGAGCTGGACAGCTGCGAAGAGAAGCAGCCTCACTCTGCCTGTATCTCCGGCTCCCGTCACAGGCTCCAGCACTCTCCTTCGACCGGCCCGGCTCGGAAATAATTATTTGCTGGCAGGGGGCTGCCATAGATAATTTAGCCCCACAGCAACAGGCGGCCTGGCAGCCGGTGCAATCAGTAGTGTTGCCAGCCAGCCGAGCACCATGATTCTGGTGCAGCCCGCAAACCAGTGAGCCCTGCAGCCAGCCTCTGCCTCCAATTTCCCTACAAAATGAAACTCTCTGCGCCCTGGCAGCAGGACGTACCCTTACGTCCCCACTCCCCCCTTCCGGCGCCAAGGCCAAGTTGTTACACGCAGCTCCACCCCGTAGGTATGCGTAAAAATCAATTTGTGCATCTCGACTCTAAAGAAGTGCTCTTTAATTGTCAAATTTGGGCGTTCAGAACGCTCGAGTTTGACAATTAAAGATCACTTCTTTAGAGTCGAGATGCACAAATAGATTTTTACGCATACTATCGCTGTGAGCAGATTATGCAGTGACGGACTGGCTGCTCAGAAACTGCCGCCGCACATGTGTCCACCGCCCCCAAAATAGTGCCGCCTGGGGCGGACCGCCCCCACCGCCCCCCCCTAGCTACGCCAGTGCATCCCAGATGAAGCTGCTGGGTTCTTTATTTTCCTCCTCTCAGCTTTGAACCTGGTTATAATGCTTGGATTCTAGGAAGATCTTACCAATGCCGACACTCACTACGGGGGTCAAATACTACATAGTAGCGGAATTAGGTTGGTTGAAAGAAAGCTGGCGAAGATTCAGCAGGGTCGTCGACTGTATAAAGGCAAAATATATACAGTTAACCAGGATGCCGCCCCGACCCTCTAAAACTGATAAAACAAAAGAAGCGAAAATGAAGATGAAGGTACAAACTAGTACTTATTCACCAAAAGATCATACTGAGCTGGCCGCCCTGGACGCCGGAGAAAAGGAGCAAGGGGCTATACGAAAGGCGGCGTTGCAGAGTAATAGCAGAAAGGCAACGGAGACACGAAGAGGGGGGGAAAAAACTGACAGCGTCGGAAACACTGGAGCGGGCTGTCACTCAGGTGATTTTAGGAATAAACCGACATCGAAACATCCTACAAGTACAGATAAGACGGAGAGGACGAAAAACAAAGCCAATTATAGAGAGACCCCTCTGAGGCAACCTACCCTGACAGAAGCATTTTCCGGACCTGCCAGCAGTCGAGCGCCAAGCGAATTCGCCCACAACAGAGTTGGATTCAGCGGATTCAGCGGATTCAGCGTTCCTGGAAGCGTCCTCGAGGACGCGGGAGACGCGGCAGGCACGTCAGTTGCAGACGCTTCGGTTGCTAAGCAACAGCAACAGCAGTTACTCGGACAGTAGCAGCAGTGCGGGGGAGAATGCGAGAGCGGGACTTTGCAGGTTGGCCTGGACTCCTCTGTAAATCCTCCTTGCACTGAGCCTGGACTGACAACATCTGGTGAGAGAGGGGATAGGGGGGACGGGGAGAGCAAGCACGAAGACACTGATATGTTGGGTGCCATTATGGTACTTGAAGCCGAATTGCTGGCCTCCAAAACCCCCGAAAACTCCCGTGCCTTATCCGATAAGACCCTCAATAAGACCCTCAATAAGACCCTCACTACCCTCACTACCTGGGGAAGCTCTGCTAGCTTGGGGGAAAAGGAAGAAATAGCCAGACAGAGAGTACAGGATTCTACAGGGGCGATACCTGAAAAAGTGGAGGTGGTCTCAGGTGAAGGAGAGAAATTCTTTTCCTTTAACGAAGACTCAGATTCTGCACAAATAAGTGAGGAGGTTTCAGAGGATCAAGATGATGATGATGATGAGACATCATTCTCGGATAGTAACTCCTCTGAGGAGGATATAGGCACAGGGAAAGACTCGACCCTGCGAAAAAGACAACAAAAGCCGAAAGTAAACAACGTACAATTGAGCGGAACGGGAGACACCGAAAGGGGATTGCTCTGGGATTATTCGGGCACCTCTCAGGTGTACCAGGCTGAAGACAGTATTGGCTCACTGAAACAGTCCGCTTCTCTTGACACTTTGTTTAGTACACTGAAACAGATGCAAACGGAGGCTAGATCTGCAAGTCGGAAGGCAAGACAGGATGCCAAAAAAATACAGTCTTCATTAAGAAAAACAAACAAATTATATGAGGATTTGGTAGGAAGAGTCACCGAAGTAGAGGAGCGCACTAGCAAGTTAGAAGATGACCATATTAACTGGCAGAGCTTTAAAACAGTGCATGAGAAGATGGCAGAGGACTTTCAGTGGAAAATGGAGGACTTTGAAAACCGCCAAAGGCGAAATAACGTCAGAATTTTGGGTGTGGCCGAGGGGGTGGAAGGGTCAGACGCAAGACATTATGTGATTAACCTTCTTAAGGGTGCATTTCCGGAGTCCCAGTGGCAGTGGGACAGAGAAGTCCAGAGAGCACACAGATTTCCTTTCACTCTCAGAAAAAAACAGGGGGGTGAAGGTGGCGGTGGAGGGGGTACAGCCTTTCCCCGAGCGATTCTAGTATACTTAGGCAATTATCTGCTATGGCAGGAAATAATCGAGAAGGCTAGACCAGATTCTAAAAGATCGTTTGATGGTGTTTCCTTTTTTGCTAGGCCTGATTTTTGCCACGTGACTGTTGAACGGAGGTGGAGGTTGAGGCAGTTGATCTCAGCATTTCAGGGGTTGGGGTCAGAAGCCTACTTATTGTTCCCCGCTAAGTTAAAAGTGGTCACTAGAGGAAGAATTATGATTTTTTTTTCAGAGATCAAAGCCCAGCAGTATATGGATCAGTTGAAAAATCAGGGTTTGTAAGGAGATATGGGATGGGAGGGGGGTGAGACTGTCGCAGCCCGGACCGGCCGCATATAGGTCCTGCGGACCTATTTGCCTGTACAGGGGGGGGCGGGGGGAGGGGAGGGTTGGGGGCGGGGGTGGGGGGCATTATCTCAAGGGTTAAAATTTTGGTATTTGCAGAATAGGATAAAGCACAATATTGCACTATCCTTCGGATGGAGGACATGGTATATACAAGTTAGACGAAGTAGATTATCACAGAAGAATGTAGATTGTAATATTCTCAATATATGGCAGATTTGGAGAAAGAGTTTTTGGATATCTTTTAATGCCTTGTAAAATAGCCTCGATTAACGTATGTGGCCTTAATGACTATAGGAAAAGAGCGAAGGTTGCAGGGCTTTTGAGATTCTTACAGTTAGATTTAGTATGCCTCCAGGAGACGCATATCGAAGCATCGCAGTCATATCTGTTGGAACAATTGGGATTTGATGTAATTGCAGGAAGTAGACAATATACTAGAACTAGGGGGGTAGCAATATTAGGAAGACTTAGGGATCTCGTGGTGCATAGGAAGAAAGAGGACCAATGGGGAAGATGGGTCATGGTGGATCTATGTTTTAAAGGGGCACGGTTCACATTAGTCAATATTTATGGTTCTACTGAAGATGACCCGGATGTTTGGCAGTACATGGATATCGAAATGCCACAGTGGCCAGAACCTATTGTATGTTGTGGGGACTTCAATATCCATGACCCGAGAAGTTCTTTTATAGAACCCAGTGGGAGGTACTTAGGGAGAAAGAAGAAATCATATAGAGCCCTTGCCGCTATGACCCAGCACAATTCTTTAGGGGATCCTTGGGTGAAGTACCATCCCAATTTAGATGGCAGTACATTTTATTCCGCACCACACAAAGTATTAGTCAGATTGGACTACTTCCTGATATCTAATTCTTTAATTTGTAACTCCAAAATAGAGAAACAACCTAGGGTTATATCTGATCACAACCCGCTTGTTTTAACACTAGACACCATTCAGATAAATACCATAAAAACACAGTGGACTTTTGAACGTAGTTTATTAAAAGACGAGGCATACCAGAATCATATGAAGAGCTGGATAACAAATTACTGGGAAGAGAATAGAGGTACGGCATCCCCCGGCTCAGTTTGGGATTGCTTTAAGGCTGGGGTTCGGGGGGAAACGATGAGTTTTGTAATAGCAAGGAGGAAAAGGGAAAAAAGGTATTTGGAAGGTATAAGGCTTAAGTTAATGGTAGCAGAAGAAAATTTAGCAACAGCTATAATGCAGGGAATATCACTTGACCCCTATATACTCAGCCTGGTCAATCTTAAGGGGGATGCTACGGAGGGCATCATCGCAAAAGCCACTGAAAAATATCTTGTACATAAACGGGATACCTATGAGCTAAGTGAGAGGGTTGGGCATATTATGGCCGTTAGAACTAGACAGCGGGCAGCAAAGGCTGACATTAAGGAGATACAAGACTCTCAGGGAAACCTGAGTACTGACTCAGACTTTATTAGGGAAGTATTTCACAAGTTCTATACTGACTTGTACTCTTTAGAAGAAATAAGGGACCCGACTGACATCGGAAGATACCTCGCTGATATTTCTGCCCCTGTTCTGTTGTCAGACGATAGGGAGATGCTAGATGCCCCTTTACAAGTGGAAGAGATTAGAGGGGCACTGGAGAGTCTCCCCTCGGGGAAAGCTGCGGGGCCGGATCAAATTCCAGTAGAATTTTATAAAACTTTTCAGGATATCCTGCTTGTTGAGATGACTCATATAATGCTCTATACACAGCAAGGAGGTACCCCCCCGGAGTCTTGGGGGGGGCCGGATATTGTTGTTATTCCAAAAAAAGGGAAGTCCCCTATTTTGCCTGCCTCATATAGACCGATTACCCTCATGAACTCTGACGTTAAAATCTACTCTAAGATCCTCGCGACAAGGCTCGCGCAGAATATAGAGCAGCTTGTAAGCCAGTCACAACACGGATTTATTCCAGGCAAGGGAACCACCCAACATGTCAGGACAGTTATCACAATGTTTGATGCTGCAGGAACCCTGGTTGACCCCATCGCAGCATTGTTTTTAGATGCAGAAAAGGCTTTCGATAGGGTCGCCTGGGAGTACCTCTGGGCAGTCCTGAGATGGTGTGGTATAGGGCAAGGCTACATAACAGCTATACAAGCTCTATATAAAGGACCCACAGCTAGAGTCAGAGTTAATAGAGGGTACTGAGAGGTAGTCAAGATCTTTAGGGGGACAAGACAGGGTTGTCCCTCGTCCCCACTACTCTTTGCTTTATTTCTTGAACCATTACTACGACACCTGGAGAGAAATGATGGAATTCCCCCAATGGTCTTGAATGGTAGAATAGGTAAAATCCTTGCATACGCCGACGACGTGGCAATACTAACACCCGACCCTGCTATGGCTATAATTGAGGTAGAGCGAGAAGCCACCAAGTTTGGCCACGTGTCGGGTTATAGTTTAAATAAATCAAAGACTATGATAGTCAAAAATAAATATACAGTTTGTACGGACCCCAGGGTTGTTATGTCAGCTACATATTTGGGTATTGTAATTGCAGCTAACATTGATGCTATTGTTGAGGTAAATATGACCCCTGTCTTGGCTAAAGTAAAACTAGACTTAGACAGAGTGAATAATCTACATCTCTCCTTAGTTGGAGTCACTAATGTGGTGAAAATGACAATCTTGCCAAAATTCCTCTATCTATTTAGAGCAATTCCTTTATTTTTTGAATCCAAATGGTTTAATATGCTGGAGGGTATACTTAACAGGTTCATATGGGCACATGGAAAAACACGTAGAGCGTACAGATTCATGTCTCTACCCAGAGAAAGAGGAGGATGGGGTGCTCCCGACTTTAGATTATACTATTTGGCATCTGCTCTACAATACATGCAGGGTTTAATTGGAGGAGGGGGGATTCTACAGAAAGTTAACTCTTCGTCGACGGAGGTCTATGCAATTTTATTGGGTCAAGAGACAGAAAATTGTCTATTAGAATATACAGATTTTACTTGTCTTAGAAGGAAACAATTTAAAACTCTTGATGCGGCTATTAAAGTATGGAATGCATTTTTGAAAAAAATGGGGATGGGAAGATTCCATAGATATGTCAGACTTTATAAGAATAGATCCTTTCCCTCCGAAATATTTTCGGACCCAGTTATGTCTGTATGGGATGAAAAGGGAATCAAGAAACTTGGGGATATAAGAGATTTAAAGGGAATAGCGCAGTTTAGTACACTTGCAAGCATATTTGATTTAAGTAATCGGGACTTCTTCAAATATTTACAAATTAGGAGTTTTTTGGGTAAAAAGCAGGGCGGCTCAGTCGGGTATCAAACCAATGATTTTTTGGAGATCTTGAGTTCAGGTGGGGAACATACGATTAGATCAGCGTATGCTATGCTAGTTAAAACTAAAGTGGATGATCTAGATAAATATAAATATAAGTGGGTGGAGAAAATTCAAGGGGGAATAGATGATTTCCAGGAGTCGCTGGAACTGGGATGTACCATACTATGCTCGGCCTCCCTGCAATCGCAGCATTATAAAACATTATTTTCGTTATACTATACCCCAGATAGAATTGCTAAATGGGGTGGTACTAGTGGGACTACCTGCCCTCGCTGTAGCTCGTCAGAAGCGGATATTATCCATATGTTTGCTACCTGTCCTCAATTATACACGTTAAAAAGGGATATCAAGAGCTTTTTTGTCCTTGCATTAGGGTTACAGGTATCGTTAAATCCCCTGATGATATTATTGGGAATTGGAAATAGCGAGTTAGATAAAGAATTTTTATTTATGGCTATGGCGGTGTATAGACTAACCCTAGCCAGGGCATGGGTAGATGTAACCCCCCCCTCCATGCAAATATGGCTGGCAAATTTAATTTCTATATTTAATTTAGAAAAACCTATATATGCCAAGAAGGGAAGAATTGGGAGAGCCTTAGGCTTAAGAATATGGAAGCCATTAGCACGGTGGAGGGACGGGATAGGGTAGAGAATAGAAGACCGAGGGGGTCTTGTTTGTTTTTTGTTTGTCTTCTGTGAACTTTCTTTTTTTTACTAAGTCAAGTTATGATATGATACGATTACTTAAATTTAAACTTTGTGGACAAAGTCTCAATGGTGTGTATGCCACCTCCATCAGGGGGAATATGTATTAATGAATGTAAATGTGCAATGTTGAAAGTAAAATAAAATATATATTAAAAAAAAAAAAGAAGCTAATTTGGGGACCCTCTCTGAATGGACATTTAACAACACAACCTAGTACTACATAGTTTGCATCACAAAATGGCAAGACGTTCTCAAAATGTTGTTGCAAAATTCCCACCGTTTACCACCTGCCTGTACATAATTATCCCCTTACATCTAGCCTGAATTGAGAACTAAGATGAACATGTTTCCATCATGTTCCTCACACTGCTTTGCATATATTTTAAAGGTTTATTATATGATAGATTGGTCAAGGCATCTATTTCAGGTGATGTGTTTTTTTCCCCCCAAGAAATTGCATCCAACTCAAGTTTTGCAATGGTGGTTTCCATGCATGACCCAGTGCCACAGAACAACGAGCTGGATGTTCCAGTGTTTGGAGGCCCCACGCATTCTTCTCAGAATGATCTTGTTACTGTAGTTAAACAAAATCACTAATACTGTTACTATTTTGTAAGCACGTTGTTAAAAAATACATGCTCCATTATTTTGAATGAGTCTAGTAAAATCTAAGGAGTATTTTTTATACTACATCTTCACTCAGGGCTTCATCCCCAAATACCCCATTACTCTCCCCCTATCTCCCTTCCCTGATGTTATCAACATCAAGAGAAGGAGTAACTCAGGGTACAGTTGAAAAACCTGGGGACCCTGTTTGTCCACTTAGAAATGAGGAATGACCTTGAGAATTGGGAATATTGTACCTGATTTACCCAAAAATTCGATTTTAGAGATTGTCTCCTCGCAACTTAAACATTGGTAGTTGTAAAGTAAGAAGTAAGTATTCTGCGAGTGTTTTCACTGTGATATGGTCGGCATGTCACATTATGTGTCTTGGAGGTAGAACAGTTTCTTATCCTTTGCATTTGTACATTTTGTTGTACATGGCAAAAAGTTAATTGCGTGTATCCTGTATTGAAGGTTAGGTAAGTTGACTTGTCAGTTGTAAAGCATGATGGGACATAGTATGTGTGTGTTGTGTATTCAATTAATAAAGTACTGATCCACTGTTCCATTACAAAGACACGTAGACCTCGATAATGAGTGAGGTCTTGAATTCCGAAATGTTCAGTAATTCCAGTTTTACTCTCTCTCAGCACCAAAAGTACTAGTGAATCAAACCTTCATTACCTTGTCCTTTATGGCTATCATAAAGAGCCGCACTCGTTTCTTTCGGTTTCTAAATATCATAACTCGCTGCAATGACATAGCAACAGTTGATAACAAAACTGTCTACCCACTGTTGTGATGTCATAAAGGCTTTCCAGGCCAGACCCACGATGCTCTCTGACAGGCTGTCAGTGCAGCACTGCTAGCCTGCTATGAATGACAGCAGAAAGCACAGCTGCAGGAGTGGAAAGAAAGGCAGGGAAGGTTTTTGGGGTTGGTTAGGGATTGCAGGTAAGGATTTTGTAACATTTGGGACAGGGAGCAGAGGCTGTGTTAGAAATATCTCCCCCATAATTCCTCTGTCCCTGCGTGGCAGTTTAAAGCAAGGAAAGATGATTTTGGGGCCATACATAACATAAAATTATAGATGGGTAAAAAGAGAATCATGAGGATGTTTTTCACCTCGGGGTTCTGAGTAACATCATAGGCAACTCGAACGTTTCTCTTGTTGTCTTTTTGATGTCACTAAGAACTCCTCAGTAAAAACTTTCCCTATAATTCACTGTTACCCATCTATAATTCTATATTTCCTACACAGCAGTCCTCTTATCCCACTCCACTGCTCTCGATATAGAGCTATTTGAATTTCTCCTTCACTTTTTGGATTAATCCAGAGGTGTTTTGGGCACATTCCCTGTAAATGAGAATATGTGTGACTAATTACAACTGTATAATTTGAACTCCCATACACTTGCTACACCGGGACGCATTAAGGTCTAAGTAACTTCTTATCTATATGACCTCCGTTTTCTGACTTGACTACTGAATTATTATCCCTTCTTTTTTTAGGGATTATCCCTTCTAGCCTGGGGGTAACATTCAATGTTTTACACCTGGCCACCTCACTATGGATGTTGTATTTACAAAACTTGTCACCATGTAACATAACTGTACCTGGTGTTTGCTGCACAGTATAGCAAGAGGTTATATGACAGGTGATAAGTTTCAGGACCACCTTTGTTGGGTGTGCCCATATTTGATCCTTTTGCTTAGATTCAAAAATGTGTAACTCTGCATGTTGATGGGTATGCGTGCTATCAACAAGGTGACTTAAATATTGAAAAAAATCGTTACACCATGTGGCTGGCAAGCTGTATTGTTTTCTATTGTAGAATGGTGACTACAGCTCGGCCATACTGTCCTGGTGAGGACCCAATCCTACAGCTGACTATAGGGGTCAAAACATGGATGCTCCTTTTTCTAAACTGATTATATATTTTTTCTCTGGAGACAGATGTGTCTAAAGGATATGACTGTCAAAAGGATAGTGAAAGATTTGGGTGAAGTATTGCATACCTTCTGTTTATCACACATTTCACCCCCTCCACTGGTCACTGCACCATTCTTTACACTTTACGAGTTTCTCATTGTTTGTCACCCTTCCACCCTATCATTAATTGTTGCTACAATATAATTAGTTTTAAAAAAATCAACAATCATTACATTAGCTTTAATTGAATTGTACAAGTCCCTTCCCTTTTAGCTGTTTTCAACTTTTTTTATTCCCTACCATGCCTTACCGAGGTAAATGAATTCCAAATGCAAGTAAATGATTTCTTTGGGAACACAGATTCATTTTTTACGCACAGCCTTTGGCCAGGCCCTAAGGGGGCTGATCACAGGGCCTGCCTGGTCTTGCACTAGGCTTAACTTGTGAACTGTCTGCCTAATTTCAAGCAGATTTATCAAACAATGCCCGTTATTTATGAATGATACCTTTATAGCCCCCATTTAGCTTTCCTCCTCTTATTGGATCTAATCAAAACTGAACACAACCAACAGAAAGATGTCACTGCTAAATGTCTGCTGACTGTTGTGTGGATTTATCAAATGGTGCCACATTTATTAGTAAATGAAAACTTCTTAACCTCTTTTAACTCTTCTACCTCCCAATGGTCCTGCATGAAATTGAGAAAACCAAAAGCAGTCTCTGCCACATTTTGTGTGTATCCATCCACGAAATAGTGTCAGAGATATTAATAAATAATAATGCTTTGATCCCCTTTAGTGCTGCCCACAGTGGATCACAACAAAACCGGAATGCCCTGTACTAAGTGTAGCTTGCTATCTGCCAGACATATATGATGCAGATTCATGAAACAGCATTAAAGTTATAGGTTACAAGCAATGGAAATTGTAGTCCTCCCTTTTAAATTTTGCCCAGTTGATGAATTGGCACAAACCTTGATATAATAGAAAATAAATCCTTCCAAGATTCTGCCAGATTTTGTGCAGATTTGCCACATAGCGCCAGTGGTATTAACAAATGATGGCTTATTTGCCCCCGTCCCACTTTTGAACTGTCCCTCTCGATGGATCTGCATAAATTTGAAAATACCAAGAGTAGGTATGCCCCGACGAATAACTGAAAGTGGATCTGCATATCTAAATGTGATTTCCAACTTAATAAGTGCAATGCCTGCTCCCTCTGCCACTCAACTCCCATGGATGTCTTTATATTTATATTTATTAGGCAGTTTATACTGCTCAGACGTGCTGCCTTCCAGCTGCTTCAGGGCACTTTGTCATACTTTAGAACTATTGAAAGGCAAGTAAACCACTTAACCAATACTTACTTAATCAGTTACCTTGGTTTGTGGACACAAGATAAAGGGGTTTGCTATGGCAATCTGAGCATCTAGCTCAGCCTAATCAGTGAGAATCGCAGGATTGGTGAATCTCAAATTTTCCGACTAAAAAAGCGGTGGGCCACAGGATGGAGGAGTGCGATAACCAAGGTTTGGGATAGACTGTTAACACGAGTAACAGGGTCAGTACTGATTTGCCTTAGATGGGCCTCTTTCTAGAGTGGCACAAAGGGTGAAAAACAATGGGTTGGAATACTACCCCAGCAATTGTCAGTGGTTAGGCCAGGGGTCTCCACCCTTTTCTATGATGGAAGCTCCTTTCAAATAATGAATATAACTCTGAGTTGCTCGTGAATATCCTGACAGTCACAATACAACCATGTTCACTAGAATGCCAATTCTGACCTCCCCTTATACCATTTCTGAAAACGACCACCCCTCGCAACCCTACACTCTGTTGACTCTATACTTGCTCATTCTGTCATTCTTATATGACTGAGTGTTCATTCACACAATGTGAATGATAGCTTAGGGCCTTTAAAATGAGCAATCTCATGCCATCTTGCTAGACTGTGAGTGGAGATAGGTGGTCATGTTGCAGGCCGTCCCACTGTCATGGGCATCTGTTAGTATGTATACCTGCCATTGGTGTGGCTGGCTTCACTCTCTCCTTCAATGTTCCCAGGCACTCTCTAGTGCCTAATGGACTGGGCTAGCTTTCCACAAGCTACTGCCAGGGAGCTGGTGAGCTACCAGTAGCTGATGAGTTACTGGTTGACAACCCCTGGGTTAGACTTTTTGCAGACATTCGTCCCATCACCTCTTGATTTGCCAGTTGTATGCCTGGAAACCTTGGACTGGAGGAGCTTTTCAAGCCTACGATTGCCAAAGTTTGTGAATTCCAAAAAGTAATACTTGCGCACCCATTCCAGCAGTACTTCTATGGATGAATGAAACGCTATTTAATAAATCAGAATATTTGAGTTCCAGATCCAAAACATGAACAGGTTTAAAGCTCTTAATAAAATAAGAACTACAAGAAAAAGAAAGACAAAGCAGACCCAACTCATGGCCCCAGGCCCAACTATCAAGCCAAGAATGCATTTATTTGGGGGTAACACACCCCTAACACCCCCCTGAAGCTATGTGCCTGATCCATCTTTCCCAACAGAACACAGCTACTGCTTGCCACTCTTGTGCCATGCCACATCTACCCTCCCAAAGCCAAAACCAGCCAGTCTTGTAGCACAACTGGATATTCATATTTTTCTTCAACACTTTGAAAGCAGGGATTGCTCCAATAAACATTACATAGGAATATTTGGATCAGGGGGAAAAGCCAAGCTGATTGAACCCCTCTCCCCTTCCTGTGTCTGCACAGAAAGGAATTGACCAAATACATTTCCCTCATTTTAAAAAGCACAAAATCAGTTATAGATGGGTCAGGTTTCTTCCTGTAAAAAACGGTGTAATACACACACAAAATATAAGCAGGTTTCACATACGTTTGAAATGGCTACACAATGGTTTGCGCCATGTTTGTTCTGGTGTAAACATTGGTATGAAGTAGAGCATTCTTTACTATGTGATCTGCACGAATGGTGCAAACACCACTAGGCTCCCACCTGCCACTGCTTTAAACTTTGCATATTGAGTTAATCAAGAAATTCGAGGTACTCGAAGTGTCCTTTTTACAGAACAAACCCCAGAGCAAAGAGAGACACCTGCGAGAGGTAGTTAGGAAGCAGAAAGAAATTCAACAACACCTAGAAGAATATGTTACGAGCGAAAGAGCTGCAGGTGCTGATAAATCACGAAAAGCTGAGAGCAGCTGGAGGTAAAAGAACAGCCTGGAGAGAAGGGTTTGGGAGGAGATAAGGCAACTAATCCAACTCAAAAGCTCGCAAAGCAAAGACAAGGAAGTGAAACACTGAACGTCAAGCAACCACCAATGAGTTGTGCCAGAGATAAAAGTGTTTACAGTTTAAATGCCAGTAGGAAGGTGCAGAGAAATGAAGTGGTCAGATGCACTGTGGCTGCATGTCATGCCTGTACCCGCCAGCCATGCCTTGCCTGTCAGGTCACAATCCCTATCTCCCGGGTTTCCGACTGAAGCTCTGATTGCAAGTGCCCAGAAGGCTTTGAGATATCTATTGCACCCGAAAAAACCTGATTCCGCAGGGATCAAAATTAATCAGATGCAATAAATCACCTGTTACAAATGTAACCTTCAATATGAGGTTAACGTGTGAGTTTTGATGCTTTCCGCATGTCTTAGTGTTTGTGTTTAAAGGAGCTATTCACCCATTACATGTCTTCAGGATTGAACTGCCAATATTTAATGGGGGGAAACACTAGAGGTGCAGACTGGAAATTACTTTGAGCATTAAACTCTGCACCTCCTATAATTGTGATCTTTTTGCAAATGGAAGGTGTAAAATAGTAGAATTCTATTTTGGGTGGGCAGTTACCCTCCTCAAGGAATATTAACACTAACTTGTCAGGATGAACCCCTAAAATCAATAAATAACCTGAGCTCAATCCGTCAGCAGAGGAGACAGGCTTAGCTTAGGGCAATGTGTAAAGTATTATGCATACCAAAATAATAATAAAGTCAGAACACCAAACAATAAAAACCCTTCTTCAATTTAGAAAAATAGAGTCAAATTTAAAAGACACCAAAATGACAAAAATCTTGGGAACCAGAAACGTTAGCACCAAAAAGCACTAAGCTGCAATCATTGTCTATTGGGTACACCAGGAGCTTGGCGCATTTTGAGACCAACTGTGATGAATCCCTAGAATAGGTTCAACAAGTGAATTGGCCCGGTCAAGGATTTTACCTTTGGACTAAGTCAGCAACATAGAAAGAAAAGTCATCCAGAGAGGAAGGCACCAGGCTGTGTCTTACAAAGTCAGTTAACAGTTGGGTGAGGTACAGCTGAAGTTGTTGCTTTAGTCAAGAAAAGATCCCAGTAAAAGAAATTTGGCTTTCAAGGCCGCTGAGCTCCAACCATCACCCAGACACATTTTGCGGCTTTGGCAGGTCAAGATTTTCTTGTTGAGACTTAGAGTCTAACTATAAGTATGGCAGTCCTAGGACCGCAGTACCCGTGGATCATGGTCCGACTGCTGCCATTACGCTGGGCCTTCCGTCCAATTACGATGGTGGCGGTGGGACGGCCAAAAGATTGCCACCACTGCCAGGATCCAGGATCCTGTGGCGGCAGTGGTGGGGAAAGCAGGCTGCAATTGTGGCACCGCTGAGCAGATTACAATCTGCCCTTCCACCAAGCCTTTCATGGTAGGGACCCCGCCATGAACTGCTTGGCAGAAAGGCATGTAAAGGGGCCCCCAACAGGCCCCCAGCCAAATCTTCACATGGGGCTGCATGCAGGGGGCAAAAGATGTGCCCCCCAAAAATGCATGGTCGTGCCCATGTGTGGCATGCACGACATGGTGCATGCCACACCATGCAGAAACAAGCTGTAAGCGCTGTCACGGTGGTGGAATGCTGTTTAAGACTCTCCTATGTGCCAAACATTCCCACCGCCGTAACACCGCCGCCGTACCACCAGCCCTGGATTACTGTTGTAATCCGGCAGGTGGGAATTCCAACTGCCCGGCAGTCTTCCTGGGACCGGTCCAGCGGCGGTCCTACAGGAAGATGGCCAAAGTCATAATCAGGCCCTTAGTCTCTGAAATGGAAGTCCTTTTCTTCCATGAGGCTGGATACCTTCTCACAAAGGAGGCACTAAAACAGTTTTGCTCCTGTGGAGAAGCTCCAAGTAGCATGAACCTGTTTCTTTAGCCTAGTAAAGTCTTGCCTTCACTGGATCGTCTCTGGTAGTTGGTACTAGTCCTCCGGCAGCTCGAAGTCAGAATTTTTTTAAGTCCCGAAATGTTGCAGGGGGTGTGTTTTTTATTTCCTCAGCTCTTCAGATTAAAGGGAGACACGTAGGACTTTATGGCTTGACCCAACAATGGCCTTGAGCAGGTCAAGGTGTGACTGTGCAACTTTGAACCCAGCAAAAATGTTTTTTCAGATTCTTGTGGCCCTGTAGCCAAACTGGTCAGTTCCCTGACCCTTGGAGTTTGCTATTTTGGCCTGGGCACAAGAGGGAGCAGATCCAGTACTTCAGGGCTCCTTTCGGATTACATCAAGCATGGCCCAGTTCTCTTCTGATCTTCCGCAGGTCTAGAAAGTGTTCTGAGGAAGATTCCTTGAGGTACTACATTTACGGTTGGCACTAGTCAGCACTTGGGATTTAAATTATGGCTCCTCCACAAACAATGGAGCAAAGGTTCCTGGGGTACCCAAACCTCTTTTTCAAGAGTTCTTGCTTGCCCTGCTACAACGAATCCCACAGTGCACCTTACTCTTTAAATTCAAGATTGAGGAACCCTTCCTTCCTTGTGCAGAGCTCTTGTATCCACCAAGTGGTGTGGCCAGGAAAATGAACAGCGTCCTCCCCTGTGTCCATTCTAAACTGGTTTTGGGGCCATCTTCCCTCTCACTGGGGTTGGAGCCAGTCTGGCTAGTGTGGCCATGAGAAACTGAAGTTCACCTTCTTTCAGGCCTCACTTTACATCTGCCGGTGAAAGGGTAGGCCTCTCCTGAGTCCTTTACAAGTTGAGCCTGCCCTATATGTCCTTTCTGTAAAGGGAAGAAAAGCACCAGCCCTCACCCAGGCTATTTTCTCTGCCCTGGGAACAGTTTTCACAGCCGATTGTCAGGGAGTAAGTGCCAGGCCAACTGTCCTCTGCCAATGCTTATTTGCCTAAATGGGGTTCAGACAGGAAAAGTTTTACTTTCTAAAAGTTATTTTCCCATATATTTAATAAATTTCTGAGTTCACCATTGGAGATGATTTTTAATAAGTATGAAACATAGACTTTAAAGGGCTAGCCTATCCATTTCCTGTCATAATATACAGATTCAAGTTTATAATCCATACTTTGACATTTTCCAGGGTCCTGCTACAACCCTGCCAGAGAAATAGATGTTGAGGGTTAGTTAAAAGAGTAGCATGCCAACTTAATTTTTGCACATATTCCACTTTTACATATCAGGCACCCTAAATTGTGGTGATTTATTAATGTTTAAAAGAATGCTTTCCCTCCTGCCAGAAAGGGTTATTTTGACAGGTGTGGTAGCAGGTATTAAAACTGATGCAGCCAGGCTGCACATGGAAGGCCAGAAGCCATGTTTTACAGGTGCACTCTGTGGATGGCACAATAGGTGATGTAGTTCACACATGGCATTTAACGTTAAGATCCTAGGTGCATTGTGCACACTGTACACTAGGGACTTGCAGGCAAGTTAAATGTCAAACAGGGGTAAGTCAATGTAATCATCTTAAAAGGAGAAACACAGGCTCTTACTCCTGTTCAGTAGGGGTAAAAAAACACAGAGTTCTATGTCCAGCCAAATAGATTGGGCAAAACCTGGAGTGAAATCATGCCAGGCATTCACAATCAAAACATAAAACTGAAGGGTTTAAAATGGAATGTGCAACACTTTAAATTCCAGAATGTGAAGCACTATTGTTTCCCACCGTGACATAGACAAACATGGATCCACTTAAAGGCCAGTTATTCTTCTTACTGAAGCCACTCCCATCGAGGACCAAAATACGAGTGCTTTGTGTTGAAGAAAAATCACCGAGATTCAAAGTGAAAATGTAAAATAATAATGAGGTCAAAGCAAAAATTCTTAGGATTTAAGATGAGAGCCCTGCTTGAATCTGCAGGACTGCTTTTCTACTCCCCACAATACCAGCTGCACCATCAAAAGAAATGTTAATCCATGATCCTGGCAAAATAGTCACTGCTCCTTTAACAGATTGTAACCTAAAATGACACCCTTCAAAAGTGAGCAAAAGATAATCAGATCTTTATCTTCTTCAGCCTGTACTGCAAATTATCCATATTTTAGGGGTTCTTGGTGTTGGTTTTATCAATAGTCTCCACTCATTGAAGGCTCCAATTGCTTTAAGTGAAGTTCTTGCTTAACAAATCAATAAAATAATTCTGATGTTTGCCTAACATCAATAAAGCTAAAAAGTAAGTGTCCCACAGTGAACATCCGCACACTCACAGCCTGAATCTTTGTATTAGTTCTTAAATACATTTTTTTGTCGGCGGATTTAAAAGAGGCTTTTTTGTGCAACAGGAGTGTAAAATATGCATTCACGATAGCACAGTGCTAAAAAGAAGTAGAATTATCGGCAAGATAAGAGTTATATATATTGGGTAACAAATGCGAATGAACGATTTTTTCCAAGGGCCCTCCGAGTAGTTAACTGCTGGAATAGTAACCCAGACAGAGCCCTGGAGTCGTTGTTTCATTGTGGGAGAGGCGGCCCCTGCACAGACCGGTGGGTGGGTGGGGACGCCCCCCACTTGCGTAGCTTTGTCATTCTGTGATGACGTTGTGTAAGACGCAAGGCATTCTGCTGAGGCCATAGGACTGATGCTTAATATTTTACAAAATGGCGTGCCAGGAGCTCCGCCATCACTGTCACGGGGAAGAGAGCTTCGGGGCTGCCACGCAACCAATCCCTCTCTCACATCGATTCTTCCAGGTTTTAGCCCTGCATGACAAACACTCAGCAGAGTCCAAACACATCCGCCACAGCATCATAAAATACAATCAACTGAAAACGATCAATAAATGAGAACACAAACTAAACAGGTTGGATAACTATGTTTGAACAAAAAATATGCTCCTTAAGCTTGTGCTGCCATCACTGGTAAACAAAACCTGAAATCTATGCAATTGCTTGGAACGCTGTCTCCCCCCCTGCTATCATTTTGATTGGGTGCTGAGAGACATCTCTATGATGACACGTGACACTGTCATGAGCAACACAATTCTTCTTCACTCCCGGGCAAATATGCGCTCTGACGTCACCTCTATTCAACATTTCGTTGCACACGTCAAAGATGTGTTTTTGTCAGCGGCAGCATCCTTATTATCCTTTGTGTACTTATGCGATTGCACGTGTTTTATTTATTTTCATTTTTGTAACATGCAGCACGCCATGCGTGACATGTCTAAGGGTGGGCGTAGTTCGCGAAGTAGCACTTCGCGAAGCTACGCAAAGTGAAGTTCGCACTACGCGAGCTACGCGTAGCACTTCGCGAACTGCGAAGTAACATGTTCGCACTGTGCAAGATGTTGTTTTCAATGATTGCACAGTGCGGACAAGCAACCGGCACTGTGCAATCATTGAAAATGGCATCTTGCACAGTGCGAGCTGTAGTTTTCTGCTGCTCGAGTAGATTTTTACTCGAGCTGCAGCTTTCTCAACGCGAACTGGTAGTTTCTCATCGCGAGCGGTCGCGAGCATACGCGACCCCTCGCAATGAGAAACCTGACCTTCTCGCGTTGGGAATCTCGCCGGGAGGTTTATTTTCCATGCTCGCGATCGCGAACAAGGAAAAAGTCTCGCCAGGATGTCATTTTGCTTGCTCGCGGTCGCCAACTTGACGTTGAGGACCGCGAGCAAGCAAAAAATGACCGCAGCACTACGCAACACTACGCTACGCGTGTTCGCACTGTGCTACGTGCAGTTCGCGTAGCGCGAAGTAGCGCGAACTTCGCAAACTACGCGAGCGTAGCGTAGTGCTTCGCCCAGGCCTAGACATGTCCATACTCTTGCCTTTTTCCCCGGCCCCGTCCCTGGGTTAAGCCCGGGTAGTACAGGGGCCCCGTGGTTGGACACCACGGAGGGGGGGGCCGAGGTGGTTGGAAGCGCGGGTGGCTCACCGTCCGGGGGTCCCGGGTTCGAGCATCAGTGCGCGCGGCATGTGAAGTCACTTTGATTAATTTGGGTGGCGGTCAGTTTTCGGGGACAGGCGATCGCTGGACACGCCGTCTGGTCGGTGGGGAATCGCGGGTTGCACCTCCAGTGCTCGGGGTCGGAGTCCTGGCCTGGATTCGCTCCAATTTACAGACATTACCCCTGACCCGCCACATTTCAGCTGCCGCCCTAGGATCTGGCGCAAACAAACAGCACCGTGGTTCATGGCCGGGTTAGGGGGCTCCGGGGGTCGGCCAGTCAGGGAGCACGGAGAGGATGTGGCTCAACGGCTAGAGCGGCGGGCCTTGATGTTGGGAAAGCGGGTTCGAGTCTCGGCAGGGTGCGCACCATTCCTGTGATTCTGGGCTCTTAATGTGCCCCTGCCTAACGATGAATGTGTCCGTGACCGAACCGGTGCCCGTGTAAAGCGCTCTGATATATTCAGTTAGAGTTCGCGCCATATGAAACTCCAAAAATTGAAAAAATGTGTGTGAAGGAGAGGTGTCTACCCGATGAAGACATTTTACCATCCTGGCCTCCGTGATTTCCTCGCACCCGCAATCCGGGCTGCCCAACGCGGGGGCTTCCGGGGCGATATATTGTCCCGGTCGGGGTCATTCTTTATCCCAGGTCGCCGCTGCGACTCAGCTGTGCCGTGCCCCAAACCGTGTTTACACCCAGAGACACAGGCCCAAGCGTGGTTCAGCTCACTGAGCCACACTGCACCGTTAGTAAGGGGGGGGTGCACAAGCCCGTAGGGCGCCCGGGGGGGGAATATTTTCGGAAGCGTGGTAGACAAGGATGCCCCCTCGATGTGTGGTCTGGCAGAAGGCCGTACACTGCCCCAGTGTGCTCCCGAACATGCTCGCGCTGTTTTATTATCGTCAGGGGGAGCGAGCGGGATTTGTATATTGGCGGTTTTCGACTTTTGTGGAGTTTGTGCAAAGGGTTACTGTGCCTGCCGCAAAGACAGAGCAGATTTACAGAGTGCGTGTCATGTGAACGGGTCGGCGGGTTGCTGTTTTTTTTTTTTTAAAAAGAGGCATCGTTTGGTTACTGGCGATTTATAACTTGGAGCCCCGGGATTCTACAGCGAGCTACAAACGCCGTCTAGAACTGCATGCAGACCGCGAAGCATACATCATTAGAACTGGGTTTAATGTTGCTAGGAGGGTTACTATGGCTGGAGGTCGACTCTGCGCTTTTGGGTGTGATTCGTGGTCTTCATGGAAAGCGAGCATAGGTGGTAACTGCCAGGCTCCCCACCCAGTGATAGTGCATCTTCACAGTCCATTCCGTGTTCTCATGCGGCGCTGTAGCCTGGGTCCCTCGGGCCCCATCTCGCTGTGGGTCTGCTTCAGAGAAAGAGACCCCTACCCCCGCTCCTATCTGTGCAAATCTTAAAGAGACTCGGGGGTGTAAATAAATAAAAGTGCCAGTACTCCGTAGCGGGCGGTACCGGCTCATTTAAAGCCGCTTCTGGTTGCCTTTGTCACCCGAGTCCGGTTTAAACCAAGACAAGGCACGGTCCAGCCAGGGAGCGCTGCACCTACACTGTGTATCCTGGCCAGGGCCCGGTGCTATGCTCCCGCGTGCACGGCTAGGCAGTGCGATTGTAATGGCGCTTCAGCCACGCTGGAGGTGGCTTCAGGGCGCAGTGAGAATTGTTTCCCAATGTAGGCGTCGGTCCTGGAATTGCCGTTGCGCGCACCCTGCCGTGGATATTTGAGGTTTCATCTTCGGTGGAGTTGGGCAGAGGGTTGATGGGCGGTGTCCTCGGGCAGGCTGGGTGCAGATATGCCGCCACGAACAGCAGGCTCAGCGCAGCAGACATGGGTGGTTTCCATTACACAGAACTGGCGACTGCTGTTTGTTTCCCAGCGTTTCCCAATCATGACTTTGGATGAGTTGTTTGGCAGTGTGTTAGCTCTCAGGCTCGTTTGTGGATTTCTTGTGTGCCTCTAGTGTGGAAGGATGGTGCTGTTACTGCAGTTGAATGCCCCGACGTTGAATGGATATGCTGCAACACACATTTGGTTTCAGTCCCCATTTGCCAGAAGGTGCATTGGGAGTGCATCGGGATTTCTACATTGCTTGTTATGTGGCGTCAGAGTTTGCGGGACAGCAAACGAGGAGCATTGTTGTGTGGTACTGAATGCATGGTTTGCTGGGCGAAGGGCTGGGAAAGGAAATGAAACCAAGTGGATTGGCGCCCGTGGTTTGCTGTTTTTCAAGGGAGGCGTCCTTCTTGTTACTTGCAATTTGTGGCGGGGAGTCTGGATGTTCTGGAGCTGCATGCACACCGCTGGCGGACATTATTGTGGAGTTCCGGTGGTTGATCTGCATCGTGGTTCCGCACCACCACACAGTTGCTCTTACCACGTGATAGGAATGGGGGCAGGCTCTTGGTAAAGCAGCTTTGTTTCGCAACGTGATGGTACTGATGTTGTCAGCCTTTGAATAATGGAGTGCATACCCCGCCGAGATTACGTTCGTCATGAGGGTGCGGGGGGGGGAGAAGAACCCGTCATTATCGTAGAAAGGGTTGCGTCTTCTAGCTCACGGTCATACGTCACTGCCCCGGTGCCGCTGAGTGTACCCCGCTGTAATATGCCCCTTCCATAACGTTACTGCTAACCCCCTACACTGTTCGGACAGGATCCATTCGAGGGCAGGCTGCGCACTGCCCTTCACGCCCAGCAGGCGCTGCTCTCATAAGACAGTTATTCCTTTCAGGGGCTCACCACCGATCTCTGTTTTCTTGACATGCCACCATGTTCAGCTATCTTGTCCCCCGTCGCAGTTCCCTGCTGTCTCCTCCTGCTGTGTTTGGAAGTTTATTATGCTTAGGCGCCGGATGCTGCGTTTCTTGAGGGGAGGCCCACAGTCGGTGCTTGGGTGCTGGCCGGGCGTGCTTGAGGCTGGATTTGCATGCGGGGCTTTGAACCGCTTCGCGCAGGCGCCAGCCTCGCGGCGTGGTGGACATGGGTGCCGCCGCGGCTTCGGCCGGGGGCGATGTCATGGACGGCACTACCTGTGTGTCTGCATTGCACTATGGAAATGTGGAGGTTCGCTGACAATGTCCGCTGGAGGACTCCTCTGAGGCTCTTGTTTGCTGAAAGACGGTTTGCGCTGGTTTTTTGTTGTACATACACATTTTGGTGATTCTAGATTACACGCACTGGAATGGTTGCCTTTTTGCTGCCCAGCATGCAGAGGCGGGATATGTTGGTGTCTTTAATGTTGCTTTGAAGCTCCTGGTGCTGCGTTTCTTTCCGCGGCAATTCCAGGCCCCACATAAATGTCAGGATAACTCGTGCGATTCGTTACCTTCCTGGAGAAAGATCAAGAATTTGTATAGTGGAGGTTTTGACTTCAGTGTAGGAGTGCAGACGGTTAAATAGGCCCGCTGCAAAGAACGTGTGCGAAGTAGATTTTCAGAGTGTGTATGATGTATAGAGGTCAGCAGGTTACTGTGAACATTGATTAGTGTTGCAAAGAGGGTTAATTTGGCTGACTCGACCGAGCTTGTGCTTCTCCACTCCAAGCAGCCTTAAACTATACTGCCTGCCAGTGGGGAAGGCCATGAATCGCCTACACTTTGAGTCCTTTGGCTCAGGTCACCTTTCCTATACACTGACTTATATGCATATGATTGATTGGCTCTGCGGTTTTTGTGTGAGATGCAAAATCGCGGACACCCTACACTGGTAGGAGTGGCGCTATATAACGAATTAAATGCATCTGAGAGTGGTCATGGAAACGTCGTCATCATTAACTTCTGGTATTTCATGCCCTGCGCAATTGAGTTCATTTCTCTCCAGTTCCCTGGGAAAGGTTTGGGGGGGCCAGGGTGATCTATGACGAGTCTGTACTCATTACGGTTTAGGGTAAGCGTTTTGAGAAACATATGGAGTAGTTTACTAGTTTAGCTCTTGGCCTATGGTATTTTTCGTCAGCCAGATTCGGAATAGCTGGTATTGCAGGACACTAGAGGCGGTTGTGTGTATGCACAAGTTGGGGAATGGCAGGCTTTGCAGATTAATTGTTTAAATGAATAAAGTCGCAGGTTCTAGCTCGAACAGAGCAACTGTTACTAATCGCAATGACATGGGTTCACACGCACTCGAGTGCCCCCCCCTTTGCATTTATTCCCTGGTAGCTTTGTCCCAAAATGCAGCATTTATTAGGATTATCCGGTACTAGGGGGGAATCTCGTTGGCATTAGTTCCATGCCGGTGGGTACGAATGGACAAAGTTGTGTCCCAAGTAGTGCAACAGGATAAGGGCAGGTCTATAGGTAGATATATGTTCCCTGGCAGCAGGTGTACAAATATGTCAAGGTTCAGCCTAAATCCCAGTCTCAACCATGATGCAATGGTCAGCTTGTGGAAAGGTGTAACACAGAAATTGGGCGACCAATGTTATTAATGTAAGTTCAACGCTTGAGTCGGGAGCTGCTGCTGTCTCTCATCTTCACCTTGCTATTAAAAAACAGCTGGGGTAAGGTTTCTCAAATTAGTCACAGTGACGGCTTAGCGTATATAGAAAAGTCAGCAGCCTGTGCTGTGTTGAGAAAAGTTGTGGGCCTGGGTTTGTGTATCATACATAACATCTTGAAGGTATTGTGTAGTTCCACGCTTAAGTCAAGAGATGCGGCGGCCTTTCATCTTTAGCCTTGCTATTAGGAAACAGCTGGTGTGATATTTTCTGTAACTCAGTCATAGTGGCAGCTTAGTCTATACAGGAAAGGCAGCAGCATGAGCTGTTTTGAGACAGGCGGAAGGCCTGGGTTTGTCTATCATACTTAACATCTTTGAGGTTATTCTCCCTGTTCCACGGGGAGGCCAGGGAAAGCACGGAGTGACATGGTTGACCGAGACTTAGCCTGGCTTGCCGCTTCTGCGACCTTGTGAGGTTTGTTTATGTATTGTATGAAGGTGACAGAGGCTGTCACTGTGGTTTGATAGGCGCCAGGGCCAGATTAAGGTTCAGTGCAGGGCCACATTTGGGGGGGCAATTCCAGGCGAAAGCATCAAGCCAGGCAGCCCTGGGAATTAGGCAGGCGTACGATTAGCTAAGAGTTTGGTCAAACTGAGGGAGAGCATATCGACCACAAATAATTGGGGAACCAGAAAACGCTTTACAAAGCAATGCTGTAGATTTCTGGTAGAATGCTGTATGGATAGGCTTCAGGGATAAGGCCATGACCTTTCTGGAAGGGGCATTCTTCTTCGACCTGTGTCGAACTGGGAAAGGAAGTAAGGAGGGCTGGATAACTCTTTATTCTACCTGCGTTGGCACATCTTGCCAGGAGTGATGGTCAAAGGTTTCTCCTTCAGCCAGCCTAGGTTAACGCCCATCCACTCCAAGCTAAATTGTTTATGGTGGTTTTGGGCCGCATTTACACAGCCCAGTATTTGGCCCCTGGGGTTGTCAGTGTCGTGAATTACTAAATTTCACTGAACTGGAGGTGGGCTTGGTGTTACACGAGCAGAAGTTTGGGAGTGCAAGCCTCCACCTAGGGGGTGGCTGGCTGAATCTGATGAACTACTTCAAACGGTTCACAGCACTGCACGTGGGAGAGTGTCAATGACCTGTGCATACTTCAACCAGACACCCGTGTATGGCATGCCCTCAGCTACATAGTAATACTTGAGAGAGCAGAGAGCGACCATGAGCATGACCAGAGACGTGCTGCTCTCCACAGACATTTGACAGGTTAATGGGCAAGGCTAGCGGAAAAGCCAGATGTAATGTCGTCATTTAAGGCGGACGTGCCCCAGGTATTGGCAAGATAGAGACTCTGTCAACTATGAAGATATGAACGAAATCATAACTGGGGCTCACAACAAATCATTTGATAAAATAAGACGTTTCATTTTCAAGCCACTATGGCGGCACCACGAATTACCTATAGCACAGCAACACCGGTATAACAAGGACTGTAGGCACACCTATTGACCCTTTCCAGCAGCAATAAAGTCCGAAGCTAGCTTCTATTTATCAAGCGAGGCAATTGATACGCTGCCCAGTGGAGAGCAAGAAAAGATTGGGATGGACAGCGGGACTAGTATAAGACTCTATCGTCCAATTTAATGTAACTTAATTTGCAAGTAGAAAGGCCAAAACGAGGAAATGTTGCTAAGATATGGGTCAGTTTGCAGTAAACAATAGGATAATACCATGTGAAAGGAAGCAAATTTATATACCCGTGATGTCAGCTTGTGTTTATATACGTAGGTAAAGTGGCTGACTCACACGCTACCTTCACCCTGCTTGTTGGGATGTAGCTGTTGGGAACACAATTACAAGCCAGGAAGGCACTTAATTTGGCCAATTGAAGAATCTTAATAGGATTGCAGGTCCATAGGGCCTAATTCACCTATGCCTTGTTACCAATGCCATATTTCCCAGCCTGAGAAACAGATTTAGGTGTTGCTCTTCCCGCTCATGCCTTTCTTGGAGCCAGGGAGTTGGGAATCATTCACATATTTGGGTCCCCGAGCTGAGAGATGTATTCTTCGGCAGCTCAGTCAGTCATATTGGCTTTATCGGGAGTCATGATAAACGGCGTCCGATTAGCAGTGGCGTTAACAATGTTTTGCCCAGCCGAGAAATCAGGCAATCCCCGCAGTAGCAGCAGCAACTCAGGAACCATGACGCTATCCATACATCACCTTTGTAGATAGAGTGGAAATTAAAACCTTCATGCTAGGATATGAAGGGAAGCGATGGATTGAGGAATTCAGCTATGGTTCAGTTCTGGCTCCATATGCAGGTGCTAGATCTTCCCATAAATACGTTAGGATGATCTGCTGTGGCTTCGCTTAGAAGGTTAGGAAAACCAGTCACGTCTAAGCTTACGGCAGTGGGGCCAAAAGACATCCTTTGTTTGTCTGCCCTGGGCTTCCGAGTAATGTTGCAAATTAATGCCGTCTTTTACAGGTTACAGAACAGGTCCCCTAATTTAGCCCATTATAAGCTGGCTCGCAGGGGCAGGGCACAGATAACAGCAAAGGGAGGAAGGGGGGGGCTCTGGCAGCGACGGTAGCCTCCCCAGAGCTGTGGCGGAGTTACAGGGCGATCTGGAGGCAGACGGGTACAGTAAGGGTACCTCTGCGACAGGCGGTACAGTAAGGGTACCCCTGTCCGGCACAGTAAGGGTGCCCGAGCCAAGGTCCAGGAGCCGAAGGGGGTTCTGGGAAGACCGCGACGGCGCCCCGTTAGTCCTTCGGGCGGTTGGGGGGCCTGACCAACCGGGGGTGTGCCACAACACGCTCCGCCCCTGTCGGAAGGGGCGGGAGTAGGAGACAGATCACGTGACCCAGTGGATGATCTGAAAATAATTATGTGCCACACTGCCGGGCATCGACCCACCGTGTGTGCTGGCTCACCAGGCGGGCGGAGCAGCTAGGGGCTGCTTGCCCTGGATCGCCCGTAAGATAACCCAATTTTATTATCATACTATGTTGTATGAAATAAACCTGCAGCAGTTCTTCACCCACAAAGAAAGTGTCAGTGTAATCATTGGGTGACGTCTGTGTATGCGTGTTGACTGAAGCGGATGACGGTGTGGTCACTATGCCGCTGCCCGCGTCCCAAGCAGTGGGACATCAGCAGGGCAGCCGTCTAGTGGCCGCCCGTCGGAGCCTTCCCCCTTTTCTGCCTCGCGCGCGAGGCTACGCCCACGAAGGTTATGACCTCCCAATAGTGTGTAGGTGGAGGCGGCCCGTGGGGGTGGGGGCGAGGCTTGCCCCCCTACTTAGGAGGCCCTCTCGCCCAGTTCCTCCTCTGTTCCCTGCGCGCCGCTCCAGCCTGGACACGCGTAATCCCACCCTTTCCACTTACCCTACGTGTCAGACACAGCGCGTTATTGGAATGTTTTAATGTTTTCTTTTTGCGTTGCAGGCGGTGTTACAGGGCGATCTGGAGGCAGACGGGTACAGAAAGGGTACCTCTGCGACAGGCGGTACAGTAAGGGTACCCCTGTCCGGCACAGTAAGGGTGCCCGAGCCAAGGTCCAGGAGCCGAAGGGGGTTCTGGGAAGACCGCGACGGCGCCCCGTTAGTCCTTCGGGCGGTTGGGGGGCCTGACCAACCGGGGGTGTGCCACAACACGCTCCGCCCCTGTCGGAAGGGGCGGGAGTAGGAGACAGATCACGTGACCCAGTGGATGATCTGAAAATAATTATGTGCCACACTGCCGGGCATCGACCCACCGTGTGTGCTGGCTCACCAGGCGGGCGGAGCAGCTAGGGGCTGCTTGCCCTGGATCGCCCGTAAGATAACCCAATTTTATTATCATACTATGTTGTATGAAATAAACCTGCAGCAGTTCTTCACCCACAAAGAAAGTGTCAGTGTAATCATTGGGTGACGTCTGTGTATGCGTGTTGACTGAAGCGGATGACGGTGTGGTCACTATGCGGTGCTCCTGTGGTTCCTTTCCTGATTTGGGAGATTAAGTGGAGATGAATTGGCTAAAAAAAATGAAGAGAAACAATTATGGGACAGTGGAAAAAAGAGTCTAGAGGGTACCCTTGCATTTCACTGGGAGCTACAGTTAAGAAGGGCTGCTATGGAAACGAATGCCAGTCCATGGGAGATCGTAAAATGAGGAAGAAAGTCTCAGGACTCCTAACAAAGACAGAATCAGGGCCTTGATCTCTAACTCTGTTAGAACTGCAACCTGGATCCATAACAGAATAACTCTGTTAGAACTGCAACCTGGATCCATAACAGAATAAATCTGTTAGAACTGCATCCCAAAGAGCCACAGGAAAGGATCACTTGTAGGACGATGTTTTTTTAGATCATTTGCAAATCGGATATCAGAAGAGTTTAATTGGATGTTAAAAGAGTGTTCTTTGTAATTGGAGGATACTCAGCTCTGGAGATTTGAAGAATGATGCACTCCTGTTCACCCTTAGAAGAGGGCAAAATATGAGAGACCATCTAGTCTATACCATACAGTCAAAAGTACCTAAAGCCAACCGAGAAATGTGCAGGATTTGCCATGGAGCCATTTACAACTAAGACAGATGAATTAGGCTCGGACACACTATGGAAATAAAGGAATCACGCCAATTGCAATTCAGATTTGGTGGTCCATGTGGTCACATTCTGGGGTGGACTTGAATATAAAAAACTTACCAAAGGCAGTGTTAAAACAAGGATCTTGTAGTAGAAAAGTAGTGTGTGGTGTGAGTGTTTTCCACACTGTATTCAGCCAGTCATGATACAGAGCCCATCAATTGAACAGGAATACAACAGGTCTACTGAGACAAGATACATCATCATCCTTCAAGATTCTCAATATGTAGGCAGGGGCTACTCCTCCATTTGAGCGGAGGAACGTCGTCCCACAAGTCCCAGAGATTAAAAATAAAATGGTAATAAAGTTTATTTATTACCATTTTATTTTTCAGCAACCCGTTCCGAACTAAGGGCCTAATTATGATGTCAGACGGACTTAAGTCTGCTCGACACGTCTCGGTCCTGGAACTGACCAACGTCTAGTCGGCGGTCCCAATGGTCTAATTAAGGCGCGACCGAACATTGTTCAGTCACATTCCTACATTTCGCTATGGGAGCATGCATTACGGCCGTAAACCGGCCGCAATACATGCTCCCATAGGGAAATGGGAGGTGCTGTTCATCCCTGCAGCCCGTGACCGGCACCTCAAGATACAGGGATCAACGGGGAGCACCATAGGCACCCCATTGATCCCCAACCGGAGGCCGCACACACAAGGGGGCCCTGCTGGGGGCCCCAAACACGCTTTCCGAAATGGTTTCCATGTCAAACAGGCCTCCATGGAAATCATGCCGGAAACCGTGCATCGTAATCCCAAGGGCAGAAAGGCCCACCCTTTAGGATTATGAGCCAGTTTCGACTGGCCGATGGGCTCCTTGAGCTGGTCGGATGCCAGTAGGAATGACCGCCCAGTTTAGTTTCCATGCATATGCAGTGAGTATGCGACTTGTTTTTGGCCCTCATTTTCCTTGTGTGTAAGACGGATGTATTTATATGTATTTGGGTGCCCATGCTGTTCCAATGCCTAACAAGAATAGGCATTTAAACAGAATGGACTTTGGTGGTACTCACAGTTCTGTTAAATATTTTGACTTTTTGGGGGAACTTCAACTATTGGCCGTTGATAGTCCTCCCCTCGCTTCTGAACATATGCAGGTCTGTCTTCCATGAATACAGCTTCCTCTGCAGCCTGCCCTCTACGACTCCAGTCTATCATTGGCTATGAGATATGATTCTGTTGGCTCAAGCTCCATCTGTTTATCAACTATGATGAGATATTTTTGCATAGTGTCAATGCCCCTATGCCCATTGTTTCCAGAGCCACTAAATATAGCTGAGATATTTTATCATTTTTCAATTTTGAAATCCAAATGTTAGCAGGCAACGGGTTTTGATGAAAATCCTACCTGGATTTTGAAGGACACCTTGGTCTTTGTGACACATCTCCATCAGCATGCATGCTGAGCGCTGCTAATGTGCCATAACTCACTTTGCATGTAGCTACTGCTTAAATTGAACAAATGCACAATTGTTCCCTTTTCAAACTAGAACCTCTTGTGCCGCTATAGCAAATCCACCTTTTCTGTACGGTTACCATATTTTTTGCACCTTTTTGTGAACCCTCTTTTTGATGGCTCTAGGACTCTGTGAACTTTACCACTGCATGCAGTGCTAAACATGCCTGTGCTTCACCTCTCAATCAAGAGCTGTACACTGGCACTCCCTATTTAGCTTCCGTACTAGTCCATTGGAAATGGTGCCTTAATTGTGCCTATGCCAGCAAAACATGAGTGGTTACCAGTGGTTGGGATTAATTTAAGCATTCAATCCATCACTTTTTTGTATACTGTAGTGTGTTGTCCTAAGTGGGACAGGTATGCCCAGAAGTGAGTCCCGTGCACACTGTGTCACTGGAACTAAGCTGTACCTGGCTGATGAGGCCATAACTAGGGTGAAACTGATCCTGAGTTGCTTTTGTTCACGTGCAGGGAAAGCCTAGCTTGGCAGTTCAGGCTGAACTATTCTGATCGGATCAGGGTCAAGACTGATTTGTATATAGCTGGGTCCAAACTGAGGTGGCATGGTGTGCAAAATACGCTGGATTGGGATGCGGCCCGAGTGGGTTTTAGAATCTGATAATAATTCAAGCATTCCATCCATCACTTTTTTGTATAACTTAAATGTGCCAAAGGCATGGAAAGTTAAATGTGTTTTGTGGGCTGCAGTGTGTATTTAAACCACCTACATATATGACAAAAATATATTTCTGCCAGAAGCACCACTGTGCTCTGGCTAGGCTGCAATTCAAATTCAGACACAAGGCAGGAGAAGCTGCATTTGCCATTTAGAAAAAGCCTAGTTTTATATATTCACCAGTCACCCCTAAAATGTGCCTTGTAAGCCACAGGACAGGTTGATAATATGTAAAATAGGCCACACTACACATTGGGGTTAGTGTGCCCTTACAGTGAAATAAAACCCAAAAGTTATTTCATTTTGTAATCCTGGCCTGATCTTTAACCTAACAGGCCTGGGTAGGATTAAACTCTTTATTTCCCATTTCTCTCTAGGAAAGGGTAGAAAAATGCTTCAAAGTTAATCTCTGCTTAGTTCTTAAATTTGACTCAATTGTGACATCTGATTTTTGCTAATTTAAGCATAAAAGTAACTTTGAAAACATGTACTTTAGGCTACCTGAGCCAGAACTGGTTTAAAAATTAGTTTGCCAATCATCACTCCTCCAGAGCTGGAATATACATCCTTAAATGGGAGATGTAACAACTCCATCTCAGAGAACAATGCCTTCTCTGGGCCCAGGAAAGGCCAATTGGTGTTTTTTGGTGATTATTTAGCAGGGGTTAGCTATCTGAGAGTGTAGAGGAACAATTGGCAGAACAAAGGACAGCTTTAGCACTACTGCATTTGACTTAGAAATTCCATGTATAACTTCTTTTCATCCCCAGGAACCTCCTAGATGGCTTCAGCCACAGGAGGGAAAACCAGTTATGCCTCTGCCAGGTGGGGAATGGCCCATACGCCTAAGATGGGCCTGACAGATGGCAGCAGGATCCCACCATTTTACAGTAAGGCGAACAAGTGCTGCAAAAGGAGGTGGGAGGACTGCAAGAAAATGTTTCGGGTTGGACGGTAGAATCCCTCCAATCACTGGGTACTGACCCAGAAGAAATCTGGCACCTCCACCACCACCACCACCTCAGAACATTCCTCAGCCTTGAAAGACTCCATCCAAAATAGAAGGTACTGCTTGAAGAATAATTCTAACTTCTGACTACTGGCATCTGCTGGAAGAAGAGGACTCAAACAAGGAATCCTGAATCCTGCTGGCACCCATAAACTGGAACTGCTCTTTAAAGGGTCAAGCGGTTGGCCTTGCCTTTTCCATCTTTGCACCCAGGATCTGGAACAACATCCTGTATTCATCTGGACTACCTCAACGCCGCTCCAATTTAGGAAAGAGATGAAGGCTCACCTTTTTAAGAACATTAAATCACAGTGCATTTACCATCCACAACACAGCTTCCTCTCCTCTTACTCGTTGACTTTATGCTTGTCTTTGACTATGTACATCTGTCTGCTGCCTTTGGCAAGGTTTGAAGTACGGAATCTCATATACATACATCCTTTTTACCTGCTCCAGGGACACAAAAAGCAAAAGGACTCCTAACTCCAAGAGCACACAGAGAAGGGAAACAAAACAACAAAGATAAGGGATGCAAAACTGGCGAACGAACTGTAGTACTAGCAAAGGGACCAATACAACACAGAAAGTTGCCAGTGACCTTCGTAAGGGAAGTGGACTGCTTATAAAGCCCTGCTACCAGTATGACCTGGAAATCCCTCCCCTTTACCTCCACCTGCAACGATCCTGATGTCCCAGTCACTATAGCCTGGCCCTCCATACACTTACTGGCTTTCTAATGCCGACTCTATGGTGCCCAGTCCTAGGTAGAAATTATCACACACTTCTACAGGCCTGGCACTGGGTTTAAAAATTCCACTGTCTGAAATTTAAGATGAAAACCATAATAAATGTTGCAAACACACAAAAGGTTTGAAGGAATGCTTTCAAATAGTCTAAACCACTGGCCATTGCTTCTGGTAACATTCTAACTCATGTTTTTTCACCCACTCTAGAGTGAGGTGCGCCACATGCACATCAGTACAGACCCTGCCCATCATGGGAACAGTCCATCCCGAACTGCCAGGCATGAGTCCCTTCACAAGAGAACACAAGAAAACCCAGGCTGATTTCAGTCTTGTTAGAGCTCAGTGACGTATAGCTTAGATTCTTTCGCATCAGCCACTAGGGTGAATACTAGATTCTACATTTGGTTATTCACTGCTATGGTGTAGCAACAGTGAGAAACAAAAGTCAAAGCGTTTACCACTGTTCTTATGTCACAAAGGAATTCCTGGCTGCTCGGAGAACATGTCAGTGCAGTGCTGGCTCTCTGCTACGAAGGAGAGCAGTGAGCATAGCTTTGAGCAGGAAGAGAAGGCACAGGGGTTGGTGGAGGTAGATGCAAGAGATCAGGTATTATTTTCATAAACCTAGGCATTGCAGGAGTGAAGAAAGGGTAGCATGTGTAAGAGGGAAGACACCAGTTTCCATTTCAAATATGGGTGGGGAGAACATATTAAATGCAGAAGGTTGTGTAGGTGAGTGCTATCACCAGGTGTCTTTTTATATTGGGGATGCAGGTAATGCTGAGGCTGGTGTGGCAGGATGGCATTATGCCAGGTATTACTTTTTGGGGGCAAGGGGTGTGATGGCTAGAGTGTGGTGGGGTGGGTGGCAGGGCGTCAGGTGTGACATAGGGCTCTTGGCTGAGGCAAGCCAGTCTGCATTGTCTATCGATCCCTAGGTCTCTGATGTACATGCATAGCTGTTAAAAACAGGAGCAGATGATTTGTGTGGGCCATACAGAACATAAAGTTGGGATGGGGAACAGTGAATAATGTGGATGTTTTTGCTCTCAGGGTTTTGAGTAACATTAAAGAGAACTCATGCCTCACTCTCGTCTCTTTGATGGCACTCAAAACCCATAGGTGAAAATATTCCCATTACTTACCGTTAATCGTCTATAATTCTATATATTTTGCATAAATAACATTGTGAATTGCAGTCGCTTTATAATAAGAAGAGAAAATGGTAGCCACACTAAGAATTTGCAAAAGAATGTTTCAAAGCTTTACGACTGCTCTCATAGGCAATGGTTAATCGATGACAATACCAGGCAGGAGGATGCAAATAAGTGTCGCTGCACTGAAGAACGGAAAACACGTAGTAAATTTGCTTAGCTTACCTAAAGAAGCATTGGCAATGGCAATGGGCCAGGCATTAATAAACTACGGCACCGATTGCAGGGTTTTTGTGCTCTATCTCAGTGCAAACTACTTCTTTCTGTGCTACCCATGTGTGTCTCCTGTTGTCATTCCCCTGGCTTGGGGTGCTGCATGGGAGTTAAAAAGCACTGCACGACTGGGAAATAAAGCAGCAGAGAGAGAAAAAGGCAACTTACACAGAGACAGAGCCGAAACAGTCTCTATGCATTTGTGCATGCTAGTGTTTGCTTTTGTTAGCATGTCAAAGTCAGATCTATTGGCTTTCGCAATGCTTGCTTACTTTGCATTTCTGACTGAAAGATCCTTCGCTTTCTTCCCTACTCTCTGCTCTTCTCCCGACTAAACCTACGCACATGGTTTCCGCATGCATGGGCGGTGGCAGCGAGGCGGGCTCTTTTGCTCGCTGGTGCCTGCTATCCTGCCAATGAAATGTCTGGAAACCTGTTGAAAGGAAACGCTTCATAGATCACCATCAACAGCTATAACAGCCATTGGTTGTAATGTAGACCTATCTCAATGTGAAAGGCAGTCACAACATGACAGATGATTTGTTGACCTTTTCTTTTTTGACTATTGATGGTATAAGTGCTTTTGTCTATGTATTTTCAGACCTTGGGAAAAAATGAGAGCTGTCCTTGCCAGACCTAAAAAAGCTGAAAAGGTCAAGCAATATCCTTCCTCAATAAGCTAATCACCAGATGCCCACACTCCTAGATTTACACTGACTGCCCCTTCCAGACAGAATCTCATTTAAAGCACTTTGAACTGGAGGATACGGCTAGAAGATATTAACCCCTTCAGTGCCCATGACGAGATGGTCTCGTCATGGAGCGCGGTTGCGCTGTGCCCATGACGAGACTATCTCGTCATGAACCCCGCCCGCTAATGCAACGCCCGGCACAGGGCGGGGAAAGGGCGGGGCACTGAAGAGGCTAAGAACAAGGCTTGAGCTTCAAATCTCTGACTCCTCACAGACAAAAATAACATGTGAATAAAGGAGGACATTCAGACATCGGCGGTAGACTGGATGCGAATCCTCAGTATTCCTTATGTATTGCAACAGGACCACCATTTGCGTGCTGAGACAACTGAACGAGCTACTTCACTATTTTCACCCCACAGGGGTTGTGATGTGAGCTGTGTTCACTCAGCGAGAGTCAGAGTCCTCCGGAGACTAACCTCGCAGCAGGTGGACCGCTCAGAGTGAATGTTATCAAAGTATTTAGGATTATCACCACAGGATAGAGGACAATGATCTCCACTGGCAGCATCTAACTCAGTCGGGCACAAAGGGTGGTGTGGGACGAGTGGTGTATGGAGAAGGAAGCAGTCCACAGGTACTGGAGTCTCAGTATCAACGCTCTGATCAAGGAGCTTTCCGAAGTGATAAATGGTGTGAGCAAACTTGGGCCAAAGCCCTTAGTCAGGCTGCAATGTGATATGGATGTCCTCATACATGGTAGCCATCTTGGAAGAGAAAGAAAAACATTATACACTATGGAACCATGGCAAATCGAACTGTTTTACATATTCTAATTTGATTGTGATTAAATTCTATAACTAGAAAATTAGCAACGTAGCAACCATGATTAGATTAAAGTAAGAAGCTCATTTAGTGCAGCAGCTGCCCACTCTGGGTTTCCTGGTGCTTTGACAACAGGCAAGAGTGCTCCTGGCCCAGCCAACTCAGATCAACCACGTCTTTGTCTGCGAAAGATGGGCAATGAAGGGCAGAATCTCAGATGTTCCAGTAGAGAGTTCCAGAGTTTTCGGCTGAGGTACCCAAAGGAGTGCCCTCCCATGGAGGTTTGTTCAAATCTGGGAACTGTGCAAAGAGAGAGGTTGCTAGAGTGGAGATGAAGAGTGGACTGGTGTGATTTTATCAGACTGATGATATGGTTGGGGCAACCTCTGCCATACAAACTGGATATGTTTCTCCACCTGCATAGGCCTTATGGAGGCTTTATCAGTCCTCACATACAGAAGGTTACTTTAATTCAGGCGGGACAGAATGAGTGTCTGGAGGGCCATTTTTTGAGTAGATATAGTAAGAATCCAGATGAATTTCTGAAGCCATTTCAGGGTAGCAAAGCAGGCCACTGACACATTAGACACCTGAGGCTTCATAGAGAGCTTGGAGTCCACAAAAAAGTGAAGATTGATGACTTTGGGAGCAGGGACAGGAATATCGCCTAAAGGATTCTGCTAGTGCTAGAGTCCCCAGAGGGACAGGTTCTTACCAAGCAGCAGTGCTTCCATTTTTTTCTCCGCTCAGTTTCTGTGAGGTATTATTCATCCAAGATGCTACACGCACCAAATAAGAATTTAATTATCCTGAGTTGTGGTCCTGATCGGATGATAAAGAAAATAGGATTTGAGTATCATCCACATAGGAGAACAGCGTTAGACCACAACTTTGCACCAAATCAGGCAGGGGGCGAACATAGATGTTGAAAAGTGCCGGGCTTAGGGCCAATCCCTATGGAGTCCCAGAAGTCAATTCATAGCACTTGGAAGAGGCGCTGCCTGAGAAAAGATGAAAGGTTCGAGCCTTTTAAAAGGAGGAAATCCAAGCCAGTGCCATGGAGCCCAGTTGTGCCAGTCTTCCAATGAGCCTATCATGGGTCACTGTTTCGGAGGCAGTGCTGAGATCAAGTAAAATCAGTGCTGCCGTCTTGTCCTCGTCTAGGAACCGGCTGAGATGTTCAGTGACCCAGAGGAAGGAGGACTCGGTACTGTGCCCAGCTCAGAAACCTGACTGGGAGTCATGAAGAAAATGTTGTGCCTCAACAAGAGCAGTACGTTTTTTACAAACATGCCTTTCTCTGTCTAATTATTGCTATCAGGTGTTAGTTTGATTAGTTCATTACAAACAAACTAAGACCACAGTGCCCAGAGAGCAATAGACTGTTACATGAAAGGCCACAATGGGAAACAATGTCCATGATGAGATGGAGTGAGGTGACTACCCGAATTATGACTAAAGATAATACACAGTTTATAAAACAAAATGGTAAAAGTAGTATCCAATAGTGCAATGAGCATAGAAAAAAAAATTGTTTCCTGAACGTGAGTAATGAAAGAGAATTGAAAGTGTATGAGACTGAAAATATATGGTATCAAGCTAACGTAATGACAGTACCAGTTGAGAGACTCCTCTGCTAAGATTTCTTTAGACATAAAATAGAGTGGGATGTTATGACAGTGTATATAATATTGTGACTAAGACATTTCTGAACAGCACGGTTCACAGTAACTCTACTAGAAATCTCTATATACAAGCCCACCTCACAGAAACCTATTCAAGAAAAGCAAAGCAAAGCAGTGATTCACTCTTCTGCCCATATGCCAGCTATGAATTTGCAAGAGTATTACACAATTGCAATTGGAAATGACTTGCAATGAAATGATGAAGGGGGCACTGTTATAGCATCCCAAAACATTGAAGCAATGCCAGGACATGCACAACAATTAAATAACGTACAGCCCAATGTTACGATTTCATTATGATCATTGGTGTAACAAAAATGGCATTTTTACCAGTGCAAATATCCCGGGTCTGTTACATACATGTGCAGCTGTCTGCTTTATGAACCCCCAGGGGACTTTGGTATTACAGAACAGGCCGCCGATGCCCATGTGATCCTTTCAGTACTATGGATCGTGCCAATGGTCAATGGTGAGATCCGAATGGGGAGTGTATTGCATTGCATGGGAGTGTAACACAAGTAAACGAGGAAATCTAATGCCTTTGTGCCCATTCCATAGTAAAGAATTGGGTGTAGAGGCAAAGAGGCGCATGATTGTGAGTCACATGGAGGTGGCGCTGAGTCAGTGGGCCACTCTAGAGTGCCCCTTGGGAGGGTGGCACAGGGATCCCAGGGACCCTCAGGCATCTCCTTGCAGTGTGTTCCTCAAACAGATTACATGGATGTAATTTAGGGGTCGCAGCTGCAACCCATCTCTTGTGCTTTGCTACCCTTAGCGCTGTCTTTGCGAGTCCTGGCTTCACAGGTGGTGAATTCAGTGTCAGGAACACAGGAGCAGCTGGGTCTCCACTTTCTTTATTTTGTGTAAATTTGTTATCACACTAATGGTGAATAAACATCTATTATTCACTACTAGTATACTAAAAATTGAGTACACTCAGCTGGAATATGCCCTTACATGGCAGGTGAGTTAAGTAAACAAATGCTTTGAAATGTATGTTGTGTGAGTGCTTGCAGGTGAGAGTGTGTTTATGGGTGAGAGAGTGTACATGTGTGAATTTGTCTGTATGTCTAAGTATGTGTGTGTGAGTGACAGTGAAGGTCAAAGGGCATGTGATCTCACTTCTGCTACTCCTGGCACTTCCGTGAATTGACGTTCATGAGGCTCGCCTGTCACACGTGAGAGAAAGAGCCGTGACTTCAAACTGCGGTCCTGTTTTTCACTAATAGGCTCGCCTGAACGTAGGTGCGCGCCCTAGAGTTCACACATGCTGAGGCGTGTGTATTTTTCAGTGTAATCAGGTGCAGTGTTCCGGCATGTGTCGAACACACCTAGTTAAGGGTGCACCCGAAACCGGGGCAGTGCGCCTAATGCATTATTAGGGCCCAGGTTGCAATATCAAATGGTAATTGATCCTAATGACAAGCCAGCATACTTTTCCCTTTAACAATTTCCATTGAAACCTTGAACCCGCAGCGTGTTAATGACAAGCAGCTGCTAGGAGGCACCAGCAATCACCATCCTATGCTGGGTAAAGCTAAAGGCTTTATTACATTGAAAAAGCAGCAATTGCGACACTCAAGGGCACCTTTTTGTCCAGTTAACTTGTCAGTGTCTGCTAGAATTTCATTTCCAAACCCATGATCAGTTCTTCACAAATAGTGTCATTTCAAGGAGGTTAAAGAGTGTCGCTGCTGGCGCTTCTGGTGTGCACAGATTCCAGTACTATGAGAAGCCAGCAGTTTTCTGCTGTGGAAGGGGGAGGGTATATCACTTCCTGTGGAGAGACGGTGCTGCTAGAGGAGTCCACAGACTTGTCAATGAGAAACAAAAGTTGAAAATCCCACCTGACTAAATGCACTTCAAACGTGAAGTGATGGGCAGATCCGGCTGGGGTGGGAACATGAGTGGTTGGACACAACCAGCCGCTCTTCATTGTTTGACATTACATTATATGGGATAAAGGCAGGCGTTTCGCGAAGGTCCCAGAAGCAGACACGGTGGAGTAATTAACAGAGGTATTCGCGGATCTAAGTTTTACTTAAATGTCCATAGTAACTACATTTATGTGCGTCTATTCATGGTTTGTATTCACAATAGATGAACTTACACTTACAATGCAATATATTCACACATATTACCCCATCATAATATAATATCATGCTGGAATAAATCGACTTAAAGGGGTAAGAGCAGGGTACATGCGCACGTTTGTCAGTATTCACAATCACTGCAGGGAATTTCACGCCCAAAATATGTTCCTAAATCCTAGATTAAAGGCATTTTCAGTGTACAAAAAAGGAAGGGATCAACCACGAAAGAGGTAGGGTTGAATGGAAGGGGTTTCTACACAGGGTAAAATATTTTCCACTTGGAGAAATGAAAGTTCCAGTGCATTTTATCGTTACCTCTTACACATGCATAAGTGTACAGTGTGCATATTTACATGTGTAAAAGTAAAACGTGAGTAATGTGGAATTGAGAAAATAAATTCACTACTCCTGAAAATCCGAAATAGCTGCTGATTCCTACCAGGAGCTCTGGAATGTTTAGTGAATTCTTCAGCAGTAAGAAAAGGACTCCTAATGTACAAGGAAACATGAGTGAGTCACCTTCCTACTCTCTTTTGTCAATCTAGCCTTAAGCGAGGTCCCAAGTAAGTGGGCTTTCAGGTGCAATGGAGAAGGCCCAGTTTTAGCACCTTCTGGAACACATTTCTGATCCAAGTGGCATTTCCAGAAAAATGACATAGCTAGAGATCCTCACTTGACTGATATGAAAGACACAGGTTTGTCATAAAGATTCAAATTGGGTGGGTTGGTCCAACAATGACCTACGTTGTTTTCCTAAATTCCATGAAGGACAAAGGAGTGGTCTAAGTGCAGTTTAATGCTGGTGTTTCCCATCTGGACTTTGGAATAGAGCCTACTCAGTACTTTGCCCTGAAGAAGCCCTTTATAGGGCGAAATGCGTTGGCTACACCTATTTGTCAATGAGGCTTACGAAATAAAGAATCTTTCTGCATACACAAGAACACAGTGAATGAACTATTATTGAACATTGAAAAGTCCCGCAAAGATTGTATTGCCTCTCATCTTTCTGTTTAAACTGTATTTAATTTATGACCATGTGGCAGCTGGTCGCTTGAGGTGGGCAATGCACGTATTGAGATACATGAGTGACTATACTGGGTGGTGCAGTGTTTTTAGCCTTGCTGCCTTTCTCCACCCTGAAGATCAGGCATTGAGCAGGAGGCATTGGAGCCCTTCTGGGGTATTTACGTTTGGTGTAGTACGTATGGCATTGGTTTCTGTGAAGGTGTGAGGTTCTAAGTTGTCGGTGAAGATACAGCGGTGGCAGGCAAGCAGTCCTGCCGTTGATCAGGGAGATGCATGGCAGCAGTTGTTGTGGCATCCGGGGTCCAGGGCTCGGAGTACTGTGGAGGAGTACCTGTGGGTGACCAGAGGGCCACGGTTCCTGTCAATGGACACGGTCCAGGCACAGACAGGCGCAGACGGGCTTGCCTTTGGTGTGCCTTCGGCATGGCCGTGCTGCGGCCTCCATTAAGTAGGTCCTCGAAGGGGGGCAGGACTTTGGGTTGCGGGAAGTTGGAGGGCTAACGGGCGGGAAAGAGCAGCCAGGAAAAGAGTGAGTGGCAAAATAATCTGACAGGCAGCAAAATGAACTTAAAAGGCAGAAACAATAAGCTTAAGACGGCAAAATAGACTTAAAGGCTGCAAACAAGTTAAGGTGGCATAAATAAACTAGAAGGAAGCAAAATGATAAAAAGCTTAACTGGGACATACATTTAAATAAATAAAATAAAGTTAAAAGGCTAAAGTTAAAAGGCTAAAGTTAACGGCTAAGCAGGCAGCCGAAATGGGTAACTTAGAGGCTAAAGGGCAGCACATTAATTGACAGTACCCGGCAAAACGAGGCGGCACTAGACAATGGTGACCACAGGCAGATTCAGGGGACCTGCTACAGGGAGCTGATCGGGGATCAGCTCGGCATTTATATTTTATTTTCCTAAGAATAAACTCCTACTGTAGGTATTTATTATTATTGAAATACAACCAAAATAAATGTGCTGAGTGACATGGCATGGTGTCCACTCTGCAAACTTTTCAGCATTCCGATAAACTGCTGCAGCAGCAGTTGCTCTGAAAGCCTATCGATTCCTGGTAGGCAGGAATCTCGAAACACTGCAGGCAGTTGTCCGGCAGGAGAGTTGGGGAATGGTCTTTGTTGACCTTCTGGGATGGCAGTAATAAGTGGCTCTGCTAGCATTGAATGAGGTACAATAAAGCCCAAAATGAATGCATGGCTGAAAAGGTGACCGTGTGAAACCTGCCTTAAAGATTTTCCCCAGGATTAATGCATCAATTTTTAATTCCTTTGTACCAGACAAAAGGTATACTGAAATAAGCATTGACAAAGCCAACAGGTCTCCATTTCATGTGCTAACACAGGCATGAACAAATGCAGAATGCATGCACAAATGCTCTTTGGCTTGCCAAAGCCAGATCTATTGGATTTCATAGTGCTGAGGAAATATTAGCGAAAAAGAACTGCTTTCCCTATATAATGCATATAGGCAATATACACTGACTGTAACAAAGAGTATAACGATGGAGTAATTTTCGGATGTAACATAGTCCTTTGAATGCATTTGAATGGAAGGAGGTCCTAGACAGCAGAATGATACACCAAACAGCCAATAGCATGAATTGAGAGGTAAATATTCCTCTGGGTGGTGCCAAAGCCCTCAGTACACATTGCTCTCCTTGTGTTTGCACATTAAATAATTGGCAGCAATAAGTAGCAAGCTAGACCTAAAAAGGGAATATGCAAAAAACGTCTCCCCTTGCCTGAGTAAGAGCCAGGAACCAGTGCTTAACAACACCGTTGATTAATTAAGAAGTTTTAAAATGGCTACAACGTGGAGGTAGGTCCTTACCAGACCAGAACCCCCAACTGTAGAATGACAAGTCACGTCTAAAAGCAAAACCCAACTATAACAGCTTTAGAAACTGTGTGAAACTTAACTTGTCCGGGTGTCCTTTAATCACCATGCAACAGCTACTGAGCAGTGACGCATTGGGGATTTTTCAAGCCTGAGGCACAACATACTTTGGGGCCCCCTGTTTGGGACAATATTTAATCTTATTACCCATTTTTTGCTAATTGAAGACCACACAATGTCCAAAAATATTAAAGTCTATGTTTCAGAAAAGGTAACACGCAAACACTGTTAAAATATGTCTTGACCAGGGCCCCCAAAAATCCTCAAGATGACAGTAGAGAGGGAGCGAGGCTGATAAAGAAAAATAGACCGAGATGAGATAGTGAAAGAGAGAAAAATAGCACCTTCTCAGGAGAACCTTTTAAAGGGGCGGGCCCTGGGCAATTGCCCATTTTGTCCATGCCTTAAAACATCTCTGCAAATAAAGAATATCGGATGAATGCTCCCATCTCACATGTGATCAGAATAACTATGCCTTAACCTGTCCTCACACACTCTGTAGAGCTTTCTACAAGTGGAGCAAAGTGGGATTGACAGCTCTCTGTAAAAACTTCACAAATAACGAAAGCTTAAAATTAAGTAAACAAATATATGAAAAAGGCAATCACAGAAGACAAATTACTCTATTGCACAAATGCATGTTATTAAGGGGCATCCACCCATGAAATGACTCGGGCCCATTAAATACAGCGCATCCATCGTGTCGCAAGGAGGGCGCAGTGAAAACGGTTGCATCGCTGTTTTCATACAGTGATGTGACAGTTTTCATAAATAAGCCCCTCAATTCTTTACTACCATCCAGTAAGATTTCAACAAGAATTAGAAGGATGGAGCTAACAAGATACAAGGCCTCATTTATGCTGAAATACTGCAAACCTGCCACCTTCTCTTGACCCACTGGCCGCTTCATGCTTTTCTGCAGTGCCTTGACGGTGGCTGGAAATGAAGTCGTCTAGTGGTTTGCATTGCTTCGGGTGGTGCTGTACTTCAAGCTTAAGTAACAATTTCTCCCGAATTTCCAGGAATAAGTCACATTCACTAACAGAAATAAGCATTATAAATTAAGCCCTGCACTGAAAGGTACTTAGTTTGGAAATTAATTTAGAAAAGAAACCAAAGAGGATTGCAAGGTCTATTAAACAATAGTGCAACTAAAAAAGATACTTGGAAACTGTAAGGGGAATATAATAATGAATAAGAAATGCAGCAAGCACGAAGAAGTCACATGGTCTCAGGCTCCAAAAGGGGAATGGAGAAAGGTTGCATTAAATCGAGGAAGGGAACAGCCGCGGTCTGTGCAGGTAACAACGGTGGGGCCGCGTAAGGGGGGATTCCGAGGGACGATGCAGAGGGAAAATTAAATAAATATTTAATTTTCCGGCGGCAAATCCCGCCTTACACAGCCTCACCGCTGTTACCTGCATGGACCGCGGCTGGAAGGGAAGAAATTATTTCAAAGTTCGCCCTTGTCTCACTCCAGGCCCAAAACAGCCAGTACAAGACTGAATGTCTACATCTTATCAAATTACTCAAGAAGCTGAGGGCCTTCTTGGTCACAGAACATCTTGTCACTGACCTCACAGACCCTACAGCCCATGCTGACCTCTCCTGACAGCACCCTAGGGTGCTCTCACTGTCCTAGACACTTACCCCTCCTCCCCAGAGTGTACAACCTATGTTGCCTTGCAGTGAGGCTCCCACTGTGTAACTCCACAACATACCTACATAGAGTCACAACATATGTGAAGAAAACCAGAAAAAACCTACAGGTGCGGAACACCTCTCCTACCACAACAATGTGGCAAGGCTAAGATCCTGGAAATTAAAGGTCTTTAGAGAAAAGAATGTAAGCACGCCATGATATTAATTATTTCATCCTGGCAATATCTCAGCTGCCAATGCACTCCTCCCTCCCCTGCGTTTCTAATGTTCCCTTTATGATAAATGGATCAATTCATTATGAAAGTAAAAGTATATTACGCCGAAAGAAGGCTCTCGTGCGCGTACCTCTGGGAAATTAAAAGCGCGCCACAGTGGGGGGCACGCTTCTCATTAAATGTCAAGACATATTTGTAGCACTCTAACCTTCACTTTGTCAACACAAAAAGATGTACGCCTGTGGATTTTTTTAAACTCTGTTCGGATGCCACGTTTATTAGGCGCATCGGTCGCGGTGATCTGGATAAACGGTGGGGCCTCGGACACCGACGAAAAGCGACAGCGGTCAGAAACAGACGCAGGCGTTTACCGGAAGGTAGGGCTCTCTGTCTTTTTCACAGCAACCTGTATAATTCATTAGTACTTCGCTGGCAAAGATTAGTGTCGGAACATTAACTCTCCAAATACATTTTCTTATTAATTTTCAAGAACATTACGCTGTGTGCAGGATGTGGGCGCTCACAATGAGCCCCAGCTCCAGCCAAGAGCAGCCGCGCAAAGGAAAACATTGCGTGGCAGAAATTACAAGGCAGATACAATAGGTTTATCATTAACAGTCGTCACAAAGGTTATTTATTGCACACTATTACTAGCTCTGAAGAGGACATTAACTTTTAGGGTGATGGAAAAGCAGTAAAACGGTTAATGAATGAAGTAAATTAATAAACGGCGGGGTGCTGAAATGCATTCATTCATCAGCTTTTCAGGGAAGGATCCAGAGTCCTGACCAAACAATCTGTGCTGCCCTTCATCGCCACACTGGCATGGACCCAATACTCCTCTAGAGGCTGCCACAGCTTGTGACGCTGGATGGTTATATCCACAAGGCAGGTACTTCAACTAAATATTCGAGCCGTCTCATGTTGGCCAACGTTGAACCACCAGGACTGCTAAGTTGTTGTTTCTTCCGGTGTGCGTGAAGGGTAGCTGAGTCGTAGCGGTGGGTTGTCGGAGGACCAGAGTCCCTGGCGCTTGTCGCGGTCGTGTCGCAGACATGCTTGTCTTTGGAGCATCAGCGGCACGGCCTCCATTATATAGGGGTCGGGGAGGGACAGCAGCTGGGAGGTGGGAACAGGCAGGGGAGGGAGGGGCCGGAGGGACAGCAGCAGCAGGAAAGGGTGCAAAAAGCGTCAACAGAGAAAAACGTGAAATAATCAGAAAAACGAGGCAAAAAGGCACAAGAGACAGAGGCACAAAGAGAGACAGGCACAAGAGACAGAGGTGCAAAGAGAGACAGGCACAAGAGACAAAGGCACAAAAAACAAGGCGCATGAGACATAGAGGGACAAACTAAACAAAAAAGGTCAAATTGGGCAAAGACAGACAAACAGGGCACAGACAGACAAAGCAGGGAAGACTACCAGAAAGGCTGGCAGAGCGGACAAGCAGAAGAGCAAGGCTCTCCCACTGGACCACCAGGGATGAGGTGCAGGCAGGAGCATGCGCGTGGAGGAGGGCCTCAAACTCCTACCTGCAAGCAGAGATGTGCGGGGGCAGCGGCGCAATGAGGGACCTGTGCGAGGGGAGAGCAATTTCCCTGACCAGGAGGTCAGAGATCTTGCTCCACTGTGGAAGACACACAACTTTAAACAACGCTACATTACAACAAAATAACAGTCCACTTCCCCACTCGTGATCCGGCTACCCCTCCAGCCACTTGTTGACTCTGTCTTTATGTTTTTGACCCAGTACAGCACTCCGATATGTTTCAGCTAGGTTTGTGCTATTACTAGACACACAAATAGACTTAAGTGACAGCAGTCCACCGCCTAGATTTTAATCAGTCACGTCTATAGGTAACAGCATTAGGAATTCTAAGTGAACTGCTCACAGAGGTTTAGCAGGAAAAATGTTTTGCAAATGCCAGTTCTTGGGGATTTTGCCTGCATTCAAAACTGATTTTTTCCAAGAGATTCAGTTATTGTACATAATTTCAAAAACTACTTACAAGACAGCAGAGTTAAACAAAGAGAGCAGCTAATGCCTTGTATTAATTGGGTAATTTGAGAACAATCATCTGATGTTATATTTTAGAATGTATTACATGTAGGAGAGCTATTAAATGTGCTTGTATGATTTATCCTTATGCAGGTGAGCCAGAACCTCACCCAAAAGAAGAGTAGGAGGACGCAGAAACAGAAGTGCAGAAGGTTTCCTCCTCAAGCCAATCTCTCTAATCCACTTCCCCTTTCCCCACTTCTGTTGCTCAGAGCCTACAGATACATTTCCGAGGGCTTGGGCAGAGGCGAAGGGGCATTGGGTCCATCTTCAGCTTCCGTGGAATTTGATCAAGGTACCTTCTGACAGTAAAACCCCAAACGATGTGTGCCCAGCCAAGCATGCTGCTTTAGATTTTGAGGAAGAAACACGTTCCTGCTGTCACCCATTCACCCGTACACGTTATCACTACTTTCAGATAGTGAAGTGCACTAAAAGCTAACAATCGTATATAGAGGTTACCCATAGCTTAAATATATCTAAAGTAGGACAATTTCAGATAACACTGTCCCCTTTTTTGAAAGTACACACCCTACAACTAATAGTTTTAGCTTCCCATTATACAAAAGAACGAGTCTGTACATTACATAAGTTGCCTAATTATGTGGCAGTTATATGTCCTGTAATATTCAGAAGATGGGCGGCAGGTGCAGGTTCTACTGTCGTGTTTTATGACTATGGTGTCATTTATTATGTAGACTATAAAGCCTCATTAAAGAAGACAGGGAGAGAAATAAGCAGAACGGTGTACTCTGAGGCGTCGCTTTCGTCTTTTGCTTTTGTTTTGCTGCCTCCAGTATTACTTCCTCTAGTCTAGTCCTTATTCTTTGTGTGATGTTTGCAAAGCCACGGGGTGCCTGCCAGTCCACCTTGTGACTCTGCAGGCCTTGAAATAAAGCGGCATCCTTCATAGGACAGCAAATCCCAAAACCTCATGGTGCCAAAAATGCCAGCTCTCCCACGTCTCACACACTCATGGAAAAGCGCGCCGTTGCACTTGTTTGCATCTAGGATGTTTCCCGCGCGCAGAGCGCCGGAGGAGTGTTTCTTTCCATCAGCGTCGTCCCGTCAGAGTGTGCGCCGCACCTGCTTGCTTCACCTCAGCTGTCAGCGCGGGTATCAATGATGGCGGCCCTTTTGATGAACAGGACAGAAACTGCTGGCAGGAGGAGATTCAAATGGCTTCTTCGAAAGCCCCGGAAGCCTTTCATCCGGGTCTCTTCGCAGACGGCTGCAGACTGAGGTTTGTTTATATCTGCAGCCGCGTTCCACACCGAGTGGCGCCAATTCCAGCGTGCACCAGTTTACGTAGCGCTACAAAAATAATGAAAAGCTCAGTTTTCTTCTGTTTAAAGCTCAGTTTTCTTCTGTTTTCCTATTTCCTATTATGGGTTTTCTCGTATGGAATGACCCAGGCGTGACCCTGATAAATAAACTGCAAATGTTACTAACACAATATTGTGTCACTTCTCACCGACGCAATATATTATATCAAACCCCCTACGTATTTTGAAACAGGTTTCAGCTGGCCAAGTGGATGGATGTCTTTCTTCACGCCAATGGACCCACCCCCAAACGGGACTTTCCCACACACTGGGGTCGATGATTCCGCTACAATGTTGTCAGCAGTTCCCTTGTGTTTCGCTTGAAGGGTTCCTGGGTCCAGCATTCCCAATGTACAGTAATTTATACTTATGTCTAGATGAAGTTCTAATTTCTCAAAGGTATGTGGGCCTTTAAATTGCAGAATTGCGAGAGTCGACATTATGGTTATCATTGTTCGCTTTTCTATTGGCACACCCCGTATAGAGTTGAAATGAAATAGCATTTATAAAGCCCTTGGTTACCCGAAAGCATCCCAGCGCCAGGGTCGAGACCGCAATAGACTAAGGCAATCAGTGTGGAAAGAGCCAGGTCTTGAGCTTTTTACGAAAGACGGAGTGGTCTGATTCTTTACCCAAATACAGCGGCAAGGTATTCCAAAGTTTGGAGGCATTATAGGAAAAGAGGCCGCCGCCGCTTCTAAACCTACTAATTCTGGGAACTAACACCAGATGAAGATCATTAGAGCGTAACTGTCTTTGAGCTTTATAGGGTTGGACAAAAGAAGAAATAATATCCGGTCCCTTACCCCCAAGCATCTTGTGAGTGGTGCACAGAGCTTTAAAATGAACCCTTTCCTGGATAGGGAGCCAATGTAAGGATCTAAGGGCGGGTTTGGCTGATTGACGGCTAGGGACACCCTCAAGAATCCGGGCGGCACAATTTTGCATGATTTGAAGTTTTTTAAAAACCGCACCAGGGGCACCGAGATAAAGAGCATTATCATAGTCTAGGAGAGATAAAATAAGCACCTGGACTACAAGCTTCCTTGCTAAAGATGGAAGCAAAGGCAGCCCTTTATGCAATAATTTTAAGATGCCAAAACAAGAGGCGACTGCCTTCCTGGCTTGAGTTTTAAGGTTAAGTTCAGAGTCGAGCCAGAAACCCAAGCTCTTTATTTCTGATTTGGGAGCTGGCAAAGGGCCCATACATGCTGGCTAGTTGGAAGCAACCTCGAGGGGGGAGGGATTACCGAGCAACATAAGCTCAGTCTTATCACCATTCAATTTAAGATGATAATGGCACATCCATCTCAGACTGGTTGGAGGGCCGCTTTTATGATTGAATGCCACCACTAATTGGGTGTCATCGGCATACGTAATTATATGCACCCCAAAAGGCAAGACAATCTCTGCAAGGGGGGCCATATAGGCGTTAAAAAGAGTGGGGCTTAGGGATGACCCCTGAGGCACTCCACAATACAAAGGTCTGGGACTTGAAATGGCCTCACCCCCAAAAACCTGGTAGGATCTATCCTCCAGGAAGGAACACAACCAGTTGAGCGCTGATCCTATTACACTCAACTCCTTAAGTCGATGAATTAAGATACACCATATCAAATGCAGTGCTGAGGTCTAACAATATCACGGCTAAGGACCCGCCTGTATCCATGATTCTTCTTGAGTCCTCTACAATGGCCATTAAGGCGGTCTCGGTCCCTTGCGAGGGGCGAAACCCCGTTTGAGTTGGATGTAGGAGCTTACCCTCTTCCAGGTGTTTGGAGAGGACCATGTTGACAAACTTCTCCGCGATTTTACCGACCCACGGTAGGAGCGAAATGGGACGGTAGTTAGCAAGACAGTCTGGGTCTAAGCCAGACTTCTTCAACAATGCTTTTACCAACGCCTTCTTTCATGAGGAAGGAACCACTCCAGAAGAGAAAGAAGATTTAATCAAGTCCATAAGGAATGGACCGACTGACTTATTCAAGGGAGGAAATGCTTCCAGCAGGTGAGTCTCCCTCCTGGCAGTAGTTGCTTTGGAAAGGAGGTTTCAATCAGGTTCAGTGAACAAAATTCGAATTGATTGAATTTTGTTGTGAAAATAATCCGCAAGCTCATTGCAGCGTTCATCAGTAAGCTCAAGGACATCAAGGGCCGCTGTACCTTGTGTGAGTTACTTGACAATACGAAAGGTTTCACGGGATGAGTTTGCTGCACAAGAGTTTTTTTCGCTATAATACCCAGCTTGAGTTTTTTTTAATTTCAATCTTATAGGCTTTGACAGTGTCCCTATATTCTTTTTTCCTGGAGGGGGAGAAGTCTGTCCTCCACACTCTCTCTGCCTTTTTACAGATCTGTTTTAATTTCCGTAACAGAGGGGTGTACCAGGCCGATTTATTAGGGCCTACCTTCACTTCATAGGTCTTTTTAGGGAGAACTAAATCTAAAGTGTCTTCCATCCAATGATTGAATTGATCATTGGCCACTTCCGGATTTGGGTTAATTAGGGGTACGCTGCCATCTAAAGAGAGGGTCCATTCTTCTAGGTGCAATTTCCGCCAACAGCGGGTAGTTTTCTTTACCGGCCGAGCGGAAGGAATAGACACCTTGGGGGACCAATCGAGGGAGATCAGACCAGGGAATGGGTATGGGATTCTGACAGTGCAGCTCCTGCTGATTCGAGAAGACAGGGTCAAGAAGATGTCCCGTGAGTGGCATATAAGGTACTCTTTGTAAGAGTTGAAGAGCTGCAAGATCGTCGGAGAATTCTACAGCACAGAGTTAGAAACGAAGATAGAATGCTTAGACACCTTTACCATGGCTTACACCTCTATACACCTGATCTGCAAAGTTTCAGTGAGTCCATGCGTTACACATTACACTTCCTCCTATGATGTCTAGATAGAATACTTTTTGTGTTGCCATTTATCACAATGGTTCAGTCTCCAGTGAATGGTTAATAGTGCTTCATGTGCAATGCAATTCCTCCTTCATACTCCGGTTGACAGGAGTTCCACTATGGACTCATTAAAAAGTGCTCGGGATACCAAGGCCATATTCCTGCATCTGGAATCACTTATACAGTGTTGTACCCCGAGAAATGGGGAATTACTTTGGAAATTAATGTTTCCACATCAATACCCAAGGTAATTCCTCATTTTGCGCCATTTTTAATTATACATTTTGTCCCACTTTCCTAGTGAAACACCTGAGGGAAACAGATTCTGGGTTGTGGTTTTCCCTCAAAACCTGTACTCCCGATTCAGCCAGTAATTCCCCTTAGCAGCTGTTTCTGGATTTACTCCCAACTCGGAATGATGCTGTGTGTGCTCTACGCAGAAGTCGAAGTATGATGGTAGGAAACGCACTAAATCTGCACAGAACAGGAGAGGTTCAGCAGTGGTGTGTTAACGGCTGCTGCTGATGTCTGTGAAGCTGTGAGGTGGCCACCCCGCCTCACCTCCACGCTGCTGCACCTTTGAGACAGCTTCATAGCCAAGTCAGAAGCCTGTGGAAGTGGTGGAGCGCGATGAAGAGCTGCTGAGACCTCTTGGGGGTAAGAGAGACCCTCTCCTAGTATTCCTGCTGGGATATACCCCACAACTCTCAGAGCACACAATTAGCAAGTGCGCTAGACTTTTGTAATTCTGCCATGGTAGAACATGTTACACGTCACGTAATCACCTGAACGTATTCAGCAGGTTTTAAACACAAAATCTATTTTTAGTTCAAAAGAATCCAGAGTTACAAAAAGCGTCGTGCTAAATGTAACGCAGCTTCAGTGATCCCCCTGGCCAGGCACTAAAGAGGTGAGGTACACTGGCGTAAGGAACCTTGAGGGGGCCTCCCTACAAGGCACCTGGGGGCCTCCCTCCGGGCTCAATCAGGAGCTCTGCAGCCAGAGTGCTGTGCTGAGGGGGCACCCTGGAGCTTGGGGCCCCACCGCACCGCGGGGGCCTGTGTTACGCCCCGCGTGAGGTACCGCGCGCCTAATGCGGCTCCCGATTCATGAAATGAGTGTTTTTGTTTTGTTTTCAGCAGCAACAATTCTGCACGGTGGAATGCATTTAATACATATTGAAGAGAATGAATCATTCCTTCTAAAAAGGTCCCAATTGACGTCTTAGCATGGTTTCCATTCTAACATCGAACAAATAATGGAACAAAAGACAATAATTTCAAAGGGACCATGCGATTCCTGCCCTGATGTCATAATTGCCATTTGTTTCAATTTTGCATTTATTGACCTTTTTGACAGCATTGTTTCATTTTTTTAATGCTAATTCAGTCCACAATTTAGTCAAAATTTAGAAAAACTCATCATTTTACATCTGTTTTAAAATCTTAAATCACATTTTAATGTGGCACTCAAATTATAAACATGTCCCTAACATACTCTCCTGCTAACCTGTCTTTATTTTTGCGACGTGATGCATGGAAACAAAATTACATACATGTTCTCTTGTAGAAAAGCATAACAGACAGGAAATTAAATATGAATAAATTAATACGTCACAAGTAAATACGCCTTCGTGCAAAATATCGCATGGAAAGATTCACTGCAAAATCTTTTTATCAATCCCAGTGGTCATAGCAGTGATAGGTCCTGCCAGGTGTGACAGGGCAAGAAGGCACATGCAGCAGTGTTAATTTTGACTAGTATTTAACCTTTATTAGTGACAGTTTTATGCTGACTCAAAAATTATTATAATCACAAAGAAATAGTGAACATAACCGTACACATAAATTACATGTGTATAAATGATGCACTTATCCTGTGTCCAGACCTTGGGAGGTAGTTATAGATAAGTAACCTTTTCTTCGCCAGCATCTTTCGTAGATTCAAATGCTTGAACTATTTCTCCCAAAGCAGTATTAACGAATTAATTAATTCCTATTTGTAAAGCACGGACATTTCACCCCCTGAAGAGACACAAGGCGCTGGGGGCTTTTAGGGGAGATTAAGTCAGCTATTGCCCAGAGGCACATGGTGCTGAGTTGAGCTGCCGCCGGAGATCGAACCGTGAGCCCTGCGCTCCGGAGTCAGTCACTCTGGCGGCTGCACCACAGTAGAAACGTCTAAGCATATAACTGGAACATGGAAATGAGGCTCCTCTTAAAAAACACAAGCACTCCTTGCCCTACTGCAGCTTCACATCTTGACTGGATGTCACAGCGTAGTGTCTGCTAAAGACGTGGGTAGAGACCCCATTGTAGCTTTGCAAATCTCTTGGAGGGGCGGCTCCCACAAACGCTGCTGTAGCCTCCATGCCTCATGTGGAGACCCACCCACTTTAGTTTTAAAGGCCTACAGGCCTCAATGTTGCAGAAGGCAATGCAAGGTGTAATCCAGCAAGACAGGTCTCGCTTCAAAATGGACAGTTCTTTGTGAAATATCTGGAAAAGGCAAAGAGTTGGTCTGACTTAAGGAAATCTCCTGTAAAGTTCATATACCACTGTAAACACCACTTAACATCTAATGAGAGTAGAGCCCCCCTGGAGGAGAAGAGGACTGTATAAGGGAAGTTTGAAATACCTGGACTTGTAATTCAGGATTTTCCACACTGAGCAATGCTTTCTTTCAAGAGAGCATCTGCAGGGAGGCTTTACATAAGAGCACCTAGAACAGTGTTAAAATCTTATGCAAGCAGTTTATTGACCAGAGGAGGAAAGGTCCAGAACAGCCTCTTCATGGATACTTTACCAATCCTGGAGGAGAACAATGATGGACTGCCAGGAAACTGAAGCTATCTGGAGAGCCATCATCAAGTACAGGGTTCCAGAGCAGAACTTTGCCCTCCAGTACGGCATCACTCCTGACCGCCCCACACTATCAGTCATGCATCAGTGAAACCTTCTTCTCCGCACCAGCAGTAAACCATAGAATATTCTTACAGCAAAGACAAGAAACATCCAGACAACATGGAATTAAGCAAAGCAATAAAGACTTGGCTTTACCACAAAAGACCGCTCAGGAGTGTATTCACTGCGGTACCAAAAACAATCTCACACAAAAATGCAGGAGAAAAGAAGGATAACTCAGGATTGTATCAACACCAGAACCTGAACCACTCTTATAATCATGTAGAGGAGGATTAACAACAAATGTGAAACTATAAGAGCAAAACTCTGCTTATCGTGTACAACTCGTAGGCACTTGTCTGACAGGCCAGTTTACCTACCCCACCCTTTGATCTACTCCGACTCTACACAGTAACATGTCACCCGGCCACCAAAGGTGATTCAGTGCCTGCACATAGGGGATGAAGCGCAGTATAGATGCAACTACAACATAATACATTACTTTGTATTATCATTATGTAGAGCAGTCAGTGAGATCTTCCTTGGAAGAAATCATACATTTTGGTGGGAAGATAAAGTATCAATCTTGATTAATGTGTTTCACTGGGCATCCTATGCGTCTGAACTAGTAGCACCCCAAAGTTATATATTCTATGTTTGCTATTTTATTTCTTACTCTATGCATTGGGGAACTTTGCTCTCTCTTGTATTGGTATATTTCCCATGTCTGTACTCAGTTATACATCTCTGATGAGCTTTTAATGAGAGATACCCATTGTCAGCAATTGCTCGTATTCTATTCATGATGGTCATGGATTGCATTTTTAGCTCTGAAAATGGTTAAATCATTCTTTGGTCCAGAATGGATGCTATTTCACCAATTTACTGTTTTAATATGCCTTGCGAAGAGACACAAGTTGTAGATAAGCTAAAATACTCTACACCTACAATGAGAGTGCCCAGGAGTTCCTGTTCTCTTCTGCAACCTAGAACTGCTGTCTATCTGTTGTTCTCCTCCCTTCTAAACTTTGCAGTATTTAAGTTTAGGTGAAGCATTGATGTGAGCTACCACTAATTAAAAATTGAGTCTGTATTGCAAAGCATGTGCCTAGGGCCACAGTTTTTGACCTGTGACCTGGGATCTTACCTCTTTTGAAAAAATCCAGCCTTGATCCAATCGAACTGAACAACTATCGGCATATTTCACGTCAACCGCTTCCAGTCAAACTGGTGGAAAAAGTTATGAATGATCAAGTAACATTCTATCTTCACGAACATAACTTCCTAGATGAAACCAAATTTGGTTTCAGGGCAGAACAAAGCACTGAATCGGCCCTAATAAGAGCCACATACGAAATTAGAGAAGTTCAAGATTCAGGAGGTGCTGCAGCTCTTATTTTGCTCAACCTGCCGGCTGCTTTTGACACGGTTGATCATAATCTGCTGCTCAATCATCTGAATTCTATTAGCATCACATATAATGCTCTAGCACTGGTTGCCTCCTTTCTATCTGGTAGAACATAATCGGTTGCCTTGAGTAGCTACGAATCCCCTTCTTTTGTTCTCCCCTGCAGGATTCCACAGGGCTCTTCAATGAGTTCCACCCTTTTGAATATTTATGTGTCAGAACAAATGCATTAATCAGATCCTTCGGCTTGGCACTAACATCTTATGCAGACGACACTCAAATTGTCTTGTCTGTTTTTAAAAACAGTATGCCGCCAGTCAAAAGATTTAGGGAGTGCATGTCGGCAGTCAACTCATGGATGAGGTCACACTGCCTCAAGCTGAACTCAGGAAAAACTGAGATAGTCCTCTTTGGCAACTTTCCCCAAGCTGATCACAGATCTGGTAGCCAGACAATTGGGGGCAGCACCTATTACAGCTCCCAAGACTAAGAACTCGGGTGTGATTATTGATGAGAAACTGAACTTTGAGGCACAAATCAATGCCGTTTCCTCATCTAGTTTCTTTCTACTTAAGGTGATTAAGAACATCCTACCTTTTATTCCAGCAGATAGTAAGAAAACTGTGGTAACATAGCTAGTTCTTGCCAAACTGAACTATTGCAACAGGCTCTATCTTGGCATGACCAAAAAGCAGCTACGTAAGCTTCAAACAATTCAGAATGCCGCTGCTAGGCTTCTGCTAGGGATTCCCAAGTTTCAATCGGTTGGAAATCACCTTCAGAGATTGCATTGGCTCCCAGTCAGGAGCCGCATCATTTTTAGGTCCTTTGAATTACATGCAGGGCACTTCATGGCACCTGCCCTCAGTTCTTGAGGCGGTCATTGCACTGATATGTCCCAAATAGATGTTTCCGTTCTGAAGGAGTGAAACTGATGCTTAGTCCCAGATTCCATAAAACCAATTGGGGCGGTAGTAGTTTCGCAGTGGGGGCTACGAAGCTCTGGAACAGCCTCCCCAATTCTATCACAATTCTTCCCTCTCTGACAGCCTTCAGGAAGGCCCTTAAAACCTGGCTGTTTAACGAATAGAGGTCTCTGCTCATTCTAGACTACTAGCGCCGAGACACTGTTTTCAGTAGTCGTGCGCGCTATACATTTTATTAATATAATATAACCCACAAACCTTTGGGGGCCTGTAGCGCAATTTATTGCCAGTTTAATAAAGTGCACACATACAAAAAAAAATGTAAAACTGACAATTGTAAAATGCACTTTAAATGTGTAGGAATTTGAAACAAGAGGCTGAAAATCTGGTATCCAGCTGGTATCCTTAGGTTGACTCCTGTGAACAGGACAAATACAGCAAGCAAAATCTAGCATGGACTATTGGTGGTCTTAATTGAAACACTGGTTGGTATGTGACGACAAAGAGAGAGCATGCATTAGGAGCAAAAAAGATTTTGCTTGTCTATTACAAATACAGCCAAATATTGAAAAACTTCATCCTTTCCATAATATATAAAATGTCGCTTTTCTATATTGCTGTTTAAGAAATAAACTATTTCATAATATGTCAGATCTTAAGCATATCTATTTTACCATGTACATTTTGAGAAGACCTTAAAGAATTATATAGTAGATATGCTGATTTGTTGTTGCCGCGATGGCAGGTCTGGATTTGATGCAGCATCGTTACCATGGCAAAATCCATATTTGCTATCCTCTCCTATTTTCAGCCGTATCATATAGCATGGGTTTAGGAATTCTAAAATTGGATCTTGTTATTTCATACTCTCCGTTTTAAAGGCAAATAAGGTGATTATTAGAAATCACGGTTAGTGTTTAAATGAGAAGAATTAAGAATCGCTTAATAGCCCAAATCATAATCTATACTTATACAGTGTGTTACACTGGACTGTTGAAGTTCAGGAAGTTTCATGACCAAATTATCGATACAAATTTAATATTAAAGATAATATTAAGGTTTATGTGTAATATGCTCAAACTGCTTTCACAGCGCTATTCACGGTTCACAAGATTTCACTATATTTTTTTTACAGAACCTAATTCGACATTTGCAACAGCCCAAACAGCCCTTGTATGCTATCTGTATTACTATGAAAAATTGTTGCATCATAGATATGGTTTATATAAGCTGCGCAGTTATTGGGTAGTTCAACATTCTATGTATTGTATGTACAGGCTAGGGTATTATTCGCCTGGGAGATGTTCTGTATTGAAATGCTCTTTGTCTTTACTGTTAAATGAACTCAACAGCTGGAGCGAATCTCTGGGCCTATTGCAGCTACTCATGTTGTTCTTGTTTCCTCAATAAATATCCCTCTTGGATTTATGCTGGGACTGCTCATTACTGACACTTCATCTTGCTTCTGAACCTTGGAACTTTTGATAATGTGAGGATTACCTAGTGTTGTTCTACAGTGTAAACTAAAAGGAATTTGACTTTCAATCCAATATCTTTTCAGAGAAAGTTCACATATACAGTGAATGGCACTGTACCAGCAAACGCCATGCACACTATTTGTATTTTATTATTATTTGTTGTTTGATTAATCTTGAGTGGTCGAATAAGCTCACCCGTATTGGAAGTTGAAAGTAAGTCTGTTGTTTATGCCCGCATTGGAAGTTGAAAGTAAGTCTGTTGTTTATGCCCTGATTTGTCAGTCCCGCGTAATATTTGCAGGCATCACGAGAGGAATTTAAGATAATTCCCGAATAAGTCTACGGACATTATATATATTTTTTAATTGCGTTGGAGGGCATGTTTACAGTATAGAACTGTGGAGTCTGGTTGCGATTTCTCTTGTAGTTGGTGGCGATAGGCAGTAGATAGTGTTTGAATCCGTAGGGACTCAGACTCTATTGAGTCTGTTTTCTATGTCCTTTTTTAGCCTGCGCCGGCACGCAGTTGGTTACATGGACCGGCCAGGCTTTAAAGTTGTGTTGTTCCGGGCTGGAGCTGGCACATGTGGATTCGCTATTAAGGAGAGGACTGTTGCGGTTGAAGACTGGCTTAAGAATTGGTGAGTTTGCGGCATTCATTGCGCTACTTTTAGCGTCTGAGTTAAGAGCCAGAGTATAGGCTTTTTAGACTGAGTTATTTAGTTTTTCCTTTTTCTTGTTTTTGTCCCGGTTTTGTTGAATAGGAAAGGGAGTTGGCGTATGGGAGATGGAGGCCCATTTAAAATACCACGGAAGAGGTAATTACCCCGTTTTTATACTGTGCAGCCGGAAACTCTATTGGTCAAACAGTGGTAGTAGGGATTTGTCCTACATTTTCATTTGTTCCAACATTTATAGGTGGCCCCACCATATGTAGAAGTGCAACAAGAGTAAGGGTGTTTGTACTTATGGACCGTGACCTGATAGAAGAAGGTTTACAGTGCAAATTTTACAGCGCAATCCAGTATTGTAGGTATGGTTTTGATGATACATACAGCTTGACCATTAGGGGAGCACACACAGAGGTGGATGTCTAGGTCATAGTAGTACCCTTGACCCACAAAGTTTTATATGTTGCTTGGCCCCCACACGGAGACGGTGTTCTCAACACTACCATCACTTTTATTTGAATTCACCTCACTTTAGTTTTTTCACTCGGTGGTGAACCTCTAGTTGTGTTTTTGGTTGCTAGTGGCACTATAACCCAGCGCACTGTGTGGAATATATGGGACAGATGTGGATTCTTTACATTTTGTGTAAATACATTTTCTATGGATATTGTAGATTGGTTTCATTGCCCTTGTCCTGAGGAGGCCAGAAGAAATTGACGGCTGAAACGCGCCCACGTCGACAGTTTCATATAGAGGAGTCTCTATGAATTTCTAATATTGTTGTAACAGTGATAGCACATGGAGTTGTAAAGATAGAGAGGTGTTTTCACCACAGGTACTGTTAGGACTACCTCTGAGTGTATCACCCAGATCTAATAAGTGAACACTAGCTATTAAATTACATTTTGGGATATTGGTGATATAGAGTGTGTATATGTATATGTATTTTTTGCATTTCGTTATATGTATTGTTGTATGTTTTAGTATTGAAGTATTTTGGAATAATTTACGGTCTGAGATCGGTCCCATGGCATGTATGTGTGTTAAATTAATTTTGATAAATGATTCATGTAGAATTATATACTTATGTTAGGGTAATTAACTGTGCCCTTCATTAAAAATAAATTGGATATGAATCCCTCCGTACTCTCTTTCTCTATCGTTGTATGATGTCCTATGCCCAGATATAGGAGGGTAATTTTGGTATACCCCTGGTCTTTTATCCTATGCGTCATGATGTACAGCGGACTTTTTAAATTTACTATGCTAACATGGTGAATATAAACCTAAAAATGAGTGCAAACAGTGCAAAAAGGTAGCAAAGAGACCCACTAGCTCTTTGCAGCCCTTATAAATGATAATAAGTTAAAAAATAAAAAAAACATATTTAAAACATGGAGCAGGATGCGGAGCAAGAAACAGAGCATCAGATAATGAAGTGTAGAGTGAGTGGCTAGGGGGAAGCACAGAAAAAAGCTGCGTAGACGAGCGCTGAATACAAAAGATAAAAGACTCCCCTCAAATCAGCAATTGAAGGATTAAACTCAACCAGTCAGAAAACTGTGAGCTCGAAATGCTCCTGGGCGGGACAAACACAAAAATAGGAAAGAAAGCCATCAAATCAAGAGCAGACACCTCAGATAAACACCAAAGCCATCTATTCATGAGCTAAGGACTGCCCAAAATCCCACTATAAGTACTCTATAGAAAGGTTCTGATAAGAGATAGCTAAAGTTGTCTATAGGTGAGTCCTAAAAGCTGCTTCAGAAGGCTAGTCAAAAGAGGTGGGCCATGCAACAGTGTTATATCATTTGTGGTGTGACAGATGGGCAGCCGGCAAAGGGTTCCTAATGGAAGAGCCAGCAGAGGTTTGCCCGATTTTTAATGGGCCAGCAAACTATGGGAAGGCAGATAGGAGACCTGGCGACTTTTCCACGTTCCAATTGAACCTCTGAATCTTCCAGGGGCATGCATTAGGGGAAACGCAAACATAACACCGTGAAGAAGAAAAAACACAAAATAGGAAGACTGTGAAAATATATCCAAGATTAAGAGCTAGCCCTTCTCAGTACTCAAAACATCTTGGGCCTCATGTAGGTAGCCAAATACCGGTCGGTAACGGCCGATTTTCGGTAATTTTACCGTTACCGACCGGTATTTTGGCTAATGGTATGTAGGGGGACAATTTTTGGTGTCGGAAATTACCGAATCGTTAAAATTACCGAATCGGTAATAATACCGAATCGGTAATGTTACCGAATCGGTAACTCTTCCGAATCGGTAATTTTACCGATTCGGTAAATTCCGACACCAAAATCGAGATGTAGGGGGAGTGTGTGGGTGTGTTTTAGAGTCGGTATTTACCACCAACTTTTAGTTGGTGGTAAATAATTAAAGTATGTATTTATGCATTTCTACGCGCGTAGCAGTGTGCAATGTGGCATACATACATGCCCTTAGGGCATGTATGTGTGCCACATGTGCACACATGGCCGAATCAGGGGTGCAGCAGGGTGTCAATGTGACACCCTGCCACCCATGCAAGTGTTCCCCCCATTACCGAATCGGTATTTACCGATTCGGTAATGTGGCATACCTTCCCATCAATGGGAAGGTATGCCTCATTACCGAATCGGTAAATACCGATTCGGTAATTACCGAATAGTAACGAATCGGTAAAAAATACCGACTCATTACCTACATACGAGTTACCACTTCTAAAATACCGATTCGGTATCGTTCGGTATTTTAGAAGTGGTAACTGGTATGCTACCTACATGAGGCCCTTAGTGTGGTGTGCAGTGCGCATGAAGAAATAGGCTGAATAATTTTAATTGTCTAAGGATAGGTATTTTGAGAAGTGAGTTGTTTCAAACCTCCAAGGATACCAGCAAAAAATGTTTTCCCTCACCTTGACCATTCTGTAGTTGTATCACACTAACATGGATTTAAAGTGTGAAAGCCTTACATTCAAATAGGAAGTATCAGAATATTGTTTTCCATTTATTTTAAAAGTCTGAGGCTTCTATCTGATATTTTGATTTCACTTTGGCTTGTTTTTTTCCCCATATCCATCCCGAGTGCTGAGTGGCACGCGAGGCTCCACTTGGCACCGCAATTGTTTCATCTATGATTAAACATTCTCAATTCAGCTCGGATGGATGTGACTAAGGCTGCTGGAACAAATAACAACAATTAAATACTTAAAGCACCATAACGTCTACAGAAAAGAAATGCTGCAGTCACATCTTCTCAGATATGGGTTTCCAGTCAAACATTACTTCATGCCATTTTCTGCCTTCATATTTGTTTCATGAGATGGGTTCCAAAGCAGACACATATCAAGTATGAAGTGCAGCCAAGGAACAAAAGTCGGATCACTCAGACAAGAATGTGAAGCTGGGATCACGGCCACATCATTGCCACAAAGGTAGAGACATAGCTGCAGAACTGAATTTATGAAGTGTCAAATGCAGGCAGTCAAATGATTCGTGATAGCTAAGATTAGTCTTGTTCCACAATTTAAGAACCTTTTAAAAATAACAGTGCTCCAGCATTCCGATTTAATGGTAGTGTTGAATAAAACAGTGACTTCCATTGCTAAAGTTAACAGATTCTGTTATCATAGGGCCAGATGTACTAAGATTTTGAACAATCAAATACGCAATAGTTTGGCTTTTGCAACCATTGGAATGCTTTTTCTTCTTTAGAAATCTTATTTAAGGAGTCAAAAAGATGTTTTGACTTCTAAAATGGAATTCTGAATGTAAATCGATTCAGTATCTGGAAGGCGTGTGTTGTAGATGTCCCTTCCAGATACAAAGGGGATGATTACGAGTTTGGCGGTCCAAAGGACTGGCAAACCCGCGGTGGCGCGGCAGAAACTGCCGCACTCACGGTCAGACTGCCCTATTCTGAGTTTGGCAATCGGACCGTTGCAGGCCTGCTGCAAAAGTCGGGAAACCGCCGTTCCCCGGTGGTGTTGCAGGGGTGTGAGGCAGTGATAGACTACTGCCTCACACCCACAAGCATATTATGAGTTTCCTCACTGCCAGCCTTTTAATTGTGGTGAACCTGCAATGAAAATGCTGGCGGTGAGGGAACTAAGGGTGTCTCAGGCCGTAGGGATGCATGCAGGAAACATGCGCCCCCCACCCCGTGTGCATGCACCCCTTTTCCTGCATGGCATGGACTACAAAGTCCATACCGCGCAGGAGCGGGCTTTGGCATTCCCATGACGGTGCTTTTCTCAAAGGCACCACGGTGGGAACTCCAAAGGACCGTCCACCAGACAATGAGAAAGCTCGTAATCTGGCAGGCAGCTGGAAATGAGCTTTGGTGGTCTGGGAGCGGGGCAGTGGCATACTGACCCGTTCCCACACAGCCAAACTCAGAATCAGGCCCTAAATCAGTATCTAATGTACCATTGTTTTGCAAACTTAAAGGCGATGTTAACAGATTTCCCTTTGTGTTTGACAGAAGTCAGTGGTCCAGGGTACCACTACCTCCTCTTCAACAAATTAAAAAAAAAAATGTGTTTTAAAAAGGAGTCCTGTTTCCTTTGGGTTGCATTAAAAAAATGTTGATTTATTAAAAAGCAGTGACAGATACGGTGTTGTGCTGGCCCCATAAGGACACCATCTTTGTGAAGGCCTCCAATTCGTAGTGAGATGGAATTTGCCACCTACCTCATCAGCATGCTTGAGGCAGGTCGGATTTTATCCCACTACAATTTTGAATTTTAAGACTTGATCTATCAGTACATAGGTTCGTTCTTAAAATTCTTTACTGGTCACAAAAATACCACACATTGTGACCAGTTTTTTGGGGACAATTAATGAACAAAGATCTAGAAACAAAAAGTCATTCTTTTTCTTCTATGAGGCGAATTTGGGTCCACTTTTATTACATACAATTCACCAAAACATGTCATAGGCTTGATTCTGGGGGATTCAATTAACACATTTATTGCATGTGAACAGTTTACAATGCAAATTGTAAAGGAAGCAAGCATATAAGGTAATCTTTTACTGCAGGACTGAAATGCTTATATGAGTTTCAGTCACAAGTAGCCCAGGTCAACTTATAACAACCATACATCTAACCACAGACAAATTATTTTATAAATTAATTCAATAAATGAGAGCGATCCTGATTTATCAGTGGTTGACATAGCTTACCGTGCTAAGCATCTGAGATACAAACTGCAGTCCCCATAAAGAGTGAGAACAGATTCCAGGGAATCAAACTGATACTGAGGGAGACAGAAAGTGTGGCATTCAGTTAAGTAGTAATAACGACTAGTATAAAGTGGAAATTGACTTTTTAGTTGGTTTATTCCTACTGAGAAATAAGACCTCCAAAGAAGAAGTCTAAATACAGTGCTTTAAAATGAGTATGTTTAAATAAACTGGGTTTATTTTATTTTATTTTATTTGAAGGTTTTATATAGCGCGAACATGACCCTTGCGGGTATCAGAGCGCTTTACAAGAGAGGTAGTTAACAAAGGAGACATTGTACAAGAGAAACATAGTATTTCGAAATAAAGTCTTATGTTCCAGCTGGTTGTTCTAAGAGTCTGCATCAATATTTAAGTAAATTTCGACATGAGAAGAGATTGGACTTCTTTTTTGAAATAGACAGTTGAGGGGTTAAGTCTGGTTTCTGGGGGAAGTGCATTCCAGATCCTTGGAGCAATACCAGAGAAAGCGCCGTTATATGTTTTCTTCTTGGCAAACCTTTAAGGCTTTAGAAGAAGGTTGCTGCCGCTCCTGGATGATCTGTTTCCAAACTAAAGCTCCAGTTTCTGGGCCAGAAAACTCGGTGTGTTGTGATGGATGGCCTTATGCGTCATGCAGGTAATTTTTAATTACATTTTTGCTTCGAAGGGTAGCCAATTGAGCGCTTTGAAATCAGGGGAGATGTGGCTATGATGAGCCTGGCCGCTGAGTTGAGTGATGCTCTTAGGGGGGCAGTTGTAGATCTAGGTAGTCCACAAAGAGTTACACTACCATATTCTAGTCTGGGAATTACTAGTGCTTGGACTGCCATCTTGAAGTCATTTACTGGGAGGAAGGGTTTTAATTTTCTCAGAGTGCTCATCTGAAAGATTGCTCCTTTTGCTGCAGCACTGATGTGTTTTTGCATGTTTAAGTTACCATCCAGCGTTACTCCCAGAGATTTTGCTGAGTCAATTATAAGAGGTTGGCAATTGAACGCTGTAAGTTGTTTAAGCCATTTGTGTATGTTGGATGGTTGATTAGGTGGGCTGATTAGTAAGAATTCAGTTTTCAGGGCGTCTAGTTTGAGGTGGTTTTCAGTCAACCATGACTGAGTATTTTGTAAAGTTAGATTGAGAGATTTGAAGTCATCTGGAGAATTTATCTTTAAGTATAGTTGCGTGTCGTCTGCGTACATGTGAAAGTGGATATTTGATGAGCCGAGAATCTCCGTGAGTGGCTCCATGAATAGAATCAACAGTGTAGGTGAGAGGGAGGATCCCTGCGGAACTCCTAATATGACTGGGATGGTCGTGGACAGAGATTGGTTGACCTTGAACCTTTGGGATCTATTCAGGAGGAAAGAGGTAAACCAATTTAGTACTGACCCCGATAAGCCCATTCTGTATTGCAGGAGAGCTAGAAGATTTTCATGTTTGACGTTGTCAAAGGCCGAGGATAAGTCAAGCAAGATAAGTAGGCAGGTTTCGTTCTGGTCTAGGATTCTTAGTGCGTCATCTACTATGTGGGTCATAGCCGATTCAGTACTATGTCCTGCCCGGAAACCAGATTGGAATTTATTGAGCAGGTGGAAGTTAGTGATGTGGTTATCTAACTGGCTGAGAACACATTTTTCTAGGAGTTCAGCCAGAGTTGGGATGTTGGAAATTGGTCGGTAGTTATTTAGGTCCGTGGGGTCAGCTGTTGTTTTCTTTAGGATGGGGAAACTTGTCCCGCTTTGAGAATTTCAGGAATGGTTCCTTGGACTAAGGAGGCATTGATAATCTTTGTCCAAAGTGGCAGTAGCGCCGGTATGAGATCTTTGAGGTAGTTTGCAGGAAGGGGGTCTGAGAAGTGGTTGGAGGAGTTCAAGGACGTGAGTGTATTTAGAATAGCTTCTTCGCTATAGGTTGTGAAGGTGGCCCAGGAGACGTTATTTTTGAGGGCGAGCTTAGATGAGCCATTGAGTGGGGTTGCTAGAATATGGGATGACAAATCCTTCGGAGTGATAGATTAAGCCAATGAGGCCTTAAGGAGATCCGTTTTTCAGGAGTTCCGTTTTATTCGTGAAGAAGGAGGAAAAATCTTCAGAGCTGGGTGGCGTGCCTTGACCAATTTGAGGAGGGCGAGCTAAGCCACTGGATTGAGATTTGACTAGTTCAAATAGTTTTTTGGGTCGGTTCTTGGCTTGATCTAGCTGATTTTTGAAAAAGTTTGCTTTTGAGTGTCTGATCTTTCTATAGTACGAGTTTCTGGTGGATCGGAGCAGATTGAGATGAGCCGTGGAAGGCGATGACCTCCAGCGCCTTTCGGCTAATCTCAGGGTTCGTCTGTCCTCATTGAGTCTGCCGTCATACCAGGGTTTGGAATCTTTTGTGGAGATCCTCTTCAGTTGTAGAGGTGCGGTTGTGTCTAAGATCGAGGACATGGAGTTAAGGTAGTGTTGTGTCAAAGCTTGAACATCCGTTAGGCCTTCCGGGGGGAGCAGGATGTTGACGCTGGCGGATGTGAAAAGGTCTGTATGGGGTTTTTTCAGAATCCTCTTCCATATTTTAGGTCTCGAAGGTTCTACTGAGTGTAGTTTGACTGATTCCTTGATGAAGAAGGTGAAGGCATGATGATCGGACCAATCACATGGGAGGATTGTGCTAAGCTGGATAGCTTCTGGTTTGGCAATAACCAAGTCAAGGGTTGAACCTTTGACATGTGTGGGGCTATTGCAGATTTGGGTGAGGTCAAGGGCGGAAAGGAATGTTTTGAGGCTATTTACTGCCGGGTCGTTAGGGTCGTTCCAGTGCAGATTGAAATCGCCAAGGAATATTTGGGTATTATGCTGACCAGTGTGAGTGGTCACGATATCCATAAATTGCTCGATGAAGGTGATGTTATCGCCTGGCGGGTGGTAGAATATGTGCAATGAGCAAACTGGTTTGTTATTTCTTGTGACCTCTAAGCAGAGATATTCACAAGAGGATAGATCCGGTAAGGGTGAGCTGTTCACTGAAAGACTGTTCCGGTGAATGCAGGCAATACCGTCTCCTAGTCTATCAGGTCTATCTAGTCTGGTGATGTCATGATCGGGGGGAAACAGAATGTCTAGGATCGGCGTGGAAAACTCATTTAGCCATGTTTCAGTTAGGAATAGGAGGTCAGGATCATGAGTGAGTATTAGGTCAGCTATGTCAGCTGCGTGTTTTGAGGCTGATCTGCAGTTTAGTAGAATGCATTTGTGACGCGGCTTCGTGGTGGAAGGAGGTTCCAGTGTTAATGGAACTTGCAACAGATTCTCCAGGGTTATCCCTCTGTTGTTGTGAGTAGGGCCTTTATGTGTCGTGTGATGGATGGTTTCGATTTGGGAGGGTTTAATCGGATTGAACGGGTAAGCTGTGGATTGGCTGGGTTTGGGGGGATCGTAAGAAAGGAGTAGGGAGTGTATATCATTAGCAGTTAGAGTATTTGTCCTGCGGCACGGTCGGGTATTGGAGTTGCGGTTAGGTACTGTTCTCCATATTAGGGGTGTATGCTTAGGGGATCGTAGATGCCTCTGATGTTGGAGTGTGGGGCTGTTGCTGTGAGGGTTCCAGATCTTATCATCGGCATGTCGTCTAATCATGTGTTGCTGCCCGATCAAGTCCCGTGGCTTTTGGAGGTCATCCTTAATAAATTGTGGTGAGAGAAGGATTACATCGAGTCTAGGGTCTGATGTAGGAGGCGTGTTAATTGTTTGGTCTAGGGGGAGGGGAGGAGTGAATGGGTTTGTGGTGTAGATTGGAGGGTGGCAGAGATCTGAGGCTGCGTGGCGGGGTCTACAAGTAAGGCTGTCCGGGGAAGGGGGGAGGAATAGCCAAAGGGGAGGGAGAGAGGTATGTGTCAGAGGGGTGTGCATGGAGATTAGTGGCGTGGATGGGTTTGGGTTGTAGATGGGAGGGTTGCATTGATCTGAGTCTTCGTAGTGCGATCTAGCTGTAAGGCTGTCCGGGGAGGAGGAGAGGGGCATAGCCAAAGGGGGAGAGGTATGTGTCAGAGGGGTGTGCGTCAGGATTAGGGGCATGGGCGGGTTCCTAATGTACGGGGATCGATTGTATGGGATGTTAGTTGATTGGTTACTAGGATGGGATTTGTGTGTGTGATTCTCAAAAACTGGGCTGTCTCCTGGCATTGAGGTGGGGGTATGGAAGGATAGGTTCGTAGAAAAATGCCCTGGGGGTGTTATCGGCGTGGACATGGGGGGCGTGATCAGCATGGGCATGGGGGAGTTAAGGAAATAGGGGTGTCTGTGGTGGGGGAGAGGGATTAAGGACTTTATCTTTGATGAGAGGAAAGATGTTGTCGAGTAGGATTAGGTTTCGGTCAGATGATTGCATAAGGATGGTCCCATTATGATAAATGGTGATTGTGGCTGATGCATTGTAAAGCGGGGAGGGGCTGATAGCGATCTTGAAACCGTGTGCTGTTTTCCTGGATGAGGAAACAGAGAGCAGGGCGTAAAAGGCTTTCCTCCATTGAGCTCTCCTCTTTGTGTAAAAAATAATGTCATTGGATAAAGTGCCTTTATTTGTAGAATAGTAGGGGTCTGATATTGGGGTTTCGGGGTATGTTTTTAGCAGCGAGTGTTTGAAACGTTTGGCTGCTTTTTTCGAGAGGTTAGGGGGGTATTTGATATTATAAGTATGTTGACCTGCGCGCTCCATCGTGCTATTGGCGCTTAAAGGAGGTTTAGACAGGTAGGGGGAGTGCACTAATAGTGGAGGGGTGATGTGCAGCGTAAGATGGGGATAATGAGGGGTCGTATGAAGAGTCTAGTGACGGAGCCGGTCCTGTGCGGTTAGGGATGCGAGAGGATAAGTGCCGTGTTCGGGAGAGAGGAGATGGGAAAGGGAGAAGGGTGAGAGGAAGTGGGAACGGGGGGGAACGTGAGGTGAGCGGTCGCGCCTATTAGTTGAACCGGATGTAATTAGATAGAGTGCTGTAGTGAATTTTATTAATCTTCAAAATATTAATCCAGTGTCTGCTCGTGAATAGCCCAATCCTATGGACATTAAAGCCAGTACAAGATGGCCGCTGTATTTGTAGAGGATAACTGGGGGTCTTTTATGTAGTCCTATCACTCTTACTGTGAATGAGGTAGTTTTGAGGGTGCAGTCCTATGTCTTTCTCTATGTGCATTGAATTGGGTTGGTCCTTTTTCCCTTTCCTTGGAGGGTCTTGAGGGGAAAGTCCTTTCACTCTTTCTACGTGCCGTCTTGCCTGCGAGGGGATCTGGCGAGAGTCATTAAAATGGGTTTCAAAATGGACCCCCTGTAGGGCCCCCATAAGAAAAGAAATGAATGGGTGGCATTCCAAAAGTCCATAAATTGGGCGAAGCGTAGTAAAAAAAAAAAAAAGGAACAATGGTCTCAAAGTTAGAATTGCGTACAATGCGATCACTGCTGACCGGTTGCGAGTGATGGGGGGTCGCAACAATTGACTACGACCTCACAAGCGGGCAGTATATGCAGGCTGACTTGCTCCCATGCTGGTCTTTCGCGTCTGGGGTTTAAGTCTAAAGATTAAATTAAATCGGATTTAACAAACTCCCACAGGGCCAGAATATTAGTCGGCAAATGTAAAGCCTGGGTTCTAAATAAGGTAAGATTAGGAGAACGGTGGGTGCATATTTAATACAGAGAATCCAGGTGTGAAGAACTGTTTCAAATTAAGACAAAGTGAGGACTTAAAATGAATTTTACTCAGGGAATTTGGGTGCAAACACAAGATGATTCAGAAGGCCCTTTATTTGCCAGGAAACTACTGTCAGATCTGAACATCTTCAAAGGTTTATTACTGGGATGTTAAATGCATTGCTGTGGTGAATACTGGGCTACTGAAAAAGGCCTAGAGTGATATGCACCATGTGCAGCTCTGGGCCACTTGTACTAGGGTATTAGTGTTTCAGGTGCAAATCAGTTCTTTTAGGAGGCAGCAAACTGTACCTACTTAAGGCTCATGCTGAATACAGTCCTTCCTCAGTCTCAATACAAAAGACCTAATACCAGAACCTGACAATCTTCAAATTGACAACACTTCCTCCCTCTGATCTAAGAATCCCATTCATCCACTTCTTTGGTAAAATGTGCTTTTCTCAATTCCCCATCCACCCTCAAACTCAAAGGGCTGCTCTTGCCTTCAGCAAGATCCTTGACCTCTTCGTCATTACTGAAACATCTTTACAGGATTAATGTGCTCCCACATGTAAAAACATAAGATGACTGCACTAACTACTTCCATACGTGGTTCAAAAGATCTACCAGCAGATGAGATGAAGCAGTTATCACCTTTAAATCAAGAATCACTTCAAAGCAAAATATCAAAATGGCAGTCTATGAATACGACATCTTCTCTTTCAATCTATCCCCTAAAATGTATTCTTACCTACCATCCATACTTCTCTCTATAGTATTTGACCAGAATATGACTCCAAAGTATTGTTTCACCTTAATATCATGGCCAAATATTGTGACAACAAAAAGTATGGTGACAAAAATATTGATTATTTCTTCAGTTTGCTACAATAATATTGAAGTTTAAAAGTATTGCTTAATATATAATTTTTATTATATTGTTTTAGGGTATTGCTTTAAGTTTTTAGTTCTTTCATTTTTTTAAAAATTAATTTTAATTTAATTGTTAATATAATTACAGTGAAGGCTAATTATTTTTGTCATTTTCACCTTTACAGGCGAATGTGATTGGTAGTTTTTTTTCTTAAAGTTTATATTAATTAATGTTAATTAATTATTATATTAATTGTGTCATTTTTTCATCTGCAATGATTTGTTTATTTGAAGTTTAGATATTTTCAGATTATTTTAGTCAATCTAATGTTGGGGTGTGGTGACTACAGGGGATTGGGTCGTGGGCATTTTAATTGCAATATATACTAATTAACATCGAATAATAATTATAGCAATCATTTAAAATTTTCAATTGGTAATTATTTATCCCATGTATAGATGTTTTCAATGTATTTAATGTTTTTAGGGAGTGTGGTGCTTATTGGGGTAGTGGGTTGTTAGCATTTGTATTTATTCTTTGTTATTAACTGTTTTTATATTATTTTTGTTGATCACTTTTCAGATTTAATTCTTGATTAATTTATTTATACATTTAGTTGTACTTTTTAAATTAGGTTGAGGGGTTTATGTGGTGATTGGGTGGGTAGTGTCTTAAATTAATAATGAGTTATTGAAAAAATATTTTATTTTTAAATTGAGTTTTTGGGGATTGTATAGCTATTTTTTAATTATTAAAGCCATTATTATCCCTTTTCTGTTTGGTATGTGTGTTCTCGGAGTTTAGGAGCTAGTTTTCTTTTAACTTATTTAGTCATTAATTTGAAATCGTTTTTTACAATCATGATATATTCTTACATTAAACATAATTACTTCAATGAGGTATTAACATTGAAATAATATTAACTGAAATGTAGCTTTTCATTAGTTCCTACTTAATTTTGGGTGTATTTTTATAATGAATATTACATTCCATGATATTTATTTTTTTATATTTATAATTTTTGTATTGAATTGATGAAGAAAATGTTTTTTAAACAAATCATATTTAAATAGGTAAGAAAATATGTATAATTTAAAAATATAATTATGCAACTTTCTTAATAAAAAGATTTTGTTTAAGTTATCATGGGTTTGTAAATGATGCAGCTAATTTTGAAGATGGCGCAGGTAAGCAAAGGGTGGCTAATGAAGTTTCATCAAGTTTAGGGTAATGTGATTATATTTCTTCAGGCCCTGAATGAGAGGTGCTGCAGCATATAGAACGCCTTTGAGGGGTCCCAGTGTGGAGTCGGATAGGCCATGGAGCAGGGCATTACCACCATCCAAATGCAAGATTCCGAAGGTATGAACAACAGTTCTGAAGTCGCTCCCTTCAAGAAACTATTTCCCTTTCTGTAGAAGAGAGGGCTGGTACTGGGCAGTCCTTGGTTTAGCAATGTGTTCCCTGAGGTTGGTGCCCAGGTAAAATCCAAGTGACATGGCATTCAGTGAAGGTCGTGGTTCAAAGTTTTGAATTTCCCTATTATTGAGCCAGGTTTGTACTGTCTTTTCTTTGTTCTTGGCAAATAACAGAAGTTAAGTGTTAGTTGAGTTGAGCTTTAGATATGCGCTGGACATTCAGGTCTGGATAATGTGCATGCAGTGATGGAGGCATTGAGTGTCTGAAGCAGAGGAGACTTTCAAGTCTAGTTGCATATTAGCGGCATAATGCTTAATCATGATGCTGTTGTCTGTGAGTAGAGCAACAAATGGCTTCATGTAGAGGCGGCAGATAGAAGGGGACATTATAGGACCCTCAAGGGTCCTGCAGGTGACAAGAATTCTTGTGGCCTTGAGGTGCTCCTGGGAACAAATTGGTGTTGTTTGGAAATATAGTAGGAGAACCAGTCAAGGATATTGCTGGTTAAACAAATTCAAGATTTCCAGGAGTGTATGAGGTAGGGAAGGTCGATTATCTCAAATACAGTTGAGTAGTCCAGCAATATCAAGAGGCAGAAGTCATCTTCATCAGTATTCAGAAGGGAATCATCTACGATATGTAAGATAGTGGCCTTCGTCCTAGAGGGTGTTCTGAAGCCAGGCTGGTAGTTGTAGGTAGTATTAACATGATTTTGTAATCGAACATAGAAAGCATTTTACATATTCTTGCAGTGTTTGTTGGATTGGAGGCCATTAGTAAATATTACCTCCACCCACCCCCTTCCAAATATATTATGCACTGTGTTAAATGTTTCTAGGACAGGAGTAAGAACAGCAAATCTAACAACCAGCATCACCAAATAGATACATTCCCCCAATGATTTTTGGGCTGAATTTAGAATAGTAGTTTGCCTCCTAAATCCATGCACTTTCTCCAGTTTTTGCTGTGCTAGAAGTAAAATAGTAAATCTTTTTCCCCCATTGCCTCCCCATGTATGCATTTTCCTTAATATTTGTTGGATTGTAGTTAGAATAGAGCAGTTGATTGTTTTTAATTATACCATTTGTATTTTTTTTTTTTTTTTGGTTTGGATTAGATTAATAAATGTAACTTCCTCTAGGATTGTTTTTAAATATTCTGGTCACGTAAAATGTAAATGTATATATTTATACATTAGTTTATTTTGATTTCATTGTTTCTCAATGTTTTTTTAAATTATTATCTATTTGTGTAATATTTGTAACTATTTTAAATATTCTGGTCAGGTAAAATGTAAATGTATATATTTATACATTAGTTTATTTTGATTAAATTGTTTCTCAATGTTTTTTTAAAATTATTATTCATTTGTGTAATATTTGTAACCTTTTTAAATTTGTTTGAATATTTTTGAACATGTTTAGAATGGTTTAATAAAGTAAAATATAGTTGATATATTTTTAATAACATTGATTAATAATGATAAATGGAAAGTTTTTAAATAAATGAATAGTGTTACTTTGGTTTGATTTGTAAGATTTATTTTTGTTTGCATAATAATTTAACTGTATAGTATATAGTGAGATTAAATATATTTATTTTATTCACTGTTATAAATTATTTTTATTTATATGCATTGTTAAGAACGTTTTTATTTTATGTTAACTTTTTTAATATACATGCTATATATTTTATAAATGTTACTTTTTTAAATTAGTTAACTTGAATATTAAAAGTAAATAATACAATTCATCAATAAATGTAATTTGCTAATATAACAATTATCCTTTGGACCACAACATTTTTGTAGTCAATTTTTGGTACCTTCTATTAAAATGAAGAAACTCCACATTTTTTATTTTAATATTTTGATAAACAATCCTCATTATAATCCTAGTGCATATCGGTCTCATTCTTGGAAGATTTCAGTCTCTAGGCAGATTATCTTGAAAATCTATATGCAAGTAAACATATTTATTTGATCATCTTTTTTGCAATCAAATAGTTTATTTACAAAGCATACTTTCATTCAACCTTGCAGCATCAATATGAAATAGTATCACAAAGATATAAAATGCAAAATAGCAGCATGTGTTTTAACAAAAACATCAGCTCAAAAACTACCTTGGAAATCCCTCCAGAATGATATTGTGGGCAATTTGTGGCATCCCAACCAGGGCCGGACTGGGAACAGCAACAAGCCATGGTAGATTGCTACTCAACCAACCCTTGGAGCACAGGGGAAGAAGGGGGTGCTAACAAGAAGCACAGCTCCCGCTTTTGTTAGATGGGTCCAATAAAACCGGCCCCCAGTGACAAAACTGGCCCCCACAGACACAAAACCGGCCCCCATCTCTTCGGCCCACTGGGGATATGCCCGGTGCCTGCTACAGCCAGTTTGGCCGCGATCCCAACAATCTTCCTTGTCTGCTGTGGGTGCCTATTGGCCTTGGAATTTATTGCAGAGGTAGCTAGCCACACCACAGAAAATCTGGTTGTGTTAGCAGAGTAGTGATTCCAAGTATTGTCTTCCTACGTTCCATGTCTCCCATATAAAATGATAGAGCAAAATTGCCAATATCAGTGCTCAGGGTCTACAGGGCAATATGGCAGAGCCCGAAGGGCTGGTCTGACTGGTCAGTGTGTGAATCGTTTGTTTTGCAGTTTGTGGGCTTGTTGTATGGCCAGGTTGGGTGGATTTTATTGCTGACTAGCTTGATATTACCACAAGAATTGCCTGCAGCACATACAACTACACGCAGTCTTCCTCACATTGCAAAATACTCATAGAGGGTATCTTCACAAGTGCAAAACCAAAACTGTCCTGATTTGCAAATGAGGGCCACTTTTTTAGCGATCTAGCTCCCTAATAGCGGACACTTTTATTTTGGTCCAGGATCTATTTTTTTGTCCCACTCCTTCCCTGCCCGTGCTTTTGCAAATATGCAAAACGCCTCACCTATGATTGGTAGGCTATTCCGACAGAACGGGTGCTAAAAACATTTCCTTAGATAAAAATGCACATCCATAAATAAAGGTTCGCATTGACCCATAATCCGGTTTTCCACGTACCACTTTAAATTAAAGCCTCAAAGAAACAGGATGCCTAACCTGAATCGTATATATGAGCTCTTCCGGTAGGAGGGACACATAGGTCAAGGTAATTTTTCATCTCTCCGGATTTTATATTCTCAACATCTGAAGAAAGGATCAAAATATAGTAGCTACATCTTCGATATCGTATTCCACACATACAATTCCACAGCTTTCCATTTGTTATGCAATGATGAATGACATAACAGCAGTTTCATTGAATTTGCAATTTTTAACAATACCTACACTGCACTAAAATCAATGTAAGCTACGATGAGGCAAGAGATAAACACTAGTAACCCTATACCTCACCAATGTAAATCCCCAACATTAGACCCATTACTCTGATCCTGTGTTGCCATCCACTCTCACCAAACCTCAGTAGTTATGTTAACCAATTGGCACATTAACAAGCACTGACAAAGCCAATTCTCTTTTTCTATGCATCCGCAAATACATAATATCCAGGTTCCATTGTATCACTTCACAAGCATCCAAACCGGAATATTTCGGGAAAAAGTTAGCTGTGAATAAACTTTTCTAAGAATCTGTGGCCATCAGGGGCCATATTATATATCATGCCCTGGGGGAGCAACAGATGTGTGTTATACTGATAATGGTGGTTCACATGTAGTGCCAGCGCTATTGTTAGAGAGGGCTTCACCCAATGCAAATGAGGGAATCACTTTTACACAGCACCCACGCCGTATTACTGACATGGGCGCAGAGGCAAATAGGCCTTTAGTAGGCGCACTGAAAGTGCGCCACAAAAAGGTGGCATGCTGAAAGTCAGCCTCCGAAAGGCTGCCCTCTTGGAGGAATAAGGGGGTCCAATGGACCCCCCCAAACATCCCATTGCAGGTTGGTGAAGACACTCATTGGCAACCGCCTGCAAGGGGATCTCTAATCCCCTTTTAAAGTTCAGGTGGGTTGCCACCAGAACAGTGAAAGAAGGAGCAGCTTTTAAACATCAGCTCCATATTTCACTTGAATGTGCTGTTCCCAGGGCAGTGCGAGTTCGTGGCTGCCCTGGGGGCAAACGCATTATTTGCAATACGGTGCACTTTTCTTGTTTGTGCATGGCGTACCTTATGAAAGGTGCACCATGGTGCAAACAAGGAAAGTGCGCCATTTCATGATACGCCACCTGGTAGACTAGCTGATTTGAGAAATCATGCCTCACAATAGTAGCTTTGTAAATGCTTTTTGCCTTTGCTATAGTTAATTATTAGTTTGCTGTTTCAAAAAAGCAATATGTCAACCATCTTAGAAGGATAAACTAATGATAAAACAAAACAAAAAGTATTCAAAATCTTCGCTCATGCGTGCATATACATGCAAATGTGTTTGGACTCGTGGGTGACAACTTTGCAATGCTTTCTGTAATGTTTTGTCAAAAAATGTAAAGATATGTATTCATGCACGGGTGCCCTTGTGCCTATCGTTGAATTTGTTTCGTCAAAATATTGCAAACTATTTGAAGATGGCTACCCATGTGTGCACATGCATATGGCCTCAAGGTCGGCCATCTTTAAATTATTTTCGAATGTGCTTTTAATATTATATGAAGAACCATGCCGAGATTACCACCTCTGCATGCACAAACACTCATGAGGACATCGTTGAATGTATTTTGAATGCTTTTTTATGATGAAGAATGGAAAACTGCATTCAATCATCACTTTATAGCAGTGTCAGGGCAGGAAGGAATGTACTCTGTAGCAGTGAGTTGCCTGGTAGCAGTGTGTCAGGTGCTGTCAGGCCTCAGCAAAAGTAAATACAACGAATGCATAGGCACACCAGGCCTGGCACTAAATGGAACCCCGTTTTTTGGTGGCTGTGCACATCTGTACGGGCAAAATGCGGACACTTACATCGAGACATTAAGTAGGTGAACTTGACTGACCCTTATCTCATGCAGTATGATGTGGTAGTGGAGGCAAAATGAGAATTACAAAATTTAAGCCCAGTTAATCAATAGGGTATCTCTAGGTATTTAAATATTCATGAATTTATTTTCTTAAAAACAAAGGTCTTGGGTAATGTCAGACCTAAAAATGACTATACTGAAAAGAATAGAACTTCTGAGAAAGAAAAAAACAGTCATACCGTACTATTCTCAACTTATCAATGCTCATTTATTATTGAAAAGGGTTGTAATTCAGCTTGAGATGAATCAGGACTTTTATACGGTCATCAATTTCATGTAAGTCTAAATTCCTTCATGGCCATAGGACATATAGCTGCACGTCTTGACACCTGGGGCAATGCACACAAAAGCATTGACAAAAAGCCAGGTCTGGTGGTTCAGTGGACTAATGCGTCCACGGTAGGGGCCTGTGTTCAAACTCATAATCAGAGGTTCAATTCCTGGCGGGTCCACTCAGCCTTTCACCCTTCTGAGGTAGATAAAATGAGTACCGTTGGGTAACAATAAACATCTGTTATTCGGCGCCAAGATACTGCCGGGTGAACGTGCGCTTTGCAAAACACACCTCTGCTGAGTTTGATAAAGTTCACAACTCACCCTCCTGCCCAAGTTGGATGACTTTCGTTAGAAGGACCCTCAGGCTCTTTTACACCAAAACCTAAAGTTACCTTCAATTAATGATCGCAAAGAAAATGTGACTTAATCAAAGTTCTTTGTGTTCGTTAACCAAGGACTCCAGAGCTTAAAACACACACACCTGCACCTGCATGGACCGATAGGGGCGCACAGTACCCCATGCTGATGGTTTGTGCAGGCAATGGAAGGGTTGCCATTCCGAGCTGCTTGCACAGGACACAGGTGAAGGTGCACGCTCTGCCAATGGGGCACTTTCTGTGTGCGGCTTTACATGTGCTAGCAAAGGAGAAACACTTTATTTAACCAAGAGGTGTTTGTACTGAGGGCGGGGTTCAGTCACGTCACACACCATCAAGGTGTGAGGCAGGGGGGTTGTGGTTTGACTTGAACCGATGGAAGCTAATCTCACTCCAGATAAGGGTGCTTCGCGCCTCTTTGGACTCTTGCTAAACAAGCAGAAACCAAGGAAAGCCAGTATCAGCTGCCTAATACAAAGAGAGCAAACGACGACTGCAAAAACCTGGGCTAGTGCTGGAACTGTAACTCCTACCCAGTGTTTCACAAGTGTGATGGTGCATTACTCCACAGGGTGCAGGAGGCCTTATTACAGGAACTTATGCAGGAAGCCATTCGGTCTGTACCAAGACAGAATGTCACATTTCTCTTTGATATTTTGAGAGTGATATAAAAGCGCTATTTGGTTTTGAAACTCTTGGCACCTCAACAGCACTCCCCTAATAGCCCAACATACATCTTGCAAGCATTCCTTTATAGCTAGTGTACGCATACCACAATCTGTATAAGAGCTACTGACTCGGCTACTCATGTTGTCTAGAATCCACATGCGTGGCCAGTCTGTGGCCGGCTAACCGGCCTCCGAGCTCACAAAAGTAGCAAAGCCCTCCACCTAACTATCCATACACATACCATACTACAAAGATCTTTAGCAGGGTCAACTCACTGTTTACGTACACTAACAAGCCCAAACACAACCCAAACACCATACACAACCGACCAATGGAAATTCCAGAACCACACAAAAAGGGCACCCAGATCAGGAAAGCACACTGATGCCACACTCATACTAGTAAGTTCTATACACATAACATACACATGTTCTATGAAACATATAATTTTCTTTTTCCTCTTCTAAATGTAACTAATACTTTGTAACACACGGAAGGGAGCATAGAAGCTGCTTAAAGGAATTAACTGAACGTGGTTTCTGTGTACAAAGGAGATAGTGAGAACAGCTGGTCTCAAAACAGGGAGGAAAGATATTTAATTTTCCACATGCATATATCATTGTTTCGAAGAGTCCTGGGTGACTTTGTATGGGCATAATACAAACCACCAGAATGTTTGCCAAGTTTTAACTTTCTTTTAACTTCAGATGTTTGGCTGTTTTCCAAAAATATATATTAAAAGATTAGACTCACCAAATAAAATAGTTCAGTGTTTACGGGTGTTTAGAATGAACTTTAAAGAGTTAGTAAAAACTAGGATTTCCTCAGAAATAGCAAGCCAATTAAAATTGAAAATGTTTAATTGATTACACCTTGAATGTGTCTACCGCCTTTAAAAGCAGTGCAAAAACTTTAGGACCTTTTAAGAAAGCTTCTGAATCCCCCTAGCCCCGGCCCCCACCCTCGCAAGTGTTTATCCTTTTTAATTATGAAACATACTTTAAGGAAAAAGGTTCAAAAGTATTTTTAACTATTTTCAGTTTGAAAACAATTCTAAAACTGTTTATGAACATTTTATCGAGTATACAAACCTCTTTCAGTTTTTAATAGATTTCAAAGTGGTCGTCAAACAACACCCGGAGCGGTGTGGGGTCTGTCATCAGTGCAGCTGCTGCCACAAACACTGAACAGAGACCACCCTGGTTGATGGTCTGGGTGATAACCAGCCCAAGCAAACACACAAAACCTATACTTACTGCTGTTGCCGGATATTTTTGTGATATTTGAAACCATAAAATATTTTCAAAAACTGACACACAACGGATAGACTCGATTTGCCAAAGTAATTTTGAGTAGGCTAGACACTGCAGGTCACACAGAGATCTTTGAATGTTCACCGCTCTCTATCACTGCTGTATTCAGGGGGGTCACTGCAGACTCCCTCCACTTTTACTATACATCTCTGACTGTTCACTGATTAGCTAAAGAAGCAGAGACTCCACCCCATTTAGAGGTGGGTGGTAATGAAATTTCACTTATTTGTGGAGTAAGTGCTACGTCCTGATGAGAATTCGATTTTAAGTCTCGCCTGAGCCAGCGCATGTGATGCCCGGCGAGACATTTAGTGTGTGGGCTTTTAAAAGTCCGACCACACGCTTTTGGCTGGCATAGAGCGTGCGGTTACGCACACAATGACAAGCAGAGGCGCCATCTGGCTTTCCTCTCTCGTCATGGTGCGCGCACATCGCACACCACTCGCCAGCCTGCTTTTGCCGTTTGCCGTCTCGCGCACCTCAATTAACTTTCGCGCATGCCATTTCCCACTACCAAATGATGGAGCAGGGACCCCACTTTCTTTACTGACATTGTCACTCTTTTGTCTACTGGGGTCTTAATCAGCGTTACCGAATGACCGTCTCTAGACTTTCCGCGAGACTTTTAGATAGATATAGCACAGATGTGAAACGTCAGCGGCCGGAGGCAGAGCCTGCCGTACCGGCACCTATGCTGCTAGCCTGTCACTTCCTGAGCAGGGAAACTGCTTGGAGGTTGTTTCTTCCGGGGAAGATAGGCGACTTTTTCCGGGGTGGGTCTTTTTCCAGAAAGAATACTATAGCAGCACACTCTATAGTCCTTCCTGGTGCAGTCCCTGCATCTGTCAATCACTCTCAAACTAGTTTTCCAATTGCCTCAACTTGCCATCAATTATTGAAGTCTGGGAGTCGGTTACACACAGAAGCAAAGCAGAGGTAATCGATTTTAAGGTCTTCATTGGGCAGTGGGAGGTGAGTTCACTTTCAGGAATGTTCGGCCTAATTCTCGTGGGTTTGCGTTTATTGGCAAATTGGGCACCTCCCTTACGTTTGCTGGGTGGGTTGTGTTTGGTTTCTGGTAGATTTGCTATTGCACGCTTCCTTGCTCTATCAGAGCGTACATAGCATTAACCTACGCACCGACTGCAGTGAACAGATGTGCCCAGGGGAGATTGCATCCCTATCTTACTGTCATCTCACTGAGGACACCATAACATTGAAAATGTTATAAATTATATTTGTGCCTGCTTTTGCCATTTGCCGTCGCGCGCGCACACACCTCAATTAACTTTCGTGCATGTCTTGGCCCCCACTCTGCTCCTCACTCCTTTTGGCCTCACTCTGCCAGCCCGGCCTCCCTCAGCATTCTTCCTCCCAATCTCTTGCTCCCTCCTTTCTCTCACCTCACTGTACCCTTTCTCTCCCCAGCCCTCCTCTCTGCCCACACTCCTCTCGGCTCTACTTCCTACGCTCACGGGGCGCCGAGGCTTCCATCTCCCCCTTTCCACCTCCCACTTCTCCGGCCCCTTTCTTTCTGTATTCTCCCTGCTCCTACTCACTCCTCGGTGTCTGTCACTCCCTAATGCCCCGGTGCTCTCTATTTCCTATTTGTCCTCCTCACACTTCACCCGCCTCTCCCACGCTTCATGCCTCTCCCCTCCCCGGTTTCTGTAGTGCTGTGTGTCACTGCCTTTCCACTGGTCTCTCTCCGTGTATTTTTCACCCTTGGCCTCTTCCCTCCTCACAATTCTCCGTCAGTTCCCTCCCACCCTCTCTTGCCTGCAAAAACAATGGACAGAAAACAATGTTTAATACACTTTTTCAGACGTGTGGTTAACCCAAAATTCCACTTCTTTTTTTTGCACTGATGTTAAGGGATGATTGCCGGATATGTGGGATGTTCGGAAGGGCAGCTACGGAGCTCCTCTTTTATGCTGCCATTTTGACTGGAGCCAGGCACGCCCCATGCTTTGGAAGTTTTGTTATACCTTTGAGGCTCTTTCCGCCAGTCTTGAGATTCCTTCCTGCAGACAGCAACCCCCTTCATGTGTTGATATTGTATGGCGCAAAGTGGCTACTGTATGATGCTGCCTTTGCCTCGGCAAGGCCAGGTCATGGTTCAAGGAATCATATCAGCGTCTAATCATTGACACTCTACAGGACATCTTGGCACATAGTTCCAGTGAAAATATTTTGTTATGCTAAATCCGACATATAACAATAAAGCTGCCCTCATGATAAAGCCAAGTTTTTTCTAGAATTCAATGGGGAAAAGCCTACATCCAATATTAGTTAACTCAATAGTGTTCCAAAAAATACATGAACATGTTCCCTGAAACCTGTCATGCCATTAAAGTATGTTCCAATAATATCATACTTTATTCAAAAGTTAAATCTACATCCTACATTTTGCATGTTTTGTGATATTAAAAGAACAAAGCTCCGCATATTTAGTCTTTTATATTCTAGAAAATCTTTTTTAAATTATGACTTAAAATATATTCATGAAGTTACTCATGAGTTGGAAAGACGCGATTAAATTTCCTGAAACTAGTCGTATTTTGTAAGACAAGTGACTGGGAACATACAAGTGCCTCTCAGATTCTGACTCACTGCTTTACCAGAATAAATCTCCATAAAGACCTTATTGAGAATGATTGCTTAGGGAAACCCCTTTCTCTTACAGAGCAATTGCTTACCTTTTAAAAGGACTTTGTTTATAACTTCAAAGACTAGTTTTCCTTTTTGATGCACATAAAGGATAGAATGGCCTGGGTCTGCACCTTCTTAGATCAGCATTCGTTACAAAAAAGAAGTGGAATAGGAAATGGGTGGAGGTACATGTCCCATGCTAGAGCAAAAAAAACAACTTTAATTCACTTTAGACAAACCTTTTATCTTATTGCTCCTCGATGTCAAAACATGGAATAACGGTCAGAACTGCTGACTTTGGAACTGTGGAACCAGGTTCCAGCTCGGTGTCGGCTTAACAACTTGTAATTCTGGGCAAATCACTTAATGTCCCCTTGCCTACCAAAACAAGCATTGGCATAGCCAATAGGTCTCGCCTTTGGGACCTTATAAGTGTTTAGCCATGCAACAGCTGATGTTGTTGCAGGAAGGGTATTGTGCTGTATAACTAAATACTTATAAGGCCCTAAAGGCGAGACCTATTGGCTATGCCAATGCTTGTTGGAATTCCTTCCACTGTACTAAACAGATGTGGAGGAAATAGCACTGGTTATTCTCCTCCGTATTCATCACATCCCCCATAAATTGGAGGACTTTCGATAAACCAGTCTATTAAAAATCATGCCCTTTATTTTTAGTACTATACAACATATTTGCATGTCAGTCTTACTCCAAAGAACATTATATCAGTTCCTCAGACACTTTCTCTAGTGGATTACTAGTTGAACAACAGCAGTCTGAAGCGATGAATAGAAACCCCACTCTGACAGGTGTCACGTTGATGGATCCTCTGCAACTCCCGTGCATGCCTTATACCCCATACTATTTAGCTTTTTACTATCTTACAGCAACGCAGGCACACATCCTGGGATTCCTGTGGGACTCAGACATAAGGCAGAACTCACAAACCAGTCTGTGGTGGAGGGAACCCCTTTTCAATTCTCCCCAGCTCAATCAAGCTGTGTATTGATGGGAGGCATCAATTTAATCTCAACTATACTGTCCCAAAGTCTGGTCTAACAGGTGAGTATCTCCATTCAATCCAGATTGTTGCCATCTATCCGGCATGCACAAAGTGATCTAGGGCCAGTTGTACAGAGCAATTTTGGGGGCATACATGTGATTCACAAAATCACAGGGTTTACAACCACAAGATGGCCTTTTTTAATGTACTAAACCCATTTTGTGATTCTGTAGCAGGTTACCAAACTTTAAAAAGGGTTTAAAAAGACACAATGAATAGCTATTTGGATGGGGCGTGTCTCTAGGGCATCCCTTCCAAAGAGCACTTTGTCATGGTATGTATCAATGTAAGTGTTTCATTTGTAAAAGAATATGTCCAGGGGCTCGACCTTTGGCTCAGAAGAAGGGTGCCAAATACCAAGGCTGCATAGCCGTGATTCCACCTCATGCCTCTTTAATCCACCACTAGCCACTCTCTGCCTCTCTATCTCACTTGAGCAGGTTCTTATTCATCCCTGCGTACTCTCTCTTTGCCACTGTGCTTCCGTTTTTCTCTTCTTCCTTCTTTCCCCCTTCAGTGTTTTTTCTCTCTGAGGCTCTGGTTTAAAGTTCTTTGAGGAAAATATATATGACGGCCCCATGAATCAGTGCTGCCCTTCATGGAAGGAAAGTGGTTTGAAAATGTCATGTTCCAGCCCACCAGCTGCACGAGGTGGAAACTGGGTTTTTCAGGGCAACCAAGAAAAACAATTGGCAGGGCATGTATGCTTTTGTGGTTCCCACTCTAATCTACCAGGGATATTAGTAAATGACATTATTTACCCGTTTTTTTATATTGGTTTTATATTGCAGTATACATAATGAAAGATATTTTCACTGCACGCTTTTTAAAATTAAATGGTTATATAGAACCGCATTCTGTCTGCAAAGCTATTAAAGGCAGACTCCGCAGGGCAACTACTTCATTTGAATCGAAAATTGAATGCATTTTAATGTTGTCATTGTTTTGGGATCGAAACCTGGGAAGAAGAACCAAAAGGTTCCGATTTAAATACCCTTTCCCTCTTGGAAAATGGTACATATAGCTTTGTGCCTGCCAGGATGTGCCCTCTATGAAACTACACGGTACACCGGGTTTCTTTGCTTGCTATTTCATGTAGGAGATGTATCATCTCATCAGGTGAGTGTGTATGTAAATTCTGATAACATGGGTTAGGATGAATTACTCCCCTATAAATTACTCTACACAGACAAAATGCCTGTGGTGAAAATGTGAAACAAACAAATTTACAGGAAAGGTAAGGCTTCCATTTACACTTGCTTCATAATCATTTTTTAATCAGTGAACGTGCGAGCACCACTACTGCACAGCAATCTATGCACACACATACACACACACACACGTGCATGCACAATGCCTTGCAAATTTTTCAGAACCATCGTTGGTACATGTGCCTCACTCACATGCCTGTGGCTTTGCTCTGCCGTGTATGGGAGTTCTCAAGTGTTGGAAAACGAGGCAGCATCTGTGAGGCCTGCACAAATAACATGACTACATTTGTCCTTCACTGGGAACCAAAACACCCAATTGTAGCGCCTGACTCTCAGAGGGTAGCGTTGCAGAGCAGTCTGAGGCTTACTCAAGGGAGGTGGTGTGGGCTAGTAATCGCCATTTGCAGGTGCGCAAAAATAACATTCAATAATTGATTGTCCAGTCTGTACTTTGCTTTATAAAAGTAAGAGTACATTTATTAAACACACACACCACTCAATACTATGCACCAATTTACAAATATACATAAACTGTTGGAATTACTTTGTGACATTGCATAACATCTCCACCCCTCCCGTGGGGGTGGGGTCTAGTACCACCACTCCCATGTATGCACATCATCATGCCCCCAATGCAATTAGTTGAACATAACCTGGGGCGTGGGCCCTGCGCACTGGCACCATCCCAGTGGCGACCCACCCCATTACCTCAACAATTATTACAAATGGGTACACCTGCCTCGGTGACATATAACCCTGACTGAGCATCTCTTACTGACCATAAAGTATGCACCTCGATATCTTAAGGGCTAGCAGTCTGGGGTCTTCACCCAAGTGCAGCAGCAAGAATACATGTTTAAGCACCACTTTAGAATGATAGTACTCATAACATTTGGGTATCATTAAAGTGCATTGCAATTACAGTCCCTAAAGACATCACTGATGAAATCACCTGGATTATGCATATACAGCCAGACACCCTAGCAGGAATGTCTGACAACATAACCCCACTTTGCTTATGACATCACCCTATATCAGTACTTCACATTACACATGTGACCTTCAGTCCCTCCAAAAGAAATAACATTGTAAAAGCATTTCTGGTGCAATTACACTTTTTCACCTCTAGGGGATGCCCTTCTCAAAACATCCCAAACTCTGCCCCTAACTCCTGGATGCACTTTTCAAATCACCCTCAGCTGTAGAACTTAAGTTCCAGCCCAGAAGATGTTTAATGCAGACTGAGCCCTTGAGGGGCTATTCCTTTCAACTCCCCCAGGAAACTTAGGGTGGGACTTTTCTTCCTGCTGGGGGGAGATTGCGCTCCTCCAGCAGTTCCCCCAGCACCTTTGCACTCACATGGTGGTGACCCCGTCCTCCTGGGGCCACCACGAGCAGAGAAAAAGCAGTTTTTTTTCCTTGCAGGCCGGTCCATGCAGTCTCTTATATCCTGAGTTCACTGTGGGTGAGTCCCACTTATGAGGCTCCCCCACAGTAAAAGCTCAACAATTAGGTGCTCAAAAAGCAAATAATCCGGGCGGCCCATTGTGTCAGAACCACCTTCTAACATCAAGGAAGTATCAAAGGGCCAGCGCCGAGAATGCTCTATGTCTCCCTTGCTTAGCCGCTCAGTGGGGGGGTTGGTACTGTAAATTTGCATATGTGCCAGCCAGGCGGGCGGACCGGTGCCTGTTGCTCACCTGCTCCCAGACCCTCTAATGATGCACAACTCACATAGCTCAGCAGTTAGGGTTGTGCTGGCTGTTAGACACTGCAGTGCAGCACACCACCGATAGGCAGAGTGATCTGACTGGCATTGGTGGTGGGTCACCGGCACAATGATGAGGGCAGAATATGGTGAGCCAGCTTTATTTCTAGGCAGTGAGGCGTGCACAATTAATTTCCTCTTCATGAGTAGTGCCTTGGCAGAAAACTTTGCCCTGCACCCATTCAGTCCTAGCTTGCCTCGCCCCAACTCACAGGCGCCCGGAGCAGGTCTCAGACCCAATTATCCAATCTGCATCAGCAAAATATGAGAAAACGGACAGACAGCCGTGCTGACATCACTAACATGACTATGCACGGTCATCATGATGCCTGGATCAGGGTGGGCTTGCTTGTGAAGACACACCAGGCAGCTACCCTGAAAGACAGGTACATTTTATTGATTAATTATCGGGCCATACCGCTGATGGAAGACATTTTTCATAACTCCAGCCCTGTGAAAGTGACGGTACTCAGCATTGTAAGCCACCGGCACAAATTAAGCACTGACCGGAATCCAGTTGCAAAACCTAAGGACACCTTCTGCTGTCTGAATGTAAATAAGTGTTTATTAGGGATTAGGCAGTGTTCCAGGTGGTCACTGTCAACACTCAAACTTATTAAAAAAGTGTCTTTTTAAATGCAGCACCGTGTCCTTTACAGGAAATGGTTCAGTATATATAAAAAAAGAAGTCAACTCTTTTTAAATGTAATCACAGACATGGTGAGGCCATCATCCCTGTTTTGGTATCCAATCATGAGTTGCAATTTGCTACCTGCCTAATGAATATTGATGCAGTAGGTCAGATCATGACCCACTATGATTCAGAATTTTGTGAACCAATTTCAAAGAACAAAGGTTTGATTCGTAAAATTCTTTTACATTTGCAAAAACGTGGGTGCGCAATTTGAAACCGCTTTTTACAAATGGACATTTCATAGATCAGGTGCCTGGTTTTCTAACTTGGCTGATACCTCCCCTGGCTTCAAAGATACAAACTCAGACGGACGCTCACATCTGGAGACCAGTCTTAGTTGCTAATACCAACTGACAAAAACAAACTAAAAATCTATTTAAATAATAAGTTGATAAATTATCCAAGTAGAAGTTCTAACTTTCCCAAAAATCTTAATAAATATTTTAAGCAATTTAAAGTTTCTTAAATAACACGAGAATTGGACATTTCAATTTTTTTACTAATTCCAACTATTAAAAATCCTCGAACACTGTACATTACTTTAGTGCTTAAGCTTACAAATGCAAGTTTTCAAAGAAAAAAACGCCTAAACTAACATTTTAACTATTAGCAAGTTTTTAAGGAAAGGTATAGAGCAAACCTTTTAACAAAATCGTATAAATAGCAATTTTTTTCACAGGCAGAATAAGTTATTTTAAAATAGTTTGGGTGAAGGCTTTCGCGGAAAAACTTAAACTCTGGATCTGATGTTTGTATTAGAGCTCGAATTACCAAAAATAATATTCTTCCTGTACTAGTTACACATGAACAAGATAAGCAACTCCCATTAAACAGTGTTCCTCATAATTAGGAACTTGGCCTGAAGTACAAATGTATGTGAGGAAGAAAGTGAAACACCTAGGAAAATACAAATGGGGTTAACCAGTAGTGGACATCAAAGGAAAGATTGAGTAGATTTGTCAGAAATAAACTGGTAACCTATTTTTCAACCATGATTTCAAGGAAGGTTGCCTTCAACACAGGAATGAGTAGTGTGAAGGATGTGAATTAAGGACCAGTCTGAACCCTTTGTGTGAACTGTGTGCAGGTGGCAGGTCTACAGGAAATAAACCAAAGGTGAATGAACTCGTTTTTTTAGCTAATGTGGCATGTGTGGGGGACTGAAAAGCAGCTTGCTGATGAAGTAGTGGCTGGCACAGATTGGGGGTGGCAGAGCGGGGGGGGAGAGTAAAAAAAGAAAACGTACCTCCTCGTGTCTCTACGCATTGTCCCTCATCGTTGTCCCTCCGCTTCAGCCAGAAGAGGTAGCAGTGAGGCTACCTTGACCAATCACAACGCTGCAATGAAGCTTTGTGATTGGTCTCAGCACCGTGGTTCAGCGCTCAGATGCGGAATGGAGGCCTGGATATGTTCTCCATGCAGGCTGCATGCAAAGTCTGCATGACTGTTTGGCCAGCCCGAGAGGGCCAGTCAAACATTCATTCAGCCTACCAGCGAAGACCACCCAAATAGCTATCCTTTTCTCGGGTCCTCCTTAAAGCATCTACTTCTGCCGATACAGGTGAAAAATAGAAGCCCCACAGCCAGCTGAACCCATTGTGAAGAAATTGACTAGTGAAAGGAACTCCACAAGGCAGTAGATCAAGTGCCCTTGTCACAAAACAGTTGTGAGAGGTTCTCCAAGGGTTAGCTTAAGTCTACATTGTAGGTAGTCAACTTCACTTCTACACTGAGATAGTTAAAACCCTCGAAGCTGCTATCTTTGCATGCTTACAGACAGTCTTGAAGCCAACCAGCTCAAGGCATTGGCATACTGCACCATTTAGACACCAGGAAGACCTGGGTAGGGTGGAGACAGAAGTCCCCAGACCTGCATTATTGCCACCTGGGTGACCCAATGGGATTACTATATGAGCTTCTACCAGCTGCTTCCTGATTTTGAAGAGGCAAGATGCTTAAGAGGAAAGGGAGGAAAGAAATAAAACAGGCCATGTGGCGACTGCTAGTATAGTAGTTATTCGGTAAGGGGGTGCACTCCAAATTTAAACCTATTTACTCTTTTTATCAAAGGTGCTGCAACATGCGAGAGCTGTCAACTCTTGCGGGATCAAACAGTGGTTATGTCACAAGTACTAAGACTTGATTATGCTGCGCACTGTTCACCACGTGATAACATCATCACTGTATTCATTTAAATTCTAATGCATGTGAGTTTATTCAACATGTTTCACAAACATCTTTTCTGCTTTCAAACTCATAAAATCAAAATGATCACTTAATTATACCGTTTTCATCACTTCTGACATGATTTCATCTCATGTAATACATCTCTTGTACATTGGTTTGACATAACATTATTCATACAAAGTCATACAACATTCAATATTATTCCCGATGCATTTCGGGACCTTTACATGGTCCCTTCCTCAGGGGAAAATCTGTTCTCTATGGGGTTAACCTTAACCAAGAACATGTGCTGCTCGTAAACTCCTATGCGCAGTTTCATTACTGAAATCGATTAGTCTAACAGAGTTGACGCATTTCCCGACCTCTCGTTGTAATACAACTCTGAGGAAGGGACCGTGTAAAGGTCCCGAAATGCATTGGGCATAATATTGAATGTTGTATAACTTTGTATGAATAATGTTATGTCAAACCAATGTACAAGAGATGTATTACATGAGATGAAATCATGTCAGAAGTGATGAAAACTGTATAATTAAGTGATCTTTTTGATTTTATGAGTTTAAAAGCAGAAAAGATTTCTGTGAAACATGTTGAATAAACTCACATGCATTAGAACTTAAATGATTACAGTGATGATGACTGCTAGTATAGAGCACACCCTCTTCCAAAACACAAGACCTTGTGATAGGCACACAAAAAAATGAGAACCCTGAGATTCAAACAGGTTGCTGCTGCAGGGCTCCATGCGCCTACTGCATACCTCTTAGCATCTCTAGGAAATGCCAGAGGTCCTTGGATAAAAGAACCAGTGTGCTTGCTTTGCTGGGATATAAAATGCCAATTCTCTGAATTTGAGCACTAGATAGTGACAGTAGATCTTCTTCCACAAGCCAGGCCTGCCAGAGTCTTTAGCTTTGTCCCTTCCTCCTGGGTGGCACTGGACATGGACCAGAACAACCCTTCATGTCCCCATAAAAGAGAAGGAGTGAAATCTCATGATAATGCAAATCAGTTCTTTCCAGTTGACAAAGTCTTTCTTTTTGGGACCGTCAGCCTTGAACCATGAGACCATCCAATCTCACCATCATCTGAAGCTTCAGACATTTAAGGCCATAATCACCTGAACTCAAGCAGCATGCAGGAAAGCAGAGAGTCAAGGGAAGGTAATGAAACAGGCTAATTGCACCACAATGACCCGGGTCAGCGAATGGACCCTGATCACTAGTTATTGCCTCTCATGTACCCTCAAAATCAGTAGAATATGTGTTATGGCACTTCTAACGGTCACAACAATCCAACAGAAACATACAGCACCATGGAACGTAAATCCACGATCTGATAAATGCAAGATTATGTCTATCAATCGACTACTGATTCATGGTACAATAGTGCTCCACAGACATGAACCATCTCCTGGTTCAGCCTCCCCACACACAGAGCATTCACCAGCTAATGATCCAGCTGTGTGTGAATGGAGATACCCTTCTGGAATAAGTGAGCTGCGACCAGTCCCAACAACTCTGTAAACTCCTTTGGAGCTTCCGTTCGGCAATGTAGCCATACCATTGATTTCTAATGTACGTCTGATGATAGTCCGCCATCAAAACCAGTGCGGCCATTGACTGGAGGAGAAGCAGAAAAATCACCAGAGAAGGAAGAGCCATTGTTCCCCGCTTGCCTGCTGAGGTCTGCTCATTGTAATTCTGTGGAAACCAGATAGGCAACGAAAACAGCCAAATGCCAGCGTAGGATAAGCCTAATAACTGCTGCCTCCCGGGCACTATTATTGTTATCTGTTTTCAACGTTCGGATCCACAGGTGCCTTTCATTGCATCATTTCTCCTTATAATGTTGCAAAGGTTTAATAGTAATCAATTGATACATAATCTGTCTGGATAAAATAAAATCCCTACCTTGCGTGTTACTAATTACTATATATGCCTTTCATTCACGTTCCAGCTTCAAATTCCCAGGTCATATCTAGCCAGATGCCCCCCTTAAATAAATGAAGGGGCGTCAGCAAGCAGTATTAGTGGGCAGTGCTGTTTTTTAAGCCTTTTCTAATGCTTCGATTGTGGTATGCTTCGAACCTCTCCTCGGGATTCCCTCAGCTACTCGTGATGAGGATGAAAATTATAAAATCCCAGACTCTACCATGTACCCAGCAAAACGTCTTTTGCCTTTGGCCCTTGAGATTAATAAATTGGTTATTCTCCATTCCTTGAGGGCTTGTAATGGCAGACTCCTTCCCGATGTCCCGGGTTCTTTTACCTTTAATAGACCCGGGAATTGTTCGACAATTGACTATATTTTGGTGAATGTCGAATTTTGGGGTCATTTGGCAGCCTTTTCCGTTATACCTAGGGTTGATAGCGACCACAATTTACTGTCATTAGAACTGGTAACCAACGTTGTTGGTCGTCTAGTTCCTCAGGGCCCAGCATTACCAAGTAGTGAGAACTTGGTGTTAGCTGCAGGTGGTAGACGCATTAGGTGGGCAAGGGTCGTGACTGATGAGGCAAAGCTCGCGGCATTATACCGCAGTGTTGCTCGCTCCCTAGAGGAGGTGTCCCACCTTTTGAGCCCTAATGGTGATATTTTGCAGAACCACTTCCCAGACCTGCAGGACATTCATAATGAACTTCTTGGTGGCCTGGTTGGCTTTTTCTATAGCCCTACTACATCAAGGCCAAGGACCCCAAAGATTGACCACTGGTATAATAGAACTTGTAGGTTGGCCAAGACTGCCCTGATTAAGAAAGTAAAAGAGGGTACTCAGTCAAGCATTAGAGTTGCGAGGGCCTACTATAAAAATCTGATCAAAGAGGCAAAATCCGAGTGGGAGGATTTAAGGTGGCAAAGTATGAAGCAAGCACTAGAAGACCATGATTTGAGGGCCTTCTGGAATTTTGTACGAACGGGCACGGCAGAAAGTCGGCCTGCCATTACCACTAATCTTAGCGAGGAGGTTTGGCTTGAGTATTTTAAACCCCTTTATTCGCTCAGCAATGTTAGTGGTAGTTTAGACCTAGCAATCCAGCCAAATGACATTGAAGTGGCTCAAACTGACATTGAGGTTTTGGAGAGTCGATCTTGCACCCTCTCGGAAATTGAGTTGGCCCTTAGTACCCTATCTGTGGGGAAAGCCCCGGGGCTCGATAGAATCCCTGGTGATTTGTATCAAAGCGAAATAAAAATGTGGCCCCCTTACATTCGGGTTTACTTCAATGCCATTTTGCAGGGCCTTGAGATCCCTGATACTTGGTTAGGAGCCGAAATTATACCCATCCATAAAAAATCTTCCCCTTTGGACCCGGCAAATTATCGCCCCATAAGTTTGATCGATGTTCTACAGAAACTGTTTCCCCAAGTCCTTCTAACAAGATTACAGACTTGGATGGAGGACCATCAAATTTTAACCTCTCTCCAAGCGGGCTTTCGAGCAAAAGTTTCCACCATCGATCAACTGTTTAGGTTACAGCTAATTTATTGGAAGACAGTTTGTATGGGTGCTGGTAATCTCTATTTGATTTTTGTGGACCTTCGGTCCGCATTTGACATGGTCCAAAGGGAGAAACTATGGGTCTTACTAATGGAGATGGGTGCTCCCCCTTATCTCTGCCACCTATTCAAACGTATGCATGAAGGCACTTATGCAAGGGTGAGATATGGGAGATGCGGGGAAATCTCAGGCCCATTCCCGGTTGAAAAGGGTGTGAGGCAGGGATGTGTTTTGGCCCCTACACTTTTTTCCCTTTTTATTAATGGGCTGATTGAGCACCTTTTGTGTGCCACTAATCTGGATTCCCCAATGCTAGCGGGTGTAGGAAGGTGGATATCTGACTATGGTTACCCCCAACTTTTTGCCTAGTGTCTGGCTGGTTTTTCGACTTAGTTGGCCTGAGATCCTGCCATTCAGGGTCTCAGGCTGTCTGCTCTCTCTGTAAAATGGACTCCATGTACCCTAGGTACATAACCAATTGGTAAGGATCACCTTATTGGACCCTGTACAGTGTACCCTAGGTACCCAGGGCATAGGTGTACCCTAGGCCTCCCAGGGGCTGCAGCATGTATTATGCCACCCCTGGCCTGGCCTTCCATTTTGACACAACTGGCTGATCACTCAGCTGGGGCAAGGTCGTGTAATCACCCCTTGCTTAGGTGTAGTATTCCTATATCTGACTTACATATAGACACATGTGTACCTATCAGTCACTCCTATGGCAGGCCTTGACAATCCTGGAGGCAGAGTGCTTGGTAACATGTGAGATGGTGCTCTAGCATGAGCTGAGCCTGTCTGCAGCTTTCGGAACCTTGTCCTTATAGCTGTTCTATGATATAGCCTACCATATACTCTTAAAGTGCCTTATAATCTTAGACGGTTATGGTAACTATGGTTTGGCTGTATCAAAACATGTCGTGTAAGGTGTCTAACACTAGGGAATAATACCCCCATGCCATTTCTGGACATGGGAATATTATTCCCCCCTTCTAGAGGGAAAGACATGTTAAAATCATACTTGCTGTTTATCTCTAACCAAAGCCTCAGCATCACAAAATGGATGCTGCTGCCACAGACACAAGTCTGACCTCCTGCAGCTGGGAGTGATCCCAGCCAGGGAGGCCTGGACAATAGGTTTCCTGCTTGGGGAGGTGCTAGCACCTCCCCAGACAGCCTTTAGTGTATTGGGGCAGGGTGGGCTGAAAGGAATGAGACATGCCTGGGGCACACAAGGTGTTCCTTGCATAGTCCAGTTCAAACCGGCGCTGGGGCACTCCAGCCCCAGCTCTGGCGCGAAACTGGACAAAGGGAAGTGGGTGTAACCACCCCCTCCCAGGTCCCACCCATAAGGCGTGACCTAGCAGGTATCCCAGCCCCCCAGATTAGTATAAGAGTGGGAGTTGGGCCTCAAGACGTTAGATTATCCTGAACCTGCAAAACTGAACAGAAACTCTGGACCTTCGACATTCGACGAAAGAAGAAGACTGAAGAATCTCCCTTGTAGCCAAGGAGTGGCTACCCTGTGCAAACAGGCACCATCAAGAGACTACCCTTTGCTTTGCGACCGTTCTACGAGGAACCGACTGCAGAGCCCGACCAGAGCCTTGACTTCCAGACTTCTCTGACCCTCATCCACATCTGCAGCAGAGCTGAGATCCGTGGAGGCGACGAGCGACGTGGGACCGGCTACCTGGGAAAAGTGGCTAGTAACTTGCAGCGCAGCTTCTGAGGCACCCTCGAAGTTGTGCACCGGGGATTGAGAAGCCCCAACCCCAAGCACCATCTGCACCGAAGATCAGCCCCCCACACTCCACGAGTCCTGCGTGGGGCCCTTCAGCATTTTCCTGCTTGCCGCGTCTGTCCGGTTGCTTGCCCGCTGGCTAGTGGCCTCTGTGACGACGCACCCTGAAATCTTCTGCGCTGGTTTGGCTCCTCCAGACTGGCTCCCGCTTCTCTGCAAAGAAGAAGCACCCCAGACCTTCCTGGTCTGCACCAGAAGCAAGTCCTTCGTTCTTCGTGGGTTCCGCTTGCCAAGGCTTGGTGAGTCCTAGTCCAACTTCGACGCCGCCGACAGCAAGAGCCTTCGTGGGACAGCTCGCCTCCTGGTCCTGGTCGTCCTCGACGCTTCCTGGTCCTCCTGGCTGCAGCGACAAGCTTCACCTTCACCTGCAACTCTTCACGACATCGCCTGGTTCCTTCCTGGTTCCACGTGGTCACTGGCTAGTGACCTTGACTCTGTCCCTTCTGCTTGCAGGTTTCTTCTCTTCTTGATCCCAGCCTTGGGATCCACCGGACACTCTCCCCTGACTGCCTGTCAGCATCTTTCTTCAGGCATCCATAGGAGTCGACGACGAAAACGACGCATCTTCACCCCTATGCACCCGCAGCCTGTGGGCTAGGTAACTTGGGTACTCCGGTGCTCATCAGGATAGTGACTATCCTAGTGTCTAGTTTTCAAGTCTCAACTTCCTAGCTACTCCGGAAGTGTCCTAAATCTGTCTATTTCTAAACTGTAATATTGCTATTGACTTTTACGCATTACGCGTGAGTGTTTCCACTCTGCACACGAATCCCGTGGGCCTCCCACTTCCTAACTAACGCTAGTGTAGTGTAGCCCCAGCGATTCCCTAGGCCTAGGCCTATTCTATTTCCGTGACAGTGGTTCTTATACCACTTACTTAGTATATGGTTTGCGTGGCCCCTAGGGCCTAACTGTATTACTTACCTGTGTGACTTACTGTATGCATTAATAAGACTGTGTTGTACTTACCTCTAATCTCATAAAGAGTGCTGAGGGTTTGCTTAGAATAAATACACTTTATTTTATATATATATCTGTTGTGGTGTCCTTTCATTTGGTATTCAAGGGATTATATATGGTATCACAGCTGGCTGCACATGCCATTCAGAGTTTAGCCTAAGACTGCTCTTGTCCATGCTACCACTAGGATAGCTGGTCTATAAGGTTGACTTTACAACCAATCACCATAAGGGTATTTGGACTGATATAAGGTGTACACTATAACTAGTGACATCATACATCAGGCCAACTTCTCACATTGGTGAGCAGCGGTTGGGATCTGAGCTTGCTGTTGTAATACCATTGTAATCTTGAGATACTAAATTGAAAGATAACACAGATATTGTCTAGGTACATATAACATAGATTATTATACTTAAGTCCTACTGGGCTTTGTAGTTGTAGGTTGAAGGGAGTAACACACCCTGACTACAACTACTAGAAAGGTTTAGTAGATACAACTAGTGTAGGTAGGTGCACACACCACACCCTCACTAGATCATGTCTCTGAGAGTAGATCAAGTAGATGCTCTCTCAGGAGGATCAGGTCTGCAAAAGATCCCCTCTAGATATGATACCTTAACATTCCAGGAGATGAGACAGTTGTGAGCCTCCAGAGGAATAAAACAGGGTGCAAACCCTACCCTCCTTCAGTTAAGACAACTCCTAGAGGAGTATGATGCTCAGAGGGCATCTCAGGAAGGTGCCCTAGGCACAGAGGAGGGTCTACCCACCACAGAGGAGTCAGATGGGGCTTCAGATGGGGAGGTAGACAGCCAGAGCCAAGTAAGGAGACTTAGCCAGGCTAACTTAAGTTTACATGGGAGTTTGCATGGGGTCCCCCCATACAGACCCACAAGTAGGCATTCACAGAGAAGCAGGAGGGACAGATCCCCTTCAAGGGAATCCATCCACTCCCATGTCTCTAGCATCTCTAATGCTTCCTCTCACAGGGGAATGACTTCACCTGAGAGAAAGGAGCATGCAGCCAGAATGAGGGAAGCTAATCTGAGGATTCAGAGGGAAGAAATTGCCCTTGCCAAAGAGAAGCTTGCTCTGGCTAGAGAGCAAAGATTGTGTGGGTCAGAACCCACTGGTGGCAGCAACATTCCTAGAGATAGGGATAGGTCTTATGACCATAGAAACCTAAGCAAGATAGTCCCCCCATATCAGAATGGGGATGACATCCACAAATGGATGACTGCTTTGGAGAGGGCCTGCAAAGTACAGCAGGTACCCCAAAGTCAGTGGGCAGCTATCTTGTGGCTCTCCTTTTCTGACAAAGGTAGAGACAAGCTCCTCACAGTCAGTGATGAGGATGCAAACAATTACAAAGTCCTGAAGAGTGCTCTGATAGATGGGTTTGGCTTAACCACTGAGCAATATAGGTTGTTGTTCAGAGACACCCAGAAGACACAGACACAGGACTGGTCTGATTTTGTGGATTGTGCCACTAAGGCTTTGGAAGGTTGGTTAAATGGCAGCAAGGTGCAGGACTATACAGGATTGTACAACTTGATTATGAGGGAGCAGATCCTTAATAATTGTCAGAACCAGCTTCTCCATCAACACCTGGTAGACTCAGATTTGACCTCTCCCCAAGAATTGGGAAAGAGGGCAGATAAATGGGTCAGGACCAGGATTAGGCCTAAAAATCAGGGTGGTGACCAAAAGAAAGATACCACCAAGCCTCAAGAGAAGGGTGGGGATAAAGCAAAAAAGAAATCTTTCTCAGGGCCCCAAAACTCCACACAGGGTGGTGGGTCCCAAGCTCCCTCCTCTACCACAGTTAAAAAGCCTTACTGCCATGTGTGTAAAACACCTGGGCATTGGAAAACTGACAGCAGTTGTCCACAGGCTAAAAACAAAACTGTTCCTCCAACTACTCCTGTCACACCACCTATTACTGTCAGCAGTAATCCCCCAGGTGGTGGGAGTGCCCCCAAAAATTTGGTTGGGTTTTCTTGGGGAACACAGGGGGATCCTGGCTTAGCCAATTCCCCTGCAGCAGATACTCTTGTCTGTGATGGTGGCATGGGGTTTGCCAACTTCACTGCCTGTCCCAACACTTTGGGTAGGTACAGACAGGAACCCTACATCAATGGTAGAAAAGCTGAGGCCTACAGAGACACTGGAGCTAGCATCACTATGGTGGCCCATAGGCTAGTTCCCTCTGAGCAGCTTTTGCCTGGTTTCTCATACCAGGTCACTAACATTGATGGCAAACAGAACAGTCATCCCATGGCAGAGGTATGTCTCAGCTGGGGAGGTGTCACTGGCCCTAAAAGGGTGGCAGTGTCTCCAACCTTGCCTGTGGACTGCTTACTGGGGAATGACTTAGAACTCTCAGCTTGGGCTGGAGTTGAACAAGACACCCATTCCAAAATGGTAGGCCTTTCCAAAAAGGGTAGTGGGGTTGTGCCAGTCACAACCCCTGTCCAAGTAGCTTTCCTCCCTGAAAAGGTTGGAAGGGCAGTGGTAGCCACCGCCCAGGCACAGACAGACTTCCCTGTAGAAATTGGCAGAGCTGTGACAGTCACAGCTCAAACACAAACTGAGTGCCTTCCTGAAAAGGTTGGCAGGGCTGTAATGGTCTCAGTCCATACTCAGACTGACCTAGGTGTAGTGAAGCCTGAAACTATGGATCACTCCACACAAACAGAGAGTAGTGGGGAGGAAGAAAAGTCTCCCTCTCCCCAGACATTAGGAAAAGGTCAGCCTCCTCAGGGATCTGACCTCACCCCTTGTGAAGGAACTGCCCCAGAGGTAGCCAGGCCTGGCCTGGCAGAGCCTCTGATGTCAGTGGCCCCTTCCAAGGTGGGACCCAGTCTGGTGCAGGTAGCCTGCCTCTCTCTACCCTGCCTCAGTCAGCCCAGGGCTGCAGAGGTCAGGGAGGCCAGTGGACCCCAAGAGGGCCCCTGTCCACAAGAACCCCCCCTTCAAAAGAATGAGGATTGCCTGGTTAGTTGCCCTAGCCAGGTGATGGGTAAAAACATTCCTGAGGGATCCCCTTCACAGGTAGTTAGGGACCTCCCCCAGAGGGATTCTGTTGGGCACAGGCAAACATGGGACCTTAGGGCCCCAAACCTGACCTGTCCCTCCAGTAAGCCCACAAAAGGGACCCAGCCTCCAGCTTTAGGTAGCCAGAGGCTGACCCTGAGAGCACAGTGCAACTCAGTTAGAGAAAGAAAGGCATCCATGGTGGAGGATGATTGGAGGAAGCTGAGGCCTCACTTTGGGGACACTCACTTCAGTACTCCATCTCAACACCAGCCTTTTACTTTGCAAAGACACACCAAAGGTAGAGATTCCCTATGGTGGAGACCCTATGATATCTTTAGGATGAGGGATTGCTTAGTGGACCATGAGACAGGGGGTAACCATGCCAGTGCTGGTTCTTCCTTATATGGCCACTCAGGCAATAGAGGCTTACCTTGTCAAGGCCAGCCTTATCTCCTTTCGTTTGGGGGGGGGGTTGTGTAGGAAGGTGGATATCTGACTATGGTTACCCCCAACTTTTTGCCTAGTGTCTGGCTGGTTTTTCGACTTAGTTGGCCTGAGATCCTGCCATTCAGGGTCTCAGGCTGTCTGCTCTCTCTGTAAAATGGACTCCATGTACCCTAGGTACATAACCAATTGGTAAGGATCACCTTATTGGACCCTGTACAGTGTACCCTAGGTACCCAGGGCATAGGTGTACCCTAGGCCTCCCAGGGGCTGCAGCATGTATTATGCCACCCCTGGCCTGGCCTTCCATTTTGACACAACTGGCTGATCACTCAGCTGGGGCAAGGTCGTGTAATCACCCCTTGCTTAGGTGTAGTATTCCTATACCTGACTTACATATAGACACATGTGTACCTATCAGTCACTCCTATGGCAGGCCTTGATAATCCTGGAGGCAGAGTGCTTGGTAACATGTGAGATGGTGCTCTAGCATGAGCTGAGCCTGTCTGCAGCTTTCGGAACCTTGTCCTTATAGCTGTTCTATGATATAGCCTACCATATACTCTTAAAGTGCCTTATAATCTTAGACGGTTATGGTAACTATGGTTTGGCTGTATCAAAACATGTTGTGTAAGGTGTCTAACACTAGGGAATAATACCCCCATGCCATTTCTGGACATGGGAATATTATTCCCCCCTTCTAGAGGGAAAGACATGTTAAAATCATACTTGCTGTTTATCTCTAACCAAAGCCTCAGCATCACAAAATGGATGCTGCTGCCACAGACACAAGTCTGACCTCCTGCAGCTGGGAGTGATCCCAGCCAGGGAGGCCTGGACAATAGGTTTCCTGCTTGGGGAGGTGCTAGCACCTCCCCAGACAGCCTTTAGTGTATTGGGGCAGGGTGGGCTGAAAGGAATGAGACATGCCTGGGGCACACAAGGTGTTCCTTGCATAGTCCAGTTCAAACCGGCGCTGGGGCACTCCAGCCCCAGCTCTGGCGCGAAACTGGACAAAGGGAAGTGGGTGTAACCACCCCCTCCCAGGTCCCACCCATAAGGCGTGACCTAGCAGGTATCCCAGCTCCCCAGATTAGTATAAGAGTGGGAGTTGGGCCTCAAGACGTTAGATTATCCTGAACCTGCAAAACTGAACAGAAACTCTGGACCTTCGACATTCGACAAAAGAAGAAGACTGAAGAATCTCCCTTGTAGCCAAGGAGTGGCTACCCTGTGCAAACAGGCACCATCAAGAGACTACCCTTTGCTTTGCGACCGTTCTACGAGGAACCGACTGCAGAGCCCGACCAGAGCCTTGACTTCCAGACTTCTCCGACCCTCATCCACATCTGCAGCAGAGCTGAGATCCGTGGAGGCGACGAGCGACGTGGGACCGGCTACCTGGGAAAAGTGGCTAGTAACTTGCAGCGCAGCTTCTGAGGCACCCTCGAAGTTGTGCACCGGGGATTGAGAAGCCCCAACCCCAAGCACCATCTGCACCGAAGATCAGCCCCCCACACTCCACGAGTCCTGCGTGGGGCCCTTCAGCATTTTCCTGCTTGCCACGTCTGTCCGGTTGCTTGCCCGCTGGCTAGTGGCCTCTGTGACGACGCACCCTGAAATCTTCTGCGCTGGTTTGGCTCCTCCAGACTGGCTCCCGCTTCTCTGCAAAGAAGAAGCACCCCAGACCTTCCTGGCTGCACCAGAAGCAAGTCCTTCGTTCTTCGTGGGTTCCGCTTGCCAAGGCTTGGTGAGTCCTAGTCCAACTTCGACGCCGCCGACAGCAAGAGCCTTCGTGGGACAGCTCGCCTCCTGGTCCTGGTCGTCCTCGACGCTTCCTGGTCCTCCTGGCTGCAGCGACAAGCTTCACCTTCACCTGCAACTCTTCACGACATCGCCTGGTTCCTTCCTGGTTCCACGTGGTCACTGGCTAGTGACCTTGACTCTGTCCCTTCTGCTTGCAGGTTTCTTCTCTTCTTGATCCCAGCCTTGGGATCCACCGGACACTCTCCCCTGACTGCCTGTCAGCATCTTTCTTCAGGCATCCATAGGAGTCGACGACGAAAACGACGCATCTTCACCCCTATGCACCCGCAGCCTGTGGGCTAGGTAACTTGGGTACTCCGGTGCTCATCAGGATAGTGACTATCCTAGTGTCTAGTTGTCAAGTCTCAACTTCCTAGCTACTCCGGAAGTGTCCTAAATCTGTCTATTTCTAAACTGTAATATTGCTATTGACTTTTACGCATTACGCGTGAGTGTTTCCACTCTGCACACGAATCCCGTGGGCCTCCCACTTCCTAACTAACGCTAGTGTAGTGTAGCCCCAGCGATTCCCTAGGCCTAGGCCTATTCTATTTCCGTGACAGTGGTTCTTATACCACTTACTTAGTATATGGTTTGCGTGGCCCCTAGGGCCTAACTGTATTACTTACCTGTGTGACTTACTGTATGCATTAATAAGACTGTGTTGTACTTACCTCTAATCTCATAAAGAGTGCTGAGGGTTTGCTTAGAATAAATACACTTTATTTTATATATATATCTGTTGTGGTGTCCTTTCATTTGGTATTCAAGGGATTATATATGGTATCACAGCTGGCTGCACATGCCATTCAGAGTTTAGCCTAAGACTGCTCTTGTCCATGCTACCACTAGGATAGCTGGTCTATAAGGTTGACTTTACAACCAATCACCATAAGGGTATTTGGACTGATATAAGGTGTACACTATAACTAGTGACATCATACATCAGGCCAACTTCTCACAGCGGGGCGTAAGATACCTGCCCTAATGTTCGCGGATGATACGCTCCTGTTGTCTAAATCATATATGGGCATCCAGCGTTCCTTAGAGGCTTTTTGCTCCTTCTGTAAAAAAAGGGATCTGGAATTGAATTTATCTAAAACGAAATTAATGGTTTTCAGCTCTAATTCAGCCAACTGTCCTCATCCTCAGATGGGAGGCGAAGAGCTGGATAGGGTTTCTACCTTTGATTATTTGGGGGTAACTCTCAATGATAAAATGAAATGGGGGTCCCATATGGCGAAGGCCAATTTGAAGTTAACACAATCCGTGGGGGGTATCCTGAAGCTTTTTAATAATACTTCTTCTAAACCTCTGGGCCCCCCCATGGAAATTTACAAATCCCAAGCAAGAGGGGGCGCGCTCTACGGCGCTGAGTTCTGGGGATATTTTAATATTGCTCCTTTAACTTCAACTGAGAATTCTTTTATTAGGCGACTCCTGAAATTACCTATGAGTACCCCCTTAATTCCCCTGAGATGGGATTTAGGTTTAGTTCCTATTGAAGAGATCGCCCTGAACCGCCCTCTCCTGTATTGGAGACGACTCTGGTCAACACCCGAGCTTGCAAGTTATAGGCATGATCTCGGTGATCTCCTGTCAAGGGGGAATTTGGGAAAAATACCATGGCTAACATATGTAAAGAACCTTTGCTACCTTATAGGGATGGGGGACCTGTGGTCCGCACTGGAAGAGACAAGCTGTTCGCTAACCAAGAAATCATTGATTGAGGCTTTACAGGTGTACCGGAAGGACATTTTACTGCATTCTACCTTGGGCAGGCTCACTAACACCTTTCTGGATATCAAGACCAGTCCCCATTTTGAATCTTTCCTGGATGTTATTCAACCTCCATTGGCAAAGAAACTATACATTCAGTTCAGACACGGCTCGTTACCACTGAGGGCCCTCACATATAGGTGGTCTAATGTGTCCTACTCCACGAGCTCGTGTCCTGAATGTATTGATACCTGTGAGTCAGAGCTGCACGTTGTCCTTTTTTGCCCGCTTTACACCAAGGCAAGGAAGAAGTGGATTATCCAACTCTGTAAATCCAGGGGTTTTAGGGACTACCAGGAGGTGTTTAGAATCCTGAAGTATGACACTACTCCAATGATAGTGTTTGCGACGGCCAGATTTCTCCTTTCCTTGTGGTTTTCTAGGTCCAAAAAAATACAAATTGTCAGATAATTTTTCTACCTTTAGAGTTGATATCAGCGCTATAGTAAAAGCATGTGGAGATGTGAGATTATTTTGGGACAGGGTTATTGTTTTATTCTGTTTTTACGAATAATGTTTTTTAACTGTGTTTTGTAACTTTATTATTAAGAAATAATAATGCCTTTGATGGATTGTACTCTATGCATTGCATATTCTAATCAATTTTATTGTAAATAACTATTTATGTCTTTTTATGGTATTTTACCGAAATAAAAGCTTTTGACTGACCGGTATGCTTCGAACAGGCTTCATTCCGATTCAAGTACATTCATTCTGATATTTTGTAAAGCCAGTGCACTTTGCCTCTAATTTCCCTCAGCATCCCTGTTCAACTGTCCTTAGTACAGCCGTAGACGCTGAGCATCCATTAGCTCGGCTTATTTATTTGCAGCATTTAATTAAAACACTAACAGTCTTTTTATGATCTTGAGTAAAGCCTTGACCGTCTAAGCATCTCAAAGGAAATCCCCATTAAAGACATGCGGCTACGCTGAGCCTCTCTTTATTCATCCCTTATAAGAGGGTGGGGCAGACATCATTTGGAGTAGTTACCCTTCCATTGCTAGCATCTCCTACATTTTCTGAAATTAAAAACGAATGGTATAAAAGGAAATGCATCCAGAGGAAAAGAGCCAGAAAAGCAAAGATATGATCTCTTAAAATGCGAAACACCTGAAAAATAACTTGATCAATGAATAAGTTATCTTAATTATATCTTGCGCAAGGTCTCCTTCAGGAGGAGGGACTATTTAGGGGGTCGTGGTTGACAAGGTCCATGTCTGAGATAATCTGTAATCGATATAAAGGGACTTTTAAAATAGTCTTTATTCATAACTGTTAATTTTGGCTCAGGATCTCTCTCGTCCTTCAGATCCAATATTTGGACTGCTGAGTTTATTGTTGGATTCTGTAAAGCATGGGCACCACGGGGGTCGGCGAGAAGAGGGCTGCAATAGGACTCTAGGAAAAGAGGAAAGATGTCCGGTTCACCCTCCTCTCAGTTTCTCGTTTGCGTTCAGACTATGGGGTAATTCAGTTTCACACAGCAGCGGTACTGTCGGCTCCACCACTGGCAAACCCCCTGCAGCTGACCTGTCATTGGCGGGAATGCATCAGATGGGCCACCCCATTTACTGCAGTGCCTTTCACGCTATTTTTACCAATGCCTCTTCTAACAGGGTCCACCATGTCTGCTACGGGAGTCCCAGACAAAACAAATCCACTTGCTGCCAGAAAGCTCCCACAACAGGGAGACTTTAATTGTCATTTCAAAAGACAGATCCACGTTTTGAGTGGTTTTCTTCAGAAATTAAGACCATGCCAGGGTTGATCTAATTTTAAGTGCAGTTGCCATGATTTGCCTGTGTTTTTTTCCATTAGGATTACTGGTGGTATTGTTATTACTGGCCTGGCAGTTCGGGCTGGACTGTTCCCAGTGGGCGCAGGGTCAAGACTGATTTGCATATGGATGGATTCAATCTGGAATGGCATGGGGATTAAAAAACGATGGTTTCAGGCCCAGATCTCTGTACTGGGGGGAATGTATGACATTGTTCTGCATTCTGTCCATCAGTTGTTGTTTTTGGTATTGTTATTACTGCCAGGAATGATGTAATAACAGGTAGTGGAAATTATGTTACTAGCGGCATGCCTAATGTATTGAATTGTCTACCACATGGATTTGTACCATTCTTTAGAGGGCACCACATCACTGGTGGTTTTGATTTAACGATATCAGAAGTATTTTTCATATTAGCCTTACCACGAGTCACGTGATCAATTTCTCCATATGCAAAAATAGTAACATTCTTACCTTCATATTAAGTTGTGGTGTTCTACGAAGTAACATTTTTGCCAAAGGAAGTTCTAGTGCATCACAGTATGGCACATATTTTTGCAGACCACTTAAAGAAAAAAGCAAGAAGTAGGCAAAACTCAACCCTAGCTCTTCTACAAAGCATTTAATTCTTTTTTGTAGAAGAATCAGCTTCAAGACATTCTCTAGTGATCCGCGTGAGACACCCACCTCCTTATGCATGGTCATGATGATAAGCAAACACCATAATTTACACTGAGGCAACATGGAAGGTCTTAATAGCAAAAATATTCTGCTTGTTTATTTTTCAGCTGCCTCCGACTACTTGAGGACGAGAAGTATCGATAAGGTGTCTAGCAGGTACATAGCTGGTCTTTGGGATCTGGAATCCTATGGGGTTCTCAGGTCCTCTTGATGAATTGGACTATGGCTGGACAGGAAGATGTAGGCTTTCAGGAAATGGCCAAATCAGAGCATGTTTTCCATGTCTCGAGTCGAGTAGGGATGAGATCGCAGGAAAGAAACCACACGTTTGATCCTCTGAGGTCAGTTGGTAGCCGATGAGTATCTTGTGTGAAGATCCTGCACTCAGTACCCTGTCAACATATGAGCAGCTTCCTGCTGTGACAATCCAAACCCTTCAACTACTCCATTGTATAATTGGAAGTAGAAGATGGACCAGAGGGTTCACATCAAAGGGCCTACATCACAACTTATCCATGGTATGAACTGTGCAGTCGTAAATTCACCCTACTGCAACTCTGTGATTTCCTGATGCTCTGCATGACTAGGGTAGAGCGTTCCTACTAGTACAGCAAGCAAGGGTGTAGTGAAGCACCCATCATAGCAGCTTCATGGGTAGGGGCACTGTGGCAGAAGAAATCGTTTTTATGGCCCTTATAAACTCTCATAAGTATTTTATCCCAGGATATAACAAAAGCTAATGAATCCCGCAAACATGTTGCAGTATTGAGGGGGCGTAGGCGTGGCAGAGGAACCAAACAGGCGAGAGAAATTAAAAAAAATGAAAAGAATGCCAAAGAAAAACTAAGTGAGTGGCAAACCGAGAGACAGAGTGTGGCGAAAGGAAGGCAAGAAGAAAGTAAAGAAGGAAAGAAAGCATGGAGGCCTAATAGAAACAAGCAACAAAAGAAGAATGGAAAGGAGGAAAGAAAGATGGAAAGAGAAGGAAAGAAAAAATACAGAAGGAAGAAAAAAGCTAGAAAGAAGGAAGAAGGTAAAGAAGGGTGGCACAAAAATAAGGAAGGAACAAATAAATGGAAAAAGAAAAACTAAATAAGGAAAACAAAGAAGTAAACAAAGAAAACAATGAAAAAAGTAAAGAACGCAAGATGGACAAGAGACAGACGGAAAGACAAAGAAAAGGATAATGAAAGGAAAAAAGAAGGGAATTAAAGTAAGGGTAAATGAAAAAGAAATAAAGTTGGAGAGAAATGGGAATGGAATGACAGTAGGATTACAAGAAGGAAAGAAAAACGAATGGAGAATGTGAAACAGGAAAGAAAGATGGGATGAAGGAAAGAGAGATGGCTTATAATTGAATTACACTGCTTCTTCGTTGATTGGCGATTTTGCTTGTGTGATTGTTAGGATTTTTGAGAGAGTGAATGCGAAATGGACTCAAAATAGATGATTAAATTGATGAGTAATTGAATGCATGGATGAATGGATGATTAAGTGCATATATGAATGGGGGAATTCATGGATGTGGGTGGACGAGCAGGTACATTTGTGATTGGATGAATGGGTAAGACAATGAGCGAGTGCAGTCATGATGGCGGGAGGAGAATAGTACCACTCCTGCTGCCCATTCACCCACAGGCTCACCAGCCCAGTTATCCTTTCCATGAGGCATACTTTTGTGGTAAGGGTCTGGTTTCTTGTCATGGTGAGTCACCCTTGGCATGAATCAGCAACAATGAATGCTCTCAATAAATGGACTGACACAACTCGAGACAATAATCACTGTATGTTCCCAGATATACCATTTCTAGCACTATTTCCCTTAACTAAGCCCTGCTAAACACAAAAGTAAATAGACCAATAGAACTTTATACATTAGAAGTAGCTTGTTACCACAGGCCCAAAGGAAAGGCACTAAACATCTGCCCATGCTCACAAAACGAGACCCAAGTACCTTGCCAAGGCCCACATAGCAGCTGAGCATGCATCGCAAAAGGACCTTATTAATACACCCAGAGGAGAAACGCTAATCAACAGTACATGCTGAGAGACAAGCTGAACCACTTGACATGAGCAGGCCTTGAGCATGTGCAGATAATTTCAATCTCTTTTGGGAACATGCTCTTTCATGAAGCATCTGTTTTTATCAGTGTCTGTTCACGTGCAGTCAAACCATTCGAGACAGTAATGACATGAAATGAAATAGAAATGTATAATAAACGCGCACTACTACCCCGGGGGTGTCTAGGTATGCACATTCGCTAACAGGAATGGCCAATGTTAAGAGGCTGGCCGAGGCTAAAAGGCTCCCTATAGATTGAAGAGCCAAGTTTTAAAATTTGTCCTAAAAGACAGGAGGTCCGTTTCCTTTTTTAGGAATAAGGGAAGGCTGTTTCAGAGACCGGAAGTGCTGCCTATGAAACTTCTCCCGCCCCATTGTGCTCTTTTTACTCTAGAGACAGTGATATTACATGCTGATTCTGAGCGAAGGGATTTTGACGGAAAGTACCAATGAAACCAAAGCTTAAAAAATTGAGGGCTTTCCCCATGAAGAGCCCTGAAGGCAATGCACAGGGCCTTAAACTGTATACGCTTCTCAATACGAAACCAACGGAGAAGCGGAAAGGCAGCTGAGACTGATTCTCTTTTAGATATGCCAAGTAGAAGGCGAACAGCTAAACTTTGTGGGACCAGTAGCTTATTGAGACTTTTTTTCTGATATTTGCGAAAAGAGCATTTGCGTTGTCAATTTTTGAGTGTATCAGCGTGGAAATAACTATTTTTTGCAGGTCTTTTGGAATAAAAGGGGAAGATCTTTCTTAAAAGTTTCATGGTAAAGAAGGAGGTAGACGTGATTGCATTTACGTGCCCTTCGAAGGTCAGTTGATTATCAAAGATATCTCCGAGGTTTTTTACCTTTGTTACTGGCAACGGGAGTTGGCCAAGTTCAGGTGGCTACCAATCTTTGGACCAAAAGGAGGGATCTTTTCCAAAGAGCAATACCCCAGTCTTGCCTGAATTCAGCTTCAAGTAAATTTAGGCCATCCATTTTCCAATCTCCTGCACACAACTGTAAAAACGCTTTGCTGTCTCTGAAAAATTGGATGATACTGAGATCACTAATTGGGTGTCATCTGCAAAGTGACTGCAGAGAACTCAAAAGATCGAATAAGTTTGGCCACTGGGACTACATAGATGTTAAAAACGGTTGGGTTAGGAGACGAGCCCTGGGGGAAGTCACAAGGGAGAGATAAGGAGGAAGATTTAAAATCGTCAACTGCAACAAACTGAATTCTGTCTGACAAAAATGATTTTTAAAAAGCAAGAGCTTTCCTCCAGCCTATTCAGCAGGATTTTGTGGTTTACAGTGTCAAATGCTGCTGAGAGGTCTAACAGGACCAGCACTGCACTACAGCCCCCATCCAGCGTCAATCTGATCTGTTCCGAGACACTTATGAGCTCCAATTCTGTACTGTGATGTGTCCTAAATCAAAATTGGCGAGGTCTAGATGGCTCTGGTCCTCAGTGAAAGCCGTAAGTTGAGAATTGATAGCTTTTACAATTACTTTGTACGGAAGGGGCAATTTGGAAATAGGACAATAGTTCCCAGGATCTGTGGGATCTAGATTAGCTTTTTTAAGTGACCGAAAGATATGTGCTATCTTCCAGACACTAGCAAATTCTCCCGACTCAATCATAATATTAAAAGTTTCCGTTAGGTTGCCCGAAATGGTGTCTGCTGCTAAATGAGTTGTTTTAGGTGGGCAAGGATCCTAAGGAGATCCTGACTTTGTCTGCAAAATGATGGTTTTAATTTGCTCCTGAGAAAGTTCAGAAAAGGCCGTTAGACGGACCGTAAATTCATTATTTTTAATTTGGGAACTATTATGATCAATCAAGGGGTTAGAGGAATTTAGAGGAAAAGAGATACAACTCGGACGCAACCTTGTCTTGAAAAAAGGAAGCCAATGAATTGCAGAAGGTTTGGTCCATGCCCTGATTCCCCTTTTCTGGAGGTTTAGATAACTGTTTGACAGTAACAAAGAGTTCTTTTGTAGAGCTTTTCGCTGCTTCTATCTTTTGGTTGAAATATTTCGATTTTTCTTTAAAAATCCGATCTTTATATGAGGCTAAAGTAAGTTTGTATTTCTCTTTTTCTGATTTCTCATGATGGTGCCTCCGACATGCTTTTTTATGCAGTCTAAGATTTTCTGTAAACCAGGGTTCAGAGGGAGTGTCTTGGTTCCTCCTGTGGACTTTAGCCGGCGCTATTTTCTCTGCAGCTTTGTCCAACCATTCCTGGTATAGATCAGCCGCCTTATCGGGATCTGTCGTTATGTAGGATAGGATGACGTCTAGCTCTATCTCCTTTATCAAACGCCAATTGCATGAAAGCCTTACTGGTGGAGGTTTATTGTGCGATACAATGAGTGGGGCTAATTAGATGTTGAACATAACTGCTCGATGATCAGACCATAGCAAGGGTAGGGCTGCTGATTTTGATAAGTACGGGCAGTCAGAGAAAATGCCATCAAGACAATGGCCGGCTTGATGTATAGGTTCTGAACCGAGACTAGGCAACATGTCTGTAAAATATGCTGCATCCGTGTTCTCTGGGTTTTCTAAGTGCATGCTAAAATCACCTAAAACCGTGAAGTCGGGTCAATCGATTTTTAGATCTAAAAACTGGGAGAAAGTAGGAAAAAAGGCAGAACAGGGCCCTGGAGCACGGTATAAAAGTATTCCATTAAAAGAATAATGCTTTGAGAGGTGTAATTTAAAAGCCACCTCACCTCATCAGACTGCAACACTTTCCTCACATAAACCCGTTTTCCCGAGCATTTTACCATGGACCAAGTCGTCCTCCACGGGATGGTTACAAAATAATCAACTTTTAGCACACCAGTGAAAGCCAGGTGTGCAGGTGCGGTGAGCAGCCCTGTCCTGTGCGGTAAGAGCAGTGGGGAGGTGGGGCCGCGTGGGGGGGGGGATTTCGATGGGCGATGACGAGGGAAAATGAAATAAATAAATAATTTTCCCTCGCCCTCGTCTGTAGAAAATTCCCCCCCAACGGGCCTCACCGCTCTTACCTGCACGGGCAGAGGCCGGCGGTGAGTAACATTGGCCCGACTACAATGCTGGCCCTGTGTCCTCATCGGACTGTTATTCCCGCATCTTCCCAACATGGACTCAGGTTTACCTCCTCTTCACTCTGTAAGTACCACCTCAGCATGCCAGAGGCTGCGCATGAATAATTAAACGCAATCACCACAGCTAGAGCACAGATGGAAATCAAAGCGAGAGTGCAGTGCAGGATGAGACGCGAGGAAACGGGATGCCTAGACAAGGGGGCCTGCAGTGTGAAGGTCAGGAGGGGTCGAAGGGAGGGAGCCCCGGCTGCCTGGTAACTGAGAGGGCTGATAAACGAAGCGCACGGCGCTTCAGTGGAAGACCAGGCAGCCTTCCCACGCCCTGCTCAGAGAACGCACATATGTCTGCCTATGCATCGACTGTGTAAGGCCTAGCATAACCAGTCCACCGGCGCTAAAAACGTCAGAAGCACAGGCCAACGAACTGACATGACACGTGCTGAACCAAAGACATCTCCCTGAATAGATCTTTTCCAGGACCGGGTTATCATGGAAGCTTCCCCCGAACACAAAACCAGCCCCTTCCCAGGCTTTATCGTGCTTCTGTTTTTCTGCGCATTAATGCACATGTCACCGGTGTCTGTGCGACACAGGCGGCGGCAGGGGTGCCTGGCACGCTTATCCATTCCGTAGAGACAGCATCAGCGCCCTGCAGAGATATTTTTAAACAGCAAGATAGCTGTGTGGGTTACTGTACATGTTGCAGATACTTGCCTTCAGGTTGTGGGCCAGAGGTTCGAATCCTTCCGAGCATGATTATAATTATGAGTTTCATTGAGTTTTGTCATTGAAGCATCTGTTATTTACAGCCTCGTGGGGCTGTTGTGCTAATGTTTATTTTATTTCAGCGCATCTAGAACCATACCTTACACTACACACACACAAAAGAAGCGGACAGAGAATTCAGCAAGATACGCAAGCTTCCAACTTTTTAATGCAGTAGACATTAGTCGTTAACCAGAGGAACCGAAAAGCATACCCTAGGACCCTAAGCGCTGTCCCTTCAGTGTACATTTTCTTAAAGCGAGGAACATTAAGAAGCTGGAGCGAGCCTGACTCAGGGAGAGCGAGGGGACATGCGGGTAGATGAGATCTGACAAAAAACTTCAGGCCAGTGTGATAAATAGCCCGATGTAAGAGGCAGAGGGCCTTAAAGTCAATACCTCACTTGATTGGAAGCCAAAGCAGGAAGTTCTGGGTCACCAGCCAATGGATGTACTTCTGCAGACCATAGATGAGTTGGACCTCCCCGTACTGAATCCACAGGAGTTTCGTCAGCTAGACACCAGGAAAGCCCAGTTACGCAGCATGACCCACGCTGAGACAATAGTACCCACCACCTGCGCACCATCTTATTTTGGAACCAACAGCATCAACTAGGAGTGCGCAATGACTGGCAGCAAGAGGCACACTTTTTCAGAATCTGTATTTCTAAATTCAAACCATAGTTGAATCAACCGTATCCTCTTTATGCTGGTGCCGCAAGGGTGGCAGTGCACCTTGGCTTGGCTGTCAGTCAGAATCTCTCTGGCATATTAGAGGCATCCCCCACACATCCCACAATTTCTGTCAACTTTGGATATCCAAGAAGCAGCCATTTAAGTGGACGATTTTGCCTGGAGAGATTTGATCGAATTTCAGATCAGTGTTAGACAGCAATTCAAATCCAAACCTTCTAAGTAGCTCACCCATCGATTGCACAAAGATATTAAATAAATTGGGTGTTAGTTATTACCCTTATATACCTCATTAAAATATCAGATAAGTTAAACCAAAGTCAATTACACCACTTGCATATGTCCACTTAAAAAGGACTTAAACCCATCAATGGTACAACCCAACAGATCAACCCCTTAAAGCGGGTCAAACAAGTTGGAATGATCGAAAGAATCACGGGGTCCTAACAAATAAAGCAACACCAAGCCTGCTTGCGAGCTAAGTTAGCAAATCAATCAGTTATTATTGCAGAACGAAGAGGGCAATTTATGAGAAACAACAAGTCTATCACCATTTAATCTTCAGGATCAAGTACTATGGCACATTTACAAAACAGTTGTTCCAGTAACTGTTATCCTAGAAATGTTCAGATGGAGCGATGAATCCAGGATCGCCCAATCTGTACAGAGTATCCTCCCTAATGTCTTGAAGAGCCTGATGCACTAGGCTAGGTATTTCCCCTACCCTGGTCATGTAGAAACTCCACCTCCCTCTCCTCTTTCTTCGTCATGGCCGACTCCCTCTCTAGAAGTGGCCCTGCATTGCAACAAGAGGCGCGTGCTCCCGTCCCTCCTACAGAGGGCGGCGTCAGGCAGTGCTCTACGGACTGCATACTCAATGGGGGTCTAGACGTGGATGACAATCCATTAACTAAGGCGTGCTTGACAGCTAGGCCGCTTTCCTTCACAACCATCCTCTCAGGCAGCTGGGCATGGGTCTGCTGGGCTGGCTAAGAATCCCGAACCTGCACACTTTTGTTACGTAGTCCTTGTCCACCAAGCACTCTACCAAAAGAGCCCTGTGCTCCACCACAGCTTTATCACGCCATCAATGCCACATTAATTCTCCAACAGTGGTCTGCTTGGGCTAGAATAAGGTTCCTACCAGCATAACACACCCTACACATCTCTGGTCATTTCTGGGTCCAATCAAGCGACAAAATCCGTAATAACACCCCTGTATCTTATAGCACTTAATGGATTCATCAAAGCGTGATGCCAGATGGATGACATTCTTCCAGTGCATCTGGCTTCTCTCCAGAAGTTACAATTTTCAATTAAAAGATGTATTTGTTAGGAATAAGTCCATATAAACAATGACTGCAGAATACGGCTAGCAACACTCTAAAGAAGGGTTAAGTGAGAATGCAATAGTTCTTCACTCTGCAGACAACTGTAATACCTCATTAACCATCTGTAAGGGGCCCTTAATACCAGAAGACATTCAAGCACTGCAAAGTGACTATATGTTGGCAAGAGAGAACTCTATAAAACATTAAAGTAAGAATAAAACAGACATGTATTAAAGTAGTCAATGCATATTACTAAGTGATGGGCAAAGTCTTAAACTTGGCCAGTGAAATCGGAAAACTTCATCCTTCACGATAGCTGTCAAAATGTCTTTAACAGTAAGATGGTAAAAGTGCTTGTAAAAATAAAACGACATACTTTGCCAAAGCAGTCAAAGTGTCTTTAACAGTAAGGCGGTAAAAGTGCTTGTAAGAATAAAAGTGACTCACGAAGGCACACTCTTGGTTATTGTTAGATGCTGGTGAGTTGTTAATGAACAGAAACATTTTAGCCCCAAAAGTTCTCCTGACATTTGGTTGAACTTGGAGTGTGTTTGAGGTATAACGCCTCTATGTCTTTAACGTCATAGGCAACGTAAGTCAATTTTCTGTAACTTACCTTGTAATAATACAAAATGATTATCCCTTTCTACTTTATCACAAAATATTCAAGGAATGAGTCATGACTACAAGTAGTACATTTATTGTATGATTAATAAAAACCTTGACGATATAAATCATTTTGAAAGAGAATTAAAAAATAGTTAGTTCATTGTAGTGTCATATGACGTACAGGAGTAAAAAAGTAGGACCAATGACTACAGTGATGTTGCAAGTCTTCAATAGAGGTAAAACTGGAAGACAACCATAAAGGCAGTTGAACCGTGCCTTTGCCCTCATCACAAAGAATGTCACAGAACTACCTGTTAGCCCTAGTAGAGTCCGATCATTGGTGAGTCGTTGGTAAAGAGTAGTACGTTAACTTGGGTAATTAACACTTTTGGGTGAAAACTACTAATCTGTTCCAAAGCTTTGGTAAAATTAGGCAAAAACAAACAAAGAAACAGAACCGATAAAGTATGGACCATGGCTTAAGCCCTATTAGGGTTAAGATTTTATATAAGAACAGAAGCCTGCACCCCACTTTGACCAGTGCCCAATTTTATTTGTGAAGTTTTGGAATAGATTCAACTGGTGGAATCGAATGCCACTGCTTCTCAGTTTTTTAGGTCTCGCCTAGCGACGCAGCGCATGCGCTCTGCTCGCCTTGGCGAGATCTATTGTTGCCGCTTTCAGTGCCGAAGGGAGACAGGAGACGGCACGCGCGTACAGGAGATGTGCACGCGTATGGATAGGAGATGTGCACTCCGTACGCGTGCACCTCTCCTGTCCCCGGAGGTTGGCGTTACACAGCGAGCGCATCGCGCGCTTTCACTTTCCCTCCCCTCGTCGGCTCCACGGAGCCAGCTTGTTCTTTGCGGGGACTACAGGGCTTTGATTGTCCTGAAGGTCCAAAAGGAGAGCGTGGGCTTCCTGTGAGTTCTGTTCTGTTGATTTCGTTTCTCCCCTTTATTTCCCTGTCACCTCCACGCCTCTACCCTTATTTTTCTAAAACAACGTATTTTCTTCCCGCACTCGGTTTCCGCATGCTTATCTGGCAAATTATTTTTGAATGTCACTCACTGGCCCCGCAGAATGTAGTATAACCACACTCACAATATTTCTGGCCAATACTGTTAAACACATCAACTGCAGAGATGACTCGTAAATTCTCATCACTGTGGTTGTGTGTGCTTAATTGTCATGGGCTGACAATCTTAATTTCACTAAAGTCACAGGCTGATGTGGTCCCATACTTTTACTTATTTCTCCTATTATGCTTTTCAGTTTGTTCTGTCAGATAAGGTGAGCCCATGCTCTGCCGTAGACTATAAATCCAAGGAATAGCTTTCTGTAGTACCACGATTTCTTGATGAGGGAAATTGAATTGTATTCTCTCAGGGACCATCTGGAGCACCTGTCCCTCCTGGACCCTCATTTAACAGGAGTGCAGAGGAACTGCAGGTGAGCATTGTTTGCAAGGGAAACCTTATAAGGCACTTACTGTAATACTGGAAGCAGACACCAGATCCTGTTCTGCATGCCGTAGAAGGCGAAGTAAGCATTCTAGTACCATTCTTTTTGCATGTGTCCTGAGAAGTTTTAGTGTGATTGTGTCTTGATGTGCTTTAATATTTGTGTCACTAGGGTTTGTAAGCATTCAGTTAGTTGGTTTGCTCTAGTTCTTTTAAAGGGCATAGTTACTTGCTTTTGGTTTTGTTGTAACTACCTATGCGATTCCTTATGTGCATGTTGCTTTAATTTTGTTTTGATCCTGCCATTTCCATCCATGTCGCTTTGCAGTACTTTGGTGTAGTGGACATTTAATGCTGTTAGTAAAACGAGAGTACCTACAGTTGTCTTTCATGACTGGAAAATGGGCATGCAGAGCATTAGTAAGAACAATAAATTAGAAGGACCTGAGCAACAGCTTCACAAAGTCATGCAGAGGGCTTTTGTCCCAACCCACGCAGACACACACTGCATAGGTAACATAGACTAGAAAATGTTGTTTAGGCATTCAGTCCTTTTCATCCTTCATTGTAACAATTATGATGCTGCATTCTCTAGGTTTGAACATAAGCCTTCATAAAGGTATTGATGTATATTTGAATTGTAGTCCTTTTGAATGTTTTCCTGAATCTTGACCCAACTGTTTGCCCCTAGTAGTAAATCTTTTGAATATTGAATACTCTTTAGAATCATTTCCAGAGGGGTACCTCTTTGTTCTTGTACTTGTGTGAATGGCCAATATTATTAGGGATTGTTAAACGTCTGTATTCAGTGTTGATCTTGTTGTTCTAATGCTTTATGTTTCAGGGAAGCACATGCAACGCCTCCAGACATGCCTGAGCTACACTTTTATTTTGATGTCCAATTATGAGATTAGCTAATTATTGGATTACTGAAAGAAGGATGTTTTAAAACATACTTGAAAATGGAAGTTTGTGTAATGTAATTCGATAAGTGGCACAAGGCAAGATTTAGCTTCACATAAGCTGCTCATTAATGCAGAGTTTATTTTAATGTCCATGTCTTAACGGTTATCTTTTCTGGCTGCTATCTGTTGCGAACCTTCCACTTTTAATGGAGGCTCACTTTATGACTACTATGAAGATGCTCCTAGGCATCGCATGATGACCTGCTCAAATGTTAGTTCTTTAGACCAATGCTGCCCAAACCTTTTAGGACCACTACCCAATTTTTAAAACAACAAATTGTAGCTTCAATGGGCATGAGATGTTGGCAATTTTTTAGTGCAATAGCAGCATTTGTTTTTAAATAGCATTACCTTGACCACCACTTTCGGTATGCGACTGCGACCAACATATTTATCTGCCCATATAAGTGGCAGATGGAGAACTGCACTGGAGCTGGGGAGTTCTGGCTTTTTGTATCCATTCACTAAAATCACAAGGCCTCTGAAAAATCTTGGGCTCAATACCAGTGATAGCAAATTCTAGAACCCTCCAGCTTCCGTTGCAGACTAAGGCTTCGTATTTCTATACCTAGAGAATACGGCCCAAGGGCTTTGCGACGCTTTACACGAGCGTCGGATTCATTGTATTTTAAGCACTGGAGGTTAAGTGATTTTCCCAGAATCAGTGGGCGTTGATCCACTGTCAGAAGTCCACCCTCAATCCGGTCCTCCAGATTAAAAGCCAACAACTCAGGCCATTAGGCCAATTTAATATTTCTCAATTTCTGTGAGTGAAACACAAGTGGTATGGTTGTGTATGAATGATCCTGCTGAGGAAGCACATTTTCTGTTGAAGTAGCTTTGAAGTAATAAAAAAAAAAACAGCAACAACAAACACCGGAAGTTTCACTTGGAGTCTTGTTTGGGAATAATTGCAATGGTTTGTTTTAAAATTGGACTTCAGAGCATAAATATTACTTGCATTATTACCAAAACTTTTGCGACCCACCAGTGGCTCCATACAGTTTTTGTAATCAATTTTGACATTTGTATGTAAAAACTGAGGTTTCCCCGACGCCCTTGAGGTCTCTTGTTTATGCCAGTATAAAATCATAAATATAAAGTATGCTCCGGGGAGAAATCAAATGTCTTAGTTAACAAACGTTTGCAATGCAATAGGTCTCGCATTTTAGAAACTTTGACCTATTATTGTAAATGACAATGATTTTCATTATTGCAGGTTTTTTAAACAAATAAATAAAAGGAATTGTCATTTATAATGCCAATAGTTCAAAATCTTGCAATTGCGAGACCTATTGCATTGCAAATGCTTGTTACTAACATGTGACACTAGCCGTGTCTTCTCATGCGATGAGATGTCTGATCCATCTTTAAACTAATCAAATATTTACCACCAAGGACCTGATTCGTAAAAAAAACTGTAAAACATAAGAAATACAATTTACTCAAGGAGGAATACTCCTTTGTTTTTAGTACATTCCAAACATTAATTGATTGTAGAAAGAATATAGTTGCGTAACTATTTCTGCGTACGGAAACGGAGAATATGCATATTTTCGCATACTGTAATGCATCTGTACTTTAAAAACAATAATACCGTTTTCTGCACGAGAAAAGTATGTTTCCATCATGGAAAAGTGCCTTCCTTTACATCAATGTAAATAAGGGGTGTTCCCACCCCCTTTCCACCTCTAAAGCACACTCTTACCCTTGGGAGGAGATGTAACCGGCTAGGGCGGTCAATTTTTAAACTGGGTAAAGAAGTTTGAGTCTCAGTGTCAGCTCAATGTCTAGTGATGCTGGGTAAATCACTTAATCTCTCCATGCCTGTGAAAAAATGAATCAGACCTCCTGTAATGTAATCTGGTGCTCATCTAAAGCCCTCTGATGACCTTGGGTCAAATTCATACTACAGAAAACTGCACAGAAAACAAAGGGATAGATCTGCAAGCATCTGCATTGTGAATACCTACAAATCTGTGAGTTTGTGGGTGTTGGCCAACTTTTACTCGCTTAGGAATACTCTCTAAAGCCTTGCAACTAGAGCAGAATGCAGCATAAATAGAAAGAGGAAGTAAGGAGGCGAAATAAAAATATGACTCCTTATGCCACCAAGGCATATCTTTTTGGTGCATTCCTAGGTTTACCTGTTCTGGTAAATCTGGAAATGTGTCAAAAAACATGGGAGTTGCGAGGGAACACCTATGCAACGCTCATGGAATGCCTTCCTGGCGCAGAGTAAGGCAACACATAGATTTGCGCTGCGTTGTTTTACTCGAGATTTATAAAGGCACTCAGGGCCATCCAAGGTGGCCTTGCGTGGCTTCATAAATCTCTTTTTTGTGTTGCATCACTCTTGCACCACATTGCGCAGTGCAAGAGCGACCCATTAGGGCTCGTAAATATGCCCCCTGGTGTCTTGCTCTTTCATATGAAGAGTTACTGTGGTTGCAGACATGAAGAATACAAGTGGAATCTCTAGTACAAAATGAAACAAACCAAAAATCAGTTAGTAATTTGTTGCAATTAGACATTAACACAAGCTAAATATGTCAGATTTTAAAAATGGTGCAGCGCAGTAGATGTGGAAACATGCGTAGAGTCTGTCATTCATGTAATGACTTATAGCATGAAAAAAATGAACATGTTTGTGCAAATATCTCTTGATATGCTGATCACTGTTTCTTTTAGAAAAACAAACAAGAAAAAGGAAAAGACGGTTCTTGTTTTTGTTCTTTATACAGCAGCTCCAGTCATGCCTTGTTACCTGCTTTCACCTTTGCTGCTGGCTACAGCAGGAGGCCTTAATGTGTTGCAACTCAACTATAATAACATATTAGAGATCAGAAGCTAAACAATTTTGTTATTACAGGTTCCTGTAATAATGAAATTAGAAATAGGTGTTTATACACGGACTGCAGACTTAGGGGTCTATTAGGATGGCGGGCGGATCACCACCGCCTGTATGGCTGTGGTAATACGCCCGCTATTTCTGTCTGCCCGCCAAACATTTCCCCCCTGCCATATTACGATGGCGGTGGGGACCCAGGCGGACGGAAACACCGTCCGCCAGGTTTCTGCCAGTAGGCAATCCACCCGATTGCCTACCGGGCGGAAAAGACCTGCAGTGCACCACCATCCATATTACGATGATGACGGTCTCATGGTTTTCCGTGGCGGAGACTCTGCCATGAAAAGGCATGCGGAGAATGCCTTTATGGGCCCGGTGCGGGCCCCCATGGGGTTGGGGGGGTGGGTGGCTGCTCTTGGGGGTACCCATGGTACCCCCGACATTTGCATGCACAAGGTAAGGTGGCAGGCACCACGTGGTGCCTGTCACGTTGTGCATGCAAATGCACAACATGCCCTTTTAACATTGTGGCGGGTGCTGAATGCAGCACTGCCCGCCACAATATTAAATGTACAGGATGCGACCGCCATGGTGGCGTTCGCATCCTAATTGGCACAGCGGGACCGCCGCACCACTGGGGTCGGTCCCACTACCACTAGGGTGGCAGGCTGACTGGCGTCCGCACGCCCGCCATCCTAATAGACCCCTTAGTGTTATATTACTTTTCCAGATATAGTTTATCAATGGTTTCAGAAAAAAAGTATGCATATGAGCATAAGGTATGTAACAGAATAGGGATCAGAGAGGTGTGTATACTTATACATTTTCCTTGGTAGAAGTGCGGGGGCTCGCCTAGTCTATACTTTGCTTGCCTGCTTCTACCTACAGAAAGCCTAGTCAATCCCCAGCTTTGTTGACTTCACTACTGTCATTTGTCCCATGTAAGACGACCCCACACTTTTCGTTTCACTTATCCAGTTACCCTTTTTGTCCATCAAATTTGCTAGTGTCAGTTGCATTGATTGATGGTGTTTTCCTTGAAAAAGAGTTCCTTTTGTTTTTTCGGAATCTTCGCTGTAGAGCATTTTATTGTGCTCTGCTGTAATGGGAGAAGTGTGCTTCTGTGAGGAGAGTTGCTGGTCTCTTCTGCTATGCTGATATGCTTGAGGGACCACTGTTCCTTCCTCCTCTGCAGTGGAAACACATTTCAATTCTCGAGTCGCTTGCCTAGGGCTTGTAATATAAACTCTTCGTAGCTATTGTAATAACCACCCGAAACTGCCTGTCCTTTAGGAGCCGAAGCTCTAACAAACCGAAAAAAAAATTGCACAGTTTAGGTCTCGGCAGTGGCATAAAAAGTCATCAGAAATGAAAACCTGAAATGTCTCCTCTCTCTGGTAAACTTTAAAAGATACATATCGTCCTATACTCCTCCACATCGTTTCTGGGCGCACATCCACTCGGGCACACTGAATGTTAGTGGTCAACTTTCTGACTAGTCTTACACATTGCACACAGCATCCCTCATATATCCTTTCCTGTGGCGCATCTACCCTACTGTTAGTTGTGCCAAAGGCACATACACTCATTTTCTGCCAGTACACTTTGGTGAACTGAAGAGGTCTTTTTTAAGATATATTTGAGACACCTTACTCTTCACCCCCTTTTTTCCAGAGCAAACTCCATTCACCTGTAACTTTTTTTATTTATCTCTGAGCCGAAAATGTGTTTCCTTACTTATTGAATTGATTATCGGTGGCCTCAATCACCTTGATAGAGACGGAGAGGCTGCGTGCTGTGCTTGCTACCATAAGCGGAGCATCTTGGCGACACTTCAAAAAATCTATTTTTACGCATATGGGTTCTACACCCAAACCTGATGTAGGCAGACAATCTGTCTGTAAGAGTCTCCAATCGAAGTCTCTTCAAGGATTGATGATCTTCGAAATATAAAGAAATGATCATACCTAGCAGGCATCTCAGGTTAGGTTTGAGTGAGCCCACTCCCCTCACCATTGAGTTTAATATGTTGCACCCTCCCACTCCCAGCTGTCTAGTTGAGTGCACATCCTCCAACCATCACAGCCGAAGACAATGGCACCCTTGGCCATGAAAGGTCACTGAAAACATCCAGTAGCCTACTTAAGCTGAAGATTACAGATAAATAGATAGATAGATAGATAGATAGATAGATAGATAGATAGATAGATAGATAGATAGATAGATAGATAGATAGATAGATAGATAGATAGATAGATAGATAGATAGATAGATAGATAGATAGATAGATAGATAGATAGATAGATAGATAGATAGATAGATAGATAGATAGATAGATAGATAGATAGATAGATAGATAGATAGATAGATAGATACGTTTACACTTCGGATAGAATAAGCAACCACTCGCAGGGATTCAAATTAGCTCTTTTAATAGTAACAAGTAAACCCGTTTCAGCTACCACTTTTATCAATGCTTGTTAAAGTGAAATGGATCAGGTTCGACAATTACTATGAGTGATGTCCCGTTAAACTCCCATTGGAGGATTGCCAAGAGCTATAGAATGAGGGCTGGTCCATCTTAATGAAGAATACCATGTTGTATGGCTGCCATGTTTGCATGTAGTTCATTATTCCTGCTTAATAGCAGTACAGGCGTTTAACATCACGGATCTCGTATCCCATAAACTAAATTTCACCTCAATAGACATATTCAAATAGGAAAACATCCGTGTACTTAAATAAAAGTAAAACATGTGCAGGGCTGATCAGCCCTCACTAAGCAGTAAAGCCTTGGATAGGCTGTGCTAAGTGTACCTTGGGAGCAAAATGCCGTCTCAAAGTCATTTGCTGTGTCTAGGGCATTTCGCTCAATCCCGATTGCCCTTTATTATCCATTACATGTGTGGTCCCCTCATTGCTAGAACCATACCCCTCGTTCACGAAGACACCCGTCTGTAAAGTGTTCATCTGCTCTGGTGGGATTGTGGAACTGAGATGTGTATATATACACCCAGTAATGCTAAACCTAATAATGAGGAGCTAGGCATCCCCAAATAGGAAAATCCTTCAATCACTGATGAGCAATACCCTGTACAGAAGCCTTTCACATCATAAACTTTACAGGTCCCTTGTTGTTCAGCTTGCACATATTTATGCCATTCTTTGTAAGCAGTTTATGACCTATGGGCCTAACTTATATTGTGCCTGATCATTTAAAGGCCTTTTTGAAGTGGTAAACTGTTTCTAGACAATGGCACTTTGTTCTTGACCCCTGGATGATGTATGTGCCCTACTGTAATACACCAATGGCAAACTCCAGCTTCTCAATGCTGGGTATTCATGATTCTTTCTGTACAGATTAATTTATGCAGCATTTCAGTGTTGTTCACCCGGATTAGCTTTTGAAATATTGCCACTCTATGTGCAGCACCCTGACACTCTTAGTACATGTGTACACACTGTAAAAAAGTCTTAATAAATAATTTCACGTTAAGCCAGGACTCAATGAAGACACAATATTCCACATGTCTCACACAAAAAAGAATTATACCAATTCTTAATGCCCTTGACCAAGTTCCAAGTCACTCACAGAACCATGTAAATAAGTTCCATCTTGTCTGGTGTCAGTTTCTGCTACAGTGCTTCCAGAGGAGGGGAAATCTCAGCTAAGCAGAAAGTAAAAGGCGAAAACGCTGACTCCAGATTCCCTACTATTGAGCTAGAGACATGGCTGTCATCCGACCTGCCACTGAAATATAGCAAACCTCAGGCAAATATTACATTGACCAAATACAATGTAGGGTCGTTTCCTTCATAACCAAGGAGACCTATTTAAAATTCAAAATGGTTCCATGAGAATTGTAAGGTTCGCAAATTCTGCAGCAACCGCTCATCAACATTGTCTTTGAAGGCCAAGCACAGGTCTACCTTGGATAGAGTTGCGTTAAAAATGTCAAAAGCCAATTATCTGCGATAGAGACCAGATCAACTATCATCCCATGACAAGCCAGACAGAGACTAAGCACATTATCACAGATGTACAGAGTGCCTGCCATAGCTTTCTTAACCGGTATCTTTGTGTGTTTTACTTCACAGGGTCCTCCTCCCTGTTAAAGACTTCTTGAGGGACTGACACATGGTTCCCGCCTTAATACTTTCCTACAAGATCACTTCACTCATCAGCTAGAACACAATACAGCATTCAGAGACTGCTAGATCCTAGCAGGATCTACCTCCATGTTCATAACAATGTCTTCAGGGGTGGAGTTTCCTTAGTCAGTAGGTTTCATTACAATAGGCCTCGTGAATTCCGGGTTTTACTGCCCACAGCTGCAGGTGCAATAGTTAAATGTCTCTCCCGTCAGTAGTGTCTTTATCTTATTTGATGGTCTATCAAATATATCTGCCAACTCTCTTTATCCTATCATCAGAGTAACTTAGAATGCTGCTGCCTCTCGACACAGTCCTTCAACTTCTGTAACACCGCAAGTTAGAGCATAACCTGGCATGTTATTTCCAAAGTATGGCTCTTGCTAACCCATGATTCTTTGACGAGAGAAATACCCTCAGCTATAGACATGGAACATGAAGAACCTTCCACAAAGCATGAGAACACCGATGTAGAATTACTTCCAAGCTAACAGTGCCCATCACAGACTCTCCCAGGCATGTCTGAGCCCGAGGTGACGAGAAGAAGTCTTAATGGATAACGGATAGATCATCTATTTCCCTTGTGAATGAGGGCCTAAAGTAGGTCAGTGGTGAAGGTCCACACGCCTTACCTAGCTTTCCTGAAGCATCGTTGGCAATCTCTTTCTACTCCGCTTCCATAATACTGCACTATGGGCACGGTTCTGTGGTTGCGTATCCGTGGTACTCCCCAGGATCTTCTAGCTCTGTGTAGTTTCCCTTTCCCGATAAGCCAACCCATGCAAGCAGTTTGTTGCACATTTTCAGAGCAGACTCTCTGCAATCAATCAGCTACATTTGTTTGCAAATTCTCTCTCACCATTAAAAATGTCACTGCAAATTGAATACTGTCCCTCTTAAACAGGCTTCTGATTGATGTGCTGTAAACAGATCTTGCTTCTTGTATTTGTGTGTTTGCGACCTACAGCTCGTGGACCTCTGTGAGTGAAACTAAACATGATACAAGAACAAATGAAACATGCTCCTTATTTTGAATATACCGCATCAACCCTCCGCTTGCTTACATGAACAGCTTGAAAGGGACTCAGCATTTTAGATATGTTGCTTAGCTCTTAAAAGACAAATGATGAATGATATTTTAAGCAGAATATGCTCTAATCCTTCTTTGAAACTAACATTTGCAAATGTCAGCCAAAGGGTATCCTCTGCTGTTTTCCTCATCAGTTGTCAGTTCTTTTCACAGCCGAGACTATTAAGACTTTCTGAAATCCACCCTCTGACTTGTTGGGGGCGGATATAAAACAGGTGATGACTAATCAGAGAAATAAACGAGACCTAACATTTATGAAAATGATCCGAGGAAAGTACATTTTCTGAATGAGATTCATTGATGCGCCAACAAAGAGACACATCGATGTGGGAGGGAAGGAAAGGCAGTAATTTAATGTCAAAAGTAATTGTAAATTTAATTGCAAACTGATTTCGGCATAGCATTTACTGGGAATGCTTGTTAAAGCTTTGCAAATTGTTGACATTTGCAAGCACTGGCTGGACCTACGTAGGAAGACATGATTTTCAGGATGGTCAGACCAGGTATGGTTCAAACCTATTGTGGCTCTCACAGTGAAAGCAATGAATGGAGGCCTCCTGCTCCAATCAGACCTCTCTGTAGATCTATATGTAGGTTAGGTATTCTATTAACAGTGATGCGGCAGGGCAAGCAAGAGGCACAAATTGATGAGCATGGCCACAACTCCAGCTAGTAACAACACGCATTCGCAAAGCCAAAAGGACTCGCTCTTGCAACCTTTTGGCTTTGGCAATGTTTTTTTAGCTATGCTGCACAGCATCCACAATGCTGTGCAGCACCGCTAAAGTTAAAAAAAGAAGCCTTTGACACAACATCATTTTGTCAGCGCACGCATCACACGTGTGAGTGACTACAAAATTACACAAGTGCTTACTGATTCGAGTTGGATTGGTAACTAAAAATAAAAATGAAACGTGCAAAAGCATTTTTTTTTTAAAAAGGGGGGAGTGGCAGAAGCACAGGGGAGGGTGGAGAGAACAATGAAGCAACACATGGAATAATGGGGTGAAAGGCGAAGCAACACAAGGAGAGGTGGGGGAATGCTGTAGGAAGAAGGGAGGGACACAAAATAAACATTGAGGGAAGTATGAAGCAAAACATGGGAGGGTGGGGGAGAAAGGCAAAGCAGCACGGCGATAGGTAGGGGAATGGAGAAGCAACAAGGGATGGGACATGAAAGCTATATGGGGAGGGATGGAGGAGACAAGAAAACATAGGGGCAGGAGATAAGCCAAGAGTGAAGTCAACAAGGAATTGGGAGAAAGCAACAAGTGGGAGGAAGCAATGGGGCAAAGCATATGTTTGAGCGCAAGAGTGGGGGGGCGGGAGAAGAAATCGGGCAACAAGGAGTACAAGGGGAGAGACAGAGACGGCTTGAAACCACACTCACTGTAATGGAGTACTTCAAACAAATGAAAAAGTAGTGCTTGAAAAGCAAGGAGAGAAATATGTGATGCCAGCCAATCATAGAGATTGTAAACAGGTAATTCTCAATGGGAGTGACAAACACAAGCCTGACAGGCTGGGGCATCAGCAAGAAGCAGGCAAATGAGAGTGACACGAGTAGCCAGCCAATGCTAAGCAATGGGCCGGCTCCAAGTCCGTCTATTTTCTTCGTAAGCCACAATATACTTTGCAACAGACAGTGCATGTTCTCACTAGTAGGCTCAGCCTAAAAACGGGAAGATCTAAACAACAATATGCATGAAGAATATGTGTATATTTGTAAAGTACAACCCACAAAACAGCAAGAAATACTGCACATGTCCTCAGTGAACCTTTCAAAGGCCAGTAACCGAACCTGCGAAAGTTGTTGTCAACACAAATTATACCTAACAATGAATTGAAGAATGTGTGGAAACAGGAAACATAATAGAGTGAAAACTGAAGCATCTCTCCGCATTGTTTGGAGTCTAAACAAGCGTAGTCTTACAATGAACAAACACAAAAAGGCCTGATATTAAGCCCAACAATCCTTGGAAGCACTTACATTGTATTGCAAGGAAAACATATTAGCAGTCAATCATTCAAAACAAAAATCATGGCCCGTGGAGTTGCAGACGAAGACAGGCAAGCGCTAGTTCAAAAGGCCCATGTGGACCTTTGTGTGACTTTTTATTATGAGCAGGGAAAAGCCTTATACCCATCCAGCTCTGTGAAACTGGCCTAAGAAAAAAGAACTCATGAGGCTGAGATGTAGACTAATTCCTTTAAAAGCATATACATTTGGGCGCTTAAAAGGGTTCCAAACATAACTGTTGATTGTGCAGTTTTAGGCAGGAATCATTGCTGCATGTTGTCTGTATTTGCCCCTGTTTAAAAAGTTTAAGTTGCTACTGGTTGGAGCTGATATGTCGACACTTGGGCATAACACTATGTAACAATGCCATTACTGCGTGTCTGAGTGGACCTGACGCACAGCTTTCAGCTAGGTGCGTGACATTCCTCAGGGAAGCACTTAAGTTACTGAACTCGAGCCCCGTGGGCAGTTAAAAGTAGTAGCCTGCCTGCTTTACCTTAATCTTACCTTAATCGTAAATACTGCTGCCCAATGCGATACCACTATCCACTCCTTCTCACAGCATGCATCCCTGCTACTACAACCTGGCTAAGCCCAGCGGTGCCTAGGCACTGCCATCCCGCTACTATAACAAAAGTACTCTGTGGACCGAATGAGAATCCTCCTGGCTCTTCAAGCCAAATGAAATGGTTTTAGGGATGTTATCAACTGGTTTATGAATTGGCTGTGTCAGGACGGCTTGGATTAGAAAGCCAAAACCAATAGGCCACGTGATATATCGCAAAATGCCCTTTATTAACTAAATTTGCTTCAGAAGTTTTACGAACTTGCACAGTACTAGTCATTTATTGGGCTGCTAGAATCGGACTTCTCTAACCTGAAATGATTACACTATGCACTTTACTCATTGGCCTGTGGCTCCCTACGACTCTGATGGGATTCCCCAGTGCTCCTGTCACCTAACGAATCTATTAGGAGCATGCCACCAGTTGGTTTCTGTACTAGCTCCCAAAGCCTGAGAGACTGTACCATGTTGTTTAATAACTAGCCCCTAGCCTTTCCGCCACATCTTGCCCAGGTCTGGCGGGAACTAGTTGTGGCAAGCCTTTTTTACCAACAATTAAGCACTTTAGGAATTTGAGGGGAATCCTCCTGGCTCTTGAAGCCCAATGAAATTGCCTGTATATGTCACTCATAAGGTTATGATTCTGTTTATGCTGGCTGACAAAGAAAAGCATGAATTCGATTTGACTGGTCATCTGACAGCGCAACACACATGTCACAAACCGGGCCATCACTGGTCTCCTCATGTCCGATGAGATTGTTCCTCGCACTTCATTTACAGGCCTGCAGCCTATTTCTACATCTAAGCTAGGTTTAGTGGGGACACCCTCCAGCCTTACATTTCTGGCTATTGGGAATAACCTGTAGTAGGCCTTGCAGGATCTGACATTTACAACGTGAATTGCGATCTTGTTCTGAATCACCACCCATGTGATTTCAAAGCATAGCCTACCCTGACTTGAGGTCTTGTGGCTAGTAATGGCAGCCCTTAGCACAGTGAGCCAACAATAGGAATCCACGTACAAATGGTTTCACAGTGCTACCTACTAAACCTCCCAAATCTCTAATGTAGCAATCTTGCCAAATTGTTACTACTATTTCAAAGACGCATTGAAATCCCCACAGCGGTGCCTGATCAGGCATCGCCTCCATTTTGGGGATTACAATCCGCCCGCTGCCCTGATGAGCTCCTTCAGCCTGTCAGAGGTGGAGCGGATTCCCCCCACAGGCATTGGTGAGACCGCCTGTATCGTAATACGGCGGTCAGACAGATGCCTCAGATGTCGGGTGGATCGCCACCGACGAGCTGTCGGATGGCCTTTCCCCCGACATTGTAATGAGGCCCTAAATGTTTGAAATGTAACATATATTTGTGGGGGCCAGATTTAAAATTCCCACCCCAGAATGTGAGGTAGAAGGTGGTCATATTTTTTATTCCCACTCCAAACAAAACAATATCAGTTAAAGTGTTGGACTCTGAAAGGGTCAGTTTTACTATTCTGACTATAGTCTAAGCACATTGAGGAAAGTGATGGCCTCTGAGGGGAGTGAAATATACTATTCCCACTCCACGGTAAGCAATTTTGGGAAAAGCACTGGATGCTGAAAGGGTGGGTAAGGTCAGATTTACTCTCCCCATGCCAAACAAAACAACATTTGGAAAGAGTTGGACTCTGGAGGAGTGCAGTTTACTATTCTCACATCTGGCTAAGCAACATTGGGTAGAATATTGGACTCTGACTGGTGGGGGGCTGATTTATAATTCCAACTCCAAACTAATCAACATTAAAAACAAACAAAAACAATGGAAAGAAATGTACACAAACAGATGAAAATAAATATATATATGTAAGGCATTTATTACCTAATAAAGTTAACAAAATATCATTTAAAAATTAAACTTGCAAAAGTAAAATAAAAATCAAATACTTTAGATAAACCTATTTACATTTCCTACCTTTTCCTGGATTAACGTGGCTCTATTCTGAGCTCACTACACCACTGCAGACTCATTCAGAAATTACATGGCGTGCACGAGAAAAAGGTGCAGTTGCAGGGATTTGCTCTGGGTAGTAAATGCAGGGTGCAAACCAACATTAAGTGATCACAAATGTTGTGATTTGAAACAAAATCATTGAGAATGTAAATCTGATACAAACTTTCCCTTTCAAAATTAAATACTGGGACCTGATTCAGAAAAATAAACTTTTGAGCAAGTGTGCTCCCAAACTGCACTTCTGTTGTAACATACACTCTTTTGTTGTAGGCCCAGCACTACACGAGGCTAATCAGTGATACTGCAACCCCCTCCCATAGAAAATATTGGTGTTAGGGACTTACTACAAGACTGTAAAATACTACAAAAGTGTAAATGACCGCAAAAGTGGTTTGTGAACAGCACTTTGTAGTAAGTTTCGAAATCCTACTGTAGTGCCACAAAACTTACTACAAAGTGCAGTTTGCAAATCAGGCCCTAAAAGTGAAACTCTCTCACTAGTTCGGTGCCTTCCTCTTTATTCTAGAACAGCACCGATTTCAGGGCTTTGCAGTTAAGTAGACTAAGTTAAGTCCAATTAAGACAGTTAAGTCCAATAAAAGAGCTGTTCATGGACCTTCTCCAACCCAATAGCCTTTATTGCATACCTTTGGGGATGTGTAATTATATACAAAAGTAAAATTATTGCTAACTTGCAGCTAAGAACCAAAGATTCCATAGAGGTCCATGAGAGATGGTTCCTAACTGACATCCTGCAGGTTGGGGCGCGAGCGCTTCAGGACTCCATTGATAAAACGGAATCTGTAGAGGCTTTGCCGAATGTGACGACTGAGTGACTGCTACTGCTATATCTGATGATCAGTGGCATCGACAGCTAGTGCCAGCTAGCTGACATGAGTCAATACCATGCAGGGTTCCATAAGTCCACAGCACTGTGGCATTTCATAGCCTCCACTGAATTCCAAAAGCAGCTGCTGCAATCATCACTCAATGTGGCACCACACTTTAGCTAGAATGACATTCATCACCATTTTGTGCTTTCGTCCAAGGCCTTTTATTTAGCCTCTGCCACAAAGAACACTCAGTACATCCAGAGTGAAAACCAAAACACATAAATATTTCAGGAACTAAAAATAGCAAGAATGGCGTAATTTCATTTCAGCACAGAGCACAGTCGTGGTGAGCACACTGGCAGTGAGAAGCCTGGCCTGAGCTGTACTCCCACACTTTGGAAATAATATGAGATTGCATAATATGGGGCAATCAGCTTTCTGGCTCAGAATCTGCACAAATAAAGCGGCCACCGAGCTGCTTTTACAGCGTCGTACACATCAATTCTCTCCAGAAATGTCATAAAAGTGAAAATCACCCTCTATTGCCACTTGTCAATATAGGAAGTAACAGTAACTTATGTTTTTTAAAGTGCAACACTAAAACATATCTGAACTAAGACAATTATGATAGTCAGTGTTGTTTTTAGTCCTTTTTTGGGCCATTAAATACAAGAAGCATTTGCAATTCAATAGGTCTCACATTTACGTGAGTTTAAGCTATTGGCATTGTAAATGACAATGCTTTTGTTTATGTTTCAAAAACATAAATAAAAGGCATTGTCATTTACAATGCCAATAGCTCAAAATCGCATAAATTCTAGACCTGTTGCATTGCAAATGCATGTTTTTCTGGTGAAAACATGTATTCTTGGTTGGCAATAAATAAATACATAAGTTCCCAAACTGATCCTCACAAGGTTTCACCATACCGTGAAAAAAAACATACTTGCTGTGCCCAAAATATTACCGCAGTTAAATTCGGCACAGTAAATGGCATGTTAAGAGTTTACGGTGGACCAGCATTTACAAGTAAGAAGACCCTTGTTGCAACTTTAACAGCCATCCTTCCTCCCAGACCCGATACTTAAGTAGCTATTTACTTACACTGATTAATAGCCCATTTTACTGTAGCATTGCTTTATCTGCTGTGTAGTAAAAGTTTCATGTAAGGGGTGGAGCTTAAAATGTGCATATTTACTTTAATGTTTTGGGGAGAGGCACGCACATGTGATGAATGGCTTCTAACGCTACCCGTATGACTAACGCCGTAAGTAGATTGCACAGTCACTGTGCCGATTATCAGTGTTCACTATTCTGCACTTGCGTGATGTCGTCCCCAGCATTTCTAACAAGAAAGACTCCTGAAACCAGAGTGGGGAACCGGCTCTTACTCGGCGAGGAAGGGAAGTGAGTGCGCGCTTCACATGCCAGGAACATATGTAAACAGCAGCAGAGTTGTCTAACTGCAGAGATACCCTGTAAACAAAGGAAAGTTAATCTCGTCCCTAATGAAAAATACATCAAACAGTGACGCTTCTTTGTGACACCTGAGCCCTGCTTGGAACAAACAATACGTGGAAAGAATACTTTATTTTTTTGTAAACTTTAAAAAGTTGTCAAAACAAACAATGAGTGCCAATTATGCGCAGATGTTTTCGGTAGGGCTCATTAATAAAAACATTGGTAAACATTGAGGCTGATGTGTTTCATACCTAGGACTATGCAAAACTCACGAAGTAGGGCTGACACTTGTTTTGCTCAAAACACAAACAAGGCGAGGCTAAAGTGCTCGGAGGAGGTTTTGTAAGCAGGCTTGGCGGTCGGTCTTCCCTATTTGTTAAAGAGATATTCCTTTTAGCCAAAAATGGTGTAGATCTCGCTATGTTAATTCGTCCCCTTCTGAACGTTCGCCCCACTTCGCGAGCCGATCCATAGGAAAGCAGAAATCTCTTGTTTTACCACCCCATTAGGTGTTAAAAAATAGTAAATGTTTTATAAGATCAAGCAAGTTAGATAACACAATGTCCCTGCCCCGTCCCCACGGACACACGCTGGCTGGAGACAAAAGGCAGCTGGATTGTGTGTGACCCTCAACACATCCGAGTCATGCAGCGGAAGCAGCTTTGAGCGCCTCTGAAAGCAGATACTTGAGCTTGTGGGTTTGCAAATAAAACAAAATAGTGCTCACCCTGTAGACAAAGCATGCAGTGTAACGAGCTAAGTAAAAGATCCAGTCCTGATTGGCCGGTCACAAAAGGAGACAGAGCGGTAACAAGGCGAGACTAAGAAGCCTCATATTGAATCGGAAGCCAGCATTTACCATGGGCAATGACACCAGCCAATAAAAAATATGGGCGGGGCTTCCACACCACTTCTAAAACATACTCTACTACAGCATGCCTCGCAGAGCGAGCAGCACATGCGCTGCAACGCTAGGCTCGACCTAAAAAACTACACAAAAGTTCCTTCATTGATATGCATTTCTGAAAATATAATTCATAATTTTTTGTATTTAGGAGTACATATTAATCTACTGGAAATTCAGCATGGATATGTGTTACGCTTATTGATGCTCTTCTTTAACATCCTCTTGACCATGTGCAGCACTAATAACTTGTTCTTGTGTAGCGCTTCGTATGACATTTCAGACATTTCCAAGCACAGAAACTGACAAATGTTACCATTACCCAATTTCAGATCATTAATTTACAGACTTCGGAATGATGGAAGGTTTTTTGCACCTTGCTGACATTCAGACTCATAATGACCTCCTGACAGTTGTATCTTGATGGCGGTAATTAGTTAGTAAAGTAAAGGCCTCATATTTGATTCATAGTGCCCTTCAGCGGACTCCTTTATATCTACATCTGAGAGGCAGTTCCCTTGTGAGTATGGGTTCGAGCAGGATTTGACCAACAGGAGATTTATAAACTCCAAACAGGCAAGGGGTCACCTGGTGAATCCACCAAAACTGAGTTTGCTATGTGTACTGAGGAGTTGACACACAGCCATCCGGCGTGTGGTGAAGCCTGGTCAGCGGGCTGATGTCCAGTACAAATGCATGGTCATTACCTTCAATGCTAGTCTCCTAATCCTTTGCCAGTGGTCGCAGGGTCCACCGTAGAGTCGGTCAGACATGCTGCCTTTCTTACTTTAATAGGTTCAAAACAGATGGTTTAGATAGGAATCCACTCTATCCACATCAGTATCAATTGATTAAGGTGGAGTTTCCAGGATGCTATTGCACTGCCGATGGGGAAGACATTGCATTCCAAACAGGACTTCTGAGCCCATTTTTACGAAAGTTTCACCTAACGCAGCACAACACCCAAAGTTGCTGCGCTGAGTTGCATGACAGGGAGAGACAGGGAGAGAGAAAGAAAGCGCCGTATCTACAGCGATCTGACACTCTCCCGCTCTCTCCCTAGCGCTGGCACAGAATCATGCTGCCTAGCGCCTACGCACACACACCTTCACGCCACAGTGCAAGGATGTGTGCGTGATGTCTAGTATTGGATTTGTACTGAAAGGGCACCATTGTAGTAAAAAATACTATGCCTTGACAAACTTTAAAACGTTTTTCACTTTGTATGTGTGCTGTACAGTGCAGAACACATGCAAATGGAAAACTTAGGAGGAACAAAAGCAAACAAAAGCATTTCTCCTTTTAAAGCCTGCCTTAAAGTGGCTTTATTTTATGGGGCAAAATTCAGTCTACTATTGTTATTAGTACTACTGTTAGTATATACTATTGTTTGCATCAAAAGGCATGGGTGGTCGCATGGGAACACCCATGGAACGGCCGCTTGACGCAGAGTAACTCTCCAGTTTTACACAGGAAAGTAAATTTAAAAAAAACATTTTATGCTGGTTTGCCTCACTTTTGTGAACCCAACACAAAATGTCTGTAAATCTAGCTTTATATTTGCCACATAATCCAGCTGCCTCCTTCAGTTCCACATATTTGTGTCACGATGGGAGCTCCATGAAGTCACTGATTCGCAGCCCTTCAGGGCAGGTTTGATCTACTGAGGTCAAGCACTCTGACTGCAGGCCACCTGGTGGCAACTCTGTGAACTGCACTGAAATCAGCTTATTTCTTTCTATCGCCTATTATGTGAACCACTTCCATCACTGTCAAGTATCCCCTACAGCAGATGAAGAAGGAAAGGTGAGCCCTGCGGCAGAGGATCAAATAGAGGGGGTACAACATGACCAGGCAGACACAACGCCAGGAAACGTTAGTCCTCTGTCATGGAATGCAAACCCCCATGTCTACTCGCTCTGTGAATGGCCCCACTTTAATCGGGCATAACAAGAAGCCTTGCCACCCATAAGCCAAATACTGGGCAACGTTACTCGAGAAATGCCATTAACATGGCATATGTTTACTATTCCATATAATTTCACATATATGTTGGAAATGAAAGGATAACTGGAGACATAAAGGTAACATAGATTCTGCCAAAAAATAAATACAAAAAAATAAAAAGTATGCTTTCCGTACATAAAAGCATATCGATTCAATGATATCGTGCAGCCAGTTTTGGAAAATCTGTGCACCCAAGTATTTTCGGGTATACATGTTTTGCTTTGGCATAAAAAATACGTCATCTCACTTTATTTTGCAACGTGATGACTTGTGCATGGGTGCAGCATACACACCCCTCCTTGGAGCAGAATGATCCCATGAGGAGGTGTTATCTTTCAGTGCCAGAAACTAGGAAAACATATTTTGACTGACTGCTTTAATCATTCATTTCCTATGTTCTTCATCTATTGTGTGAGCAGCAGGTTCTAATAATCCCGAGTACATGGTTTACACACGTTAACAAGTAATACTTTGTAAGTACAAACAGTAGTGGAGAGAACATGAGTTCAAAGAAACACTTGATGAATCCAGTAGAGTGTATCATTGTTTCACACCGTACTGACTACGTGGCGTACACGCCTCACAGGTCCTTATCTTGAAGGGGTACTTACCCGTTTAAAGCATTCAGAGTGTTTATACTCACTTTTCCCGTACAGCCGGGACGGAATTACAACCGGCGGAGAGATTAACTGTTCTTTCCCTGTTAGCCTGATAGCCCTGAAGAAGTCGTGGGTTCACACCCTGACGAAACACGTGTTGGCTGGGCAACGGATCCATATTAAAACAAGAAAGATACACTCTACTGGATTCATCAAGTGTTTCTTTGAACTCATGTTCTCTCCACTACTGTTTGTACTTACAAAGTATTACTTGTTAACGTGTGCATAGGCATCCCATGTTCAATTGTTATAGACCTTGGTCTACTTAGGGGGTTTAGGGTTTGGTTTTTTCCCCCGTCCTTTTGGCACCGTTGGATTGTTCGCCTTTACACTCCTACGCACACACCAGTGGGCGCCATCGCATACCGCAACTCTTAAAACCCCACTCTAGTATTTATACATGGTTTACACGTTGTTGAAGTGGCGGCTCCCCTCAGCTAATAAAGATGTAATAAACCTTTAGTCAAGAGCACCAGACAGTGTAAATCTCCCTTCGCCAGCAGCAAGATCACTCGCTCTGGTAGAATCCACACGCCAACTACATCCTAATGACACGTGCCAGTATTGCATGGCAAACATGCTAAGCCCCCAGTACCGCGCACGTCTAGAGCTCAGGCACATAATGCCAGCACAGACTCAAGTCTGCAGCTTGAATTGTTGTCCTTGTCATATTTGCATCCCAGTCATAGAAGACAAAGCTAAAATGTGCAATTAATTTATAATACTGCTTTTGTGTCATACAAAGGATATAGAATGTGATGTGGTAGAATCGCTGGCATTCTCATATTACAAGTGCCACCGAATCAATTAATTAAAAATAAGCAGCGTGAACTCCCACTTGAAATGCACTGTGCAAACTCTTTTCCTTTATGTGCTGTATTAATGTCTTGCGGCTATGCATTTTTAGAGAAATTCTGCAGAATATACATTTCCCACACACTTAATAGCACTTCAAAGGGTAGTTATAGAAGATCAAACGCTCATATCCACACCTGTCTATTACTTGATAAAAGAAAACCATCAAAGTGTGTTACAGTTTCCATTAAACTACTTTGCAGTAACACCCCCTTCCACCCTCCCACTGGTCTACAGGCAACCAGACATAATAGCATTGCGTAATGGCTGTTAGCAGGCAATCTTTGTATGCAAGAGCATTAGCTTTCCATGAACGGTTCAAAACACGATAGATGAATTTGATAGGCCAGCCATCTTGGGCCATTTATCATCCGTCTCCATGTTGGAGATCGTGCTTGGTCCTCTAGAACTCATGCGTCTTCCGCACGTGTATCATCCAAGAAGAGAAGCAGACAATAACTAGCTGAAGCTCCTAAAAATATCCTACCCTGCTTAAGAACAGAACAGCACCTTCACTGAAGCCGCGGTGCAATCCATCAACATCTTCTACAATGGGGTCCACCCTGATGGAATACCCATCTCAACAGACTTCAGTGCCTCTAAAGCCATGCTGCTTGAGCAATTCTGATTCTTGAAAAACATGACTGCATTACACCAGCTTTGAAGAGTCTGCCATGGATGCCTACCACTGTGGGCATCAACTCCAATCACAACTGAGCACGGACCCAAAACACCTTCAACCCAGCAGATGCCTAGCCCGATCCTCTATACCATTAATATTTCAAGGCACTCACTCTTTGCTGGTCTACTTAATCCCTGCTATGGATTATCTCCATCCCGCCTCACCACAATTTGAGAACTCTTACAAATTCTGAAAGGCACTAATGAGCGTACTTGTAGGAAGATCTTCCAGTATTAATGCCGTCCTTCACACTTGTTTTCTTGCCTTTGCTTGCGTGTCCTAGTCTCTTAGGTTTCGCAATAAGCATCATGAAGCTCTCTTTAAAAGCTTTTAAGACTATGCCAGAGTATTCATGGCAAACACAATTCACTTAGCCAAGAAGGAATATATTATGGGTTGACAATACTCCTTAGCGCAGTTTTGCACGTCTTTCCAACCTGGAAGGAGGGCAAGGCTAAAAAGTGGAGCTCACTGCCAGAGAGGAAAAAGAGAGGCTCTTTGGTGTCACGGTGTGGTCATCCTCCCTCACGTATCAGATTACCTCACAGTGATTGGGTACTGGGGTGAAAGTGGGTTACGACGCTGCATAACAATCTTTCTGGTATACATAGCAGCTTCTAGTGCCAAGTTTGTCGAGGCCTCTTGTAAGACAGCCCTCTACTAGCTCCCCTTGAACACTCTCTGGGGTGGATACGTGGCGGGCACTTGGGCTCGGATCTCACTCTTCCTTCCTTCATAGGGCACAGGTATAGTCACAGATTGTCTCTGTGCTGCCTAAACTGCAACAAGCGAACCATCTTCAGGGTCACGTGGCATCTTCCCTTTAGACAACCCTAGTCATATACGCCTTGTCCCCAGGAGCCACTAAGACCTCAGTTATGCAGGTCTCTGCTCTTTCCTTGACCTAATCATTCATTCATTGGCCAAAGGAATACTGTTGATAAGATAAAATGACATGGTTTTAGAGTCATTGGACCTATAAGGGCAAGGGGTAAAGGAAAATCAAAGAGTACAAATAAGGACTGACTATGAACAGAACACAGATGAGAGAAAGAACCGAATTGTAGTTTTTAGCAGGGCAAAGAGAGGGATTCAGAAAGAAAGTAGTGGAGATGTCTGTAGTATTCTGAGCTCACAATCAACAATGAAAGACCTGTGCACAAGCATGTTCTCTCTCAGGAACAGAACCCGTAAACAATAAGAAGAGGTGTGTATAGTGACATTTTAAGGGTATTTGGGGCTCCAGGCAAACCATAATGGGGGGCTTTCTGTTTGGAAGAACTTTAAATGTATTACAAATTCTCAACTAATTTAAGCCCTCATCATGCCAAGCAATATGCACGGGAAACTTTCAGAAACAGCTGCAGACAAAAACAAGCTCAAGAGGTCAATCTTACAGACAAATAGCAGAAAAATAAACCCTCAACATGCATTAATAAAGCCATTTCTTTTTACACTTGGGTCTAGATTGTCTGTCTTGCAGAAGCAATGCTTGACATGGAATTCAATGTATGAATGGTCTGTTCATCCCCTTGTAGGAAAGGTCTAATAAGGTTGGCTTAGTAGACAACTATTGGATAATATTAAAATAAGACATATGCATATAGCACTTGAAATTGTAGGTTTAGTTGCCAAACATCTGTAATCACAGCTGTCATTATCGCTGCAACGAGGAAAATCAATGCAAAGCGCCAAGGGTTTTCAGGATTCCTTTGGGTGAAATCTGATAATTCTTTCCTTCATTCTCTTCCTCTGCCTTCCTTGTCCTTCCTTTCCTCTTTCTATGCGCGCTCTTCTCTTGATTGACAGCGACCTTCGGTTTTGCTGAGTTAGATAACTGGGAGGGGCAGGGACAAGAGAATGACAGAGAGGTCAAGAGAGAGACACTGCAAGAGAGGTGAAGTAGAGGGAGAAGAAAGGTATAGATGAGCTAGAGAGGCAAGTGAAGTAGGGAAAGGAAAAGGTGAGAAAGCCAGAGAGGACGATATAGAGAGGTAGAAAGAGGAAGAATTAGGTCCTTAAAGAGTGGTGATAGAAAGAAAGGTAAGGTTCGAGTGTGAGATATAGAGCTAGAAACAATGAGAAGGAAGTGTAGGGAGGAGGAAAGGAGTAAACTGAGAGATTCAGTACAACAGGAGGTAAGGGATGAAAAGAGGTGGTAAAGAGAGGTGTAAGCTAGAGAGAGTGGTAAATTAGAAAGGGGCAAAATCAGAAGTGAGGAACAGAAAAAAAATTCAGTTAAATAAAAGAGAGTCAGTGAGATCACTAGAGAGGGGTGAAGGCTAGAAAGGCAGAGGAGGTGTAATAGGAGAGGAGGTGAAGTACGGAGACGGAGGTAAGGTAGAGAAAGACAGAAGAGGTTGATACCGCGGTAAAGAGAGAGAGTGGTGGTGTAGAGAGAGGACGAGGGAGAGAGGTAGAGAGATGTATAGAAAGAAACAGGAGCAAAGGAGCTAGGTTGTGAGAGAGACCTAAGGGTAGAGAGAAGACCTTTCAAGGGAGATGGAGGCAGACACAGAGAGGTTGGGAGAGACGAGGCTCAGAGTGTAAATGTATGGAGGAGAGTGAGAGGTGGAGAGGGAAGAGGCACAGAAAGATGGAGATAACTAGTGAAGTTACATAAAGAGAGATGGGGTTGAGAGAGATGTGAAGAAGGTGGAAAAGAGATCCAGGGAGATGAGATGGAAAGAGCACTGAGGTGCTAAGAGAGCGGTGAGGTGGACAGACTTGAGGTAGTGAAAGCAGGTAACAGCTGTAGTGATTAAGTAGAGAGCATGGAGAATGGTAGCTTAAAAGGTGAGTTCCTGAGAAACAGGCAGAGACAATCCACTGAAAGGGAGATGAAGTACAAAGGTGTGTAGTAAAGAGAGTAGAAATACAGATATAGAGAACAGGAACCGAAATGTAGAGCTGGGTAGAGATGTGTGTAGAGAGAGGGGTGAGGTAGAAGAGGTAAAGGAAGGACTGAGAAAGGCATGAGGCAGAAAGATTGAAGAGGTAAAAAAGGGTGGCAGTATTACTTAGAGAGAGGTGGAGATGGAAAAGTGAGGCAGAGAGAAGGGCATGGATTTAGTGACATGTGAGGTAGAGGGGGACCAGATACAACATGGGAGAGAGATAGAGCGAAAGAGATAAAGTACAGAAAGCTGAAGAAGAAAGGGGATGGTGGAGAGAGGCAAGTAGACAGTGATGTAGTCAAAGAAGTAAGGAGAGAGGTAAGAGGTAAGAGGGGCAAGCAAGGTAGGGAGAGGTGATAGAGCGAATTATATGCAAGTAAGAAAGAGAGGTGAATAGGTGAAATGAGCTAAGATGGTGATGAGCAAAAAAAACCAAAGTTAGTGGTACACAGGGAAAGGAAGAAAGGCTGGAATAAATAAAGAGCTAGGGAAGAAGAGTCTCTTTGGACTATTCCAATCACTTTACCAGGGGCCGCTCTGTAGAAGGGGCCCTGAGCAACTGACCACTTTGACGATGACATAAAACAGCTCTGATTGTGTAAGGAGAAGCCAGTTGACCCTTTAAAGTTTTGGTCTTTTCTTCCTTCCTGGCCAAGCTGGCCAGGCAAGTGGTGGATAGGAGACAATTTTTAGGATGGGAGGAGTACTCTGGCATGCAACTTCTTTTGATGTTCAGCTACACAGACTGTGAGAAAATGCATAGAGAACAGGAAAACGCTGAGTAAAATGAGTCCTTGGATTCAGAACACGTGAGAGATGAGCTCAAGAACCTTGGCGACAACAGAAATAAATCAGGAGGGAAAATATACAGAGACCCTTTAAGTAGAGGTTTTCACAGGTTAAACGGAACGCAGTAATGCATCACGGCCGTGGTCATGGCTGGACAACATAGGTGAAGAGGTTGAAAGATACAGAGGAACCATACAAGTTAAACCAGCTTTTATTCACTACATTGGTGATTACCGCCCCAGGTCAAGGAACCCTTCAGGCTAGTGAGGTGTGGATGGGAGCAATGATGGGTGCCAATTCTTTCTTTAAATTGGAGTAGTGGGACCTTGATGGTATAAATTAGTGGTTCTTAACCTGTGATCCGGGGACCCCTGGAGGTCTACAAAGCTTTCTCAGGGGGTCCGTGACTGCTTAGAAAATGTACTAATATTAACAGATTAATCAAGTGTAAATAAATAAATAATCAAATCTAAAATCTAAAATGAATGAGAAGAAATTTGAAATTGGAGGCTAAAAATTCAGTTAGTATCCTCAGATCAATTTGTAGGAACAGTGCAAATGCATCAGATAGAATATAGTATAGATGGTGAGTGACTGCAATTACACTTAAAAAAGCACAACCCTTCCCATTAAAAGTTTGAGTTTTTTTATTTGTTTTATCATTAAATAAAAGTTGTACTTATTTGTGTATCTGTTTGATGAATGCTTGTTTCTGTATTTTTGTGTATTGTTTTTTTCTGTTCAAATAATTGAAAATGCTTGGGGAGGGTCCCTGCCTTCCAATAGTGGTGTTCCCGGGATTCCAAAATTGATTCAGTAGGGGCCTCAAGCTTGAGTAATAAGTGGGGGTCCACAGAAGTCAAAAAGGTAAGAACCGCTGGTGAAATTGATAAGCAAGGGGCAAAATGGATCTAATCTTCCCTCCATCCCCTCTACCTATGGCCTACTCAGCCCTCCCTCTGTACGACGTCTAACGTTCAATTCAACGTGATAAAAAGATAACCGTACTAATGTACATTACAAATAAATGGGGGATTATGTACAATAGAATTGGGGGAGCGTGTCGTTAGCCTCATGGGCTTAACGACACTCTCCGCCACTTCGGAAACGCAAGGCTGCACCATATTTACAAGAATGTGGTGCAGCATTGCGTTTCCCCCTGCGATGGCGTTAAGCTTAACAACGTAGCGCCAACGCAGGCACCCTTGCACCAGAGTGAAAGGGTGTCTGTGTGCAGGGAAGGATTGGTTATCTGTAGGAAGGTGTCCCTTCCTGCACATAAACAATCCTAGAAATGCCATTTTGTAACTTTCATGTGTGCTGCTTCATGCAGCACAATGAAAGTTACAAAATTGATTTTTTTTAAAAGGTTTGTTTATGTACAGGAAGGGGCACCTTCCTGTACATAAACAAACCATAGCATTTTGATTTTTCTATGTGTGCTGCACAAGGCAGCACACAAGGAAAAAGCAAAAACAAGGAGAAATAATGCATTTCGCCTCGTTTTGCCATCTTAAGACCAGGTTTTCCCTGGTCTTAATTTTGGCGCTGCTTCCTATGTACGCCACCCTTGTACATAGGAGGCAGCATCAAATGCAATGGGTGTTGCAGTAGAACACCCACCACATCACCCACAGCACGCCCCTTTCATGCTAAACATAACGTGAAAGCGTGCCCTATTGTACAAGGCAGCGTTAAGCCACATTTAGTGGCTTAATGCTGCCTTGTACATAAGGCAAGGCCTCTATCGCCACGGAAACGTCACAATAAATGACATTCCCATGGCGATAGGGGCATGTACATATGCCCCATGGTTCTCTTGGTGATCAGATTACACTTAAATATATTTTACAATTGTTTTTCAGAAATGTTAATAATAATTTTATCAACAAAGCCAGTTCTACTAATGTGGAGTATTGCCGCGTGTGCAGTATCACACGCACTCATACATCGTTGGAATAGACTCGATAGAAGCAGTGACCTAGAGCATTTTGATTTTCTAAGATCCACATGGCAACCCCTTCGGCCATGTACTGATCCCAGCCTTTGCATGTCGGTTGAAATCTTCCAGGCCAGCAGTCTGTAATGACCCTGTCTGCTCCTCTGCAGCACAAGTCTCCTCTACCCGTACCTCTCAACTCTCTTTCTTCTGCCTATTCTATATGGACTCTCATCTCTGGGCCCATCCAGGTAAGAACTTCATGAAATATCAAGGTCTTATTGCATATGTGGCTATGCATCCAATTGTGTGGATTATAATGATTCACACTGTACTCATTCATGCTCAGTTAAGAATGAGTTTTGCCAAGAAAAGGCAACCTTAAGGAATCTCTGCACTCCAGTGCTTAAGTACAAATGGGGACTGACAGAGATAGATGTTTGCTGAGGATGTCAGAAGGCACTGGTTCTGTCTGTCACATGATGCGGTTTTGTGGCTGTGTTTCTGGCTTCTGGAAGGAGGCATTTGTGTGTTTAATCCTTTTATACTTGACAGGCGAATTAAGGGATCTCTTTGACAGTCCTTCACTGGGGGAAGCGTCGAGTTTGCACAAACGCTCATTTGTTTTTCGTGCATTGGTCGCTGCTAAAAGACTGTGCACAATGTCTTTGAAAAAACAGACATAAACCAAAAGCAGAAATGTGGCTGAATAGCCTAACAAGGCTAGTCAGTGTGGCAAAATCCTTCCCTAGACATAAAGGAAAGCTAGACAAATGCAAGGCTGTCTGGCGTCATTTCAGTTGATATTATAATTAGTGCCAACCCATCATTAATGATAGAGCTTATATATTTGTGTCTTTGTTTTTATTTGTCTATTTTTGGGTGTGTGAGCAATGCAAGGGGCTTGTTTTAGGATGAATATATGCTATTGCTATTTCAATCAATCAATCAATCAGAACATTTGTAAAGCGCACTACTACTTTGATTATTTCAAATTCGTATGACAAATTAATTTGATTGAAATCTCGATTGGTTTCCTCAGCATAACTATTGGCATATTGTACTTTTTCCATCTAAATACATTATTTGAAAAAATATTTGAGCTAAACTAACACTGAAGTAAATTTAGAAATGAGAAAAGGAGAGTATACCGAAGAAGCTCCACAACAGCAGGAAAGGGGATTTGTTTCTACACCACAAAAAGGATTTATCTTTTTGTTACACAAATAAACGTAGATGCTATGTTCTAGCAAAAGATCCAGGCACCTTTTGTCCCAGACTTTGAGGAATTCATGAAAGAAAATATATTTTATTACTAACATGAGTATGTCCCTGTCAAATTAGAGCTCTGATCCTTGAAAAGTGAGCAAGGAAAGCTAAGGCACATAATTAGCACCTTTGTACGGGCAGTGATAGATATAATTAGAGTCACTTGTGCTTTATATAGTGTTGTGTTTCACATTGTCCTTCGGCCGTTTCTAAGCGCTATAAATAACATGTGTTTTCTCCGGGCCGCAACTGCTACGAAGAGGCTGCCACAGGGCACACGTACACAGCGTCGCTGAGACTTCCTTGAACTTCGGGTGCACGATCACCAGGCACTCCACACGAAGGTCTCAGGCTGCACGATGAAAACTCACAAAGTGTTACTGAGACTCACTCTAACTCTGGGTGCACGATAATGAGGCAATACTCAAGAAGGGTTCACGCTGCACAAAGCACACGCACACCGCGTCGATGAGACTCACTTGGATTCCAGTTGCACGATAACAAGGCAATCCTCACGAAGGTCTCACGCTGCACAAAGTACACGCACACAGCGCCGTGAGACTCACTTGGATTCCGGTGCACACAATAACTGGACAATCCTCATAAAAGATTCAGGCTGCAACAAGCACGTGCCCACAGTGCCGCTGAGACTCTTCAGGAGTTACTTCAGGACACAGCACAGCAAAGTCCTTTCAAGCAGGGACACACACACACAGCAAAGTCCCTTCAGCCTTTCCTTGGTTAAAACAGCAAACTGCAGGCCAGCCCCAGAACACACAGCAAGGGTCAGTCCTTTCCTTCAGTCTATTCAGTTGTTTCTTCCTTGGCAAAGGCTCCTCTTGACCACAAAGTAGCTCCAGACCTGTTCAATCTTGATCAAGCCATTCTCCAACATTCAGGGGCTTCAGCTCTCATAGTTATACCCCTCAAAGGCTTTGAAGTCTTTGTGTTCAGGGGTCACTGACCCCTGTTCAAACCAGTTCTTGGTGTCTCCCTGCCAGTGACACCTTATTCCTTTGATTAGTGGGGGTCTGGATTCTCAATCACTCAGCAGGAGATGGGACAATTGTTTTATAGCAGCAACCCAGGCCTCTTCACCTCTAGGGGCTACTCCTCACCCAACACTCCAGATGCAGGTCAGCCTGTTGCTGTCTCACCTCCTCCCCTGGGTCAAGACATTCCACAGATCCTATCGCTTACAAAATCCAGCCACTTCTAAAAGAGTGGCTTATAAACACACAATGCAAAAACCACCTTCATAGGAAGATGTGTTATTACAGTGCGAGTTCAGGCATACTAAACTTCACCTTTCCATCTTAAGCCTTTAGAAAGATAGGCTGGAAAACATATTAAACAGCCTTCCCATTCTATCCTACAGGCAAGATGGCCTTTCCACAGTGAAAAATGAAATGGAGATTATTTCACTGTCAGGACATGGCACACACCTTAGTACATGTCCTACCTTTCACATGCACTGCACCCTGCCCAGGGGGTACCCTAGACCTACCAAAGGGGTGTCTGATGTGCATAGAAAGGGAAGGGTAAGGTCTGGCAAGTGAGTGCACTTGTCAGAACAACATGGCAGTTTAACAAACTGCATGCAGGCACTGCAATGGCAGGACTGGGTTCCCTTTTTAAGGCTGCTTGTGTGGGTGGCACAATTAGTGCTGCAGGCCCACCAGTAGCATTTGCATTACCAGCCCTGGCACACATGGTGCACTTTACTAGGGACTTTACTAGCAAGGCAAACATACCAATCATGGAAACCAATTACCATTACACTTTATACAGGGAACACTTGCACTTTGAGACTGTTTAACAGTGGCAAATTGTCCAAAGCATCTAAGTTGGCAACACAAAATCTATCACAGCACCAGAAATAGAGGAGGTAGAGGCAAAACGTCAGGGGTAATCATGCCAAGAAATGCCCGGTCTAACACGTGTCCCCTCCAGCCGAAAAGTGGGGGGAACTATTCACCCTCATTGGAGTTCTCATAACTAAGGCGGAAAAATCTGGACAGACCATCAGCAATGGTGTGTTCTGTTCCAGGCCGGTGTTCCACCGTGAAATCCATTCCCTGCAGGGAGATGGACCACCTCAACAGTTTTGGTTTCTCACCCCTCATCTGCATCAACCATCTGAGGGGCCTGTGGTCTGTCTGAACCAGGAAGTGAGTCCCAAACAAGTAAGACGTCAACTTCTTCAGTGCCCAGACCACAGCAAAAGCTTCCCTCTCAATTGCACTCCGCCTCTGTTTCCTGGGAAGTAGCCTCCTGCTAATGAAAGCTACGGGTTGGTCCAAGCCCTCGTCTTTCAATTGTGAGATCACGGCTCCCACACCATGCTCTGAAGCATCTGTCTGCACCACAAACTCTTTGGAGAAATCAGGCGCCTTGAGCATGGGCGCCGTGCACATGGCAGTCTTCAGGGCATCAAAAGCGGTCTGGCAGGCATCAGTCCAGATCACCTTCTTGGGCTGTTTCTTTGACGTCAGTTCTGTCAAGGAGGCAACAATGGTGCCATACCCCTTCTCGAACCGTCTGTAATACCCAGTGAGTCCTAGAAAGGCCCTCACTCCTGTCTGGGTCTTGGGGTGTTCCCAAGCCAGAATGGTATCAATCTTTGCCTGTAGTGGCACCACCCGGCCACTCCCTACCTGGTGTTCTAGGTAAACCACAGAACCCTGCCCTATCTGGCACTTACTCGCCTTGATAGTCAGGCCTGCCCTCTGCAAGGCCTTCAACACTTCACAGAGGTGTTGCAAATGTTCCTCCCAACTGGAGCTGAACACAGCAATGTTGTCCAGGTAGGCGGCATTAAATTCTTCTAGCCCACTCAACACCTGGTTAACCAGTCTCTGGAAGTTGGCAGGGGCGGTCTTCAACCCAAAGGGCATAACTCTGAACTGGTAGTGCCCCTCCGACGTTGAGATTGCTGACCTCTCTTTGGCCCCCTAGGTCAAGCCAATCTGCCAGTACCCCGATGTCAAGCCGATCCACGAACTCATCAGCTCTGAGGATAGAGTGCGTATCAGTCTTAGTGGCGGCATTGAGCCCAGGGTAATCCACACAGAACCGGAGTTCTGGGGTGGCATCAGGTGCAGCAGCTTTTGGCACAATGACCACTGGGCTAGCCCCACTGGGCTAGCCCTGGGGCTGCTGGATGGCTCAATCACCCCTAGCGCCAGCATCTTGGAAACCTCCTCCTTGATGATGGCCCTGACCTTATCAGCTACTCTGTAAAATCTTTGTTTTACATGTAGACTGTCTCCAGTGTCCACATCAGAGATGCACCAATGGGTGACTCCTGGGGTCAGGGAGAAGAGGGAGCGAGCTGACCCAATACCTAGCGACAGTCCCTCTGCTGTTCTGGAGTCAGGGTAGGTGAGAGGATCACCCCATCCACTGACCCATGCTTCTCCTTGGCAGCCAGGAGGTCTGGAAAAGAGGTTCACTCTCCTCTCCCGCCCCGTCATCTGTAGCCAAGAGCATGGTCACCTCCGACCTCTCAAAGTGTGGTTTGAGGCTGTTCACATGGAGGACCCTCAAAGGGTTCCTAGGAGACCGGAAGTCAACCAGGTAGGTCACTTCACTCCTGCGCTCCACCACCTCATAAAGCCCAGTCCACTTGTCCTGGAGCGCGCAAGGCTCCACTGGCGCCATCACCCACACTTTCAGCCCAGGTTTAAACTCAACCAGAGTGGCATTCTGGTCATACCACCCTTTCATCTCTTCCTGGCTGGCTTCCAGATTCACCTGAGCGAGTTGCCTGAAACGCCTAGTTTGGTTCCTGAAGGCCAGCATGTAGCTGTATACAACCTGGGGGGTTTACTAGGAGCCTTCTCCCAGCCCTCCTTCACCAAACCCAAGGGTCCTCTTACAGGGTGCCCATACAGGAGCTAAAAGGGACTGAACCCTAAGGACTTAGGTGGCACCTCCCTGAAAGCAAACAGCAGGCATGGTAAGAAGACGTCCCACTGATGCCACATGGGATCCTCAAGACCCATAATCATGCCCTTCAGGGTCCAGATAAATCTCTCAACCAGACCATTACCCTGGGGGTGGCAAGGCGTGGTGAACTTCTAGGTTACACTGCACTCCTTCCACAGAGATTTCATATACCTAGATGTGAAATTAGTACCCCTGTCGGACACCACCTCTCTGGGGAACACCATGTGGGAGAAAATCCCCATCAGTGCACAGCACACCACAGGGGCTGTCACCGTCCGGAGAGGGATGGCTTCCGGGTACTGGGTGGCATGGTTCACCAAGACCAGGATGAGCCTGCTGCCCATGGCCGTCTTGGGATCCAAAGGCCCCACGATGTCAATGCTCCCCCTCTCAAAGGGGGTGCTGACTACAGGGAAAGGTTGGAGGGGAGTCTTGTGCTTCCTTCTACTCTTACCACTCGCCTGACAAGTCTGACAGGTCCTGCAATGTGTATCAGAACTCTTGTGCATTTGAGGCCAGTAAAAGTGGGTGACAAGCCTCTCTTGTCCTGCCCCAAATGTCCTGCTAAAGGTATATCATGAGCCAACCCAGTAGGAAGGCTCTGAAGCGCTGGGGTACCACCAGCACACGGGCTGACCCAGGCTCAGCAACCTTAGGCTCACTGTACAGGAGATCATTCTCCCAGTAAATCAAGTGTGATCCAGACTGATCACCTGCTGCCTGATTTGCTACCTGTTGCCGCAAACCTACAAGAGAAGGGTACTTCTTCTGCTCCTCACAGAAGTCCTCCATCGAGGGTCCTCCCTCCTGCTGCCATTCGGTCAGCTCAGGTAGGTCCCTTAGTTCAGCCACTTGTTCACCCGTAGGTTCCAGGGCATCCCCCTCAAAGGGTACCTCCTCCTGGACCGTGGAAACTGTGGGGGCAAGTTTCCCGCACCCCCTGCCTCTTCTCTTTACGGCAGGCACCTGGGCAACTGTTTCAGGCTCCAGGTCCTCTTGAATACCTTTACTGGCTGCCATAGACTGAGTGGTCACACAAGCCCACTCAGGCAGACCCAACACCTCCAAATGCGCCTGGCGCTCCACCTCCTTCCAGGGGGAATTCTCCAGGTAATTCCCCAGCAAACAGTCTACAGGCATGGACGGACTTACGACCTTCAAGGAACCTGAGACCCCCCCCACTCAAAGGGAACCAGCGCCACCTTGCAGAGGTGCACTGAGTTGTCTGCTACAACTACAGGGTGAAGCACATTGGGAATTACCTGCTCTTCAGACACCCACTGACACCTGACAGATGTCAAACAAGCTCCGGTGTCCCTCAGAGCCTCCACCCTCCCTCCATTGATGATCACCAACTGCCTGTATTTTTTAGTATTCTCAGGCAGAGAGATTTCCTGGACCATCTCTTGATCTCCTAATAAGACCAGGGTCATAACTGCTTGCTCCTCTCCATTCCAAGGACTCAATTCCTCCCCAACGCTACACTCACTAATCCTGGTGTTGGAGCACCAGTGGGTGCAGATGACTTCTTGGGGCATATAGGGGAAATATGACCCACTTCCTTACAGAAGTAACATGTAGGAGGACCTTGGTTGTCCCGCTTGCCCTTATGGGGCCAGGACCTTTTAGTCTTGGGGGACTGTATCCTTTCACCTGGGAACTACTTTGGGGCTCTTTAGAGAACCTCTTGTGGTTACCCTTTTCCTCCCCACCTTCTGCGGGTGACCCTGTACACTTTTGGTAGTGGTACTTCCAATCCCCTTGTGGAACCGGGTACAGGTCCAGCGGTCCGCCTCTTCAGCAAGCTTACTGGGATCAGTCAGCTTACTGTCCAAAAGATGCTGGTGAAGCTCTGGAACACACAGACTACTCAAGTGCTCCCAACTAATTAAATCGCATAAGCTCTTAAAATCAGTTGCCTTGCTGCCCTTCATCCAACCATCCAGTGCACGCGTGTACGCATTCACACACTCAACCCAAGTACAGGATTCCTGTTTCTTGAAGTTCCTGAATTTCTGCAGGTACTGTTCAGGAGTAAGCCCATACCTGAGGCATAAAGCCTCCTTCATATTGGCGTAGGTCAGGGTTCCCGCCCTCTCTACGGAGGTAAGGCATCCCTCCCAGAAGCCTCAAAGTGTTTCCATAGGCCCGCCCCCCAATGCTTCTCAGGCACCTCATTCATCCTCAGTGCGATTTCATATGCCGTGAACCACGCATAAATATCATCACCCCTTTGGTAATCTCGCACTTGGGGGCATATCAGCAACAACCGGCGATAATTATCGCTAAGCGCACTTAGGGCTTGGATAATTATAGCCGGCTAGTGTGGATTTTTATCGTTGAGATAGCGTGCTATTAGCAACGCTTATCTCAAAAGCGATAAAAATCCTAGCGCTAACTGCCAAACGTGAGATTATCGCTAGTTTGGCGATAGCTTGCTGATAGGGCCTCACATACTTAGCCATGATATCCACCTTACATAGAATATCATGGCTAAGTCAGTTTCAAAGCAGGTGTAAGGAAAGTAGCGATAACAGAGGTTATCTCTTCTTTTCTTGTTGCTATGCTGCTTTGCGTGAGGCATTATAATAGGAGAAATGTCGCTTAGTGACATTGCTCCCGTTATCATGGGGAAGAACGCCCACTTTGCATCTCATTAGAGATGCAAAGATGTGCGTTAGGAATTCAGGCGCTAAGGCAAGGTTTCAGGCGATAGCATGACCTTGCTAATATAGCGATAAAACTATCGCCGCTTTTCGGCCGAAAACCACCATTTGTACTGAACTCGGCCTGTTTAACCTTCATTACCAGTTCCCTCAAGCTTAACTCATGAGCTAAGAGAATCTTTTTCTCTTCCAAGGCGAGAGCGTTCCTGCTCTCCTCTGCTCGCTTTTCACTTTCAATGAGCAGCTTCCTCTCCTCTGCTTAAGTTTTAAGTTTTAAAACCTCCATCTCATGCTCTCTGACCCTTTGGTTTTCCTCCAGCTCCTCTGGTGAAAAACTCCTCCCTGAATGGCTACTACCAGCCCCTGAAGCTGGTCCCTCCACTGGCAAATCCTGTGGACCAAATCCATTCCCTGGGTCACCCTCATCCACCTCAACATCCCCTGCCACCTGAGTCCCTTTGGCTCCCCACCAGGCCCTCAAGGCCATTTGCAGCTCCTCCTTCTTGGCGCCACTTTTCATGGGACATCCCAAAGCTCTGCAGAATTGCTTCAATTGATCAACTTTGTTGGTAAGCAATGCATTAATATCGAACTCTAATTCTGCAGCCTCACTGGCTACTTGACTCCTCTGAGACATGATGTGTGGATTAAAGGTTGGTCAAAAATAAAACCAACAAATCAAGAACACAATATGTGGTTGCGTCGTGGTCTGCGCTAAACTTGTGATGTACACCAATCACTGTGAGTGAATTTGCAAATACACATTCAAATCCCACACCGCTGACTACCAAATGTTAGAAAAAAGGTCTAGGGGAAAAAAAAAAGGTTTAGGGAACTTTAGCCAAAAAGGACCAAGTCCTACAATTACTCAGTGTAATGCTACTCAATTTGCTGACCTTGGAAGCATGGAAGGCTGAGGCGGCCTTGTAGGGATCCCAATCTCCGGGCTTGTGCTTTAGAAGCAAACCTTTAAGTAATTCCAGAGGATCAGGCCTCTGCAGGAAGAGCTTGAAGACACGCAGGGCAAGCATTGATGGAGAAGTTATAAGTTCCACGAAGACTCCGAAAATTTGAGGAAAGCCAACAGATATCAATGGCATTTGTGAGTCCCAGACCGTAGATAGAGATATCTGAGCACGTTCAGTATGAAATAACGCGGCCAATCAGGCCTCCTTCGCATTGTTGGCCATTATGTATTTACCAAAATGGGCTTCAACAAGCGCCATCTTCTAAGAGGAACAGACTACAATCCCTAGTTCTCAAAGAGAGAAACCTCCATCGAGCGTCTATCAAATGAATGCTGTGCTTATTACAGTCGGACTGTGTGGGTCATATTTAGGGCCATTGGACCCAGGTAATTCTATAGTTGTCGCATTTTTCACTTATTACAGTTTTGGCACGCTTGCAATCTACCATTTCCTAAATAAGTTGCATATCTAAAACAAAAAGCAGCTCCGTAGTATCAAAAGTTTGAAATAAACATAGCAGATGTGGTGCAACACCCTGGTGAAAGCTTTGTAAAGGTTAGCAGGCCACGTTTCAGCAATCGATTGCAGGTATTAATTAAAAAGGCGCTGAGGAGGTAGAAATATTGCCCAGGCAGTAGCCATGCTCCCGTTTCATTGATCTGAGATGCTTTTTTTGTCTGTGGCTTGAAAAAAAGTATTCCATATTTAAATGTAATTCAAGCAAGGTGGAATACGTTGTCTCATTATTCAGATACATTTATGCTATGCCAGAGACATAACCCAAACAGCAGCTGTTTCAAGAGAGCACTCTGGGGGTAGAAACTCCAGGCACTGCAAAAAACAGAGCGAATGCCTTGTTTACTGCTGAATGCTACACTGTATGTTTTATACAAATCACTGTGGCCTTCAGAGTGGCACTGTAAATAAAAGGATGCTTTGTTCTTTTTTTTAAAAGCAATGTGTATTGTTTGTCAAGAGAACAACAACAATAAGCATGTTAATGATAACATAACCCTCACTTCCCCTCCATTACAGCCATCTCTGAGATGCTCAAATAATGACAGACGTCAGAGGCGGAAGCCATTTTCCCCGCCGAGCTGATTTGTAAGAGCCCAGCAACAATACAAGGGCGGTCACCGCCAGTGGGGAAACCTATTTATCTATCCAAGATTAGCAAAATGACATGCATTTAGCAATAAAGATACTTCAAAAACTAAATACTGAAGAGGGCGCCAGATGCGTTAATAACTGCATCTACATAGGATGTGAGAGCAGTAGGGACATTGAAGTAAGAGTGGGCACACGTTTATGGGAGTTAAAGTGCCAGCCCAGGGTGGGCGTGGCAGGGGGTAAACTCAACCGGGGGTGGGGCCCCATCTAATCACCACTTTTATCCTGACTTTCGGGTGGGGGGTCCTGCCCATATCATGCGTCTGAGGGCAATCGTGCAATATGGCGTGCGACCGGTGCTTGATCCGCTGCCGTCAGGCGGGACGCCCCTCTCTCCACAGAGCTGCCTCCTCTCAGTCTGCCCACCTTATTAACGACGAACGACTTCTGGCCTCCTGAGACAAGGGAGAAACCTAAACCTGTCTCCTCGGTCCGCAACCTGGGGGTCATGCTCGATAACAAGCTGAGTATGGAAACCCAGGTGGCAAAAACAGTGGGGATCTGCACGGCTTTGCTACGCTCCCTGCGAAAAATTATGCCACTTCTCCCTGCACAAGCCCGGGCGCTGGTAGTCAGGTGTACGATTCTGAGTCGCCTGGACTACTGCAACGCCCTACTCCTTGAGTCCCCTGTCACGCTGTTGGACCGGTTGCAACGAATTCAATCAGCCGCGGCCAAACTGGCTCTCGGCTGGTCGAGAAGGTCTTCGGCCACTGCGGCACTGGCCGAATTGCACTGGCTACCCCTAAAGCAGCGGGTGGCTTTTAAGTCCCTCTGCATTGTATTCAAGGCCTTGCACGGACTCGGGCCCAGGCCCCTGCAAACCTTGTTCCAGTGGTATACTCCTACTAGAGAGCTTCGATCTTCCTCGGCGTATCTGGTAAGGGTGCCCAGATACAATAAAGCCAGAACCGGGGGCAGATCCTTTAGGGTCGCAGCTGCCAAGTTATGGAACAGTCTGCCCATTAAAATACGCCAAACCCCCCAACTCCTCCCATTTAGGAAGTGCATCAAGACCTGGCTCTTCCCTTAGACCTCCCTGTCTTACCTACTTGTGCTCCTCTTCAGTATAGTATTTTTCCTCAGCGCCAGGAAGCCTGCAAGGTATCAGCTGCGCTATATAAATAATTAAAATAAAAAATAAAAATTAATTCGGTGCAGGAGGTTGGTGCCCCAGGAGTACTTCCAGGAGAGAGCCACTTGGCGGTGAGCCAATACCAGTTCCAAGTTGAGGAATCTGGATGTAAATGCCCTCGCCTTGGTTCTGTGGAAGAGTCCCAGTAGGCAATAGGGTGGTGTCTGTAGTGTGTGGTGATCTGTGGCTATGGTAATATACCTGACAACAGTTTTCCAATCATGGGAGAGAGTAGGGCAGGCCCAAACCATGTGATAGAAATCAGCGCCCACCATGGCGCATCTTGAGCACCCCGCCTGGGCTCTCTGAAACATTAGGTTATGCGTTTTGGCATGAGGTATAGCTGTGCAATAAGTAATACTGAGGGCGTTTTAATCTGGCGTTTCTCGAGGTGCATGGGCAGTGCTCTGAAATAGTGACTCAATCCGTGTCAGAAATCGGAAGTTCCCTGTCTACCTCCCGCTGTTCACGAGGTCCCCCGAGGTCTTCTTTGCCTGCCTTGGGAGTGCATTGCAGCTCGCAGTGCAGATGGTCTGCAGAGCTTGGGTGTTTTGTTCTTTTATTGTTGGAAAATAACATTTTGAGTGAGCTGAGATCTGATAAAAATGTAAAGTTATTTCCCACAGAAACCTTTGTATTTTCTGTAATATTCGGATGACTTCTCTATCAATGCACATTAAAGGGCCGAAACAGTGAAATAATAATGTCTTGCAATGTGCTGTGTAATGCTGCATGATTTGCCTTTCCTTGCCGAATAGTTCAGTCTACCCTGCCGGACAATGTGCTCTCCATTGCTACATAGCTGCAGTGGCCCAGATCATATTCAATGCCAAGCCCGCGTTTAAAAGAGGCAACAGAGCCTCAGAGATACCCACTGCCCCCTGAGCTTCTTCAAGCGTCCAGGGAACTCTCGCTGAATCACTGACAATCACTCATCACTCAGTCCTTCAAAGAGCTTGATTGCCAGAAGACTTATGAGAGTGTAAAGACAATTCATTTTTCTTCACATCATCGATTTTTTCAGATTGTTGTGATTTTTACATTTTATGAGAGTAGCTTCTTTTTGGGGGAACTGGGAACAAATCTGTAAATGTCAGCCTGAATTTTGGCATGCCAGCTTGGATGGGTGCTTCACACATGCCTCGAAGGCTGCCAGGGTGAAAGAGTGCCACTCTTGAAGCCCATTTTTTGCTCCCAGAGACACCGGTCGAGGGTGGTTGCTCGTCCCCAATGACTACCCGGTGACAGTGGATACATGTGCCAAGATCGGCATCTTTTCCTTGCTGTGACAGAATCTACACAATAGTTTATGAGAGTGACAGCGAGTGTCAAGTGGGACGATATAACAATACGATGACTATCTGTGAGGATTCCTCATCCCTTGGCCACCCCCCCTGTACTGCTGATTTAAATCTGTTTGGAGATCTTATTAGGCCCTTAGGGGCTGAGTGATGGCCCACTGAGAGATGTATTCAATGAAGGCCACCCTCTTGATTTGTACAACTATGCATATGAAACCAGCCGCGTGACGCACACAACAGAGACAGAGAACCTTCCTAGGCAAAGCTCTGGGACGGGTTTTGTCTGCTTCCCCCACTACGTCATACACACTTAGCTCGTGCCACTTGCTTCATCTTTGTGTCTTGTAGGAGCAGGATCCCTGGCCGCATGGAATCCGTGCTACAAGAGCTTTAAGTGGGCCGGGTCTGAGCACCGGCAGTTTTTTTAAGGGGGCCTCGAAACGGGTCTCTATCGGGCTCTGTTTTGTGCCCTAGCACAGGCAGTCCTTTTTTTTCCGGACTGCAGCGACAGCAGGCACATAGATGTGCGCATGGTGAGCGTTGTAGAGAAAGGGATATCCTTTAAAGAGAGTCATTTTCTCTCTGGATTTCCCTTCTCTTTTTAGGTCTCGCCTGGCGAACGCAACGCATGCGTTGCATTCGCCTTGGCGAGACTCTATTGTTGTCAGTTTTGTTTGGAAGGGAGACAAACCATGTGCGCGCACGGACAGTCGATGTGCACGTGCATGGCATCTCCTCTCTGACTTCATTCAATGCTGCTCGCACGCGTGCACATCTCCTGTCCCTCCCTGTCTCCTGTTCGCTGTGCCTGCGCGGACAGGAGATGTGCACGCGGAGACAGCTCGTTTGCTTTTTAGTTTGTTTTTAATTACCCTTCTTCCACTCCTCTGTTGCTTTTCTGTCAACACTCCCACTTCCTCTCGCATTGTCTGCCAGCTCGTTCTATATTGCTCCCATGCCCCTCTTGTTATGACCTTTTTTTATTTAAAAAAAGATATTTCTCTTAGATGTAAGCTACTCTATAACTCATTTTTTACAGTGGAAGTGTTTTTTTAATGGTGCATAAAATGTGTTTTGGCCGAAGTCGCTTAAATGCAAATGGAAAATGGAAAACAACTTGAGAGAACATTCTCAGTTTGTGAGCATTAAAACAAGCGCGACTTCGCTTCAACTTATTCAATCCCAGGAAGAGACTTAATGCATGCCTAACATTGGTGGCTGGTTGAGAATAGAGAGCCGTGAGGTCAGAACTGTTTAGTTGCTGGCAACGTTCCAAGCTTTTTCAGCTCAGTGCTTTACCCTAACGTGGCTGAAAAGTTGTCCTCCCTGCTGCACATCCTTCAGCAGACCTCATCCAAATCCCTCTAATTCTCGTTTTTTTCAGGACGCCTCTGGAGTCCGCTCTTGAGGGGTTTCTTCTTTGAGCTTAGATAAAATGTTGGTATTTAATGCCCCTCCCAGTGTTAAGGTAGCATTATTTTGTGGACTTTGTCGTTTTAGGTCTCGCCTAGACAGCTCATGCGAGGTCTCTTCCAGACATTTTGTTTTCTACCAGTGGGCTTGTAGATCGTTCGGTACTTATATTGGTTGGCTTCATTTCCACTCTCATTTATTTTCTCCTTGTAGGTCAGTTGGCGTAATGTTCCATCTTCTTTGTGTCTTTGTGCCTACCCTGGAGTATGGCTGCATTAATTGTGTAATTCCACTGCCCATTTTATCTGATGGGGACTTTTAGCCATAGATTTCTAACTGTAGAATTATCCTCTGGTGTCAGACTGGATCCATAAAACCGGAAATGATGTGTACGGTACTTGTACAGATGCCACCTCGGAGCTGTGTCATTTGTTTTTTTCTTACTGTGCCAGATAGTAGTGCTATGGTCTGAGCTACTCCATAATCACTTTTTCACAAGCTTATTTTTGTTTTTAAATCTCTCCTAGTGTGTAGTTATATCACCTTAAAATACAGCTGTTTTCAAACCTTGTGGGGTCTATCACAGGCGGATGTCGGAGATAGACCCCCACCTGGTGTTTTTGTGTTGCTTGGAGCAGGACCATGACTCCAATGCCTGCAAGGACTGCCCCCCCCCCCTGCACCCCAAGGTGCTGAGGGAGCATTCCCTCACGTTTCCCTCCGCCAGATACAGGTTGACTCTTGTTCCCTACCCCTCTACTGGATGGCAAATCTTAAAGGCTGAACACCTTTTGGCAAGAGAATGTTCTGTTATGCTGCATCCATGAATACAGCATCGCTTTTAGGCCTTTATTCCCATACAAGATTCGGCTTTGTTGTGCAAGTGCTGCCAATGGTCTCAGAGGAGGCCGAGCCAAACTGTCCCAGGCTATTGCTCACAAGTGTGATGCAGCAAAGTTCACCATAAGGTGTGGGCTTGACACAACTGACTCTCTGGGCAGAGCGATTTCCTCGTCAGTGGACTTGCGGCACCAGGTCTCGCTGCAAATAATTGTTTTTTCAGGGGATGCCCAGTCTTCCCTAATGGACATGCTCTTCGCTTGCCTATTTAGAGAGAAGGTGGATTCAGCACTGGAGTGCTTTAAGGACAGCTGTGCTACGGCCAGGTCCATGGGCTTGTCTATGGTTTCTCGCCAACCCCAGTGCGTCTTCCACCCCTTTTGGGGCCATTGAAGGGTTCTCCAACCATGCCCTTACCCTCCCAGCCACTACAGCCAACAGGCTTCCCAGCCTTTTTGTGGCCAAGGGCGCAGGTCCCACAGAACTTGTGGGCCAGGCGGCCAGCGGTTAAGGCAGTCCACCACTCCACTGGCAGTCGCTGCCTCCAAGCCTCTTTAGTTTGCCCTCCAACCATCAGATGCATTTGATAGGAGGCAGGATACACCATCACCTGCCCCACTGGTGGTCAGTGATGTCAGACCGTGGTGTTCTCTAGATCGTCCAAAGTGGCTACTTACTCCCCTTTTTGACTTCCCCACCACCCATGCCACCCACGTATGATTGACTAAAGGAGGACGATCTCTCCTTGATTTGTTAAGCAAGAAGTGCATGTCTCTTGGCCAAGGGAGCAATAGAGAGGGTGCCTTCATCAGATGTAGGTTAACGTTGTTATTCCAACTACATTCTAGTGCCAAAGAAGGAGGGATGGCTTTATCCTGTGATAGATCTGCACCTTATCAACCTCATTTTGAGGAAATTAAAATGTAAAATGTTCACGCTCACCTAAGTTCTGTCTGCTCTCGACCCGGGAAACTGGATCATAGTGTTGGACTTGCAGGACGCATATTTCTACATCCCCGACCTGCATGCCCACAGACGTTACCTGTAGCTCACGGTGGACCAAGATCACTTTTAGTTTGCCATGCTCCCTTTTGACCTTCACACCGACCCTCGGGTGTTCACGTTACATGATGGCAGTGGTTGTAGCTCAACTGCAGAGGTCTGGGATTCCAGTCTTTCCCTACCTTAATAATTGGTTGTTGAAGGCTGACTCGGCCCAGGCACTCATCTCCCACCTTCAGACTATGGTGGACCTCCTGCATTTGCCGTTCAGTATCAGCATGTCGAAATCACACCTGAGTCCCTTTCAGACTTTCCTTTTTATTTGAGCCGTCTGGACCCAGTGCAGGTTTGAGGCTATCCTCCCAAGCGGCAAGTCCAGGATATTCATGAGCCGTCTGGACCCAGTGCAGGTTTGAGCCTATCCACCCAAGCGGCAAGTCCAGGATATTCAGGCTATGAATCTGATGTTTCAGGCTCTATCCTAGATTTCGGTGAGACTTATTCTTAGGCTGTTGGGCCTCATAATCTCCTGCAGCCTGCTTGTTACTCATGCCCGATGGCATATACAGGCCCTGCAGTGGGACCTGAAGTTTCAGTGGAAACAGCATCAGGGAAATCTCTCCGACATGTTTCAGAACTCTGCGGGAACATCAAAAGATCTGCTGTGGTGGCTAATGAACCGCAGTTGGCTCAGTGGCAGACAAACCCCTCTTCCTTCCCCAACTGGAGCTGACTGTAGTGACAGATGCTTCACTCCTGGGCTGGGTCTGCCACCTGGGAGACGTGAAGATCAGAGGCCTCCTTTTGCTGGTGGAGTCTGATCTCTACATTAACCTGTTGCATCTATGGGCGATTTGCCTAGTTCTGAAAGCCTTTCTTCCTTCAATCAAGGGAAGTCTGGTGCAGGTGTCCCTGGACATCTTCACCACCATATGGTACTGTAGGAAACAGGGCGGGCGGGGTTGTGGACTCTCTGTCAAGAGGCCCTGCGTCTCTGGACATGGCTGGAATGGCAGGGCTTTCCCCTGGTGGTTTAACACCTGTCCGGCTTTCTGAAAGCCACTGCGGATAAACTCAGCCACAGATGCCTAGTGGATCACAAATGGTGACTCCATCCTGAGGTGGTGCAAGGTCTCTTTCAGCAGTGGGGAGAGCCTTAGTTAGATCTGTTTGCCACAGCAGAGAACACGCAATGTCAGCAATTTTGCGCACTGGTGACTTTCGCTTGTAGTCGCTTTTCATCTCGAGTGGAGCTCCGGCCTCCTATGCCTTTCTGCCAATGCCACTCTTCCCCAGAATTCTCAAGGAGATCAGGAACGTCTTGGGATTGGGCACAGACAGTCTGGTATCCAGAGCTGTTGAGCATTACCATTGGTCGTCAATCAAGAGGATGTCCTGTCATAGCAACAGGGGGGTTCTGCACCCGAACCTGTCTCTCCACCACCCCTACCATTGGGACAAGTTTGGGTACTGGTGTGCTTCCCACAACACCCTTTCTGCATCCCTATCTCAAGTTCTATTGTTTGCATTATCCTTCGCCCAGACGGGCTCTGCTCTGGGCACAGTTAAGGGTTACCTTTCGGCCCTCTCAGCATTTTTGTGGATGCCGGACCAACCCTCTTTATTTGTCACTGATAGTGGCTAGGTTCCTTAAAGGCCTGCAACATATGTTTCGCCCTACGCCATTCATAAAGCCTCATGAGGGCCTCAATTAGGTTTTCAGTTTTCTCATGTGCACACCATTCAAGGCTCTCCACTGTTACCCTCTTAGACTTCTTTGACTTTAAAACTGCAATCTTCGTGGCAATAATGTTGGCCAGGAGGGTCAATGAAATACAGGCACTCTCTGTGCAACCTCCTTACATCACTTTTCTATTGGGTCAAGCTAGTTCTCAGGGCACTTGCCTCCTTCCTTCCAAAGGATATGAGTTAATTCCATGTGAGTCAGAACATCACCCTGCCCACTTTTTTTGCTCCACCCTATCCCACCAAAAAGGAGGAAAGGCTCAAACAAGCGAGCTGTCATTCTACCTTGACTGCACAAATGAATTCCGTGTGGACAATCCACTGTTCGCGGGCTATGTGGGAGCAAAAAAAAGAGAAGGCAGTACAGCAGAGAACCATATTGTGATGGATTGTCCTGTGTATTAAGATCTGCTACACATTGACCAAGGAGGAGTCCCTTGAGGGCTCACATTAACCAGAGCCAAGACTGCGACCACTGCATTAGCGTGTGGTGTCCTATTCCTGGACATCTATCAAGCAGTAGTGTGGACATCACCGCACCCGTCCTCACCTGAACAGTCTGGTCCTCCATGACAGGCACTCTGCCCATTCGGTCCTGCAGGACTTTCTAATCTAATTGGTTTTGCAGTCCCACCTCTGGGGAGGTATTGCTTGGGTATCTATTCTACGGTAAGCAATCTGTGGGTAGAAGTCACTATCAGATGAACAAGTTACTTACCTTCAGTAATGCCTTATCTGGTAGAGACTCTAGCCACAGATTTCTTACTGACTCTCCCATCCACCAAGCTTTGCGAAACAATGACGGTTTAGGGAGTACCCTTTCAACTGCCTTAGTTTGTCACACTAGTCGGCAGTGCTCATTTTGGCTCCATGCTCCTGGTGTGGAAAGTAACTGACATCAGCGTGCCTAGGTGGTGCCTATATAGATATCGCATCCTTCCGGTGCAGACAATGTTACATGGAGCCGAATACTGCCACCAACAAGTGAGCTGGGGTACTGCTGAAAATATTTTCGGATCCCACTTTGCATGCAGCCTCTGCACACAGGCCCTCTGGACTGTGACTGCTCCCGGTGAGGAAAACCTGACACCTAAAATTACCTCTGCACCCGTTGCCTCTGGGCCGTGGAGAAGAGGACCAAAGGTGTCCCTATGTCCCAGAGCATCATGAGGCGTGAACCCCCCCTGTTGGTTCAGCCCGACTTGCCTCCCAGTCCGAGCCTGCAGCCTCTTTTTGCGAAGACTGATCCCCACGGAGTAACATTTGGCACCGACCTGTTTTGCACCTCTGCACCCGGCCGCCATAGTGCCGCTGGTGGTGTTTTGTTTCTGCTGGTGCTGTCTTGGACCTTGACCACTACTCACCTCAACTCCTGGAGATTGGTCCCGTAATTTGTCTTGCTGTACCTGAATGCTGCATTGACTTTTCCCCTCGTAGGATGACATTGCAGCTTCTAAAAATTGCACTGTGTCGACTTTTTGAACTGAAAAGAATTCCTATTTAAAAATGTATTTACCTGAACAATTTGCTTCTGATTCCTAAGCGTATATAAAGATACTTGCTATTTTTATAAATTTGTGTCGATCTCTTTCTGGAGTCGTGTTTCTCATTTATTGATCATTGAGTGTATTTTTAGATGTCTTGCACTCCTCTGTGATAAGCCTAAGGCTTCTCGATCTCACTACCCCTTAGAAGCGCACCTTGGGAGTGCCATACCAAGCCCCCTGTCTACTCATAAGGGAACTCTTGGACTCTTTACACAATATATCTAATTTTGATATATCATATAAAGAGCCAGCTTCCCACATACCCACATCTGTGTCAGAGGTAGTAGAGCAGCATCACTCAAAGATCGGGTTTTCATTGTGGGGCAAATTGATTAATGTACACTTGCCTTCACCTGGGGATTTACTAGTATGCCTAGAAGATGTACGTGAAATTGGATGATTGCATGTTATCATCATTATCCTTTTCACCATTGGAGCGTGATCGAAATTTCCTTTGAGATCTCCATGTCTTATGTTTTTGATTTCTTAGTTAATACCGAGAGTTTCAGTATGGTTTATGTGGGCAACTTTTTAGGACTCGCCTGTCTCGCCATGCGAGGGCTTCTTGGAATCAATACGGTTCCAGAAGTTGTGTCTCAGCTCCGCCTGCAATTTTCATTGGCGTGCGTCGTTTGTCGTCATGGATTATGGTAAACGTAGTGTGATGATTGCACTGGAGGAATTTTAGTCCCTCCTGGTTGCTACCCTGTCCTCTTTTGGCCCTGCCCACCGGGATTGGATCTTTTACTGGCGGCGTAACACGGTGGGTTTCATAGTGACTGTCGGCACTTGTTTCTTATAATTCTTTCTGTGTGGGCTGTGCATTAGGTGCCATTGAAATGCTCCCTCTCGCTCTCTTTTTTGTTTAGTATTACTGGCATGTATCACGTTTATTAAAGGAGCCGCTCCTCCTGCAAGCTCTGAAACTCTCCCGCGGCACACAGGGGCCGCCATAGCCGTGCCGGTGTGTGCCAGATGCGAGTGTCCCACTCTACCCAGTTTAACCAAACATAGGCTTCCCAAGGCTGTGGTTGCCGGATTGCACTTCAACGTTTGTCCTGATAACTACTGGTCCCCACGCAACGTTCTAGACGCCTCGGTGACGCCTCCCGACCCTGCTGCTTCTCCTGTTGTGGACAGCTTCGTCGGCTATGCCACGTCCATTATTATGATGGATCCCAATCGCCCCCTCTTGATACAGCCCACTAGCCCGTGGCTTGCTGTTGCATCTGCACAGTAAAACTGCCTTGTGTACCCCTTTCTGTAGCCATATTAGAACAAGCGTTGGTAGCTGACCGAATATCTCTTATGTCATGTACAGACGAGTGGCACTGTGGCGACAGGTAGCAATAATGAAGGCGACACAACTTTATTTGTTTCGAGAAAAGTGGCGGTCCACTCATGTAACACTGTTTTTATTTTAAAATATTCCTAGAACTTCTCATAGGTGATACGTGCTGACTAGAAAGCGGCTGGAATACATACTAAAAAGTACTGTGGCTATTTACCAGTTCTGAAGGCTACAGTGCATGCTTAGCACTGCTGTCAGGCTGAAGGCTACAGTCTGGGCAGGCACAAAGACATTCCCATCTCTGCGCATGCTCAAAGGTGCAGACATGGAGGCTTGCAGTTGCAGCAGGCTTACATACTGATGCCGCTCCTACAGGGAAGTGTCCAGCTATCCTGTCTGCAAGAGGAGGCCAAGAGACTGGCTCCACCGGACAGCGGGTAAATCTTTATGCCTGAACCCGATTCACACTTGGAGACCGATCTTCATGCCGTAGCTTCTAAGAGAGAGGAGCTCTACTCCGTTCCTGATTATAGCTACTTGTTATATAGAATAACTAAAATAAGCGCTAAACAAATAGGAGGGGAAAGCACCAGGCTTAATTTCTTAAAGATGATACAGTAGGTTACATCCCATGTCCTCGTTGAAGTTGTGTCTCAAGTATCCCAACTGGGTGTAAATGCATAAGTGCACAGGCTAGCATACTTTTGTAATGTCTTCACCTCAATTAAATCCTCATATTTGAAGTGATGGGCAAGGTGAACTGTGTTTATATTAATCGGAAATGGTTTTAGCAACATTTGTAGAAAATACAGCTGATATAGTTTGAAACAGAATTAAGTAACTTGGGCAGTTATGAAACACATCTCAGTTTCTCCTTGTCTCTGTCTCTGATTCGTCGTACCTGGTACTGGCGTACATGTCAACACTGTGCATTGGTATTTCACACCCGCTGATGTTCATGGATTTCAGGGTGAAATATGGTGAACAGACGACGTGGCCCTCTACCCAATTCTCTGGCAGAAGTTTATTGTTACTGCTTTTTTTTTTTAAATATGTAAAATAGTTGTGATTGTACGATAAATGACAACATGTATAAATGTGAAGATCATGGACAAAATAAGATAAAAATGTATGCGCATGATGCAAAATGTTCAGTAAGAATATCTTTAAACATCATGGAGATTTCAGTGCTTTTATATCATACCAAGATTCCCACTTTTGGCCACTTCGGAGACGATCAAAGCATGGATCAACATGGTTATTGGGCGAAAAACAATAAGCAATACATTTGACAGTAGCTGTGTTATGTTCATAAGAAACGATAGTTACAAGTGGGAGGGTGGAGGAAAATTGGAGTAATAGGTGTACACATTTGTTTTCGCACTCGTAAACGTTAGTAATCGGCCATCTTGTATTGCTGTGTCTTGCTATCTCAGTCATGGTATTGTTTAAATAGTCGGTTTTAGCAGTTTATTGGAGATTAGATAGTTTGGATTATCCCTAGTAGCTAGGAAGAGTGTATGCCAGAGCTTTGGGCCATGTACTAATAAACATCTACCACATGTTTCATCTTTTAAGCGTTGTTTGACCGGTAGTCTTTGCATTGGCAGAGTGCAGGTTAATTGTATTGTAATTGCATTTATATAGCACTTAATACCCCTGATGAGGCGACTAATCGCTTTTTCGGTACTTAGCACGCTAGTCCGGAACCCATAAAAGATTAGTGGTGAATTAGAATAGTGAAATAAATAAAAGGCATTGCCATTTACAATGCCAAAAGCTTAAACTCTCGCTAATGCGAGACCTATTGCATTGCAAATGCTTGTTTAAACTAAGGAGCAGCAACATTGCTCTGGTGTCACCAGGGCATTAAGTGGAAGTTTTTTCACTATGATTTATACAAGCCATAGTTGCTGCTTATTTATCTTATGCAACTAGCAACCTTTGACAAAGTCAATAGTCCTGACTTGTATGTATGATGTGACTTCTTGTATCATATCTGGACGCAATGACCAGAAGAGCACAATACAAGTCGGGCGGCACACTGTGCGAAACACAGATTTTTAGCTTACGTGTTTTTAATCTATGCCCTTAATTACATTGACCACGCCCCTTTGAGAGACCCCACAGTTTTTTCATCCCACTTAAAGCCCTGCGTGCTACACATCCCTCCTAACCGTCACAGCTGTGCCACAAAACAGAAAGAACTCAATGCTCGTTTAGTTTACGGTGCATCGACCGCATTCACACCCTAAATACCCCATACACACAACACAGGGGAAGCAAACAGTGGTCACTGAAAACGGGGAAATCAGGAATCTGGTGAAGATGGGGAATCCCGGGTTCTGATACAGAACAGCAGGCCTCATGCTCTGTTTAATTTCCAGTTTTTTGTGCACCTTTTGAAGCCACGTGGGTTTCATGTTTCAATGACGTCCGGATGTTTGCCTTTGAATGCTCCTGTTTGGATCAAAATCACCATTTTCCATGGGAAAAGAACGGTGTAGGGATTGTGTGATTTTAACTGTTGAAGTCCGTGGTGCACCTGTCCAAATCTTAGCTTACACATTTATCTATTTGTCCAACAAGTCGTCAAAAATGCCTAAAAAGATGCCCTTCTCACTGTCTTCTGTCAATCATTCAAGACATAACCTGCATAAAGTTATGTCACTCTTGAAAGAGCAGATTTGACCTCCCTTTCATGTTGTTTAAGCTGAAATGGTTCTTGTGATCCTGTACAGTTTAAAATATCAGGGTAAGTTATGCAACATTGTTATGCCATTCTTTGCAATACGTATTATGTTATGGTAAAAGATTTTATATAGCATACAAAAGGCTTCCACAAATCTCGCTATTGTAGTATATGAAGTTATGAATTTCCATGTTACTAAAAACTTACAGTGGGTTTAAAATCCACCCACTGCTCCCCATTGGAGGACTTTATTGAGATCCTCGTTTGCTTGCTTCTTTCTTGATGGCTGGCCTTCCTCTTCTAGTGCTTCTCCCTCCCCTGGAGCATTGCCTCTTTTCACCCTTTTGATTGGTGGACTTGTGTCCTTCCACTGTTCACATTTAAGGAATTACCTTGTTCCTTTTTTCAGCACTTTCTCTTTCAGCACTACAGGACAGAGCATTTTTTTTGTAACTTGTTTCCTCCCTACCAGGCACGCAACGCCCATTGGGCTGAAAGGGCTTCAGCCCCATCCCCCTCGTGTGTGGCACTCCGGGCTGAGACAGCTTCCCGGGCACACACACAGTCGCACCGGAGTACTTCACAGGTCTTTAAAAAACCATTTGCTTGTTAAAGGGTCTTTGTTGTCTTTTTTTACCCCTTCTTGGAGCCCCTGCATCTCCACTCTGCATATTGCTTGAGGAATTAGCCCCCCCCTGAAAATTGGCTCTAGTTGCGCCTCTGCTCCCTACAAACCTCCGCCCCTGTATCCGTGTAGCTCTCTAATTCCCACTTCTTGCTTCTGGCATTTCTGTTTTTTTTTTTATTATTATTGTTTATTCCCCAAATTCAAGCTCCATATTAGCTACCTTGCTCGCGCCACTCCCCATTGCCTGTGTCCTCACCCGATCCACCGCTGCTCCCGCCACTCCCCATTGCCTGTGTCCTCACCCGATCCACCGCTGCTCCCGCCACTCCCCATTGCCTGTGTCCTCACCCGATCCACCGCTGCTGCCGCCACTCCCCATTGCCTGTGTCCTCACCCGATCCACCGCTGCTCCCGCCACTCCCCATTGCCTGTGCCCTCACCCGATCCACCGCTGCTCCCGCCACTCCCCATTGCCTGTGTCCTCACCCGATCCACCGCTGCTGCCGCCACTCCCCATTGCCTGTGTCCTCACCCGATCCACCGCTGCTGCCGCCACTCCCCATTGCCTATGTCCTCACCCGATCCACCGCTGCTCCCGCCACTCCTCATTGCCTGTGCCCTCACCCGATCCACCGCTGCTGCCGCCACTCCCCATTGCCTGTGTCCTCACCCGATCCACCGCTGCTCCCATCACTCCCCATTGCCTGTGTCCTCACCCGATCCACCGCTGTTCCCGCCACTCCCCATTGCCTGTGTCCTCACCCGATCCACCGCTGCTGCCGCCAATCCCCATTGCCTGTGTCCTCACCCGATCCACCGCTGCTCCCGCCACTCCCCATTGCCTGTGTCCTCACCCAATCCACCGCTGCTCCCGCCACTCCCCATTGCCTGTGTCCTCACCCGATCCACCGCTGCTGCCGCCACTCCCCATTGCCTGTGTCCTTACCCGATCCACCGCTGCTGCCGCCACTCCCCATTGCCTGTGTCCTCTCCCGATCCACCGCTGCTGCCGCCACTCCCCATTGCCTGTGTCCTCACCCGATCCACCGCTGCTGCCGCCACTCCCCATTGCCTGTGTCCTCACCCGATCCACCGCTGCTGCCCCACCGCTCACGGTCTTTTACAAAACGTTTACATTTTTTGGAGCCCAGCAGCTGTGTAATCACCAGTTTGGTATAAATATGAAGGAAATGGTCACAGAAGAGATTGCTACAAGACTAGTAGGAGATATGAATTGGCGCTGGGAGACTGGCACGCCTAACCAAACTAGAGCCCCGTTTGACCTGGAATATTAAGGAATTCAATTGTCCACCAAAACACCATAAGATTTGTGGAGCAGCGCTTCTTTCGAAATCCGCTAATATATATTTGCCTAAGAGACTCATTAATGAGTTTATGACGCTGGTGCATAGGTCATTTCCATCTCTCATTCATCAGTAAATGGAATGCTGGTCGTGGTGCAAAAAGATTTGTCCTATGAAAAGAGAGAGGTGACAAAAGTCAATGAACAAGAAAAATATGTGATAATTAAGAGGGTGATCAGCAGAGAAGGTTAGGGAAATACAAAAAGGAAAATGATTATGGCGGTGGTTCGTAAATGTAGCCCAATCTCCTCCATAGACAGACACTCCGATGGCAAACAAGGTGGCGGAGGGGGGTGAATGTTTCTGCTCAGGGCTTTCTCTGAATTGGGAGTCTTTGATGTTTGGAGAAATGTTTGCTCACTTGAGAAAGAATGTACTTTTCATTTCCTGCACACAGAAGATGTTTGAGGACTGACGTAATGCTAAGTTTGGACAACGTGATCAAATGAACAGACAGAATGAAGCAAGCCTCGTCATAACTTCTGCTCGTGTCCCAGCACTGCAAAGCAGTGGTTTGTAAGCCAGAGGCAATTAGTGTTTTGATATTAATCTCCTAAAAGACAGAATGAATTAGCATGAACTGTAGGAACAAATTGAGGAATATTTTTCCAGACACACTAGCGGGCAGGACAGAAACACTATGGGACATCTTCAAGGTGGTTTGGGAGGAAAATGGATCAGCAGTCATGGTTGAACAAAGGCGTAACTTGACCCTGATAAGATTTAAACTAGATAATCATCTAAGAACTGCAGAGAAACATCACAATGATAACAAAGATACAGTTCGTCTAGGGCAGTGGTTCTTAACCTTTGACTTCTGTGCACCCCCGCTCAATCATTGCCGGAATCCAGGGACCCACACTAAATCAGTATTGGAATTTGTGGACCCCCAAGTGAGTCATTACTGGAATCTGTGAACCCCAGAGTAAGAAATTCCCATTATTTGAACAACAAAACAATGCAGAAAAATACAGAAACAAGCATTCATGAAGCAAATACACAAATTATGAAATATGTTATTTAATTCACATATATAAACAAATCTAATTAAAATTAGAATTTTAATAGGAATGTTGGGCATTTGCTTCTTTATTTATATGTACCTTATTAATCAGTTACTACCATTTAATTTTCTAAGCAATTGCGGACCCCTGAGTAAGTGTTGTAAACCCCCATAGGTCCCCGGTCCACAGGTTAAGAATCACCCCATTAAGGCATTGAGGATGTAATAACATTGGAGTGTAAGATGAATGTGCTACTCATAGCTCAATCTAAGAAGGCATTTCTCAGACTCAAATAATGTCTTTATGAGAAGGCCACAAAAACTGACAAACTTCTAGACTCCAGATCACTAATATCCATAGAAAGATCTATAAACTAGTTTACAACTTTCTTCGAAGACCTACAGCTGCCCACATGGACACAACATGATTGAGATGTTCTAGAAGAACCAGAGGCAGGGGCGTAACCCAGGCCCCCGCAGCCCCCGCGGTGCAGGGGGGCACCCAAGCTCCAGGGTGCCCCCTCAGCACAGCAGTCTGGCTGCAGAGTTCCTTATTGAGCCCGGAGTGGGCCCCTCCACGTGCCTTGCAGGGAGGACCCTCCAGTTTCATTACACCAGTGAGCAGAGGTAGAGAAACAGAGATATAGACCACCGTAAAACAAAGGCCCAGGCCTTGATTGCTTCACCAACGTGTTTTATCAGTGCATCTGCTCAATTCTGGCCCCTCATTTGAATAAGGTCTTTAACTTTGGGGTAGACAGGGGCGTAACACAGGCCCTTGCATCCCCTGCAGTGAGGGGGGGCAAGCTCCAGGGGGCCCCCTCAGCACTGCACTTCGGCCGGGGAGCTCCTGACAGAGTCCGGAGGGGGCCCCTCCAAGTACCTTGCAGGGGGAACCCCTCAATTATCGTTATGCCACTGGGGGTAGAGAATGCAGCCTAACAGCTAGAGCGGTCGACCTCAAAGCTGGGGAACCGGGTTCGAGTCTCGGCCCTCACTCAATGTCCTGTGATTCTGGGCAAATCATTTCATCTCCCCATGCCTTGCAAAATGAATGTGTCATCTGTAAAGCAACTGGTGCTCATGTAAAGCACTCTGAAACAGTGATGCAAGCACAGGAGGCATTGGAACTACAGATAACACTCAAGGGCCACTACGCTTCCTTTCCTGGAACATTGCTGGGCTACAAAAAAGACTGTTGCTCCCTGAGTGGAATACATTCATAGATGGCCAAGACATCTGCTTGTTCCAAGAAACTTGGAGCACGGTCCCCCTCCACAAGCCTGGGTTTGCCACCCATTTTATTCCAGCCACGAGAACAGGGAAAGGCCGCCCAGCGGGGGGACTCCATATTTGGATAAATGTTTGTCTAAACTGGGTAGCGTCCTTCCATCTAACCCCCTCGAATGATATTTTACATTTGACGATAAAAGGCCCTAAAAATGGTCTCAAATTGGAAATTTTTAAAGTCTATGCTAGAGGGTCTCCGGGGGCTCAATCCTCTCCAACCATAGTATTTTTAGAGAGAGAGTTATCCAAAATTAACCCCAACTCAGTTGCTATTGTGGCGGGAGATTTTAATTGCACTTATGAACCTCTCTGTACTGTGGATGTTCTGGGTACCGGCGATCAGGATACTAAATTTGCAATGCCTCCTCTCAGCTTGGCTCCAATTAAGAAGTAGACTCAAAGGGCTATAACATTGGAGCATAATCTCAGAGCCGTAAACGGCAGGTCACGCTCCGATATGTGCGGGGCTAATACATACAACAGAGCTAGCTGCCCGTCTAGGATAGATTACATCCTGCTGGACATACGGCTCTGGCATGACTTAGTGGATATGGAAATCCTACCAACCCAGGATAGTGATCACAATCCACTGTGTATGCTCCTAAACAACTCCTGGTCGGCCTCCAAACCTGCTAATGCATCAAAACTGATATTGTAATCGATGCCTTAAATGGAACAAGGTTGCACAAGACGAGGATAAACTGTGCCAAATAAGAACCTTGGTAGAGCAGAAGTCCTGGGAGCTTGGTTTACTTCAAAAGCCCCTTATGGGTGCACAGAATTCCCCCCTCACACATTATTATCAAGATTTTATTGATAAAATGGGTCTCCTTCTTACCATTCCTGAGTCCCGCACTTATAAACCAACTAATGGGCCTATTAACCTGTGGTACTCTAGGGAATGCAGGGAGAAGAGACGTAACCTAACTGTAGCCCTCCAAAGCAACAACATTTCTCTTGTTAGGCATGCCAGGAAAAGAGTACGCTAAGACAATTGAGTTAGCTAAGCGTATATGGGAGGAAGCACACTGGCAGGATCTTCGATCCGCAGCTCTTATGCAGGACGCCACGCTGTTTTGGGAACTTATTGATAAGGGTAGCCGCATGGGAGAGGCTTCGATCCCCAACCATATCTCTTCGCAACAGTGGCACACACACTTCACTAGGTTGTATAGTGAGGCTAATCGCCATCCACAATTGATCAGCGACAAGCCCCTCCCACTCTCTGAGGTCCCCCAACAGCTGCGATCCCTGTCTCTGTTAGTGCATTGGATCTTTTTAAGCTTAGTGAGGTCTCTTCTGCCATCTCAGGGCTGTCATACGGGAAGGCGGCAGGCCCGGATGGCATTCTGGGCGATCTCCTTCTTCATGACCCCGAAATTTGGGCCGATTTTATTCTTTCTATATTGAATTTAATTGCTAGAGGTCATCCTGTTCCGGACTCCTGGAAAGGCGCCAAAGTGGTAGCCATATTCAAGAAGGGGAATAGGGAGGAGCCCGCCAATTATAGGCCGATAAGCCTAATTGATGTAATTCAGAAGGTGGTTGGCAGGGTCCTTCTTATGAGGGTTAGGTTTTGGCTGGATGAAGCCAATGTGCTTTCACACCTTCAGGCGGGCTTTAGACACAGGGTGGGTACGATGGACCAGGTCTTTCGGTTTTTTACGATCTACTGGAAAGCGGTTCTTATTGGGAAAGGCAGTTTATATCTGGCCTTTATCGACCTAAAGACCGCATTTGACCTGGTCCCTCGATCCAAACTCTGGTCGGTGCTGTCTAATTTGGGCTTTCTACCTCTGATCCTGGACATCATCATGCGCCTCCATGAGGGGAACTATGCAAAGATCAGGTGGGGCAACCAGGGTCAGCTGACAGACAGGGTGGCGGTAGACAGGGGAGTTCGCCAGGGCTGTGTGCTGGCCCCAACCCTGTTTTCTCTCTTTATAAACGGGGTGGTTGATTATCTGAGAGAGGTTCCTTCAGACGCCCCAGCCCTGGCCGGGGAGAAAACCCTCCTTTTTGCCGACGACACCCTTTTGATGTCAAAAAGCCCAAGCGGCCTCCAAAAGCTGCTTGATAGGTTCTGTCAGTTTTGCGACACACTTCTAAAACCAAACTAATGACACTATCCCCTTCTAAACGTTTCAAGAACGATATTTCACTTAATGGCACGCCATTAGACATCATAGACTCCTTTGATTATTTGGGCACCAAGATCACTAAGTCGATGAAATGGAAGGACCATCTAGCCAAAATGTTCCTCAATCACAAGAGGGTGGCAGGTGCTATATTAAGGAAACAGCGGCTCTCCTTTAGCAGACCAATTGTTGCGGCCCTTGAGATCTATGATGGGAAGGCTTTACCCTCAGCACTATACGGAGCGGAGCTATGGGGGTTTGAGAACTCATGTGATCTGGAGAAATCAGAGAACCACTTTTTGAGAGGTTTGGTCTCTCTCCCTACTTCCACCCCTTTGCTACCACACCGTATGGATTTGGGTAAACACTCCATTAGGGATATTGCAAGATTACGCCCACTGCTTTTTTGGGTCCGCTTGAGACGCACCCCTGAATTGGCTACCTATGCCGACGCCTTGGATGAGATCATTAAGCTAAACACAGGCAACAAGATCAAATGGGTCTGCAATTTAAAGCGATTGGTGACAGATATTGGCTATGGGGAGGCATGGCTCAATCAGACCCCACCGGCAAAACAAGTCATCAAGAAAGCATATTGGGTCTGGGTGAAGGGTAAGGAAGCTAGAAATCCCAAGAGATGTACTCTTACCAACCAGTTCCTTGAGCACAAGTTGGTGGCAAAATCCGAGCAATATCTGGATTATATTCAATGCCCCTGTGATAGAATGCTCTATATGAAGCTCAGGTTTGGGACTCTCCCACTTAACTCCTTGGTAGCTGGTTGGAATTGTCAGACTCCAATATCTGCTGACTGCCCTGGGTGCCCTGCCCCTAGTGAATCCATTCCTCACTTCCTCTTTGCATGCCCAATTTACAGGGCGGCTAGGAGGAAGTGGCTCAGACCTATTTGTAGGAATCTGGGCTTTGAGAATTACAGGGTGGCACTTCGCTTTCTCCTAACCGATGTCTCTTCCCTGATGGTGGTTTGCGGGGTAGCCAAATTTCTGGGGTGTGCCTGGTCGATTCGAACCAAACTGCTAAGATCTCATAAGAGTTTGGCTATTGGAGACATATGAGTATCCGTCTCTGCTATAATGGCTTATTATCTGTATATATCTACTTTTTATATTTTTTAATGCTTATGCTGTATTAATATTGGATATTTTGGATGACCTTATAATGTATATACTTTTATGATATTTTTTATATCGAATAAAGTCATTCAACACTCTGAAACATTCAGGTCGAGTTTGCCCTATATAAATCTCAACAACAACAAAAACGTCTTCAAAGGCAAGGGAGCTATCACACCTTCTATAGATAAATGCAAACATAACCCTAATTGACAAAGCAGGCATCCCCAAAGAATTTCCTACAAATGGGCAATCATTGTAATAGACAGACGATTTTCGACCCTTTGTAATACCACTCTGCCAAGCTAGGTATAATTTTACTTAATACTTCAATCAAATAAACCTGCGGACACAAAATAATTCCAAATTTGTTGTACTTTAATTAAAGCTTAGGTCAGCAGTGTTTCACGATACATGTCGCTTCTTCAGGGCCACAATTATCCAAATCAAATTATTTATCCTATTAATCCTTAGGTCTATCTTGAATGCTGCGTTTGTACTCCAAGGCTGTATTACTTATAGTCCCAACAGAGTAATGGCATAGTGGATCCTTCCATCAGTGTACATCTTGGAAGTAGGCACTATCTCTGTTTGTCTGAAGAATCTGATCCGCATATGTATGGCTCTGAAAAAGCAATATGCATCGCGACACACCTGTTGGCCTGATCTTCCTAAATAAAAGAAATACTCGTCATTTTTTAAAGGAGGAAACGTGAGGTGCGGACGCACGGTTTATGATTCTGCGGGCCTTAAAGCAGAAGTTATGCAACATATAGTAACCTAGAAAGAAAATAAAACACGTGTTAAAAAAAGTCCCTGCTGCCGCGAAGACAGAGCGCGCGTCCCGATCAGCAGGCCACCGCGCACGGCTTGAGCGGACAGGACGCCCTGAACCTCCGCTTCTGGGAACCACCTGCACTTCTTTCTGCACGGACTGAACGCATCGGCTGGACCCGGGGAAACTCTAAAGACCAGCGAACTACTTAACATGAAAGCACCCTGCCACTCGATCACCCAGAGCAGCAAACAAGCTAGGAAGGAAACCAAATCCTCCAGTGTTTGACTAATTAAGAAACGAAGGCGCCGCGAGCTCTCGGCGGCTGCGCGCGCCCGGCCTCCTCGGCCGCGCACTGCGGGGCTATGAATAGACACTGCACCGGCTCCAGGCAGCAGAGCGGAGTCAGGGTGAATTAGTCAGAAGCAGCGTCGATGCCTGGCGCTGGGCAGGGCGCGAGGGGGATGCCTCACTGCACAGGTCGCAGGCCAGAATTCAGCAATAACAGTAGATGGCCACGTGCCTGCCACAAACAGCACACCACACAGCCACACTAACAACACAATGCACCTATAGAGAAGCGTGTGACAATTGGGGCCGTCTGTTGGGGTAGACTAGAGTGCAGGGGGTTGTCAGAGAAAGCACTAACAGACAACTGGAGGACAACGTCAGTACGGAGCGCCCATCCTCACAAGTCATTACCATGGACCTGAGGGCAGGCTCCAGGTGTGTGGAACCCTCGCTTCAGCGAAATGGCGGGAAGCACGTGAAAAGTTTTTTGCCACCTCAGTACGAAAGTGTTCTGCTGCCGCCGAGCCCGCGAGTGGCTGAGACTGGAGGTGTGCTTGGGCGGCTATCACTCTCCACTGCCACCGAGCCCGCGCGTGGCTGAGACTAGAGGTGTGCTTGGGCGGCTCTCACTCGCCACTGCCACCGAGCCCGCGCGTGGCTAAGACTGAAGATGTGTTTGGGCGGCTCTCACTCGCCACTGCCACCGACCCCGCGCGTGGCTGAGACTGAAGGTGTGCTTGGGCGGCTCTCACTCGCCACTGCCACCGAGCCAGCGCGTGGCTGAGACTGGAGGTGTGCTTGGGCGGCTATCACTCGCCACTGCCACCGAGCCCGCGCGTGGCTGAGACTGGAGGTGTGCTTGGGCGACTCTCACCCGCCACTGCCACCGAGCCCGCGCGTGGCTGAGATTGGAGGTGTGCTTGGGCGGCTATCACTCGCCACTGCCACCGAGCCCGCGCGTGGCTGAGACTGGAGGTGTGCTTGGGCGGCTATCACTCGCCACTGCCACCGAGCCCGCGCGTGGCTGAGACTGGAGGTGTGCTTGGGCGGCTATCACTCGCCACTGCCACCGAGCCAGCGCGTGGCTGAGACTGGAGGTGTGCTTGGGCGGCTATCACTCGCCACTGCTACCGAGCCCGCGCGTGGCTGAGACTGGAGGTGTGCTTGGGCGGCTATCACTCGCCACTGCTACCGAGCCCGCGCGTGGCTGAGACTGGAGGTGTGCTTGGGCGGCTATCACTCGCCACTGCCACCGAACCCGCGCGTGGCTGAGACTGGAGGTGTGCTTGGGCGGCTATCACTGTTGAGTTCGCCGCTGCCGGCCAGTTTGCTTTTTAGGGGATGCTGGAAGGACATTGTTCTGCGCGCTTGTGAAAAAGGTGCCGCATCGCTTTCGAGGGAAGTATTTTTGATGGCAAAGTATGATATTGCTAACATGGCATTGGTGACATGGCACTGGCACGAGAGCGTGGTTTGCAAGGTGTTGCCAGTGACGTGGGTGCGGGGGCTGATCAGGCCAGTGTCCCAACGTTTAAATATCTTGGCCCCCAGTGTGCGCCACCACCGGCGACGTCTGCAGCCATCAAAAACAGACACTGCCCTCAGCCTGGGAACAGCGATCCTGCTCCCATTCGCATCTCATGTTTTACTTACTCTTTTATTCCATACGAGTATTTGCTTTCACCAAGATGAGGTTTTTCTGCTATTTTTCATGCAACAGATTACTCAGTTGTATTGCATAGTGTGAAAAGAGTTTTTCCTATGTAACTGTGAGTTAAGGATGTTGGGTGTGCCAAGACTTAGAGCTGGGGTGTTCAGGGCGAATGCAGCACAAAGTAATCCCAGTGCCTGTCAGTGGTCATAAAGGGTTTCGAGGATACATGCCCATCCATACCTTGCCACCTCTGCAGAGCACACAGAGCAATGGTCAGTTGTGCAAATTGTAACTGTGATTATATGCAAACAAGCATAAAGGAGGTTCACAGCTGTACGTCAAAATATTGACAGGGCAAAAGTTAAAGAAAACGCAGGGCGTAGAGGTGAGAGGATCCTTTATGTGTGGGGGACTGGTGAAGCGAAGCACTTACAAGAGAGAACTGAAACAGGGTGCTGAAGAGGAAAGCAGTGAGGTGTGTGATATGCAGATTGAGTGCTTCAAAAAGATATGAGGAGAATAAGAGTGTAAACGTAAATATTTAACAAAGAGCCTGCAGGAGAGTGGTGTGAAGAGGAGAATGGCAGTGATTGAGACACTTCAAATACCGTGCCCTTTCACACAGACCATAGCACTGTTCAATTTGCATAAAAGTTTAGTTATAAAACTCACATGTACACATCTTCATGACTGTCCCTTGTGGGATCGCCCTGCCAAATTTATCTGTGATCCCTTGTGTTCCTCTACTAAAAATCCCCTTTAGAGAATCCCCACGGTATTGCTGGTAGGGCCTGGCTGAGGGGGTACTGCTGAGTACATTGTTAGCAGGGCGTGGATAGCAAGAATTCGCTGGTGGGTCATTGCAGGCAGCCCAGGTTCTGGCAACAGCCAATGCTAAGAGGATCTTTTGAAATGCCGCTGCTGGCCCAGCATTATTAAACTAGCATTGTCAATGTGCAATCACTAATTGTGGGTAGGGCACAGGCCAATGTTATGTTTTGGTTTAGCATTTTTATAACGCGCACAGCTACTCAGAAGAGTGTCCTGACGCCAGCCCAGAGTGAAGAGAGAGAGAAAAAAAAAGGGAAGACAGCTTAATTAAAAAAGAAAGTCTTAAGTCTCTTCCTAAAAATCATAGGATCCTTAAGGCGGCGTAAGTCAAGAGGGAGTTGATTCCAGGCCACCGCCGACGTATAAGAAAGGGAGGTGCACCTACCCTTGTAAGGCGGAACCTGGGAGAGCAGGCCATCAGCAATGTGGCAGAGCGAAGCTCCCTTGGAGCACTGAACTGAAATTGCTTCCTCAGGTACGCCGGGCCGAGCCCATGGAGGGCAGCATGTGTCATTAACAAGGACTTACATTTCACCCGCACTTTTACCGGTAGCCAGTGCAGGTTACGAAGGTACTGCCTGATGCTGGCCCTCTTGGGGAGATTAAGAAGGGCTCTGGCCGCAGCATTTTGAACTACCTGAAGCTTATCGATGAAATCAGTGCATCAGATTCCGGAAATCCAGACCCTAGCAGCATCCGTCCCCCTGTCTTCAAGCCTCCGTGGTAGCTGCTCTGTAGTGTGTTGAAGGAGGCAGCACTTTGGAAATGATGTCAGACAGGGGCTGTGGAATATTGTGTGGAGTGGGGCACGCTGCGATTCTGTTATGGGGTTGCAGAGTGGAATCTGCATGTGGAGGGGGATTAGGACATTGGAAGCTACATGTGAAAGGGGGCAGGAACTGTGGAAGCTGTATCTGGTGAGACTGTGAGGCTGTGAGTGGAAGGGGCAGGTACTGTGGAAGCTGTATCTGGAGACAGACTGTGAGGCTGTGAGTGGAAGGGGCAGGTAATGTGGAAGCTGTATGTGGAGGTGGAGTCAGACTGAAGCTGTGTGTGGAATGGGACAGTTACTGTGTACATTGTGTGGTGGGGAACTGAGACACTGGAAGCTCTGTGTGAAGGTGGAGGCAGGCATTGTCAAGCTGCGGGTGGTGGGAGATGCACTCTAGAAGCTGTGTGTGAAGGTGGAGGCAGGCATTGTCAAGCTGTGAGTGGTGGGAGATGCACCATGGAAGCTGTGTGTGAAGGTGGAGGCAGGCATTGTCAAGCTGTGGGTGGTGGGAGATGCACCATGAAAGCTGTGTGTGAAGGTGGAGGCAGGCATTGTCAAGCTGCGGGTGGTGGGAGATGCACTCTAGAAGCTGTGTGTGAAGGTGGAGGCAGGCATTGTCAAGCTGTGAGTGGTGGGAGATGCATTCTGGAAGCTGTGTGGACGCCGGGGCAGGCATTGTCAAGCTGTGAGTGGTGGGAGATGCACCATGGAAGCTGTGTGTGTAGGTGGAGGCAGGCATTGTCAAGCTGTGAGTGGTGGGAGATGAACCATGGAAGCTCTGTGTGAAGGTGGAGGCAGGCATTGTCAAGCTGTGAGTGGTGGGAGATGCACTCTGGAAGCTGTGTGTGAAGGTGGAGGCAGGCATTGTCAAGCTGTGGGTGGTGGGAGATGCACCATGGAAGCTGTGTGTGAAGGTGGAGGCAGGCATTGTCAAGCTGTGGGTGGTGGGAGATGCACCATGGAAGCTGTGTGTGAAGGTGGAGGCAGGCATTGTCAAGCTGTGAGTGGTGAGAGATGCACTCTAGAAGTTGTGTGTGAAGGTGGAGGCAGGCAATGTCAAGCTGTGAGTGATGGGAGATGCACCATGGAAGCTGTGTGGACGCCGGGGCAGGCATTGTCAAGCTGTGAGTGGTGGGAGATGCACTCTAGAAGCTGTGTGTGAAGGTGGAGGCAGGCATTGTCAAGCTGTGGGTGGTGGGAGATGCACTCTAGAAGCTGTGTGTGAAGGTGGAGGCAGGCATTGTCAAGCTGTGGGTGGTGGGAGATGCACCATGGAAGCTGTGTGTGAAGGTGGAGGCAGGCATTGTCAAGCTGTGAGTGGTGGGAGGTGCATTCTGGAAGCTGTGTGGACGCCGGGGCAGGCATTGTCAAGCTGTGAGTGGTGGGAGATGCACTCTGGAAGCTGTGTGTGAAGGTGGAGGCAGGCATTGTCAAGCTGTGGGTGGTGGGAGATGCACCATGGAAGCTGTGTGTGAAGGTGGAGGCAGGCATTGTCAAGCTGTGGGTGGTGGGAGACGCGCCATGGAAGCTGTGTGGACGCCGGGGCAGGCATTGTGGAAGTTGTGTGTGGAGTTGAAGGAGGCTGCGATGGTATGTCTGGAGGTGGGAATATCCGTTGTGGAAGCTGTGTGTGGAGGGGAGGCCCGCACTCTGAAGCTGTGTGTGTGAGCGAGTAGCTGTGTGGAAGAGGGGTTCACGGAAGGTGTGTGGGAAGGAGGCACTGTGACTGTGATGCCTAAAGTACAGTGACAGGTGTAGTGAAAGGCACTTTGGCTCCAGCACACTGGTAGTTGGGAGACACGTCTGTCGCCGTTGCTCCTGTTACGTCATTGATCTGCGCCCTTGCCTTTTGGGCACCTTATCTAGAGACCACTCAATCACGCATTCATTCTGGTGGGACGTTTCAACCCGAAGTCAGGGACTGACTTCTGAGGTATGACTTCATCTCACTGTAAACATCCCGATGCGTAGTTAACGTAAAGAGGCAGCTGGAGCAGGAAGATGGTAAGGTAGCCACGCAGGATTATTTAAAAGACCTACCACTCCAGCCCTGTTCATGGCGTGTACCACAGAGTACACGTGTCCCTCATTTCGGAGGCCACTCATCCCTAGCCAAAACACGAACAATGACCTGCGATGCGCCTCCAATTGATCAACCTGCTGCCATTTCGGTGGAAAGTTAAGGTTGGACCATCATTCGTTTTATATCACGAGCCTCATGAGAGCAGTGAGTGAGCCGTGAGCCCTGTGACCCCAGATGTATATGAGAGCAGTGAGTGAGCCCTGTGGCCCCAGATGTATATGAGAGCAGAGAGTGAGCTGTGAGCCCTGTGGCTCCAGATGTATATGAGAGCAGAGAGTGAGCTGTGAGCCCTGTGGCCCCAGATGTATATGAGAGCAGTGAGTGAGCCCTGTGGCCCCAGATGTATATGAGAGCAGTGAGTGGGCTGTAAGCCCTGTGGCCCCAGATGAATATGAGAGCAGAGAGTGAGCCGTGAGCCCTGTGACCCCAGATGTATATGAGAGCAGTGAGTGAGCCCTGTGGCCCCAGATGTATATGACAGCAGTGAGTGAGCCGTGAGCCCTGTGACCCCAGATGTATATGAGAGCAGTGAGTGAGCTGTGAGCCCTGTGGCCCCAGATGTATATGACAGCAGTGAGTGAGCCGTGACCCCTGTGACCCCAGATGTATATGAGGGCAGTGAGTGAGCTGTGAGCCCTGTGGCCCCAGATGTATATGAGAGCAGTGAGTGAGCTGTGAGCCCTGTGGCCCCAGATGTATATGAGAGCAGAGAGTGAGCTGTGAGCCCTGTGGCCCCAGATGTATATGAGAGCAGTGAGTGAGCCGTGAGCCCTGTGACCCCAGATGTATATGAGGGCAGTGAGTGAGCTGTGAGCCCTGTGGCCCCAGATGTATATGAGAGCAGTGAGTGAGCTGTGAGCCCTGTGGCCCCGGATGTTTATGAGAGCAGTGAGTGAGCCGTGAGCCCTGTGGCCCCAGTTGTTTATGAGAGCAGTGAGTGAGCCGTGAGCCCTGTGGCCCCAGTTGTATATGTGAGCAGTGAGTGCGCTGTGAGCCCTGTGCCCGCTAGTAGCTGTATATCTGAGCTTTGCGTAGCCTGTGCGCCGCCAGAAGTTGCACTAATGCCCAGCATCGGCTCTTAACACACGAACGCACAATTGCACAAAGGGGGTAGACACAAGGCAACTGGAGAAAGTGGATTCATTGGATGGACTGACTGCAGAGTGAGACATGGTATGTGAACCAGGAAGTACCCGCGCTCACTGGCATGAGGGCTGGCGGGGCACGGGAGGGGGACTGGCATGACAAAGTTGGCTGATGGAGTCCCAGGTCTGGTAGGGAAAGGGGTGGGCGCCACGCACCCAGCTCGTTACTCACGTTCCCAGGGTCTCCTTGAACTCGTAGATTTTCTTGATGTCGTCTGCCTGCTTCTTCCAGGAGGAGCTGCTCTCCCCGTTCTCTCGAGCCATGGCGGAGAGTCCCCGGTCCCTGCTGCCGCTCTGCTCTCCTTCCCGCGGGCTCGGACTTTTTTCCCTGAGGACCCAAGCTCTGCTGTCCCCGGTGTCACCAGAGAGGAGCGCAGGAAACAGACGTCTGCTCGCAGTCACCGAGGGCAGCGCACCGCAGGAGGACGAGGCTAGCTCCTGGGATGGAGAAGGGCAGCTCCGGTGCTGAGAAGAGCTCCTGTGATTGAGAGGGGCAGCTCCTGTGACGGAAGGAGGGCTCCTGTGATGGAGAAGGTCAGCTCCTGTGACGGGAGGAAGGGGAGTTCCTGCCCCTGTGATTGAGAAGGGCAGTAGCTCACGTGCTGGAGAGGGGGTAGTTATTATTCTGGAGAGGGTTAGTTCCTTTGCTGCAGAGGGGAAGTCAGTTGCTGGGCGAAGGGATGGGAGGTTCGGAAGAAGGACCAGCGCCTGTGCCGGAAACGAGCTGATACCGCGGCAGGGGACAGCTCCCGTGGGTGAGGACAGCTCCTTTGCTGGGGAGGGCTCCGCAGCCGTGCAGGAGACGAGCGGCTCCTACGCTAGAGAGCCGTGCCTGTGCTGCTGGGAAGGCGGTCAGCTGCTGTGGTGGAGGGCAGCTCCTGTGGTGGAGGGCAGCTCCTGTGGTGCAGGGCAGCTCCTGTGGTGCAGGGCAGATCCTGTGGTGAAAGGCAGCTCCTGTGGTGGAGGGTAGCTCCTGTGGTAGAGGGCAGCTCCTGCCGCGGCTGTGCCGTGCTGTGCGCCGTGTCCGCCAGCGTCGGCTCCCTGCCTCTCCTCTGCCAGCAGTGTATGTGTACAGCCTGGGATGTGGCAGCAGTCTGAGCAGGGGAGGAGTGTCCGTCCGATCAGGAGCAGCAGCGCACTCAGCTCTCCAGCCCCCAGATCAGCATCCACCGGCACCTGTCATTGTGTGGCGGCGGCTGCGGCGGGCGGGTGCGTGCGGCGCCCGCCCCTGGATTGCACCTTACGCATGGCCCCTGAGGGGGCGGGGAGACAGGGCGGGAGGCTCCACTGTACGCGGGGTCTCCCTGCCTCACACGGGAATCCCCCTGTCACATCCTGTGATGTGGGGGACTCTCCACCTGTGGACAGGGTGTCCCTGATTGTGTCATGAGCGAGACTGGGTGTACCAGCATGCCACGGTCTCTGCGCCTGTGGTACTCCAGTTCACAGGGCGGTAGGGCATGCTGCCTCTGCTTTCTCACATGCAGGAGACAGCTCACAGCTCACCATGCACACTGGGGCCTCCTCGTGTCTGAGCAACGCGGCAATACACGGGGACAGTCGTGCTCAGTGCATAAGGCTATTCTTCATGCATTTTGATCCCTGCCCGCATAAGAGGCAGATGGGGGAGGGGGGTTGCCCTGGCCTGCACATGGGATCTGTCACTATTAGTAAACTACTAGCCATTGCTTGTAAGCACCACTTTAGGCTTACATGTACCGCCCTATCCCCATTGAAGGATGCAACTGTCCCTTTAAACTTTGCCTTCTTTCCCTGTGCAGGAGGCAATGGTGACTGCACGCCCAGGTAGGTCTGCCTGTGTTCTTGAGCCGGGAGCTGCTCTCCCTGTTCGCGGGTGTCTGTGGCACACGCTCACCGTGCCGCCGAGCCCGGTTGTTATGGCAATGGTGGGAAACCTCGGTGGTTCTCCTCATCCTGTCAGCACTGACTGAATGACTAGGGATAATTCGCATTGCACCAAAGACGTGCACGTCAACGGCGACTCTGTGGTGTGGGCTGGACTTGCTAGCTGCTGATTTCTTTGTGCACTCCGAGACACTCCTCTCATCTGCCAGGCTCGATTCAAGCGCCGAGAGCAGCCCGCGCCGGACACTCGCAGCTACACAAGGTAACACGCATGGGACGAGAAGCCACCAACAAACCTCGAGCTGTCAGCGTGGCGGGCTTTACAGCTTGAATGGACACTCTATGCAGACCGGACAGCTTATGAACACCCTCCCAAAAGCACACAAACACACTACGTGGATGGGAAAGTACATTTCAACGATCATTAGGACGTGAACACAGCACACCATAGTAATTCACAGACCATAACACCAAACCCACTCCATAGACAAGGACACCATCGAACGTCACAGGAAAGAACACCAGTTCACGCTACAGACAAGAACACCAACATGCTCCATAGACAAGAACAATAAAGCACTCTAAGACCAGCACCGCACTCCATAGACAAGGATAACAACGCACTCCACAGACAAGAAGAGCGATCAGCTCCCCACAGAGAGGCACAACTCACTTCACAGACAAGAACAAGAAGGTGCTCCACAGACTCGAACAAGGCTTTCCACAGAAAAGAACACTGACTCACTCCACGGACAAGAATAACCAGTCCCACAGAAAAAGCACCAACCTGCTCTATGGCTAACACCTATGAACAATAACACGTTTCACAGACAAGAACCAACTCCACAGACAAGAACGTCTCATGGGTTCAGTTTCGAAATATGAAAGAGGACGGAATCCCCGAGGCTGATCAAATAATGCTCCAGCCACCATTTGGTGGCACCTGATAGGTTATCTATAATAAAACGTGCTCAGCACACAGTACACATCGTAATAAATATTTAAAGAGGGAATCGTATGTAAGCCCAGGACTACTGCGGATGGAAATAATCAGCTGTCCTGGAATCTCATTCGTAGGAGAGTGAGCATTCCCAGGAAATTCTTACCCCATTTGCTATGAAAAAGGGGAGCTGGATAAAGTAAGTGAACACCCTGTACTGCAATTACTGCCAATTGCCAGATGTCTGTAGAAAAACTGACAGTTTTTTCGATGAAGCTGATAATGGCGTAAAATAAGTTCAGTGCCTTAGGATCAGAAAACTCGTGCATTGGTACTGTGAAAGCTCAAATTGGTTTGCTTCTTGGGGGCGCCACCATTTTCCCTGCTGTGCTCAATTTGGACAAACCGCTTCATTTTGGAAAGGATGGTTACAATTCCTTTACATCGTGGCTGGAGCGCTGACCTGGCCAACAATCATTTGCAGACTGTGCTATGAGTAGCAATGTCAAATTACTACAAAGGTATTGAGAAGCGCGTTTACGGAAATAGTAGGTGCTATAAATATTCTAAGACGCAAATGGTGTCAGACCATGTTTGGGGTTTGTGGTTGAGGTGATTTGCCACAGGTGTCCTGTGGTCGATCCTACTATGACTCTGCAAACCGATCCAAGTGCGACCCTTTCTGCACTTGACCCTCAGGGTAGCAGACCAAGGCTTCTCATGGAGGTAGTGTGGGGTGCAAGACCTCAGAACTCAAACATCAACCAATAGACATTGCTTCAATGTTCAGCTGTTGGCCTTGGTCCTCTCTGCAGGGTCACCCTCAAACATTTTGCCTTCACCCCTCCTGTTTTCTGAATTCATTTTTGCTGGCATTAGGACTTTGTGCACTTTACCGCTGCTAATCAGAGCTAAGGGGCTTGTGCTCTCCTTAAAAAACTTGTGCTATTGGCTATAGCTAATTAGCACATTTAATTTATTTATGGCACCAGCAGATGGTACAGAGGGCTACTAATTTAAATGCTATTAGGGGGCCTGCAGCACTTTTTGCGCCTCCCACTAAAATAGCACTTTAAAACATGTCTCAGGCCTGCCACTGCAGCCTGTAGTGCAGTTTATACTTCCAATTCGGCCTGACACCTTCCTGTTAAACCCATTCCGTGCTCCCGTTCGCCAACGGCCGATGCGAGCACCACCTGCCCAGTGCTGCACACGACCGTTGACCTACGCGGTCCCGCCCACTCTTTAGAACTCCCGCACCGTGGCAAAATTTGCGCCGTGGTAAAGGAGTTAATATAAATACGTCACCCCTAAGGTAGGTGCTAAACAGCCCCTATGGTAGGGTGCATTGTAAAAAGTAGGACATGCATTTTTAAGTTTTACATGTCCAGATTCCCCCATGTCCAGATTACCATCGGATAACATTGGGTTACCTTATTACATTTAATAAGTGCTAACATTTGATTGGGAGCAGGTGGAAATATCAAGTTTAGACCCAAATGAATTGTAATTTAAGATCCTCTTCAATGGTAAAGTCAGATTTTAGACTACACTTTTAACAGCCCCACTTTTAGAAAGTTGGCATTTTACTCCCAAAAGGTATTAAGGACTTCTAGGAGCTGCCATCTGCCTGGGCCTGTTACTGGCTCCCCCATTAAGATTGCATATTGGGCCAAGACAGAGCACAGTAGTGAACTAGTGTGGGCAGGATGGCTAGGGGTGGAGCTGTTCCCTGTTCCACTTACAATTCCAAGGGATTGCCTCAGCACACACAAATAGATCGAACACTACTCTTTTGTCACCCTAGACCTCTTTGAGCCTTGGCAGGGGAAGGGAAGAACTTTCCAGAACCATATGTAGGGGTAGCCTAGAAAAGTTCTCCACTTCAAACAATGGCACCAGGTATAAATATTGGACATCCTTATCCACACTTCAGTACACTCCTGGATTTGCAGATATTTCAGACGATTGAAGAACGACTCCCTTGTTTCCCAGAGGACTGCCCTACCTCATGAATCCTTCCTTGTACCTTAGGGAGCTGCACTTCTGCTACCAAAGGGCAATCCTGCTGCTTGATGCTTGCCTGTTTCTCCCTCAGAGGAATCCCTGCTGTTTGAGGCCTGCTTTGTTCCCCAGAGGACTAGTCTCCTGCTTGAGGCCTGCTCTGTGAGAAGGAAGTCTTGACCTGCTCCCTTCATCTCTGGCTAACCTGAGTGACTCCAAGGGTTAGTTGGCTGACCTTCTGTTCTGAGCCACAGGTACACAACGAGCTCCGGAGGTCTCCTTGCAATTGCCCAGGTGACTTGCTGCAACTGGCCCAGCTGACTTGCCTGAGCCCTGCTGGCCTGTGCTGTAGTGAGTTTCTGATCCCTAACGGTGCCTTTACTGGTCCTGGACCCTTGACTGGCATCAGTTGAGCTCCTCTTGTGAAACCCCAAAGTTTTGAACTCCTTGCACAAGGCATTGAAAAGGTAACTTTTTTAGTGGGACTAACCTTGTCCCTGTGTCCGGCCCTCGTTCCATAGCGGTCGGACTGAACTTGTGACTGTCCCCTGGTCTAGTTTGACCAGATGACCGGGAGTGTCATTTTGTGCCTTTAGGCGGTGTACTTTCCTAAAACTTTGAAATTGCACATCTCTTGTTCTATTGATTGGATTTTTGTCACTCTGGTCTCATCTTTTCCATTAACATTTCCTCAATTTTTTAAACACTGGTTTGTGATTTTTGTTGTGCTGCATTTTAACTTTATAATGATTGTGTGTTTCATAAATACCTAAAACAGTGCCCCTAAGTTAAGCCTGACTGCTTTAGCGCCTAGCTACCAGAGGGTTAAGCACAGGGTTATTTCGTGATTTTTGTGGTTCACCTTAACAAGGACTCTGGTTGTTGCTTAAGTAGGGTTTCCACCCCACTCAATCAAAAACCTGATTTCTTACACCAGCCCAGCACTTATATTTTAGTAAAAGTAAATACTTTAATTACACAGCAGAACTATATACTTCTTAGTCCAACTATGCTCAAGAATGCAGGGTTGAATCCCTCGTTGCCTCCTTCAAGTGGTATTACACCCTCCTGCTCTAATGTCCTCTCTCCACCCGGGTGAAATGTAGCCACTATGGCCGTTCGTATATTGTGGCAGAAGCACGAATGAGTAGCAGTTGCAGATCATCACAGTCACACCCATGGGGCTTTGAAACACAAAGCAACACCAAGGGGGATGATGGACGGAGTGTTGAACATTGCAAGCACTCACCCCCAGTCAACTGATATGGGTTTAATCCATCATCATTCTTTAGCTCACTCCGCCACCCCAGTTCAGACATGGCCATATGCAAATCATCTGACCCTGTGCCTCATGGGAACAGTCCAGCCCGAACTGCCAAGCCATGTCTTTCCTGGGCCAGAAACAAGCCTCCTGGGACCGGTTTCTGGCTAATCAGCCGTCAACAGCCAGGCTAGCTTGAATCCAGTGGCAAAGTGAGCAAGGGACCCACATCTGGGCATACCCTGCCAACTTAAGGCGAACAAAGCAAATCCAAAGGGGATGATGGACGGAATGTTCAACATTTCAAGCACTCACTTCCAGTCAACTGATCTGGGTTTGATCCATCATCATTCTTTAGCTCACTCCGCCACCCCAGTTCAGACATGGTCATATGCAAATCAGTCTGACCCTGTGCCTCATGGGAACAGTCCAGCCCGAACTGTACTGGGGTGAATGTATGACATTGTTCTGAATTGTGTCCATCAACTGTTGTTTTCGCTTTGAAACACAACTCAGTCACTTGATCTTACACTTGGTTTACTTTGGAAAGCTCATCTTTCTTTGAGCGTCTCTCAGCCCATGTGCTCCAGCTGTAAGGAAAGTCTTGGGATGCCTTCTCGCTAGTCCTCGCAGGGCAGGCAATGAGGCAGGCACAGCCCGCGCTTGTGGTAACTCTTCCCATATGTTGTTGGGTGGATGGCAGTTCTGGTTTCATGGGCCTGGCCTCATCACCAGAGGTGACCTCCTCAGCTGGTCATGTTCAAAGAGGCAGAGTGCAGATGAGGCTTCCTAGGCCAATAGGGCTCACAGTGACGAGGTGCTATTGCAACCTCCCAGGTCAATGATCCAGTATGAATCTGCAATCTGAAGACAATTCTTTCTGTATATGTTATGTTATGTTATGTTTTAGCGACTTGTATAGCGCGCGATTACCAAATAGGTGTCCTGGCGCTGTCCACTACTCCCTATATCTCTGTATAGTGTTTGTATGAAATATTTGAGGGTTCATGAATCCCCATTTTATGCAAAACAGTCATTGAAAAACTCTTGCTGAGGCTGTACAAGATGCTCTTGTAAATGTTTGCAGGACATTTATAATCTGTATAGGTCAAGTCACATCAGTGGTAACATTTGTTTTCTGGCAATTCTTTTACAATATTTATAAGTTATTTGTTGGACCTGGCCCTCCCTGCAGGGTCACCTCGAAACCTTTTGCCTTCACCCCTCCTATTATTGCTGAATTCTGTGTTTTTTTGCTCTAGGATTCTGTGCACTCCACCATCGCTAACTAGTGCTAAACTGCTTGTGCTCACTACCCCAAACATGGTAAACTTAGTTTACACCTGATTGACATATTTGATTTACTTATAAGTTACTTGTAGAGTGGTATACCATATACCCAGGGCCTGTAAAGTAAATGCTACTAGTAGCCCTGCAGCACCTAATGTGCCACCCACTTAAGGATCCTCTTAAAACATGTCTCAGGCCTGTCATTACAGTCCGAACGCAGTTTTAAACTGCTAATTTAACTTGGCAATATAAATCCCTTACCAAGCCCTAAACTCCCCTTTTATTGAATATAAGTCATCCATAAGGTATGCCCTAAGTAACCCATAGGGCATATTGTAGGTTGGACATGTACATTTAAGTTTTACCTGTCCTGGTAATGACAAACCCCTAAATTAATTTTTCACTATGAGTCTTTCCTGTCCAATAGGATAACAGTGGGTGGCCTTATTACATTTAATAAGTGCTAGCGTCTAATTGGGTAGCACAAGTAAGGCGTACCCTGTAATCCCTAGAACAAGGATAATACAATTGCAAGTATTGTACAAGGAAATCATTTTGTAAACATTTTGACAATGAAAAGTTTAGTCATGGGTTTTCTTGAAGAAGAAACAAAACTTTTAACCCATGATTTTTACTGCACGCTTATTGGAACCATGCATGCTCCAGTGCCCGTTTGAATGCACAACTTATTTTAAAACATTTTTTTGCATGTTTTTCCTCCTCATGTTATGCCTGATATTCTGTCCAAGCATGCCGACAGGCAATTTCCCCAACCACCTACCACAGGATTCTCTGTACACCTCGCTCTGAGAGTGTTTTAACAAGGATTAATTCCCCTATGACTAATTGCATGGGGTTTCCCTCTTCTTGTTTTTCCACTTAGTTGAGATTGATTTTCTGTATACTTTACCTTATAGGTGACTACCATAAGCCTGTCCTGATGAAGACCCTGGATGATATATCTATTTAGGGGTCGAAACGGCGACACTGCATGGGCCTACCCATATGTTTGATTGTTAGATACCCAAACTCAAATGTTAATTTCATTGTGTTTGTATTTGTATTTGTTTTAATCAAAAAGTCCAGGGCTGCTGGTTGCTGTACATATTGGAAATACATAGCTATCCTTGTACTATTCTCCATTATTTCTTAAGGCTCAGTGATTTCACATGTCACTGCACCATTACTTGGAACAGCTGTTGTAAGAATACAGCTTGATGATCAGTCTCTTGAAATTAACACTCTAAATTACAATACTGAAACATCAGCATCCTTGGTTGCACGTGTTTCTTTGACGGTGTTAAAAGCATTAGATGTATTCTTTTGTTTCGTCTGCAAGAAAACCCATGATTTTTCATTGTCAAAAATGTTTGCAAAAGGATTTCTTTGTAGAACACTTGTTCATTCACAGTGTTTAATTGGGGTCAGATAAGCATTTCATGTTTGGTATCTATGAAAGTGTAATTAGAAATCATCCCAATGGAAAGTCGAATTTTAAATTACAATTTTGGAAATTCCACTTTTAGGAAGTTGGCATTTTCCTACCCTTTTTCACTTGGTACCAGCAGCCTACTCTAGGCCACATGACTGGGTGTAGTTGGCAGTTGAACTTTGTTTACTCTTCCCAGACAGCCACACAATAGAGGAATTCGGTGTGCCTGGTTGGGACATCAACTTGTAGGGTGGGGTGATAGGACTGGGACAGCCGCACTGGCAACGGAATAGGCTGTGGTCTGCCTTCACACAAAAGACTTGTCACTCTTGCATTGTTCACGCAGTCAGCTTGGAGCCAGGGCTGACGAGTCAGGATACTTCTAGGACCTCAAAGGGAATTCTCTACAAACTTTGACTTCAAAGCACTAGAGATAAAAAGGGGACCCCCAAACCCACTCTTTATTTCACATTCTGGATCTGTAGAAGGACTCTCAGAGGACTGTGTACTGCTGTGGCCTGCTGTGTACTCCATAAGACTTCTTTGCTTCACCTGGAAGCCTGCTTTACTTCCAGGAGCGTGCCTTGAACCCTCAGAGGCCTGCCCTGCTTCGTCACCTGAACCCAGGACTACTCCAAGGGCTAGTTTGCTGGCCTCCTGTTCAGAGCCACAAGGACATAACAGGCTCCCACCATCTTGAACCCACACCTGGACCCAGCCTTGTACCTTTCCAGTCCTGTACCATTGGTGGTGGTGGTAAAGGTGCCCAGATAGCCAAAATCCCAAACTTGACACGTAGTACATTTTTTGCTAAAAACTGCTCTGAGAACCGAGAGGAGACCAGGTCCGACCTGTTTGTCTATCCACCCAAGGTGCATAATCGGGTAGTCTGACTTTGCGGAAGCTCCCACTACGTTCTTCTCCACAGGATCAAATCCTGTCCAACTGTCCTTCGCCAAAGGGGTCAGGTCCTGGAACTCTCGTCAGTTACAGTCTACTGCCTCGTTCCACTAGAGGTTTTCAACTTTCAAAGAAGTAACAAAGTCCAAAAGTAGAAACCTTCACCACAACTTCATCCAGTGGCTCCCCAAAGATTACATTTCCTCCTCTGATACCTCCTGGAGCTTGCCCTGCTAAGCTTTACCTTCTCAGAATTATTTCTTCAAAATATCTTATAAGTCCGAAGGTAAATGCAGCCTGGGCCCAATCCACTTCGACCCGTGCTCCAACGATTTTAGCCCGGTCTCATGCGAATAGATGTTCTTGGTTGGCACTTTGATCTTTTAGGTGCTAGTTTTTACTAAAATGTTAACAAATTCATAACTCTGGTTCTACTGATTGGAATTTTGTCAATTTGGTGTCAAATAATTTATTGAAAATTATTCTATTTTCTAAATTGGTGTAGGATTTTTCTTGTGTTGTGTTTTTACTTTATTTCCATTTTTTGTACCGCATACATACTTTACACATTGCCTCCAAGTTAAGCCTGATTGCTTTATGTGCAAGTTACCCAGGGATAAGCATAGGTTAATTTAGTGACTTTTTGTGGTGCAGAAAAACACTAGGCACAAGGGATGGCCTTCAGGCATGCTCTGTGGTCAGTTCCTTGGCAGCCAAAACCCACTGGGCACAACCATCTGTTGTGCACAGGATGTACAAGGCTCAGGAGGAGGCCTTTGGATATGCCCTGCACTCAGTATCCCTTGATCTATGCACACTGGACAGAGTCTTCGGTTGATGGATTTTGGCTTTTATTTTTATATGTATGCACTTTTGTGATAATGGTCACCCAACCTCACATTTGTTCTATTCATAATTGCAAGCCGTAGCATTTTTGGTGCAGAATCCGAATTTGATATGTTAAGTTTATAATTTTTCTAAAATAATGCCTACTAATGTTTTTCTTAACCTGACAAGGCAAAAAGGTTTTGTAGACATCAAGTGGATAACATCGTTGCTTATGGTGACTGGGATTTGGCAAAATGAGTAACTCCTCTTCATCAGTAATGACTTCTTAATATTTGTATTCATCCTTTTATTTAGATCAAGAGTTTATTATTATGTCATCTGGTTTTAAGCTTAATTTGTCGCTGTTCTTTTCACAGTGACATCTTTTGTTGCAACTTTTTAGACTTTCTTTCAATAATGCTTGATCTCATTTATCTCAAATCTATTACTAGCGAAAAAACTATACAATCAGGAATTTAAACAGAATGCAAATAGAATGGCTTAAAGCCTCTAATATGTGTTTGAAGGTACTGCTGTTTATATTGTTTACACCTACCCACTTATTCGGAATCAGGTCTACCCAAATGCCTTCCTTCACAACTGGAACCCCAATAACTCCCCCTCTTGTTGTTTTGTGAATAAACTCTTGATGTGTTATTGCTTCAAACAGGGCAGAATTGCTATTTGGGGGAAATCGAACATTTGCTCTTTGCTCCCCTGTTTACAGAAAGTAGGTACCTAAGGGTATTGATCTCATTGTGATACAGCAAATAGTGGAGGAAGCTATAACCAGGCTATTCAAGTTATGCTCCATTGTGGCAAGGACAATCAAGAGCCTGCTAAGTAGTTTCTGTTGATGCTTCATCCAACAGGCCGATGGGCAACTACCAAGTAGAATTACAATACACTACCTCAGTTTCCAACTAGCAGAAGTCACACTTGTCTGAAGTCCTTTATTCAAGATCCCAGTTTCCTTTGACTTCAGTATCTGCAGCAGTTCAAACAGTAAGCCTGGGCACCTCCCCTAACGTCAAGTGCTGGTGTCGTACAGTTCATACTTGCTCAGTAAAACAGTGTGGTTTTGGGCAGCATAAACGTCAAAACTGTGCAAGACTGAGTCCACAGAGACCATCAGGATATTTTGACCGCAGTCCTGGCTAGCTCAAAGTGCACCATCTGTACCCCTAACCTAGCAAGGTAACAGATGGTATGTGCATCCTCAAATCATGACAATCCTGACTCCCCAAGAAAATTGTGGAAACAGATCTAAACTAAAGTCCTCTCGTTTGGTTACTCATGCATAGCCAAAGGGAAACACCAGAAATACTCACATTGGCATTTAAAATATATATTGACACAATAAGATTCTTGTGTAAAATATGTGTGCTTCAATTATCAATAGAAGGAAAAAAACAGAGTAATCAGCATCACAAGAATAGTAAAGAAATTGAACAGTTCAACAATTGTGCTTGTTAAGTGGTCACATTTAGGCCCGGGCATGAACACCACCATTTTACACATTATCGTTTTAAACTTGCCATCTTTTCATGAACGTTGACACTTGGCATACTTTTGTTTTTGTGCTCATGTGGATAATATTCCATGAAATAGCTTTGCTTACATTTACACATCTTCATAGGCACATTATCCGAGCGATCGAACATTCAGTATGACAGCTAAAGTTCACTATGCAAAATTATGGTGTTTATTATTGTTCACTTGGTGACAGCTTTGTTAGGGAAGAATCAAAACTAGTAGCCTAACTGGGACTTCGGCATGTCAACATGGGTGATGTTTGTTATCTAAAAAGCATCACTCCTTTGTTTAGACAGGAGCATTTCTCTGGCACTATGAGGTCCCCCCATGCCGGAATCCCAGCCCAGCGGAGTTCTGTTTCCCTTTCGCGAAGATGCAGATGGTGCACTGTGAGATAGCCAGGACAAAGGCCAACATATCCTCATGGTGTGTGTAGAATCAGTCTTGCACATTTTTGGCATTTATGTTGTCAAACAAAGGCTCAGTTTTACTGAAAAAGTATAAGCCATTTGACATGACGCCCAACGTCCAGCTTGGGCTCTTATTAAATGGATCACCTGAGTTGTTTTCTTTTGTGTACTCAAAGACCCCTACTCACCAACTTAGCGGAGACATCTGTGGTGTTAGGGAAAAATCCTCCTCAGGTGAGTCTGTAAATCATATGTATGGTCTATAGGTGGTTCAAGCCTGAACATTTCAAAGGATCAAACCACAGAAGTACTCTCTCGCCATTCCACATATTCATATGGCTAACGCAGCACCAGTTAACATACAGGTAAACTGCAGACATGCAGTTATACAAATGCTGCAACAACATGGACTGCCCTTATGGGTGAAGATGTTACCTTTGTGGTAGAGGCCCACGAAGCGTACAGGATAGAGGTATCCTATTCATGGTTTGCATTCCTAAAGGTAAATACACAATCAAGACATTTTCATTCTTACACTGTAGCTGCAGTTCCTAACAACTACACAGCTTATGAAGCACGAGAAATACCACTAACATAAAAAGAACTCCAAAATTAGTTTTAAAGGTACCCTACCACATACAAGAAACAATGTTAGATTAAGTCCCCTCAGCAATGAGGGAGCAACATGGCCAGTCTTAGCCAGTTTTACATTCTACCCAGATATAGCACATCTGAGTGCAGCAGAGTTACTTATGCTATGCACAGATCTGTTTGACACAATATGTGATGCAAACAATGATGATAAATCCCTCAAGTGCTGCTCAAGCTGCACAATCTCAATTGGCTACGCCTGGATTAGTCCTGTGACCATCAATGCAGTCATAGGTAAGGTTCCCTCAACAGGAGCCCATTGAAAAATGCTGAAATCTGCGCAACCAGTAACACAAAAGGGGAAACAGCAGTGTTGGCTATACACCAGCGACTTACACAGGTTGCTCCAGAGGACCAGAATCGCGCTTTACCTAAAACTATTGAGGAAAGCTTTGCAACAATAGGTAGAGATAATTTGGGAGTCAGACCTAGTTAACCATAGATTAAGGGTAATTCTGAAATAGATAACTTGAAGCAGGCACCTGAGTCTTCTAGGAAGAAGGCTACAATCTGCGCAATCTTATGGAGTGTCTAGCAGCAGTAGCAACAGGTGAATATCTCCAGGTGAAACACCCGGACCGGAGACTCAGTGTCTCCAGTCAATTGTACGAATTGCAACTCCAGATGGAAGGGGATATACAGCCTACCATAAATGTTCTCTTTTTTGGAGAACTTGTCATTTGGCTATGACATTCTCTTGGCTGAAAAAGATAGGCGAAAAGAATTTGTTGTAGACTGCCCCAAGGGAGAAACAGTAATTGAAACTTTTTTTCTGACCTCATTGCAGATGCAGCTAAACATTCATACGGCAAGGAGTGGGTCTTAGCGCAAACTCTGGTGTTATACTGAAACCATCTAGGGTGAGATGACGGTTCCACTTATCACACCATACCTGTGAGGTCAATCCCACAACCAGAAAGACAATGCCCCATTAAACATAATGCTAAAAAACACGTTAGAGAAATACTTGCACAATTTGAATAGCAAGGTGTAATAGAAAGTTGCACCTCACTGACGAATACTCCTTTGTTTCCAGTAATGAAACCAGACCATTCATATCATACAGTGTTGGATTACAGACCCTTGAACATGGCTACATGCACATTCGCTGTACAAAATGGGCATAGCAAGGCACTAATGAACAATATAATGCGTAAAAAATACAAAATCACATTAAACATCTCAAATGAATTTTTCTGACAAAATATAGCACCTGAAAGCAGGTACTTGACAGCATTCAGTCCCCTAGGTTCTCAGAAAAAGTTCTGTCAATTGCCCTACGGGTATAAAAACAGCCCAGGGCTGTTTTCAGCCCGTGTAACAGAAATTTTACAAGATGTTGATGGCCAGGCATTGTCCTATGTCGATTACATATATCACCTCACTTGGTTAGAGTAGATTGCAAAGTTTTGAGATTTGCTCAAATGGGCAAAAATTTTAATTTAAAAAATCAAGAATAGCCGATCTCAATGTCCTGTTTTTGAGATACGAGCTGTCAAGAAAAGGCAGAAATCTTTTGACATACTGTTTAGAGAAGTGTGCGCTTCTATATCCCCCAAATACATTGAAGAACTCCAATCAATATCGGCTTTCTACATTTTGGCAGTACATACATATCAGACTATGCACAATTGGAAAAATCGTTCTATGACTTGATTCGTCCAGACTTTTCAAGTACACATTGGACAGCTGACAGTACAAGCTAACATGCTAGCTTCCAAACACTTACACATATGAGTAAACATCACACACCTGGTGATCCATATCATTGCGGGTGCATCAGTGTACACCTATGTCACATTCAATAAAGGAGACACGGTACCAATTGCATATAAATCGCATTTATATGCAAATGCTGTAAAGCGTTTAGCACTGACAGAAAACTCCTGCCAGCAGTACAGGCTGCTGTAGTGAAAGAAAGAACATTGGCTCAGGGGAAATTAATAACTGTGGTGACTCCAGTTCCAGCTCTAGAGGCTGTCAAAAAGGCCAGAGTTCCAACCGTCAAAGCTTTACATCCAAGATGGATAAAATATGCCAGCTCACTCACAGCAACAGATGTAGATTACATATGTGACTCTACACTACAATAACAAGGATACCTACAATATGAACACGGATATACTCTGCCCATTGAAGTCATGCCTCTAGATCAGTATGATTACATAGTCTGCACTGATGGTTCTGCTCAACCTGCTGTAGGGACAAAGCACCAATACTCTGCTGCATGCGCAGCAGTAAAGGGTATGATGCAGGATGGAGACTTCAACTCTCATAAAACCTACACGCAGTCACTTGGTGAGTGCACAGAGCAGCTTGCTGAACTGGATATTCTAATTCTGGACCTTAAGAATAGGGATCCTGGATTACCCACACTCATAGTGTGTGATTTGTATTATTGTGTCCCGTCTATCAATGAGTGTTTACACTACTGGAGCCATAATTGATTCAGAGACTCCAAAGGGTACATGGTACAGCACAAGATGCTTTGGGTACAGTCGACTAAATTAAAACCATGTTTGCCACAGACTCATGTGATTCACACTCTGAGTCATCAGCATGTAGGAATACACATTGCAGGAAATTCCATGGGTGACAAAGCCACACAAGCAACAGTGCAGTTGCTGCAATTACTTGTTCTAGGATGAGGATAGATGGAGACATCATGTTGGCTATCAACACTTCACGCGATGGCACCTTCTTTCCAACTAAATGCTTCTACCAGTTAACGGCATAAACATGTGGAGAAGTGTGGCTCAATGATTAGAGCGGCAGACCCTGATGCAGAGGTCTAGCCCGGGACCAGGGTTCAATTCCCCGCCTCGGCGGGTCTTGGGCTCAAAAAATTCCACAGACCTGATAATTCTCGCCTCGGTGCCTATTCCAATCATGGAGTCCCACTCTGCAACTCTGGGCAATAGCTTGCTTAATCTCCACAACGGCCCCCACAATGCTAAGGAGGCCTGGCCTCCACCTTGGGGGTGCCCAGGATTGGACGCCTCACAGGGAAAGCCAGGATGGGTTCCACAGCGGTATTCGTACAAGCGCCTTGAGACCCTTGCGGGTGAGTAGTGTGCTATACAAGTATCAAATTTACATTTACATTCCATTTGCTCATCTACCTGGAGTGGGGGATAGAGTAATACTTAATCCAGATCACAGGTTAGGATTGATCCTCTCTGCTCATAAAGGTCTAGCATCTGCTCATGCAGAGGTGGCGGCTACAATTTCTTTATCACACCAATGCTAATGGTAGCCACGTCCATACAAACAAAGGACTTTGTGCCTAAATGTGACTTTTGTCAGCAGATGAAGGTTTCCACCATAGCTCATCCACCCCAGACACCTCTATTGATTTCAGACAACCCTCTGGCTTAAGTTTATTTGGACCACTGCAGAACCTTAAACTTTGACGGGCCTTACAAGTACATCATGGTAGCAGTGGATTCCTGCTCTTGATTCCTATGGGTTTGGCCACAGTGATCGACTGATGCTCAAACTGTTATAAAAGACTTACAAGTCTTCATTGGGACATATGCAGTAGCCAGATTCCATTAGGACCAGGGTCCAGGATATGCCTTTAGGGCATACAGAGACACCATGGGAAAATTGGGTGTGACTGTGCAGTACTCCTCCCCCATCATCCAGAGGGGAATGCGGTAGTGGAGAGGAAGAACCGAGACTTAAAGCAGTCTTTAACAGCTAGGGTATTAGGTTCAGGTCACAGTTGGTTTCACCACCTGTATGGGGTACAGAGAGCTCTCAACAACCTGCTTAGAAAACCTCTGGGTGGTCAGACTGCCTATCAAATCCTGTTTGGGGATAAGATTTGCATTCCAGACCTTGACAGTCCAAGTACAGTAGCGGCAGAAACACCTTTTGATATCAGTGAACATTTGGATGTTTTACAGGAACTAAATGACTTCTGAGATGCTCAGAGCAACGTCCAACAGAAATATTCTGCCACTGGTGAAGTGAAGGAAGCGCCAGCAACTCTGGTTGGATTCCAAAGAGCGGTGATCTGGTCCGGGAGAAGATTATGAACAAGAATGAATTTGGGCCATCCTAAAGAGTGCCTGGACCTGTCTTGGCTTTTGAAGGTGCCAGAACGGTACTTTTACCATCCCTTGCTTGCAGCAAACACAAGAGATTGGTCTCTATTGTTCTCATCAAACCACATCATGTGGCCAGTTCTACACAGTAGGTCAAAAGGGCTCCTTGGTAGTTACCTTTCTCCTCTTACTACTCTACAGTCCCGCTGGAAGTTGTGACTGACGATGAAGCTTCTTCTCGCTGGCTGGGGACTACTAACACTGAAGTATCATTTGTTCCTATTAGATCAACAAATCCAATACAATCATCATGTACGGAAACATAGAATTCAATTCTGCAAACAGGCAATGATGGTGTCAACCACAATGTATCACCATTAGAGTCATCTACAAGTTCTACATAGCTCACCAAGACTTCCAACTTTGTGCAAACAGCCTCCGGCTACTTCATGGACTTTGAAGACTTCTCTTCGGATTCGTCTGAACCAGATCTGCCACCACCACAAAGGGGACCACATAAATTCAACATTTGGCTCAAAAATACATACTTTTTCCCTCCATGGATATACATTTGGATTATTTATTATTATTATTATTTTTTTTTTTTCATATAGCACAAACTCGACCAGAAGGTATCAGAGCACTTTATATGAGCACCAGTTCCATTACAGACAGACACATTCATTTCGTTAGACACGAGGAAATTAAGTGATTTGTTCAGAATCACAGGATGTTGAGCTTCCCTGCCAAGACTCAAACCCAGTTCCCCAGCTTCAAGGTCGACCACTCTAGGCGTTAGACCACATCCTCTGCCCTATAATTCCATTACTTTTCCTCTTCATCTGATTGCTTTTGTGGTTGTCTTTTTCCTGCTTCTGAACAGACACTACCTCCCAGAATGCTCTGCTGTTGAACTGGTAAATGAGGTTTTGAAACCCTTTTCTTCATCACACAAGGTACGAAGGAACTTTCCCTGGTGAACATTTCAGCTGTTCCTGTTCATGATGGAATTATTTGGTCCAACTGAAACTACAGAAATATCTTATGTATTTCATATCTCTTTGAATGACATTATCACTCCTGGTGCTATGTCTGATGATTGGGACACTAACACAGTGCATGAAATGCCTGCTGATCTACAGCCTTAACCAGTTTTTAATACTGAAGAAAAGCATTATTGTACTTCCAATTAGGATGAAATGTTCACCATTATTTATAAAAAAGAAGTACTCCACATGCAGTATTTAATTACACTCAATGGAAACACTGCCGTATACCACCACAAGGTACCTCAAAAACATTTGCACAGAAGTTTGCATATTTTTCTGGTCACAATCCAGCTGACCCAGAGTCATATTATTATAAACTCACTCCTTCACCAGCAAAGAAAACTATGCTTACTAATACAAAATTGAATTATTCTGCATCTTTTATTTATCAGTTGTCGATGCTAGGGTTTGACTTTTAAAAAGACAATGTTGATTTAAAATCTTTATGGGGAATTAGACATTGGCAGGTTCAGGGGAATGAGGCTTTACTTAGAGCATGCCTTATACCACACCCAATGATTTTTCTGAAAAAACTGTGCAGCAGACATACTGTCTTGGCTTGGCTAAGATAAAGGATCTCAATAAATCAAACATTCCCACATTTGCACGGTTTGCAAATTGGCAGCAATTCTCAAACTACACAGAGAGCACCTTAGTCACTATGCTCAGAAATGGGACATACAATTATTCGCGTTCCAATCCAAAGGGATGGTTAGTGTGGCCGTTAGATACTAACAGATGCCAGGCACGTTTTCTTGACAACACAAATGGGTTTAGGATAAATAAACCAGACCCACGTTACATGCAGAAAGTAAATGCAGGAGTGGTCACAACATTATGCTTTGGAAAATTGTGCCTAGATTGGCTAAAGCGCTTAACGTTGTCTGAGGTGAAACAGCGCCTGTCTCTTCTTTCTGATGGCAAGGCCCTACAGGAGTTTTGTAAGGACCTCATGTTAGAAATGAGGGTCTCTGGTTGGCAGAGGTAGGTAGCTTTGTCCAAAAAGCAACTCTTGCATCTAGTCAGGGTAAGGGGGATACACACTTTAACCCCTGCTCAGCCCCTGGGTAGCTTGGCACTAGTAAACAGACTTATCCCAAAGGCAATGTGTAAAGTATTTGTACTCCAATCACACAGTAATACAGTGATAACACCACAAATGGACACCACACAAGTTTAGAAAATAAAGTATCTTTATCTAAACTCAACAAGACCAAAACGGCAAAAATCCAACATACATGTAATAAGAATATAATTTTCAAAAGGTTTCAAACAACTTGGCCCATAGAAAACTATGGATGCGTGATTTCTCTCAAAGCACCTGTTGTTGTGGCAAAATTCACAAGGCCAAACAGCTGCAGGGATGGGAAGCGTCGAAATGCACAGAAATGCATCCGTTCCTGGGACCCTGGGTAGGCGATGCAACAGTTCTGCTGCATGCAGGAGAAGTGATGCATTGAATCTGGTCTGTGGGGGGAAGTGATGCATCGATTTCGAGGCGGTTGTGGTCTGCGGGTGATGCGTTGGGAAAACGTGCTGTACAGGTACGATGCATGGAAATCCGGGATGCCGCGGCGATCGATGTGGAGGCGTCAAGTGGCGCTGCGTCAGTTTCTTCAGCCGCGATCCCTCGATGCGTCGATTCTTGCAGCGGCGACAAGCGCTGCGTTGGTTTCGGCAGCAGCGCGGCGATGTGTGGATATTCTTGCACAGTATTGCTGTGTCGGAAAAACAGCTGCAAGAAGAGTGATGCATCTATTTTCTTGTAGTTGTATTGCTTTTCCAGCTTCCAACAGCAGGAACAACCTCCAGAGGCCCAACACAGTCACAGGCACCTCTTGGCAGGTCAGAACTCCCAGCAAGGAAGTTCAGAGGAGCTGGGGGCAAAGTCTTTGTGTCCCTGAGACTTCAGAACAGGAGGAAAGCACTACTCAATCCCTTGGAGATCTTCATCAAGCAGGGGGACACACCTCACAGCAAAGTCCTTGTCCTTTCCTTGGTAGAAACAGCTACTGCAGGCCAACCCCAAATAGCACACAGCAAAGGGGCAGTATTCCTCCTCCCGTTTCTCCAGCTCTTCTGCTTGGCAAAGGGTCCTCTTGATTCCAGAAGTAGTCTAAATCTCTGGGGTTTTATGTCTAACAGTTATACCCCAAAATGTCTTTGTTCTTGTCATGAACGCAGACCGGTAATGCGCTGATCACCAGGTCAACGGGCCCCTGAACCGCAACGCGAGTTCTGTTCGAACTACATTTCCCATGATGCCCGGGGTGGCACGCCCAACGTGATCGACGTAACGCTAGGGAAAGCGGATATAGGCCGAGATGCCTAGAGGACGTTGCCGAAGATTCCCGTGTGTATTCCTGTTTTTTGGCTTTCCGCAACTAGCAGCTCCCCGAGGGCTGTTCTCTCGTCCCTTTGTTTCCCGTTTCGCCCAAGGATTCCGGACTCCAGCAATCCGAGTTCGCGCTCCTCTGCGCTAACGCTGTTAGAGCATTGAGGGCAGCGTGAGAACCAGCCTTCTACGCCCAAGGATTCCGGGCTCCAGCAATCCGAGTTCGCGCTCCTCTGCGCTAATGCTGTTAGAGCATTGAGGGCAGCGCGAGTACCAGCCTTCTACGCCCAAGGATTCCGGGCTCCGGCAATCCGAGTTCGCGCTCCTCTGCTCAAGCTCTGTCAGAGCATTTCAGGCAGCGCAAGAACTAGCACATACGCCCCAGGATTTCCGGGCTTGGTCGTTCTCCATTCGCGCTCCTCTGCCCCCAAACATTTAGGGCACAAGGTAGCAGCGCGAGAACCAACCGGCTACAGCCCCAGGATTTCCGGGCTTGAGACTACGGCGTCGGCGCTCCTCGGCCCCAGGAGTTCCGGGCTTTAGTAGTAGCGCCCCCGCCGGTGGTCTTCCGTTCGAAGATTTTACGACTCAGCTGAGCCACTATAACTGCTCTACAAAACCGTGAGTACTTTCGGTGGTGTCTCCACTCTCAGTCTAGTGGGAAGAAAAGGTCCTCGCTACCAGTGACACCTCGTTACAGAGGCACCGGGGCATGAAGCTCAAGCAAGATTGAGCTGCGCTTTGTCCCAAGTAAACGCTACTGTATTTTCCACGTGTTCCTCCCACGCTCATGCGCTACGCCCAAGGCCACTACCCAGTGCCAATTAACTGGATGGTGGAACCCGGCAGCATCGTCAACTGAGGACACGGATAGCGAGAGGAGGTAGTAGGTAAAGAGGCTGACAGCAAGTAATTGGGTTCCAAGCAGGGAGGTGGTGGGAGTACCAGTCATCTCATGGTATGTTTGTGTCTTAACAGGTCTCTCTCCCTGCCGTTCCTACCCTTCCTTCCCTCACTCACCTGTCTCCTTAGTCCGAGTGTGTTATACCTATTCCGGACTGGGGGCAGATGAGAGGTGGACCCCTATAGAGCATCAGCGCCATCCCGAGGAGAGGACCCCGAGGCAGATACGACAGTTCTCTTTGTGCAAGGGTCTCAGAGCCCAGTAAAAACCAGTTCTGTCCTCACTGGTGCAGTATAACCACAGGGGGTGGAGATTGCATTGTACAAGGGAGACAGGCTCCATTCAGGGGCAAGGAAATCTCCTCCCACTATTCTAAATGCAGTCAAGGTCTATTAAGCCCAGCCCTGACTCATTCAGGAAAGGCAGGACACACATCAACATCCCCAGCCCCTGTCACTCCAAAACCAGACAGTCAATGCACAAACAGGAAGTTGCCTATTTTCTGAAAGTGTGCAAAAGAAATAATTGAGAAAGTGGCATTTCCAAACACACAATTTAAAAACCATCTTTATTAAAATATGTGTTATGAAATTCTGAGTTCAAAGAGCCTAAACTTTATTTCTCTATCTTGTCCCAACGGAAGCTATACTTGTAAGATGTTACAAAGCATCTCCCATTCTATCCTAGGGGGCAAGATAGCCTTTCAATGGTGTAAAACAAAATTGGCAGTATTTCACTATCAGGACATGTCAAACACACCAGTACATGTTCTACCTTTCACATACACTGCACCCTGCCAAGGGGGGTACATTGGGTCTACAATAGGGGTGCCTTACATGTAAGAAAAGGGAAGGTTAGGGTCCTGCAAGTGGGTAGACTTGCCAAGTAAACATGGCAGTTCAAAACTGCACGCAGACACTGCAATGGCAGGTCTGAGATACCTTTTCAGGGCTACTCATGTGGGACGCACAATCTGTAGTAGTATTTGATTTACAGGCCCTGACACACTTCCGTGCACTGTAGTAAGGACTTACGAGTAAATCAAATATGTCAATCAGGGAGAACCAATTTCAACAATAATATATACAGGGAGCACTTACACTTTGAAACTAAACAGCAGTGACAAAGTGCCCAAAGAATCTAAGCCAGCAAAACCGAAATCCAGCACAGAATCAAAAATACAGGGGGTAGAGGCAAAAAAGTCAGGGCAAACCATGCCAAAGTTGCCACACCTCGAAAGCCACATCAAAAGCACTTTCTTTGTGCAATATACAATGAATTGTGGAAAGTTTCACAGCAGGAAGCTGCTGAGAGACTACATGAGACTGACAGAGCCCTGGCACGTGCCCATGCAATTTCAGTGGAGGCCTCAGGCCTCAACCCTGCTTGACGCGGTATTACGAGACAGGATATGCACGGCAATGCTTTGAAGAAAACAAGGGCTCTGTAGAAATGGTGAGCACGCTATGGGAAGCATTCAAAACTACCATTGAGCGCCTAAATAAGGCTACAGGCAGGGGGTACTAAACTTTCTGTATTCACCTAAAGTCCATAGAAACTGCTTGCAGAAGTTAGAACGAGACAATGAAGTCCGCAACCTTAGCCAGCATTAAAGTACAGATCACAGAATATAACGACACTGCTGAACAAGTGCTGAGGCACCTGTCCAGATGTTGGGTGTGTATGAGGAGGAAGGCTGTCCCGACTGCAATTTAGCAGCCAAAATCAAAGAGCTCTCGGCACATACTCATATAGTGAGCCAAGAAACCCAGGGTGGGGAAATTTTACACTTGACTATATGGGGTCTGTTTCTGCAACGGAACAAGAGACAGTGTCATACTTAGATGACGTAACACTCGCCTGGCTGTTGCCGGGGCAAAGGGAATTTTTAGTACAACCCATCACCGAAGACGAGATGAGAGACGCACACTCCCAAATGGGAAGGCCCCTGGGAGCAACGGGCTCCCCACTGAATTTTACAAGATGTATGCAGATATACTAATGCCCCATTTCAGAAACATGTACACAGAGGCTTATGACAGACAAATACTGCCACCGACCTTAAGAGAATGCCTAATAATAGCACTCCTAAAACCTGATAAACAACTGGAGAGATGCAGCTCTTATCACTCATTGTTATTTATCAACACAGATGTTAAGATCCTCATGAAAATCCTGGCTGCTCGGCTCCATCCATTGCTCCCCACACTGGTCCTACCAGACCAGTCAGGATTTGTCTATTCCCGCTCCACTGCACAGAACATGCGCAAACTCTTTGAATTACTCCATCAGCTCAACCCCTTGCTCCAGGTAGCTGCGGTTCTCCTTCGATTCCATACAGTGGACATATATGTTTCACGGTCCTGCACTGTATGGGCATGCCACAGGTGTTCCTGCAATGGATTTGCCTGCTGTACATGGACCCGGTGGCATGGGTTTATGTCAATGGTCACACATCGAAGGTACTTAGAATATACTGGGGGATACGGCAAGGAGGCCCGCTGTCATCAATTTTATTTGCCATGGCACTGGAACCACGGGCCTGTGTGATATGACAGCAGCAAGCTGCCACCACCCTGCGATTTCAGCAGCATCCAGTAGCCGTATCTCTATATGCAGAAGATATGGTACTTTAAGTCTGAAACCCGGCTGTAAGTTTAGCGACGGTTGTCTAAGAATGTATTAAATATGAGTTGTACTCTTGACTAAGCATTTATTGGTCTAAGTCAACTATTTTTCCCTTGACCTTGAGCACTGCGCCACATCTCCTGGACTTCCCGCTGGATTGGTGTAAGGACCCTATTAAATATCTAGGTGTGTGGATACACAGAGACCCAGAGATAGTTATCCAGTAGAACTATGGCACTGTCGTCTCGAGGCTAGATGACCAAGTGTCCCAATGGACACGGCTTCCTTTGTCACTGATAGAGTAGCGATTAAGAAGATGGTCGTGCTCCCCAAGTTCCTGTATATGTTTCTAAATATTCCCCGCGCTCTGACACTGACCTTCTTCAAAACCCTCAGATCCTACATTAGTACCCTCACCTGAGCATGGAAACAACCTAGAAGTCACTGGAACGTGCTCACACGTCTATATGTGCAAGGGGGGTTCAGAGCCCCAGATTTAAATCTATACTATATGTGCACACAAGCTCACTTTCCACACTATTGATATTACCCCCAAAATGCATACCACACATAGCGATAGAGAGTGACAATGCTTATCCAATACCACTCAAACCTTATTGCCCCAGGCACACACAGATGTGACATTGACAGAAATAAATACCATATAAAGTCCTACGAAGGGCTGGCAGGCGCTCAGCATTCGGGTGAGCAAATCCCCGTTGAATGGTCCAACAATGCCACTTTTACACTCAGAGATTTCAGTCACACAGGAACCGAGAGCATTGTCCATACTAGAGAGGCCAGGATTGAAAACAATGGGGGATGCTTTTTCAGGAGGAAACATGGTAGAATTTGAAGACTTCCTGAACACACAGATGCAGACCTCACTCTTGACTTTCACATATCACTGCTTGCGTGTGGCCATGAGACCTCGCTACCCCCAGTTTCCACATACACCGTCAATAGTGGGGACACTGAAGGTCCTACTCACCTGTACTCCACGCAAGAGCCTCATCACCCAGTGGGACAGCATGGTGTATATTTCCGCTGTGATAGATAAATGGAACGCTATTTTAGATGACCCTCTAACGCTAGCAGATTGGGAATTTTGTTTTGCCCTAATGTGTAGATTAGCATCAAATTGCGATTTAGGGATCATCTGTTTTAAGTATTTGCAGGAAATATAGTACTCTCCCCTCTGGCTGAAAAGAGATGGGCTACAAACAGATGCACAGTGTATACGCTGCCGTACAATGAAAGCAGACTTCCTGTCCCTGACTCGGTCCTGCATCCCCGTTCATCACTACTGGTCACAGGTGACACAGGCCATTTCAACGATAGTGATGGAACAAATGGCATGTACCCCCCAAATGTGCCTGCTCGTTCTTGTTAAGTCTCTCCAGCCGGCCAATTGGAAACCTGTAGCAGTAGTGTTGCTGCTGACAGAAAGGAGGGTGGCTATTCACTGGGGCAAGAGAATGTCTCCCAAACTTGATCTGTGGATGAAGGACATGGCATACTATAGAGACCAATTAGATTACTATGCAGAGGAACTCCCAAAGGCCTCGAGGCACAAAGAAATATGGGGTCCACTTACTGCGTACCTGCTGATGACAGCAGCTGAAAGCAGAATGGGTATAACTGATCTTTACTCGTACATACACAATTGGGCAGCGCAATATTAAGAAGTGAAATATGAGAATGTAATGCTCAGTATGTGATATATACAATGATTAGATAATGTGATGGAATTCATGTTGCAACTGTTAAAAACATTTTGAAAAAATCCAATAGAAAAAAGAAAGAAAAGTTGCTGTAGGATGAGACAGGGAACACCATATCTGGTGATGGTTTCAGGGGCCGTGACTTGTTGTACACAGTACTGCTTCCACCTGCCAGTACAGTTAGGGATGCGAGGATTTGGCCTTTGATATAGATTTCAAATGTGAACTTTGATGCTTTAAGCAGACTGAAGCCTTATTGTTTCAGAAGAAAGTGGCCTTAAAATCTGCACAGGAGATGTTTGATCTTCAAGTTGCAAGCTCTTCATTTGAGGTACATTCTCTACTCCGCACAAAACTCCCACACCATTTGGGAGAGTTAGTGCATTGCATTTTCAATATTTTAATACTGCGGGGAAAGCGCACTTTATTAAGTCAATTGACTCTGTGTTGGTTAGTATCTTCCTGACAGTTATTCCATCTTTCACACACTTCTGACAATTTGGCCTTTGATTGAAATTTCAAATGTGAACTTTGATGCTTTAAGCAGACTAAAAGCCTTATTTCAGAAGAACTGGACCTTAACATCTACACAGGAGATGTTTGATCTTCCAAGTTGCAAGGTCATGTTCTGAGGTACAGCTGTTACTTCTCACCGGCTTTCCACGTGATTTTGGGGAACTAATGCACCACATTTCTAATATCTCAAATACTGTGGGGGTACTGCACTTTGTTTTATAATAATAATATTAATCCACATTTGTAAAGCGCAAACAATTACCCGTAAGGGTCTCTAGGCGCTGGGGGCCGTCGGGAAGATTAAGCAAGCTATTGTCCAGAGTCACATGGTGCTGGGCTAATCTGCCGCCGGCGCTAGGGATCGACCCGTGATCCCCAGATTCCGGAGGCAGTCACCCTGGCCGCGGCGCCACACGTCTTCCCTCATTCCCTTACAACAATTGGCTCTGGGTTGGTTAGTACCTCCCAAACAATCTTCAGAGTTATTTTATCTTTCACACACTCTGTGCTTAGAAGCATTTTTGGAGGCCTAATACCTGTCCTGTTCCTGATTGCAGGGACGCTGATGTTATTCTATTTACTCTGCAATGGATGTTCCACCACGTGGCAAAATGGGGATGGTACTACCACATGTGCTGCTGTGTCGTGAGCGAATGATATAGTTCCTTTGGCGCACCCTTGCATCAAGAATTTAGTTCTTGTCCTTTCGGCCTGTCTGACTACGCTGACTGCAGCTCACATTCCACTGCAAGTTGTGCACATTCCAGTGTGCCTTGGATATATGCAATCTACGCAATCTACGGACATTACGCTACTGATGGGTTCCCTAAAGATGCACCTGAACAGATGCCTAGTGTGATTGCTGTTGCTTGAGAACGCATATTATGAACCTTCCTGATTAACACACACCCGGGGACCCCCTATTTCTACATAATACCTGAAATACACAAATCTATGGAAAACCCACCAGGGTGACCGATTGCATCCGGTATAGGTTTGATACTGGAACCTCTTTCAAAATTTGCCAATGCCTTCTTACATCCTCTAATACAAGGAACAGACACATACCTACTGGACACTAAGGCAGTCCTGTGTCTTCTCAAGGACCTACAGTTCAACCCTGTCACCAGCATCCTCATAGGGCTGGATGTTGAAAGTTTGTACACAAGTCTCCAACACAATGAGACATTTGAAACCATCAAAGAAGTCCTGTATGAAGGGAACTGGACCTACCACACCCCTACACAACTGGTGTTCGAATGCATCAAATGGGCTCTAACAGAGACATTCTTTTGCTTCGAAGATACCTTGTTCCGCCACCAACACAGAACTAGTATGGGCAGTACTTTCACCGCTAGTGTGGCGGGATTATATATACACAATTTAGAGAAACATAACATTCTGGCAGAAACCAACCCTTACCTCCAACACATCACACTTTGGAAAAGGTATATAGATGACATTCTGCTGATTTGGGAGAGACACGAGCCCAGAGCAGCTGAGTTCATAATCTGGCTGAATCTACAGTACACGTTCCTTAAATTTACTCATACTATGAGCAGATCTAAACTGGTGATTCTGGACCTCAACATTATCGCAGTTGAAGACACCCTGAAAACAACAACACATGAGAAACTCACTGCAAAGAACTGCTTGTTACTATATGATAGCTTTCACCACAGGCATTTAAAAGACATTCTCCCCTTCGGCCAGTTCCTTAGCATAAGGAGGAACTGCACAGAGGTCAATGATTTCAGAACACAAGCCGAGAAACTGACAGACAAACTTCTGGCAAGGAACAAAAAAGTTGGTGTCTAAAGCAAAGAAATGAGCAGTGAGTAATCACAGAGATTCTCTGCTGGAAACACACCAAACACAGAACACTGTTGAAGACAAGAGACCAATCCGCATAACTACTTTTTACATAGCCTCTGATCAAGTCACCAAAATCAGTGGAAAACACGGGGGTATTTTGAACAGTGGGCAACTTAACATCCCAAAACCAATGTTCTCCCAGAGAAGGGGGACGAATTTGAGAGACATTTTGGTACATACACGTCCGAAATCAGGAACCTACAGGTCCTTATCCCTGCGGGAATCGCAGTGTTTGTTATCTTACTACCGCCACCAAAAATGTGTCCTTCAATGATGGATTGAATTGGGAGTTGCGAAAGCTAACAAACTCTAACACAGCAGGAGTGGCATCACTTGCCCCTGCAACCTACATTAGGTGGCACCAGAGTGTGCGAACACCGCAGTAACGTCCGGTGTCAGTACATCACCATAAAATGTCCTCACATTACAAGGAACAAAAACACACACCAAATGATTTGAAGTGAGTTGTCCTTGAACACCTGTGTTATAGTGATAATCTGGAACACAAACTTCTGGAAAAAGAGCAGCGGTGGGTGTACAAACTCCACACTGACACCGTGGGACTTAATGACAAGATTTCGTCGGGCCTGTTACGTTGAAAATGTACAACATTGAGACTAGTGGTGACACCTTTAGGAGTCTCTATAATTAAGTATAACACCCTGGTTTTTTAGAGTACACAATCACACAAGGACATAACAGTTCGAGACCCATCTAACAATATCTATGAAAAAGTCCCACACCAAAATATTGTGTTATGAAGAAGAGACACTTTAAAACAGTGACCCCCTGCTTGCACATGATTAGTAATACGGGATAACACCGGGAATGTATAATTGAGAGATTCTTCTAATATACATCTGTGTAACAATGGTACATCTTAGAGTGATAAGGGTACGTTACTATGAACCGGGAATGCACCATTGAGAGATCCTTCAGATAAACATCTGTCTGACAATGGGACATCGTAGCATTGAAAAGAACCCACGAAGCAGCCATTAGTTGAAATGTGTATAGTAAAATACTGCCCGCTGTGTCCACGGGTACATGCATGCAGAAATAAGATTAAAACTATCATACATGGAAAGCATTTGCTCTACATTATAAGCGAGTAGCCTGGTTGAAGTAATATCACACTTGGGTAGTAGCCATTACATCTAAACACCCCCGAGTAGGACTTGCTTTCTGGGCAGGGAAACAGTGAAATGCTATACCTGTCTATTTCCCAATGTATTTGTATGCATAACGCTTGTTTCCATTCTGCATTACGTGAAACATTTTAAAATCAACTCCTTTCCTCATACATTACCAGTAACTAAATGTTTTTCAGGATGGGAATTCTCCCAACATGGTGCTGCCGCTACCATTTTGAACTAACCGAATAGGTTAGTACTAAGAAACAGAATGACTAGGCATTTTTTCCCCCCGCATAGTTAGGAAAAGGCTTTATAAACTGAAACGGCCCATGAACCAGTTTGTATGCGATCTCCAGGGAGAGAAGTAGGTTACTGAACCAGAGGCGGCTTTGACTAAGTAAGTGGCGGGGGGGCTCCTTTTTTCCTACAGATGGAGTACGCTACCCACCTGTTAAGCAGCAACAGGAGTACATGATAAATAGACCTTCCCCCCTTTTTTAGAGTGTGACTTCAAGCCCCTCTACCCCTGGCTTTGACGACGATGCAATAATATAGCATCTACAGTAGTACGTCACATGGATTAGCTCTTCTATGTTTCATGTTGTACTGTCACGTGGTGTCTTGTTTCACAAGTGCTATTTTACGAGTGGTGTCACCCATTACAGTATGTGGCATGTTCATGACACACTATATGAGCACATAGGATAGACTATATGAGCACCCACAAAATACTGGTGCGATATTTTGATAGTTGCATGCACAATCATGCTAATGCGACCTGCCAGCACGGCTGACAGGTCACTGTTTTTAATATATCTTTTTGCTTTCTAATTACAGACACGGATTAATCACTAGAACTGTATGTATACAGTGCGCATTAGGTGTGCATAGTTTGTGTCCTTATTACAGGATTCACTAGGAGTGGTACACATGGGGCTGGACCCCTTGGAGCCCTGATGAAGGGTTATTAGGGGAACAACTCACAAAACATGTTGACAAAAACCCATTACCGAGACAACCAGACTCATTAAGGTCAGGTTTCTTCTCAGTAAAAGACCCCTGATTTTTAACCATCCCAACAAGGGGCGGGAATAAAAGAGTGGGAAACAAGTTAGGTATTTTTAGATTTTCTTTCCCTTTCCACTGCACATCACTGCACTACACATAGTCTACAATAAAAAGTGCTCCTAAGTAATTTGCAAGTTTGCAGCATGCCTCAATCCGTAGAGGATTGGAGAGGAACCCCAATGATGAAGCATGCCACCTAGGGGCAACCCTGGTGGGTGAGGGGTCTCTAGTTAAAAAGTATTTTTTCTAGACAAGGGATTACAAAATATTCTTGCTATATCCTATCTAATTCCCTCAGGGCAGGTTTTCTTAGTTATCCTCGATTTTTGTCTAGCTATGTAACTGTGAGGAGGATAAACCTAGCCTCTACCTCTGCCTCCCTCTCTACTTTGGTAACCTTTCTGGGATGCTTCAGCTCATGGTGATGTGGATCCTGTCTCGTCCTCTGCAGATGCACTTCTGACGGTCACTCCTTCAGCAGCTGTTGAGGGGTTTGGATTTGAACATGTTTTTTCCATTAAACATGCGAGAGAGGTGCTGAAGGAGCGATCATCTGCAGGTGCTGGGAACAGCAATGTTTTGTTTACGCCTGGGAACATTTAATCAATCTGCCAGTTTCAAGCAGTGGAAATTAGTTTTTTTAATTCAGCTTGTTTTTATTGGCAAATTGCTCTTAGAAATTAACTATTTTTTACACACCACTTTTCTATTACCTTTTTAACCCCTTCCACGCTCATGACGGAGCGGTTCCGTCATGAGCGTCGGTTGCGCTGTGCGCATGACGGAACCGCTCCGTCATGGCCCCGCCCGCGCAATAGAACCTTCAGCACAGCGCGAAAATCCGCGCCGCGCTGAAGGGGTTAATATATGATTTGACTTTCTATATGCTTTTATTATTAAAGAAGCATAATGCTCTTTAGGATTTTAAGTTTTATATTAAATCTATATTTTAGTATACATTTCACGTCCAAGGAGTGGGTGTCATGTGGTCACAATTAGGCCCGGGCAGGAACTACCACTATTTTACACTTTCACGTTTTAAACTTGACATCTTTCCTAGAACGTTGACACGTGGCACACTTTTGCTTGCGTGCTTGTAGGGATAATGTTCCATTAAATAGCTTTGCTTACATTTACACATTTTCTTTGTAGGCACATTATCAGCGCCTTGAACATTCTGTATGACAGATAAAGTTCCCTATGCAAAATGATGTTGTTTATTATTGTTCGCTCAGCGACAGCTTTGTTAGGGAAGAATCAATAATGGCAGCCCAACTGGGACTTCGGCAACATGGGTGATGTTTATTATATAAACAGCATCACTCTTTTGTTTGACAGAAAAGAATTTCACTGGCACTGTAAGGTCACCCCATGCTGTAATTCCAGCCCAGTTGTTTCCTGTTTACCTCTTGTGAGGGATGAAGCCCAGCTCTCCACCAAGATGGGATCCTTGATGACACTTAGGCAACAGGAGAGTTAAACCAACCTACAGGTATTCGGGCAGATTCACCCACCATAGAGACACTTGGATAGGGAGCACTAGACAGGAGCATTACTATTACTTTACATAAATGCAAGCATATATTCCATGTAACGGGACAATGGTTGAATTGGTCGTCTTCTTTACCATTCTCGTAATGCTGATCATGCTATTCTGTTTTCTTCACTTGATTATTGCAGCACACGTATTTTACTCAAGAATCACATTGCTTCAATAAATATTGAAATGTCATGTTGTGTCTTTCTTGTACATCTCTTTGGGCGTGCATGAGTAACCAAATGAAAAGTTCTAAATCTGTTTTTACAATTTCCTTGGGGAGTCAGGGTTGTCATGTTCTAAGGTTGCACATACGACATGTTACCTTGCTAGTTAGATATACAGATGATGCACTGTGAGCTTGCGAGGACTAAGGCCAACATATCCTACTGGTGTGCATAGAATGAGTCTTGCACAGTTTTGACGTTTATGTTGTCCAACAAACACACAGTTTTACTGAGAAACTATAAGCCATAAGACCTGCTCTTACATGTATTATATACTTACATCTGGTTATAGTTACACTCCTACCAAGGACTCCCTATCCTAGTGTGCCTTGGGTGGGTGAATCTGCCAGAATCCCTGAGGGTGCTCTGACTCCCCAGTTACCTGCGAGTGTATTTCATCTGGGAGCCCGTCTTGGCACCATCCTTCTCAGGAGGTAGACAGGATTCAGTTGGGCTGGAATTCCAGCATGGAGCGTCCTCAGCAGTGTCAGTAAAGTGCTGCTCTCCCTAAGCAAAGGAGTGATGTTATTTATATAATAAACTTCACCCATGTTAGCATGCCAATACTCCAATCAGGCTGCCATTATTGATTCTATCTTTATAGAGCTGTCTCTGATCCGACAATAACAAACAACAACATTTTGTGCAGAGAACTCAGCCCTCATAAAGAATGTTCAAGGCTCTGATAATATTCCTATGAAGAAATGTAATTGTAAGCAAAGTCATTTGCGGAAGAGACAAAATATTGCTGTTCCCAGCTACCACAGACGATCTTTCCTTTGGTGCTCCTCTCACCAGTTCCAATGAACAAACATATTCAAATCCAGCCCCCACAGCAGCCTCTGAAGGTGTGACGTCCAGCATTGCATCTGAGGAGGACAAGCCAGAAACCAAAACATCTGGAGCTGAAGCATCTGAGAAAGGCTCCTAATATGCGTTTTTAAGCAACAGCAATTGCTCAGGGCATCTGTGCAAGTGAGTTTTTAAGGGACCCACCAACAGTTCTATGTCCGTAGAATGGACCAGTTGCATTCCCAAGCATATATCCATGGCACAATCGAAAGTGCACATCTGGCAGCGGAATACGAGCTTCACACAGTGTAGCCAGACAAGCCGAAAGAACAAGAACCAGTTGTCATTTAGTTCTTGAAGCAAGGGTGCACCAAAAGACTGCATCATTCTCTCACGATACAGTAGCACATGTGGTAGCATCCTTCCATTTGGGCACCTGAAGGAACATCCATTGCGGAAAAACCAGTGTCCCGACAACCAGGAACAGAACAAGCACTAAGCCTCCAAAAATGCTACCAAGCACGGAATGTATGAAAGATGAAATACCTTTGAAGACTGTCTGGAAGGTACTTTCCAATATGGAGTCAATTGTTTTAAGAAAGTGCACTACCCCCGCATATTTGAGATATTAAAAATGCAGTTCATTAGTTCCCTAAAATGATGTGGGAAGTTGGTGCGAAGTAACAGCTGTACCTCAGAACAGGACCTAACAACTTGAAGATCAAACATCTCCTGTGTATTTGTTAAGGTCCTGTCCTTCTGAAATAAGGCTTTCAGGCTGCTTAAAGCATCAAAGTTCACATTCAAAATTTTTATTGAATGCCAAATTGTCACATTCCTAACTGGACAGGCAGGTGGAAAAAGTACTTGTGTACAACAGGTCATTACCACAATGAAATTAAATGAAAAATAAACTTGCCTGTAGGCATCTTGGCATTGTAGTGACTGAACACATGCACACAATTACCTATTTGGCAAACATCTAGGGGGCATATCAACAAGGGCTTTATCTCTGCTTTTTTGGCTTTAAAAGCCAAAAAAGCAGAGATAAAACTAGCACCCTATCAACAACAGGGTGCTAACATGCAAATTTGCATGTTAGCACACTTTTACTCTACGCTTCCCCTTGCATCTCTAATGAGATGCAAAGTGGGCGTTCCAGAGTAAAATAATAGGAGAAATGTCGCTAAGCGACATTTCTCCTATTATCAAGAATGTCGCTAACCCTGTTAGAGACAAAAAAAGCAGCGCTAACCGCGGTTAACGCTGCTTTTTTACGTCTGGTATTTTTCAGACTTAGCCATGATATCCTATGGAAGGAGGATATCATGGCTAAGTTTGCCTGTCCCTATCAACAAGGTAACGTGAGATTATCGCTGGGTTTCCAGCGATAATCTCACGTTAGCCTGTTAGCGTGAGGATTTTTATCGCTATTGAGATAAGCGTTGCTAATAGCACGCTATCTCAGCGATAAAAATTCACGCTAGCCGGCGATAATTATCCTCGCGCTAAGTGCGCTTAGAGATAATTATCGCCGGTTGTTGTTGATAGGCCCCTAGGTTTTTAACAAATTCATGAAAGAAAGAAGATTGGGGCTTAGCTTCAGCTCAAGGGGAAAAGCGTACCACAGTTTGGCCGTGCCAACTGTGAAACATCTACCACCCCAGGAGGTTCTTCTGAACTTAGGAACAGTGATGTATCTGGCGGAAGAAGAGCAAAGCATTCTAGAAGTATACCAAACAATTTGTTTTCGGAAATATTCAGGACCTGAATGAAGTAGAGCCGATATAGACTATCTGCTTTTTTATGGGAAGCCAGTGAAGCTTAACTATTGCCTGAGAGACAGATTGGCACTTCCGGATCCACAGTAAGAAAAGTGCTACAGCATTCTGCACGGTCTGTAGTTTGTGGAGGGATTGGTGCTGTACGTTAAAAAAAAAAGTGTAACAGTAAGCTCATTTGGATAGGGCGAGAGCGGTCACTATCATTTTCCGGAGATCCAATGGAACAAAAGGACACATTTTCCTAATGAGCTCAGGGGCACTATTTCTACAACAATACGTGAAAGGTAGGATCCATGCCTCATGTACAGACTCCTCCCCTAGCACTTCATATCTTCCTCCTTGCTGGTGTTGCAAGCAGTAATTAAAGTGAAAAGTTGAAAGTGGAAGAAAAATAAACCCATGTATTATCCAATCTGCTGATGGTACCTCTGCAACAGTAAATGGCAATGTTCTAACTTTTCTATTCTTAACATAGTGTATGTTGCGTCTTTTTTGTCCATAGTGGTCTTGGAGCCCACCTGAGGAAAATTTGCAGGACCTGCCCGCAGCGGGATGATTCAGAGAAGTTAATGGATGCTTTTAGGATTGTAACTTTTTACTGATTTCAGAAAGGGGGATAAGGAACATCAGCTGTCGCCGACATCCATTGGCCGGCGAGGAATAAGCAGTAAGGCGTTAATTCAATTGACATCATCCTGCACCTACATCCTTTGGCCGGTGCGGTAGTCATGAGACCAAACACAAAATGGGGTAAGGGAGGGAGGGAGGGTTAAAGATGGGAGGGGAAACATAATCCAAATTCACATCAAACCTTAAACAGGAAACAACGTGTGCACAAGTTGCTAAGGTGTAGATTTCACTCTTTCCTTTCCCCTTGATCTGCTGGGGATCTGGGCGAGGTAATCTGCAGTATGCATAAGTATATCGGGCAAGTTAATTTTTGAAATTCTCCCGAGAGGTGTGTAATTCATGTGCCCCACCTTTTTTCGAATTTGGGTAATGTGTGGCTAACAGTAGCTGTCAATTTCTCCACCCCTAATAGGTCCCAAAGTTTGTGGAGCCAATCTGAGTGGGTCGTAACCACATCAGTGCCCCACTTAGACAGCAGGACCTGCTTCGCAGCACACAGCGCCAATGTAATAGCTTTACCCCGTTCGGAGTGTAGTGGATAGGTTAAGGCATTGGGCAACCCTAATAGAACTTAGGCCGGAAAGCGGGGTATTTCGGTGTTGAACATTGTGCCAATATCAGTCAGAAATTCCTTCCAATACCAATAAAGTTTGGGGCAGTGCCACAGTAAGTGGGTGAGCATGACTGTGTGAGCACAGTGCCTCCAACACTCATCCGGCCTCTCCCTCTGCCACTTAGCCAAGCGGGCCGGGTTGTAATACCAGTAGTGTGCCAATTTTAGCAGAGTTTCTTTGTCTGCGGCACTTGTGGCGGATGTGCGTGCTCGGTGTAGTATGTCTAGCCACTCCTTATCCGTGAAGCTGCGTTCGCATTACCGCCCCCATCTCTTCCGAACTAGATTGTGTAGCGGTGTAGGCAGGGTATTTAAAAAGGAGTATATGTCGGACAAAATACGAGAATCGTCCTTCCGAGTAAAAAGCCAGCGTTCAAACAACGTTAGTCTTCTACTAGCATGTGGCTTAACCGTAGGTAGAGACACCCAGTGTCGGACCTTCCGAGTGAAAAGCCAGCATTCAAACAACGTTAGTCTTCTACTAGCATGTGGCTTAACCGTAGGTAGAGGCACCCAGTGTCGGACCGCTAAGTAATGCCAATATTTGGAGTCCGGGAGCCCAAAATCCTGTTGGAGAGCCTTAAAATCCAACAGGCCCCTTCTCGAACACAGATCCATGGCTTCTTGGGGGCCATGGGCCTGGTTGATGTATGGAGGAGACTACACCCCATTGAGCAACAATACACGTACTATTTAGGAGCCCACCGTAGCATGCCTAGAATAGACTACATCCTTACACTGGGACACCATGTTGTCAGCATCAAGGAAATTCAACACTTAGCCAGGGGCATTTCTGACCACTCTCCGATCCTTTGTCGCATAGAAGTTGGGGAACCCATGGTAGGCCGAACAGCCCCGATTAATCCCTGGTACCTTAAGAATCCCCAAGTCAGCCACAAAATACTGGGTGACTCCGATCTTTATTTCCAGGAAAACGAGGGATCAGTTGACTCACCGGTGGTACTATGGGAGGCCTACAAAGCTGTTATTCAGAGGGTGGCCCTGTCCCAAATAGCGGGCTTGCGGAAGGAGAAGAGTGCCGTAATGACCCGATTGGAGGGGGAAATCTTGCAGCTGGAGGAGACACTCAGAGAGCAGGGTGAAGGAGAGGAGCACCAGCAACTCCACATCAAAATCAGGGAGTACACTGACTTGGCGACAGAGGCAGCCAAACTGTACAATAGAGCCTCGCTTAGCAGAATATACGATGTCAGCGTCAAGGCAGGTAGATTGCTGGCTTGGTTGGACCGGAGAGAACAGGCATATAGAGTGGTGGTCAAGGTTGAGACAGAATCTGACGCCCGCCTAACCGCCCCACAGGACACAGCAGATGCTTTTGGGCAATAGTACCAGACCATCTACACAGCACAAACTCCGCACTCGGAGGAGGAGGTAGCCTCATTTTTGCAAGATATCTCACTGCCGTCACTTACAGAGGAGGAGTGCCTTGAGCTCGAACTAGATATCACTGACATCGAGGTGGGAAAAGCCATTCAGGATTTACGGGGAGGGAAAGCTACGGGCCCCAATGGACTACCGATCGAACTATTTAAACTAACTGCGAGTAAAATCGCTCCGCATCTCATTGTATGCGAATGATATTTAGCTTTACCTGGCCGCCTCATTGAACATGGTCCTGAACATCTTTCGGGTCTTCGAAGAATTTGCTGGCTACAAAATAAACTGGTCCAAGTCAGTGATATACGTCCTTAGCGGGGCGTTGCCTCCACTTCGTCGCGGGCTCCAACTAGTTGAAGCAGCCGACAGTTTTAAATACCTGGGGATCAGGGTCTCTAAGGACCCTACCAGATTCTACCAACTCAACCTCCTACCGCCTCTGCCACGTCTCAAATCTGACGTCAGGCACTGGAAGATGCTCCCTCTCTCCCTATTAGGTCGTACTGCCCTATTTAAAATGATGACCCTTCCCGCTGCCTCTACGCCCCCACACTATGTCAGCCCCTCATATTTCAAAGAAGTTGACAGCCTACTGCGAGACCTTCTCTGGGAGGGCAGACCTCCACGCATAGCTACCCACAAACTCACACGGGGATGGTTGGACAGGGGAATCGGATTGCCGGAGATAAAGCGCTATTACTGGGCGTCTCACCTCGCAGCCATCAACCAATGTATGTACAGACCCCAAGGCGATCCAGCCTTTCAGATTGATAGGTGGCTACTGCCGGGTGGGAGTTTCGAAGGGGCAATATATGTGCGTGCGCTGAACCACAACTTGACTGGCCCCACTGCACATGCGGTGCGAGTATGGAAGACTGCTACGAAAAGCCTGGGGTGGGAAGGCAAGATCACGCAGGCCACGCCGCTCTGGTGCTGCGACTAATTAGGATGATTGATTCACTCGAAGGGCTTCGATCGGTGGGATCTTATAGGAATTCCCAGGGTGGGTGACATGTGGAAGTCTGGAGACGTGGTCACGTTTGAGCAGCTGCAATAGGATTATGAAATGGCGCGCTCCAAACACTTCAGCTATCGGCAAATAAGGCATTCTCTGCTTGCAATACTCCCTAGAGGGGAACTGCTCCCGGAGTCCTCTCCGTTGGAAGATAGAGTACTAGATGGGGACCTGCCGGAGAAAGCCATATCGCTTATCTACAAAAAACTGATAAAAAACTTGCCGGACCCACTGGTCCAGCTGCAGGCAAAATGTGTCAAGGTTTTATTCCAAACTCCCAGGATCGGTATGTTGCTCAAATGGGTCCACCTCTCAATCGCCCCACTCTCTAATGCTATAATAGCGCAGAGGGTTGGAGTGATTAAGCGAGGGAAGGAAAGGAAGGGGACAGCAGGGAGGGAGACTTAAAAGACAAGAAAAACAACATAAGTGGCTGTCCTGCTTTACCTCAATAAGCTATTCAAATCACCATTTGAAAAACAGAGGCATAAACTACTTGTAAAGGAAAATAACACAAAGCTTTGTGAACATTCGCTGTTTGAGATGCCTTAGCGTCTGAAGGCTCTCTAAAGATAAGAAAACATCAATCAAAATGTGATAAAACAATTCACAATTAAGATTCACACTACTCACTCATTCGTTACCCACCACAATAAGGAATTGAACTGGCGTCACAGGGGAGGTTGAAAACACGACACACACAACTTATCCCCTGCTACAAAGGGAAACATAGGAACAAACATAAAGTAATGTGGCAATCATTATTTCACTGTTAATTTCCACAGAGACATTGGTTTCATGCTCTTCACGATGTAGACTGTTTCAGCACAGCTCAATAGTCAAGTGACCCCAAAAAGGCAATAAAGTCAGGAAACTCAGCATTCCAAATACCAACAGTATGAACACTCTGTACACACCTTGACTGACGAGTGTAGCAATGTAATTGTCAAGAAAGTTCTGCCCAAAGAATTTCACAGATGTTTGATCTCTGTATCAAGCTTTACTAGTTCAAGAATGGTGACTGAGTCACTGAAACAGGATCAGAATCACACAGGAAGGCGTGATCGGTAATTCAAGAAGTAGTTTATTGTTCATCCATCCACCCGTTACACGGAGCGTCCAGCCGTACAGCCATCCAGATCCTTAACTGATTTTCCCCGAACCCTGTATCGGCGGTGCTCCATACCAGAACCCTAATGACATTCTCATATCTAAACAAACCTTACAGCAGAACCAGTATCACGCGCTGGTCGCGAGGGAAACCACCACCAGCGCGTGAGTTAGTCCGGCTATTACAACACCTTCCCCCTTAACAGCAAACACAGGAAAACTTATTGAAAGTAAATACAACGTTTTTCAAATAACAAGATAATACACATACTAAAATGAAGATGAACACAATTAATATCTGATATAATCCTCAAACCTTTTCGGAGCATTTATAACGCGGCCCCTTGAAGAATTTGTCCCCCCTTTTTCTTTCACAGATAAAGAAGAGGAGCCAGCCGCTAACTGACTGTTACACGCCACCTGAAAAGGCTGGACCATATTGCCGGGACCGGCAGAACTTCCAGAGACCAACCAGTGATCCCAATCGAGATCATCCTCACACTTCCTTTGTCTCCCTTGTAAAATTCTAACTTGGTCAGGCGAAACTTTAACAAGTTGTCTTTTGTTCCACCACCCCATATTTTGAACAAAAGCAGCTCCTCTGCTAACTTTGAATACCTGTTCTGGGGACGAGAACTTTGACTCCCCTTTTTTAACCAAGTTGGGTTTCTTAATCAAGACCCAATCACCCACCATCACGTCCTCACCATTCAACCGGCATTTCTTGTCAAAGCTCTCTTTCATAAGTAACTGCTTGGCATGCACTCTCTGGCAAACGTCCTCAAAATTAATTCTAGGCTTGGTTGACCTATCACTTAACCAAGTTGGACACAACGAAGTTTTGGCCTCCCTACCCCTCAACAATGTAAAAGGTGATACCCCAGTTGTGCAATGAGGTGATGTATTATAACTCCAAACCTTTTCAATCATAAAATCTCTAACGTCCAATCCTGAAGCTAGAGCGGTTTGGATACCTTCTTTAACTACCTTATTGCCCCTTTCAACCAACCCATTTGAAGTGGGGGAGTAAAGGGCCACTTTAAGATGCTTTATGTCTAGCTCGTTGAGAAATTTACACATTCTATCAGAAACGAAATGTGTGCCATTATCAGTTACGATTATCTTAGGTGGGCCTTCTGCCGAAAATATTTTCTTTAAAAATGAAATTGTTGAATTTGTATCAGGGGACCTAACAAAACAATGATACATCCATTTCGAAAAATAATCAAATGCTAATATAACATACCTCTTCTCATGGTCTAGAATGGAATAAGGACCAGAAAAATCTAATCCTATTTTCTCCCATGGACCTTTTGGAAACTCTGTAGGGTGCAAAGGCGTTTTCAGTGTTCGCCAATGCTTGTCTGATAAGAGACACTCCGGACAATTATCAATGACACTCTTGACCTGTGAATCCAAAGAAGGCCACCAATAGTGAAGCTTAACCTTCATTATAGTCTTGGTGGACCCAAGATGTCCCATGTGTGCCTTGTTGATGATTAAAGGCCGTACCCCTGCCAGTGGAACAAACTTATCCCCCCGACAAACAATACCATTCACCACCGACAATTCGTCCGAAACTTGAGCGAAAACACGCAAATCACCATTCAGACATCTAGCTTCAGGCCAAACCTGTGTCGAGTACTCTAATACTTTTTTCAAAATGCCATCCTTCTCGCAAGCTGCTTTCCAATCACTCTCAGACAACACGGAATCGTATTCATGAACTGCGTCAATTACCGCCACACATTCAACATCCTCCAATGCAAAATCCTCATCATCGTCTTTGTCCATCAGTAACCTAGACAGACAGTCTGCCCTGAAATTCCTTCCCCCTTGAATGTGTTTAACCACAAAGTTATACTCTTGCAGTTTAGATACCAGTCTCATCAACCTTGCAGACATATTAGCAGAGTTGACCTTGTTGAAAATATATACCAGGGGTTTATGATCGGTTATTAATTCAAATTTGCGTCCCCATATATACATTTTAAATTTCTGGACAGCCCACGCGCACGCTAAAGCTTCACGCTCTATCGTGCTGTATTGCTGTTCGAAATGTTTGAGGGCTCTAGAAGCGAATGCCACGGTGAGCTCACGTCCATCTACCCTTTGACTGAGCACCGCACCGAGACCACTCATGCTAGCATCTACTGTAATCATGGACATACAGTCATCCCTGAACGCGTGAAGTGCTTGTGCTGAAACAATCAATTTTTTTACATTCTTAAAAGCAACTTCCAAATCCTCGGACCACACAAAATTTTGACCCTTTCTAAGCAACACCCTCAGAGGTTCCACGGCTTGAGCGTAACACGGCACAAATCTCGCATAATATTCCGCCAAGCCGAGGAAGGAGCGTAAGGAGTCTTTATCCTTAGGTGCTTTAGCATCTTCAATAGCTCGTATCACAGAGTATTTAGGCTTAATCCCTTGACTAGAGACATTATGACCTAAGTACTCGAGCTCTTGTACTGTAAATTTACATTTATCAGGTCTCACAGTCATTTCTTTAGATTTTAAGATTGTTAGCACTCGTTTGAGTATCTCATTGTGTTCCTCAAATGAGCGAAAATAAGGATATCGTCCAAATACGATTGGACCCCCTTAACATCATGAAACAGCGTATCCATCAATTTTTGGAACACACTACCGGCTGACGCCAATCCAAATGGAAGCCGGAGAAACTTGTACGCACCAAAAGGGGTGACAAATGTAGTCAACTCTTGAGACTCTTTTGAAAGAGACACCTGGTGGTATGCTGATCGTAGATCAATTAAGGAGAACCATTTAGCCCCCCCTATATTCGCCAGGAGTTCATGGATTCTTGGCAGTGGGTGGCAATCCACCAAAATATTCTTATTTAGCGACCGCAAGTCGGCGCAAAGTCTGACCTCGCCAGACTTTTTCCGCGCAACTACGATGGGAGCCAACCACTGGGAGGAATCTGTGGTTTCAATAATGCCTTGTTCGCTTAAATTCTTTAAAGTAAGTTTGAGCTCTTCTCTTACGCTCATAGGAATTGAACGTACCTTATGCGAGACAGGCTGTGCGTTCGGAACTAACTTGATACGATGTTCCACACCTTTAACTTTACCTACTTTGTCACTAAACACAGGTTTAAATTCGGCAATTATTTCCTCAACCATCTTCACATTGATAATAGAATCAGCATAATCAACATTGCAAACAGGTAGCTCCCCCACTTTTATCGGATTCTCATCCCCTGGGACTAAATATAGACCCATTCGTGCTAAGTCCTTTCACCCAATAATGTTTTTCCCTTTTTCAGCCACATAAATTTTTGTTGAGGTCTCTCTACCAAGACATTGTACCATCCCAAGGAAATATCCAATCATATTAATGTCTTTCTCGCCGAAGGCTTTTGGGTATACATCTGAATGCAGTAATTGTTTATCCTTCCACAAATCATAGAATGTGGAATCCCGTAGAATAGTGATCGGCGAGCCGGAATCTGCCATGACCTGTAAACCAATGTTGTCGACGATTGCGTGACACAGAGGACCTTTTATAGATATAGCATCCCCTTCACAGTCTAAAGTGACAATGATATTATTTAATGAGTCAGAGCAAGATTCCACCTCCGTATCAACATATCGGATGTTGACTGCCTTTCTAGCATTCCTGCATACCCCCTGAAAATGACCGATTTTCTTACAAATAACACAGCGCTTATTTAAGGCTGGACAACCAGGGTGATTCCCAATATGATTTTTTGAGCCACATCTGTAGCAGAATAAAGGTTGTTTTTTCAGAGGAAACTTGGATGGTCTACTCTTGACGTTTACAGCTGCCAGGGAGTTCTCGTGATCATTGTCGATCGGAGCTACAGAATTGACTGTGGATTTATCCTCTTGTATAACTTTACTTGAGATTGTAGAGCGTTCAATACTCAACGCTAAGTCAATTACTTCAGACAAAGGTGGATTTTTGCAGCTTAGAATTCTCTGCCTGATTTTCTTGGCTGCACAGTTAAATACAAACTGGTCTCTGATATAATTATCCGTGAGTGGACCGAATCCGCAAGTAGTCGCCAGTACTCTAAGAGCTGAAATATATTCTTCCACTTTCTCGTCTTCTTTTTGCTTTCTCTTGTAAAAGTTGTATCGCTCTAGCATGATGTTAGGTTCATCAGAAAATTGTTTTTTAAGACGAGCAACGGCTTCCAAGTACACATTCCATTGGCGGTCACCAGATTGAGAAGCTGGAGGAGGTATTGGAACATTACTGTCGAAAATTCTCTGTGCAGCTTGCCCCAGACAACCAAATAATAAAGCAAACTTGCGGGCTGCTGGATAGCCTACAGCGTCTATTGCCACTAAATGGTTCTCGAACAGCCTGAACCATTCGTTCCAAATGATAGGTGGGCTGCCTGGTTTGCTTAAAAAGGGAGGAGGCTGAGTGATGGGGTTACTATTAGATGCCATAGCTAATCAATAGGTCCCAGAAGATTGCTGACTGTAATCCTTCAGATGATTGGAAGCGTGCGCACCGCTGAACTGTGGCTTGATGCGCTTTGATTTCACTTAAAAAAAATAAATAAATAATAATTCACTTTAACTTTACTTAAATCGTGAATGTATTCACTTGCAACTGTAATCATAAACTTTAAACTCCTTTAAACTAGGTCAAATGACCTGCTTCATACTAAAATCATATGAAATCTAATTTTCAATAATTGAAAATGACGTGCGCATCGTCGTGATCAATTGCTGATAATGAGCATATGAAATTGACCAGACGTGCGTATCGTCGATGAACAGTTGACAACACGCGTATGAAATTACCCAAGACGTGCGTGTCGTCGATGTGGTTTGCGCATGAATAAGAAACTGACGAGTGTCATTTGCAGATACACGGAGCTCAAATGTAGAATAGTCAAATGCTTCACTTGTACGCGAGCCCAATCCAAGATGGCGTCGCGTACAGTAACGTGATGACGTTCGCAATGACGCAGAGGCTCCGATTAAAATTATCGCAGGCGAATGAAAGGATGCGTTGGCAACCACAGGCGAATCCTGACGCTCCGGTAACAATCAGGCACACGTACCTTAAAGAAAAGGACCCACTTGCAGGTAAGTTCTTTTTCAAATTGAATCTCTGCTTGGCCCACAAGGTTGTTTTGAAGCGTGTGGGCGTGGGTATGCGGGTGGATGACTCCCCAGTCGTCGCCAGATGAAACAGGATCAGAATCACACAGGAAGGCGTGATCGGTAATTCAAGAAGTAGTTTATTGTTCATCCATCCACCCGTTACACGGAGCGTCCACCCGTACAGCCATCCAGATCCTTAACTGATTTTCTCCGAACCCTGTATCGGCGGTGCTCCATACCAGAACCCTAATGACATTCTCATATCTTAACAAACCTTACAGCAGAACCAGTATCACGCGCTGGTCGCGAGGGAAACCACCACCAGCGCGTGAGTTAGTCCGGCCATTACAGTCACCCTTACCGCCCTTGCAGAAAAGATGAGTTTCAGCGTCTCTGCTAAACTCGAGTGAGCTCCTGCTCCAAATCCACACGGAATACGCGGCAAGGGAACTGACACAACCACCCAGTATTTGTCCTTCGGGGTGCTGCGTCAGTTCACCAATGCGTGCGCACGTGTCCAACGTACAGGAATGCCAGGAAATGTAGTTCAGGCACGGGGCATGAACGTTACAACGCCCTCGCGCCGATCGTCGGCTCTGATGCTCAAGGAAGCGTGACAAAATGGATGACGACGAATGGCTAGCAGCTGTGGCCTCTCCTCAAGAGGTGGCCATTTCTTCCAGACTGCTCTTAGCACAGCTCAAAATCCTGCATAGATCGTACCTATTTAGATCAGTTTTGGTCCGAATAGGTATAGCTCCGACGAGAATTGCTCTAGGTGCTGTGGACAGGTGGGCACATTCATCCATACGCTTGGGAATGCAGTTATTCAGGGATATTGGGCGGGGATTGTGAGGCTTATGGATAATGTACTGGGGCAAAGGATTAATGGAAATATAAAGTTGGCCATCCTGAATGCCTGGGGACCAACGGACCTAACCTCGAAGGACCGCCTGTGGGTAACGCTCGGATTGATGGTGGCGAAGCGTAATATTGGAAGATTATGGAAGACCCAAGAGCCGTCAAGTACAGTGAACTGGAGCAAAGATATGGACTGGTACATGGTCACAGAGAAAACAATATATGTTGCAAGAGGGTGCCCCAACAAATGGTCACTGGTTTTGGATAGATGGAATACATATAGGGGTGGGATATGCGAACCCCCATTGACTAGGGAAGAAACGATTTCACAACGATTGAGCACGCTAGCAATGTAAATATCATGGCTGATGTTTCACTTCAATACCTGCACCTCCTCGGACACGCACTTGATGTATCATCATTAATGTATGTGGTTTTGATGATGTTTGTCTATTTGTCATACTTGATTTCAATAAAAAGAGTTACACATTTTTGTTTTTTAAATCCAATAGGCCTTGCACATCAAACAGGTCCCCATTCCGCTTACATTGTGCTTCCTGCCAAGGTGCAAACGCTTTCTCTGACATTGCTTGAGGGAAATCTGGATTTCCTATGATCGGCGAAAGTGTCGAGATACATGTGCATAGCTGATGGGTGGAGTACACTTTGTCCCAAACCCCAACAGTTGCTCTGACCACCGGCGAGATGTATACACCTGGTGGGTGATATTTGCACTGTAACCACAGGATCTTCCAAATATGGATGCCCGCTACCACCTGGTCCAGAAAGCACCAATGTTTTTCGGTCATCAGATGCTGCCATTTGACTTTATATCGTAGCTGAGCGGCCTGATAATATTTCTTCAGGTTTGGTATTCCCAGTCCCCCCTTGGCCAGCAGCAGATATGTGCGCTCCTTCGCCATCCGAGCCCACTTACCCGCCCATATGAAGGCTTCCAGTGCATCCTGCAATTTCCTCAAGATGGCTGAGGGAGGTGGCAACGGCATCACCTGCATAAGGTAGAGAATTTTCGGCAACAAGGTCATTTTCACTGCCGCAATGCGGCCCACCCAAGAGAGGGGACCCCCCCACCATGATTGAATGAGTGATCTCACGGTATGCAACAGGGCCACGTAGTTATGGGTGATCGAACTTTCTATTGTGGGCAGTATTTGATTGCCCAGGTACTGGATACCCTGCTGTGACCACTGAAAAGGAAATGTTGACTCTAAGTGGGTTTGTTCCTCTCGAGGGATGGTGATGTTCAGGGCTTGTGTTTTGGCGGTGTTCACTTTAAAGCCTGAGACCTCCCTAAACCGAGCCAGCTCCTCGTGGAGGGGAGGCAAGGAGCCACGCGGATTGGTGACAGTCAATAAGACATCGTCTGCGTACAGGGCTATTTTGTGATTTTGGCCCCCCATCCAGATGCCCTCTATCTGCGGATGACGGCAGATGCACTCCGCCAGGGGCTCCATGTAGAGAGCAAATAGAAGGGGCGAAAGAGGGCAGCCCTGGCGTGTCCCCCTTGCAACTGGAAGATCAGGGATTTAGTGTTATTTACCTGTACCCACGCTTTGGGATCCGCATAAGCCACCCGACCCAAGGCCGGAACCTGGGTCCGAAGCCCACCGATTCCAGCACTCCATGCAAGAAGGGCTAATGGATGCAGAAAAAGGCCTTTTGTGCATCGATGGACAGAAACAACGTTGAGACCTGAGAGCACCGAGTCTTGTCCAATAAATGGAAAAGCCACTTAGTATGGTCGCTGCAGGTTCGACCCGGTATAAAGCCAGACTGGTCGGACACTATCAAGCCCGGCATGTGCCTGCCCTGTCACCCTGCCAAGATCAGTGTGAATATCTTAGCTTTGACGTTCAAGAGGGAATTGGGGCGGTAGGAGGCACAAAGTTGGGGGTCTTTCCCTGGCTTTGGTAACACCGTGATGACCGCCATGCGCATCGATTCTGAGAGTTCCCCCGATTCACTTAAAGAATTGTAAGGGCGAGTCAAAATGAGGGCTAGCAAGGGGCGCATATTGCTTATAAAAGGCGGCTATAAACCCGTCTTGCCCCAGCGCTTTCTCTACTTGCAAGCGACCTATCGCATCTAACACCTCCCTTTCAATTATATCCTTCTTCAATTTTTCAGCTTGAAAGGGCAGCAGTTTTGTGACGGGAGCCTGTTCGGTTTATAATGGGCAAATGTCTGAGGAAGTTTCCTCCGCTGTGTACAATTGCGCATAAAAGCATCTGAATTCTGCCGCTATATCTTCATCTCTCGTGAGATGGCGTCCGCTGCTTTCTATGACAGCCTATACATGTCTAGAGAGCGCCTGCGCCCTCAGCCTATGTGCCAATAGTTTCCCTGCCTTGTTGCCCCCGCATAGTACTTCTGCCGTGTTCACAGCAAGGCTTGCGCAGCCGTGTCCATATATAGCTTTTTAGACTGTCTCCGCACTACATTTAATTCCCGTCTATTTTTATGTGTGGCTACACGTCGCTGCTCATCTTCCAGCTCTTTCACACTGGCTTAAAGTGCAGCTCGCTTAGAGGCCCGTTCCCTGTTAAGCCTGGCCACTATCATAATGTATGTCCCTCTAACGACCGTCTTAAGGGCTTCACAAAGCGTCGTAATTGCAGTATCTGGTGTGTCGTTGATGGAAATATAATCTACTATGACTTTCTCTACCTCCTTTACCATAGCATCGTAAGTTAACAGTTTAGGAGTAAGACGCCACGTTTTGCTGGTCTTATGTGCAGTTGGAAGGCGAATATCTAGCTGGATCGGGGCATGGTCAGATATGGCTGCCACGTCAATTGTGGCCCCACCTACTCTTGGACATAAAGGAGCAGAGACCAAGAAGTAATCGATTCTAGCATGGGATTGGTGGGCCGTGGAGAAAAAGGAGTAGGACCGTGACTGTAGATTCAATACCCGCCAAATATCAGTAAGCCCTGTCATCCAGCTTACCCCTTGTGTGGAGAACATCCCCGTAGGCTCTGGACATGAAATGGGCCTATTTATAGCAGCGTCCATAACCAGATTAAATTTGTCCCCTAGTAACAAGTTGGAGTCTGGAGAGGCCAGTACATCACCTAGTGCCTGGCGAATAAAAGGCTCCTGCCTTTCATTGGGGGATAGAGGGTAGCTATAGTGAATGTATGTTGAGCCAAAGACACCTTCAAGGACAACAGCCGTCCTGGAATCTCAGACTGTACCCCTTCAACCCTCCCTTGAAAGTGCGTGGCCACGAGGATTGCAAACCCTGCTTTCTTCCTCTGACCCGGGGACCAGTACTGGCGATCAAACCATCTTGACCGCATTCTGTGACAATCCTGTTTCAACAGGTGTGTCTCTTGTAGGAGACAGAGATCGCATCGGGCCGCCCTAAGCTGGTTGAGAATTTCTACTCTTTTGGCTGGTTAATTGAGACTTCTTAAATTCAAACTAAGCACCTTCACCATGATACAATGAGGACAGGGCCACTGTACGAGCTCCCGACCACTCCTGCATAACCCCTACCCCCAACCAAATACACAGTGAGCCTGTCTGAAGAAGAATGGAGCACTAAACATTAAGGAAAAATAACAACAAGAACAAAAGCAGCTATTGGTGCACAACTTGCGATTGTGTAGAGAGGGTCCATGTCGCTGGTCGTCCAGGGGAGAGGGATAAAAGAGTGGAAAATCACCGCCCCTGCCGCAACCGGTCAAGTAGGAAAGGCACAAATATGCCCCGTCCCATTCTTTTAAGGCTAAGTGCTGAGTGGATTGCCACTAGTTGTCATCGCGTTCTGGGGACTGGTGGTGTTCAGAGACCTGCCGTAGTAAGTCCGAGCGCTCCTTGATGCTTTCAGTTTTCATGGGCTTTGTATGTTGTGACAGGGGAGAGTTCCTGATACGGCGCCGCCTCTGGGTGTCCGCAGTTGATAATTGTGAGCTGGTGCGTGGCGAAGAAGAGTCCTGATCCAGATCTAGACCTAGAATGTCCGCTGCCTCCGAAGGCGTGCGCATCACTCATGTCTCCCATTGCCATGCGAATATTAGACGGAATGGGTGGCCCCATCTGTACCTCACTCCTTTGTCCCTCAGGAACGCCATCACAGGTCGCATATCTCTACACCGCTGGAGTGCAATGAGTGACAAGTCCTGGTACAAGCGGAACTTGTGACCCTCAAAAAGAACATGTGGTTGGTCCCGCACTGCTGCCATAATTAGCTCCTTTTGAGTATAGTTATGGAGACACGTCAGAATGTCCTGTGGCACACCTGGTAAGTTAGAGGGGTGCCCCGCCCTATGCGTCCGATCCAGAAGAAGGTCTTTCCCCTCCAAGGCCTGCACGATGTGTCTCAAGAGGCGCAGAACGTAGTCTTCCAGCCGTTCTGCGTCCACCTGTAAAGGCACCCCTTTAATTCGGATGTTTGACCTACGCGACCTGTTTTCCAAGTCTTCCAGATGCAGGTTGAGGTCCGCTTTGCGATGCGCAAGTTCCTAGATCTTCCTGCGGCATATCTCCATCTCCTCTTCTCTGGAGTCTGTGGTGCACTCCACCGAGTCCACACTCTGCTCTAGTTCCCCCAGATCATGTCACAGGTCTTTAATTTCAGTGGCCATATCTGTTCGGAGGGCTGCGATATCGCTCCGTAACGTGCTGATAAGTGCTTCCATGAATCCCCTGGTGTTTGGGGCCTCCTCGTCTGACTCTGGGCGCACCAGTGAGCTTGCTCCAATTGCATTTTGGGGGACCGCAGTGGTCCCCATTTGCCTGATAGAGTCCTTACTCGGGAGATCCTTGATAGTAGCAGTGCCCTTCTTTGTCCGTGATGAGGCCATGGTGGGTCGGAGGAGGCACCACAGATGTCTAACTCCGGGCGATCTTGGTGCAGGACAGGGCCACCAAGAGGGCAGTGGCTAGCAGTCTCCCAGGTAAGATGGTGCAGTCCCTCTACGTCTATCCTCCCACGCGGAAGATCCTGAAGTAGGAACCACAGCCACCAGTGTTTGCGGTCGCTTTCACTGCGGCTACCAGGCAGCGACCAGCAGAGCCCTTATGTCAAACCTCAAGAGGGCCCTCGACGGTTCAGCACCAGCGGCCCTGCTACTTCTCCCACCGCAGCCAGCGGCTGCCCAGCTGCATGGTCTCGCCACCGTGGGCCCAATGTGTCGATTGTCGCAGGCAGGGGCCACCAGGCGGCAGATGTGGGCAGTAGAGCTGCAAAGTCCACTGCGACGGGGCGTGCTTGTCACCGCCCACCTGCCACATTCCCATGCCCTGATCCGCCTGAGCAAGTCTTCGCTGGAGCCCTCCGTACGACCCCGGCCGGGGGCCTCCCTGCGCCTGTGATAGCAGTCTTGTGGCGCTCCTAATTAGTGCTGCTGTGTCAAGCAAGGGTCTGCCTTCTTAGGGTTCCCCTTCTGGGCCGTTCACTGTTGCCCACATTGATAGGGGGCCTAATCACAGTTTCCGCTCAGGTTGGCCCGGTCTCCACTGCTGGGGGTACTCGTACACGTGAACTAGCTCCGCTCACAGTCAGCCTGCTGTATCCGTATTTGGGGGAGATATGCTGATCAAAGCCGCCGAGGCCCCCAGGCGCCCCAAGTGCCTCCGCTCACCCGGTGTCTCCACCCACATCACTCAGGACACTGTTGGGGGGGACTGCTCACCACTCTCTGGTGTGGAAGTCCATGCGCCTCAGATGCTCGCAGGTGCTGCCGCTGGCTCTGCGCAATCCCACACGCTCAGAATCCCCAACATCAATGCCTGGCCCAGAGTAGAGTTGGCCTACGACCCCCAGCCTGGAGAACGGTGCACACCCGCAACTTCTGCCACTTTCTTGGGCTTCGCCCGATCTGCTCGATTTGCTTCTCCCTGGTCTCCGTGGGCTTGAAGCTTACGCAGCCATCATTTTGTCTCCACCTCGCTGGTGGTGTGGTCACGGATTCTGCTCAGCGGCGGCCCCAGCCCCCACCACAGGGGTCGCCGAGTATGTGGGCCTGCTCCACTGACCTTTGGTCCGCTTTGCTGTGAATTGGGGGTAGATACCCCGGGACCCGCTAAAGAGCAATCCGGTGCGGTGGAGCTTCGTGACATAAATAATTTGGAAGCACGCCACTGCAAAAACACGAGGCGGAGTCACATTTAATAGGAGGGTGGGATTTATCCCTCATATTTCGAATAGCCCTATTGGTTCCAACTAGTTGGGATCTGATATGCAGAAGGAAGAGGCATTTCTCATTGTATAAGATTATATAAGAGAACCCCCGTCCACCTTTGAGATTTCTTCGCAATTTAAAAGGTCCTGATGAAGGTGGTGATCATCTCAATCCACAGAAACATCCATTGACGGACTATATGGGAAGCCTACATATGATAACATACCAGTGAACAACTTCTAGATTAAATCATACCACTTAATTGATGATTGAGCGTATGTTATTCAAAATAATAGGAGTCCATACGATCATGTACATTTTTTCTGTGAGTGAATGTGTTGCGTGTATGAGATGGTTATGACTGGTCGGTATGATTGAAGGATGGTTGTGAGTGGGGTCATAGGTAATGCATTTTATGATGTTGTTTATTGTAATGTAATTGTCATTTTGTCCTTGTTTGATAGTGACTCATGACATGTTGTTTATTGTGCATTAAGAGCAAGGAATAATTTTATATTCTTGTTTAAAATGAATTGATATGAACTAAAAAAGTTATTTATATATAAAAAATATCTTTAAAAATATTTTGTACACCTAAGAAAATAAAATGTATATATTTTTTTAATAATCGGTTTGTCGGAGTGCTGTGTTGTGTACCTGCCTTGAGTATTAGCCTATTGGAGGACATTTTGCAAGGCAATATAGGTCAGACAAGAGGTTTTTTTTTTTATGATAGCAGACTCCACCCATAGCAGTTCATATCTGCCTCCTTGATGGTGTTGCAAGCAGTATTTAAAGTGAAAATTTGAAAGTGGCAGAAAAATAAACTCATGTATTATCCAATCAGCTGATGGTACCTCTGCAACAGTAAATGGCAAATGTATAACTTTTCTATGTATAACATAGTGTATGTAGAGTCCAGCTTAATAGCATGATAGACCTAAGCTGTGATTGCCCATGTTGCAAAAAGGACATTTCGCTCTGTATTTTCTCAACAACAGATGACATAATGTTACCCAGAGAAGTATCATATTGGATAATCTAGTCATACCATTGTCAACCACTGCTAGAGCTTTTTTCTAAATTTGCTCTATCAATTTTATGTATTCTCTCAGCTGCTTCCTGCTGTGAAACTTTCCACACTTCGTTGTATATTGCAGTAAAACAACTTTTGACGTGGCTCTCGTGGACCTAATATAAAATCTTGTAAACTCATGTCATCAGAAAGAAGAGACAAGTGTTGTTTCACCTCAGCCAATGTTGAATGTTTTAGCTACTTCAGACACAACTTTCCAATGCTGTATGTTGTTCCAACTCCTGAGTGTTGTGTCTGCAGGTAACGTGGGTCTGGCCTACTTATCCCAAACCCTTTTGTGTTATTAAGAAAATGTGCCTGACATCTGTTAGTATCTAACGGCCACACTAACCATCCCTCCGGGCTAGAACGTGAAGGATTGAATGCCCCATTCCTAAGCATGCTCTGAAACGTGTCATCTGTGTAATTTGGGAATTGTTGGCAATTCTCATTACATGCAAAAGTGGGATTTTTGGTGTATTCATATCCTTTATCCTGGCCAGGATGAGACAGGATGTTTGCTGCACAGTACTATTCTTGGAAATCAGTTGTTATGGTATAAGGCAAGTTCTAAATAAAGCCCCATTCCCCTGAAACTGCCAATCCTTAGTTCCCCAGATTGATTTCAAATTGACATTGTCTTTCCAAAAGTCAGATTTGTGTGTTGACAACTGGGAAATGAAAGATTCAGGATAAATCAACTTTGTGGCTGTGAGCATATTTTTCTTCACCAGGGAACGTGTAAGATTATAACAATAGGATTCTGGGTCTTCTGGATTGTGACCAGAAAAATATGCAAACTTCTGTGCAAATGTCTTTGAGCTAGGCTGGGGTGGTGTAGGGCAGTGTTCCCATTGGATATACTTAAATACTGCACATGAAGCACATAATTAAAGTAAGCAATGGTGACCATAATGGTGAAAACAAAACATTTCATCATAATGAGATGTACCATCATGCATTTGTACAGTGTAATGCTCTAAATCAGCAGGCATTTCATGTACAGTGTGAATGTACTAATCATCAGAGATAAATTCAGGAGTGATGACATCATCTAAGAAAATACGGAAAACATAGTGGACTTGTAAAGTCTCTGTTAGTCCAAATATATCATAAGGTACCTTATCCCAAACAATTCGATCATGAACTAGAAATGCTGAAATGCTCACCACGGAAAGGTCTTTTCGCACTTTGTGTAATGAAGAATGAAGTCTCAAAACCTAATTTACAAGTTCAACAGCAGAGCATTTTGGGAAATAGTGTTCATTCAGAAGCAAGAAGAAGACAAAATCATTCCAAAGGGAGAAGAAAAGTAACAAAATTGTAATCCAAATGTATATCCATGGTGGGATAAAGTATGTTTTTTTGAGCCAAACGAAAGGTTTACATGGTCCTCCCTGTGGAAATGTGTTTTTGACGAATATGAAGAGAAGTCATTAATGTTGACAAACTAGTCAGAGGGTGTCTGTAAAAATGCGGGAGGCTCATGGAGCTGTGTAGAATTGGTAGATGACTCTAATGGTGGGATGCTGTACCACCATCATTGTCTGCTTGTAGAGTTGAACTCTGTGTGGTCATACCTGACGGTTGTATGGTATAAATAGATGTAACTGGAAGTAGTGACACTTCACTGTTAGCCATCCCCAGCCAGGGAGAAGAAACTTCATTGTTGGTTAAAGTTTGTAACTGGATTACCGATAAGGCAGTGAGAGGAGGCAGGTAACTACCCATGAGCCCTCGAGGCCTACCATGTAGGACTGGCCAAAATATGTGGTTTGTGTGGTTTGATGAGATCAATAGACACACATTTCTTGTGTTTCTCACCAGCAAAAGGTGGTAAAAGTACAGTTCTAGTACTTCAACAGTCAGGACAGTCACAGGTACTCTATATTATGGCCTGAATCACTTTTTGTTGATTATTTTCTCCTATGCTAGATTACCCGATCTTTAAAATCCAAACAGAGGCTGCTGGTGCTTCCTTCACTTCCCCAGTGGCAGAACATTTCTGTTGTATGTTGCTTTGAGCACCTCTGAAGTTATTCAGGTCCTGTAAAAAACATCACTAATATTAAAAAGCGTTTCTGCCGCTACTGTACTGGGACTGTCAAGTTCTGGAACCCACATATTAACCCCAAACAGGAATTCAGAGGGACTCCGACCACCCAAGAATGTTCTAGCCAGATTGTTTAAGGGTCTCATACCCCATACAGGTGGTAAACCCAACTGCAGCATGATCCTAATACTCTAGTTGTTAAAAATGCTTTAAGTAACGTTTTTTGGTTTCACTACTGCATTTCCCACGGAATGGTATGATGAGGAATAATGCACAGTAACACTCAATGTTCCCATAATATCTCTGTAAGCCCTAGATGCAAACACTGGACCCTAGTCTGAATGGAATGCCGCTACTCCATATGTGCAGATAAAGACTTGCAAGTTCAAGCGTCAGCCGGTCACTGTGGCCATATCCATAGGAATCAAGAGGAGGAATCCACTGCTAACATGATGTATTTGTAAGACCAATTTGAGTATAAGCTTCCGCAATTGTCCACATAGACACAAGCCGCAGGCTTTTTTGCAATCAAGAGAGGTGTCTGTGCTCTACAAACTGCGGTGGAAACTTTTATCTGCTGGAAAATTTCACATTTAAGGACATTTGGCCAGATTTAGATCTCAGCAGACGAATTACACCATAACAATGGTGACAGATATCCTGTCCACCAAAATATAAATCCCATTATGTCCGAAGGGATTTATATTTCGTCTGAGAGGATATCTGTCACCGTTGTGACAGAGTAACCCGTCCACCGACATCTAAATCAGGCTCAGTCTTTAGCTTGTATATAAAGACCTGGCCACCAATAGCATTGCTGCAATAGAGAATTTGTAGCCGCCACCCCTGTGTGAGAAGATGCTAGACCCTCATGTGCTACTAGCATCAGTCCTAACCTGTGATCTGAATTAGGTATTACACTATCCCCCACTCCAGGAATTTGAGCAAATGGAATGTTTTGTGCACTTAACTGGAAGGAGTATCTAAGTGGAAAACCTTTTGGTAAGAGTGTGCCATTGGTTAAGAATTGAAAGCCTTCATGATGTCTCCATCTATTCTTGTACTGGAACAAGTTATTGCAGCGACTGCAGCAATTTGCACTGTTGCTTTTGCAGCTTTGTCAGCCATTGAAATCCCTGCAACGTGTATTTCTACACGTTGGTGGCACAGTTTGTGTATGACATGAGACCGTGGCAAACTTCCTTTGAGTTTAGCCACTTGTTCCAAAAGCATTTTATGCTTGATCATGTACTCTTTAGAGACTCTGAATGAATTCTGGCTCCAGCAGTTTAAATACTCATTGTATGACTGCGCATAATCATATGAATCGCACACTATAAGTGTGGGGAACTCAGGATTTGTATTTTCAAATCCCAGATTTAGAGCTTTGAGTTCAGCCAGCTGTGCAGTGCAATCATCAAGTGATTGCATGAATGTTTTATGAGGTTGGAATTCTCCAACCCTCATTTGACCCTCTATTGCTGCACAAGCTGAAGAGTATCGGTGTTTTGACCTTACTGCAGGCTGGGCAGAACCATCAGTGTAGACCATAACATCATACTGATATAAAGGCATTATTTCATTGGGAAGAGGATATTCATCTTCACATTGAAGGTTTGTTTGTGTGTTTGTAGTGCAGAGTCAAAGACACAATCTACAGCTGTTGCTGTGAGTGAGGTGGCCCATTGTATCCATCTTGGATGTAAAGCCTTTGCATTGGGAATGCTGGCCTTTGTGACAGCCTCTGAGCCGATGATCATTCTTTAACTCCAGCTGTCTGTACTGCTGTCAGGATCTTTTCTGTTGCTGCAAAACGCAATTCAGCATTTGTGTATAAATGTGATTTATATGAAATTGGTACAGTATCTCCTTCATTGAATGTGACATATGTGCATCCAGATTATGCACAATTATGCGGATCACCAATTTTTTGTATTAATACATGTAAATGCTTTGAAGCTCGCATGTCAGCTTGTACCGAATGTAAAATCTGTGTGTGGTCAGATGTCTAATGTGTTCTTGAAAAGTCTGGCCGAATCAAGTCAACTCAAGTATAACTTTATTCGGTTTATGCCAGTAAACCATAAAGCAAACACAAGGAGATGATGGACAGAGCGCTGAAACTTTTCAGACACTCACCCCCAGTCACAGATCTGGGTTGAATCCTTCATCATTCTTTAGCTCACTTCGCCACCTCAGTTCAGACCCAGCTATATGCAAATTAGTCTTGACCCTGTACCTCATGGAAAAGTCCAGCCCGAACTGGCAAGCCAGGTCTTCCCTGAACCGGAAACAAGCATCTTGGGACCGGTTTCTGGGTAACACCCTTCATCAGCCAGGCTAGCTTGAATCCAGTGGTAAAGTGAGCAGGGGACCCACGTCTAGCCATACCCTAAACCATAAAAGCATCACATCAATACATGATAAAAATTGAAAAGAAAAAAATAAATAAACATCCATTCACATAAATTAAAACAAGAAGGTAAAAAAGCAAAATCCACAAGTTAAGATACAATTACTGCATTTTTACTTTTAGAGCTCCTTTTCCTTTCAGTGTGTCACAAAAACCTTCTTTCAACAGACAAGGAAATATATAAGGTGGATAATAAGTGCTTATCGCATCGGCTAATAGATTAAGTACTGGAAGGCCTTGCACTGATCAAAACATAATTATTTTCCAAACAGTGGTTTAAAATAGAATTTTCTACAAAAAAGTACAATGCACTTGGTAGACTTCTCTAACTTATTGCCACATGGGCATTTCCCAGTGAAGGGAACCCCACCCTTCCCTCTTAGGAAATGAAACAATATGATGCTAGATAAGAAGACGAAAGCTAGTCAGGAGGTATCTATGATGATTAATATTTGTTAGGAGAAGGTACAGTTTACAACCGAGTTGCTCATTCAGTGCTATGTATCGTCCCACTGACACCTTGTGAATAGCTGTCTGGGCCCTATTCCCATATCAGGCTTTGAGTATATGCTCCCTTTGGTCTTTTTTTGAGTAACTAGTGATGACCTTCGGCTGCGCCCACGGGTCCCTTTCTGTCTGACCTAGGCCCCTCAACTGATGTTTGATGTGTCGTAGCCAGGGAATTCTATTGGGGGATTGAGTCTCATGCAGTCCTTGATGATTAGTTTGGTGAAATGTATCTCTTCCTTAGACCAAATGAATCTCCATAATAAAAAAGGGGATTACATGCCAGAGTATCTATTAAAAAGTCAGATCCCAGTTCCCAATGGATAATGGAGTTTTATGTTGATTAGAGTACAGCTTGGAGTCTCCTAAAACGAAGTCTTCTGCTTCTGAATATTTTCATGATCTCCCACACCCCAAATTCCTGCTCCATATATAGCTGCTGAGATAGTTTTGGCATTATATAGCATTAGCAGCTCTTTGATTGGTGTTGAACCTAACTTGGTAGCAAATCTGAATAGGGCTGCATTATTTCTGGTCACTTTGGATAAGCATGACTCCCTATGTTGTTTTGCGTCTGAGTTTGAGGATATCTGGATTCCTACATATTTAAAGAATTGGTGGTTTGTACCTTGCACCCCTTAATATAGAAGGTATTCGGTCCGACAATATTTTAGCCACAGCTCATAGTAAAGGTTTTTGCTACATTGATTTTCAAATCTCTTTCTTCCATAAAGTAAGAAAAACGGTTAATCAGATTCTGCAGGCTTCTTGGGATCTGGGCCACAATGGCCACATCATTAACATAAAGAAGTATGGAAATTTGCCACCTCCCAGCTAGTGGTGTCTGCACCTGCTGCCTGTAGTGCTCCCTCAACTCAGTTTATATCTAGGGAGAAGAGGAAGGGAGCAAGTACGCAACCCTGCCAAACCTCTCTTCCTATATCAAACAGTAGGGTCAGCTCTCCCTTTGTCCCATAATGGACTTTAGCTGCATGATTAGCATACATTTGTGCCAAGAACCCCCATTGACATGCTATTTGCTTGAACATCCACTGGAAGATTCAGTTCCGGAGCAAAGAAGGACTACTCATTAGTAGGAAGGGGGTACGGGAGCTGGGAAAACGGATTACACATATTGTGCACTTAGAACATAGCTGTGTTCTGATTTGTTATGCTGCCACATGTTGACAGACAAGTCAGGTGTTTAATCAATGGGGTACTAGACAACAGAAATAGGCTATGCTCACGAAAGATGTGTGAATAAGGGTGGATTCTAGAAGTGGCGGATGCCCTAATTGATATTTGATGTTTATCACTGAATTAATGCAATGACTAGATGCAATATATTGCTTTGCTCAAAATGTACATACAAGTATAATACTGCTATAGACTGAATAGTATGTGACACAGCTGTTGATGCTTTTGTTTGTATAAAACCAATAAAAAGATGTTTAAAAAAAAAAATTGTGCCAAGAGCAAAATCATCTCTTTTGGGGCCCCAATTTGTCCATACAGACCCAGAGTTTCCTATGACTGACCAGATCAAAGGCGCAACTTAGGTCAATAAAACATTAGTGTAGTGAGCCTTCTTTTGCTAGGGTGTACGTCCCCATCAAAAGGTTTAAGTTGAGCACCAGCTCAACCGTCCCAAGCCATTTTCTGAACCAATCTTGGGCATCCATTAAGATTGCATTCTCCTGTGCTCAGCTTTCCAATCTCTCTAACAGGACCCTCCCCAAAGGTTTGGCAGAGGAGTCAAGTAGAGAGATTGAACGATAAAAGTTTAGGTCATATCTCTGATCCCTTTTTAAAAATGGGTATGATGAGTAAATGCGACCAGGATGGGGGTATGTATCCTGCTATGGCTGCATTTGGGACCTTGGTCATCAGTGGTTCCAATTTATAGGTGCCATTGGAACCCTGTCTGAGCCGGGGGCTTTTCCCTTAGGGCTTTTGTTTATTGCTTTTATCACCTCTTCTAGTGTAAAAACCATGTCTGTTGTTGAATAACCCACTGGGGCCTATTGAGTTCCCTCATCATCTGTTGTGCATAAAAATATCGAACCAAAATTGGCCACCCATTGGGCAGGGGTGATTGAGGATTCCAGATCGGGGCCTATCCCTTGGTGAACAACAGGACATTAAGTGTACACCATAACAGGGTACTGTCCTTGATTTCTGCGGCCTTTACTAACTTCTCCCAGGCTTCCCATTGCAGTTCTTTCGTTACACTGGTGTAATGCTTTAATAAGATTGCTCTGAGTCCTTGAGCATTTCTGATTAAACCATCCCCTGCTATCACTCCTTTGTCCCTTTGACCTTCATGTCAATAGTTGGTTGATGCATTTAGAAATTTGCAAGTGTGCTACCCGGAAAATATTCTTGGTTGTATTCTAGGATCAGGTCTATTAAAAAGAGGTCAAGGTTTTTGGACAGTTTGTTTTTTAAGAAGCTAGAGGGATCTACACCTGCCCACTTTTTTCTAGTGTCGTTCATACCTAAGGGGATGATGTTCTCGATTTTCCCTGCATGAGGAAGTTTAGGAGGATTAAACTTTTTTTCTCGAAGGACCAGTTTATGATCACTTATACAGATGGGTCTCACCTGCACATTTTGTACACTAACTCTATCACTATCTGATGTGAAGAGATGGTCAGTGTTTCTGTTAAAGCCTCTCCCTATGAAAGTTGAGGGCCGTTAAAATTGCTAAAGCTACCATGCTCCACTAATTCCATATTGAGTTTCCTTATGAGATTAATGAGAGCTGTTCCATATAGGTCGTGTGTAAAATGGACCATGATGTTTCCCCTGGTATCTTTAAATCCTCAAACCTGTTTGGGGCATGCGATTATATTAAAATACCCAGCCCAGAGTATATAGTAATTCCTACTAGACTGTTAAACAAAGTTGTCCAGGTCCGTTTCAAAGGGCTTTAACAAAATCAGCCTGGGTTGAATCAAAGACGTTGGTATACAAATTGAACACTAATATGTCTGGGTTCGCTTCCAATGAAAACATAATAAATTGGTAATAGGAAGACGTTAGGGAACTACCCCTTACTATTGGGGAGAGACTGGTAGAGATAAGTGTTACCAGGCCTCCCTCACATTAGCAAGGTTGGCTGCGATACAAAATAATCCCATCAAAAGCAATTGAGTTGGTCATCCAGGTTTCTTGAATACATACTATGTGAACATTCTTAAAAAAATGTATCCAGTCCTTGAGACAATTTGTTTGTGATGCCAGCAATGTTTCATGAGATGGCAATTGTATCTTGGTACTCACCGGTTGCTACGGGGCTGGACACTTCTCCCATAGGGCCACACACTTTGGGGCAGGATTGGCTGGAAGGAGAAGGCACTCAGTCTGGAAGTCAATCTAGTTGGTTCACCTGTGCAAGGGGAGAGAAATTATTGGTGGTAGGCATCAGATGGAAAACGGGCACGGGGCTGATGGGATTCACTTCTGTGGTCTATAAATAAAAGCCCAGAGGAAGTACATCAATTTGCATGGGTGGTAGTCCAGAGAAATGGGTCCTTTTCAGGATGTCCTGTGTGATTGCCTTGTCTGCAAATTGTCATCTGACTTTCTGGTGTGGCCCACCCAAGCCACTCCCGCAAAGAGGTTGACGTGGTTATGCAGCAGTGGTGGGCCCTCTTTTCTGCCATGCATCCAATGCACTTACTTGTACTACAGCTGGTCATGATTTTCCATCATCTGATGCCTCAAAGTGGGGCACCTTTGAGCACTATTACAAAGGGGGTTGCTTGGGATGGGAGTTACAAAGTTGGAAGGGTCTGGGATTCTGAGGGGACATTTTGCAGAGTTGCTTGGCAGACCACGCATCACAAATGTTTGGGACTGGGCCCTGACTCTCTCATTGAGTGATCTTTCTTGCCCTAAGAGAGCTCTGCCCCCCACCAGTTGGGCAGGTTTACATCCTTGGTGCAGGGTTGGCAGGCTTCTTATATGGAGGAGACCCCTTAATGGCAGAAAGTTTGGGGCACATTCTGCCACAGCAGACTCCTTTTATGGTTGTGACCCTGCTGGTGGAATAGTAATTTAGGGAGTGTCCGCTCAACCAGTTTGCAGCAGGCCGGTATACCTGCCTTCCTCCCAAAGTTGGATTCAATTCAGATAGATTTTCTTTGATTTTTTCCAGGCATGATAATATAGGACTCTAACTGGCACATGCATCAATCTCAAATTTTGTGATTCCTTATTTGCGAGAAATAAGGAATCGCAAATAAGGAATCGCAAAAATCGATGCATAAAAAAAAGCGAAATACTAGCGGATCGCAATAAATCGCTATCGCAAATAGCGAGATCTCAATTTGCGACCATGCTATTTGCGATTTCGCTAACTGCGAAATCGCTAATAGCGGAGTCGCACATTTGATGCATCTTGATGACATCACTACCAGGAAGTCAGCAGCCCAAGCCTCATTCAGTGCTCAGTCATAGTGAGAGGAGGGAGCTGACTGCAGGAGCTGAACAGGAGTGAAAGTAACATTTGGAACAACACCTTGCCATTGCAGAAAATGGATACAGCTACAGGAGAGAACAGCCAAAGTGCCAGGAAGAGGAAAAATACTTTTTCTCACAAGGAAATAGACACACTAATTGAGGGTGTGGTAAACAGCCATGACAAGCTGTTTGGAAAATTGTCTTTGAAAGTTGCAGAGCAGGAGAAACGCAAAATATGGATCCGGATTCAAAATAAAGTGAACGCTGTTGGGGTCATAAACCGTACCATCAATGATTTTAAAAAAAAAAAGGTACGACTTGTGCAGTCATGCAAAGGAACGCATTGCCGACCGGCTTAAGGAAGCCAAGAAAACAGGAGGGGGAACCCCGACACAGACTGCCAACACACCCATTTTTTTTTTTTTTTTAAAACCTTTATTAACCGCAGTTGCATCATTTTACAATGTACGTTCACTAACCAAAGTGTCGGATCAGCGAAACAAAACACACATGTCCAGATGATGAGACACAGCCATTCAGCCGGCAACCCGGAGGTCCGGCGGCGATATACAGGTGGACATTTGTATAGGAATCAGGTGCGTACATTGGGTAAAAGTGGGTCTATGGTGCTTTTCTGTGTTTTGTCGTGGTGCATCTAAAGCGCATTACCTGAAATAAAAGATGGCGCTGTGTTCCAGCCCACATTGCGGCGCCTTCGGTTGTCACCCAGGCCCGCAGGGGGAGTCGCATAAGGCACCGAGTTTACTCCCAAATGCCAAGGTCTCCAGGCAGCGGAGCACTGGTGTCATGTTCATGGTGTAGGCTGGAGCGCGACAAGGAGGTTACAGTATAGCTCACAAAGACATATATGTCAGCGTTGATATCCAACGAGCCCAGTGTGCAGCTTCGCAGTTCAGCTCTATATGCGCGGTGCGTGGTGCGCCATCGTCCCCCTAGCGGCGTGCTCCCCAAGCCGCCGAGTGCCTGAGTATGTCTAGTATGCAACGTTGCGCGCTTCGAGTGGGATCGTTCCGCGTTTTCCGGGCGTGACCGCCACACGCGTGTAGTGCGCGCCATTGCTGCCTCATCAGTATTATTCAGGGCACGTTAGGTAGGGCAGCTCCTCGGGGGCGCCGGATAACACTCCCAGCAATTGTTTTCTGTGGTTGGATAGGGATGCGGTCAGGGAGCATAACCAACAACCAAACTGCTCCCTGTGTGTGTGGTGCGATGGGAGGGATCAGGATTAGGGTCATAAACTCGGGTGGGGTCCAGGGTAAGGGGGGGAGGGGGGGAGGAGATCATTCTGCGTTAGAGTAGGAGAGGACAGCAGCTGCCAAGTGGGGCACAGCTGGGCCACATGAGAGGCGCACCAAGCAGCAGGTCGGAGGGGGGGGGGAGGGGGGGAGAAAGGAGGCTGTCAGAAAGGCCGAGAGCCCGCAGCGCCTGCGTCCGCGGTCTTTTTCCCGTATGGATAAGGCGTTCCTCTGTGTCTAGGAGGGAGCTTCTGAGTAGGGTGGAGTGATCATATCATATCTTCCCGTTTGAGCCCGTACCCGGGTGCTGTGCGCGCTGCTTCAGGCTGCGGCAGCAGCAATCCCCGCACGAGACTGCCAACACACCCATGGAGGACATGGTGGAGTCGACACTCCAGCCTGAAGCTGTTGTTGGGGTGACGCAGCTAGACACCTCTGGAGCGGCAAACACATCTGAAGGTAAGATGCATGCATGTGGCCAAATGTCATTACATTGAAAGGTATTACATCAGCTCAGTACAGCACACATGGCCATAATGAAAATCCAGTACACATTTTGGTTAAAAATTCAAAGTGCATTATGGGAGATGCAGGCAGGTCAGGCAGGTACTATGACAAACACACAAATAGGAATAAACCAACTCAAAATTAGTGTAACAACAAAATATTTATTTATAGGGAAATCATGATATCTGTGACATGACATCACTAACAGAAATTAATGCTGTTTTGCACTGTTTAACTCACAGATGCAGAACATGAAGATGCAGAGGACAGTGACTTCCTTGACACCCCGGAAACTAGCGCAGTAGAAGCGACGAACACACCTGTGGTGCCACAAAATCAGTCACATGCCTCTACCACACGCAGGGCAACTGTCCCATCACTGGTGACAATGGGAACTGAGGACGAGGCACATGTAACACCAGCCAGGCGCAAGAGACACCCACGCCGACTCCTCAAACACAGCTCCGCAGCAGCACTTCCCGAGGCCGGCGGCGTAGAGTGAGGTCATTAATCACACAGCTGGAGGACCAACCTAATGATGCCTGGGGTGGTCTTGAGGGACAGATGCTCCAGGTGCAGCGCCTGCAGGCGAAAAACACATGTTTAGTGCAAGCACAAATAGGAAAGATGGCAGCCAATATAGCAGTACTGACGGATTGCGTGAAAGAACTGACCAGGATGATGCAGGAGGGACATGTGTCACAGACAAGACACCATCGCCAACTGATGCAGCGCATGAACGTATATGCAAAATCAAATAATAGGGTGGCCACAGCCACTGCACTGCTGGCATGTAGGTCTGTGACCATGCAAACTGAGATGTCCCATTGGAGTGGGGATGTGGCAAAGGCACTGGGCCAGGTGACCAATGCAGTGGAAATGATGCAAGCTGCCACAATGGAGTCAAATACAGTCACGCTGGAAGAGGGTAGTGGGGAGGCCTCAAGCATGAGCAGTCTGTCTCTGCCTGTTACCACTGCAGGAAGGAGCAAGACACGCAGCAGTACACTCTCCGCTGCCAACACGAGGGATGAAGATGCAGCATCTGAAAGTCGTCTGGGTGTGCGTGGGAGGAAGCGATAGACTGCCATGTACACTGACATACAGATATGGTGAGGTAACCATTGACGGACACAACACTTTTGACTGACTTTCAAGTCATGATTTAATTTAAAGACATTTATGTACATTACTGCTATTCCTGTGCTACTGAGCACATAAGCTGTGCGCTTCAACACCCAAGTCATTATTTTTTAAGATAAACAATAATGTTTTGTCTCATCATTACTCACCTCAGAAATAATTTTGTGTTATTTCCATGCGTCTCCTGCAGCCTTCTGCTGCGCTTGCCCCATGTGCTGCACGGCGGTGTGGCCCTTGCTGGTTGTCATCCTCCGAGTCGCTTTCAGACACATCAATTGCTATGCCTCCCTTTGTGGCAATATTGTGTAGCATGGCACATGCTGCTACTATCTTGCAGCATTGTTCAGGGTTGTATTGTAAGACGCCACCGGTTTTATACAGGCATCTGAAGCGGCTCTTCAACAGCCCAAACGTGTGCTCTATGATGTTCTTGGTCGATATATGCGCAGCATTATACCTCTGTTCATTGGCAGTTGTAGGATTGAGGTACGGCGCCATTAGGTAATTACGCAAGGCATATGCGCTGTCACCTACATGGAAGTTAGCGAAGGGTCAGTGGCAGTATTAGATTTGCATACGTACAATGTCTGTGAGCATTAACCCCTTCAGTGCCACGCCCTTTCCCCCTCCTGTGCCGGGCGTTGCACTAGTGGGTGGGCTTCATGACGAGGTAGTCTCGTCATGGGCACAGCGCAACCGTGCTCCATGACGAGACTATCTCGTCATGGGCACTGAAGAGGTTAATAACACATGTTTACCTAGCAGATGCCCCTCTACAAATTCACCCCTGACAAGACGAGTGTGTATGTCACTCCCGCAAAATATATAGGAATCATGTGCACTCCCTGGGTATTGCGCCACAATGTCAGTTATTATGTTTTTGGCATTGCATACTACCTGTATGTTAAGGGAATGACAACATTTTCTATTCCTACATATGTATTCATTTCCTGCAGGGGTGCATATTGCTACATGGGTGCAATCAATGTAACCTAAGACTTTTGGGAAGCGGGCTATCTGGTAGAATTCCTGTTTGGTCTTGGTGAGGTCATGTGCGGTTGTGGGGAAGCTAATGTGTGAGTTGATCCGGGACATCATGGCATCAAGGAATGCTTTGAAGATTCTTGAAAGTGCGCTTTGAGACACACCTCCAGCTACTGCTATGACCCCCTGGACACTGCCTGACGCCAGTAGGTGCAGGCAGCATAGGACCTGCACCAGCTGGGGCCTGTGGAGGGAGTTCTGTGGGGCGGTAAGGCGGGGCGGGGGAGTGGCAGGGTGGGGGGGTCTAAAAACCGGAATATGGATAATTGCAGGTAAGTAAACAATTAAATAAATAAAACGAATTTCGTAGCGCGCGCTGCATCGCAAAATGCGATGCAGCGCGCGCTACAGAATTCGTTTTATTTATTTAATTGTTTACTTACCTGCAATTATCCATATTCCGGTTTTTAGAACCCCCACCCTGCCCCTCCCCCGCCCCGCCTTACCGCCCCACGGAACTCCCTCCACGGGCCGCGGCTGACCTGCACATGTGTGGGTATGGCATTGGTCCTACATGTCTGTCGCTGCAGAATGGGATCCAATTCATTGATTAAATCATGGATCATATCTGCATTGAGCCTATACTTGCCGTATATCTCATCTTCTGTCTGTCCTAGCAAAGTAATGCAGACTCTGAAGATGCGCTCCTGAATTCTCCTCCATCTGTGTGCTGCTGCCTGGAGCCTCATTCTCCTCGCCATCAGGTAAATCCCTGCCATTGTGAAATGTTCGGGCTTATTCTGTGTGTGTTTAAGTATGTTTCTGTTGACTTTCAACTGTATCTGAATTGCACTAATTATTACCACCTGGTTGTGATCCTTCTTATTTTGCACTTGCAAATTTGCAATTTTCTGCAAAATCGCAAATTGCGATTTTTCATGCATTGAATTTGCGATTCTTTAATTGCGATTTGCAGTTTGGTAGACGCAATTAAAGAAGCGCAAATTTATTCTCAGAATAATTTGCGATTCTTTAATTTTGCGAAAACATTGGTTTTCGCTATATTTACGTTCATGCATTGCTGCAGGGTGTTTTGCGGTCGCAAATGGTCTAATTTTGCGATTCGCAATTTTTGCGATGTTTTTCAAGGTTGATGCATGTGCCTATAAGTGTCTGTAAAAGATGTGAGAAAAGCCCCGGTGATTTCTTCAACCATCGCAGTGATTTCCTTTCCACCAGGCAGTAAGTTTGACTTGGTTGCTAGCCGTCCTGTGCTATGTAGGCCTAAAGCATGGTCTTTTAGTCTTTGTCCCCCCATCTGCTCTTTTCCTTTTTCCTCCTAGACTAGAGTCTTTGTTTTCTTCCCTTTACCCCTGGTTTAGGGCTGGAGTTTGTATTCTTTCTCAAAGTTTGTCCTACGTTAATAAGGTGATAGTACCTAGAACTGCCAGTTACGACACAGGAACCTGGTCTTTAGCAAGAGGACTGAAAGGAGTCACTATGTCAATGTCTGGCTCTAGTGGGATGCAGATGGTCAGTGGTGAGGACGAAACTAATGAAAGAGATTGGCGCCTTTAAGCAAGTTCAGTTTCTTTACTTATAACTTCCACTGCCCGATTTGGAAAGATTTCCATAGTTGTACCTGGTGCGGGTGCTGGGGAATTAGTTTTATGTTTCCACATGGTTATATTGATGACGAGTGTCCCCCGGATAAATGTAGGACCAACTACCCAAGAATCCAGATATCGGGTGGGGTAGCCTGGGGTGACCTTGCCCAGTCGCTTACAAGCCTGCCCTTGTCCTGGGCTTTGCTTTGTTTTGCTGCAAGTCCAGCAGCCCAGTAGCGCTCTTGTCAAGTGACTAAGCTCCTGATCACCAGTCTGGCAGTCTAACTGCCCAAATGCTACATTTGTGTCCTCTAGGACACCACTTCACTGGTGTTCTACCAGCCACATTATTAAGAGTTGTGCTGTCTGAAACGCCGATCGCAGCCATGGCGCTCTTACCTGCCAGGACAGCAGCGGTCTGCCATGTTGGCGTTGCGTCTGCCAATGCCGTCATGTCTGCGGTCCACTCACCGAGCGTATTACGACTACACAGTCATGCTCACTGTCTCCCAGCGGCAGTTAACAAACAGAAGCTACCCAACAGCGGTAGACCGCCACAGTTGCGTGAAAAAAACACAACAACAATTACCATTTCATGCTTTGGCACGTGGACACATCTTCAAATTACACTATAAAACACACCTCATCCCTGACCAGCATCCTTTGCTTCCCAACTGCAGCCCACAAAACAGGTAGCCCTTTTCTCATCTGCCCATTTCAAACTTCCCATTTAGCACTCTCCACCACTTGTAAGTTTTGGTTTTTTACCTTTTTACTTGTATCACTTGTTTGATTTGTACTTTCATATACTCACATTTCTTTTTTCTCATCATGCCTTGCAAAAATAAAGATGCTTCACTGAGCAAGAGTTGACAATCATGGTGGATTAAATCATTAGAGTAAGGCCCCAAAATTTTGGATCCCAAGCCCAGCATACTCCTCTCAGTAGGAAGACGGAAATGTGAGACAGGATAGTCAACAGAGTGAATGCTGTTGGTACCATCCAGCGCACAGAGAAGGACATTAGCAGGAGGTGGACTGACCTCAGGTTGAGGGTGCGTACGAGGTACAACAACCACCACATGGAGGCTCAGAGGAGTGGCGGTGGCCCTCCAAGGGCCTCATTACACATCTTTCCTTGGGAGGAGACGGTCTTTCTCATCCTACATTCTGACGGCTTGACAGGAAGAGCTGGCAGAATGGACTCCGGTAAATTATACTTCAGTAACTGTCACAATATCACATTGTCGTGTTTGCTTTTAACTCTGCTTTTGCTATTGTGTTCTCTATCTACTTTCCGAACATGCAATACACAAAGTATCTGAGATGTTGGTTTGTCTGGGTGAATGTATACTGTTGCATAAAAGAGCATATGTATCAAACTCCATGACATGCCACATGTTGCAATGCAATGGTGAGTAGAGGTGAGTTTCGGCCTTATATACCTCCCTTTCTGTCGTTTTAGATATGGTGGTTGGACAGCCACAGTCACGCCTGGCGGTCCAAGCCTCCCACAGCCTCATTGGCCCATTCTACGGCTGGCATGGTTGGAGTTGTCTGGCGGTGTTAGCAGTTCGCCGGCAGTCTCAGGAAAGGCAATCCGACCATCTTGTAATAGAGTGGTTGGACCGTCAAGCTTGCAGCTGTTGAACTGCAGGTACAGTGGTCCATGGACTGCCAAACTTGTAATAAGGCCCTAAGTCAATTAGGGCATGATTACGATGTCGGGCGGGCTTATGTCCGCCCGACACCATTGTGGTCTCGGCACCGACCGACCTCCGGTCACTGCATTAAAAATGAGACTGCACATGGTGCGGTCACATACTCCCATTTCTCTTTGGAAGCTTGTGCTGCTCCCGTAACCCGTAATGGCAGCGTCACAGTGCCTGCCACATGATGCAGGGATTTACAGGGGGCATCTTAGGTGCCCCCCAAGTCCCCAGCTGGAGGGCCTGGTGAAGAAGGGGGCCCTGCTAGGGGCCCCCAAAGGCACATTCCAACAGGAAATCCATGTCGGAAAGGCCCAAATGGATTTGCTTTCAGAAAGTGCCATTATAATCCCGCCTTCCTCACGGGTTTATGTAGCCATTGCGACTGGCCGGCGGGCTCCTCTATCCCATCAGAAGTCAGCCTTATTGGCTGGCCGGTTTGAATTCCGACCGCCGTAATTGTAATTCGGCAGTCTGAAGTCAAACCAGGGATGTTGGTCGGAAAGCCTCCGACATCCTAATTAGCCCCTAAGTGACTAGGCAACTAAGCAACAAGGACCCTTCCCTCCTTAGTTCCTTGGCCCAGGGCGATTCTGTCACACTTCAGCTAGAGCGAGGGCTGGTGCAATGCAAAAAGAAGAGCAGGCAGGGAGCCCCTGCAAAGCCAAGATGCAGGTAAGGCAAAATGTGGGTGGAGAAAGCCAACTATTTCAGTGTCCTCTCGGCCTGGCATCAATCATCAATCGGCAATAACAGAGAGCATCCAAACGGTTTATAGAGTTCTATTAAGTTGATTGTAGAGTTAATTGGACTTTTAGACTAATTTATTCTCTGTATGCAATGTGCGCAGTAGCATATGCAATATATGAAGGTATACAGTAGCAAGGAGCAGAACCCGCCCCCTGAGCAGAAGCCCCTGTAGCAGCATAAATTCTGGGGTAACGGAACCCCTCCTACAGCAGTGGGCACGCTGCGAGCCTCCTTGGACTCCCGAGCGCACTCAGCACTGAGCCTTGCGTCTGACCAGCATGACGTGCGAAGTGTGGGTGGACACGGGCATGGCACAGCAGCAGGGGAGGAGAATGCAGCACACCCCATCAAGCCATTAAACAGTTTCACCCATTGTGTATTATCTGGTATGTAACGTCTGCCAAAATGTAGAAAATACCAATATTGATTGGAGTTTTTTCAATGTATTTGGAGGTTGCAAAAGCACACACCTCTCTAAGAAATGTGTCACAAGACTTTTGCCTTAATTTGACAACTAGTTTCCCAAAGAACAGGACACTGAAATAGGCAGTCTTTGATTTTTTTAAATTACATTTGTAGCCCATTTGAGCAAATCCTAAAATTAAGTGATCTACACTGGCTAAATGTGTTGATAAGTCATCATCCGTTAGGTATATGTCATCGACATAGAACAATGTTTGGTCATTAAATGGTTGTAACAGTTCTGTTACACAAGCTGAAAACAGCCCGGTGCTATTTTAATACCATTGGAGCAATTGAAAGAATTGCTTTTGAGAGCCTAGCGTGCTAAATGCGTCCACGTACCTGCTTTCAGGTGCCATGTTTTGACAGAAAATCCCACTAGAAGTGTCTAATGTGATTTTGTAGTTCTTACACACTATATTGTTCACCAGTGCAGTGCTATGCATGTTTTGTACAACAAATGTGCATGCAGCAGTGTTCAAGTGTCTGTAATCTAAGACTAAACGATATGAAGGATCTGGTTTCATTCCTGGAAAGAAGGGATTATTCATTGGTGAGGTGCAAATTTCTATTACACCTTGATATTTATAACCTAATCTGTTTTTTTGCCTCATGTTTAATAGCATATTGTCTTTGTGGTTGTGAGGCGGATCTCACAGGTACGATGTGGTAAGGGGATCCTTCATCCCAACCCATGTGGTTATGGTATAAACCTTGAGCTTGTGCTAAGGCCCACTCCTTGACGTATGTGGGCTTTTTAGTGATTCTGAAACGAGGTAAAAAACCTGGTACAATTACTATTTTTCCTAGTGGGCAATCCCTAACAAAGTCAGGTGGCCAATCTTTGGTATTTGGACAAAATATTGAGTAAAAAATATTGAGATGCACAAATTTCAAATTTTGATATTGTGATCCACAAATATTGTGATACAGGAATATCGTTGACAAGAATATCTATTTTCTAAGGTAAGTAATATCGATGTTAAAAATATCAATGTTATTAATATTGTTTACAAAAATATCTATGTTGTAAAAATAGCATTGTTTAAAAAAAAAAATCTTTATTGGGTTTTTACATGAATTACAACAGTTGCCAATAATGAAAATACGCATCTATGTCTCGCTCGGTTGAATCATGCATCAAACAATAAGGGGCCGATTCCGATGGCTGGTCGGACAGCTGTCCGTAGCCTTACCCTGCGACCAACACGTACCCGGAGCCGGTCCGTCCTATATAGGAAGTACGATGCTCATAACTGCCAAAAACAAGACAGACACGTAGGCTGTGAATTAAGACCCATTCTCTGTCCGAGCCGTAACTCCCAAAGAGGAACCGTGTCGCCCGGAAGCAGTATCCATAGCAGTTTCCGGCATGACAAGTACGATGCGTGTCATCACGTACGGCACGTACGGCACGTCACAGCATCCGGAAAACAAGCATATCAGCTACGATTCGCGCCACAAATCAATACACGGCTACGAGACGGAACAGCTTGCAGTGGGTACGAGAAGGAGCAACAAGCAGCGCGTACGACACGAACACATCATGAATCCCATCGCGCAGGTCATACCAGTACTCTACATCTATGACCGGATCAGGGACCGACGCCAACGGCGCAGACGGTAAGTCAGACACCTACCACAGAAACAAACGACACGTACCCGCAAAATGGCACACACACACAGGGGATCCATATCCTGGCCACTAACAACAGCCCACCATAGGGGTTGCATGTCCAGCACCACTAACACCCCCACTCATAGGGGGCCTGTTGCCCATCACCCCTGCCACTCCCACTCAAAGGGCTTATGTTTCCCATCACCCCTGCCACCCCCACTCACAGTGGACCTGTTGCCCATCCCCCCTGCCACCCCCAATCACAGGGCTTATGTTTCCCATCACCCCTGCCACGCCCACTCACAGGGCTTATGTTTCCCATCACCCCTGCCACCCCCACTCACAGGGCTTATGTTTCCCATCACCCATGCCACCCCCACTCATAGGGGACCTGTTGCCCATCACCCCTGCCACCCCCAGCCATAGGGGACCTGTTGCCCATCACCCCTGCCACCCCCAGCCATAGGGGTCCTGTTGCCCATCACCCCTGCCACCCCCACTCACAGGGCTTATGTTTCCCATCACCCCTGCCACTCCCACTCACAGGGCTTATGTTTCCCATCACCCCTACCACCCCCAGCCATAGGATGGGTGATGCGCAACACATCCAGCATACGCAAACATCAGGTATGTCCGCAAAATACATCCCCCACAACAGCATGACAACAGTGTGTAGTCTGTGACAAATGCCCACAACAGTGAATATGGCTACAAGCATTCAATGTAAGTAACAGCACATGTGTGACCAACACATGAGTGTGACATACACAAGGCAAGCATCACCATAGCACTGTGGCAATGTAAAAAGAACACCCCCTCACTGTGTAGAACAGAAGTCAAGTGGGGGCTTACAAAATGCAGCAGATGTGGAGCATTGTGGTGATGGGGACCAAACCCCCCTCAACACAGTGACCAAAAGGTAAGTGTCATCATGGTCAAAGCTGCAAATACCTAACAGCATGTATGATCCCTTCTCCCAACACATCAAACACTTCTGGGAGAAAATAGTGGTTGTGTCCCATACACACATAGATTTGTTGAGGCAAACAGTGCTGTGAAAACATAACACTCTCGGCCATGTGCGGACAAGCACCACACATGGGGGCTGACAATGCACACAGCGTACAATGACACAACAGCAGAAGTGACCATCACCAAGCATGCACACATCTCGAAAATAGACACACCAACCAAAACATGTGTAGACTGTAGGTGTCAGCTCACTAACTCACATTCCATGCCAGCAATGGCACCCAACAACCAGGATGAATGTGCACAATGATGTGAAATGACTCACAGGGACAGCATGCAAAATCACAGAAACAGCATCCAGAGAAAGGCCCACAACAGCAATACCAATACACTGGTGCAGATGCACAAACACAAACAGGCAAACTCACACTGCACATCGGACACATGTGTGTGTGTGTGTCGCAGTATCTACAGGCAACTACACAACACATGAGAGGGGCTGAACCACAGTGACACAGATGTGGACACAGTGCCATACAAAAGTAAACCATCATTGGGACACCCTCAGTGGGCAATCAGGTGTTGGGAGATGAGAGGGAGCACAACAGACACATGTGACACTAGCTGGAATGAACAACAACTAACACAGCAAGAGACTGACATACAACAGCACAATCACCAGGGACAAGACATTGGTGTGACACAAGCATGCATGACACCTCCACTGTGATGACAAAGGCAGATGTCGTACAAACTGGGAAAACCAGACATGTGTCCTGTGCCACAAACGTACATCACACATACACAAACACAAATCACTCAGCATGGCCCCTCATCCATGGACAAACGGGAGCTAAGGGACCATCCATGCAAACATTCACATCAGTCCACCATCAACACCACACACCTGAACTGCAACAATGTGTATCTGTGAAGCCCACATGGACAGGTGACATTGCACATGCCCACATGACAAACACAGGAATGTTGGCAGGAACTAAGGTGCACATACACATCACACAAGGACTGTTTACAACCCTGGGGAATGACAGACACACTGCACAGTATGCGGTACATGGCCATGACCTCAAAGCTCATGTGAGCTTCACAATCCCTGCCACTGTCCCAGGGCTATGCAGATGCCAAAGAGGAACACACGGCACCCATGCTGACACCTGCCAGCATCGCTGCCGTGAACCCGACAAGTGGGAGCAGTCACACACACATACAAATGTCTCAATCACTGAAAACTACCACCTAGGGACAACTACATGATATTGCGAACAAAAAAGTGCCTTGAGGAACCCTCACTGTGTCCCATCTGTGTCTGACAACATCATCAACACTCAGAACTGACAAATCACAATGATGATACACCAATTAGCAGGAGTGAGTCATGCACCCACACATCTGGTAGCCCATTGGAAAAGTAGTGGGATTAACCCAGTACCACTCAGCAAGCATCAACAACACGAACATATCAAGGGAACACTGTCTGTGTATGAACAGGGATGTGGACACACACACATGCACACACAATACACATCATGGGCCCAGGCCATGTCACTGGACAACACACTAACTTGAGGGGACACAACTCATGTGGGAGCCCAGCTGTGCCAAACATATTCACCGCAAGTCCTACTCATGTCTGCAGAACACTTGGTCAGTCAGCCTTCAGTTACCGCACAATGAAGGCTCTGGTCACAACAGCCTGGGTACGTAAGTCTCCCTTAAGTCATCTGCACATACTCAATACATATGTACAGCGAGTTGCACAGAGGACCCAGTTGCTCCTATACCAATGATGCCCACACCTGTAGGGCCAGTAGTGATGAGCACGAAGTATGTGGGAGTGACAATTTGGACAATGGGAAGCACATCATATGTGCAGGGGTGCAAGCCACAGATGTGACCATGGCAATTAAATGCTCACAGAGAGATGTACACAAATGGTTGAACCGGACACACCCAGGTAGCTGCAAAGGATGACATGGATACCCACCAGAATAGGATACATATCTCATGGACCACAGGGAGTACCTCACATCAACACATCAGTATGCAACATTGTAAACCAAGCATTACAGGTGCAAGGGCATCTAAAACAACCTCAACATGATGTACAGCTAAATCAAGTTCACAGGAACAAAGTAAAAAGCTTTATTCAGCATATGAAAAGTGAAACGTCTGTTCCAACAAAAGGCCAATGGCCAGTCCATGTCCAAAGGGCAAGGAGTGAGCTAGAGTCACAAATTCAGTATATGAAAATCGAAATGTCTGTGCAACCAAAAGGCCAATGGCCAGTCCATGTCAAATTGCCAAGGAGTGAACTAGAGTGACAACTGTCACACCTTGCTTGCCTGCACTGCTATGGACCGGGGTCATCCCCTCGGAGGGGCATACATGGGGGCAGGCCAGGCACCGCAGGGACAGTATCAGGGCGCAGCAGAAGGAGGCAGTGAAGAGGTGGGGATGCAGGCGAGACACTTGCAACTGCAGTGGAGATGACTGAAGTGGTGGGTGCTATCACAACTGTGTGGCACAAGTCAGATGGGGTTGGTTGCCGGCACAACTCCAGTGGGCAGGTCAGATGGAGTGGATTGGCTCACCACTGCAGTGTCAAAGTCAGACGGGGTGAGCGTGGACACCAAAGCAGTGCCTACATCCATGGGAGCGCAATGGGGGACAGGTGAGGTCTGCAGGGCAGGGGGTGGTGACATGGTCCCCACATCAGTGGCAGCAACTGTCTGACCAGGTGTGGAGGAGCAAGTGCTAGGGGGGGATGGCCTTAGCATTTTGGGGATGGTGTATCTGTGTGTGGGGGAACCCGGGGCAGGGAGTGGTGGGGGAACCTCTGGAGTGGTAGCCTGGGGGATGGAGGACGGAGACTTTGCCTTGAAGCTGCGTGCTGGCGGGGGGGGTCTTGCTCTTCTTGCGCCGGGGGGACTTGCGGGTGGGTGTCTCGGTCTGCGTGCGCCTGGGGGAGAGTGTCTGGGTGTGAGGGGCACTCCCTTCTGTGTGTGGGGACTTCCTCTTACCCTTGTAATCAGGATCTGCTGGGTCGGTGGGGACGAGGCCAAGGTCACAGAGGAAGAGCTTCTGGCAGGATGGGGTTGCAGGTGAGGCAAGGGAAGGGGGCTGGGAGGGAGAGGTCTCGGAGGACTATGGAGTGGTTGTGGATGACTGTGTGTGTGTCAGCAAACCAGCCCCTGTGAGTGTGGAATCAGTCCCCTGCGCTTGCTTGTGTGCACGTCTAGACCTTGGTTTGGGGGTTTCGGGGCTTTGGACAGGTAGTGTGCTAGGAATTGTGGGTGCTGCAGGGGTAGGAGGGGTATGGGACTGTTGGAGGAGGGACACTGCTGCCTTCAGGGAGGAGGTCACGGACTGGTTGGTCCTCTGTAGGGCAGACATGCCAGAGGAAATGCCCTCCATGAATGACACCAGTTGTGTCAACCGACCTGTGTGTGCATGGAGGACCTTCAGCATCGACGTCTGCCCCACATGCATCTGTCTAAGTAAGTCCACAGACTCCTCACTCAGGGCAGCAGGGGACAAAGGGGCAGGGGGTGTGGTTCCTGGCACAAAGGAGACATGCGCACGAACACGGGACCCCACAGGGACCTCTGGGATGGGAGCCGATGGGAGGGGGGTGGTGGTGGTGGTGGTGGTGGCGGAGACTGCCTCACTAGCTGGGGTTTGGTGGCTGCTGACACCCGCCTCCACAGGAGAGTCATCCTCAGAGCTGCTGTGGCCTTCAGCTGGGGGGGATGGTGCTGACGACTCCTCTGTGTGGCTGAAATCGCCCTCCGTGCCACTGGGTCCACCTGACTCCTCTCCTATCCCTGTAAGGCTCTGTGGCTCCTCCTGTTCCGTGGAGCTGTCCCCTCCTGTGGCCGTGGATGTATCTGGATAGGAATAGGAAGTAACAGAACAACATCAGTCACCTGCACCGACTGCACACACCACAGTGAGTACATCACATCACAGGGCAAGCCCTGGCATCATCAGCTGAACACAGCTCAAAGTGCCAACACTGTTTAGAATAAGACAATTGTCATTTCCAACATCAACCATGGCACACATATCCCTCCTTGATTTGCACACATATGTCTGTTGCATGTTGGATGCTAATACCCCAATGTGCCAAAATGCACCACCCACACATTAGTTGTACATGCAAGTGAACATGTAGGAGTATGTCACTAGACCCACAGCACATGTCTTGCGACTGACTCAGCACAGGTGTCCGGATGAAGGGATGGGCAGAGACTTGTTTCACATGCTTCGGATGCATGCCAGCAACATACACTATGATGTACTCATGTCCTGATGGGCAAGGCCACAATGGGGTGCATGGTGCACACTTGAACACAACGCAGGCTCACTCATAGCAAGTTCAATGCCATGGCACTGGGATGCCCTGTAAGTCAGTCAACACTGTCTCCTGTCACAGGGGCAGGGCATCCAGACAACAACAATATGCACTGACTCACAATCCTAGCTCAGGGGCAAATCTGACTCTGCAGATGACCGGCGCACTTGCCCATCCCATGCAAACAACATATCCAGGACCCAGAAGACCCCACATCATGAAAATCAGACATATCAGTCTCAGCAAACACGACTCCATGTACATTAACACATCACAGTCTGCCATGCATATAACCCAGCTGCATGAGGGACAGAGTTGCATACACCATTGTGCGCTGTCAGATGCTCACACACCTATATGTCACACAGGTCTTGTTTCCCACAGTCACATTGCAGATGTCATGCTGACCCTCGGAATCATGGACACCCCAGTTGTACGTAGCAACAAGCCACACCCTAATGACACAAGGTACACACCTGAGGGCACATGTCACGAAGCACAACCTACAATTTCACACACAGGAGTTGGATTACAGAGTGTTTCTGAATGCCCTTGAGGGGGCAGGACTAAGTGAAACAGTGTTTTGCCCCAGACAGTAGTCAGGTGGCTAAGCAATTGTGGCATACTTGCCATACCTACTCCTGATGCCCAAAAATTGGAGTACCCCGCTGCATGCTTTTGTATTGAATACCCCAGAAACATGTTGCGAGTCAGACCAGCAATTGGTACACATCTCAAGGGCACACACAGTTCACATGTCAGATCTCAGGCATTGTGTAAACAATTGACCCACCCATGACACACACAACAGAATCACGGGAACTGATGCTGACTGGTACCTGACACATAGCTGACTGCAGGGACACAGTGCCCTAGTGACACAATCCAAAGACTGTAGGGGCCACACCTGTGGAACAGATGAGGAGGGTGCATCACACAGATGAGGGACCTGATTTGGGGACTACAAGACCTACGTAATGTGGAAGTCTGACCCGGACAAAAGACTGCTATTTGCATGTCAGACATAGTACACAGATCAGTCATGGACTTACCCCCTTCCTGCTGCTGTCTGGCCTTCAGCTGCCTATCCAGATCTGGGAAGACCACCGCCAGTATCCGGAGCATGTGGGGAGTCAGGGTCCGGTGTCCGCCCCTCTTGCGTGGAGGTGACAGCTTCAGCTGGACTCTAGCTACCCTCCGGGTCCAGCCCCGAAGGTCCTGCCACCTCTTCTGGCAGTTGCGGATGCGGCGCTTGTAGACCCCCACAGCACGAACAGCCCGGGCGAAGGTCAGTCAGATCTCCTGCTTCTGGTGGGCATCAACCTGTGAGGAGGACAAAGTGAAAAGTACATTAAAATACATGCCCCAGATTTGTGCAGCACACAATTAGATATACATGTCATCATCACAAAGGGAAAATAATTACACAGGTAGTGCAACAATGGGGAATGAAAACTCATATGCATGTCTGACATGTTAACAATGCATGGATAGTTTAACCTGGCAAAAATGCACTTTAGCAGCAGGAAAAATATTCAGTACATGTCCCTACACACTTTGGGGGATGAAAGTAGTCAGTGATAATGCTTGCCGCTGCTGTACACACTGCTAGTACTGCTAGTCAGACAACATGCTTAATTAGGAAGGCAGTGGACAGCACACTCAACTGCTCCCCAGGTGTCCCATAGAGCTTTCTGTACTCTGGAAGGAGCCCGTCCAGCAGGGCCTGGTTCTCCTTACCAGTGAAGGCTGGGGCCCTCTCCAGTGTACGTGCCATAGCAGGAGCCAGAGGATGCAGAGACAGCAGCAGTGGTAGCAGGGATGTGGTCCAGTAGCATGTAGTGCAGGCAGGTGAGCTCCCTGTGGTCCTGCCAGCCTTATATCTGTGCTGCAGAGGCAGACTCTGTGCCATGTGTCCAAAGTGATAGGTCCAACACGGTTGCATTCTATGAATCTGGTCAATCCATTTAAAAGAACGACTCGTACACGCCTTCCACATCGTTCAAATGTTCACCTTCATGGAACACTTGAAATTGCAACATTGTTGTAGGCATCCAACTGAATTTCCAGTGCACAACTCGTACAAGTTTTGAATCCACATCCGTCTCCATGACAGTCCTGAGCCAATGGGTGCGCCCGGCTCGTTCAACTGATTGTACAACGCGTATTTTGAATGTACACATGCCCCCGTCTCCATATGATTCAATGGCCAAGGCATACGCACGGCTCGGACATGACCCGTGCAATGCGTACGCATTGTCACCCGCGTCGGACCTCATTGCATTCAATGACAAGGCCTACGCACGGCTCGGACATGACCCGTGCAATGCGTACGCATTGTCCCCCGCGTCGGACCTCATTGCATTCAATGACCAGGCCTACGCACGGCTCGGACATGACCCGTGCAATGCGTACGCATTGTCACCCGCGTCGGACCTCATTGCATTCAATGACAAGGCCTACGCACGGCTCGGACATGACCTGTGCAATGCGTACGCATTGTCACCCGCGTCGGACCGCATTAGTGTGACTATTAGACGGATGAAACACACATATACTGGCCATGGACACCTGCACACACCTGCCACACTATAGCATTGGCCACACAGTGTCCCATGGCATGTGAGGCTGCATTCCCTGGGTGTTTGAGGGGGCCACAGCAGTTTTTTTGTCTGGCACTTTGTGCAGCCGCTCCCAGGCTGTTATCTTGTACATGGGGGGAGAGTCCTTTGTGTGTTGTGCACATTTGCACTGTGATGTGCAATTGGACAGTAATTGGCATGAGTGAAGGCCACAGTGTCAGGTTGGATATGTTTGGGGCATGTCACCTACACCCTGAGTCCTGGGGGTGATGGCATGTACGTCACAGTGAGACCTGTAGCCCCAATACTGATGTGCACCCACAGTCTGTGTGCATGTTGTGTCTCAGATGTGTCTGATCACATGTTACCAATGGGTGACAGTCTCCACATCCATGTGGTATATGCATTAACCTTGATGGGGTGTGTGTCTAAGAGACGTACATGTAGGGCGGGCATGGACAACAGTGGCCACTACCTGTGGGACTTACGCTTTCCTTGTGGTGTGTACATGCTAGGCCATGTCCATTGCTGTGTTGATGTGGCAATACAGGGAGCCTGGGTTTCTGCATGGCAAAGATCTGTGATGCCTGGGAGACATTAGTCCTCATTAGTCACTGGGGTGGGTTTTTTTAACGTTGCAGCAGCACATTGGTTGGGTACCACAGCCAGATGATTAGCCCATTGCACTACATGGGACTCATGTGGACATGTGGAATTGAGATCTGAGGTGGTGGTCTTGTAGGTGACATATGTGTCCATGACCAACAGCACACACCTCAGTACATTGTGTAATGTCATGAACTAGCATGTGAGAGTGATAGTGGTCATGGCCACATGGGGGGATGTACTGACAATCTTCCTTTGTGCATCTCTGTACTGCAGGGCACCAGCTGTGCATCATCCGTTCCCAGACCTTGCAACCATGCAGGAACGCGACAGCATCAGACGGTACCGCTTCACCAGGCCACTGATTGAGGAGTTGGCGGAGCAGTTGGCGCCACATCTGCTACCTGGCCGGACATACCCTACAGCACTGACCCCAGAGGTGAAGGTGATGGCAGCCCTGCACTTCTTTGCTACTGGTACCTTCCAGTACACTGTGGCTACTGCTGGTGGTATGTCGCAAACGATGTTTAGTCGGGTGCTACGTGATGTCTTGGAGGGGATGTTGCAATTCCTCGACCTGTATATCAAGTTCCCGAGCCAAGATGAACTCCCTGAAATTAAGGATGCCTTTTATACACTGGGGAGGATGCCAAACATCATTGGATCCATTGATGGGACACATGTTGCCCTGATACCACCACAGGCACATGAGCAGGCATACCGTAACAGGAAGCACTACCATTCGATCAATGCTCTGGTGGTCTGTCTTGCTGACATGGTGATCACACATGTGTGTGCACGGTTCCCTGGTTCGGCGCACAATGCCTACATAATGAGGAGTAGTCACATTGCAACGCTGATGTCACAGATACCAGCCCAGCGTGCCTGGCTTGTCGGTGTGTACTGACTGTTTCTCATTGCGTGTGTTTGTCATTGTTGTATTCCACACTCCTACCACACTCATCTACTTGTTCATTTTTGTGTGTGTAGGTGACTTCAGATACCCCAACATGCCTTGGTTGCTGACACCCCTCAGGAACCCTGTGACACCAGCCGAGCTGCGCTACAATGAGGTACATGGTCAGAGCAGGAGGGTGATTGAGTGGACATTCGGCCTCCTGAAAAGCCGCTTTCGCTGCCTGGACAAGACCGGAGGGGCCCTTCCATATGAGCCTGCAAAGGTGTGCAAAATAATACTGGACTGCTGCATGCTACACAACATGGCGGTGCGGAACCAGGTGCCTCTCATCCTGGATGAGGATGACGACGACCAACGTCCGGCACCTGTGGAGGATCCCGGCCTGGGCCAGGATGCCAGTGATGATGATGATGGTGACGTCCGCTCCCAGCTCATCAATAACTTCTTCACCTGAAAGTGAGTTTCCAGGAATGTGTTGAGCCAGCTCTGTTGCTGTCTGAGTGTGTCTGTGTGCCACTTGACTGGATGCGTGCTGTGATGTGTCCATTCAGGTGGTGTGTACTCCACAATAGGGTAGTACTGCTAACTAGTGTTTGTGTAGGTGTTTTGCAACATGTTTTGTGCATGTGTATTGCATTTCTCTCCTGTTCGTCTGTGCTTTTGACTGTATCTTGTCTGTCCTTCCCAGGGTCCTTTGCCTGTTGTGTGGTCAACACTGACCCCCAACACCCAGAAGCCAACACCAGTGTGGAAGTTGAGAATTCCCATCCACTGATGTACCACACATCCCTGGACTTCCATTCTCCAAAACATTGTGAGGGTGTGTCCACTGTTACGTAGAATTACCGTGCAACTATTGTGGAATAAATGTGTTGCTGGTGTGTAATGAACCTGTGCTACACGTTGTTATGTGCGTTGTCTGTCTTCCCACATCTGAGTGACATCTGCTTACCTCACCTGTGGACTTGTTACCACTGACTGTGCTTGGTGTTGTGTCTGTGCATGCCAATGTGTTTCAGGTCAACATCATTGTGTGTGATGAGTCACATGGCCATAGTTAGTATGTTTTGTGTTGCCATAGTGGTGTGTCTCCCTCACATGTGTCACACCCCCATGACTGACCTTCCGTTGGTCACATTGTTGCAGTATTTGGCATGCACTGTGTTGTGTAGCAGATCGACTTCGCCCTGAACATGACAAGTTGGAATCACAACAGAGGCAAGTATGGTGTACTGGTGAGTTTATTTACAAACATGTGTGAGTGAGGTACACAGGAGTTGGGTGCTGTACAGTGGTTTGGGAATCCAAAGTTCATTGAGTTGGACGTGCTGGTAGATCTGGTAGATGAAATGTCCAGAGTAAAGTCCACAGTCATCTGATACATTGGCCCAACATGAACCCGCCATGTCATGTGGGCGAGTTGTGTGCGATTGGACAAGGTGAACGGGTTGCGCACAAAGAACATTGTCCAGAACAGGTTTAGAGGCCCTGGGGGATGTGCTGGGACATCTGCTTCTCACATGTCCTTCTTCAGACGACCCCTCTTCTTCCTGGAGGGGGATCCTCATGTGCAGGCCTCTGCGGTGCAGGGGACTCTCCACCAGAATCCTCCTCCCTCCCTGTGGCGCTGGCAGATGGTGTTGCGACAGATGTTGTGGGCACACAGGGGGGTGGGGACAGGTTGGGGTTGATCTGGCGGAGGCATTGTAGTATGTCCCGATGCACCGCAGTAAGGGCATCCCACTTTGCCTCCATGCGGGCATGGTGGGCGACCTGCTCCTGTTGCATGTCCTTGAGGATCCCCACTACCTGGCCAAATCCTCCGGTGCTATCCTGGTACGCATCTATGATGCGTGCCAGTTGGGGGTCATCATGCAGTCCAGACCCCTTTGCAGGGGCCCTGTGCCTCCCACCCCTCCCAGCACCCCTCTCCACACGGGCAGCACCAGCAGCGGTACACACAGGTGACCCTAGGACCCCTTGGGTGGTGTTACTGGTGGTGTTGGCTGTAGCTTCCGGGGGTCCTGTGTCCCTGTGCTGTGGGTGTTGATTGTCCTTGGTCTGTCCGTGGTGGCGGGGGTGCCCTGTTGGTGTCCAGATGGTGGAGGCGTGGGTACAGGGGGGGCAGATGTTGCTGCTGCTGCTGCTGGTGCTGCATGATGGCTCACACCGGAGGGGCCAGGTTGGTCGTCGTCATCCGAAGAGGACAGTGAGAGTGTCAGACCAGAGAGCTCAGTGTCCAACAGAGTCTGGGACTGGGTATCCTCGTCATTTGTCAGTGGGTGCCCAGCAAGACCTTTGTTTGGAAGAGACACACAATGTGATTTATGTTTCTACATGCATCGTTGGTTCACAAACATGACATTTTCTACTTTTATAACAGATGCCTGCCTGTACACTGCTTTTTCCTAGCTTGTCACGGACAGAGTTTGATCATGTTGTTGGCCATTTGCCAGCATGGCCTTGTGCTCCCCACAACAGAGCCCAGTGTCAGACATCTTGTCGGTCCCTTCCCACTCCCTGTGAGGCGAGTATGTTTCAGGTTGATCTTGCTGGGCCATGTGGGTGGGTGTAGGTTGTGTGTGACTGCGAGTCCCATCATACTCTTGGCTACACCCCCCTATCCAGCATGCCCATGCTTCCTCCCTCTTGACTCTGCTTCCCTGTGAGGGGGTGTGACAGCAATGGCAAGATGGCTGACTGTGGAATCCTGGTGTTTGTTCGGCTAGCAGTGCCAGCATGGCTGTGTGCTCCCCACAACAGAGCCCAGTGTTAGACATCTTGTCGGTCCCTTCCCACTCCCTCTGAGGTGAGTATGGTTCAGGTTTATCTTGCTGGTCCATGTGGGTGGGTGTAGGTTGTGTGTGACTGCGAGTCCCATCATACTCTTGGCTACACCCCTCTACCCAGCATGCCCATGCTTCCTCCCTCTTGACTCTGCTTCCCTGTGAGGGGGTGTGACAGCAATGGCAAGATGGCTGACTGTGGAATCCTGGTGTTTGTTTGGCTAGCAGTCCCAGCATGGCCTTGTGCTCCACACAACAGAGCACAGTGTCAGACATCTTGTCGGTCCCTTCCCACTCCCTGTGAGGCGAGTATGGTTCAGGTTGATCTTGCTGGGCCATGTGGGGGGGTGTAGGTTGTGTGTGACTGCGAGTCCCATCATACTCTTGGCTACACCCTCCTTCCCAGCATGCCCATACTTCTTCCCTCTTGATTCTGCTTCCCTGTGAGGGGGTGTGACAGCAATGGCAAGATGGCTGACAGTGAAATCCTGGTGTTTGTTTGGCTACAAGTCCCAAGTGAGCCCCTGTGCTTCACACAGCAGCAGCCAATACGGGGGATCTTTTGCTGATATTTCAATGAGGTGTGTGTCAAAGCATTGTACCCGGTGAGTTGTGTGGAGTTTGTGTTGGGGGTGTCTCCCCATGCTGATTAGTATGGTCAGGGCTATCAGTCCTCCTTCCTATCATGACATGTGCTTCCATTGTAGGGCGTGCAAGTTGTCTTTCAGGATGTCATTCAGTGGCGTCCTGCTTCTGATTTGCACACAACCCCTAGCAGGAGCCAGTGTCAGCCATCTTGTCAGTCATTTTCCACTCCCTGTGATGTGGGCATGTTTCAGAGAGGTCTTTATGGGCCAATGAGGAGGGGGAGAATTATCTGTGACTACAGGCCCCATCATGCTTTTGGCTACACTCACTTCACCTGCATCCCCACTATTCCTTCCTGACAGTCAGCTGCACTGTGAGGTGGTGTGTTTGTGGTGGCAAACTGTCTTGCTGGATGTATTTGGCTTAGTGCTCTATTTATTTGTAGGTTGGTGCATGTCATGACACAGTCCCCAGTCACTATGAGATGGCAGGTGTTGTGTTTGTGCGACTGGCATACACATCTTGGGTTGATTATCTATTGGTTAGTGTAGGTTTGCTTGTGGTGCATGGTTTCACTGTCCCCTTGCCAAACAATCTTGGGTATGTTGTTTGTGTACTTACCAGTCTCAGGGATGTCTGTTAGGCCATGGACGCTCTCTGGTGGTAAGATGTCCCGCACCTTCTCCTCCCAGGTCCTGAAGTAGACTGGTTTGGCAGGAGGGCCACCGCCGGTGCGCTGACTCAAGGCGTGATCTTTCTCGATGAGTTTCTTGACCCTCCTTCTCACGTCATACCACCTGTTCTGGATATCGTCCTTTGTGCGCAACGTTGGTGCTTGTACATTCACCTTGTCCACAATCCTCGCCCACATCTTTGTTTTCTGTGAGATGGGGTTCCTTTGAACCAATGTACCAAACAAATGTGGCTCTACTCTAAAGATCTCGTCTACCAGCACTTCTAACTCACTATCTGTGAACTTTGGATTCTTCTTTGGGGGCATGGTGATGGGTGGTGGTGGTGAGGGATGTGTGTGTGAGGGTGTAAGTGATGTTGGTTTGGTGTTGGTTTTGCTGTGTGTATGTGTGTGTGTTTTTGTATGAGGTGCTGATGGTGTGTGAGTTGTGTGATGGGTGAGTTGTGAGTGTATCTGTGGTTGCTGTGTACTGGTGTTTGCTGCTGGCTGTGTCTCCTGTTTGCAAGGGATGATGGTAGTGATTGTAGTCCTTTATATAGCTGTAGTTGTGGGTGTGTCTTTGTCCAATTAATTTGTGTTGGGTATTTATTGGCTTAGTCATTGCTTGTTTGGTCCTTTTTTTGTGTTTTTTCCTTTGTGTTTTGTAGGCATGTAGGAGACGTTCATGTGACAGAAACGGACACTGCTGTTGTCTCGTGCGGGCTTCTCCACCTCGTTCACACTGCCTGTCTTCTGTGTTTGGTAGGCGTCGTTCGCGGCGGTCTCTATTGCTTGTGTGCCGGGTTGTCTGTGCGTGTCGGTCGTGCGGCTTGGTCTCCGTGCGAGACGGTCTGGTTTTACACGCATTGCATCGTACTGCGCTAATCGTACATCGCGGGTACGGGTCGGTCGGGTTGATTCCGGGTTTGTGTCAGTTGGTGAATATTGCGTCGGTTTTCCGGCTGGATCACTATTTTCCCTCCGGCTCGGTTGTACGGCTTGTATTCCATACGTGTCGGTTGTAATTCACTCGCGTTGCATCGTACTGCACGGGTCGTACGGCGCTGGTCCGTGTCGGTCGGTATTCGGTCCGGGTCCGTGTCGGTCGGTTCGTTTTGCGGCCGGAATCGGAATCGGCCCCTAAATGTCTTTACAACATATTAGATTATTTTTGCCGAGAAGTATATACACTGTCAACTATAATAGCATGCCATCACACCAGGTAACGCATGACAAGATGTATGTGTGTTATCGAATATAACAACATGCTAACTCTTGGGGTTGAACAATAGGGTGGGGGGTGGAGGAAGGGGGGTCTCATCTATGCAGTTTTAGTAAATTGGGTGCAGATACCTGTGTTAGTGTGTTGCCTACATAACACTATACTACCCAACTCCACGCCTGTGTGCTGCTTACTTATAATACATTTCCTTCTGATTTAGTTACTTCTATCTATACCTGCTTTTCTCAGTGAATTTGTATGCCGCCTTATTTTATTGTTGTATACTTCAACAAGCTTTGTCTTGGATATATGCCTGGGACCAGCCGCGGCCCGTGGAGGGTGTTCCGTGGGGCGGAAAGGCGGGTCGGGGGAGGGGCAGGGTGGGGGGTACTAAAAACCGGAATATGGATAATTGGAGGTAAGTAAACAATTAAATAAATAAAACGAATTTCGTAGCACGCGCTGCATCGCAATTTGCGATTCAGGGCGTGCTACGAAATTCGTTTTATTTATTTAATTGTTTACTTACCTCCAATTATCCATATTCCGGTTTTTAGTACCCGCACGCTGCCCCTCCCCCGCCCCGCCTTTCCGCCCCACGGAACTCCCTCCACGGGCCGCGGCTGCCTGGGACGCTCCTCGCTCTGTCCCTGTGTCCTTCTTTTAAGGTAGCATCGTCTGGGGGCTCCAGTTCTTATTATGAGTTATTCATTTGTTCTTGTGTCATGTTTGTCTCTTGGGGGGGTTTCTGTGCCTCCAGACGTGCCTGCAAGATGCCTCGAAGGTCTGTGAGTATCGTATCCCATGCTGTTGCCATTGCACAAAAATATCGTTGTTAATATTGTTTTTAAATTATTTTGATGTATTTTAATATGTTTTAATTGTATATGTTCTAAATTGTTTGTATAATTATTGTTAATGTTTTTAATACAGTTTGTAGATTTTTAATTCTTTTAAAATTTAATTTAATTGTTTATTGTGATTTTTAGTGTCATAGCAGGTTGTGGGGTTTGTAGAGGTAAAGGGTGGGAAGTAAATTAAGTATAATTATTTTTTAAATATTTAATTGATAATTAATTATGTAAATTATGTAATTCATTTATTTTTTAAGTTAAGTTTTAGGTGCAGGTTGTGGGGTTTGTAGGGGAACAGGATGAAAAGTAAATTATTTATAATAAATTAATAATTAATGTTCAGTTAGTAATAATTACTTAATTGTGTAAATTGTGTAATTAATTGAGTTTTTTAAAGTTATGGTTTAGGTGCTGGTTTTGAGGTTTGTAGGGACACAAGTTGGGAAGTTAATGAATTATAATTAATGAACAATTAATGTTAATTCATGATCAATATTTAATTGATAATTAATTATGCAGATTGTGTAATTAAGATATGTTGTAAGTTATATTTCAGGAGTTAGTGTGTTTGTAGGGGTAAAGGGTGGAAAGTTCATTATTAGTTGATTATTTTTTATTTATTTTTTTTAAACTCTTTTTATTAAATATTTTGACATTTATGTACAAGGCACAGTGCGTTATTACAAAAGAGAGAGAAAACAGCAGTGAGATATCCGGTCAACAATAAATACAAACAGGGAAAAAGAAAATTTCATTCGTTAATTGCCATAAACAGTATCACCCACTCTAACAGAGTACAAACTGTGCAACTTCTAGGCAGCAAAGAAAATATATATATATTGGCAGACCTATTTAATTCATTAAACTAAATTAGAAATTCCCTTCTTTCCATCTAGTGATGGGATCCCAAATAACCCTGCCCAATTTCCTCCCATTTTTACCTTTCCTAGCATATATCTCTTTCTCCAGATGATACACAAAGAGCAGTTTAGCAAGCCATTGATGATATGTAGGCGGTAGAGGGTCTAGCCATGCAGTGGCTAAGCACAATCTAAGAACTGCTACCGCTACAAACAAGAACTCCCCCCCTGACTGCATCCCGCCTTCCTCCTCATTTATGCCTAATAGAATAATTGGGGGAGTTAACGAAAAGTTATTTATTCCTAGTACAGTCTTTATGAAATTCCCAATGTCCTTCTTAAGCAAGTGTAAATGAGGGCATGTAGCAAACACATGTTCTAAATCTGCCTCATCACTTCCACACCTGAAACAATTTGTTCCTACAGTTCCTCCCCACTGAGCTATTTTAAATGGGGTATAGTACAGACGATACAGCGTTTTATAATGCTGTGCCTGCAATGATGCAGAACACAGAAGTCTATGCCCCTCTTCCAGGGATAATTCAAAACAATCCTGACTAACACTTAGACTATCCTTCCACTTATCACTCCACTTCACTAAATCATCCTGCTTTCCTTTCATTAATTCAGAGTAAAATCGTTTAATCGTACACTCTTTCCCTATCCGTATCAGTTCCATTACCGAATCCTTATCAAACCCCAAAGACCCACCCACTTTATTCATCAAGAAACTTCTGATTTGCAAAAACTTAAAGAAGTGATTATTTTGCAAATTGTACCTATTCTGGATTTCAAAGAATTGGCAAACACTTGAGTCCCCCATAACGTCCCCTATACTCTTCACCCCCTTAGCTACCCACTCTGCAAATACCGAATCCGCGAAGATCTCTTCAGGAATATTAGGATTATCTTTGAGTCTAGTGTAGCGGTTAAATCTCCCCAAGCCTGCCCTTTTCCGAAATGCTTTCCAGACTGCAAATGCTGCCATGAGAGTCATAAATTTTGTTCGCTTGTAATAGCTGGCCTCCGTGAATTTTAGAAACACATTTTCTACCTCCATGCCCAGAACCAATCCATATATTGCAACCGTACCTAAATCGCTACCCCCTTCAGCCTCCGCACCCCCACCAACCCTAGCATGTTTTGGAGTGTTGCAGCCCAATAATACAATTTCAAGTCGGGCACTGCCCACCCTCCCCTTTCCTTTGGCAATGTCATGAATCTAAGTGCCCTTCTTGTCTTCCCTTTTCCCCAAATAAATCTATTAAGCATGTGTTCTATCTTTTTGAACCACCTAGCGTCAAACAGCAAGGGGATTGCCCTAAATAAATATAAGAATTTAGGGAGAATTAGCATTTTGATTATATTTGTCCTCCCCACTAAGCTCAAATGCAGATTCTCCAATCTGTCCAGGTCTTTTTCTACTTTTCCCATTAATGGAGCAATATTCCTTTCCACTAAGGAATCCAAATCAGCCGATATTGAGATTCCTAAATATGTTCCTGAGCGAGTAACACGATTATCAGTACAGATAGCAAATCTATTTTTAATTATTTGTGTTTTTCCCGTGTTCAACCTATACCCCGATATATACCCAAATTTTGTGGCCTCGATTTCAATTTGGTTAATGGACTCCGTTGGTGTTGGTGTGACCACTGCCACATCATCAGCATAAGCTAACACTTTACATTGCCCAGTTAAAGTAGGGAGAGCGCTGACCAACCCACATGCCTCGACTCGCCGAATAAATGGATCCATGTAAATGGCAAACAACAATGGCGAGCAGGGACACCCCTGCCTTGTTCCGCGGCTTATTTGGAATTGCCTAGTACACCCTGTATTAACCCGAACGGAGGCAACCGGATTCAGATACAAGGCCTTAATTGATTTGATAAATCCCTGTTTTACACCGGACCTTTCCAAAGCCCCCCATAAATAACCCCAGGAGACCCGATCGAATGCTTTTTCCGCATCCAAAAGCATAACAGCCATCGGGTCTCCTGCAACTTCCATCGCATCAAATAGCGTGATCACTTTACGAATATGATGAGTTGTCCCCCTTCCTGGAATGAAACCATGTTGCATTCTACTCACAATGTTCGCAATCACTCCTGCTAGTCTTGTTGCCAATGCCTTAGAAAATACTTTAGCGTCGGAGTTCATTAAAGTGATTGGTCTGTAAGACCCAGGCTCCTCCGGAGGTTTCCCTTTTTTAAGTATTAACACGATCACCGCACCCCCCCATGATGCAGGGATTGAGGATCCTGTTTGCGCCTGTTGCATTATGTTTGTTTTAACCTCCTTCAGTGCCCCCCAAAAAACCCGATAAAACTCCACCGGGATTTGATCCGGTCCTGCTGCCTTGCCCGCCGGCAAATTCCAGACTGCCTCTTTTATTTCTTCTAGTTGCAATGTCCCCTCTAAGCGCTCCGAAGCCTCCATTAGTTGATTATTATTAATTGTTATATTGATAATTAATTATGTAAATCATCTAATTATTATAATGTTTACAATATAGGTTAATGTGGCTTGTTCGGTTTTTAGGGGTACAGGGTGGGAAGTTAGTTAAGAAATAATTTTTGATAATTCATTATTAATTTGTTATTAATTATTCAATTGATAATTATGTAAATTTTGGAATTATATTTGTTAAGTTATATTTTAGGAGTGTGTTGTTTAGTCTATAAAGGTACAGGGTGGGAATTATTTTAAATTATTTAGTCATTTATTAAAAATGGTGTTATTTATTGTGTAATGTGTTAATTGCTTTTTAATTAAAATTACATTTTAATTGTTGGCTGTTATGATTGTGAGGCGATAGTGTGGTATTTTAATGAAATTAATATCTGTTTTAATTGATAATAATTATTAACAAATGTAATAATTACGTGATTTGTGTACGTTTTAATACAGTTTATACATATAATTTTACAATTTAATATCTATATCTTTTGTTATTTAATAGAGTTGTCAAAATATGTTATTTGTTTGAAGTGAACTACTCTTTCCCTACTGTTGCACCGACTGGAGTGGGAGTAATACATTTTACCTCTCCTGAGTCCAACGCTTTCCCTACAGTTGCACAGACTGGAGTAGGAATTGTAAATTTTACCCCTCCTGAATTCAACGCTTTCCCTACTGTTGCACAGACTGGAATGGGAATAGTAAATGTTACCCATCCGGAGTCCAACACTTTCCCTACAATTGCGGAGACTGGAGTGGCAATAGTAAATTTAGCCACTCCTGAGTCCAACGCTTTCTCTACTGTTTCACTGACTGGCGAGGGAATAGTGCATTTTACCCCTACTGAGTTTTACTGTTGCACTGACTGTAGTGGGAATAGTGAATTGTACCCCTCCTGAGTTCAACGCTTTCTCTATTGTTGTATTAATTGGAGTGGGAATGGTATATTTATTATTTATACGGTTTCATTTTTTATTAATATTGTTGAAATGTATACTATTATTATGTGTTTGTGTATTTAAATGTATATTTTCATATATGTAAATGTATGTAATTGTAATTATATTTTTAGTAAAACAAATGTTCATATATTGTTTACTTTTTATATTAATTAAAATGGAAATCTTTGTTTTCCGTGTATTTGTTGTACTTTTTGATTTGTTATGTGTGTATGTATATATATATACACAATTGTTATATTGGTACATTTTATAACCTGTTATAAAATTATAATACAAGTAAAAAAATGTTTTAAAAAGTTTTTTCATTCTATATGTGTATATAAACATGCACACTTTGAAATGTGTGTGTTTGTTGTAATTTGTAAATATTTATATATTTTTATGTTTAAAACGTTTTTATTGAGACAAAACAAACCATGGGGGAGGGGGATAGGAGGGCAGGATACATGGAATACAGTCAAAGAAAAAGGGTGCAACTCCAGAGGGTTGGCAATAGGTAGCGCGGTGGGTCAGGGGGAAAAACACAGTAAATGAAAGCTAGAAATACAAGCTGTGAAATCCCCGCACGCGTATCCGACACCCCAAATCTAAGCAATAAAAACCCCCCCCATCAACACCTCAATAGAACACAATCCCCCACCTCCCATCCCCCATCCTCCCAGTAACGAAACAACAACACTCCCCCCCCCCCCCCCCCGTCCTATGGTCCCGCATCAGAGGAATCCTAACCAGGAAGCCCCGCACCCCCCCCCCCTCCCCGGGGGGTCCCCGTCTCACATGTAAGCTAGTCCGCCGGGGTCACCGGCGGCGTCAGCCTGAGAAGTCTAAGATACCTCGGGCAGGTGAGCTCCCGGAATTCAGTGGACAGCAGCGCTAGAAAGGGTTGCCATAGCTCTTCAAATTGGTCTATCTCCCCCGCAACCGTAAGCGACAGCTTCTCCATCCCCAGCACATGCCAGAGCCGATGCAACCAACCGGTGATGGAGGGGACGGTGGTTGTGCGCCCGTGGATTAGAATGTTCTGAACCGCAGACCCCAGCGCGATTGCGATCTGCCTACCCCTACGGGACTTCAGTGGGTACATTAGGTCATTGGGGAGGCCCAACAGGACATACGCCGGGAGTCGCGGCAGCTCTATCCCAAAGTGCTTATCCACCTCGTCCAAGACTTCCTTCCAGTAGGCGGTCAGCACTGGGCAATCCCAAAGAATGTGTGTAAGGGTACCTTCCTGCCCGCAGCTCCGCCAGCACCCCCTGTCAGTGTGTTTATGCATTTCATACAGTCTCTCCGGGGTGTAGTACCAGTATGTGGACACCTTAGTAAAGGTCTCCGTAAGGCCCGTGTGATATGCAGAGTGCCGCGCCCGATACGCAATTTTGTCCCATTCCTTGTGGCTGAGTGTCCTACCCAATTCCCTGTGCCAACGCTCCCTCCCCGGGTTGTAATAGTGAAACGGCGGGGGTTGTAGGTATTTGTACAGATCGGTGATCAGTTTAGCGTCGGAGGTCCGAGTAGCCAACCACCTCTCATACGGTGTAATCGGACGGGCGGCGGTGGCACGCACCTGGGGCTGGAGGGCCCAATGCCGAACTTGCATGTAGCGCAATCTGTCCAGCTCCGTCAGGCCGAACTCCTGGCGGAGTTGCTGAAAAGGAACCACTCCTTCCGGGCCATAGATCTGGAAGAGTGCCCTGCAGCCCGCCTGCACCCAGTGGGAGAAAACCCCCGGCTCCATCCCTGGGGAGAAGTCCGGGTTGCCCACAATGGGCGTGAGCGGCGAAGGGAAGGTGGTAAGGCCCCGGGCCTCACAGACCGCGTCCCACACACGCAGGGGGACCCGCGTTACAAAGGAAGCGTAAAGATTAGGGGGGCGATGCGCGCGGCGTAGGAATGGAACCTCTTGTAAGGTGCGGCCCGCCACTGCCTGGTCTTGGAAGAGCCAATGTTTGTCGGACTCCCACCTGCTCCACTCCACCAAATAGCGGAGCTGTGCCGCCTGAAAGTACTTACGGAGGTCCGGAATGCCGAGACCCCCCGCTTCCGGAGCAAGCGTGGAGAGGACCCTCTTCATGCGTGGCCTGCGGCCCTGCCAGACAAAGCGGGAGATGTCAGCCTGCATTTGTCGTATCCAGCCCACCGGGGGTTGGAGCGGAAGGGCCCGGAAAAGATATAGTATCTGGGGCAACACCGTCATCTTGACCGCCGCGATTCGCCCCAGCCAGGACAGCAGGCCTTTGTTCCAGCGGCCAAGCTCGTCCTTGATCTTCCTGCTGAGGGAGGCATAATTGGCCGTAACCATCTCCGGTAATGTAGGCGCCAGCAGAATCCCCAGATACGGCACCGTGGACGAGGACCACTGCATGGGGAAGAGCCGCTGAAGATCCCTCCTGGTTTCCGCAGCCAGGGACACGTCTAATGCCATCGACTTGCTCATATTCATTTTGAAGCCGGCCACCCCCGCAAAGGCGTCCAGCTCTCGAAGGCAAGCAGGCAGCGACCTCCTAGGGTCGTCCAAAGTCAGCAGGACATCGTCCGCGTAGAGACTGACGGTGTGGACGTACTGGCCCATCCGGACCCCGACAGCATCCGGATTATTACGAACCCTCTGAGCAAACGGCTCCATGTAGAGGGCAAACAAGAGCGGCGAAAGAGGGCAGCCCTGCCGCGTGCCGCGCTCGATGGCAAAGCCACCGGAGCTACACCCGTTGACCCGCACCGACGCTGAAGGATGCTTATAGCAGTTAAAGACCATGGTGCGGAACTTATCGCCGATTCCCAGTTTCTTGAGGATCAGCTCAAGATACGGCCAGTGAACTCTGTCGAAGGCCTTCTCCGCATCAACGGACAGCAACATCCGCTCCCCCGAGATCCTTGAGGCCTTCTCCAGAACATGCGTCACCCTCTTGGTGTTGTCAACAGTCTGTCTGCCGGGCACAAAACCAGCCTGGTCCGCCTCCACCAGGTCGGGGAGGTATGGACTCAGCCTGGACGCGAGAATCCCCGTGTACAACTTGAGGTCGACATTTAAAAGCGAGATGGGTCGGTACGAGCCACAGAGGGCCCGGTCCTTCCCAGGTTTCGGGATTACCGCGACCGTCGCCCTCAGGAGATCCGGAGGGATGGCTCCCGGTTCGAAGAAGGAGTTAAAGAGCCGAGTAAGGACAGGGGCCACGGCCGTGCAAAAAGTCTTGTAAAATAGCGACGTGTACCCGTCCGGGCCCGGGGCCTTGCCATGTTTCAGCCGCGCGATAGCTGAAATCACTTCCTCAACATGGATGTCCCGCTCCAGGTGGTCAGCCTGAGCCGGATCCAATACCGGGAGGGTCACCGACTCCAAATAGCCGTCGGCATCCCGTGGCGAGGAGGGCTCCTCAGCATACAGCGCCTCGTAGAAGCCGCGGAAAGACTCCGCCACCTCCGCGTCCCCGGAGACAACCCCCCCGTCCGCGCCCACCAATTCTTTCACAACGCTGCGCTGTTGCGCGACCCGGAGCCGGTGGGCCAGGAGCTTGCCACATCTGTCCCCCCCAGTGTAGTAGGCATGTTTCAAGCGTAGGGCGGCGTACTCCGCCCTGTCAAGATCCAGAGCCGACAGGAGCTTCCTCGCTGCCTTCAGCTGCCTCCACACCCTCGGCGCCCCCGTACGGCGGTGGACCTGCTCAAGCTCCCGGACTTGAGCTGTCAGCTCATCCCTCTTCAGTTGCCGCTCCTTATTCTCAGCTGCAGAGATAGAGATGAATTCCCCCCGTAGGACGGCCTTCAATGCCGCCCACTGTGTCGCCTGCGAGGTGTCCGTGTTGTCATTGTGGGTGAGATAGTCCTGTATGACCTCCCCGATGCGTTGCACCACCGACCTTTTGTGTAGAAGTGTGTCCCGGAGGCGCCACACCCCCCGAGAGGGGGAGGCCGCCGGCCACTGGAAAACGCCGGTGACCGGGGAGTGGTCAGACAGGGTCAGGACCCCGATGTCCGCCGCCGTGGCAGCGGCACGCATCGGTCCACTCACCAGGAGGTAGTCCAGCCGCGAGTAGGTTCGGTGTGCGTGCGAGAAGTAAGAGTAGTCCCTATCCGTGGGGTGCATGGAGCGCCAGAGTTCGTGCAGATCCATTTCCGCAATCCGGGCCCTCCCAGCCTGGGACAGTTCCCCCGTCTGCGGGAAGCGCTGCGCCGATCTGTCCATCACAGAGTCAAAGACAATGTTGAGATCTCCCCCCAAGATAATGTGGCGGTCGGGGGAAGCAGTGACATCCACCAGCGCGGAATCTAGGAAGCGCTCTTGGTGATCGTTTGGGCTATAAACGGAGCCGACCGTAAATGCTATGCCTCCCAGGCGCATGCGATACGCAAGGAGCCTCCCCTTCTGTTCAGCACACTTATGCAACACCTCCCCCCGAAAGGAGCTCGCTAGGAGAATGGCTACCCCCGCCGTCTTGTTCGCTGCCGAGGAAAAGAACTGTGTAGGGAACTTCGCAGAGCGCATCCTATGGCAATCTCGGGGCAATAAGTGTGTCTCCTGCAAAAGGCAAATGTCCGCCTGCGTCCCCTCCAGCAACGACAGGATCGCTCTGCGCTTCACCGGGTTGTTCAGGCCCTGAACATTAAGGGTCACTACCTTTAGGCCCGGCATTCCTCGCAGGGGTCGGGAGCGCCATGCAATGGGCAGGGAATCAGCGGGTGGGGCGCGCGGGGCCGCAGCGCAGGACAAGCCAAAACAAAGCGGGCATAGACAACATCGGACGGGACCTTCCCAACCCCAAAACAACCCCCTCCCCCACCCAAAACACAACCCTGGCAACTAGCCACCCACAAACTCAAACACCCCATAGTCTCAGTCAAGCCCCAAAACGGGCAAGTCCGTAGAAAAGAGCAAAGTGGACGTTCAGCCACTCACCTCCAACCGCTCCCCCCAACCCCCCCGCCCCGTACCAAGCATGTAAAGAAGCTAAAGACATCTCCCCCCGGAGTGTGTGTTAGGCCGTCAAGGCCACGCTAGAGGAGCCGGTCGAGTCCCCGGCCGCCGCCCTCAGGGCGTCGGCCATGTCCGCTCTGATGGTAGGGGAGTCCGGGCGCCCCACACTGGTCGCTGAGCGCCGCCTCGTTGACCTCCGCCGGTTCCGTCTCTCCGAGGACCTCCACGACGGCGTAGCTCCCTCCTCCTCCGCCGCCGTGAGCCCCAGGACACCACAAATGTCTTGCAAGGAGCGTAGCTGGTGTAACACTCCGTTCCACCGAAAAATCAGGCGGAAGGGGTGACCCCAAGAGTACGGCGTCTCATGCTCGCGCAAAAAGTCAGTGGCAATCCTAAAGGACCTGCGTTTCTGCAGAGTGATGGCGGAGAGGTCCTGGTAAAGCGCCACCGGCCGATCCCGGAAAGTCAGGGGCTGTTTCCTGCGGGCTTCAGCCATGATGCGTTCCTTTAGTGGAAAGTCGGGCAGGAAGGCCAGAATGTCCGGTGGAGGTGCCGATGACTGGCGCTGCCGGCCAACCCTATGCGCCCTGTCAATGCTGATGGGAAAGTCCGCAGCTTCCCCCAGGATCTCTCGGAACAGGGCCCGCAGGTAGCTCCCCAGATCGGACCCCTCGTCCGCAGTCGGCACGCCACGCACTCGGATGTTGTTCCTCCGAGATCTGTTCTCAAGGTCCTCGGAGTGGGCCTGGAGCTCCACACACTGTTCCCGGAGGCGAAGAACGTCCTGCTGGAGGTGGACTATCTCCTCCGCTCGCTGTTGGCCCTCCGTCTCCACCGCTTCCACACGCTCGCCAAGGCCCTCCACCTCCCTGCGCACTTCTCGGACCTCGCTGGCCACCTCCCGCTTCAGTGTCTGGAAGTCCTCCCTGAGGGAGCTGAACAGTTCCTCCATAAAGGCCCTCGTGACGGGTGGCTCCCCTCCAGTCACATCCGCCGGAGCCCGGGAGGGCCCCGGCGAGGGCTGCGTCCTGTCCCGCAAGTGCTGGGCCCTGCCAAGCATGTCCGGCAGGGTACGATCCCCTTTCTTCGGGCCTCCTCTTCCAGACATCGCTAGCTCCGCAGTCGGGCACCGATCCAGGCGCTCCAGGGATGCTCAGCCGTCGGCTAGCACTCGACCTGGGTATCCCCCACGAGCGAAGTCGCTGCGTCACAGGTGACAAAATGGCGGCCCAGTCCGGTCACCGTCAGCCGCATGAGCTTGTGTGAGACAACCAAGGGGGCCGCCGCAGAGGGGTCTCACCAGCACATCCCTCCGGTAATCAGCCCAGCAGCAGCGGGGGTCACTTGCATCCAGCAGCCAGGACTCCGGCGAAGGCTGCCACCCCTGCTCCTTCGGGGACAAAATGGCGGCCGGGCGGAGCAGGCCAAAACGACCAGGCCCAACGACACCACCGGAGCCCCCGAGGCACCCCACAGTAAAATAAGTTCCACCACCGGCCCCCGTCTGTCACGCACAGGGGCCCAGATGGTCCAACCCCATCAGGGGGTCCGCTGTACCTCGGCTAGGGGTTAGGGCCTCCGCAGTGCGAGGTGTCGCCGTCACCAGTCTGAGTGCCGGGGCACCCGTCCCAAGCCTTCCACACCGACGGGTCCCTTCCCGCAAGGCTCCTTCAGTCACCGTCGAACGGCGGGCCAGATCCCCTCCAGATCGCAACTGTCAGCACCAGTCCCAGCCGAGGCGCCCGGACAGCTCTCCAATGCGCTCCGCCCCTCGGGCTCGCCGTCGTCGTTCCTTGGTCTCGATCGAACTTTTTGGGGGGTTCCCCCGAGGCGATCCGAATCAAAACAGCACCAATGTGCACCCCTGATGCTCCGCCACGCTTCTCTCCCGCGCTGAGCCTCAGCGGGGGGAGAAAAGCATAAGAAAAGGGCTCTAGCTTGGCCGGGCCGGAGGAGCTACGGGAGGAAGCGTCTGCTCACCCCGCCATCTTGGCCACGCCCCCTATATATTTTTAAATATTATTTAAACATATTTAATTTACATTATCTTAATGTTATATGTTAAAATATTTGTTTTCCATATTTAAACTACATAGAGAGTAAAAAACCTTATTTTAGTATATATTTTTCAATATTAGTGTAAAACGATATTTTTTAAAATATGTTTGTACTCCCTATTATATGTATAGAAAAACAATATTTTTTAATCAATATTTTTGACTGGATATTTTGGTATCACCATATTTATTGTTTCAATATTGTGCCAGTGAACCCAATCTCAAGAGAATCAACAGAATGTCATAGCCGAAGAACAAGTTCTCCGAAAAGGGACATTGATAGTGCGTGGTATATCCCCCCTCCCTCTGGAGTTGCAATTCATATAATTGAAATGGGACACTCTGGTGCTGATTACGATCCTGTAAAAAATTTCCCATACGACTCGTATCCGGTCTTTTTACCGTACGAATCGTACAAGTGCCGTACAAACTGCCAAGTACGATTCGCATGGGAAAAAGTCCATACGAATCGCATTGGGAATAGTTCCCCACACGTCTTCGGGTCGGAAAATGTGTCCGACACGTCCCCGGACGATTTACAGTACAAATGTGAAAAGTGAAGTCCGACCGCGCAAGTACGATCCATCCCGTGCGTCCGATGTTACAACTGTATGGAAAAAACACCGTCCGCACCGAACTCCCATAGCAACCACGGAGACATGTGCCCACATACGCGCCGAACACCCCCCCAGCCCCCGTGAGTACGCGCCGTACCCCCCCAGCCCCCGTGAGTACGCGCCGTACCCCCCCAGCCCCCGTGAGTACACGCCGTACCCCCCCCAGCCCCCATGAGTACGCGCCGTACCCCCCCAGCTTCCGTGAGTACACGCCGTACCCCCCCAGCCCCTGTGAGTACACGCCGTACCCCCCCAGACCCCATGAGTACGCGCCAAACCCCCCGTGTATGTACACCCGTGTACGTACGAGTCGTACCCCCACCCGTGTATGTACACCCGTGTACGTACGAGTCGAACCCCCACCCGTGTATGTACACCCGTGTACGTACGAGTCGTACCCCCACCCGTGTATGTACGGTGCATACCCCCAGCGCGTAGCGTAGCGCTGGGGGTACGCACCGTACATACACGGGTGGGGGTACGACTCGTATCCGGTCTTTTTACCGTACGAATCGTACAAGTGCCGTACAAACTGGCAAGTACGATTCGCATGGGAAAAAGTCCATACGAATCGCATTGGGAATAGTTCCCCACACGTCTTCGGGTCGGAAAATGTGTCCGACACGTCCCCGGACGATTTACAGTACAAATGTGAAAAGTGAAGTCCGACCGCGCAAGTACGATCCATCCCGTGCGTCCGATGTTACAACTGTATGGAAAAAACACCGTCCGCACCGAACTCCCATAGCAACCACGGAGACATGTGCCCACATACGCGCTGAACACCCCCCCAGCCCCCGTGAGTACGCGCCGTACCCCCCCAGCCCCCGTGAGTACGCGCCGTACCCCCCCAGCCCCGTGAGTACACGCCGTACCCCCCCCAGCCCCCGTGAGTACGCGCCGTACCCCCCCAGCCCCCGTGAGTACACGCCGTACCCCCCCAGCCCCTGTGAGTACACGCCGTACCCCCCCAGACCCCATGAGTACGCGCCAAACCCCCCGTGTATGTACACCCGTGTACGTACGAGTCGTACCCCCACCCGTGTATGTACACCCGTGTACGTACGAGTCGAACCCCCACCCGTGTATGTACACCCGTGTACGTACGAGTCGTACCCCCACCCGTGTATGTACGGTGCATACCCCCAGCGCATAGCGTAGCGCTGGGGGTACGCACCGTACATACACGGGTGGGGGTACGACTCGTACGTACACAGGTGTACATACACGGGTGGGGGTTCGACTCGTACGTACACGGGTGTACATACACGGGTGGGGGTTCGACTCACACGTACATGGGTGTACATACACGGGTGGGGGTACGACTCGTACGTACACGGGTGTACATACACGGGTGGGGGTTCCACTCGTACGTACACGGGTGTACATACACGGGTGGGGGTTCGACTCGTACGTACACGGGTGTACATACACGGGTGGGGGTTAACCTCGTACGTACACAGGTGTACATACACGGGTGGGGGTACGACTCGTACGTACACGGGTGTACATACACGGGGGGTTCGACTCGTACGTACACGGGTGTACATACACGGGTGGGGGTACGGCGCGTACGTACACGGGTGGGGGTTCGACTCGTACGTACACGGGTGTACATACACGGTGGGGGTTTGACTCGTACGTACACGGGTGTACATACAATACACGGGTGGGGGTACGACTCGTACGTACACGGGTGTACATACACGGGTGGGGGATCGACTCGTACGTACACGGGTGTACATACACGGGTGGGGGTTCGACTCGTACGTACACGGGTGTACATACACGGGTGGGGGTACGGCGCGTACGTACACGGGTGGGGGTTCGACTCGTACGTACACGGGTGTACATACACGGGTGGGGGTACGGCGCGTACGTACACGGGTGGGGGTTCGACTCGTACGTACACGGGTGTACATACACGGGTGGGGGTACGACTCGTACGTACACGGGTGTACATACACGGGGGGTTCGGCGCGTACTCACGGGGGCTGGGAGGGGGGTACGGCGCGTACCGGGCCCCCTAATCTGCTCGTTTCGCGGCGTGCTTCGCTTTTCCGGCACTTTTTTGGTGTCGTAAAAATATTGCCGTCCGGACTGCTGTCGGTTCGATTCGTACTTCCTGGGTCGTGTAACGCTGCCTGAAAGCGTCCCGACGTCACATCGGAGCATTCCCGGATCACATTCGTATGTATATTTTCGTCGGTCGGTGTTTTGTATGACTCGTACGGAAATGGTGTTTCCGTGCGAATCGTACTTGCATGTTTGTGAAGTTTTACAACCGGGTACGAGGCGGACGGAGAAAAGCCTCCGTCCGACGGTTCGTACCCGGTTTTTCCAGGATCCTAATCGGCACCTCTGTGTCTGGTCTGGTTTTTCCACCTCACGTAGTGACTCGTTGCTACTGCCACCACACACTCCATAAGATTCCGGAGAACTATTGTGGCTTCTACCGCGCTGTCCAGCAGGATCAGAGCCCACTCCCAGTTCAGAAACAGAGTCTTCAATATCTGTGGCATGCTGGGCTTTAATCCCAGCAACTTTCTTCTTTTTAAATTGAGGCTTTGACTGTGTAGGTTTGTTTTCCTTTTTTATTTTGACGTTAGAAGAGTGTTGTGAGTTCTTCTTTGGTTTCACATACTCCTCTGATCTGCGGTCTTATTGTCCTTCTCTCTCTCGGATGATTCCTGAAAGGAACAAGAAGTACGTGCATCACCTATCAGGCTGTTTAATTGAATCACAGTTACACGAGTTATAGCATTTTCAGAGGACTCCTGTTGAGGAGATCCAACCATATTTTAGTCTTCTCTTTATTTGTCTTATTATCCCATCATTTTTAGAAGACTCAAGTGCCATCTTTGAGTTATCCTTTTTGGAATTCCCCTTAAGCTGTGGTTTATTAGGTATGGCTCCCATATTATTTCTACCTACGGATGTATAGGTTGCTTCAATAATTTTAGGTAGTTCAAGCTCCTGATTTACCGGAGCAACCTGTGTGAGTGGCTGGTGTATAGCCAACGCTGCTGTTTCCCCTTTTATGTTATTTAATATAATAGAGGATACTTCAGCAAAATTGCTCATTAATTTCATTCCCAAATCCAGGGCAAGGGCTGCCCGTACTCATTTAAATCTGTTTAAGCACCTAAGGCAAAACAGCTAATGATGGTGTACCATGCATTCTGGTATAACCTGCAGCAAAGACTATGCCCCAAGTGGTGCAGTCACCCGCCAGGAGAGCCATCCCCATTGGCAGGTAGACTGTGAGAACTCTGTTTTTCTTGGGATCCAATGTGGGGAAATATTGCTTCATGCGGATTCATTTTTGTGCAGCCCAGAATGGAATTTCATCCCGTCTGCTGGGAACCTTACACATTATTGCATTAATGGTTACTGGACTAATTCTAGATGCAGCTGATTCTGGTTGTGCAACTTGAGCAGCCCTTTGTGGGATAGCCGTTATGGTGAACTTAATGAATTTTACTAGATGTCTATAGAGTGCAACTTACTCTGTGTCTAGTACTCCAAGCTCTATGTCTGTAATGTTTGCTGTATCTGGATATAGTGTATAACTGGCAGTGTTGCTCCCTCATTACTGAGGAGACCTAGTCTGACATTTTTCAATGTATGTGGTAGGGTGCCTAGGAACCAGTTAATGTGTTCCTGATAAGTGAGTGGGATTTATAAATCCTCATATGCTCTGTATTGGTTAGATACTGCTACTTCAGTGTATGTGTGAAAATTCCCTGAGTTGGCATTTATTGCCCAGAATGTGGCCCATGAATAGAACACCTCTGTTTTCTACGCTTCGTGGGCCTCTACCACAAAGGTAACATCCTCTCCTATTTGTGGAAGCCCAAGTTGTAGTAACATTTGTGCTAGTGCATGTCTGCAATTAAGTGGTAGAACGTCCTGTCCTGGATTAGCAATAGAAGTATTTGGAATATGTGGAATTCAGAGTGGGTACCGTTATAGGGTGATCATTTTAAATGTTCAAGCTTGAACAATCTACAGCCAAAATAAGGGATTCCCTACTTAGCTGGGGAGGGTGTTTCCCCAGCACCATGGACGTCTCCGGTTACGGTTAGTAGGGGCTTTGAGCACAACCCCAAAAAATAAACACTCGGGAGACCCTTTAAATAAGTAGACAAGCTAGAACGTTGGTGGCGCCATGTCGTACCGTTTATACTTTCTCAGTAAAACTGTGCCTTTTGAGCAACATAAAGGTCAAACCTGTGCAAGACTGAGTCCACGCGCACCATCAGGATATGTTGGCCTTAGTCCTGGCTAGTTCATGGTGCATCATCTGTAACCCTAACCTAGGAAGGTAACAGGTGGTATGTGCAACCTGAGAACATGACAACTCTGACTCCCCAAGGAAATTGTGGAAACAGATCTAAAGCCCTTTTGTTTGGTAACTCATGCACTCTCAAAGGGAAATACAAGAAATACTCACATTCGCATTTCAAATATTTAGTGAACCAATAAGATTCTTGTGTAAAACACGTGCACTACTATTATCAATAGAAAGAAACATAGTAATCAGCATCACAGGAATGGTGAAGAAAAATAACAGTTCAACCATTGTGCTATTTCATAGATTATATGCGTACATCTGAGTATTGTTATAATTATAGTCCTACCTAGTGCTCCCTATTCCACTTGCCTAGGGAGGGTGAATCTGCTAGAATACCTGGGGGTGATCTAATACCCCAGTTACCAGGAGTCCATCTTGGTATAGAGCTGGGCACCATCCTTCTCAGGAGGTTGTCAGGAATTAGCTGAACTGGAATTCCGGCATGGGACAACCTCAACAGTGTAAGCAAAAGGCTCCTCTCCCTAAAAAAGGGAGTAATGTAATTTATATATTAAACCCATGTTTACAGATAGCAGACAATAACAAACAACAACATTTTGCACAGTGAATTTAGTCCTCATGCAGAGTGTTCAAGGCTCTGCTAATATGCCTACGAAGAAATGTAAATGTAAGCAAAGTCATTTCAGAAAATATTATCTCATGCAGGCAGGCAAGTAAATGTGTGTCAAATATCAAAATGAAGAAAAGATGTCAACTTTCAATGTGAGCATGTCAAATAATGGTGTTCTTGCCCGGGCCTAATGTGACCACATAACACTAGACCACCTTACAGGCAGATGGCCTCTTGATTATCTAATTGTCAAATGAGATTTACACTACTGTTTTGCTAATAACATGTCAAATTAACATTGCAGCAGTTTTGTAGTGTAGGTTTTGCAGCAGCCAATGAAGATGAAGCTGTGGCTGCCTAGAAGCAGGTTCCAGGTATCTGGTCCATGAGAAACCTCAGACACCCACGTCCATTAAAAACACACAAAGGCCATCAGAACAGTTTATTTTTACCTCTTCTAGCAGGAGCTTCTTTTTCAAGGATCTCTGGGCGAGGTAGGCTCCCTTTCACTTAAGCACCAAGACGCTCACTGGGAGTACGAGCACTTTAGCAAATAAATGTTGCATTGATCCAAGATCAACACACGTCAAAGACAAATATGAAGAGGTTCCATGTATATATATGCTTGTGGTGATGTTACATGCCAGTATATGTACATAATTTTGTGTATCATTCAAATAACACAGTTATTTTAGAAATCATCATTGTCTATGTACATATTTTTGTATCAACAAAAAAAGAGCTAATAGGAATATTTATTTATTCATAGAAAATACTATAAAATAAAAAGAAAAAACATTTTGTCAATAAAAATTGTTAACTTCTTTAATACTTTTATATATATTTCCATTAATGTATCACCAGGACATTATCTAGAGGTAATATATAATTTTTTGCACACCTTGTTTTAATAATCTTTTCCCTCCCTTTTACCCTTTTTGAGGTTTATCTCTTATCAACACTTATAAGCACCTTTAGGTATGTTTAACCCTCCTTCTTTGTTGATGACTCTATTTCATCAAAATTGCTAAAATAAGGCTTTAACATAAACTTTTAAACTAATCCTGAAAATTGTCAATGCCCCAAAACCTAAAAAACTCTCCTTTGCTAAATAAAAAAAGCACACTGAGAAGGTGTCAAGTGCCTCCTTAACATGATCCCAACTAGTAGAGTTAAACCACTAAAGTAAAAAAAAAAACTCTTTGGCAATCAGTACATTCACAGGGGCTGATTTACAAGAAACGGACGCATCTGTAGAGATGCATCAGTTTCCCTGCGTCAGCCTGGGATACCCTTGCACCACCATGGATGCGCCGTATTTACAATATGGCGCACCATTGATCAAGGATTGATGGATGCGTCAGAAATTCTGACGCAATTGTTAGCCCAAAAGTCATGCATTGCTGGAGTCGTGTCGCAAGCATGACGCAACTACAGCAATGCAATGTAAGGCCAATGCTCATTATACTGCGTCACTCCTTACGCCTGCTTCAGCAGGCGTAATGTTTTGACGCAGTGGCATCCTAGAAGTGGCGTAGTGAAATATTGTAGATTTCACTGCGTCAAATCAAATAAAATCAAGCTTTATTCGGTATATAAAAAACATATTCATAAAAGCATTCTACAGAACAAATCAATTCATCTTAAGATTTTACATTTTTCCACAGTAAAAAATCCCCAAGGAACATTTCTCATGTAAACATTTTCACCCGAATTAAGGGGCATATCAACAACAACCGGCGATAATTATCGCTCAGCGCTCTTAGCGTGAGGATAATTATCGCCGGCTAGCGTGAATTTTTATCGCTGAGATAGCGTGCTATTAGCAACGCTTATCTCAATAGCGATAAAAATCTACACGCTAACAGGCTAACGTGAGATCATCGCTGGAAACCCAGCGATAATCACACGTTACCTTGTTGATAGGGACAGGCAAACTTAGCCATGATATCCGCCTTCCATAGGATATCATGGCTAAGTCTGAAAAATAGCAGACGTAAAAAAGCAGCGTTAACCGCGGTTAGCGCTGCTTTTTTTGTCTCTAACAGGGTTAGCGACATTCTTGATAATAGGCGAAATGTCGCTTAGCGACATTTCTCCTATTATTTTACTCTGGAACGCCCCCTTTGCATCTCATTAGAGATGCAAGGGGAAGCGTAGAGTAAAAGGGTGCTAACATGCAGGTTTGCGTGTTAGCACCCTGTTGTTGATAGGGTGCTAGTTTTATCTCTGCTTGTTTGGCTTTTAAAGCCAAAAAAGCAGAGATAAAGCCCTTGTTGATATGCCCCCAATTTTCCTGAATGCACGTTTTTCTCATAAATATGAATGAAACATACCAATTATATCTACGTGTCATCAAGAGAAGCAATAGGAATAAAAGCATGCAATAGTTCATAAAAGAAAATTTTTAAAAACTCCAGGTCAACGCTTATTGCCATTAAAACATTATATCAAGAAGTGTAATGGGACAATATAGACTGCAGACAAAAAATATTAGAATATACAGTCTATTTAATTTCATAATTCAACATTTCCAAGTGCGAAAGATCCTTTCTTCGTTTGATAGCTATTTGAATAAAAAGGATAACCACATTACAAGTCGATACATTTTCCAGGTTACAAATTTCGTAAAAAGCAGATTTATAGGAATATAATCTATTGACAATAAAATTGACTTTCTGATATCCCTATAAAAGTTACAAAAGAGTAAAAAATGCAGAGTGGTCTGGGTGGATTTACCATCACACAGGCACTTAGGTAGATTAAGGCTCCACTTAGCCATCTTGGGGAAAGCTATCTAAAAGTGGAGCGTACCCAACCTTAATCTTGTTAAATAAAATATGTGTGCCCAGTGAGAATAGACCTTCACAGCAAAATATAACACTTGATTTTGTACTCAGTTCAGCTATCCTCATTGATTCTCTAAATTAAAAAAGTCTCCTTTTTAACTCCCCTTTACTACTGGATGCTCTCAGGATCTTTAAAATTAGTTGCCACGTTACACTCAGTTAAAAGACTATAAATATAATGTAGCCATGGTATTTTCCAGCAGTGGTCAAGTTCGAGGCAATCCAAGATTATGGCTTTAGTAAAATTTGTTTCATCTTTAGTCTACATTCGGTACCACAGTGTAAGAGCAGCCATACTAATCAAATCACTGAGGAATGGTACAGCTGTCTCCCTATGGACTATATAAGTAGCTGTTAAATTAGGAACCGATAGTAAGTCTTAAAAATATATTTTCAAGAGTTTGTAACGGGGAGGTATCTACCATGCCCCATAAGGCTCCACCATAACATACACTTACTCCCATATAATTTTAGAATTTCACGTACTGGCTTATTGCCTATTTTATGGCAGAATCTAAAGATAGCCTCACTTGATCTCAAAAATCTTAATTTACATAAATTAATATGTGTACTCCATGATCCTTTGCTGTTAAAAAGTAACCCCAGATAAAAGAATGTAGATGTCCTTTCGATGGGTACTCCCCTGACATAGTGGGTTCTATTCTTAGCTTTGGTTTTCCCACACTTCATGACTAATGTTTTACTCAGATTTATTTTTAGGTCTTTTTCAGTCATGAAGTTTGTAAAATTGGCAATCAGGAGTTGGAGGCCATTTGCAGTCCTGGATATTAGGACTGCATCATCTGCATATAGTTAAACTGGGGTTATACGTTTGCCGACAAAGGGGGCATCAGCTTACAAACTCTGTAATAAAATGTCAATACCATTAATATATAGCAAAAATAAGAGGAGGGCAAGGACGCAGCCCTGTCTAATCCCACGGGTTACTCTAAAGTGCGTTGTGTATTCTCCATTTTGACCGTAGCGTATCTTTGAGATTAAATGAGCATATATCTGTGATAAAAAGCTAATGATGTCATATGGGGTGCCCATGCCTTCTAGTATTTGCCATTACTTAGTTTGGTTGACTAGGTCAAACGCTCTATAGAGGTCAACAAAACAAAGGTGGAGTAGCCCTTGTTTGGCAAGGGTGTATTTCCCAATAAGCAACTCGAGGTTAGCGCATTGCTCAACCGTTCCAATACCCCTTCTGAAGCCAAACTGGGCTTCAGTTAAAATGTTTTTATCTTTTACCCAGCATTCCAACCTGGCTAGCAAAACTCTGCCCATTAGTTTAGAGGTGGAATCAAGGAGGGATATTGAACGGTAGCATTTTGTGCTACCTCTATCGCCTTTTTTAAAAATTGGGACAATCAAGCTTTCCGCCCATGTTGCAGGTAGCACCCCTTCAATAGTTGCATAAAAAAATTAACTAAAATAGGGGACCAGAAATCAACATTATACTGAAAAATATCGATGGGAATCCCATCCGGTCCTGCAGCCTTCCCACTTGCGCTATTCTTTAGAGCAATTTTAATCTCTTCTACAGTAATAGATTCTATCTTAGCAGTATTTAATAAGATAATATGCGATTTTCATCTGTTTCAGTAATCTGTTGTGAAGGGGTAAAAATATGTTTAAAATGAGTTAACCAATCTTCTGGCGTAACTAATGTATCGACCTTATCAGCTGAAATATCTTTAAACAAGCGTTGGTCTATAACTTTCCAAAATAAGATAGAATTCTTAGTCTGAGCTGCTTGGATCAGACTATCCCACGCATTATTCCTGATTTCTATCTTTCTTGAGATTAAGGCTTGCTTATAACATTTCCGAAGGATGTAAATTCTTTCCCTATTCCCAGGGTTTACTTTTAATGCTTCCTTCAAGTCCCTGTTTAATCTGGAACATTGCTAATTAAACCATTGTGGGCAGTAATCCCTATTTTTCTTATTTTTAACTTTCAAATCTTTAGAGTTTTCAGTGGAAATGTTTTGAAAGGCCATTACAGTATCGATTTTACTAGAGAATTTGTCCAGGCATATTTTTATATGGTGATTATTTTTTAAAACTACATTCTCCATAAAAACTGTAGGGTTAACACCTGTCCACTTGATAGAGATCCCATTTTCACCTTGTGTTTTATTATCGGCAGCAGAGACACATGCCTTCACTCTATAGTATAAACTAGAGTTCAACATTAACAAGAGGGGGTGATGATCACTAAGCAGGCTAGGCTGTATAAAACATTTTTCAACTAAAAACCTACATTTCCATGATATTAAAAAGTGATCAATGCATGAAGACAACCTAGCCCCCTCATATGTACGAATAACATAAATTCCCTTGTTAAAACCCAGCTCCATGATTTCTAAATTACATTTATGCATAACATAGTTAATTGTGTCCCCATAGGAATTGTGAGGGAAATTACAAATATAATCGCAATTGTTCATCTTCATAGCCACATTGGTCCCCTGTAAAAGAATTACGTAATTCACTATTAAAATAACCGGCCCAAATTGATGTATACTCGCCCCCCAGTCCCTTCAAGAAATTGTCCAGCTCTTCCTCCATTTTTATGAATATCCCGTGTTTCGTATTATCAAAAATATTATTGTACAATTTAATAACTATGATATTCTGCTTTCCTTTGACACAGAAGAGCAGAAACTGGTAATACTGAGAGTTTGTAAGGGTTTTCTTTAAGGTCAGTGGAGAGGACACCGTTATTAATACTGCTCGACCTCCACTTGCTCTCCCGACCTTAGACGGAATTGCTTTAGTAAAAATAGTTTTAAAACCATTAATAAAAAAGGCTTCTGTGAGCCATGTTTCTTGCATTGTATGCTTTTAAGCCATACAGTGTCGTGTAATTTATTTTTAACTCCTGCAACATTCCATGACATAATTTGAAAGTTGGTAGTTGAACTAATAAGGGAAGTAGGATTGCTGCAAGTGTTTTATTTGTGCCACATCTATGGGTACTGCTTCTATACTAATAGGGGAAATAATATGATTACCTTCATTCAATAGCGCTACTTATATACGCACTTTTTCTATCAATGTACTCGAAGAATTGGTAGTATAAATACTATTATCCGATTGGAGGACTTTTAAACCCAGTCAATGGACCTCGCTACAGCTTTTTAGAGGGGCAAACCTATTCGACGTAGATGGCATCATGTGATTTACAGGGCTGTGTTGGGCTCTACCAGTTAGGTGGGACTGGTCGATTCCAAATCTATAGAAATATCCAAGGGGTACTGCAATGATGGTATCATTAGGGTGATCGCATGGCCAGATATATTTTGCTGATACTTCTTTCAGTAAGCAACCCACCACTTCAGGGTGGCAACAATTTACTACAACGCAGTCCCCTTCACATGACTTTTCCCTCCTGCCCACCCAACTAACTCTTCTTAACATGATTATTTCTTGGGAGAGAAGCCTGGTGCTACAATGAGTATTGATAGAGAACCAGTGTACAACCCGGTTCTACAATGATTCCCAAGGTTCTGTGGAATTGTCAGGTAGTTTGGGGACATTTTTCAAAACAATGACATAGGGAGTAGCCTGAGGGGGCAGGCTAAGAGAGACCCCTTGATAGGTTGTTGGTAGTTTTTGCTTGCTAGATTAAATTTAGAGCAATTTTGTGGAATACCATTCTTCGTTTTAAAAACAGGATTTTGCCTAGATGATCCAGGTACTTCCTCTGTTTATTTTACGTATAATTGATGGATATTAACCAACTCTATTTCACTTACATCACTTTGCGATCTCTTATCAAGGTTTCTACTAGACATAGGCTTTTGCATGTGTTAAATACTTTTGATGTCTGTAAAGCTGCGACCAGTTCCAACAGCTGGGAAATATCTTTTTGCACTAGTTTTATTTCAGTCATAACACCCCTGTCAATGGTGTCAATTTTCCCATGTAATTTTTTGAAGAGTGTATCAATGCCTTGCATATATCGTATTGACTCCTCAAGACCTGACCCCATGTCCTTTCCATCTGGTTTTATGGTCTTTCCCATTTTTTTGTTTTTATGTAAACTGTTCTTTGCTTGTGCTGTTTACTGTTTACACCTCTTCCCGGATGGAGAAATCAAATCAGGTGTATCCGATGCTGTGGAAATTTTTAAGGGGGGTTGTTAATACACAAGGACCTGGCTTAATGGGATGATCTGACTTAGAACTATTATCCTTCAGGCTGTTACTGCTGCCATGACAGTTGCTTGAGTCCTGTACTTCAGGCTCAAGGCCAGCACTGTTACCACTATCATTGTCTTCCAAGATTGATCTAGCCTCCTTTTGGGCAACATTCAGGGCCGTCTTAGTTGCCGTCAGTTGCTCTACAACTTGTACAATCTCACTGTTAATAATGCCCATTAAGCTTTTCAAATGATTTGTAATTGGTGCCGTTTTTTCAGCGGGCTTCTCCTTAGCTATTCCCAGTTTTCTCTTCCCCATTTTACTCCAATGTGCTCCAAAGTGAGGCAAAGACGAAGTGGTTAATGATCCTTACAGGTACACTTGACTTCGGAAACACGGGAGCAATGGATGTGGCCCACTGACATCAGAGAGCAGAAAGAACCAAGCAAGAAGAAAAACAACAGAATCTCATAGCTACAAAGGATCAAAATGCAATGACTAAATAGTAGCAAATGGGTGATTAATGTGTCACAGAAATAAAGGAACAAATGTAATGAGATGTCTCCATCAATTATGGATGCTTCCTTATATATAATTTAAACATGAACGGACATTACAAGAAAAGAGGAGGTGTCACAGAATCTTGCTACAATATGGCAGCTTCACTAAAGGAGTATTTACAATATAAAAAGAAGAGGGAGTAGGAGGTTTTGTTTGATGGTCATCTAATCTTCCAGAGATTAATCACAGATTTACACAGATAAAAGCGGTACCTCCGAAGTACTTCAGCGCTTCATATTTTCTTTTTGCAGTCCAAATGCGGAAGCATCTCTTATTCTTTACTTGGAACTCTCACCCACACACCACTGTGAGCATGCTTCAGCCTTGAGTTTTCATCCGGTCATTTAGTAGCCCGGGATAGGCTCAACCCATATCCTTTCACAAATTGAAGGGATTCATATTTTGTGGGATCCAGTTTTGTTAAAATATTAAAAGGTTCTTCTGGTCCATAATACCTCTTTTATTTACTCAGGAGACCCTCGGTGCATGAAATGCAGGAACAACATTGGCGAAGGTGCCAGGCAATCCCATGGAATGTAATAACTGGGTCCGCCCACCCACACTCTATACAGCAATAGATAATCACATTAAATGTAACAGACATTGGGAATTGCCTGAGCGCAGTCAACCAAAGAGTTGGTTTGTATGTTTGTGTAAGATACCTTCAGAATAAATGCACAAGTGTGTAAGGGTGTAGGACTCCAAGAGAGCCCAATCTATAGGGATCCTTAAAAATCCTGAAGAAAGCTAGTTGACCCTTAGGATAATTTGCGAATCTGGGGGAAATATGTCAACCCATTTAGATGTGAGAGATACAACTTTCTCCACTTACATTGCTGTATAATTTTAACTCAGTCCAGGGCCCCTCTAATAAATATAACTCGTATTGGGGACCTGAAGACTATTTTAAAATGTTAACAAATCTGGATCCCCCAAAATATGGATCAAAGAGCTTTCCCATCTGTGAAAGGATAATGGTTGAGCCCGTCCGGGGGTACTAAACAACTGGATGTAAACTGGAGGATGACGTAGGCCACACAGGGGTGTGTGGGTGGGTGTTCCAAGTGAAAAACTAAGTATGTTTCCCAGTTTGAACTGAAAAAACAGAATATGGGAGGGTTGATATACTTCGGAGGTACCTCTCTTATTTGTTTGAATCTGTGTCTATGCAAGGGTCATGTTCCATCTGAAAGGATGAGACAATCTAATTCTTAACAACTAGTTATTCACCATGATGAGCTCTGTTGCCCAGTAATATGACTGGGTGTCTTTATCAACATAATTGGACTGACAAGACTCATTTGGGGCCATCTTGGGAGCCACATTCTAACAAAGAAAGAAGTGCATGTCTATTTGGAGGAGTTGCATGGACACCTCTATTTTCAGGTCCAAGGCCATTGCCAGGTCCGATGTGATTGTGACTTCCAGGTACTACAAAGGCATCATTTTACACCTTGCAGTGGTTTGTCTGTTGCCATCTTCCTGTTCTATATCAGGAAAACTATGGCTTTTTCTGACTTCACTTTTAGACCAGAGAGTTTTCAAAAAATATCTAGAATCTGTTTTAAACACCTACATGATAAGCATGGATATTGGAGATCTTCTTCATAAAGGGAAGCCATGTCTTCTTGCAGCCCATCCCAGCCAAACCCTTGGACCAATGCGTATTGCTGGATCCATTCTGCCAGAGGCTTGATGGCCAGGACATATAGAATTGGCGAAAGTGGGCACCCTTGATGTGCGCCCCTCTATATCCCATTCAACGTGACTCAGGCTTTCAGTCCTGCATACACAATTTGAACTGCACAAAGGAATCTAGCACCTATATTTATTTTTTCAAGGGTCAGAAAAAAAGATTCCCAGTCTCATGTAGTGAACGCCTTCTCAAAATCATTTAATAGAAGGGCACACAGACCAGGCACTCACCCCACACAGTCTAGAGCATTTTGTACTCTCCTGATTTTATGGTTGGTTGTTCTGCCTGGGATAAAGCCATTTTGATCTGGGTGAATGAGTGACCAGACTACATTTGACAATCTAATCACCAAGGACTTTGCTAGAGTTTTAATTTCTCTATCTGTGGAAGAGATTGGTTTGTTTTAAGTGGCATATCAAATTTGATATCACTGTAATCGTTGCATATTCAAGGTCCTCTAGAAGGACTCTGACAACCAATCTTTCTCGTAGCATATTTTCAAGGTACGAAACATGGCAGAGTCTGGGTGCTGGGTTTGAGATGAAGGAAGCCTGTTCTTTCCCAAGTCTTCTGATCAGGAGGACAGACAACTAGCCCTTGGAGTTACTCTGGTGGTCTGGGTTCAAGATTTAGGTTTAGTCCTTCTCACTCATGCAGAAGGGCAGAAGGTTAGCACTGTAGGGTAGCAGAGGGGCAGTCCTTCTTGAAGAAAAGCAGCACAGCAGGTCTTTTTCAGAGATTTCCAAAGGCCCAGATGTGTACCGAAGGGTTGGGGTCTGAGGTCCAAAAATGTCTACCCGGTACCCAAGTTGAAGTAGGAGAAGCTTCTAGAGGTTTCCACTCCCCCAGAGGTGCTAAGAATATTGGACCTTCTTGCCCTGGCCCCAGCTTCTCTGGGGTCACAAAATACCTATCAAACTCTTAATGAGAGTGCTCAGGCAGAGTCTTTGTGAAGTTCAAGTATGGTACGTGACAGCTCCTCCCCCTCATTAAGTTACAGTTGCCCATCCTGTCAACACCTAGCTTTCCTTTGCCTCACTGTCTTGGAGTAATACCCAAAGAATAACTGCGAGCTACACCCAGTCATTTTACCAAGAAACAGGCTGTAGGCACTAAATGGTTAGGATAAGAAAATGCCAACTTTCTAAAAGTGAATTTTTTAGAGCAGTAACTCAAAATCCGACTTTACCATTTAGATACCAAACTCAGCTACCTGCACTCAATTGAAAATTATCACTTATTAAATGTAATAAGGAACCCCAATGTTATCCTATGTGAGAGATATGCCTAGTAGTAGTGAAAGTTGAATTTAAGAGTTTTTCACTACTAGGACATGTAAAACTTAAAAGTATATGCCCAACTTTTTAAATGCACTGCACTCTGCTCTCTGGCCTGTGTAGAGCCTACCTTAGAGGTGACTTACATGTACTGAAAAGGAAGGTTTAGGCCTGCTAACTGGTCTATTTTGCCAGGATGAAATGGCAGTTTAAAACTCCACACACAGGCTCTAATGTCAAGCCTGAGACATGTTTAAAGAGATACTTAGGTGGGTAGCACAATCAGTGCTGCATGGCCTACTACTAGCATTTAACTTACAGGCCCTAGGTATATGTGGTACCACTTTACAAGGGACTGGCCAGTAAATAAAATGTGTCAGTTGGGTATAAGCCAATGTTACCATATTTTAAGGAGAGAGCACAAGCACTTTACCACTGGTTGGTCCTAAGGTCAGCAAAAACAAAGTCAGAAAAAACAGGACGCTGGAAGGCAAAACTTTGGGGGAAAACAACGCCAAGGATGTCAGGTCAAACACAAATATCGCCCTACTTCTCTAAGAAGGAATTCAGTGAGGTTTTCTTCTTTTATCCACCAGACATTTACTCACAACAGCCTCCTCAGCATTCCCCATGGGAGCCATGTTTTATTCTTTTGGGTATGATGAGAGATTCCTTGGGTCAAATTCTGTACATCCGATAAGATTGATAAACCTATCGCAGGTAGGAAAAAGTATTCTATTCTGGAGAAAGAGTAATGGGTCACTGAAGAAATCTAATAAGAAAGAAACATTGCAACCACTACACACCACACTCAATATGCCCCCAACACCTTCCATGCTTTATTTTCACCCCAGAAGCATCAGTACCCCATAACCGATTGTATGCACCTTGGCATCAACACTGCCATGCAGCCCAAATACTCTTAACTACCTAGATATGGGTGGGGCAGAGCTTGACCAGGCAGCGAGATGGCCGCTCGGTAAGAGGGCTCCGCCGGCTGAGATCATTATCTGGCAAGGATCAGGACACCACGGTGTGCAAGGCACTCTGACATGGCCTTACTTACCTACTTACAGGGGCTGATGGTGGACTAGGCAGCGGCCGGGCTGTGCAGGCCGCATGGGAGATAGAGGTGGTGATGGCACGGGTCAGGCCTGCGCAGAAAGTGGAAGCAGTGGTCCGTAGTACCAATGAAGGCCGTACTGAGTGTGTGCGGCGACTGCCTGACGTCGGAGCGGGAAGAGCCAGAGTCCTGTGTAGGTGGTGTGGCTTCCCCTGGCAGTCCTTGAACAGCATCCGGAATCGGCGGAGGAGGAGGATTGGGGTGGTAAGAAGGGGGGTGGTCTACAAAAGGATCCTCCCAGGTTGCATTCTCCCAGGTTGCATTGTATTCCCCGCTAGCCAAGGAGGGGGGGGCATGAAGATCTCAGTGGCAGGAAGGGGAGGCCCCTCCGAGGCCTGCTGGAAATAGTAGCTGAGGTGGCAAGACAGCAGAGCTGTGGCAATGCATGATCTGGCCTGCTAGGCCTGTGAATGATCAACGGGGTGCATTGGTGAGTGCAGGACAGACCCCTGATGCATCCAGGCATAGATAGTGACCGGCAATTCGCTAGGGCCAAAGTGAGCCGGAGGTGCTCGGTGGGCTGCTGTCGCTAAATGAGCCTCCCCCCTCGCTGTGAAGAGTATTGGAGAGGCCTGGGCCATAGCATTGGAGCTGTGTCCATGCAATTGGAAGAGGGGAGACCCGGTGACACTGCTGTTTGATGGCCTCCCCCTGAGGTGAACACACTGGTGGACAAGTGGGGTTGAGGGTGCGGCTGGTGCGCTGGATCGGGTCCGTGACCCCGCTGCAAGTGGACCTGCCGGACTGGACTACATTGAGAGACCCATGGAGTGAGACAAGGAACATCAGCGCACGGACTGAATCAGAAAGGGTGAGAGTGCGCTGTGAATTGGTAAGATTGGCGCTGGGTGAAGACACTGAGGAGGGGCCCTGCACAAAGAGAACTTATATTGGGGAAGAGCGACGGCAAACAAACGAATCTCCAATTTGACAGCCAGTGCAGCGTCAGGCAGAGTGAGTCCGGCATGGGCTCTGAAGCATCCCTGAGCGGGATGATGGTCAGTCGCAGCCCATGGTGAACATAAATAGAGATCCTGGTTGAGGTCCGCTCAAGTCTGAAGCCTATAAACACCAAGTTAGACTTGCTTACCAGCCGACTGGAACGTGTCAAGCAGAGGGTGGACACACACAACAACCGGCTTGGCCAACTTCAGGAACAAGTATCTGACACAGAGGAAGTCCAAGCGGAGGCAAGGGTGCAATTGCTAAGAATGGATTAGGTTTTGGCGGTAATCAGAGCCAAGAACGAGGACATTGAGACACACTCCCACCGTAACAACCTCAGAATTACTGGCCTTCCATACAAGAATGGAGGACTTCATCGAGGGCATGTATCGAGACCTATTTGGGGATGGACTTTCAGCCATGGCCTCTGTTGAATGCAACCATAGATCGCTTGGGCCCAGGCTCCCTCACGGGGCTCCCGCTAGGCCGGTGGTGGCCCAGCTGCTGAACTATCAAGACCAGGACATGGTGCTGCAATTGGCCCGTGAGAAGGGCACAATACAGTACAAGGGCAATGCCCTTTCCTTCTATCCTGATTTCATTATTATGGTACAGGTGTGCCAGCCGTGAGTTCACTCCAGCAAAAAAGTTATTGCAAAAAGGCTGGGGCCAACTATGCAATGCTCTACCCAGCACGCTTGAAAGTAACATGGGAGGGCAAGCAACACTTCTTCAATGATGCAAAAGCTGTATAAAAATGTGCTAAGCAAGTTGTAGCATGTGGGTGCTCCTTTAGCTCTCCCCCGGGGCAGCTGTCAACCCTACACTGAGTGACAATGATTGAAACAATACAAATTGTTGTGTGGAAATATTTTTATGCTAGCTGTGTGATGCCGTACCATCTGTTGTGTTGCGTAGCACTAAAGTCATATTGTTGGTCATACTTTGAATCGCCGCCTAATTAGAATCAGGTCCTCGTGTACATACATGATAGACAAGCGGTATATGTATAGGCTGTGCTATTGTCTTTAAAACTGTCTATAATCAGTTGATCTTGGCCACCCTACTTTGTTGGTGCAGGGGGAATGTTTGGATTCGCTCTGCCCCACAGGATGAGTTCCTTAGTGGTTGCTTTATGTTGTGGGGTATTGGGAAGGAGGGAGGGGTAGGTGCACAACCAGGTTGGGTAGGTGGTGTGGGTAGAGGGGTAGGAATTATTGTTGTTTTCAGCATTGGATGATGTAGATATTGTACAGTACTTGCACCCCTCCTTTGGGGGGAATCATTGAATATTCACAGCTTTTCAATGGTATGCGGACTGATTTTTTTATTTTTAAAACAGTTTTTATTGCAGAACAATAGGATAAGCAGCTTACATACATAATGACCCTGCACCGCAAATGCCAGTGCCGTTCCCCTTCTTGGCCCTAAGGCTTCCATACACAGCTTGTAAGCCCACATCCCAGAGGCCGGGCAGCGATAACATGTAGGTCATTATACGTAACCCTATGTCAACCTGTACAGTTGTTTATATCATTATGGGATGTCTACGTTCCGCTTTTAAGTTTTCTCCCCCCCTTCCCCCCCACCCAGTCATTCCCCCTCCCCAGTCCCTATCCCCCTATCTCCCTCCCTCTCCACCCTCCAGTGCCCTCGCCTACGACTGGTCTCGGCCTTAATATGTAGTCTTGGGTACGTATCAGAAATAAATGACTATCTACTGTGTGTGTGTAGGTGGAACTGTCCGGGGAGCATCATCAGGATCAGAGGGCTCCACTTCCTCCTCAACCGCGCTGTTGCGCAGGGCCTGCACCAACACCTCCCACTCTGTGGCCGTCTCTAGCGCCCTATCATCTGCCCTACGGCTCGCCAGTTGATATCTAAGTGTACTTTCACTCGCCGCCCATTTCTGCAGTTCCTTAATCCACCTCCTATGTGTGGGGCCCACCTTCGACTTCCAGAGTCTCGTAACTTCCCTCTTTGCCAAGAGGAGGCCCATATCTATGAATCTTCTTGTGGTCTTGTTTTTGGGCGTTTGGGGAAACCAGTGTAGGACACAGACCGCCTTGCTATATTGCAAGTCTCTGTCCGTTACCTCAGCCAGCGTCTCGCCCACTTCCCTCCAGTATTTGCGCAGGTGAGGGCAGTCCCATAGCATATGACCTAGCTCTGCTCCTATTGCGCCGCATCTAGGGCACGCCGCATCTTCCGCTCCGAAATATTTCCCAATTTTACCTGGTGTGAGGTAGGCCCTGTGGAGGATATAAAAGTGTATCAACTGGAAGCGTGCGTTCCTTGTGATCTTCCTGGCCCTTCTCACTATGCCCGCCCACGTGGTGTCAGGGATCTCGGTTTGTAAATCCAGTTCCCATTTCGCCTTCAGCGCCGCCATCGGCTGTAAGGTTTCGCGCATCATTCTGGAGTACAGACAAGCCACTGCTTTGTAGGTGCCAGCAGACATCATGGTGTATTGGCAAGCCGCAGATGTGGTGGGCTCGAGGAGCCCCTCTCCCCAGTGCTCCTGTATCGCTCCAGTCACTGCCGCGTGCATCAAATAGTCTCCCCTCGGAAGACCGAACCGCTCCTGCAGGGTTTGATAAGGGAGCAACGCTCCCTCCTCATACAAGTCGCCCAACATTTGTAGGCCCGCCTCCTCCCACACCTGTAATCCAGACCAATCTCCTCCGTGCGGGAGCGCCGTCACCATTCCCAGCGGTATCTCCAGGGCATACGGGCGCCGCACTCCCGCTCGACGCTGCGATCGGTTCCAGCATTGCCTGAACGTTTGTTCCTCCATGGACAAGTCTCCGACGACCAGCCTCTGCTGCAGTGTGATATATGCCAGCACATGGCGGGGGGTGCCTCCCTCTCTGTCCTGCTCCGGTCCCCGATATACTCTTGCCACCTCCTGTGTAAAGATCTGCAGCTGCACCGCCAGATAGTAAAACTCGAAGTCCGGGACCGCTAGGCCCACCTCGTCCTTTGGCCGGGTCAGAGTCGCCATCGCAATTCTGCGCCGTCCCGTACCCCAGAGGAACGAGATTAATAGCGATCGCAGCTGCCGGAAAACAGAGCCCGGTATCCACACCGGTAGCGTGCGGAAGTAGTATAGGAGACGTGGCAGAGCTATCATTTTTAATAATGAGATTCGGCCCGTCACCGAGAGCGGGAGTGTGGCCCAAAAGGACATGCTGCCCTTCAGTGCTCTTATACAGCGTCCCACGTTGCCCTCCAGCATATCTGCAGCAGAATGGTAAATATGTACTCCCAAGTATTTAAGGCAACTGCCAAATCTCTCGAGAAGTCTCTCTACGCCTTTCAGCGAGTCTGCGGCGTCCTCCAAGAACAAAAGCAGATCATCTGCGTATAGTGAGATAAGTTGCGGGGTCCCTCTGTAGTCCAGCCCCCTGTAGTAACGGCCTGTTCTGGCCTCCGCCGCGAGGGGCTCTATTGCCAGCGGAAGGTATGCGGACTGATGCCCTGTATTTAATTTCTTACATGGAATATTTGTGGGCTTAATGAACACCATAAGACCCGCCAAGTATTTGGGTTTCTCCAGCAACATGAAACGACATATACCTCTTGCAAGAATTTAGCATTACTGCGAACACTGCGTCTAGGCTCAAGTCCAATTTGATAGGCAAGAAGTATTCCTAACTATACTCTAATTACAGCCGGAGGGTAGCGATAGTCCTCAGGAAGGGGTTAGAATGGCGTATGTGCAGGTTTAAGGTGACTTAATGGAAATTTCCATAGAATAGTAGCGTTTTATGGCCCTAACATAGACGATTCCCTTTTTTTTTAAAGTATGGAGTCAGGCTGAGCTGTTAGGGCCAGGTGCAACCTTATGGGTGGGTGACTTCAATGTAATCCCTGACCCCACGAGTGACAGAGACGGTGCATCCAGATGCCCTCATCCACGGACGGCTGCGCAATTAGGCCGTCTCATGAGGAATTTGAACCTACATGACATCTGGAGAACCAGCAATGGAACACATAAGGAAGGTACATTCATAAACACCGTGCACTCAACCTGGTCACGATTAGACTACTGGCTAGTGTTGTGAGATGTTGTGGCCTGGTCCACACGGTTCTCACCCCTTCCACGTACTCTCTCAGATCACACACCTATACTCCTGGAACTTCAGCTGCCAGGTACCCCATCACGGGCTTTGAGGTAGCGATTGCCGTCCAAAACATTGAGGGACCAGGTTTTCCGGGAAGAAATTAGGCAGGCTATTGTGACGTACTTTGACAATAATGATACGGATTACGTCATGCGTGCCACTCTGTGGGAAGCTTTCAAAGTGGTCATCCACAAGGAATGCATGGCAAAACAGGCAGGAGTGCTCTGCGCTCTACGGGAAGATCTTGCACTTCTGGTGCAGGATATTCGTGACCTGGAGGTTACCTTCTTTACTATGGGAGATCAGAGCATTTTGGCTACCATACTGGGGAAGCTAACGAAGTTTGAACAGGCAGTTCAATGGGAGGTACACTAAAGGGGACGGGAGGGACAGGCGTGATGCTTTGGGAAAGGTGAATGACCGAGCAGGTCCATAGCCTAGTTACTGAGTAAGCCATGGTTAAGCGACTATATCGCTGAACTGCAGAATGAAGACAGGCGCATATACGCTGGTACTGAGAATGTTCAGGCACTGATGCTAAATTTATTTGCCTCGCTCTACCGATCGCAGCAGGATGGCCCTCAGCTGGACCTCCCTGATTGTTTTGATTCAATTCAGCTCTTGTGCCTGTGGAGGTCACAGGCCCTATCTAGATGAGTCCTTTATGGTAGAGGAATTCATTGGGGTAATTCGCTCACTACCAGCAAAATGGTGCCTGGTATTGATGGGCTGCCAGCAACATTTTACAAGGAATATGCCCCAGGTACTTGTGCCCCGCTTGCTGGATGTCTTTCAAGAGGCAATGGAGACTGGGGTAACACCAACCTCCTTGAGAGAGGCTCTAATTGTGACGATTCTCAAGCCCCTCCCAAAGCGTCTCTTATAGACTCCTCTCATTAATAAATACGGACACTAAGATACTTGCCAAGCTGCTCACTTCACGATTACTTCCACAGCTTTCATCGCTTGTGCGCCCGGATCAAGCGGGTTTATTCCTGGGAGATCCACGTCGCACAACCTGCGCACCTTCTTCGCTATTTTACATTCCATTGACCCCCCTCGCTGCACGCCGCAGTGTTTTTTTAGATTCCACTAAGGCATTTGATTCCCTTAAGGGGCTGTATCTGTTTGAATCTCCTTCGGTGCCTGGGGTTGAGCTCATCTTACATCAAGGCGGTGGGATTGTTGTATTCGCGTCCCATGGTACGGTTGTGTATTAAGGGTAGGGTGTCAGAGCCCATCGCTATTACGTGGGGCACCAGACAATGATGTCCACTATCACGGATCCTGTTTGCGTTAGCCATGGAGCCCCTGGCGGCTCGCTTACGTCAACATCACGCACAGAGGGGATTGGGCTTTTTTTGACTGCCGTGTGCTGGTGTCCCTGTAGACAGATGATGTCACTCTGTACGTCAGAGAGCCGTGTGACAACTTAGACCCACTCACCAGGGAATTTACCAGGTTTGGGGGTATTTCAGGGATTAATATAAATTGGGCGAAGTCTAGTGCCTTTCCCTTGACCAACTGCACCCCTGAGACGGGCTCTGAGTTTCCTTTGAATTGGGCCGAGGGCACGGTTAAATATCTAGGTATCTGGCTTAGCAGAAACACAGATGGCCTGCGGACTGCTGCGGACTCCCACCATCGTCTGTCTGGACCTCCGAACTGGGACAGAGAAACACCGCCCGGAACAAGACAGTGATCCGTCCCCCTACGGCTGCTTCTCCCGCCCTCCGCCACGGTTACCTCGCTAAGCCCCGGCCATCTGAAATCCCCATGGATCCCAGAGAAGATCACCGCCCGACCCACAATGTTGAGTCACCCCTGTGGTGATGCTTCGTCCGCCTCACTGTCTGCCTCACAATCAGAGGTCTCCAGCTCCAGCGAGGGCTTCTGCTCTGGGGTAGCCTTCCGCCCGTTGCAAAATCTGCTAGCATCTTCCAAAGTTCCGGTTGACCCGGAGGTCTTAGGCTCCATAGAGGGCATTTACACTGGGGTAGCCTCCCACCCCACCGCATGCCTGCCGCAAAGCTGCCAGCAAAACCTGCCAGCGTTTCCCGGCTGAACCGGCCGCCTCTCAGACCGTAAATCTGCCAGCAAAATCTGCCGCAAAATATGCCAGCATTTTCCGGCTGAACCGCCCGCCTCGCAGACTGCCACCATTTTCAGATCAGCTCAGACACCAGCACGTCCCGGTTGACCTGGTGTGCCTCATATTCTGCCTGCATTTTCCGGGTGACACTGCCAGCCGACTGGAACCTGCCGGTGAAATGCTGCTGGGCCGTGCAAGATCGTCGCGACCCCCTACAGTGCAACAGCCACACTACACACCTCGCTAACACTTCCCCGGATGACGTGATGAGGCGGAGGAAACCTGCGACTGGACTGGAAGTAACTATATACCGGGCAAGACCCCCACTGGGGCTGTTTCCTCTATCACTGAGACACACAGCGCTAATTTCCTTCGCCTAGCATGAGTCTTCCCTAGCACCTTTCCTTACCGCCGGGGCACTACTCTCACAAGGCCCTCATCCTGCCCTCCATTTTCTTACTCCCTCCTCGTGGACTCCAGGCTTAGCCCCACAAGATAGCGACCCTCAGACCAGCAAAGGAATAGTGATCGCACAGTCACTGATCCTGATTAAAAAAAAAAAACGGTGACCTCGCCTCTAGACAAACCCAATGCACAGACTCTGAGTGGGACTCTAATTCCTAACCTCTTAGTTTACTTTGGAGAAAGAACAAAGGTCCAAGCCCATCATCACCAGCCAGGCTGAGAACACAAACAATAAAGGGTCTTATTCCTTTATATACAATCAGCCAATTCTGAACAAGCCCTGACTGGGGTTTTAATGCCTAACCACTCAGTTTACTCTGGAAAAAGAACAAAGGACTAAGCCCTGCATCACTAGCCAGGCTGAGAACCTGGAAAGAGAAAAACAACAATAAAGGGTCCAATCCCTTCTCCCAAGACAGGCTGTGAAATTAGGGAACTGAAATATGACTTTCTCTAAGAAGGAAACTAAACCACCTGGGAATCTAAAATCAACAAATATTGGATAATCTCCCGTTTGCCAAACCATTAAGGTCCTAAACCTCCCACTCGTCAAACCACTAAGGTCCTAAACCTCCTCCAGCACCTCCCAGAGCTGCCCCTCTTACTCTATCACCCTGTGGAGTCCCTTTAGCGGAGAACCCTTAGCGGAAACCCATTCAACTGTGCGCAAACGACATCAAGACAACCACTGAGATATAACGCTATGGTTCCCTTCGCAGCTCTCCAAAAAGAATACCAGCTGGCAGAGTCTGAGACTTTCCAGTATCTCCAAATCCGACATGCACTCACCTCCGTCATCGCCAGCGATGGGGCTTTGCCCGAGGCCTCCCCGCTAGAGGATCGAATTCTGACTGACCCACTGACACACAAAGCGGTCACACTCACCTCTTGCAAACTGATGAACAAGAAACCTGACCCACTGGTGCACCTCCAACAACTTTGGGAGGCTGACTTAGGGTACCTTGATGACGATGACTGGCAGGAGGCCCTCTCCTCCCCCAGGGGAGTTGCCATCCCAATGCGCCTACGCCTTATCCAACTCAAAACCCTGCACAGAACATATTTATCAGCACATATACTGGTCAAGATGGGAAGGCGCCCAGACCCTGAGTGCCTTAAAGGGTGCAATGACGAGGATACTTTCTTCCATACGATTTGGGAGTGTCCGCAGCTCCAGTCCTACTGGGTGAAAATTGTCTCTACATTAGAGCGGGTATGCGGGAAGACCATTGTTCACTCTCCACTTCTTTGTCTGCTGAATGTGTGGGAGGCCACGGACTTAACACAAACAGAACGCACATGGGCATTCCTGGGGTTCGTTCTTCCAAAAAGGAATATTGCTCAGGGGTGGGGGGTCGGTGACCTACCCAGGTTTTCAAAATGGGCCAAAGATATGGAAAATGCCATGGTTGCAGAAAAAGATGTATTCAAACATAGAGGTTGTCCTGCCAAATGGGACAGCAAATGGGCAAATGGAACACGTCACGGGGGAGGGGCATCTGTATATCTCCTTCTATTGAATTGCAGAAACATGCTCTGGACATTGGCCTGCCTACTGTTTAAGGTGGTATGGAGACACAACAGGGTATGTGTACATGCCTGTGAGGCTTCACTGTTATCTGTTAACACTATGCGGTTATGTGACCCGCCATTGTATCAACACTTTTGTTAAATAAAAAGAGAATTTAAAAAAAGGAGGAGGCTTGGTGCCCTTTACTCAGAGAGCAGAGGGGCGGGCCGGCCTGGGGGCAGCGTGAGGCCCCGCGGAGCGGTGGTACCGGGCAGAGTGGAGTTGGCGCGGCGGTCCCGGAGTGGAGGGACGGAGATCGGCCGCCTCGGAAGAGCTGCGGGCCCTGGACCGGAGCAGAACCCTGGGACCCCGACGAGACCCCAGCGCCGAACAGGCAGGTGATCGCGCTGCTAGCACCAATGGCGGGGGCCCTGGGGAATTCGAGTGGAGGCCCTTAGCGGGAGACTGGCGGCGCCACTTTCAGAGAGCAGGGATCGGTGACACGTCCAGGGGGCCCGGAAGCCGGCGGTGGAGATCGGCGGGCCCCGCGGGTGGGTGAGGCCACGCAGAGGAGCAGTGAGTGGCTTCCCGGGGTGACGGAGGCACTGGAAGCGGAGCCCGCCCGCCGACTGGTGGGACACGGGAACTGTGAGTAGGTCAGAGCCGGCAGAATAGAAGAGCGGAGGCCTGAGGCTGGAGCCCCAGGAGCGCCGGGCCCCTTACTGTGCACACCACTGCTGTTTGGATGCCCGGAGATTGTGGAGAGGTCGACCCTCTCACTGAGGGCTCTCTGCCCCGGCGCGGGCCCAGTAACGGTCTGATTGGAAGGCGAGAGCTGCACGCGGCTGGTTCGGAACAGTGCCTTCGCCGCCACTGGAGGTGAGCCTGTGTGGTAAATTTAAATTACCTATACTTAATTTATGCGGTAAAGTTCAATAAGAATAACTCAGAATAAATAAGAGGCAGAATCCGTGATATTTGAGGTTTTAAAAGGGGTTTTATTCCTTAAAAAGGAATTGGTTCGAACCAGGCAATCGGATTCCGTCACCACGAAGGTTCGGGAAGGGATAGAACATACTTTATTGACAGGTTATCATATATATAGTCAATGCATTACAGTAAAGGCAGAGGCAGATGCAGAAGGCGTAACAGCTGAGAGGAGAGATAAGAATACACATACGTAATGAAAAAGGCGTTACAATAGGCGTGCATAAGGGTGTGTACTAGAAACGTCATTATGAGGATGTCACAGGTGGGTGGATCCATAAGAGAATCCTGCAATGTCAGCAGAAATACATGGCAGAGATGCGCGCGCAGCAGCATGACGTGTGATTGACGTGTAACTGGAGGGTGAAGGGGACTTGACATTTAGCCCTACATGAGGAGACAGAAGTCTGGGATGTCAGAACAACCTAATCCCAAATCGTATCTAATATCTTGTGTTTAAGGAACTGTATTATCTGGAAGGAAAGGTCTCTCGGGCAGAGGCTATTCTATACTGACTGCTAGTGCGTGTATAAGCGTCTACGTGTCTACATGAGATGCGAGGGGGCATGGGCCTACCATGGTAACAGGAGCTATGAATTACTTGCACGGAGACAGTGAGGTCGGGCCCTATGCTCTGCAGCTGGAAGGATGTTTACCTAAACTACTAGACAGGAATGTATTTTTCGAGGAGCGGAGCAGATAACTTGAAGGCAAAATACAGTCTTGGCAGGCAACAGGCCGAGCCAGGCACCGTTAGCCGCGCAGGGAGTAAGACAAAGGTCATGGATACAGATGCAGGTCCAGGCTGGAGCATTCAGAGGCAGAAGGCAGGAAAAGGCTCGATGGCAGAATTCAGGGCCTAACTCGCCAGAGCTGAAAAACGTGAAAGGTGCACCATATAAAGACGGTGGCAAGGCATACTTAGGAACGGAATATTCGACCCATTCATGGTGGATCTGAAAGAGGACATGTTAACGTTGGACGCAAATGTATTTGCGTCTTCATAGCTGGAAGTGGTCTAAGATAGGGGACACAATTGATCATAAAAATTCATATTTCCTCATTCCCTCCTTGTCCCCTACGGACCCTTCATGATATATCGATCCTCATGAATCTATCAATCTGTTCACGTAACATCATTTGCTCTTCTTTCTTCTTACGGGATTTTGAATGAGAACTGAATGTGGAATACATGATGTGGCACACAGGCCGCAAATCGCTGGCCCACATTGTAGACACAGGCAGCAACTGAATACTATGAGAAGGGCAATACCTAGGAAGGATAGGACCTTCCATCCCCAGGCTGACAACACACTCCAGAACCAACCGGACCAAGTCCAGGTGCCTGGATTCTGGTGTATCTGACTTGCAATCTTATGAAGACGAGTTATGGCTTTATATACTGATGGCGCGTTTTCTGGAATGAAAACACAGCAGCTCGATCCGATGACTCTACAGGCTCCACCCCTATCGGCCAGGATGACGTCAAGGACAAGACGATTTTGGAGAACAACAATCCGCATCGCAGACTGCTCCTCCGTTAAGTTGCCTAGGGCAGAAGTAGTTTCATTCACTACTGCTTCAAGGGTTCTGGTTAATTTGCGTATCAGTTTACTATTAAAGACAGCACCTATGTAGGGAAAGAAACCTTTATTGAAGTCTGTGTATTGCTCCCATGCCGTTTCAGTGTAGTCGACAATCGGGAGATCTCTCTGGGGTCTATTGTGTACTAGATGGGTATTTCTATGATAATCAGGAGGGGCTAGGAAAACAGGTGGCAGAAGGAATGCAATGTAACAGGTACCATCCCAATCTAGAGGTAAACGTATATATGCGGTATGACCACAAATGAAGTAGGAATGACGGGAAGCTCTAAATGTAGACTTGCCTTGATCACTGAATTCGATCACAGTAGTACATTTACTATGACCCAGGTGTACTGAACCATTCTTTCTTGCACATAATTCACCTTTGACTGGTAATACTGACATAGCAGGCAAGACTGGTGCAGCTTCGGATTCAACATTCAGAATCATGAGGTTAAGTGTAAAGTTACCTAATCCATATACTTCATTTTCTAGATCAGTTCCTGTCCTTTTGGGAAGTCCCTCTTTGTTAGGGTAGCAGGCTTTAAGCAAAACTAAGTTCAGGTTTCCCCATACCCAGTTGCCCTGGTAAACTACGGTATTTGAATCTAAAGAATTAATCAAACTAAACCATGCACCACAGGAACCATTGTGTGTGAACGGGTACGGAAAGAGGGGCAGAACTCCCTTGTATTTCTGGTAGGGAGGGAGTCAGCCACATATCCAACAATTTGTAGCGTTGTTGGTCTGATGGGAGTGATGTAACATACTAATGAATGTGTTGTTGCGCAGCGCAAGTCTGTAGGGCAACTCATGCGGAGGTAATTCGCTAAAAGAGTGTTCGGCAGTAACATTGAAAGCAGAATGTGCACGCTTGAAAATAGGGTAGTATATGTGCAACAGTATACTTGCAGCAATAATCAGAAGATTTAGAAAAAACATAATCAATAATGTCACTATACAGTGACTACGAAGTGATTTACAATATGCACGTTTCTTGAGCTGTTTCTGTCTATCTCTCTCTCTATTTCGGTCTAGGGGATACATGTCAGAAACTAATTTAACCGATTCACCTAGGGGAGGACTTAAACAATTAAACTGTCTGACTTGCTAGACCTTAGTTTCAGTTTATATTCCTGGGAAGCAGTTTTCTCGACCAGGGGGAGTTTTGAGTCAGTCTGTGGAGGAGGGCAGGGCTGAGAGTTCAAATCAGAAGGCAGTCCGTGAAATTTCTTGATATGGCTCGAGTGCAGCCAACCCTTGCGACCCTCAATCTTCACTGCTGTCCTCGTGGTCAGAAGTACTAATTTCGGCGTTTGCCAGCGGGGCTCCAGCGGGCTCCTCCTGTCGAAATTTCTTATAAACACATAATCGCCGGGAACCACTTCATGGGGCTTCACCTCGGTGTTGTCGGGAAAGGCTGCAGCTACCTGTGAACGACAAGATTGTAGTGCAGACATCAAGGAGGCAAGGTAACCTGTCAGCATATTACAATCAACATCAGTGATTTTACGAGGTATAGGCGTCCCCCACATATTTGGTGGCCTACCGAAGACCACCTCGTACGGGGATAGCCCTGTTCGAGAATGTGCTATCATTCTCATGTAAAAGAGCGCAACTGGTAAAGCTACTATCCAGTCGACGCCTTTCTCTCTGCAGATTTTAGAAAGTCGAATTTTCAGAGTCTGATTATGACGCTCCACGAGACCTGCTGCCTCGGGATGCCGGACACAGTGGAATTTCCACTGATAGCCTAACAGGAGTGTAATGTGTTTCACTAGCTCGGATGAGAACGGCTGACCGTTATCTGAGTACACGATACGGGGCAAACCATACCGTGGGAAGAATTCACGAACCAGCTGCTTGGCAGTGGTCGGAGCAGTGTAATCTGGGACTGGATATGCTTCTGTCCATCGGGAAAGTGCGCATACAACTACGAGGACATATTTGAATCCTCGACAACGTTCCATCTGGATATAATCCATCTGGAGGACTTCAAAAGGGTGATCGGGAGGTTGAAATCCACCTTGCTCTACAGGAATGCTTTTACCTGGGTTGAACTGACAACAAATCATGCAAGTACGCACTTTCTGTTTGGCTGCTGCTCGTAAGTGTTTATTGAACCAAATGTTTTGAATACTGTCTAGCATAGCTTTCTCTCCTAGATGCGCTGGACTATGTATTGTGTTAATGATAACTTGAACCATGGAGTCGGGGAGAAACCATGTAGATTTTCCCTTCGTCATCCATCCCTGATCTGTTTGGATCCCTCCTAGTTCAGTCCATTTCTTGATTTCCTCTGGTGTAGCATGTGTCTGTATGTCAATTACATCAAGGGCGGGATCCCTAACTGTCATGTAGTGTGTCGATGTCGGAACTATTGTCTTTGTCAAGTCAGTTGCATGAGTCCGATTCTGAGCTGTTTGCTTAGCTGTTCGGTCTGCCAGGTCGTTACCCTGGGAAATGATATCGGTGACTTTTGTATGGGCCTTGCACTTCATGATAGATATCGCAGTAGGCAGATGTATTGCATCTAACAGAGCTTGAATGAGGGGACCGTGTTGAATGTTGGCACCGTGAGAAGTTAAATAACCTCTCTCTCGCCAGAGGACTCCGAAGTCGTGTACAACTCCGAATGCATAACGTGAATCTGTGTATATATTAACTCTCTTATTTTTGGCTTGAATACAGGCTTGTGTCAGAGCGATGAGCTCTGCTGCTTGAGCTGACAAGGTGTCAATACAATTCGTTTCAATAACTTCGGTGTCTGTCGTGACTGCGTAAGCGGCCACTAACTCTCCTGTACTTGTTCTCATGCATGAACCATCCACATAAAGTGTCAGGTCTGGATCTGGTAATGGAATGTCTGTCAAGTCTTGTCTGGGTTTCGTCGTAATAGTAATGACTTCAATACAATCATGTGCCAATGGGTCTGTTCCACTTAATGGCAAAAGTGTGGCAGGATTTAATGTACTACAGCGTCTGATTTCTATGTGTGGCTGAAACAATGTCAATTCATAACCTGTCAGTCGTGCTATAGTCAAGTGCTGGGTCTGTGTTCGGTTTAAAAGAACTTCCACGGAATGTGGAACTTGCACTGTCAATTGATGTCCTAATACTATGAAATCGCTTTGTCTGATCGCTAAAGCTGTCGCTGCGACTGATTTCAAGCACGCAGGCAGAGCCTGGGCTACTGGATCTAATGTGCTAGAAAAGTAAGCACACGGTTTGTGTGAACCTGCTTGTTCCTGAGTGAGTACTGACAAGGCAGTACCTTCGCGTTCTGTGACAAAAAGTGTAAAAGGCTTACTGTAACATGGTGTCGCTAAAACAGGTGCTTGACATAAGGCTTTCTTTAAGTCTTCAAAAGCTTGTGTATGTTCCTGAGTCCAAGGGAGGACAGTCGATGTCGCTGCCTCCTGGGTTGTCAACTGAATGAGTGGCTTTGCTAGAAATGCATATTGGGGAATCCATTGTCTACAGTACGAAGTGAGGCCTATGAAGGCCCGCACCTCCTTTTGTGTCTTGGGTGGGGACATGTTTACAATTAACTGGATGCGGTCAGGTGTGAGCTGTCTCCCCCCTTTGGACAGCAAGTGCCCAAGGTACACAACTTGCTGAACACAGAATTGCAGCTTCGGAGGGGACACCTTGTGCCCCTTGTCGGCCAGAAAATGTAAAACCGTCAGTGATGCTTTTTCACATTCGGGCTCGCTTCGGGCGGTGATCAGCAGATCATCGACATACTGAAGCAGGGCAGCGTTAACAGGCATGTGGATACTGTCAAGTTGTCTTTTCAGTGCTTGGCTATAGATGCTGGGGCTTTCTGTGAATCCTTGAGGTGCGCGTGCAAATTTGAAGCTTCGTCCATTTAAACAGAATCCGAACAAATATTGGCTTTCCGGATCGATTGGGACGCTAAAGAAGGCGTTCTTGAGGTCAATTACAGTAAAGAACGTTGCTTCTGAATCAATAGCTGTCAATAATGAAGAGATATCTGGAACCACGGGATACTGTGGTACAATGCATTTATTCAATTCGCGCAGATCAATAATTAATCGATAAACTGGGGGTGCATTTGGATCAGTACGTTTAAGAATTGGAATGATAGGGGAATTACATACATTGGAGTCGGTTTCCACAACCACTCCTTGTGCAATGAGCTCGTCAATGATTTGCAGCAAAGCCACTACAGCATCTGGAGGTAACTTGTATTGTCGAATTCGTGGTAATACCACTCCTGCTTTGAGTGTGACTCGATATGGTGTAATGTGCATACAACCTACATCAGTGGGGCCTTGTACCCATAAATGTGCAGGGACTTTCTGTAACCGGTGATCCATGTCTCTCAATACGTAGTGACCTTTAAAGTCACGCAAAAATAGTCGTACCCCTTCCGGAGAACAACATATTACAGCTCCTAGAGCTTTCAGTGTCTTTATACCTAACAAGTTTTCTGGGCATGATTTTGTAAGCAATAAATCTGTAGTCCGTGTCAATGGACCAACTGCAAGAGGAAGAGGTTGCGATACTTCGTTAACAATAGGCTTTCCTGAAAATCCAAGGGAAACATTCTGTGAGCCTGAGAGGGGTGCCCCTAGAACCTCGTCGTGACTTATAGTTGTTCTGCTTGCCCCTGTATCAATTAAAAACTTTCTGTCTTTCCCTAATACTTGACTATGTACATAAGGACCCTCTTGATCTACAGGAACCTCAATAAGAGGCAAGCCAACCTCCCTCTCTAGGCTGTTTCATGTGTATCGCTGATAATCGGGATAGTCATTTTGTGCATACTGGTACATCTGTTGTGTCGTGTTTTGTGTTGCGGCAATAGGCTGTGGCTGTGGTACTGCTACGGTCTGTTGTGAAGCTTGCATAGGCTGTACATTCTGAGGTACTTGTGGTTGGATCTGATCCTGTCTAGGTGGACGCGGTCTCTCCTTGGTTTTACCCGTAGAGATATTGTGTTTCAGAACTGCACAATCGTTTATATAATGACCTGGCTGTTTACAATAGTTGCATGTCCCTTTAACAGGAGCCGCTGAATTACTGGACTGTGTCGCACCCTTTTTATGACCGTCAGCTGGAACTGACTGAGCAACGAGCATTTTCATTTTCGTGTCTTTCATACGTCTTTGTTCGTGTTCTTGTTCTTCTCTAATTCTATTCTGGTGGTACTGTAACATTTGTAACATTTGTGAAGGGGTATTAGCTTGCCAAGTGCTCTCGACTTTCAATACTCTGTTCTTAACCTGGAGCAGGAAATTCTCGACTAATTTTGTTACAAAAAGATGTGGATATGAATCGCTACTTGCTTTCAGGCCGCTATTAATACCAAAACATTTTTCAAATCGGGAATAAAAATCACTAGTGTCTTCATCGGGTTTCTGTTTGCAGGCTGAGATTGCACCCCAGTCTTCCTTTTTCGTAGTTAATAAACGTGGCAATACTTGTACTAACAATCCTGGTAACGCTTTAGTTTTGTCCCCAAGCCCTAGGCCTGGAGTTCGGGTATTTTCTTCGTTTTCTAATGCAGCCCAATCAATCTTTTGCTCTCCCACCTCCCATTCTTTTTCTTTGAGTTTCTCGTAAATACCGGCAGGCAATAATACTTTTAATATTTTCATAATGTCAGGATAGGTATAATCACCCATGAGTAACATGTCTTTTATTTCACGGTGAAAACCTGCTGGATCTTTGTCATGGCTGGGCACTAATTTTTTCATTTCCAATAGTTCTATTTTAGTTATGGGCGTGTACACAAACACGCGTCTAAAAGTATTATCATCATTTTTAACTGGGTGCACTTCGCGTAAGGGATTCTGTCTGTCTATGTAATACATTTTTCTTTCCATGGAGGGAGCTGGATCAAGCTGTGGACACAGGAACGCACTGTATCTGTGCCGATGTTCTAGAATTACTTTAATTAGATCGGTACCTAGACCTCTCCATTTCTTCATGAGTAGTTCTATCAGTATATCAGGTAGGGGACCAGGATCGGAGTGTTGGCTTTTATACAATATAAGGAGGTGTTGTATCATGTACATACCAGCTAAACGCTGTTCGTCTGGTGAAAGATTCAAAAACGTGTGTGCTAGCGCGTCATCACTATATTTATCAGACCTGTCAGCCCATTGTACTGCTGACCTGGCTAATTCTTGTTCATCCATAGAATCGAGTACATGGTACCCCATTCGTTCTTGAAGTATTTTATCAGTAGCCTGAAATAAGTGTTCAGGGGTCTTTGGATTTGACATGGCTGCTTGAAAAATTCTCTTACTTTCTGGACGTATCGGACGCATTGAATTATTAAAAGATCTTCCCTTACCTACATAAGCTATCATTTCTCTAGCTGGTAATTGTAATTGTCCTGTTGTCGTTTCTGGTTGTTCCTCCTCCTCCGAGGATTCAGTCTTATCTGCATCTATTTCTCTTTCAGGCTGTTCTCTTTCATGTATTTGTTCTACTGTTTTTCGGATCCTTCGGTACATATTTTCTATACTATTCTGTTTATCATGTTTTCCGTCTGCTATATTCTGACCCCATTTGTTAAGTGCTTTCATTTCTTCCGGGTCTACACCAGGCCTATCTCTGTTTCTTATCAAGCAGTTTATGAAGAAGCGTAACAACAGTTTTTGCGTGTCCACTTTCTGGTATGCCATGGCCTCGCCAATACTTTCAGGACCTTGCCCTGTTTGGACAAAGTGATATATTTTGTCTAGATGATCAATCATTCCTGGTAGTATCATTAAATAGTTCGCAACTCGTCGTAGACGTACTGATGATAGCATCATTCTGTCGTCTTTACCGGGTACCGGATCATATCTACAGTCTGTAAGAGGCTCATTAAGTATGTCGTAATTCTCTGTTTGAGGTGTACGTTGGTGTGCTAAATCCCTATAAGTCAATCGATGTGTTGGTGGTGGCGTATGAAAACCTCCTGTCGCACCTCCTGAGGTGCCAGGTCCAAAAGGATTTGTTGGGTGTAAGGTAGGGAGAATAGGTGCAGGAAGGAGTGGAGGAACAGGCGGAAGGTTTGGAACGGGAGGAGGAGTATGTTGCTGCAGAGGTGGGGGCAGATTATCTCGGGGTCGAGCGCCGTTAGCAGGTGGTGTGCGTGGCGGCGGAACATTAACATATTCGGGGGCTGCATCGTCTAAATAAGAAGAAAGGAAAATGTCCTTTGCGGTCTTGTGGTGCAATTTAGTCGGAAGCAATGGAGGTGGCAGATCTTTTGGTACTTCCAGGGTGGCCTTAGGTAAACCCTCGGCCAGAAGAGGATACATACCATTCATAAGAGTGTTTCGTTGTCTGTCTACTTGTTCTGCTTTTACTCGGATACCTTCCTCAACTAATACGTTTTCTCGGGCTTTGTCTGAATCCTCCCTACTTTTCTCTTCTTTTCTGAGCGCTTTCTCTGTGCGTCTATGCGATTCTTTACGCCATAATTCAATGGCATCTTTCTGTGACTGTCTGGCTTTCTTTTTCCATAATGCTTCTTCTACTCTCATGATGCAATCTGCATCCCATGTCCCAGCAGCGGGCCATCTCTGATTCTCTGCTAAATCCTTGGTGTAGTCCACCCACAAATCGAGATATAATACGGCATCTAGGCCATGTTTATGGTACATAAAGTACCCTGGAGTGTCCCTAGGTGGAATGGGAACGGCTTCCTCGAGTATCCCTTTTCTAGTTTTTATCTGTCTTAATTTTGAGAATAACGGCATCTTAAACCTTGCTACTTGATTCTTACTCGGACTTGAACACAATTAATACAAAAAACACAGTAATGAAGATCGAACAATCACTCATACCACGACATTTAAAACACATTAAAACATTTTAAAACGAACAACGATAATTAGAATAAAACTAGCTAACTGCATAATACTGGATGTACTGCTAAACAGTACAGATACACCGCTAGAACAGTGCAGACCGGGTCTGTGTACCCAAACCCGTCTTGACCGGCACAAATTAATGCGCACGTCTAGATGCGTCCCCAGCAATGGTACTCACCGGGAAGCACGGAACGGAAGGCCTCGGAAACTCTGGACTGGACTGGACCGGACTCGACTCGACTCGTGACGTAGGTACTTCGGAACTTCGGAACCTGGTGGGCCTCTGTATACCTCGGATCTTGCTCTCTCAGCTAGGCTCTGGTCGGGATCCTCCGCACTCCTCACCGCCTCGTCTGGGTGTTGATCGCAGCCTCAGTCACCTCCGTTGGCCTGAGGGAGGTACAGGAAATCCTGCGGGTACGCGTAGTTGTCCGTCCGGCTGTGGCAGGGGACCGGGCCTGCAACGCACCTCCGGTGCGTGGGGTGGGGGAGGGGTCCCTATTCGGGCCCCAATTATGTGGTAAATTTAAATTACCTATACTTAATTTATGCGGTAAAGTTCAATAAGAATAACTCAGAATAAATAAGAGGCAGAATCCGTGATATTTGAGGTTTTAAAAGGGGTTTTATTCCTTAAAAAGGAATTGGTTCGAACCAGGCAATCGGATTCCGTCACCACGAAGGTTCGGGAAGGGATAGAACATACTTTATTGACAGGTTATCATATATATAGTCAATGCATTACAGTAAAGGCAGATGCAGAAGGCGTAACAGCTGAGAGGAGAGATAAGAATACACATACGTAATGAAAAAGGCGTTACAATAGGCGTGCATAAGGGTGTGTACTAGAAACGTCATTATGAGGATGTCACAGGTGGGTGGATCCATAAGAGAATCCTGCAATGTCAGCAGAAATACATGGCAGAGATGCGCGCGCAGCAGCATGACGTGTGATTGACGTGTAACTGGAGGGTGAAGGGGACTTGACATTTAGCCCTACATGAGGAGACAGAAGTCTGGGATGTCAGAACAACCTAATCCCAAATCGTATCTAATATCTTGTGTTTAAGGAACTGTATTATCTGGAAGGAAAGGTCTCTCGGGCAGAGGCTATTCTATACTGACTGCTAGTGCGTGTATAAGCGTCTACGTGTCTACATGAGATGCGAGGGGGCATGGGCCTACCATGGTAACAGGAGCTATGAATTACTTGCACGGAGACAGTGAGGCCGGGCCCTTTGCTCTGCAGCTGGAAGGATGTTTACCTAAACTACTAGACAGGAATGTATTTTTCGAGGAGCGGAGCAGATAACTTGAAGGCAAAATACAGTCTTGGCAGGCAACAGGCCGAGCCAGGCACCGTTAGCCGCGCAGGGAGTAAGACAAAGGTCATGGATACAGATGCAGGTCCAGGCTGGAGCATTCAGAGGCAGAAGGCAGGAAAAGGCTCGATGGCAGAATTCAGGGCCTAACTCGCCAGAGCTGAAAAACGTGAAAGGTGCACCATATAAAGACGGTGGCAAGGCATACTTAGGAACGGAATATTCGACCCATTCATGGTGGATCTGAAAGAGGACATGTTAACGTTGGACGCAAATGTATTTGCGTCTTCATAGCTGGAAGTGGAGGGAACATACATGTACTTGTAGCACGTACATGGAGCCGTTGGGGTCTAAGATAGGGGACACAATTGATCATAAAAATTCATATTTCCTCACCTGGAGAGGGGTGCCTAGCGCATTGGAGACAGAGGAGGAGGCCCACCGGACCTGCGCGGTGAGGCAAATAGCGTTGCGGTTGCCTGGTGGCGGGCCCTTCTGGGGGGGGCATCCCGGACGGCCAGTGGAGATCCCCTGAAGGAAGCGGTCGCGGCAGGGGGACCTGCGGGGGGGAGCCCATGTGAGAAACGGCGACGAGTTCTGGGCCCTCGCTCCCCCTGGTGGACCGGCAGCGGTCGGATCCATGTGACTGACGTGGGAACGAAGCGGCTGGGTGGCGCTGGGCGTCCGGTGAGCGCTTGATACTACAGAATGACCAAGTGGAGGGTCGTGGAGGGCACGGCCTGGGGCGCGGTCGGGGGCCCCACTTCAGATCAGCGAGGTCTGCCGGATTGGACTCAGCCATTAGATTTAATGGGGTAACCCAGTAACCCTCAGAACCTGGGTACGTATATGAAAAGGAAAAAAGTGGTTCTGTTGGGAGTGAACTTGATTTAAGGAACACTAAATGTGTATAAGAGATTGTTACAAAAAAGTGTACCTAATCACAAGAGAACACACACACATAACAAATATTACTCTAACCAACGTAAAGTGATTTTCGTTCTCAATATATTTTTAAATGTACATGATTATTATTGCAATATAAGACTGACCCAACGGACAATACATAAATACATTTAGTGAACAATAGTGTACAATCACATTAACAATCAACATGGACTTGACATCATGAACATATATTTGGACAAAAACATTACCATTAAAAGAATGATGATCCGTAGTTCGTAGCATATAACACCACAATATGTATTATTCAATATTCCAATGGTGGAATTGCATGGATCAATCAAATAGATAACGTCGACGTTTCGACCCTAGGAATACGTGTAGATTTATACGCATCAAAGACGGGTCTTCATCAGGACAACGACAACCAGTCAGTCTGAGGACTAAGAATCGATTTGTATATATATCTCCTTGTGTCGGCTCTTTGTTTGTCCGGACTGTAAGAGACTGGTAGCGGATTCATTCGGCTCTAAACATTGTTGATCGCCTTGATGGTAATTTGTCTGCCCTGCGCAGGAGCTTCGTAAGGAATTTTGCCATGTCGCAGGGATATTTTTGATTACTTTCACCGTATGCGACACAATTGTGGTGTTATATGCTACGAACTACGGATCATCATTCTTTTAATGTTAATGTTTTTGTCCAAATATATGTTCATGATGTCAAGTCCATGTTGATTGTTAATGTGATTGTACACTATTGTTCACTAAATGTATTTATGTATTGTCCGTTGGGTCAGTCTTATATTGCAATAATAATCATGTACATTTAAAAATATATTGAGAACGAAAATCACTTTACGTTGGTTAGAGTAATATTTGTTATGTGTGTGTGTTCTCTTGTGATTAGGTACACTTTTTTGTAACAATCTCTTATACACATTCAGTGTTCCTTAAATCAAGTTCACTCCCAACAGAACCACTTTTTTCCTTTTCGGATTGGACTCAGCAGTAAAGGCGGCGGAGTCGGTAGAGGTGGGCCAGGGGCCGGCGCTGGATGATTGTCGAGCGGAGCCGAGCCCCCTTAAGGGTGAGATAGCGGTGGAGCCCGTAGTACGTTATGGTCCCCCCGAAAGGCCGCAGAGACAAGACCTTGAAGGAGCTGTTTGAGAAACCTCGGGTGGGGCCCACAGCAGGAGTCATGGCGGCTGGCGCGTCGGGCCTCCCGCCCGTGCAGCCGGAGGGATCTGAACTGATCACAAAGTCATTTTTAGAATCCATGTTCACTGGTCTGCGAACCGACATCCAAAATCTGCAAAAAGAATTCACAGCGGAGCTCAAAGATGTGCGCAGAGATGTGGACAGTATTGGGGAACGGGTCGCCACGCTGGAGGATAAGGGTGATGGCCGAGACACGGAACTGGCGGCGCTACAACAAGAAATCCTCCGGCTCCATGACCAACAGGTGGATCTTCAGTCGCATGTAGAAGACCTGGAAAACCGGTCCTGGTGCCATAATTTACGCATAAGAGGGGTGCGAATTACCGAAGACTCGAAGGACCTCTTCGCTTTCACGAAGGAGCTCTTTAACCATATCCTGGATCGCCCGCTGGACACGGAGCTGCGAATTGACCGAGCACACAGAGTGGGTCCTCCGCGCCCTGCAGCAACCAATCCGCCTGATATCCTGGTGTGTATACAAGACTACCGCACCAAAGAGGACATATTACACAACGCCCGTCGGCAACACGCCGTGAAATTTCGAGATCATGCACCAGTACTATATCAGGATCTATCGGCAGACTTTTTAAGCCGATCACGACGCACTTCCAACAATGCAACATCCAGTACAGTTGGGGCCATCCTTTTCGCTTGGTGTTCCGTATCGACAGCACACTCTATCAGCTGCGGTCCCTGTCGGAAGCGGCTAAACTGTTGGGGGTGGATCTACCAAAGGAGGACAGTGGGGCAGAGGAGAGCCCGGCGGATACAGCAACGACCGGACCTGGCTGGCGCCGCCAGGGCCGTCGTAAACGCACTAAGAAACCTCCAGTGGCGGAGATCCTCAGAGGACAGCAAGTGGCACTAGAATCAGTCTCTGCGGGGTTGCGCGGAGCCTCGCCCGGTGAAGCTGAGTAATGGCTGTGGCAGGCCATACCGCTGGATCTTTGAACAAGCCACCTGTGGGAGAGGGACCTTCTCACTGTGTCGTCGTATCTTGAGTCCTTACATCACCATCCACTGGAACGTGGAGGACACTGGTTCTGGACTTTTGTTGTTCAATTGGGGGGGGGGGGTTCAGGGAGGGTTGGGGGGAGCTTGGTTGAGAGGGGAAAGGGGGTTCCACGTCCATCATGGCGTAGGGTTGTGTGGGTCGCCAACACGCAGGGAGCGGGGAGTACATGCCCTTGGTATAGTCCTTGTGCGCGAGCCGCACCTTTTACATGGCATATTTTGACACTACAAGCTGAAGCATATGGCGCCTCCTACACTTAAAGTACTAACACTTAATGTTAGGGGTCTTAACAATCCGGTCAAGCGTAGAGCTGTGCTGTCATGCCTAGAGAACTCGCAGGCTGATATATGTCTCCTTCAGGAGACCCATTTATTAGCTCAAGACTGTCACAGGCTTCGATCCCGTAAGTTCCAGGTCCAACTTTTGTCCTCTAGCCTTACCAAGACAGCGGGAGTTGCGATTCTGGGAACTCAGCGTTTAAGAGGAGAGATCCTGCAGAAGGAGGCCGAAATCAGGGGACGGCTATTGATCTACAGGTTTGCCTTAGGTGCCTTGACCTTTACTATTGGCTCAATCTAGGCTCCCAACGAGGGTCAGGAGCGCTTTTTGCAGTCCGCCCTCACAGAGGCCACGGCAACGAGCGATCGGCTTATTCTCTTGGGGGGAGATTTAAATCTCGTTTTTGATAACATACGCAATAGATCTTGTCAGCGTACGCATCAAGCGGGGGCGCTCTCTGCGGCAGGCCTTGACAGATTACGAGAGTTGGGGCTTGAGGATTTGTGGCGCAGCTTCCACCCGCAGAATCGGGAATTTTCTTATTACTCTCATGCACATAAAACATACGCGCGGCTGGATTATCTCCTGGTATCGTCCGCAGTTAGAGAGCTGGCGGTGGCAGTGGAGATAGGGGCGGCCTCGCTCTCTGACCATCCTCCGGTGTTTACTACATTGACTCTGCCACCGGTGGTACGACCAGACAGGATATGGCGTCTTAGGGACACCCTGCTACACCGGGAAGACGTGCTGAGACAGATCCGCAGGTCGATCACAGATTTTCTTACACACAACGCCAACACTGATACGACCTTCGCGACACAATGGGCGGCACTGAAGGCGGTCCTAAGGGGAGAGTTTATTGCTATCTCTGCGGCCGACAACTTAAAGCGGCGACGCAAGAGAGAAGAGCTTACGCAAAAAACTAAGGAGCTGGAGCAAATGCACCAGAGGACGAGCGCCCCCAGGATATGGCGGCAACTGAGGGCTATCCGGCAGCAGTTGACGGCTCTTGATCAGGATAGAGCGGAATACGCCACTCTCCGCTTAAGGCATGCTTACTACACGGGAGGAGATAGGTGTGGACGCTTACTCGCACACAAACTCCGGGAGGTCCGGAGATGCCAGGGGGTTCGCGAGATTTGCCGGGAGGACGGTACGCGGGTCACTGAAGATAGGGACATAGCTGAAACGTTCCGAGCCTACTATGCTGCCCTGTACAATGGATCGGGGTTGTCCGCCGACAACGGGACGGCCTTCCTGGATTCAGTCGAACTCTCCGCTCTGACCAAGGTCCAGGCGGATCAGCTGGACAGAGACATACGCCCTGAGGAGGTGATTGCGGCTATCTCCCGGTTGAGACCAGCGAAGGCCCCAGGGCCTGATGGATTTACCGCTATTTTCTACAAGAAGTTTTGCACTTTGCTGGCGCCCCTTCTTACCCGGCTCTTCAACTCCTTCTCGACCGTGGGGGCGATCCCTCCAGATCTTTTGGGAGCCCACATAGCAGTCATTCCCAAGCCGGGGAAGGATCGAACTCGTTGTGGAGCGTTCCGTCCCATCTCCCTTTTAAACGTCGATCCTAAGCTCTACTCGGGAATCCTGGCCAGTCGGCTAGCACCTTGCATGCCCAACCTGATCGACCCGGATCAGGCGGGGTTCATCCCGGAACGTCAAGCCCCCGACAATACAAAACGAGTCATGCACCTGATCGAGAAGGCCTCTCGCACGTCGGGAGAATACATGTTACTCGCGATTGACGCAGAAAAGGCGTTTGACCGTGTTCACTGGCCCTACCTGGAACAGGTGTTACTACGGATAGGGCTAGGGGAGAAATTCCGCACCCATATCTTCAATTGCTACAAATTCCCATCGGCAATGGTCCGGGTAAACGGACACACGTCCGCCAGCTTTCCTATACCGCGAGGCACGAGGCAGGGGTGTCCGCTGTCGCCACTGCTTTTTGCTGCGTATATGGAGCCCCTTGCCCAGAAGATCCGGCAAAACTCAGGAATTTCGGGAATTAAATTCGGGGGGTACGTTCATACTATTAGCCTCTATGCGGATGATGTGCTACTTTCTCTATCAAACCCGCGGGAGGCACTGCCGGCGTGTATGGCAGACTTGGATGCCTTTGCACGGGTGGCGGGGTTCAAGGTTAATGTGGACAAATCAATTGCTCTGGACCTCTCCTTGACTCCCTCCACCAGGGAACACCTGGAGGGTTCGCTCCCCTTTCAGTGGGCGGAGGAATCGATCCCCTACTTGGGAATCCAGTTGGCTCCTACGCTTTCACGTGTGGTGGCTCTCAACTATGCTGCTTTGCGACGGAAGATCCGCAGAGAGCTTGGGCAATGGAAATACTATCCCCTCTCGTGGCTAGGTAAGATCGCGGCGGTTAAAATGACCATACTACCACAGATCCTTTACCTCTTCCGCACCATACCCTTGCACCCGCCTGCTGGCTGGATCCAACAGACACAGTCGGAGCTGGCCCAGTTCATTTGGAATGGGTGGAAGCCGCGCATGAAGAGGTCGTTGTCCACTCTCGCGCCTGAGGACGGGGGGCTTGGGATCCCTGATCTCCAACTCTACTTCCAAGCCGCGCAACTACACTATCTAGTGGAGTGGAGTCGGTGGGAGTCAGAAAAACACTGGCTGTTTCAAGACCAAGCGGTAGCAGCCCGACCCTTACAGGAAATCCCTTTCCTGCGGAAACAGCACAGGCCCCCCAACCTCTACGCCTCTCACATCACCCGCGTTCCCCTGGAAGTCTGGGACCGCACTAATGTCGCTCATGATCTCACCACCTTCCCCTCCCCGCTTACTCCCCTGTTCGATAATCCGGATTTTTCTCCCAGAATGGATTCGGTAGCCTTCCACAGGTGGAAACCGGCGGGCTGCCTCTTTCTTTATCATATGTATGACGCGGAGGGGGTACGCCCGTTCCAGCAATTCAGGCAGGAGTATGGGCAACCAGAGGCGGAACGCATTCGCTATCTTCAGGTCCGACATTGGGCATTGGATGGACGGGTCCGACCGGTGGCAAATAGGCGGCTCTCCCAATATAAGCGGTGGTTAATAACGCGCTCACCTGACAAACAACTGATTTCGGACCTCTACAAAACGCTCCAAAGGCGATTCGCGCATACATACAATGCAGGGAGGGTGCGTTGGGAGAGGGAGCTCGGTAGAAATCTGACTCATGAGGAGTGGGGGGGAATATCCTACAGGGCCCGACACTCAGCGTACCACATGGGACTCACAGACACACTCACAAAGGTGGCGACCTATTGGTATTATACTCCGGAACGCCTACACGCGATGGACAAGAAGAGGGGTGCCTATTGTTGGAGGGGCTGTGGGCAAATAGGTACCTTGACGCACTTGCTTTGGGACTGTGAGGGCGTTCGGGCATACTGGACTCAGGTGCTTGATGAAGTGGACAAGCATTTTGATACCGCGATACCGCGCTTTCCGGCTTATGTACTGCTGGGCCTCTCAAACCCTTTGACATACCCGCTCACGCAGGGGTAGACAAATGGCCATAGCGCTGGGTTCAGCGACACAGAATGTACTCACTCATTGGCGTTCCAACACCTCACCAACTTTTACTGGCTGGTTGTACCGATTGTGGCATGTCCTGGGCATGGAAAAACTCACACTAACGCTATCTGGGGAAGGCTCCAAATATGGAGAGTTGTGGAGGCCCTTCCTGTCATTGTTGGCCACCGAATTTAGGGAAGTCACTTGTCCCCGTTATCTACGCTTACTGAGACTATCCGAGAGGCAGAAAGAGGAGTAGGGATTGGATGCTGCTGAGAATGAGAAGGGACGGGATGGATGGACGTGGAACGAGGGGAGGGAGAGGGGTGGGGTACAGAGGGGGGGTTCATAGGTTTATTATTTACTCCGTGGCACCCTATTAGGGACTACTATGGCGTTCCCAAGTTGGTTGTAGCCGGACTTAGTGTACAGCAAAGAACTGAGAGATTCACTCATCACCTGGGGACTGAGGAAGGTGCTGTTATTTTCCTTGGTTGGTGTTTTTCTTTTTTTGTGTATGTTTGAAATGTCAATAAAAGATTTAAACCATAAACACTCACCCAACCCCTTATCCCCTATCCCCCTTTCTCCTAACCTACCATTCCCTCACGCGAATTCACAAAACAATCTCCAGACACACTCCACCGAAGCTAATCTCACTCCCTATGACACCACCCTCTCTTCCTCTTACACAACTTCCCACTCGCACACCAAACACTTCTCAGCCAGATCCCCTCATGCAATTCACAAAACAATCTTCAGACACACTCTACCGAAGCTAATCTCACTCCCTCTGACACCACCCTCTCTTCCACTTACACAACCTTCCACTCACACCCCAAACACTTCTCAGCCAGAGCATCTCCGAGATATGTCTCTTCTAAAACTCACCATCCCCCTACAGACACCTTCCCCTTCCTTCTCTTTCCTGGAAATTCGTCCTTACAGACAACCAGGGTAAGTGACACACAATCAAAGTCTTCCCAACTCTCACCACACAACAGTACTCAACAAGCCATTGCTTAAAATGCAACAAGAGTACTCCCACCACATGCCCTTGGCTGATCACAGGTGCAACATAGGTACTAATGATACCCTAACCTACCCTCTCACCGACAGGCTCACATAGACTGTCCCACACAAGACATATTGAACCTAAACTCTCCTGACTCACTGAATATGTCTCAAAGACGCTCTCTGGTGGAAAGCCAACTAGAGATTATAATACGGGGCCTAAGCAAAATATTATCGAACATCACCACACATCTGGTGCCTATCCAACGCTTACACTCCCCTCCTACTGACTCCAAAAAAAAACACCCAAGCCCTCACAATCCACAGACACACAACTGGAACTCAATCCCCCTCATTAACCAGCCTCAGAGACCCAAAAGAACAGGTGCCCCAATTTCCATGAAAGAGGCGACCGATCTTGCCAACTCCTACGACTCCTCTACAACTAACAACCCCAACTACACGATCCAGGTAATCACAGGATATGGGAGAGATCACACCACTCCAAGAATGGAGAGACCACCAGGCCTCCTCATGAACGTACCCATGGCCACTCATCAGAAGAAACCCGACAAGACAACGACACACTGCATGTTTATAAACTGCAGATCTGCGACCAAACATGCAACAGAACTGACGGAAACCATCCTAACCCACGACATTGACATCGCGTTCATCACAGAAACTTGGCTGAACGAATCCTCCTTACCAATCTTTGACATGCTTGTGCCCCCGGGTTCTCAATCATAAACAAAGACAGAAAGAACCATCCATCAGGCGGGGGTATTGCAATCATCCACAAGAGCAACATCTCTATAACCGAAATCGACTCCTTCTCCTACAACACATTTGAATATCTACCCTCCACCATTAAGACGAAGGACAACAAAACAATACACTGCCATCTCCTCTACCACCCGTTAGGCAACATTCCCGCTTTCGGAGAACACCTTACCGACTTGATAACACACTGCTCACTCTTAGATTCCAACAACATAATACTAGGGGACCTCAACCTACATTGGAATGATGAAATTAACACTCTGATCCAACCACTAAAAGAACTTCTTCTCAACAATAACCTTATCCAACACTTCACAGAGCAAACGCACAATAGAGGCTCAATCCTGGACGCCATCATAACTCAGGCAGATACAGTTACTAACGGCCACATCCTCCTGGTCGACTGGTCAGACCACCACATCATTCTATTTCACATTAACCATCTGACCACTGCCTTCCCCGTCCACAGGATGCCCATCATTGGGTGAGAAATCTAAGGCAGCTTGCCCTTGCTGACCTGGAAGAAAGGGTAAGAACACCACTTCCCTCCAACTCGAATGACGTATCTATAACTGAGCTTACTACACACTACAACACAACAATGACAACCATACTAGACCAAATAACCCCCTTGAGGCAAAAAAGAGTCAGGAACAACCCTTCAAGAGCCTGGTTCAATACAGACCAAAACTCTGACAGAAGACATCTCAGAGCTGCAGAAAGACTCTGGCGGAACAACCGGTCCCCAACCCACGTTGACCAACTCAAATCTGAACGCAGGAAATATAAAAAACATATTAAGAATGAAAAATCTACCTTCTTCCATAGTGCACTAGACAATGCCAAAACTCTTCCTAAAGAACTCTTCAATCTTATCAAACAACAAACAGCCAAGCCTCCCACATCAACCATGCAGGCTTCCTGAAGAACTATGTGACACCTTTGCTAATTTCTTTCACGACAAAATCACCAAGATCGAACACTCCCTTGATGACCACCTCCTATCAGCCAACGATAACCCACCTCCCAGCAACAAAGGAAACAACCCCCTCGGCACCCTTCGAGCAGCTGGAGGACATTCACCCCATCTCCGAAGGAGACATCACGGAAATGGCTATCAGGTCAAAACCTTCCTCACACATAGCTGACCCTCTTCCCACCCAAATGGCTAAAAAGCTCAACCTCACCCAAGCCCCTCTCTGGGCCAAAATCATAAATAGCTCCCTGAGCACTGGAATCATGCCAGACTGTCTAAATATCGGCCAAGTCACGCCATTATTAAAGAAAACGGGTTCGGACCCAAACAACCCCAACAACTTCAGGCCGGTCTCCAATCTTCCTCTCCTATCCAAAATCCTGGAAAGATGTGTTCTCCTTCAACTTAACCAACACATTGACAGCAACAACCTTCTATATACGCACCAATCAGGCTTCAGAAAAGGTTGCAGCACAGAGACAGCAATCCTGAACATCATAGATGACAGCTACAAATCACTCGATGCAAACCGTGGCTGCCTACTCATACTCCTTGACCTATCGGCAGCCTTTGATACAGTTGACCACAATCTGCTCATAAATGCACTCCGGGAGAGAATTGGTGCAGAAGAGGTGGTCCTACAATGGTTTACCTCCTTCCTTCAGAAGCACTCTCAAAGAATAAAAATTAACAACTTCACATCTGACCTTCTCCCCATAACCAGGGCAGTCCTACAAGGATCAGTTCTCTCCCCATCACTGTTTAATATCTACATGGAGCCCCTCACCTCCATACTCATAAAAGCCAACATCCCCTTCCACCTCCATTCAGATGATACCCAGATCAACCTAGAAACATCCTCAATTGGAGACATACAGAAATTAAACAATACTCTACGAGAAGTCCAACACTGGCTATCATTCAACCACCTAAAGCTCAACCAAGACAAAACGGAAATCCTTTTCATATCCAACAAGGAGCAGGTCCCCTAGTCACAGAATGTCTAAAATCCATTGACGGTCTTAATTGCAATCTTACCCTGGCAGACTCTGTAAAATGCCTGTGAATCACTCTGGACCCAAGCCTAAACATGGACAAACATATCAAGAACTCCACGATTTTATCGCTTTTGAGATAAGCGTTGCTGATAGCACACTATCTCAGCGATAAAATTCCCCGATAGCCGGCGATAATTATCCTAGCGCTAAGTGCGCTTAGTGATAATTATCGCCGGCCCTCGTGGAATTTTATCGCTGTGATAGCGTTCTATCAGCAAAGCTTATCTCAAAAGCGATAAAATTCCTCACGCTAACAGCCAAAAGGGAGATTATCACTGGAAATCCAGCGATAATCTCACACATTTTGGCATTAGCTTGCTGATAAGGCAGGGTATACTTAGCCATTTTATCCACCTTACATTGGATATAATGGCTAAGTCAGGGTGAAAGCAGGCATAAGGAAAGTAGCGTTAACTGTGGTTAGCGCTACTTTTCTTATCGCTATACCTGTGAGCAATTCCCTTGATAATTGGAGAAATGTCGGTTAGCGACATTTCTCCAGTTATTTTGGGACGGAACGCCCACTTTGCATCTCATTGGAGATGCAAAGGTGGGCATTATGGAAAAGGGAGCTAAAGCAAGGAATCACGCGTTAGCATGACCTAGCTGATTAAGCGATAAAATTATCGCAGCTTTTCGTCCGAAAACGGACGCTAAAGCGGCGATAATTTTTCATCGCCAGCTTGCTGATATGCCCCTACATTTCCTGGTTAATGTGTTCAGGGATGTGGTCTTTTTAAACCATACTGCTCATGTTCTGTAAGGATAGAAGCAATGGATATTGAAACGGGTCCCTTCTGGGCACTGTAGTCATGTCCTTAGCTTTTCAGACAAAATCACTAATTGATTTCTGAATAATGAGTATATAAAAGCATTAAGGTAACCATGTTGTTCCTGCTTACATTTCACATGCTTTACTTAATTTTGCATTCCCTACGAGTGTTTGCTTTTTCCAGGATGTTACTTTTTTTTTCAAGGCAGCATATTGCTTGTGTCCAGTAAGTAATTTGAATTGAGTCGCATTCAGGTATTTATAGCAGGGCACAACTGGGATGTAGTTGAAGGCATTGTGAGTTTCTGTCAGTGGGGCAGTTTGGTCTCCAGTGGGAGAGAGGATGTTGCACTAAGGCCAGAGCTGCTGAATTTGGAACTAGGGAACCAGGTTCAGCCTTCATGACCAGTGCCCCAGACCACTCTCCTGAGAGAGCACAATCCCATGCTAGACCTTAGAACCCTGGGTGTCTTAGCACCAGCAGGTTTACTCTAGTTGGGGCAAGTGTGGGTTAACCGTGGAGGCCTGTCCACCACAATCCATACTGAAGTTCACCTCCAGTCTTGCTGGCAGGCCTACGAAGTAGCAAATCCTGGAGCAACAGTGACTCTGTCACTGAGGTCACAGGACCTTTGAGCATGGCGGCTCTAGGGCAGTTCGATCGCACCGGGTGCTGACTTCGGATAGGGCCATCATGTTTGTAAGTATATTATGGTTTTAAATGCACTTGCTGCCTCCTTCCTTGCCTCCAGCAACAACAGATATGCCATGATAACTCCAGTGATTAATGTTCTTCTAGAGAGAGGTCAGAGTTTTGTCTAGTGGAAGATTTGACTCGTCAAAAGGTAGCGCAGAGGGTTAATGTGCCTGCTGCAAAGGACATGTACCATTAAGATCGCAAAGTGCACACAATGTAAATAGGTCAGTGGGTTACTGCTTTTTTCAGAGATATCCTTTTGTTACTTGCAGTTTATAAGTTAAAAACTAGCATAGAACAGTGAGCTATTAACTGTCATCTAAGACCCGCATACAAATTGCAAGGTATAAATTAGAGCGTTATGTCCCCCCCCACTCCCCTCCGTGTTTGATTATCCTAATGCTGCAAAAAGTGTTCATTTGGATATAAATCAATTCCGAATATTAAAGAGAACCCCCAACCACGGTGTTACGTTTTAAATTCTGAGTTTGTTCTTCTCCAGACCAATCACTATTAAACTATACTGCCTACTAGTATAGTTGTAATGTGAATCATGCACCATGTAGTCCTTTGTCTTATGTACAATTTCCTATACAGTGATTTACACACATATGATTGATTGTCCCTGTGTAATGTGTGTGATGTAAAGTGATCTGACACGACACTGGTTTCAGTGGCGCTGTAAATCAAACTAAATGCCTGTGAGAGAGAGAGTGTGGTTATGGAGACTTGAAGGGCACTGTTATAGGGTGGTAGGGAATCCGTGGCGTAGGTGGTCATTGAGGGGCACCAACAAACATTGTTGCACAGGGCACCGCCAGTGCTAAATGTGGCCCTGCCCTTGAGGCCAGTCTGCCTCACCCACTGGTACCTCCATTGACCTTGTTTCAGCAGTAGTAGCTGCAACTTACCAGGGATCGACAATGCAGGATTTGCATGCACACCAAACTAAGGGGCATATGTACAAGCCCCTATCGCCACTACAACGTCACTTTTTCCGAAGTTGTAGTGGCGATAGGGGCTTCTCCTGATTTTCAAGGTAGCGTTAAGCCACATAACGTGGCTTAAGGCTACCTTTTGAATAAGACCCCCTTTAACGCAATGGTTAACATGAAAGGGGTGGGCAGTGGGTGTTGCGGTAGGCGTTCCACCGCAACACTCATTGATTTTGATGCTGCCCCCTATGTACAAGGGAAGCATGCATAGGAGGCAGCACTAAAATTAAGACCAGGGAAAACCTAGTCTTAACTTGGCGAAACAAGGAGAAATGCTTTATTTCTCCTCGTTTTTGCTTTTTCCACGTGTGCTGCCTTATGCAGCACACATTAAAAAAACAAAATGCCATGGATTTTTTATGTACAGGAAGGTTCCCCCTTCCATTACATAAAGAATCTGTAATGAAGCAGCACACAAAAAAGTGACAAAATGGCATTTTAGGATTGTTTATGTGCAGGGAGGGACACCTTCCTACACAAACAAGTCTCCCCTGCATGCAGACACCCTTGCACTATGGTGCAAGGGTGCTTGTGTTGGCGCTACACTGCTAAGTGTAGCACCAGCTCAGGGGAAAATGCAAGGCTGCACCATATCATTGTAAATATGGTGCAGCCTTGTGTTTCTGAAGTGGTAGAGTGAGGCGTAAACCCACTACGGCTAACACCTCACTCTGCCACTTCACTTGTACATATCCCCCCAAGTTTGCAAACTTCAGTCTCTCTGCTTCATGCACAAGCACTTTTAACATGTGCTGCCTGCTTTGGGGCCATTGGAATTCTGCAGCAATGGAGGACAAAATGATGCCGCAATGTTGACTAAATTATGCAGGAAAAAGGGCTGCAGCGTAATGCAATATATTTTCTGATACTTTATTATTTGGACATTTTTACACATGCTAACAGTCTCTGGGGAAAATGTTGCCTCATTAGTACCAGTGTAACATACAAATGCAGCAGTGAGAGGTGATCAGTCAACCTTTGCAAGGGGCCATCCACTTTGCAGCAACATGTCACATTTTTAAATAACTTTTGATCCGTTTCAGCTACAAACAAATTATTAGTTAAAATTGTCAGATTATGCAGCAGATGATGTATTATGTGTCATATATTGTAGAGCCATAATTATATAGAAAACATTTGCAAACTAGGATATTTTGCCATTTATGTTTGAACTGCTCTTGTGGAAAAAAGGGAGAAGTGCAGATGACAGAAACTCCATGGCTCGGAGACAAACAGCTTGTGCTTCCACTTTTAAGCGCACGTGGGACATTCTGTGATTGAAAACATATCCCACTTTGTGAATGTATTTTAATGTCAATAACTAATATCAAGCTTTAAATAATCATGGGTATCCATTGGTTGAATTAAATAACATAATAAGTTGTAACAGGTCAGTGAAATGTCAAACAAATACAAAAAATTGGGATGTTTTATGCATTCTGGCCACACCTCTGACTCCGCCCACCGGTCCTCGAGTTATTCCCGATCTCTGATTCTCCGCCCACAGTTCCCCTACGTTTTTCCCCCCCACTTCAACCATTGGTCAGATGTGACACCTGTGTAGTCCTTCGAGGACACGGCCGGGCCCGGGCCAAGCACTCTCTGATCCTAGGCCTTGCAGCGTACCTGGGCCCACAAAATTTCTCTCATTGTCGACCTGTTGTCTGGGGCACTCACCTCTGCCGGCACCTATCGGCCCTCTCTTCTGCAATGACACGGGCACAGACAGTGGCCACTGAGGTAAAGGGGATCGGCTGCAGAGATCACGCAATGGGGCCCTCCACTCCCTCCGCTTTTCATTTTCGGGTGTGTCCTCTATAGGCCTCTCCCTGGGATCTGGGGCTCGGCCTGAATGACTGTGTGGGGGAGCGCACTACAATCTACTCTGCACCGGGGGCTTCACCTGGGAGTATTTTGACCGGTTGGGCAGCGCACTTCTGAGGTGTGCTGCCCTCCATGGAATTTCTGGTCCTCTGCACACAAAAGATATCCAGCCCGGAATGCGCAACTGCTGTGCTGGGGGACCTTTCACTGCAAGCTGCGGAACCACGGCGGGCAGGCTGTGGGACCGGGATCGTCTCGGCGGATGGGAGCAGGGTACTGGGAGTAACTCTCTAGCTGCACAGGCCCTAATTCACCGTCTCTCCCTAGAATCCAACAATAGGCAATTGAGGATACCTAGCCTAGGGGGACTATCGCTCCAGCCTTGTGGGTACACCTGGGGACACCTCCCCCCCCCCCCCACACCCTGCCAACTGTTTTTGCAATTGCACACCCGGGGCCAGAGGGCGCTCTCACACCCGTGGACTTTTTCTTCTTGGGTGGATTTGACCCCCACAGCGACCAGCAAGGCCCCGCAAAGCATGCATGTGCCCTGAACCCACCTGCGTTTTGCCAACTCTTCAGCGGCATTGTTGTTGCCACACTCTTGAACTGTACTTGAACTGCCAGTGCCGCTTCGGTTGTCCTTCTGACCACATGAATGCCAGCTTACGCAGGGGCCCCCTCATACAGACATTGCACAGCTACAGACACCCCCTTGACCATGCCATGCACTAAACCTGGAAAGGATCATTTTCCCTTCCCTGCTAAAGACAATCCCTTGGCCTCACTATGGTGAAATCCAACCCACCTCCACTGCCTCTGAACCCCCGAGGGCTATGGCTGCTGAAGAACCTGCACTGGCTCCATTTACACAGGCCTTCATGAACACTTTTCTGCAAGAAATCAAATCAGAAATTGGATCCATCAAAAACGAGTTTAAAGCGTACCTTCGAGAGATCAATGGTATATCACGGATATTTAGGGGTCCTGTGGTCGATCTTGAACACTCTGTGGATGTGCAATCGGAACTTCATGAGAGCCTGTGGCACTGGATGGCAGTGCTAGAGCATCAACATATCGATCTTCAACTGAAGCAGGAGGATTTGCATAACAGGAGACAACATCCGCATTAGAGGAGTTCCATGCCGTGCGGAGGGGCAGGACATTATGTCCTTTACGATGGACCTTCTGCAGATGATCAGGGCTGATGGCGATGCCTCCTCCCCTGCCTTAGACAGAGCCCACCGCGTAGCTGGTCCCCGGAGTCTCTCGATATTTTCACGCGTGTCCACTACTTTGTAGAAAAAACTATTCTACAGAAGGTATGCAGAGCTACAGACCTGGTCTACAATGCCTACCTGATCCAGATCTTCCAGGACATTGCCCGAGTAACCCTACGTAGATGCAAAGACTTCAAAACGGTTACTGATAAGCTTTGCAATCTCAAACTCGAATACCAATAGTCATCCCTTTGCCCCGATCTTCTCCTGGGAGGGCAAACACCAAGTCTTCTGCTCACTGAGGGATGCTAAGCAGCGCTTCTAACTCCTGACGGAGTCCAAGGATGCCAGCCCCTCCTTCCCTGGGCCTCCCACAGGGAAGCAATACAGCTAGAATGGTCCACGGTGTCCCCTCCCAAAAACAGAACTCGGGCTAAAGAACAGAATTCCTCCCAAGCGAAACAAGACATCATTAAACACCTTCGCACCATGAGCGAACCTCATTCATGGCCCGCTCTTCTACAGCCTCAGAATAGTACACACTTTGTTCCCTACTGACTGTGTTTTGAACCCCTTATACACAATCTCTGGCTTTTGGAACTCTATGGGCCCTAATGCACGGATCACACTACTGACTTAAGAGTGTCCCACTGTGACTCTCATGCCCTGCTTTGATTCACTCGCTTGGAGGCTTTTACTGATGCTGTCTCCCCAATCTGTAAACAATAACTTACTGATATGCCTCCTTACCTAGCCACAGGCAGTTCGATAGTTGGTGCCCTTCGCCACTCCTTTAGAGCTGTGCCGCGGGCTGCGGAGACCGGCCTATTATCACTTTTACCCACTGGGCCTCCCACAAACATGGTCTTTTAGAAGAGTGACTTCAGAATGGCTCCTGTTTTGACTTATGAGCTATTCCAGGATGACCCTATAGGCCCCGTTGGCCGATTTCTGTTAAGAACACTGTTTTCCTTCCCTCCTACCCTCATCCCTACACTTGGAAAGGGGCAAGCTCGTTAAAGGGAACTCCCTGAAATCCACTTTATCCCTTTTTTACACTGGGAGCACCCTATATAGACAGGCATTTGTGCCCCGCCCTTGCAACGTTTCTCTTAACAACCACCCTTCACTTCTTCAATGCGGCGGAACCTCCTCAACCCTGGCCTTAACACTGCCTCCAGCCACCCTGCCACTATGAACATGACCCCACTTGTTAAGTTCCTGTCCCTTAACATCAAAGGGCTTAACCCTCCCAAGAAGAGGTGACCGGTTTGGCAATACTTGCTTATACATAAACCTGACATCATATTACTGCAAGAAACACACTTGCTATCCACCGACACACACCTCATGGCTCACCCCAAATACCCATGTTAATACTGGGTGTCCTCCTCCTCTAAATCAGAGGGGGTTGCGATATTAAGTAAATTCAGACTGGTAACTGTGCCCATCCGGGTGGTACGGGACGCTATAGGTCACTACTTAAAGGTTCAAGCGCATCTAGGCGCCCAACCCCTAATCCTCCTCAATGTCTATGCGCCCAACCAGGCACAGGATGCCTTCCTGAGGTCTCTATATAGGGAGCAGTTGCAATCCCCGGATGGATCATTGATTCTTGAGGTCAATTTTAACATGGCCTGGGACCCAGATATGGATCGCAGTGCCTCCTCCTACCAGGGCACAGAGGCAATGTTGGCTGCCCTCAAGAGGGACCTCACAGATCTGGTTCTTATAGACGCCTGGAGATATCTATTCCCAGACACCCAAGACTACTCCTTTTTTTCCCACGTCCACCGCTCGTATTCACAAATTGATTATTGCTTCCTTTCCCTCTTTCTAACACGGTCCCTGGAAACGGCCGCTATATCTGACATCTCCATATTGGATCATGCCCAAATAGCTGTAACCTTCAGCGCCCCGGTAGACGGCACAAAACCCCCATCTGCTGGCGGCTCCCGCCCCACATCCCATGGGATCCGGTGGATCTCACTGAGATTCGCCGAGGGATCTTAGCTTTCTTTAACACGAATACCTCCCAAGAGCCGCCCCAACCCACATGATGGGACACCTTTATGGAGACTATTCAGGGAGTCATCTCTTCTATTGCCACTGCCTGATCTCGTGAAGCTCATCTAGTCGAAACAAAATTAGCCAAAGACATTAAGGCTCTTGAAAGCATAGATCATATGAAGCCCTCTGGACAACATAAGAAACGCCTTGCTATGCTACGGGGACAGCTAAGCCTTCACCGAACTAATAAACCAGAGCGGTCACTCATGATACTCAAACAGAAATTCTTCACTGAGGGAGACAAGGCGGAGGTCATGCTTGGGGCGCCGTCTCCATGTCCAAGCAACTAAAGCCCATATCTCCAAAATCAAAGAAGAAGACAACTACTGGGCCACGTCTGAGTGACACAGGGCAGGCATTTTGTCCTTTCTATCAGGATCACTATGCTGAAACTCCCAATGCGCCAGAGGAGATCGCCTCCTTCCTTAGCACATGTCCTTGGGAACCCATTAGCCTCCAATGCGCAAATACTTTTAGACAAATCAATGACCTTGGATGAGCTACACCGGGCAGCTACCGACTGGTAAACACCCTGGACCAGATGGCCTCCCTATCGGTCTCTATCGCACTTTTCTCCCCCAGTTCCAGGACGACATCCTCCATCTTTTTAACACCCACACTGAAATATCGGCCTTACCCCTACAATGTTGGAGGCGGAGGTTGTTCTCATCCCCAAGCCTGGGAAAGACCCCTAGCTCTGCACATAAATCCGACCTATTGACCTACTAAATACTGATGCTAAGATCTACATTAAGATACTGGCGAAACGCCTTGAACCCTACCTTCCTGGAATGATAAATCCGGATCAAGCCGGATTCATCCGACATAGTCAGGGGGCAGACAGTATCTGTCGCATTGCCCATCTCATTGAAGAAGGTTCAACGCCAAGATATTCTGTCTGGTGTCCCTGGACACAGAGAAAGCCTTTGACCGCATTGATTGGCACTTCTTATGCACGGTACTACTTAAAATAAGCCTAGATCAAGTTATGATCTGCAAATTAATGGCACCCTGTGTCTTTCCTACAATGCGAATCCATATCAATGGCCAACTAACACCCCCTATCTCTGCACCAGAAAGGGATGCCCGCTTTCCCCCCTCCCCTTTGCCTTGGTAGTAGAACCCCTAGCTATTGCAATACGCCAATCGACAGACATAACCGGCATCTCTTTTGGAGGCCATGAACACCAGGTGTCCTTATTTGTGGACGACCTCTTACTGTCATTAACCACCCCTGGTTCAACTTTACCGGTGCTAGCCTCTCTCCTCCACTCTTTTGAAAAAGCTTTGGGCTTCAAAATTAACATGACCAATCCTCACGAACTAAATCTAATCCTCCCAACCCCAGAGGCACTTCAGCTTCAATACCTTGTTCCTTTGCACTGGGCCAAATATTTGACCCGGTACTTGGGCCTTAATCTGACCCCGTCACTGTCCTCATGTACTCGGGCCAACAGGTCGACCTGCAAATGAGACGTCCGGTAAGACATACACCGCTGGAAAAAACTTCCAATCTCTTGGCTTGGTTGCCTTAACGCGGTCAAAAATTTCACTCTTACCAAAATTACTTTACTTGTTCAAAACCCTACCCAGGCTGATTCCTCAAGAAGAAATTCAGGGCCTCCAACAAGCTCTAAGCTCTTTTATATGGGGCAAAGGTAGCCCACGCTTCTCAAATAAACTGCTCATGTTGCACCGAGACCGTGGAGGTCTTTCAGTCGCTGACTTACTAGAATACTACTGGGCATCTCATTTTCGCTATATATCAGAATGACATGTTCACAGAAGTGAAAATCACTGGTTCCATATGGAACACGCAGTGCCCTGCAGGCCCTTATGGGGATCTGGCCTGGCTCCCCAGATCAGCGCGGCCCCTTACGGCATATATAGCCACCCCCACATAAACGGTACTCGACATCTGGGACAAAATTGCAGTCCCCGGAGGCCTCACATCATTTCCCTCCCCCAACACCCCTTTAGCTCGCAATCCCATGTTTCCACCATCTTGGTCTCCACTCATTTCTTTCCTGGAGAGAGGGCAAATGTTGCATAATTCAAGATCTCTTTGAGGGGGACACTTCCAAAACTTTTGAGCAATGCAAGAAATATTTCCACATCACAGAATCCCCTAGGCTACAATATTATCAACTTCGCCACTGGCTGTTCACCCCCAACTATACTCAGGGAGCAACCAGATTGCTCACCCTTTTCGAAGCCTTGGTCTGAGCCTTTGAGGGCCCCCGCTGCTTAATCTCCTGCACATACAAGGTACTACAACACTCATATCCCATTCAGTCTCACACATATCAGAAGCAGTGAAGGACAAACATAGGGAAGGAGGTGACACTAGAAAGCTGGGAACAATTATGGCGGGAAATTCCCAAAATCTACAGGAGCATTCCCCAATGTGAATCAGCCTACAAATTAATGATGTGCTGGTATTACTACTGCGCCTGTGCGGAAAATGCTCCCAACCCTTTCCCCTCTCTGCTTGAGATGCCTGACAGCGGTGGGCGACTTCATTCATATTTGGTGGACCTGTTTAAACCTGATAATGTTCTGGAAGGAGGTTCTAAGCCATATTAAGGATACTGTGGGCTTCCCCATACCAAGCTCTCCCATGGTGACACTACTGGGCATCAGACCATCTCGACTCGTCGTCATGATCCATTCTGCCTGGCTCCTCATTGCACAGATGCTAGGGGCAGCAAGACACACCATTGATCTTCAATGGAAGAAACCCTCCACACCTATCTCAGTATGGTTACTGCACCTTTGGCATGACATGGTAATGAAGCTATTGTGACTGCTTGCCTTACCCACATGGACGCCAAATTCACCCACACCTGCCAACCGCTTATCCACCATTTCTCTCAACTAGAAAGCTCTTGCTACGCTCCCCCTCGGCTACGGGCCCTCCAGCTTTTTGAGGACACTCTTTTGTCATACACTCAAGGGACTCCTCAATCGGACTCTTTAACTCACGGACCCGACAGGAGTCCTCTTCCCCCTAGACGCTATACATGACTTACTGGACTCCGCCCTGGACTCACTCCTTCCTTTCCTTCCCCTCCTTTGATATCTCCCCCCTTCCCCAGGGGTGGCTCTTCCATGTGGGCGTCGGAGCGTCGCCTCACTGCTTTCTCGCAGTGCGAAAAGCCGAAATGTAAAATGGTATAAATACCATTTTACGTTTCTGCTTCTCGCACTGCGAGAAAGCAGAAAGGTATGCCTGGTTGGGGGCGGGCGGGTCGGGGAGGGGTGGCTAGCCTAATGTTATGGGCGCTGACTGTTTGGTCAGCCCCGGGGCCGACCAAACCAGTCATAGCACTCTCTGTTTTCTCTATGCAGGCTGCTCAGCAGCCTGCATGGAGAAATCGGCCTCCCCATGGACGCCTGTATGGACGACGTCCTAGCCAATAACGCTGCCATTGCAGCGTTGTGATTGGCTTAGGGGAGGAGTGGGAGGCTGCCTGCTTCTACTTGCTGTGAGCACTGAGCAGGAGACGCGGCGCGGGAGTCCGGGACTGGAGGCGAAGGTACGTTTTTGTTAAAATTTCTTTTTTTTAATTAAGTTAACCCGTCCCCCCGCGCAATCCCCCGCCCTCCTATCCCTCACCCGTGAGTCATGCTGGCCGCGACTGCCCTTCCCGTTCTTTCTTATTGCCCCAAGTTATGTTGATTTGTCATCACCAAAGAAGCACTATTATTATTATTATTATATAAAATTTGTAACGCGCGCAGTTACCCAGGGGCATCCCGGCACTGAATCTGCTGCGGAAAATATGCTTTCACCACTGGTGTAATGTTGAGCTCTCCATTCAAATATGCCTTATGATGTATGATATCTACGCATTGCCTATGTCACAGCTATTGTATGAAGCCTAAAATGTACCTTATGATGTATGATATCTACACACAGCTATTGTATGAAGCTCTATAATCGCACAATGCTACTCCAGTGTTTTCTCGCTGATAATGATGAAGTCTGTTTTCTCTTAAAACTTTAATAAACAGATTTGAAAGAAAACAAGACATTAGGTTGCGGGGTCTCATGGCCATGTTCTTTCCACTTCTGTGTACTGGTGGACCCTACAGAGCTTCCCTGCAATGAAGTGGTGCCTTTTTTTTTTTTTTTTTACAAATAATATTATCTCAAGATTTTATCAGTTCTGCACGTTAACTTTTTGGGTGCTTTTATTTATTGTTAATTTATATGTAGCATATCACATCCCAGATAGCTATCTAGCTTGTTTGCGCTTAGCGTAGCTTCACAAATTTGCGGGCTGCTGACCAAGTTGGCACAGGCCCATTAATACCGCAGCGAAATAAGCTAAAAAGCGGATTTAGCAATGAAATGCCTAAAACTGCATTTTTTTAGAATACAGGGGCATATCACCAGACCTGCAAAGTATTTAAAGAGACACTACCAACAATTTTCAATGGGACTTTACAAATATATCTCAGCAGTGCTGCTGTACCTGTAATCAAACAAAACCAGTAATTCCCAGCATGATTGACATACTTTTATTAATCAGTGCAGCACTGGTCTACAGGGATGCTGTGCTTTTCAGCTCCTCAAAAGGATTCTACACCCACAGCACATTTTTGCAGATCTGCTATTTAATGGGACGTTGTTGATGTTTGTTAGCAGGAGATATTGCAATATCAAGGGACAAGTACTAATACTTCTCTGATGCTGACATTTCCCTGCAGGGCAATTATAGATCTAATGTGATATGGTCAGCTCTTCCCAGAAAGTGACAATGGAATTATATTACAACTTCTCAGGAGGGAATGCCATACTTTTAAGAGGAAAGTACTGACACTCCCATTAACAGACATATTTTTCTCAGCAGTTCAGCATTAATTCTATGAGCAGAAGATATCGCTCATGGTTGCAATGTCCCTACCCTGGGCACTCCCTGGATAGATAGCATACATTATTAAGAAATAGATACACTGTTTTTGGGTGTGTCCCTAAACTGAGCACATCTCCGATTTAATGAGGTGCTGCAGAGTTGAATGTATCTCTGTGCCAAAAATCAATTTTACACGAAATAATGCTGCAGAGTTGAGTCTGTCCCTACAGTGATGGCCTCTGCTGGATAAACAGGAGCTGCATAGTTAAGTCTGTCATGGACTTCTGTTGCTTTCCTGGAAAAAGAGGTTGAATCTGTGCTGCCAGCTGCCACTATATTTAATTCTTTGTGATGTAAAGAGGATATATAGCTAGATTTCCCTCTACCAGCAATAATATTGTAGTTTTATGTAGCTGTATTCAGGAAAGTAAAAGATATATGGTCCCTATGCCTCATTCAACACATGTTACAGCCAGGGTCTCCTTCAGGCATTAGAAGAGGAAAACAAGCATGAGAGGACGAAAACAAGAGTGTTGATGGAGTGCGATGGTGCGCTTTCATTTGTAGGTGCAACATGTTCACGAGTAGTCTGCATCTACATTTATTCCTTTGTTGTGTTAACATTTGGTAATTAGAATGTATTTGGTAATTAACATACGAGAGATGAAATGTTAGAATCATTACGTGCCCTGTAAAGAGATAAACGTGGCAGCTGTGTTTTGAATAATGTTATCGTTGCTTATTTATAATGTAATGCCTAGATTTAACGTGCACCAGATTAAAGTTGTACACGGATGTGGCAACTCGAGTTTAAATGGGTAGAAATCATAGACTGCTCACAATAATTTGTGCATTCGGTGTGTTTATGTAACATGATGATTTAGAAATGCTTAAGTAAAATGTTCATTTATATTTATTTGCGTAGGGCCTATGTGTTCCATTCTTATGTTGGTCGATTTCTGTAGGCCTGAAATGTATTCTCCCAGACGGCTCTCGCAGTGGAGTAAAAAGATGAATTTCATGTGCATGACGGATTTCTTCTGTTCTCACCTTTCTTCTGTTCTCACGTTTCTGATGCAGGTGGAGAAAGTCGTCTTTGTTAGTTAGAATAATGCCTTTTGTTTTTTTGAGTTAGGCTCGGAGAGTAGAAGATACATTTATGTAAGGAATGCTGATAATTGGAAGACGGTGTTCTTTCTCACTGAAGGAGGCCTGAGAATCAAGGTCACTGCGTCAGGAGCTGGGAGTATCGAAACTAACTGAAGAATCACCTATGAGGCGTGCCCAGCAGGATGGGGTGATCCAGATGCATCAGTGGACGTGTTTTGTGTTTTGCATTTTGAATTAGGGACAGTGCCCTGGGGGTTGAGTCAGGAGTGAAGTTGAGGAGATCGACGGAGAGCGAAGGTGCATTTTAGAACGAGCTCAGTAGCTTTGGCTACTTGACCCATACAACGTGAGTGCACTTTTTAGGAAGTCTTCATGTGCTGACACCTTTTTCTGATCTTGCCTGGGAAATGCTAAGTAGGGATGTCACGGTAGTAGTAGTGGAGGGATAGATTAATGATTTTCACTTACCAACCCCAAATGAAGACTGATCTCGACGTGGGGGCAATCATTACCTGTGTTTTGGTTCTGGAATTTGAAATTCCTTTTATGATCCAGCGTTTTCATCTTGCCCATAGGTTTGAATTTGTATTAGTTCCAATTTACTTCTACAATCTTGTCTTGAGGTGCCTGTATCTCCAATTATTTTTGGCTTTGTAATAAACCCACTGAATTGGAAGTCGGAGTCTGTGATTCTTCAGAGTCATGGTTTTTTATTGTTGTTAAGTTACCGTAATGAGTTATTTCTCTCCTCTACAATTCTCAGCAGGTAACAAATATTCATTGACCAAGGGTTTTGGAGTAAGTTGGTAGAGAGGAACCCAGTCATATTAGAGAGAAAGTAAGAGGGGAGAATGAGTGGCAAGCTAGAGACCGATAAGAACGGAAGAAGATAGATGAAGAGTTTGGGTAACAAATATGAAAAGTAGAAGAGAATATATACAGAAAGGGATAGTTAGAAAAATGATGATAGAGAGCGAGAAATATAAAGACTGAGGAAGAGATTAGCAAAGAGAAATGGAGAAAAGGAGAAACAAGCATTTGCAATGCAATAGGTCTCACATTTGTGAGAGTTTAAGCTATTGGCATTGTAAATAAAAATGCCTTTTATTTATCTGTTTTTATAATTAACACATACATTAAATGCATTGTCATTTACAATGTCAATAGCTCAAACTCTGGTAAATGTGAGACCTATTTTATTTCAAAGAAGCGGCCACCATTGTCCCGGGCGGCTTGGAAAGTGAAAGCAGACATGGCGCGCTGAATGTTGTGGGAAAGCATGTCATGCCTGCAGTAGGAGAAAATCATTAAAGAAAATAGTGCCTACAGACTAAATAATTGCAAAAAAGAACAGTTGATGGGCAGAATGCCGAACAATGTCATACATTCACCCCAGTACAGAGATCTGGGCCTAAATCCATCATTTTTTTGCTCACCATGCCATTCCAGTTTAGACCCAGCCATATGCAAATCAGTCTTGACCCTGTGCCCAATGGAAACAGTCCAGCCCGAACTGCCCAGCCAGGTCCTCCCTGAACTGGAAACGAGCATCCTAGGACCGGTTTTAGGCTTTCAGCCCTCATCAGCCAGGATAGCTTGAATCCAGTGGCATGGAGAGAACGGGACCCAGGTCTGGGCATACCTGTCCCATTCTGGGTGACAAATGCAAAAAGAAAAATTGATGGACAGAATGCAGAACAATGTCCTACATTCACCCCAGTACAGAGATCTGGGCCTAAATCCATCGTTTTTTGCTCACCGTGCCATTCCAGTTTGGACCCAGCCACATGCAAATCAGTCTTGACCCTCCGCCCAATGGGAACAGTCCAGCACAAACTGCCAAGCCAGGTCCTCCCTGGACTGGAAACAAGCATCCTAGGACCGGTTTTAGACTTTCAGCCCTCATCAGCCAGGATAGCTTGAATCCAGTGGCATGGAGAGAACGGGACCCACGTCTGGGCATACCCGTCCCACTCTGGGTGACAAATGCAAAAAGAACAATTGATGGACAGAATGCAGAACAATGTCATACATTCACCCCAGTACAGAGCTCTGGGCCTAAATCCATTGTTTTTTTCCTCACCATGCCATTCCAGTTTGGACCCATCCATATGCAAATCAGTCTTGACCCTCCGCCCAATGGGCACAGTCCAGCCCGAACTGCCAAGCCAGGTCCTCCCTGGACTGGAAACAAGAATCCGAGGACCGGTTTCGGGCTTTCAGCCCTCATCAGCCAGAATAGTTTGACTCCAGTGGCATGGAGAGCACGGCAACCATGTCTGGGCATACCCGTCCCACTCTGGGTGACAAATGCAAAAAGAAATATTGATGGACAGAATGCAGAACAATGTCATACATTCACCCCAGTACAGAGATCTGGGCCTAAATCCATCGTTTTTTTGCTTACCATGCCATTCCAGTTTGGACCCAGCCATATGCAAATCAGCCTTGCCCCTGTGCTCAACGGGGACAGTCCAGCCCAACCTGCCAAGCCAGGTCCTCCCTGGACTGGAAACAAGCATCCTAGCACCGGTTTCGGGCTTTCAGCCCTCATCAGTCAGGGTAACTTGAGTCCAGTGGAATGAGAGCACGGGACCCAGGTCTGGGCATACCCGTCCCATTCTGGGTGACAAATGCATAAAGAACAATTGATGGACAGAATGCAGAACAATGTCATACATTCACGCCAGTACAGAGATCTGGGCCTAAATCCATCATTTTTTTGCTCACCATGCCATTCCAGTTTGGACCCAGCCATTTGCAAATCAGTCTTGACCCTGCACCCAATGGGAACAGCCCAGCCCGAACTGCCAAGCCAGGTCCTCCCTGGACTGAAAACAAGCATCTTAGGACCGGTTTCTGGCTCTCAGCCCTCGTCAGCCAGGATAGCTTGACTCCAGTGGCATGGAGAGCACGGAACCCATATCTGGGCATACCCGTCCCACTCTGGGTGACACCCAGAATATTAATGCGAATACCTATTATGCGATTCCTTATTTGCGAATTCGCAAATAAGGAATCGCAAATCTGAGAGTCAGCAATTCAGGTGCAGAATGATGACATCACAACCAGGAAGTGTGACTGCCCATGCTGCACCTGATTGCCAGAAGCTGAGTGAGAGGCTGTGAGGAGAGCTGAGACACTTGTGCTCTGCAACTGAGAGAGGGAGAAATGGAGTCCCAGGCAGCAGAGAAGCAGCAGGAGGAAATATCAGAAAGAGGTAACAGAAATTCAGTGATAGGGAGCTGGAGGTCCTCATCCAGGAAACAGCCATCAGTCATGAGCTCCTATTTGGGAAAAAATCCCTACGTGTCCCAGAGGCACGCAAAAGGAAGATATGGACTGATATACAAGAGAAAGTCAATGCCATCGGCGTCACCCACCGCACTGTTGAAGTCCTCAGGAAAAGGTGATATGACATGCTGCAAAAATCCAAGGAGAAGGTGGTGGCAAGATTGGCCAAGGCAAAAAAGACAGGTGGTGGGCCGTCCACTGCAAGTGATTCGACACCCCTGGAGGAGTTGGTGGAGGGCACCCTTCAGCCCGAGAGTGTGAGTGGCGTGGCTGACCTGGACAGCTCCGAACCCCCAGACCCCAGACAAGGTAAGATGCATGCCATAACCCCCATGATACATCCCCAACCCACTCACACACTCAGGAAACCCCCAGAAACCAAACATGATTGCAACTCCAGCACATGTTAACAAGCACACCCAGCAATGCATTATGGGAGATGTAGTCACATGCACCAATACCTGGAGCAGTGAGACACAACAAGGTGGAATAGGGATGAGTCATCCAGGAAAGGCAAAAAACAGACAGATAGTACTCATGTAACTCAAAATTTGTCAACTGTATTGCATTACTAATGCGAGGCAGGACACAAAATTAATGTGTGCATTTACATTCACAGCACCACCTGAAACACAGGAATCCATTGCAGGAGGGGTGGACACATCCGAAATTGAGGGCGAGGCAGGGCAGGATGAGCATGGTGAAGTCAGACAAGAAATCCCTGTGCCTGTTGGTACCCTGAGCGAGGGGCAACAGGCCGTGCTCGCAGGAGGTGAAGTGACTTCAGGGACATGTGACAATGTGAAGCAACAAATTGTATCTTGACTGAGTGGATGATGGCCATCCTTGCACTGTGGCACGAACATGCGCAAACAATTGTAATAAAGTCAGGCTGTGTGACAGTTAAATGCCTGCACCAAAGGAAATAAATAACACAGTTTAGAACCAATCTGTAACATTGTGTCCTCATTACGCACCTAGAAATAGTTCTCTGTGATCTCATCTCCTCTCTGGTGCCCGGCAGCCATCCCGGCACCAACTGCTGTTCTGCGATGTGGAGCTGGTCCCTCCTCATCTTATGGCTCTGTATCTGTGAGCTCCACTGGGGTGCCTTTCTTGGTAGGGATCTTGTGTAGCATGGCACAGGCAACCACGATTTTGCTACATGTCTCGGGGCTGTACTGTAGCGCTCCTCCACTCTTATGGAGGCAGCGGAAACGGCTCTTAAGATTCCAAATGTTCTCTCAATGGTACATCGTGTGGCTCTGTGGGAGCTGTTGTACCTTCGCTCCCCTGCAGTGGCTAGATTCAGGTACGGAGTCAGGATGTAGTTACGTACAGCATACGCACTGTCACCTGCAGGGTGCAAGAATTATGTTACACACTGTCCAGGCATTCCTGGCCTTTACTGATTGTGTGTTTGGAAGCCATGCATTTACCTAGCAGGTGGCCCTCACCAAACGCGCCAGCTGTGAGTCGGCGGTTTATTCCACTGTGGCGAAAGATGAATGAGTCGTGTGTGCTGCCTGGGTATTTTGCAACTATGTCAGTGATGATGTGTTTGGCATTGCACACTACCTTTATGTTCAGGGAATGATAGGACTTGCGGTTCCTGAACACATTATCGCCCGATTAGCCTCATTGATTCTTTTCAAAAGGTCACTGCACGGATGGTCTTAGGTAGAGTTCAGGGTTGGATGGTTTCTGAGGGCATCTTGTCTCCCATGCAAGCAGGCTTCAGATCTGGTACCAGCACCATCGACCAGGTGTTTAGATTTTGTCTGATTTACTGGAAGGTGGTGCTGCTGGGCGGGGGAACAATCTTCGCCGCGTTCATCGACCTGAAAGCGGCCTTTGACATGGTGCCGAGGGCTAAACTGTGGCGTGTCTTGAGAGACTTAGGCTTGCCCATGGAACTACTTGACTTAATTGTTAAACTGCATGATGACAACTTTGCAAGGGTTCGGTGGGGAGGTCAAGGACAAGTGACGAACAGCTTTCCGGTAACACGCGGGGTGCGTCAGGGGTGTGTTTTGGCGCCTACACTATTCCTGTTATTTATTGACCAGGTAGTAAATTTTTTTAAGGCTTTCCCCACTGACGCTCCTTCCCTGGCTGGGACGAGGTTCCCCATGCTTATCTTCGCTGATGACACCCTGCTCCTCTCTAAGACCAGAAGTGGATTACAGCGGGCTCTGAACCGCTTTGAGGAGTTCTGTGTCATCAACGATCTGAAGGTAAACGTAGGTAAAACTAAGTTTATGGTTCTTACTAAGAAACTCTCGGTGCGGAGTTCGGTAAGCATGGGTGGGGTTAATTTGGAACAAGTTGAGCATATGACCTACCTAGGGGTGACTCTAGATTTTCGCTTGCGATGGAAGGAGCAGGTGGTCGAACAGCAGCTAAAACTGGCCCGCTTAACTGGTTGTCTTCTTAGGGAGCAAAAGAGATCCATCACCAAACGTGTGCACCCAGCGCTAAAAATTTATGACACAAAGATTAATGCCGCTATTTTATACGGTGCGGATCTCTGGGGGTACATGGATCTTTCTAGCCTGTTTAAAGCACAGTGTAAGTTCTTGCGGAGTTTAGTGGGGCTACCGCAATCCACTCCATCCATACCTCTTTGTTTGGATTTAGGATGTAACCCAATAAATGAGATGGCAAGGTTCAGATTGGTAGCCCTCTGGAGGCGGATTTGGACTTCTCCCGACCTTGTCCTTTTTGCTAATGAACTTGCTGAAGTTAGGTCTATTGAGGGTTCCGGGAGAATTCCATGGCTACGTACGGTAAAAACCATTTTGGTCGAAATGGGAATGGAACAGCTGTGGGTGTCTCCAGGAACCAATGTGTTTCCCACCAAACAAGAATTTAAAGCGCTGTATTGGGCCTCAGTTCGACAAACCTTAGTGATTGCCTCTAGCTCTACCAGTCTAACAGGAAGGTTCCTGATTAATAAGCTGGATCTCTCTCGCGAGAATTACTGGGATATTATTACCAGGCCTCTCGACAAGAAACTTTATCACCAGTTTCGGGTGGGATCCCTGCCTTTGAATTCATTCACAAAAAATTGGGCTTCTGGAGTAACCGAATTTTGTCAATGGTGCCCAGGCCATAAGGAGACTGAGGGTCATCTTTTATTTGCCTGTCCCATGTATCAAGACCCACGTAGAAAATGGATAAAACCTCTGTTCCACCGCCTTACCTGCAGTAGGTCTGCGGAGGCCATTCGGGTATTAAAGACGAATACCTCAGAGTTGTTTGTGGTGAGCATAGCGAAATTTCTTGGTTGGGTTTGGATTTTTAGAGCTAAAAAACAGGCAGAAATGATTTCTCCCCTGAATTGTATTTAAAACATTATTGTTCTGATCTAACGTTGGACATTGTATAGTGTATTAAGACTGTTTTAGTTACTGTTTTTATACTCTTAAAATTATTTAGACGGGCTGTCTTTGTATTATTAGGATGTTAATAAGGGTTTTTATGTACTGATCTTATTGTGTGTAAAAATATTCGTAACTTGGACAGTTTATTGTGTATGTAAAGTATGAGTAGATTGATAATTGGTCCAAACTGTCTGTGTTGATCTTGCTGTCTTTTATGATTTTATTATCGAAATAAAGACTTTAAAACCTGAACCTGAAACCTGATAGGACTTGCGGTTCCTGAACACATGCTCATTCTGTGAGGGTGGGGATAGTGCGACATGGGTCCCATTTATGCAGCCGATTACGTGGGGGAATTGGGCTATCTGGTAGAATTCCTGTTTGGTCTGATCTAGTGCCTGTTGTGTACTGGGGAATTGGATGTGGTGATGCAGCCTCTGTACCATTGCATCAAGGAAAGTGTGGAAGAAGCGCGACAGTGCACTCTGTGAGACCCCTCCTGCTGTGGCTATCACCCCCTGAAAACTCCCTGATGCCAGTAAGTGCAATGAGCAAATGACCTGTACATGGGTGGGAATAGTGTGTGCCCTGCGTGTGGGGTGTTCTAGTATGGGTTTGAGCTCCTCTATTAAGTCCAGGATGCTGTCTGCGTCCAGCCTGTAGTTCACATGGGTCTCCTCCTCTGTCTGGAACAGTGTAATGCGTGCTCTGAAGATCCTTTCCTGGCGTCTCCTTCTCTGTGCAGCAGCTCTGATTCGTAGCCTCCTGGCTATCACATACAGCCCAGCCATTGTGGAACACCCAGCAGCATTGTGGGCCAGTTTTTATGGGTTTCACCTGGTTACCACCTGCTCTGAGTTGGTGGTAATTACGATGAGCAAAATAGCGAATTTCGCAAATTCACAAATTGCGATTTTTTTTATCCATTTCATTTTGCGAATTTGCAAATTGCAAGAAGGTTATTTGGAATTGCAGAATTGGTAATCGTAAAATTTGCGATTCCCATATTTGCGCAACGGAGCGCAACGGATCCCCTTCTTACACTCTGTTTTGCAATTGCAAAGGCTGGTTTTTTGCGATTCGCAGTGTTTGCGGTCGCAAAACAGCTTCATACATATGGCCCATAGTGCTTATAGACTGAATAAGACATACCATGTAACAACAGAAGTAAAAGGACCAGTCCTCATGGGAGGTTACAAATGAAGACAAGGCGATACTAAAGAGGGACTAACAAGCCTATAAACGTATCAGAAGCCAGCATTTACAAAGGACAATGACACAAGGCAATTAAAAATATGGGTGGAAACAGGGCGGAGCACGCCTCACAGAGCAGCACATGCGCTACCCAGGCTAGACCTAAAAATGGCAGATCAAGCAAGACATGGATAGAGGAAGGGGAAGAGAGACTGATGAAAACGAAAACAGAAGGGTAGTTGCATAAGGGCAAGTGAAACAAAGGAGATAGTGATTAAGAGGGGGATAGAGACAAAAGAGCAAGAAAGAACATAAAGGAGCAAATGCGAGAGTGGAGAAAAAGTGATGGAAGTCTAAGTGGAATGTATAGCTTATAACGTATTGACAAATGCTACTCACCCAATGTGGTTTCAAATGCACAATTGACACTTACTTTACAGTAGGGCCATTAAGCGATAGCCTAACCCACCTCAAAAAGTCGTCTTTAAAGTTCTGTTAATGTCTGACCAACGTTAACTGCCCTACATTGCTTTCGACAAATTTACTGTAGCCCTCTACCCCTCCCCCATCTTTGTTAGTTGTTACTGTACACTTTTTTTAGGAAGTGTAATTATATGTTGCTGAAACGTACAGCATTGATGTTGAGAAGTTCTAGTTCTATTACGGGTGTTTGGATAAAATATCGGAATATGAATATCGTGCTACAGAAAGTAGGAATATCCTAATGCTTAACATATTGTGGACATCAGTTTCGAAGGTAAGAATGTTGTTTTTAATATCATTGTAAAATATATTGTTAACAATAATGTCATTGTAACTGATATCGTTTTTTAGATTTTGTATGGTATTTGTGTTATGTTTTAAATTTATGTTATGCTGTTTTTATTGAAAAAGTTTGGTTTTATATTTATAGTAAAAAGTTATTTTATGTCATTTTAATTTTACCAATCCTAGCCCCCGACCCCGGCACCCCCTTCCCTCCACTTACTTATGTGGCTGGTAGCTGTCCGAGGAAGATCTTTTTTCCCATAACTCCTCCAGCACAACCTATGAGGGGTACATGTCTGTGTCTGTGTGTGTGTGTGTGTGCGTCTGTGTGTTTTGAACTGAATTTGAAATCCTTGGAGTTCTGACTGGCTCTTTTGATCATATGTAATCAAACTATGCATCTGTTCCCATAGCCGTACATTGAAGTTCATTTTTGGACCTCCACTTCCTCCTGTAAAGCTGCATTTATTTAATTTTCGCTGATGGATCTGCTCGAACATGTTTCAAACACAGTTTGAAATTAAAGTTCCCCCAAAGTTCCTTGATGAATACGCTCGAAGCTAAATTGTTACCCTCTGAGCCCTTTGGTGGGAGGCAGTGCTATAAATGGAATATAGTGGTGCAGGTGGTGCAGATCAGAGCTTCCGAATCCCCTCTACTTTCACGGACGGAATGATTTCACAGTCACACACGCATACACACATCATACGCTGGTGGGGCACATTACACCAACATTCACCCTAAATCACACTATCCGTGCCCTGTAAAGGAGAAACACCTTTCACATATGCTCTATCTAATCTGCCTGTACTTTGAGGTCAATGCAACCAGCTAGTTGCTTGTGGATCTAGCAAAATAAATTTCAAAGAATACACAATAAAATCAATAAACATGACCAGAAATAATCACCCGAGACAGGAATTCAAACAGATTGTTCATTTATCTAAAATTTCAAGAAAAGCCAATTAAATGCAAATTTCATTTCTCTCATATTTACCTATTCTGTCTAAATGTCAGATCCTAAATCAGAACCGGTCCTCTGTAGAAGTATTAGAGTCTTCTGTCGTCATGTAGAGTCATCGTCCTCTCCGTCAGCATAGGGACCTCGCATCATCAGCTCGGGAAGAAGTGGCGCTAGACCTCTCTAGTCTACTATTATTTATACTAAAATTTACATTCTATAAAGTAACATTTCTTTATTCAGAACGGATGAATGGCGGAAATAATGTCATCTTGGTACTTTTTCGATATTCTACGGGTTGTTCTCACGCATAGATTGTCCCAAATAATGAATAGCAGAATTGAACGTCCATGACTAATTCGCTACTTTTACGGATGTCTCTACTAGGTGAATGTGTTTCAAAAATGGGTTCACATTAAGTTCGTATCAACTTTTCCGTCTTTCAGGGGCTTTTGGCAGATGTCCCAGACTTGTCATCATGCTTATGGCTTTTCAGTTCATCGGAGGTGCAAGGTCACAGGCAGAGCGAAGCCTTTCTGTAATTTCCAGCAACTCCAATGCAGGCTGCGGGTGGTGGCCATTTTATGGCAGGCCACAATGGACAACTGTAAGCAAAATAGACATAAAACAGAATTACTGCATAGAAATGATTATACAGTGTTATTCCCCTGCTAATACCCTTATGTACGTGTATTTATCTAGCCATTTGCGACATCAAAAGCCATTAATGCATATTAATTATAAGCGCAAAACACCATAACATCACATAAGCAACATCGTTTTCTGTCAGTTTGCTCACCAACTTAGTTCATTTGTTATTTAGCCATGCAATAGCATTCCCACGTGTAATTCTCTTGTTAATAAGGTTGATTAGACAACATTTGACAAACTTTTAATACTTAATAATTAATCAGTAGTACTTTTAGTTATAACATGCGAAAATGAAACAGGTATTCGGTTTTAAAGTAAAAACCCTGCTCCATCAATCCCCCCTTTGGTGATATATAATCATCACAAAAATCAAAACCCCCCAAAAAAAAATCAATTTAGTTTCCCCTTTTGGAAGAATTTGAAATATCTTCTTGTTCTTGTTTTTAGACCCTAGTTTCCATCTCATCTTCCTTTTTAGTTTCTATATACATGCTTTCTCTTAGCTCTTCTAGTTCTATTTCTTGTGGATCTCTTTCTGATTTCTTTTGTCTCTTTTTAACATTTTCTTTTGTGATTTTCTTTTTATTTCTTCTATATCTACAACACATACATCCTAATCTAAGGATCATTAATGCAACTATTACACAAGTTAATGGAGATAATATCTTACCAAATATGGTACTATCTATCTTAGCTACAAAGTTCTTAATAGCAATCATCTTGTTAGCCATTTTAGTCCAGATACTTTCAGCTTCCAGTGGTACTAATTCTTCATGCAAATCAGTAATATTTTTGATGTAAGCTTTTAGATCTTTACTTTCGTCAGGAATGTAAGTGCAACAATGTTGAACTTTCAACATTCCACAGACTCCACCCTCTTTTGCCAAAAGAATGTCAAGGGCAAGTTTATTTTGCATCGCCATAGCACGCAAAGCAACCATTTCTGTATTAACCAAAAGAAAGCCTCCAGCGGTGCTTGTTGACAAGCGATCTACCACTGTTGACAGCTTCCGAATGCCAAATGCATTCAAAGAAATTCCCACTGCTGGAATTAAAGCTCCAAAAATATCTCCTACAATTTCTGTCCATGTTTCTCTTCTTTAACGTGTTAATGTGTTAGAATGTTCATCATCATCTACTCTATCCATGTGAAAAATCTTTGGAAAGACCAGGCCAACATAACATGTACCAAACCAATGGTCAGGCAAACGGTAATAAGCCTTGTTCCCACAAATATAATACACTCCCGGAAAAACTGGATCTTCTCCTCCTCTAAATCCCCATCCGGTTGCAATAAAGTATGTATCATGGCACTCACTAGTCCTATGAAATAATAATCATATTGGGATCTCTTCCTGGTAATGCACAGTTTCCCTTTTTGTGGGGCATCTATAGCCATAGTTGGACTGGCTCCATTTTTCAACTCCTTTTCTTTCTCAATATCCCACATTCTGTCACTCATTTTATGCCCTTCTGCTTTCTTGTGCATGTTCAACCTTCTTCTCTCAACCATGTCTAGAAAATTCTTCTCTTCTCCTTTCAAACTGCAAGTTAAATTGTTTCTAAAAATATAGTCTAAGGTTCATTCTTTGGTTTCTAGAAAAATCTCACCTAAAGTGTTAGCATCCTTTGCAGGATTCAGTGCTTTATTCATAGGCAACTGCCCAAGAATATTATCTACATTAGACATATTGTAATCTAATTTTCCTAACTGATAAAATATACTAATCAACACACTACAGGAAATTCCATACGTAGCCGGAAGATGATGATAAGTCACTCCTTCTGAAACAGAGGCAGGTAATTGCATGCAGACGTAGCAATCCCTTACTTCCATTGTCTTTACGTACTCATACAACAATTTAGAAAAAACATTGCTAGAAAAATCGTTAATTGACCTATCCTTATGAATATGTACATTACTAGTTCTAGTTGGAACTACTTTTAATGGACTCTTCCCTATATTAGTCTTGTTCTCAGTATGACCTTCTAAAGTGTCTATAGTGACTCTAAATGAAATCAGTAGAGCAAGCACGCTCCAAAGCAGCATTAATAAACCTGTACAGCAGCAGCACATTTTGCACCATCTTTTCAGAAAGGTACATCTACTTTTATTCTCAGTGTTAGCCATTTTGTTAATTTGACCGTGTCTTTTGACTTAGCCTCTTCTACTCCTCTACTGAACTTTTAAGGGCAGCAAGTACCCACCAGATTATTAAACTCTACTAATTTTAGTACTACTTCTTCTTCTCTTCTCCAAGTGATTTTTTCCTTGGATTCACTCAATTTGGATTTTCATCACTTTTCACTGTCTCTTCATCATCATCAAACTGTATCAGATCCTGAACATCCGTCTCTTCTCCAATGTCGGACAAGATAACTCTCAGGATTCCTACAGCTTCTTCTTCAGCAACCTCCTTCAGTAAAGCCTCCTCTGGACTTCCTTGGCTGTCCGCCTCTTCTCCTTCTTCAGGCAGTGCCACATACGTCCATTCCGGTGACTTGTACCTCTGGTTTGGTTTTCTTACTCTTTTAGTTCTCTCAGGTATCTTTGCTTCTTCTTCCTTGGTAGGATTCTGACTTGACACTTCGTTCACTTGTTCAGCTTTCGAAGAGTTAACTCGTGTCAGTCTGTACCTTAGTCTCTTTATCTTATTTGGCCAAAGATCTCCTTTAGCATTTCTCTTTTGCTTTCCTTCTTTATTGTTTCTTTCTCCAAGCCAAGTTCTCTTTCTCAGAACTCGTCCTCCATGTATCTCATTGTCACTTTCATCAGACTCTGTTTCAGTTGCTACTGGTTCGTTAACAGCTTTCTTTTCTTCAACAACTTCTTTTTCTCCAACAGTCTCTTTTTCCACCACTTGAGATTTCCCTACTTCTGTCCCTCCTCGGGTCTCCGACACGCAATCTTCTTGCTGTCTACTTGTCCCTTCACCTAGCTTGTTGTTGATGTTCCCTACACCTCCTCGGGGTTTTTCCACAATCTGTCCCTCTCTGTCTTTAACCCACAAACAAGGAGGTAGGGGGACGGCCAACTTTTAATCAGCAAGTGCTAAGTTGATTTATGGGAGCACACACACTCTGTGAAAACTGCCCTCACCCACAACAAGTTGTGGCATGCTTCATCATTGGGCTGCTACTGACGCCTCTGCGCAAACCAACGCTAGAGGCGGAGCAATAGGGAGGGGTAAACAATACAACAGTGATACAAACAAACAAAAAAGGCAGGATCCTTTAGTGCAGAAATAATGAATGTTAAAACTGGTCCAGGGATATCTCTATAACAATTTTATTCCTGGATTCCCTAGTCAGATTAAAAAGGTATATATAAAGAGATATATATACACCAAATGGATAGTGGTGGAATGAGTTGATTTAGGTGCTCACCACCCCTCCATTCTGCATAGCGGTCAACATGTTTCTGCCGGTTCAAGATCAAATTTCCGGCATTCCTCAGGACAAGTAGATCCCTATGCCTTTTTACAACCCCTCATACTACCCACAATCGTGGGTTTATACTCCACCTGTAAGTTTGGAGTCTTAGATGTCACTTACTCTTCCCCAATAGGAACTAAAAGGTAAAATACACACCAATGACTTTCATTAACACAGAAACAATATTATAAAATGTGTGCCCGTAGACCAACTATAGCAAATGCCAACTTCCCAATCGGTGTGACCAAAACTTTATAACATATATGGTGCAAATTCCACCTAAATCAATCAAATGGGCAAACATTGGCCCTCGTAATGGTATCTCCTTAAGCTCACATTTTGTGCTTAATATCCATTCATAATTATACTCCACATACAAAAAAGGAAGAAACGTGCTGCAACAAGTGAGAAAAACCATTCCAAAAATGCCAATGTGCTGTTAAAAGAGATCTAGGTATTACTCCCCCTCTTTTAATCAAGGATGTCCATATTAAATCACAGGAGGGCATGTGATGTTCCACCTGTCCCGCTTCTTACCAGAGTTTATCAAGTAAATTGCTCGAACAGGCACTGGAGTAGAGAGCGACCCTCTGTAGTCACACACTGTAGGAGGGAGATCAAAGAAATGTACATAATCCTTCCATTTGTATTTTACTATGAAAAATACCTGTGGTCATTATTTCCCATAGTGTCCCGACAAGACGTTAGTGTCAAGACCTTGCCAATACATAATGTCAAGCTGGTATCAAAGAAACGCTTTGACACACCCTATGAACTCACAGGGCTCTGGGGACCATAGTTACTAGTATCACCAGGCGCGTATATCTGCCCCCCTGTTGGTCAAGAAAGACGCGTGTACCCCGCACCCTGATAGGCGAGCCGGGCTTCCCCTTCTGCCAAATGCCTTCTAGTGTAAGGTTACACTCTCGAGTGTTGGAGTAATGTACTCGAGTGAATGTAATCCAAAATGTTGCTACCGTTAGCCCCTGGTTGCGTCCCCCTTACTTCGTCAAGAGTGGTGCGCCTCCCACGTATTCCGTCTCTCCTGGTGCCGTGTAGTTCACCATCTTTACTGTTAGACCTGGCACCTTGGCGTGAGTCTCCCTTCCTCTTTTTGTCGCTGTGCCTCATGTGTTTTTATGGTGTTGGCCGCTCAGCGTGCTGTGCCACTGCCAACCAGTGTCGCGGTGCGAGTGCTCCCTTGTAAATTATATATGTTGGTTGGATTCCATGATTGGATTGTTTGATTTACTGTCAGACCCCAGTAAAGTGTGCCAGGAGCGCCAGGGCATGTAAAGGCAAACACCGCTGGTGGGCTTGCAGCACTGGTTGTGCCACCCACAGAAGCGGCCGGTAAAATATGTCTAAGGTCTGCCATCGCAGAACCTGCGTGCAGTCTGGTACTGACATGCTGACTGGCGAGTGCCCACACTTGCCGGTCCCTGAAACCTTCCCTTAGCCGCATGTTAGTCACCCCTCTGGTAGGCCCACGGGCAGGGTGCGTTGTGAGCCTAAGGTAGGACAAGCCTGGATGCGTGGCATGTCCTGGTAGTGAATGACCGCCATTTTGTTGTTCACTACTGCAAGGCTACCCTGTTCTCATAGGCCAGTATGGGCGGCCTGGATTGTTACACCCTACGATCCTAACCGACCCAGGGAACATGGTAGAAGATCGAGTTTAGTATGCCTGAACTCGGAATAATAAGGTACATCTTTTCGCAAGGTTTATTTTAATATTCCGGGTTTGCAAATGTCGCTTTTAGAAAGTTGGCCTTTGCTTGCCTAAGCATTTCAGCCGCCTCTGCGTGATGTGTATCTGATGTCTGGCTGGTGTGAGTGACAGGGCTGGGGGAACCCAGATGGGCAGGGCTAGGTGGCCTGGGGGTGAATAGGACGATCAACCGGTAGATGGGTGGGAGAAGTGCTCCTAGGCTCTGAATAGGACAGTGCTCTGCTACCTCAATGCCGGCTCCGCCCCCTGTGGAGCGTCTGAGGACTCTGCCCTGCACTCTGAAAGAAGAAGCCTGCATCGCGTAAACAAAGTGCTCAGAAACCGGACTGAACTAGGCAAGGGCCCCCCTGGCCTGGGAGAAGAAAAGATTTGCTGTATAAATGTAGGAGCCCTGCTCCTGAGAAACTAGATCCGCTTTTGACCAAGAAGAATCTCTGCCTGAGGAGGAGGCACCGGGAAAGCTGTAGGAGGAAGACTGTCCCTATCCTGGGGAATTGGCCTTCAGTGGTGACCTTGCTGCCAAAGGGGAGAAGAGAAACTGTTGCTGAAGACTTTGCTTTATTTTTACTTTCAAGACTTGTGCTTTTCCAAAACGATCTCCAAGGGCTTAGAACTGAGCTTGCCCCCTGAACTGAGCCCCAGGACCATTGGGCTCTACCTGATCTTCACTCGCCTGCTGCTGGACTGTGGTGTCCTTTCCCTCGCCGGAGCTGTGACCCTCGTGCCGCAGTCCCTCCCTGAGCCGTGACCAGGACTGCTTAGCCGCACCCGCCTTGGGACGAGCCTCGCTCGATCGGAGCCGCTCCCCCTACGCTGTGCTGGGTTGCCCCTGTCACCTCGCTCGCCGGAGGCTCGCTGCGCACCTTCACCCTCCCGCCGGAATCGGCGTTGTGAGCATCTCCAAGCCTCGGACGGCCCGGACGTATCTGTGTGCCCGGCTGCCCCGCTTTGTTCACCCGCCACCTGCAACACCCCGCTCTGGTCGTGAGCCTGAAGATCAGACACCCATCGTGAAGTGTGGGAGCCCCGGACGCCGCCTCGCTCTTCGGTCGAAGGGCCGCTGAAATCCCGCACCCACCTTCGCGTCAAGAAACAAGGTACCGTACTTACGAACTCGACCGCGAGCTCGCATCGGATCCAGGGTCCGCAACGTTCTGATTTCCCTGTCATCTGCCGTGTGCTTCCCGGTCGCCGCTTCAGCACGGAGTGCGCTGAGGCCTACAGTCACCTTGTGCCCGCCTAAAGAACTTTCCGTAACAAAGAGAACTTTACCGTATTCCTAAGAATTGTGGCCCCATCAGTTCAACGTTACTGGGCCTTGTATTTGACGCTGCTGAAACTACATAAAAGCTTATTTTTATATACTACCTGATTGGTGTCCGTTTGTGGTGCATGCAAGGGGTTTACTGTATGTGTAATTGCATTTGCTTAACCGTGTACGCCTGAGACTTAGCCTAGACTGCTCGCGCCACGCACCTAGAGGGTGAGCAGGGGTTATTCTGGGGAGTCATCCTTCGCCCTGACAAGAAGTAAAGGGTCCCTGCTTGTTGTGGGTTCACACCTGCGCCAACCAGAGCCCCCTCATTTCTAACATTTACCATGCCCTTCCCCTTTTCTCTTCCGTTCTCATGTCATGTGATGCGAACGTGCGTGTGTCGTTGCTCGCATCACGTCACCCCGGTCGGAGGGCGTCTATGAAGCTAGACCGCTAAACGATCTATATCGCCATGGTTTAGCGTCTATTGTCTACGTATTAAAATATCCCGTTTTGGATATTTATATATCGCATGATTCGTGCATCAGACCAAGCAAACATTATAACGGGGAATTACATTAATCATAGTATGTTTCATCCCAGGTACAACATATATACCCTAGGGGTATTCTCTCCCCTATTTTAAAAAAAGGGGGTGTTTTTGCATTGGTAATTCGCTCATACTAACGTTGCTAGTCTAGAAAGGAGGAACAAAGATTAAAATCTCCAGGCCATTTTCATTAGAATCTTGTTACCTCAAGATTTTTGGCCCCACAGCTCCCCTAGTCTAAAGGATATAATATCCAATCCTGGGTCATCTTCTACCCAGGGCTGACCACGGTATATCGTCATTGAGTCCAAATACATGACTCTTTGTACGATATACCCATTTCTGCTCACGCAAGAAAAGAAACTGTGAGGGGTCCCTCATTGATGGTTTCACATTGGGTTTATCCAGCACAGTCCAATATATGTCCTGTATTGTGTGCCCTTTTTCAGCAAAATGTAGCGTAAGGCATGTATTGGTTCTGGAGCACCTGATGTTACTTCTATGCTCCATAATCCTCACCTTGACCTTTCTACAGGTCATTCCTATGTAAATCAGATTACAAGGACACTTGATCATGTAGATTACGTTCGACGAGTTACAGTTGGTATGTACTCGCTGCTGCCAAGGGTATTCTAAACCAACGTCAACCTCTTTTGTATTCATAGTCAGGGAGCAAACGTCACATGACCCACATCGTGTGTGCCCAGTGACTGGTGTCAGAAATCCATCACCCCGGGGAGCCCCCCGGGTGCTGTTCAGTGGACGAGAGTGGACCAACTGATCCTTAATATTTTGCCCCCTCCTGAAAGCAAAGAGGGGTTTCTCAAGTCGAAGGCCACTGGAATTTAAAATGCGCCAGTGTTTTAGAATGATACGTTTGATGGCCGTGGAAGCAGTGTTAAAGGTGGTTACACACACTATCTTATCACTTGTTGGTTTAACCACTTTATTTAGCAATGTCTCTCTGGGGCAATTCCATGCACGCTTCCGGGCTCGCCTGATAATATGCTTAGGATAACCTCTTACATCCAATTTCTCTGCTAAACGTACTGCCTCTGCCTTAAATTCATCCGGTTCAGAACAATTCCTGCGAAGTCGCAGGAACTGACCCACCGGCAGATTTTCCCGCAGGGCTCTGGGATGAAAACTTCCAAAATGTAAGAGTCCATTCTTGTCCGTGATTTTGTGATGGACTTTTGTTGATAATCTCCCCTCCATTGGTAAGATGACCAAATCCAAAAAGGGGAGACTGTCCTTAGTAACAGTGATGGCAAAGTGTAAGAATTGGTTTTGTGCATTCAGCCATTGCAAGAACTCCTTTATAGATGCCTCATTCCCCCTCCAAATGAGGAGGACATCGTCTATAAATCGTTTCCAGACACGTATGTTAGCAGTCCATGGGTTCCCTGAGTTGAAGATGTATTTTTGCTCAAAACTCGCTACATATAGACCCGCTAGACTCGGTGCGAAAGCACTACCCATCGAAGTGCCATGGGTTTGTAAATACAGCACTCCGTTAAACTCAAAAAAGTTTCAAGTAAGGGCTAACTCAGCCAGATGTAAAATAAAAGGTCTAGGGGTCTGATACTGCCAATCCAAATCAAATAGCAGTTCCTCAATCATACTGAGAGTTTCTTGTTGGGGAATATTGGTGCATAAGGATTCTATGTCCAATCCCACCAAAAATTCCTCCTCAGGGTCAAAGGCCAGATCAGTAAGGAGATTAAGTACTTCAGTGGTGTCTTTTAGGTATGCCCTGCTACTCTGAACCAAAGGTTTGAAGAAAAAATCACAGAATTGTGACAAGGGCTGTCTTTGTCTGTCCCTTTTTCTTCAATATTTATCTCAGGTGGAACATGTCCAATTCCTTCATGTGACTCAGGTGTCTCTTCTGTTGGAATGTTCTTTTCTTTTCTTTCCTTCTTTTTGTGTTGGTCACTGTTAATTGGAACCTCAGGCAATTCTTCTGAATCTGAGCTCGCTTCTGCAGTTTGCACTGTTCTCTTCAGAACCTCTTCAGGTGGGATGAAAGCTTCTCTTGACTCACTTTCCCCACTTTCAGGATTCTTTTTCCTTCTTACTGCCTCACTGTCTGCATCATCACTGGAATCTGATTCTTCAAAGTATTCTTTTCCAGTACCATCTCTTGGATTTGGAACTCTCAGTGTGTGGCTTGCATGTATCCAATTTTTCACACCAGCGCACTTCACAGCAGTCGTTGTGGTCAAGATGACTTGTCTTGGCCTTCCCCACCTTGGAACCAGGCAATTCCTTCTTCTGTGGACTTTTATCCTTACCCAGTCCCCTGGGCTCAGATCATGTGCTGGTTTCTTTTCAAGTGTGGTGGCGTCTTCTCCAACCTGGTGAAACAAAGAATGAACTGCGTCAGCCAGGCCTTTGCAGTAATCCAAAATCATGTCATCAGTTATTGTCATCAGCTTGTTCACTGGTACATATGCATGCCTCATAGTACGTCCCATGATAATTTCATGTGGACTCAAACCTGTTGTTCTGTCTGGAGTAGACCTAATGGTCATCAGGACTAGAGGCAAGACATCGGGCCATTTAATTCCTGTGGCTAAGCACATTTTGCCAATTCTGTTTTTGATAGTACCGCTCATCTGCTCAACAACCCCATAAGCCTCTGGTCGGTAGGCACAATGCAACTTCTGCTGTACACTCAATGCTTCACAAATTAGACCCATAATTTCATTATAAAAATGTCCTCCTCTGTCTGATTCAATGGTTACTGGGAACCCGTACCTTGGGATGAACTCTCTGAACAGTAATTTGGCCACTGTTATCCCATCATTTCTTCTTGTTGGGTACGCCTCCACCCACCTTGAGAACAAACAGACCACCACCAGGACATACCTCAACCTGTTGACTGGGGGCATTTCAATGAAGTCTATCTGCATTCTTGTGAAGGGTCCTCTCTCCCTGCCTATTGTTCCTAGGCTCACCACTGTTTTCTTTCCAGGATTGAATTGCTGACATATCAGACATCTCTGGCAGAGACTTTCTGCTATCAGTCTGAACTTTGGACTGTACCAAGTTTGCTTAAAGGCTCTTATCATAGCATCCCTCCCCAAGTGTCCTTGGCCATGATACATCCTTGCCATTGTTGACAACATGCTGTTTGGCATGACTGGTCTTCCATCCCTATAGACCCACACATGATCTTTTTCTCTAGGTGCACAACCTGCCTTCACCCAATCCCTCATTTCATCATCTTCTGCCTCATCCTGCAGCTGTTTTACTTCCTCCCAACGCCCCACTTCATTAGTAAACATTAATGAACAAGAAGACATTTCCCGTTCTTTGCTCCTGTTAATTGAGTGATTGTTCCTTGCACAATATTGTGCTATGTCATTGGCAAACTTGTTACCAACTGTTACAAAATCGTCACCATGACCATGAGCAGCACATTTTACAACTGCTAGTTCTTTAGGCAGCTGTATCGCCTCTAGCAGTTTTCCAACCACTTCAGCATTCTTTATGGGGGTTCCACTTGAGGTCAGGAAACCTCTTTGTAGCCATAGCTGGCCAAAATCATGGATGACCCCGAAGCCATACTGGCTGTCAGTCATCACAGTCACTCTCACACCTCTCCCAATCTTGCATGCTTTTGTCAGTGCCACAAATTCTGCCACCTGAGCGGATTTAACTCCTTTCAAGGGTGATGCTTCCACAACTTCCGAGACTTTGCACACAGCATATGCAGCACCCAACACTCCTTCATCTGTTCTCAGACAAGATCCATCCACAAACAACACATGATCACTTTCAGGCAGTGGCAGATCTCTTATGTCTGGCCTTGGTTTTGTGCAGTAATCAAGTACATCCAGGCAGTCATGATCAACATCATTTCTCACTCCCACACATTCAGCATCAGGCAACAGTGTCGCTGGATTCACATTCACACATCTTTCCAGACTTACATTGGTTGCACCAAGAATGACTTTCTCATATTTAGTCAGCCGACTATGAGACATGAACTGTGTCCGGCTCCTTGTTAAAAGGATTGCCACATCATGAGGTACGAATACCCGTACAGGGTATCCCATTATTATTCCTTCACTTTGTTCCAGACTTTTGCAGGTAGCAGCTCCTGCTTTTAGGCAACCTGGCAAACCCACAGCTACTGGGTCAAGAGTTGCTGAGAAATAGGCAATTGGCCTTCTCAGACGTCCGTGTTTCTGGATTAACACTGAAAGTGCACATCCATTTCTCTCACTACAGTACAGCTCAAATTCCTTTTCATAATCAGGCATCCCTGGGGCAGGAGCTTCACAAAGTCTGTCTTTCAGCTCTCTGAATGCAGCCATTTCTTCTGGGTTTAGTTCTAATGGGTCTTTCACCTCACTTTTGGTCAATTTAATCAATGGTTTGGCAATCAGGGAAAAATTACTTATCCACTGACGACAGTTACCCACCATTCCCAGGAACATTCTCACCTCTCTTTGTGTCATTAGGGCTCTCATTCCCCTAATGATTTTGATTCTGTCAATAGTCACTTTTCTCAGGCCTTTCTCAATATTGTGTCCCAGATACTGGACTTCTTTCTTACAGAACTGCAATTTGGCTGGAGATACCTTTAATCCTCCATCTGCCAAGTGATTCAGCAATGCAATGGTATCTACTTCACAAGCTTCACGTGTTTTTGATGCCACAAGTAGGTCATCAATATATTGGACCAAGACTGAATTTTCAGGCATTGTCAGACTTTCCAGAGATTTCTTTAGCAATTGATTAAATATTGAGGGGCTCTCTGTATACCCCTGTGGAATTCGGCACCATGCCAAAATCCGCTCTCCAAATCTAAAAGAAAATATCGGCTGGCTGTCATGATGCAATGGGATTGAAAAGAAAGCATGACACAAATCAATTACCGTGTACCATTCTGCATCATGAGGAATCTGATACAAAATCACTGATGGATTTGGCACAATCGGACAACATGGCACAACAATCTTGTTAATCTTTCTCAAATCTTGTACTATTCTGAACTTTCCATTAGGTTTCTTCAGTCCCATTATCGGTGAATTACATGGGCTGCTCAATATTTCTCTTAACACCCCTTGCTGGATCATCTTCTCAATTAAGGGTGTTATTCCTTCAATTATTTCAGGTGTCAATCGGTATTGCGGTATGTTTGGGTAAACCACTCCCTCTTTTACAGTAATCTTTACTGGATCTACATTTCTCATCAGGCCCACATCTTCTCCAGTAAAATCCCAAACTGTTGCTTTCACTGTCTGTTTCAACTCTGGGGGTAATGCATCAGGATTAAATATTGCATATGTTCCCAAAGCCTCACATTCTCTGTTATCCATGGTCATTCTGTATAGCACATCCTCATCAGGTGTCTCAAAGGTTATACCATCTGGAGTACAGAAAATAGTGCAATTCATCTTGCACAGCAGATCCCTGCCTAACAGGTTCACTGGACTGGTGTCACACACCACGAATCGGTGCATGTCTGAAAATTTCCCTATTCTAACCCTTACTGGTTCAGTAAGTAGTGTCTTGATCTGTGTATTGGATACACCAACCACTTGGATCGTTTCATCCGAGAGAGGAAGATTCTTTATATCAGCTGACCTGACAGTTGATCTCGTGGCCCCAGTATCAACTAGGAAAGTGATACCCTCACCATTAATTTTCCCATCTACAAAAGGTCCTGCCTGGTCTATTTCTAGAGTTGCGCCAAGTACGCACTCCTCCTCCTCTCTTCGGCACCGTCAGAAGTCTCCCTCAGAGTCACTTCCCTCATTTTTCAGCCAGTACTGAGATACAGCGCTTGCGCGTTTTGGTTTGATTACCTGCTCTTCATCGTAGAACCCCGATTCTTGGCTGTACTTCTGGGATCCTTTTCTCTGTGGCAAGGGTGGTTTTGGCACCTGATTCTGCTGCTTATCAGCCTTCTGCTGTTGCCGATGCTGACCACACCCCTCACTCTGCACCTGCGAATTCAATGATGAATTATCATCGTTAATGGACGGTGGATTCTTACACTCGGATTTCCAGTGCCCCAATTTTCCACAGTTGTGGCATGGGAACTTTTTCTTGGCTTCCTCGATATTTCCCTTTCCTTTTCCTGGACCAAACCTGGGCTTATTTCCTGGGTTATTGGCCTGTTCAACCAGCTGAGCTTCCTGTCTCTCTGCAACTTTCACCTGTGCCCACATTGCCTTTTCTTTCAGCTTTCTTTGCTTTGCCTCAATCTCATCACTGAAGTATTTTGCATGTCTCAAAATCTCATCAATCTTCTTACTCTGCCAATCCACGGTATGCTGCCGTATCATTTCACTGATTTCAGGCCGCAAACCGTACACAAATCTATACACAAAATGACTCAGATCCTTGTCACCCAGATGTTCATCTCCACTGAACTGCTTAAAAGCTAGTATCAGTCTTTCATAGTAAGCATGGACTGATTCTTTCAATTCCTGATGTGTTCGGTCTATTTTAACCCAGTCTGTCTCCTTGGGGGGTACTTTATTTTTCAAGAAGGCCATAACCTGCTCGTACTTTTTCATTACCTTCGGGTCTGGGGCTCCTGTTTTTTGATCTCTCGGGTATTCCTTAGTGGGCCAGTCTATGACTATTTTACATTCTGCCCACAGGTCTGCTGGTACAATTAGATCAAACAGACTATTCAGGTCAATCCACAGTACTTTTGACAGCTTTACAAATCTGTCGACTTGTCTGTACCACTCAACAGGCTTTTCCCTTAGTCGAGGGAAATCATTCGTAAATGATAAAATATCCTGTCTGGTCCATGGGACATGTACGTACCCACCTCCTGGAATCTCTCTCATGGGGTAAGCTGTCACTGCCTTCTCTTTTTCTGTCAGGGGAAATGCCGAGTAGGTTCTATCTACCCCATCCTCTCGCTTTCGATACCATCTGTCTTTCCATCTTTCTACATCTCCCCATTTCTTCAACAAGGCAATCATTTCTTTAATCTGTCCTGTTCGGCCTGCATTGTTCAGATTCTCAATATCCTTGTCTGAAAAATCCACTTGGTATGTTTTCTGTAAAGCTTTCACCTTATCCATGTCAATTCCCACTTCACTGGCTATTCCTTTCAACCTGTCGTGTATGTTCTTTGCTCTCCATGTGATGCTTTTACATAAGAAGAGGATCTCCCCTTCCTGATAATTCTTCAGTGTTTCTGTAGGTATGGTTCCTACTATCAATTCTTCCATTTCCATACGTAGCCTAGCTACATCCATTCCCTGTGACTCTTTCTCCTTTTTCTGTAATGTTTTCAGCCAATCATTCAAATCTTCAGCAGTTATCACAGATTTTTCCGCACCCCCTGGTTCTGTCACCCTTTGCGGTTCCAAAATTGATCCTCTGTTCCCTTCCATACATCCAGAATTCAAACTTGAGTTAGTCTGCACACTCATTTCCCCTCCACATACGGTATGTCTCCACTGATTATCTCCTGTTCTCCACTGTGTTTCTCCCGCTCTCATTTCTGCCTGCTCCGGAGGTACAATCAACCTATTCCCCACATATGGCACCGTCAAACCATTTTCACCCGTCCTCTGCTTGTCAAAAATCGGCATAACCGGGCCTATTGTCACAGGCACTGTAACAGCCTCAAGATTCTTAGTCAGCTCCCTGATTTTCTCTGTTAGTTCAGATGTAGTTCTTGCTAGTTCTCTGGTCTTTTCATTTTCAAGTTCATTCTCTCTTTCTATCTCTCTTTCTCTCTCTCTCTCTCTCTCTCTCTCTCTCTCTCTCTCTCTCTCTTTCTCTCTTTCTCTCTCTCTCTCTATCTCTATCTCTCTCTCTATCTCTCTCTCTCTCTCTATCTCTCTCTCTGCCTCTCTCTCTTTCGCTATCTCTCTCTCTCTCTCTCTCTCTCTTTCCACCAGAGAACATCCGCTTTTCAACTCAGGGGCTGTGGCCTCTGTCTTTATAATCCGCAGGGTGTTTCTCATTGGGGTAACTGCCGTTCCTACCTCCGGTTCTCTTCTATACGGGGGTGGTCTTTTGTAGAGCATGTCCTCTAGGACATCATCATCAGACTCATTTGCCCCATATCTTCTGGTCTCTACATTATGTTCTTTTTCTGTACACTTTCTCCCTCCTGATTCTTCTGCCGTTCTTACAGGATATAATCCCTCGGTCATACTGGCATCTCGCCACCTTCTCATTCTGTCATGATGGGTTTCGCGATCATACTTTTGCCCAAACATGTATCTGCTTTTCTCGTTCATGCATTTCACCTTCCCATTCCGTTAATGCCTCAAACTGCGTCGGCCTAGGCCGAGGCTCGAGATTCATCATCTGCTCTCGTAAATTCCTCAGTATGGCCAGATTAAATGAACCATGTTCTGGGAACGCTAACACTCCGTCATCTTTAGTATATTTTACCCAGTTATCTAACCAAATACAGGTATGATACCCATACTTCGCAACCATGAAGGATGCCGGGGTTCTTATCGGGGGCAATAACTGTCCTTCCCTTGTCACTATGTCTTTATCCTTGTCAAACCAGGTTTTAACCTTACTTAGCAAGGATTTTTTCTTCTTTTCCTCAGCATGGTAATACATCTTTCTTATTTTCCACTAGCTGTTTACTCTTACTACAGCTGTACGATCTTTTGTCCAATTGCAGCGCGACTCACACCAACGCACCAATCCTGGAGCGTCTACGTCACTTACTCAGTCCGCGAATCCCAGCGCGACTCACACTAACGCACCAATCCTGGAGCGTCTACGTCACCCTGTGTGTCTCCCAATCCTAGCGCGGCGTACACTAGCACACCAACCTCTGCGCTTCCACCGTTCTAACTCACTGTCCAATCACAGCGCGGTCTTCCTGACGTCAGCAGTCGCTGCAGTCGCTTCTGCTCCTGTCTCCTGTCTCTTCCGACTACCCTTCCTTTACAAGACTACTTGGTAGACTTTGTTTCAACTTCTACGAGTCTGTTAGTTACAACATACAAACATCTCCATTGTCTGCTTCGCTAGCCACAGAACAGCAAAAGACCTTTCCCGCGAGAATTCTGCCTTTCCCGAGAACAGCGCTTACCTCTGCCCTACTACAGAATCGTTACTTCCGTTGATAAAGTAGCACATCCCTCTACTTTACCCTTCTAACAAGCATCAATTAACTGTTTCCCTCCGGAATGCTCCTAAGAGTTTCACAATTAACCAGAATGCCTTCTCATTCACGCACTTACACACCAGAAAATGTAGTACATTCACACAGAATTCTGTCTTTCCCGAGAACAGCGAACAGTCTGTCCTACTACAAAATTATATCATACGTTAACAAAGCAGCACTTACCTCTGCCTTGTCCTTCTAACAAGCTCCGAGAATACCTATTACTTCTCCAGCGGTAAGCTTTAACGGAATACCTTACGGATCCCTGGGACTTAAGACCAGAGTTTCACAGATAACCTTTGCTATCGTATACACTTCTCTCACACAGAAATAAGTTTCTAATGGCAACACATGGCGATGCTACCTTGTCGAACTCAGACAATGCGACGCGCAACTTCAATTGTCACACGTTTTCCCCTGTTTGCATACAGGGCTAACAATCCCGCCTTTTTCCGAGAGCAACACTCCCTCTGCTCTACTACGGAACTGTCACCGACTCCCTACATCCCAGAAGCCGTTCACAATACATAGAACTCAACACGACTTCAACATATAGTGTTAGTACAAATATCAATCAATAATCAACAAGCCTATATACACGCAATTTCACTAGATCAAGACAACAGCTAACCATCATTCTGCTACCAAGAAACTGGTGCAGATCAGAGCTTCCAAATCCCCTCTACTTCCACGGACGGAATGATTTCACAGTCACACACGCATACACACATCATACGCTGGTGGGGCCCATTACACCAACATTCACCCTAAATCACACTATCCGTGCCCTGTAAAGGAGAAACACCTTTCACATATGCTCTATCTAATCTGCCTGTACTTTGAGGTCAATGCGACCAGCTAGTTGCTTGTGGATCTAGCAAAATACATTTCAAAGAATACACAATAAAATCAATAAACATGACCGGAAATAATCACCCGAGACAGGAATTCAAACAGATTGTTCATTTATCTAAAATTTCAAGAAAAGCCAATTAAATGCAAATTTCATTTCTCTCATATTTACCTATTCTGTCTAAATGTCAGATCCTAAGTCAGAACCGGCCCTCTGTAGAAGTATTAGAGTCTTCTGTCGTCATATAGAGTCATCGTCCTCTCCGTCAGCATAGGGACCTCGCATCATCAGCTCGGGAAGAGGTGGCGCTAGACCTCTCTAGTCTACTATTATTTATACTAAAATTTACATTCTATGAAGTAAAATTTCTTTATTCAGAACGGATGAATGGCGGAAATAATGTCATCTTGGTACTTTTTCGATATTCTACGGGTTGTTCTCACGCATAGATTGTCCCAAATAATGAATGGCAGAATTGAACGTCCATGACTAATTCGCTACTTTTACGGATGTCTCTACTAGGTGAATTTGTTTCAAAAATGGGTTCACATTAAGTTCGTATCAACTTTTCCGTCTTTCAGGGGCTTTTGGCAGATGTCCTAGACTTGTCATCATGCTTATGGCTTTTCAGTTCATCGGAGGTGCAAGGTCACAGGCAGAGCGAAGCCTTTCTGTAAATTTCCAGCAACTCCAATGCAGGCTGCGGGTGGTGGCCATTTTATGGCAGGCCACAATGGACAACTTTAAGCTAAATAGACATAAGACAGAATTACTGCATAGAAATGATTATACAGTGTTATTCCCCTGCTAATATCCTTATGTGTGTGTATTTATCTAGCCATTTGCGACATCAAAAGCCATTAATGCATATTAATTATAAGCGCAAAACACCATAACATCACATAAGCAACATCGTTTTCTGTCAGTTTGCTCACCAACTTAGTTCACTTGTTATTTAGCCATGCAATAGCATTCCCACGTATAATTCTCTTGTTAATAAGGTTGATTAGACAACATTTGACAAACTTTTAATACTTAATAATTAATCAGTAGTACTTTTAGTTATAACATGCGAAAATGAAACAGGTATTCGGTTTTAAAGTAAAAACCCTGCTCCATCACAGGTACTCACTGTTTAGAGTACCTGCTGGCTCCTGAGAAGTGCCGGTACTCTCCCATTAAGTGTATTACGGCAGTGCTGAGAAGTGCAGTAAGGAAGTGCAGTTCCTCAGTAGCAGAGAGCACCTGCCCCTTTAAAGCAATGGTGGGAGGACATACTCAGGTATGGACTTGTGAGTGCTGAACCTAGATTAACACCAGCTCAGGGAAGCGGTGCTGGGTGAACCCCTAGCTGAGCTCCTTTGCCAACTGGCATCGGTCAGCAGAGGGTGCCCATGCAAAGTACTGGGGCAGTACCCCACTTCTGCAAAGGCCTGCTACCGCTGCTCCTTTTAATGCTTCGAAAGAGCTTTGCATTTCACAAAGGTTGTAAAGTTTCAACAAAACTAAGCGAAGCTGCGAGTCACTCGACAACTGCGCACCGCTCCTGTCAGTCCCATCATGCTGTCAACAGAGATAAAGGTTGAGTGTGCTTGAAAAATCAAAATATGTCACTTATCTCTTCGAGTAGAAGAACACCACTATTCAGATGCTCTGTAACAACTGTTGTCTGCGCCTGCTTCAAACCCTCAACACACTGCACCATTTTTCTTACAAAGAACAACCGTTTGTGTCTTTTCAATGTTGGATGACTCCTGGTGCCCATACCCCCTTAACTATATGCTCCGGGGTATTAGAAGGCTGCTACCTTGTTAAGGTTACTCGTTCACACTTGAGTAAACCATCTACGACGTGAGTTGGATTTGCAATATACACCTCATCTAATGTGTAAATTATTTGTTGACACTGTCACCATTTTGTTGCTGCTATAAAAGGCAAAGTTTGTTTGTAATTCTCTTTTTTTGTCTCATAAAATACACAACAACAAAAAATTATGAATAAAAAAATAATTTAAAAAAGAGTGCAGATATGAGAGTGTAGTGGCAAGTTGGATTGAACATTAAATGGCTCACAATAGTCAGCCAGGAAGGATTGCATCGCTCTTTAACAGGAAGCTGTGGCTGTCTCAGGTCTGTAAAGTTGACGGGCCCTTGGCCCACATATTAGAGTAAATGACCACACTGACACAGTTAGGTATGGTGTAGAACTCGCCCAGGGCACGTACGCCCGGCCGTTTTATTTGCAGGATCACCAGACCGATGGCGTCTGTGGTGGGTGGGTGAAACGTGTGGGGTACAACAGGCAGAACACTAGAACGTGAGCATCCGGACACTACAAGGTCCACAGCCATGACTGAGAACAATAGCAATGGGAGATAGGGTTTGTGCCAGAACCTTTCGATTACTCACGCTGTACTTGAGGAGACCTTCCTAAGACAGCCCCTTCCCATTAAAAGGTACATCTTGGCCCACTGTGAATCTACTCTGACCTGCAGGTCGTGAATCTGACACCCTGGCAGGGCCAATACAGCCTTACACCTTTCTGAAGGCAAATATCTGGGTCTTATGTATTTGGATAACACTTGTTATTTACAGAGATGAGGGTCTGCAATGTTGAATCCAGTGTGCAATTCTAAATAAAACAGACTATTCTCATGACCTCAAAAGCTGGATGTTAGTGGGGTTAATAGTAAAGATACCATCAAAAACGATCACTGCAACACTTCCAGATCATCCACACCAATGATTTCACTTACCCGCGGATGAAATAAACAAGGTTATGAGCTGCTAACAGCAGTGGAGGTTACATACAAACTAGGCTGCATACCTTTCCTACTCAGTGACGACTCGGGAAATATTGATCAACATGGATTCAACATTGAATCGCAAAGAAAAGACATATTAATGTTTATATATCAATCAGGGGGGCGTGGCCGAGCCAGCCAAGATGGCGGACTCGTCTTTCTGAGGCTCCTGCTCGGCGGCCCGTGCACGGGTCAGTAATACCTGTTCCCGGCTCTCACCATCCGTGAGATTCGGTGCATCCAGCCAGCAAACTGCGGGGGTGGCATCGGCGTACTCGGAATCCCCGAGTTCAGAGCGGCTGCGACTGCGGAGGCTCTACGCGGGAACCAGCTCGCCGCTAACGGCCAAAATGGCGGCCCCCATGAATCGCGCCTGAGGCGCTCAGACTCAGCGAGTGGAGGCGGACGCGATGCTCAAGCCCTAGTCTGGTCTCAACGAGGGGAGCAACCACAGTCCCCGGTGAAAAATAGCAGGAGCGCTTGCAGTGCCGCCACGCACAGACGGCCACCGGGGCCGGGATTCGCCACGGGCGAGGAGAGCGTGAGATCGGCGCCCCTCCCCCCTCCCAGTGAGTGCGGAGTCCGGAGACAGTCGGCCGGACCCGAGGGAGAGGGTCAACGGGGAAGGGGGGGGGGAAACAACCCCACCCCGCCCAGACAGAGCCAACAGCGGGAACCGGGCAGTCAGCAGGTGAGCCCCTACACCCACGGCCACCACAAGGACTCGCGGAGAGATCTCCGGCACCGGTGGAGGCCACGGGGGGAAAAGTCACGTCACCAACCGCCTAGCGGGAAGGACGGGAGGAACTCGTGGAGGCGGGCTGGCACCAGACTCCCAGCGGCGCTAACAACGGGACCCCAGTAAGCATCCTGCAGGACGTAGGATGCGCGCCCGCACCGGGCTTCGGCGTCTGGGAGAGGTGCACCCCCAACTGCGCAGCGCTATCCGCATTGGACGGACATCGGGGGGCTGGTGGCTGGATCGCCTGGGCTCCCCACACATCGCGAGGGCGTTGAACCCCAGGAGGACACAACAGACAGGGGCCCCTCGCAGTGAATACCGCAGGCAGGAACAGCTGGTGAGGGGAACATTCGACGCCGGGAGCCCCGGGCCCGCCCTACATCCCCCCGGAGAAGCGACTCACGGACAACCCGGGACCGACCCCACCAAGTCGGCGCCCGGATCCGCGGACGGCGTGCCCCCCTGCAGAGACCCAGCTCTCCCTGACCGGCGCGGGCAGCAGTGGACTCCTCCTAACCCTGGTGGGACCCAGGATCACCTCCTGGGGCCGGACCACCGAGAGGGCGGCAGACGGGGGAGCGCACACGGCACGATCACCCCCCGAGTAGACGAGGCCCATTCGCTGGGACGAAACCCCGCAGAGGAGCCCCGCGGGAAGCGGAGAAGGGACGCTAGCCACATCGGAGGTGGGCACCACTGAACGTACCCGACCCTCGGAGTGGAGAGAATATCCCCCCTCCCGACATGGGTCGTCAACGCACGACCGGGGCGCCACAGGCCCCGAACCAACAGAAGACGACCCCTGCGGCCCACGTGGGACCCCAATCCAGCGCCGGGCCCACCGGCGAAGATCCTATGTCCAAGAAACTGGACCAGGTCCTAGCGGCCATTGAACATCCCAGAGTGGCGTTAGAGGGAAAATTCGTCGAGCTAGCATCGGACCTAGGCCTTCTACGTGACGACCATAGGAAATTGGCAGATAAAGTCACAAAAAACGAACACACGATCCAGTCAATGGAACCGCAGGTACAACATCACAGCACCCTGAAAGACCTCCAAACGCGAATAAAGGCGCTGGAAGCTAAGACGGACGATTTGGAAGGCCGTTCCAGAAGGAGCAACATCCGCGTCATGAATCTACTGGAGGGAATAGAGGGATCAGACCCGGTTAAATATATCACCGCCTGGATAACAACCTTCACGCCCGCAAAAGACCTCACCGCTTACTTCTCGGTGGAGAGAGCCCACAGGGTACCACAGCCCGGCATGCCTCCACGTCCATTCTTGATGAAACTCCTACACTACCAGGACAGAGACGCAATCCTGCGGGCGGCCCGGCAGCAAGGGAGACTGCAAATAGAGGACAAACAGGTCATGCTGTTTCCGGACTACTCCCGTGCGGTCCAGCAACAAAGAACCACCTTCCTAGCGGTGAAGCGCTCCCTGCGCCAAAAGAACATACAATATGCCCTCCTCTTTCCGGCCCGCCTCAAAATCATGCACGAAGGTGAGACACATTTCTTCACGGATCCGCGGGAGGCGGACACCTGGGTGGAACAACACGCACGGCGCCCCAGAGATGGCTCCAGTCAGCACACGGACAGGCAGTCCGGCCGTTCGGGCCGCCGACCTCGAAGGGTCACCCCCACGCAGCTCGGCGTGCGATCAGGCACCACTACGGCAAGCTCACCGGACCTAGTGCAAATCATCGCGGAACGCAGGAGAGCGCTGCAGGCAGTGGCCACGCTGAGTCCCCAAGAGAGAGGATCCGACCTAGAGAGAGGTCCGCATTTATTCAGTTCGGACGACGAGAGAAGCGCAACACCCAGATCCCGGGAGGGCTCGATGACACCCCCGATTGTGACCCCCCAGACGGCGGACACGCTCATATAACGAGTCACCAACGGCCAACACATACGAGTGCCCCGACGCGACCAGCACGATGGACAAGGATGCACAAACTGATATCGGAGCTTGCCGAACCGGGACGGAGCTCACCCGCCTGAGTCGCACTCACGATGCCAAGGAACACTATTCCCACGGAACTTGAATGACCCGTAGCAGACAGAGTACGGGCAGGAACTTTATAGACATTGACAATATGCAGGCAGCCGTGAGGATGAGAGCCAGGAACCACCGAAGTCACCACCCCCTCAGTTACGAACTAAAGTTTCAGCATGATGCTCCGTTTGGACATACTGCCACGTGCGATATGCCCTTCGTATTGGGACTGTTCCCCTTTGTTGCAGTTTACACCCCCCCTTCTTCTTATTGGTTTATCCCCCACCTACTCCGGGAGCGGGCTGAGCTGCGATTACAGACGACATCACTCACAGACAGACGGTAGGTGGCGGACGCTGGGGTGGGAACGGCGGGCGAGGAGACGCCAGGGCAGCACATACATGCCAACCCAACCACTCACAATATGTCCAACAGAACCCCTAGCACAGACATCAAATTTATCACGTTGAACGTTAGGGGAATGGATACGGCCCGTAAGAGATACTCTGTTTATGCGTACATTAAACGACAGCAGGCCCAAGTCGCAGTCCTACAAGAGACACACCTGACGGCGGGGTAGGCGGACCGATTACAAAAAAAATGGCACGGCATCATATGTGCCACAACGTATTGCGCCTTTGCAAGGGGCGCGTTGGTGTGGATCAGACCAGGGGTACCGTTGAAGGAACAGTTCAGGCTAATTGATAAAGAAGGTAGATTTGCAGTGCTGATAGGGCTATTGGAGGGCCAACAACTACTCATAGGGAGTATATATGCCCCCAACGTAGAGCAGGAGAGCTACTGGGGCAGACTCACGAACACACTGGCACACCACACGTCTATCCCATGGCTCCTAGGAGGGGACTACAATTGCACCCTAGACCCACACCTCGATAGATCACATCCCCCGCAGATGCACTCACCGGCACATAAACAAGCGGCATGTTTCCGTAGCTGGGTCGACCTATGGGGGTTAACAGATATCTGGAGGGCGCGCAACCCCACCACCAAACTCTACTCCTTTCATTCAGTCCCACACGATCTAAGAGTCTAGACAGATTCCTATGTTCGGCAGTGCTTTTACCGAAAGTCCAAGATTCAGATTATCTGGGTAGAGTAGTGTCGGATCACGATGCACACGCGGTGGTCCTTAGATGGAGGCCCCCTTATCCCCCAATTCCGACGTGGATATTGACCAGTGACTGCCTCACCGACCCGGTATTCTGTCAAACCCACGAGGAATACATACAAGAACACTTTCAACTGAATGACAGCACGGCCTCCTCTAGGTCTATAGAGTGGGACGCGTTCAAGGTCAGCGCCAGGGGGTATTGCATCCAGCAAGTGGTGGGGGTCAGGAGAGTGTTGGACAGGGCCCTACAACGAGCAGAAACCAAATTAGAGGACATATCCAAAAGGGTGGACCAGGGGACAGCAACTCCGGCATAACTGTCGGCGGCAAAATCCTCCCACGCTGAAATGCTACGTGATCTGCGCAAATACAACTTTCGGGCATACGCGGCCAGGGCACACCGGGAGGGTAACAGAGCGGGATCACTTCTGGCATGGTTGGTCAAACAGGACACATCACCCCTTATCACAGAACTTATGGCCCCAGATGGACAGCTCAAACACTCCCAAGTCGACATATTTCGCATCTTCCACGACTACTACGCGGCATTATACCGATCCCCAAGTGCCGTACCACCCGGGGACCTCACTGGTTTCCCTGACCGGGAGCCCATGCCTGGGATCCCGTCCGCAGACCGGAAGGAACTCGACAAGAAGATCAAACCGGTAGACGTGAAGCAGGCAATCAAATCTCTGGCCCGCAGGAAGGCGCCGGGCTCGGACGGATTCCCACTCGAGTACTATAGCACGTTCGCGGCGCAACTGGCGCCACGACTGGCCGCCGTGTACGAGGAGGCGCTGGCCAACAAGATACTCCCGGTATCGATGCGGACGTCAATGCTAGTGACCTTCCTGAAGCCGTACGGAGACCCCGCGCTCCCGGCTTCATACCGCCCGATAACGCTCCTGAATGCGGACTGCAAGATCCTGGGGAAAATTCTGGCGGATCGTTATAGCCAAATACTTCCAACCTTGGTGCATTCCGACCAATGCGGGTTTGTTCCCCGCCGCAACACCTCACATAATTTGCGTCATTTCTTCCATATCCAGGACCAGACAAAGGAGCGTTTTCCCCGAGCGGCATGTCTGATTTTGGACCTGGAAAAGGCGTTCGACACCCTGTTGTGGCCCTACCTGTTCGAGGTCCTACAACACGTGGGCATTGGTCCCACACTTCTGGCCTACACCCAGCTCCTGTACAGAGATCTCACCTCCAGGATGAGACTTGGTAAACTCATATCGGCCCCGTTCCCGGTGTCCAGGGGGACCAGACAGGGTGCCCCCTGTCCCCACTCCTTTTCGCTCTGGCGATGGAACCCTTGGCCATGAGACTGCGTCGGGAGGGGGTGATATGGGGGGTCCCCATTGCGGACACGACCCATTGCGTGTCATTATACGCAGACGACCTCTTAATATGTGTTCGAGACATCTTGGATGATCTCACACCGATATGGACCGTGTTGCGGGAATTTGGAGAGACCTCGGGGCTCAGAGTGAACGGGGGAAAATCGTCGATCTTCCCTCTGGGTGCTCAAACGGAGCGGGTGGAGATAACGCTGGGCCCGCATAGGCTGTCGTGGGACGAATCGGCCCCCAGATACTTGGGAGTGCGACTATACCACTCCCCCAAAGATCTCTTTGAGGGTAACCACCGGAGGGCGCTAACGAGCTTGCGGTCGGCGGTGGGATTCTGGAAGACGCTACCGTTGGCACCCATCGGTCGTGTCGCCATAGCAAAAATGATCATGGTACCGAGGATGCTCTATTACTTTGCGAACCATCCTATGGTCCCGCCACGCTCTTTCTTCCAGGAATTGGATACATTATTAGCGACCCTGATCTGGGGAGGGGGCCGTCATAGAGTGGCGTTACGCACACTATACTTACCCACGACGGGTGGAGGCCTGGGAGCTCCGTCCTTCGAGTCATACTTCCTCGCGACGCAGCTCCAGTGGCTGTCCCACTGGACAGCGGGGAGGCAAATAGGAGAGACAATCACCGAGAGAGGCAGAATACCCCTCCCGCAGATCCGGCGACTGCTACTACCAGGTACTACACCAGTGCGCACGCACCCGCTACAGGTGGCCATAGCTCGCAGATGCATGATGCGAGTACACCGCATGTCCAAGGGTCAACCACTATACTCCCCCTTGCTTCCCTTGGTGGGACTCCCCCGTAACGGCGGATACTACACCGCGGGAGCCCTTCGCGTGTGGGCCGACCACGACATCACAGAGGTGGGGGCGTTGTTCCAGGAGGGGCAACTGAAGACATTTGCCCAAATGGTCGAATGGTATGATCTCCCTCCTGGACAATTCCTACATCACAGACAAGTGTTAGAAAGCGGTGGTCAACTCTGGAACCTACGGGAGGGTGAGCCCCCGACACATCCGGTGCTGCACACACTGTTGCGCATGGGGTCCGGCAGTCACCTAGTCACGTGGCACTACAAAGTGATCCGGGAACTGACGGATGTTTCCTTGGACGGGCTCAGGGCGCGTGGGAGGAGGATGCGGGCCGAGCGTTTCACGACTCAGAGTGGCGCAAGGCGCTGGAATTCCCCAAAAAGGTGTCCAGGAACGCTCGGTTCAAAAATATACAGTTCAACATCCTACACCGTGCGTACCTGACACCGGACAAGCTCCACCGATTCTATCCCGATACGCAATTTCGCTGCCCCCGCTGCCAATTGTTGGACGCAGACTTCAAGCACATATTTTGGGCCTGCCCATCCATACAACGATACTGGGGCACAGTGCACCACATGCTCCAAGCGACGACTGATCTCCCGGTCGCCTCCACGTGGGAGGCATGTGCTCTGGGGTTATCCCCGAAAAAGAAAACCGCAAAAGTGCAATGGAAATTTGCTTCTCTGGCTCTCCTCTTAGCGAAAAGGAACATAGCTATGCACTGGAGGGCCCCAGCGGGACCCTCGGAAGCGGCATGGATGGGAGCGTTACTAAAATGGGGCGCAGCGGAGGAGGAGACAATCAGAGAGGAAGAGGCGAGGGGCATCCGCAAACACCCCATATCCATGGAGTGGGCCCAACTCCTCATACAGTTCAAACAACAATTTACAGAAGGAGAAGCACAGAACGTGACACAGCCTAACCTCTGCACTCCTCCCGCCATTTCGAGACCCAGGGATGATGGCGGAGGTACAATAGACAAGTAGAGGGCTTTGCAAGGAGAGGCGAGCGGAGGCACCGTCCCCTCTCGCGCGCCCACGCACCGACCCCTTTTCTTCCCCCCTGGCTTACCCTAGAACGAGTCCGACAGCCCTTCCCAACCCGCCCTACCCCCTCCCCCCCCTTATGATCCTTTCACTAGTTTCCCCTTTACCCCCCCCCCCCCCCCCCTTATACGTTTCCTCTTCTTTTCTCACGGCTTTTTCCCCTTCTCCCCACTGTTAACAGTTGAACCCATCGGCAGTTCAAATACCGATGCCCTAGTTACTGAAATAATTGAATACATTCGTTATCAGGGAGGAGCTACACAGATAGTAAGAGGGAAAACCATGTAGACGGCGGAGATTAAGTGACATATTAGCACCACCGGGATGACATAAATGACGATCTACTGGAACGTACTGGTGGGAGACGGGTGGACTTAGTACTAACAGCAAGTCCCAGAGACACGACAACCAATGTAACTACCCTGGAAAAAAAAGCAATGTTAAGTCACGCTGATGCGCAAAATGGATTCATATGTAATATGGTTGACATGCATTGTGTTAATTTGTACGCAAAACCCTATTAAAAAAATTGAAACAAAAAAAAAAACGTTTATACCAATCAGGAACTGAATTGCATCAGAAATGTATTCACAATTCAGAAAGAACCGAACCTTCCACCGGAAATACCCACAGCTAGACCACTGATGTTTTGGTAATTTATTTGAAATATTTGTTAAATTAAACTAACGTATCCGGGAATCCAGTGCCGTTCTTTGCAAGTTGGACAAGTCGACTTTGGATATAAAAAGTACAAGACTAGCAACAACTATAGTGGAAAGCTGGGGCACTAACAAACCTTTAGAAGCAGGTAGGGCTGAAAGTCTCAGTGGCGGCTGGTGTTAAGGGGCGTAAGGGGCGTTGCCGTTGCCTCACTAGCTTCGGTGTCAGTCGGGACTAGGATCGGGGAGGAGAAGAAACTGTAAACAATGCAGCAGCTGCAGCTCCCTTCCTAAAAAGAAAACGGAATTTGTATTCAACTTGAAGCAGTGAGCATTTCATTTGATTCAAATGAAGTGCTCACTGCTTTATGTTGAATACAAATTCCGTTTTCTTTTTAGGAAGGGATGAGGTCAGAGACCTCCTGCGCATGTGCTAGTCAGGGCGAAGAATATTGCTCGCCCTCGAAGCACATACAAGAACAGTGATGTCAGCCTGAAGGGAGGGGCCAGAGAAAGGGAAAATGGTTTGGTTTAAATGGGGCGCTTATGCTGTGGCCCAGGCAGTTTTAGCAGCGCGCTATTGAAATGAATGGCAAGGGGCAGGGCTTGACTATCTAAAGACAGAGTAGTGGTGGGTGGCAACAATTGGAGCTCCCCTTGCATTCGCGCAACTTTTAGGCCTCCTTATTGGATAATGGGAGCTGGGGGAGTGGGCTGTGGAAGCGTTGGACTGCGTAGCTCTGATTTCGGCATAATCGGATTCGGCACGCTCCTACCCCTCCACGCTCGCGGCCCTGCTGCTGCTCCTGTCCTCCACCGACACAGGTAAGGCAGATCAATGATGAGTTTTGTTAGCCATGCCAGGCCCTGCAGCGAGCCTCCGTGCAGCTGTGCACGACTCCGTGATAGCCATGGTATCTAGCCTGGGGGTCATCACTTGGAATGCCCGACTTAGCCTTTCAGCCGCCCAAAGCCTCGAGGTCGCGTCCACATCCAGTGATTCTGGGCAAATCACGTAATCTCCCCGTGCCTGAATATGTAATGTAAATACGGTGCTATGTAAAGCGCTCCAATACCTTCAGGTCGAGTTTGCGCTATATAAAAGATGAAGAAAAAAAAACAAAAAACAAAAACTGAAGAACCGATTTGCTTAATTAGAACACTCACCGACCGGTTAAGCGCCAAGAGACAACAAATCACTTAGTCATGAGTGCTGTATAATCGGTTTTACTTAACTCTGAGCTGATAGATTCCACTCTACGCACAGCACTTTAGCTATGTCGTCCTTTGCCCGATTCCCCCTCCAGCCCCCTGCTCCGGTCTATCGCACAGCAGAGTTCACTGCCCTTTAAGGTAGGCGTAAGATGTTGCAGTCCTCCGTGTGCTTTAGTACAGGGCTGTTGTAATGCACAAGGGGATGTCAGTGCAGCGCTCATTCACGCCGGCCCCCGCCAGTGCCTTCATTCCGGCAGGGATCAGTGGAGTCAGTATGGCGCCTGGGCTCTGTTATATCTCACGCTGGGCTCCGAGGGCTACCAACACCTGGCCCGCACAGTGTCCCTGCTCCGGAGCTGCCCCTGGTGTAGGTGAAGTGAGGGCGCGCTCGTGGGTTGACTCCAAAGACTGTGGACTGGAAGTTTTAAAGGATGACTCTCCTGTGCCCTACTCAGAGGCCCTTAGAGTAGACTGGACCGTGCCGCGAGGACTTCGGAACCAGGAGAGGTCACCAGCGGTCAGCTAGAACCCAGGCATAGGAGTTCAGTGCCCAGACCCACACATAGGGTTGCTGGTCCTGTGCGGTGACCCAGAGGCCTGCCTATTTACTTCTCTTGCCCTGGAGGCCATGGCAGTACCTTGCCAACCAGCCCTTAGCTAAACCGTCTCTGTGCGTGGTTGAACCAGGTACCCCAGAGAAATAGTGTTTAGATGCCCACTCTGGGCCACCTAGTCCACGCCTGTGCTGCATCTGTATCTGCATCTGCTGCAGGTGCACATTACTATCATACAAAGAGACTTACTCCTCAAACACAACTCGCTAAAAAAGATGATGCCCGAATCACAGAATACTGCAGGTATGCTGTATTCCATGTCTGTGTTTATTGCTTGGGGCGGACACTGGCACCGGCTGCAGTCACAGCATAGCACTGCAGATTATTGACAGGCTGGGGTGTGACAACAGGTAAGTAATTTCTGGGCAAGGACAATCTCTCACTGTATTTGAGCCGACTTTTATTTATAATTTTCAGCAGCTACGAGAAGCCTCAGAGTCTGAGCAATTACTCTTAACTCGGCTCTTCTACCGCACTGAAATAACTTTTAAAAGTTTGTTGCTGAAACAATCAAGATTCTACATTAACCACATGGGCTACCATGGCATTAAGCATGTTTTGTTTCTTGCATTGAATCCTCACGTGAGGATTATTGATCGACGAATGACATTTTTTTCACTCGTCGGGTATCACATTTTCATATGCTGCTTTTCGACTGTGGAACTACATTTATTCCCTCACAGCATCGTCGTTAAAGGCAGTGCATGTTTTTTATTGATCTTTAACGTGAATTTTGAGACTCGCTGGGTCTTGTGTTGCCTCTATTTTGTTTTTTATATTTGCAACAGAGGAAATCTGTGTTTTTTCTAACATGGCTTTAATTGTGGCTCCTGTATGTGATACAAAAAGGCTGAGTTATTATTTGACTTTCCCATTTCATTTTGTTTGAACTATCATGTATTGTGTGACTTTTTTGGCAGTTGCTATTGCATAACTGATGTTTCAAAGCAATTTATTGATCATTTAAAGCAGATTCATTTTCTATTATCTTTGTTGTTGTGCGGGCTTTGAGGATAGTTTGGGTGTTAACCAAAGTGAGAGGTGAAACAACAAATACTCATTGTCCCATATCAACCCTCTATATTAACAAAAGCAGCTCCAGTGAGTATGTAACAGAGTGCTTGTTTGTATAGTTAGTTGATTCAAAATTGCTTTATTAACCTTCCTGCTTTCTCAAATTTGCTTGAAAATGCACAATTTGACCTTTCTTTATTTAAAATTTTCTCCATGGGAGGAAATCCCCCCGAAGGCTATTCAAGTTCGCTCACTCACCGCAGTGCAGTACCACAATAATTTTACGCCTCACCACTTTCAAATGTCACCAGCCGCCCCTGTAATGGACACCATATGTTTATGCGCGGGGCATGGGGTAACAGCTGCTTAGCACGGCCGGGAGGGGCCCTTCCTGCCCATACCCGGCCGGGTGGCATAGAGACTTAAACTCACATTCACATGGTGCCTCACTGCTGCTTCGGCTCAATGAACAGACGGCGGTCTGCGACAGGGGCAGAGCAGAGTTGACTTTCTGCCCTGTGCGCTCATGTTAAGTATGGGGCTTAGAATTGGCAAATTATCCTACAGGACTGGCGATGGTACTCTAGCCGGAGCAGGGTAGGGGCAGAGACTGTGTGGCTCCGTCTCACGCATCGGGCCATGAAAGTAGTGCTTGCTCCAAGACAGCAATTACAGGCTATGTTCTGGCCTCAAAGTGCCTAGAGGCTGGCAGGAGCAGGGTGCCTTGGAAACCTGCCAGACCATCGCTGCTCAGAAGCTGCATACGCAGGCGCGCTCAACATGGTGCCTTGGAATTAGAACACAAGACGATTGCGGTGAAAGAAAATGCAACCTCAGCTCTTCCCTCAGCGCTGCTCTAGACAGAAGTCTCACCCCTGTAAAGTAGTGGGGTCTAGGCCCACATACTTGGAGAACAAAGGACACAGACAATACTGAATCTCTTGACCACATGTCCATGAGGTTTTAGTCCACCTCGGCAATGTAGTTCAGACCGGCCTAATCTCATGGTGTTGAAGACTATTTACATAATTCAATATGGGGTGCATCTGGAGTGGTGGTGGAGTCCACTGCGGAGCTCTGTTTGAAGGCGCTCAGGCTCCATGGACGGCAAACCTGCAAAGACTGAGGACAACATTAATGAGTGGGAGTCTTCCTTGAAGGCCTAAGTGCTTCCCACTTCCAACTGGCTTACCAGCTTCAGACTTCCCTCCTGTGCCAGGACGCCCCTTTCATGGGAATATACTGAGGCCCTCACTGCCGGGCTGCCACGGGACTGTGTGGACTGTGCGAGCCGCTTGTAGGCCGCATGAAGGCGTTGCTGAGGAACTGTCAACGGGACCACATCCAAGTCACTTTTTCACCCGCAAAGGGTGGTTGCCTCAGGCCATCAGGACTCAGGTGCGCGGGCCTTCATCAAATAGTCTTTGGATGACCAGTCTCCGTCCACGACCTCAGTGCCTCCCGGTGCCTGTCATGGAGCTGCTGCAAACATATCTCTCTTGCTGGGATTTCCTCTCATACTGGAATTCCCTGAGGCCCTTGACCCTAGAGTGCCACAGGACTGTGTGGGCTGTGCAGGGCTTCACCTACGCCACCCAGAGGGGCCACTGCGGAACTCCCAACAGGGCCACATCCAAGCCTCGTGCAGCCAAGGGTGGATGGTCCGATGGTCAAGTATGCTCTCTTCTGCAGGTCTCAGGTTCACAGCGGCTCACGGAAGGTTTCTAGTTGGCCAGACCTGCACAACGCTAGGGATGCCTTGTTACTCTCCAGCTGTTTCTCAGACATAGTGCTCCACACTGAATGTACGGTGCTCCTTAGGTGGTTCTAGTGATGCACTTGACAATGATATTTACTGATGATTGTTATTGATCTTCCATGTGATGGGTCTATCACACTGTTTTTTTTCCTCCTCTTCCAAATTCTTTTTTGCGATGTTGTACTGTGGCCTCGTGCCACCCTTTTCTTGCTCATCCATATTTCGTTTCACGTAGCATTGTGCCACTCTTCTTTCCTCTTCTTCTTCGCAACCTTTCATTGTGACATCTTGCCAGGATCTTCTACTTGGCTCTTTCACATGGGCATAGTGCCACGCCTTCTCCCTTTTGACCACGCCTCTTGTTGTGACCTGCACTTCACATGGACCTCCCTGGTCATGTCCTGTTTTTAGGACTGATTCTCATCTCCTCTGTCTCCTGACCAGGCCTCTCGCTGCGACCTCCTGGTTGTGTCCTGTCCTATCTGTAGGACCTGACTCTTGTCCCGTCAGTAAGACATGACTCTTCTCCTCGTGGACCTCTCACGGGTCTTAGTTCTGCTCATGGACCTCTCACAGGTCCTGTCCCTTCCTTCGGGTATTTTCTTGGTGATCTGTGCCCTGGGTGGAAGGTCACCTTTCCTCCTTCACCTTTTCTTCACTCAAAGACACACAGCTTGCACCTCCAGGCTATGCCGTCGCGGCTCTTTATCCTGCCCAAGTGCGAGTGTGCTTGGCAAGGTCGGTCACTCTGTGTGACATGCTCGGTGGGCCCATAATGGCCATTCTGTGCTGGGGTGGCCAACTCGTGCGGCCTCTGTCATTCAACAGTCCTTCTTGTTCTCTGAGGACTCTGTCTCTCTCCAGGATTCCTGCCCTGCTCTCAGTCTTTTCCCATAGGTGCCCTCTGCTGGCACCTTGCGTGCCCGTTCCTTTCTCTTCGGGAACATCTCCTCATCGTGGGCCAACACACACTCAGGTGACACAGGACTCAGGCAATACTTACAGGCTGATGAGCAGGGCTTTGCATGGGTGAACACCCACTTCTGCTGCTCTGCTTCCGTCTTCCTCTTCGGAGCTGCCTTTGGTTTCACTTAGTTTGCTTTGCTGAGCCCTTGGTAGCTTTCTTGGTGGGGCAGCTTTAGGCTACTTTGGGGTTCTCTCCTTACAGAGGTTCTCTCCTCTTCAAAACACTTGGCACCCCACTAGGGGTGTGCGTGGTGCAGTCTTGGCCAGTCCCTTTCTGCAGTAGAGCCTCTTTTCTTACCAGTTCATGCCAGTTGATGCTGCGACCACTTCTGCTGTGGGCCACAGCAACATTCTTAGTGCTGCAGGCTGTTCCTCTCTACAATGTTTACTTAAAAAGGGTGCAGTAACCACCTATGGCAACTAGGCAGCACTGCAACACTATTGAGAGGCCCCAGCAGCTTTTCTCCTCATCAGATCATTCAGTGCTCACTCGCTGAGAGGGGAGGCTACCCTCTGACTACAGATCTCGGTGAGAGGGGCTTTGCGGGGCTTTCACTCACCCCAGGTGACTTTATCATTGGCATCGATGTTTATTTCTCCTTTGAAGCCACCGGCATTCAACGTCCCTCCTCCAAGCACTCAGGTCCTGTTGATGTCTCAACAAGTGGCCACTAACTAGGTGGCACTTCAAACGCAGTAGAAGGCCATGGCCATGGCAGCTTCACAAATGCCGTGGTGCATGAACGGTAGCACTCAGGGTGGGTGCGGCCTCGAACCCGGCCGCACACCTCACACCCATGGGTATGCCACATCCAACTGCTGGAATCAGGCTCACACGACGGGACATCTCCCTCTGGCCAACAAACCTTCCTCAAGCCTGCAGACTCCTTTCCCTTGTCCAGGTAATCAGCGCTGGTGCTGTAACGCTTAGATGGCTGCCCTTTGCTACTCTTTTCCTCTTCACTGTGGGCACTTTGGTGCATTCTTTTTGGTCCTCAGAGGTGCAGGATAAGGGTCTGCTTCTTCTGCTTCTGGTCTGCAGAGGGAGGCCCCCCACACACAGTGCCAGTTGCAACACCTTACCCCATTTTGAATCACCTTTCCTCGCGACCCCACGTTGTTATCTACAGAGCTCACCTAACGCACGATTGGGCAGCGGGCACTTCTTCTGGTCTGCAACTGCCTAACTGGAGTCTTGAGAGTGGGACCTTAGACCAGCTCTCCCTTCCATGCTTCAGGGGACACCGCTAGTCTGTGTGCTGGCGCTGGCTCATGGCAGGCCACTGTTGCAGGGCCATTCACTGGCAGACACCATCATTCTTGCCTGGCGGTTTCAGCATTCTGGCAGGGTGCCTTATGCTCAGGCTGCACTCTCCCTCATGCAGAACGTCCAAGCTGATGCACGCCTACATGCAGGGCCGACCCACTTGTCGCCATTCTAAAGTGGTAGGCTCTAGGCCCACATACTTAGAGAACAAAGGATGCAGACACAGTAGTACAGTTACTGGAACTGGCATGGGGCACATGCGCCTGGCCCCTATAATTAGCAGGGTCACCTGAGACGGGTGGATGTAGAGTATATGGACAGCACATTCCTGCTGAACACTAGAGTGTCCAGCAGGACACTACAACTGTGGCCCAATGTGCACATGGGAAAGCAGATTGTAGGAAGGCCAGTGGACACATTGTCCACAGGTAATATCAATCTATGTTTACCGCCGGATGCATTACGGGGTGAAGATGCTGAGAATGAAAACTCTGCCACACACAATCTTCACTTTGAGCAATCTAGATTCTGGGAATAGTACTTTTACTACAGATACTTTATTGACAGCTTATAGGCAAAGCACAAAATGCAAACTGCAGCAATCAGGCCAAGAGCCTAGGTATGATCAGGCAAGAGCTTGAAGGTGGCTTAAAGGTCATAGGAATGTGCAACCATGCAGCAAAACTATGACCCCCGAACGACGATATTAAAAATGACAAAAACAGTTATGAATCCAGCAAGCTGAATAATGCCTTTCAGAACAAAAGTGTTCTAAACATTAAATCAAGGTAGGAAACTGATACTAAAACAGGGATTACTAATACTAGAGAGCGTGATTGACAGAGCAGTTTTTTTTTTCACTGTCTGACCTGGCATCTGAGCTCTCAGAGAAAAGCAACTGAGAGGACTCCTGTATTGACCTCCTCTCCTGTACGAGAGTTGACAATCTATTTGCAAGTAAAATAAGGCCCTGGCAAGACAATCTGATATACAAGATTTCTCAGCCCTGAAATGGGACTGTACATCTATCCATGTAACCACTTTACCAGATCTGTTGCCTGCTGCATTTGCCTGGGAGAGCCTTGAGAAAGGACGGAGACCGACACTGGGGAAAATCTACCAGTGATCATGGCACACAGAGAGGTGACCCTTTCGGACAGTCAAAGAACAAGAGCCACACCTGGAAATATCAAGGAGCTGGCTAAAACCTGTGTAAAATTGAAGACTTTGCAACTTAAGACAGGTATCACTCAAACTAATGAACAGATGAAGGGGCAGGAAACTTTGATAATGGATATTCAATGGAAAGTCAAGGACTTTGGAAATAGGAAACAGCGGAATAATCTCAACATTTTACGTATGGCTGAAGGAGCAGAAGGCAGTGACACCAGGGCCTTTATTATGCAATTGTAATAAATCAGCATTCCTGCACTTAAAGTATTGGTACTGGGAAATTCAGCAAGGAAATTAATTTCCCTTAAATCTCAAGTAATCACTCCAAACATCTTCTGAATCAATGCAAAAACCCAAGGCTATTGTGATTTCTTTAGAAACATTTCTTTCAGGCAGACTATTTTTTAAAAAGCCTGTCCAGAGTCGAAAGTTGATGGTAATAGACATGTGTTTTCGCTAGCTTTGACTTCTGCCAATCGACTGCTGTAAGGAGGTGGAGAGGGAGACTCCACATTTTAAGACACAAATTGTCAAGCCTTTTATATTAGCCCTGGCTCGGGCTTAAGTCTTGAAATATTCGAATCTTAGACATTTACCTTTGAGAGTAAGCAAAATCTTTCTTAAAAACTATGCAATTAAATTAAATTCTGTAATTTGTAAACAACTGTTGGGGAAGGGGGCCGAGCAGTATGATAGGAGCGTATGAGTATTAGAGCAACAATCTTAGTGTCAGTTGGAATATTTTTTCCTGCAAAGTTGTCTCCATCTACAAAAGCATATTGGGTCTCAGGTGGGGGTGGAGGGGTTTCTATGGGTGGTAAGGTGATTGGGGACTAGGTGTGTGGTGCGACACAGGAGGTTTGCAGGAAAAAGTACGAGTTGAAGTCCCATGTAAAAACAGAAGTGGAAAGAATGACACAATAAAAATGAGACATAAGATCAAAATGGTGGTCATGGATAAGTTCAGAATATTATAAATATATGTTAGCTAGTTAAACCAAAAGTACTTTACTTACAGAACAGGTACACTTATTTAAAACAGATATGATTTGTGTACTGGAAACACATTTCACATTCAAATAGAAATTGGCCTCACAAACCCATGTTATCAGGTAGAGGTTTGCACAACACAACATGCCTCTATCTTTGGGGTGGCAATTTTAGTCAAATGGAAACAGTATAAATGTGGGAAAAAATCTGCGAGTCCAATGGTAAGATGGGCAATAGAAGATATCATGACTGGGACAACCTCTCTTACCATATGTCCATACACCGATGATCCTGAGGTTCATGACTATCTAACCACAAAATGAGCACAATGGCCTACTTCAGTAAGAGTCATTGGCTGTTGCGGGGATTCTGCTCATGCACAGAACTATGCACAGGAAACCAGGACCTCAGCGAATTGTGGTGTACCAAAAAACTCACCTCAGCACCCAGAACCCCTATCCGACTAGCATCAGTGTATCATTCGTTCTCCGCATCATCTCAAAGATACCAATGATTAGACAACCCAGAACAAGCGACTTAGAGTACTCTCAGGAATGGTGGGAATCAGAAACACCTTTTTTGTTATTATTCTCATATCAGTCCACAACTAGAGTGATCAGAGACACAGAAAAGTTTAAAATGTTTATTTTTAACTACGTGCTCTCAGGTGCAGCTTATACAAGCAGGCAAATGATTAAAAATAAAATCATCAGCATTGTTACAATACCATAGAAAATGAAGGGAGAAATCATATTAAAAATGATAGTGGGTGGAAAACAAGTCCTATAATACTTTGTGAACCACCTCCCTTGGTTAGTATAAACTAATAGAAGGTCTCTAGGTTTGAATGGGGAACCCCATACCTCAAAGATCAGCTTAGGTGAATCACATCACTGGATCAGCTCTGCTCTCTGTGTCTGGAAAGACACAGAGAGCAGTATTAAAGGCACCCGAGTTTCAGATATTTGCAGCTGTGTGCGTGTTGTGTCTAGAGCATGAGCCGATCAACCTGTATTCAACAGCATACATTGTTATTTGACCTTAACGGCTTCTGCACACAGTGTTCAGACCAAGGTCACAGTGCACGTCTAGGGATGTGAACAACAGACCGTTCTCATGTGAAGAAAAAGCAAGCAAGCAGTTTTACTTGTAATAACAGCTACCTACAGTGTCGTGTGCAAAAGCAACAAAGTGGCAAGATGGCGTTTTACTTCTAAAGCGCTTATGCTAACCGTCAATGTGTGCACATAAAACCCTATCTTCACTACAGGGCATTGACCAATTTAATTTTATTTCCTAAAAAAACATACTGTGCCCACCAACCCTGTCTCATACCTCTCAATTTCTCTGATTAACAGCGAGCAGAAAATTTATTTTTTGTCAAGGCATCTGAGCGGGGTCATTGCCGAGGTAGTATTGCCATGACAGAATAGTTTTGTATGCGGCAGAGGAACAACTGATCTTATTGACCCGGAAAGTACGAGTTTTGATATAGTACCTGACAGTGGCTCTCCCTTTACAATGATCCTGTTTGACACAGAAAAAATGTATGACAAAATGGCATTGATATATTTATGAGAAGTCATGGAAAAGACAGGGTTTGGTATACATTTCAATAAATCAATACAGATCGTTTACACCCAGCCTGCAGCAAAACTACAGATCATGGGGAAAGAGTCAAAAAGTTATAAGGATATTGCACAAGACTCGACAGGGCTGCCACTACTCCCCTCTACTGTATGCTATATATCTAGAACCTCTTATTGACAAACTTCTAGATAATACAAGGATACAGCCAATATATTTTAATGGCCAAGCGATTAGGATCCTAGCATATGCAGGTGGTATTGACAGAGGAAGTCATTATAATGTTCAGTAAAAGAGTCAGCCATCCAGTCAAGTAAAGTAAATGAACATACATGCTTCTCAACAACCGGAGCCCCCTGCACAACCTGCGCATTCTTCAAGATAACCTCTCGCCAAGAATTCATATGCCGCACATATATCCCAATTCCCTAGGACTCCATGCACCGCTCCACAGGCCATAATCCCGACACCAGAAAAGTCCAAATCATGAGCGACTAAGGGACCCATCAGTCAATCACAATCCGGGGCAGGAGACGTCGTGTTCGACAGACACAAATCCAGAGCCCATTCGAATGGACAATCCAGGCAATGGAAAACAGGTTGCACGCAAGTAAAGCACGAGAACCGAAAGGACAATCTACAGGTCACGCTCAAAGTGGTCAGTGGTAATGTTCCATAGCAATCAAGCATCCGGTTGCGCAGTTGAAGCAGCCGGGGCAGGCTGTCGTGTGATACAGATCGTGCAGCCATTGCGGAGCAAGCAAATCAACAGCAGCACACCAGCAGTCAAGGCGAGAATCAACGGAAGCCCGCCGAAGACGCTGGAAAAAATTGAATGAAAAAATGCCGGTATCACACCAAAGACCGTTTCAAGGAGGTCACAAGGCTGGAGCCCACAACCTCTAAAAAATGCACCAAGCCAGCTGTTGACGAGGCACCGAATATAGTATGAATCAGAGCACCGAAACGAAGGGGGAGACCAGCATTCAAAAGCGCATGCACCTCGGTGCGGGTGTCTGCCATGCGAAGGACAAATGTTTCACGCGAGGAAGTCAGGGTGACTTCTTTTTGAGACAATAGAGCCCTTATTCTGCTCATACCGTTGAACTCCGCTTTCAAGGTTGACATGGAAGGCCAGATGGACACATCCAGTCTCCCATGCGGGGGTGGGAAAAGGACACTCTCACAACAGACTACTTGTTGTGAGACAGTCACAATGTATGGAATCCCCACTAGCATCCCGCAGCATGGTTCATTATTTAAAAGCAAATAACTACCGCTAGCTAACAACGTGAAAGTGGGTGCAATCGCCGGCACAGGATCTCCCTTCAGAATGCAAGCCAAACTCGGTGCCTGAACGCTGCATGCGCCATGCAATTGGCTGTTCCTACAGATTACTGAGTGAGCAGGTGTGGAAGTGCATTCCTCTCCTTTTAAATAAACCTCTTTACCCTCTCTCAGGCATCTTCATGTAAATGGGAGTGACCAAACTTCATGCAGGAAAGCGGTACCCAACGGTTCGTACCTGCCTATGGCATAGTGTTTCATACATGAACTGAACCTAAACAATGGAAATGGTAAAGTGATCAATCCATGGATAAGCCACACATAAGAGATCGACTCGGCCACAGAGAAAGGCAAAGGCTCCAACTTTTCAATAAGCAATAATGAGTATGTCGCATCCTTCATGGACATAAACTGTTGTTTATCGGTCAGATTAAATGGCAGGAATAAAGATGATGTGTTCATTTAGTCCCAGGGAACTTTCCCAGCCCTCAATGCTTGTAAACTCCATGCAAACCACATTATAGAACGCAACTGATTTTGACCATGGCATAAAACAGACATATCATCCTGTACAATATACACAACAGATGAAACAATATTATCTAGCGTGTCAATTCTGGAAGAAAGGGTGTCAATGCTACCATCGATGACAGCCAGCACCTTTTCTAAATTGGCTTGATCAATAGCCCTTAATCTAGAAGCAGCTTCAATTTGAGATAACTTCCAAACTTCATTGCAAACAGCATACACCCATCTTTTGGACCTGCCACCCACAGGGCCCTTATTAAAATCATTCAACCTTGTCATTCAATTTGGATAAATGAAGTTTAACAGATGCCAAGGTGGAATGTTGCAGCCAGGTTTGACATAACTTTCCTACAGAATAGGTAGTAACAGAATAGGATGATTCAAATCGAGGGTCTACCTGTGTATAGCCGGGGTACAGACCCAGAAAACGATGTTGACAGGAATCTGAACTTTTCTGTCATAATAACCATCCTTCAGGATCTAAGTTGGAAATGTTGAAGGATGTATTAGTAATGAATGACTGTAAGTCATCAAGGGACAATGCTGTGTGATTATCCCTATTTTGATATGCGCCTAGATTAGGAATAGTAGGGGAATTCAGTTTTTTAGAAGTAGCCAATCCAAAGCAGGTGGTTTGAAAAATAGTAGAATTAAAAAACAACATGTGGTTTGGGATAAGGCATGCACGATGCAGAGCTTCTGTACCTTGTACCTGCCATGCTTTAGAACCCCAAACAGATTTAAGATCAATGGTATCTTTCCACAGCTCATAGCCCCCTATAGCTAATTCATCTATAAAGGACTTGGTACACAATAATTTAGTGTGGGTCAGTCTAACTTTAGAAGCTGACTTCAGCAGTCATTTTAAAATAAAAGGCTTCAGGATAAGATACACTGAAATCAGTAAAATATGTAAATGTTTTTACTAGAGTTTTGGAACTGCCCTCAATTGGAACTGGACAATGTTCCCATTGTGTATAATTGACAATATTTCTAAATGTATTTGCTTTATGCAGGAAATGATTTCCATAGTGTTGGTAGCAAAACAACTCTCCATAATTTGCTGTGTCTAAATATAAATCTTCAGCATCAAAAGCAGCATAATATTTCAAATCAGAAAAAAGAGCCTCTATGGCTTGGACATCCCAATCATCACAGCGTATGTTTTGCTTCACAACATCCCCCATAGAAACACGAAGTACATTGGGGACATTAATCACCTCTGTGGGACCATGAATTTGAAATTTGACACCATCCCATACAATCCCATCTAACACAGGCCAGACAGTAATATTAACAAAAGTCTGGTCTCTCTTCATGATGTGTGACGAGGAATGGGGTGCCAAAGTTCCATCAATTAATCTAATTGCAGATCTTTCGGTGAGATAGTGTCCATTTACTAGATGAAAAAATACAACCACAAATCCAATCGACATAAACAAAAAAATAGATATGAGCACCAGACAAATGTAAGTCCAAGGGGGAATTAAAAAATGTCTTTTAAACCAAACAGCAAAAATCGAAATTTCCGATGGGGCACTCAATGCCGTAGAGTCAGTGTCAAATGAAAAACGTGACTGGTCAACTGCACTTGATTGTAAACCAGGCAATGACACATCTGTGGGATAAGTATACTCAGTATCTTCAGCTGGACCACCAGCCGGTGGAGGCAATAAAGGATTTGTAACGGTATGCATCTCGATGGCAATGTCAGGCCTGTTGGTAATTGCCAGAGCCAAAACAGAATTTCTCAGTATTGCTGGACAAGAGACCGCTGGAGTCATAGTAAGAAGAATCGGCCACTCGTTGTAGTTTGACATTGTCTCTGGAGATGTACCTGTTATCCTTGCGACCAGGAAGTGAAGGTAAAATGACTGTTCTTGTACCCTGCACGCTAAGCACTGGAACCGGTGCACGATAAGAGGGGCCGAACTCCTTCTTGTTCTCCACCTTCTCATGGACCAGGTCACCAACTCAAGGTAGCCAGCCGACTACCGGAATCTGAAGCGCAGCATCAGTTGTGGAGGGCAAGTGTTCCTTTGCAAGACTGTCTCTTGTCTCTTGTAGATTCTGTAATACAGCAGAATGAAAATCTACGTCAAAGGGTGCGGCCGATGCCGCCATGTCTAGACCATCAAGGTCCGGGACAAACATCTTTATGCCAAAGAGCATTTCGTATGGGGTCCGCCCACCCAGAGACCTTCTAGGGAGATTATTAAGTGCACGTTGAACGCTATACAAATGGGCCCACCAGTTCCTGGCAGTACCTAAAACCCTAGCTATCAGGGATTGCTTTAAGTCACGGTTCATTCGCTCTACAACACTATTGCCCTCAGGCCGGTATGGAGATGAAAATTTGACTTGGACCCCCAAAGATCTCATGGCATCCTTGTACGCCTTAGAGGCGAATGCCAGACCCTGGTCTGGATGGGGGGTACCACACTCAAAACTTCCCACAAAGACATGCAAATCCCTGATGACAGTTCGAGCATCAGCACTCCGTTGTGGCCAGACCCATAGAAAATGTGTGCACGAATCCACTGCAACTAAGATGTACTTATTCGCAGTATCAGAGGAGAAAGGACCGCAGTTATCTAAATAAACACACCCAAGTGGTTTATTAGATATATACAACTGTGTTTGTGGTGGACACGCAGCAGTCGAAGGTTTAATCTGCTGGCAAATGTCACAATTAAGGACATAAGCACAAGTCTGTTTATACAATCCGTGCCACCAGTAACGATGTTGTAAGATATTAACAGTCGCAGAAACGCCGGCATGGGCAGAAGCCATACCTTCTTGAGCAGCTGTTATCAAGGAAAGTCTGCAATCCGCGTTGGGAATCAATCTGTCACCAACGTCGTTAATTCTCACATAGGGAACTTTATCAGGACTTAAATGATAAGAGTATTTTGAAGGGAAACGCCAAGGGTAATTATCACCCTTCTCTGTCGCAGCAATTGCTGCCAAGATGTCATCATCAATCTTACTTTTGGATCTTGTAACTGCTGCTACTAGATATGTTGCCACTGCTGTTTTCGCTGCTTCGTCAGCTAAACTGTTTCCAACAGCGTGGACACCTACGCGCTGGTGCCCAAGAGTGTCATTCACGAGCCGCAGTTGTTGTTTAAGTTCTGCAACTCGAACCCAAAGCATTTAATGCTTGATTGTGCTACCTTTGGAATCACGATACTCATTTTGAGACCAAAAGAATAAATTGTCGTTGTAAGACTGAACACAGTAAAAAGAGTCACTCACTATAAGAGTAGTCACTCGAGGATCAGCAAACTCCAGTGCAAGCACCAGAGCACGAAGCTCTGCCAACTGGGCAGTACAATCACCCAATGTCTGAGTGTGCACGACATCAGACTTGAATTCACCATTCACGAAAGTACCAGCCACTATTGCGCAGGCCGGCAAATAAGCATGCTTAGACTCCATCGCTGGTTGCACCGAACCATCAGTGTCAATGACACAATGGTAATCCTCAAGCGGGCACAAGGACAGAGGAGCCGGATTAACAAATTCATACTGCAAATACTCCTGAGTCTGCAATGAGGCATCAAAGATGTAAGTGACATCCGGAGATGTCAAAGAAGTGGCCCATTGAATCCAACGTGGATGCAAAGCTTTAGAATTTGGTACACTGGCTTTTGTTACTGCCTCTAGGGCAGGATACGGTGTGACAACCAACATGCGTTTCCCTTGCGACAGCGCTCTCTTTCAAAATCGCCATCTGCTCTGCAGTCAAAACTTTATTGACAGTGGAAAAGCGCATTTCAGCCGAAATGTACAGGTGTGATTTGTAAGCAATAGGGACTGTGTCGCCCTAATTGAACGTTAAGTATGTGAAACCGACCATGCCAGGCACAATTCTTATTGCCAGGTTTGTGTGGTTATCACGCGTCAGTAAATATTTTGAAGCAAGAAGATCAGCCTGCAAAGATTGCAGGATAGCTGAATGCTCAGGCAGCCAGCTTGATTTGGAAAAAGTAGGTTGAACCAAGCCATATAGCGGCTTGATACGCTGGGCATAATTGAGAATATACGTACAGCCGAAATTCAAAAAGCCCAGCAAAGATTGTAGTTTTTTCAGAGTTGTTGGAGCGCGCAAACACCTCTCCAGGAAGTGAGGTGCTAAACCTCGACCTTCGTTGTTGAGTTCATAGCCCAAAAACAACACTGTATACTCTGCAATGTGTGATTTTGCAAAGATGAATTTGTAACCGAAGTCCACAAACATAACAATGATGCGGTCAACGCAACACAGATGCGGCCATAATTCGTCGTCTGTGAGATAGATATCATCAACATACGAGTACACATCAGGGTCAATGCTCTCTAACAGAGAGACTACACGTGCGGCAAAGATGCCTGGACTGTTTTTAAAGCCCATGGATAATCTTTTAAACTGTTTCTGTTTGCTGCCCGAAGTAAAGGCTCCTAATAGAGGACAGATTATGGCTGTAAAAGCCATTGGAGATGTCAAGTGTGGTTATAAACCGTTTTCTCACGAGACTATCAACGAGGGCAGAACTGTGGGTATTCTGTACGGCACAGGTCCGACAATGAGAGTTCAAATGCCGGTAATCCAAAACTAGGCGGTACGACCCATCAGGTTTGGTTACAGTGGATAGAGGATTATTCATGGGTGACACACGTTTCAATTACACCTTAATATTCCCCATGGGTAACACACATGTTTCAATTACACCTTGATATTCCAATTGTTCAAGTATTTCTGCGACGTGAGTTCTAGCTTCGCAGCGCATGGGATATTGGGGTTGTGACTGTGGCATAGATCGTAATGGAATCTCATGGCTAGGCGACAATTTATCCCACCCAACCTGAGTACGGTACAATGACGGAGAAAGTACTTGTGCCCACTCTTCTGCAAAGTTTTGAGCTTGCTCTTTCGGCACAGTGTGCACGAAAAATGGGAGGATTACCTCCTCCCCTCTGGGAGCTGCCAAAACGAAAGCTGGGGGCCAGTCCGCCTCTGCTAACAGAATGTCATATGTAGAGGTCAGATTTTCCCAAAAAATCCCTTTTATGGAACGTTGTATGTCACCTTCTATTAAAAGGACTATGTCATACAGTCTGTCAGGGGGAGCCACTCTAGTGTCAGCAGTTTCTACAGTAATGAATGTATCAGTTGCTGTCGCCTTCAGATATGGACGCAGTGCTTGCCGCACTATTGTAACTTCCGCCGCACTAACGAGCAGCGTTAGTGCCCATGTCAGGTTCCAAAGCTTCTTTTTCTGAAACGGGGGTCGCTGACGTGCAAACTCTTCCTGCTTGCCTTTACCATCAGCCGGGCGGGGCTGCTCACGTCCTTGTTGGGCACCCCGACCGTTGCCACTTTCTCCTCCACCGGACTGTGAGACCGATATTTCCTGTGAAGAACGAGGAGAACGTTGTTCAGGAACCTGAAATCTATCAGGAGACCTAATTCTAGTGCGATTGCGCAATTCATATGTGTGTTCAGTAGTCGCTTGTACTGGTGACGCAGGCCGAGACCCCTGTTTCTGTTGCTGCTTCCCCTGTTTCTTAGTTTTCCAATATTGTTTAGGAAAAGCTGAACGGTCGTCTTTAGTAGACGTAACCGTCTGAGTTTGCGATTGCGCTGTTGTTTTAGCAAAAGGCTTAACCCCTAAACTATTGCGGCCAATGGTCTTATAAGCCGCCACAATAATTTTTGGTAACTGCCGGGGTTTATCGACGTCGGCGATGAGGCGCAGTTCATTCGACACTTGAAAGTCAACGCATCTCCATAGACGTTAGCAAGGATGAGATCAGCAACTACGTCGAACACACCGACAAGCCTCATTCCTAACTCGACCGCCGCCTCCGGACCGTGTTGATCTTGAACACGTTTGATCAGAGGGCAGTACAGTCATAGATGGTGTGCCGAAGCACTTCGAGTAGACTGCTGCAAATACTTTACCCCAGTTCTGACAATCATTAACCTCAGGGACCAAGTCTTTCTACAAACTAATGGTAAGGATCCTGTGTTTTTCCACAGGAGTAGAATTTGGAAACACTGCTTCCAGCTGGTCAAATTTCTCAGCAAGCCAATAAGGCATATCGTCCTTATTCTGGGGGCGCCTGCCCATTACCGAATTAACCATGACGGGACTAATAGTAATCCCGTCCGGGCCAGCTGGTTGCGCCGCAACTCCAGGTGCCCCCACCTGAACATTGCGAGAGACGTATTGCACTAAAGCCCTATGTACCATAATCAAGGTGGTATGGAGTTGACGTAAGTCATCTAGTGGGGCTTGCAAATAACGTGTATGTGGTGTAAACCCGGCCAAGACTGGCCAAGTGGCCCCAGGAATGGACAAGGGACCTAAACGAACCGGTGTAACCATGTGGGGGAGGGCGCCATTGAACCAAATATGATGGTGCCAGGCGGAAATAGGAATTTCCTGTATCTTATACGGCGTGTAATTAGCTGGGACCACTGTAGGAGTGTATGTGTGACACGTATTATCATCCGCATTCACCTCCGGCAAAGTAACCCAAGAGTAGAACAACTCATAGGGAAACGATGCATCGGCACTCACTACAAAGGTAATAGACATCCCATCATCAGGCACCCCGAACTGCATCAAGCGACGCCGGAGAGGTGCACGACTATGCGCTGCAATAGCGACTTCAGCCATAAGGACACAGAGAAGAAAAACAATCTATATAAACTGTAGCAAAAAAAGGGTATAAGATAAAATGAAACCTTTTCAATTGTCAAGCTTGAGAGAACCTATATATTAACTATTTAGGTAGGTTTAAACCGTCACTCCCGACAACCGGAAACAAGAGTGAGGGTGTTGTGGACAAATATAAGCACTACTAAGGCATCTCAATCATAAGACCAAAACATTAGGTGCGCCATGTTGTGGGGATTCTGCTCATGCACAGAACTATGCACAGGAAACCAGGACCTCAGTGAATTGTGGTGTACCCAAAAAACTCACCTCAGCACCCAGAACCCCTATCCGACTAGCATCAGTGTCTCATTCGTTCTCCGTATCATCTCGAAGCTACCAATGATTAGAGAACCCAGAACAAGCGACTTAGAGTACTCTCAGGAATGATGGGAATCAGAAACACCTTTTTGTTATTATTCTCATATCAGTCCACAACAAGAGTAATCAGAGACACGGAAAAGTTTAAAATGTTTATTTTTAACTACGTGCTCTAAGGTGCAGAACTTTGGCTAATACAAGCAGGCAAATGATTAAAAATAAAATCATCAGCATTGTTACACTACCATAGAAAATTAAGGAAGAAATCACATTAAACATGATAGTGGAAAACAAGTCCTATAATACTTTGTGAACCACCCTCCCTTTATAAACTAATAGAAGGTCTCTAGGTTTGGAGAACCCCATACCTCAAAGATCAGCTTAGGTGAATCACATCAATGGATCAGCTCTGCTCTCTGTGTCTGGAAAGGTTTTCTCCAAGTGCCTGAATCATGCATGCAAATGCAATATTAAAGGCACCTGAGTTTCAGATATTTGCAGCTGTGTGTGTGTTGTGTTTAGAGCGTGGGCCGATCAACCTGAATTCAACAGCATACATTGTTATTTGACCTTGACGGCTTCTGCACACAGTGTTCAGAGCAAGGTCGCGGTGCACGTCTAGGGATGTGAACAACAGACCGTTCTCATGTGAAGAAAAAGCAAGCAGGCAGTTTTACTTGTAATAACAGCTACCTGCAGTGTCGTGTGCAAAAGCAGCAAAGTGGCAAGATGGCGTTTTACTTCTAAAGCGCTTATGCTAACATAGAAATTTGTGCACATAAAACACTGTCTTCACTACAGGGCATTGACCAATGTAATTTTATTTCCTAAAAAAACATACTGTGCCCACCAACCCTGTCTCATACCTCTCAATTTCTCTGATTAACAGCGAGCAGAAAATTTATTTTTTGACAAGGCATCTGAGCGGGGTCATTGCCGAGGTAATATTGCCATGACAGAATAGTTTTGTATGCGGCAGAGGAACAACTGATCTTATTGACCCGGAAAGTACGAGTTTTGATATAGTACCTGCCAGTGGCTCTCCCTTTACAATGATCCTGTTTGACACAGAAAAAATGTATGACAAAATGGCATTGATATATTTATGAGAAGTCATGGAAAAGACAGGGTTTGGTATACATTTCAATAAATCAATACAGATCGTTTACACCCAGCCTACAACCAAACTACAGATCATGGGGAAAGAGTCAAAAAGTTATAAGGATAATGCACAAGACTCAACAGGGCTGCCACTACTCCCCTCTACTGTATGCTATATATCTAGAACCTTTTATTGACAAACTTCTAGATAATACAAGGATACATCCAATATATTTTAATGGCCAAGCGATTAGGATCCTAGCATATGCAGGTGGTATTGACATAGTGACTACGAAAGCTAAAATACCAATTTGAGAAATGAAAATGAGGTGAAGAAATTTGGAACTATCTCTGGGTGTCTACTGAAGAGCAACTAATCTTAGATATGGATAAATAGACATGTCAAATTTCACAATTCCAGGAAGGTGGAAAGTGTAATATATCTAGGGGTAAACTTGACAGCTGATATTGATAAAATCATAGCTCTAAATTATGATTCAAGACAAAATTCCCAAAAAGTAAATTGTTTACATTTGACTCTAATCAATTGTTGTAATATTATTAAAATTATGATATAACTCATTTTTTTATTCATATTCAGAACAATAGAGACTTGAATACTGATTAGTTCAATAAAATTGATGAAATATGTAATAGCTTCCTTAGAGACTATAAATGATCTCAAACAGCCTTTAGATACCTCCGATAGCCATTAGTGAGAGGTGGATGGGCACTTCCAAACTTCAGATTTTATTATTTCTCAGCTATCAACACTTGACATTTTTAATCACAGCCCACACTGAAAAAACTCCAGATCCTTAAGCATTCCCTCTATATATGAACTATGCCTTGGTAAAGATGTGATCGGCTTTTTGTTAGATTCACTTAGCACAGCTATTACAAAAAAACATTTCAAGGGGTTTAAGAATGTTCTGTCAGTACATTTGAGTAATTATTGTACTCCATTATGGAAATCAACTTTATTTTTAGCAAGTTCCATGATAGATATTATGGGATACGTGAAAATGCCGAAACCAAATGGCTAGGTGTAATATGTACGGGTAGACCAAACCATACTTTTCTTACTTGAATGGAAAAATATATTCATCTAAAATCAATGTTTTTTAAAATATTAAGCTAGAGATTACATACATAAATTGTATAAAAACAATTTAACATGAAATATTGGAAGTTATTGCATACTATAGCCAATGGTAAATATCATAAAATCAGGCTGTATTACAAAAATGGTTTCAAAATAGAAATGGATGGCAAAGAATTTCAGAACTGGAGAAAAAAGACACTAAAAAAATAACATTTTAGCTATGTCTCCTCTACACAGGCCTCTTTGTCTCAGTATGTGTGGCTGGGGTGCAATCAGACCATTTACCAATTCATAGGGGTCAGAGACAAGGGTGCCCACTATCCCCACTCCTATTTGCACTCCAGATCGAGGCTCTCGCCACATGGGTGAGGCGGGACCTCTGGTGCGGGGGTCCGAGGGGTCTTCCAAAACTTCCAACAGAATTGCACTATTAGCGGATGACGCCTTATTCTTTCTCACAGACCCGGGAATATCTGGACCGAGAATTTTGCAAATACTTTGGGTCATCGGGGAAAGCCTCTGTACTAACCCATCCAAATCGTTGCTACGCCCGGTTTGCATTGACCAAGGTAGGGGCACATGGGCGACTCATCCGACCATGTGACGGGGGTTCCAATACCTGGGAATTTATATTTAACCTTACCCAGCCCTCTCCTGGTCCCATAATATCCAACCCCTACTACCCTGTCTCCGAGAGGAGGTGAAGGCATGGTCTCCCCTACCTCTATGGATGGTCTGCCATCTTCAAAATAGTCTCCATGCCGCGGCTACTGTATCGGCTCCAGAACTTCCTATACGCTATCTTACAGTCGTGATTTCAACAGATCAACACAATTCTCAATCATTAGTTGTGGGGGTGGGGGATGGGGCAGTGAGAGTCGCTCTATGGACCTGTACACAGTCCACTTATTCTGGAGGATTCGCTGTGGCTGGCATTCACGCCTACTACTTTGCTTCTCACCTGCTCAATATAAACGAATGGTTGTACAGTGCACAGACTGACCCGGCATACACAGTTGAAAGGTAGGCAATGGGTGGTCAAACTTTGTTAGACTTTCTCTATGGTCGGGTAAATAAAGCACACCTTTCCTCCGTGGCTGAAAGTGGTTATTCAGGTATGGCGAAACACAGGAGGATGGAATAGGAGGGACGGCTGACACAGGCAACCCCACTGTGGCATTGAACCTTCCTTCGGTAGGTCACTGCACTGTCCGGGTTTCGGGGATGGGACCTTATCGGGCTATCCACACTCGGGGACATCATGAAAGGGACAGTGCTCAAGTCCTTTCAACAGCTGCAGGCGGAGTATCAACTCCATTGTAGCGAGTTTTACATGTATTTACAGCTCAGACATGCTCTTACACAATATATCCGGTCCCTGATTAACCTACCGGAATTCCACCCACTCTAGGGGCGACTGCTGATGGGTGACTTGGGCGCCCACAAGATCAGGCAAATTTACCAAACACTAGTCACACATAACCGTACCACATTGGGCATGCTGCGGGTGGAGTGGGAGGACGACATTGCACCTTCCCTTTGAACCCAAGCTATTACTCTTGCACAGCACAGATGGGATTGGGGGAAACAGATACAAACAACACCTCTTGTTTTTGGGGCTCACATTGGCCAAGAGAGACATAGCTCAGCGCTGGAGCGAGACCTCCCCACCCTCGGCTGGAGGGTGGAAACGCGCTATGGACAAATGCATGGGGATGGAAGTAGCAGTGTTCCAGGTGTGGGGTTGCCCACAGAAACATAACAAATTTGGAAGCAATGGGCTAACTACTGGGGCATAGACCTATTTTCTATACGTCACCCCATTCATATGGCTTCGGGCATACTCTTACTTCTCAGATCCCGTCATTCCACTGTTGGAGATAGACATTGCTCGTGGGGTGGGGATGGTACCTGGTTTGTGCCTGGGTTTTTCCTTGTTTCTTTTACTTCTTTGTTGACATTTTGAAACATGGGTACTGCTCAGAGATGTGCTATACCTTGATATTTGTGTATGGGCCTTTCAGGCAGTGCTGTGCTGCCAAAATCTCAATAAAATCTGTTTAAAAAAGAAAAAAGGAACATTTTGGGAATCTATTGACATAGGGAATCTGCTTCTGCTCTCTGCCAAATTAAACATTCTGCACTACAGAACTATATATAAATTCTATTACACTGATGCCAAATTATTTACTTGGAGAGTCAGATTAATAATGATTGGTCACATTGTCACCAGGCAGGTGCTGACATTGTAGATTTGTTTTTTAACTGTCCAAAATTTCAGGCATACTGACATGAAATATTGCTTTTCGGGAAATACCACTGCATGAACAGATTGTACCCTCCTCAGAGCTTATCATAGTGGAAATAGATAATAATTTCAATGGTTCAAGTAGATTTCATAATGTGATACTGGTTATTATTGTTAATGCCCAAATATGCATACCTTCAGCAAGACTGGACGCTGAATCCCCTGGATTTCAGTCATTACATTTCAGCTTGCTTCCATCTGAAAAAATCACTATATAATGTAAGGGCAAGGCGGTGAAGAAAAGAGGAAAAAATATCCGGAGCCCTCTAGAGTATTGTATTGATCAACTGTAGCTCTTTAGCAGATGAAATGTATATATTGTTATTCGTGACTGAAATATTAGGCATACTGCAGATTGTAATTTTAATAATTAGGCATTCAATGTTTGTTCAGTCTAGTAAATGTAATATATTTACTTCAAAGTTGATGTCGTTTTTCTCCAAAGTTGGTGCAGGTAGTGCTGTTATCTCTAGACATGCGTTTCTGGGTTTAGCCCTTCATCAGTCGAGAGCAGAAGTAGTAGAGACCAGAGAAAAGTAATCTGGGGTTGCTGAAATGCTGCCTAAGGCTTCTTCATTGCAAACACAAGGAGATGATGGACGGAGCGCTGAAACTTTTCAGACACTCACCCCAGTCACAGATCTGGGTTGAATCAATCATCATTCTTTAGCTCACTTCGCCACCTCAGTTCAGATCCAGCTATATGCAAATCAGTCTTGACCCTGTGCCTCATGGGAACAGTCCAGCCCAAACTGAAAGCCTGGTCTTCCCTGAACCGGAAACAAGCATCCTGGGACCAGTTTCGAGCTAACATCCCTCATCAGCCAGGCTAGCTTGAATCCAGTGGCAAAGTGAGCAAGGGACCCACGTCTGGGAATAACCTGCCAATTTAGGGCGAACAAAGCAAACACAAGGAGATGATGGATGGAGCACTGAAACTTATCAGACACTCATCCCAGTCACAGATCTGAGTTGAATCCATCATCATTCTTTAGCTCACTTGGCCACCTCCATTCAGACCCAGCTATATGCAAATCATTTTTGACCCTGTGCCTCATGGTTAACAGTCCAGCCCGAACTGCCAAGCCAGGTCTTCCCTGAAGCGGAAACAAGCATCCTGGGACCGGTTTCGGGCTAACAGCCCTCATCAGACTGTTCCCATTGGGCGCAGAGTCAAGACTGATTTGCATATGGCTGGGTCCAAACTGGAATGGCATGGTGAGCAAAAAAACGATGGATTTAGGCCCAGATCTCTGTACTGGGGTGAATGTATGACATTGTTCTGCATTCTGTCCATCAATTGTTCTTTTTGTATAAGTCTTCTTCATTATCATGCCAGACCTTCTTTGCATCCTGAAAGCAGCTAAAGACAAACTGGGACTTGTCTGGTTTGGTCATAATATGGTTATATCTCAAGATCTCTCCAACAAAACCAACGCCAGACATAAAGAATTTCTCGACCTGAGGCCATAGATGAGGCAACGTAATATTCACTATGGCATTATTTATTCATGCGTATGCAACATAGCCTAAGAAACTACTACTAAATCCTTTGATGAACTTTTAAAATTGAAATTGATTTTCCAGAATATTATTCCACAGGACGTGGAGACTGTTGTCCAGAAGCCTTAAGATGTTTTGTACTCTTGCCTCTACCTATATATGGCTTTCCTTTGATATACAATATTTCTTTTTGCTCTGTTGTCAATCTTATTATGGTTTAGACACGTCTGATATCACATTTCACTAGCTGTTTCTTCAGATCTGGAAGCTAATCCTAGATTTGCTTTCTCCCTTCTCTACTGCTGTATTATTTTCTCACATGTTCTCCTTGAGTGCCTTTTTGTTAATTACCCTTCCATATGACCCTTGCTTATAACCCATGTTTTGCATAATCATAGATTTTGTTTTATGTCTTCTCCCCTTTATGCAGCATGCCACCCCTGTTTCAGTAATACTACCCCCATGTTCCCACCATGTTTAACATTGTTTCGTGGAATGTTTTTGGACTTGGATGTTCGATTAAGTGACAAAAGGTAATCTCTCATTTATCCAAGTTTGATTCTCATGTTGCCTTTCTACAAGAAACACATTGTAATGCTTCTGAATCTGTTAAACTAAAGATACAATGGGTTGGTCAAGTTTTATTTTCACCAGAACTTGATTGTAAGGGTAGTGTCACTATTTTGTGCCATAACACCTTAAAGCTACATGTTGTCTTTACCGATTGTGATACTGCTGGATGATGGGTGTTTGTTAATGTTACCCTTGATAACAAACAATGTTTGCTTAATATTTATGGCCCTGTTAAATCTGACCCTGATTTCTGGCACTCAATTAAGGTGAAACTGGCTAATATTCCTCATCCTAATATCATTATGGATGGCGATTTTAACCAGTTGCTGGATCCTTTTACAGGATATCTAACTACAAGTTTAAACCAGATAAATGGCACAAAGCATTTCAAACAAAGATTACCTCGAGACCATTTTTTTTTTATCTTGGAGGATCTGTTAGCCTGATAAAATGGAATGTTCTTTTTTGGAATGTCCATAATACATTATCCAGAACTGATTATATTTTAGTGACTAAGAGGCTCATTTTGATGGCAGAAGGACCTCCACCGCACAGGAAATTCCCACTGCCAAATTAGGATGGGGGTGGGAATCCCAATGTGTACCCCCAGAGAGAAACATACTTTCCCCATGAAGAAACAAAGTTAAATTTACAAATGCAAATTATCATGATCATTTCATATCCAACCTTTCAACCTGGAGCAGACTTTCATGCATATATTTTATGCACGTAATTATTCCTCAAACTGTCACAGTTTTCAAGAACACTCCTTGGATCCTTTGTTAATCCCTAAGAAGACGCAAATGTCCTCCAAATGTAGAAGTAATTTTCTTTCTTCTTTCTTTAAATACCCTGCAAATAAGGGAGGCAAAAGACCTAGCATTGTCTTCCACCACCACATGCACTATTCCATCTGGCACAGGTTGGCAGCCGGTTACAAACATTCTTTATTCATTCTTTTCAGACAAAAACGTAAATCAATAGATAACTCAGTCATAATTTAGACACAGATTTAACATAAATGACACTATCACATTTTATGTTGTATAACATATCAAATGAAGCTATGACAACGAACCACTTAAATTATTAATTAGAAGAGACGTCCAGGACAGAAGCATAACACTAGTGGGAATCCAACGCTCTTCCTTTGCTTTACACAGCCAGAATGCTGCTACATCTGAGGTAGTAGTTGCATTGTTGGGAGAGGTACAATGATTTGGGATAGTATAGAGTGCTGGAAAAATTAGGAGAATCTTGCTTCCATTTGGATGTGCCTATGGATAAGGTAAAGTGGTCACTACTTTTCTTACTTAAGGGATTTAACCCAATATTTGGGTACACAGATATATCACTCAGATATGACATTTCTGAAAAACACTAATTGACTTGTGAATAAAGCTCCTATTATCTGCAATAGAGAAAGGCCCTTGGGAAAATGTGATTCTTAGCTCTTTCACAACATCCCACTGTATCTGAAACTTACTTCTTACCGAATTACATAAAGTCTTTAATAGGTTGGTATGGGGGTATGGGACTATGTAAGAAAAGGAGAAATTTTGACCAAGGAAAACCATTCAGAAGAAAACTGATGTCTAAGGCTACCAGGCATAGAATTGTACAAAGAGGTGCCATAATGTTAATTAACAAAGTAGTGGTATTTAGAAAATATGTGCTAATGGATCTAGTTCTTCCTATGGATTCTTCTGACTGCAACACTCCTCAAGATATGCTGCTGCTCCATGTTACACCTACAGTATGACAGATCCCAGACCTGGGCATGCACAAAGGTAAAATATATGATGTTCACAGGCGCACAACACCCATTGGGCTCACCGGGCTTCAGCCCCCCCGTCATGTGTGTCAGCCCGGCTGAGACAGCCTCGCGGGCTGGCGTCCGTCTAATTGCAGCCGGACCCGAGTACTTCACAGGTCTTTAAAAGACCATTTACTCGTTAATGAGGCTTTTGTTGTGTTTTCACCCCTTTTTACAGCCACTCTGCCTATGGCTGGAAGACTTAGCCCCCCCCCCCCGAAATCTTCTTCAGCCCCCCCCCGAAATTTGGCTCTAGTTGCCCGCCTGGATGTTCACATGCCACCAATACCACCTTGTGGAGTCATATTCCAATGTAAGCAAAGGAAATAAATCTTGCAAAGTCGAAGTGGCAGAGGTGAGATGAATTGAAGTGAACATTTGCCAAAATATGAAAAACTTAAAATCATCACTTAGATTGAGGAAGAATTTAGTAAGACTCCTTGCAAACTCCTAGATTATGGGAGTTTAGCACATACAGTACAGGATAGCTGTCACCTGACATCAGTAGAAAATAAGGAAACTATAATCATAATAGAATTTGGAGAGAACGGCGAGCACATACCCTTATCACACAGAATGCTGCTAGACATTAAAAGACTCTCTGCATAAATTTAACAACGATTGGGGGCATAAATTACACACCATCAGTTCAAACATACGCATGGAGAAGGATATACATCTAAAGAAAACAGGTATCCAGGAGTCCCAAACATGTTTCTTGGGTTCCCAGAGAGGAAGTTCAAGCATGCTGATCTCATACAGTGTCCGTGTGACAGTGTCTCACCCCAAACTGACTTACACTTGGTACTGTTTTGTAAATTTTATCAAAGAGAAAGAGAAGTTTTTATATTACCCATTTTAAAACTTCAAAACTTTAAACAATGCAGGGTGGCACTGTACTTTTTGAAGTCTTTACCCAATCATTACATCTGTTTTTCAGTAGCATCTTTTTTGTGGGCTTGCATGAGAAAAAGAAAGTTGATGGACACGCTAACTTGCATCATTCTAAAGGTTACTTAATATCATGATTGTACATTGTTTTATGCTTTTAATGGTTTGATATGATGAACTTGTGCTTTTATGATCTTTTCTTTTAATAGATCGAATAAAGATTTTAAACGAAACGAAGTAATGTTGTCACTGAAAATTCCAGTATCTAAATAAACTCTAGATAGAACAGCTACCTTTGGTAACGTTCTTTAAATTTGTACCATCAAAAAAGATCAGAAGGGATCTGCACAAATATCAGTCGCTTCTAGCACAAATTAATTCCCATGTTTAGGTCTGTGCTCATCAGTTTGCTGGTGATCCCACCCAAATTGTTTTTGTACTCTTATCCTTAAAGATTTTCTTAATTGGGTGATACATTTAAAATTAAATCTGAGTTCTTGACTTTTGAGCCGATATCAGTACACAGTTTAAAGCCATTTTTGGTAAACCTCAGATGGTAATCGGATGCTGATGAGCAATATGTTTTCGAAGCTACATGGGCCGACGAGGCAATGGTTTACCAGAGGGTTAGGGATGAACTAAAATACCCATTGGCCTTGGTGATTTATCGGCCTATGTTATCCACACATTTGAAAGACTTAAAACAACAAATCAAAGCCCTGCAAAAAAAACCTGCAAAGCAGAGAGACAACAATTATTCACATTGTCCTTGGGTTTCTAGTTTATTCGAAGCTACATAAAAATCTGCTATTCAAGAGGAACTAGTGCAGATAGAAAGAACAAGTAAATCTTTGACTATGGAGAATGAGATAGGAGAAGATACAGAGGTATCTGCCTTTATTTTGTAAACAATGGGCCATTTTGTTTAATCTTGTCCACTGCTTTCGGGAAATGGACCAGTTCATCCCTGACTAGCAGAAGAGAGACGAGCAGAGTCGTTACAGACCTGTCCATTATTGACAAGACTCACTAATTTTCAACAAGTTCTGTTGGGTTAGTGGAATCTAGAGCTTTGGGATGTTTTAAGTATCACAGTTTTCAGGAGGAAATACAGATTTGTCAACAAGGAAGAGAATCCTGAGGAGATTCAAAGCATTGACGGAACACCACTGTCATCTGTAGATATCAGAATTAAAACAAAACACTTGTTAAGGGCCACTAATAATAGCCACGTAGAACAGAAACATTTTGACATAAATGATGCTACATTATTTCTCATAGTCATCAGAGTGACCTAGATTTTACGAAAAGTTAAAGTAGTGCAACAATTCATCAGATTTGCAAACCAGCAATTCATACAAGATTTCCTCTATCATTCAACCCAACTTACTAAGAAAGGCTTAACTTTCTGCTGGAACGAGCTCCAAGAGCAGATTTGTTTTAGAAATTAAAGACTTCAGCACTCATTTTACGATACCCTGATGTCCATTTGTCCTTCGTAGTTGGACTTGTACTTGCACATGGAGCAGTATTTTCAAAATGGGGTTCCAAGACCCAATTGCTGCTTCTGGTGACATATTTCTCACATACCGTCTCTGAAGCAGAAAATAACTACACTATTGTGCAACTCTCAACCACAAAGAAAGCTTTTCACATTGGAGATACCACTTGGAACGAGCTCATCATTGGATTACTGCGTGGACAGAGCATACAAAATACTATACCTCCCCAGCGGCAGACAGCACAGGTAAGCATCGTGGGGTGTGGCAGGACATGGTGGGGGAAGCCGTATTTATTTATCCCTATTCCATCATCTGTCGACTCCCACCCCCCCCCCACCCCACTCCACCCTAATGAGTTTACCTGTGCCGTCTGCCGCTGTACCTCACCTCTATAAAGTGTAACAATATCCAACATGCTTGATGAGCAGTCTTTTTCTCACATTTTAACTGTATAGACACCGCAAGGCCGCGCAATAGGCCTGAAAATCCAGATTCATTTTCATGTCAGAACGAAGAAATTGAGACATCTACCACACCACCTTGTATTCTAGCTACGACAAACAATTGAGTAGAAAATCTCTAAAACTTTGTTAAGACTGTGAAAAGAAAACAAACAACTGATGCTCAGCAGTGGATATAAAAGGAACCAAATTAAAGATCTTGCAACAGAGACTTGTGAAACAAGAAGAAGCACTGTATCTAAAAGGGGACGAGATACAACTGAAAGTCCTGAAGTGGTGTTATGATTCTCCTGCAGCAGGTCATCCAGGACAAAATAGATGTGTGAACTGGTCAGTCAATACCTTTGGTGGCCTTGTTTAAAAATATCAGTACAAAAATTAATCAAGAAATATGCTTCCTATGCTCAAGCCAAAAGCTCTCATGCACAGACAGCTAGTTAGCTACAACTTCTTCCCATGCCAAATCAACCCGGTACAATGGACTTCACTGTTGTGTTGCCTCCAACCAATGAATATACAACATTACTCATAGTGCTAAATTAGTTTACAAAGATGGGGCATTGCATTCCACTTAAAAAGCTACAGCCCTCTTTAGACCTTGCTGGGATTGGTTTGCCTTAAATGGTCTACCTAAGATCATAGTTGCTGACAGAGATACACAGTTCATGGCTCTTTTTGGATAGAAATGATTAAAAGTATAGGGGCAAACCATTTAAAATCAACTAGCTACAACCCCCAGACTGCTGAACAAACAGAGAGGCTTGTATTGAGAGAATGTGCTGGCTGAATCTCCATAGAATACATCTTTGCATTTATTCCTGGTTAGAGCTCCTTTTATTGTTCCTATGGATTTCATACCCAAATGTGGCTAGCTCAGATACCAGTTTACAAAACTACTTCAAAGACTTTGTACTTTTTTACCATCCAGAGGTTAGCTCACCAATACTTGTTGCAAGCTAAAGCCCAACATAAATGCTTTACAGATTGCCATAGGAGCAAAACCCTGAATACAAAGTGGCTGTCTGCAAAATATTTGGCAATTCCTGGGTCACATCTTAAATTTACACCTCGTTTTGTGGTCTCATTTCCTTTAGCAGTGAAGGTGGCCACTTCAGATGTTCCTTTGTTTCTCACTTCTCACTGTCCCATTCACCCTGTGTTTTACTTTTCCTGGATTGAGATCACAGTCGCTAAAACAGGGATTACTCCACTTCCAGTCTTCCTAGATGGATCCCTTGAATATGAGGTAGAGGCCATTATCACTTCCCAAACACATCAACTTCACCTCCAGTATATGACAGCCTGAAAGGGGTATGATGTATCTGAAAGTTGTGGAATCCTGCAGACTTTGTTCATGCTCGCGAATTAGGAAAGACATTCTGTACAGAGTTGCCCACAAAATCAAGGCTCAGACTCTTTTTCCCTTTGGAAAAGTCTTCTGCAGAAGTGGTGAGAAGGCTCTGTCAGGACTTAGCTACATCAGAGACATGGGTTCAGGCGCAGGATGAGTCAAATCTGGAGAGCGGGGCAATGGAAACTCTGCATATCTGAATATGAGAGAGTTAACCTTAAGCAGGTTTTCTGGTTTGAGTCACTTTCTGGTTTCAAGACACTTCTGAGGCATGAGGTATATTACCAGTATTTAGGTACGGTAAAGTTTATTGTTTGGTTAAATAAAACCTTAACAATTGTACTATTTGTGACAACCGTAATTAAAAACTGAATTTGAAAATCATTCATCAGTTCAGTGTATCAGCAAAAAGATATAATACAAATTTAAAATCTACTGTTGACAATAGGAACTCTCTAAAAAAACAGTGAAAAAGGTGCTAGAAGAAATGCACTGCTGTTTTGTACAATACTGGCTGACATAAACCAGAAAAAAACAGGTGTCAAAGTAACTTCATTTCTGGCAAAAAGTTAATTGTAATTAAGGTTTGAAGTCTTTACGTCCGGGCTGGTCATGACCACTTGCTGGCTGCTTTAAGTGCCGACCTCAAACCTTCTGAGAGTGGACCTTCTCATTTCAGAATTTACTTCCCTGCCTGGTGGTGTATGCGGAGAAACGTAACCAGTTTGCAATTTATCTGAGGGTCCATTGGATCTAGCCCTTTGATAATAGCCGTGGGCAAGTTCGAGTTCCTCTGCCTAGAAATGCTTTTCTTAATAAAGTGACTGAATGTAGTTTATTGCAGATGCCTATCAGGTGGATACGATCTTATTTTGGGCATCAACACAGGCAACACATTTTTGAGTCAATGTTTTTCCAACTAGGGGCGTCTGCCAGTGAGGGATATTTTCCAAAGCGCAATGCCATTGGCTGTTTTTTTAAGTGGGCTGAAAATGTTAAGTCTAAGTAGGCTTCTGGTTTGAGGACTTTGTAGCTGTTAAGTACTGTCCAAGAGTGGGATCTCTGGCTAAAAGTGCTTTTGTCTAGTACAAGAGAATGACGTTTTGCATCTTTTTTAATTGTTGACTAAAATATTGAAAAAGACAGGTTCTTATTACAGAGATCTAAAGTGCAAGTTGATTTAAGTGCGTTGTGCAAAAAGCACGTATATGACGAATTAGACCCTTTCTCTAATTCTTGCCACAGAGACTCATTTAGTCTTGAGCCCATTGAATTTTGTTTTATGTGATACAAAACCTTTATTGGTTAATATAATCTGCCCACTGTCTCGTTCAGTAAGCCAAATTCCAGACGCAGTTGTGCTGGAGACGTCATTTGAGGAAACCGAAAGGCCGTTTTAAAGATGCTAGTCGTTAGATTGTTAAGAAGAGTTCCATCTTTTCCTTGCAGGGCTATGCTGGTGCATGTTAAAGTTGGAAGTGTTTTCGATGTTATTACCGCCAACAGTGGTTTAAATGAAGGGCCCTCCGATTTTGATGCCAGTCTCTTGCAGGCAAAAGATAGTGCACTAGCCTGTTGCGCCATATAATTTTTCTGCTCTCGATAATTTAGTTTACTGTTGATATAGAATCCCAAGTATTTGTAGCTTGACACATTCTCCAAGGGTTTACCCTCCAGATGTTGTACGGATGGGCTAGCTGGTTGCTAATAAGCATAGTTTTTGTTTTTGCTATATTAATTTCTAGCTTATTTGCTGTTAGGAATTCCACAAGACCGCTTATCAGCCTAGTGAGGCCAATCTTGGTCAAACTAAGTAAAACAATATGCAACGTATGCAAGGTGCGAAAGGGCTAAGGTACCCAAATGCGGGGTATGAGAGCTGATTCTATTGAGTTTTAACGATAAGTCTGATATAAATAAATTAAATAAATGAGGAGCCAGCACACAGCCCTGCTTCAAGCTCCCGTTCGTGTACCATTTTCTTGAGACTCTTGATGCGTCGCCAAGTTTCACACTAACCCATGTGTTAGTGTAAAATAGGAGTAATCCTTTTAAAATTCTTTCTGGAATGTTCCATGATTGTAATTTGGCCCACAATAACTTCCTATCCACACTGTCAAAATCGGCATTTAAGTCAATGAAGCCAAGATGTAAGCTCTGTTTATTTGTTTTGCATTTCTCTGCTAATAATGAGATAGAATATTTTTGATTGTGCCGATTCCTTTTTAAAGCTCGTCTGGTTTATGAGGTTCAGATTTAGGTCTTTAGACCAATCGACTAAATCTTCCAAAATCAAGGTGGCTGAGTATTTTGATTCTACGTCCAGCAATGCAATAAGTTTGTAGTTCGAGGGGTTCGATCTATCGCCCCCTTTGTAAATTGGTGTTAAAATAGAGTCTTGCAAACTATCAGGGATTCGATTAAACAGCTCAACTTTGGCAAATAGATTCTCGAGGTGGGGGCTCCAGAAAGCTGGATCGTATTTAAAAATGGCTTAGGGGATACCTTTGGGCCCTGGAGCACTGTCTCTTTTACTTTTGTTTATTATGCTTTTTATAGCGTCTGCTAAATAAATGAATTATTTGAACTGGGATCTTTTGGAAGATCCTGATTGTCGTCTGTAATGTTGATGCAGGTGGATTGGGTGCTAACCTCTTGAGTTTGGGAATGGCATTGGATGTCCTTCATGGTCTGCGTCTGTTCAGGAGTGTGATGCGGTGTTTTGAATTTCAGGCCTATGAATTGGCCCAGTCCTGTTCCTGTACATTTGATGATAGAATCTTCCTTGGCCGATTCAACTGGTTTATTGTGAGCCAGAATTTGTTAGTTACTCTGTCTCACATTGTGTATTAGTTTAACTCAAAAACTGTCTGCACTTGATCTTTTGTTCTCCCATAACGTGTTTTTATAAAGTTGTCTTTGTTGCCGCAATGTTTCCTGTAAGATGTCAGAGCTGTTGTTCCTGGTGGGCTACACAGGTTTGGGAGGAGGAGGATAATGAAACAAAATTTAGTCAGGTGACGAGATTTGGCCAGTGGAAAAAAGAGGTGTCCTTTTGGTACTGGGCCTTTTTGGAAATGGACAAAGAATTAGAGATCGAAATTGTGAAGCTTTGGGGTCAGGAATTTGGTGAAGAAGATGTAACTCAATTGTGGCGCATATCTTATGATTATTTACGAACTGTAGTTAAACCAGCATTACTTAAAAGAAATCATCTATTCACCACATATAGAGTATATTGGTCACCTGCAAAGTTAAGTAAGATTACTAGTAATGTATATAATTGCCCTAGATGTATGCTACCATTGGCAGATGATATTCACCTGTTTATGACATGTCCTAATATATCTTCTTATTGGAATTTAGTGTGTGATTTTATCAGGGAAACGATTGGGATACAGATTACAATCTGCCCTCGGTTAATTTTCTTTGGTTTATGTGTGGAGGAAAATGTGCAGATATCTTTGCGTAATGCGAAATTTTTGTTCTTTGTGATTCTTTTGGCCAGATGGGAGATATGTAGGTTATGGAAATCAGGAAATCCACCTTTGTTTAGTGATTGTCTCAGAAATATAATTTATATCAGTGAGTCTGATCTGGCATGTGACCCTATGAGTGAGTCGAGAATATGGGCACCGTTAATAAGATGGAGAAATAAAGAACTGTGAATCCTATGATTAAGCCAAAACCTGCTGACGGTAACATCCTCCTCTTAGTGGCGGTATCATCGGGTAGAGGAGAACTGAGGTGGACGCAGCAGAATGCTTGAGGGATATAACTCTTGATTGGCTCCTGGCTCACCAGTTGGTATCCCTATATAAGACCCTGAGCGATCAGAGTGAACCTTAACAAGAATGTTGGCGGTATGAGGATAAAAAAAAAGAAAGAAAAAAAGAAAGAAAAAAAAGAGCTGTTGTTCCTGTGCAATTTCTTAGCTGTTCTTTTTAGGTCCCTTTGTAATATGTGTACCTCACTTGGTATTCATTGTGTGGGTTAGAGCAAAGTGCCTCGTGTCTTGGATTTCTCCCAAAGGTTGGTAGACCTGCCAATGCTTTTACCCAGTTGGTGTTAGCTAGTACAGCCTCAGCAAGATGTTCTTTCATTAAGAAAAACTGCTGCTGAGATGTTGCATTAGACCAGTTTAGGCGTTTTGAGTTTATTGTGTACAAGTTGCCTTCCTGTGCTAATGAAGTTTGTAACTTTGGGAGAGACAGATTAAAAACAATATGTTGGATCGAGTGGTCGCTCAGTGTGGTGTACTCTATTTGAAAGTGAGCAAGGTGCGGTCTTAGTGGGAGCATAATGATTGTGTAGTCGAGTTTCGATTGAGACCGTGGGCTGTGGTACGTGTATTTAGGTGGATTATCTTCTTTGGTTCTTCCGTTAATCACACACATTCCCAAATATTGTAAGGCTGTTGCTAACTGCTGGCCGAAGATATCTCTGCGTGATGGCTTGTTCGAAATCTGTTGCTTTACATTCCAGAAGATATTGTGCGCTGTCAAGAACTCATCTTCATCGGGAGTGTGGAGTAGATTTGCGTTAAAATCTCCAGTCAGGATTATATTCCATGCTGGTTCTGAGCTATGAAAAACAGAAATGGTTTTAAGTAGGAGAGCGTTGTTGTGCCTTTTCTTTTGAACTGTTGGCTGTATATAGTAATTAATCAGTATCACTGTTGTGCTTGTTCCCAGATGGTAGTACGTGAGCGTGATAAGTTGAAAACTAGGATCTGGATATGCTAGCTGCCCGATGTGATTTTTAAAGCTAACACAACAAACACTGCCAGGCCACCCATTGCTTGGCCGTAATGGTTACATCTTTCTGCCACCACTGAGTAGTAAGTAAACCCGACTAAGGGGAGATCTCCCAATGCCCATGTCTCTTGCAAGGCTATTATGTCGCAGGAACCCCAATCATGAAGGGGAAGACCTTCTTCAAGAAGCTTTTTTGCGCCGGCTATATTCCAGGATAAAATGTGGATTGAATTTTCATGAGTGTTATTGATTTGGTCTGTTCTTTGTCATACAGTCTTCTTGTTGGCAAGCGTGTCTGGAAGCCAGTTCCATTGGTCAAGGCTTAAGTTAGATATTACTTGCCGGCCTGTGGTTGGTCTGTCCAGGATTGCATCTGGACTGCCACTTCCCTTTGCGTAATGTAATAGTGAATAAACTTGTTTGTTTGCCTGTGGTTTGTTAGAATCTAGTTGAGCTTCTTGAGGTTGGAGTTCTGCCAGTGGCGAGGGATATCGAAAGGTTGGTGGTGTAGTTATTTTACACACCAAGCTGCAATTAATCGGAGCTGTTTAGTATTAACTGAACAGCCTTGGTCGACTGCCATGTAGTTAATGTTTGTTCTTTGGCGTCTTTTTGTCCCGGAGAAAGGAACTGGACTGCCAGCCAGTTGGCTGTGCGTATCCAGGTTAAATCTGTGTTTTCCGCCATGAGTCTCAGTATGTTACCTCTGTTTAAGATGTGTTACCTCTGTTTAAGATGTCATGTCTGCCTTGGGAGTCATGTCCCGGGGTCCAGATTATCTGCTACTCAGTGCTGTCCGCCTTTGGGGTGTCTTTTAAGAGTTCCTTCGAAGTTCTAGTCCTAAGTATGGGATTTGTCAGGTTCGTGATTTGGAATCTTAATTGGCGTTGCGTTGGCGTGTCCTCTTTACCCACTTTCTGAAGAGTTACGTTTGTTATGGATGCCTCAAGAAGACCTAAACGGTTACTATCTTTTAATTCCTGCTGCTGGGAGCCCTGAGTGTGGTTGATGCTTCAATTTCTAGTGGTGTTTCTGCATTCTTAAGTAGTGTAGGACTTTCCATTTGTCCAGTTGAGGTTTTTTTTCACTTGCAGCAGTCATTGCCGGTTAGATGAGTGATGTAGGCATGTTTAAGCTGTGTCTCATTTCCATCCTTGCCTGTTTGCATCTTGATTTCTTGTGTATGCAGGCTTACTCTATTTGCCGGTTTGTGTGTCTCCTTTTCTGCTTGTGTGTTGATGCGGGCTGTGGCACTGAAGACACTAGTTTGTTTTTTTGTGAAGCATTGGGGCGTCTGTGTTTGTTCCTGCTGACCCTGTGTTTGTTCCTGCTGACCCCCTGTATAGGCTCATTTGGATGGCCAGTGGAGAGGTTGGTGGTGGAGAAGAAGTGCGCTTCTCTATGAGATTCGTATCGCGTAGCGTGGTAAAGATCGGATAAAGTTTGGTTCTACTACCTGTTGTGTGCCAGTATTTAAGAGACTATCAAGCATTGAGATGATGTCTACCAATGTATACCTAGTTGCTGTGGCTCTCCTTTTCATTCCAGTTCACACCTGCTGTTGCATCCATCAGATTAGTTAATTTTTACCCTTTTTGGATCCCTTGCATTCGTAGTTCCTTCCCACTTCCCTACTATTGTTTGTAAGGTTGCCTGCAGCATTTTTAGATATCCCTCTCGCATGTGTGCTTCCTCAGCTTCTGTCCAGTCTGGTTTGCAGTCACATCCTGGGAATTGTTCCTTGTAGCCTGGTCTGTAGACATCTCCTTATAGCAACACCCATCCCTGAAACTGGTAAGCTTAAGTCTTGGTTTGGCTACTGCTTTGTACCACCAAACTGTACTCCATAATTACTGTGGTTTCCCTCTTCAATACAGCTAGCACAGTGAATCCCCAAACTTCTACTAGTGAGGTCAGCCGGTGCTGATATTCAACTCCAGTCCAGTGTTACTCTCCCTCCCCTTGCCATTCCAGGACTGCTACCACAAGCAAGTCTAAAGCACAGTAGTTCAGGGATGGCAAATGCGCCCAATTGGCTTGCACACCAAGAATTTAAAAGCTTGACTTTGACTATTATGCAGTCAAGGTGAATTTCATAGGCTTTTCACTGACGATTTCCTGAGGGTGTTCTACAGCATGTAGGACATTGCAATTAAAGGATGGCCACGAAGCATTATAAACTCTCTTTCAGGGCTGGTGTAATTAATTCTAGGAAAAATAACAGAGCTCTGCCACATTCTAGAGTATGTGAAGTTGGATGTTGTGATTTGAAAGACTAATACTACAGAAACGTTTAGCAAGATTTGTAAATCATGCCTTCACAGTGTTATGGGGACAGAGACCTGAAGAATAAGGGAATGGTTCATGAAAATTGATGTCCTTAATGTTTGAAAATGGCTGTTTCTAGATCAGGGGCCATATCATGTTTAGGGTGCACTGTCCTGGTTTGTGATGCTGTGTGCCTTAAAATATGTGCACTGGTGCTATCTGTATTACAGAAGGGGCTGCATCTGTGGCGGTGCACTGTAGGTAATATGGCCACAGAAGTCTGATCACTTTAGAACAGTGCTTGATTTAAGCCAGTGTTTTCCAGTGCTCAGTACCGGCACTTAATTATCAGCACCAGCTCTAGTGACAGTCCACCATACGGTGGCACTGTCTGTCTAATTTTGAGATGAGCACAAACAGTGTTCAATAAGTCAATATACAATAAAAAAGAATGATACCTGCCACTCACACCATGATCATAGCTTTGGGTGGCCCGTAATAGTCTGATTTGTCTCACTTGTAGGAGTGTGATGGTTAGTAGTAGTGTTGGTACTGTTATTGGCGGTGCTGGCAGGGACAATTGGTGGTGCAGACTGCAGTGGCATTCAGAGAAAGACCCTAGCACTTACTTTTTTATTTTACAAATTAAGCACCACTTTAGAAATTACGGGCGTGTCAGAGATGGTCTTGTGCATGAAGAGATTGCAGTTGTCTGAACACATCTTCTTTAGGATTGACAATAGTGCCTAACCTATTGAATACAGATGCCGCGTCCTCAAGCATTAAGACAATACTGTTTATGGTCACACTTTTAATGCAACCCAGGCCGTATCCTGCACAACAGATGTAAAACAAAACATTACAATTAGTACCATCTCATGAAGGGCGCTTTTGAAGACAGTCACCTAGGGCTTGTTGTCAGATCGTTACAGCATTAGCTGCTACACCTGTGATAACAATAACATATCCAAGATATGGCAATTTATGATTACATTCTCCTGTTGCAACAACAAATTGATACTTTTAATAGGTGTTGTTTGGGTTGCGATGAGCACTGGCTTGGACATGTGTTTGTAAGAGACCTTACTCTGGCTCGAGGCCTGATGAGATGAATCAATACGGAAGAAGCATCCCAGAATTCGCCTTTATTAGATCATAAAGGCTGATCACTCTTTAGAAAAATAGTTTTGAAGGATTGCTATTTTATGGCTATTGTGTTCAGACATGAATGTCCTACCATCCCCATTTTCGTCTAATGGATAATAAAGACACTGCAGCACAGAACCGTAGTCCAGTAAATTGTTTCTTTCATTAATGTCCTATTTTATTATTTTTTCTCTACCAGGACACCCTGGCTCTAAATTGTATGGGGAGGTTGTATTTTCTAACCTGGATAAACAGATTTCCCGCTCTTTAAAAACAAATCACTAGATTTTGATGTGTGTGTATTTGGTGTTTTAAATACTCCACATATCTAGCTTGAGGGAAAACCAAATTCGTAGTTGAGAATTTAAAAAAAAGACTTAAAAAGCTTGATTGTACCAACAAATGCAATACATAAATGTAAAAGCACCATACAGAATGTGAATTTTGGTAATCTTTACATTTAGTTTTAATAAAAACTCTAAAGTCAATTGTATAGCTCTTGTGCTGAGCAGTCACCCTTTACTCACCAGGATTATGTATTTCTCACCAGCTCATTGATTACCTCATCTCTAGAACTGAACTGATTTTTAGGTGGGGCACACAATTGGCCCCGGATAAATAAGGTGGGTCTCACCTACAAGTGGCAACCATGGGCGCATGGGCGAACATCAGTGTGTGTGTGAATATATGTGTATAATATATATTCATACATAGCCATATTTAAATATTGAAAGTAAACATACATGTTTATGTATTGCATGAAACAATCTCTTGTTTGCAGTTATACTTGCATGGATTATTGTGTGTTGAAAGATGCAGTGTCATTCAGATATGTTGGCGTTCTTTTGGTCTATTGCTTTCAATTGTCCCTCCTTTGGGTGCTTGGTTCAGCCCAGGTAAATTCACTTAGTGATTGTTTTTGTTGGCCATTGCACACTTCCTACTCGCACAGCAAGCAATGGCTCCTTCTCCTGTCAGTTTTATTCCAGCGACGGATCACCTCCATACTATACTTGGAGGTCTTTATTTTAAGCATCGGTAGGTCATGATAGAATGCCTCCCAGGGGACAGTGCTCTGGATGCACCTTTACAATAGAAGTGTCACTGATCATGGCTTTGGGGCTTGTGAGGACTGCTACACCTGTGAGTGCTTTTAGGCCAAAGCAACTTGGGTGGAAAGGAAGCTTGCAATACGATGAAAGAGCAGGTCCCTTTTTTGATCACTCTGAGTCGATCGCCTCATTAACTCTGTATTCGCTTATCCTGGTAATGGTAGCAAATTTATATATTTGAATTGTGATCCTCCTCTGCATGTGGCTTGTTTCCAGTTCGAGGCATGCAAACCTGAAAACTAAATGTGACTGCAGATTCCTTAACGTGTGATAATGGGGGTTCTTGGCTGTTTCTTTCAACCTGTAAAGATGTTTAGCAGTGGAACCTTATTTAAATTTAGCACTTATGTAATCTATCAAGATGTGATGCAGGTCTTGGCGTTCCTCCGTTTTCTCCTCGAAAGATATACATAAAGGCAATTAATATGGTGCCACATTTTTTAGTAATTTGATCTGTTAGCCTACTAGTAGTGCTTCATATGCATGTGTGTCCTGTGTTTTCAAGAACGAGAAATGTCCTTGTCTTGAATTTTAGATCATGCATGGCAGTTTTCCACAGGGACTCTCTAGAGTGAGATGTGCCAGGCACCTGAGCGCAGCCTCATCTCTCCTGCCTTATGTGCCTTAGTATTCAAGGTCGTTAGTTTATTTCTCAGTAGTGATATTTACATTTTTGTTTTTCTCTTTCCTACATTTTTGATTGACAAGGTATTCACTTAATCAGCTGCTAGACAAAATAATTTGCAAAATGAAGTACTGTTCATTTAGGAAACTGAATATATACATTGATGAAAGAAGGGGAGGTATAGTGTATGTTATGCAAATAGTCTGCTTGCTACTTTTAATGTTCGTTTTTTGTAGCAATTTGAAATCATAACAGAACATAACATTAGGCAAATTATAGCTATTAAATAAAAATATTACTTATCAATCAGGGAAGTTCTGTTAGAACCAAAGATAACATTTCTAAAGTTGTCTTCATGGCAGATACACTTAAACACAGAAAACTGTGAGAAAGAGAATTTTTGATGTGGTGGTCTTCAACAAAGAATTCAGTTTCGTAATCGTATTGCAATATGTAAAGTTACTTCAGAAAGCTTGCCCAATATCGTAGGGACTTGGTGCACAGGGACCATCCCTTTACTGGGATTTTTATTAGTGTCCATTTGTTCCGCCTTTGAGTGCTTTCCTCCATCCCAGGGTACATTGCAGACTGACACTTTTTGTTGGCCATCTCTGGCCTCCTCGCTCGCACCCCCTCCCTCCCATCATTGTTGCCATCCTTCCTGTGCCACTGATTGTTTTCAAAGGGAATTTCCTTGCACTGCTTTTAGTTGGCCATCTCTGGCCATCTGTTTCTCCCACCCTCTCCCTGCCATCATTGTGCTGCTAACTGGAAAGCAATGCTCAAATCAACAGAAAAAGACACACAATGGAGTATTTGATGTTGTTAAGGTGGGGAGGGCCATATCTATTGCATACATAAAAAACATTGTCATTTGTTTCCTGTATTGCTACCTGACACCGGGTCCCCCAGACGTGCGCCACCTGGTCCCCGGACTCCACAACCAGTGGTTTTGGTGCACGTACCATATGGCTATTATGCCGGGACAGATGTGGTGAACTTTATAAACCTAAAGTGGTTGTGCGTTGAACATACTGAACAGCCAATTCACTGGTTCAGTATTATCCCAATATTTTTTGCATGTGTTTTCTCATGTTTTTTTCACGTTCTTACACATATTCATTGCAGTAGCTGAACTATTGACCCTGAAGAAGGCTGTGACTCTACTTTAGGTCCCTTGGCCGAAACATGTTGGTCTAGCACTGACACAGATGCCTCTAATGACGGCACCTGCGTTACCAGCTATTTTCTGTTTTTAATCCTGACACCGGGTAGCTGAATAAAGTTGCAGCATAGCTAACCCCGTAGCCAGTTTTAACCACTCACATTACAGCACTGCACTTTTTCTAAACACACCAGGCTCACATAGGGTTTTAGTACACTCGCCCCTTTTCAATAAAAACATCCCTGAGCTCCTCCCTCGCAGCGAGGGGGTTGTAGCCCGCGTGGAGACTAGGTCTGTCACACGAGGAAGCACCCCTATGATGAAGCATGACACCTCTGGTGTGTGAGGGGAACTGTCCGTAAAAAGGGAAATCCCCCCTTTGTGTGGAAGAGTACACCCAGTCAATTGCATGACCTCCCATTCACTACGGACCCGTGGCCTTATTTGTGAGATGTGACACCGGGCCGCAATCAAAGGAGCAGGGCCCAAGTATAAATGGAGAGGGGGCACATGGCCCATCTCGACTCCTCACCCCTCACTGCCCCCAAAGACCTCAGTACTGACTGACTAGCCAGAGATGGCACAGCAGTTAAAGTGGCCAGTAGGAATTGACCTCCACATCTGAAATTATTTTATGAATTATTCAATTAACAGAAGATACCCTTATGTGAAAAAAGCTTTTTGAATGTACTAGGACTCTGCTTACAAAGATTGCAACACCTGGGTTTCATAGCATTACAAAATACAATAATAGACTCACTGATATGTATTCCTCATCATATCTCACCCTCCTTCTAAATGACCCACCTACTAAGGCCCTGCACCAACGTCATTACATACTGTCAACTGTGTCGAATGTAATCTAACAGTCTTTAAGCCCTTCTTGCTTTATCACCTCGATTCTGTAACTAATGGTCCTCCCCCCTTTTCTTATAAATAGTTGCTGGTCCTTGACTTCCCCCTCCTTTGCCTACTAAGAGTCAGAACTATTGGCACAACCCACTCTTAGGCATTGACAGGTTTATTCCTCTTGCAGTATGTTGTCAACTGTCATTAACAATGACACATGCCTAAGCCTGTGTGATGATGTGATCTGAGAAACCAGAGACTTTGCTTAGCTCCTTGAAGGCGACTGTTTTAGGTTTGTCTAACACTTTTTCCAGTAAAACGTCTTTGACAGCAAGGCAATAGAGGGGAGCTTGCATGTCATCCGAGCAGGAAACATATTTTTTGGATCAGGAATTTAAAGAAAATGCTAGTTTTCCCTGGTACCTTCAACCAAAGACTTGCTGTCAATTAATGGTCATACACACCTTCACTTCAATGGACCTATGAAAGAAACAACGACATAGCCATTGTGTCATGGGCCCTAGTGGAAGAAAAGACCTTCTGCACCTGCTGCACTAAAGGTAACTAAGCTCCTGCCTTAAATGAATATCAGCCGCACAATATACAAGCATGTCAGGCTCTCTTCGTCCAAGAGCAAACACTCTGATATTACTGGGTTGGAGCTTCCTGCATTACCAGTGTTTATTAAAATAGTCATCCAAATTACTAAAGGGTGAGCGTAAACTTGCAATAACCTCTACTTGTCTTTCCTTGATCACAATTTCACACACCAGCGGAACATAGGTTCCTCATTTATTCCCACGCCTAAATCTCTGATGCTGTTCATCATATTTAAGGCAACAGTGCCACTCTCCCATGTGCCCACTCATACCTGAGGTCCCTGTATGTTGTCCTCCTTCCTCACTTGAGATATCCAAACCAGCACATGTCTGATATTGATTCCCCACATCCTGTAGCACTCCCTTTCACACACAATACCAATCTCTTTTTGGAAACAACATCCAAATCTCTTGCCTTCTAGGCAGAGAAATTCTTTTGTACTTACCACCACGTACCACCCAGCCACATGCTTCAAACATATCCAGCCATTCCACATTTATCATGGGTTTTACCACTTGTAGGTCAAGTCTTAAAGGGTGAACCTTGTGTTTTTGATGCACAACAATTACATACCACTTTAGATTCACTTGTAACAGACTCTAATTGATTGGTGTTGTTTTTCACTTTGTTAAATTTTACCTCACTGCTTTGTTCCTTTAAAATAACAGCAGCTACATCTGACATACCAGCATCCACACTGATCATTTCAAAAGGAGCAAAAGAACGTTCATAGATTTAGCTGTGTCAATTGTTTCTTCTAACAATGGGGTAGCTGTTTCCAAAGTTGCTCTTTAACCTTTTGGTTAGGGCACCAAATTATTAATTGATACCAAATAAAGGTAATCACTGTGTTTCCAAAACAACAACCAGCAGCCAATGCTCTTATATCTGATAACTTCGAGTCACTGGTTCCTTCACATGCTGATGGTGTAAAACTGAAAGCTGTCCATCACAATGTGAGGTTCTCCTGTGAAAAAAAATCTCTTCAGCCTGAATGCCCAACAGATTAAACAATGCTTTCTTCTTGTTTGAGTCAAATGGTTAGAATATAATTATCTGAAAAGTCTGACCCATTTTTCCAACTTTAATTTTTAACACTTTCCCTCTTCAAAGTGTGTGAAAAGAGTGAGGACGACGAATAAAGAAGATTTTTACCTCTTACCTACGTTGTACTTCATTACTTCACTGGCGACTGAGGTTTCATACTGTGTAGGTTGCAGTTTGGCCATCTCTTCCCTTTGCTGTACTACTCTTCACTGCTGTTTTTCAGATGGCTTTGTAGCATAAAGCCATCACCTATAGGATGAGTCTCCTGCCTGTCATTCTCAATCAGAATCTTATACTTCAGAGGAAGGAAGTATTCAACCGTATGGTGGTTAAAGGATCTTCAACCATGCAGTTGCCTGATGAAAGACTTAATTCATGAGGTGCCATGGACTCTGTAAAGCTTGCTTCCAATTGGCGCACCTCCTCTTAGGCAGATTAGGTAGCAGGTTTTGGTTCTACACACCTTCTTAGGCTGTATCATTGTTGCGCATACCCCACATTCCAGTTGTGCCAATCCATAGAAGACATGTCTCCTGCTTTCCACACTTCTTCTCGGATGAACTTTTTGTAGTTCACACCCTTTAAGCCCAGTCTCCACCTGACTTTGGGACACAAGCCCTGTTCATCACAGTCCCCGCAATGGGCAGTGGAGTATCCTACGGCGTCCTTACCTGCTGCCCAAGGCTATGACAGGCTATTCTCCTGTTCCCCAAACACCCTCTGGAACAAAGTTATTTATACACGCCCCACTCTACGTAGTGTAGTCATTTTCATGAAACCTACTTTCAGTGTGCGGAGAATCATGTGTATCACAGAAGGTGGACTATCATCACTTACCTTCCTCACAGGAAAAGTTATGTGTCGCAGTGACATGCATGCCAATTTACCCCTCAAGAGGCATGCAGTTTAAATGAACTAACTCTTGCCACACATTACACATTTATAGAGTCTGTTGTGGTGACTTATTTGCATGAAAATAGTTTCTGTCACGGTGACGGCACTCCATTAACGATTGAGTAAAATTGTATTGCTCATGTTTCATTCAGTGACACGCACATCCTAATCTTGACATTCTCTCCAGCATCATAAAAGACTTATCTTTCTCTCCCTCTGCAATTATATTTTTATTTATTTAATTTTATTTATTGATTTGAAAGGTTTTATATAGCGCTGACTAGACCCGGGGGTATCAGAGCGCTTTACATGTGCAAAAACAAGATCACAGGACAAAGAAAGGAATGTTCAATAGCAGATCACAAGCAAGTAAAATCAAACTGAAATGCGCCGAGGGTAATATACATGAAAAGGTACTCCACGGATGTTTATAAACATAGAAACAGCAATAACATAAATTAACATAGGGAGTGAGAGAAGGAGAAAAAAAGGGTTCCACACTGGTCTGCGGGTGAGGTATAATTAGATAATTAGATAAGAGTAGGCGTGGGGCATCAAGTAGGGGAAGAGGTGGGGAAGGGTAGACTGGGAGGGATTTCAGGTGGGGGAAGATAAGGGATGTGGATGGAGGAGAGGGTGTAGAAGGGGGGAGTGCAGAAGGCGAGAGAAAGAAGAGGAGAGGAGAGGGGAGAGGTGGGACAGAGGGGTGAGGTAGTGGAGGATAAGTACAAGGGAGGTAGAGTGTGGGGTCAGATGCCAGATTAAGGACCCCAGTATTTGCTGAGAAGGTGCAGTTTGAGTTCTTTTTTAAAGCCGATGTAGGAGAGGTTACAACGCAATTCCATGGGGAGGGCATTCCAGATGTTCGGCGCATTTCCTGAGAAGTAGCAAGATTGAGTGGTTTTTTAATAAGGGGGGGATGCGAAGGAAGGTGTTTGTGCTCCTCATCGGTCTGGAGCCACCCACTTTTTTGAGTTTATTTGTGAGGTACAGGGGGGCATTCTGGTGTAGAGCTTTATGAGTAATGCATGCTGTCTTGTAGGAGGATCTTCGTTCCACTGGAAGCCAGTTAAGGGCCTTCAGGGCTGGGGAGATGTTAATTTTTTATATAATTTATATATTATGTTAACTTTTACAGGATAGGTTCATATAGGACAACCTCATTTTATTTTGTTGCCCTTAAGTGTACTTATATAATGCATTCTTCCTAGCTATTGTATCAGTTATTGCATTTTACAGTGTGAACTATTCTGTTGTATATATTGCAAGTGTACTTGTATCCCTTCATCCACATCTCCCATTCCTGAATGAAATGGGAGAACTGAATTTGCTGCGAAAGGAATGAGTAAAAATATTTTAATCTTATTTATTAGCCACAGGAGGAGAGAAATTAAGCTAGAAAAAGGCACATCCTACTACACAATGTAGGATTACACGGCAGGACATTTTTTGAAACTCTACCAGAAGCAAACATTGGGGAAGATATAGATGAGTACAAATCAGCATTCCTAATAAATAGCAAATAAGTTTGGGAACAAAATCAATATCATACTTGATTGTCATGAATTCTCCAGCATTCTCCAGAGTTCAAGGGAAGCAAAAATGTCATATTAATCATATTGCAGCAACTTAAGCGACCAATTAATGTGATGCACCAATAAAGAATGCATTTAAGAAAAAATATTACCAAAAACGCTGATATACAAGAAGCTATAGAGATTGCGAAATCCATATAACATACTGCCATAGGTATAAAAGAAATTTTTACCCACAGCTGAAACAAAGGAAGAGAAGCTAGAAGTATACAAAGTAAAAACACACCTATACCCCATTCAAAACATGTACTTGAATCTAATAAGCTTAAATGTTATTGATGTGGTAGTAGCAATAAAAAAATTAATTGTCAAGCCAGAAGTGCCACTTGCAGGCAATGTAATAATGAAGGCCATTTCAACAGCGTTTGCAGAGAAAAGGAAAGTAAATATGCAGAGTATGATTCTCAAGAAATTAAAAAATATTATTTCAAGTAAACAGTAAAGATGTGGACACTCACATCAAGTATCCAGAATTTAAGGTATTCCTAGCTGGTGATCCTATTACTATGTTTGCTGACTAATGGTCACCTTATACCCTAGTCAATAACAGGGATTACAATCAATTCTCATTTAAAGAGGATTCGATCCTTCTGACTCTTGACATTTGACCTAGTGGTTATAACAGAGACCCTTTTTCCCTAAAGGGCATGATCAAAGCACGCATTTTATTCAAAGACTGTTCAACTGTTGGTAAGTTGTACATTGTTGGCGAAGGTCTCCAACCTTCTTGGTTGGCAACACCAAAAGAAGTTAGGCATGACATTAGACACCAATAATCCAGTACAAGTCTTGGCTGTTAATAGATCTGTTACAGAAGATACAGAATGGATTTCCTGAAGTAGTTTGCGAACAATTGGGCTTATCACATGACTATCAACACAGGATAAAATTGAAATCTGATGTCAAACCCATTATTCACAAAACTCTTCCCATACCTTTAGAGGAGGAACTCAATTAGTTAACTGAGCTTTGTATCATACAATGCATAGATTGCTCTGAATGGGTTGCTCCCATAGTTATAGCCAAGAAGGCCCATGGAGAAGGCATGAGATTATATGTTGATTTACGTGACCTTAACAACATCTGGATTGAAAGACACCTATTACCTTGCAAAAAAATAAAATGTTGAGTACAATGGCTAAAGCAACATGTTTTAGTGTAATAGATTTGTCCATGGCATACCACCAGGTTAAACTACACCCTGAATCTACGCTGTTAATTGCTTTTTTTACACCTATGGAAACATTCATGTTCTGTAGAATGCCATTTGACCTGGCATCTGCTGCGGCAGTTTTCTCAAAAATCATGCAGCAAATGTTTAAAAAAAAATCAAAATCTTATTGCTTCTAAAATGATATTCTATATTAGTGTTAATGGGTACACCATTATTTTGTGGGAAGTGTTGACAAAATTGAGAGAAGCAGTCCTCACTTTAAAACAAGAAAAGTGCTACATTGCAACTAGAACTGTTGACTATTTTGTACATACCATTTCTAGACATGATTTCATGCTGAAAATAAGTCTATTAGATGCTGTCAACAAAACCCCGGAGCCAAGTAAAAAAGAATAATTAAAGTCATTTTCAGAACTTGTGAAATAAATATCCAAAACACATCAAAAACATTGTAGGTATAGCAGGTTGTACTAGGGGTCAGTACAAGTCGGGTGAAGAGCACCAAGTTTCCTTTGAGCAATTAAAGGAAGCTACTCTCACAGCTCCATCACAGTGTAACTTTTGAACCTAACAGGAAAACCATCTTATCCATGTATGCCAGCAATAAAGGATTAGGTGCCACATTATCTCAATTTGTTAGTTGATATAAAAAATGTATCATAGTTGCGTCACACACCCTGAACTGACCTGAACACAATTATTATGTGGTAGCAAAAGAAGTGCTAGCATGTTTCTGGGTAGTAAAACATTTTAAGTGTTTCTTATGGGGATTGCAGTTCACTACAAAAGCACTACAATTAGCACTCCTTGCATAGCAAAGTAGGTGCTAAGCCTGAAAGAGTTTTGTTACAATATTGAATACGTACCAGTAACCAAAGCTTAGCAGACGATTTCTTATCTAGAGCACCATAGAAAAAGATGAGGAATATGATACACCAGAATATCCTATTGTTGCCGTCTCTAAGACTGCCTTTTCTAGTGATGAGTGGAATGAATGTATAACAAAAGATAGAGTTATGAACCAGATAAAAACGTATATCTTACAGGGTTGGTCTATAAAGTGTAAGGACTTAGAAGAAAATCTGAAGGGATATTGAGAGGTCAGGCACAAGATCAACCTTACAGGAAACCTGATTTTAAGAAATTTGCAAAATTACACCTTCCCTAGAATTGAGACAGAAAATTATAGACCTGGCCGATGAAGGACATTTGGGAAGGAGCTTCACAAAGTCTACAATCAGATATATTGTTTCCTCAATATGGATTCTATGGCAGAGGAAAGGTTTTTACAACTCTACCGTCTGTGCAAACAGCAATAAATCTAAAATTAATCACAGCATGCCTGAAGCTAGCATTAAACATCATTGGTCCCATTAACCACAAGGATGTGTTAAAACAAGTCATGTTTGTCCTAATAGATTATCATTCAGTCTGGATTGTTAACAAAATCACAACTGATTCACCAATTTCTTTAAAGAAACATTTTCTACAGAAGTCATTCTATCAATGTTAGCCACTGAAAATGGAATGCATTTCACTTACTCTACCAGAAGGGACTTCCTTTCACAATTATCTATTGTACATTTGAAAACAGCATTATATTGTGTCCGTGCCAATAGTCTTGTTGAAAGAGCTAGCAAGATGATAAAATAATGTATACAGTTATACCTAATTGGCATATTTAATTCACTTCTAAGTCCCTAGTAAAGTGGTACTACATGTACGTAGGGCCTGTTAAATAAATGCTACTAGTGGGCCTGAGCACTGATTGTGCCACCCACTTAAGTAGTCCCTTAAACATGCCTGAGGCCTGCCATTGTAGAACATTTGTGTGCAGCTTTAAACTGCCAATTCAACCTGGCAAAAGAACCTTGCCAGGCTCAATCCTTCCTTTTTAATACATACATGCCACCACTAGGGTAGGCCTTGGACAGAGCAGAGGGCAGGGTGCTATGTATTCAAAACACAGGACACGTACGTTTAAGCTTTACATGTCCTGGAAGTGAAAAAAAACACTAAAATTAGTTTTTCACTACTTCGATGCCTATCTCTCCTACAGGATAACTTTTGAGTTGCCTTGTTACATTTTATAAGTGTAATTTCGAAATGGGAAGAGATAACTAGTTCATGTTTGGTGAAAACCCCTATTTAGTGGTGAAGTCTGTTTTTTTTATCACAATTTTAAAACCGCCACTCTTAAAAAGTTGGCAACACAAAAAGATGCTGAACATTGTCAAACGTTCACCCCTACTCATAGATCTGGGTGAAAATCCACCATTTTGTTGCTCACCATGCCACCCCAGTTTGGACCCAGCTAGATGCAAATCAGTCTTGACCCTGCTCCCCATGGGAACAATCCAGTCCGAACTGCCAAGCCAGGTGCTACCTGTACTGGAAACAAGCATCCTGGGACCGGTTCCAGGTAGCACACCTCATCAGCCAGGCTAGCTTGAATCCAGTGGCAAAGTGAGCAGGGGACCCACATCTGGGCATACCCTTCCCACTTAAGGCAACTATAGCAACACAAAAAGATGTGGAGGGAATGCTTAACATTGTCCAAATTCACCCCAGTCACAGATCTGGGTTACATCCTTATGTTTTGCTCACTGGGCCACCCAGTTTGAACCCAGCCATATGCAAATCAGTCTTGAGCCTGCTGCCCATAGGAACAGTCCAGCCCTTACAGCCAAGCCAGGTTCTCCCTGGACCAGAAGCTAGCATCATAGGGCCAGTTTCAGGGTATCACCCCTCATCAGTCAGTCTAGCTTTAATCTAGTGGCACAGTGAGCATGGGATCCACGTCCCATGGGACCCACGTCTGGGCATACAGTTCCCACTGAGGGCAACAATAGCAACACAAAAAGATCATGGCCAGAATGCTGAACATTGTCGAACATTCTCCTCCAGTCACAAATTTAGATCAAATCCATTGTTTTTTTGCTCACTTTGCCACCCCAGTTTGGACCCAGCCATGTGTAAATCAGTCTTGACCCTGCTCCCATTGGGAACTGTCCAGCCTGAACTGCCAAGCCATTCCTCCCTGGACTGGAAACAAGCAGTGTGGGACCCTTTCTGGGGCATCACCTTCCATCAGCCAGGCTAGCTTTCATCCAGTGGCACAGTGAGCACGGAACTCACATCTGGGCATACCCTTCCCACTTAAGGCAACCATAGAAATGCCAAAAGATTATTGACGGAATGCTGGATATTGTCCAAAATTGACCCCAGTCAAAGATCTGGGTTAAATCCATAATTTTTGTGCTCACCATGCCAGCACAGTTTGGGCCCAGTGTCAGATATCAATAATGCAGTGCTTACCTGATAGACCGCACTGTTTGGTTCGCAGGAACGATGTGGACCAAACTCCGCATACCCTATGTTACTGCCTGTGTATAGTTATTCCCAATAGATGGCTTGGTAAGGGCCAAGAAGGCGGGACGGTTGGTTGGACGTTGGCATTGCTGTCCTTCACATAATTGTCATTCTGAGATGAAAGAAAATATACCATGTGTCAATTTACCTGGGTCTTACAATGGTCACGGAAAAACCTGTCTCTGTAAGTAGCTACCCCCTACCTGCGATCAATTAAGGAACTTGTGATGTCCTTCTTGTGTCGAGTGAGGTGTTGTTGTTATACAGCTGTCAATGTCCGTACTTCCAGATTCGCCTCTGGAGGTTTGAGTGCAAGGCACGCTCTGATATGGACCTAGTAACCAACCATAAATATTATTATACACTCAGTATCTTTGCCCTCCATCATGTGCATTGTATGTACTTGGTTCATAACATAAGCAGTCTATAAATTTGCCAGAACAGTTGACTGTGTTCTCATAATGTTTGTAAACACTCTGCAAACAAGTGATTACCATATGCATATGGAACCAATAATTCTTGGACCACGTCCCAACCCTATTAGGGTTGGGACGTGCAGATGCAGCATACTAACTAGTATAAAAGCTATTAGTAGATTGTTCGTGAACCATGCCCCAACCCTCTAAGTGGCACAGATGAGGTGCATTATACTAGTTCGTACAATAGCTATGAATACATTGCTAAAAATTGCCAAAGTTGCACTGCAGAGTTTTGCTTGTTTTGGGCACCTTACTTTTCTTCTTCTTTTATTGCTCTTTTCCGATGCTCTCTGAGGACTGGGCAGAGTACTTACAGTTTCCTCTTTGTTTCTTTAGTGATCAAGCAGTGATCAAACAGAAATGTCGTTGGTGAGTGTCCGAAGTTGAAGTCCCGACATTGCGCTGCTCTCTGAATGATTGCACGTGAGTGTGTAGCAACAAGGGCCTTTTAAACTCTTCATACGAATGAGCTCCAGCTAGTGCTGTTACATGATGGATTTCATCAATGGAAACAAAGTTCGGGAGGCATAGGCATGACTTAAATGGCTGAACCAGGCCTTGGATGGCCGCCAGGATTTGCCACACTGAGTTCTTGGCAGATCCCGCAGTACGGGTGCAGACCAAGGAACAGTTAAAATTAGCACGTAGTGCTAGAAGGCTGAGGAGATCTCGAGGCAGATTAAATGCCATGGGGCCGATTCACAGAACTAATCTGAGATAAAATCCGAAACTTACTACTTTTGGTATTCACAGGAGGCATTTAGTAGTAGTAAAGTTAGGACTATGTTGAGATCCTGGGTATAAGTCTAATAATAAAAATATGTTTTGTATGGTGCACTTATTAAGCCTGCGTATAAGGAACCTATTATCCTTCCATCATGTGAACCCAGTTAACATGTTTTAGCCTACTGCTATAGCCAGTAAGGGTTAAAAGCGCTATGTCAGGACTGTAAGGTCCCTACATTGTCCCTACATTGTATTTCCTTTCTCACACTGGAGAAGTCATACGTTGTAGCTAGACATAAAAGACAAAGCAAACACAAGGAGATGATGTAGGGACCACTGAAACTTTTCTCACCACCAGTCCTTATTAGATATGGGTTGAATTCATCATCGTTCTTAGCTCACTTTGCAACCCCAGTTCAGACACAGCCATATGCAAATGAGTCTTGACCCTGTTCCTCATGGGACCAGTCCAGCACAAACTGCCAAGCCAAGTCTTCCCTGGACCGGAAACAAGCATCATGGGACCTGTTTTGGGGTAACACCACTCATTAGCCAGGCTAGCTTGAATCCAGTGGCAAATTGAACAAGGGATTCACATCTGGGCATACCCTGCCAACTTCCGGCGAACATGGTGGACGGAGCGCTGAAACTTTTCAGACACTCACTCCCATTCATTATCAGATCTGGGTTTAATCCATCATCATTCTTTAGCACCCTTCTCCACCCCAGTTTAGACCCAGCCATATGCAAATCAGTCTTGACCCTGTTCCTCATGGGACCAGTCCAGCCTGAACTGCCAAGCCAGGTCTTCCCTCGAGCAGAAACAAGCATCCTGGTACCGGTTTCAAGGTAACACTCCTTACTAGCCAGGCTAGCTAGAATCCAGTGGCAAAGTGAGCAAGGGACCCATGTCTGGGCATAACCGGTCTCAGGATGCTTGTTTCTGGTTCAGGGAGCACCCGGCTTGGCAGTTCAGGCTGGATTGTTCCCATGTTGAGCAGGGTCAAGACTGATTTGTAGATGGCTGGATTCAAACTGAAATGCCATGGTAGCAGAAAAACAATAGATTTAGGCCCATATCTCCGTGCCGGTGTTAATGTTTGACATTGTTCAACATTCTGTCCATCAATTGTTATTTTTGCATTAGACAGAAAAGAAAGCCAAATAACTTGTAGTGGAACAGGCCCCTGTCAAAGAAAAGAGAGAGGAGCACTTTGAAATGTGAGGACAGCCTCTGCCCCTTTACCTTCTCTGCTCCATTCTTGTGAGAGTTATGGACAGACAGGTTTTATGTATGAGCCAGGTGAGGGAGGGAAGCTCAGATCCTTTTGTGCCATTTGTCTTGTAAGCTTCTGTCAGGGAACACCAAACTCCACCTCCACCCACAGGCTGCAAAAATAACAAAACAGTGACCTGTTGCTGAGTAGCTAGGTGTAGTTGAGACCCCCTCCATTTAGACCACAGAACTCACCACAGATCAGGCTGGGTGAATACACAATTCTAGTCTACTAGCCAGGTATACATATGGTGTTGGCATCCCCATGAGGTCCTCAAAAGTTGCAGGACTGGTGCACCCAGCTCTCACAGTAGGGCCAGATATTCTGTCCTATCACTATTTTGCTATTAGGACTGTGGAGGGAAGCTTGAAGGAAGGAGCTACTACTGAATAGACAGGAACACTGGAGGCAGCCCTGCAGCAAAGAGCTACCTATAGAAGGAATATACATTCCAGTTGCACATAGGGGACAAGTAGCAGTGCAAGAAGGACAGGAGCCAGAAGCACAAGGCGATAAGCAAGGCATGGGGGAAGATGTTGAAGATGTTGTTTTACCCAGAGCTGTGGTGAGTTGTCTTTCTTCCTCGCAAGTATGCTGCTATGCAGTGTCTCTTGAAAGACACAATGCTTAGCTCTAGGTGTGGTGCTCCTGAAGAAGGATTCCTCCCCCTCTTAAAAAGGGCTGGACGAGGCCCCTCTGGACCAAGGTGTGTTAATCCTTTTGGCCATAGGGTTTGAAAGTGAGTGGTGAACTTGCCGCTATAAACTTCAGCTAAGTCCAAGTCATGATCTACAAACTCATCCTCATCATACATGATTATGGACCCTGGAGTACAGTCATCAGAAGCCATCACAAGTCTCCCATAAGCAATTCATCGTCCAACCAACTTGTTGGTTTCTATTTGGATGGGGGTTTTGTAAATGAGCATATGCAATCCCCCTGGGGGATAACCACCAACGTCAGCACAATCGAGAACTCTGCAAACCAAAATCAACATTCATCCCTACCACCGGCAGTGACACGTCTGCTCCCATGCATTGGATTTTCAAGAATAAGATTGCAGTCTACATGCAAGCACCCCAGAAAGAGAGGGCATATGGTTGAGTTAGATGCTGTACAACCAAGCAGAGGCATACACAGGACAAAAATGTGAGATACACAATTAACCATCAGAACTCTGATTCTCAAGACCTAAAAGAGCATTGGAGGTTGTCTAACCTTCCGGGTGGGCCTGTGACACAGGAACAGGGACACTAGTTCATCTTTTGGATTCAACCACCACCATTAGCCACTGATGACATTTCCACCTAAAAAAATCACCTGTTCCACAAAAAAAGGAAAAAGGCCTCTTCTAATGGCACTCAAGAGAGATTCAGGCACCAATCAGTGAACTTTTGGATTTGAGGCTCACTGTTTGAGCCAGTCACTGATTTTGAGATGGAAGAGGGGTGGAGGCACAGGTCAGAAGTTACCAGGGTAGAAGAGCACCCATACTCAACCCCATCTCTGAAAAGAAATCCAGGGCATCCATTAGATGACTTGCGGCTCCGGGAGCTGCAAAGTACCTCTCTGGATACAGGCACAAGAACACCATTTTCCCCCTCTCACCTGCCTCTAGCACAGTGACATCCTGCTCATTACCAAATACCATGAGGTCCATAAATGGCAATTGCAGGAATACCTTTTGTTGAAGAACCTCAATTTTCTAGGATATGATCTATGAATAGATGGTTGCATGGCCGGACTGGAAAACTAAAGCAGCTCTTTCCTTCTGTCTCTCTCTCGCTCCTCTGCTGGATGCCTCTCCCCAGCCCCATGCCTGCTTAATTACCTGGGGCACCTGGATAAAGTGACAGAGGAGCGAGCAGTTGCCCCCTTCCCCAAAAACCAACCCCAAAAGACTCCAGCCCACCGGGGAAATGCCCAGGGCTTGGATGGTTGCCACCATGAGGCTTAAATCTGCTGCCACAGAACAGAGGCCATTAAAGATAAAAAAATTAAACAGACCACCTGATTAATATCTCGTTAGAGGTAAAAACTTTCTCCTAATTGTTAGAGCGCGATTTTGCTCTCCCATTTGTTGGGGTGCATTATACTCATGGGCAGTTTGCGCCCGCATATACTCCTTTACTGTGTTAACATTGGGTCATTAGATCATGTACTGTAATAACGTGAAAAGTGAAGTGTTAGGTTTATTACAGAGTAAGCGTGAAGAAATGAATGTTGCAATTATATTTGGTTAGACGAAAACTTTAGCGTGTAGGATTCATACATGTATCTAATGAATATTCTTACAACTAATGTGCTTGTGTGATGTGTTGATTTAAGGGTGTTTCATATTAATGTTTATTTATACGTGTGCTTTATGAAAAATTTGCCATTTCTTATGTTAGCCGATTTCTGTAGGTTCGAACTGTATTTTCCCTGGGGGCTCTCACATTAGAAACGTTAGTGAATTTCATTACAAGACCGGAGGCTACATTATGCATTAATCCTTTAATGCAGTCACAAGCAGCCGCACTACATCATAAGGAAAGAAACAGTTCTAGAATGTAGTGAGCAGGGTACAAATGGCATGAGGCACAAACAGACTGCCTCTTTTAAATGCGGCTCACAGGCAGATAAGTAACAATTCTCTTCTCTCATTAGAAATTGTCTTTTAAGAACATTTCTTACTTAATTTAAAAAAAAAAAAAACGATCCACTGTTATCATCTTTGCTATCTATAACGATTTTTATGCTGCTTAAATGTTATGCCAATATTATTTCTTCTCTAACGTGTTTTAATCCACAGCTGTCTGCCATCGCGTGGGTGACTATGGGCTATTACCCCCCCTCCCCTCACCCCCCTCCCACCGACTTCCTATTAAGGTTGGCGATCCCTTTAAAGTGATCCCTTTACAGTGCTCGCGTATAAATCTTTCCTTTCCTAAAAATAAATTACCAAATTTCCCACATATTATTTATAATTCAATTACCTTCTCACCTCTCTCATATTAGAGAGCTTGTTCCTCGCCCAATTTTGGGATTCCTATCGGACCTCTTTGACGCGCTTGTGTAGACCGAGCAAACGCGTCACAACAAGCATTAAAGAAATGCACCTTAGCAACGGTGCACGCTCGTAGGCCTACCCCCAAGGAACTTTCCTCTAACCCAGACGACTTCTCCGACAGCAGCTGACCTCGAGCGTGAGCTTCAGTTACTCCACTCCGATCAGCTGCTGCCGGAGATCGCATTTGAACGGATTTCAACGGAGCAAGAAAGTTTAATACTACCAAACAGAATCCTAGAGCCTGAAACACCCTAGACCTTCCAATATACGGTCTAAACAGTTTATTAATCTCTTGCCATCTCATTGTTACCTAGTATTTTCTAAGTTACTTGATTTATTATATTACATTTGCCACCTTCTTAATATATAAAAAAAAAAAGGGGGAGATTTTAATATTGCACAAAAAAAATTATTAAATTAACGTAATTAATATAAATAATCTTCAGAGATTATTTTGCTTTCACTTACCGCCCACATGTCAGACCTTGACTCTGATGATGCCACCGCTAGTTCTCCCCTTCACAACAATGACTCCTTTAAACGATTCTTGCAGAAAGAAATGCGATCCTGCATGTTATCTACACTAAAAGAAGTGATGTCTACTAAAAGATCTCTTCCCCACGATCAAGATGACCCTATATATCACATCAGAATTCCTGGCAAAAAGAATAAAAAATCAAAAAAACTGCGAACATCCTTTTGATTACATTATGGGAAGTCGTAGCACCTCAGTTGATCTTCTAGGTCCTAGCACCTCATCTATGTTGGGAGGCCCTCGCGCCTCAAATGAGAACGGTGCCCCTCGCGGCATAAATTTGATGGGTGTACCTAGCGGCACAAACATGACCAGTGCCCCTCGTGGTACAACCCGTTATGGTGCCAAGGATGACGCAGACTCTGATTCAGAGGAAGAAAATTTTCACAACCCTTATGATGAATTCGTCCTGGACCTTGACGACCCAAACCAAGACCTAGACCTTAATAATCCTGGCGAAGGAGAATCCCCCTCCTCTTCTGATAATATTATACTTAATCCCTTAGGGGAATAAATGTTCTCCCCCTAAGTATCTCCCATCCTAATAGCTCAAAATGGTTCCCTCAGGAACACGTTTCTAAATTCATTAAGAGATGGCTAAGAAACTCTCTCGAAAGAGAACCAAGGAATACTCTAAAATCAGAGTGCCCTAGACCCACCATTCATGATAAGGTCTCTCAAACCCCTAACCTCGACCCCGACCTAATTAAATTCTTATTTAAACTAGGGAAAGACCCTAGAAGAGGTCTGGAGAGAGCACTCAAGGGCTGCCAGGACCGCCTTCTTGACGTCCTCGGCCCCCTCACCAGGATCTTAGACCTAGCTGAGGAATCTCATATCTCAAATATACCTCTCGATACCAACCTCATTCGCGGATGGAGCCAGAGGGCTATTGTCCTCCTTGGAAATGCGAATTTGAGTCTAAACATCGAAAGAAGGAGAACTATTCTTACTAAGATCAACCCCAAACTCAGTGACCTAGCAGAAAAAAAAACATCTGACAACCCTAAGGGTCTTCTCTACGGAGAAGACATGACCAAATCAATCGGCAAATACATAGCCACCTTTACCGCCCTTGATAGGGCTCAAACCAATATGAAGCGTGTCTTCAACACCAACCTTTTTGGACAGGCTGGAAGAAGGGGCCGTTCTTCCGGCCGCAGTACCCAACGGCCCTTCTCGTCCTTCAGAGGTTCTGGTAGAGGCTTCTACCCTTCAAATCAACAATTCTACCCCCATCGAGCCAGAGGACCACGCAACAGAGGCTACAGATCCCGCGGAAATCCAAACATCTCCAACCTTCCAAGTAAGTCTTCCTCCTCTTTCCTCTTCTTCCCAAGTAGGGGGCAGACTAAAACTCTTCTACCATGTATGGGAGTCGCTAACTCAAGACCCCTGGGTTCTAGAGACCGTCCAGGGTTTCAAAATAGACTTTATAGAAATTCCCTTTCAATCTCACCCCCCAAATCCTTTAACTCTTTCAGCCGAACATCAGAAGATCATCGAAGAGGAAACCTCTTCAATGCTCCAAAAGGGAGCTATCATACAAGTACCATGGTCCTTAAAAACATTTATCAGCACTCTTTTCTTAGTTCAAAAAAAGGACAAAGGATGGAGACCAGTGATAAACCTTCGAGAAGTGAACAAATATTTAGTTTACAGGCATTTCAAAATGGAAGGTATTCACCTTCTGAGGGACCTTCTTTTGAAAGGAGACTGGTTAGTAAAATTAGACCTAAAGGACGCCTACTTCACCATTCCCATGGCACAAGAACACCAGCGTTTTCTCCAATTCACATGGAAAAAACGTCTGTACCAATTTCAAGCTCTTCCCTACGGCCTTTCCTCCGCCCCCTGGTGCTTTACCAAGATCATGAGAACTATTGTCTCTATCCTGAGAGAGGGGTATTCGCCTCATTATTTACTTAGACGACATTCTCATCATGTCTCAACTCTACTCCCAAATTCAGAAAGACCTCAATACCCCCGTCCACCTTATCGAAAGTCTTGGCTTCATTATAAACAGAGAGAAAACCATCCTTACACCCTCAAAATCTCTAGAATTTCTCGGGTTCACCATAGATACCTCGAGCTGTCTCCTCCTCCTCCCTACCAAGAAAATCGCAAAAATTCGGAAAGAGATCAGGTACGTTCTAAAACAAGATTCCATAACCCTACGAGAATTAGCACGACTCATAGGCCTCCTTTCCTCCAGCATCCAAGCTATCTTTCCGGGCCCACTGAATTACCGTGCCCTTCAGAGATTAAAAGGGAAAGCTCTCAAATCTGGTCGCTGGTACGAAGACTCTGTGACTCTAGATCAGGAGGGGAAATTGGAACTTTCCTGGTGGCTGGAGAACCTGGATGCCTGGAATGGCAAAGCAATTTTTGGCTATGTCCCGGAATTCGTTCTGGAATCAGACGCCAGCCTCCACGGTTGGGGCGCTCGCTTCCTCGATCAAAACACTGGTGGCGCTTGGTTACTCGCAGAATCTTCCCACCACATGAATTTCTTAGAACTCACAGCCGGTTTATATGCCCTAATGAGCTTCAAACACTCTCTTCAAGGGAGATCTGTTCTTCTCAAGATGGACAGCATCTCTGCAGTCTCAGACTGGTAAATCAGCAGACTTCCCGGGAAATCAAACCTCGCTGCAGATTGGAACTCAAGATTCCTCTCAGACCGTACCGATTGGAAACTCAATGTGAACATTTTCAATACTCTCCCTCTTTTTTGGGGTCCATTAGATGTGGATTTGTTCGCCAGCAGACTGTCATTTCAACTCCCAAAATATTTCAGCTGGATGCCAGATCCGGGAGCTCTAGCGGTGAATGCCTTTCTACAATGCTGGTCAAACCTTCAGGGTTACGCCTTCCCTTCCTTTGCTATGATACAAAGGGTCCTACAGAAGGTCAGAATAGACCAATGCTCCTTGGTTCTGATAACCCCATTCTGGCCCTCTCAGGCATGGTTCCCGACCACTCTCGAACTTTCCTGCAACATTCCCTTCCTCATTCCAGAGAGCAAGGGTCTGGTCACCAACGCAGACGGAGAAGATCACCACCTAATCACTTCAGGGAATTTGAACCTTCTTGCTTGGAAAGTGTCAGGCAATCTAACGAACTGTCTGGCCTTTCGTCATCGGCTCTCTTTCTCCTCGGAGAATCATGGGCACCCGGAACACACTATAGATACAATAACATTTGGAAAAAATGGGTTTGTTGGTGCATGGAGAGGAACTTGGATCCCTTGGAAGCTCCTATTGTCAATATAGTTAATTTCCTTGTCGAACAATTTGACAGGGGATTATCTTATAGATCTATTAATTGCTACAGATCAGCAATCTCTGCTGGACACTCCCTCGTCAATGGTAAGACGGTAGGTAAGAACAATATTATTTGTAGAGTTATGAAAAGTATCAGACTAAAAAGACCTCCCAGACCCAAGTACCAATCCATGTGGGATGTTAAAGCTATCTTAGACCTTTTCTCTTCTTGGCCAGATAATGCTTACCTTAACAGAAAATACCTCTCGCTTAAACTTGCTACTCTTTTATGTCTAATCTCTTGTCGTAGAGTTTCAGATGTGAAATGTCTGGATATTTCTTATAGATCTTATGATATGTTTGGAGTTAAATTTGATATATTCAGAAGGACTAAAACCATGTCGGACTCTATTCTTTATCCTCGTTTTGATCTTTTCAAGAAATTGTGTGTCATAGACTGCATGAGAGAATATGACTTGAGAATGAAAGACCTTCGTCCTTTAGATGCCAAACAACTCCTTATCTCATTTGTTAAACCCTTTAAACCAGTTGCTTCCTCCTCCATCGCTAGATGGGTCAAATAAATAATGAATCTAGCTGGAATTGAGCTTTCTAAATTCCAAGCTCATTCTCTCAGAGGTGCTATGGCAAGCAAATCCTTTTGGTCTGGAGATAAATTGGATGATATTCTTAAAGCGGCCGATTGGTCTAATGCTTCAACCTTTGCTCACCATTACTGTAAACCTATTGAACATATGTCTGATGTTGTACTTCATGGCTACCAACATGCATAATGTAGCCTCCGGTCTTGTAATGAAATTGCGATTCTCCTATTAACATGACCAGAGAATCTGGATTTCATTAAAGACTCAGAGGCTATCATTATCCCACCCTTTTTTCCACTCCCTTGGTTGGTTTAATTCTTGAACTATGTATTTTTATAGTTTGTATTTTGCATTATATATCAACTCTTTTGTATTTTGCATTATATATCAGCTCATGACTTTATTATCCGATTATCTTTTCTATTATCATATTATCATTCTCCTCTTTCTTTCAGATAATTGTGCATAATCACCTACTTTCAGCTTAGCTCTCTTCGGACTTCTCACTACCTTCAGTTTCAAGATCAAGTTGGACCTCACCTCTGAACTTTATCTACTTCATTGCATTTAAAAGAGGCAGCCTGTTTGTGCCTCATGCCATTTGTACCCTGCTCACTACATTCTAGAACTGTTTCTTTCCTTATGATGTAGTGCGGCTGCATTAAAGGATTAATGCATAATGATAGCCTCCGTGTCTTTAATGAAATCCAGATTCTCTGGTCATGTTAATAGGAGAATCGCAATTTCATGTGCAAGTTGAATTTGTTCTTTCTCTCGTTTCTGTTGCAGGTGGAGAAATGTATCCTTGTTAGTTAGAATAATGTCTTTGTTTTAGGAGCTTGGCATAGGGAAGAGAAGATGCATTGAACGGCGAGGCTGATAATGAGGGACAGTGTACTTTCTCATCGGAGAGAGCCTGGGAATCAAGGTCATCTAGCCAAGTCCTGGGAGCATCGCTGCCGCGTGGAAAGTTACCTACAAGGAGGTGTCTTGCTTGGATGATGGGATATAACGTTGAATTTTGGGATGCTACCTGCAAGTTCATGTATTGAAGTTCGGTACAGAGTCCGGGGACTTTTGCCTTGCCTTGAGAGAGAGAGCATCTTAGAATGAGATCTGTAGCTTAATGCTACTTGACCCATTCAACATGAGTGGACTTCTTAGGAAGCCTTCACATGCTGACACCTTTACGGAACTTGCCTGGGAAATGCTAAGTAGGAATGTCATGTTAGTGGTAGTGTAGAGATATACTAATACTTTTTACCTATGAACCGCCAATGAAAGGATTTTGGATGTTGGAGCCATCATTTTCTGTATCCTGATTCTGGAACTGGTTTTCTGTGCATGCTGCACTGTCTAAACCTAACGCGTAGGTTCAGCTTTGTATTAGTTCCAATGTATTTCTACACCCTCATCTTGAGGTGCTTGTATGTTCAATTGTTCTTGGCTTTGCAATAAACTAACTTAACTTGATTGGGAGTCTGTGATTCTTCGGAGTCATAGTTCATTGGAACCGTAATGATTGATTGCCTAACGATTTCTCTCCCCTCCACACTTTCATGCAGACAAAAAGAGACATCGGCCGAGGGTTCCAGAGTAAATCTAGAACGTGGAACCCTGCTCCATCATAACGAAACATGTCAAAGAAGTTGAAAGTATTTTTTCACAGACTGTGAAGTATATGCTGCACTCACCTTTGATGGCAGGAAAATCTAGTTCCTGCAGGGCTGCTCATACTGCCATTTCGACATTTTCAGGCATTGGGTTGAGCGGGCTTCCTTCAGACGGTAGCACTGGCGCTAGGGCTAACTCGATGACACAGACATAGGTGTTTCTAACTGTTGGGTGTACTGTATGGCTCCTGGTCCTGAGGCAAATAAGCAAGAACGTTTCAAACTCAAAAGGTGGGCACTGGACGTCACGGACCCCAGGCAGTGATGCCATGCTTACGTACTGTGCGGAACAGCAATGGCCTTCAAACTGCACCGGACGAATGAGAGCTCGCCAGGATTACTGACTGTATGCTTGCTACTCACACTATGCATACTAGTCCTATACTGTGCCTGCTTTCATGTATATATTCCTCTCACTTTCCTTGCATCTCCTTTCAGACATGTCATTTCTTCTTCGCTGGGTTTGGGGCTGACCTGATCAAACCTTAACATTCTTTACTTATGAAACAAGCTATTCTGTCACATCAAAGTCGAAGTATTTATAAAAGTATATTTAGAAGCAGGCGATGTCAGCGATGACATGCTGTACACGGTGAAGGAAGTCCGCTTTCTTCTTCGTATTTTCCTTTGAATGTCAGCCAGGAAAGGTTTGTAAAGTCTGTCTTTCTTAACAGTATGAAGGGGAAATTGTTCCAAGAAATCCGTCCACAATGCAATTTACTCCGTCATTTCCGAAATGGACTCTCTGATTAGTCCCAAGCTCAGTGTGACTGAAACTGCGGCAGCGTCGGCTGCGCCAATTGTAAATTCATTTTCCAGCACTAATAGACCGAGATCCGATTCTGTTTCCATGCTGTTCTCTAAACGCGTTTTTTTTTTACCTCTGAGACGCAGAAACAGACCTAACAATACCACCCTTTGCTGGGTTAAGGTCATAGTGATAGCGGAATGGTGTTTTTGCTTGAATGCTGCCTACAAGTATTACGTGGGTAAATTTGAAATGCATGGCAAGCCAGTTGGCTTTGCTAAACCTTTGTTTGTTTGCTTTGACAGGGTAACAACAAAAAGTGAAACTGCCTTCCAGTGCTTCATGACTTACAGTCACTGTACTAAGTTGTGGACTCGAGAGAGTTCACAAGAAGTAGTTTATTCCTTGTTCCAAAGCACACCGTGCACTGCGAATGGCCAGCTGGAATGCCAGCGTGGAATGTCGCAACTGTAAGTGGAATCCATGGTCACCCCTCACAGGGCATGTGAAGCACTCACATACATACAACTTTAATAAATAAGAAAGCGCAACAATGCGCCTCAAACTAATCACTTGCCTGTCACCTGTACATCAAGATAAACCACGCGGCAGGCACGTGATACATATTCACCTTCCCCCAAAAAAACAACAACAATTGGAGACCCCCCAAAAGACATATATAATATATCTTAGATCAACACATTACAAATCTTTGAATCTGGAAGGCACTCTGGCATCATGCGTGGCACCTGGTCTCATATGAGCTGTTCAGCGACGACAGCTGAACTTCATGGGAATAAAGACTCATCTATGGCAGGTTCAGCATGCTCACACTCACCCAAGGTAACCCACGTGGGTTGTACCCAGGCTGCCCAGATTCTAACGCAGGTCTATGTTTTCTCAGTATGATGTTGGCCCGTTAATGAGATAGTTTCACCAGCTGGCGTTTATCTCACCACCCCTTGCCTTCAAGTAGTGTGGCACCCTTGCCAATCCTTGTCACTCTGACAGGAGACAAGTAAATAGACTCGCCCTTCCTTACTTTGATTGTGCTTTTGATCAGAACCCAGTCACCTTTATTTATATCCAAACAGGATACCAAAATGAGTAAGTGTCTTCTGTGAATACCAAAATGGTAGTAAGTTTTGGATTTTGTCTTAAGTTAGTTCTGTGAATTGGGCCCAATGTGCTTCTACTGTGCTGTTTAAAAAAAAGGAAGGGTGAAGGAAAGAATACATTAAAGAAGGCAGCAACAAATGCAGGCAGGAAGGGGTGTACTGGAGTGATGATATATATGAGCAATGGATGAAGGAAGGAGGGAATAAGAAAATAATGTGAAACGAGGAAATGAAGGAATAGAGGGAGAAAGGAAATGTGATGGATGAAAAGAAAGAAGAAAGGAAAGGAGCAAGATAAGCATAAGGAATGCTTGAGAAAGGAAGAAATTAACCCCTTCGCTGCTAGGCCTTTTCCCCTCCTGTGCTAAGCCTTTTTTGGGCTATTTGGGGTAGTGCGCGCTTAGGCCCCTGTAACTTTTTGACCACATTAGGTATCCACGCCAAATTTGCGTCCTTTTCTTCCAACATCATGGGGATTCTAAAGGTACCCAGGGTTTGTGGATTCTGCTAGAGGGTTCCCAGAAATTAGTCAAAATACAGCAAAATTTTGGTTTTTTTGTGAAAAGTGGGGAAAAGTGGCTGCAAATGAAAGCGTCTGGGTTTTTCTCTGCAAATGATATCAAAAAAGGGTTTGTGGGGCTGAAATCACAATTTCTCCAGCTTTTAGGAAATGACAGTTGTTTGTCAGAAATCCAACATTTTTTACACAGTTTTGACATTTTTCTGGGACATACCGTATTTTTGCTATTTTTTGTGCTTTGAACCTCCTTCCAGATAATGGTAAAAATGGGTAGAAAAGCAATAATGGATCCTGGAAAGCTATACATTTTTGAAAAGTAGACACAATTCTGAATTCAGCAAGGGGTCATTTGTGTAGATCCATCAAGGTTTCTTTATAGAAACTAACAGGTAAATATAGGAAAAATTAAAAATTTGTTGAAAAAAGCAGCCTTTTGAGTCAACATTTTCACCTGTAACTTCTTCGAATTATGACATCTCTTTGAAAGCAATGTACCGTTACATCCGGTGGACCTTCCTGGTTGTGGGGATATATAGTACTTGTAGGTTCACCGAGAGCCCAACGAACCCAGAGTAAAAAACTGAGCAGCATTTTATAATGTTTTTTTTTTTGTTCCGGGTATATAGCAATTATTGTGGGAAAATGTATACATGGAAAAATCGGTATGAAAGACACCTATGTATTTCTGAAATGGGAACAAATTACAGAGTTTAGAAACAGTGCATATTTGCACATTTTCGAAATTGGGAATACTCATACTTGCATGACAATTATTGGTCATTTTTCAAAATGACTTTTTTTTTACACAATGTCTTTCATTTGGAAGGGAGAAATGCATCAAAAATCAATAGGTAATAACAGTTGCTTTACAAATCTGAACTACCCTAAGTCTCCCGATAAAAATGGTACCTCACTTGTGTGGGTAGGCATAGTGCCCACGACAGGAAGTGGCTCAAAACCTAAGGTGAACGCACCACATTTTCACACTGAAAATTTACACTTTTTTTGCGAAGAGTCTAGCTGTGGTTTTTGAACCCTAGCCCTGCCGGCACCTAGGGAAACCTAGCAAACCTATACATTTTTGAAAACTAGACACACAGGGGAATCCAGGATGGGGTGACTTGACTGCCTCCCACCACGGTCTGTTACCCAGAATCCCTTGCAAATGTAAAAAAATGACAAAAAAAACACATTTTCCCCACATTTCTGGGATGGAAAGTTCTGGAATCTGCGTGGATCCACAAATTTCCACCCACCCCGCGTTCCCCAAAGTCCTACGAGAAAAATGGTACCTCACTTGTGGGGGTCGGCCTAGTGCCCCCGACAGGAAACGGCGCAAAATGCAACGTGGTCACACCTCAATTTTGCAGTGAAAAATGACCCCTTTTTGGCAAAGTGACTAGCTGTAGTTTTTGAACCCTAGCCCTGCCGGCACCTAGGGAAACCTAGCAAACCTATACATTTTTGAAAACTAGACACCCAGGGGAATCCAGGATGGGGTAACTTGACTGCCTCCCACCATGGTCTGTTACCCAGAATCCCTTGCAAACGTAAAAAAATGACAAAAAAACCACATTTTTCCCACATTTCTGTGGTGGAAAGTTCTGGAATCTGCGTGGATCCACAAATTTCCACCCACCCCGAGTTCTCCAAAGTCCTATGAGAAAAATGGTACCTCACTTGTGCGGGTCGGCCTAGTGCCCGCGACAGGAAACGGCGCAAAACGCAACGTGGTCACACCTCAATTTTGCAGTGAAAAATGACCCTTTTTTGGCAAAGTGACTAGCTGTAGTTTTTGAACCCTAGCCCTGCCGGCACCTAGGGAAATCTGCAAACCTATACATTTTTGAAAACTAGACACCCAGGGGAATCCAGGATGGGGTGACTTGACTGCCTCCCACCATGGTCTGTTACCCAGAATCCCTTGCAAACGTAAAAAAATGACAAAAAAAACACATTTTCCCCACATTTCTGGGATGGAAAGTTCTGGAATCTGCGTGGATCCACAAATTTCCGCCCACCCCGCATTACCCAAAGTCCTACGAGATAAATGGTACCTCACTTGTGCGGGTCGGCCTAGTGCCCGCAACAGGAAACGGCGCAAAACGCAACGTGGTCACACATCAATTTTGCAGTGAAAAATGACCCTTTTTTGGCAAAGTGACTAGCTGTAGTTTTTGAACCCTAGCCCTGCCGGCACCTAGGGAAACCTAGCAAACCTATACATTTTTGAAAACTAGACACCCAGGGGAATCCAGGATGGGGTGACTTGACTGCCTCCCACCATAGTCTGTTACCCAGAATCCCTTGCAATCGTAAAAAAATGAAAAAAAAAACACATTTTCCCCACATTTCTGGGATGGAAAGTTCTGGAATCTGTGTGGATCCACAAATTTCGACCCACCCCGCGTTCCCCAAAGTCCTACGAGAAAAATGGTACCTCACTTGTGCGGGTCGGCCTAGTGCCCGCGACAGGAAACGGCGCAAAACGCAACGTGGTCACACCTCAATTTTGCAGTGAAAAATGACCCTTTTTTGGCAAAGTGACTAGCTGTAGTTTTTGAACCCTAGCCCTGCCGGCACCTAGGGAAACCTAGCAAACCTATACATTTTTGAAAACTAGACACGCAGGGGAATCCAGGATGGGGTGACTTGAATGCCTCCCACCATGGTCTGTTACCCAGAATCCCTTGCAAACGTAAAGAAAAGACAAAAAAAACACATTTTCCCCACATTTCTGTGGTGGAAAGTTCTGGAATCTGCGTGGATCCACAAATTTCCACCCACCCCGCGTTCCCCAAAGTCCTACGAGAAAAATGGTACCTCACTTGTGCGGGTCGGCCTAGTGCCCGCGACAGGAAATGGCGCAAAACGCAACGTGGTCACACCTCAATTTTGCAGTGAAAAATGACCCTTTTTTGGCAAAGTGACTAGCTGTTGTTTTTGAACCCTAGCCCTGCCGGCACCTAGGGAAACCTAGCAAACCTATACATTTTTGAAAACTAGACACCGAGGGGAATCCGGTATGGGGTGACTTGACTACCTCCCACCATGGTCTGTTACCCAGAATCCCTTGCAAACGTAAAAAAATGACAAAAAAAACACATTTTCCCCACATTTCTGGGATGGAAAGTTCTGGAATCTGCGTGGATCCACAAATTTCCACCCACCCCGCGTTCCCCAAAGTCCTACGCGAAAAATGGTACCTCACTTGTGGGGGTCGGCCTAGTGCCCGCGACAGGAAACGGCGCAAAATGCAACGTGGTCACACCTCAATTTTGCAGTGAAAAATGACCCCTTTTTGGCAAAGTGACTAGCTGTAGTTTTTGAACCCTAGCCCTGCCGGCACCTAGGGAAACCTGGCAAACCTATACATTTTTGAAAACTAGACACCCAGGGGAATCCAGGATGGGGTGACTTGACTGCCTCCCACCATGGTCTGTTACCCAGAATCCCTTGCAAACGTAAAAAAATGACAAAAAAAACACATTTTCCCCACATTTCTGTGGTGGAAAGTTCTGGAATCTGCGTGGATCCACAAATTTCCACCCACCCCGAGTTCTCCAAAGTCCTATGAGAAAAATGGTACCTCACTTGTGCGGGTCGGCCTAGTGCCCGCGACAGGAAACGGCGCAAAACGCAACGTGGTCACACCTCAATTTTGCAGTGAAAAATGACCCTTTTTTGGCAAAGTGACTAGCTGTAGTTTTTTAACCCTAGCCCTGCCGGCACCTAGGGAAACCTAGCAAACCCACACATTTCTGAAAACTAGACACCCGGCGGCTTCCAGGGAGGTATGGCTTGCGTGGATCCCCCAACGTTTCCTTACCCAGAATCCCCTGCAAACCTCAATTTTTGCTCAAAAAATCACTTTTTTCACACATTTTGGGGTGGGAAAGTTGTGGCATCACCGGGCTCACACAAATTTACCACCACCCAGCGTTCCCCCAGGTCTCCCGGTAAAAATGGTTCCTCACTTGTGTGGGAGGCCCAAGTACCCGCGGCAGGCAAGGGCCCAAAACGTAGTGAGGCGACATCAAAATGGCCTATCGCAAATCCACCTGGTTTTGCAAGGGGGGTCACTTTGGTTTTTGACCCGGTGCTCGGCGGCCATCTAGGGAAACCTACCAAACCCATGCATTTCTGAAAACTAGACACCCGGCGGCTTCCAGGGAGGTATGGCTTGCGTGGATCCCCCAACGTTTCCTTACCCAGAATCCCCTGCAAACCTCAATTTTTGCTGAAAAAATCACTTTTTTCACACATTTTGGGGTGGGAAAGTTGTGGCATCACCGGGCTCACACAAATTTACCACCACCCAGCGTTCCCCCAGGTCTCCCGGTAAAAATAGTGCCTCACTTGTGTGGGAGGCCCACGTACCCGCGGCAGACAAGGGCCCAAAACCTAGTGAGGCGACATCAAAATGGCCTATCGCAAAACCACCTGGTTTTGCAAGGGGGGTCACTTTGGTTTTTGACCCGGTGCTCGGCGGTCATCTAGGGCAACCTACCAAACCCATGCATTTCTGAAAACTAGACACCTGGCGGCTTCCAGGGAGGTATGGCTTGCGTGTATCCCCCAACGTTTCCTTACCCAGAATCCCCTGCAAACCTCAATTTTAGCTGAAAAAATCACTTTTTTCACACATTTTGGGGTGGGAAAGTTGTGGCATCACCGGGCTCACACAAATTTACCACCACCCAGCGTTCCCCCAGGTCTCCCGGTAAAAATGGTGCCTCACTTGTGTGGGAGGCCCAAGTACCCGCGGCAGGCAAGGGCCCAAAACGTAGTGAGGCGACATTAAAATGGCCTATCGCAAAACCACCTGGTTTTGCAAGGGGGGTCACTTTGGTTTTTGGCCCGGTGCTCGGCGGCCATCTAGGGAAACCTATCAAACCCACGCATTTCTGAAAACTAGACACCCGGCGGCTTCCAGGGAGGTATGGCTTGCGTGGATCCCCCAACGTTTCCTTACCCAGAATCCCCTGCAAACCTCAATTTTTGCTGAAAAAATAACTTTTTTCACACATTTTGGGGTGGGAAAGTTGTGGCATCACCGGGCTCACACAAATTTACCATCACCCAGCATTCCCCCAGGTCTCCCGGTAAAAATGGTGCCTCACTTGTGTTGGAGGCCCAAGTACCCGCGGCAGGCAAGGGCCCAAAACCTAGTGAGGCGACATCAAAATGGCCTATCGCAAAACCACCTGGTTTTGCAAGGGGGGTCACTTTGGTTTTTGACCGGTGCTCGGCGGCCATCTAGGGAAACCTACCAAACCCATGCATTTCTGAAAACTAGACACCCGGCGGCTTCCAGGGAGGTATGGCTTGCGTGGATCCCCCAACGTTTCCTTACCCAGAATCCCCTGCAAACCTCAATTTTTGCTGAAAAAATCACTTTTTTCACACATTTTGGGGTGGGAAAGTTGTGGCATCACCGGGCTCACACAAATTTACCACCACCCAGCGTTCACCCAGGTCTCCCGGTAAAAATGGTGCCTCACTTGTGTGGGAGGCCCAAATACCCGCGGCAGGCAAGGGCCCAAAACGTAGTGAGGCGATGTCTCATCACTACGTTTTGGGCCCTTGTCTGCCGCGGGTACTTGGGCCTCCCACACAAGTGAGGCACCATTGTTACCGGGAGACCTGGGGGAACGCTGGGTGGTGGTAAATTTGTGTGAGCCCGGTGATGCCACCACTTTCCCACCCCAAAATATGTGAAAAAAGTGATTTTTTCAGCAAAAATTGAGGTTTGCAGGGGATTCTGGGTAAGGAAACGTTGGGGGATCCACGCAAGCCATACCTCCCTGGAAGCCGCCAGGTGTCTAGTTTTCAGAAATGCATGGGTTTGGTAGGTTTCCCTAGATGGCCGCCGAGCACCGGGCCAAAAACCAAAGTGACCCCCCTTGCAAAACCAGGTGGTTTTGCAATAGGCCATTTTGATGTCGCCTCACTAGGTTTTGGGCCCTTGCCTGCCGCGGGTACTTGGGCCTCCCACACAAGTGAGGCGCCATTTTTACTGGGAGACCTGGGGGAACACTGGGTGGTGGTAAATTTGTGTGAGCCCGGTGATGCCACAACTTTCCCACCCCAAAATGTGTGAAAAAAGTGATTTTTTCAGCTAAAATTGAGGTTTGCAGGGGATTCTGGGTAAGGAAACGTTGGGGGATCCACGCAAGCCATACCTCCCTGGAAGCCGCCGGGTGTCTAGTTTTCAGAAATGCATGGGTTTGGTAGGTTTCCCTAGATGGCCACCGAGCACCGGGCCAAAAACCAAAGTGACCCCCCTTGCAAAACCAGGTGGTTTTGCAATAGGCCATTTTGATGTCGCCTCACTAGGTTTTGGGCCCTTGCCTGCCGTGGGTACTTGGGCCTCCCACACAAGTGATCCGCCATTTTTACCGGGAGACCTGGGGGAACGCTGGGTGGTGGTAAATTTGTGTGAGCCCGCTGATGCCACAACTTTCCCACCCCAAAATGTGTGAAAAAAGTGATTTTTTCAGCTAAAATTGAGGTTTGCAGGGGATTCTGGGTAAGGAAACGTTGGGGGATCCACGCAAGCCATACCTCCCTGGAAGCCGCCGGGTGTCTAGTTTTCAGAAATGCATGGCTTTGGTAGGTTTCCCTAGATGGCCGCCGAGCACCGGGCCAAAAACCAAAGTGACCCCCCTTGCAAAACCAGGTGGTTTTGCAATAGGCCATTTTGATGTCGCCTCACTACGTTTTGGGCCCTTGCCTGCCGCGGGTACTTGGGCCTCCCACACAAGTGAGGCGCCATTTTTACCGGGAGACCTGGGGGAACGCTGGGTGGTGGTAAATTTGTGTGAGCCCGGTGATGCCACAACTTTCCCACCCCAAAATGTGTGAAAAAAGTGATTTTTTCAGCTAAAATTGAGGTTTGCAGGGGATTCTGGGTAAGGAAACGTTGGGGGATCCACGCAAGCCATACCTCCCTGGAAGCCGCCGGGTGTCTAGTTTTCAGAAATGTCTGGGTTTGGTAGGTTTCCCTGGATGGCCGCCGAGCACCGGGCCAAAAACCAAAGTGACCCCCCTTGCAAAACCAGATTAACTATTGTTCCTACAGCGTGAGAATTTTGGAATAATATTGCAAAGAACATGTGGCAGACATTTTGAGGTTTGCAGGACATTGGAGATAAAAAAATGTTTTGAATTCACAAGAGAGACATCACCAGGAACTCCCATGGGTTTTCGACAATATCTACAGTTGGTGGGTTATTCTTGCATGGAAAGTGTACCTTGGCAGAGAAACTAAAGACAAAGATTCCTGCACAACCATCTATTCCTCAAACACACACACATACTGGTTGAATTCGGCACGAGGGCGAGTCATGGTTCAGTGTATTAAATTTTATTAACAAGAGATTTCACAAAAATGAAATGCACTGTCAATAATTAAATTCACAAAAAACCAAACCGATGACTCGCAGCTCGTGAGCTGTAAAGCCACGTCAAGGCACCAACCACTTTACAGGCCATTCACACACCTTTCATACGTGATACAAACAAGACCATTCGCACCACCAGGCACAAAAGCAACACATTACAAAATTCACCAAAAAGGGACAAGGTACACCCTGCTTCAGAAAGACAAATATTACTGCACAGCCATCTAATCCACAAGCACACACACATACTGGTTGGATTTGGCACGAGGGTGAGTGATGGTTCAGTAGATACAATTGTATTAGCAAGTGATTTCACATAAATGAAATGCACTGGTAATAATTGAAAGAGCGAAAAACTGAACCATTGACTCACAGCTCATGAGCTGTAAAGCCACGACAAGGCACCAACCTCTTTACAGGCCATTCATACACCTTTCATACGTGTGAGACATACAAAACCATTCACACCGCCAGCCGCGGGCCCATCACATAACAAAACTCACACCAGCACACAGCGCCATTCAAGGGCCCATCACTTTCACACGCCCACAATCCAGACACAGCAACTACACAGGCTGATGGATTGTGTGGAGTGGCACTCAGCTAGCAGTGTGTGTAGTGACCAGCAGAAAGTCACTACTCACACACAGCCAGCCGAGCACCAGTCCACACACACCGCTAGCCAAACACCAGTCCACGCACACCGCTAGCCAAGCGCCAGTCCAGGCACACCACCAGCCAATCGCCAGTCCAGGCACACCGCCAGCCAATCGCCAGTCCAGGCACACTAGCAGCCAATCGCCAATCCACGCACACCGCCAGCCAAGCTCCAGTCCACGGACACCACCAGCCAAGCACCAGTCCGCACACACCACCAGTCCACGCACACCGCCAGCCAAGTACCAGTCCACGCACACCGCCAGCCAAGCACCATTCCACGCACACCGCCAGCCAAGCTCCAGTCCACGCACACCACCAGCCAAGCTCCAGTCCACGGACACCACCAGCCAAGCACCAGTCCACACACACCACCAGTCCACGCACACCGTTAGCCAAGTAACAGTCCACGCACACCGCCAGCCAAGCACCATTCCACGCACACCGCCAGCCAAGCTCCAGTCCACGTACACCACCAGCCACGCACCAGTCCACGCAGACCGCCAGTCCATGCACACCGCCAGACCACGCACACCGTCAGCCAAGCACCATTCCACGCACACCACCAACCAAGTGCCAGTCCACACACACCAACAGCCAAGCGCAAGCCTACACACACCGCCATCACATTTAGGATTTTTTTAGAAAAAAATAAAAACAAAAACAAATCGCAAATAGATACAAATCTTCTAACAGAAAATCAGCAACTAAATACATTGCACTAACACCAACCTTGAAACAGAATCAAATTATCCAAAGAATACAGACCAGGCAGTTCACTTTACCACTCATGAATGCTCCCAATAATTCTTTCGCGTGTGGTACGCTCTAAAACAAGCAGGAAGACACAGTGCAGGATGAGAAGGACAGTCGGGGCAGTACATACGACTCTCCTTCCACGAACCTCTTCACCAACAGACTCTACATCTCCTACTGGGAAAATCTTTTGCGGGTGTGGGAGGAATGTGATCTGGAAAGTGGCGTTCTTTCAATCTAGCAACATCCTCCACCACTCCAACTCTAGGAACACTTGCCTGTTCCACTACAACAAGGCTGCCTATTACAGACTCCTGAAACTTAGCAAAAGTCATCTTTGACTCAGGGCAAGAATCTTGGAACACAACAAAAGCATTAAACATTGCCAAGTGGAAAAGATGGATAGCCAACTTCTTGTACCAAATGTAAGCCTTACGAAGAGCAGTGTAAGGTTCCAACCTCTGATCTACTCTGTCAACACCACCCATGTGCCTATTATAGTCTAAAATGCACACAGGTTTGCGCGCTTCAGCGACCTGACCCCAAACAGTCACAGGTGCAGTGCTTTCATCATGGATGGTAGTAAGCATGTAGACATCTCTCCTGTCTGTAAACTTCACAGCAAGAAGCTCCTGGCAACGCAACGCACTGCACTGTCCCCGCACAAGCTTTTGACAAACAAGTTCTTTCGGGAAACCTTTACAGTTAGAGCGGATTGTGCCACAAGCAAGAGTGTCCACTTTGGCCAATTCCCTGAACAACCACACACCAGTGTAGAAGTTATCTACATATAAATGGTGGCCTTTGTTAAAAAATCCTCTTCCAAGTTCCCAAACAATTTTCTCAGTCACTCCAAAAGTGGACGGACAACCAGGGAGGTTAAACCTAGATTCCTTACCGGTGTACACCCTGAAATTAGAGACATATCCAGTCCTACTGTCACACAGCATATACAGCTTTATTCCATAGCGTGCCCTCTTACTAGGAATGTATTGCCTAAAAACCAAGCGGCCCTTGAACAACACCAAAGACTCATCCACTGCAATTTCTTTCCCAGGGGCATAAATCTCAGAAAATCGATCAACAAAGTGATCAAGGACAGGCCTAATCTTAAAAAGACGGTCACAGTCAGGGTGATCTCGTGGCAACGCTAAACCATTATCAACAAAATGCATCATCCGAAGCAGAAGCAAATACCTGTCACGACTCATGACTGCCGGAAAAATAGACGTTGCCATCAAGGGACTGCTAGACCAATATGAAGACATTGATGGCTTCCTTAGCAAGCCCATCAAAAAAGTTAAACCCAAGAACTTCTTCATCTCTTCAACATTTGTGGGAGTCCACCGGGTAGCTCTAGAGTGTGGCTTAAGACTGGCACTGTTGTCCCTCAAAAACTGCTCGGTATACAAATTAGTCTGCTCAACAATCTCTGCCAAAAACACATCGTCCATAAACAACTGAAAAAAATTTACCGGCAAAAAGTTTTCAGTATTCACTCTAGACCCTGGAACACCAGTAAACTCTGGCAATGCCGGCTGCACCATGCCAGGGGCAACCCAGAGGTCATCACTTTCAAAGGGAAGCCTTGCAGCCCCAGCCTGCAGCCCAGATGCCTCTTGCCGCACTACACCAACGGGATGCCTTGCAGCCCCAGGCTGCAGCCCAGATGCCTCTTGCCACACTATCGGCACATCAGTCTCCGCCTCTAACACAGGCACTTCATCCGCACTAAGAGTATCTTCATCATCCGATGACTCCATACGGAGAGACAACTCACTGCCAGAATCGTCCCCTGCCTCCTCTCCCTCAGATGCAGAGTCAGTCTCTGAACCAATATCAGAGGAAGACTCAAACAGCAAACCAACAACCTGCTGAGCAGTAATCCTGCGGCTAGCCATTATACTAACTAAGATAGAAGACTGCACAAACAAGTCAACAACAACCAACAATGTGCAAACCAAGTAAGTAAAGAAATGTGTACCTTTATCACAAAGATCAATGTACTCAAAAACTATACAATCCAATTACAAGAGACAGCTGCACTCACCAGAAACCAACTCTGCAGTGACACAGCAAAAACCAACGATATCAAACTAGAAAGAAGGAAAAAAACAAATTACTCACAAGACAACAAAATACACATCGAGCACCAATGCAAAAAGTTTTTGACACTCAAAAACAAACATACTGCTATTATTACACCATTTGCTAAACAAAATTCATGCAGAGAAATCAAACACATTTACATTGTACAAAAAAGAGTCTCTTACCAAACTACACAAAGAGCAGAACCACCAGTAACTCGGCAAACTGAAAAGAGCAAAAGCCTTCACCTAGAACAAAAAAGTAAAAAAAAAAACATTACTATTGCAATTCTCAAAAAATATAACAATAAACATTATAACATGCTATGTTACTACCCAAATGGTCAATCGGGTTATGTGCCAGGTGGGGCAGAAAACAGCGGGAAAAAAAAAGGCTACTCTGTCCCGGAGCGGGTGGGCCAAATACATATTATAAAAATTGCCCCCTGGAAGCGACACTTGCCAAAGGGGTCACTTCCATTTTTATTTACACTAATTCCCTGGTGTCTAGTGGGCTTTTCTGCCCCCCCTGCGGACGGACTGAAAGTCGACCGATCTGCCCCCAGGGGGGGCAGAAAAGTCTTCCAGAAAATTATGCCCCCAAGGAAGCGACCCTTGCCCAAGGGGTCGCTTCCCAAATGAACAAAACGACATCCCTGGTGTCTAGTGGGCTTTTCTGCCCCCCCCCCCTGGGGGCAGAAACGGACCGAAAGTGGACCGATCTGCCCCCAGGGGGGGCAGAAAAGTCTGTGCAATAATTATTCCCCAAGGGAAGCGACCCTTGCCCAAGGGGTCGCTTCCCATATCAATAAAACCACATCCCTGGTGTCTAGTGGGCTTTTCTGCCCCCCTGGGGGCAGAAACGGACCGAAAGTGGACCGATGTGCCCCCGGGGGGGGGGCAGAAAAGTCTGTGCAAATATTATCCACCCAGGGAAGCGACCCTTGCCCAAGGGGCCGCTTCCCATATAAATAAAAACACGTCCCTGGTGTCTAGTGGGGTTTTCTGCCCCCCCTGGGGGCAGAAACGGACCGAAAGTGGACCGATCTGCCCACGAGGGGGGGGGCAGAAAAGTCTGTGCAAATATTAGCCACCCAGGGAAGCGACCCTTGCCCAAGGGGTCGCTTCCCATATAAATAAAAACACATCCCTGGTGTCTAGTGGGCTTTTCTGCCCCCCCCTGGGGGCAGAAATGGACCGAAAGTGGACCGATCTGCCCCCGGGGGGGGCAGAAAAGTCTGTGCAAATATTAGCCACCCAGGGAAGCGACCCTTACCCAAGGGGTCGCTTCCCAAATCACCAAAAGGACATCCCTGGTGTCTAGTGGGGCATCCCTGCTCCACGATCGCGACGCTGTGCGCGATCGTGGGACAGGAATGCCCAGCATTGAGACATCAGGGGAGAGGAAATACTCTTTCCTCTCCCCCGATGCCTCAAGGCCTTTGAATTCCGCCCCCACCCGCCATACCGCAGCAAAATACTCACCCTCCCCGTTGGACGCGCTGGAAGAAATGAATTCCAGCGCGTCCAACGCTTCCTGATGACGCCGGCGCGCGCTGTGCGCGCTGACGTCATCAGGAAGCGTGGGGTGGCTCGGGGGTGGCAGCGGAAACTCTTCCGCTGCCATCCCCCTCTGTGGGGGCACGATCGATGCCCCAGGGGGGGAGCGCCAGCGCTTCCCCCAGGGGCTGTGCTCATGACGGAGCGGTTCCGTCATGAGCACAGCTCAACCGATGCTCATGACGGAACCGCTCCGTCATGAGCATCGAAGGGGTTAAAGAAGATGTGAACGAAGGTGCAGGAAAAAGAGTAAGGAAAGAATGATGGAAGAAGGATTAAATGCACCCAGGGAGGAAGTATGGGGAATGAATGAGGGTGTAAGGAAGTAAGAATGGAAGCGGGTGTAAGGAAGCAAGAACGGAATGAGGGTGTAAGGAAGCAAGAGGATATAGGAGCAATAGCTGGAGGTGCTGAGGAAGAAAAAAGGGAAAAGAAAAAGATGAGACGAAGGAAAGAAAGGAGGTCAGGGGAATGAATATGAAAGGTACTGGGTCAAGGAGAGAGGATAATGACAGTGTAATATTGCATGGAAATTCAAAAACAAAATATTGAAATACATTTGTGTCCTTAACATACCATGTGTGTTTGTCAAGCACATATTCACCAAAAGGGGCCTTAACACTGAATTTAAAATTTTGTTATCCAGCTCACTGGCACACATTTTATCGACCTCAGATATATGAAAGACTGAGTTGCCGCACCAAGATTTAAATTTATGACCCTGAGAACAAACACAGATTCCTGGAGTGGATATAAAGTAATGAGCAAGACGGAAAAACATAAAAGGGAGAATGAGGAAGTAGGAGAGGTCTGAAGGCAAAGATAGATAAGGTAGACAAAGAATGTGAAGAGAAGTGATGAAAGCAGAGATAGGGAATGCAAGACTGGAGTGGAACATGATGAGAATGAAAAAAGGAAAGAGGAAAAAGGGAAGAAGCGCAGACAGCGGGGAGTGTGTGAAAAAGTGGAAGGGAAAGATGAGAAGGTGAAAAATGAAAAGCAGTTAATGAGGGGAGGTGGCGATTAAGAGGAAACGTGTACGCAAGGCTGAAAGTGAAAGAAGAATGGAGAGAAGGGAAGGGATAAGGTGTAAAGGGGAGGAAGATACTGGGAAAGAGCAAGAGAAGAGTACACCACAGCTTTATTAAATATAGAATAATTATATATGTATAGTTGAGGGGTGACAACGCTGTATCATTCTTGGTCTGTCTCATCAATGCACAGCTGTGCTGTCCAAGACACCCTTTCATTGTCCCCCTCAAGAACGTGTTTATACTCATCCAAAATGTGCCCGTTAAAACATATTTAGAAACTCTCCCAAAGAGTGCCCTTCTTCTACATTCATGTTCGCATGCACCCTGACTGAGTACTTGGGCAGTGAGATCACATCCATTGTGTTCACGATCAACTGATTAGAATCTGACTCTATAGTAATAACAGACATAGCCACAACCAAAATGAACTGAGCTTTCTTGTGTACCTGCATTCTCCATTTCACAGTACATTAACTCCAACCGCTTTTCACATCTTCTGCGTGAAAGTGCTCAATCATGTGATCCTCCCCTTTGTTGCTTACTCAGCATGACCACACCCTACTATTACCCTGCTGATTAACCAAATGCTTCTTCCTGCCCATTCAGGTCCACGTGCTCTCAAGAAAAATACAAGTCCCATAAATCACTACATCCTACCCCTCTGTGAACCTACCTACACCTACTAATTAACCCCTGGCTTCTAACTACACATTCAAGTGTATTAAAAAATGCCAGCCCCATCAAATCCTATGGCCCACCCTTCCAACAACTTTCTAATAGCTACAATTTCCAAATATTTTGTTATACAACATAACATTTTTTCAATTTACATGTTCTACATAGCACTGATTATTTGTTGATGAAAAATTATTTTTATACAGGCAATGATGATCTGCAATGGCAGTCTGTTAGTCCATAACTCTAAACCTAAATTACCACTTGTGGAAGTGATGTTACCAAATCACCTTACATGCAACATCATGTTTGTTCTGCTTAAACTCTCCTGGGTGCAAACGATCGATGAGGCAGCTATAATTACACTATACAAACGTTCCAGTTTTTTTGATATCATACATGCGTGTTACAGGGGTAGAGCTCGCAAGCCCAGGCTGCATGCAAGAGTCAAATTAGTTTCAAGCAACGTAGAATAAAGGTATTAGAATGGTGTGCATTCGATCATCTTTGTTTGGATAAACATAGTCTAAAGGCATAGAAATAAGCTTTCAAAATTTGCAAGCCACCCAAAAACACATTTTAGGCACTGACCAACAAAAACTGACTTCTACTAATGAGTGCAGAGCAGCAAGTGCACATCATAGTTAGTGGTGGGCCATTAGCACTTCGAATGCACCATTACAGACAGCTCTAGGCGCTTTTTTATTTATTTCAGAAAGGCAAATTAAATCTACAAAGGATTTCCTTTTCATTGAATCCTACTAAATGCTAGCAAATCCAAACTAAAAGGAAACTCAAGCAAGCAGCCTCTGGCAACCATTGTCCGGATTTTACAAGGCCATAAATCTGAAGCTCATGCCCTCCGTCAGAACGGGAGACAGGAGAGTAAAAGAACGTGCTTAATGCATGATATTTATTTTTGGAGTGGCGCTTGTCATTTTTTGAAGCAAGTAAAATGTTTGAATGAAAATGATACCTGTATTGATAGTGGGCGCTCGTACATATTCACTTCTGCTGGACTTGGTAATAAAGTAAAACTTTTCTTGGCAGTCCTGCACACTTCCAGCCTGCCTTGCCGCCCCCAGCTCAGCCAACAGCCCGCCCTCAGCCACTCTCCAACGGCCGGAAATAAATCAATGTGTTGTGAAAATGAGGGGCAACGTGACACCACTAACGTGATGCCGACACTCCTTCGATATGCCTGGACCAGGGTGGGACTACCGAGGACATACCAGGCAGCCACTTAAGGAGAGCAGCAATTTATGTTTGATAATAACCGGGCCAGGACTCAGAAAAATCGTATAGACCCGGCCCGGTAAAATAAGTGCCGGTGCTGAGCACCGGAAAGCACCGGCACAAATTAAGCACTGCCTGCACGGCATGGACTGCAGCAGTCCATGACATGCAGGTACTGACTTTGACGTGACAATTGCACTGCTCATTTTATAGGCACCGCCCTGGGAACGCCAAAGAGCCGCCTGCCAGACATGTGAAAACTCGTAGTCTGGCGGGTGATTTACACACGGGTTTGGCAGCGCGGTCCCTAAATTTGGTCCTGGGGATTACTTTTATGTCTCCAAGCTTTCTCTAGACTTCTCAGAATATGCCCTTTTCATTTGAAACTAGCAGTATACCATTTATAGCTGACATATTTAGATTTGTAGTACAGAATGTAGCCCAAGGGTATATAGTCCAACATTTTGGGGCTGCCATCCACCATTTTCCTGGTAGGTGGACACGGAGTCAGCTCCGATACAGCTAGTATTTTTTGTGGAATTTATGGCTGTTTACGTTTTAATACAAGAGGATTAGCCTTTAAGCAGAGTATTAGCGTCAGCAGAGTAGGTATTTAGTTGTGGGTGGATACCTGTAGCGTTACTCTGACTTCGGCAGGGAAGATGAGAGTGCGCGCGAAGTGCTGCGCCTCCTGACTGAGGTCGGGAGCCTTGATTTGTTGGTGGCTGGGGATGCGGTCATGCAATCGGGTCCCCCTCCGCATCTGGCCTTAAGCGGGGTGGCAGCTGAATTTCTTGTATGCTCGCCACCCTGTCCCCTCGGAGTGCAGGTGAGTCCAAGATGCTGTGCACGTGCTTCGCTGCGGCCTTGGTGCAAAATTTGGGGGAGGAGCAAGACGAGGGCGAGGCCATGGGGTATAAGTGGCAATTTAGACAGAGGCCATAGAATTGAAGGGGAGGTGGAAGCCTCAGCCAGCATGTGCAGAGTGCTGAGTTTGGGCTAGGTCAGGCAATGGGGGTCTCACAGATGTGGTGATCACATTGGGGTCAAATGATCTGGAGAGTGAGTGGTGGGGAGGGGGCTGGGAAGCCAAGGCGCGGTGGGGCAAGCCCGGAGTTGTTTGGGCTTGGGCAGTCGGACGAGGACACTACAGATAGGTTCCCAGGGCAGGGCTCTCAGGTCGGAGGGGGGATGAGCCCAACATAGAGGCAATGTTTGGGGGGACACAGGAGCAGATAACAGAGGGCGCGTCTCAGATGGCGCAACGTGGTTAAGCGTCCACAATGGTGGCCGCCACGCTGGAATGGAGTGAGGCAGAGGAGGAGGACATTAAATTGGGGTAAATGCATCGCAAACCCTGCAAAGTTTATGCCACGTGAGGTCCCAGGGCAGGCAGAATATTGGGTCAGGGCAGTTGGGCAGGGAAGGGGGGGCTGGGGAAGCGGACAGTGTTTTCAAGGCACTGTACTCCAGGACAAGTTTCTTCTCCTCAGGGGCATGGCGTGCAACTGTTAGCAGACCCGGGAGAGCACAGTATGGCTCGTACACCCCAAGGGTAAGGGAAGGAGTGGCCCAGAACAGTCACCTGGACGGCATTGTGGGACCCAGTGATGAGTGGCACTTGAAGGTCATTGGAGGCCTTGCCATGGAGGACTCAGGTGAACCAAGGGACATCGTGGGAGGGGACACAAATTGGGGCCCGACGGCCTGCATCAAGGGAACACCTGAGTGGGTTTGGTACAGCTTCTCAGGGTCAAGCAGAGGATGCCCCTCAAGTGGGGCCGCAAGGTCCACAGGGTGTGGTTGCCAAAAGAAGGAATTTTGAAGAGCTTGCAAAGCAAGGTGTTAGATTATGAAGACAATAGTCTTGAGGAGGGCAAAATTGTAGAGGGCGCTGAGTTACCGCTAAAGTTTAAGTGGGAGGGGGTCCCACTGATACCACATCTAGTGCTATTTTTCAGGTTTACAGTCGGGCAAAGGACGCTCGGGGAACAACGGAAGAGAAAGACAGCAACACTGGCAATGCGGCAGGCTACGGAGCAGGCTCCGTCCTTACAGCCAGGTAAGATTGCTAATACACTGGGACGAATGATGGTGTCTATAAGGTTGGATGCAGAGTGTGCGAATGGGAGAGGGAAGGTAGGCTGAGCAAAGGTAAGTATGTCAAGGATTTGGGGAGATTCTAGATGAGTAAGGAGCCTATAACAAATTCACTGAAAGGTCGGGATGCAGAGGGCTTAGGGAGCGAGGATAAGCAAGAGGACAAGAGGCTAGCTGAGGAGGTGGACACTAAGGAGAATAAAGAGCTGAAAATTCGTAAATTACCTTACGTGTGGGTCACTAAGCTACTAGAGGCACACTTGATGTCATCCACCTAAGAACGAATTTCGGAAGGAGAGTATGTAGAGATGTTTAAACTCCCATATAGGGAACTCAGGGCAAAGGAAGGCTCCAGAGAGGAAGAATATGAACTTGTTAAGCAGCCGCAGGTACCCCTGACAATTGAGACAGCGGTGTTTCTAATATTTGCCAGTGTGTACTGTGAGAAGCATCAGGAGATGAGTGTGGCACTCTTCAAATGCATGAATGTTATATGCAAGGCACAGATCGTTTTTGGGGGTAACACATGAGCCTAGTATGATCAGGAGTTTATTGTATGGGTGGCATGAGACCCAGACGCGAAGTAGGGAGAGCTGGATACAGATTTTAGGCAGGAGACCATGGGCACGGACAAATTCCGGAAGATAAGATACACCACCAGTGGTCTAACAATTGTCTAGTGCCCCTTTCAAGCCTGTACCAGCCGGGGAGGGCAGCGTACTTTCAGCAAGACTTAAGGGGGGACTCAAGGGGCATGCTGGACTTTAATAAGGGCTTCTGCACACAGGAGTATTGCAGGTTTAAGAACGAATGCTCCAAATGCTCGGGCAAACATCCCCTCGTCAACTGTTATGGGAGCACTGGGGGTCCACAGGACATCAGTTGTCAACTGGCAGCCGCCTTCAGGGGGGGCAGGCACGCCCAATGCAGGGAGCTACAGGAGGGGGTGAGGGCCACAAGGATCTCAAGGGAAAGACTCATACTCCAGTTAAGTTAGACAGGCTCACCTTTTGGCGAGCATCTTATCCGAGAAAGGAGGATGTGCGCTCATTGAAAGAAGGATTAGCATGGGGTTTTAAATAGGAGTACACAGGACCGCGAGTTAGTAGGTGGGCAGAGAATCTTATCTCAGTTAAAGCACACCCCCAGGTGGTGCAGGACAAGTTGACGAAGGAAATAAAGGAAGGGAGGAAGCCAAGGCCTTTTGACATGTGGACACCTAATGGTTTCCCCAATAGGGGTAGTGCCCAAGAAGGAGGCAGGGCAGTTTTGGGTTATCCAGCATCTGTCATGGGTGGAGAGCCAGTAAGTGCATGATGTCATTGGGGATGAATTGGCATCTGTTTCATACTCTTCAGTTGAGGTGGCAATAGCCATGGTTGAACAAGCGGGGCCGGGAGCTTTTATAGCCAAATGTGACATAAAATCAGCATTGCAGTTACTTCTGGTGCACCCGGATAATTTCTTGCTGCTAGGCATTCAGTTTTAAGGGGCTTGGTGTGTGGACAAAGATTTGCCCATGGATTGTTCAGTTTCTTGCACTTTATTTGAGTGCTTCAGCACGTTCCTACAATGGATATTTGTACAGGCAGCGTATCACAAGAAGGTGACACACTAACTCGATTACTATTCTGTGGTTACGGACTCTGGTTCGGCGAACTGCAAGCATTTGCTGGTTAGCTTTCAGGAGCTGATGGAGGATGTGGGGGTACCGATGGACCCTGAGAAAATCGTGGCTCCAGTCACCACCATTTCATTCCTTGACATTGAATTGGATTCACAGCCCATGATGGCATGCCTTTCGCAGGACAAGAAAGTGAATATGCAGGTGCTATTGGATGCAATGTAGGCAAAGGAGAAGGTCCCGGTCCCGTAGGTGAAAGTACTTCCCAGCCATTTGAATTTTACATGCCAAGTGGTGCCGGCGGATAGGACATTCTGCAGGAGGCTAGGCCTAGCATATTCAGTGCTGTCTCTTCCACATCACCATGTTAGGTGGTCGGCAGGGGTTAAAGGTGATTTGCGTATGTGGAGGCACTTCTTGGACAACTTCAATGGCATCCCAATGAAGACCCATCAGGAAATGGATTGGGAGGTGCAGATTTTTTCAGATGCATTCGGTGGTGTAGACTTTGATTTATGTTGGCAAGGACATTGGTGTGCAGAAGAGTGGCCCGAGGGTTGGAAGAATGGAGGAGGAAGCATTGCGTTCCATTAGTTCTTTCCATTAGTGGTAGCTGTTACACTGTGGGGTTGCAGCGTAAGAAAGATAGCATGGCTGTAGCTCAGGTGGTTAACAGGCAACCAGCACGGGATGTGCAGGTTCTAAAGTTCTTGAGGGCGTTTGCGCTTAAATGTTTGAATCGCGATGTTATGTTTAAAGTCAAGCTATACCAGGAGTAGACAATTACATTGCGAATGCTCTGTCTTGTTCACAGTGGCAGAGGTTCTGTGGACTGACTACGCAAGAGGACAGGGGCAGGACACGCATGCCACCAGAGTTGTAGACGATGGGAGACAGAGGTTATTTCAACTAGTAATGGAGTCCTTGGTAGCGTCCACGCGTAAGGCTTGTGCTCAGGCCTGGGGCGTATTCTTGAGCTCATCTGCACTCCGGGAAATGGGAAAGAGAGTGGAGGACATAGTTCAGTTCATATTGAAAATGACTGAAAAAGGTCTCTCTAGAGTGATGATCACAGGAAGTTGTTGGGAATTGCCTTCATAGGAAAACTCCTTTGGGTTCAGGCCCCATCAGTGGGAGAGTTGGGTAGGAGGATTTTGGAGGGTTAGGCTAGAGAACAGGGTAGGTTGGGAAGGACTAGGAAACCTTTTCATGACAGGTTTTTGTAGAGTGATATATAGTTTGCCAGAGATTTGTTATTCACATGAAGAGGCAATTTTATTTTCCACGTTGAAGTCGTGGATGTTTTTTGGGGCCTTTCGGGTATCAGAACTGTTGGGGGGTAGGGAGAGCAGGGTCTAAACTGGAATGAGGTTAGTTTTAGGCAGGAGTGGTTGGAAATCTGCGTAAATCCAATAAAAAATGGAGAGGTGCTACAGTTCGCCTATCAGTGCAGGGGGGTGGGGTATGCCCAGCGGCATTGAGCAGGATACTCAGGAGGCATGCCGGCAGTACAGGTGACATAGTATGTTCATATCAGCAAGGGGACTGGATAATTCCTTCTAGCTACTGGCGGTTTTGAGAAAAGCAGTGACGAAGCTCGGTTTGGTGGCCACAGACTTCGGTACCCATTACTTTCGAATAGGGGCAGTCACAAAGGCAGGTAGGAGAGGTTGGTCTTGGAAACAAATAAAGGGCCTAGGTAGGTGGTTGTCAGATTGTTATCAGAGATCTGTCAAGGCAGGGGAGGGGATGGGTGCTGAAGAATTGTGAATACGAGGTGCTTACACATTTTTCTTTTTCAGGTACTGTGCCAGGTCCTATGTCTGCTGGCTTGTTGGTGTGGATTATTGCACATTCATTTATCAAGTGGGTGAAACGGGCAACAGGGAATAAATCCTGGAGTAGGAACCTGGGTTTTAACACCAGCTTAGTGCAAACTGAATGGTTTGGTAAAGGGGGTATGAAGTGGACGGAACTGCTTCCCAGGCTCAACCAGATGACGGTTAGGAACTCCTGTCCTGACATTTTGCTGATTCATTTAGGGGAAATTTAAATGGCTGTATAGAAAGGCATGGCACTTTTACGTTGCATGAAACAGGACTTGGGGGAGATAAAAGCGCAATGGTCTAACTGTTTTTGTAGCATGGGCAGAGTTTATTCCCTGGAGGTCTTGGCATGGTACGGTGAAGCCAACAGCCATAGATGGATCCAGGAGAAAGTCCAATAGAGAAATTATACATTTTTGTAGGGATGAGGGCTTAGGTAGGGTGCAGCATTAGACTTACATTATGAGGAAGTAGAGTTCTTCAGGATTGATGGAGTGCATCTTTCGGAGTATGGAATGCACATTTATTTGTTGGAGTTGAGGGACTTTTTACTCAGATCTTTAGGGATTCAGAAATGAGCATTTGGGGTGGGGACAGAAAAATCAGGAAAGTCTGTTTCTGGTGACTGAAGGAACAACAAGGTTGCAGGCCTTTACTTAAGGTTAATTTGATCAAGATAGGATAAGCAGGCAGAAACAGAGGATCTCACCAAACCCACACCGGAAGTCCTAGAGTTAAACTATTAAATCATAGGAATAGCAGATTGAGCATAGGTTAATTAGTCAATTTAGATGGAGGAAGTAAAAATGGAAATGAGCAAGTAGGTAAATAGATCATGATGTCAAAGTCTGAAAGTTATGTATATTGGGGAGGAAGAGGTTAGGGGAGGGGGACAGGGACAGGGATTGTAGGTGATTGAATGCAGCCGCGGTCGGTAGTAGGAGTAACTGCAGGGCGGTGACGTGGGGAGGGGGAGGGGCAGGGTGGGGGGTAGTCTATGGATTCCAGAGGTTTACAGGTAAGTTAACATATAAATTAATAAAACGAATTTCGTTGCGTGCAGAGCATCGCATTTGGGGATAAAGTGCACGCAACGAAATTCGTTTTATTAATGTATATGTTAACTTTCCTGTAAACCTCTGTAATCCATAGTTTACTACCCCCCCCCCTGCCCCCCCCCCCTCCCCACGTCACCGCCCTGCAGTTACTCCTACTACCGACCGCGGCTGATTGAATGTTTAGTTAGGTTTTCGTTTTGTAAAGCTTTAGGTCAAAGAAGTTTTATGTGATTCTCGCCTGTTTCAATAAAGTGGCCTTACCCAATAGGGCTTTGGAGGACAGCAGAGTGGAGGGCAGTCTATCCCCTGGGGGTATTGGGAAAAGGCAGGCACAGTCTGGTTCACTGGGTTTACTTCGGCTACATTCAGTTCAGAATGTAGCCCAGGGGTATATAGTCTGACATTTTTGGGCTGCCATCCACTATTCTGTCGGTAGGTGGACACGGTGGCAGCCTCCAAATAGCTAGTATATTTTGCCCACTCCCTTCCTGAATTTTTGAATTTAGGAGAAGAGGTGTAGTGCTTTACAGTCAATCGCTTGCGTAGGGGCTGTTTTTTTGTATGGGTTGTCTCTTGAGACAGGTGCGGAATTAGGAGGAAGGCCCACAAAGTTGCAGGCCTTTACTTAAGGTACATTTGATTGAGACAGGATAACCAGGCAGAAACGGAGGAAGTTTAAAAGGAAATGAGCAAGCAGGTAAATAGGTCATGATGTCAAAGTTTGAAGGTTATATTTACTGGTAAGGACGGGGTTAAAGGAGTGGGGTAGAGAAGGTAGGTGATTGGATGTATAGTGTGGTTTTAGTTTTGCAAGACTTTGGGCCAAGGAAGGTTTATGTGATGCGCTTCTGTTTCAAAAAGGGCCCTTTTTCACACATAACAAGAGTCAGTGGTATGTAAGTGCCCCCTTTTTACCCACCAGAAAACAAAAAGCTCCCTTCATTTTTAGGTCTCATCAACAGACATCTAAAAGCTGTCTGTAAGCGAGACCTAAAAATGAAGCAGATCGCGCCTTTGCGGCACAGAACACTGACAGACAAATGGCAGCCATTTCGATGCAAGGCCTTTGTCCAAACATTGTGACGTGGGCAGACTGAGTTCTCTGTGTTGCCAATTCAGAGCTCTCAAGTTTATTTGGCAAATGCACGCATAGCTGTTTATTTCTCTGCAATATAGAAATTATAGTTCTAATCTTATAATGTATTCAAGATGACATAAATCACAGATTTGAAAGAAACTTAAAAGATCTGCCAATTACACACTAAGGGTGACAGGAACCTCACACCTGTGCCAAGTGGGGCGTCATTTTGTGTTACACCATTTTAGGAATTATCTGATTTACAATGATATTCTGAACAATAAAAGAGTTAAAATAGGTAGCAGTCGATATCCTTTGTTTTTAATTCCTTTCTTTAATGTAATGACTACATCAGCGGTCATACTGAAACTATAACACAAAGCAGGCACACAGACTTTACCACAAAGAAGGCACACGTCATGCAAGTCGAACATTAAGCAAGATAAAGGAATCGTACATTAAGCAATATAAAAGAAAGGTCAGTAACACAGTCAGAACTAACAACTGGCAACAAAGTGTCCCCCAAGCTTCCAAATTAAACAAATATGCCCCAGGGGCGGCCTGCACCTCACGCAGCTGCATTCAGACTTGAAGAATGCTAACGTGACTTTCAGAGTCATTACAATACTCAAGACATGCAACCAGCCATTAAACTTTCTCGAATCCGGACACATGCAGAGAAGTGCATTCTGCAGTAAACAAGAGGACCCAGCATGCACATAATGAGGCCAAGTTGCACATTAAAGGGGCTGGGGGGGTGGGGGGTTAGAGCAAAAAAACACAAGCATTTGAATTGTTCATTGCCAGCATTTATGAAATGCAGTCTTAAGACAAGGTTGTTCCTCTATTTATCAGCGACCTTGAAGTAGGATACTATTTTTGCTCTAAATACCGTCATAATAATTTTATTGCTGAACAATTTAAAGACAACATACATTACCACGCAGGCTTTGTAAAAAGCATTATACTGGAACATGAGAATAGCACTAAAAAACATAAGAAAAATATGACTGAACTAATTCTGATACCCCCTAAAACCAATCTTAATCCCAAAGAATTACATTGAAAAGACAAAAATCATGATTAGTTAGTTAATATTCAATAGCTGGTCTGCATCACGCCTTTGCTTTGGTACTTATGTCTTTGGCAAAGCACAAATTCTTCATCTATGTGTAGCCTAAGAACTGTGCCATAATATCTAGATTCACAAAAGGGGGTGGTGATGGACGGAGCATCAGAACCAATCAAACACTCACACCCAGTCAACAGATCTGGGTTTGATCCATCACCGTTCTTTAACCCACTCTGCCACCCCAGTTCAGACATGGCCATATGCAAATCAGTCTGACCCTGTGCCTCATGGGAACCGTCCAGCCTGAACTGCCAAGCCATGCCTTCCCTGGACCGGAAACAAGCTTCCTAGGACCGGTTTCTGGCATTTCAGCCGTCTTCAGCCAGGCTTGCTTGAATCCAGTGGCAAAGTGAGCAAGGGACTCACGTCTGAGCATACCCTGCCAACTTATGGCGAACAAAGAGGTACAAAAGGGGGTGGTGATGGACGGAGCATCAGAACCAATCAAACACTCACACCCAGTCAACAGATCTGGGTTTGATCCATCACCGTTCTTTAACCCACTCTGCCACCCCAGTTCAGACATGGCCATATGCAAATCAGTCTGACCCTGTGCCTCATGGGAACCGTCCAGCCTGAACTGCCAAGCCATGCCTTCCCTGGACCGGAAACAAGCTTCCTAGGACCGGTTTCTGGCATTTCAGCCGTCTTCAGCCAGGCTTGCTTGAATCCAGTGGCAAAGTGAGCAAGGGACTCACGTCTGAGCATACCCTGCCAACTTATGGCGAACAAAGAGGTACAAAAGGGGGTGGTGATGGACGGAGCATCAGAACCAATCAAACACTCACACCCAGTCAACAGATCTGGGTTTGATCCATCACCGTTCTTTAACCCACTCTGCCACCCCAGTTCAGACATGGCCATATGCAAATCAGTCTGACCCTGTGCCTCATGGGAACCGTCCAGCCTGAACTGCCAAGCCATGCCTTCCCTGGACCGGAAACAAGCTTCCTAGGACCGGTTTCTGGCATTTCAGCCGTCTTCAGCCAGGCTTGCTTGAATCCAGTGGCAAAGTGAGCAAGGGACTCACGTCTGAGCATACCCTGCCAACTTATGGCGAACAAAGAGGTACAAAAGGGGGTGGTGATGGACGGAGCATCAGAACCAATCAAACACTCACACCCAGTCAACAGATCTGGGTTTGATCCATCACCGTTCTTTAACCCACTCTGCCACCCCAGTTCAGACATGGCCATATGCAAATCAGTCTGACCCTGTGCCTCATGGGAACCGTCCAGCCTGAACTGCCAAGCCATGCCTTCCCTGGACCGGAAACAAGCTTCCTAGGACCGGTTTCTGGCATTTCAGCCGTCTTCAGCCAGGCTTGCTTGAATCCAGTGGCAAAGTGAGCAAGGGACTCACGTCTGAGCATACCCTGCCAACTTATGGCGAACAAAGAGGTACAAAAGGGGGTGGTGATGGACGGAGCATCAGAACCAATCAAACACTCACACCCAGTCAACAGATCTGGGTTTGATCCATCACCGTTCTTTAACCCACTCTGCCACCCCAGTTCAGACATGGCCATATGCAAATCAGTCTGACCCTGTGCCTCATGGGAACCGTCCAGCCTGAACTGCCAAGCCATGCCTTCCCTGGACCGGAAACAAGCTTCCTAGGACCGGTTTCTGGCATTTCAGCCGTCTTCAGCCAGGCTTGCTTGAATCCAGTGGCAAAGTGAGCAAGGGACTCACGTCTGAGCATACCCTGCCAACTTATGGCGAACAAAGAGGTACAAAAGGGGGTGGTGATGGACGGAGCATCAGAACCAATCAAACACTCACACCCAGTCAACAGATCTGGGTTTGATCCATCACCGTTCTTTAACCCACTCTGCCACCCCAGTTCAGACATGGCCATATGCAAATCAGTCTGACCCTGTGCCTCATGGGAACCGTCCAGCCTGAACTGCCAAGCCATGCCTTCCCTGGACCGGAAACAAGCTTCCTAGGACCGGTTTCTGGCATTTCAGCCGTCTTCAGCCAGGCTTGCTTGAATCCAGTGGCAAAGTGAGCAAGGGACTCACGTCTGAGCATACCCTGCCAACTTATGGCGAACAAAGAGGTACAAAAGGGGGTGGTGATGGACGGAGCATCAGAACCAATCAAACACTCACACCCAGTCAACAGATCTGGGTTTGATCCATCACCGTTCTTTAACCCACTCTGCCACCCCAGTTCAGACATGGCCATATGCAAATCAGTCTGACCCTGTGCCTCATGGGAACCGTCCAGCCTGAACTGCCAAGCCATGCCTTCCCTGGACCGGAAACAAGCTTCCTAGGACCGGTTTCTGGCATTTCAGCCGTCTTCAGCCAGGCTTGCTTGAATCCAGTGGCAAAGTGAGCAAGGGACTCACGTCTGAGCATACCCTGCCAACTTATGGCGAACAAAGAGGTACAAAAGGGGGTGGTGATGGACGGAGCATCAGAACCAATCAAACACTCACACCCAGTCAACAGATCTGGGTTTGATCCATCACCGTTCTTTAACCCACTCTGCCACCCCAGTTCAGACATGGCCATATGCAAATCAGTCTGACCCTGTGCCTCATGGGAACCGTCCAGCCTGAACTGCCAAGCCATGCCTTCCCTGGACCGGAAACAAGCTTCCTAGGACCGGTTTCTGGCATTTCAGCCGTCTTCAGCCAGGCTTGCTTGAATCCAGTGGCAAAGTGAGCAAGGGACTCACGTCTGAGCATACCCTGCCAACTTATGGCGAACAAAGAGGTACAAAAGGGGGTGGTGATGGACGGAGCATCAGAACCAATCAAACACTCACACCCAGTCAACAGATCTGGGTTTGATCCATCACCGTTCTTTAACCCACTCTGCCACCCCAGTTCAGACATGGCCATATGCAAATCAGTCTGACCCTGTGCCTCATGGGAACCGTCCAGCCTGAACTGCCAAGCCATGCCTTCCCTGGACCGGAAACAAGCTTCCTAGGACCGGTTTCTGGCATTTCAGCCGTCTTCAGCCAGGCTTGCTTGAATCCAGTGGCAAAGTGAGCAAGGGACTCACTGCTTTGTTCGCCATAAGTTGGCAGGGTATGCTCAGACGTGAGTCCCTTGCTCACTTTGCCACTGGATTCAAGCAAGCCTGGCTGAAGACGGCTGAAATGCCAGAAACCGGTCCTAGGAAGCTTGTTTCCGGTCCAGGGAAGACATGGCTTGGCAGTTCGGGCTGGACTGTTCCCATGAGGCACAGGGTCAGACTGATTTGCATATGGCCATGTCTGAACTGGGGTGGCAGAGTGGGCTAAAGAACGGTGATGGATCTAACCCAGATCTGTTGACTGGGTGTGAGTGTTTGATTGGTTCTGATGCTCCGTCCATCACCACCCCCTTTTGTACTGCTTTGTTCGCCATAAGTTGGCAGGGTATGCTCAGACGTGAGTCCCTTGCTCACTTTGCCACTGGATTCAAGCAAGCCTGGCTGAAGACGGCTGAAATGCCAGAAACCGGTCCTAGGAAGCTTGTTTCCGGTCCAGGGAAGACATGGCTTGGCAGTTCGGGCTGGACTGTTCCCATGAGGCACAGGGTCAGACTGATTTGCATATGGCCATGTCTGAACTGGGGTGGCAGAGTGGGCTAAAGAACGGTGATGGATCTAACCCAGATCTGTTGACTGGGTGTGAGTGTTTGATTGGTTCTGATGCTCCGTCCATCACCACCCCCTTTTGTACTGCTTTGTTCGCCATAAGTTGGCAGGGTATGCTCAGACGTGAGTCCCTTGCTCACTTTGCCACTGGATTCAAGCAAGCCTGGCTGAAGACGGCTGAAATGCCAGAAACCGGTCCTAGGAAGCTTGTTTCCGGTCCAGGGAAGACATGGCTTGGCAGTTCGGGCTGGACTGTTCCCATGAGGCACAGGGTCAGACTGATTTGCATATGGCCATGTCTGAACTGGGGTGGCAGAGTGGGCTAAAGAACGGTGATGGATCTAACCCAGATCTGTTGACTGGGTGTGAGTGTTTGATTGGTTCTGATGCTCCGTCCATCACCACCCCCTTTTGTACTGCTTTGTTCGCCATAAGTTGGCAGGGTATGCTCAGACGTGAGTCCCTTGCTCACTTTGCCACTGGATTCAAGCAAGCCTGGCTGAAGACGGCTGAAATGCCAGAAACCGGTCCTAGGAAGCTTGTTTCCGGTCCAGGGAAGACATGGCTTGGCAGTTCGGGCTGGACTGTTCCCATGAGGCACAGGGTCAGACTGATTTGCATATGGCCATGTCTGAACTGGGGTGGCAGAGTGGGCTAAAGAACGGTGATGGATCTAACCCAGATCTGTTGACTGGGTGTGAGTGTTTGATTGGTTCTGATGCTCCGTCCATCACCACCCCCTTTTGTACTGCTTTGTTCGCCATAAGTTGGCAGGGTATGCTCAGACGTGAGTCCCTTGCTCACTTTGCCACTGGATTCAAGCAAGCCTGGCTGAAGACGGCTGAAATGCCAGAAACCGGTCCTAGGAAGCTTGTTTCCGGTCCAGGGAAGACATGGCTTGGCAGTTCGGGCTGGACTGTTCCCATGAGGCACAGGGTCAGACTGATTTGCATATGGCCATGTCTGAACTGGGGTGGCAGAGTGGGCTAAAGAACGGTGATGGATCTAACCCAGATCTGTTGACTGGGTGTGAGTGTTTGATTGGTTCTGATGCTCCGTCCATCACCACCCCCTTTTGTAATAATATCTAGATTCAGCTGCAAAAAATGACCGCCAAAGACACTAACAGACTAAACCCCCAACTCTCTTTACTGGGCCTGGTTTAATGAAAGACTATTTTAATCTTAGCACTAGGCTAAGCTGCCCCTTTATCATATATTCATGCTAGTTTACATTCTGGCACCTGTTTACTATCATTGAGACTGGGAGTAGGCCCTTAAGTAACTTGGAGACTGTCAGAACACCTTTCAGAGGGCATTGGAGCAAACAGGAGTTACTGGGCCCAACTGTGTGGTTTGTGACCTTTTACTCCTGATGCTCCAGGGTCCGGCCTACTATGGACTCTGAGTAACTGGGCCAAGTATCCTTTCTGCACCTGATTCTCAGTGGTAGCGCGAGTTGAGCAGTTTGTGGCTTCTCGAGGAGAAAGTAGGTGTCCGGCAAACACAGTCAAAGTCGGCTCAGCAACCCCAATAAGTGAATGTGCAGCCAAATACTCACTTTTATAAAAAATGTGTATTTATATACACACAAAGCGATTTACGGTACACTCTAAATAATACCATGCTCTTCATGAGGTCTGTATTCTGGCACTATCTGTGCAAGCAGTGCCCTGCTCTTCTAGCTACAGATAGAGATAATTCCCCATTTACTTGAGACAATATCCAGGTTAGGCCCTGCTAGAAAATTCAGGTATAAGAAGTTCCACAATGGCTATTGAAAAACCGAAGTGTCCCAGCACCTTTAGCACTATAATCAAAGCAGAGTTCTCCCACAAATGCATTGCCACTCGAGGTGATAGTATAAGAATTTCCACAATAGCTATTGAAAAACCGAAGTGTCCCAGCACCTTTAGCACTATAATCAGAGCCGAGTTCTCCCACAAATGCTTTGCCACTCGAGGTTCCGTCTTACCTGCTCCTACTGGAGATGAGACAGAATGCCTGGGAGCATTCAATGCGATACTGTGTAGATGTTGACTTATGAAGATGCTGGGGATGAGTGGTAGACTCAGCATATCAGGCACAGAGTCCATGGCACTTCTCCATTGTTGTTGTAAGTGCAGTCCATCTCCAGTGCCAGAGCTGAGGTTGCTTCTTGAGTTCTGATGGCAACATAGCAGCGAAGACTCAAATATTAGGCTTCTCCTTCTAAGGAGGGAGAAAGAGCATTCTAAATAGGTGTGCCTAGGCCAAGGTCATGAAGACAGTCAACTAGACTGCCTCATGTTGCCCTCACACCCCCCCAAGGGGATGTCATGCTTCATCATAGGGCAGTGCCCCTCGTCGGCCGGCACTGCAATTCCCTATGGGTCCCCCGAAGGGTCACTTTGGCGGAGATCTTTTTAAGAGATTGCCGCATGATGAGTGCAAGTGAGGTGGTAAGTGTGGTGGAGTAGTGATGCGTGATTGGAGGTTAAAACTGATAGGGGAGGTCACAAACTATCCATTAATAAGTGGACCGCCCATCAGAGATAAAAAACCCATTAAAGGCATATGATGCCCTAGAGGTTTTAAAGGAACCCTGGTAGTCAGTGTGCAATGACTAGGCGGGGAAAGTACCCTATAGTAATAAGAGAGAGGCCTATCTCAGGTCTCTCACTCAGTGGTTTGTCAACATGTTTCGTGCCTATCAATTGGTCTTAAGGATCAGTAGCGCTTCTTCTGGACAAAAAATATATATTTATATATTTTAAAACTCCCCCACACATAAATGGTGCCCCTAAAGTGCTACCTACTGTGTGTGTGGTTCAAGGTCCAACCTAAAGGCTTTGTTGCTTTTAGCCACATCAGGTAGTGCAACGGTGCCGAATCTGCACTTACCCTTCTGTCTCTGTATCCCTGGAATTACAACATAGCAGCTCCATGTTCAAAGCTGCAAACTATTTATCGGCAATAGTTCGCAGCTTCCTCCAATGTCCCTACCTCAGACGTGGGGGTCAGGCTTGGCTCTCACAAGACAACGTTTCTCTGTGAATGACAACACTGTGCAGGGCCATAGCAGTGCTGCACCAGGCGACAACCCTTAAAATTCCAGCAACCCCAACTTGTAATACTGTCATGAGCCACTCACTCAAGCACTGTCCCTCTTCAAGTCACAACACTGCACTCACTATCTTCACCACAGTGATGACCAGGAAGACAGACCCTTAAATTCAGTGCAGCCTCCACCTGGCATACGAGGGGGGGGTCCATTCTACACACACAGGAGGATGGTTCAATCGGTCTGACAGACCAGAATCTCACACTCTGCTTCCAGGATCCACTCGGTAGGATCCCCACTTGAACTTGCTCTCTCCAGGTAGTATCCTTCTCCTATATTAACAACATGCCCTTGACAAACAAATCACGCTTCATATCTCACTCTCCTCTAGCATCAATGTAATCCTTAAAATTGGAAAGCTATGCAGGTGATGTGTTCCTTTATGTCTCTCACATGAAACTTCTTTGTCCAATGTTTTAGGGCAAATTACTTGCTTATAAGGACATTTCAAGGTATTAGAGTAAGACTGATAAAACACAGGGTCTTCCTTTAAATTCATTTTGTACTAAACATATGTTTCACTGTACTGGTTTTTGTTGGGCTCCTTCTAAAATAAAACATTTGGGTATACTGTTTACCAATTCGATTAGAGCCACTGTTCTTTTGTAGCTAATCTGAATCCATCATCTTTTATGGTAGAGACGATTGAGTTCCATCTAAAAGATGTTATCTGCGATTATTATGTACATTATTTCTATGCTGTGGCTTTATATGCCTTGTTCCATTTTTTTTTTTAAATGGACTCACTTCTCTCTAAATTGTTATGGCATTATTAGAAGCCACGGTTAGCCTTGAGTAAACTTACGAAAGATCAACTATTTGGTGGAGTTAAATTCCCAGATTTTCCCTTATATCATGTTTTTTGTTCACAGCAAAATTCATCTTGGCTCTCAAATATTACAACTTAATTTTTTCACTTGTGAGGTGATGTGAAAAGATCTTTTATTTACCCTTTTTTGTTTAAAGAATGTCTTTCTTTTACTTATTATCTCTCTAGACATTCCGTTCCAATTTTTAGATTTAATTGTATACTTCTTGTTGTTAATATTGTTTTTAATAATATAGTTGTAAAGAATATTGTTTTTTCATTATTTTAATCTGTTTTAGTTCATATATTAATATTATTTCTTAATATTGTATGCATAATTGTTCCGAATATTTTAAAATGCAGTTTGTAATTTTAAATGATTTAGAATATTTAATTTACGTGGTAATAGTAATTTGTATTGTTGGAGTGGGTTGTTGAGTTTGTAAGGGATGGGGTGGGAAGTCATTATTAGCTAAATAATCATTTCTAATTAAGTAAATGTTTGACATTAATTATGTATATTATGTAATACTAAATTATTTTACTTACATTTTATGTGTGGGTTGCTACGTTTATAGGGGTATAGGATGGAAAGTTAATTAGACAATAATCAATAAAACATTTATTCTTACTTATTTAATTGATTATTAATTATGTATATTGTGTAATAATCATGTGTTTTAGTTATATTTTAGGTGTGGGCTGCTCAGTTTGTAGGGGTATAATGTGGGAAGTTAATTCTATGATAGTTGACAATTAATGTATTATTCATTTTTTAATTGTTTACTAATTATGTAATACTGATTTATCTTAGTTTTATGTTAGTTGTGGGTTGCTAGGTTGATAGGGGCATAGGGTGGGAAGTTAATTAAGTAATAATTAAATAGCCATTATTTTTAATTGAAAATTAATTATTATATTGTTTAAAAAAATTTTAGATTGGCTAATTGTTGTTGATTTGTTTTTCAATGTATATATATTTTATGTTAAACAACACTTGTAATATTTAAAATTGTATATTGTTTTAAGATTAATACGTTTTTTCAAATATGAAAGTAGTTTACCTTCTGTTGCTTAGACTGGAGTGGGAATAGTCAATTTAGTCCAACACTTACCCTACTGTTGCACAGGCTGGAGTGGGAATATTATATTTAATCCCTCTGAAGTGCACTGCTTACCCTACTGTTGCACAGACTGGAGTGGGAATAGTAAATCAAAGCACTCCGAAGTCCAACGCTTTCCCTACTGTTGTACAGACCAGAGTGGGAATAGAAACTGTAACCCCTCTGAAGTCTAATGTTTTACATATTGTTCCGCAGACTGGAGTGGGGATAGTATATTTCACCCCATCTGAAGCACAACGCTTTCCCTACTGTTGCACTGTTTAATGTATGGGGGTCATTACGATGGCGGACGGAAAAGCCCTCCGACCGCCGTGCTTCGGACAAAAACGCCTGCATGTTCCGCGACAAATCCGGTGGTCTCATTACGATGTGATGCATCTAAAATCTGACTACGGCGGACGGAGTTTCACAAAAAAGAGCCCGCCACGTCCGAAAATACAGAAAATCTGACCGCGACGGATGGAATAGCTGTGGAATGCATTAAAAAGGCCAATTCAGCCACGGTATTAGCACACGTGAAATTATGATGAGATGTTGGAGCTGGCATAACAATCATTGCGTTACGACCACTGCGGTTGCACTAACAGATGAATGGAGGTCGAATGCAACTTCAGAACCAGGCCTCCAAGTGTGCCAGTTCTCTCCGCTGCCCTCAATCACATCTGACACACCCCCATGATACACCCCCAAGTTGTTAAAAACTAATGAAATCCCTGGTTATCATGGAAAATATACCTGACAGGCATTCCTCATTTTGACACACCCACAGAGCAGAGTGTAAAACCAACCCCTTCCCTGTCCATCATCCTTTGCACAACTACAGCATTGAAGGGCCATACACCACAGCTGTTAGGAGAGGCAAATTATCACACAGCACACCATCACAACCACCTACATCAATACACACCAACACTGCCAACACACACCTGTCACACCTTACACATCTCCATCAGCACCTTGCTCCCTATACTTGTCTTTTATTTGCACAGCATACACCATGTCACAGAAAACAAATTCTAAATCCACAGACAATGAGATGTCAGTGATGGTAGATGAGATAATTAGAGCAGAACCACATTTGTTTGGAAGCATGGTCCAACAGACACCACTTGTTAGAAAAAATCAAATGTGGGAAAGGATTGTCAACAAAGTCAATGTGCACACTGTGTGACATCAAGAAGAGGTGCCATGACCTCAAGACCAGGGTGAAATACCGTGCCAACAGGAACCATGAGGCGGATCAGAAAACTGGTGTTGGCCCTCCCATTCCACCACTAACATTCACTGAATGGGAGGAGAAGGTACTTGCCATTCTGCATCCAGAGAGTCTCACAGAAATAGCTGGGGGAGTGGAGACTGGTAAGTACCAACAAATGTATCCCATCACACTGCCACGTGCAGTCTTGCACAACCATAGAGCTACACTTTGAAGACCAAAATGCACTTATGTACAACACACTCTTTAAAACACATGTCTCACGTATCTACCATTTCCTTCCTCTGATTCACCTCAAAGGTAGGTAGCCATATTTCCATGGGGGTACAGGTACAGGTACAGGTAGCCAGCACTACAACTCCCACCAGACCCCCTTGCCTCACAGCTGAGCAGGATGGAACAATCCCCCACCCCAGAGCCATGGGTAACCTATTCCCTTCCTCTGCTCCACTTCACAGGGAGGTAGCATTCAAAACTAGGGAGGGGGGTGGGGACAGGCAGCCAGCACTACAAGTCCCACCAGGCACCCTTGCCTCACAGCTGAGCACAATGGAACACTCCCCCACCCCAGAGCAATGTGTACCCTATTCCCTTTCTCTGCTCCAACTCACAGGTAGGTATACTTCTCACCAGGTAGGGGAGTGGGGACAGGCAGCTAGCACTACAACTCCCACCAGGCCCTCTTGCCTCTCAGCTGAGCACGATGTAACACTCCTCCACCCCAGAACCATATGGCAGCCATTTGATTGCTCTGATTCACCTTACAGGTAGGTAGCCATCTCATGTTCTCTTGCAACACCCCTTAACAGGATGGAACACTCCCACATCCCAGAGCCATGTGGCATTCATTTCATTGTTCTGCTTCACCTTACATGTAGGTAGCCATCTCATACTCTCTTGCATCAGCCCTGAACAGGATGGAACACTCTCCCACCCTAGAACCATGTGGCAGCCATTTCATTGCTCTGCTTTACCATATGGGTAGGTAGCCATCTCATGCTCTCTTGCATCACCCCTGAACAGGGTGGAACACTCCCACATCCCAGAGTCATGTGGCAGCAATTTCATTGTTCTACTTCACCTTACAGGTAGGCAGCTATCTCATGCTGTCTTGCATCACCCCTGAGCAGGACGATACACCCCCCCTCCCAGAGCTATGTGGTAGCCATTTCATTGCTCTGCTTAACCGTACAGGTAGGTAGCCATCTCATGCTCTCTTGCATCACCCCTGAGCAGGATGGAACATGCCCCGCACCCTAGAGCCATGTGTTACCTATTCCCTCCTCTGTTCCACCTCACTGGGATCTAGCCTTCCCACCAGGGAGGGTGTGGTGGAGACAGGCAGCCAGCACTACACCTCCCAACAGGCCCCCTTGCATCACAGCTGAGCAGGATGAAACACTCCCTCCACCCAGAGCCATGTGGCAGTCATCTCCCTCCACAGTGCCTCCTAACAGGTAGGTAGTCAGCTCTCTAGGGAGGAGGTTGTTGGGACCTGACAACAACACCACAACTCCCACACGGCCCTCTGGCCTCTCTCCCAAACAGCACCCTCCCCACCCCAGAGCCATGTGGCAGCCATCTCCCTCCACAGTGCCTCCTAACGGGTAGGTAGTCAGCTCATGCACCCTGTTCTCCTTCTCAAACTGCATGGACCTATATGACCACCACATCCCTCACTTGTTAGCCAACTCTGTACAGCTCCATATGTCGCATACAGTGAGCACACAGCTAAGCCCACATATATGTCACATAAATCACACTTTGAATCACAAAGTCCCATGCGAATAAATGCTGGGCCCAATCACGGAATGCACACAATGCAATGTGTAAGTCCATTGTTTCAAAGCATGAAGGCTCATGCATGGACACTCAGTCAAACGACCCAAACCACATGTTGTCAAAGCAAAATTGACCAACATAAATCAGGAAGTTTCGGCATAGCTGAAACAGATTCTCAGAAAAGTCTATAATATCCCAGTCTAAACTAAAGTGGATGAGCACCAAGTTGGTAGATGATGACATTTCCTTGTAAACACACTATCTGTACATGTCAAATGGTTGGTATTTACATGTCACCATGCTAACAAGTAATGTATGTACCTCTACATCATGTCATAATGCTGATAAACAGTTACAAATACCAAGTGATTGCAATGTAAAAAGTTTGGTTTTCTCAATTAAAACATCCAAAACAGGGTCACCAAAGTTGTGGAGTGTATATAACCTGCTGACAACCTAACCTCTGTTCAACATGAGATTCACAATCAACAGCTGGCGAGACTACCACCAACCAGCAGAGCCAGTCCCCCCCTCCCCCCCCCCCCCGGAACTTGAACTCTCAGATGCAGATTCTCTCTGTTTCTCAGATGAGGAGCACCAACCTGGCCCCTCGGGACTGCCAGGGTGCACTCAGTCTCATGACCTCATTGTCCCCACCACAACTCTCAACACAGCAGCAACAGCAACTACGTAGACCCCTGCTACAATGACCTGTGCAGCAGCCACCTCCATCATCACTACCGCTGCCTGCAACACTGTGCCTGGCTCAGTGGTTACCAACACCACCACCCACGCCGAGGATCCCAGGGACAGTGTGTGGGTGCGTGGACAGCCAACGCCACAGGTCCGTGTCCGCAGGGCAGGTGGGAGGGCAACTGGGGAACAATCACAGGAGGAGACTGAGACTGAATCCCTGGCCACCATCGCAAGAGTACTTGGGGCATACCAACAGAACCAGGGACAGATGGGCCAGGTTATAGAGGAACTGCGTGAGCTACGCCTGCTACAGAGGTCCATGGATACCCGAATGGGACAACTTGTGGAGCTTGTGAGTGTTCTGAGGGACATACCTGCTGCTCAAATAACGGCTCCCCGCCCCTCCAGTGGCCAGCCTGCTGATACTCCCACCACCTCAGCTGCGGCCACAGGAAGTGGTGAGCTGCAAGACAATGACTTCTCAGACACCTCTGAGCCTGTAGCAGAGGCCCCCCCTGTCAAAAGCAAGAGGGGACGTCCAAGAAACACCACAGGAGGATCACATGGCAAAGCACCAAGTCAAGCCAGGTCACTGAGCCAGTCTTGATGTCACCAGTCTTGCACTGACCATTGACTTTGCTGATCATCCGATCTCACATTGCCGTGTTGATGGCACAAGTCTGTTGGACTGTGTAATTCCACTTTTGTGGTGAATACTCTATTTGTCTCCATTACTGACAACTGAAACACTCTGTATGCACAACTAACATTCACTCACGATAAAATAAACACAATATGATAGAAAATACACACAATTGACACCCCTATGCCTTTGTGTCAGTTCCATGTGTATCACAGTAAGTGCAATTTAAACTCTGATTCCAATGTACCTGAATCTTTGATTGTGACTATCGATTGATAGGGCAGAGGAACCTAGAATGACACAAGAAGATTACATTGAGCTGTCATATGATTGCATCACAGCAACAACACACCACTACTCAACACTGTACAAGATCCATTCCAGATAACACTGACTAACACCATCAACATAGACATGAGGTAAGTGGAAACAAACATAGCACCCCACACATAAGCCCTTAGCAGAGTTCCAGCAACAGCCAGCATCCCAACACATCATCAATGCTTCAGCACTAACAGCAAAGCAAACAGACACAGTCATATTTGCTCAATGCTAACTTACACTCAAGGGAAGTAGTTGGAGATGAGCTGTTGATGTTCCTCCTCACCTCTATCATTGTCACTGGGCATGTGTGGATTTGTAGTGGGGGCTCCTGCTGATCATCATCGTCCAGAACCAGGGGTTTCTCTTTGCACAAGGCCAGGTTGTGCAGCATGCAGCATGCGACTATGATCTGACACACCTTTTGGGGAGAGTAGAGTAGTGCACCACCACTCTTGTCCAGACACCGAAATCTAGCCTTTCAGAAGTCCAAAAGCTCGCTCCACTACACGACATGTCCTCCCATGGGCATCATTGAAGCGGACTTCCCCCAGCGTCCTTGGATTCCTCAGTGGGCTCAGCAAACATGGCCGGTTGGGATACACTGAGTTACCTAGTTGTGATAAACACAGACCAAAAATGTAATAGAACTAGTTGAGGAGACCAGAATGTCACACATACACCACACTTCTTGACACAGCTCACTCACCAACAAGCCACGCTCGCTCTGGATGCAGATTTCTCATCAATTGTGGGATGATGCTGTTACGCAGTATGTAGGAGTCATGTGCAGAACCCGGACATTTGACACATACGTGGGAGATAATCAAATCCGCTTGGCATACCACTTGCACATTTATTGAATGGTAATGATCCCTGTTATGGTAGATGTGCTCACGTGCCTGTGGTGGAACAAGGCCAATGTGTGTGCAGTCAATGGCTCCAACAACATTAGGCATGTGACCAAGGTCATACAATTCCCCCTTCACATCTGCCACTTCATATCTCATTGGAAAGTGAGTGTAGCTGTCCTTGTAGGTCAACAATGCAGACAGGGCATCACACGACAACATGCTGAACATAGGTTGAGACATCCCACCTGCGATGGCCACCATGTACTGAAAGGAGCCAGTGGCAAAGAAATGCAGGGCAGCCATCATCTTTACGGTTGATGTCAAAGCTGTTGGATATGTTCTGTGAGTGCTCAAATGGGGCTCCAACTGAGCACATAGCTCTTGAAGAGTAAGGCGATTCATATGGAATTTCTTTTTAAGTTTCAGAAATTTTTTATTGAAATAAGAAATGCTCAAATATTACATAGTGAGATAAAAAGTAAAAAAAAAGGTAACTAGAAGAAAGATAAATAGCTAGTTAAGTAATGACAATAACATAAGCTGTATAATAAAATATCGCAGATTAAGAGAAAATATAAGCAAAAACTGGCAATTGATGTGGAATAAAACATTAAAAAGGAATACGAAATACACAATATAATCAATAGCAAAGTTGAAAAACAACCACAAAAAAAAAGAGATCGCATAAGAAGTACCTTATTGAAAAATAACAGGAAATCATGGAGGTTTAGAAACTTCTTGCTGTATCGGGAGTAAAGACAGAGAAGCACGGGCACTTACGTAAAAAAATACTGTAACTGGGCTCCACAATTCTCTTCGTTTTAACAGCTAAGGTTAAGGGGTAAACAAAAGTTGTGTCTAATCTATGATTGTAGCAAACAGCATACCACCAAGCCTTATAAGATAATTTGGTGAAATCCTTCCAGTTTTTGGTGATTTGTTGAAATGCCACAGCTAGTAGCAAATCAATTATCCTAACACTACTAGTGCAATGGTCCCAGATGGGGGATAAACTCCCTAAGAAAATATGAGATAGAGAAAAAGGATGGGTGGAGGAAACAATCTCGTTAATTTGAGACCAAACCTGCCTCCAAAAATTAAGAACAAGGTGAAAATCAAAAAGCATGTGGGAGAGATCTGCACCTGGTAAAGAACAGGACCAACACTTGTCTGAGGTATCTGGGAAATGGTTGCTGAGAGTGAGTGGTGAAAACAATAAACGATTGTAAATAAAAAATAGTGTTTGGGTAGTATTGGCCGCCCTAGAGGATCTACGAATTTTCAACCACAATTTGTCCCATAACACAACAGGCCATGAAGTTCCAAAATCATTTTCCCAATGTTCCTCTGTAATGGTTTTGGTGCGTGTATAGGACAAAGTGTGAAAAAAAGCGTATATCTTGGAAGCTTTAGAATGTGTAAGAAGTAAAGAATGCAACGAAGGCGTATCAGATGACGTGGGAATTGATGAGGGAGGTGCAGCAAGATGAACCTTGTAGGCTTGCTGTAAAGCGTGAGTCAACAATGAATATTTGGTTTGAAAAGTAAGAGGAAGATTAAAAGAAGTGGCGACTAAACCAAAAGGAATGATTTGAGCATGATGGAACAATTGCCTCACCCAAATAAGACCACGTGTTCTCCAAGATTTCCAAAAGACTGGCTTATTGTTGATTAAAATGGATGTATTATGCCAAACAGGTTGATCAAAAAAGGATGAATCAGGTAGACAAGGAAAGATTTTGGAAGTATGTTTAACCCCTTCAGTGCCCCGCCCTTTCCCCGCCCTGTGCCGGGCCTTTCATTAGCGGGCGGGGTTCATGACGAGATAGTCTCGTCATGGGCACAGCGCAACCGCGCTCCATGACGAGACCATCTCGTCATGGGCACTGAAGGAGTTAAGAATGGGAGTTGAAATGGACTGAGGTCTGCGAGAGAACATAAGATACTCTTTGAAAGAGAAGGGGAAAATGAAAGACTGTTCTAAGGTTAGCAAGAGAGGAGATGTTAATGAGATGTCTTCAAGCCAATGAGAAACTTGATGTAACAGGAAAGATTTATGATACAAGGAAAAGTTAGGAAAGTTCACCCCACCCTCCCTTTTAGAACGCCTAACCAAAGACATACGAGATTTTTTATGCCCCCACAAAAAGGAAGAGAGAATAGAGTTCATCTTCTTGAAATATTTCAAGGGGATAGGAAGCGGAATGTTAGAGACTGTGAACAAAACAATGGGAGAGAGCATCATTTTGATGGTATCTAATCGCCCCCACCATGACAGGTAGAGAGGATGCCATTTGCTAGTGAGAGTAGTTAATTTTTGTATACAATCTTCCATAGATTTAGTAATTGTGCCCGAAAGAGAAGAATGAAAGTGGAGGCCTAGATATTTAATAGAATTAGGGCTCCAAGTAAAACCTGAGGTAGAGAAGCCGTCCTTGAAAGTTCCTTTAGTGAGTGGTAAGATCTCGCATTTATCTTTATTTAGTTTATAACCCGAAACCTGAGCAAGAGAATGAACTTCGTCTAAGAATGCTGGAAAGGAGGTGACTGGTTGGGATATAAATAATAAAACATCATCAGCATAAGCTGCCATTTTAATGTTGGAATCATGAAAATTAAAACCATGTATATTATCATTCTGACGAATTCGTAAAAGGAAAGGTTTTAGAGCAAGATTAAACAAAAAGGGTGAAAGTGGGCATCCCTGCCTAACCCCTCTCCCTAACGAAAAATAAGAAGATAAGCCTCCATTCGCCGAAATAGCAGCCCTAGGACGAGAGTAAAGAAAGGAAATCAGGGAAGAAATTTTTGGTCCGAAACCGAACCACTTCAGAGTTTCAAATAAATAAGGCCATTCAACTCGATTAAAAGCTTTTTCCGCATCCAAAGCTATGGCTGCAAGGGAATGATGGTAATGCGAAGTCTTAGAGAGAACGTCAAAAAATAATCTGGTGTTATCTGATAACAATCTGCCTTTAACAAAGCCAGATTGTTCTTTCCCTAAAAGCTCGGGTAATGAAGATTCTAAACGTAAAGCCAATACTTTAGAAAAAAATTTGTAGTCAATGTTTACCAGAAAAATAGGGCGGTAATTTTTACAATGCTGTGGATCTTTACCCGGTTTCGGAATAATACAAATAAGGGCATCGGAGAAGGAAACAGAAGCCGAACCAGTTTGAAGAAAAGTATAGAGAAGCAAATGCAATTTGGGAATTAGCAAGTTTGAATAACAGGAGAAGAATTCAACAGTAAAGCCATCCGGCCCCGGAGCTTTACCCTGTTTGAGAGTGTGAAGAGCTTGAAGAAGATCCCTGTGAGTAAGATCAGATTCTAAGGAAGAAAGGTCCGGAGGGGTATCAAAAGGACAAGATATGGTAGACAAAAATTGGGAGATGGACAGTTCAGACGAAGATGCTTCAGAGGAATATAATGTTTTATAAAAAAGAAAGAATTCTTGTAAGATGTCCTCATTCTTATGTTTCAGCAATCCATCCTGACCATAAACAGAATCAATGTTGACTTTGTTATGTTTGACCTTTAAATAATTAGCCAACAACTTACCAGCCTTATTCTGACTACCGTAGAACTTGGCGCTGGATTTTAAGAGAAAATTAGAGGCATTAGATGTGGAATCTTTATTAAATTGAATTTTGGCAGAGATGAGGTCGTTTAAGCAATCTTTTGAATTAGAAGTATAATATAAGTGCTCTAAATATTTAATTTTGGAAAGTAGAACATTAGTATCCTGTTGGGCTTTCTTCCGTTTACGAGAAACATAAGTAATGATGAAATCCCTAGCCGACGCTTTGAAAGCATCCCAGACTACAGGAAATGGAACTTCACCTGTATGATTAAGCAAAAAATATTCATGAAAAAAAGACGTGAAAGAAGATACAAATTGTGCATCAAGAAGGAGAGCGTTATTAAAACGCCATTTTTTAAAGGAACTAGGATTCTGTAGACCATCCAATGTAATGGAAACTGGAGCATGATCCGATATTAAAATGGAGCCAATGTCAGAAGAAATGAGGGACTGAGTAAGGTGATGTGAGAGAAAAAAATAATCTAGTCGAGACTGAGTTTGGTGGGGGGGTGAGAAGAAAGAGAATTCTCGGGAGGTGGGATTGCAGAGTCTCCAGGCATCAGTAAATTTGAATTGTGCGATAAGGTGAGTAAAAGATTTTTGTGACTTATGAGGGATGTAGGCGCTAGCTGAATGCCTATCCAAAAAGGGGTCAAATACTTCGTTACAGTCACCTACAAGAATGAAATTATCAACATAATGTTGAGTAATTAGCGGAGCTAAAGAGGACCAAAAAGAGGCATCCCCACATGTAGGAGCGTACATATTTAAAATAGAAATAGGAGCATTGTCAAGATTAAAATTGACTAACACCCATCTACCTGAAATATCAGCAAAATGCGTTACTGACTGGACTGGAAGAGATTTTTCAAATAAAATCAAAACGCCATTACGTTTACCATCACCTGGAGAAAAATACACTTCGCCTACCCAACCCCTTTTCAATTTAGCAGATTCAACTGCTGATAAATGTGATTCCTGTAAACAAGCTATATCTGCATTTAGTGTGGTCAAATGGGATAACACTCTCTGTCTTTTAATTGGTGAATGCAAACCTCTAACATTCCAAGAAAATATTTTCAAAGGCATGAAACAATGTTAAAAAAACATATCAATATATCAGTAGAGGAAGAAGCGTAGAAATAAACCCAGAAAAAGATATGAAAAACATACATATATGTTAATAAGAGACAACAAAGATAAAGGAGAATAGTGTCATAAAAAATATCAAAGTAAAAACCAGTAACAAGATGAGGAAAGAAAGGGAAAATGGAAGCACGGAAATGTAGTGTAAACAAGAGTAGGAACGAAGAAAAATGGAAAAACTGGATCAAGAAGAAAGAAGGATCTAAAGAGCATAAAGAAGAAAGAAAAATAAATGAAAGAACAATAAAACAGAAGAGGAAGAACAATAAACTTACATATTGTCGAGGACAAACAAAAGGAGAGGAGGGTGGAGGCCACATAGAGCAATGACGAGTCATAATCTCCCAAGGGAAGGCAGGTAGGGAAGACAACCGCAACGAACTCCGGGGGCATAAAGGTGAATGGTGATGTGAAGGAAGAAATCTGTAGGAAGGGGGAAAAAGGGTGAACGTTAGATATGAAGAATATATACAGTTAACAAAAAACAACCAATTGAGAAGACTGTATAAACATAACAATCATAAAAGATCAACCAAGAACAAAGCGTACAGTCAATAATACAATACAGGTAAATGTAACCAAATATTAAGAACTAGACGATGCAGCAGTGTCCATACTGGTAGCATTATGAGAATAAAGAAAGCTCTTGAATTTCAGCGGATCATCATAAGTAGTAGTCTTGTTATTGAAAGTCACCTTGAAAAGGCAAGGATGAAAAAGTCCATATCTCGCTCCCATAGATCGGAGCTGTGGTCTAAGTGAAAGGAAGTCCTTACGTCGATCAGCAGTAGATTTTGCATAATCCTGTGAGAAGAAAAGCCGATTACCAGACCAGGTGAGTCGAGGAAGTGCCCTGGCAGCAGACAAAACGGTGAGCAAATCGGTGTATTCCAAAAAATAGAGTATAACACCTCGCGGCTTCTTAGCATGAGTGGTCGAGAAGCCAGTTGGAGGAGGACCTAACCGATGAGCCCTTTGTATGTTCAGACTAGTGGAATCCGGCAACTGGAGAATCTTCGGTAAAAAGGATTTGAAAAATGCTAAGGCGTCAGATCCCTCTGAATTTTCCGCCAGGCCATAAATGTGGAGGTTATTTCTCCTACTTCTGTTCTCCAAATTCTCAATTTGTTTGTGGAGTGCAGACACTTGAACACACAATGGATCAACCTTGGCAACAGAGGAAGCAAGAGTGTCAACATGGTGTTCTAAAAGGGTAACACGGCCATCAATATTCGACCACTTGTCGGAAAGCAGCTGAAGAGTAGATTTGGTTTCCTCAAGAGTAGATTTAGTTTCTTCAATAAAAGGGCGTAAAGCCCTAATTTCTTCCAAAAGTATATCCATTGTCACTGATGAGTTTGCTTAGGAGGAGATGGAGGGTCTTTTTTTAGCCTTTTGGTGGAAGCTTTAGTGACGCCACTCGTGTGTGGAACAGAGACAGAAGAAGAGCTCTTAGCCGATGGATCAGAAGAGTCATCCATTTCTAGACACCTGTATCTAGACCCCGTTTGAAGAAGAAATTTACGAGGAGTTGGAGAAGGCTTGCGTAGCTCCTTGTACAGTCTACCCATAGATGTTATAACAAAAGCAAGAGTAGTGGCCACAGAATGAGGAAAAAATGAACAGCAATAAAAAGTAACAGTGGCATCCAAAAGCGCGAAAAAGTCAGCACTATGTCAATACATTTGAAAGAGCCAGGACGAAACAACCTGTAAGTGAAGCAGTACTCATCATAGAGCGTAGTTAGAAATCTTTTAACACTTCCAAGCGACGAAGAATAGGATCAGTTAGGAGCAACAACAAATTGGCGGCCACAGATATATGTATTAACTTCACATAACTTTATGAAGTAAATGAAAATATGTCACATTATAGTAAGACATAGAATGTGGCCCATGTCTGGTGAATTGTAGAAGAGAAAATCCGCAAAATAATGATCATACATACTGCAGCGTCACTGTGAGGAAGAGGGAAAAGCCAGAGATGAGAGGAAACCCAAGTTGCAAAAAATAAAAAAATAAAACGCTCTAAAAAGAGCCAGAACTCCGCTCAAAAGTGAAGAAAATACATCAAGGTGTGCAGCAGGCTATTGAAGTGAAGAATAGTCATGTCAAGCCGCCGTTACCTTCATTAAACAGGAAACGCCATGCATGAAGCTCCGTACGCGCTGATACAGAAGGCTCCGTCAACGATGAATCAAAATGGCGGACGCGGTGACTGAAGCCGGCGCTTCGAACATTCGCCGAAGTAAATGAAGAGCCACAGGTAAATATGAGGCGTTAAAGTCACCCCAGCAGTGCCTCAGCCATTCCAAAGTCAAAATTCATGACTTCTAAGTGTGGAAAACACGTCTGGAGTCTCGCTGCAGTCCCTCCTCACCGCGCTGCCCGGGAGAGCTACATAAAAGCCGCCATTGTCCGCGGGCGCTAGCCACGCCCCCCATATGGAATTTCTTTATGATGTCGGTGTTAGACCTGTCAGCCCTTTGGGTGGTCCCTCCTCATCATTATTTATTTTGTCCCACTTTTGCCTCAAACCCTGTTTGAATTTTTCCTTTTTGGGAACCACCAGACTTTTTAGTGTTGCTGCAGATTCAGGGAGCCATTTTATCTACCCCTGAAACTTCTGTCTGAGGGCCTGGAGCACAAAATGGTGGCCACCTGTGACATCACCAGCATCCACTGGAACCTACTAGCACCTTCCAGAACATTCCAGAACCCTGTGACAGTTGGAGGCGGTTTAGAATGTTGGGAAGCTAAGACAGAGAGTTGGCAGTTGGAGCTGGCAGTTGGCACCTGACTGGTGAAGAGTGAGCAGCAGAAACCTGAAGGAGGAAGGAGTGAGGCAGCAGGGGTGGAAACTTGTGCCTGGAGTGGGGTCCATAAACCCACCCTTGATACTAGTCCCTACTGACTGAGCCCAGCCTGGAGCCCTGTGTGGGAAGAAGTAAGAAAAACCATCTTAAGGACCTGGACAGCAGGAACAGGCCTTAGAATCCAAGAACAGCAAGATCCTGACCTGGATACTGGTTTCCCTGGAGCCGGACGTCGAGTAGCCTGGAGACCTGGAGCCCGAGGTGGAGAAGCGGCGCTGACTGGAAAAGCAGACGTCGTACCCAGAGCCGCCAGAGATCGAGAGAGGGCGCCGACGGAGGTCGTGAGGAGTACCAGAGGTCGAGGAGGAAGTCACCCAAGGTCGAGTGAGCGGCGTCGACGGGGGAGTGAAGTCCGCCCTCCGGAGTCGCCGGAGACCGAGGTGAAGTGTGCCGGAGGTCGGGAGTGGAGATCGCACTCCGGAGTCGCCGGAACCTGAGAGAATCGTGCCGGAGGTCGGGAGTGGAGGTCGCACTGCGGAGTCGCCGGAAACCTGAGGAGAGGAGCACCGGAGGTCGGGAGTGAGGATCGCACTCCGGAGTCGCCGGAAGTCGAAATCGAGCCAAGGCCGGCTGACGTCATCGAAGCTGAGGTCGCCATCGGACCGGAGCCGCCCGAAGTCGACATCGAGTCAAGACTGCCCGACGCCATCCAATCAGAGGTCGAGATCGAGCCGAGGCCGCCGACATCGAACCGGAACCGCCTACCGGCGTCGTCAAGAACTGACATTGATCCGCCAACATCAGCTGGTCACAGGTTTATCCTGGTTCTGGTGGATCATGCCACACGGTACCCAGAGGCAATACCTCTGAGGACCATAACAGCACCTGTTGTGGCTAGGGCCCTGATGGGAATCTTTACCCGAGTGGGTTTTCCCAAGGAAGTTGTGTCCGACAGGGGGACCAACTTCATGTCAGCGTACATGCGGGCCATGTAGAAGGAGTGTGGAGTGACCTACCGGTTCACAACTCCTTACCACCCCCAGACCAATGGTCTGGTGGAGAGGTTTAACAAAACCTTGAAGGGCATGATCAGAAGTCTGCCTGAAAGCCTGCGGAGGAAATGGGACGTCCTCCTACCCTGTTTACTCTTTTCTTACAGGGAAGTGCCACAGAAGGGAGTGGGCTTCAGCCCCTTCGAGCTTCTGTATGGGCACCCTGTACGTGGACCTCTCAACCTGGTGAGAGACGGATGGGAAAGAACTCCCAGAAAGCTTCCCCAGGATGTGGTGAGCTACATGCTGGCCTTCCGGAGCCAAATGGCTAAGTTGTGGAAGCAAGCTTCTGACAACTTGGAAGCCAGCCAAGCAGTGATGAAGGCGTGGTATGACCACAATGCTCACCCGGTGGAGTTGGAGCCTGGCCAGAAGGTGTGGGTGATCGAACCAGGAGAGCTTAGTGCCCTCCAGGATCGCTGGTCAGGACCCTTTGAGGTTTTGGAGAAGAAGGGTAAGGCTACCTACTTGGTGGACCTGAAGACCCCTCGTCAGCCCCTGCGGGTGCAGCATGCCAACCGCCTCAAACCCCACCACGAGAGGCCCGAAGTCATCTTGATGATGGTGACTGACGGAGGAGAGGACGTGGAAAGCGAGCCTCTCCCCGATTTGTTTGCGTCTCAAGAGAAGGATGGGTCGGTGGAGGGAGTGATTCTCTCCCCGTCTCTAACTCCTGAACAGCAGGAGGACTGTCGCCAGGTCCTGGGGCAGTACTCTTCGTTGTTCTCCCTTGTCCCGGGTAGGACTCACCTGTGCGTCCATGACGTGGACACAGGAGACAGCCCACCTGTGAAGTCCAAGATCTACCGGATGTCAGACAAGGTGAAGGCCAGCATTCATAGTGAAGTCACTAAGATGCTGGAGCTAGGAGTGATCGAACCTTCTAGCAGCCCCTGGTCCAGTCCGGTGGTACTAGTACCAAAAGCTGCACCACCGGGTGCCCAACCAGAACTGAGGTTCTGTGTGGACTATCGGGGACTGAATTCAGTGACCAAAACTGATGCTCATCCGATCCCTAGGGCGGATGAATTGATTGACCGGCTGGGAGCTGCCCAATATCTAAGTACCTTTGACCTTACTTCTGGGTACTGGCAGATCTCTTTGACTGATGGAGCAAGGGAAAGGTCAGCCTTCTCCACGCCCAATGGCCACTACCAGTTCTGTGTGATGCCCTTTGGGCTCAAGAACGCACCTGCCACGTTTCAGCGCCTGGTAAACCAGATCCTCACCGGAATGGAGAGTTTCTCTGCTGCTTATCTGGATGACATAGCCGTCTTCAGTAACAGCTGGGAGGATCACTTGCGTCACCTGCAAGCTGTTCTCCAGGCCCTGAGACAAGCTGGATTGACGATCAAGGCCAGCAAGTGCCAGATCGGGCAGGGGTCGGTAGTGTACCTTGGACACTTGGTGGGTAGGGGAGCGGTGCAACCCCTCCAGGCGAAGATCGAGGCCATCATGGCCTGGGAACCCCCCAAGACACAGACTGAGGTCCGAGCTTTTCTGGGCCTCACGGGATATTACCGCCGCTTCGTGAAGGGGTACGGTACCATCGTAGCCCCCCTCACGGAGCTCACGTCCAAGAAACAACCTCGACGGGTAGTCTGGACGGAGGCTTGTCAGCAGGCCTTTGTGAGATTGAAGAAAGCCATGTGCGAGGCCCCGGTCTTAAGGGCCCCAGACTTTTCCAAGGAGTTCATTGTCCAGACAGATGCATCAGAACATGGCATTGGGGCAGTGTTATCGCAACTCAATGAAGAGGGTCTGGATCAACCCGTGGTCTTCCTATCCCGGAGACTACTTCCCAGGGAACAGAAGTGGAGTGCAATAGAGCGTGAAGCCTTTGCAGTGGTATGGGCTCTGAAGAAGTTGCGGCCATACCTGTTTGGCTCGCACTTCCTGGTTCAGACCGACCACAGACCCCTTCGTTGGCTGATGCAAATGAAGGGGGAGAATCCCAAGTTGTTGAGGTGGTCTATTTCCCTACAGGGAATGGACTTTCAGGTGGAACATCGGCCTGGAGTGGACCACGCCAATGCAGACGGTCTCTCAAGGTATTTCCGCCTTAGTGATGAGAACTCCCAAGGGGTTGGGTAGCTCTCCCCACTTTCAGCTGGGGGGGACGCGTGTTAGACCTATCAGCCCTTTGGGTGGTCCCTCCTCATCATTATTTATTTTGTCCCACTTTTGCCTCAAACCCTGTTTGAATTTTTCCTTTTTGGGAACCACCAGACTTTTTAGTGTTGCTGCAGATTCAGGGAGCCATTTTATCTACCCCTGAAACTTCTGTCTGAGGGCCTGGAGCACAAAATGGTGGCCACCTGTGACATCACCAGCATCCACTGGAACCTACTAGCACCTTCCAGAACATTCCAGAACCCTGTGACAGTTGGAGGCGGTTTAGAATGTTGGGAAGCTAAGACAGAGAGTTGGCAGTTGGAGCTGGCAGTTGGCACCTGACTGGTGAAGAGTGAGCAGCAGAAACCTGAAGGAGGAAGGAGTGAGGCAGCAGGGGTGGAAACTTGTGCCTGGAGTGGGGTCCATAAACCCACCCTTGATACTAGTCCCTACTGACTGAGCCCAGCCTGGAGCCCTGTGTGGGAAGAAGTAAGAAAAACCATCTTAAGGACCTGGACAGCAGGAACAGGCCTTAGAATCCAAGAACAGCAAGATCCTGACCTGGATACTGGTTTCCCTGGAGCCGGACGTCGAGTAGCCTGGAGACCTGGAGCCCGAGGTGGAGAAGCGGCGCTGACTGGAAAAGCAGACGTCGTACCCAGAGCCGCCAGAGATCGAGAGAGGGCGCCGACGGAGGTCGTGAGGAGTACCAGAGGTCGAGGAAGAAGTCACCCAAGGTCGAGTGAGCGGCGTCGACGGGGGAGTGAAGTCCGCCCTCCGGAGTCGCCGGAGACCGAGGTGAAGTGTGCCGGAGGTCGGGAGTGGAGATCGCACTCCGGAGTCGCCGGAACCTGAGAGAATCGTGCCGGAGGTCGGGAGTGGAGGTCGCACTCCGGAGTCGCCGGAAACCTGAGGAGAGGAGCACCGGAGGTCGGGAGTGAGGATCGCACTCCGGAGTCGCCGGAAGTCGACATCGAGCCAAGGCCGGCCGACGTCATCGAAGCTGAGGTCGCCATCGGACCGGAGCCGCCCGAAGTCGACATCGAGTCAAGACTGCCCGACGCCATCGAATCGGAGGTCGAGATCGAGCCGAGGCCGCCGACATCGAACCGGAACCGCCTACCGGCGTCGTCAAGAACTGACATTGTGCCGAGGCCGCCGACATCGAACCGGAACCGCCTCACGGCGTCGACACGACTCCAGCGGCGTCGGAGCTTCAGAAAAAGGGCAGTAAGTGGAATAGAGGGCGCCAAAGGCCCTGTGGAATCCTAAGAGACTACTCTAGGGGTTAGAGAGGTGCTGGAACCAGCTGGACTGTGCCAGGGGTGAGCTGAGACTAATTTAGAGGGGTTGTGTAGAGTGAGAGAGCCAGGTCTCTGGTATTCCCCCCCTTGATCTACCTCAGTTTAGGCCTCAGCCTTGTCCAAGCCAGGGAGTAGACACCCTCAAGCCTTCCACATCCCCACAAGCTGTGCCTGGGCCAAATTAGCCCATAGTAATCCCAAATGTGATCTGATTCTACGAGTGTCACTGTCAGCTTTTAATTATTTATTGGGGGCACTGTATTTATTGTATTTAACCTATTTATTGCTTCACTGTATTTATTGGTCCACAGTATTTATTGATGCACAATATTTATTGGTTTGCAGTATTTATTGCCTCAGAATATTTAATTGCCTGTATGTATTGCACTTATATTTATGCCTTTAGTATTTATGATCACCCCTATTTATTGAATCATTAAGCCAGTATTTATTTGACCTGCACTATTTAAAAAGCTTGTATATTGTGATTGTGTTATTATTTATCTAATCAGCAACTAAGAGAAAAAGAAGATAAAGAAAGATATTTTCATAATTTTTACGGTGTAGAGTCGTTTTTGGAACGGATGCACGCATGGTTATTGTATGGGTATGTCGTATGCTTAGCACGGTGCCTGATTCCTGACCACTCGAGCCAAGCTACCACTGTATGTCCTGGAAGTACCCCGTTACCACCAACCCTTACCGGTGTGGGAGTGGAGTATTTCCAACAGTCGGTATCCTCCATTTTCACCAGTTCTGCGAAAGGCTGATACACTGGTGGTCTTCTCCTACGTATTGTGGCAGGTGATACATGTGAAAATGAGTCAGAGATGAGATGTGGGTAGCAGCTCACAGAATGACTAACACAACCACAACATTGACAGGACTGTTGAACACACTTAATGCACAAGTGACATGCATAGACACCTTGATCTCCTGTAGTCATTCATGTAGCCAGGGTGAACATGCTAACTACTGTCAAATCAAAATCAGACTATGTGTATGGCATATGGTACATTACTACATCATAGCCCTGTGGGTAGCTGACACTGCAGATGTGGCTAACAGCATCAATGCTGAGTTGTATGTAGCTGTTGTCACTGTACAGCCTCAACCTTGAGTCCCACTAAGCACAACATCATTACAAAATGAGCCCAGTGAGTGTAAGCTGGACAACTATCCATATAAATGCAGCACTGTGTACAGACCTATATGCACATTACGTGGTCAGTCCATGATGACTGTGGGAAGAGCTTGCATTACACACATTGGCATGTTCACAAAAATGATAGGCAATTCAACATGAAATCTGTATGCATGCACAAATGTATGAAAATGACATGTGAGTACGGACAGACCAATGCATTTAATCACATGTGTACTGCTATGACATGTGTAGGCAGACTTGAGTTAAATGTCACACTCTCAAATCCCTTTACAAGGTGCTGAAATTAGTTTTGCTAAATGTGTTGGGATCAGTGATGCAATTCGCAAAGCGAGAAAGCAAATGCACAATGTATTTACAGGCGTAGTAGGCATGCTCCGCCACTGTGGTTACAGGCATTGGCCCCATTTGATTGATGCAGAATAGCAGTAGAGACATCCTGACCCTCGCGGTGTGACACCGCCTATGTGAATGACATTGCAGCCAATGGGAACCTCCATCGCGGTAGTGCCTTCCAGTTTTGAATGTAACGGTAGGCGTGCTCCGCCACTGCGCTCACAGGCATTGGCCAGAATTGAATGATGCAAACCAGGCGGACCAATTGCATCAACAGAGTACCACTGGAACTACACTATAGGCCTTTATATGTCTGTGAAATAGCTACACCGGTCACTTGCATACAGACACTGCTGCCTGCCATTCATCACCACCAACGGCTGCTGTACCTCATCTCTGGACCCAGTCATGGCTCGTACTGAGATCATCAGGGCCCGTCCCTTCACCACAGATGAGCTGGAGGTCCTCATGGACGAGGTCCTTGGCCAGTACAGGCGGCTATATGGTGCTTCAGAGGTACTAGTGAGTGAATGTGTAAATTCTTTGAGTGCTCAGAATGCTCACACTATGTAACTGTACACTAGTATGTGCCTCTGAGTGGGAGCCAATGTTAATGTATTCAGATTTTGCTATCTGCACGGGCCATACATGACGTACAAGGTGTTGCACTTAAGTATGTGGGGAGGATGTCACCATAGACACTAGTGCAGCTCCATTAAAGACAAACCTTAAGATGTTGTTCTCAGAATGGGTGATGTAAATGTGTGAGAGACTTTCTAGCACAATGACTTCATGTCAATGGGGAGTATAGCCTTATTCTCCCTGATCACTGACTGCGTGCAATGATGATATGGACATAACATGGTTTAGCAGTAGTACAGTTACACTACTGACTTGAGGAAATCTCACTCTGTGCACATATTTCCTGTGACATGTCATGTAATAGTTCATTGAGTGTGCATATGATCATAAGTGAGATGCTACCTGTTGATTGGCCAGAGGGTACTGATTAATGGGTGTGCTGCTTTGTGTGAGACCCCATGGAGATGTGCCCAGTCTGCACAAGTGTATATGTCTAGATTCGTGGCAACTCACCTCTCACACATCTGCTAAATGTACAGTGGACATGTCATCCTTCTTTTGGTGCCATTATGTGTAGAGTCTCACATGTGTATGCACAGTGTCATCATTCTCAGTGTGCATGCATGTGATTCTTGTTTAGTCAGTGAAAAGCCCTCAGGCCTATCAAGAAAATGCACAATGTATCAAGGCCCTATCACTAAAATGACTTAGAAAGACATATGTGTAGTCCACTCTCCTATATATGAAGCAGCAGCAATTAGAGGTCTGAGGAGTACATATGACAGGCCTGCACCTTATTGACAAGAGTGGGAGAATGTACGATCAGGTACCTAATTGTGACCTCCATGACACATGTAGCTCTGCAATGGTCCAGGACATTAAGGGGTGTGTAGTGTAAGACACAGTAAGTCTGACCACTGCACGTCATTTTCAGTGTATTGTCTGTCATGCTCACTCACATAGTGCATCACAGATGAGGCCCTGTTTCACCTTGAGTTCTGTGCTGGATCTCTGGATGTGTATGAGATGAGCAGGTAGTCGGTCCATCATCATAGATGTTTACATTGGAATCAGAAAGCTTGCTCCGAGTGTACTATGTGACATGGTCTATGGCCTCTGCTGTCCATTGATGTATGTGAGTGGTATGTGTATACATGCTCCTGAACTGGCCCACAATGGTCCACAACACAGTGTTAAAAAATTCCTCATCATGTCTCCCATGCCTACAGCTCTAGGCCCTTCAGTGTAAGGCTATATGGAGGGCCATCGCCCGCAAGGTGCGGGCCCTGGGGGTCTCAAACTGACGGCATACTCACTGCCACAAGAGGTAGGGTAACATCTGCCGCCTCAGCAAAAACGTAGCGGAAATTACGCTGGGGCTGGTCCCTCGAAGTGGCAGGTTGGCACACCGGAGCATGATCCCACTATTGGCCCGCATCCTGGCAGTGGCACAGCCAAAGCTGAATGGACAACTCAAGGTGGGGGTGAGTATTGTGCAAAGTGTGACTTGGTGCATGAGTGACTGCATTAATCACAAAGCAAGGCTGGGCCTCTTGGATGTTTCTACTGTGATGCAATCGCTTCTAAGTAGCCTCAGTGGCGATTGCAGAGGTTCTGCATGTGTACAACGTTTGGATTCTCATGTGGGAAATACATAAATGGTGTCATGGCAATTCATCTTGACATGTTTTCATTTACCATCTGATACATGTTGTCTGAACCAAGACATTCCTACACAGGAGAAGACATTGTGTGAAGTGTGTAGGCCAGTACACTTGTCAGCCTTGTGTGTGCTGTGTGGCTCCCACAATAGTGTGCTCATGTGATGATGTGTAAGTGGCTAGAGACATGCTCAAATGTGGACTCAGGTGCAGTGAGTTATCAAAGGTTACACCAGTCCCATTGGTTGTGTTTTTCTAAATGATACAGATGACAGCATCACTGAGAAACATTTAGCCAAATATCAGCAGCATGGCATTATAGGAGGTAATTCTCTGCCACAGTTACAGCAAGTGCACACAGGCACTGATGGTGTAGATGGTGATGATTGCAGTGATGTATTGGCTGATCTACACTTGCTAATTGTGCACATGGCAACATGTCTGGGATGGCTAGACAGTGGAAGTTTTATGCAATGAAGTTATTTGTGGTTATTGTGAGATTGGTTTGGCACTAGGGCTTAACATGGTTGGATGTGATCAGTGGGTATGGCAAATTGTGATGTGAGTGAGTTGTTGGACTGTAACCTTTGATGGAAAAAACACACGTCACTCAGAATGGCAGTCTTCAGTATGTGTGCATTGTGGAGGGGTGTCCATATGCATCAGTGCATAGTGAAGTTGTGGCTACTGCTTCCAATCAGTGAGTGATTTCTTGGGACATTGATGTGTAATGGATGTCATCAGTCAGCACAACGTGGGGATGTCAGATGCCAGACCCTAGTATTGGCACACATTAGCTGTCCTTATGGAGGCCACTCATAGCTTCATCTACAGAAGGCACTCTCATGCCTTGGACCATTGACGGCTTGGCAGGCAATTGAAATGGTGTTGGTATGTGACATGTCACAACACGCAAAGACCTTACATCACATTGCCCAAATCATGCTATTGTGCATTGTCTTTGTGACAACGTTAGTACATGGGACTTAGTAGCACTTCATCCACACAAAATTTGTGTCCATGTGACATACGCAGCAGTGTGAGTCTCAGAGACATCAACTGGCAGTAAAAAGCAGTAAGCATCATGTTAGGCTGCATTGAGAGAATTGTGGTGTGCACTTCCATGTAATTGATACATCTATAAAGTGGTTACCATTGTTCAACAGTAGTTGTGCTTCAGTGCCAAACATAATGGATGTAATGTCACTTAACAATGGATAGATTTCACTTTGTATCTGTGGGGTTCAGTGAACTCATACTTAAAGTGTGAGAAACAAAACATTTGGATGTGTAGCTCGCTTACCTGCAGACATGTAGGTGTGACGATAGGATGTGATGTTGAGATGTAGGCACACGCACAGAAATGTGGCTATGTCAACGCAACATGGAGCATGACTATCCACTAAGCATGTTTCCATGCATCAGCTGATCATGCCAGAAATTGGGATTATGCAGACAGTACATGGAGAAGTTGGATGTGGGACTTTCAGTCCAAATATTTCTGTTTGTATTGCATATCGTGTTTGTGAGCAGGCAACTTTACTGAACCTATGTCTCTGCCTCTTGCAGCATCTACCGAGGGCAGGGAAGGAGAGGGGCCCGACACTGTAGGGGAAGCTACTGGCATAACTGGCCTCCTGGGATTACAGTGACACTGAGGGGACCAGCGCCTCCGAGGGGGACAGGAGTGCCCTGGAGGAGTTCGGTCCAGAAACACCTACTTCCACATCTTCACACTACAGTGGTGACTCCTCGGTGTTGGGGGGCACAGGAAGTTCAACATCTGCTTCTTCGTCCGCCACACCCCATCCTGTGTCCACCTTCCCTGATGCTCCCAAAAGTGGAATCCCAGCCCGCTGCCCCTGTCTCCCCTGCTGCCCTCAGTGTGGAGGCCATAGACATCTTGCGGCAGCTGTGTGTGGGTCAGACTGCACTCCTGTATGACCTCCAGGATCATGGCAACAAGTTATCACAGATTGTTGCGTTCATGGAGGGTATTCATTTGGATGTTGGTGGCCTGCACAGAACTATCCAGTCTTTGGCCTCCACAGTGACGGCAGCCATTGTGCAGCCCCAAGCTCCCAGTCCAGCTCCTGTCCCTTCCGCAACCACCCTCCCAGTGCCCCTACCTGACCAGAGCACACACACACCAGAGCACTCAGGCACCCAACAACAGCACTCCAAGCAACACAGACACCATACCCAATCCCACAGCACACATAAAGCACACATTTACCGCACCACGACAAGCCCATTATATTTATTCCAGGGTGGTCTGGGATCACATTGCCTAATCACTCTTTTGCTGCACATGGCCATGCTTGTGGACGTCTTTTGGTGTGGTTTGTGAATCATGTATTTAGCAATTGGGTTGAATACAGCATTTGATCAGACATCCTTGAGTGGACCTCAGACATTTTTAGATACACACTAGGGTGTAGCATTGGGTAGCAGGGAACTCATAGGAGCTTATTTTCACCTTTATCAGAGAATGTCCCAGGTGTAGAGCAGTGAAGGGGGAAGATGGGTAGGAGGGGTATGTGTGAAGTTTATTGTTGAGTTTGACAGTCAGGGAATGTCACCATGAGCCAGGAGTGTTGAGCTGGTGGCATACACATATCATATTATTTAATACAGATGAGGGGCTGGTCACTGTATGGCATATGACAGGTTTTCTCATTCTGGTTCAATGCATTACTTGCATTGCTGGATCACAGTGATACTGCACAGATGATTACTTTCATACAATTGAACTATCTGTGCCACATTCCCTATCGTATAGAACTTTAACTTGTAAAGCTGGGCCATGTTATGTACTCCTTTTAAGGTTTTTATGTTTATCGAATCCAAAACGGGGTTTCCATCTTTGTAACTTTTGCATAATGTTTTGAAACAACTTTTCTTTTTATTTTGTACAATAAGGGAACACAATTTTATACTGTATTTTTTAATTAATTTTGCAATAAAATGATCTATCTATCTATCTGTGCCACACATGTATAATTTGTTATCCTAAGTGTAGTGTCATATGTGGCACCTCTTGTATTCCATGTACTTATGGTACCAGTCATTTCTCCATGCATTTCCTGCACTGTGCCCTCCACTTTTGAATAGTTTACTTGTTATCATACAGTGCTGCTGACTTATAGTTTGTGTATGAGGCAGAGTTAGAGTGTGTGAGCTGTATCAAGGGCTTAACTTGCAGACTGACCAGTTCCAAGGTTGGTAATCTGCACAGTGACTCTTCATTTCTTCAATTACTCATATTTATTCACATGAGTGGAAGGCAGGTGTGAGGAAGAGGAGGGTTGTCATGAGGTTCAGGCCAGAGTTTACTGCTATCAAGATGGACTCTTCCTGACACTTTGGCATTCATTCAATACTTTATAGTTGGTGCTACCTTTGTTGAGGTGGAGGTATGGTGTGGAGGTGTTCTGTGAAGTGGCAGTGTAGTCAGTGTTGCTGATGTACAGGACATACTCACATGGGGTCATTTAGTGCAGCAGTACACAAGTGAATCAAATGCACACTGGTGCTTACTTTGAGTTTGCTGTTTGAGTCAGAAGATTTGTAGTGTTGCATGGTATGGGCTGTCATTATGTGGTATGGTCTGCCATTGTATGTGATGAGCCTACCAATGTCTGATTGGGGTGTGTGCTGAACTCTGATTATGTGGCAGAGGTGGCTATCTTCATATGTCAGCTACCTTGGCTCTCTGACTCATCCAACACCTTGTTGGACTACTGTGAATTCCCCATACACACCCTGTTTGTTCTGACCTCCTTTTTTAGGTCGAGCCTAGAGCAGCGCATGCGCTGCTTGCTCGACTTTTAGTAAGAAGGTTTTCAAAGTGCTACCAGAGGCTTTTTGCTGGCCTCAAGCTTGCATGCATGTGCGCGTGAACGCACGCAGCCGCCATCTGTCTTTTCTCCGTGGCAGGTATGAAGATGTTAGGCGGCAATACTAGGGGCACTCCATTCCCTCCTTCTTTCCACTTGCCCCTCCAAAGTCCCCATCTTCTCACTTCTCCGCTAGGAGCAGTGTGGCAGTCCCCCCTCTCCCTGCTCCGTTCCTTTCTCCCGGAGGATCTTTCTGCCTTCTCCTCACTGTGCTCTTGCTGCTAAGGATGGACTACAGCTCCGTCCTCCCTGCACTTCTCCATTCTTGTCACTCGGTGTCGCTGCTCTTCTTTCAACAGTGCCTCCTGTTCTCACAGACGCCCTCCTACTTTCCATCCTACACTCACCATTAGGAAACTGCCTTCCTATCGGCGTGTCTCTTTCTCTTCGCTGTTGGCCCCTTTCCTCGTACCCATCTGGCATTCCTCCCCTCGCCCCCTTGTCCTTTCCACTGTTTCCTCACATGTTGCTGCCATGAGTCAACGCCCTCCTTCCCTTCACCTTTTAACTAGCCACCGGTAGTTGTGATGGGAACAGCGTTACAGCGCTTCCCTTGTCGGCAAAGCCAATCGTTTACCTTTAATGTGTTATTGCACCCACACATTATTTATTTCTGCATGTTTGTCTATGTATGCGTCAGGACATGAAATGTCATCCTACATTTTTCAGTTAGAGGACGAACGAAAGGTACGGACCGTGCAAATCAGCTCATGCGAACATAAAGTATTCAAAACAAGCACAAGCAGCCTGAAATGATGAGCAGCATCCCTATTTATGCAGTATTTACACGCGGTGCAAATCAACTCATACGCACATAACATGGAAAGCGCCCAGGACAATGAGCTTGAAATGATGGAGCAGGGACGCTCGGAATCTATCTCAGCGAGTTAAGAGCTCACTACTGAAACCAGTGTGCAACTTGCAAGTCTTGGGTTCATATCCACCCTACTCTTGCTATGCCTTTCCTCTCCCTCGGGTCCATAAAAAAGTAGCATTAAGTTGGGTAACAATGACAGCTACTACTAGTAGTGTTATGAGCATTATTGTTAATGATTAGGTGTGCAAACTGAACATGGGATATATTCCACATGAGTCAGTCTTCCTAATCTTGATTCAAGTATTAATTGATTCATGAGAGATGTGCTATTTTTAATTGATTTCAGAAGGATTGTTGCTATTTTTCTGCCACTGTCGTGGAAATCCAGAGAAATTGCAATTTTAAGGCTTTTCGTGCACATTATCTTTCAAATCGGTGTAAGGAAAATTGTCAGCGAGCCTCTGACTACATTGAAAATCTGCAGTCTGCAGAGCCATGCAGCTCATATCTTGCTCAATAAATAAATGTGCCTCTCCCAGCATTGTCTTACACCTTCTCACCTTCAAGGGTCCTACAGACGGAAATGGAGCCTAACACCCAGGCACCATTGTTATGTTAACATTTCTTCCTTTAAAACAAAGTTTTAAACTCGTACCCTCATGGTGACTTGGATCTGGAACACATGTTTCTCACCTTGAATGCTTAAATTGAATAATCTGATACGTCTCACTTCACTAACAAGCATTGGCATAGCCAATAGGTCTCGCCTTTGGGACCTTATAAGTGTTTAGCCATGCACCACTTGATGTTGTTGCACCAAGGATAATGTGCTGGATAACTAAACACTTATAAGGTCCCAAGGCAAGACCTATTGGCTATGCCAATGCATGTTTCACCTTGTATGTGGTCTGACCCTTATTTGACTGCAATGATGACTATTGTCCTTTTGAAGAGACTCTGGCCTCATCCGTCACTCCTGTTGCTATACATTTGATAATGATCCTACTGAGATGTCACTATAGACAGTGAATAACACTATATATCCTCGGGTCTATAATAATGATGTGTGGTTATTGTAACAGATTTCGTTTAGATATCAACTCTCCATAGGGGAGAGATCCCTTTAAGGACGAATATCCTCACTCACCATAGGTGACATGCTTCATCATTTGGGTATCTCCTCTCATTGGAAATCCTAGTTCCACAGAGGGCTACAACTCCCTCACTGTGAGGGAGGAACTCAGGGATGTTTTTATGTAGAAGCTGCTACACTCTCTGGGATCCTAAAGTCCCGTGGTGATTGAGGTTAAGTGCAAAAAACGCAGCGCAAAACAGGAAAAAAGTTATTTAAAACTAACTAGTGAGAGCAAAATAATCAAACTTTATTCACTTGGGCTATGTTTGCGCACGATAAGACCCCTTTTATTATTATTTATTATTATTATTACTTGCTCTCTCTGGTAGAGATAAAAAGCAGTGCAAACAGCAGTGTGGAAAATAGACTGCTAGATTTTGACACACGGTCAACATGTTTCAGCCCCTATGATCTAATAGTATCTGGGCTTTCGTCAGGACCATAAAAACCTACAAAGCTGCTGCTCAATGTGAAATTTCAAGGATACTAGACCACTGTTCCAGTGTATTCTTCCATAATACTGGATATACCTATAAGGATATAAGCAAAAATACGCATATATCAGGTCAAAAACGAACTCTGTAAAACAAAAACACACATCAACTTCTTGTTTAAAGGATTGTCATCATATCCTGCACATCACTATTAGTGACAGGGCGGCAACACTCACCCAATTTTGTGGATATATACCCTTACCTCAACCTGGCGGCAGCTCAGGGAAGGGGGCCCGCTCTAAAAAGTAAAAGTATATAACTCTGTGTCATGTACCTCGATTATCATACTAACACAGATTTACTCATTTAAAAACATAGATAGGCATCCACAGCTCAGGAATTGGAACACAAAACTACTTCAGTGAGAGAAACTAACCAAACCTAATGGGCTAGTCTCAAGTTTGTCAATGGCTGTACTATCTACGCTGTAGTTAACCTGTGTGTAGTTAAAAGGTTTGAGGGAGCAAAAGGTTTGTGTAAATATTCCTAGTAGCTGTTTAAGAATCTCTGAAGTAGGCAGGTGTGGATATACATAAACAATATTAAAAACCAAATTTGTTTCAAACAGTGTTTTACAGTACTCAGAAACACCGATGTTTTTTATGAAGTCCGAGGTTGAAACACAAATGGCAAAATACTCAGTGTAGAGTTGTAAGCCATAAAACAAATTGGTGCGTTGAGGTCATCGTAAATCGTTTCTACAATTTACAACATCTAGGAGAGGAGTATCACGGAGTCAATAGTCAGTAGAGAAAAAGACCCCGCGTGGAACAATCCAAGAAAAATCTGCATAGCTCGTAATCTACTCACCTATCCGTCGGTACCCCATCGCGGAACGAAAGCTGCGACCGGAGGTACCGAACGGAAGGCGCGATTTGTTTTTATAGTGAATAAATTAAATGTTAACAACCTGCAGCTGGTAAAAGACCCTTGGGTAGCTGGTGATAGTGCCCGGTTAATGCAATTCATTTTGGTGCGCATGTGTTACTTGAAGACACTGATTTAGAAGCGCATGCGTGGATCTAATGCAGTTGGCGTTAATTGTTGCAATCTATTTCAGCGCGCATGTATATTCCACAAACATTAATTTAAAGTGCATGCGTGGATCTACAGCAATTAATATTTCATTGTCCGCAATATGTAGAAAACGGACCATTATACAAATAACGCCATAGATCGAACCATACCCTGATGGCAAAATATAGTCATGCTATGATGCCTAAAAATGACCAATTTGAATATATCATTCTCACATATTGTACTGCATTCAGTAATTTAAATCTCCCTTATGACTTAAATTTTGGCAATATATGAAAAGATGTTTCTCAACAGTGGTGTTCCTTATAATAAACTCTGGTGTATAAAATCGTTTGCTATGAGCACCCATATGTGCAGTTGTGACCTGAAGTTCTTATCTGGGTTCCTCAGCAGTATTGTATAGCGCAAAAGTAAGGAAAAACAGTTTTTTCAATTTGTATTCTTTAACAGGGTAAACGGAGACTAGTACATAGCTACTCTCTATATGCATTGAGACTAAAAATGACAATAAGCTACTCCTAGGTGGGGGCATGTAAAGAGACAGCATGTGTCATACTTTCCCTGAATATATTAGAATACAACAAAAGCCAGGGAATATCGTAATTAAGTCCAATGGTGTCAGTATGAAGCCTAAAGACCCAACGTTGTTCACGATTTAACAAAAATTTAGAGAAATCTGTAATGTAAAGACTCACATGTGTCAATACCTTTAGTGGGTACTCAAATGATATAAAAAAGAGCATCCTCAAACATTGGAGAATTATTAATATTGGAGATTCACCATTACCACCTCCACTATTTGCATTTAAGAGAAGTTCTAACATTAAAGACTTGATTGTCCATACACGACCGATCACGAAAAGGGCAGGACATCAAGTATCGCATTGGGGCCTACCACCGGTTAAAGGGCACTTTCCGTGTGGTTCATGCGCTGTATGTGCACAAACCAAACATATCACATAAATAAACATTGGGACCAACCGACCATGGGTTTTGTTTAAACATACCAACTGTAACAGTGATAAACTAGTTTATATGATTACCTGCCCATACAACTTGCGGTATGTGGGTATGACCACGCGCAAAGTGAAAACCAGAATTCTTGAACATAAAAGTACAATCCGCTGCAAGAAAAGATCAACTAAAATGACTAATCTTTTTATAGATATGAACCATTCTGAAAATGACATATGCTGGACAGTTCTTGAGCAACCATGGATTCCAACACACATTAGATTTAGATTTCTCAAAATTTTTGATAAATCGTGAACAACGTTGGGTATTTAGGCTTCATACTGACACCATTGGACTTAATGACGATATTCCCTGGCTTTTGTTGTAATCTAATATATTCAGGGAAAGTATGACACATGCCGTCTCTTTACATGCCCCCACCTAGGAGTGGTTTATTTTCATTTTTAGTCTCAATGCACTTGCTGGCACATGCATCAAGGAAAATTTGTCCTCGCTAAAATAGCGAATCGCTAAAATAGGCCGTTAGCGAGTGCCAAACAACAGATTCCAATGCATCAACCCCAATAGCGAAAAACCTAAAGAATCGCTAAAATAAACCCCGGTAAATTACAGAATCGCAAAATAAAGAATCGGAAATAGCGAAAACACCAATAGCGCTTGCCAATAGCGATTAGCAAATAAAGAATCGCAAAAGAATGCATCAAAAATCGCTAATACCGAAAACCGTCAAATTAGCTATTTAGCATGAGCAGAATAAGGGGAATCTCAACCAGGAGGTAAAGTTGCAGAAACACCCAAAAAAAATAAAAAAATTCTAAAGTGTACCACAGGTGCAATGAATCAGAAAGCCTTCAAAAATTGGCCTGGAGACCCCGTATTCTTTTCCAAAATGGCAGCCCTCTACGTGCTCGCAAGGAGGATGAGAATAAATGCAGCAGCACAGCGCAGGAGGAGGATCCAGGAGAGGGTATTCAGAGTGCGCATTACATTGCTGGGCCAAAATGAGGATGAAGTATATGACAAGTACCGTCTGAATCGTGCCATGATAATGCACCTAATTGCTGACCTGGAACCACTACTGCAGAACCAGACCCGTAGGACCAATGCCATTCCTGCGCACGTCCAGGTCCTATGCAGCCTGCACCAATTGGCGTCTGGAAGTTTCCAGGGGGTCGTAGCGGTAGCCGGAGGCGTTTCACAAAGCGCCCTTTCACGCTTCTTCCGTAAATTCATTGATGCCATGCGGACAATGATACATTCCCACATCACCTTCCCCACAACCCCACAGCAGATGGACCAGACCAAACAGGACTTCTACCAGGTGGCCCAATTCCCCCATGTCATGACTGCACGCATGTCCCCATCTGTCCCCCCTCAGCCAATGAGTACATCTTCCGTAACAGGAAGTCCTATCACTCAATCAACGTGCAGGTCATGTGCAATGCCAAGCACATAATTACGGACATAGTGGCACAATTTCCAGGGAGCACACACGACTCATATATATTCAGACACAGTGGCATTCACAGGCGTCTGCTCAATGGTGATATCGGAGAGGGACTCCTGCTTGGTACATACTCATACCTATTCATTACATCAGTATCACATATGTATGTGCATTACTGCCGCTAAGCCTTTGCTTCCCCCCTGTAGGTGACAGCGCATATGCCTTGCGGGAATATATCCTCACCCCCTACCTCATCCCAGCAACACCACAGGAGAAACGCTACAACTCGGCACATATTAGCACCAGAAATGTGGTTGAGAGAACATTCAGGATCCTGAAGAGTCGCTTCAGGATCTTACATAAGACTGGTGGTGCTTTGCAATATAACCCCAAGACCTGCTGCAGGATTGTAGCAGTATGTGCCATGCTGCACAACATTGCAACCAGAAGGGGGATACCCATAGAGATGGACAGAAATGACAATGATCGGGATGACCAACCACCCGCACAACACCGACAGTCACACGTGCCAAACAGAGCTGAAGGTCAAAGGAGGCGGACATACATCACACAACATCACTTCCGAGCCAGGTAAGAATGAGCCATGACAATATATTGTGGAGTACTAATGTTTACTTCACATGAGCACTTGTCAAAGTCAATTTACATGAGTAGAATAAATGACAGTGATTCTACACATTGTGGAAAAAAACATGTCCGTTGGCATCACGGGAGTACAAACGCAATATGCAAGTGGCCCATGGTTACACCACCATGGACAAAGATGCGGGACTGAATGTCTAGTGCCGCTTCCCACGTACCCCCAGCCTCCTGTCGCATGTATCCTCTACCTCACCACGCTGTGTGTCTGTGGCTGTAGAGCTGCGCGAACTGCGCCTCCTGTTACAGGTCTCCGGCACAGACACGCTGCTCACACTTGATGGGGCCTCACTGCCCTCCTCCCCTCCCAAGTTGCTGGCACTAAATGTGCCAGACTGTAAGTGTTCAACTGCAGTGGTCACCTGGCCTAAGGCCTTCGCTACATCCCCACAGTAATGCCCTAGGTCCACCTGCAGTGACACAGAGCAGCGGGACAAAACTGCAGTGCTGTTGCAGAGTTTGGTGATGGCCCTGGTAGATGCAGTACTACGGAGCAAGTTCTGCCGATGCCTCCTGCGCTCGCTGTGTTGTCCTGCTAGGATGGCACGGGTGAGCTCCTGTAGGCTCTTGTTGATGTCACGATTCCCCTCAGCTACAACTGTGGTCATGTGACGCACATCGTCTGTCAAAGTGCACATGTGTTTTGCCAGTTTGGAGATGTTGAGGTTCATTGTTCTCATATGTCTCCCCTGCAGGCGCTGAACACGCAGCATCTGGGCCTCTACACCACCATAGATGTTTGTTGGCTGTTCGGAGAGCTCAGCAATACTGCACATGCACCTGCGCCGCTGTGTGACTCGGCCACGTGCTGGTGTTGGAGCTGGCAGAGTGACACTTATGGGTGCTGGTCTCGGCTCTGTATCCATGACCTGCAGGGAGGTGACATGTGCCCTGCATCTTGGTGGTGTTTTCGGTGGTGGTGGTGTTGTCGGTGGTGGTGGTGGTGTCGGTGGTGGTGGTGTGGATTGATGTTCCTGCGGAGTTTCTCCATCGGTCTCTGCCGGGCTCTCGGAGATGATGAGGCGCTCGCTGTCATCAGAGTCCACCGGAGATGATGCATCTGTGTGTGAAACAGTGCATTATTAGTTTATTTTGTAACTATATCTGTTTATCATTCCGCATACTCCTCCATGGCTGTGTTGGCAGGTACTCTGGATGGCACCCCTCTTGTGCCAGCTGATTCCTTCACCCTTTCGGCAATGCGCTCCTTTGCCCTTTTCCTGAGGTCATACCACCTCTTCTTAAGGTCGTCTGTGCTGCGGTGCTTGACTCCAACAGCATTCACCCTCTCCCTAATGCGAAGCCATATCTTGCGCTTTTCGGCTTCGGGCACCTTGAGTGACAGCTTCTCAAGCAGCTTATCATGCTTGCTGCTCACCCCCTCGATCAAATGCTCCCGTTCCCTGTCAGAGAACTTTCTCTTCCTCTTCCTGGGCGTGTCTGATGGATTGGATGCATTCTTGTCCATCCTGGATAACTGTAGTCTGGATGGGTTCTGAGGGTGAAGTCTCTTGGCTCAGCTTGTATGCTCTGCCTCCTCCTGTGAGCTCCTCAGGGCAGTGAATGAGGCATTGCCTGGATGACTTCCTGGTTGTGATCATCAGCCTGCTTCAGATGCGACCCGTTTTTTGCGAATTCGCTATCTCCGAATTCGCTAATATCGAATTCGGTATTACCGATTGCGGTATTTGCTAATCTTTATTTTAAGGAATCGCTATTGTGTTTTCCGTTAGTTTTAGCGATTTTTAAGGAATCGCTAGATTTTACCGAATCTGTAAATGCATCCCGAAAAACGAATCCTTATTTGCGATTCCTTATTTATCGCTAATAAGGACTCGCTTTTCAGAATTTTGATGCATGTGCACCATAGAGAGTAGCTATGTACTAGTCTCCGTTTACCCTGTTAAAGAATACAAATTGAAAAAACAGTTTTTCCTCACTTTTGCACTATACAATACTGCTGAGGAACCCTGATAAGAACTTCAGGTCACAACTGAACATATGGGTGCTCATAGCAAACGATTTTATACACCAGCGTTTATTATAAGGAACACCACTCTGTTTTCATTTATTGCCAAAATATAAGTCATAAGGGAGATTTAAATTACTGAATGCAGTACAATATGTGAGAATGATATATTCAAATTGGACATTCTTAGGCATCATAGCATGACTATATTTTGCCATCAGTGTATGGTTCAATCTATGGCGTTATTTGTATAATGGTCCATTTTCTACATATTGCGGACAATGCAATATTAATTGCGGTAGATCCACGCATGCGCTTTAAATTCATGTTTTTGGAATAAACATGCGCGCTGAAATATATCGCAACACGTCACGCCAACTGCGTTAGATCCACGCATGCGTTTCTAAATCAGTGTCTTCAAGTAACACATGCGCACCAAAATGAATTGCATTAACCGGGCACTATCACCAGCTACCTAAGGGTCCTTTACCAGCTGCAGATTGTTAACATTTAATTTATTCACTATAAAAACAATCGCGCCTTCCTCTCGGTACCTCCGGTCGCAGCTTCAGTTCCGCGACGGGGTACCGACGGATAGGTGAGTAGATTACGAGCCATGCACATTTTTCTCGTATTGTTCCATGCGGGGTCTTTTTCTCTATGGACTATTGACTCCGTGATACTCCTCTCCTAGATGGTGTACATTGTAGAAACGATTTACAATTACCTCAATGCACCAATTTGTTTTATGGCTTACCACTCTACACTGAGTATTTTGCCATTTGTGTTTCAACCTTGGACTTCATAAAAAATATCGGTGTTTCCGAGTACTGTAAAACACTGTTTGAAACAAATTTGGTTTTAATATTGTTTAAGTATATCCACACCTGCCTACTTCAAAGATTCTTAAACAGCAACTAGGAATATTTACACAAACTTTTTGCTTCCTCAAACCTTTAATCAACACACAGGTTAACTACGGCGTAGATAGTACAGCCATTGACAAATTTGAGACTGGCCCATTAGGTTTGGTTAGTTTCTCTCACTGAAGTCGTTTTTTGTTCCAATTCTTGAGCTGTGGATGCCTTTCTATGTTTTTAAATGAGTAAATATGTGTTAGTATGATAATCAAGGTACATGACACAGAGTTATATAATTTTTCTTTTTAGAGCGGGCCCCCTTCCTTAAGCTGCCGCCAGGTTGAGGTGAGGGTATATATCCACAAAATTGGGTGAGTGTTGCCGCCCTGTCACTAATAGTGATGTACAGGATATGATGACAATCCTTTAAACAAGAAGTTGCGTATTTTTGCTGATATCCTTATAGGTATATCAAGTATTACGGAAGAATATACTGGAACAGTGGTCTAGTATCCTTGAAATTTCTGTTTGTGCACATTTGCTTTTTTCACTTTGAGCAGCAGCTTTGTAGCTTTTTATGGTCCTGACGAAAGCCCGGATACTGAATTAGATCATAGGGGCTGAAACATGTTGACGTGTGTCAAAATCCAACAGTCTATTTTCCACACTGCTGTTAGCCCTGCTTTTTGTCTCTACCAGCGAGATCAAGTGAATAAAGTTTGATTATTTTGCTCTCACTAGTTAGTTTTAAATCACTGTTTTCCTGTTTTGCGCTGCGTTTTTTGCACTTAACCTCAATCACCACGGGACTTTAGGATCCCAGAGAGTGTAGCAGCTTCTACATAAAAGCATCGCTGAGCTCCTCCCTCACAGTGAGGGAGTAGTAGCCCTCAGTGGAACATAGGATTTCCATTGAGAGGAGATACCCAAATGATGAAGCATGTCACCTATGGTGAGTGAGGGTATTCGTCCTTAAAGGGATCGCTCCCCTATGGAGAGTTGATATCTAAACGAAATCTGTTACAATAACCACACATCATTATTTTAGACCCGAGGATTTATAGTATTATATATTGTCTATAAGTAGAGGACTCTCTCCTTGCAGGTCTTTAAAGTCTCGTCCCTTGGATCCTCCACTCTCTGTTTTTTGTTGTTACTATAGACAGTGTGCCTGCACATGACTACTTGCATCTGATATGTTGTGCTGACTGGAGGATCTTTTAGAATCTTTGTGGGGTGGAGGTTGTTGTGAGGATCTTGGTAGCCTGGGACAATGTGCTGGACTCCTACAACATTGTGGGCAAGTTTTTCCACTGCTTCACCGCTGCTGTGATGTGACCGCCATGACCGGGGTAGATGCCATAATTTCTATGGAGATGGGTGCCCCTGATGCTGAGGTGACAATGTACCTACGTGCAAGACATGGGTACTTTGACCATGGTATATGTTCCTGTGTCCCCCAGGGTGCCTGATGTAGATAGGACACATATTTCAACGCAACTGTTGTGTGCTGTTGTTGTACAGGGGTTGCATGTGGGGAGATGTTTTGAACTTACCTCTGCAGTTGACTACGACGGCTTCTTATCTGCTGGTAGTGGATCAGGTACAGCAGCAGCAGGGCTTGTAGAGCAGGATCCATGAAAGGCAGGAACGTGTAGAGGTGTCTCAGACTGGAGTTTCTCTCTCCGCAGTTGTGCTTCTGCCATCTCAGATGAGCTTGTTTTACCGCCGTGTACTGAATGGCTGTTTGCCGCATCGTGATCTGGTTGGTGGTCGGAATGGTGGTCGAAATGTCATTCCGCACAGCGGGTTTTCTCTATTGGCTCCCTCCGGCACTGTTGCGGAACACAATTTCTGGCGGATCCGGAAACACTGTGACGGCCAGAAAAATAGCTACCTTTACCCATTGTAATAAGGCAGTCGTGATCACCGCTTCCGGAGTAACCACATGGACATTTTCCACCAGCACCGCAGAGGTGCCTACGACCGCCATCGTAATCAGCCCCTATATATTTAACCCCTCCGAAGTCCTATACTTTCTCTACTGTTGCATAAACTAGAGTGGGAATAGAATATCTATTATTCCCAGGCTACAATACATTTCCTAATATTGGTTAAATATATATTTTTATCAGTATTTGTTTATAAATGTAATTTTACAGTATTTATTTATATTAGTATTTGTTTGCACATTTTTATAATATTTTTGGCAAATGTTTTTTAATTTTTGTAACAATAAAAAGCACTTTTGAACACACAATGGAATAGGGACCAAAATGGGCATTACAAAAGACTATCAATCCTAAAATAATTTGCACTGGTTTTATACTCACTTGAGGACTATGATGTTTTCGTCTTTATTTTACATGTCACTCGAAAAAACAAACTGACAAACGCGTTTCAGCCACCTGGCCTTCATCAATGGACATTGACGAAGGCCAGGTGGCTGAAATGCGTTTGTCAGTTTGTTTTTTCGAGTGGCATGAAAGATAAATACAAACAATCATTAATGAGCCAGAGTGCGCAGCTTTGTCTTCGGACCTCTGGTGCAATTTGTTTCACGAGACCGCCTTTGTGAGCTGCGGCACCCGCTGTGTGGAGAGAAGCAATCTTTTGGTGGTATACGTGTTGGAAATATATATATATATATATATATATATATATATATATATATATATAAACGAAAATCCAATAACACGCGCTCTCAGGCCACAGACTCAGGAAATTCATTGCTGGTCTATCTCCGCCAGAGAACGTCCATCCCGGAAGGAGTTTGCTTTGGAGATATATATATATCTATTTATATGTGCTTTTTATAGTAGTATATTTAAAGAATAAACCCAAAAATAATGTAATGCAAACCTTACATTTTTTATAATTGTGTATATATCTCTCAACACAATACCCTTTCAGCCCCCCCTTTCCCCTACTTCCCTCCTCCCTCCCTCACCCCGCCTCCGCGGGGTAGGGAGTAGAGTAGAAGTCTTGATAAGTAGAGTAGAAGTCTTGATAAGAGTGTGACTACAGACTTCACTCTCCGCAGGATGAACCATGAAGCATTAGCTGAACTTTACATATAATTCAAGAATACGAACAAAAGAAAGGTGGTATAAGTATATGCACCTTCCTACTAGCATGCAGGATTAATGTTCGTCCATTGTATGACAAAAGGAGTAGAACCAGGTGTTGCAATGATTTGTATAAAATAGATAATTCCCTAGGTCCTGAAGAATAGCCAATAGGAGTATGGCTAGAAACATGTCGGCCATTAGGAAATAGGACCATTATCTCATATCTCCCCTGTATTTTTAACCATACCGACTAGGGGTCAGAATAAAAAAGACTGACCCACTAGCCAGGGATTTTTAAAGATCTATTCTCCCCCCTTTCCCACTCCTCCCTCATAGACCATCTTGTCTCTCACAGTCATTAGAAGTGCTCCCGCGGAACCCGTAGGTCGCAGCATGCCCCATTACGTAGAGGAATGGGAAGGGCCCTATGATGAAGCAAGACAATAAGGGGTAACCCTGGTGGGTGAGTTTTACAAAAAACCTTGTGTTCTCTCCCAGGCGCAAGCTACATTTTCCTTATTCTGTTGGGTGGCTTTTTTCTGTGTTGTATATGTGTTTCTGTGCAATAGGTTTTCAAAAATGTATTACATTTATTATTTTTATCAGATTAAATTTATACATATTTTTCTAGCACTTTGGTACTCATATTTGCTATCCTTATGGTTAGAGGTTTTATTTAAAGAGTTTGTGAGATTGAATGAATATGGAATTGAGGTGATGATATTTTTAACATATCGGTTAACCTGCCATGGACAGGCAGGCAGAAAGGGAATTTGGGGGCCCGTAGCAGTCTCCCCTTCCCCCCTGGCCCAAGGCTTGGGCACTGGGGGGCACCTATGGTGCCCTCCTACATATACCTGCACCATGTGGCAGGCACCGCATGGTTACTGCCACATAGTGCAGGGATATACCAGGTGTCCCTATTTTGCATTGCAGCGGGGGCTGCAGCCAGCAGTACCCGCCGCAATGTAAAACATAGGCATTGCGACTCTCGTGGTAGTGGTCGCATTGTAATGCCTCTTATGAGACCGCTGACAGCATGTTGGGCGGTCCCGATTCTGATACGGTGGCGGGTAGATGCAAGTCCGCCCGCCATCGTAATCAGCTCCTTAATTTGTAAATATCTTGGGTGAAAAAAATAACTGTACATTATGAAGCTGTAGTGTTTTCCGGTTCTTTTTGTCTTATCATGTGTGTCAAATACTTTTAGATATTTCATGCAGGACTGTTGAACAGTTTTCTTTCAATTGCATGGGAAAGAAGGTCTCTGTGAACAAATATTCCACTGGGTGAACATTGTGCAAACCTCTTTGTATCTACTATCCCTCTCTGCCTCTTCCACAGTTCTTTCTATCCCCCCACACATATGCACCATCTCCTTAATTACCTGCATCCTTGCTGTTCTTGTGTAAGTTAAGAGAAGACCAATGCTGACAAGGACTCTACGAATTGTTTACCATGTGAGTGCCATGTCATTAGGAATGTTGATGGTAGTGTGTACTCGGTTTCGATTGGAGTGGGAGATAGACTCGGATGTGGATGGAACAGGAACTTTAGTGTTATTACGACACTACTTTAATAAACATTGTTTACCAGAACTTGGCTTGCTAATTCATACATCTCCATATTGGAAACTGTTCAGGAGCATAAGATATAACCCTGTGCGTAGGTCGCGTAGTCGCGCTACACGAAGCTACTCGAAGATGTCATTGCACTATGCGAGCTACTCGTAGCTACACAAGCGTGCGTAGTTGCTTAGGGTGCCTGTTCGCGATGCGTTTTTCTTGTTCGGGAGCGCGTTGTGTGTGTTCGGGTGCTGTTTGCATTCTTGGGGGATATTATCTCCCGAACTTACCCATGTGGTCGCCTATGGGCGCGGCCATCTTATTTTTCAATTGTGCAGTCCACTCGCAAAGCCTTATTTCCTGTTCCGGGTCGCGTATAGCGTGTTTCCGATGCGCATGTCAATGTTCGGGAGCGCGTTTTACTTGTTCGCGACGATTATTGCGTGTTCGCGGGGAAATATCGCACAAACTTACCCACGCAGTCGCGATGGGAGTGGCCATCTTCTTTTTCACTCTATGCTATAGTTCTGGGCCTACTTTTCTATCTTCTCTTAATCTTTGCAATCCTTAGTTTTTTACACGGTTTTTCTGACTTTTTTTTATTTATCATCTATCTCTCTCTGTCCCTAAGTTTATATTTTGCATTTTATTTCTACTTTTACTGTTTTTTTTTACTTTTCTACTGTTTTATATTACTTCTTTCCTTAAGCTACTACTTCTTCCCCCAACTTGATTTTTTCCTTCTAACTTTTTTTTCCGCCTCCCACACACCCCAGAACCATGGCCAAGGGTAGCACTAACGGCTCAAAGGGCAAGGCGCCTGCACCCAAGAGCCGCCTGCCTTGCGGCAGAATGCGCCCTGCAGGGGTGCAGGCCCGGCAGCTTTTTGGCAAGGCGGAGGTGGCCGCCCTTGTTTTTTTTTATCCAGCGCCACCTCCCCTTGACCTTGGCAGCAGGCGGCAGGACCTGCTCTGGGTACCCTACCCAGGAGCATAACCGTCGGTGGGCGAAGGTGCGCGGGCAGTGTTTCGCTGCTCAGGGGTCCGGCGCACCCATAACCAGCTGGCCCACTGGTGGTCAGACATCCTGGACCGGGAGCAGGACCTGTTGGACCTGCTAGGTGTCGAGGTTGTGGGGCTTGGTGAGTAGCTAATATATAGTAGTATAAGTATTGTGTATAATTTTTTGACGAATAACAAGATTACTACTGCTTACATTGCAGGTACATTACGTTTCAAAATCTTCTGTGATTGTAGGACACAGGTGCTCGGCGCTACTCTTACTTGTTTGCAACTTTGCGCTAGCTTGGGCTGATTAATGTAAGAATTTACTTTAGAGAACTGAAGTTAGGTAATGCTATTGCTAGAGAGACTCTAGTCCTTCCATTGTCCTCCTGCGAAATAGTGGTGGATGGATACTAGGTTTAGTTATTATTAGTTCATTATGTTTTTTACAGTCTGCGTGATGCCTCCTCTGTCACTGAGTGCTGCTTACCCCAGTCCTCCGTAGAACCTTTTGTAGTTTGTTTAGTGAGTGGTAGGCTTAGCAGTGTCAGTCAGTAGCAGAACAACATCAGGCGCAACCAACCCACAATTAGGTGTATGCACAAATTTATGCATGTGTCCTCCATCTCATCTATGCATTTTTGAAGGCTAAACAAAATGGAAATGCAGACTTAGTGAACAATTGGCCCGTCTGGAATAGGTCGTCTAGGTCAGGTGGTACTTAGGCTTTGTTAGTATTCTGGAATCAGAATGATTATGGAACACTGGAGAGTTCATGAATAAGTAGACGGTCCGTGAAATCGTGAATCCCGCAAGCAGCCCAGTAGTCGATCTGATTAGATAGGTCAATTTAATTGCAATTGTTGTTTCCTAAAATGTTTTTTGAGCGTTTTTTAAAAATGATTTATTTGTTTCACAGCACTCCTTAATGTTTGTCTCTTTCTTTATTATATCTTACATGATCATCAGCACCACTCAGGGGGAACAACCTTTACAACGCAACTTTTACAACGCACTACCTTTACAACGCATTTTTTACAACGCATAATCCATTACAACGCATGACATTACAACGCATGACACTACAACGCATTTTTAAAAACTACCTTTACAACGCATTCCATTACAACGCATACTACCATTACAACGCATACCATTACAACGCATAATATTACACTACACTATCCAACACTTACCCTACTGTTGCACCCCCTGGAGTTAGAATAGTAATTTTTACCCCTATACTATCCAACACTTACCCTACTGTTGCACCCCCTGGAGTTAGAATAGTAATTTTTACCCCTATTCTATCCAACACTTACCCTACTGTTGCACCCCCTGGAGTTAGAATAGTAATTTTTACCCCTATACTATCCAACACTTACCCTACTGTTGCACCCCCTGGAGTTAGAATAGTAATTTTTACCCCTATACTATCCAACACTTACCCTACTGTTGCACCCCCTGGAGTTAGAATAGTAATTTTTACCCCTATACTATCCAACACTTACCCTACTGTTGCACCCCCTGGAGTTAGAATAGTAATTTTTACCCCTATACTATCCAACACTTACCCTACTGTTGCACCCCCTGGAGTTAGAATAGTAATTTTTACCCCTATACTATCCAACACTTACCCTACTGATGCACCCCCTGGAGTTAGAATAGTAATTTTTACCCCTATACTATCCAACACTTACCCCACTGTTGCACCCCCTGGAGTTAGAATAGTAATTTTTACCCCTATACTATCCAACACTTACCCTACTGTTGCACCCCCTGGAGTTAGAATAGTAATTTTTACCCCTATACTATCCAACACTTACCCTACTGTTGCACCCCCTGGAGTTAGAAAAGTAACTTTTACCCCTATACTATCTAATACTTACCTTAAATGCAATTTAATATTATGCGTTGTAATGGTATGCGTTGTAAAGGTAGTATGCGTTGTAATGGAAATGCGTTGTAAAGGTAGTTTTAAAAAATGCGTTGTAGTGTCATGCGTTGTAATGTCATGCGTTGTAATGGATTATGCGTTGTAAAAAATGCGTTGTAAGTGCATGCGTTGTAAAAGTGTGCGTTGTAACGTCATACATCCCCACTCAGGGGCAAGAAGACGGGGTCCGAGTCGGCGGGACAACAACCAGAGGACCACTCTTCTACCGAGGCCCCTGTTGCTGGCCCCAGTAAGTTCTCCAGTGGTTAATATTAACAATTATATTTCCCTAACTTTTACTGCACCTTTTATTTTCCAAACTATTAATTATGGTTCCACTTCCTAATTCTATTTTTTACTAAAGCTTCTTTGACCTTGACTATCTGTTTCCAAATTCTGGTTATCCCTGCCTCTAAGTTCCTTCTAACTGCCTCTGCTATGACTCTCTGTACGACTACTACTATTAGTCTGTCTGTAGCTAAGCTTGCCCAGTGGGCCACTCTTTATTGAAGGTTTTCTTTGGAATAAAACTCAGATTGACCAATAGCTCTAGCCACTGGGTCCTGTCCTTTGGGTTGTCCTCTTCTAGTCTTCTTAATCTTGAGGCTTTGACAATTCCCACCAACAAAATGCCCAACCAGATATTTGACTAGTATTTTTGATAGGATAGTACATACTACTAATGTTGTGGGGATTCTGCACAGCCACATACAGAACTATGCACAAGAAAATAGGATGTTGGTGATGGGAGGTTGGACCTTACTCACAGCTCAGTCAGAACCCACAATCCCCTGACCGACTAGCTATAGTGTCTCATTAGGTCCCGAACCCCCACACGAAGACACCCAATGATGACACAACCCAGAACATAACACCCTTTTGCTCACTCATTTGTGTAAGTCCACCCTACCACACCAAATACTACAGAGTCTATGTGTAAGTTCAAAAGGTTTATTTTTAAATAACAAGCTCTGTACGTTGTTCTATGAAATTACCACAGCCAGCACCAACAGCAAAATGCATAAGATTAAAACAGTTAACATTTACAAGTGCATGATAGAAGACAAAAGATCTGTGTGAATTCTGGAAGACCCCTCACCGTAGAACGTATAAATACTGGTTACATCATCATAAGCTCTGCAAATCTCTGGTTTGTAGAAGGGAATCTTCCGCCTATTATGAGAAAAATGGTGCGCATTTGATAGTATAATGCAATTATGCAAGCATTTCGCAGTCATGCCAAAAAGTGTAACATATTATGGCTAAGCAATACGGACTAACCGAACTCCATAACAAAGTGGCTTGTTTTTCGACCTCTTCACTTGTATGCAATACTCATGTGGCCTCAAAGGCGTCTACTGCACAACAAGCTGCGAGGCAATATGGGCAAAAGAGTAGACATGATGAATCTAAAATGGTTACATGGCTCAGACTAACTTTTCAAAGAGTAGAGTAGGACTAGGTGACCCCAGGGACCATAACACTACTAGTGTCTGTCTACTGACTCTACTCTAGTACCTGATTTGGACTAGTGATGATATATGTTGCATTAAATTTTTTTTCAATCTTCCTAGTGAAAACTAATAAAATAGGGGGAGGTGTAATGTTTTTTCTAGGCGAACTACTAACCACAAGTGCCGGCGGGGCCAGCGGCGATGGCAATGCGGCCATTCTGGAGGGGGCAGGAGAACATTCGGCACCGGCAGGAGCTACAGGAGGGAGCCAGCAGCAGTGGCGGGCGGTGGCAAGTTATATTACTTATTGACATTACTACTAGCTGGAAGGGTGTTCACTTCACTCACTGTACTGTAAGACTTATTAAGTTGTAGTGAACATTATACAACGTTGAAGAAGACACCCTTTGCTTAGCATTAGCAATGCATTAGCAATAGCATTAGCAGCGTGAGTTGAGTAACCAATGACCTCTTCTATCTGACTCCAACTCAGCTGTGAAAGTTTTATGGAGAAGACTATAAGTGAGATCAGATGACCTTGATGGATGTGTTGAACAAAGAGGGAAAGAAGGGTGGAAGGAGGAAGGACGGGCGAGATGTAACATGACTGGCAGAGATGGATATGTTGGAAGCATGCATAGGTGGCTGACAGGAATCAGATCAGATGCATGGGTTGTTGAAGGATGGGTGGAAGGTGAAATAAGATGCTTGCCTGGGTGGGCGACACATTATGGGTGGACTGGATACTAGATAGTAAGAATCATCAGCGGTGTTTGGGTCAAACTCAAAGCCAAGGCAAGCAAGGAAGGAGCGGACCCATGGGTAGTTGTTGGTGAAACCAACTAAGGTTTGTTAAGAGATATATAAAAAAGAATGATAGACATTTACTTTTAATGGATGGATGCCTGGATGTACTATTCATCATAGACAGCATAGGTGGAGACTGTCACTGGAGAGTCTTACTTTGAAGAGAATGTAAAACAAACTGTGCCAGAGTAGCAAAGCGGAGGTGAATATAAGTAGTATTTTCAGAATACAGTTGACTCACAGTAGTTTGCAAGCACATCATATATATATTATCAAGCGCCTTCTTCCGACTCCGAGGACCACTCCCTTATTTTCGATTGTGTCAGCCAGCCTACAAAGGGTGGCCGATCTGTTGGTTACACAATCAATGAAAACAAAGTACCTTGTGCAGTAGCGGTCGGTGGTGGGAGTGCTGGCGGGCGGTGACGTGGGGAGGGGCAGGGTGGGGGGTAGTAAACTATGTATTACGGCCAAATACCGGTAAGTAAACATAAAAATAAATAAAACAAATTTCATTGTGCGCACTGCACCGCCAAATGCGATGCAGTGCACGCAACGAAATTTGTTTTATTTATTTATATGCATTGTTTACTTACCTGCAATTGTCCGTAATCCATAGTTTACTACCCCCCACCCTGCCTCCCCTTCTCCCCTCGTGACCACCCGGCAGCACTCCCACCACCGACCGCTACTGACCTTATGTTGCGTTCCCATATATAATATAAGCAATGATCATTGGATCAGATAAATATCTGCCTTTTTGTAGTACCCAGGGCAGGGTGAAAGTGAAATTGAGCAATTGCCGTCATGTAACAGAGAGAGTATGGCCAGTACCACCCGTAATACAAAAATATGAGATTCCCCACTTGCAGACAGTAGTAGTAAATAAAACTAATGTGAGTCTGCATCATGTGACTCGTATCTGTTTCTCTTGGGTGCAAGCTTAGCTGACTGACCTGGCATGCTGGCTACAACAAGGTTATGTAATTTCGCTAAACTAGAGATAAGAAGAAGACGACTGGTGTGTACTGGAGTCCATAGTGCTAGTGTAATGCCTGAAACTGCCACAAATGTTAGAGTCCGAGGAAGTGGGAGGATAGATACTTACCACAAATGTTATGTACTGTGCTTGCTAGTGATACTGTGCCACTATGTGTTGAATTACTTTTGTGTTACTGTTTTGCTAAGAGTATTGGTTACAATATTCTTTTTCTTTCTTGATATAGATCCTCCTTCCCAAGAAAAACGCACATGGAAGGAGTTGGCAGCCAGGGCCCGGCGCCGTAAACTGGAGGCCATCTGTGAAGAGTACCGGCGGCTGGTGGCTCAGGTGGAGGAGGAGGAGGAGGAGGCAGCTGCAGCCTCCTCCAATGCCCCGGGCCCCAGCCAGGCCCCGCCTCTAGTGTTACGGCGCCGCGGTCAGGCAGCCGCCCGCCACCGTGCTTCGATAACATCTAGCACTGCTGCCCCCCACCCTGGATGCAACTGCAGGGCATTTCGCCACCAGATGCTCCTCCAGATGGCATGCTTGGAGGAGCACCTAGAGGAGCAGGTCAAGATCCTCGTTGATAAACATCTCAAAGACCGCCGAATTTAGGACCACGTTGAATTGCCTCCTTTTGTTGGTGGGTGGGTTTTGGGCGTTGGGGTTTATGGACATTTTGGACTTTTGGGTTTTGGACATTGGTTGGGGTTAGGGAGAGGGGTGGGTCAGGTCAGAGTGGGATAGTTTATTTTTGTTAGGGTAATAAAATATATTTACTTAAACATACAATGTTAATGTTTTTTCGGTGGGTTACTGTTTTACGAATTTACGTCACATGGTTTCCTTGCTGCTGCAGGCCCGCAGCCAGTGTTTGATTTAAAATATCTGCCGATTTTGTAACACACAAACAGATAGATGCGGTACCCCTCACTGAGTTATTTTATTTGTCCTACTAGTACTGTCAGTCTCTCCTCCTAGTCCATTATATCTCCCACCAAACTTATCTTACCTGTGATTGATGATGAGCAGTGCTTTAAGTGGGAAAAAAAACTGGGGGTGCTCTAAAAGGGGCGTGGTTAATGTCTTGAAGGGGCGTGGCCTATCCAAGTAGGGGCGTGGTCTAAATCAAAACTCTTTCCAGATCGCGTGTGGAAGGGGGTCCAAACGGGACCCGGAGGAGATGCTTTGGGCTAAGTTGTTGAATATATCCTCAGTGGGGATCTGAGGAAAGGCCTCTGCTTATTCAGGTCCAGATGTTCAGTGAAACCTTGAACAGTTCTCCAAGTTCAATCAACAGGACCTGTCATTCGGACACTTAAATTCTCAGCATACCTCATCCAAGATTACGAACAGCCATCTTTAACTATTCTCCCTGCCACGTACAGCCCAACAAAGAGAAGTGTAACACTCCATCTGAATGTTTTTAAACCACTGTCAGAGGTGTGCCTACCTGGCACACACCTGGCAGAGGCCACTTGGAAAGTTCACGGGATCTCAGCTCAGGAATACAGGGGTTCGAGAAAGGTGTTGGGTGACTGTTGGAACCAGCGACTAATGGAGATGGATTGTACGTGCTTCCTCCAATAAGGTACTTTAGTCATACCTACCTGCTGCGTACAGTCCATTCCTATAATTGACAACAAGTTGAATTTGAATCACTGGAGGAGGTCTTTGGTTCTACGTGCAGCTCTTGTTCCAGTATATTCCTTCCACCAACTCATTGGGCAGCAACTAAGGGAGATGGATTGTACCTGCTTGCTCCAACACTTTACTCATACCTACCTGCTGCGTCCAGTCCATTCCTATAGAATACAATTCGGGCACACTTGGAGTAGTTCAGCACAGGTTTGTGTCACATGAATAATTTTGTGTGGATTCAATATTAGCATATAGTGGCATTACATTTGTATACACGATCTAAAGTCATTTTTTTTTAGAATGATATATAGTCTTCAAGTGTTCAGTGCTACACGTTGAAGTGACTTTAATATTTGGAGCATATCACACGCAGCGCCCTCTTTATTGGTCTTTTATTCTCCTTTAGGTTTTGGCTCCGGAGCTCTTACTCCCCTCTTGCGCAATGTCGAGAATATAAGGGCGACGCAATTTCATACGGCACGATAAGGGGCGCTCGGCGACCAGATCGGGTCGCGGCGGGAGGGGGAACGTCAAAATTATCTGGCCCTGCATTCGAGACTGGACTGCGTGGCCCCTGAGGTCTGGGTACATTGCCATAAGGATACGGATCCTGTGCGTAGGGCCCCGGCCCGAGCTACCAGCGGCCAGCCTGGGGGCGGCGAGGGTCTGGGTCTAGCTACTGAGAGGTTGGCTGGAAGAGACAGACAAGCAGGGGGACCGCCATGACGAGAGGTGCGGGGGGCGGCGGACCGCCTAAGCAAGGCCCCATTGACAAGTACACGGGGCCGAGTGGGGGTACAGGAGCGGCCAGTGGTCATCATGATGCTGGGCCGGACAATGCGGCCCTGATGGCTGCCATAACACAATCAAGAGACACACTGGAGGCGAAAATAGGAGCGGTGGGGTCCGATGTCACTTTACTGCGGCAGGATTTGAGGAACGCAGTGGCCCGCATAACAGAGGCGGAGACCCGCATCTCGGGGGCGGAGGATGATATTGTGATCCTCAAACGCAAAGTGGCTAGCCTCGAGAGCACCCAGAGGGGCCTGGCCCTTTGGGCGGAAGACGCGGAGGGCGGGCCCGACGGAACAACCTGCGGTTTGTGGGGCTCCCGGAGGGCTGTGAGAAGGGCAGCATGGAGGGTTTCCTCACACAGTGGCTGGAGGGCTGGCGGGCTGGCTCCCCCCGACCTCCCTCTCTAAGTGCTTTGTGATCGAAAGGGCGCACAGGGCCCTAATGCAGAAGCCTCCGGTGGGGGCCCGCCCTCGACCAGTGATAGCCAAACTGCTGAACTATCATGATCGTGATGTCATCCTGCGTGAGGCCAGAACTAAGGAGCCGCTCTTATACGAGAACCACTGCATCATGATCTTTCCGGACTACACGAGGCAAGTGCAGCAACAGCGACAGTCCTTCGCAGCAGCCAAGGCGCGCCTGAGAGATCTTAAACTCCCCTACGCACTGCTGTACCCGGCTCGCCTGCGGGTAGTGTTTCAGTCCCGCACTCAATTCTTTGATACGCCGGAGGGAGTATTCCGCTGGACAGGGCCGCAGAAATCGGCGGCTCAGAAGGCCCGGCAAAAGAGCAACTGGAGGTCCCGGTCTCGGCAGCGATCGGAGTCGGGCAGCTCCCGGGGGACAAAGTCTGGTGCTCCAGGCGGAATTATAACAGATCCGTGAGAGTCATACTGGGCGCACCACGAGCTGACTAATTTTGTTCATAACTTGCACTATCACCATGGGCATTGAGGAGTGAGCGTAGACCACGGGTAGGCCCGTACGGGCTGGGAGGAGTAGTGGTTGATGCCACATGGTGGTGGACTGGGGGCGAGGGGGGGGAGGAGGGAAATGGCGGGTAGGCCTCCCTCAGTGAGTTGGGTGAGGGGAGTTGAGGGAGTTGGGGATTGTTCAGCCGGGGATCCATTGGTGTGTATGGTCTTGGGCTCCACGTTAGGAGCATCAACCCTGCAATACCGCGACAGGTACTTCAATGGTTTGGAAGTATAGGGTGGGGGTTGGGGCTAGGGCGGCTATGGGGGTTTGGGGTTCGGGGTTCGGAAGGGAGGGGGGGAGTTGTTTTGTTATGACGGTTGTTGTTCTCGCACACACATCACCACAAGGGGTCCTCATCCCCCCGGGAGGGGGGCTTTCCCGCGCTTGTCGTTTGCTTGGCTATGGCACAGAGTTCTACCGCAGGCCCTCTGGCCGTCCTGAACGTGGTGTCCTGGAATGTTCGGGCCTGTTGGACAAGATTAAGAGAGGGGCGGTGCTGCGGGCGGGTAAGGCGTATGGCGCCGATATTCTTATGTTGCAGGAAACTCATCTTCAGGGGTTTAAGGCGCCGTGCTTGGCGCGCTTCGGCTACACCACCGTCCTGCATTCCGGTTACACTAGGGGTTCCCGAGGAGTAGCGCTCTTAATCCATCGCAGGGTTCCCTTTCAGATTGACAGGCGCTGGGTGGATGATGGAGGGAGGTTCATTATAGTGTCGGGGACGCTGGGAGGAGAGCCGATCACTTTTGGTAGCGTGTATGCGCCCCCGCCTCTTAGCCACACGTTTGTGGAGGTTGTGACACGGGTCTGGGGCGGGTTGCCACGGGGCCTGGTGTTGTTGGGCGGGGACTGGAACGCCACAATGGGTGAGTTAGATAGGCTGCGCATGCAGGGGCGACCGGCAGCTCCCGTAGACTCCCGCTTGCACTCGCTGGCGACCACCTTGGGTTGGGCTGATTCCTGGCACGCGCTGCATCCGACGGCTCAAGGTTATACCTACCTGTCGGCGGTTCACCCCACTATGTCCCGCCTGGACTACATCTTCATTACCCATACTTATCTACATAGGGTGTCTCAGGCGGCGATACTACCCAGAGGCCTTTCGGATCACTCGCCGACACAGATACATTTGCGCCTGCTGACTCGTAGGGCGCCGTACCGGTGGCGGATGTCGCTATGGCTCCTCAGGGATGCAGACTATAGTGAAGCTCTTAGCCAGGCGGTCACAGACTACGTTCAGCATAACGCGGGTACGGCGTCCTCACCGGCGGTCTTCTGGGAAGCCCTGAAGCCCGTGCTGGGTGTGGATATAAGCTTCCGAACGCATGCTAAGGCGGCCCGGCGGGCGGATATTGAGGAGCTGGAGGCCCAGCAGGCGCGGTTGCAGGCGCGGCTCCTCCAGTCTTCGGATCCCACTATCCGGCGGAATCTGCTGCACGTCCAGCGTCAACTGGGCCAGTTGCTGACGGATAACGCTAAGGCGGCGTGGCTCGCCACCCAATACCGTATCTATCAATGGGGGGACAAGTCCAGCAAGATGCTGCACCGGCTGTGCCAATCTCGAGATGCCCAGACGCAGGTCCCGTTCCTTCGAGCGGGTGACGGTAGCCTCCACACCTCCCCAGAGGCGGTAGCGCAAACGTTTGCAGCCTATTATCGAGATTTATATGCGAAGCGAGAGCCCCTTGACGAGGCGCTCATTGATGCGTTCCTCTCTGATATTCCCCCCGTTTGCTTGACTGATGCCCAGAGGGATGCGCTGGACGAGCCCATCACGCTGGATGAGCTTCGCACCGCGATGACCAATTTGCGTCCAGGCCGGGCCCCCGGACCCAACGGCTTTCCGGGTGATTTTTTCGGGCCTCGTGCGACGACATTGGGCCCGCACCTTCTTGCGGCTCTGGCAGACGCAGTGGACCACGCCATTCTTCCCCTTGACTGGCGCCACGCCGAAATCGTAGTCTTTCTGAAACCGGGCAGGCCCCCGGAGGATCCGGGCTCGTATCGACCTATCTCGCTCTTAAACGTTGAGCCGAAACTGCTAGGGAAGGTCCTGGCAGATCGGCTGCGGACGTGCATCTCTACCCTAGTCCGGCCCGATCAATCTGGGTTCATGCCCAATCGGTCGACCCGACATAATATACGCCGGCTTCACAATGTCATCGCCGAGGCCGGGCGCGTGGATCGGCCCACCGCTCTGCTCCAGGCGGATATTGATAAAGCCTTCGACTCCCTTAGTTGGACCTACCTGTTCAAGCTGCTTGGGGCGGTAAACTTGGGGCCCCGATTCTTGGCATATACGCGTCTGCTGTATACGGACATCTCGGCGTCGGTTAGGGTGGCGGGCGCCTGTTCCCCTTCGTTTCCGTTCAAACGGGGGACGCGGCAGGGGTGCCCGCTGTCCTCTCTGCTGTTCGCGTTGGCAATTGAGCCATTGGCGGCGTGGTCCCGCTCCGATCCGGTCCTTCGGGGTATGGACTGGCCCTCGGGCCACTCTGATCGTATCGCGCTATATGCCGATGATGTCATCTTCTTTATGGCGGACCCGTGGGCCTCTGGGCCCCGGGTGCTTGAGATTCTGCGGGTGTTCGGCGAGACGTCGGGCCTCGTGGCTAACCCGGCTAAGTCCACTCTGTTTCCCTTGTATGGTGACCAGAGAAGCCAGGCTTGGGCCTCTCAATTAGTGCTGGCCCCGGACCATATCACATACCTAGGAGTACGGGTTACCCGCACACCGGATCTTGCTTGGACTCTGAATATTGCGCCCCTGCTGACCCAAGTCCGCAATGAAACTAGGGTGTGGTCGCATCTTCCACTCTCCCTCTACGGCCGATCGGCCATTTTCAAGATGGTGACCTTACCGCGTCTCTTGTACCATCTCCAACACTACCCCTTCCAGGTGCCCCAGGCGTGGTTCCGCCAGCTGAATGCACTTTTGAATGAATTCCTCTGGCATGGCGGGCCTGTGAGGGTGGCCTTGGCGACGTGTGTGCAGTCTACCTACTGCGGGGGCACAGCGGTGGCGGACGTTCAGGCATACTACAGGGCCGCGCATCTCCTAGTCATAAATGACTGGTGGTATGCCTCCCCCGCGGATCCAGCCTACGCATTGGACCGGGCCGCATTGGCGGAGAAGCCTCTGCTGCATTTTCTTTATAGCCGTTCCTCGCTGGACCGGTTGCCCCCTGCGTGTGCTACGGTGATGCGGATCTGGCGGCAATCGGTCATTTCTATTGGCTGGTGCGGCAGGCTTACGCGGGCCACCCCATTGTGGCAGGGTACCCTGCTCAAGGAGACGGCAAGTCTGGAGGGCTTTCGCAATTGGGACATGATAGGGATCTCCTCGCTGGGGAATGTAATGAAGGGAGTGTCGCTTAAGTCGTTTCAGATGCTGCAGGCCGATTTTGAGTTGCATAAATCCCAGTTTCACAAATATCTGCAGTTGCGGCACGCCCTCACACCTAGCATCCAGCACCTAGACACTCTGCCGGAGTTCCACCCGCTAGAGGGTAGACTGTTGATGGGAGACCTCGGGGATCACAAAATTCGCCAGATTTATCAGACTCTGACAACCTTCATGAACACTACCCTAGATAATACCAAGGAGGCGTGGCAGCGCGATATTCCCGCGCTCACGGAGGATGACTGGGCAGACGCTATAGCGGGTCCGCGATATGCTGCGGTGGCCACCAAATATCGGTTTATACAATTCAAATACCTGCACAGGGCATATTACACCCGGCACCGCCTTTGGCGCATGCACTTAATTGGGTCCCCCACGTGTCTCCGTTGCGGTGATGGGGACGGTACATTCTTGCACACGGTGTGGGACTGTGGGCGGCTGCACCCGTTCTGGACGGCGGTTCTATCCTGCCTGGGGGGGTGCTGGGTTGGGAGCTTCCCCCCGATCCCCGCTTAACACTGTTGCATTGTACCGAGGAGATAGGGGGCAACGTCTATAAGCGACACCTTCTGTTTTTGGGTTTGACGCTGGCCAAGCGAGATATTGCCCGGCATTGGAAGTCTTCTGCCCCGCCCCCGGTTCAGGCCTGGAAGAAAGCACTAGATCGCTGCATGTCTGCGGAAGAGGCGGTATTCTTGGCAAGGGGTTGTCCGAATAAGCATGGTAAAGTCTGGAAGAGATGGGCGCGATATCGGGGTATCGTGTTGTCTGTGCGGGGGGATGCAGTGCCCTTGGACCCAATAGAGAGGCTAATCAGAGCCCCGGTGGGTTCCCCTTCAGGGCCCCAGGCCCTATGCATTGTGGATGAGTAGTCGGAATATGGAGCTCATGCGGATAGGAAATATTGCATATCTGTGTTGGACTGTGGGTTGGTGTGATGTGCGGGTGGGGGGGAGGGTTTGGGGGTCTGATGTTCTGCAGACCGGGGGGGGGCGAAACAAGGATGCCACCTCTCACTGTTCTTTTCTTCATCTTGGTACCATGTATGGGGACAAATTCCCCGGTGTCCTTAAAAATGCCAATAAAGTTTGTTGTCAAAAAAAAAAAAAACACACACAATTTAGATGATGCCAAACATACAGCTTAAGAATTTGGGTACATGACGGAAGCCTAACATGCAGATTGCCCCAACCTTTTATATGAATTTCTTATAAGTATCCTTAACTCACTGAAAAAGGCTTTTTATACGCGCGTCTTCCCCTGTTTCTATAGACGTCCTAACGAGCCCCACTAAGCACTTTCCAGGGAATATCCGCTACGTAACCAGTGAATACCACAGACTGCCTTCCCGCTCTTTTCTAGAGAGCCGCCTGCAGTGCAATACGTAACTGTCCGGCGCGCGCATTAACTGCTCTCACGCAGAGCCACTCCACCGATTACCCCTGACAGCCTCTCAGTCACGGCCGGCGCCGCCATCACCAAGGGGAGGCCTGAGGAATGAGAGCTCGAGGAGGTGCTGACACCTTCCTTTGTCACACCGGTGTCCCAGGAAGGACAGTATTGACTGAACGCCTTCCAGATCTTTCTCATACTGCCGGGGTCAAGAACCCAGTCTTCTAAAGCGACACACAAAAGATTCATGTATTTTTTTATTTGACCTCGTCCGGGAAAATGTGCGAGTTTAATCTTATGGAAGCAAAAATGATTTGTGTCAGAATTGAGAGTTAAAAGAGGAAAAGGAAATAAGAGAAACTCTTCAACAACTGACACTTTAATGTGCGATTATGTACCGTCTATAAACCACTTCTTTCTGGCAGATTACTACACCGAGAAACCCATGGTGCCAATTTAACTATGTCTAGCTCTAAAGATCTATTTTCTTGTAAAAGTCTGGTTGTATCCAAGAAGGGGTTCTGATTTTAGGATTTGGACTTGCGACGCATTTCCAGACTTCCCCTTTAATGGTATCATGTGATACTGTGACTCGAGTCTTTATGTTTCTGAAATATCTTCAAATAAAAACACGTGACATTCTTCTGGACAGTGTTTCGCTCTCATGCCAGTAAATACAGTAAAATAACTTCTCAACTCCTAAGGCGCGCTGCTTATGGCATTTATAAGCACAAGGATACATGGAAAGTTCTTAGAATTTACTTTGAAATGCATTATAAAGGAATGCAGTGCAAGTGGGTTGAAAAAAAGCACAAGGATGCATGGAAAGTTCTTAGAATATTCAATGGGCCCTCAAAACGGGTCCGAAAAATAAAATAAAGAACGGACTACCTTTAGTAGCCACGAAAATAGAGCCCGATAGAGACCCGTTTCGAGGGCCCCAAAAAAAAACTGCCGGTGCTCAGACCCGGACAGACCCGGCCCACTTAAAGCCCTGATGATGAGTAAGTTTGGCACAGCAATGGCTGCATGGTTTCCCAAGAGAATGGAGAAGATGCCATGGTTGTGGTTGTAGTAGTAGACACTGGCACTAGCATTTGAAATTAAAAAAAAGAGACAGTCACTTGCCTGAGAGAGACTGTGGGAGGAGTAGTAGAACGAAGTAAAGTACAGCATGGGTGGGCAAGCAGAAGAAGATCCTTGCCCTGTCTTGAAATTGAATTAGTGTTGCTTTCACTACATCTGCACCAGCAAGCGTGTGATCAATTGTTGGTGTACATTTAATGTAGTCACATCACACCTCAATATAAATCACACAGCCCGGGGTAAGAGGGTTAGGGATTGATGAATGGATGGGAAGGGGGGTTTGGGGAAAGGTTTAACAAAGAAAAACAGACTGTACGCATGGACACAACAAAAGTAAAACACAATCTTGGAAGATGACCATGATCCATTTTCCAATAAATCTATAAAGGGAGAAAAAGGAAATGCATGCATGATGATGAAGATAACTTGATGATTAATGAGTAGTACTTACTAACTACTATTACACAATTAGACAGTACAGGGCAGCAGTATAATTATTAATATGAAATTTGCCTTGCCTGTATGCCCTCAGAGAGACCCAAATTACATGCTGTACCGGGCTTACTTTTAAAGCTAGGAAAGAAAATTAAAAAGTAGTTGTAGGGATCAATTACCAAACAAACCCCAACACACAGTCGTAATGATTGAAGAGAAAATACGAATCAAATAAATTAAAAGACGAATGATGAATGATACTAAAGTTACCGTATTATCCTGGTCCAATTGTGGAGTTGCATCTCGTCATTTATCTTGGTCCTCCCTTCCATGGACACTCCGCACATCAATCTTGGGTACCACTGCCTGCCTGATGCGGATTGGTAAGGTAAGTGTGAGTTGTTTCTACCAGTATAGCACAGGTTAAAGGCCGGCCTGTAAGTGTAGATGGAAAAACAAAAGAGGTATTGAAAAATAACTGAATAAAAAAAAAGCATCAATTACGGTGGAGTGCAAGAAGAGAAGACAAGACTCTTGAGAGAACACTTTCAGACTGAGGCAGCTTGGATACATCGTGTCTACTCTACAGCATTAAGCTACAACAACAACAGGACAGGAGCCAGAACAGAACAGGCCCACAGCACCGGGCCGGTCCGTGACCCAACCTCCATTTACCTTAAATTTTGACAGAGCCAGACAAAAGGCATATACAGCAACCTAGCATTTTCCAAATCAAGTGACCAAATCAATGCGCCACTGTCAGTCATACCACTACACTCTACTCCACACCACTACACAGACATGTAGCCTAGGTCTGCTGTGGTTCTTGTTGAATTGTTGTGTTTACCTTTTGTGCCAGTTCATGAAACGCAGTTATTCCATCAATTATCTTCGATCCAAATGACTGACTGCCTGCAAAGATAGTATGGTCATCATCATGACCGTGTGGTACGTGTTGTCCAACACCAACTCAGTCTGTAGTGACTCCGATTAAGTTTATATTCCATATTAAAAAATTGCAACAATACCGCACTTAATGTTAGAAGACTTCACGGGGTTCTGGGGCGACAACTCTCCATTCAGGAAGACGCCATTGTGGTATTATTGGACGCAACAATGCCTTTCGACACTCTTGAGTGGGCGTACCTAATGGCAGTGCTGCAAAGACTAGGCTTTGGGCCCAACTTCATAGGATGGGTGCGACTCCTTTATAGCGAACTGCTGGCACAAGTGGTAGTCAATAACAAAATATCATCCATCTTTACCCTTGAAAGAGGGACACGACAGGGGTGCCCCGTCTCGCCATTGCTTTTTGCACTTTCCCCTGAGCCGCTAGCGGCCTGGATACGGAGAGATGCATCCATTAGGGGACTTAGGTGGGCAGCTGATTGGGAGGATCGCATCTCCTTATATGCAGACGACTTCCTCCTGTATCTGGCTTCCCCTCAGAAATCACTGACAGTGGTCCTTGATATCTTCACGAGCTTCGGATGAAACTCTTGCTAAAGAATCAACTGGAGCAAATCACAGATCTATGTCCTGCACGGTAACCCTCCAAGGGTCCCGAATGGCTGCCCAATTCAAACAGCAAAAGACAGATTCACTTATTTGGGTATCTTCATCTCCACAGATCCCAAACTCCGTTATGATTGCAACCTCCTCCCACCTTTACAGAGGTTCAAGAGGGACACTGCTGCTTGGAAGTCGCTTCCGCTATCTTTGTTGGGTTGTGCGGCCCTCTTTAAAATGAGGGCACTGCCTCGTTTCCTCTATGCCCTTCAGAATTTCCCGGACCTAGTGCCACAAAAGTATTTTAAAGACATCGAATCCACTCAGAGAGCCCTACTCTGGGACGGTAAACCGCGTATATCGCTCCAGAAATTGACACTTGGCTGGTACGATGGAGGTATTGCACTTCCAGATATCAGGAAATATTATTGGGCAGCTCACCTTGCAGCCATAAACCAGGGTGTTTGCCGTGGGTACGAGGACCCAGGATACAAGATGCAGGTTGATGCTCCCGGGTGGTAGCTACACAAGGGCACTATACACAAGACAAAACAAATTCCCTCTTACAGGTCCCACACAGCTCCCGGTACAAATCTGGCACGCGGCAAACCGCGCTTTAGGGTGGGGAAACCGACTCACACTTGCCACCCCACTATGGGACTCGGAAGCCTTGGGCACACTGGGACACTCTAAGGGGTTCGATAAATGGGACCTAATCGGAATCTCACAGATAGGGGACATTTGGGAACGTAATGGAATGATCACCTTTGACGCGCTACAACAGACACACGAGTTAGCTGACTCAGAGTATTTCCATTATGTACAGGTCAGACACTCCCTCCAGACTAACATACCGGCTGGCTTCGACCTACCAGAGTTCTCCCCACTTGAAGATAGGCTGCTGGACGGTCACTTATCAGAGAAAGCTATCTCTCTCACATACAAGAAACCTATATGCAATACCCCAGCTCTTTAAATACACTAAGGGAGAAGTGGGGGCAGGACGGCCTGGAATTAGATGGACGAAGAATGGCAGGAGGCACTCTCCTCGACGAAGGAGGTGGCCATCTCAGCAAAACTTAGGCTGGTTCAAATAGAAATCCTACATCGTATATATCTCGCTGGTCCCAGACTGGTTATCATGGGTAGAAGTGAAGAGGGGATATGTAGAAGAAACTGTGGTCAGGAGGGATCCTTCCTCCACATTATTTGGGAATGTCTTTTGATTCATGCATACTGGAAGGAGTTACATAAATGTATGAGTGATGTTTGGGGGGTTGAACTGCGGCTTGAAGCCAAAAGGAGTCTTTTAAATGTATGGGAACCGACAGATCTCAACACCACAGGCAAAATCTGGTCAACCCTTGGACAGAAGGTGGCTAAGTGGAATATTGCTCGCCTATGGGGAGCAATAACACCACCGACGCTTGCCTCATGGAAAACCGATATGGACTGGTGCATGATAAGAGAAAAAACTGTGTATGTGTCACGTGGCTGTCCCCGAAAATGGATAGCAATCTGAACAAGATGGAATAACTACTGTGGCAACATATGTGAACCCCCGTGTGTGGCCCCCCTTGACACACCATTGATTCCTTGATGTGTGTCTCTATTATCCTAACATTCTTTCCCACAAATCTAATGATCGAAACAACCTGTTGTTGGCGTGGATGTACTACATATGTATTTCATGGCCTGATGTATGCATTGACTGCTTTATTAGTTTGTTAATAAAAAAAGATTTAAAAAAAAAAATTGCAATGGATATTTATTGGCCTGCACCTGCAGTAGTAGGAGTACAATGTGGTTATTAAACAACAAGGAAATATTTACTGTCACTTGAGTCACTTTTACTTTGTAGATAAACTAGTATAGTTCAACTTCATGCACATTCACTCTGAGTCAGCAAGCATCCAATCAATACAATGCATGCCATCATTCATTAATCATTACCTGTCTTGCTCTTCTCTTTGGCTGTCAGATCAGATGCCTAGCCTTCTGACAGTGATGAGTTTCGGCTCGGAAACAAAACGGAAGATAGCTGTAGTCACGTTTCACTTCTTATGGAGGGACTGTTAGAGGCAACATTTATTATACTATTCTCCATCTCCATCCAATGTCTGGCTTGCTGGAAATGTATTTAGGGCGAGTCAGGAAGATGGAGCAGGACTCTGAGGAGTGGAGTGGACAGTTATGCACAGACGTGCAACTCCAATAGGGAAATAGAAAGAAGAGATGGTGGTGATGAATTTGTTGTGATTAGATTTGAACCAGAAAAACAGATACACAAACAAATAAAGGAAGGAAGAAAGTAACAATTTGAAAGCCTAGTTGACAGGGAAGAGGAGCCCGTCCTCAAACTCTGGTGGTTCGGACAGAAGTAGGTCATGTAACCCACTACTTATGTCATCGAAGTCGCTCTCCTCTTCCTGCTGTGATTCACGTATTTTGTACTCCGGTGGTATAAAGTGCTGATTCATCTTGATCATGGTTAACCTCTCCACGCTTTTGGGCGAGAGACTGGTCCTTTTCACAGTTACAATGGCACCAGCAGCACTGAAAACATGCTCTGAAGAGACACTTGCAACAGGGCAAGCCAGATACTTTATCGCCAGCCTGCTGAGGACTGGCTATTGGCTTCTTTTCCCATACCAATACACCAATGGGCTTTGCTCCATTAAGACCTCTGTTGTGTCATCCAGATAGGCCTGGACCATCCGCTCAATGTTCAGGGGTGCTCCAATTTGCTTGGCCTCTTTTTCCTTTGCATCAGCAATGGACATACAAAACCCTTTCCATAGAAACCAATCACTTGCCGTTTTTTTTAATGTGGCTGATGATCCTGTTGGTGCTGTTGTTGATGTTATTGCTGGTAGTGTTGGTGACTGCTGGGAGGCAAACGCACTGCTCTCAGGCTCTGAAGTAGAACTTGACTCTGGGTGCCCTGTAGTACTTGTTCTGGCCTGGGGTGGCGGGCCTCTAATTAAGAGCCGTTCATTTTCGAAGTCAGTGGCTTCCTCAGCTATCAAAGTTTTGTAACATCTACTTCTGAAAAAGGAATTACTGCATTACTGTTCAGAAATAATTGGTACAGTGGATCCAAAATTGAGGCAACAATGTAATGTCGATGTGACACAATGTTATTTTGAATCCTTGTATATTCAGATAAGCGAACGGCTAAGGTGTCTGCCAAATAATATGCATCTACTTTGTCATCCACACCTGCGTACGTTTCAGACACCTCCTTCAGCTCTTGCTCTAGCATGTACAACAATGGGATAGCTTGGCCCATAGTACAGTCCTCCCTGCTTACTTCACGTGTGAAGACCTCAAAAGGAAGTAGCATCTCTGTCAGGCATTTAACAAGGTCCCATTGGGCCATCTCAACGGTCATGCCTTTCACAGTAGGATCCCCTGACGTTTTCATGACATAAGCATTGAGTGGTATGTACTGCCCAAACAGACGATCAAGCATGTAATAAGTTGAGTTCCAACATGTTGGCACCTCCTGGATGAGTGCTTTGACTGGCATTTTATGCTCACGTTGAATGACCCTCCGCTGCTTCCGGGCTTTAAAAGAATGGTTGAAATGTGTGCATATTCTTCTGCAGGTGGTCAGTAAGTTGGTGACTTTGCTTTCATTTTTCAGAAAGTCTTGAACAACAATGTTAATGCAGTGTGCCAAAAACGGGACCCTGAAATAGCCACCAACTTTCAAGGCACTAACTACATTACTGCCATTGTCCGTGGTAACAAAACCAATGTTAAGCCCTCTTCGTCGCAGCCACTCAAAGACCTTGCTGTTAAACTCATCCAAAATGTTTGCAGCAGTATGAGATTTCTCCATAGCAAACATGGGTACAGTTGCATGTTTGCGAGTGTCATTAAAAATCTCAGCAGTGTCAACACCTTCAGATATCTTATCTCTAACACCCGAAAAAGAGACCCAGTGTGCAGTGATGCACATGTAATCAGTGGCTTGGCAAGTGGTCCACATGTCTGTTGTCAGGTGGATACTCGGAACAGCACTCTGTTTTAAGGCTTTTCCAAGCAATTCCAGCACGTCGTGATGTAGTGCTGGAACAGCAACTCTGGCAAAATAGTAGCGGCTGGGAACCTTCCATTTTGGGCAGATGGTTGTCACAAATTCCAGAAAACCCACCCCTTCAACAAAATAAAAAGGGAGCAGGTCCAGTGCTAACATTTTAGCCAGCTTCGCATTGTACAAACGTGCTATTGGGTGGTTGCGTTCGTACTGCCCCTCCGGCCTAGCAAACATGCTAAGAATGGTAGGCTGCGTGGTATTCCTTCCTGTTATGCTCAACGTCGCACTTTTTTTCAATGCAGTACTCCTTGGTGTCTCAGGCTGACTCTTACTCTTGTGCCACTGAGATGTTGCTGGGGATGTGGGCGGTAGCACTGCAGTCCTGGGGACAGGGCTACTTTGTATACCACTACCACAGAGAATGTCTCCCTCTTCTTCTTCTTCCTGTTCCACCGTGAGCAGACCTTCTTCTGCTCGTTTATCCCCACCAACAGCAATGGTTCCAGTTTTTATGCGACAAAGGTGGTCCTCCCAGTTGATTGCGTGGTGTTTTTTCAGATGGGTCATTTGGCCTCCGGTACCATAGTTTGTACCAAGCTTACCACGACTAACAGCGGTATGACAAATGGATTATATAGCAATGTTCTCCTCCTTTTCGCTAACCGCAAAGAAGTCCCACACTGGAGAGCTTAACTTTTGTCTCTTGCTGGAGGTGCCACTTCCAATGCCGGATGAACTGGAGGGTGTGCGTTGAATTTCACTCTGTGCAGTACCACCACCTACTTCAGCTGAGGTGGTGCTTGTGCTGGATGTAGGACGCTGCCGGCCCTTTGCTACTGTAAATATGGAAGCTGGAGGTCGTGTTGGTGTTACCTGTGTTGGAGGTATGCGTGCTACATCCCACGCAGCCATTTTGGATAGGGTAATAATGTTGGTCTCCATCTCCTCTGGGCCGGGAGTGAAGACCGTGATTACTGGCTCATCATCATCAGCATCCTGCTGTTCTACATCAACCGCCATAAGTGTAAGGCTTTCTGGAACCTTCCTTTTCCCTAGCCTGATCTTGGGACGTGTCTCCCTCTCAGACTCAGTTTGTGGCTTCCAAGTGGCATCTAGATCATCAGAAGGGGGGCTTGGCGAAGAACTTGATGGACTAACCCTCCTTTTCCTTGCTGGGGATTTGGAAGACAATGGAACTTCTGAATGAGTGGCTTCCTCAATCAATCAAAGGCTTTATTTCGATAACAAAATTATCATAAAAGCATCACAATAAAAAGTTTCAATTCATTTTAGCTTAAAAAACATTTGTTACAATAAAAAGAGAAAAATGTCATAAATAGGATTTAAAAGACAGATTAAACAATTATATTAAGCCTATTAATTCTGATGCGCCATGCCCAGGATAAAAATTTAGAGAGGGCACAAGCATACAATGGGCGGGAGTCAGACCTTAAGATGCGCAACGCCTCAACGTGCAGTCTAGTGCCTAATGAACGGCACAGATGTTTGAGCCATCTTCTCCTCGGGAGTACATACACTTGGCATTCGAATAGAAAGTGTGCCAAAGTCTCGCGCCTAGATGTACAAAAAGGGCAAAGTGCTAACATTTTAGCCAGCTTCGCATTGTACAAACGTGCTATTGGGTGGTTGCGTTCGTACTGCCCCTCCGGCCTAGCAAACATGCTAAGAATGGTAGGCTGCGTGGTATTCCTTCCTGTTATGCTCAACGTCGCACTTTTTTTCAATGCAGTACTCCTTGGTGTCTCAGGCTGACTCTTACTCTTGTGCCACTGAGATGTTGCTGAGGATGTGGGCGGTAGCACTGCAGTCCTGGGGACAGGGCTACTTTGTATACCACTACCACAGAGAATGTCTCCCTCTTCTTCTTCTTCCTGTTCCACCGTGAGCAGACCTTCTTCTGCTCGTTTATCCCCACCAACAGCAATGGTTCCAGTTTTTATGCGACAAAGGTGGTCCTCCCAGTTGATTGCGTGGTGTTTTTTCAGATGGGTCATTTGGCCTCCGGTACCATAGTTTGTACCAAGCTTACCACGACTAACAGCGGTATGACAAATGGATTATATAGCAATGTTCTCCTCCTTTTCGCTAACCGTAAAGAAGTCCCACACTGGAGAGCTTAACTTTTGTCTCTTGCTGGAGGTGCCACTTCCAATGCCGGATGAACTGGAGGGTGTGCGTTGAATTTCACTCTGTGCAGTACCACCACCTACTTCAGCTGAGGTGGTGCTTGTGCTGGATGTAGGACGCTGCCGGCCCTTTGCTAATGTAAATATGGAAGCTGGAGGTCGTGTTGGTGTTACCTGTGTTGGAGGTATGCGTGCTACATCCCACGCAGCCATTTTGGATAGGGTAATAATGTTGGTCTCCATCTCCTCTGGGCCGGGAGTGATGACCGTGATTACTGGCTCATCATCATCAGCATCCTGCTGTTCTACATCAACCGCCATAAGTGTAAGGCTTTCTGGAACCTTCCTTTTCCCTAGCCTGATCTTGGGACGTGTCTCCCTCTCAGACTCAGTTTGTGGCTTCCAAGTGGCATCTAGATCATCAGAAGGGGGGCTTGGCGAAGAACTTGATGGACTAACCCTCCTTTTCCTTGCTGGGGATTTGGAAGACAATGGAACTTCTGAATGAGTGGCTTCCTCAATCAATCAAAGGCTTTATTTCGATAAAAAAATTATCATAAAAGCATCACAATAAAAAGTTTCAATTCATTTTAGCTTAAAAAACATTTGTTACAATAAAAAGAGAAAAATGTCATAAATAGGATTTAAAAGACAGATTAAACAATTATATTAAGCCTATTAATTCTGATGCGCCATGCCCAGGATAAAAATTTAGAGAGGGCACAAGCATACAATGGGCGGGAGTCAGACCTTAAGATGCGCAACGCCTCAACGTGCAGTCTAGTGCCTAATGAACGGCACAGATGTTTGAGCCATCTTCTCCTCGGGAGTACATACACTTGGCATTCGAATAGAAAGTGTGCCAAAGTCTCGCGCCTAGATGTACAAAAAGGGCAAAGTTCTGTCGTCTGTGCAGGGGGTTTCCACCCAGATGTGAAAACATGGAGTGGGAGAGTCCCGGTCCTAAATTTGAAGTAAAGGGTCCTATCAAATGGTCTTTCTATAATATCCAGATATAGTTCCCGGAAGGGCAGGTCCTTGAAACTCAGAAAATCCTCCGTAAGTCTGCCCAATGCGCAGTTAGAATTCTGTGGCTTCCTCTTATTCCTCTGCATGAGGCTCAATTTCCTGAACTGCCCCTACTTCGGGAGGAACAACAACTACTAGTGTGGGCGTTGGTTGCGGCTGTTGTTGTTGACCACTTATCTGCTGTGTTCCCTCCTGCGTTGATTGTATACTACTTTGAGATAGCGATAAGTTTAGGTCAGGCTCAGCATCACTGCTTTCCACCATTACGCTGGCTACGTCTTAAACACTCATCTGCTTGGGCCTGGGTTGGTGGGTTGGGCCCATTGATGCGGAGGTGCTGCCCCCATCTTGGCCCCCGGACACTGCTGCTGGAGGCGTCATTTTTGGTGTCCCAAAAAAGGTTTTGGGCGGCACACCAGACTTAAGTGACACTTCCTTCTTCTTCTGTTCCTTCTTCTCAATGGCAACTTTCTTGGTACCGGAGGACCTGCTACCTGCTTTCTTTGGGGGCATCTTCTTCAGATGTCAGCAGCACTCAGTTGCACAAGTTGCAGAGATGGCTGGTCAGGTCACTCACACGTCACGTCGTGTACAGCAGCAGGACGTCGGTCTGGCACCACAACGGGCGATGATGACACACCTCCTCCTCAGTCTTCTGTGCACCTAAAAGCAATGAATCCAGAAGAACATCAGTCAAAAGATAGTACAATCAAACTAATATAATATATAACTTCTTAGTGTGTGGTGGGTGGTCACAATTATTTCATTTTATTAAGTCAGTGAACAACAACAGTGTAGCCATTTATGAGACTTTGACAACAAGGCCAGGGCTCCTAGGTGTACTGTACTGTGTACACTCAGAAAGAATAAGAATAGCAAAGAACAAAAACATAAATGTAGTGGAGCCTGTTTGCCCTAAATAACAATTTGTGCATCACATGGGATGGATGCAGCATCAGGGAGCAACAACAACGAACACATACACATAAAAAAGGCATTTATTTAACACACCCAAAAAGTTAAATATACCCCAGGAAAAAAGTAAAACCCACATTTTGCAATTCAATCCAAAGCCATCCATGCCATACATGATGTTAAAATTCAACAGACAACAAAAAACAGTTGTTTAACTTTCATGCGCCCATGATGATTGATGAGTAGTACCCCTGGGCCTACTGGCAGACTAGGCCACAAGCTTGGAGGCCTATGGCGAAAGCACAGTGGCTGGTCCCACAAAATGGCCGCCACCACATGGCCAGGCCACTCACAAAAACAAGAAAAGGAATACAAGACAGACAACAATGCAGGCCTATGGCAAAAGTACAATGTCTGGCTTCACAAAATGACCGCCACCCACATGGTCAGGCCACCCACCATAATTGTCAATAACACGTCAGTGAATACAAAGGACAGGAACAGGAAGTTTGAGTCTATGTGGAACTTACTTCCTCTTTTAAAAAATTGTAAAATAAAATAAAAGTGACTCCATGCTCCAAAACCTACAGCCAAATGACAACCTGGGGAGTTTTTTTAGCAAAATGCACAAAATCATCATTTTCAAGAAGGTTTTATGTTGCTCGTGAGATATTGTTTGCCAGATTGCAAATTCTGCGTGTTCGGCATCGCGAACTGTACAAAAAGTCGTTATCGCGTGCGCGAACACGCATATTGAGCGCGCGAAGAAGACAAAAACTGTAAGTCTGCGTTGTCGCGCTGTGCAGAGTTGCCGAAAGTACCCGAGCCGAACTCCTAGGGTTACCTACTGGCTGAAAAGCCCTATTTATTTAACACACATCTAATAACTGAAATTCCACCCCAAAAAACACCTTTTGTAATTCAATCCAAAGCCATCCATGCCATACATGATGTTAAAATTCAACAGACAATACGAAAACAGTTGTTTAACTTTCATGCACCCATGATGATTGATGAGTAGTACCCCTGGGCCTACTGGCAGACTAGGCCACACGCTTGGAGGCCTAAGGCAAAAGCACAGTGGCTGGTCCCACAAAATGGACGCAACCACAGGGCCAGGCCACTCACAAAAACAAGAAAAGGAATACAAGACAGACAATGCAGGCCTATGGCAAAAGCACAATGCCTGGCTTCACAAAATGGCCAACATTCACATGGTCAGGCCTCCCACCACAATAATAACAAGAAAGTGAATACAAAGGACAGGAACAGGAAGTTGGAGTCTCTTTGGAACTTACTTCCTCTTTTAAAAAATTGTAAAAAAAAATAAAAGTGACTCCATGCTCCAAACTACAGCCAAATGACAACCTGAGGAGTTTTTTTAGCAAAATGCACAAAATCATAATTTTCGAGAAGGTTTCATGTTGCTCGCGAGATATTGTTTGCCAGATTGCAAATTCTGCGTGTTCGGCATTGCGAACTGTACAAAAAGTCGTTATCGCATGCGCGAACACGCATATTGAGCGCGCGAAGAAAACAAAAACTGTAAGTCTGCGTTGTCGCGCTGTGCAGAGTTGCCAAAAGTACGCGAGCTGAACTCCTAGGGTTACCTACTGGCTGAAAAGCCCTATTTCATTAACACACACCCAAAAACTGAAATTCCACTTCAAAAACCGCATTTTGCAATTCAATCCAATGCCATCCATGGTGTTAAAATTCAACAGACAACACAAACAGTTTTTATGCACCCATGATTTGATGATGACTACCTCTGGGCCTACTGGCAGACTAGGCCATAAGCTTGGAACTGAATGGCAAAAGCAAGCACACTGCCTGGATGGCTCCACAAAATGGCCGCTAGCCACCCACAACAACAAGAAATGGAAGACAGACAATGCAAGCCTATGCCAAAAGCACACTGCCAACAACAACAAGCATTAGTCAAGGGGAACAAAGAAAAGACATGCAGGCCTATATGGAAAAAGAAGCACACTACTAAACTACCACCACAAAATGGCCCCAAGCCACATGGTCACTCAGAGTCACAACAGGCCATGGAAAACAATGAACTGAAGCAGGCCTATATATGACCAGACAAAGGAGGCCTGCTAAACAACACAGCTTTAGTACAAAAATGAAGATCAACAGGGCTACGAAAGGATTGGAAAGTTACACATCAAGCACACACACACATCCAACAAAGGTATTTAACACACACACCCATACAGTGAAATACACCACAACCACATTTAGCAATTCAATCCTATGCCATCCATGCCCTACATGATGTTTAAATTCAACAGACACCACAGAAACATGGACCCATGTGTACCTCTGGACCTACTGGCTGAAATTTCAAAGAAACTAGGCCCCTATTGAAAGTATAGGCCACCCACAACAATAATTTTTAAAAACAATGAAAATCCCAGAAAAATGTAGGTACAAACAAGCCCCAATCAAACAAATATGTACACCAATTCTCCAACTTACTTGTAAAATTAAATCTCAAATCCAAAAGTCGTAAAATAAATCCAATCCAATGATATGATGCAGCAGACAGACAAAAAAAGTGATCCTTCCAGCTCCAAATCCAAATGAAAGTGAACAGCACATGGGCAAAGCGCTGGGAGGCGCCTGCTGGACAGGAACAGGAAGTTGGAGACTCAGGGGCACTTCCTTCCTCTTGAAAAAAAGAGTAGAAAAAAAAGGACTCCTTGCACAAAAGACTACAGCCAAATCACAATCTGAGGAGTTTTTCTGAGCAAAATGATCATTTTCGAGAAGGTTTTATGATGCTCGAGAGATATTCTTCGCCAGATTGTAGTTTTTGCTTGTCCGGGATCGCGATCTTATCAAGACTGCCGCCGGAAGTCAGCTTGCGCGTCCAAATCATGTGTTCGCATTTGCACACTCTCGCGTGATCGGGCGGCCATATTACAAATCTCGTGGCGCACGCGAACAGATAGAAAATGGAGTCAGCGAACGCAGAATCACGGTACGACATTACCGCGAGCGCAAGAACGCATATTGAGTACGCGAAGAAGAAAAACAACTACGCTACGCTGTAGATTGCGTAGTATTCAGCAACTTCGCACTCTACGTGAACCGCGAAATTACCGAAACTTCGCAAACTCCACAAGTGGAGCGTAGTTCACCGCCCAGTCTTAATAAGATATCACCAACTTCTGACTGTGCTTTCCAATCACCAAAGTGCTTGAGGTCTGTGTTACATTCTTATCCTCATGGAATTGGCTTGCTGATCGTGTGAGTCATGGGTAATTACTAAGGAGTCTGAAAACTCAGGAACACATCCCAGTCCATCATTTATTGCCCCCACCATTGCCTCAGACTAAACCAATCCGTATACAAATCAGTCTTGGTTCAGCCCCAATTGGAACAGTTTGGACCGAACAGGCAAGCCAGGTCCCCTTTAAACCATAACACGAGCAACCCAAGGCCAGTTTCTGCCTATTTGGACCTTTTCAGCCAGGTACAGCTAGCTTTCAGTGGTACAATAAGCACAGTACCTACACATGGGCATACCCATAGCACTTAGGGCCTCACAATGAAGAATGCAAAAAAGTGATTGAAGGAAGACTGGAATGCTTGAATTAATCTCAGCAATTGGTAATTACTTGGAGCTGCATACCTGTCCATTGTTGTTTGCCCACCACGACACCTCAGATTAAAGCAAGACAAATTGAAATCAATAGGAATTTCACCAGTTGTTGGCACTAGTCACAGTTCCCCTTCTTTCTGGTGCCATAAGTTCATTTCCCACTGTCAAACATAAAGGGTTGTTCCTCTATGGCAGAACCGCTTACCCCTTAAAAGGAGCCAGTTCTGTAAAAAGATAATAGAAAATCGTTGGACTGAAAAGGAATCAAGCCCTGCAGGTCAATCTACTGCATCCTGCCATTTATAATCCTCATCCCACAGTTTAAAAACTGCTCTTTACTTCCCCTTTGCAATAATTGTTTAGCTTTCGGATGAGGATCCCCAACTCCTTCTCCTCAGTCATATCCCACCCATCCAGTGGTTGTGCACCACCAACTTTCACATGAGAGAACAGCAAAATGAAACAGATAGGTACACGTGATTTTAAATTACTTAATTTATATGCAAATTTATCCAAAATCTGTAATTGTTTGGTAGCCTCTTGGCCACATTATACCTGCTCATGATATACTTAGGCGAGCAAGCTAGACCTTAACACTGATTAAAAATAGATTAGAGCTGCTTTTCCCTATTTTACGTCTTGGTCGGTATGCTGCAGAATGTAAAAATCCCTTTTATATACAGGCTCAACTCAACCAACGTTCACGCTCATCTGATAAATAACTGTGGGCCGATTCACAGAACTAATCTGAGACAAAATCCTAAACTTACAACTTACGGTATTCACAGAATGCACTTACGACTGCACTTAAGACTACTAACGTTACGTCCGCACTCGGGTTGGAAATTCCACACCTGGAGCGGAAATTCTGCACCCAGAGCGGAAATCCCGCACTTGTGTCGGACTCTCCGTTCCAGGGCCGGAATACCCGCATTCTGGCTGGTTCAGCATTTCCTCAATGCTAATCACCTGTACAAGTACCTACCATCCCCACCATGCAACAGATATAGTCAATTAACACCAGATTGTGGGTATTCCAGCCTGGAAGCCGAGATTTTGGTCATAGTGCGGAGATTCCAGGACAACTGTGGGATTTCAGCTCCGGGTGCGGGATTTCCGCACCGGGTGCAGAATTTCCGCTCCGTGTGCGAAAATTCCGGCCCGAGTGCGAACATAAAGTTAGTAGTCGTAAGTGCAGTCGTAAATCCATTCTGTGAACCATAAATAGTAAGTTTGGGATTTTGTCTCAGATTAGTTCTGTGAATCGGCTGCTGTTTGCCTCGCCTCATTGAAACGAAGCAGCACAAGCTTCCCCCGTCGCCAAGATTCAATGAGCATAATAAATTGGCACTCAACCTGCAACCATATTAAGAGCAATGGAATACTGCTCAAAGCTGAGGAATTAATTTGGCATAATCAGAGGGATCATTCAAGGCATCAACTTCCCCTCTTACAACCCAGGTCACTTTACTGACACTCCCTATTTGATCATGTGCCTTTTGGGTTATGCTGTATACTAGGGCAAAAAAGAACATGGGAGAAAGTAGTCTTGTACCGCCCTAAAAAGCCCCTTGATTCAATCCTAGAGAAAGGGCCATGATTAGCCCTTGGTGGGTGGCCCACCGTTCTGCTAGGGGGTGGAGGTCATGATCTCTGCCACCTTGGCAGAGGGTCTCCTGCTACCTCCCAGCGGCTCCTTTCACATGAGTGATGTTTGCAGAGCAGGGGCAATGCACCCTCTCTGCACGCATTTTTGTTTTCAATGAGGGACATTATTTTTTTTCCATGCCCACCAGGAGGTGCATGGCAAACACAGGCAGGTAAAATGAGTGACAGTCATCCTTCTCTATAGAGGTTAAAACAACTGTCTCTGTGACCCAGTGGTCCTGTAGCAGATGGACTGCTGAGTCAAAGGTTGCTGTCGACAGTTACCTTGTGGTTTCTCCAACTCTAAACAGAGTGGGAAACCGTGGCTTGGTGGATGCAGAAGGAATGCCACTTTACATCCATCATTCCTCCCGCTCTGCCACACATCAAAAAGACTCTGAAGTGTTAAGGTTGTCAGTGTATCCTGCACGGTGACCACTGAACAATCCCTAGAATGGGGGATGGGGACACGCTTCTGGAGATTTCATATTCCTCCTACCAATATAAATGTACCCCCCAACTTTCCACAGTAAATTTAAAAATGTATTGAAAGGTAGGTTACTTTGTTCATTTCAACTTTCCAAACATGAGGTTCATATATAATGCCACTCATTTGATCACTGGGCAAGCACCTTTGGGCCTTATCTTTGCTCTTCAGTTGATAGTGAAGTCTACTCTCTCAATTTTGTGACTCCACTAGACCTTTGGGGGATACAGGAAAAATAAGCTCTGGAATTAAGTATATGAAAATTATTAGGGAATTTAATGGGCATTGTTGATTTGTTAGCATGAATGGTCAAATTACAAATAACAATGACATTCCATGTAATGGAGTGGGGTGGGGAGTGAACGTGGGTCATAATTTACTATATTACTACCTAACTGCGAAGCATACCTGTGATTACAGTGAGAATGATGAATGCTTGTACAAATGAGTTAGGAGAGTTAAACTTTCCAAATAAGTGTTGCAAATGAGCAAAAACCAACCTGCATCCTATTATCACCCTTCATTAAAAAGATCCACCCTATACACTAGATATTATTAATAGTTTTGCATTAGTATCAGCATATAAGGTGAATATCAATAAAAGTAACTTTTTTGCCAGTTATTGTATACTGTGCTGCGAACATATGACATGGTAGCCTATGGAATTCATCCGGTCTTCGGTACCTTGGTATAGAATAGAATGTACACTCAAAAACTCCAGACCATCCAAAACACTGTCGCCATGCTCATCCTAAACATTCTCCGAAGCGCTCATATCACTCCCCACCTCACAGAAGTACACTGGTTACCAGTTTTCTTTTACCAAAAGACCCTTGGAGGAGCTGGACTCAAACGTCTGTCTTAGAGACACATCCATTGAACAATGCGTTGGTATTACTGGTTTAGATCAATCTGTTGCCTGGTATTTTCTGTATTTAGCCCCGACAGAAGAGAACAAAAGCATCTTACATAATGGCAAAGTAGTGAAAATTGCTCTAAACATAAATGTTTAAAATAATGGGGGGAAAAAATAATGGGAAACAAAAAAACAATCATAATAACACAACGTCTTTTGTTCCTCTCTACCGACATGCAAGAAAGGAAGCTCACGTAGAAATCCTTCTATTCGGCGGTAGGTGCTGTGCTGGTAACCTGCCGCAGCCCCTGATTGCAGCAGAATAGCAGAACCATTGCAAACGTCAGGCAGTAATCTAGCTTTTCTTCCCTTCTTTGTCCATCTTCCCACTGAGCGCGTGAAATCTGAAAGGCATCATGCTCTGGGCCCGGCACCTCGCCTTTGAAGGCAGCCTGACTGACAAAGCAGCGGCGCGTGCGGCTGTATCTCCCCCCTCACCCTTTCTCGGCGTGGAAGGCAGATGTCAGTCAGATGAGTCAGGTTCAGGTGTGGCCGCCCGCGCGCACAGGCCATCTGCTTGGTTTTTCATCGGCCTGCTCAGCATGCAGGCACAGCGCAGGAACTAAAGCAGAGGCGAAGGTGTCCGCGCTGCCCATGGTTTATTAAATTGACATGCACATATATCAGCATCATTCCACCCTATGGAGCAGCCACTGATACTCGGAACAGCCACATAGGCATACAGTGTATAGAAAGAATGCCCGCTAGAGCAGGAAGAACACTCGTCCACCCTGGCAGAATGTTGTGGCGACGAGAGATCTCATAAAGACATCCCATCACGTTGAGATGAGCAGTAGTAACATGAGCCCTGGGCCCCGTGAGTCCACCCTGAGAGCTGTGGTAGACCGCCGGCTGGACTTGTGTGGGGTTATGCCCCATTCCAGAGGGTCAGTGGAATCCTCTCTGCTTCACCAGCATCATGTCGATTCTCCCACTGCCTCTTCAGTGATTTCCACTGACATCACCCTAAACAAGCATTTGCAATGCAATAGGTCTCGCATTTATACGAGTTTGAGCTATTGGCATTGTAAATGACAATGCCTTTTATTTATGTTTTAAAAACCCACACATAAATAAAAGGCATTGCCATTTACAGTGCCAATAGCTCAAACTCTTAACAACTGCGAGACCTATTGCATTGCAAATGCTTGTTCATCATAGGATTCGCGAAATCTGTGCACGTGTGGCTATCCCCTGGCGGGAGCGAGCAAGGACACCATATGTTTGTAATTAACTTGCAAACATATGGTGCCCCTGCTCGTTCCCACAAGGGAAACATGCGCAGGCTTCATCCCGTTTAGGCAGCTGCTTCTGCGCCTCTAAGCGCTAAGGGTTACAATGCTAGAGAGGCACGTAGCAAGGGTCACATTGAAACATCAGAAACCCAAAACGTGGGATACTTAAAATTCGATATAAGATCATATGCAGACTTCAATTCCACAGAATACAGGCAGGTGATTCGTGTTGAGAGGGAAATGAAAAAAGATGCGCCCAGAAAATAAATGACTGCGGCCTGGCTCGTTACGGTCACATAACCATGGCCGGGCACCCAGTTCCGTGCGCTCGTCATGTATCCCCGTTGCACGAGAGTGCTTTCATACAGCACAAGAGCAAATCAAACAACAAAATCTGAAACACATAACAAAATACACGGCCCTGAAAGGGTACACTTCTTAAATTACAAAAACGTTGACACCTTTTATGTATGTTTTTTTGTGGGCTTGATGTAGAATAAACTGTAAGAGGGCGAGAAAATGAGGGGGGAATAGGGAATCCGTCAATTGTAAATGTTACTACCTACTTTAGAGGAGCAGTATCGTTACAGAAGTGGACGCACAACCCCCCCCCCCCCAAATGCGCGAGGATTCAGCTACTCAAGGCTTCCAAGCACACCAACAGCCACTGTACGGAGCGCCCTTCCCAGGAACGCAGCAGAGCTCGGATGGACACAGAGCCAAGTGCAGGGATAGGAAGCGCACCGCGCAGCCAATTAAGAAAAGTCCCCGCTTTGCTGAATATGGCCACCACCCAACGACCTTAGTCAAGAAACTGAGCGTCCCCGTTTGTGTATTTTAGTGTGTCTTCAAGCTGCTGACAGTGAATATGTACGATTGGTTCAGGCACGCACTGAATATGGGTAAACTGATTGCGCTGCATCTCGCTGCTCGTGAACATGTAAATATAAAACTAAAATGTATTAATAAGGAAAAACCTACTTGGTCAAGCCGACGCTATACAAATACACACCAGTCAGGTGGGCAATGCAATGACATTCTATAGTCTAACTATAGTCATTCTATAGTGTGGTCTAACAAGCGCGCACTGAAGCTGACGGAGTGGGAGGGGGAGTGGGGGCGGGCACGCAGGCTGCCAAATGGTGCGATGAATAGTGAAAGCGAAGCTGACGGAGTGGGAGGGGGAGTGGGGGCGGGCACGCAGGCTGCCAAATGGTGCGATGAATAGTGAAAGCAAACAAGTGGTTGCAGGACTCCAAATGGTGCGCGCGCCCGGACGGGTCACATGCACTGTAGTTGGAGGCCTGCAAAGCCACTGTTTGCACTTCCAAAACGCGCTTACTATAAGTCTCGCCAGAGCCAGCGCTAAAGCGCTGGTCAGGCGAGACCTAAAAAGAGCAGCTATAGGCTGGTTCTCTTTAGGACCTACCGGCCCTGAACAGATTTGTGATCTCGCAGAGGATGTCCTGGCAGAACACACAGAAAAGTGAGACCATTTGCACCCAGAGATGCCCTTATTCAAATGTAAAATCAACCAAAGAGAGTTTGGCCCATAATCAGTCATTCTAGGCCAATATTACAAACACACGTCAGTCATGATATTTAGGTACTCATCTTTTTATAAGATCACACGTGACACTTGATGTGACCAAAAAACCTTTGTTTTTTATTTCACTTCTTTCAGTTTGAAGAATTCATTTTCATTAAAAAATCAATTTTTTGAGGGTTTTGTCGGTTTTAACAAGGACAACATATCAAACAATTTTTCAACAGACCACAAACTTGATTTCACAAACATTACACATATTTAACATCATAATTATAATGTTGCACAAAACCTGGACATGACATAGACAACAAATTCAACATTAAAAATGTATAAGCTCGAGTTCAGAATTTCAGAAAGTGTAAACACATTAAAAACTGAAAAAAATGATAAATAAATAGGTGAAACAGAAAGATAGGGCCCAAACAGGTTAAGATTTTTTTGACTGGATTTTTCAACAACCTTGATATGGGCAGCGACCAGACAGTGTACTATTCAGGGTACCCAATAACATTTTTTTAGGCTACTTAACAGTCCTTCACATTTTTTTTTTTTTTTAAAAGAGGGGGTTAGCCGATCATTTATTTTCACACACTTGTTTGGTCACATAGTGGGGCACTGGCATGTGTGTTGTTGTGTGCTTATTCAAACGTAATCAGTCGCTGGAAAGGGAACTGAAGCGATTAGCAAGCACTTGCAGTATCAATAGGTCTGTCGTATAACTGAAAGTGTTACTTCAGTCACTGATGAGTTTAGGCACTCAACAACTTGTCATACAAACACTCTGTCACTCAAACATCCATTCATCCCCGACTCATTCTTTAATTTTTGCAATAGTGGAGTCACACAAACTCCCACAAGCACATGGAACATAAATCAAAAGAGTAAACATAGAAAAAAGAAAACATTCAGTCACCTCATCTCTGCAAGCAAATGTTTGCAAATTCTGACAAGGGCATGGCAGACACTACCCCACTTGAGAAGGCCTAACAAGGATTACCACAGGACTAGTCTTACAAGCCCCGATTGCAACGACGATTGCTGGTCAGGAGAGGGAAAGAGAAGTTGAGAACTGCAGGCTACTGTCTCCCTAACTGAATACAATACACTTAAAGGTATCCTACAACCTTATTACCTAAAGACCAAAATTAAAAGTCATGGTAGAATATAAGGTAGCCAGGAAGAGACAGGGGTTGTAGTTAGGTGATGAAAGGTGATATGATCCCCTTAACAACTGTGTGACTACTGGGGCATGTCTACCCGCCTTCCTGTGTCGCAGTAGACGGATCCCAAATAGAGAATCCAGAGTGTCAGACTCAACACTAGAGTGAGTAGCCCCTTTGCATGTTAAATGTTTTATATGATATGTCAGACTGACTGAGCAAGGGTGACTGACGGACATCAATAGGCAACAGGTCCTGTAATTTCCAGGCCAAATTCCTAGTCCTGATGAAAGCCCGGGACTCTTAGGGGCCTTTCCCTTACAAGAGCTAATTCATGTTGACTTACGTACGTGCTTAGGGCCATGATACCCCTGCATCACCCTAGGAAATATGTTTTTATCCATACTGCAACACCTACTATTAAAAGGGATACCTGGGTGTTTTGAGATATTTTCATTCTCTAGAAGACCATGACAGACACCAATCTCAAAATAGCTTCCTAGGACATGGTTGAGCCCATCCTGGTTGTTAGGGACCAGGATGCGCTCCAACGATGAATCATGCCGCTTCCAGAGTGGGAGGGTCCGAAGAAAAAAGGAAAAGGTTTTCTGGTCTTCGTAAGAGGATTACCATATATTCTAGTAACCTATTATTTTAGAATGTAAGTAAAAAGTTTATAGGATACCTTTGAGTGTATCGTATTATCACAGAACTAGCCTTCTGCCCCCAAAGAGTTTAACCAAGGGGGTAACCGGCACCAACACTGTAGTTTACTAAGTTAAATTGTTGGTTTTTGTGTAACAAAATTCCAGTCCACCATCGTCAACACAGTGTAGTAACAATAAATGCATTCACAATAAGTAAACCAGGCCTACTTCACTTGTGGTAACTTTTTATAATGAACAAATCAGACATATGGCATCTCACATAGCTTTTCCCAAAGACCCAATAAAACCTCAAGTCTTCATTGGCCTCTGGCCACAACATACTGAGGCCTCCTATATTGCACATATGCTGGCAACTATAGGGAACAGTCACTATATTACAAATGTAGATAATAGACATATGTACAGTTAGCAAAACAGTATACAACACATATGAAAAGGGCCTAACATGGAATATCACATTGCAGATCTACTATTACAGTTACAAAACCCTGGCATACTACGGTAAACTGTAAGATTCCATGTAAAAAAATTGTCTGCAGAGTTTAAACAGTGTAATGTAATGCCAATCATCCTATAAATTGTATTAGTGTGATGCCTTGCACAATTAATAAGTCAATACTGCATCTTTTGTCGTAACTTTTCATGATAAACATTTCAGAGCTATGGCATCTGAAATACATTTTCCCAAAGAACTAATTAGGCCTTCAGCCTTTATCATTATCAACCTAACCAATTCATGACAACTACATTCTGCAGAAACTTTTTCATAAGGCAACCCTAAGGCATACAGTCAGAAAGCTACATACATCTAACCAAAATAACAATTTGCAAGCAAAAATTCAACCCCTCCTAAGAGAGCTAACAAGGATTATCCAAGTGCTAATCTTCTAGCCACAGGGTTTGTCAGAGAGAGAAACCAGAAGGAGAAATCAACACTAAAACCCTTGCCTCCTGCAGTGATTGGTGAGAATCCATGTATTGCAATCAATCAATCAATCAGGGTTGGTAAAGCGCAGCTACTCACCCTAATGGTCTCAAGGTGCGGAGGGGTGCACGCTGCTCCTCCGTACTCAGGGGTGGCGTCGGAGGGGGCGGAGGGGTGATTCATCGAAAAGTCAGGTCTTGAGGTCCTTCAGGAACTTGGACTGAGTTGGTGTCTGGCGGACGTGGAGAGGGAGGAAGTTCCATGCAATACATCTCTACAGGCTTTAAGACTGTGTAACAACAATCCACACTTAAAGTCCAAATGGATTTAACACAATATTTTCACCATAAATAAGTGAGGCTTACTTTATGTGCTGAAAAGAATTCATATTTAAAAAGAATTGATTTGTGGCCTCTGTCATAACTTTTTTAATGAACCAATCAGCTCTTTCGCCTTTATCCCTGGCATGTCACCATAACCAACTGAGGCCAACTATATCCTGCATAAGCTTTCCCACAAGATAGCTATTAGTATACAGCCATTATAGTATAGCCATGAGCAAACTTACAGCAGCATACAGACCTTTATAAAACAGTATAAGAAGGATTCTGAAGTGTGAACCTTCTACCACTGGGGTTTGTCAATGGAGTAAACAACATCTAAACCCCGTAGCCTAGAGTAATCTTTAAAACCTCATGTAGCCAAATTCCGATTTACAAACTTTAACACATTGTAATGATATTCACCCCTAAAGACCTATTAGTTTACCCATGATTCTCATAATAAAAAGGTTTGGCCTCCTGCCTTAATAATAAACAGTTCTTCCCCATAATCAACTGAGTCTTGCTGTGTTAGACATAAGCTTTCCCATGACGTAAAAAGTACAATATAAGCACTCTTTTCTAGCTTAAGCACACACCGTCTGCCCAATAAAAATATGTACTCTGGGTAATCAACATTTGGATGGAGCCAAGCCCCTCTAGTCATGACATTACGATTATGTACAAAATTACAATTGACAAAACAATATATAACCATTCCTAAAACAACATAAAATAGATTTTCAAAGTGCATATCTTCTACCCCTTAGGATTGTCGTAGGGAGTAACTAACACAGACATCTTTGCCTACTATGGTAATATATGAGATTACCTGTAATAAAACACTTCTCTACAAGATTTAACACAGTGTAAAAGCAATCCACCCTCAAGGGTCGGAGGCTTTCACAAATGATTTTTACAATAATTTAGTCAGCCTTTTCCTGCCGTTCTCATAACTTTTCATATTAAAAAGATCAAGTCTATAGTTTTGATTAATGGCTTGTCACTGTAACAAACTCCAACATTTCTATTGTAATGTACAAACTATCATGTTTTCCAGTGCAGTACCAACTTCTAGTAACTATGTGGTAAATGCCAAAGCAATCTTGGAAAGAAGGCCGCCCCCATTAAAAATAGTTACTTGAAGTATCATCGGTATTAATGCTAAAATGCATTATAACATGTCTGCAATTAACTTTCAAGACATTCTTTTTTTTTGTGTGCATAAACGCCACATACAATTTTTTCAAGTAAGCAATTAAGCGAACATGTATTGTTAAGCTATTTTGCTTGCTATCACTACAGATTGGGTACTTTTTTGTTTTTTTGTGTTGAAATTTTTTATTGAGTTTTATAAGGCGAATACATTAGAGCATATACAGTAATAAATAAAAAGAAAATAAATTAATGTTAAAAGGAATCATGGAATAAGATATTGATAAATAAATACGATATAAATATGCGTTTAAATAGATAAATACTAGTTAATGCAACAATGAGATCAGAACACAGAATGAAATGTAATAAAAGTGAGCTATAGGGAAAAAAGAGGAGAAAGACCTAGAAGAATAAAAAGTGCTGAAAATATAAAGAAATAAAACAAAGAAAAGGTAATTGAATAAAGGCAGAAGAATACCACAACGGAGGAAGCAAAGGATTGGAGAAAAACAAAGAGAAGAGAAAAAACAAAGGACAGAAAAAGTGAAAGCTGATTAATGTGTTTGGGTAGATGTGGAGGCCGGAGAATCAGCAGCATTTGATTTAAGAAATGGAGACCAGATTCGAAGAAAAGTGTCAGCTTGATCCTGAAGGTTATAGATTGTGCGTTCATGGGAAGCAGTTTGCATCATTGCCACCAACCAATCCTCCTGTGAGGGAGGTAAAGTTGATTTCCAATGACGCAGTATACATATTTTGGCAGTAGCAATTGAAGTATGAAAAAGGCGGAGTTGTGGCTTCGTGAGCTTTGGGGAATGACGTAAATCATGCAGGAGAATGTTAGTAGATGTAAGTGGCAATTTTAGGGGCATAGTGGAATTCAAAGTAACACCAATAAAAGTCCAATAGGATTGGATACTAGGACATTCACAAATGATATGAGTAATATCACAACCTGAATTGGAGCATCTCCAACAATTAGAATGAGAGAGAAGGCCAGCTTGGTGTAGTTTGACAGGAGACCAATGCCAATCATGCAGAATTTTGAAAAGACAAAATTTGAGCCTTGATTCACGGGCTCCCTTGTTTAAATTCTCTAGAATCAAATCCCATTCAGTATCGGAAAAGGAAATTGAGAGGCGAGATTGCCATTTACGCTGGAGATCATGTGAAAGAGATTTAGAAAAAAGATGAGATGAAAAAATTTTGTATATACCAGAAGTAACACCCTTAAGTTTCCCCCAAATGTGCAAATAGGATAATATAGGGGAATCTTGCAGGAGCCATGGTGATGTTCCCATATGGGTCTTAAAACATTGTTGAAGTTGAAGATATTTGGAAGAATGATGAAGGGGAAGATCAAATTCTACCCTAAGCTGAGAGAATTACTTAAAATCCCCATCATGCAGAAGTTGATCCGGACATAGAATACCTGCAGCTCGCCATTCAGGCCAGGATAACATACGACCATTAAGACGGATCCCCGAGTTATTCCATAGGGGAGCCTTAGCATGGATTCTTGAGTTTAAGCCTAATAATCTATGACTTCCCAATTAATCCCAATTAATCTTATAACCTGAAAAAGAGGAGAAATCATTAATAATGTGAAGAAGAGAAGGAATCGACCGGGGAAGACGAGTAAGGGTGAGTAGAATATCATCAGCATACAGGTATATTTTAGAATGTCCAATTGGAAGGGGGACACCAGAGACCTCATCAGATTGACGAATGGTAGCAGCCAGAGGCTCCATAGCCAGAAGAAACAGAAGGGGGGATAGTGGACATCCTTGGCGTGTCCCTCTCTTAATCGTAAAGGTGTCAGATAGAAACCCACCACAATTTACCTGAGCAGAAGGGTGATCGTATAATAAGCGTACCTTATCAATACATTTCGTACCTAAACCGAATCTATCCATGACCTTGAAGAGATAGTTCCATTCGATGCGGTCGAACGCTTTTTCTGCGTCAAGTGAAAGGGCTAACGCATCTTCCGTAAGATGTTGAGCCGACCATAGCGCATGGGCCAGAGAACGCAGATGATTCCGGGAGGAACGGTCCGGTACAAAGCCTACTTGAGAATGGTGTATCAAAGAAGGCAAGACTTTACGCAAACGCGAAGCAAGAATGCTGGCCAAGATTTTAATATCAGAGTTCAATAGAGAAATGGGACGATAACTACTGCAGAGCTGGGGGTCTTTACCTGGCTTTGGAAGCACAACAATAATAGCCTTGTTAGAAAGGGGTCCTAGTGAAGATGCACTGTCCGCCTCCTGGAATGCGGCATGCAGGGTATCAATAATATTGTGACCTGCCCAGCGATAAAATTCAGGAGGAAATCCATCCTCTCCAGGGGCCTTGTGGTAAGGCAGGGCAGCAATCGCACTAGAAACCTCATCTCTGGTTATTTCACCCTCGAGGATGGCTCTGCCCTCCGCCGAAAGAGAAGGAAGATGCACTTTTGCAAGAAATGCTGTCATTTTATCCGAATCCATTCTATTATCGGAAGTGTAAAGAGATTCGTAAAAGGAGGCAAACTCATTAACAATGTCTTGAGGTTTTGTGCACAGGTGTCCTTGCGCAGATCTAATGGCCGGAATGGCCATAGACGCCTCCCTCTGACGCAGCTGCGCGGCTAATAACCTTCCCGCCTTTTCCCCTTGCTCGTAATGTCGACCTTTCATTTTCTGTAAAGCGTATTCTGCTTTAGATGTAAAAAGGCTATTTAAGGCCATTCGAGCTTGCTCGAGTAATTTACGATTTTGTAAAGACGGAGATGTGGTGTATAAGCGAGAATAAGTTTGTATGTCAAATTCGAGCTCACTTTGTCTCTTTGCATTTTGTTTATTAGCAATTGCTGCATCACGCATTAATTGCCCCCTCAAAGTAGCCTTCGCCGCAGCCCAGAGAGTCCTGCTGGAGGTGACAGACCCCTGATTAGTAGAAAGATAATTTTGAAGGTGAGATTGCAGTTGGGACTTACCAGTAGGAGTCCTGTGGCGTTGGATATTCATTCGCCATGGCTTACGTCCAGGCCTAGAAAGACCCAGATCAAGGGAGAGGAGAACCGGAGAGGGATCAGACAAGGCCGCTTCCAGGATGCAGGAGTCTGTAACGAATTGAACTGTGCTATGTGAAATGAGGAAGTAATCAAGACGAGAAAATGTACCATGGGCCGATGAAAAGAAAGTATATTCCTTATCCGTTGGATGGCTGAAACGCCAATGGTCAACCAGTCCAATATCTGATATGATGTCCCCTAACAAGGCTCTGTCTGACGCATTGCCCCTATCTAATGGACCAGTTTTGTCTAGAATGGAATCTTGCGTTACATTCCAGTCTCCGCCAATCAAATATTGCGATGCATTAATTTCGAGCAGCAAACGGGATAATTGAAGAAAGAATGTTTTTTTGGTACCCGTAGGAGCATAAACAGACCCTACACAAATGTGAGACTCTCCAATTTTAAGTTTGGCAAATACATAACGGCCATTTACATCTGACCATGTTTTAGAGACAGTGACCGGGAGGGATTTGCGAAGGAGGATTGCTACTCCACATTTGCGGAGGGGGCCTGTGTCTGAGGAATCGTCTTGTTGAACACTACTATGGATAACCTTGCCCACCCAGTCTCTACAAAGTTTATCTGATTCTAGAGCATCCAAATGGGTCTCTTGAAGCAGGGCCACATCTACATGTTTGGTCTGGAGATAGGAGAGTACTTTCTTCCGTTTTATGTAATGGGTGAGGCCATGTACATTCCAAGTAATTGCATTAAGAGGATGTGCCTGTGCCATAGTAGAATAGAGCAAAAATCAGAAAGAGGAAAATGAAGCACAAAACAACGTGTTGAACCAGACAAAGAAAAAAGGAAAAGAAATGACAAAAGGAAGGGGAAACAGAAAGAAAATAAGTGGAAGCAGTACTTCTAATTTAGATGAGATATATAAAGGAAACAATAAAAGAGGTAATGACGAAAGGAGATAAAATTTAGAAAACAGTACAGTAATAAAGAAACTATAGAATATTAAATAGTAGCGAGTAAAGAACAAGAAACCGTAAACTGTTACCCGCGGGTCTGGGCGCACTAGAGCGCCGCCGCGGGAAAAGACCCCACAGAAAGAGAGAAACAGTTAGGAATGCATTAATAATATAGAAGGGAAACCCAAAAGAGCATTGTAAAAGAGAACAGAAGAAGGTAGAGAAAGCCAAATAGAGATTGAGAAGCGACATTACGTAAGAAGAGAAATCTAACAATAATTAAATGTGTGGTAGCCTAAGAGCATAAGACATATCATACACATATCAAAAAGCCTATACCAATATGCATGCGAGCAAATAAAATAATACAACTATAATCAAACAATTAGGCGCCAAGGCACCCAAGTAACTGCAAAACCAGTTAGAAATATGCAATAAAATTGTAACATGGAGAGTAATAAATGCAGGGAGAAAAAGGAATAGCATTATAAAGCAGAGAAATAGCAGAAGGCAAAGTGAAAAGGAAAGGAAATAAGATAAGAAGCTAGTGAGAAAGAGGTGAAAAAAGACAATCAAATATTATAAGAACAGCAAAATATGTCAAAAATATAATAATGAATTAACAATAGAAACAAGACTCGCAAGGACAAGGAGTCTACCATTAACTGCCAATAGGTCTGGAGATAACTATTTCCACAGGAGGAAGCATTATTCAGTCCGCATCTGAAGGGGTTTTAAGAGGAGAGCGGGACTTGTCTCTTTGTAAGTCTTGTGGGAATGTGGCTGCCGAAACCGATTGTATTGCAGATTTCCTATCTTCTTGTGAGCGATGAAGTCATTCAAGGTCCCTACCCCGAGGTCTAGGGCTACTGGGAGGGCGCCTGTTACGATCTGACATTGGAGTAGAAGATTTAGGGAGTGATTGGGACGGGATTGGCTGCGAGGATGCAGTGAGAACCTCCATATCTTGAGGTTGAAGGCAGTCCAAAAATTGCTGAAGATGTTCTGGATCAAAAAAGTCCTTAGAGACTCCATCTTTGGTAACACGAAAACGTGCAGGTTCAAATAGACCATATTTGATATCTAACTGACGTAATTGAGGTCGCATGGAGAGAAAGGCCTTCCGCCGTTCATTGGTTTCCTTGGAGAAATCGGCTGCCATATGGATGCCATGGCCTTCAAAAGAGAAGGAACCTTGAAGTCGAGCAGCAGATAGTAGTTGTCTAGTTTGGTCATGTCGGAGAAAACAGGCAATGATCGGCCGTGGGCGCGCGGCAGGATCACCACGTGGAGGACCAATTCTATGAGCCCGCTGTATCTCCAGAGGTGGAGTAAAAGAAATACCAGTCATCTGAGGAAGTATACGACACAGAAATGCACTGGAACTCTGCCCTTCAATGCGCTCTGGAAAACCAAAAAAACGAACATTATCCCTCCTGCTTCTGTCCTCCAAATCAATAAGTTTGCTATGGAAGAATAGGAGGTCTCGGTCTTTGTTGGGAAGGGAGTCCAAGCGGTTCTCCACCGTCTGAACTCTGGAGTCAAGAGATTCAATCTTCGCTTGAAAGCTGGTGAATTCTGCTTTAATTGATTTAGTCTCCTCAGCTAATGATGTAATTGTGAGGTTCATGTCATCTAATCGACGACTAACCTCAGATATTTCGTGTAGAATACGTTGTAGAGTTGCCGCCGACGTCTGCCCCCCATTAGAGGTCGAAGCCGGGGGTAAAGCGGGAGGAGAGGAGGCAGTACCTTTCGTTGGCATGTTGATGGTCTGCTTAGGAGCTTCTGCAAAAAGAAGTGGCTTAGAAGACTTATTTCCTTGCTTAGGGGCAGGCATTGGAGGAGAATATTTGACAGAAACTTTGAAAATGCGTGAAGGCGTCTTGCTGGTAGACGATTCTTGTATATAATCACAAAAATACAGCAATTCCAGACACTAAAATGCAAAAGTACATCACATGATGGGGAAATCACAGCTTAGTGGTCCCCAAAACCATAAGCAAAGGGTTAAAGCATTGATGAAGATAGTGTAACTGTCGCCATGTTCAAAGGCGCATAAATAGAACTGAGATAAGATGAAACAACATATGCGCACTTATGACATTAATAACCATAATTGAATTTGCAGAATGAACAGAACTGCAAAATGCAGGGAAACCATGAGCCATATCAAAGCAAAGAATACACAACCTGACTGAAAAGATTGACTAAAACACTATAATGACATTGAATTAAGACATGCTATTATATGAGTCACCCAAGTTGCGTTAAAAAGAGTCGTTTCCAGGCAGCACCAGTCAGAGGGCGCAAAACTACAACTATCACAAAGGTGAGGCCACTCATAAAAGGGTGAAAAAATTAAATTTGAAAGGTCAGTTTTGAGTGATAAATCGTGAATTGTTCTTGCAGGAAGATCGTTAACTTTGCAGAGGGTGAGGCGCAAAATGACTGGCTGAGGTGAATGACAAAAAGCGCCACAATGAAATTATAAAAGGAGTTAATCCTACCAGTAGCAGACCAGCAGCACAACAAGAACCATGGCTCCTGTGAGGTAATATTGCTGAGGAAAATAAAGCAGCAGACAAAATTGAAGGAGGCGCGGCTACATGAGGAGGCAGGTATTCAGCAGTAATAGCGAAGGCGGGACTTCATGAGGAAGGCGCTTGCCAGCAGCAGCGAAGGCGCGGCCTCATGAGGAGGCGGGCGCTCGACATCCACAAGAGCTCGACCTCGTAAGGAAGCGAGTACTCCTCAACAGCAACAAAGGCGCGGCCTCATGAGGGGGCAAGCGCACTCCATGGACAGCAGAGGCGCGGCTTCAGGGGGAGGATGAGGCAGCCGAAGGAAGCACGTCAGGCGGGCTGCGTCAGGCAAGCAGCGCCACACAATCTCGTCGAGACGATTAACACCAGGAAGACTGCGCCGTCACATCCCTGGAACACGTTCAAATCGTGCCCCCAACCTTCCGGCAAGCACAGGGCACGTGAAGAGGACTCCAAAGCCGGTATGGGGTAAAATAGTTCCGTTAAGAGCCCATCCCGCGGCGGAGCTCACTCGTCAGGCGGCCATCTTCCTGCGTGGCCAGACCACGCCCCCCCTGGGTACATTTTTGGATGTCCCTGGACTCGGGTGCAAATCAAAATCTAAGATGGCTGCCTCAATAGCTTTTGCTGACATATTCAGGGATCCTCTCACACAAGATAGCCATTCAGAAGTTGTGCACTGCTTTGTCCCAATCTCAAAGTGAAACACCACGTAGCTTTGAAAACTGCATTTGGCATCCATGCTGTATTTTTTGGGGTTTTAAATGCAGCTGCATAAGTAGAAACATTTTATGTTCAAATCGAGTTTTCAGGATGTGACAGCATCGGCGTGTTGAGCCTTGACTTTTGTGTGAGATTTTGATTAATTTGTTTTCCTTATTTTTAGGTCTTGCCTGTGTTGCAGTGCATGCGCTGCTCGCTTGAGAGATCAATAGTCGGTTTTCTGTCGGGTTTCTTTGGAAGTGGGGTTGGTGACCGCCCTGTCTCCCTTAGGCCCCACCCACTCAACTAGCGTTGCAGCGCACGTGCGCTACGTCTCTTCACGTTGTGTCCTTGCCTCACGCTCGAGCCCCCCTTCTCTGAGAGGCTTGCGTCGTGTCCCACCACCGCAAACCAGTGCTTGGTTTTTACAGGTAGTCATTATGTAGACTGTGAACTGTGACTGTGAACACTACTTTTGTTATTCCATTTCTCTTACTGTCTCTCACTCTACACCGAAGGTGATTAACCCCAGCACATTGTGGGGGTGGGGAGCATTTCAGTCACGCAGCAACCTCACAACGCTCTCGCTTTAAGGAGGGCATTGATAAAAGGTGATATTATTCTCGAGGGTACTTATTTTATCCACATTGGAAAGATGCGATGCTGAGTTGTTTCCGCCTGTGTTTAAATCCACAGCGATCAACGTCTGAATTATCCCACTGAGCTGTGGCGCAGGAGTGGGGGAGAGGTGATTAAAGTGAAACAGGTTTCCTACAAAGTACTCTTGCAGTGTCCCATTTCCTCTCTCTGCGGAGCTGCAGCCTGACCTTCCTTTCTATTAACATCGTCTTTGAGGAAACAGTGCGACGCTTTCCAGACGCCCGGTGCTGCGCACTGACAGCCGAGTCCGCATACATGCCAGGCAGGTGACCTCGCGAGCCCAGCACAGGCATCATTTCCCATCTATCCAATAGGTGCCCCCGCCCCCACCTCCTCTACCGCCCCTGGGAACGCTACAGTCCTGACAAAAATGTTCAAACTATCCCCCATCCATTCTCCCTCTCTCGTCCTGCCCCCCTTCCCCCACTGTGTATTCTGCTGCTAACCAGAGGGCATTGAAGAAGGTGACAGAAGCGTCTCAGCCTCCTTCATGATGCAGGTTTGGGCAAAGACACACCGCTGCTCTCTAGAGAGGCCAAGGATTGGATGAGCATGTAGTCTGAACACCCTTATGACCTATTGACCCACACTACAAAACAGTCACTGCCCTAAACTCCAGATCTCTCATTCATGGCCCCTCAAAAATATCCACCCACACCCCCAACTCACACACACCCCTAGAGATGACTCAGTTCACAGTATGAACAAAGAAGAGTAATGTGCTGCGTGAAAAAAAATAGAATAACACAATATCGTGGAAAAAACAAACACTCTTAGTTGATGGGAGATTAAGTAAAGCAAGTAAATTGTAAATAGGGACAACTTTGCTGCCAAGGGATAATTTCAGGGTTGGACTGGCCTAAAGGTCAACCAGTCAGTGCCCAAAGGGCTGCTCTAACAGGTCAGTGTGTGGGCCATTTTTGGGCCTGTTTTATGGTCTAGAGGACCGGTTTTTACTGTTGATTTCCCTGAGATTAACACTCATGCCGTTGTGTCTTTACAAGTTCAAACTGCCCAAATTTGCAAACCTGGACCACGTTTTTAGCTATCTAATTTACTACTGGGGGCCACTTTTATTTTGGTACCTGGACCTCGTTTCTGTCCTAGTCTTACCCAGAATACCTTAACTGTTTTTACAGTCATTATTCTTAAATCGATCGGTGTTTTGCCTGTACAGTTAAGGACATGAACATAGGCAGTGGCGTAGCTAGAGCGTTTGCTGCCCGGAGGGATCCCTGAGTTTGCCACCCTGTGGCGGCCTGTTCAGGTTAGACGGGGGTAAAACTTACGTTGTGCTCGCCGCCACCCCCAAAAAAGCGCCCACTCCCCTCTTACTACGCCACTGAACATTGGGTCTGATAGGGACCAGTTTCAATGTCAGTTTTTATTTACTGCCAGGTTTGAGCCCCAGAGGGACCTGCCCCACTCAAAGCCCTGCATATCTCACCTCCATCTGCCACACCAAACTCTTCTATGTACCGCATCTCATATTTGAGATGCTCCTGCTGCGATACAGACTTCTAGGCAAATTACTCTATTCTTTTGAGCTAGGTATGCATTATAGCAAATAAGGATGCTGTACGGCAGGGCTTACAATCTTAGCTTCGTCGATAGGGGCAAAGGCGAGCTATATTGACTTAGCCAAGAGCGGTTTTAGTACAGATGATAAACTAGACCAGGGGTCTCCAACCTTTTCTGAGTTGAGAGCTACTTCTGCTCAAGGAAAGTCCTGCTGAGCTACTAGCATATATTATCACTGTAAAGTAGTGGCAACATGTGTTAACATTACACTATGACCACTCTAAGCAGGATTGTCAGTAGTAATCACCCAAGCATTCAAGATAATGTTACCAGCAGAAATAGCAGGAAAGCATTTCTCACTATTAAATGCCACCCCCTCACTAATGAAGTTACATTCAACTTATCAAATGCTCTGCGGCACAGAGGACAGAACTAGAGCAGTAAGTCCCCCCCCAACTCAGCTTGAATTAGCATCCGGCTATCAACTTTAAATGTGTATTAGAAATAAAATATTTTGTCTTCGTCAGCATATTAGTTATTGGAAATACACATATTTTTTTGCATCAAATATCACTTTCCATTTTGGGCAAACAAACTCAGTTTCCAGAATAAAAATCTTTTCTAAAAAAACTTTGCCATTAAAATATCAGTTTTCAATTTTAGAAAACACACAATCCACAAATATCAGTACTATCATGTAAAAATGCCTCACATAGACAGATTCTGCTTAAAGTGCCCAGGTATTACAATCATAGGTAATGGATTTTCAGCATAGCACCAAGTATGCTTTTGTTATGCAAATAATGCCCACCAGGGCCAACATACCAAGGCTGGGCGCCATAACATCCAGGATGCCCAACGTATATCAGTTATGGCCATTTTTATGCAAGAAACAGTCATCATTTTGTCAGGGGTGGCTAAAAGTAGGCAAGTCAATATGTCAATGATGGCAGCCGGTATTGAAAAACTACACTAAAAAAAACCCGTAATAGTCAAGGATGACCATTATTACAGCATGGGCACTATAATGCCATGAACGGAAACAACTGCACCAAAGATAAAACCCTTATGATGCAGGCCAGCATACACATTTGACGGTCCTTGACTCTAGACGTATCTTCCAGGAAACAACGCTGTTTATTAGGGAGCCACACCATGTCAGACAGATGACACATAAATAAATGCAGATGAGGCTATTATTTTTTATTTGCTTTGGATCCATACACTGCTCCTCTCAGCTCTTGGGTTGATCATGCTCCTAAAAAATTTTCTCTTCGGCTTCTACAGTCCCACACTTTGGTGGGTCAGCACTGATTACTACTGTCAATCTTTGCATTGTTCACATATGTGCTGGGACTGAAAGAGCAGGGCGTATAACATGGCCAATCTCCTTGTGATTTAGAGTTAGAGTGGATACAGACGGTCATGTGGCAGATCTGTAACCCAACTCAGTTTGTGTTTGAGTGTTATTTAAAGGATCTGCTATTGGTTTGGTTGGCTTTCACTCTAAGTGTTTTGAGATGAGCAGTGCTGCCTTCTTTAATATGCATAGACTCTCTGAGATTGTCTTGACTTGTCTTCAACTCTGAGAGCTACTTTCAGGGTGCTGGCGAGCTACCAGTAGCTCCAGAGCTACTCGTTGGAGACCCCTGAACTAGACGCACCCTTCTCGACATCTCACACATGCCCAATAATCCCTATAAAATCTCTCACTCATCAGCAAATCTCACGTTGAGGCGTAAGTTCTTTGGTGCAGCAGTCACTTTTAGGTCTTCTCTCTGGGATTTTGCTTATCACACATGTTGGTAATACAGAGAGAGCCTTCAGTGTCTATGTATCACTGTACAGTTGTTTTCACTACGCTCTGTGATTTTTTTCACATGTTCATACTGGAGGTCCAAATGTTTGGGTTATGCTTTACAAGGGTTTCACTACGCTCTGTGATATTTTTTTATGATTAACAGATGTATTTACTAGCTCATGTATTTTAGTTTACAGGTTCACATTGGGGAAATTGGGAATTCTAATGTTTCTGTATTCCACTTTAAAAAGGTCTTACTACACCTTAAGGTCTTAATACTCCTTATGATGTGTTTAAACTACTTGCTTTTGCGCAACTGTGGCTTCCAGGCCTTGTATTTTACACTTTAGAGGTTTTGTTTTACTAAGCTCTGTAATTTGTTTATACACTTGTGGTGGCGATACTTGGTGATCTTCTTTCTTTTACTCTTTTGCAATGCAATAGGTCTCGCATTTTTGAAACTTTGACCTATTGGTATTGTAACTGACAATGCCTTTTATTAAAGCAGGTTTTTAAACTTATAAATAAAAAGCATTGTCATTTAGAATGCCAATAGCTGAAAATCTCGCAATTGCGAGACCTATTGCATTGCAGATGCTTGTTTCGTTATTCCCATGCCCTAAAACATACGTGGTTGCATTTCAAGAAGCAAACAGGTGAGGGAGAAGCTGAAACACCGTCAAGTAGACAAAACGGCGAAATCCGAAATCAAGAGTCGTCCTGGAAAGGGAGAGGAAAAGAAACACATTCTCTACATTAAAAGTTCAATCTTTTTTGATTTTGAGAAAGCAATAACTGGGAACTTCCTATAAATTCAAAATATAAGACTATTTTCCCTGTCTGTTCTGTTTCTTGTCCAACCAAATTAATTTCACATTAGCAGGAGGAGTTTAGTGAGGGAGATACTAATAGAAACATACACCCATAAAAAGTAGAACCATTGCAAGTCACAAATTACACTTTTAAAGTACTACAGCCCCAAAGGTGTCAAACAGGTGTAAATGTACTCCAGCTCAGCTTTGGAGTGAGTAAAGTACCGAACATGGCCATTCATAGGTACTGCAACACACTCCAATAGAAACAATAGATGCAGGGAAATAAAACATCACTCCATGTACATGTATATTTGCATACACATATATATATACATATGTAGTTGAATGTTATAGCCATAAAATATATTTTTTTTTTATTTTAAATGTTAATAAGTATTTTAAGAAAATAACTTTTATAATTTTATTAAAATATTAATATTTCTGAATTAACAAATTTTTAACATATTATTCTACTAATAAAATTAAAAAGGTAATGTTTACTTTTTAAATATAAAAATATTATTTATAATTACGTTTATATATTTATGCATGTATAAGTTATATTTACATATTTAAATTGATGATTTGTTTACTACGCATTTACTTTAACCCCTTCGCTGCGGTGCGAATTCCGCCGCAGCGCTGGGAGGCGTGAGGGGTGAGCGCGGCGCCGCCATGCTCATGACGGAACCACGCCGTCATGAGTCACGGGCTGTGCTCATGACGGCGTGGTTCCGTCACGACTCCGCCCACTCTCTAATTCGCCCGCACAGGCGGGGAATTAGAGCCGCGTGGGAGGAGCGGCCGCCAACGGCCGCAGCATGACGGAACCACGCCGTCATTTGCACACGCCGCCCGTGGTTCATGACGGCGTGGTTCCGTCATGAGCGCACAAGGGGTTAATGAGCTAATGTGCTGCAATATTTTATCTTATGAGCAGCGCCGGCTTTAGCACTGGTGGCGCCCTGTGCGACAATTATTTTTGGCGTCCCCCGTTCCCCTCAATGACCACCTCCGCAATGGATTCCCGCACTACCACCCTTTAACTGTCTTCATAACCACTCTCTCTCAGTTAACATTTAATTAGTTTTATAGTGTCACTCATAAAAAAAAGGTGTCAGAGCACTTTACATTGCACACACATTACAGAGACAATCAATCATATATGTGTAAATCAATGTGAAGGAAACGTTACATAAGACCGAGGACTACAAGGGGAAGGATTTATATGTCATCCATACTGGTAGGCAGTGTAGTTTAGGGGGGCATGGTCTGGAGAAGCACAAACTCAGAATTTGAAACGTAACACCATGGTTGGGGGTTCTCTTTAATAATCAGAAATGATTTCTACCCAAATGAACCCTTTGTGAAACATTAGGATAATGAAAGTCTGCGGAAAAAAAACAATACGCTCTAATCTATACTTGAGGTCTGCATTTCAGTTCTTTGATGACAGTTAGTGGCTCGCTGTTTTACATTAGGAGTTTAACTTGTAAACTGCAAGTAACAAAAGGAAGTCTCTGACGAAAGTAGTAACCCACTGATCTATTTATGTTCTATTCACTTTGGGGCATATCAGCAACAACCGGCGATAATTAACGCTAAGCGCACTTAGCGCTAGGATAATTATCGCCGGCTAGCGTGGATTTTTATCGCTGAGATAGCGTGCTATTAGCAACGCTTATCTCAAAAGCGATAAAAATTCTAGCGCTAACTGCCAAACGTGAGATTATCGCTGGAAACCCAGCGATAATCCCACGAAGATTGGCGATAGCTTGCTGATAGGGCCTCACTTACTTAGGCATGATATCCACCTTCCATAGGATATCATGGCTAAGTCAGTTTCAAAGCAGGCGTAAGGAAAGTAGCGATAACAGAGGTTATCGCTACTTTTTTTGTCGCTATGCTGCTTTGCGTGAGGCTTGATAATAGGAGAAATGTCGCTTAGTGACATTTCTCCCGTTATCTCATTAGAGATGCAAAGATGGGCATTAGGAATTCAGGCGCTAAGGCAAGGTTTCACGCGATAGCGTGACCTTGCTAATATAGTGATAAAATTATCGCCGCTTTTCGGCCGAAAACGGCCGCAAAAGCGGCAATAATGTTATATCGCCGCCTTGTAGATATGCCCCTTTGTGATGTACATGGTACACATTCGATGCAGCAGGCATATTAGCCCTCTGCACTACCTTATGAGGAATCAAAACTTCCAGCAGTCAAAACTTCCACTAGACAAAACTACGATCTCTCTCCGGGAAGAACATTAATCACCGGAGTTAACTTGACAGTTTTATTATTGGCAGAAAATTGCGGGAGACCAGGAACGCGGCAGAGTGTACTTTAGAAAACAATATAAAGTAGCAAACAGGCGCCCCCACGTGAAGTCTGCACCCGGTGAGGTGGCACTGGTCGCACCGCCCTAGAGCCGGCCCTGCTTATGAGTGCTAAGTTAAAAATATTTATAATTAATTTCATTTTTAAAGAACAATTACCTTAATAATTCCCCAAATAGTCTCCTATAGAGAGGTCTCCACCAGAGAGGCGGAGGACTCCACCTACACATGCAAAATTACTACGAGTAACTTTACACTTGTTAATCCTGTTCTAGGAAGCTCCACCTCCTGATTTGAGGGCTTGGATACATCCAAGTGTACACATAAGAGTAACTCTATCCTCAGAAATGGTGAAGAGCAGAAACGTGTAGAGTTACACCTAGGTGTAGTGTTACATATACACATGAGCAAATATACATGTCTTTGTAAATAAGCACTAATTGGTCTATTAAACATAAGAAAATTAAATAAAGGTAGCATGAAAGAGTTTAAGACCAAGACCCTGTTGCCATTTCTCCACTTTTTGGTTATTTTCTTGTTTTAAGGGGGGAAAGAGGAGGACTAGTACAGTTTTATTTTATGTTTGCTTTCATAAGGGGGGAGAGGAAACATGTGGGTACCTTATGCATATCTGTTGATACTTCCAAGATGCTCCTAGCAAGTAAGATGAATGTGAAGTTAAGCTATATGTTTGCAAATGTGTATATATTTTAGGGCCCTGATTTAGAGTTTTGCACATGGGTTACTGAAGTAGCATTTAAAAATATTAAGAAAAGAATACAGTTTATAATAATGTGTAGAATTAACATATAGGCTTTAACTGTAAAATAAAATGTGTTTAAATAAATAAATTGCAGTAGGCAACCATATTTACTCGTACTAGGTCTCAAATGGCTAAAGCAACATTGCCTGACAAGCTGGCATCACTAGAAAATGCTTAACATGCATAAAATGTTTATCTCTTGACCTTTCCATGAACATAGTTTTTTTTAATGAATAATAGTCGCTCAATTGTTTTCATCAAATTCTGCAAATGTTTCTTCAGACACAATGATCGCTGCTAATAAATGCATAAGCTTTGATATTTAGAATGATATAGAGATGACAAGCCCTCATGGGAAAGTAGTCTTAAACAAGAAAGTGTATTATGATGTATTATAAGAAGTCAAGATGCAACGGCTAGATTAAAAAGTAGACAAGGAGTGATTCTGTTACTATGAGAGCATCAAAAGATGATCGTCTGACTGAAGAAGGAAGAAAACCACAAGCTGCAACAATGATAAAATATGATGTATTTAATAGTGCGTGTTCCAAGGGCAGACCAAGATTACTTTTACCCAGACACTTTCCTAGAAACGCTCTGCAGAGACCTTTGCAGAGACTTTTATTACCAGACCCGACCAGCCATTTCTCCATATTGCTTGAGACTCTACTGTGTCTCTATATTATTGATTATGATTATAATTTATGTGATGTACAGCTCTTGATGTTCTCTAAAACTACAGCAAATATCCATGGCCCGGATGATGGTAAACAGAGATTTCTAATTGAAACTGATTCCCGCTCCAGCATTACTCTGTCGCAAATGTGGCGGATAGACCTTCCTCCATATTAAAAGTGCATTATATCCTATGGCACTCGTAATAAGGCGGACCGGACATCCATCACATTTTGACAGAGTAACTCGTCCGCCAACCTCAATGTAAATGTTGGGCCTGCAACCTTTTTGCAGGGTTAGCCCCAAACTTTTTGCCTTCTTCCTCCTATTTTCTAATCTTCTTTTTTATGGCTTTAGGACTCTGGGCATGTTGTCACTGCTAATCAGTGCTAAAGTGCATATACTCTCTCCTGGTATGTTTGGTTCCTCCATGATTGGCATATTTGATTTACTGGTAACCCCCTAGAACAGTGCACTACATGTGTCCAGCATCTGCAAACCAAATAGTATTAGTGGGCTTGCAGCACGGATTGTGCCACCCACATGAGTAGCCCTTCAAACATGCCACAGGCCTGCCACTGCAGAGCCTGTTTGTGCAGTTTAAACTGCTTTTAAACTGCCATGTCGACCTGGCAAGTTCACCTACTTACTATGCCCAAACCTTCACTTTTATTACATGTAAGGCACCCCTAAGGTAGGCCCTAGGTAGCCCCATGGGTACGGTGCAGTGTATTTATAAGGGAGGACATGAGTTTTTGAGTTTTACATGTTCTGGTAGTTCACTACAGCAAGCTCTATCCCTCCCGTAGGTTAGGATTGGAGCTGCCTTGTAACACTTTACAAGTGTAACTTCCAATTGGCAGCAGATAGAAAATTGGAGTTTGGTGTCTCTGGACTCACACTCTAAAAACACATATTTTAATAAGGTTCGTTTTTAAATTGCATGTCTGAAAATGACACCTTTAGAAGGTTGGCATTTTCTTACTTTAACCATTGTGTGCCTGTTCCTAGAATACATGTCTGGGTCAAGGTGACAGCTGGGCTCTGTGAATTCACTCTAGACAGTCACACATAAATGGATTTGGGGTATCCCCTGCATACCCTGATGTCCCATCACCAGGCTGATGGGTCTTCCCGAGCTAGAGTGGTGGGAGGAGACAACACTTGCACCTGAACAGGGTTGTGCCTGTTCCCACACAAAGAGCTGCACCCCCCCCCCCCGCCCCCTGTAGTGTGTCTGCAGACAGGGCCAGGAAGGGCAGGGCCTTGTGCACTACAAAGAAGTTTCTTTGAAGTCTCCCTACTTCAAAGGCTAAAATAGGTATCAGTAATGGACCTCTGAAACCACATACTCAGAATACTTCTGGACTGAATGCATCTTGTCAGGAAGAAGAGCTTCTGTACTGCCAAGACGGACTGTCACTTTGCTGCTTGCTTTGGTGTGTTGACCCGCTGTCTGCTGCTTCTTGCTGGGAGTGAGAGGACTGGACTTTGCCTGGACTTTGCTGTCTGCATCCTGCCTTCTAAAGTTTCCTCAAAGGCTTGAGTTGAGCTTGCCTCCTGTTGGAAGTCTCAGGGCCATCAAAGACGTCGCCTGCAGCACCTGGGATCCTCTGTTGAGAGCCTTACTCTGCCAAGTGGGCCCTGGGAGGTGAGTTTTCTGTGCTACAAAGACAAAACCAGTATATCGACTTCGAGCGTCACTTCAAAACTAATGCTTCTCTTGGTGACACCGCGCCGCTGCCTGCACTGAATCTGTGGTCCCTGCTCAACGACCGCAACTTGCAACGCAGTCCCCAATACCGCCGCAGTGCCTCTGGAGGACCACCACAGCGAAGTCTTGAGTACCGCATCATCTACGTCTGTGGTGCCCGACTCTGCACCTGTGGCAATGTGGTGTGATTTCAACACCGCAAAGTTGAAGCCTCGTGGCTTGACCCTCAGAGCTTCATTTGCACCGCCTTTGGAACCCACGCATCGCCACATCACCTCCACTCCTATGGGCGTAGGAAGTGTGGGGGATGCAGGGGACATATCCCCCCCAGATTTTGGAGTAGGGGGACACAACGGGACAAAGGTGGGTGGGGGGAACGAGAAGACAAAATAATTTCTTGTCTCACTTCTTTAATTGCAAAACACACAAGATAATGGACGGAATGTTGCACATTGGCAAAACATTCACCCCCAGTCACAGATCTGGGTTTATTCCATCGTTATTTTGCTCACCATGCCACCCCAGTTCAGACATGACCATATGCAAATCAGTCTTGACCCTGTGCCTCATGGAAACAGTCCAGCCCAAACTGCCAAGCCATGTCTTCCCTGGACCGGAATCAAGCATCCTAGGACCGGTTTCGGGGTTTCACCCCTCTTCAGACAGGATAGCTTGACTCCAGTAGCGTAGTGAGCACGGGACCCACGTCTGGGCATACCCTTCCCACATAGGGCGAACAGCAAAACATACAAGATGATGGACGGAATGTTGCACATTGGCAAAACATTCACCCCCAGTCACAGATCTGGGTTTAATCCATCGTTATTTTGCTCAGCACGCCACCCCAGTTCAGACATGGCCATATGCAAATCAGTCTTGACCCTGTGCCTCATGGGAACAGTCCAGCCCAAACTGCCAAGCCATGTCTTCCCTCGACCGGAATCAAGCATCCTAGGACCGATTTCGGGGTTTCACCCCTCTTCAGACAGGATAGTTTGACTCCAGTGGCGTAGTGAGCACGGGACCCACGTCTGGGCATAACCTTCCCACATAGGGTGAACAGCAAAACACACAAGATGATGGACGGAATGTTGCACATTGGCAAAACATTCAACCCCAGTCACAGATCTGGGTTTAATCCATCGTTATTTTGCTCACCACGCGACCCCAGTTCAAACATGGCCATATGCAAATCACTCTTGATCCTGTGCCTCATGGGAACAGTCCAGCCTGAACTGCCAAGCCATGTCTTCCATGGACCGGAATCAAGCATCCTAGGACCGGTTTCGGGGTTTCACCCCTCTTCAGCCAGGATAGCTTGACTCCAGTGGCGTAGTGAGCACGGGACCGACGTCAGGGCATACCCTTCCCACATAGGGCGAACAGCAAAACACACAAGATGATGGACGGAATGTTGCACATTGGCAAAACATTCACCCCCAGTCACAGATCTGGGTTTATTCCATCGTTATTTTGCTCACCATGCCACCCCAGTTCAGACATGACCATATGCAAATCAGTCTTGACCCTGTGCCTCATGGAAACAGTCCAGCCCGAACTGCCAAGCCATGTCTTCCCTGGACCGGAATCAAGCATCCTAGTGAGGAAATATGAATTTTTATGGTCAATTGTGTCCCCTATCTAGACCCCAACGGCTCCATGTACATGCTACAAGTACATGTATGTTCCCTCCACTTCAAGCTATGAAGACGCAAATACAATTGTGTCCAACGTTAATATGTACTCTTTCATATCTGCCATGAATGGGCCAGATATTCCGTTCCTAAGTATGCCTTGCCACCGTCTTTACATGGTATACTTTTCACGTTTTCCAGCTCTGGCAAGGTAGGCCCTGAATTCTGCCATCGAGCTTTTTCCTGCTTCTGCCTCTGAATGCTCCAGCCTGGACCTGCATCTGTATCCATGAACTTTGTCTTACTTCCTGCGCGGCTAACGGTGCCTAGCCCGGCCTGTTGCCTGCCAAAACTGTATTCAGCCTTCAAGTTATCTGCTCCGCTCCTCAAGAAATGCATTCCTGTCTAGTAGCTTAGGTAAACATCCCCCCAGCTGCAGAGCAAAGGGCCCGGCCTTACTGTCTCCGTGCAAGTAATTCATGACTTTTCGTTACCATGGTAGGCCCATGCCCCCTCGCATCTCATGTAGACACTTAGACGCTTGTACACGCACTAGCAGTCAGTATAGAATAGGCTTTGTCCGAAAAGACCTTTCCTTCCAGATAATATAGTTCCTTAAACACAAGATACTAGATATGATTTAGGACTAGGTTGGCCTGACACCCCAGACTTCTGTCTCCTCATGTAGGGCTAAATGTCAAGTTCCCTTCACCCTCTAGTTACACGTCAATCACACGTCATGCGGCTGCGCGCGCATCTCTGCCATGTATTTCTGCTGACTTTGCAGGATTCTCTTATGGATCCACCCACTTGTGTCATCATCATAATGACGTTTTTAGTATACGCCTCTATGCACGCCTATTGTAACGCCTTTCCATTACGTATGTGTATTCTTATCAGCTGTAACGCCTTCTGCATATGTCTTTACTGTAATGCACTTTAATATAAATATGACAACTTGTCAATAATGTATTGCTGATCCCTTCCTGAACCTTCGTGGTGACGGAACTCGATTGCCTGGTTCGAACCATCATTCCTTTGTAAGGAATAAATTCCCTTTTATAACCTCAAATACCACGGATTCTGCCTCTTATTTTTACTGAGTTATTCGTATTGTATTTTACCGCATAAATTAAGTCTAGGTAATTAAAATTTACCACATAATTGGCGCCCGAACAGGGACACCTCTCACACCCCACGCGCCGGAGGTGCGTTGCAGACCCGGTCTCCTGCCACAGCCGGACGGACAATTACGCGTACCCGCAGGATTTCCTGTATCTCCCTCAGGCCAACGGGGGCGACTGAGGCTGCGATCAACACCCAGACGAGGCGGTGAGGAGTGCGGAGAATCCCGACCAGAGCCTAGCTGAGAGAGCAAGATCCGAGGTATACAGAGGCCCACCAGATTCCGAAGTTCCGAAGTATCTAAGTCACGAGTCGAGTCCAGTCCAGTTTGGTCTAGTCCAGTCCAGACTTCCGAGGCCTTCCGTTCCGTGCTTCCCGGTGAGTACCGTTGCTGGGGACGCATCTAGACGTGCGCATTAATTTGTGCCGGTCAAGACGGGTCTGGGTACACAGACCTGGTCTACACTGTTTTAGCAGTGTATCTGTACTGTTTAGCAGTACATACAGTATATTTAGTATTATGCAGTTAACTAGTTTTATTCTAATTATTATTGTTCGTTCTAAAATGTTTTGATATGTTTTAAAATGTCGTGGTATGAGTGATTGTTCGACCTTCATTATTGTGTTTATTGTAATTATTGTGTTCAAGACCGAGTAAGAATTAAGTAGCAAGGATTAAAATGCCGTTATTTTCAAAATTAAGACAGATAAGAACTAGAAAAGGGATACTCGAGGAAGCTGTTCCCATCCCACCTAGGGACACCCCAGGGTACTTTATGTACCATAAACATGGCCTAGATGCCGTATTATATCTTGATCTATGGGTGGACTACACCAAGGATTTAGCAGAGAGTCAGAGATGGCCCGCTGCTGGAACATGGGATGCAGATTGCATCATGAGAATAGAAGAAGCATTATGGAAAAAGAAAGCCAGACAGTCACAGAAAGATGCCATTGAACTATGGCGTAAAGAATCGCATAGACGCACAGAGAAAGCGCTCAGAAAGGAAGAGAAAAGTAGGGAAGATTCAGAAAAGGCCCGAGAAAACATATTAATTAACGAAGGTATCCGAGTAAAAACAGAACAAGTAGATAGACAACGAAACACTCTTATGAATGGTATGTATCCTCTTCTGGCCGAGGGTTTGCCTAAGGCCACCTTGGAGGTACCAAAGGATCTGCCACCTCCGTTACTCCCGATTAAAGTACATCCCAAGACCGCAAAAGACATTTTCCTTTCTTCCTATTTAGACGATGCAGCCCCCGAATATGCTAATGGTGCGCAGCCACGCACACCACCTGTTAACGACGCACAACACCAAAATCAGCTGCACCCACCTCCGCAGCAACAAACTCCTACTCAAGTTCTAACAATTCCATCTGTTTCTACAGTCCTTCCTGCACCCACACTCTCTACCGTACACCCAACAATCCTTTTGGACTTGGCACCTCAGGAGGTGCGACAGGAGGTTTTTCCACGCCACCGCCAACAACTAGATTGACTTATAGGGATTTAGCATACCAACGTACACCCCAAAGAGCTAATGACAATATATTAAATGAGCCTCTTACAGATTGTAGATATGATCCAGTGCCAGGAAAACACAACAGAATGTTGCTATCTTCAGTACGTTTGCGACGAGCTGCAAACTATTTAATGACGTTACCAGGAATGGTTGAACATCTAGACAAAATATATCGCTTTATCCAATCAGGGCAGGGTCCTGAAAGTATTGCCGAAGCCATGGAATACCAGAAAGTAGACATACAAAAATTATTGTTACGCTTTTTCATAAACTGCTTGATCAGAAATAGAGATAGGCCTGAGGTAGATTCGGAGGAAATGCAAGCACTTACCAAATGGGGTCAGAATATAACAGACGGGAGACATGATAAACAGAAGTTTATAGAAGCCATGTGCCGAAGGATCAGAAAAGAAGTAGAACGAATACATGAAAGCAGAGTAGAAGCAGATAAAACTGAATCAGAGGAAGAGGAGGAGGAACAGTCAGAAACGAATACAGGACAATTTGAATTACCAGCTAAACAAATGATAGCTTATGTAGGAAAAGGAAGATCCTTTAATAAAACAATACGTCCGACACATCCAGAATGTAACAGAATTTTTCAAACAGTTATCACAAATCCAAGGACCCCTGAACACTTATTCCAGGCTACTGATAAATTACTTCGAGAACGAAGGGGGTACCATGTGCTCAATTCTATGGATGAACAAGAATTAGCCAGGTCAGCAGTACAATGGGCTGACAGCTCTGAAAAATACAGTGATGATGCGCTAGCACACACGTTTCTGAATCTCGCCCCAGACGAACAGCGTTTAGCTAGTATATACATGATACAACATCTCCTTATATTATATAAAGGCCAACACTCCGATCCTGGTCTCCTACCTGATATATTGATAGAACTACTCATGAATAAATGGAGAGGTCTAGGTACCGATCTAATTAAAGTAATTCTAGAATACCGACATAGATATAGTGCCTTTTTGTGTCCAGAACATGATCCAGCTCCTTCCATGGAGAGAAAAACGTATTACATAGACAGACAGAATCCCTTACGCGAAGTGCACCCAGTTAGAAATGATGACAATACGTTTAGACGCGTGTTTGTGTACACGCCCATAACTAAAATAGAACTATTGGAAATGAAAAAATTAGTGCCCAGCCATGACAAAGATCCAGCAGGTTTTCACCGTGAACTAAAGGACATGTTACTCATGGGTGACTATACCTATCCAGACATTATGAAAATATTGAAAGTATTATTGCCTGCCGGTATTTACGAGAAACTCAAAGAAAAAGAGTGGGAAGTGGGAGACCAAAAGATTGATTGGACCGCATTAGAAACCAAAGAAAATAACAGAACTGCAGGCGTAGGGCTTGGGGACAAAACAAAAGCATTGACAGGATTATTAGTGCAAGTATTGCCACGTTTATTAACTACGAAAAAGGAAGATTGGGGAGCAATCTCAGCTTGTAAACAGAAACCCGATGAAGACACTAGTGATTTTTATTCCCGATTTGAAAAATGTTTTGGTATTAATAGCGGCCTGAAAGCAAATAGTGAGTCATATCCACACCTTTTTGTAACAAAACTAGTCGAGAATTCCCTGCCACAGGTTAAAAACAGAGTATTGAAAGTTGAGAGCACTTGGCAAGCTAACACTCCTTCACAAATGTTACAAATGTTACAGTATCACCAGAATAGAATTAGAGAAGAACAAGAACACGAACAAAGACGTATGAAAGACACGAAAATGAAAATGCTCGTCGCTCAGTCAGTTCCAGCTGACGGTCATAAAAAGGGTGCGACACAGTCCAGTAATTCAGCGGTTCCCGTTAAAGGGACATGCAACTATTGTAAACAGCCAGGTCATTATATAAACGATTGTGCAGTTCTGAAACATAATATCTCTACGGGTAAAACCAAGGAGAGACCACGTCCGCCTAGACAGGATCAGATCCAACAACAAGTACCTCAGAATGTACAGCCAATGCAAGCTGCACAACAGACCGTACCACAACCACAGCCACAGCCTATTGCTGCAACACAAAATACGACACAACAGATGTACCAGTATGCACAAAATGACTATACGGAGTATCAGCGCTACACATGAAACAGCCTAGAGAGGGAAGTTGGCTTTCCCCTTATTGAGGTTCCTGTAGATCAAGAGGGTCCCTATGTACAGAGTCAAGTATTAGGGAAAGACAGAAAGTTTCTACTTGATACAGGGGCAAGCAGAACAACTATAAGTCACGACGAAGTCCCAGGGGCACCCCTCTCAGGCTCACAAAATATTTCCCTTGGTTTCTCAGGAAAGCCTACTATTAACGAAGTATCACAACCACTTGCATTCACAGTCGGTCCATTAACACGGACTACAGATCTATTGCTTACAAAATCTTGCCCAGAAAACTTGTTAGGTATAAAAACATTGAAAGCTCTAGGAGCTATAATATGTTGTTCTCCGGACGGAGTACGACTATTTTTGCGTGACTTTAAAGGTCACTACGTGTCAAGAGACATGGATCACCGGTTACGGAATCTACCTGCACATTTATGGGCACAAGGCCCCACTGATGTAGGTTGTATGCACATTACACCATATCGAGTCACACTCAAAGCAGGAGTGGTATTACCACGAATGCGACAATACAAGTTACCGCCAGATGCTGTAGTGGCTTTACTGCAAATCATTGACGAGCTCATTGCACAAGGAGTGGTTGTAGAAACCGACTCCAATGTATGTAATTCTCCGATCATTCCGATTCTTAAACGAACTGATCCAAAAGCACCCCCAGTATATCGATTAGTTATTGATCTGCGAGAATTGAATAAATGCATTGTACCACAATATCCCGTGGTCCCAGATATCTCTTCATTACTGACAGCTATTGATTCAGAGGCAACGTTCTTTACTGTAATTGACCTCAAGAACGCCTTCTTTAGCGTCCCAATCGATCCGGAAAGCCAATATTTGTTCGGATTTAGTTTAAATGGACGAAGTTTTAAATTCGCACGCGCGCCTCAAGGATTTACAGAAAGTCCTAGCATCTACAGCCAAGCACTGAAAAGACAACTTGACAGTATCCACATGCCAGTCAACACTGCACTGCTTCAGTATGTCGATGATCTGCTGATCACCGCCCGAAGCGAACCCGAATGTGAAAAAGCATCACTGACGGTTTTACATTTCCTAGCCGACAAGGGGCACAAGGTGTCCCCTTCAAAGCTGCAATTTTGTGCCCAGCAAGTTGTGTACCTAGGGCACTTGCTGTCCAAATGGGGGAGACAGCTCACACCTGACCGCATCCAGTTAATTGTCAACATGTCACAGCCCAAGACACAAAAGGAGGTACGGGCCTTTATAGGCCTCACTTCGTACTGCAGGCAGTGGATTCCCCAATATGCATTTTTAGCTAAACCACTCATTCAGTTGACAACTCAGGAGGCAGCGACATCGACTGTCCTCCCTTGGACTCCAGAACATACAAAAGCTTTTGAAGACTTAAAGAAAGCTTTATGCCAAGCACCTGTTTTAGCGACACCATGTTACAGTAAGCCTTTTACACTCTTTGTTACAGAACGTGAAGGTACTGCCTTGTCAGTACTCACGCAGGAACAAGCAGGATCACACAAGCCATGTGCTTACTTTTCTAGCACGTTAGATCCCGTAGCTCAAGCTCTTCCTGCGTGCCTGAAATCAGTTGCAGCAACAGCTCTAGCGATCAGACAAAGCGATTCCATAGTATTAGGACATCAATTGACAGTACAAGTACCACACGCAGTAGAGGTTCTCTTGAACCGGACACAAACACAACACTTGACTATAGCACGACTGACAGGTTACGAACTCACATTATTTCAGCCACACATAGAAATCAGACGTTGTAGTACATTAAATCCTGCCACACTCTTGCCATTAAGTGGAACAGACCCACTGACACATGATTGTATTGAAGTCATTACTATTACGACGAAACCCAGACAAGACTTGACAGATGTCCCATTACCAGACCCAGACCTGACACTTTATGTAGATGGTTCATGTATGAGAACAAGTACAGGAAAGTTAGTGGCCGCTTATGCAGTCACGACAGACACCGAAGTCATTGAGACAAATTGTATTGACACATTATCAGCTCAAGCAGCAGAACTTATTGCCCTGACACAAGCCTGTATTCAAGCCAAGAATAGAAAAGTTAACATATACACAGATTCACGTTATGCATTCGGGGTTGTACACGACTTCGGAGTCCTTTGGCAAGAGAGAGGTTATTTGACTTCCCACGGTGCCAACATTCAACACGGCCCCCTCATTCAAGCTCTATTAGATGCAATACATCTGCCTATTTCAATATCTATCATGAAGTGTAAAGCTCATACAAAAGTCACCGATATTATTTCCCAGGGTAACGACCTAGCAGACCGAACAGCTAAGCAAACAGCACAGAATCAGACTCATGCAACTGACTTGACAAAGACAATAGTTCCGACGCCGACACACTGCATGACAGTTAAGGATCCCGCCCTTGATGTAATTGACATACAGACACATGCTACGCCAGAAGAAATAAAGAAATGGACTGAATTAGGAGGGATCCAAACAGATCAGGGATGGATGACGAAGGGAAAATCTATATGGTTTCTCCCCGACTCAATGGTTCAAGTTATCATTAACACAATACATAGTCCAGCACATCTAGGAGAAAAAGCTATGTTAGACAGTATTCAACACATTTGGTTCAACAAACACTTACGAGCTGCAGCCAAACAGAAAGTCCGAACTTGCATGATTTGTTGTCAGTTCAATCCAGGTAAAGGTGTACCTGTAGAACAGGGTGGATTTCAACCTCCCGATCATCCTTTTGAAGTCCTCCAGATGGATTATATCCAGATGGAACGATGTCGAGGATTCAAATATGTCCTCGTAGTTGTATGCGCTCTTTCCCGTTGGACAGAGGCGTATCCCGTCTCAGATTACACTGCCCCGACTACTGCCAAACAATTAGTTCGTGAATTCTTCCCACGGTATGGTTTGCCCCGTATCGTGTACTCAGATAATGGCCAGCCGTTCTCATCCGAGCTAATGAAACACATTTCACTCTTGTTAGGCTATCAATGGAAATTCCACTGTGTCCGACATCCCGAGGCAGCAGGTCTCGTGGAACGTCATAATCAGACCCTGAAAATACGACTTTCAAAAATCTGTAGAGAGAAAGGCGTCGACTGGATAGTAGCCTTACCAGTTGCACTATTTTACATGAGAATGGTAGCACACTCTCGCACAGGGCTATCCCCGTACGAGGTGGTCTTCGGTAGGCCACCAAATATGTGGGGGACGCCTATACCTCGCAAAATAACTGATGTTGATTGTAATATGCTGACAGATTACCTTGCTTCCTTGATGTCTGCACTACAATCTTGCCGTTCACAGGTAGCTGCAGCCTTTCCCGACAACACCGAGGTAAAGCCCCATGAAGTGGTTCCTGGAAATCTAGTTTTCATCAGAAACTTCGACAGGAGGAGCCCGTTGGAGCCTCGCTGGCTACAACCAAAGCTGGTTCTTCTAACGACGAGGACAGCAGTGAAGGTCGAGGGTCGCAAGGGTTGGTTACACTCGAGTCATATCAAGAAATTTCATGGACTACCATCCGATCTGAACTCTCAGCCCTGCCCCCTTCCAGAGACTGATTCAAAACTCCCCCTGGTTGAACAGACCAAATCACAGGAATACAAACTGAAACTAAGGTCTAGCAAGTCAGACAATTCGATTGTTTAAGTCCTCTCCAAGGTGAATCGGTTGAATTAAGTCTTGACATGTACCCTCTAGACCGAATGAGAGAGAGAAATAGACAGAAACAGCTCAAGAAACATGCATACTGTAAATCACTTCATAGTCACTGTATAGTGACATTGTTGATTATGTTTTTTCTAAGTCTTTTTATTATTGCTGCAAGTATACTGTTGCACATGTACTATCCTATTTTCAAGCGTGCTTACAATGTTACTGCCGAACATTCTTTTAGTGAACTACCTCCACATGAATTGTCCTATAGATTTGCGCTGCGCAACAACACATTCATTAGTATGTTACACCATTTCCATCAGACCAGCAATGCTACAAATTGTTGGATATGTGGCCGACTCCCTCCCTATCAGAAGTACAAAGGAGTTCTGCCTCTCTTTCCGTACCCATTTACGCACAATGGTTCCTGTGGAGCATGGTTTAGTTTGATTAACTCTTTAGATTCAAACACTGTAGTTTACCAGAGCAACTGGGTATGGGGAAACCTGAACTTAGTTTTGCTTAAAGCTTGTTATCCTAACAAGGAGGGACTTCCCAAAAGAACAGGAACTGATCTAGAAAATGAAGTATATGGATTAGGTAATTTTACACTTAACATCATGATTCTGAATATAGAATCTGAAGCTACATTAGTCTTGCCTGCTATGTCCGTATTACCAGTCAAAGGTGAATTATGTGTAAGAAAGAATGGTTCAGTACATCTGGGTCATAGTAAATGTACTACTGTGATCGAATTCAGTGATAAAGGCAAGTCTACATTTAGAGCTTCCCGTCACTCCTACTTCATCTGTGGTCACACCGCATATATACGCCTACCCCTAGATTGGGATGGTACCTGTTACATTGCATTCCTTCTGCCACCTGTTTTCCTAGCCCCTCCTGATTATCATAGAAATACCAATCTAGTACACCATAGACCCCAGAGAGATGTCCCGATTGTTGACTACACCGAAACAGCATGGGAACAATATACAGACTTCAATAAAGGTCTCTTTCCTTACATAGGTGTGGTCTCAAACAGTAAACTGATACGTAGATTAACTAGAACCCTTGAAGCAGTAGTGAATGAAACTACCTCTGCCCTAGGCAACTTAACAGAGGAGCAGTCTGCGATGCGGATTGTTGTTCTCCAAAATCGTCTTGTCCTTGACGTCATCCTAGCAGATAGGGGCGGAGCTTGTAGGGTCATCGGATCAAGTTGCTGTGTTTTCATCCCAGAAAACGCGCCATCCGTATATAAGGCCATAACTCGTCTTCACAAGATTGCTAACCAGATACATCAGAATCCAGGCACCTGGACATGGTCCGGTTGGTTCTGGAGCATATTGTCAGCCTGGGGATGGAAAGTCCTATCCTTCCTAGGTATTGGCCTTCTCGTAGTATTTAGTTGCTGCCTATGTCTACAATGTGGACCAGCGATTTGCGGCCTGTATGCCACATCGTGTATTCCACGTTCAAGTTTTCATTCAAGATCCCGGAAGAAGAAAGAAGAGCAAATGATGCTACATGAACAGATTGATGGATTCCTGAAGATCGATATTTCATGAGGGTCCGTAGGGGACAAGGAGGGAATGAGGAAATATGAATTTTTATGGTCAATTGTGTCCCCTATCTAGACCCCAACGGCTCCATGTACATGCTACAAGTACATGTATGTTCCCTCCACTTCAAGCTATGAAGACGCAAATACAATTGTGTCCAACGTTAATATGTACTCTTTCATATCTGCCATGAATGGGCCAGATATTCCGTTCCTAAGTATGCCTTGCCACCGTCTTTACATGGTATACTTTTCACGTTTTCCAGCTCTGGCAAGGTAGGCCCTGAATTCTGCCATCGAGCTTTTTCCTGCTTCTGCCTCTGAATGCTCCAGCCTGGACCTGCATCTGTATCCATGAACTTTGTCTTACTTCCTGCGCGGCTAACGGTGCCTAGCCCGGCCTGTTGCCTGCCAAAACTGTATTCAACCTTCAAGTTATCTGCTCCGCTCCTCAAGAAATGCATTCCTGTCTAGTAGCTTAGGTAAACATCCCCCCAGCTGCAGAGCAAAGGGCCCGGCCTTACTGTCTCCGTGCAAGTAATTCATGACTTTTCGTTACCATGGTAGGCCCATGCCCCCTCGCATCTCATGTAGACACTTAGACGCTTGTACACGCACTAGCAGTCAGTATAGAATAGGCTTTGTCCGAAAAGACCTTTCCTTCCAGATAATATAGTTCCTTAAACACAAGATACTAGATATGATTTAGGACTAGGTTGTCCTGACACCCCAGACTTCTGTCTCCTCATGTAGGGCTAAATGTCAAGTTCCCTTCACCCTCTAGTTACACGTCAATCACACGTCATGCGGCTGCGCGCGCATCTCTGCCATGTATTTCTGCTGACTTTGCAGGATTCTCTTATGGATCCACCCACTTGTGTCATCATCATAATGACGTTTTTAGTATACGCCTCTATGCACGCCTATTGTAACGCCTTTCCATTACGTATGTGTATTCTTATCAGCTGTAACGCCTTCTGCATATGTCTTTACTGTAATGCACTTTAATATAAATATGACAACTTGTCAATAATGTATTGCTGATCCCTTCCTGAACCTTCGTGGTGACGGAACTCGATTGCCTGGTTCGAACCATCATTCCTTTGTAAGGAATAAATTCCCTTTTATAACCTCAAATACCACGGATTCTGCCTCTTATTTTTACTGAGTTATTCGTATTGTATTTTACCGCATAAATTAAGTCTAGGTAATTCAAATTTACCACACTAGGACCGGTTTCGGGGTTTCACCCCTCTTCAGACAGGATAGCTTGACTCCAGTGGCGTAGTGAGCACGGGACCCACGTCTGGGCATACCCTTCCCACATAGGGCGAACAGCAAAACATACAAGATGATGGACGGAATGTTGCACATTGGCAAAACATTCACCCCCAGTCACAGATCTGGGTTTAAGCCATCGTTATTTTGCTCAGCACGCCACCCCAGTTCAGACATGGCCATATGCAAATCAGTCTTGACCCTGTGCCTCATGGGAACAGTCCAGCCTGAGTTGCCAAGCCATGTCTTCCATGGACCGGAATCAAGCCTCCTAGGACCGGTTTCGGGGTTTCACCCCTCTTCAGCCAGGATAGCTTGACTCCAGTGGCGTAGTGAGCACGGGACCGACGTCAGGGCATACCCTTCCCACATAGGGCGAACAGCAAAACACACAAGATGATGGACGGAATGTTGCACATTGGCAAAACATTCACCCCCAGTCACAGATCTGGGTTTAATCCATCGTTACTTTGCTAACTACGCCACCCCAGTTCAGACATGGCCTTATGCAAATCAGTCTTGACCCTGTGCCTCATGGGAACAGTCCGGCCCGAACTGCCAAGCCATGTCTTCCCTGGACCAGAATCAAGCATCCTAGGACCGGTTTCGGGGTTTCACCCCTCTTCAGGCAGGATACCTTGACTCCAGTGGCGTAGTGAGCACGGGACCCACGTATGGGCAAACCCTTCCCACATAGGGCGAACAGCAAAATACACAAGATGATAGACGGAATGTTGCACATTGGCAAAACATTCACCCCCAGTCACAGATCTGGGTTTAATCCATCGTTATTTTGCTCAGCACGCCACCCCAGTTCAGACATGACCATATGCAAATCAGTCTTGACCCTGTGCCTCATGGGAACAGTCCAGCCCAAACTGCCAAGCCATGTCTTCCCTGGACCGGAATCAAGCATCCTAGGACCTATTTCGGGGTTTCACCCCTCTTCAGCCAGGATAGCTTGACTCCAGTGGCGTAGTGAGCACGGGACCCACGTCTGGGCATAACCTTCCCACATAGGGCGAACAGTAAAACACACAAGATGATAGACGGAATGTTGCACATTGGCAAAACATTCAACCCCAGTCACAGATCTGGGTTTAATCCATCGTTATTTTGCTCACCACGCGACCCCAGTTCAAACATGGCCATATGCAAATCACTCTTGGTCCTGTGCCTCATGGGAACAGTCCAGCCTGAACTGCCAAGCCATGTCTTCCATGGACCGAATTCAAGCATCCTAGGACCGGTTTCGGGGTTTCCCCCCTCTTCAGCCAGGATAGCTTGACTCCAGTGGCGTAGTGAGCACGGGACCCACGTCTGGGCATACCCTTCCCACACTGCTACCCATGTCAGGAGTCATATCTTGGATCAGATATGGACTGCCAATTTGACTATCTCTCCCCCATCCATTTCTCCATGTCCCTGGTCCGACCGCCATATTATTTATTTCTCTCTGGATTACTCCCCCTCCCCTAAACCCCTGACTTTGGGCAAATATTGGGCCAGAAACTGGAACCGGGCTAACAAGGACGAGTTTCATTCCTTACTTTCTACTACTATTCCTGCTGAAACGGACTGCCTTGATAAACAGGCTGCCGCTATTAAATGCTGGCTTGATTCTGCCAGCAATATTGTTTCTCTCTTTAAATTATCCACATTTAGACGCCCTCACGACGCCCAATGCTGGTTTTCCAATGACTTAAAATTAAAGAAACTAGCGCTTAGACAGGCAGAACGCAGTTGGAGACGTAATTACTCCTTGGAAAAGAAAGACATATACATCAGGCTTTTAAATGACTACAAAAAGTCCATAATTCAGGCTAAATCCACGTACTTTTCTTTGAAAATCACCAACTCCGCATCCAAAGTTAAAGATATATTTGCCATCGTGGACGAATTATCTCTGCCTGTCAGAGTAACGGCCAAACCCCTTCCAAACCAACAGTTATGTGATGCTCTTAATGATTACTTCCTGCAGAAAATCATTACCATCAAAAGTAGCATCCCCCCGCCTGTCGTCCCTGTAATTCCTATGACCTCGTTTAAGAACTTGCAAGTACTCAATCAAATACCTCTGATCTCGAAGGAGGAATTTCTTACACTTGTAAAGAAGGTCGGTTCTGGTTCCCCCACTGATCCTTGTCCTTCTCATCTCCTTCAAGAGGAATTCTCTATATGTCGTGACCCCCCTTTAGCACTTCTCAATAATTCGCTGAAATTGGGCTTAGTTCCAGATTCTTTCAAAGCTGCCGAAGTCGTCCCTATCTTGAAAAAACCCAATGCTGATCCCTCCATTCTCACCAACTATCCCCCCATCTCCCTCCTTCCTTATCTCAGCAAGATTTTAGAAGCCCATGTTACCAAATGTTTTAGCTCTTTTATTGAACTCTCGTCCTTTCTTGACCCTCAAAAGGCTGGCTTCAGACCAGCTCACTTTACTGAGCTGGTCTTACTTGCTGTCATGAATAAACTCAGAAAGGGGCCGACAATAACCTCTCTCAGGCCCTTATCCTTCTGGATCTTTCCGCCGCATTCGACACAGTCGATCATAATCTTTTGATCGACCGTGTCAGAGATGCTGGCATTCATGGAACAGCTCTAAAATGGATTTCCTCCTTTCTTGAAAATCGCTCTAGGGCTGTTCGCCTTGATACCTTCTCTGCTAAGAGGGTCAGTCTGACTTGCGGTGTTCCCCAAGGATCCTCTCTCTCCCCTCTTCTTTTAATCTGTATATGCTTCCTCTGATCCGCTCTCTTCATCATTTCGAAGTGGCCACTTTTAATTATGCGGATGATCTCCAACTAGTGTTTAAAATTGACTCTTCTACCACGTCTGCTTCTAGGTTCCAGGCTACTTTATGTTTTATTAGTAACTGGATGAACGCCAGTCAACTTAAACTCAATCCTGATAAATCCGAGTTGGTTTTGACTGGCGGCACCCCCAATCCCTGGAACAACAATTTCTGGCCTCCTATGTTAGGCAATCCTCCTCAACCCGCTGACTCTGTGAAAAACCTCGGAGTTATAATCAGTAAAGACCTGACCATGAAAGCCCAGATCAGCGCTGTGGTATCATCCTGTTTTTTCCATCTTCGCAGAATTCGTAAGATTTCGAGATTTTTAACTACCGAAGCTCTCACTCTGGTTCTCATGGCTTTAGTCATCTCCCGTATAGACGACGCTAACTCATTGTATGCCGGCATCCCGGCCTACCAGCTCCATCGCCTACAATTGGTCCAGAACCAAGCAGCCAGACTTATCTTCCAACAACCTAGACATCAACACGTCTGCCCCCTATTGAAAAGCCTTCATTGGCTCCCAGTAGCCAAGCGTTGTATCTTCAAACTTGGCTGCACCATTTTCAAGGCTCTAGCCGGCCTTGGCCCTGCCTTTATTTCATCCTTGGTTCTCCGCTACACACCCTCACGTGCTCTCCGTTCTTCTCATTCTAACTTTTTCGTCATCCCATCTTTCAACGAAAAAAACACGGAGGTCTTAGTTTTTCTGTCCTGGCTCCCCAGCTTTGGAACTCTTTACCCCTTCAGCTTAGACTTGAAATCTCTCTCTCTCAGTTTAGAACCTCTCTTAAAACCCTTTTATTCACACAGGCTTATCTGTAATTACTTGGTTCATTACCTCCTGCCGTATCTTTCCCTATAGCGCCATGAAACCTTTTGGTGTACGAGCGCTTTATAAAAACTTTTAACATAACATAGGGCGGACAGCAAAACACACAAGATGATAGATGGAATGTTGCACATTGGCAAAACATTCAACCCCAGTCACAGATCTGGGTTTAAACCATCGTTATTTTGCTCAGCACGCCACCCCAGTTCAGACATGGCCATATGCAAATCAGTCTTGACCCTGTGCCTCATGGGAACAGTCCAGCCCAAACTGCCAAGCCATGTATTCCCTGGACCGGAATCAAGCATCCTAGGACTGGTTTCAGGGTTTCACCCCTCTTCAGCCAGGATAGCTTGACTCCAGTGGCGTAGTGAGCACGGGACCCACGTCTGGGCATACCCTTCCCACATAAGGCGAACAGCAAAACACACAAGATGATAGACGGAATGTTGCACATTGGCAAAACATTCACCCTCAGTCCCAGATCTGGCTTTAATCCATCGTTATTTTGCTCAGCACGCCACCCCAGTTGAGATAAGGCCATATGCAAATCAGTCTTGATAGTGTCCCTCATGGGACCAGTCCAGCCCGAACTGCTAAGCCATGTCTTCCCTGGACCGGAATCAAGCATCCTAGGACCGGTTTCGGGGTTTCACCCCTCTTCAGCCAGGATAGCTTGACTCCAGTGGTGTAGTGAGCACGGGACCCACGTCTGGGCATACCCTTCCCATATAGGGCGAACAGCAAAACACACAAGATGATGGACGGAATGTTGCACATTGGCAAAACATTCACCCCCAGTCACAAATCTGAGTTTAATCCAATCGTTATTTTGCTCACAACGCCACCCCAGTTCAGACATGGCCATATGCAAATCAGTCTTGACCCTGTGCCTCATGGGAACAGTCCAGCCCGAACTGCCAAGGCATGTCTTCCCTGGACCGGAATCAAGCATCCTAGGACCGGTTTCGCGGTTTCTCCCCTCTTCAGCCAGGATAGCTTGACTCCAGTGGCGTAGTGAGCACGGAATCCACGTCTGGGCATACCCTTCCCACATAGGGCAAACAGCAAAACACACAAAATGATGGACGGAATGTTGCACATTGGGAACACATTCACCCCCAGTCACAGATCTGGGTTTAATCCATCGTTATTTTGCTTACCACGCCACCCCAGTTCAGACATGGCCATATGCAAATCAGTCTTGACCCTGTGCCTCATGGGAACAGTCCAGCCCGACCTGCCAAGCCATGTCTTCCCTGGACTGGAATCAAGCTTCCTAGGACCGGTTTCGGGGTTCCACCCCTCTCAGCCAGGATAGCTTGACTCCAGTGGCGTAGTGAGCACGGGACCCACGTCTGGGCATACCCTTCCCACATAGGGCAAACAGCAAAACACACAAGATGATGGACGGAATGTTGCACATTGGCAAAACATTCACCCCCAGTCACAGATCTAGGTTTAATCCATCGTTATTTTTCTCACCACGCCACCTCAGGTCGGACATGGCCATATGCAAATCAGTCTTGACCCTGTGCCCAATGGGAACAGTCCAGCCCGAACTGCCAAGGCATGTCTTCCCTGGACCGGAATCAAGCATCCTAGGACCGGTTTCGCGGTTTCACCCCTCTTCAGCCAGGATAGCTTGACTCCAGTGGCGTAGTGAGCACGGAATCCACGTCTGGGCATACCCTTCCCACATAGGGCAAACAGCAAAACACACAAAATGATGGACGGAATGTTGCACATTGGGAACACATTCACCCCCAGTCACAGATCTGGGTTTAATCCATCGTTATTTTGCTTACCACGCCACCCCAGTTCAGACATGGCCATATGCAAATCAGTCTTGACCCTGTGCCTCATGGGAACAGTCCAGCCCGACCTGCCAAGCCATGTCTTCCCTGGACTGGAATCAAGCATCCTAGGACCGGTTTCAGGGTTTCACCCCTCTTCAGCCACGATAGCTTGACTCCAGTGGCGTAGTGAGCACGGGACCCACGTCTGGGCATACCCTTCCCACATAAGGCAAACAGCAAAACACACAAGATGATGGATCGAATGTTGTACATTGGCAAAACATTCACCCCCAGTAACAGATCTGGGTTTAATCCATCGTTATTTTGCTCACCACGCCACCCCAGTTCAGACACGGCCATATGCAAATCAGTCTTGACTCTGTTCCTCATGGGAACAGTCCTGCCCGAACTGCCAAGCCATGTCTTCCCTGGACCGGAATCAAGCATCCTAGGACCGGTTTCGGGGTTTCACCCCTCTTCAGCCAGGATAGCTTGACTCCAGTGGCGTAGTGAGCACGGGACCCACGTCTGGGCATACCCTTCCCACATAGGGCGAACAGCAAAACACACAAGATGATGGACGGAATGTTGCACATTGGCAAAACATTCACCCCCAGTCACAGATCTGGGTTTAATCCATCGTTATTTTGCTCACCACGCCACCCCAATTCAGACATGGCCATATGCAAATCAGTCTTGACCCTGTGCCTCATTGGAACAGTCCAGCCCGAACTGCCAAGCCATGTCTTCCCTGGACCGGAATCAAGCACCATAGGACCTATTTCGGGGTTTCACCCCTCTTCAGCCAGGATAGCTGGACTCCAGTGGCGTAGTGAGTACGGGACCCACGTTTGGGCAATCACTTCCCACACAGGGCGAACAGCAAAACACACAAGATGATGGACGGAATGTTGCACATTGGCAAAACATTCACCCCCAGTCACAGATCTGGGTTTAATCCATCGTTATTTTGCTCACCACGCCACCCCAGTTCAGACATGGCCATATGCAAATCAGTCTTGACCCTGTGCCTCATGGGAACAGTCCAGCCCGAACTGCCAAGCCATGTCTTCCCTGGACCGGAATCAAGCATCCTAGGACCGGTTTCGGGGTTTCACCCCTCTTCAGCCAGGATAGCTTGACTCCAGTGGCGTAGTGAGCACGGGACCCACATCTGGGCATACCCTTCCCACATAGGGCGAACAGCAAAACACACAAGATGATAGTTCTTGTTGCATTTGTCACCCCGAGTGGGACGGGTATGCTCAGACGTGAGTCCCGTGCTCTCCATGCCACTGGAATCAAGCTATCCTGGCTGAAGAGGGGTGAAACCCCGAAACCGGTCCTAGGATGCTTGTTTCCAGTGCAGGGAGGACCTGGCCTGGCAGTTCAGGCTGGACTGTTCCCATTGGGTACAGGGTTAAGACTGATTTGCATATGGCTGGGTCCAAACTGGAATGGCATGGTGAGCAAAAAAACGATGGATTTAGGCCCAGATCTCTGTACTGGGGTGAATGTATGACATTGTTCTGCATTCTGTCCATCAAGAGTTCTTTTTGCATTTGTCACCCAGAGTGGGACGGGTATGCTCAGACGTGAGTCCCGTGCTCTCCATGCCACTGGAGTCAAGCTATCCTGGCTGAAGAGGGGTGAAACCCCGAAACCGGTCCTAGGATGCTTGTTTCCAGTCCAGGGACGACCTGGCCTGGCAGTTCGGGCTGGACTGTTCCCACTGGTCACAGGGTCAAGACTGATTTGCATATGGATGGGTCCAAACTGGAATGGCATGGTGAGCAAAAAAACGATGGATTTAGGCCCAGATCTCTGTACTGGGGTGAATGTATGACATTGTTCTGCATTCTGTCCATCAATAGTTCTTTTTGCATTCATCACCCCGAGTGGGACGGGTATGCTACAGACGTGAGTCCCGTGCTCTCCATGCCACTGGAATCAAGCTATCCTGGCTGAAGAGGGGTGAAACCCCGAATCCGGTCCTAGGATGCTTGTTTCCAGTCAAGGGAGGGCCTGGCCTGGCAGTTCGGGCTGGACTGTTCCCATTGGGCACAGGGTCAAGACTGATTTGCATATGGCTTGGTCCAAACTGAAATGGCATGGTGAGCAAAAAAACGATGGATTTAGACCCATATCTCTGTGTTCTGGGGTGAATGTATGACATTGTTCTGCATTCTGTCCATCAATAGTTCTTTTCACTTCTTTAATTCACATGGCCTTTAGTGTATAAAAGCGCTACCTTTAATGGCCCTGCAGGAAGAGCCAGCCTTTGCTAAGATAGCGTCCTGGGCGAGAGACATTTGGCGCCCTTGCTGATAGTAGTGAATATGGCGGCATATTATCAAGAAACTGCGTTAAAATTATCGCCGCTTTAGCAGCAGAAAACTGTCGCTAAAGCAGCGATAATGGGCTTGATAATATGCCCTTGAGAATTCCCATAGAAGCCCATGTTCTGGTGTCAACTTGGGCTTCAATTGGAATTCTCTGCGGCTAAAGCGGCGATAATTGTAATGCCGTGCTTGATAATATGCCTCTCAATGAGTCAGCAGAGGGTTACTTTTGTGCACACTCTTCAGTACCTGGATGAGCAGGGACTCGCACTTGAACACAAACATCCCAAAGCTCACCTAAATCACATTTAGCTTAGCTGCCCAGGCAAATGATGGGTTTGATGATGAGTGAAAGCAGGGGTCAGAGGGTTAAGGGAGGGTATGGAAGGGGGCTAAAGGGGTGTTAAAAATATTACCTGCCATATGATAATGAAGTACTAAAAAACCACTGTAAGTTGGCATATCAGACAGAAACAAGCAGGCAGGGACAAGGACAAGGCTGTAGCAATGTGAGAAGGGGGCTGCTTGTTGGCATAACCATAATGCACACAACTCCATGCGGCCCTCAGAAAATTGGTGACCAGGGCCTAAGCCCAGCTTGAAAGGCCGACCCTGACTGCACATGACCTATGACCAGCCCCCAGTTACCTCTGACCAATCTGACAGTCACAGAGGCCACCCACCCCCTACACTTTTGTTGCACTGCAACCCTCCAGCAATTGTTTATAATCTCAGCCACAGCTGCTTGCAGTCTGCACTTCTGCGAACAAAGGGAGAGAGGTCCTCTGTTGATTGCTGTCTGATACTGTCCCTCCTCAGCCCGACCCTACCTACCACTTTGAAGACCCAGGCTTGAAGGCAGCAGTAAGATTTAAAGAAGTAAAGTAAGGAGATTTGGGGAAATACAGTATTTGCCTAGGTGCTTCACCACACTTGCAGCGAGCATCCTCAAAACACACACACCCACACACGGACACACACATACATACACGGGTATACACAACCGTGTGGACAAGGTTTTCCGTGTCCCCCCAGAAATTATGTGTCTCATACGCCCCTGTTCTCTGCACCTGTCAAAGTCCGGCGGCGTCAGTAGCTCAATGACTCTGCACAGCTTCCAGGAACCGACACCTCACTTGCTTCGGTGACGCCCCACCTCCTTTGTGCACTGCACCTTCTCCGAGCATAGACATGCCAATTACCTGCTTAGCATTAAGGAACCAACGCCGCACCTGCCTACATGATGACTCACCTCTGCAGCGCCTTGCATCGTCTTTGATTCTCAGCGCTTTCAAGGTACTGTACTGGGTTAGTGCAAATCTGGAGCCAGCCTGCGCCCCATTACAGTCGGCCCGAATTTGTGGATTCAACTCCACCAAGCATGTTAAGATAGCCCCGACCAGAGCTATTGTGTTTCTAAGCACTATAAGCATTTAATATTGAAAAATTAATATCTTGACTTGTGTATGTTGGCTTTTTCTAAACTGGTGTGGAGTACTTTTGTGGTGTTTTCAGGGTGTGTGTGTGTGTGTGTGTGTGTGTGTGTGTGTGTGTGTGTGTGTGTGTGAATACTTTACACATTGCCTCTTTAGTTTAGCCTGACTACTATGAGCCAAGCAACCAGAGGGTGAGCACAGTAAACTTTGTGTGTACTACACTTACCCTGACTAGAGTGTGGGTCCCTACTTGGACAGGGGGCAAACCATGCCAACTAGAGACCCCATTTCTAACAGTAATGCTTTAAGTATTTTATCATCTTATAAAGCCTTTTTTTATGAAAGTGCAAAAGTACCTTTTTCTTTTGGTGAAGAGTGGAGTCATGGAACAGTAACATGTTCATTTCCCACAGCCTTTCACAACCTTCTACCCGATTTGCGAACCCGCTTCCATTGGTACCATACTGGAAATTACAAATTTTCACATTGAAAACTTTAGACCAGTGCTCTAAATTTGGCTCGAGCATTTGACAAAACTTGTGTGGTTATAGACAAATTGCTGTATTTTAATTTACCCCAAATTGTTAATGTGAGTAATGTAAAAATGTATAATGTAACTATCTATGTATCTTCCTATAGAGTGCTGAGAGCGAGCAATGCCCCGATATTATGTTGCTATCCCTCTCCTTTTTTCATTCTCTACTTACAAAAACCCCCCCGACGCACACTCACATCTGAGCATGCGTACACAGGGCTGTTGTATGTGCAGCATCTTAATTTTGACATGGTCTTGTTGACATAAAATGTACTGTATGAAGCTCATGCTATAGCTAATACCCCACATAAAAAATAGCCTTGAGGGTGTACACCTATATGCAAATGCACTTGTACACGAGCTGCATTAACCCCTCAACTTATCCAACTGATACTGGAATCTGTGATCAGCATGTTATGGCATACTACTCCAGGGGATATTCAAGCACTGGACTGGTTCTTAGAATTGGGCTCTGTAATCTTCCGGAGACATGGGACCTGATTAACAGTTTGGCGTCACAAACACAACAGGTATCCCGTCAGCCTCATTACAAGTGCATCAGGATGTGACGCACTCGTTTTAAGGCGGATGGGATAGCCTTCTCGTTTGTGACGCAGCAACAAATTCAAAATCAGGTCCGTCATATCTATGGTATTTGCTCAATTCACCGCTCTAGTTATTACTTTTTTCCCAACAACTTTTAATACAACACACAAATCTCATTGCTTGTCTACGTTGGCTACAAAATTGTTCATTTTGCATATGACAGTTTCCCTTCTATTGGCTCCTCCGATACCCTGCATTGTTAGTATCCTTCACTGCATCGCCCAAGTCTCTATCCAAACTAGCAGCAGCAACTGGTACACGGTAGTGGGTGGAGAAATCACTACTGTTCTCCAATCTCGCAGATTAGGTAAGATTAAGAAATGTTTCCGTCATCAGGATGAAATGGGAGAGAGAACTGACCGATTTCTTTTTTGAACATTATGATGGAAACATTTTGGGCCTTATTTAAAGGCTGACGAAGAAACTCCATGTTGCAAAGAAAATAACCCAGTGGTATTTTCTGGTGTTTGCAACTAATTTTCCCATTGGCGATATTTGCACCTGTTTTGTGTGTTATTTTTCTAACACTTGCAGGTACTACCAGCTAAAAGGTGGTGGAAAATGCATGCATTCATCACGTGCAATTAGCGCCAGTAATTGCCACTAGGCTGAAAGAGGAACCTTATATTAGCACTATCACGAAGCTCTAAATGGCCCCTTCAGTGTAAATGCTATACTGTGATGCTGTTTTGTGTACTAATTCCTAAGAGTTACAAATGTGGCACCCAGGTCATGTCAAGTAACACGTTAGCCACTCTCACAAATCACAGGTTTCTTCTGAGACATCGGTTTCAGATAAATGGAATAATCTGCGCATCTCTATATTTCAGAGATGGTAGACAGAAGGCAAATATATTTTTCATATTTTTTGTTCAGCCAAATTAACTCCATTTATGCAGATCACTGGCCCCGAAAAGTGTCGGCCAAGCTGGACATGAGAAGGCCCATCCATTAAGGCCTACTCTAGACACACTTAGCTACTTGGGTAATCTTCTCATATTGGCAGCCAGTGCAGCGGCCACTCAAGTTCTCATTCGCCTTTTAGTGGTAGTCTTACTGGAGAGTATTAGTGTCTGAACATACAGGTGGAGTTCTTCTACAGTCGAGAGAATTGTATCAACTCCCTGAAAGGTAGTCTCAGGTGTTTCTAATACTTTTCAAAGGATGGTTCGCTTTGTAGGGGCTCAACGGTATTCCAGGGCTAGAAATGGGCTAATGTGTTTCTGGTAAAGATGAAGGAAGGAAGCCGCCTTTGGGGTATTCAAGACAGAGTCATGGCGGAACCCCTGTTGCTGAGGGCACTGTTCATGCTTGCCACCTAACATGGAAGAGATCATTACTTGAACTTAGCACATCCAATTGCAAAATGGAAAATAGGCTCTCCTGAGGCAAGGCACGATAATGGATTCCTGTAAAAGGTGAGTCATTTTGTTTACTGAGTTGCAACACATGGGGATACTTTATCTTCAGGGTTCTCTTCATCCCTTCGCACTCTGTCTCTAGTTTCTTTAGATTCAGTCTAGGTTGTTATTCGCTGCTTATATTGAGACATCATTGCTAGCAGTGTTATGCTACCTTTTGCTTTGTTGAGTGAGGTATTTTTATGCAGTGGGCTTCTTCGGCTCACTATGATCATGGGTGCCAGTCTTCTATGACCTTCTTCCTTCATCGTCTAGACTTTAGGGCCACAATCAGCCTCCTTCAATGATTCCCAGTACATCTCTTGGTGCGCCAGGGTGGAGTTTAGGGAAGTCCGACCTTTTCATTCTTCTGTCAAGAAAAATGTCAAGCTAATAAGAGAGGTGAAACCAGCACTTAATAGTGGCATTAAGACTGGTAATATATTTGATGCATTTAAGACACTGTTTCTCCCGCAGAATCATCATTCAAGAGTGTGACATTTTCACCCCCCCCCCCCAAATCTATGACCCTCTCACATTTTAATGAATGCCTTCTCAATGCCACTCAATTCCATTTCAAAAGAACGAGCCTCCGCTCTTCATTACATCCCATTATTTGTGCATATGTTTGTTACTGAGACGTGACTCTATGAACCCCTATGGAGGTGATTCAAGCGCTATACAAATCCACAAATCAAATCATGAAGGCTCTTGTCTTGGCATTGCTGTGGCTGTCTCTTCTGCAGTGGCAGCTGCTGCCAACTCGAAGTGGGTGTGGGGGGATTGTGTGGGGGCACCATGGGGAAAAAACAATAAAAAATAAATTAAATAAAAGTACACATACCTTCCTGCTGCTTGCCACGGCCTCTGTGATTCTCTGCTCGTGCGCCTCGGTGCTCCTGCGCACCAGGAACTTCAGTTCCTATGAGCACAGGCTCCCAGACTCCCCTATTCTCGAGAAGGGCTGGGATTAGCCTGAGTGGGCTTGTTTTCTGCTCCAAAGGGGACTGGAAGTCTGCACCTACTGTTCTCCCCACCTGACAATGCAGCTTAGGTTGGTGAGATGCCAGTACCCATGACAGTTTGACTGTCCTAAGACAGTGGGTCAAACCGACATGTACACTGGCAGCAGTGCCCTGTGGCCACCACTCCTGCTGCTGATAGCCCCGCCCCCAATACTCAGCTGACGGGTCCTACGACTAAAATAAAATGATAATAAAGCAGTTTTAATAATTGTATTACTTTTTATATTACGTTTTGATCTGCTGCTTCGGCGAAAGCAATTTTTTGCTGTTTACACCAGATGAAGAAAGGCGGTGACCATACCCGTCATTTCACGACGTATGCGTTGATATCCAGGCGACAGATTAAAAACTATAGGCAGCGGCTGCTGCCTATCTTTATAACGAATTGGTTTCTGCTGAAAGCGATATCTTCCACCCCATCTTTTTAGTGTCCTATATAAAGCAGTACAGCCCTGAGGAAGACCTTCCTTGAAATCGTTGTGGTCCCTACACATGAAGGTCGAAACGCGTCGGCTCACTTTTTGGTTTAACCCCCCTTTCCCAACTTCACACAACTTTTCCCTTTGCACGAGGTCAAGAGTTGCAACAGGACATTATTGTTTGAAGATTTGATGAAATGTCTAAGTGTACCAAATTAACTGCGGTATAACTGTTTTCAACCTGTAGCAAGGCTATCTCTGACCTTCTCACCTTTGGACCGTTGGATTGAAAATTAATCGAGGAAAAAATGATGTATGGCTTTCCCGATTTATGATGCATATCCGTTCACTCAAATTTTAGGACCAAAAGATGTCAAGAATTTGTCAAAATTTCACTGTTTGTAAACGTATTAGTCATGATTTTATAATACCTTATGTGTTGCTTTAATTCTTGTGACAATGAAAATGTTGCTTTTCTAAGAAAAAAAAAATATTTTCAAAAAAACAAAAAAGTGGCAATATTCATAAATAATCGAATTGAAAATATTAAATATTTTTGATAACATTTCTTTCGTGATGGCAATTAGCTGTTGTGCCTCCAGACTCACAGTTGTATAAATTCTCTATATGTAATACCGTTCTGTATGGAACTCAAGCGTAGGCAACGCACTGTGTCTAGGCTGCAAGTGAATATATTCGTATCTATGGTCTCAGGGGCATCCTTGTTTATGCTTGTTGTATTTTGAATTCCAGCCCCTGTTGTTCCTCAATTGAATTAGTCCCCCCATTTTTACCTAGCTTCTAGCAGTAGGGCAACGCTCATCCGCAATAACAGAGGAGCCGCCACTGCCCTTCTGGCTATTCTATTTTCCATCAAGACTACATCCACAGGATTTGCAGCAGTCTTCCAATTATATTTAAGAATACCACTAATATTTTCACATTTCAATCTAACGGCTTTTCTTTTGTCAAATCACCAGGGACGGCTGCTCTGCTATGGTGAAGGTGCGTCGCCCACTGCTAGAAGCAGCAGATCAAAATGTTAATTATGTCATCCATTACCTACTGAATATCTGCCAATGCACTTAAATTTAATTGGGGCAAAACAGAAGTCCTGATATTTGTAGGACCTCCCTAAATTTGGACCACCATATAGAGTCCCCTGAGTTAAGTCAGGCATCAACTCTGCCACTCCATCAGCTACAAATCTTGATGTACTATTTGATTGTCATCTTAATTTCTCAGATCAAATTATCAAAGTATCCTCTGCTTGTTTTTCTATCTTGGACTTATTTATAAGGTTCTTCCTGTACTCCCACTGGAGGAGCAAACTAAAGGCGTCACCCGAGCCATCCCAATCCCAATCCGAGACTACAGCAATTCCCTGAATCTCTGTCTGACTACAGACTCTATGACCTGCCTTCAACTTATCGAGAACAATGCCCCCAGGCTACAACTTGGCCTTTCTCCTCTCACTCCCAATAGCCAAATAGTCTAGGGCAGATTTCCTAATGTTTCACGCAACACAGCAAGGGAACTTGCTGTGGAGCATTGCATGAAAGGGAGAGAGCAGAAATACACGAAATCTATAAAGATCTTCTGCTCTCTCCTAGCTCTGGCACACTGTGTGCTGCCGAGCTCTACTGCAGGCACACTTGTGCCATGCTGCAAGGGTACCTGCGTTACAAGCAGGATTATTTTGTGCACGGAAGCATTCCTTCCTGCACAAAAGCAATCCAACGAGGCAATTTCCTCAACACACATAGAAAGAGGAAATAACACAGAGAAATAGATATTTCTTTTCATTACGCCTCTCCACCGGTGGCTCACCATTTTAGCACAATCCCAGGTTTACTGCCTTTAGTAAATGTGGGAGTGCATCAGATTCCATTGGTGAAGGCACTGACAGGCCATGCTCCACCCATGGAATGGAGCAAAATATATCACAATGCATCTTTAAGGACTTCTGTTGCCTTGTGACGACTTAAATCCCTCTAGAACAGTGCAAGTCCTTCGCAAATCTGCCCATCTATGTTTTTAAGGCCATATGCAACTATCGTTGTAGCCCATAGGGCAAAGGCTCCTCTCGCCCTAGAAACAGATTCCTGATTACTATCCAAAGCAAGCATCACGCTCAGCTGTGGGGCATGTCTAGTTCAAGAACCTTCGAAGGTCGTCAGGATGGCCACTCCTTCACAGGGCTGGCTGCTAAACACTGAAACAATCTCTCTCCTAACATCAGATCTGCATAGATTTTCCCTTCTAACCAGAAGGAAATTAAGATTTGGGTGTTTAATTAACTCCTTCTCCTATTGTGCTTTGCCCTAGGCTTCCATATCTGAGTATCAGGATGCTCTAGTTTTGGGTAACATGAGTGTCTCATAAATATAACAAGCAAACATTAACAGCTGTAAAAATTAAGAAAGATAGAGCTAGATAGTGCATGGGGGTGGCAACTAAAAACTGTGGAACATGAACTGGTCATTAGCCAGGAATATATTTATATTGGGGGACATGGCCACCTATGATGAAAACGAAGGGTTTAGGTGGTGGAAGTTGTGATTTCTATCTGCTTCTGATTTTTTGAGAGAAAAAAATGTTGTAGTGTTTTTTGACAGTTCAAAGAACACAATTATTTTTGGTTTGGGTTTGTTAATTGTGGTATTTTCCCTCAAGGATTGGAGGTGGAAATGGGTGCAAATTATCTCATTCTAAAACATTTCAAAACTGGGGTTCAATCAAACAATTTGTGTACAGATAAAACCTTAGACAAAAATGGATACAAATTAAAGACAATTTTAAAGGGGGCTTATGGGTGCTATCCTATAGGATTTGTTCCAAAAGGTCAAATTAACATCTCAAGTTGAAATGGCATATGGAGATTCTCCCCAAATTCTTTTTTCACAAAAATGTTGGCAAAGACTGGACAAAAGTAGTGTTGTAAAGATCATGCTTTCCAGTGCAGAAAACCGTTTTTCATTACAGTTTGAAGGCATGTGTTATTGAACATGTAAGTGATGACTTACTATTTTATCAAATGCATGTTTCTGGTATGTGCTTGTATTCTTAGAGATAGCACTGTGAGGGTGACAAGGGCTATAAGTTGTGATGTTATGATTTTTTCATTTTATTTCACTGGTATTGAAAAGCTTAGCTTAGCTTATTTTCTATAATGTTACCAATATTGTATGCATTAGATTACTGGTGTCTTAAAATAATAATTATAAAATTAATATGTTGAAAGGCATATCCCCTTGCTAGTGCTCTTCAGTGTGTAAAGCAATAATGAATGATCATTTGAATTGTCACTGCTCCCTGTTAGTAACCCAAAAGCATTGACACCATCTCAATTATTTATTTATTTTTTTGTTGTCCTCATTCGCCAATACCCAAAACGTGCTGACCGTCTATATATACCCCTATAATGATAGGCTAGGATAACGTGGGCTTCTCCCTCGGATTCTCTTGATACTTTCAGCCCTAGCCTAGAGGGGAATATTATCAGACCAAAAGGCACTGCCCAACTGTTGTTTTAGGGAGATTAGGTATCATTCCACTCTTGGAGGACCTTATGAGTTCTGGGAGTATCCAATAGGCATAATCATAGGACAGGGAAAAAAAAACCTCATCTCCAAGATGACAGCAAATCCCAGTATGCAAGCTTTTTCCTGCTACCTTCTCTGGCCATATCTATTCTGGATGTTTCATATAAAGAGGTCAGCCATTCCGAGTGAATGGGGGGGGCGGAGACTACCCAGTACTTACAAATTTGTCTTCTTGCCAAAAGAATTGAATAAAAAAGAAAAAGTCTGGCTGGGCCTAATGTCTGGGTGTGTAAACCAAAGATTAATAATTAATTTGGTATCGATTCTGATTGCCGTCCCCAAAATGCTCTCCAATGTTTTTTGTACTTCCTCCCAAAATGGCTGGATGGAAGGGCAGTCACTGAACATATGAAGATCCGATGCCTCGAGGAGACCGCACTTTTGGCAACTGACTTGTGTACTCTTACTGATTCTTGATAGTCTGAGAGGGGATAGATATGCACGATGAGCCGTAAACAAATGATTCCTCCTCAACCATGCTGGTTTAACTATGTTGAAGAGGATTTTGAAGGATTCCTGCCATAGATGGTCACACTGTTCATTAGGCAGCGAGCCACTCCACAGTTCATCCGCAAGCTTAAATTCCCCATCTACCTCCTGTTCTATGGCCCAATACCAATAAGAAACTTCTTTTTTGCTTACTGGCCTTTCCACAAGCTGTTGCTCCAAGCAAGTTCCACCGCCTATAGATTTTCCCTTTTTGAACTGGGATTGTACCCAACTCTGTAGCTGGATATATTTAAATTTTGAAAGATCGCTGCCCACCACCGTTACTAGATCTTCCCATGTAATAAACATTTCGTTACTAATTAAATCTCCCCATATTTTAATTCCCGCATCTCTAAGTGGGGTAACCAGTCTATCCTGGAGGCAGTCAGGGAAGCCTGGAGAGTTCCATAGTGGGGCCAATTTGGAGAAATAACTAAGACCAGTAGCCTTCCTTAATGTTGCCCACATCCTGGCGAACCCCTGCAGAACTTTGAATTTAATTTTCTTAAAGAATTTTTGATCACCAAATTTAAACATAAACCCTTCCGGTGTCAACCTTGCCCCTTTCAACATGGCAAGAAACATTACTCCACACCCTTTGTCGCTTGGCATCTTCAACAACATTCGCGAGTGTGTAAGTTGAAATGCCCAGGCATAGTATTGTAAGTCTGGTAAAACCAGCCCCCCCTTCTCCCTCCTTCGTCTTAATTTCTTCCATGCAATTCTAATGGATTTATATGCCCAAATAAAAGAATTAATTTCCCCTTGAAATTTTCCTATGATATCTTTATCAAAATGGAGAGGGATTGTGTTGAAAAGAAAAGTAACCTTAGGCAGTATAGACATTTTGATCAAGTTGACTCTCCCCAGAATAGATAAAGGAAGATGTACCTATGACTTCATTTGTTTACGACAATCCCGAAATACTCTTGATAAATTGGTATCTGCTAGTTTATTAATGTCTTGGGTGATTATAATGCCAAGATAGCGCATACTGCGACTTGTCTGTAGCGCGGGATTCAGGATATTCCAGGTCATAATTTCCGTCTTACCGGGGTTTATCTCATATCCGGAAACCCTGCCGAAGTCCTCTGCAGATTTAATTACTGCCGGTAAAGTCTTATCTAAATCTGCGGAAAGAATTAAGATATCATCCGCATACAGGGCCACCCTTCTCTCCCATTCCCCGTATTTAAATGATTCAATATCGGGGTTATCCCTAAATTTCTGTGCAAAAGGTTCGATATATATATCGAACAACAGGGGGGAGAGAGGGCAACCCTGTCGAGTTCCTCTAGTTATATTGAATGATTTTGTAAGGCTTCCGTTCACCAGTAACTTGGCAGTTGGGGATTTATAAATTAGCTGTACGGCCCGACAGAATGTTTTGCCCAGGTTAAATTTCTCCATGGCTTCCGATAGGTAAATCCAGTTCACCCTATCGAAAGCCTTGGTGGCGTCCAAGGTCAGGGCTGCGAGAGGGAGCGAGCATGTAGAGGCAATATCTATTGCGCCAATGAGATCGTAAGTGAGGTCCGCTAGCTGTCGCCCCTTTACAAAACCCTTTTGGGCAGGATGAAGGATATCTTTAGCCACCTCCCCCAGTCTGTTAGCCAAGATGGTTTTGTAGATTTTGTAGTCAGCATTTAAGAGTGATATAGGCCGATAAGACCCACAACTGGAGGGATTTTTACCAGGTTTCAAAATAAGGACTACAGTGGCATCGTTCCATGTTACCGGTGCGCTAATACCGTCTATAAAGATTTTATTAAATAAGAGAGTCATTACCGATATTAATTTTTCTCCCATTGCGCAATATAGTTCTATTGGCAGCCCATCCGGACCCGCCGCCTTACCCCTTTTTCCACTAGCCAGTGCTTTCTTTACTTCCTCCTGTGTGATGGGTTGCCCCAAATCCTGTTGTTGATTAGAGCTAATCGGTGTTAAAGCGATGTTCTCCAACCAAGACTTTGCCTTAGAGTTATCATCTGAGGAGGTCTCTTTATATATTTCCTGGAAATAATCCAGGAAAGCTTCTCCTATTGCTGCGTTTGAGTTGATAGGGGGATCTTTGCCCACTGAAATCTCTTTAATATGGTTCCGGAGCTGGTCTGCTTTGATCTGCCAAGCCAATAGTTTCCCAGCGCCTTCCCCATACTCAAAATGGGCCATCTTACTCACTTCCCACCTACGCATAAGCCGTCTCTGGAGAACCGACTCCATTTGTTCCTTCAATTTCTTATTAATCTCAAGATCTACTTTATGTCCCATTCCCTCTTGGGCATTTAGTTTTGCTTCCACCTTCCTCATTTCTACCTCCAGGACCTCAATCTCTTTTTTGTATTTCTTACTTCTATAACTTGCCCTGTTAGTTATTATAACTCTCCAAAAAGCCTTAAGAGTGTCCCAGACTATCGTGATGTCGACAGTTCCCAAATTGGTCTAAAAAAAAAAGATCTGTCTCCCGAAGGAGGAAACTCATCTCACTTGTTTCCAATAGAAGAGTTCGATCAAAAGACCACGTCCTAACCTGTTGGATGCCTAAATTCTGTAAAATCAATAGAATGCTGGAATGGTCCGACAAGTGTGATGGCAAATATGTTAGGTCCTCTATTTTATCACTGAGAGTGTGGCTAGTTAGTATATAGTCGATTCGTGACTTGTGACCGTATTTAAAGATTCTAAATGATACCCCGGTCAGTTGCCCTGACCTTTCTCTCCAAACATCTTTAAGGCCCAATTGGGACATTATTATAAGGAGAGATGATCTTGATTTCGTAGAAGAAATTGCTCTATTATTCGAGGTCTTGTCCAGTTTGGGATCTAAAACAATATTGAAGTCCCCTGCCCGCACCACCAGCTCAGGGAAGTCCAATAAGTGGGAAAAGATAGATTGGAGATTAGATGGATCATCGTGATTCGGGCCGTAATAGCCAACTAATGTAAGAAGGGCCTCTCTAATAGTAACTTTCAATATTATCCATCTCCCTCCTGGGTCCTTTTTATATTGCAAGATCTGTGCTTTGGCAGATTTTTTAAAGAGAATACATACCCCCCTAATATTAGCTGTCTGATCTGTACAAAAAAAGTAATCCACCCATTTCTGTGATTTCAATATGTCTTTTATCTCTGCCTCAAGAAGATGCGTCTCCTGGATAACCAGAACTTGAGCGGGGGAATCCCTTAGGTATTGTAGGATTCTTCTTCTACGTGATCCCACCCGCAAACCATTTACATTGCAGTATAATATTTGCAGACAATTCATTAGGGAAGTACTCCTTTCTCCCCCCTCCAAACCCTCTTATCGAACAGTCCTAACATAACTATAACTTTCTGGTCAACGAAATCTATGATAGATATTACAAATATAGTGAGTATGACGAATGAGGTACTTTTATTGTTGGTTAATCCCATGTGCTCCCCTACCCCCGACCCCACAACCCCCCACCCTACACCCCCCTTGGAGAACCCAACCCCTATTTACCTGGACTAGTTGTTTGTACAGCCGTGGCGTCTGTAGCCCCCCTACTCCTCTACCTATTTACCCAACTAATGTCACCCACCAGAAAGGAAAAAAGAGAGTATATAACAGTGCACACTGAAAAAGTTTTTGGGTTTTTTTCTTTTGTTTTTTCCTCCTTCCCCTTCTTTCCCTCTTCCCTCCCCTTCTCCACTATTCCCTTGCCTCTCCCCAACCACAATACTGTACATGTCTCATGTCACAGATGAAGACTACTAAAAAATAAGGAACCCTCATTTGCTTATGAGGACCCTTTACTGATGCTTTCTAATAATTCATCCGCCTCCTGAATAGACCTAACGTTGTACATTTTGTTGTTGTGCATCACTTTCAGGAAGGCAGGAAATTTAAGTTGTACTGTGGCGCCGATCTTCTTAAAGTTGTCCATTATTCTCCCAAGCTCCCACTGTCTTTCCAGTGTTTCTCTTGAGAGATCCGAACGGACTTCAAAGGAAAAATCCTTACTTCTTACTTTTTTCAATTTTAAAGCCAGATTCAGAATTGTTTCTTTCACTGCGTAGGTTAAGAAGTTAATAAGAATTTTTCTTGGCTTAGTCCTGGTTGGGTTTAATCGGAAAGGGTCCCTATGGATTCTCTGTATGTCTTTTATCAGAAAGTCTACTGGTTCATCGAGTGACAGGGTATCTTTTAGCAGATTTACCATAAACATTTTCAGATCAGACCCCTCTTTACCTTCTGGAATATTCAAAACGCGAAGGTTATTCCTGCGGGAGTTATTTTCCAACACTTCCATTCTTTCGCGCAGGATACCCTCTCCTTTTTGAAGCTCTTGGATTTTACCTTCTGCCGACCCTAAACTGGATTTTAATTCAACCACAGAATGCTCCAGTGATTCTGTTCTGGTATTTAGGAGATCTACTTTCTTTTCTAAAATCTCGCATGAGCTCCTGATCTCCCCTTGGTTGGCCGCTGATATCGCAAAGCCCTGCTTTATATCCTCCTTTAAAGATGCAAGTAGGGTTTCCATCATAGTTGAATGTAGAGAAGGCAAAGGCAGAGAAGAAGGCAGAGAAGGCAAAGCAGAGAGGGGCCCGGGCTCTAAGATTCCCGCGACTGATCCTAATTCCGCACCCCCCCCGCCTAGGGTTTTACCTCCAACCCACAGCAATAGCTGTGTTAACATCTTTAGTCTCAACCTTGGGGGAGGGAGCAGTTGCAAAGGTTATGTCTAAGTCAGCGGGGGGGGGAAATAGCCACCATGAATGGTTCAGGGTCCACCCCTGATGATCCTGTAGCTTGCATCTCGTCTTGATTTGTAATAAGTAGGACCTCCGGTTGTACCCTGTTAAAAGATCTCAGGGAAGGGGTGACCTTCACTATGTTAGGCACAACCTTAGCTTTTCCCTTTTTAATACTCCTGCCTTTGACCTGATAGCTCAGAAAAGCTGTTGTGTCGCTAGTCAAATTAGAGGGCTTAGATATATTTGAAGTGAGCAGAATGCTTTTAGCTTCCTTCCCCTCTAATCGGTCACCACTCGCTTTTACCTTGTCCTTAGGCTGCCGTTTTTCACCCCCCCACACGGTGTTACCGGGTTTCCTACCTGCCTTCACTGTTGGTGGCCCAATGCCGTCAGCTAATTGGATTGAAGACCTCCTACCGTCTTGGGCTCCGTGATGATGTGGAGGAGGACGAGGATGTCGGGCCGGTTGGGTAACGGTGTTTCCAGATGGAGCAACGGCCTCCTCGGCAGGGTGGGAGTCACTCTCCCCACCTGTACCAGAGACCAGGGTGGGGGGACAGAACCGTCAGACCCTCCCCGACGCTCTTCACTTTCCCCGACCCCTCTCCTGTTGCTCCAAAAAGGCGCCTGATGCTGGCGCTGCCGCTGCTCACCCGGAGCAGACCGCGAGCCGCCGCTCTGCGGGCGCGCCTCAACTCCAGGGCGGCAGTGTTCCAACGCAGGGAGCTGAGCGAGCACGGGACGCCGAGGCAGCAGACCATCTGCATCCGCCGCAAGGACCCGAATCAGCCCTGACACCTCACACAGCCGCGAGCAGGGCGGAAGATCGGGGGTCCGGGCGAAAAAAGGGAAAAAAGAACCATCAGGTAGATGGGGTTTTTGCCGAACCTAGTGCGGCAGAGGGAGAGAGGCACAGACGCGCGCGCGTCTGCTCAACCAGCAGGCGCCATGTTCTCCATCGGTTTCCTCCCCCTTCTCCGACACCATCTCAATTATGTATTGGGTGGGGTTCGGCTGGGCTACAATACCCTGCCTTCCACATTCAGTGTTGGTGCATTGAACTAAGCTCACTCGTGTCACCCATTAGTATGAACACAAATCTTGCAGAGCAGAACCAGATACCAAGAGGCATATTTAGAAATGACAGATTGCAGAGCTGCGGCAAACTTTGCACCGCCACCCTTTGCCATTCCCAAAACGCAGGGATGCGCCATATTAACAACAATACAGCACACCCCTATGTGAGTCCTAGCAATGGTGCTAAAAATAGCTGCCTATCGTCAGTGAAGACACCCTTGCACCATAGTACAAGGGTGCCTGCGTGGCAGGGAATTATTGTTTATGTGCAGGAAGGTGTCTCCTCCTGCACATACCACAGCAAGCAGTGCATCCCAAACGCTGGGGAAAGCTTCAACTAGCGCAGGGTATGACAGAGTTATGACAGGTACGATGATACCACTGTGGTCCTATGCTTGGATCACTGCAACAGTGTTTCTTTTTCATCATGTGGCTGACAATGCTGACCATAGTTCTGCTGATACTGAATGACTATTACGTCCCTGAAAGAACTTTTCCACAAACCATGGCTCGAGAACTTCAACTGCATCTCTCATCGCACAGAGCTTGACAAGATCTCTACACTGCCAACACTGCAGCTTATATTTTGCCCTGGGGCATAGTTTTGGAAAGGGTTCTTTATTAAGTGTGGGACCCACTGAGAAATTGCAATGGGCATGTGTTGAAAGTTTCAATGGATTATGTAATTATTCCTTTTCTATTCCATGGGACTTTGATGCTATACAACACATTATTGATTGATTTGTCTGTTTATGCTAACATTGCAAATTGATGGTTCATATTTACATGTTCTAAATTACAAAAAAATGTTGGGTTTTTATAATTATGATTATAATAAAATTCACAAAGCATTAAAACCTGAGAAATTTACATTTTACACATTGATGATGATGATGATGAAAGTAACTTGTATTGCGCACAGCTACTCCGTAGAGTGTCGCGGCACACTGCACAGGTCGAAGTGATAGTATGCTCCGTCATTTTAGACCTGTCTAAAGAGCCTGCTGTGCAGGCTTTTTTTTTTAACATTGCTGGATCACCAACAGCAGGGAGTTCTGGAGGCAGCTTGTTCCATGGTGTTGACCCCAGATAAGCCAAAGATCCGCCTCCCGCTCTAGCTGGATTCTGGAGCTTACTGTCAGTAGTTTATTGGCAGATCTCATATTTCCTGGAGAAACATGAGAGCTGCACCGTGCTCTAAGATATTTTGCACCGGACAGATATAAAGCCTCGTGCACTAGCACTAATGCCTTAAGCAAGATTCTCTTCCCGATAGGAAGCCAATGCAGGGGGCGCAAATGAGAGGATAGAGGCGCTTTAACTGACAGTTTCAGAAGGAAATGTGCTGTTGTGTTCTGGACTACCTGAAGCTTTTCCAGCAGGTACTTTGGTATGCCAAAATAAAGTGCTTTACCATAATCCAGCCTTGACATTATCAGGGCTTAGATGACTTTTTTTGTTGCAAAAAAAAAAAAGAAAATGTAAAACCTTTTCAAAGAGCGCAGTATCCCAAAACAGGTGACCACCACAGATTTATTTTGTGACCTGAATGACAGGCAGTCATCAAATGTGACCCCTAAGTTCTTAAGCAATGCCTCACTGAGGACTTGGAGGCGGGGCATTCTGGGGCCAAAAAGTCTGCCTAATATCCGAAGGGTTAGTGCAAAGTAAAGAATCTCCCCCTGTTCCACATTACATTTAAGCTGGTGTATAGCTATTCAATGAAAGACCCCCGCCAGACAAGTTTTGATCAGACTCCCTGGAAACTCTTCTCCCTTGCCACATTAGCTGAGTAGCATCGGCGTAAAACAAGACTTTTGCACCCACGGACTCTGCTAACTGAGCAAGAGGGGTAAGATATATATTTAATAATGTAGGGCTCAAGGCGGAGCCCTGGAACACTCCCACTGCCAGTTCACGCGGCTCCGAGGAGAAGGGAGGACTCCATACCTGTTTCATCTTTCCTTCGAAAAAGGAGGAGAGCCAGTTCAGGGCTTGAACCACAATTCGAATTGATTGCAGATACCTCAGGCGACTAGAGTGGAGGGCCGTTATACATTTACACTGTTATACCTTTAGACATCATACATAATAGGAACACTACAAGGCTTTGCACATAAATAAATATAAAACGTTTAGAGAAACCTTTCTCAAGCACATCTGATTGTTGTAGAAAACAAATAAACTTCAAATAAATCTGATAAACACGATTAACACTCACAGATTCAATTACACTGCACATTTTGTTGAAACTCTTACTTTCCAAGGCTACGAGCATTGGAGAGAAAACATAACTGAAACGATTCCGGATGGTATTTTTAATTTGACTACATTCAGAATGGCATTTTCAATTCAACTGTATGTGATTTTAATGTAAAGCCTATTGGCTTCAAGATACATACATGTGCTGCTAGGAAATGATTCATGTCTTATTATTCCTACATGATAACTGTGCAAAAAAGAATTAAAACATTGTGGTATTATTTTATTTTTTTCTATTAAAAAGATTGTTTTGAAAGTGTGCCTTGGCACCCAAATGATGATTATGCACATTGGCATATTAAGAAGAGCTTGTTATGACCTAAATTATAAAATAGGTATTTTGACCTCAAGCTGCAAGAAAATAGTTTTTCCCTTGCAAAGAGCTTGTTTTTCATCTGAGATTCGAAAACGTTCAAAGACGGGATTTCCTATCGACTTGGCTTGTTGCAAAACAACTTCGATTTTTTAAACACGCAGCGTGAAATACAGTTATCTACATAGAAGCAGCACCATAAATGTGGCCTTCTAGTTTCAGAGCAACTATCTGTAAGTACTTGACCTTTGTTAATCTACAAGCAAAGGAACTGTTTCAAACAAATAGGTTGCACTCACCTGTTGCACTGCACTGCAGTTGCCCATCATGAAGCATGCAGAATTTGATGATTCATCAAAATCATCAAACACTAATCCTCCAGCAGTGCCAAAACCTGCTCTTGTCAGAGTAAGGCTACAGGGCATCTCTGCTTTATTGGATTCGAACAACAACAAGATTGTGCTTCCTCTGCTCCAGCTTCAGCAGAAAATTATGGGCTCTCGCTGTACTTTCCAAATCAAGAGCTCTGTTATATAATCCAGCAGCTGATGTTCTGTTCTGCTCTGTTGCATTGTTGTTTTCAGAAGCCATCCCAGGCTTTGTTCAGTCATCAAAGCCAAACAATGTTCAACCTTTCAATTCAGTGAAAAGCTCAGGCGACATAATCAGCAGAAAGAAACAAAGGTTAACAGCCTGGATCAATATGCAAGAAAGTAATTGTACCTGTTTTGCTTTTTTTTAAAGAAAGAACGTGTAATGGGACTGGTTACACTTATAAAGAGGGGGGTGTTGTAAAGATCATGTCTTCCAGTGCAGAGACCTTTTTCAGTTCAGTTTGAAGACGTGTTATTGAACATGCAACAAGTGATGACTTCATATTTCATCAAATGCATGTGTCTAGCATGGGCTTTTATTCTTTAAATTTGTAATGAATATGTCATGAAGTTTTGATAAGCAAGATCAAGAAAGAACACATTCAGTGATTATTTAGTGATTGCTTAGTTCAGAAATTATTTGAGGAATGTCATACATCTTATGACTGTATCTCTTCATAATTCTATTATTCTATCTTTATCAATCCTTTGCTTTTAAGCTTCTTTCTGTTAGATGTAGGTTCTTAAACACATACAGGGCAGGTTCCATTTTAGCTTCCGTCCATTTTAGTTACCCTGTCCAGCTTGTTACCTTTGGCCCAAATACTGACTGTCATTAAGGCGTAAAGACTGTAAGGCCCAACTCCATTTTGAGTAGGCTGAGCCTCCATTTTCTGTATTTCTGCAGAATCATAAAATTGTCTGCCTTGATGCAGATGTCGTCTGTGCATATCTTCCCAAGAACTGTGAAAGTGTCAAGTCATTTAGATACAGACATCGACAAAACACCTGAAGAGACTTCAGTTTGGAACAAGACATGACTACAGCCAAAACCACTGAAAAGAATTACACCAAATTTGTCCAGAGAGCGACCTTTTTGTGATTTGGTGTAAATCCGTTCAGTACTATTCGAGATAATAAAGGTAACCCAAATTTGTAATATCTAGATGTGCGCACCCACCGCAAATCTTGCCGATCTCATGTACCCCAAGGCATGTGAGCCTGAAAATGAGGGGGGTCGCAAAGACTCCCTCCAATTCCTACAAAATGCCCATGGACCACCACCTAGCTAGGACGCAAACAAAAGTATGTGGGGGAAGGGGACCACACAGCTCTTCTCCTGGGCCATTTTTGGCCTGGGTACCATCACCTCCCTGGAGCATGTATAAAATTAAAGTGGGAACGGGTCATGCGCCTGCCCCCCTCCCCTCCCCCCCCCCCGTCCTGGGCTTTTTTCGGCCCTGCGGACAACCACTTCACTGGGGCTGGACCTATGCAAGGTACAGGAGGTCCCTCCTCCTGGAGCAACTATTGGCTCAGGGGACTACAACCCCCCAGGGCCGGTTCCCTATCTCTCGAGGTGCCCACCCTCGGCAGATAGCAGTTTGTTTTTGCTTGGTGGGAGCTTCGACAGCTCCTGTGAAGCAAAACAAACTGTAAGCTCGCTCCCATCAGGCGGGAGCAGGGAAACTGCTCCTGCTCGCTGGGAGCAGACCTTTCATCTGCTTGACAGCAGGCAGGAAAACAGCTGAAAAATTGCTCCCATATGCAGGAAGCAGCATTTTTGGCTGCTCCCTGCATGCAAGAGCAATGCTGGCTCCTGCTGAAGGCGGGGAGCTACAAGGGACTGACAAAACATTGAGTTAAGGCTACCCCCGTGGTCCCCAACATTGCACACTGGGTGCCCTGTGTGGGCTCCAAATGCCCAAAATCATCAGCAAGCTCCACACCTTTGGCCCGCCTTGTTCTCCTTAGTAGCACCAACAGTCTTCCCACCTTTTCCCACGTTGTTGAAAAGTTTACCAAAAGGCCCCCAAGTGTGTTTCCCACCGATCTTGGTGACTCGTTCATGATGCAGAGGAATACGAGGACATCTCCACCAAACAAACAAGCTCTTACTTCATATAGTTAAGAGGAAGTTTCATGTAGTTCCTATGTAATCCTTGGATGTGCGCATTTGTTTAGACAACATACATTGGGGGCTTGGTGCCAAGACTCATTCCGGACACCCCACAGAATTTGTTGACCTATACACCAGGTAGCTCACTGTGCCACAGTAAGCCAAACCTACCAAGGAAAAGGTGTGGGCCGCGGCCAGGGCGACTGACTCTAGAATCTGGGGACCATGGTTTTGATCACCGGCGGCTGATTAGCCCGGCACCTTGTGACTCTGGGCAATAGCTTGCTTAATCTTTCCGATGGCCCCCAGCGCCTAGAGACACTTACGGGTGATTGTTCGCGCTTTACAAATGTGGATTACAAATGTGGAGTGAATGGTTTCTGGCAAACCACTGAACATGACAACCCAGACCCCTTGGCGATCATGCAAACAGTAGAGATACTTTCGCTCAGTCACTTGTGTTCACTTATTCTCAGAGAAGTATACAGAGAGTACACAGTGGGACGTTTTCAATACATTTATTGAACCAATGTAATTCTTGCATAAAATACATGTGCTGCAATGATTAATATAAATTAATATAAAGAAGCAGATAAACGTGATTACAAGCACCAAAAGTGTAAATAGTAGATATAGTTCTACCATGGTGCTAAAAAAACTATTAATGCAGGCATATAAAACAAGGCAGTAATCGAGCGTACTCCTACGATGTGAATCCTACTCTAAGTGTACCTAGTGTGTGTGTGGGTGTAAAGCCAAGAATCCTCCCAAGGGACGATCCAACCCCATTACCTGATGGGATAGAATGAAGGACCCCATCCTACTCACAAACTGGAAACTCCTCACAAAAAGTCAGACCGCTGTGTGGTGAAGTCTCAGCATGCAGGGACCCTCGGTGTCAGCTGAAGTGCCTACTCTCCTTATCTATCGGGATGATCATCTTTTATAAAAGAAAGCAGCCTCGCGATGTGCGTATAGATTTAATGATGTTATGGAAATAGAGATAGCCCTATTGACCCATGGATGAAGATGGAGATGACATTTGTACATATTGCAAAAAGAGACCTTGGACATGATGTTCACGCCATTGTTGTAATGTTGTTCGAAGCTAGATGTGTAAACAAGTTTAGTTTCAGGGAAACTAATCAAACATTGTCATGCACACATATATGTGCAAAAGATCACAGCTGAAATGTTATTGTTAGGAAAATGTAAGACATACATTGCCTTGCTACTGGGCCTAATTTAGGAATATAACAGAAGTACCTCTATTTTGGTAGAAATTCAACTCTTTATTGTTGCATTGTGTTCTCTTGATGATAATTCATGTTCTCACAGATTTGTGGTTGAAGACACTGAAGGACCAAGCACATTGCCGAAAATACATGCACATAAGGTCACTGGAGACAATATCTCATGGTCCTTTATGCCTCTGTAGTGAAGAATATGCACTAGACGTCCAACAAGGTAGGGGCATATTATCAAGGACGGCGTTAAGATTATCGCCGGTTTAGCGGCAGAAAACTGCAGCTAAAGCGGCGATATTGGGCTTGATAATATGCTTTGGAGAATTCCCATAGAAGCCCATGTTGACACCAGAACATTCTATTGGAATTCTGAAGGGCAAGCCCATTATTGCCGCTTTAGCGGCAGTTTTCTGCCGCCAAAGCGGCGATAATTTTTAACGCCGTCCTTGATAATATACCCCTAAGTATCTAGTACAGCGTACTCCAGTTGGGTAGAAATTTTCGGCAAAACTATGGATTCTTCTTGGAAAAAAATGAGGTTGCGTTATGGCCCTGATGCTCATTTCACAGAAATTAAACCTCTACTTGAAGCACTTACAAATAGAAACACAGTAGGTGTCCTGGTTGAAGCTCCACTTCTGTTAAGCACAAATTATCCTAACTTCTTGGGCTTGGCGAAGGTAAAGCGTGTGTGTTTCCTCTCATATTCCAAGTTGAAAAAGAATCGTAAATCCTTAATGGAGGTGAATACATTGTTGATCTATTGTGGCGCAATCTGACCACTGGTGACTGTGATGAGTGGTTTCTTTCTTGTCTTGAGAGCAGATTCAATGGTTCCCAATTTTAACTATCTTGAGTATGCAAATGCCCAACATCATCTGCAAGGTCCGCCCATTAGGCCCTGCCCGTTTTCCTAAGTAGCAGTAGTTGTAGAAATATCTTTATTCGATTTTTATTTTTAAAAAACCCATAAAGCACATCATACAGGCATAAATTGTAGTATGCAAAGGCCCCCCAAGTGCATTTCCCGCCGAATTTGGTGACAGGCTGTTGATCCAGAGGAATTTTGAGCACATCTCCAGCAAACAAAGAAGCACTTAGTTCATATAGTTAGGAGGAAGTACCCTTTTTTGGCGGGGATTCCCCTCTTTGTAGTCCTGCCCTTTTCTATAGAGGAAGGTTATCAAAGATTTGCGGATCAAGAGGCTCGAAGAACAATCATATTGCCGAAATTACATGCACACAAGGTCACTGGAGGAACTTCCTCATGGTCAATTACACAGCTGTAGTGTAGAATATGCACTAGTTATTACCCCACGAGGTAGCACTTACTAATTAAGCAGTAGAAAGTACTCCAGTTAGGTAGACAGTTTGTGCAAAACTATGGACTCTGGTTGGCTAAAGGGTCAGGTGAGGTTCTGTTTTGGCTCAGTCACTCACACAGCTACTGACACGCCTACAAAGACACACAGAGACCCACTCACACATCCATTCAGCCACTTCACAAATGCTTGCAGGCCCGCACAGCCACTCACAAACACATACAGTCACTAACATACCCACTCACACAACCACAAAACCACTAACACACCCACTCACACACCCATACAGCCACTCACACACCTACTCACAGACCCATACAGCCACTCATACACAGACTCACACATTTAGAAACCTACTCACACAATCATACAGCCACTTCACATATAGTCACAGACCCACACAGCCACTCTCAAACCCACGTACAGACCTATACAGCCACTCACACACCCATTAACAGACCCATACAGCAAATCACACACACACTCACAGATCCATACAGCCACTCCCAAATCAGTCATACACCCACACAGCTACTCACACACACACTCACAGACCTATACAGCCACTCACACACCCACTCATAGACCTGTACAGCCACTCAAATACCTACTCACTGACCCATATAGCCACTTCCACACACTCTCAGAGGGGAAACAGCCTACACAATGCGAGATTAACCACGCATGCCATTTCTGCGCAAGCGGAATATCATTTGCCTTAAGCACACATATGTGTGGCTAAAGCAGTCAGCAGTCTAGAAGCAGAGCAGAGGGGTGGGGATTGGAACAGTAAGTGGAAGGAGTGGAAGGACCAGGAAGCAGATTGGTAAGTAGGGTTGTAGCAGGGATAGGAGTGTTGGGGTCAGGGTAGTTTTAAGGCCTGGGGGGTCAGTTTTAGGGATAAGGGCAGGAGGCTGGGGTCAGTGTAGTTTTTTGGGCTGGGGATGTGTTTTAGGGTTCAGGGTGGGGGATGGGGTAGTTTATAGGGCTGGGACAGGTAGATCGCAGGAATGGGGCCAGGTGTTAGGGCTCAGGGCGGGGGGGCCTAGGGTGAAATCTTTACCGTGCATATACCTTTACCAATCATGCTTCTACAATGAAATTTGTTGTAAAGGCATGCGTTGTAAAGGTGCGGTTGTGGTTAAGACCGCGTTGTTAAGGCATGCATGGTTCAGCGAGTGTGGTTCCATCATATAACCCTCTTCAAGGTTAGCAGTTACGGTTAGGAAATAAAACCTTAGAAATTAACACAAAAAACAAAAGTTACAGGGATGTTATGGTTAGGAAATAACATTAAAGAACCGTAAAGATTCACTAAAAACAAAGGTTACAGGAACATTATAGGTAGGTAATAACATCAAAAAACCATCTAAATTATAGTTAGGAAATAGAATTAACAAAACTTTAAAAATTCAATGGAAAACCAAAGGTTACAGGGACGTTATAGTTAGGAAATAGTATTAAAAAAGTCATAGAAATGTATTGAAAAAACAAAGGTTACAGGGACAATATAGTTAGGCTCAGATTTCACTCGTACAAAACGAGTGAAATTCGGCAGCTATAGTTACCTGAGCTAACTATAACTTATGCCCCTAATGCACTCCTTATGATCTCACATATTACATCACTCATGACATGGGGCCATGTGTATGAAAAACGCGTTTTGCGATTCTCAAATTGCTATCTTTAGGGAATCGCAATTAGAGAATCGCAAAATGCAATGTATGTAGGATTTGCTAAATACTTAGCAAATCCTACATATTCCTTATTTGCGAATCGCAAATTGAGATTCACAAATAAGGACTACCTTCCCATTCATTCCTATGGGCTAGAAGGCCCATAGGAATGAATGGGAAGACATTCTCAATTTGCGATTCCCAATTAGAGAATCGCAAATTGAGAATGCAGTTTCAAGGTTGCAAGGGTGTCAATAGGACACCCTGTTGCAGCCCTAAAATAAGCATGTGTGCACATGTGGTGCACATAAGGGCATGTATTTGCGCCAAATGGCACTTTGAAAAATGCAAAAAAGTGCATTTTTCAAAGAGATCGCAAATTACCACCAACCTGAAGTTGGTGGTAATTTGCGATTCCTTAAGGCAAAATCGCACAACTTGGGTGCTTCCTACATTGCATTTAAGGAATCGCAATTTTGGATTCCTTAAATGCATTCGCAAAATAGGGAATCGCAAATTTTGTGATTCCTTATTTTGTGAGTGGGTGTTTGTGTGCTACATTGCACACTGCCTAAATTGCGGTCGCAAAACGCTGAAATTCTGCGAAATTCAGCGTTTGCGATCACAATTTGGCTTCATACATATGGCTCATGAGCAGGTATTCCTACCCTGACCCCTTTTCTTTTATTTAAACTTTTTTATGGGACTCTCTTGCAGCCCAGTCCCAAGATGGCTGCCAACACTTCCTGGTTGAAATATTGGCAGCCAATCTGATCTCACCAGGAGATTTCTGCTTAGGTATCGCCCAGATATACTTATTTGCTTTCCCTTAAAATTTCCCAACAACTACTGAAACAGATGTTCACTGGATAACTGAAAGTGTGATCTGTGAAGCAAATCAACCTTCCTGCCAAATTTGGTGTGATTCCATCCAGCGGTTCGGGCTGTAGATGTGTTCAAAGTCCTGTGGGAATTAACATAGGAAATTGTATTTTTTTCTACGCCTCTTTTTCTTGGCTCTCACTTGATGTATCACGCCCAAATTTTGTGAAACGGCACCAAACATATAGGCAAGTCAAAGGAAAACACTATCTATAGAAACATGGGCCTAACAAAAACTACCTACTGGCGCCCGCAGTAGGTAATATTTATATTTGGAAATGCAAAGATTTTGACACAAACACTAACTTTTCAATGCATGCTCACATTTTGTCAAATTCATGCTTTTTATTTGGGAGAATATACTCAATTTCCCAAAACAAAGCATTTTATCCCAAAATATCTTTCATTTATAGTAAATGCTTGTTTGCTACCCCATCATCAGTTCCTCATTTTTATCAGCTACTTTCATGTACTACAGATATACATGTTAGACTTCCATTTTCATCAATTACTCACATGTAGTACTGCCATGTATGAACTCCATGGTATCATGTTTGGCTGTGTTACAGGTGTTGCTTGGTCAATCACACTTGAAGTGTGGAGTGTGGAATAGAGATACACAGCATGTTTTTCGAGCACTGACATTCGAAGTTGGAGAGGTACAGGCCAGGTTTCCATGCTCTAACAGAGCGTTAGTGCATCCACAATCTAAATAAAACAGACCCTTCGGTCGGGATGGGTTGAATGTGAACTGCGCGCCTTCTAGACATGCATAGTTTTTTCCTATAAACATCTGACTGTTCTGCTTGCCACCAGCCCTCCCCCCGCACAGACAAGATATACCTGAGTTAGATCTAGAGGGTCGGTATTTCAATAAGCACAGTGAGGAGAATTGTGATGGGAACTGTTGGCATAAAATTACAATTCTGTAGAGTTCTCCATCACTCCCAAAGCAGCCTTTAGATGTTGATGCAAGATGTGTGTGGTTACCCATGTCATTGATTCATATTTAATGACTAGGAAGGATGAAATTGTGTGACCATATGACATGATATAGGGTCCTGCTGTCTCTAGGGAATAAACAAATTAAAAATCCTTATCATGTAGGGTGAACCCAGCTCTAGAACTCATAATAATAACGTATTTACTTTTATATAGAGTTTAATTCCATAATTTTGCATTTTGTAAAGGTTGAAATAGCAGGTGTCACCATTACTCAATGTAATAGTACTCAGTCTATGGACCACAGAAGGATGGAAGCTAACAGGCCATTGTCAGAATGAAACATATAATCCACATATTGCATCAGATTCAAGACGGCTCAAGAAATACCTCTTCACAGAAAGGATAATACATATACAAGGAATGGCTGCCTCGGCATTACCTGCTCAAATATATCATGACAGTTCAAAAGTCTTGGCACTGACTTTATCTCCATTGATGATAAATTATCTGTAAGCTTGTCTCTGTAGCCTTTTCCTCACCATTTATCTAAGGCTTTCCTTCACTCTCATTCACTTCTATAGCTCCTTTCCATATGTTCCTGTCTCCAGGAAGATTGCCAAATTCTTTGCCACTTTATTACTCTTTCGCTTGACCTACCCTGGTTCGCTACCCCCCTCCCTAGTTTTTAAGAGCTTGTAAAAGTGCATCACAAGCACAGCTGCTAGTGTGGCCTACCCTCCTTTATAAACCAAAGAATAGGGGCTGTAAAGAAAGTGGTGGGAAACATACAACAAAAGTAAATATCTGTAAATTAACTTTACACATTCAGCAGAGAGCTGAAAGAAAGCACAAAGCAGAAGCGTATCTCTGAAACAGAAGCAGAGTGATGGGGGAATAGATGAGGCTGAAGGCAGTGGAGCATCTTACCCAACCGGCAAACCAGGGATGCATTATCACGCTGATGGTTTATTCAGATTTGCAGGGTATTCCAGCAAGCAGAGTGACTGAGACCAGATACTCAGGGAAAGATGCAGGTTTCTTTAGAGTTCCTGGCCTACATATGTGTCAGCAAGTAGAGCTAACAGGTCCAAGAACATCTGCACGCACTTCTGAAGGGGAAGTCATAGAAGGTATGCTGTAACGCAGCACCCAGGTGCGGTATTATCCACAACAACATTGTGTGGAAAGACGTTCAGGTAACCAATAATGTTTCAGGCCACTCTAATGGTAGAGTGTGCCCTATACAAAGAGCATGTGCCAATCCTAAAAACAGGTGCACCAAGAGAGCCATTGACCGGGTACACTAAGCATTTTACCCAGCATAAAACCTCTGTTCTAACTACTAGGTTGCAATAAAAATAGATGAATCAGACATATGAATAAAAAGAGAATGGGTAATACTATAAAGGTGAATCGTAGAAAGTAGTGGAATAACAAATAGCCTGGGAACGGTCTGGGGTTCAAGGGGGTTTTAGAACTTCTTGCTGAGATGGTGGTAGCTGGGATCATCATTTGGCACATGCATCAAGGTATATTGTAACAGGGGACCTCAAGTTCAGACATTTCGCTGCCATATGTATGGGATACACAAAAGAAGTGTCCAACCTGTGATTGTGAAAAACAGCATACCACCATGCCTTATAAGAGATTTTTGTGAAGTCCTTCCAATTAACAGTGATTTGCTGAAAAGCAACCGCTATTAACAGATCAATAATTTTAACATTAAGGTGCCGATTCCGATCCTGTAAAACCCGGGTACAAATGGTCGTACAGAGCGTTTTCTCCGTCCGACTCGTACCCGGGAAAAACACCTTACAAACTCGCTAGTACGATTCGCACAGAAATACCATTTCCGTACGAGTCGTAAAAAACACCGACCGGCAAAAGAATACATACAAATCTGATTCTGGACGGTGCATACGCGATGTCCGGACGGAGTCAGGCAGCGTTTTACGGACCAGCAAGTACGATTCGTGCCTACGTCACTCCGCACTTAGCATTTTTTACGGGAGCCAAAAACTGCCGGGAAATTGAGGACGACGGGAACAAGGAGCACCGGTACGCGACGGACAGCGATGGACCCCAACCTACACGTCATCCCGGCCCTCATAGCCTACGACCTCGTGTTCAGAAACCGACGCAGACCCCAGGGGCAAAGGGGGGTGCAAGGGGCATGAAACATAACCCACACCCCACAAAATACTAATATATCCTGCACATTAATTACCTCCATGGTCTGGTCACTTCGGGGGGCGTGTCCACCAATCCCACGTCCCGCCACAACGGAAGTGGACGTGGACGCGTAACCGTCACCACCACAATGGTGGTACGGGACGTACCCACGCCCCTCAGAGCGTGGGTACGGTCCGTACCACCATTGCAGTGGTGATGTAGGGGTACGCATGTACGGCCCGCACCCACGCCCCCAGAGCATGCGTACGGTCCGTACCACCATTGCAGTGGTGATGTAGGGGTACGCGTGTACGGCCCGTACCCACGCCCCCAGAGCGTGGGTACGGTCCGTACCACCATTGCAGTGGTCCGATTGGCCGCACTCTGCTCGTCCTACCAGCGTGTTACCCCAAGGCATTGTGGTCCATGAAGGCGTCGGCGAATACGCCTGTGCCAAAGTTTTAAGTGAAAGTAAGTGTCGTGTTAGCCATCCCTGGACACGTGTTTCGAGGTAGTTGCCTCTCGTCAGCAGGGAGTAGGTATATGTGTAGGGTTGCTGCGTAGGCTGCCAAAAAAGTATTCTCAGGTAAAGTACCACTCATGGCGCGCAGGTGCTGATCCATGGGCTCGTCAGCCCACCGGCTCAAGAGAGCCTGAATACAAACAAAAGTCCGATTGGCCGCACTCTGCTCGTCCTACCAGCGTGTTACCCCAAGGCATTGTGGTCCATGAAGGCGTCGGCGAATACGCCTGTGCCAAAGTTTTAAGTGAAAGTAAGTGTCGCGTTAGCCATCCCTGGAAACGTCTTTCGAGGTAGTTGCCTCTCGTCAGCAGGGAGTAGGTATATGTGTAGGGTCGCTGCGTAGGCTGCCAAAAAAGTATTCTCAGGTAAAGTACCACTCATGGTGTGCAGGTGCTGATCCATGGGCTCGTCAGCCCCACCGGCTCAAGGGAGCCTGAATACAAACAAAAGTCCGATTGGCCGCACTCTGCTCGTCCTACCAGCGTGTTACCCCAAGGCATTGTGGTCCATGAAGGCGTCGGCGAATACGCCTGTGCCACAGTTTTAAGTGAAAGTAAGTGTCGCGTTAGCCATCCCTGGACACGTCTTTCGAGGTAGTTGCCTCTCGTCAGCAGGGAATAGGTATATGTGTAGGGTTGCTGCGTAGGCTGCCAAAAAAGTATTCTCAGGTAAAGTACCACTCAAGGCGCGCAGGTGCTGATCCATGGGCTCGTCAGCCCCACCTGCTCAAGGGAGGCTGAATACAAACAAAAGTCCGATTGGCCGCACTCTGCTCGTCCTACCAGCGTGTTACCCCAAGGCATTGTGGTCCATGAAGGCGTCGGCGAATACGCCTGTGCCAAAGTTTTAAGTGAAAGTAAGTGTCACGTTAGCCATCCCTGGACACGTGTTTCGAGGTAGTTGCCTCTCGTCAGCAGGGAGTAGGAATATGTGTAGGGTTGCTGCGTAGGCTGCCAAAAAAGTATTCTCAGGTAAAGTACCACTCATGGCGCGCAGGTGCTGATCCATGGGCTCGTCAGCCCCACCGGCTCAAGGGAGCCTGAATACAAACAAAAGTCCGATTGGCCGCACTCTGCTCGTCCTACCAGCGTGTTACCCCAAGGCATTGTGGTCCATGAAGGCGTCGGCGAATACGCCTGTGCCAAAGTTTTAAGTGAAAGTAAGTGTCGCGTTAGCCATCCCATGACACGTGTTTCGAGGTAGTTGCCTCTCGTCAGCAGGGAGTAGGTTTATGTGTAGGGTTGCTGCGTAGGCTGCCAAAAAAGTATTCTCAGGTAAAGTACCACTCATGGCGCGCAGGTGCTGATCCATGGGCTCGTCAGCCCCACCGGCTCAAGGGAGCCTGAATACAAACAAAAGTCCGATTGGCCGCTCTCTGCTCATCCTACCAGAGTGTTACGCCAAGGCATTGTGGTCCATGAAGGCGTCGGCGAATACGCCTGTGCCAAAGTTTTAAGTGAAAGTAAGTGTTGCGTTAGCCATCCCTGGACAGGTGTTACGAGGTAGTTGCCTCTCGTCAGCAGGGAGTAGGTATATGTGTAGGGTTGCTCCGTAGGCTGCCAAAAAAGTATTCTCAGGTACCACTCATGGCGCGCAGGTGCGGCCAATCGGACTTTTGTTTGTATTCAGGCTCCCTTGAGCCAGTGGGGCTGACGAGCCCATGGATCAGCACCTGCGCGCCATGAGTGGTACTTTACCTGAGAATACTTTTTTGGCAGCCTACGCAGCAACCCTACACATATACCTACTCCCTGCTGACGAGAGGCAACTACCTCGAAACACGTATCCAGGGATGGCTAACGCGACACTTACTTTCACTTAAAACTTTGGCACAGGCGTATTCGCCGACGCCTTCATGGACCACAATGCCTTGGGGTAACACGCTGGTAGGACGAGCTGAGTGCGGCCAATCGGACTTTTGTTTGTATTCAGGCTCCCTTGAGCCGGTGGGACTGACGAGCCCATGGATCAGCACCTGCGCACCATGAGTGGTACTTTACCTGAAAATACTTTTTTGGCAGCCTACGCAGCAACCCTACACATATACCTACTCCCTGCTGACGAGAGGCAACTACCTCGAAACACGTGTCCAGGGATGGCTAACGCGACACTTACTTTCACTTAAAACTTTGGCACAGGCGTATTCGCCGACGCCTTCATGGACCACAATGCCTTGGGGTAACACGCTGGTAGGACGAGCAGAGTGCGGCCAATCGGACTTTTGTTTGTATTCAGGCTCCCTTGAGCCGGTAGGGCTGACGAGCCCATGGATCAGCACCTGCGCGCCATGAGTGGTACTTTACCTGAGAATACTTTTTTGGCAGCCTACGCAGCAACCCTACACATATACCTACTCCCTGCTGACGAGAGGCAACTACCTCGAAAGACGTGTCCAGGGATGGCTAACGCGACACTTACTTTCACTTAAAACTTTGGCACAGGCGTATTCGCCGATGCCTTCATGGACCACAATGCCTTTGGGTAACATGCTGGTAGGACGAGCAGAGTGCGGCCAATCTGACTTTTGTTTGGATTCAGGCTCCCTTGAGCCGGTGGGGCTGACGAGCCCATGGATCAGCACCTGCGCGCCATGAGTGGTACTTTACCTGAAAATACTTTTTTGGCAGTCTACGCGGCAACCCCACACACTCACCTACTCCCTGCTGATGAGAGGCAACTACCTCGAAACACGTGTCCAGGGATGGCTAATGCGACACTTACTTTCATCGAACACTTTGGCACAGGCGTAATCGCCGTCACTACTACATGGACCACAGTTCCTTGGGGCAACATGCTGGTAGGACGAGCAGAGTGCGGCCAATCGGATTTTTTGTATTAAGGCTCCCTTGAGCCATTGGGCTGATGAGCCCTGGACCAGCACCTGCGCGCCATGAGTGGTACTTTACCTGATAATACTTTTTTGGCAGTCTACGCGGCAACCCCACACACTCACCTACTCCCTGCTGACGAGAGGCAACTACCTCGAAACACGTGTCCAGGGATGGCTAATGTGACACTTACTTTCATCGAACACTTTGGCACAGGCGTAATCGCCGTCGCTACTACATGGACCACAGTTCCTTGGGGCAACATGCTATTAGGACGAGCAGAGTGCGGCCAATCGGATTTTTTGTATTAAGGCTCCCTTGAGCCATTGGGCTGACGAGCCCTGGACCAGCACCTGCGCGCCATGAGTGGTACTTTACCTGATAATACTTTTTTGGCATTCTACGCGGCAACCCCACACACTCACCTACTCCCTGCTGACGAGAGGCAAATACCTCGAAACACGTGTCCAGGGATGGCTAATGCGACACTTACTTTCATCGAACACTTTGGCACAGGCGTAATCGCCGTCGCTACTACATGGACCACAGTTCCTTGGGTCAACATGTTGGTAGGACGAGCAGAGTGCGGCCAATCAGATTTTTTGTATTAAGGCTCCCTTGAGCCATTGGGCTGACGAGCCCTGGACCAGCACCTGCGCGCCATGAGTGGTACTTTACCTGATAATACTTTTTTGGCAGCCTACGCGGCAACCCCACACACTCACCTACTCCCTGCTGACGAGAGGCAACTACCTCGAAACATGTGTCCAGGGATGGCTAATGCGACACTTACTTTCATCGAACACTTTGGCACAAGCGTAATCGCCGTCGCTACTACATGGACCACAGTTCCTTGGGGCAACATGCTGGTAGGACGAGCAGAGTGCGGCCAATCGGATTTTTTACCATTGCAGTGGTGATGTAGGGGTCCGCGTGTACGACCCGTACCCACACCCCCAGAGCGTGGGTACGGTCCGTACACGCGTACCCCTACATCACCACTACAATGGTGGTACGGACCATACCCACGCCCCCCAGAGCATGGGTACGGGCCGTACCAGGCGTAACCCTACGTCACCACCACAATGGTGGTACGGCCCGTACCCACGCTCCCCAGAGCGTGGATACGGGCCGTACCACGCGTACCCCTACGTCACCGCCACAATGGTGGTACGCCCCGTACCCACGCTCTGGGGGGCGTGGGTACGGACCGTACCACGCGTACCCCTACGTCACCGCCACTATGGTGGTACGGCCCGTACCCACGCCCCCAGAGCATGGGTACGGGCCGTACCACGCGTACCCCTACAGCCCCATTACATGATGGATACAAGGCGTATACACGCCATGGATGTAGGTGTACGGCTTGGTGCAGCACATCAGCTGTAAATTGGGGGTGGTGTATGCCCAGGACAGCAGTGTACCACAGCAAGGGCGCAAGTGGGTGGGTGGGTGGGTGCAGAGCAATACCAGCAGTGGACAGGGACATGTGAGGGGTGGGTGCATATCACTCCCAGCAGTGGACAGACATATGGGGGTGGGTGCAGAGGACTCCCAGCAGTGCACAGAGACATGGGGGTGGGTGCAGAGGACTCCCAGCAGTGGACAGAGACATGGGGGTGGGTGCAGAGGACTCCCAGCAATGGACAGAGCTATGGGGGTGGGTGCAGAGGAATACCACCAGTGGACAGGGACAGGTGAGGGGTGGGTGCCCATCACTCCCAGCAGTGGACAGAGACATGGGGTGGGTGCAGAGGACTCCCAGCAGTGGACAGAGACATGGGGGTGGGTGCAGAGGACTCCCAGCATTGGACAGAGACATGGGGGGGGTGTACATCATTATCAGATGACCACAACTCCATGGGTGAATGTACGTATCCCTAACTTTGGACAATGATGATAGTGCCATAACAACACATCACTGTCAGCAGTGTCCCACTCCCAGGAGGATGGATGTCTTTCCCCCACTGCATTACACACCACATATGGGTGTGAGGACAAATAACACATGCATACCCACCCCTGGCAGATGCAGCACAATACACACACTGAGATCATGCCACAAGACTGTATAGTCATGTCACTGCCTAATAAACTAAGAGAGCCAAAGAGAACACACACTGTCACGCACATTCCAAGGCTGATAGGAATGTTTAGGTGCTGGGCCAGCCACCAAGATGTTGTCTGTCATGGAAGGAATAGGGTGGAGTTCCCACAGATACAATGGCCACAATTGTGAGTCAGGTGTTCAAATACCCAGCAGAACAAGTACCATATGTGTACTAGGCTGGGATTACACACATGCATTGTGCGGAAAAGGGACAATTTCTCCATGAAGGCATGGCAAAATACTCTATACACAAGTACAGTGAGTACCAAGGATGGCACAGACGATGCAGCCAGAGACATTGCTGAGCAGGCATGGCCAGAGTTGAAGGAATCCATCACCAACAAAGGAAATGTAGACACAGGGCAACACAACAATTGTGCAACTCTCTGCAGGGGAGATGTCAGGTGCCACAGAGGAAGGAACACTCCTTGGGACAATGTCTCCAAACACAAAGAGCATACACGACAAAGAATCTTTGCAGAGACCTTGTGATGGCACGCAGATACCAGGTTCCACCCCATGAGCAACAGACTACAACATTTCCCTGAAACATAACACATGCCCACAACCCCAACTCCTGTAGCATCAGCATCAACATCAATACCTGAAATGCAAGACTTTTCAAACGAAAAAGAAAATGCTTTATTCAGCATGAAAATAATAATGTGTAAACGAGACTATTCACAAATGCCAATGGCCAGTCCATATCATCAGTCCTTGGGGGGGGACACATGGCCATGCGTCTCCCCTAGCTTGCCTGCACATCACAAGACTGTGTCGTCGACTGGGGGGGGGCATCATGTGGGGAAGGACCAGGCACCGCAGGGACAGGAGGGGCAAGGGTAGGTGTGGTAGGTGCAGGGACGGACGACTCCACCACAGGGGGTGGGGCAGCGCCAAAGGCGGAGGCGAGCTCGGCACTGCACACTTCTGCCAGTTCTTCAAGCGTCTCCCCTGCACCCGTAGAAATAACAGGCCCCAAGGAGGGGGGGGGTCGGAGGGATGGGTTGCAGCACTACTGGGGGAGGTGGTGGACGGGCTGGGGGACTTAACTCCCCTACCCGTGGAGTGCCTTGACAGTTTGCGTCCAGGTGAACTAGTGGGGCTGAGGCCCAGCCCAGCAAAGTAGGCCTCCTTCTCTGAATCTGGGGCAGGGGAGCCAAGGGGAGTGACATCGGAGGGACTGGGGAGTGAGTCATGTGGATGAGGACTGTGGCTGCGTGCCTGCCTGTGTGCCCCAGACCCAGTGGGTGTGCCTGCTTCCCCCTGAGTGTGCGTGTCAGGAGGTGTACGCTTGCCCTTACGTGGTGGTGTGCTGCTTCTGTCTGGTGGGGTGCGTGGATGTCTTGGTGTGCTCGGGACAGGCATGGGTGTGGGACTTTTTGATGGGGCAGGAGTAGGGAGGACGCAGCACTGCAGGTGACTCACTACTGCCGTCAGTGACGAGTCCAGGGACCTCAGCAACATCCGTTGGTCAGACATCGCTGATGACATGCCCTCCATGTACGACACCATCTGGGTCAGCAGTCTGGTGTGGCCATGGAGGACAGTCAGGATCGATGTCTGCCCAACTTGCAACTGCCGCTGAATGTCTACAGACTCGGCAGTGAGGGCAGCAGGGGGGACAGGGGCAGGGGGTGCGGTGCCTGGCACGAAGGAGACACGGTGTGGCCTAGCACGGACAGAAGGGACCCGAGCAAGTGGGAGGGCGGTGATGGGAATGGAGGGGGCGGCGAGAGATGTACTGCTGCTTTCAGCTGTGGGAGCAGCCTCCGCCCCCTCTGGGAGCTCAGCCTCGGACCCGTCTGCCTCATAGTCAGTGTTGGTACTGGGCAGGTCCTCTGCCTCACTCCCCTCGCCCTCCGTGCCACTAGATTCCACCGACTCCTCAGCAGTGGTGGCACCACTGCTCGATCCCTCCTCCACGTCCGTGCCGGTGTCTCCCTCGGTGTCCTCCGATGATGCTGTGGGCAAGGTGAAGAGACAGGAAAAAATCAGTCACCTGTATACATCTGACACATGAGTCCAAACAAAATAGGCAACAGTGCATATCAGGAAAGGCATCATGAGTAACATCTAGGATACTCCCCACATATGTAAGCCCTGCACTCCCCATTTGGTTGACCCACCATGCCACTTGGAAACAATGAAAATTAGGACACAACAGCAAATAACTTGAAATCACAAGATCATGAGAAGCTAGTGTCTGGGATCAGTTGAGCACAGCAAGACTATGAAGGCATGCCACCTCTTGTTCACTGTGAACCAAACAGTATTGTCGCACCCAAGGCCAAATACCACATGCCAATGCAGATGGTGTCCCCACACTCAGAGACCTGTGAGTACTTTTGACACCCCAAAGAAATACATTGTGACTCCTTGAGAATCACAACCCTTTACACAATGGACATGTCTAGCATGTGTGAATGTGGCACTCTGTGAACACAACACACATGTGTCTGTATAGCAGAAGTCACACAAGGAGGTGCACACCAAACTACATGTACACAGTCATTGTCTGAGCTGCCAGACTCATTCAAATCAGCCACTGTTATGCAGAAATGGCGTATCAGTAAGTACATATACATGGCACCAGGGTGGTCTGGATGACTTGACACTCGTAAGTTGGTATCAGCACTAACCAAGGACTAACCCAAATGCTAGCACACTGTGGGAACATGTATATGTATGAACTCCAAACAAGTTTTGTTCAAACTGTGCCTTACTTTAAAATGTGCCAGCGTGTCCCTGGAAAGTGTAAAGGTGGTGTCTTGTGCACTTCCTTGGGAGACATCTGTCATGCAGGCACATCATTGTCCTTCACAACAAAACAACAAGGTCAAGCATATGAAACATTGAGACATGTTGACAGGTGTAGTGAGTGCCAATGGACATTTTCTCTGAGTAACAACTTGAATAATGTCATTTGTCACATGGCTATCCATCACCTCATCACACAGTTGGCTACACATATGACCTACTGACTGTCATCTGGAGTGGCACACATGTCCACACCCAGGACAAAGCATAAGCTAATGGGCCTGCAATTGTTTAGCAAAAAAGCCTAGCTGTACTGTGGGTTCCCCCTCATGGCAAACCAGAATGTACCCACAGATGTCAGCACACAAAGTCACAACTGTGTAGCATCTGAACCACACACAGGTGGCAAAAATGTACAAGCAGGATACATGATTGTCATAAACTGACACAGGCAATGACGCACGAACATTAAGCACTGGCCAACATCACGGGGGCACTGCACGATGACTTTCTGTACTGCGAATCATCACACACAAGTCAGAACTGGCAATGAAACATCAGGGTTGAACATGTACGCCCCTCCCGCACACACCCACCCATACCTGAGTCAATGTGACTGATACCGATCAAGAAGTGACACCTCTTATTCAGGGTTACAATAACTGTGCTTGAAAACTAGCTTTATTAACACGACATCACCTTGTAGGGCTGCCAAAACATATTGGTCACAAACAAACATCAACAAATTGTTGTGAATAACCACACAGGCACTACCCAGTGTGAGAAACTGGTGTATCGCTGTCCAGTGGGCAAATGTATGTGAAAACTACTACCTAGGCCAGGGAACAATGCCACAGAGGCAGAGCCATGATGAACCCACAGTGAATGTGCACTGTGTTGGATGACACACATGAGTAGGAGGGCAGGCTGTGTCAGGGGACTGTAGTGTGCACACTGCTCCATTGTCCTGGAATGAGCTGACTGTTACAGGAGCAACCGTCCCGGCACTATGCATATATCCCACTCATGCACATCATGTCTGAGGCCACAACATTGGTAATGCATGCTGCAAGTCTGTTCATTTGAACCCTCACACTCCTATGTTGAGACTCAGCATCAGTGCCAACAATTATGCACCCCCAAATGACTGAACAGGACAGGGCACAGGCAGACCACCCCCACACATGATGCTGAAAGCAGTGTGCACCTTGATAAACTGGCAGCCTAGATGACCATGTGCAAGAGTGATAACACACAGACCAGGTAACACATGTCAAGGAGGGGAAGGGAGGAAGAACAGCACAGGTTGACTTTGGGGAACAGGATATGCACTGCACATATATAGCCTGGCAGTGTATCCAGGTGACTGAGCAACTCCAAAAGCTGGCGACACACAACAAACACACATGTACCTACCCCCTTCCTGCTGCTGTATCTCCTGTATCCGCCTATCCAGGTCAGGGAAGACCACCGCCAGGACACGCCGCATCTGGTGGGTCAGGCGCCGGCGCCCGCCATGCTTGCGAGGAGGTGAGTCCTTCAGCATGACCCGGGCGATCCTCCGGGTCCAGCACCGGATGTCCTGCCATCTCTTCCTCACTTGTGGCAGGCGCCGACTGCGACCCTCCACCGATTGCACGGCCTTGACGGCATCCTTCCATCCATCCATCGGGCCGTACACGCGTGAGTACGTGCCTATCACTATAGTTGGGGGTACCGTAGGGCCTAGTGATACGGCACGTACTCACGCGTGTACGGGCCGTACACGCGTGAGTACGTGCCTATCACTATAGTTGGGGGTACCGTAGGGCCTAGTTATACGGCCCGTACACGCGTGAGTACGTGCCGTATCACTAGGCCCTATGGTATCCCCCCACTATAGTGATAGGCACGTACTCACGTGTGTACGGTCTGTACACGCGTGAGTACGTGCCGTATCACTCGGACCTACAGTATCACAACTATAGTGATAGGCACGTACTCACGCGTGTATGGCAGGTACTCACGCGTGAGTACGGGCCCTACACATGCCCTCAGAGCGTGTGTACTGCCTTTCACAGCTTACACTGGTGATAGGAGGCGCACACGAAAGGAATGGAGGTGTCAGACTCGCACAAGGCTGTACATCAAGTCATTGTCAGTGCAGTCCTTCATGTGCAGGGCCTAGGTGTGTCAGGCAGTGATGTGGCACATGTCTCCTCATGTTGTGGCACAATAGATGTGTGATGAGCTGTTTACACATGTCATGTGTGATGGGGCACTACGTGGCACACTTCCCCTTCACACTTTGCACATGTGTGCATGTACGACACACGTGTCAAGCACTGCATCACTGGTATGGCAGAGTCAGCAACACCCGCAACTGTCCCCTGATGCCAGGTACACGGATAATTACACCTGACATGTGACTCCCAGCGTGCCACGATGTGACTATGTCATGTGTGTGTCATGTGTTCCCATGAGCTTTACGTTGGTGTTCCGTCAACTCCATCTGCTGTTGCAGCATCCAACATGTGTCTGTGTGCATATGTGCATGACACACATATACACACACCATGCTACATGTGGACTCACACGTTACATGTGTCATGATGGTTCGAAGATGACTTCCTGACATGAGGCAATATCTGCGTTCTCTCAATGTCTGTGTCATCAGTTTTTGACATGTACCCCTTCATGGAAATGTGTGTTTTCTGTCCTTTTCCAGATGACATGTGACCTGTGCGTCTAGACTCCCGCCAGCTGTCTGTATGAGATCCTTCAAATGCTGATATGTGGATGTCTGACACTCATGTAATGTGTCTGGCTTGTCACTTACACTGGCCCACAGCTATTTTAATGGCATGTCACGTCAACATTGCCATGCAACTATTGTGGCTGGCTCTTCGTAGGAGTATCACCTGGCTGGCCTACGTGTCCTGGATGTATTGCACAGTACAGACTCTGTATTAAGCAGATGTGTATTAGCTGTTGAACATGTGCTCACCTCAGTGACATTGGTGTGGTAATGTACTCACTCTTCGTTATTCCTTCCAAATCTCTGCAGGGCACTGCCTCTCCCCAGACGAATGCCAGACCTGGATGCCATGCGTGAATATGACTGCATACGCAGATACCGCTTCTCGCAAGAGTTGATAGAGGACTTGACCCGCCGGCTTGCACCACACCTCCAACCACAACACAGGTATCCTACAGCTCTGACCCCCAAGATGAAGGTGATGGCAGCCCTACATTTTTTTGCCACCGGCACGTTTCAATTGACCACAGCTGATGCCGGTGGCATGTCACAGACAATGTTCAGCCGTGTCCTGCATGATGTTATAAAAGCCATGTTGGTGCACCTGGATGAATTCATCCATTTTCCCACTCGTGAGCAGTTGACAGGTGTCAAGGGTGAGTTCTATGCCCTGGGAGGGATGCCTCATGTAATTGGGGCCATTGATGGGACACATGTGGTACCACCACAGGCACAGGAGGTAGCCTATAGAAACAGAAAACATTACCACTCCATTAATGCCCTTGTGGTGTGTCTTGCTAACATGCTGATTTCCCATGTCTGTTCCCGTTTTCCAGGGTCCGCACACGATGCATACATCATGAGGCGTAGCAGGGTGCCAGAAATGATGCTGCAGCTGCACGCGGAACGAGCATGTCTTGTTGGTGGGTATACTCTGTTAGTCCTGTGTTCAGCGCTATCTTTGTATCTTACGGCATCTCCTGACCCACTTCTTCACATGATGTTTCCATGTAGGGGACTCTGGCTATCCCAACATTCCATGGCTGATGACGCCTCTCTGCAACCCCAGAACAGCCGCAGAACACCGATACAACGACACCCATGGGCAGACGAGGCGCGTGATTGAGAGGACGTTTGGACTCCTGAAGAGCAGATTCTGGTGCCTCCACAAGACCGGCGGCGCCCTCCCATATGCCCCGGTGAAGGTCTGCAAAATCTTCATTGTGTGCTGCATGCTGCACAACATGGCAGTGGAGAAGGCCGTGCCACTCATCCTTGATCCGGATGAGCAGGATCATCCACCCGTGGAGGATGAAGGGCTCGGGCACGGGGCAAGTGAGAATGAGGATGAGGATGAGGACATCCGGAGTCAGCTTATCCGCAACTTCTTCTCATGATGGTGAGTCCCTGTGTCTGAGTGTGCACGCTTTGAGCCTTGTGTGGCATGTGTTGCAATGTGTGTGTCGAGCTGACTGTGTGCTAAGTGACTTGGAGGTGTGTTCTGATGTGTCATTCAAGTGATGATGTCATTCCACACATATTAGCTGGGACACTAAATTTATTAAGGGCATGGTGACAACATCATTCCTGTGGAGTACATGTACATGTCTGAGGATTACTAGCTCTTCGCTGACTTGTTGTGTGTCTGGCCTCCCCAGGTTCTTGCGGCTGTCGTCTGCTCATGTCATCATTGCCCTCCTGCTATTCCTCATGAGTATTGCAACGTGTGCTGGATCAGAGTTACATGCACAAACATGGAGAAAAGTCAAGTCAAGTCAAAAAGCTTTTATTCGGTTAGTATAAATACAACCATATAAGCTGAACACACATAATAATATACAATAAAAATTTGTGACACATATTTTGACTTATTTAAAATCTAATGACATTTCACTGAACCGACACCAGTATCTCGCACAGAGTGATAAAGCACCATACATAAATACAGCATCAATTAAAATAAAGTCCGACAAATGTCGCTAATAAATAAGTGGATGGTACAAGGTAAACTTGGATTCCAACGGAATTATAAACTCCACCTTGCTGACAAAGTGATGTATGCATAGTACAACATTTTATCATTCATATTACATCAGTATATTATTACTCAAGAAACAAGAATTCCGTAATTTGGGAGTCATCCCATACCAAAATAAAGTGACGTGTGCCTAAGTACAAAAACCGTAACATGGTAAAAAACTTTACCATGCCATAGTAAAACTAATGCACAAATTCAAACGGCTGTAGCTGGACAACTTTATACATGTTATTACAACAATATATAAGATAGCATATAAAAACATAAAACTATCTAGAACACCCCCATGCAATCATAATAAACTTGTACACAGCTACATGATGGTCATTACAGAACGCATTTCTCATAATCATAAAATTATGGATTTCCTGGCAGCTCTACACTTCAAAATAAATAATGCGACATGAAAGCAAACGTCTGGGCTTTGAAGGGAACATAATAAGTTCATAGCGTCTGCTGTTAAACAGATGTTATATTTTAAAAGGATAGGTTTCAAATAAAATTTCCTTAAGAAAACATAAAACTTACAAAATAGCAGGAAATGGCAACAGCTTTGTTTAGAGACGTTATCACAAGGGCAATTCAAATTGGAACCTGCCCCTATTACAGGGAAGGATACAAGGTGATGTACAATGCCCAGTCTTAAACGTACTAATACAAATCGGTGCGATTTTCTAGTCACATCCACCAAATACGACTGGAGCCCACTCCTAAGATTAAGCTGCCTGTAGAATACAGAAGTTTTTTGGGTCCGTAGTTGTTGATTTCTTTCTTCCATCTTATATAATAAAAAGGTGTCTTTAATTTCCTTCTTTGAAAGAGGTATTAAATACTCAGAATTTGTTAGAATGTTAATTCCAAACAATGTATTATACCAAAAGATAATATAATTTAACCACGGAATACGATGACAAAGGTCTAACTTAAGGCAGTCATTAATTACTGACTGTGTAAACGCAGTTTCCTTTTTATTCCATATTGCACGCCATAATAATAAGGGGCGTACTGCAGCCAGGCCAGATATATATTTAAGGCCAGTTTCCTGATGTATCAAATCTGTAGAAGCTGCAGCCGGGACACAAGTCAAGTCAAATGATCTTTATTCGGAATTCATACATCCATAAAAGTACATCTAGGTTAAAACACATAAAAACATGTATAAAAAAAATTTTCAAAACAAAATTTTCAATAGGCTTTGAGCAGCATATATAACGTAAGGTGCATAGTACATAGAAAGGATATACATAGTCTAACAAGATTTCCAATTGGGTTTAGCAGCATATATAGCATAAAGTGCAAGGTGCACAATAAGGACATACATGATCTATTAATATATGAGGTTGTAGATTCCACCTTATCCACTTCTATAATAGTCATACAGATCCAAACACATGTATAATTAATTCTATATACTATTTATGATAAAATGATAAAGTGCAATGTACATTCAGTGGCCGTTATGTGTGTTCCATACTTGCCCTAGATCTTATACAGGTATTTATAAAGCAGTTTACCGTGTGTATAACCTCGTCTGTCGGCAACATTTGTAAGAATCTTAATGCCAGATTAAAGTCCCTTAAGTTATGTTTACGAAAAATGGGCATTAGATATTGACGGGTATACAGCTTATAATGGCCGCAGAAGAAAAAGAAGTGCAACAAACTTTGTTTTCCCCCCTCTGGACAAGGGCAATCCAGCTCTTCTAAATTTTTATTAAAGCCAAGGGGGAAGCTTAGTAAATTGACAATACTTCCTTCCCGGAACCTAAATAAAAGGCTCCGGTTCCATCTTCCAGTTGGAATCGACAGGTATCTGCAGGGCTTATTTAGGTTATCATTGTCTGGATCAGTTAGTGGCAGATATTTAATAACAACAGGTTTTACCAATTCAGATCTCCTACGTTCCTCCTTATATAAATCAAACAGTGCCCGTTTTACGCCGTTCTTATGAGAAGGGGCAATGATATTAGGGGAGCTAAACAGAAGACCATGACCCACACTCAACAGGCTGTTGTTAACTGCATTTAACCAAGGTATGAGGTGGGAGCTTTCAAGTAGTAAACAATCAGATATTATGCTGCGTGTTAAAAATGCAGCTGGGTTGGACCAAATTTTTATCCAGAAAAGTGCAGGCCTTGACCTAATAAAATCGGCAATGTATGGCAGCCTAAGTTCATTATGACAAATAAATGTGGGCGCACAGGGAACTCCCCCCAGTACCTTTCTACAAAATCTATTTTCCTCCAGCTGGAGAGAAGTGCTGTTACAATAACCCCACACTTCTGCTCCATATGTCCCAGTTGGGTGGCATTGGGTACGATAAATGTTAAGCAAGGGGGAAATGACATCGGCCAGTTTGGGTTGTCGGAGAGATAAAATTGAGTTAATCGATTTACCAATTTTATTTCTCGCATAGGCAGCATGTGGCTGCCATGAGCCTGTATTAGAGAATAATAACCCTAAATAAGGGAAGGTGCTGGTGCATTTTAATATATTGTCCCCTGATTTTATCGAAGTGATATTATACTTTTTAGGTCCACAGTTCAGAATGAAAGATTTTTTAAAATTAGTACTTAGGCCCAAATCAGACATAAAAGCAACAAACCCAGTGATTAAAATGCGTAAAGCATTCGGAGTACGCCCCATTAGTACTGCGTCGTCCGCATAAAGAAGGGTAGAAATGGGGGAACCATTTATGATTGGTACATCCTTAGTGTTCATGCTCAAAGAGCGGCTCAACCCGTTAATGTATAAAATAAAAAGCAGTGGGGCGAGTACGCAGCCCTGTCTTACTCCTCTGCTGATAAAAATATCATCTGATAATTCGCCATCATTATTAATACGTACTCTCGCCTTTAGATCCCTGTGTAAATAGGAAAGAAAATAAACCAGTGAACTATCTAAACCATAATCAAGCAAAAGTGACCACAACCTAGAACGATTAACAAAATCAAATGCGGAACTCAGATCCATAAAACCTAAATAAAGCGGGGACTTTTTAACAATGGTATATTTAGCCATAATCAAATTCAGATTAAGGCATTGTTCAACTGTACCCACATGGCTTCTGAATCCCAGTTGACTGCAGTGTAGAACATTATTATCCTCAGCCCAATTTCGTATTCTTTTAAAAATTACCCTTCCGAGAATTTTTAACGTATTGTCGATCAGTGAAATCGGACGATAACAGGCAGGATCCGACCTGTCACCTTTTTTGAATATCGGTACGATGACACTGTTCGACCAGGAATCGGGAATTGAGCTGTCAGCCAAATTATTAAATAGGTTACATAATAGGGGGGCCCAAAAATTGATTTCAGATTTAATCTGGTCGATAGAAAGACCATCCGGGCCTGGGGCTTTATTACCAGTGCTCTCAAGTATAGCGTCCTCCACCTCAGATAATAAAAAATTCAATCGATCAACGGTGTTAAATGAATGGGCAATATCTAGGGGAGAGGGTAATATAGCATAGATTTTAGAAAAATGCTCTACCCACGCTTCACTAGTTATATTGCAATTGATTGGTTTGATGTTAGAACCAAAAGATCTGAGGGACTTGACTTCTCTCCAGAAACCAGTCGTGTCCTTTAGTGAGGCAAAGTGCGTGAGAGATTCCCAGTGATTAATCACTAGGGCCTCAGATCTGATGCGTAACGCGGATTTATATTTTGATCTTAATTCTCTCACTAATTGATCGTCCCTCGGATTGGTTTTTAAGGCAGCCCTCAGGTCCCTATTGGCCCTAGAGCAGGAGGAGTCAAACCATCGGAAGCCGTGATCTATATTAGGCCTAGCTGGTTTAGAGGATTCTCTTTTAATAGCCCCACAGAGATTACCAAAAGCAATAACCACATCATCGCCTGGGCTAGTATGCGACAGACAGGTCTCTACTATCATAGGGTGCTTTTTGATTACTCTAGCTAGAATATCTTTATTATCCACCCCTTTCCATATTAATCTTAATCTATCGGTGGATAGATCCAAATGTTGTTCCCCCAACTCTGCTCTCAGTGTAACCTTCGTGGTCTGTGGATTGTCTAAGCATATTCGAAGAGGATAGTGATCACTATATGCGGAACAGATGACTTCAGCTTTAAAAATTATATCACACAATGAGGGACAGATAAATATATAGTCTATCGTGGACGCACAACCCTGGCCTATATATGTAGGTGTTAATATATTGTTTACACTAGAACCAGCAGTTTCCATTGCATTTACTAAATCACGGGAGGCTAGATGATTTTTCAACTCTTCACCGTTTCTACATGGGGGACTGTTACGATACATATGAGCATTAAAATCCCCTCCGATGCAGATGCCATCAAAAAACCCATACTTCTGCCCCTCCATAACTTCATCAATAAAATTAAACAATGACAAAAAATTGTCATTGGGGCGAGTAACAAAATCATTATTATAAAAATTGATTAAACATAATTTCATCCTGTTAATGTACTTCATAGCCATAAAACATTTACCCGGGGTAGGGATCAATTTTGTTTGTACCCCGGATTTTATTTTAGTCCAAGTAGATAAACCCCCACTGGGGCGACCCATGGTTGAAACAGAAGCCTTTAGATTATAACAACAAAAACCTTCCATTGTAGGTGTAGTTGTACACCAAGTCTCTTGTAGCATCAGTATGTCACAATTATTTTTAACCCATTCTAACCATTCTTTAGTTTTCATTTTAGTATTAAGTCCCGCTATATTCCAATTTACAAAAGATAGTTCGGAATCCTGGGACAATAGTCTATGGTTTGTGGGTTTTTCTTTCTCTACAGTCCAAGATAGAGGTTGTGGGACTTCCATGATTTCAGCAATTGATTCCAATGATGAAGAATCGGCTGAATTAGTCAATGAGGGTCAGTCTAACGTATCCAAATCTGACAAAGGTGCAAATCTGTTAAACATATTGAGCGGAGGTAGGGTTGGCGGGAAAGGAGTGGAGCTGTGGGGTGACCACTGGCGGCCCTCAGAGTTGGGACCTACTCCGATCCCGGTATCGGAAGTGAAAAATCTGGGGGTATGGCTGGATGCGGGCCTCTCCTTTGTAGGCCATACTAAAAGAACCGCGGCCTGTTGTTTTGGTCTCCTGAGGGGCTTGAGACCTGTTCTCAAGTTCTTTGACGCCCCGACCAGGCAGCTGGTGATCCAGGCTACCATCATCTCCCGCCTGGATTACGCCAGCTCTCTCCTGGCCGGGGCTAACCAGGCTGAACTAACCCGCTTACAACGGGTTCAGAATGCTGCGGCGAGGGCGATCGTTGGCTTGCCCAGATTCTGCTCAGTTACAGGTGTCCTCCGCTCCCTACACTGGCTTCCAGTTAGGAAGCGCATCCTCTTCAAGGTATTGTGCCTTGCTTTTAAAATCTTGCGTGGTACAGGCCCGGAAATCCTGTCGAGTTGTCTGTCTTTCTATGTCCCTGCCCGTAGCCTTCGCTCTCAGGGTCTGGCCCTCGCGGTGGTTCCCAGATTTAGGCTTAGCCGCATGGGAGGCCGCTCGTTTAGGGTAATGGCTGCGTCAGCATGGAACTCCTTGCCTGTTGAAATCTGCGTGCTGGAGGACCTTCTGACCTTTCGGAGGGCTATAAACACCTTCTTGTTTTAGCTGTCTCTTAGTATCTGTTTTTAGCCTGTGGTTGTGTTACGTGCTACCTTGTCTCTGCGCCAGGACGCTCCTTGGCTGGAGTATCTGTGCGCACAATAAATAGTCGTAACATAACATAACATAACAATTGTGTAAAGGGTGACAGGAAATGCATTGGTGGTAATTGGTATTGCATTAAGGGTGGCCGTGATTGCATTGTGGGTTGTCTGTAAAAGTAACTCAAAGGTAACGTAGATACAACTGTAGAAATGGCAAAACCGTTACCATTCCTGTTGAGCAAAAATCTTACGGTACCAGGGTTTTTAAAATTGAGAACAATACAGTCACCTTCCTTATCTTTAATTAAGGGGCCAACCCAGGACACCCTACGAGCCGATAGAATCTCTCTGGAAATATCAAATCCAACACCTTTATGCTTAGTTAGCCAGTCTATGCATTTATTTTGCAGTTGCACCCATGATTCCCCCTGTTCCTCCCTCAACGGTGGTACTCCTGCAAGAACTAGAATGTAGGGACAAGCATCCGGTGGCAAGTGTAAGGCGGGCCCTTGGTGTTTAAAAGGCTTGTTTGTCCCTACATGCCCAGTACCTTTATTGTTATCAGCAGTTGGTCTTGTTGCTGTTATAGGGTAGATGGGACCGTTTTTAAGGTTGCTGGCGTTTTTATTAATACTAACAAAAGGGGCAGTTTGTCTAGGTGCAGGAGTTGGGGTAGATTTGGGAGGTAAATTGGATTTTGTCAGATTCTTCCCTCCATTAGCAGATCGTGGTTGGATTGTAGGTAGTGCAGGAGAATGGGCTGATGTTCCAGGATTACTCGTGCCACCGACCGGTAAGATGGAAACTTCCTGTTTCTTTAGTGACATAGTGTTGCTTACAGATTCAAGTTGTTTTACGAGACGGTCAGCTCTGATTTGATCCAGGATGACAGATCCCTTTCTTTTTGCTTCTTCGTTCTTAACCAGGTTATCTAATCTATCAAGTCTTTTAAAAACATTATTAAACTGATTGATCATTAGCTTTTCTAGTCGATTAAAAATAGTGTCCACTATAGTTTTTATAAGGTTCCCATTCTGTTTCGTGAGATGGTAATTATCTCCCATTAGTGTTGTTTGGGTCCATATAGTGTTAGAAGGCCCACTTGAGTCAACGGTGGTTGCGGTAAGAGTATCCTCATCCGCAACCACGATGTCTTTGTCCACAACATGAGCAATTTGTGCCTCAGTGAATTTTTGTTTATTCCACAGGCACTGAGGCGTCGGCTGATTCTTGCTCGTTGGGGGTCTTTTCCTTTTATTGGCACTAGGTTTGGTAGTACCCCTTTTGCGTTTTTCCCCTCCCTGTTTATTACTGGTGTCAGTAGGTCCCACAGTAATGACATCATCCTGGGAGGCAATTGTAATAGTAGGAGCAGTTTCAGACAACAGGGATACGGGTGGTGGTGGTACTAATACCGGTTTTGTAATTACAACAGCTGGTGATAGAGGAATCCCAGGGCTATTTGACAGTGATGTCGACTGAATAATATTGTGAGAACAGCTCATGGACATTCTTCTTTCAGTGTCAGCTATTTCACTTGATACCAAGTTCAGTGCATTTTCAAGTAGGGACTCAAATGTAGCAGGGGGGAACGGAAAATCATCCTGTGTGATACCAGCATTTACAGACTCCATATTTAAAAGGTTCTTTAGACTCACCAAGACGAGATGCAGATGATAGAGGGGTGGCCCTGCCCTGCCTCCTCCTGCCCCGGACGGCCACAGACGGCCCGCCCTCTGCCCGGGCTCAGCCCGGCGCCGCCCGCGCGCGTCCCGCGACGCGGAGGAAGGCGCGTGTTTTTAAAGCGCCTCCGGGCGCGTTGGCGGCGTCAGCGGCCGCAGGGGTGCTTGGGGGCTGTAGTCTCCCCCCGCTCTCGACCGCAAGTATGGTGATGGCGGCGGCGGGGGAGGCGAACAGCAAGGAGTACCCAAGACAGCAGCGCCAGCAGCGCTGGCGTGGCGATGGTGTGAGCGGTTCCCTCAGCGGCGGCAGGTAACGGAGTCTGTCAATTCCAGCCGGGACACATAGCAGTCGTTTGAGGAAGTTGTTTTCATTTATCTGAAGTTGGACAGTAGAGGAATAACCCCATAATCCAGCTCCATATAAAGCTGAAGAGACACATCTCGCATTATATATGGTAACCATGTCCTTTATTCTATGGTCCCCTATTTTCGTTGCAAAACGAAAAATACCATTAGAATTCCTATTCACTTTATGTCCAATATTTACTTGCTCGTTGGTCCATTTGCCGTTACCATCAAAATTAATACCTAAATAGCAAAATGTCTTGACAGCTTGGATCTTTGAACCTTCTAGAAAAAAGGACCGTGGTGACTTCAATTTTTTGCCACATATCATGGTGAAAGTCTTTAATTTGTTAATCAGCAATTTCCTGCCATTTATAAAAAGAGTAAAAGCGTCGATGAGACGTTGTAGTCCCAAAGGGGTGCGGGAAATTAGGACAGCGTCGTCCGCATATAACAATACAGATACAACAGTATTGTCAATTTTGGGGGCATCGGCTGGGATGTTATTTAAAATTAATGCAATTTGATTAATAAAAAGGGAGAATAAAAAGGGTGCCATAACGCATCCTTGCCTTATGCCTCTACGCACAGTAAAAAAGGGAGTTCGCTCGCCAGTGGGCCCATATCGTACACTGCAAGAAAGTTTTTCGTATAGCCTTGCTAGGAAAAATACAATCTCCTTCGGTGCTCCTAGATCGAGCAATACTGACCAAAGGAGCGAATGATCCACTAGATCAAACGCGCTGCTCAAGTCAGCGAAGCATAAAAACAGATTGCCTCCTTTATATTTATTGATAAGCAAATCCAAATTTAGGCATTGTTCAATAGTCCCAATGCCTTTCCTAAACCCATATTGAACTGGGGTCAATATATTTCAAACTGCGGCCCAATCTTCCAGTCTTTTTAAAAGTACCCTACTTAGCACTTTAATTGAAGAATCTAACAATGAAATGGGACGGTAGTTACATGCTTCGGATCGTGAGCCCTTCTTATGTAGGGGGACAATTAATGATTCAGCCCATGATTTTGGAAAATTCCCCAGAGAGGCAACATTAAAGATTCTTGTCAGGATTGGTGCCCAGAGATCCATTTCATCTTTATATAAGTCAATCGGGACACCATCCGGGCCTGGTGCCTTGCCCCCTTTGCTATTTACCATCCATTCACGCACCTCGTCGACGCAAATCGTTAGTGACATAAAAGGCCAAATTGAATCATTTAATAAAAAGGGATCTAAAAAAACCTTATCTGGGTAAAAAATATTAGAAAAGTGTTTTATCCACTCTGTGCAGTTGACATGGGACGTCAGCTCAGGGATATGATCATCCTTTAAAAAGGGACTATTTATAATTTCCCAAAAAAGTTTAACATTTTTAGTATCACTTGCAAAGCCTAGCTTATCCCAGGCATCTATTCTCATCGCCTTTTTATGGGCAAGGACAGCTTGTTTATAGTCAATACGCAACTTACGGACTAAGATTTGGTCACGGGGCTTGGACCTTAAAGCTGACTTTAGATTGGATAGTATCTCCGTACATTCAGAATCGAACCACTTCTTTCCAACTTGTTTCGGACCTTTGGATTTCCGAGTTAATATATCCCTAACCACATTATTTATATTAGAAAATTCCATACATAATTTGCCTGGGGTAACCGCATCCCTTAAACAGTAATTAATACTGTCTCTACAGTTACTAACCACAGCCGATTGGATCTTATGTGGGTCTACACCATCCCACTTAATTCTCATACCATTCGGCCTGATAGGGAGAATATCTGTAATTGTGTAATCAATATTAGTCAGTTTGTTACCCCATGCCAACAGATCTATAGAGATACTGTTGTGGTCACTAACCACCTGTTCGGTTATCCAAAGGTCCATATATGGAATATTCCTCGTTAGTAAGATGTGGTCAATATTACTGTTTGCTTCCCTACCAGTGAATGATGGACATTTGATATGGCCCTTTCTCTCAGTACAATCTAGTAGCTCAAGATCGAATTTAGCCATTAAAGCATTAAGGGTCATGCCATAATCACAATGTGGGAAATGTAACATATCATCCTTAGTCCCCGCAGTGGTCGAGTAAGTCTTCATATAACCGCAAGAGTTAGTAAATGTGGTTGGGCAAGCTTGAATATTAAAATCACCTGCCCACACAACAACCGCCAGCTTAAGTGAAATATTTAATACCCTGTCCAACTCTTTTTCCAATGGTTCTAGAAAAGCTCCCCTATCCTTGCGAAAATTATTATTGTAATGGTTTATTAGTACCAAATCCTTTCCGACAGGGAATGATAGTCGCAAAACTTGACTATGGATGTCAATAAAGGAGTAAGAAATAATTTTACATCCAATCAATTTAGTGGAAATTAGCAACAATAATCCACCCTTAGCTCTACCCATTAAAGAGGGTGTCGCATTAACACAATAAGAGGTGTAACCTTCCACTGCGACATAATCTGTACTCCATGTTTCTTGTAAACAAATTATGTCGCTTCCGCAGGTAATAAAATCTTGCCAAAAGGGTGTACCTAATTTATTCCCAAGACCTGCGATATTCCATGTTATTAGTGAATACCCTTCTTGTGTTTTAGCGGTTTTATCATTGTGCCAATTTGTAGGTACTTCTGTATTCATAGTAGGCTCTCTAGGTATACTAGCTGTTAAGTTGTCAGGCTCACTAGAGTCATTTGTGCCCAATAACCCATTCATCATAGTGAGATCCTGATGATTATTAATTGCTTCACTATGCCTTATAATTATGTTGGAATTCGCCATATACCCCTTATCGATACTTCCCACTTTATTTCCCACTATATTTCCATGTCAATCATTATCCTCCATTTGTGTCAGACATTGAAACCTATTATAAAGTGGTAAGGGAGAGAACGCAGAACTGGTAGCCGGCTCCATAGGCAGCCAATTGTTCCTTACATGAGAAGCCCTATGCCCAATAACAGGGTTGTTAATCATAGGGTATTTGTAGAAATAGGCGAGTGGCAATAGGGTTGTGTTGTATTCCCAACAGGAGGGCGGGGGGGCTCTAGATAAAACTTTATGGACCCACGCTGGTGAGCCAAAATTAATTATGACGCAGTCCCCGTCAAAGCCTTTAGTTGTGGGACCTATCCAACCCACTCTTTGAGTGAGTAAGATCTGGTCTGCATCTAAAATTGAAAACCCACAATTTTTGCTTAACCAATAAAGGGTTTTATTTTTAAGAGAAACATTTGTTTCAAGTTGCCCTTTCCGTAAACTGGGGACATTACAAAGAACTGCAACATATGCTCCACATTCTGGTGGCAAGTTCATCACAGAAGGAACATTGTTGCTTTTAAAATCTTCGGATTGACATGTACCCCTTGGATGTTCTATCATTGGGCCTCCTTGCTTCCCAGTGCCTCCTTTGAAATGGCAACTTTTTCCAGCAGAGCTATATCATTCCCCTCACGACTTCCCCCAGCAGTTGGATTACTACTGATATTATTGGCGTTATTAGGCAAAGTACTTGGAGCTGAATGATGTATGACTGGACCTCTTGACTTGTCCTTGGCACCCACAATCATGTGTGAATCAAATATAGACCCAGCATTATTTGGTGTGGGTTCCGTTTGGGGGGCAACTAATAAAGATTGGGTAGGCTTGGTTAAATGGGGAATTTGTGTTATATATTGTTCAATAGAACCAACCCGCACTCCTAAGTCACAAATTTTCTCCATAATTGGCCCTATATGTGTCGATAAAAATGTTTCCATTTTCTCCCAGAAGCCATCCTTACCAACCACATGTACAGGATCATTACACTGAGCATCAGGAACATTAGACTGTACTTCACATAATTCCCCCTTGTGACCAAAAAGGTTAGCTGCCTTTTTATAATGAGTCCTACTGGTTTTTCCCCTATGTTTAGATACAGTCTGCTCCTTATCAATATGCTTTTGCTTGGTGAAATAACAACATGAGTCATGGCCAACTGTGAAACATTAGACGACAGATTAATATTATTGCCATCTAAATCAATAATGTCATTAGATAATTGAAGTCCTGTACTTGAGTCCTGCCCCTGGAGAACTGGTGTAGTCGAAAGTCTGCTTACCCGGGGCGACAAATCAGATTGTACAATGTGATTCAGTTTAGATGGCTCAGGAATTTTATCAGAACCTGGTAATCCGGCGTATGATGTCAACAGCATGGAGTCGCAAGAATTAGCCATAGTAGTAGATGAATCAACCGACAATACAGGCAGGGCACAGCCAATAGGGAGTGAGAGGCGTCTTTCCGTGTTCTCTATTGCTGATGCGACAGCCCCAATGGTTTTTTGAAGCATGCGGTCTATGGCTGTTAGACTTGGAAGGGGAGTATTAATAGATGTATTCTGTCTGGTATTAGGACGAGAGGGTCCAGTAACAGTTACAGTTTTCCCCATCTTCCTTGCGAACTCAGAGGTCACGAACACAGTAGCAAATATGTATTTAACACGATGGGATTGACATTAACAGGTTTGTCCCAATGAACGCAGCCCAATAACAGTTCTTACCTATATTACAAGTCCATGCGTTCAGGGGATCAGAGGTGGTGGGCCAGCCCAGCCTCTTCCAGCCCCGGACGGCCACAGACGGCCCGCCCTTTGCCCGGGCTTAGCCCGGCGCTGCCCGCGCGCGTCCCACGATGCAGGGAAATGAGCCGTTTTTCAAGCGCCACCAGGCGCGAAAGAGGTTGAGGCTGCTTCCGGTGTTAATGCGCCGGGGGACCTGGGTGTTGTAGTCCCTCCTCACTGCGGCCGCTAAGGACACAGATGCGGCAGCGGGAGGGAGAATCACCAGGACAGAGGCACCGAGCACAATGGATCAGGAGGTATGCCACAAACCAAATTAGGGCGCTAAAGCTGCTAACACCCGCTCCGCCGGGAAATGAGCCGTTTTTCAAGCGCCACCAGGCGCGAAAGAGGTTGAGGCTGCTTCCGGTGTTAATGCGCCGGGGGACCTGGGTGTTGTAGTCCCTCCTCACTGCGGCCGCTAAGGACACAGATGCGGCAGCGGGAGGGAGAATCACCAGGACAGAGGCACCGAGCACAATGGATCAGGAGGTATGCCACAAACCAAATTAGGGCGCTAAAGCTGCTAACACCCGCTCCGCCGGGAAATGAGCCGTTTTTCAAGCGCCACCAGGCGCGAAAGAGGTTGAGGCTGCTTCCGGTGTTAATGCGCCGGGGGACCTGGGTGTTGTAGTCCCTCCTCACTGCGGCCGCTAAGGACACAGATGCGGCAGCGGGAGGGAGAATCACCAGGACAGAGGCACCGAGCACAATGGATCAGGAGGTATGCCACAAACCAAATTAGGGCGCTAAAGCTGCTAACACCCGCTCCGCCGGGAAATGAGCCGTTTTTCAAGCGCCACCAGGCGCGAAAGAGGTTGAGGCTGCTTCCGGTGTTAATGCGCCGGGGGACCTGGGTGTTGTAGTCCCTCCTCACTGCGGCCGCTAAGGACACAGATGCGGCGGCGGGAGGGAGAACCACCAGGACAGAGGCACCGAGCACAATGGATCAGGAGGCATGCCACAAACCAAACTAGGGCGCTAAAGCTGCTAATGGAGAAAAGTCATTTGGGGTAAGGAGTGCAGCAAGGCATTTTGTGGGTGGTACGTGTTTGTGATATGTGGGGACTGCTCCTGTGCATGTTGTGTTACCATGCATACATGTCGACTCACCATGGGCCACATGACGTGTTGCATGGCTCCCATGAATTGATAGTCACCCTTCCTGACAGTCATCTGTAATGGTTTGTGGGTTCTGATGAAGGCATCAATGTGTGTATAACGTCCCTCAGGAAGACACGGGATGCTAATGGTGGACATAGTGTGGGACATCCCCATATGAGGCTCAATGGGGAATTGTAGACTCTCCGTGTGCAGCAAGGGGTGTTAGGCTTAACCCCTTCACTTGTGTGCCAGCTCAGTAGGATTTACCACATCTGTGTGTTGAAGGGGGTGTCCAGTGTAGGTCACACACGGTCAGCCAAATGACCTGTGAGTCTGTTCCAATTGATGCATTTCCCTTAGTTTGAGGCTGAGTAATAAAGGTGTTCGTCACACTCCAAGGTGCCTCATCTCTGTCAATGCAGGTCTCTTGCCACTTTGCATGCGGTATATCTGGCATAGTTGTGGAAGATCATGCATAGGAGTCCATGTGTAGTTTAGCAACATGCATGCAGTTGCTCATGGATTAGGCTCCCTATTGGGCATGAAGTACATGGTCGTGTATGTTTTTTGGCATGTTGGTCCACACAATGGGCCATCAACAGCTGCTGAGGGTGTGTCTCCTGTGCGCAGGTCGGCCTTCAGTTTCCTGATCCGGTGTCATGCTTCTTTGGTGATTGTGCATGCATTGTCTCTGGGTGTGCCATGTGACACTGGACACTCCTTACTTTACACACGCGCCTGTTGCAGTTGTCCTTCTGACATCCTAGTCTATGTGTGCAAATTCTGTCATTTTGCAAGGAGATGCCGCCTGCTGCTGCGGCCCCTGCAGCAAGGGCCCACAGAGTATCCAGATTTGGCAACACACACGCCTCCAAGATGCTCCTCACTTCCTCCCTCCACCCATTCATTTGGCTGTCCTCAGCTTTTCTATGCCACTGTTGCCGCCACGCAGTGCCAAAGGCTGGACCAACAGCACATGCAAGGTGCACATTGCACCACCATCCTGTCCTTGCATAACACACATCACACTACAGTCTGATGTATCAGCCACACTCCGAGCTATGTCCATCCGCACATCTAACGCCTGCTGTCAGACATACCCTGGGCACACACACGACACCTTTGCATGCTGAGTGTGCAACTCCAACTGCCTACACTGCACTGCCCCTCCTTCCAGGCCCTGTCACACCAACCAGGTCACGTCCCTAATACTCTCCACAGGCTCTGTAGCCCAGCAAGGGCATGGGAGTGGGACTCAAGGCTTCAGCATGTAGTATGGTGTCATCGTCTGGGACATGGCACAGGTATCATCTCTCAGCATGTCAATCTATAGAGTGTCCAGGACCCCCCTCTCCACCATCACATGCGCACAGCACCTCATCATCAGCTCGTATGCCATTGACAGCCAGGTGCTCCTCACCCTCAACAAAGACACAGACATTGGCAGTTCCATCATTCAAGTATGCATGAGATCCATTGATGACTGGCTGAACACGAGCCACCTGAGGCTGGACTTGTACAGGACTGAGGTGATCATCTGAGGATTGTCCCCTTCCAGCTGGGTCAAGTGCCTGTGTCCCACCCGCAAGAGCCCTGCACAAGCACCCAGTGGTCACACACACAAGATGGTGTGCATCATGTTTGGCTCGCTCACATATGCCATGCTAGTCCACACCATCTGTACCTCATGCTGCAACGCCCTCTGCATTATGCACATGATCCACAGATAGATCCACTCCAAGAAAAGACAGACCATCCCCCAGGTCCATGACAACATCCGTGTCAAATACTGCCCTGCCCTCTACGGAGCAAGTACATCCAAACTCCCAGGAAACTGGTCCACTTCCAGGGTGCATCTGCACACCTCAGATTCAACACCCTGCGCCCCAGCCACCTCACCGTCCACCATAGATAGCTGCAATAGATCACTGTCTGCTGCAGGATGACCTCCACACTCCCCACCCACACTCAGGAGGCAGTCCACAACCCCGACCCCAACCAACCTTGTACGTCTGTCATCCTAGATCCCGTTGGGCCATCTCCGTGCATCCAACCTTGCCCTGGCCACCGTTCTTCACATCCACCGTATCCAGCATACAGGACATTGTTCTCCCACCTGGCCACACATACCTGGGACTCCCTCCCCGGGAACCTCCACATGAGCCTTGATGATAATCTCCCAAATAGGTCTCTCCGCACAGTTTAGCAAGCACCCCCTCAGCAGCCAGAGGCCATCACAGGTGAGTGTTGTGCTCCATGCCTACATTGAATGATACCTTGTGACCCATGTGTGTCCTGTACCAGACTCTGATCCCAGGGTATGGATGGCTGGAGTTAGTTCAACACTCAGGCATAGTTTGACATTTCCACACACATATGTCGTTGAATAATTCAAAATGACAGGAACGTCTCATGTCCAAAGTGATATATTTATTTGCGGTGGGGTACGTGTTTTGGTAGATGCAATTAGGTGCTCTACCGGGGGAATAGAATCCAAAGTTCACAGGGGGAGATGGTATCCTTGGCATTGGAAGTCATCAGAGTCCAGGGCACAGTGTTGGTCATCATTGGTCAGACTGTGACCAGCAAGTCCATGTGGCAGAGAATGTCACTGGATGAGGTGGTGCTGTTGCGCCAGAGGGCCAGGTGCCAGGCCAGGTGACCTGGGAGATGTGGATGGTCCGCTGACTCTCACGGTCTTTTCCGTGGACGACCCACCTTCCTCCGGGGACCCTCAGATGCAGGCCTTGACGATGCTGGGGACGCTCCGTCAGACGACTCCTCCTCCTCCTCCTCCCTCCCTGTGTCTGGTGCTGGTCTACGCCTGGTGGCACAGGGAGGGTTGCCCATGCTTTGGGCGATCTGACGGAGTGATTGGCTCATGTCCCTGTGCACCGCCAGGAGCTCAGCCAGTCTTGCCTCCATCCGTCCTTGGTGTTGTTGATGACTGGCATGATGCTCGACCTGCATCTCATCTCATCGAGGGTCCCCTGCATCTTGGAGAGTCTGGACACGACCTGGTTGATGCCTCTGGTGTCACACCGGTATGAGTCCAGGATGTTGCGTATGTGTGACATACCGGTGTCCTGAGCTGGCTGGTCAGGTTCGCGCCTCCGCCTGCCTCCACTCCCACCACCGCTGCCCACTTGAGCCTGGCCTGCCCTTGTGGGCACATCGGGTCTACGGGACCCCTGAGGGATGGCATTTGCAGGGTTGTCAGCCTCCTCCTGGGTGCCCGGAGAACCTTGTCCCTCCTGGTCAGACTGGCTCTGTTGTTCAGTGCGAGCAGGGCTCCTGGGTGTGTCCTGGGATGTGGCAGGAATGGGGGTGGTGGTTGGCACAGATGCACCTGACACAGGTGCTGCAGGGGCTTGGGCACCAGAGGGTCCAGGTCGGTCGGGGTCACCCACGGAGTGGTGAGAGTCGTCGCTGCCGGTGGGATTATCTTCACGCGGAGCCTGGGACTGTGATTCTTCCCCCCCAGTGTTGAGGGGAGATCGTCGACGTCGCCCTGTGTGTGAGTGAGAGAGACAATGTTAATGGTGTTTCATGCGACATCTATGTTTCATACATATTCAAGTTGACACAGTTCCTCCAGGTAGTTGGATGCGCCTAGCATTCCTCTCAATGTCCACTTGGGGATGGGTATGTTGCGGGGGACAGATTGGGATGTTCTCCTGAGTGTTTGACCTGTAGATTGTTGGCTATGATGCTTATTTGGCTATGGATTGGTCTTGTTGTGTCACATGTCCATTGTGGGAGTGTATAAATCCGTTGCCTGGCCCGGGGGTGTGTGCTTGTGTTAGAGGGGCGGTTGTGACCTGGCCTGCTGTTGTGTGTAGTGTGAGTAGTCATTGGGTCTCCCAGGTGATGTGTCTGTCCCCTCATGGTGCATGCTGGCATGACAGTGAGTGTGAGTTCCTGTGCTAGATACCTGTGCTTGTGGAGTTGATGTTTGAGTGTACAGTGGTCCCAGGAGGGCCTTGTGCTGCATACAGCAGGGCCAAGTGTCAGCTACCTTGTCAGTACTTTGCCAGTCCCTGTGCATTGTGCATGGGTATGTACCTATGCCATATGGGCTGAGGGCATTGGTGTCTGCGTCTCATTTTCACAATGTGTTGTGTGGGGCCCACCCTCCCGGACATCCAGTCTTGTGTTTGTGGTTGTTGTAGCCTTGGACATGGCCTTGCCTTGATTTGTGAAGGGTGCCTGGAGACGTTAGTGGCATGAGCGTGGTTTTTGAGTGTGGTTGTGTGCGGTGAGTGCTTGGGGGAAGTTGCGTGCATTTGGTGTATATGTGGTGTGAACCCCATTGCCCCCATGTTACGTAAGTTGTTTGTGTACTCACCAGGCTCTGCGACTCCTTCGACTCCGTGTACTCCCACCGGCGGTAGCAGGGCCATCACCTTCTCCTCCCAGGGATGGTAGTGTACGGGTCTGCGGGGCGGCCCACCTCCAGTGATGTTACTCTGGGCATACTCTTCGTTCATTTTCCTCTTGACCGCCCTGCGCAGATCGTACCACCTGGCTTGGCATTCATGCCTGGTCCTTCGGATGGGCGCAACAGCATTCACCTTATCGACAATCCTCTGCCACATGGCAGATTTTTCAGCTATGCTGGTCTGTCTGACCAATGTTCCAAACAGCTGTGGCTCGACTCTGATGACTTCGTTGACAAGGAGGTCCAGCTCGGCCGTTGTGAACTTTGGATTCTTGTCTGTGGGCATGGTGTGGGGTGTGGGTGTGGGTGTGGATGGTTGTGGGTGTGTGGGTGTGAATGTGACGGTGTGTGTGTGAATGTGAAGAGGGGGATGTTTGTGGAGGAGGTTGTGTGAAGGTGTGTGAGTGAAGGTGTAGTGAAGGTATGAGTAATGTGGAGTTGTTTCTCAGTGGGGTCTGGCAGCAGTGGGTCTGTTGCAAAGGCTCATGGGTTGTGTGTGTGGGCCCTTTTTATTGGTCCATTTTTGCATTGGGCTGTGTTTGAATTTTGGTGGGTGTGTTATAAGAGGTGGTTGTGATTTGGGGCCTCTGTTTGCCTGTTTGGATGTGTCAGGTCAGTCATTGAGATGTATTTTGTCATGTAGACGTGTTTTGTGGTGTTGTGCGAGTCGAATGGACCCTCCTTGTGCTGTTTTACAGTGTCCTGGTTCTGTAAGAGTCTTTTTCGCGTAGGTACGATCCGTACATATGAGATACTGGGTGAGGGTGCTGGGGTACGGTGTTGGAGTGCGACGCGTACATGCGGTGGGGGTACGGTGCGTACACGTGCGGCCCTGGGGTACGGCGCGTACATGCGGAGGTACGGCGCGTACATGGGGGAGTTAAGGCGCGTACATGCGGTGGGGGTACGGTGCGTACACGTGCGGGCCTGGGGTACGGTGCGTACATGCGGAGGTACGGCGCGTACATGGGGGGTAAGGCGTGTACATGAGGGCACGTACATGGGGGAGGGCGCGTACATGCGGTGGGGGTACGGTGCGTACAGGTGCGGCCCTGGGGTACGGCGCGTACATGCGGAGGTACGACGCGTACATGCGGGCGTAAGGCGCGTACATGGAGGGGAAGGCATGTACATGGGGGGTACGGCGCGTACAGGTGCGGGGCTGGGGTTCAGTGCGGACAGGGGGGGTAAGGCGCATACATGGGGGTACGGCGTGTACATGCGGGGGTAAGGCGCGTACATGGAGGGGAAGGCATGTACATGGGGGTACGGCGCGTACAGGTGCGGGGCTGGGGTACAGTGCGGACAGGGGGGGTAAGGCGCATACATGGGGGGTACGGCGTGTACATGGGGGGGTACGGCGCGTACAGTTGCGGGGCTGGAGTACAGTGCGGACAGGGTGGTGTACGGTGCTGACATATTTGGGGGTGGGAGGCTGTACGGCTCGTACACGGGCATAAGTTTACCCGTGTACATGTGTGCTACTGCGTTGGCTCCGTACGGGCCATTTTACGTGCGATTGTGTATTCGGACGGACGGTCGGCATCGTACTTGCGCGCTCGGACTTGTGTTTTACGATTTGCACGTAAAAATGTCCTGCTCACTCTCGTACACTTTTCCCGACGATATTCGGAAGTAAAAACTTTCCGATGCACTCTCGTAGACTTTTCCCGACGCTATTCGTAGTTATTTTTCACGGACGAATCGTACTTGGCAGTTTGTATGGCACTTGTACGACTCGTACGTAAAAAAATACGGATACGGGTCGTACGCAAATTATTTTAACGGATCGTAATCGGCACCTAAATGTAACATTCTCCCAAGGTGAAAGACTCCCTAAGAAAACATGAGTGAAAGAAAAAGAAAATTTAGTTCCAAAAATTAGGTTAATTTGAGACCATACTTGTTTGCAGAAATTATATACAATTGGACAGGAAAAGAGCATATGGAGTAAGTAAGCATTTGAAGAGGAACATGACCAACAGACGTCTGAGGCAGCCGCAAATCTTTTGCTTAAAGCGTTCTGTGTAAATAAAAGTCGATTATAAACAAAAAACAGCGTTTGTACTATGTTAACTGCTCTGTAGGATTTGCATAATTTAATCCACAAATTATTCCACAAAGATACTGGCCAAGATAGCATAAAATCCCCCTCCCATGCCTCTTCTATTTTAGATTTCTGCCTGCCAGTGTCTTTGCCTTGTAAATACCTATAGACAGTGGAAGCTCTAGGTATAGTTTTTAGCAGAGTATGAAGTTGTGAGGGAGGGTCTGAGATAGTGGAAACAGTGGATGTGGCAGATAATTGGATATATTTATCCATCACAGCTTTCTTAAGTAGACTATATTTGTGAATAAATGAGGCAGGTAGATTGAATAATTGACTAAGTGAGGGAAAGGATAAAAAGTCCAAATGTGAGAATAGTTGATGTATCCATAATAATCCCTTTTGTCGCCAAGTCTTCCAATAAAAGGGTTTATTACGAATAGTCAGATTTTTGTTGTGCCAAATTGTTGAATTAAGGAAGGAATCAATAATACTATGTGAGGGGGAAAAGGTAGATTCTAAGAGTTTAGGGGTCAGTTTAATTATGGGAGTGGACAAGGCCTGTGGTTTGCGTGAAAAGGAAAGGTATTCATAAAAAGAAAAAGGGGATAAAAAAGACGCTCAATTGTGGTCCATAGAGGGCAATTTTCTGTGGAATCAAGCAACCAAAGAGAAGCTTGACGCAAGAGGAATGCCTTCTGATAAGCTTGAAAATCGGGAAAATTAACCCCACCTTCTGTTTTAGGACGAGTTAATTTAAATAGAGACATTCGGGGCCTCTTCTTGTTCCATAAGAATGAAGAGAGGGTGGTATTGATACTCTTAAAAAATTTAGTACGGATAGGGACCGGAATGTTGGAGATGGTATATAGAATTATAGGCGACAGCATCATCTTTATAGTATCCAAGCGGCCCCACCAGGATAAATAGAGGGGATGCCATTTAGCGGTTAAGTTCGAGATTTTTTGTATGCATTTATTCATGCATAATGCTACCGTGTCTGATATTGAGGCAGTAACATGTAAACTTAGATATTTAATATGGGTGGGACTCCAAGTAAAATTGGAAGCACTAAAGTCAGACTTAAAAGTATACTTAGTCAAGGGTAAAATCTCACATTTATCGTTATTCAATTTATAACCAGAGATCTTAGAATAGGCTTGTACCTCCACCAGAAAGGCAGGAATTGAGTCACTTAGTTTGGACATAAAAAGCAAAATATCGTCAGCATAGGCTGCAAGTTTAATGTGAGAGTTTGCTGTTTAAAAACCATATAAATTTGGATGTTGACGTAATTTAGAGAGAAATGTTTCCAAAGCTACGTTAAAAACGAAGGGGGAAAGAGGGCAGCCCTGACGTACTCCTCTCCCCAAATTAAAGAAAGAGGAGACCAGGCTATTGGCACAAACAGCTGCACGAGAATTGGAATAGAGAAGAGAAATCAGGGATATAAATTTGGGGCCAAAATCAAACCATTTGAGGGTATAAAACAAATAAGTCCACTCGACCCTGTCAAACGCCTTTTCGGCATCAAGTGCTATCGACACAAGGGAATGTTTTAAATGGGAAGATTTAGACAAGACGTTAAAAAGGAGTCGCGTATTATCATTTATGAATCTTCCCTTGACAAATCCAGATTGTTCTTTTCCCAATAAATCAGGGAGGTAAGAGTCTAGTCGAATGGCTAAAGCTTTGGAAAATATTTTATAATCAATGTTTACCAGGGAAATAGGCCTGTAATTTTTACAATATTTGGGGTCTTTGCCTTCTTTGGGGATAAGGCATATGTGTGCTTCCGAGAAAGAACCCAGGGAACCACCTGATGTACTGAAGAAACTTATTAGAGAACGTAATTTAGGCATTATGAGTTTGGAGAAGTGTTGATAAAATTCTACAGTAAAACCGTCAGGTCCCGGTGCTTTGTCTTTTTTAAGATGCTGAAGAGCAATTAATAATTCTTGGTACGTTAAATCTGACTCCAGGGAGGATAAATCCGGCAGAGTATGTTGAGGTTTTCAGATAACAGAGAAAAAGTTGAGTCGAGAGTGATCAGAGGGTTGTGTTTCAGAAGCGTATAGTGATTTATAAAAAAGAGAGAATTCATTTAAAATATCAGCATCTTTAAATTTTAAATCTGATTGATCATCATAAATAAATTAAATATTTAGCTTGTTATGTTTAACTTTTAAATAATTAGCCAACATTTTCCCTACTTTATTTTTGCCCCCATTACATTTTGCGCTGGACTTTAACAAATATAGTGAGGCATCCTCCGTTGATTTCTTATTAAATTGCATTTTGGCATTAATGAGAGCTGTAAGACACTCCTTCAAGTGGGAAGTGTAGAAAGAGTGCTCCAATCTTTTAATATCATGAAGAAGATCCTTAGTAAGTTTACGGGAAATTTTTCTTCTCTTTGCAACAAAGCCAATAATGAAATCCCTCGCTGAGGCCTTGAATGCATCCCATATTGTTGAAAAGGGCATGGAATGAGTTTGATTCAACACAAAAAACTCGTCAAAAAAGGTAGTAAAGGAGGCAGTAAACTTTGGATCCAAAAGGAGGGCATTATTAAAACGCCACCTTTTGAGACCTATAACCTCAGGTAGAATGTCAAGGCCAATTGCAACAGGGGCATAGCTGACAATAAAATGGGACCAATCTCTGCATGTGTAAGGGTTTATGAAATAGTATGAGAGACAAATATGTAATCAATTCTTGATTGAGTCTGATGGGATGGGGGAGTAAAAAGTGTACTCTCTAGTGGTCGGGTTACAAAGACGCCAAGCATCTAAGAGTTTATGTTGAGTGATGGCTTGAACAAAAGACTTCTGAGATTTGTTGGGAATAAAGGAGACTCTAGAATTCCTGTCAACAAAAGAGGAATAGATTTATAAAATAAAAGAAGGTTGGCTGAATCAGCACACAGCTTGCAAAAATACAGATTCCGCATTTCAGCCATGCGAGGGAACTCTCTTCCAAACAGAGCCCTTAGGTTGCCCAGGTCCATGCATGAGCACGTCCTCCAGCCCATGTGTTTCATTGCTTTCTGTGCTTGTGGGATTAGATTTATAATGGGGTAAGATACCAGAATGCAAAGAAAAACTTGGACCTAAATAAGCTACTCATACACTGAGGAAGAGGTGTGGTGCCGCGGCCAGGGCAACTGATTCCGGATTCTGGGGATCACGGTTCGATCCCCGGCGCCGGCGGCAGATTAGCCCAGCACCATGTGACTCTGGGCATTAGCTTGCTTAATCTTCCCGATGGCCCCCCAGCGCCTAGAGACCCTTACGGGTGATTGTTCTCGCTTTACAAAAAAATGTGGTTTACAAATGGTTTATACACTGAACAGGAAAATCTGAAAACTCAGAATCACTGACCTGTTTTCAGAGCATGGCCTGTAGCAGTCCCTAGGACTGACATCAGACGCTTATCATCAATGGACAGCAATATTGAACCAGGAATGTGTTATACCATTGTTCCTCTAACGGTGGCTCGTGAGCTGACTTTTGGTGGGTAGCGAAAGTCTAAGCAATAAATATAGATGCCTTTAAATTCTATATTAACTTCTCACATTCACTGCACTTCGAAGACAGGGGTCACATGTCAGTCTTTAGTTTCTCACAAATTGCTGAATTTCAACATGTGGATTGGTGTTGTCCTGTAGTTGCATAGGCCCTGGGCACAAACACTTCCATTTTACATATTCACATTTAAAGCTGACATCTTTTAAACAGTGACCCTTGTTATACATGTGCTTGACATCAGCTTACTCAGAAGAAAATTGCTTACATTTACATTTCTTCATACATTATCGTCTCTTGGAATACTTTGCACAAGGTCCCAGGTACTCTGAGCAAACTATGGGGCTCATTACGATCGCGGTGAATCCACCACTGGCAGCCTGCCGGTGGCAGATTCTCTGCCAAATTGCGGCCATGCTCCGCCTGCCAAATTATGATGGCAGACGGTTTTCTGGCAGACAGGAATTCCGTCCGCCACAGGTCCGCCTCAGGCAATCGTTCAGATTGCCTGGCGGACCCGAACGGCATACATAGAATGGTGGCGATGCCTAACAGGCACGTCTGCCATATTAAGATGCTTCATCTCCGCAAGCCCAGCATGGCGGTTCATCCGCATTCAAAGGCTGGCAAAAATGTACATCGGGGGCCCGTTTTGGGACCCCCGTCAGCAGGGGCACTTTCCTATTGCACTTGGGGGCACCTATGGTGCCCCCCTACATGTCCCTGCACTATATGGCAGGCACCGCATGGTGCCTGCCACGTAGTGAAGGGAAATGCAATCCCTGCATTTTTACCATTGCGGCGGGTGCTACAGCCTGCAGCACGCACCGCAATGGTAGAAAATGCCCAATGCGACCGCCACCGTGGCGGTTGCATTGTGATTCCATGGGCGGGACCGCCGCCATATAGGTGGAGGGTTCCAATTCCTGTAACGATGGTGACAGACTCAAGTCCATCCGCCATCGTAATGAGCCCCTTTGTTATGGATTGTTGCCTCTTAGGCGACAGCCCTGGGTGGGTTGCATGAAAAAGATGTGGCTGGTCCAGAGCTCAGGGACTGAATGCATGGTTTTAGTTTAATATGTAAACCGCACGAGCTCTTGCTTAGGGAGAGGAGCATTTAGATAGGACTGTTGTGATCACTGTGTGCCTGACTTCTGGCCCAGCTAGATTCCATGCCTATACTGAGAATGATGGTGGCCTTATCTACACCAGACCTGGCTGTCGGATGATACACGCACACAGGTAAATGGAGAGTTCGGCCACTCTATGGAATCTGCCAGATTAGCACACCTATGCTCATTAGGATAGGCTAATCTTGATAGGAGTACAATTATATGTATTCATACAATCCAATGCAATTGTACAATGGTTGAATTATTCATACTGGTTATCATTCTTGTCATGCTGGTGACAATGGTCTGCTTCATTCTATAAGACATTTCAGCCAATACATTTTACACAAGATTCCAGTTGCCTCAATACATTTTTGAAACACCACTTGTGTATTTCTTGTGTAACTCTTTGAGCATGCCTGAGTTACAAGTGAAAAGGCAAGATTTGTTTCAAACATTTCCGTAGGGAATTAGGGTTCCAAGGTTCCGATGTTGCAAGGTTCTGAGGTTGCAGACACCATCAGGTGCCCCATCAGTTTAGGGGTCCAGGTGGCACACTATGAGCTAGCGAGGAATCAGGTCAACTTATTCTGAGTGTCTATGCTGACTCAGACCCAAATAGTTTTGAGGCTTATGTTGCCCAAACGCATAGTATTACTGAGAAATGAGGAACCGTACGACAGTGTTTACCGACTCTTCTCACTTTGCAGAGTCTGTAAAAAGTAAAGTAAAGTGGAATATGCAAATCTTTCTGGGGCACAGACAGCGTGAAAGGAAAGGCTGTAGGGTGTCATTTTTTTGTAACACACAACAAAAAGTAAGTATCTGTAAATTAACTGTACACATTTGGCAGTTGGAAAGCAAAGATGAAGCACTTTTTTGTAATCCTGAAGTGTGATGGAATCAAAGATTTTAATAGGATCAATACAAATCAAGACACTTTAATTGGTGATGCACAAATGATAAATATTCACTGAAACACGATTTCCACACATGATCATTTGTGTGTAATACAGTTCTATCATGAAACTGTATGTCTGGGCACAATTAATGGCCATTTCAATGAAAAATGTGCTGTCTGTAAATGATAGTGCACTGCTGCATGATGCTTTTATTACATTAAAAATTTCGACCTCCTCATGTCCATTAACGCTACATGGGTTACAAATGTTTGTGGTTCTAAAAAGTGGGTGGCGGTTCTAAAACGTTTGGGAAACACTGAGGGGCATATCAGCAAGGAGAAGCGATAGAATTATTGCCGCTTTTGCGGCCGTTTTCGGCCGAAACGTGGCGATAATTTTATCGCCTAATTTGCAAGCTCACTTGCGTTAGCGTAGAAATTCCTAACGCCCAGCTTTGCATCTCTAATGAGATGCAAAGTGGGCATTCCTGACCTGACATGACAGGAGAAATGTCGGTAAGTGACATTTCTCCTATCATCAAGCCCCATGCTATAAAGCATAGCAGCAAGAAAAGTAGCCATAACCCCTGTTATCACTACTTTCCTTAGGCCTGCTTCAGGACTGACTTAGCCATGATATCCTATGGAAGGTGGATATCATGGCTAAGTTTGTGAGTCCCTATCATCAAGCTAACGCCACATTGCGTGAGATTATCGCCGGGTTTCCAGCGATAATCTCACGTTAGGCAGTTAGCGTGAGTATTTTTATCGCTTTTGAGATAAGCGTTGCTAATAGCACGCTATCTCAGTGATAAAAATCCACGTTAGACGGCGATAATTATCCTAGCGCTAAGTGCGCTTAGCGATAATTATCACCGGTTGTTGCTGATATGCCCCTGAGTTAGTCAAAAATAGAGCCTCCCCTCACGAGGCAGCCATTTTATTCCTTGCAAGGTCTTTCGGCTTACCTAATACTCAGCTGTGAGAGCCTCTGGCATGTTTTTTCAAGAATGAGATTTTCTGTGACACACACACAGGTCTGCCTTGCAAGGACCCTGAACAAGCAGAATCAAGTCAACAAGGCGCTGGAGCTGAGACATCATTTTACAATTTGAGGATCCCTAAACAGGAGAAAAGTAGTACTTAATCACATAGGTAGCACTTAACCAATACCAACATCTCTTTTTCAATCACCAGCCCTGCCTGGGTGGGTTAAAAGCATCTGTATCGGATCACTCCTACGGCATTGAAAGTGTAACATAGGCCCTTGTGAGGCAAGGCAAATCACTACCCAGTCAGAATTTGGTAATTCGCTGCATTCCCCAAGGGGCCACAGGTACAGATTATGACCTCAGTCATGAACTTGATAGGGCCGGATTCTTGTCTACCCAATTATCTACAAGAACCCTCTCAGGTCGCCAGGATCTTTTTACTTGCCAAATAGCGTAGAGGGAATAAACACAATTATCAACATGTAACTACCACAGGTTGACATCATTAAAGGACAAAAGGACTCAGAATCTAAAATTTCCGAGATTTTATTATGAGCAAAAACATCTGAACATAAAGGCACCTTAATACAAGGCACAAAAGATAAATGGGCACTAACACAAAAGCTAGCCTACGAAGAATTCGCATTCGACTAAAAATAAAAAGAATTACAGATTCTAAAAGCATCAAATAGAAAATCGAAATACTGATGTCAATACTGGGAATCATCAGTCAAAGCCTTACTGTCCCTACTCTATTCTAAAGTGGCCTCCCTACTTAGCATTCCCTCCCATGCAAGAGAATCACAGAAAAGGTGTCAGAAGTGAAACTCCCTAAGAAGTCTTCACTTAGTGAGAGCTCGATCTTCGATGCTCCTTCTAGCTTCCCGCCTAAGCCTCATCTGCTCAACCAACGGGGCACTGTCCCTAATACAAAACCCCAATATTTCAGAACACGCCCTTTGGCACCCCTCTTCAGCCAGGTCTTCCTCCAGTAAATTTCCATCCGAAGCTGTCCATCTTCCATCGTCCGTTAGCTTGTCCTTGGGTCCCAGGCACCTTCCATACTAAGAGTTACAGTTGCACACTCCAATGCACTCCCCTGTTGGCTCCACACCGTATCTCAACTCCTAAAACAAAGACTTATTCTCACTAACGAGCTAAATGTCCTTGCACCTGCAACAGAAACATGGGAAAGAAAAGAAAAACTCTTCGCATCTTTAAGTTTTACACTTCGCTGCAACTCAAACCTTAACCAAGAAAACCCTGCCGGCCTACAACATAGCTTAAACTAAGAATTAAACAGGCCTTCTCTTCTACATATGCACTTAGGCCTTACAAAAATTAAACACACTACGAAATCACATTCTAGGCATTAATTCGACATTACCATCATGTGAGTAAGCAACCTACGATTTTAATTCTAACATGACACGCATTTTCTCTATTACAGTATTCTATGAAAACTAATCAGCTACGTTGTAATGAATACATTCACAATAACTTGCAACGTTAAACTTCACAAAACGTTGTTACATTCTAACACTTCTATGTTACATGATTATAGCAAATACATTTCTATGGCGCTTCTAGGTATACATCGATTATATGCGGGTGCCGACTAACAGTGAATATAATGCACCCCTACAAATCTCAAAATCACATGGCGCTCTATCAAACTCATGAAGATTAATGATCACAAAGCAAACGTGTTGCAGGGCAGTGTGTTTAGAACTGGGGAGAATGTTGCAATTAATAGACAATGTCTTACTAAATCACAAATTACTGATTGCATTTATGGTATGCAGCTCAAGCGCCCAAACCTACAGAAGATTAAAGGCAGACTAGATGCAGTGAAGAGAAGTGTGGGTAAAAGTTTACTTCAATCAATAGGCTCGGTGAAAGGAAACCCAACAATCTAAATATGTAGAAACGTTTTTGTTTGGCCAAGAGACAGCTTTAGCTGTTTCACCAGCCTTATGTTTTCCAAAAATTCAAAATAACAATACATACACATCTAGGTAGATATAGAGCTCTCCTTATTCAGTGGTCCATGAACATGTTACAGACATGTTGTTTAGCCGACGACAGCATATATCATAGGGCAAGGGGTCACTACCAATGGCCATCTTGCACAATGACGGTCAACATTTTTCCTGGCCACGTGTGCAGAACCTGAAAAGAGTGCATTTCCTTGCCAGGGCTGGTGTGCCTGGGATACTCTTATTTCATGTATTTTTCTGCACATTTCATATGCTTGCCATACACATAAATAAAACATGGAAAGCTAGCCTACGCCAGACCTATTGGCTTTGCTGCTTCTGCTTCTCAGTGAATCTAGAGCGTTGCACCATATTTGACCTTGCTGCCAGCCGTTTGATAACATTTTCTGCGAGGTGTAAAGAGGAACCTTGATGAGGCTTGAAGGAGGCAGAAGGGAGGAAGAATATGATATTGACATTACACAAGGGAGTAGTCACATTACATTTCAAGAAGCAAGCATTTTTTTCCAGTGGTATAATCACTCTGGATCTAGGAGTCAGCATAGGAGGGCGGAAGGTGGGCTGGCAATCCGGTATAATGTAAAAGAAATAATGATTCACGGAAGGGGAATGGCGCATGCTGCAGACTCAACAAGTATGTTAGAGGTGTAGCTGCATTGAAAAAAGGAGGCGAAGGTAGTGTGCGAGGATGCAGGGCCTGTCGTTTTCTACCAGGCAACCAAGCACTGAGGCGAAAGGGCCTTGTGTAATACCTACACTGCAAACTTCGCTGCCTTTATGTGTGTATGCCGTTTGGGGCAATTATGTTCCGCTCTCTGTTTTAGATTTCTTGCCACTTGCTGAAAAGCATGCTGGGAAACTAATGTTAGACATAAACCGCAAGCAATTAGAAAATGTGCATCAATCCTTTTGAGTGTGGTTGTATGACAAGTGCAATACTGCTGCTGTCGCGAGCCTGGATAGATCACAGTCTAATGACAAATGTGCTATATTATGGTGTACAGAGCAGTGCTCTGGATACTGAAACTCTTGGTCACGCTCTGAAAGAAGCAGCGATCCTGCTCACAGGCCTGACATCTCAAAGGCTCCAGGTCTTGCTCGGATCTACTGTGCCTTTGGATTATGTTCAAATGTTTATGCATATGGCACACATTTCGGACATACTACGACATGTTCCACAATGCATTGCGAGAAGAGAAACGACTGATCTAGTTTCAAGATAAAACGACCTTGAAAATCACTACAAAATCTTCCAGTAAGAGAAACGTTTCATAACAGCTCGTTGAGAGCAGACAACCGTGACGTATACTATTTACAGAACGCAGTGGCATTCTTAAATGTTATATAGGGGCTTTTTCTGCTCTTGCTTGGACACACTTAAGGCTTTAAATATATGCGGATACACATAGAGGCAGAAACTGCGCATTTGTGCAGGATAATATTGGTCATTGCTTAACACGTAGATTTTTCTGCACAAATGTAAGTGTGTGCTGGCAGAGCCTCATTTTGCACACCCACTGGCATTTTGTTTAATGAGGTTTTATCTGACTGGACAAGTGTAACCTGCTGTTCTCTCTTCTGCTGACTACTTACTATGCGGCAGCACTGATAAAGAGGCGGCGAAAATATAAACTGTGGAGGGCAATGATGTCTGTGAGGCTTATTTATTAGGTCGAGACTAGGCAGTGTGTGCGCTGCCTCTTGAGACATGCTGTATTCACTCTGTGGGTTTACATCCCACCCATTGACTTTTTATTGGTAACTTGCACTGTCCTTCAAAAAGGCTTTCTTTCTAGTGGGTAATCTTCCTTCTTTGTCCCTCCTTTTCATGGTTTGTTAACACTGAGGGAGCAGCACCTAACTACTGCTATAATTCCATTTTGGTGCTTATCGCTCTGTGTCCGGTACTATTTTTTTCTTTATTTCCTGTTGGGACCTGGGTTCGTAGTGGAAGCTTTGTACAGTTATTTTTTGGAGTCCTTGAGCTTCTCGAGTACTCTTAACCGAACACATATCCAAATGTTAAACAACTGCTTCTTTTAATCTCGTTGTACCCTGTTAGCCTCCTGAAATCGGCATAGATTTCTATGATTTGTCATGTTTTCAGTTTCCCTGATGTGCAACGCACTCTTTACGGCCCAGCGCTTTATCTTTCAGCATGGTGGCCACGTGCCTTTCTTTTCTTCTGGCCGACTCCCGCTTGTTCACTGGTATGACTACTATTTTAATTTCCAGGCCAGTTCAAAAATGTATAAAAATCACTTGAAAACAGCAATTTCTCCATCATCACTACATGTTTTTAAAAAGTAAATATAAGAAGAAAGTACTTTAAAATATGTTGGAGGGCATCCTAATGACCCGTGACTCGAAATTGTAATAAAAAAAAAAGTTTATTCGCGATCAAGCCATTCTCAGTCTTGGAAAAATAATTCCCTACAAGATGGCGGCCCGCTTAAGAGTGATTTGCCGTTGGGTCGTCATCTCTACTGTCTGTCTTATTTGTTTAGTCCAATTTAAGTTCTCTTTCTTCCCCAATGATGGCTTAAGAGGGAGCTGTACAAACACAAAACAGCCATGACTGATGTGGTGTCAGGTGAACCAGAAAAGGGCAGCACAAAGTAGAGGCTGTTATCTTTGTTGCATGATCTAGAGGTGCTGTGCCGGTAAGTGACAACTGTTGTTTCAGGTTCAAGGATGAATGTATGGCGCCACTTCTATGCTAGCATTTTCATTGTTGGCGATGGGGGGAGGCCCTCACTGTAGAGGCTCACTTTACATGCCAGTAGTGCTTTAAATGGGAAAAAATAAGTACAGGTAATCAGTAAAATTAGGTAGGGGTGAGGTGAGTGGGTGGGGTTAAGGGCAAGACATGACTATACTTAATGGCTTCTATACCAGTTGCAGCACATACCAAAGCACATGAGAAATGTGTTTATATAAACAAGGCATGTTAACTCGTTACACAAAATGAAGGCCAGACACAATGATATGTTAACATTTCCTTGTTTTGTAATATTTGCAGCTTCTTAAGGCCATACTGTTATTTGCTGTTAGGCACAAAACAATATGTTCTCGTGCTTGCAGGCATACAGAAAGAAAAAAGCAGACATGCACACAAAGCATTCCGCACATTTCCTTTAAAATACATCCTGAGAGTGTCCCAAATCTCTCCCTCTGTCTCTCGCTTTTATCTCTTACAAAAACACGCACACACAAGCAGGCAAACACGCAGACATAAACAGACACTCGCACAAGACTCAAGTGGGAAAATTAAGGATTATTGTGCTAGATATTTCACTATTGTATAAATTTGTGTACACCGCCATATGTGTTTGGGTGATACAAATGAATGAGGATACGAATGTTGAGATTCATGCAGGATGGATATGTATTGTGTCAATGGTCTATGTCTGTCATAATAACAATGATCTCAGATTGAAATACTTTGTTTTAAAATATTTTAACTATGTTGATCATCAATAAAAACATTTTTTTGTACTCACCCTAGATTTATTTATTTTATTTATTTTGAAGGTTTTTTATAGCACGGACAAGACCCTTGTGGGTATCAGAGCGCTTTACAACAAATAAAGGAAATAGAGGAAATAGACAGAGGAAATGAACATATACATACAAAAATATTATTGGTTATATTAGTTCAAACAACGGTAACTGTTCCAGCACAGCAAATATCTACAATCCTGCATCTAATAGTTCAAGTGAATTTTGCCAGGAGAATCGATTTAACTTTGTTTTTGAAGGATGCCGTGTGAGGGTTCTGTCTTATTTTTGGGGGTAAAGCATTCCAAATCCTAGGGGCCATTCCTTAGAAGGAGCGGTTATAAGTTTTCTTTTTGGTAAATCGTTGTGGTTTCAGAATAAGGTTATATGAACTCCTGTTGGTTCTGTTGCCGCCCGATGGTACTAGTTTCTCTGCAAGGTATCGTGGTGTTTTGTGGTGCAATGCCTTGTGTGTCATACAGGCGATTTTCAGATGGATTCTGGCCTCAAAGGGTAGCCAGTTAAGGGCACGCAAGTCTGGGGAGATGTGGCAGTTTCTTTTGGAGCCTGTGATTAGTCTGGCAGCTGTGTTGATTGATGCTCTTAGTGGGGCTGTCGTTGTTCTGGGAAGGCCGCAGAGAGCGACACTCCCATATTCCACTCTGGGGATTACTAGAGTTTGGACTACCTGTTTAAAGTCAGTCATTTGCAGTATGAAGGGTTTCAGTCTTCTTAGGGTGTTCATTTGAAAGGTTCCTCCTTTAATTGCTGCGCTGATGTGCTGCAGCATATTTAGCTTATTATCCAGAGTTATACCTAGCGATTTGGCAGAATCGATCATGAGTGGTTGGCCGTCTAGTGCTGTTAGGTGCTTCATCCATTCCATGATGGTGGTTGTTTGGTTGGGGGGCGCTATTAGGAGGAATTCGGTTTTTAGGGTGTTTTATTTTGAGTGGTTATTTGCCAGCCAGGTCTGCGTTTTTTGGAGCGTAGAGTTGAGGGACTTGATGTCATCAAGTGAGTGTACCTTAATGTAGAGGTATGTGTCGTCTGCATACATGTGATAATGGACCTTTGCAGAGTTGAGAAGCTTTGTGAGTGGTTCCATGAACAAGTTGAAGAGTGTCGGGGAGATGTATGTTGGTTTGAGCCCTTTATCAAGATAGGATACTATTCTTAAAGATTTGCGTTGCTCAGGGTTTCTGAACATTCAGGTGGAATTAAAGCCATTTTAAACTCCTTTCTTGGCATGGCTTTCTTAATTGTCGCTCTCACCAGGCTGCCTCAATTCCTGTGTTTGCACAAATGCACACAATAGTTGAATGTGATTGACAGCACGAGGCCTGAATGGATCCTGCTCTGTCAAACACAGCATGATGGCGAACACCCGGATATTATGCAAATGAGCCCCCACTGAAAAGTTCAGCTGGGGCCCAGCTCAGGTCTACAGAAGTGCCTTAGCTGTCAGAGACAGGTTACACTTTGACAGCCTAGTGCTCACCAGCAGTAGCAGCCAATGAGCCTACCTTTCATGAGCACTGGTACTCTCCTTGTCAGTAGAGAAGTGCTAGTACTCAGAGTGATAAAAATAAGAAGTGCGGGTACTCAGTACCTGTAAGTACCAGCCAATTTAAAGCACTGTACGCCAGCATGGTTTAATGTTTGCCACTGTTTACTTCACATACCCTAACCTCTAAGCATGTAGGGGAAATAATTCAACAACTTCGTGTAATGTGTGATATAGATAACCTTTGCTTTACAGGTTTTACCTTTAGTGTTTGGCCACAGCAGCATTGTTGCCCGTCTTGATTTCTCTGAATATAGATAATAGCACTTGTATTAAAATTTAGTAATACGATATGCAGTTAAATAATATTTTCCCTTCCTTGTACAATGATGCAGCAGTAATTTCACAGTAATTTCTAAATGTAAAACCTCATTACCTCCAATTCACCGCTGTAAAGGTACTGGACCCTTGCCACTGTATATTACCTTCAGGAGACTTTACATAAACATGAAAAATCAAAAATGCATTTAATATTTAAGCCAATAAAGAGAGTTGTGAGTATTTTTAAAGGGTTTTATTTTCTTAGTTAAAAGTGAATTTTTTCTGACCCTTTATTCATTAGTCAAATATCAATCAGGTTACAGAATTTGGAAATTAGGAAAAATAGCATTAATACAGACCATATTACAATCTGTATATAAGCATCACATGTAGAAAAGAAAATATGGCGCAAAATGTCAGTCAAAACTCCTAAAGAGTTTCTAAGAAAAGAGTGAGTCTTGAAAGGCTAATCAATAATTAATAATTGGCAAAAATCTCCCATTAAGAGAAATAAACGCATAAGACAAATACATCTTTTTCAAAACTAATTAATTCTATCTGTTGTTCTCTCTGCCCTGGTCTGATCAATCTGCCTGTCTGTGCTTAGGAGCAAGACAGCCCACCCTCCACAAGTCCACAGAGGAATGTGATCTGCCTTGCCAAAAATATGACGTGCAAGGACTTCTCTGAAAAACATATGAGCAAGAACCCCCACCTCTCCTCGGACGCAATCTCCTCACAGGCTGCAGCAATCTCCTCCCAGGCTGCACCCGAGACATTTCTCATACCTAACCCATGTGATGTCTGATCTCATCTGCCTCTTCTCCTCTCCTCCCTCTCAGACTAAGGCCCAAGGCTTAAAGAGAAGGCACCACGCCCCCTAAGAGGTCATTATTTATACTGTAATTCTTGGCTGACTACACTAATAATTGTTGCAGTTTTCAGTAAACTTGCACCGATTGGTTACAATAGATGACATGAGGGTCTCACCATCCTGTTCTCATTGCAAATCCGTTTTTAACAAAAGAAGAGTTAATGATAAATATAATCGTATATTTCAGCAACATTTACTAGGAAAAATGTTTCAGTCCAGTTTCCTGCATCTGGTGACATCGCACGCAGGATAAGCACATTCCACAAACACTGGTACTTAGGCAGAATAGCAATAATTTAGAGTTCACAGTGGCCTTGAACAAGCTCTTCACTCGAGGCAAGCTGGTATAATCTGCGCATGCTCTCAAATTCAGCACCATTCTCAGTCTGGCTGGATTCACAGGCAGCCATTTTATCTTAGGCCCAAAAATAAAACAAACACAAAAACAGTATTAATTTTCGAAATAGAACCCATTCTGTTTACCACCCCCATACTAATACCTTGTATTTTTTTTCCTAGCAAAAGCTATTAGTTTAAAGCAGTTTTTCTATTATTTGTGCACAACATGCAAAAAAAAGGTTTAATGTACAACATAATATAAAACATGCACTAGTGCAAATTTCAAAGCGCATACAGATAATACACACTCATAGCAACATGCTCTAATGTTTTAGATGGCTTTTCATGCAAAAAAAGAAGCTTTAGCCCCGCGTGTAGTGTTTAGTGCATGGTTAATTAACACACATTATAAGATGTGTTATGAACTGAATATATTTCTCTAAATATGCAACAAAGCCAAAGTCTCTTGAGACAGGAATAGGGAGTGTAGATTACAAGGAAAATGAGCTGTGAAGAGAGAACACATTCAATAATTATTTTCACAGCTAAAGAGGCCATTAAAATCACGAGTTTTCTCTACACTGCAAAAACACATGTTAATTCAGCACAAGCATTTCAGACTGAAAGCATTGACCAGGCCTCATTTCATGTCTTTCATTTTGAATGCACCAAAGTGCACCTTTTAAAAAAGCATTTGACTAGGCCTCATTTCATAATCTCATGTGCCATGTGTTTTCCACTTGCACCAAAATCTGCGTCATTTTAAATGCAGTCTGTCTGAAGCACAAAAATTAAAGCAATGCCTCATCTTGATGAAATCTAGCTCTATCAATCCTCCCTTTTGATGATATCAAATCATACTTCAAATGATGTATTAATCATTACATTTATTTAATTTCATAAGTGACATTTCTATTGCAAAAGCTGAGCATATAACAATTTTACTTCTATTTCTAAGGCAAACACAAATCTTGTCTGTAATCAGATCATATATAGCCAAGCTCAAGTTTAGTGCAGAGTTCTGTAAGTAGCTTCTTCGAACTGTTAGTCTTTTCTAAAATAAGTAACTAAAATAATAAAAGGAACATTCAACAGAACAGTTCTCTTTTCTATTTTCTTTTCTTCTTTTTCTTTCATCATTCAAAGATTCTTTTTCTCTTCAGCTCTTGACAATCGTCAGTTATTGTTTCAGCCTTTCTTTTTTCTCTTTGTCACCAGCTTGCCTTCATGGGGGCTCAAAGAGTGTGGCATTCTGTACTTTTTCCATGCAATTTGACCACTCAGGTGCTGAGAAACTCTGACAGAACACCATCAATTCCTTGCACTTTTCCAATCTAAGCCTTTCACTTTTATTTTCACTTTGATCAGATTCAGATGTTTCAGCAATGGGTGCAAATGATTTTTCAAGGGACCACTGCAAACTTTTTGGATTCCCTTTCAGCCAGCTTTTTCCTACCTCCACTCATAGGCCAACAGCACTAGTTTCTTCTTCAGAGGCTGCATCTGACTCTTTCACCCTTTGGACACTGCTTTCATCTGAGTCAGTTTCCACTTTTTGCTTTTCCAGTGTCACTTCAGTTTTCTCTAGTGCTGCTTCAGACTCTGTGTGTTCCCTTACAGCTTGACTGAACCTCATCTGTGGACTTTCGACCACTGCTGGCATTTTTTCTTGAAGAGGAGCTGTTTTATCAGATCAGGGGACACAGGACCATACATGTGTGAGAGGCATGCACCCAATTTGGAAGGCCACCACATTTTACAACAGTCTTTTCCAGGATCCTTTGGAACAGGCCTTTCCATTTCACAGCATCTCACAGATCAAAGTTTTGGCACCATTCATTATGTCGATCTTGTGTAGCAGCTGCAATCTGGTGAGAAACTGCACGCTCCACATCAGTCAGACCTTCACAGCAATGGCTAGTCTTTACATCTGTGTGTTTCACAAGTGCATTTGCATGTTCAATTTTAAGCCACTTTGGTGATGCTGATGATCCAGCGCGAAAAGGGCAAATTTTTACAAATCCTCCCTGCGTTACAGATCCGTCAACACTTTTATTCATTCACACAGGCATTCATTGGTGGGGCCCATAACACCAACATTCATACTAACACACTCGTATCTGCACACAGGGGAATAATTAATCCGCTGGAGATGTGGGGGGGTATCTTATTACCTATAGGAAAAATATGTTACAAGATTTTACATATATACATCAACACCTATAGAATCCTAACCTTAACATCAAGGCACTCCACCACTTGGTCGAATGGACCAATTAGTTGGACTGGTTGATGGTGATTTAGAACCAGCTAAAACACATTAAGCTTCAAAATTCTTATTCGATGCTCTATTTAAAGGAAAACCACAAACTCCTTCTTAGTTAATCAATGTTTAGTTTATCTAATTAATTGCTTTTAGTTGCATAATTTGGCATTTTAGTCAATCAAAGTTCCAATTTTAATTAATCAACACAATTTTTCATAACATTTATATTTACCTATTCTTGCTATCCGAGTTATGATCTAATTCAATTGGCTCTGCATAACCCAAGTTCTTTTGCTCAATCGTCTCAATCGGAAGCAGGCCAAGACTCAAGAGTCCGGGAAAAGTTCTTTACTCGGCGCGACACAGTCCCAATGATCTCCAAAGGACCACGTAATCGCACATGCGAATCGATCACGGAAAGCACTCTTCTCCGGATATGATCTGCCCCCCTCTCTATTCTACTACCCTTTTTATAATAAATTCTGGGTAACATGAAACATTTCTTAGACTACGAGAGCATACGATTGGAGCATTTTTTGAAATTTGCAATTTTGGTCCAGTTTCCCACTGACTTGGGTTCCCAGTGAAGTTTGCTGGGTCACTTCCTCAGTCTATGTCATACTCATGCAACATTGTTAAATCTTGGTTATGTGTATCTATTGTCTTCACAAGTCATTTTCACTGACTGAAGTTTGGCAGTCCACCATGTTCCTATCCTTGACCAGGAACACTGTGCTCTGAATTTGAGGATGCCTGGAGATCTTCGGAGCCATTCGAGTCTGCACAGAAGACATCGCGCTCAAAAGACGGTGGCCACTTCTGAACTCCATTTTGAATGTCATGGCTTGGTAGGCCCCGATGCCAACTTAAGCAAAACAAACACAAAAGAATAATTAATATGCGGAAATGAAGATTCTAATGTTAAACCCACACTAATCCCTTTATATATTAGTATTTTCCTAGCTTATAGCGACATTTAAAGCAATACTACTCACCATTCGGTCCTTACATGAATCATGCAAATTTCTATTATCACTTCTCCTATTGTTAATATGCTTACCATATTTAGTCATTAAGTCATTCGGCCATGCAAATAGCAATGAGTCCCGCGTGTAATTTGTGTTTACTAAAATGCATGTTGTTGGTTAGTATAACACAGCACACAGTTAATTCAAATTAAAATATAAATCGATTACGTAATTAGTATTTTCATGCAAAATATTTATTTTAGACATTTGTAAAGCGCGGCTGTCACCATTGCAGGCATCCTGGCGCTGAAAGAAAAAGAGACAGTAATGAGAGCGGGCTAGCAAGGAAAAAGCCAAGTTTTAATCTTCCTTCTGAACTGGAGGAGTTCGCTGGTGTGTCTAATCTCGATAGGGAGAGTATTCCATAGTCTGGCGGCAGTCACTTCGAAGGATCTGCCACCGGCTCTGACCTTCCTGAATCTAGGAACAACTACCAGTTTAGCGACAGAAGATCGAAGCTGTCTGGATGAGGTATACCAGGCAAATTTAGATTGCAGGGGAGCTGGACCAGCTCCATGGAAAGCCCTAAAAACTATACAGAGGGCCTTAAAATGAATTCTCTGCCTTATAGGAAGCCAATGCAGTTTTGCCAATGCGGACGCTCCATGAGAACTTCTCGGCAACCCCAAAGCCAGTTTAGCAGCAGCTGATTGGACCCTCTGGAGCCTGTCCAGCAAGAACTCAGGGGACCCGAGCAGGAGGGCATTACAGTAATCCAACCTGCTAAGAATGGTACATCTGACCACTTGGGCGCGGGCAAAGGTAGGTAAGAGGGGCAAGACTTTCCTTAGGGAGTGAAGGATGGCAAAACAACAGGCAGACGTTTTTTGAACATGCGTCTCCATGCTGAGCCTCTGATCCAACATGACCCCAAGGTTGCGCACAGATTCCACCGGCCGTACATTGGACCTAGTTTCCGGAGGCCAAAAATTAGTTGGAAAAGGTTGGGGAATCCTAGTACCTGCACTGAAAAGCACCTCCGTCTTTCCTGCGTTAAACTGAAGGGAGTTATCCTTCAGCCAACTAGACGTTTCATGCAGACAATTATGTAAAGCCTCCACGGAGGTTGAGTCCTCACCTTCCAGGGAGAAAATCATCTGCGTGTCGGCATAGTTCACAATCCTGATGCCGAAGCTTTTGATGAGAGAGATCAGAGGTCTAAGGTATATATTAAAGAGAATTGGGCTGATTGCCGAGCCCTGAGGGACTCCATGTGTTACCAGGGAAAAAGCTGACTGGAAAGGTGGCATGGATACTGCCTGCTGCCTATCCTGCAGAAATTAATGGAGCCAATGCAGTGCGGTATCTCTCACTCCCGCCTCCCACAGCCGCCGCATTAGGATCCTATGGTTCACCGTGTCAAAGGCGGCAGACATGTCGAGCAGGATCAGGAACGCTGCCTGTCTTCTGTCTGCACCCTTTTGAAGCTCGTCCATAGCGGTGATGAGGGCTGTTTCGGTCCCATGAGCAGGCCGAAAACCGAATTGGTCCCCATCTAATAATAGATTGCGTTCGAGATAGTTGGAAAGAGTGTTACTGACCAAACGCTCAACTATCTTGGCGGGGAAAGGCAGCAGGGAGATGGGTCGATAGTTCTTAGAACAGTCAGGGTCTAAGGAGGGCTTCTTTAACAGAGGAGAAACTAACGCCCGTTTCCAATGAACTGGAACAGTACCAGTCACCAGAGATTGGTTACAGATTTGGTGAAGAGGGGGGAATAGTTCATCCTCAAATTCCTTCCAAATTTTGGGAGGCACCGGATCCTTAGGAGAGCCGGAGACGATCCCTCTGGCTAATTTAGTGAAGGCCTCATAGGTAAGTAGAGGGAACTCGAGTAGCTTTTCACTCGTAGCCAGGGAAAGGCCAGTTGATCGTTCTACTGGAGAAACAGGGCTCAGGCCAGATGGGGGGCCAAACTCCGGAGGCATGTCCAGGTCTTTAAGGATAAGTTCGATTTTTTCCTTAAAAAATGCGGCAAGTGGAGGAGCCTAGCGCGCAACCAAGATGGCCGCGTAGGTGCGAGGCTCCCGAGGACCTCCGCGACCTCCTACGTTTATCCTGTCTTCATCCTGCATCGGTTGAGGGGACTGTGTCGGTGAGCCTGAGCCGAGGTGGTACCCGTTTCCCGTTTTCGAATCGGACCTCGGGTGCCGGAGTGAGCACCGATTGAAGTTTGCGGCCTCCTTCGCTCCTGACCCCGGACTCGCGTTTGGGGGCGACCCGGTGGCAAAGTGAACAACAACGGCGGGCTGGGCCTGGCGAGTCGCGTACCCCGCACTTTCACTTTCACTTTCGCGCCCCCTTGCCGTCTTTGCAAGTGGGATCGCGGCGCTCTTTGTGTTGGGGTGGCCTCGCTGGGTGACCCAGCCTGCCTGCCTGCTGTGGCCCGCTCCGCCGTCCTGGGGTGACCCCCCGGAGCCCGTGGCCTTGATTGCTTGCCCTTTTACTGCGTGGCTGGTGAGGGTGTGAGACCCGCGACGATGGCCACGAAACAAGATGGCGATCGGTTGAAGGCCAAGTCGACCCGGCGTGGCGCCGCACATCAGGCCAACATCATGGACCGCTACACCCTCCCGAAGGGATCTCCCGGTGGACCGCACAAGTCCTCTGAGTGCCCCCCGGATGCCCCGGATTTGCCCACAGAGTTGACTCTGCAAGACGTCATGGGCGGCATTGCTGAGATGAAGGCCTCGGTGGGCCAGCGGTTTGACACCTTAGCCCATAAAATCGACGCGGTCCTAGTTGATGTCAACCTGGTGAGGGCTGATCTCTCCAAGACCAACGACCGGGTCGATTCTTTGGCCCACACCGCGTCGGGCCTCACGACTGAGGTGGCGGCCCTCCAAACGGAGGTGCACCGACTTCGTCAGGCGAGTGTGCTTATGGATCAGCGCCTGGAAGATTCCGAGAGTCGGGCCCGGAGGAATAACATCCGCATCATCGGAGTACCCGAGGGACGGGAGGAAGCGGCGGTGGATCTTTTTGTGGAGGACCTGATCGCTACCCATCTCCAGCCTCGGGGACTGAGTAAATTCTTTGCCGTGGAGAGGGCCCACAGAGTTCCCGGGGGAAGGCCGAAGGTCGGAGCCCCTCCGCGGCCTCTCATTGCCCGGATTTTTAACTTTCGGGACAGGGACGCGATCTTGCAAGCCTCCAGACTGCAAGGGCCGATTAAGCTGGAAAATATGGAGGTGAACTTTTTTCCCGATTTCACTCAAGCGGTCCAGAAACAGAGACTGAGTTTCCTGGGTGTTAAGCGCCGGCTCCGGGACATGAACTTAAAATACGCCATGCTCTTCCCGGCCAAGCTGCGGGTAGAGGTGGATGGTCGCACGCACTTTTTTGATCGTCCCGAAGCGGCCGGGGACTGGCTGGACACTCTGTCTGGGGGCAGTGCTCGAGATGGTGGGGGGGGGGGGCGGCGGGAGGAGACGGCCCACTGGATCGGGACTGAGGGGTTGATATTAGGCCTCACTCTGGACGACTATGATGCCACTTTCGACCAAGCTTCTGTCTTTGTTCTTTCCCCTCCCTTGGAGGTTGTGTGGGTTCTAGAAGGGGTACTCTTTCCTCCTCCAGGGGGTCTAGCTAGTTTCACTATATAGGGGCGACAGGCACACTGCAAGTTGGGGGGGCTGTCTGGGCTCATGCAGGGGTGCAGGGAGGGGGGAGTTTTGTTGGGGTGGGTGGGTTGGGGTGGGGTGTTGTTCGTTTCTACCACAAGGCAAAAGCATCGCTGTGTCATTTCTGAAGTGCTCTCTGGGGGACGAGTGATGGCTTCTGTTTATGATGGGGGGTAGGGGACTGAGTCTGTTGTCCTGGAATGTTAATGGATTGGGGGACAGGATAAAACGAGGTGTGGTCCTGCAGTTCTTGAAGCGAATTTCGCCCGATATAGTTTTTCTGCAGGAGACACACCTCATTGGCAACTCCTTTTGTGCCATGAATCGACGGGGCTACCGCCTTGTGGCCCATTCGGGCTTCACGTCTGGTTCAAGGGGTGTGGGCATTATGGTTAAGAACTCGCTCCCGTTGGAGATTGATGAGGTGCACCATGACGACAGGGGACGTTACACGGTTTTGGTGGGTAGAATGGAGGGCAGAGTGGTCGTTTTCGTGTCTGTTTATGTCCCGCCGGGGCTGCAGACGACTACCTTTGCGGATCTGGGGCGCCTCCTCCTTGGCCTTCCGGAGGGGATTCTAGTGGTGGGGGGGATTTTAATGCTGTGGTTTCCAGAACTGTGGATCGTCACCCCCCTAGGGATCTCCCCCGTGCCCAGGCATGGTTGTCTGGCCTCTTGGATACCTTGGGGTTGGTGGATTGTTGGCGTTTGAAACATCCCACGCAGCTACAGTACACCTTCCATTCAGGGGCTCATGGTAGTCTCTCACGGCTAGATTATGTCCTGGTTCCGGCAGCACACGTTGGGAGGATAGGGGAGGTGCGCCATTTGGCAAGGGGTATTTCGGACCACTCCCCACTCTTGTTGCACTTTGATATTCTTTCGAGGGGAGAGGGTAGGGTGGTCCCGATTAATCCCTGGTACCTGCGTGACCCCACCATTCGCACAGAGCTGGTTAAATCCCTTAAGCGCTACTTTGACGAGAATGTGGGGTCTGTGTCATCGGCGATCTCATTGTGGGAGGCGTTCAAGACGGTACTCAGGGGAGAGGCCTTGTCCCTTATTTCCCATTCCCGGAGGCGCGAGCGGGAGGAGGTGACTCGTGTTGAAGCTGAGATAACCGAGTTGGAGGGTGATCTAGAATGTGGGGTGACGGATGACAAATTACATGTTCTCCGACTCAAGCAAGCGGCTTATAAGGCCCTCGTCACGGAGGCGGCCAGGGGCCTCAGTAGAGAGCAACAGGGGAGACTGTATGATGTGGGTGATAAGGCTGGTAAATTGATTGCATGGCTGGACAAAAAGGAGAGAGCGAGTCGAGTTGTCCCGTTGATTGAGAAACAGAATGGTGTGTGCGTCACTGAACCAGAAGAAATTGTCTCCTGCTTTGCAGACTATTTCCGTGGGGTGTACTCCCCGGTGTCCTCCCGCTCTGAAGAGGATTCCCACGCCCTGCTCAGGGATATCGCGCTGCCTTCCCTTTCGGAGGAGGACAGAGTGTCGTTGGACGCTGCTCCAACTTCCGAGGAAATTGCCCTCGCCATACGTTCGGTCGCTTCCGGCAAGGCCATGGGTCCTAATGGTCTTCCCATCGAGTTGTATAAACTGCGACCGGATACGCTGGCGCCGCATCTCCGTGCTATGTTCCTCGCGGCCCACTCGGTGGGTTCCCTCCCGCTAGACCAGCGTATAGCTACTATCGTGGTTATCCATAAGGAGGGGAGGCCACGGGACCGGGTCACATCCTATCGGCCTATTTCGTTATTGAATGCAGAGCCCAAAATCCTCGCCAAGGTGTTGGCCAATCGACTGGTCGGCGTAGTGTGTGACTTGATTCACCAGGATCAGTCCGGCTTCATCCCTCATCGCAATACAGCGCTTAACCTGCGGGGTTTGCATGGGGTGCTCGCACGTGTCCCGTTCATACGAGAGCCGGCCATTTTGGCGTCCTTGGACGCCACTATGGCGTTTGACACGCTTGAATGGCCTTATATTTGGGCGACGCTCGCGAAGTTTGGGTTTGGCCCAGGATTCATCAGTTGGGTGAAATTGTTGTACTCTGGCCCGCTGGCGCAGGTCGTGGTGAACGGTAGAGTGTCGGCTTCGTTCGAGCTGGGCAGGGGCACGCGGCAGGGCTGCCCGTTATCGCCGCTCCTTTTTGCGCTCGCCTTGCAGCCCCTGGCGGAGTGGCTGCGGTGGGAACCTTCTATTCGTGGTCTCCGCTGGACCCCCGAGTATGAGGACCGCGTATCTCTATACGCTGACGATATTCTCCTGTACCTGGCTTCCCCACGTAAATCACTGATAGTACTGGTTGATGTATTGCATTCATTTGGTCTTAACTCCGGCCTTGTCATCAACTGGGCTAAATCGTGCATCTATGTTCTCTCTGGGGAGGACCCTATCCTTCCGCGGGGCTGTCCTATCCAGATCGCCCCGCGGGGATTCCGGTATCTGGGTGTCTTCATTACCCTGGACGCGGAGGCCCGATATAGTCAGAACTTGCTTCCCCCCCTCCAGCGCCTGAAGGAGGATGTTGCGCGTTGGAGGCGCTTGCCGCTCTCGCCGCTTGGCCGGGCGGCGTTGTTTAAGATGATGTCGCTGCCGCGTTTCCTGTACGCTCTGCAGAACACAATGGACGTCGTCCAGCGCGCTACTTTCGCGAGGTGGAGAGTTTGCAGCGCCGACTGTTCTGGGAAGGTAGACCGCGTATCGCCCTGGCGAAGCTGACGCTCCCGTGGTATGACGGGGGGATCGCCCTCCCGGATATCAAACGGTATTATTGGGCCTCCCAGCTGGCTGCGATTAATCACGGCCTGTACGGGCCCGCTCTAAACCCGGCCTTTGAAATGGATAAGATGTTACTGCCGGGTGGTGATTATAACCGAGCGCTTTACTCCAGCTCGCTTGACGCACGTCTGACGGGCCCCACGCGTGTCATGGTACGAGTGTGGCACGCGGCTAATGTGGCGATGGGGTGGAAAGGTCGTTTGACTCGGGCGAAGCCACTATACGCATCTGAGCAGTTGGGCTCCCTGTGGACCTCGAAGGGCTTTGAAAAGTGGGACATTATAGGCATCAGCAGGGTGGGTGATCTCTGGACGAGGGGGGGATTCAAAATGTTCGAGATGCTACGGACAGAATTCCAGTTGCAGGACAGGGAGTACTTTCGGTATATGCAGATCCGTCATGCGCTATGCTCCGTATTCCCGGACGTTGCCTCCATCCCGGAGTGTTCCCCTCTGGAGGATAGAGTGCTAGATGGACATGTACCGGACAGCACGATTTCATTAATCTATAAAAAACTTATCAATGACCGCTCGGGACTGCTGACTAACCTTCGTGAGGCATGGGTGGCCGATGGATTGGAGCTGGATGACGAGGACTGGGTATCGGCGGTGGCCTCCCCGAAAGAGGTGGCCATACCGGCCCGCCTTCGCTTCGTCCAGCTCAAGATACTCCATAGGGTCTATGTAACGGGGCCAAGGCTACTGCGTATGGGATATGCTGTGGACGGGTTGTGTAAGCGTGGGTGTGGTTCTTTGGGGACCTTTCTCCATATTTTGTGGGAATGCCCGGAGGTGGAGCGATTCTGGCGTGGTGGTGCATGTTTCGGGAAAAGGTGGTGTATGTTGCGAGAGGTAAGCCTGGGACATGGGTGAACGTATGGGGCCCCTGGAATGCCTACCGCGGGGGAATCTGTACCCCGCCGTTATTGCCCGATCTGTCACCGGCCCCGTCCCCTTAGCCAGTCCACCTAATCCCAGTCTTGACCTTTCCCCCCCCCTTGCTACTCCTATGGATTGGTAGGGTCCCCCCCGCTAGGGGAGCACATGCTGCTGTTTCCGATTGTGGGTTGCCTTGTGGATTTGTTCTTTTGTTGTTATTTCTATTAAAATGAAACCGTTATGTGGGCCCGGATGGTGTGGCTACCACCGCTTCTGACTCCTGTGCATTTCCCTTTGCCGCGGCATGCGCGCTATTGTTTGTATCACATGCTCCTCTTGCTTGCTAGCGGCCGGCCTGAAGGTTGTAGGCCCATCTTTGTATATTTTTTTAATTTTGTAATAAACGGTTTAAAAAAATAAATAAATAAATAAATAAAAATGCGGCAAGGTTGTCGCAAAGATCTTGGGACGGGACAATCGCATTCTTGGAACACTCCGGGTTAGTGACGCTGTTTAGTATGTTAAAAATACTCCTGGAGTTGTTGGTGGTGTTGCAAATCAGCGAGGAATAGTATTCAGCTTTAGATTTTTTAATCAGATTCTTATAGGTAGAGACCTTGGTTTTCCAGAGCTCTTTCGAGGTGTTAATATAATCGCGTCTCCACCTTCTCTCCGCTTGTTTACAACCTTGCTTTAAATTTTTTAGTTCGTCATTGAACCAGGGGGCAGAGTCTTTGCCCTTGCAGCTACGTGTTTTTAACGGGGCATGGGCATCGAGGATCGTAGTAATTCTGGTGCAGAGAGAGGTGTCATTTTCATCTATGTTCAACTTCTCATCGAAGGGCTGTTCCAAATGGAACACCTCATCGGTAAGGTGCCGCCGTATGAGGGCCCTCCAGTCTCTACACTTAATTTCCGTAGACAACACGGGGGCTTTATGAGGACCGCTGCTCGTATGAATAAAGAATTTAACGAGTGAGTGGTCAGTCCAATCCATAGGTAAGGCTTATGATGGGAGAAGGCGATATTAGTTAGGGTAGTTAGTAATGCTTGTTGCTGCTGAAGGCTAAATGACCCTGGCAGGCGATAGCATACTATCGCGGTGACATTAGTCCCGGAGTGGGTCTGTATTGATAGTCCTAGCAGCTCAGTGCCCAGAGTAAGGTCTAAAATAAGGGCCTTGATGCAACAAGATGCTCTAAAAATAACTCCCACTCCCCCGCCTCTACCAGTAGGCCTATGGGTGTGAAGGAATTTAAACCCAGGAGGACACGCAAATCCAGGGTCAACCAAACAGTCAGGACGGGTCCAAGTTTCCGTCATAAAAAGAATGTCCAATTCGTGAGTCTCAATCAAGAGTTGGATCTCCATACTATGTTTAGGCAGGGACCTAACATTAAGAAGCCCACACTTTAAAAGATCGTCACACAAAAAGTCGGCTCGAGGGTGCGATGTAAGTGACAGGGAGAGAGTTCCTTTATCCGCATGGAGCTCGCCTATTCGGATGAGCGCCTCCCTGGAGTAGGAGCCCCCAATGGGAAGCCGATCAGGATAAGGGCCAGGGCAGGCAGCGTGACTGGCCCATAGCGCTACCTTGGCGCGGACGGGCGCAGACGGGCTTACATTTGGCGCGCTGACGGCGCGCCCGGTGCGCTCGTCCGCTGCGCGTTCTACAAATGCACATCTTTGTAGTGGGGAGGAAGGCGTGGCCTCCCAGCAAAATAGAGAAGGTATACAAAATTTTGCTTTACCTGCTCCATCAATCCCCCCTTTGGTGATTTTTAATATCACCACAAATTCCCTTAAATATTGATAAATCTATAATAGAAATGAATTCAGTTCTCTTAAGTTTTGTTAGATCACATGATTGATTCCCCTGTCTCATCCTCTCTTGTCTTTTTATATACATTCTCTTTCCATTCTTCTAATTCTATATCTTTCATTTCTCTTTCCTTTCTTTCTCTCTCTCTTTTCTTAGCAGTTTCTCTTTTTATATGATTTTGTAATTTTCTTCTTTTGCAACATAAACATCCTAGTCTCAAAATTAATACTAAAAATATCACACGTTACTGGAATTAGATTTTTACCAATAAAGGTACTACCTAATTTTAGTTAAAAGTTTTTAATAGTAGAAAACCATTTTCCAATCTTTCCCAACACACCTTCAACCTCCAATGGAACAATCTCCTCATGCAAATCAGTTATATTCTTAATGTATGTCTTTAAATCTTGACTTTCGGCGGGAATATAAGTACAACAATGTTGAACCTTCAGCATTCCACAGACACCTCCCTCTTTGGCCAAAATAATATCAAGGGCAAGTCAATTTTGCATAACCATGGCTCGCATGGCAACCATTTCTGTATTTACTAATAAAAATCCTCCAGCAGTGTTTGTCGATAAGCGATCCACTACTGTAGACAATCTTCTAATTTTGTGTGCATTCAGAGATATTCCAACGGCTGGTATCAATGCTCCAAATATATCCCCTACAATTTCTGACCAACTCTCCCTCCTTCTACGTGTTAGTTGTCTACCTATCTCATGTGCACCATCTTTTCCCCTTTCCACATGAAATATCTTTGGGAAGACCAGGCCTAGATAACATGTGCCATACCAATGGTCCGGTAATCGATAATAAGCTTTGTTCCCACAGATAAAATATAATCCAGGGAATACCGGATCATTTCCTCCTTTAAATCCCCATCCACCCATGATTCTATAAGTATCATGGCATTCACTTGCACCTATGAAGTAATTATCATATACAGTTTGATTTCTTCTAATACACAATTTTCCTTTCTGAGGCCAATCTAAAGCCATAGCTGGACTAGTTTCTCCTTTCAGATGTTTCTCTCTTTCAATGTCCCAGACTGTCTTTTCTTCCTATCCCTCAGGTATCTTCTTTTGCATTCTTATTCTCCTTTCTTCTACCATATCTAGGAACGTCTTTTCTTCTTTCTTCAAACTACAAGTGAGATTATTTCTAAATACCGATTCTAAAGTTAATTCTCTAGTTTCTAGGAAACATTCACCTAAAACTTTACCCGGTTTTACTCTATTCAGTTCAAGAACTACAGGTACTTGTGAAAAAATGTTATCTACATCAGTAAAATAATATTCTAGTTTCCCTGTTTTATAAAACAAACTTGCTAATACACTACATGTTATTCCATATGTTACTGGAAGGCGGTGATACGTCACTCCCTCAGACACTGATGCAGGTAACTGCATGCAGACATAGCAATCTCTCACATCCATTGTTTTCACATATTCATACAACAATTTTGAAAAAACATTATTCGAAAAATCAGTTATGGACCTATCTTTATGTAAGTAAATTCTATCTATTTCTTTAATCAGATGAATATCATGAATCTTTTCTACATCAGACTTATTCTCGCTATGACCTCTTGTTTCATACGTTACTTTAAATGAAACTATTAAAGCTAAGAAACTCCACAGAAGCATTAGTAATCCTGTACAACAGCAACACACCTTGCACCATCTTCGAAGGAACACACATATAGATTTTCTACTTTCTGCGTTTGCCATTTCGGAAAATGATCAGTGTCTTTTGACTTAACCTCTTCTACACACAACTAGTTTTGTCTAAACCCAAGGCTCTAGGCGCCTACTTGGTTCTTTTCGGTTATGCCTTTTATTTGATAATTTCAACATTTTCTTCTGGAACACCTTGGTTTCCTCAATTTGGCATTTGATCGTCTTTCACTTTACTCTCACAATCATTATTCAGAATTTCCTGAACATCCGTCTCTTCCCCGATGTCGGACAAGATAACTCTCAGGATTTCCGATTCTTCGTCTTCCTCAACCACTTCTGGTATAATCACCCCTAGATCCCCTTGGCTGTCTGCTTCCTCTTGTACTTCAGGACGTGCCACGTATGACCATTCTGGTGACTTATACTTCTGGTTGTGTTTCTTAGTCCGTTTTCTTTCCTCTGACGGTGTCTGTTCGATGTCTTTTGATTTCTCTTGGCTAGACACCTCATTCACTTGTTCAGCTCTGGATGACCTTACTCGTGTCAATCGGTATCTCAATCTCTTTATCTTGTTTGGCCAAACTTCCTCCTTTGCTGGCCTTTTCAGCTTATTTCCCTTTTCACTTCTCTCAGTTCTCCATGCTCTTTTCCTCAGAACTCGACCTATCTTGTACTTCTTCGTCACTGTCCTCAGATTCAGTTCCACCTTGACTCTTACTTACAGTAGTTTTTCTTTCCACAACTTCCTTTTTCTTATCTACTTTTATCCCTCCTCGTGTTTCTTCCACACAATCTTCCTGCTGACTAACTGTCCCTTCACCTACCTGGATGTGTTGGTTCCCTACACCTCCTCGGGGTTCTTCGGCAACAATTTTTCCCTCTCTTTCTGTATCTAGTACCTCACCATCTACCTCTGCGTTTTCAGGTGGAATTTATCTTGTTTTTGCATGTGGAGCTTCTTTATCAAAAATTTCTTTGACAGTCTCTTCACTGCTTTCTTTTCTACTTTCAGGTACTTGTACTTGTTCAGTGTCTGACTCTGAGCTAGTGTCAGAAATCTGTAATCTCCTTCTTAATGGTAGATTCTCTGGTGCTATAACTGGACTTGATTCTAACTCCCCCCTTTCAGGAGTTGGTCTTGTTCTTGCTTCTTCTGAATCTGACTCGGAACTGGTATCAGATTCTTCAAAATATTCCTCTTCCCTGTTATCCACTGGATTTGGAATTCTCAAGGTATGACTAGCATGAATCCAATTCTTCACTCCTGCACATTTCACAGCTGTCGTCGTAGTCAAGATTACCTGACGTGATTTACACCACCATGGGACCAGACAATTTCTTCTTCTATGCACTTTAACTCTCACCCAGTCACCTGGACTTAGATCATGAGCTGGCTTCTTTTCAAGAGTGGTTGCATCCGATCCAACCTGATGAAATACAGAATGAATGCAATCAGCCAATCCCTTGCAATAATCCAACACCAAGTCATCAGATATAGGCAATCGTTTGTTGACAGGAATGAAAACATGTCTCATTGCCCTCCCCATTACTATTTCATGGGGACTCAATCCAGTATTCCTATCAGGAATACATCTAATAGTCATGAGCACTAGAGGCAGGACATCAGGCCATTTCAAACCTGTGGCTAAACACATTTTTCCCAATCTATTTTTAATGGTGCCATTTACTTGTTCCACCACACCAGAAGCCTCTGGGCGATAAGCACAATGCAGTTTCTGTTGTACATTCAATGCTTCACAAATTAGTTTCATGATGTCATTATGAAAATGCTTTCCTCTATCTGATTTGATCATAACTAAAAAACCAAATCTGGGAATGAACTCTCTCAATAGTAGTTTTGCTACAGTAATTCCATCACTCCTTCTTGTCGGGTATGCTTCCACCCATCGAGAAAATAGGCAAACTACCACCAGAACATATCTCAGTCTATTGCAGGGGGGCATTTCAATGAAGTCAATCTGCATTCTTGTGAAAGGCCCTCCTTCTCTTCCTATTGTTCCTAGGCTCACCACTGTTTTTCTTCCAGGATTGTATTGCTGACATATAAGGCATCTTTGACATAAGCTCTCAGCTACAAGTCTAAACTTGGCATTATACCATGTCTGTTTGAAAAGTCTGATCATAGCATCCCTTCCTACATGTGCTTGTCCATGATACATCCGTGCCATGCTAGAAACCATGCTATCAGGCATGACTGGCCTTCCATCCCGATAAACCCAAACATGATCAGTCTCACGAGGTGCACATCCTGCTTTTATCCACTGTTTCCTTTCCTCATCTCCTGCTTCTTCTTGTAACTGCCTTACCCCCTCCCATTTATTCATAGTGTTAGTAAAAAGCAAGGGACATGAATTCATTTCTTTTTCCCTGCCACGATTCACTGAATTCTGATTTCGTGCACAACATTGTGCCATGTCGTTAGCAAACTCGTTCCCCGTTGATATATAATCAGCGGTTTTTGAGTGAGCAGCACATTTTACTACTGCCAATTGTTTAGGCAGCTGTATCGCCTCAAGCAACTTTCCAACCACTTCTGCATTCCTTATAGGAGTTCCACTCGATGTCAAAAAGCCTCTTTGGGACCAAATTTGCCCAAAGTCATGCACCACACCAAAGCTGTACTGACTATCAGTAATCACGGTGACTCTCAGATTCTTTCCCAATTTGCATGCTCTTGTTAATGCAAATAGTTCAGCAACCTGGGCTGATTTTACTCCTTTCAGACAAGATGCTTCCAATACATCTGCTACGGTACACACTGCATAAGCTTCACTCAAAATTCCCTCGTCTGTTCTCAAGCATGACCAATCCACAAACATCACATAGTCACTTTCTGCCAGAGGCACATCTTTTATATGAGTAATATATATATATATTAGTACTAAAATCCAGCACTTCCAAACAATCATGATCCACATCAACCCTGACTTCCACTTTCTCAGCATCAGGTAACAATGTTGAAGGATTCACATTAAGACATCTCACAAGGCTCACATTCATTGCACCTAAAATGACTTTCTCATACTTAGTTAGACGACTATGCGTCATAAACTGAGTGCGACTCCTAGTTAAAAGGATCGCTACATCATGAGGCACAAACATTCTCACAGGATATCCCATCACAATTCCTTCACTCTGTTCCAGGCTCATACAAATAGCTCCTACAGCTTTCAAACAACCAGTTAATGCTACACCTACAGGATCTAATATAGCTGAAAAATATGCAATTGGTCTTCTCAATTTTCCATGTTTCTGTACTAGTACGGAAAGCGCACATCCATTTCTTTCGCTGCAATAGAGCTCAAACTCTTTTTCATAGTCAGGCATGCCAAGAGCTGGTCCTTCACACAAACCATCTCTCAATTGTTTGCCTTCAACTCCTCTTTATTCAACTCAATGAGGTCTTTCACATCGCTCTTTGTCAAACGTACCAGAGGTTTTGCAATCAATGAAAAGTTACTAATCCAACCATTCCAAGAAACATTCTCACCTCTCTTTGAGTCATTGGGGCTCTCATTCCTTTGATTATCCTGATTCTATCTGCAGTCACTTTTCTTAGCCCTTTTTCAATTTTATGGCCTAAATACTGTACTTCCTTTTGACAAAATTGCAACTTTGATAGGGATACTTTAAGTCCTCCATCTGCTAAATGATTTAGCAATGCAACTGTATCCACTACGCAAGCTTCTCGAGTTCTCGATGCCACCAATAGGTCATCGATATATTGGACTAGTACCGAACTTTCGGGCATTTTTAAATCTTCTAGGGACTTCTTCAGAATCTGATTAAATATTGATGGACTTTCTGTATACCCCTGTGGGATTCGGCACCATGCCAAAGTACGTTCACCAAACCGGAACACAAAAATCTGTTGGCTATCAGGGTGCAATGGAATAGAAAAGAAAGCATGACACAAGTCAATGACTGTGTACCATTCTGCATCATGAGGAATCCGATATAGAATCACAGAAGGATTTGGTACAATGAGACAACATGATACAACGATTTTATTCACTTTTCTCAGGTCTTGCACTATTCTGAAAGTTCCGTTAGGCTTTTTCAAACCCATAATTGGTGAATTACATGGGCTACTCATTATTTCTCTTAAAATACCTTGTTCAATCATTCTGTCTGTTATAGGAGTGTCAATTTATACTGTGGAATATTTGGGTAACTTACTCCTTCCTTTACAGTAATTCTTACGGGATCTACATTTTTCATTAATCCCACATCTTCTCCCATGAAATCCCATACCTCTGTTTTCACTGTTCTCTTCAATTCCTGAGGGAATTCCTCTGGGTCAAATACAGTAAATGCCTCAGTTACTTCGGGTTCCATATTAGCTATAGTCATTTTGTACAGTACATCCTCATCAGGAGTCTCAAAAGCTATGCCATCAGGAGTACAGAAAATTGTGCAATTCATCTTACACAACAAGGCCCTTCCTAACAAATTTAGAGGGGTTGGTATCGCACACGACAAAACGGTGCATGTCGGAAAATTTCCCTATTTTGACCTTAACTGGTTCAGTAAGATACGTTTTTATCTGTCTGTTTGAAACTCCGACTACTTGGATTGTCTCATCCAAGAGAGGAAGATTTTTAACATCAGCTGATCTAACAGTTGTGTGGTAAATTTAAATTACCTAGACTTAATTTATGCGGTAAAATACAATACGAATAACTCAGTAAAAATAAGAGGCAGAATCCGTGGTATTCGAGGGTATAATAGGGAATTTATTCCTTACAAAGGAATGATGGTTCGAACCAGGCAATCGAGTTCCGTCACCACGAAGGTTCAGGAAGGGATCAGCAATACATTATTGACAGGTTATGGCATATATAGTAATGCATTACAGTAAAGACAGATGCAGGAGGCGTAACAGCTGATAAGAATACACATACGTAATAGAAAAGGCGTTACAATAGGCGTGCATAGAGGCGTATACTAAAAACGTCATTATGATGATGACACAAATGGGTGGATCCATAAGAGAATCCTGCAAAGTCAGCAAAAAATACATGGCAGAGATGCGCGCGCAGCCGCATGACGTGTGATTGACGTGTAACTAGAGGGTGAAGGGAACTTGACATTTAGCCCTACATGAGGAGACAGAAGTCTGGGGTGTCAGGACAACCTAGTCCTAAATCATATCTAATATCTTGTGTTTAAGGAACTATATTATCTGGAAGGAAAGGTCTTCTCGGACAGATCCTATTCTATACTGACTACTAGTGCGTGTACAAGCGTCTAAGTGTCTACATGAGATGCGAGGGGGCATGGGCCTACCATGGTAACGAGAGTCATGAACTACTTGCACGGAGGCAGTAAGGCCGGGCCCTTTGCTCTGCAGCTGGAGGGATGTTTACCTAAGCTACTAGACAAGAATGTATTTCTTGAGGAACGGAGCAGATAACTTGAAGGCTGAATACAGTTTTGGCAGGCAACAGGCCGGGCTAGGCACCGTTAGCCGCGCAGGAAGTAAGACAAAGTTCATGGATACAGATGCAGGTCCAGGCTGGAGCATTCAGAGGCAGAAGCAGGAAAAAGCTCGATGGCAGAATTCAGGGCCTACCTTGCCAGAGCTGGAAAACGTGAAAAGTATACCATATAAAGACGGTGGCAAGGCATACTTAAGAACGGAATATCTGGCCCATTCATGGCAGATATGAAAGAGTACATATTAACGTTGGACACAATTGTATTTGCGTCTTCATAGCTTGAAGTGGAGGGAACATACATGTACTTGTAGCATGTACATGGAGCCGTTGGGGTCTAGATAGGGGACACAATTGACCATAAAAATTCATATTTCCTCATTCCCTCCTTGTCCCCTACGGACCCTCATGAAATATCGATCTTCAGGAATCCATCAATCTGTTCATGTAACATCATTTGCTCTTCTTTCTTCTTCCGGGATCTTGAATGAAAACTTGAACGTGGAATACACGATGTGGCACACAGGCCGCAAATTGCTGGTCCACATTGTAGACATAGGCAGCAACTGAATACTATGAGAAGGCCAATACCTAGGAAGGATAGGACTTTCCATCCCCAGGCTGACAACACGCTCCAGAACCAACCGGACCATGTCCAGGTGCCTGCATTCTGATGTATCTGGTTTGCAATCTTGTGAAGACGAGTTATGGCTTTATATACAGATGGCGCGTTTTCTGGGATGAAAACACAGCAACTTGATCCAATGACCCTACAAGCTCCGCCCCTATCTGCTAGGATGACGTCAAGGACAAGACGATTTTGGAGAACAACAATCCGCATCGCAGACTGCTCCTCTGTTAAGTTGCCTAGGGCAGAGGTAGTTTCATTCACTACTGCTTCAAGGGTTCTGGTTAATCTACGTATCAGTTTACTGTTTGAGACAACACCTATGTAAGGAAAGAGACCTTTATTGAAGTCTGTATATTGTTCCCATGCTGTTTCGGTGTAGTCAACAATCGGGATATCTCTCTGGGGTCTATGGTGTACTAGATTGGTATTTCTATGATAATCAGGAGGGGCTAGGAAAACAGGTGGCAGAAGGAATGCAATGTAACAGGTACCATCCCAGTCTAGGGGTAGGCGTATATATGCGGTGTGGCCACAGATGAAGTAGGAGTGACGGGAAGCTCTAAATGTAGACTTGCCTTTATCACTGAATTCGATCACAGTAGTACATTTACTATGACCCAGGTGTACTGAACCATTCTTTCTTACACAGAATTCACCCTTAACTGGTAATACTGACATAGCAGGCAAGACTAGTGTAGCTTCAGATTCAACATTCAGAATCATGAGGTTAAGTGTAAAATTACCTAATCCATATACTTCATTTTCTAGGTCAGTTCCTGTTCTCTTGGGAAGTCCCTCCTTGTTAGGATAACAGGCTTTAAGCAAAACTAAGTTCAGGTTTCCCCATACCCAGTTGCTCTGGTAAACTACGGTGTTTGAATCTAAAGAGTTAATCAAACTAAACCATGCTCCACAGGAACCATTGTGTGTAAACGGGTACGGAAAGAGAGGCAGAACTCCTTTGTATTTCTGATAGGGAGGGAGTCGGCCACATATCCAACAATTTGTAGCATTGCTGGTCTGATGGGAATGAATGTGTTGTTGCGCAGCGCAAATCTATAGGACAACTCATGTGGAGGTAGTTCACTAAAAGAATGTTCGGCTGTAACATTGTAAGCACGCTTGAAAATAGGATAGTACATGTGTAACAGTATACTTGCAGCAATAATAAAAAGACTTAGAAAAAACATAATCAACAATGTCACTATACAGTGACTATGGAGTGATTTACAGTATGCATGTTTCTTGAGCTGTTTCTGTCTATTTCTCTCTCTTATTCGGTCTAGAGGATACATGTCAAAGACTTAATTCAACCGATTCACCTTGGAGAGGACTTAAACAATCGAATTGTCTGACTTGCTAGACCTTAGTTTCAGTTTATAGTTTTGAGATTCGGTCCTTTCAACCAGGGGGAGTTTTGAATCAGTCTCTGGAAGGGGGCAGGGCTGAAAGTTCAGATCGGATGGTAGTCCATGAAATTTCTTGATATGACTCGAGTGTAACCAACCCTTGCGACCCTCGACCTTCACTGCTGTCCTCGTCGTTAGAAGAACCAGCTTTGGTTGATGCCAGCGAGGCTCCAACGGGCTCCTCCTGTCGAAGTTTCTGACGAAAACGAGATCCCCAGGAACCACTTCATGGGGCTTTACCTCGGTGTTGTCGGGAAAGGCTGCAGCTACCTGTGAACGGCAAGATTGTAGTGCAGACATCAAGGAAGCAAGGTAATCTGTCAGCATATTACAATCAACATCAGTTATTTTACGAGGTATGGGCGTCCCCCACATATTTGGTGGCCTACCGAAGACCACCTTGTACGAGGATAGCCCTGTGCGAGAATGGGCTACCATTCTCATGTAAAATAGTGCAACCGGTAAGGCTACTATCCAGTCGACACCTTTCTCTCTACAGATTTTAGAAAGTCGTATTTTCAGGGTTTGATTATGACGTTCCACGAGACCTGCTGCCTCGGGATGTCGGACACAGTGGAATTTCCATTGATAGCCTAACAGGAGTGAAATGTGTTTCATTAGCTCGGATGAGAACGGCTGGCCATTATCTGAGTACACGATACGGGGCAAACCATACCGTGGGAAGAATTCACGAACTAATTGTTTGGCAGTAGTCGGGGCAGTGTAATCTGAGACGGGATACGCCTCTGTCCAACGGGAAAGAGCGCATACAACTACGAGGACATATTTGAATCCTCGACATCGTTCCATCTGGATATAATCCATCTGGAGGACTTCAAAAGGGTGATCGGGAGGTTGAAATCCACCCTGCTCTACAGGTACACCTTTACCTGGATTGAACTGACAACAAATCATACAAGTTCGGACTTTCTGTTTGGCTGCAGCTCGTAAGTGTTTGTTGAACCAAATGTGTTGAATACTGTCTAACATGGCTTTTTCTCCTAGATGTGCTGGACTATGTATTGTGTTAATGATAACTTGAACCATTGAGTCGGGGAGAAACCATATAGATTTTCCCTTCGTCATCCATCCCTGATCTGTTTGGATCCCTCCTAATTCAGTCCATTTCTTTATTTCCTCTGGTGTAGCATGTGTCTGTATGTCAATTACATCAAGGGCGGGATCCTTAACTGTCATGCAGTGTGTCGGCGTCGGAACTATTGTCTTTGTCAAGTCAGTTGCATGAGTCTGATTCTGTGCTGTTTGCTTAGCTGTTCGGTCTGCTAGGTCGTTACCCTGGGAAATAATATCGGTGACTTTCGTATGAGCTTTACACTTCATGATAGATATTGAAGTAGGTAGATGTATTGCATCTAATAAAGCTTGAATGAGGGGACCGTGTTGAATGTTGGCACCGTGAGAAGTCAAATAACCTCTCTCTCGCCAAAGGACTCCGAAGTCGTGTACGACTCCGAATGCATAACGTGAATCTGTGTATATGTTAACTTTCCTATTCTTGGCTTGAATACAGGCTTGTGTCAGAGCAATAAGCTCTGCTGCTTGAGCTGATAATGTGTCGATACAATTTGTTTCAATGACTTCGGTGTCTGTCGTGACTGAATAAGCGGCCACTAACTTTCCTGTACTTGTTCTCATACATGAACCATCTACATAAAGTGTCAGATCTGGGTCTGGTAATGGGACATCTGTCAAGTCTTGTCTGGGTTTCGTCGTAATAGTAATGACTTCAATACAATCATGTGCCAGTGGGTCTGTTCCACTTAATGGCAAAAGTGTGGCAGGATTTAATGTACTACAACGTCTGATTTCTATGTGTGGCTGAAACAATGTGAGTTCGTAACCTGTCAGTCTTGCTATAGTCAAGTGTTGTGTCTGTGTCCGGTTCAAGAGAACCTCTACTGCGTGTGGTACTTGTACTGTCAATTGATGTCCTAGTACTATGGAATCGCTTTGTCTAATCGCTAGAGCTGTCGCTGCAACTGATTTCAGACACGCAGGAAGAGCTTGAGCTACGGGATCTAACGTGCTAGAAAAGTAAGCACATGGCTTGTGTGATCCTGCTTGTTCCTGCGTGAGTACTGACAAGGCAGTACCTTCACGTTCTGTAACAAAGAGTGTAAAAGGCTTACTGTAACATGGTGTCGCTAAAACAGGTGCTTGGCATAAAGCTTTCTTTAAGTCTTCAAAAGCTTGTGTATGTTCTGGAGTCCAAGGGAGGACAGTCGATGTCGCTGCCTCCTGGGTTGTCAACTGAATGAGTGGTTTTGCTAAAAATGCATATTGGGGAATCCACTGCCTGCAGTACGAAGTGAGGCCTATGAAGGCCCGTACCTCCTTTTGTGTCTTGGGTGGTGGCATGTTTACAATTAACTGGATGCGGTCAGGTGTGAGCTGTCTCCCCCATTTGGACAGCAAGTGCCCTAAGTACACAACTTGCTGGGCACAAAATTGCAGCTTTGAAGGGGACACCTTGTGCCCCTTGTCGGCTAGGAAATGTAAAACCGTCAGTGATGCTTTTTCACATTCGAGTTCGCTTCGGGCGGTGATCAGTAGATCATCGACATACTGAAGCAGTGCAGTGTTAACAGGCATGTGGATACTGTCAAGTTGTCTTTTCAGTGCTTGGCTGTAGATGCTAGGACTTTCTGTAAATCCTTGAGGCGCGCGTGCAAATTTAAAACTTCGTCCATTTAAACTGAATCCGAACAAATATTGGCTTTCCGGATCTATTGGGACGCTGAAGAAGGCGTTCTTGAGGTCAATTACAGTAAAGAACGTTGCCTCTGAATCAATAGCTGTCAGTAATGAAGAGATATCTGGGACTACGGGATATTGTGGTACAATGCATTTATTCAATTCGCGCAGATCAATAACTAATCGATATACTGGGGGTGCTTTTGGATCAGTTCGTTTAAGAATCGGAATAATCGGAGAATTACATACATTGGAGTCGGTTTCTACAACCACTCCTTGTGCAATGAGCTCGTCAATGATTTGCAGTAAAGCCACTACAGCATCTGGCGGTAATTTGTATTGTCGCATTCGTGGTAGTACCACTCCTGTTTTGAGTGTGACTCGATATGGTGTAATGTGCATACAACCTACATCAGTGGGGCCTTGTGCCCATAAATGTGCAGGTAGATTCTGTAACCTGTGATCCATGTCTCTAGACACGTAGTGACCTTTAAAGTCACGCAAAAATAGTCGTACTCCGTCCGGAGAACAACATATTATAGCTCCTAGAGCTTTCAATGTTTTTATACCTAACAAGTTTTCTGGGCATGATTTCGTAAGCAATAGATCTGTAGTTCGTGTCAATGGACCGACTGTAAATGCAAGTGGTTGCGATACTTCGTTAATAGTAGGCTTTCCTGAAAAACCAAGGGAAATATTTTGTGAGCCTGAGAGGGGTGCCCCTGGGACTTCATCGTGGCTTATAGTTGTTCTGCTTGCCCCTGTATCAAGTAGAAACTTTCTGTCTTTCCCTAATACTTGACTCTGTACATAAGGACCCTCTTGATCTACAGGAACCTCAATAGGGGTAAGCCAACTTCCCTCTCTAGGCTATTTCATGTATAACGCTGATACTCTGGATAGTCATTTTGTGCATACTGGTACATCTGTTGGGTCGTGTTTTGTGTTGCAGCAATAGGCTGTGGCTGTGGTTGTGGTACGGTCTGTTGTGCAGCTTGCATAGGCTGTATATTCTGAGGTACTTGTTGTTGGATCTGATCCTGTCTAGGTGGACGTGGTCTCTCCTTGGTTTTACCCGTGGAGATATTATGTTTTAGAACTGCACAATCGTTTATATAATGACCTGGCTGTTTACAATAGTTGCATGTCCCTTTAACGGGAACCGCTGAATTACTGGACTGTGTCGCACCCTTTTTATGACCGTCAGCTGGAACTGACTGAGCGACAAGCATTTTCATTTTCGTGTCTTTCATACGTCTTTGTTCGTGTTCTTGTTCTTCTCTAATTCTATTCTGGTGATACTGTAACATTTGTAACATTTGTGAAGGAGTGTTAGCTTGCCAAGTGCTCTCAACTTTCAATACTCTGTTTTTAACTTGTGGCAGGGAATTCTCGACTAGTTTTGTTACAAAAAGATGTGGGTAGGATTCGCTATTTGCCTTCAGGCCGCTATTAATACCAAAACATTTTTCAAATCGGGAATAAAAATCACTAGTGTCTTCATCGGGTTTCTGTTTACAAGCTGAGATTGCTCCCCAATCTTCCTTTTTCGTAGTTAATAAACGTGGCAATACTTGTACTAATAGTCCTGGCAATGCTTTTGTTTTGTCCCCAAGCCCTACGCCTGCAGTTCTGCTATTTTCTTCAGTTTCTAATGCGGTCCAATCAATCTTTTGGTCTCCCACCTCCCATTCTTTTTCCTTGAGTTTCTCATAAATACCGGCAGGCAATAATACTTTCAATATTTTCATAATGTCAGGATAGGTATAATCACCCATGAGTAACATGTCCTTTAGTTCACGGTGAAAACCTGCTGGATCTTTGTCATGGCTGGGCACTAATTTTTTCATTTCCAATAGTTCTATTTTGGTTATGGGCGTGTACACAAACACGCGTCTAAACGTATTGTCATCATTTCTAACTGGGTGTACTTCGCGTAAGGGATTCTGTCTGTCTATGTAATACGTTTTTCTCTCCATGGAAGGAGCTGGATCATGTTCTGGACACAAAAAGGCACTATATCTATGTCTGTATTCTAGGATTACTTTAATTAGATCGGTACCTAAACCTCTCCATTTATTCATGAGTAGTTCTATCAATATATCAGGTAGGGGACCAGGATCAGAGTGTTGGCCTTTATATAATATAAGGAGATGTTGTATCATGTATATACTAGCTAAACGCTGTTCGTCTGGGGCGAGATTCAGAAACGTGTGTGCTAGCGCATCATCACTGTATTTTTCAGAGCCATCAGCCCATTGTATTGCTGACCTAGCTAATTCTTGTTCATCCATAGAATCGAGCATATGGTACCCCCTTCGTTCTCGAAGTAATTTATCAGTAGCCTGGAATAAGTGTTCAGGGGTCCTTGGATTTGAGATAACTGTTTGAAAAATTCTGTTACATTCTGGACGTATCGGACGTATTGTTTTATTAAAAGATCTTCCTTTTCCTACATAAGCTATCATTTGTTTAGCTGGTAATTCATATTGTCCTGTGTTCTTTTCTGACTGTTCCTCCTCCTCTTCCTCTGATTCAGTTTTATCTGCATCTACTCTGCTTTCATGTATTCGTTCTACTTCTTTTCTGATCCTTCGGCACATGGCTTCTATACACTTCTGTTTATCATGTCTCCCGTCTGTTATATTCTGACCCCATTTGGTGAGTGCTTGCATTTCCTCCGAATCTACCTCAGGCCTATCTCTGTTTCTGATCAAGCAGTTTATGAAAAAGCGTAACAATAATTTTTGTATGTCTACTTTCTGGTATTCCATGGCTTCGGTAATACTTTCAGGACCTTGCCCTGTTTGGATAAAGCGATATATTTTGTCTAGATGTTCAATCATTCCTGGTAACGTCATTAAATATTTTGCAGCTCGTCGCAAACGTACTGAAGACAGCAACATTCTGTCGTCTTTTCCTGGCACTGGATCATATCTACAATCGGAAAGAGGCTCATTTAATATATTGTCTGATATTCTTTGGGGTGTACGTTGGTATGCTAAATCCCTATAAGTTAATCTAGTTGTTGGCGGTGGCGTGGAAAAACCTCCTGTCGCACCTCCTGAGGTGCCAAGTCCAAAAGGATTTGTTGGGTGTAGGGTAGAGAGTGTGGGTGCAGGAAGGACTGTAGAAACAGATGGAATGGTTAGGACTTGAGTAGGAGTTTGTTGCTGCGGAGGTGGGTGCAGCTGATTTTGGGGTTGAGTGTCGTTAACGGGTGGTGTGCGTGGCTGCGCACCATTAGCATATTCGGGGGCTGCATCGTCTAAATAGGAAGAAAGGAAAATGTCTTTTGCGGTTTTGGGATGTACTTTAAGCGGGAGTAACGGAGGTGGCAGATCTTTTGGTACCTCCAAGGTGGCCTTAGGCAAACCCTCGGCCAGAAGAGGATACATACCATTCATAAGAGTGTTTCGTTGTCTGTCTACTTGTTCTGATTTTACTCGGGTACCTTCGTCAATTAAAATGTTTTCTCGGGCTTTTTCGGAATCTTCCCTACTTTTCTCTTCTTTTCTGAGCGCTTTCTCTGTGCGTCTATGCGATTCTTTACGCCATAGTTCAATGGCATCCTTCTGTGACTGTCTGGCTTTCTTTTTCCATAACGCTTCTTCTATTCTCATGATGCAATCTGCATCCCATGTTCCGGCAGCGGGCCATCTCTGACTCTCTGCTAAATCCTTGGTGTAGTCCACCCATAGATCAAGATATAATACGGCATCTAGGCCATGTTTATGGTACATAAAGTACCCTGGAGTGTCCCTAGGTGGGATGGGAACAGCTTCCTCGAGTATCCCTTTTCTAGTTTTTATCTGTCTTAATTTTGAAAATAACGGCATCTTGAACCTTGCTACTTAATTCTTACTTGGTTTTTGAACACAATAATTACAATAAACACACTAATGAAGATCGAACAATCACTCATACCACGACATTTAAAACATATCAAAACATTTTAGAACGAACAATAATAATTAGAATAAAACTAGTTAACTGCATAATGCTAAATATACTGTATGTACTGCTAAACAGCACAGATACACTGCTAACACAGTGCAGACCAGGTCTGTGTACCCAGACCCGTCTTGACCGGCACAAACTAATGTGCACGTCTAGATGCGTCCCCAGCAACGGTACTCACCGGGAAGCACGGAACGGAAGGCCTCGGAAGTCTGGACTGGACTAGACCAAACTGGACTGGACTCGACTCGTGACTTAGATACTTCGGAACTTCGGAATCTGGTGGGCCTCTGTATACCTCGGATCTTGCTCTCTCAGCTAGGCTCTGGTCGGGATTCTCCGCACTCCTCACCGCCTCGTCTGGGTGTTGATCGCAGCCTCAGTCGCCCCCGTTGGCCTGAGGGAGATACAGGAAATCCTGCGGGTACGCGTAATTGTCCGTCCGGCTGTGGCAGGAGACCGGGTCTGCAACGCACCTCCGGCGCATGGGGTGTGAGAGGTGTCCCTATTCGGGCGCCAATTATGTGGTAAATTTAAATTACCTAGACTTAATTTATGCGGTAAAATACAATACGAATAACTCAGTAAAAATAAGAGGCAGAATCCGTGGTATTCGAGGGTATAATAGGGAATTTATTCCTTACAAAGGAATGATGGTTCGAACCAGGCAATCGAGTTCCGTCACCACGAAGGTTCAGGAAGGGATCAGCAATACATTATTGACAGGTTATGGCATATATAGTAATGCATTACAGTAAAGACAGATGCAGGAGGCGTAACAGCTGATAAGAATACACATACGTAATAGAAAAGGCGTTACAATAGGCGTGCATAGAGGCGTATACTAAAAACGTCATTATGATGATGACACAAATGGGTGGATCCATAAGAGAATCCTGCAAAGTCAGCAAAAAATACATGGCAGAGATGCGCGCGCAGCCGCATGACGTGTGATTGACGTGTAACTAGAGGGTGAAGGGAACTTGACATTTAGCCCTACATGAGGAGACAGAAGTCTGGGGTGTCAGGACAACCTAGTCCTAAATCATATCTAATATCTTGTGTTTAGGGAACTATATTATCTGGAAGGAAAGGTCTTCTCGGACAGATCCTATTCTATACTGACTACTAGTGCGTGTACAAGCGTCTAAGTGTCTACATGAGATGCGAGGGGGCATGGGCCTACCATGGTAACGAGAGTCATGAATTACTTGCACGGAGGCAGTAAGGCCGGGCCCTTTGCTCTGCAGCTGGAGGGATGTTTACCTAAGCTACTAGACAAGAATGTATTTCTTGAGGAACGGAGCAGATAACTTGAAGGCTGAATACAGTTTTGGCAGGCAACAGGCCGGGCTAGGCACCGTTAGCCGCGCAGGAAGTAAGACAAAGTTCATGGATACAGATGCAGGTCCAGGCTGGAGCATTCAGAGGCAGAAGCAGGAAAAAGCTCGATGGCAGAATTCAGGGCCTACCTTGCCAGAGCTGGAAAACGTGAAAAGTATACCATATAAAGACGGTGGCAAGGCATACTTAAGAACGGAATATCTGGCCCATTCATGGCAGATATGAAAGAGTACATATTAACGTTGGACACAATTGTATTTGCGTCTTCATAGCTTGAAGTGGAGGGAACATACATGTACTTGTAGCATGTACATGGAGCCGTTGGGGTCTAGATAGGGGACACAATTGACCATAAAAATTCATATTTCCTCAGTTGAACGAGTAGCACCAGTATCTACTAGGAAAGTAATGTTTTCGTCATTTATCTTTCCATCCACAAAAGGGCCTGTCTGGTCTACTTCCAGAGTTGCGCAAAGTACGCACTCTTCTTCCTCTCCTCGGCACCGTCAATAACTTTCTTTTAACTCACTCTCATCGCGTTGTAGCCAATACTGCGAAACAGCAATAGCGCGCGGCAGTTTAGTTACCTGTTCTTCGGTGTAGAATCCTGTCTCATTACTGTATCTCTGAGGGTTAATGCTCTGTGGAAAAGGCGGTTTTGGCACCTGACACTGTTGGGCAACAACCTGCTGCTGTCGCTGTGGTTGACAACTCACCTCATTCTGCACCTGTGGATTTAATGATGCATTATCGCTTGGGGGTAACTTACACTCGGATTTCCAATGCCCTATCTTTCCGCAGTTATTACATGGCCACTTCTTTTTGACTTCTTCTATACTCATCTGTCCTTTTCCTTTCCCAATATTGGGTTTTTGTTTCATATTGCCCATGCCATTTGCCTGTTCAATCAGTTGGGCTTCTTGTCTCTCTGCCACCTTTACTTGAGCTCACATGGCTTTTTCTTTTAATTTACGTTGTTTGGCTTCAATCTCATCGCTAAAGTATTTTGCATGCCTTAATACTTCATCTATCTTTTTATTTTGCCAATCCACAGTATGCTGTTTAATCATTTCACTTACTTCAGGTCGCAACCGATACACAAATCGATATACAAAATGACTTAAATGTTTCTCACTCAAAATTTTCATCACCACTGTATTGTTTAAAAGCCAATAACAATCTCTCATAATAGGCATGTACAGATTATTTTACTTCTTAATGAGTTCTATCAATTTTTACCCAATCAGTTTCTTTTGGAGGTACTTTATTTTTCAAGAAACCTGTTCGTATTTTCTCATTACCTCTGGATCAGGGGCACCTGTTTTAAGATCTCTAGGGTATTCCTGAGTAGGCCAACCTATCGTAATTTTATATTCTGCCCATAAATCTGCTGGCACAATTATGTGTATTATATTCAAATCAATCCATAGTACTTTTGATAATTTGACAAACCTTTCTACCTGCCTATACCACTCCACCGTCTTCTCGCGAAGATGGGGGAAGTCATTTGTAAATGATAAAATGTCTTGTCTAGTCTCGGGGACATGCACATAGCCTCCTCCTGGAATCTCCCTCATAGGACACTCAGTTACCACTTTCTCTTTTTCTCTTTCTGGGAAAGCTGCAAATGTTTTATCTGTTACATCGTCTCGTTTCCGAAACCATCTGCTCTTCCATTTATCTACATCGCCCCATTTTCTCAGTAAAACAATTAGCTCTTTAATTTGTGTCATTCTTACCGTGGTATTCAAGTTTTCAATATCTTGTTCAGCAAAATCTACTCGATATGGTTTCTGTAATGACTTTATTTTTTCAAAATCAATACCCATTTCACTCGCTACTTCTTCCAATCTTTCATGTAAATTTCTCACTCTCCAAGTTATACTTTTACATAGAAACATTAGTTCTTCATCCTGATATGCTTTTAATTTTTCTGTGGGAATAGTTCCTACTATCAACTCTTCTAAAGTTATTTTTAATTTTGCCACAACTAAAGGTCGAGGTTCGGTATCTTTTTGCTGTAAACTCTTTAACCATTCGCTTAGTTCATCAGAAGTGGGACCTACAGGAGTTATTTCATTCCTCACTTGTTCTGGACCTTTTGGCGATCCTGGTACTGATTCTGTTGTCATTAATGTTTTATTCAGCATGCTCTTATTTTCTGTCAAATTTTTAGGAGTACTTAATCCAGAAGTTCCTACCACTTTTCCCCATGGATTTTCTCCTGAATTTCTTTTTTCTATTTCAACTTGCTTATTACTGTCGTAAGGGACCGTTATACAATTGTCACTATCCTTTTGCTTATCAAAAATAGGCATCACTGATCCTATTGTTACAGGAACAGTTACGGCTTCCATATTTTTGGTTAATTTTCTAATCTTTTCAGTTAACTCCAAAGTAGTTCTAGCTAATTCAGCTGAGTTTTCATTTGTCATTCTACCAGGTTGTGTATTTTCTGATTCTCTAAAGGGATTATTTTTCCCTACCTCAGGTGGCGTTGACTCGAATTTTATATTCTGTAGTGTCTCTTTCACTGGGGCACTTGGTGTCAACAACGTAGAATTTGGTTGGTTCTGGGAGGATTTTTATAAAACATGTCCTCGAGTACATCATCCTCCGACTCATTCACACCATACTTGTAGCCTTCTGATCCTGTATTGTTTCTTTTCTCTGTACATTTTCTACTACTAGTCTCATCAGCATTTCTCATAGGGAACATTCCATCAGCCATATTTGCACTCCGCCATCTCCTCATTCTGTCATCATGATTCTCTTGTCCACATGATCTACCAAACATGTATTTATACCTTCCGCCACTCCGTTGTCGCTCTCTTTCATACATCTCATCTTCCCATTCTGTCAGTGCTTTAAACTGAGTAGGTCTAGGTCTCGGTTCTAATCTCATCATCCTTTCTCTTAAATTCCTTAATACTGCTAAATTAAATGAACCATGTTCTGGAAACGCTAAAACTCCATCATCTTTTGTATACTTTGCCCAATTATCTAGCCAAATACATGTATGATATCCATATTTTGCAACCATGAAGGATGCGGGCGATTTTGGTGGAGGAAGCAACTGTCCCTCTCTAGTCACAATCGGTTTATCCTTTTTGAATAAGTTGTTGATGTTTCCAAACCAGGACTTTTTCTCTTTTTCTGGTGGATCGTAATACATCATTTTCCTTATTCTGTTTCACTTGATTTCTTCTACGACTATCCTGTGGTCTTATCCAATCGTAGCGCGACTCACACTAACGCACCAATCAGGAGCGTCTATGTCACTTTTGCAATTCTCCAATCCCAGCGCAACTCACACTAACGCACCAATCCGGAGCGTTTGCGTCACCCTGTCACTTCTCCACTCCTAGCGCGGCGTACACTAACTCACCAATCCGGAGCGTTTACGTTTCTTAATGGCTGGCCAATCCCAGCGCGGTCTTTCTGAGGTCAGCTTTTCTTGCTACTCCTGCTTCTGCTGAGCCCTCCTTTACAAAATTTATCGGCAAAATTTCTCTACGCTCTTTTTCACTCAAAATCTGCTAGTAACGACATAAAAACACTACCATTGTCCGCTTCGCTAATCCAAAGAAATAGTTTTGACCTTTTATACAAAAATTCCGTATTTCTCGAGAACAGCGCTTACCTCTGCCCTACCACGGAATTATTTCATTTGCCGATAAAGTAGCACTTCCCTCTACCTTACCCTTCTAACAAGCATTAGCTAACCGTTTCGCTGGAGATAAAACACATGTGGAAACTATATTGCTCCTGAGAATTAAGGCCAGAGTTTCACAATAAAGCCGAATGCTATTTCACTTACACACATTCATACGGAAAATGTAGTCCATTCACACAAGAATTCCGTATTTCTCGAGAGCAGCGCTTACCTCTGCCCTTCCACAGAATTATTTCATTTGTCGATAAAGTAGCACTTCCTTCTACTTTACCCTTCTTACAAGCTTAGGGACACCTATTACCTTTCCAGTGATAAGCGTAATCAGAGCTCACAATTGACCCCTGTTACTTAAGACCAAAATTTCACAGGTGGCCTTCGCTATCCATACACCACTTTCACACAGAAAATCCCTACCGATAACACACGACGATGTTACCAATTCGAACCCAGACAATGCGTCGTGCGACTCCAATCGTCACACGTTTTCCCCGTGTACCTACATGGCAACAAGACAATACAACGTGCAACTTCACTTGCCACACGTTTTCCCCGTGTACCTACAGGGTATCCAACTTCCTACATCCCAGAAGTCTTCAGGAACAACATAAAACGCGATGCGACTCACCATAGAATGTTAGTACATAAATCAGCAATCAATCGAACATCTGCAATCAATAATCAATAATCAGAAATCAAAATCAATAAGCAATAATCACCAAACCAATGCAATAAAACCATCCTTTGCTACCAGAAAAAAATGATCCAGCACGAAAAGGGCAAATCTTTACAAATCCTCCCTGCATCACAGATCCGTCACCACTCTTATTCATTCACACACGCATTAATTGGTGGGGCCCATAACACCAACATTCATACTAACGCACTCGTATCTGCACACAGGGGAATGATGAATCCGCTGTACATGTGGGGGGGTACCTTATTACCTATAGGAAAAATATCTTACAAGATTTTACATATAAACATCAACACCTATAGAATCCTAACCTTAACATCAAGGCACTCCACCACTTGGTCGAATGGACCATTTAGTTGGACTGGTTGATGGTGATTGAGAACCAGCTAAAACACATTAAGCTTCAGAATTCTTATTCGATGCTCTATTTAAAGGAAAACCACAAACTCCTTCTTAGTTAATCAATGTTTAGTTTATCTAATTAATTGCTTTTAGTTGCATAATTTGGCATTTCAGTCAACAAAGTTCCAATTTTAATTAATCAACACAATTTTTCATGACAGTTATATTTACCTATTCTTGCTATCCGAGTTATTTTCTAATTCAATTGGCTCTGCATAACCCAAGTTCTTTTGCTCAATCGTCTCAATCGAAAGCAGGCCAAGACTCAAGAGTCCGGGAAAAGTTCTTTACTCGACGCGACACAGTCCCAATGATCTCCAAAGGACCACGTAATCGCACATGCGAATCGATCACGGAACGCACTCTCCTCCGGATATGATCTGCCCCGCTCTCTATTCGACTACCCTTTTTATAATAAATTCTGGGTAACATGAAACATTTCTTAGACTACGAGAGCATACGATTGGTCCATTTGTTGAAATTTGCAATTTTGGTCCAGTTTCCCACTGACTTGGGTTCCCAGTGAAGTTTGCTGGGTCACTTCCTCAGTCTATGTCATACTCATGCAACATTGTTGAATCTTGGTTATGTGTGTCTATTGTCTTCACTAGTAATTTTCACTGACTGAAGTTTGGCAGTCCTCCATGTTCCTATCTTTGACCAGGAACACTGTGCTCTGAATTTGAGGATGCCTGGAGATCTTCGGAGCCATCCGAGTCTGCGCAGAAGACATCACGCTCACAAGATGGTGGCCACTTCTGAACTCCATTTTGAATGTCATGGATTGGTAGGCCTGAATGCCAACTTAAGCAAAACAAACACAAAAGAATAATTAATATGCGGAAATGAAGATTCTAATGTTAAACCCACACTAATCCCTTTATATATTAGTATTTTCCTAGCTTATAGCGACATTTAAAGCAATACTACTCACCATTCCGTCCTTACAGGAACGCAAAACGTCACAAAAGCAACACGAATCATGCAAATTTCTATTATCACATCTCCTATTGTTAATCTGCGTACCATATTTAGTCATTAAGTCATTCGGCCATGCAAATAGCAATGAGTCCTGCGTGTAATTTGTGTTTACTAAAATGCATATTGTTGGTTAGTATAACACAGCACACAGTTAATTCAAATTAAAATATAAATCGATTACGTAATTAGTATTTTCATGCAAAATAGAGAAGGTATACAAAATTTTGCTTTACCTGCTCCATCACTGAAACACAGTCTTTTGCAAAGTGTAACTCTGTGCTGTCTTTGTGTTGCTTTATTATGCTTGAAACTTCAGGCAGATAGTTGCAATCCAATCCTTGTTCAATCTGTGGTTCTGCGCACATTATCCTTGAGACCTCATTGTGATCTGATTTCAGAGAAACTGGCAATCTATACCTGGGCATCAGTTTTTGCAATCACACATTTTCCACGATGCAGTTGTCATTTTTCTCTAAAACAATTCTGATACAACCCTGCTGTTCTGCTTCTAAAACATTTTCTTGAGCCTCTTTTAATTCACTTGTAAAGATTCCATTGAATGTATATGCTAACAGAACACAATTTTGTGCAACTGAATTAGCATCTCTCTCTCATGACAACAGTGACTCCCATTTGAACAGCTATACTGCATGTTATGGTAAGGGCAATCAATTTCAAATTTTGGGCTCAGGTAACTACTGAAAGCCATGAAGCCTTGACAACATAATGTTTAGGAAGCACAGCATGCACTGTTCTTAATGTGTCATTGTTACCTTTCAAATATGGGCCATCTACAAAATGGTTGGGCTGAATCAGACGTTCATCCTTAAAGTCTGATATTGGCTTTATGCATATTTCCATGACATCTAGACACTCATATTCAGCTTCATTGATGTTGGGGTCAAAGGTCATTGGGAAATACATCACAGACCCTTGAACACCTTCATGTTTTTGAACAGGCACTGAGAGAGCGCAGCCCTCCCTCTCACTGCAAATTGGTGTATTTTCTTTTAAATAAATTCTCATTGCTAGTGCTAGGGCACGACACCTTTTCTCTTTCAACTCTAGGAATGCTTTTGTGCAATTGTTGTCCAATGGAAGCGGATCAGACACATCCTTGTGTGTCAGCCTTAGTAAAGGCTTAGCCACTAGGGAAAGGTTTGGTAACCACTCTATACAGCAGCTAACCATTCCCAAAAACATCTTGACTTCTTTCTGAATTTGAGGTGGATTCACATGGTGAATTATTTCCACTCTCTCTGGTGACACCTTTCTAGCTCCCTTTCCAATTATGTGTCCCAGACATTCATTTTCTTTTTGACAGTACTACTGACTATTCTCATGCAATGGCACTGTGACATGAACTTGACAAAAATCAATAACAGTAAGCCATTCTTCAGCACATGGAATGTGAAAATATATATTGGCTGGATTCGGTACCACAGGACAGCATGGAAAAGTTATGCTATTAATCTCCTGCACTAATCTGTTCTTTTCATTTAGTTTCTATGAACCTGTGCTCAGAAAGTTACATAAACTCCCAATCAATTCCATCAAAATTACTTAACTCAGTTTATCTCCAATTATGAGTAAAATTTCAGCAACTGATGCTGTTCTTGAATACATGTCATCTGATTCTAATTTGAATAAGACATGCTCTGCACATTTTATTAATCTGACATCTTTCTCTGTGAACTTCCTTACCTCTGTGTTCATTATTTCTTTCAAATCAGAAGGATTTTCTGAAAACAATGCTACAACTGTCTCTTGTTGGGCCATTATAAGATGTACATCCTCATCAGGAATATGACAATTGGCCCGGGCATGGTTGGCACTCCTGGACTTGTTCAAACGCTCGGTTGTGGGGGATGGGGGAGGTCCGGTGGGGGATGATGGGACCCCGGTTCCTTGAGCGCCCTGTAACAGGCTTCCCCCCTCTGCTCTTGAGGTACTCTCTGTTGGGATTGCTGGGAGGCGGGCCCGACGTGTGGTGGCTGAGGCTTTGATGTACATGTAATTCTGATAGGTACTGGCGACATGCTTGGGTGGGTGGGTAGGGTGGGGGGGTTCGTTGGGGGGGTTGCTGGGGGATGGGGTGGGGGGTATTTAGGCTGTATTGCACACTCACTGTGGATTATTCTTGTGGATGCGCTACCTTGTAGCACGGATACTATTGGGGTGAATGCTGTACAGTTGTAGTTCATATGCTGGGGTGATTACTGCAATGCGTCCTGACTTGGTTGGAGGGCGGAATATCGGGGACGGGGATTGACTGCATTTTGTTCTGTGACCTAATAAAGTCTGTTTAAAAAAAAAAAAAAATCAGGAATATGACAATTAACATTATCTGGTGTACAGTAATCTGTGCTGTTTAATTTGCAAAACAATTGTTTTCCTGCCAAACAACAAATTGGTAACTTTCCTCAAATGGGCCTATTTTTGGTGCAAATTCTTCTAAAACTGGGTTTGTAATTTCTTTGTTTGAAACTCCAACTAAGTCTTGACCTTCCAATGCTTTTACAATGGGCTTGGTAAATTCAGAATTGCTAGGGTTAAAACTCTCATTTTCAAATACAGTAACCTGTTGAACTGGGTTCTGATTTTGTTTCTGAAAATAATTCACATTTGCTCTGGACAACTTATTTAAATTAATTTTAGCATTTTCCATATTTTGTGGAACCATTTGCGCTTGAAAAACTCCTGCCATTGGTACCTGTTTCTGAACTGACATTTGCATTTGCTTGGCTGACATCTCTTGCACCTGCATTTCTCTCTGCATTTGCACATTTCCAACTGCTGCATCATGTTTAAATTTAAATTTCTTCTTCCAATGCTCAAATCTGTTATAAAGATGGCAAAAGAATACTGTTTCCAGCAGTGCAACATCCATACCCGAATTTGCACAAAGCAAAACACCTTTACTTCCATCCTGTTCTTTTAATCTGTACCCAATCAACATCCTTTGCTGGCAGTCTGCCCTTCAGGTCAGTAATCACTGCTACGTTTTTCTCCATAGCAACAGAAAATGATGGTGCATTCATGCAAACTCTTGTCATTGTCTCCTCACCTGGCCTTTACAACTTTAGATTCAAACCACAATTCAGTCTGCATGGCAATGTCAAAGAACATTTCCAAATTAATGCATAACTCCATTAAGATTTCAACAAATCCATACATTTGTGGGTACCACAGCATAAGTTTGTCTCTCAATTGTGTTCAGAAATGCTGCAAGTTCACCTTTGTTCTGTGGCACATGCACTTTTCCCACCTTTTCTCTCAAAAGCTTCTCCCTCATTCTGCTTATTATTTTCCTCAACTAGATCTGGTGGTTTCTTTTTCTTATCCAGTTTCCTTGCTTGGTCTGGTGGTTTCTTTTTCTTCTCATGTTTTCTTGCCCACTTGTCTCCTAATTTCTCAAACCCATTGCATTTAAAAATATATTTCATTTCTGCAATGTGCATTTGCATTCCTGAAGAACACATTGTCTCATTTGCGTAATCATTCATATACACCCTAAAACTTTTCTGAAATGGAAAGCTTACTGAAACATCAGTTTCATATTTTTGAGCCAAATCAGTCAGTATATCATATGTAGTTACTGCACATGTAGCTGTTTCCTTACTCAGGGAAATTAATTCTTTCTCCTGACACTGGTTCACATTTTCATGATTTAAACAGCAGGGACTGTTAATTTGTTCATGTTCAATAGTTAAATTTAAAACATTAAGCTGTTTCTCTTTTTCAGGGTCTGGGTTAATTTGTTCCCCCATGTTTTTTATCTTTTTATCACTGCTGCTTCCTCAAAGCAGGCTTGAAAAATCCCATCTTCAAATATATTCATTTTACCCTAGGCTGCAGATGTTGTAAATACCATTTTCCCCCCACCTTCCAGTGGTAAATTCTGTTCAATAATCTGCGAATTCTGAGATTCTAAAATAAACCCTGCCATAATCACTTCTTCTGCAGCTGTTTGAACCTTTTGACTAGGAACCATATTAATTGGGACAGTCACAATGTTTCTAGGTATTGCCTGTGCATCTGTAGTTTGTGATATCTGGACTGAATCAGTCACATTTGAAGCAGTAACACCTGGAGGTACCACTGTCAGTGCTGAATCAACAGGTAGTGGGTCAATCTGAAATGTCTGCACAGTTCTCTCAATCTGTGTTACTCTGTGTTCAACAGAAGCAGTAGCCACTGTAGCACTTTCTGGTACACTATTTTCAGTATTTTTAATGGAAACCACATAAAGTGGCAGACACTCAGTTAACAATGCATCCATTAATTCATCCCCATAACCATTATTTGTTTGAATCTCTTTATCATCATTAATTCCATTCTCCTGCATCTGGTGCTTTACCTTTTTATCCTCACTTGCTTTCTCTCTTGCTGTCTTTTCCCACATGCTAAAGGCCTCAAATTGTGCAGCTCTAGATGGTGTCTTTATTTCACATACCACTTCCCTTAATTTATCAATAATTTGCAATTCAAAAGTACCATCTTTTGGAAACCTCAAAGGACCTTCTTTTTCAGTAATCTTGCACCATTGGTGAACCCACATACATGAATTTTGTCCCAAATTGGTAGACATAAAATGCACAGGTGCTCCTTCAGGAGCATCACCAATTAAAAACACATTTTTCACTTTACCTCCCATCAGTTTCTTTAAACCTTCAAACATTTTCATTTCTGCAATAGTTCAATGCAATTTCTTTTCATCAATGCTGTCAGTTTCAATTTCAGTCAGTTTTACTCCTACCACTGATCCTCCACAAAATCTCACTGAAATATTTTTCTGAGTTTTCTTAGTCAAAATTCTGTTAATAACAACATAAAAACATTTGCTACTCTGTCTGTTCCACTAAACAAAGGATAGATTTCTTTTTACTGTAACACATTATGCTTACCCTTCACAAAGTAAGAACTTCCGTTTACTCTTCAAACACTGCAAGTAAATCCCTTCCGCTTACCTTTCACTCAAGCTCAGAAGAACCTGCTACTCCTTTGGTGTTACCCTTTCTAGGTGCTATACCACCAAAGGTTCACCAGCGAACTCTTTGCTATCAATCACTCTCACTTTTTCACAGAAAATAGTCCCTAATTTAACACTGCCAGCCCTGCATAGCTGCTCAGTGTTATAGTAATTTACAGAGAGCACCTCTCCTGCAGAACCAACGACGGTAATATCGACGACTGCGAAAGTTGCCACTTTGCTCTACAGATATCTCCCGTAACTTCCCTTTCTGGTCTACTGATATACCGCCCGCCGGGAGCCCCAGCCAAATTCTCAAGCGCCCTTGTTGATACAGTCACCCAGATGGCAACCACTACTCCCAATTTTCTAATCCTGGGAGACTTGAACCTCCATCTACTAGACCCCAAGGACATAACTGCATCCGAACCTCTCCTTGACCTTACGTCCTTCGGCATCCGACTAGTGAACTCAGAGCCCACCCATGACAAAGGACATCTTCTGGACCCCATTTTCACCAATATCTCCGACCTCAAAACCCACACTCCTTTCCCCCTGCCATGGACAGACCACTTCTTGATCCCCATTTACTGGCATCTTTCTGTCCCACCTACCCAACCGTCTAAAACCCGGGTAACTGACCGACGCTGGCACAAACTCTCGCCGGAAGAATGGGCCGCCACACTCAGGATCACTCTTCCCCCCCCGGCCTCCGACCCAGTCACTGCGGACATCCAGTTCAACTCCTGGCTCACCCACTCATTGGAGGATCTCCTCCCTAAAACCACCACCTTGAAACGAGTCAAAAGAGTGAACCCGGCCCCCTGGTACACTCCTGAGCTTAACCTCCTACGTAAGGAGTGTAAAAGAACAGAGCGCTCATGGAGGAAGGATGAAACCATAGCCAAAAAAGTCGCATTCCGCACCTCCTTAAAAAATTATAAACTCGCCCTACGCAATACTAAAAGCATATTCTTTGATGAAAGAATAAAAAACTCCTCCTGCTCCGCCAGGGAAACCTTCATAATCTTAAAAGAATTACTCAAAGTCCCAGATCCGCGGCCAGAGAAACTTCCAGACTCCAATACCTCTGAAGAGAAATGCCACAAATTGGCTAAATTCTTTGAAGAGAAAATTCATAAAATTCTCGCCTCCCTACCTCCAGTCGACCCCAGTCTCAATGATGAGGGCTGCACTAAATCGGACCCAATCACCACCCACCTAAACTCTCTCGGCCCCGTAACTATCGAAGAGGTTTTAACTACGCTAGCCACAATCAAAAGCGGCTCCCCTAGCGACCCGGTGCCCCTACGCATTCTAAAAAAAGTGGCTCCCACGATCGCCCCTCCTCTAACTGACCTCATCAACTCATCATTGCTCCAGGGAAAAGTCCCCCCCAGCTGGAAAGCGGCCGTTGTCAAGGCGCTCTTAAAAAAACCTTCACTTGACCCCCTGGACCTGGCCAATTACAGGCCAATCTCACTCCTCCCCGGAATCAGTAAAATTACTGAAAAGTTAGTCAATAAAAAGCTCTCGCAGTTTCTGGAGTCTAACAACCTGCTCAGAAGCTCGCAAACCGGATTCCGCCCAGGCAAGGGCACGGACATTGCCCTGCTTGCGGCAGTGGAGGAGACCAGAGGCATTTTGGACGCAGGAGGATCAGTGGCAGTGATCCTCCTGGACCTCAGTGCGGCCTTCGACACTGTTAACCACCGAGTCCTAATTCAGCGACTCAGAGACATTGGTGTGGAGGGCACTGCCTTGGCCTGGTTTGCATCATTTCTAGACCATCGCTCCTTCCAGGTCTGGGAGAACGACACCCGCTCCCCTGCTACCCCCCTCCAATGTGGAGTGCCCCAGGGATCCTCATTAAGCCCGACATTATTTAATGTCTACATGTCCCCATTGGAGGAGGTGGTTATCTCGTTCGGATTGAAAATCATCAGCTACGCCGATGACACTCAGTTAGTGGTGTCTCTATCTCATCCCAACCACGAACCATCTAACCTCCATAGCTGCCTTTCCGAAATTCAGGGATGGATGAATAGTTCGTCGCTGAAACTCAACGGATCCAAGACAGATATCCTACTCCTGGGTCAAAAGGGGCTCTCCCTTCCCCCTAACATCTGGCCCTCTTGTCTGGGTGAACCCCCGGTCCCCAAGACCGAGATCAAGAGCCTGGGAATCTGACTAGAAAAAGACCTGTCCTTCAAGACCCAAGCCAAAAAAATCGCTGGGACTTGCTTCGGGCTCCTTAAATCTATCAGGAAAATTCTGCCCCTGCTCCCTCTCGTCTCCCAGAAATTGCTCATCCAAGGCCTCATCCTTTCGAGGCTGGACTATAGCAACGCCATCTATCTGGGTGCCCCCGAAGCAACCTTCAACAAACTGCAAAGGATACAGAACGCCGCAGCCCGGCTTCTTACTAACACTCCGGCTAGATCCTCGGCCAAACCAGCTCTGAAGCACCTTCACTGGCTCCCAGTGAGAGAGCGAGTCAAATTTAAGGCTCTCTGTCTGTCCCATAAACTCCTGCTGGACAAAGGCCCCCCCATTCTCAAAAAATTCATCAGGCCCTACAAAGCCACAAGATCCCTTCGCTCTGACCATGAACACCCTACCACTATTCTCAGAGTGAAAAAAGCACGCACTGGCGGACGGCGTTTTTCTGTGAACGCAGCCCGATTGTGGAACGCCCTCCCCCGTAATCTTAGGATGGAACCAGACTACCTCCGGTTCAGAAAACTTCTGAAAACACACCTATTCCCCTGATCCCCGTTTTATTTTTTTTCTCTTCTCTCCCTCACACTTCACCCTCTCGACTGTCCTGGTCTTAGCGCTGGGATACTTACGGGTTACTATGCGCTCGACAAAACCCTATTATTATTATTATTATTATTATTCCAACAGACGAGTAACCTCAGAGCAGTGTGGCTTCCAGTTACCACCCGCTATTCCTTCCCGGGATTCCACAGGTGTACATACCTGTTTTTCCAGACAACATAGAACAAGCCACTAACTGACTTAACATGAAGAGTTAAAACATGTAATCAATAACCAATAAATCCTGTCCTATGAAATTACCAATATAATCAAATAAACAATCAATTCAAAATGAGCAAAGTTTTCATTAACAGTCAATACCCTTACTATTTTCAACACTTCAAAAATACATCCTAGCACATTAACAACATTTTACAACCCTATTGATACTCACACCACTCCAGCAATCACCTTCTTACATCACCTTCCAGTACTGCTTTGCCAGTCTTCAGGTTCTGAGCATTGGAATCAGGAATCAGGACTTAGACATTTATCTAATTTGGGCAATTATTTTACTTCCCTCCTAAGGTCAATTATCCATTAGTTGAATAGTTGATGGTGATATTATTAATCCTTAATCACCAAACTAATCAATAATAACCATCCTCTTGCTACCAGAAACGGATGCAGCGGTAATTTCACGGTAATTTCTGAATGCAAAACCTTTTTACCTCCAATTCACAGCTGTAAAGGTACTGGATCCTTGCCACTGTATATTACCTTCAGGAGACTTTACATAAACATGAAAAATCAAAAATGCATTTAATATTTAAGCCAATAAAGAGAGTTGTGAGTATTTTTAAAGGGTTTTATTTTCTTAGTTATAAGTGAAGTTTTTCTGACCCTTTATTCATTAGTCAACTATCAATCAGGTTACAGAATTTGGAAATTAGGAAAAATAACATTAATACAGAACATATTACAGTCTGCATATAAGCATCACATGTAGAAAAGAAAATATGGCGCAAAATGTCAGTCAAAACTCTTAAAGAGTTTCTAAGAAAAGAGTGAGTCTTGAAAGGCTAATCAATAATTAATAATTGGCAAAAATCTCCCATAAAGAGAAATAAATGCAAAAGACAAATACATCTTTTTCAAAACTAATTAATTCTATCTGTTGCTCTCTCTGCCCTGGTCTGATCAATCTGCCTGTCTGTGCTTAGAAGCAAGACAGCCCACCATCCACAAGTCCACAGAGGAATGTGATCTGCCTTGCCAAAAATATGACGTGCAAGGACTTCTCTGAAAAAAATATGAGCAAGAACCCCCACCTCTCCTCGGACGCAATCTCCTCCCAGGCTGCAGCAATCTCCTCCCAGGCTGCACCCGCAACATTTCTAGTACCTAACCCATGTGATGTCTGATCTCATCTGCCTCTTCTCCTCTCCTCCCTCTCAGACTAAGGCTCAAGGCTTAAAGAGAAGGCACCACGCCCCCTAAGAGGTAATTATTTATACTCTAATTCTTGGCTGACTACACTAATAATTGTTGCAGTTTTCAGTAAACTTGCACCGATTGGTTACAATAGATGACATGAGGGTCTCACCATCCTGTTCTCATTGTAAATCCGGTTTTAACAAAAGAAGTGTTAATGATAAATATAATCGTATATTTCAGCAACATTTACTAGGGAAAATGTTTCATTCCAGTTTCCTGCATCCTGTGACATCGTACGCAGGATAAGCACATTCCACAAACACTGGTACTTTGGCAGAATAGCAAGAATTTAGAGTTCACAGTGGCCTTGAACTAGGTCTTCACTCGAGGCAAGCTGGTATAATCTGCGCATGCTCTCAAATTCAGCACCATTCTCAGCCTTGCTGGATTCACAGGCAGCCATTTTATCATAGGCCCAAAAATAAAACAAATACAAAAACAGTATTAATTTTCGAAATAGAACCCATTCTGTTTACCACCCCCATACTAATACCTTGTATTTTTTTCCTAGCAAAAGCTATTAGTTTAAAGCAGTTTTTCTATTATTTGTGCACAACATGCAAAAAATGTTCAATGTACAACATAGCATAAAACATGCACTAGTGCATATTTCAAAGCGCATACAGTTAATACACACTCATAGCAACATGCTCTAATGCTTTAGATGGCTTTTCATGCACAAAAAAGCTTTAGCCCCGCGTGTAGTGTTTGGTGCATGGTTAATTAACACACATTATAAGATGTGTTATGAACTGAATATATTTGTCTACATATGCAACAAGGCCAAAGTCTCTTGAGACAGGAATAGGGAGTGTAGATTACAAGGAAAATGGGAAGAGAGAACACATTCAATAATTATTTTCACAGCTAAAGAGGCCACTAAAATCACGAGTTTTCTCTACGCTGCAAAAACACATGTTAATTCAGCACAAGCATTTCAGACTGAAAGCATTAACCAGGCCTCATTTCATGTCTTTCATTTTGAATGCACCAAAGTGCACCTTTTAAAAAAGCATTTGACTAGGCCTCATTTCATAATCTCATGTGCCATGTGTTTTCCACTTGCACCAAAATCTGCGTCATTTTAAATGCAGTCTGTCTGAAGCACAAAAATTAAAGCAATGCCTAATCTTGATGAAATCTAGCTCTATCAACAATGTGAAACTGTTTATCTCGTTCTCTGCAGTTGTACTTCTTTTGAGCCTTTGTGTAAGTTATGTGGTCTCTGCCTTCCAAATACACTCACCTGCCAGTTGCTTATCAGGATCAGTCGTTTGGGACTAAATGAAGCAGCAATAGGGAGTTGAATTAGAACAAATTAAAGTCATTTTTACAGCTTATCATTCTTAAAGTGTACCTTTTGGCCCCCCCTTTATTCCTTTTCCCTTACTCAGAGATGGGATCCATGGCAAGCAGCTCTTCATGCGATGCAGTTTCTATTAACATCCATAAGGTCAAACGAGCTCCGGACAATTTCATAGCAAGCATTCACGTGGGTTTCAGATTGCATGAGGAATGCTTTGAAATGGAAATTGCTTTACCAATTATGGGCTTAATGGACCCATTCAGTTAGAACTCTTCCCTCCGGAAGGCTTAACAATTTCCTCAAGAAAGTGTTTTAACGTGCACAATTGAGTGATGACCACGGTTATGTGTGTCTTTTAAGCCATATGTAAGATCCCAAAGCCGCTCTTAAAGCTGAAGGTGATGTGCTTAATCATTCCAAAGTCTTAATCCCAGCCTGATTCAGAGCTGCCAAGTTCTCACATGGCATCCGTGTAGCATTTTTGTATTTGGCAGTTTGAATGACACTTTATCACAACACGAGCAAATCGCTTATCATTAATTTCAGAAATGAATGCTTTTGTTGTTTAATTTAATTACTGAGTTCTAGGGAGGCTGATTGCCTAGAACAGGGCTCGTAGTGGCTTATTTTAGAACTCCTACCAGTGTTTTGCCCAGCCCCAGCCACCCTCCGTGGTCTTGCTGCCTCTGCCCGGATCCCAACTTTTTGCAAGTCTGGGGGGCATCAGGGCGTCCTTTGCAAAATGTTTTAAACTGTGTACTTTGATTGATACACTTTCCATTCCATGTATCAAGCAAGCATATATTCCTGAATAAGACAGCATGACCCAGTGTATAGTAATTGTATAGCTATTCAATCCCTGGCGGCACAGCACCCAGTATAACGTGCTGTATCGCTAAACACTTATAAGGTTCAAAGGCGAGACCTATTGGGTATGCCAATGCTTGTGTTAAAATCCCACACTGTGCACTGCTGTTTCTTCTGCCATTACATTGCATACTCTTCTGCTGAAATAGACTGAAGCAGCGTCGAGTCTACATGATCACAGTGCAGCTTATGGGATGCTAGACCGTTGCATAATCTTAAAGCCCCTCAGAAAGTTCGAAATTGATTCAATATATTATCCAAAACTGCATCATAAAAATCATCTTGGGGCACACAAAACATCTGGTACTACGTGGAAAGCCGATGGAAGTACCCAAAACTAGTGCAACATGCTGAGTCCACAACAGCGAAGAAAGGAACTGAATTAGAGTTATACCGACCGCTTACTCAGTCACAAGCGTGACAGATATTCCATCCATCATACAACAAATGCCATTGTATCCCTTCACCATATTGCAAGTGCATTATTCAATGCCGCATCAGCTCTATATAAATAGAATTACAAATTATAATCAATGTCACTTGTAATATGGCAGACGGCATAACTATCGCGTTTGTGACACAGTAACCTGTCCACCAAACTCTAAATCATGTCCTTAATTAGCAATGGACCTCCCACAAGTCTACTCCACAGTAAGAGTGGAATATTTGTATTTTTGTTTTATTTTATTATTGTGTTTTACAGATTTCATTGGAATAAAAAACGAAAATCACAACCAACCAGATTCAAACTTATTACATAATGCATCAATCCCACAGAGTGTTACATTTATCTTGACAGCAATATGGAATCATGAAATGGCCTGCCTCCGTGCTCTTCCTGAAAATCCATTCTCCCCACCCTACATTAAATTGTATAAAACCCAGTCAACATAATAAGAGGACACAAGCTCTGCACAGTAATTACAGTATTGTGCAAAGAGTTACAACGATGACACAGACTCATGCAGAGTTAGAAAATAAACTCGGAGAGGGCCCCGAAAATCTTTTGCCCTAGAGATGGGTGAAAGTAATTCAGCATATGACTCAGCCAGGTCACTACACATAAACGTGTCCTTCAACCAACCCTTGTAATCTGGGACGCCCATACTTCTCCATGTTCGGACGACCTGTCTCCAACCCAAGAGGGATGCCATCGCTAAAAGTTTCCTACCGTGTTTCAGAGCATCCATCACACCACCCAGTAGGAGCAGCAAGGGAGTAAAAAAAGGACTTCGCCATCCACCATGATGTTCAAGGATCATATCACTTGAGCCCAGAAGGCCGCAAACGTAGGACATAACCATGCAAGATGAAAGAAGTCAGCCGTAGGGGCAGCAGATCTACAGTAGATAAAGTGAGATGACAGGCCATGTTTGAATAGGCTACCAAGAGTATGATATGCTCTATGTAAATATTTCAAATGGATCAGCTGATACTTCCCATTAGGAGAAATATATTTGGTAAACGCACAATAAAAGGATCATTGTTTATCAGTAATATCAAGGGCTCAAACAGCAGACCATTGCATATGAGCATGCCATTCCGGCTCAGAAGGAGCCCTAGAAATCATAGAATAAATGTGGGTGACAATGTGGGTGGCCAATGGATTGGCTAGCAAGAAAGACAAGGGCTGGCAATCCTCTGGGGTGTCCAGAAAGGTAGGTAGTAGCTTATTCAAGATATTTTTTATGTTATAGTAGCTATGCATAGCTACCACAAGAGAAGAGGCCAGGGCCCACATGCACAACCATTTTTATCAGTCGCAAATGCAGATTTGGGCTGTTTGTGACTGCTGAAAAGGGCTGTAGCATGTTCCAACCCTATTTTGCGAGTCAGTAACCTGTTACCAACTTGCAAAATAGGGTTTACGAGTCACTTTTAGGAAGGGATGTGCCAAGGGCGTCCCTTCCTAATAGCGAGTTGCAAGGGATGTACGATTGCTTTGAGACTGGAATGCGATCACAAAACAATCGCAGTTTAACCCCTACTTCAAGTAGGTGGTAAGCCACTAACAAATGGGAATGGGTCCTCTGGAGACCCCTTCCCCTTTGTGAATAGCAGCGAAACCATTTTTTAAGAGCAGGCAATGGTCCCATGGACCACTGCCTACTCTTAAAAAATGAAACAGAAACGTTTCATATTTCGTTTTGAAACACATCCCATTTTCCTTTAAGTACAGAGGGCTGCAGGACCGCCAGATCAACTCCGTCTCATCCTCCTGCTTCCACACCCTCCACCTCCTACGTAAGACCTTCAAATGGATCCCCCTCGAACACAGAAAGACTGTCACTCACGCCCTGGTCACCAGCAGACTCAACTAAGGCAACGCACTCTACGCCATAATAAACAAAACCCTCACCCGCAAGCCACAGAACATCCAGAACGCCGCCGCAAGACTGGTCTTCGACCTGCCAAGACACTGCCACATTTCCCAGCACCTGCGCACACTCCACTGGCTCCCAATCGAAGCTAGAGTCACCTTCAATATGCTGACCCACGCCCACAAGGCCCTCCACGACAACGGACCAGCATACCTGAACAGCCGACTCAAATTCCACGCACCCCAGAGGACCCTACGATCAGCCCAGCTCTCCTACGCTGTGGTCCCCCGCACCAGAAAGACCAGATCGGGAGGCCGCTCCTTCTCCTTCCTCGCGGCCCGAGCCTGGAACGCCCTTCCGCTCCACCTCAGACAGATAACATCGTTCCCCATCTTCACAAGAAACCTCAAAACCTGGCTCTTCGACAGACCCCCCCTTGATGGACTGGAGCCTGCTAACCCCCCATCCCCCACCCCAGCGCCTTGAGACCCTTATGGGTGAGTAGTCGCGCTTAACAAACGCCTGATTGATTGATTGATTACATTTGAAGAAAAAAAAGTTGCTTTATTAAAAAGCAAACTCAGACATTGGGGTCTTCTGTCCACAGCAGCCCACCATCCCTGTGTTATTGCCCATTTCCAATGGGTCGCAAATTCCAACTTGCCTCATGAATATTTATGAGGAAGGTCCCTTGCAACCCATTTGGGAATCACTAATGTGTCTGAGACAAATTAGTACATCTCTTTTTGAAAGTCTAATTGTGAGTTGCCCAAAATCACTATTAGAGGCTCACAAAATGAAATGTTCGTACATCTGACCCCCAGTCAATGAACTCCTCAATGTAGTGAAATTGTTTTCGTCACAAAAAAGGGAGGAGGTCCAAATGAGAATCAAAGCGTGTGAATAGATAATGGGAAAATTAAGCCTGCATCGCAAACCGGGTGCAAACTCCACTGCGGTCCACCAGCCGCATCAGCACCCAACCGGAGCTTTTGATCATATGAGTTTCCCTGGATGGAACAAATGGGTGTAAAGATACACTTGAATAGAAGCCTGGTCAGATAGACCGCATTCTAAATCTACATGCAGCGCCGAACAGACATTTATGGATACAATCGTGAGCAAACTGTGCTTGGACCATTAAATAGTACAATATGAAATTTGGGGCCTCGAAGCCCTCCTTGTAAAAAGGCTTTTGTAATTTAGCCCATCCAATCCTCGGTTGCTTGCCAGCTCATGCTAAAGTAGTCACAAGAGAACGTAATTGGGAAAAGAAGGTTTTGTGAAGAGGGATAGGGATATTTTGGAATAAGTACAGTAGCTTAGGCAGCATAACCATTTTCATTAAGGCAATCCTGCCGGCAATCAGTAGGAGCAGCTTAACCCACCACTGTATCGAGTCAGTAATCCAGGAGATACACATGCCATAGTTCGCCCTGATAATGTTATCTATTTCTCTGTGGTACATGACACCAAGATAGCGAATTAGTTCTGTCGTCCAGCATAAGGGGAAGTCAAGCTCTGGTCTAGTTCTGGCATCTGTGAGAGTGACTAATAGGGATTTGTTCCAATAAGTTTGATGGCCAGACTACCGCCCATAAGCAATTATGTCCCAGATGATGGGATGCGAGTTGTCAGGAAGATTATTAATAAAGAGAAGAATATCAACCGCGTACATAGACACCAGGACATTCCGTCTACCAAATCTAATGCCCACAAAACACCATTCAATAGAGTTGGATGCTTTATCAGTATCTAAGAAAGCGTCAACTACCTCAAGTCGGGAGTACAATTGGTGTTTGATAGTTAAACGAGTGCGTAGATTGTCACCCTGTGAAGTGGCGATGGATAAACCCTGATTGGTCAGAGCGGACCAGAGCAAATATCAGTGGCAAAAGCCTATTGGCAAGCAGTTTAGTAAGGATTTTGCTGTCCAAGTTAATGAGGGACACGGGTTGGTAAGAGCCATATTGATTAGTGGGGTTGCCTGGTTTTAGAAGCACAATTATAATTGCTTCTGCCATAGAGCAAGGGAGGGGAGCCATCAGGAAAGATTTCTCATACACAGAGAGAAGAATCTGGGCCAACTCCTCAGCATACGTTTTATAAAACTTAGCCAGGAGACCATCACTCCCAGGAGCATTCCTATTCTTTAAGTTTGCAATAACCCCCTTAATTTCTTCTGCCTTAATTGGTTGACAAAGCCCTCCCTCTGATCAGCAGAAAGGCATGCAATGGGGGAAGCATCCAGAAACCCATGGATAGCAGATCTGCAGCATGGGGACTGTATAATTGTGTATGGCAAGCAGTAAAACCTTCTAGGAGAGCTCTCAAGCCATGAAGCAGCCACTCATCCTCCTCCAAGATTTCGGTAACGTGATTTGCCGCCCAGTTAGGTCGAATCATTGATGCAATGGTGTGCCCAGAATGATCCCCCTCCCCATAACAGCGGGCCGCCTGATATTTGCCACAAAAACAAATCTCCCTGTCAGCATTTGCCTTGTACTCCTTGATTTTAAGTTGCAGAGATTCTAAGACCTGTATGCCCCCATCTCGATCAAATGCCTCTTCAATGCCTTAATAGCATGTTCTAGTTGCCGTGGCTCATCTTGAAGGGATTTAAGGATCCCACAGCTCTTACTGATACATTCCCCCATCTTGCCACCTTACAGGCCTCCCAGAGGGTTGAAGCTGAGCCCACAAAGCCCTCATTGTCACTGAAGTAATTCCTAGTAGCCTGCTGCATTCCCTTCCTAAACGCAGTGCCCAGTAAACTCTCAGAGCGGAGACACCAGAGTCTAGTGGGTGACCTCTCTACCAGAAGCTCCAGATCCAGAAGAACTAGGGAGTGATCTGATAATGTTCGGGGCATGTGAGTGCAAGTACTCGTCCACCCGAGTATGTCTTTAGTACCAAACCATGAATCTAGTCTAGAGGAGGAGCTATGCATGGATTAATGGAATGTGTAGTTACAGGACTGAAGGTGCAAGGCCTTCCAAACATTCACCAGGTCATTAGACTGGAGCAAGTAAGCCAGGACACCATTCACCTTATTACCGGAGCAAGTGGAACCACTAGTGTAATCCAGTGATGTATCTGAGACTGCATTATGGTCTCCCCCTCCCAAAGCACAGCCTGCACATGAAGAGAATGATGAAAAGATGATTCATGTGAAGAACTCAGAACAATCTATGTTAGAGGCATATGAGTTCACCAAAGTAACATACACAGACCCAAACACGCCGTGTACTAATAAGTAATGCTTCTCCGGGTCAGAAAATGCGTGCATATGGTAAAATTTCTGTGAAATGGGATGCCCACCCCTCGCAAATTCATTATTAAGAGGCAAAGTATCCATGATCACACCGGGCCTTAGCCAGAGGTGGAGTCGAACCAGGGTCCAAATGTGCTTCTTCATGTCATCCATATGGCGGATGAGGGAGTAAAGTTTCGCATCAATAGTGGAGAGGCCAGCTTTCATCACCGGCAAAAGGCCAGCGACTTTGGTTAAGGTACAAGCGCCAATTGCCGCCACCCCCTCTCCACAAGGGTCCCTTGCAGCATCTACAGCCTGTTTATGGCCCTTGCGGGACTCAAAGGTGAGCTGTGATTGTTTAGCCAGCTTGCCCATGCCGTAGAAGAGGCAAGGGATAGCTAGTACAGTAGCAAAACAGAGTGAGGCCCTACTAGACAGGGCAGTAACAGGTAAAAGTAGGTGCCAAGTGAGGAACAGCTATCTCCTCACCATAGTGCGGAGTTACAGTCAGCCTTCTAGAAGTCCGATAGGCGGCAGTCCAATCACCAGGCCAGCAAGGGAGGGGGCCGTTTAACACAGGGGTCCCAAAATCAAGAAGCAAGTGCAGTACTTTAGTGTCCCATTGGTTTTAGCCCCAGCAGGGAATGGGCAGCGAGAACTCCAGGAGTACGGTATAAGGCCCTTACAATGACTCTACAGGTCCGACAGAGCGCCGGAGGCCAGAGCACCGCACCTACACTCCCCTCCATAGCTCAGAAGCAGGCACCAAATGATGACCAGCTAGCCACGAAATCAATCAGGCCACTATCTACTTATCAATCCAGCAGTTAGCCTCTGGTCCCAGGGGACCCAGAGCAAAGGAGCAGGCGAATCACTTGGGGGTCATGTGAATTCGTACCCCAGCAGGGAATGTGCCAGGAGAATTCCAGAAGTACTGCCAAGTCCTTAATAGTTGCCTCACAGGCCCACACAGTTAGCGGGAAGGCAAAGCGCCACACAAACACTCACCACCGCACACTCCAGGAGGCTGCAGCCAGGCAGGGAGACCCGCTGCGGTGAGATTGGTGAAGAGATACTGAAGAGTAGACCGGACCCCGGGCCAAACGTAGCCAGCAGACAGCAGATGATGCAGGGTGCCTGGGCGCCCCCTCATCTCCGCAGGTCACTCATCCTGCAGGCAGTCTCTGCCAGCTGAGACAGGTGGCCGCGCTGTCATGGCTGCTGCCGCCGAGGGCGAGAAAGCTGCACCATTGACATGCTCACTCCAGCTCACAGAGACCGCACAGCTTCAGGGGGCACAAGCAGAGAAGTAGCTGCTACCCTGCGTCAGGACTGCATATCTAGTCAGTTATGGTGGCAGCAGCGTAGAAATGAGGATATTTCTGAAGGATTAGTGCTCTGGCCCCTAGAGCCGATTCACAGAGACGTCATCTTCATCGCAGGCTCTCTAGCGCCCCCTCAAGAGTGGCGTATTCTTCAGGTACTTATTCTACTGTTCTCATTTCACTACTTTTTCCAACATGCTCTATCCCTGGTATCCCTATCAAAATATCCCAGTTTATAGACCATGTTGGTTTTACTCTTCCAAAAGTCCATTCTTCTGTTTGTAATGTTCTTCGCACAGAGCTATATCTTAATATAGGTAATTGTGATTTGCTTCTATTCTTCTCGGGAACCCGCTGGCACACTGGGCTACTACAGTTTCATATCTAGAGTCTATAGGTGCTCAATTTCCTTTCTCATCCATTTTTCACAATTTCAACAGTAATAGATCACTTTGGGGACCCCTCAGATCAGGTGCACGAACCACAGCTTTCTATTCATCATCCGGTGAGAATTCTGGATCTTAGTCTACAAACACATGTATGTATTTCGACTTGTGAAGCTGCAGCGTGACCAGAATCTATCACAACCTGAGACCTCAGCATAACCTGAGCAGTGCTCTTCATCCAGGCAATGAGGTCTTACCTCATGTTCAAAGCTTGATTTATTCATGGCCGCACTAATCCAAACTAGATCAGCCCAACCGGAGCTGCACTTAGTACCCAACAGAACAGTTGTGAGAGATCTAGCACTTCTAGCAGCTGTCCACGACAGCTGGAGCCACCGCATCATCAATCACATGACCACAAGGAAGCCAAGAGGAACTGCAGACTCATTCTCAGCCCAGGAGGGGGAGAGCAGACAAGAAGGGAAAGAGCGGAGTCACCACCGAGAGCATCAACCAGTCACAGATAGAGATTCATTGGGTGAGAAACAGTGAACTGAAAAGAATTACTGTATGCAATAACAAGGGTACTGGTGTAATATATGCCTGAGTCTAATCACACCAGATACTGTCCCAGGAAGTAAACCGTCTGCACCATAAAAGGGGGATGGTGGAAGTGGGGTCAATAGTGGGAAGAGTCACAGGCATACTTAAATGTCAGAACACTAAATTGCATTCTGTACATTGTCAAATGTTTAGTATTTAGTTCTAGTGCACATTTAAGTACTTTTCTTCTCAAAAGTGAAGCACTAGATTACATGATCATTTATTATCTGAATGTGGGTTTGTTGAGTGCTGAATTTGAGCACCCCCACACTATCTTCCTATATGTATGCATATGGTAGTCCTATATTGCAAAGGCAACAGAGCACTGTAAAGGGTCAATGGCAAGCATAAATCAACGAGTGATAGGAGAGGTAGCACCATGTGGACGGTTACTGCATTGTGATGTGTGAGGTGTGAAGAAGTAAGTCTTTGACTCTTTCCTAAATTGGAGTAGTGTTGGCGCAGTCCTGATGGACATGGGTATGGTTTCCAGATCCTAGGTGCAGGGATGGAAAAGGCCTGTTACCTTGTTTTTTCTTTTTTATTCTCTTAGTCTGCAGTCTGATAGTGCCCTGGATGAAGGCATGCATCAGAGACAGTGAGCTTGTCTGCAAGATAAGGACAGATGTTGGTCTTAATGGCTTTGTAAATGATGCTGCTGGTTTTGAAGATGGCGTGGACCGGCAAGGTGGCCCATGTAGTTCCATCAGGGTGGGGGTGATGTGATCATACTTTCTTCAGGGTCTGGATTAGAAAAGCTGCCCTTAAAGGGTGGCAGTGTGGCGTCTGGGAATCTATGGAGCAGGGCATTACTTCCATCCAGCTGCGAGAGAACAAGAACTTGAAGTTCTGAAGTCACTTTTTGAAGGAAATAGTTTAACTGCCTACAGCAGAGAGAGCTAGTACTGTACCAGGTCTTCTTTCTATTTTTTGCACGTGTTCCTTGATGTTGAGGTTGGTTCCAGAATGAATCAAAGTGACTTGCTATTCATTAAAAGTTGGTGTTCAAACCTGTCAAGGTTCATGTCATTGAGCCAGGTTTGTACTGTTTCTTGTTTGCTGTTTCTAGCAAATAACATAACTTCTGTCATAGTTAGGCTGAGCTTCAAGTAGACGTTTGAAATCCAGATCTAGATGACGTGTGGGTAGTGTTGGAGGCAGTGGAGGTCTGAAGTAGATGAGACTTTGAAATAAAGCTGTGTTTCATCTGCATATTTGTGACTTTTAATGCTGCTAAAAGCGAGTAGAGCACCATTCTGCTCCATCCTTTCATAAAATGGTTTTCTCTCTGCATTGTCCCTCCTCCTAATTGTGCTTTTTTCATTGTGACCCACGGGGCCCTGCCCTCCTGGGGTCCTCAGTTGTGTTTGTGGTTTGCTGTTGTGTCTGTCCTGCTTCGTTTGCAGGTTTGAATGCCCTAAACTAGTGATTTGTCCCATGCAAGCTTGGCATGTCTCACTGAATTGACCCGATGGCTTCCTGGCCCCATGTAGGCCTCATACTCCCCAAGATCCTATGGGCATCATGAAAGATACAGCAAATGATGGCCGAATCCTGTGAATTACAAAATGCTGTTCTGGATTATTCAAAATCTATTGGCATCTCAAATAGTAGTGTAATATATAATATCCCAATGATATTCCTAATTATTATACATTCACTGGTACTTTATTAATATTATGCTTCGTTTATTTACATAGTTCACACAATGCCTTTGAGTTGGTTCAGAGTACTAACAAAGGCAAGGAGATATGACAAGCAGGATCGTGAAAACAATTACGACTAGTCTATGTTCTTGATGGAAGGGTTGAGTTTCAGCCCTTTAAGGTACCTTCCAAATTTCCCCTTAAAATTGGTAATCAGTGGAAGTGAGGATTGGGCCTTAAATTTGGAATGTTATGTTATATGTATTTGTAAAACACGCTTTCACCAGCGAGGGTATACCAGTGCTGGGATGATTTCCTGAAACAGTATTGGGAGCAATATTTTCACTAGATATTCATCTCAGAACATTTGGAGGGATTCAAATCAACTTTCTACTTAACAGGTAACCAGAGGAGTGTAGAAGATATGGACTGAGATTGTTTGAAATCCAAGGGCAAGAGGTCTGCATTGACCTTAACACTTTTGATCTTACTGAAAGTTTTATCTGGAAGCACCCCTCAATCATGTTGCAGAAGTCACTGCAGGAAATCAGTAAAGCAAAATTAAAAGCGTCAGAGTGATTGAGGCAGCAGTATTGTAGACAAGGACTTATGTACCATGCAGAGGAGGAAAAATGCCTTTTTCACCAACTTCACAAATGACAATTCTTTACAACGTGTAACCCCCTGGCTGTGTTCCAGACTCGCGCACTCACCATGCACTGCTAATTACCCCACATATTACATCACTTATGGCATCATTGATAATATCACTGGAAGATCTGCAGTTAAATTATTACTGAGAAAATGGTGCATAGTGGGGGGCGAGATATAGTTACTTTAGAGTACGAGTTCTAGTTTTCGTGATATAACTATAATTGTTGATTCTCTGTGGCTTTTAGAGTTTAAAACATTACGTTGTTACTGAACATTTCACCTACCTATAATGCTACTTTAACCTTTGCTTTTTTAAGTATATATATATATATATCTATATATATATATATATATATATATGGATGGTCTACCATGGAAGCAGTGAACAAAGGGACTGACAACAATTATTTTTTTGTGAGTTTGGGGGCCATATTTGACTTTAAAACTGCCAATCGGAGTACTCACCATCCAACTGTAAGCAAGCACAGGGGACCTTGGAGGAGGCCGCATGGAGCGCAAGTGATCGAACGGAATGTGCTGACTTGGGTGGTACCTGGAGCAGGAGTGCTGCCGGGATATGGCTCCTCGCTCAAGGGGAACTCTTCGTAGTGGGGCTGTCCTACAGAGTTCTCTGCGTAGGGGGCAGAGGACCACACAGTCATCGGCATGGCATGAAATAGGGTTGTTGCACATCCTCAAGGGAATTCAGATGCAAATAGCAAACATTTCAGAAAGAATGACGACTGATGGTGGGCAGATGAAAAGAGAAATCCTGCTCCCAAGGATTTATGGAGCATTGGTTCTAAGGTCACTTGCCTGGTAACTAACTGGGAGGCAGTGTGATACTCAGTAGAGAGCAGTCGAATGAAGGGCTTCTGTGCACTATGGACACATGATCAAGGTGAAGGATCCCCCATCTGAGCTACAAATAGAGGAATGGCTGTGTAGCTTGCCTGGACACAGTGGAGTTTGCAAAAAACGTGCTATGCCTTTTAGCAGTAAAGTAGAATAAAGTCTGTACTCTTGAAAAAGTGAAATTGTAAAAAACACAACAATCTTAGCCAGTGATCTATTTTATATCGTTTGATAACCTTGCCATTTTGTCAACTATTGTCACTGGCAAAAACATTAAAATTAAGTAACACAATGAGAAATAAATCACATACAATTTTTATAGAAACCCTTATTGCAACAGAAGGTAGTTGTTTGCTTATCCAAAGTCCCCAAAATCAAAACTGGAATGACTGTCCTTCAGGCGGGCATGAAGAAGAAATGTAGGATGTAAAAGCAATTGAAGAAAAAGAAAATTTTGAGACAATAAGGGGACAATGGAATTAGGATGTACTAAAGAAAAATTGCTGATCGGTTCAATCTATTTATGGCAGATCTCAATTCACATCCTCCACGCCTGGCTACACTGCCCATAACGCATCTTTCGTATGCTGACGACAAAGTCCTGCTTAGTTTAACCAGAATTGGCCTACAAAGAGCACTTAATGAGCTACCAATGTTTGCTAAGACTAACGCCCTGGAAATTAACATTACAAAAACTATGTCAATTACGAATTGCCCGCGACATCAATATCAATTCAAGCTGGGAGAAACGAGCCTTGGAATAGTTAGTACATATAAATACCTATAATAATAATAACTGACTAAATTTCCAATTTCAGAAACAATATCTGCAAAAAAGTAAAATGGCCTTATTTATGCATTCTGTGCCCTTGCAAAAAAATTACAGAGTCCATCCTATAGCCACTAATAGCAGTGGCCGCAAAACTATTACCGACAGTAACTTATGCGAGCATAGGGTTAAATGGCAAGGATGCAAAACTCCTAGACTCGCTGCAAATGAAGACGTACAGAAAAGTCTTTAGTCTACCTCAGAATGCATCCCCCGCTCAGGTCCGATTGAAATTCGGCCTTATCGAACAGGAGATAGGGTGAAAATATGCCGCAATCAAAACCTGATACAAACTTTGACAGAACCGATCCAATATTTTACATGATGCCTTGTGGCGAGCCCAGGAAGATGATCCAAGTTCAAGTTACGGCAAGTTCCTGAAAACTGCACTGAAGGAAACCAACACAACTGAACTCTGGGCTCAGAACCCCTCCTTCTAAGTCTTCCGCAGAATGACAAACAAAGCGGCAAAGCTTCAATCATTATTAGAAGACAAATGCACTTTAGCCAAAAGGTCCCATGCTTGGATGGTTCTTCAATCTTATACATCATTACGACCGGCGGAATACCTCAGTACAACATATTCGCCTCATTTGAAACCAAAGCTAATGACCATTAGATTTGGGGTATTACCAAATTTGGGCGATCAACCTGCATGGAAGTATAAAGGCGTCAAAACATGTAGCTTATGTGGTGCAGCATGGCAAGATTTAATTCACCGGTTGTATGTTGGAACAACGAGTTCCCCAACCACGACTTTCCTAACAACGAGGTCGCAACCACGACCTCGTCTGAACCACGATTTATTTACCACGCATTCCTTTACCACGATTTTTCGTGTTAAAGGAATGTGTGTTAAAAAAATGCTTTTCTTCTATTACTCCGATCCTCCCAAACCTGCCTGCCCCTTAAAAATGTATTCGCCCCACACCCTATTATCAGTCACACGGCATTGATGTTTAGTGCGTTCCTTAGTGCTACAACTTTCCCCAACTAAGGAAATTGATGTACTGGTCGTCACCACTTATAACTCCATGAAAACTGGCCCTGCCAAAAAGATTGATAGTCATTTTCTCTAAATGTCTCAAACAAAAAATCATCAAAAATTACTATGGTTCCTATCAATGTGCCAGGGACCTGTCTGCCCTCAGTGTGCATGACTGGTAGAACACAGTGAAGCACAGTTGGAACTACATGTAAAGTGATACCGATGTGCGCACACCATATAAACATACAGAGCCTCATAAAAACAATTTCCAAACCCCCACCCCCTAAAAACGAACGCTACCCACATAAAACTAATTTTCCCCTCCCTAAAAATAATCAAGATCACCCCCACCTCCTAAAATCGAACTTGACACCCTTGATACTAATCCCTCCCACACCTTCTAATCAAACACGATCACCCATACCCCAAAAAAACTAACCCAACCCCCTAAAAACTAACCCCAAACCCCCACCCCATAAAAATGAACCCCTCTTACCTGTTCCTCTGCGACTGCGATGCTCCTTTGAACTCTGCCCTGCCCGAACCCTAGAGGCTGAGTCGTCGTTCGGGCAAGTCGTTGTTCCGCTTTCGTGACTCTGGAACTCGTTGTTCCGGAGTCGTTGTTCAGGATGTTTCCCAATTCACCTCATCTGTGTCTGCCCCTTCTTAAAATTGAACTGAGTGTTGCTTCTAAAACAAGCTTTTAATGATAGGGGCATTCGAACTTGCAGATCGCCCATCATTAAAGGACTTGGTACAACAGACCCTCAATTAACTTGTAAGCTGATGAAATTTTTCTTACTTTATGAAAAAATCTAATGGCTGAAGGAATTAGACACTGCCAGTCCAGTAATGTCCAGCAGCCCAATTGAAATTCTAAATGCTAAATGTGTTTAAAGCTAATATCTGATGAAATACCAATTCCTTCAACATTTTTATGATACAGAATCATGCTTTGTTTTCAATTGTTAACATGATAACGATTCTGCGTTTTGCTTTTAGGATAAAATAGTAACATTTTTTTTGTTTATTTTATTTTTTTTAAATGTTATGTTTGTAAATTGTTGAATCTCTTTTTCTATCATGATATTGTTATGTTTTTTATTAACTTAAACAATTAAAGTATTGAAATTGTAAATTGAAATTGCTGCTCAGTTTGACAGCTGGTGGCTCTGCACTGCTTCCAACTTCGGATTTAGGAGTAGGACCTCAATTTCAGAAACTTTTACTCAAAGGGAATTACAATAATAAGAAAGTGTGTACAACACATATGCATGAAATGAAAAGGGGTACGGGAAGTGATTGTAGGTATCTATTAGATCATCCCCAGAGCTAATAATGAATGGTGAGGTTCACCTTGTACTTGTGGTATTTAGGTCTTGCCTAGGCAGTGCGCATTCGCTGCACTAGGAGATGACCTTTTGGAATTGATCTGCCCTTTTCAAGCACTCATGCTTGTGCTGGCATCCACCTTGCGGGAGCGAGCAGTGGCGCGCAAGGGCCATCTGTTTGCAATTAGCGTGGCTGCGCGCGCTTGTCTTTTCTTTTTAAGTAAACGGCATTGAAGCATTCTTTTTCCCATAGCCATCACTTGGTCAAAGTGCACCCGGATCACTATTTATTTTGTTTCCTCTACGCTCCACCCCTCTGCACCTTAATGTGTTCTGTCAAGCAGTAAATGTGAAGCTTAAAGTTTGGACTGTAACATCTCAGATCAGCATTTCCATTCGAGATACAAATACATTAAAAAAAGCACACGGACGCCCCTTCGCTCTTTAACTCAAACACAATATTTTTTAAAACAACTTAAAACTGGAGCATTCCCATGGATGGGACACCTTCTGTGCCAGTGGTATAATTAGGCATTTCTAAGGATTCTGCTTAATTGACAGTCTGACAAGTTAGAGGCAAGAAAAACAACCCCTCCCCAACCAAAGGACCAAATCCGTTTTGTTCTCAGTTGGGAGAAAACTCGCTATGTCGGAAGAGGCAAGCATGGCAAAGAACCATGCAAGGCGCTCAGGAGACTGCCCGAGCTGCGTACCCAGGTGTCAAATTATGTTATTTACGCGTATTGCGTTTGTTATGTACTTTTTTCAACAATATTTTGCCAATTATTACAATAAAGAAGTTTTTGAGAAAACTGAACACATTTCCACTTTTCACTCACTGTGCTACTTTCCACATTATGAATGCAATGGACTTGAAAATGGTTTGCAACAAGAAACCACCGTCAATTTTAGCATATACATTAACTTTGTTCGATGATCTTGGACAATTCTTGTCACATCAAATGCGCTGGTATGTGTTCGTGCCTGCATAAGCACCATTTGAAAGCGTGCTTCTTTACAGAAGAGTCCACTTCAAAGAACGAACCTTCCTGAACCCGACCAAATGTTTACCATGTATTAGTAATTTTTGTATAGCGCAGGTAGGTGAAGACGAAACATAAGCTTGTGCACATCAAGTGGGGGCTACACAAATATATGTCTCATTGTTAGGCACAAGGAGATTCAGTTGTTCAGAATCACACCGAGTTGCTCCAAGAGTGCAGCTAGGATCTGAGCCTAGGCCACGAAGTTTCAAGTTCTGCAGCTCTAGCCTCTAGGCCACACCTCCTCCCATTTGCAACATTGGCAGTTACACTTAGGGGGCCAGTTGAATTAGTTCAAGCACTTCATTCATTCACTCACTCCGTGGAATAGGGTGATTAGCAGACAGTCTGGAGACTCCTACAGGTCCAGAGAGACTGGTGCTGCTAGTGTGACTGGTTCCTTGCAGTGAGACATGGCTGCAGCCCGGGCTGGGAGAGTTCCCTTCCAGAGAGACTTGTCCCTGTGCAGAGAGACCTGTACAGCAGTGAATCACGAGTGTACAAACTTCCTTGGAACAGATAGCTATCTGATATGGATAGAACTTGGCTCGCAGGGGGGAGGATGCCGAACCTAACGTGGGAAAAGCGCGGGGTATTTTAAGAACATTGTTTTTGGATGACTACATAACACTTAAGTGAAGCAGCACATCGGAATAATTTGAGTTTTACTGGCGCGCCATCCCCATCCCCCCAAACAAGGTGTGCTATATCCACTCCCTCCACTGTGGCTTTAGCCCCCATCCCACTCACTGCTGCGGCTAAAACCCTCCATCCCACCCACTGCTGTGGCTAAAACCCTCCATCCCACTGTCTGTTTTAGGTACATCCCTCCCCCATCCTGCCTATTTTGGATATATCCTCCCCCATTCCACCAATTCCATGTGAGGGCTTTCTGCTTGTATGCCACTCGTTACTTCTGTGCTAGTCTCTGGCAAAACACTTATAAGGTCCCAAAGGGGAGACCTATTGGCTATGCCAATGCTTGTTAATGTTATTGCCCACTCAGATCAATTGCATTAAACTAAAACACTAAATATTGATGATTGTAATGGAGTGGAGAGGATGGCTCCCAAACACATGATAAATTCAGTGCTGCACCTCTTGGACCTAATGATGCTACTGCATGCATTGCAAATACAAATGGAATCAGAATCAAACAATGATTTCGTGGTATTTGATTAGGAGCAGAATAATAAAAATACACTATGGAAAATGTTGAACAGAAATGGATAAATGGAACACACAAAGTGATAGATCGTGCAATAGGTGTTGTGAATAGTAGGGTTGTGCCAATGCTAAGGTTGTCTCTTTGGTGGCCATATGCAAAGCATTGACATAGGCTCCCCCGCACTTTTGTTAGTCATTATAGATTGTGGGTTCAGAAATCAGCATCAAGCATGTTAGGGGCACAAGTGCTTCCTGCTCTGTCAAAGTGAATATTACTTTATCTGCAATAAATTCATGGATATTGTGGCAAATTGTGTCGTTTATGCCACGGTCTGTCAAGTTAAAAAATTTCTACATCTGCTTTCCTCGTATCTAGGACATTTGATGACGAAGATGGACTGTAGAACCTTCTCTTAAATCAACAGCTACTAGTTTCTGCCCTGGAAGTGTGCTGCCTCTTCCATCTGGGGGTGACTCGCGGTTAGCGCTCTAGTTGCCAGAGGATTGGACGCTATTTATGGAGGCACTGACGTGACAGCAAAGCGGATGCGCGCAGCGGGCGTGCCGGCAGCGTGCCAAAGGCAAGCCCGTCTGCGCCCATCCGCGCCTGGTCGTCACCAGTCGCCAGACCCCCTGCCCATCCCTCAATTATATCTTGGAGTTATTTGCGTTCTGAGCTAGTGGGGCTGCAGTCTAAATGCCCCTCCTTACCATGGCATTCGCTGGACGGCCCTGTTAAATGTAAGTTTTGCTCGTTCCAACTCCCAGGGGAAGAGTTGGAACTATGCCCTTCTGACCATACGGATTTCAGGTTCCTGAGCTTGAACTGCCGGTCTCTGGTTAAACATCATGCAGAGGTTTTCGACCTTTTGGAGGATGAATCCCCTGATGTTCTCTTTTTAACAGAGACATGGCTTACACAAGACTCCATAGCAGAACCTTGGTTGGCTCTTCCTCCTGGCTTTGTTATGAAGAGTCTAAATAGAGTGGGGCAACGGGGGGGCGGGATTGCAATCATTATGCAAGATATTTACTCCTGTAGTTTTACTAGGGAAAACGTATTGGATTGTGAGAGTGCCCTATTTAAAATCATGCTGAATCGCAACCTTACCATCTCTGGCTTTCTTAGTTATCGCCCTCCTCGGCCATCAGGAGCATTTAGGGAAGACCTAGTGAATAAAGCCATGTTTTACGCTAGTCAAGCGGCGAATTTCAGCATTTTAGGGGACTTAAACCTTCATTGTGAAAACGCTGGGAAGGCGGAGATTGCCAGCTTTCTGGCTGATCTAGAGGCTTTCCAACTGACTCAGTGGGTGCGTGAGTGCACGCATGCCGCCGGTCATTTATTAGATCCCTTATTTTCTAATCTTGCCATGTTGAAGGTTCAACCTCCTGCTCCACAGTGTTGGACTGACCATTTTTTGGTCGCTTTCTCACTGCGGTGGCGGGGCAAGCCGGGTGGTTTCTGCTGTGCCTCTGTTTTGAAACGACTTTGGCATAAGCTAGATAGTAGTCGTCTGTCTGCTTATTGGTCTAGCCACAGGCCGCAATTGCCACAGGTCATGGAGGTTGCTGATATGCTTGTCCATGACTGGGTGACACTAGGCCGAGACAGCTGCATCCCGGCTAAGTTGGGTGGGAGAAATCGTGGGCAGTCCTTAACGAATCTTTGTCCAAAGCCAAAAAACATTGTAAACAGCTTGAGCAAGTGTGGAGGCGCTCGTATGATGTAGTAGGAAAAACCAACTATCGTGCTGCTATCAAACATTATTATAAATTAACTCGGAGAGCGAGGGCTGAGTATGTTGTTAACAAAATCTTAGACAGTCCTAACCCCTCCAAGACAGTTTTCTCCTTGCTTAAGAATATGAAGAATGGAGGTGTGTCTGGGAACTCCCCCATTTCATCGAATAACCAGTGCAATGACCTGGCCAGGTATTTTGTGAATGAGGTTGAGAAGATATATCAAAGTCTCCCCCCCGTGGTCAGGTCAGGCAGCAAGGGCGGGCTTGGTGTTCCTGGTCCCCAAGGGGCCAATAGTTTGTTATCTTTTCCTCTGCTATCCCTTGCAGATTTTGAGATCCTCTGTAAGAAAATTAAATCAGGTTCGCCAATTGACCCACTGACACCTAATCATTTTCGTCAGTTTTTCTCCATGATCGCGCCAGTAAGCTTGGATTTGGTTAATCTTTCCTTGTCCTCAGCTGCGTTACCGGCAGCATGAAAACATGCGAAAGTCACTCCTCTATCAAAGAAACCATTAATGGATCCTGGTGAGCCAGGCAACTATCGCCCTATCTCCCAACTTCCTTTTCTGGCAAAGCTGGTGGAATTGCATGTGAATACTATACTCACTGAGTTCACCGAACATAATGCAATTCTTGACCCTTCAAAGAATGGTTTTAGAGCACGTCACGGCACAGAGTCTGCTCTGTTGGCTGTGACGGAGGAAATCCGAGGGATTTTGGATGTGGGTGATTCTGCGGCCTTAATTCTTTTGGACCTAAGTGCCGCTTTTGACACTGTTTCTCACGAGATTTTGCTGAGGCGTTTGCAGGACATCCGAGTGAGGGATTTGGCCCTGGATTGGTGTCGGTCTTTCTTGACGGGAAGATCTTTCCAGGTCTGGGTGCCACCATTTCAATCGCAGGAGTTCGCTTTGAAACAGGGGGTGCCTCAGGGCTCTATTTTGAGCCCCCTTCTGTTCAATATTTACATGCAACCTCTTGCACTGGTGACTAAGGGTAGAGGGTTGTTGTTGGTGTCGTACGCTGACGACACCCAATTGGTGATCGCTTTCTCCAAGAGAAACAGTGTGAGTTTGGGAAAGTTCAAGGACGACCTGGTAGAGGTGGCGGGCTGCATGTCAACCAACTGCTTATGGTCCGAGCAGTGTTGGCCAGATAGCCTCAAACCGGCCCCTATGCCTAAAGAGGCAGTTAAGAACTTGGGGGTGTGGATAGACAGTGGGCTCACCTTCGATACACAATCAAAAGCCGTGGCAGGGACATGTTTTGGGCTGCTGCGTGGCTTGAAGCCTCTGCTCGGTTTTTTCCCCCCAGGGTACGTCAGACCATTATCCAAGCAACAATTTTGTCTAGGCTGGATTATGGTAATTCTCTGTATCTTGGGGCCTACAAGACTTGTATTAGGTGCTTGCAGAGAATCCAGAACGCGGCTGCACGTATTCTGGTGGCACTGCCGAGATCTTGTTCAGTTTCCCATGTCTTGCCCAAGCTACACTGGTTGCCTGTTGAAAAGCGAATCCAGTTTAAGACTCTTTGCAAGTTGGACAGGATTCTTGGGCCTGTCCAACTTGCTACAGTTTTTTGTGCCGCGGCGTTCCCTTAGATCGGCTGACCAAGCGTTAGTGAGTGTCCCTCATGTTCTGAGAGCGAGAGCCGGAGGCCGCTCTTTCCGCAGTCTTGCGGTGCATCTCTGGAATCAGCTTCCGGTTCCGATCAGAGAGATTCAGAGTCATCTTACTTTTCTTACTTTTCGAAAAGCCATTAAGACCTGGCTCTCCCCGGTTTACGTCTAAACTGCTCTCCTTCCGGCTACTCTCACTGTCTTTGGTCGCGCTGGGATTCCCCGTTGCTGGGGCAGCTATGCGCCATATAAATCCGTCAAATAAATAAATAAATCTGAGCTATGGCAAGAAAGTGTTGGACTAGTAGTAATGAATTTTACCAGCAAGTAATCTTTGGCAGCCCAGTCACATCCCTATTTTCAAACGAAACCTTTTCAATCCTAAAATGAACCTGATCCATGCAATTTACTGCTCCTTTGCATCCAATGGAGAGTTGAAGAAAGGTTGAGAGACAGTGAAACTCCACGCTCTGTGATATTTCATGCAGCCTCATGCCATCAAACTCGCAAACAGGTAGACTTGCAGCAGGAAGGCAGAAGACACTTCTGAAACAAGCTGCATGTCTTTCAAACCTTGCAGTCGAGATTAGCAAGAGCCTGCAGGCAGTCTGCTGGGGGATGGTGCCTTACCTAAGGATGGTGACCTTTGAATAATGAAGGAGGGAGAGTAATTAAGCTGAGCAATTGACCCATAATCGATAGTGATTTTCTGTATCCAGAGGGCATGGGTGCTTTTTGGGTGCAGATCTTTCTGCATCATCTCTCCAGTGCATAAATTGTCACTTCCCAGTGAGTGCGTGGTCACTGCTCATTCAGCAGCTCTGAATTCCAACATGTTGGTGTGCCTTGGCAAACTGAAAATGAAAAAAAGAAACCAACCATCTGCTCCGAAAAAACAGTGTGCGAGGATAACATAAAACTAACGTCGTATTCTCTACTAAATAATGAGAGGTCCTGCTTTGATGGTACTTACGTTTTTTACATTTCAATCTATTTTTATCCATATTTAGCTTTTGCTAATAGATTTGTGTTCATCCAACTTTACTTTAGGTTTTGTTAAGAAATTAAGCTGAAACTAGAGTAGTCCCACATTTATGAAACTGATAAATGTACACTCCTACTTAAATGCCTGACAAGTTTCAATGTTATGAATGCTCATAAATGATAAATCAATAGACTCATATAAACGCACATTTTAGTATAAACGTTGTGCACATTTACACCTTTTAACCACACAAGAATAGTTCTCTCTTCTTTTACACCCCTTTCCTAAATATATGCCATTCATATCTGACAGCATTTAGAATCACTCAAAATACAACCTAAATTTCCGTTTGTAAACATATATACAGATAGGAAGTACATGGTTTCTGTCTGTCTTTATCTGTACAAATCAGTAAAACATAGAAAACTGATATGCTTGTAAATAATATTTCACAGCATGAAGGCGCGTTTTAGAAACAATATTCAAGACACATGATCACGTAATTCTTGAAGTGCCAAGTATAAGATGCCAAAACTAAAATGCTTGAGCAAGTTGTTGTAATCAATTCTGAGGATCGCTTTTGGTCGGCCACTAAACATTCCCGTGGCAATGCCAATGCTGTTGATGTAAACATATCTAAAAGATGTTAAGAATCTTGAGTTCTACATAGAAGATAAAGCACCTGGGTGGCAGCAGCCGCTGCAGGTAAGAGCAGTGGGGCGGTGGGCCTGCTGGGGGGGATTTCGAGAGACGTCCATGAGGAAACATTAATTATTTAATTTTCCCTTGTGGTCGTCGCTCGAAATCCACCCCCTGGCCCCACCGCCCCACCGCTCTTACCTGCAGCGGCCGCGGCTGGGTGGCAGTAGTGGATAGATAGTTCCCATACACAAGCACATCTGTGTTACTACTGCAGAGGTGCATGAAGCTTGTTGAGTGTGAATACGTGTTTGAAAGACCGCATCTCACTATGTGTAGATAATGTGCTTCTCTTCCTCCAATTTCCCAGGTGGACCAGGCAAAAGCGTTGGACATTTTGGATCTGTACCAGAATACCTCACAGTTCATGGGAATTATGATAAATCCATTATAGACTGGGTTCAAGGGGAAATCCAACATATTAAATCGAAAACCGAACCCAAGATATTAGTTAGAAAGCCAAAATGCAGGTCCAAAAGGATAACTATAAGAACATGGATGTGCACATCACCTTGAATCCCCAGTCGAGCTGGAACTCTACATGGTCCCTTAGTTGCAGAGATGCAGAATGATCTGCAGAGGTAGGGCACCCTCCCCCTCACAACCCTCAGAAGATCAGACTTCCAAGGCAGTTATTTGGATTAAGCACTACCAAAATGACATTCCCCTTGGATTCTTTACCTCAATCTGTACCCAGATCCGGATTGTTCTTTGGGCTGGTTAACAGGCCAGGATCTCATAGGACAAGTGTTTGCAGTCAGTGTTTGTTGGAGAAATCATCTTCCTCGACATACAGCTGTTTCATTGGGCAGCCCGCTTCGTCACGATTAATGACTGGTTTTGCAATAGGGACAATCCAACCCACAGACTGGAACCGGACCTCTTCACAGACTCTAACCTGCTGGGTACTCCTAAACAGCTCAGCAAGTCCATTATCACTATCCACTAGTACCAGATTTGCTATGAACTGCTTCCAGAGGGCATTCAAACTAATAGGTTGGAATAAACTCATTTGGGAGACACCGGTCTGTCAAGGTACTTGGTTAGCCCATTCTGAGGATCTAACTGACTTCATGGCACGGGATGTCATTGGGGTGTCCAAACTAGAAGAAGTATCAGAGGGTAAATGTACAAACTCCTTTGAGGATCTGAAGGAGGAAAATGTACTTCACAACTCCCAATTTTACTGATATTTGCAATTATGCTATGCCCTATGACATCATCATCTTGAACTGTGAAACCTTCCAGACTACAACGCTCTGGAAGTCAAATGCACTCTGGAACACTTCACCAGAAGGGGCATATCACAAACCCACAGATCCTTAGTAATAGTAAGTAGTAAGTAAATCTTTATTCGGTTATAATCATTAATAACCATAAAAGTAGATACACATAAAATAAAAACTTACAAATACAGTAAAAGCAATTTCCAAAATACAAACTATATCAAATACATAGCAGCATAATCATACACCAATCTGTACACCTTCAAGATAAATTCATCCGAGGTTTGCTCTATGTTTAAAAATGCACTTTAAGAAGGTGCTGACGGTTTTTGAAACTAGGGCATTATTCGAAAATTGCAAATGTAGCATTGCGGGGCGACATCTATTAAAGCCGAGAGCTCTAAGCAAGGGTATTAGCCATAGTTTACGGTGTGGAGTGTAGTACTTACAGAAGAGGACTGTGTGCAGTGTTGATTGTTGTGATATTTCATCGCAAGGGCACAAAATTAACGAGTCATCCCAGTTGTTTCTTGTAGGGAAGGCTACCAACCTATGAAAAGAGTTTAGTCTAAAGCGTACTAGAAGGAACCGCTCAAATTGAGAGTCGACATAAGTCAAGTATGGTTCCATCTCCAAAGTAGTCATAACTGCCAAGGAATGTTGGACAGATGGTTTGTTTATCTCCCTGCTCAACCGGAGTTCTTCCATGTGAGACAAAGCCTTTGTTTTGAGATCTTTCTTTGGGATCTCGGCAATTGATTCGGGGTTTGTATAATATTTATCTAGCCCCAGATCTGTAAGGAGGTTTTTTACGTACAACAACCATTCTATTTTTTTCACATGCTCCAGAGACATACAATCTGTCACTATCTCTTTTGTAAGTGAATTTTTTGTTGCTGTCCAAATGCGTCGCCACAACATTAGGGGTTGGATTTTTGCCAAATCCTCAATGTGAGGCATTCCAAGCTCAACGTGGCAGGCATAGGTGGAAGCACGCCTGGGTGCCATCAGGAGAAATCTCATAAACTTATTTTCTGCTGTCTGTAGTGGGGTTGTGTTTTTGTGCCCCCAAAACCCTGCTCCATAAAGTGCGGTAGATTGACACTTTGCCTTATAAATGCGAAGGAGCTCTGCTGGTGGTCTCTTTCCCAGCTTTTGAGAAAATTTTATGAGAGCAATTGTTGCTCGCAATAATTGATGTTTACGAGCCTCAATTGCCGCTTTCCAATTGAGTTTATCATCAATCATTACCCCTAGATAAGGATATTGGGAAGTCTGTTCTAACCTCTCTTTATCAAGGGATATAGTCCTCCCCCCTTTCTGTCTCTTGCCTGCTCTCATTACATAAGTTTTTTTTATATTTATTTTCAGATCCAAACTACCCATAAACCTAGCATATCTATCCAGTGCTTTTTGCAGTTCCCGCGGGGTGCGTGCCAATATCACTGCATCATCCGCGTAAAGGAGTGCGAGGACTAGACGATTATTTACTCGAGGGAGGTCCTGGCAGCCCCTCAGCATCTCTGCCTCGAGGCCATTAGTATAGAGTGAAAACAAGAAGGGGGCCAAGACACAACCCTGTCTAACACCCCGCTCCACCTTAAATGATTCTGATACTTCTCCCCGTGTTCCAAAACGAACCCTAGAGGAAGCATCAGAATACAATGCACGGAGGAGGTTTACAAGGGTTGGATCGATACCTATATCCGTAAGAACTGCCCAGAGTTTTAGGTGGGAAACGCAGTCGAAGGCTGCCGATAGGTCAACATAGACCATATAGAGCCTTCCTTGCTTTGCCGACACGTATTTTCCCATTATGAGGGCAAGATTCAAGGCCTGTTCCGTGGTTCCAAAACCCTCCCTGAAGCCATATTGGATATCAGATAGTATTTTTTGGTCATCCACCCATTCCTGTAAACGTTGGAGAAGGACTCTCCCCAGTACCTTTCCAAGCGAGTCCAGTAATGAAATTGGGCGGTAACAAGTCACCTCCTCCCTGTTTCCCTTCTTAAAAATGGGGACCATGATGGAGTGAGTCCAAGTTTCCATTAGTCCACACTTCATGGCCGCATCGAAGACCCTCTTTAAAATTGGAGCCCATAAGTCTAAATTACATTTAAAAAAGTCCACTGGGACACCATCTGGTCCCGGAGCTTTTCCACCTTTACTCATTTTAACAGCATTTGTGACTTCGGTAATATAAAAATTTATGGGTATGGGAAATAGATTACCTTGTGGATTCTGATTAGTCTCCTCTGGTTGTTCAGCTCCTGGTAATCTACCAAAGACTTTGGAGAAATGATTGACCCATGCAGGGCCATCTATTGTTACTTCTATTGTTGGCTGGTCATTTAGATTTGCCAGAAAGGGTGTTTTCACTACCTTCCAAAACTCTGCACTATTTTTATTCCTGGTGGACTCATATAATTGATCCCAGAGTGCTTTTTTAATTTCCTGTTGTCTTATTTTACAGGCTAGTCTATATGACCTTCTTAGGGAGCGAATCTCCTCTTTGTCTCTAACAGAGTTCGTCAGGGATTTTTTTAGAGCTTTGTGAGCCAGGGTACAGTCTCTATTAAACCATCCTTTCTTCCCACCCTTGCTCCCTTTCTTCTTATGTTTTAGGCACTCGTTTACTTTGACCAAAATTTTACTGAAGTTTTCCAGAACTTCCTCCTCGTCTATCTCCTCCTCTAGGCACTTCATTACGGCGGGAAATACCGGGAGTACCACCTTCTTTGTCAAGTCTGCTGGCTCTATCTTGCTCCAGCCTATGGCATAGCCGTTAATTTTAGTTAGGGTTAAATTATTTTGTGCAAGTGCAGTCATCAGCAGTTGGGGGGTTAATTTTCCCAAATCCATCACTAAATCGAAGGCCAAAGCAGCATGGTCACTTAGTGTGTTAGCGACTAATCTAAATTCCTGCGCTTTACTCACAGAGGCGGCTGAAACCAATATGTAATCAATGGTTGACTCCCATCCCCTGCCCACATAGGTTGGCTGTAATTGTCCGGTACTAATATCCGTTTTATTTAAAATCACTAATCCTAGTTCTGAAAGTAGGTCGTTTAAAAAATCCCCTGCCCTAGAATGACTAAAATGGGTGATATGGGTTTCTGTTTCATCCACTATGCCGCAGATCTTAATATTTTCCACGGCACAGGGGTGGTGGTTAAAATCACCTCCCCAAACAATAATTGGGGCGTTTGAGCCTTGTGTTTTCTTTTGGAGGGAGGAAAGTTTGTTCCGAAGGACCCCAAGGGTATTTATTCTCTCGGAATCGGGCATATTATCATAGGTATTAACCAGGAAGATCGTGTTTTTCTTTGGGAACAATAACCTCAGGATCTGATAGTTAGGCTGTAGGCTAAGTTCCTTGACTTCTAATCCTGGTATAGTGTTTTTTATATATATCGTTAGGCCACCCTTGGCCCTACCATATGAACCTGCAACAGCTGGAGAGAAATATGTTTTATACCCTATCATGTGCAATTCATTAGTGGTCCACGTCTCCTGCAAGGCTATAACATGATAGTCCTGCAGAAAGTCCATTGCACTTCCGTCCATTATTTTCGAACGTAAACCCGCTATGTTCCAGGACATAATTTGTAGTGTTAGGGCGTCCTTTCTGGAATCGCTAATATTTTTAGCACTAACTATTTCTTCTACGGGTAAAATCTCCCGGATTTCCAAAGAACAATTTCCCAGATCTAAAGATCCGCTGGGTGAACTATTGCCGTGGGCAATTATATCGGCTCCTCCAATAAAGGGCAGAATAGGGGATTGTAAGTAATTGCCATTTTCAAATTCTTGCCTTTCTGTATCGACACTTAATTTGGCTATCTCTTTGGGCGTGACAAGTACTGGAAAAATGGATTTTTGGGACGAGGACTCAACATCAATAAGTCAATCAACGCTTTCCAGATCGTAAAGTGGGAGAAAGTGATTGGAGGTAGGCACGCTATATTCCTGATAGGGATAAAGGTTCGCTTTATGAGGTGCTGCAAGGGGCCTTTGATAATAATGGGCATTGTTCTGTGGACCCCTAAAAAGAGGTGGGTTAGGAATATAATTGCAAGGATGAGAGAAAAAAGATTGATAATTGGGTTCCTTCCAGCCTACAAAATGGTCTTTTACGGAATTCGGTTTTAGGTGAGAGATCAATTCTTGTGGGTAAAAATAGTTAACATAATGGGTAAGAATTCCATCCCCCCCTCTGGCTTCATACCAGTCACCAACATATCTGACTGCTCTGTGGTCCCTAAAGTTTATGATTATGACATCCCCCTTCCTGTCTTTTGGTCTTGAACCCACCCAAGACGTGCGTCTTACCATTAAAATTTCTCCGTTTATGTGCGCTGGTAGGGGTCTGTTTTGTTTTAACCAATATATTGTTTTGTTTCTTAGGGCATAATAGTCCTCCCTTGTTCCTTCAGGGAGTTGTGGTACTCCCGTCATTATGATAGTATATGGTGCTGATTCTGGGGGTAAATCCACTCTTCTACTCGGAAGGGTGGAGGGTGGCTGATTAGGATCCTCACCATTTACGTTCTCTTGTCTATTTTTTAGAGGGATGTTATTAGTATTCGTAAGGGTTTTATTCCCTGCTACTTTTTCGACGTTTTCTATTTCATCAGTTTTAGTGATATCAGCCCTCTCTATTTGTCTTCCTGATTCATTACCACAGGATTTGGTGGGACCTTTGCCTTTGATGTCTTTAGCTGACTTTCCCAGGGATTTTTTACCCAAAACAATATGCCTGTTTGCCACAATACCACTAGTTGATGGTTGTTGTAAGGGCCTGATGGGAGAAACATCTGAGTCAGACGAGATGTTTTTTGTCTGCACTCTAGCTAGTTCGGTTAGAACTATGCTATTCTCTTGCTGCTTTTTGCCCAAATTATCAAGGTGCAGGGTAATTAATCTAGTCCTCTCTAAGAGAGGAAGTAATAGGGACTTAAACATGATCTCAATTTTATTAAGTAGTTCACCCACGATATCCTGACCAGATGCGAACCCAGTAATAGTGGTGGTTGCAGGTGGATTAGTTATTTCCGTGGACTCTAAGGATGTTAGCTTTTTAGATTGCGATTTTGCTTTCTCCTTTTTTGTCCTAGATGATATACTGGCTGAGCCTCGCCTCTTTCTTGCGTTAGGCCTGGGGTCAGAGGGCCCTAAACTCGATGGGGACGATATGTCCAAATTTGGCGAGTCTGATAACCCAGAAATGGTTGAACTCAATGTATGAACAGGGTTGACGATCGCAGGAGAGCGATTAATTTCAGTGTTCAATTCTTCCCGTTCAAACATGGAGAAAGAACCAGGAACACTTATCTCCTTTGCTACCACCCCAGGGGAAAGAACATTCCCAATTCTACCCAAGGAAGATCGTTTACCCGTTAACAAGTCTAGTGAGAGTCTCTTCTCTGTGTCCGCAATCTCCTTTTCCAAAACTGTGGTCACACGTTTAAAAAAGTGATCAATAGTGCCTGTGACCACGCCTTTAGAAGTATTTACCACTAGGGTGCGGGATTTCCCAGGGCATGTAAACATTTTCAAAGACCGTAGTAGATGGGAACCCTAAATAAATGGTCAACAGTAACAGTATGATCCCGTTATAACTTCACAGTTGGAAATACACAATTAGGACGGCTAAGGAAAATTTAGGGGGGTGGCCCGGCCCGTCCTCAATCGTCCTCGGACGGCCTCAGACGGCCCGCCCTTTGCCCGGGCTTAGCCCCGGTCTGCGCCCCGCTCGCGTCCCGCGTACGCGGGAGTCAGTGTCAAATATATCACCTGAGGGGGAGGGGCCGGGAAGAGGCACCAGGTGCGCTGCGGATTTGCGTTGCAGGGCAGCCTGGGCCTCGCAGTCCCGGGACGGATATGTAGTTCCGGAGTATGTTGCGCTAGGGGAGCACTTCTTCCAGTCCTTTTAAAAAGCTCCAGTAAAAACTTCAATTAAAAAGGGGATTTCGATCACTCCTCCGTAGTATCCTCAGCGTTTGCCAGCGTCCACAGTTCCCGACTACGAGCGGCTCCCGCGAAGCGGGGGCCGCGAGTCGTTTTGAAGAGCCAGGTAGCGAGGGGTGGGGCCGGAAGGAGGCACCAGGTGCGCTGCGGATTTGCGTTGCAGGGCAGCCTGGGCCTCGCAGTCCCGGGACGGATATGTAGTTCCAGAGTATGTTGCGCTAGGGGAGCACTTCTTCCAGTCCTTTTAAAAAGCTCCAGTAAAAACTTCAATTAAAAAGGGGATTTCGATCACTCCTCCGTAGTATCCTCAGCGTTTGCCAGCGTCCACAGTTCCCGACTACGAGCGGCTCCCGCGAAGCGGGGGCCGCGAGTCGTTTTGAAGAGCCAGGTAGCGAGGGGTGGGGCCGGGAAGAGGCACCAGGTGCGCTGCGGATTTGCGTTGCAGGGCAGCCTGGGCCTCGCAGTCCCGGGACGGATATGTAGTTCCAGAGTATGTTGCGCTAGGGGAGCACTTCTTCCAGTCCTTTTAAAAAGCTCCAGTAAAAACTTCAATTAAAAAGGGGATTTCGATCACTCCTCCGTAGTATCCTCAGCGTTTGCCAGCGTCCACAGTTCCCGACTACAGCGGCTCCCGCGAAGCGGGGGCCGCGAGTCGTTTTGAAGAGCCAGGTAGCGAGGGGTGGGGCCGGGAAGAGGCACCAGGTGCGCTGCGGATTTGCGTTGCAGGGCAGCCTGGGCCTCGCAGTCCCGGGACGGATATGTAGTTCCGGAGTATGTTGCGCTAGGGGAGCACTTCTTCCAGTCCTTTTAAAAAGCTCCAGTAAAAACTTCAATTAAAAAGGGGATTTCGATCACTCCTCCGTAGTATCCTCAGCGTTTGCCAGCGTCCACAGTTCCCGACTACGAGCGGCTCCCGCGAAGCGGGGGCCGCGAGTCGTTTTGAAGAGCCAGGTAGCGAGGGGTGGGGCCGGGAAGAGGCACCAGGTGCGCTGCGGATTTGCGTTGCAGGGCAGCCTGGGCCTCGCAGTCCCGGGACGGATATGTAGTTCCAGAGTATGTTGCGCTAGGGGAGCACTTCTTCCAGTCCTTTTAAAAAGCTCCAGTAAAAACTTCAATTAAAAAGGGGATTTCGATCACTCCTCCGTAGTATCCTCAGCGTTTGCCAGCGTCCACAGTTCCCGACTACGAGCGGCACCCTTAGTAATAGACTCTCCTCAAACATTAGCAATCTCAGCAAGACTGAGACCCGTACAACTTAAATGCTTTAATAGAATATATCACACCACAGCAGCTGTGAAAATGGGTAGAAAGCCATCTCCACCTGTCTTATGTGTTAGGAGAAGATGAGAGGCTTCCTTTGCGAGAGAGAATGAGGAGGATCACAGGTGTCTAGAGGGTTGGTGGAGTCGATGGTTGAGGTAGGTCGATACCAGGTCATGGAGGGCTTTTTAGGAATGCATGAGGATCTTGAACTGGCATCTCTTCTAAATGGGGAGCCAGTGGAGGTCTCTCAGGTGGGGGGCAATGTGGATTCATTTGGGGAGGTCCAGGGTGAGTCTGGCTGCAGCATTCTGTATGGTCTGGGGCCTTCTGAGGAGCTGGGTGGAGATGCCGACGTGGAAGGCTTTTCCGTAGTCAAGGCTGCTGGTGATAAGGGCCTGAGTGATGGTCGTTCTGGTGTTGGGTGGGATCCATCTGAAGATTTTGCAGAGCATGCTAAGTGTGTGGAAGCAGGAAGAGGCGATTGCGTTGACTTGTCATTTCATGGTCAGTTGGCTGTCGAAAGTGGTACCGAGGTTGCGTTCATGGTCGGTCAGTGTGGGAGTAGGTCAGAGTTCTGCAGGCCACCAGCTGTGGTCCCATGCGAAGGTGTTCTTCCTGAAGATCGGTACTTCAGTTTTGTCGGAGTTGAGTTGGAGGCAGTTGTCCCTCATCCATTTGGCTAAGTTGGTCATGGCGTTGCAGAAGTTGGTTTTGGAATTGGAAGGGTCCTCAGTGATTGAAAGGATTAGCTGAGTGTCGTCTGTGTAGGAGATTATGTTGGATCCGTGGGATCTGACGACGTTTGTGAGGGGATCATGCAGATGGTGAACAGGGTGGGGCTGAGGGATGATCCTTGTGGTATGCCACATATGATGTCTTTGGGTGCAGAGGTGAAGCAGCAGTCGGATGCTCTGTGTAAGTCCTGTATGGAAGGAGGTGATCCACTTGTGAGCGTCTTGATGCATGTCTATGTTGTAGTGTATGTTGAGGGTGTTTTGGGAGACGGTGTCATACGCCGCGGAGGGGTCAAGGAGGATCAGGGCTATGGTTTCTCTATGGTAGAGGCATGTTTTGATGTCTTTGGCAGCAATCAGCGTGGTCTATGTGCAGTTGTTGGCACGCAATCCTGATTGTGAGGTGTCCAGTAGGTGTTTTTTTTCCAGGAATTCGGTGGCCTGCTGGTTGATGGCTTTCTCGAGTACTTTGGCCAGGTAGTGGAGCAGGGAGATCGGACAATAACTTTAGGAGGAGACTGACATCTGCATGTTTCCATCTGTCCAGGAAGGATGATGTGGAGATGGAGGTGTTGAGGATGCTGGTGAGTTGCGTGCTGATAGGGTTCATTGCAAGGTTGTATACGTGGTGGGGACAGGGGTCAGTGGGCACCCCAGAGTGGATGGAATACATGATGGCTGAGGTGGTCATGGCTGTGAGCAGAGACCAAGTGGTAATAGTTTGGCTGACGTTCGCTGGTTGGTTGAGGTCATTGGGGTTGAGGATAGTGGGTTGGAGGTTGAAATTGTGTAGATGTTGGTCACCTTGCAGTGAAAGTAATCTGAGAGGGTGTCACAGAGTTCTTGGGATGGGTGAATGGTGTTCTTTATGGCTTTCGGGGTGGAGAATTATTTGACTATTTCGAAGAGTTCCTTTGTGTAGTTGGCCACGGAGTCACTGCGGGTGGTGATGGCTGCTTTATTGGCTTCTTTGATGTGCCAGTGATAGTTGCTGTTGGCTGTTTTGTGGGCTGGTCTGTCTGCAGGGTTCTTGGCTGTCTGCATCGTTTCTCCAGGTGCTGACACTTGTGATTGGTGGTTCGGAGTTTTGGAGTGTACCAGCTGGCATGTTAGGAGGTTTTGTTGGATTTTGTAGGTTTTACTGGGGTGACTCTGCCAGCACTGTTGGTGATCCGGGCAGCGAAGTTCTTGACGGCCTGGCCAGGGTCTGTTGAGGGCTTGGGTTGAGAGGTGGTGAAGGCCTGTGACCACTGAGTTTTGGCGACCTTTCTCCAGTTGCGTTGGGAGGAGATCTGACACCTGGTGATGGTGTGCTGGGCATCGGTGATGGTGAAGTGTACGATGGTGTGGTCAGTTCAGGTGAGTTCTGTTGTGCGGCTGAATATGATTATGTTGCAGGGGTCGAGTGTGTATCCGGCTTTGTGCGTGGGTTCGGTGACCAGTTGGGTGATGCTAATGTTGTTCAGGTTCTCCAGGTGGGCGATGAAGTTGGCATTATTGGGGTTGTCAATGTGAAGTTTCGTAGGTTGTGTATTCGGAGAAGTGGCAGTGTCGGCAGGTGAAGGGTCCTTTGGTGGATCGTGGGGAGGAGGAGACACAGCTGTTGGCTCCGCATCTGGGGTCTAGGTCTAGGAGCTTCTTTGCGGTGTACTGTCGGGTGGCGGGAGGGCCAGGTGTCCTGGAGCCAGGTGTTGTCCAACCAGCAGTGCTTTGGCAGCACACCTGCAACTGCCTCCATTAGTGTTCCTGGTAGGTGGTCCTAGTGGTCCTTGGCGCCGTGCACGGACCTGGAACGGGCAGTGCGGGGACAAGGACAGCAAGGCAGCACTAGGGCAGGTATAGCAGGCAGCTCAGGGGCAGGGGCAGGGACAGCAGGCAGTGTGGGGGCAGGGACAGCAGGCAGCGCAGGAACAGCAGACAGCGCAGGGACAGCAGGTAGCGGAAGGACAGGGACAGCAGACAGTGCAGGGACAGTAGGCAGGACAGGTACAGCAGGCAGCACAGGGACAGCAGGCAGCACAGGGACAACTAGCAGTGCAGGGGCAAGAACAGCAGGCAGCATGGGGCAGGGACAGCAGGCAGTGCAGGGACAGCAGGCAGTGTGGGTTCAGGGACAGCAGGCAGTGTGGGGTCAGGGACAGCAGGCAGCATGTGGCAGGGACAGCAGGCAGCACGGGGACAGGGACAGCAGGCAGCGCAGGGACAGCAGGCAGTGCAGGGGAAGGGACAGCAGGCAGCGCGGATTGAGGGGGCAAGCACAGTACCTTAAGCTGGGTGTCAGGCAAAAGAAGGCTGGTCCAGCCAAGCCTCCTCTGGGCTCTGACAGGCGCAGATGGGCCCACCTTTTGCCCGAACTCTGCCCGTGAACGTCCCGTGATGCGGGAGTCGCATAGTAGCTTTATTCGGCACGAGAAGGCATGAAAACTCGAACACCAGCACTGGTAGCTACCAGTGCGGTAGCTTTAGAGCCCCCACAATTTTAAACATACCTATCAAAAAATGTAAATGGAACAAACTCTTTGGACGTTGCCAAGAAACATGGTCCTAAAAGTATTGAATTGGCTGCTGGCTTATCCTTTTTTTAAACCCTGTGAAATAAGTTCAAAACAACAAACAACAAACAAATCTATGTTTTGCTGTGAGTAGCACACTACTCCGGAAACCAAGATTACAATTCAATAGTTAGTAGATTTGCAATATGTGTTTTTTTGCCTTGTGGATTAGTTGTGTTAAGTTGGTGCTCTCGAGTTTTTGTGTGTTTAGAAGTGTTTTGAGAAGAGATAGAATTATAGAAATGGATTAGAGAGGGGTTAGTGGGCTTGTGCACCCGTTAGTTGGCTGAGTTGGCTAAAAAGGAGGGGGAAGTTTGAAAAGGATTTTCTGGAGTAGTGTACATTTGCGCCGGTTGGTTGAGTGAATTGGCTAGAAAAATAGGTGGAAGTTTATAAAGAAAGTTTGGGAGTTCATAGTAGTCATAGTGGTAGAAGGTTTGGGATGCATCACAGAGAGGTGGGATGGGACAAAGGTTGAAGTGAGCAGAGTTTATTTTAACAAAAGTAAAATTAACAACATAAGAACATGATACTTAGTAGAGTAGTGGCAGGGGTACACTCCTCTATATATGTCCCCAAAGGTACATAAAAGCAGCAATATTTACATGGTCTGATATGCACATCTATCATGAAGTATGCAAAGATTTATTTTGTTGTGTGTTTTTTTAACAGATAGCTGAAATGAACTCAAACACACATATATACACTTTAATAAGCACCTGGACAATCCTATTGTTATTTCAGATTTTATCACATTTCTTTACGCCTTATTCATGAATCCATTTAGCACAATGAACATAATGCTGAAATCAGGAATGAAGTCAGTGCGATTGTCTTTTAGCATATCAAGTGAGTTGTATCTTGCAGTTCTGAAAAATCTAGAAAGACATGTTAAGAATATGTATTAAAATGGTTAGATGGGATATTTTTAGTGGTGTAGTGAGAGTACCATGGGCCTTAATGCAATTAACTAAACTGGGCCCCATGGTTTGCTCGTAAAACAAAAGAGCTATGGTTGTGGTGCAGAGGACCCCTCAGGGCTTTCGGCCCCAGTGCCACTGCACCTGCTGCTCTATTGATGGCTACGCACCTGGATCTATTATAAACATGAAACACATAGACAATCACCTCGTAGAATTAATCATCAGTGAGCATTATTAGGAGCATGCCTCAGATTCCTCATATGAGTTGTAGACAGAGCAATCTAAGACCTTATCTGCCTCATGACATATACATGTGTTGTTCTATGTCTCTGCAATATCCCCAGCACAATCGATCAACGAACGCCCTGTAACTCTTATAGGTCTATTCTGTGCATACCATTTACATGTCTCTTGTGTATGTCAAAACCCTAAATAAAAATCACTACAAAGTGTAAAATCGAATGACTTTTTCTTTGTTCCTATCTCAAAAAAACGTTCATTGAACATCTAAATGCTGTATAAAGAAATGCGATGAGGAGCTTACATGATAAACGGGTTCTTTATACGTTTAATAAAACCCAAACAATGAGGATTTTAGTTCGCTAAAAGCTAAAAACATGAAGAACCTTACTTTTTTACAAGTGCAGGCCACTGATTTTTTGGGTTAAAGGGTTGGCCCGTGTTCACTAAGGCTACTGCTTTCAGCAGCTGCCAGTTCACTCACTTAGCAGTCAACCCTGGTTGCCTTGTCACCTCACTCTCCCAGCAGGAGAGGAGAAAGTCAGTCTCTCCCCAGGAATTGATTACACAATGAACACACTAGAACCGACCCAAGGATTGGAGCAGCACCCCAAAATTCTAACCTGGCAGAGCACTGGAGGTCTCATGTACAAAGAATCAATTCGGTAAAAGTGGTCGCAAATGGCGCACTGACTTTAACCAAATCATTTTTGATTTTGTAAAATGACCCATGTACTAATAGGTCGGTTCACAAAACAGAGAATTGTAGTAGATCTCAATTCCACCCACCCCATCAATGTTAATGAGGCAGGTGCAAATTGCGACCTACTGTCTTTGGCCACTGTCACTGGAATGGTGGCCTTCCAGAGTCAGCAGACCACGATGTCTGTGATTGCTTTTAAATAAAGCAATCTTCTTTTCTTCAAATGCAGCCCCTTTTCCTTAACAGAAACAGAATGTGTTTGAAAATAAAAAAGTTACACAAACCTTTTATATGTATTAGGCATTGGTCCTCCCATCTTTCAACATTCACCAAGGTGAAGGGGCTGTTGGGGACCATTTTCCCAATGGGAATGGGTAACCACCTCCTTTGAGGTGGCGGTAAAATAGTAATGCTTTGTGATCAGTTGCAGAATATTAATAGATACCATAAGGACTCCACACTTGGAAAGGACGCCCTGTATGCGCCCCTTCTAAATATTAACTTTTATGGTTTCTTAAAGCCACTTCATCCCTGCCAAGGCTCCCAAGCCCTCGCGTGATGTGTTGATCCTGTTTAGGTCCCCTTCCCTGACCTCTTGGACCCACAGGCCCGTCCATTTAATTATGAAATAAGACTACAAATCCCAGAAGTCAAAGACAAAAACCTGCACCTAAGCTGCAAACCATTCACGGAACCAGGAAACCCATAGGCTATGGCCCTCAAAGATTCATAAACTCTTTTCTGAATCGCTAATTGGGTTTAGTACATTTTAAAAAGTGCATTAGCAGTCGCAAACCCCCAGATTTACTGAATCTGAGGGTTCGCAACTGCCAAAACACTTTGTACATAGGGCTCTGAGTGAGATACTCACATGATGGCTTCATAGCACAAGGGTTTCAAGGAGCAAAGTTTTGGAAAAGACATAAAAATCCTCCAACTAACAGCACAGACAGGCCTTAGGGTCTTCCAAAATGCTGACTGATTCACAATCTGACTTTATAAGCAAGGCACGACCATGATGGGGGTTTTACCAATCACAAGTGTCTAGGTGGCGTGCACGACTTAATCCTTACACAAAAGAAGTGACGCAGACCTGTAAAGGCATGGTTGTTAAGTTTCCAGGGGGCATATGTATCAAACTCCCCTTTAGCGAATCCCAATTTGCGAGATTTTGCGATTCGCAAATTCAGATTCGCTAAACGGGATGTATAAAATAAATCGCTAATCATTTGCGATTCCTTAAAAATCGCAAATAATTCGCAGAATCCCGTATAGCGATTTCTTAATAGCGAAATTCGCTAATTAAGAAATCGCAAAAACGGGAATCTGCAAGCCTGGTGCAGGCTGATGACATCACAAACAGGAAACTGTAGTGATTGCCTGCACCTGCTCACCTGAGCCACACCCAGAGGCTGCTTGTGGAGTGTGAGGAGGCTTTCCTGGAGATAGCAACCAGCAATGGACCCCAAACAAAACCAGCAGGGCAAAGATGCAGAAAAAAGAAAGAGAAAACACAAGTTTTCAGAAAAGGAGCAGGAGGTCCTCATTGAGGAGATGGTCTGCAGCCATGAGCTCCTCTTTGGGAAGAAGGCACTCAAAGTCCCAGAGGCCAGGAAGAGGAAAATCTGGCTGGAAATACAGAGCAAGGTGAACGCTGTTGGAGTCACCACACGCACCATCGAGGAGCTGCGCAAGCGGTGGTATGATATGCGCCAGAGGTCCAAGGAGAGGGTGGCAGCCAGACTCAAGGATGCCAATCAGACTGGAGGAGGACCATCCACTGCAGAGCAGCCAACCCCCCATGAGGAGCTCGTGGAGTCTACCCTCCTGCCTGAGAGCGTTGGTGGTTTGGCGGCAATAGACTGCTCCAAGCCCTCATCCAGCAGACAAGGTAAGATGCATGCCAAATCACCCTGCACTCCTCCCCATCCCTTGCACACTCCCCCAAATGCGCATAGTAAACTCCCAACATGCCAATCCAGCCCAGGTCTTACAGCACACCCAGCAATGCATCATGGGACTCGTAGTACTGTGTCTGACTGTGTGTCCATGACATCAATGAATGGAAATGTGTCAGAGGTTAGCCGTCAAAGAATTGTAACTTTATTGAGTGCCACATGCAGACAGTAACACAAACTCATGTAGTCCCCTTTACATCCACAGCACACGGCATGCCACAAGAAGACAGCGCAGGGGGAGAGGAGCCTGCAGACCCTGCGGACTCCAGCGATGAGACAGAGCAGCAGCCAATTCAGCGCAGGAAGCGCGCACATGTGCCCCCACTGCCTCCATTTGAGGACGAAGTCCCAGCAACAGGCGATGATACCGACAGGAGAGAGGGGAGTCAGGGTGTGACAGACATGCCCCGTCATGACGCACCAACACCAAGGCAAAGGGAACAAGCCATATCCAGGTCAAGGCCCAGGAGCAGCACTGCAACAGAAGGAGAAGGCACCGTGTTCTCCGGCTTGGAACAGTGCATGCTGCAGGAACAGCGCCTGCAAAGCAAGGCAATGCGGTCAATAAATCGCCAGCTAGGCCGCATACATCAGGACAATCGCAACATGGTAGCGGCAATACATGAGCTCTGTGCCACTTTGAGGGACACCCAAGCTGCCAATGACAGGGCTGGACGACGTGCCAATGCACGGCTACACAATTATACAAAGGCAGTCAACCGCCTCTGCACCACCACCAGCGCACTCACACGCAGAAGCGTAACCATGCAGGTGGACATGGCACATTGCTGCCAGGACATTGCACGAGGGCTAGAGCAGGTAACCACTGCTGTGGAACAGCTGCAGACAGCCAATGCTGGTGGCAGCGCACTAATGGCCTCTGCTGAGAGTGAGGACACATCGAGTCGCAGCAGCATCACTCCAACCTTGCCAGGTGAAAGACGCCGCAGTGGCAGACAGGTAGCAGGCCAAGGGCGCACCATGGGGGGCACTCACCCTGGACGGCACCGACGGAGGTGATCATCTGCGGGGACACTGACTGCAACACGGGTGCATTTACCCAAAAAGGCTGTTTGCCCTATTACTTGTGCCTTCTCTGCACTGTGTGTACAACATGTGCTGGGGACAATTACAATTTCTTTCATGTGAAGTGTGATTAAACACTTGACACATCATCAGGCTTTGTAGTCTCATTTCCTCAATACTCACCTAAAAGTAGTTTCGTGTGATCTCAGTCTGTCTCTGGCGTCCAGCAGCTGCCCCAACTCCTGGTGCTGGTCTGGCAGGGGAGCAGGGCGCTCGTCATCCGATGTGTCTGTATCGGTCACATCAATTGTGGTGCCTTTCCTCATTGCCATGTTCTGTAGCATTGCACAGCTTGCCACGATTTTACAGCAGGTCTCAGGGCTGTATTGCAGTGCGCCTCCACTTTTATGCAGGCACCTGAAGCGGCTCTTCAGGATTCCGAAGGTTCGCTCAATAACACAGCGTGTAGATCTGTGTGCCCTGTTGTAGCTCCTCTCACTTGCATTTGCAGGATCCAGGTATGGGGTCAGGATGAAGTCGTGCACTGCATAGGCACTGTCACCTGCATGGAAAAAAACACAATAGGTGAGTCAATGTCCCCCCCCTCAAGTGATGTAGTGGATGTATTGATGTGTGCAATGTATTTACCGAGCAGGTACCCCTCCCCAAACTCTCCAGCACTCAGACGTCTGTGTATTCCACTGTGTCGGAAGATGAAGGAGTCATGTGTGCTGCCGGGGTATTTGGCTACGATGTCTGTGATGTGATACTTAGCGTTGCACACAATCTGTATGTTGAGGGAATGGTAGCATTTCCGATTCCTGTAGACATATTTAGTTTCTGCTGGGGGTGTGATGGCCACATGGGTCCCGTCAATGCAGCCAATGACGTGGGGGAAACGTGCAATCTGGTAGAAGTCCAGTATCGTTTGCTGTAATGCCTGTTGGGTGGTGGGGAAGTAAATGTGATGTGAGAGCCTCAGTAGCATTGCATCTAGGAAGGCATGGAAGAAGCGCGAAAGTGCACTCTGTGACACCCCACCAACCTCCGCTATGACCCGTTGAAAACTCCCTGACGCCAGGAGGTGCAGGGAGCACAGGACCTGCACATGTGTGGGAATTGTTTGTGTCCTGCGAGTAGGGTGCTCCAAGTGGGGTTTCAGCTCCTCAATCAGGTCCATTATGGTCTGTGGGTGCAGTCTGTCCTTTTCATAGATCTCCTCTTCAGTGTTCTGGAACATGGTGATGCGCAGCCTGAAGATACGTTCCTGTCTCATTCTCCTGTGTGCAAGGGCCCGAATACGCAGCCTCCTGGCTATCACGTACATTGCAGCCATTGTGGGTGTGTTTGTTGCATTGTGGGCTGGTTTTTGTACCTTGCACCAGTTTACCACCTGCAAGCAATTGGTGTTAATTGCGATTTCTTAAATTGCGAATTTTGTGAAATCGCAATTTGCGACAATTTCATACATGTGTTTGAGATTTCTTAGCTAGCGATTTCTTGTTAGCGATATTCGCAACGCTAAGGAATCGCAAATTAAGTATTCGCTAGGAAATTTGCTGTTTTCTTGTTTCGCAGCCTAAGAAATCGCTAATTTAGCGATTTCTTATTTTTCTGTTTGGAAGTGTGTCATACATATGAAATAGCGAAAAATCAGTCGCAAACGCTGTTTTTTGCGATTCGCAGCGTTTGCGACTAATTTTTCCTTTCATACATATGCCCCCAGGTTCCATGCTTGAGTAGCACATCCAAGCCACATGGTTCTTTTTAATGGGATAAACAAGTGCCAGAATGCAAAGAAATAAACCTGGACTGGATGAACCACTCACACATGGACCTGGGAAACGTGAGAGCTCTGAAAAATTATTGATAAACTGTGCGTAAAGTTTTAAGCTGGTTTACAACAGGGATCCTTTGAAGTATAGCTGCAAGCTGCAAAAGTCCATGCATGACCAGCCAAGCCAGTCCCGGTATCCTCAGACCGGCGGGATTTGAAGCCGTGGCTTCATGCTGGGTTAATTAAGACTACAAGCCCCAGAACTCCAAGGAATAAATTGGACTGGCCCAGCCAATTAGGCGTAGACATAGGAAACCTGACTACCATGTTGAAGGCTCTGGTGGGCATCAACCACATGATCAAATTCGCTCAGGTCAGCTGCTAGCCTCACTACCTATTTGTACTATCTGTAATCAGTTTATAATCCTTTCATCCTCACAAAGACAACAACACTGGCTCTGGCACTAACACTCTTGTCGAAATACTGAACAAGCCGGTGCGTTATCTTTCCAACAGCCTCACTTGGAAGAAACACCTCATTCCCCTAGAGGGCTACAGTTAAGTGTACATCAAAGTCGATATCCGAAGTCTTTGTCTTAGTCACTTAGAGGCATATTTACAGGGAATTGGTGTAGGAAAGCATCACACATCATTTTCCTACACTGCCCTATGCCAATTCAAAAGGACAAGAGTGCACCATATTTACAAGATACGGTGCATTCCTGTCCTTTCAGCCACTGCTGGCGCAAATGTTGCAGCTGTGCGCCAATGCAGGCACCCTTGCACCATGGTGCAACAATGACTGTGTTGTTGGCACAATTGTTTCTGTGCAGGAAGGGGCACCTTCCAGCACCAAAAAATCACAAGAGGAGTTTTCCTCTTTCTATGTGTGCTGCAGAATGCAGCACACATGGTAAGAGGAAAAAACGAGGAGAAATGCAAACATTTCTCCTTGCTACGCCTGCTCTAGGGAGACGTAAGGTTTTGACACTGCCCCAGGTTTACCTGATGTTGTAAATCTGGGGTAGCAGCAGATTCCATGGGTGAAGAGTGAGAACAACCACAGCAACACCCATTCAACACCTCTTTTACGCAGATGTGCGCTGCCTTACCTTACTCCATATCTACAAGGCCATGAAAAGTCACGCAGGGTGGCTTTACGTGACCATGTCAATTTGGCTAAGCTCTGTGCGCTACCGGAACATCACAAAAAGGGACGCTCTGCAGCGCACAGGGCTTGTAAATATGCCCCTTAGTCTTAGTCACTGGAAAGGGGAGAAGTAACCACTGTGATGGCAGACAAGCTGCATATCACAGGTCATCAGTGGTGGCTGACATGGCTCGTGAGTGGCGGGGTGGGGAGGGTGGCACGGGTAGGGTGACACTGGGGCGGAGTCACGCAGGAGAGAGTTGCATGGGGGTTTAGAGTGTGCAATATAAAAAATAAAAAAACGTACCTTCCTGCTCTCCTCGTCTTCGAACATGAAGCACAACCAGGCCCCACTGACCAAACACAACGCTGCAATGCAGCACTGTGATTGGTAAGCACCCAGGCTCCCCTGACCAATCCCAACGCTACAATGCAGCGTTGTGATTGGTCTGAGCGCCGTGACACGGCGCTCAGCCAAGGGGCTGGAGGGGTGGACATGTTCTCCATTCAGGCTGTAATGCAACCTGCATGGAGAACAGGGAAACTGCGCATGGCTGGTTTGGGTGGCCCGAGATCGCCGACCAAACAGTGATTGCGCACTTAGGAGTGGGCAAACCACTCCTCCCCTGCCCTGCTCTGAGAGCAGAGCAGCCCCTCCCACCGGCCCGCCTGCCTGTCTGCAAAGCAGCACAAAGAATAAAATGATAATAACGCAAAGTTATTATCATTTTATGTTTTGTGCTTTGCACTGCTCAAAAGCAGTGGGGTCACCCTCCTCCTCCATAGCGGAGGAGCCACCACTTCAGGTCATCCTCAGTCTCACTAACATACTGATTCTCACCTGTATGATATTGGAACGTCACAAATCTCACAATGTATTACAAAATTCAAAAATAAAAATATCATCAGTACACCGTCAGGGGCAGATATATAAAAGAAGGAGGCAGCTATAAACAAAATCAAGCAGGAAGCACAGAACAACGATCGCACACACTAGAACAAACAACAAATCGATCTTTCAGATATATAGGGAGAGGATGTAGCCTAATGGTTAGGGCGCGGTGGACTTCAAATCTGGGGAACCGTGTTCGAGTCTCGGCAACGACGCTCAACATCCTGTGATTCTGGCCAATTCACTTAATCTCCCCGCGCCTAACAAAATGAATTATCCTCATGTAACGCAACTGGTGTGGAATTCTGGTCAAGTTCGCGCTATATAAAACTTCGAGGAAAGGATATGCCTCTGTGGCATCAGCTGGGGGGATATGGAATCACTTAAACTAAGTGCCAAATGACAAACGTTTGAAGAAGTCCGCACCTGCACCGATAACCATAAAATAGTCCCCCCTGTTTGGCTCTCAGTGTAGCAATTCCTTCCCCCATGATTATGAAGGTAACCAGCAAGGATTGCATAGAACCCTCACAACTATGCAGCCAATACCGTACAAGCAAATTCAAGCACACAGTGATGTTTGAGCACAGGGATCATCCATCTGGCGCTGGCAGTAGTCCAAGAGATCTCCAACTCTAAAAAAACACATGGAGCCAAAAGTCACACAAACTCTATTTGAATAGCATTTGGAACTTGTCAATCAAGGCCTAGAAACAAACTTTCAAGTACGTGATAGTAGTGTAAGACGACCATATTCCACTAATAATTCACAATTCAGAACCTAGCAAAACTATATTGCCTCAGCACTCATTCTAGAACAAAGTGGGCCCCAATCATCTTACCGCCACACTATGCCTTGAATGGGGCCTATCATTAGAAAAACCCAGCGCGCGAGCGGTACCCTGTTCAATTAAGATCTCCACATGCAGTGAAATCAGCGAACAGGGGGGCACACCTGGCAGAATTAAGAGCAACCTCAGGGCCAAGATCACCTATCCTTGCTGCAATGAAGATCTAGCAACAACTTTACCTAAAGGAGGATTTTGCCTTTGTACTTTTACAGCAAAACCTTATCCCAGTCAACGCTCCAACTGGTCTTGGCTTCCTGCCACGGTGCACATGAATAAGTAGGCCAAATCAAGGACTCAGCTATGGAATTTACCAGCTTAACTGAACAACATACCGAAATTTAATGCAACCGAAAAAGTAGAGAAATATCACCACATTAAGGATCTGCTCATGCATGTAGCGGGTCAGCAAATTACGAAACTAAAGAAGGGGTCGTTGGATTGCCTATGTAGATTTGAAATTATTTATATCCAGGAGACGTGGAGCATTGTACTCATTGGTCTTCCTGGCTTTGAGGGTTTTCACAGCTCTGCAAGCAAGACACAAACCAAAGGCAGACCAGTAAAAGAGGAGCCACATTTATTTTTACTGAGACTAACCGTGAAGTAAAGGAAGACGTTTCTGGCATCCCTTGGATAAGGGGAGAAATAATAAAGCTAAAAAATGAAATTGTACATTACAAGCAAATCTTAATAATAAACATTTTCTTAAATCCCTCACCAAAGTCACAGCAAATTAGTTCAGTATCAATCAATCAATTAGGGGTTTATAAAGCGTGCTACTCACCCATGAGGGTCTCAAGGCGCTGGGGGTGGGGGGGTGCAGCTCTGGATCAGTCGAAGAGCCAGGTCTTGAGGCTCTTCCTGAAGGTATGCAGAGTGGGGCAGCGTCTGATGTTGACTGAGAGATCCTTCCAGGTCTTTTCTGCGACGTAGGAGAAGGATCTTCTGCCTGCTCTGGTTCTGCGGATGCGTGGGGTCTCTGCCAGGGTGAGGTCGGTGAAGCGGAGTTTCCTTTTGGGTAAGTGGAAGGAGACTCTTTCGTTGAGGTATTTGGTTCTGATGTTGTGGAGGGATTTGTAGGCGTGAGCGAGTAGCTTGAAGGATACTCTCTTCTCTATGGGGAGCCAGTGGAGGTCTCGTAGGAGCTGGGACATGTGGTCGTGTCCTGGGGTTCCGAGGACGAGTCTGGCTGAGATGTTGCGGATGATTTTGGAGCTTGTGTAGCAGGGTCTTGTTGATTCCAGCATAGAGGGCATTGCCGTAGTCCAGTTTGCTGGTTATGAGTGCGTGGGTGACGGTCTTTCTGCATTCGGGTGGGATCCACTTGAATGTCTTGCGGAGAATGCGGAGGGAGTTGAAACAGGTGGCGGCGATGACGTTGATCTGGCGGGTCAAGGTGAGAGAGGAGTCTAGGATGATGCAGAGGTTCCGAGTGGGTGGGAGCCTGAGGGCAGGGGGCCACCAGGAGCTGACCCACACAGTGGGGGAGGGTCTGAGGATGAGGACCTCTGTCTTCTCCGAGTTCAGTTTTAGGCAGCTGTCGCTCATCCAGTCTGCGACGTCTTTCATTCCTTCTTGGAAGTTGAGTCTGGTGTTTTCGGGGTTCTTCGTGAGAGAGAGGATGAGCTGAGTGTCATCGGCGTAAGATACTATGCTGAGCCCATGCTGTCTGATGATGGCGGCGAGGGGGGCCATGTAGATGTTGAGGAGCGTGGGGCTGAGCGAGGATCCTTGGGGTACTCCACAATTGATCTCTGTAGGTTCGGAGAGGAAGGGGGGAGTCTGATCCTTTGTGTTCTGCGGAGAGAAAGGAGCGGATCCAGTCGAGGGCGGTTCATTGTATACCGGCGTCGTGGAGTCTGGCAGAGAGAGTGCGGTGTGAGGCGGTGTTGAAGGCTGCGGATGGGTCTAGTAGAATGAGGGCCACAGTGTGGCCCTGGTCGAGTAGCATGCGGATGTCATCGGTGGCGGGGAGGAGGGCGGTCTCAGTGCTGTGGTTGGTGAGGAATCCAGACTGGGAGGGGTCAAGGATGGAGTTCTCTTCGATAAAGGTGGTCAGTTGGGCATTAATGAATCTCTCTGTGACTTTGGCTGCGAAGGGAAGGAGAGAGATGGGCCGGTAGTTTTTCAGGTCCGTCGGATCGGCCGATGGTTTCTTGAGGAGATGCTTGACCTCTGCCCGCTACCAGTCATCGAGGAAGATGCCGGATCCGAGGGAGGCCTTGATAGTCCAGCCTAGTTTGGGTGCTATGGCTGTGGTGGCTCTGTAGTAGATGTGTGGTGGGCAGGGGTCAGTGCGGCTCCCGATTGGGTGTTTTTCATGGTCGTGGCTGTGTCTTCAGTGGACGCGGGTTTCCAGGCAGTGATGGTCGGCTGGTAGTTGGTGGTGGAGGGGGGGGTGTCTGGAGTCTGTTCACTGAAGTTGTCGTAGAGGGCCTTGATTTTCAGGTAGAAGTAGGAGCTGAGTTTGTTGCAGAGGTCCTGAGATGGTGAGACGTCCGTGGCTTCACAGGGGGATTTGGTGAACTGCTGTATGACATTGAAGAGTTCTTTTGCGTTACTTGCATTGGTGTGGATTTTGTTCTTGATAAAGGTCCGCTTGGTGGCTCTTATGCGCTGCTGGTATTCATTCATGGCTTTCCTGTAATTGTTCTGGTCGTCAGTGGTTTTCCTGTTCCGCCAGAGTTTCTCGAGGCGTCTGCAGGAGTGCCTGACTTCTTGGAGGTCTGTGGTGAACCAGGCGGCCTTCAGGGGGCGTTTTTTGACGGGGTGACGGAGGGGTGCGAGCTTGTCAGCACAGCCGGTGATCCAGCAGTGTAGTTCTTTGGCTGCGGAGTTGGTGTCGGTCGTGGTGGAGGGGGGTCAAGGAGGAGGGTGGTGTTGAGGTGTTCTTCTGTGATCTTGCTCCAGTTCCTTCGTGGCGGACGCGGGCGTGTTTGGGTGTGGAGGTGAAGGTGAAGTGTATGCAGTGGTGGTCTGTCGAGAGGGGCTGCGTGGTGTGGCTGAAGTGGATGTTTGTCCCTCCTGCGAAGATGCGGTCCAGGGTGGTTCCGGCTCTGTGGGTGGGGGTGGTGACGAGCTGTTTTAGTCTGAGGTTGGCGAGGTTGTCGAGGGGGGTGGTGGAGTCGGGGTCGCTGCTGTTGTCAAGGTAGAAGTTCAGATCTCTGATGAGAATGTAGTCCGTGGAGACAATGGCGTGGGGTGCGACGAGGTCAGCGGTGGTGGCGGAAAAGGGGCGAGGGCCGGGGGGTCTGTAGACAAGGGTCCCAGGCAGCGTAGTTCTGGGGCTGGTTTGGATCTAAAAGTGGAGGTGCTCTGTGTTGGAGAGGTGGTTGCTTGTGCTGGAGGTGGAGAGTCAGAGGTAGCTCTTGTGTGCGATGGTGAATCCTCCTCCTGGGTGGTGGGGGCGGTCCTTTTTTTGGATCTTGTACCCGTCGAGAATGGCGGTAGCGATTTTGGGGGCGGAGGTGGCGTTGGTCCAAGTTTCTGTGAAGAAGGCAATGTCTGGCGAGAGGGTATCGAGCAGGTCCCAGATCTCCCGTGGCATGTCTGCAGAGAGAGCGCACGTTGAGGAGGATGCACATCAGGGCTTATGTGGTGCGGGAGTCCAGCGTGGGTTCAGCAGTCGTGGGGGGGCTGTTGATGGTGAAGGATTGTCTGCAGTGTAGGCAGGAGAACTGGCCATGGGTGGTGTTCCGCGTCGATCTCTGGCAGTTGTTGTTTCTTCCGGGGTTGAGTGCGAGGAGGGCAGCGGAGTTGTAGTCGTGGGGGGTCGTAGTTTCACGGTTCCTGGAGCTGGCGGTGGTCGGGTCGCAGACGGGCACAGACGGGCTTGCCCTTGGCACACCAGCTGCGCACGGCCGTACAGTGGCCGTGCAGGGTAGGGGGAGGGAAGCCCAGCTGGGAGGCGGGAAGCGGGGACCGACGGGGGGAGGGGCCGCGGGGGCCGCAGCGTTGGGAAGGGCACAGAGGCAGAAAACAGGCACAAGAAAGACAGAAGAATAGAAAAAGGCACAAGGCAGACACGGGCACAAGAGAGACAGAAAACACAGAAAGGGGCACAAAGACAGGCACAGGCGCAAGTGAGACAGAGAAAAACGCAATAAAACGGCAAAGTGGCACAAAGACAGACACGGACACACAGACAGACAGCAAAGCGGCACAAAGACAGACAGAGACAACGGCAGCCAGCAGAACAGCAAGGCTCTCCCACTGGACCACCAGGGATGAGGCACAGTCAGGAGCCTGCGGGTGGCGGAGGGCCTCAACACCTACCTGGGAAGCAGAGCACAGTGCAGGAGCGGTGGCACTTAGGAGCGGAGCTACGGAGGGAGAACAGGTCCCTGACCAGGAGGTCAGAGGTCAGAGTATCTCGCTCAATACTTAAATACATTTCAAGGAAATCTAAAAAAGACTGCCTTCATCATAACAGTAGACTTCTACCTGAACCTTTATGATGAACTGGCACACAGAGGAAGGCTGACTGAAAAAGGAAAACGTCCAATGAAATATCCCAGAATCCGCAACGACCATTCAGGGAAAAGATAAACAGGGCCAGATTATTTTTATCAAGGATTGACTGGTCACATGACGGCAAGACGGGATCTTGCAATGCTTTGTGATGTAAATGTTCAAATCACAATCCCATATGGCCTTTGGGTTTATCTGGGAACAGTCATCGCAGGCTCTGGAGTCGTGTTCCAACCCCAAGCACCACAGGCAAACATGGCTCTGTCACAGACATCAGTTTGTGGCAGTCTTTTCAAGTTGTAAAGTTGAAAGGAAAGTACCATTCCAGCACCCAAAATCGTTCCCATGGAATATCGTTGGTGCTGTCATAGTCCTCAGGTAAGTAAAAGAAGAAACCCAAGGAGGAAACCTCAGTCTCAGATGCAAGACCATCATCATGCCACCTGGTCGCACTCTGGAAGTACGAAGGAGCAGATTCAGAGTCTGGTCCCAATGAACCTGTGGCGCCTCATCTGCTAGGGCGGAGGAACATCGCCCCACTGCTCTTTGAGCAGTGCAAAAAAAAATGATAATAGCAAGATGTTATTATAATTACATTTTTCTGTGTGGGACTCGAACCAGGTCGGGTGGGGCTGAACTCTCCAGAGCAGAATGAGGAGGGGTTTGCACTCCCGAAGTGCGCATGACTGTTTTGCCGGTCCTCTTGGGCCAACCAAACAGTCATGCACACTTAGCATGACGTGTTGCACAGCCCGGTGGACAACATGCCCAGGCTCCCAGGCAATGCCTGAGCGGTCAAACAGACCACTCAGACCAATCACGATGCTGCTAATGCAGTGTCGTGATTGGCTGGGAGAGTTTGGGAGCCTGGATGCTTCCGGTGCTGCCAGTGTCGAGTGAGGATGGAGGAGAGGCATGAAGTGGCTGCAGCAACAAAGGTAAGTTATTTTTTCTTTCCATCCTTCCTGCCTCACCAACCCCGTTCGGAGGCAGCCGCCACTGGATGAACCTCGAATTTGAAGGTCCATCAACAAAATCACAGAAATTTGAGGCCTTCAGGGAGGCCTTGTTGTTTATTTTTGGTAAGGTTCTGGCTTCCTCTGGCGCACCGGCTTTTATTGGCAGCTTCAGTCCCAGCACCACACTCTGCATTGGTACCTTTGACATCCATGACACTGAAGGAGTATCTACACCCCATGATGGTCTCCAACTCTGAGCCACACCCCTCTTGACCTCGGTTGAGGCTGAACCCACCATGACACAGTCCTTTGGCAATCCTGACTCTGATACTTGTATATGTCTCCACTTGTCAATTCCGGAGCCAAATGACATTGACTTGGAGCCGCACAAAACCACCTACATGCACTCAGTGGTACTACTTATGAGTTTTATGATTCCAGTCTGTTACCTGGGGAAAATTTACAAGGAGAGGAATCTGAGGTTGGATTAAGTATCCACCAGAAAGAACTGTATCCAAGATAAGTAACATGATATTTTTTTAAAACGTGGAGACTAGGTCTACCAATTGACGAAAATAAGTATTTAACTGTCAGTTGCATAGACGTGACAGCAGCACATCACATGTGAAGTTGCAGAAGCTGCATGTAAGTTCATTTTTGTTATACTTCAAGGATTGCCAAGGTACTGAATTTTGATTTCCCAGTGTAGGAGTAATAAATGATGAGACTAGATTTGAATAATTTAATAGCTAAAATGTATTAAAATGCTGTGTGGTCACTTTTTGAACAGCTGTTGATCACTTGCTTGGGTTAAAATGTTCACATCTTTCAAGATAGTCTTAAAGCAGTCATATAAAACACCTACCTCCCATACTTCTATTCAGTTCCTGCATGAAGGAGGTTTGAGCTTCATGCCATGGGGGTTATGTTGGTAAATATTGGAGATTTTAGTTCTTCTCTCAACATACCTCTGAACAGACCATCTGCTTTTGTTTTTTATTCTGAACCAAAGTCGTGAAATGTCTTCATTCTGGGTAGAAGGTTGGTCCTGCAGGGTGAATTCTTGGCACGTATGGTCTTGCGATGTTGAACAAGGCGGACCTAACCATGCTCTCAATAAGTTATATTGACTACTGTTCAATCGGGCACCAAAAGATAAAGGAAATGCTTCTAGGCCGTATGATAATGCTGGAAAAAATGTGGCTTGTATAAGTGCAGTATTGAGATTATAAATTGACCAGAAAGGTTTTTTTGAGAGTTTCCTAAAGCATGTAACTGTGGCACAGGAAATTATTTTCCATACATACCAAATGTTCTTTTTGGCGCTTTGGGCATATAGAAATAAGAGTCCGAGATACGTGCTAGCCTTATATTTGCTCCAGTGTGTTTAAGCCTCCGTGGACTACAGGAAGCCAGGTCTACTATTACTTACTAAGGGGCCATTTTCGATGGGCTGTGTTTGATTAACAGCTTGTTTCAGCAGCAGTATATTCTTCAAGGCCTTCTACAGGTTGTCACAAGCTTAGCCTGGTATGGTCCAGCAGAGCCGTTTCATCTGCATCCTGCATCAGGAAGAGTGGCTGATGATGCCTTTTCGGCAGGCATTCTGCTTTACTCTTAAGCTATATCTAAGACATACAAGTTAAACAGTAGAGATGCAAGCAGAGATGCAAGAACGCCTTCATTACTGGAAATATTTCCTAATAAAGACTAGTTACCTCCTATTTTGACCTGCATCCAGTTTTCTGTGTATAACATAACAAAGGATGTGAGCAGAAATGGCGGGATATCCAGGTTTGGCGATGACTCTTTTTGCAGCCTCTGTTGATACTGCCAAAAGCTGTTTTAAAATCTATCAAACGTAAAATAGGTTCTTCATTTGCTTCTTAGACTAGAAAAGAATTAAGGACAATGCTACAATGGTACCTACGAGCTGCTATGCCCCGGAATTATTTTGTTCCAGTCAGCACATGTGCTCAGCTCCTCAAATAGTAGTGTGGCATAGAATTGCATTCTATAATTTATTTAGAAGCCTTGTGTTGATTGGGTGCATTAATGAGCCTTTCCATGATTCAGGGACTGCTGCATTTGTAGAACTCAATGCAAAATTGAATGCAGTATAGACAGACGCCCAGTATCTTGTTTGTGGTTGAAGACTGCTGTTGGAATGCCATTAGGGCCTGGAGCACCAGCGTCTTTGATTGACCTTTATGACCCTCATTATTTTTTCATGTTTTTGTCAGTCTGGGTGATTAATGCATTGAGTCTGGGGAAATGTAATAAGGCCCTAGGAGTTTTGCAAATCATTCATGGTCGAACTCTCAGAGTAATACAAGCTTTGCGCCTGACCCATACACGTTATTATTAACCATGAGAACCCATGAGCCTTCCATGTGGTTGATGTAGTCCCAGGACAGCTACTGATTCCCAAGAGGGCTGTCCTCATGCAGGTCTCTCTTTTGTTTACCTTGAGATGGCGCTTTGTGTTTCATAGCTTGTTTATCGCTTCTTTTTGACATTTTGTAATGTCTTATATGATCTCTGAGAATGAAGGAGGGCTGGAAGCTCATTCTGGGCATACCTATGTGCTTTTTGGGCTCTTCGTACACAGCAGTTACATTTGTTTTCGTAGTAAGACTCCACATTTGTTGTGCCACAATTGGGCCCCCGATTGAGCAATCCTGCATTACTGTGGGCAGATTTGGCAAAATGCTTTTCACGAAAATACACATTTGTTAGTGGTGTGGATGTTCCACTCTATGCACTCGGGTTGTGGGTAGTTACTGGGGGTCCCTCTGTCATGGCTTGGAGGACCAGGACCTTTGTAATACTTAAATTTACATTCTGTGGGAAATTTTCACTGTCAACCTGTTGTGAGATTTGTAATTCATGAAATTGGCTGAACAAATCTGCATATTTTACACCTCGGACGGGGCATTTCCCTTCCACAATGGTAATTGTCATAAGCCACCTACCTGGATCCGAGGTGATTCCAATGGGGCGGCGATGCTAGTTCCTGAATCCAATCAAAAACCTAGCCCTCGGTTTACAGAAGGAGACAATGCTGCGGTGGCAAATCCCAGAGGGAAGGGGGTTGGGATGGAGATAGCTTGTGGAGTCAAAAAGAAGCTGTGGCTCGTCTACTCAACCGCAACACTGCAGCTGACATTCACACCAGTCTGATCAATGGTACCGGCAGATGTGTTATCTATAAACAAACAAATAATAATGCTTTAGTCTAGTATTAGCTATATCTTTTAAGGTATCACCTCACAAATGATCTTTATATCTCAACCAACCTTTAGTTTTGTTGTCAGTCATTTTTAGATAGTCCATAGAGGTTCCTTCATCAACGTTTTGAAACTGTAGTGAGTATGATTCCAGCATCAAACCCACAAGCTAATTTGGATGAGGTTAGCTTCACACAAGTCCTTTCTACAACTGCCCTGCCAACAGACTGTACAAGTTGAACAAAAGCACTGGTTACCTTGTCTGCAAGCGCGATGTTGTGACTGAGTTCAGCGCGAAGCAAAATCAAGTCTGTTAATACGTCTCTCCTTTTCTTCATGTTTTTCCATCCAGGTGCGAGACTGAGGCGGGATGTCCTTTGCAGTGAGGTCGAATTGAAAGGAACAAGGGAGCTGGCAAGACAGATTCCTGGAAGCTGGAAAATAGTTAAGTGTCAGGTGAAGAGGCTAAGTGAAGGGGAGGAGTGTGGACGGTCTTTGAATAAGACTGCTTTAGAACGTTCATAAAGGTCACATTCGAATTGTTTGTAACAGGGAACAGGTGCAGATTATTAACTTGATGAGGCTGCCTTCTAGAAGGTGTTTTATAATGTTCACAAAGGTCACGTTCTAATTGATTATAGCAAGTAACAAGTGCAGATGATTATTTTGATGAGGCTGTCTTCTAGGAGGTGTTTTAGAATGTTCACAAAAGTTGCATTCTAATTACTTATAGCAAGGGTCAGGTGCAGGGGATTAATTTGATGAGGGCTGTCTTCCGGAAGGTTCACGTTGAGGTCATCTATCCCGGTTGCTTGAAGCTTATTCTGGTGGATTTTTGGGATGTTTCCATGGCGCCTGACACCTGACCGTGCATATGCATGGTAAAACCATTTGTAATATCTACTAAGCCTTTTTTTTAAAAACGGGGAACACCAGCTGCAGCTAGCTATTACCAGCAGCATTTAATATGATCAAAACTCAGGGTACAAGAAGTTTGTTCATTCATAAGTGTTGTGAGGAATAATATGAGTCATGCCAGTATATTGTGATAGTCAAGAGAGGTGAGATGTTGCAGGAATCCTGACAGTAATATTTTGAGATAAAATTTGAAACTCTTGTCATAGACGAAAGTAGAGCTTCTGATCCATGTCTGAAGGTGCAGAAAGAAAGGAACTGATGTCAGTAAGCATGGATGGAGCATATATGTGGCTCTGTTCATCACTTACGAAGCAGAATGACGATGATGTGGAGTCACTCGACGCCACCTACTGGAAGGCAGGAGTACTGCTTTTGATTTTTCCAGATCCAGTCTGACACCTGAGGAAAAGTCACCAAGTGAGAGATCTGCAGTTAGAAGTATCCAGCAGAAACAATTGAGCTGTTCTTCAGCAGCAATGCTGGAGGCCTTTTAAGTGGCTTTGTAGAGTTTGTGAAGATTTTATCCTCTGAACTGGTGCAGAAAAGCATGAAGACATGATGCCAGCAGGCTCTCTGTATTTATATTATGAATAGGCAAAATTATAACTTTTTCCTGATGTGAAGCCTATTCTGAATGCTTTTATCACCTATGGGGCTCCATGTGTTCCTCAGAACCTGGGTAATAGACGATCTCAAAATAAAGGGTCCTGTCAGAAAAACATAGTATATATAAAACAATATGCTTTTTCTTAAACACATTGGAGAGGTTGAGCAAAGGAAAACAATGTATGTAAATGTTATAGCAAAAACATACAATAACAGTAAAAAATTGTAATGGTGCTCCATGATTGGTGCAAAAGTGCTCATGCAGTGAGGCAATCAGTGTGTAGTACATCAACTGAAACTATTTCACAATATAATGATTCTACAATAATTCTTAAAAGCCTGGTAGGAGACCAAAGTTAATTGAAAACCATTTTTTACCACAGTTTTGGCACTTTACTGGGAGATTGCCTATTTTTGAGCTTTCAACCTCCTTCCTTCCAGTAGTTGTAGAAACAGGTGTGAAAACCCCTGGTCGATCTCAGAAAGCAATACATTTCTGAAAACTAGACAGAATAGCAATTCTCCTAATTACCATGCCAAGAGAATCTGAATTTCATTAAAGACACAGAGGCTAACATTATGCATTAATTCTTTAATGCTAACTCCACATAGCCACTTTGAAGTATTACATCTTAATGTAGATTGTTCTAGAACATAATACAGCTAGGCTATAATAGGCATGCACTCAGTGCAATCTTCCTCTTTTTAAATACGGATAAACGTATTGTTACGTATTAGGAAAGTTTTGGAAATCACATGGTAAAACAGGAAAAACAGAAGATCTTTGGCGAACAAACTGTGAAAACAGGAAAACAGGAGATCCTTGGGGAACGAAGTGCAAGCTAGGACCCAGAAAGCAGAACAAACTGCATAGTAGGCCGGATTCCCATTACGTGGTATCTTCGAGGCGATTGTGTGAGAAACGTCTGGATTCTTGAGAATTGTCTGAAATGAAAGACGGATTGTAGAACATACTTATACAAACAAAAGCTATTGTGGAAGGCATGTAACAAAGCTTTAAATCTTATTAAAGCTTTACTTATTATACTGAAAACGAACTTATTAAAGTATTACATATTATATTGTTTCATCTCAATGCACATATTCTCTACATGTTTCTCTCTTATCCCTTTTTTTGTTTGTTTTCTTTATTGCAAAGTTGGGAGGGTGAGATAATGTTAGCCTCTGTGTCTTTAATGAAATTCAGATTCTCTGGGCATGGTAATTAGGAGAATGGCTATTTCATTACAAGACTGGAGGGAGGCTACCATTATGCATTTTGGGAGATCTGCAGAACTACATTTGACATGTGTTCTATCGGTTTACAGTAATGCTTCGCAAATGTAGAGAAGTTTGGGCAATCGGCGTCTCTAAGGATGTCTTCTAGTCTGCCGCCTTTCCAAAAGGATTGGCTAGCCATTGCACCCCTCATGGAATGTGCTTGAAATCTCTTGAGGTCGATGTTTGCTAAGTGCATAGTTTCTTTTACCCAGCGAGCTATCGTAGCGCAAGTCACTGCTTTGACAGGTTTAACAAAGGAAATGAGAAGCTGATTAACTTCGTCTGAGCAATGTTCATTCATTCTATAATCGTATTCTTTCATACAGTCTACCACACATAATTTTTGCATAAGTCGAACTTAAGGTAAAAGATGGAGTCAGACATTGTTTTAGTTTGTCGAACAATTTCAAACTTCACTCCAAAGGCATTGTAAAATCTGTTGCTTACCTCTAAAGTTCTTACATCTGGCACCCATCAGCAGGAAATCAAGCACAGCAATGAGGCTAGCTTCATGGAAAGCATCTTTTTGCTTAGGAATCTATTATTTGGCCACAAATTGAAGAGATCTAGAACCAAGTTAACATCCCAGAGAGACTCTTATTCTCTCCATCTTTGGTAGTTAGGAGTCCTTCTTCTGCGGGAAGGATATAGGGTATGTCGTAGGTCAGTTCCAAGATCGTTGGAACCATGCTTGACATGGCCAAAAGGGAGTTATTAAGACCAGGGAGCATACGTCCTGTCTGACTTTCTAGAGAACTCTCTGGTTCATCGCAAAGGGGGAAAAAGTGTAAGCATAAGATCCTTTCCAGGGTTGTAGGAAGGAGTTGACTGCTAGAGCACCTGGGCCTGGCATGCAGCTGAAATATTTTTACAATTGGAAGGTGAGTCTGCTCGCAAATAGGTCCAGTTTCAGTGGACCCCATAGAAGGTTTAGAATTCTGAAGATTGATACATTCAGTTTCCGGTCACTTTAGTCTCTCAGGAACCTTGAGTTCCAGTTGGCTGAGAGTTTGGTTTCCCCTTGTAAGTATTCTGCTTTGAGCAAAATCATGAGTTCCAGACAGAACATCCAAAGTTTCGCTGCAAGGTCTGATAGATTTTTGCATTTCGTGCCACCTAGATGGTTTATATAAGCTACTGTTGAAAAATTGCCCATTTTCAGCAGTACTAATCTGGCCTGTATAAAATGCTTGAAACTCATCAAAGCGTAAAGGCCTACGGTTAATTTGAGGAAGTTTATGTGGTGAGATCGCTCTGTGTCAGACCACGGTCCCCCTGTATTATAGGTTCCAGACGAGCGCCCCATCCAAGGAGACTCGCATCGGATTCGAGAATGTAATCCGGAGATGATCCAAAAATTGCACGTCAGTTCCAGGCTTTCAGGTTGTCCAGCCACCAACTCAGCTCTGAATTTGCCTTCTGATCCACGGAGTTTTTGTCACCATACCACAAGCCTGCGCAAAGACCTTTTGCTTTTATTCTCTGGAGAGCACGGTAGTGAAGCGGGCCCGGAAATATGGAGGCTAGGAGGCCCAGTAGTCTGGCAAGTTCTCTAAGTGTTAGTTGATGTTATTTCAGAAAAAAAGCGTATTTCTTTGTAAATTTTGGAAACCTTCTTTGGTGGTAGAAGAGGATAGATTTTACTGTGTCTATCAAGAAACCCAGATATTCTAGGTTTTTAGAGGGTGTTAAAATAGACTTGTCTTTGTTTATGATAAAGCCCAAGCTCACCAGGAGGGATATCACTGTGTCTAAGTCTTTGAGGATTTGTATTTGACACTGAGACATTATGAGGATGTCGTACAGATAGATAATAAGACGTATTCCTCACTCTCTGAGGAAAGAGTTGACGGCTCTCATCACTTTTGTAAAGCAGCAGGAGGCCGACGCCAGACCCAATGGGAGTGCATGAAATTGGAAAAGGTAATTTTGCCTTAAAAATTGGAGATAACGTTGGCATTCCTGGGTCATTGGAATGGTGAAATAGGTGCCTTTGAGGTCCAGTTTCACTAACCAGTCTTCTTCCAGTAAGATGTCTCTTAGGAGATGGATACCCTCCATTTTTAAGTGTTTGTAAATTAGAAACCTGTTCAGGTCTCTGGATTTATTACCGGTCTCCAGCCTTTGTCTTTCTTTTGTACCAAGAAGAGTGTACTTATAAAAATGTTTCTGATTCATTGGGATTTCTACTATGGCACCTTTATTTAACATAGAGGAAATCTACTCCTCTACTACCTTCTGTTGGTCTTGGGATAGACTTAGTTCTCTCAGGTGATGGGACAGGTTTGGTGGTCGTAGGAAGGCTATCTTGAACCCTTGGACAGTTTCTAGGACTCAAGGGTCCCTGTTGATTGGTTGCTAGCCTTGGAAAAAGAATCTGAGTTGTCCGCCCACTTTTACCTGGAAAGAATTGGGAAGGTGAAGATCAGTACTCATTGTTAAAGGTGATTGCCCTCTGGCCGTGTCCCCGGGGTCCTCTTGAATGGGAGCCTCGGCCATATTATGGATGAAAGGACAGTGGTGTTCCTTGCTAAAAGCCCTTGCCAAAGGTCCTTGGTCAGAAATTGGTCCTGTAGGAAGCCTGGATGGCAGAAAGGCCCTGTCTTCTGGCCCATCCAAAACCACTCTGGTTGAAGACCCCTCGAATATTAGACTGAGCCTTGTCTAAAGCAGTAACGGTAGACACATATTTGCTGAGGGATTTAATCTATCCGTCCCCGAATGGGAGGTTCTCGGATGGTTCTTGGGTAGCTAAGTCGCCCTATTTGGGGTTTATTTTAGATAAAATGTCTCTACATCGTTTGGAGTCTATGATTGCATTAGCGTTACCTAGCAAGATTAGCTCCCTTTGGCTCCAACCCCTAAGGAGAGGGACATCTATGGGGGTTTGGTTCAGGTGGCATTCTTCAGCCATGTCGATGATTTTAGCTAGGGGACCCAGTACGTCGAGGAGATGGTCTTGGCACACCTTTAGAGAACTCTCCATGCTGTTGCTAGGGTCTCTTCCCATTTTGAATAGGAATGTTATCAGTTCTGGGTCAAGGTTAGGGGTTAGGCATACTTTATCCTGAATGACAGATCTAGAGCATTCAGTTCAAAGGAGATGACGTGTTTCTCTTTCCAGTGGTTCCCAAACCACTTCTTAATAAGTTTTACAACATGGTCTTGGGGCCACCATTCCGCACTTCTAGGGTGTTTAATGTTATTGGGGGAGAACATTTCCTGACCTAGAAGGTCCAGTATTAGGTCCTTAAATGTGGAGAGGACCTCTTCGCTAAGAAGCCTGTCAACAATCAGGTCCCGCTGGTCTAGATCGAATATGTATTTGTCCAGTAACTCTTCATTTTGAGAGTCGGTTTCTTACAGTGCATTTTCTGGTGCCTTTGCTAGGCTAGTGCGGGTAACAGTGCCGTTTTGTGCATTCATTAGGTTGGTGCCACGTAGGACAGCTAACATGTTTGAGGTGCTAGACACCTACTGTTTTTTGAGGTCCTTAGACCTCCTTTTAAATTTGAGGTGCTTAGACCACCTGGATGTTTTGAGGTTCTAGGACCTGCCATAATGCCACTGGAAGAACGAGCCTTGTTGTGCTTAATTTAAAAAAAATATCTTTCCCTTTGTTTGTGAGTTTTTGACTCCCCTCCAGACATTGAGTCTGGGTCAGGTTCTTCCTCAGAGAGGGTGGGTCTTTTGTTGGCCATAACCTGATGTATGGTCTCGTGCACACGTGCGCATTTCCGGCTGGATTAATTTTTTCATTAAGTCCTCATTTATATTTGGGAGGGGGGTTTCAGGGCTCTGAGTATCCTGATCTGATACACTGGGACTTTTTACATATATATAATTTCTTTTGGAGTAATCTCCTTGTAAAGGATATATTGTGCCTTATCTCTAAGGATTTAGGTACAAGGGCTTTGGTATTTGGGTATTTTCCTCTAGCTTTATATTATAATTTTTTTGGGTTTGTAGTGCAAATATAATTTAATATTTCATGGGGCTGGATGGCAGTACCAGAAAGACGATCCCAGTGCGGTAGTGCTGTGCTGGAGAGACGATCAGCTGTTCACTCGATGTAGCAACTGACAGAGCAGCTTGAGCGAACAGCTGCATCTGTGATGACGAGAAGCAGCTGTTGCCTGCTTCATTCCTCTAATCTCTGTACTCTCCTGACATGCACCTATGATGTTGCGAGTCGGGAGCAGTGGTGTCTCGGTAGAGGAGCACATGAACCGCCAAGGAATTTTCGTAATGGGAGAGGAAGTACTGCATACTAGTGGTTTCTCAAGCCTATGGGCCTGGAGAAGATTGGCACCCTTTACGGTGCGCGACTGCTTGCGGCGCGCTGTGTTGTTAGTTAAAATGGGAAGGGGTTACCGAGGGTTGTTCTGGGAGGGGATCGGGAGAGGGCTGGGTGACCGTAATTTGGAAGCCTTGTGCCCTACAAGAGGGCCCCTGAATTATGTTAGTACAAAAGGAAATTGTTTAAAACCAGTTAATGTCCATACAAGATCGAATTAGATATACCAGTAGTAATTATATGAACAAATAATTAATCTGATGAATTATCTGTTAAAGTTAAAGGAGAGGTTAAGAGTAGATACGTATCTGTGCGGAGCCTCATTTAAAAGAGGCAGACTGTACTGAGTGTATGCCTATTATTGCCTGATTGTATCATGTTCTAGAACAATCTACATTGTGATGTAATACTTCAAAGTTGCTGTGTGGAGTTGGCATTAAATGATTAATGCATAATGTTAGCCTCAGGTCTTGTAATGAAATTCTAAATTCAGCAAGGGGTCATTTGTGTAGAACCTTCAAGGTTTTCTCACAGAAACTAAGTGTTAAAATAAAAAAAAATGAAAAATTAGTAGAAATAAATGTCTATTTGTAACTTCTGGTCAGGGTGGCCGATGTATAAAAACAATACACCCTTGCATCTGCTAGACCCTTCTGGTTGTGGGGATATATAGTGTTTGTGGGTTTTCCAAGAAGTCGAGGTACCCAGGGCCAATAACTCAGCTGCACCTTGTAATGGTTTTTCATTGTGTACCGGGTAAAGAGCAAATTCATAGGGTAAAATATGAAAGATAAGTATCAAGTAAACCTATGCATTTCCAAAATGGCCACAATTTAGAAGCAGTGGATATTTGAACATCTCTGAATTTGTTGGTACCCATACTATGATGTGAATCAAAATGGCTTCTTTTTTACACACTGGTTTACATTTGAGAGACACAAATGCAGAGAAATACAGTTGATAATAACACTTGTTCTACTATTCTGTGTTCCCTTAAGTCTCCCAATGAAAATGGCACCACACTAGTGTGTGTAGGTCTAGTGCTCACATTCAAAAAGTGAGCAAGATGCAATATGGACATACATTTTTCCACTAAAAACTGACCCTTTTTTTGTAATATCCCTAGCTGCGGATTTTGGGCCCTAGCTCAGCCGGCAGCTAGAGAAACCTAGCAAATCTATACATTATTGAAAACAAGAATCCTAGGAGAATTCAGGGTGGGGTGACTTGTGTGGCTTCCACCAGGTTTTCCTACCTAGTAGCCCTTGCAAACTTCAAACTCTGATTAAAAAAAACACATTTTCCTCACATTTCTATGATGGAAACGTCTGGAATCTGCAGGGAGCAACTACTGTCCTACCACCTACTACCATTCCCCCAAGTCTCCTGATAAAAATGGTATCCCATTGTGCGGGTACGGCTAGTGGCCGTGACAGGAAAGGCAGCAAAATGCAACATGGACACATCACATTTTTCCCCTGAAAACTGACTCTTTATTCGCAATGTGCCTAACTGTGGATTTTGGGCTCCAGCACAGCAGGCACCTAGAGAAACCTAACAAACTTGTACATTTGTGGAAACCTAGACACCTAGGAAAATCAAGTGTGGGGTGACGTGTGGCTCCCACTAAGTTTCCCTACTCAAAACCCCCTGCTGCCAGGAATCCTGTATTCAGGGCCCTCTTGTTGGCTCATTGACCCTTGACACCCTCACACCTGGTGACACACCATGCCACATTGGACTTTCACACCAGGCAAAGCACCGTGCCACAATCCTTGTTTATATTAAAGATCTCAGCACCCCGGCACAGTCAGGTGGTATTTTTTGTTGATGGCGCTGACATGCACAGGATGGAAATTCATGTTCACAGTATTGGTAAAACTCATTACGCTGACAAGTGCTTTCTCAGCAATCCATGGTCATAGGATTGTATGCTCATGCTTCTGCAATGCGGACGATTACTGAACTCGGGAGTTCAGTAAAACTCGGCGGCCAAATTGGGTGCGGCTTTGTATTTTAGCCACGCCCAAGCCTGACTCAGCGATTTAACTCAAGTCGTTTGGAGACTGTGAATTGCTCTCTCTCTCCTGCTCTGCATTTCCTGAAGACTTACCTGTTATCCTTGCATTTTGGGAGTTATCTTGATGCACTTTGCCTCAGCACATCTCACCACATCTCGACTCAGCACATCTTGCCTTAGCCCAGCATTGCCAGCAACTCCGGCATCACCAGCATACCACAGGCGGTATCTCCACTATTAAACCCACATCTTAGAAAGACAAGAAATGAAAGGGCAGTAGGCACTTACCAACGCACTGCACAAGGTATAAAGAGCATTATTTACATCTTATAAAGAAACTACCAGTCACATGGAACTTTAATTGAACTATTTAAAAAATAACTTTTACCTTTTAAACCTGACACCTTTACACTAAAGAAAATACAGACAAGGCGGTGTGCAGAAACACTGAGTTTCAGAAATACTTGTTTAAGTACATAACACCATGTTGGACTTGTATATCGCGCATTGTGAAAGTGCTTCGTTCGCCTTAAGTTGTCAGGGTATGCCCAGACATGGGTCCCTTGCTCACTTTGCCACTGGATTCAAGCTAGCCAGGCTGATGACGGCTGATTAGCCAGAAACCGGTCCCAGGATGCTTGTTACCGGTCCAGAGAAGACATGGCTTGGCAGTTCGGCCTGGACTGTTCCCATGAGGCACAGGGTCAGACTGATTTGCATATGGCCATGTCTGAACTGGGGTGGCAGAGTGAGCTAAAGAATGATGATGGATTAAACCCAGATCAGTTGACTGGAGGTGAGTGCTTGCAATGTTCAACACTCCGTCCATCATCCCCTTTGGTTTTGCTTTGTTCGCCCTAAGTTGGCAGGGTATGCCCAGACGTGGGTCGCTTGCTCACTTTGCCACTGGATTCAAGCTAGCCTGGCTGATGACGGCTGATTAGCCAGAAACCAGTCCCAAGATGCTTGTTTCCGGTACATGGAAGACATGGCTTGGCAGTTCGGCCTGGACTGTTCCCATAAGGCACAGGGTCAGACTGAATTGCATATGGCCATGTCTGAACTGGGGTGGTGGAGTGAGCTAAAGAATGATGATGGATTAAACCCAGATCAGTTGACTGGGGGTGAGTGCTTGCAATGTTCAGCACTCCGTCCATCATCCCCTTTGGTTTTGCTTTGTTCGCCCTAAGTTGGCAGGGGATGCCCAGACATGGGTCCCTTGCTCACTTTGCCACTGAATTCAAGCTAGCCTGGCTGATGATGGCTGATTAGCCAGAAACCGGTCCCAGGATGCTTGTTTCTGGTCCAGGGAAGACATGGCTTGGCAGTTCGGCCTGGACTGTTCCCATGAGGCACAGGGTCAGACTTATTTACATATGGCCATGTCTGAACTGGGGTGGCGGAATGAGCTAAAGAATTATGATGGATTAAACCCAGATCAGTTGACTGGGGGTGAGTGCTTGCAATGTTCAACACTCCGTCCATCATCCCCTTTGGTTTTGCTTTGTTCGCCCTAAGTTGGCAGGGTATGCCCAGACGTGGGTCCCTTGCTCACTTTGCCACTAGATTCAAGCTAGCCTGGTTGATGACGGCTGATTATCCAGAAACCGGTCCCAGGATGCTTGTTTCTGGTCCAGGGAAGACATGGCTTGGCAGTTCGGCCTGGACTGTTCCCATGAGGCACAGGGTCAGACTTATTTACATATGGCCATGTCTGAACTGGGGTGGCGGAGTGAGCTAAAGAATTATGATGGATGAAACCCAGATCAGTTGACTGGGGGTGAGTGCTTGCAATGTTCAACACTCCGTCCATCATCCCCTTTGGTTTTGCTTTGTTCGCCCTAAGTTGGCAGGGTATGCCCAGACGTGGGTCCCTTGCTCACTTTGCCACTAGATTCAAGCTAGCCTGGTTGATGACGGCTGATTATCCAGAAACCGGTCCCAGGATGCTCGTTTCAGATCCAGGGAAAACATTGGCTTGGCAGTTCGTCCTGGACTGTTCCCATGAGGCACAGGGTCAGACTGATATGCATATGGCCATGTCTGAACTGGGGTGGCGGAGTGAGCTAAAGAATGATAATGGATTAAACCCAGATCAGTTGACTGGGGTGAGTGCTTTTAAGGTACAACACACCGTCCATCATCCCCTTTTGTTTAGCAGATCAACAAACAGCACCATTCAAGGGCCCATCACTTTCATATACCCAAAAGACAGACACAGCAATCACACCACCTCACAGCTGATAAAGTGTGTGGACTGATGGTTGGGTGGCAATGTGTTTACAGTGACCAGCAGCAAGTCACTTCTCACACCGCCAGCCAAATGTCAGCTCACACATACCACCAGTCAGAGGCCAACCACAAACACCACCAGCAACCACACCACCAGCCAGATGCTAGTTCAGACACAACAGCCACACTGCCTGGAAGGTGGCGGAACATTTTACTGGCATTTTGGATGCAGTGTGTGTGTGTGTAGTGACTTGCTGCTGGTCACAACACACACATACTGGCAGCTAAATTCCAGTCCTCATACACCACCATCCCCACACAGCGCAGCCTAGCACCCGTCCGTCCACACACACCATCAGTCGAGCTCCAGTGCACACACACCGCCAGCCAAACGCTCGTCCACACACACTGCTATTCCACGCACACCGCCAGCCAAGTGCCAGTCTACACACACCGGCATCACATTTTTATTTTAACAAACAGGAAAACACAAACCAATTTGAAGGAGATGAAAAACCGACTATGACTACAAACACAACAGGTCTAACTAAATACATCAAACTACCACCAACCATGAAACTGAACAAAAAATATAAAACAATACAGACCAGTCAGCTCCATTTTACTCTCATGGTTGCGCCCAATACTTGAGTTGCGCGTAGTATGATTTAAAACATACGGGCACACATAGTCCAGGATTAGAGGGACACTTGGGCAGTACATATGACTCTCCTTTTGCACACCTCTTCAGACACAGACTTTACATCTCCAACAGTGAAATTATTTTGGGATGCGGGAGGAATGTGAGGAAAGTGGTGATCTTTCAATATAATGAACCAAGTGGGGCGTCATTGTACTCCCCAAACCAGTCGCACAGCAAATCCACGATGCTTGAAATTAAACCTTGTTTTGTCAGCTATTTAAACAATTCTCTTTCACTACTTTAACAGCTCAGCTCCGCTTCATCCACTTTAGAAGAACCATGCAAATTTACCAAGTTTCTTATATTTTTGATGAGACCATCCGGACTTCTGTCAAAAACACGATCAACACATGATTCATCCCAGGCTCGTTCTTTATTGAAAAACCCAATGCATTTCGGACTACACGAGTCCTTCGTCAGGGGTAACTACAAGTAAAACATGTTGTGAATTAATAATAAACATGTAACAAAATCCTGCTAACGGCAAAAAATCTCCTGTGCCCTGAAAATGTACTGTTTAATGTGCAAACGAAACGAAAAAATGAAATATGAGAGCATACCCCTTTCAATATAGCCACATCCTCCACCACTCCAACGCTAGGAACACTTGCCTGCTCAACTACAAAAAAGCTGCCCATTACAGACTGCTGAAACTGAGCAAAAATAATCTTTGAATATGGTGAACAACCCTTGAATACAACAAAAGCATTGAAGGTTTTCAAATGGAACAAATGAAGTCAACTTTTTATACCAAATGTGTGACTAATGAACAGCACTGTAAGGCTCCAACCTCTGATCTACTCTATCTACACCACCCATGTGCTTATTGTAGTCTAAAATGCATACAGGTTTGCACACTTCAGCAACCTGAACCCCAATAATCACAGGTGAAGTGCTTTCATCACGAATGGTTGTCAGCATATGGACATCTCTCCTGCCTGAAAATTTCACAGCTAGAAGTTCATCATTATGCAAGGTACTACACTGTCCCCTCTGAAGTTGTTTTTACATACAAGCTCTTCAGGGTAGCCTTTACGGTTAGAGCGGATTGTGCCACATGCAACAGTGTTCACTTTGCACAATTCCTTGAACAATTGCACACCATAGTAGAAGTGACCTATGTACAAATAAATGTTAAAAAGTCCTCAATCAAGTACCTACACAATTTTCTCACTGACTCCAAAAGGGGATGGACAACCAAGAGGGTCAATAGAAGAATTTCTACCAGTGTACACCATGACATTTTAGACATATCCAGTACTACTCTCAGACATCTTATACATCTTAATTCCATAATGTGCCCTCTTGCTAGTAATGTAGGGGCATATTATCAAGGGGCCGCAATAAAATTAACGCCGCTTTAGCATCCGTTTTCGGGCGAAAAGCGGCGATAATTTTATCGCACTATCAGCAAAGACATGCTAACGCGTGAATTCATGCCTCAGCGCCCGTTTTCCTAACGCCCAGCGTTGCAATGCTAATGATATGCAAAGTGGGCGTACCTTACTAATATAACTTGGTAAATGTCGCTACCACAACTATCTCCTATCATCAATCTTGCCTCAAACCTGTGTAGCGATGTGAAAAGTAGCGCAAACCATTCTTATCGTTGGTTTCTTAATGCCTGCTTACAATCTGACTTAGCCATTATATCCTATGGGAGGTGGATTGTATGGATAAGCCCACCCTGCCATATCAACAAGGATTCGCCTATCGCTGTGCTTTTATCGCTGGATTTCCAGCAATAATAGCACATTTTGCCACTATCACTGGATTTGTTATCGCATTGGAGATAAGCGTTGATGATAACGCGCTAACTCGGCGATATAATCCAGCGATATTCGCCGACAATTATGCTCGCGCTAAGCGCGCTTAGCGATAATTATTGCTGGCTGTTGCTGATATGCCCCGTACTGCCTAAAAACCAAACAGCCTTTGAGCAGGACCAAAGACTCATCCACAGCTATTTCTTTCCCTGGAACATAGATCTCTGAAAAACGATCTACAAAATTATCAAGGACAGGCCGAATATTGACGAGATGGTCACAATAAGGGTGAATCTGTGGCAGTGCTGAAGCATTATCAACAAAATGCAGCATCCAAAGCAGAAGCAAATACCGATCATGACTCATGGTTGCAGCAAATATAGCAGTTGCCATGAAGGAACTAATAGACCAATATGAAGACATTTTACAGCATTCTGATCAATCTCATTGACAAAGTTAAACCCCAGAATGTCTTCTACTCACCCAGATTTGTGGGCATCCCCCACCTTCCTCTAGAGTGGGATTTAAGTCTGGCACTGTTGTCCCTTAAACACTGTTCAGCATACAAATTAGTCTGGTCAACAATCTCATCCAAAAATATATCATCCATAAACAACTGAAAGCAATTTAGAGGCAAAAAGTTTCCAATATTGAATCTAGTGGCGGCTAGTGGCATTTAAAAGTGGTATGGCATAAAAGTTAGGAATTACTTTTAAGTAGCGAGCGAGTACCACAATTTCTTTTACTATCACAGTGTCATTATTTTTAAAGACTGTGTACCCTCATTATGGGGCCTTGACATACACCTTTGAACAGGAACACATTTACAATTTAAATACGTTACCACTGCCCTGTGCACTCTAAACAAAAAGGCAAAGGATTGGATAGTCATGTATTCTGAACATGTTTTTGACCGACTGAATCTTGCAGTGCGTTCAGCCACAGCTCTGGAGCTCTAAATCGCAGTTTAAACACTGGTGCTGGTGCATGTGACTTGTTAATAGGAGAAAAATGAAAGGGGATAGGAGAGGAAAATAGAACTGAGAAGGAGAGGCAAGAAGGGCATGCAAAGGAAAAGAAGGGATTAGGAAGATATCAATGAGAAGAGGGAAAAAGATCTGGAGAGAAGAGGAAAACTGGAATATTTATGGAGATACACAGCTAAAAATCTGTAATTATTAAAATCAAACAGCGAGAGAATATCACAGGCATTGTGCCTGTGGTGCGTTACAAATACAACATCATGTAACATAAAAGGCCAGTGGGGGCGGGCACATCAGATTGGGGTTCATTGGGGAAGGGAATGGCAATGAAAATTGAAGTGTACGAGGTTACAAGCAAATGGATTTCACAGGTAAGAGAGCAGCCATGGGTAAAAATTTGTCGAAGGAAGCAATTTAAGCCTTCTGATTCAGTGCCATGCTTGGTGCTCTATTAAACCCCAAATGTACCCAATCTGTAGAAAGTGTTAATTGGCAGAGCCCTGGTGCTCGATGGTAAATTAATGTTTAATTCCAATTGATGCCTTTTTTCACCTGTGAAATGAATGAACACTGTATTTCTATTCCTGCTTCTTCTGAATTTACACTACTTCCCACATCTGGTCAATGTCATATTGGGTGCATATATAAGGATTTCGTGTTGTCGCACAGGTGGGTGGATGGGATGAGTTTTTATGTTTTTCTGTCTTTGTAGTTTTATATAGCACGAACTTGACCCAAAAGTATTGAAGTTGCTTTACATGAGCACCAGAAATTCATCTTTTTTGTAGGCCCAGGGAGATTGAGTGACTTGCCCAGTATCACAGGATGTTGTTCTGATGCTGAGACTCAAACCTGATTCCCCAGCTCCGAGTACCAATGTGTGTCAGCTCAGCATTCTGTGATTCTAGGCATCAACCTTCTGTGACTCTCCCCACGCCTAAAAAACAACATTTGACCTTGTGCAATGGAATCTGGTCTTTGTCAAATGGGGAAATGGATCGAATTCCCTATTGATAAAGACCAATCCTGTCTAACAATGTGGCGCCGGCCGGGCACACCGAACCGCTGCAGCAAGCAAAGCAACAGAACATCTTCAACTAGGGCCTTGCGCTGGCGCGTGGTGCTGCAGTAGTAGTACTATGGAAAATAATAATATTATTATTCCCATAGTATTACTAGCACAGCACCACGCACCAACCTGAGGCCCTTAATAATAATTTTAAAAAGTGCTAAATACAGTTTTTGTATTTTGTAATGAGTAGAAATATAAAAACATTATTTGGTGCCGGCGGGGTTTACACAATACACATATTATTTTGTGCATATGCCGGCTGCCTCGCTAGTCGGTTGGCCCTGGCCTCTTCAAATATTATACATATTTATTTCGTCAATTTTCTACGCGAACTCGCCACCAACTCACCACTAATTTCATTAAACTTAACAATTAACTTACTTGTGAAAACTGACCTCAGCTCACAATCTTATCAAAAGTGAATATGTGCCGCAGGATTAACCAATGCCTGTGACCTATCTCTCTTCATGCCGCCCAAGACTGTGAGAGTCTGACAGCCTCCTCCCATCCCCAAGCTGCCTCAGTTCACGTGCCCATTGATCCAGTCTAGACCGAGTCACAGTCCCTAGCTGCCATAGATGCAGAGTCAGTCTCAGAACAATGGTCAGAGAAAGATTTGAAACGCAAACTAACAACCTGCTGAGCGGTCAACCGGCGGTTACAGATAATCCTTACTAATAAAAGTAATACAACAAATAAGTCAACAATAACCAACACTGTGTAAAGTAAGTGATAAACAAACTGTGGCTTTATTAAATAGAAAGTGAAACTACTGGCATATAGTAATATGGAAGAAAAAGTCAATAAATACAAAGCACACAAAGACCTATGTATACAAAACCAATACCACTCACTTGCCAGAGACAGCAAGACTGAGAATCAACTGCATCTACTCTGCACAGACACAGCAAGCACCAAAGAAGTCCCACTGGAAAGGAAAATAAAAACAAAAAAACACATTACACATAACACAAGGCAGTATAGAATGTGCACAAATCAATTCATTGCTTTGAAAGACAATCACACAAAAAGCTAAAGATCCAACCATTAGTACAGCAGTCAAAAACAATTATACAAACAGGCCAAGGATGCACATTAGATGAAAAGGTTGCAAAATGAGTGGCTTACCAACCACAACTCCACAAACTACAGATCTGCAAAAGCTGCACCCGCAAACAGGATTCACCAATAACACAAAGAAAATTATTGGCTCTGCAATAAAATAAAATTAAATTAAAACACAAATAAAAATGATAAAATATCAATCAAAAGACACTGACATTCCCCCGAAAATGACACCACCAGATGAAAGCAAACCTTACCTCAGAAGCAGATCCACCACCACATACATAACCTTATTCCCAGGTGACTTAAGTGTTACAACCCACCCACTCAAAAAAGACCAAAAAACAAAAAAATCAGCTCTCAGGGGGGGGGGGAATGCAAAAATAATATGGCCCCAAGGAGAGCAACCCTTGCCTGAGGGGATGCTCCTGGTGTATTGTGGGCTTCCATCACCCCCAAGATGGCAGATTGGTCTAAATACGCCCAATCCACCTTGAGGGGGGCAGAATAAAAAACAAATTATGCCCCAAGCAGTCCCTTCCCTTCCAAACACAATCCCTAGTGTCTAGTGGGCTTCCACTCTCCCTATAGGGCTGATGAGCCTAACAATGGCTGTTCTGCCCTCGGGGGGCGGGAATAAAGAAAAAATAGCCCCCCAAGGGAAGAAACCCTGCCTAAGGGATCTCTACCCTTCTAAAAATGATTCTCTGGTGTCTAGTGGTCTTCTACCTCTCAACCCCAGAGGGCCGATTGGCATAACCCCCCCCCTCAGGGGGAGGGGGGGTTGGAATACAAAATAAATATCTCCTAAGGGGAGTGTACCTTGCCCAAGGGGTCGCTCCCTGCAATTTTTTCACAAATGTTATCCCTAGTGTCCGGTGGGTTTCAAACCTACCCAGGGGAGGGGGCAGATCGGCTGGGAAAAAACAGCCAAACTAGCCCCCAAGAGGGATGAAACATGGATTAATTACTTGCCCCCTCGGGAAGTGGCCCTTGCCCCAACAACAAATAAAGCCCTGTTGGTATATTGGGGTGAATTCCTGCTCCATGATTGTGGCCCCACCCACCTGCGATCGTGGAGCAGGAATCCTCTACAGACAGACAGAGGGGGTAGGAAAAAATATTTTCTTTCCTCCTGTGTTTGTTCTGCAACCCCACCCCCCAACTCCGGAGAGGGACTTATCTTTATAGCATCCTTTCTCCTGGAGTGCACACGCTGATGTCATCCGATCACCAAGGGGGATTTGGGAGTGGCTGCAGAAACGCTTCTGCTGCCACCCACATTGGAGCCATGTTACAGGAGGTTCGTGGGGAGAGCACCAGCACTCCCAACTTGGGTCGGTGCCAGTACGGTGCCATCCTCAGCACATGACTACTGTGGCTAAGGACGGCTCTAGGACGTTCTCAGCGGCAATGGGGTTAAAAAAGTTATCAATAAACATTGGACTCTGGTCCAAGAGGATATTTATATTCCTGACAAACCATTATTTGAATTTAAAAAAGTCAAAAATATACATGACCATGTTGTAAGAGCACTGTTACTCTCATCAGCACCCAATGATCTTCTTGATCATTCATTAGAGTTTACCCGCATTCAACTATCCCACTGAGCATAGATATGGCACGACCCTGCTGCCTCACGGGAGCCCAATCTCATATGTAGAAGAGAGCTGATACTCATTTTGTGTGTGTTTTATTGTTGTTTTTCACATTTTGGTTGTTTTTCACTTTTATGCAGTTTTTAAATACTGTTTTTGGAAAGTGGTATGGTAATGTTTTAAACTATTTTTATTACACAAGAGTTTGCAGATACTGTTTCAAGGCTCTTCTTCTTTTGCATTTCCGCACCTGCTATGCTGTTTGGGTGCATAACTCTCAGGTGCTTCCATATTCCAATGGTTCACATTGAATATGGTCTAGTCTTCCTTCTGTGGAGCACTCTGTGGCACAGAGTGCACGTAACCTCCTGCACACTCATTTTTTTTACCTGTTCAATCAATCAATCATTTGCATTTATAAAGTGCGCTACTCACCCGTAGGGGTCTCAAGGCGCTGGGGGGGGGGGGTCAGTGCTCGAAGAGCCAGGTCTTGAGCTGCCTTCTGGAGGAGAGGTGGTCCTGTGTGGCGCGCAGGTGGCTGGGAAGAGAGTTCCAGGTCTTTGCTGCCAGGTAGGAGAAGGACCTGCCTCCGGCGGTGGCTTTGTGGATGCGAGGCACGGCTGCCAGGGCTTGTCCGGTCGAGCGTAGGGTGCGAGGAGCGGTGTAGAAGGAGACGCGGTGGTTGATGAGTTTTGGTCCGATATTGTGCAGGGCTTTGTGTGCGTGGGTGAGGAGTCTGAAGGTGATCCTCTTGCTGACTGGAAGCCAGTGAAGTTTCTTCAGGTGTCCGGAGATGTGGTGGTGGCGAGGTATGTTCAGAATGAGTCGTGCGGCCGCGTTCTGGATTCGTTGTAGTTTCTTCTGTAGCTTGGTAGTGATGCCGGCGTACAGAGCGTTTCCATAGTCCAAGCGACTGGTGACGAGGGCGTGGGTGACGGTCTTCCTGGTGTCGGTGGGGATCCAGCGGAAGATCTTGCGGAGCATGCGGAGGGTGTTGAAGCATGCCGAGGTCACCGAGTTGACCTGTCTGGTCATGCAGAGGGATGAGTCCAGGATGAAGCCGAGGTTGCGTGCGTGGTCGGTGGGTTGGGGAGTGCTGCCTAGGGCGGGGGGCCACCAGGAGTCGTCCCAGGCGGTGGGAGTAGGGCCGAGGATGAGGACCTCCGTCTTCTCTGTGTTAAGTTTGAGCCGGCTGTCTGTCATCCAGAGCGCTACTTCCTTCATGCCTTCGTGTAGTCTGGTTCTTGCTGAGGTGGGGTTGTTGGTGAGGGAGAGGATGAGCTGGGTGTCGTCGGCGTAGGATATGAGGTTGAGTCCGTGTTTTTGTGCGATGTTCGCCAGGGGGGTCATGTAGATGTTGAAGAGGGTTGGGCTGAGGGAGGATCCTTGGGGGACGCTGCAGATGATCTCCGTAGTAGTGCATCTGAAGGGGGGAAGGCGGACTCTCTGGGTTCTTCCGGAGAGGAAGGAGATGATCCATTCCAGGGCCTTGCCTCTGATGCCGGCGTTGCTGAGGTGACGTATTAGGGTGCGGTGGCAAACTGTGTCGAAGGCTGCAGAGAGGTCCAGGAGTATGAGGGCCACGGTCTCTCCTTTCTCAGTCAGAGATCTGATGTCGTCCGTGGCTGCGATGAGGGCGGTCTCGGTGCTGTGGTTAGCTCTGAAGCCGAATTGTGAGGGGTCGAGTGAGTCGTTGGTTTCCAGGGCGGTGGTGAGTTGAGTGTTGAGCGAGATGGGCCGGAAGTTTTTGAGTATGGTGGGGTCTGCTGTTGGTTTCTTTAGGAGGGCGTTGAGTTCGGCGTGTTTCCAGTTCTCCGGGAAGGTGGCGGTGGTGAAAGATGCGTTGATGACGTCTCGGAGGTGGGGTGCAATGATGTTGTCGGCTTTGTTGAAGATGTGGTGAGGGCAGGGGTCGGATGGTGATCCTGAGTGGATGGAGTTCATGATGTGGGTGGTTTCCTCGGTGGTGGTTGGGTTCCAGGTGTGGATGGCGGTGTTGTCGGTGGCGAGTTCCGGTGGTGGGTTCTTGTTGGTTGTGGCGAAGCTGTTGTAGATGTCGGTGATCTTTTGGTGGAAGAAAGCTGCGAGGGAGTCGCAGAGATCCTGTGAGGGGGGGATGGCGTTGTTTTCGGCGTCGGGGTTGGAGAGTTCTTTGACGATGCCGAATAGTTCCTTGCTGTTGTGGGCGTTGTCGTTGAGTCTGTTCTGGAAGGCTGATTTTCGTGTGGCGCAGAGGAGTTGGTGGTGTTTGCGGGTGGCGTTCTTGAGAGCAGACATGTTCTCGTCGGTCTGGTTGAGGCGCCAAGACTTCTCGAGGGTGCGGCATTCTTTTTTGGAGTCCTTGAGGGTGGTGGTGAACCAGGAGTTTTTCTTGTGGTTGTTTTTGTTTGCTTGGGTCTTCAGGGGGGCCAGGGTGTTGGCGCATTCGGAGATCCAGTTTGTGAGGTTATTGGCGGCTTCGTCGGGGTCTGTAGTGCTGGCGGGGGGGTTCTGGGAGAGGGCTGCTGTGAGTTGTTCGGTGGTGATACGGTTCCACTGCCTTCTCGGTGGTTGTTGGACGTGGTGGTGTACGGTGGTCTTCTTGAAGCTGAAGTAGACACAGCTGTGGTCCGTCCAGGAGAGTTCGGAGGTGTGACTGAAAGAGATGTATTTGCTGGAGGAGAAGAGAGTGTGTCCGGCGTAGTGGGTGGGGGTGTTGACCAGTTGTTTCAGTCCGAGGTTGGCGAGGTTGTCCAGTAGGGTGGTGGTGTTGTTGTCGGCGCGGTTCTCCAGGTGGAAGTTGAGGTCCCCTAGGAGGATGTAGTCGGTGAAAGGGAGTGCATGTGGGCTGATGAAGTCTGCGACGTCTTCGCTGAACTTTGTGCGTGGTCCTGGTGGTCTGTACATGAGGGTGCCTCTGAGGGTGGTCTTGGGGTCGCTGTGGATAGAGAAGTGGAGGTGTTCTGCGTCGGGGAGTGAGTCGTCGGTGTAGGTCGAGACGCGGATGGAGCTCTTGTGGACGATGGTGATGCCTCCTCCGGTGCGGTTGGTGCGGTCTTTCCTGATGATTTTGTAGCCGTCGGGGATGGCTATGGTGATGTCGGGTGCCGAGGAGGGGTTCATCCAGGTCTCGGTGAGGAAGGCGATGTCCGGGTTTGTTGAGTCGATGAGGTTCCATAGTTCGATGGCGTGCCTGTGGATGGATCGGGTGTTGATCAGGATGCATTCGAGGTTATTTCCGGAGGAGTTTTTCTTCTTGGGTGTGTTGTGTGTTCGTAGGCAGGTGAAGCGGCAGTTGCGGCAGGTGAAGGCTCCGTGGGTTCGCTTTGGGGCGGCGCGGCAGCAGCCAGGCGTGCGGCCGGGGTTGAGAGCGGTGAGGGAGGCTGTGTCGTAGGTCAGGCGGAGGCGGCGGGGGGGTGGGGGTTGCGGGGACCAGGGGCCATGGCGCTGGGCGCGGTCCAGGCTCGGACGGGCGCAGACGGTCTTGCCTTAGGCGCGCACGCTGCGCGGGCGCGCAGCGGTCGCCATATATGGGGTAGCCAGGGAGGAGGGGTCAGCTGGGAGGAGGGCAGCGGGAGGGTAGGCAGGGTGGAGAAAAAAGGCGGGAAAACGGCGAAGTCCGCGAAAACGGTGAGGGGCCAGAAAAGGCACCTAAAAAGGCGAGAAAACGGCGAGAGGCCGGGGAACGGCCGAAAAAAGGCGGAAAAAACAGGAAACGAGCACTAAAGGGACCGAGCACTCGGGGGGGAGCACACACTCGGGGTACAAGGAGAGAGAAGGGGTCAGCACGCACTCTGGGACACTCGTTCAGGGAGACAAGAAAAAAAGAGGGAAATTAATCACTCAGACCATCAACTGTGGGGCACTCATACGAGGATACACGGAGAGAAGGGGAAATACTCAGATACACACAAGGGGCACAACCGGGCACACAAGGCAGCAGGCAGGAGAGCACTGGCGGCGCTGCGTGGGCAGGGGAGCGACCTACCCAAAGGTCAAGGGTCGCTACCTCTGCCGCGCAGCAGCGCCATATATGGGGTAGCCGGGGAGGAGGGGTCAGCTGGGAGGAGGGCGGCGGGAGGGTAGGAGGGGTGGAGAAAAAAGGCGGGAAAACGGCGAAGTCCGCGAAAACGGCGAGGGGCCAGAAAAGGTGCCTAAAAAGGCGAGAAAACGGCGAGGGGCCGGGGAACGGCCAAAAAAAGGCAGAAAAAACAGGAAACGAGCACTAAAGGGACCAGGCACTCGGGGGGGCACGCACTCGGGGTACAAGGAGAGAGAAGGGGTCAGCACGCACTCTGGGACACTCGTTCAGGGAGACAAGAAAAAAAGAGGGAAATTAATCACTCAGACCATCAACTGTGGGACACTCATACGAGGATACACGGAGAGAAGGAGAAATACTCAGATACACACAAGGGGCACAACCGGGCACACAAGGCAGCAGGCAGGAGGCAGGAGAGCACTGGTGGCGCTGCGTGGGCAGGGGAGCGACCTACCCAAAGGTCAAGGGTCGCTACCTCTGCCGCGCAGCGGCCGCCATATATGGGGTAGCCGGGGAGGAGGGGTCAGCTGGGAGGAGGGCGGCGGGAGGGTAGGCGGGGTGGAGTAAAAAGGCAGGAAAACGGCGAAGTCCGCGAAAACGGCGAGGGGCCAGAAAAGGCGCCTAAAAAGGCAAGAAAACGGCGAGGGGCCGGGGAACGGCCAAAAAAGGCGGAAAAAATAGGAAACGGGCACTAAAGGGACTGGGCACTCGGGGGGGGCACGCACTCGGGGTACAAGGAGAGAGAAGGGGTCAGCACGCACTCTGGGACACTCGTTCAGGGAGACAAGAAAAAAAGAGGGAAATTAATCACTCAGACCATCAACTGTGGGGCACTCATACGAGGATACACGGAGAGAAGGGGAAATACTCAGATACACACAAGGGGCACAACCGGGCACACAAGGCAGTAGGCAGGAGGCATGAGAGCACTGGTGGCGCTGCGTGGGCAGGGGAGCGACCTACCCAAAGGTCAAGGGTCGCTACCTCTGCCGCGCAGCGGCCGCCATATATGGGGTAGCCGGGGAGGAGTGGTCAGCTGGGAGGAGGGCGGCGGGAGGGTAGGCGGGGTGGAGTAAAAAGGCGGGAAAACGGCGAAGTCCGCGAAAACGGCGAGGGGCCAGAAAAGGCGCCTTAAAAGGCGAGAAAACGGCGAGGGGCCGGGGGAACGGCCAAAAAAAGGCGGAAAAAACAGGAAACGAGCACTAAAGGGACCGGGCACTCGGGGGGGGCAAGCACTCGGGGTACAAGGAGAAAGAAGGGGTCAGCACGCACTCTGGGACACTCGTTCAGGGAGACAAGAAAAAAAGAGGGAAATTAATCACTCAGACCATCAACTGTGGGGCACTCATACGAGGATACACGGAGAGAAGGGGAAATACTCAGATACACACAAGGGGCACAACCGGGCACACAAGGCAGCAGGCAGGAGGCAGGAGAGCACTGGTGGCGCTGCGTGGGCAGGGGAGCGACCTACCCAAAGGTCAAGGGTCGCTACCTCTGCCACGCAGCGGCCGCCATATATGGGGTAGCCGGGGAGGAGGGGTCAGCTGGGAGGAGGGCGGCGGGAGGGTAGGCGGGGTGGAGAAAAAAGGCGGGAAAATGGCGAAGTCCGCGAAAACGGCGAGGGGCCAGAAAAGGCGCCTAAAAAGGCGAGAAAACGGCGAGGGGCCGGCGAACGGCCAAAAACATGCGGAAAAAAACAGGAAACGAGCACTAAAGGGACCGGGCACTCGGGGGGGGCACGCACTCGGGGTACAAGGAGAGAGAAGGGGTCAGCACGCACTCTGGGACACTCGTTCAGGGAGACATGAAAAAAAGAGGGAAATTAATCACTCAGACCATCAACTGTGGGGCACTCATACGAGGATACACGGAGAGAAGGGGAAAGGGGACCTGTTGGGAAAGGGGACCTGTTGGAAGGTCAAACAAGCATTTGCAATGCAATAGGTCTCGCATTTACGCGAGTTTAAGCTATTGGCATTGTAAATTAAAATGCCTTTTATTTATGTTTTAAAAACGGAAAAATAAAAGGCATTGTCATTTGCAATGTCAATAGCTCAAACTCACGTAAATGCGAGACCTATTGCATTGCAAATGCTTTTTTTGAAGGCCGCAGCCTAGTAAATATATCCCTGGATCTTGCAACAATAGAGTTTTAATGAGTGAGAATCAAAGGACATGACGTTCAACCATGGGCAGAACCATTGTTAGTGACTGACTACAGCATGTGTAATGGTCAGTTTGTTTTCGTGTATAATCAGTCAGATTGCATCTTTTTTAGAAATTCACTTTGAGAAGTAACTCAGCGAAAATAGTTTGCTTTTTTGGTCGAGGTGCATAATTTCATGTTGTTGATTTTGTTTCAAAAATTGGTATTTGTTGTTTGCCGTTTTTCCATTTTATGTGAGGCTACCCAGAGAGACTCTATAGCGCCTGTGCCTCTGAAGTCACCGAGGCGTGATTACCATTATCATTTTTCTTTCCCTTTTTGTCAACGAGCTGTTTACGTGACAGGCATTGGCTATAGGTTTGTCGTTTTTTTTTCGTTTTATGCTAATTTTGTCGATGCTGTCTCTGAAAGATTTTGAACGGGTTGTCTTCTTGCCTATCATCTCGTTCCTATCCAAATTTTCAGAGACTCCATTGGACTATTCTTGTTTTCTGTGGTAGGGGCAACTCTCAGCTCGGGTGGCGCTTTAACTTAGAAGAAATATTAGCGTGGGAGTCATTTGTTTCCGAGCGTCAGGCAAGGGGCTCGGTGCCGGTGCATTCCTCAAGTCTGCCTAAAGCATGACTCGCAGACGCAGACGTGATATGATCAGCTCGCTATAACTGCTCTCTTAAAGCTGTACGCCACAATAATCCAACAGCATAAACTGTCATGAGGACTCGGACCAGCATAAAATAAACCCAAGCGGTATCAATTGGCCAATTCATCCCGCCGGTTCTAGGCACGTTAATATTCCATTTAAAGTATGGAGCCTTGTTTTTCATATAGAACATCTTGTGATAGAAGCTTTTAAAAAACAAGAAGTTCCAAGGCGAGTACGCTGTAAATCAAGGCTTACTTAATATGATGCATAAATACCCTTTTCACAAAATTACAAGATTTATCTTCAGTGATATTTAGCCCAACAACTAAGAGCGGACCATCAGATCGCAAGGAGAGAAAACAAGCCTGCGAATGGTGCGCGCGCCACAGCGAGACATCTGGTTTCAATTATCGCACCCGTGTCTGGGCACGATAATTGAAACCACATGGCGGCCGTGCGGGTAACCAACACCAATAGGCCATGGGCGGAGCAATGCGCCCGCCTTTGGCCAATTGCATGCTGTCTTTGTTAAAAAGATGCACGCAAAGGCCAATAGCGTGGGCCAAAACAAAAAGCACATGCACGGGTGTGTGCGATTCTTAGGTTAGTTTTCGAGAGCCCCTACATGAAGTCTTTGCCAGAACAGCGCATGCGCGCTGTTACAGGCTTGACCTAAAAACAGCCGCAGCAAGCAGTTAATCGCTGCAAAGCGAAAACATGACCAAGGTGTGGCACAACGGCCAGGGCAGCTGACTCTGGAGCAGGAGGCTCACGGTTCGATCGCCGGTGGCAGCTCAGCCCAGCACCCTGTGACTCTGGGCAATAGCTCACTTAATCTCCCCGATGGCCCCCAGCGCCTTGAGACCCTTAGGGGTGATTAGTTTGCGTTCTACAAATAACAGGTTATTATCCACAGCCACTCTACCCACTCTCCAGGCTGGGGACACTGCTCCTCCTGATGCTGCTGCCGCTTTGAGTTGTGACCCCAACCCCCTGCACCAGTGCATTGCACTATATTGTATGGACTGCTGAAATGTTGTATTTGCAGAAAAGTAGTGTACAGAAGGCAGGGACCAGTTGTTGACTAATCATGAAGAAACTTTGTAAAAATAAAAAAGTAGGGTTCTTAAAGAATATGTCATCCACGATTTGATGCCCCTTTTTTCTTTTTTTTTAGATCAATCTAAAAAAGTTACAAAACATAAAAGTCAAGAAATGTTTAAAAAAAACAGATAAAAGTTCCTGTTGGAGTCATTGTTCCTAGTTAAAAAAATTGAAAAATATGTTTATGTTGTTTGTCATGTCAGTCAGCCATGCGCAATGTGGGGTTGGCAGCATGGATGTGCACAGGGTGGGGTTGGGTGGTGTACATGTTGCAGCGTGGAACATCAAATTCCCCCTTCGACACAGATCAAATACCTCAATAGTAAATTGACTCAACTACATTCATTTGTGGGGCCAATAACACCAACACTCACACTCCGTTGATCTGCTTCCCTAGAGGAATAAGCTTCCAAAAGCTGACATGAAAGGAATATCTTTACCTAAATCTAAATGTGTTGACTCCAACCCTGAGATATTCCCCTCATTAGGAGATGAATCTTTTAGTTGTTAAATATGGTTTTAGTGAACACAATAATTTATCTATACTTTACTCATTAATCTAGATTTTCTTCTTCAAATAATCGACACCAATTAATCAAATATCATTTATCTAAGATAATTGCAAATTGTTAGAAATCATCATTAGAACCGCAGAACATTATATTTACCTAATCTGGCTAAAAGTCGCCCTCTAAGTCAGTCAAGTCGTGGAAAACCTTACATTTCATCAAAGTCAGGCCGCAATTCAGTCTCTCAAAGATTCAGGATAACAGCTGTCCAGCAGTGTCCCCGTCCTCTCCGTCAGCATAACGTCAGGAAATCGAGTTCGTCAAAGAAGAAGAGTTTTTTTGTTCAATTCCCTACCTAATTTTATAAAGAAAATAATGTCAAAAAGTATCAAGATTGGGGTTTTAGAAAGTTCTGATTGGTCGTCTTGGGGTCATCAGTTAAAGTTCTCACATAGTCTGCAAAATGAAGTCATCGCGCTTGCTGGTTCCGGTTTTATGACGGTCCTTTGTATAATTGTTGGCGAAGTTCCCGGAGCAACCTTGACTAGGACATCGTCTACTAGGGTCAGGACCAGGCCACTGTTGCTGACGGTGACACATGCGCACGTCACCCAGAACCTAGTGTTGTCAGGAGCAGTCACGTTCAACATCTCGTTCAGCCATTTTGACTAGGCCGAAATGGACAACTTAAGCAAAACAAACACAAAAACGTAATTAAAACATGGAAATGGCTAATAAATTGTTAATCCCTCGCTAATACCCTTATGTGTAAGTAATTATCTAGCAAGAGCAACATCCAAAGCGTTTATACTCACTTAATAAAGCACAATTTACAATCACATCATAAAAGCAACATATATCATGCAATATTCTAATTTTCTATTATCAGTATGCATACATGTGTTAGTTTACAATTGGTTTAGCCATGCAAAGTGCAATTTCCGCATGTAATTCTTTTGTTAATATTATTGATAAGTCTTTCACTGCACACAAATTAATAATATTACTATTAGTTAATTATTCAGATTAATATAAACATGCGGAATAAGGGGGTATACAAAATTTTGTACTACCCGCTCCAGCAATCCCCCCTTTGGTGATTATATCACCACACCAACAAAAAATGTTGTATCCCCTTTTATAGCATTTCAAATTGATTTCTTGTTTCATTCATATTTCAGTTTCTCCTGTTTCTTCTCTTTTCGCTGTTTTATACATACTGTCCTTGATTTCTTCTAATTCTATTTCTTCAAATTCTCTTTCTTGTTTCTTATCCCTTCTCCTTATATTTTCTCTTTTTATTCTTTTCTGGTTTTTATCTTTTCTACTACAAATACATCCTAGTCTAATTATTAATACTAAGAAAATAACACATGTTAATGGAAATAATATCTTACCTATAAATGTACTACCTAATTTTACTACAAAGTCTTTAATAGCTGATATTTTTTTACCAATCTTCTCCCAGACACCTTCTACCTCCAGTGGTACAATTTTGTCATGCAATTCTGTAATATTCTTAATATAAATGTTCAAATCTCTACTTTCGTCAGGAATGTAAGTACAACAATGTTGAACTTTCAGCATTCCACAGACTCCACCCTCTTTTGCCAATAAAATATCAAGGGCAAGTCGATTTTGCATTACCATAGCACGCATGGCAACCATTTCAGTATTTACCAATAAGAATCCTCCAGCGGTGCTTGTTGACAAGCGATCGACTACTGTTGAAAGTCTTCTAATTTTGTTTGCATTCAGAGATATTCCCACTGCGGGTATCAGTGCTCCAAAAATGTCACCCACAATTTCAGTCCAAGATTCTCTCTTACTACGTGCTAAATAACTACCTAAGCTACGTACACCATCTTCTCCTCTATCCACATGAAAAATCTTTGGAAAAACCAGGCCAACATAACATGTGCCATTCCAATGGTCTGGCAAACGATAATATGCCCTGTTCCCACAAATAAAATACAGTCCTGGAAAGACTGGATCTCTTCCACCTTTAAATCCCCATCCTCCCATGATTCGGTATGTATCATGGCACTCACTATTCCCTACAAAATAATTATCATACGCTGTTTGATTTCTTCTTATACACAATTTCCCTTTCTGAGGCCAATCTAAAGCCATAGTTGGACTTGTTTAACCTTTCAAGTGTTTCTCCATTTCTACGTCCCAAACTGTTTTCTCCACTTTCCCTTCCGAAGCCTTTCTTTGCATTTTCAATCTCCTTTCTTCGACCATATCTAAAAATGTCTTCTCCTCTTTCTTTAAACTGCAAGTCGAGTTATTTCTAAATATGTATTCTAATGTTAGCTCTTTAGTCTCTAAGAAAAATTCACCTAATACTTTTGCAGGTTTTACCTTGTTTAGTTTGTTAATTGCTGGTACTTGTGAAAATATAGTATCTACATCTGAGAAATAATACTCTAATTTACCTGTTTGATAACATAAACTAGCTATTACACTACATGTTATTCCATATGTTACTGGAAGGTGATGATAAGTCACTCCTTCAGATACAGATGCAGGTAATTGCATACATACGTAGCAATCCCTTACATCCATTGTTTTTACATATTCATACAACAATTTTGAAAACACATTGTTAGAAAAATCTGTTATAGACCTGTCTTTATGCAAATAATTTGTATCTATTCTAGTCGGAACTACTTTTTGAATCTTCCCTATATTCGTTATGTTATCACTATGTCCTTCTAATGTATCTATAGTAACTTTAAACGAAATTAGTAGTGCAAGTATACTCCAAAGAAGCATTAATAATCCTGTACAACAACAACACATTTTGCACCATCTTCTAAAGAAGGTACATCTACTTTTACTACTTTCTATGTTTGCCATCTTAGCTAAAATGAGCCGTGTCTTTTGACTTAGCCTCTTCTACTTCACAACTAGTTCCTAACCCAAGGCTCTAAGCACCTACGTGGTTCTACCAGTTTTTGTCTTTTTCAGTATTTTATTGTCTTTCCATCAGTAATTTTCTTGTCTCATTCAGTTTGGCATCTCATCATCTTAAACTTTCCCTTCGTTTTCAGCATACAGATTGTCCTGAACATCCGCTTCTTCTCCAATATCGGACAAGATAACCCTCAGGATTTCCGATTCTTCGTCTTCCCCAACCACTTCCGGTACAACCACCTCTGGATTTCCTTGGCTATCCGCCTCTTCTTTTACTTCAGGCAGGGCCACATATGTCCATTCCGGTGATTTATACTTCTGGTTAGGTTTCCTTGTTCTTTTGCTTTCTTTAACCACTGTTGTTTCTTCTCCTTTCGATTTTTCCTGACTCGTCACTTCATTCACCTGTTCAGCCCTTGGCGAATTCACACGTGTAAGTCGATATCTCAGTCTTTTTATTTTATTCGGCCAAACCCCGTCCTTTGCCGCTCTTTTCAATTTACTCCCTTTATCATTTTTTCAGTCCTCCAAGCTCTCTTTCTCAGAACTCGGCCTTCTGGTATTTTATCTTCGCTCTCCTCTGACTCTGTTTCAACTTGCTTTTAACTCTCAACAGTTTCTTTTTCCACCACTTCTTTTGTTTTCCCTACTTCTGTCCCTCCTCGTATCTCCGGCACGCAATCTTCCTGCTGACTACTTGTCCCTGCTTCTAACTGGATGTTGGAGTTCCCTACACCTCCTCGGGGTTCTTTCGCAATAATCTTTTCCTCTCTCTCTGTATCTGGCACCTGTCCATCTAAAGGTGTTGTTTCAGGTGGAATTTCTCTCAATCTTTCATCTGGCACTTCCTTCTCATGGATTTCTTTTATCTTCTCTCCACTGTCTTTTTCTTTGTTCTTCCCTTGTTCTTTCTTGGAAGAGTGTGCTCTTTGTTCTGTCTCTGAGTCTGAACTGGTATCAGAAATCTGTAACCTTCTCCTCAGGGAATTACTTCTAGGGACCAAAGTTAAACTCGCCTCTGTTTCCCCCCTTTCAGGGTTTTCTTTTTCTTTGGACTCTCCGTCATCCGACTCAGTACTGGATTCTGATTCGTCAAAATACTCCTCTTTGCTGTCGACTGGATATAGAATTCTCAAAGTATGACTTGCATGGATCCAGTTCTTCAATCCAGCACACTTCACAGCTGTTGTTGTGGTCAAGACGACTTGTCTTGGTTTTCCCCACCTGGGAACCAAACAGTTTCTTCTTCTGTGGACTTTTATCCTTACCCAGTCCCCTGAGCTTAGATCATGGGCTGGCTTCTTTTCAAGAGTGGTGGCATCCGCTCCAACCTTATGAAACATAGAATGAACTGCGTCAGCCAGGCTTTTACAGTATTCCAACACCATGTCATCAGTTATAGTCATCAGCTTGTTGACTGGTATAAACACGTGACGCATGGCTCGTCCCATGATTATTTCATGTGGACTCAAACCAGTAGTTCTGTCTGGAATTGATCTAATAGTCATGAGTACTAGAGGCAAGACATCAGGCCATTTCATACCCGTGGCTAAACACATTTTCCCTATTCTGTTTTTGATAGTACCATTCATTTGTTCTACTACCCCAGAAGCCTCTGGTCGATAGGCACAATGCAGTTCTTGTCGTACATTCAATGCTTCACAAATCAGTTTTATGATCTCATTATGAAAATGTTCTCCTCTGTCTGATTCAATTGTTACTGGGAACCCGAATCTAGGGATAAATTCCCTCAAGAGTAATTTTGCCACGTGTCATTCCATCATTTCTTCTTGTTGGGAACGCCTCTACCCACCTGGAAAATCGACATACCATAACCAAAACATACCTCAACCTGTTACAAGGAGGCATCTCAATGAAATCCACTTGCATTCTGGTAAAAGGCCCTCCTTCTCGACCTATTGTTCCTAGACTCACTACTGTCTTTCTTCCTGGATTGCATTGCTGACAAATAAGCCATCTCTGACAAGTCTGAATTTTGCATTATACCAAGTCTGCTTGAAGGACCTAATCATGGCGTCTCTCCCTATATGTCCCTGTCCATGATACATCCGTGCCATGGCAGACATCATGCTATCAGGCATAACTGGTCTTCCATCTCGATAGACCCACACACGATCCTTCTCTCTTGGTGCACATCCTGCTTTTACCCACCGTTTTATTTCTTCCTCTCCTGCTTCTGCCTGCAATTGTCTTACTTCTTCCCATGTTCCCACAGTGTTAGTAAACATTGGAAAACAAGAGATCAATTCCTTTAGCTTTGCCCGATTGATTGAATTCTGATTTCGTGCACAATATTGTGCCATATCGTTTGCGAATTTGTTACCAGTGGCAATCTAATCGCCACTGCGACTATGGGCAGCACATTTTACCACAGCCAATTGCCTAGGCAGCTGTATCGCCTCAAGCAACTTTCCAACCACTTCAGCATTCTTAATGGGAGTTCCACTTGAGGTTAGGAAACCTCTCTGCAGCCATATTTGGCCGAAGTCGTGGACTACCCCATAGCCGTACTGGCTATCAATCACCAAAGTCACTCTCACACCCTTCCCAATCTTACATGCTCTGGTCAGGGCTACAAGTTCAGCTACTTGGGCCGATCTTACTCCTTTCAAATAGGATGCTTCCATCACTGCTGCAACTGTACATACTGCGTATGCTTCACTCAGCACTCCATCATCTGTCCTCAAACAAGATCCATCAACAAACATGACATAATCACTTTCTGGTAAGGGTTCATCTTTTATGTCAGGTCTTGGTTTTGTACAAAAATCAAGTACATTCAAACAGTCATGATCTGCTTCATCTCTTACTTCCACGTGCTCTACATCTGGCAACAGCGTTGAAGGATTCACATTCACACATCTCACAACACTCACATTCGTTGCACCCAAAATGACCTTCTCATATTTAGTCAGTCGGCTGTGTGTCATATACTGGGTACGACTCCTTGTTAAAAGGATCGCCACATCATGAGGTACAAACACTTTCACAGGATATCCCATCACAATTCCCTCACTCTGTTCCAAACATCGACATGTAGCAGCTACTGCTTTCAAACACCCAGGAAGGGCTACAGCTACTGGGTCCAACTTGGATGAAAAATACGCAATTGGTTTCCTCAGTTTTCCATGCTTCTGTACTAGAACAAAGAGTGCACATCCATTTCTCTCACTGCAATACAACTCAAACTCCTTGTCATAATCAGGCATTCCTAATGCAGGTGCTTCACACAATCCTTCTCTCAATCTTTTGAATGCTGTCAATTCCTCTTTATTCAAATCAATTGGATCTCTCACATCACTTCTTGTCAATCGTACCAAAGGTTTTGCAATCAATGAAAAATTGCTTATCCACTGACGACAATATCCAACCATTCCCAGAAACATTCTCACTTCTCTTTGGGTCATTGGTGGACTCATTCTTTTTATGATCCTGATTCTGTCTATGGTTATTTTTCTTTGTCCTTTCTCAATGTTATGTCCTAAATATTGTACTTCCTTCTTACAAAATTGTAATTTCGATGGTGACACTTTTAGTCCTCCATCTGTCAAATGATTCAGCAAGACTACTGTGTCTACCTCACAAGCTTCACGAGTTTTCGATGCCACAAGCAGGTCATCGATATATTGAACCAATACAGAATTTTCAGGCATTTCTAGACTTTCCAAAGACTTCTTCAATAGCTGATTAAATATTGAGGGGCTTTCTGTATATCCCTGTGGAATTCGGCACCACGCCAAAATACGCTCACCAAACCGAAATGCAAAAATCTGCTGACTGTCATGGTGTAATGGGATGGAAAAGAAAGCATGGCACAGATCAATCACTGTATACCATTCTGCGTCATGAGGGATCTGGTATAAAATCACAGATGGATTCGGTACAATGGGACAACATGGTACAACAATTTTGTTTATCTTTCTCAAATCTTGCACTATCCTGACCTTCCCACTAGGCTTCTTCAGTCCCATTATTGGTGAATTACATAGGCTACTCATTATTTCTCTCAAGATTCCTTGTTTTATAATTTTCTCAATCACAGGAGTAACTCCTTCGATTATTTCAGGTGTCAATTTATATTGTGGGACATTTGGGTAACTTACTCCTTTTACAGTTATTTTTACTGGATCTACATTTCTCATCAATCCTACATCTTCTCCAGTGAAATCTCAAACTTCTGCTTTGACAGATTGTTTTAATTCTTTTGGTAATATGTCAGGGTGAAATACAGCATATGTTCCTGTAACCACTTTCTCTCTGTTTGCCATTGTCATTTTATACAGCACATCATCATCTGGTGTTTCAAAGGCTATTCCATCTGGAGTACAAAATATGGTGCAGTTCATCTTGCACAATAAATCTCTACCTAGCAAGTTCACAGGACTGGTGTCACACACGACGAACCGGTGCATTTCAGAAAATTTCCCTATACTAACTTTCACTGGTTCTGTAAGATAAGTTTTAATCTGTCTGTTGGATACACCAACTACTTGGATCGTTTCATCCGAGAGAGGAAGATTCTTGACATCAGCTGATCTAAAAGTTGATTGAGTAGCACCTGTATCAACTAGGAAAGTAATATTTTCATTATTAACTTTTCCATCTACAAATGGGCCTGACTGGTCTACTTCTAGAGTTGCGCCAAGTACGCACTCTTCTTCCTCCCTTCGGCACCATCAATAACCCTCTTCTGAATCGCTTTCATCGCGTTGCAGCCAATACTGCGAAGCAGCGCTAGCGCGTTGCGGCTTATTTACCTCTTCTTCGTTGTAGAATCCATTCTCCTTACTATACTTCTGGCAATTTTTGTTCTGTGGAAAAGGTGGTTTTGGCACCTGATTCTTTTGTGTTACAACCTGCTGTTGTCGTTGCTGTTGACCACTCACCTCATTCTTCACCTGTGGATTCAATGATGCATTTTCATCGTTAGTACTCGGAGGAAATTTACACTCGGATTTCCAATGCCCTATCCTACCGCAATTATGACACGGGAATTTCTTTTTAGCTTCCTCAATATTCCCTTTATTTTTCCCTGCATTAAATTTTTGTCTTGACCCAGCTTGTTCTGCTAATTGAGCTTCCTGTCTCTCTGCTACCTTCACTTGTGCCCACATAGCCTTTTCTTTCAGTTTTCGCTGTTTTGCTTCAATTTCATCACTGAAATATTTAGCATGTCTCAATACTTCGTCTATTTTCTTATTTTGCCAATCTACGGTATGCTGTTTTATCATTTCACTAATTTCTGGACGAAGACCATATACAAATCTGTATACGAAATGACTCAAATCCTTGTCACTTAGATTTTCATCTCCACTGAATTGTTTAAACGCTAAAATTAACCTCTCATAGTAGGCATGTACTGACTCTTTGCTTTCCTGATGTGTTCTGTCAATTTTTACCCAGTCTATCTCTTTAGGAGGTACCTTGTTTTTCAAAAATGCCATAACCTGTTTGTATTTCTTCATTACCTCAGGGTCTGGAGCCCCTGTTATTGGATCCCTTGGGTATTCCTGTGTCGGCCAATCTATCCTGATTTTGCACTCTGTCTATAGATCTGCTGGTACTATTATGTCAAACAAGCTATTTAGATCAATCCACAATACTTTGGATAATTTTACAAATCTATCCACCTGTCTGTACCACTCGACGGATTTTCACGTAGTCGAGGGAAGTCATTCGTAAATGACAAAATATCCTGTCTAGTCCATGGGACATGTACATATCCTCTTCCTGGAATCTCTCTCATAGGGCATTCTGTCACAACCTTCTCTTTCTCTCTCACAGGGTAAGCTGAAAACGTTTTGTCTGAAACTTCATCTCGTTTACGATACCATCTGCTTTTCCATTTGTCCACATCTCCCCATTTTCTCAATAAAATAATTATCTCTTTTATCTGACCTATTCGTCCTGTGGTATTCCTGTTTTCAATGTCTTTTTCAGTGAAATCTACTCGATAGGGTTTCTGTAGTGCTTTTACCTTTTCAATATCTATACCCATTTCATTTGCCACTTCTTCTAATCTTTCATGGAGACGTTTTGCTCTCCATGTTACGCTTTTACACAGAAATAATAACTCCTCATCTTGGTAAGTTTTTAACTTTTCTGTCGGGATAGTTCCTACTATTACCATTCGTAGTTTGGCCACATCTATTGACTGAGATTCGTGGTCTTTCTTTTGCAAGCTTCTCAACCATTCACTCAAGTCCTCTGTAGATGGTCCTACTGGCGTCTCTACATTTCCTTGTCCAAAATCCTTTTGTGTTTCTGACATTGACTCAACTATTGTCATACGCTTTTCTGCATAGTTTTGACCTAAAAACTGGTTATTTGAAAAATTTGGTTCAATCATACTCATTGTCTGTCTCCATGGATTCTCATTCTGACTCATTCTTGGTTGGTCAACTGGTTTACTACTTTTATAAGGGACCGTCAAACAATGTTCTCTATCTTTCTGTTTATCAAAAATAGGCATTACTGGACCTATCGTTACTGGAACGGTTACCGCTTCCAGATTCTTAGTCAATTCTCTTATTTGCTCGGTTAATTCTAGGGTCGTTTTCGCTAGTTCTGCTGAATTTTCATTGTATACTTTACCTCCAGACTTCTTCTCTACCTCTCTAATGGAATTGTTCCTTCCCAAATCTTGGAACTCTGGTTCCGATTTTATGATTCGTACTGTTTCTTTCATTGGGGCACTTGGGGTTAATATTTCTGGTTCTGGTCAATATGGAGGTGGATTTTTATAGAATATATCATCAAGAACATCATCCTCTGATTCATTCATTCCATACGCTCTCGATTCCACATTATGCCTCTCTTCTACACACTTTCTTTCTTCATTCTCTCCTGCAGTTCTTACAGGAAACAAACCCTCAGTCATACTTGCATTCCGCCACCTTCTCATTCGATCATCATGCGTCTCATGTCCGTATGATCTGCCAAACATGTACCTATATCCTCTACCATTTCTCAGTCTTTCTCGGTCATGCATCTCGTCTTCCCACTCCGTCAATGCCTCAAATTGGGTCGGTCTAGGTCTTGGTTCTAAATTCATCATTTTCTCTCTCAAATTTCTCAAAACTGCCAAATTAAATGAACCATGTTCTGGAAAAGCCAACACTCCGTCCTTTTCGGTATACTTGACCCAATTATCTAACCAAATACAAGTGTGATATCCATATTTCGCAACCATAAAGGATGCAGGGGTTTTCGGTGGAGGAAGTAACTGTCCTTTCCTCGTTACAATCGGTTTGTCCTTTTTAAACCACTTCTTAATTCTACCAAACCAAGACTTTTTCTCCTTTTCTGGCTGATCGTAATACATTTTCCTGTCTTCCATGTATAACTAATCTCTCCTTACAACTGTACCGCTAATCTGTCCAATAGTAGCGCGCCTCACACTAACGCACCAATAGGGAGCGTCTACGTCACCCTGTATCTCTCCACTCCTAGCGCGGCGCACACTAACGCACCAATCCAGAGCGTTTTACGTTTCTGACCGACTGCCCAATCCCAGCGCGGTCGTTCTGATGTCAGCAGCCGCTGCGGCAGCTCCTGCTCCTGTCTACCCCTCCTTCACAAAATCCACTCGGTAAGTTTTTGTTTCAAATTTACAATTCTGTTAGTAACAACATAAAAACACCACCCTTGTTCGCTTCGCTAACCAAGGAATAGCAATAGACCTTTCTCTCGAGAATTCCGTCTTTCCTGAGAGCAGCGCTTACCTCTGCCCTACTACGGAATCGTTACTTCCGTTGATAAAGTAGCACATCCCTCTACCTTACCCTTCTAACAAGCATTAGCTAACCGTTTCTCCAGAATTAAGACACATAGTTGGAGACCCAATGCTCCTGAGAAATAAAACTAGAGTTTCACAATTAACCCGAATGTCTTTACATTCACACACTTTCACACTAGAAAATGTAGTACATTCACACAGAATCCTGTCTTTCCCGAGAACAGCGAACAGTCTGTCCTACTACAGAATTATGACATACGTTAACAAAGCAGCGCTTCCCTCTACTTTGTCCTTCTAGCAAGCTCAGAGAACACCTGTTACATTTCAAGTGATAAGCGTTATCGGAATGCCATTTGGATTCCTGGTACCTAAGACCAAAATTTCACAGGTAACCTTCGCTATCATACACACTTCTCTCACACAGAAAAATGTCTCTAATGGCAACACACGACGATGTCACCGAATCGAACCCAGACAATGCGTCATGCAACTTCAATCGTTACACGTTTTTCCCTGTGTACCTACAGGGTAACAACAATTCCGTCTTTCCCGAGAGCAGCGCTTACCTCTGCTCTACTACGGAACCGTTACAAACTTCTGACTTCCTACATCCCAGAAGCCGTGCAAACAACATATAACTCAACACGACTCAACATAGGGTGTTAGTACATAAACCAGTATCAATAACCAATAATCAATAAGCTATTTACAAGCAATAATCACCAAACCAAAACAATAAAAACCATCATACTGCTACCAGAAAAACTCTTGGAGCGTGGAACATCAAATTCCCCCTTCGACACAGATCAAATACCTCAATAGTAAATTCACTCAACTACATTCATTGATGGGGCCCATAACACCAACACTAACACTCCGTTGATCTGCTTCCCTAGAGGAATAAGCTTCCAAACTCTGACATGAAAGGCGTTTATCTAAATCTAAATGCGTTGACTCCAACCCTGAGATATTCCTCTCATTAGGAGATTAATCTTTTAGTTGTTAAATATGGTTTTAGTGAACACAATCATTCATCTATACTTTACTCATTAATCTAGATTTTCTTCTTCAAATAATCGACACCGCACATTTGTCAATTAATCAAATATCATTTATCTAAGATAATTGCAAATTGTTAGAAATCATCATTAGAACCGCAGAACATCATATTTACCTAATCTGGCTAAAAGTCATCCTCTAAGTCAGTCAAGTCGTGGAAAACCTTACATTTCATCAAAGTCAGGCTGCAATTCAGTCTCTCAAAGATTCAGGATAACAGCTGTCCACCAGTGTCACCGTCCTCTCCGTCAGCATAACGTCAGGAAATCGAGTTCGTCAAAGAAGAAGAGTTTTTTAGTTCAATTCCCTACCTACTTTTATAATGAAAATTATGTCAAAAAGTATCAAGATTGGGGTTTTAGAAAGTTCTGATTGGTCGTCTTGGGGTCGTCCGTTAAAGTTCTCACATAGTCTGTAAAATGAAGTCATCGCGCTTGCTGGTTCCGATTTTAAGACAGTCCTTTGTATAATTGTTGGCGAAGTTCCCGGAGCAACCTTGACTAGGACATCGTCTACTAGGGTCAGGACCAGGCCACTGTTGCTGACGGTGACGCATGCGCACTTCACCCAGAACCTCGTGTTATCAGGAGCAGTCACGTTCAACGTCTCGTTCAGCCATTTTGACTGGGCCGAAATGGACAACTTTAGCAAAATAAACACAAAAACGTAATTAAAACATGGAAATGGCTAATAAAATGTTAATCCCTCGCTAATACCCTTATGTGTAAGTAATTATCTAGCAAAAGCAACATCCAAAGCGTTTATACTCACTTAATAAAGCACAATTTACAATCACATCATAAAAGCAACATATATCATGCAATATTCTAATTTTCTATTATCAGTGCGCATACATGTGTTAGTTTACAATTAGTTTAGCCATGCAAAGTGCAATTCCCGCGTGTAATTCTTTTGTTAATATGATTGATAAATCTTTCACTGCACACAAATTAATAATATTACTATTAGTTAATTATTCAGATTAATATAAACATGCGGAATAAGGGGGGTATACACAATTTTGTACTACCCGCTCCAGCATACACAAAGTGGGGTTGGGCCCTTGGGCCCACTCTCCCATGGGTGGCTAGCCTCCTGTGCTGCACACAGCCCTTGACTGTGCACTGCGCGGTTTAACAGCAGTGCCTGGCCTGTGGCCTTTCCATGTTCGCAGTGTGGGGTTGGGCACAGGGTCTTGCACCCAACCACCCATGGGTAAGCAACTCCCCACCCCGTCACGTACAGCCGAAGGGCACGTGGTGTGTGCCCCTCTCTGGGAGTTGGTTGCAGGGCCTGAACAGACAGAAAAATACAAAGGTAGGAGGAAGGTGTAAGAAAAAGACTGCAACGCAGTGACAAAGGGAGAGAACAGGGATGGAAAAAGAATATGCAGGAACGAGATAAAAGGGTAGAGAGGGTCAGGTGGAGGAAGAAAGCGCCATGAAGTCGAATCAAGATCAAGCAGCCTCGGTATACGGCATCCCGACCTTTAATAGATCTGACCGCGTTGCTTCTGAACAAAACTTCGGGCTCCAGCACGTATTCCTTTACAAATTAAACACTGATGCTTAAACACAGATATTGTTGATTAAATTAAGTTTTAATGCTTTAATATACTGATTTAAGTTTATTTTTCACCCTTTCTAGATTGGATTTTGCGCTCGTTTCTTTCTCATCTTTGTAGATAATTGGTATGGCTTTGATTAACAATAAAGTAGGTTTTATACACATATGAAAGTACCTTCAAATATGTGAGTTCCACATAAACCGCGTGTATTTAATTTAGAAGACTATCAATTTGCTCTGTGTATTATACAAATATAGGCCAAATGTAGGGTAAACGTGACAACGGACTTGTTTTTTAGTTCACCATCGTTGGAGCAGGGCAGGCAGGAATGTTTGTAAATTACTTTGAAAAACTATCACTTAGATTCAGGTGCAACACTTCCGCATGTGAAAGAAATACACTTTTTTGAATCTTGAAGTGGTTTATTAAATTTTAGATTATGTTTGTTGCACGATTAGCATGTCAAATATCCTCCACGGACTCTTGGAGTCACGCGAGGGCCTGGGCTCTGCCCCTCCTGCAATTTGTTGACTCGCCCACTTCTAGATGAGAATCAAACAACTGAGTTATTGTGGTATTTTATTTTACCACATGTAATCCCGTGGCGTATATTTATTGTGTTTTAGTTTTACTCTTTGCGGTTTCATAAATCATGAATTTTATCTTGCGTAACTAACTGTAAACTGGCAAGTTGTTCTTCGGTGAAACGCTCTGTCTCCCATTAGGTCAAGTCTGTCCTATGTAAAACTGCTAACAGTAAATGCAGTAAATAAATGACTCACTCACGGCCGGCAAGGAATAGAGTGTCCCAGGGCGGAGGCTAGCAACAGAAACCGTGTGCAGTATAAACAAACCAGGGCAGTCCAATTCTCCCACCTGCGTAAGGGAAGAGATGGGCTAATTCCATTGTGAAAAGGTCATCGTCCAACAGGCCCACTGTAAACAGCGTCCATTCTTTGGGGGAGGCAGACCCGCACCCCCTTCCTATCACACGGCAGTAAGGAATGTCCCTGCTGCAGAAGAATGTGGGAAGCCGAACACCACGGGTTCGAGTGTGGGAAGGAGCACGCGACTTTATAAGCCCTGCGCAGTTTATAGACCGAGGCGGCCATGAGTGGTGCGCAGCTGCGGCAGTGAGCACAATGTAAAAACGTGTTCATTTAGTGTTGTGATTATCTTTCTCAAAACAGACTACTTTAGTTCTCCAACAGCAATCTGTTTACATTCGATGATGTTACTGGGTTGGAGTTCCTTTGGTGACGTACTTCCTCCAGCTTGAACCTTTCTCAGTGTGACTACACTAGGGCCGGCATTGAGGCGCAGTACTGGACAGGTCTCTCCCCACCATGCACGGTGAATTGGCCAAAGAGGAGTCGGTGTCCAGTGACACCTGTACAAAAATCAGTATTAACTTTGGAGCCCATGCTCTGGCTGTCCACATGTTTCGCAAGGCCTACTCTTCAGTTGTATGTTGCTACCTGCTGAAGAAGAGCTTGAAAAAGCCCTAAATAGCACGGCGGTGAAAATGGATGCATGAAAAGAAGTGCAATCCACATTTACAAACAGGGAAAACAAGCACTGGCAAAGCCAATAGCTCTCGCCTTTGAGAACTATTGGCTTTGCCAAAGGTTTTTAATGATGCTGTACACCGTGGTACTCACAAAAAAGTAGGGTCTGTGGAGTGGCCTAGGGCTGCATTTATACCGGCATGGTGGGCATCAGGGGACAGGTGGATATAAGGTGGGTGTAGGTGGATTGAAGGATGTGCATGGTGTGGACTGTGAGTTGTGCAGTTATTTGGAAGGTTTTATTCCATATATCCCTCTATATTATCCCCTAGTCTCTAGAAGAGACACAGATTTGACAATACTGTGCTATGCTGTATCCGAGTCACTGTACCTCTACCACACCCTAGGCTAAGGCTTCTTTTCTTGCTATTGCTACCTTTAGAGAGTCAAGTGTGCAAAGAAAGTAACTTGGTTATTGAATTGGAATGAAATAGAATCCTAGGCCTCACAATCTCCTTATTCCTTTAGTCCCTATAACAACATCCTGCTTTATTGAGAGTTCCACTAGAAGTGTTGCTGATAAAAGGAACACATTGGGTGGTTCTTCTAATTGTTCTTTGTAATGTCCATGCACACACTTCCTTTATTGCTTTTGGTTGTACCACTGTATAGTTTTAGATTCTAGTGAAAACTCCTGTGAATGTGTCCTTTCAGTTTTCAGAGGATCCTAATAAAATCTGTTATAAAGTTTTGTTGAGTTGTGAATAACAATTAACAAATATTATAGTAATGTTTATATATGTTCCATTTATGAAGACTAGTCTTTTCTCAACACTTCTGTGTTAACACTCAATACTGAACTAAAATCTGAGAAGCATGCACCAAATATTTGAGTAAATGCTATTTAAAAACAGTATGCTGCTTTCTTCAAGACCTGTGTAGAAACAGGATAGTTAAAAAGAAGTGTACCAACAAGGGCTCATGCGCGAATTACATTTTGCACTTGCCATGTGCAAGTGGTTTTGGAATAATTTTCGGGGGATTTCTGGTATTAACATTACATCACTGACGTCATAGGGATAGGGAAAAATCCATGTGTCACACAAAAAACAAGTGCAGCAAATGTATTTCTCCGGAGAGTAGTAAGGATGGAGTATGAGGCTGGTAAAACATTTTGGAGCAACCTGTCGTAAATATATTAGGAAAGAATGGCATGGTAGCACACTGCCATTCACAGAGAACACATGTTCCATTAAAATAACCACTCAATTTGCACAGACATACAGTTTTATTGATAAAACTATACAGCAGGAGGGGGGCGCTAGAGAGCCTGGAGCAAAATGGCCGCACTCTAGTGCAGCTCTGCTGGCCGAGATAACTATCCGTTTAACATCCGCGTTACCTGGCGCCATCCATGGCTGAAACAGAACAGTAATTGGTTACACAACGCTGAGAAGCACTTTGGTGGCTTTCATGGGTGCTTTGATCGCCTCTGCTTGCCATTGCCTCACTTCATCTTGCCGAGGCTCACCTGCAGTAAAATGGCGGCTCCCGGGAGCATGGGCTGATCGTCTCGTCCCTGACCGGCACAACGGAGTGGCTGCTGTGGATCTGCGGAGGGTCGCTGCTTTCTTGGACGCCTGCCTGGCCCCCGGCGCTTGGTGTGATCATCGTTGATGTCCCCGCTGTTGGTGTAGCCGGCCGCTGCTTCGCGGATTCAGGTGACGGAGGGGCGGAGGGACGCCATCTGCTAGCCGGCCTCCACCTCGGACTGCAGCTTAGGGGCAGGGCTCCACTCCTGGGGCTCGCGGACGGCGGGCCGGTGCCGGAGGTGAGGTAGTGCGGCAGGAGGCGTGGGGCAGCGCGGGGGCCCTGAGAGACTTTCTGGTGTGCTCTGGGTCCCCCGTGGGTCTGTCTGCCGGCCTGTGCGTGCAGGCTTTGGTGCTGGCCACGTCTGTGCCTGCGACGCGGCTGCCGTTATCTGGCTGGCAGCGGAGGATTCCCCTGCACACGCTCCGGGCCCGCGCAGCTACGGTGGCGGCTATACCTCTGCTGCGGCACGCTTCTGCGACCACCTTGCGCCAGGGAGTGCGCTGTGTGAACTCGGTACTGTATATTGAACATCTTTGGCTACACGCGGACTCCCGCAGTGCCTGGGGACATTTAGCAACAGCACTCGCTGGCCGCCTCTGATGATTACTCCATTGTTTGGGAACTATTGGCCTGCTGTCATGTGGATGCCTCGGCCACCCTGCAATACATAGCGTAACCCACCTGCTTGCCATCGTTATTGAGGGTTTTTGTCAAGATGCTGGCTCCATCTCCTACGAACATATTGGCGCCCACTGTGTGATGTGTGGGGTTCTGGCACTGCATGCAGACCCTCACTTGCAGCATTTGCTGATTGGCGCTGATAGCTGCTGCTAGCATATTTGGAGGCGCTGGGGGCTGACTCTGCGCTAAATGGTAGAAAGCTTGATTGCCCTGCATGTACTATACAGGGCCATGGTCTACAGTAATCCACAAGTGGCAGTCTAAATCCTACGCTTTGGCTGAGACTTCTACTGGTGCGGAGAGCGGCTTGCTTCATTGCTATCCCTGGACAGGACTGCACCTGCCTCATTGCTTCTGCGCAGTGGTGGTCTTTCGTAAGTGGTAATCTTCTGCGCAATGTGCTTTGCCCTACCACCGTCTAGCAGTGCTGGGGTCTGTGTTCTGTCGATCTGGAGAATTTTGTGCCCGTGGCCAGCTTTTATAATCCGCCGCTGGTGTAATCTCTGAAATACTGTGGCTCTCTGGCGCTGGATTGTCTCTACTTGAACTGATCTGGTCGCGTCCTGGGGCGAGTTGGTCCATTGCTCTCTAGTCCTTCAGGTACCGCCCTGGCTCGTGAGTCTGATAGCTAGCAGTCTGTCAACATGGGCTACACCAACAAGCAGCAAACCAAATTGCAGTTTGAGGCTAAGAAGCACACTAAAGCCACAACGCCCATTGCCTTGGACGCAGAGCCTGACCTGGAGGTGGGTGCAACTACAAAACTGGAGCGTATGATGCTCAGTATGCAACAAAGTCTGCACACTATTGATGCCAAGATTGACCACATTAACATGCGTATGGATACCATGGCCTCGAAGATTACGAAGCATGACTCGCAGATCGCAGAGGCTGAGCAGCGCATTTCGACCGCGGAGGACCGTGTGGAGGCGGTCAGTGCGACATGTGCTAGCATGGAAGAAATACTGGAGGTAATCAGGGAAAAGAATGAGGACATTGAAGCCTGCTCCCGCAGGAATAATCTTCACATAACTGGGGTTGCGGAGACCACCAACACCGGCCCATGGAGTCGTACATCGAAACGTTGCTCACAGCACTGCTGGGGGCGGAGCACTTCTCAAAAGTGCTAATAGTCGAGCGAGCCCACCGTTCTCTAGCTGCTCGGCCGGTCCCGGGCGCTCCTCTGCATCCTATAATTGCCAGACTACTGAATTATACGGACAGGGATACTGCGCTTCGGCTGGCTAGGGAAAAGGAACGGCTGGAGTACCAAGGGATGAAGATAGAGCTGTTCCCTGATTTCACGGTTGCAGTACAGCAAGCTCGCCGGGAATTTCAAACGGTCAAGAAAAAGTTGCAAACCCTCCGGATTCAGTATGCCATGCTATACCCTGCCCGTCTGCGCATCCAACACAATGGGAAGGCACGTATTTTCACAACACCGAAAGAAGCTCTTCAATATGTCCGGCGACCTGAACGACAGGAGATGCCACGTGAGAAGGGTGGGAACTCTGATTCGGAAGGCTGAGCACGTGTGACTTTGTTGGAGTTCCTTATAACTGTACTGCTAGTCCTGTGATGACAATCTTTTATAAGCAAAGTCTTTGATCGGTCTCTGCTCCGGGGATGGCACCTGCATTAAGATAGACATCTATAGGATATTGTCTTCTGTTTGATGGGGACTGTTCATAGATTAGCGTTTTGTCGACATAAGTTCAGGTTCTGGGAAGTACTAAACACCAGTTGCTGACTCATTGAATGGTTGGGGTTATCAGACACTGACACTTGATGGTAGGCCATGTATTGGTTAGCCTATCTCTACTTATCTCGGCTCACCCTGTCTGTACGGGGGGTCGAAGGGCTACTAGCGACCCACTATATGGGAATACCCCAAAAGGTTTTGTTTGTTGGTGGGGTCTCTTTGGGCGCCCTTACGGGGGCACTGTTTTTCTCCATTCCTTGCTTAATGTGGGTTGTGAGAGAAATGTAATTTTGTTTTTGTTATGTTCACGGGGGGATTTGCTTGCAGTATGTGTTTCCTGCTGCTGTGGGTGGGAGGGGTGGTTGGGGATCACTATCGTATTGTATTGGCATTGAGTGGACTGATATAGCGGGCACAGCTTGGTGTAACTCCTGTTTTATAGATTGTGTGATGGGTTCTGTGGCTAAAGGGTGCGGGCATGGCGGATCTGCAACAGTCTAATATTTCCTGGATTAGCTGGAATGTGCGGGGTCCTAATAATGCCAAGAAAGTGTGACAGGTACTGTCTTATTTAGACCGGCATCATATTCACATTGCCCTGTTGCAAGAGACACATCTCACTAAACAAAATGTCTCGCAGGTTGCCACTAGGTGGGCGGGGATGCGGCTGGCTGCCTCATACTCCTCATATGCACGGGGAGTTATGATCTTTGTAAAAAGGGGTGTTCCGTTTGTGCCAACACATGTGGATGAGGATGACGAAGGGCGCTTTATAATAGTACAAGGTCTGCTGTATAACACAAAACTGACTATTGTGAATTTGTATCGTCCCAATGTGGACGATCTCGCCTTTTTTGATAAACTATGGTGTAAACTCTGTCAATTACTGCCTGCGGCGGTTATCTGTGGGGGTGACCTTAACGTGGTTTTAGATCCTGCATTGGATCGGGTGTCTGCAACAGTTCTGCCCCCCCCCCCCACGAGCCGCTAAAGCTGTACAGGATGGGATGTGGTCATTGGGCCTCACTTACATCTGGCGCTTAAGGCACCCGCACACTAGAGAGGGTACGTGTCACTCATATGCGCGACAGTGTTGGTCCCGCTTAGACTACTGGCTAGGTACGCAGGAAGTCTGCACATGGGCCACGATGATAAGACATCTACCTCAGATGCTGTCGGATCACTCGCCGGTGGCTCTGGACATAACTTTGCCGTCTCACGTTCCTCCTCCCTTTCAGTGGCGCTTAAAATCGTCCTCATTACTAGACCAGGTCTTTAGAGAGGGGATCCGGGAGGCTGTTTCTGATTATTTCGCATTCAATACAGGGTCCGTTCAGACAATGGAAACGCTGTGGGAAGCATTTAAAGTATCCATACGGGGGAAATGTATCAGTCTTCAGGCCGGGGTATTAAAATCATTACGTCGCTCCATGACTATGCTAGAGGGGGAATTAGGTGATGTAGAGCGCAAATATGGTGACCGAGCAGACCCCAGTACGTTAGCGCTTATTAAAGAAAAAATAGTGGAGTACAATACAATAGCTGACCAAGAAATAAACCACATGTCACGCCGGAGCAAGGCACATTATTACGGGGAGGGTGGCCGTCCGGGCCGAGTGCTGGCTAGCCGTATCCTGGAAACCCCAGAATAGGGCACACATGGTCCAAACAATCACTACTGATACTGGCACACACTATGACACGCCGACTATTCTGCGTGCCTTTACAGACTATTATGCTGGGATGTATGCCCATAAGCCCACAGCCGATGCGGCCGAGCTCGAGCACTATCTTGAGGATGTTGCTTTGGTATGGCTGTCGCGCAGGCAGCAAGATTTCCTGATGCACCCGCTCACATTGGGTGAAGTGCGCGATGCTATAGCAGCTTTGCCAAATGGGAAAGCTGCAGGCACTGACGGATTACCGGCTGAGTTCTATAAAGAATATGTAGACCCATAGGCCCCATGTCTCCTGCAGTTATATGACGAGACATATGATGCTCAGTGCTTGCCACCCACCATGCGTGAGGCGCTAATGGTTGCGCTATTAAAGCCGGAGAAGCCCCAGACAGCTGCGAATCTTACCGTCCCTTATCATAAACACGGATGTTAAAATTTTAGCGAAAGTGTTCGCCACTCGGCTGCAATTACACCTTCCTGTTATGGTCCTTCCAGATCAGTCAGGATTTGTTCCCACTTGATCCACATCGCACAATTTACGTACGATTTTTGCAGTTATGCATGTTCGGGAGCCCAAGTTGCCAGCGGTAGCAGTCCTCCTCGACGCTGCGAAAGTGTTTGATTCGGTATCCTGGTCGTATATGATCATGGTCCTGCATCGCATGGGGGTTCCATTTGCCTTCACGAATTGGATTAAATTATTATATACCAATCCGGTAGCCCGGGTTAGGATTAATGGGCAACTATCGGAAGCGATCCCTATCCAGCGGGGTACGCTGCAGGGATGCCCATTATCGCCGCTGTTATTTGCGCTTGTGTTAGAGCCCCTGGCTTGTATCTTACGACAGCGTCATGCCCAGACGGCTTTGCGGTTTTTGCAGCGTCCGCTTGCAGTTTCCATGTATGCGGATGACATGGTGTTGTATGTCTTGGAACCGGCGAGGTTTCTTGCGCACCTTATCCGGGAATATGTTTGGTTTGAACGATTCTCGGGCCTGGGCATCAACTGGTCCAAGTCGACCATATTGCCACTCACGGAGAGTACGCAGCAATTTGACGTAGGCTATCCCTTAACGTGGTGCTCAGATGCTGTAAAATATTTAGGAATTTGGCTGTGTAGGGACCCGCAAGCCGTCATACAGTCTAACTTCGGCACAGCCATCGTGCGGCTTGAGGGGCAGGTAATAGGTGGATTAAGTTGCCGCTATCGTTCGAGGAACGGATAGCGCTGATGAAAATGGTGGTTCTCCCATGGTTTTTGTACCTTTTTTTGAACATCCCGGTGCACCTGACGCAACACTTTTTTGACAGGCTTCGCTCCCTCCTGGTCACGCTAGCCTGGGGAGGTAAAAAGCCTCATCTTAAGTGGGAGGTTCTTGCCCTCCCATATGATCAAGGTGGCTTTTCAGCGCCTGACTTTCACCTGCACTACCTTTGCGTGCAGGCGCACTATGCCTATTATTGGCAACAAGATCCAGCTTATATTCCGCATGTAGCGGTAGAGGCCGGTGCTGTGAGCCCTATACCGCTTAAGGCAATGATAGTAAACAACTATACAGTATTTGAAAAGGGGGCAGTTGATACTATACAAACTACGGCTAAGGCCTGGCGTGAACTTGGTCAGCGAGCGCATAAGTTGCCGTTATATGCACCCCATTACAAAAATGGGGTATCCCAGTGGTCAAGGACCTGGGCGCAAAATTAGTACAAAAAACAATGGTCCTGAACCAATGATTGAAAGATGCAAAAAATATTTGCTCACTAAGTTAAATCATTTACTAACTCACGAGCAGAATTACTTAAGGTGGCTCACAATATTAAATATGAAATTTAGAAAGAGAGGGACAACATCCAGTAAGTAAGTTACTATACATTTATTACTTAGAACGTTTTTGATTTCAATGTTTTAACAATAAAAACACACACAAGGTTGCTCCTGAAGGAACGTGCAAAAAGCAAGAGGTGCTAGAGGGTGAATTGGTGAGACAGAGAGAGATGAAATATAGTAATGGAAATCTTTTTGAATTCACAAAATAAATCGGTTATAATTCACCGTCAAAATTACAATTGAGAAAGAAAGAACCTGGCCACAATTCAAATCACAAAATACATTTATGTAATTTAGAAAAACCAATTAATGGTCTGGCACGAGAAAAGGGGATTATGTGTCCCAGGCGATTAAGGGAGGGGCGTCGACGTTTCGACCCGTCTTGAGGGCCTTGCGGAATTTTAACCCTTGGCCGTGCGGGTCTTCATCAGGACCGGAGGGGCAACCTGAGTGACTCGGATTAATTCGAGAGCCTATAAATTAATTAAGAGATTGACGTAAGGATGTTGTCCTATAGGTTTAATCCTGACGTCGTGGTTCCTCCACTAGGTCCCGGGCGTTCTGTGTCGCTATCGGAACTGCTCCCCAGGGAAGAGCCAGAAAAAGTAGTATACCTTCTAAAGCCACTCCTGCCTCTGCTCGCAAAAGTGCCCTGTTGTTCCCTAATGTAATATCCCTCCTGGAGGTAAGGGTACGTATTCTTTTTATCGTAGAATTTGATATCCCTGGCCACTTTATCAAGCTTTGTTGCTTGTGTATAAATATCAAATTCCTGAATACTTCTCTCTAGTCTTTCTAATGCTTCCTTTGCATTAAGTAACGCCCTATCCTCAAGGATTTCTTTTTTCAGATCAAGGATTTCTTTGGTTAAGCGTTGTACTTCTTCTACTGCTGTTTCAATCCCGAGCACCATCCAGTGCCTGGAACAGTTGTTGGACACAAAACTAAAGTTCTCCTTAAATTTAGGGTTATCAAGAAAAATTGCTGGTTCATTTCTTACTTGTAGCCCCACAGGAATTACATTCGATTGAAGATATTTGGCTAATGTATGCCCATGTAGTCGCGTCCTAATCAGTTTCTTCTCCAATCGTTCCAATTTGGAAACTTTTTCATTAAGGGTTAAATCTATACTGGTGGTTGTACCACCCAGGAAGGTGTTGCCACCTTGTTGTTGTAATAATTTATCAATGTAATCTTCACTGTATGATAATGTCTCCTTATCCGACATAATACAGGTACATGTGTTGAAATGTAGATGATAGCCTCACAGTTAACTAGGTTGATTCATTAAACAATACATGCGAACAATTTAACAATAAACATTTAACAAAAAAACCCTCGCAGGACTTGCCTGCACAAAGGTAGCCATTACAAAAATGGGGTAGCCCAGTGGTCAAGGACCTGGGCGCAAAATTAGTACAAAAAAACAATGGTCCTGAACCAATGATTGAAAGATGCAAAAAATATTTGCTCACTAAGTTAAATCATTTACTAACTCACGAGCAGAATTACTTAAGGTGGCTCACAATATTAAATATGAAATTTAGAAAGAGAGGGACAACATCCAGTATGTAAGTTACTATACATTTATTACTTAGAACGTTTTTGATTTCAATGTTTTAACAATAAAAACACACACAAGGTTGCTCCTGAAGGAACGTCATACAGTCTAACTTCGGCACAGCCATCGTGCGGCTTGAGGGGCAGGTAATAGGTGGATTAAGTTGCCGCTATCGTTCGCGGAACGGATAGCGCTGATGAAAATGGTGGTTCTCCCACGGTTTTTGTACCTTTTTTTGAACATCCCGGTGCACCTGACGCAACACTTTTTTGACAGGCTTCGCTCCCTCCTGTTCACGCTAGCCTGGGGAGGTAAAAAGCCTCATCTTAAGTGGGAGGTTCTTGCCCTCCCATATGATCAAGGTGGCTTTTCAGCGACTGACTTTCACCTGCACTACCTTTGCGCGCAGGCGCACTATGCCTATTATTGGCAACAAGATCCAGCTTATATTCCGCATGTAGCGGTAGAGGCCGGTGCTGTGAGCCCTATACCGCTTAAGGCAATGATAGTAAACAACTATACAGTATTTGAAAAGGGGGCAGTTGATACTATACAAACTACGGCTAAGGCCTGGCGTGAACTTGGTCAGCGAGCGCATAAGTTGCCGTTATATGCACCCAGCATGCCACTCCTCCACCACTAGTGAGGCTGGCATGCGGCAAACCCTCAAAGACATGGAGTTGGCCACAATGGCAGATGTGTTCCCGAGTGGCCGGTTCATCACTTCGGATCACATAAGCGCCAGAGGCAACGTCTCCGCCATGCACCTCTTTTCCTACACTAGATTGCGCTCTGCGATGCGGGCCCTTTATCCCACTTTCCCTACAGAGCCTCCGACCCTGGAGGCGCTGCAATTGCTATACACTACTACATCTAGGGCCAGGTTAGTCACCAGACTTTACAACGCATCACAGAGGGAGGTACCACCGGGAGAGTCAACCGCGTTGGCCAGGTGGAATGCTGTACTGCCGGAGCCCCTCTCTGAGAATGACTGGTTGGATAGCTGCCGTCTAACAAGTCAACTGACGGCCAATGGTAATCTAAGATTAGTACACTATAAATACCTGCATCAGCTATATTACACGCCGGTACAACTTCATCGATACGGGCTGCAGCCGGCTGACACTTGCAAGCGCTATGGAACCCCGGGGGCTGACTTCTATCATCTAGCATGGGCATGTCCCAAATTAAATGAATACTGGAGCTCAATACCGAAAGTTCTTGGTCTAATGGTTGAGGAAGCAGTAGAATGGGGCCCAAAAGTGTGTGTGCTGGGGGTTGGCGCTAAGGTGAAGCCATCCAACAAAAAGTTTGTTTCCATAGCGCTGCTAATGGCTAAGCGTAGGATTTCCCTGTGCTGGGGAAGTAGGGCAGTACCCACCACTAAGCTATGGTTGCAGGATCTGACCTACTGCTGGGATCAGTTCACATATTATGCAGAGGAACTGCCCGCCAAGTCCAAGCCGTGGGATATATGGGGACCGCTCACGTCCTATCTGTTGAAAATTGCTGACATTTGAGGCCCGAAAGCTGGTCGTTTGCTATCTTGCATGTATTCACCCTGCATTGTATTTTATGTGATTGTCATGTCTGTGGTTCCACGCGCCCTGGATGTTGTACCATGCCGCACTATGAGTTACGTAATACATGTGAATGTCACTATGTCAATGCCGCATTTTGAGCGATTGTATACTGTTTGCTGCTGTTTTTGTATGGAAAACGGAAAAGCATACATAAACAAAAAAAAAACTATACAGCTGGCAAACAATAGAGTGTGGTAATCGGCATGTCCAAGTGTATTGACTTGTTCTGATCATATCAAAATCTTTGTTTCCACCACACTTCAGCATTAGAAAAAAAAATGATTTTATGCTTTCCTAACTGCTGATAATTTCTGAAACAGTGACACCCTACAGGCTTTCATTTCACACCTCATTACCCAGCCAGATTGCCACATAAATCCTCTCAATTTGCAGTCAGAGAGATAAAAGTAAACACCAAGCTCACTTTTATAAGAATGAACAACAATCTGCTAGAAGACACAGCCTGACGTTTGGCCTCTGTCTATAAACACACAGCAAAGGTCACAAACAAAATGTAAAGGTCTCTGTTGCTCATTTACTTCGGAACTCCATCATGGTTATCCCCCCCCCCCCTTAACTTCCAGCATCTATGGCATGGGCACGAAATTGAGGAAGAATATCCTTTAAGTTATGCTATTGATAGAGGGCACTGACCATAATAAACAAGCTTGCAGACAGAACATTGTTCCTCACAGGCATGCATGATTGATGAACCGGTAGTGCTAGACATAGGATCAGTCACGCACAAAGATAGGAGGCAGGAAACATTTTCAAAGAAATACAGTGCGTTTACTGCTTCAAGAACTAGCAGACAATAGAGACCAGTTGAAAACATGTACTCTCATGGCCTTACAAAAACAGAATTTTTTTTTCAAGAAAACGAGCACTCATAGAAGAATACATGGCACCAGTTAGAGGGGTGGTAAGCAAGCTATGCTCCAAGAAAGGGTCAAGGACATGCTGGATGGCCTAAATAAAACAAACCTTGAACCAACAAAGCCATTGAATAGAAAGCAAGCAAATGTGGGGTACAAAACACAAAGCCAATAGTAAGCAATGGGCAGAATGAATTCCTAGGGAAGCTATCTGCATGTTCTCAGTGTATCTTTGCTACGCAGTCTGGTAGGCTCCGACCTAAAAAAGGAATGATACAGATATGCACAAATTTAGGGGAAAAGTGTGGGACTTTACTATAGTGAAGGACATTTGCTTGTGAGTGTGTAATTGGCATGGAGAATGTTGAAGCCTGTGTCCAGTGAGACAATATGTCACTCCTGACCTCATGTCACTATTAATTTTAGGTATTTCGATCTACAAAAGGGTTACCTAGCTAAGATGATAGACCCATACACCCACAGACCATACTTGAATGATTATGAAATTGATGAACCATTGAAACACATGGTGAGTTTATATAACGATTAAGTCACCATGCATACTTAAATAGACTGTGGTTGGTTCAATAAAAACCTCCCTTACTCCTCCTCCTCCTTCTCCTCAGGTATCAGAAAACTGAGTTGAAGAAGAAATAACCCAGCACTTGCCATTGCCCCTGCCACCCGGAACTTAGGTGCGATAGTACTATTCACCCACAGTCTGTCCTTGAATGATTCAGAAATTGATGAACCGTTGAAACACATGGTGAGTTTATGTAACGACTAAGTCACCATGGTTAATTAATTAGACTGTGGTTGGTCCATTAAAACCCACCACTCCTCCTCTTCCTCAGGTATCAGATAATTGAATCAAAGAAGAAATTATCCAACAGCTGTCATTGTGCTTGCCTCCTGGAGCTTAGGTGCTCCCTAGGTAAGCCAATTTAAATTCATTTAAAGTAGCCGTCACAGACCACCCTCTATACCCTACTAATATGAATCAGTGCTTTTGCAGTCCCCAGGATACTTCTGTCCTGAAGAGATCCTCATATTCCAAGTAGGGTCGAAACGTTGTCTGCAACTTCTAAGGATAGTCTAAATAAAGCACCAGAGAAGAATCTGGTTTGTGGTCTGGATTATTGAAACATAACCACACAAGACATCCTTATAACACTCCAATAACCTGTCATCTGATTTTTAAGTCACTATATGTTCAATAGAGCGTTGGTTATGGTCACTTCACTGGGTCACAATTGTCACTGTTTCTTCCTTTTTTAACAAACATACAAACCACTGCTTTTGCATTGTAATTAAAAAATTGGAGTGATATGATATGTCTGAAACCATGAATAAATGTATTACTCATTTGGGCTGAAGTAAGTATAAACTATCATATCCCTCAGGCTACTTTCTTCTCAGAATGAATAAATGATGCATTGCTACAATTGATTAAGGGTAGATGTACTCTACCTTATGCCTAACTCAATTTATCCTTTTTTGTTTATTATTAAATCAAAGAAAAGTAAAAGCTGGTGTAAAAATAATTTTACTGAAAAATGAGTTCCCTGTGAACAATTATTGCTAGGTAATAGCTAATACCCAGTTTACATGGACGTATGGGTCGCTCTTGTGTTTTTTGAAACAGTGAGACAATATGGACCTGATGTAGAGGTGAACGGTAAAGGAATATACTCTTATTTGTTGAGGAAGTGCTGAATCCCCATGGATTCCATCTCTACCATAAATATATTATGGAATAATTCCCTGAACCATAAGGATAGTATAGCAGTGATGATTAGTACCGTCAGAAGATTCTCTCCATTAGATGACTTTCCAGTGGTGGTTTAATCAAATCCTTCAGATTTCAGGGAAAGGTGATAATGCGTAATCTTTTGAGAGTCAGTGGTAATGTAATTTCTTCCTTTAGTATAAGTTACACTGGCGGATTCTCCATCGAGGGATTAGCCATGCCACAGCACAACAGTGTCAACTCCTCCAGAAGAGAATCCCTTAGTGGAAATTACACTTGTGAAGGCACATTTGAAATTATCATCATCATTCATAGCTTTATTTTGGTTAAAAACCATAAAAGCACAAGTATATAGTACAAAAAATACAATGATAAAAATTCACAATACATGCTCAGCCATAATACAATAGGTAAGATAGTTAAAATATGCTTAAAAAGCAATATCAACAATAAAAACAGTTAATAATCGGGAAGAGGAACAATAGATCTGTAGATAAAACAACAAAATACTACACATGGTTTGCCTAGATCATTGCATTTCTTACGAACCACATGGAGAGAAGAAATCTCGAAGTGGCAAATAAAATAGTCTAAAAACTTCCCTGTAATCCCTAAGACCTCTTAATTTACAAACGGAAATGATCCATTTATATTGAGCCCTGTTATAAGAGGGACAGAAAAGCAAAACATGCACATCAGTCTCCTCTACATGCTCGCAACCAGGGCAGGGGCACCACCTAGATGACGAGGGCATCCATTTGTTTGTGAAAGCCCGCAAAGGTAAAGATCCGTGTCTCAACTGGAGATAAAGTTTTTTTGCTAGCAAGGGCTGGATGTCATCTAAAAAAAATTCAAAAACATAATATTCCTTCACCTCCAAAAATTTAAGAGACAGCCTGCCCATGCTAGAGTCCAGATCACGGAGATTCAGGTGATGCTGTTTGAGAATACCCCCCAACGCCCTCTAGCTAGTCAAAGTGCAGGATATTTCTGGTGAGGTCCACAAATCTTCCCTATGTATGTCGTAGCAGAGTTGTTTAACATGTTTAAGCCATGCAATTTTGCCCGATCCCCTTATAGACAAAAGGTCGACTAACTCCTCCTTGTAGCTTAATAACTCTGGAGTAGACCAAAGTCTCCTCCAGTAAAACAGAGGTCGATGAAGAATAGTCTCCTGAATAGGGAACAATCCCAAATCCAGTCTTAGGGGGATCAAAGGGGTACTCTTAGGGAGATTTAAGAGACCTCTTAGTAAAATTATTTTCAGTGATGGACATGGAGCTGGCGTTAACATGGCCCCAGAGCTCTACACCATACAGTGCCGCTCCCCTAGCCTGAGCCCTATATATTTCCACTAGGGGACCCACGGGTTTATAAGAACATTCATTAAAAACCTTTAAGATTCCACCTGATGATTGTATTAACTTAAGATTAGCCTTGACCATATGGAAATCCCACTCCATCCTGTCATTCAGGGTAGCTCCCAAGTAATCAAATGTAGAAACTTTCTCGAGAGAACATCCCTCCAAATGCAGACGGGGATAAGTTGATGGTTTGGAATTAAAAACCATATATTTGGTTTTAGAAAGGTTCAATTCCAAATTTCTCAAAGAGCAGAAAGAACAAAAGGCCTCCAGTGTTCGCTGGGCTCCCATTGGAGATTTTGAAAGTAGGAGGGTGACATCAGCGAACATTAGGGCCGGTATTCTGCGTGCTGCTAAAATCTGGGAATCAAGATCCTTTGCCTCCAAAAGATGAGTAATCAAACCGTTGATGAAAAAAGTGAATAAGGTGGGGGCCAACACACACCCCTGCCTAACACCCCTGTCCACCGGGAAGGGCGCAGAGAGCTCACCATTCCTACCATAGCGAACCTTTGTAAACGTTCCAGAATGGAGTCGCCTGAAGAGGTCTCAAAGGTAAGAGGGGGCGCCCATCTCGAGTAAGATTAACCAAAGCTTATCCCTCTGTACCAGGTCAAAAGCGGATCTAAGATCCACAAAGATCAGGTAGAGAGAACCCTTCCCCAGGAAGACCGTTTTCCAGTGAACCAACTGCAACCTGAACAGTTGGTCAATTGTGGAAACTCTAGGGCGAAAGCCTGCTTGGAAGGGCGAAAGAATATGGAATTCTTCCATCCAGCTTTCTAGCCTAGTTAATAGGATTCGGGCAAACACCTTCTGGAGGACATCAATAAGGCTGATAGGCCGATAACTTACTGGATCGAAAGGGGAGGCCTTTTTATAAATAGGGATGATTTCTGCGCCCTTCCAAGTATGAGGGATAGCCATACCAGAAAGAATTGCGTTAAAGTATATCAACAGGTATGGAACCCATACCGTTGGTTCCCTTTTAAATAAATCCCCAGTGATCCTATCTAGACCAGGGGCTTTACCAGAAGAAAGACTCAGTAGGCCAGCCTGGATTTCAGAAGCGGTACAGAGCAATGGATCAGAGTCCCCTGCTACGATAGGGGCATGGGAAGGTTCAACCACAGTGTCACTTGTCGGATCACTAAAGAGGGGCTTAAAGTGCCTCAACCAAACCTCCTCACTGAGACCAGGTGTTATAACTGGGGATCCTTCACTACTACCACACCTGACTAAATTCCAGAAAGTCCTGGAATCATGACTATCCAGGGCATCCTTTATATTAGCCCACCTATCTACCTCCCAGTCTTTTTTAGCTATTGATAAAACAGATTTATACAAAAATCTAGCTCCTCTGATGCTATGAGACGTCCCATGCTTCACCTCTCATAGGAGAGCCCGTTTAGCATCCTTACAACTAGAATTACCCCATTTGGCTTAGGTTTTGTTGTGATGTAAAAGAAACTAGCGGCCATTGAAAAAAGTTTTGTGTGGATAGTCTCCAGGGCTTCAAAATTAAGTAAACCCTGTCTGGCCTCCATGAGAACAGATACTTCGGCTAAATGGGTGACCACCTGTGAATAAAAAGCCGCAATTTTATTTGGGGTAGACAAAACTGAGCCCACCTAATGCGACGTCCACCAGCCACCGCTAGTAGGTTGGGTGCTACAGATTGAACTAAAGTCCCTAGGGCTCGAGCTGGATCCAGATGATGTAAAAATTCCAGACTGAGGAGATTATGGTCACTATCAACCCTGTCCACTATGGTAAGGGATTTAAGATGAGACCAAAGCTCCACAGATACCAAGAAGTAATCAATGGTTGAACTTTTGCCCAGTCTGTTATAAGTATGCTTCCCGGGGGTATCTGGGGCAAGTCTACCATTGCAAGCTCGCAATGAATGAGATACTACGAGCTTGTTAATTTCAATAACCAGAGGTGTAAAACGCAGAACAGGGTACATAAGACAGTCCTGTATATTCCAGGCTAGATCTACTTCGGAAGTAACAGAGGGTATGCCAACCAAGGGTTCAAAGTGGCAATTAAGATCACCACCAATGATCTTATATGGAAGTGCAGAAAACAAAATCAGGAGGTCATTGAGGGCATTAAGAATGGTAAGTCCAAGATGTAAAGGAGTGGGGCGCAAGTAGATATTAATTACTAGTATCGAAGTACCATCCCCGAACTTCAGAATTATACAAAGAATATCCGGGGAATGGTAATCAATAACACTAACTGTACACCCCAAGTTGGTAGCCACCCAAGTACATAGACCCCCCGAGGGACGCACCCTGGCACCCTGCACAGCCGGGACATTATAAGAAGCAAAACCAACCTTGACCGGGGTAGTCGTCATCCAAGTCTCTTGAAAGAGACAGAGGTCGTACTGATCTATCAGTGCCTCCCAGTCAGGGTTGGAAAGTTTAGTACCCAGCCCGCTACATTCCATGACCCTATTAAGGAACCAGAGTTTGCATCTTCGGGGAAGCTAGGAGATACAATCTCTGAACTTACAGAATAACCTCGGTGAGGTATTGGAGACAAACCTACATCATCATCAGACGTACCAATATTGAAGCCAGAGGGGGTCACGGGTGCTTTAACAGCGCAAGCCATAGAAAGACCTCCCTCTACCCTCACCCCCTCAGGGTTTAAAAGTAATAGGCCGACGATAAAGTGGACCAGTTGCCCCCACACAGGGAACTAGTCAAGCCTCGATGTCCAAGCAGCCAAAAGAGTTAGCAACAGGAATACTATAAGCAGCAGTGTGTGGACCAAAATGGGGGTTCCTTAGATCGGACCTTACCAAGCCAACTGGTCGTTGATAGAAATAACTCAGAGGCAAGGGTAAAATTAAACTCTGGGAAGACCGATCATGCCATTCAAGAATAAAATTGGCCCTCTAGGATCCCTGAAATTAATAATAACACAATCCCCACCTTTGTTTTTTTGATTCACTCCCAGCCATCCCACCCTTCGCACGAACAAAATTTCCCCGGAACTCCCTCTTGGTAAAGATCTATAAGTATTCAACCAATGGGTAACCTTATTCTTCAATTCGTGGTAGGATTCCTGGCGTGCACCAGACAGTGGGGGAACACCTGTAAGAACCACCACATATGGCGAGGCCTCTGGAGGTAAGTGTGGAGAAAGTGATGGTGGTTGTTGCCCAGTACTATGAACATTCCCATCTTTAAATTGGGATATAAAAGCACTATCCTCTCTCCTCCTACCCGATGCTGGATTAAAAAGAGTAGAAGGAGGTGGAGGCATACTAGGAACAGGTATAGGTGACCTAGCAGGTAAGGGGGGTCGGATACGCTGAGACCCAAAGTAGGAGGGGGTATGATCATACCAGGCAATGACCGTGCCCCACTGTCATTAGAACCGAGGGGCAAGCAGTAGAGCTGGTACCTTGATGGCTAGGCATAAAAGTTGTGGTGGGCTTGTGGGAAGTCCCACTCCCAGAGGGGGCAGCCAGAAACCCAGATGGTTTACTGTTAATTAAAGATACCACTCGATCAATCTTACTCATCAGAGTTTTAAATTGAGAATTGATGAGTGATTCCAGTTGGGTTTGTAAATCAATTAGAAGATGGGTGGCCCATATCGGAGGTGTTAGAGGGGCAGACAATTGAGCTGGACCTGCATTGAAAGATGTTCTGAGTGCAGAGTTATTCGTAAGAGATTTAGTACATGGCTTAGCCTTCTTTTTCTTTCCCCCCCGGGGTTTTGGGTCCTAGATGTGACTTGGAGATCCTGGGGTAGTGGTGTGGTGTTAGATAGAGTACCCACAGGGCTGGCCGCAAAGATGGTTTGGGCACAGGGAAGCTCAGCAAAAGAGGATACAAGAGACAAAACCAAATTGTTGTCTATAGGAATAGAGACATTCCCAAGAGTTGGAGAAGAAATTAAACTTGAGGTAAGAGACAGACGTCGCTCAGTATTTTCAATTGCATTTGCCACCACCCCTATATATTTTTGCAACATTTTATCAATTGCCGTAAGGCTTGGAAGAGGGGTATTGAGAGGCACATTTTGTCTAGTACGAGGACGACTAGTCACTATTTTGGTTTTGCCCATTATCTCAAGCCTATTAGTGCTCAGTATAGACCAGTATCACACTCTCAAAGCAAAAACCAATACAGCAATATAACACCCCTCAATTGTTATTCCAAAATAATCAAAGCAATTGGCAACACAAAGATAGGAAATAAGATAAGTACAGCCTGGTTGCAACGTAGGCCCAGTGTCCGTTTCAATCCCACGCTTCGGGAGGCTCAGGCGCAATTTGTACGTGTCCAGGCATGCAGGAAAGTGCGTCGGTGGCTCACGGGCCACAGGTGATGCCGGGAAGGGTAATTTCTCCAAGCCCCGGTGTCCGTTTCAATACTGTGCTGCTGGAGGCTCAGGCGCGATTTGTTCACCTCCAGTCGTGCAGGAAAGTGCGTCGGTGGCTCACGGGCCACAGGTGATGCGGGAAGGGTAATTTCTCCAAGCCCCGGTGTCCGTTTCAATACTGTGCTGCGGGAGGCTCAGGCGCGAATTGTTCACCTCCAGTCGTGCAGGAAAAGGCGTCGGTGGCTCACGAGCTGCAGGTGATGCCGGGAAGGGTAGTTTCTCCAAGCCCCGGTGTCCGTTTCAATCCTGGGCTGCTTGAGGATCAGTCAGCACATCCGAGAAACCGACTGCTGATTTGAACTGCCATAAAGATTCTGTCGGGTTCAGGCAGCCACGGTCGTCAATCCCGCTGCATCAGTATGCCGCATATACACATCATTATTGCTAATTGTTAGCTCCTCTGCATCATTTTGGGACCACTCAGAGATCTGAACCTGTGAGCCCCCACAGGCCTCTCCGGTCACCGGCGGCGTGTTGCTGGTCCGTCCTTCCTTCCTCAGTAGCTGCGGCCTGGACGTAGGCGAAACGCTAAGAGCAGGAAGGCGTCACGAACATACGAGAAAGAGTCGCTCTCCGCCTCTGCCAGTCTAATCTCATCCCCAGATCAACGCGGCCCCGCTGAGGCCCTGGCCACAGCTCCGATGCTAAGCCAGGTCCATCAATTGTGTGTCTTTTTCTTTCTCGTCCTAAGTGCGCCAGGTATGCTCAGACGTGAGTCCTGGGCTCACTGTGCCACTGGAATCAAGCTATCTTGGCTGAAGAGGGGTGAAACCCTGAAACCGGTCCTAGGATGCTTGTTTACGGTCCAGTGAGGACCTGGCTTGGCAGTTCAGGCGGGACTGTTCCCATGAGGCACAGGGTCAAGACTGATTTGCATATCAGAAATTCATCTATTGAACTACAGGACATCGCACATGGATGTCCCCGCAATAGGAGATCAATCAATCAATAAACGGATCTCAGAGAAAGAACAAGGGTAACAAGATCACAATCTGCGACCTGGAGCCTGGCCATGGGTGAAGAACGGTGCTGTGAACTGGGCTGATGCTCTGATCGAAGTACCTATCTGACACAACTTTTACAGGACAACTCTTGTCCACCTTTACGCCGCTAAGGCGAACGATTTTTCCCTACATTAACGCAATTTCTTTTTTTGCACAGTATCATATAAAAGTTTTGCTACATCAACTGCTTTTTTATCAAGTAGTAAACACTCTTTAAAATCAATACACCAAAACGACAAGCTGTTTATTTACTACCTAAAAAATGAGAAGTACAGGGCAAATTGGCCCTTGATAATTCACATATTTTATAATCACTGCTATTTTTTAGAACATTCACTTTTGCTATACATTGACATTATTTCACCAAGAATGACTAGCGTAGTGGAAGTCACCTCAAGCATACTTTTACGTTAATATCACAAGGTTGACACTTTGCCGACTAATTTGCCCCTCAACAGCTGCCTATTTCTGAGCGCCCAAAAAAAAAGAAGGAAAAAAAGTGAATTGGACATCAAGTAAACAAAACAGGGTTGAGGGTTCTTAACCTCTGTTACTTTTGGTGGCTGGCTACTTTCATGACCTCGAAGTTTTTCAAGAGGGGTACCGTGCATGAAATAAACCAGCATCAGCTAGCCTTGCTCCCTCTAAATGAAACCCAGATAGCCATACATTCGTAAAGGAGCAGGATTTAGCTGGATCTGTGTCCCTGAATATTTACATTTTCCCCAGCTGCCTAAGCCAAAGTCAGGGAAGTGACGCTGTAAAGTACGCCGGTCACCGCACGTGAGAAGAGCTCTGGCGCGTGCCTTACTCCTGGGTTATGTGCCTGGCTGCAAGCATCCCCGGATTCAGAATACAACGTAGCTTGAGGTCCCCATACTTTCTCGGTGGGAAACAGAAACACACAGGTGCTAATGACTTTCAAAGCTAAATATAGCTCTGATTCACGGACTGTTCTCACTATCTGACGCTCTGACGCCATCTTCAACATTCCTTGATGATTGCAAATTAATTTTCTGAGGAAATGGTTTTCTATTTCTTAAAACAAGGCGGGCACTTGCATAGAGCATGAATTTGGTGCAACCGAGCACTCATTTCGGGGTAAACCAGTCCTTCTGGAAATAGTAAAACAAGGTAAGACCCATTGGTCGACAAAAAGGCAGGGGCTCGAATTGAAAACGTTAAGTGGAGAGTAGAGCCTTTCACAGAAATCTCACATCCTTTCTAACCGTCAGTGACTCGTGTCAAATGCCTTCGTGCACATGTTGATATCAGGACGGCATGTTGTCATCCACACAGAATCGTGGGTATTCTGGTTTCTTGGAGCAATCTGCTGCTGAAATGTATGCTGGGCCAGCCTGCACGTTACTGCAACGGGTGTGCGTCAGGAGCGGCGGTGGGAGACAGGACATTCACTTGCCTCTTTAAAATCAGCAAAAGCAAAACATCGTTTTCGCCTGAAAGTATTTCTTATTTACTATGTTTTCATGTGATATGCATCAGGATGTTCCTTTTCCTCCAGGATAAAGTCTCTAAAATCTGAGACGCTTTTGCAACACAGCAGTGCGATGCCATAGGATATAGCTAGTCTGCTCCAGTTCTGAGCCTCAACTGTTTAGTCATTTTCACAATCTCTTCCAAGAAGGATTTGATGAACTTCTTTCTTCAATCTAACCAGGCTAGCCCCTTCATCCTATCCGCCTTCAATCCGGAAATAACCAATCCTATGTGTTTGCATATCTGCAAAAAAATCAATAAAGATGGCAGGAGCACCTGTGGTTTGGAAAAAAAGCTTTGGAAAAGCTCACAGCCGGCCCTAGCTGTTTAAGTAGCTATCGTCCAATATCAGTGGAAATATTAGACATTTTCATTAATAACCAACTCCCTCACTACTTGGAGAGAAACAACATTTTGGACAGTGCCCGTCTGGGTTTAATCTTTTTTAGCACTAAAATGGCCCTGATCTCTAGTTTAGATGAGCTGGGAGTCCTGGCGGACCGGGGCTTGTCCTCGGCCTTGAAGCTGCTGGATTTATCAGCCCCTTTTCATAGTCACAGGGGAATAACTAACCCTGGAGTTATCTGAGGACGAAGCAGGAGGCCTGGCATAAGAGTGGCTGACATCATACTTTCAAACTCATGGTCAAGCAGTCTATGGATTCTAGCCCCTATTTGCTCAGAATGTAAGCCTCTGAGTCAGGGAATTCCAAAGGGCTCATCTCAATCTGACTCTTTTTAACTTGTAGGTCTGCCTCCTGGCCATGCTGATCTGTTTCTTTGGGTTAAGATTAATAAATTATGCACTAGACCACACATACATTTTAATAACGTTTGATGATTCTGTCACTTAAACACTGACCAATTTTCATGGCTGTATGACATCAATTGCTAATTGGCTGGATTAGAAGTCACCAAAATTCACCTTTGACAAGACAGAGGTGCTTTAGGTATTTGGTTGGCAGGATTTAAACATTTTTCTCAAGCCACAACGACTTGGCCTCCCCCCTTCTCCAGAAGCCAAAGTACACAATCTGCAAAAAGAACAAGTGATGGACAGAACGCAGAACAATGTCGTACATTCACCCCAGTACAGAGATCTGGGCCTAAATCCATCGTTTTTTTGCTCACCATGCCATTCCAGATTGAACCCAGCCATATGCAAATCAGTCTTGACCCTGTGCCCAGTGGGAACAGCCCAGCCCGAACTGCCAGGTCAGGTCCTCCCTGGACTGGAACCAAGCTTACTAGGACTGGTTTCGAGGTTTCACCCTTCATCAGCCAGGATGCTTTCTTGCACTAAGTGCGCTGGTTATGCCCAGACGTGGGTCCCGGGCTCACTGTGCCACTGAATTCAAGCTATCCTGTCTGATGAGGAGTCCATCAACTATGTGTCTTTTGTACACAATCTGGGCAGGGACAACTTAAGGATTTTTGGGGCCTGGGGCCATACATATTTTGGAGGCCCCTGTTCGGAACAGCTTTGTATTTATGATCGCATCTCAGCTTTTTCGTGACCCCTTTGACTAGGTCACTGACAGTGCACAGGCACACTCGTCCAGATTCTACATGTATTTAAATCTAATATCCAGCCAGCGATAGTGTCGCGTGTTTTCAGTATTGAAATAGAACAGCAGCTCACTAATATTACTGCAAATAATCTTTGTGACACCCTCCCATTTCTCATATGTGAGGTCCTGTTTTGATCTAAAAAACATTTTTATGATTGTTCCATGAAAACGATGTTTAAAACGACCTATTTAAGAATAATATAGGTCATCAGGGCAAGACTCTCTGCAGAACAGAGCTGGCTCTATCCGGGGTCCTCCTGAAAAGCTGGGGCCCTGGGCCAGAGCCCACTTTGCACATGCCTTAAAACTTCTCTGATTACCTGGGGTTCCCGATTAATACTGGCCTCTCTTTAAAAAGTCTCAATTTATGATTTATTTGTTTAAACTAGATGAGGATTTTGGGTAACAACCTGCCAGCTTTGCTCCTTTGTAACAAGCCCCCTAGTTTATAGGCCGTAATTCAAAGACAACTGGATTATTGTAGTTCCATCTTCCTGGGGGCAGGATCAGATCTATTGTCCCGATGACAAAAGATCCACAATGCAGCAGCAAGGCTTGCCCTTGAATGGCTGCACAATTCTTCGGACACATCAGCCTTCAGGCTGTGCAATGAGTGCCGCCCGGTATCTACAAGGATCATGTTCAAATCACTCCATCATGGTATCAAGCTTTTTAACAATTTGTCCCACCATACGTATGTCAGAAATTTTCCAAATATGTTCCAGCACACAAGCTGAGATCATCTTCTGCCAATTTCTTCCTTGTGCCCCGACACAACTGCTCTAGAATTAGCGGTCACACATTTTCAGCCAGGGAGGCAGCACTATGGAACTACTGCCTGCCCATCTGTGACAATGCAACCAACTTTTGCTTTTCTCAAAGGTTTGAAAATCTTGCTTTTATTCTCAGTAGATAAAGGTAACTCTCACTGAGATTCTATTCAGGTTCTCTTAGCACCAAGAGACCGTTTAGGAAACAGAGTTCGTTAGTTACTTACTCCTCCTGCCTTTGCTGAGTAAATACATGATGGCTCACACAGCCCAGTTGTTGATGGGCTGAGTATGGCAATATGGGCCCTCTGTTCCAGGGAGATAGGAAAATCAGAACTTTGAGAAGGCAACTTTGGACTTGAAGTAATGAAGATCACTGATGCATAATTAGGCAACAACAACCTCACTCCTCACTGTCCATACATCATGAGGATACAGTACAGAGTAAGGCACCTAGCCATAGAAAATAAAGCTACGACAACCACCAAAATGATGTGGCACCAATGATCTTAAGAATCATGTTACACATAATTTAAACTTAAACAGAACGCAAGACCACTCAGGAAAAAGAGTAACTCCCAATACAAAGCTTTAGTTCTTGATGAAAGTGCAAGACAAATTTAAGATGTAGATGTCTCATACATCAACATATTGCTCATTGCTCCAAGATGCTACGCTACCAGACATAGCCTAACAGTTATCATTTATGATAACCAGATACACCCACCTAGGTGGCTACAGAGGTAGGTTTTTAGAATGGATATTAATTTAAATTGTTATTAACACTAGAGTTAGCACTCATCTCTCCTGAAAGTCAGCACAGCACCGCTGCAAATAGGGAAATCGGGCACTGGACTACTCTGGGGTTCACTACCTTTTCTCCCTATGCTCTCTGCTAAATCCATAGTTTTCTGTTTCAGGACCAGAGGAAACAGTCATGTTCCATGGCCTATACTTACTTACTTGCACTGGCTTTGAGCAGAGGTGTGATACTTCAAACTACCTGAATGTACGCACCTGCAGAAGCAGGAGAGATTGGTGGTATGCACAGACTGGGCGCCTCCAGAGAAGAGCCTTTGCGTGTCCGATAGAGGTGCTATGAGACTGCTTGGGACAGGCCACAGTTACAGACAACTACCCCATAAGCTGGAGCAACAACAGCATCATTAGGTAGAGAAACTTAGAATTGCTCCAGCATGGTGGCCAAGTTTATATTCAAAAAATGATTTGAAAAAAAGATATTGCCAGCTCCTGTGTGGCCCATGGGGCCACTTGCATGGAGCCGTTAGGGAGCAGGGGAGTGGGGACCCTGGGTCCCCCACAGCAAACCCCAACAAAAAAAAAGATGTGGATGTCCTGGGTGGGCACTGGGACACTCACTAAATTAACAAAAAATAAATAAAAACAAATAATAGAGTGGCAGGTGCCGCTCATTTATTATTCACTGCGCCAGGATGAAGTGCCCCATAATACTCTGCAAGTGCTTCTTATTTGCATTTGCCTAGAAGCAGCAGGGGCACCACCAAGCATGTTTTGCAGTATTACGGGGGGGGGAGGGGGGAGGGGGGCTGCATGAAGTAACAGCAGCCCACTAGCAAAATACAAAACACAATAAGTCTCCTGCGTCATTAAATCCATGACCCCAAGAGAGCTCAGCAGATTTCTTTTAAACACTCTGAGCTGTAGCAGTATGATCTTCAGTTGGTGTGCAGGACCCCCTTGTGGTTGGTTCTACGGCTGCACTTTGTGGTTTGAAAAATGTGTAAAAAAAACTCAAAGACTCTTTCAATAAATCCTATTCCAACAAAATGGCGTTCACTAGTGTCTCAATTCTCTCTTGCATACAAAATGTTAGCGCTCTATTTGTTCATAAGAACTCTGTGGTGAAGCTGCAGTTGATCACTAGTGAGGTCATTTGACAGACTGCTCCTGGTGTTCAGAGTACATTTCACTCTGCATGTCAGAATGTTTTACTGACATGGATGAGAAAGATAATTGAGAGTCCAAAAAACACACTGGCACAGCTAGACCTACTGGAACCGGGGGCTAAGGAGAGGGGGTTGGAAGACCACAGATGACTTGTTCTGGGGGGGAAGGTGGGGTTCTGGCGGCAGACAGACAACATGTTCTCGGGTCAGGCGATGGTGGTAGTCGACAAACACATCTAGCTCACCTCTGCCACCCCAAAAACAGTGCCCCCCCCACAAACCTCTAGCTATGCCACTTCATAAAAATATGTTCTGAACCTCATTTGGTTCATTTCTAAAGGAAATTAAATACTTTCAGTTTTACAGCCTTGATTGCTATAAGATGGCATTCAGGTGTGCCGCACTTATGTCATGCATACAGAATTTTAGTGTTCTGGTTGTTCATTAGACCACTGTGGTGAAGCCAGTGTTCAATTTGAGCCAGTGGGTCCCACCAGCACTCACTTTGGGGGACAACTACGTACTTTTCCACATCAGACATTTACTGAGATAAAGATAAGGAAAAACATGCAAAGTGACAGACAGAGGAAGAGAAAGATGGGGAAAAAATTACAATGAGAGAACACAGGAGTTCAAGAGTGCGATAATAAAGGGGCATAGAGCATACAGTGGATTTAAAAGCCATTATGTGGATTCAAGACTATGCAGCCTTGGTATTCGGCATGCCAACATTTAATAGCACTCGCGGCAGGCTTCTAAACAAAGCTTTGGGGACTGGCACTCCCCAAAAGTGCCTTTCCTATGGAAACTTTAACCTAACTATAACTACTCTGATGCTACAACTGGCAGACACATATATATATATTTTTTTTTTTTCCACCAAGAAAGTTATACGCTGCACTCCAGGAATTGCAGTTTGTCAATATTCACACTTTATTGAACCATCACCATGTTTCGACCACCAAGGTAATGATCACGGTTAAGTGAGTCCTACTACTATTTTCCTATATATACACAACTATCCATTTAGCCCATTAGGAGGCATTCTGGGATATGTAGTTAAAAACTTTTACAAATCATGCTTTCGCATACAAAGTGTGCACTTGATTTCTCTCATCATTTGTGGATCATTTCTTGGTGTGTTGACGACTAATATCAATTTAGTTGGAGTACCTCAGTACATTACTATGTTACTCATTTTTATAGACTCAGTGCCTGTTGTATTCCTCTTCATAAATTTGACACATGAACTGATATTCACCCTTGTCCTTTGTCGAAGACTTAGTGTCCCCTTTTCCCCACAATTAGGCTTTATTAATTATGCACAGTGGCACACGCCCACCGCAGCCCCGGGGACCGCCACCTCCCTGAAGCTTATTTATTAATATAAGCATGGGGGGCCTCAATGTTTAAATGTGGTGGGCCTCGCACCCCCCCGCAGCCCCGGGGACCGCCACCTCCCCGGGGTTACTTTTAAAAACTGCAGGGGGGTCTCGAGCCCACCCACACTGCCCTGGGGATCACCACATCCCGGGGCATAGATCAATGAAGTGCGGGGGTCAGTTGCGGTCCCCCAGCCCCGAGGACCATCACAAGGGGAGCTGCATGTCAACAGCTCCCCTTGTCTAAAAGCAATGCCGGCTCCTGCAGGAGTCGGGGAGCCGGCTGGAACCGCGGGGGCATTGGGGCTCCCCCCACGGTCCCCCACGTAAGGGCCAGCCCCAGGGGATGGGTGCCTGGGGCCAATAGTGGCCCAGGGAAGGGGCGCCACGCGGCCCCCCATCCATTAAATATTTTTTTTAAAAAAAGAGGCAAAGCCCAGGTGATGGGGTCCCTGGGTCCGAAAAAGGCCTCAGGAGGGGGGCCGCGTGGCCCCCTCCTTTAAATTTAGTTTAAAAGGAAAATAAAAACAAGCTGCCATGCCCCAGGGGATGGGGTCCATAGGGCCGAAATTGGCCTCGGGATGGGGCGCTGCCCCTTTCCTGTTTTTTTTTTTAAATAACAAAAAGGCTCAGGCCCTAGGGGATGGGGTCCCCAGGGCCCAACAATTACTAAGAGAAGGGGGGCCATGCAGCCTCCCCCTTCTAAAAATATAAATAAAAGAGAAGCCTCTCGCCAGGGGCCCTGCCCCCTCCCTGCACCACTCTGCAAATGCGCCTCCTGGTGCGTGCTGGGTTGGGAGATTAAGTTCCCCTAGAATTTTAAGAGTCATTAGGAGCCAACTAGCCCACCAGGTATCTCCAGTAAGCCCCACATAGTGAGATTGCTGAGAGGTGGTCTGAAGCCAAGCCCCTTTTTACACCACTCTGCAAACGCGCTTCTTGCCACACTGCTGGTGGGACAATGAGGTCCTCTTGTGTCCTTGAGGACCTCAGGACTGTAGTGTACTTCATCCCCCAAGCAGCAGTGCGCCAGGTGGCATGTTTTCAGAGTGGTGTTAAAAGGGGGCGTGGCCTCGAACCACTCTCAGCAATCCAGCTGTGTGGGGCTTACTGGAGGTACCTGGTGGGCTAGTTGGCCCCTAGGGACCCTCAGGGGGCAAGGGGACTTCATCCCCCAACCAAGAACGCACCAGGAGGTGCCTTTGCAGAGTGGTAGAGAAAGGGGGCATGGCCTGTGTCCACCTGTCAGCAATTCCACTGCCTGGGGCATACTGGAGGTATCAGGTAGGTTAGTTGGCCCCTAAGGACTCCCAGCAGTGTTTACAGAGTTGTGGTGAAAGGGGGCTTGGCCTGCTATGAGAATTTAGCACTCCTGCTGTGTGGGTCTTACTAAAGGTAAGAAGAGGTGTAGTTGGCCCCCAAGGTTGTCCTTGGGGGCCAACTACCCCTCCTGTTACCTCCACTACATCCCACACAGTGGGATTGCCAAGAGGTCTTCGGAGGCCACGATCACCTTTCTCCAACACTCTGCAAACGTGCCTCCTGGCACAGTACTGTTTGGGAGATGAAGTCCACTTTACTCCGGAGGGACATTGGGGGCCAAGAAGCCCTCCTGATACCTCCTGTAAGTCCTATGCAGCGGAATTCCTGAGCGCTGGTCGGAGGCCCAGCCCCCTTGCTCCACCACTCGGCAAACATGACTGCTAGTTAAAAAACCATTTGCAATGTAATAGGTTTTACATTTGCGAGAGTTAGAGCCATTGGCGTTGTAAATGTAAAAGTGTTTTACTAATGTTTCTTGGAGTGGAGTGGATGTAGGTTGTGTGTAGTCCAATTATGAGGTATGATGTGCAGTGAAATTATGTCGATAGACTTTGACCTTGATGTGGATAGAAAGTATGTGGTATTTAGTGTATAGGAATTATGTAGAGTGGGATTATGTGTTATGGAGAGTAATTATGTGGTAAGGTAGTCTGTGTTGTGGAGTGGTAACCTCAGCTTTAGTCTTCCTCGTTTCCATAGAATCTAAACTATAAACTCAATGAGACAAAAAAAGAAGGAACCACTGAGGAGCACTTCTGGACCTACTCAGAGGTATGAGCAGGGCCACTGGAATAATGTGACCGTTTGGCTGCACTGACTTTCGCACAAATATACATTTTCCGCATTTGCCACATAATCCATCATCTGCTGCATAATCTGCAGATTTGAACAAAAAAAACCTTTCTATAGCTCAAACGGCTCAAACGCTACCAAAAATGCAGCGACAAGTGTTACAGCGTGGTGGAAAGCCCTTTGGAAACCTAGAATGGTCACCTGTTACTTATTGCTAAATGTGGGTATTAAATTGGTACTAATGGTGTGCAAACCACTCTTGCTTCTTTCTATGCCTCTCTTGCCTCTTTCTGCATTTCTGGTGCTTCTTTCTGCATCTTTCTTTTTTTCTGTACTGCTTTTGCCTCTTTATGCTCATCTCTTCCACTTTCTGTACCTCTCTTGCCTCTTTCTGCACCCCTCTTGCCTCTTTCTGCACTTTTGTTGGTTCTTTCTGCACTGCTCTTGCTTCTTTCTGTACCCCTCTTGCAAATTTCCTCACCCCTCCTCCCTCTTTCTGCACCCCTTTCCCCTCTTTCTCCACTTCTCTTGCCTCTTTCTGCACCTCTGTTGCTTCTTTCTGCACTTCTCTCGCCTCTTTCTGCACCTCTCTTGCATCTTTCTGCACTTCTCTTGCATCTTTCTGTGCCTTTCTTCCTCTTTCTCTACATGTCCTACCATTGTAGGCATAGTTAGAAATTAGCATTTAAAAACACCTTAGAAATTCACTGAAAAAACCCACAGGTTTCAGGGACGTTATAGTTAAGCTGACATTTCACTCATACAAAACCAGAGAAATTTGGCCGTTAACTATAACTCGCGCCCCTGCAATGCACTGCTGATGACATCAGATATTGCGTCACTCATGACATGGTCAGTGACATCGCTGATGACATCTCAAATTACATCACTGATGACATCATCCAGTGACTGAGTGTTTCTAAAAAGTTGAAGAATGTTATATATATATATATATATATATATATATATATATATATATTTTTTTTTTTTTTTTTTTTTGCCGGATGGCTGAGCATTGTCGAGTGCTCTCTCAATGCTTGGGGAACTTTGAGGGAAAATTTAACGCACGACATCCCTGCCGTGGAGAGAGCACCATCGTCAGCTGGAAAAGAAGGTTTGCAACCAGCTGACTGAGGCTTTTGATTTCGAACTGGTCGAGGTCATGGAAGCGCAGTGTTCAAATATGCTAATTAAGCCTGCATTTGCCTCAATACCTACTAAAGGTTTTAAATTTGCTTAAAGAAGAACGCACATTGAACTTACTTAAAGGGGACTGTTTACGCGCTTCTGGGAACTCTGTATCCCATTATGCATCATACTAATAGAGTGCCTATCAGCACACGCCCACTGGGGGCGAGCATGTTAATAAAGGAAAATGAAAAAAAGAAAAGAACGCGTGTCTCTCTGTGTGTTCGCAGCAGCCCATGAAGAAGCGGCGTGAGGCCGTGAAACGCGTTGGCACTTACTAATCAGTTTGAGCAAGAAGCAAGCTGCATTTCAATTGCCGGATGGCTGAGCATTGTCGAGTGCTCTCTCAATGCTTGGGGAACATTGAGGGAAAATTTAACGCACGGCATCCCTGCCGTGGAGAGAGCACCATCGTCAGCTGGAAAAGAAGGTTTGCATCCAGCTGACTGAGGCTTTTGATTTCGAACTGGTCGAGGTCATGGAAGCGCAGTGTTCAAATATGCTAATTAAGCCTGCATTTGTCTCAATACCTACTAAAGGTTTTAAATTTGCTTAAAGAAGAACGCACATTGAACTTACTTAAAGGGGACTGTTTACGCGCTTCTGGGAACTCTGTATCCCATTATGCATCATACTAATAGAGTGCCTATCAGCACACGCCCACTGGGGGCGAGCATGTTAATAAAGGAAAATGAAAAAAAGAAAAGAACGCGCGTCTCTCTGTGTGTTCGCAGCAGCCCATGAAGAAGCGGCGTGAGGCCGTGAAACGCGTTGGCACTTACTAATCAGTTTGAGCAAGAAGCAAGCTGCATTTCAATTGCCGGATGGCTGAGCATTGTCGAGTGCTCTCTCAATGCTTGGGGAACTTTGAGGGAAAATTTAACGCACGGCATCCCTGCCGTGGAGAGAGCACCATCGTCAGCTGGAAAAGAAGGTTTGCAACTAGCTGACTGAGGCATTTGATTTCGAACTGGTCGAGGTCATGGAAGCGCAGTGTTCAAATATGCTAATTAAGCCTGCATTTGCCTCAATACCTACTAAAGGTTTTAAATTTGCTTAAAGAAGAACGCACATTGAACTTACTTAAAGGGGACTGTTTACGCGCTTCTGGGAACTCTGTATCCCATTATGCATCATACTAATAGAGTGCTTATCAGCACACGCCCACTGGGGGCGAGCATGTTAATAAAGGAAAATGAAAAAAAGAAAAGAACGCGCGTCTCTCTGTGTGTTCGCAGCAGCCCATGAAGAAGCGGCGTGAGGCCGTGAAACGCGTTGGCACTTACTAATCAGTTTGAGCAAGAAGCAAGCTGCATTTCAATTGCCGGATGGCTGAGCATTGTCGAGTGCTCTCTCAATGCTTGGGGAACTTTGAGGGAAAATTTAACGCACGGCATCCCTGCCGTGGAGAGAGCACCATCGTCAGCTGGAAAAGAAGGTTTGCAACCAGCTGACTGAGGCTTTTGATTTCGAACTGGTCGAGGTCATGGAAGCGCAGTGTTCAAATATGCTAATTAAGCCTGCATTTGCCTCAATACCTACTAAAGGTTTTAAATTTGCTTAAAGAAGAACGCACATTGAACTTACTTAAAGGGGACTGTTTACGCGCTTCTGGGAACTCTGTATCCCATTATGCATCATACTAATAGAGTGCCTATCAGCACACGCCCACTGGGGGCGAGCATGTTAATAAAGGAAAATGAAAAAAAGAAAAGAACGCGCTTCTCTCTGTGTGTTCGCAGCAGCCCATGAAGAAGCGGCGTGAGGCCGTGAAACGCGTTGGCACTTACTAATCAGTTTGAGCAAGAAGCAAGCTGCATTTCAATTGCCGGATGGCTGAGCATTGTCGAGTGCTCTCTCAATGCTTGGGGAACTTTGAGGGAAAATTTAACGCACGGCATCCCTGCCGTGGAGAGAGCACCATCGTCAGCTGGAAAAGAAGGTTTGCAACCAGCTGACTGAGGCTTTTGATTTCGAACTGGTCGAGGTCATGGAAGCGCAGTGTTCAAATATGCTAATTAAGCCTGCATTTGCCTCAATACCTACTAAAGGTTTTAAATTTGCTTAAAGAAGAACGCACATTGAACTTACTTAAAGGGGACTGTTTACGCGCTTCTGGGAACTCTGTATCCCATTATGCATCATACTAATAGAGTGCTTATCAGCACACGCCCACTGGGGGCGAGCATGTTAATAAAGGAAAATGAAAAAAAGAAAAGAACGCGCGTCTCTCTGTGTGTTCGCAGCAGCCCATGAAGAAGCGGCGTGAGGCCGTGAAACGCGTTGGCACTTACTAATCAGTTTGAGCAAGAAGCAAGCTGCATTTCAATTGCCGGATGGCTGAGCATTGTCGAGTGCTCTCTCAATGCTTGGGGAACTTTGAGGGAAAATTTAACGCACGGCATCCCTGCCGTGGAGAGAGCACCATCGTCAGCTGGAAAAGAAGGTTTGCAACCAGCTGACTGAGGCTTTTGATTTCGAACTGGTCGAGGTCATGGAAGCGCAGTGTTCAAATATGCTAATTAAGCCTGCATTTGCCTCAATACCTACTAAAGGTTTTAAATTTGCTTAAAGAAGAACGCACATTGAACTTACTTAAAGGGGACTGTTTACGCGCTTCTGGGAACTCTGTATCCCATTATGCATCATACTAATAGAGTGCCTATCAGCACACGCCCACTGGGGGCGAGCATGTTAATAAAGGAAAATGAAAAAAAGAAAAGAACGCGCTTCTCTCTGTGTGTTCGCAGCAGCCCATGAAGAAGCGGCGTGAGGCCGTGAAACGCGTTGGCACTTACTAATCAGTTTGAGCAAGAAGCAAGCTGCATTTCAATTGCCGGATGGCTGAGCATTGTCGAGTGCTCTCTCAATGCTTGGGGAACTTTGAGGGAAAATTTAACGCACGGCATCCCTGCCGTGGAGAGAGCACCATCGTCAGCTGGAAAAGAAGGTTTGCAACCAGCTGACTGAGGCTTTTGATTTCGAACTGGTCGAGGTCATGGAAGCGCAGTGTTCAAATATGCTAATTAAGCCTGCATTTGCCTCAATACCTACTAAAGGTTTTAAATTTGCTTAAAGAAGAACGCACATTGAACTTACTTAAAGGGGACTGTTTACGCGCTTCTGGGAACTCTGTATCCCATTATGCATCATACTAATAGAGTGCCTATCAGCACACGCCCACTGGGGGCGAGCATGTTAATAAAGGAAAATGAAAAAAAGAAAAGAACGCGCGTCTCTCTGTGTGTTCGCAGCAGCCCATGAAGAAGCGGCGTGAGGCCGTGAAACGCGTTGGCACTTACTAATCAGTTTGAGCAAGAAGCAAGCTGCATTTCAATTGCCGGATGGCTGAGCATTGTCGAGTGCTCTCTCAATGCTTGGGGAACTTTGAGGGAAAATTTAACGCACGGCATCCCTGCCGTGGAGAGAGCACCATCGTCAGCTGGAAAAGAAGGTTTGCAACCAGCTGACTGAGGCTTTTGATTTCGAACTGGTCGAGGTCATGGAAGCGCAGTGTTCAAATATGCTAATTAAGCCTGCATTTGTCTCAATACCTACTAAAGGTTTTAAATTTGCTTAAAGAAGAACGCACATTGAACTTACTTAAAGGGGACTGTTTACGCGCTTCTGGGAACTCTGTATCCCATTATGCATCATACTAATAGAGTGCCTATCAGCACACGCCCACTGGGGGCGAGCATGTTAATAAAGGAAAATGAAAAAAAGAAAAGAACGCGCGTCTCTCTGTGTGTTCGCAGCAGCCCATGAAGAAGCGGCGTGAGGCCGTGAAACGCGTTGGCACTTACTAATCAGTTTGAGCAAGAAGCAAGCTGCATTTCAATTGCCGGATGGCTGAGCATTGTCGAGTGCTCTCTCAATGCTTGGGGAACTTTGAGGGAAAATTTAACGCACGGCATCCCTGCCGTGGAGAGAGCACCATCGTCAGCTGGAAAAGAAGGTTTGCAACCAGCTGACTGAGGCTTTTGATTTCGAACTGGTCGAGGTCATGGAAGCGCAGTGTTCAAATATGCTAATTAAGCCTGCATTTGCCTCAATACCTACTAAAGGTTTTAAATTTGCTTAAAGAAGAACGCACATTGAACTTACTTAAAGGGGACTGTTTACGCGCTTCTGGGAACTCTGTATCCCATTATGCATCATACTAATAGAGTGCTTATCAGCACACGCCCACTGGGGGCGAGCATGTTAATAAAGGAAAATGAAAAAAAGAAAAGAACGCGCGTCTCTCTGTGTGTTCGCAGCAGCCCATGAAGAAGCGGCGTGAGGCCGTGAAACGCGTTGGCACTTACTAATCAGTTTGAGCAAGAAGCAAGCTGCATTTCAATTGCCGGATGGCTGAGCATTGTCGAGTGCTCTCTCAATGCTTGGGGAACTTTGAGGGAAAATTTAACGCACGGCATCCCTGCCGTGGAGAGAGCACCATCGTCAGCTGGAAAAGAAGGTTTGCAACCAGCTGACTGAGGCTTTTGATTTCGAACTGGTCGAGGTCATGGAAGCGCAGTGTTCAAATATGCTAATTAAGCCTGCATTTGCCTCAATACCTACTAAAGGTTTTAAATTTGCTTAAAGAAGAACGCACATTGAACTTACTTAAAGGGGACTGTTTACGCGCTTCTGGGAACTCTGTATCCCATTATGCATCATACTAATAGAGTGCCTATCAGCACACGCCCACTGGGGGCGAGCATGTTAATAAAGGAAAATGAAAAAAAGAAAAGAACGCGCTTCTCTCTGTGTGTTCGCAGCAGCCCATGAAGAAGCGGCGTGAGGCCGTGAAACGCGTTGGCACTTACTAATCAGTTTGAGCAAGAAGCAAGCTGCATTTCAATTGCCGGATGGCTGAGCATTGTCGAGTGCTCTCTCAATGCTTGGGGAACTTTGAGGGAAAATTTAACGCACGGCATCCCTGCCGTGGAGAGAGCACCATCGTCAGCTGGAAAAGAAGGTTTGCAACCAGCTGACTGAGGCTTTTGATTTCGAACTGGTCGAGGTCATGGAAGCGCAGTGTTCAAATATGCTAATTAAGCCTGCATTTGCCTCAATACCTACTAAAGGTTTTAAATTTGCTTAAAGAAGAACGCACATTGAACTTACTTAAAGGGGACTGTTTACGCGCTTCTGGGAACTCTGTATCCCATTATGCATCATACTAATAGAGTGCTTATCAGCACACGCCCACTGGGGGCGAGCATGTTAATAAAGGAAAATGAAAAAAAGAAAAGAACGCGCGTCTCTCTGTGTGTTCGCAGCAGCCCATGAAGAAGCGGCGTGAGGCCGTGAAACGCGTTGGCACTTACTAATCAGTTTGAGCAAGAAGCAAGCTGCATTTCAATTGCCGGATGGCTGAGCATTGTCGAGTGCTCTCTCAATGCTTGGGGAACTTTGAGGGAAAATTTAACGCACGGCATCCCTGCCGTGGAGAGAGCACCATCGTCAGCTGGAAAAGAAGGTTTGCAACCAGCTGACTGAGGCTTTTGATTTCGAACTGGTCGAGGTCATGGAAGCGCAGTGTTCAAATATGCTAATTAAGCCTGCATTTGCCTCAATACCTACTAAAGGTTTTAAATTTGCTTAAAGAAGAACGCACATTGAACTTACTTAAAGGGGACTGTTTACGCGCTTCTGGGAACTCTGTATCCCATTATGCATCATACTAATAGAGTGCCTATCAGCACACGCCCACTGGGGGCGAGCATGTTAATAAAGGAAAATGAAAAAAAGAAAAGAACGCGCTTCTCTCTGTGTGTTCGCAGCAGCCCATGAAGAAGCGGCGTGAGGCCGTGAAACGCGTTGGCACTTACTAATCAGTTTGAGCAAGAAGCAAGCTGCATTTCAATTGCCGGATGGCTGAGCATTGTCGAGTGCTCTCTCAATGCTTGGGGAACTTTGAGGGAAAATTTAACGCACGGCATCCCTGCCGTGGAGAGAGCACCATCGTCAGCTGGAAAAGAAGGTTTGCAACCAGCTGACTGAGGCTTTTGATTTCGAACTGGTCGAGGTCATGGAAGCGCAGTGTTCAAATATGCTAATTAAGCCTGCATTTGCCTCAATACCTACTAAAGGTTTTAAATTTGCTTAAAGAAGAACGCACATTGAACTTACTTAAAGGGGACTGTTTACGCGCTTCTGGGAACTCTGTATCCCATTATGCATCATACTAATAGAGTGCCTATCAGCACACGCCCACTGGGGGCGAGCATGTTAATAAAGGAAAATGAAAAAAAGAAAAGAACGCGCGTCTCTCTGTGTGTTCGCAGCAGCCCATGAAGAAGCGGCGTGAGGCCGTGAAACGCGTTGGCACTTACTAATCAGTTTGAGCAAGAAGCAAGCTGCATTTCAATTGCCGGATGGCTGAGCATTGTCGAGTGCTCTCTCAATGCTTGGGGAACTTTGAGGGAAAATTTAACGCACGGCATCCCTGCCGTGGAGAGAGCACCATCGTCAGCTGGAAAAGAAGGTTTGCAACCAGCTGACTGAGGCTTTTGATTTCGAACTGGTCGAGGTCATGGAAGCGCAGTGTTCAAATATGCTAATTAAGCCTGCATTTGTCTCAATACCTACTAAAGGTTTTAAATTTGCTTAAAGAAGAACGCACATTGAACTTACTTAAAGGGGACTGTTTACGCGCTTCTGGGAACTCTGTATCCCATTATGCATCATACTAATAGAGTGCCTATCAGCACACGCCCACTGGGGGCGAGCATGTTAATAAAGGAAAATGAAAAAAAGAAAAGAACGCGCGTCTCTCTGTGTGTTCGCAGCAGCCCATGAAGAAGCGGCGTGAGGCCGTGAAACGCGTTGGCACTTACTAATCAGTTTGAGCAAGAAGCAAGCTGCATTTCAATTGCCGGATGGCTGAGCATTGTCGAGTGCTCTCTCAATGCTTGGGGAACTTTGAGAGAAAACTTAACGCACGGCATCCCTGCCGTGGAGAGAGCACCATCGTCAGCTGGAAAAGAAGGTTTGCAACCAGCTGACTGAGGCTTTTGATTTCGAACTGGTCGAGGTCATGGAAGCGCAGTGTTCAAATATGCTAATTAAGCCTGCATTTGCCTCAATACCTACTAAAGGTTTTAAATTTGCTTAAAGAAGAACGCACATTGAACTTACTTAAAGGGGACTGTTTACGCGCTTCTGGGAACTCTGTATCCCATTATGCATCATACTAATAGAGTGCCTATCAGCACACGCCCACTGGGGGCGAGCATGTTGATAAAGGAAAATGAAAAAAAGAAAAGAACGCGCGTCTCTCTGTGTGTTCGCAGCAGCCCATGAAGAAGCGGCGTGAGGCCGTGAAACGCGTTGGCACTTACTAATCAGTTTGAGCAAGAAGCAAGCTGCATTTCAATTGCCGGATGGCTGAGCATTGTCGAGTGCTCTCTCAATGCTTGGGGAACTTTGAGGGAAAATTTAACGCACGGCATCCCTGCCGTGGAGAGAGCACCATCGTCAGCTGGAAAAGAAGGTTTGCAACCAGCTGACTGAGGCTTTTGATTTCGAACTGGTCGAGGTCATGGAAGCGCAGTGTTCAAATATGCTAATTAAGCCTGCATTTGCCTCAATACCTACTAAAGGTTTTAAATTTGCTTAAAGAAGAACGCACATTGAACTTACTTAAAGGGGACTGTTTACGCGCTTCTGGGAACTCTGTATCCCATTATGCATCATACTAATAGAGTGCCTATCAGCACACGCCCACTGGGGGCGAGCATGTTAATAAAGGAAAATGAAAAAAAGAAAAGAACGCGCGTCTCTCTGTGTGTTCGTAGCAGCCCATGAAGAAGCGGCGTGAGGCCGTGAAACGCGTTGGCACTTACTAATCAGTTTGAGCAAGAAGCAAGCTGCATTTCAATTGCCGGATGGCTGAGCATTGTCGAGTGCTCTCTCAATGCTTGGGGAACTTTGAGGGAAAATTTAACGCACGGCATCCCTGCCGTGGAGAGAGCACCATCGTCAGCTGGAAAAGAAGGTTTGCATCCAGCTGACTGAGGCTTTTGATTTCGAACTGGTCGAGGTCATGGAAGCGCAGTGTTCAAATATGCTAATTAAGCCTGCATTTGCCTCAATACCTACTAAAGGTTTTAAATTTGCTTAAAGAAGAACGCACATTGAACTTACTTAAAGGGGACTGTTTACGCGCTTCTGGGAACTCTGTATCCCATTATGCATCATACTAATAGAGTGCCTATCAGCACACGCCCACTGGGGGCGAGCATGTTAATAAAGGAAAATGAAAAAAAGAAAAGAACGCACGTCTCTCTGTGTGTTCGCAGCAGCCCATGAAGAAGCGGCGTGAGGCCGTGAAACGCGTTGGCACTTACTAATCAGTTTGAGCAAGAAGCAAGCTGCATTTCAATTGCCGGATGGCTGAGCATTGTCGAGTGCTCTCTCAATGCTTGGGGAACTTTGAGGGAAAATTTAACGCACGGCATCCCTGCCGTGGAGAGAGCACCATCGTCAGCTGGAAAAGAAGGTTTGCAACCAGCTGACTGAGGCTTTTGATTTCGAACTGGTCGAGGTCATGGAAGCGCAGTGTTCAAATATGCTAATTAAGCCTGCATTTGCCTCAATACCTACTAAAGGTTTTAAATTTGCTTAAAGAAGAACGCACATTGAACTTACTTAAAGGGGACTGTTTACGCGCTTCTGGGAACTCTGTATCCCATTATGCATCATACTAATAGAGTGCCTATCAGCACACGCCCACTGGGGGCGAGCATGTTAATAAAGGAAAATGAAAAAAAGAAAAGAACGCGCGTCTCTCTGTGTGTTCGCAGCAGCCCATGAAGAAGCGGCGTGAGGCCGTGAAACGCGTTGGCACTTACTAATCAGTTTGAGCAAGAAGCAAGCTGCATTTCAATTGCCGGATGGCTGAGCATTGTCGAGTGCTCTCTCAATGCTTGGGGAACTTTGAGGGAAAATTTAACGCACGGCATCCCTGCCGTGGAGAGAGCACCATCGTCAGCTGGAAAAGAAGGTTTGCAACCAGCTGACTGAGGCTTTTGATTTCGAACTGGTCGAGGTCATGGAAGCGCAGTGTTCAAATATGCTAATTAAGCCTGCATTTGCCTCAATACCTACTAAAGGTTTTAAATTTGCTTAAAGAAGAACGCACATTGAACTTACTTAAAGGGGACTGTTTAAGCGCTTCTGGGAACTCTGTATCCCATTATGCATCATACTAATAGAGTGCCTATCAGCACACGCCCACTGGGGGCGAGCATGTTAATAAAGGAAAATGAAAAAAAGAAAAGAACGCGCGTCTCTCTGTGTGTTCGCAGCAGCCCATGAAGAAGCGGCGTGAGGCCGTGAAACGCGTTGGCACTTACTAATCAGTTTGAGCAAGAAGCAAGCTGCATTTCAATTGCCGGATGGCTGAGCATTGTCGAGTGCTCTCTCAATGCTTGGGGAACTTTGAGGGAAAATTTAACGCACGGCATCCCTACCGTGGAGAGAGCACCATCGTCAGCTGGAAAAGAAGGTTTGCAACCAGCTGACTGAGGCTTTTGATTTCGAACTGGTCGAGGTCATGGAAGCGCAGTGTTCAAATATGCTAATTAAGCCTGCATTTGTCACAATACCTACTAAAGGTTTTAAATTTGCTTAAAGAAGAACGCACATTGAACTTACTTAAAGGGGACTGTTTACGCGCTTCTGGGAACTCTGTATCCCATTATGCATCATACTAATAGAGTGCCTATCAGCACACGCCCACTGGGGGCGAGCATGTTAATAAAGGAAAATGAAAAAAAGAAAAGAACGCGCGTCTCTCTGTGTGTTCGCAGCAGCCCATGAAGAAGCGGCGTGAGGCCGTGAAACGCGTTGGCACTTACTAATCAGTTTGAGCAAGAAGCAAGCTGCATTTCAATTGCCGGATGGCTGAGCATTGTCGAGTGCTCTCTCAATGCTTGGGGAACTTTGAGGGAAAATTTAACGCACGGCATCCCTGCCGTGGAGAGAGCACCATCGTCAGCTGGAAAAGAAGGTTTGCAACCAGCTGACTGAGGCTTTTGATTTCGAACTGGTCGAGGTCATGGAAGCGCAGTGTTCAAATATGCTAATTAAGCCTGCATTTGCCTCAATACCTACTAAAGGTTTTAAATTTGCTTAAAGAAGAACGCACATTGAACTTACTTAAAGGGGACTGTTTACGCGCTTCTGGGAACTCTGTATCCCATTATGCATCATACTAATAGAGTGCCTATCAGCACACGCCCACTGGGGGCGAGCATGTTAATAAAGGAAAATGAAAAAAAGAAAAGAACGCGCGTCTCTCTGTGTGTTCGCAGCAGCCCATGAAGAAGCGGCGTGAGGCCGTGAAACGCGTTGGCACTTACTAATCAGTTTGAGCAAGAAGCAAGCTGCATTTCAATTGCCGGATGGCTGAGCATTGTCGAGTGCTCTCTCAATGCTTGGGGAACTTTGAGGGAAAATTTAACGCACGGCATCCCTGCCGTGGAGAGAGCACCATCGTCAGCTGGAAAAGAAGGTTTGCAACCAGCTGACTGAGGCTTTTGATTTCGAACTGGTCGAGGTCATGGAAGCGCAGTGTTCAAATATGCTAATTAAGCCTGCATTTGCCTCAATACCTACTAAAGGTTTTAAATTTGCTTAAAGAAGAACGCACATTGAACTTACTTAAAGGGGACTGTTTACGCGCTTCTGGGAACTCTGTATCCCATTATGCATCATACTAATAGAGTGCCTATCAGCACACGCCCACTGGGGGCGAGCATGTTAATAAAGGAAAATGAAAAAAAGAAAAGAACGCGCGTCTCTCTGTGTGTTCGCAGCAGCCCATGAAGAAGCGGCGTGAGGCCGTGAAACGCGTTGGCACTTACTAATCAGTTTGAGCAAGAAGCAAGCTGCATTTCAATTGCCGGATGGCTGAGCATTGTCGAGTGCTCTCTCAATGCTTGGGGAACTTTGAGGGAAAATTTAACGCACGGCATCCCTGCCGTGGAGAGAGCACCATCGTCAGCTGGAAAAGAAGGTTTGCAACCAGCTGACTGAGGCTTTTGATTTCGAACTGGTCGAGGTCATGGAAGCGCAGTGTTCAAATATGCTAATTAAGCCTGCATTTGCCTCAATACCTACTAAAGGTTTTAAATTTGCTTAAAGAAGAACGCACATTGAACTTACTTAAAGGGGACTGTTTACGCGCTTCTGGGAACTCTGTATCCCATTATGCATCATACTAATAGAGTGCCTATCAGCACACGCCCACTGGGGGCGAGCATGTTAATAAAGGAAAATGAAAAAAAGAAAAGAACGCGCGTCTCTCTGTGTGTTCGCAGCAGCCCATGAAGAAGCGGCGTGAGGCCGTGAAACGCGTTGGCACTTACTAATCAGTTTGAGCAAGAAGCAAGCTGCATTTCAATTGCCGGATGGCTGAGCATTGTCGAGTGCTCTCTCAATGCTTGGGGAACTTTGAGGGAAAATTTAACGCACGGCATCCCTGCCGTGGAGAGAGCACCATCGTCAGCTGGAAAAGAAGGTTTGCAACCAGCTGACTGAGGCTTTTGATTTCGAACTGGTCGAGGTCATGGAAGCGCAGTGTTCAAATATGCTAATTAAGCCTGCATTTGCCTCAATACCTACTAAAGGTTTTAAATTTGCTTAAAGAAGAACGCACATTGAACTTACTTAAAGGGGACTGTTTAAGCGCTACTGGGAACTCTGTATCCCATTATGCATCATACTAATAGAGTGCCTATCAGCACACGCCCACTGGGGGCGAGCATGTTAATAAAGGAAAATGAAAATAAGAAAAGAACGCGCGTCTCTCTGTGTGTTCGCAGCAGCCCATGAAGAAGCGGCGTGAGGCCGTGAAACGCGTTGGCACTTACTAATCAGTTTGAGCAAGAAGCAAGCTGCATTTCAATTGCCGGATGGCTGAGCATTGTCGAGTGCTCTCTCAATGCTTGGGGAACTTTGAGGGAAAATTTAACGCACGGCATCCCTACCGTGGAGAGAGCACCATCGTCAGCTGGAAAAGAAGGTTTGTAACCAGCTGACTGAGGCTTTTGATTTCGAACTGGTCGAGGTCATGGAAGCGCAGTGTTCAAATATGCTAATTAAGCCTGCATTTGTCTCAATACCTACTAAAGGTTTTAAATTTGCTTAAAGAAGAACGCACATTGAACTTACTTAAAGCGGACTGTTTACGCGCTTCTGGGAACTCTGTATCCCATTATGCATCATACTAATAGAGTGCCTATCAGCACACGCCCACTGGGGGCGAGCATGTTAATAAAGGAAAATGAAAAAAAGAAAAGAACGCGCGTCTCTCTGTGTGTTCGCAGCAGCCCATGAAGAAGCGGCGTGAGGCCGTGAAACGCGTTGGCACTTACTAATCAGTTTGAGCAAGAAGCAAGCTGCATTTCAATTGCCGGATGGCTGAGCATTGTCGAGTGCTCTCTCAATGCTTGGGGAACTTTGAGGGAAAATTTAACGCACGGCATCCCTGCCGTGGAGAGAGCACCATCGTCAGCTGGAAAAGAAGGTTTGCAACCAGCTGACTGAGGCTTTTGATTTCGAACTGGTCGAGGTCATGGAAGCGCAGTGTTCAAATATGCTAATTAAGCCTGCATTTGCCTCAATACCTACTAAAGGTTTTAAATTTGCTTAAAGAAGAACGCACATTGAACTTACTTAAAGGGGACTGTTTACGCGCTTCTGGGAACTCTGTATCCCATTATGCATCATACTAATAGAGTGCCTATCAGCACACGCCCACTGGGGGCGAGCATGTTAATAAAGGAAAATGAAAAAAAGAAAAGAACGTGCGTCTCTCTGTGTGTTCGCAGCAGCCCATGAAGAAGCGGCGTGAGGCCGTGAAACGCGTTGGCACTTACTAATCAGTTTGAGCAAGAAGCAAGCTGCATTTCAATTGCCGGATGGCTGAGCATTGTCGAGTGCTCTCTCAATGCTTGAGGAACTTTGAGGGAAAATTTAACGCACGGCATCCCTGCCGTGGAGAGAGCACCATCGTCAGCTGGAAAAGAAGGTTTGCAACCAGCTGACTGAGGCTTTTGATTTCGAACTGGTCGAGGTCATGGAAGCGCAGTGTTCAAATATGCTAATTAAGGCTGCATTTGCCTCAATACCTACTAAAGGTTTTAAATTTGCTTAAAGAAGAACGCACATTGAACTTACTTAAAGGGGACTGTTTACGCGCTTCTGGGAACTCTGTATCCCATTATGCATCATACTAATAGAGTGCCTATCAGCACACGCCCACTGGGGGCGAGCATGTTAATAAAGGAAAATGAAAAAAAGAAAAGAACGCGCGTCTCTCTGTGTGTTCGCAGCAGCCCATGAAGAAGCGGCGTGAGGCCGTGAAACGCGTTGGCACTTACTAATCAGTTTGAGCAAGAAGCAAGCTGCATTTCAATTGCCGGATGGCTGAGCATTGTCGAGTGCTCTCTCAATGCTTGGGGAACTTTGAGGGAAAATTTAATGCACGGCATCCCTGCCGTGGAGAGAGCACCATCGTCAGCTGGAAAAGAAGGTTTGCAACCAGCTGACTGAGGCTTTTGATTTCGAACTGGTCGAGGTCATGGAAGCGCAGTGTTCAAATATGCTAATTAAGCCTGCATTTGCCTCAATACCTACTAAAGGTTTTAAATTTGCTTAAAGAAGAACGCACATTGAACTTACTTAAAGGGGACTGTTTACGCGCTTCTGGGAACTCTGTATCCCATTATGCATCATACTAATAGAGTGCCTATCAGCACACGCCCACTGGGGGCGAGCATGTTAATAAAGGAAAATGAAAAAAAGAAAAGAACGCGCGTCTCTCTGTGTGTTCGCAGCAGCCCATGAAGAAGCGGCGTGAGGCCGTGAAACGCGTTGGCACTTACTAATCAGTTTGAGCAAGAAGCAAGCTGCATTTCAATTGCCGGATGGCTGAGCATTGTCGAGTGCTCTCTCAATGCTTGGGGAACTTTGAGGGAAAATTTAACGCACGGCATCCCTGCCGTGGAGAGAGCACCATCGTCAGCTGGAAAAGAAGGTTTGCAACCAGCTGACTGAGGCTTTTGATTTCGAACTGGTCGAGGTCATGGAAGCGCAGAGTTCAAATATGCTAATTAAGCCTGCATTTGCCTCAATACCTACTAAAGGTTTTAAATTTGCTTAAAGAAGAACGCACATTGAACTTACTTAAAGGGGACTGTTTACGCGCTTCTGGGAACTCTGTATCCCATTATGCATCATACTAATAGAGTGCCTATCAGCACACGCCCACTGGGGGCGAGCATGTTAATAAAGGAAAATGAAAAAAAGAAAAGAACGCGCGTCTCTCTGTGTGTTCGCAGCAGCCCATGAAGAAGCGGCGTGAGGCCGTGAAACGCGTTGGCACTTACTAATCAGTTTGAGCAAGAAGCAAGCTGCATTTCAATTGCCGGATGGCTGAGCATTGTCGAGTGCTCTCTCAATGCTTGGGGAACTTTGAGGGAAAATTTAACGCACGGCATCCCTGCCGTGGAGAGAGCACCATCGTCAGCTGGAAAAGAAGGTTTGCATCCAGCTGACTGAGGCTTTTGATTTCGAACTGGTCGAGGTCATGGAAGCGCAGTGTTCAAATATGCTAATTAAGCCTGCATTTGCCTCAATACCTACTAAAGGTTTTAAATTTGCTTAAAGAAGAACGCACATTGAACTTACTTAAAGGGGACTGTTTACGCGCTTCTGGGAACTCTGTATCCCATTATGCATCATACTAATAGAGTGCCTATCAGCACACGCCCACTGGGGGCGAGCATGTTAATAAAGGAAAATGAAAAAAAGAAAAGAACGCGCGTCTCTCTGTGTGTTCGCAGCAGCCCATGAAGAAGCGGCGTGAGGCCGTGAAACGCGTTGGCACTTACTAATCAGTTTGAGCAAGAAGCAAGCTGCATTTCAATTGCCGGATGGCTGAGCATTGTCGAGTGCTCTCTCAATGCTTGGGGAACTTTGAGGGAAAATTTAACGCACGGCATCCCTGCCGTGGAGAGAGCACCATCGTCAGCTGGAAAAGAAGGTTTGCAACCAGCTGACTGAGGCTTTTGATTTCGAACTGGTCGAGGTCATGGAAGCGCAGTGTTCAAATATGCTAATTAAGCCTGCATTTGCCTCAATACCTACTAAAGGTTTTAAATTTGCTTAAAGAAGAACGCACATTGAACTTACTTAAAGGGGACTGTTTAAGCGCTTCTGGGAACTCTGTATCCCATTATGCATCATACTAATAGAGTGCCTATCAGCACACGCCCACTGGGGGCGAGCATGTTAATAAAGGAAAATGAAAAAAAGAAAAGAACGCGCGTCTCTCTGTGTGTTCGCAGCAGCCCATGAAGAAGCGGCGTGAGGCCGTGAAACGCGTTGGCACTTACTAATCAGTTTGAGCAAGAAGCAAGCTGCATTTCAATTGCCGGATGGCTGAGCATTGTCGAGTGCTCTCTCAATGCTTGGGGAACTTTGAGGGAAAATTTAACGCACGGCATCCCTACCGTGGAGAGAGCACCATCGCCAGCTGGAAAAGAAGGTTTGCAACCAGCTGACTGAGGCTTTTGATTTCGAACTGGTCGAGGTCATGGAAGCGCAGTGTTCAAATATGCTAATTAAGCCTGCATTTGTCTCAATACCTACTCAAGGTTTTAAATTTGCTTAAAGAAGAACGCACATTGAACTTACTTAAAGGGGACTGTTTACGCGCTTCTGGGAACTCTGTATCCCATTATGTATCATACTAATAGAGTGCCTATCAGCACACGCCCACTGGGGGCGAGCATGTTAATAAAGGAAAATGAAAAAAAGAAAAGAACGCGCGTCTCTCTGTGTGTTCGCAGCAGCCCATGAAGAAGCGGCGTGAGGCCGTGAAACGCGTTGGCACTTACTAATCAGTTTGAGCAAGAAGCAAGCTGCATTTCAATTGCCGGATGGCTGAGCATTGTCGAGTGCTCTCTCAATGCTTGGGGAACTTTGAGGGAAAATTTAACGCACGGCATCCCTGCCGTGGAGAGAGCACCATCGTCAGCTGGAAAAGAAGGTTTGCAACCAGCTGACTGAGGCTTTTGATTTCGAACTGGTCGAGGTCATGGAAGCGCAGTGTTCAAATATGCTAATTAAGCCTGCATTTGCCTCAATACCTACTAAAGGTTTTAAATTTGCTTAAAGAAGAACGCACATTGAACTTACTTAAAGGGGACTGTTTACGCGCTTCTGGGAACTCTGTATCCCATTATGCATCATACTAATAGAGTGCCTATCAGCACACGCCCACTGGGGGCGAGCATGTTAATAAAGGAAAATGAAAAAAAGAAAAGAACGCGCGTCTCTCTGTGTGTTCGCAGCAGCCCATGAAGAAGCGGCGTGAGGCCGTGAAACGCGTTGGCACTTACTAATCAGTTTGAGCAAGAAGCAAGCTGCATTTCAATTGCCGGATGGCTGAGCATTGTCGAGTGCTCTCTCAATGCTTGGGGAACTTTGAGGGAAAATTTAACGCACGGCATCCCTGCCGTGGAGAGAGCACCATCGTCAGCTGGAAAAGAAGGTTTGCAACCAGCTGACTGAGGCTTTTGATTTCGAACTGGTCGAGGTCATGGAAGCGCAGTGTTCAAATATGCTAATTAAGCCTGCATTTGCCTCAATACCTACTAAAGGTTTTAAATTTGCTTAAAGAAGAACGCACATTGAACTTACTTAAAGGGGACTGTTTACGCGCTTCTGGGAACTCTGTATCCCATTATGCATCATACTAATAGAGTGCCTATCAGCACACGCCCACTGGGGGCGAGCATGTTAATAAAGGAAAATGAAAAAAAGAAAAGAACGCGCGTCTCTCTGTGTGTTCGCAGCAGCCCATGAAGAAGCGGCGTGAGGCCGTGAAACGCGTTGGTACTTACTAATCAGTTTGAGCAAGAAGCAAGCTGCATTTCAATTGCCGGATGGCTGAGCATTGTCGAGTGCTCTCTCAATGCTTGGGGAACTTTGAGGGAAAATTTAACGCACGGCATCCCTGCCGTGGAGAGAGCACCATCGTCAGCTGGAAAAGAAGGTTTGCAACCAGCTGACTGAGGCTTTTGATTTCGAACTGGTCGAGGTCATGGAAGCGCAGTGTTCAAATATGCTAATTAAGGCTGCATTTGCCTCAATACCTACTAAAGGTTTTAAATTTGCTTAAAGATGAACGCACATTGAACTTACTTAAAGGGGACTGTTTACGCGCTTCTGGGAACTCTGTATCCCATTATGCATCATACTAATAGAGTGCCTATCAGCACACGCCCACTGGGGGCGAGCATGTTAATAAAGGAAAATGAAAAAAAGAAAAGAACGCGCGTCTCTCTGTGTGTTCGCAGCAGCCCATGAAGAAGCGGCGTGAGGCCGTGAAACGCGTTGGCACTTACTAATCAGTTTGAGCAAGAAGCAAGCTGCATTTCAATTGCCGGATGGCTGAGCATTGTCGAGTGCTCTCTCAATGCTTGGGGAACTTTGAGGGAAAATTTAACGCACGGCATCCCTGCCGTGGAGAGAGCACCATCGTCAGCTGGAAAAGAAGGTTTGCAACCAGCTGACTGAGGCTTTTGATTTCGAACTGGTCGAGGTCATGGAAGCGCAGTGTTCAAATATGCTAATTAAGCCTGCATTTGCCTCAATACCTACTAAAGGTTTTAAATTTGCTTAAAGAAGAACGCACATTGAACTTACTTAAAGGGGACTGTTTACGCGCTTCTGGGAACTCTGTATCCCATTATGCATCATACTAATAGAGTGCCTATCAGCACACGCCCACTGGGGGCGAGCATGTTAATAAAGGAAAATGAAAAAAAGAAAAGAACGCGCGTCTCTCTGTGTGTTCGCAGCAGCCCATGAAGAAGCGGCGTGAGGCCGTGAAACGCGTTGGCACTTACTAATCAATTTGAGCAAGAAGCAAGCTGCATTTCAATTGCCGGATGGCTGAGCATTGTCGAGTGCTCTCTCAATGCTTGGGGAACTTTGAGGGAAAATTTAACGCACGGCATCCCTGCCGTGGAGAGAGCACCATCGTCAGCTGGAAAAGAAGGTTTGCAACCAGCTGACTGAGGCTTTTGATTTCGAACTGGTCGAGGTCATGGAAGCGCAGTGTTCAAATATGCTAATTAAGCCTGCATTTGCCTCAATACCTACTAAAGGTTATAAATTTGCTTAAAGAAGAACGCACATTGAACTTACTTAAAGGGGACTGTTTACGCGCTTCTGGGAACTCTGTATCCCATTATGCATCATACTAATAGAGTGCCTATCAGCACACGCCCACTGGGGGCGAGCATGTTAATAAAGGAAAATGAAAAAAAGAAAAGAACGCGCGTCTCTCTGTGTGTTCGCAGCAGCCCATGAAGAAGCGGCGTGAGGCCGTGAAACGCGTTGGCACTTACTAATCAGTTTGAGCAAGAAGCAAGCTGCATTTCAATTGCCGGATGGCTGAGCATTGTCGAGTGCTCTCTCAATGCTTGGGGAACTTTGAGGGAACAAAAATATATATATATATATATATATATATATATATATATATATATATATTACCTACTGGCGGTCGCCAGTAGGTAGTTATAGTTAGGACCCTCTTACCATAGGAAATCCGCAACATTCTATTTTGAATAACTTTGGCGCCGGTCGACGAATCCTCGCCAAATTTTCAAAATAGGTGGGGCGCTGCGCTCCGCTCCTACCCTGAAAGTCTCGGGGGGATTCGTCAAGCGGGGGCTGAGATAAAAGGGGGGTCCCAAAACGCGTTTTTCCCATGCATTTTTCCATAGGACCTTTAGACACAGCTACAGCCCGAACGGCTGAACAGAGTTCCTTGAAATTTGGCAGAGAGGTAGTCTACAGGTCAAGGAAGTGCCTTTTGTAGGTTTGGTGTAAATCTGTTCAGTAGATTCTGAGAAAATAGCCTTTAAATCAATATATATATCTGAGCCAGCTTACGGTGCGCTTACGGTGCGCTTACCGTACACTTACGGTGACGTGCGCGAGCGCGATTCTGATTGGCTGTTAGATCTTAGTAAACATTCGAATCGGTCGAAACCAGGAAGCGGCGGCCGCCATTTTCTCTCTCGCACTCAGAGTGTGGATTAAAAAACAAAGGACAAAAACATGTAAAGGGGCTGTTTAGACAGCTCCTAAGCACCTAGCCATGTTGAGGGAGTCCCCAAAGATCCCCCAAGGCCAAAAACGGAATTGTAATTTTTTCGCTAATTTCGCCGATTACGCTTACCGTACGCGTACGGTAAAAATTATTTAAAAAAAAAAATTATCCATACTCTCCCCACCCCATGTGCAAATGGTGCCCGAAGGGCACCATTTGTGCATTGCATATTACAGATATGAAAAATTAAAATATTACCTTTCACAACGAAGCGCATCATATGTCCTCCATGTGCGCACGGTGCGCGAAGCGCATCGTGCGTACATGGCCCATCTAGCGTAACGTGGGCACGCGGTGCGCGTAGCGCACCGCGTGCCCACCGTGCGTGCATGGCACTAACTGCGTAAAGTGGGCGCGCGGTGCGTGAAGCGCACCACGTGCTCACTGTGCGCGCACGGTGTGCGAAGCGCACCGTGCGCGCACGGAACGAACTGCGTTAAGTGGGCGCGCACTCCACGAATGGCGTAAAGTAACTTAGCATTTAAAAAACCGTACAAATTCACTGAAAAAACCATAGGTTTCACACACGTTATAGTTAGGAATTAGCATTTAAAAAACCTTGCAAATTCACTGAAAAAACCATAGGTTTCACACGTTATAGTTAGCGGAAATTTTACTGATAAAAAACCAATGAAATTCCCCCGTTATAGTTAGTGCAGGCAACTATAACTCACGCGACCGCAATCTTCTGCTGAGGACATATGTGTCTTTATGAAAAAAAAATATTTGTAATATATGTATAGCTAAAAATTTATGGAAGAAGACATGGGCAAATAAGTGTCTAAATACAGTATTAGCATCAGCAGAGGATTGCGGTTGCGTGAGTTATAGTTGCCTGCACTAACTATAACGGGGGAATATATATATATATATATATATATATATATATATATATATATATATACGCCAAGTTGTATTAAGAAAATGAGTGGGCGTATGAGTGCCTGAATGGATGATTTAGTGGGTGCATGACTGACTGTAAGTGAGTGATTAAACATGTCTTAGTGAATGTGTGGGTGAGTGACTAATCTGTGTAAATGTGTGTATCAGTCTGTAAGTTGGTGTGTAACTGGCTGCATTGGTTGGTGAATAGGTACATGAGTGTCTATATAGATTATTGATCAGTTGTCTGAGTACCTGTATGGATGCCTGAGTGTCTGTGTGGGTGGGTGAGGGGCCATGTGACTTCCTGCATGGATGTATGAGTGGATGAACCACTGGGTATATAGGTTCATGAGTGCATCTGTGAGGGACGGTCTGGTTGAGTGAGTGTGCATATGGCTGTGTTGGTGAGTGTATGGATGTCTCAGTGGTAAATGGGTGAGTAGCTGAATATGTGAAAGTCAGTATATGTGAGTGTTGGAGTATATAAGTGACTGTATGAGTGAGTGTGAGAGTGGCTAAATGGGTGAGTGTGTGCTTGTGTCAGTGATTGTAGAAGAGAGTAAGTATGTGTTACTATCTGTATGGATAAGGAGGAGGTGTGTGTATAACTGTATAGGTGAGTAAATGGTAGTGTGATTGATTCTTTAGGTGACTGACTAGGTATGTGAGTAACTATAGGTGAGTGGTGGTGTGTGAGTGCCTGTATGGTGTATGAGTGCATAGATTAGTGGCTGTATTGATGAGTGACTGCACATGTGAGAGACTGTATAGGTTAATGGATATGTGTGTAGACCTATGAAACAGTGAGTGGGTATGTACTAACTGGTACTGGTGTGTCTATGGTTTCGAGAATGATAGTATGTATTTTCGAGTGGGTATATGAAAGGCTATATTAAGGTGTGAAGGATGCATCAGATATTAAGCAGATGATGTCATCAGTTATGTCATTTGAGATGTTATCAGTGATGTCATCAGTGATGTCACTGACCATGTCATAAGTGATGTAATATGTGACATCATCAGCAGTGCATTGCGGGGGCACGAGTTATAGTTATCTCAGCTAACTATAACAGCCAAATTTCTCTGGTTTTGTGAGAGTGATATGTCAGCCTAACTATAACATCCCTGAAACCTGTGTTTTTTTAAGTGAATATCAAAGGTTTTTAAATAATAATTGCTAACTATAACGTCCCCGAAACCTGTGCCTTGAGGGGTGCCACGTGGCCCCCCTCCATCAATAAACAAAAATAAATTTAAAAAATGAGGCACATCCCCGGGGGATGGGGTCCCTGGGCCACTAGAGGTCTAAGGAGGGGGGCCACGCAGCACCCCCCTTCAAATGTTATCAAAAAAGGGTTTGTGGGGTTGAAATCACCATTTTCCCAGCTTTTCGGGGATACCAGACTTTTGACAGAAACCCAACATTCTTTACACAGTTTTGGCATTTTTCTGGGACATAGCCTATTTTTGCTATTTTTTGTGCTTTTGACCTCCTTCCAGTTAAAGGCAGAAATGGGTACAAAAGCAATAATGGATCCTAGAAAGCTATACATTTTCAAGAAGAAGACAAAATTCTAAATTCAGCAAGGGGTCATTTGTGTAGATCCATCAAGGGTTTTTTATAGAAACAAACAGTTAAATATAGGATAAATTGAAAATTAGTTGAAAAAAACAGCCCTTTGTGTCATCTTTTTCACCTGTAACTTCTTCTAATTATGACAGCTCTTTCAAAGCAATATACCGTTGCCTCCGCTGGACATTACTGGTTGTGGGGATATATAGGACTTGTAGGTTCACCAAGAACCCGACGAGCCCAGAGCCAAAAACTGAGCAGCAACTTGCAATGGTTTTTTATTATGTACCGGGTATATAGTAATTATTCTGTAAAAATGTGTACATGGAAAAATCGGTATGAAAGACACCTATGTATTTCTGAAATGGGAACAAAATATAGAGTTTAGAAACAGTAGATATTTGCACATTTCTGAAATTGGGAATACTCATACTAGCATGAGAATTATCAGTCATTTTTTAGAATGACTTATTTTTTACACAATGTCTTTCATTTGGAAGGCAGAAATGCATTGAAAGTCAATAGATAATAACAGTTCCTTTACAAATCCGAATTGCCCTAAGTCTCCCGATAAAGATGGTACCTCACTTGTGTGGGTAGGCAAAGTGCCCGCGACAGGAAACGGTGCAAAACGCAACGTGGTCACAACTCAATATCGCAGTGAAAATTTACCCTTTTTTGGCAAAGTGCCTAGCTCTAGTTTTTTAACCCTAGCTCTGCGGGCACCTTGGGAAACCTAGCAAACCTATACATTTTGGAAAACTAGACACCCAGGGGAATCCAGGATGGGGTAACTTGACTGCCTCCCACCAGGGTCTGTTACCCAGAATCCCTTGCAAACCTAAAAAATTGTAAAAAAACACACATTTTCCCCATATTTCTGTCGTGGAAAGTTCCGGAATCTGCGTGGATCCACAAATTTCCACCCACCCCGCGTTCCCCAAAGTCTTACAAGAAAAAAGGTACCTCACTTGTGTGGGTCGACCTAGTGCCCGCGACAGGAAATGGCGCAAAACGCAAAGTGGTTACACCTCAATTTCGCAGTGAAAAATGACCCTTTTTTGACAAAATGTCTAGCTGTAGTTTTTGAATCCTAGCTCTGCGGGCACCTTGGGAAACCTAGCAAACCTATAAATTTTTGAAAACTAGACACCCAGGGGAATCCAGGATGGGGTGACTTGACTGCCTCCCACCAGGGTCTGTTACCCAGAATCCCTTGCAAACCTAAAAAATTGTCCAAAAAAACACATTTCCCCATATTTCTGTAGTGGAAAGTTCCGGAATCTGTGTGAATCCACAAATTTCCACCCACCCCGCATTCCCCAAAGTCTTACGAGAAAAACGGTACCTCACTTGTGTGGGTTGGCCTAGTGCCCGCGACAGGAAACGGCGCAAAACGTAGTGAGGTAACATCAAAATTGCCAATCTCAAAACCACCTGGTTTTGCAAGGGGGCTCACTTGGGTTTTTGGCCCGGTGCTCGGCGGCCATCTAGGGAAACCTACCAAACCCATACATTTATGAAAACTAGACACCCGGGGGCTTCCAGGGAGGTATGGCTTGCGTGGATCCCCCAACGTTTCCTTACCCAGAATCCCCTGCAAACCTCAATTTTAGCTGAAAAAAATCACTTTTTTCACACATTTTTGTGTGGGAAAGTTGTGGCATCACCGGCTCACTCAAATTTCCCACCTCCCAGCATTCCCCTGGGTCTCCTGGTAAAAATAGTGCCTCACTTGTGTGGGAGGCCCAAGTACCCGCGACAGGCAAGGGCCCAAAACATAGTGAGGTGACATCAAAATTGCCTATCTCAAAACCACCTGGTTTTGCAAGGGGGGTCACCTGGGTTTTTGGCCCGGTGCTCGGCGGCCATCTAGGGAAACCTACCAAACCCATACATTTCTGAAAACTAGACACCCGGGGACTTCCAGGGAGGTATGGCCTGTGTGGATCCCCCAACGTTTCCTTACCCAGAATCCCCTGCAAACCTCAATTTTAGCTGAAAAAATCACTTTTTTCACAAATTTTTGTGTGGGAAAGTTGTGACATCATAGGGCTCACTCAAATTTCCCACCTCCCAGCGTTCCCCTGGGTCTCCCGGTAAAAATGGTGCCTCAGTTGTGTGGGAGGCCCAAGTACCCGCGACAGGCAAGGGCCCAAAACGTAGTGAGGTGTCATCAAAATTGCCTATCTCAAAACCACCTGGTTTTGCAAGGGGGGTCACCTGGGTTTTTGGCCCGGTGCTCGGCGGCCATCTAGGGAAACCTACCAAACCCATACATTTCTGAAAACTAGACACCCGGGGGCTTCCAGGGAGGTATGGCTTGCGTGGATCCCCCAACGTTTCCTTACCCAGAATCCCCTGCAAACCTCAATTTTAGCTGAAAAAATCACTTTTTTCACAAATTTTTGTGTGGGAAAGTTGTGACATCATAGGGCTCACTCAAATTTCCCACCTCCCAGCGTTCCCCTGGGTCTCCCGGTAAAAATGGTGCCTCACTTGTGTGGGAGGCCCAAGTACCCGCGACAGGCAAGGGCCCAAAACGTAGTGAGGTGACATCAAAATTGCCTATCTCAAAACCACCTGGTTTTGCAAGGGGGGTCACCTGGGTTTTTGGCCCGGTGCTCGGCGGCCATCTAAGGAAACCTACCAAACCCATACATTTCTGAAAACTAGACACCCGGGGGCTTCCAGGGAGGTATGGCTTACGTGGATCCCCCAACGTTTCCTTACCCAGAATCCCCTGCAAACCTCAATTTTAGCTGAAAAAATCACTTTTTTCACACAGTTTTGTGTGGGAAAGTTGTGGCATCACCGGGCTCACTCAAATTTCCCACCTCCCAGCGTTCCCCTGGGTCTCCCGGTAAAAATGGTGCCTCACTTGTGTGGGAGGCCCAAGTACCCGAGACAGGCAAGGGCCCAAAACGTAGTGAGGTGACATCAAAATTGCCTATCTCAAAACCACCTGGTTTTGCAAGGGGGGTCACCTGGGTTTTTGGCCCGGTGCTCGGCGGCCATCTTGGAGTTGTGGACATGACTAGAGGGCTCTGAAGGGAACCGTTTCACTGTCCATTGCTTACATCCTTACAAAACGTAAGCAGTATGGTATAAAAAGACCACATCCATAAACACAGAGCCATGGTACACACTGTGTTTTCCAATCCACCCATCAACCAGGTATTGCAATACCTCCAGGAATGGTACACTCTCCCAACCTGGAAACAACAATGCTCTTCAAAGAAAGACGAGAAAATGAAAGTAGCACTTCACTGGCAAACTCTGTAAAGTGATGCTGGTGTATTTGGATGTAAAAAAAAACAATCTGGCCACTTTGCAACCCCTCTGTCTTGCTATTAGTTAGGTATCATATAAGAAATTCTATTTCTCTACATGCTGCTGCACTTTGGATTTGAAAAATTAAAAAGAAGGGTATTTCTCAGCATTTTTGGATCCATTTCACAGGGAAGCAACTAGAAAGACGAGCGTTTTTCAAATTTGGATCCATTTCACAGGGAAGCAACAACAGGCACACACGAACGAAGCCGAGCCTCGTGGCATGCCTGGGCATACCAAAGTTCCCCCACCCTAACCCAAACCCACCGATGCAAAAATCATGCTGCTGCACTTTGGATTTGAAAAATTAAAAAGAAGGGCATTTCTCGGCATTTTTGGATCCATTTCACAGGGAAGCAACTAGAAAGACGAGCGTTTTTCAAATTTGAATCCATTTCAGAGGGAAGCAACAACAGGCACACACGAACGAAGCCGAGCCTCTGGCATGCCTGGGCCTTCCATAGTGCCCCCACCCTAACACAAACCCACCTATGCAAAAATCCCCCCTCCCCAGCCCCAAAACTCACCTTTACTCTCCGGCGCGCAGGAAGCAAATGACTTCCTGCGCTTCGGAGAGCAAACGGGAAACCTCCAATGACGTCAGCGTGGCTCGCGCGCTTACGTCATTGATGACGCGGGAGGGCGGGGGGAGGCAGGGGAAGGTCTTCCCCTGCCTTCCCAGTAAAAAAAAAAAGATCGACCTCTCACGGGGGCAACGCCAGCGCTTCCCCCGTGGGTGGATGCCATGACGAGCTGGACTCGTCATGGGCACAGCGCGACTGTGCTCCATGACGAGTCCAGCTCGTCATGGGCACAGAAGGGGTTAAAAATAATAAAAAATAAAATCAAAATGTGGCCATGCCCCGGGGGATGGGGTCCCTGGGGCCGAAATTGGCCTTGGGAGGGGGCCACACGGCACCCTTGCCGTTTTTTTTATTTGAAAGAAAAGGAGCAGGCCCTGGGGAATGGGGTCCCCAGGGCCCCAATTTATGTAAAAGAAGGGGGGCCACACAGCCCCTCCTGTAAAATAAAATAAAAAAGCCGCCACCGTGGCGGAGGCCCCGCCCCCTAACTGCAGCAATCAGCAAATGCAGCCCCTGGCGCGTAGTAAGTTGGGGAATTAATTTTCCTTGAATACTGAGGGTCCTTGGGGGCCAACTAGCCCACCAGGTACCTCCAGTATGTGCCAAGGAGCTGTGTTGCAGAGAGGTGTTCAGAGGCCACGCCCCTTTTTGCACCTCTCTGCAACGCAGCTCTGTGGCGCTTACTGGAGATACCTGGTGGGCTAGTTGGACCTTAGGGACCCTCAGGATTCAAGGGTACTCAATCCCCCAACTTACAATGCACCATGGGGCACGTTTGCACACTTCTCACATCAGGCCCCGCCCCCTCCCTGCACCACTGTGCAAACATGCCCTGTGGCGCGATTTAAGTTGGGGGATTAATTCCCCTTCAATCCTGAGGGTCCCGGGGGCCAACTAGCCCACCAGGTACCTCCAGTAAGCACCACAGGGCTGCATTGCAGAGAGGTGGTCCAAGGCCACGCCCCTTTTTACACCACTCTGCAACGCAGCTCTGTGGCGCTTACTGGAGATTCCTGGTGGGCTAGTTGGACCCCAGGGACCCTCAGGTTTCAAGGGGACTTAATCCCCTAACTTAAAACGAGTCACGTGGCATGTTTGCACAGTGGTGAAGGCAGGGGGTGGGGCTGATGTGACAAGTGTGCAAACGCACTCCATGGCGTGTTTTAAGTTGGGGGATTAAGTCCCCTTGTAGTCTGATGGTCCCTGTGGGCCAACTAGCCCACCAGATACCTTCAGTAAGCCCGACAGAGTTGCGCTGCAGGGAGGTGTAAAAAAGGGGCATGGCCTTGGACCACCTCTCGATACAAAGCTGCTCTGTGGCGCTTACTGGAGGTACCTGGTGGGCTAGTTGGCCCACAGGGACCCTCAGGATTCAAGGGGACTTAATCCCCCAATTTACAAAGTGCTAGGAGGCACGTTTGCACAGTGGTGAAGGGAGGGGGCAGGGCCTGATATAAGAAGTTAACAATCCTGCTGTGTGGGACTTACTGGTGGTAATAAAAGGGATAGTTGGCCCCCAAGGTTGACGTTGGGGGCTAACTACTCCTCCTGTTACCTCCAGTAAATCCCACACGGTGGGATTGCTAAGAGGTGTTTCTGAGGCCGCGCTCACCTTTCTCCACCACTCTGGAAATGTGACTGGTATGTTATAGTTAGAAATTAGCATTTAAAAAACCTTTGGAATTCACTGAAAAAAACATAGGTTTCAGGTACGTTATAGTTAGAAATTAGCATTTAAAAAACCTTTGCAATTCACTGAAAAAACCATAGGTTTCAGGCACGTTATAGTTAGAAATTAGCATTTAAAAAACCTTAGAAATTAACTGAAAAAAACATAGATTTCATTGACGTTATAGTTAGTTGGACATTTCTAGCTAACTATAACTCGCACCCCCGCAGTGCACTGCTGATGATGTCACATATTATATCATTCATGACATGGGCAGTGACATCACTGATGACATCTCAAATGACATCACTGATGACATCATCCACGTGAAAATCTGATGCACCTCCTCACACTCTAATATAACCTTTGATACACCCACTGTAAAAAACAGACTACCATTTTCGAAACCATCCACACACCAGTACCAGTTACTACATACGCACTCACTGATTCCTAGGTCTACACACACATCCACTCATTCACCCATACAATCACTCATACATGCAGTCACTCATCAATACAACACTATCATATGAACTCATACACCTATACAGACACTCACACACTGCCACTCATCCATGGAGTTACTCACACACCTGGTCAGTCATGCAAAGAATCAATCACACTCCCATTTACTCACCTATACAGTTATACACACACAACCTCATTTATTCATACAGATACTAACGCATGCTTACTCTCTTATATGATCACTAATACAAGTACACACTCATCCATACAGCCACTCTCACAATCACTGACTCTCACATATAGTCATTTATATACTACAACTCTCACATACACTCCCTTTTACATAGGTTGTTACTTGGACATGTACCACTGAGACATCCATTCACTCACGAACATACCCATACACACCCATACAGCTGTTTCCACATGCACTCTTGAACCCATACACCCAGTGTATCAACCACTCACACATCTATGCACAGAGTCACACACCTAACACACTCAGTCTCCTATACAAATACTCAGGCAACCAATCAGTAACCCATATAGGCACTCATGTAGCTACTGACCAACCCATGCAGCAGCTTACACAACAACAGACAGACTGATACAGACATTCACATAGTTTAGTCACTAACCCATGCATTCAGTAAGACACATTTAATCATGCACTTATACAGTCAGTCACGCATCTACTAAATCCTCCATCCAGACCCTTATACAATATACACCCACTCATTCTTCAATACACCTTGGCAAATATATAAAACATATTTAAACTTTAAAGAAACACACAGTCACTGGATGATGTCACAGTGATGTAATCAGTGATGTCATCTGAGATGTCATCAGTGATGTCACTGACCATGTCATGAATGATGTAATATGTGACGTCATCAGCAGTGCATTGCGGGGACGCGAGTTAAAGTTAGCTGAACTAACTATAACGGCAGAATTTCTCTGGTTTTGTATGAGTTAAATGCCCAACTAACTATAATGTCAATGAAACGTATGGATTTTTCAGTGTATATATATATATATATATATATATATATATATATATCTATATAACTGGCAGTCACCAGTAGGTAGTTATAGTTAGGACCTATTTTCCATAGGAAATCCGCAACATTCTATTTGGAATAACGATGGCGCCGATTGACGAATCTTCGCGAAATTTTCCAAACTTTGGTCAGCTCCGGTCCGCTCCTATACTGAAAGTTTCACGGTGATTCGTCAAGCGGGGGACGAGAAAAAAAGGGGGTCCCAAAACGCGTTTTCCCCTAGCATTTTCCCACAGGACCTGTTGACGCAGCTACAGCCCGAACTGCTGAACAGAATTACACCAAATTTGGCAAAGAGGTAGTTCTCAGTGCAGACTCGTGCCTTTTGCTTAAATGGTGCAAAACCGTTCAGTAGTTCCTGAGAAAATTAGAGTTAAAAAGATAGATATATCTGGGCGGAGCCTAACCACACATCTCATGGTGAGATCTGATTGGCTGTCAGTACTTCATCCAAGAAGTGTTGGCAGCCATCTTGGGACCAATATACATTATAGCACCTGCAGCATTGCAGTTAATAGAAGGTTTTAAGACTTTAGTTACATTATAAATCATTTGTTGATGGTACCATACTCATTTTAGGAATTGTGGTGTGTTCTAAGGCGATTTTACCATGTGAAAAAGCCTTCTGCTGTGATATCATGAATCATGTTAGAGAGAAAACTATTTTCTCATGCTTTTCCAACAGAGGTTTGGAAGGTGATCTATAAGCTAAACTGAGAGCATATTTTCTGTAAATTCACATTATCTTTCTCAGTCATGTGAGAATGAAGTCTGACATTCTCAGTAAAACATGTACATCCAACAAGGGCAGAGACTGTCAGCTGATTCCTTTGTGTTCTACTGCAGCTTCCCAGAGTGTTCTAAAGAACAACTAGAGCGCTAACAGTCCTACTTATGACAAACATATTGCACACCTGAAGCCATCTTGATTGGAATAAAGTGGTAACTCTTAAAACATTTAATTTAAAAAGGAACAAAATGAGGGGGATGTATGACGTTACAACGCATGCTATTACAACGCATACCTTTACAACGCATTTTTTACAACGCTAGTACTACTACAACGCATTACTTTACAACGAATTCTCTTACAACGCAAAACCTATTAAAATACTGAAAAGTGCTGTTACAACGAAATATATTACAACGCATACCATTACAACGCGATTTTTTTTTTTTTTTTAATTAAAAGTACAATAAAATCTGGCACGGGATGCAGGGAAATTAGGGGTTTTAGGGTGGGGAAGTGTATTAAAACGTGGAGAAAAACTGTACGTAAATCAACTGAAATGCATTACCAAATTAATACTCGAGTATTAAAATTAATACTCGAGTATTAAAATTAATACTCAAAATTCCCCATAAAATTCCGTTTTCACACATTTCTAAGTTTTTTAAAAATAACGAAAATATAAATAACAGTAGATACACATTTTTAACATGATTACATCGCAAAGTAAGTAAACCAACTAAAACATAACACACATACACATAGGCGCCATTTTACCCGTCTCACTTGTAAAACTTGTCCTACCACAGTTTCTATGTAAACAATACCAAAAGACATGTTCCAAAATGGATGCCAAAACGGAGCAAATGAATAAAACAATATTTGTTAAAATGCATTTTTAAATTATCATTTTCCACAGTAAAACAAAGCATTAAAAAAAACACACCGAACGCAGTTTTTTAAAAAATTAATAGTGACACAGAGTAACACTTATAAATACATGGAAGACACCATTTTGCACTCAGTTGATTATCAACTAGCAGAGAGACCAGACGTGATAAGCTGACCCTCTGTCACCTGCACTGCGACCTCCTCAGAGAGAGCACGGAATTCACTCGTGAAAGCATAACAACAGAACAACTACTAGTAAGTCATTATTATATTTTTAAACGTTGGTTTTGAGGAAAATATATTTTCATAACCCAAAAAAAAATTAAATTTAAATAAATAATAATAACTTTACAAATGTACTGTTTCCAATGTATTATCACTAAAATTAAACACAAACTTAAAACAAGTATTTTATTTTCCAAAAGCAGAAACTCGGAAGATTTTGAGATTCCACAATAGCTGAACCTATTTGGACATCCCCACCACTTTAACGACTGACAAACACAATTGATAAGGTAAATGTTATTTATGTGTAATGATTTTACTTGTAAAATTTATTTGTAAAAATTACCTACAATCATGTATGGCAGAGGTGTTTTTTTTTAAAACTCAATCTCACCACATAATAAACGAAAAATTACCATGATGCTGGAGTAACAATTACTAATAAGACTTCAGTTAGGTACCACATCTGAAAACGCGTTTCATATTACTAGGGCAACTATTTTTATTCTAAGTCCATGAATGTTCAGCATTTTAGTATTTTAGTAATAGTATCGAAATTACCTTTTATGTTTTTTTTGAAAAATGCTTCAAATGTGTAGTATGTTTACTTTCACCAATTGTTACTCATACTCCTTTTTCATATCTCAAATGGATTATATATTGTATTTTTTTTCTAACCAACGTTGGCAAAGGAACAATAATTTTTTTTTTTTTTCCTCCAGTGAACATCTGTTCCCCAAAAAAACTTTAACCACCTGCAAGCATTAGCTTAAAGGCACGAAAACAAAAAACAACTGGAAAAGGTATGTTACCTTTTCCGTATTTTTATTACTATACATTATTAATCCTTCCTTTTGCAATTATTCTTCCTCTAACGTACCTAATTAGAAAAGTAATGGATAGTTTAGAGAAACAATATACTATTTCTACTCTAGGAAGGTGCAACATTAGTGATATTGTTGTGTAGTGTAGGGGAACATATCTCTATTTCAACTGCAGTAAGGTGCATTGATTAGGACAGTCTCATGTAGTAATAGTTATATTGTATGTCAGTATTATTTTAAAGATACTCAGATTTAACATTACAATCCACCGTTAATTTTTTTTTTATCCTCTTTTTTTTTCAAAAGATAACAATTTTGAATCGCAACTAAAATCTTGAGCCAACAAACCAAATCATCTTCAGCCACCTCATCCATAAAAGCAAGTTCTACAAAACAAGGTATTTATTTACAGCATGGTTTCTTAACCTTCAATATATTAGACTAACTATCACATTGCTAAAGTTTTCCCAAAAAAACCAATACAATTATGGTTACATTTCCACATTACAGAATTTTTTTTCATGACTAAAGGATGGTGTAGCATTACGGAAAGTGTTATGTGCTGCAACTTATATCAAATGTGCAATTTTTGTAGAAAAATTTCTAAAAAAGCATTTCTCAACATCGTTCTGTTTTCTCATTTTTTTCTTTTATCACTTTTCCAGACACTTATTTTTCCATCCGACAACAAATCACCTCTTAAGTGTCTACTGCAGCCTACACACCAATCCCACTGAACAAGAGTCAGCAAGAAAAGCAAATTTGAAAGAAAAAGGTATTTTTAACCAACATTCTAAGGTGCAGCAGTTTTAAAAATGTACCATGCTGTAGGGGTAACAATTTACTATTGTAACTCCAGGAAGGTGCATCAGTAGGGAATGTGTTGGATAGTGTAGGGGTAAAAATGTTCTATTCTAACTCCAGGAAGGTGCATAAGTAGGGAAAGTGTTGGATAGTGTTGGGGTAACAATTTACTATTCTAACTCCAGGAAGGTGCATCAGTAGGGAAAGTGTTGGATAGTGTTGGGGTAACAATTTACTATTCTAACTCCAGGAAGGTGCAGCAGTAGGGAAGGTGTTGGATAGTGAAGGGGTAAAAATTTACTATTCTAACTCCAGGAAGGTGCATCAGTAGGGAAAGTGTTGGATAGTGTTGGGGTAACAATTTACTATTCTAACTCCTGGAAGGTGCAGCAGTAGGGAAAGTGTTGCATGGTGAAGGGGTGCAATTTACTATTCTAACTCCAGGAAGGTGCATCAATAGGAAAAGTGTTGGATAGTGTTGGGGTAACAATTTACTATTCTAACTCCAGGAAGGTGCAGCAGTAGGGAATGTGTTGGATAGTGTAGGGGTAACAATTTACTATTCTAACTCCAGGAAGGTGCATCAGTAGGGAAAGTGTTGGATAGTGTTGGGGTAACAATTTACTATTCTAACTCCAGGAAGGTGCATCAGTAGGGAAAGTGTTGGATAATGTAGGGGTAACAATTTACTATTCTAACTCCAGGAAGGTGCATCAGTAGGGAAAGTGTTGGATAATGTAGGGGTAACAATTTACTATTCTAACTCCAGGAAGGTGCAGCAGTAGGGAATGTGTTGGATAGTGTAGGGGTAACAATTTACTATTCTAACTCCAGGAAGGTGCATCAGTAGGGAAAGTGTTGGATAGTGTAGGGGTAACAATTTACTATTCTAACTCCAGGAAGGTGCATCAGTAGGGAAAGTGTTGGATAATGTAGGGGTAACAATTTACTATTCTAACTCCAGGAAGGTGCATCAGTAGGGAAAGTGTTGGATAATGTAGGGGTAACAATTTACTATTCTAACTCCAGGAAGGTGCAGCAGTAGGGAAAGTGTTGGATGGTGAAGGGGTGCAATTTACTATTCTAACACCAGGAAGGTGCAGCAGTAGGGAAAGTGTTGGATGGTGAAGGGGTGCAATTTACTATTCTAACTCCAGGAAGGTGCATCAGTAGGGAAAGTGTTGGATAGTGTAGGGGTATCAATTTACTATTCTAACTCCAGGAAGGTGCATCAGTAGGGAAAGTGTTGGATAGTGTTGGGGTAACAATTTACTATTCTAACTCCAGGAAGGTGCATCAGTAGGGAAAGTGTTGGATAGTGTAGGGGTAACAATTTACTATTCTAACTCGAGGAAGGTGCAGCAGTAGGGAAAGTGTTGGATAATGTAGGGGTAACAATTTACTATTCTAACTCCAGGAAGGTGCATCAGTAGGGAAAGTGTTGGATAATGTAGGGGTAACAATTTACTATTCTAACTCCAGGAAGGTGCAGCAGTAGGGAAAGTGTTGGATGGTGAAGGGGTGCAATTTACTATTCTAACACCAGGAAGGTGCAGCAGTAGGGAAAGTGTTGGATGGTGAAGGGGTGCAATTTACTATTCTAACTCCAGGAAGGTGCATCAGTAGGGAAAGTGTTGGATAGTGTAGGGGTATCAATTTACTATTCTAACTCCAGGAAGGTGCATCAGTAGGGAAAGTGTTGGATAGTGTTGGGGTAACAATTTACTATTCTAACTCCAGGAAGGTGCATCAGTAGGGAAAGTGTTGGATAGTGTAGGGGTAACAATTTACTATTCTAACTCCAGGAAGGTGCATCAGTAGGGAAAGTGTTGGATAATGTAGGGGTAACAATTTACTATTCTAACTCCAGGAAGGTGCATCAGTAGGGAAAGTGTTGGATAATGTAGGGGTAACAATTTACTATTCTAACTCCAGGAAGGTGCAGCAGTAGGGAAAGTGTTGGATGGTGAAGGGGTGCAATTTACTATTCTAACACCAGGAAGGTGCAGCAGTAGGGAAAGTGTTGGATGGTGAAGGGGTGCAATTTACTATTCTAACTCCAGGAAGGTGCATCAGTAGGGAAAGTGTTGGATGGTGTAGGGGTATCAATTTACTATTCTAACTCCAGGAAGGTGCAGCAGTAGGGAATGTGTTGGATAGTGTAGGGGTAACAATTTACTATTCTAACTCCAGGAAGGTGCATCAGTAGGGAAAGTGTTGGATAGTGTTGGGGTAACATTTTACTATTCTAACTCCAGGAAGGTGCAGCAGTAGGGAAAGTGTTGGATGGTGAAGGGGTGCAATTTACTATTCTAACTCCAGGAAGGTGCAGCAGTAGGGAAAGTGTTGGATGGTGAAGGGGTGCAATTTACTATTCTAACTCCAGGAAGATGCATCAGTAGGGAAAGAGTTGGATAGTGTAGGGGTATGAATTTACTATTGTAACTCCAGGAAGGTGCAGCAGTAGGGAATGTGTTGGATAGTGTAGGGGTAACAATTTACTATTCTAACTCCTGGAAGGTGCAGCAGTATGGAAATTGTTGGATAGTGTTGGGGTAACAATTCAGTATTCTAACTCTAGGAAGGTGCAGCAGTAGGGAAATTAATGGATGGTGTAAATGTTATGTTTTAAGAAAATTTTTAAATTTTGTAAGGCTAATTTTTTTGTCTTTTCTCCTTTTTTCAGATAATGTCTAGCCTGGGAGCTGCCAACTTTATTAAATCCAGGAAGGGCAAAAATTTGTTAAACCATGGTGGATACATATATAGTAAGGAAAGAATAAGTTTAACTAGAAATCATTGGAGGTGCGTGCAATACTACACTACCCATTGCAGTGGCAGAGCGGTTACTGTTGATAATTTGGTTGTGAAAACCACAGAACATAACCACTCTGCCTCTGCAATGGATGTAGAAATCAGAGAGACAATAAATGAGATGAAAGCTATTGCAAGCACCTCCAATGATTCTACAGGATCAATTTTAAGAGAGGTTGCACAGCATGTCCCCAGTCATGTTGCTAGTAACATGCCTATAATACCCAATTTGAGAAGAATTATTCAGAGACAAAAGCAGGCAAGTAACATTCAATTGTCTACACCACATACTTTCTCTGACATTAGAATTCCTCATGATCTTTCTATTTCTTTTTCTGATGAACCTTTCCTTCTGCATGACAACGAAAACCCTCAGAAACGTATTCTAATTTTTAGTACCCCACGTAACCTTGCTAAGTTAGAAAGTAGTGAAATTTGGATGATGGATGGGACGTTTAAAAGTACACCCCATCCTTTCACTCAAATTTACACTATACATGCTAAAATTAACAATAGTGTAATTCCCTTAGTGTATAGTTTGCTACCTGATAAGACTTCTGCAACATACACTGAACTTTTAACAGTGATTAAAAGTAAAACATCTGCAAGTCCTCGAAAAATAATTATTGATTTCGAATTGAGCATGATCAATGTGATCACTAAAACGTACACGGATACCCAAATTCAGGGATGTTTTTTCCATTTTTCACAGGCATTTTGGCGTAAATTACAGAATGTGGGCAGATGGAAGAGGCAGTGGTAGTACAACCATACATCGTCATATTGAGGCTACTTTTTACCCCAAGTCCAGTGGCGACAGCCTTTGCTGCGATTGCAGGTACGTTTAATCCTTCATCTTCTTCAGTTCATTTTTCCTCCTTTTATACCATGTTTTTCCGCTTCTGTTACTTTTAAACATACAGCATCCCATGCAAGGAAATGCAATTTCCAACTTTTCTCATGTCCAAGTGGGCCATCCGAACCTCTTCAAAGAACACGTAATAAGGCAACGTTCGTCGAAAGCAGTTTATTATAACCCAATGCATTTCGGGCCACTCAGGGCCCTTCGTCAGGGGTAACTGTAAATGAACAATAGGACATATATTCAAAATCCAAAAGCACGCAACTACAAATATACCATAACAATGCACATTGTCAATCTAGTTACATTAACTCGGTTCTTTTCTCCATGTAACTCCAAATATTTAATAACTGTCAAATAATGTCCCCCATTCTTTCTATGGCCTCTTTTTTTCTGCTCCATTTACCTCAGTCAATAGTTCCCGTCCTTTTCCTTCAAAACCTTCCGCCTCTAAACGTTCCTCCCCCTACTTACACTTCCTTACTACATGAATCCTCACGCCTAACGATTCCATAACTACATCACTGTTACCATCGTTCACACTTCTCACTTCTTTCTTCCCCCATCCTCCTTCAAACCAAATCATACCCAGAAATCTCTCCCCTTCCATTATTCTCAACCCTTCCCATTGCGCTCACTTTCCCTTTCACGTACCTGCTAAAACATAACCATCCTCTTCTCCCGTTCGCCAAAAGGATTACCATCTCTAATTTCCTCCACCCTCTTTAAACAATCCACGCTCCTTCTCATCCCTCCTCCTTCTATCATGTGATTATTTTCACCTGAATCGTCCAAACCTCCCTGGGACACTACACCTCCCACAATGCATGCAATTCGTTAGGTTAAACATTTAAACAAATACAATACGTGTACTACCAATTGATATAACTCCTTTGAAAATACCAATATGTCCAATGTTTTAATTTGTCATTTCAGTATTCATCTGACCCTTTTTCCAAAATAAAGTTGCTTGACAAACGGAGAAGTTCCGCCTTGCATGGAAAAACAACGTCATTTACACGAAAGTCCATTATTGAAAATCTGTTTGATTTACGTGGGTGCCAACCCGATAGGGCAAAAACATCAACATCATCATACATAGGGGGGTTGCACTCCGATTCTTCTGAACATATAACACGCATTTAAACCACACAATTCATCTTATGGCGTGCTCGCTGGTGACGTGCCAAGCCCAAACAGCACGTATAGAACTCAACACCGTCATATTGAGGCTACTTTTTACCCCAAGTCCAGTGGCAACAGCCTTTGCTGCGATTGCAGGTACGTTTAATCCTTCATCTTCTTCAGTTAATTTTTCCTCCTTTTATACCATGTTTTTCCGCTTCTGTTACAACCATACATGCCAACAGACCCGTTTCAGCCAGGAAACGTCCAATGTTTTTAAGCTCAAATGGGCTTTATTTGATCTGTCTCCTGTCTACAATATCCTCTTTTCCAATGTAACTCAAAGGGGAAAATCAATACCCCAGTTTTTTTTCAAAATCTCCCTCTTACCAAGTTCAAAATGTTCGCAAGTATGGTACATTGGATCATGGTAGGCAGGAGGAATTGGGGTAGGGAGTGGGACACGGACTCGGATAACAGAGGACAGGAGAGACATGGAGAGGTGCACCAAACTGACCCTACAGGGCAGGCATCAGTGTTTGCAGCAGCACAATACACCAAACAGGGAGTGCAGCACAACAATCCATAGAAAGCAATAGGGAGGGGACAGGACCATGCGCATGGACAACAGAGAACAGAGGGGAAAGAGGCAATGGTAGATAGCCGACCATAATGGACAGACAGGAGAGAAAGCTGCAGCATAACAGACCATAAAGGGCAGGAGGGACGGATCAGGGGCATTACAATGGAACAGACAAGCCAGGAGGGAGGGAAAAGGGGTCTGCACATGGAAACAGAGGGCTGGGGGAGAGGGGGCAGGGCAGGAGCAGCAAGATGACCATGGAGGTCAGGCAGGATGAGCACTAGAAACAAGACACACCATGGAGAGCAACAGTGAGACTATGATGGCATACACACAGACCATGGTGGGAAGGTGGGAAGGGGTCAGGGGCAGCTAGCTGACCACACAGGGAAGGTGGGAGGGGCCATGGCAGCACAGAAGACCAGGCATGGCAAGCAGGAAGGTTAGTGGCAGCACAATGGCTATGATGGGCAAGAAGGAGGGTGTAGGGGCATGCACAAAGGACCATGGAGGATAGAAGGGAGGGTCAGGACCTGGGCACAGACGAGAGAGTTCAGGGGAAGGGGCCTCACAACAGACCGCACGGGGCAGGCAGGAGGAGCAGTTGCAGCACAACAGACCAGGGAGGGCAGAAGGGTGTGGCAGTAAAATGGACCATGGAGGACAGGAGGAAGGGGATAGGGGCATGGCATGTGGACAGGCAGGGTGGAGGTGGCAGGGACAGGTACAGTCATCTGCCAATGCTAGGCAGGTGGGAGGGGAGTGGCAGCTCAACAGAACACTCAGAGTAGATAGGAGTGGCAGGTCCATGGAACATGGTGGGCAAAAAGGATGGAGCAGGGGCATGCACAAAGACATCGGAGGGCAGGGGGAAGGAGAATAGGGGCAGCAAGCTAAGCACCGGCGCTAAGCAGGAGGTCAATGATGGGTAATAGAATTGGGCAATGGAGGGCAGGAGGAGTGGACTGGTACATCATGCTAAATGGAGGGCAGTGGCAGCAAATGAGACCATGCATGGCAGGAGGGAGGAGGCTAGTCCATGGATTCAGACAACAGAGGATAGGGAGGAGGTGGATGGGGCAGCAAGCTAACTGTTCAGAGAAGGTGGGTATTAGGAACTTTATTGTTTTTAAAATGTGTGTCTGTGCAAACTACTTAAAATATGAACAAGTATGCAACATAATCTCACTTTTATTCAGGAAGAAGAGGACGTTTGTGACTGTGACTCCGGGCTCACTTGGCAGAAACACCCCCTGACCCTCAACCCCCCATCGCAAAATGTAATGCCCATGAAAAGGGTAGGTGGATGCAGTGTTATATAGAACATAGTCCTGAAAGCACGATTGAAAATGAAAACTAGATATAGTATATGGTATAAACTTATGCACCAAAAAGTGTGATATAAGATGAACCGGGGTGTGAAATATAATATGCAATACATTGTGCACAATGACAGATTCATTGGAGAGCGCGAGATAGCACAGACACTAGCGCGTGCTATGCGATATGCTGTAATAACTTTATTTCGGTCGGCAGACCATAAAAAGTACAAAAAAAGAAGAAAAACACTGAAGAAGAAAACAGTAAATACAACAATTAGGTTAAAAAGTTCCGCCTACTATGCCACATATACAGCAAATAGCGGGAAACCGCAAACACAATAGGAGGATGGGTATCGTAGGTCAATATCCTACAGGCCTGTGTAAAATGCAAGAATCCCAAATTCCTGCAAATAGGAATCAACCAGCGTTTTCTAATTGCAGAATAGGCGGGACAAAAAAACAAAACATGAGGAATATTCTCAATATTATGGGTGCATGCGGGGCAAGCTTCAGTGGTCAATTTGGTCCATTTAGAAGTAAAGGACCTAATGGGAAGGGTACCGTGTCTTAGCTGGATATACAGCTTACGGCAGCTGGAGGTTCAATTGAATCCATGAATGCCTCGGCCTTAGGCTCTGTTTTTATCAAGAGGAACTCAGATGACAGCCTGCCCAATGATATAGAGCTCATTAATGTCTGATGATTTAGCATACGAATATGAAAAAGAAGTATATTCTTAGATATCCCAGTGGAACAAGTCTCAGGAATATCCCAAAGTCCCGAGAAGCCAAGCCGAGTACAAACTGTACGGATATGCTGAAGCCAAGGGATCGCTTTGTATTTAAGAATAGGCCAAATCTCAGAGAATTCTGCTCTGTAGTCAGCCAGTTCGGAAACGGACCACAACCTCTTCCAGTACATAATTGGTCTAGCGCTTATGATCTCCTCTATTGGAATCAACCCAAGATCGAATCTAAGAGGGATCAAAGGCGTACTAGGCGGTAGACCAATTAGGTTTCTAACAAAAGACTACTCCACCCTTTTAAGATTCTGGGTCTGCTTATGCCCCCAGAGTTCGGCCCCATAAGTTGCTGCCATTCTCGCTTGATGGCTGTATATTTTGAGTACTGGGGAAACCGCCCTAAAGGTGGATTCCTTAAAGGCTTTACTTAGTCCCCCCGCTAGCTGAGATAGCCTAAGCGTGGATTTGGCAATCTGCTTATGCCAATCAAAATTCTCTGTAAGTGTAACGCCCAAATAAATGAATGTTTTAACCCTTTCCAGGGGGTTACCATAAAGGACTGGGTTTGGACGTGTGCGATTAGGGGGGTTGAAGATCATGAACTTTGTTTTTCCTATATTGATTTCCAACCCCCAGAGATGGCAGAACTCCACAAAACCATCAAGAGTTTTTTTAATGCCCGATGATGTTCTGGACAGCAAAAGCGTGTCGTCTGCGAACATCAGAGCGGGCACTCTACTGTGAGATGGATTAAGCAACGCCCTATTTACAACACTAAGTTAGCATAAACGAGATCATTGTTAGCAAGCAAGCTTGTCGTTTCTGCTGCGCTGCACACGACACTGTTATTATGTGTTATTCATTTTAGAAATGCAGACTCGACTTTGCCTTACAGGAGAACAAACTGTTGTTTCACATTCTTAACCGTGAAATGTGCCCTTGGTCTGTACATCATGCAAAGAACGCGTCTGGGTCACTAGAAGGTACAGAGTGTTGTGTTTAGATTGATCGTACCACTTGTTAGACATATCATGCATACAGTTGCCAATATCTGAAGGACAAGCGTCTTTAATATTGCAGAACAGTTTGGTTTTACATTCATTCGAACAGAAGAGTTGATGCATGCGAGAGCTGATCCTTTGATGTGATTCTACTAAGCTGATCTATACGGTATGGGGTCCCCCCTGTTAGCCTAAGAGACCTTCTAATAGTCTAATAATAATAATGTATTAGATTGTAGTGGAAGGAGTGTGGCTGTATACCACTGTCATTATTAGTATGATTGCTCCTTTCATTTTGTATGGTATTGTAATAATGCTTATGGTTCTGATCTGTACTGTTAGTCTGCTAGTGTTAGCCAAAGTACTGCATCTTAGGACGCGAGGTTTATAAAATAAACTCTTTAAACTTTACCGTGTCTGTATTATTATGTTGTGGACTAACAAATAGATACGAACAGGTATTTTGGATTCCCACCACTCCTGAGAAATATCTAAGTCGCTTGTTCTGGTTTGTCTATACATTGGGACCACCTAGCTAGATCTAGGTTAACGAATGGGATACTAAGCTAGTCGGATAAGGGGTTCTGGGTTCTGAGGGGAGTTTTCTGGTACACCACAATTCTCTGAGGTCCTGGTCTCCTGCGCATAGTTCTGTGCAAAAGCAGAATCCCTGCAACATGGCGCACCTAACGTTTGGTCTTATGATCTGAGACGCTTTAGTAGTACTTGATTTTAGTCCACAACTACCCTCACTCTCGTTTCCGGAAAACGAGAGTGACGGTATAACCTACCCAGGTTTAGACTAAAGGTTCTATCAAGCTTGAAAATTAAAAAGGTTATAATTTTGAGCCCAAGTGCTACTGTAAATATCGTTGTTACTCTTTAAGGTGTCTTTATGGCGGTTAATATTCCCGCTCATAGTAGGGTTCCTCTGCGCGCTCATTTGAGGGCGTATGGGTACCTGATGACGGGATGGCCGTGGTCTTTGTGGTTAGTGCTGATACCACCTACCCGTATGAGTTGTTTTACTCATGGGTGACCTTTGAGGAGGTGGATACGGACAATAATTTGTTCCACAACTATACAGCCTCGGCTGTACCTGCGGCTTATGCCCCATATCGGACTCTAGACATTCCTATTTCTGCCTGGCAGCATACAATTTGGTTTAATGGCGCCCTCCCCCATGAGGTCGTATCGGCGAGAATGGGCCCGTTGTCAATTGCAGGGGCCACATGGCCGGTACTGGCCGGAAATACTCCACACCCACGCTACATGACGGTGGGAGTGGGTGATTTACGAACACTACACACAGCCCTGATTACGGTCCATAGGGCTTTAGTGCAGTATGTGTCACACACAGTTCAGGTGGGAGCACCTGCGGTTGCTGGACACGGGGCGGATCACCATCACGCGGTGGTGATTAGCCCTGTTATGGTTAACGCGGTCGTCGGCAAGCGCCCCCTCAGTAAGGATGAGTTTACTTACTGGCTTGCGGAAAAATTTGATCAATTAGAAGCCGTGTTTCCAAACACTACACCTGTGGATAAACACAGGATACTCACCATTACTTTGCAGAAGGACCTGGTCCCTGAACTTGTTGATTGTGACAATTGGGGCAAGGTCTTTGCTGCGACATATTCGAAGTGCTACGGCACTCCGTCTATGGCTGTACTACCCTCCGTCATCAAGAAAGTCCAAGAAAGTCATGGTGCGGAGGCAGCTATTGAGTTTGGATTACGGCTTGTCGACAGTTTCGATGTGGTTTATTCCAGGGTAATGGGCAACCTCAAAGGAGATGCCATGCAGTTCCAAGTTGGTAATATGCTGGAGCTTGTGGCTGATGCCGATAAGCCAAGGGAGTTCGCCAAAGTTATTGCGAAAGCCTATAGGATGGTTGGACGTAGTGCCTTAGGTGTGAAACCCACCATCAAAATTCCTGATGTAGTGCAGCAAACTAAGGTGAGTTCATCTACAAAGGACAAAAAGCCCAACTTTCCTAAACAAAGTTGGCGAGCCAAAAAACAAGAGAAGCAGCAACAGAAACAGGTTTCTCGTCCTGCCTCACCAGTTCAGTCGTATAGTGAATGCACTTATGATTTGCGCGATCGTATTCGTATTAAGTCACCTGATAGATTTCAGGTTTCTGAACAACGCTCTCCTCGTTCTTCACAGGAAACATCGACTTCGCACTCTGGTGGTGGAGACCGTGGGAGAGGACGGGGTGCTCAAGGTCGAGACCAGCCCCGCCAGACTGACGGTAAAGGCAAGCAGGAAGACTCTGCCAGACCACGTCCACCGTTTCAGAAAAAGAAAGTTGCTGCTATCTCAGCGAGATATGCCTCAGATGGTCAGGACAAAGCTTTGGGACCTGACATGGGCACTAACGCTGCTAGACAGCGCGGCGGAGGTTAAAGTAGTGCGGGAAGCATTGCATCCATTTCTGGAGGCGACAGCAACTGACATTTATGTGACAGTTGAAACTGCTGATACTCGCGTACCCCCCCGGAAAGATTATTTGAAATAGTCCTTAATATTGAGGGTGACATACAACGCAAAATTAAAGTGGTTTTTTGGGATAATCTTACCACCACATATGATATTCTTTTGGCGGAGAAAGATTGGCCTCCGGCTTTCATTTTAGACGCCCCTAGGGGAGAGGAAGTTATACTTCCTTCCTTTGGGCACGCAGTGCCCACGGAGGAGTCTACTAGGTTAGCCAGGGAGTGGGCGCGGGTGCTTGCGCCTGCGTTATATCGTAATCAGATTGGTTGGGATAAATGTTCTCCCAATCACAAGATTCCATTGCGATCCGATCCCCAGCCTCAACCCCAATATCCCATGCGTCGCGAGGCAAGACCTCACGTCGCGTCCATCCTTGAACAATTGGAATATCAAGGGGTGATTGAGACATGTGTGTCACCCATGAATGATCCTTTATTCACTGTAACGAAGCCTGACGGGTCGTACCGCCTAGTTTTGGATTACCGGCATTTAAACTCGCATTGCCGGACGTGTGCGGTACAAAATACTCATAGTTCGGCTCTCGTAGATAGTCTTGTGAGAAAACGTTTCAAAACTACGCTCGACTTATCAAATGGCTTTTATTGCCATAACCTGGCCCCTCTTAGTTATGAGTGGACAGCTTTTACTTCGGGTGGCAAACAAAAATTGTTCAAAAGGCTCCCGATGGGCTATAAAAACAGCCCTGGAGTTTTTGCCGCTCGCGTGGTCTCTCTCTTGGAGATGGTAGACCCGGAAGCATACTCGTATGTTGATGACATCTATCTGACTGACGACGAGTTGCTTCCACACCTTGCTCGTGTGGATAACATAGTGACTATGTTTGCGGACTTCGGTTACAAGTTTAACTTTAAGAAGTCCCACATTGCTGAGTTCACAGTGTTGTTCTTGGGGTACGAACTCAATAATGAAGGAAGAGGCTTGGCACCGCAATTCCTTGAGAAATGCGCAAACCTTCGTATCCCTACGACACTGAAAAAACTACAATCCTTGCTGGGTTTTCTGAATTTCGGTCGATCCTACATTCCTGATTATGCCCAGCGTATCAAGACGCTTTATGCCTTGATACAACCAACATTTACCAGATCTTGCTGGCTGCCAGAGCACTCGTTGGCATTGTATACTTTGCAAACTGATCTTCTTACAGCTAAATATCTAAAAACTCGTGACAACCACACCAACCTGGTCATTAGAATTGTTCCAGGCGCGGAAGGTTTCACGTACTTAACGTTCAATGAGGGCGACACAGTCCCCATTGCTTACAAATCTCATCTGTACACTTCGGCTGAACTGCGATTTTCCACTGTTGAAAAAGTCTTGACAGCAGTTCAGATGGCGATCCTGAAAGAACGAGCGCTATCACAGGGAAAGCGCATGCTGGTGGTAACACCGTTTCCTGCTCTAAAAGCAGTCACTAAAGCTAGTGTACCAAATTCTAAGGCTTTGCATCCGAGGTGGATACAATGGGCGACCTCCTTAGCCTCGCCTGACGTCGAATACATCTTTGACGCGGCGTTGCAGACTCAAGAGAGTTTGGAGTATGAATTCGTTCATCCGGCTCCTCTGTCATTGCGCCCCATCGAGGAATACCATTGTGTCATATACACTGACGGGTCGGCGCAACCCGCAACTGGATCAAGGCACGCTTATTCAGCGGCTTGCGCAATTGTAGTCGGTACTTTCGTAAATGGAGAGTTCCAATCTGATGCAGTGCATACACAGTCATTGGGTGATTGTACCGCGCAGTTGGCGGAGCTCCGTGCTCTAGTGCTTGCACTTGAGTTTGCTGATCACAGAGTCACTACTCTTATAGTGAGTGATTCTTACTATTGTGTTCAATCTTACAACGACAATTTGCTTTTTTGGATTATGAATGGTTTTCGGGACTCCAAAGGTGGCACAGTAAAGCATAAAACGCTTTGGGCTCGAGTGGCAGAACTTAAAGGGAGTCTGCCACTTGTGAATGTAATTCACACTCTTGGTCACCAATGAGTTGGTGTCCATGCTGTCGGTAACAGTTTGGCTGACGAGGCAGCTAAAACAGCAGTGGCGACATATTTAGTAGCAGCTGTTACAAGATCAAAATCTAAGATAGATGCTGACATCTTGGCAGCTATTGCTGCTTCTGAGACAGGGACAAACTTCCCTAGAGGTTTCCCTTCTCGATACCATTATCATTTAAGTCCTGATAACGTCCCGTTAGTGAGGATTAACGACGTTGGTGATAGATTGATTCCCAACGCGGACTGCAGACCAAATTTGATAACAGCTGCCCACGAAGGTGTGGCGTCTGCGCATGCTGGAGTGTCAGCAACTGTGTCTCTTTTACAGCAACGTTACTGGTGGTACGGTTTGTATAAACAAGCGCGGGCTTATGTACTTAATTGTGACATTTGCCAGCAGATCAAACCTTCTTCTGTTGCGCGTCCACCTCCAACGCAGCTGCATATATCTAATCAACCACTAGCGTGTGTTTATTTAGATCACTGCGGTCCTTTTACCTCTGATACTGCGTACAAGTACATCTTGGTTGCAGTGGATTCGTGCACACGTTTTATGTGGGTGTGGCCACAAAGGAGTGCTGATGCCAGGACTGTCATCAAAGCATTGCGTGTCTTTATAGGGAGTTTTGCGTGTGGTACCCTTCACTCTGATCAGGACCCGGCGTTCGCCTCTAAGGCGTACAAAGAAGCAATGAGAAGTTTGGGGGTCCAAGTCAAATTTTCGTCTCCATACCGGCCTGAGGGCAATAGTGTTGTGGAACGGATGAACCGTGACCTAAAGCAATTGTTGACAGCCAAGGTGTTAGGTACAGGCCGGAACTGGCTTGCCCACTTGTATGACGTCCAACGTGCACTTAATAACCTCCCTAGAAGGTCTCTGGGTGGGCGGACCCCGTACATGATGCTCTTTGGAGTGAGAATGTTTGTTCCGGACCTTGATGGTCTAGACATGGCGGCGGCTGCCGCGCCTTTTGACCTAGATGACCACTGTGCTGTATTGCAGAAGCTACAAGAAGCAAGAGACACTCTGGCGAAGGAACACGTGCCCTCTACATCTGAAGAAGCGCTCCTGATTCCGGTGGTCGGCTGGCTGACTCGGGTTGGTGACCTGGTCCGTGAGAAGGTGGAGAACAAAAAGGAGTTTGGCCCCTCTTATCGTGCACCAGTCCCGGTGCTTGGAGTATTGGGTACACGTACAGTTGTTTTACCACCACTTCCTGGTCGCAAGGAAAACAGGTACATTTCAATTGAAAATGTCAAGCTACACAGGGTGGCTGATTCTCCATAGTATGACACCTTCGGTTTCCTGCCCTTCGATGCTGAGAATCTCTGTTGTGTTGCCACCCTCTATCATCGTGCCTGAGGTTTCCGTTGAGATGATCACAGTTACTGATCCGCCACCTACTGCTGGTGGTTTGCCCGCTGATCCTGAGTATGCTTATCCTGCAGAAGTCGCTTTGCCCCTATTACATACAACAACACTTACCCAGTCCCAGTCTTCCTTTGAAACTGAATCATTGACTTCCACTGCCCCTTCCAAAATTTCTATATTTTTTGCCTGGTTCAAGAGACATTTTTTGGTTGCACCTTGGACTTACATCTGGCTGGTGCTGATTTGTATTTTTTTATTCATGACAATTGGCTTTGTGGTAGTGTTTTTTAGACTTATCAATGGACACTACCTGCATGAGCGTTCTACAATTCAATTAATTGATGGAACTTTGGCCCCCCATTCCTCATCACACATCATGAAAAGGGACCAGACGTTTGTGAACATCACCGCCTGGCCTGTACATGATGGGATTGCATGGGATTGCATGGGATGCAGGGAACTTTCAAATTCATGGTCCCACCGAAGTTATTAATGTGCCAACTGTTTTTTGTGTTTCTATGGGTGATGTGGTTAAACAAAACATCCGCTCAGATGATTGGGATGTACAAGCAATAGAAGCACTGTTTTCTGATTTAAAATATTATGCTGCATTTGATGCTGAAGATCTGTATATAAATACTGCAAACTACGATGAACAATTTTGTTTTCAACATTATGGCACACATTTCTTACACAGAGCAAACACTTTTCGAAATTTTGTTAATTTCACTCAATGGGAACATTGTCCTGTCCCTATGCCTGGCAGCTCTGACACTTTATTGAAAAAATTCACATACTTTTCAGATTTTAGTGTGTCTAACCCTGATTCTTTTTATTTTAAGATGGCAGTAGAACCCACTTCTAAGGTCAGACTGACACACACAAAATTATTATATTCCAAATCCTTTATGGATGAATTGGCTACTGGAGGTTATGACGTATGGAAAGCTACTATTGATCTTAAATCGGTTTGGGGAACTAAACCGTGGCAGGTACAAGGAACAGAAGCTTTGCATCGTGCCTGTCTTATCCCAAACCATATCTTATTTTTAAATTCGTCTATTTTTCAGACCACCTGTTTTGGATTGGCTATATCTAAAAAATTAATTTTCCCCTCGATCCCTGATCTGGGTGCTTATCCTGGTTGGGAAAATCACTCGGATCTGTCCCTTACTATGTTGCAGTCTCTTGTTTCCAATGGCACCTTCAATATTTCAACATTGAATCCTGAGGGTTGGTTAGTATGGCAAACAAGCTCAGATTCCTGTCAACGTCGGTTTCTGGATTTGGCTCCAGGGTATACACAACTTAGGGTTGACCCTCGTTTCACATCTTCACACACGGTGACTACCTACTCTGTAGGTAAGTTATGTCAGTCAAGGCTGCAACATTCCACGTTAACTTCAGTTAAGCTTCATTTGTCACGATTAAATGAAAAAATAGATTTGAATGATTTTATTAAGGGTCCTGTAAATGGTAGATCTAAACGATGGGCTTATGCTATTTACAATGAAATTTGGAAATTGTCGCAAATTGAGGCTGCTTCTAGATTACGTGCTATTGACCAGGCCAATATGCTAAAAGTATTGGCTGTGATAGATAATAGTATTAATACTTTGTCTTCTAGAATTTATACTTTAGATAATATTGTTTCTTCTGTCGTAGACATTGTGCAAGATGATGTGTCTGTGTTGTATCATGGTCAAAATCAGTTGCGTTCAATTATGCAGTTTGCATGGACATTACAAACGTTAAAGGCAGGGAAAGTCCCTTGGGATTACATGAATATTTCATCATTGTTCCTTCCGTTTAATTTGACAGAAAAACAACAGTTCATGTCCATGAAAGATGCAACTTATGCATTGCTGCACATTGAAAAATTAGAACCTTTACCTTTTTCTGTAGCTGAGTTAAATTCGGCCGTGTGGCTTATTTACGGATTAGTCACTTTACCGTTCAGTTTGTTCAAATTTAGTTCGTGCATGAAGCATTATGCCATTGGCAGATATGAACAACTTGGTGATGCTTTCCTACACGAAGTTTGGTCGCTTCCGTTCACTTACAGATGCGTAAGGGATGGCAAGGAGGTTTACTTAAAAGGTGAAGAATACACTTCCGCTCCTGATCACTCTGTGGTTTGTTGACATATACAATTACATGGCGCTTGCAATATACACGCTCCTAATTTAGCTTGTGTCCTAAAGGGGATTCCAATGCCAGTTATAACGTCTTCTTTTAAGCTGCTTGCCAACTGTAGTTATTTGCTTTTAAATAGTGAAGCTTGCTGTGGGATGCTAGTGGGTATTCCTTACATAGTCACTGTTTCGCAAAAAGTGGTTTGCTGTAATAACGTCCTTTTCCCACCCCCGCAAGGCCGACTGGATATATCCATCTGGCCAGCGATTCCAACCTTGAACGCAGAGTTCAATAGGATGAGCAGAATAAGGGCTCTTTTGTCTAAAAAAGAGGTTGCGTTGACTTCGTCCCGTGAAACATTTCTTCTTAATGTGGCGAACACACGCACTGAGGTACAAGCTCTTTTAAATACCGAACTCCCCCTCCATTTTTGGAACCTTGATTCAAACTATCTTTAATGCTTCGTCTACGACTGGCCTTGTTCATTTTTTTAAAATTGTGGGCTCGGGCCTCGTGACATCTTTCCAGACTGTTTTTGGTGTGATCCCCGCATTTTTACATTTTGTTTTTTTGAGTGTCTTCGGAGGGTTCCCCTTGCTCCTCGCTTTGGTGGCTGGGATCCTTTTGTTGATTTGCGCACTTCGGTATGGCTGCACACCGAGAGTTGCAAGACAGAATGCTGCGCTTGCTCCATCTTCGTAGCCGGATGCTTGATTTCTACGGCACCTTACCACTGGCGGTATTAAGCGTCAAGTATGGATTGTCTTTCCGGTTTCCCTTTTTTACGTGTGTGCAACCTGTTTTTCATTGCCTAGATTGTCCCTTCCAATGGGCTCTGGACTTGTGCCTGTCAAACTTGGCGTCACCTGACCCGGATTTTGATGAACTAATGTGTCCCTTAGTGGCTCATGAATTTGATTGTTCTGGTGTCGGGTTTATGGCTTTGGGTGCTGCACACGGAGTCCTTGGAAACTGGGATATCGGAGAGGCAGCTATTGATTTCCTTGAAAGGAGTTATATTGAGGAGACTGACAGTTGTCCTATCATGGTGCTGGATGCTCCGATACTTGATGAACATGTGTGTTCCTTTCCCTTGCTCAATTGGATGGCAGAAACTTTTGCGGAACGCTCCAATGATTTCCTCTTGGAAGCAGTTGCAACTTACGGTGCATATACCTTCATGGATTGACATTGTCACTCCAGGGTGCATCCAGGATTGTTGATTTTCTATGAAAGTTTTGCTTATTTTTTAACATATCATTTGTCATTTCATAAACGAATTTTTTTTTTATTCTCGGACTTTACACTTACCTTATATGGTCTTATAGTTTATGCCCTTGGTTCCGTTCTGAATCACTTGAACTCTGCGTACTTGAAAAGTGTATCCCTATTGGTTCGTGCTCCGATCATGGGGGGGTGTGAGATGGATTAAGCCACGCCCTATTTACAACACTAAGTTAGCATAAACGAGATCATTGTTAGCAAGCAAGCTTGTCGTTTCTGCTGCGCTGCACACGACACTGTTGTTATGTGTTATTCATTTTAGAAATGCAGACTCGACTTTGCCTTACAGGATAACAAACTGTTGTTTCACATTCTTAACCGTGAAATGTGCCCTTGGTCTGTACATCATGCAAAGAACGCGTCTGGGTCACTAGAAGGTACAGAGTGTTGTGTTTAGATTGATCGTACCACTTGTTAGACATATCATGCATACAGCTGCCAATATCTGAAGGACAAGCGTCTTTAATATTGCAGAACAGTTTGCTTTTACATTCATTCGAACAGAAGAGCTGATGCATGCGAGAGCTGATCCTTTGATGTGATTCTACTAAGCTGATCTATACGGTATGGGGTCCCCCCTGTTAGCCTAAGAGACCTTCTAATAGTCTAATAATAATAATGTATTAGATTCTAGTGAAAGGAGTGTGGCTGTATACCACTGTGATTATTAGTATGATTGCTCCTTTCATTTTGTATGGTATTGTAATAATGCTTATGGTTCTGATCTGTACTGTTAGTCTGCTAGTGTTAGCCAAAGTACTGCATCTTAGGACGCGAGGTTTATAAAATAAACTCTTTAAGCTTTACCGTGTCTGTATTATTATGTTGTGGACTAACAAATAGATACGAACAGGTATTTTGGATTCCCACCACTCCTGAGAAATATCTAAGTCGCTTGTTCTGGTTTGTCTATACATTGGGACCACCTAGCTAGATCTAGGTTAACGAATGGGATACTAAGCTAGTCGGATAAGGGGTTCTGAGGGGAGTTTTCTGGTACACCACAATTCTCTGAGGTCCTGGTCTCCTGCGCATAGTTCTGTGCAAAAGCAGAATCCCTGCAACACTACCTGTAGCCAGTCTGGGGGCGTCGTTATTAGTCACCCCGTTCAAGTGTTCTATGAGGCCATTAATATAAAGGCTAAAAAGGGTAGGTGCCAAGACGCACCCTTGGCGAACTCCTTTTAAAACAGTAAATTGGTCTGTGAGTTCGCCATACCTTCCACACCTTACCTGCGCAAAGTTGTTTAGGTGTAACCTCGAAAGAATGGCTAGCAAATAAGGCGGGAGACCCATATCCGCAAGCACTCTCCAAAGTTTCCCACGTGGGACCAGGTCGAATGCAGCCCGCAGATCCACAAACACAAGGTAGAGGCTGCCACCCTCCACCTTAGCAGTTTTCCAATACAGGACCTGCAGGCGAAATATCTGGTCTAGAGTGGAGGTACCAGACCTAAACCCTGCCTGAAGTGTAGATAGTATCCCCTTTTCCTCGATCCACCCAAGGATCCTATCAAGAATAACCCTCCCCATCAGCTTTTGTGACGTATCAATTAGACTGATGGGTCTGTAATTTGATGGGGTTAAAGGACAGCCCTTTTTAGGATCGGCACAATTTCCCATCCTAACCAGGTAGGTGGCAGATCATCTCCCTGCAGGATTCCGTTAAATAAGACAACTAAATAAGGAGCCCAGATTTTTGGTTGCGTCCCAAACAGGTCCCCTGGCAATTTATCCAAACCTGGAGCCTTGTTTGGGAGCAAGTTTCCTAGTGCAGTCTCTACCTCACGCAGGGTGATTAGTTCATCTGTAGAAAGGCATGGGCGGACAACAATTGACCGTACATGCTCTTCAGACCTACTTTGGGATTGCTGAGGTTCAATGGTGTTAACGACCAAACCACCAGACTCCGGAATTCCATAAAGGGCACAAAAGTGGCTTTCCCAAACGGAAGGGGCAATATTGGGGGCAGGAGCGGGGATATGCCCACTGAGCCCAGTTGCTACTATAGACCAAAATAATTTGGGATTGTTGTTACTAAGTGCGGAACCCAGATTCTCCCATTTGGTAGCCTCCCATTCCTTTTTTGCGTCAGAAAGTGCCTTTTTGTACACGGAACGATGTGCCTTAATGACTTCCCTATTATTGGTTTTTAAGGCTCTAAAAAGTGCCTTTCTAGTGGCCCGACAAGAGGCATTATACCACTGGAAGGACGTAGTCCGTGGATGGTTTACCCTTCTCTCAGGGCAAAGAATATCTTTAATTGCTGCTATCAATTTAATATGAATTTCAGATGCCCTGCCTAGATGGCCAAATTTCCCCATTTCTTCAATAAATGGGATAATAATTTTGTATAAGGCAGCAAGCTTGCTAGCGGACATCTGAAAATCTGGCCATTTTACTCTACGCCTACAATTTGTGATAGTTAAGGGCACAGTGGCGGAATGATCATCCGGGCTTTGACATTTAAGCCCAAAGCTCCCCGTCTTGAGTGAGAGTACCAGGGCATTATGATCACTGTCAAATCTTTCAATGACGTTGAACTCGTGCACCCTATCCCAATGCTTAGCCTCCAGGAAAATGTAATCAATTATTGAGGTCTGGTTTAGTCGATTAAATGTTGCTTTCCCTGGTCTATCAGGCTCCACCCTCCCGTTGCAAGCTCGTAATGAAGTTGTAAGCACGAGTGACTGCAGTTGTAAAACTAAGGGGGTCCATGCCTTGACCCAAGAAGTCAGTGGCTGAGGGATGGCCCACAATGAATCAACGTCATCCGAGCCACCCATACTCAAATCCATGAGTGGCTCGAAATGACAGTTGAAGTCACCTCCCAAAATTAACACAGTAGAAGGGTCCATTGACTGAATAAGGGTCAGCAAGATTTCAATGGCCTCTGACACAAGGCCCCGCCTAACTTGCCTTGAGTATACATTAAACCTAAATAGAAGGAAATTACCTGCCAACAAATTGATAATGGAACACGGCCCGGTGCAGGGTCCAAACAATTAATACTCACAACCAATAGGCAAACCAGGACAATCGGCAACTCAGAAAGGATGTCACTAGATTTATTAAATCATTTTGTATTTTTTTTATACATATATATATACAAAAATTTTTTTTTTCCCTTTTAGATGTATTGATTAACACGACACAAGACAAAGACAGATATTGAAAACATTACAAATTCATAAGAATGAAACTGGTAACAGTCCCACACAACTCCATCAAGACAACACAATCATATTACTACACATTCAGCAACAACATCATACATCAAATCACATCAATACACAAATATAAAAACAATAGGTGATTGGATGAAAATTCTGCTTTTCAAATTCCCTGGATAGAATTTCAGCAGCCCAGTAGGCTTAAGAACGCCAGTGAATACAGTTTCAGGAGCCCGGTGGGCTTAAAAACGCCAACGCGCGTTTCGGTGTCACGACCCAACGGGGGCTACACCTTCATCAGGGCGAGGGAGGGCATGTGAGGTGGGACAAACACGCCTAAGAACAAAAAAATTATATTTAAATACATATGTATATATGTACAAGTTCGATTGCCCACAAAATGTTGGAATCAAATAACAAATAAACAATTACAAAATATGCATTTCTTCTACAGAGTATAGCTGAAATCTATGCTACGTCTAAATGGCATATAGGGATAAAAAATGGGGCCTATATTTATTAGCTCAATTGTCACAAAGGTTTGCCATCGGTCAAGAGAAAAAGGATATAGGGTTATGAAAGATAACATTTAAAAATAGGAATAATGTGCAGAGACAAGGGGAAAAAAAAAAAAAAAGCATATATAAATATATATGCGTATTTTAAATAAAATAACATATATATAGGTGAGCATGCGTCCAACCATTGAGAATTGAGCAAAATTGAGAAAAATAGAGACAAATTCTCCCAGAGGTGAAACTGTTGCAAAAAGTACAAGGTACAAAGCACTAGATACGCGTCAGAAGATGAATGATCAGAGCCATAACGGAAAACATGTAAATCAACATAGCAACCTTATAGCCCATCAAAGAGAGGAGGAGGGAACTAAGAGACTCATTCCATAAGAAAAGGTTAAGGAGTGCTCAAAAAATAGGGAGATCATCGGGTACCTAGCGATAAGATAGCTCTCAGCAGATATGGCGGTTCTCAGTTGGTAGGCAGGATTCCAGTAATTGAGGACAGCCTGAGATATTTATGCTTCTAGAGAATAGCAATGACAAAAGACGAAAGTTAAGGGTTAGATCCCACCATCAGATAAGGTCAGACTAAGATGGCTATAGGTGAACGATGGATGCTACAGACCACCCACCCGTCAGCGGTCTAAGGGTCAATCCTGGTCCAAAGGCAGGCGAGGGAAAATTTAGTCACCAAAGGATCCAAGCAGATAGAGGTTTGAGTCCTCAAGGTGGAGATAGGGGAACGGGTTCCTCCCAGTCAGAGGTACGGGATGCGAAGCATCGAGAAGAGTGGAATAGCGTAACGATCAGTGCAGGATCTAAAGAAACAAAAGGAGGGGTAGGTATCAACACACAACGTCCGCGCATAAAGTATACATTAATCAGGACGATATTTGGCCCTTTTGGAATAGTCAGCAGTACGCACTGAACGTCCGGCGAATTAGTTAGAATTTGTGATGCCTTGACTCCCAGGTGCGTACCAACCCATATGGACAGTCCCCCCGCAGGTCTACCCTTCTCGCCCTTATTAGCCACAATATCAAATGTAGCAAATCCCTGGACTGAACTACTTTTTAGTGCCCAAGTTTCCTGTAGCATGCAAATATCGTGAAGGGCCATAAAGGAGCCCCACTCAGGGATAGGCAGTTTGCTCCTAAGTCCCGCCACATTCCAAGAAAGAATTTTAACATGGGCAATCGGTAGATCTCGACTAGATGGATCATAATCCAAGGAGCCAAAAACGCCGATAGTCATGGCAGGGCTAGCTTCTAGTACGGGCACGTACTTAAAGGACGATACATGTTGGTCAGAAGAAGGAGAAGAAGCAATTACAGGGTGAATGGATTGATCTGATAAAAAGGCTTGCGCTAGTGAGTTTCGCTTGGTATTCTCAACCTGGTGCACAAATGTTTTAAACTAGTATATGTGACTATTGGTGTATATAAGTGAGTATATGTGAGAGTAAGAGATTGAAAGAGTTCCTGTATGAATAAGTATGTGTTTCTATAAGTGATTGTTTAAAAGACTAAGTATTTGTACGTTTCTATAGAAGTAAGTGTGGTGGTGTGTGTATAACTGTATATGCAAGTAAATGGATGTTTGATTCTTCATTAGCATTAGTGACTAGGTGTGAGTAACTCTATGGATGAGTGGCGTTGTGTAACAGGATGTATAGGTGTATGAGTACATATGATGAGTGAGTACATGTATGAGTGACTGTATAGGACTGCTGGTGAATGAGTGGATGTGGATCTTAGAATTACTGAATAGGTTGTTGTAACTGGTATTGGTATGTCCATTGTTTTGAAAATTGTAGTTTCTATTTTTGAATGTGTGTATCAAAGGTTATATTGGGGGGAGAGGAGGTCTGCCACTCTATCACAAGGATGATGTCATCAGTGATGTAATTTGAGATGTCATCAGTGATGTCATGAGTGATGTCACTGACCATGTCATGAGTGATGTAATATATGACGTCATCAGCAGTGCATTGCAGGCGCGCAAGTTATAGTTAGCTGAACTAACTATAACGGGGGAATTTCAATGGTTTTATACGAGTGAAAAGTCCAGCTAACTCTAACGCCCCTGAAACCTATGGTTTTTTCAGTGAATTTCTAAGGTTTTTAAAATTCTAATTCCTAACTATAACGTGCCTGAAACCTATGGTTTTTTCAGTGAATATATATATATATATATATATTTATATATATATTCACTGAAAAAACCATAGGTTTCACAAACGTTATAGTTAGGAATTAGCATTTAAAAAACCTTGCAAATTCACTGAAAAAACCATAGGTTTCACACGTTATAGTTAGCTGGACATTTCACTCGTACAAAACCATTGAAATTCCCCCGTTATAGTTAGTTCAGCTAACTATAACTCGCGCGCCCGCAATCCACATATTACATCACTCATGACATGGTCAGTGACATCAGTCATGACATCACTGATGACATCTCAAATGACATCACTGATGACATCACTGATGACGTCATCCATGTGATAAATTACCACATCTTCTCACACCCTAATATAACCTTTGATACACCGACTCAAAATTTCAGAGTTCCATTCTCAAAACCATACATACTGCAATACCAATAACTACATACCCACTTATTAACTCTTAGGTCTACATACACCTCCACTCATTCACCTGTACAGTCACTCATACTTACAGTCACTCCATACAAGACTATCATATGCATTTATACACCTATATAGACACTCACACACCACCAATCATCCATAGAGGTACTCTAACACCTAGTCAGTCATGCAAATAATCACACTCCCATTTACTCACCTATGCGGTTATACACACTCAAGTTCACTTACTCATAAAAATAGTACCACATTCTTACGCTCTTATAGAATCATTGATACAAGCACACACTCATCCATACAGTCACTCTCACAATCACACACTCTCACATCTACCCACTTATATACTCTTAAACGCATATATACTGCCTTTCACATATGTAGTTAGTCACAAATGTACCACTGAGATATACATTCAATCCCTAACACACCCATACATACACTCACTCAACCATACAGTCCATCACAGATGCACTCTTAAAACCATACACCCATAGAATCACCCACTCACACATCTATGCATAGAGTCACACACACCCTACCCACACAAAAACTCAGGAACCCATACAGATACTGAGACAAGCAATCAATAACTCATATAGACACTCATATAGCTATTCACAAAACCATGCAGCCACTTATACACCAACATACAGACACATACAAACATTTACACAGTTTAGTCACTAGTCTGCAGTAAGATACATTTAATGACTCACTTATAGAGTCAGTTACGCACCACAGAAAATCATCCATTTACACACTTGTACACCCACTTATTCTTCAACAGGCCTTTCCCTATATATATTAAACACATTAAAATTGTTCAGAAACACATACTCAATGGATGATGTCATCAGTGATGTCATCAGTGATGTCATTTGAGATGTCATCAGTGATGTCATGTCAATCTATAACTATATACATAGGTAGCTTATTGTAAAATAAATATATAAAAATATAATCAAACATACATAACTTACATTTAAAAAACCTTACAAATTAACTTAAAGAAACATAGGTTTCACACATGTTATAGTTAGGAATTAGCATTTAAAAAACCTTGCAAATTCACTTAAAAAACCATAGGTTTCACACATGTTATAGTTAGCTGGACATTTCACTCGTAAAAAAACATTGAAATTCTCCCGTTATAGTTAGTTCAGATAACTATAACTCGTGCGACCGCCACTCTATCACAAGGATGATGTCATGAGTGATGCCACTGACCATGTCATGAATGATGTAATATGTGACGTCATGAGCAGTGGATTGCGGGCGCGCGAGTTATAGTTATCTGAACTAACTATAACGGGGGAATTTCAATGTTTTTTTACGAGTGAAGTGTCCAGCTAACTATAACATGTGTGAAACCTATGGTTTTTTAAGTGAATTATATATATAGATATATATATATTTATATCACACTAGACTCTTCATAGTCAGTGGCCTCCAACGCTGCTGGGGGGCCTCAGCTGATGAGCTGAGTGTCATGGCCACCCAATAAAACACCACAAAAGAATCTTCATGGTGATACCGTGAATTGGCTTCAGCACTTTGTTTTTGTGTTTTATTAATGGGGTGCTTTGTCCCCATCAGCTGAGGCCACCCTGCATGGTTGGAGGCCCCTGACTACGAAGATGTCATCAGTGATGTCACTGACCATGTCATGAATGATGTAATATGTGATGTCATCAGCAGTGCATTGCGGGGGTGCGAGTTAAAGTTAGCTGAACTAACTATAATAGCGTAATTTCTCTGGTTTTGTACGAGTGAAATGCCCAACTAACTATAACGTCAATGAAACCTATGGATTTTTTAGTGAATATATATTATATATATATATATATATATATATATATATATATATATATATATATATATATATATATATATATATATATATATATATATATATATATATATATATATATATATATATATATCACACTAGACTCTTCATAGTCAGTGGCCTCCAACCCTGCTGGGGGCCTCAGCTGATAAGCTGAGTGTCATGGCCACCCAATAAAACACCACGAAAGAATCTTCATGGTGACACCGTGAATTGGCTTCAGCACTTTGTTTTTGTGTTTTATTAATGGGGTGCTTTGTCCCCATCAGCTGAGGCCGCCCTGCAGGGTTGGAGGTCCCTGACTACGAAGAGTCTTTTGTGGTGTTTTATTGGGGGGCCATGACCCTCTTGTCTCCATGCACAAAAATGGATTGCCAGTGACGACATTAAGTGGAGGAGAGAAAGGGGGAAATTAGAGGTTTTCTCTCCCTGGCGATTCCGGATTCCGCATGTTACAAAGACATTGTATCGCAAGTGGCTAAAGACTGAAAATGAGAAATGTGCCAAGAATATGTTAGAACATTTTACATTTAGAATGTGGCCAGTTTGTTATTCATAGGATGCATCACAATATATTAAATTATGGACTGTGTTCTTTTAGGTGGAGAAAATGTCACTATGGAAATACATGAATACTCACCACAGCACAGAGTGAGAGCGAGAACTATACAGATGTATCCTGGGACTTGTAGGCTTTGGCTCCAAGATCATGTAGTGAAGTGGCATTAAAGCACCTGTGTGAGGGTATTGTGAAATTTCAACTCTATGATTAAGGCTTGACTGCTGAAACGCGTCAGAGAAAAGGAAAGATTTTTCATTCTGCTGCCACTCTTCACTTGAAGAATAAACAATGGGGTGACACTGTTAATTGGCTTCAGCACTTTGTGTGTGTATATATATTACCTACTGGCAGTCGCCAGTAGGTAGTTATAGTTAGGACCTATTTTCCATAGGAAATCCGCAATATTCTATTTGGGATAACGTTGGCGTCGACTGATGAATCTTCGCGACATTTTCCAAACTTTTGGCCAGCTCCGGTCAGCTCCTATCCTGAAAATTTCACGGTGATTCGTCAAGTGGGGGATGAGAAAAAAGGGGGTCCCAAAACGCGTTTTCCCCATGCATTTTCCCATAGGACCTGTTGACGCAGCTACAGCCCGAAGTGCTGAACGGAATTACACCAAATTAGGCAAAGAGTTAGTCCTCAGTTCAGACTCGTGCCTTTTGCTTAACCCCTTCCCCGCTCATGATGGAACCGTTCCGTCATGAGCCACGGTTGCCGTGTGCTCATGACGGAACGGTTCCGTCATGACAATCCTGTTGGCGGCCGCTCCGCCTGCGCGGCGCTGTTTCCCCGCCTGTGCGAGGGGACAACGCAAATGGGCGGAGTCATGACGGAACCGTTCCGTCATGAGCACAGCTCAACTGTGTCTCATGACGGAGCGGCTCCGTCATGAGCACAGGCCCACCGCGCTGCCCCCCTGCCCCCCCCAGCGCTGCAGCGGAATGTCCGCAGCAGCGAAGGGGTTAAATGGTGTAAATCCGTTCAGTAGTTCCTGAGAAAATCAAAAGTAAAATCACATATATATCTGGGCGGAGCCTAACGACACATCTCATCGTGAGATCTGATTGCCTGTCAGCACTTCATCCAAGAAGTGTTGGCAGCCATCTTGGGACCAATATACATGATAGCACCTCATTAAAAAAGCATTGCAGTTAATAGAAGGTTTTAAGACTTTAGTTACATTATAAATCATTTGTTGATAGTACCATACTCATTTTAGGAATTGTAGTGTGTTCTAAGGTGATTTTACCATGTGAAAAAGCCTTCTGCTGTGATATCATGAATCATGTTTGAGAGAAAACTATTTTCTCATGCTTTTCCCACAGAGGTTTGGAAGGTGATCTATAAGCTAAACTGAGAGCATATTTTCTGTAAATTCACATTATCTTTCTCAGTCATGTGAGAATGAAGTCTGACATTCTCAGTAAAACTTGTACATCCAACAAGGGCAGAACCTGTCAGTTGATTCCGTTGTGTTCTACTGCAGCTTCCCAGAGTGTTCTAAAGAACAACTAGAGCGCTAACAGTCCTACTTATGACAAACGTATAGCACACCTGAAGCCATCTTGGTTGGCATAAAGTGGTAACTCTTAAAACATTTAATTTAAAAAGGAACAAAATGAGGGGGTTCATTTTACCATAGAAAGTATGATTAGTGCTGCAGAAAGAACAATTAGGGCACATTTTGAGTGACTTCTCAAATCCTCTTCTATTTCATTAAAAAATTCTGACATGCAAACTGAAACATGCACTTTCAATACCAGCAGCAGACTTCCCTGGTGAGCAGTAGCTTTACTACAGGGATCTAATAAGCAACTAGAGTGCTAACATTCTGAATTTATGGCAAATGTGTGACACATCTGAATGCCTTCTTGATGGAATCAAAGTAAAAAACTGAAAGTATTTCCTACTGAGGAGACTGTAGTAAATGAGGAAATTAGGAAACATCATAACAAATAAATCTCCCAAGATGGCCACCAGAGACAAAAGAGCCCAAATGTAGCCCAAATATCACCCAGATGTAGCCCAAGTATAGCCCAATGACAGAATGTCCCAGAGTGTTCTAACGAACAACTAGAGCGCTAACAGTCTTACTTATGACAAAAGTATGGCACACCTGAAGCCATCTTGATTGGAATAAAGTGGTAACACTTAAAACATTTAATTTACAAAGGAACAAAATGAGGGGGTTCATTTTGCCATAGAAATTATGATTAGTTCTGCAGAAAGAAAAATTAGGGCACATTTTGACTTCGCAAATCCTCTTCTATTTCATAAACAAATTCTGACATGCAGACTGAAACATGCACTTTGAATACCAGCAGCAGACTTCCCTGGTGAGCAGTAGTTTTACTACAGTGATCTAATGAGCAACTAGAGTGCTAACATTCAGAATTTATGGCAAATGTGTGACACATCTGAATGCCTTCTTGATTGAACCAAAATAAAAAACTGAAAGTATTCCCACTGAGGAGACTGCAGTAAATGAGGAAATTAGGAAACTTCATAACAAATAAATCTCCAAAGATGGCCACCAGAGACAAAGGGCCCAAATGTAGCCCAAATATCACCCAGATGTAGCCCAAGTATAGCCCAATGACAGAATGTCCCAGAGTGTTCTTAAGAACAACTAGAGCGCTTACTGTCTTACTTATGAAAAAAGTATGGCACACCTGAAGCCATCTTGATTGGAATAAAGTGGTAACACTTAAAACATTTAATTTACAAAGGAACAACATAAGGGGGTTCATTTTGCCATAGAAATTATGATTAGTTCTGCAGAAAGAAATATTAGGGCACATTTTGACTTCTCAAATCCTCTTCTATTTCATTAAAAAATTCTGACATGCAGACTGAAACATGCACTTTCTTTTTTTTTTTTTTTTTTTTTTTTTTTTGAAAACCTTTATTGACAGTTCAAGAAGAACAAGTATGGGCCTACAACCCCCCAGGGCCGGCCGCTAAGCAATCAGAGCAAGAACGACAAGTATAAACACAGGCAGCACTTCAGGGAGCAAAATCGTACTGCTTATACTGTGGACAGCGTAAGTAGGGCACCAGGAGAAAGAGGTTTTCATTTTATGATGAAACAAGGCAGAAGGATCAGGTGACAAGCAATTTTAAAACAACGATCACGGATATGCAGAGTAATGAACGTAGGCGATTTACAGCAATCTATTCGGTCAATGGCGCAAATACAAGAACATCAGGATGGAGAAAAACATAGTCTACAGCTGCGCCCGCAGTCCCCCGCCAGAACTTCCCCAAGAACACCCCGGAAGTTGTGAACACATGGAACGGCAACAAAGCATAGCAAAAGGAGGTGTATCACGCTGATCCCAGAAAAAGAAAGACAAAAAGAATCAGAGAAGAAAAAGGAGGCCATGGAAAAAGATGAAGGAATACAGAGTCCCCTCCCCCAACCCCCAACCCTGCACCTCTGCAGATGAGTACGGCCCCCCCCCCCCAGCAGTGTGCCTGTCGCCCTGGAACCAGACCCGAAATGTAGGAGAATAGGGAAAAAGAAGTAGGAAAGGACCCCCACCAGACGGGGGGGTTGAGAAAGCATTTATAAACTGGAGGAGGGCCTTCATAACAGACCCCCGGCTTCTCCCTCCCGCACGGTAAGGTTCCCCTAAAGTGAACAAGGAACAGCACAAAAACAATCTTCTCAAACCACAATGGGGAGCATTATGCACCTAGTGTGCCAGTAGCCATGTCAGGAGAGCACACCACCCCAAGCCCGCCCGTCCACTAGGCGACCACCCCCGAGGGGCCAGCCTCATCCCTGACCACTCTGTGGAATGCTGCCCCTGCCAACCCCTCGACCCAGCACCATACCCAATGTTCCTAGGCAGAGGAATGTCCAACAATGACAGAGAAGCGACGCACACAGGTGGGGTGGAAGTCTCTGAGCATCAACACAGTCCGCCGCGTGAGGAAACAGGCTTCCCAGTGCTGCCCTAGGGTCTGCACTGCACGCAAGGCTCAGGAAGGCAGAAGCAGCCAAAACAGACATTAGTTGCTGGAGTTGTCTCTGGGTCGCAGGAGGGCCTGCACGGGATGAGGCCACCACATCCCACTCAGGTCCGACGCCTCCGGGACAGATCAGGCCCTGAGAAGGTCGAACACACTGTAGCATCCTGGCCGGGGCGTCCAGTCGTGTACTAACCTCAGGGGGGGCCGCCACAGCGTCTTCCTGCGCGCAGTGTGGGTAGACTCTGTGTTCGTGCGGACAGGCGGGCCGCCACTGCCCCAACTCCGACGCCACACCATCGAGCTTACTCCCCAAGATCACGAAACCATGAACCAAGGAGGAGTGAAGAGCACCAAGAGCCTCGAGGAGGTCGCCGTACCCCAGCTCAGCTCTCTGTGATCTCGCCGCCACACTCCCAAGAATCGTACGCTCACAGGCCCGCTGCGGCCCAGCGGACAGGATGGTAGGCTTCATCGACCCAAGATGGCCGCCGAGTATGCCCGACCCTCACCGGGGCCGGGACCCCGGGACAAGCGTCGCGATGTCCACGTCGCGGGTGATCGGGTTCCGGGGGCAGGCAAAAAACTATCCGTGGTCACGGGCAACAGTCGTCCCCACCACGGACCAGCTCCCGTAGAAATCCGGGGGCGGCCCGCATTGATCGGGGCAGGATACGGACGGCGGCCGGGCAGCTCACCAGCAAGGCAGGGGCAGTCACCGGAGGATCTAAGATTTGCACCCCCGGTCATGCACTCGGTCAGCTACACTGGGCAGTAGAAGTGACCACGCCGAAAGGAAGGCCGAGTTTAACACCGCTTCGGGGGGCCGACTCCACCCAGTCACCACCGGCCGCTGTTGTCGCACTGCCACCCGGCCACGGCGCCCACTCGATGTCCCGGCTCTAGGGCCGCACAGGCCGCAAAGTTCAGATGCAGTTTTCTCCGGCGATAGCACGGCTAGAAACCTCGGAGTCACACAGTCGGGAGCCCCTCTCCTTCAGAAATACGACCACGTAGCACAAGTTGAGGATCTCAGGCAGGATATCCGTGCGGGGTGCGGAGGTTCACGGAGCCGGGAGTCTACGCTGCCGTCCCGGTCGCCATCTTGGCTCCTCCCTGAAAACATGCACTTTCAATACCAGCAGCAGACTTCCCTGGTGAGCAGTAGCTTTACTACAGTGATCTAATAAGCAACTAGAGTGCTAACATTCTGAATTTATGGCAAATGTGTGACACATCTGAATGCCTTCTTGATGGAACCAAAGTAAAAAACTGAAAGTATTTCCTCCTGAGGAGACTGCAGTAAATGAGGAAATTAGGAAACTTCATAACAAATAAATCTCCCAAGATGGCCACCAGAGACAAAAGAGCCCAAATGTAGCCCAAATATCACCCAGATGTAGCCCAAGTATAGCCCAATGACAGAATGTCCCAGAGTGTTCTTAAGAACAACTAGAGCGCTTACTGTCTTACTTATGACAAAGTATGGCACACCTGAAGCCATCTTGATTGGAAAAACTGGTAACACTTAAAACATTTAATTTAAAAAGGAACACAATGAGGGGGTTCATTTTGCCATAGAAATTAGGATTAGTGCCGAAGAAAGAAAAATTAGGGCACATTTTGAGTGACTTCTCAAATCCTCTTCTATTTCATTAAAAACTTCTGATATGCAGACTGAAACATGCACTTTTAATACCAGCAGCAGACTTCCGTGGTGAGCAGTAGCTTTACTACAGTGATCTAATGAGCAACTAGAGTGCTAACATTCAGAATTTATGGCAAATGTGTGACATATCTGAATACCTTCTTGATGGAATCAAAGTAAAAAACTGAAAGCATTTCCTACTGAGGAGACTGCAGTAAATGAGGAAATTAGGAAACTTCATAACAAATAAATCTCCCAAGATGGCCGCCAGAGACAAAAGAGCCCAAATGCAGCACAAATATCACCCACATGTAGCCCACATGTAGCCCAATGACAGAAGTGTGCAAAACACTTATTTTCTGTGTATTTGCAGTTTTATATAGTGCAGACTTGTCAGGCATTGGAGTGCTTTACATGAGCATTGGTTACAAACACAAGACCAAATTCATTTTGGTTGTAGACATGGGGAGATTAAGTGATTTGACCAGAATCACAGAATGTTGAGCTGAAGCAGAAACTCCAACCTGGTTCCCCAGTTTCAAAGTCTGCAGCTCTGGAAGTAACAACACATCCTCTCCCCTAGGTGCAACATTTAATCAAGTGGTCAACTGGATAAAAAAACATAAAGAATACAAATAATGTAAAAGTTCTTTGTCGCTATTTGAAAACTCAGAAAATATGTCCTCATTTTAGTTTTTTAGAGCACTAACCATAATTTTGATGCAAATAAGACCCTCTCATATATGTAATTTCTAAAGGAAATACTCTAGGTATTACAGTTTTGATTACATCAAGATGACGTCAGGCGTTCCACACTTTTGTAATAAATATAGAATGTTAGCAATCTAGTTGTTCATTGGGATACTGTTGAGAGGCAGAGGCCAGGGGCACGGACTCTGAAAATCGAAGGCAGGTAGGAGAGTGCAGATGCAACAATTTGACCACACTGGGCAGGCAGGAAGGGCAGTGGCAGCACAACAGACTATGGAGGGCAGTGGAAAGGGGGGCAGGGGCAATAAACCAACAATACAGGACTGGCAAGAGAGGCTGTGGCAATATAATACACCATTGTGGGCAGAAGGAAGAGGCAGTGGTAGTACAACCATACATGCCAACAGACCCGTTTCAGCCAGGAAACGTCCAATGTTTTTAAGCTCAAATGGGCTTTATTTGATCTGTCTCCTGTCTACAATATCCTCTTTTTCAATGTAACTCAAAGGGGAAATTCAATACCCCAGTTTTTTTTCAAAATCACCCTCTTACCAAGTTCAAAATGTTCGCAAGTATGGTACATTGGATCATGGTAGGCAGGAGGAATTAGGGTAGGGACATGGACTTGGATAACAGAGGACAGGATGGACATGGAGAGGTGCACCAAACTGACCCTACAGGGCAGGCATCAGGGTTTGCAGCAGCACAATACACCACACAGCACATGCGGGACAGGAGTGCAGCACAACAATCCATAGAAAGCAATAGGGAGGGGACAGGACCATGCACATGGACAACAGAGAACAGAGGGGAAAGAGGCAATGGTAGCTATCTGACCATAATGGGCAGACAGGAGAGAAAGCTGCAGCATAACAGACCATAAAGGGCAGGAGGGACGGATCAGGGGCATTACAATGGAACAGACAAGCCAGGAGGGAGGGAATAGGGGTCTTCACATGGAAACAGGGGGCTGGGGGCAAGGGGGCAAGGCAGGAGCAGCAAGATGACCATGGAGGTCAGGCAGGTTGGGCACTAGAAACAAAACACACCATGGAGAGCAACAATGAGACTATGATGGCATACACACAGACCATGGAGGGAAGGTGGGAGGGGGTCAGGTGCAGCTAGCTGACCACACAGGGAAGGTGGGAGGGGCCATGGCATCACAGAAGACCATGCATGGCAAGCGGGAGGGTTAGTGGCAGCACAATGGCTATGATGGGCAAGAAGGAGGGTGCAGGGGCATGCACAAAGGACCATGGAGGATAGAAGGGAGGGTCAGGACCTGGGCACAGACAAGAGAGTTCAGGGGAAGGGGCCTCACAACAGACCGTGCGGGCAGGCAGGAGGAGCAGTTGCAGCACAACAGACCAGGGAGGGCAGAAGGGTGTGGCAGTAAAATGGACCATGGAGGACAGGAGGAAGGGGATAGGGGCATGGCATGTGGACAGGCAGGGTGGAGGTGGCAGGGACAGGTTGCAGTCATCTGACAATGCTAGGCAGGTGGGAGGGGAGTGGCAGCTCAACAGAACACTCAGAGTAGATAGGAGTGGCAGGTCCATGGAACATGGTGGGCAAAAAGGATGGAGCAGGGGCATGCACAAAGACATCGGAGGGCAGGGGGAAGGAGAATAGGGGCAGCAAGCTAAGCACAGAGGCTAATCATGAGGTCAATGATGGGCCATAGAATTGGGCAATGGAGGGCAGGAGGAGTGGACTGGTACATCATGCTAAATGGAGGGCAGTGGCAGTGCTCCAGTGCGGAGTGCAAAATCCCTCCCTACCATTGCAGACCAAAAGATCTCACACACGCACACTATCCATACATTCGCTGGTGGGGCCCATAACACCAACACACACTCACCATCAGTCCGTACGAGAGGCGATTATCCTTCCAAGTGCTGGATAATGAGGGAGGAAGATACCACTTTACCCTAATGAGCAACAAACCTACAAACCCTTCTTATACTCATCAGGCCCTAGATTCTACATTTGGTATTCCCCTCATGACCGGGATGGATCTGTTAGTTGTAGATTTAAGTGAATTTCTAATACTCTAATTAACCTGTTCATTAACACATTTCAATAAATAAACAACCCAACTCATTTCTGTAGATGTTCAAATCCAAATTTATATTAATATTGCAGATTAAATCATTCATATGATGAAGTTGCCATTCATATTTACCTATTCTGGCTAAAGTCGTCCTCTATGTCAAATCTGGCAATCTCACAAATCTATGCCCATCAATTTAGCAGGTTATGTTCATCAGGATTTTGGGCATTAATTCAGTCCGTCAAAGATTCAGGCTAACAGCACCTGTTGTACTCCTGAGGCGGAAGCCGGGAGGTATTTTTAACTATTGCAATTTGTATTAACTTGCCTGTATTTTATGTGTGTTCCTCACTCTTGTTCCCAATCAGACTCACCTCACTAGTAATCCGCTGCCACCGCTGCCGGCCGGATCCGCATCGCTCCCTTGTGCGGTGTAGGAGGACTTGGCAGACTATAGTTGGCTGACATCTTGGGTGGGGGTCGTGGACAGCGCTCTAGTCGCTGTAAGCTCGGGGGCATAAAAGCAGATGCCAGCGCGCAGCGGGCGAGCGCAGCAGGCGCGCCGCCACCGTGCCAAAGGCGCACTAAAGGCAAGCCCGTCTGCGTCCGTCCGCGACCGTTTGGGACCGGAGGCCATAACCCCTGCACCTTCTCTTCGCCATATAAGGTATTACAGCTTTGAGTCCCTCCTTAGTATGAGGACCACTGGGGAAAGAGACTGTCCTCACTCATTCCATGCGCTGGATTTGCCTGCGGTCTGTGTAAGGGTGCTCAGAATCTTCTGCAGGAGCGTCAGGAGCCTGAAGATATATCTCTGTCTTCCCCTGCGGCCTTCCGTCTCTATCAGACCCTAGAGAACCGGATGACACGCCAAGGGAAAACAGGGTGACAAAACAAGGGAAGGAGGGTATGACTTCAGAGGTAGTGTTGAGGAGGGTCCAAGGAGGTGGGTCTTCTCTGGATACACACCGTAATAGAAAACCTAATCACTCTTCCCTCCGGCACATACACAGTAAACCATGAACATCAGCAAGCCCACCTACCACTGGGGTCTGGAGTTCTTTGCAGAACGGGGAATCGCCACCGTTGGAAATACCAGGTACACAGGAGGGGACAGGCATAGAATGATCAGTTTTCCTAAATCACATAAGCAATAAGTCAGAGGAAATTAGGTAGGGGAGACAATGTTCACATCAGAGCTTCTATAGGTCCTTTACTCACTCATGGAGACCACTCCAACTCCCCTTTCCGGTATTTACCAAAGGCCGGTCCAATGGAACTTCTTAGGATGTGGACTACGACCTAACAGGTAAGCAGCAGGCAATAACTATTCGATTCACTCATACTTAAGGTAACTATAAACACATAAGAAAATGGAGCGCGTTGCGCTGTTACCGTGTTTCAGTCGTGCATCGGCTCTACTTCGTGGTTCACGCTAGCAGCCCCCTTGTATTCGTGAAACTTCCAGTCTCCGAGGAGAACTATCCCACCATTCATAAAGAGGAGGAATAAATCAGGGTAGTGAGATAAGGGGGGCGACTGAATGAGGAACTAGGTAGAACTACCAGATGCCGTTGGAATGGGAACTAGTAAATTCCCAGTAAAGGGAAAACAAGGATATTGACGGTTGAGTGGGACTGAACGGTGCAAGGAATAGCTGAACCCTCAATGATATCAAAAACGAGACGTGTGGACAGAGTGGGGGAGGGCACCGTTAAAGAAAAAGAGAAGCACACTATATACAAATATCCTACCGCCACCAAGGTGCTCGCGCTGCGGCTGAGAGGCAGCACTGGGAGAAGGAACGGCGTGCACTCACGCGAAGTGACGCCGCCCCGGGATGGACAACAAACAATAGAAACACACAAGCGAGCTCCAAGGTGGAACAGGAGAGCTCGCAACGGTAATTCTTTGGCGTCTTGCAAACACGCCAAAACCGCTCGAAAAGAACCCGCAAGGATTCACGCTACTCCGGAAACAGGATGCAATCTTTCCGGAAGTCAGGCATTCAACACTCGGACCAAACCAGGCAACTAGGCTAGAACGCTAAGCGCGATCGTACGCGCCTAGCCTCCTTAAATACTGGCTCGTCTGTGGATCGGAGTTCGAGTCCCGGGGCATGACAGCACACTCCCCCCACAACGGCCCCCCCCCGTCATGGGTTTGTCGGGATGCTGCAGGTGAAACAGGCGTACAAGGCGAGGGGCGTGGACATTAGCAACCGGCTCCCACGTGCGTTCCTCCACTCCATATCCCTTCCAATGTATGAGGTACTGGAGCGTATTCTTCACCAATCGCGAATCCACTATGGATTCTACTTCATACTCAGAGGGATCTGAAAGAGAGACTGGAGTGGGACGACGCGGGAGCCGGGTGCCCGCCTCCACAGGCTTTACCAAAGAAACGTGGAACACTGGATGTATCTTAAATGAGGTAGGTAATTCCAGTTTCACAGCCACTGGATCAATCACACTGTGTACCTTGTATGGGCCTATGTAGGCAGGGTTGAACTTGCGTGGACCACGGAGTGCCAGATGTTTGGTGGAAAGCCACACCTTATCCCCCGGTTCATAGATAGGTTCTAACCGTCTGTGGAGATCAGCCCCCTCCTTATACGCTATCTTTGCGGCTGCCAGATTCTCCTGGGTGCAACTATGGATGTCTCGCAACCGTGAGAGAAACTCATTGGCCGCCGGGGTAGGGCCTTCCTGTGACTCTCCAGTAGGTAACAACTTGGGATGAAATCCGTGAGAACTATAGAAGGGTGAGTAGCCTGTAGAGGAATGGGGGCTGTTGTTATATGCGATTTCTGCCACCCACACCCATTCATCCCATTCTATTGGTTTCTGCAGTGCCTGTGTTCGTATGTACTGTTCGAAGCATTGGTTAACCCTCTCAGTTTGCCCGTCGGATTGGGGGCGGTGACTGGAGGACAACCTGACATCTATACCAAGCAAGGAGCACAAACATTTCCAAAACCGGGACACAAACTGGGCCCCCCTATCAGACACCAGTACGGAGGGAATTCCATGTAGACGGACAATCTCTCGTAAGAACACTGAAGCTAGTTCACTGGCAGTAGGCAACCCCCTCAAGGGAACAAAATGAGCTGTTTTTGTAAACATATCCACCACCACTAGCAGGGTAGTATTTTGGTTTTGGGTCACTGGCAACTCGACAACAAAATCAAGGGAGACAGTATGCCAGGGTCCCGGCGGAGCAGGGAGAGGCAGGAGTAAGCCCACTGGGTTTTGGCGGGAGACTTTGGACTGGGCACATACATGACACGTCTTAACATACGTAATAATGTCCTTCAGCATGCACGGCCACCAGAATCGTTCTCGCACTGCCTGAGTAGTCTTCTTAATTCCTGGGTGGCCTGCCAACGTATGGGAGTGGTACCAATCCAACACCTGTTGCTGTAGTTCTCTAGTGGGTAAAACTATTCCCCCTTGTACACATACATAACCGTTCTGAATGGTAGTGGGCTGAGAACCCACAACACCCCCCATTTCTGCTGATGACTGGCTCTGCCTAACCTGGGTGAGAAACATTTCTTCAGAGAGAACCCCACCCAAAATGGCTTCCTTAGGAACAATATGAGCTTAGAGGTGCGTGGTATGTGTCATAGGTATCCGGCGCTACAGAGAAAGTGCACAAAAAATCATCCGTTCTCTGATATGACGGTGCTGAAAGGCGTAGAGACACCACACACTCTACAAATGTAAGCCGGAGCTTAACAAAATTCTTACTGAAGCCTCAGCACACGCGGCAAATATAAGTTTTTTAGGTGAATTTACACATGAAACATGAGTACATAAAGCATATCTTCTTTTTTGAAAAAACAGAATACAATCTCTCACATTGATACACGGAAGACGGGTGCCACACTCGGCGGACCTACTTCTCGCACTAAAGAGATTCGTGAAGAAACGGGGGCACGTTATATGAGATAACGACAGAGAAGCGTTTGTACCCGAACACCTCCTTGTTGTTGCCGTGATATTCCTCGTTTCCACGCACTGAATACAGAACCCCTTGTGGGCCGGAATTACAACCACAATCAAAAGATTTCACGAATACCAAGAAAGCCTTGAGGAAGTCGCGGGTTCACATTCCCGATGCGACGAAACACGTGTTGGCTGGAATCTCGACACTTCATCTGGAATCGTCTCATTAAAGAAGACAAGAAAGAGATTGTATTCTGTTTTTTCAAAAAAGAAGATATGCTTTATGTACTCATGTTTCATGTGTAAATTCACCTAAAAAACTTATATTTGCCGCGTGTGCTGAGGCTTCAGTAAGAATTCCTTAGGAACAATAGTCGGGGCTTCCAAAGGCAATTCGGGGTGATCAAAGCCTAAGCGAGATAAGGTGTCCGCTTTCCCATTCTTCCGCCCTGGACGGTAGTGGATACAAAAGTCATATTCGCAAAAGAACTGTGACCACCGTATTTGTCGCATGGACAAAGCTTTGGCGGACGTCAAATATTGGAGGTTGCGGTGATCTGTCAAAACTGTTGTTTGATGCCTAGCCCCCAACAAGTACTGACGCCATTCTTGAAAAGCCTTCTTTATAGCGAGAAGCTCCTTTTCTCCTACCGCGTAATTGTATTCTGCCGGGGTAAATTTGTGAGAAAAATATGCCACTGGGTGATTAAGGCCACTAACAGGGTCTCTTTGACTAAGAACTCCCCCCACGGCCACTTGAGAAGCATCAACCTCCACAATAAAAGGCAGGGCAGGATCAGGGTGGTGAAGAACAGGAGCTCGGGTGAAAGAAAGACGCAACTGTTGGAATGCATTCTCAGCTGTTCTGGACCAGGTATAGATGACTCCCTTCTTCAAGAGGGCCGTAAGCGGCGATGCCAGATCTGAAAAATTCTTTATAAACCTTCTATAAAAGTTGGCAAAACCCAAAAAGCTTTGCAACTCTTTGACTGTTTTAGGCGCAGGCCAGGACAGGACAGCCTTCACCTTACCAGGATCCATTGCCAAACCCCATGGAGACACCACAAAACCTAGAAAGGGCACCTCTTGAGTGTGGAAAGAGCACTTCTCTAGTTTACAGTACACTTTGTTGTCATGTAGTCGTTCTAATACCTTCCGTACATGCATTATGTGTTCTGACAGGGAGGCAGAATAAATCAATAGATCGTCAATGTAGGCTATGACATAATCTTCTAGCATATCTCTGAGCACTTCGGTAATGAAAAATTGAAATGCTGCAGGAGCATTACAAAGCCCAAAGGGCATGACTAAATACCCGTATAGCCCGTATTTGGTGCAGAATGCAGTCTTCCACTCATCTCCCTCCTTGACTCGCACAAGATGGTATGCACCACGTAGATCTAACTTCGTGAAGTACTGTGCGCCTCTCACCCTGTCAAGGAGGGAGGCAATGAGGGGCAACGGGTAACGATTCTTGATGGTGACTTGATTCAACCGTCGATAGTCAATACAACATCTCAATCCCCCTTCCCGCTTGGGAATGAAAAATAATGCAGAAGAAGCCGGGGAGCGCGATGATCTGATGAACCCCTTTTCCAGCATGTCATCGAGGTACTGTCGTAGATACACGTTTTCCTTTTCTGTTAGCGAGTATACACGACTGCAAGGTATTCTAGCCCCTGCTTCCAAGTCTATTCGGCAGTCATACACCCTATGTGGAGGGAGAGATTCTGCTTCTCTTGGGTCAAATACGGCCTTTAAATCGGTGTAACAGGTAGGCAGCTCAGAAGCCGGTTCCTCTGCCACAGGAGGTATGTCAGCTAGCGTGCCAGCTATCACTCCCTTTTGACTTCGGGAAGGGCGAAATTCTAGAAGGGAGTTTTCCCAATCTATGACGGGGTTGTGGAGTTTTAGCCACGGGATTCCTAACAAAACGGGAATGTGTGGTGAATGTATCAGATCAAAGGACAGGTCTTCTTGATGCTGAGGTCCTATACTCATGTGCAACTGCTCTGTTTGATGGGTTACCGGTCCCGAGACAAGCGGCCTGCCATCAATAGTTGAGACCCTATTGGAGACCTCTTTCTTTACACAGGGTATTAGGTTGTTACGGGCCCATTCTTCATCCATATAATTCCCTGATGCTCCCGAATCAATCATGATTCTTACGTGTAATCCCTGCTGTTCCAGTGCGATATAGGCGGAAACATAGAAATGTGACGTGGCGGACAAGTCGTGATCAGCGGGGGAGACCGTACAACCTGAACTGCCCGGGAGCCTGGTCTCAAAGGCCCCCGGACATTCTAGTTTCCCTGTCGGTTAACAGGGCTCGGCTTGGCAGGACAAGCCCGTACAAAATGACCGGCTTTACCGCAGTACATGCACAATTTCTCGGCCCTTCTTCTCTGCCGTTCTTCTTGCGTCAAAGGGCCCCGCACCATCCCTATTTGCATAGGTTCGCTCTCATCCACGGACTTTGGCAACTCACTCTTTTTCTCCTTAAACAGTCCATATCGTGGTTCCCCTTTCCCCTTTTCGTTTTTTCGTTCTCTTAACCTATGATCAATTTTAATCACTAAGTCTATTAGGTCAGGACACGATTCAGGTAACTCCACTATTTGGGATAGAGCGTCCTTTAATTCATCCCGCAAACCCCTGTAGAAGAGTGCACCGCGTTTTTCTTCCGGCCAGTTGGCCTCTACCACTAGTCTCCTAAAGGAAGTGATGTACTGGACCAAATCACGACTCCCCTGTTTCAAGGCTAACAACTCTGTATCAGCCGCGTGGGTGTATACTTGTCGATCGAACAGTTTACGGAACTCCCTCCTAAAGGCTCCATAATTATATAGTAGAGGATCGTCTCTTTCCACTAGGGGTATGGCCCAATCCGCAGCGGACCCGCTTAAATAAGATATGGCGAACGCCACCCTAGATTGATCTGAAGGAAAACAGGCCGCCTTGCACGAGAAGTGTAGTTGACATTGACTCAGGAAAGCGGCACACCGGGCTGCGTCTCCTGCGAAACGCTCCGGCGGGGCTAGGGGAATGGACTGGGGGGTAGATACATGGATAACTGGTTGTTGGGCAGTACTTCTCTCTCCTGAGGGCCCCGCTCTTTGTAGGCCCTGCAGGGCATCTACTCTTGCAGCTAAGGCCTGGGTCTCACCTTGCAAATTGCCTATCATATTGGCCACATCCGCCAACGTTACTGTACCTAAATCCATGACGCTCGGGCAGAACACACTGTTTAAGGCTTAGCGTTCTGTAAGGGTGCTCAGAATCTTCTGCAGGAGCGTCAGGAGCCTGAAGATATATCTCTGTCTTCCCCTGCGGCCTTCCGTCTCTATCAGACCCTAGAGAACCGGATGACACGCCAAGGGAAAACAGGGTGACAAAACAAGGGAAGGAGGGTATGACTTCAGAGGTAGTGTTGAGGAGGGTCCAAGGAGGTGGGTCTTCTCTGGATACACACTGTAATAGAAAACCTAATCACTCTTCCCTCCGGCACATACACAGTAAACCATGAACATCAGCAAGCCCACCTACCACTGGGGTCTGGAGTTCTTTGCAGAACGGGGAATCGCCACCGTTGGAAATACCAGGTACACAGGAGGGGACAGGCATAGAATGATCAGTTTTCCTAAATCACATAAGCAATAAGTCAGAGGAAATTAGGTAGGGGAGACAATGTTCACATCAGAGCTTCTATAGGTCCTTTACTCACTCATGGAGACCACTCCAACTCCCCTTTCCGGTATTTACCAAAGGCCGGTCCAATGGAACTTCTTAGGATGTGGACTACGACCTAACAGGTAAGCAGCAGGCAATAACTATTCGATTCACTCATACTTAAGGTAACTATAAACACATAAGAAAATGGAGCGCGTTGCGCTGTTACCGTGTTTCAGTCGTGCATCGGCTCTACTTCGTGGGTCACGCTAGCAGCCCCCTTGTATTCGTGAAACTTCCAGTCTCCGAGGAGAACTATCCCACCATTCATAAAGAGGAGGAATAAATCAGGGTAGTGAGATAAGGGGGGCGACTGAATGAGGAACTAGGTAGAACTACCAGATGCCGTTGGAATGGGAACTAGTAAATTCCCAGTAAAGGGAAAACAAGGATATTGACGGTTGAGTGGGACTGAACGGTGCAAGGAATAGCTGAACCCTCAATGATATCAAAAACGAGACGTGTGGACAGAGTGGGGGAGGGCACCGTTAAAGAAAAAGAGAAGCACACTATATACAAATATCCTACCGCCACGCGAAGTGACGCCGCCCCGGGATGGACAACAAACAATAGAAACACACAAGCGAGCTCCAAGGTGGAACAGGAGAGCTCGCAACGGTAATTCTTTGGCGTCTTGCAAACACGCCAAAACCGCTCGAAAAGAACCCGCAAGGATTCACGCTACTCCGGAAACAGGATGCAATCTTTCCGGAAGTCAGGCATTCAACACTCGGACCAAACCAGGCAACTAGGCTAGAACGCTAAGCGCGATCGTACGCGCCTAGCCTCCTTAAATACTGGCTCGTCTGTGGATCGGAGTTCGAGTCCGGGGCATGACAGTCTGCCCTTCGTGCAAACATAAGCTGAATACTACCCAGCAACATGATAATAAGCAGGACTACATCATGCTACTCTTAAATTGCAGGTCCCTACCAAAACACAGGACGGAAATTGCTCTCATGGTGGAGGAGCGTAGGCCTGATGTAGTTTTCTTAACAGAAACCTGGCTGACGCCAGATTCCGATCCTGATATTGTATCAGCTCTGCCTCCGGGCTTTCAAATCACGCGGAAGGACCGGGCTGTTGGGAGAGGAGGTGGCCTGGCAATAATATATAATAAGAACAGTTCCTTTGTCGAGGCACCTCCGAATAAATCTCTGACTGCGAAAGCCTTGCATTCAGCATTGAATTCTCCCCCAATAATTGTTTCTCAGGCACCCTTATATACCGACCACCCGGCCCCCCAAAGCAGTTCCACAAGACCCTCCCATCGACCCTGGCCGAGTCGGTCACAACTTTTTCCAAATATACATTGCTAGGCGATCTTAATCTCCATTTTGATGCCGCCTATGACCATACCGCCATTGAGCTGGCGAACGACTTAGCGGCTTTACAATTGGAACAGCTGGTCGATTCAGCCACCTACATCAAGGGCCATCTTTTGGACCCAGTGTTCAGCAATTGTACCGAGCTCAAGGCTGGGCAACCTATTTGTCTTCCGTGGACTGATCATTCACTTGTCCCCCTTACATGGTCTATTCGCAAGCCACCTCACCTAACCCCCATTGTAAAGAATGTTAGAAATTGGGCTAGACTCCCGGTGGAGTTCTGGTCCAAAAGCCTTATTACCTCCTGTCCCCCCCCTAACGTGGATCCCTGCGCAGCTAATCGGGATTATGAAGAATGGATCTTAAATTCTCTGGAGGCCACACTCCCCCTCCGCAAAATCACTAAGAAGCGTTTACATAAAAGTGCCCCCTGGTCCTCTAAGGAACTCAGAGAGAAAAAACGGCACTGCAGGAAACTAGAAAGACGCTGGCGTCTGGATTTTTCCTTGGACGTTAAAACCCAATATAGAGAGGCGATTAGAACCTACAAAGACAAGGTAAGGACTGCCCAAGCAACCTATTTCTCTACACAAATCATGCGGGCTAAATCTAAACCTAAAGAAATCTTTCAGATAGTAAAGAGCCTCACAAAACCTCCACCACCCTCTACGCATCCTTGTAAAACGCTAGTTCACTGTAACGAACTGGCAGATTTTTTCCATCAAAAAGTCCTCCAAATGTACTCCTTATTTCCTGCCATGGATTTTCCCCCCGCTGCTCATACATGGCCAAGTCCGGTTGAGGCTCCCCTCAACCCACGGCAACCTTGGAACACTTTCCCTTGTTAGAACAGGACTCCCTGGAATCTCTAGCTCGGCAAGTAAAATCAGGGTCACCATGTGACCCTGCTCCACCAGAGGCAATGATCTCGGTAATTCAGGCTGTCCTCCCTACTATCAGGAACCTCCTCAATGCCTCTATTACCTCCGGTATAGTTCCACTCCCCTGGAAGCAGGCTATGGTGCGTGCACTGCTGAAGAAACCGAACCTTGACCCTGACGACTTTAGCAACTACCGCCCCGTTTCCCTGCTCCCTTGGGTGAGCAAAATTCTAGAGAAGCACATCAATATCCATCTGATGGACTTTCTGGAGAATAACCAGTTGCTGGATGTCACCCAAACGGGCTTTCGACCTAGACATGGGACGGAGTCTGCCTTACTAGCTGTCACCGAGGAAACCAGAAGGATCTTGGATCGAGGCGGATCAGTGGCAGTGGTCCTCCTCGATTTGAGCGCAGCATTCGATACGGTTAATCACGACGTGCTGCTGTGTCGCCTTTCTGAGGTTGGAATCTCAGGCATGGCAATACTCTGGCTCAAATCCTTTCTGAGTAACAGGTCCTTTCAGATCTTTGAGGGTAATACATTCTCCTCTAGCAAACCCCTGAGCTGTGGGGTTCCGCAGGGCTCCTCTTTAAGCCCCGCGTTATTTAACATCTATATGAGACCACTGGCTGAGGTTGTTCGTCCGTTTGGCATTAAGATCATTTCATATGCGGACGACACTCAGCTAGTGGTATCCCTGGCACAGGAGGACGGCCAATCTGCACAAATGGGACTAAGGAAATGTTTGGAGGAAGTAAAAAGCTGGATGACGAGATCCTCCCTCAAGCTTAATGGGGATAAAACTGAGCTGATGCTCATGGGCCCGCTGTTCCAACGCATTTTGACTCTCTCTGGCCCCGATGCCTAGGCACCCCTCCTGTACCCAAGGACAATATAAAAAGCTTGGGGGTATGGCTTGATAAAGCCTTAACCTTTGACACCCAGGCCATCCGGCTTTCTGCAACTTGTTTTGGCCTCCTCAGGATGCTGAAAAAAGTGCTCCCACTTTTACCTATGGATGCCAAGCAAGTTGTTGTCCAAGGCCTGATCCAGTCTCGACTGGACTTTAACAACGCCCTGTATCTCGGTGCCCCCTACTATACACTGCGCAAGCTGCAGATTGTTCAAAACTGCGCTGCTCGCACATTGCTCCAGCTGCCACTGAGACTGTCAGCCAAATCGGGGCTGAGTAGCCTGCACTGGCTTCCGGTTCGGCAAAGAATTGCCTTCAAGGCAATGTGCATATCCCATCAAGCCTTCTGGCACAAAGGACCGGCAATCAGCCGTGAACTTATCACACAGTACCACCCTAGGAAACACCTTCGCTCCGGCCAGGCCTTTTTGGCGACAGTTCCCAGAATCAGGAGAACGAGAGCTGGTGGCAGGATGTTCTCCTATAATGCCGCCAAATCATGGAACCTCCTCCCCCTTCAGCTCAGGTCTAACCCTAATCTGCTCTCCTTCCGTAAGCAATTAAAGACCTTTCTTTTTAATGTCCATAACTAACCCTCAGCTGACCGCCTCTGACAAATGACTACACTCTCCAGGTAGCGCTTGGACGCCTCAGGGTAGCAATTCGCGCTTTATAAGTCTACATTTCATTTCATTTCATTTCAACAGCTGTCCTGCAGTGTCACCGTCCTCTTCGTCAGCATATCATCAGGAAATCGAAGGAGCGACCCTCCAACCTCTCTATTCTATGGGTTTAATAATAATTTCAATAGCAAAATGTAACAATATTGAGTTTTAAACTGTTCTGATTAGCTGATCAGGGGTCAACCTCTCCGTTCCCATAAGGTTTAGTCCATGTTGTCAGCATACTTGCTGGTTCCGGTTCTTTAATAAAGCCTTTTGTCTGTAGCGCTGGCACCTTTCCCAGTGGCCTTGATAAGTACAGCTTGCCTGGGGTCAAGACAGGGCCATTGTTGCTCATCTTTTAGCGCAGGCGCACTTCACCCAAGCCTGTTTCAGCGTCGGCAGTTGGGTTAGGCACCAAAAGCAGCCATCATTTGATAGGCCAGAATAGTCAACTTAAGCAAAGAAACACAAAAACGTAATTAATACATAGAAATGACTAATTAAATGTTATTCCCTCGCTAATACCCATATGTGTGTGTATTTATCTAGCCTAAAGCAACACTCAATGCGGTTTATACTTACTAAATAAAGCACAAATCACAATTTCATCACCAAAGCGACATATATCATGCAATGTTCTAATTATCTATCATTAATATGCGTACGAAATTTAGTTCACGTCATTAATTAGGCCATGCAGATGCAAATCCCACGTGTATTTCGGTCATTGATAAGGTTGATTAGTTATTTCCACATCACTCCAAACCATTAGTACGATTATGATTAATTAATTAATCTAATTAATAAAACAACATGCAAAATGGGATGGGTATACAAAAAGTTTGCATAACCCGCTCCAGCAGCAGCACATCAGACCATGCATGGCAGGAGGGAGGAGGCTAGTCCATGGATTCAGACAACAGAGGATAGGGAGGAGGTGGATGGGGCAGCAAGCTAACTGTTCAGAGAAGGTGGGTATTAGGAACTTTATTGTTTTTAAAATGTGTGTCTGTGCAAACTACTTAAAATATGAACAAGTATGCAGCATAATCTCACTTTTATTCAGGAAGAAGAGGACGTTTGTGACTGTGACTCCGGGCTCACTTGGCAGAAACACCCCCTGACCCTCCACCCCCCATCGCAAAATGTAATGCCCGTGAAAAGGGTAGGTGGACGCAGTGTTATATAGAACATAGTCCTGAGAGCACGATTGAAAATGAAAACTAGACATAGTATATGGTGTAAACTATGCACCAAAAAGTGTGATATAAGATGAACCGGGGCGTGAAATATAATATGCAATACATTGTGCGCAATGACAGATTCATTGGAGAGCGCGAGATAGCACAGGCACTAGCGCGTGCTATGCGATATGCGTCTTGGAGTGTAATATGCACAGGGCAGTGTTGTGTAACCTAACTAGTCTCTAAAGTTGTAATATAAAATATGTGCTGGGGAGTGTAACGTTGCATATGCACTGTGATAAAGATATGGATCCCAGATTGTAAAATGTATGGCATAGCGCTGTACGTTATAAAATAGGCATCGAGGAAGGCACGTTAGATGGGGCAATATAACCCGTGCGAAGGCAAGTGTGGCATGACATATTCACGGGGTGGTGTTACAGTGCACATGGGCTAGAGAGTGTCATAGCATACGCACTAGCTGTTGGAATACAACACAGAGGTTTGAGGCACTCGGCGGGCACTGGTGGGTGTAACATAGCATTGGGCTCAGCCAGGAGCACGCTGTGACTCTCAAGTGAGGTTCGTCTCCTTTCCAGAGAGTAAAATAAAAAGTATTACACATCCGGCGGTGGATGTGTGTTTTATTAACCGTGAGGGGGATTTCTTGCATAGTTTGGTCGAATTTTTGTCGATTCCCCTTTGAATGGCTTGGTGTGCGTGTATATTAAATGTGTCTGTCAATAGCTACCCATGTTTGTATAAATAAACGACAAGGGTGTCTACTTGGAGAGTACCCACCGGCGGGGGCGCCGGGATTAGGCACGGTAGGGCGTCAGACACGTCAGAGCTTCACTAGCGGTGTAAATACATTCCATGTGGATTCATTCTATGCATAGTCGCCTTTTAATGAATATCACGCAAATCGTCATGGTGATAGGTACATACGGTTTGTCCAGCATGTCCTAGGTGTTTCTATAAATATATATATTTTTTAAATAATAAAAAACAAAGGCCGGCCCTGGAGGATGGGGTCCCCGGGGCCATAAGTGGCCTGAGGAGGGTGGCAACGCAGCCCGCTCCTAAAGAATTTTTTTTAAAAAAAGGTCATGACCCGGGGGTTGGGGTCCCCGGGGCCGATTAAGGCCTTGAGAGGGCCAAATTAATTTTTTTCAACAAAAAAAATTAGGGTGCAGGCCCTGTGGGATGGGGTCCCCAGGGCCAGTAAATTAGAAAAAGAAGGGGGGCCACACAGCCCTCCTTCTTAAAAAAATTAAATAAATAAACACGCCCCCTGGCCAGTTGTAAGTTGGGGAATTAATTCCCCTTCAATACTGAGGGTCCCTGAGGGCCAACTAGCCCAACAGGTATCTCCAGTATGCGCCAGGGAGCTGCGTTGCAGACAGGTGTTCTGAGGCCACGCCCCTTTTTACACCTCTATGCAACGCAGATCTGTGGAGCTTACTGGAGGTACCTAGTGGGCTAGTTTGACCCTAGGGACCCTTAGAGTTCAAGGGGACTTAATCTCTCAACTTAGAACGGCCACAGGGCACATTTACACAGTGGTAAAGGGAGGGGATGGGGCCTGAGGTGACGTGTGCAAACACGCCCTGTGGCACGTTTTAAGTTGGGGAATTAATTCCCTTTCAATCCTGAGGGACCCTGGGGGCCAACTAGCCCACCAGGTGCTTCCAGTAAGCGTCACTGCTCTGCGTTGCAGAGAGGTGGTGCAGGCCGTGCCACTTTTTACACCTCTCTGCAACGCAGCTCTGTGGCGCTTACTGGAGGTACCTAGTGGGCTAGTTGGACCCTAGTGACCCTCAGGATTCAAATGAACTTAATCTCCCAACTTAAAACGGCCACAGGGCGTGTTTACACAGTGGTGAAGGGAGGGGACGGGGCCTGAGTTAACATGTGCAAACAAGCCCTGTGGCGCGTTTTAAGAGGTAGTTTTAATCCACTGCCCTATTATATACTAGGGGCTTACAGAGGAGGTCATGCTGATCACAGGGGGACCCCAACGCATAGTGTTCCCTAGTGTATGTTGGTGTTTTCACTGAGTGTCTTTTAACATAGCACTGGCTCTAGAACTGGTTAGTCAGACTCAGTTACCACCAGTATCCGTCTGAAAAAGTTGAGGGTAAAGGATGATTTTGCAACAAGGCTTCTTTCTGCTCTTCTGTTTGTTCTTTCTGCACGTTATCCTTCTTCCTGCACTTTTCTTCGTCTTTGAGGACTTCTGTTGCTTCTTTCTGCATTTCTTTTTTCCTTTCTGTGCGTTTTTTCTTCTTTCTTCACATGTCCTATCTCTGTAGGCATAGTCAGAAATTAGCATTTAAAAAACCTTTGAAATTCACTGAAAAAACCATAGGTTTCAGGCATGTTATAGTTAGGAATTAGCATTTAAAAAACCTTAGAAATTCACTGAAAAAACCATAGGTTTCAGGGGCGTTATAGTTAGCTGGACTTTTCACTCGTACAAAACCATTGGAATTCCCCCGTTATAGTTAGTTCAGCTAACTATAACTTGCGCGCCCGCAATGCACTGCTGATGACGTCACATATTACATCACTCATGACATGATCAGTGACATCACTCATGACATCACTGATGACATCTCAAATGACATCACTGATGACATCATCCTTGTGATAGAGTGGCAGACCTCCTCTCCCCCTAATATAACCTTTGATACACACATTCAAAAATAGAAACTAACATTTTCAAAACAATGGACATACCAATATCAGTTACAACAACCTATTCAGTAATTCTAAGATCCACCTACACATCCACTCATTCACCAACAGTCCTATACAGTCACTCATACATGTACTCACTCATCATATGTACTCATACACCTATACATCCTGTTACACAACGCCACTCATCCATAGAGTTACTCACACACATAGTCACTCATGCTAATAAAGAATCAAACATCCATTTACTTGCATATACAGTTATACACACACCACCACACTTACTTCTACAGAAACTTACACATACGTAGTCTTTTAAACAATCACTTATAGAAACACATACTTATTCATACAGGAACTCTTTCAATCTCTCACTCTCACATATACTCACTTATATACACCAATAGTCACATATACTAGTTTAAAACATATGTAGTTACTCATAAAGACACTATTGAGACAGTCATTCACTAACTACCACACCCATGCACACACTCATCCACCCATACAGTCCTGCACACATGCTGTCTTCAACACATTCAAACAGTGAGTCACTCATTCATGCACCTATGCACTACGTAATACCCCCCACCGAACCATACAGACACTCAGACACTCATACTGATACTCAAAAAAACAACTAATAACCTATATAGACACTCATGTAGCTACTCACCAACCCATGCAGCCACTTATACACAAAGTGAGAGACTGATACAGATATTTACATATTTAAACATTACTCACTAAGCCATGTATTCACTAAGATACACTTAATCAGTCAGTTATACAATCAATTTTTTTAAAACAAATCATCCATTTAGACACTTATATACCCATTTATTCTTCCATCGACCTTGAGATATACATATATAAAACATATGTAATTTTCAGAAAAACACACATTCACTGGATGATGCCATCAGTGATGTCATCAGTGATGTCATTTGAGATGTCATCAGTGATGTCATGAGTGATGTCACTGACCATGTCATGAGTGATGTAATATGTGACGTCATCAGCAGTGCATTGCGGGCGCGCGAGTTATAGTTAGCTGAACTAACTATAACGGGGGAATTTCAATGGTTTTGTACGAGTGAAAAGTCCAGCTAACTATAACGCCCCTGAAACCTATGGTGTTTTCAGTGAATTTTATATATATATATATATATATATAAATATATACATATATAATCCAAAAGTTCCAGTAGGCGTGCTCTCAGGGTATAGTACACTCGAACCACTGTAGATGTTGCCAAAAAACTTTATTACACAACGCATTTCGACTGCCCAGCAGCCTTCATCACGTGTAATGTACTTACCAATCCATTGTCTTTAAAAATGCATAATTGAAACAAAAGACAGTCACATGAGGAATATAAACACATCGGCCATATTTGAATGGTGTCTCGAACATAACAGGTACATCCAAATTGAAACCCAAATGGTCCAAGCACCTTCAAAAAAGTAAACTATATTAAACACAGGTTGTAAAATAAAGTGATAAATATAGGCATACGTACTGCATGTGGAGTCTCAAACATAAGCTAGCATGTGCAGCAACAATGAAAGCAAATAGCGATACCGTAATGAGAGCCATGAGGTAAATCAACATGAGACTAAAATTGAAAGTGAGCCAAACGGGGAAGAACAAATACTGGCACAGGGCCTGATTGGTCTCGCAAGGTTCACAAGGTTTTATATCGGCTCATCAGGGTGACTACTACAAGAGAACCTGAAACCCGTGTTCCTCGGGCTGCCAAGTAGCAGTGAAGGGCAAGTGCCCAGACAGTTTGTGACACATCTGGCCTAATACAAGATGTCCTCAATAATGAACACCTATTACACCATGCATGGTGCATTCTAAACTGGGTTGACATTCCAGAAGTGACAACGAAGAAACTGGTTGAGAGCCCGTGTCTGTGAGTGCCGTGGTGGGTGGGTCCCTTCCTTTCCTCCTGCAAAAGAAACACAGAAAAAAGAATACAGTGAGTACAGAAATAAGACAAGAGAATATTGCAAACACAATAATAAATTAAGTGACAACATAGAAAAGTAACTTGGTTTCTGATGCACTATGTACGAGAAAATCCCTCCAGGAGGCTGGGTCTATTCCTCTGTAAGGTGAATGGCAAGTTCCTCATCCTTATTCAAACCCCCAGGGATCTTGGTTTGGAAGTCAATGATGTACTTCGACTCCCTCTTCCTAAGTTTCAAAACTCTGGCTCCTCCTCTAAGCTCACACGTCATCTGTTCGAAGGCAAAGTAGGTAAGTTCTGTGGCATCTGAAAAGTGTCTATCCTGAAAGTGACGGGCTACAGGATAGCGAGGGTCCCTGTTTGTAATGGCCCTCATATGCTCTAATATACTCTTCTTGGTCATCAGGGTCGTACTGCCTATGTACCACAGCTTGCACGGACATTTGATGATGTAAATGACAAACGTGGTACTGCATATAAGGATCTGGGTGATGACTTTCTTGGTTTTGCCACGTGTAAGTTCTTTGCACAGCAAACTATTCCTGCATGCCCTGCAGTGTCCACAAGGAAAGAATCCCTGAAGACCATGTGTATTCCTACCCATCTGCTCTGTGATGTCACTATGGACCAGCATATCCCTGATGTTCCTACTGCGTCTGTATGTGATGTTAGTTCTGCTCTTGATGTTGTCGCCTATAATGCCATCACATTTGAGTATGTCCCAGTTTTTTGCTAAGATCCTCTTGACATCATCGGCTTCCCCGTTGTATGTCAAGATGATTCTGGTGTTATCCTCTGAAAGATCTGTCTCCATCTCAATTTTTGTAAGAGAGTTTCTCCTGTCTACTGATACCGTCAGCTCTGCCGCTAGCTTTCTTCAGGACCCAGGTGGGATAACCTATCTCCCTGAATCTATCCATCATCTCTCTGCGTTCTAGTTGGTAAGCTTCTTCAGTATTACAATTGCGTTTTGCCCTCAGCAGTACGCTAAAGGGGATGCTCCATTTAAGGATCTCTGGGTGGCCACTGAGGGCATGAAGAATACTGTTGCCTGCAGTGACTTTACGGAAGAGCTCAGTATGAATTCTGTTATGTCTGATTTCCAGCCTGACATCCAGGTATTCAGCTGTGGTACTGCTGATATTGCTTGTGAGGAGTATGTTACGATTGTTGTTGTTGAGTTTGCTGATGAACTCAACAGCTGCCTCCTCCGAACACCTTCGGATGATGAACAGGTCATCGATGTACCTGAGCCACAACAGAACCCGTTCAAGATCCAGAGAGAGTTCAGTACTGATAAAAATCTCTTCCTCCCATAGGCCCATGAACAGATTCGCAAAACTGGAAGCAAAGCGTGAACCCATGGCATTCCCGGTAGTTTGCCTGTAGAGAACCCCATTAAACAGAAAGATGTAGTTTTCCAGATAGTACTCTATCATGTCTAGTATAATCTTGGTGTGGTCTCTGAATCTGACATGTCTTTTGTGGAGGAAATGTTGGCAAGCCTCGAGGCCATGTTTGTGATCTATGATGGCATACAGGGAGTGCACATCAAGAGTGATGAGAAGGCAATCATCCTCCTCAGGACCGGACTGGGAACCAAAACCGGCCTTAGCAAAGTGCTCGGCCTCCCCTTCCTCCCCGCGGGGGGTTGGGGGTGCCGCCGAGCTATGCTGCAAAAACGGCCCTGGAACAAAAACGGTCCCCATGGCCCCAAAACTGGCCCCCCACCCTTGCGGCGCACCAGGGGATTGTTCGGTGCCCGCTACGGCCAGTCAGGCCCTGATATTCCTATATAGCATCTTGTATTTTCACTAAAAAGTCTGTGGTGGTAGCAGAAAAGGCAGTATTCATACACAGAGGGTGTCCCCAAAAGCGGGTGCGAATATGGGGCAAGTGGAATTCATTCCACGGCAATATATGTGCCCCCGCATTGGAAGAATCCGACCAAGATCTAAGCGACTAACCCACACGAACTATCAAAGAACCGCCTGGGATTCTGAAACTGGTGTTTGATACATTGAGGAGTAAAGCAACTATGTGCCATGTATTACCTGTCAAGCTACCCTGTAACATGTATATCACGATACCTGCAACTAATCAGCACTGTTGTAAGCTTATGATAATAAAATGTTTATAAAAAAAAGTCTGTGGTGTCCCTGATATAAGAGGGGAGATTAATAACATGGTCTCTAAGTAAATGGTCCACATACTTGGACACATGTTCCGATACACTCCCCTTGGAAGCCACTATAGGACGCCCTGGTGGAATGTGGTGATCTTAGTGTACTTTAGGAAGTAAGTAGGGGACAGGGAGTTTGGGATGCTCCTTCTTAAGGAAGCAATACTCCTCCCACTCCAGAATACCTTTGTCTCCCCACTCACTCAGCTTGTCCCAGTTGTTGGTAATACTCCTAGTGTAGTTCTCTCTGGAAATGGGAGTGTAAAAACTGGTGTCATTAAGTTGTCTCAATGCTTCAGTGATGTACATGTCCCTGTCCAATAAGACCACATTACCTCCCTTGTCTGCAGGTCGTAAAATAACTTCCTTATCTTCGGCTGAGGAGATGAGAGCCTGCCTTTGTATTTAGGTGAGATTCATGGGTTGCCTATTTCTGTGATGCATTTTATGACGGTATTTCATGAGCGATTTGGTGACACTCTCATGGAAGTGTCAATACTGTCATGGAGGAGTGTGGGAAAGAAGGTAAAACAAGTAACTCGCTAATGTCCGCACCCCCGCTGTCAGGCTCCTGTTGTAAATCCAGCATGGTAACTAGGGTATGTGTATCACCTATGTCAAGGTCAGTATTACTGGTGCAAGTGCTACCTCCCACCGTTCTGTTATGTCCTACTCCCCTCAGTTTATGCAATTTTTTAAGCTTCAGTTTCCTGACATACTTAAAAAGATCAATTCTGGTGTCAGTATAGTTGAACGATGAGGAAGGGCAAAAGGAGAGGTCTAGGCAAAGCGTCTGTTTCTTATTGTCACTCAAGGGTCTTTTAGATAAATTGATGATAGTCTTATTAACCATTTCTGGATCCATAAGTGACCCTTTTTGGAGCCCGTGTTGTGTTTCCCATGCAACCCCGTCCCCAGCCTTTTCTGTCATCTCTGTTGGATTTGTTTTCTTCTGTTTCCTCGCCTCATCATACTCTTCCTCGACCCAGACTACTTCGTCCCCTTGGTTTTGGCGCTGGGGTGTCCCTTGTTATTTGAGGTTCCCGGCGTGGAAGCCGGTCTAAAAAAGTCACCAGTCTCGTGCCTGGGTCGCTCACAGAGGTGTTACCTCCTGATGTATCAGAATCAACGTCACTTGCGGTTGATTAGTCCGATAAGGAGCTTTCAGTTATTGTCACAGGTGTGTCAGTGGTCATGGGTTGGTTCTTATAGAGGTGATCGTACTTCTTACTGAAGGTGAGGATCCTCCCACTTTCATAGTCGCGGTGTAGTTTCCGCTGTTTGCGGGCTTTGATGTCATCTTTGTGGTTTTTGAATCGTTATTTTATTGCCCCCATTGACCTCATCAGAGTGTCAGATTCCATACTGGGATTGAGATCGTCTTGAATGGTTTTTATTTCAATGAGCAGTGCATCCCGGTCAATCCAAGCATACTTGATCAGGATCTCAAGCACGCATTTGGAGCTCAAAGAGGAGTTCTCAGACCATTCTTCAAGCATCTTGGGGTTAGGCGAGTCATAAGATGGTGTAATAAAAAACCTTAGACCTCTGGGGACCATTTTGTTATCTAAGTAATTCTGCAGTGAAATCGCCTCCCACTACTTGGAAATTTCAGTTCTCTTAAGTTTTTCCATATTTCTGAGTTTGTCTTCTAGGGGTTGAGCCTGATTGGTCTTGTTAGTTTTCATTGCCCGCATCCCTGGTGTCCTTGCAAACATTGTAAGAGCAGCCACTCTTGTCTTTGCCTCCTCCTCCATCAATCAATCAATCAATCATGGTATTTGTAAAGCGTGCTACTTACCCGTGAGGGTCTCAAGGTGCTGAGAGGGGGGGAGGGGAGTTGCGCTATTGCTCGAAGAGCCAGGTCTTGAGGAGTCTTCTGAAGGCGAGTACGTCTTTGGTCTGCCGTAGCTGGGTGGGTAGGGTGTTCCAGGTCTTGGCGGCGAGGTAGGAGAAGGATCTGCCGCCAGAGGTTGTTCATTGGATGCGGGGGACGGTGGCGAGTGCAAGGCTAGCGGAGTGGAGCTGGCGGGTGGGGGTGTGGAAGCTGAGTCTGCTGTTCAGGTAGGCTGGTCCGGTGTCGTGGAGTGCTTTGTGTGCGTGGGTGAGGAGTTTGAAGGTGATCCTCTTGTCGACGGGGAGCCAGGGTAGGTTGGTCAGGTGGGGGGTGATGTGGCTGCGGCGGGGGACGTTGACGATCAGTCGGGTGTAGGCGTTTTGGAAGCGCTGTAGTCGTCGTAGGTGTTTGGCTGGGATTCCGGCGTAGAGTGCGTTGCCGTAGTCCAGCCTGCTGCTGACGAGGGCCTATGTCACCGTTCTTCTTGTTTTGGTCGGGATCCACTTGTAGATCCTGCGGAGCGTGCGGAGGGTGCTGAAGCAGGAGGAAGAGACGGCGTTGACCTGTTTGGACATGGAGCACGTACAGTTTTTGCCTGGTCGTAGATTGGTCGAGTGTACCTCCCCCCTACATCAAAATGTCAGGTTCTTCCTGCCATGAGGGGATATTGAAGTGGAGTGCCCAAGTAAATGTTAATGGCACAGTCAGGACGATTAATCACAGTGGAGTTAGATGAAACGATCATGTATACGCGATCATTGAGCACTGGATACACGATGCAAGGCGGTGTCCCGTCTCATTCAGAATATGCAGAGCATTGCGGGGGAGCAAGTTATAGTTAACTCAGCTAACTGCTGACTTTCTCTGGTCTTGTACGAGTGAAATGTCAGCCTAACTATAACATCCCTGTAACCTTTGTTTTTTCAGTGAACTTCTAAGGTTTTTTTTTTTAAATCCTACCAATGATGTCCCTGTAACCTTTGGTTTGCATTTTTAATTTTTTTATTAATCTCAGAGAGGTGTTACACAAATAATTACATTGAATGATATACACTGTACAAAATCTGGTATTTTCCCTTTCACATCATAATTCATTTCCTAAAAGAAAATCAATTAATAGCAGTATTTACATAAAAACAAAATTCATTGTAGAACAATTCCTATTATGTTTAATCTACCCCAATCAGCCAATTTGATATCGGGAGCCAAAGTTTCTTCCCCCATTTATTAGCTTGATAACCCTTGCATTCATAAAGTGCTTGTTCCAGTTTATAAATTGCAACTAAGCCACTCAACTAGAGTATTTCCATCTAGTTGTGATAATTAGTCTAACAACCGTATCTGAAATAAATATGATACCAATCTGACCTTGGTCCAGCCCAATACTATTGTCATGGACCATAATCATAAGCGAGGGAGTTAGCTCAACACTCCTTCCTAGTATCTTCTCCCAAAATGTTTCCATTTCTCTTTTTAATGGATCTAATTTGAAGCAGCTATAAAACATATGTATTGCCTCTGGTCCGATCCCGCACCTGGGGCACATATAATCCTCCCTTTTTCCCCCTAAGTGAATAGTTTGGCAGGGGTATAGAATAGATTAAAAATCGTATTGAAATATTGGGACTTTAAATTAGCTGATAAAAGCGTTCTTTTGGCCAGCTCAAGTGACATATCTACATTGATATCTTCATTTTCTAATCTGCTGGCCCATTTCCTCCCTGTTCTCTCCATATCATCGGGGGCTTCATCCATCATAATGCTATATGTTGGAAAACCACACTCCCACACTGGAAGGGTGGTGGTGTTCTCCCAGACACACTGTGGTAGCTTGGCTCGAGTGGTCAGGAATCAGGCTCCGTGCTAAGCATACGAAATACCCAAACAATAACCATGCGTGCATCCGTTCCAAAAACGACTCTACACCGTAAAAATTATGAAAATATCTTCCTTTATCTTCTTTTTCTCTTAGTTGCTGATTAGATAAATAATAACTCAATCACAATATACAACTTTTTAAATAGTGCAGGTCAAATAAATACTGGCTTAATGATTCAATAAATAGGGGTGATCATAAATAATGAAGGCATAAATATAAGTGCAATACATACAGGCAATTAAATATTCTGAGGCAATAAATACTGTAAACCAATAAATATTGTGCATCAATAAATACTGTGGACCAATAAATACAGTGAAGCAATAAATAGGTTAAATACAATAAATACAGTGCCCCTAATAAATAATTAAAAGCTGACAGTGACACTCATAGAATCAGATCACATTTGAATTCCTAAGGGCTGATTTGGCCCAGGCACAGCTTGTGGGGATGTGGAAGGCTTGAGGGTGTCTACTCCCTGGCTTGGACAAGGCTGAGGCCTAAACTGAGGTAGATCAAGGGGGGAATACCAGAGACCTGGCTCTCTCACTCCACACAACCTCTCTAGATTAGTCCCAGCTCACCCCTGGCACAGTCAGGTTGGTTCCAGCACCTCCCTAGCCCCTTAGAGCAGTCTCTCAGGTCTCCACAGGGCCTTAGGCGCCCTCTACTCCACTTACTGCCCTTTTTCTGATGCTCCGACGCCGCTGGAGTCGTGTCGACGCCGTGAGGCGGTTCCGATTCGTTGTCGGCGGCCTCTGCACAATGTCAGTTCTTGACGACGCCGGTAGGCGGTTCCGGTTTCGATGTCGGCGGCCTCGGGTTGATCTCGACCTCCGATTCGATGACGTCGGGCAGTCTTTACTCGATGTCGACTTCGGGCGGCTCCGGTCCGATGGCGACCTCAACTTCGATGACGTCGGCCGGCCTTGACTCGATGTCGACTTCCGGCGGCTCCGGAGTGCGATCCTCACTCCCGACCTCCGGTGCTCCTCTCCTTAGGTTTCCGGCGACTCCGGAGTGCGACCTCCACTCCCGACCTCCGGCACGATTCTCTCAGGTTCCGGCGACTCCGGAGTGCGATCTCCACTCCCGACCTCCGGCACGCTTCACCTCGGTCTCCGGCGACTCCGGAGGGCGGACTTCACTCCTCCGATGACGCCGCTCACTCGACCTCGGGTGACTTCCTCCTCGACCTCTGGTACTCCTCACGACCTCTGACGGCGCCCTCTCTCGACCTCTGGCGGCTCCGGGTACGACGTCCGCTTTCCAGTCGGCGCCGCTTCTCCACCTCGGGCTCCAGGTCTCAGGCTACTCGACGTCGGACTCCAGGGAAACCAGTTTCCAGGTCAGGATCTTGCTGTTCTCTGTTTCTAAGGCCTGTTCCTGCTGTCCAGGTCCTTAGGATGGTTTTTCTTGCTTCTTCCCACACAGGGCTCCAGGCTGGGCTCAGTCAGTAGGGACTAGTATCAAGGGTGGGTTTATGGACCCCACTCCAGGCACAAGTTTCCACCCCTGCTGCTTCACTCCTTCCTCCTTCACGTTTCTGCTGCTCACTCTTCACCAGTCAGGTGCCAACTGCCAGCTCCAACTGCCAACTCTCTGTCTTAGCTTCCCAACATTCTAAACCGCCTCCAACGGTCACAGGGTTCTGGAATGTTCTGGAAGGTGCTAGTAGGTTCCAGTGGGTGCTGGTGATGTCACAGATGGCCACCATTTTGTGCTCCAGGCCCTCAGACAGAAGTTTCAGGGGTAGCTAAAATGGCTCCCTGAATCTGCAGCAACACGAAAAAAGTCTGGTGGTTCCCAAAAAGGAAAAATTCAAACAGGGTTTGAGGCAAAAGTGGGACAAAATAAATAATGATGAGGAGGGACCACCCAAAGGGCTGACAGGTCTAACACGCGTCCCCCCCAGCTGAAAGTGGGGAGAGCTACCCAACCCCTTGGGAGTTCTCATCACTAAGGCGGAAATACCTTGAGAGACCGTCTGCATTGGCGTGGTCCACTCCAGGCCGATGTTCCACCTGAAAGTCCATTCCCTGTAGGGAAATAGACCACCTCAACAACTTGGGATTCTCCCCCTTCATTTGCATCAGCCAACGAAGGGGTCTGTGGTCGGTCTGAACCAGGAAGTGCGAGCCAAACAGGTATGGCCGCAACTTCTTCAGAGCCCATACCACTGCAAAGGCTTCACGCTCTATTGCACTCCACTTCTGTTCCCTGGGAAGTAGTCTCCGGGATAGGAAGACCATGGGTTGATCCAGACCCTCTTCGTTGAGTTGCGATAACACTGCCCCAATGCCATGTTCTGATGCATCTGTCTGGACAATGAACTCCTTGGAAAAGTCTGGGGCCCTTAAGACCGGGGCCTCGCACATGGCTTTCTTCAATCTCTCAAAGGCTTGCTGACAAGCCTCCGTCCAGACTACCCGTCGAAGTTGTTTCTTGGACGTGAGCTCCGTGAGGGGGGCTACGATGGTACCGTACCCCTTCACGAAGCGGCGGTAGTATCCCGTGAGGCCCAAAAATGCTCGGACCTCAGTCTGAGTCTTGGGGGGTTCCCAGGCCATGATGGCCTCGATCTTTGCCTGGAGGGGTTGCACCGCTCCCCTACCCACCAAGTGTCCAAGGTACACTACCGACCCCTGCCCGATCTGGCACTTGCTGGCCTTGATCGTCAATCCAGCTTGTCTCAGGGCCTGGAGAACAGCTTGCAGGTGACGCAAGTGATCCTCCCAGCTGTTACTGAAGACGGCTATGTCATCCAGATAAGCAGCAGAGAAACTCTCCATTCCGGTGAGGATCTGGTTTACCAGGCGCTGAAACGTGGCAGGTGCGTTCTTGAGCCCAAAGGGCATCACACAGAACTGGTAGTGGCCATTGGGCGTGGAGAAGGCTGACCTTTCCCTTGCTCCATCAGTCAAAGAGATCTGCCAGTACCCAGAAGTAAGGTCAAAGGTACTTAGATATTGGGCAGCTCCCAGCCGGTCAATCAATTCATCCGCCCTAGGGATTGGATGAGCATCAGTTTTGGTCACTGAATTCAGTCCCCGGTAGTCCACACAGAACCTCAGTTCTGGTTGGGCACCCGGTGGTGCAGCTTTTGGTACTAGTACCACCGGACTGGACCAGGGGCTGCTAGAAGGTTCGATCACTCCTAGCTCCAGCATCTTAGTGACTTCACTATGAATGCTGGCCTTCTCCTTGTATGACATCCGGTAGATCTTGGACTTCACAGGTGGGCTGTCTCCTGTGTCCACGTCGTGGACGCACAGGTGAGTCCTACCTGGGACAAGGGAGAACAACGAGGAGTACTGCCCCAGGACCTGGCGACAGTCCTCCTGCTGTTGAGGAGTTAGAGATGGGGAGAGAATCACTCCCTCCACCGACCCATCCTTCTCTTGAGACGCAAACAGATCAGGGAGAGGCTCGCTTTCCACGTCCTCTCCTCCGTCAGTCACCATCATCAAGATGACTTCGGGCCTCTCGTGGTGGGGTTTGAGGCGGTTGGCATGCAGCACCCGCAGGGGCTGACGAGGGGTCTTCAGGTCCACCAAGTAGGTAGCCTTACCCTTCTTCTCCAACACCTCAAAGGGTCCTGACCAGCGATCCTGGAGGGCACTAAGCTCTCCCGGTTCGATCACCCACACCTTCTGGCCAGGCTCCAACTCCACCGGGTGAGCATTGTGGTCATACCACGCCTTCATCACTGCTTGGCTGGCTTCCAAGTTGTCAGAAGCTTGCTTCCACAACTTAGCCATTTGGCTCCGGAAGGCCAGCATGTAGCTCACCACATCCTGGGGAAGCTTTCTGGGAGTTCTTTCCCATCCGTCTCTCACCAGGTTGAGAGGTCCACGTACAGGGTGCCCATACAGAAGCTCGAAGGGGCTGAAGCCCACTCCCTTCTGTGGCACTTCCCTGTAGGAAAAAAGTAAACAGGGCAAGAGGACGTCCCATTTCCTCCGCAGGCTTTCAGGCAGACTTCTGATCATGCCCTTCAAGGTTTTGTTAAACCTCTCCACCAGACCATTTGTCTGGGGGTGGTAAGGAGTGGTGAACCGGTATGTCACTCCACACTCCTTCCACATGGCCCGCATGTACGCTGACATGAAGTTGGTCCCCCTGTTGGACACAACTTCCTTGGGAAAACCCACCCGGGTAAAGATTCCCATCAGGGCCCTAGCCACAACAGGTGCTGTTATGGTCCTCAGAGGTATTGCCTCTGGGTACCGTGTGGCATGATCCACCAGAACCAGGATAAACCTGTGACCAGCTGTAGTCGGTGGATCTAACGGACCCACAATGTCGATGCCCACCCTTTCAAAGGGGGTGCTAACGACAGGAAGTGGTTCCAGGGGAGCTTTCAGCTTCACCCCTGTTTTCCCACTGGCTTGGCAAGACACACATGTCCGGCAGTAGGTATCGGACGACACTTTCATCTGAGGCCAATAAAAGTGTGGGACAAGACGGGCGAAGGTCTTGTCTTGCCCCAGGTGTCCTGCCAATGGTATCTCGTGAGCCAACTCCAGAAGGAAGGCTCGATAACGTTGAGGGACTACCAAGGCTCGTGACGATCCGTGTAGGGGTGCCTTGGGTTCACTGTAGAGGAGGCCATCCTCCCAGTAAACACTGTAGTTCCCTTCAACGTTCCCTGCTGCCTGGGCTTCGGCCTGTCGCCTCAGCCCCTCAAGGGTAGGGCACTCCCTCTGGCCCTGGCAGAATTCCTCCCTGGACGGGCCTCCCTCCACGTGCCACTCGGCCGGGATGGGTAGGTCCTCCAGGTTGGTAACGTCCCCCACCGCAGACTCCTGGTCCACCACCTCCGGTGGCCTATCCGTCCTACGGGGTGGGGACGCCGAGGCAGGCTCCTCCTGTCCTCGGTTCTTCCCTTGACTGGCAGCTGGCTGGGCCTTTGTTCCAGGCTCCAGCCGAAATGAACTCCCTCTTCGGGTAGTCGCGGACCTTGTGCTAACACAGGCCCAATCAGGTGTACCCAGCATCTCAGTGTGAGTCCGGTATTCCACCTCCTTCCAAGCGTTGTGCTCCATGTCATTCCCCAGCAGACAATCGACTGGCACGGCAGGGCTTACGGCAACTCGAAGTGAACCTGCAACCCCCCCCCATTCAAAGGGAACCTCGGCCACTGGATAGTGGCCTGTTCTGCCGTCAGCCATCGCGGCTGGGTGGAGTACATCGGGAATTACCTGCTCTGGAGACACCAGTTGGCTACGCACCATAGTCATACTGGCTCCTGTGTCTCTCAGAGCCTCCCCTCTTTGGCCGTTGATGGTGACCCACTGCCCATACTTTACGGTATTTGCGGGCACCTGGATCTTAGGCACCATCTCCCGTTCTCCCAGGGACACTAAAGTGACACCCGCCCACTCCCTTCCCTTAGTTAAGGGCATCTCCTCCCCGAGCACTACACTAGCTACTCCGGGGGTCTTTCCTCCAATGGGAGGGGGGTGGTCGTTTCAGGCACTTCGGATCTCCTTTATAGTGTCCAACGCCACCGCACTCGTAGCAATGGACAACCCTTGGCTGCTGACTCTGGCCAGGATTAGGGTTTCTGGGTGGGTTAGCCCTAGGGGTGAATCCTGTTCCCTTTCCTTGGAAATTATTTTGGGGGCCTTTGGAGAACTCCTTTTTCTTTTCCCCTCCCTCTTTCTTCTGGGGGGCGCCCTGTCCGGCCTTTTGAGTATCCCCTCCAGTCCCCCTTGTGGACACCCGGGTACTAGCCCAAATGTCCGCCTCCTCAGCAAGCTTCCGGGGACTGGTCAGCTTGCTATTCACCAGGTGTTGCCGCAGTTCAGGGAAACATTTCTCAAGCAGGTGTTCCTTCAGTACTAGGTCAAACAACCCCTCGTAGTTCCTCACTTCACTGCCCTGAATCCAACCCTCTAGTGCCTTCTTTGCATAGTCCAGGAAGTCCACCCAATTCTGTGTGCCCAGTTTGTGACTACCCCTGAACTTCTGTCTGTACTTTTCGGGTGTTAGTCCAAACTTCCTTATGAGCGCCACTTTCATGGTGGGGTAGTGGGTCTGCTCATCCTCTTCGAGGGCCAATAAAGCATCCCTACCAGCTGGAGGCATGTACTTGTACAATCCCCCACCCCAGTACTTCTCTGGAACCCCATGGGCCCTTAACGAGACCTCATAGGCCGCTAGCCACTTGGCGATATCATCACCCGCCCCATAGCTAGCTACTATGTCCCTTGGCAGGTAGGGTTTGGGTTCCCTGGTGAACTCTCTTTCTTGGTCTTTGCTGCCACCGTTGGGTACAGGGTGTGCCCCGATTCTCAGGATCTGAAGATCTATTTCTTTCAGCCTTATCTCATGAGCCATCCTCTGTTCCTCTTTCCCTTTCTCCAGCCTTGCTAAGTCCCATGTGAGCTGCCTTTTCTCCCTCCGGTCTGTTAACTCCACTTCAGACAAGCCACCGCTAGAGGCACTGCTGCCCTTCCTGGAAAGTGTCCTGGGCCCCGCTGACAGGTTCCCCACCTCCGGTTGGTACAAACCAGCTCCCTCACTGTCGGGCTCTCTATCCCTGTCCTCCTCCTCAGCCTTGCTTTCTCGGCGTGCCTCCCCCCAAGCCCTTAAGCTGGTTTGGAGTGCACCCTTCTTTGCTCCTGGGGGACAATACACCCCCTCCCGCTGGCAAAACTCCCTGAGTTGGGCCACAGTGTACGTTTCTAAATTTTCTAGTACAAACTCCATCTTGACCACTCAGGTCAGAGGACAGTTATTTGCAGTAACAATGCAGGGGGGTACCTTTAATAATACCTCCTCCCACCACCAGAGTAAATTTGGAAAAAAACAAAAACCCACAATTAGGAAGGCCGCTTTGAGAAAACTCCCGGTGTAGGCCTATGGACTACCCACAGTTATTGTTGAGTATACGTAGGCACAGCTCTATCCCACCACTGAACACCAATTATGTTGGAAATTCCCCACTCCCACACCGGAAAGGGTGGTGGTAACGGGGTCTCTCCAGACATACACTGTGGTAGCTTGGCTCGAGTGGTCAGGAATCAGGCTCCGTGCTAAGCATACGAAATACCCAAACAATAACCATGCGTGCATCCGTTCCAAAAACGACTCTACACCGTAAAAATTATGAAAATATCTTCCTTTATCTTCTTTTTCTCTTAGTTGCTGATTAGATAAATAATAACTCAATCACAATATACAACTTTTTAAATAGTGCAGGTCAAATAAATACTGGCTTAATGATTCAATAAATAGGGGTGATCATAAATAATGAAGGCATAAATATAAGTGCAATACATACAGGCAATTAAATATTCTGAGGCAATAAATACTGTAAACCAATAAATATTGTGCATCAATAAATACTGTGGACCAATAAATACAGTGAAGCAATAAATAGGTTAAATACAATAAATACAGTGCCCCTAATAAATAATTAAAAGCTGACAGTGACACTCATAGAATCAGATCACATTTGAATTCCTAAGGGCTGATTTGGCCCAGGCACAGCTTGTGGGGATGTGGAAGGCTTGAGGGTGTCTACTCCCTGGCTTGGACAAGGCTGAGGCCTAAACTGAGGTAGATCAAGGGGGGAATACCAGAGACCTGGCTCTCTCACTCCACACAACCTCTCTAGATTAGTCCCAGCTCACCCCTGGCACAGTCAGGTTGGTTCCAGCACCTCCCTAGCCCCTTAGAGCAGTCTCTCAGGTCTCCACAGGGCCTTAGGCGCCCTCTACTCCACTTACTGCCCTTTTTCTGATGCTCCGACGCCGCTGGAGTCGTGTCGACGCCGTGAGGCGGTTCCGATTCGTTGTCGGCGGCCTCGGCACAATGTCAGTTCTTGACGACGCCGGTAGGTGGTTCCGGTTTCGATGTCGGCGGCCTCGGGTTGATCTCGACCTCCGATTCGATGACGTCGGGCAGTCTTTACTCGATGTCGACTTCGGGCGGCTCCGGTCCGATGGCGACCTCAACTTCGATGACGTCGGCCGGCCTTGACTCGATGTCGACTTCCGGCGGCTCCGGAGTGCGATCCTCACTCCCGACCTCCGGTGCTCCTCTCCTTAGGTTTCCGGCGACTCCGGAGTGCGACCTCCACTCCCGACCTCCGGCACGATTCTCTCAGGTTCCGGCGACTCCGGAGTGCGATCTCCACTCCCGACCTCCGGCACGCTTCACCTCGGTCTCCGGCGACTCCGGAGGGCGGACTTCACTCCTCCGATGACGCCGCTCACTCGACCTCGGGTGACTTCCTCCTCGACCTCTGGTACTCCTCACGACCTCTGACGGCGCCCTCTCTCGACCTCTGGCGGCTCCGGGTACGACGTCCGCTTTCCAGTCGGCGCCGCTTCGCCACCTCGGGCTCCAGGTCTCAGGCTACTCGACGTCGGACTCCAGGGAAACCAGTTTCCAGGTCAGGATCTTGCTGTTCTCTGTTTCTAAGGCCTGTTCCTGCTGTCCAGGTCCTTAGGATGGTTTTTCTTGCTTCTTCCCACACAGGGCTCCAGGCTGGGCTCAGTCAGTAGGGACTAGTATCAAGGGTGGGTTTATGGACCCCACTCCAGGCACAAGTTTCCACCCCTGCTGCTTCACTCCTTCCTCCTTCACGTTTCTGCTGCTCACTCTTCACCAGTCAGGTGCCAACTGCCAGCTCCAACTGCCAACTCTCTGTCTTAGCTTCCCAACATTCTAAACCGCCTCCAACGGTCACAGGGTTCTGGAATGTTCTGGAAGGTGCTAGTAGGTTCCAGTGGGTGCTGGTGATGTCACAGATGGCCACCATTTTGTGCTCCAGGCCCTCAGACAGAAGTTTCAGGGGTAGCTAAAATGGCTCCCTGAATCTGCAGCAACACGAAAAAAGTCTGGTGGTTCCCAAAAAGGAAAAATTCAAACAGGGTTTGAGGCAAAAGTGGGACAAAATAAATAATGATGAGGAGGGACCACCCAAAGGGCTGACAGGTCTAACACTATATAAGTGTTTTAGTCTACAAACAGATACCCCCAGGGTCTCAAACAATGAAATCTTTGCCATCGAGTTCACCTGTCTCCGTTTACCCAAAAAATCCCTTAATTTGGAGATATTTAAAATAATGCCTATCAGGGATTCCATACTCTCTCTGCAAATCAGGAAAAAGAAGTAGTTGACCACTTGCTTGGACATCTCCCACTATCCTCAAACCTAACTGGCCCCTTTGTTTCCAGGTTATATCATAAAAGGCCAAACCTCTTGATATTGAGACCCCCCTTGTAAGCTTTCCAGAGGGCCCTGCTCCTCCTCGGTGTAAAGATCATGATAAAATTTGTGAAACACGGTAACTATATCCCCTGGGTCTGTATATGTGCTCCCCCCATTTGTTATTGAGGATATCTGGCTCTTTACCATTTTTTTACGAGTTTTTGTCTCATCTTTAAAGCAAGATATCTCCCTACTGTTTCCCCAAACTCATACCGCTCAGCCCTGTGTACCTGATATTCTGCTGCTTCTTTCTGAGAAAAGTATGCACCGATCCCCGCCTTGACTATTGTGATGTCTAACTCCGTAGTAGCCACATCCTCCCCCCGCAGTATTTTAGCCAGATGTTCTCTTTCTAAGTCCTGGAGCTTGGCTCGCAGCAGCCTACTCTTCAGCTCCAGTTGCTGGACAAAGCTAACCATATCCCCCCTCAGCCCTGCCTTAAATGCATCCCATACCATATTGCGTTATGCGCTATATCTATTCATATTAAAAAAATCTGTTATCCACTTTTTAAACTGCCCAACAAAGTCCAAGTTGACCAACAGCTTCCGATCAAATGTCTATTGGCGCTGCTGTGGTTGTAGTTGCCGGGCCTTTATCTGTAGAATCATAGGATTATGACCTGACATTAATTTCGGCAATATTTCTATCACTGCCCCATCCAAAATCTGATTTGATACGAAGAAATAATCCAACCGGACCTATTTTTTAGTGGGCATAAGAAATTAGTGTACCCGGGATCCGAAGAGCACTTAGAGTCCCATACGTCCGTTAAACCATGACTTATCATAAGCGATGACAAAGCTCTGTATACTCTGGGTTTCCGTCCTTGATATCTACTTGTCCCAGAGCTTCCCACTCCTAGATGAATATTAAAATCACCACACATAATCAGTGGGGTGGGCCAAGATGTAAGCTCTAGTCCCAAATCTTCTAATACCTTTGGCTCGTCTTGATTCGAGCCGTAGACCGTACCTATCGTTATTCCCAACTTCAATTCTACCAGGGCCCACTTTCCTCCGGTATTGACCAATCTCCGTTTAGCCCATCCTATTCTATTCTTGGCTAAAATGGCCACCCCTCTATTGTTAGCACTTTGAGATGAACATGCATATAGAGAGTACCTCTTTGCCATGATTAGACCCCTTTTATCCCATGATATGTACGTCTCTTGGAGACAGACAATATTAGTGGCGATAGATTTTATCATCTCCATGACCCTATACCTCTTGCTCCTGGTCACTAAGCCCCCGACATTAACAGAGCAAATCCTAATCTTACCTATTTGGTCTTGATGAGTAACCCTTCTTGATTTTACCTCCAAACCTCTTCACCCAGCCATGGTGAGGGCAGTTTATTTCAATTTCTGTCACTATATTTATTTGTTTACAGTCCTACTTGACTACCTTATTAGCTTCCTGTCTGAGATCTTAACCCAATATCCCCCCCACGCCCCTTCCCACAAGAAGCCCTCCTGCTCCCACCCCCTTGCCCCCCTTTGCCCAGCCCACCCTGCATCCCCCTTCTCTCCTCCCTTGTGCCCCCCCACCCTCCGCCCCCTCCTCGGGAAGGAACCAGATCGCACATCAGTCTGTTGGGAGATGAGGAGCGAATTAACAACACCATGAATTTTCAATGCACTTTAAACTTTAATAGCCCTAGAGAAGGGAATCACCCCCTTGTACTGAAAGAAAAAAGAAAAAGAAGAAAAAATAGGAAATATCTTCCAGATTAACTGAGTATAGAGATACTGAGATACTGAGATCCCATCTTAAACCTCCCCTGCCTTCCCCTTAGACTGATTTTTTCCTAGACCACTAAAATGTTCTGGCTTTAGCCCTATCAAAAACTCATTATCCTTGATCTCTGACAAAAAACCTTGTTACACCATGCCAGACCACTTTTAGGGACACCGGATTGTTGAGGACAGCATTGGCACCCTTATCCTGGAAGGGTTTAATTAGCTGGTGAAGCCGCCACCTTCTATCGGCAGTGGTATGACAAAAGTCTGGTCTCACAAAAAATGACACGCCCTCAACATTCCTCCGGGCCTCGGGTCTAGCTTGTTCAAAAACCAAATGCCTTAAAAGAAAATTCCCAAAAAAGACTAGGACGTCCCTTGGCTTGGTCCCCTCCTTGACCAGATGTCTCAAGTTAAACGGTGCCCTGTGTACACGTTGTACCTCTAGCTGCCAGTTCCAGTCCGAGAGCTCCGCAAATGCTTGCTGGAAGAGATCTAGGATGTAGCTTCTGATAACTGTTTCTTCCTTCCCTTGTGGGATTCCCAGGACCCTCAGGTTATTACGCCATTGTCGATCTTCATAGTTCTCCAATTTCCATTAGATATATCTGTAATCTGCTTCTCTTGTTCCTTAGAATGCAAAAGTTTGTCAGCCACCTCAGTCTCAACATTGCTGATTTGGGTTTCAAGCTCTGTCATGCGCTCCCCTATGGTATTGCAGATTTTATTCAGTTTTCTTACGGCACCCTGTACCCTTCTTGCCGCATTCTGGGCTTTACATGCATCCGCCCGGGTTTCTTCCCGATGTTGCATAATTGTTTAAAGGACAGTTTCCAATGTCAGAGGGTGTGAGCCAAGAGTACCATGCTGCGTTATTGTTTGACCAGAATTTAAAGAGTCAGTTAAAGAATAATCCCATTTCAAACTAACAGCCTTCTGCACGTGATGCCCATTCTCTTTCCAACAGTCCGACGTGCTGTTGAAAAGAGAGAATCCATAGCTGCATCTTGATCGCTATAATTGTTACTTGAGACTACAGAGGATCCTGAGCCGTCAGCCATCCACTCTGGGCCATCAGAGAGGGAGAAAATACAGTCACTAGGGTCTAGCTCAACCTCAATATTTTTATGTAAGGTACCTTTATCCTGGACATGCGGCTGACCTATAGCATCCACTTGCTGAGTTATTTTAAGAGCTAAAGGGCCCTATATCAGATGAGTGTCCCCTGAGTGCTCCACCCTCAGCCAGCTGGGCCCCCCCATTCATATTATCCAGATTCAAATGTAATATGGCCTGCCCTGGGCCCTCCTGCTGACACATACCCAATGGCTTAGTAGTACTTTTATTCAATATTTCTCCCTCTTTTAAAGTACTTACACTCTCTGCCTCCGTGTGTAGCTCTTCCACCATGTTGGTTTGCTGCATGGCATCCTCAATACTCTCTAATTGGCTCCCTTGCGCCCGTTCTTCAATAGGACCTAGTGCCTCTGTTTCCGTCTCTGCAGCAGCAGCTTTTTTCCCAAACGAAGCGCATAGCAGCTCCAACACTGTAGCACTGGGAAGGCGTTGTACTGTGGAAACCCCACCTCTTCCCATGTCAGCAGCCGTGTCACTCCCCGGCACCAGCCTCACTGAGAGAGGCGTCCGTCTAGGACCTTGTTTCCCTTTGCCGCCTGCTGGGTCTGTAGCTGTTGTCGGGGGTGCTGCCTGCTTGCTCTTTGTGACGGTCTTGAGACCCATCAACGTGATCGCCTTCACTGTGGAGTGCCGACATCCAGCACAGGCGAGAACCAGCCTCGACAGCTGCTCGAGAACGGCGCAGTACTCCAGTAGCAGAATCGGGGACAGCGCTAGAGATTTCAATATCAAGGGGCATCGACCTTTCGCCAGTAGATGAATAACTATTAATCCTTCTCCCCTCTGTCATAGAATATCCATCTTCACGGTGTTGCGGGCAAGTCCGCTACAACAGCCGCAGGCGGCCGCCATTTTGCTTCCCCCTTCGTAAGCTTTGGTTTTCCAGTTAATTTCTAGGTTATTTTTCAATTCTATGTCTTATTTGTAACATTCATTTTTTTAAGTGAGCTTCTAAGATTGGCATATTTTTTTTCTATAATTGGATATTGTACATTAGAAATATTTTTATTTGGTATGTGTTTATCAGAAAGTACATTAATAACTATTTTTAATCTTAAGAATTTTTTGAGCTGGCACAACATTGTCGCATTTACTGTGGAGAATCTATGATCAGCAAATGTGTTTCACATACAAGAAATACACTTAAAGGCATCTTTTAAATAAAGTTTAAGTCTAGATATTTAGTAAGATATTATTTGAACTTTTCTTTTTATGATAATTTTGAGGAGAAAACTATCTTTACAAATATAAATTATATTCGCGACTCCCAATGTCGTTGCGGTGATGTCGGTAGTCGCAAAAAGGGCTTGTTTTGAACACATAGTGTACAACATATATAGACACATTCTACAGTACATTTAACAGTAGAGCTTTATTAGTCTACTTTTCAAAGTCATATTTCTGATTTGAGTTTCCAGAAAATCGTCTTCAAAGACTATTTTCCGTGTTCACAGTGACGCCGGGCATCGCAATGACGTTGGTACTCGCGAAGACTGCGTGTTTTTTTCAAAGTAATAAATGCACATATTATATGGGATATTTGTGCATAGGTACATATTTATTAACTATAAAAAATAATGTCTCTATATTTATTTTACTGTAAATTAATTTTTATTTCCATTTCCGATAACCGCGATAACGTCGGTCGTCACAAATGTCATGTGATCGGAATATACAGTAACCTCATTGGATAACACACTTTTCATCATCCTAACAGGAAGACACCACCCATATATTTTTTTGGAACCTTCAGTTCATTGCAGCAGCATTGAGAGCATGTGGCTGAAGTTGGAGAGAGAGGAAAATTGCAGTTTCAAAAGTTTTGAAGTTGTACATGGCTACAGAGCACACAGAAGAGGAGCAGGTGGTTCGGGAAGCACAAGAGGATGTGCAGGAAATCCATGGAGAAGATTCAGATGATGAAGAACCTCCCAAAAGAAGACCAGCAATTCCTGGAACTTTTTTACAATCCCTTCGGGGAAGTCTAAAGCTGTAGCAAAATGATCTATTTGTGAAAATGTTTTATCTAGAGGCTCCAATAAAAAATATAGCTGTGGCACAACATCAATGCTTTACCACCTTAAAACTTATCACAGCAATTAACTTAAGAGGGTGATGCGACAAAGAGAACATGTAGGGAATCAACAGCAGTGCCCAGAACATCTACACCTGGAAAGAAGATTCCTGTGGAAGTGGAATATCAAAGGGAAGAAATGGATCCAGAGTTCTCTCATGTCGCCATGTACTGCATGGACTGTGGGGTAATTCTAAGTCAGGAGAACAGGTCATCTCAGCTATGCGTGCTGCAGCCAAAAAACACAAATGTTACTTTTGTTTTAAAAATTTACTTTCTGCCTTTTTTCTTGAGTGTATCTTCTAATTTTCCAACCTGTTGTTGCTGATTATTCTGCATCACAAAGACAAAAAAAGTTTTATAAAACAGTAAAAAAAAAAAAAGGTTCTTTTTAGAATCTTATTTTATGGTTAACAAAAGAAAAAACTGTCTAGGTGATTGTATGACTTCATTAGTAGTGCATGGGTGATTGGATGAGTGTATGAGTAGTGCCTGAGTGACTGTATGAGTGCATTAGTGGTACCTGGGTGATTGGATAACTGGATGGGCACTTCTTCGATCATTTAATTACTGTATGAGTACTGCTTGGATAATTGGATGAGTGCATCAGTAGTGCCAGGGTGCTTGGATGAGAGCATGGATAGGGCCTGACCGATTTGATGAGTGCATGGGTAGTGCCTGAGTGAATGGATGAGTTTAAGGGTTGTTCTTGGGTCATTGGAAAAGTGCATGGGTAGTGCCTGTGTGAATGGATGAACGCATGGGTGGTGCCTGAGTGAAATGATGAGTACATGAGTGGTGTCTGAGTGAATGGGTGACTGCATGAGTGGTGTCTGAGTGAATGGGTGACTGCATGAGTAGAGCCTGAGTGAATGGATTAGTGCATGAGTAGTGCCTGGGTAATTGGAAGAGTACATGGGTACACCACTCTCAAACAATGCAACTATAAAATGGCAACCTCTTAAACTTTCCACTCTATCATCAAGAGAAAGGCAGCAAATGAAAAAATGTCTTTCACTTTAGACTACTCTACCGCCACTTGTGAATGTTTAGCATCTGTTTACCCTTTCTCTCTCTTTCAAAACGACGTTCCTTTTGGTCCGTTTTCACAATGTATTTGCAATAAACGCAGAGAAATCGCGAAAATAACAGGAGTTCAAATCTATATCTTGATTAGGTTTTTTTACTTTTAAATACTATACAACTTTTTATTACAGAGTACTGATTTAGAAATTATAGCTTGCCATTATTTATATTGTGCAATCACTCCTCAACTTTAAAAAAAAGTTCTGTCTCTAACACCCTTCCCCCCAATACACTCTTAGTTCAGTGTACCTACAAACCCAGTGGAATCAGTAGGTCACAAGTTCAATGCATTCTAGAAGGACTTCCAAATAAGATACAACAGCTGTGCTTTACTTCACAGATTCAAAACATATTCATGTCTGTATTACATTTCTTTTCTTTAAAAAACATACAATAATAAGACTTCTTCCTGAGGCATCCAACACACTACCTAATTTTATTCACTTTCATGCTGACAACATCCAATGAAATATATATTTTGGTTTTTTAAAGAAAAAAAAAACCACCTCCATGTTAACTACTTTTCCTTTCAAAACTACCTCATTCAGCTCCAGCCTTCCCCTTACCACTATTACTTCTTCACTTCAAAATGCTTAGAGTATGGATTGTGGGCCACAGCTATATCTATTGGGCTAAAGAGACTTCAAAAAAGAGAGGTATTGACAAGGACTTGGGTTCGCCAAATGTGCACATTACTTGGTTTGGCCAGAGAGGGTTAAAGTTTCATCAGTTGCTGGCTATGGTTAAATCCATTGTGGATTCCCAAGCTCCTCACTTCATGATTGTGCACTGTGGTGGCAATGACTTAGGCACATTGACTGGGGTAGAGCTGGTAATCCTAATGAAAGAAACCTTTGCAGAACTGATGTCGCTTTTCCGTCACTGTCTTAGTGTACTCTAATATATGCCAAACACAGAAATGGAAGAGGTCAAATCAATTCTGTCAACAGATTAGCAAAGCCAGTAAACATGTTAAAAAAACTGTTTCTGCATTCCTCAGAGACCATCGCATGGGCTGTATCTATAACAACAATCTGCGTTTTGACATGCATTGAGTTTATAGAAATGATGGAGTGCACTTTACAGATGAAGGTAACAGGGTGTTTCCAACTAACCTGAAACTCTGCATCCAGTCTTATATGTAGTAGCCATATACACACAACCGACAGTTCTTATTAGAGCAATCCTAGTACCCAAAATATTGTGAAGTTTTTTCGAAAGGTTTTTTTTTGCATTTAGATTTTGGGGATTTTCGCAATGAAGTTGTGATCCCCATGAACACCTCACGAAAAAAGAAAAACAAAAGCAGACATTCAATGGCCACCAACACATCCAAAAATAATATGTAAAAAAAACCATGCTGAACATTGCCTTACACATATTACTATATATATACTTCTTTCAAAGCATGTTTAAACTTATATTTTTCTACTAAGTTTCTTTATAACCCATCTTTCAGACCTATTTTCCGTTTTCGCGGTTATTCGGGATGACATCATTAACAACGACGGTTACTGTGGGAGAGTAGGGTCTGCTTTCTATGTTCACCCCCACTTTTTGCTTTTGCTTTACTGGTTTTCGACTTAGATGTGGCTGTGGGCCTGCTAACCAGACCCACAGCCCTGCTGTTCTCTCTCTAAATTGATACTATGTACTTTAGGTGCATAACCCATTTGGATAGGGTCACCTTATTGGCCCCTGTACAGTGTACCTTAGGTACCCAGGGCATAGGTGTACCCTAGGCCTACCAGGGGCTGCAGCATGTATTATGCCACCCCTGGCCTGGCCTTCCATTACGACAAAACTGGCTGATCACTCAGCTGGGGCAAGGCCGTGTAATCACTCCTTGCTTAGGTGTAGTATTCCTATACCTTTCTTACATATAGACACATGTGTACCTATCAGCCACTCCTATGGCAGGCCTTAACAATCCTGGAGGCAGGGTGCTTGGTAACATGTGAGATGGTGCTCTAGCATGAGCTGAGCCTGTCTGCAGCTTTCGGAACCATGTCCTTATAGCTGTTCTATGATATAGCCTACCATATACTCTTAAAGTGCCTTATAATCTTAAACGGTTATGGTAACTATGGTTGGGCTGTATAAAAACATGTCGTGTAAGGTGTCTAACACTTTGGAATAATACCCCCATCCCATTTCTGGGGATGAGGATATTATCCCTCCCTTCTAGAGGGAGAAGACATGTTGAAACCTACTTACCCGGTTAAAGTTAACCAGAGCCCCAGCATCACAAAATGGATGCTGCTGCCACGACACAAGTCTGACCTCCTGCTGCTGGGAGTGATCCCGGCAAGGGAGGCTTGGACAATAGGTTTCCTGCCTTGTGAGGTGCGAGCACCACCCCAGACAGGCCTTAGTGTATTGGGGCAGGAAGGGATGAATGAAACGAGACACTGCCTGGGGCACACAAGGTGTCCCATGCATAGTCTAGTTCAAACTGGTGCTGGGGCACACCAGCCCCAGTCCTGGCGTGAAACTGGACAAAGGGAAGGGGGTGCAACCACCCCCCTCCCAGGTCCCACCCATAAGGCGTGACCTAGCAGGCAACCCAGCCCCCCAGATTAGTATAAGAGTGGTAGCTGGGCCCCAGGAGATTAGATTATCCTGAACCTGCAACTTGAACAGAAACTCTGGACCTTCGACATTCGATGAAAGAAGAAGACTGAAGAATCTCCCTTGTGGCCAAGGAGTGGCTACCCTGTGCAAACAGGCACCATCAAGAGACTACCCTTTGCTTTGCTGAAGTTCTACGAGGGACCGACTGCAGAGCCCGACCAGAGCCTTGACTTCCAGACTTCTCCGACCCTGATCCACATCCAGAGATCCGTGGAGGCGACGAGAGACGTGGGACCGGCTACCTGGGAAAAGTGGCGAGTATCTTCCAGCGCAGCTTCTGAGGTACCCTCGAAGTTGTGCACCGGGGATTGAGAAGCCCCAACCCCAAGCATCATCTGCACTGAAGATCAGCCCCCCACACTCCACGAGTCCTGCGTGGGGCCCTTCTGCATTTTCCTGCTTGCCGCATCTGTCCGGTTGCTTGCCCGTTGGCTAGCGGCCTTTGTGACGACACTCCTTGAAATCTTCACTGCTGGTTTGGCTCCTCCAGACTGGCTCCCGCTTCTTTGCAAAAGAGAAGCATCCCAGACCTTCCTGGTCTGCACCAGAAGCAAGTCCTCCGTTCTTCGTGGGTTCCGCTTGCCAAGGCTTGGTAAGTCCTAGTTCGACTTCGACACCGCCGACAGCAAGAGCCTTCATGGGACAGCTCGCCTCCTGGTCCTGGTCGTCCTCGACGTCTCCTGGTACCCGTGGCTACAGCGACAAGCTTCACCCTTCACCTGCAATCTTCACGACATCGCCTGGTTCCTTCCTGGTTCCACGTGGTCACTGGCTAGTGACCTTGACTCTGTCCCTTCTGCTTGCAGGTACCCTTCCTTCTTGATCCTGGCCTTGGGATCCACCGGACACTCTGCACTGACTGCCTGTCAGCAACTTTCCTTCAGGCATCCATAGAAGTCCACAACGAAACCCGACGCAAGTTCACACCTAGGCACCCGCAGCCTCTGGGCTAGGTAACTTGGGTACTTCGGTGCTCACAAGGGTAGTGACTATCCTAGGGTCTAGTTTCCGAGTCTCGACTTCCTAGTTGCTTCAGAAGTGTCCTAAAACTGTTTATTTCAGAACTGTACTATTTCTATCGACTATACGCATTACGCATGAGTGTTTCCACTCTGCACCTGAATCCCGTGGGCCTCCCACTTCCTAACTGTTGGTAGTGTAGTGTAGCCCCAGCGATTCCCTAGGCCTAGGCCTATTCTATTTCCGTGACAGTGGTCCTTATACCACTTCTTTAGTATATGGTTTACGTGGCCCCTAGGGCCTAACTGTATTACTCACCTGTGTGACTTAATGTATGCTTGAATAAGACTGTGTTGTACTTACCTCTAATTTCATAAAGAGTGCTGAGGGTTTGACTAGAATAAATACACTTTATTTTATATGTATATCTGTTGTGGTGTCCTTTCATTTGGTATTCAAGGGATTATATATGGTATCGCAGCTGGCTTCACATGCCATTCAGAGTTTAGCCTAAGACTGCTCTTGTCCATGCTACCACTAGGATAGCTGGTCTATAAGGTTGACTTTACAACCAATCACCATAAGGGTTGTTTGGACTGATATAAGGTGTACACTAGAACTAGTGACATCATACATCAGGCCAACTTCTCACACTGGTGAGCAGCGGTTGGGATCTGAGCTTGCTGTTGTAATACCATTGTAATCTTGAGATACTAAATTGAAAGATCACACAGATATTGTTTAGGTACATATAACATAGATTATAATACTTAAGTCCTACTGGACTTAGTGGTTGTAGGTTGAAGGGAGTAACACACCCTGACTACAACTACTAGAGAGGTTTAGTAGAAACAACTAGTGTAGGTAGGTGCACACACCACACCCTCACTAGATCATGTCTCTGGGAGGAGATCAAGGAGATGCTCTCTCAGGAGGGGCAGGTCTGAAAACGATCCCCTCTAGATATGATACCCTAACTTTTCAGGAGATGAGACAATTGTGTACCTCCAGAAAGTTAAAACAGGGTGAAAACCCTACCCTCTTTCAGCTAGTGCAGATCCTAGAGGAATATGATGCTCTTAGGGCCTCACAGGCTAGTACCCTAGGTACAAGGGAGGGTCTACCCACTACAGATGAGTGAGATGGGACTTCAGATGAAGAGGTAGACAGCCAGGGCCAAGTAGGAAGACTTAGCCAGGCTAACCTAAGCTTACATGGGAGTTTGCATGGGGTCCCCCCATACAGACCCCCAAGTGGGCTTAACCAGAGAAGCAGGAGAGACAGATCCCCTTCAAGGGAATCCATCCACTCCCATGTCTCTAGCATCTCTAATGCCTCTTCTCACAGGGGAATGACTTCCCCCCAGATAAAAGAGCATGAAGCCAGAATGAGGGAAGCTAATCTGAGGATTGAGAGGGAAGAACTTGCCCTTGCCAAGGAGAAGCTTGCTCTGGCTAGAGAGCAAAAGTTAAGTGGGTTAGAACCCACTGGTGGCAGCAATATCCCTAAGGATAGAGACAGGCACTATGATAATAGAAACCTGAGCAAGATTGTCCCTCCCTACAAGTGTGGGGATGACATCCACAAATGGATAACTGCTTTGGAGAGAGCTTGCAAAGTACAGCAGGTACCCCAAAGTCAGTGGGCAGCTATCTTGTGGCTCTCCTTCTCTGAGAAAGGTAGAGACAAGCTCCTCACAGTTAATGATGAGGATGCAGACAATTACACTGTCCTGAAGAGTGCTCTAATTGATGGGTTTGGCCTAACCTCTGAACAATACAGGTTGTTGTTCAGGGATACCCAGAAGACACAGACTCAGGACTGGACTGACTTTGTAGATTGTGCCACTAAGGCTCTGGAAGGCTGGCTAGTGGGAAGTAAGGTTAAGGACTATACAGGATTGTATAATTTGATCATGAGAGAACAAATCCTTAACAACTGTCAAAACCAGCTACTGCATCAACACCTGATTGATTCTGATCTGACTTCTCCCCAAGAATTGGGAAAGAAGGCAGATAGATGGGTTAGGACTAGAGTTAAGCAGAAAAACCAGAACCAGGGCGGTGATCAGAAAAAGGCAGACCAGAAGGGTAATGATCAGAAACAAAAAGACCAGAAGTCTTCACCAGGCCCCCAAAAGGCTCAGGGGGAGGGTGGTCCCAAAAAGGATAAAAAGAAAGATGGCCAAAAGAAACCATGGTGCAACTATTGTAAGTCCAACTCACATTGGTTTAGTGAGTGCACCAAAAAGGATAAGCCCCCAGCCACCATTGCCCCTAAGGCAACTGTACCCCCTAGTTCAGCTGTAAGTGGTGGTTCCCAGCAAAAGGGTGTAGTAGGGTTAACCCTGGGAACTGAGGAGGATTCTGGCCTAGTCAGATTACCTACTCAGGCTGTTCTGCTCTGTGATGGGGACTTAGCTTTGTCCTCTACTGTAGGCCCCAGTAACCTGGGCAAGTACAGACAGACTCCTTTTATCAACCAAAGAATGGCTCAGGCCTACAGGGACACTGGGGCTAGTGTCACAATGGGGACACCTGCCTTTGTGGACCCTGGACAGATCATACTAGGTGAGAATTACCTAGTGACCAACGCTAGCAATGCCACTACCTGCCATAGTGTGGCTATTGTTAACTTCTCCTGGGGAGGGGTAACTGGCCTCAAGAAAGTTGTTGTTAGTTCAGACCTTCCTGTAGAGTGTTTACTGGGCAATGATCTTGAAACTTCAGTTTGGTCTGAAGTGGAGTATAGGACCCATGCAGAAATGCTGGGGATAGATGCACATGTCCTTGCTGTGACCAGGTCACAGGCCAAAAAGTGCACCACTGAACAAGTGCTGGATCCTGAAACTATGGACCAGTCACAAACCAAGAGAAAGAGCAGTAGGGTAAAGGCTGTGCCTTCCCCCCTGCCTCAGGCACTGGATCAGCCCTCACAGGAGGATGATTCTGAGAGCCCTGAAGGAACTGTCCTAGAAGAACTTGAACCTGATCAGGTTGAGTTTCTTGGGACAGGGGGACCTTCAAGGGCAGATCTGAGGCAGGCACAATTAGACTGCCCCTCTCTTGAACCCCTCAGACAGCAGGCTGCTGCTGAGGCTGCAGGGAATGCTCAAGGTACCCATAGAGTGTATTGGGATGAAGGGCTACTGTATTCAGAGGCTAGAGACCCCAAGCCTGGTGCATCCAGGAAGTTGGTCATACCCCTGAAGTTCAGAGGCTTCCTTCTTACCTTGGCCCATGATATTCCCCTTGCAGGACACTTAGGCCAGAACAAGACTTGGGACAGGCTTGTCCCTCACTTTCACTGGCCCCATATGTCAGAAGATACCAAGGAGTTTTGTCGCTCCTGTGTCACCTGCCAAGCCAGTGGCAAATCAGGTGGCACCACAAAGGCCCCCTTCATACCACTACCTGTGGTGGGGGTTCCCTTTGAAAGAGTGGGCATAGATATTGTAGGACCAATGGACCTACAAACAGCATCTGGGCACAGATTCATACTGGTGATAGTGGACCATGCCACCAGGTATCCAGAAGCTATTCCCCTGAGGACCACAACAGCTCCTGTTGTGGCAAGGGCCCTGCTTGGAGTATTCTCCAGAGTGGGCTTTCCAAAGGAGGTCATTTCTGACAGAGGTGCCAACTTCATGTCAGGATACTTGACTGCAATGTGGAAGGAGTGTGGTGTGAACTACAAGTTCACCACACCCTATCACCCACAGTGCAATGGGCTTGTTGAGAGATTCAACAAGACCCTAAAGGGAATGATAAAAGGTTTACCAGACAAGCTTAGGCGAAGATGGGACATCCTTTTACCCTGCCTTCTGTTTGCTTACAGAGAGGTCCCACAAAAGGGGGTTGGCTACAGCCCTTTTGAGCTTTTGTTTGGGCATCCTGTAAGAGGACCCCTATGTTTAGTAAGGGAAGGATGGGAGAGACCTCTCAGACAACCCAAACTTGATATAGTGGATTATGTACTTGTTCTCCGCTCCAGGATGGCAGAGTATATGAAGAAGGCTTCTAAAAACCTTGAGGCAAGCCAAAAACTCCAAAAAGCTTGGCATGACCAAAAGGCTGTGCTGACTGTTTACCAGCCAGGGCAGAAAGTGTGGGTGTTGGAGCCAGTGGCCCCAGCAGCACTCCAAGACAAATGGTCTGGACCCCACACTATTGTTGAGAAAAAGGGAGAAGTCACCTACTTGGTGGACCTTGGGACTCCCAGAAGCCCCCACAGGGTGCTTCATGTCAACAGATTGAAGGCATATGTTGACAGGGCAGACATGGGCTTACTCATGGCTACAGATGAGGGGCAGGAGGAAGAGAGTGACCCTCTCCCAGACCTGTTGACTCAGAACCCTGATGATGCCTCAGTTGATGGTGTGGTCTATTCTGACAGCCTCACTGTCCATCAGCAACAGGACTGCAGACAAGTTCTGCAATCCTACAGACATATGTTCTCTCTGACCCCAAGTCAGACAAACTGGTGCACCCATGAGGTGGACACTGGTGACAGTCTGCCTGTGAAGAGTACAATCTACAGGCAACCTGACCATGTCAGGGACTGCATAAAAGTTGAGGTACAAAAGATGTTGGAGCTGGGAGTCATTGAACCTTCAGAGAGCCCTTGGGCTAGTCCTGTAGTTCTTGTGCCAAAACCTCACACCCAAGATGGTAAGAGAGGGATGAGGTTTTGCGTGGATTACAGAGGTCTCAATGCTGTCACTAGGACAGATGCCCACCCAATACCTAGGGCAGATGAGCTCATTGACAGACTGGCAGCTGCTAAGTTTTTGAGCACATTTGACCTGACAGCAGGCTACTGGCAAATCAGACTAGCTGAGAATGCAAATGCCAAAACTGCTTTCTCGACCCCAGGAGGACATTATCAATCTGTGGTAATGCTCTTTGGTTTGAAGAATGCACCTGCCACTTTCCAAAGATTGGTGAATCAAGTCCTTACTGGGTTGGATGATTATTGTGCAGCTTATCTTGATGATATTGCTGTCTTTAGCTCCACCTGGCAGGATCACCTGGTCCACCTGAGGAATGTTTTAGAGGCCCTGCAATAGGCAGGCCTCACTATCAAGGCCACTAAGTGCCAGATAGGGCAGAGCAAGGTTGTATACCTGGGCCACCTAGTTGGTGGGGGTCAGGTTCAACCACTGGAGAGCAAGATCCAGACCATAAAGGACTGGACTCCTCCAACTACCCAGACTCAGGTCAGAGCTTTCTTAGACCTGACTGGGTACTACAGAAAGTTTGTTAAGAACTATGGGTCCATTGTGACACCACTTAATGACTTTCACAACTTAATATAGATGGTCAAGACCAGCCCATTGCTTTTATAAGTAGAAGGCTGACCCCTAGAGAGAAACGTTGGTCAGCTATTGAGAGGGAGGCCTTTGCTGTGGTTTGGGCCCTGAAGAAGCTGAGGCCATACTTGTTTGGCACTCACTTCAAGATTCAGACAGACCATAAGCCCCTCTTGTGGCTAAAATCAGATAAAGGGTGAAAATCCCAAACTTCTTAGGTGGTCCATTTCCCTACAGGGGATGGACTTCACAGTGGAACATAGACCTGGGACTGACCATGCCACTGCAGATGGACTCTCCAAATATTTCCACTTAGAACATGAAGACTCAACTGGTCAAGGTTAGTTTATTGTCCCTAAGTTTGGGGGGGGGGGGGTTGTGTAGGAGAGTAGGGTCTGCTTTCTATGTTCACCCCCACTTTTTGCTTTTGCTTTACTGGTTTTCGACTTAGATGTGGCTGTGGGCCTGCTAACCAGACCCACAGCCCTGCTGTTCTCTCTCTAAATTGATACTATGTACTTTAGGTGCATAACCCATTTGGATAGGGTCACCTTATTGGCCCCTGTACAGTGTGCCTTAGGTACCCAGGGCATAGGTGTACCCTAGGCCTACCAGGGGCTGCAGCATGTATTATGCCACCCCTGGCCTGGTCTTCCATTACGACACAACTGGCTGATCACTCAGCTGGGGCAAGGCTGTGTAATCACTCCTTGCTTAGGTGTAGTATTCCTATACCTATCTTACATATAGACACATGTGTACCTATCAGCCACTCCTATGGCAGGCCTTAACAATCCTGGAGGCAGGGTGCTTGGTAACATGTGAGATGGTGCTCTAGCATGAGCTGAGCCTGTCTGCAGCTTTCGGAACCATGTCCTTATAGCTGTTCTATGATATAGCCTACCATATACTCTTAAAGTGCCTTATAATCTTAAACGGTTATGGTAACTATGGTTGGGCTGTATCAAAACATGTTGTGTAAGGCGTCTAACACTTTGGAATAATACCCCCATCCCATTTCTGGGGATGAGGATATTATCCCTCCTTCTAGAGGGAGAAGACATGTTGAAACCTACTTACCCGGTTAAAGTTAACCAGAGCCCCAGCATCACAAAACGGATGCTGCTGCCACGACACAAGTCTGACCTCCTGCTGCTGGGAGTGATCCCGGCAAGGGAGGCTTGGACAATAGGTTTCCTGCCTTGGGAGGTGCGAGCACCACCCCAGACAGGCCTTAGTGTATTGGGGCAACGAGGGATGAATGAAACGAGACACTGCCTGGGGTCCACAAGGTGTCCCATGCATAGTCCAGTTCAAACCGGTGCTGGGGCACACCAGCCCCAGTCCTGGCGCGAAACTGGACAAAGGGAAGGGGGTGTAACCACCCCCCTCCCAGGTCCCACCCATAAGGCGTGACCTAGCAGGCAACCCAGCCCCCCAGATTAGTATAAGAGTGGTAGCTGGGCCCCAGGAGATTAGATTATCCTGAACCTGCAACTTGAACAGAAACTCTGGACCTTCGACATTCGACGAAAGAAGAAGACTGAAGAATCTCCCTTGTGGCCAAGGAGTGGCTACCCTGTGCAAACAGGCACCATCAAGAGACTACCCTTTGCTTTGCTGAAGTTCTACGAGGGACCGACTGCAGAGCCCGACCAGAGCCTTGACTTCCAGACTTCTCCGACCCTGATCCACATCCACAGCCGAGCTGAGATCCGTGGAGGCGACGAGAGACGTGGGACCGGCTACCTGGGAAAAGTGGCGAGTATCTTCCAGCGCAGCTTCTGAGGTACCCTCGAAGTTGTGCACCGGGGAATGAGAAGCCCCAACCCCAAGCATCATCTGCACCGACGATCAGCTCCCCACACTCCACGAGTCCTGCGTGGGTCCCTTCTGCATTTTCCTGCTTGCCGCGTCTGTCCGGTTGCTTGCCTGTTGGCTAGCGGCCTTTGTGATGACACACCTTGAAATCTTCACTGCTGGTTTGGCTCCTCCAGACTGGCTCCCGCTTCTTTGCAAAAGAGAAGCACCCCAGACCTTCCTGGTCTGCACCAGAAGCAAGTTCTCCGTTCTTCGTGGGTTCCGCTTGCCAAGGCTTGGTGAGTCCTAGTTCGACTTCGACGCCGCCGACAGCAAGAGCCTTCGTGGGACAGCTCGCCTCCTGGTCCTGGTGATCCTCGACGTCTCCTGGTACCCGTTGCTGCAGCGACAAGCTTCACCCTTCACCTGCAATCTTCACGACATCGCCTGGTTCCTTCCTGGTTCCACGTGGTCACTGGCTAGTGACCTTGACTCTGTCCCTTCTGCTTGCAGGTACCCTTCCTTCTTGATCCCAGCCTTGGGATCCACCGGACACTCTGCACTGACTGCCTGTCAGCAACTTTCCTTCAGGCATCCATAGAAGTCCACGACGAAACCTGACGCAAGTTCACACCTAGGCACCCGCAGCCTGTGGGCTAGGTAACTTGGGTACTTCGGTGCTCACAAGGGTAGTGACTATCCTAGGGTCTAGTTTCCGAGTCTCAACTTCCTAGTTGCTTCAGAAGTGTCCTAAAACTGTTTATTTCAGAACTGTACTATTTCTATCGACTATACGCATTACGCGTGAGTGTTTCCACTCTGCACCTGAATCCCGTGGGCCTCCCACTTCCTAACTGTTGGTAGTGTAGTGTAGCCCCAGCGATTCCCTAGGCCTAGGCCTATTCTATTTCCGTGACAGTGGTCCTTATACCACTTCTTTAGTATATGGTTTGCGTGGCCCCTAGGGCCTAACTGTATTACTTACCTGTGTGACTTAATGTATGCTTGAATAAGACTGTGTTGTACTTACCTCTAATCTCATAAAGAGTGCTGAGGGTTTGACTAGAATAAATACACTTTATTTTATATATATATCTGTTGTGGTGTTCTTTCGTTTGGTATTCAAGGGATTATATATGGTATCACAGCTGGCTTCACATGCCATTCAGAGTTTAGCCTAAGACTGCTCTTGTCCATGCTACCACTAGGATAGCTGGTCTATAAGGTTGACTTTACAACCAATCACCATAAGGGTTGTTTGGACTGATATAAGGTGTACACTAGAACTAGTGACATCATACATCAGGCCAACTTCTCACAGTTACGTCTTTTCCATAAAGTGAAAACACATATATGCACACATATTACAGTATTTTATGCACAAGGGGTTTATTACTGTACACTTCAAACTCTTGTTTTTCTAGTATATTTCTAGAACAACCATCTCTAATACCTATTTTCAGTTTTCACTGTGGGACCAGAGATCGCAATGGCATTGGTCATGCAATCCCCGCGGTTACATCCCGAGCAAGTGCCCTGACCTCCCAGCCTGGGTAACTACTCTCCCTCCACGCAGCACAGGCCAGCAGTCTCCGTCGCCGAAGCAGGAGAGCAGGGTTCGAGACCGCTCTCGATCCGCTCCCCTACCTGTTTGCCTCTGCGCTAATTTTACTAATTTCATTTCTCGCAGTCTCCCCTACCTGCCTACCTCTGCGCTTATTTATTTTAATTTAGTTATTTTAGATTTGCGCTGATTTATGTAATTTAGTTCTGCCACACTACATTACTTGTTCTCCCCTGTTGGTGCCCGCTCAGCTCCGCCCACCTCCCAATCGCCTTTCCCGCCTTCCCGCCTCCCCCCTCCCCTACTTAATGGAAGCCGGCGTGCCAAAGGTAAGCCCGTCTGCTCCCGTCTGCGTCTCGACCGCGGCCAGCGCCAGAACCCCTGGATCTCCAAGACCTCACCGATATGATTCCACCACCCTCCACAAACTCAATCCTGGAAGACACACCAGCTACGAAAGTTCCTCACCGAAAACCACCCACGGGCAGTTCTCCTGCAGACTCTGCCGAAATTCCTTCACCATCGACAACACCCCCCACCGCCGAAAGTCCACCGGACGCATGCACCGCCAAAGTCCTGACATGCATCCTCCTCAATGTGCGCTCTCTACGCCGTAGAGATCTGGGACCTGATCAAAACCCTCTCGCCCGACGTCGCCTTCTTCGCGGAAACCTGGACCAAAACCACATCCGGCCCGACATCGCCACTGCCATCCCCGGCGGCTACAAGATACAGAGAAAGGACCGCCCCCACCACCCAGGATGAGGACTCCCCATCGCACACAAGAGCTCCCTCCGACTCTCCACCTCCAGCACGAGAGACTCCCACTCCAACACAGAACACCTCCACTTCCAGATCTAGACCAGCCCAAGGACCTCGCTACGCGGCACCCTCGCCTACAGACCCCCAGGACCTCGCACCCAGCACACAACGACCATCGCCGAGCTCGTCGCACCCCACGCCATCACCTCCACAGACTACATCCTACTCTGAGACCTGAACTTCCATCTCGACAACCTCAGCGAACCCGACTCCACCACACTCCTTGACAACCTCGCCAACCTCGGTCTGAGGCAGCTCATCGATATGCCCACCCACAGAGCTGGACACACCTTCGACCCCATCTTCGCAGGACGTGCTAACATCCAATTCAGCCACACCACCCAGCTCCTCTGGATGGACCACCACTGCGTACACTTCACTTTCAACACCACCACCGCACCCAAGCCCGCCCTGCATCCGCCATGAAGGAACTGGAGCAAGATCACAGAGGATCACCACCCTCCTCCAAGACCCCCCCAGCGCCACGACCGACACCAACTCAGCAGCCAAAGAATTTCACAGCTGAATCGTCTGCCGCGCCGACGAGCTCGCATCCCTCTGCCACCCCGCCAAACAATGCCCCCTGAAGGTTGTCTGGTTCACCACTGAACTACTAGAAGCCAGACGCTCCTGCAGACGCCTGGAGAAAACCTGGCAAATCCAGAAAACCACGGAAGCACTGAAAAAACACAGGAGCGCCCTGAAGGAATACCACCATTGCATAAGAGACACCAAGCAGACCTTCATCAGGAACAAAGTCCTCACCAATGTAACCAACGCCAAAGAACTGTTCAACGTCATACAGCAAGTCACCAAACCCCCCAGCGAAGCCACCAACATCACACCCTCCCAGGAACTCTGCAACAAGCTCAGCTCCTACTTTCATCTGAAGATCAAGGCCCTCTACAACAACTTCAGCGAACGGACGCTGGACACCACCCCGCTCCACACCCCTGCCGACAGCCCAACCATCATGACCTGGAACCCCGCTACCATCGAACACATCACCGCGACCATAAAGAAAACCCACTCAGGAGCCCCAACAGACCCTTGCCCACCACACATCTTCCACAGAGCTGCCGCCGCTATCGCAACCGAACTACGACAGACCATCAACACCTCCTTCAGATCCGGCACCTTACCTGATGACTGGAAAAGGGCGGAGGCTAAACCCCTTCTCAAGAAACCCTCGGCGGACCCAAGGGACCTGAAAAACTACCGGCCCATCTCTCTCCTCCCCTTTGTGGCCAAAGTCACCAAGAGACCCGTAAACTCCCAGCTGACCTCCTTTATCAAAGAGAACTCCATCCTAGACGCCTCCCAGTCCGGATTCCGCAGCAACCACATCACCGAGACCGCCCTGCTCGCCGCCACTCATGACATCGGCATGCTACTCGACCAGGGACACACCACAGCCCTCATCCTTCTAGACCTCTCCGCAGCCTTCAACACCATCTCACACCGCATGCTCGCAGCCAGACATCACGACACAGGGATTCAAGGAGCTGCCCTCAACTGGACCCTATCCTTTCTCTCCAGCAGAACACAGAGTGTCAGACTCCCCTCTTTCCTCTCCAAACTCACGGAGATCAACTGCGGAGTTACCCCAAGGATCATCGCTCAGTCCCACGGCTCTTCAATATCTACATGGCCTCCCTTGCCGCCATCGTCAGACAGCATGGGCTCATCATAGTATCCTACACCGATGACACCCAGCTCATCCACTCACTCATGAAAAATCCCAAGAACACCAGGCGCTGCTTCCAGGAAGGAATGAAGGACGTCGCAGCCTGGATGAAGGACAGCTGTTTGAAGCTCAACTCCGAGAAAACCGAGGTCCTCATCCTCGGACCCTCCACCTCCGCCTGGGACAACACCTGGTGGCCCCCTGCCCTTGGGAGTCCACCCACCTCTACAGACCACGCACGAAACCTCGGCATCATCCTCAACTCCTCCTTCTCCATGACCCACCAGATCAACGCCGTCGCTTCCACCAGTTTCAACTGCCTGTGCATCCTCGGCAAGACCTTCAAATGAAACCCCCCGAATGCAGAAAGACCTACACCCACGCACTCATAACCAGCAGACTGGACTACGGCAACGCCCTCTATGGCGGAATTCTCCTACACAAACTCCAAACCATCCAGAGCTCCGCAGCCAGACTCATCCTCGAGACTCTGGTCACAAACACATGACCCAACACCAAGAGAACTCCAATGGCTACCCATCAAGAAGAGGCTTACTTTCAAACTCCTCACCCATGCCTACAAATCCCTCCACAACATCGGACCCGAATACCTCAACGAGAGAGTCTCCTTTCACATACTCGAGAGGAACCTCCGCTCTGCCGACCTCGCCCTGGCAGAGATCCCCCGCATCTGCAGAAACAGAGCAGGCGGAAGAGCCTTCTCCTACATCGCAGCCAAGACCTGGAACGAGCTCTCAGTAAACATCAGACACTCCTCGACCCTGCACATTTTCAGGAAGAACCTCAAAACCTGGCTTTTTGACTGATCCGGAGCTGAACCCCCCCCTATCGCTTGAGACCCTCACGGGTAAGTAGTGCACTTTATAAACCCCTGATTGATTGATTGATTGATTGATTGATGCACTAAGGGTTTATTACTGTACACTTCAAGCTCTTGTTTTTCTAGTGTATTTCTAGAACAGCCATCTCTAATACCTATTTTCCATTTTCGCTGTGGGACCAGAGATCGCAATGGCGTTGGTCATGCAATCCCCACGGTTACATCCCGAAGGCAGAAAGCTTAACCAGGAATTCAATAGCCAACACCACATAAAAAAATGAAAAATTATAACTATATAATACATTTTTTTATTTACCGATTCCTTATTTACCGATTCCTTACCTACATTAGGAATGGCTAAATACCGGTCAGTAACCCTGAAATTTACCGAATTTCGTCGTTGCCGACCAGTATTTAGCCACCTTCATCTGGCCATAAATGAAATGGCCAGCTAACTTTAATGTACAACTAAAATGCAAATAAATAAAAATTTAAAAAACAACTGTAGTGTCATTTTAAATAGGTAAGTAAATGGGCAAGACTTGTGTCATCTTACTAAAAAGTACCATGCCACAGGCCTGCTGTTTATTCCAGATGTGGAAAGCACACATTTAATTTAATAATAACACCGGACTACCTCGTGGTGATGAAGCCGCGGGAGTCACCTGCAACCCCAGTGTTTCATTTCTTTGACATCCATCGTGCAGGCCGCGGTCGCGTGTCTATGACTCATGCGTTACCTCTGCCGAGTTGATTAGCAGCCAAGGCGCATACTGTTGAAATCAGCAGTCTTCTTGTCAGATAATTTGGCTGCAATGATTTGTAAGCACGACAAATGCCCTCGTAATGCTGCTTCTTGCACATAGGCAGTTAAATCATTTCTGCTGCAAACATTTGCATTAACATATGCCGATAAGGCGTTCAATACATGGTGGGACGATTTACAGTTAAGGTACTTTATTGGCTGTTTTAAAAGACTTGATCATGGGTGCTTCCAAGATGAGGCGCATCCGTAGGTCTGTGAGGCCAATATGCCATAGGACACGCAGCACCCGTCTTTTAAGTACTATGGGGCCTATTCACAAAATGCGTCTTATAGAACGTTTAGTAGTACTACTCACATACTCCAAAATACAATCAGATGCCTATGTGCAAAAATCTTTCCTTCGAAGCCAAAGATATATGTGTTAGGAACCTGGAGGAGTGGCTGGGAATGGGGAATACATATTATTAAATTGGGGGGTGTTAAGGCCGGGGTAAGGAGAGGCTCAGGTAGGAGTTTAATGAGAGAGATGCAAATACAAAAACCAAACAACAAAACAGTAAGCCTGGTGGCGTGGCCGGGCACACCGACCAACATGGCCGTAAGATACTGAAGCTCGGGCAGCTCAGCCGGGGGAGAAAACGCCGTAATGAGCCCGTATCCGCATCCATCCCGACTCGCCTTGCGTCAGCAACACCCTCCTTACACCCTGGATGCTGGCAGTGTGGGCACAGTGAGTTAAAGGGCACCCCTGATTTACCATTGGAGGACCCACGGTGACAGGGACTGCGGGCGAGCCTGAGGTTCCGGTGCCTGTCTGCCCATCTACCTAGTTGCTACACAGTTGCCTGCTACTTCCTGTCTCCTGGCCCGGCTCGTCTGTGGGCCTACGCTACCACCTGTCTGGAGATTACATTTTATGTCCCGTGGGTCCTCGAGATTATGAGCAGGCCTTCACCTCACGGACCGCGCAGCCCCACCAGGGGCATAAGGATTTGAGGTACCGCGCTGCTTCTGGCCCTCTGGTTGAATCACTGCAAGAGGCCGTCACTCTCTGGGCCTACCGGACATTATTGAACTTAGTGCCATTATCAGCAACACTCCCCATCCCACATACAACAATATCATTAGGAAATAAACCACACAACACCTTGTTTGTTGAGAAAATTGCTGCAGGTTTATTTGCATAACAAATATGCCAAACATGGTGGGTTATCTTACGGGCGATCTAAGGGCAGGCAGCCCCTCCGCCGCCTGCCCGCCTGATTAGCCAAATTACACCGTGGCCGTCGCCAATCGGTGCTTACCAATTTTGGGGAAGGGGGTAACCCCTCCCACCGGTGGACCACCAGTCCACCCTCTTACTCATGCCCCAAGGGGGAGGATCATTCCCGGCAACCCCCGGTTGCTCAGGCTTACAACCGCCCGTAGGACTAATGGGGCGCTGTCGCTCCTCCAGGGTCCACCGCGAGGACTTTCTGGGGATTTTTGGCATTTACACCCTTTGTGCTCCTCAAGAGGGTACCCCTAAGTACCTTTCCGCCTCTGGATCGCTCTGTAACTCCGCCTGCAAAACAAAATAACACGTTAGAACACATCTCACACCCCAAACCCTGCACGTACAACGGGTAAGCAGTAGGGAGGGAAACGGCGTCAAGGGCAGCAGCAAAGAGGCCGCCAGGTGAGAGAGGAGAGGCACTTATACCTCATCCCCTAACGCGGCACGCGGACCCCTAGGGGGTTCCCCCAACACTGGACTGTCTCATGTGCCCTCATGTGGCACTAAGGCAGCCGCCCTCTTATGAGGGTCCCCTTTGGGGACCACGGGCAGCCAACATAGTGCCAATATCAGCAACACTCCCCATCCCACATGCAGCAATATCATTAGATAAATAAACCACACAACAACTTGTTTGTGGAGAAAATTGCTGCAGGTTTCTTTGCATAACAAATATGCCAAACATGGTGGGTTATCTTAGGGCAGGCAGCCCCTCAGCCGCCTGCCCGCCTGATTAGCCAAATCACACCGTGGCCGCCGCCAATCGGTGCTTACCAATTTTGGGGGAGGGTTAACCCCTCCCACAGGTGGACCGCCAGTCCACCCCCTTACCCACGCCTCCAGGGTCCACCGCGAGGACTTCCTGGGGATATTTGGCATTTGCACCCTTTGTGCTCCTGAAGAGGGTACCCCTGAGTACCTTTCCGCCTCTGGATCACCCTGTAACTCCGCCACAGCTCTGGGTGCGGCCACCGTCACAACCAGGGCTCCCCAGCAAGGTAGGCATCTTTAACTACCTCCTGCTTATTCCAGGGTCTTTCCCAGGTCCAGCAAAACCAGTCCATACCCCCTCGGGACAGGTGCCCTCTCATCCTCCTTAAAACTACCTGTGGACTTTAGCATGCAGCCGGCTATGCCTGATAAAACCAAACACCTCTGTTCCGTGAGTCTGCACATGGCACTATTAACTCTCCTGCGTGGGGTTTCTACGGCAACCCCTGACCGGGTCCCTCGCCGCATTAACAGTGGGGTAATCTCTGTCCATCATAACACACATGTAGGTTTACTTCTTGGGAATTCCATCCAAAAAGAACCCAATCCCGGACTAGTTTTTGACCAGTTTTTACCTCTTAGGCTGGAAGAAACTGTTAAACTCCTCAGCTCTGCTCGATCAGGTTCCCCCAGTGTTCCCTGTCCAGTTTCAATACTTAAATTGCTTCCGGAAATCATCAGTTCCGTTTTAAGCCCACTGATTAACAACATTTTTTCTACTGGGATTTTTCCAATTGATTGGAAAAAGGCATCTATTCTGCCTCTTTAAAAAAAAAAACACCTTAGACCCTCTTGATCCTGGCAGCTATCGGCCTATTTCTCGACTTCCGTTGCCTGCAAAAATCAATGAGAAAGCAATGAACATTCAACTGAGCTCCTATTGTAATAACAACAATGTTTTTGCCAAGACTCAATATGTCTTTAGAGCGAATCACAGTACGGAACTTGCTCTAATTAAATCATGTGAAGAGATAAGGGAGGCTCCTGATTGTGGTGGAAAGGCTGTTTTGATAATGTTGGATTTGTCGGCAGCTTTCGACATGGTCCATCATAGGGTATCATAGGGTGTTGATGGATCGGTTGTCTGGGGTTGGGGTTTGTGGTGTTGCTTAGAAACTCATTCAATCCTTCCTAGCAGATAAAACCCGACCTGTATAACCATAAATCTAGGCCGTTTAGCCTCCCATGTGGGGTCCCTCAAGGGTCCTCGCTGAGCCCCACCCTTTTTAATATTTACGTGATACCGTTAGCGGTACTGATTAGAGCTTTTGGTTTCCAGTTAACCTCATATGCTGACGATACTCAGATCGTTTTATCCATCAAAAACGGTCATGAAAAGGATGCTGGAGCTCGCTTCTACGACTGTATGCAAGCCATAGTAGGTTGGATGGCTTTAAACTGTTTAAAGCTGAATTCAGGCAAGACTGAGGTGATTGTTTTCGGTAACAACCCACATATTTGGACCTCGGATTGGTGGCCCTCAGAATTGGGAAATCAGCCTACTCCAACTCTGAAAGTAAAAAACTTAGGAGTCACTGTGGACAATAGATTGACTTTCAATGATCATATAAGCTCAGTAGTTTCTTCCTGCTTTTTGATTTTGCGAATTCTGAGGAAAATTAAACCCTTTCTTTCTCAAACGGACTTTAGGACAGTTGTTACAGTCCTTGTCATGTCACACCTAGACTACTGTAATGGCGTTTATCTGAATGCCCAAAATCAACATCTTAATAGGCTTCAGACAGCTCAGAATGCAGCCGCCAGGCTTCTGACAGGCATACCCAAATTTGTCTCGGTAAAAAGAGAGTTCATTCGGTTACATTGGCTCCCGGTAAAGCAAAGGGTTCGTTTTAAGGTCTTATGCGTAGCATTTAAGGCTCTCAACGGTATTTGCCCTGACCATTTGAGGCAAAAATTTTAATGGTATGCTCCGACCAGAACCTTGCGGTCTAAAGGAGCAAAAAATGTTCAGATCCCCATTGTTAGGAAATCCAGCTGGGGAGGCCGGAGCTTTATTACCTACGCGTCCAAGGCTTGGAACGAGCTTCCGTTTTTTCTGAGAAATGCCGGAGACCTTCTCTCCTTTAGAAAGGGTCTGAAAACCTGGCTCTTTACTTATTGATCCCCCTCCGACTATCGCTTAAGCAGAACTCAGCGCCAGGACACCCGAGGGTAATTTTGCACTTATATACATTTAATTAACATAACACATGCCCACCATTGGTTGCTTAACTTACACCAGGAGGATTTCATCTCTGGCAGCAGTGTCCTCCTACCCGGGAAAATCAAATCATTGCCTCCCCAGGTGTACGACAAAAGTGTTGGGAGGGGAGACACTCCTCCCCCCCTAGTCCATGCCGCTGCTTCTACAGAAGCTGTTCCAATGCCTGCCTGGGCCCCTAACCAAATTAACTCAGTGGTGGAAAACCCATGCCTCCAGTTCGAGAAATACGCCCATCGCGCCACTCAAAACGCACGGAAAGCAACCGAAGAAATGCTAGGTTGCTAACACCCAGTATTGAGCACTGCACACCCATTTATATAACTACAGCAGTTTGCACATAACTGCACCATAACACTGCACGCTCTCAAACCTCCGGTGCCTCACAGGGTGCCTTTGGTATGCTCAAAGTTCGCCTGTACATCACACACTTAACCTGTCTTCCGGCCACTCCCTTGGGTGGCTACGGGCGGCTGTACCTTTTAAAACCTTGTGATTCCCATCTGCATTACCCATTCAACCCGAACATGTGAAGGGGTGTGCATGAACCAGAAAGAAACGCTCTCCAGAAGGGTGCAGGGCCAGCTGGGAGGCAACCAGGCTCACTGGGCCATACCACATATCCTCCAGTATGGTGCAACCAGAATACCCTCCGGGAGTACCAATTGTCCAGAAATCTTGGTCCAGAAATGGGACAGTAGTCCCCTAGTTAGCTGAAAATTCACCTGGATATGTTGTTTAGCTGAAGCAAACTGTACCATGCAATTCTTTTGGATCTGAGGACATGGAGTAAACCTATTAGCAGGGTACCGGCACCCTCTTAACTATGAATGTTTGTGATCCAACCCACTATTTCAGTCCTATTGAGATGACAGCACCCTTTTAGGACTGAAAAACTCACGCCCGCTGGCTGAAAGCTGTCTATTCATATGTGGCCCATAACCCTGAATTTTTCCCGAAGGTGTCCCAGCATTAAGCTGAATCTTAGCTTACCACATCGCTGAGTGCCCCTCGCACAATCACAGATATATCTTTGCCTTTTCTGTTCCTAGCTGCCAGATTTGAATCACAATGCAAGCACCCAACCCAGGCCAATAAAATGAAGCATAAATCGACAAGGTACTTGACCTATTCTGCACCCTCTGTGTAGTGCCCTGGGCTGCTATGGCAAGGGTCAATAACGCCCCTATCACGTGTATCAGCTCCTCTAGTGATACACATCCGCTTGGTAGCTGATATGCTCCTTCTCTGTAGCACCTTGTATTTAATCCCTGAGGACTACAGTGAAGCCTTTCCCAGGCTGTAGCCTTGGATGCCTAAACCAGAACTTGGACCCCCACCAAAGTTTGGCCTCGTGCTGAATTTCCCTCCCCAGGAACACAGGCCTGCCTGTTTACCGGCATGCCTTCGGGCGCCCTTCTGCTCATTCAAAATATTCTATTCAGCAAGCTGACCGTGAGGTGTAGTCAATGCCCATTGTAATCACACTCCAACCTCCTGTGCATTGATCAATTGGCTAGTCCATGGGGACCATGGAAAGCTCCTTGAACCTCCTGTCACCTGCCCAGATAGCAAGCACCACTCCCTATTTTCCCCTAGGTGCTCCTGTTAGTGGAGGAGGGTGAAAATGACTTGCTGGCTTGGCCACCACAGGCAGGAGTGCCTGTCCTTGTTAACAATATAAGTGGTGCCAGAAGATTACATCAGAATCTAACATTTGCAGTACATGTCCTGGTGCCGTCCCCATTTATGTTATTCCACTGGACACTTCTGCCTAATATGCGTGACATAGGTACCTAGCCCCGCTCGCTTAGCGGCCTGCCTGTGGGTCAATACACCAGCCCCAACTGGACGTACTGCTGCTGGCCGAATCTACCGCTAAGTGCCACCTTGACCCTACTGAGCCTGCCCCCCTTGATAAGTCCTTACCTCGTGTCGTTTAATAGGGGACCAGATACATGACAGGACCATAAATTGCTGCTGTCTGAACGTGCAGACTACTTAGGAGCCCCTGTGGTCTTTCCTTTTACTGGTAGGTACCCACTGTTGCCTGGCACATACCACGCACTACCGAAGATCTATCAGGTATTTCTGACATACCCCTTGGCCTGCACCATGCATAAATCAAATACAGTAGCAGCATACCCCTGACGGGGCGATATCCTCTCCCTCCTCATCCATAACACTTTACCCAGTCAGCTGGTAATCCTGTAAAGCGATGTACCTGGAGCTTGTTAGTGGTACCACTGTCACTTACTGTTCACTAGCGTATTGCAAGCGTCTACCAGGGAACGTCTAAAATACCTTACAATAGTTTGCGCTCGGGCCTGTCGAAAGTAAAAGTTGATCCACTTATCCTATTGTGCAAGATTCAAACCCAGTGGTTTTCCATGGGTTTATTTCCTGTCCTTACCGCAAGCCAGGAAAGCTTGCCGACTGGGTTTGACAAGGTCTATGCCAAAAATACAGGTGTGTGCCTGCGTACCTTCACCACGAGGGATATCCTGGCACTCATTAACAGGTGTTTATGGCTACCCCACTCGGTGGTCCTCAATTTTCGGCCTCAGGAGGGTGAAAGTATTAAGAGAGACAAGGGAACCCCAATATGTGAACCTGGGGCTTTTAAATATAGTAGGAAAACAATGGTTCTGGTGTGGCCTAAAAGGTCTAAATATAGAGTGACCCTGGGGAGGGCACTATGATTGGAGAGATAGAAAGTGAATTCCTCTTGGGAGCGGTAAACAATGTACAAGGGGACGTAGGTCAGTTTATGTCAGAGATTTATTTCCAAAATAATAGTATTCAGGTACTCACACAATAAGTGAAAAAAAGAGTGACGTGTAAAGTGATAGTGAAATTAAAATTACGGCATCGCATTGACAACAATAATAGAAACTCCTCAAATAATTTTTTACACAGTGAGAGGAGTTTATGTTAGAGCGGAACGTGTCTCACTGCTGTGGCTGCCTGCACTGAGTGCCCAGCGCAGGCAGCCACAGCAGCGGGACACGGTCCGCTCTTCGTGCCTGATTTTGCAAATAATGAACCGGGTTCGACACCTACTAACTAATTTCCGGCTCTGAATCTCAACGCCTATTCATACAGCTGCCCCCACGTAATTCAGCCTATTCATCCATTCCACGCAATAACTTGAAACTATCTACAAGCGGATCATAAGCGCTTCATCCTGGTTAATTAATCACCTCCACGCTCTAACGTGAAACTCTCTACAGCGATTTTCCTACTACATCAGGAGGGTGAAAGGCTGGGGGGGTGGCACACTATCTGATGGGATGGCCTTAGTAAAGAGTGCCCCTATGTAAGTCCCGTTTGCCCAACCCTTTCTTAAAGGGGGTGTCGCAATGAACCATAGACATACTTTAAATGTCCCTGAGGTGATGCCCTTGGCGAACATAACCAACAAACAACAATGGGTTTGGCTCTAATCAGTAAGGCTGAGCCCATAGAACAGCAAAACAATACAAAGGCCAATACTGATTGTACTTTATCAAACTGTTTTATCACGGCGTATGACCGTTTATCACTGACAACCGGACCTATTAAATAGTTTTTATTTTTAATACTTATTCTTTTTCAATAGTCTTTTTTTGAAAAATTATCTTTACATAATTATGTACATAAAATTACAACAACATGACCATATTTCATGATGAAAACGAAAAAACACAAATTCGACAATTTGGACTAATCTCCTCAATCACATTCACACCACTTCATTCACCCACAAACTTCCTACCACTTTGGTGACATACCAAACATACGTGAAACTCACACAACCACCTTTGGTCTCCTTACACCTTTGTCACTTTCATGGACCAAAGTAACATACCAAACAACATGCACTTTTGACTAGCAATTCTTGTGCATTTAACCAAAAATTGAAAAAAAACTTTCAATTTCAACACAACTTTACAAAATGCACAATAACACAGACATTAAATAGAATGTTTGTTTGGGAATATACAACGCCGGGTCTACGTGTTTCGAACCCTCCTCAATTTTGGGTTCTCCTCAGGACCAAGCAGTAAATATCTTTAAATCTCGAGATCTTCTAATCTCCAATAAACAACTGATGCAGGTTTTTTTTAATCGAACACAGCTGGGTCGTGTCTCAAATCACAACGGTCAGCGCGGCTAGGTGGCAACGTATGCAAATCACAAATGTGGATAAATAAGATAGTTCATCTTCGATCCTCTCATTCACTTTAGAGAATTCTCATGTATTTGTCCTGAATCATGCTTCATGTCAGGGAAAACAATGAAATCCAAATCACTACGTGAGTTAGTCTTTGGAAAAATCTTAAGTTCTTGCTCAACGCTGAATCACTCGTGCGCCCACCTTCAAGCAGCCTCGCGATCATAAGGCAGGCAATATGCAAAAGAATTTGTGCCATAAGCAGCTCTCGAGGTTGGGAAGGACCATCAGATCCGAAAACAGCCCCTTGGAGGAAAACCCCGCTGACCCCAGAACCTGCTTCCACCTGGACTGAACTGGCACCTCTGCAAGTGGCTACACATGGCAAGAACCACTCCGCCACAGGCTCATATTGCGCCCGACCCACAGGAGCTGCAGTTGAGATTCCATTTAAAATTAGTTTGCAGAGATTTTGGCCCAAAACCAGCCGAAACTGCAGTGAGATAGATGTAAAAGTGTTTGCTGACATTTTGGCCCCAAACAGTGTAAGACTCTCTGTCACTGGCCCCGGATGACCGAAACCCTCCAAGGAAATTCCCAAGACATCCGCAGACCAGCCTGCCACCTCGCTTCAGGCTCACTCGCTGCAACCTGCTGAGGTATCTCCCTCCTAGCCTCTAAACCAGCTCTGGCAATGGCGGCCCAGCAGATATTGCCCTTGAGCTGGTCTCACCCAGTAAAAGGTGCACCCTATGATGCGATAACCACATAGTTGGTTGTGATCTGCGAGATAGATAAACTGAGACAACATCAAGCGTGAGCATTTTCATCCCTCATTGTGCCCCTTTTATACCCAATAAGGCTCTTCTGGGAAGCCGCTGCATCCCCACCCACCCAACAGGGTGTTCCATGCACTGCTGCACCCAACATGCCTTGTGTTGGAGGGAGGCACCCCACGCCCCCTCGTTTGTACACATGCCTGACTGAACTGAAGGGCCCTTCCCTCCCTGCACATCTCTCCAGACCACACCCACCAATGCCTGACAGAGTTGACCCAACACATGGCCCTGTGGCCTTGCGAGCGATGAAAGCAATCTAATTAAGACGTATTCAAGCCAATGATGTAAAGCTCTGCTTGTCACGGCTGTCTCCCCTGACCTTCCTGCATTGCAGAGTGCTGCAGTGACATTTGCCCACAAGTTATGCCAGTCAATGTGCCCGTTCTGTACTCTCTCCTGGACGCAAAATGGTCCAAACCTGTGTGCGCTGTCCTGCTGGGCCAAATACTGCCTTATAGACCAACTAACTGCTTCTTTCTCATTCCGACTGGCTGGAATATTAGAATTCTCCCACCCTATGGCCTGTGGGGGATCCAGGCAAGTTGTTGCAGTTTTGTATAGCGCGAATCCGACCAGCAGGTATAGGAGCGGTTTAACATGAGGACCCGTTACATTACACAAGGACACGTCAATTAATGTAGACCTTGGGAGATTAAGGGATTTGCCCAGAATCACAGGTTTGTGAGCCGGTGCTGAAACTCGAACTAAAGACGGCAGCTCTGGTGGGTATGCCACATCGTAAGGATTTGGCGAGGTGGCCCCCCCCAACAGCTTAACAAGGCAGTCTGTGCCCCTGAAATGGGAGCTTCCTTGGGGGGGAAAGATCCCTCAATGCTCTGGAAAACCAGATATAAATGTTCTCTCTCGATGTCCATGTATTTATTAAGTGCAGCCATCGGCTTAAGTTGGATGAAAACAGGGGGGGGGGGTGTCTCTTAAGAGGGTGTGGCCAATGTACTTGGGGGCGTGGCATAAAACACGTAAGCTAAGAGTCTGTGCTTAGCTAGTGTGCCGCCCTACTTGTATGAGGCTGTTTCTTTCATCGCATCCCGGTATATGATATAACAAGGAACATCATACCTACAACAAATCAGGACTGTTGGCTTTGTCAATGGTCGTTGGTTGCATAAGACAAATAAGCATCACTCGAGATTGGCCGCAATCCTGACTCCAGCTACAGCAAGTATCTTGACGTGTGCCAAAACCTTTGTTCACACCACAGCCCTGTGTGTGTGAGCCTGTTCCTGATCAGTGGCAGCGTGAGCGTTGCAGGAAGAGAGGAGATCAGTCGATCCCACCGCCACTGTGACTGACCCTGGTCCGGCCACCCCCCGGGACTCCTGCCGACGCCAGGCACAATCCGCAGCACGCACACCCTCTGCTGTCTGTTCCCCGCAGCAGGGCGCCCGCGGAGACTCATCCTAGCTGGGACCTACTTGGAGGCTAGCTCCTCACAGCAAGTGCCGTGGAGGTCAGCAAACACGCACCGCAGACTCATCTCTGCTCCACCAGGCTCCCGCTAAAACATCAAAACCACAAAAGAAGAGCGGGTTGGAGCGCGTGGCATCCCTGGTGCCCACCTGCGATCGGCGCCCAGTGCACCCGGGCCAAGGGGTTAGGGCCGGAAAGCATATCCATGGCGACACCAACTATGAAGCAATCCTTGAAAGCATGCCTGTTTGTATTAGAGTATCAGCCCTGCAGATGGGTACCACGCTCCATCCGATTTATGAATAACCAGTAACATTATACCTACAGGTCAGGACAGATGGCTTTTCCAATGGTTGTTAGTTCCATGAGCTATATAAGGCGATCCCCCAGCTCGTACCTGCGGCTCCCTCCCTAGGTGTCGAGTCTAGCCTATCGGTGGTGCCCACTATCAGAAACCGGTGGAGGAGATTGGAGGAGACCTTCCTCCCAGGTAGGAGCACCGATGCCCCTCCCGCCTCCTTGGCGCTGTCTCAGAGGCGTCCCATGCTCCCCCTTTGTCGCTCGGCCTGGCTGGGCGGCTGCCCTCCCACCACCGTGCTCTCAAACTCGGCATGCGTGGGCCAAGGCTCCTAGCACCCACCCACGTCTACGGCTGCCGGTGACCCAATGCACGAACGTACATGTACCCAGAGGTGACCACAAGCACATCCCTATGTGGCAGCGCACACACACTTGGTCACGCAGGTAGATATGCCTGGACGTGCATTACACGTACGCTATTTATACAAACATACCTTGCGCATGCGCTCACCCGGGCACAGTAGCACAGCACACGGCTGGGACATGCCAGTGCATCCTCAATCGGGTATATCTCTAGGCAGGGACCTATTGTGATGCAAGCTGCACGCAGGCTCATGCTGAGGAACCATTTACTACTATCTGGCCTCTATCCTTGGGCACGAGCCTTCTCTCGGGATCCGAAGTCAGAGGACCTCACAGCACGCCCTGTCATAGTGGTCCAACCCAATGGGGGGGACCGTGCACTGGAAGTGGCACTGAATCTGCTGAGCCTTCCCTCCCTGCCGGGGGCAGGGAGCTGGGGGCAAAAAATGGTGGCCCGCTCACCACCCGCACAAGCTTATGCTCCGACCCGCTCGAGTGCGCTCGCTGCTGGCCGCCCCCTGGTACAATGCACCATGTGGGGGGAGTGGCGGTCGCTGGTCCCCCACCGGGCCGGTGGTGAGTGGTGCTGGTCGGCCCAAAACCTGGGGGCTAGCAGAGTGAGGATCGCCAAATCCCCGCAATTCTGCCCCGGACCTGCTCCGGGGCCATAACTACTGCTGCAAGGCCTGCACCATGCTGCTACCAGGGCCACTGATATGCAGCTGGGCCAGGGTCCCACGCGGGCCTCCCCACATGGTGGGGCGGAGCAGGGCCTACCTACCAGCCTCCCGAAGGGGACTCGGGACGGCGTGTCCAAAGCCACAACTGCCCCTGGGTACCTCGAGCCCCTGGATGGGGGGTGCCTGCACTGTCCTCCCTGAGACATACCCCCTCGGGCCAAGGTCACCTATACCACGTGGCCGGGGCCCCATAGCAGCCCGGCTAGGGGGCCCAACTCACTCCCCCACCCAGGCTACTGCCAGGCCTGAGATAGGAAACCACAATGCGATGTGATGAAGGAAAGTAGCTCCCCTTTCGGAAGCACGCAGTTGAAAAAAAAGACACTGTTAAACTCAATGCGATAAGATGCCTCCTATTCCCTGCAGAGATAAACGTTCAAACAATACAATTTACACCAAATAAGTAATCAAAATTCAAAACAAATGTGAGCTGCCAGACGCAGTCCAATAAACACGTATTTGTGGCACAAAGTGGGAGACGCCAGACACAACCTCCTGTCACCAAGTACATGCTTCAAAATATAAATGTGAGGAAACAGTTAAACAATTTGGGGTATATTGTTGTGCACTACGTGGTCAGTTATCTGAAGGTGACCTGTGCTAATTAAATGTGGTGCTTCGCCACATGGGTCAGACAGGGGCTGGGGGGGGGCAAGGGGTAACTATATAATACTATTTATTCACAAAAAAGCAACCGCTTTGATATAAAAAAACAGTAACAATCCTAGTTATTATTGAAAGGTCGGTGTGCCAGGCACCGACGCTTAAAAAGACAACCACAATGCATGCTAAAAAAGTCCATAATAAAAAGACATTTGACCGTAAAATATTCACACTTCAATTATACAAAATGTGAAGCATATTATGTACACGTCTATTTATATATATATAAACCCACAGAACTATTTGCGCATTCTCCTCTTCTGGCCTAAATACGTACAGAAGGGCATCTTAAAATAACATAGCAAAAAATAAACGTCTTTACATTTCATTTTAACACAGAAAGAGAACAAAAAACCACACTGGAAGGTGTTCTGTTCATAAACCATAATCAGACAATACTCATGTTGACTGTTTTAGAAAATAAAAATATATACTGACAGTCCCTCGCAAAAGTCGAGGAAGTTTGATAAGTGTTTATCATAAATCCTCATGTGCCAGTCACAAGACGTAGAGTGGCACATCTTATCTGGGACTTGGAACCGCTCCTGAGCCCGCAAAAAGCTGAGATGTGCATCTTGCAAACTCCTTGCCTTCCTGCACAGGCGTAAACTCTATCTCCGTTGCACAAAATATATCTCTATAATAGTAAAAAGAAACATAATGTAAGCCCACGTCTACGGCTGCCGGTGACCCAATGCACGAACGTACATGTACCCAGAGGTGACCACAAGCACATCCCTATGTGGCAGCGCACACACACTTGGTCACGCAGGTAGATATGCCTGGACGTGCATTACACGTACGCTTTTTATACAAACATACCTTGCGCATGCGCTCACCCGGGCACAGTAGCACAGCACACGGCTGGGACATGCCAGTGCATCCTCAATCGGGTATATCTCTAGGCAGGGACCTATTGTGATGCAAGCTGCACGCAGGCTCATGCTGAGGAACCATTTACTACTATCTGGCCTCTATCCTTGGGCACGAGCCTTCTCTCGGGATCCGAAGTCAAAGGACCTCACAGCACTCCCGGTCTTTGAAGCCTCCACTGCACATGCACAGCAGTGGGCCGCAATATAATCACACTATCCAAATTTCACATGATAGACACTATCTCAAGACACCTCTCATTGCGCCACCATCTTTCACCACCCAGCAACAGTTATGGTTTGAGGCGATCCTAAACGAAAGAGGCTTGCCTTCGACGGGTCCAAGCAATTTGACATCCTGGAACCTGCTCCCATGGCAGAGGACGGCGCTGCGGGGAGCTCAGAACCCGTACACATATCTGGTACAGACATCCCAATTGCAGAATTGAGAGGCTTTCTGGTCATTTATGGCTGATTCAATGTCCTTGCTGGCTGCCTCAACATAATGAAGGAATACCTTGATAGACACACCGCAAGCCTTAACGCAGCAGAGTAGAGGGTTTCAGGCCTATATGATGAGGCAACACAAACTGCAAAGCGTGTTGCAAGGATTCTGCAGAGTCACAGAACTATGATTTGGATTATTGGCCCTTAGTAGGCAGGGACTAAGTCATCCTACCACCTGAGTACCCTTGAGCCTGGGACAGACTAGCTTTAGAGTCTCACTTGCCCTCCCACTCACTCACAGAGGAGCAAGCGATTAGACACCCCAGAACACAACAATCCTGGAACTCTCAGGAATCACGGTTACAGGACACACCCTTTCGCTCTCGCAGAGACACAAAATGTTTTTTAACTATTGTGCTCTAGTATGCAGTATATGTGCCACAACAAGTAGAAAAATGCCTAACACAAATACGGTTAGCATAGCAAGTAGCCCATAAATCATAAATGAGCTGTCTTTATATACGATAGTGCAGCCTAACATCCCTCCCTTTCTACAGAAACAAAATGATTTTATATCAGAAGATCTCTAGGAATTAGCAGCAGACCCTGTACCTTAGTATACACAGATGCATGTTATACATCTAAAATGCTGTCAGAATCTTTTCCCTGGAAAGGTCTCTTTCCAAGTGTGTCAAAAGTACGTGTTCGCAAACAACAGCTGCATTCGCATGTTTTATCTGGGTGATAGGGCCTGACCAGAACAGAATAACCAGGGTTATTGTTGTTCGAACTCGTCTACATGCTCAGACTAAATCCCAGGAAAGAATAGAACACAAAAACAACAGCGTGTTCTGTGTAAAAGTACAGTGTGGTACAAAGCAAAAATATGGCTGTAGAGTAATGTGCGCAAAGCAGAGGGAAGTCTGCAATGTGCTCACGCTAACATAGGGAAAACCACAATGGGCCTGCACGGAGCATGTGAGAAGCGCCTGGAGAAACTAGAGAAACTGCTCAAGTCTGCAGCTATAAAGAATGAGGACCTTGAGGCCAGGGGATATAACAATAACCTATGCATCCTAAGAGTTGCGGAATCCACTAACACTGGATGAGTTGATCTCTTTGTGGCAAAACTACTGACCGACATGATGGGCAGACAACACTTCACATCTACCTTTGTGGTAAAACAAGAACATTGATCCTTTGGGCCACATCCCAGCCCGGGACTCCATCCCAGGCCGATCATCGCCAAACTGCTCAATTTTCATGACCAGCATGTGGCCTTTCAATTGGCATGAGAAAACGGCCTGTTGCATTGGCAGGGTGCTGAAATTTCAGTATTCCATGACTTTACCTTGGTTGTGCAGGACACTCGTCGCAAATTTAACGGCGTTAAAATTTCCCTTTGTAAACTGGGCCTTAGACAAGGCATGCTTTCTCCTGCGTGACTCAGGGTGGACATAGATGGAAGACCTAATTTATTCGACATGCTGTCAGCCACACAAACAGTACGCGAGGACAATAAACTCACAAGACGCTCCACTCCAGTATGATCACCTCTGGATATCCACTCTTATGCCAATGTGGACCTGTTTACCTCAGGGTGAATTTTTATTTGTACTGCACATCAGCATACCCTCTACAGGGTCCACGACTGTGCGGCGCTCCCCTCCCCGCATGGCACTTCAGACTGTATTCTGCTTACACTGTTTGCCACTGATTATGGGCTAATTTTGCAACCTGTTATCTTAGATCCAGCGCTACCGAAAGCCAACCCCTGTAGTATGCACAGAAATGTTTACTGTTTTTCTTTACTGCAGTTATGGGAATGTTTATTTGGGGATTCGCTGGGTCATTTATTGCCTATTGTGGATGAGGGGAGGTGGTGGGGGGCTTAGGATGATGCCTATGTATATTGTTGATGTTCTCCCACATATACTATTTTTTACCTGTGTCGTATAGATACATGGTCCTATTGCCTTTTGTACATGTACTGCTGACATCCTCGCACACAAATAAATGTCGATACTTCGCAAACTAAAACAACGCATACTTTTACAACGTTGTTTTTAGTTCGCAAGTACCATTACAACGCATTTTTATATAACGCATACCATTACTACGCAAGTGCTTTAAAATGCATATAAAATGTCTTTTCAACGGATCCCAATTCCCCGCATACTTTTACAACGCATTTTTTTAAATAACCCCCCAACACATCCATATACACTACCCTACATACCACATACTCCACAACACTACCCCAACCCCTCAAACATTACCCCCAGCACGACCCTGCCCCTTCCCCCAATCCGGTCCCTAGATGCAAACACTACCCTGCACGACCCCCCAACACTATGCTAAACCCTAAAACACTACCCTGCACTACACAACACTACCCTAAACCCTAAAACACTACACCCTGCACGACCCTCCCCCTTCTAGTCCCTTCACTCAAACACTACCCTGCACGACACCCCCAACACTACCCTAAACCATAAAACACTACCCTACACTACACAATCACCACAACACTACCCTAAACCCTAAAACACTACCCCCTGCGTGACCCTGCCCCTACCCTCAGTCCGGTCCCTACACTGAAACACTACCCTACACGACCCCCCGACACGACCCTATACCCTAAAACACTACCCTACACTACACAGACACTATAACACTACCCTAAACTCTAAAACACTACCCCAAGCACGACCCTGCCCCTACCCCCGTCCGCTACCTACACTGAAACACTACCCTGCACGACCCCCCGACACTACCCTAAACCCTAAAACACTACCCTACACTACACAGACACTATAACACTACCCTAAACTCTAAAACACTACCCCAAGCACGACCCTGCCCCTACCCCCGTCCGCTACCTACACTGAAACACTACCCTGCACGACCCCCCGACACTACCCTAAACCCTAAAACACTACCCTACACTACACTAACACCACAACACTACCATAAACCCTAAAACACTACCCCAGCATGACCATCCCCTACCTCCAGTCCATCCCCTACACTGAAACACTACCTGCACGACCCCCCGACACTACCCTAAATCTTAAAACACTACCCTACACTATACAAACATCACAACACTACCCTAAACCCTAAAACACTACCCTTGCACGACCCTGACCCTACCCCCAGTCCGCTCCCTACACTGAAGCACTACCCTGCACGACCCCTCTGACACTACCCTAAACACTAAAACACTACCCTACACTAACACCACAACACTACCCTAAACCCTAAAACACTACCCCAGCACGACCCCACCCCTTCCCCCAGTCCATCCCCTACACTGAAACACTACCTTGCACGACCCCCCGACACTACCCTAAACCCTAAAACACTACCCTACACTACACAAACACCACAACACTAACCTAAACCCTAAAACACTACCTCCAGCACGACCCATCCCCTATCCCTAGTCCGGTTCCTACATTGAAACACTACCCTGCACGACCCCCCTGACACCACAACACTACCCTAATCCCTAAAACACTAACCCCTGCATGAGCCTCCCCCTTCCCCCACTCCTGTCCCTACACACAAACAATACCCTGCACGACCCAACCCTAAACCCCAAAACACTACTCCTCAAACACAAATCCTTTAAAAATACACAGCCCCTCTTATCCCTCTCTCCTCAGTGCACGTCCCTTGTCCTCGGCTGCAAGCAGTTCTCAATCAAAGGCGGTGAGGACAGCAAAAGTGCTCAAAAAGCCCCCAGCCAGCGTACAGGAGCCTGCAGATCCGCCCCGGGCACCAGCGCCTGTCCCCTACTTGCTCCAGGCATGCCGCTGAAAGCCCCACAGCTCACCGGTTGTCCAGGCGCCGCTGCAATCTCTCACTTCAGTCCGAGGGACCCCGCTGGTGCGCAGGACCATCCCGTAGCCCAACAGCGCTCAGAGTCTGCCGCAATGACAAACATGCCCGAACTTCCAGAACACACTGCAAGGCCACGGGACCAGGCTCACTCGCTACAGGCCGCAGAAGAGATTCAGAGGCCGCCTCTGCCCCACTGCCATCATCGCTGCCTCGCTGCCTCCTCGGGTGCTCTGCCATCTGGGCGCTGGTATTGGTTACTGCCTCTATCCAATGGACAAGGCTGGAGGGGTCGTCACTCCAATTCCGGGCGCAGCCAACCGTGAGTATACACATTGTGCACAGTGTCGTGTATGAGTTGGCCATGCACGTTGTAACAGCGCATGCGATGTAATAACATGCGTAGTAAAGGCTACACATTGTTACAGCGCATTGCATTGTTACGCTTGTGTTGTAATGGTATGCAAAGTACAAGTCGCTTACTAATGGCTGTTTACCTTGCACACTCCTGAACCACACTTTATAAGATGTATGTTGCTGTCATGGAACATACAAGATCTCCAGAACCCCCGCAAGGGCAAACATGTCCTGCTATTTCTCACACAACATAACATTCAAATTGCCCTCCTGCAGGAGACCCACCTACCACTCGGCGGGCACCACAACTTCGCCTCTCACTGGGGGTCCCACTGTTATTTCTCATGTTACAGTACATATTGGAGTGGGGTTAGCACCTTGAGCCAGAAACATGTACCATTCCGCCCATTGACTGTTATTCTTGACGAACAAGGATGTTAAGCCTTAGTGACTGGAACACTGGAAGGCCACTTAGTGCTGCTGGTCAATGTCTATGCTATATTAACAGTTCGCAAAACTTTACTTTGATCACCTTATTTTGGGTGGAGATCCTAATATACTCATTGACCTGTCCCGCAATACAACGGCCACCTCCCCAACTAGCAAACCACGCTCACTCAACATCACATGATCTCTGTGACACTTTTGCGCTACGGGACGCCTGGCCTCCTAGCTTACACACACTATTTTGCCCCTCACAACACTTGGACCTGCACTGACTATTGTCTCATCTCCATATCACTGGGCCCGTGGACGGAGTCAGTCCACCACTTGGCACACACCACCCTCTGCAACCATGCACCAGTGCACACCAATTTTCATCTCCCATTTGGGGGTGTTTGGGAACAACCATGGCGGTTCTTCACCTTAGCACTACAGGATTCATTTTTTGCTCTGATTCACAAGATGCAGTAATGGAGTATTTCTGGCTCAACAAGGGCTCAGTGGACATGAAGCCACTTTATGGGAGGTGTTTAAAGTCTACATTAGGGGTATATGTATCTCTAAACATTCTGGGATACTGCAGGAGCTGTGCAGAGAGTTTACGCAAATCGAGAAGGATCTGACAAAGCTGGACTCGGTTGGTCATCAACATCCACAACATATGTACTCCCTTAAGCGCACAGCACTCCTTACAGAATACTGTAACCTAATAGAATGTGAATGTGAGGTACTATTCCTCAGCAAATTTGCCAGGGCAAATGACCAGGACTCACCTTGGCCCAGCTCCTTTGCCCCACCAGGGGCATCTCTTATATCACGGAATTGCGCACCAACGTAGGATCCAAGGTATCCTCCAACGAGGAAGTACTCAACACCCTTCTCCGATACTACACACACCTATATGCCACTAGACTTCCCAATGATGTCTCGGTCCAAACCGCGTATTTAGATGAGATATCCATGGTATGGCTAATGACTGCATAGCAACAGTTTCTCAATGAGCTCATCACTGGAGATGAAATCATGCAGGCTATGGACTCCATGGGCGGATCAAGGGCCCCAAGAATGGACGGTTTCACCGGGGAGTTCTATAAACACTTTGAGCATTTCCTTGCACCACAAAACTGGCTGTGTATATGTAATATATCGACGTTGGGATGCTCCCCCCCATCGCTTCAGGAAGCAGTTATAACCCTGCTCCTTAAACTGGGAAAGGACCCACTGCATTGCAGATCCTATAGACCCCTTTCACTTTTGAATTTTGATAACAAAATACTTGCAAAGGTGCTCTCTAATCACCTTATCTTACTAATGGAGCAGAAAATATCTCCCACTCCATCTGGGTTTGTCCCGCACCACTTCACTTCACTGCATCTCTGCACAGTCTTCTCTGTCCTCAACAGGATTTCCACTGAAGTACCAACCGCAATAGCCCTTCTCGATAAAGAGAAGGTTTTCAACTCTCTGGAGTGGCCATTCCTCCATGCAACCTTATGCAAACTGGGCGTCCCCCAAAAACTCTCCTCCTGAATGAGTCTTCCTGACTCCAAATCTGTGGCACACACCAGGGCCAATTCCTCCTTAACTCAGTCATTCCCTGTTCACTGAGGTACACAACAGGGTTGCCCCTAATCCCCCTTAACCTTTATTATAGTAATGGATCCTTTGGTCCGGCACTTACAATGGGACCGCATGCACCGTGCCCTACAATTCTGCACAGGCCCACTACTTCTCTATCCAGATGATGTTCAGCTGTTCCTTCAAAGCCCAACGAAAATCTGACACTTATCCTTTGGGAGGAGATGCAATTCATGGGCCATTCAGGGCTAATGATCAACTGGTCGAAATCCAAACTATTTCCTCGGACAGACTCCATTACCCCATTTCAATATGACTTTCTGCTAACCTGGGAAGATGGCACGATTAAATACCTGGGCATCCACATACACAGAGACAAGGAGCAGGTGATATGTCTGAACTATGGTTCAGCCATCAACATGTTGACCAAGCAGGTGGAATGTTGGACATGGTTACCTCTCTCAGTGATGTGACGAATTGTGATTATGATAATGGTGGTGCTCCCCCACTTTTTATATTTATTTCAGAACATCCTGACCAATTAATTTTTCACCACATTACAGGGCTTACAGTTGAGACTCATATAGATAGATAGGCACACCCGCAATAATTGAGACACGTTGGTCCTACCATAAGAGATAGGGGTCAGGTTGTCACACTGCCACCTGTAATACTTGGCAGCACAATGCCAATATGTGCATCACTGATTTCACAAAGATGACAGGCTCTCATACACCAAACCAGAAACTGATCAGGCTACACCAGTACCATTCACCTCCATCCTACCACAGGGTCTCCCCTTGGTCCCCAATGATGTGCAGACCTTGTCTACTCCAAGCTGGACCTGGCGCAAACTCCTACATCAATTAAGGGCCTCAATACTATACTCCCCTTCCTTGGTACAAGCTGATAACCCATGTGTTAGACCTGGCACACTTGGCGTGGGTCTCCCATTTTTTGCCTTTACCTCATGTGTTTTGCTGTGTGTTGGACTCCATTTTTGCTGGTCCAGATGCTTTGGGCACTTTGCCACTGCTGTTCAGTGCCAAAGTGCAAGTGCTCCCTTTGTAAAATATTGTTATGCATTAGTGATTCAATGTTTGGCTTATTTCATTTACTTGTCAGACCCTAGTACAGTGCACTATGTGTGCCCAGGGCCTGTAAATTAAATGCTGCTGAGAGGCTTGCAGCACTGATTGTGCTACCCACAGAAGTAGCTTGTAAAATGTGACTCAGGCCTGCCATTGCAGAGCTTGTGAGCAGTCCAGGACTGCCATGTCAACCTGGCAAGTACACACACTTGCCAGTCCCTAAACCTTCAGTTTTATACATATTAGTCACCCCTAAGGTAGGCCCGAGGTACCCCTGTGGGCAGGGTGCATTGTATGTGAAAGGTAGGACATGCCCTGATGTGTGTGGTATGTCCTGATAGTGAAATACTGCCAATTTCCTTTTTCACTATTGCAAGGCTATCTGTTCCCATAAGACGGAATGGGGAGTTTGTTTATAACATCTTATAAACATAACTGACCCTGGGAACAAGATGGAAAAGTAAAGTTTAGTATGCCTGAACTCAGAATGTTAAAGTGTATCTTTTAGTGAGGGTGATTTTTACATTCTGTGTTTGAAAATACCACTTTTAGAAAGTAGGTATTTTCTTGCCTAACCATCCAGTATGCCTCTGCTAGGTTTGTGTTTTGCATGTCTGGCTTTTGAATGACAGGGGCCGGAGAAGGGCAGCAGCTCCAGAAGTCTGATGAGTCAGGGCTGGGATGAATAGGCCTGGTCTGCATTTGGAGTGGTGGGAGTAGTAGCAACTTCACCTGAATAAGGCTGTGCCTGCCTTTCACAATGACGGCTCCGCCCCCCTGTGGTGTGTCTGGAGCCAGGGCTCACACTGACAAAGGAGGTTGTTGTGCACTTGCAAAGTGCCCCACAGAACTGGTTTTGGCCGGGTACAGACACTCTCTGCATTCAGAGAACAAAGGATTTTGGTATATATAAAAAGAGGGGCCCAGACCCCAGACTTTTAGATCACTTCTGGGAAATCAAGAGGAACCTTTGCCAAGGAGAAGAGCCGGATAAGCTGAGAAGGAATACTGCCCCTGTGCTGTTTGCTGTTTGGGGTAGGCCTGCAGTAGCTGCTTGCAACCAAGGAAATGAGAAAAGGACTTTGCTGTTTGCTTTGTCATCTTGAGGAAGATCTCCAAGGGCTTGAAACTGAGCTTGCCTCCTGTTCTGAAGTCTTGCGACACAAAGATTTCATCCTCAGCTCCCCTGAATTTCCTTGCTGGGAATTCTAACCTGCAAAGAGGTGCCTGCTGCATGTTAGGGCCTCTGGAGACTGTTTGGCGCTGGGAGCTGGAAAATGGACCCAACACCGAAGAAGCGTGTCGCATCCGCACTTGTTTTCTGATGCATCGCCGAAGAAACCGTCACAGCTCCTGCTGCAGCTCGAGAAATCGCCGCACAACGCATCAGGTGTAACGATCTCCGAAGTCTGAGATCGCCGCACCAATTCCGACGCAATCCTATCGCATCGTAGCAGATCAACGCATCGCCTCGAGGCGCCAAGACTGTCGCATCGTTGGTGGCCGCAGTAGAAAACAGGCGTATCAACTCCCCACGCAGTAAGGAATCGACGCATCACCTCCCCTGAGTGTAAGGAACAGATGCATCACCTTCCCTGCGGCCATTTTGTTTGCTTTGCGTGACGTATCTAAAGTGTTGCATTTACAACTTGCATTGAACTGAACTATTTCTACCATTTGTAAGCATTATTTTTCATACTGTATTGTTGATTTTTGTCGTTTGGTCATGTTTTGCTTTTGATAAAGATTACTTATTTTTCTAAACTGGTGTGGTGTCCATTTGTAGTGTTTTGACTGTGTTACTGTATGTGTTCACAAATGCTTTACACACTGCCTCGGAGATAAGCCTGTCTGCTCGTGCCAAGCTACCAAGGGGGTGAGCAGGGATTGTTTTAGGAGTGTATCCCCTTACCCTGACTAGAAGCAAGGGTCCCTACTTGGACAAAGGTACCTACCTCTGCCAACTAGAGTCCCCCATTTCTAACACCATGGCTCCCCATCACCTGTGAAGCCTTTATTAAATGTACTATGGCACCCGCACATTTGGTGATCTTTTTCCCCGACTGACATGTTATTTTACACTCTAAAGATACTTTTTGCCTCTGCATGGACCATTTTGTGATGCATTGCCTATATATACATTGCCTATATATAGTGCTACATACGAGGCTCCTGTCTTATCCTTTGGTGCCCGATGATTTCTCTACGCTCACATCTTCTGATAAACGACGACAGTGGCACTCATTTAGCGACCAAGCTGTATTATACATGTCTGGATTTATTGCCCACCCTTGAGCAGAAACTTTGAAGCCGTTGGAAACACGAGTTCGGTTGCCAGTTGGTGGATAGTTTGTGGACAACCTGCTGTATATAAAAGTGCTCCATCTCCCATAATCACCACCATAAACGTATAGTTTTCAAGTGTTTATGCCATGCATATATCGCTTCAGTAGAACAACACAGTTTTGATCACTTCAGATCCCCCGAATGTCCCCAATGCCATGACATAGGAGCTGAATTTCTGTATATGACCTGGACTTGTAGATACACTGCACACTTCTAGGCAGATATTTTTTCCCACCTGGCCCAAATAGTAGAGGTGGACCTCAGCCTGGCCCCACTCTCGGCATTACTGGGATATGTGCAGGACCTCCCGAAAGTTATCCACCGATACACGGCAATGGCCCCCTTGCTTGCCAGACATGAGATTGCTCTAGACCCCCCCCCCCCACTGTTGAAGACTGGCTGGTGAATCTGATTTACAGTGACGTGCCCAGCGAGCCCTTTGCCTCACTCCAGCCCCCATCCTACAGACCAAAAGACATATGACAACCCCTCCTTAATCATTTCCTATCAGCCTAATGCACCCCAGCAATCTTAGACCTCAAATGACTCAACACCTTGTCAAGCTCTACATACTACGCCTTCTCGCTAGCCCACCTGGTCTACCCCACCTGCAGACCCACCTCGATTCCCCACTACCTGATCCACACATCTAACCCCCAACAGATGCCCTCACTCCAGACTCCATCCCACTCAGGTTCTATAACTTCTGAAATATTACAGGTTCTGTGTATCTGCATACAGTGGGCAAATCACCGTGCTACAATTGGGACAACATAGTTCGATGGTTTTGTTTCAGTGCATTTTGCTATAACACCTATATCACAGATCAATGGGCAAGAGGAGCCCAAATCTTGCTTGCAATTCGAATTGTTTTTTTTTTTTTTAGACTTAACTGACAATTTCGATCTCGAAAAAAACTCACCATCTGGAATGGCTCTATTGACTTCTGGAGCGAGAACGGGACTCTGACCAAACCTTCAACTTGGACTGTTCGCGTCTTCTTATGTTTGCCAGTGTAAAGTTTCACCTCGCAGTTTCAGATGGACTTTGGATTAATGAAAGCTCTGTCCCTGCAGGCCTTATAGTTGTGACTCAATCCTAAGCACCACAGGCACACCTGATGGAGGTCTGTAATAAACATTTGTTTGGGACAGCCCGTACATACGGGCTTAAAACCTAACGTTTTTGGAAGAGACATTTCCTTAAATACTGAGAATTTTAGATAGAAGGAACAAGATACATTCCTCAGACAGTCATGAGGGAGCTCTGGATCCAGTGTGACAGTTGGAGAATATTCAAAAGATGAGGAATGCGCGGCTAGAAGTATTCGTTAGAAGATGATGTAAATTATAATTTTTTGACTTTATTGAAGGATTAACTGCTTCCTGACAGAATAAAAAATCCCATGAATTAAGATCTCCTTGGTCAGTGTGTTGCTCGCAATGGTGACTTTAGAAGACCGTCTAAAAGCCTTAGCATTAGTTCAACAAGATGTGGCAGTATCTAGAGCAGAGACGGCAGCCTTATAGGAAAGGTAGAATGTTTTCACAGAAACGTCTTTGATGTGAGCTCAGACTGATATACTGGGGGACAACCTTGGGCTTTTGGTGGGGTTATCCCTTTGACTAGTAACCATCAAAAGGTAATCAAACACTCCTTATAACGTCTGACCTGAGGTTCAGCAAAACAATCGCTATCTATACAAATTAAGAGTCCTGTGCATCTGCTTCCGGGACTTGTCGCCGTTAAGCGCCGCTGGTATCCAGAGTAAACAAATTCTTTAGAAGTGGAAGGTGCACCAGGAATGAAGTCAGAATCGTATGCTTTAGTCAACTAGTTCGCTTTATTAGTGATAGGAGGAAAAATGGCCATCAGCCAACGCGTTTTGTTCCTTTGACTAAAGGAACTTCATCAGGGCTAAAACAATCACACAAGACACAATATAAGTCATTACACATAAGAAACATAAAAGACATAACAAAATGACATCTGTACATGTAGACATCTACAGCACATATACACTAAACCAAAAAAACTTTAAGATGATTCTCATTAACCAGTTACAATGAAAAACAACCACATCATAGGACAGCCCACACAACAATTATACACAAAATCATATAACATACTTACACATAAGATTCGATGAAACCCACAAACATTTTAACCACATGTATCTACATATACACAAAAATGTAAATATTGCATAGACATGGTGTTTTTTCATTGTAATTGGTTAATGAGCATCATCTTAAAGTTCTTTTGGTTTAGTGTATATGTACTGTAGATGTCCACATTTACACATGTAATTTTGTTATGTCTTTTATGTTTCTTATGTGTGATGACTTATATTGTGTCTTATGTGATTGTTTTAGCCCTGATGAAGTTCCTTTGGTCAAAGGAACGAAACGCTTTGGCTGATGGCCATTTTTAGTCCTATCACTAATAAAGTGAACTAATGGGCTAAAGCATACGATTCTGACTTCATTCCTGGTTCACCTTCCACTTCTAACCATCAAAAGGTGTTCTCTACTGTTCCAGAGTGTTTCCTAGGTTATCCTTCAAAAATTAAAATCTTTTTAGCACGTCTTGCTGCATTCAATTATCAACCAGGTGCATTTCCGAATGCTCATTTGAGGGTTGCTTTTGAAAATTCTTATCTGGGTGGGAATGCAGCATCTTGGGCAGTGCCGCTAGTTCACAGGATGATGCCATATTATACAACTGGGATAATTTTCAAAAAGTGTTTAATCATTGAGTAAGAACCTTGCCTGCAGATCACAAATTTTTCAACTGTGACCAGGTAGGATTTAATTTCCTACCTGACTAACTTTAAAATTCTAGTCTCCAAAACCTCTTGGCCGGTAGAAAAACAATCAGCCTGGTTCTGTCAAGGATTACGGGATGAGTTGAAGGATGTTCTGGCACAGATTGACCCTCAACCCACTTCAAGTAGAGATCTTATCAATCTCATCTTGCGTTTATACCATTGGTTAAGCAAAAAAGGGGACCACAAAAAATTGGAAAGTCCATTCCCACATTATGAAAAGAACAAGACTATTGATCCCAGTTCTGGTCAACCAGCTCAACCAATTGAAATTAGGTTTGCTACATCTCCATTGTACAAAGAAGAGAAAAAGCAAAAAAAGGAAAAGCAGGTAATGCCTGTACTGCGGCAAGAAAGGGCACTTCGTAAAAGCCTGTACTACCAAACCCAAAAGTAAATTTGTCCCAAACCCATTCAAAAAGATGGCTGTGCTTGAACCTTCTGCAGAAAACGAATTTGCTCTGGATTTAAAGACAGGGACATCCTGAGGGAATTGAAAATCCATCCACTCTGTTTACGATCTCATAAGATAGTAACACTCATCCTAAGTATAACACTGTTTGTGGAACAGGCACTCATTTCTATCTCGGTCATGATAGATTATTGAGTGGCTGGAAAATCTGTAGATACCAAACGAGCAAAAATACTAAGAATTCACCCAGAAAAGGAAAGGTTACCTGAAATAGTTTTGGCTGTGGATAAGCAAGTACCCTCTTCATGGCCAATCACATTTTAGCCTTAGACTAAATTATGAAACAAGAAGAACATTCAGAATTGATCCAATTTAACATCATCAAAGGTCCTCAGCATGGGTTATCATAGAAATAGCATGGCTAGTCACACATAATCCTGTGATAGATAAGGTTTTAGGTCCATCCTGTTTCAGTCTTATTATTGTAAACTAGAATGCCTTTCAAAAATGAATGGACCAAGCCAGTCTCAGAAACATGCGCAGTTGGTGACTACAGTAACTGAAAGTGAGGTGACTTTTCCAGCACCGTATAGAATGTTCTCAGAGGTATTTTGTGAAAAACAGGCAGAAGAATGTCCCCTGCATAGTTCTTACGCCTGCTGTATAGACCTTATCCCTGGAGAGTAATACCCTGTGGATGCATCTATGGACTTTCAGAGAAAGAAAAGGAGTATCTAAGACAGTACCTACATAAGTACCTTGCCAAAGGTTTTAGTCAACATTCTCGCTCTTCTGCAGCCTACGCAAAGCCAGTAAGGAATTACGTCCAAGAATTGATTATCTATTAAAAATACATTTGCCTCTTATCCCTGTTCCGCTGGACTCGTTGTAACAAGATACAATCTATACTAAATCAGCATTAAAGGGGGCTTATCACCTGGTCAGAATGTGGGAAGAGTATGAGTGGAAAACAGCATTCAGGACTCAGTATGGTTTATATAAAAATACTGGCATGCCATTCGGGTTATGTAATGTCCCAGTGGCCTTTCACTCTTCACCTGGTGTTTCACTCTCTCTTGGTGAAAACAGCCAGGTCCCCTCAGAAGACATGCCACCTTCCATAATGATTAATGGGGCGTGTCTAAGATTTTAGACTATAAATGGTGAGGTAACAACTTAGAGTACTTGATCTCCTGCAAGGGCTACGACCTCAAAGAGATACGTGGAACTGACTACCTCAGTCCGTGTCCCTTTTTTCATTTCATTCTCACAATCCATCAAAGCCCAGCCCTGTTTGACATCTGGCAGGAGGGGCAGGGAAGACTGTCAGAGGTGGGAACATTCTGAACCCCACTTCCAAGGCCATTTGACCCAAAACTAAAGTGCTTTGAGCTAATTGTCCTCAAAGGGCAAGTAAACCTGATGTTAAAGCACATTTAGTGACAGTTCAATGTCAGACCACAGTGCTTGAGGACACTCATATGCAAGGAGCCAGTAGAAACTGTGATTGAGCAGACCCAGCATCGCAACGGTGGTAGTGAGTTTGTCACCACAGCCATTGCCCTTGGGCTGTAATGGTACAAAGACACCTGAAGGAGCACAAAAGCAGGGCTACATGTCCCATGATTCCTATGTGGTGGCCATGTTGAGTGAGTACCTGATATAACAGGCAGCCCTGCCAAAAACAGTTGCATTTAATTCAAATTAATGGTCCACGGCAGCTGAAGACAGAAGGATGGTGCTCCTATTTAAAGTATTTGGCAACAACGCTTTAACCCATGTGGTAGTTATAGAAAGGGTACACCTGCTCCAAAAGTATTTGTTCTTGTTGACATTGGTAAAACCTTAAACTGTGCAATTGATACTTGAACAGCGAACACCAATCTGCTTGGATGAAAACACTCTCTATAGAGGCATGATGGAAAATGTTTTTAGAGTGGTCCCACACCTGCAAACCAGTAATCTTTGTATTGTGGTAAAGGTGGGCATTGTGCTTGTAAATGCACCTCTAAGGTCAAAATTCCAAACACTAAGAAATCCATTTCCTACAGTCTTCCCTGCTTATTTCTGAAACGTTGCTGCACCTCCCAGGGGGCTTGGCTCCAATAAGCCTCCTGCAACAAATCCAGGTTCCTAGCCCGCTCTAAGATATGGTGGGAAACATACTCGGCCTCTGCCAGCACCAACCTTGCCTCAAACACTCGGCACTCACTCTCTCTCCTCCCTTTTCCCCACAATATATATATATATATAAAGGGAAACATCTGCAAGCCCAGCGACCCTCATGGACCAACCTACATTTCAGCTCCCCTCAAATAATCTTATCCACCATCATTGTTGTCACCCCCAAGAGGTGGCAGCCCACTCTCCAAGCCACTCCGGGATGGTGTGCAGTCTGATGCACCAAAATCCACCGCCAGAGTTTCTGATTGGCCACTTCCAGGGCCTGGCTCTGCTGCAAAACCTCCACCACCTTGGCACTTTCGATGGGGCCAACAATGGGAGCCCCTGTGCTCTTCGCAGCCAGCAGGGCTCCTGCCTGCTGACAGACATGGCCCCCTCACCCACCTCCGACCTTGGGTGGCCCCTCGCGTCCAGCCAGGCCTACACCTCTGCCATTGTGAAAAAATGGGAGGCCCCCTGGCCCACAAGAAGAGGGCGTACTGAATGTTCATGAGGCGGAGGTGTCGCCTGACCCCCAGAAAAGATTCCTGCTGTACCTTCTTTTTCTTTTGGAGGTAAGAGGAAAAGAAAAAAAAGAAAAAAAAAAAGAAAGACCGATATGCATCACAACTTACAGTGTAGCATCTAATCAAGTGAGAAAAATCATAAACAAACAATGGCGCAAAACACATGTTCTCATATAAACGAGGGCGTAGTCTCCGTGACATGCTAGTCCACAGATGGGCCACACAAAACCACGAGAGAATCATGGATTCCTTACCCCGATAAAGGCACATCACCCGTGTGGCAGTTACAGTGTCTGCTCTCTCACTCAGGCAACTCAAATGATCACATTTAACAACAATACCACTTGGGAATTAAGACATATCACTAATTGCAACTTCCAACACGTGGTCTATATGATAATGTGCCCTTGCAACCTACATTACATAGGGATGACCAGACACTGCGATCACCGCTGCAACCGCAGATGCGGGCGAGCAACAACCAAGATGTCAGTCCATTATATGGAACAAAAACACACTTTAAGGGATTACCGTTGGATGTTCCTAGAACAAATACATTTGGAATCACAACTTTTCGAAAAGGAACAATGATGGGTGTTCAGATTAAAGACACACATTGATGGTCTAAACGAAAATGGGGTCAGTTTATAACCTAATATAGTAATCAATCCAAGACGCCTGACAGGCCAACCTACGGTTTTGGACCCCTTTATGAAAACCCAATTTGTATCTTTTTCCCAATGGTAGGTTATTCCTCATTTTCTGTGTCATCGACTCTATGTTATCACCTTACCAGGGTTGCATTTTTAATCGTGACTATCCTCCAATGTACCCACTATATTGGATTATTTTCAATATGAATTTTCTTCATTCCTCTTTTTTTCAATATTTTTATACATGCATTCCCCAAAAACGTTTTGCCATACATTAAAAGATGAAGCATTCAACTCCCATCCGATTTTCAGTTAAATCCCAAATATCTTGTGCTCTCTAGCGTGCACACCGCTATGGCACAAGCGGTGTCTTTCACAGACACGAGGACGCCGACGCTTCTCCTGACCACTCTAAAAGCATCTACAGAGATCAGTGTCATTCCGTCGGAAACTTCAGCGCCACGGGCGGGCGATCCCGATCGATCCAGCAAGGGAGATGCCTTGGAATAGAGAGTACGACATAACCATTTTTCAATAACAGATGCGCCTCTCATGAGCAGCCTCTACAATAAAATGCCTACGATGATCCCTCGTTTCTTACCTCGCCTGTAGTCACACAGATTGCGGCTACAGGCATCCCTTCCCCCCATTGTTGGACTCATGATGCCCGGATTTCAGCATGCTACATGTATGTGTCTACTTATAATTTTCTTTTTTATTTACATTCTATGTTTATGTTCTGGACTGACAGTCTTTTGTCTCCCACATATATGTGTGTGTGCCTATGTGTAGTAGCACTAAGAGTGTTCACTTTTATCAACATTGAAAAATATATCATGAGGTTGTCAAAGGTGATGTTATCCAAAGATTGCAATATACAAGTATAATATGTGTAACATGGCCAGGAGCCATGGCAGATTAACTTTCACTTTTTATATCCTTACAGATCTTCCAGATATAACACCAAATCGGTGCTGAATGTATAATTTTATTTATTTACTTTTCCAGCATGCAGTTGCTTTTCAACTAGATTACTGACAGGAGTGGAATCAGGGAGTAGAAATCTTTGGTCCTGATAAATAGCTTTGGGGTAGGGCTTGAAACATGTAGACCTCTGAAACTCTGGAACTTAATTCCATTGGGTTTCACTCTTATCCCCATATTTTACCATACCGGCTAGAGGTCCGAATAAAACTATTTTTCCTACTAGACAGGTATTTTTAATTTTCAACACAAACCCCTCACTCCAATTTTCTTTACATTCTCTTCATCCATTAGAAACAATATCAAAAGTGCTCCCATGTAACTTGTACTTCACAGCACGCCCTGTTCAGTAGCGGAACAGGAAGAACCCAATGATGAAGCATGCCACCAAGGGGAAACCCTGGTGGATGCGGATTTTCCAAAAACCATAAGTGGTGAGGGTGTGTGGGGTGGGGTGAGTGGGGGGGGTTACTGAATCTAGATACAATGTATTGTTAAATATACTACTACCGGAAGGTTGAGGGGGCGAGGGGTGAACGGTGATGGTTTAACACTCTAATCACTACTTGCCTATCCCATTCTAGTTACTAATGTTCAAGGGGAAAAAAACCCACAAAACACAGGAACGGGTAGTAGTGGTATACAGAGTAGCATATCAATTAACAAACAGTATATTTCCTAAACCTTTCTGTAGCCAAGTACCAGTATTGGTGCCACTCAAGGTAACACAAGGCACCCCACTACCACGGATGTCACCACACAGACGTATCAAAGAACTCCCGTGCTAGTTTTAACGAAACAAATTTTCCTTCGGCACTCTTCAAGTTTTTGAGTCACTATTTTAAATAGTGTAACCAATTTATAATTAAACAAAGTGACTGTTCACAGGCAAGTAATCCAACAGATACATTTGTGCAAAATTCAATTTAATGGCATTTGACAATATTCCATTCCAATTGTGGAGACCTAATGCTTTAAAGTGCAATCCAAAAACAAAGACATATAGTGCTACAAGTATTGCTCTAGTTAGTTGTCCCACGGAGGTCTTATTCATATAACCTCTCTGTTGTCAACGATGGAAACAGCAGAAATAGAATTTTGCATAAATTTATCTGTTGGATTACTTGCCTGTGAGCGGTCACTTTGTTTAATTTTAAACTGGTTACACTATTTAAAATAATGACACAAAATGTTGAAGAGTGCCGAGGTAAATTTGGTTTGTTAATGTTCAAGGGGAGACAGGTGCACTGCAAGTTGAGGGGGGTTGGTAGTTTTGAACCCACCCAGCAGGGTAACAAGGAGGGGGGAGTTACACAGTTGGGGGTTTTGCTACTGCTACCATGGTGATGGGACTGTTTTCAGTTTTTAGGTATCGGCCTGACGTAAGCAGCGCATGCGCTTCTCTCGTCTTGCGAGGCTTCTTGGAATCGATACGATTCCAGAAGCCTCATCCCAGCTCCGCCTTCAGTTTTGATTCGTGCTCGTCGTTTAGCGTCACAAATTATGCCGAAAGCAGTGCAATGATTGCATGCAAGGCATGTCAATCGCTTCTTGTTGCCACCCTGTCTCCTTTCAGCCACGCCCAGCGGGATAGGATCTCTTACCGCGGCGTGACACAGTAGGTATATCATTAGCTTGCCGCACTTTTTTTTGTATGCTTGTTTATTCTCTGCCGCCATGACGGTAAGCGTATGTCTCTCATAATTATTTCTTTTGTTCATTGCACTGAGCGATGCACTTCTGTGTCGTCGTCCCCACTTCTGTGTCATCGTCCCCACCGTCATCTCCCATACTGCCACCCAGCCTCGGTGTACACCACAAGCACCGCAGCTGCTGAGCGTACCGTGCAGACTTGGCCCGCCATACACCCAGCTCTGGCTCTCACATCCTTGGATCCACAAACAGTTCGCCAGCCAGTATTGTGCATATGGCCTACTAGGAAACTTGTTTGGAGGGCGAGGAAGGTTTTCACGGCGGGTCATCTCATTGAGGTATGTGCGTGGTATTTTGCAATCAGTAGGTGTGGGAGTCAGCGTGAGCTGTGGGCAGCAGTGCAGGGGGGCGGCAGATGGAGAGAAGCTCGCGCCAGTCCTGGCCTGTGTCAGTGTCACTCGCCACCATCGCATAGCAGCCTGGGCTGAAGGAGTCGCATTCTCTGGTAAGTACCCGCTTTGTTACAGAGAATACTCATCTGTATTTTTTCGCTGAAAATAAGTGTTAATACAGCGAATTTCTGTTTGCCAACTTATCCTGCGTGAGTGTCGTGCTGGGAATGTGTCGTGATATGCAGTGGATTCATACATCTCAGTGACATCTGTAATTCCACAATATGCTTCTGGCCAAAGAAATAAACATGAGCCGCAATGAAAATAAAAACGAGAATAGACCGATAAAGAACATTTTAAGATGCACTTTCTATTTTAAGGTGTACTCTCCGTTGGATAACAAAGATTCCACTTGTTATGGAGTCTGCAGTTCCAAGCACGGGGCGTCCCACATCACACACGGATAGTGTGCACTGTGCACTCGATTCTGCTGGTAATGAGCACCTGATCGATAAGGCATCAATCCGTGCATATCGATCATATGGGAAGAGCTCGTGGGCGGGGTCAGGAGTCCGAGGCGGGGTCAGAGCATCCTTTATGGTATGGGTCCTGTGAGCATCATCTGCCTGTCACACAACCCTTCACTCTGACCGTCATACAACCAGTCACTATGTCAGTCACACAACCCTTCACTCTGTCCATCACACAAACCGTCATTCTTCCGTCACACAAACTGTCACTGTCACAGAACTCTTCCCTCTGTCGATCACAAAACTCGTCACTCCATCCATCACAGAACCCTCCCCTCTTTCCATCACGGGATCCCACTCCTACCCAATCCCCGCTCGTGTCAGCAGTTCATGCACCAGGCAGACCCCGTGGACAGCTGTTGCCAGAGTTAAAGCGCCTCTTCTTCTGACACTGCGTTTGTTTCTTGGCGCTATACTACTTCCATGTGGGCTTCCACTCTAGCTGCCTGTTTCCTGCAGTATGAATGAGATGTAACCTCTTGCCCCTGTACCCCTTCTGTGGTGTGGTGTGGGGGTGAATCTCCCTCATCGATGTGGGTGTGAGATGTAAACTCTTGTCCCTGTACCCCTTCCGTGGTGCGGTGTGGGGTGAATCTCCTTGTCCAGTGTGGGAGTGAGATGTAACCTCTTGCTCCCATACCCCTTCCGTGGTGCGGTGTGTGGGTGAAGCTCCCTGTCCGGTGAGGGTATGAGGTGTAACCTCTTGACCCTGTACCCTTTCATGGTGCTGTGTGGGGGTGAATCTCCCTCACCGGTGTGGGTGTGAGATGTAAAATCTTGTCCCTGTACCCCTTCCGTGGTGCGGTGTAGAGGTGAACCTCCCTGTCCAGTACGGGAGTGAGATGTAAACTCTTTCTCCTGTTCCGTGCAGCGCCCTGAAGCCAGCTATCTCTGGGTGCCACTTACTGCCACGCCTCTGTGCTAATGGCTCACTTGCTTCTTGTGAGCACGCACAAGGTCCCCTCTGTTCCTGAACTCTGCACTACACAGGGTCTGGCCTTTCGGCCCCGCCCCTTCCCTGGTTGGTAGTGTGTATTGTGTCTTATACACTTGGGCTGTGTACCTCGCAGTTAAGGGTATTGTGACCTGTGCTCGTGAGTGCAGGACGCCAATGTCCTGTATTTATATCGATAGTTTAGTGTAGCGGGTATGAGCCCTTGTGGGTATCTAGGCACTGGGCACAACTTAATCGAGATTTGCACAAAAGCACAAGACGATCATTGTAAAAACTCACGGAACACGTGTGAGAGGTTACAGTGAACTTCAAAAGGAATGGAAATTACTGACAAAGAACAAATCTTGCAAGGCCGTGGGCCGGAGAGATCTGAATCCCGGCTCTGATTATCGATGCACCAATGACCTTCGGAACACCATGTTCTTCACACTGCACACTACATCCTTGGTCCTCTGCTCGCAGTACACCCAGCTTAACGTCCAATGCCTTGCACCAGGATACACTGTGTCACACAGTCTGTGTGCCTTCCCACGTGCAGGTTTACGTCCCGTGCCTTGCACCAGAACACGCTGTGTGCTTCCCACGAGCAGCTTCACGTCCCGTGCACCAGGACACACTGTGTGCCCTCCCTCGTGCAGCTTTATGTCTTGCATGCACCAGAACACACAGTGTGCCTTCCAACGTGCAGCAGTATGTCCAGTGTGCACCAGAACACACTGTGTGCCTTCCCACCACCAGGACACGCTGTGTGCCTTCCCACGTGCAGCCTTACATCCCGTGACTTGCACCAGGACACACTGTGTGCCTTTCCACCACTAGAACACACCGTGTGCCTTCCCACATGCAGCTTTATGTCTCGTGACTTGCACCAGGAAACACTGTGTGCCCTTCCACCACCAGGACACACTGTGTGCCTTCCCACGTGTAGCTTTACGTCCCGTGCATCAGGACACACTGTGTGCCTTCCCACGTGCAGCTTTATGTCTCGCGTGCACCAGAACACAGTGTGCCTTCCCACGTGTAGCTTTATGTCTCACGTGCACCAGAACACACTGTGTGCCTTCCCACGTGCAGCTTTACATCCCGTGCACCAGAACACACCATGTGCCTTCCCACGTGCAGCTTTATGTCTCGCATGCACCAGAACACAGTGTGCCTTTCCACGTGCAGCTTTATGTCTCGCGTGCACCAGATCACACTGTGTGCCTTCCCATGTGCAGCTGTACGTCCCATGCCTTGCACCAGAACACACTGTGTGCCTTCCCACATGCAGCTTTACCTTCCGTGCCGTGCACCAGGACACACAGTGTGCCTTCCCACGTGCAGCTTTACGTCTTGTGACTTGCACCAGGACACAATGTGTGCCCTTCCACCACCAGGACACACTGTGTGCCTTCCCACATGCAGCTTTATGTCTCACGTGCACCAGCACACAGTGTGCCTTCCCACGTGCAGCTTTGTCTCGCGTGCACCAGAACACAGTGTGCCTTCCCACATGCAGCTTTACGTCCCATGTCTTGCACCAGAACACACTGTGTGCCTTCCCACGTGCAGCTTTACCTTCCGTGCCATGCACCAGGACACACTGTGTGCCTTCCCACATGCAGCTTTATCTCCCCGTGCACCAGGAAACACTGTGCCTTCCCACCACAAGGACACGCTGTGTGCCTTCCCACGTGCAGCTTTACGTCCCGTGACTTGCACCAGGACACACTGTGTGCCCTCCCAACACCAGGACACACTGTGTGCCTTCCCATGTGCAGCTTTACGTCCTGTGCATCAGGACACACTGTGTGCCTTCCCACGTGCAGCTTTATGTCTTGCGTGCACCAGAACACAGTGTGCCTTCCCACGTGCAGCTTTATGTCTCGTGTGCACCAGAACACACTGTGGGCCTTCCCACGTGCAGCTTTATGTCTCACGTGCACCAGAACACACTGTGTGCCTTTCCACGTGCAGCCCTACAGCCCGTGCCGTGCACCAGGACACACTGTGTGCCTTCCCACATGTAGCTTTATCTCCCTGTGCACCAGGACACACTGTGTGCCTTCCCACCACCAGGACACGCTGTGTGCCTTCCCACGTGCAGCTTTACGTCCCGTGACTTGCACCAGGACACACTGTGTGCCTTTCCACCACCAGGACATTTATGAGGGGTGGTAAACCAAGAGCAGGGTGTGCCGCGGTGGCGTTACACGTGAAAAGCCCTTGTCTCTTTAACCTTGTTCGGTTTTTTTCCTCGCAGAGGTTACCTTTTCCCAATGGTGCAAAATCGACATGACATCACTGTTCATCAGTTTCAGGGTTTTCCCTGGAAGCATTTGCATCAAATCAGCCCAGTCAAGCTTCAAGTTGAAATTGGCAGGCCAGAAACTGACAGGGCAGGGGCAGGGAAAGAGACAGCTAAAGTGCAGCCAGAAACCGACAGCAGCAGAGCGAAAGACAGACTGTCCCGGCTTTTTCACGGCGGTGGAAGGCCAGGCCTTTACCATAAATGCTTTCGGTCTCAGCAGTGCAGGGTGCAGTCAATGCCAGTATGTGCAGCAGCCCTCTCAGCGCTGAGACCAGAGCCAGTAAGACTCTGTGTCAATCTGATTGGATGATTGAAGGAGATGGGCGTGGGCAGTCACGTTAGATCATGTTGGCATATTTGGTACCCACCCTTGAACTTCCTTGTGCAAGAAGTAATGCAAAGGGTGAAATCGTTGTGAACTGGGCCCATCCTATCAATCCGCAAGTTTTTCTCCTTCCCTGTGATTCTCACAAGAGGCAAACAGTTTGCAATATTGCTCATTGAATTCTTATACCCATTTGCTTTGTACAGCTCAGGTTGTAAGTTTTCTGTAAATTACATGTTTTTTGTCAATGATGGAAATTCATATACAGGGAACAATCAATATAAGAATTAATCAAAAACAGAGGAAACCAGGCGTTTCACTCGTCTAGTTTTTCTCATGCCGACCGGACTTACCCCGGTTTACGCAAATTAAACAGATTAGTTCCCCGCTTGAATACAACTATTGGAAGTGTAGTTTACACCCACGAGAGTTTGCCCCCGGTCTGCCGGTACAAGTCATGTGCCTCGATGCACCATTTCATCTCCAGGATTAATATCGTTACAACCCCCCCTCCCCCTTCCTTTGGACTGGTTGATATTACCGCGCCCCGTGGGGTTCCATTCCCTTGGTCTTCCCATTTCAGAAGCACCTTCAATCACCGTAACCATTAGTCCTGATGATGACCTCAATGTAAAGAGGTTGAAACGTCGTCGACTCCACAACGCATTTACGGCTTTACCAGAGTCATACATAATTTGAATAACCTAGTTTTTTGTACTTGTAAATTTCTTGTAAATATTTGTGTATGATCTCTATGTTTTATTTGTCCTGTGCCGTCCCACGTTGTTCTTTAAACACTTATGTCACTGCGCCGTTGACTTATCACGTCACTCTCAGTGCACATATGGTTGTTATGGTTACTGTAATTTAATTGTATAATTTGTGCTTCTATTTTACAAATAACAACCTTTCATTCCTTCTTTTGGTCTCCCTGGTTTCCTCTGTTTTTGATTAATTCTTATATTGATTGTTCCCTGTATATGAATTTCCAGTTGAGACATTGTTCTTCTGTTATTGTACCTACCCGGTCTCAGCTGGGATAACGGGTTTACTCCTGTTCTTGTTTTCTTTTGTCAATGATGGAGCAGGTAGTGCAAAATTGTGTATACCTCCTCTATTCTTGCATGAAAATACTAATTATATAATCTATTACCTATAATATTATTAAACGAGTGTTGCATGTATACTGATCAACATTATAAAAACAAACTACACATGGGATTTGCTATTTGCATGGCTAAATAACTCTTATAACTAAAATCTGTACGCATATTAATAAATAGTATACGTGGTAATAGAATATTACATGCTTTATGTTGCTTTTGTAACGTTTGCACCTTCGTGGAGGATCGGAAAAGGTGAATATAATGGCTTTAAATGTCACTATATGCTAGATAAATACAAGCACATAGAGGGATTAGTAAGGAGTTAACATTAGAATCATCATTTCTATGATTTAATTATTCCTTTGTGTTTGTTTCACTTAAGTTGACATCGGGGCCTAATCCAAAATGGCCGCTGACATCGCACGCAGAAGTGGCCACCGTCTCGTGAGGCGCAGAGTCAACTGCGCATGTATGAACAGTATTGTGAACTTCTTAGCGACCTTTACTCATCATGTTCCTGGTCAAGGATAAGAATTTGGTGATCAGCCAAGATAAGGGAACAATCAACCTTACAGTAAATCGGAACAAGCCGATACAAGAGCGGACTAGTGCCCTCACCCCTCAAACTGTACTGAGAATCTGGGAATAAGAATCGGACGATCCCAACCAGCCAATCACCACTGTTCTTGTTCTAAAAATGTATCATATTAACCTGGTTTTTATTATAAAAGGTTAGTGCGATAGTGAGAAAAACGCTACCCTCTCTCTGAATTAACTGCGACGCCTTTTCTTGATGGTCCAGATGCTGCCCGACCGCTTGATGACTGCAAACTTTTTCCAAATCCACGGGCTATGATAGATGCTTGCATGATTTCTGGTCCTTTGATAAATTGAGGACTGTAACGTGCCGAGCAGAGGAGTTTGGTCTGCTTTATTCGAACAATTTGCAACAGACTCGGTTATGCAGAGCCAATGAATTAGAGGATCCCAAATAGCCAGATTAGGTAAATATGATGTTCTGCGATTTACTTGAATTGATCTAGGAATTCTAAACTTTGACGAGACAAATGCATTTATAAATAATTATGAAAATTTAGATAAACAAAAATAAGGACAATAATAAGGATTCCGATTCTTAAAATGTGTTTTTAGCTGGTTCTAAATCACCATCAACCAATCCAACTAATTGGTCCGCCGACCAAGTGGGTGGAGTGCCTTGATGTTTGAGAATAGGGATCTATAGGCGACGAATGCTAATGTATATTTTGTAAAGTAATTCTTCTCTCCCTATAGGTTATAAGGTGTTCCCCCCCACATGTCCAGCGCTTGAATTACTCATCCCTCCTGTGTGTGTAGACTCGTGAATGGTGACGTGTGTGAGTTGGTGTTATGGGCCCCACCAATGAATGCATGTATGAATGAGTGTGCGTGACAACGGGTCTGCAACGCAGGGAGGATATTGGTATATGTTGTTCCCCATTTTCCCAGTCTTGCGCTGGATCATCAACCAGAAAGCAGGAGCCTTTTCCCAGAAAAAATAATTAAATGTGAGCTAAAAAAAACATTCCCTTGAATAAGTTGCAGAATTTACCCCATTGTTTGATTTATGATATCCTGAAACTCCATGCTCAAAAATGCACATTTAGAACAATATGCTATCAGAGGAAATCTGCAACACTGTTTGATCGCGCACTTTGCGAATAATGTCGCTGTTGCGCTGTAGAAGTGAAGCATTAATCGAAAGTGTGCAATGGAAGCGAAAAGACCCAAGCAACTGGTACTTAACGTCTCTGGATTTCAGATGTCCCTTCCTCGTCACCGCGCTACAAACCCCCCTGCGCTGCCACCCTCCCCTGCAATAGGTCTCGCCTTTCATTAAGTTAAAGCTATTTGCTTTGCTATACAATACCATTAGCAAAGCAAATCGCTTTAACTTAATTAAAGGCGAGACCTATTGCATTTTCAATGCTTGTTTGCCATTATGCTTAGTTGCAGATCAACTGAAGTGTCCACTGCGGGGGAGGGAGGCACAGGAGTGGTCGCTTCTCACAATCTCCAACAGGTGACAGTGCGTAACTGAAACCGAGGGCGATCAAGAGAGATATGGTCTCCCAAGCAGACTCCACTAACCTGAATAAACCGCACCAATAGGGGCACAAAGGGAGCACCAGCCTTAGAATCATGTCCTGGAACGTAAATGGGTAAGGTAATCAAATTAAGCGGACAGCAGTTCTACAATACCTTCATAAACATGTCCCTGACATTTATTGCTCCAGGAAATACAGCTGAAGGGCAACAGGTACAAAGCGCTAGATAGGTATGAATACACACTCATTGCACAAGCAGTATTCACGGCGGGATCAAGGGGAGTGGGGATACTAGTTAGGGCCTCCTTCCTGCTAGTAGTGGAGAGGGTCTGGCATGATCCAATGGGGAGGTATTTGGCATTGTCAGAGACATGGGAGGGACTGGTCCTAAACATATATTCGATATATGTGCCGCCAACTCTACATACGGACACACTGCCAGCACTGGGCACCTACTGGTAGATCTGCCCTTTGGAATCCTCTTATTGGGGGGAGATATGAATGTGACCATGGAACCAGAGAGGGACAGGGAGTCAAAAGAGAATAGGAGATGGGGAACGGAGCTATTGAAGACCTTCATGGAGGCCATGGGCCTGATAAATCTATGGCGCCTGCATAACCCCTGGGCACGGCAATAGACATACTATTCGGCTGTACACTGCAGCTACTCCCAACTGGACCATATATTGATGCATGCAGACAGTGTGCGGCTGTTTCGAAATGCTACTCAGATAGCACGAGGTACATTGGACCACTTACAGGGTCCAACTAGAGCCAATGCAATGTTGCCCAGAATAGACCCTTGGGTCTTTAAAGATAGAGAGTTTGTAGACCAGATTAGAGAGAGGACGGAACAGTACTTTCAGGATAATGAGGGGTTGGTTGACTCGACATGTATCCTGTGGGAAGCATTTAATACTATGATATGAGGTCATGTGCAGGGACTATTAGGGGGCACAGGAAGGAACAATGACTTAAATATGAAACCCTGAAGCCGGAAGAGGCCAGACGGTAGGAATCTGATCCCCGATCACACACCACATCGGTCTCAAGCAGCAGGAAGTGAAAGAACTGGCAGAAAACGCAGTCCGGACTCTGGCGTTAGCGTCGCACAGGTGGCTGTGTGATCTGGGTGATAAAGCCAACAAAATAATAGCCTGGCTGGAGAAGAGGGATAGGGACCGGAGCTGGGTGGTGGAAATTCGAGACTCTGAGGGAAGGGTGCACACAACGGTGGAGGAGATGCCAAAGGTCTTTGCTGAATACTATGAGGAGCTCCATTCCTCCATACCTACTAGAACAGAGGATGACCGCCAAGAGTTACTCAAGGACGTCAGACTTCCTACTTCAACAAACAAAGATAGAGACAATTTGGAGCAGCACTTTACAATAGAAGAGATAACAGGGGCTATAAGCAACCTACAAGCGGGGAAAGCTATGGGTCCTAACGGCCTACCAGTGGAACTCTATAAGGGCACAGGTGATGTAGTGGCACAGCACATGCTAAACATGTTTTGAAAGGCGAAAAAAATGGGTCACCTGCCGGAATATCAACAACTAGCCACTATAGTAGTGGTACCTAAAGTGGGTGAAGCCCCTGAAGAGTGCAGTTCCTATCATCCTATCTCCTTGTTAAACATAGAGGCCAAAGTGTTAACTAAAGTCTTGGCAGATATGCTCAGAGGAGTTGTTACATCTTTGGTGCACCCGTACCAGTTGGGATTAATGCCCCATAGGAGTACTCGACTAAATCTGCGGCCCCTATATGGAGTAATGCACTTGACCAAGTCTAGAGGGGAGGAGGAAGCAGTACTATTATCATTGGACGCACGCATGGTGTTTCATAGTATCAAACGGCAGTATTTGTTTGCTGTATTGGATAGGTTTGTATTTGGCTCACGCTATGGTGCCTGGGTGAAGTTACTCTATACGAATCTCCTAGCCAGAGTGCGAGTGAATGGCTTGGTCTCCCGTCCCTTTGCCCTTCACAAAGGAACAAGACAGGGGTGTCCACTATCTCCTATGCTGTTCGTGCTAGCTTTGGAGCCCATAGCTGTCTGGATTAGAAGAGATCCATTAGTGACAGGTATAGCGGGTGAGTGCAACTGGGCGGAACGCATAATCTTATACGCGGACGATGTCTTGTTATACGCCACTAGGCCGTGCTTCACAATAAACAGGCTGCTGCAGATATTCCAATTGTTTGGCAGCTACTCAAGGTACCAAAAAAATTGGGATAGATCCCTCCTTTTTAGTCTTACTAATGAGACCTTACCCCTACCAACGAGGGAGATACCACTCCAAAACAGAGTTAAGTTTAGATACTTAAGTATCACTATTGCATGAACAGAGTCAGAATTCCTAGAGGACAACTTGATGCCTCAGATGGAATGCCTGAAAAGAGATGTGACACACTGTAAGAGCTTGCCGATTTCCTTGATGGGGAGAGAGGTGCTCTTCAAAATGATGACGTTACCGCACATGCTGTATGTACTACAGAATACCCGACAGGTTTTTTCGGGATGTGGATAGTGAACTGCGAAAGCTCCTGTGGGAGGAGGCGGGTTCTAGAATAGCACTAAACAAACTCCAGAGAAGTGTCTATGAGGGTGGCCTGGCAGTACAGGACATTAAAGAGTATTATTGGGCCTTCCAGATGGTAGCGATCAACGAATGGGTGTTTGCAAACAGAGATGAAACAGCACACAGGGTAGACCACGTAGTGATGGGGCAGAGGGGTTACCCTGCAGCACTATACCAGATAGGCGGGTATAAGCAGATGCCTCCACATACCCAAGCGGTGGTTCGAGCGTGGCGAGGAGCCACTAAATTCCTTGGAAGGAAGAATAGAACGACAGAGCGGACCCCATTGTTGGATAGTGACATGCTGCAGGAATTGGGGAACCTGAAGGGGTTGGGCAAGTGGGGATTACTAAGCATAGACCACTTGGGGAATGTATGGAGAGTATTGGCAATAATTTCATTTTAAGACCTACAGAAGGAATATCGGCTGGCTGACTCAGAATGCTACCGATACATGCAGCTAGGCCATGCAATCTACAGGCATATCCATGAAGGGGAACAGCTACCAGAATATGCCTCCTTAGAGGATAGATTATTAATGGATCCAATGAGCGACAAGGCCACATCCCTAATATATAGGAAAATAATGAATAATGCACTTGACCCTCTGGGGGCCCTGCGGGAGTCCTGGTAAGCAGATATTGGACTGTTAGATGACGATGATTGGGCAGAGGCGACCCAAAGCCCAAGGGAGGTGGTGATCCGGGCCAGATTTTGACTGGTACAGCTCCGTATCCTCCATAGGTCCTAGTCCTCCAGGGTGCCTATGCACAAGTTGGGATGTAGTCCTTCAAACCATTGCACCAGGGGTTGCCAGGAAGGAGTTACCTTCTTCCGTATCATTTGGGATGTCCTGACATACAGAAATACTGGGAGAGGGTGACAAGAATCATGTCTGAAGTGATAGGTCAGGCAATGCCACTGGAAGCTAGGTGGCACATACTATGTGTGCCAGGTGAAGAGACATGGCAGACATAACAGAGGTTTTGGCTAATAGTGGTGGCTTTGGTAGTTAAGACAAATATTGCCAGGGCCTGGGGGCGAGCCTCCCTCTGAGTGTTGAGCACTTGAAATCCGACTTGGATTGGTGTTGTGTCGCAGAAAGAGGGATTTACGAGAGTAGAGGCTCTCCTCGAAAATGGGGGAAGGTTGTGGGGTCGCTGTGTTTAGTATAGGAGACCGGGAAGGTGTGGGAGTGAACAGGTAGAGCTCTCTCCGGTGAAACGATCGTTGTAAATTGCCTGTCAAGCTGTTCAATAACCCTGTTGGATGTTGATTGAGCTAATTGTAAGCATTGAATTGCAATGTACTATGCTTACTACCACAAAGCCTGTTGTTATGACACTATATTCCATAACTGAAGAATGTTTAATAAAAAAGATTTTCAAAAACCTGAAGTGGAAAAAAAGTCCAAAAGAGATGGATGGGCTCTCGTTGTTTATGGTAAAGTTCAAAAAGAGGATGAGTCCTTTTGTCTATCTCCTCTACCTCCCCCACCTCCCCCCCAGATGCAGATACCAACCAGTCCCACCAGACCAACTCTGGCCCCACTTGCCAAACAGTGGCTCCTCCACTACTAGAGGAAAGCCTCACTGTCCAGCTGGCCAAAATGAGAACAAGCATTTGCAATGCAATAGGTCTCGCATTTATACAAGTTTGAGCTATTGGCATTGTAAATGACAATGCTTTTTATTTAAGTTTGGTTTTTTTAAAACATAAATAAAAGGCACTGTCATTTACAATGCCAGAAGCTCAAACTCGTATAAATGCGAGACCTGTTGCATTGCAAATGCTTGTTTTAACCGGATATAATGTTTTGAGTGTTGCAGGCTCGCTTTGGTATTGCATTAATGCGTATTGCAAAGTTTGTAGCAAACAAAACAATTTAGGTAATTTACTATGATTTCAGAGACCACGCTGGTAGACGGCACGCATCAGTTTTATAATTCTTTACAGATCTGCACTCTGCCTGTTTCCACTGCGGTTTAGAGTGTGTATTACTGGCTGTTATGGGAGCTTAGTAAGTAATTCAGTTTTGGAGCTGCGCGAGGCACTGTCTGCCCAAAGGTTGGGTGGTGGTGACTTGCGCAACCGAGAAAACATTATCTAGTCACAGTTTGACAAGGTATCACGTTTCTTCATGTGATCCTCCCAACTACAGCCCCCAGACTTCCCAAAGCCCGCCTCCGCCTTGGCCCGCCCATTACACAGATTGACTTTCCTGCTGTCCAATCAGAAATCCCGATGAAAGGACGGGCCTGAAAAAGTTGCGAGTTGGTGCCCTTCTGGCACTGCCAGTCCCCTCGCTTGTTTTGGGGGCTAGGGTGTTTTTCTGGTAAACGTACTTCTTGCATCTGCACTGCAGCCCTGTATTCGTGTGCATTATTTGCACAGCGCTGACGGAATGCGCCGCGACTCCCCCAAGGACGCAGGCACGCGAGGGGTAAGTAAACAAGGGAGTTGTGTGCCAGAGGGCACGGGGCTGCATTGCACACTCTGCCGTTGCGGGGGTTCCGACACTGTGCACCCCCCCACTTCCCCCCCATACACGGACTCCGGATGCTGTGTGCCGCAGAGCAGTGCAGTGCCAGTGTGCAGCGAGTGCAGTGAAGAGACCCGGTGCGTCTGTGGCAGTCTGAGGCTAAAGACACCCGCGAGGGGCTTTAGGGAGACTTAGGGCAGAGAACAAAGGGAGGGGGGAAATAACTTTCCAACGGAAGTATTTAGTTTAAATAAAAAACATGGTGCATGGATGGCTGCTTGTCTCATAAATGTTTGCAAATTTGCATCTAGATTAAGTGTTCAGTTCCAGTGCGGAAAATCGATGTTTGTCTAATGGGCTGCCAAAAAGAATGCGCTGCGTGTGTTTTCAAGGGTGTTTTGGATTGTGTTTGTGTATGGCAGTTATTACTACATATGTTACCCTTTCGTGGCGTTGTATTCCTTTTACTTGGCAGTACTCTCTTTGTAAACCTCGCAAGGATAATAGATCGCGTGGGCCCTGTCGAGTTTCATACCGACAGGTCTGTCGGGTTCCGCATAGATCTAATCAACAGCAAGCGCTTTGCGGTTGTCATGTAGCGCTTCACGTCAGTCCTTGATAGTGCTGGTGATGGTAATGATGTGGTTATTTTTGCCAATATAGCGCTTAATACTGGCGATCGAGTGTACTGATGTAATATTGCTAACTAATAGTCAAAACCTTCACTAGATGTTACCTGTGTAAGCACGCATAATTTTGTCAGATGACGCATGGGGAAGGGAAGTGCCTTGTCCAGTATCACATACCAGTGGTCACAGAGTGTGACCACACAGAGTGTATTCATTTTTGCATCTTTATATAGCGCTAATGCATACATGCCAACATTTCAGAAGAGCAAAGTAGGAGATTCTTAAAAAACAAGTATTTACAATGCAATAGGTGTCGCATTAGTTAAATGCAGAGCTATTGCTTTGCAAATGTAACAAGCTTTGGCAACGCGGCCGAAAGTGAAAGTGATCGCAATCGCGATTACGATCGCGTACAACGGAGGGCGCGCGTGCACGTTCACGTGCACTGTAGCTTTAGGCCACGGCAGCACTTTGAAAAAGCCTGTTTACAAAATGTCTCGGCCAGATCAGCGCAAGCGCTGAATCAGGCGAGACCTAAAAAGGATGGGGGACCCTCAGGCAACCCCACCACGACCCCCACCCCAAAGGCAGTCGCCGAGAGTCTGCACTTTGTCCTTAGCCCCACAGGTCGACCTGCACAGGCACCAGACAGCCTCTCTAGACGGTGTTTTCCCCACAGTACTACTCCCTTATGGAAGCCCTTCAAGGGTGTGGATGGGACCCCTACCTCACCTTCCATACAGCCCCAGCAGGATCAGACAAGCTTGACACGCTCGGTTGCACTCCATCTTAATACCAGCTCAGCACTACTACCGCCATGCTGGTCTCACACCCAGGGCCGGCCTTAGCCTGGCTCACCATCGTCACCGCCTCAGAAGGGGGTCCCCACCGCAGTCTGTAGAGCCGCAGTTACCCCGCCCCTCCCCCCCACTCGTTCGGCCGTCAGGGTGCAGGAACCTGCAGAGAATAGGATAAATGACCTGCAGGCCAGAAGGTGCCAGAGCTCCTCTACTAAGTGACTGCCACCATGTGTGCTTGAGTCGTGCACCACAAAGGTCACTATTGAACCCTTGGGGAAAAGAAGGATTTAACACTTATATTGCTTGGTTGTTAATAACCCTAATAGAGTGGGCCACTCAGAGTATGCTGGGAGGAAGACACTGGCCCTCTAGACGATCACTTATCGATTATGGCGATAATGTCACCTAGAAATCTCGCCATTTTGGTACACCTGTGCCGGATACAATTCAAATGCCTACATTATATATTGACAGTATTGTAGGCCACTACCCCTACACACAATGGAGAAATACACAACTGTACAATGTCAGACATGCAGTGCAGACCCTCTGAATTTGTTACCATGTAGTAGGGGCTTGTACATAAAAAATACTGGATTAATATAAAAGAGATACTCATTCAGGTCAAAGTTGTTCAAAGAACTTCACAATCTCTAACCTGTACTTGGAGAGTTTGCGATATATATGGGTCTCTCATTGTCTGGGCTATTTGTTCTAACAGATCTGATTTTATTCCTTAGTGTATTTTCAGTGCTTCAGGTGGTTGTGCAGGGTGAATATAGTTGGCACTTATAAACTTTTAAGAGATTCAGAACTGAAATTACATATCAATCCACTGTAGTCAAGGCTGTGATATTGATTATTGGTGTAAATGACTCAAACAAATGTTAAAAGGTTAACTGTCCTGAGATACACTCATGTAACAAACTTGGGAATAACAGAAGTGGAGTTGTACGGTTCACACTTTCTCAGTAAAACTGTGCCTTCTTGGATAACATATACATCAAAACTGTGCGAGACGGAGTCCATGCACACCAACAGGATATGTTGGCCTTAGTCCTGGCTAGCTCAAAGTGCACCATTTGTACCCCTAATATGGCATGATAACAGGAGGTATGCACAGCCTTCGAACATGACAACCCTGACTGCCCAAGAAATCACTTGGAAACTCATGCATGCCCTAAGTTAGACACAAGAAATAGTCGAATAGGCATTTCAACATTTATTGAAGCAATACAATTCTTGTGTAAAGATTTGTTGCAATAATCAATAGAAGGAAACAAAACAGAGTAATTAGCATCACAAAAATAATAACGAAAATGAACAATTTAGCCATTGTGCTGTTACATAGATTACATGCTTCCATATAAGTACAATTAAATTTGTGTTCCTACCTAACACTCCCTATACTAGGGTGGTTGAATCTGCCAGAATCCCTGAAGGGTGTTCTAACTCCCCAGTTATCAGTGGGAAGATTTAATTGGGGAGCCAGTCGTGGTGTAGAGCTGGGCACCATCCTTCTCAGGAAGTAAACAGGATTCAGCTGGGGCTGGAAATCCGGCGTGGGCATCCTCAACAAAGTCAGCAAAATGCTCCTCTAACTAAACAAAGGAGTGATGTTGTTTATATAATAAACTTCACCCATGTTGCCATGCCAAAGTTCCAGTCAGGTTGTCAGTCTTGATTCTATCCTGACAAGGCTGTTGTTGAGAAAACAATAAACATACAAATTTTGCGCAGCGAACTTTAGTTTTAGTACAGAATGTTCAAGGCTCTGTTCATATGCTTATGAAGAAATTTAAATGTAAGCACAAGTAATTTCAGAGAATATTATTGATATAGGCACGTAAGCAGATGTGTGTCAAATGTCAACGTTTAAGAAAGAAATCAACTTTAAAACGTGAACATGTAAAATAGTGGTGTATTTGCCTGGGACTAATGTCACATAACACCCACTACTTCTACGTAAGGTGACTAAAACGATTCCTAAAACTATGCGAATATATAAATTCAATATAAAACCTAAAATCATAAAAGCACTGTGCTTCTTTAATAATTTTAATAATAGAAGCATCAAGAAAGCCTAACTATCTTAAAAACATAACAAAAAAGGATAAGTAAAAAGACCATTCTAAAAGCACTTTAGCAAATAAAAACTTAGTCAAATTTTGAAAATCTTCACTGCTCAAAACCGTCAGATTGTTTAAATGTCCTGAGGAATAGACAAAGCATTGCTGTTCCCTGCTTCCACAGACAATTGTTCTGTCGGCACCCCTCTCAGCAGCTCCAGGGAACAAACTTGTTCAAATCCAACACCTTCAGCAGCTGCTGAAGGAGTGACGACCAATAGTGCATTTGCAGAGGACGAGCCAGGATCCAAGTCACCAGGAGCTGAAGCATCCCAGGAAGGCTCATGACGTGTTTTGAAGCAACAGCAATCGTGCAGGGCATCTGTATAAGTGAATCTTTAGGGGACCCATCAGCAGTGCCATGTCCGTAGATTGAACTGGTTGCATCCCCATGCATACATCCTGGGCACACTCAAACGTTCACAGCAGACAGCGGAATAGGGGCTGCACGTAGTGTAGCCAGACAGGCCGAAAGGATAAGAACTAGTAGACTTTTAGTTCTTGAAGCAAGGGTGCGCCAAAGAACTGCATTATTCTCTCACAACACATTAGTACATGTGGTAGTGCCATCCCAATCTGGCCATGTGGTGGAACATCCATTGCAGAGAACATAGAATACAATCAATGTCTCAACAGTTAGGAATAGGGCAAGCAGTAATCCTCCTAAAATGCTACCCAGCACAAAGTGTATGAAAGATGGAATAACTTCTGAAGACCATCTGGAAGGTACAAACCAACACTGCGCCAAATGTTTTAAAAAAAAAAAGCACTATCATTGCATTGTTCAATCAATCAATCAGTGACACTTATAAAGCGCGCTACATACCCGTAGGGTCTCAAGGCGCTGGGGGGGGGGGGGGGTGCCGCTACTGCTCGAACAGCCAGGTCTTGAGCTTCTTCCTGAAGGAGAGGTGGTCTTGGGTCAGGCGCAGGTCGGTCGGGAGGGAGTTCCAGGTCTTGGCGGCCAGGTAGGAGAAGGACCTTCCTCCTGTAGTCGCTCTTCGGATGCGGGGGACGGCGGCGAGGGCGTGGTTGGCTGATCGGAGGTGGCGTTTGGGAGCGTAGAAGTTGACTCGGCTGTTGAGGTAGCTCGGGCCTTGGTCGTGTAGGGCTTTGTGTGCGTGGGTGAGGAGGCGGAAGGTAATTCTTTTGTTGACGGGGAGCCAGTGAAGGTCTCTCAGATGTCCGGAGATGTGGCTGGTTCGTGGGATGTCGAGGATGAGTCTGGCTGAGGCGTTCTGGATCCGCTGGAGTCTCTTCTGGAGCTTGGCGGTGGTACCGGCGTAGAGGGCGTTGCCGTAGTCCAGTCGGCTGGTGACGAGGGCCTGGGTGACGGTCTTCCTGGTCTCGGTGGGGATCCACCAGAAGATCTTCCGTAGCATGCGTAGGATGTTGAAGCACGCCGAGGAGACGTTGTTGACTTGCCTGGTCATGGAGAGGGAGGAGTCCAGGATGAAGCCCAGGTTGCGTGCATGGTCTGTCGGTTTGGGTGCGGTGCCCAGGGCGGGAGGCCACCAGGAGTCGTCCCAGGCGGAGGGTGAGGAGCCCAGGATGAGGACCTCCGTCTTGTCCGAGTTCAGTTTCAGGCGGCTGGTCGTCATCCACTCGGCTACGTCTTTCATCCCTTCGTGCAGGTTGGCTCTGGCGGCGGCGGGGTCGTTGGTCAGGGAGAGGATCAGCTGGGTGTCGTCGGCGTAGGAGATTATGCTGAGGTTGTGTTTGCGTACGATGGCCGCGAGGGGGCTCATGTAGACGTTGAAGAGGGTGGGGCTCAGAGATGATCCTTGAGGGACGCCGCAGATGACTTCGGAGGCCTCTGCCTTGTACGGTGGTAGGCGGACTCTCTGTGTTCTTCCGTCGAGGAAGGAGATGATCCATTCCAGCGCCTTGTCCTGGATTCCGATGTTGCTGAGGCGCCGTACTAGGGTGCGGTGGCAGACCGTGTCGAATGCCGCGGAGAGGTCGAGGAGGATGAGGGCCGCTGTTTCTCCATTGTCCATCAGGGCTCGGATGTCATCGGTGGCGGCGATGAGGGCGGTCTCGGTGCTGTGATTGGCTCGGAAGCCGGACTGTGAGGGGTCGAGGGATCCGTTCGTCTCGAGGAAGGCGGCCATCTGCTTGTTGACGATCTTCTCGATGACTTTGGCTGGAAACGGGAGGAGCGAGATGGGGCGGTAGTTCTTGAGGTCGGTGGGGTCCGCTGTTGGTTTCTTGAGTAGAGCGCTGAGTTCGGCGTGTTTCCAGCTCTCAGGGAAGATGGTGGTGTCGAAGGATGTGTTGATGATGTCTCGCAAGTGGGGTGCGATGACAGCGTCGGCCTTGTTGAAGACGTGGTGAGGGCAGGGGTCGGTCGGTGATCCGGAGTGGATGGAGTTCATCGTGCGGATGGTGTCTTCGGTGCTGATCGGGGTCCAGGCGTGGAGGGTGGTGGTGGGGGGTGGTTGTTCGGTCATGGTGTGCGTTGGTTGGTTGTTGAAGCTGTTGTGTATGTCCGCGATCTTGTTGTGGAAGTATGAAGCGAGGGAGTTGCAGAGGTCTTGCGATGGGGTGATGTCGTTGTTTCCTGCGCTGGGGTTGGAAAGCTCTTTCACGATGTTGAAGAGTTCCTTGCAGTTGTGTGCGTTGTTGTCCAACCGGTCCTTGAATGCTGTTTTCTTGGCGGCGCGGATCAGCTGGTGGTGTTTCCGGGTGGCAAGTTTGAAGGAGGTCCTGTTGTCCGGTGTCGGTTCCCTTCTCCAGACTTTCTCGAGGGCTCAGCAGTTCTTCTTGGAGCTCTTGAGTTCGTCGGTGAACCATGGGGCCTTCTTGCTGCCGGGTCTGGTAGGCGGGGTCCTCAGTGGGGCGAGTTCGTCCGCGCAGTTGCTGATCCACTTCGTGAGGTTGTCGGCGGCCTGGCTGGGGTTCGCTGAGCTGGCAGGAGGGTGCTGGCTCAGGGAGGTGGCGAGCTGGTCTGCTGTGATCTTGTTCCAGCTTCTGCGGGCGGCCTGTTGCTGGTGTTGGTGGGTCGTCGTTCTCTTGAAGGTGAAGTGGACGCAGCTGTGGTCCGTCCATTGAAGCTCTGTGGCGTGGCTGAAGTCGATGTCTGTGCTGGAAGAGAAGACTGCGTCGAGTGTGTGTCCGGCGAGGTGGGTGGGGGTGGACACCAGTTGCTTGAGTCCAAGGTTGGCGAGGTTGTCGAGCAGGGTGCTGGTGTTGCGGTCGTTGTTGTTCTCCAGATGGAAGTTGAGGTCTCCCAGGAGGATGTAGTCAGCGGAGGGGAGGGCATGCGGGCTGACGAAGTCGGCGATGTCCTCGCTGAATTGTGTGCGTGGTCCAGGGGGTCGGTAGATCAGGGTGCCTCTGAGGGTGGTGTTCGGGTTGGTGTGGATCTGGAAATGCAGGTGTTCGGCGCTGGTCAGGGTGTTGTCGGTGCTGGTCGTGAGACGGATGGTGTTCCTGTGGATGATGGCGATGCCTCCTCCCATCTGGTTGGCGTTTCGGTCCCTCCGGACGATCTTGTAGCCCTCTGGGATAGCGATGGCGATGTCGGGAGCTGAAGAGGCGTTCATCCAGGTCTCCGTGAGGAAGGCAACGTCAGGGGCTGTGGCGTCTAGAAGGTTCCAGAGTTCGATGGCGTGTCTGTGGACGGAGCGGGTGTTGAGCAGGATGCACTTGAGGTGGGTGCTGCTGGTGTTCGACTTGGCGGGTGCTGGTGCGAGGCTGGTCCGGATGCAGGAGAACTTGCAGGCGTGGCAGCTGAAAGGTCCGTGGGTACGTCGTGGAGTGGCTGGATGGCATTCTGGGAGTCGGCCGGTGTTGAGTGCGGTGAGGGTGGCGGCGGAGTACGTCAGGCGGGTCGGTCGGGGTCCTCGTGGGCCAGGGGTCCTGGCACTGGGCGCGGTCCAGGCGCGGATGGGCGCAGACGGGCTTACCTTTGGTGCGCCTTCGGCGCACAATCGGCGCGCCCGCTGCGCGTGACCGCTGCGCGTTCGCACGGTCGCCATTTAAGGCGAAGTGCGCGGGTGGGCGGAGCAGCTGGGAGGCGGGAGCGGGGAGGGTACAGAATAGAAAAAGGGGCGGGGAAAAGCGGCGGTGGCGGGAAGGGAGAGCGGAGGGCGGCGAGGTAGGCGGACAACAAGGAAGGAACACCAAAACACAGGCACAACGAAATAAATAAAAACAGGCACAAATTACAGTAAAAACAAGGCAAAAACAACAACAGCGGAGGCAGCCGGCAGCCGGCAACGAGGCAGGCAGCGAGGCAGAGGGAAATGTTACAAATTATGTACACTAGCTTCCCAAAACGGTGAGGGAAATTAGTGTGAAATAGCAACTGCATCTCAGAGGAAGACCAACTTGGATATCAAACATCTCTTGTGCAGATGTTAAGGCCACTTACTTCTGAAAAAATAAGGCTTTCAGTCTGCTTAAAGCATCAACGTTATCAAAGGCCAAATTGTCGCATCCCTAACTGTACAGGCAGGTTGAAATAGTACATGTGTAGAAAAGGTCAAAACCGCAGAAACCGTCATCATATATGGTATTCCCGGTATCATCCCACAGCAACCTTGACTATTCAACATCAAATAACTCCCATTAGAGAGCAATCTGAACGCTGGACAAATCACTGCAGCTGTGAAATCCTTAACATGTCAAGTTTGCATGGACCCATTGCATGTACCATGGAGTGAAACCTCCCTGCTAACTAGAGAATAGTCTAAAGTATTCTGCCTACTTGATGGCATTTAGTGGCATTTAGGTGTTTCCATGGAACATGACCAGAGCGTAGCATCTGTGGAGTCCAACTTAGTAGCATATTAGACCTCAGCTGCATGTAGTGAAACCTCTGCAAACTAGAGAATAGCCTTAAGTAATCTTGCAGTCTGTACTGCTAAGAAAAACCTTAGTTGCACCAGTCCTATAACAATGAGTGAAAGTTAGGATCCATGCCTCATGTACAAACCCTTCTCCTAGTGCTTCAAATCTGCCTACTTGATGGTGTTGCAAGCAGTATTTAAAGTGAAAAGTTGAAATTGGAAGACAAATAAACCAGTGTATTATCCAATCTGCTGATGGTACCTCTGCAACAGTAATTGGTAATTTTTCTAACTTTTCTATGTGTAACATAATGTATGTTGGGTCTTTCTTAGTCATAGTGGTCTGTTCTTTTATTAAGTTGTATGCTAAAAACAAACTAGTGGCATTTAGGTGTTTCCATGGAACATGCTCAGTGCGTAGCATCTGTAGAGTCCAACTTAGGAGCATAATAGACCTCAGCTGTGATTGCCCATGTTACAAAAAGGACATGTCACTCTGAGTGATGTCAATAGCAGATGACACAATGTTACTCAGATAATAGATGTTAGTGGATAATGTAGTTATACCATTGTCAATTACTGCTAGAGCCTTTTCTAAATTTGCTCCGTCAGTTTCACAAAGTCTCTCAGCAGCTTCCTGTTGTGAAACTTTCCACACTTTATTGTATTTTGCATACAGAAATAATTTTTAACGTGGTTTTCAAGGACCTAACAAAAATCCTGTAGAGGACAGTTGTGCATCGGCACAAACGGTGTGCACATCAAGAAAGTAAGGACCAAATTAAGTTACCATTGTGGCATAAGAAAAGGAGAAGGGGAAAACATGTGGGTTAACCCTTCAAAAATATCTGCACCAGAGGGGACTTAAAAAGTGAAGGCTGATCTGGCAGCCTAAGAAAAGCTGAGAGGGCCGAAAGGTAGCCCTTCAAAGTGCCTAAAGCAGATTCCTGCTGGGCCAGAGAAATAATAAACAGGAGGATATCTGATAGGGAAGCATATAAGTGGTCAATAGAGCGTTCTGTACCATATTTACAAAATGTGCAGTATACCTATTTCATGGAGGGACGCCTGGCTGCCAGAATAACCTTGCAGACTTTGAGAGGGAGGTCAAAAGCTGTCAACTGTCGCCACTCAATCTCCATGCAATGAGGCAGAGAGTGGGCAGGTTCGGTGGAGGACCCTCCCCTGCTTCTGCGACAGAAGATCCTCCCGAAGGGGCAGACTGATCGGAGGACCGATGCTCATATCCAAAAGATTGGGATACCAAACTCTCTACGCCCAATATGGAGCCACAAGAATAACTTTTGCCCGGTTGCTCCTGATCTCCTTGAGCACCCTGGGCAGCAGTAGGATGGGCAGAAAGGCGTACAGGAAGCCTGAGCTCAACTCGCGTCACAAAATGTCGCCGAGTGAGAGCTGCCATGGAAACTCCAAAGCATAAAACTGCTGACATTGCACGTTCTCTTCGTAGGCAAAGAGATCTAACCTAAGCTTTCCCCACTGCTGAAAGAGACCTTCCGACACCTCCGGATGGAGACGCCACTCGTGATCCGCAAGGCACCTTCAGCTGAGTTTGTTTGCGCTGGCATTCAGAGAACCGGCCAGACGTTGAACCACTAGGGAAATGCCCTGTTGTTCCAGCCAAGTCCAGAGGCGCAGGGACTACTGACAAAGAGTCCATGACCCCAATCCACCTTGTTTGTTGCAGTACCACATGGTGGTAGTATTGTCCCTGAACACCTGAACTAGCCTTCCCTCGATGGATAGTAAATAGGCTTTCACTGCCAGTCGGATCGCCCGAAGCTCCAGTAGATTGATATGGACCCTGGCTTCCGCCGGAAACCAGAGTTCTCCGATCTCCACCTCCCCAGATGGCACCCCATCCCAGAAGAGATCCGGGTGGGGGAGGGAGAGGGTTCTACCTCTGACCCAATCGCGGTTTGTTAGCCACGACTGCAGGTCTTTCTCAGTGTCCTCCAGGTCGGTGAGATTTCCTCGATGCTGTGCCTATTAGAAATTCAGGTCCCATTGCAGAGCCCGCTTATGTCACTGTGCATGGTCCATCAGCAGGATGCAGGAGGCCATGAAGCCGAACAGCCTCAGAGTCATTTTCACCGAAATCCAGGATAGAGGCTGAAACATCAGTATCATAGCCTGAATATCCTGGACTCGCAGTTCGGGAGGATAGGCCGGAAACTGCATCGTGTCCAGAACCGCCCCGTCTGATAGGGAGTCAGGTGTGACTACGGCACGTTGATAGTGAACTCCAGCGAATGCAGGAGGTTCGCCTGAGTCTGGAGGTGGGAGACTACTAGTTAGAACGAGCCCGCCTTCAACAACCATTCATTTAGATAGGGGAAGATTGGAAACCCTGATCTCCGCAGATGGGCTGCGACCACGGATATCACCTTCGTGAACACCCGAGGGACACTGGTGAAGCTGAAGGGAAGCACCGCAAACTGAAAGTGCTCATGGGCCACTGTAAACTGCAGGTAGCAACGATGAGCAGGCAGGACGGAGATATGAAAATCGGCATTCTGCAAGTCCAGCGCTACCATCCAGGCTCCCGGGTCCAGGACAGACAGGACCTGAGCAAGAGTGAGCATCTTGAACTTTTTTTTATGGAAGTAGTTAAGGGCTCTGAGGTCGAGGCAAGGACAAAGGCCTCCGTCCTTCTTTGGGACCATAAAATAGCGGGAATAACAACCACAGCCTATTTCTGGCCCAGGAAACCTCTCTATAGCTTCCTTGGCCAAGAGAGTTTTGACTTCCTTGCAGAGTAGAGCAAGGTGATCCTCCATCAGCTGATCGTACACTCGAGGCATAGATGGAGGGGTAGTCTTGAAGGGGAAGGAGTAGCCCCTTCTGACTATTTACAACGACCACCTGTCTGAGGTGATGTTTCGCTAGTGGTGAAGATGATGGCGTATTCTGCCACGGTCTGGCCGTGAATGATCCTGGGGTATCGGACTAGAAAGGTTTTGCAGTGGAAGAGGGGATCCTGGCTTAGCTCAACTTCTGGCTTCCTGACCCACGGGGTCAGGGTGACCCGCATCATGGCTCCGAAAGAGGCAGCTGAACTTGCGGGGCCCTCTGGCTGGAATAGGGTTGGCGTGGTTGGTAGCCCCTTCCGTAGCCACAAGGAGCGAAAAGCAGATACAGGCTTGTATGTTGTATTGAGGCCCAAGGACTTGGCCGTAACCTGTGAGTCCTTGAAACGCTCCAGGGCGGCGTCTGCTTTGTCTCCAAAGAGACAGGAGACATCAAAAGGCATGTCCATAAGGTTAGCTTGCACATCCCCCGAATAAACATATGTCCTCAGCCATGCGTGGCGACGTAAGGCCACTGTTGTGGAAATTGCTCTGCTCAGTGAGTCTGTCGTGTCCAAACCACATCGGATGGTGAATTTTGCTGCTTCTGTCCCTAAAATTGCTTGGGAGAGTAGGATATGGTCCTCCTCCGAGGGCCAGGCAGAACCTGCGCAACTGTGTTCCATATCGAATGGGAATAAATGCTCTAAAGGCATGCGGTGTACACCGACCGCACTGCCAGACTGGCATAAGATGTTTTCTTTCCAAAGCTTTCCAGTCTCTTTGATTCCCTGTCCGGAGGTGCGGAAGGGAACACGCCATGGGAAGTGGAATCCTGAACCACCAAGCTTTGTGGGGTGGGGGAAACAGGGTTGCCCGGTGCAGGGCGATGGCAGCGGGCAATCGTCCTATTCACAGGTGCCCCTGTGCTGGGCTTGCACTAGGTGCCCAGAAGGAGTTCCATTAAGATCTCATTAAAAGGCAGCAAGGGTTCCGAGTTGGAGACACCAGGCTGCAGGACCTCTGTAAAGACGTTAGTCTCGACTGCCACAGTAAGAAACTCCAGGTCCAAGACCTCCGCAGCCCTACGCACCACCATAGCAAATGATGACCTCTCCCCCATAGCCTGGTTAGGAGGAGATAGCATGCCAGAATCTGGAAAGGTGCCCAGAGCACTGGCATCACCCAGTTCCTCATACCAGTTCATGTATTGTGGTTGCAGGACTTCTATGGGATCCTGCTCCCACACCCAATCCTCCTCATCCATTCCCAACCCTACAGAATAGGGCAGGTGGAACAACATGGAGCCGTACGGCTCCATCAGTCTCAGCATCAGGGGACGCCCGATCGGCTCTGTGTCATCGGGAATGAGAATTGGGGAGACACCGCCGGTGGGCGCAGGCGACGCAGAGGACCTCAGCGGTGGACGTGGTGCCGTGGAAGGTCGCTGTGGAGGTGCGATCGACACCAGTCCAGACCCAGGAACGGATCCAGTTGGAGGCCATGGCCGGAGCTGAAGGCGTGGAACCCATGGGTAATCCTCCATCATTTGAGCCTGCAGGCCTGAAGACGAGCCTGCAGAGTCAGGTCACGCAAATATGGCGTACATGGCATCATAAAACTTCCTAAACTGGGTGGGGGTCGCTCCTGGGAAGGCAGGGAAATGCAGAACCAACCCAGGCACCTGCTCTGAGGAACCGGGCATTGAACACCGAGGGTACTCCGCCTCGTCACGAGACGGGCAGGGCTAAGTCGAAGCAGGCTTTGACTTCTTGTGTTCTTTGTGGTGCTTCTTACCCGACTTCGACAAAGAGGACTTCGATTCACCAGAACGTTGCTCGGACCTTCCTCTCGACCGAGACTGGGATTGATATCGACGAGGTGATCTCTGTAGTGCCGGACACTGGGCCGCGATCAGCTTTAGGGACCAATCTCTGAAAGCCTTCAGCACCATTGCCCGGCAATCAGAGCACCACTTTGTGTTGTGGTCGCGCTCCAGACACCAGAGACACACTGAGTGGAGGTCCTTGACCAACATGTCGCGGTGACAGGTGACGCACTGTTTGAACCCCGAGGGCTTCTTACTAGACATCCTACAAACCAAAAGGAGTGGGTAGCTCTTTTCAACAGATCTACGCTGGCTGGTGCGGAAAGAGAAGAACTGACGTCAGCGCACTAAAGTGGCTGTTATATTGATGACGCGGACATCACGACGCCGATGAACACGGCGCCGATGCCGCCACGCTGAGCTGATCAACGCCATCTACTGGCCTGCAGGACTATTGCTAAGAAAAATCTTCCAGATCCAGCATACGCCTGGAAGTTCAAAGGTAAGGAATCTGCAGCTAGATGTCTCTATCAGATATTTGTGTTAATGCATGTCTACAATTAATTGGGAGAACCACCTATCCTGGATTAGTCATGGAGGTATTTGCAATATGTGGAATTCAGAGAGGGTACCTCTGTGGGGTGATGCATTTTAAAGGTTCAAGCTTGAACAACCTACAGCCAGACATAGGGGTTCCCTACTTAGCTGAGGAGTATTACTCCCTAACACCACGGAAGTCTCTGGTTTGTAGGTTCATAGGGTCTTTAGGCACACAAAAGAAACACTACTCGGAAGACCCATTAAGTACGTACCCAAGCTTGAACATTGGAGGCACCATGTAGTACGGTTCATACTTTCTCAGTTAAACTGTGAGTTTGCTGGACAATATAAATGTAAACACTGTGAGACTGAGTCCACACAAACTATCAAGATATGTTGCCTTCGCCGTGGGTAGCTCACAGTGCACCATCTATACCCCTAACTAGCCAAGGTAACAGATGGTATGTGCAAACTCGGAACATGATAACCCTGACCCCCCCCACCCACACCCCCAAGGAAATTGTGGGGACAGATCTAAAACCCTTTCATTTGGTAAATCATGCATGGCCAAAGGTAAACACAGGAAATACTCGTATTGGCATTTCAATATTTATTGAAGCAATAAGATGTGTGTGAAAAATTCACAGGCTGCAATAATCAATAGAAGAGAACAAAACAGAGTAATCTGCTTCAAAAGAATGGTAAAGAAAATGAACTATTCAATCATTGCGCTGTTACATAGATTATATATTTGCAGATAACTACAATTATATTTCTGCTCCTTCCTAGCGCTCCCTATCCTAGTGTGCCTAGGGTGGGTGAATCTGCCAGAATCTAGTTAGGCCAATCTAACTCCCAATCTACCCGTATGTATGTTTCCTCTGGAAGCCCATCTTGGTGTAGAGCTGAGCACCATCCTTCACAGGATTCAGCTGGGCTGGAAATTAGGCATGGACGACCTCGACAGTGTCAGCGAAATCCTCCTCTAACTAAAGAAAGGAGTGATGTTTTTATAATAAACTACACCCATGTTGCCATGCAGAAGTTCCAGTCAGGCCATCTTTATTGAATCTATCCTGACAGAGCTGCCGCCGAGCAAATAATAACAAACACCGACATTTTGAGCAGAGAACTTTACCTTCCATACAGAATATTCAAGGCTCTGATTATATGCCTATTAAGAAATGTAAGCTAAAGTAATTTCTGAGAATATTATCCATAAAGGCATGCAAGCAGATGTGTGTCAAATGCCAACATTCAAGAAACATGTAAAATGGTGGTGTATTCCCCCAGGCCTAATGTGGCCCCATAACAATTTAAGCCTATAACTGATATACTCGTATGCTGATAGGATTGGGCTGTTTAATAGCAAAAAGAGGCATAGCTCATTACTGGCTGAATAAGAAAACGCTGCCAATTTCCACATGGCAGAAAGGGATGCATAGTGTGCACAACTTGAACGCACTGTATACTGTATACGTGGCTACCCAGCCAAGTATGAGAAAATATGGGGCCAGTGGATTAGGCTTTAAATATTAGGCTAATATTGTACTGTGTACTGTTTTAGCGTCATCATTGGGTCATTTTCTTTGTAAAATGCTGACCTCCGCCTGGTACTAACAGTAGTGGTCAGAAATAGATGTGAATAGTGTGCTCGTGATATTGTGAAAAAATTGGTTAAAATCCCTATGTCACTTTTAACCTCAATGATTTATTAGGGAGGCAGTGAATGGGAAATTAAAAAAGAGGTGTCGTGCGTTTAGAATGAGTTACTTATCATAAGCACTTGTTATGGGTCAACATGTTTCAGCCCTCTGTGTATTCTCGGGGCTTTCGTCAGGACCGATCTTAAGTGTGCGCAGCCTTTTCGGTTCTGCACGGAGTGGTGTACTCACCGCTCTGGATTCAAAAGGGTCAGACCAGTAGTATCTGTACCTAGAGAGAGAAAAGAAAGTTGGGGGATGCACTTGTACATGAAAACCTATGCATTCAATAGTTTCAGTAAGTGGACTGCTGGAACAGTGTTACTCAGTTGTCCTCATTGGGAGTGAGTATAACGCTTCATTATGCGTTTAAAGGGGATTTAACTCCAAAAAGGTGGGTGAACAGGGCGGTTAGACTTAAGATTACAAAAGTGTGTATCACGCTATGTTGGTTTAAGCGTATGAGAAGTGTGAGAGAGCTTAATAGCGAAGGTCAAAAAAATTCCAAATACGGGCGATTATGCTGTCTGAAGGCGCGCATATACCTGAGTTCAAAGTGTCATTCGTATAACAGCAAATTGCATACTTTTAGAATAAATACGATGTCCCAAATCTGCGCGCTTTTGGCTGATTCTTGATGTCTTTTTATGGGTGGTTATGCTGTCTGAAGGCACGCATATACCTAAGTTCTAAGTGTCATCCATTCGCATCCATTTAGAATAGAAAATACTGTATCCCGAATTCGCGCGCTTTCGGCTGCTTCTTGGTGTCTTAATTGTAGGAAAATATCGTAGATCTGATCGTACAGACCGGGATGAGAATACTGATGTTTAGAGAAGAGCATGAGTGCCTGGTGAACTCACATGGTCTGGGCGGCTGTGATAGGCAAACTATGTCGAGCGAGATTGTGATATTTACAAGTTCAGTGTATTATTGACATAGAAACATTGCGGGCAACGAAACGCACAACAAACAATCATGCAGGTTAACTGCGGCTTTACCTTGTAAGCGTTTAACTAAATAGCTTCATGGAGTCACCGGTGGGCCTCTGAATGCCGATACCATTCTGAGGAGAGAAAGTTACAGTGTCTTACTTGAAACTTGGATGACGGTAGGGAAGTCTGTTCAGGGGTTTGCTCGTATCTCTCACCAGTTTCTTCACAGTGATTCGCTTGTGCTGGCTCTCACTACGGTGCTCCGAATGGCGGGAGGGACCGTCACGGTTCGTTTGAATTCCCGGTGGTGGTTAAATGGGAAGAAGGACTGTAGTGGAGTTGGTTGGCATGGTTTATTGGCACAAAATCCGTATTATTAGAAAAAAGACTATGGCGTTGTAAGTTAGTCTTTCAGTGGCTAAAGAATATTAAATTAAATATTTGCAGTTTAATTCTTAAAGTGGGGAACTGATTCGGAAGTGTTAATTATGCTTAATCGCATCTTCTATTCTTAAAGGGACAATAGTTATATGTCATGCTTTATTGTGATTTATTTTTAGTAAATCTCAGTCCCTTGGCCAATTTAGATGGTTACATCAAAAGCCAAGGGGGATTTTTGTTATAGAACTGGAGAGTTATAACCGTCATGCTAATGAGAACTTTTTAACGACAACCGTTTGTCAGATGATCTGATTCAGTGAATGAGGAGTGTAAGTTATGTTCTATCGCATCTTCCATTATTAAAGAGACAATTTCCATTAGCCAGCCTTTATTGTGATTTAATGAATCACAGTCCCTAGGCCAATTTAGGTGGTTACATTAAATGCCAAAGGGTACTTTGTTATAGAACTGGAGAGTTCTAACCGTCATTCTAAAAGGAGGTTGTTAATGACATCCATTTGTCAGTTGATCTTCAGGGCTCAATAGTTCATGATAGGGCATGCCACGGGACATTATCGTTCATTCCTCCTTTGTCTGTGTGGAGGCGATAAATCCAACGTTGTTCTTTCTCAAAAAGAATCTTCTCTGTATTGTGCGATTTTGTTTGTTGGCTCTCAAGGATTACCCATCTGAGATCGTCAGGAACATGGTTATGTTCAATATAGTGTTTGCTCATCTTAATTGTAATTCGTTTGCAGGTTACATTACTCCGGTGTTCACAAATTCGAATCTTCACTTTTCGGCACGTCATCCCTATGTACTTGAGGCCACAGGGACATACAATCATGTAGATCACATGTGTAGTGTTGCAGTTCGTATGGTGGCGTAGCGTCCAAGTGAGTTTAGGTAGAAGTTGTAGTGTTTTTGTTGTCTTTGTGAGTTTACATACTGAACACGAGCCACACGGGTAATGTCCTACTATTGGGTTGAGGTTCCAGAGTGTTGTTAAGGTTCCATCATTTGTAGTGGCAGTAGGTCTTGTATGTACAAAGATGTCCTTGATATTGTGCGTGGTTTAGGCCAGTGCAGATTGTTGGATGTTAGAATGCTCCAGTTCCTTTTTTATTATTTTCTTTACAATGTTTGTGGATGTACAGTAAGTTGTAACACATGTCAACAAATCCGCTGGTTCCTCTCGTGGGATTGATTCAAGTAAACTTTCTCTGGGCTGATTCCTTGCTCTCTTTTGGCATTTCTTGATTGTCTTCACAGGGTAATTCCTGAGTTCTAGTTTATGTCCCAGAGCTTCTGCTTGAGTCTTATAGTCTGTCAGCTTGCTGCAGTTCCGTTTCAGTCGTAAGAACTGGCTGTAGGGTAAATTTTCTCTCAATGGTCGATGATGGAAACTGTTGTAAGATAAGATGCTGTTTCTTGCTGTTGGTTTGTAGAAGGTTTGGGTTTGCAAAGTGTTGTTTTCAGAAAAAATAGTGACGTCTAGGAAATCTATTTTTCTGTCATCTGATGAATGTGTAAACTTGAGGCACTCATCTCTCGTGTTTATCCAGGTTAGGAAGTCTTCTAGTGCTTCTTGAGTGTCTTCCCAGATCATTAGAATATCGTCAATGTATCTGCGCCAGAATTTCATCCGATCCAGAAAAGGATTAATGGGGTTCTGTATCCATTGTTGTTCGAAGGCGCTGACATATAATCCCGCCACACTGGGCGCGAATGTGCTTCCCATTGAAGTTCCGTGACGTTGAGCGAAGAGGGTGCCCTCATATTCAAAAAAAATTTCAGTCAGGGCCATCCTACAGCATTCCAATACAAAGTGTCTCGGGGTTCTGTATTGCCAATCTTGGGAAAATAGAATGTCCTCTAGGGTCTCTAAAGTTTTTTGTTGTGGTAGACTTGTATAGAGACTCTCCACATCAAGTCCTACCAAGAGCATTGTCCGGTCATTATATGTTAGATCTACTAGCATATTCAGAAGATCTCTAGTGTCTTTCAGATAAGTAGGTGTTTTCTGTACTATTGGTCTCAGGAATTGGTCTGCAAATTGTGACAGTGGTTCAAGTACAGAACCAATCCCTGAGACTATGGGGCGTCCTGGTGGTGGTGATTTATTTTTGTGGATTTTTGGTAATGAATAGAAATATGGGGTTCTTGGGGATTTTGTTCTGAGAAATTCAGCTTCATGTTTTGAAATCCACTGGTTGGTCTCGGCCTCCTCCACCATGAGTTCAATAGTCCTCTGTAGTCTTTTGGTTGGGTCTACAGTTAGCTTTTGATAGAATTTTGTATCTGAAAGTAGTGACACGCATTGGTTGTTGTATCCTTGCTTACTTAGAAGAACAATAGCTCCCCCTTTATCTGCTGGTTTTATTACCAGATCTTCATTCTGACGTAGTTCCTTCATTGCTTTCTTTTCTTGTCGTGTGGTATTCACAAAGGGTCTTTTTGTTGCTTTCATATTGACTATTTCTTTCATGATTGCCTGTTCGAAGATTTGTATCTCCACGGGGACCATCTGAATAGGTGGACAGAAAGTCGACTTAGGTCTGAGATTGGTGTCACTTTCTTGACTGTAGCTTTCTTTATCCATAAAGAATGCTTTTAGTTTAATCTTCCTACAAAATTCAGACAGTTCACATGTTAGTTTAAAGATACCAGTCATCGGTGTTGGGACGAAACCAAGTACTTTATTTAAAACTTTTTCTTGATCTGCTGTGAGAATAGTATCGGTGAGATTAACTACCAAAGATTCATTGAACTGGTCCCTGGTTGTTCCTTTGTCATACTTCGTGTATGTACTTGTCTTTCTGGTTTGCTCCATGTTACTCCTTTTCTCCTTTCTCTCTGGGTGTTTTGGCCTCTCCCTAAAAAAGGGGGCTGTTGTAAATTCATTGGTGGTCCCATGGTGTTAGGACCCTGGAAGTAGGGGTTCATCCAGCCTTGAAAATTCGGTACATATTGTTGGAAATGGGGTTGTAGTTGGTCATAATATCTTGGCATTTGCCAGTTGTTAGTTCTCCTTCTTTGATTGCGTCTGAATTGTCCTCTCCCTCTTCTGGGGTTCGGTCCCTCGTCACTGCTCCAGTCAGAGTTATTGCCAGAACTTTCCCCTGTCGTGTCTTCATCTTCTTGATGGTCTGGTACGACATAGTCTGCTCTTGCATAGTGGTGCATTTTCTCCATTGAGAATTTATTTAAGTCTTTGCCCAATTTTTGGATTTTATTTTGGGTGATGTACTCTTTTGTTTCATTCATTTCCTTATTTATCTCTTCCAAGCGTTTCTTATATACGGAGATCTGGACCGTTGTTTTGAGATTAGCTTCGCTGACTTGAATCTTAATCGTCAATGCTTCTACTAATCTAGTTGCTATCTTTATAATGAGTACTAGATAGTCCCGAGTACACTTCCAAGATATAGAGGACCAATCTTTCCGGAAGGCAGTGTCTTTAAGTAATATACGTGGAGCATTTTGTACCCATAGGCCTTTCGGGGCAGAGTTAGCTCGTAAGTATTCTTTCATGATGATCCCGTGTATGGCTGTCCTTACTTGATCTTTCTTCATTTCCGTTCGTTCATCCCATTCGTTATTGTGTGTCAGAGTATGTGTTAGATCTTTATCTTGTAGTAATGTGGCTCCTGATAGGATAGCATTCACTTCTTCTTCTGTATAGCTTAAACCTTGGTTCTCCGCCATGCTTACCAAATTCTTCTTGTTGTTTTGGTGTGTCAGATCAGTTGTTGACACTCTTATGGGGAATAGGTTTTCCCAGAGCTGCACACTGCTTCAATATATCATAATCAAAGGGGAGGGAAAGAGAAGCTATGGTCCATCCGGCTTCCAATGGTTAGTTATAAATCAGGGGGGGGGGAAGAGTATGGACCACTTGTCCTGTGTTACCAGGTTCTTTTCGGTAGTGTCCGTCATAAAAAGACCCTCATACATCTACACAGGCCGATGGCGGTATATTTTCATTCTCCGCCTTTTGTGTACTGTTTCAGCGTCATCATTGGGTCATTTTCTTTGTAAAATGCTGACCTCCGCCTGGAGGAAGACCCGCTGGTACTAACAGTAGTGGTCAGAAATAGATGTGAATAGTGTGCTTGTGATATTGTGAAAAAATTGGTTAAAATCACTATGTCACTTTTAACCTCAATGATTTATTAGGGAGGCACTGAATGGGAAATTAAAAAAGAGGTGTTGTGCGTTTAGAACGAGTTACTAATCATAAGCACTTGTTATGGGTCAACATGTTTCAGCCCTCTGTGTATTCTCGGGGCTTTCGTCAGGACCGATCTTAAGTGTGCGCAGCCTTTTCGGTTCTGCACGGAGTGGTGTACTCACCGCTCTGGATTCAAAAGGGTCAGACCAGTAGTATCTGTACCTAGAGAGAGAAAAGAAAGTTGGGGGATGCACTTGTACATGAAAACCTATGCATTCAATAGTTTCAGTAAGTGGACTGCTGGAACAGTGTTACTCAGTTGTCCTCATTGGCAGTGAGTATAACGCTTCATTATGCGTTTAAAGGGGATTTAACTCCAAAAAGGTGGGTGAACAGGGCGGATAGACTTAAGATTACAAAAGTGTGTATCACGCTATGTTGGTTTAAGCGTATGAGAAGTGTGAGGAGAGCTTAATAGCGAAGGTCAAAAAAATTCCAAATACGGGCGATTATGCTGTCTGAAGGCGCGCATATACCTGAGTTCAAAGTGTCATTCGTATGGCAGCAAATTGCATACTTTTAGAATAAATACGATGTCCCAAATCTGCGCGCTTTTGGCTGATTCTTGATGTCTTTTTATGGGTGGTTATGCTGTCTGAAGGCACGCATATACCTAAGTTCTAAGTGTCATCCATTTATCATCCATTCGCATCCATTTAGAATAGAAAATACTGTATCCCGAATTCGCGCGCTTTCGGCTGCTTCTTGGTGTCTTAATTGTAGGAAACTATCGTAGATCTGATCGTACAGACCGGGATGAGAATACTGATGTTTAGAGAAGAGCATGAGTGCCTGGTGAACTCACATGGTCTGGGCGGCTGTGATAGGCAAACTCTATGTCGAGCGAGATTGTGATATTTACAAGTTCAGTGTATTATTGACATAGAAACATTGCGGGCAACGAAACGCACAACAAACAATCATACAGGTTAACTGCGGCTTTACCTTGTAAGCGTTTAACTAAATAGCTTCATGGAGTCACCGGTGGGCCTCTGAATGCCGATACCATTCTGAGGAGAGAAAGTTACAGTGTCTTACTTGAAACTTGGATGACGGCAGGGAAGTCTGTTCAGGGGTTTGCTCGTATCTCTCACCAGTTTCTTCACAGTGATTCGCTTGTGCTGGCTCTCACTACGGTGCTCCGAATGACGCGAGGGCCCATCACGGTTCGTTTGTATTCCCGGTGGTGGTTAAATGGGAAGAAGGACTGTAGTGGAGTTGGTTGGCATGGTTTATTGGCACAAAATCCGTATTATTAGAAAAAAGACTATGGCGTTGTAAGTTAGTCTTTCAGTGGCTAAAGAATATTAAATTAAATATTTGCAGTTTAATTCTTAAAGTGGGGAACTGATTCGGAAGTGTTAATTATGCTTAATCGCATCTTCTATTCTTAAAGGGACAATAGTTATATGTCATGCTTTATTGTGATTTATTTTTAGTAAATCTCAGTCCCTTGGCCAATTTAGATGGTTACATCAAAAGCCAAGGGGGATTTTTGTTATAGAACTGGAGAGTTATAACCGTCATTCTAATGAGAACTTTTTATCGACAACCGTTTGTCAGTTGATCTGATTCAGTGAATGAGGAGTGTAAATTATGTTCTATCGCATCTTCTATTATTAAAAGGGACAATTTCCATTAGCCAGCCTTTATTGTGATTTAATGAATCACAGTCCCTAGGCCAATTTAGGTGGTTACATTAAATGCCAAAGGGTACTTTGTTATAGAACTGGGGAGTTCTAACCGTCATTCTAAAAGGAGGTTGTTAATGACATCCATTTGTCAGTTGATCTTCAGGGCTCAATAGTTCATGATAGGGCATGCCACGGGATATTATCGTTCATTCCTCCTGGGTCTGTGTGGAGGCGATAAATCCAACGTTGTTCTGTCTCAAAAAGAATCTTCTCTGCATTGTGCGATTTTGTTTGTAGGCTCTCAAGGATTACCCATCTGAGATTGTCAGGAACATGGTTATGTTCAATATAGTGTTTGCTCATCTTAGTTGTAATTCGTTTGCAGGTTACATTACTCCTGTGTTCACAAATTCGAATCTTCACTTTTCGGCACGTCATCCCTATGTACTTGAGGCCACAGGGACATACAATCATATAGATCACATGATGTGTAGTGTTGCAGTTCGTATGGTGGTGTAGCGTCCAAGTGAGATTAGGTAGCAGTTGTAGTGTTTTTGTTATCTTTGTGAGTTTACATACTGAACACGAGCCACACGGGTAATGTCCTACTATTGGGTTGAGGTTCCAGAGTGTTGTTAAGGTTCCATCATTTGTAGTGGCAGTAGGTCTTGTATGTACAAGGATGTCCTTGATATTTTGTGTTCGTTTATTGGCAAAGCGTGGTTTAGGCCAGTGCAGATTGTTGGATGTTAGAATTCTCCAGTTCCTTTATTATTTTCTTTACAATGTTTGTGGATGTACAGTAAGTTGTAACACATGTCAACAAATCCGCTGGTTCCTCTCGTGGGATTGATTCAAGTAAACTTTCTCTGGGCTGATTCCTTGCTCTCTTTTGGCATTTCTTGATTGTCTTCACAGGGTAATTCCTGAGTTCTAGTTTATGTCCCAGAGCTTCTGCTTGAGTCTTATAGTCTGTCAGTTTGCTGCAGTTCCGTTTCAGACGTAAGGACTGGCTGTAGGGTAAATTTTCTCTCAATGGTCGAGGATGGAAGCTGTTGTAAGATAAGATGCTGTTTCTTGCTGTTGGTTTGTAGAAGGTTTTGGTTTGCAAAGTGTTCTATGCCCTTTTTGCCTTATGTGCCACTCGTTTTTCCTGTATTTCTGTGCCCTTTTTGCCTTCTGTGCTACTCGTTTTTCCTGTATTTCTCTGCCCTCTTTGCCACTCATTTTTCCTGTATTTGTGCCCTTTTTGCCTTCTGTGCCACTCGTTTTTCCTGTATTTATCTGCCCTCTTTGCCTTCTGTGCCACTCGTTTTTCCTGTATTTCTGTGCCCTCATGCCTTGTGCCACTAGTTTTTCCTCTATTTCTCTGCCCCTTTTGCCTTCTGTGCCACTCGTTTTTCCTGTATTTCTGTGCCCTCTTGCCCTCTGTGACACTCGTTTTCCCTCGTTTTTGTGCCCTTATGACTTCATCGTCCCTCACCGCCCCCCATGTCCACTGCGGCTCCGCCCCCCTGACTGCCCACTGCCCATTCGCTGCCCCCGGCTCCCGCCTCCCTGCTGCTCCTCCTTCCCACCTCCCCATATATTCCAGCCGCTGGCACGCCTAAGGCAAGCCCGTCTGCGCCCATCCACGCCTGGACCGCGCCCAGCGCCAGAACCCCTGGCCCCCGCACCCGCCACGACAACCGCCGCCACTACGACGCCAGCACTCTGCACGCTCTCAACTCCGGATGGACCCACACCTGCTGCAAGGCCACCCCAAAACGCACACACGGTCCCTTCACCTGCCGGAACTGCAGCTACACCAGCCTCAGAGCCGACGAACCACCCGCCAAGAAAGACCCCAACCATCTCCGATGCATAGTACTGAATACCCGCTCCGCACGCAAACACGCCGTCGAGCTCTGGGACCTGCTCAACACAACATCCCCGGACGTCGCCTTCCTGACAGAACGACTCCTCCGCACCCAACATCGACATAGCCATCCCAGACGGCTACAAGATCACCTGCAGAGACCGCACCAACTGAGTCAGAGGAGGAATCGCCATCATCCACAAGAGCATCAGGGTTTCGACAAGCACCGCCGACACGCTCAGCACCGCCGAACACATGCACTTCCAGATCCACCCAGACCCTAACTCCACCCTCAGAAGCACCCTCGTCTACCGACCACCCGGACCACGTCCCCAGTTCAGCGACCCCATCGCCGACTTCATCAGCACGCACGCCCTGAACTCCACCGACTACTTCCTCCTCAAAGACCTGAACTTTCACCTTGAGAACAACAACTCCACAACCCTGATCGATAACCTCGCCAACCTCAGACTGAAGCAACTCGCCACAATGCCCACCCACTCCGCAGGCCACACGCTCGAACCAGTCTTTTCCTCAAGCTTGCACGTTTCCGTCAGCCACACCACCGAGCTCCTCTGGACCGACCACCGCTGCATCCACTTCGCCTTCCAGAAACCCACCACACACCACCGCACCCAACAGATCCCCCGCCGCTGCTGGAGCAAAATCACCGAAGACCAACTACATGCAAACCTCGCTCTCAGCCACCCACCGAACCCTCCAACGCCGACGATGCTGCCCTCAGCCTCAGACGCTGGATCGAGGACTGCGCCAACACCCTCGCCCGCTGAAGAAACCCCCCCCCACAGAGACACCAGCAAGAGGGCCTGCTGGTTCACCCAAGAACTCCTTGCCTCCAAGCAAGCCTGCCGGAAACTAGAGAAGGAATGGCACAGTGAACAAACTCCGGACAGCCACGCAGCACACAAGGACGCCATCCGCAACCACCACCACCTCATCAGGGCAGCCAAGAGGACCTCCTTCAAAGACCGCCTCGACAACAACGCACACAATAGCAAGGAGCTCTTCAACATCGTGAAGGAACTCTCCAACTCCAACACCAACACCAACAACATCCCGCCGTCGCAAGCCCTGTGCGACTCCCTCGCCACCTTCTTCCACCGCAAGATAGCAGACATCCATGACAGCTTCAACACCCAGACAGCCCCAAAAGACAGCAACACAACAGACCCTCCGCACCCCATCAACCACGACCCCCTGCTTGCCTGGGCCAGCGTGAGCGTCGATGACACCATCAAGACCATGAGCACGATGCACTCCGGCTCTCCGTCAGACCCATTCCCGCACCACGTCTTCAACAAAGCAACAGCTCCATCGCACTCCACCTGCACAACGTCATCAAACTCTCCCTCGAGACTGCGACCTTCCCAGAGAGCTGGAGACACGCCGAGATAAACGCCCTACTTGATAAACCTAAGGCAGACCCAAGAGACCTCAAGAACTTCCGGCCCATCTCTCTGCTCCCCTTCCCGGCCAAGGTCATCGAGAAAATCGTCAACAGACAGCTAAACCAATACCTCGAAGAAAACAGAATCCTGGACCCTTCCCAGTCAGGGTTCCGCAGCAACCACAGCACCGAGACTGCCCTCAACGCCAACACCGTCGACATCAGGACCCTGCTGGACAACGGTGAGACTGCAGCACTTATCCTCCTAGACCTCTCCGCTGCCTTCGACACTGTCTGCCACTGCACACTACGCGCACACCTCCATGCCGCAGGGATCCGAGAAAAGGCTCTGGAATGGACCACCTCCTTCCTCTCCGGCAGAACCCAGAGCGTCCGCCTCCCCCATTCCGTTCCAAAGACTCCGAGATCATCTGCGGCGTACCCCAGGGATCCTCCCTCAGCCCGACACTGTTCAACATCTACATGGCCCCGCTCGCACACGTCGCCCGACAGCAACATAATCTTCTACGCAGACGACACTCAACTGATCCTCTCCCTCACCAAGGACCCCATCACCGCCAAAGCCAACCTCCATGAAGGAATGAAGGCTGTTGCCGACTGGATGAAGATCAGCCGCCTGAAGCTGAACTCTGACAAGACGGAGGTCCTCATCCTCAGCTCCAACCCCTCAGCCTGGGACGACTCCTGGTGGTCGACGGCACTGGCGGCAGCCCCGACACCCACCGACCATGCACGCAACCTGGGAATCATCCTCGACTCAACGCTCTCAATGACCAAGCAAGTAATCTCCTCCTCCTGCTTCAACACCCTCCGCATGCTCCGCAAGATCTACAGATGGATCCCGACAAATACAAGAAAGACAGTCACCCACGCCCTCGTCAGCAGCAGACTCGACTACGGAAATGCCCTCTACGCGGGAGCTCCGACCAAGCTCAAACTACTACAAGGCATCCAAAACGCCTCGGCGCGACTGATCCTCGACGTACCACGACACGGCCACATCACCCCCCACTTGAGAAACCTGCACTGGCTCCTCGTCAACAAGAGGATATCCTTCAAGCTCCTCATCCACGCACACATAGCACTCCACAACACCGGCCCAGCCTACCTCAACAGACGGGTCTCCTTCTACATCCCCAACCGCCAGCTACGCTCCGCCAACCTCTCACTCGACACCGTCCCGCGCATCCGACGAACAACCACTGGCGGGAGATCCTTCTCCCACCTCGCCGCCAAGACATGGAACACCCTCCCACTGAGCCTACGACAGACCCAAGACCTGCTGACCTTCAGGAGGATACTCAAGACCTGGCTGGTTGATCAGTAGCGGCCCCCCCCCCAGCGCCTTGAGACCCTCGCAGGTGTGTAGTGTGCTTTACAAATGATTGATTCATTGATTGATTGGCATTAGGCATGGGGAAAGAGGGAAGCGGACGAGTTGGGGATCATCACTTAGATAGGAGACGGATGAGATGTCAGAGCACTGCCTGCCAGGGTTATGATTTATGAATTCTATAGTGCATGGCTGCTCAACTAGGGCTTCCAAGTGCTGAATGAACATCCTGAATTTCATTGTTGAACCAGTATGGAGTTTAAAATACCTAGTTCACAGCTATTGCTTGAAGGCGGACTCATTTGGACACAAGAGCATCTAAAATTCAATAATTTAGCTACCAGAAGCCTGAATGAATGCCTTCCTGCTCGAGCTTATCGGACCCTAGACAGACAGGTCAGGTTCAGGCTAGCTGATCTGTGAGCCCTAGATGAGTAATAGGGCATGACCAGCTTGCTAATGAAATCGAGGCCTTAACTGTGAAAAGCACGCAACACTAAACATAAAGCTTTATATTTTATTTGTCGTTCTATTCTCAGCCCATGCAGATCTTTTAGAGGAGACTAGTTGGTGTTTGGGGATGTACAATAGCAGCATTCTTGATTAATTATAAATGCTTCTTCAAGTTCACTGTAATGCCCAGATATAGCATATTTTTTAAGGTCTAGGTGGGAGGTGATAATAGCCTGGATTATAATTTTTTAGGGTGTCAGGAGGGAAATCATAGGCGATTTTATTTTTAAAAAAAAGTTTTTATTGTTTTCAAAACAGTTAAAACAATAGGACATTGAAACAGACCTTGCAGATAGCTCTCAGGACAGATCACCACCCAAATACATAACCCCTCAACCAACCCCAAGTCTAATGCATTGATAAAGACTGTGGCCCCCCCTCTCCCCATCTCCCCGCAGACCATCCTAACCATCCGAATCAGAGGAATCCCCATCTGAAAGAGGCAGCGGATCGCATATGCCTCCCCTGTACCTGTTCCATGCCCCCCAGACCCTGGCCCACTTGCGAGGACACCCCCGCCTGATAAACACTGACCGCTCAGCAAACATGGCTACATCCATCTCCATCCTCCATACTGATAGCAATGGCGCCTCCACCGCTCTCCATTTTTGGGCTATATTCCGTTTGACCGTCATGATCCCCAGCGTTACCCAGCCCTGCGCCTGACGATCAAGATCATTAGGGTCCCACACATTTAACAAACAGCACCGGGGCTCCGGCACCAGCGATATCCCGCACGCCTGCGACATTGTACGCAGCACCCGCTTCCAGAATACCTGGAGAACAGGACACTCCCAGACAGTGTGGTAAAAGGTTCCCTCCTCCCCACAACCCCGCAGGCAGAAGGGGTGAGTCGCTCTGCCCATCTTATGTAGCAAGCATCTCGTGAAGTATGAGCGATGCAAAATACGCAGCTGCACCAGCCGCAGCTTCGAAGGTATGCGCGGCCAGTGCCTCACGCCATTCCGGGTCATCAAAGTCACCGACCTCCTCAGCCCACCTCTCCCGCAAGAGCCCCATAGGGTCCGGCAAGTTGTTGATCAGTTTGCGGTACGTGAAGGACGTAGCCTTCTTTGGCATGTACTCCGTCAACAGTCTATCCTCTAACGGGGACGCTTCCAGAACCTGCGCGCCAGGAGCCAACTGTGCCGCCAGGGCATGTTTCATCTGGAGGTATCTGAACCATTCTGAGGGAGCCAGCTCGTATTGCTGTTGTAAGCGTGCAAACTGGACGGCCGCCCCTTTTTGCCACACATCGCCTACCACCGAGATTCCGATGTTGTCCCAGGCATCAAAGCCTTTACTGTCCCTTAAACGTCCCAGCTGCTTGGCATCCCAGAGAGGTGTAAGTTGAGTCAGGACCCCCAGCCATCCCAACCTGGCCTGCGCCGCATGCCAGATAGATACAGTCTGCCTAAGAGGGCCGAACAGCTGCGAGGCTAGTCGAGCATCATACAGAGGGGACAGCATACCCTTTTCACCCAGCACATCCCTGTCCGCCTTAAATGCAGGGTCAGACTGAGGCGCATGAAGCCACTGGTTGATCACCTTGAGCTGCGCCGCCCAATAATAGAGTTGGATATCCGGGAGCGCAATTCCCCCATCGTACCACTCACAGACTAATTTTGATTGCGCAATTCGCGCCGGCTTATTGCCCCAGAGAAGGCTGGAAACCTGCGCTGCTATCACGCGGAAGTAGGTCGGAGGCACCGGGTACGGAGTATTCTCCATAACGTAGAGAAACTGCGGCAGGGCCATCATTTTGAAGAGTGCCGCCCTCCCCACTAGGGTCAATGGCAACGCTCCCCAGTGCTGCACATCACGCTTGAGGCGGTCCACTTGAGGGCTTAGGTTACGTTTGAAAAACTCCATCTGATCCATCATAATGTGCACCCCCAGGTATTTGAACGACCCCTCCACCACCTGTAGCTGGCATCCCGCCGGCAGCCGCAGAGGGGGGCCCCGCAGCACTAGGAGGACCGACTTCGACCAGTTTATCGTATAGCCAGATGCCCGGCCAAATATCTCGCAGATGTTAAGTAGCGTCAAGATGGAACGTCTAGGGGAAGACAAGTAAAGCAGTATGTCGTCCGCGTAGAGGGAGATGCGGTCCTCCCAGTCGGCGGACCACCGAAGGCCCCTCATCATGGGCTCCCATCGTATCCAAGCCGCAAGCGGCTCGAGCACTAGGGCAAAAAGCAGTGGCGACAGTGGGCAGCCCTGACGCGTGCCCCGTGCCAGGGGGAAGTCCTCCGACATGTGCCCGTTGGCCGCGACATGGGCCAGTGGTTTAGTGTAGAGGAGTCGGACCCAGGCACAAAATTTCGGCCCAAACCCCAGATGCAATAACACCGCGAAGAGAAAGGGCCATTCCACCATGTCAAACGCCATTCGTGCATCAAGGGAGAGAATGACAGCCGGTTCCTGCAACCGTTCCACCCGGGCCAGCACACCATGCAGTCGCCTCAGATTGTGGGACGTACTTCTCCCGGGCATAAAGCCCGACTGATCCGGGTGCACAATGTCAGATAAATGTGGTGTGAGCCGGAGGGCCAACAATTTCGCGAGGATCTTGGCCTCTGCGTTAATCAGCGAAATGGGACGATAGGAGGTACATTGATCTGGCGGCTTACCCTGCTTCGGTATTACCACGATAGTGGCCGTTCGTTGGTCGACGGGGAGCTCTCCCATCTCCAGACTGTGCGTGAACATGTTCAGTAAGTGCGGGGCCAGCGTCTCTGGTAGCCGCTGATAGAGCGCTATCGTGATACCGTTTGGTCCCAACGCCTTACCGGGCTGCAAGGCGCCAATAGCCGCCTGAAGCTCCTCCAACGTGAGCTCGGCCTCAAGGGTCTCCCGGGCCTCAGGGGAAAGCTTGGGCATCTGCAGGTCTTGGATGTATGTCAGTGCCATCTCCACCGTCATGGAGGAGGTGGAGGAGTACACTCCCCGAAAGTGCTCCGCCAGGGTGCGCACTATTACTCGTCGGTCTGTCGTTGGCAACCCCTCGGCCGTGTCAAGCTGTGCAATACACCGGGTACCGCCGTCGCGCCTGTCAAGCCACGCGAGGAGCCTACCGGTTTTATCGCCTACATCATAGACTGTGTGCCTCGAGGCCTCTAGGCGCTGTCTGACACGCTCTGCGAGGTGCTCCTTGTATTTCGCCTGAACCACATGCAGGTCGTGCGAGGCCGCACGGGAGGGGGCCCCGGCCTGGCAGGCCTCCGCAGCTCAGAGTTCAAGCTCCAACGACTGTAACTCAGATGTTTGTTCGCGCTTATACTCCGAGACGGCGGCCATTGCCTGGCCCCGCACCACCGTTTTGTACGCCTCCCAAAGAAACATAGGGGAGTCGACCGAGGCGGCGTTTTCGTGGAAGTAAAGTTTAGTCGCCCGCGCTATAGATTTACTAATCTTTGGCAGTCGCATGCAGCTGGGGCGTATCGGATAAACGCGGCGACGCATCATGTGGTAGCTAGTGTATTGCAAGAGGATCGGGGAATGATCAGAGATACCCCTGGGTCTGATATCTATACTTTCAATATTTTGGAGACAACCGGGGGAGCCCAGAAAGTAATCAATTCGGGTTAGATTATCGTGCACCCCGGAGTGGTACGTGTAGCGCTGCGCCGTCGGTTGGTGCAACCGCCATATATCTGTGAACCCGATCGCCGCCGCGAAGCTCTCAAGGCGGGACACCCCCCCACCCCTCACACGAGGTGGAGACCGGTCAGTGAGGTCATTCATCACCGCATTAAAGTCGTCCCCCCAAGAGCACCTCCCCCTCCAGTAGTGTAAGCAGAAATTCACTAAGCGCCGGGAACGCCACAGTATGTAGCCCAGGTGGGATATAGACAGACACTATGTTGAGGGGCCTCCCCTCCCATTGAGTGTGAGCTGCGGCAAAGCGCCCAGACCCGTCCGTGTGTACACTAAGCACGATCAAGTGGGACTGTTTGCGCAGCAATATGCCAACCCCCCGGCACCCTGAGGTGAATTCAGAGTGCGCCACCATCTTATACCCCCATCTGTCCAGCGCTTTAGTAGTGGTGCCAGTGAGGTGGGTCTCCTGGAGTAAGACCACTGCCAGGGTACATCGCTTAATACTGTGCAGAACCAGGCCCCGTTTGATTTTGTCTCCCAATCCCCGCACATTCCACGTGAGCAAAGAGAGGGGCTGCACCGGGGACAAAATGGTGTCAGGGGATGTGTCATGCATCAAGCCCAACATTACGGTGGTTGGAAGATGGGTCGGAGCATGATGCGGATACTGCGGAGTGAGACATGTGCCGTGTATTGGGATCGCGCTTGGTATAGGTCAAGGGCCCATGTCCTCCAGAACCCAAACATAAGAACAAAACCGTAAAACATTCCCCAACCCCCCAACCCCCTCCCTGCCTCCCTGCCACACGGACTCAGAACTGCCCGCCACCCCAACTCAGCAGAGTGCTCAATGCCCTTAACCCCAACCAGTACTTGCGCTTTAAGGAGCGTGGAGTCCGAGGAAGACCATGACATCCCCAATCCCCAGGTCCCATCGTTCATGCCCTGTAACAACAGAAAGTAGGCCAGTCCAGCAGCAGCGGGCCCCGGAGGTCAGTCTCCAACTCCATGCCGGGGGCAGCTCAGGCCACGAGTTCATCCGGTAGGCTCCTCCTCAACCTCCTCCGTTCGTCGGTCGTGACCATCAGGGTTTTCCGCACCCCCGGGGTGCCTCGTCCTGCGGCCCGAGCGCCCAGCACCCTTAGCCTGGCGCCACCCTTCCAGCCAGTCATGAGCCTCCTCCGGCGTGTTAAAGAATACAGTTTTGCCCTCCGCCACAACACGTAGCCGCGCCGGGAAGAGCATAGCGTAGGGAAGTTCTCGGGCCCTTAGCTTCTTCTTGACCTCCAAGAAGCTGCGTCGCTGCGCCGCCACCGCCGCCGTATAGTCCGGGAAGAAGGACACCGTGGAGTTTTGGAGACGGAGGGGCGGCGCCACCCGCGCCGCCTGAAGAATGGCATCCCTGTCGCGGAAGTTGAACAGGCGGGCCAGGACAGGCCGCGGAGGCGCACCCACCTTCCGTCGGCCACCTAGTACTCTGTGGGCGCGCTCCACCGAGAAAAAGGCCGAGAGGCCCTTGGGTTGTAACTTGGACTTGATCAAGTCTTCAACGTAGAGGTCCATAGCTGGATGCCCCTCACTTTCGGGAATCCCGGTGATGCGCACGTTGTTGCGGCGGGAGCGCCCCTCTTGGTCGTCCAGCCGGGCCGCCATACGTTTATTCTCCGTCTCCAACTGCGACACCTTTTGAAGGAGGTAGCTCGAGTCTTTTGCTAGGGTCTCCGTCACCTGCTCCACATCCGCGACCCTAGCGGACATTTTCTGGAAGTCCGCGCGGAGCAGAGACACGTCCGTGGAAATCGACCCCACAGTGGATTGTACTTGCGTCAGGGCCGCCATAATGTCTTCCAGCGTTACCTTCGGCGTTTCCTTGTCTGCCGCCGTCTTCTCGGCGCGTCCTCCGCGGTCCGGCAACGCGGAGGAGGCCTTGGTATAGGCGAATTTGTCCAGCTTGCCTTGCGGGTTCCCTCTGGCCCCCTTCCCGCTCATGGTCCCGGCAGGTGATGTCCCCAGACTCGCCCTCCCGCGGTCCGCCAGGGAACCGGCGAATCAGGTCGCCCCGATCACGCCACGATCTATGCAGGCAGCCCGGGAAACGTTGTCCGCCCCAGGTCGCTCACCTGGGGTCTGCACCGAGCGGCAGTGGCGGCGTCCCAAGCTCAGCGGCGTCCGGCACAGGGCAGGGCCACTGCTCTCAATCCTCCTCACCAGTCCCAGCTATCAGCAGTCGCTCCGGGGGGCCCCACCGGCGCCAGGCCACAGCAGCAGTAGTCGCGTCTCAGGGGCCCGGGACGGGCGGCAGACTTCGCGCCTCAGCGCAGACACGGCAGCCAGGTCCCGCGGCGGGAGCCGAACCGGATCTTCAGGCTTGGATGCGCAGCCCCCTAGGGGCACCCGCCTCGGTGCCGCCCAGGCCGCGTCCCTCCACGCGGGCGTCAAGTCCGCCACAGGCCACCAAACCTCCGCCCTCGCTTCAAGGCCGGCCCGGACCGGCCCCGCTCCGCCCGGGGTCCTCCTGCCACTCGAGGCCCCGGTCTACAGCGCCCGGGTAGGCCGCAAATCCACAGACCTCGCCGATCCCGTCTCGGGCGCCAGAGAGACTCGGGAGTCGGATCAGGCGGCTTTGCTTTCTCTCCGTTGTCAGCTCAGGGACCCTGGGGCCGGATCGCCTCACGGATAGTGTACGGATGTCAGGGGAGTCGATCTCACCCTCGGAGCCCAACTAGGATGCGGCCATCTTGCTTGGCTGCAAGCCACGCCCCCCATAGGTGATTTTTTTGAAGGATTCTAAGGAGGCCGAAGCAGCAGGATTAGAGTTTACTGACTTAGTGCTCGTCAGTCTATCATCAAACCAGATCGCAGGTTTTTTGATCGAAGGTTTGGGGACAGGGATCGGGCCTAATGGTTCAGGCCACCAATGTGGAGACCAGAGATGAGGCTCGTTCCCCCCCAATGATCACCTCAGTCTTAGTCCCATTAAATTGTTGGCAGTTAAGGTCCATCAAATTGACTATCACGGATAGGCAGCTTTTAAGTTTACCCGCTCCCCTGCCGTCATCAGGGAACAGCAAGGTGAGAAGCAGAGAGTCATCTGTACACCTCACTAGGGATATACCAAAGGAGACAATGTCTCCAAGGGGACGCATCTACCCATTAAAAAGAGCAAGGCTGAATGAGACTCCTGTGGAATTCCACACAAATTCCGCAGGGTAGATGAAAGGAAAATGTTACATAACCTGAAACCATCTATTCGTGGCATGTAGTGCTATAGATTCACATGCTGTGCATACTCCTGCCATCTAGTGTTGGGCCCGGATGCGCAAGTTGTTTTCCTTCACAGAAATCTTCTCAATTAACAAGGTGGTGCAACTCAATCTCTTGGTGGTAATGCGCATGGGCATCAGCTCCATTGTTGGATTGTTTTTCGCACTGCGGATGAGGACAGAGCTGGAGTAAAGTGATACAGAAGACAGAGAGGGATGACCATGCAGAAAAATTAAGGTGCAACCGCCGAGACTTCCGGGGAGGAGGGTGGACGCATGTGAATCTGCAGCACTTCATGCCACAAACAGATGCTTACAGGGGAAATAAAATTTTCTGTTTGAGGTATGTGTGGCTGTAAATAGACCTGCTGCGCATAAGCTGTAAAGCAGTCCTCCCATAAAGTGTGGCTAGCCGGTGTATGTTGTAGTAGACTGAAAAAGAATACATAGTACAGCCTGGCCAACATTGGCTTGTTGAGTGCTAGTACATCCACACAATAGTTTTTTTTTTATGTGGTGAAGACCAGGTAGCTGCTTTACAGATTTCAGCTATGGGAAGTTTTCCCAGGAAGGCCATAGAGGCCCCCCTTTTTATGTGTAGAATGGGCTCTTGGAGGAATAGGCAAAAAATTTGAGAGAGCCCGCTCTTTACGAGGTTTAAAAAAGCAACAAAGAGCAGTTGAGTTTTTCGACAGGGTTTTGCTATATCCAAATAGTACATTAGGGCTGGCGTCTTAGGAATGTACAGCCCTTTCTGAAACTAAGTCAGATTAGGGCAGGAAAACTGGGAGTTCTATAGATTGGTTAAGGTGGAAGGGCGAGACTACTTTAGGGAGGAATTTAGGGTTAGTGCTAAGGACAACCCTATCCCTTCAACCCTGAAAGAAAGGTTCTTTCAATGTTAAAACCTGCTGCTTACTAACACGTTTGAGTGCGGAGTGCGGAGGAGAGGAACTGAAGGGGGGAGGAATGGAGGAGCTCAAAGGGAAGGCCCGTAAGTCTAGTGAGAATGATATTGAGATTCCACACAGGAGCCATAGGGACCAGTGGAGGAATAACACCCATGAGACCCACCATAAAAGCTTTGATCACGGGAATCCTGAAGAGGAATAACCGTGGTCTATTTTGGAAATACGCAGCAACTGCAGCTAAGGCGAGTCGGATGGAGGTGAACACTATTTCACAGGTCTATAGGTGTGGGAGGTAGCAGACAACATCCTAGATGCTGGTTTCTAGAAAAAGGTTCAGGGGGTCTCTTCCTGGACGTTAATGCCTTAAATCGGTTTTTGGACAAGCTATTCTCAAGGTATTGAACCTTTTATACCTCACTTTTTAAGCATTACTACAGTGTGAGACTGACTTCTCCTTCATTTCACAGTGTTCCTTTATGCACAAATATCATTCTCAGTACAAGGTGGTAACTTCCAGTGTATTCCTTTATTAACGTATTTTCATAGGTCCATTTTTCTTTGTAAAATCAAGTGCATGAAAAGATCCTGAACAGCCACGAGCAGTGTGCGCGCCACACTGCTCGTGGACGGACACACCATTTCTGAAATCGCACACATGGCATTAAAATTACCAATGCAGACTATATCGTATACCTACAAGTGTGATTTGAACATGATGAAGTCATTATTGTAAAAGCCTTGGAAAAGCCCTGGTCCGATTGCACTGTAGGGCGAAACATGTGTCTGCTGTTCAGGATCTTTTCATGCACTTGATTTTACAAAGAAAAATTGACCTATTAATAAAGGAATACACTGGAAATTACCACCTTGTACTGAGAATGATATTTGTGCATAAAAGAACACTGTGAAATGAAGGAGGAGACAGTCTCACACTGAAGTAATGTCCTAGATGCTAGCTGCTATGGGGTCAATGTGTTTCGATAGGCAATAGTGAAAAACAGTTTCCATTTGACAGCGTAACAGGCGTGAGTAGAAGGCCTGCATGCTTCCTTAAGAATGCTCCTACATTCAGGGAGGGAGCTAGGGGGCGCGCGCGACCAAGATGGCCACTCAAAGCTGAGGCTCCGGAGATCCGGGCAGTAAATACTTAATAAATATGCACTACCACTAATAGTGTCCCTGCCGTGCCGGATCAACACCGTAGTGCTGCGGGATCCTACCGGCTTCCCGAGACATACTGGTGGCTGCAGAGTAACGAGGTAAAAATCGACCGTAAGCCAGAGCGACTACTGCAGCGTACACTATGGAGCTCTGAGGCTGCCTTACCATCTAATCGAGCCCGTTGCTGTACACGTTGTGCAGGCCGAATCTACCGCGAGTCCCCCGCCCCCGTGATCCGTGGAAGATACCTGCGGGCTGCGGGACTCCGACGAAGCAGATTGGGCCTCCTCGTGTCTCCCCGCTGCCTAATGAGGTGAGGAGAAACTTGTTTTGTTTTGCAGCCCGGGAGTGAAGAACTGTAGGCCACGGAAGACGCCCCCCTCCTCTCTGCCAGGTTGAAAGACTAGGTCCCCCATGGGGGTTGACACGGCCCTCCCCAGCTCTCGTACTGCGACTGGTGGACACAGTGGTGAGCTACCCCCTCCTCATCACTCGAACCAGCTGGGACGTCGCCGCCTGGGGGACCTGGCTGTGCACACCAGCGACATACACTGTGCCTGCTGGTGACCACCTGTGGTGACAGGGACAATAATGTCCGAACCCCCTCCTGACCCTCTCCCCCCCCCCCCCCGGGCCAAGCACAGCGGTGGGGGAAATGGGGGCAGGTGTGCCAGGCAACTGCCGGACTGAGGGCTCGAGACTGGAGCTAATCATACAGCAGAATCCAAAGGAAGGGCACCATTAAATGTCACAGCGTAACATTCTCTCCAGCCCTGCACATGTGTGTGGGTGAGAAGCTGTGCCCCCACAAATCGGGGCGAACGTGGTGGGGTGGAATATCCTTCTCTCATAGACTGTAGTCAGGAGGTGATCTGACGCTGCCCCCCCTCTACGCTTGACCTCTCCTAGCCACCCGGATCCCCCCCTCACCCCCCCAACGTTACTGTGGCCGCTTCGACATAGCCAGACCTTAACCCAGCCGGGACAGAGCTGCATCAGGAAAGAACAGTATCACTCCTAAGAGGTGCACATAGCATGTATTGGGAACCGCTGCCATTGATCTGGGTGGCCGCCTGGCTGGTACCGTGGAAAAGATACCGCCCCTTGCACTGCGGACTGATACGGACAAGATGGGGCAAACAGATGGCAAACAGTCAAATATGCCATTCGAGGCCCGCAAATCAGCACGCTTGCAGCAAGAGGAACAATCTGAAGCTGGGCTCCCCCTTGACGATCAGGAAGATGAATGGAAGGCAATCCTCTTCACCATGAGAAGCAGCTTGACCTCAATCAAATCTAAAATGGACGCTATGTCCACATGTATTGACACAATTGTCCAGAAGATCAACAAACATTATCGTAGGATAAAGGAAGCTGAGACCTGGATCTCAGACTTGGAAGACAACGCGACCAGTCATAATGAACAGATCTCCCAGATGGACAAAGTGCTGAGGGTAATCACTGCAAACAATGAAGACTGAGAGGCGCGTTTGTGCTCGAATCGACAAACACAGGGCACATGAAGGAATACATAGAGTGGCTGCTCTGTGACGTGGCAGAAGTTTTTTCTAAGCACCCGGTGATCGAAAGGGCACACAGAACACTAGGGGCGAGACCTCCACCGGGGGCACCACCAAGGCACGTTCGTGGTTAAGGGTGGGCGGAGTTCACGGAGTTCCACTCCGTGGAGTTCCAGAAAAACTCCGCAAAATTCCACCAAGTTCCGCCAGCTAGCGGAGTATTGCTAGACACCTGTGCACATTGACATTAAGCACCAGAATTAATTTCAGTTGATGATAACTTGATAAGAAACATGTAGAGTAAAGATGCCGAACAGATGGAGCTGCAAACTCAAATATATTATGCGAAAACCAAGGTGAAGCGTTGAAAATAATATGCAGCTTTCCGCGCTTCTTCTAGGCCTGGAAAAATGTCAATAGAAAAGAATCACAGGTGAAACTCACAAATCCTGTTGCGTGCCCAAGATTCCCGGAATGAAAATGCAGCAAACCCCATCAGATCAGATTAGATTAGTGCCAAAGACCAGAAACTTCCTGCCAGAAACTTTCAGAAGAAAGTCTTTGTCCCAGAACCAGAAATAAAAAATATACACACACCCAGCACCAACATCAACTTTCAATTTCACACCAATCAGCCTGTGCAGTGACATCGGATGCACCATGAACTCACACACTTGTATCACGTGCATATGCAGGCAAGCATATATAATAGATGCAGTTTCCTATCCTAGCACAGACAGTCTGCTGGTAAAGAAACTGGGGGTTATCAAAACATAATACAACATAAATTAATACGACTAAGTTATTACGAACCTTCTGAAGGCCAATTATTTTTTCATACAGGTCTTTTCAAAGCGCCACAAAACAGAAGCACGACCCTTATAGATTGAAATTCACCACGTCACACTATCTACGTGCTAATTAAAAATAATGCTACATATGTACACATCTAATGTGCCGGTCTCCCCTGAACCCTGGTGACAACTCAACTCACCCCGTCCGCAGCAGCCAGCAAGGCAAAGGTCCGTGCCTGGCCTTCGGTTTGGCCCCACTAGAGAATGCAGCACTTACTTACTTCTTCAGCCACCTTTTTCCTACGGACGTAGGTTCCAGTTTTCGGGGTTGCTGTCTCAGGCAGCGTGCACGCCTAGACCACCATGCCGACGTTCACACTCCTTGGCTGGCACGTGAAGCATGTCATGCCTTTTGTTGTGTTTTGCTCATTCGAGTTCTTCTTTAATGATTACTCTGCCACCTTAGGGGCGCGGAGGACCCTCGCCACTCTTGCGCTGACGGAGCCCCAGCCATATACAACACAACACCACCACGACTTTCGGAGAACCATGAAGAAGCTTGAGCTTCTAGCTTGATGCCACTGGTGGGCAGACAGGAGGTGGAGGGGGGGTAAAAACAAAGCATTTCCTCACCCGCTACAGGAGGAGACAGGACAAAATATTCATGCAGATGGTGGGCGTGGGGGGGCAGATTTTATCACGCATGTGCATGCATTTGCCTCTGAAGTGGGAATCCGGTAATCTAAAGTTAGTAAGGGTGTGTCACGTGACGTCTCGCACGCTGCCTTACTGACAAGAGAAAACCGTTAAACCGCAGCAGCGGGAAAAAATACAATTGAGACTGCGTCACCGCGGCACAAATGTGAGCAGCTCAGTCTCTGCACTGCAGTGAGTTGGAGCTCAGTTTCTACTATGCCAGTATTTGACCAGAGTTCTAGTCGCATATAAGGTAGATAGACAACAATATAGTCTATCTAGGGGTGAAAGCAGTGCAGCACACACGGGGTAAACTCCGCTCCGCTGGTAAATAGCGGAGTTTGCAGAACTCCGTGCTAAAAGCGGATTTGCGGAGTGTAAAAACTCCACAAACTCTGCTGGCGGAGCGGAGTTTGCCGCCCACCGTTAATCTTGGTAAGATTCCTCAACTACCATGACAGAGATACTGTACTGCGGCTGGCCCGTGAGAAAAAGAAAGTAGAATACGAAAACACCACCCTCATCTTCTATCCGGACTTCACCCAGGCAGTCCAAGACGCACAAAGGAAATTCACTGTGGTTAAACGTAAACTTCAACAGGCCCACTTAGAATATGCCATGCTTTACCCGGCCCGGCTGCAAGTTGCCTACAAGGGGAAACAACATCTCTTCCAGAACCCACAACAGGCCGAGGACTTTCTGAAGCAACATTAATGCTCGTCACCTGGCGACGCTTGCAACCGCTCCAGATCCCGATCTTCATCATCACTGGCTAAAATAGACTGAACTCACAGATGGCATACAAGCGTTTGATCGCTATGTACTACACTATGCCTAAGTGCATTTACTCTACCTAAATCTCATGTTGCAGTGAACTTCGGACCAGTATGGGACATTTGGTGAAGAGGTGAAGCTGCCGCCAGCGTGATCTGACGGACGGTAAAGGGCATGGGACTCACTGCATGGAGCAGAAGTGCCCTCGTTATTTCTCTATTATTGCAAAATTCTTACTGTAATGCAATTGTCTTTATTCCTTCGTTTTTCAGTGGTACGGATTCTTGCTATAGGCCCGGATGCCCCCCCCCCCTCGCTCCCATGTGCCTCCCCCAGTTGGAGGTCACTCTCCCTGGTCTTCGGGCAGTTGGGATAGAGGGCTGTCGCAACCTTCCCCCTCCTGGCACCTCTGCAGGCAATCCCCCCTTGAATTACCTCTCTGTTGTCAGCACAGTCAGTAACGATGGCTGCGCATAAGAAGTTAAGTTATGATTTTTCCTTTCAAATTGGGAATGGGTGGGGCATGCATACCAGACATGTTAGGGACGTTGGTGTGGGAGGGGGCGAGATGGGGAACACAGTTGCATCAGATCAGTACTCTTCGTTAGGAGCTCAGACCAGGGCATGTTGGTCACATTGTATAGTGAGATGAAAACACTACACATCTTCTCGCCAAATGTAAGGGATGAGTAATGCTAAAACACTGGTCAAAATCCATTGCATCACATGGAATGTAAGGGGGTTAAATAATCCTTGTGAAAGGCGGCACACATTAGCATACTTAGACAACAAATTCAAATAGCACTCCTGCAGGATACTCACTTTGACCCTGCTGCACAGCCAAGCTTCGCTGCCGCTGGACATCACACCACTACTTTTCATCATATTCTATGTATGCACGTGGGGTGGCAATTCTTATCCGGAAAAACACACCATTTGTTCCCAGAGGGTCGATAAAGGATCAACAGGGCCGATACTGCATGGTGTGGGGCCGATTAGGTTCCCAGGTAGTAACCGTAGCTAACTGTTACGGCCTCAAAGTAGACGATCCCCAATTTTATACCACATTGTGGGGAAAAATACTCTCTTTAGGAACAACTCATCTTCTCTGGGGCGGTGATTTCAACCTCGCAGTCTCGCCCCACATGGATAGATCACACCCGACTGCGCAACACCACAATCCTGCACAGACTCAACTAATAGGGATCATTACATATAATTACCTCCTTGACGCATGGAGATATCTTCATCCTGCCAAGAGAGAGGGTTCTCACTACTCAGCAGTACACTCGACGTGGTCGCGAATCGACAACTGTTCGTTACCAGAGGCATGGGTCTCTGGGTATAACAGACCGTACACTTAGCCAGAACATATTCCAACCAATCCCCAGTGAAACTGACACGTTCGGTCCCCTGGAATGATTCTCCATATAGCAAATGGCGAATAAGCCCGGAGATTCTATTAGACCCAGCCTTCAAAAAGGAAATAGGACAGGAGGTACAGGAATTTTTCAAACTTAATATTTACACTGTCCCCAAAATCACCACGATATGGGAAGCATTTAAAGTTACTGTGTGAGGACTCGGTATAGCGAGGGGTGGGGGGATACTAAGGGATACCCGCACACAACTTAATAAATTGGAGAGGGACATAAAAGAGATAGAGCGAAAAATAAGTGAACCACATAGTGGGGGACAAATGAGGCCACTTGGCTCGACAAACTCACAGAATACAAAGACACGGCGGACCGAGAGTGTAAGTTTAGAAGTAAATATCAGAGCCAGGGCCTATGGGGAAGGGGACCCCCGCGGGTAACGTTATTGCTGACCACATATGACAACCGAGGTTTTCCAACTTTGTACCACAAATACATGACTTGGAAGAAAACATACACAGGGAAGCCGCCGACTTACTAAATATATTCACAACATACTACTCCAACCTCTATACCTCACAAAGGACACAGCCTCTTGATCTTTCGCACTACCTTGAAGACACAGCATTGGCATGGCTGGGGAAGTAGGCGTCCCTGAGATTGAGGGTAGCCATGAAGTCGCCTTGCTGTAGTCGTGGAATGACAGCTTTCCGACAACATTGTATTTAAGGGGAGTGAGGTGCAGGATAAGCCAGAGAGACCCGTCCTTTTCGAGAACAATCAAGTAGAGGGAGTACACACTTGTACCTTGTAGGTGTTATGGCACTGGCTCTATGGTGCCCTTGACATGGAGAGCGTCTACCTCTTTCTGAAGCAGGCACTGATGCTAAGTGGTGAGGACATGTTTGCTGGGTGGAATGAAAGTGAGCTTTAAACAATAACCATGTTGAATGGTATCTAATACTCATCAGTCTAAGGTGATCTGTTACCAAGTGGGAAAGAAACTCTAGAAGTCGACCCCCGACAGGTGTTGTGTGATCGAGGGTAAGGAGGCGCAAGTCACTGCCTTGCGGGGGCAGTTCTCTAGGGGGGACCACCTTTACTCCGCCATTTGGAGTAGATGCCCTAGTAGGCACCACAGAAGTAACCCCAAGTGGGGAGCTGTTGGGGCTGCTGGTGCTGGAAGGAGGAGGAGGTTTCAGGGGATGTTGCTTTGGTCCCATCTCAGTAGGCTAACTGCCGAAAGAAGTGGGGATTTGAAGAGCGTCCATGGCCTTGGCTGTCTGTGTCTTTTTTCACTTTTTCCAGCATCTCATTAACCTGCAGGCCAAAGAGGGGCTCACCGTCAAAGGGCACGTTGAGGAGATGCCGCTGGACATCTGGCTTTAAGCTGGAGACATGGACCCAGGTGTGCCTGCAGGTATGCACACTGGTACTAATGCGGCGAGCTGCAGTGTCAACAGCATCAAGGTGAAGAACCAGAACCTTTTGGGCCTGGCGGCGCAGGGTACGCCTTATATCTCCTGGATTCACCTGCTCAGCTACACAGAGACACGGGACACTCTGTCAGCGTTAGAAGATCAGATTTATTAGCTGCAGCTAGTACAGTTATCCCAGAAGTACACAAGGTAGGTTCTCAGGAGACTGCCACTTCACTCTGTGGCGCACAATCTTTTATACTATATAGAAACATATACATTAACCAAATGTACACCCAGAGCATACAAGAAAGAGCCAATAAGGAAAGTTGGAAAACATGACAGAACCAATAGGAGAGATTGGAAAACAAAGTGTCAGATGACTCGAAGAAACCTCTCCTCCAACTATGTTGGTCACCCCTCCCTCAAGCTAATTTATTAACGGATTCGTAACTAACTTGCAGGTGGCGAGATACGTTTGTGTGTGTTGGAGGACAGTTGTGAAACGAGAGAATGCTAGCAGAGGACAGTGAAGGCCAGACGATAAGATGAAGTCAGAAAAGAATAGTGTGAATCAAACAGATAGTTGAGACGGGGATTAGAAAACCAGACAGGGATTAGTGTACTCGGCCAGTCCTAACACCAGCTTTGCAAATAGAGGCAGAAAGGCTGTTTTTAACTCGAAGCTGCAGAAAGAGCAGAATAGACTTTGTTCGCCGTGCTGCCTGAGTGATGGCAACACAAAATGGCGGCGGAGCACAAAATGGCGGGTCGCTTCGACCGCGATCGGAAATCGAAGTTCCTCAGACCCTCCTTTTGCCAGAACTCAGGCAAGATAGACTCATGTTAATCTGAGTCAAAGTCGATAGCCATGAGGTCATCGAGCTGTTGCTGTAACATCATTCTTATGTTTTCTGTTACTTGTGATTTGGGTTTAGGGATGCACATAGTAGCACAAAGGTCACAGATGGCGGGACCACAGTGCATACAAAGGCAACAAGAGAAGATAATGGTCAAAATTATTCCAAGGAATGTCAACGCTTTCCAACCCCATTTGGACAGTAGTCCCCAAAACCACTCCGTAAAAGACCAATCTCCTTCGTCCTGGTAAATCGACTCAGAGATTATGTGCAACTTGGAGATAGCTTGGTATACTGTCGGAGCGTCATTAGGTATGAAAATACAGCAACTTGACCCGATCAATTTGCACACTCCACCACGGTCTGCAAGAACAAAATCTAAGGCAACTCGATTCTGTAAGGTCATAAGACGGTCCGCCTGTAGTTCTGCCGTGATGTTACTTAAGGCTCCTACAGTGATGTCTATTGTAGTTTCTACGACACGAACCAGTTGCCTTATATTTCTGCTGTTAGCCATTGGACCCCAGAAGGGAAGAAATCCTTTGAGGAAATCTCCTCCTTGTCCTGCTGTATCTTTCGAATCAATAATCCCTCTGCCGTATCTGTTTCGATGATGATTCGCGGAAGCGGTGTAGGTAGGGGGAAGAAGGAAAGCTATATAGCAATTACCGGAGAAACCCGTTGGTAACCATGTGTAAGCTCTATTATAACAGATGAAATATGTGCCTTGAGACGGCACTAGAGGAGGCGAGTTTTGAGAGGAATAAATGTACGTGTGGGAACAGTTATTTCTTTATATGGTGTCAGAAGAGCGATCGTTAATTTGCAGACAGAAATTTCCCTGATGAGGAATAGTCCAAATCGGTGAAGATTTTCCTTTCTTAACTTTATCACTAAGGCTAGATATATATTGGGTGACATTCCAGTTAGTGTACACCTTTCTTTCGTCTATGGAGATCTTCCTATTTTCCATGATTTTAGCCATAGCTACCATTCCCTTAATCAACGAACTATGACTAAAGTCTGGATCACTAACACGTGAACTAACGGATCGTCTGAATTTGCTTTGATAGGCATTGGAGAAGATGACAAAATAAGCCCAAGCAGAACCCTTATAAGAAAACGGGAGAACTAAATATGGCATTCCTTTCTCTGTGGTATGTGGCATAAGTCCACACACCCAACAGTCAGTCGTATTGACCACTAACTGGTGCTGATGTAACAGCTGGACAAAGGAATTGTTATAATATTCAGTTCTTCTAATGAGTTCACGTTGAGGAAGGGTATGAAAGAGATGTGGAGAAACAGTAGAAGAAGATGAAGAGGAAGAAGGAGAGACAACTTTTTGCTGCAGAGCATAAATAATCCAACCTATAAACGCCAAAGCAATACACAATAATATAATAATACATAAGGTTATATTGAAACGACTGTACATTAATTTACAGGATTCTTTCTTCATTTCATCCTTTCTCTCTCTTTTGATTTGTATAGCTTCCATCTTTCTAATGGATGCTCACGGCAATCTTCCTCAATCACTCAATTATGATTTTCTGCCGTCCTATGACACTGCAAGTCCTGCAGGCCTATTGCCACTACCCAGGTCACAATTAAGACTCCTACCGTGACCCTGCAACCGGGACAGAATACTACACAAGAGAGAATTTTAAGAGTTCTTTGTTCTAGGCCTTAGATTGTAGTGTTCTTTTCCAGGTGTGGTCTGATCTTGGAACAATGTTCGTGGATTGGTCGTATCCAAGCGACGATGTGATGGTATTGCTTCCTGCAGAATGTCGTCGTCCTCTTTCTCAGACAATGTCCCATTCAGGTGTGCATCACTAAAGGGCACGAATCGTGGAACCTTCTCACTCTAAGAGTCACCAACACCTCTACGAACCCACTAATCGAAGGGTAGAGGCAACGGCACTTTCTTACAATGCACACCGTGAATCCAATTTTTCTTTCCTTCGACTTTGACTGCTGTTCTCGTGGTTAGCAAAACCATTCGGGGCTCTCTCCACCTGGGTTCCAAATTTCTCGTCCTTTGGAAATTCTTGGTACAGACCCAGTCACCGGGTCGGATGGAATGACCTGGGTCGGTGGAAGCCTCCGGCAGAGCACTCTGAACCTGTTGATGGAGAACACGCAATTTAGTCGTAAGGTCATGCAGGTAGTCAATCAACATTGGATATGGCAAGTCTGAGTATTTCTTAGGGCGAGAGACTCCCCATACATTAGCCGGGCGTCCAAAAACCACTTCGTATGGGCTACGTCCCAAACGAGAGTGTACTGCAGTTCTGGTGGACAGCAAAGCCAATGGTAAAGCATCGGGCCAATTGAGTCCTGTACTAGCCTAAACCTTTGCTAGTTTTTAATTCTAAGGTTCCGTTGTAGCATTCTACTAAACCCGCTGACTGTGGATGATTTGCCACATGGAACTTTTGCTTGATACCAAGACCCGCACAAACTTTTTGCATGACTTGGCCAACAAATTCGCTCCCATTGTCACTCCAGACAATGCGCGGCAAACCAAACCTGGGGAAGAATTCTTTTAATAGAACTTTAGCTGTGGATACGGCTGTGTTGTCTTTTAAAGGGTATGCTTCTATCCATCTTGAAAAGGCACATACTACCACCAGAACGTATTTGAGGTTATTGCATCGCTCCATATGAATATAATCGATCTGCAACACCTCAAATGGATATGTCGGAGGAGATAAGTGACCCGCTGGAGTTGGGGTTCCCTTTCCCGGATTGTACATTAAACAAATAATACAATGTTTCACTACATTGTCTGCGCATTTTGGGATTTGTTCATTTTGCCACACTGGAGCCAGAAGTTTGCATATACCTTTTGCACTTAAGTGGGCTGGACCATGCGCCATAGTAACCACTGGGAGTACATAGGCATCTGGTAACAGCCAACGTTGGTGTTCAGATAATTCCACCCAACAACCCATCTCATCCAACATTCCTGTACTTTCTTTCCACTTGCTCAACTCTTTCTCTGAAGCCTCTTTCTGAATCGCTCTTACACTTTCCACTGTATCCTCATACATTCCTCTCGCTCTAACCCAATTCGCAGGACCCGCCACATACATTCGACTTGTTGCACCTCTCGCTGTCTTTTTCGCTATTTCGTCTGCAAATGCATTTCCTCGACCAACATCATCTGTAATCTTTTTATGTGCGTTACACTTCACAATCGCTATTTGGGTGGGTAAGGCAAGTGATTCAAGGAGATCACTCACTAACTAGCCACCTTTCCTTACAAAGACGCCCAAAATTGAACGCTACACCAAAGGCATATTGGCTGTCGGTGTACACGTTCACTCTCTTTCCCTTTGACAATACACATGCTCTCGTTAAAGCTATCAATTCTGCTGCTTGAGCTGAATTATGTCTAATACGTGCTGTTTCCACAACTGTATGCAAAGTAGTTACAGCATAGGCTGAAACTGTGTCTCCATTTGGCATTTTAAAACAAGAACCGTCTACCCATAGAGTTCCATCTGGATTCTCTAGCGGTGTGTCTTTCAAATCAATTCTTCCTTTTGTCTCTTCCTCGGTACGGAAGAAACAATCATGTTGCTCCTCAACACTTTTCTCATCTGGAAGGGGCAACAGAGTAGCCGGATTTAGGGTATTACATCGTTTGATGTGTACGTGACTAGCCAAAAGCGTCAGCTCGTATCCAGTTAGACAAGCACTCATAAGGTGCTGCGTTTTCGTTCTGTTTAACAAAGTATCCACTGCATGTGGTACCATGACAATGAGAGTGTTATCCAACACTATTCCAGCAGACTGCCGAATAGAAATTGCTGCTGTCGCTTTGAGACAACTGGGCAATGCTTTAGCTACAGGATCTAGCGTAGCCGAAAAATAGGTACATGGCCGCTGTTTGTTTCCGAATTGCTGTGTTAAAACTGATAACGCACAACCTTCTCTCTCGTGAACATAGAGCGTAAAAGGCTTACTGTAATCGGGAGTACCCAATACAGGAGCAGAACACAGTGCAGTACGTAAGTCAGTAAAACTCTTTTGGCACTCATCAGTTCAAGGAAGGGGCTGAGGTGTATCTTTTAAAGTGAGTGCCAATAAAGGCTTGGCCAACAGAGAGAAGTTAGGGATCCACTGCCTACAATAAGAAGTAATACCCAGAAAGGCACGTACCTCCCTTTGTGTGGATGGCACAGACATTTGCGTAATCGCCTGAATTCATTCTGGGGTTAATCGCCGTCCCTCCTTTGATAGGAGATGACCCAAGTAGGTAACCTCTCGACAGACATATTGTAATTTGGAAGGTGAAACCTTATGATTCAGATTAAACAAATGACGTAACAATGCGACAGTGACATTTTTGCAAATATCTTCTGAATCAGCAGCGACCAACAGGTCATCCATGTACTGGATAAGAGCTGCACCAGACGGCAAATGAAAAGTATCAAGATGACATTTTAAAGCTTGGCTGTAAATGAAGGGACTTTCACAATAGCCCTGAGGTGCGCGCTTAAACCGGAAGCTTCGGCCTCCAAGAGAGAAGCCAAAGAGGTCTCTACTCTCTTCTGCAATGGGAATACTAAAGAAGGCATTCTTTAGATCGATAACAGAGAACCAAGTCGCTGTGGAAGGTATCATCGTCAACAGAGCAGTGATATCTGGAACAACAGGAAATTGTGGTACAACAATTTTGTTTACCTCTCGCAGATCAATTACGAAACGATATACAGGCGGCTGAGAAGGATCAGTGCGTTTAAGAACAGGAAGAATAGGACTATTGCATGTGTTACCTCTTGTTTCTTCAACCACACCCTTCTGAATTAAATCATGAATGATTTCTAAAAGCGCTTTCTCACCTTCAGTGGAAATTCTATACTGCGGGATGCGCGGCAATTCAACATTGGGCTTGAGAGTGACAACATAGGGTGGAATTTCAAGACAACCCACATCATTCGGACCCGTGGCCCAAAGCGTTGTCGGAAGGGAAAGCAATTCAGGTGGAAACTGATCTTTGGACAAATACATTGGAGAGATCAGTTTCTGTCCTAGGGTAAGATGTACACCAGAAGGAGAACAATATATCGTAGCATGCATTCTTTTCAATAGGTCCAAACCCAACAGATTCTCACCACAACCATTCGTCAACAGAAATGGAGCTTACAAATCATAAGGACCAATTGAAATAGGCAAAGGGCAAGAAACTGGATTGCGAACAGGGGCGCCAGAAAATCCTACAGAAACATTCGTTAAGCCAGACAAAGGTGCCCCAGGGAGTTTAGAATGAATGATAGAACTTCTCATCGCCCCAGTATCTAGAAGAAATGGCTCTGAAACACCCATTGTAGTGACGTTAACATAAGGTCCATTCTGATCTACTGGAACCGACACAACTCCCTTACTTTGTCCATGGCTGTCCTAGTTAGCATGAAGACTTTCACTTCCGTCTTCAATGTAATGGTCTTCATTGTAATACTGTGTAGACCTAACATTTTGCTGATCAAAGTAGTTCATAGAATTGGGAGAAGGAAGGGCACGCTGTTCTTGAGTCAATACACCTCGACCTTTACCTCTGTTTGCTGACTGAAAGCCAGCACGACCTCGTGGAGCAGGTAATGCTCCATTGCGCTGCAATAAAACCGGACAACTACTCTTAAAATGACCTTCCTCTCTACAATAAGCACATTGATTAGGTCCTAACAAAGGTCGCGGATTGTATGGTTCAGGCTTTTGATACAACCTCTGAAACTGCGGAGGCTGTTGAGACTGAGGCTGGACATAACGAGGAGGATAAGCTTGTTGCAAGAGAACCTTCGTTTTTAATTCTTTCGTCTTTTTCTCTTGCTTTTCTTTTTCTTCTTTATCTCTATTTTCATAATATTGTGCAGTAGCCAATATCTGAGCAGAAGAGAAACAGCCCATGAACTTTCAGAATCTTTCAATTTGTGTGACAGCTCGGGAAGCAAATTAAATACAAATTTGTCCACAAATAATCGCTGTCCACCCTCTGTAGCCATATCTTGACCACTGTGATCAATAAATGTCTCGAAACGAGTGAAGAAATCAGAGACACTTTCATCTTTCTTTTGTTTGCATGCTGCTAGTTTACCCCAGTTAACTCTTAACCCCTTCCATGCCCATGACGGAACGGTTCCGTCATGAGCATCGGTTGCGCTGTGCTCATGACGGAACCGTTCCGTCATGGGCCCGCCCGCGCTCGAACCCTTCAGCACCGCGGGGGAATTCCCGCAGCGCTGAAGGGGTTAATGCAGGCATCATAGTTTTCATTAATGTAATAATCTTACCAGGGAGTTCCGAAATCAATGCTTCAGGCTTTGCACCACCTACTTGGTCTCTATCTGTGGCAGTTATAACATCCCAAGTAGCACCTAATTCCTGGGCGTGATCCTCTTTACGAATCTTAGCCCATATTGTCTGTGGAACTACATTTCCCATTAGCATATCGATATCAGCTAGGTTCATGATGCAAGCGTCAACTGTCTGTGATAATTCTTTATAATAACCTGCAGGGTTCTTACGAGGATCTGGTAGAGTCTGCTTAAGGGCCAAAACTTCAGATCTCTTCCAGGGGACATGTACCCATATAAGTTGAAAATGAGCAGGAATAGGTGATTTCCACCTACTCCCGCAACCTCTTCCTTCCATACTGGAGGAACCTCTCTCATGGGATAATTTTTCAGTGTTAGTTTAACCGACGGATCAGAATCAAGGAAAGCTTGAGAGGACAATAAGGATCTATAAGAAATAAGTGTCCTTACAGCTTTCTCAACCTTAGAACCCACAACAAGTCCTTTATCAAAATCAGTCTGAACATCTAATAGATCTTGTGGGATCGGACTCGAATTTACATCTTCCCATTCCTTAATGAGAGTATCGCACATTGCATTAAAAACATATCTTTGCGTAGGCGCATTCCATTGTGAGAAGGTAGACATGATATCAAGCACACTATATTGAGGACCCTTTTTGATCCATTTACGTGCAAGGGAGTCCAACCTTTCTTGTTCTTCAAAATCTGGGAACTGACTACGAGACTGTCTTCGAGCAAAAGCCGGAGACATATTTAAAGCTTCAAAGAAAGGAGATAAAATACCAGTGACAGTGTCTGTGAGACGCTTACGCACAGATGGAGAATTGGACATAAGAATTGGAGACAAAGTATTAGGAGAACTGACAGGAGGAGAACCGATTATTACAGGAGGAGCAGAAGGCAAAGGAGATCTAAGATCAGGAGATGAGGGCAAAGAAGTTGAAGTTAATGGTAAAACCGGCAAAGGCGGTAATACTGAAGGAGGCAAATGCGGAAGACCCGGAACAGGCGGAGGTACCGCTGGCGGCTGAACAGGCTGTAACAATTGGGGTGCGTTGGCATTTTGTGCATAGGGCGGAGGCAACCTTAATAAATGGGACATTAGGGGATCTTCTTCTATATCTTTCTTGTTTTCAGAAGGGGAAACAGGCAACACCGGATAGCATTTATCTATCGCCATGCGATGCTGTCTCTCTGAAATTTCATTATCAATTTCATCATCTTTGAATTGTTGGGCAGCCTGTATAATTGTCATACCCTGTGCTTTCCTATCTCGTTTTGCTTGCTTAATTTCTTTCTGTTTGACTTCCTTTACTCCAAAGGCGGAAAGAGTCAAACATTGCCGGCCGGGCTTTTCTTTTAAATAGAACTGCTTCTAAATTGTCAAGCACATCAGGATCAAAACTACCATTTTCTGGCCATTTTAAAACACCATCTTTCTTCGTGTATCGGGTCCATGTCTCGTTAAAGGCAATGGGGCCAATACCATGTTTCGAATAGAGCTCATATGTGGGAGTTCCAACCGAAGGAATCGGACAAGAGTCCTCAAGTCGGGAATCCCTATTACAACCAAAGCAACAAATTCTTCCAAACTTAGTCAGACCAGGCATCTCGTGATTTCACCGGACTGTTCACAAACTTCAAGGGGGTAAAACTCAGTTTACGCAGTACAAATGCACTTACCCTCGGCTTCGGCTATTGCAATAGTCGAATCTAAGGACCACAAATACTAAGAAAACAAAGAACAAAAATTGTGGGTGCGACCCACGAAGATACTTAACTAAGGACGTCTTCTTACACCAACAGAGTTTCGTCTATCGTCTCGCCTTACCATACATCACCAAAGAAAGGGCCAAGGCAGGGCGGCAGCCAGAGCAGCGGTCGTCAGTAGCCGTCAGGAAGGAGTAACCGCGCTGCAAAAGACCTTCGGACCACTTTCGACATACAGGGGTCGCTTAACGTGGCTCGCGAACCCTCCGGAATTTTATTGCGGGGTTCCTCACGACCTTCGGGCAGAACCGGTACCACTGAAGCCGCTCCACGTTGGGCGCCAGTTGAAGAACCAGAATCTTTTGGGCCTGGCGGAGCAGGGTACGCCTTATATCTCCTGGATTCACCTGCTCAGCTACACCGAGACACGGGACACTCTGTCTGCATTAGAAGATCAGATTTATTAGCTGCAGCTAGTACAGTTATCCCAGAAGTACACAAGGTAGGTTCTCAGGAGACTGCCACTTCACTCTGTGGCGCACAATCTTTTATACTATATAGAAACATATACATTAACCAAATGTACACCCAGAGCATACAAGAAAGAGCCAATAAGGAAAGTTGGAAAACATGACAGAACCAATAGGAGAGATTGGAAAACAAAGTGTCAGATGACTCGAAGAAACCTCTCCTCCAACTATGTTTGTCACCCCTCCCTCATGCTAATTTATTAACGGATTCGTAACTAACTTGCAGGTGGCGAGATACGTTTGTGTGTGTTGGAGGACAGTTGTGAAACGAGAGAATGCTAGCAGAGGACAGTGAAGGCCAGACGATAAGATAAAGTCAGAAAAGAATAGTGTGAATCAAACAGATAGTTGAGACGGGGATTAGAAAACCAGACAGGGATTAGTGTACTCAGCCAGTCCTAACACCAGCTTTGCAAATAGAGGCAGAAAGGCTGTTTTTAACTCGAAGCTGCAGAAAGAGCAGAATACACTTTGTTCGCCGTTCTGCCTGAGTGATGGCAACACAAAATGGCGGCGGAGCACAAAATGGCGGGTCGCTTCGATTGCGATCGGAAATCGAAGTTCCTCAAAGGGCACACTCGATAGTTGTTAGAAATGAGCTTGCCTTCTGAGACTAGCTCATGTCCCATATTCTGGTACTCATCGGGGCGTTTTGGTGCTGACCATGGTCAAATTGTAGTGGCAGGCCTGAGGCCTGTTTTGGAGTTTCGAGAACGGTTGTTTGGCCCTTGGAGGGTGCCTGCTTGGAGTGCAAGCAATGTTGAGGAACTAAAGGGGGAGGGACCATACTCACAACCTGTTGAGCGGGTGGTGCGACTTAGACCTCCAGATCAGAGCTAGTATTTGGGTTGGGCAAATAGGCTTCTTCCTTGGCAGCCAACAGCTCTGGATAATGTTCAGCCTCGAGGTCCGGGGTACCAAAGAGGTCAGGGGTGTTTTCTCTGCTTCTGCATGACATTTCTAGGCGACGAGCCCAGCAGTCTCTAGAAGTCTTTTTCAAATGGAAGGAGCAGCAAGCATTATAGGAGGTCTATTTGTGTTCAGGCGAGAGGCAAAGGTTGCAGAACTGATGGAGATATAAGCCCAGGGGGTACTTGGCGCGACAGCCAGGACAATAACGAAATGAAGTCAATTAAATGGCAAGCGAGGCATGGTGGACACAGGGAAACCGATGGAGGCAACCTGGGCGAGAAAGAGAAAGAGCTGCGATAGCAAACAATATTGACGGAAGGGAGAGGATCTGAGGAAACCTGAAGGGAATAGAATTGATTCAGAGCTCAGTAACACACCTTAAAAACAAACGGCGGAAAGGAAACTATCTAACAATGGAGCCAATGCTCATGCACTTTACCAGCAAGAGGTGAAGCACTTTACCAGCAAGAGGTGAAGTCACACTACCTCGTGACTCAAGAAGACTTCTTTGAAGAAAAACAACTTGCCCACACCTGGGCTCAACACTAGATGGCAGGGGTATGCACAGCATGTCTATCTACAGCCACACACGCCTCGAAATAAAGGGTTTCTCTGAGAACTGAAAGCAGCCACCTGTTCAAAAATAGAGATATTTTAAGTGGTCATATGATGTAGCTATGTGCAATTTGGTTTAACTATCTGTATATATGGTAAAAATAGTAACATAAGATATATTTTTATCAAATTACAAGTTCTTACGCCAGTATAAAATACAGTTCGACCAAGAAAGACAGATTCAAAACATATAAAACAAGATACCCGACTCAACAACTTTTTCAAAGCATATTGGCACCTACGTTTTTCAGTACAAATCAGTTATTGTCTTTCTGCTGCTTATGTGCCTCCAGCTGATCCTTGGGGACCCTCCTGTGCAGTAGTGTAAGTCTGAGGTGCACTTACGTGAGCTGGAAGAATGCCCACAGCACATCTGGTGTCTTCAAGCATGCCTAGTAGTGAAGGTCCTCCCAGGGCTTGCAGCAGTACTTGCCTTTTGGGGTATAGACACCCACTGCAATGTAACATATAGCAATGCCCTTCCATTGCCCACGTCCTTTGGCTGTGGATTATATTCTTGAACTGTTGAACTGTAATGCATTTGAACTCTGAATTATGTTTCCTGCACTACCAGACATCGGTCAATCTACAGATATAAATTGCTGAGCATGCATCAATGGAAGGCAGAGGATAAAATATCCGGCCTTCATTATAACATTCATAGTCTACTTGGTCAAAGACTTACTTATAACAAAGCATCTATGGGATGAATTGAATAAAAAGGAAAGGTTCTGAAAGATAAAGGTGCAGGTTATGTAAACACTTCATTCATACATTTCACTCGATTCCAAGATTTTTCGGTCTTGCCTCCAGGCAGAGTTCATGCGCTGTCGCTTGGTGACACAAATTCTGAAAAGGGGCTTTTAGACCACTACTTACCATTCATCGGCATAATTTCCACTCTTCTGTGCTGCCTTCTAATTCAGCAGCACGTCTGAGGCATCACTTCTGTTTCTTTGTGTGGGGCATGGACCAAGTACAGATTGATTTTTCTTAATTAGTGTCCATCCATGCTGGTCCTGTGATAGAAGTACTAGGTCTTCTTTATTTCGCATTTTATATAGCGCAATTCTGCCCTCTAGTGGTCGAATTTGATTATTTCAAACCAAAACACTGAAAAGCCAAATAGAAGAGTGCATTGGGAATATTACTCACATTATATCACTAACTCCCTGAATGCAAATGCTTCAAAAACAAAAGTCTTAATCTTTGGACTAAGGGCTAAAAAAAACAGCCGTTATGGAACCTGGGTCCTCTAACCATAACCGCGACTGGCAAATGAAATAACCTTGATGTCTGCCTCACTAGTCTGACACAGGCAAACCCCTTCTCAGGGCGAGGGCAGTCAAGCAAATAGTAACTCGTGCCAAACTGCTATCCATCATAGGCTATGGGCATCTCAAATTCCGGGAACGCCCACAGACACACTAGAACATTGTCACATAGCTGCTTATAGAAAGATATTTAGTCTGCTTAAAACAACAAGATGGACGTTGGTTCGATTGGAGTTTGGGTTGGTGAATATGGCCTTTGAATACAAAGCACTTAACCAAGTACTACCAACCAGTGACCAGAGCAGATGCAGACACCACGACAGGCACCCTGCGGGTGATTTTTCAGGACACGAAGAGCCAAGAGCAGGGCATCTGAGCAGCGCTTCCACCACAATAATCTTGGATACAGAAAACCTCAACCCAGCTGTGAAGCTGCACCGCCTGAAGAATACATTAAAGAAACAGGGAAAGCACCTTGAGAAGGAACAAGATCTGAACGAAATTAGACTCACCCAGGGTGCTACGAGGCTTAGACTCCTGACACTGCCCATATGGGAATACAGAGCTCACTGGAATACAAAAAACCCATGGCAAAGGCAATGCAGGCTCTGTTCATCCATCCTGCGGTCCGTGGAACTCTTAGTATGCTGTTGCCCAGCGCTGCTTTCCCAAAGGCCAATCTTCTTGAGGCTAATATGCTTGCAGCATGGCATACAAGCATGCAAAGAGGCAGTATTCTATGTTTCTTCGTCTGATGTTCCCATGGAGCTAGCACAAACTGTCAAGTTCTTTGCAACAGCAGGAAGCCTACTGAGGGGCCATGGTTCACAATTGGGCAGACCTTAGCACGCTGCATTGACAGTAAACCTGCACCCATCTCAATTGGGAACACGTGGATTTGAGGCCCAGGAGATCTGCTCTACCTCGCAGCAACTTCCACTAGGGTCTTTTATTTTTATGTTTGTAGCATTCCTATTAGCTGCCTTGAAACATTGGCTATTGGCCTAGCTGCGCTGCGAGTCGCAATTTGCAATGTACTCGCACCTTCTTGAATTACATGGTATTCCTGATTCCGATAGTGAACTCTGGTACTGCATCTCCTGCAGTGAAAGACAAGCTAGGGGTTGGACCGCACTTCAGGCTGTATCGTTGAGTGTAATGCCCTTACTTTTACCGTAAAGACCCAGCCCTATGCTGAATGGGACTATAATCTTGCCACCCCAGTTATGAGATAAAAGTGCCAGACCTACACCAACGGACTTGGGATATTGGCCTCAGGGTCACCTACAGTGTATGTTGCAGTTTTTGTGGAATGCATTTGCACTTGCCCGAACTAGAAGTCACTTTTTAACTATGATAGTGAATTGAGACACTAATAACTGTACTGAAAGCCAGGCCAGAGGGCTGACTCCATTGCACGTTGCACTTTCTAGTGATTGTTTTTATTGCAAAGATCTTACCAACTAAATTACACGTTGCACAGTCTAGCTCTTGTTTTTATACTATGTGATATTAAATGCCTTTTCTTTTACTGAACATTTCTTGTATGCAATATGATGCACTGTGAAGATTTAAACTAATCATACAATAAACTTACTTAACTTACTTGCAAAGTCAAATAGTAGCGCTATTTAGCATTGTCAATATTTTCTTTCTGGTTGAAAGTAAAAAATAAAAATAAAGGAAAACAGCTCTATAAAGCAACACAGTGTTGACTGGGTCATAGCATTTTTTATATTAATCTTTTATCTATGGGGCACAGGCGAAATCTATTGTCTTTGCAAATGCTTGTAATATACAGCGTTTCAGACTTAATATCTGCTTCAACTCGCAAACAGTGTGGTGAAGCCCACGTCAAGGTGGCTAGATTTATAATTCTAAATATCAACTGGTCTCCATCTTGAAAGCAGCCCAAATCCCCACGTCTTCCACACTCGTTCGAGGTTCTGGGTTGGAGATTGCTTGCTAATGTCTGCAGTGCTCCCTTGATTAATTCTGCATTCAGCGGGGAAACCTACAGGACTGCGAGCAACCCTTTACAGCCAAGCGAACTTCTAACTCGCTGTTTGTATCCCCCACCACCGACAAGGCCTGTGATGAGTTCTGCATCTATCTAAAGTCTTTTGAATTGATTAAAAATACATGGCTAAACATTAATTTCCCTAGAACAATGTTGGTATCTCTTTTATGGGAAACTCTTAAATGCAGATTAATTTTGTTCTCTCCTCTTTCACCTTTTTGATTGGGTGGACACGCCTCCACTTCGGCACTTCTCCCCTTTCAAGAGAGGAACGTTAACAATGTAAACTTAATATGTATCTTGGCACATGCTTTCACATGCCACTGCCATCTTCTGTTGTCCTTCTACACCCAGCCACAGGCACCCCTTCTTTTTAAACCTAAAACCTTTAAATGGTTTGGCAGTTAAACGTCCTCTAAAGCATTATAATTGTTGGAGCACAAAATATATCCAACACCATTACACTGAGCTGTGTATTCATTGTCACATCAATACTTATCCAAAATGTAATATTTTCTCCCTTAGTGTTTTTATTTGATTTAAATTTATAAAGCACAGCAATTACCAAAAAGGCATCAAGGTGCTATAGATCACCGTCCGGAAACACCAGCTCATAGTCCATAAGAAGATAACTATAATGGGAATAACCATGTCTTAAGAGCCTTCCTGAAGGGCAGAAGATGGGGAATGGCTCTTATGTTTACTGGAAGGGTGTTCCAGAGTTTGCTCGCAGCCATAGAAAATGCTCTGTCACCCCATCTTTTTCTTTTAGTTCTTGGTACCGTGAGTTGTAGTAGTAGCAAAGAACGAAGGGGTCTGGCTGGGAGATACCGGCCAAACATAGTTTTCAATCTTGCAGGGTATTGAAGGTGAAGGGCCTTATGGACCATGCAGAGAGATTTAAATCTAATGTGTTTATTAATTGTGAGCCGATGTAGAGACTCCAGTCCCTTTGCAGCGGACTGCCCCTTGGGTATGCCCAGGACCAGTCTCGCCAATGCATTCTGCATAACCTGGAGTCTGTGCTACGTGTTCTTATTTGAGTCCAGGTACAGTGAGTTACAATAGTCGAGTCTGGACATTACCAGGGCAGGGGAAACCCGCTTGTGAGCGGACTGTTGAATGAATGGGAAGATTTTCTTGAGCATCCCGATAATCCATGTGCAGGTAGTTGTGGTACGATTTATTTGGGCATTAAAGTTAAGTTCTGTGTCCATCAATGTTCCAAGATTCTTGGCCTTTTTTCCCCGGGATAGGGCATGTTCCCAAGGAGTGTGGCCAGCAATTGCTGTTCCAGTTAAGTGTTCCTGGACCAAAGATCATTACTTCCCCATTAAGTTTTAGAAAATTACATGACATCCACTCTGCCACTTTGGTCATGCAACTAGAGACATTCACTGCTATTGAGTTTTATTTTTGGGGGATTGATACCATAATCTGTGTCTCATCTGCATATGACACTACCTCCATTCCAGAAGAGTGGATTATTGTTGCTAAGGGTGCTACATAAAGATTAAAAAGCGTAGGGCTCAGATATGAGCCCTGTGACACACCACAGTGCAAGGAGAAAGCCTCTGAATCGAAATGCTGAAGCTTCACCCTTTGGGATCTATCCTTGAGGAAAGAGGACAAGAGCTAGCGCTTGACAAGAGATGCCCAGACCTTGGCGTCTTTTCAGCAACAGGGTGGGAGAGATGGTATCAAAGGCTGCTGATAGGTCCAGGAGTATCAGCGCTACCCCTTGTCCTTCATCAACTCGACGCCTAATACAGTCCGTGGCTGAGATTAGAGCAGTCTATGTCCCATGGTGTCTCCAGAAACCAAACCGGGAGTCCTCCAAACAGTGTTGCATTCCCGCAGTATTCATCAAGTGGGTATTAAGGTGCATTTCCAAGATCTTTGCTGGGATAGGAAGCAGAGAGATTGGGTGGTAGTTCTTACTATCCGTGCTATCCCGATTCGCTTTTTTAAAAAAGAGGCCTGATGATGGCTTGTTTCCAGCAATGAGGATAGGAGCCAGATAGGATCGCATTGTTCATTACTTTACAGAGTGGGTTGGCTATAGTATTTGCCACCATGTAAAGGACTGCTGGAGGGCAGGCATCTAGGGGTGATCCTGAAAATGTTTTCAGAAGGTATTGTTCAGCCAGCTCGGTAGAGAGTAACGGGAACACAGAGAGACCTTTAGTCTCTTGGGTTACATCTGACCTTTAGATGTGGGCAGGGGCCAACTGGTAGTAATTGGCTGTGTTGGCATAGTAGTAGTTAGACCAAAATCTGCGTAAATGTCCATAATCTTGGAATGGAAGAAAGTTGCTAGTTGGTTATAAAATACTTGGGAGCTCTCTAGCTCCATATTGTGATGAGAGTCCGAGAGCAATTGCACTAGCCTGAAGAGTTCCTTAGAGGAGTGGGCATGTTCCATTTTGTGGGTGCAATACTTGGATTTTCTTCCATTAATGCAAGCTAATATTCTTTAATATCCATTTTATAAGCCAATCTTTCCTGTTCATCTAAGGATTTTCTCCATGCTCGTTCTTGACGAAGGCATACTTGTTTGAGCGCCCTGAGTCTATCATTATACCGAGGTGCCGAAGGAAAACGTCTTCTATGAACGATTGTCTTCAGAGGAGCAAGTTTATTGGCTGCAGTCTCCAGCCATGCGGTGAAGGCCTCCAGCCCGCTATCAGAGTAATCTTGGATTACACAGGGTATGCTGTTTAATGTTCTGGCTAGAGTCCCGGCTGAGACTCCTTTACAGTTTCTGGATTTAGCCATAGGGTGAGGAATTCTGTTATTTCTGGTTGCCTGGAGGGGGCAAAACTCGAAGGCAACTGCTCTGTGATCTGACCAACAGATAGGGATGATTTTTTGATAAACTACTCTGGTGTCATTGGTAAATATACCATCCAGACTGTGGCCTGCCTTATGTGTGGGGGCGGATACTAATTGTGACATTCCAAAATTAGCAAGGGTTTCTAGAAGGGTGCTTGTATTTTGGCTGTTCGCCTCGTCTAAATGAAAATTAAAATCACCCAGGATGGTCAACCATATTTCTGCTAAAAAACTGAGGTCTGGGGCCTGGGGGCCTGTAGATCAGCAGCCCACCAAACGAACAGATGGCTGAGGTAATAAGTTTGAAATGGAGGATTTTGCAGGTTTGTAGATTAAAGTCTGATTGACATTTAAGATGAGATTTAAAAACAACGTTAACAAGAATCAAAAGGAGAGGGAGGAAAGGTACTGGAGCAAGTTCACTTCCCCTGGTATATATGTTTTATAAAAGAGAACTAGCTCTGGAGTGGGTGCTCCTAGCGTATGTTTTGTTTCGGAAAGGAAACACATTATGTTTATAGTAAGGCCCTCACTCACCAACCTAGTTGGTGACATGCTTCATCATTGGGCCCCACCCAAGGCACCAAGTGCACCTTCGGTGTGCTACGACACCTGGATACTGGTATTGTGCCGTGAGAGTGCAGTGAAAGGAAGTGAGTGTATGTTAAAAAAGCTGTCCTAAGGGTCCCTGGGATAAAAAATGACTATTTTAAAGAGTGGGCCCTTGGCAGTTAATAAAAACGAGTCTCGGATATTTAAGGAGATCTTAAAGGTAACTCCAATATCCTAGACCGACTAGTCCACATATAGGGTACATGCCTCTTAGTTCACTAAAAGCGTTACCATCACGGCAGGGGAAGAAATGTTTCCTAGTTCATCTTTAAAATCTCACTTTTAATAAAGCTATTTCTAAGCATGAGTGGAAGTGCACTGCCATTTATAGGCAGCAACGTTTTCATTCAGAAATGGCCCTCTAACATGCAATTTTACTTCCAAAACTATGCAGCGTGTAAAAGATCTGTGGAAATTGGTTTTCACCAAACATGTTCATCATTTGCTCATCACCAAGTAATGTTTGCTGATTTGTTTTCATCCTATTCGAATATTTTTTTTCATCACACAGAATTACAAAACATGGGCTTTCATAACTACTGAAATTTATTTTGGAATATTTGCTAATGTTTCCCTCTTTTGGGATTTTCAAACGAAGTCCAAGCTACCATCTCCCTTGTTCTGCCCAAACTCGATTACACCAATAGCCTCTACCACGGATCACTTTTAACGACCATGAAAAGACTACAACGGATTCAGAACTCGGCTGCCAGACTACTCTTGCATTTCAAACCATGAGACCACATCTCACCTGCCTTGAAAGCCCTGCATTAGTTACCGGTTGCCAGAAGATCCACGTTCAAGCTACTTTGTACACCCACAAAGTAATATATGGAATGGGACCGCTCAAGCTACTTTGTACACCCACAAAGTAATATATGGAATGGGACCGCTCTTCATCAGGAATAAAATCACCAAACACATTCAACAAAGGAACCTCCGATCTAAAGGGGCATCTTGCCTCAAAATCCCAAGATACAAGAAAAAAAACATGGGTGGCACATCCTTCTCTGTTCAAGCAGCCAAACTATGGAACTCTTTACCCTCCCAACATAAGATCCACCGACAACCGCCTTATCTTCAGAAAACTACTCAAGAATTGGCTCTTCCCCACATAAGCACCATACGCAAACAGAAATTTACAGCATATCCCTCTGTATATAAGCATCTATTTTCACTATAGATATGTACCTATCTTTGTGTATTGCTTTGTATAAACATGTAGAATAATTATGTTGTTTTTAAAAACAAATCGTCTTTGGTCTACATGTACTTGCTTCCATTGTGCATCTATGTACCTCCATGTTCTTGGATCTGTGTGTCAGTTACTTTTCTCCTGAAAAAGCATATCCAATGCACTACCCTATTTCTTTTCCTCTACCTCTATCAATATCTTTACTCTACATATACTTACCTCCTTTATGCATCTATATACTTTCAATGTACTTATGGATCTATATATTTATAACTTACTTCTAATTTAGCATTTCCAATGTACGACCCTATTTCTCAGCCTATACTTCTCTCAATATATCTTCTAGCCCAACTTTCTGATTAATCTCAAAAGCCTTTCGACTCCTCTTTAAAATGCACTACCCTATACATCTATCAATATATCCTCTACATCCACTCTTTCATTTATTCCAAACCCCATACCACTACTGTGATCCCCCAAATAACCCTTTCTAGACTCTCTCCTACTCTACCCCTAGTTGAATCATCTGACACCCCTTTTACTATACCGAATCCCCAAAACAAACCTTTCTAAACTCTTCCCTCTGACTCTTCACCTCCAAAAACCCTTTTTACTCATTCAAAAGCCTCCTCCTACTGCTATGACCTGGAAAAAAAAATCCTCCACTCTTCTATCCTTCCACTATCCTTTTCAACCAAAATAACAGACTAACATGTCCACTTTTCAAATTCCATATTCCAATATACTAATTCACCACTAATCCTTTATGGGTTCCAGAGTAGCGTGCTACTCGCCAATAAAGCGCTTCAAAACCCCGTCAGGGGTAGCAAGCGCTATATAAATACAAACCTCTTTCCCTCTTCTATCCCGTCACCTACCCTTTTCAATCCAAATAACTGAATGAAATATCCACCACTCAAATTACTTCATATTTCACAATACTAATTTTCAACACTAATCCTTTATGGGTTCCGGAGTAGCGTGCTACTCGCCAGAAAAGCGCTTCAACACCCATCAGGGGTAACAGGTGCTATATGAATGAAAACCTTTCTTCCCCTTCTATCCCTCCGCTATCCTCACTCCAAATAACTGACTAATATCCACCAGTCAAATTGCTTTCATATTTCACCATACTAATTCACCACTAATCCTTTATGGGTTTCCAGAGTAGCATGCTTCAACACCCCATCAGGGGTAACAAGCGCTATATAAATACAAACCTTTTTTCCTCTTCTATCCTACTGCTATCCTTCCGAATCCAAATAACTGACTAACCTATCCACCACTTAAAATGTACTTGCATGTTTCACTATACTAATTCAACACTAATCCTCTATGGGTCCCGGAGTAGCGTGCTACTTGCCGAAAAAGCGCTTCAACGCCTCGCCAGGGGTAGTAAGCGCTATACAAATGCAATTACAATACAATAGCTGATAATGTGCAAAGTATGACTTAAGGATGGCAATGTGGAAGTGAGGGTGTGCAGACGTGGCAAATGATGTCAAGTGTGTGACCAAAGATGTGCAGTGCATGGCTGGGAACAAGAGAAAACTGCTCATGGTGTGAAGAGTTTGCAAACTGTGCATACGGAACTACAACATTTGAAGGGCGTGTGGAGATAGTGTTTTTGGTGCCGTTCACGGTCAGAAGGGAAAGGGTGACAATGTGCTAAACATGGCTGCACATATGCAGTGTGGCTGACTGTGGACAAAATAAACATGTTTGAGGATATGCATATTGTGGTCGGGGTGCACTGGGCATGGGCCAAACGCTTTGGCTAGCCCATAAACCTTTTCTGCATCATTATGTTGTAGGCTCCTTGTTGTTGTAAGTTTCTAAAAATACAAATGTAAGGAATATCGTGGTTTACAAGTAGGAGTACCTTAATATTTAACGATAGAGGGAAACTGACACTGAGAAAATGTGACATAATCCTGTCCATGATTATTCCTACAGAACTTTTTTTTTTTTTAACACATTTTTAACTTTCCTACTTATGCTTACAGAAACAATGCAGAAATGATATTCTGGCGACCTCAATCCCAACAGCATTTAGGCACCATTTCAGTGCAAGACACAGTGGTGAAAGACAGGGTAAGGGTCAGGCAAGCCCCAGTGTAATAGAAACCAACCATAGAGGCCAGCAGTTCATGCTTAGGTGGTCCAGCAGGCGAGCATTATTCTGCAAGCAGAATATATTCTTTGTGTTACTAAAAACATACAACAACTATCAGGCAAACGTATCAATCTACTGCAGTCGGAGTAAGGTACTAGGATAAAGAAATCGAAGGCTAGGGGACAGGCATTACTCGATATCTTTAAGTGCAGGTGTGCACCAGAGGTGGTAGGGTGGGGAACGAGAGTGCCCCACACAGACAGGAGGAATGTTGATCCGGGGGCATGGATGGGGTTTCTAGAGGGGATCACAGTGCTAATAGAAATCATCTGTCACAATCGGACAGGTTTCCCCCATACGGGGGCAATCCTTTAAGCCGGTATACCATGCGTGCGTCTGCTCCGGTGACGACGACTCACCTTCCTGCGGAATTAGGCTTCCTCGCATTCTGCCCACTTCAGGACCCCAGCTCGCCACTGCTGGATGTTGGGTCTTCTGGGGGATTCCGTGCCGTCGCTAGCTGGTGACGAGCCAGATCTCTAAACTCTGTCATAATTAATTAACACTCAACTGAAGGAGTGAAGTATATGACGCACCGTGGCTCTCTCCACGTATTGTGTGACAGATTTCCAACAGTTAAAGAGAGAGGGGCACACCCATACCATGTGGTAGAATTTTGCGCCCATACACTGCATTTGGAGCACTTCGCATGTGCCTCTGGGATATGTGCATTAATCCTCCTTGGGGTTATCTAGGCTCTGTGGAGGTAAAAGAACTGAATGAACATGAACCTAGCTTTTCTGGAGACCCGTAGTGAGGCCTACAGTATGTTACCACCATCCCTCCAGCAGGCTAGGAGGTCATGTAAGTGTGCTTTAGCTATCACCTTAATCCTGCCAGGTGTCCAGTAAACGAGTTTGGGAAAGGAGCAAAGATCAACAGCGCCAAGTCGAAACCCTACTCTTCAGACACTGGACCCCCACCCGAGATCCACTGCCATTCCCCATCAAGCAGGACTTCCTGAAGATCCTTGGAGTCTGGTTCAGGGGAGAAGGTGCAGCAGAGAAGACATGGGGAAGAGAGACTGGCGAAGACGAGGCAGAAGCTGGGACTCTGGAGCCTTCAGAAGCTGACTATCGAAGAGAAGTCTTTGGTCCTGCGGAACGAGACCCTGCCAGTACTCCAGGAAATTGCACAAGTGTGGCCTGTGCAGACGCGAATGGCCAAGGCCATCACGAGAATGATCTTCTACTTCATCTGGAGTTAGAAGATGGACAGAGTGAAGAGGTCGGTGATGGTCAAGACCCACAACAAGGGAGGCAAAGGAGTGCCAGATATCGCCACCATCCTGAGAGGAATCTTCGTGTGCCACTGTGTGAGGAGCAACCTGAGGACCAAAGATGAGAGCCATGTTGGCTTTCTGATGGCACGTTTCTTCCTGTTGCCAACATGGAGGCGCCTTGGACGGGCAGACTGGGTGAGCGCAGTCCCATACAACTGGGAGACCCCGTGGTTCTACAAGGAAGTGGAGAAGTTCGTGAAGGAGTTCCGGCTGGAGGCTGCCGCCCCTGCCACATAGACCCCAAAGCTTGTCCAACTCCAGATACGAGCAAAGGACATCAGCGAACCGATCAGCGCCCTCCCCTCTGCCACAACGGTCCACGTGTGGGGAAACATCGCATCCAAGCACCTGACGAACCAGCACAGACATATCGCCTGGATGGCCATCCAAGGAGGACTTGCCGTGAGAGCCTTCATGCACGCAAGAGGACTCAACCGATACAAGTCCTTCCCGAGAGGGTGTAAAATGGACAAGATGACATACCATCTCTTGTGGTAGTGTACGTACACACAGGACCTGCTGAAGGCCCTAGGCACGGAGCTTAGGGCCTGGATACATACTTCATGCATCACCGCGGACTCTGTTATGTATGGTTTGTTCCCACGGACAAACGCACTAGGTGCCCTCCAGGGCTGCTGGAGGTTCCTGTACTGTTTTAAAGATGTCATTCTGTTTTCCAGAAACCGCCTGGTAGTAGGGAAGAAGTAGACATCAATCCTGGTATGCCGTAAGACGATCCACAGCCTCCTGCGTGACTACGCTGCACTGTAAAGATCAGATGAAGACGACGATGACAACTGAGGACCCAAAGGGGTCCCCTTGTACCCTTGCATGGGGGGGGGCCTGGAAGGGCCACTAACCGGTTTTGTCCTTTTTTCTTTAACCTAGGAACCGGTTGGCGACAGGGGAGAGGAGAAAGCGCATGAAGACAGGTGGAGTAAGGAATATGCTACTTACCAGTATGCATCTGTTCTTGGCATGTATAGCTGCAGATCTACACACTATGCATAGATCGCATCTGGTGTTAGGCCCGGATGTTTGCACTTGTTTTTGTCCTGGAAAGTCTTTGGAAGTCACGAGATAGGGGACTCCTCCTTAGGATGTTAGTGCGCATGAGTATCAGCTCCATCCTCAGATTGTTTTTTGCCAGCAGGGAAATGATGGAGCTTAGTAGGAAACAGGATATATGCCCATGTATGGTGTATCTAAATAAGATCTTACTGGAACAGATAAAGGTAGCCGGGGGTGGGCGTGTGTAGATCTGCAGCTCTACACGCCAAGAACAGATGCATACTGGTAAGTAGCATATACTGTTCGAGGCATATGAGCTGCAGATTACACACTATGCATAGATTCTATAGCAGTACCCCTCCTTAGCGGCGACCACCAGTATCTGTTGCAGTAGTTTGAAATAGTGTTTTGAGTACAGCCTGGCCCACACTAGCTTGTTGTTTTGTTTTCACATCTACACAATAGTGTTTTGTGAATATGTGCGGTGTAGACCATGTAGCCGCTCTGCAGATGTCATCTAAGGGAATGTTCCCTAAAAATGCCATGGAAGCCCCTATCTTTCGTGTACGGTGGGCTTTAGGAGGAACAGATAAAGTACGTTTTGTTTTGTGGTAGCAAATTTGTATGCATTTAACAATCCATCTAGCTATCCCCGATTTTGATATGGGGTTGCCTTTGTGTGGTGGTGAGAGAGACACGAAAAGTTGTTTTATCTTACGAAAGGGTTGTGTTCTCTTGATGTAATCTAGCAATGCTCTTTTAACATCTAAAGTATGAAGAGCTCTTTCTGCAACCGTCTGTGGTAACTCTACAGACTGATTGAGGTGGAGGGGAGAAATGACTTTAGGAAGAAATTTAGGATTTGTTCAGAGAACAACCTTATTATGATGGATTTGCAGAAAAGGTTCCTGAATAGTTAGTGCTTGTAGCTCACTAACTCGCCGTAGAGAGGTAATGGCCACTAGGAAAGCAACTTTCCATGTTAGGAATTGAAGCTCACATTTATGAAGAGGTTCAAAGGGAGGACCCATGAGACGTGTGAGAACGATGTTCAAATTCCACACAGGTGAAGGTGGTACTCTGGGAGGAATTATTCTTTTGAGGCCTTTCATAAAGGCTTTTATAGCAGGTACTCTGAAAAGTGATAGATGCTGTCTATTTTGTAGATATGCCGCTATGTCAGCAAGATGTCGCCTAATAGATGTATAGGCTAAATTGCATCTTTGGAGGTGTAGTAAGTAACCTATGATGTGTTGGATAGACACGTCTAGGGGATTGATGTTATTGTTATGGCAATATATCACATCACGTTTCCACTTGGCAGCATAGCAGGCTCTAGTGGTGGGACTTCTAGCTTCTTTAATGATGTTCATACAGTCAGGGGGAAGGTTCTAAGGTAACCGAATTCTAAGACCTCAGGAGCCAGATCGCAAGGTTGAGCTGAGCTGGGTCCGGGTGTGTGATCTCTCCATGGTTTTGGGTTAAGAGGCGTGGTGAGAGGTGTAATTTTTGGTGCGGAACTACAGACAGTTCCAGCAATGTGGTGTACCACGGTTTTCTGGTCCAAGTTGGAGCAACTAGAATGAGAGTCAGTGAATGTTGCTGTAGTTTGCGCCCCACCAGTGGAATGAGTGGGAGAGGCGGAAAAGCGTACGCAAATCTGCCTGACCAGTTCATCCATATCGCATTGTCTTTGGACAATGGGTGTGGATATCTGGCGGCGAAGCTTGGGCATTTGGCGTTTTTGTGGGTGGCGAAAAGGTCCATCTGTGGTTGCCCCCACATTTAAAAGAACGGTTGGAGAACCTGTGGATGAAGTTCCCACTCGTGGATCTGTTGCGTTTGACGACTTAACAGATCTGCAATGGTGTTTTGGACTCCTGGGACATGTTGGGATAGGAGAAAAATATTTTGAGGTATAGCCCATCTCCATATGCTCTGTGCTAGCTGGGAGAGCTGCAGAGAGTGTGTCCCGCCTTGTTTTTGGATGTAGTACATGGCTATCATATTGTCCGTGCGGACTAAGACAGCTTTGCCTGATATTTGCCTTAGGAATGCTTTTAAGGCTAGTAATATGGCTAGTAACTCCAGGTGGTTGATGAGGAGTAAATTTTGTTGAGGTGTCCACCTGCCCTGCATGGTGTGATGTAGTAGGTGAGCTCCCCAGCCGGAGAGCGATGCGTCCGCTGTCATGACTATCTGAGGAACTGGCTCTAGGAACGGTCGCCCTTTGGAAAGTTTCTTGGTGTTCCACCACTGCAGAGAGCGAGGAGTGCGACCGTCTACCAACACTAGATCTGTTAGCTGACCTTGAGCCTGGTTCCATTGGCGTGCTAAGCACTGTTGTAGAGGACGCATCTGGAGTCTTGCGTGAGGCACTATAAATATGCAAGAGGCCATCATCCCTATGAGTTGCATGCACACGCAAGCTGGAAGAGAGTGTTACGGCTGAAATTTGGTGAGGAGAGCCTGCATGCTTGCTATCCTGGCTGGACTGGGATAGGCTAGCGCTGTTGAGGTGTCTATTGTGGCACCTAGGTACTGTTGTATGTGGGAGGGTTGTAGGTGAGACTTGGGGTGGTTTACTGTGAACCCTAGGTTGTGGAGTAGTTGGATAGTGGCGTGAGTGTGTTGTACACACTGGTTGTATGAGCTGGCTTTTATGAGCCAGTCGTCGAGATATGGGAAGACGTGAATGTGTTGTCTTCTTAAGTGGGCTGCCACTACTGCTAGGCACTTGGTGAATACCCGTGGTGCTGTTGTGACTCCGACTGGGAGTACTTTGAATTGATAGTGGTTCCCGTCCACGACAAATCTGAGATACTTCCTGTGAGCCGCGTGAATGGGAATATGAAAGTAGGCGTCCTTGAGATCTAGAGTAGCAAGGAGGTCGCCCTGTGAAAGAAGAGGAAGGACTTGCTGAAGTGTGACCATGTGGAAATGGTCTGAGTGAATGTATAGGTTTAGGGGTCTGAGGTCTAGAATAGGTCTCAGAGAGCCGTCCTTCTTTGGTATGAGAAAATACAGGGAGTAAACTCCCGTGTTTTGCTGCTGCAGGGGAACGAGTTCTATTGCACCTTTTTGTTGTAGGGAGATTACCTCATACTTTAGCAGTGACAGATGTTCGTGTGACATTGGACGCTGTTTGGGTGGTATGTTTGGGGGGGTAGAGGTAAGTTCGAGACAGTAACCGGATTTAATTATTTTTTGCACCCACCTGTCTGATGTGATCGTGGTCCAGACAGGAAGGAACTGTTGTAGTCTTCCCCCGACTGGAGTGGAATGGTCTGGGGGAAGTGGAGGGAAGTCATTTGGTAGGGGTGGAGGCAGAGCGGGTGTTGGTGGTTTTGCCTCTGCCTTTGTGATTGTTGCCCCTGTAGCCTCCTCTCTGGTAACCTCTGGTGAAGGTGGACTGGGTGGGAGCTTTGTAAGAAGTGGAGGGGCTGAGGAGTAGCCTCTTGGGGTGCTTTTGTAAGATGAGCGACAAAAGGAACGTCTGGGAGCTTGCGACTGCAAGGCTCCCATAGATTTTGCTGTGTCCGTATCCTTTTTCATTTTTTCAAGGGATAGGTCTACGTTAGGGCCAAATAGGTGTTCCTGATCAAATGGTTGGTTGAGAATGGAACTTTGGACTTCAGGTTTAAAACTTGAAATGCGTAACCAGGCATGCCTACGCAAAAGGACACTTGTGTTTATTGCCCTTGAAGCAGTATCTGCTACATGTAGGGCACAACAGATGGAGGTGTTGGTGATAACCTTACCCTCTTGTATGAGTTCATTGGCCCTATTTTTGTATCTCTCTGGGAGGTGTTACATTAGGGACTCAAGGTCATCATAATGTGCCCTATCATACCTAGCTAATAGCGCTTGAGTGTTGGCGATGCACCAGATGTTTGCTGATTGTGACACTGTTCTCTTGCCAGAGGCGTCCAAGAGTTTAGACTCCTTATCTGGTGGTGGGGCGTCACCTGATGTCTGAGAATTGGCCCTCTTTCTAGCATTGGAGACTACGAGGGAGTCTAGGAGTGCGGGGCCCTTAATGTAAGCTGGGTCAGTAGGGGCAGCCTTATATTTTTTCTCGATCCTGGGGTTAATGACTCGAGATCTAACAGGATCTTTGAAGACTTCTGGGGCATGCTTGATGACCCCTTTAAGCATGGGTAGAATTGAGGAGGACTTTTGTGTGGTATCAAAAGTGTCCATAAGGAAATCCTGTCTCTGTGTAGTTCAACCCCGTGGTAGTGGGCAGCTCTATGGACGAGCTGGTTAAAGCCCATGGTGTCCTCTGGGGGGAAGGCCTGGAAGGGTTGATGTCATCCTGTGGGACGTTAGGGACATCTGGAGTGTTCTAGTCATCCCAGGGGTCTGGGGAAGCAGGTGGACTAGGGTCCCTTAGTGGCTGATCTTCCGCACCCCCCCCGTGTCATCAAAGGTGTTATCGTCATCATCATCCACTGGAGTAGGGGATGGTGTAGGAGAGTGGTGTGGAGGAGGAGCAGGAGAAGGGATCCTTAGAGGAGAGGTGGCAATGTCCCTCCTTTTTAGGTGGTGGAGCCGGTGCAGGCATATAAAGTGGTCTTTTCTTGGAGCTAAGAGGCAAGTGACCAGTTTTAGGATCCTTTGAAAAAGTTTTTTGAGTTGGATCTGGTTTAAACAGTTCTTCTGTAGGAGGCAGATCCCTCAGCGCCGACAGTTTCGGTTCCGGAGGTTTCTTCGGTGCCGGCTTAGTAGCGGTTCTGTACTCTTTTGGTTTCGAACCTTGGGTTTTTACAGTCTCTGTGGCCGTTGGAACCTGTTGTTTCTTCAGTTCCGAGGCCTTTTTTGGCTCCGGAACATGTGAGTACTTTGGAGGTAGTTTTTTGCTCGGCTCAGAGTGTTTCGGTGTCGAGTAGCCGGTGCTTGTCTTCGGTGCCGAGTGCTTAGATGTGGAAGCAGCGGTCGGCATGGATGAGGAGGAGGATGGCTTCTTTTTCGGCGCCGGTGAGTATGTTTTGGCACCGAGGGTAGGCTGACTCGAGCCTGAGTCACATGAAAGCTTAGGAGGCTTCTTTGCCGGGCCCGAGGGCGGGGCATGGGAAGCAGTGTCTCAGTGTACACCTGGGCCCGAAGGTGAAGGTGTGACTGCAGCATTTTTAGATGGTATAGAAGGGGGGTCGGGGTCGACGTCTCTACGACCCGTTGTGCCGGAGTGATGTCCTCGACTTCGGAGTCATCTGCTTCGGAGGCGCTGATGAGGCCTTCTTCGACCCGCTCCTGCTCTGGCACGTCGACGCCCTCCTGGAAGATGTCGTCGGGGATGGATGCCGACGAGCAGGACATGGTTCTTCGAGCCCGTCGGTCCCGAATGGTCTTCTTGGAGCGGAAAGAGGCGCAAGCTGGACAGTCTCTGGCCTCGTGCTCCGGTGACAGGCAGAGGTTGCACACCTCATGCAGATCGGTGTGGGGAAACTTCGACCCACGTTGAGGACACTTCTTGAACGGCGTCCTTTCCATGAGCCAGAAGATAAGGCCCAGGTAGGCCAGAAGACCTTCGTCGACGACCGGAATCGAAGACTTCGAAGCTGTTGAGACTCGCGTTGAGTGGAAAACGCGATCGAGACAATATCGAAAAGGGTGAAGGATTGCGCGTCGAAAGTAGAGTCGGTAACGGTTCTGAACTGGAGCGCGATAAACACATCCGAGCCGGATGGCGGAAAAAAACAATCTGAGGATGGAGCCGATGCCCATGCGCACTAGCATCCTAAGGAGGAGTCACCTATCTTGTGCCTTCCAAAGACTTTCCAGGACAAAAACAAGTGCAAACATCCGGGCCCAACTCCAGATGGCGATCTATGCATAGTGTGTAATCTGCAGCTCATATACCCCGAACATTTAGGTATTTACTGTATGTATTTGACTAACGTGACCTTTTCCCTTCACAGGTAAAAGGTCAATGAGATAGCTTGCGCAGTTGTTGTCAAGTTTGTTACCAACGACTGACAAATAGGGTGTTGTAAAAGGTAACGATTGATGTATCTGATCCAGAAATGACGCCCTGACAAGAGGGAAAATAAAAAAAAGTGTTGTTGGTTCGTTATTGCCAAGTCTCCAGTGGGCTTATAACATGGCCCTGACTGAGCCATCTGATGGGAAGTGGCAAGAAGAAATGCCGATTGTGTCTACGAGGGTATGTAGACCTTTCAGTATTTTGTTCTTGTGCAGGTCTACCAAAGTGTGGACTCCCGCCTCCCTCCATCCATCCATCCCTGCCAGTCACCACAGGAATTCATATCCCCCAAAGCCATGATTTGTTAGTCACAGGCATACAGGAGTTTGCTATGAGTCTGGCATCAAGCCTGACCTCACATGTATCAATCGCTTGTAAGTACATTCTTCATCACCTTCTGTCGTTCCCTAGAAGGGCATAAGAGGAGTCGAAACAAAGTACCCTGGTTCAGCCTCTCCGCCGATTCTGTACCCAAGGTAACCCCAGGTGATTCTTGACAGCTTGCCGCCCAGTTCACTTCAGCAGTCAGTTAATAAAGTTTGAAGTCTGGAATCACTGGGCCGCCCTCCACAGCTGGGAGGGGGAATTTAGCCAGAGAGACCTCACAACTCCTGTTATGCCAAAGTAAGGTCAACAATAGTCCATTAATTTACCAACAGAGGGTTCAGGGAAGTCTAATGGCTATGTGACGAGAAAATACAATACTCAGGAGAAGACTGCCATTTTAGCTAGGGCAGCCCGGAGACCATGGACAATGGTAATGTGTGGAAAAAGATAAAGTCTGCCTGAGAGAGTTGAGTGCTGCCGGAATGATGCACTCAATCAGTTGACTTTCAGTACCGTAGATTTGCACCCCCTAGTAGCGAAAGGTATGTGTGGCTCCCAACGTAACCCCTCCCCAAAGGCTAGTGGACCCTCCTCCAGATCCAGTAGATGCACCAGACAGGCACTGGATTTGTTCCAGTCAACTCTGGGCCAGGACACCCCTGCTAATTCATCAAGAGTGGCATATGGTTCCTGTAGCGCTATATAGAACTGTATGTAGAGTGGAGTACTTCCCAGGCGTATTACCTTGAAAGAGTCTCCCAACCAGAGCATAGCTGCCAGTAGTTCCACTGCAATGGCAACAAGCATTTGCAATGCAATAGGTCTTGCATTTGCGAGAGTTTGAGCTATTGGCATTGTCAATGACAATGCCTTTTATTTATCTGTTTTGATAATTAACACACAAATGAAAGGCCTTGTCATTGACAATACAAATAGCTGAAACTCTAGCAAATGCAAAGATCTATTTCATTTCAAAGAAGCAGCCGTCATTGTCCCGGGCTGCTTGGAAAGTGAAAGTGCACACGGGGCGCTGAATGGTGCAGGAAAGCATGTCGTGCCTGCAGTAGGAGAAACTCATTAAAGAAAATAGTGCTTAAAGACATACCGAGTAACAACAGAGGTAAAAGGGCCAGTCCTCATGGAAGGTTACAAATGAAGACAAGGCGGTACTAGGGAGGGACTAACAAGCCTATTCACAAATCAGAAGCCACTATTTACAAAGGACAATAGCTGCCAGTAGTTCCACTGCAATGGCAACAAGCATTTGCAATGCAATAGGTCTTGCATTTGCGAGAGTTTGAGCAATTGGCATTGTCAATGACAATGCCTTTTATTTATCTGTTTTGATAATTAACACACAAATGAAAGGCATTGTCATTGACAATACAAATAGCTGAAACTCTAGCAAATGCAAAGATCTATTTCATTTCAAAGAAGCAGCCGTCATTGTCCCGGGCTGCTTGGAAAGTGAAAGCGCACACGGGGCGCTGAATGGTGCAGGAAAGCATGTTGTGCCTGCAGTAGGAGAAACTCATTAAAGAAAATAGTGCTTAAAGACATACCGAGTAACAACAGAGGTAAAAGGGCCAGTCCTCATGGAAGGTTACAAATGAAGACAAGGCGGTACTAGGGAGGGACTAACAAGCCTATTCACAAATCAGAAGCCACTATTTACAAAGGACAATGATACGAGCCAATGAAAAGTATGGGTGGAGAGTGGGTGGAGCGTCAACTCTATACTCACATACTGCATGCCTCGCAGAGCAGCGCATGCGCTGCCCAGGCTCGACCTAAAATGTACCGGGGAGAGGGAACATCCCTGCCGGATACACCATGCTATATTGCAGGGTTAGAGATAATCTGTCCATTTTTAACTCACGCAGTAGGAGAGGTGTACAAGAATTTAATCAAGGTAAGAAATCCACAGCCCAGACCCATATCGATTATGACAGTATACAGAAATTCCCAATAGAGAGAACCAAAGGCTTTTTCTAGGTCAACTGCCAGAATAGTTGCCCTAGTATAGTAGTCTAGCCTGGAGTGTAGTAGGTAGAGCAGCTGAAAGATATTAGGTACCACACTAAGGGCCCTATGTAGGTAGCCTCACATTTACCGATTCATAAATACCGAATTTTACCGATTCGGTATTTATGAATCGGTAAATGTGATGTAGGTAATGATTCGGTAAAGTTTACCGAATCGGAAAAATTCGGAAATTATGAATCGGTATTTACCGATTCGGTAATGAGGAATACCTTCCCATTGATTCCTATGGGCCTGGAGGCCCATAGGAATCAATGGGAAGGTATGCCTCATTACCGATTCGGTAAATACCGATTCGGTAATGGGGGGAGCATATACAAGGGTGGCAGGGTGTCACATTGACACCCTGTTGCACCCCTGATTCTTGCATGTGTGCACATGTGGCGCACATACATGCCCTAAGGGCATGTATGTCTGCCACATGGCACTCTTAAATCAGCAAAATATTGCTTTTTGCAAGGTATTCGTTATTTATCACCAACCTGTATTTGGTGGTAAATAACGAATTCTTAATACTGATTTTCACTCTTTAGAGTGCTCCCTACATTGCATTTCTGGATTCGGTATTTACCGAATCGGTATTTTACCGATTTCTTAATTTCCGATTCGGTAAATACCGAATCCAGAAATCAGCCCCCTACATAGCAAATGCCTAAATACCGGTCGGTAACGGGATATTTACCGAATTTCGGCCGTTACAGACTGGTATTTGGCTTCCTACAGGAGGCCCTAAGTGTTGAAATGAACCCAGTATGATCTGATGCATTAAAGTCCAGACGGGTGGTGTAAGTGGGGTAACCAGGATTTTACAAAAAAATTATCATCAACATTGAGATTCGATAGCGCTCTGTACAAGGAGGCCTAGCTGGCTGCTCTGCCCCATCTAAGCAGAGGTATAAGTAGGGCTTCACGCACATGGGGGTTGGGGGTGGGGAAGAAGGTGGTGGAAGGAATTTACAGTCCCTTGCGGCATTTAAACTTTTGGTCATGAGAGGAGCTAATATGTCAGCAAAGGTAGAACAGAATTCTATCAGTAGCCTGTCTGTGCCCGGTAATAGTGATTTAATAGCCTCCTTGACATCTGGCCAGTCCCTTGGTCGTGGCAGAAATGACAATATTATGTAGGTCTCACCAACAAGCCACAGGTCTAGCAGCATATTTAATCATGAAAACTGTTAATGTTCGTCTGTGTGTACACTTTTGCCCTGTCCGGTCTTCCAATGATATTATAAGTGTGCGTCGCCCCTGGGGGTCGGCTAACCATGCAAGTAAGTATCCCACTTTGTCTTGTTCATTATGCACACTGTTGATATACGGTCAACAGTCTTATTATAAGTGTTCTAGCGTCACCAGCAGCTGTTCCCTTTCCACCCCGGCCTGTCTGCGTGCCTCCAGGTCTTGAGGTTCTTTTTTATGCAAATTATCTAGTGCATGCTCTCGCTATGCTATATCACGGAGTAGCTCTGCCCAGGCCACAGAGGAGGCAAAAATACAATGTCTGTGGACTACTATCTTCAGTGCCTCCCATTCTACCAGACATTCTCAGCAATATATATGAGGGTAGTGGTCACTATAGACTCCCAGAAACCCTGGCCCTCAGAGCAGCTGTGTTTAACCTCCAGACCAGGATCGGAGGCTTGAGGTTGACCCAACTCATGGGCAACAAAATTGGGCTGTGACACCAGTTTGCCTTGGTCAAATACTTTGAGTGAACCACTATGCCATGAGTGAGTCGGTTGCAGAGTAGTGTATTGAGACAGACTACAGATCATGCAGACCTGATTGAAACGAATAGCACGAGGGGAGCGGATTCCACTGTCGCCATGTGTCCACCAGTTATAACTCTTGCATCCAACCCCGGAGAAATCTGGCTGTGCATTTGTTGAGGCAGCAGGTAGAGGAGCAGGACCTGCTCATGTGTGTGTCCGCTATGCAGTTAAAGTCACTCCCTATTACTAGCAGATAATATAGAAATGCTATAAGGTGAGAGGCAAGTGGGGTGAAGGACTGTTGGTCCGAATTTGGAGTGTATATATTGATTAAGATAAAATCTTCAACCTCCAATTTTCTCCCAGTGCTATGAATCTACTGTCCAGGTCAATGTTCTCTGTATGTGGGACGAAGGGTACCCCAAGGTTAAATCCAGATGTGGAGACGTTTGGCTCTGGAAAAGGCAGAGTAAGACGTGTGGTATATACGACCACGCCACTTCTTTGGTAATGCAAACCCATCAGCTTGGATCAGGTGCATTTTCTTGCGTTGTTTTATGTAGGATTGTATCCTGTAGCGTTTGGTTGGAGACTTAAGACCTCTCATGTTCCAGGTCAGGAGTTTAACTATGGATCCAGCAGTAGATACTGGCCTCCACTAAACACCCAGATAATGAAATCTCTACCCCCAACTCGCCATCCCTCCACCCTCAGTTTCCATAATGTTCTCCAGCAGAGTTCAAGACCATACAAACCTTTAAACCAAACTTCAACTGACCCCAACCTGGACAAGTACAACATTGCGTATTTTACAAATTGTATGTCAATGTTTTGCTAGAAACCGCTATTGCCACCGGGTGCCTGTCAAAGTAAGGCTGTTGAACCAGAGCGGGCCAGTGGATGTGCATGCAGCGTGCTCCCCCCAGCAGAAATATCATCTGTCATTCCAGGTGTGACTTTGGCCTGATCGTACTGCGATCTAAGCCTATGCTGCATCCTGCGCTGGACAAGTCATCCTGTCACATCTAGAATTCACCTAAGGACCCTTCGCAGTGTGGACGATCATGGCGGACGCAACAATAGGCTCTTTGCGGGTGTCACAGGCTTGATGCTGTGTGGGGTGAGGGCCCCCTCCCTGACAAAGGTGGGACCTCCTATGTTTAAGGGGGAAGTCTTCAGGGGAATGGGGCCTCCCACATAGTCGTTGTCGGCATGGCGAAGAAGGACTTAGCAAACACAATAAGATGATGGACGATGGACGGAGAGCTGAAACTTTTCAGACGCTCACCCCCAATCACTATTAGATCTCAGTTAAATCCATCATTGTTCTTCTGCTCACTTCGCCATCCCAGTTCATACCCAGCCATATGTAAACCAGTTTTGACATTCCTCCTCATGGGAACAGTCCAGCCCTAACTGCCACGGCAGGTCCTCCCTTGACCGGAAACAAGCCTCCTGGGACCCTCTAGGCTCACCCACATTTTAGCCACGATTAATAATGCATAGTTGATTCCGAGTTCTCAGAATCGCGTCTTTGCTAAGAGGAATGACATTCTCCGCTTTTGGACGGTTGTTTTAAAGTCAGGTAAGAGAGAGACTCTGCGTTGTCTACTTGGTAGGGGGTGATCGTGCATGTCACAGGAGGATGTCTATGTGTCTATAATATAACTGTGCCACTACTGGCTGAGGAGGAGCGCCAGGCAGCAGGTTGAGCACCGCCACTCTTTGCGCCCGCTGCACAGAGTAATGTTTGGACAATCCCTGAGGGGCCACCACCTCCTGCAACCTATCCTCCAGGAAAGTGACCACTGACAAACCCTTAATCTGTTCTGGCAGCCCGACCACTCGGATATTGTTTTATTGGCTCATTCCCTTCTGATCCTCAATTTGGGCCTCTAAAACCTGGACTATGCCTGTAAGGGAGCTCAAGTCACTGGTGTTTGCTTTGGTAACAGGACCCAGTTTGCGGATTTCCCTTTCCACTTGGCAAACCCTACCCACAATTTTTCGTTTGTTATCTAGCAGTAGTACCAGGTCCACCACTAGAGCATCAATTTTGGTATCAAGGGTGTCCCTTTGGCTGCCAATACTGCATCCAGTTTATCAGCAGGGGGTGAGGCTGAAGCCGGATGGGTGGTCCCCTCATCATTTTGGCACTGTGCACACCCCATATTGCCCCAAAAAAGATTCGGGAAAACTGTGGGCAGAAAAAGGAGGAAGAAGAGGATCCGCCCCCTGTACCCCCTCAGGATCGAGCAGCTGGAGACTGGGGTAGCAGGTACAACACAGGTAAAAACGCCCGTAGCACACTCAAGGGCTACCAATCAGCAACAGGCCTCCGCAGTCAGGAAATCCGTGGGGGCAAGTACTCCAGAAAAACACTCCCCTCGAAAACAGTACATGGCCCTCCGAGCCCGAATTCTGACATCCAGGCGTCAAACTCAGGACCAATGCAGAGGTTAAGGGTCCCAGAGTGCCTGTGTTACATCAGCCTTTGGAGCCTCTAGGAGAGGGGAAGGCCAGTGGCGTAACGAAACTTGCGGGGGCCCCCCTGCAAAGTGCATGGATGGGTCCCCAATGCTACGGATCAAGTAAGGAGCTCTCAGGCCCACCCTTTCACAGTGCTGCACAGGACCCCCTGGAGCTCGGCCCTTTGTACCCTTGGGGCTGCAGGGATTATTGTTGTGCCACTGCTCAAGCCAGGTTCCAGCAGGATACCTGGCTCTAGCTCAATTTGAGGACTTCTTAGACCCTGGACCCCAAAACAAGCCAAGATTTAATGTGGCTTCTAAGATTTAATGTGGCTTCTGCCTGCAGCCACGCTCTAACTTCATGTGCAATGAGGTAATTTGCACATAGCTGGGTCCAAACGGAGGTGGCATGGTGAGCAAAAGAACAATGGGTTGGATGCTACCCCGAGCAATTGCAAATTGTAAGCATTCCTTCCATCACATTTTGTGTGTTTCATGTACCGTCCTAAGTGGCACGGATCTGCCCAGACGTGGGTCCCATGCTCACTGCGTCACAGTAACCAAGCTATACCCAGCTGATGAGCCCATAACTGGGAGAAACCAGTGCTGGGTTGCTTGTGTACCAGTTCAGGGAGGACCTGGCCTGTCTGTTCGGGCTGGACTGTTCCTATTGGAGCAGGGTTGGGACTAATTTGCATATAGCTGGCTCCAAACTGAGGTGAGCAAAAGAATAATGGGTTAGGATGCTACCTCCAGCGATTGCAAATTGCAAGCATTCCTTCCATCACCTTTTGTGTGCTTGATTAAACTTTTATGTTTGACAAATAATTAAAGACACAGTAATGACGTTTATTGACCAGGCAGCCAGAGTCCTACTCGCGCAAGGCCCATTCGGCTGGAAGATCTACAAATGCCGTGGGTCAGGTGCCGTGAGTGACATAACAAAACGTGAGTGCCCCCCTGCAGAATATGCTGCTCACAATTACTTCAGTAGGGGCCTCCTCTAGTATGATTATGCCTGGGGGGGCCCCGCACCGCGGGGGCTGCGGGAGCCTTTGTTACGCCCCTGGGGAAGGCCCTTAGCAGCAGTCCACTGCAGCAGGGCAAACTCTGTAACGCAGCACTTGTGCTCCTGAGGCAGTCGGGCTGTCTGCCCCCACTAATCAGAGCCTTCCTGTCCTGCCCTCCAGCGCGTCGCAGTCCAGCCACCTGTACCTCAATGTCGTCCCAGACAAGGAGATCCAGCCCTGTATGGCACCGGGGCGTGGAGCTGGGTTCAATGCAGCAGTGGCAGGTAAATGAGATTGGCCATCCGCTGGTGTGCAATGCCTCCAACATTCGCTGGAGAGTCACTGTATCGCACCACGGAGCTGCCATCTTTGCCTTTCCACGGACAGAGCAGTCTCCTCAGCAATTGGGGTTATGGTCCAAAGTGGCAAGAAGAAGGTCCACAGCCGTTACCTCTATGTTCCCAGGAGTCAGCTCTAGCAGGTCAGGCAAATGTGTGCGCCCCAGGTCAGCAAGCAGCAGCAGGATTATGCCGGACAGGACAGAGCAGAGTCTCGACACGCACAACTTGCCATGGCGTTTAGCCTCACTCCCCAATCTTTTTAAACTAATGGATGAACATGTACAAGGATCTCTCCTACTATGATGCGGGGAGTTTTGAGCTATAGAAGCATCCCTAGAGCGACAAACTGGCAGGAATAAATAGGGAATGTTTTCTGATAAACGACTGATATCGTAAGAATTGAAAAAACATAACCAATGCATAATTTTACTTTATGCTTTCTGGTGGGCCTACACACCCAACACGCAAATACATCTGGTTTAAACTATGAGTACAGTTGAAGAAGAGCTGAGTTTTCTTTCAAGTGTAGACCAACTGGTGGACACGAGACGGGGAGTTTATTTTCTGTGGCTTTAGGCTTATCTTGGGATTTTTCATGTAGTTATCTGCCTTAATCACATGTAATAAATAACCTTTGGTTTATTCTTAATAAAAAAGACTTGACTATGAATAGACAAAAAGAGATCCAGTTCTACTTGTGAACAGCATTTGGTAAGAAATGACTGGTACCAACTTTGAAAATGAGTGTTTCACTCCAAAAATGGCCATCGAGTGTCTGACTTTAGCCCTTTAAAGCATTCACACAACCCACATAACTTTTGTTTTTCAAAAGTACAACACATCTTAACGAAACGTTTTAATAATTACCTCATTGTACGGATTAGGCATTTATTTTTTATGCACGACATTCCAAGTGTACAGGGACTTTTAAGTCACGTAAAAAGAAATGCTATTTTGAGATTTGGATCCGATCTCTCTGTGTCTTAGTTTTCGCAACCAAAAAAAGTTGTCCTTTAGCAATCAAAAGCATAGGAAAACGTTTCCGGCGACCATCCAGTTGTAATTTGTGTACGTTTTAAAATCATTGTCCCAAACCATGAAGAATGAGAATCTAATTAATGCTTGCCATTTAATAAAATGTGTGGTGCTTATTCGATGGGAAAGACCATCTATAACAATCTTGTGTGAATTTTAGTCAGTTGCCCCAGCAATATACCCATCCTTCATCAGAATGATTCAGTCAATGTAGGCTGACACTTTGGCAATGCTGCTTCTTAAAAACACTTTTATGCAAATACGTGCTTCAGCAGAATCAAGATTCTGGATTTTTTGGGTGAACAAAGAAGTGACAGTTTTGCTCGACCTCTGCTCCTAGCCAATTTTTCAGGAAGATCTTATAGCAACTTCTTCTGCAGTAATCGTTTTAGTGCAGTGTCAGTTCCTCATGAATCGTCAGAGTCCTCTTCTTGCTGATTTCTTTTCTGTCAAGGAAAAATTCACTGTTAAAGGAGTTGCTCAACATAATGCACAGAAACTACACCATCCTGCAAACAAACATGCAAAACCAGGTAAAATGTATTCCCAATCTTAGGTCATGGTTTATCAATTGTTAAAGATAGTAACAAGTATTACTTTCCCTGGAGTTGGTATTTTAGGTAGCCCAGTAGGATGAGCGTCAAGTCTTACGGGTGCACATTAAGGCTTTTCCTTTACATGGCTGATGTATATAAATAGTAATAGCGAGGGGCAGAACTTTAGCAATTTGGCTTCACTGCTCCTGGGTGGCTCTTCCGTGAGAAGAAGAGTGTTGCTGCTGCTTCTTTTTGTGGCAATGTATTTTTGTCCTCTTCAAAATGTTGATGAGGCAGAGGAACAGAAGGAGGACTTTGATCTTATCTAGCCACTGACGAGATTTAGTGCGGCAACTACTTTTGCGGTCATCTTTAGCCCTAGCCATATTAGATTTGGGCTCTCGCTCTTTTACTGCCTTTGGATTCATCTTCAGCCATTTGTCGATCATATCTTAAACAAAGCATGAACGCCGACTTTTTAGGGGTGACCTGATCACCTGCACTGCATCAAATTTCTTTCCTCACGAGATGAAGAGAGAAACTCTGGACCCGAAAAAACGGAACTGCAATCTGGACCCAGAAAAAATGCAACAGATGTGGAGGTGGCTGCTTTATAGCTCCAGTGCTGTCACCACAAGTCCACCTCCAGTGCACAGATGGAGCCAGAGCCATCTCCCATTACCCGAGAGCAATGGCAAAAGGTTATAGATCCAGGCTGCACCTGGGATCTTCAAAGGTGAGGAATTTGCAGGAAGAACTATTCATCAGAAACCACAAGGATAACATAGGAGGCAGACTAGAACTCGTCAGTCATGGAAAAGGACCAATGAGCTTAGAAATATCTACAGATTCACCTTACTGTTCCGCTCCCCTTCAATGCTCTCTATAGTGCTCTTTGCAGCTTCGTCCGTCCTATATCTTTTACTTTAACCAAGAGTTTTTTTTTTTACATTTTATTTATATTTACCCATCAAACTGATTTTCGTTCTTGCAAGACTGAAAGAAAAAGCTCCTCACCTTCTATAACAATCTCTCAGGTGGATACTCTATCTACCTGCACATTTCCCACCTTCTGAATAATCTGTAAGCTTCAAAGCTGTGTGATGCCGGTAGGGGACTCTGGCTCAATACTGGCACCAGAAGCAATGTCTGGTGACGTCAAAGCTGTAACGCGCCCACCCTGGTGCTACAACACCAGTTTCCATCTATTTTTTTTAGCCTTGAGGTGAACAAATGGAGCAATATCAATCAGCTACAGTACAATGCAAAACACTAATTGGAACCTTATTAACACTTTCCCTGTACATCCATTCAGCAGACCGGGAGGTGGGTGGGATCGGTGAAGAAACTGTAGGTGGACTGAAGCTCCAGAAAGATTGTTACCTAAATTAACTTTTTCTTTTGATGGATACTTCCACCTGCAGATTCCTCAACTCCTGAATAGATTCCCCAAGCAATACCTTCTGGGGGGTGAAAGGGGAGGAGGGGGTTGGGGGGCTGATGAATGGTCAGTTGAGGGAATCTTGCAGAACAGATCTGGCAAAGTGTCCATCTCTGTGCACATCGAAGTCCAAACTGTAGTGTTTCTCGAAGGTGTGCAAGGTTGCCCACATTGCCACCAACAGGGCCCGCAAGGGATCATCATGGTTGTCTGCGTGCCACAAGACAAAGCTGTTCCATGTCCTAGAAAATACAGATTTTGTGGCAGGGCACCGAGCAGACAAGATGAGGTCTACCACCACATGTGGCAGGTGCAAGGAGCCTAGGTATCCCCACTCAACTTAAAGGCACTAAAGTGGACGATCTGAAGTTTGAGGTGCACAGTATCCCTCACAACGGGGAGAGGAGATCTGCCCTGAAAGGAAGTTGAAGGTGTAATATAGGGAGAGGTTCAAAAGATCTGCGTACCACATCCTTCTCAGCCAATCTGGGGTGAAAACAATGATATGTGCCCAGTCCTGGAAAGTCTTACTCAGAACCCGAAGAATCAAGGGTATGTGTGTAAATGGTTAGTGAAGCAGAAAGCACCACTTCAAATACCCCCAAGGCTTCCCTAAACAGATACTAGAGGTCTGGCAATGAGCATTTTCCAACTGGGTGAACAAGTCCAGCTGCAGAGTGCCCCACAGGACAAACATATGCAGGACTACTTCTGAAAAAAGATGCCACTCGCGATTGGCAAGATAGAGTCGGCTCAGGTTGTTGGGTCTGACATGCAGCAACCCTGCCAGGTATCTGCCTGTTAACAAGATCCCTTGACTGTGTCTCCAAGACCACAGCCTCAACGGCTCCTGAGGGAGGAGTTCAGACCCTACTTTCTCTTGATTGTTCACATATTGTTATGGACTCAAAGTCAAGGAATTTCTGCCTATGTAATTAGTGTACTGATGCAGAGAAGCAGGTAAAGGCATTCACCAGGAAAGGATAAAGATACTCAAGGTAAAGCACAAGAACAGGATGTAAAAGGCAAAGCAACACTAATGAGAGCAAACAGGGAACGGAATCAAGAATGGACAAACACAATAGTTTACCACTAGAAACAATGCTACTGATGTTGAGTTGGTTGCTTTACAGCTCCAGTGATGTCACCACAAGTCCACCACCAGCTCACAGATGGAGCTAGAGCCAGAACGTTTCACAGCAACAGGGATTGTCAATGTTTCTGTACAGATTACTCTTAAAATAGTCACACTGCAAACCCCATAGAAAAGAGGCAGCTGTGATCCTGTGTATGAACCCTGGGGCACAAACAAGTATTGTAATTACATACACGTGACAAGCCCTAATGTGTCTGGCAGGAGACATAGTGGCAATTCCTACCTAAAAAAAATAGAAATGTCACACTGTCACAGTAAAGGACTAAATATAACTCACAACAAAGGATGGCGAAGGAATTTCCTTCCCTGCCCAAAAAGAATAAATGTATACACAAGTGAGGCAAAATAGCACACTTACCAAACACACAATGCCAAGAGGAGTACACAGAGCAAGCAATTGGAAGGAAATCTAAGAGCTGTAGCAAAAAGCCAGGAGCAGGGCATTCAAGAAAAAACGAAGGAAACAAACCAGGCAAGTCAACCACAAGGATTCTAGGAACTGTCGAAAGATTGGCACGTTAAGGGAACTAGAGACTGCAAGAAACATACTGAGAAAGGGAACATAAGCAAGGGGCAAATCTTAGGCGACTGGGGGCAAAATACAAGAGCTATGCAACAGTCCCAGGGGCTGCATATGACCGTAGACCAAAGCCAGAAAAGGGAGTAAGGAAAAAGCAAAGCAATGCTGGGAGAAATCTCCAGCAAGCACAACAGGAACAGGACATAGGCTCTGGCAGAAGCATTGCAGAAATTGGTTGGAGAAACAGGCAAAAAGAGTTCTGGTATACAGAGGTTTAAACTTCAATGCAAGAAGGAGTTTCAGGCACTGGCAGCTTATAAGTTGTTTCAGACTGAAGCACACCCAGGGCAGAGTCACAGGACTAGGCAGTACAACACTAGTTACATGTGAGGACAATTCCCACTTAAGTATTGGAAGAAGGAATCCAGTGCTGAGGAACAACAGCACTACTCAAACTGAAAGTATTGCAGGGTCTCTATGAATACTAGTCTGTGTATTATGGGAAAAGTAGTCCATAGAAACAAACATTTTTCAATGAGTCCAAAAGTGAAATGGGAAGCAGGCAGAAGTAATAGAGGGAACCTGGATCACATTGCACAGGCCACCAAGTTGGCAATATCCAGTCCCCATTTAATGATAATAGCCACCCCAAAGACCTCCAAACATGGGCCTTAAGGAAATCCGGAACATGAGGGACAACTAGCTGGATCATATCCCACAAGCCATGTGAATAACTGGCCAAGAGGCACCTGGCATTTAGAGATTTTAATGCCATACTTCCAGTAGAAAAGATTTTCTGGCCCTAAGCCTCCAGGAGCATAGACTGCAGGGGTGTTTGGGAAGTTCCTCACCTTCCCTTAAGTACAAGCTGCCTGGATCACCAAGCTTTCTGGAGAAGTGTGTGCAGACAAGAAGTGGGGTTCCCCTGGAGCAGGACAATAATGTCTTACGAGTAACCTATTCACTGCTGGGGAAGGAGTGAGTAGCTCTCATGTAGCAAGTACTGGATCCTGCAGAGCATTACTGAAGGGGAGCAACGGCTCAGAAGACATGGCAGAAGCTGCAGCCCTGGTCCAGCTCCTCAGCGGTTTCCAAAGGTGTAAGTGGGTTAGTGTCTGCTCCAAATGGGTCAAAGAACGGTGTTCATAAGAGACACTTCTCAGCAGTATCTCTCCACCTTCAACACTCTCTGGGCCACTCTTTTAGATCTGTGACCCTCCGTGTGGAGCACTGGCTCAGAGTCTGTAGGAGCTAGAGGTGCTAAGCTCGGTTCTATTGAGGTCTAAGAAGGTGGGGAGGCATCAGCATCGTACTTGGAGGTGGAGCCATTTGCAGTGCCAGGGGTGACGTCACATATTTCTGGAGGTGAGCTGGGGAGGCTGAATGGCGCTGACCTGAACAGCATAAACCTGGACATGCAAAACAACCCCATAGGGCCCAAAGACATTCCGGAAGGGATCACCCTCTTGGAGAAGATGCTGGATATGGTGTTAAGGAATGTCACCGGGTCTGGGCTCAAAGCAAGGCAGTCGGGGGGACAGCTGCACGGGTGCTGAATGTCACTCAGGCTGGTCCGATTCAGCCAGAACCGCCCGCCATTGGCACCAATTCAGAAGGCTCCAGAGGCCCCAACGTCGGCTCAGAAGAAGATCCTTTGGGAGTAGGTGGGGCAATGGGCATCTGAGTGACTTGCCACTTGAGAAGTGCTTTTTGTGGTTCTTATGTTTCCATCACATGCTCTAGGAGTGCAAAGTAGATGATAAAGAGCAGGCCCTGGAACGAGGCAGACTTCATTTGCCACTACAAGCCCACACCCTAAAACATTTTACTCCCCTCTCCTTAATTGCAGAAATGCATACTGAGGCAAAACTCACATGACTTGGAGTAATGATCTGATCCCATGCACCACAGGCAAATAGACTGAAGGTGGGTGATGGACATGTGTCCCTTGCAATCCCTTCAGGGCTTAAAGCCTGAACACTTTGTGGGAGACATCCTAGTACTATACTTTATTTTGTATTTCTGTATATAATGTAGAGCGCTGAAGTGGCGAAAACTCTCAGAGAGCGAGCTCTGGTTCTGCGTCGAAAGAACGGAAAAAGGGAACTGAAAACATTGTACCAGGGTGAGCGCTATATGGCTTCAGTGACATCCCAAGGTGTCACTTGCAGTTCTAACACAAAACCAGCATCCGTACCAAAGAGCTTTGAAACTTCTGGATTCAATCAGAGGCCTGGGATAATTCAACGGGTGGGGAATCTGCAGGTAGAAGTATCCATGAGAACTTTTAAAAAACAAGAATCATGACAGCAATGCACGCACTTTGTTAAGAGGCTCACTTACCAGTTTCAGGAAGTCAAGCAGTTTGTGAGCATCCTCTCCAGTGGAAAGATCAACAAAGTCCTTGGGTAGTCGGTAACTCAGGTATGGACTTGGCTGTACTGTGACTTCACTGGTTGTGCAACGCAATGCAGGACAATCCTTTAGTGAAACAAACATATTTCTATTGCAAAACCGATTCTATGCTACCCGTTTGCAGAATGCTTTACAATCAGATCATTAAACATAAACTGGGATTCAAAACATGCATTCGCCTCTACTAGTTGAAAAACAAAATGTGAGAGAACTCTATTGAAAAAGGTTACTTAAAACTTTGAGACTGCCATACATAGATTTATTTAGTCAACTACAGCAGTAGGCATTCTGCTACCTCATGGCAATAATTCTCTGTGGGTCCATATCTTTAAGTCTATTTCTATTCAGGGGCAGCACTAAGAAACACTAAAAAAAGATTAAATTACATGAATAGGTAGTACAAGTCACTAAACAGGTTTGGACACGATGTACTCCATATCAACATAACTTACTGCTTCAGAAAGAAGAATACGATTCAATCCAGTTTAAGAACATATACAGATAACTGGAAGATATCTACTATGGGAGAACTAATGTTACTGGAAAGGTAAATCACTTTCCCCATAATGTGAAAATATGATTCTCAAACTTTTAAAACTAAATGACAAGCAAGAAAGAGGGAAGGTCTATGTTATTTTTTTTCTGTGCAGAGTAATTCAAACATAAAGCTTTGTCAACTTCCCCACTGACATTTGAAGTTACAATCCGTGTACAGTGCTCGATATACTATGCATTTCTGTGCTTTCAGCAGCTAAACACCATGGGGTGTAACATGAATATATGTGGAATCAAAATATCACTGGGAAAAATAATAATGTTAGAGCCAGCAATATAGCCCTGGAGGACGCAACAATGATGTGCCATTGCTAGAGTGGCTAGTGACATTACATGCCCATTTCTTAAAAATCTTTTTTATTGGCATTTACGTATAATAGGCCCCAATTTGGGGAAATAACAAGTATCAATACTGCTTAATACAGTTGTAACAGTACCAAATTAGAGGGACAATTAGTACAGAAAAATAGAAAATACAGAAAATCACCGGTATATTAAGTGTAGGCACACAGCATTCCCCTCTGCATGTAGTACGGCATTCAAATTCCATTTCCCAATATTCAGGTTGGACACCAGCATCCCCCCGGTCAGTGTAGCCAAAAACATATCAACATCTTCAACACATGGTAACAAACAGGCTCATGTTCCAGAACCAGGTGTGTGTATTTCAGGCTGAGTACCCATCCGTCCGCTCAACCCCAGTGCGGCTGGCTCCCCTCGCGTCATCTATCCCTCTTTCTTGTGTGGTACTGTGTTCCGTATCCCACGTTTGCGAGCCCGGTTGACTACCTCCATCTCTCTCCCTGTGCATACCCTCCAACAGTGCAGCCCAAACCTCCAAATCCTAGTGCAGCTTATCCCAACGATCAAGCTTCATGTGTACCTTCTCCACTAGCCCCCACTCAGTGATGTCCCTAAACCATATTGTATTACGGAGGGACCTTGTGCTCAACCACCCTATGTCTACTCTCCTCTTTGCTAACACTAGAGCGAGCTGTAGAAACTTCGAGTGCATTTTTTCACCCTTGGGCTGCTTGACAACCCTGAGCAAGCACGCCTGAGGGGATTACTCGAACGCCAGCCCTACCACTACTCGCAGCCATGTAACAACTGCCATCCAATACACCCTACTTTAAGACATTCCTGGGTCCTGTGCAGAATGGAGGAGCCCTCCTCCCCCTACATCTATGGCAGTCAGCACTTCTGCCTTCATACATGCAATTGAGTATAATAAGCAGTGTGTGAGATGCACACAATTTAAGTGTGCAACCTTGAATTTGGCGTGGCATAGGAGTTTTATACATTTTTAAAACCAGTTCAGAACTGATCATATTTGAGAGAGTAGAAGTGTCACCACATTGATAAAAACAGCCACTGCAAAAAAAAAAAAAGTGCATGGTCGGGAATACTAAATTCAATGACACGGAGAGGAGTCAAAGGGTTTTGTTGGAGATACATTCCGGATACATTTTCATAAATGTTACACAATAGTCGACGTAGGGAGATACTCGAAGAGACATCTGAAAAGACTAAATATTTTCCAGGCAACACTTTACTGTGCCAATGTTAAGTTCCTCTTTAGCCATGAAGACAGCAAAGTAAAGGCTAATATGAATCCTAAAGAAAAGCTAGTACAAGGCTTGCTACTTTCCAGGGAAAGAACTCCTAATAGACTGACGTAGTAGAAGGGTGGTTAGCTGCAAATCGGCAACTGACAAGGACCATGTCTCTAGGGTGTGCATCTGAGCCTCTAAAAGTCAAAAGTGAACTGGAAGCACGGCGATGGAGAATGAGCTCTAAAACAGAAGCACCAGGGGACATTCAAAAGAACCATACACTCTTTGCCGAGTCAAGAGCTAGAAGGATCACTTCCAAAGGCAAACAAGAATTCACAGAAGAGAGCCAAACAAAAGCCCCAGGCCAAGAAGAACGCATCCACTTGGGAACCCTCTACTGCATACTCCCCGGAATCAGAGGTTGCAAATGATCTGCCCAAGTGGTGTAATGAAAGGACAGGAATCTGGTCCACAAGCTGCTGGGCCCATTCACACTCATTAGATATCAGGTTAAACTGACTCAAAGATTCTATAGGTCTGCTCTCAGTCCTCGCTAGGTGTGCCATGGACAGAAGTGGCCCAGATCCAGGGTGTCAATGTCTCATTCCAAGGTGAAAAAGCTACTCTACTTTACATAATGCATCACCACAGTCAGTGAGGTTAAGCAGGGAACTGCTTTGCATCAACTGAAGAAAGGCAGCAACCTCTAGAATGCCGAGCTTCTTCTGTGGTGCATTTCATAAGCAGCTGATCAAATTATGTTCCACATGCAAGCTCCAACCAAGCAGCTAAGCATCTGACGTGAATGCGACCACTTCAGGACAAATAAACCTAAAGGCCTGCCCTTCTAGGGTTATATACAGGGATACTCCACTGAAAGCCGGCACATAAATATGTGAGCGGTCCCCAAAGGGTTCATTCTAATGATAGTGAAGTCTTTATTGAAGGGTTTCATTTTACACCTAGTGTAGTGCTGGCAAGAAGATGCAAACTGTCATGAATCCCACTGAGTTGGGAAAATACAAAAGCCATCAGAAATGATCTACCAAGAACCATGTCCATTCTGAAAGGTGCAACGAACTCTCACATAGAGCAGATATCCTTTCACCTCTGCAGTATCAAGCACCCAACCGATTATCTGCAAGACCAGATGGAAGTCAACACTGGATGCAACTCTTTCAAGGGAAGCTTGAATGTTTTAAAGCCAGAACACAGGCGGAGCTAGCTGCCGAGGAGCATGACAACATCCTTCTGAAGCTCGCAACAGTGTGGCCCTGGTTGGTGATTACGGCCCGCCCGCAAGCAGAGTCTCCAGTCCCTCGCAGCTGGCCCGTGCTGCTGTGTCATGCTTCCTCCAATGACTTGCCTGCTGATGATGGAGGGGTGCAAAGAGGCCCCTGCCACAGAACTGAGATCGCGGCTGCAGCATGTGGAGACTGATGCCGCCTCCGCCCAAGTCCTGCTTACAGCCAGTTTGTTCTATGAACCCGGAGGGCGTACATGGCACAACCGCCCCCACCTTTGCACTTGACTTTGTTACCTGCATGGGGGGCCCCTGAAGGTGTAGAGGCCTTTGCTGTTGTGTCCTGGCTGCGGGAAGACATTGCCTCGTTTCATCTGCAGATTGACATCATGGAGACCTGCCTCACAGAAGTGGATGCTCGTGTTGATGGCCTCCCGGACGGGTCTTTGGAGGTGGGTGCACTGTGGAGGAAAGTGACTGACATGGAGGACAGGAGCAGAAAGGACAAAGTTGGTCTATCCAGCCTTCTGGAGAAAATGGAGGGAGCGCACGATTCCTTTGTGACTTTTTGCCAAAACTGTTGGATTTATTCTTCACCCTGAAACGGAGATACAGTGGGCGCACAGGGTCCGTTCCTGCACCACCTCCTCTTCCACACAGCTACCGAGGCCCATCCTGGAGTGTCTTCTGTGGCATCAGCAGGTGCAGTAGATTATCATGGTGGTGAAAAAACACGGCCCTTATAATGTGAAAACAACCAGATTTTGATTTCGGGTGACTTCTCTCCTGATATCAACCTTGTCTGGATGAGATTTCTGGCCTTGCGACTACAACTTCAGAAGAGGGACATCTGATACAGCCTTCTGAAACTAGCTGTGATGCTGATAACTGTGGATGGCAGGAATTGGGAGTATGATGACCTGGAAGACCTACAGAGAATCCTGGACCCATGGACACCTTTGAACCACCTGCTGGTCCATCATCTGCTGTCACGGTGATAGAGGATCGACCACCTAACTCCCAGGAGGAGCGACAAAGGCTTGAGAGAGGCACCAAGCGCTGGTCTTCGGATGGGGGCAACCAGCTCCACAAGTCTTTGGGTGATCCAAGGGACAAGTCAGACTCAACGCTTAATGCTTAGGATGTTTGCTTCTTTGACTGCTTGCAGCCTTCCTACGGCTTACCTTGGCCCTGATGGTCTGCTGGTGCTACCCGGCTAACGCCCGGTGTGGCACCGTAGAGCTCTGCTGTTGCTCCGCTCGCTCAGATGGCGTCTGGCTATTGGACTGTTGTGCTGAGCCTGGCCGAGACTGTCCCTGTGTTGCCGACTGGGCCACTTAGCAATAACATATACAATGTCCTTGGTTTCTTTGTTTGAATTTGCATTTTCGGTTCTCACAGTTGTTAATTACAATGCTGGGTCTCCGGACCAACTTATCTGCCTTGTCTGTTCTGTCATGGATAGCGTGGCTGAGATTTTGGGTACCTCTCAACCTTGGTTACCACTATGCGGGTGTTTGACCGCTTTCATACACATGCAGTCATTAAAGAGACCCCCCCGCCCCCAGATGCCTTACACATGACACCCTCACAAAATGAGGCTGACCTTTTCTTTGCAGATTGCCTCTCTTAATGCAAATGGCCTGACCCATTACATTAAAAAGCAGAAAAGCCTCTCTTTTCTACGGACACACTGCCCAGATGTGGCATTTCTCCAGGAAATGCATCTGTCCCCCACTAAGCATGATATACTTAGACGGGATTGCGTGGGTACAGTGATACATGCCAGCAGGATGCAGGTATCCCTCCCATTTTGAACTACTTCCTTGGACCACAGGAAGAGTAGGGTGGCCATCTTGTTTCATAAGCCCCTGGCGATCCACACACTTCAAATGGCGAGAGACCCGTTGAGCAGATGTTTTTTGCCAAGGTCTGGATTTGTGATGAATCTTTGATTGTGGGATCCATCTATGCTCTGAGGAATTCCTTACCACACTGAATAAACTCCTGCTTTCCTTTGGGATGTCCAGGGTGCTGATGGGAGGTGGACTGGAACCTGCCCTTGGATCCATACCTTGACAAGTCTGGGAACCATACAATCAGACAGCCCCAAGACAGGTTTATCCTATCTGACATTATTGTTGACCATGCCTTGACAGATACTTGGCGTTGACGCACCCAAGGGACAGAGACAACACTTACCTCATGTGTCCATGATACACATTAAGATTGGGGGAGAGGAGATTAATTAGCCGCGGTGGAGGAATGGGTGGAATCACTATGTGAATGACATGGTGCGGGAGGGTGAATTGATCCCCTTCGATGCTCTAATGCGTGATGCTCATCGGCTGCCTCAATCGTAACACTGGCAGTATGGACAGCTCATACAGTCTGCACATGCGCTGGGTGCCCCCCCTTTCGATATAGTTGTTGCAATGCATTCTGACTTGGAAAGGTTAAAGGGGTACTATGGCGGGTCTGTACGTAACCCTGACCGACGTCTTCTTTTCACGCCCTATTGCCCATAATTTGCATTGTTGGTGGGAGCAGACGCTAGACCTCTCCATATCTGAGGAAGATTGGCAGAACCTTTTGGAAGAGCATGACTGCTTTCTCCGGGAGGCCAGGTTACAATTTAGCTATTTCAAGGTCTTGCACCTCTGGAACTGGACGCCGGAACAACTGTGTACAGCGCAAATGTCAGGAGGCGTCTAGTGCTGGAGGTTTGGCACATCAGGCTATGATATTGTACATGTTCTGTGGAACTGTTCGGTGCTTTCGCACTCCTGGGGCTCTGTTGGGGAGCTCATGACTACACACCTGGGGCTGGCTCCACACCATACGGGCAGTCTAGTTCTGCTTCACGGCATGTCCATATTCCCGGACTTAACAAGTCATGGCAAACAGTGGCTGGCTACAGCCCTGGCAGTGGCAAAGGTGAATATCTGCACCACTGGAAATCATCTATGCTGCCATCTCATAATACATGGCTCGCTGACATACACAACATGGCTACTTATGAGTGACTTATTTATAAGCTCAATGATCAACTACAGAAGTCTGAGGAGTTCTGGGGTCCCTTCCTATGGGGATAACTATGAACATTGTAATACTCGGCCTGGTTCCATACTTTGCACCCGTCCCTTGGCTACTCCGGGGTGGGTGGAGGCTTCATGGGGAGCAGCCTGGGGGTCTAGCACTATGATTTATCCATCCCCTTCCCTTGCGCCAAACTCTGGTCCTCCCATTTGCCCTTTCACTTGGTTCCCACAGGGGACTTTCTGGTCCGTATCGTCTTTGTTAGGAGGAGATTGGTAATGTGTTATGTTATTTTTTGTGTTCATTGTCTTTTCAGGTACTCTCATTCCTACAATGTATTAGACTTGCCTGAGCTGCCATTTCTGTATCACTGGTACAGAACGTCTGTATCTGAAAATGTTATGCAAATTTAATAAAGAATTAAGATACAATTTTTTTTTTAACAAGAGCATGGAGAATTTGCGCACACACAGGGCAGACAAAAGCTTCTGTCCTTATTTGGGCCTAAAGGTCCCTGAAATATTTTCACTTGCATTGTTGTCTGTCACTTTTTCCACAACAACCGTGCTGTTCCTATTTTCAAGGTGAGTAGTAAGGCAAATGGAATAATAATAATGACAAATAAAAAGAAGTGCCATAGGAAGCTGGGTTACCACAATGGAAAAAGTCTCTTACCAATCTGATAAGCTAGCTCCTAACCAGGCTACCAATTTTTCTCAGCGACAAACGCATCTGTCCAGTTGTGGCGATTTGGCACAAAATACAGGCTTTCCATAGCAGGCGTGGTAAGAACACAGGCAGCACCAAAACAAAATCTGGATTGAGTAACCACTCATTAAATCAACATAAACCAATTTAGTAAAATTAAATTGATCTTTCATTTCAAGCAGCAACTAGTTACCCATTTTCCTTTCAGAAACGCAGTACAGTTCCCAGCTCCAGTCTGACAGTGTCAACATTTTCCAAACTTCAGAGTCCCTACTTTGAGTGTGTAAGAGGAGGCAGAGTCGTTGATCCCTCTGCATCCACAACAAGATCAGTAAATGCATCCACACTTTCTCATGTTACAGTTGCTTTCTAGTGGGAATTAAACTCCTCCACTTATGCACTCTTTCAGGACACCAGCACATACTAAGTGGGCATCAGTTTCACCACTAACTTCCAAATCTAGACTTCACAACCGAGTGCAAACCAGTTCTAACTGATCTGCTACACTTGAGTTCTTTTCTTGCATATTTAGTTCTCAGCGTTAGAACCAGAGGTCAGCTACACTGATCCTTCTGAGAATATGGTAGCGTCCTGTCTTGGGTGGCATTAACCCTCTCACACAGTACCAACAGTCTTTCTTCTGCTTTAAGTTCTATACTACATATGATTGGGATCTGGCTGTCTTCTTGATGTGTACAGACTTTCAGGTCTGTTCTGTCTTTTCAGCAAAACACAAACTTCTTAGATCTAGTGGCAACAGCAAGTCATACATAAACTCCAACTGCTTCTCTCTGTTTTTTGGCATATGTCCAGTTTGTTGTTGTACTTATGGTCAGGGTGACAGTCTCCACAGCAGGTGAAGATAGCAAGTGCCTTTTGAGGCTTCGACATTTTAAAAAATCTGATATTTTAATACTAGCAGAGGTCGGGGAAAGTCCCTTTCGGAATCTCAACCTCAAACCCTGGCCTGCTTACTACAGGTTTCTCAAGTATAGCTAATATTCTGCAATTTGAGTGGCCAGTTCAAATCTTTTCAAAACGTTACAACTCGAACAGGTAACATGTGATGTTCCGAGGCATGGATATTTGTATTCCTAAGACTCCTGATAAAGCAATTCTGGTCTCACCCAAACTAGTCTGATGACCTATGCCCTCCATGACCAGGCACCCCAGCAAACAGGCCTGAATTAGATTTTATGTCTATCCTCCTGAGGTCATGCTGCCATTTTGAGATCCAGGTGAAGTGCCCCGCAATCATAGTCTGAAAGCAACTCTTTTGGAAGCCAACTTGAGATCATTTGCTCCCTAGCTCTAAGCTGAAGACAACTGTGAGGTAATTCAAATGCCAGGCCCAGATTCTCTGCTAAGGTACCTCACAGAAAGGAAAATGCATGGCGTGGGCCTGTGAGAAAAGAAATGTAATCCATTCTGTTTGAGTGGGTGGTGCAAGCGTGTGCTGAAGCCCACATGCTCACTGAACTGTGCACCAGCCCTTACCCTACACTTAAATATACTAACATGACTAGTCAATCATTCTCTACTTTTCAAAGGAAACACATGCACTGTAAAACTGGTATGTTGTGAATCCAGTGAAATGAAAAGCCTCTGGGAACAATCCAAAAAAGGTGCAACTTCTTACAAGTACCCAAGCTGAAAGAGGTGCAAGATATACGGATATTAATAAGCTACCGCCCCTTCATTCAGAAATCCTAACACCCTTCTCCATATTAGCAAATTGTGTTGCATGGATGTTAGTAGTCCATTAAAGAGATTTTGACTCTGAATGGTGATCACTGACGAAAACTGCTGGTATCTTTTCAGGGTTCCTCTATCCCTAGCCTGGTGACCTGAAATGATATAGCTTCATTTGCTTTCACAAGGCATGATATGCAGTCCCACATTTTCCTATTGCACTGAGATAAAAGCTCATGGCTGAGCCCAAACTCTTCTTCAACCGCTTAGAGGTTCCTCAACTATGCTCCCAAACATGCAATCACAATAAAAGTGCATTTTGACAAGGATAGTGTGGCCATCAACTGAAAAGTCGACAGATTCATCCAGGCAACGCTTGTACCCCATGAATCGTGTCACAGCATCAAACAGGGCAGGTTTAATATTTTACAGATGCTTTGAGGGTCCCATCTCGTTAACCTAAATGTAATCAAACGTTGAGAGGAGACAGGTTAGGTATGAACCAATTAATATGGTTATACCACAAGTTAAGGCAAGAAAGTTACAAGTCCACAGGGAAAAACTACATAATGTGAAAACTTTCCTGCCCAGTGCATCAAGTTTCTTCAACTCACTGTCCAGGGGAAGAGAGGAAAAAACATGACGGCAAGTTTTCACCTGGGATGTCTAGATGGCCCTTCAAAACCTGAGGTCTCCAGGCAAAGGATGGTACTTCCTAGTCACCCCTTTATTTATTGTTGAAATAGAGAAAGGCTTCTCTGTAATGGACAAAAATAGTTTAGTGAGAGGAAAAAGTATAGATAATACAAGAAACTTGAAGAGGAAAATTTAATTAGTGAGAACATAAAAATAAGGACATTGGGCAGAACTATTAAGGAAAGAATACTGACTGATCACAAAAAATGATGCACAGATATACTTTTATAATGTTCAACACTGTGTATATGAGGTGGAAATACAAATGGCAAGTTACCTGCTGGGATAAGCAAAAGAACAGAGGGAGTGATATGAGTAGCAAAAAATAAAAAGAATAGGGAGATTGTTGGTACAAACCATGAAATGGTGATGGCAATGGTTGACTACTACCACTCCCTATATAGCTTCTAAAATAAGCCGTAGGGAAGCAGAGATAGCTCAGTTTGTAAGGGCCGTACTGACCCTACACAAAGATTAAATAGACAGAGACGTCCTAGAGGGAGGCATGACAGTGGAAAGATGCAACAGGCTGCATCACAACTGAAGGGAAGAAAGGTGCCATGCCCAAATTAATCCCCTTAGAATTCAACAATTTTTTTTCCGGTAGAATAGCAGAATGCTAGATATTTTTGAGAAAGTCAGGAAGATAGTATGCCGGCTGCCAGATCTAGGACTGTTACTCAAAAAAGGGAAACCGTCAGAAGTATGCTTATCTAATAGGCTTATATCAGTACTAAAAGTGGAAAGGACAACTCTTGCAAGGATATTAGCAAAGGGACTATGTGGGATACTTGAAAGAATAGTTCACCTGGGCCAGTCTGGCTTCATGCACATAGAACAACATGACTCAATCTCTGCAGGCTGCATAATGTGCCTTGAACACACCAAAGAAGTCAAGAAACCAAATGCACTGTTGTCACTGGATGACACTGAGTGGCCTTTCATGTCTGCAGACCTGAGAAAAATGGGTATGGGACAACTATTTCTCTCTCGGGTAAAGATTCTATACACATCCCTGATGACAAGAGTAAGGGTTAAAAGAGCTGTGTCTTGCCCTTTTGAGCTAGAGAGGGTAACAAGTCAAGGGTGACTTCGGTCTCCGCTAGTATTTACACTGGTGATTGAGCATCTTGCATGCTGGGACCGAAACAATAAACTGATCTGAGGGTTACAATGGGAAGATGGATGGAACAATTAAATATCACTATATGCTGATGATATAATACTATATATAGCGTAACCAAACACTCATAAGGATACTGCAAGTGTTTAAAAAATGTATCGCAAATATTCTGGACTAAGATGAAATGGGAAAATTAGTCCTATATCCACGAACACAAATGAGATCCCACACCTGGTCTAAATTGTGGGACCCACTTAACCAGAGACAGCTTTACGTACTGGATATCCCAACTGCCAGGCACAAAGATAGATACATATATATCAACTTAGAGACTACCCTGAAACTGTGTGATCTGACACACAGGAAAACGCTACCATTGTCACTTTCGGTCTGGGCTGCACTATTCAAAATGATCGCCCTACCTAGACTTCTGTATGTACTGAAAAACTCCCTGTTTGTCCCAGAAAAATTCTTTAGGTGGATAGATGCTTCACTGTGCTCGCTCTTTATTATGTAACGGTGGGCCAACTAGAATTTCACTAAACAAACTTAGCAGAAGCACTCTTTAACCTTCCCATACCAAACAACTGGTGATCATTAAAGAATGGAGGAGTTCTACTCGCGAGAGCATACTCTAGACGACAGACCTAGGAAGTGGCATATACTACGACACATGAGATACAGAAATGCCAAGCACCACACAGCGATAAGACAACTTTGGAAAAAAGCTACAAAAAGTGTAGGAAGGTAGAGAGTGATCAATGGGAAGAGATATGCAGAAGACCTTGGAAGGAGGGTATCAGGGCGTTTTTCGACTGGTACCATTCAAGATACTTCATAGAGCATATTATACGCAGACTCTACTGTACCGTCTTGAGAAGGGCACAAATGGGGATTGCTTAAAGGGGCATGGAGAAAAACAGGCACACTTGTTGTGCACACAATATGGAAATGACCTAATATTAAGAGATTGTGGAGGAGTTTGGGACAGTGCCTATCTACAAGGACTGATGGGGAGAGAATGTGGCTTATGGCCAAAGTTACTGACTTTGGAAATGGGGAACCAGGTTTAAGTCTCGGTGCTGGCTCAACATCTTGTGATTCTGAGCACATCTCCTAATCACCCCATGCCTAAACAAAAATAACAGTGAATGTGTCCTTATGTAATGTAGCTGGTAGAGCGCTCCTTCAGGTCAAGTTTGAGCCATATACAACTGCAAAGAACAACAACAAAAAGACTGAGATAACAGAGTAATGAAGCGAACAATATTAGGAATCTGCTAGATGTTTCTCTAGTCAAATTCCACTTTATTCGATTAATTAAAATCATAAAAGCATACTACAGCAAATATCAAAAGTTCATCTATAAAACAATTGATAAATTTAATACAATATTAAACAGTTTATAGGTTAAGAAACAGATTAAAAGGGCGATAGATACATAAAATAAATTAAAAAGCACTCGACTAGGCGATATAGCTGTGTCCAAATTCCTATTGTTCTTCCAAACTAAGCCTTGTTCTCTTGCATCGCACAGATGCGGCTAAAAAACTAGCAGTGCAATACATAATAAGAGGAGAGAGCAGCATTTGTAAATAAAACAGTGCAGGCTTGTACTGGATAAATCCCAAGTCCTTCAGAATAGATTTTAGGTATTTTATACGTGGTTCATGATAGAAGGAACAAAAAAACAAAAAGTGGGCGTTATCCTGAATAGAGAAACCATCACATTTGCATGGGGCCGATTCCTCCAGCTTGCACCAGTCTTTCTCATCCCACAACACTGTATAAATTTGGTTAAACCGAAATTTGGATAAAAGCCATTTATGGAAAGGATTAATTACCATGGTTAAATAAGGGGCCAGCACACAAGATGGGGATATCAGCACGTGAGCCCTCACAGAGGGTTTGCACAAATCGCGAGCTTCACGCTCAGCCGTGCGAATTCTCAGAAAATTTATTTTCACCCATTCTAAGTCAGCTCTACATAAGGCTTCAGGGCAACTAAAAATTTCAGGGCGACCCAAAAGAGCTGTCATAGTTTCGATGTATGACAGCCATTGAATATCCCTTCTATGATCAAGTTGGAGGCAATCTTTGATGATCCGGTGATTTAGGCTAAGGTTTGGGTTAAGCCAAAGCTTTATCCACATCAAAAGTGGAGCTAGATTTAAAATGTCTAAGATGAAACCCATTCCCAGCTCTAAATGTACTGAGAAGGTAGCAGTTGACTGGGGTAACCCCAGCAATGAGCGAAAAAATTTATTTTCTTCTGTCTGGATATCTATAACGTTAACGTAACCCCAGACAGCTGCACCATATCTGGCAATGGCAATTGTCTTGGCTTTATAGATGGCCATAATAGCCTCCATAGGTTTCCCCCCCAATCTCTTCGCAAAACCCAAAATTGCACCGTACGAACTTCTTACCGCATTAATTTTGGATGTTATCTGCGGTATCCAAGATCCCCTCTGATCAAAGATCACACCCAGGTAGGTGAAAACCTTAACACTAGTAATCACCTCTCCGTCACAAAAAAAGGATTTTTCTTTACGCATGCCACGTCCAACAGACATGGTATGCGATTTACTTTTATTAATCACCAGATCGAGACTACTCATAAAATTACAAAAGGCATCTAATAACTTTTGTAGGGCGACTGGGGTCCTAGCTATGAGTACCGCGTCATCGGCATAGAGGAGCACCGGGATTTGTGCACCCCCCATGCACGGGAAATCTTTTGTAGCAGACGTTAGGTAACCTTCCAAAGAGTTCACATAGAGCGTGAACAACATTGGAGCCAGGATACACCCCTGGCGGACCCCTCTAGTGGATCTAAAGCTCTCGGTGCACTTTCCATCAGTAGTCATTCTAATGCGGGCCCTCAGATCTTTGTGAAGCTCCGCTAGAAAGTGCACCAGGGAGCTATCGAGGCCCATCTCCAACAACATTGCCCACAGTTTTGATCTATTAACAAGATCAAAAGCTGTGGACAGATCCATAAAACCCATGAATAAGCTGCCCCCTTTTGCTTTAGTGTATTTGGACAATATAAGGTGGAGGTTGAGGCATTGGTCCTCAGTACTCCTCCCTGACCTAAAGCCAAATTGAGCCTCGGATAAGATGTTCTTTCCCCTGGCCCACGCGGAGATCCTCGCCAAGACAACCTTGCCTAAAATTTTGACAGAGGAGTCCAGAAGCGATATGGGTCGATAACATTTTGGGTCTCCTCTCTGCCCTTTTTTAAAAATAGGGACGATTGTGGCGAGGGACCAGGACTCAGGGAAACCCACTATTGCGGCAGCGTTAAAAACTCTAGTTAAGATATTTGCCCAAAACAGTGGATTTGCCCTGTACATATCTGCAGGTACTCCATCAGGGCCGGGTGCCTTACGCCCAGCTGTCTCCTCTATGGCTCTAAGTACCTCACAGGTTTCAAAACTCACAGGTTCCATTGGACTACCAGTTACAGGGATTATAAAAGGGTCCAGCTCTCTGTGACTGTCATATATTTTTTCAAAATGAGACAGCCACTCAACTTCTGAGATGTTTAATTCCTGTACTGAGTTTTGGGCACCTGTGAGAAATGGAGAATTTATTATTGTCCAAAATTCCGCACTATTTTTTAGGGTAGCTTTGTCCCTTAGGTCCTCCCAAGCTTTACTTTTTAATTCTTTTTTACGTAGAGAAATGACCGTATTATAATCCTTCCTCAGTCGTGCCACAAGCTCCTTGTTCCTTGGGCGGGCACTAAGGGCTTTTTTGAGGCGGTTATGGGCTTTACTACAGTTTTTATCGAACCAGCCTTTTGCCTGATATTGTTTGTCCCCCTGCCCTTTGGCTAGAAGACTGCTAGACACAAACCTGCAAATACCTTCAAAAGAAGATATAACATCATTGTGCCCGGCTAGAGGAGTAGCACACACCCTTAACTCATCTGCGACTGAATCAGATAGAGTTACAAAAAAAATTTCTGGTACAACCGCCTCCCATTTGAGTCTTCTCCCCTGATCCTTTACTTTTAAAGGCAAAATAGTCTGCTGAAGGACAACCAATTTTGACAGTAAGGCACTATTTGTTAGCACCAGTCCGACAGGGTTGTGATCACTCATGGGCATATCAATAGCATTATAAGTAATCACATAATTAAGGAAGAATCTCGAAATAAAGATAAAGTCAATAATCGAGTCGCTAGCCCTGCCCGTATAAGTGGCAACCCGTATGGTAGTATCGGAAAATTCAGCTTCGAATAATTCATTTAACAGCAGTACATTTTCAAGTGCTCGACCTTCCAGTGTGTGTTCTAAATGAGGAGGTGACACACTGCCTGGCCCCTCCATATCAACCATAACACATTTAGAACACAGATGAACATTAAAATCGCCCATTAAAATGATTCGAAACAAAGTGGATTGCTTGTGTCCGTAGAGAGTTAAAAAATCTAATAACCAATTAAAATGCGAGGATTCTGGATTACTATTGGGGGCATTATAACAGTTAACCAACAACAATTTACCACCATCCTCAACGGTTAACTCCAGAATGATAAAATTTTTGGAAGCACAGTCCAACATAATCAGTTTGCCTTTTATATTCACTGAAACCAACATCATAAGGCCGCCTTTGTTCCGACCAGCTGGGGAAGGCAAGGCAGGGACAAAAAAAGATGTAAAGCCATCTATCCAGTAGTCACATTCCAAGTCCCAAGTCTCTTGCAAGGCAATAACATCATAACTCTTGACAAAGCTTTCCCAGCTGGGGTCTCCCTTCTTGGCCCGCAAACCAGCAATGTTCCAAGATAACAGCCTAACCGTTCCCCCAAAATCACTAATAACGATCTCAGGTAAATTGTTCTCGACCGCCTCAGAAGAGGGTACGTGGACCATAGATGTTGGGGCCGCAGCCGCGGCAACCTCTGTACCCTCTCCCTCTTCCCGTCAATCACAGAGGTCGAGGCCTGAGAGCACATCAAACCTGTTATGCGTTAAGATGGGGGGGCCCCATGAGCTGACATTTTCACGGCACTGCAAAGAACATTGCTGCGCCCGACTAGGCCCCACCGGGGTAAATGGATAAAGTCTTGGTCTAGACGCGGAGGGGAAATTGGCCTTGTTGTAAAAATACCCCAATGGGCGAACACGGATGCAGTTGCTCTCCTCCAGCAGAGATGCTGCCCGCAGGAGGACAGTGGCCACGTGTTGTGGATATTTAAAATTCACAACCACGCAGTCCCCTCTACAAGATTTCCTTGATGGGCCAATCCAGTTCACTCTCCTTGTCGTGATTATGTCTCCAGAAAGTTTGGAAGGAAAACCGCATTTAGCGCCTAACCAGGCCACCACTTTGTTTTTGAGGGATTCATGCGCTTCCACTTGCGGTTCTGAGTTGCCTGGATCGAGTAGTGGGACGTCTGCTAGTACGATGACGTATGGAGCGCATTCCGGGGGCAAATTAATAGTATTGGCGCGTCTACTTTGCGCAGCATTAATGTTAATGCCAGATCTCTGCAGACCCCTCGCCTGAACGGAATCCACATCTGTTGATGGGGAATGAGTCACTACGGGGACAGTAAGATTATGGCCAGCAGTGACAACAGGACGAATCATAGATAAAGAGTTGGGAGCTTTTGTGACACTACATCCCGTCACCTCGGGGTTTGCTAAACTATTATGAGAGGGTAAGGGATTCGCCTGAGAGGATTTAACCAGTTGTCGATCCAGTAAACCTCCAAGTCTTTTAATTTCCGCATTTGCAGTGTCCAGTTTGGCAGTAAGACGGTCAATACAAGTTTTAAGTTTTAGGTCTACCGCAGCCTCAATACGTTCAATTAACATATCAAACTGTTCTTGGCTCAGAGTAGTCTTAGAATCCTTCGTAGGGTCTACAATTAGGTTGGATTTGGGAGAACTGTGTCTATCTGGCCGATGAGTTTCCACCCTTCTCCTCTGGGTGGTCTTACCCCCCCTCTTACTTTGAAGCCTTCTGCATGATCTAACTGGTCTCTTGCCCCTAGTTTCTTCCACTGTTTCTGAGTCCTCCTCAGAGTCAGGGCGTAATGTATCATTGAATATGGAGACCATTGCTGCGTTATCCTGCTCCTGGACAATAGGCGCTACTGTATTACAAATTAGTTCGGTAACGTTATGATCTTGTGGACAACAGTCCGTGATTCTATCGCCATCTGAGAAGTCCTCCAATGTAGCGGTTATTGCTAGAGAGGGGGCATGATCCATATCATCTATTTTACCCAAGGAAGCTCTTCTATCCTCGTTAATCTTGGTTACCCTCTTCACTAGAAAATTGTTCATTGAGCCCGCCCCCGAGACTACCTTATTTTTCTTGGGACCTGACATCATGGAATTGGCAGCCCCCGCGACAGGATCCGGACAATAGCCACAAGTCCGTCTCTACTAAACAGCACCACAACAGTGCACAAGGGGCGCAACAGGACGTATAGCGTACAACAGCAATACCTGTGAAGCGGCAGGAGCTCTGATGTCCGATGTCAGGGGGATGGCCCCGCCCTGCCTCCTCCTGCCCCGGACGGCCTCAGACGGCCCGCCCTCTGCCCGGGCTCAGCCCGGCGACGCCCGCGCGCGTCCCGCGATGCGGAGGGAGCCGCGATGTTTTTGAGTCCTCCGATCGCGTTGGCGGCGTCACCGGCCGCAAGGGAGCCTGGGGGCTGTAGTCTCTCCCCGCTCGTGGCCGCGTGATGGTATAGCGGCGGCGGGAGAGACACACAGCGGGAGACGGCCCAAGACCAGCGACAGCAGCGGGGCAATGGCGGTCCACAGACGGTATACCCAACAGGTAGGCAGGCAAAGGATTAGGCGCTTCCCCAGATGTTTCTCTAAAACATGAGAAAATTCTATATGAAGTGGGGTTGGAGGTAACAAGACGGTATAGCAAAACTGGGGAGCTTGAACACAGGCTGACCTTGGGTCATGGTGTGAGAATATGAATTGGTGCATGAAGACAACAGAAAAGGTTATGTATGAAGATAGAGGATGCCCAAATAAATGTAGTCTAGTTTGGAGTAGCTGACAGGAAAATCGAGTATAAACAACATTGAATCAGGGTGGAGTTTACTACAGAAAGGAATAAAGCACACATAATTGGAAAGGCCAAGCACCAGATCTCCCCTCGATAGAGAAACAGGAACGGATAAGATACGTGAAGCCAAATTAAGTTTCATGAATGTGAATGCATTAAAACTGACTCTATAACCTGCAATATGCATCAATGATGAATATCCATGCCTTTGTTTCATTGTTTCGTTAGAATTGCATAGCCAACAAAAGACGTTAAAAACATTGTTAGTAAGTGCTTTATTAAAGGAGAGCTAGATTTCCTGCAGACGCCAAAGAATTTCTGTTCTTCCTATAAACGCATTCGTGGTCTTTTTATCACCAAAGAGAAATATGGCTATTCCTCTTGAAGAATGGACAAAAAGGGTGAGAAAAGACACCAGTGGAGTCACGCTCAGCTCACAAGAATTCAGAGGGTCAGAAGGAGATTTTTCTAAATCTAGCAGAATAGTTTGGTCCTCTATTATCCCTGCACTGCATTTTGCAATCACGAACTGACCCCTCAACACTCCAAAAGGACAGTCAGCACTCTCCCAAGAGAACCATCTGCAGATGACTCAACTGTTATTGATACTCAGTCAGCCTAGCTCTCAAAATCTTATTATCAGAAACCTCTACTCGGGTGTCATACAGAGGAAGAATTGGACTTGAAGAAATGGTGCTCTCCACCGGAGACCAGCTCTCGTAATACCACTTAGGAAGACTGGACAGCGGAACTGTTTAGCGCTTCTGGCATCGTTTCTACCAATCATCTGTCTTGCTGATTAAACTTAGGGACTTTTAACAATCTGAAAACATCCGGGATTCTCCAGACAAATGCCCTCCTTCTGTTCTCCAGGTATGGTGACCACTGACTGCTGCTAACCCCCACCTAGTGGGTTTTTCATTTTTGCTCTCCTGTTAGGAATTTGGACATGGAATCCTACCTAAATAGCACTACATGTTTTAGAAGTAAACATTTAATACATTTATATTGGTGGTGAAGGGTTATCTACCTGTTCACTACCTTCCATCTCGCCATGGACACTGCTCAGTGCGTTTCCTGATGTCAGTTCTTCCCAAGTAAATAGGAGTGAATCCGTTATTTCACCAAAGGGGTTAAAATCGATTAACCAAATCTTTCCCTGCAACCATAAACAAAACAAAAAAACTTTCAATGTAAGACTTCTGGTATATTATTTCTTTTGGTTAAGACAAAACATATTCACCCTCCTACTATAGTGCAATTACAACATGCCTATTGTGTTAAAGATTTTCATCACTCTAGCTCTGTCCAATTTCCTCTGCTGGCAAGGAATGAGATAAGAAGTTTGTTTAAACAAGCATTGGCAAGTTTTCGGCAACCCGAGAGATATTTGTGTTGCCAATTTCAAATGTCTTAGCCATGTTGAATAGCAGCACAGCTGCTGTTCAGCATGCATGAAAGTTATGGAAAAAAGCGCTATGACGCAGCCAGCGCTGTCTGCTTCATAGCACTTTTTTGACCCGCTGAAGGGGCGGGCCAAACAGCACAGTGGAAGGGGGGGGGGGGGGGGGGGGGGGGAGTCAAGCAACACAACACGGCAGGGGGTGAAGGGCCGTTAGGGAGAAGGTAAACAAGCAAAACAATAGGAGGGCGAGTCAAGCACACAACACAGGAGGGGGTGGAGGGCGGTTAGGGAGAGGGTAAGTCAAGCACATAGCAGGGGGGTAGTAGGGGGATCTTAGAGCCAGTGCACCAGCCGAGCCCTGGAAATATTTGCTATATAAATCATACAACTAATATCACGTAAAATATGAAAAGGCTCTTAAAAATTCAAAAACATTTCTTTGTTTACCATATGGAAAGTACAATTTACATGCCTACATATGCGCAATACTTACAGAAAGTAAAAATGTAGCAGACATGAAACAATGAAGTCACTTAATTTAGATACTCTGATAAAATAGGGTCTCAGGGAGTTCAAATGTTGTGCATATTAATACTACCATTGTTAGAAGTCATTGTAATTTACATGGAGCTCGGGAACAAAATAAGAGGCATTTCTTTCCTAAGCGTGCCACTGAATTACTATAAACACTAAGGGCAAACAGCTCACCAACACACAGGTAGAAAATAAAGCAGAGCTGCTCCATGACCACCAGCTAAGGCTTCCGGCCTGCTTTTTGCAGTCACCAGCCCAGTCCTTAGCTAAAGCAAGCCTCATCACTGAGCTGTGTCAGGCTGAGAGTTTCCCCTTCTTCCACAGCACCTGTTGCTGGCAGTTTGTATACGACATCCACACCTCGGTACCCCCAACTCACTCACCTAAAGTCAGACGAGAGGGTAGAGCAGGCCAGCATGAAGATAAGCTGTGACATTAATAAGGCACATTCCAGCACTGCACTGAGAAGTACTTAATAAAAGTGATAGTTTTGTCCAACAGGTTTTCAGAACTCACATAGTTGAAAGCAATTTCATGCGTGATAAAGAAAAAAGTGTTGGTGAAATTAAATATTTGCCCAAGAGCACACATCTTAAGCAGGGAAGCCGCGACACGTCCAGGTTTTCTAGTTTCACTTTGTACAACTCAGCCAGTAAATAGGTATCTATTTGTCTTTCATTATGTTAAGGCTTTATTTTTACTTGTTAGTTCATTTTTCTGTAGTATTTCAATAAAGCGCAAACTTGACATAAGCAATAATTACATTACACAAGCATTGCTTATAGGCATGGGGTGATTAAGCAATGCGCCCAGAATCGCAGGATGTGGAGCTAACGCTGAAAAAGGTTGGTGGACATGGGCACAAATAACAAGTTATTTACCTTATCTGGTAGAGACTATCTAGCAGCACATTACTTACTTCTGAATTCTTTCCAGGCGTCAGACTGGATCCGGAATTTTTTCATGAGCAGTACCTCTGCGTGCAGGTAGATGGCGTAGTTCAGCTCCGCGAGAATTCTTTGGCTTTGTATTCGCCCGGCATGATGTTTGCGGTGCATATTTAGGCGCGCACTGATGTCAGTTACTTTTTGTAACTTTCCACGCTTGAAACGTGGAGCCATGAAGTACACTGACCACTGGTGTGGAAAACTAGAGCCCTGGAATTGGAAAGCCCTGTCCCTAGAAATCAGTTTTCAGCGCGGGGAGGACGATGGGTGGGTCGGTAAAGAATCCGAGGCCAGATTGAGTCTCTAACAGATAAGGCGATACCGAAGGTAAGTAACTTGTTCTTCTGCTAGAGACTTGTAGCCGCAAATTCCTTACTTCAGAATAGATACCTAAGCAATACCTACTCAGGAAGTCCTGCATGACTGAATGGGCAAAGTGCTTATCCCTAAGGACCTAACTGCCCAGACAGATGTGTTTGGTAAACATGTGCAGGGAAGCCCATGTTGCTGCCTGGCAGATGTCCAGGACCAGAACTATGTGAGCTAAAACAGTGGCAGCCGCTTTAGCTCTGGTGGAATGAGCAGGTAAATCTTCAAAGGGGTTGCTTCTTAGGCAGTGCATAGCAAATTTTGATACAGATTACGACCCATAGAAAGATGGTCATCTTCTGCATCGATATGAAAGTTGATGTAGGAGGTACCCTTATTTTGGAAAGGGAATGGGTATTCACATGTAAACAAAACAAAATTCCCTTTAACTCTAGAGGGAAAAGATCAATATCTTCAACCCCAATTATCTGTCCAGTTATATCTGGATCACCCTGGAACCTTTAAGAACACGCTTTTACAAGGTCCAATCTTACCACAATACCAAATTTACATTTTGATTTGTACATAATGCCCCATAGTTAAAGACAAAACAAGTTCAAAAGGAATGCTCTATTTATCTATTTTATTAATCAGCAGAGTATTTCATCAAAATAATTTAGCACAAGTTATTAAAAACATTCATAACTTTTTATTAAAACCATACATTGTACATAATAAAATTAAGAAAAAAACTGTCTTCTGCATCGCACATCCTTTCTTCGCTTCGACATACCCCACAAAGAGTTGGCCGACCAGCCGGAACTCTTTCATGTGGTCAAGATAGAACGACAATGGGGGCGTGGCCTAGCTAATGGCCGTGTATAACGTGCCGACCAAGAGCTCCTGCCGGAGCCAGATATCCGAGCCTGATCCTGCGGTACCCCGCACCTGATTTTGCCAGAAATCGATCCTCTCGAACAGCGGGTCCCACTCCGTGGGGACCTTGGGGAGCACTGCCAAGGGCTGAAAGTGCAGCGGTCTTTCCCGTGGCGGTCCGGAGGAAACAAACCTAGATGGCGGCTGCCAGCATCAAGGCCGCATCGTGAGCTCTGCAGTGACGCTGGCAGTGACGGTAAGCAATCGTCAAATGGCGCCTGGTGATGGCCCTTGGAGGGGGCCAAGCGGGCGGAAAACGCCTCCCCCTGCCTTTTACCCCGGCTGATGCGGCGCCAGGGTGCAGCTGTTCGGGTCATGCCCCGAGAAACATAGCGGCTTCCCGAAACACACAGGAGGCCCCCGGCTGTGCGGCTGGTGATCAGGGGCTCCGGAACGCCAGGAGACGACTGGGAAGTGTCGTGGACCCCGGACTGCCCCGCGCCATCATCCTGACCAGAGGTGGAGGGGAGATGTTGCCCAGTGGCCTGGCCGCCCAATAGATTTGTGCAGAGACCGGGAGGGTCTGGGCCCCCCTCTTACGGCATTGCGTGGTGCAATGGGGAAACTGGAAGAGGACTGGCCGCAACTGGTCCCTAGTGGGGAGCCCGCGGGGTGAAGGTGCGGAGTCTCCCCTTCCCTGCGCGGGACGGAATATGAAGTCCCCAGAGCCAGAAGATAGCCGCTGCCAAACCCGGGAGAGCGCCCTAGGAAACTCTGGAACCCTAGAAGACTTGAGGTAGCTGCACGCCAATCACTGCCCTGGCAAGCAGGCCGACTTTCCGCCCTGGAGGGCCATTGACTCCACTTGGGGATCCCCTCGAGAAGCTGTGAAGACAGGACTGTCCCTGGGGTGGGCTGGGTGGGTGTTGGATGGATGATCTGTGTGCACCCCCTGTCCACGGAGAGGCGAGTGAGAAAGGGGATTCCACTGCCGTGGATCTGGGGGAGCTTCCCCACCAACCCCCCCCTTTTTTTCCTTCATTGGGATCCTGCGGTGTTGAGAGGGCGAACCACCACTGGCTTGAGTGCAAGAGATAGGAGGCGTCCAACCCTTTGGGCTAGAGGTGGCGCAGGAGTGGTCAGCCGGTCCCGTGCGGCCCGCTACAACTGGTAAACAGGAAGACACACATGACCTGTGGGTCTACCGACGAGGGACACAACCCAGAATCAACACTGCTGAACTGAGGGCAGGGAGTCGTGGCCTGAGACACCGGCGTAGCCGCCACGGGCTGCTCTTGCCGACTCGCCTTACCCTCCTCCCTGACCTCGGACGCGGACACTGAGGACTGTATCCTCTTTCTCACATTCACAGGAGCCTGTGTGACTTGGGAACGTGGGGAGAGGACTGGCTGCTCTGAACCTGCTTGAAGCTCACTCACCCTCCTTGCCGAGGTTATGGCTACAAGAAAGACCGTTTTAAAAGAAAACAGCCTCAAAGGACAGCTACGAAGAGGCTTAAAAGGGCACCCCATCAAAAAAGTTAAAACAAGAATAATGTCCCACTGTGGCATTACAAAGGGAGTAGGAGGAAACCTGTTAGTAAGACCTTTGATATATCTTAATACAATAGGAGATTTAAATAACGACGGCTGATCCGGAAGACACAGAAAAGACGATAAGGCTGATAAATAGCCCTTAACCGTGGCCACAGCACAACCTTGCTGAGCCAAGGAAAGAGCAAACTGAAGCACATTAGAAAGATGGGCTTTTAAATGATCAATGGATCTCTCTCCACACCATTTAACAAATTTCGACCACCTGTAGGAGTAAATGGACTTAGTGGAGTGTCGCCTGGCCGATAAGATAACATACACCACGTCAGGAGGGAGAGAGAAGGAACTCCGGTTGCCCCGTTCAATCTCCAGGCATGAAGGTGCAGGCTCTGGAGGGGGGGTGAAGAACCTGCCCCTCTGACTGCGAGAGGAGGTCTGCCCTGAGAGGGAGACGGAGCCAGGGGTGCGATGAAAGGTGAAGTAGATCTGTGTACCACACCCTTCTTGGCCAATCCGGGGCGATCAATATAACTTGGGCCCGGTCTTGGCTAATCTTCCTCAGAACCAGAGGAATCAAGGGTATAGGAGGAAACGCGTAAAGGAGTTGTGAGCTCCAACTCAAATGAAACGCATCTCCCAATGCCCCCTGCATCGGAAACTGGAGACTGCAGAATGACGGGCAATGCGCGTTCTCTTGAGTGGCAAACAGGTCCACCCAAGGAGTCCTCCACGTCCGAAGACGTGCTGAACTACCTCTGGATGAAGCCTCCACTCGTGGTCGGCGGAAAACTGCCGACTGAGACTGTCCGCACGCATGTTCAGCACCCCGGCCAGATGATTCACATTCAAGCAAATCCGATGGTCATGAGCCCAGGACCAGAGTCGCAAAGCCTCTCTGCAGAGACGGTACAACCCTACTCCTCCCTGCTTGTTGACCTACTACATCGCGGTAGTGTTGTCCGTCAGGACTTGAACCGACTGACCGTGAAGGGAAGGGAGAAAGGCCTTGAGTGCCAAACGTATCGCCCGCAATTCCAGAAGATTGATATGAGACAATCTTTCCTCTGGAGACCACAGACCCTTGATCTCCAGATCCCCCAGATGAGCACCCCACCCTAGGGTGGAAGCATCCGTTATCACTGTGGCCACCGTTGGAGGAAGATGAAAGGGCTTTCCTGGAGACAGATTGCCCTCCACGCTCCACCAAGACAGATCCGCTGCAGCTTCTCTGGAGATCCTGACTGACTCCCTGAGATCCCTGTTGTGCTGATACCACTGGTTGTGGAGACACCACTGGAGCGCCCTCATGTGCCAGCGTGCATGGTTGACCAACAGAATGCAGGAAGCGAACCGACAGAGCAGGCGAATAACCTTCAGAACTGGAACAACCGCTCCATTGTGGAATAAAGGGATCATGTCCTGAATGTCGAGAATTCTTTGTGGAGGAGGAAATGCTCGACACACAGTAGTGTCCTGGACCGCCCCTATGAACAGATTGCGCTGAGAGGACACCAGGTGAGATTTGGGCACGTTGATTGAAAAACCCAAGTTGAATATTAGATGAGATTTTACCTGCAGATGATGATGCACCATCCCTGGCGACTCTGCTTTCAGTAGCCAGTCGTCCAGATAGGGGAAAACTGGAATCCCCGACCTCCTGAGATGGGCAGCCACCACCACCATCACCTTGGTGAAGACTCGAGGTGCAGTAGTAAGACCAAACGGAAGAACTGCAAAATGGTAGTGTTGCCACCCAACTGTAAAACGGAGATACTTCCTGTGCGACTTCAGGATTGGGATGTGGAAATACGCATCCTGCAAGTTGATCAACACCATCCAGTCTTCTTCATGCAATGCCTGAAGAACCTGTGCAAGGGATAGCATCTTGAAGTTCTCCTGCTTCAGGTAAAAGTTCAAGATTCTGAGGTCCAGGATTGGACGCAATCTGCCGTCCTTTTTGGGAATCAGGAAATACCGGGAGTAGCATCCGTGACTCCTTTCCTGCTCTGGAACCACCTCTATTGCACCTTTTTGTAGCAATGCAAGAACCTCCTTCTGCAGAAGAAGCAGATGGTCCTCTGAGCAAAAACCTTGGCAAGGAGGGGGGAATTCCTGAAAGGGAAGGGCGTACCCATTCTCCACAAGGTTTAAAACCCAAAGGTCCGTTGTGACCGATTTCCAACCTCGCAGAAAGTGGGATACCCGACCCTCAACAGGCCTCACATAATCCAGGATGGGGGAATCTAGGGCTGCTTCCCTGTAGCATCATTGGGAGCAGAGGAGGCTGAGGAGGAGGGATTGCGGCCGGGAACCACGCCGACCCCTTTGTCTTCCTCTATAGGATCTGTAGAGAGGATTTTGTTGCTGCTGCTGCTGAGGTTGATGAAAGGAACGAAAGGATGACCTTCCAAAACCCCTATACCTCTTGAAGCCAAACCCTTTTGACTGGGTCTGCAAACCTAAAGACTTCGCAGTAGCTCTGCTATCTTTGAATCTTTGCAAGGCGGAATCAGCTTTCTCTCCAAAAAGCTTTTCCTCATCAAAGGGTAAGTCGACCAGAGTGGCCTGAACATCCGTAGAAAAACCGGAAGAGCGGAGCCAAGCCTGCATTCTAGTGGCTATAGAAGATCCCATAACTCTGACCACAGAATCAGCCGTATCTAGGCCTGACTGAACAATTTGCCTAGCTGCAGTTTGAGTGTCAGAAACAACCTCGATAAAAGAAACCTTCTCCTCATCAGGCAATATGTGAGCTAACTGCTTCACAGAGTCCATCAACGCATGACTTAGCGGCCCAACAAGCAAGTGGCATTTGTTGACTTAAGCGCCATACTAGCAGATGAGAAGACCTTTTTAGCTGACTGCTCAATCTTCTTTGAGTCCCTGTCAGCTGGCGCTTGAGGAAAAGCCCCCGAAGATTGTTTTGAGCAGGATGCCTGCACTACAAGACTCTCTGGAGAAGGATGAGAGGAAAGGAAGCTCGGATCCCCCGGAGCCACTCTATATCTTCTCACCACAGCCCTGGAGACAGCAGTTGAAGAAAGTGGCTTGCGTCAAACGTCCATAATAGGTTCCAAGATAGCCTCATTAAAAGGCAACAGAGGCTTGACAATAGAAGAAGGCGAATGAAGGACCTCAGTCAGTAAATTCGGCTTATATTCCGCAGAAGCCAACTGTAAGTCCAACAGCTCCGCGGCCTTCTTAATTACCAAATGGTAAGGAGTCAACTGTTGCGGAGGAGAAGATCTGGAAGAAGAAAGTTCCCACTCAGGAGTGGTGTCCAATCCACTTGCCTCCTGAATACCTTCAAATTCATCCGTGGAGTCACCCAATTCACCTTCCTCCACTTCATCTGCTCAATATTGTTCTTCCTCTACAAGCCTCTGAGCCTCTCTTCGATAGCGGATCCGAGGACACGGCGTCGGCGGAGTCGGTTGCGCCGGAGGAGTTGGCGGTGTCACACGTGGCGCAGCTGGAGTCAGCGCCAGTGTCGAGGGAGGCTCCGACGAAGGCACGCGATCCAGACGAGGCCGGAAGGAAGGCTCTCCAGACGGCGCCGGGAACTGCCATGACGGTGCCATCGGCAAGAAGGGCATAAGAGGTGCCTGAGCGTAGTGTTGTGGCACGCCCAAATTTAAAGCCATTGGACCCACGGGACCTGAAGGTGCACCGGATGGGAAGGCTGCTCTCTGGAAAACACCATACATAGCATTCAAAAAATGCGTCGGATCCGCACCTCGGGAAATGCGGGTATGGATTCGAACCTGAATCCGGCCGAGTAGCTGGAGCCGGAGCCGACGGATCCTCAACTGGATCCACAGGTTCACCTTCAGGCACAGGAGAAAGTTCAGTAACCTGATCAGGCACGGCGTCGGAAGCTGGAGAATCCACCAGCGCTGGAGACTGCGCCGGAGTTAACTTGGGCGAAGGAGACTTCTCCGGAGAAACACGAGGAGAAGGGGAAGGCGAAGAAGAGACCAAGTCCTTACTTTGACGTCGAGGCGAAGGCAACCTTGAAGCCCTACTCTTTGTCGATCGGCGCCGAGAGTCATGCTTCCTCTTGTGTCTTCTCGACTTAGACGAGTGCGAAGTCGACGACACCGGCTTCGACTTGTCTCTTTTTCGACCTCTGCCCTCCGTCTTCGCCTTGGCCATGAACAGCTTCGCTTGTCTTTCTTTTAGTGCCTTAGGATTCATCTTCCTGCAGCAGGAACAGTCTTCCACGTCGTGATCCGACGAAAGACACCATAAGAAGTCTTCATGGTGGTCAGTGATGGACATGTGACCCCTTCCTCGACGAAGACATGAGTACTCCTGAAACAGTAACCCACAAGGAGACTACAAAGTAACTCTACAATCAAGGAGAGTGCTGGAAAACCATTACGCGTCGACGGCACGGAAAAAAGGGATCTGACGTGATCACGCCGACATGGTTCTCTTATGGCTCCAGTGACGTCATACTGAGTCGCAAGCGGAGCCGTGGTATTATGACGTCCATGTCGGCGTGGAGAGCTGGGGAAAAAAATCTGGGGAATGCTGGCGCAGGGGATATTCACAGTGTGAGGAATCCACTGGCAGATGTATCCATCAGAATACGCTATAAGGCTTATACCCTCATATTTCGATCTTCACACTCCTCGAAACAAAATGGGGTGGCGCTGCTGTTCCACTCGGGAGTCCCCTTTCAAGCCCAGGATACTAAAAGCGACAAACATGGGCAGTTCCTTATGGTTCGGGGGGCACTTAACGATCGCCAATGTACATTTGCAGTTCTTTATGCTCCCAAAACGGGTCAGCAGGACTTCATTCTCTCCTTCCTTATGACTCTGGAGAATTGTGCTCAAGGGGACATTTTACTCTTGGGGGACTTCAATCTAGTCTGGGATTTGAACATGGACACGACACATTCACAGAGGGCAACGGGAGGGGCGTTTGGAAAGGCGCTGCGCTCACAGTTTCAGCTAATGGGGTTGATAGATGTATGGAGAGATGTTAATCCAACGATGCACGATTACTTGTTCTTTTCTCATCCCCACAGAACTTATTCCCATATTGATCACATCTTCATGAGTCAATCCCCGCTCCCTTCAGTGCTACAAACTCAGTTTCATCCGATTTGCCTATCGCAGTGGTTCCCAAACTTTTCTCTCCTGAGGACCCCCATTGAGTTACTATTGGAAGCCGGGGACCCCCCAAGCAATTTGTATGATTCAAATGTCAAACATTATAACTGTAATTCGAAAAAAATAAACACTCGTGTGCACATCGAACAAAAAACAGACTTGAATTACTAAAGATTTTAGTATTTTTATCTAAAAAATATTTTCAAAAATCGAAAAATCTTAATGAGAAGGCTAGTGCTGCATCTTGCGACTAACATTTCATTGTTTGGTTGTATTTCGCTGCCCGAGGCTCCTCCTCCTGCCAAGGATGGACTGGAAACCTAAAGCTGCCCTGGCAAATGTTGTCAGACCAGTCCCTGTAAAACTGCTACCTGCGGACCCGCTAGTAATGTGTCACGGACCCCAGTTTGGGAATCACTGGCCTATCGGATCACGCTCCCCTGGAGATGACGATCATTTGGCCGAACCCGCGCCCAAAACAAGCACAATGGTATTTCCCCAATTTCATATGCAGGGATAGACTTCTCCGTGACGACCTTAGAAAGACCATTAGGGAATTTCTTGAGCTAAATGACTCTGAAGCTACTTCACATGCCACTACCTGGGACGCCCTCAAAGCAGTAGTCCGGGGCAAGTGCATTGAACTGGCCACTACTTTGCGTTCTCAACAACGCAAAGAGCGCTTCCAATTAGAAAGAGACTTAACGTCTGCAGAGCAGGCCCATAAGGCCAACCCCTCTGTTCAGGCTTTGCAGAAAGTCACGGCCCTAAAGGGGAAATTACAAGCTATTTACACTTATAGAGCCGAGAAAACCATCTTACGCTTACAATCCAGGGGCTATGAGGGAGGGAACAAAGTGGGGTCCTTATTGGCGCGTCAACTACAGGCCAAGCAGGAAAGGGAATACATCAAACTTATTGTTGATGAGGGAGGGGTTTCTCACAGGTTGGAGAGGGGAAGGCAAAGGCTTTTGAACAATTCTACAAAACTCTTTACACGTCAGAGCTTCCAGGGGAGCGGGATCCCTCAGGGTATTTGGACCCTCTGGACCTCCCTCAGGTCGAGGCTAGCTTAATGAAGACTTGGCGCAACCATAACTGCCGAGGAAGTGCAGAAGGCGACTGACTCCCTTAAACTCCAGAAAGCTTCCGGGCCCAATGGCTTCTCAGCCCACTTCTATCGTACCTTTGCTCCAGAGCTCGTGCTCTTTCTATCTATTCTATTTAATGTCATCGCCTCCACGCAACAAGTTACTCCCTCCATGGGAGAGGCAATAGTGGCAGTGCTTCCTAAGCCTGGTAAGGATTACCGCCGGATTGCTGTCCTGAACATAGATGCCAAAATGTACTCCAAAGTACGAGCCACTCGTCTTGAATCCGTTCTTCCTAGTCTTATCGATCCAGACCAGTCCGGATTTATTAAGGGTCGACAAACCCATGAAAATTTGCGGCGCATCATCCATATCATTGAAAAGGCCCGCAAGAAAAACATCCCAACAGCGCTTCTCTCGCTAGACGCGGAGAAAGCCTTTGATCGCGTGGAATGGTCTTTTTTATTTAGAGTGCTCCAGCGCTTTGGCTTCAATGAAACCTTTATAGGGATGATTCGCGCTAACTATCATTCTCCCAGCTCACGGGTCCTTGTTAATGGAATTGCGTCTTCCCCCTTTAATGTGGCTCACGGAACGAGACAGGGCTGCCCCCTATCCCCCTATTGCCTTGAGCATAGAACCCTGGCGCACAGGATCAAAGGAAACCAAGAGATTCGGGGAATCCGTTTTGGCAGAGACGATCATAAAATTTCGCTATTTGCCAATGACGTGCTTCTCCCAGTGTCAGACCCCTATTGTCTCTCTTCCGGCTATCCATGAAGAGCTGAAGGCGTTTGAGCAGGTGGCGGGATTCAAGATTAATTTGACCAAGTCCTTCTTACTGAACTTGCCAATATCAAAAGACGATTGGCGAAGGGTCGAAGAGGTGTCACCTTTTCGCTGCACCACTAAGGACATCACCTACTTGGGTATGAAGCTTACCCCTAAAATACGGATCTGTATAAAGCTAACTTCCCCCCCTTCTGCAACAACTGAAGACAGATTTGGGTATATGGAGTGTGGCATATATCACCTGGTTGGGTAGGATTAACGCTATTAAGATGAATGTTCTCCCCCGTTTACTCTACCTTTTCCAGGGTGTGCCTATTCCCGTGGAGGGGGGTCTCTTTAGGGAGCTGCGACATTTGCTTACCAAATTTATTTGGCAGGGGAACAGGGCACGCCTTCCCTATAAGTTGCTCATAAGACCGCGCAAAGAAGGCGGTCTAGCACTACCAGACTTTCAGGCCTATTACTGAGCGGCCAAATTGCGGGTAATTACGTAGTGGTCACTGCAGGCTTCGGAGAAGCACTGGTTACATATAGACAGACAGATAAAAGGACGCACCATCTGGGATCTTCTATGGAAACCAAAGCAGGACAGACCACTCAATGCCTACATTAGCACGTCTACGTCCACCACACTCAAGGTTTGGGATATCCTTACTAACAGATTGCACCTTATGACTTTCCCTTCTCCTCACACGCCTATACATTTTAATGCTGCATTCCCCCCAGCGCTACACGAGGGATCCCTTTGAAGCCTGGAGGTAGGGTGGTTGCCACATGATTTCTCACTTGTTTGACAGAGGTGAACGCCTCACTTTTCAGGAATGCAAGAAGCAATTTGCGTTAACTGCTAAAGATGAATATCATTACTTGCAGCTGAAACTGTCACGTGGTTTTAGGCCACTCCCTATTTACAGTGCTAAGTTAGCTCAATCACGTTAGCTGTTAGACAGCCATCTTGCTGCTTTTGCTGCCTTTGCACCCGACACTGTTGTTACATGTTATTCATTTGAGAAATGCAGACTCGCTCTTGTCTCAAGTGAATGTTATTTATACATCCTTAACAGTTGCTAGTGCCCTTGGTCTGTACATCGAGTAAAGAACTGTTCTAGGACACTAGACGGTGCCGGCTGATTGTGTTCAGGGTGATCGTACCACTGTTTAGTCATAACATGCACGCAGCTGCAAATACCAGAAAGTCGTAGGCTTTAATATTACAGCGCAGCAGGTTTTTAGAACACATTCGATAGAAGAGCTGAAGCAGAGAACACTGAGCTGATCCTGTGATGTGATACACCTAAGCTGATCTATACGGTATGGGGTCCCCTATGCAAGCCTATGAGACCTTCTAATAGTCTAATAATATTTTATTAGTTGCTAAAGAAAGGAGGGTGGTTGTTTTCCACTGTCATTATTAATATGATCGCTCCTTTCATTTTCTATGGTATTGTAACAATGCTAATGGTAATGATCTTAACCATTTGTCTGCTTATGTTAGCCAAAGTACTGTATAACAGGACTCAAGGTTTATGAATAAACTCTTTAAACTTTACTGAGTCTTAGTTATTCTGTTGTGGACTGATATATAAGTGCAAACGGGTATTTCGGGTTCCCACCATTCCTGAGAAAAACTAAGTCGCATGTTCTGGGTTGTCTATACATTGGGACCGCCGAGCTAAATCTCGGATAACGAATGTGACACTAAGCTAGTCGGATAAGGGGTTCTTAGTTCTGAGGGGAGTTTCTGGTACACCACAATTCTCTAAGGTTCTGGTTTCCTGCGCATAGTTCTGTGCATACGCAGAATCCCTACAACATGGCGCACCTAACGTTTGGTCTTAATATCTGAGATGCCTTAGTAGTGCTTTTATTAGTCCACAACGCCCTCACTCTGATTTCCGGATAACGGGAGTGACGGTTTAACCTACCTAGGTTTTAGGCTATAGGTTCTTTCAAGCTTGATAATAAAAAAGGTTACACTAATCTAAGCCCAAGTGCTACTAAAGATCTCGTTGTATCTTCTTTTAAGTCCTAATGGCGGTAGAAATTCCCGCTCATAGTAGGGTGTCTCTACGTGCTCATTTGAGGACGTATGGGGTGCCTGATGACGGGATGGCAGTGGTGTTTGTCGTTAGTGCAAATGCCACTTACCCTTATGAGTTGTTTTACTCTTGGGTTACCTTTGAGGCTGTGGAAGATACCGATAAAACGTTCCACAAATACACTGCTACGCAGGTGCCTCTACATTATACCCCATATATGGCTTTAGAAATTCCTATTTCTACCTGGCAGCACACTATTTGGTTTAATGGCGCCCTCCCCCACACGGTCACCCCGGCGAGACTGGGTCCTTTGTCAATTGAAGGAGCTACTTGGCCGGTACTGGCCGGACATACACCTCATCCACGCTACCTGACGGTAGGAGTGGATAGCTTACGTATACTACACACAACCCTGATTACGGTCCATAGGGCTTTAGTGCAGTATGTGTCGCGCACTGTACAGGTGGGGGCACCTGCAGTTGCGGGACACGGGGCTGATCACCATCATGCGGTGGTGATCAGTCCTGTAATGGTAAACGCGGTTGTTGGCAAGCGCCCCCAGAATAAGGATGAGTATCCTTATTGGCTTGCAGAGAAATTCGATCAACTAGAAGCCGTGTTTCCTAACACTAGTCCTGTGGAAAAACACAGGATACTCACTATTACTTTGCCAAAAGAACTAGTCCCGGACATTGTCGATTGTGACAATTGGGGCAAGGTCTTTGCCGCGACCTATTCGAAGTGCTTCGGCACTACGTCTATGTCGGTACTACCTTCCGTTATCAAAAAAGTCCAGGAGGATCATGGTGCGGAAGCAGCTATTGAGTTGGGAATGCGGCTTATCGACAGCTTCGATATAGTATGTTCCATGATTATGGGAAATCTCAAAGGAGATGCCATGCAGTTTCAAGTGGGAAACATGATGGCACTAATTGCGGATGAAGATAAGCCGAGGGAGTTTGCAAAAGTTATTGCGAAAGCCTATAGGATGGTTGGACGTAGTGCCCTAGGCGTGAAACCCACCATCAAAATTCCTGATGTAGTACAGCACACTAAAGTGAGTTCGTCTACAAAAGACGATAAACCCAACTTTCCAAAACAAAATTGGCGAGCTAAGAAACAAGATAAACAGCAACAGAAACAGGATTCTCGTCCTGCCTCTCCTGTTCAGGCGTATGTTGAACGCACTTATGATTTGCGTGATCGTTCTCGTATTAAGTCACCTGATAGGTTTCAGGTTCCTGACCAGCGCTCTCCTCGTTCTTCACAGGAATCAGCGGCTTCACACTTTGGTGGCGGAGACCGTGGGAGAGGCCGGGGTGCTCAAGGTCGAGACCAGCCCCGACAGGCGGACGGAAAAGGCAAGCAAGAAGATTCTGCACGTCCGCGTCCCCCGTTTCAGAAAAAGAAAGTTGCTGCAATCTCAGCGAAGTATGCCTCAGATGGTACGGACACAGCTTCTGAACATGAAATGGGCGCTGACGCTGCTAGACAGCGCGGCGGAAGTTACAGTAGTGCGGGGAGCACTGCGTCCATTTCTGGAGGCGACAGCAACTAAACTCTATGTGACAGTAGAAACTGCTGATACTCGCGTAGCCCCCCCTGAGAGATTATTTGAAGTAGTCCTCAATATTGAGGGTGACATACAACGAAAAATTAACGCGGTATTTTGGGATAATCTGACGACCACCTATGATATACTATTGGCGGAGAAAGATTGGCCCCCGGCTTTCGTTCTAAACGCTCCAAGGGGGGAAGAAGTCATTCTTCCTTCTTTTGGACACGTGGTGCCCAAGGAGGAGTCTAGGAAGTTAGCCGAGGAGTGGGCGCGGGTGCTAGCACCTGCGTTGTATCGTAATCAGGTGGGGTGGGATAAATGTTCTACCCTCCACGAAATTCCATTGCGGTCCGACCCCCAGCCACAACCCCAATACCCTATGCGTCGAGAAGCTAGGTCTCACGTCGCGTCTATCCTTGAACAATTGGAATATCAGGGAGTAATTGAAACGTGTGTGTCACCCATGAATAATCCTTTATTCACTGTGACGAAGCCTGACGGATCGTACCGCCTAGTTTTGGATTACCGGCACTTAAACTCGCACTGCCGGAATTGTGCGGTGCAAAATACACATAGTTCGGCTCTCGTCGATAGTCTTGTGAGAAAGAGGTTCAAAACCACACTCGACTTGTCCAATAGATTTTATTGCCATAACATATCCCCTCATAGTTATGAGTGGACCGCTTTTACTTCGGGTGGTAAACAAAAAGTGTTCAAAAGGCTTCCTATGGGCTATAAAAATAGTCCTGGGGTATTTGCTGCCCGTGTGGTCTCTCTCTTAGAGATGGTAGACCCGGAGGCATACTCGTACGTTGATGACATATACTTAACAGACGACGAGTTGCTTCCACACCTTGCTCGCGTGGACAACATAATTACTATGTTTGCTGACTTTGGTTACAAGTTTAACTTTAAGAAGTCCCACATTGCCGAGTACACAGTATTATTCTTGGGGTACGAACTCAACAATGAGGGCCGCGGCTTGGCTCCGCAGTTCCTTGAGAAATGCGCACGCCTTCGTATCCCTGCGACACTGAAACAACTACAATCATTGCTGGCCTTTCTGAATTTCGGTCGTACCTACATTCCTGAATATGCCCAGCGTATCAAGACACTATATGCCTTGGTACAACCAACTTTTACCAAATCTTGCTGGCTGCCAGAGCATTCAGCTGCATTGTACTCTTTGCAGTCTGACCTTCTTACTGCGAAATATTTACAAACTCGTGATAACCACATAAACCTGGTCATAAGAATTGTACCGGGTGTGGAGGGGTTCACGTACTTAACATACAATGAGGGCGACACAGTCCCCATTGCTTACAAATCTTATTTATATACTTCGGCTGAAATGCGTTTCTCCACTGTCGAAAAGGTTTTGACAGCAGTTCAGATGGCAATCCTGAAAGAACGAGCGCTATCACAGGGGAAACGCATGATGGTGGTGACACCGTTTTCTGCCCTAGAGGCAGTCACTAAAGCAAGTGTGCCGAATTCTAAAGCTTTGCATCCAAGGTGGATACAATGGGCGACCTCCTTGGCCTCGCCTGACGTTGAATACATCTTTGACGCAGGGCTACAGACTCAGGAGAGTTTGGAGTATGAATTAGTTCATCCGGCTCCACATACATTGCGCCCGTTGGAGGAGTTCCATTGTGTTATATACACTGATGGGTCCGCGCAGCCCGCAACTGGATCAAGGCACGCTTATTCAGCGGCTTGCGCAATTGTTGTTGGTACTTTCGTGAATGGAGAATTCATACAGGATGCGGTGCATACGCAGACTTTGGGTGATTGTACCGCACAATTGGCGGAGCTTCGTGCTCTGGTGCTTGCACTGGAGTTTGCTGATCATAGAGTCACAACTCTTATAGTGAGTGATTCTTACTATTGTGTTCAATCTTACAACGACAATCTGACGTTTTGGATCGCGAATGGATTTCGTGATTCAAAAGGTAGCACAGTGAAGCATAAAACGCTTTGGGCTAGGGTGGCTGAACTAAAAGACAGTCGGCCCCTTGTGAATGTTATTCACACTCTTGGTCACCAACGAGTTGGCGTCCATGCTGTCGGTAACAGTTTGGCTGACGAGGCAGCTAAAACAGCAGTGGCAACATACTTAGTAGAAGCAGTTACAAGATCCAAAAGTAAGATCGATGATGACATCTTGGCAGCCATTGCTGCTTCAGAGACTGGGACAAACTTCCCTAGAGGTTTCCCTTCTCGATACCATTATCACTTAAGTCCTGATAACGTCCCGTTAGTGAGGATTAATGATGTTGGGGATAGAGTTATTCCCAATGCAGACTGCAGGCCTGCTTTGGTGCAAGCTGCACACGAGGGTGTTGCGTCTGCGCACGCCGGAGTGTCCGCAACTGTGTCACTGTTGCAACAGCGTTATTGGTGGTACGGTTTGTACAAACATACGCGGACTTATGTCCTCAATTGTGGTATTTGCCAACAAATAAAGCCGTCTTCTGTGGCGCGTCCACCACAAACGCAGCTGCATATATCTAATCAACCACTAGCGTGTGTTTATTTAGATCACTGCGGTCCATTTTCCTCTGACACTGCGTACAAGTATATCTTGGTTGCAGTAGATTCGTGCACACGTTTTCTTTGGGTGTGGCCACACAGGAGTGCTGACGCCAGGACTGTTATCAAAGCATTGCGTGTCTTTATAGGGAGTTTTGCATGTGTAACCCTTCTCTCTGATCAGGGCCCTGCGTTCGCCTCTAAGGCGTACAAAGAAGCTATGAGAATTTTGGGGGTCCAAGTCAAATTTTCGTCTCCATACCGGCCTGAGGGCAATAGTGTTGTGGAACGAATGAACCGTGACCTAAAGCAATCATTGACAGCCAGGGTGTTAGGTACTGGCAAAAACTGGCTAGCCCATTTGTATGACGTCCAACGTGCACTTAATAATCTCCCTAGAAGGTCTCTGGGTGGGAGGACCCCGTACATGATGCTCTTCGGAGTTCGACTGTTTGTCCCGGACCTTGAGGGTCTAGACATGGCGGCGGCGGCCGCGCCTTTTGACTTAGATGACCACTGTACTGTCTTACAGAATCTTCAAGAAGCAAGAGACACTCTAGCAAAAGAGCACATATCCTCTGCGTCCGAAGCTGGACTTCAGATTCCGGTAGTCGGCTGGCTACCCAGAGTTGGTGATCTGGTCCGTGAGAAGGTGGAGAAGAAGAAAGTGTTTGGCCCCTCTTATCGTGCACCAGTGCCGGTGCTTGGAGTTGAGGGTACACGTACAGTTGTTTTACCTCCACTTCCTGGTCACAGAGACAACAGGTACATTTCAGTTGACAATGTCAAGCTACACAGGGTGGCCGATTCTCCATAGTCTGACACCTTCAGTTTCTTGCCCTTCAATGATGCGCAGTTCTGTTGTGGTGCCACCGTCCTTTATGGACGATTTGGCAATTGGGGGGTATGACGTTTGGAAAGATACTATTGATCTCAAATCGGTTTGGGGAACTAAGTCTTGGCAAGTACAAGGAACAGAAGCTTTACATCGTGCCTGCCTCATCCCAAACCACATGTTATTTTTAAATTCCACAATTTTTCAAACAACCTGTTTTGGATTGGCTATTTCTAAACAATTAACTTCTCCCTCGATCCCGGATCTGAGTGCTTATCCTGGTTGGGAGAATCACACAGATCTGTCCCTTGCTGTGTTGCAGTCTTTTATTTCCAATTCCACCTTCAATATTAGTGCATTTGACCCTAAAGGTTGGTTGGTATGGCAGAGAGGTTCGGATACCTGTCAACGTAGATTTTTGGGGTTGGTTCCCGGATACATACAGGATAGAGTAGATCCTCGTTTTGTGTCCTCACACACTGTCACGACCTACTCGGTGGGTAAATTGTGCCAGACATGGCTGCAACATTCCACATTAGATTCTGTTAAAATTCACTTGTCCCGTTTACATGACAAAATAGATTTGAATGATTTTGTTAAGGGTCCCGCATTGGGAAGATCCAAAAGGTGGGTATATGCTGTTTACAACGAGGTTTGGAAGTTGTCGCAGATTGAGGCTGCTTCCAGGCTCCGTGCTATTGACCAGGCCAATATGGAAAAAGTATTGGCAGTAATAGATAATAGTATGAACACCTTATCTTCAAGAATATATACATTAGATAACATTGTTTCATCTGTTGTAGATATTGTCCAGGAGGATGTGTCTGTGTTATATCATGGTCAAAATCAATTACGCTCGATTATGCAATTTGCTTGGACTTTGCAGACGTTAAAGGCGGGGAAAGTACCTTGGGATTACATGAATGTTTCTTCTTTATTCCGCCCATTTAATCTGACAGCAAAGCAGCAATTCATGTCCATGAAAGATGCTACGTATTCACTACTGCATATAGAAAAGTTAGAACCTTTGCCTTTTTCAGTGGCTGAGTCTGATTATGCAGTGTGGCTCATCCATGGGATGGTCACTCTCCCAATTTCTATGTATAGGTTTAGTTCGTGCATGAAACATTACGCCTTGGGCAGATATGAAAAACTTGGTTCTGCTTTCTTGCATGAAGTCTGGTCTCTCCCATTTACATATCGATGTGAGAGAGAAGGCAAAGAAGTTTATTTGAAGGGTGAGGAGTGTACGTCTGCTCCTGATCATTCCGTAGTGTGTAGACATATCCAATTACATGGATCGTGTAATATGAATGCCCCTAATTTAGCTTGCGTGTTAAAGGGCATACTTGTGCCAGTTATAACGCCATCATTTACGCTGCTTGCTAATGGTAGTTATCTGCTTTTAAATAGTGTCGCTTATGGATTATCCTTCCGGTTCCCGTTTTTCACTTGTGTACAGCCTGTTTTTCACTGTCTCGAATGTCCGTTCCAATGGGCTCTTGATATGTGTTTGTCAAACTTGGTGTCACCTGACCTGGATTTTGATCGACTGATGTATCCCTTAGTGGTTCATGAGTTTGACTGTTCTGGAGTCGGGTTTCTGGCCTTGGGTGCGGCGCATGGAGTCCTTGGTTTATGGGATATCGAGAAGGCAGCAGTTGACTTCCTGGCACGAAGTTACATCGAGATGCCTGCTTCTTGTCCACGTGGAGTGCTTGATACTCATTTCCCTGTGGAACACGTGTGTTCTTTTTCTTTGCTGAATTGGATGACAGACAATTTGCGGATGACTCCAATGATTTTCTACTGGAAGCTGCGGCTGCATATGCTGCTTATACTTTCCTGGATTGACAATTGTACTCACAATGTCTGGTGGCGAATCATGTGGAGTTGCATTTTTTCACAAGCGATCGTTGGCTTCTATGGACGATGGCTTGTGTTTTTACATATTTTTTTTTCTCGTCAAATTTTTTTCCCTCTCATTTTCTGAAAACTCACATTTCAAGCTTTTTAGTCTGCATCGTTGATCTTGAACTCTGCGTTCTATTAAAATATACGCCCCTGGTAGTCCCGTGGTTCGATCAAAGGGGGATGTCACGTGGTTTTAGGCCACTCCCTATTTACAGTGCTAAGTTAGCTCAATCACGTTAGCTGTTAGACAGCCATCTTGCTGCTTTTGCTGACATCGTGCCTGAGGTTGCCATTGAAATGCAAGTACTTTCTGATTCTGCTGTATCGCCTGCGGATGGTGATTTGCCTGATGATGCTGAGTATTCTTATCCTGCTGATGTTCCATTGCCCCTTTTGCATTCAACAGAAATTATCCAGTCTAATTCTTCCTTTGGAACTGAATCATTGACTTCCACTGCCCCTTCCAAATTTTAAAAATGTTTTGCCTGGTTCAAGAGACAATTTTTGGTTCCCCCCTGGAATTACATTTGGCTGGTGCTCATTTGCATTTTTTTGTTCATGTCCATTGGCTTTGTGGTGGTGTTTTTTAGGCTTATAAATGGACACTACCTGAATGAACGTTCTACAATTAGATTGATTAATGGAACTTTGGCCCCACATTCATCGTCGCACATCATGAAGAGGGACCAGACTTTTGTGAACATCACCGCCTGGCCTGTCCGTGATGGGATAGCATGGGATGCAGTTGAATTTCAAATTCATGGGCCCACGGAAGTGATTAATGTGCCATCTGTATATCGTGTTTCTATGGGTGATGTGGTAAAACAGAACATTCGTTCTGATGATTGGGATGTAAACACTATAGAGACACTGTTTTCTGATTTGAAATACTATGCCGCATTTGATGCTGAGGATTTGTATTTGAATACTGAAAACTATGCAGAGCAGTTTTGTTATCAACATTATGGAACTCATTTTCTTCATAGGGCAAGCACATTTCGTAGTTTAGTCAACTTTACTCAGTGGGAACATTGCCCTGCCCCGATGATTGGTAGTTCGAAAACATTGGTCAACAAATTTTCATATTTTTCAGATTTCAGTGTATCCAATAATGCATCATTTTATTTTAAACTTAGGGACGAACCTATTTCAAAGGTGCGTTTGACACACACTAAATTGTTGTATTCTAAGTCCTTTATGGACGATTTGGCAATTGGGGGGTATGACGTTTGGAAAGATACTATTGATCTCAAATCGGTTTGGGGAACTAAGTCTTGGCAAGTACAAGGAACAGAAGCTTTACATCGTGCCTGCCTCATCCCAAACCACATGTTATTTTTAAATTCCACAATTTTTCAAACAACCTGTTTTGGATTGGCTATTTCTAAACAATTAACTTCTCCCTCGATCCCGGATCTGAGTGCTTATCCTGGTTGGGAGAATCACACAGATCTGTCCCTTGCTGTGTTGCAGTCTTTTATTTCCAATTCCACCTTCAATATTAGTGCATTTGACCCTAAAGGTTGGTTGGTATGGCAGAGAGGTTCGGATACCTGTCAACGTAGATTTTTGGGGTTGGTTCCCGGATACATACAGGATAGAGTAGATCCTCGTTTTGTGTCCTCACACACTGTCACGACCTACTCGGTGGGTAAATTGTGCCAGACATGGCTGCAACATTCCACATTAGATTCTGTTAAAATTCACTTGTCCCGTTTACATGACAAAATAGATTTGAATGATTTTGTTAAGGGTCCCGCATTGGGAAGATCCAAAAGGTGGGTATATGCTGTTTACAACGAGGTTTGGAAGTTGTCGCAGATTGAGGCTGCTTCCAGGCTCCGTGCTATTGACCAGGCCAATATGGAAAAAGTATTGGCAGTAATAGATAATAGTATGAACACCTTATCTTCAAGAATATATACATTAGATAACATTGTTTCATCTGTTGTAGATATTGTCCAGGAGGATGTGTCTGTGTTATATCATGGTCAAAATCAATTACGCTCGATTATGCAATTTGCTTGGACTTTGCAGACGTTAAAGGCGGGGAAAGTACCTTGGGATTACATGAATGTTTCTTCTTTATTCCGCCCATTTAATCTGACAGCAAAGCAGCAATTCATGTCCATGAAAGATGCTACGTATTCACTACTGCATATAGAAAAGTTAGAACCTTTGCCTTTTTCAGTGGCTGAGTCTGATTATGCAGTGTGGCTCATCCATGGGATGGTCACTCTCCCAATTTCTATGTATAGGTTTAGTTCGTGCATGAAACATTACGCCTTGGGCAGATATGAAAAACTTGGTTCTGCTTTCTTGCATGAAGTCTGGTCTCTCCCATTTACATATCGATGTGAGAGAGAAGGCAAAGAAGTTTATTTGAAGGGTGAGGAGTGTACGTCTGCTCCTGATCATTCCGTAGTGTGTAGACATATCCAATTACATGGATCGTGTAATATGAATGCCCCTAATTTAGCTTGCGTGTTAAAGGGCATTCCTGTGCCAGTTATAACGCCATCATTTACGCTGCTTGCTAATGGTAGTTATCTGCTTTTAAATAGTGAGGCTTGCTGTGGGATGTTAGCTGGAATTCCCTATATTGTTTCAGTTTCACGGAGGGTAATTTGCTGTAATAACGTGCTTTTCCCTCCCCCGCAAGGCAGACTTGATATATCCATCTGGCCGACGATTCCAACCTTGAAAGCAGAGTTCAATAGGATGAGCAGAATAAGGGCTCTTTTGTCTCAAAAGGAGGTTGCGTTGACTTCATCCCGTGAAACATTTCTCCTTCAAGTGGCGAACACTCGCACAGAAGTTCAAGCTCTTTTGAATACTGACCTCCCCCTGCATTTTGGCACATTAATACACACTATCTTCAATGCTTCTTCCACGACTGGTCTGGTCCATTTTTTTAAAATGGTAGGCTCTGGCCTGGTGACGTCTTTCCAGTCTATCTTTGGTATAATACCAGCTATTTTTCATTCTATTTTTTCTGGGGTTTTCGGAGGGTTTCCTCTGATTCTCGCATTAATTGCTGGCATACTCCTGTTGGTCTGCGCTCTACGCTATGGATGCACGACTTGCGCTACTCGACCACGGATTCAGCCTGTTCCATCTGCGTAGCCGGATGTGGGAATACTATGGGACTTTACCACTGGCTACCTTGAGTGTCGCTTATGGATTATCCTTCCGGTTCCCGTTTTTCACTTGTGTACAGCCTGTTTTTCACTGTCTCGAATGTCCGTTCCAATGGGCTCTTGATATGTGTTTGTCAAACTTGGTGTCACCTGACCTGGATTTTGATCGACTGATGTATCCCTTAGTGGTTCATGAGTTTGACTGTTCTGGAGTCGGGTTTCTGGCCTTGGGTGCGGCGCATGGAGTCCTTGGTTTATGGGATATCGAGAAGGCAGCAGTTGACTTCCTGGCACGAAGTTACATCGAGATGCCTGCTTCTTGTCCACGTGGAGTGCTTGATACTCATTTCCCTGTGGAACACGTGTGTTCTTTTTCTTTGCTGAATTGGATGACAGACAATTTGCGGATGACTCCAATGATTTTCTACTGGAAGCTGCGGCTGCATATGCTGCTTATACTTTCCTGGATTGACAATTGTACTCACAATGTCTGGTGGCGAATCATGTGGAGTTGCATTTTTTCACAAGCGATCGTTGGCTTCTATGGACGATGGCTTGTGTTTTTACATATTTTTTTTTCTCTTCAAATTTTTTTCCCTCTCATTTTCTGAAAACTCACATTTCAAGCTTTTTAGTCTGCATCGTTGATCTTGAACTCTGCGTTCTATTAAAATATACGCCCCTGGTAGTCCCGTGGTTCGATCAAAGGGGGATGTCACGTGGTTTTAGGCCACTCCCTATTTACAGTGCTAAGTTAGCTCAATCACGTTAGCTGTTAGACAGCCATCTTGCTGCTTTTGCTGCCTTTGCACCCGACACTGTTGTTACATGTTATTCATTTGAGAAATGCAGACTCGCTCTTGTCTCAAGTGAATGTTATTTATACATCCTTAACAGTTGCTAGTGCCCTTGGTCGGTACATCGAGTAAAGAACTGTTCTAGGACACTAGACGGTGCCGGCTGATTGTGTTCAGGGTGATCGTACCACTGTTTAGTCATAACATGCACGCAGCTGCAAATACCAGAAAGTCGTAGGCTTTAATATTACAGCGCAGCAGGTTTTTAGAACACATTCGATAGAAGAGCTGAAGCAGAGAACACTGAGCTGATCCTGTGATGTGATACACCTAAGCTGATCTATACGGTATGGGGTCCCCTATGCAAGCCTATGAGACCTTCTAATAGTCTAATAATATTTTATTAGTTGCTAAAGAAAGGAGGGTGGTTGTTTTCCACTGTCATTATTAATATGATCGCTCCTTTCATTTTCTATGGTATTGTAACAATGCTAATGGTAATGATCTTAACCATTTGTCTGCTTATGTTAGCCAAAGTACTGTATAACAGGACTCGAGGTTTATGAATAAACTCTTTAAACTTTACTGAGTCTTAGTTATTCTGTTGTGGACTGATATATAAGTGCAAACGGGTATTTCGGGTTCCCACCATTCCTGAGAATAACTAAGTCGCATGTTCTGGGTTGTCTATACATTGGGACCGCCGAGCTAAATCTCGGATAACGAATGTGACACTAAGCTAGTCGGATAAGGGGTTCTTAGTTCTGAGGGGAGTTTCTGGTACACCACAATTCTCTAAGGTTCTGGTTTCCTGCGCATAGTTCTGTGCATACGCAGAATCCCTACAACAAAACACTGGGTGCAGCAGCCCATGGTGTGGCGGGCCGCCACCAGGGAGTTTCTCCCCATCGAGAAGTTTGCTCAATCGAGGTCCTCTTCCAAAGGTTGTATTTCCTACTTATATGCTCTCATATAAGCGATGAGTCCCAGAACGACTCCGCATTTCAAACGCTTTTGGGATGCACTCGTGGCTATCCCCTTAGTAGATAAGCAATGGGAACATTTAGGCAGAGATATAGTGAAATTCACCCGCTCCATGTACCTACGGGAGGCACACTATAAAATTATGTACGACTGGTACCTATACCCTAAAAACTTCACACGATTTTTGCCAGTTTGTCAGACAGGTGCTGGAGGGATCTTAGGGCTTTTTCAGGCATATATGGTGGGACTGCCCCTCCATACAACCATTCTGGAAGGAAATGTTGTCCCAAATTAAGCTTATCCTAGGTTATCTTATTCCTAGCTCCATACAACAGGTCTTGTTGGGGGTCCGTGACCCCAAGTTGAAACATCAAACACAGGGTGAGAAATCAGTGATGTGGCTTTGCTTGGGGGCAGCAAAAATGGCAATTGCCGCTGTGTGGAAAAAACAAGAGGCCCCATCCTTAACCCAATGGCATGCGAGACTGTGGAGGGTTTTGGCGTTGGAGCGCATGGCTGATGTAGTTGAGGACACGAGAAAAAGCTTTGATTACAATTGGTCCCGTTGGTAAGCTACTTATCGGAGGGGCTCCCCTTGATGGCATGCAGTCCCCGGCTTAGGGCCCTACACTTGTTCCTTATCTAATCACATCACAGTGATGGGATCACTGAACAGCGCGATGCGCACCCGAGTAGAGGCCCCGGTGACCCATTCCTCCTGCTCACGTTATTCTAATTTGCACCAGGACATCACAGTTTTGTTCGTTTTTAGGTATATTTAAGTTTCCTTTCTATGTTTTTATCAAGGCAGGGTTGATTGATGCTCAGCACCATGGGCCTGAACACAATACATTATAAGGATGCTGTGTACTATTTCACGATTCATTCGCCACGGACCTTGTGGAATAGCTGTAACCTTCATGAGCGAACTGTACACCCGGGCTGAATGTTTTTGTGACTGATGTTGCCTCTGTAAAGCCTTTTGCCGCACTCTCAGAAAGAAAATTTAAATAAACAGATTTTGCAATAAAAAGAGCATTCCCTTTCTAACCTCACGCTTCTGGTACAATCCCTTGGGCAGATATGTGGGTTGGCTAGGACTATAGGACAGGACCGAGACCACACTCATCTGCGTATACGCACCTCCCAGATTACAAGCGCTCACCATGACTAAGGTGATTGACATACTGCTTGACACACCTTCCACCCAGCACATTGTGGGCGGCGACTTTAACAACATCATTGACCCAGCGCAGGACCATACGGGGGGAGGAAAACAGCTCCACCTCCACTACAACACTTAGGCGACTCTCTACAAAGATGGGCCCAATAGACCCCTGGAGAGAGGTACACCTCCTAGATAGACAATTCTCCTACTCTGAGGCTCACAACACCCACTCTAGGTTCGATTACATATTTATCGCCAACGGGGAAATACGGGACATAAGGCGTGCAGAATACTTAGCTAGGGGTCTATTGGACCATTCCCCGCTCCTGGTAGAGGTAGGACTGAGAGACGGGAAGGGGACACGGGAAGGGGACTCATAATTTGAGCCCTTGGGACCTGAAAAATTCTAAAATAGCAAAGGGCATTAGGGCAGATATCGAAGTCTACTTTTTAGAAAACAAAGACTCGGTCTCATCCGGTGTGACAGTCTGGGAGGCATACAAGACAGTACTGCGAGACAGAGCCCAAAACCGTATAGCCTAGGAAAAGAAAGAGACAAAAACCTGGTTGAACTAGAACAGAAAATAAGTGAACTAGACTTGCCGGCCGCCCAAGGTGGTGACCCAGAGTTGACGGGTAGACTAGCAACCATACGATTGGAGTACAAAGATCAGGCCATGGATAACACCAAAAAACTGCACCTGGCGACTTTGCACCGACTCTACCAAGTTGGGGACAAGGCTGGGAAACTCCTCGCCTGGATTAGCAGGCAGGAGATTCAAGATAGCTGGGTATCAATCAAAGATAAGTTTATTTAGACCGTTTGGTCTTTAAACCACAGCACATACATTAACATTTAAAAGATTCTACACATAAAATATCGTATTCATCAGAACATAATATCCTTAAAACTTCATTCCTAGCAGTTTAAAAGACAATAAAATATAATTTTAGATTGCAACACACTTTCCTGCGCTTAATCCTCTAATACAGCAGGGAACTTATATACACCCTGCATATATTTCCCAATAGCCATCAGACAAAGGAATAATTTACGTAAATTTTAAAAGTTTTGACAATCCAATAAAATGTAAAAATATTGAATTTCATCCCTATCTTACACATACATTTTAACCATCTGGTTGAATTGGGCCGGATTTTATGGCACTATATATTACGACCGAATTAATACCGCCACTCAGAATCCATATTCATCCCCCAATAGCAGCAACTCTTTAACCCGATAAGCTTGAATTTGAATATGTAATTATGGTTAAATAAATATCAGTAAAATTCATAAAATACATTTGCAATTATGTACTTAAAAAAAAAAAAAAAAAAATACAATCCACGGCTCATTGCAATTCAGTTCAATGTATCTTTGTCTAGAACAATTTGCATATGCTAAGTGGGGAAGTCTATAAGGAGAGGAGGGATAGAGATAATAAACCCCCTTCAATCTGTCCCTCAAAAAGGTTTTTATACTTTTCATATAGTTGCCCAAGGCAATAGCTATATCAAGATTTTTCGTTTCTACTAGTAAAACTATTGCTTGGGCTCTTGACCTAATTCCATATTTTAAGAAGATCAGACGTAAAAACAATTTCCTCAATGCTAAAACTGCAAGACAATCTACCAATATATGCAAGATATCATTTTTAGTTCCAAGGCCACATTTATAGATTCCGTCGGCATTTGACATTTCAGCCTTTATTTTTCCCTCCATTAGCCACAGGTTCATTCCAATTCGTACTCCTAATAGTTCACACCTAAGCTCATAATTTGGCAAGGTGTCCAGGTATGGATACCATGATTCTTTTGTCCATGAATATTTTATCTCTTTTACTGATTTTTTCATAGTCAAGTATTACAGATCATTCTTTCTTGACTGTTCCTGACCTTGGAACCTAAGTGAGCCCTTAGTAAATTCTAGCTCCAGTGTGTGCTGAGTTAGACTCACGTTTAATGACTCCGCTATGATTGAGAGCTTCGTTTTTACCTCCCTTGCCCACTTTAAGCTACTGCTTCGGATCTCCTCTCTACACCATTGTGAGACCTTCTTAGATGGGTAAGGGAAGTGAAGGATCTTGACGGTGTCATGCAGTCCATGAAGGAAGGGGTCGCAAATGCTTTAGCTGAATATTATAGGGACCTGTATCGGACACGTACTTTCAAATCTCAGGCACAGATACATGATTACTTTAGCGGCCGTCTCCACACCAGGGCTAGGAGAGGAGGAAGCTAATGGTCTAGAGGAGGACCTGTCCTTGGCAGAAGTCCAAGCTGCAGTGGCGAAGCTTCGCCCTGGGAAGAGCCCTGGTAGCAACGGGAAACCCCCAGAATTCTATCGACACTGCACAACTATCCTGAGCCCCCATCTCCTCCGACTTTTTACAGATTCTTATGAGGAGGGTGTTCTTCCACCGGACCTACGAATGGCTACTATAGTGGTCATACACAAAGCGGGAAAGCCCCGTGACCAATGTGGCTACTACAGACCCATTTCCTTTTTGAACTCGGAAGTTAAGATCCTGGCCACCATTTTGGCGACGCGCCTGTTGGGATTGATCACGAATCTGATCCATGAGGATTAGTCTGGATTCATGCCAGGCAGATCTACCCGTCTAAATCTCAGGCGCACTCAACTGGCTCATGAAAGTGAGGCAAAGGGAGGACCCACAGTTGTTCTTATCACTGGATGCTGAGAAAGCGTTCAACGCCGTGGACTGGTCATTCCTGGGCAACCACTCTGGCCGAGTTCTGGTTTGGGCCTACTTTTGCGGCTGGGTGGCATTCCTATACAACCAACCAATGGCCACGGTGCGCGTCAACGGTCAGCACTTGATGCCATTCCCTATTGAGAGGGGGACATGACAAGGTTGTCTCCTTTCGCCTCTTCTTTTTGCACTCACCCTTGAGTCTTTGGCCTGTACTATCAGAATGCACCCTTCCATCCGAGGATTTGGTACTGCACTCACAGATTCGGGAGAAGAGAAAATTTCTCTCTATGCCGATGATATTCTGATGTGTATCTCCGAACCTGAAAGATCCATACCGGTTCTCTTTGCTGTGATCACTGACTATGGGAGCCACTTAGGCTATAAAGTCAACTGGAATAAGTCCACACTCTACACAAGTGGATTTCCCCCTACCTTGGGAGCTAAGAGTGGTACCACAGGGATTAAAATACTTGGGTATATTTGTTACTCCGTACCCAAAGTTGTGTAGGAAGGAAAACCTTGGAACAGTTGTGCATAACTTCAAGTCAGACGTGGAGAGATGGAAGGATCTCCCCCTCACCCTGCTTGGCTGGGCAGTCATCTTTAAAATGATCACCGTGCCCCAACTTCTATACGCACTGCAAAACTCGTATCATCCTTTACCCACAACTATCTTTGAGGAGATAGCAAGGACAATTCGACTCTTGCTGTGGCCGGGGGGTCACCCAAGAATATTGCTTCGGACGCTGCAACGCAACCCGTTCAATAGGGGGATCGCGCTTCCTGATATTGAGCCCTATTACTGGGCGTCCCACCTGGTGCCCATAAACTAGTGGACACAAACAGAGAACACCCAATATATCGCCTTGAAAGAGAGGAAATGCTGCCACACAGACATATGCATTATCTCTATGGGGGAAGGGGTAGTTTCTGGCTATTGCCCGCGACTCTGGTGACCCTGACAGCTTTGGAGAGGGCGACTAAGACTATGGGCTGGACAGGGAAGATTACGAAGAGCACACCGCTCTGGGAGGGAGCCCGGTTTCGGGAGTTACGTGGGCTTAAGGGATTTGGGGCCTGGGGCAACCTGGGGATCTCCACTGTGGGCAACATCCTTGAAAAAGGGAAACTCAAAACATGGGGAAAGCTCAAACAGGAATATGGCATGCACAACTCCCAATTCCTCAAATATGCGCAACTGCGCCATGCCTGGCAGGTGGAGGATCTCCCTTGCGAACGACTTCCAGAATACGCATCCCAAGAAGGCAGGCTTTTGCAGGAAGAGCTGACACACAAAGCGATTTCCTTCACATACAATATTATTAACAACAACATCCCTGACGGACTGGTGAGACTCCAGACACAGTGAGAGAGAGACGTAGGGCCTATGGAAGACAGAATGGGAGGCGGCGCTAATGCACCCCAGAGAAGTTGCCATAAAAGCGAGGCTTCGCCTCATCCAACTAAAGTTATTACACCAAATTTCCTACGATAGGGACAGGCTACATAAAATGGGTAGGGCAGATTCCCCATCCTGCCTGACCTATACAACGACCAGAGGCAACTTTTTCCATACGATATGGCTATGTCCCGTGATACAGTCATACTGGAAGCAGGTAGTTGAATTGTTAGGAGCGGTCTTGGGGGTGGTAATGCCGATGGACTGGAGATTTGTGATACTCAGGATACCAAACAATGTAGACATCACCGGAATGCAGTTAACTTTTGTCTCTCTGGGGTTGGTGGTCGCCAAAAGAGATATAGCTAGGAAATGGGGGGTTTCAGACGAGCCGACTATTAAGGATTGGACGAGGGGGATGGATATTTACATGATGGCTGAGCAAACCACATACCACAGTAGAGGGTGCACAAAACATTTTCACAAGATCTGGGGCCCCTGGAGAATATACTTTGAACTCGATAGAGATGACGACACGCAACAATACATTACACAGGCCACACACCATCCTGGCGACCTACAATTTGACCCACTCATTTTTATTCCCGGGCTCAAACTGGCAGTACAGTGTCAGAACAATAAGACTCCGGTGGCGATTTTTAATCTGCGCGAATTGAGAGGAGGTGGGAGATATGACACTGATGGTGAATACAATGTTTGTAATTGTTGGCTTTTGATTCCTGCCACTATGATATGTGATAACTCTATTGCGCTGCTATTTCAGTTGAAAAATAAAAATACATAAAAAATAAACATGGAACAACAATGCTCTTTTTGGGTCCAGACAGTGAAGTCGCTCCTCTTCCTGGGAGGGATGAGGTGGAGCGCAAAAAGTACGCAGAGGTATGGTTTGGCATTCGTGAAATGGAGTGACACTTTTGAAGAATGGTAGCTCTCATACGAAGCACCAGTTTGTCTGGGTAGATGTTAAGATAAGGAGGCTTAGATGACAAGGCCTAAAGCTCTCTGAGCCTCTCCGGGCAGATGTAAGAAAGGCTATCTTGATAGTAAGTAGCCTGAGTGGACAATTGTGCAGGGACTCTAACGAAGCACACATAAGGAAAGTGAGGATAAGGTTGAGGTCCCATTGGGGCATAACAAAAGAAAGTGGGAGGAAACACATGTTGCAAACCTTTCAAAAACCTATGTACAATAGGGGATTGGAAAAGGATAGGTTGTTAAGGCAACTGAAGAAAAGCTGACATAGCAGATAGGTTTATCTTCACAGTGCCCAGAGCATAGCCCTACTGGGCAAGGAAAAGAACAAACAGGAAAACCTGAGAAAAGGGTGCAGAAAGGGGATCAATGTGTCTTTCTGTACAACATAAAAATAATGAGGGCCAGAGGCCGACTTGCACACAGATCAAAAAATGTAGTTTGAATACTTGTTTCAACACTGTTAACAAGGTGTGCACGGTCTACACAGAATTTTTTGTTTCTGTACACCATGCCACAAATTTTGCTTAACGGCTGGTGTAAAACGTCTTGGTAGAGGGACGCCTGACTGGCAAGATACGTTACAGAATTCGGGAGGAAAGTTGAAAGCCGTCAACTGTTGCCGCTCAATCTCCACCGAAGAAGGTGGAGCGTTGACAGGTTCAGGTGGAGAACCCTCCCCTGCTTCTGCAACAGAAGATCCTCACAAAGGGGCAGTTGATCGGGGAACTAATAGCCATGCTCTACAGCTAGTGATACTAGACACTCTTTGTGCCCAATAAGAAGCCACAAGGATGACTTTGGACCAGTTGTTCCTGCTCTTCTTAGGAGCTCTGGGCAGGAGTGGTATTGGTGAACAGGAGGCCTGACTCTCAGAGTGAGAGCCGCCTTGAAAACTCCATCTCGCAGAACTGTTGACATTGCGCATTCTCACCGGTGGCAAATAGATCTAACCCAGGCCCTTCCTACTTCTGAAAGAGACCTTGCACTACCTCTGGATGGAGACATTATTCATGATCCGCTGGGCATCTTCAGTTGAGCTAGTCTACTCTGGTGTTCAGAGATCCCGCCAGATGTTCAACCACCAGGGATATGCCTTGATGTACCAGCCATGTCCAGAGATACAGGGTCTCCTGACAAAAGGTCAATGACATGACACCCACCCTGCTTGTTGCAGTACCACATGGCGAAGGTGCTGTCTGGGAACAATTACCCTAGCCTTCCCCAGATGGAGGGTAGAAAGGCTTTCAATGCCAAGCAGATTGCTTGGAGCTCCAACAGGTTGATTTGGAGTCCGAATTCCACCAGAGACCAGAGTCCTCTGACCTTTACCTCTCCCAGTTGGCTGCCCCATCCAAGGAGCTACGCATCTATCACTACTGTCAGATCTGGTTGGGGATGGGAGAGGGGTGTGCAGCTGACTCAATCGTGCTTCGTAAGCCACCACTGCAGGTCATTTACCGTTCCCTCCAAGATCTGGACCATATTGGAGAGATTCCCCTGATGCTGCACCCACTGGAACCCCAGATCCCACAGCAGAGCCTGTATATGCCAACAGGCATGTGTCACAGGAAGGATGCAGGAGGCCATGAGACTCAGCAACCTCAGAGTCAGTCTTACTAAAATCCAGGATAGATGCTGAAACATCGGTATCACAGCCTGAATATCCTGGACTTGCAGTTCGGAAGGTTAGGCCTGAAACTGCACTGTGTCCAGAACAGCTCAGATGAAAGAGAGCATCTGAGAGGGAGACTGATGTGGCTGTGGCACGTAGATAGTGAACCCCCGCGAATGCAAGAAGTCCACCATAGTCTGGAGGTGGGAGACAAAAGCCTGGGGTAAGCCTGCCTTCCACAGATAGTCGTCGAAATAGGGGGAAGACTGTGAGGCACTCCCACGTATTAGAATTGCGTGATGACCTTTGACTACCATTGATTTTATGTGTTTTATTTCCACTTTGCACTTGCATTTCGTGTCTCCTTAAAGCTGCAGAGTGGGAGTGTTTTCACAGAGTAGAACAACCTTGTCAGGAACGTGTGGGATGTGCATTTGAAGGCATGAGAGAGAGAAGTGTGTGGAATGTACTTCTCTGTCTCGGAGTGTAGTGTTATCCACAGTGGGGATCAAATGTGCATTATGTTACATATTGGGAAATGAAGTGTGTGATGTTATGGGCAGTGGTGCACAAATGTGCCTTGTTTTGTCCATTGGGAAGTTATGAAATGTTTGTAATTGGCTTTGACATGCCCTCATGCCATCTTGAATTCTAACTCTGTCTAGCTTGAGCTTTGCACACACAGGCACCCCCAGATCTCTCAAGTTGTTTAGGCTATTCACGTTCAAGATTGTTTCTGTACCTTTGGAGGAGTTTTGTATTTTCTCAAGCTTCACTAAGATAAGGGCCTGCAACATGTGGGAGGGGAGAAGAGTATGTTAGAGCTCCTTTGCCTTTGGAATGCTTGTGATTGTTTGGCCAACTGCAGTAATTTTCCTTGGCGCAGAGGTCGTCTGCTAGGAAATGTCTAGTGCATTGAGATTATAAAACTAGGGTTTGTTGACTTGGAATGCAGGATTTTGTTTGACCTTAATGAACGACTGACGCGTATTATTCAGTGTAGCAGTTCCCAGCTTGCTGAGTCTCTTGACCCAGGCTATGAATCCCCCAGTCAGGGGTGGGCTAAGATGCAGTTTTTGCAGCTAGTGATGTATTCTTTTTGTTTATTGACATTGTGATGTGTTTGTATTTGTGTGCACATTCAAGTTTCCAGTGATTATAATCATCATCTGATGTATTTAGTGTATTTCTCTTTATATTTTTTTCATGCTTTTCTTTTGATTCCTTGTGTCTGATTATTTGCATTTGACAGTGCCTATTTCTTGCAGTGAACATCCAGTAGTATCATTTTTATTCCTTGTATTTTAATCCATGCATTTAACAGTTGCATTTGCTTACTTGTGCGCAGATCGAAGATTGGACGAACGCCTCCGTTCTTCTTGCTCACCAGAAGGTAGTAGGAATAGCAACCACATTACCATTACCTAATCAAATTTTAAGTCAATTTCTGGCTTCCATAAAGTGACTGTATGCTCCTCATGCAATCAGGAGTGTATCTCTGGACCTACAGGCAAACTTTCAAGAAAAGAAGTGAAAGATATCGTTGCCAACTAGACTCTGAGATTGAAGGCACAAAATCCCAAGATGAAAACGGAGTTCCAAAGTCTTAGTCAGAAACTCAATAAAGTTCAAAGTAGGACTTTGCCACCAGAGAGTATTTAAACAAAGGGTTTGCAAAGCAAAACGCTGGTTTAAGTTGGAAGTCCTACTGATTGACCACTTTGTAACAAGGCTGAAGGTCTGTGACATCTAAAGGCATCCATATGAAAGCTAAATCCAGGGAAGTGATAGATCCCAGCTCACCAATTTCATTATGTTTATAATACAGAAGTAGACTGAGAATTTCCTATCACAAATGTTATTCTTGAAGTACCAAATCAGTATCATCTTGCACAATTTATGAATGTGGAACTGTGCAGAAACTGATGCTAACCCTTCAGTACATGTCAAATGGTAATCACAATTAGTCATTTTGTCGACTATCTGCAAGGCTTTGAGACTATAGCGCCATCAAATAAGTAAATTGCTCAAAATAAAAATTACCTGATCATGTGGTTGCCCATCCGTTTATAATGCTTTTAAAAATTTGCATACATGCCAACATTTTAAATCTATGTGAGCAAATAATAGGAATTCAATTATTTTTACAAAATAAGTCACATGAAGCAATGTTATTTCATTAGATTCTGATGACTTACCCAACTGTCTCTGTAGACATCAAAGACAACTAAATGAAAATAGAAAGGCTTAGTTTCAGATACTCTTATTTTGGGTGGAAAAAAAAAAAGCACACACAACATTAATTTAACTTTTCCATTCATTATAAGAACAACACATCACATCACAAGATAACAAAATATACAGGAATCCTAAATCACAATACTTGGAGATTAATATATCAAACTGAAGGGTGCCTTTCGAGGCGTATTTCATATACATGTAAGCAATCTAGTTAATAAAACTGTGGAATTGGCTAGTACGATTTACATAAACAAACCAAAACATTTGCTTTGATTTCAGTGTGGTTAACATAGAGCCTAATTAAAAAAGAAAATGCTACTTACCAGTATGCATTTGTTCTTGGCATGTAGAGCTGCAGAATATCATACTTTTGCATAGAGCGCCATCTGGTGTTGGGCTCGGATGCTTACACCTTGTTATTGTCTTGGAAGAAGTCTTTTGTAGTCACAAGATAGGTGACTCCCCCCTTGGACGATAGTGCGCATGGGCATTAACTCCATCCTTAGATTGTTTTTCACCATGATGGGAAATGATGGACTGTGTAAGGATCAGAAAGATGCCCATGTGAATGTATCTAAGTAAGATAACACTGGAACAGATACAGGTTCCGGGGAGGCGGGTGGGCGTATGATATTCTGCAGCTCAACATGCCAAGAACAGATGCATACTGGTAAGTACCATTTTCCGTTCGAGGCACATGAGCTGTAGAATTCATACTTCTGTATAGACTGTACAGCAGTGTCTCCCTTAGCGGTGGTCACCTGTACCTGTTGCAGTGGTTTGGAAAAGTGTTTTAACAACAGCCTGGCCTACAGAAGCCTGTTGCTTCACCTGCACGTCTACAAAATAGTGTTTGGTGAAGGTGTGTGTAGTAGACCATGTCGCTGCTTTCCAAATGTCTTCTAGGGAAATGTTCCCTAAGAATGCCATGGAAGCCCTTAGTTTGCATGTTGAATGCGCTCTAGGGGGAATTGTTAATGTGCGTTTTGCCTTCTGGTAGCATATTTGAATGCATTTGACTATCCACCTGGCAATTCCAGTTTTCGAGATGGGGTTTTCTGCATGAGGTGGAGAGAAAGCTACAAACAGTTGGTTTGTCCTTCTAAAAGGTTTAGTCCTGTCAATGTAATAAAGTAAAGCTCTTTTGACGTCAAGTGTGTGAAGAGATCTCTCTGCTATGGAATGTGGGTTTTGGAAAAACACTGGTAATTCTACAGACTGATTAAGATGGAAAGCAGAGATTACTTTGGGAAGGAATTTAGGATTCGTTCTAAGAACCACCTTGTTACGATGTATTTGTAAGAATGGTTTTTGTACGGTTAAAGCCTGGATCTCATTTACTCTCCTGAGAGAGGTGATTGCGAGAAGGAAAGCTACTTTCCATGTAAGGAACTGCAGTTCACATTTGTGTAAAGGCTCAAATGGGGGACCCATGAGCCTAGTAAGGACAATGTTTAGGTTCCACACCAGAGAGGGTGGGAGTGTGGGAGGAATAATCCTTTTAAGGCCTTCCATAAAGGCTTTGATAGCGGGTACTCTAAACAATGACAACTGTCTGTTTTGCAGGTATGCGGCAAGGGCAGCCAGATGTAATCTTATGCATGAGTATGCTAGATTACATCTTTGTAGATGGAGTAAATAGCAAATGATGTTCTGAATGGAAGCATCTAGCGGGTCAATTGTGTTGTTATTGCGGGGCGGGGCTTGGTCGGCTGCAAGATGGCCGCACTCTAAGTGGGGTCTGCCGGCCAAGCTTCAGAATCCGTCATTATCCTGCTGACATCTTCATCTTACCTGCACTCTGATTGAATTTTTCGACTCGGCGTTGCTGGAGGCGCAGATTGATCCCACTGCTGCTCCCCGGCTGTGTGCTGCAGCCAAGAAACAGCATCTGCGGACAGCGCTGGGCCTGCACATCGGGCCCTGCCGGGGCCGGCCCTTCTCCCTCCAGGGCCACGCTGGGCTCCTGGTGCTCCCCACTACCCGTGGGTTGTTGGCGGATGACGCGATGTGCCGCGGCTTGGGCGCCATTGTCTCCACCCACCCCCCCGGTCGCATCCCACAGCAGCCGCGGGGGCCCGGGCCCGGTTGTGGGAGCAGCGGACCCACGCGTCTCCCTGCCGGTGCGGCCCCAGATTGGTGCGCGCCCCCCTCAGCCTTCCCTCCTGCTCCGCTGAGCGGCCTACCTCCGCCGCTGCTCAACCTCGGACTTTGCTCCTCTTGCGGCCTGATGTGCCCGGACCCCACTGCTTTTGAATTTGGACACCCCCGCATGCTGTAAGCGGGTGCTGGACTCTGGGCTCACAACAGTGCCACCTCCTACACTGCTTGGGCGGGTGCTGGACATTGACGATAACTGCTGCGGCCTCGCGGGCCGATTCTGGCTCTGTAGCTGTGCCCTTCCCTAACCAATTGTGGTCTGCACACAAGGATCTCCACATAAAGCGCCTCTCTGCCCCTGCTGATGACTCCTGGAGCCTAACAAAATTCCGGGGTGGCGCTGGCCCTGAGACTCACCAGCTCTTCTTCTCTGCCTGCAACCTGGGGACCACTGCCGCACTAGTTTGATCTCACCGCGGTGTTCCCGGGCCGACTGTTGCCATCTGCTCCTCTCCGCGGCACCAGCTCCGTCCCCGCTCCGCACTGGACTGCCGCGGGGGCGGCATCTGTGGTGCTGTGTGGCTTCCTGTTCAGGAAATCCATGTCTCTGCCTCCTGTCCTAGCTCACCACCCATGGCCATGCGGGGTAGACCCTACGCTTGAGGATTGCCTGTCCTGTGTTGGTTGGGGCGCTCGCTGGCCTCCCTCATCCGCCCTCTGACTCAGCGGGATGTGGCGCTAGTGGGGCACTGATTATTCAGCCGCTTTGCTGCCTTCGCTGACCTCTGCACCTCATTTCATCCAAGTGCTCACCCCTCCTGCAGGCCTGCTGCAGCTGCCTCCCGCTTGGGGGTGCTTTATCCGACTCTCCTGTAAGCTCAACATCCACTGCAGGGAGTTGGCCCGTCCTCTGCACCTTTCGCTGCCACCTCTCCCAGCCACTTCACGGACTCCTCGCTCCTAGACGGTGCCTGCCATCCAGGGTCACCTACCATGGGGAAGACTGACCCAAAGCAGCCCAAAATCGCCTTCGACCTGCGTAGGTCCTCTCGCCAGGACGGCGCTAGTTCGGAGAGTGGTGGCCCTTCTACCACCATGGACGCGCCTCCCTCCCGTGACGACGATCTCAAAGCAATCATGCTTGATGTGAAGTCAACGGTCACTGGAATCGCGACCCAGTTGGACCAACTTTTCGCCCGCCTGGACTCAGTAAAGGCCCGTGTCGACTCCCACGACAACAGTCTTCTTCAAGTGGAGTCCAGGGTTTCTGACGCCGAGGACGCCGCCACTCAGGATCGTCAGAAACTGCTCCAGATGGACAAAATCCTAGCTGTCATCCGGGAGAAGGATGAGGACTTGGAAGCGCGTTCCCGTCGGTGCAATCTCCGCATTACGGGTCTTCCAGAATCCACCAATATCTCCCACATGGAAGACTTCGTGGAGCAGCTGGTCAGGAAACTCTTCGGAGATGTTATTTCCCCTGTGTTCATTGTTGAGCGTGCACATCGCTCCCTTGGCCCACGTCCTGGACTGCCTCCACGCCCCATTATTGCAAAACTCTTACATTTCAGGGATCGGGATGCCATTCTACGTGCGGCATGAGACAAGAGTAAAATCAATCATCAAGGTAACTCACTTTCATTCTATCCGGACTACACCCTTACTGTCCAAGCTGCCCGGCGTGAATTCCTTCCTGCTAAGCGGATTTTACAAAAATATTAAGTCTCTTATTCTCTGGTCTACCCGGCGAAATTGAAAGTCCATCAGGGCGCAAAAACGCTTTTCTTCCCTGATCCGAGAGAAGCCCTGGCATACGCCATGAAACTTGAAAAATCGGCACGTTCATCACCATCAAAATCTAAGCTAGATGCAGCTGATCGCCTTAGTGACAATGATTGAAGTGCTGTAATATGTTCGCTATTTCTTCCTGATTGATGTCTGTTACCACTTTAGCTTGGCCACCCTGCTTCACTGCAGGAGAGTATGCTTAGCCCTGCCATACCCCCACGGGATATTCCCTATGATGCTTTTCTCCCTTCTGCAGGTTGCGGGTCCCCGGGGTGGGTTGGGGTGGTGTCTCAGCCTAGTTGGGGGGTTGGTGTGGGTGTGGGGGTGGGGGGGTCCTTCGGTTGTTTTTTTCTGGGTTTTTTGGGGTGGGAGGTGAGATGTGGTCCGGTCGACTTTGCTTGTTTGGCTATTGCCATGTGCATCCCCTGCCCTCTCATGATACCGCTACACTGTTTGGGGTAGGGGTGGGGGGGTGTTCGGTCCTGCTCTTCAGTTTGGGTCGTTAGTATTGTTGTTATGCTGCACAGCATCGTTTCACACATCCATCACTATGGGTCTCTGCTCGACAGCACATCCACTCGGACAGACACTGCCCTTCTCCTTCTGCCTCTTGCACTGCATCTAGGCGACTTCACTCTACGTCAGGCTTCCCTGCGCATTAGGCTGCCGCTCTCTCCCACTGGGCCTCGCGGGAGGCCCGCGTCATTCCGTGTTTTCATCCCCCTCGGCTTCACAGCGCCCCCCATGTATCGCCCTGCACTCTCCCCACGCGCCCCGCTGCCTCTGCCTCCACATCATCAGGTGCCATGACTGACACGGTCTGCTGGACCTGGAATATCCGAGGCCTAAACGACCATCGGAAGGCCAGGCTCATTCATTCTCATCTGCAACGCCACATAGTGGATATTTGTCTCTTACAGGAGACTCACCTGCTGCCTGGGAACGCCTCCTGGATCCAGTCAAGATATTGGGGGGAATCCCACTCCTTTCTATTCCTCATACTCACAGGGTGTGACAATACTTCTTCGCAGAGGTCTCCCATGGCAGACTTCTCAGGTCCTTACGGATCCAGACGGCAGGTACGTCATCCTTCTGGGCTCTCTTTCTTCTCACCCTACAATCATCGCCGCAGTGTACGGCCCCAATCAGGACGACCCCGAATTCTTCACCAATGTTTGGCACCGCATTTCTTCCCTCGGTCCGGCGGCTATTCTTTGGGGTGGTGACTTCAATGTCGCCTTAACGGCGGCATTGGACCGCTCCGGTCCCCAGTCGTCCCACCCGCGGGCTGCGGTCCTCCTTCACTCCCTCCTGGAGGAAAATTCCTTATATGACACTTGGCGCCACCACTGGCCTGCGTCCCGAGAGGGAACTTGCGTCTCGGGGACTCTGGGCTGTTGGTCTCGCATCGATCTTTGGATAACCTCTACGGACGTTCTCACTTGGGTCTCCTCCGCCACCCATATGGCTCGTACATTCTCCGACCACTCGCCTGTGCAGATACTTGTTCGCTTCCCATACCTTCCGCAGAGGGCCTTTACTTGGCGGCTCCCCTCAAAGGCCCTCTGGGACACCGTTTTTTACGCCCACATCCACACCGCCATCACCGACTATTTCGAGTTAAACGCCGGCTCAGTTGATTCTGCCTCTAATTTATGTGAGGGTTTCAAAGTCGTGATTCGCGGAGAGTGCATCTCCAAACAGGCCGGTGTGTCCTCCGCTCTATCCGGTCGTCGATGGCCAAACTGGAGTCCGAAATCAAGGCGTTAGATGCCGCTCAGGCGACTCACGCCGGGTCAGAGACTCTTGCTCGATTGCGTGAAAAACATATTGAATTTGCCGAGGAGGCCAACCGTGAACTCTCGTTTCTTGGCCGGGAGGCGCACGCGTGTCGTTTCGACGAGGGAGACCGGCCGGGGAAGACCCTCGCGAACCTTTTACGCCCTCCCCGGGCCTCGTCTTATGTAGCAGCGCTCCAGGATGGCGGCCCCTCCAGGACCACTGACCATGGTGAGATCCAATCTTGTTTCATGGCTTACTACTCTCAGCTATACTCAGCGAGTCCCCCTCCCACACGCGAAGCGTGTGACCAATACTTCAAAACTATTTCGTTGGTTTGGCTGGAGGACTATCATCGTGAATATCTCGATGTGCCCTTCACCAAAGAGGAGATACTGGCCGCCATTAACGGTTTACCCGGCGATAAGACCCTCGGTTTGGACGGCCTTCCCGCCTCTTTCTATAAAACATTTGCTAGGCTTCTTGAGCCCCACTTGGCTGCCATGTACTATGAGGCCTTCGATGGCGGTCTCTTCCCGCAGTCGCTTCGAGAAGCCATGATTACACTGCTCCTCAATCCGGACAAGCCAGCGGACCAACGTGATTCTTACCGCCCACTTTCCCTTATTAATATTGATGATAAAATCTTTGCTAAGCTGCTGGCGGCTCGCCTCCTCTCCCTTATGCCACTCATCGCCCTCCCCGACCAATCAGGCTTTATTCCGGGCCGGGCCACCTCGCACAACCTCAGAACCATTTTTTCAGACCTACACCAAATTAATCCTGGACTGCCAGCCGTGGCTACCCTTCTGGACGCCACCAAGGCATTTGATACCCTGGAGTGGCCCTTTCTCTTTGTTCTGCTGCCGCGCTTGAGCTTCAGCGACAAGTTCATACGCAAGATCTCCCTCCTCTATACTCGCCCATCCGCGCGTCTTCGGATAAATGGCCAGATATCGGAGCCCATACACATCGGGCAAGGCACCCGTCAGGGGTGCCCTCTGTCCCCTATGTTATTTGCTATCGCGGCCAGACTCAGGCAGCACCATACACTAAAGGGAATCGGCTTCTCGCCGCGCTTCCTGCTCGTCTCCTTGTACGCCGACGACATCACCTTGTATGTTCGGCACCCCCAGGACAACCTTAGCCCTCTCGTGCGGGAAATCATACGCTTCGGCGGCCTGTCTGGTATTCAGGTCAACTGGGGTAAATCGGTCCTGTTCCCTCTCACCGACGCCACCAGCCCCTACATGACTGACTTCCCTTTCGTCTGGGCCTCGGGTCCCACCCGCTATCTGGCTGAGCAGGGACATGGATGACTTCTGGAGGGCCAATTTTGGGTCTGCGGTGGACTGGCTGGAGAACAAAATACCCCATTGGAATAGGCTCCCTCTGTCCCTCGCTGGCCGTATTGCCATAGCCAAGATGGTGGTTCTCCCGACATTTTTATATCTTTTTCTCAATATCCCTATTCCCCTCACTGCTCATTTCTTTTGTAAACTGCGCTCTCTGCTTATTTAGCTAGTCTGGGCTGGCAAACAGCCTCGGATTTCATATGAGATCCTCACTCTACCGATGGCGGCGGGCGGTATGGGTGCATCGGACCTCAAACTTTACGCCCTTAATGCCCAGGCCAGCTTCTTATATTTCTGGATACATCCTTCTCTGTATCATCCCCACACCGCGGTTGAGGCTGACATAGCGAAGCCCTGGCCGCTGACTACCGCACTGTTCGCCCCGGCGATCTGGCCGCGTAACGAAGTGGACACAGGTGAGACGCTGCGATGGGCCTGGTCCGGCCTGCATCGTATGTCCGGTGCTCCACTGCTGTCGGCCGGCGCCATGCCGCTTGTGCGCCATCCCTCCTCCCACCGCTACAACAAATGGGCATGGCTAGACATGCCTCTCGTCTGGGGCTGCGTACTCTGGCAGATCTCTACCCGGGTGACATCTTCTACTCTCCACTGGAGGCGGCGGGGCAGTTAGATACACTACTTTTCTACCAGCTGCGTGCGATCTGCAGGGAGCTACACCCGACATCCCCCCAACCCCTGCCGTCGATGTCCTCCCTTGATTTTTTTTTTACACATCTTCGTTCCCCCGCAAGCTGGTGACCAAACTCTACGCCCTTACGCTAGCGTCCACCCCCATCTCCTCTGAGCGTGCGCGTCTGGCCTGGGGCGAGGATCTGGGTATGGACATTGCCCAGACGGACTGGCTCTATTGCTGCAACCAGACAAAGAAACTATCGCTCAATTACCGGCTCCGCCTAATACACTTCAAGTACCTCCATAGGCTGTACCGCACCACGGCACAGCACCATAAACTAGTGCTCGCCCCTGCTGATCGCTGCATGCGCTGCGCTGCCTCTGCCGTGGACTTCATTCACCTGGCCTGGCTGTGCCCCAAGGTTTCGGAGTTCTGGCTGGCGGTGTGCGCCGCCATCTCCTAGATCACCTCCACCATAGTGCGACCTGACCCGCCACTATGCCTCCTGGGCTTTGTTAAATTTTTCCCGGACCTGTCCCGACGGCTGACCGCCATGTTACTAGTCCTCGCTAGGCATAGGGTAGCCATGTGCTGGGGCCGCCGGCCGGCACCCCAATTCTCCCAGTGGCTGGGGGATGCGGCGTGCTGCCAGACCTTGCTGTCCGAATTTTGGGATTTAATGCCTGCGCGCTCCTGCCCAGTAGATATATGGGGCCCTCTGGTAGCTTACCTTAGCACTCGCACCTCTCCTGGCCCGTTGCCTCTACCGCGCTACCCGCCGGCTCTTAGTCCGCGGCAGCCACCAGTGCTGGCCAGAGACTGCCCCCTCCCACCCTGGAGTCATCTCCCTGGGCAGTGTCTGCTTCGATCTCTCCAGTGGTTCTCCCCCTCCCCCGCCTGAGCAACGGACTTCTACTCCTCCGTCAGTTGGGCCGCTCCTGTCCGGACTTGTGACTGTCTGTACTCATTAGACTGTGCTGACGTGATTCATGCCTTGCTGTACCAGATGCGCTTATTTGATGCTTCCATATGTGCTGTAGATGCCGATTATATCAATAAAGGTTTTTCTTAAACTCAAAAATAAATACATTTTGTTGTTATTGCAGTAAATGACGAATCGTTTCCATTTGGCTGCATAGCAAGCTCTAGTAGTAGGGTGTCTGGCTTCTTTGATAATGTTCATACAGTCCGGTGGAAGGTTAAGGTAACCAAACTCTAGGACTCCAGGAGCCAGATTGCTAGATTCAGTTGTGCTGGATCTGGGTGCCTTATGTCTCCATGGTTCTGCATCAGCAGCTTTGGGGAGAAACGTAGTTTTTGGTGCGTAACTACTGAGAGTTCGAGGAGTGTTGTGAACCATGGCTGCCGTGCCCATGTGGGAGCAACTAGGATCATCTTGAGAGACTGTTGCTTGAGTTTGCGTACTACTAGTGGAATAAGTGGGATTGGCGGAAAAGCGTACGCAAATCTGCCTGACCAGTTGATCCATATCGCATTGCCCTTGGACAGCGGTTGTGGAAACCTGGCGGCGAAGGTTGGGCATTTTGCATTTGCGGCGAACAGATCTATGTCTGGGTGGCCCCACATCTGGAAAAATGGTTTAAGAACTTGAGGATGAAGTTCCCATTCGTGTATCTGCTGTGTCTGACGACTTAGCAGATCCGCAATCTGATTGTGCACTCCTGGAAGATGTTCTGCCAGAAGATATATGTTTTGCGGAATGGCCAATCACCATATGCTTGATGAGACAGCTGCAAAGAATGTGTTCCTCCTTGTTTCTGTATGTAATACATTGCTGTCATATTGTTTGTGCGGACCAGGACAGTCTTGTTGAGGAGATGTGCTTGGAATGAGTTTAACACTAGAAATATTGCCAGTAATTCTAAGTGATTTATGTGGAGCACTTTTTGTGTGGTTTAGGAGATAGGCTCCCCAGCCGGTGAGTGATGCATTCGCTGGTAGCACTATCTGTGGAACTGGCTCTAGGAACGGCTGCCCTCTTGAAAGGTTCTGTGTGTTCCACCACTGCAGAGAGCGATGTGTGAGGCTGTCCACCAACACCAGATCCTTAAGTTAACCTTGAGCCGGATTCCACTGACGTGCTAAGCATTCTTGTAAGGGGCGCATCTGAAGTCTTGCGTGAGGTACTATGAAAATGCAGGAGTCTGTCTTTTTTCATTTTCTCAAAGGCTGTGTCTACAGCTGGGCCAAAAAGTTGTTCCTGATTGAACGACTGATTGATGATAGTAGTCTGTACTTCTTGTTTGAACCCAGAAATGCGCAACCATGCATGCCTTCATAATAACACACTAGTGTTGATTGATCTAGATGCAGTGTCTGCTGCATCGAGGGCACATTTAATGGATGCGTTTGTGATTAACTTGCCCGCCTGAATCTAATTATTGGCTTTGGCCTTGTATTGGTCAGGCAAATTCTGCATTAGGCCCTCAAGCTCATCGTAGTGAGCCCTATCGTATCTGGCAAGTAATGCTTGTGCATTAGCTATCCTCCAGTGATTAGCTGCCTGGGAGGCAACTCGTTTCCCTGAAGCGTCTAGTAACTTAGACTCTTTGTCTGGAGGTGGAGCATCACCTGAGGTCTGAGAGTTGGCACGATTCCTAGCATTGGTCACTACCAGGCAATCTAAGGGGAGTTGGCCCTTAATGTAGGTGGGATCATTAGGGGCGGGTTTATATTTTTTATCAATTGGAGGATTGAAAATCCTGGTTCTGACAGGGTCTTTGAAAACGTCTGGAGCGTGTTTAATGACACCTTTCAGCATGGGTAATGTTTGTACTGTTCTTTGTGTCTGTGAAAAGGTGTCTACCAGGACATCTTCCTCTGTGGGTTCTGAATGCATCTGAACGCAATGATATTGGGCAGCCGTATCAATGAGCTGTCAAAAACCAATGTTGTCATCTGAGGGAGATGGCCTTGTTCGATATGCATCTGGATCAGGAATATCTGGAGGATCTACAGGGTCACTGTAGTCGTCCCATGCGTCCTGCGGTATGGTAGTGTCATCATCAGGATCATTGAAAGGGTCATTATGTCCACCCCCAACCACTAGGTCATCATCATCCTGTGATGGTGGCGAGTAGGAAGGAAGTATGGGAGACTTTGGAGGAGTGAAAGGGTTAGTAGAAAGAACAGGAGAAGAGGGTCTTAATGGTGAAGTTGCAGTCTTTTTTCTTCACTGGCACCTCAGGAGTGTGTGGGGTGTCCAATTCCCTCTAGTTCTTCGAGATACTGAGAATATGGCCTGTTTTAGGGTCCACATGCAGTATTTTCTGTTTCAGAGAGATGGGATCTGGTAGAAACAGTTCTTCCTCGTTGGCGTTTGCTTTCGGCACCGATTTTTTTCAGTTCCGAACGCGGTTTAGATTTCTGCTCTGGAACCTTAGAAGGGGTTTTTGGGTCCTTCGTCTTTGGTGTCGAGTCCGAAATATTTTTCGGATCCGAAGGTTGTTCAGGTTTCTTTGTGTCTGAGGCCTTTTGTTCTCTCGGTGCCGAGGTGCTTGGTGCCGAGGCCTTTTTGGAGACAGCAGGAGTTGAATGTGTTCCCGATTTCGGCACAGACGGTGTTTTAGGGGCACCGACGTGGGGCTTCCTTGGTCCCAAGCTTCTGGAAGGCTTCTCCTTTGTCTTCTGAGCCAGGCCCGGAGGCAGGGCTTCTGAAGTTTTCTTTCGCTCGCGACTAAGGCCTTCAGGCGAAGTCTTGACCGGAGCCTTCCTGTTTTTCGGGTGGGGTTGGGGTAGGGGCAGTTGTACTCACTCGTTGACTTGGAGTGATGTGGTCATCGGAGCCGGAGTCGTCGAATACGAGGTCAAGATCCTCCGAATCCTCTGCCTCTGGAACGTCGGGCCTTCATCGAAGATGTCTTCTGGCACTGGTGCAGCCTGTTGCGCCATAACGTGTCGTCGAGCCCAGCGATCACAGATAGTCTTCTTGGACCGAAAAGAGGCGCAGGTTTGGAAATCTTTTTCTTTGTTTTGGGGCGAGAGACAAAGGCTGCAGACCTTGTGTTTGTCGCTGTGTGGGAATTTAGCTCCACACTGGGGGCATTTTTTGAATGGAGTCCTTTCCATTAGCCGTAGGCCCGAAAGGCATCGATAGGCCCAGCGGCCCGCGTTGACGACCGGAATCGAGTATATAAGTTAGTGCGTCGAAAGGCATGCAAACTAAAACAATACAGTCGAACTTGAGATGGTTTGCGCGTCGAAAAAGGTTTGGAAAACACGGTACCGAACCGGAGCACTGAAGTTGCATTCGAACCCGATGGCGGAAAAAAACAAATCTGAGGATGGAGTCGATGCCCGGGCGCACTATCGTCCAAGGGAGGAGTCACCTATCTCGTGACTACAAAAGACTTCTTCCAAGACAACAAAAAGGTGCAAGCATCCGAACCCAACACCAGATGGCGATCTATGCAAAGGAATGAATTCTGCAGCTCATATGCCTCGAACACAAAGATAAACTGAAACATTAGCTTCAGTACATCAATGGATCGAGATGAAATCAAAGCGGCAAATCAAACGGGAAGAATGCAGAATTCAATTTCCAAGTTTTAGCTTTAGGTCTGTATTCTTCACACTTGCTATCGCTAAAAAATCAAACAATGAATCATCAAACAGCATTTGTAAAGTGCAACACTGTCACCCCTAGGGGTATTTGGGCGCTGTGTCTATGTCATATAGGCAGGTCTTGAATCTCTTTCTGAAGACGGTCAGCGGCTGTACAGAGCTAGAGGGGAAGGTCGTAGCAGGTCTTGGCGGTGATGTAGGAGGAGCAGCCACCGCTGCGGCTGTGACGGATGCGGCGGGGGTGCGGGAGGGCGAGTGAAGAGGAGCGCAGGTGTCTACAGGGTTGGTGGAAGTTCAGTCGATGGTTGATGTAGGCAGATCCCAGTTTGTGGAGGGCTTTGTAGGCGTGCATGAGGATCTTAAACTGGCATCTCTTCTGGATGAGGAGCCAGCGGAGGTCTCTCAGGTGGGGAGTGATGTGGTTTGTTTGAGGAGGTCCAGGATGAGTCTGGCTGCAGTGTTCTGTATGGTCTGGAGTGTTCTGAGAAGCTTGGTGGAGATGCCGGTGTAGAGTGCGTTGCCGTAGTCGAGGCGGCTGGTGACGAGGGCCTGAGTGACTGTCTTTCTGGTGTTGGTTGGCATTCCTCTGAAGATTCTGCAGAACATGTGAAGTTTGTGGAAGCAGGAAGAGGGGACTGCGTTGACTTGTCGTTTCAAGGTAAGTTGGCTGACGAGGATGATGCTGAAGTTGCATGCATGGTTGATCGGTGTGGGTCCGAGTTCTGCAAGCCACTAGTTGTGGTCCAATGCTGAGGAAGAACAATTCGGTTTTATCTGAATTGAGTTGGAGGCAGTTGTCTCTCATCCATTTGGCTATGTTGGTCAAGTCGTCAGAGAATTTGGAGTTGGAGGGCTCCTCGGGAGCGAGAGGATCAGTTGAGTGTCGTATGCGATTATGTTGAGTTCTTGGGATCCGACGACATTTGAAAGGGGGGTCATGTAGATGTTGAGCACGGTGGGGCTGAGGGTTGATTTTTGTGGTACGTTGCCTATGATGTCTTTGGGTACGGAGGTGAAGGGAGGCAGTCCGATGCTCAGGGTACATCCTGTAAGGAAGGAGACGATCCACTTAAAGGCGTCTTGCTGTATGCCTATGTTGTAGAGTCTGTTGATGATTATGTTGTGGGAGACGGTGCGAATGCCAAACAGAGGTAGAAGGAGGATCAGGGCCACAGTTTCCCCATGGTCGGGGAGTTTTCTGACGTCCTCTGTGGCGCGATCAGCACGATCTCAGTGCTCTTGTGGCATGAATCCAGATTGTGAGCAGTACAGTGCTTCGGCCAGGTAGGGTAGAATGGAGATCAGACTATTATTTTTGAGATCGCTAGGGACGGCAGAGGCTTTCTTCAGGAGGCATGTGTCGTATGCGTGTTTCTATCTGTTCGGAAGGTTGTTATGGAGATGGGGGGTGTTGAGGATGCTGGTCAGTTGCATGCTGATTGGGTTCATTGCAATATTGTAGAGGTGGTGGGGGCAAGGGGCAGTGGGCTTCCCATAGTGGATGGAAGACATGATGACTGAGATGGTCAGGGTGGTGAGCGGAGATTATAAGGTAATGGTTTTGCTGATGTTTGCTGGTTGGTTGAGGTCATTGGGGTTGAGGGTGGCGGGTTGGAGATTGCAATTGTTGTACATGTTGGTGATCTTGCTGTGAAAGTAGTTTGAGAGGGTGCAGAAGCGTTCCGGGGATAGGTGGATGGTGTTCTCAATGGCTGTAGGTTGGAGAATTCTTGGACTATTTTGCAGATTTCCTTAGTATGGTTTGTTGCAGAGTCTATGTCAGTGGTGATGGCTTGGCTTCTAAGATGTGCCGGTGATAGTTGCTTAGGGCTGTTTTGTGAGCTGCTCTCTTGGCCGGGTTCTTGGTGGCGCGCCATCGTTTTTCCAGTTAGTGGCAGTTGCACATGGTGGTCCTGAGTTCTGGAGTGTGCCAGCTAGTATGTTTGGAGGTTTTATTGAATTTTGTAGGCTTTAGTGTGGAGAGACTGTCAGCGCTGTCAGTGATCCAGGCGGCGAAGTTCTGGATACCTTGGTCGAGGTCTGTTGAGGCCTCGAGTGAGAGGTGGTGAGGGCTGAGTCCTCTAACTGCGGTGGGAGGAGATCTGACACCTGGTGATGATGTGCTGGGCATCAGTGATGGTGAAGTGTACGATGCTATGATCAGTCCAGGTGATTTCTGTGGTGTGGCTAAATTTGATTCTGTCGCTATAGGTGAAAATGGAGTTGAATGTGTGTCCGGCCTTATTCGGTGACCAGTTTGGTTAGGTTGATGTTCAGGTTCTTAAGGAGGGCAAAGAAGTGAACGCCATTGGGGTCATCGATGTGTAAGTTGAGGTCGTCAAGTAGGAAGTAGTGGTGAGAGTAGACTGCTGGGGTGATGATGAGGTTAGGGATGGCGTCGCAATTGTTGCTTAGGGTCACAGGGGTCTGTAGGTGACGGTGCCTCTAATCGTGGCTTTTATGTCAGTTTGTAGTAGGAAATTGAGGTGTTCCGAGAGAGGTGTTGGGTCGCCGTTGGTGAGGGTGCATCCGATGGTTTCCTTCAAGATGATGGCGATGACTCCGCTTTGTTTGTTGTTGCGGTCTCGGTAGATCAACTTGTAGCCTTCGACAGTGTGCTGCTGTTCTTAGTGTAATGTTGGACGGAAAATTATAACCACAAAAAACTCGCACACAGTCCTTAGGTGACTGCACTGTGCAGTTAGCTGAACTGAAAGTTTGTTACTTGCATTGCAACATACTGATCCTGAATTTCCCACACTTCTAGTGTGTGATTCGTATTATTGTGTCAAGTCTTTTAACAACACCTTGCATTATTTGGGCCAAAATGGATTAAAAGATTCTAAAGGTGACACAATAAAGCATACATCGCTTTGTGTGAAGGTGGCAGACATGAAGGACAGATTGCCACAGGTTCAGGTTGTTCATACATTGAGTCATCAACGTGAGGGACTACACATTGTAGGGAATTCTGTGGCAGATTAAGAGGCCAAATGTGCAGTTGCGAGTGAAACAGTTGCTGTGATTGCTCTTTTTCATTTGAGGGTAGACAACGATATACTAACTGCCGTTCATGCAACACTTGATGGCACTGCTTCGCCTAGGGGTTTTCCAGCTAAATATACATATCATTTAAGTGAACAAAACATTCCCTTTGTAGCAATTTCAGTGGTTGGTTTATAGTTTGATTCCCAACCAAGACCGCAGGCTAGCCTTAATGGTAGCTGCACATGAAGGTGTTGCTTCTTCATGTGCGGGTGTGGCAGCAACAATTTCGTTACTCCAGCAAGGTTATTGGTGCCATGGCTTATATAAGTAGGCCAAGAACTATGTTCATTTGTCAGCAAATTAAAATGTTCACTGTGGCTCGTCCACTGCAGACACACCTATTGATTTCCAATAAACTTTTCAGCTGCATTTATTTGAACTATTGTGGTCCTTTTAATTCAGATGGAGCTTTTATTTTTAAATTGTTCCTACTTGCAGTTGATTATTACTCAAGGTTCCTCTAGGTGTGTCCACAACGTTCGGCTGACACTCGAGTGCTTGTTAAAAATTTGCATCGGAACATATGCATACACTACATTCCACTCGGACCACGGCCCTGCTTTTGCCTCCAAGGCTTACAGGGATTATAAGGCTTTCCTGGGTGTAGAGTTACTTTACTCTTCTGCATATAGAACCGAGGGCAGTTCTGTTGTGGCGAGGTTGAACTGAGACTTAAGGCAATCCTTAACAACCAGAGTATTAGGTACAGGGAGTAGTTGGATCTACCACCTATATGGGGTATAAAGAGTACTTAATAATCCCTAAAAGATCTCTGGGTGGCCAGACACCATAAAAGGTCCTTTTTGCCATCAAAATGTACGTTCCAGACCTTGACGGTCCAGACATTATGGTGTCAACCATGTGCTTTGACGTAATGATCGTTGTGATGTTTTACAGGACTTACAAAACTTCATCTACAGCCAATCCAACAACCAGGTGAAGACGTCTGCCTCTGCAGGAATCAAGGAGCAACCAGCGCCTTCAGGCTGGATTTCACAAGTTTTGGATCTCATTCGCGGAAGGTTTGCCGTAAAGAAGGAATTTTGTCCATCATAATGTGTACCGGTGCCACTCCTTGGCATTCAAGGCACAAGAACTGTAATACTTGCCACCACTTTTTAGTTCTAAAGACAATTGTTTTGTATCTATTGTTCACATTGGGTTACATCATGTGGCTGATTCTAAACAGTAGGCCACGAGGAGTCCTTTGTAATTCCCTCTTATCGCTACCATACAGGAAATTCCTCTGCAGCTTGTGAGCACCATTAAAGCTGTTTCTTCCCAGCTGGTGAGTCATGGAGAATAAACTTCTGTTAATTCCCAATACCGCTACAAATTCCAGTCATAGGAATGAAGTGAGTACTGTACTTACTGCTGCGTCTTCTGCAGCTGTTGTCGTTTATACTGATCCACCACTCATGGAATCCATCAGTTCTTTAACTGAAACTGAACCTGTGACTCCTGTTTTTCAACAAACTGCTTCTGGTTATTGTGTGGGAACAGATGATTTTCCATCCGACTCTTTTGATGGTTCCTCCATTCTAAACACTCCGCCTACACAGGCCTGTGTTTTCTTTTCATGGATGAAACACACTTATCTGGTGGCTTCTAGGATATATATTTGGATTACAATTTACTTGATTTTTCAGCTTCTTTGTATTGGATTAGTGTTTTCTTCTTGCTGATAAATGACAATGACTTTCCATAAGGCTCTGCCACAGAACTGGTCATTGATGTGTTAACGCCTCACTCATCTTCACATAAGCTACCAAGAGATGGGTCCCTTGCGAAAATTTCAGCTGTTCTAGTAACGGACAGAATTGTTTGGGATAAAGTATTTTATGATATCTTCAGCCCTACAGATATTCTGCAGATTTCTTATGTTTTTAGGGTTTCTACGGGTGATATTATTGTACTTGGGTTACATACTAATGATTGAGATACCGAGACTGTAAACTCAATGCTCTCGGAGATAAAATACTAAACTGTTTTTTAATTTGAGGTCCTGCATCTAAATTCTGCTAATTATGGTGAAATGTTCCGTTACCATCATTATGGGCATCATTATTTACATGAGCTAGTGTTCAACACACACTTTTTAATTATATACAATGGGAACATTATCCTACTCCCTCAAGCTCCTAAACATATTGGGATAAATGCATATATTTTTCAGACATGATACATTAGACTCAAATTCTTTGTATTTTAAGTGTGGCCCTACGCCAGCAAAGAAATATATGCTTACCCAAATCAAGCCAATATATAAAGACCGTTTCGTCACACAATTAGCCATGAATAGCTAGAATTATTAGAAGGATGCCATTGACATGAAATCAATTTAGAGTACCAAATCTTGGTAAGTTCAGAGTACAGACACCATGTTCCGAGCCTGCTTAATTCCAACGCGGATGATTTTTCTGAATGATGCAGTTCAACAGAATTTGTCTCTAGGACTAGCACAAATTAAATATTTCAGAAGGACAAGAGCAACCCATATGTCCATGCAAACTGGGTATTAAGTGTTCATATTAAACTTATTTCTGAAAACAACTTCTCATTGGCATAGAGTAATTCTGTGTAGATTTAATCAAAGAAGGAACAATTAACAATAAAACAGAAAACATCTGTCATAAATGAATTAAAGAACAACTTGTATAGACCAATTAATGCTGTCATAGAACTCAGTTCAGCCGAATGGAGTTATTTATTTTGGTTATAATACAAAATATATCGGTTCGTATTGTCTCAGTGAGTGGTGTTAAGAAAAAAGTTATAAAGAGCCCCAAGTAAAGTAACCATAACCAAACAAGTAGAAAAAAGGTGACAAAAGCGTGACTTTGTATTTAATAAAAGAGGTTATTGGTATATACAAGGACATCTGAATGATCACTTTACAATTGAAAAGGAGTGACCAGTCTCTTCTCTGGTGCTTCCACCTTGAGACTGTCCTTTAGTTGTTATCGACGATGTTTCAACCCTACTTGTAATGTGAAGGTCTCATTAGAACTGTTATGACATGAAACTATAAAAAAGCACCGCATCAGAAGGACATAACTCAGGGGATAGTGGTATTTATAGGTCAATAAACTAGTGACAGCTATAGGGCTGTGCAGGTTGGGGGGTATGATGCTTATCGAAGGATTACAACGTTGTCTGTTATGAAGGCAATACAGTGCTTCTTTGTGTATCCTGATATAGTATTGTTCCTTCAGAGGGACCAGACACGTTCTTGGTATCAAGGAAGACCCTGGTATTTTGGTCTTCCTTTAAGAGGGGCCTAGGCAATGTCTGAACAGAATGATGAAAGGCTCAGAATTGCCATCTGGTGAACCGTTTTGTGTAATTGGGACATCCGGCATTAATTTATTAGTTAAAATGCCCACTACTGGGCATTTTAACTAATAGAGTAAGTACGTAATCCCAATTGAGTTGTTAGTGTGCCTCCGATCGCATCTTAATTGTGCGCTGGTTCATAGGGATATGCCAGGGGGAACTCCCAGTCAGAGAATCGCAGTTTGTCAGCACTGTTCTAGCCAGTGTTCGCACCTTGAATTATAACAGGCATCTAAACTATGAACTAGTAATGGACATGCAAGGAGGGTGAGCATCACTTGCGACAACATCCAACACTAGACCTGCTAGGATAGTGTGTAAGGAAGGGTTCCCATTGCACATGCGCTAGCAAAGCGATGCACGGTGTAGCAAGGGATACTAATGAAAGGGCTGATGATGGTGGTTCTAATAAATCGGCATGGGTGTAATATGTGATACTTGAGGAAGGAATAATTTTTGTTTAAAGACACTTCTTTTAAGAATTTCAAGAATTACAGGAGTGTCAGATGAATGTGGTCTGCTTAGTACTGTATCTAAATTCTAAATAATAACATAAAAAAGAACACTTGAGATAGAGAGTTCTTAGGAACACATACATGTGTACGCATTGTCTCTCTAGATTCCAATCAACATTAAATTTAATTATAATAGAGGGAGAACTGAAAATCAAACACATCAATGGACTCTGTCCATACACAATTACATATAAGAAGACACTTGACATAGCGGGTTCTTAGGCACACACACATTCACATTATATACAATTACTACATATTCGTCCCATGATGTCCTATGTAGGGATTTGGGGCCAGATGTACGACCCTAAATTGCATCCGCAAACGGTTTTGCGACCCGTTTGCGCATGCAAAAGGGCCCAGGGCCATGTACAATTACTAAATAGCGAGTCGCAAATTATTTGTGACTCGCTATTTAGGAATTGCCACTCGCTATTAGGAAGTGGCGTTCACTTCCTGATGGTGTCTACAAACCTATGTATGAATGTTTTATGACCGCAATTGCGATCACAAAACGCTCGCATATTACCACCCCCTTCAAGAGGGTGGTAATGCAGTCGCAATTTAGAAGGGGTCCCCTTCCACTCTATGACTGTCTCTAAAAACATTTTATAAGGGCAGGCAGTGGTCCCTGGGACCACTGCCTGCCCTTAAAAAGTGATACGGCAACGTTTCATTTAAAAAAAAAAAAAAAATTTAATTCAACCTTTAAGGAATACGAGCTGCATTAAAAAAAAAAAAGGATTTATTTAATAGCAGTCCCAGACATGGTGGTCTGCTGAGCCCAGCAGAACATCATCCCTGGGAGGGCCTGTCATTCCCAATGGGCTTGCAAATTGCGAAAGGCTCATTAATATTCATGAGCCTCGCAATTTGCGACCCCATTGGCAATCGCAAACAGTGTTAAACACACTGTTGAACAGGCCAAATAGCGAGCCGCAAATGACTCGCAATTTGCGAGGCGCTTTTTTGTAAGTCGTACATCTGGCCCCAAAAGCATTATAATAGCACGCACTGAAGTACATGTCTTTTCTTTGAGAAAAGAAGGTTCTGTATTGTAAAATTTAGGTTATAGATTAGTTTGTTAAGATAACAAACTTATGCCATTCCTCGATCGTGTTCAGTCCCTGTTTGATAGAGTTACATCTATCAATACATTTACATTCAAGCCTCTGTAGGATAAATGAAACATCTCCACCTTTTGTAGATGGAATAGCCTTCTCAATGATCTGCCACCTCAGGTCATCAGCAGTATGTTCTTTCTCTGTGTTACGCTGTTTCAATAGGATAGCGCATGTGGCTTCTATGTTGTACGATTCTAGCCTTGACCGGTTGTGATGTTATATATCAAATTGCACAGACACCAGATACAGTAGATAACATTTGTGGTGGTGCAGTTAGTGTGTTGCTGCAAAGTCATTTTTACATCCACATGTATGATTTTGTGTTGGCTGTGTATTGGCAAGCAATGCAGTTTCCACATGCACTAGATGGTGTCTGATGTTTTTATCTTTTCTGTATGAAAAAAAGGGAAGTTCTTGGAAAATACTCATTGTATTGAGAACAGGCCAGTGTTGTTTGAAGATCTTGACAATTTTGGTTGTGTCTAGACAAAAGTTAGTCACACAAACTATTTTTTCACAATAAGTCTTTTGTCTTGAGTATTTCTTCTCTAGGTCTATGCCAAGCTCTTTTCATGGAGGTCTTGACTAGTCGCTTTTGATACCTCCTTTCCCTTAGTTTACAGCTGAGAATGGATCCCTCTTTGAAGAAGTCGTCTTTTTGAGTACAATCTCTTCGTAACCTCAAAAAGTGACCATTGGGACGGCCATCTTGTAGGGCCAATGGGTGAAAGCTACTATATTGGAATAGTGTGTGGCGTTCTGTCGGTTTTCTGTGGAGGGATATGATTAGATGATTATCCTTATTCTTGATTTCTAGGTTTAAGAGTGTAATACTTTTTGTGTTTGTTTCATATGTGAACTACAAATATGGTTGGCAGGCACTGAGATAATGTGTGAACTGATGTAGTGGGTCTTGTGAGCCTTTCCAGATCAAGTTCAAAAGCTTTTATTCGGTTTATAAAATATAACCATATAAGCAAAACAATATACATACATTATATCATAAGCTAAAAACCCAACATAACTGTGATATAGATTACAAAGCACAATAATTAATGATTAACAATTAATGCCGCTCACATTGGAGGAGATTACATATTCCACAAATATTTAAATGCATAATGACCTTCTAAAAGGGTCCTTCATACTCCAATGAGTCATGTTTATACAGACAGAAATACATTAACTCATTAACACAGCATTGTGCTCAGCGGGTAAAATAATCCTAATTAATAATTATTGCTTTCCTAGCAGCTATACACTTCAATATATATAGAGCCACATAAAAACAGATATCGGAGTCTTCTAGGGATGATACCAACTTCATAGCCATTTTTGTGGATCGAACATTATATTTTAAAAAGATAGGTTTAAGATAAAATTTCCTCAAGGAATAATAAAACTTACAAAACAATAAAAAATGACAGCAGCTTTGTCTTGAGGTATTATCACATGGGCAAAGAGAATTAGTACCACTTTTCATTTGCGGAAACGCCACTAAATGGTGGACAATTCCCAGTCTAAGACGAGTTAAAACAAATCTATGCGAGTTACGGGTAATAGAGGACAGGTAGGTCTGAAACCCAATATTTAAATTTAACTCCTGATAAAAAATTACGGTTGGTAACTTCCTGGATGACCTTTCCCTTATCTCCTTCTTGTAGGTTAAAAACCTCTCTTTTAACTCTTTTTTTGGGATTGAAGCCGCGGCCTCAGGTTCAAGAAAAATATCACATCCAAATAAAAGATGGTACCAATATTGGATGTATGTAAGCCACGGGATTCGATTTGAATGGTCAAGCCTCAAGCAATCCTTAATGATTGCTTGAGTAAATTTTGTTTCAGTCTTTGACCAAATTGAACGCCAAAGGGTCAAGGGGCATAATGCGGCCAAGTCAGAAATGTATTCAATTCCCACTTCAGCATGAATTAAAACTGTTGAAGCTGAGGATGGGAGGCACAGCAACTTCTTAAGGAATCTATTCTCATCTTGCTGCAGGGTTGGGAAACTTTTGTGACCCCATACGCCCGCTCCATAGAGTGCTGATGAAACACATCTGGCGTTATAAATCGCCACCATATCTCTGATGCGTCTCATCCCTAATTTAGATGAGAAACTAAATATGCTATTGGTGTTCCTACTCATTTTAAGACTAATATTGTCATATTCCTGTGTCCATTTACCGTCCCCTGAGAATGTTAGACCAAGATAGCAAAATGTTTTCACCGTTTGCATTTTTACATTGTAAATGAAAAAAGATGATGACCCCACTGATTTAGTTTTTTTCCCACAGATCATCGCAAAAGTCTTCGTTTTGTTTATCAAAAGATTTCTATTTAAAATAAATAAGGAAAACGCATTAATTAATCGTTGCAAACCAATCTGGGTACGTGATATTAAAACGGCATCATCCGCATATAGTAAAATTGGCACTGCTTTCCCATCTATAAGCGGAGCATCAGCAGAAATTTGGCCAAGGGTTGTGTCGACTTTGTTAATAAATAGTGAAAATAAAAGTGGAGCCAAGACACATCCCTGGCGAATGCCTCTGGTAACTTTAAAAAAAAGGAGTGCATTCGCCAGCAGGACCAAAACGTACTTTACAAGTTAATTTTGCATACAGCCTAGCTAAAAAATGTACAATTTCATTGGGTGCCCCTAATTCAAGTAAGACACGCCATAAAATGGCGTGATCCACGAGATCAAAGGCACTGCTTAGGTCAGCGAAACAAAAATACAAATTGCCCTCCTTAGCAACAGTGTATTTATTAACAAGGAGGTCAAGATTAATACACTGTTCTAATGTCCCCAAACCTTTCCTAAAACCGTATTGGACCTTTGATAAAATCCCATTCTCTTCTGCCCATGAGTCCAATCTCTTCAGAATAATTCTACTCATTACTTTGATAGATGCATCTAATAAAGAGATTGGGCGGTAATTACATGCCTCAGATTTAAATCCTTTTTTAAAAAGAGGGATGATTATGGACTGGCCCCAAGTTTCCGGGAGGTTACCTACTACTGCTGCATTAAAAAATCGTACTAAAATTGGGGCCCATAGATTCATTTCGGTTTTATAAAGAGCCACCGGCACCCCATCAGGGCCAGGCGCTTTACCTCCTTTACTGTTAATTAAACCCTCTTTTACTTCGTCTAAGCTTACTGACACTGAAATTCATTACAAATAGTTGAATTTAAAATACACCTATCAGGGTTAAAAATTTCTGAAAAATGTTCAATCCATGCGTTACAATGTACATATGAAGTTATTTCCGGTACACTGTCATTCTTTAAAAAAGGGCTATTAATAGTTGCCCAGTACAATTTACTATTATTGGTGTCTGCTGCTAGGTTAAGATTATTCCATGCTTCTTCTCTAAGTTCGTTCTTCCTATTTGAAAGTGCCAGTTTATAGTTGGCCCGCAGAATCTTAATCAAAGGATTGTCACGTGGTGTTTTACTCAGGGCGTCTTTTAGGTCATGTAATGTTCTGGTACAATTTTTGTCAAACCAACCTAAGTTTAGTTCCCTATTACCACGACTTTTTTTAGTGAATAAACCTTCTATGATTCTGGTGATGTTAACAAAGTTAATCAATAAAATCTCAGAGATTACTTCATCGTTAAGGCAATAATCTATCTCCTTCCTACACTTCTCTACTACCTTTTTATGCATTTTTTGGGGTTCAATTCCTGCCCATTTTATTCTCGTACCATTGATCCGGGTAGCGACTACATCACCAATGCAATCCGGTGCATTGGGATACTTATTGCCCCGGCATAATAGAGAGATGGAAATGCTGTTATGATCACTTAAGGCCTGCTCCTCAATCCATAAATTTGAAAATTCGATATTACTGGAGAGTAAAATGTGATCAATGTTTGTCTGCGCATTCCTACCGGTAAAAGATGGGCACGTGATGTTAGCCTTGTTCTTAGAACAAGTTAAAAGATCCAGATCAAGTTTTACCATTAACTTGTTCAGTGCTCTGCCATACCTGCAATGCGGAAAGCGTAAATGGTCAGCCCCGTCATCATCACCAATCTCCTTCCTAAAACCACAGGAATTAGTCATAGCCAAACGACAGGGTTGAATGTTAAAATCACCTGCCCAAAGAATAATTGTCTGTCTGCGTGACGATGTAAGTACTCTTTCAATTTCTTTTTCGAGCGGGATTAAAACTTTGTCCCTAGTTACATCAAAAACATTGTTATAATAATTCACCAGAAGAAGGTCTTTACCTTTAGTAAATTCTAATCGCAACAACTGACAATGAGTATCTACTGTGGTATAACTTTTGATCTTGCACATAGATAATTTGTTAGATATCAAAATAAGAAGACCACCTTTAGCTCTCCCGACCATAGATGGAGATGCATTCAACCAGTGGGAGGTGTAACCTTCTATATGGATGCTCTCTTTACACCATGTTTCCTGGAGGCAAATGAAGTCATATCCTGCCTTAATAAAGTCCGCCCAAAATGGTGTATCCAGTTTTCTACATAACCCTGCGATGTTCCATGTAACTAGTTTATAACCTATTTCTAGGACTGAGTCACCTCTCATGGTGTAACCATGAGAGGAGACTCAGTCCTAGAAATAAGATGCATTATTTGATATAGTTGTAACCAACGTTACTGGGGATATGCTCCTGTTGGTTATACCTGGTGCATCGTCCTCTACATCTCTACTACTACTTAATGTTAGTGGTTCCTGTTCCGATAGTACTAACAAAGGAGTTGATTGACCACTTATATTATCTCCTTTTTCCCATTTAGGTCCTATTATTCTTCTAGCCTTTACCATCTTGAGTCAGTCATTTTGGTCTAAGGAATCAAAGGCCTGGAATCTATTATAGGTGGGTATTGTAAAGCAAGGTCGATGCATAGGGAATTTTGTAGGTCTATATAACAAGGAATTGTTATTATCACCAAATTTATTTTCCAGTAGGTGTCTGTAAAAATAGCTCAGGGGTAACAAGGTCATGTTGAACTCCCAGGCTGACGGTCGTGGTGCATTGGCAAGAGTGGTTTGAGCCAAATAGGGGGATCGAAAATTGATGATAATACAGTCCCCATCCACCTTTTTCTTAAGCGGACCCACCCAACCCACCCGCTGCGTCAGTATAACCTGATGAGCCCTCTCCATAGGGAAGCCACATTTAGTGGATAGCCAGTGGAGGGATTTATTTTTTAATGCATCATAGGTTTCTACTTGATCTTTCCGCAACTTGGGGACATTTGTAAGTACTGCAACGTAAGCGCTACATTCCGGGGGTAAGTTTATAAAAGCAGGAACCGAGCTATCATCATTCCCTGTAAGAGCTCTAATATTTCTGTTGGCATCTTCAACTACCGCTGGGTTTTCTTGCCTCCCAATACCCTGTTCTGGGGGAGGGGCTAGATTTCTATTGGTCATTGGAGTATTTTTATTTAAAAAGCTCTTAGTAGCTTGCTCAATAATTGGAGCTTTAGTTACGCTCCTATTATGATTGATCAATAGGTTCTCCATAGTATCTAGCCTCCTTTCAATGTTCGTAATTTTGAGATGCATAGGCCCCAATAAAGATGATAACATTGTCTCCATTCTTAACCAAAAACTCTCATCGCCAGCCTCGGCACATCCCTTGGCAGTTATGGTATCGGTGGCGGCTAACTGTTCCCCTGTCTTTTTCCCCTTTTGTCTAGTTGTTGTTAATGTCGCATCCCGCTGTATTCGGCCATCCTTTCCCTTAGGTTTAATTAGCGACAAATCTCTGGTGGTATGTTTCTGCTTACTCTTTGCTTTTTGTCCTCTAGTTCTTGCAGGTGGACTGTCCCTCTTGGAGCTAACCGATGGAGTATGGGCTACACTTAACGGTGCAGCGCTCTCATCCTGACCTGTTGTTTCTTCAGTTAAATGATGTTGCTCCATACATGTATTAGTTGGCGACATAGAGGGTGTTAAGGAGAGTCTACTAGTAAATGGGGGAGAGACATGAGACAATTGAGGCTGTGATGTAGGGATCGTTTGGGTTTGTGTATCCGGGAGGTCAATATAAGATGACATCAATGTAGAATCAAAAGAATGCACCGTAGTTGACGGTAAGGTTACAGATTGTAAAGGGGGAAGCATACCTGGCGGAAGTGAGAGGCGCCTCTCAGTGTTTTCAATTGCTGAGGCAACGACTCCTATTGTCTTTTGCAGCATTAGGTCTATGGCAGTCAAACTGGGTAATGGAGCATTAGTGGTAGCCGTCTGCCTCGTGCTAGGACGTGACTGCACTGCATTTTTATTTTTTACCATAATCCCAGGAGGTAAAAGCCAATAGTTAATATTTGACAATTTCCTAATCAATTGGACTCGAAGATCCACCCCACTATAGTTAATCTAATTAATAAACAGTAGTTGTATGAACCAATGAGGCGGCTAACTATGCATTAAGACAATTTAACCTCATACACTACTTGTACCTGTAAGTAATGTCACCAGATGCAATAACCTTAGCTCAGCACACGGGGGGTGGCCCAGCCCAGTCTCTTCCGGTCCCCGACGGGCAAGGACGGGCCCGCCCTTGGCCCGGGCTTTGCCCGGGCGCGGCCCGCGCGCGTCCCGCGCTGCGGTGTTCACAGTGCGCTTTTGAGCGCGATTTCGGCGGGAATCTCCTCCCTCCTGGGCGCTTGGCAGCCTGGGAGGTGTAGTCCAAAAGTGCAGGGTGCTTCTGACAGGAAAGCGCGTCCCGCGCTGCGGTGTTCACAGTGCGCTTTTGAGCGCGATTTCGGCGGGAATCTCCTCCCTCCTGGGCGCTTGGCAGCCTGGGAGGTGTAGTCCAAAAGTGCAGGGTGCTTCTGACAGGAAAGCGCGTCCCGCGCTGCGGTGTTCACAGTGCGCTTTTGAGCGCGATTTCGGCAGGAATCTCCTCCCTCCTGGGCGCTTGGCAGCCTGGGAGGTGTAGTCCAAAAGTGCAGGGTGCTTCTGACAGGAAAGCGCGTCCCGCGCTGCGGTTTTCACAGTGCGCTTTTGAGCGCGATTTCGGCGGGAATCTCCTCCCTCCTGGGCGCTTGGCAGCCTGGGAGGTGTAGTCCAAAAGTGCAGGGTGCTTCTGACAGGAAACCGCGTCCCGCGCTGCGGTGTTCACAGTGCGCTTTTGAGCGCGATTTCGGCGGGAATCTCCTCCCTCCTGGGCGCTTGGCAGCCTGGGAGGTGTAGTCCAAAAGTGCAGGGTGCTTCTGACAGGAAAGCACGTCCCTTTCCAGATCATGAAAGGGGTTGGACACAGTATTAATACATTGTTCTAATTGGCCAACATAGAGATTTGCTAGGTTGGGAGCAAAAATGGCTCCCATTGGAGTCCCTGAACATTGTTGGTAATATGCAGAGTCAAACATAAAATAGTTGGTAGTTAAGGCAATCTCTAGAAGTTCTACAATGAATAAGTTCGGGGCAGGGTATGGTGCAGGATGTAGATCAAGAATCCGTCTTATCACCTCTATGCTCCGATTTTGTGGAAGATTTGTGTAGAGTGTCTCAAAGTCAACAGTCACAAGGGATTCTTCTATGGGATCATACTCTAGACCTTTGATGAGGTTAATCATGTAAGAGCTGTCACAGAACATATGTATCTAGTAGCGGGACACAGTCCTTTAATGAAGGTGTTTATATATTCTCCGATAGGTTTGAGTATGGAATCACATTCTGCTAGAATGGGCCTCCCTGGTGGATTATTGATGTCTTTGTGGATTTTTGGGAGTGTATATAGTACAGGAGTCTTTGGTGACGTCTTATTCAAAAATTCAAACACCAGTTGTGTGAGGAAACCTTCTTATAGACCATGAGTGGTAACCTTACGGATTCTACGTCTAATATGTGGGACGGGATTAATCATGAGTTTTGGTAATGTATAGGGTTGTTCAACTGACTGGTCACTTCTGCCTCGCACTTATTCCTGCCCTGTATAACAATACCACCTCTGTTATCTGTGGGTTTTAAGATGATAGACTCTTCCTTTTCGAGAGACAGTAAAGACTGTCTTTCTGGCCATGAGCTATTATAAGGTGTGAAAGTTCTCGTGGTTTTAAGGATATTAATATCTTAGAGTACTGCCTTTTCAAGTGTTAGAGGGGGCATCATGGCACTGGGTGGAATGAATGATCATTTTGGTCGCAAATTAGAAGCTAAGAGATGGGCAAGGAATCCCTTTCTTGAAAAAAGTGTCTTAATCTTATTATTCGGACAAAATTCATGAATTTATGATTGTATTTTAAAGAAATCTGTCTGTGTTACCACAAAGGACAACCCTTTGCTCAGAAGAAATGTTTCATTGCTATTCAGCTCATTGTTTGATAAATTAAAGATAGGGAGGGCTGGCACCATCAAGAGAGAAATTTCCTATTCTCAGTATATCACCATCATTTAGAGATACAGTGATCTCCGTGTTTGAATTGGTCATGTCCTGAATTCTCCTGTGTTCTTCTGTCCCTCTGGGCCTGAGGTGTAGTGCTGTCAAACAGCTCAGACAACGCAGGTGAGGGAAAAAGCTCTAGCTCAGGTAACCCCACACCTATTTGTTTTTTAAGCCAGGTTCAAAGAGGGAGGGGCAACAAACTGAACCAACAGAGAACATGGAACCAGTACACTTGGGACCGCCAGACATGTAGACAGTACTACCCCTGGGGCCCAGAGGGAAAGTAGAACACAGGAGAATTCATGTTTATTTTGTCCTTGGGACAAGTAGGCTCAACCTCCTGCAGCACAAACCTTATGGCTGCCAGATTAGAGAACCACATTATGGATCAGGGAAGAGCATTGTCAGCCGTTAAGGTAATATTTGTGTCCATATGTTAATGATGTTCGAACTTGTATATATGGTGCATTAATACAAAGCCTTTATCATTAGGGTGAGTGCTCTAAGAAAATGTAAGTTCAGACTGCACTACCGACAGTGGTTCCAGTATAAAAATGTGCACACGTTTTCAAAGTTTAACAATATCAAGGTACGTATAATGCTTCCAGGATGCTCTCTGATTGGATACATATGTATGCAAAAGCTTTAAAACAAGATTGAGGATTCTTTAATTTCAAAATAAAATGTTCACAAAAAAACGTTTTGCTAAACTATTGTAAACTTTTAGGTACCATTTCTGTGAAGCATCATTTAGTGAATTGCGTTGATGCATGCTAGCATTTCCCAAAAATATTCATTATGGAAATTAAACAAAATTATAGGAAACATGAAAAGCCAATATTTAGGACATTGCTGGTCAGCCTTTTGGTTTTGTTAATGCATGTCTTGTTTTGACATGTTTTTTGTAGACCTTTATTGTTTGGGAGCTGCGGGGTCCTCATCATCATAAAAAATATATGGGAAGCAAAAGGTTTCGGTCTCAAAAACCATCCATTGTCACAGTAGTTGCTGGCACTGAATAAAACAACATTGCATGCCGATATGCTCCTTGTGAAAGAGCAGAAAGCTGCCACTCACAGTGAAGCCAGCCAGAAACCAGCCAACCAGAGAGCTATGTCTTGATTAATGCCAGACCCAAGTAGTGGCCCAAGTCCCAAAAGTGCACCCAGGGTATATGTCCCTGCATTAGTGCAGATGTATGGATTTCATGAATTCATAAGAATTTACAGAAGTAGGTAAGGAAATAGTACTCTTAGAAAATATCTGTGAACTGCATTTTAGTATGAGCAAATATGCATGTGTAGATTTGCCCATGCGAAAATCTGTTGAGCGATAACAAGTTCACATTCCCATGAACTACTTTTTCCCCCAAACCCTGGAAGAGGTTTTACTTCTGCCCTTGTCAGGAGTAAATTTCTACCCTTTTCTGTATAGGGAAATATTAGAGAAGAGCTGATGAAATCCCATAAAACATGCTAGTTAGTAGGTTTACACAGATTCAAAAAAGCATTCCAACCATGGGGAACTACTGCTTACTGCTACATCCAGCTCCATAATGTAGCTCTGCGGAAAGGAGGCAAAATATGGGGTTTTCTAGTATTCAAACCCTACTATGGTATTAGCTCTGGCATTTTCAGAGAGTCTATTATCAGAGCTCCTATATAATTACATTGCTGCCATATTTTTTCGACACACTACATGGCACCAAAGGGACAAGTAGATTTTGTTATAGGACAAGTAGATTTCTGAAGCAACCTGTCCCATGGGCAAGTAGATATTTTATTAAATTCCAAACTCCTGCATTCACGGCACATGCAAAGCTTCGGTAGCGAATTTGGCCTGTTTTCTGAAAGAAATACCAGCCTCTTCAATTATCCTCCTCATCATAGTCCTTTCAAATGGAAGCAAATTAATGTTAAGCGACAAAGACCTGTGCGGAATAAAAGTTGGGAACCCGTATATTTGAATCGGTCTCCCAGATAGTGTCCTGCTGCAATAAAGTGCTTTTTCCCCCTACGCATATGGTCTCTGATAGTGTGTTGAGGCTTTCAATTCCAACTTTGAAGGCAGACTTTAACAAGCTAAGCTGACTCAAAGCCTTATTGTTTCAAAAAGATTTAGCTTTAACATCTGCCTGAGAAACATTTGAACTGGAGGTTCCAAGAATGTCCAGTGAAATACAGTCCTTGTTGAATACAAATCTTCCATTACACTCCGGCGAGCTTGTGCACCGAATCTTTAATGCTTCCAATACTGCTGGTATAGCACACTTTTAAAAAAAAAATCATCAGGACTGGCTGAGTTAGTACCTTCTGGAACATCTTTGGAGTATTACTGGCATTTATTCATTCTTTATTTTCCAGGGTGTTCCAGGGCATATACTTGCTATTATTTCTCATTTGCGGCAATTTAGTTCTATTTTTGTTACTCCGCAATGGATGTTCCTTTTTAAAGCCCACTATTACTGGTATTACCACCGGTCCAGCTTTGCTGCTTGCACATAATACAAGTCTTTGGAGTTCCCTTGCCACAGGAACTGAACACTGACTGGTGATTGTTATTCTGACCTGCCTGGTTCACCTACGTACAACTTAGGGGCCGATTATGATGTCTGTCAGAAAGGCTCCGACCGGCATTCAGTTTGTCCGAATCCGATTCGGAACCCGCGTTTCCGACTAACCGATTATATTAGTTGGAAACCGTTCGGTCGTTCTGACTCGGTTCCGATCGGCATTCGGTGAAACCGAGTCGGTCGGAGCCAAATCATACAGGTCTATAGACCACGTTTCTGACCAACGCATTACGATGCCGGATTCGGACAGCCTTTCCAAATCAGTTTATCTGACATGGATCGGCTGTCGAAATCCAACTTTCGGGGCATGTAGCAGGCCCCCCTTTACCGGGAGGCTTTCGGTTGGGGCCCATGGGAGTACCCATGGGACTGAGGAAATATGAATTTTATGATCAGTTATGTCCCCTATCTTAGACCCCAACGGCTCCATGTACATGCTACAAGTACATGTATGTTCCCTCCAGTTCCAGTTATGAAGACGCAAATACATGTGCGTCCACCGTCAACATGTCCTCTTTCAGATCCGCCATGAATGAGTCGGATATTCCGCTCCTAAGTATGAAAGGCCACCGACTTTATGTGGTTCATTTTCCATGTTTTACAGTTCAGGCGAGTAGGCCCTGAATCTGCCATCAAGCCTTTTCCTGCCTTCTACCTCTGAAAGCTCCAATCCGAGCCCGCATCTGTATCCATGAACTTTGTCCTACTCCCTGCGCGGCTAACGATGCCTGATCCGGCCCGTTGCCTGCCAAAAACTGTATTTCACCTTCAAGATTATCTGCTCCGCTCCTCATCCGATGCATTCCTGTCTAGTAGTTTAGGTAAACATTCTTCCAGCTACCGAACAAAGGGCCAGACCTCACTGTCCTCATGCAAGTAATTCCTAGCCCCGGTTACTATGGAGGATTCCTGCCCCCTTGCATCTCATGTAGACACTTAGACGCTTGTACACGCACTAACAGTCAGTATAGAATAGATTCCGTCCGAGAGACCTTTCCTTTTGGATAGTACAGTTCTTTAAACATAAGATATTAGATATGATTTGGGATTAGGTTGACATGACCCCTCAGACTTCTGTCTCCACATGTAGAGCTAAATGTCAAGTCCCCTTCACCCTCTAGTTGCACGTCAATCACACGTCATGCGGCTGCACACGCATCTCTGCCAAGTATTTCTGCTGACATTGCAGGATTCTCTTATGGATCCACCCACTTGTGACATCATGTTTAATGACGTTTCTAGTTACGCCTATATGTACGCCTTTTTCCATTACGTATGTGTACTATTATCTGTATTATCAGCTGTTACGCCTCCTGCATCTGTCTTAATGTAATGCTTTTCATATAAATATCTTTACTTGTCAATAATGTATTGCCTTCCCTTCCTGAACCCTCGTGGTGATGGAATTTGATGCCTATGGTTCGAACCATAATTCCTTTATAGAGGAATAAAGCCTTTCAGAACCTCTAATACCACGGATTCTGCCTCTTATTTATACTGAGTTATTCTTACTAGACTTTACCGCATAAAAAATAGTACCGGTAATAAAATATTTACCACATAAATTGGCGCCCGAACAGGGACACTTTCTCATCTCACGCGCCGGAGGTGCGTTGCAGGCCCGGTCTCCTGCCACAGCTGGACGGATAACAACGCGTACCCGCAGGATTTCCTGTATCTCCCTCCGGCCAAGCGGAGGTGACTGAGGCTGCGATCAACACCCAGACGAGGCGGTGAGAAGTGCGAAGTATCCCGACCAGAGCCTAGCTGAGAGAGCAAGATCCGAGGTATACAGAGGCCCACCAGGTTCCGAAGTTCCGTGTCGAGTCGAGTCCAGTCCGGTCCAGTTCAGTTCAGTTCCGAGGCCTTCCGTTCCGTGCTACCCGGTGAGTACCGTTGCCGGGGAGGCATTCAGACGTGCACATAGGTTGTGCCGGTCAAGACGGGTTTGGGTACACAGATCCGGTCTGCACTGTTTCAGCAGTGTATCTGTACTGTTTAGCAGTATATCTAGTATGTCTTGCATATAATTCAGTATTATCTAGTGTTAGTATTATGTCAGTAACTAGTTTTCTATTAGTTATCATCGTTCGTTAAATGTTAAATGTTAAATGTTTTAATAAGTTCTACATATTGTGGTGTGAATAATTGTTCATTATTGTGTTTATTGTATTAAGTGTGTTCAAGATTAAGTAATAAGGTCTAAAAATGCCGCTCTTTTCAAAATTAAGACAGATCAAAACCAGAAAAGGGGTACTCGAAGAAGCTGTTCCCATTCCACCTAGGGACACTCCAGGGTACTTTATGTATCATAAACATGGCCTAGATGCCGTATTATTTCTTGACTTATGGGTGGACTACACCAAAGATTTACCAGAAAGTCAGAGGTGGCCCGCAGCGGGGACCTGGGATGCAGATTGCATCATGAGAGTAGAAGAAGTATTATGGAAAAATAAAGCCAGACAGTCACAGAAAGATGCCATTGAATTATGGCGTAAAGAATCATATAGACGTACAGAAAAGACGCTCAGACAGGAAGAGAAAAGTAGGGAGAATTCGAATAAAGCCCGAGAAAATATATTAATTGAGGAAGGTACCCGAGTAAAAGCAGAACAAATAGATAGACAACGAAACACTCTTATGAATGGTATGTATCCTCTTCTGGCCGAAGGGTTACCCCAGGCCACCCCGGAAATACCGAAAGACTTGACGCCTCCATTACTCCCGATAAAAGCACATCCCAAAACAGCAAAAGACGTTTTCCTTTCTTCCTATTTAGATGATGTAGCTCCTGAATATGCGAATGCTCCGCCACACACGCCGCCCACCGATGGTGCTCAACGCCAAGATCATCCGTCTGTATCCCCGCAACAACAAACTCCTACGCACATTCCCACAGGTCCCTCTGTTTCTACCGCTTTTCCTACATCTACAGTTTCTATCTTACATCCAACAAATCCTTTCGTGCCTAGCACCTCAGACGGTGCGACAGGAGGTACGACAGAAATTTTTGCCACGCCACCCCGAGGAAATAAATTATCCCTAAGAGATTTAGCGTACGAACGTACACCCCAACTAGCAACTTCCGACATGTTTAAAGAGCATCTAGTGGATTGTAGATATGATCCTGTGCCCGGTAGACGGGACGGTATGCTGCTGTCATCACTACGTATACGACGAGCTTCAAGGTATTTAGCGACGTTACCAGGAATGCTGGCACATTTAGACAATATATATCACTTTGTCCAATCAGGGCGAGGCCCTGAGAGTATTGACGAAGCCATGGAATACCAGAAAGTGGATGTACAGAGACAACTGTTACGCTTTTTTATAAACTGTGTGATCAGAAACCAAGACAGGCCTGAGGTAGAGCAGAAGGAAATGCAAGTACTTACCAAATGTATCAGAAGGGAAACATGATAGACAGACATGTGTAGTAGTTATGTGCCGAAAGATCCGCAAAGAAGTAGAACGAATGCATAAAGAAAGATTAGAGACAGACCAACATGAATCAGAGGGAGAGGAGGACGAAGAATCAGAAATGCCCACTGTACACTTAGAGACAATGGCTTATGTAGGTAAAGGAAGATCTTTTAATAATACCAGATGTTTTAATGATCCGATACGTCCGATACGTCCAGAATGTAACAGAAATTTTCAAGCCCCTATGTTAAATACAAGGTCTCCTGAACACCTATTCCAGGCTGCTGATAAACTACTCCGAGACCGAAGGGGGTACCATATGCTCGATTCCATGGATGAACAAGAATTGGCCAGGTCAGCAGTACAATGGGCTGACAGTCCCGACAAATACAGTGAAGATGCACTAGCACACACGTTTCTGAACCTTACCCCATACGAACAGCGTTTAGCTGGTATATACATGATTCAACACCTCCTCATATTATATAAAAGCCAACACTCCGATCCTGGACCCCTACCTGACATATTGACAGAATTACTCACGAATAAATGGAGAGGGTCAGGTACTGATTTAATTAAAGAAATTCTAGAATTTCGAAACCAGTATATAGTTTTCGTATGCCCAGAACATGTTCCAGTTCCCACTATGGGAAGAAAAATGTATCACATAGATAGACAGAATCCCTTACGCGAAGTACACCCAATCAGAGGTGAAGATAATACTTTTAAACGCGTGTTTGTGTACACGCCCATAACTAAAATTGAATTATTAGAAATGAAGAAAGTAGTACCCAGCCATGACAAGGATCCAGCAGGTTTCCACCGTGAGATAAAAGACATGTTACTCATGGGAGAGTATACCTACCCCGACATTATGAAAATATTAAAAGTATTAATGCCTGCCGGTATTTACGAGAAACTCAAAGAAAAGGAATGGGAGGTGGGAGACCAAAAGATAGATTGGACAGCATTAGAAAACGAAGAAAAGGCCCGAGCTGCAGGATCAGGGCTTGGGGAAAAGACTACAGCGCTACCAGGATTACTAGTGCAGGTACTGCCACGTTTATTAACTACGAAAAAGGAGGACTGGGGTGCAATCTCAGCCTGTAAACAAAAGCAAGATGAAGACACTAGTGATTTCTATTCCCGATTTGAAAAATGTTTTGGTATAAATAGTGGCATAAAAGCAAGTAGCGAGTCATATCCACATCTGTTTGTGACAAAATTAGTTGAAAATTCCCTACCGCAAGTTAAGAATAGAGTATTGAAATTTGAGAGTACCTGGCAAGGTAACACCCCGTCACAGATGTTACAGATGTTACAATATCACCACAATAGAATTAGAGAAGAACAAGAACATGAACAAAGACGTATGAAAGACACGAAAATGAAAATGCTTGTGGCTCAGTCAGTTCCAGCTGATGGTCATAAAAAGGGTGATTCCGCAGGTCCGACGAAAGGGACATGCAACTATTGTAAACAACAAGGTCATTATATACACGATTGTGCAGTTCTGAAACATAATATCGCCACGGGTAAAACCCAGGAAAGACCACGTCCACCTAGACAGGATCAGAACCAACAACAAATCCCTCAGCATGCACCATCTAGGCCAGCTCCGCAACAGGTAGCTCCACAACAGACCGTAGCCACACCACAGCAGCAGCCTATTGCTGCCACACAAGCAACAACACAACAGATGTACCAGTATGCACAAACTGATTATCCCGATTATCAGCGATACACATGAAATAGCCTAGAGAGGGAAGTTGGCTTACCCCTTATCGAGGTTCCTGTAGATCAAGAGGGACCTTATGTACATAGTGAACTATTAGGGGAAGACAGAAAGTTTTTACTTGATACAGGGGCAAGCAGAACAACTATACGACGCAGTGAAGTTCCAGGGGCACCCCTCTCAGGCTCACAGAATATTTCCCTTGGATTCTCAGGAAAGCCTATCATTAATGAAGTATCGCAACCCCTACCACTTACGGTTGGTCCATTGACACGAACTACAGATTTATTGCTTACTAAATCATGTCCAGAAAACTTGTTAGGTATAAAAACATTGAAAGCTCTAGGAGCTATAATATGTTGTTCTCCGGATGGAGTACGATTATTTTTACGTGACTTCAAAGGTCACTACGTGTCCAGAGACATGGATCACCGGCTGCAGAATTTACCTACACATTTATGGGCACAAGGCCCCACTGATGTTGGTTGCATGAACATTACACCATATCGAGTCACACTAAAAACAGGAGTGGTATTACCACGAATGCGACAATACAAGTTACCACCAGATGCTGTTATGGCTTTGCTGCAAATCATTGACGAGCTCATTGGACAAGGAGTGGTTGTGGAAACCGACTCCAATGTATGTAATTCACCGATAATTCCGATTCTTAAAAGAACGGATCCAAAAGCACCACCAGTATATCGATTAGTTATTGATCTGCGCGAATTAAATAAATGTATTGTACCACAATACCCTGTGGTCCCAGATATCTCTTCATTATTAACAGCTATTGATTCAGAAGCAACGTTCTTTACTGTAATTGATATCAAAAATGCTTTCTTTAGCGTCCCAATAGATCCGGAAAGTCAATATTTGTTCGGATTCAGTTTAAATGGACGAAGTTTTAAATTCACACGCGCTCCTCAAGGATTCACAGAAAGCCCCAGCATCTATAGCCAAGCACTGAAACGAGAACTTGACAGTATCGACATGCCAGTTAACACTGCCCTGCTTCAATATGTCGATGATCTGCTGATCACCGCCCGAAGCGAACCTGAATGTGAAAAAGCGTCACTGACAGTTTTACAATTTCTGGCCGACAAGGGGCACAAGGTGTCCCCTTCTAAGCTGCAATTCTGTGTCCAGCAAGTTGTTTACCTTGGGCACTTGCTGTCCAAGGAGGGAAGACAGCTTACACCCGACCGCATCCAGTTAATTGCTAACATGCCACCACCTAAGACACAAAAGGAGGTGCGGGCTTTTATAGGTCTCACTTCATACTGTAGGCAGTGGATCCCTCAATATGCATTTCTAGCAAAACCACTCATTCAGTTGACAACACAGGAGGTAGCCACATCGACTGTCCTCCCTTGGACTCAAGAACATACGCAAACCTTTGAAAGCTTAAAGAAAGCTTTATGTCAAGCACCTGTTTTAGCAACACCATGTTACAGTAAGCCTTTTACACTCTTTGTTACAGAACGCGAAGGTACTGCCTTGTCAGTACTCACTCAGGAACAAGCAGGATCACACAAACCATGTGCTTATTTTTCTAGTACATTAGATCCCGTAGCTCAGGCTCTTCCTGCGTGCCTGAAATCAGTGGCAGCAACAGCTTTAGCAATCAGACAAAGCGATGCCATAGTGTTAGGACATCAATTGACAGTACAAGTACCACACGCAGTAGAGGTTCTCTTGAACCGCACACAAACACAACACTTGACTATAGCAAGACTCACCGGTTATGAATTAACATTGTTTCAGCCACACATAGAAATCAGACGTTGTAATGCATTAAATCCTGCCACACTTTTGCCAGTAAACGGAACAGATTCATTAGCACATGATTGTATTGAAGTCATTACCATCACGACGAAACCCAGACAAGATTTCACAGACATCCCCTTATCAGATCCGGACCTGACATTATATGTAGATGGTTCATGTATGAGAACGAGTACAGGAGAGTTAGTGGCCGCTTACGCAGTCACAACAGACACTGAAGTCATTGAAACCAATTGTATTAACACTCTGTCAGCTCAAGCAGCAGAGCTCATAGCTCTGACACAAGCCTGTATTCAAGCCAAAAATAAGAAAGTCAACATATACACAGATTCACGTTATGCATTCGGAGTCGTCCATGACTTCGGCGTACTGTGGCGAGAGAGAGGTTATTTAACTTCTCACGGTACCCACATCCAACACGGACCCCTCATTCAAGCTCTATTAGACGCGATTCATCTACCTACTGCAATATCGATTATGAAATGCAAAGCCCATACAAAAGTTACCGATATCATTTCTCAGGGTAACGACCTAGCTGACAGAACAGCTAAACAGACTGCTCAGAACCAGACTCATACAACTGACACGACAAAAACAATAGTTCCGACACCAACACATTGCATGACAGTTAAAGATCCCGCCCTTGATGTAATTGACATACAGACACATGCTACACCAGAAGAAATAAAGAAATGGACGGAATTAGGAGGGATCCAAACGGATCAAGGATGGATGACGAAGGGAAAATCTATATGGTTTCTTCCCGATTCCATGGTTCAAGTCATCATTAACACAATACATAGTCCAGCACACCTAGGAGAAAAAGCTATGCTAGACAGCATTCAACACATTTGGTTCAACAAACACTTGCGAGCAGCAGCCAAACAGAAAGTACGTACTTGTATGATATGTTGTCAGTTTAATCCAGGTAAAAGCATTCCCGTAGAGCAGGGTGGATTTCAACCTCCTGATCACCCTTTTGAAGTCCTCCAGATGGATTATATCCAGATGGAACGATGTCGAGGATTCAAATATGTTCTCGTAGTTGTCTGTGCTCTTTCCCGTTGGACAGAAGCCTACCCGGTTTCAGATTACACTGCCCCGACTACTGCCAAACAGCTAGTTCGAGAATTCTTCCCACGGTACGGTTTGCCTCGTATCGTATACTCAGATAACGGCCAGCCATTCTCATACGAACTAATGAAACACGTTTCACTTCTGTTAGGTTATCAATGGAAATTCCACTGTGTCCGACATCCCGAGGCAGCAGGTCTCGTGGAACGTCATAATCAAACTCTGAAAATTAGATTGTCCAAAATATGTAGAGAAAAAGGTGTCGATTGGATAGTAGCCTTACCAGTTGCGCTCTTTTACATGAGAATGGTAGCACATTCTCGAACAGAGCTATCCCCTTATGAGGTGATCTTCGGTAGACCACCAAATATGTGGGGGACGCCTATACCTCGTAAAATCACTGATGTTGACTGTAATATGCTGACAGATTACCTGGCTTCCTTGATGTCTGCACTACAATCTTGTCGTTCACAGGTAGCTGCAGCTTTTCCCGATAACACTGAGGTGAAGCCCCATGACGTGGTTCCAGGTGACCTGGTTCTTGTGAGGAATTTTGACCGGAAGACTCAGCTGGAGCCTAGGTGGCAGTCGCCCAAGCTCGTCCTGCTGACTACAAGGACAGCCGTGAAGATTGAGGGACGTAAAGGGTGGTTGCACTCGAGCCATATCAAGAAATGTTATGGACTACCGTCCGATGTGAACACTCAGCCCTGCATTCCCTCACAGACAGACTCAAAGCTCCCCTTGGTTGAAAGGTCGGAGAACGAACTCTATAAACTGAAACTAAGGTCTAGCAAGTCAGACAATTTGATTGTTTAAGTCCTCTCCAAGGTGAATCGGTTGAATTTGTCTCTGACATGTATCCTCTGGACCGAAATAGAGAGAAAAATAGACAGATACAGCTTAAAAAACATGCGTACTGTAAATCGCTTCGTAGTCACTGCATAGTGACATTATTAATTTTGTTTTTTCTAAGTCTTCTGATCATCATTTCTAGTGTATTGCTACATATGTATTACCCTATTTCTAAGCGTGCTTACAATGCTACTGCTGAACATTCTTTTAGCGAACTACCTCCGCATGAGTTGTCTTATAGATTTGCGCTGCGCAACAACACTTTTATTAGTATGTTACATCATTCCCATCAGACCAGCAATGCTACCAATTGTTGGATATGTGGCCGACTCCCTCCCTATCAGAACTATAAGGGAGTTTTGCCTCTCTTTCCGTATCCGTTCACACACAATGGCTCCTGTGGAGCATGGTTTAGTTTGATTAATTCCCTAGATTCAAATTCCGTAGTTTATCAAGACAACTGGGTATGGGGAAACCTGAACCTAGTTTTGCTTAAAGTCTGCTACCCTAACAAGGAGGGACTTCCCAAAAGAACAGGAACTGATCTAGAAAATGAAGTATATGGATTAGGTAACTTTACACTTAACCTCATGATTCTGAATGTTGAATCCGAAGCTACACCAATCTTGCCCGCTATGTCAGTATTTCCAGTTAAAGGTGAATTATGTGTAAGAAAGAATGGTTCCATACACCTGGGCCATAGTAAATGTACCACTGTGATAAAATTCAGTGATCAAGGCAAGTCTACATTCAGAGCTTCTCGTCATTCCTACTTCATATGTGGCCAGACTGCATATATACGTTTACCTCTAGATTGGGATGGTACCTGTTACATAGCATTCCTTCTGCCACCTGTTTTCCTAGCCCCTCCTGACTATCACAGAAATACCCATTTAGTACACAATAGACAGCAGAGAGATCTCCCGATTGTCGATTACACTGAAACGGCATGGGAACAATACACAGATTTCAATAAAGGTTTCTTTCCCTATATAGGTACAGTCACTAATAGTAAACTGATACGTAGATTAACTAGAACCCTTGAAGCAGTAGTGAATGAGACTACTTCCGCCCTAGGCAACTTAACAGAGGAGCAGTCTGCGATGCGGATTGTTGTGCTTCAAAATCGTCTTGTCCTTGACATCATCCTGGCCGATAGGGGCGGAGCTTGTAGGGTCATCGGATCAAGTTGCTGTGTTTTCATACCAGAAAACTCGCCGTCAGTATATAAAGCCATAACTCGCCTTCATAAGATTATAAGCCAGATACACCAGAGTCCAGGCACCTGGACTTGGTCCGGTTGGTTCTGGAGCGTGTTGTCAGCCTGGGGATGGAGGATTCTATCCTTCCTAGGTATTGGCTTTCTCATACTATTCAGTTGCTGCTTATGTCTACAATGTGGGCCAGCGATTTGCGGTCTGTGTGCCACATCGTGTATCCCGCCTTCAAGTTTTCGTTCAAGATCCCGGAAGAAGAAAGAAGAACAAATGATGCTATAGGAACAGATTGATGGATTGATGAAGATCGATATCTCCTGAGGGTCCGTAGGGGACAAGGAGGGAATGAGGAAATATGAATTTTATGATCAGTTATGTCCCCTATCTTAGACCCCAACGGCTCCATGTACATGCTACAAGTACATGTATGTTCCCTCCAGTTCCAGTTATGAAGACGCAAATACATGTGCGTCCACCGTCAACATGTCCTCTTTCAGATCCGCCATGAATGAGTCGGATATTCCGCTCCTAAGTATGAAAGGCCACCGACTTTATGTGGTTCATTTTCCATGTTTTACAGTTCAGGCGAGTAGGCCCTGAATTCTGCCATCAAGCCTTTTCCTGCCTTCTACCTCTGAAAGCTCCAGTCCGAGCCCGCATCTGTATCCATGAACTTTGTCCTACTCCCTGCGCGGCTAACGATGCCTGATCCGGCCCGTTGCCTGCCAAAAACTGTATTTCACCATCAAGATTATCTGCTCCGCTCCTCATCCGATGCATTCCTGTCTAGTAGTTTAGGTAAACATTCTTCCAGCTACCGAACAAAGGGCCAGGCCTCACTGTCCTCATGCAAGTAATTCCTAGCCCCGGTTACTATGGAGGATTCCTGCCCCCTTGCATCTCATGTAGACACTTAGACGCTTGTACACGCACTAACAGTCAGTATAGAATAGATTCCGTCCGAGACCCCTTTCCTTTTGGATAGTACAGTTCTTTAAACATAAGATATTAGATATGATTTGGGATTAGGTTGACATGACCCCTCAGACTTCTGTCTCCACATGTAGAGCTAAATGTCAAGTCCCCTTCACCCTCTAGTTGCACGTCAATCACACGTCATGCGGCTGCACACGCATCTCTGCCAAGTATTTCTGCTGACATTGCAGGATTCTCTTATGGATCCACCCACTTGTGACATCATGTTTAATGACGTTTCTAGTTACGCCTATATGTACGCCTTTTTCCATTACGTATGTGTACTATTATCTGTATTATCAGCTGTTACGCCTCCTGCATCTGTCTTAATGTAATGCTTTTCATATAAATATCTTTACTTGTCAATAATGTATTGCCTTCCCTTCCTGAACCCTCGTGGTGATGGAATTTGATGCCTATGGTTCGAACCATAATTCCTTTATAGAGGAATAAAGCCTTTCAGAACCTCTAATACCACGGATTCTGCCTCTTATTTATACTGAGTTATTCTTACTAGACTTTACCGCATAAAAAATAGTACCGGTAATAAAATATTTACCACAGGACCCTTATTTGCAACCATGCACAGTGTGGCAGGCATCGATGGGTGCCCACCGCAGATTGCAAGGTTTTCCGTGACCACCACTTTTTTAGGTCGAGGACTATCCGGTCTGCCAAAGGCAGAACCGGAAGTCGGAGATTTAATGTTTCCTAGAGTGGCTCCTTAGACCGCCTCTCTTTTTGCCTCTCCTCCATTGGCTGGCTTCCTAAACGGAGGCCAGCCATTGGAGGAGAGAGCCGTCCCTCCAAATAGGCTCCGTCTTTTTCAGATTCGGGGGCGTGTTCCGTGCTGTTCTTTCCACTTTTTAGCCACGCCCTTTTAGAACAGCAGGAACACGCCCCCGAATCCGAAAAAGTTTCAAAGCTTCCATCCGCCATTTTTTTGCCATCCGTCCGGCGCCGTGTTGTTGTGCTGGTGGCGGCGCTGCCGGGGCAGGCTCCAGTTCGACAAGCAGGGAACCGCACCATGCTTTGGACGCGTTTCCCCTTTGTGCCTCCGGAGCTAATTGTAGCAGAGATTCACGCGTGGACGAGGCAAGCAAAGGTGTGGTGTTTACTCATGGGGGAGCACTGCACCAAAAAGACAGCCACAAAGTGGCCCGCCACTGTCAGCTGTTGACTTGCGAGTTGTGGCACCAGCAGGTCTCAAATCGATTCTAATCGCAGCTCAACCATATTGTACCAAACCATGTGATCTTTATCAAATCACTAGCTCTCCATGTAATTTAGCTCTCTGGTGTTCCAAAATAAGTAGCGCTTAGAAACAGATCAAAGACAGCATTCGAAACACGTGCCCATTACCCTCCGGGCACTGCATGAAGCACTCCGCTTGTCTTCACTTTACCTCTCCCTTTACTTCCTTCTGTTTCCGTTCACCCCTAACCCTTAACTGCTGCCATTTCCCGCCTTCGTGAAGCGCGGACAGACGGACGTTTCGTGGCCTGGAAAACAATCTCGTGTATGAGGGGAAGGTAAGTGAGCAAACGAGGCAGATATGATCCTTTGTTTAGCAATTAACCATGTATTCATGTATTTTTTTCTTCAGTAAATTTGGTAACAGCAGAGTAAACTATTGTGCGCGTTTTCATAAAAATACCGCAAACTACATTAGTCATTTTTATATAGCACATACTGCAACTTGAACTGCCCGTTGTCGATAGAATAAGCGCGTTACCAGTACCACACTTCAGTGCACACTACATCCACCAAGGAGAGATTGCTGGGGCCGCTCCTGTGGGCTTAATACACACATCAACAACAGGCACTCAATGCAGGGTACCATCTCACCTGCTGAGAGTGTTACTACTTTATGTATCACGTTCTTCGTGTGACCCCAGGACCCCTTACACAAGTAGGGAAAGAGGAGTGGCTGTGTTGTTTGCTGTTCACTATTATCACTTTGATCAATCCTGACTTCAGACATGGTTTACATTTGTAGACTGAGTTGAAGAGCGCGTAGGGCGGTAGGGTGGAAAGATCCGAATGGCAGATTGGCCTGGGGGTTCCGTGTGTGTTCAGAGGGGGTTCACCTTCCCAGGCTCTGGTTTTCATACTGCTAAGGGATGTGAGGCGACGAATGTGTCCCACTGCGCATGCGCAGGTGGTCCACGCGTTATAAAAGCACATGGCTCATTCAGATCGGATTTTTGCAAGAAATCATGACAAGAACCGCTTTTAGAATCCTCAAAAGAGACGGCACGGGTGCGAATGTGCACTCTCGAGACGGCACGGGTGCGAATGTGCACTCTCAGTCGGAGCCACGGCCCATCCAGCCTTCCCGTGCTTCCCTGTCTGCCCCTGTGCGGTCTCCAGCTTCGCCGTGTTTAGTCAGCGCCATTGTTTCCTTGTATTGTCATCCGGGACTTAATTGAGGACGGTTTTGGCTCCGCCAGTTTTTGTGGGCCAATCTAGCCTGCATTTACCACAATTCAGGAGCAAATACCCTTTTCAGAACGCACTTTCCTGCATGTGAAAATAAGTGCAGCACTGTTTGGAATAGGAAAACGCACACCTGTTATTTGCAGCCCTTCAAATCGGCATTGGAATGCATCGACCGCTACCTAAAGCGTCGTGTGTGTCAACAATTGTCCAGTATCCGCTGTCTGACTGAAATGAACATACGGTTGCTGTAAAGGTGCTCCCCACTTGGAAAGAGTGACACGCCATTTGGAATCCTTAGCGTTGAATCCAGCAGAAATAATGTGATTCTTTTCAATGGAAGTGTTTGGTCGGACACGGAATCTTTATACCCAGGGCATCTAGGGGTGGAGGAGAAGCGCGCCATCTTGTTCTGAGACTTATATATAAAGGAGGCGGACTCACAGAGACTTTCCCAGAACTGAGCCCAGGCTGGTGTCTCTTGATCAGAAGTAAAAATCTTTGTTTCAATTTGTCCCCACAAAACGTGCGCGGATCTGCAAATGCACGGGGGTGGATCTTTTTCTAAGCATTCAAAAGTTTCTGGGCCGGGGATAAGGGATTACATTAGTTAAATTCCCACAAGAAAAAATTACAGGCTTTGTTCAAACAGAAAGCCGGGACACTTTAGGTGAAAAATATGTTAGCTGCCATGTAACCTAATTTCATGTGTCACACAGCTAGCCGGCCATGCCTCTGCTACCAGTGTACATCAGAGGATTTCTCATTGCACTCTTACTAAAATATGTATTTGCCTTCTGCTCCCATAATGGCACGGGCTCTTTGCTGGAAGCTAGGATTGGTCGAGCATGCCACACGTGAGATGGACCCACTTGGCAGATGCGGGCCTTGCATGTCTGTGTACGGTTCTTCAGGAATTTAAACATTATTGGAAGGAAGCGTTCTCACCACTGCATGAAACAGTTCATCGAACAGGCCTTGGCATGGTGTCTACCGAGGCCCGTGTTAGCTAGTGCGTTACTTGCCTTCTCTTCGGAATAGCTAAGACTTCCAAAGCTCGCCATTACAGCCACTGACGGAGAGGCCTCTGGGTGTGGTGATGTAGATGTTTAGTGCAATTTGAGGTGTGTTTGCAGCTCGCGTAAACACAGGAAATGTCTAAAAATATCACACTGTTTAGGGAAACACATCAGCCTGAAGTGGTGTAGGCAGGGAGATTAGCCAAAAAGTCCCTTGAAGTGACGATTGGAAAACACCATCACTCTGTTCTTCTCATACCCTCTTGTCGGTTACCCCCAAACCTAGAGGCCTACCTAGTCGCTGACTTTATCCAGGCTGCACTCATACTGTCCAGTGTGAGAAGCTGCCCTTTTCAAACCATGTTCCTTAACGCCCATTTTGCACATGTTCTCCTTCTCGTCTGCCCTGATGTACTGCCAGTCATATAGTGTCCACAACAAACATCAACATTTCTGTAAGCCCTGGAAGCAGGCCGGCCTGTGAGGCACCAACAAGAACATGTCAAATCTACCAAAGAGCACTGATGGAGACAGCATCCTGGAAGGGACTTGTATACCTGCGAAGGAGAAATGGCTGGATGTGCCCTGCGGGATTGGAACCCGTGCTTCTCAGGCCCACAGTTTTTGAGAAGGCAAATTCAATGCTCTGGACTTTTACAGGGTCGCTGATACCGCTTTACAACTTGTCTGGAGCCCCTGCCAGAAGTGCCGCCTCTACCCTGTGAAATCAAAGCCATCCTGTGGATAAGGCTTTTAAAGGTTCTCGCATCTTGCTCAGTTGTGCCAGCACACTAACTTTGACAAATACTGCAACAGAGCACAGAATTTCGAGTGAGTACTGGCTCACTGAAAACATTATAATCCTGTGGAGAGTATCGATTCCTGTCACTTTAAAATAATTAGAAGCTTGCTGAGAAGTGTCAGTGCTGAGCAGCGTGGTACTGCTGGCCCATGAAAAGTGTTAGAATCTTGCTGAGAAGTGCCAGTGCTGAGCAGTGTGGTACTGCAGGCCCATGAACAGTGTTAAACTGTTGCTGAGAAGTGCAAGTGCAGAGCAGTGTGATACTGAATTCCCATTAAAAGTGTTAGAATCTTGCTGAGAAGTGCCAGTGCTGAGCAGTGTGATAGCGCTGTTCAATTAAAACGGTTAGAATTTTGGTGAGAAGTGCCAGTGTGGTAGTGCTGTCCCGTCAAAAGTTTTAGAATCTTGCTGAGAAGTGCCAGTGCTGAGCAGTGTGGTACTGTTGGCCCATCGAATGTGTTAGAATCTTGCCGAGAAATGCCATGCTGAGCAGTGTGTTACTGCTGGCCCATTAAAAGTGTTAGAATCTTGCTAAGAAGTGTCACTGCTGAGCAGCATGATACTACTGTCCCATTGTAAGTGCTAGAATCTTGCTGAGTAGTGTCATGTTTAGCAGTGTGGTACGGCTGTCCCATGAAAAGTGTTTGGATTTTGCTGAGAAGTGCCAGCGCCGAGTAGTGTGGCAGTGATGTCACTTTAAAAGTAACAGAATACTTTTGAGATGTGCCACGATTTCATTTGATAAGTGCCAGTGCCATCACACAACAGGAATCCTGTAAAGAAGCGCCACCACTGTAGAGTTCATTTGATACCTGCTGATAAAAATCTGCACAGTCCCTTAAAACTATTAGAAAAAAGCTGAGAATTGCAGCGGCTGTCCCATGAAAAGTATTCAAATGATCCATAGGCGTGCGTACACTGTCCGACAGAAAGTGTTCAATTACAGCTGATACAGGCCAGTCCCTCTCATCTGACACACACGAGTCCTTTTGAGATCCGCCAGTACTACTTCATTGTGCAGAGAAGTTCCTGTAGCTGTCCCAATTCAAGTACGGAAGTCTTAAAGACCATGCTAACAATATCCTACCATAGTTAACTATTTTATGAGATGAGTCAGTTGTGTCCCGTGAACATCATGATATATTCACGAGAAGTGACACTACTTTACTTTCAAAACCTGTCTCTGAAGCCCTGTTACATCACAGCTCCCTATGTGGGCTACAATCCAGCCACCAACGGACCCCTCAAGAATGAAGGCCAGTATCAGCCAGTCATTACTTATCTCAACCACCGACAATCTCACTTCCTCACAACCTCACTGTTTCACTACCTCACTCTTTCTCACTACATAACTCTCTCTACCTCACTACTCCACTCTATCTCACTACCTCACAACTTCTCTCTCTCAAAACATCACTACCTCACTCTCTAGCTCACAACCTCACAACTTCACTCTCTCACTCACTACCTCAATCACTCTCTATCTCACTACCTCACTACTTCTATCTCACTAACTCACTTTCACTACCTCTCTCTCTCTCACTACATCACAACATCACTCTATGCTTATATATCACTACCTCTCAACATCCCTCTCCCTCACTACCTCACTCTCTCACTACCTCACTCTCTCACTACCTCACTCTCTATCTCACTACCTCACTCTCTATCTACCTCACTCTCTCGCACTACCTCACTCTCTATTTCAATACCTCACTCTCTCTCTCTATCTATCTCACTACCTCACTCTCTCTCTGCTAATGCAATAGGTATCACATATGCAAAAAAAACCTAATGCCAATAGAAATGACAATGCCATTTATTTAGGGATACAAAAATAATAAAAAAAATAATGAGCAATACCAATAGCTCTACCTATAATATTGCCGAGACCATTGCATTGTAAATGCTTGTTCTAAGGAAGCTGTGTTGTTGGTTGGAACACAGACTCCCAATGAAGTCAATGGGAGTCCAACCCAACAGTGTTCAGAAACATCGTAATCAGTCGGTCGGCCTCCCTGAACCCGAGTCAGCCGGAAACCATTCCGACACAGAGTCGGTCAGAATGCTTTCTGAGCGACATCGTAATGAGGCCCTTAGTATTTCATTGCCTGTGGTGGCCCTTCGAATGGGAATTGGATATCTGCTTGGCTAAGCAATGGTCTGGTCCTGTGGACATGAACCTGTTTATGAGTCCGATAACGACCCTTTTCCGGAGTTGTCCCATGAACCTGCGGCTGCTTCAAGATGCATGGTACAAGCCACTCCCTTGGGGGAGATGGGTGCTTCAGCACCAGGATAACCGAACTCTGGCTCCAATAACACGGATGCAGGTCACCAGGCTACTTCCTCAGCATCGGTTGATAACTAGGATCATGTCTGTTCCTTGGAGCTTTTGAATAGGTTGATCGCGGAGTCATCATCTGCAGAGACAGAATCCGTTCTGGATTCACTAAGCATTGATCTTGTGGAAGAAATCTCGGGTGCCTGCGGCTCAACTTAATTTGGTCAAGTTTTCAAAATGTTCATTTTATATTCTTTATTAGGATTGTAATCTTTTTGGGGAGGTATGACAGTTATTGGCATCGCATTGAAGGTGCTTAGCCTGTGCTTTGTGAGTCGTAGTTTGCAAGCTGCAGAGCCATCCTATTTCATTGATAAACAAGAAGCACTAGCTTGTTGGGAGGGGGGGGATCAACTATTTTTATCATTACCTGTGGGGGTCTGAATTTACTATTCATGTAGACCAGAAGCCACTGGTCAATGTGTTTGCAACTAAGGGAGGTGGTAAAGCTATGCCTATGACAGCTTGTAATAATATTTTTATCACACCAAATACATTCCTGCAGTAAAAAAACAAATTACACCTACTTTCTATCTAGGCTGCCTCGAGTCTAACTTGGTGGATGGTAATAGTCGTAATGAGGAAGAAGTGAAGTTTAACAATATAACCTGTGTTACCAAGGATGCAATATCAGAATCAGAGAAAGTATGGGAAAAGTCATAGAAAAAGTGAGTAAGAGTTTGCCTAATTCAAAGATTTATGATTTCTTGTTAATGTTTTCAGGCACATTTCATCAGAATATTCTGTGGTTAAGGGTTTCTTTAGAAGACTGACTGCTCTAGTAACACAGGCTTCTCCAACAAGTAGCTCATGAGCTACTGGTAGCTCTCCAGCTACCTGTAAGCAGCTCTCCTGCATGCAGCCAAGCCTACTGTTTGCATGGCATATGTATAACAAAAATGAAAAGTGCATTTTCAAGATGAAAATGTGTCTTTTCAGGACTGTCAAGCTGAATTGTTGAAATTCGTGTTGAATAACATTGTTATTTCAGCTCCAAGATACCCTTCGGGTTAATGTATATGATACAAATACATGCTATGCTATGTTATATTTAAAGCTGATATTTACATGCTAAATCCTTCTTTGTTATGGTGACCTATTACAAACAAGCTTAGTGCACTACAGCTGTGGCTGTTTTGTATTACCCGCGTAGAGGCATTCTAAACTGATAAAGCCTTTCTTCATTACTGATATCGACCCTGCCTGATACACTGGGGTGATCACTGCTGTTAATCTTGTATGGGTGGTCACTAATGTAATCTTGTATGATGTGATCACTAGTACAACACTGATCATATTAGTGGCTCGTGATGATTTTCACTGTACATAAGTAGCTCTTGTTATTGAAAAGGTTGAACCCCTGCTCTAGTTGTACCAGTGTTCTCAAGACACAAAGTTGTAGAACTAGCACATGAAGGGCTTATTGGCATGCAAGCTATGAAGAGGAGGATTAGGGAACTGTTATGGTGCCCAGGTTTGTATAAATCGGTGGTGCAATTTGTGAAGCCATGCATGTCTTGTGCAGTGAATGATGAGTTGCAGGTCACTATGCCAAGTTCCTAAGGTGCTGTCCCAGATCCAGAAAAGGAGCGGTCCAAATTTACTACTAATATAATTGCCCCCCTTTTTTTTTTTTTACACAATTTTTATTCATTTTCGTACATCCGAAATAACAAGGGGGGTTTCGGTTACATACCCCAAATAGGGATTAAGGTCACAGTGCAATGCAGGTTATCTATGGCATAATTGGAGCACCAAACGATGTCCATATCAACTGCTTGGGCATTGCATACGATCACCACAACAAATATTTGCAACCAGTGAAACTTTCCATCCCCTACCAACCCCCCACCCTTCATAGGCGTGTCACTTACATGCAATCTGTAATAAAAAAAATGGGACAACTATCTCTGTGGGGCGACTAAGTCGTAGAGGGGGCTGCTGCCTATGAATGTCACCTGGTGCGCGTGGGAAGCACTATTACTAAACATTAGGCTACAGATCAAAGTGGTCTTAGAGCTGTGTAGACATTAGTCTATAGCTGCGTCATCTTCCTCCGCTTCGGGGGATTTAAGTGCCACAACAAGCGCTTCCCAGGCTCTCACCCGTTCTAGGGCATTTTCACTCTCGGTTCGCTTTGCTATTTGTAACCTAATTACACCCTCACATTCGGCCCACTTTAGGAATTCTGCTTTCCATTTAGCTATACTAAGGCCCTGTTTCGCCTTCCACTGGACGGTGATGGTCCGCTTGGCCAGGAGCAGACCCAGGTCTATGAATTTGCTAGTAATTTGTTCTTGGACGTGTGGGCGAACCAGTGCAAAATACAATGAGCCATGGTTGGCTCCAGCTCTCTTATCAGTGAGGTCTGATAACGTTGTTGTTACCTCCTCCCAGTAATGTCTAAAAACGGGCACCCCCATAACATGTGTTTAAAATCTGCACTTTCTGCGTTTCATCTCAGGCATGCTGCTGAGTGGTCCGGGAAATATGTGTGTAGTTTTGCTGGGGTAAGGTATGCTCTATGTAAAATATGGAAATGTACCAATTGAAATCTTGCATTCCTCGTGCTCTTCCAGGCTCTCTCCACTGATTCTCCGAACGCCTTATCCGGGATGTTCCCCCTATATCAGCTTCTCATTTAAGCTTCAAGACGGACAATGGGAGTAAGGATTCCAGCGTCATGCGCCTATAGAGGCACGTCACTGCTTTAAAAGTACCTGCTGCCATCACTACATATTGGCAGCACATGGAAGTTGGTGGTTCTGTAAATCCTCTACCCCAGTGCTTCCTGATAGCCGCAGTGAGGGCCGTGTAGTGCAGGAAATCACCCCCAGGCAGATCAAAACAGGTTTGCAGGTCATTAAACGGGATCATGGTACCCTCTTTATATAGGTCCCCTATAGTAGTCAGCTCTTGCTCCACCAAGTGTCCATTCTCTGCCAATTGCCACCGTGTGGTAAGGCCCTGCACATGACCAGTGGTATTTTCGGCGTGTACAGGCATTTAATAGAGGCTCTACACAAGTATCTGTGCCAGCATTTTCGTGCCGTGGCGAATTCCAAGGTGAGCTGCAGCACAATACGGGACAGCAAAACCAGGGGCCCGAGATCTTCCCTGCACCCCTCAACTCCCTGAACAGCCCTCGCTACCCACTTCATATTCCTTGGAATTGTGCTGCCAAATAATAGGTCTCGTAGTCTGGAACCGCCAGGCCACCCTCTGCTCTAGGTCTCATGAGTGTACCTAGCGCCACCCTTCGTCTACCCTTGCCCCAAAGGAAGGCTGTGACCATTGAGCGAAGTTGCTTGAAATATTCTGCCGGAATCTACACCGGAATGGTCCCAAATTAATATAAGAGTCTTGGGAGAGATACCATTTTTAGAAGGGCCACACCCCCCGCTACGGACAGTGGCAGGGATCCCCCGAATTTGAAGTTGGCTTTTGTCCCTCTGATGGCCTTCCCAATATTACCCTCAAGAATGTCCTCCTGTTTGTGGTAAATAAGCGTGCCCAGGTAGGGAAGGCATCTGTCCTCCCAGTTCACCCCTTCTGTACGCTGCGGGCCTACTCTATTCCCACATGCAGGGAACAAACATGATTTCGACCAGTTCACCTTTAATCCTGCTACTCTGCTAAGAGTGTGGAGCAGATTTTTCGCCCTCAAGAGTTCAGGTCCCGAGTCAGCGATGAAAAGCAAAAGGTCGTCAGCATATAATGCAATAAGTTGAACCTGTCCATTTAAAACAAGGACCCGGTAAGCCCGCCCTGATCTGGCACCATCACCAGCGAAAATAATAATAGGGAGAGGGGGCAGCCCTGCCGCGTGCCCCGTCCCACCCTACAAGCATCGGAGATTAGCCCCCCAGTTTTAATTCTGACGGTGGAGTCAGTTTATAAAAGAGCCGTACAACTCACAAAGCCAGGCCCTAGCCCCATTTTCTGCATCACATGAAATAGAAAAGCCCACTCCAGACTGTCGAAAGCTTTTTCTATGTCCACTGCAAATATTGCGGCAGCCTGTCCACAGTAGGTGGTCGCTTCCAGTATTTTATAGTCGAGATTAAGCATGAATAAGGGGCGGTACGCTGTCTTATCCCATGCCTACTTGACCGGTTTCAGCAGAAGGATGATGATCGCTTCCCTAGTGGAGACAGGGAGTTTGCCAAGTCTTTTGGCATCATTATATAATTGTACGAGTATGGGAGTCAAGAGGTCAATATATGCAAGGTAGAATTCCATCGGGGACCATCAGAGCCTGGAGTGTTATTACGGGCCATACTCTTGATAGCACTACGCACTTCCCTTACTTCGATCTCGCACCCTAGGGAGAGTGCTGTATCTTCGTCCAGCGCAGGCAGCTAAACCCCGTGCGTGAACTCCTGCAGTTCCTCCTCCGTTGGGGACATCTGACTGCGATAAAGCTCTCTATAACATTCCAAAATGATGTCATTGATCCCTTGTTGGTTATACCTGGCTACCCATTCTGATCCCTGATCCCCAGTACGACTGACCCCCGTCTAGCCGGGTTGGCCAACCAGGCCAGCAGGGCCCCCGATGTATCCCTCTCCGAGTGTGCTCGAGTTATGTAGTTTTTGTAATCAAAGCATCGCAGGCGCTCTACCAGTGCGGCTACTGCCTCCCTAGCCTCAAGTAGCTCTTGCTGTTTATCTGGTTGTTCGGGTCTGTCCTTTTCCAGGGCATGCAGGCGCTCGTCATCCATCTTTATATCTTGGAGGAGAACCTTCCTAACTTCAACCATCTCAGATATGCACCTCCCCCCCAAGGACTGTTTTACAGGCGTCCCATTCCACTAGGGAGGACATGGCTGTACCCCCATTGTCCTGGAAGTAGTTAGAGATAGCTGTGCCAATTGTAGCACGGAAAGCTGAATCGTCTATAGTTTCCGGGCATAGATGGCAGGTGGGAATTTTCGGGCGCACGCGTGACCATTGTAATTGTAATTGTACCAGGACAGGGTTGTGATCGGACAGTGTCCTGGTGAGATATTCGCTACAGCCCATCCCTTCATGGACATCAGGTGAACACAGTATGGCATCTAGTCTGACATGTAATTCCCGGAGGGCCGAGAAGAAGGAGTAGTCTCGAGCCAAGGGGTGGTGCGCCCTCCAGGTGTCAATTGAGCCCCATTCCTGTTGCCAGTTACGGCGTGCGTCCGCCAGTTTGTGTGCAGGTGCATTAGGGAGTGGGGGGTGGGAGCGGTCAAGGGCAATATCAGATGTACAACTAAAGTCACCCCCTAGTAGTACCGACCCTGTGAGGATAGTCGCCAGTTTTCCTGACAGAAGAGAGAAGAAGGCCGGTTGGTCAGAGTTGGGGGGGAATAAATACTACCCAGGGTAAGGTTCCTACCATCAAGCCTCCAGGAGACCACCACATATCTGCCCTCTGGGTCAGTCAGTTGTGACGTGCATTGGAATGGGACACCTGCTCTTATCCATATCAGCACACCCCTCGCAAAGGCAGAGAACAAGGTATAATAAGCCTGACCCCTCCAGCGGCATTGCAACGCCTTCCCTTCCTTGGCTAGCATGTGATTAATGCGATCTGTATGCCTCTGCGGATCACGTAGGAGTGTATCTTATGGCGCCTAACCACAGAATGCATGCCCCGCACATTCCATGAGAGACAAGCCAGGCCTAATGGGGATCCCACTGGTGTGGCCTATACGTACATTCCTTAAAAAAATCTTTACCCCCGTGACACACCTGGGCCCCATTAAAAAACCCCAACTATAATAACGACCCCAACTCCCCCTCCCCTGAACAGGTATCCAAAAAAGAATCCCCGTCCAAACCAGAGTAACAAAAACCATCATCCAGTGACAGTGGAAGGGGTGGTCACCCGATAAGGACCAGGGTAAGTACTCCACAGTGCCGACCCCCGTAGTTGAACTAACCACCAAGCCCCTTTTTTCAATTGGGTGTTCCCCTTAAGGCAATGTAAGGAGCTATTAGTTTACTGTCACTACCCCAGGGGCACAATAAAGGTAGGCCGGAGAAAATCTCCACTTTGGATGAAATCCCATGTCCCTCACGTGAGATCATCGGCCGTTTCGACGCGACCTCCCATCGCTGTCTTCTGCGCGCATTTCCAGAGTCTTCACCTTAGTTTCCAGGACAGCAAGGGAGCGGCTCATAACTTGGACAGATTCCGGCAGGCCATTCAACTCTTTTTCATTGCTGGACATTCTGTCCTAAAGCTTGCAATGGTCATCTTTGAGCAGGCTGAAGTCTGTGCCGATAGCATCAATCTTCCCTTCCAGCGGCTCTCTGGAGGCCGTTATGGACTGCATGATGTCCGCCAAAGTAGGTTTCTGGGAGGCCGGGTCTCCACTGGCTTCAGGTAAGTCATCTTCCTCTTCAGAGTGGGTTCCAGGGGCTTCCACACTAAGGACAGCAAACCCAGTTTCCTTTGGGTTCTCCCCATCTCAAAAGCACCACATGTGGTGTGGGCTCCGACAACAGTCCGGCCCGGTGTCCAAGGATGCACCAACCCGGGTACAAAGAACACACCAGACTTCAAATGGGGGCTTCAAAGAGGGGTACAGGAAGCAGCTTGTGTGCCAGCGGGGGTGGTGGAGCAGTCCCCGCTGATCCTCTAAGGCCGCCGCGACAGTATCTGGACCATGTAATGCCCCCACAACGCGGTTAGGCGGGAGACTCTAGATCCGGCCGACCCCCATGATCTCCCACCACAGTGCAGAGGCGATATCCACTAAAAGTGGTCCCAATGCGCCAGGAGCACCACAAACCCCAGGATGAGGGCAGGTGGGGGCCCCTAGGCCCGACCGACCCCTGTGGCCCCCCACCGCAAGCCCAATATCACCACCATAGTCTGGAGACCCTCCTCCATTTCGGCTCCACCAGCCTCCACACCACACCCAGGTGAGGGCCCTAGGCCCGGCCGACCCCCTTGGCCCCCACCTCAGGGCAGTCACCTCAGCCGCTACACCCAGCTGAGATGTAGCCAAAGAAGTCATGCTGCCACCTTCGTGCCGCACTCCAGCAGGGGCTCTAGGCCCGATCGACCCCTGTGGCCCCCACCACCAGGCAGACGCTGCGGTAATTTAAACTCAGGCCTACCTTGGGCACCAATGCCCCGATATGTGTCCCCGGGTCGGGTAGTCAGCAGGCACGGCCTCCAGGATAGCAGGTCAGGCAGTCCTGAGGGGCACCAGTTTCAGGCAGCACACGTCCATCTGCAGCAATGCTCAAGCTGCCGGCCGACACACACCACCACTTCTTTTTTGGACCGCTCCCGTAGGATCATGCCAGCATCCGACCGCACAGCAACTCAGGGGCCTCAGTGGGGAGAAGCACAACCACATCTGGCAGCAGGGATGTCACGACTGCGCCGGCTACTCAAGCGGGGCCTGACCTCCGCAATGGATCTGGCCCTGCCGCCCAGAGCAGCTGCGGAGTGTCACCAAATCCCGGGAGTCCCCCAACAGTCGGCGCTACTTCTCAGGCGCTCTGTACGAGTGCTACGGGGCAGGAAGATCCCGTTAGGAATCCAGGAGGCAGTGCGGGGCGTTCGTGATACACGGCCGCCATCCTCGACATTTGCTTGGGCGCCATTTTGTCGACTCCGTTGATGCTCATCCGAGGGTCAGCGCCTCCAGGCAGTTCATCTAATATAGTTCTCTTCGGCCCCTTCTCTCCTCCGCATTAACCCACAGGTGGTCACCAATCAGTTTGGATGCCTCCGCCTGAGCTCACTCGTTCGCCAGCCTTGAGGGGCAGAAGCAGCCGCAGCGTTCAGGCCGCGGTCACCATCTTGCGTGCGAGCCTGTCCGGACAGGGAGTGCCAAGTCACTCCCAGGTGCACCGATATCAGCAGTCCAGGGCTACGCCATGAAGAGCAGGCATGATCCGGAGTCCTGCAAGGTAGTTTTCAGCTCCCCTTATTGTGGCAGGGGATCAGCATTAAGGTTTACGGGGAGACGGCGATCGGAGCTCCTCAGCTCGCGTCCGTCTCCATCGGCAGCCGGCCACGCCCCCCCTAATTGGTCCCTTGAACATCGTGCGGGGTGAGCTCAAGTATAGCATAGTAGTTAATGAATATTAGTCTTAATGGTCAGAAATTGGTTTGATTAATAGCATTACCACATCTACAATTAACGAGTTTTTGGAAGAAAGTGAGAAAGTTCCAGATCCAGTCATCAATTTGTTTGAAAGAATCTGAGGATTTCCTTGAGGATCTAAGCATCAAGCATATCACCACTTCCTAATATCATCACAGGAGCAATGAGGTTTTGGAGCAGTGCAACAGGTAATTGAAGAAAACATTTCATTGTCCTTAGTCAGCAGTTTGGATTGGGTACATGGGTTGAAGATTCTCTTGTGAGCAACTCGCACTACTTCCAATACCAAAGTTTCAGCTTTTGTGTTTTTGAAAGGAAGGCTTCCTGGTTCAAAAATGACCAAATTGTAGATGGAAAGAAACGCTTACTGTTTGGACTTATATGTGCTGTAGGTTGCTAGCAGAAGAGTGGTCAAGAGATATATATGAAAAGGTTGGAAATTTAAAGTTGAGTGTGAAGGTGGGTGACATGGAACCTAACTAAGACCTATGTGAGAGGGAATCCTAATTTTTCTACTCCAAAGAAAGTTGTTCAAGTGGAGAATTGTGTGGTGAGATTGATAGATGGGAAATGCTGGAATGAAGAGACTACCAGCTGTGTCTGCTAATTCCATGTTGACACAAATTAACACTGCCCATTAACTGGTGGTCCATCTTAGATGTCGTATTGAGGATTCATTGTTCCCATTTTCAGATATAAGACGATGGAACGGGTAATACAAGTTAATTGAACACGTTTAGTGAATTCATTTCTCCATTTCCAGATAATCCATTTAAACTTGGCATTTATCCACAGCTGCGTGCAGAAGAATAAGGAAGCATTTTTTCAAATCTTTGCACCAGCTCAGTTTCACGCTCTTGTCAACAGAAAATACGTCATCGCAGACAGAAAAAGTTTACTCTCATTCAATCATGCTGCAGTTAATGTTACATGCATATGTGCTACTGAAGCAGCTAGGGTACTTGTTTACTTGGTATATATGTAACTTCTTAACGTCCTGCATATTGTCATTTACCCCCTAGCAATCACCTACAAACAAGGATGATAGATCCAAGCAGTTTAAGAAAACAACTGTTTGCTGACACCATCCTAGGATACATATTGCGAGAATTGGCTGCAAAACAAAAATGACATGACAGTACTTGAAACGGATATGCAGAGAATAAAACATTATTTCATCCTGAACATGTCATTTTGTCCTGACCGTTAGTAATTTTAAAAAAACACTATCCAGGTCATTAACACCATCCTCATGCAACAGTACTTGGAGCCATCCAGTCTTAATCATTCGTGCTGGGGATGAAATCTGAAAAAAATCAGTTCAACGTCTTACTTCTAAATGTCTTTTATACCTGAATCCACCTGAGGCTTCAAATACCTTTCTGTCACTGGCATAACTAATGCTTGTATTTTCAGCTTTTCATGTTCAGGTCCACATATAGCTTCGGTAAGACACATTCAATGTGGGTCTGTTATAGACAGGCTTTCTCAAAACGTCAACAAACCAACCTCATCCAATATTGATTAAGCATCCATTATCTCTCTAGCCTTAAATCTCAGCAGACCGCTGCTGGACCGACTATCAAGTCCAATGAGCAGTGTGAGGACCTTCCCACCTTCTTTGTTAGGAAGGTGGACAACATCTACAGGTCCTTTCCGACTGCACATAGTAATGTGCAGGTGGCACAGTGTTGTCAAAAGGCTAATACCTTATATGCCTTTCCGCCAATCCCTGCAGACCAGTTGCTAGCATTGTGCAGTAAATTTAAGTCAGGATCCCCTGCAGACCCTCCAAAACCAGACCAATTTAGGAAAGTGCTTCCTGCAATCATATCCTCTTTGGGCAAGGTGATAAATGGGTCCCTTGCCATGGCAACTGTGCCCAGGGCATGGAAACAAGCCAAGGTGATACCCCTGCTAAACAAACCTTCTCTAGACCCGGCTAAACCAGAGAACTACCGCCCTATTTCCTTGCTCCCTTGGGCGGCAAAGATCACGAAGGCATATGTCAACTCCCTCCTGTCTGACTTTCTGACCATGAACAACATGCTGGACCCCTCCCAGAATGGCTTCCGACCAGGTCACAGCACGGAGTCCGCGCTCCTGGCTGTGACAGAACATCTCTGGTCAGCACTGGACGCACGTCGGCACTGATTCTATTGGATCTAAGTGCCGCGTTTGACACAGTGTCCCATACCTTACTGCTGCGACGCCTGGAGGAGGCGGGAATTATTGGGCCGGCCCTGGAGTGGCTTACCTCATTCCTTCATGAGAGGTTGTTCGTGGTATCAGTCCCCCCGAATGCCTCAGGCGAACACCCCATCAAACAAGGGGTGCCACAAGGTTCCTCCCTCAGACCCCTGTTATTTATTCTTTACATACAACCCCTGGCTGCAGTGGCCAAGAGCAGAGGACTGACCATGGTTTCCTACTCCGACGATACACAGTTGGTTGTGGCGCTCTCGAACGACGCTGAGCGGGACGCCCTTAAGTTTCACAGCGACCCAGTGGCAATCGCCGAGTGGATGACCACCAACTGTCTCCAGGTGAACACCAGCAAGTCAGAGGTATTGCTGGTGGGGAAGGACCATGGTCAGTGGATTGAACTCTGGTGGCCCGCAAGCCTTGGTAGTGCCCCTCCCCCCAAGCAGGTTGTGAAAAATCTGGGGGTGTGGCTGGACTCGTCCCTCAGCTTCCGAGTTCAAACCAAAAAGGTGGCAGGGACCTGCTTCGGACTACTGCGGGGGCTTAGACCCTTATTGGGTTTCTTTGATGCACCCACACGTCAGGTCATCATTCAGGCGTCTGTAAAGTAAAGATTGGACTATGCCTGCTCTCTGTATCTGCGGTCCAATAAGGCTGAAATTCTGAGGCTACAAAGGGCACAGAACGCAGCAGCAAGAGCCCTTGTTGGTTTGCGCAGGTCCTGCCCGGTGTCCGACGCCATCCGTCGTCTTCACTGGCTGCCCGTGGCCAGGCAAATTGAATTCAAGGCTCTATGCATCTCTTTCAAAGCCTTGAAATTTACCACCCCTTGTATCCTGGCCAACCTCCTCTCGCCATATGTGCCCTCACGACACCTTCGCTCACAGGGTCAACACCTGGTGGTGGTTCCCAGGACACGGAGAGTCCGTGCTGGAGGCCGCTCCTTTCGCAGTAGGGCAGCCCTCCTCTGGAAAGTACTTTCTGCTCATATCCGTGGCCTCAACAACTACCTAGAATTCAGGAAGGCCATTAAAACTCACCTTTTTCCTGCAACGTAGTCCTATTATCTGTTCCACTCGCACGTGTCAGTTGCTCTGCTGTCAGCGCCGGGACGCCCCTTTGCTGGGGCAGCTGCTGCGCTTTACAAGTTGTGGTAACATAAGATTATTCACTGTATCAGCACCTTTTCTTTTCCCTGCGGATTTTTACCATCTATTTCACCACAAACCCTTTTTCCTCAAGCAGTATATTATTGGCTTAGGGGGCTTTTAACACCCATTCTTTCCAAGATAAGTCTCCTCTTCACATATAATGAGACTGCTCTCTGCAATCTTATTTATCTTTCAAAGAAAAGATTTTGACACATAATTGTACCCCAGACATTTTTTCACACACATACAAGTAATCAAATATTGGAATGCCAACACCTTTGTATTAGCTATAATATAACTTCATAAAAAAACACAGTATGAGTATGAATGTTAAGTTAAACTAAATGACGTGACATCATAGCTGAATTCACTTCCTTGGCGTGTTCAGAACCAAGGCAGAAACAAGCCGTACATCACAAAACAGAAAATACTATAAAAGGAAAAATTCTAGTGAATGAAACTCGAGCAGCGTGAAAATTATAATTCTTACTAGGGGTCCCGGATAGAAAAAAGAATAAATGAGTGGCTTTGCTTTTGTGACTGTAGATACAATTGTATTGTATTGTAATTGCATTTATACAGCATTTACTTTCCCCGACAGACGTCAAAGCGCTTTTTCGGCGAGTAGCATGCTACTCCAGAACCCATAAGGATTAGCGGTGAATTAGTATAGTGAATTATGAAAGTAATTTGAGTGGTGGATATTAGTCAGCTATTTAGATTGAGAAGGATAGCGGAGGGATAGAAGAGGGAAAAAACGTTAGCATTTATATAGTGCTTGTTACCCCTAATGGGCACTTTATTTGCGAGTAGCACGCTACTCCGGAACCCGTAAGGATTAGTTGTGAATTAGTATAGTGAAATATGAAGGTAATTTGAGTGGTGGATATTAGTCAGTTATTTGGATTGAGAAGGGTAGCAGAGGGATAGAAGAAGGAAAAGGTTTGCATTTATATAGTGCTTGCCACCCCTAATGAGGTCTTGAAGTGCTTTTTTCAGTGAGTAGCACGCTACTCTAGAATCCATAAAGGATTAGTGGTGAATTAATATAGTGAACATGTTAGTCTGTTATTTTGATTGAAAAGGATAGTGGAGGGATAGAAGAGTGAAGGCTTTAGACTTTAACTTTTTTTTAGGTCAAAGAAGTAGTGGGAGGCTTGGGATGAGTAAAAAGGGATGTGGAGGGGAAGAGTTAAGAAAGGCTTGTTTCGGGGGATCAGTATAGTAAAAGAGGTGTCGGGTGGTGTTAGGAGGGGTAGAGTAGGGGAGAGTCTAGAGAGTGCTATTTTGGGGATCATAATAGTAATATGGGGTTTGGGATGAATGAGAGAGTGGAGATAGTGGATATATTGATAGAGGTATAGGGTGAGAAATAGGGTAGTGCATTGTATATGCTCAATAAGAAGAAAGTAATTAATATATAGATCCATAAATACATGGAAAGTTTATAGATGCATAAAGGAAGTAAGTATATGTAGATTAAAGATATTGATCGAGGTATAGGGTATGAAGTAATACATTTTTTATGTGGAGGAAAGTAATAAATATATAGATCCAAGTACATGGAAGGTATATAGATGCATAAAGGAAGTAAGTATAAGTAGATTAAAGATGCATTCGATAAACTCTGGTTTTCAAGGGTTGTACTTTATTATTAATTTTTTTTTAAACAATTATACATGTTCGTACAAAGCAATACACATATATAGGTACATATCTATAGTACAAATAAATGCTTATATACAGAGGGATATGCTGTAATTTCAGTTTGCGTATGGTGCTCATGTCTGGAAGAGCCAATTCTTGAGTAGTTTTCTGAAGATAAGGTGGTTGTCGGTGGATCTTATGTTGTGGGGTAAAGAGTTCCATATTTTGGCTGCTTGAACAGAGAAGGATGTGCCACCCATGTTTTTTTTCTTGTATCTTGGAATTTTGATGCAAAGTGCCACTCTAGTGTGGAGGTTCCTATGATGAATGTGTTTGGTGATTTTATTCCTGATGAAGAGCGGTCCCATTCGATGTATGGCTTTGTGGGTGATACAAAGCAGCTTGAACGTGGATCTTCTGGCAACCGGTAATCAATGTAGGGCTTTCAAGGCCGGGGAGATGTGGTCTTGCGGTTTGATATGCGAGAGTATTCTGGCAGCCGAGTTCTGAATCCGTTGTAGTTTTTTCATAGTCGTTAAAGGTGATCCGTGGTAGAGGCTATTGGCGTAATTGAGATAGGACAGAACAAGGGAGATGGTAGCTTGGACTCCCATATGGAGGAAGATTTGTCGCAGAGTTTTTATAGTAACAAGGCTTGATCATTCTAGTTTGACCACTTGGGCATTCATCAATAGCTTGGAGTCCATGGTCATTCCGAGGTTTCGGACTGCCTTCGATACTTTAGGTGGTGTTCCCAGAGCATCAGGCCTGGTGGCAAGTGGGTCATTGTTTCCAATCGCCACACGTGAGTATTTCCGTTTTGGAAGCATTCAATTTGAGATGGCTCCAAGTCAGCCACTGATCCACGGCTCTGAGACAACTGAAAATTGGCGAGTCTCCAATGTCTTTGGGGGCATTGCAGTTGAAGGAGTATTTGCGTATCATCTGCATAGTTATGCAAGTGAGTTGTAATTGATTGATCAGCACCGGTAATGACTTCATGTAGAAGTTGAAAAGCATGGGGGAAATGATAGAGCCTTGAGGGATCCAAGCTTTTGTGGAGTACAGTTTGGATAAGAAAGGTGGGGTATGGATGACATTAGTTCTGTTTTGAAGTTAGGACGTGATCCAGTCTAAAGCAGTCCCCTCTATGCCCGCTCCGTAGAGTCTTTGTATCAGAGTTTCATGGTCAAACGTGTCAAAGGCAGCCGAGAGGTCCAGGAGGAGTAGTGCAGCAACCCTGTTGCGGTCAACTGTGTTCTTCAGGTTATCCCAGATGGCAAGGAGGGCAGATTCTGTTCTCTTCAATTAATTGTGACATATGGGCTAACACTGCTCTTTCTAACAGTTTGCCCAGGATAGGTCCATTAGATGATCTTCTAGTACATCCTAGAAAATTCATGGGGCATATCAAACCACTTGGGAAAGTTTGGAAATAATACAAAGGTTGTATACCTTCGATAGCAATCTTTCTGGTGGATAAACTATTTTCCTGCAGATTCCTCATCTTTTGAATATCTCTCAGGCACAGAATGGAGCAGGAAAACTTTCATAAGTCTCCCATGCCGGTAGGGGACACCTTCTCCATATCGACACCGCAAGCGTCAACGCAGGCATAAAGCACTCCCTGGCTGTCTGATGAAAATTTACAATCAATTCTTTCCGCATCAACTAGGGGGTAGGATTAGTGCAACATCTGTGACATAATGGCGAAGTGCAAGAAATACTTGTAACCTTATGTACTGGCAGCAACACTGGGGCCTTATGAATAGTCTATGAACATCTTTGAAGACAGTGAGGAGGTTTGGATCGGTGAGGAATTTGAAGGTAAACCCTGTCCCAGAGTTCCTAAGTTTGCCATCACCAATATGTCTAACTCTGAAAAGTTGCCGCCACTACAGTTAGCCCACCATAGGGACAGTACTGGCCTGAGAGTGGACACGCCTATCTAACTAACTAGCTAGCTAATTTTAACACGTCCAGGTACCAAAGGGCTCTGGACAAAGAGGGTCAACTTTCTTTCCTGTGACAGAAGCCAGATTTGCATATCAAAAGCGGTGGGCTCTTTCTGGCTCCCAGTTTTGGAATGCTAATCTGAAGGTTACCCTGTGGGTGGGGGTGTAAGCACCCTTTACCCGAGCATGCTTGATTTCTAGCCCCCTGAGAGAAAAGGCCCTCACCCTTGGGGGTCACAAATTTGTTTCTGGTGGCATGCTGGTGAAAACCAGTCAGTCAGCACACAAGTAGCTGGTAGGTTCTCAGGTGGCATGTCTAAGGTGCTCTTTTTGTGATGTGTCAATACATCCAACACTGGCATCAGTGAGGGTTTATTAATACGAGATGTTTGATACCAAACATCCCTATTTTCAGTGAAGCCATCATGTAGCTGGAGAACTCATTTTCACCCTTGTCCAGCACATGTACACAAAATGGCTCTCCCTGCTCACTTGTACTGGTAACATAGGGTCATATCTGCTTATGCAGAGAGGCTATCACATGTAGTATAGTGCACCCTGCCTTAGTGCTGTAAGGGCTGCTGTAGGGGTGACTTGCCTATAATGCAGGCAGAGTCTGAGTGCATGGCACACAGGGATGTGTGCCATGTCGTGGTTTCACTTTTGTCTGCACCAAGACACAAAGTGTGCAGTGGCAGTCTGTATGCGTTTGGTGAGGGGTTCTGTAGGGTGGCACCATTCATGCTGCAGCCATTAAGGTCCCACTTTAGCCTCCTTGGCCCCAGGTACCAGGGGCACCACCTACTAGGGATTTACAGGGAGTGCTAAAGGTATTGCCAATTGAGGGACAATTGCACACTTTTTGGGAAACATATTTGACAATGGGGACATGGTTAACAGGAACCCAGTGCAATTCAAATCAAAATCACACGAAATACCAGACAAAAGTGTGGATGACCAGGTCAACAAGCATTAAAAATGCAATAGGTCTGGCCTTTCATTAAGTTAAAGCCATTTGTTTTGCTCTACAATACCATTAGCAAAGCAAATGGCTTTAACTTAATCAAAGGCAAGACCTATTGCATTTTCAATGCTTTTTTTCTATACATTGTATTCATCCTTGATTAGTCTGCTACTGTGCAATGCAAAGGCCTCTCTAGCACTGTGCAGTGGCCTCTGTAGCGTGCAATATATGTACTGCCTCTCTGGCAGCATGCAGTGGCTCTGGTACTGTGCAGTCAGAGAATGATAGGTGGAACTAGCTGGCGGTGCTGGCTTTGGCTCCAGGCATTGTAGCTATTGCTAGAGTTTGGGGAAGGCAGTCAGTCAATGCTCGGGCTGCACAGATCGCCGATCTCATTCAGACCCCGCAGCCCTGCAGGTGTCAATGAAGTGGAGACTAGAGGGGGCAGATCCTTTCCGTGCCTCTCCCGGGTAGAGGATAGTCCCCCGAGTCATTAATAACACATAATAGGCTCTTACCATAACGTGTGTCCTCTACTGCCTCGTCTACTGAAAACTGGGGGTATACGGGGCTGGGGTCACGAGCCTCATCCCATCACCCTCACCACTGCTGGGTTGCCGGGCTCAGGCTCGCCACAACAGACCGGCGGCTCCGAGCATGCGCATGCGCATGCGGATGCTGTCCACCAAGCTCGTGCTTGACGACCTGGATCACGCGCTTCAGCTGAGTCTACGCGGGCGCATTCTGGAGGCGGAACACAGAATTGGCTGAATTACCTGGGGGTGGTGTTTTGAAAGCAGCATTTAAAATAACGCGCCTAGTTGGTATAGAGCTCGTAGCTCTCCCCTCTGTTTCTCCGTGTATGCACAGCATCTGTAGAACAAATAACGTCCTGTTGTGATTGCAGCTTACAGTTTTATGCAAGGATGTTGCCAGTCTCCTTTCCTTCTCCTATTATTGATGCTACAGCCCGTCCCGTCTGGAGCCTGGATCCCTGACAGTTTACCACTGGCGGCGTGACGTTCCTCGACCCAATATGCGTTCGAGAGCCTTTGAGGGTTGACTTGACCGGGTGCTGTACCTACGATGGGCAAGTATGCACAAGAACAGAACATGCAAAAATTTCCCTAAGAGTGCAAATAAAGTAGAGTTTTGATTTTCTCTAGCGACCTCGGTGCGTTATATAGTGGACCGTTCGACATGGCGCAACTTATTATAGTATGCATAACTGACAACCATCCCACCCACCCCTAAACCTCACGTTCATATTCACCCAAAAACATTGGTAAATGACCACTTACCACACAGTTAACAAGTTTAGCAAAAAAAGTGAGGCAAGCTGATAATATACCTACTGTATCACACCGCGGGTAAGAGATCCAATCCCGCTGGGAGTGGCTAAAAGGAGACAGGGTGGCAACAAGCAATGATTGCCATGCCTTCAGTGCAATCATTGCACTGCCTTTAGCATAATTCGTGACATCAAACGACGCGCACAAATCAAAGCTGAAGGCAGAGCTAGGACGTGGCTTCTGGAATCGTATCGATTCCAAGAAGCCTCGTAAGACGAGAGCAGCGCATGTGCTGCTTACGTCACGAGACCTAAAAATGGCACTTTCCTACAATCCCCCCAAAAATGTAATCTGTTTTTACCCATCTAAACGGTTAAGCAGCTGTAAAACTGCTGGTCTGCTTGGTGGTGTCCTGGATCTTATAATAAGTTCCCTGGAACATGACCTTTAAATGATTGCATGGGACCTTGATAAATAGTATCTTGGCTCCTAAAGGCACTGTTGAGCCAGGATTGGAGCTGCTTAAGGACAGATATTTGCTGTTAAGCTACAGAGGGGAAAAAGTAGATGGAGTTCAGGTAGGATTTTGCTTCGGCAGACATTTTATGTTTTGTGGTATCACACGTTATAAAGGAAGAGGATGAGAGGAGAAAAACATCCTATGAATGATTGAACGAATGGAATAATTTTATAAAGCGTGCAATTACCTAAGGTATCTTAACGCTGAAAAAAAGGACAACGAAAACCTCCCACCAGATTGGAAAAGACAACTCTGGAGGCAGCTTAACTGATTACCTTGATAAAAAGCCAGATCTACAACTGCTTCCTAAATTGCAGCAGGGTAGGTTGGGAGCATAGAAAAGAAGGCAGAGAGTTCCAGAGTTTCTCTCCACAAGTATAGAACGCTTTTTCACCCCATCTTGCTTTGTTTATCATCAAGATAGTGACCATTCGTGCCGAGCTAGATCTGAGGTTCCTGCTAGGAGTGTACCAGGAAAACCGATCCTGAAAGTAGATGGGACCGGCCCGATGAAGGACCTTTTAGATCACACATAGTGCCTTGAAAATGATCTTTTTTTCTCACCGGAAGCCAGTGCAAACCATGCATTGATTTGGATATAGATGCAAGCTTAGGAATTTTTAACAGCACTCTTGCCGCCACATTCTGCAGAGACTGCCGTTTCTTTATCAGGTGTTTATGGGGGGCCAAATATAGAGCATTGGAGTAGTCCATCTTCGAAAAGGTGAGAGCCATCATCACTGTCTTTTGCAAGTCAAAAGGAATAAACAAAGATTTTTTGAGGATCTTCAGCATAAAGAATCCAGATGAAGTAATCAAATTTATTTGTTCTGAGAAGCATAGTTTGGTGTCAAAGAAGACTCCCAAATGTCTTGCCTTCTGAACCAGCACCAGTAACGCACCTAAGTCCGAGGGCCACAATGACTCATCCCAGAAATTGGTCTCATTTCCAAAAAGCCAAACGTACGTTTTTTCCAAGTTCAGCTTCAGACAGTTTCTTTGCATCCAGCTTACAACTTGGGACATGCAGCTGCAGAAATTAGTTGCCTCCTTTTTTATGTCTGACGAGATAGACACCACTATCCGAGTATCATCGGCATAACAGAATACAGCCAGGCCATAGCTATGAATAAGATTGATAAAGGTAACAACCATTAAAAAGAGTGGGGCTGAGGGCGGACCCCTGGGGCACACCACACAGGAGGGAGACGGGAGTGGAGCTTGCGTTACCCCATCTCTGCCGGCTGTTGTCTGTCACTTAGGAACAAACTCAGCAGAGGTAGTGTAGCATTTCTAAAACCCAGCGAATGGTGCTGATTTATGAGTGAACGGTGAATCGTATCAAAAGCGGCAGAGAGATCTAATAAAATCAATGCACTTTGCTGCCCTTGTCGATTACCATTTTCAATTCCTCTGAAGCTGCTTCCAGAGCCAATTCAGTACAGTAGTCTGCTCTAAAACCATATTGTGAGGAATCGAGGAACTGGTTAGCATCTAAAAATGATAATATTTCCTCATTTATTGCCTTCTCTAATATTGTGGTCGGGAAAGGGAGGCGAGATATAGGCCAATAGCTTTCCCCAATCTTTGGCCCATAAAGTTTTTTTTTTTTACCAGTGGAAGGATAGAAGCCTTTTTCCATATAATCGGGAACTGCCCTGTGCATTGCGTCATGATGTTCAATAGCTCCTTATAAAGGATAGGCCATTCTTCCTCCTCTTTTTAGTCATTGCTTAGAACTGCTCTCTATATTCATTGAGCAACTCTGTGGTTCTCCACTTTTTCCACTTCATCCTGTAATCCTCATCAGATTAAGAACCAGTCAATTTATCCACGGTTTGAATAGGGGAAAAAGTATTTCATACTGTCATCATGGATGGACCAACTGTCCAGGCTGTCATTGTTGGTTTCCTCGTCACAGAGACCGTTAATATTTGTGTACTTTTCTCCAGGTAATCAGTGGTGCTCTTGAGGTTGGCTTAGGTACTTGCATCAAAAAACGTACATTGTTGTACTCAATAAGGAGCCATTTGTCTTTGCCTCAGAAAGTGACTTGACACAAGTGTCCTGGTGTTGAGCTCAATGGTAGAGTGGTAAAGGCTGAATAGATGCACAAGAGTTCAACATATAACTTTTTTAATATTGATTGCACAATAAAACTTGCCTCGAAATACAACGCGACAGCAGCGGTAGCCTCACTTTGGTTAACGCTAGAGGAACAGATGTAAACTCTGGTTAACAATCAACAATTTATCAGACTCAATCAGGGCTGCTACCTTAAAAAAGTGCTTAGTTATCCAATGGCTGAGTACAAGGCCCATGCAGGTGCTCATACTGAGACAACAGTTGAGGCGCCTCTTCTCCCACTTGATCTGCCACCTCCAAAAGGGAGACAGCACACTGTAAACTGACCTTTCGTAAAGGACTTGCATAATCATTATGATGCAGGTGATTAATTCGCTCAGCCTTAGCAAGACAATTGGTATGATGACTTGCAGGAGGGTAGTGGCCTCAATACCTCCCTTGAAATATGCCTCCTCTCACCGCCTGGTCCAGCCACCAAAGAATCTGATTCCTACCCTATTTGAAGTCCTTAGCCTCCAGCTCTGCACCTTGGAGGTAAACATTATTGTGCCTACGGAAGTTCTCAAGTCGATGCAAAAATCTTTTGAGCACCTTCTGCCATTCAATGAGGCAACGACAGATACTTTGTTGGGACCATGGGTCAAGCCTTGCTATGGCCTCCCTAGTTCACAGAGAAATAGAAAGATGCCTATGCCCTGCAATGGACAACCCTGTTTTCCTCTCTCAACATCCTTCTTTCTGCAGCCTCCTGTGACGCTATTCTCATGCTATTTGGAACTGTGTGGCTCAAGTCCTCCCTGGTGTCTGTGTAGATCTCCCGACCTCTCCTGGCCATCCAAGACCATTGTGATGCAGTCAAGTTCATAATACATTGTGGCTTTGACATCAGCCATTCCATCAGGCAAGCCACTGGCACCAGTGTCACCATTCACCACCATGCATGGCTGTAATTAACCAGGCTCTCTGGCGATGTCCAGTCCTCCCTTATGGACAAGCCCTTCAAAGAGACTCGCCTATTTGGTGACAAGGCTCATTATACTTTAGAGCAATTTAAAAAGAGCAGAGCTACTGCACGCACTGTGGACTATTCTACCTCGCCAACCACACCAACCTTACTGCTCCTTTCACAGATTTGGTTGAGCTGCCCTATGCCCACCCAGTCCAGCCTCAAAAGGAACCCAGTAGTTTCGTGGTCGAGGCTGTTGTGCCCACCGTCATTGCGACCAATGTCAATGGGCAGTACAAGCTATAACATCAGACAGGTGGATCCACCAGATAATTCGCAGGGGATATGCATTACCTTGCCACCCCCCTAACAACTCCCCCCAATCCCATAAGTGACTGACGGAAGACCATCTCTTCATTTTGCAGCAGGAAGTGCAACCCCTTTTGGTCAACATGGGTGCCAGTGCTAGAAGTAGGATGTGGTAGTTATTCCTGCTACTTTTTGGTGCCCAAGGAGAACATAGGCCTTTGTCTTATTCTAAGCATGTGCCCTGCACCTTCCAATGGCTTAAGTAACATTGCACATTTCACTACCCACAAGAAATTAAAGATGCTCACCCTGGCCCAGGTCTGGTCTGCTCTCACCCTTGGAGACTGAAAGGTGGCGCTGGACCTGGAGCATGCCTATTTCACATACCTGTCCTGGCAGTCCACTGGTGCAACCTGTGGTTTGCAGTAGAACAGGGCCATTTTCAGTTCCCTGCGATCCCCTTTGGACTCCCTAGTGCCCCTCGGGTGTTCAAGAAAGCGATGGTGGTGGTGACAGCACACCTTCAGAGGTCGAGGTGCCAGTCTTCCCCTACCTCATAGACAGGCTGTTGAAGGCACACTCACCCCAGGCAGTTGTCAGCCACCTCCAGACTACTGTGAACCTCCTGTCATCTTTGGAGTTCACTATCAACATGCCGAAGTTATATCTGGCTCCCTCTCAGAGTCCCCTTCATTGAAGCCATTCTGGATATGATTCGGTATCGTACCTTTCCCCCAGGAAAGAGTCTAGGACATTCAGGCTATGAACCCGATATTTCACCTGCAGTCCTACATTTCAGTGAGGCAGACTCTGAGGCTAGGATTGACGGTCGTTTGCAGCCGATAGGTTGAGCACACATGGTGGCATATGCCTGCTCTGCAGTGAGATTTGCAGTCTCAGAGGGCCCAACATCATGGGGACCTCTCCGACCACTTCCAGATTTCAGAGGAGACGAAGACGCCCCGCTGCTTATACGCGGCTCAGCGGCGCTGAAAAATACAACGCCGTGCAAACAGAGAGTGCATCTTTGCGGGACTTGATAATGGCAAAAGCTGCAGTTTTTTCACTTTGGATCTACTCACAGGGGATATTATTTGTTTATTTTTCAAGCACGGCAGCACCGATGTGGGTGTAACAATGGAAACTTCAAGTACCATGAGCCAGTAGTGCACACGCCCACAAGGGCGGGACTTGGGAGTGTTGACAAACGTTTTCCATTGAGGACAGCTGTTACTTGAACTTTGCCAGTGAACAAGGACACATGAGTTGCCTGAAACGCGTATGGCTCCTGATGATTGATTAAAGTGATGAACTTATGCTTCTGCAGCCTGCAAATAAATAATAGAATCAGCTCTCTGATGTGAGGCGTCTTCATGTGGGGCAAGCTTCTTTCGTGGTACATATGTTTCTTATATGCATTTCTTTCAAGCCACTCTATAGCTGCCCCTTACCGCTTTTCAGCCTGAAGACTGTGTTCCTCGTCGCTGTTACATCAGCACAGCGGGTGAGTGAGCTTCAAATTTTGTGTCAACCCGCCGTACACCACCTTCTTTCTAGACAAATTGGTTCCGCAGAACGCGAGCATCATTTTTACTAAATGTTGCGATGCCATTTTACGTTGGTCAAATCCCTCTGCCAGCGTTTTATGTTCCACCCCAACCGTCAAAGGAGGAGGAGAGACTCGATCGCTTGGACCCAAGAGATCACTGAGCTTTTACATAGATAGTACCAAAGAACATCGGGTGGACACTCATATCTTTGTGGGATTCACAGGAGCAAAAAAAAAGGCAAGGCAAGGCTGTGCAGAAGTGAACCATCTCCCGCTAGATCGGACTCTGCATTAAGATCTGCTACACACTGGCTATAAAGCAGGGATCAGGAAGTACTGCATGCTTATTCTACCAAGGCCAAATCTGCTGCTAACACTACATTAGCACGTGGACAATCGGGTCCACCGAGAAGGGTTTTTTGCCCGCTCATTTCTACAGGACTTTATAGTTTGAGTCCATCCACAGACACACCTCAAATTAGGTACTGCTTTGGTATTTATTCAAAAGGTGAGGAATCTGCAGCTATAAGTCTCCACCAAAACAAGTTACTGAAATTCGATAATGCACTTTTTGGTCGAGATTATCTAGCCATAGATTTTTCACGGACCTTCCCCTCCATCCTGTTCTGTGATTGGACTCTTCTCATTATTAAATTCCCAAATCTAGTAATCTACACACTGGTCACACTAATTTGCTATTAGGTTCCTGTGTCTGGGGCGCAGACAGTCTTCAAAGCAACTGACCTACGCGTGCAGGAGTGGCACCTAATTTGCTCAGTGCTTCATTTACCTAGCAGAACGGCATCAGTGTGGAGCCTTCATTTACCTAGCAGAACGGCATCAGTATGGAGCTGCACAGCACCGCCTACCGGCATGCATATGGACTATTGAAAGGTTTCCAAATCCAGTCTGACACCTGGGGAATATTCAAAAGGTGAGGATCTGCAGCTAGATAGAGGCTCTGCCAGAAAGAGCATTACCGAAGGTAAGTAACTTGTTTGTTTCGTTTTGTGGTCCCAGATGGCCTTTGGGTTTCATTGACGTGCAGTCGTGACTCGACCTCAGGCACTACAGTCGCACCTGATGAGGATCTGTCACAGATATTTGTAACAGTCCTTACACGCTTAAAACCTGCCGTGTTTGAGGATGACACCCCTTGCACACAGAGAAAATTGTAGTATCAAATAGGAGTCAAGTGTCTCTGAGAGACAAGAAAGAGCTCTGGATCCGTGTCCGGAGGCAGGGAAAGAAAAAGACACTGACGTCAGCGCACAGGAGAGGCACATGTAAAGGTTCTGCATGTCATTTCTGGAGCGTAATGGCTTCAGTGCGGAGCGGCACAGCATCCCCTACTGAGCACAGTGGTACTGCTGAAAGTTTCTGGATTCAGGCTGATGCCTGGGGAATATTCAATAGTTGAGGAATCTGCGGCTATAAGTCTCTATCAGAATTTCCATTGCCTTATTTGTCGGATTTCAACATTTGTCTGGAAGACCTTCCTGTTTCTGAAGATACTGGGAATTGGGTGATCTAAAGTAACTATTTGAACACAGCTGCACAAACTAACCAAGGGGAATGTGTGTGTAGTTTAAGTAGAGAAGAGCATGAATTTGAGAAAGAATATGAGGATGAGAGTAAAATAATTTCGAGACTGGAAATATGAGAGGAAGCTTAGAGAGCAGATTAAGGCTGAACAGGAATTTAAGCATTGATATTTGCATGTTCTGCTATGGCAGAGGTCCCAATCCTTAAGGTGGGCAATAAGCAACATTGGAGTATCAGAAGAAATGGAGTGAAACATCAGAACCACAGAAAACATTTATTGGCCTAGAAGTGTTGGTCAAATGCCTAAACATGAACAAAACATACAGGCATGCAATACTACTCTTTGGCATCCTGACTCATGCCAATTCCCAGATTGCATATAATTACTCCCACATGGAAACTGACTGCTTCCATGCACACACACTCTTCTCAGATTCTAGACTCTTATAAGTTGCAACTTGTGCAGTTAATATTTTAGTTGACTTCTTAGTGCTACTCACTAATGGCCTGTGATTCACCTTCACCATGAATCTCCCCTCACTTACGAACATCACCTAACATACTAAAGTAAATACAGAGGAGAGTCTAAATCTCAACTTGGAAAAGTGCAACTGGCTTCCCGAAACACCTGAAGTGGCATATTTGGCCTTGTGCATGAAATAAGCAAAAATGTCAAAAATAGCACTATACTTGCTTTAAGATGGTTACTTACATCTCAACAATACCATTTCAGTGTGCTTTTCTTCTTTCCATTAGGGTGAAGCTGTTTGGAAAGTCCAGTCACGAGCAATTTTCGTCTCAGCATCACCATATTAAACATAGCCATCTTCTGAATCATTGCTGCCTTCTAGATAATTGTTTTACTGTCAGTCAAGTGCTTAGAGGCAGTTCACTCTGATGTTCTGCATATAATATCCCTAACATAAAAAGGTAAATAAATACTGATGCCAGATGAAGACTGCTAGTTAAATGTTGATCTCCCTATCTCCATACTAGCGGCAAAATTGTAAATCATCTTTGGTGCGTGCTCGGTCTTCGATTTCCCACCATGATTAATATCTCCTGTCAACTTGTAATAAAAAAACACAAACGTATGCAGAAGGAAACTGCAAATATTTCAAGTTGAAAGGCACTGCATCACATTTAATACATGTAAATGTAACATGCATTAGATAAATGTGGTAAAACACAAAAACATAGGAATGTACAAATGATGTGGTGGTTGTAATTAGGCCTAGGCGGAGTTTTGCTATGCGGAGCTCTGCAAGCGGCGAACAAATTGCAGCGCTCCACGGAGTTCTGCAAGCAGCAGAGTGCTGTATAAGTCGCGCTGATTTTTAGCACCAGACGTTTGCACGAACGTCACCGCGCGCAGTGCAAGAGAGTGCTTCTTATTTTTGGAGTGGATGTTCTACATGAGTGACAGCTTCCTCAACACAAGCGACCAGTTTCTCAATGCGAGCAATAGCGACCTGCTGCGACCGACTGCCTTAAGCAATCTCGCCCGGAGGTGGTCTAGCATACCATTTTTCTCGCTCGCGTTTGCCAATTTAACGTTGGCGAGTTGTACAAGAGTAAACTCTCCGCCACTTTGCAGAGTTTTGCGGAGTGGGCAAAACTTCACAAACTCCACCGGTGGAGCTCAACTCGTCGCCCATCCCTAGTTGTAATGGTGGTGGTAGCAGTATGGTGATGGTGATAGTAATGATGGTGCTGGTTATAGTAGTGGATGCCTAACAAAAATATTTTTAAAAGCCTGCTGCCATAAACTACAAAAGGATTGCTTTTTACAAATAATGAGAAACAGAAGTGGATGTTGGGCGACAGAGTGGATTTTTCAGATGTGAAATAGCTCTTCATGGATTTCAATGCAACCACTCTAAAGGAGGCAGACTGATATGCTACATATCAAATATGATGTGGTGAGCATAGTACGACTATTGGTGGAGCCAAAGCCAATGTTATATCTACATTAAAGAATTAGAAACAGTACATCTTGCAGACCTAACAAATAAACATTGTTATTTGAAATTTATACTAAGTCTCTATAAAAGCATGATTAATAAAACATACAAAGGATGTGAGCAACCTACTATTAGTCCTTCTTTAGCCATATTTTTGTCAATAGAAGTCAAGTCATACTTACAATCCTCATCCAGGAATTTATACTGTACATGTTTGTTGAAGAAATCCTGTATACTCCTGCAGATCTCTTCCTTCTGTTTACAAACATGATCATAGTGCTGCGTGTAATCTCTCTGTGATATACCTGCCAGGAAGAAAACCACTTCATCAGACTTAACTGAACACATCACAAAATACTAAATTCAGCACATATTCTAAAACAAACGGCAAGGACAGTTATTCAACTGTCCAACAGCTGATCAAGCATATGTCAGTAAATCACCACAACCTGAAGGTGCAGTTTTTGTTCTCTCTTGCCTATGTGGAACATTGAGGAATATTAGTGCTAGACGTCTTACAGTCTGATTTGTCTAGCAATGATAATCTGGAGTTGCTAAAACAGTTTTGCCTCAATAAAATTGTGTGATGTGCAATAAAAGCAGGAGGTGTATATCTATATTCACAATTTTCATGACAGATCTAGCACTGTTATGCTACTAAAAACCACAATTTAATTAAAAAAGCATTTCAAGGAGTATGGGACGTAAAAATGTTACTGTAGCACAAGCAGTTAATTAGGCAATTACAATGTTTGACCAATCCAATAAAATTAGGTTGCCTTAGGAGATCTATTTTACAAGGCATTCTAGGATTTGTAATGAACAGTTTCCAAAAATCAATTATTACTTATTAAAACAATTTTCAGCGGCAAAGCTGTGACTTTTCAGGAGTCAGACTCAAACAGGAGTAAATGAGGCCCACGAGCAGTGTAATAAATGCTGACTTGGAAGCAGTCCTTCAGCCAGAGAGACAAATGATTCTATCAGTCCTTCCATGCAGTTAGCGCTGTGGATTCACTCCCACAAATGCTCTTTTATTACATGTTTTTCTAGATCATCGATTAAAAAAAAAACATGCATTAAAGTCCAAGTTAATTTTCATTGAAATTATCAGTCCAATTTAAGACATTTGTCACTATCCCTTCTGAACACATGACGTGAATATTTTCCAGTTATACCAAGCATTGGCAAGTCAAATGGTTTAGCTCATGAATGAAAGTGCAGTTTAATTCACCCATGGGTTTAGTCACTCATAAATTATCACACAGGCACTCCTGTCACTCATCTTTGCACTCATGCACCCATTCATCCATCAACTGACTCATTTATGAATTCACACCGACAGAGCCTCAATAAAAACACACAGAAACGCAACAACACATACAAGATAAATTAAATATTAATAGCAGATTAAGGAAAAATACTACTATCTAAATACTGGGGACATGTGCTTGCAATAACAAAACTAAACACAGCAGCAAGTGTCCGTCTTGCAGAGGTACTGTACATAGTCTATAGTTGGTTTAAAGTTCAAGCATGGCTGCCATGTTTAGAAGATGCTGGTCATCTTGGAATGGTAAAACAATGATACACTACAGACAAAAGCATTTCTTAATGATCTCCTATTAGAAGAAGTGGCCACATGGGGTGTGGCCCACTGTAGCAGCTAGCAATAAAGCTGTTAGCACTGTCTGGAGATCTGTAGTATCCTCTTAAGAACAAATCAAATAAAAATAGGAGAAACAAAGCAATGAAAGGGGAACTAAATAAATGGAGAAAACTGAAAACTAAAGGACTGGCCAACCAGCCATGGCAATGAAGCCCACTCATTTTTAGGTGGATGTACACGTGATCAAAAAATGGCATCCTCTAGGGGGTAAGGCAGCCAATGAGTGAACCTTTAAACCATGCAGTACACAGTCATGGATGGAAGGAGAGTGTAAATGACAGACCAATGGTAGAACAGAGTTAACCCAACGGTCCTCGTTCTACCTATATGGATATATTTTATAGATATGGATGTATCTATTATTTAATGTTTACAAGATCCTGGCAGACATCTAAGAAGAGATTCTAGAAAAATTATTACTGCTGTTAGGGTTTGTCAGAGGTGGTTACCAATACCAAAATCCTTGCCTACAAAGGTAGTCTGTGGCACTTCACATAACAAATGCCTATCTGTAGGCTTTACTACAGGTAATAACAATTCATACTTAAATGCCTATTGACTAACATATGCTTTCATCATCGTGTCAGGCTTACTGCCTTTATGGTAACTTTTCATAAAGTACAAGTTACTTACCTTCGGAAACTATGTATCTGGTAGAGACGATTCTAGCCGCAGATTCCTTAATGTAGAATCATCCCCAGGCGTGAGACTGGATCCGGAAAATCTTTGCCACAGCATCTCTGCGCGCCGGGGGCAGTGCCTCGCGACCCCTCCATGACGTCGTCCGCGGAGGTGACGTCAGTGAGATCACATAATTCCCAACCCGGCACGCTGACTTCAGTTTTCTTCGGAGAACTTTTCCGTGCCACAACGCAGAGCCATCACAAACAAAACTGTGAGAGTATGGGAACAGTGTGCGAAAAATCAGTGAAACAAAAAGGGAGAAGCAAATGGTGAGGAACAGCACCATTAGGGACAGTGCCAAGCACTGCGTTACAGAAAATCATGGAAAGGAAGGAGCAGAGCAGAGCAGCGCTCTGAGAAGCAACCCTTCAAAACGAAGTCTCCATCACCCCTGGAGACAGAAAAATAAGTTTAAAAAAATTCGGGGCAGACCACAAAGTCTGCAACCACAAGCTATTACAGTGAAGGGCAACAAGTTCTGAACAGATGAGGAACGACAAATCACCCCAAGACAACACCAGCAAGGAATGTCGCATCCCCCGTAAAAAGCTAAGGGCCTAGGCACAGCCAAGAGACCCCAACCCAGAGGAGCGCAGAGGGGATTATGAGTAGGCCCCACACTGGAAGAACCAGTGCGCAGGGATGCAAAAGTACATATGAACCAACGGACCAAGTACCAGAAAGAAATGAGTGGAACAAAGAAACAGAACGAAGCATCCCGCCAGGGAGGAAGAGAAAGAGAGCACCCGCAGAAGACAAAAGCGACCCGGAGGGAGGCGAGTGCAGGAGACCAAGCTGAAGGGTCCTCGCAGAACGGGGAGGAAGGGCGGGCCATAAACGAATCTGCGGCTAGTATGGTCTCTACCAGATACATCATTACCAAAGGTAAGTAACTTGTACATCTGATAGGGACTACTAGCCGCAGATTCCTTAACGTAAAATGGATACCCTAGCCATACCCCCAGGGGAGGATGGTCTGGTAGAGAACCTCACCCGCTTGGAAGAACACAGGGCCCCAACAGGGGATGTGCCATGGGAACAGGAAGGACGTCCCAGCCCCCTCCAAGCAGAAGTAAGCAAGAACAAGAAATAGGGAAGGCCAGGATACCACAAGCCTACCCGAGGAGCAAAGGGCATCCGCCAGAAAACCCGGGGGGACAGACAGCACCCAGCGAGTACCAAAGGAAGAAAAGAACCACCTGCAAATCCGAGGAAAGGAGGATGAGCGGAGGCAGAGCCCGCCCAGGAGAACACACACAGTGAAGAGGACAGCTGAACGGGTGTCCGTCCTGAGGCAGGGAACAAGGCAGGAACGGTTCCACAGCCGATAAGCGCAGACATGAGAAGGAAGACAGACGCGCAAAGCTCCAGCAAAGCAAGGGACAGGAGCACACGCCCACACGCCGAGGCCCTCGGAGGTGGACAAGAACTACCAGGCGTGCGCAGCAGGCAGTTGGCAAATACCATGAAGTAGCGTGGCCAGAACCGGCCGAGCGCCAGACGAAGACAGAGGCACCACCGGGCCCACGAAGAGAAGTGGGACCGGCCAGAAGATAAAGAGACGCAGGGAGTACCGACCGAAAGCCAGCAACCAGAACACGGGAGAGCACCAGGAATAACCTAGCCCCCCTGGAACACAAGACAGAGGCCCAAGCTGAAACGGCGGATAACAAGGTGGACACCAAGACACAATGCACAACAAAAGGCGGTCTGGTGACCCAGAGGCTAAAGAGGGAAGGCAAAAAGCACAGGAGCAGATATCCCGCAGGAACAAATACCAGCGAACACTGAGTGGGACCGAACCTGAAGCAGCGCAAGCCGCGCTAAGGCGGAAGAGAAAGAGAGAGAGAGAGAGAGACCGCACTAAGCGGTATATAACGACGCCAGGAAAACGCGAGGAACCTGAGAAGGTACCCACACCTGCCCATCTTAAGACACAGCTATACAGTAGCCAACAAGTACCCCATCTAGGGTATGACTCGTCCCAAAACAAAACAGGGAAGCACCTCTTAGGGAAACCCGCAGCAGAGGTCAAGAACACAAAAGACCTGTGTAAAACACCACAGGCGGCTTACCAATCAGCCAAAAAATACACAGAGGGCCCAACCTGAGGACCTATACAGCTGCACTAACAGCCAAAATCACTCACCACAAGCTGGAGGGCTGAACCAGCATACAACAGAACAAAGGGGCCAACTTAAGAACCCTGAAGGCATTCCAAGCCGCACACAGCACACAGACGGGCCAACCGAAACACAAGGCCCCAAAGAGAAAGGTGGGATAAACGCCTCCCATAAGACACCTGAGGACCGACAAGCTGAAGCTTACGGAGGGAGAGGGGGACGAAGCCCCGCAAGGAGCAGTTGAATAGTGGAGTCCGCGTGGGTGTGAAACAGAGCCCCATCAAAAGCAGGTCAACCAGATGCTCCCGAACATTCTCCGGAAAGACACCATCCCGCAACCAAGCATGGCGGTGGAGGGCCACAGAACTCACCATAGCGCAGGCGAGAGAATCAGAGACGTCCAAGGCCGAACAGAGAATAAATGTAGCTAACTCCCGACCATCCCGTACATGGTGCCGCAGATCAGCGCGGGCACCCTCGTGGGGGGTGTGAGACAGAAGGGACTACGCGGAATCCCACAGGTCGGAAGTAGCCCTGGCCAACACACAAAGTGTGTTGAGCGCACGCAGAGCAGCACTAGTGGAGGCAAAAATGTTACGCTCCCAGGAGTCCAACCACCGGGCCTCCCGTGACGGCGGGAGCGGCACCGAAGGCAAGGAAGGAAAAGCAGCCCGCAGGACAGGGTCCTGGGCAGATGGGTGGGTAAAGAGGCAGACTGGATCGTGCGGAGCAGGATGGTGGCAGTGAAGGAGCGGCTGAGGCACCGGATCCCCCGTAGCAGGACGACCCCAGGCCCCCAGAAGAGAGTTGTGGAGCGAAGCTTCAAATGGAAGAAGCGGCTCCCCTCCATCAGAGCCCTGGTGGAGAACCTCCAATAAGTGGTCCGTTGGGAGTGGAGCGACCGGGTTGCTCAATTGCAAAATGCCAGTGGCCGTGGAGATGGCCCGGAAAAAGGAGATGCTCGCCTCCGTAGGGCGTCGTGGGGGGGATAGCAACTCCTCTGTGGGCGAAGGGTGCAAACTCAGCCGCCCGTCCCCGTGCCCAGCTAGAGGAAGTAAAGGCCAGCCCCTGTAGGATGGAAGACCCATGGACGAGTGAGAGGCCTGAGGGGTCTTCGGAGAAGGCGGAGAAGCCTGCGGGGCAGCCAACTGCAGGGAGCGGAAGAGTGGGTCCGGGGGCTGTGGACGCGGAGATGGTGTAGAACCTGCCCTGGAAGCCACGGGGGAAAAAGCAACGATGCGGCGTCCAGTCTCCGGAGAAGAGGAGACAAGGAGACGGCAATCCTCCAGAGAGGAAGGGACATCCGGAGAAGAGTCGACGATCCGAAGTCGGGACGGCACCGGCGAGTCCACCACAGGCACCGGTGAGTCCTCGATCGGCACCGAAGCGGCTCCCACGGGTGCCGAGTCGACCTCCACCACAACACGCCTCATCGGAGAAGGGGGCGGGGTCGGAGCCGAAGCGGCCAATGAACAGCGCCAAAAAAGGCGCCAGCTCGACCTCCGCTGAGGCAGCCGCCTGCGCAGAGGACCGAGAGGGACTCGGGGAGACACCCGGGTCCCGGCCTGCACCCGCGGCACCGTCAGGGCCGGGGAGGAAAGCCGTCGACGCCGGACAGGCGTCAGCTTGACCTCTGGTAAGACAGCCGCCTGCCCAGAGGACCGAGGGGGACTCGAGGAGGAGCCGCGGGTTCCGGCGCCCTCCTGCGACTCCACAGGGAACCCCGCTGGGTTTTTCGAATAGGCAGAGACGCTGTGGGTCGAAGAGGGGAACCCCTTAGGGCCACACCTCGATGACACCACACCTCCAAAACCTGAAGCCGAACTTCACCCCCGGCGAGTCCGCAGAAGGACCCGTGCAAGGTGAGGGTTCCCCGGACGTATCAGGAAGAGGAGGCAGGTCCAAAGAAGCCTGCAGAGCCGCAGCGTAGGCCTTCATCTGGACCCTGGTCACCCCAACGCCAGGGAACTATGGATAGGATGGTGACGGGCGAGGGCGCACGTCCCAAGAGGAACTTGCGCCCTCTGCAGAAGGAGGGCAGGGCCTCGGTGGCAAGCTGGGGGACTTACCGGCGGGCGAACGATGTCCGTGGGGCCTCAGTGAAGGACGATACCGCAGCCGGAATCGGCGGCTTCGAGACCCTCCCGAGGTAGGAGACGGCTGCTGCGACGAGACCGATCTGGGCAAGCGTGCCGAAAGCAATTTCATCCGGCGCTCCCGCCGGGATTTCGGCTTGAAATGCTGACAAGCTTCGCAGTCCGTAGAATCAGGGTGCTCGCCCAAACACCCCATACAAATAGGGTGAGGGTCCGTCGCCGACATATGACGCACACAAGAAGCACACGTCTTGAAACCCGAAGGCATTGCATACTGTTCCCAACTCAAAGGTGGTAAAAGAGGCCTAAAAAACAGGTCAAGGGAACACACTCCGGACCCGCGTTGCAAGCGGAAAAGACGTCAGCGCGCCGAGGTGGGACTTGTGACCTCGCCGAAGTCACGTCCGCGGACGTCAGGGCGGGGTCACGAGGCACTGCCCCCGGCGCGCAGAGATGCTGTGGCAAAGATTTTCCGGATCCAGTCTCACGCCTGGGATATTTCTACGTTAAGGAATCTGCGGCTAGTAGTCTCTATCAGATAAATATATCAGACCTATGGCATCTGAAACATCCTTTCCTAGTGAACCAATCATGCCTTTAGCTGTTATCACTGGCCTGTAGCCATAACTAACTCAGGCCTCCTTTATTGATCTTAAGTCTTCCCACAAGGTAATCATCAGGCACACAGCCATAACCTTGCATAATATACACAGTTACAGCTAGCAAAGAAAAAGACTATCACTGTTAAGAGGGACTAACAAGGATTCTGACAGTGCAAATCTTGTATACCTATGGTTTTTCAGAGGGGGTAACCAACACTGAAACCCTTGCCTGCTACAGTCGTCTGAGAAATATCACGTAGCAATCTACCCCTTAAATGCTTATTGACTTGAAGGTATGCTTTTCACAATCAATACGTCAGGCCTACTGCTTTAATCATACCTTTTTATTATAAACCATCAGGCCTATGATTTCTTTTATTGACTTGTCACCATAACCGACTCTGACCTACGGTGTTGTTCATAAGTCTTCCCACAAGACAACCATCAGGTATAATGTAATAAAATTACAAAATTACAGTTGACAAAACAATAGAAAATGCCTACTTGTTAGTGCTAATAGGATTACTATAGTGCAAATCTTCTATCTCCATGGTTTGTTCGGGTTGGTCACAACATCAAAACCCTTGCGAGAATCTGTATAGCAAAATACCGACCTACAGGCTTTGGCAAAGTGTAATAACACTCCGCCCTTGAAAGGCTATTGCCTCTAACAAATGAAAGCCTACTTGCTTTGTAGTAACTTTTCATTATAAAGAGAACACACCTAAGGAATCTGACATAACTTTTCCCAGTGAAGCAATAAGGCCTATAGCCTTTACCATCGGCTTGACAATATATCAAACACAGGTGTACTGAAGTGCACATAAACAGACAACCTACATGCATGCATACAGTTATAAAAAAATTACAAATATGTATAGAATTGCAGTTACCAAAACTACTCTCAATAGAGCCTAACAAAAATCGTCACAGTGAAAATCTACTCCCAGGCTTTGTCAGAGTGATTGAGCAACACCAAATCCCTTTCCTACAATGGTAATCTGTGAGACCACATGTAACAGACAGTGCTTAATTTGAGCTGGTGGTTGCCAGTGGGGCCACCTACACTTGTTTTTGGAGACCAGTGTTTATTTTTCCAGATGAGATATTTACAGAGAGCAAGAGAGAGGAAAACGCACAGACTGGAAAGACGGGAGGAGAGAATGGCAGAAGAAATGTCACAAGGGGAAAAAGGAGGAACCTGCAAGAGTGTTGTGAAGGGAGTGTTTGGTAGTGGAATAAAGAGGCATGAGATGGATTTAAAGAATAAAAGCCTTGTATTCAGTGCACAGACATGTATTTGCACTGGCCGTGGACTGAGCAGAGCTTTGGACACCTTCACTTTTTCTTTTTCAAATTAACCACTATTAACAAAATACCAGTCTACAGCCTGCAACATAATGGGATAACAAGTCACTGTTAGAGGCCTTTTAGCGTTAACAAATGCTTTTCACAAAAAAAGCTAGGCCTACTCTCTTTTTCATAAGGTTTTGTACTAAGCAGACAAGACCTAGGGCTTCTGGCATATCCTTTCACTGCGCACCAATCAGACCTTTAGCTGTTATCACTGGCTTGCTACCATAATCAACTCATGCCTACTGCACTCAGTGCAAGCTTTACCACAAAGCAAACATCAAACATACAGCCATAACGTGACAAAGGTATACAAAATGTCAGCTGGCAAAGCAAAATACTATCTCTCCTGGAATAGCCTAATAAGCATGATTGTAGTGCTTATCTTCCAACTTCACAGTTTGATAGGGCAGGTCACCAAAATCAAAAGCCTTGCGTACTATGGTAATCTGTGAGAATCCTTATAAAAAAAAATAACTGCCTAACAACCATCCTTAAGTCTATTCCCTTTAACACATACTTTGACAATACGTAGGTCGGGCCTACTGGCTTTGTCATAACATTTCATAAAAACCTGATCAAACCTATGACATCTGGCTTGACTTTTTCCAATGAACAGATAAAGCCTGTAATATTTACCATAGGCTTTACACTTTAACCAACACAGGACTATTCAAGTAACCATAACCTCGCAACCATCATGCACAGTTATAAAATTAAAAATATGTAGAAAGATACAATTTGCAAAACAATATACAAACCCTCTCAATAGGCCCTACCAAAAATCATCATTGTGAAAAACTCCAGGGGTTGTCAGAGTTTGTGCCCAACTCCAAAACCCTCACCTACTATGGTAATCTGTGAGATTACATGTATCAAAATTCCTGCTTTTAGCCTGTAACACAATGTGATGATAACCAACTGTTAAAGGTTTACTGTCTTTGGTGCATGCTTTTCACAATAAATACGGTAGACAAACTGCCTTTGTCATAATGTTTCACAATAAGCAGATCAGGACTATGGCATCAGGCATAATGTTTCCCAGTCTACCAATCAGACCTACACCTTGACTTATACCTCCTATTTGGAGTATAAACTTTTACACATGACAATCATCAGGTACACAGTCATAAAATTAAAAAGGCACTTAGTTATGATTCTTCCACCTTGCTGAGGCTCAGGAAAGAGAGGCGCCCCTCCAACTGTTTCTGCTTCCTTCCGATGGAACTGCCTCTCTCCGCCCCGGACTATTGTCCTGGTTGTCAGTCCACTATCCCAAGGATCTTAAACCTTTCCATTGATACTAAGGGAGTGAGGGGAGGAAGGGCAGAAACCAAGAAGGATCTCTCATTAACATGTATTTTGTTAAATGCAAGATCTTTAGTCAAACACAGCCTCGAGTGCGCTAGACTCTTGGAAGAACTCGAGGATAAGGTAGCTTTTGTCACGGAAACCTGGACTGACCCGGCCGCTGGGCCAGATATTGTGGTTGCCACCCCCCCCGGACTTTCTCTGCTACACACAGGATAGGCCTCTAAGGAAAGGTGGAGGCCTGGCGGTGATTTATCATCACTCTTTTAAAGCTTCTTTTCAGCCTATTCCTATGGCTACCTGTGAAGCCTTATTTTTCAATCTGATGCGAACGCCTCATCAATCTTTTAAGGGCTGCTTAGTTTACAGGCCACCTGGAACCAGAAATGCTTTTCTGGAGTCCGTGGGTATGCTACTGGAGGAGGGGCTACTTTCGGATGCATTTACAGTTCTAGGCGATTTTAATTTCCATTTGGAATGTGCGGATGATCCTGACACAAGGGCCTTGGAGGAATTGATGATGTCATTAGAACTTCGGCAGCGGGTAGTGGGCCCTACGCACAGGGGAGGACACACGTTGGATGGGATCTTCTCCAACCAATGTATTATGCACTTTAAGAGCCTTCTTCCCTTGGCTTGGTCAGATCACTCCGCTGTCCAATTCGAAATTTTATTAAATAAGCCAGGCAAGATAATCCCAGGATATAAAGACAGGATAAGAACAAGAGGCTGGAATAAGGTGGAGGGAGACCCCCTGATCAATCTGCTGTCCTCTTCGGCTGTCGAAACGCCAGGTGATGTGGACATGGCCTGTCATAATTACACAAGTTGGCTGCAGCAAGCCTGTGATATCGCATCCCCTATAAAAAGTTGGCGGCCTAAGAGAGCACTGCCTTCTGCTCCCTGGTATTCACAGGAGATTAGATCCCAAAAGCTTATTTGCAAACAGCTTGAACGCAGATGGAGGAGTAACTATAATGAATCTGACAGAAAAGCTTACAAATCCAGCCTTCAGACATATAAACAGGCCATTTTTAAGGCGAAACAATCTTACTTCGCAGCTCAGATTTCAGACTCCAGTAACTCAGTTAAGGAGCTATTTAAGACAGTGACCAACCTGGTAGCCCCAAAGCCATGTCCAGTTCAACCCAGCCAACAGCTGTGCGAGGACTTGGCCGAATTCTTCTCCTCTAAGGTGGAAACTATCTTCGCCGTTTTTAACAAGAGGAATATCAGTAGCCCAGACATTAGATGGGAAGGCTCAAGCCTAAAACACGTTTCTTATCCGACTCTGGTCAAATTTCGGCCAGTGTCCTCTTTAGACACGAAAATGATTCTGTTGGAAGCCAAGTCCGGATCACCATTTGACCCTTGCCCCATTAAGGTGGCTAAATTAGCTGCGGGTCCGATTGCTGATCAGCTTTCCAGTCTATTTAACTTGATGTTTGAAACGGGGCGGTTTCCCAGTTAATGTAAATTAGCATCTATTCTTCCATTATTAAAAAAAACCCTCTCCCGATCAGTGACCCCAACAGTTTTCGCCCAATAGCCAGACTTCCGCTTCCAGCTAAACTCGTTGAAAAGTTCATGAACAGACAACTCAGTCTTTTCCTGGAAGAATCCCAAGCTCTAGATTCCACTCAATATGGTTTCAGGTCAGGCCACAGCACAGAGTCCGCCCTAAGTAAAGCTACAGAAGAGATCAGGGAAGCAGTAGATCAGGGCGGCAAGGCAGCTCTGATTTTGCTTGATCTGTCTGCGGCTTTTGATACGGTCCACCACTCAATACTCCTGAATCGTTTAAAAACATGCAGGATTGTTGGTAAAGCCGGGGACCTTATCAAATCTTTTCTTGCCGAGAGAAAACAAGTGGTGACCCTGGGGGACTTTCATTCGAAACCTTTTTCAACTCCTTGTGGGGTCCCTCAGGGGTCCTCACTCAGCCCCACCCTTTTTAATGTGTACGTTAGCGCACTGGCACCCGTCATAAGGTCCTATGGGTTTGGCATTACCTCCTACGCAGACGATACGCACATTGTTGTACCAATGACACCAGGGGGGGAGGTGGATGTGGAACTGCGTCTGCGGGAGTGCATGGTGGCTGTGAGCAGCTGGATGTCCCAAAACTGTCTGAAATTAAATTCGGACAAAACTGAGGTTATTTTGTTTGGCAATTCCGCCAACTTCTGGACCCCTGCCTGCTGGCCCAGCTCCATGTGTACCCTTCCAACTCCAGCCAGTAAGGTGAAAAACCTCTGCATGATTTTGGACGACAAACTCACCATGGAGCACCAAATAAAAGCACTAACTTTCAAAACCTGGTATACCATCAGAATGATGAGGAAAGTGCTCCCTTTGCTCCCTCAAGAGAGTAGGCATACGGTGGTAAGGGCCCTAGTAACAACGAGACTCGACTATTGCAATGGCTTATATCTAAATGCGCAGCAAAGCATACTGAACAGTTTACAGACTTTGCAAAACGCGGCAGTCCGTCTACTTACAGGCTCCTCCAGGTTTTCCTCAGTTGCTCCGGAAAGAAGATCCCTTCATTGGCTCCCCATAAAAAGCCGTATAAGTTTTAAGGCGCTGGCCATGGCATTTAAGGCCTTGCATGGACTAAGCCCAGACTTCTTAAAGCAACGTATACATTGGTATCTTCCAGGAAGAAGCCTTCGTTCTGAAAGCACTAAACAGGCGCAGGTCCCTCGTATCAGGAAGGTCCGATGGGGAGGCAGAAGTTTTGTTCACGGAGCCATTAGGGCGTGGAACACTCTACCACTATCTTAGAACCCTCCCTGATTTGCTGTCCTTTAGAAAGGAACTTAAGACCTGGCTTTTTCTGCACGACTGACCCCCCTCTTCACTGCTCCTTGTTAGGTTTGACCCTCAGGACTTCTAGATAGCGCCAGGACACCTCCAGGTATTTGTCGCACTTTAAAAGTATCAATAACATAACATAACAAAATGACAGTTGACCAGACAAAATTCTCTCTCTCTCTCTTGAGAGGTGCTGACCAGGATTCTCACAGAGCAAATCTTCTAAATTCACGGTTTGTTTTGAGGATAACCAACACCACAACTCTTTCCTACTATGCTAATCTGTGAGATTCCATCCCACAAAATATCTAGATATAACCATTCGCTTTTAGATGCTTTAAAACCACAGCGCCTCAACGGACCTGCAGCCCCCCACCGCGCCTTGAGACCCTTACGGGTGAATAGTCGCGCTTTACAAGCCTGTGATTGATTGATTGATTGATTATTGATTTTAGGGTATACTTTTCACAATAAGTAAATCAGGCCCTTACGGTAAAATTTCACCAAAACTAAGAAAAACAAATTGGGCCTATTGCCATGATCACTGCCTTGCCACCATAACCAACTCAGTCCTGCTATATAGAGTATATGCTTTACCACAGCTCAAAATACAAAACTCAGTCCAATCAAATCCTGTATTTAGGGGAACCAACGTGTGGGTGGAGCCTAAGTTTCTTTCCCATTAGAACTCTGAAAGTTCTTTCTTGTTGATCACATATGGTCAGGATACAGCTGTGCAGTCAAATTAGACCTAAAAATCTATGAATATTAGTGTAGCCCTGGACACCTCATACTGCTCTCAAACACACAACTGAATTCTGAAGTTTAAAGTTAGTGATGGAAAGGGAGGCTGTGGGAACTCTAAAACAGCACACATTCTTCGTGACGCCCCCTCCTATGTGTGCTGCTGCCAGAGAAAAACAAACATTGTAAATGATTTACTCATCTAAGACACTTTTACAGCAACAGAAAGTTTAAGCCCTTGACTTCCTAAGTCAGCGATACCGCTGCTGGCTCAGGCAGCTGAATAAACAAACAAAACTATCACAGCTTCTTTAAGTGGAAGCATACAACTTCCGCCCAATCACACCATTTACTCCTGTCTACCAACATGTGGCGGGTTTGTGGTATACTCTACTTGGACTCATGTCGCACATGCCACAATGGGAAGACATACTTATTGGCTCCTGAATGATTTAATGTCTCATCAGGACCCTTGAAATCGCATGTAAGTCTGAAATATTGTGGCAGTCTAAATTTGGACGCTGGTTCAGTACTGAATATAATTTGAAGAAAAAACATATGAAATATCGATCTGCAATGATTTTAGGTTTTCAGACTCCATTACTGTTTATCCTACGTTAAGAAGATTCTTATGTTTTCCAGTGGTTCAGATCTCTTGGTAAGAGACCCTTTAAGAACCTGTCTGGCTTTCTTATTCTAGACTGCATGGGCAAAGATACGGGGTCTTGCCTGGGGGTCCTTGAAAACCACCAATCGTCTATCTCATGTTTCTGGTTCTTTTTCACGATTCACTCTTAATCAATTCTGAATCACTAAGAAGGGATTGTGTATGTAGTTTTCTTATGAACTCGAACCAGTGCTCCGACTCTCTCATTCCACCTGTGTTCACTCTATTTTATCTTCTGTTGCTTCTTTTGACACCTGAATTTGTGTCTATATATTTTTTAAGCTGTTAATTTGCTTAAAGGATAATAATGTTATGAAAGTGATGCGACATTCTGACTCTTCCAGTGGCACGGATTGAGTAGATGTTGCTTTGACATGTCTTCTTGGTTTATGTAATAGGACACAGCACTGTGGGTTGATAGTCTGTTAAAAAACTATATTTAGTGTGTAAATAACATGTTTCTGTACTAATACCAGTCTCTAGCTATAAGCTTATATATGTGCTCATTGATCTGTGACGTACACATGTTCTTCACATTTACAGCCCTGATGAAGGCTTTGTAAGATGAAAAACATTGGCTGCATTATTTTTGGAAACCTACAATAATCAAGACCCACGAGCATCTGTTCAATGTTGTCTTTCATAATTATTTCTGCTGACTCTCCAATTCGGGTATAAAAATGAGTCCTGGCATCTTTAAGTGCAGGAAACAACTCAAGTGCACACCCGCTTCGCAGCTCTGGTGCTCGTCTTTGCCAAACGAGTGCTTAAACTTCAATAGCAATCTCCAATAGCTCCACCAGTGGCGGCTTGGCATGGAGCGATGCGCAAGTGGCGGGGGGGGGGGGGAGGAGGAGGCCCTCTGCTTTGAAGACGTCTGAAATCTGCACAAGCGACATATTTCTCCTCAATGGGCTACCCAATTCTAACAATTCGTCCAAGAAGTGGGAAATGATGGTCTCCACCCACGGAAAATGCAGCCCGCCTACGCGATCTTCACATGGCGCGCACACAAGGCGGGACACCCCGACTTGAGACCTGGCTTGATCCGCTAATCCCTGTCCTCCCACCCTCTGAACTGTAAGGTTGAAAGTGCTCCTGGGGGCCCCCTCTTCTCCCCACCCCACCCTGTGATCAAACCTGCCCGCAGTTCACACCTTGCCTAGCTTAGCAACTTCTGCTCCACAAGCACACTTGCCTAAGTCCACAAACTCTTTTCTCAATTGATCTGGCCTACCGCTGGCACCTTCCATTTATGCCCTACTCTTTCCCCAGTTTTTCGCCTCATCCCCAGTTAACAATATTGCGGCAGTATGCTGGTAGTATTCTCCAGCTCAGTGCTCAGTAACATCTCCTTCGTGATTACTGTTGCAATTAGCACAATGCATATGTACTAGTTGACAACTTTGCTGTATGAAGGTGTGCTCATTGACTATAAGTAGTGTCACATCAGAAAAAATAACTGGTTGCAATTGGTGTATGCATTGTATAAACCAATAAACATAATATTTTTTTTTAAATGTTTCCTTTAAGCCAAAGGTTCCTTATGTTTTTCCCAATCAGGTTTCCACAAAGGTTTCAGTGTGAAAACTATACTTAACAAACCGATCAATGACATCAGACACATTCGAGATCAAAATGGTGTACCCAACCTAATTGTATTACATCTACAAGTGGCGTTTGGCACCATTTCCCACTCTATATTGGTTAAAGATCTGCAGAATTGCGGTATAGGAAGCACAGTGCTTACGTGGTTGACCTCTTTTTTTGCACAATCACTCCCTGGCTATCTGAATTTAAGATACTGCATAAACGCACCCAGTCTGGAGAACGCAAAGGTTTCATGCTCCCTCAATTTATACATGACACCTTTGGCACTTATAGAATCCTTTGGGATTACATTCTTTACATATGCATATGACACCCAGCTTATCATCAGACTTGATGATAATCCCACTGATGTGGCTGTAAACCTGAATAGTTGTCGACAGGCAGTAGGCCTCCTGAATGGAGTGCAACTCCTTGACTCTCAATGGAGGTAAGATCGAAGTTGCAATTTTTGGCCCAACTACTTGGTCAGCAGATTTTTGGTCAGAAAAACTGGGCACATTATCGGTGCTGATGGCCCCCACTTGCAATTTGGGAGTTCTAAACTTGATGTTCATGTGAAAACCATCTGTGCTACCAGATTCAGATACCTCTATGCCCTTAGAAAGATCCAGCCTTTTACCCGATGTAGGTAAGGAAAAATGTTGCTCAAGCACTTGTGCTCTCAATAATGGACTATTGCAATGTCCTCCAAGTAGGAGCTCCTAAGTATGTGATTCATCGCCTACATCTTCTGCAAAATGCAGCTGCTCGGTTGATTTTAGGCTTAAGGAGAAATACTCCCATTTCCAAACATTTGGACTGACTGCACTGGCTTCCTGTAGGCAAAAGATGCATATTTGAAGAACTTGGTTTGTGTCCCAAAACGATCTTTGTGAATGGTCTACACACGTATATAGAGTCCATTTCCTCTCTGTACACTCTAGCCAGACAATTAAGATCCAACTGCTACGGTGTAATTGTCACCTCCAGGTTTAGGAAAGCTAGACAGAGAGGCAGATGTCTATCGGTCATCACAGATACAATTTGGAATGCTCTTCTTCCATCTATTCAGCTGCAGCCGAATTTGCTGAAGATTAGGAAACAATTAAACATCCACCTATTCTCCCATTAGTGGAGACATTCAGTTTCTTTTGTCAAATCAGACGGTTACCTGATTTGTGCATATCAGAGGCTTTACAAAAACTGATCCCTGGAGCACTCGGACACTTCTGAGGAAGCAGCTGTTTTGCGCTGAATCAATACTAAAGCAAATCAAAATTGTAGCAAATACTAGAGGATGTTTTACTCAACGTCTTGTGCAGTGCAAATAATCCGCCCACTCACCATTATAAGTACTAATACAACAGCAATCCAGTGGACAATGTTTCCCAAGCAAGAATGCGACATGTCCAATATGCATGTTTTAAATTTTTACTCCTAATCTGATTAATTTAACTTCTTTTTGCATTAGACAGTGCTTTTGATCTCTCAAAATGCTATCAAGTATTACAATATTACCACTTATTATAACTTTGCCAGCAACAATTTCTGACTCCTAAAGAGTGACATCTCTGATATGTGAAGGCCCCTACAACATCTAATGCTTCACCAATTTTACAATATCTGAAATGCAACATGTATTTACACAACATAGACACTTAGTATGTGGAAACATCCTGCCAATCTCTTCCCAACGTCCCATATACGATTTTAGATAGTAAATGCCAATGGGTTAACTGTCCTATTACCCATTCCTCTCAAAGATGTGGATAACATTCTCTAGGACTAGGGTGTATTTCATTATTTAATAGCAATGTTCCAATGTTGTACATAACTTGTATTAGGCATTTTAAATGTGGATCCTCCTATCTAAATAAAAGAGAATGGAAACTCTCAAGTATTGATTAATCGTAGATTTGTGATGGGAGCACTCCATTGAGTACTAAATTTTATCAAACACACAAAATCCTCGAGTGTAAGAAAGTACGTATGCCTGAAAAGGAGACAGCTAAGAATGATTCCATTATGTTGGTAGAGGAGTCCCTTAATTAGGACGTAATCCCATCACCCACCAAGGTGGAATGCTTCATCATCTGGGATTCTCCTCTTGACGGGCACCCATAGTCCCAGAAGGAGATGGCTCTCTTCTGCACAGCTTTGCCTTTTTTCACACCAGCGAACCCCGGAAAGAGCTGATCGTCCACCTGGTAGCCTTTCGTATGATCAATGTAGAAGATCAATGCTCTCTTGGGGTCCATAAAATAGAGTCTCTCCTCCTCCTTAGTAGGTGGATGTAGAGCATAGAATGCCAGCACAGTGATGGTTTGACCGACTGGGAACAACGTCTACTTTAGGTAGAAAAGATGCCCGAATCTGCAGATCCAGTTAGTCTGGGAAGAACTTTAACATAAAATACCTGAAGGTCACTGACACGACAAGCCGAGGTGATGGCGATAAGGAAAACAAAACATACGAAAGGTGATGAGAGGATACTCACAATAAGTATACCCACTGGCAATCTCGCAGGGGAGCATTCCAGCCCATCATTCTTTGGCCCACCATGTCACCTCAGTTTGTACCCAAATATTCTTTGCACACTAATTTTTTTTGGGGGGGGGAAATGTCTCAAAAATACATGAAAGAAGCTTCCGGACACAGTGGTGACACGGAAAGAAAGGAACGGATATCAGCTGGCAGGGGTGGGGGGTCTACAGGCGCCCTGCACATTGTTCTAACAGCGCAATTGCCTCAATGCAGAGATACTACTGAAAAGTTTCTGGATTCAGTTTGAAACCTGCGGAATATTCAAAAGATGAGAAATCTGCAGCTATAAGTCTCTATCAAAAAGAACATGTTCTTTGATTGTGCATGCCTGAATTTACACCAAATTATTTGGATTAAAATTGGGCCGGTGGGAAAAAAACGGCATTTCTTACCTAAACCCAGGGCCACTGTAATTATGGGATTGTGCGGCTGCAGCAATTTTTGCATGACAGATTTGCCGTATTTGCCACAATCCATCATCTACTACATAATTTGCAGAATTTATGCAAAAAAAATAGTTTCTAGCTTATACGGTTCAAAATTTACTAATAACGCAGAGGCATGTGTTGCCACGCAGTGAAAGGCCTTTTGCAAAGGTTGACTGGTCACCTCTCTATTGCTTATTACTATATTTGGGTATTAAAGTGGTACTAATGAGGTGCACCCAATGCCCAGACAGTGTTAACAATTTTAAAAAGTATAAAACAATGAAGTAATGCTACTAGAAAATGTACCGCATTATGCTGCATAACTTACCTTTTCTTGTCCCATAATTAATTTACTCAACCCTGCCGCCATGTCCCCTACCACTGCATGTGGTACTTGTAAGTCACCCCTACAGCAGGCCTTACAGCCCTTAGGCAGGGTGCTTGGAATTACATGCGAGGACATACCTGCATGAGCAGATCTGACCTAGTGCTGGTCAGTTCTATTACTGCCAGTGCAGGTGGACAGAGGAGCCAAATTTAAAACGTGCTGGATACTGATGAACACTAGTTCCCCAGCTACATGAAGGTTTCACTGAAAATAGGGATGTTTGGTATCATACAGCTCATATTGGTGAACACACAAGGATGCCAGTGTTGGATTTACCAATACAAGCATTCAGAGGGCATCTTAGAGGTACCCCCTGAAAACCTACTAGCCTCTGGTGTCCCTGCTTATTGGTTTCTGCAAGCCTGCCACCTGAGACACTGTTCTGACCTCCTAGGATGAGAACCTTTGCTCTCAGGAGACCCAGAACGAAAGCCTGTCTGGGCAGAGGGTGTAACACCCTTCTCCCACAGGATGACCTGGTGATTAGTCTCCTTGGGCCGCCAAGCTTCAAAGTGCTGCCACCTTTTGAATGCGAATCTGGCTCCACCCAAAGGAGAGGAAGCCACCCCCCTGTCTAGAGTCCCCTTGGCACCTGCGCAAACAGGAAAATTAGCTAGTCAGACAGGAGTGCCATTGTCTGCGTAGTACCACCCCTAAACTGAGCTACTTTGAAGTGGACACGCATTTTCAGAAGTAGGCATCTTTGTGATGGCATACTTAGGAATTCTGGGGCAGGGTTATGCCCACTTTCCAAAGGAAGTGGTCACATAGGGGGCGTAGTGACGGGGGCATGGCCAATCAGGCTGCGATGGTGGACGTGCTGAGCTGAGGCTCCTACCTCGGGCACGAAACTCGCCAGTCACACCGCACCTAGCCGTCGCAGAACGAGCCTGCAGCTGTCGGAATATCACGGAAATCCGATGCGGAGTTCCCCATCGTGATACTGTCCTGACTTCTCAGCGAAAGCAAGCCCTGAACGACTCCGCGCCTGACGGCAAGATGGCGCCCGCTGGAGCTGATGCCGGGCCGGGCAAGCGCAGTGATCAGGATTAGGGCCCCGCGGCCGCGTTCGAGTTGAGCAGTGACTGCATAGATGGTGTAGCAGAATCGCTGACAGCCCGTGATAGTGCGGCGAAGCGGGAGTAGGACACCAATCAGTGCAGACCCCTCGCTCCCCCCACACCGGGTTTCAAGAATGAAGAACCGAACACAAGTCCAGCAAGGAGAGATGTGGTACAGAAGCTCCCAGCCGCTGCCCCGGAATAAATAAGAACGTAAATGAGCCAGGGTGTCCAGGAACGTGTAAAGGTCAGGCACGCCTGGAGTCGAGATGGCAACCACCCGCAATCTTGGCGCCCGCCCGCAATCTTGAACGATTCTAGTGACTGGTTAGTGCCTCAATACTGGGTGAGCAGGGCCCCAATAGCAGCGCCTCGGCCCCAACAGCTCTTAACAGAAGGCCGGGCGAAGTAAGTGGCGGGAGCCAGGGCATCCAGGAACATGTAAAGGACAGGCACCCCTGGAGTCAAGATGGAGACTGTCCTCAAACTTGAATGATTCCAGTGACTGGTTAGTGCCTCAATACTGGGTGAGCAGGGCCCCAACAGCTCTTAACAGAAGGCCGAGCGAAGTAAGTGGCAGGAGCCAGGGCATCCAGGAACGTGTAAAGGGCAGGCACCGCTGGAGTCAAGATGGCGACTGTCCTCAAACTTGAATGCTTACAGTGATTGATTAGTGCCTCAACAGTGGGTGAACATGGCCCCAATAGCAGTGCCTTGACCTCACCAGCTCTTTGCAGAAAGCTGGACGAATTAAGTGGCGTGACGCAAGGGAAAAACCATCAAGGGACAGGAACGCTGGTTCCCTCTCTCCCCTCCTCCTCTAGAGAAGAGAGGACGCCAGTGCGCCATACGGCGTGAAAACCGGCGCCATAACCCAACAGCCATGGGAAGGACCCCCCCCAGTGAGTGGTACAGACTAATACCGGGGCGCGAAAGTGGCATCCATAGTATCACAATCCATGCCTGGGTCAGACAGATCTGAAGACAAGAGTGCAAGGTGAGATACAGCGTGCCGTGAGGGCTGATGGACAATCGCGGAGGCCCGGGGTGCCAGCCTCTCCCTCACCTTTTTTTCCCCCTCCAGTGCCGTGGGATCGAGGAGAGAAATGAGCGCCACAGCCCAGCGAAGGACAGGAACCTGCCCTTGCAAGGTGGACCAGAAAGGCGGACATTACGCACTCAGTGCCTAACTGTGCCAGATGATACAAAGGCGGCCAGCAGCTACAACCAGTGATTTTCAGAATTGACGCACACCCCCGCGAGAGCCAAGGAATTACAAGGAGATAGCTCCAAAAACAAGGGGCCCTCCAGTGCACGTCCAAAGAGAGAAGGTGCCAATAGACCTTGACGCACTTGCTCACTAAGCCAGCGGAACGTTATTCACCTCAGAGTCCAGCCGGGCGGCTACACCCTCATGCTGAGAAGGAGCATAACCCTTCCTAAAGACCACACACGCCCCAGACAAGCAAGATGGCATAACAACGCCCCACAGCAAGCTCAGCGATGTCAGAGACATCACAAGACACCTCTACAGGTATAAGACCACTGCTTAAAGCCGCAACAGCTTCAACAGAACTGACCCTCTCAGACAAGATGGACAAAGTGCTCGCAGCTATCTAACACTCCAGAGTTTCAATGGAGGAAAGGCTCGGTACCTTAACCACAGACATCAGCCTACTCCGAGACGACCATCGCAAATTAGCAGATAAAGTGTCCGATGGGGAGAAAATTATCTCCACCATGCAACCCTCAGTTACCACCACCATGGAGGGGCGTATTGATGATGTTGAAGGTCGCTCGAGATGATGCAACATATAAGTCTTGGGTCTACCAGAAGGAGTCGAAGACACCGACCCGGTAGCATACATGGAGGCATGGACCAAATCATTCACTCCGGTCGAGGAGCACACAGCATTCTTCTCCATCGAAAGGGCCCATAGGGTACTGGCCCGAAGACCTCCGCCAAGCGCCCAACCTCGCCCGATGCTAGTAAAATTACTTCACTTTAGGGATCGAGATGCGGTGCTCAGAGCAGCCACACAACATGGCCCCATCCATGTAGAGAAGAAACAAATAATGCTCTTTCCACACTACTCCTGAGCAGTACAACGCCAACGGTCCTCGTTTCTCGAAGTTAAGCGTCGTCTCAGGCTAGAAGGTATACAATACTCCTTGCTGTTTCCAGCCCACCTCAAATTATGCATGAAAGTTCCACCATATTTTTCACAAATGCAGAGGAAGCCCACAACTGGGCAGACCAACATTGTCAGAAACACCCCAGAGAAAATGCAAAGTTTGTTAGAAGCCCAAAGACGCAGCGCACCAGCAGACGCCAGCCAAAACGCTCAACAGGAGTAAAGACTCAGACATGCACACCCAATCTATGGGCTCACCTGACCTGGAGCAAATTATACAGGAATGTCGAAAAGCCCTACAAGCTGCAGTGGAACTCAGACTCTCCTCACCAGCAATGGACTTGGAGCGAGGCCCACACATCTTCTCCTCGGGGGAGGAAGACGGCAGCGAGGGATCGATATCGAGAGTCGACTCGATGAGTCCACCTTTGGTCATAACACAGACTGCCGATACACTAATATGAGAGGACACAAGTAAATCATACCGGCAGGGTATCCCTGGCAATCACATTATAATGCAACTCGAGGTACGTGATTAACTGAGCTGCATGTCCAGCGACCAAATGTTTCATCATTAGGCTACCTAGCACGAAATAATCCTACAAATGCCCCTAGGGGGAGTCACCTCGCTGACATGTGCCACCACCCCCACACTACGTTTAAGTTCTCTTCTCACACAAGAGTAAGTTTGGATGTATCGCTTGTTGCGATAGGTCCCCAGTATTGGGATTGTTCCCCACTCCAGTTGCCTCTCCCCATGATGACATACACCACTACACTGTATTCTTACCCGCATACCACTGAGGGGCCGGAGCTGAACCAGGGCATAGTGATCAGCCCAAGACATGGAGGTGGGTTAAAGCTCGACGTCACACACGACCATACTACACCCTTATGCCCCCCTCAATATCGCATGGCACATAAAGGAAACATCACCATTCTTACACTAAACGTGCGAGGCATGCGCACGGCACGCAAGCGCTATTCAAAATATGCATAATTAAAGCGGCAAAACGTGCAGATTGTGATGCTACAGGAAACCCACTTAATAGCGGGAGAGCTAGATAAACTGCACAAGCGATGGTGCGTGACATTCTGCGTCACAACATACTTGGCCTATGCACGAGGGACCCTTATTTGGATCTGACCTTCCATACCAAGAACTATCCAGAACAATTGATGCAGAGGGCCGTCACGTTCTTTCACAGGGGCTCCTAGATGGTCATGGATCGTGGGAGGAGATTACAACTGCATACAAAATAAGTTCTTAGACAGATCCTACCTCCCTCATCCGGCCTCCTCAATAATAGCGCAGGCCAAACGCTTTGCAGCATGGACAACTCACTGTCTCTAACAGACGCATGCGCTCCAAACACCCAGATACACGGCTATATTCATTCCACTCGATACCACACGATCTTAAGGTCAGCCTGGTTAGCTCCTTCTGCTCCTCCCCCATACTATCCAAGATACAAGAATCAGAATATCTGGAAAAAGTATTCTCTGACCATGACGCCCATACAATCACCCTGGCGTGGCGATCACCCAGACCACAGGTCCCCACCTGGCGGCTACCCAAAGAATGCCTGGACGACCCAGTATTCAGGCAAGCCCAAGCAGCGCACTTTAGGAATTATTTTTGCGAGAACAAGCTCACCGCCAATACCCGCGCAATGGAATGGAGAGCGTTCAAAGGTGTAATTAGAGGCACATGCATACAGCACATTATAGGAGTGCGTAATACCCTAGAGCGTAGCATAATCGAAAAGTAACACACACTGGCCACGTTAACCCAAGCAGCAGATAAAAACGAAGCCACGCCGACCCAAGTAGCGGAAGCTAAAACTGCTTATGCAGAGGCACTAGTAGACCTCCGTAGGTATAATTTCAGAGGGCATGCGGCTCGGGTGCACAGAAAGGGTGACCGAGCAGGTGTGCTTCTGGCGTGGTTTGTGGAACAGGACACAACCCTCCCACCGATCACAGCGGTACGGAACACAACGGGCACCTTGGTCCATTCACAGAACTCCATCCTAGATGTCTTCCTACAACACTATACACAGCTATATGCAGCGCCCAGCCTAGTAGACTCAGAGCTGCTCTACAGATTTTTGTACATGCATCCCATACCTCACATAGCGCAACACACCCTAGATGAACCCATCACAGCGGCAGATGTCACACAGGCGCTACAGGCCCTAGCCATGTGTAAGGCTCTCGGGCTAGATGGCCTTCCACTTGAATTTTTCCGGGCCTTTGCTGTACAATTGGTCCCCCAGCTAGTGAAACTATTACAGGCGGCCCTAGATAAGGAAGAGCTACCCCAGTCCATGTGCGAGTCGGTTATCGTCTCCTTCCTCAAACCGGACAGGGACCCCCATCATATTGTATCATATCGGCATAATATTGGCGGACAGATATTTCACAATCCTCCCGGCGCTGATTCATTCGGACTAGTTTGGCTGTGTGCCGGGGAGAAACACGCCCTTTAACTTAAGACACCTGTTTCGTGTCCAGGATCAGGTCCGAGGCCGCTTCCCCTTTGCAGCGTGCCTGGTCCTGGATCTGGAAAAAGCCTTTGATACCCTCCTTTGGCCCTACCTCCTGCAGGTCATCTAGCGAATGGGCGTGAGACCCCACCTGCTTGCATATACTAAGCTTACATATTCCAAGCCCACCTCCAGGGTGAAACTTGGACACAACGTGTCACCGTCATTTCCAATACTTAGAGGCACGCACCAGGGCTGCCTGCTCTCCCCCTTGCTTTTTGTAATGGCGATGGAGCCCCTTGCGATCCGTCTCCGCAGGGAGGGAGAGAGTTGGGGCATCCCAATCGCAGAAACGATCCACGCTGTATCATTATACGCAGACGAGGTGCCTATTTATAACCGTGATATCACTTTGGATCTCACTCCAATTTTTAACACACTATGAGACTTTGAGGCGGTAGCAGGTCTTAGGGTAAACTGGGCCAAGTCCACAATATGTCCACTCTTAGAGAGCCTCCCCCCACAGAAAATCCAAATGGGTGGCATAGAAATATCATGGAGTGCACAGGCGGTACGATACCTTGGAATAAGACTGTACCACAAGCCGCAAGACATGTATGAAGGAAACCACCGCAGAGCACTGGCCGGGATCCGATCCTCCATGAACTTTTGGAAGGACCTTCCCCTGGCTCCAACTGGGAAAATCGCAGTAGCCAAGACTATATTGGTCCCACGAATACTATATTATTTCACTAACCTCCCGGTGGTTCCCCTGTCCCTTCTTTCATGAACTGGATACCCTCGTCTGTACCCTTATCTGGGGATCAGGACGTAGGCGAATTGCTCTTGCTAAACTGCAGTTACTGCTGGACCAGGGCAGTCTGGGTGCCCCCTCCTTCGAGGTATACTTCCTAGCGGCCCAATTACAATGCGTGTCAAGATGGACAGCGGGCCGTGCATTGGGGGAAACCCACACAAACACAGGACCTATTCAATCCCTATCATACACCGCATGCTATTACCAGGAGCTAAACCAATACGGGAGTGCCCACTCTAAGTGTTGGTAGCACGCACATGTCTGAAACGGATACACAAGATGACATGGGAGGACCCCATGTACTCCCCCATCCAACCAATGGTAGGATTCCCCAAAGGTCGCGCTTACTACACGGAGCAAGCACTACGTGTGTGGACTGAGCACTCGGTCACAGTGGCGGGCTCCCTCTATGTAAACGGGTAGTTGCAAACATTTGCGGAACTTACTATGGGCACAGACCTCCCAGGAGGACAGTTCCTTTTACACCGACAGCTACTAGGAGACTGCTGTCGAGTATGGCACACAATAGACACAGAGCCGCCCATGGACCCCGTTCCGCACGCAATCTTACAGATGGGCCCCGGGCGACACTTGGTGACATGGCTATATAAGGCAGTGAGGACACTGAACAGAATTACCCTCACTCCACTTTGTGAGAAATGGGAAGTAGAATTCCAGAGACCACTCCATGACAAAGAATGAGAAAGGGTGGCTCCAAACCTATTGGTGCCACCCTCCTGGCAGTAATAGGATTCACAGACTTTCATACAAGGGAGGCCTGCGCGCTAGGTATTATCAAGCATCGAAAACACCAAAAAGTAGAGACACGCTTCGCATCCCTGGCAATCCTATTAGCCAAAAGAAGTATAGCAATGCATTGGAGAGCGCCAGGAGGGCCACCTCTAGGTGCCTGGACAGAGGCGGTGGGCAAGTGGGGGTGGCAGAGGAGGAGGCGTTACGAGCAGAAGATTTTAAAAGGTAGTAGTAAGTGCTATTACTTCACTCCTTTAAGCAGGAAGCAACAGATGAGACACAGGCACCTACGGCAGAGTACCGTCAGGAGACAGAGTAGCACGCCCCCTCCCCTTTAAAGTCGACATGCAACTAGAAACCCCACCACACGCCCTACGACAGATGCAATCGGCTATTGAAGAGTTCGTCTGGGGCCCGATGGCGCCGCAGTTACCGAAAACTCAGCTTCAACGGCCTAAGAAACATGGAGGTTTGGCCTTTCCTAATATCACTCTATACTTTCACGCTTCACAGATACGCTATTTGGTGCAGTGCAATCGTCCCATGACTGAGAAATATTGGGTATTCATGGACCAGACAGTAGCGGGCCATCATATTTGGCACAATGCCTGGATGCCGCGACCAGTCCGTGCTTGGGGCCTTTATTCCTCTCCTGTAACGCATCCCACAATGCTTGCATGGGACAGAATCTCCCGGAAGGCCAACCTGACCACATTCCCCTTGACCCCGCTTTTCATGAACCCCGCCTTTCAACTGGTGATGAATAATGGGGCTGCCACACGCTGGTTAGAATGGGGATGTAAACGCTTAGAGCATCTATTCGACCTGCGGGGCCTTATCTCCTTTAGGGTACTCCAATCGGACTATAATCTATCCGCGTCCGATTTTTATTTGCATTCCCAGATGATACACTGTATCTCTGGATCCGAGACGCGTTCATTAGCATTCCGTCCGATGTTGCCATTTAAAAAATGGCTAATTAGCAAGAAAGACGACAAACACCTTATCTCGGAAATTTACTCCTTCCTTACCACAGCCCTCCCTAAAACTCGCACTGCTGGAAAGAAGCGCTGGGAGACAGAACTAGGCCGCGCGCTATCTGACAAGGAGTGGAAGGATGTTTTTTTATCGAACTCACCACACTGCGCATTCCTCGAGCCACACGGAAACCGCCTTTAAGATCGAGACATATTGGTACTATACCCCTGACAGGGTCTCCAAATGGCAACCCCAATGCGACGGCCTCGGATGGCGGGGGTGTGGTAGTCCCGGGACCTTGATCCACCTACTCTGGTACGGCCCAGAATGAACCCGCTATTGAGAACAGATACTGGACGACATTGATCGTGCCTTCAACACCTCCATACCCCAGCTCCCTGCGTACACTCTTTTAGGCCTCCCTAATGTGGTCACCTTTCCCCTGATTTGGGGGGTCGGGGGGGGGGGGGAGGCAAATAGCGCTTGCGTTGAACGCTGCACTCAGGGATATACTGGCAAGGTGGAAATTGGACAGGGTACCGGAGCATATTCACTGGGTACACCAGCTATGCTATGGAATCTTCTGGCGATGGAGAAGCTCTCTATGGCGGCAGCAGGGAAGAGTGAAGCCTATGCCAAAACCTGGGCCCCTTTCTTAGCTATTCTCACCACAGAATTTCGAGAATTGATCGGTCCACAATACCTCTGTATCCTCAAATTGGTCCCGGACGACGCCACTATCATCCCATAAGAAGGCGTATTACGGTTCCCCTCCCACTTCCCGATGTGGTGGACCCGAAGTAACATACAGGGTACACAGGCTGACATCTTTTTCTCTTTTGTTTGGCTCACTGAGGGGGTAGGGTTTCATTTGGATTTCTTTATTGTCTCACTTTGTTCTTGTTCCGTTCAGTGTTCACATTCAGAATACTACAATGTGCCTACTTCCCCCAGGGGTCGCCATGCAGCTTCTCTGATCTCTTGCTTCTCAATTGACTTTGGCGCCAGCCCACAGCACAGTCCTCTGGTTAATAATTTCCTTAAGACGCGGCCGGCCCTGGTGGGTTGTAGGCGGCTTGCTGTGTTTAAGATTTCAAACCCATATTCTTATCGTTGTCTGGCCTGCACAGCTGTACTCTAATTAGCCGGCCCGCTGGGTTGTAGGCGACTCAATGTTGTTTTCTGCTTTATATTCTGTCAATAAAAAAGATTTAATACTAAAGTCGACAAGCAACAGGGTGTGGTCCCAAATCGAGCACGTACAGCAACCAGCACACTCCGGTTAGACTTTCCTACCTCACATCAAGTTTCATATAGCTCAAAGGTCAAAATGGACAAATCAGCCCACCGACCCAGTCATAATGCGACATTTAATATACATTGTATCCCAGTTACAGCTTCCCTTGTTGAAGAGTTACGTTCGTTATTAAAAACACAATAAGCGGTGAACCCCAAAACCAGCAACGCAGAATCAACACAGGACCACGGTACATCAAGCAGACAATGCCGTGTGCTCTCACGTAGCGAGTAAGCACGTCCCTCCTAAACAGCTAGGAAAACTAGTTAAATATGATCTTTCTTGTTACTGACAGCTGGCACAACTGTATACCAGATGACACGATGCAAATATGTACTGTGATTACTTTATGGTCATGACCGATATATGTATACTGCGAAATAACGAAATGCAAATAAAAATCATTTTACAAAAATAAATAGGGGGTTAGTGACCCCAAGGGTCAGTTGCCCATTGGCTACTACCCTACACTCCGGTCAGAACTCTAAAATCAGTATTTAGGGGAGGGTCCCGGGCACCAGAGAAGCAGACCCTGACAACCTATGAAGAAGAAAGACACAAAGAGCTGCAAAAGCAGTAGACTGAAGAGAGCTCCTGATATGGCGTCAGCCCTGCTGTCCGGTCTACCGTTCTCTGTTGAACCAGCACCAAAGACGACTCATCCTGCAGCTGTGTGCCTCCAAAACTTGGGCGGACCATCAGCCTTCAATAAAGATCAAGACCTCCTGAAGAACAGCGGACCTGTTGCCTGCATCCTGCAGAAAGAGAAGACTCTGAGGCCTCTGGAACGGCCAAATCCTGACTGTTCCAGAAGCCACCACTGTACCCGTTTCCTCCGACCTGAGCTGAAGTGGGTGCCAACAAGGTTTCAGAGCCCTCCATAGCTTGAGTCTCACCCTTCATGGACTCCCAGATGCCGCCTGTAGACTCTGCATGCAGGTCCCCTAAACCGCGACTGCTCCCAGTAAGGAAAGACAGACGCCTAAAGACCCCCTGCATCCCTCACCCCCGGGACGTGGAAAAGAGGACCCCAGGTGTCCCTGCGTACCCGAGCATTGCAAGCCTTGAAACCCCTGGTTAGTTCACCCCGACAGACCCTCCAGCCAGAGCATGCATCCTCTTTTCGCAGTGACCTAGCTCCACATGAATGCACTGGGCACCCAACTTATGTGCACCCTGCACCCAGCAGCCCTCAGTCCGCTGGTGGTGTACTGCTGATGCAGCCGTGGACCTTGTTTGCATATCACCTTAACTCCTCGAGATTGGTCCAGTAAGTCGCTGTACTGTACCTGTTTGCAGAACTTTTACTTCATTCCCTAGGATAACATGGCAGAGCTCAAAAATTGCACTGTGTCCATTTTGTGAACAGAAAAGAATTTCCATTTAAAAACATACTTACCTGAACGTTTTTTCTCTGATGCCAAAACATATATAAAGATAACAGATATTTGTATAAATTGGTGTGGATCTCCTTCTTCAGCCGTATCGTCATTTATTAATTATTGCCTAAGGCTGCCCGACCACACTACCCCCTAACAGAGCACTTTGGCATTGCAAAGCGAGCCCTGTCCACTCATAAGGGGAACCCCTGAGCTTTTTACACAGTTTATCAACTTATGCTGCCCAAAACCAATAAAACCACCTACCAGGACCACTAATGGTGGCTGCCGCACAACCACGAAGCGGACGCGCGCAGCAGGCACACTGCCATTGCACAGCCGGTTGGACAATGCTCAGCACCAAGACCCCTGGCCCTCTAGCCACCCGAGGGCACAGCGCCAAGAAACTTCTGGACCTGGACACCAGACGCCAGAACAGCTGTATCTCCTTGTCCCAACAATCCACCAAAGGACTCTTCACCTCCCGACACTGCCATTTCTCTGCGACACAACCTACAAAAGATTGCACACTACTTCTGCCCACAAGACACAGAACACCCCGCAACTTCTCCATTGTAGCCTGCTCAACGCCCGCTTCCTTTGCAGACACGCCACAGTAATTGGGACAACATCACCACCCTCTCCACAGACGTTGCATTCATCACCAAAATGTGGCGCAAGCACTCCTCGATTCCCGTCATCACCACCACCACTCATGAAGGCTGCAAGATAATACACTGTGACTGCGCCAACAAACAAGGTGGCGACATCGCCATCATCTTCAGGGAAACCATCCGATGTGCCATCACCTACAACGACCCACACTTCTCAAGGAACACCTCAACTTCCTACTACAAACTGACGCAAAGACAACAATAAGAGGCACCCTTGCATACAAACCCCGAGGAACATTCTGAGACCCCTTGCCTCATCTCTTCGCCCCCCCCAGCAATTACTCTCACCAGTACGGCCTACGTACCGACCTCAAATTCCACATCAACAGCCCAACAACACCAACTCCATCACCCTCCTGGAGAACCTGAACAACATCGGTCCCAACCAACTGGCCACCAAACCCACACACAAAACTGGACACACACTCGACCCCATTTTCACCTCCAGTGACAGAATCAAATTCAGCCACACCACAGAACTCACCTGGACTGACCACACCATCATACACTTCACCATCACCGACACACAGCACACCATCACAAGACGTCGAATTTCCTCCCAAGGCAGCTGGAGCAAGGTGACCGAAACTCAGTGGTCACAGGTCCTAACCACCTCCCAACCCAAAGCCTCAACAGACATCAACCAGGCCATCCATAACTTCACCACCTGGAACACTCACAGCGCTGAAAGAGTTGCCCCACTAAAACCTACAAAATCCAGCAAGAGCTCCAAACACGCCAGCTCAGGACAACAAAGCACAACTGCTATCAACTGGAGAAACAATGGCGTGCCATCAAGAACCCCGCTGACAGAGCAGCTCACAAAACAGCCATTGGCAACTATCACCGACACATCAAAGAAGCCACAAAATCAGCCATCACCACCTGCATCAACTGCGCACCCAACCACACAAAGAAATTCTTCAAAATAGTCAAATAATTTCATTACAAGACCGGAGGCTATCATTATGCAAATACTTTTATTTGCTGCCCAAACATGCAGCCCTTTAAAGAATGTTATTACATCATAGAAGAAAGAACATTAGCAACATAACAAGTATGCAGTCCTGGTTACGATTATCCTCTTTTGTTCGCTGCCCTGACACAGCTAAGTGCCATCTTTCTTCCTATCCTTATTGATATGTAATGTGTCTATCCCTTTACAATATTTTAACTTTTGATATATTGTTTGGATTGTATATATAGAGTTGGATGATATGCCTTTATATAGATGGATTGATATGCCACATGTATAGTCATATAGACCTCAGATTTACTAAATGACGTTTTTTTCAACATTACCTGCCAATTTATGGTGGTTCACCCCTTATTGATTTTTTATCCTTTATTGTTCACCCTGTCGTGAACTCTCTCCCCTACCTAAACGCTGCAGCGGGGACTAGTTTCATCACGCTTAGCCTAATTTACTCCAATGATGACGCCGTATATTTAATATGCCTTAAGCCCTCTCACCGTTCGTTGGGGCTTCTCTAAATTTCAAACAATGCGCTTCCCCGCGTCTCGTAACATCAACGAGACACGGGAGCGCATCCTCCCCACAGCGACTTTCTCTCGCGCTGATATTTCTACGAAGCGCGTTTTCTCCCTCAAGCTGATACGCACGGGAGCGCGTCTTCCCCCACAGCGCGTCTCCCTCGCGCTACTTCCGGACTCATCCGCTTCCGGTTTCCATAGTTACACTCCACTCACAAACTGTTGAGTGTAACGGAAGCTTTTTCGGAGCCGTCGATCACGAGTTTACAGGACGGGGAGGATTTAACAATACTGCCATCTAGTGGCTTTCTAGAATTTCAGCCTTTATCTAAATTAAGCCAAAAGTTCATTTAATGAAATAGAGAATCGCTTTACTACTTTTCTTCGCATAAATCAAGCTAATCCTCAATAGTCTGGGTAAGCTACCCTAAATCTTACTTGAATATAATTAATTCACTCAGTTTTATATATACATATACCTTTTGGTATTGAAATTAGGGGATTTCCTTTTAATTAAATCATTTACTCACTAACTTTCTATGGATTCTGACGGAAACGTCTCACAAATTCCCCCTAAGGAAAATATAGACGACAACCTTAAGAGATTTATTGATAAAGAGTTAAAATCTTCAATAAAAGAAGCAGTGGATGCTGCCCTTTACAAAAGGAAAAGGTCTTCCCCTCCTGAGGAGATATACTTCTCCCTCTCAGATGGGGAATCGCCCTCCACCTCTGGGACTCTAAAGAAGGGCAAAGTTTCCTAAAAAAGGAAACATACTTCAGAAGCATCTAACAATGCAATGAGATGTGGTAGCTTTCACGCTACAAAAGATTATGGTGCCCATAGCGACACAATAGATAGACCCCAATTCCTTGGGGCAGAGAGAATGGGTGCCCATAGCGGCATTATAGAAAGCGGTACCCTTTACGGGACAAACGATTATTATAATGATTATTATAATCATATAACAGACTACGAAGACTTGGACGAATTTGTTTTCGACCCTAAGGATACATTTGAAAACCTTGATGAGGACTTAGACCAAGCCTCAACATCCTCCCTCAATGTTAAAGATCCCCGCGGGGAAGAGATGTTCAATCCTACTACCATTAGTCACCCTCGAAGCACTGAATGGTGGCCTATGGACCACGTAGGAAAATATCTATCAAAATGGGTCAGAAAACCTCTTGATACAAATACACGCAATTTATTGCTAAATAAATGTCCAAGACCCTCCACAGAGGATAAGATCTGTAGCACACCTAATCTCGAACCGGATTTGATCACCTTCCTTTTTAAATCAGGAAGAGACCCTAGAAAGGGAATTGAAAAATGCTTGAAACAAGCTCAAGACAAGCTTCTTCACGTTATGGGTCCAATGTCCAAAATTCTGGCTATGACTGAGCAGGCAAGATCTAACAACACCTCCATTAATTCTGATCTTCTAAAAGGCTGGGCGCGACGCGCTATATGTCTTATTGGCAACACCAACGCCAACCTGATTACCGAACGTAGGAAAGCAGTTCTTCTAAGAATGAATCCTAAACTCGCTGACCTCTCATATAAAGAAGACATGTGTGATGCAAAAGGCTTACTATTCGGGGACAATTTTGTAAAATCCTTGGGAAAATACGTAGCCACCTTTAATGCCTTTAGCAGAGCACAATCTAATATTCGTAGAGTCTTTGGTGGATGACCACTTTTTGGAAGGGCTGGCAGAAGGGGACAACCCGCCAGCCGTGGCTACTACAGGTCCCAATTCTACCCTCATGAATCAAGAGAGACTCGCCCCTACAGAGGCTCACGATCCAACTTCTACCCCCAAAGAGGAAGGGGTTCAAGAGGCCGTGGTGGAAGATCAAATTTCTCAAACCAATCCTTCCAAGGTAAGTCAAAGTCCCTCTTTCCCTTCCCAAGTAGCAGGAAGACTGAAACATTTTGAACAAAACTGGTATCGAATCACCAAAGACCCATGGGTTCTAGAAACTGTGACCGGGTTCAAAATAGACTTTTTTGTAGAACCATTCCAAAAAAAGTTTCCAAAAGAAATTACTCTAGACAAGGAGAATTCAAATTTAATAGAATCAGAGATTCGCCATATGTTAGACAAAGGAGCAATTATAAAGATTCCTCTTTCAGAGATGTCAAAGAGTTTTCGAAGTACTATTTTCCTTGTAAAAAAAAAAAGGACAAGGGTTGGCGTCCCGTCATAAACTTAAAATGCTTAAACCAATTTCTAACTTATAGACATTTCAAAATGGAAGGTATCCACCTTCTGAGAGATATCTTACAATCAAGGGATTGGCTGGTAAAGTTGGATCTGAAGGATGCTTATTTTACCATCCCTATGCACGAGGATTTTCGCAAATACCTCCGATTTACTTGGAAAGGAACTCTCTTCGAATTCCAATGTCTTCCCTTCGGACTTTCTTCAGCCCCTTGGTGTTTCACCAAGGTGCTTCGCCCTGTAGTCAGTCACCTCAGAGAAAGAGGAATCCGTTTAGTAATCTATCTAGACGATATCCTCATCATGTCCCAAGAGAAATTAGAAATTTCAAAACATTTAAAAATGACCATGGATCTGCTTCGAGATCTGGGATTCATTATAAATTTGGAAAAATCTATTCTGACCCCTTCACAAGAATTAGAATTCCTAGGTTTCAATGTGAATACTATCAAATCAAACCTAATCCTTCCTCACAAGAAGGTTACCAAAATAAAAAACAGGTTTCCCTTAACCTTTCCAAAGATCATATTCGTTTAAAGGATCTAGCCAGAGTTCTAGGACTCCTCTCATCCTCCATCCAAGCTATCTCTCCGGGTCCTCTTCACTACAGGGGTCTACAAAGACTAAAAGCACTGGGCCTGAGAAAAGGCCTTTGGTACGAGGACTCCCTACCTCTTTCGGAAGACGCGAAGGAAGATCTTCATTGGTGGTTGAAAAATCTCCAATCCTGGAACGGGAAAGCTATTTTCGGGAATGCTCCAGATTTTACTCTAGAATCGGATGCAAGCAACCACGGTTGGGGTGCTCGCCTAAACAATCTAGAGACTGGAGGGAGATGGTCCTTAGAAGAACAATCTCTCCACATAAACTCTCTAGAAATGTTAGCAGCTCTGAATGCTCTTATGAGCTTCAAACAACACCTAAAAAACTCAAATACCCTAATCCGCTTGGACAACTTCTCACCTGTCTCTTATATAAATCGCCTTGGTGGAGCGAGATCGAAAAATCTCTCAGATATTGCCAAACGAATTTGGTATTTTTGTTGGAATCAGAAAATAACATTGAGAGCTGAATTTATTCCAGGATCAGAAAATTTGAGGGCAGACTGGAATTCTCGCTTCCTCCACGATTCGAGCGATTGGAAATTGAATCCCGAGATATTCTCTATGATCCAGAAACTTTGGGGCCCAATCCAATTAGACCTGTTTGCCAGCAGATTAACCCACCAAGTGGAGAGGTACTTCAGTTGGAGGCCAGACCCACTTGCTTCGGGAACAGATGCCTTTGTCCAAGTTTGGAGTGGGATCAGAACTTACGCCTTTCCCCCCTTTTCAATGGTTCAGAGACTTTTGTGGAAGGTCAGACTCGAACCTTGCTCAATCATCCTGATAACTCCTTTTTGGAAATCACAGGTTTGGCGGTGGACTTTCCTCGGCTAATTCCTTCATCCTTGAACCTACTCTTAGGCCCAGACTGAGAAGAACATCCTTTAGTTCTGGAAGAGAAGATTAACCTTCTTATTTGGAGGATATCAGGAATTCAGGAAGATATCCTGACCTTTCGGGAGAAGCTAAAAGCTTATTGGAAGACTCATGGGCTCCAGGAACCAGGAAAAGATACAAAGGCATTTGGGGAAAATGGTCTAGTTGGTGCCTGGAAAGGGATCTGGATCCCGTTCAGTGCCCTCTCCAACATGTAGCTAATTACCTTGCTTATCTTTTCGACCTAGGTCTCTCCTTTAGAACCATCAATTGTTATAGATCAGCAATTTCATCTGGTCATTCTCTTATTAACAATCTTGCAATTGGTAGCAACTCTCTTATCAAAAGAGTTATGAATGGCATCCGTCTAAGGAGACCTCCCAAGGCCCGTTATCAATCCCTTTGGGATGTTAACCTTATTTTTAATCTTTTCATCTCATGGCCTACCAATAATTCTCTATCCCTTAAGAGATTATCTATGAAACTAGCTACTCTTTTAGGTCTGATTTCCTTTAGAAGGGTATCCGATATTAGAGCACTAGAGGTTTCGAATAGATTTTACTCCTCTGAAGGCGTTCATTTTGATATTTGGAAAAGAACGAAAACTATGTCTGAATCCATCTTCTATCCTACCTTTCAGGAATGCGAAAAACTGTGTGTTAATTGTATGAAATGTTATGAAAATAAAATTTCTACTTTCAGACCTGCTGGTTCTGAACAACTTCTTTTATCATATGTCAAACCTTTTAAACCTGTCTCGTCAGCTACCCTATCTAGGTGGATCCGCTCTATCATGCAGGAAGCTGGAGTAGATCTGTCTAGATTCGGAGCTCACTCTTCCAGAGGCGCTATGGCTAGCAAAGTATTTTGGGGAGGAGGTTCCCTACCCGAAATACTTAAAGCAGCAGATTGGTCTAACGCAAGTACTTTCTCTAAGTTTTACTTGAGACCAATAGAGCATGTTAGCAGTGTAGCTCTACATGGCTTTAAACATGCATAATGATAGCCTCCGGTCTTGTAATGAAATGACGATTCTCCAATTATTATGCAGAGAGAATCTTGATTTCATTAAAGACATACGGAGGCTAGCATTATCTCACCCTCCTCTCCCCGAGAGGTTTGGGTTGATTAATATTTATGCATTTGATATTAAGAATATTACTTTTTTGTACAAGATTTATCTAGGGATTTATTCCTTTTATTACTATTCAATCTCTTTGCTTCCTCTTAGATACCAAAGACTAACCGGATTTTCTGGAGTCTCAAGTTCATGTTGCTGTGTCATCGCAGCTCAAGAGGATGATCGTAACCAGGACTGCATACTTGTTATGTTGCTAATGTTCTTTCTTCTATGATGTAATAACATTCTTTAAAGGGCTGCATGTTTGGGCAGCAAATAAAAGTATTTGCATAATGCTAGCCTCCGTATGTCTTTAATGAAATCAAGATTCTTTCTGTATAATAATTGGAGAATCATCATTCTCCAACCCGACAGCCATAGAGCAGACTCACGAGCATCCTCAACACCTCTATCTACACAGCAACTTTTCTGAACAGATGGAAACACGCAGACGACAGACCTGTCCTAAAGAAAGCCTCAGCTGACCTTCAACAATCTAAAAAGTTATTGTCCGATCTCCCTGCATCCCTACTCGGCCAAAATTCTCGAGAAAGCCATCAACCAGCAGCTCACTGAATCAGTGGCGTAGCTAGACCGCCTGAGGCGGTCCCTGTGGTTGTTGCCCTGCGGCGGCCGTGTTGTAGAGCGGGGGTGTAGGGGGGAGTTGCTGGCAGATTCCTCAGATTGTTGCCGACCCACGACGGCTGCACTGAAGAGCAGGGAGGGGCTGGCCACTGCCGCCCCAAGACGACAGGTAAGAGCTGTCCCCAAAACTCGTGCTGTTGGGCGGACTGCCCTTCACTGCTATGCCACTGCACAAAATTCCTGGAAGAAAATCACCTACTTGACGCTTCTAAATCAGGATTCCGTACCAACCACAGCAGTGAGACCACGCCGATTGCTGCCACAGACTACATAAGAACACTCCTCGACCGCGGAGAAACTGTGGCCCTGATCCTCCTCGACCTCTTCGCGGCGTTCAACACAGTTTCCCATAACACCCTCTTCAACAGACTCTACAACATAGGCATACAGCAAAGTGCCCTCAAGTGGATTGCCTCCTTCCTTACAGGATGCACACAGAGCATCCAATTGCCTCACCTTCACCTCTGCACCCAAAGACATCAAATGCTGCATGCCACAAGGATCACCCCTCAGCCCCACCCTGTTCAACATCTCATTGACCCCAGTCGCAGATGTCGTCGGATCCCACGGACTCAACATACTCTCCTACGCAGATGACACTCAACTGATCCTCTGGCTCACTGATGATCCCTCCTATGCCAAGAACAACTTCTGCAACGCCAAGACTAACTTAGTCTAATGGATAAGAGACAACTTCCTCCAATTCAACATGCGACAAAACTGAAGTACTGATCTTTGGGACGAACACCTCCGCAAGGGTCCAAAGCTGGTGGCCTGCAGAACTCAGACCCACGCCCACACCAACCAACCATGCATGCAACCTCAGCATCAGCCTCGAAGGCCAACTGACCATGAAATAACAAGACAATGAAGTTGCCTCCTCCTGCTTCCACACAGTTTGCATGCTCCGCAGAATCTTCAGATGGATCCTACCAAACACCAGAAAGACTCACACTCAGGCCCTCGTAACCAGCCGCCTTGAATACTGCAACGCTCTCTATGCGGCATCACCACCCTGCTCCTCACAAGACTTCAGACCATTCAGAACGCTGCAGCCAGACTCATACTACACCTCCCTCACATCGCCCCCCACCTGCGAAACATCCACTGGTTCCCCATCCAGAAAAGATGCCAGTTCAAGATACTCATGCAGACCTACAAAGCCTACCTCAACCATAGACTGTACTTCCACCAACCCACTAGACACCTGCGCTCCTCTTAACTAGCCCTCGCGCACATACCCCCTGCATCCGTCGCAGATGTAGCGGTGGCCCCCTGCATCGCAAGACCTGAAACGATCTGCCCCCCCCCGCTCTGTACAGCCCCTCCATTGGCAGACTTCATAAAGCGACTCAAGACCTGGCTCTTCCATGAAGACAACACCCAGATACCCCTATGGGTGATAGTGTAGCCTCTTAGTTTGGGAGCTCCCGGGCTTGAGAGATGCCAAAGGGATTATCCAGACCCAAATATGACTTCAAGTCTGGCCCCCACACCTCTCGTTTATCCGTGGCTCAAATGCTCCTCTGTCATGACATTGTCAGTCTGTCCCGAAACGCAAAGTGCACTGGGGAGCGAAAGCTTAAAGTAACGCATCTTAATAGTGGAATAAGTGGTGGCAGGGGTCCCAGCAAAAAGGCCATTTTGGGTCTAAAAGGCGCCTCTCCCTGTACATTGGTTCATAGTTGCGGTCATTTTAATGTCCAGTATAAGAACCAGGGAATTACATTTGTTTACCTTCTTTGTTGTGAGTGATTGCCCACGATTCTAATGACACCTGAATCTATGAAATACACTGGAGGTAGGGGTGGTCAGCTTTTTTAGCCCAAGAAGAGGGCATAGAGAAGTAGACTCAATTCAATTCAATTCAAATATCTTTATTCGATTGTATACGTGACAATCATAAAAGTACATTACATAGACATGCAATCATAAACACATTTCATACATATGCAGATAAAGCTGACCATCCAGTTCATTTAAGAGACAAAACAGGTTACAAATTATTAAATTATCGAAGAACCAGAGCAACAGTCCAAATAGAACAAGTTAAAAATATAAATAATTATCCAAAGTTAAAAAAGAGAAATTTAAAAAGTACAATGATAGTAGCAACATAATTAGCCCCCCATACTTTTCCTGAAGATGATAGATAATTTCAAAAAACTGCACACAAACTAAGTGCAATTAGGATTCAGGAGTTGAAGATAATAGAGAGCTGGTTTAATCTGGGTAAGATTTGAATCTTTTAAGCAGGGCTTTAGATATAACTTCCGAGATACTGTATAATAAGGACAGATAAATAAAAAGTGCGCTATATCTTGTGGAGACTTTCCGTCGCAGCCGCAAGCAGGTAGCACTTGGCCTCGATGGGCCCCTCTTGGGAATGCCAACATGAGGTGAAATAAATTAAAACGGAACCGAGTTAATAGATATCGGTCATAGCCGGACATAGGCCATGATAGATACGGTTCCATTTGCAGACATGTTTTAAGTATAACATGTTTCCTAACACTGTCTTTCAATAATTCACCCTCCTCCCGGGCTAAATACCTAGTTGACATGAATGTTTTTTTTCACAAAGGTGATATCAGCTTTAGTTATGGAAATTGGGTTTAAGAACAATTCTGGCCGTCCCATTTCAGAGAGGCGGTCATTAATATACCTCAGCCACGGAACCTTGAACCTACCATCCCAAGTTAAAGCTTCTTTTAAAATATCATGGGTAAGAGGAATATTAGTGTTTAGCCAAGAATTCATCCAGCATAATAGGGTACGCCTAACTCCTCGTGGACCGAGAAGTTCCCGGTTCCCCTTGGCAGCCTCAATACCTTTTTTAAGAAATTATTTTCTACGACCTCCAGGTCTCGCGTCTGACTATAACCCCAGAGCTCGCTGCCGTAACAGGCGATGGCAACGCTCTTTGCTTGATATAATTTGAGCAAGGCTTCTATTGGACTATTGCCCAATTTTCTTGCAAAGCCAAGTATAGCTGCGTTAACACGTGTAACCTCGCCCTTCTTTTACAGCCGGGCCCCAGGATTGTTGATCGTCAAGGAGAACCCCGAGATAAGAGAAGGTTTTGGAGTTTGGAATTTTTTCCCCGTTTATTACAAAGGAGTTTGGTTTTCGTGATCCTTGGCCAATTTTCATAACGTAGGACTTTGTGTTATTAATGCTTAAGCCTCGTGACTTCATAAAATCGTAGAATGAGTTTAGGAGCATCTGGAGACCGATTGCTGTCCTTGAGATAAGGACAGCATCGTCCGCATAGAGCAGAACTGGGACGCCTTTTCGGCCGACATAGGGGTAATCAGCGCCTGTTCTTGTCAAATGTTCCTCTAACTCATTGATATACAAGTTAAACAAGAATGGTGCTAAGATGCATCCTTGACGGACACCCCGATTGATTCTGATGTCTCCTGTTACTTTAAGATCTTGAGTGTAACGGACATTTGCTCTAGTGTCTGAATGCAAATCGGCCAATAGATAAATTAAGTTCTGATCAACACCCATCCTTTGCATGATGTCCCACAGTTTGCCTCGATCCACGCAATCAAAAGCGGACGATAAGTCCATAAAAGCCATATGAATGGTTCCTTGCCGGGCCATGGTGTATTTACCTACAATCAAATATAGGTTCAGACACTGAGTCACTGTTGAGTGACCGGGTCTGAAACCATATTGTATTGGCGATATAATGTTGTTCTCATTTGCCCAAATTGTTAGTCTGTTCAAAATTGCACCACCTACCACTTTTGCTACAGAATTAATTAAAGATATTGGCCTGTAGCATGAGGGGCTATTACGATCGCCCTTTTTAAACACAGGTACTATGGTAGATTGCCCCCAAGACTTTGGGCTCCCGAGGATTACAGTTGCGTTTATCACCTTTGTGAGAACGGGGGCCCATAATGAGATACAAGATTTAAAAAGATCCGGAGGCAAGCCATCCGGACCTGGTGCCTTATTACAAGTTAACCCTTGAATAGCCTTTTCTACTTCATTGACTGTAAAACATAAAAAGTTTTCCTTTGACATTGAGACGTCATAGGTTGTCTGTTGTTCATGGCTTTTAAAAATTTCACTAAAGTAACTGACCCAATCTGCCTCTGGGATATTAGTTCCTATTGCAGTATCTCTTGGGTCATCAAACAAAGGTTTGTTAATAATTTCCCCAAATTTACTGCTATTACCTAGGACTGAAGGGTCAAGCAAAGACTCCCAGGTACTGGCTTTAATTTCCCTTTTCCGTTTATCAAGTGCTTTTTTGTAGGACAGACGGAGATTTTTGATTTGACCTGCATCTCTGGGTTTAATTTTTAACGCCTTTCTTAAGTTTCTACTTGCCAAGGAGCATGTTTGGTCAAACCACTTAGGATTATTTTTAACTTGCCCCTTCACTGGTACTAATAAGAATGACCCTACTGTTAATACTACATCTTCATAAATAGCTAAGGTTTGCTCTGGTGACGTAGATGTTGATATACAATCCACCAAGTCCCCATCACATAACTTGTTAATTTCATTATAAAGGTTTTCTTGGTCTACCAACTGCCATTTCAGGCGGCGTTTACCCGTTAAACATTTTAGGATTCCCCTGTCTTCACAGTGTTTTCGCTGTTCAAAAACACCCCCGTGCAGTTTAATAGTAAGGGGGTTATGGTCACTGTAAATGTTTGCTTGAATGGAGAAACTAGTGGCCTGATTGACAAGGTCACCGGATAATAATATGTGATCTATGTAAGAACCATGACCTAAGCCTTTAAAAGTAGGAACATCATAAACTTTAGTCTCGGGGGCTAGTGTCATAGCTACGAACAAATTAATTTTGTTTAGCAAATCATTTAGGTTACAGCCACGCCTGGTATGATCAAAATGGAAACCGTCCATGCTGTTACATCCCAGGGATCCCAAGGGGGTATCTCGAGGATTTCCACAAGGATGTGCATTAAAGTCACCTGCGATCAATACATTACATGGCAATATGCCTGATCCTTCTTTCAACAGTTCTGTCAGTATCGATATGTTACACTCCCCTTGATTCGATGTAGCATTGTAAAAATTAACTAGAGTCAGAGCATGTTTGCCTCTCTTTAGTACGAGCATTTGGGTATTACAATTTGCAAATTTTTGACTAATTTTATCACAAGAAAGTGCTAGATTAATAAAAATGGCAAGACCCCCCTTTGCCCTTCCGCTAGCTGAGGGGGTTGCTGGCCTGTGAAAGCTTTGATACCCTTCAATGAAGGCATTATTTTCTTCCATCCAGGTCTCTTGGAGACATATAATTGCATGTTTTTTAACAAATGCAAGCCAGGCAGGGTCGCCTATTTTATCAGCTAGGCCTGCTACATTCCAAGAGACCAAACTCACTTTACAGGCGTCGTTATTCTCTGTTTCAATTGCAGCCTCAGTAATAATAGGTTCTGTAACCCAATTTAGTTGTTCATCATTTGTGACTCCCACAGTATCTACTGTAGGAGGATTTGAGTCTGCATGAATTGGTGGTAAATTAAGACCTTCAGGCTGATAGTGCAGTATACTAAAAAGCCCGTGATCATCTGCTTCGAGCCTAACTATAGGAAAATCTGATACAGACTCTTTAAATTTTTTACTATCTGAATCAGAAAATAGGGGGGGAATGTTATCAACATTGGCAAGATTTTTTAATGTGGGATCGGTAAACATAGAAGTGACTGATATATCCCACAGTCAATCAACCCCCTCCAGGCCGTTTTGGTCAAAAAAGGCATCAAACCTATTTGAGGTGGGAACATTATAATAGGTTTTCAAATGTGTTAGTTGGGGTTGATAATGATAACTATGTAATCCGTTTAAACCCTCCCATCTCTCATGATATATTGCTTGGTGGTTTGTTTTTCTAAACTCGCCTAATGTATCGCTTCTGTGATATCTTTGATCTCTTGTGGTATATGGATCGGGATTCCTTGGCATTGTTCCATTATATTTCGAGTTACGGGTAGCTTGATTGACCTCATCCGCAATAATAGGATATGAGGACGTTTTGTTATAGCTATTGCTTCTTGAGGGGTAAAAATAGCTTAAATCCTTGGTACGAATTAAACTATTGATCATATCGTCCTTCCAACTGATAATATGCCTTACTGCGCGGTTGTCACTAAAGGTGACAACAATGCAGTCACCCTCGGTTGATTTAAATCTATGGCCCACCCAATCAACCCTCCTAACATTTGTGATTTTACCATTTATGTGACGGGGGATCGGTCTGTTGACAGTTAGCCAATGACTGACTTTATTTTTCAGGTCCCCATATCTCTCCACCTTACCCATTTCTAGTTGCGGTACCCCTATCAACACTATAGTATGTGATTGGGATTCAGGAGGGAGATTAATGTGAATGGGTTTTTTATTTTGTTGGGGCTGCATGTAATCTTGCGCTGGTCGTGTATTACTGGCTGATGGTACCATTATTATAGGCCTGTCAGGCGCAACCTGAACATCAGGTGGGACAGGGGATATATCTTCCGCGGCCCATTCACTCTCGTCATTACCAGCTAGAGGGCCCGCCAATGTAGTGGGCATAGGCGGTAAAACTAATGTTTTTTTAGGTACAGTTATATGTTGGTTTGCGACGTTTTGATCTTTAACTCCTGAGGGAATGGAGGATGTCGGATTATGACCAGCAGTTTCTAATATGTCTATCTGAGTAGAGGCATTTAAGGATTTGGGCATACTGATATAATCCTTATGTTGAGATTTCTCTAATTTAGTTAGAGTCTGCTCTATACTAATAATTGTTTCACTTATTGGCTGAAACAGAGATCTGATCAACTGTTCCAGGTCTGTCAGGTGTAAATTATCTATAGAGCACATCGTTTCAGTCTGTGTTGTCTCATTTATACCAATATTTTTATTAATCTTTAACTGATTTTCATTGGACAATACGACAGCTTGTTCTGTGGCTATTGTAGTCGTATTAGATTAACTAGTTGTCGGTTTGGCCAATCTAAAATTTTGCCAGACGTCTTTTGCAGAAGGCTTATGGGAGCCTAGGGGTTTATATATCTTCCTCACGATGGATTTGGTTTTTTTTTTCCTACCATGGTGGCACTTTTTCATTTTAGGGGAGGGAGATTTTTCAACTTCTATTGTGTTAATTACAGGGGAACTTTCTGCAAGTACTTCCCCTGGTGAGTTCAATGACAAGTTACCTGAATGTAACAGGCATGAGTTGACCCCTCCGTTCGAAATAAATAATGGGCTACCTTCAGTACTGTTTGATAGAATAGGTAAAACTAAAGATATATTATTTCTACAACTTTTACCACTAGGCAACCCCGAAAAAGATTGCAGTAAAAGTGAGTCTTCTGCATTAGAGATGGACTCCACGGTATTACTCTGCACAGTAGTGTGCATTGAGAGATTTGGAAAGCACATATTAGGAGTCAATGACAAACGTCTCTCCGTGTTTTGGATCGCATCAGCAACCACACCAATGGTCTTTTGCAGCATTAAGTCTATGGCTGTAAGGGATGGTAATGGTGTAGTAAGTTCAGGCTTATTTCTGGTAGTTGATCTAGTCGTCACGGTGGTCTTTCTAGTTTTAGTCATCCTGTATTGGATACCTAGCACAGTAACAAGCACTGACGTATATGAACAAAAGTAGATCTAGCTAGGAGTAACGATCCGAACTATCTCACCTATGGCCTTTAAATATAAAGTGTAATCACCTCAATGCTTTGACCGGATTTAGCGATAGCAGTTTCGTTGGTGGCCCGTCCCCGTGTACCTCGGTCCACTGAGGGCCACAGAGGGCCCGCCCTTTGCCCGGGCTTAGCCCAGCGCCGCCCGCGCGCGGTCCCGCGACGCGGGAGGAGTCCTCTAAATTTAAACGCCTCCTGGCGCCAAATCGTTGGTGTCGGTGACGGCTTCCTGCCGCAAAGGATCTTGGGGGTGGTAGTCCCTCCCGCTCTGCGACCGCGCCGATGCAGGGAGACGCGGCGGCGGGGAGAGACCCACTAGGCAGCAGAGAGGCACGGAACAGCACAGGACACAGCAGTCAGGTAGGTTTAAAACTTTTTCTGCAGCTCGCTCGCTCTGCCGGAGGAGTCCTCTAAATTTAAACGCCTCCTGGCACCAAATCGTTGGTGTCGGTGACGGCTTCCTGCCGCAAAGGATCTTGGGGGTGGTAGTCCCTCCCGCTCTGCGACCGCGCCGATGCAGGGAGACGCGGCGGCGGGGAGAGACCCACTAGGCAGCAGAGAGGCACGGAACAGCACAGGACACAGCAGTCAGGTAGGTTTAAAACTTTTTCAGTAGACTCATTTGGGAGTGAATCGCCTGGATAGTTATCTCTGTATAAATAACATAGAATTGGAAAACTACGAAGAGGGCAAGCACTAAATTAGACAATACTGAATAAGACAATCATGAGGATAGACTGCCATCTTGTTGAGAGAATGATGTGACGACATTGCTAGGGTTCAGTATGAGGGGAGAGAGGAGAAAGTCACTGGGATGATGTTCTTGGAGTGTTCTTGGATAGTTTTAGCCTTCGCTCATCAGAGTACGATTTTGATTGGAAGTTTTGGTTGATTTGCACTGGTACTGGGCTGGATATTGGGTGAGATGAAAGACTGGAGTTCTCTTTTACGATGGTTATCACTAAAGAGTCTATGAGTGTCCTAGAATATTCATATGGTAGCCACATCTCATAGCAATGAAGTTCCAAGGTTTTTGCATTGTTGCGGTCTGTGTGCCACTCGAGGTTTCACGTGTAATAGGATACTCATCTATGTTTATGTACTTTGCTTGCCAACAAAGAAACATATTGAAAAGCGCCATCATGTTTTCCATACAGAATATGAAGTAATGAGAATGTTATGGCAATGGGGAACACAGTCTTAAGGATAAGAAGCTGGAAACAACAGATCTAAAGCGGCTCCAGGGGAGTACACAACAAATTTGTGAGAGTCAAGATAATGTCCCAATGCGGCATGGCGAATGGAGGAGTAACCAAGTGCTGGAGACCTTTCAAAAAATGCATCACAACCAGTGATTTAAATAATGAGAGCTGGTCTGGCAACTGCAAAATGGCCAAACAACCCGAAAGGTACCCCTCTCAACTATGCCCAAAGTAAAGGCTTGCTGTGCAAAAGACAAAAAAAAAACAGAATATGAGTTAACTTGTTCTAGAGGAGGTCAGGACTGTATATGCCACACCAAACTACAAATTTGTCTCAATGACAGGTGTAGGGATGTCTGACTGCAAAGATGAAATCAATCACCTCTGGAGGAAGGTCGAAGTTGCTCAGTTGTTGCAGCTCAATCTCCATGCATAAAAGTGGAGATTGCGAAGGCCTTAGTGCAGAACCCTGCCCCGTTGTTGTTGCGACAGCAGGTCCTCCTGGAGGAGGCGCCTGTTTGGAGGAAAGATGCCCAAACCTAGGAGTTCAGGATACTATACTCTCTGTGACCAATCCATGGCTTAGGCCAGGGCCTTCCTTATCTTCATCAGAACTCGGGGCAGAAGTGGTATCAGTGGAAAGACGTACAGGAGTCGTGAGTTCCCCTCTCCACAGATGCCATCAACTAGCAAGAGGCACCTTGAAAACCCAAATGCTGATATTGTAAATTTTGGCAGCGCCAAACAGATGGAGGCAAGGCTCTCCCTATTCGCAGAAGAGACCTTGGGCCACCTCTGGGTCTAACTGCCACTCATGATCCACTGTCAACAGCTGAGCTCGTCCGCCTTGGCATTCAAAGATACCACCACCAGATGATCCCTTGAAGGACCAGCCATTTCCAGAGTCATAGCCACTCCTGGCACAAGGTTCAGGACCCCACGCCCCACTGCTTGCTGCATTACCACATGGCAGTGGTGTTGTCAGTGTTAATATGGAAATCGATGCATTTTTTGATGAAGTAATTTTTTCTGTCGACCATTATTAAACTGTATTAGGTATGTGATGCTACATTGATTATAATAATTTATTAAGCATTTTTTTGTGCCATTATTTCAAAGTTGTTGTTTAAATGTTCAGTCGAACTGTTTGATACAAATATAATAAGCTCTGGGCTCCTACTATGCAATTTGTAAGAGGGCACCACACACTATTGCCCCTACAATTAGACAAACAAAACTGCAAATCGCCATTTGAGTTGTTTTATCCAAATTACTAAATTGCCATGGATTCCCCATTGAAGCACATGGAAACTAGGTTCCCCAAACAGATACATTGCATTAATAAGTTTTGCCAAGAGTGGCATTCACACACACATATATATCCCTGACCTAAGGAGGGAACATTTAACACACATATAATTGAAACACTGAAACACATATAAAGACTAAATATGCAGGAAAAAAGCGAGTCAATGTTAGAATTATGGGACATCTTTGAAGAAGTTCAAACCGATAACCATGCAATGCCGATAGCGAGCAAGGCGTTGGCACCTTCCCCACCATATGCAGGGATGGATGTACTCAGACCAGCTCCCCATGCATTTGAATATTCAAACCCAATAATAATAGAAGCCAACGAGCCCCCCATCGAAAGACGGACAGTTCGGTCTAAGCCCAAGAAATCTAAAAGCAAGCAAGCCAAGACGCCTCCATCACAGCCCAAGTCCCTAGGGAAGACCCCAAAAGCTAGACTCCCTGTCCACCAAGTTCAACACACAACACCTAAAAGGCAGGCAAAATACACATTCCCACTCGTTCAGGCAGAGCAAAAGAGTGCCAGGAAAGTCTGTGACACTTCTCTATCTATAGCGACTCAGCAAGCTCGGGAGATGATAGGAGCTTCAGTCCCCCGGAAACTGATGACGAAGGTGGGGCTACAGGGTGTGCCCTGATAGCCGAGGAGGAAACAGAGACCGAATTTGAAGGTGAAGCCAGGCTAATGAAAGCAGCAGGTAGCCCTGAGCAAAATAGACAGGCCAGACGGCGCAAGGAGGAGAGGCGGGAGTTGATGTTCGAGAGAAAAAGGGTGCCAAACTGGGAGTTAGAGCATGAGTACAGGACAGCACACTATTTTCATGAGGAAAGTGGGGCCAGGTACAGTGGGCAGCACTGGGAAGAGTTGGAGTTGGATGAAAGGCTGCAAGCAGGGCTCAGAGTCACACAATCCACGCGACAATGGAGGGCATGAACAAGAGATAAAGGAACAAGGCAGCCTGGTGCCTGCCCACCCGTGATGCAGTAAAAACAAAATGGCACCTGTGCGTGCATACGTGGGACGCAGCGACGAGGATACGCGCTGCTCTGCACGGGTGAACGACAAAGACAAAATAACCCAGACGGAGTTAATAGCCAAAAAGGACGGTAGGACATTTGGGTATTCTTTTTGCAACCTGTTAGATTGGACGGAGGAAAGGGAACAATATGATAGGTTAGGCCAAGGGGAGGATTGTTTAAGTCACAGGACATGGCAGTAGCGAAAGATTGCATCCGGTATGAAGCAGGAACTCCTTGTTGGGACTTCCTCCACATGCACCAATGTCTCACAAGATAGGAAAGCTATGTTGAGGAGAAACCCATAAAATCACCCAGAATGAGAGTGTGCCTGTTACTGCAGAAGGGCGCAGGAGGGATTGTATACGAGCCATGGGCCCTGACAGACAAGGAGGGGTTGAGACCAAAGTTACCCTCATTGCTGGATCGACCTATCGTTAGGAGACTTTAAGAGTCTGCTAAGCATTTCACCAATCACGCTAACAAATACCCAGCATGACAGGCTGTGTTTAATACACGCAGGCAACGGATCTGGACCATCCTGGGAGAAATATTCCCCGACTGCCTAGATGTAAGAGGGCTAATGGCAGAGAGCATGAAGCCAGCCAAAAGCATAAACTATTTCCTAAATAGAATGAGGGAAAGATGGGGAACAAGAAACCGATGAAAGCGAAGAAAGGGTTACCCACCGAGATACAGAGTGAGCTGGACAGTGTTGTTGGTTAGATACCAAACCCTGGGAGGAGATACAAGCTCACATACTCCACTACCATGAGAAAAAGTAAGAAAAGGATAGAGAGAAGAAAGATCAGACCCAAAGAGACACAGCAAAATTAGTGCACCATAAGTTGAAAAAGACAGCCCTCGAGGCCATGCAGATAGCACCATTCGCAGCCATGCAGATGGCACCAATCACAATGGGGGCTCCACCACAAAACTTTAGAGGGTTCCTGGTAGTCCAGGAGCACGAACAGGTTATCGTGGTGGAGGCCAGGGAGGCTGGTCACAAGCAGACATAGAAGAGCGCTACTTCTGCAGTAGGCGGGGTCACCTGGTAGAGGCATGCCGGACAAAAGCATAACTTGAGCAGCAAAAGCAGCAAAGGTTAGAGAGCCAGGGACAGCTGCCACAAAACCCCACGCAGCAGGATAGGTTAACGTCCCTCCTCAGTACCAAGCACGGGGTAATCAGAAAGTATCATATATTCAGTCACAGGGAGGTCCACCATTCGCCACACGCCCGCAGCAAGGATGAAGTAATTGGGCGAGCACGTGGCAGCAGCAACCACAGATAGGGAACCTAGCACAACAGGGACCGGGGCCTCAACCCAGACAAGGAGGGATCACAGTGTGGGGAGGTAGCACCTTCACAGAACAACAGAGCCAAAATCCACAGTAAAACAGACCCCCGAGAAGAGGATGAGAAGTAGTAATAATCCCAGCGATTAATCCCCCAGTAGTTCACTCCCGATGATAAAGGCGACCAGCATCCCCCTCTCCCTAAAAACTCTATCGGGACAGAAAAAACGGACTGACAACATTGGGGTCCCAAAAACGTTTTACTGCCTTCCAGGCATTCTGGACTGCTGTGTCGATCAGATGTCCACACTAAGTCCGGAATTAGTTATGAATCCATTGGAGCACAGAATAATCAGGTTGCCTAAAGAGCCTACAGAAACAAGGACCCCACTCTGCTGCTGATCCCCCAGGGTGGGGTCCACTGGCCCCACCTCTAAGGCAGTTTGACAAGGGGGCAGGAAAGAAAACTGTTTTAAAAGCAGACACCTAGGACCTGCAGCTAAAGTCTAATGGGACACATTCCAATCACTAAGCCATAAAGGTAACCATTTTCTCGGGCATCGTGCCCAATCTGGATGTTTCATTCATGGCAGGTAGCCCCGACAGTGCCCCCAAATGCACTAGAAGCCTCCGAATCCATGGAGGACTCCCTTTCAGTTATGAGTGAAGCCATCCTCGTTGACGGGAACAATGGAGGCCTCCCTTTCAGTTATGAATGTAGCCATCCTCGGTCATAGTAACATTGTTCTTCTTGCGCCTGGGATGGGAAGACCTTAAAACTCCAGAGCCCCCATGTGAGAGTCACTAAGCTAAGAGGCTTCGGTGTAGGGTGACCAGACATCTCAGACTTGCCTGGAAAGTCCTGTTTTTTTGGTTCTCAGTCCTGGTAGATTTTCCCAGGTTTTTGGAGAGGCTGCACTGAACGAGCCTTTATGAGTTTCAATGCAGCAATAGGTGTCAATCTATTCAGAAATCATTTTAATTAGCACCCCTGATAGTCTGTAATAGCTGCATTTAATGTATGCCCCTTAACGCCTCAGGGTCAGTGCTAGCTCCGTAGGTGAAGCGCCGTCTTTCAAGTCATCCTGCAGTCCTCTGTGATGTGAAATGTTAGTCCTAATTCTATTTTTGTGAGGTGTTACCCTACAACTCAGCTTGATAATGAGCTGGAGACTCTAGTTGGAGGTTCACCCAACCATTCACTGTCCCAGAGATCGACAAGATGAGCACCAATTTCGTTAAGCAATTAATGACCGTATGTGGTCTGAGGAGCTCAAGAGACCCCAGCTAAAAGCTACGGACAGCGGGCCCACCAGAAATACTGACAGCAAGCGTGGCGAGTGTGAGGGGGTTGCCAAGGACTGAGGTTCTGGGCCTCTACCCCCGGTCCAGATGGAACACAGGGCACCGGGTGCTTTCCTTCTAGGTTCACCTCTATTCCAAGCATTGTCTACTCACAATGCCCCAATCTTGCAGGCACCATCCAGAAAACAGTTATTCCTGACTGCTGACCCCCAAGGGAACGGTATAGAGGCGGTTAGGGAAGAACCACAGAGCAGTCTATGACCCTCTCAACAAGGGAAACAATGAATGATGCGGCACAAGGAAATGCCCAAAACTAAAAGAAAAACTACCGAAAAATTGGCCCATAAAAAGATTCCACATACAAAAACCAGGGTCGAGATCAGCAAAAGCCAAGTATGTGAGGCCACAAGGGAGGGTCACATTGCACACCACGTGCCGAGAACAGGTAGATGCACAAGCATAAACATGTGTTCACGTGGCAAGAACCAGCAACACCAAACGGCAACACACCCCATCTTCCCACACACATATAACGATCATATAATGACTGAAATACAGAACTCATAGCAAGCGCAACTAGGGGTAATATCAAAAACAGGAGCTCCCCAGCAGGAAAATAGCCTCGGGAAAGGGACGCACAGCAACCACACTCTTATGCACGTACGGGGTGAGGCGCCTTTCGTAAAACTAGTGACGCCCATAAAACTCCTGCTAAAACCACAATTCTATCCCTCCCTGTACTCATGAGACCACTTCACAAACATACCTAACACTGATCTGACCACTTAGAACGGAAATGTTGGAGAAGGTCAGAAAGCACCCCAGTAGGACTGGGGGCTCAATGGCTTATATAAATGAAATCTGTCTTGTAAATACTGTAATCACCCCACTCCCCTAATCAGCGAAAGGCTTATCCAACAGGGGTCACCTTCCGTTACTGCACCAGATCGCGACTGGTAGGTCGATGGGATCACATCCCTGGGGTAAAATAAAGGTTCTCCAAAACCATTGAAAACGGAGTGTATGCAGCTAACTGAATTAAAAGTCAACAAAGTTCTTCCAAATAAGGTAACCACAAGGACAACAAAGTGCACCAACGCCGACTAGTTGTCAACTCCCACGATTAAAAGGAAAGAGGGACATTGCTGTACTTGCGCAAATGGAAGGAAGAAAAAAACACAAGCCCTTATCAAAGGGGCCTGCTTAACATCCACGGCCCTAAGGAGGAGGGTAACAGTGCATAGGTGCGTTGTTCCAAAGTGCAGTCTAGCCCTTCCATGGTGATGACGCGCTTAAACTTAAAACTGCAAACTTTTTTAAACTGGTCAGAAGGAACACAGTCACCGGAGGAGCAGAGACGACTCCCAGGAGACCCATAACTAGAACTGTAGTGTTATGACAAAAGTTTTGTGTGGTTATGTACGATCTGCCTACTATGATTAGTCCCACACTTGAGTACTACTGAGGAACTGCTGAGCCAAAAGAAATTCACTAAAGGAGAACTAGAGTGCCTGCGTAGGGACCTCTCGTATGTTACCTACAATTACACCAACCAGAACCAGCATCCCACATGCACAGCACCCTTTTACATCACATATGATACCAGCACATGAACACAGTCGGCTCCCAAGCACCAGCCAGGTCATGTTATGTCAATCAACGATCAATCAGGGGAATTGTAAGCGCGCTACTCACCCAGTAGGGTCTCAAGGCGCAGGGGGGTAGGAGGGTAGCAGCTCCGTTCAGTTGAAGAGCCAGGTCTTGAGTGCCTTCCTGAAGATGTTCAGGGAGGGGACATGTCTGATGTCGATCGGGAGCTCGTTCCAGGTCTTGGCCGCGATGTAGGAGAAGGCTCTTCCACCTGTTCTGGCTCTGTGGATGCGCAGGGTTTCGGCAAGGGCGGCGCATCGGAGGTTTCTCTTGAGTACGTGGAAGGAGATTCTCTCGTTGATCTATTGGGGTCCAGTGTTGTGGAGGCATTTATAGGCTGGGTGAGTATCTTAAAAGTAACTCTTCTCAAAGGGGTGCCAGTGGAGGTTCCGCAGATGTTGGGGATGCGTTTGTGTCGAGGACGAGTCTGGCTTCGGTGTTCTGTATGGTCTGGAGTTTGCGGAGCAGAGACGTCTTGATTCCGGCGTAAATAGCGTTTCTGTAGTCCAGTCTGCTGGTTATGAGTGCCTGGGTGACGGTCTTCCTTGATTCGGGGGGATCCATTTGAAAGTCTTTCAGAGGATGCAGAGGGTGTTGAAGCAGATGGAGGCAACGGCGTTGACCGGTTGGGTCATGGAGAGGGGAGATTCGAATATGATGCAGAGGTTTCGGGCATGGTGCATGTGGGTGTGGGGACCGCCGAGGGCGGTGGGCAACCAGGTGTTGTCCCATGCAGAGAGTGAGGGTCCCAGGGCGAGGATCTCGGTCTTCTCAGAGTTAAGCTTCAGGCAGCTGCTGCTCATCCAGGATGCAACGTCCTTCATTCCTTCCTGGAAGTTGCGTCTGGTGGTGCTGGGGTCCTTGGTGAGGGAAAGGATGAGCTGGGTGTCATCGGTGGAGGATACTATGCTGCGTCTGTGCTGTCTGACTATGGCGGCGAGGGGGGCCATGGAGATGTTGAAGAGCGTGGGGCTTAACGACGATCCTTGGGGCACTCCGCAGTTAGTTTCCGTGGGTTCGGAGAGAAAGGGTGGCAGTCTGATTCTTTGGGTTCTGCCGGTGAGGAAGGAGCGGATCCAGTCTAGGGCGGTTCCCTGTATGCCGGCGTTTTGGAGTCTGGTGGTGAGTGTGCGGTGGGAGACGGTGTCAAACACTACAGAGAGGTCGAGTAGGATCAGGGACGCAGTGTGTCCTTGGTCAAGGAGGGTGCGGATGTCGTCTGTGGCAGCAAGTAGAGCAGTCTCGGTGCTGTGGTTGCTGTGGAATCTGGATTGGGAGGGGGTCGAAGATGGAGTTTTCTTCGATGTATTTTGTTAGTTGGACATTGACAGTCTTCTCGGTGACCTTGGCTGCGAAGGGTAGGAGGGAGATGGGTCGGTAGTTCTTGAGGTCCGTGGGATCTGCTGAGGGCTTCTTGAGCAGGGTCTGACTTCTGCACGTATCCAGTCGTCGGGAGAGATGCCGGTCTCGAAGGTGGCGTTCATGGTGTATCGTAGTTCTGGAGCGATGGCAGCTCTGTTGAAGATGTGAGATGGGCAGGCGTCCATGGGGACTCCTGAGTGGATGCCTTTCATGGTTGAAGTGGTGTCTTCGGTGGTGACTGGGGTCCAGGAGGTGATAGTGGGCTGGCTGGCGTTGCTCGAGAAGGAAGTGGTTTCGGAGTCGGGTGTGGTCGTTGAGGTCATCGTAGAGGCCATTGATTTTCAGATGGAAGTAGGATCCAAGCTTGTTGCAGAGGTCCTGGGAGGGGGTGATGTCTGTGGTTTCGCTGGGGGGCTTGGTGAATTTCTGGATGGCGCTGAAGAGTTCCTTGGAGTTGCTGGAGTTGGCGGGGATCTTGTTTTGGATGAAGGTCCTTTTGGTGGATCTGATGCATTGGTGGTATTCCGTCATGGCGTTCTTGTAGGTGGTGCGATCTTCTGACGTTTTGCTGTTTCTCAAAATCTTCGAGACATCTGCAGGTGCATCTGGATTCATGGAGGTCTGCGGTGAACCAGGTGGCCTTTCTGGGGCGCTGTCTGTCAGAGTTACGTAGGGGTGCAAGCTTGTCTGCGCAGTTGGAGATCCATCAGTGGAGTTCTTTGGCTGTGAGGTTGGTGTTGGTCGAGGTGGTGGGGGCGTCACAGTTGAGGGTGGAGTTGAGCTGCTCCTCATTGACTTTCCTCCAGTTCCTTTGTGGAGGGCGCGGTGCAGGTTTGGGCAGCGTGGGTTTGTCGACGAGGAAGTGTACACAGTGGTGGTCCGTCCATGGGGGTTGCGTGGTGTGGATAAAGTGGATGTTGTTACCTCCTGCGAAGATGGGGTCGAGGGTGTGTCCTGCCTTGTGGGTAGGTGTGGTGACAAGCTGTTTCAGTCCGATGTTGGCGAAGTTGTCCAGGAGGGTGGTGGAGTTGTAGCCGCTGAGGTTGTCGAGGTGGATGTCTGCTAATTAATCCCACATGCTGTAGGCGCAAATAGGCTTTACTTGACACAAGAAAGCAAATGCCTTGTTTACCTTTACCTAGCAGAATAAGAGCCAAGCTCCAACTCAACAAGATAGAACCACACAGGATAGTTGTAAACATATCCTGATACAAAACCAATGCAACAGATTATACATCCTCACTGAACACACTGATATACAAACCGAGCTGGACAGGATGGGTGGGAAGGGTACCATAGGGCAAGATATCACATGGCCCGAGATTTTCCAGAGAAGAGATTTTTGGAGGTAGCAAACCCCCATCTTAGTGTACAGCATCCATCTGTGGACCGTGAGTGGCTCTTAGTGTATCCAGGGCGGTCTTCTTAAACAACAAGTGGTCTCAGGACATGGAATTTCTATGCAGGGCCATTCAACTTGGGGATAAAAAGGGAATGGGTCGCATGAATGAAGGTTTAATGAAAGTAGGACTACACCATGTCAGGAAATTTGGGACACCATGGTGGGTGGATACACTTGATTAGAAGGGAAAGGACAACCCCTGATTGTACGGAAACTTACACTATATTCCTTATGTCTCAGAGGAAAAGGAATGCTACCGATGGGCACAAATACTCACTCTGGAGTGATATTATATATTCCTGATATGCAACGGCGCACCTCCACGCTAATGGATTACTACTGGCAATGCAGGAAGCAGGTCTACACTTAACTTATTCCCAGATGGAGGGGACTGTGTTCCCCGTTCACCATGCATACCCCGACCCTGGCTATTCTTGGAGGAGAGTTAACAGACTTGTACCAGCACCGATTAAGGAAAAAGACAACTTTGCTGCACCAAGCTCGTGAAAGGAGAGCTGCGGACTATATTGGCTGGGCATAGTTCGAAGACATTCCAGAAGAATTTAAACTGTCCGCGGAAGCACAGCTGTGGGCAGGGGGATCGCTACCTTTATTCACCCTGTAGACAAAAGTGAATGCCCGCTAATTACAAATCACCCAGTGGGAGACGCTCAAAACGATGAACAGATTGAGTTCGGCCTTAATTCTATCAAGGAAGAAATGCGAGTAATCCACCTCATGGTATTGTAGCACCGTTATGTACAGGACTTAATGACCGCAATGGCAGGAGAAGTCTGTGCCAAGATCGGAGCGTCCTGCTGTACGTTCATCCAAGGAAATAACATGGACAATGGAACCCTGGCACTTGCCATTCAAGCACTGCACAATCAACAAAGAAAAATGCGTGAAGAGGGAGGTGCTCCTAAGCAGTAGTGGTTTTCTAATTAGTTCGCCTCGCTCACACAATGGATATCCAATTTATGTAAATCACTGTTGCCAGTTATCATTATGTTGCTATTGGTATGTGGGGTTAAACAATTGGGGAACACCTGGAACACCTGCTGTAAAACGCAATCCTCAAACTGGGAAGAGAACAAGTAATTAGGAAGGTAGTTGTAGTCAAAAACAAGCATAAGGAACAACAGGCCCCAAATGAAGTGACTGAATAAATGCTTAAGTGTAGGTGAAAAACTAATTAGAGGGGGGGGGAATGTAAGTATGGAAATCGGTGCGTTCATCAATAAAAATGAAATCTTGTCCTTATTAATAGGATCGCCCTTTCTGAACTCCACCTCAACCTTGATACGCAAATATGTAGTCAAGCAGGCCCTGAGACCTAGGCCTGGGATTACTGACTGATGGGTCACAGGTAGGAGGCTGCGTAGCTGGCAGGCAACCAGTCGGGCAGGAAACTCTTGATCAATCCCACAGATAGGCGCAGTGACATTACAATGGCCCCAATAAAGCACACATGGCCGGAGCGGGTAAGCGTTGCCCTAATACTACCATAAAAAGTCAGATTCCACATGAGTTAGGAGCACATAGCAAATCAGAACCAAGTACACGTAGTGATCACGAGCTCCCAATGCCAGACATCTGGACATGTTATCCACTGGGTCCACGTGAGGTCAGGACCCGCCTGTAGTAACCAGTTGATCATTAATTTATGACTCCAGAGGCAGCAACCAAGATTCCTCACCATATATGGTACGCTGGAAACTTTTATAACTTGTTGTGTTTTGTATAAAAGATGGACATATATGGATTGTAAATTGAGACAGTCCTCAGACCTTATGCCTGTAACTGTTCTCCCAGCTATAATGTTTAATTAGGTAAACTGCTCCTGTTTTGCCAAACGCTGTCTTCTGTTTTACGAACTCAAGCAACATTTGTAAGCACCTGTCCTATCCAGGGGTAGGACAGGTTGCAGGTCTTCTAGCATTATTATCATCATTCTGCTTCGGGACGATTGTTATATAAAAAGAGGATTACTGCTGTGTGGCACAGAACTTAAAAGCTACAATGAATAACTCCCCTGTCCTTTTACTTCGGCTTATTCAATTCAGTAATGGCAAAGGAATATGTGTTGAAGAACTGGGACTAAGCTACCTATAATTCAGGAACAACAAGTATGGAAGCAGTGTCCTAACACCACTAAGGAGATTTGTGGAGATTATGACCAATGCATTACCAGCCAGAGAATGATCATAACTTAGGATATGGAGGTAGCAGAGCCTCTCCAATGTACTGGTTAGAGTGAGATTATTCTAATGGGAAAGTTAAAAACCTACGGTTTCATGGCATTTCTGAACAGCGGATGTGGCCCCAGGAGGAAATTCAGTCACCGTACTGGCCCAAAAGAACTGCAATTTAAATAGCAGAAAATGAATACCAAAATGAGGAATTGCAGTCTCCTTACTAGCACCAAGAGACATTGTATAATGTGATGCTTCGCCCTGTACTTGTTCCTACTGTAAGCAAAGTCAACCATGTCCTGTAACTTAATCGTGTGCTTTTGTTGTGCACTTGCCAAAGGTTGATTTTGGGGTAACTATTGCCAAATAACGAGATAGTGTTGAAATGCAATACTGCAGGAAAGAGGTTGCACAAAGGTTAAAACAATCATTGGCATAGCCAATAGGTCTCGCTTTTGTGACCTTGTAAGTGTTTAGCCAGAGTATTTGCTTTGCCAATGTCTTTAAGCTATGTTGTAGTGCAGGGTGAGTGCTGTGCAGCATGTTGAAAAGTTATAATAAAAAAGTGTGAGCATTTTTATGTTATATATAAGCAAAAAGACATTGTCTAGGCAAGACCTAAAAAATGAGGTTCTGCGTTTTTCTTCAACGCCGACGTACGAGTTTCCTAGAAAGTCTGCTCAGTCCCAAAGGAGTTGGTGATTATCATGGGGCCAGGCCTGCCCAGGCTCGAAGCTGGACTTGCCATTCACGTAAGTGATGGGGGGGTGCGGGGGGAACGTCATATGCATGCTGCAAGGACTAAGCGAATGAGGCCTTTGGATGGGACTGACAGGCCAAAGCAATTCCTTGTCTTGAGATTTTGGTACTGAACAAACATCCTTGTGGGCTGCAGCCCCCTTCAAGGTACTGAAAGAATTCAGTACAAAGGAGGAGGAAGAGGAGACAGAGTCCAGTCTACAGCCACGGACACTTTACACAGTCCAACACCATGAGGGAGACCACTCTGGCTAGTTCTCCCCTCCCCTCAGCATTGGCTGAGTCCAACACCAAACCAAGGGCAGGCCCACGATATGAAAGATGCAAACAGTAGAAGGGGCAGTTACCAGCCAAGGATAGCAGACTATTCAAACACCAACAGCATGGCAACTGTGTCCACTTAACGCCCTCTCGCCATCCACAGTGGAAACCTCCACAACAACAAAAAGCCGCTGTCTCTATCCTTGGGCACTTGATTTTCCCATTTCCACATTGCAGGCACTCAAAGAGCCAATGAGTGACACCATGGTGTGCCCTCTGGACTTCCAATAACATCAGTGAGGTATCCTCTATCCTCCTATACATCCCAGTCTCGTGCCATCGCCTTATTCCAAGTGGCAAATGCAATTTGGGGAGTGCCATTGCAAACAGATCTTTACACTAATCAAGGCCTCAAGTGAGCACTGCTGACTCACGAATGACTACCTAACTGACTCATGGCATGCTCCAACACTATTGCTCTGAGGTAGCAAGTAGTGCTTCAATAGACCACCATGGTTACTACCGCTATGAAAGTGGTGCCCCCTGAAGGCTTGTACCGCTATGTGAGTAGTGCCCCCTGAACTTTGTATCGTGCCAGGCTCTGACACAATGGCTCTAGTAAGCACTGCTGTGATAACAGGGGTTCTGGTAAGTACCGCTGTGTGAGGTGTCATTAAAAGTGCATTGTGCCACGTTTGAATAACCATACACAGCTGCAGTGCGCACTTAATTTATAAGTAGTGCCACCACATGTGAATCCTGCCACCTTAGGACACAATGACCCAGGTAAACATCATTGTGTGTGCAGCGCTCATGATGCTACACTATGGTTTGGGCAGACACCGCTGTGTAAGTAGCAGCAGCAAATGTGCACTGTGACAAGCTCCGAAAACGTCCCTGGTAAAAGCCGCTGTATGAGGAAAGAGCAGTAACTGTGGTCAGAGCAATCCGCTGACACAATTGTCCCAATGAGCGCTGTTGTGTTCAGAGTCACGCACCAGAACCAGGGTCTGGAGTATGGACCACACGTGTTCCCCCAGGTCACTCTTCTGTCCTGTAGTGCCAGTTCCTTAGGACAGGTATGCACTAAGCAATGAGACCTGGTCGATGCCTATATGTTCTCCAGGATTTCTCAGCGCGTGGAGACAGATCTTTAAAAAGAAAGATTAGAAACTTGATGTATTGCCATCAAGTGGCAGTTTAAGCCAGGAGGGAGCCTAAATGTAGAAGCATATGATGCAGAATCAGATAATCACACAGCCCAGGGAACCTTTATCTTGATAACCCAGAGCTCAGATGGAGCTCGAGGCTTTTTGTCTCCAAGGGAAGGGAGTAGGAGGAAGAAAACAGCAGATGCTGCATGCCCTGGAACCAAAATGAGATTGGTAAAACACAGGCAAGGTGCTGGGATCCACGAGTCCTTCACATGGCTTAGAAGTGCTGCAAATGCAAAAACAACTTTGGAAAGAAGTCATTTTTTAAACCTGGTGGTGGAAATAGGGAACCACCAAGGAAACGAGGAGAGAGCGCAAAGAAAAAGTATTGTGCCGAAACTAAACATATGGCCCAGAGTGAAAGGATCCATGCAGCAGGGGCAGTCTTCAGGGCAGAACGAAACAGTCAAAAGGCAGGACAAATGTAAAATATTCACCAATGAAAACAAAGGAATTTCGAAAGGCAGACGAAACAACCAATGGAAAGTGCTGGGCGTGCTAATAGCCCATACAGTAGTTAACGGCTTGTCTTGAAGAGACAGTGTATGTTTTGGCTAGGCGAGACCTAAAAAGGATAGCCATGGTCCTGTGGCTCTACAGCACAAGAAAATGTCATTTTCAATAACGAACAAAAAACACGTGGTCCTACTATCTACACCTCTTTGACTGAATCAGTGTGTACATCTGAGATCAAAACCTTATATAGCTTTGCAGAGTATTTAATTTTATATATTTTAGATATGCAAAACTGAAATAAATAGCAAAAACAATTAAATTTGATAGAGTTTTGAAATTATCTCAATACTGTGTTTACCAGCAAGTATTTTTAAAACGAACATTCAGAACTACCAGCCAAATTATGTATAAAAGCAAAGCTATAAAAAGTCCTTTAAATTTGAAGCACTATTTCTCAAATGCAATATATATAAGCATTTTTTCAAGTTATTCAAGCCCCTTACCTATTAGCTTATTTTCCTTAACAAAACATCTGAATTCTGCGCCTGGAATCAGCTCGCACCATTTTCTAAGGACAAGCTGCAAAAAAAGCATTAAAGAAACAAATCAATCATCTTCGAACTACTAATTTGTTTTCTACTGCAAGACGTTCTTAACAACGGCTATATACCACATAACTGAATTTCTTAACGCAAGAAATGAGAGTGCAAAAAACATAACTAAATGAAAGCGAAATAGAGATGATTAATGCTCTTTAAAATAGATTTATACATGTCTGGTTCAGTGTGATTATACTGTTAGCTACAAATCCTGCTATTGCACTACTTTGTTATGATAACATAAGGTTACATTACAGATGTTATTTGGCATTTAGTGTGGCTTAAGAAAGCTGAACTATCCACAGCTCACAACACTTTCCAAAAGCACAAGGTCATTGGCCTTAAAAACATTTTTTTTTCTTTTTCAGGACTGCTGCTGCAGCAACTTGTTAGTTTCCTAACCCACTCACCTGCAAGTGCCATATATTGTAATTCTATCAAGTTGCTATCCCCGCATTACCATTATCTGTGAAACTGTTGGTGCTCTTGTCACTTAAGTAAGCCTGGTATTTTATATTCAGCAATTTCATCCAAACCGGGCCACCATCCCATAAGCAGAACCTTGCTAACAGAATAAAATTATCCAAATGCTGACTGCAGGTTCTACAGTGCTTAAGCTTGATACAAATGAAAATCAACACTGTCAACCACGTGGACACTGAAAAGCGGGAGTAAGACTAAAGGAAACAAAGAGAGGTTGTCGCCAAGCAAACAAAATAGCAAGATGGCTGCTTAAAGGCAAGAATTCATAAATACGGAGCTTGAAACTCTTGTGGGAAGTGTCCCCACAAGATGAGCAAAAAATACAATGGATTTAGGCCCAGATCTCTGTACTGGGGTGAATGTATGACATTGTTCTGCATTCTGCCCATCAACTGTTGTTTTTGCACTTGTCACCCCGAGTGGGACAGGTATGCCCAGACGTGGGTCCTGTGCTCTCCATGCCACTGGAATCAAGCTATCCTGGCTGAAGAGGGGTGAAACCCCGCAACTGGTCCTAAGATGCTTGTTTCCAGCCCAGGGAGGACCTGGCTTGGCAGTTCGGGCTGGACTGTTCCCATGAGGCACAGGATCAAGACTGATTTGCATATGGCTGGGTTCAAACTGGAATGGCATGGTAACCAAAAAAACGATGGATTTAGGCCCAGATCTCTGTACTGGGGTGTATGTATGACATTGTTCTGCATTCTGTCCATCAACTGTTCTTTTTGCATTTGTGGGACGGGTATGCCCAGACGTGCGTCCCGTGCTCTCCATGCCACTGGAATCAAGCTATCCTGGCTGAAGAGGGGTGAAACCCTGAAACCCGTCCTAGGATGCTTGTTTCCAGTCCAGGGAGGACCTGGCTTGGCAGATCGGGATGGACTGTTCCCATGAGGCACAGGGTCAAGACTGATTTGCATATGGCTGTGTTCAAACTGGAATGGAATGGTGAGCAAGAAAACGATGGATTTAGACCCAGATCTCTGTACTGGGGTGAATGTATGACATTGTTCTGCATTCTGTCCATCAACTGTTGTGTTTCCACAAAGACTGGAGCCAACGAAGGCTAAAACGAATGCAAGAATAACAATAATTACTATGTGCACAAGGAAATGTGCTTGGTTGTAGATAACTAATGCCCTACAACTTATGATGCCGGTGTTCACTTTGTGACTGCAAGAACACCTCAGATTGGAATATCCAGTGCTACTGGCCCACACCACAGATCTCCACATGAGCTTGGGCAGGCAGCTGGTAAATACTCGGAGGTGTAAGGGTTGGTAGGACAGAAGTTCAGTGATGGCAGTCAAACTCAATGCACACACATCCCTATGGCAAACAAACAATGCATTTAAAGAGAACCAGAGCAGCTCTTGGAAGCGGTCGTTTGGGGGTGTTAAATGCCTGTAGCGGGTTCCCCAACTCAGGAAAGCCTTCAGGACAAAAATAAATAAATTATCCAACTTACTAACTTTCAAAAGAGTCTCAAGATCGCTTGTTCAAACTGACCATTTCCTGTCAACAAAACAATATCGGGACTACCACACGAAGTAACTGAGCCACCAACAACTGGGACAGTCATTAGGAGTCACAAGATAACAATGATGAAAACATAATGTCTCAGGAACTTGATGACAAATGTTTGCCAACCAGAAGGTATCTGATGTACCATTCTTGATTGGGCTCTAGTGTAAGTAAAGGTTTGATGTATCCTATTGACAAGGTTGAGAGGTGACAGGAATACTAGTTGTGGCTTCTTAACAAGAAGGGAGTTACTTAATTTGACTATGCAGACCCCATTAGCCCAAGGCACACTCCCTTTTATCTTCCTCCTTTTTTGTACAGGAGTCATGGTGGGTGGTCATGGAACTAAGATGGCACCTGCCGGAGCACCCTTGCCCATCAAAGAGCTGATGTTCCATTGTAGCTCAAGCTGTGACATGGACCTCTGCTGAGAAAAAATACCTGACCCCCTCAATCTCAGATAATCCTTCTGATAAAATGTTTGGCGCTGGTAAACCAGTCCTAAGGCCAGGGCATCTCTCTGCTGCTCAACACGCCTAGACTTACTTTAATAATCCTTGATACAGAACCGAGTCTCACTATTAAAGACATATCATTTAAACCATGGTGTGCATCTAGGTGAAGCACTGCAGAACTATTCTGGTGACCATGATCTAGGCCACAATTTGATTTTATTTATTTTAAATGTTTTACATAGCGCTGGCTGGACCCGGGGGTATCAGAGTGCTTTACATGAGTGAAGATAATACAGACATACAGGCATATTGCAATTGTTCAGATCATGGAGATAACATAGGTTCGATTGAGGAGAACAAGTAGCAAAAATACAAATAAACAAAATGGCGTCGCAAGAGGGATAAGAAACAGAAATAAATGGGTACAGGTGGTCGAGTAGTAGAAGGTATCCTGAGATGGAGGAGGGCTAGGAGGTAAGGCAGGTAGGGAAAAGGAGAGGAAAAGGAAGAGGGGAGGGAAAGGATTATGGACCCCAATATTTCTTGAGTAAGTGCAGTTTGAGGTCTTTTTTTAAGCTGCTGTAGGAGGGGTTGCAGCGCAGGTCTTTGGGGAGGACATTCCATATGCTGGGGGCATTTCCAGAGAAAGAGCAAGATTGAGTGGCTTTCTTTTTTGTCAGAGGTGGGATGAGGAGGAGGGCGTTGGAGCTTCTCAATGGTCGGGCACATCCTGCTTTTTTGAGTTTATCAGTAAGATAAAGTGGGGCTTTTTGGTGAAGGGCTTTGTGCGTAATGCATGCCATCTTATAGGTGGATCTGCCTTCAATGGGCAGCCATTTAAGGGCCTTAAGGGCTGGGGAGATGTGGACGAAGCGTTTGATGTCAGTGATCCGCCTGGCCGCTAGGTTTAGCACAGATTTGAGTGGGGCTAGGTGAGTTTTTGGGGCTCCGGAGAAGAGGGCGTTACCATAATCAATTTTTGAGAGTACCAGTGATTGGACGACCGATTTAAAGTCGTCAGCTGGGATGAAGGGTTTGATTTTCTTGAGATGGTGTAGGGTGAAGAGCGCTCCTTTGGTTGAATTTTTTATGTGGGTCCGGAGTGTTAGGCTGTTGTCAATGGTGATGCCAGGTGATTTTACTGAGCTTGATAAGGTGAGGTGACAGTTGACGGCATTAAGGTCAGAGATCCATGTTTGGATAGGCAGAGGGTTGTTTTTTGGAGAGAAGAGAATGATTTCCGTTTTTTTAGGGTTAAGTTTGAGATGGTTAGAGTGGAACTAGGATTGGATTTTAGACAGGGTGTTATCAAGGTGTAGAACGTCAGAGTGGGATTTCATCTTATAGTAAAGTTGGGTGTCATCTGCAGTTTCTGTACTGCAGCCTTTACGGAATCCGGATTGTAAGGAGTCAAGTAGGTTAAAAGGAGACAATGTGTTTCGCCAGTTGATGAAGAGCGCATTTTTCAAGAGCTTTAGAAAGGAGGGGGAAGTTGGTGATGGGGCGCAGTATCCAAACTAGTAAGAAGAAAATGACACAACCATGGCCACTTTTGGCATTTGGTTAATTAACACATGTTCTAGCGGATAAGGGGTAACCAAGTTCACATTCTTCAACAGAGTAGTTGTAGCAAAAGAGAAGACAATGCAGCTTTAATAGAGCAGAATGAAAGGTTCCAGGGGAAGAAAACAAATTCCGCTTCAATTAAATCAATATTTTAGACTCTGTCAGCAGGAACGCGTTAAAGTAGGAGTTTTGCAACAAAGCCTGTAACATCAGACTCTCACATGTTGGATGTGCGCTAAAAATGGAATGATCAAAAAGGGCAGGGAATTATATGGGCTACCGTCTTATAAACAACAAGCAGAATTTTTGTTTTTTGCTACAGTAAGAGAACCGCCTTTATCACAAGAATGTTCAAGAGCAGAAGAGGCTCTGTCTGTTACAATACTCTCAACTGCAAGGAATGTAGTAAAAAATAAAGAATCACCAGTGCGAGCATAAATACACAGATGTCCACCTGCAATGAGATATATACCCTTTTAGCATACCCTGTAAACCGCTAGTTTGTTGGTATTTGAGTCCATGCAAATCAGTAAATTACGCACTTCAGTTATCAGTGTGATCCTCAACGAAGTGACATAGTACAAAGATGACAAAGATTCAGAGAAGTAGAAATATCTCAGATTTTTTTTTAAAAGATGCGTAGTAACTTTCTGACCCACCGCCGTGTATCGCTCTCCAGGGTTATCCAACTGTAACCCCAATAACACAGCCTTCAACACGAGCGGTGGAATCATGGCATGCATGGAACTCGTTCCATGCCATGAGTCACAACATATCTCTTTTTCTTTACAATAAACAATATCAAAAATAGCTAAATGAAACAAAAAGAAATAAAAATAACGAACACAATATAAAACTAGACTATATGACATGAAAATAGCAGCAAGCAACCGTCCAATAATAATGCAACCAACCATTACATTTCTATTAGAAACTGACATCAACACAAACCTAAAGACACTATAAAAAATAAAATAATGCAGCACAAATGTATACACTCATCTTAATTTCATAGGCACAAATCTTTTGCGGGTAGATATTCTTAACGCTACCCTCAATAACTCAGATGAGAAAAACTTTGACTGGGGTATGGCGCCAGAGGACCATCTAGAGCATCATAACCCTGACCAACCTTTCCCTCTTTGTTTTTTATGGACTCAGCAAATGAGGAAGTTCTTACATCAATAACCTTGACAATCTTACTGACACTCCACCAATGTCCCCCTTCCACACAAATAGCACTTCCACGGACCCTTTCAATCTTAACTAGAGCCCCATATTTGGCCTCTCCTTTACAAAATCAGTTTTTTTAACCACGCAGTCACCCACCTGAAACATCACACGTTTTACACAGTTTCTAGCATCATACCTTGCCTTTTGTTTCCCTCGGATCACACTCACTCTTTGGCATAAGGTATCCCGATCATCAATATTAATAAACTTGTGCTTGACAGACCTAAGCAGCCAAGAGGAATACAACATAGAGGCAGAGAGACATCCACTTAAAAGGCTGATTGGAGACTGTTGAGTGACAAAGTTGGGTGTTGTACATCCACATTGTATTTGTGGTTCTTGGTTCACTTAATGCAATCACTCCCAACTCTATGCATCTTCTCTACCAGTCCATTTGACTGAGGATGATAGAGGCAACTGAATGCTTAACTCCCGAAGACATAAAAAACTCCACCATCTCATAATTAACTAATTGAACTCCATTGTCAGAAATGAGATGTTCCAGAAAACCTTTCATAGAAAAGACCTCCTTGAGAAATGATACAGCATTCTTTGCCGAAGGCAAAGAAAAAAAATGAACTTCAGTCCATTTGCTGTAATAATCCATTAAAACAAAAGCATACTGCAAATGATGAGGCAAAAAGTTGAAAGGTTCAACCATATCTATTACCAATTTTGCCCATGGTCTATCAGGATATAGAATATCTTTCAAATGTGGGGAAATCACTCTAAGATCTCTGAGACATTTCTCTGAATTACTGCACACTACACATTCCTTGACTTCACAGTCGATATCCTTGTCCATTGAAGGCCACCAATAATAAGCTTTGGCTCTCCTTTTTGTCATTGTAGCCCCCAAATGCCCCTCATGAGACATTTTGACCAACGTTTGATGCAATGACACTGGGGCAACACACATGTCCCCTTCTCAAGATCACATCATCTTCAATGGACAACTACTCAGCAATTTTGCAGTAAGGTTGAATCACAGGGTGTACAGACCTCTCCTTTTGCCAGCCATTAATAATAAAGTCCTGGACCTTTTTTAACACCATATCACCCTCACTAGCTTGTTTCCACTATTTTTCTAAACATGCTTTAAACTAAGACATGTCCACTGCAGCAACAAAACAACTCTCATGTCTTCCTCCAGATCAATCATTTCTTGATCACACATACAGGCAACCTGGACAACATATCTGCAGTTACATCATCCTTTCCAGGAATGTGTTTTACTAAGAAGTCATGCTGTAAATGTTTCGCAGTAAGACAAGCAGTACAAGGAGTGTTATACTTGACACTCTCACCACCCAAAATGTTCACCAGAGGCTTATGTTCTGTCTGGAAGCAAAATCTTCTACCCCACACATATGACCTACATTTCTCTATGACCCAATAGCAGGCTAGAAACTCTTTCTCAATTACAGAGTAATTGAGTTCTAGATCACAAAGAACCTTTGATGCGTACCTTATTGTGACAGATTCACCCCTCTTATCTTGAGTTAGAACCTCTCAAGGCAAAACACTAAACCAATCCCATCCTGAGCCCTTACCCATCCCATAACCCTTAAATACCCCTATTTCATAATATTATGTAATTTAAAAAAAAACTACCTGTGTGGTACATTACAATGTGTTAAAGTACCAAAAAAAAGCCTGAATGGTACCTAACTGCAAGGTAAAGGCATAAATGGTCATGTCCTGCAAGGTAAGCAAAGTGTGATAAAAGCTGCACACATCCACAAATAGTGGATTACAACTTTAATTTGGGGATTGTCCTACATTACTGTAACTCTTCATCGTATTAGTGAATAACTGATAATGTATTTCATACACACCACCCTTTAAGAGCCTTTTGGTGCCGGTCTCAAAGCTACCTAGCCATAGGGATAAAACTTCAAATTTTTGCTGAACTGTATGGTTAAGTGCTTGTTGTCTCACAGTAGTAGAGGTAGCAAGTACCATAATATAGGTGCCTCTTCTACTGAAAATGACTGACCACGCCGTGGGCTCGGATTGTGTAGGAAACCATTAGATTAGCCTTGTTCTTCCTGCATGGGTCTTGGGTTTGCATGTTTACTAGTCTAAGCATTAATGCAAATGCACAAGGTCTGAAAGTCAAAGCAAGCCTCAAGGGGAGACGATAGATTGTCTCTTTTCTGACTAAAGATGGCTCAAACTGCTACATATTGTGCCTAGGGAGCCTGTTTAAGGGGATCTTGTTTTTCCAAAAACGACTTCTTACCACAGATAACTCACCTTTTGGATAGATACCAAGTTGAAGGCGGGTCTATGAATGGACTCAAACCAGAATGTCTTGCAGGATGGAGCAGGTGAAACGCTTCTCTCAGTGAAACTGACTGTTCAGACAGCAGTGCTTCATTAACATATGGAGTGACTCCCACGCAGCTGCCTGGCAGATGTCCTGGACAGAAAATCACTGTGCCAGGGCAGTGGTAGAAGCGTTGGCTCTGGTGGAATGAGCCTGGAAGACTAGGTGTGGAGGCAGCACTAACTAAGATGTCTCCGTCGCACATGCCATGAAATAGCACTTACAAATCCTTACACTGGTCTCCAAAACTGATAAGAGATCACCTTAAGAGGCTAACATCACTTTGCACAAACACTTAAGTGCAGGAGTCGTTAGGTAGCTGGATTACTATGACTCATAACCTCTATACCCTACATTCGGGATGTACCCCTTGACTTCTTGCTGTACCTGTTGTGTACCAGAGCACTTTGTCACTGAATAATAATGGAGATGTAAGAAGATAAATGGCTGTGAGCCAAGTCTTAAAATCAATAACCTGTATAGAAAAAACTGTGTCGAGAAAGGTCAGCAGGCCGAAACTCGCTGAGTGCAACCTTGCCGTTTAAAATTAATGATTTTAAATAAATGTAACTCACAGTAAACCTCAGAGAGTGTGCCGGCTATTTTACCTTGCAAATTAAAGGTTGTTTTTTGTTGGCAGTGTTAGGAAAGCCTGCCCCATAGCTGATCTTTGGTCCCAAAAACTCACAAGTGAAGACTGAAAGTGAGTGAGTGTCACAGATAAAGTGTGTGAGTGAGAGAGAGAGAGAGAGAGAGAGAGAGAGAGAGTGAGTGAGTGAGTGAGTGAGAGTGAGAGTGAGAGTGAGAGTGAGAGTGAGAGTGAGAGTGAGAGTGAGAGTGAGAGTGAGAGTGAGAGTGAGAGTGAGAGTGAGAGTGAGAGAGAGAGAGAGAGAGAGAGAGTGTGTGTGTGTGTGTGTGTGTGTGTGTGTGTGTGAGAGAGAGAGAGAGAGAGAGCGAGAGTGAGTGAGTGAGTGAGAGTGGGTGTGGATGTGTGTTTCTCTCCGCAGATATTTAATGTGTCACACAAAAAAAAAGGTTTAAGTAAATATTTACCTCAAACTCTATGGCGGGATCCGGGGAATCATCAGCGCAGTGAATGAACCTAAAAGGAAACATTTCACAGTGTCAACATGCAATACAACTGTCATTTGCACCACCTCAAAACTGTAACAGAAACCTCATTGACACGTATTTTCAAGAAGTTAAATAACAAAGCCAGCAAAAACCTCAAACAAGCGTATCAGCAAAATGCGCAAACAAAAAACATGATGCTTTAGGGAAGGCTATCCATGACAGAATTGATTCTTAAACGTGTAAATATTATTTGACGTCAAAACTGATTAAAAAGGCTTTTAATATTTGAAAGATGTTTTTCCATCAGTGAAAAAAGGCATTCGATGACAATTCCAAATGCAGCATTGTGTTCGCCAATTTTGTTAAAAAAAATTTGGGAGGGGAGGTGTGTGTGGGCATGTATAACCCACACTGTGGGGACCAGCTCGGTCCTCATAGCATGGGTTAACCTTGTCAGAACCAGACAAACACAGTCTTTGTGAGGACCGGTGCGTCAGGCAGAAGGGTCCCTTTAGTGTGTTTAGGTACCTTTGAGCGAACGTATGAACTACAGTTTTGAGTTATATTTGCCTCGGTCCGGTATACAACCTAACCTACTATCAAAGGGCGCCTTGACCTAGAATAGTAAATGCACACTTCATGCGGTCAATGGCTGGTTCTCATAATAATGTGAGGGAGGGGGATAGAGAGAGTGTGTGCGCGTCTGAAGTTAAGGTGGACAGCTCACCTCTACGGAAATAAGAAATCATATTTTGCAACCATTATAAACTGGTTGGAAACAAAGTTCAGAAGATAATCTTTCCCAAATGTGGTACAGATTGTGGAAATGTAAAAACATGCGTGGGGTGCTGAAACGTGTCACTTTACGTAGCAAATAACAGGTCTGGTTTTTGTTCAGTGCGAAAGTATATTCGCGGATATATCCGAATCCATTGTTTGAAAGGCTATCCATTTAAAAACCTTATTTGATTATAGCTTTTATAATCATAAAAGTACAAACAGAGTGAAATTAAATACATTCAACATCATCTCTGCAAGGGTAATTACACAATGTTGCAACTTCACATAAGACAATGAAGAAAGCACACTACCACACAACATACGTCATCATCGCTAAGTATTTGTAAATATAGTAAAGGTAAAACACAACTTCTAACATTTCACTGCTTTAAAAGTGCGATTAAAAACCTTCCAGTATACAGTCCATAACATTTACAAATAAACTATGTTAAGGTGTGCTTCCCTTTCGTGTATTATGTGCAAGTCGATGAAACAGGCATTCGAATTTGAGGAGACATCAGAGCCCCCCTTTACAAGGTAAAACTCTCTCTCAGGCTTCATGTCCATGATTCTCTCTCCTCTCTCGTTTCTAAACCTCTACATAGAATCTACAGATATTACACGTACCTCACCAGAACATGGCTATTGATTTCTCAAAATAACCAGTATTATTTATTTGTTTCAGGTTTGCACTCCACGTGCTGAATCATCTGAATTTTAAAATGCAATAGAGAGAATAAATATAGTTTGCACCCATCCGACCATACGATGGAACTACCTTGTCAAGAAACACTAACACATGAACAGTGGGCCAGAGATGAGTAGGTGGAATAGATTATTAAATAATAAAGAGACTGCTACAGTCAACAAGGGTAGGGTTATATCGGGGAGCTGGAAACTGACAATGAGCAGGGGTGCTCTCTATTACGTCTTAACGACTGCCCTGGGAGAACACCAGATCTGCAATTTTGAGTCAGCACTTCAAAAGAAGAGAAAAGGTCCAAATTCCCGTTGATCTACTCTGACTTTCATCCTTCTGAGGCTGATAAAGTGAGTGCCAGTGACGGATAATAAAAGATGTAGAATATGAGGTATGAGACTAATCAACCAATGACTGCTATACTTTTTGAAAATATCTCTTGAGATATTACTGTTGGTTGGTATGATAATTTGATGTTTTGTAAGGTTAAAACTTAAAATATGTGTATGAATAGAAGTATGTCTTGAGAGACAATAGATTTCCATCACTGCTGCTCAACAGCCTATTAAGCATCTACTTACTCCCATGGGAAAGACACTGAGGGACCAAACGGAGGTAGGATAACACCGACTTCTCCATTATGGTTTGACATGCAAAATACTAATTGTGCTTTTGGAAACTAGTATTGATTGTGACCAATCCTAAATTGCAATAAAAACATGGGAAAATCACAAAAATTACCCAATTTGGGGCTTTGAATCTTTAATAATGAGAAACAACCTCTGAAATTAACCCACAATCTTCCTGTAAGCAAAAAGAAGAATTTCAATAATATTGAGAGCTGCAGAATGTAGGCACATACAGTGCCTTTATTCCTCTCAAATATTTTTAGGTTGAGCGTAAGCATACAACCTCTTGTATACTTTCGTATACATATATCTCTGTGGGTCAAACGTCATTCCTTGTTTCTCATTTATTTGTTTTAATGTCCTTTAAAAATCCTTGCTTACTAGTGGCCTGTCCTGCCTCTTTCCCCTCCTTTTTCCTCCAAGGAGGAGGGACTTAGTAGAATATCAATACGCTTTGTTCTGTTGATCTGCTTGTGGGGGACAATTTTATTATGTTTTCAACCTCGTTTTACACTGTAGGTGCTCAGACATAGCTGCTTACATTTTATTGCAGCAATCACCCTCCCAGTTCGTTCCATGTGGCTGGCATTCTTTTGTATTCTTCCCAAAGGCAGCCCAAGGCTGGCTTGGAATGCAAACAATTAATTATTGTGGTTTTAAATTTGCCTCCTTTAATTTCCTCCAGACCAGGCACCAAAACATAGCGAAAGCAGCGCTGGGCCCCACAAGGCTATAACTGGCATTGATTGTCTCTTTAACGGGTCCCTTGAAACCGCCCTGGCTCTTGTCTTGTCCTTCCTGTCCAAAGCCAGAAGCAGCCAGCAATGCCTTCTAGCTACTACAGCTCTAAATCATGTAAAAAGTTAAACCACTACTTAAACACAGCGCATTGTTTCAGCTCCATTAAATCAACATTTCAAATGATACAGAGGAGTTCAAAGTCTCTCCTGGTCGGTTGCCTTCTGAAAAAATGTCCCCTGTAAAATGTGCATTTGAATGTACTACATTAAATAAATGCAGAACAAGAACGCAGGGCCAGTACAAGGGCAGTGCAATCGCACTGGATACTGACTTCAAAGGGGCAATGTTTCAGTGCAAATGTACTGGATACTGACTTCAGCGGGGCAATATTTCAGTACAATCGCAGGCCAGGCCAAGGGAACCCCCACAAGCAGAACCCCACCGACCCCAAGGGGATGTAGGAGGGAAAGAAGGCTGAAGAGGCCCGTACACTCACAGCAGAGAAACCAAGGGCATGGACTGAGAGGCCAAAGCACCCCACTCCCATCACAAGGCAACATAGCTTCCGCCCAATGCCAAGACAGGAAAGCAGAAGAAGAAGAAGCCTAGAGGACCCAAGGAAACTAGGGGAAAGAAGGCGAACCCACTCCAGATGGAAAGCAGCCTGCCAGCCAGAACAGCACCGGCAGTCAAAGCCAAAAGCAAGAAGAACAGCCCGAGGCCCCAGGAAGGCCGAGTAGGCGACGCCTAGCAAGGGAGAACACAGGATCATCCCAGACCTCAGGACAGGAGCAGTGAGAGGAGGCTATGCCCGGGCCACCACTACGAGTGGCCGCACACAAGACCTCAGGAAGCAAAAGCAACCTACCTAAACGCCATGGAGAAAAGGCACCCGAAGGCGACCAGAACCCTCTAGCAGAGCGCAAGCCATATGACAGCTACCACTACCCCACATAGGGTACGTTAAGTCCCAAGATATGGGAACCCTCTTTGGAAGAACTTCCGCCGCAGAGGAAAAAACAAAAGAGCCACAGGGAAAGAAACACCCCCGCTGAGGGCTTGACACGGAGCCCAAACAAAGTAGTAGACCCAATCTCAGAGCCAAGTCTGCGCAACAACTCCTGCAGAACCACACACAATCAAAACAAGGGCCATCCAGCAGCCAACAATGCCTAAGTCCCAAGGAAGGACGAAACGGCTAGAAAAAAACACACTGCACTCAGTCAGAACAGCCTGCCTAAGAAGGCCCAGAATCAACCCAACTCAGAAGTCACTGAGGAGGGGATGGAGGAGGAGGAGAAGGAGGAGGAGGATAAGGCGGAGGAGGAGCCCCGCCAAGAGCCTTTGGATGGCGGTGTCGGCCAGGGCATGGAACAACAGGCTGCCATCAAATGGAAGGTCGATGAGTCGCTCCCGAATATTCTCATGGAATACTCCGTCCCGAAGCCAAGCATGGCGATGGAGGGACTGAGGAAGCCATGACCCGGCCCAGCACCTCCCAGATGTCCAGAGCGGAGCGGAGAATAAACACCGCAAGCTCCTGACCATCCAATGCATGATGCCGTAAGTCCACCAGGCCAGACTCCTGGGACGTTGCAGATCTCAGAGACTCCGCCGAGTCCCACAAACAGGAGGAGGCCCTAGCCAGCACACACAAGGTGTTAAGGGCCCGCAGGGCCGCGCTGGTCAAGGCGAACATGTTGCGTCCCCAAGAGTCCAGCCAGGGGGCCTCTCGGGACGGGGGAGTCAACAGCGGCAGCAGGGAGGGAAAGGCAGTCCGCAAAAGGGGGCTGGTGGCTGAGGGGTGAAGGGAAACACACGCAGGGTCACGCGGCGCCGGGGGGTACCGGTGCAGAAGATGCTGAGGCACCGGGTCCCCTGAGGCAGGACGCTTCCAAGCTCCCGTCAGGGAAGAGAGGAGCGAACCTTCAAAGGGAAGTAAGATTTGCCTCCCACCAGAGCCCTGGTGGAGGACCACCAATAGATGGTCCGCCGGAAAGTGAGCCACCGGATCACCCATGCGCAGGATGCCCACAGCCGTGGACACTGCGTGAGCGAAGGCCGCACCTGCCTCCGTAGGGCCCCTGCGTTGAAGAAATCAGCTCCTCCATGGGCGACAGCTGCAAACTAAGGCGGCCGTCACTGAGGCCAAGCGAGGCGGGCAAGGGCCATACCTGAAAGTCAGAGGGAGATAAAGAATGAGGGACCTGCCGCTCTTCCGACGAACACCTTTGCCCCAGGAAGGGCAGGGAACCGCCCTTCGACGCCGGTGAAAAAGACACCACACGGCGACCAATCTCCGGGGAGGACGACACCAATATGCATGCCTCTGGAGAAGAAGGAGCGTCCGAAGACGAATCAGCGGTACGACCCCTGCGCGGAGCCGTAGAATCCGCAGCTTGAGGTAGGGCGTCAGCACCAGCCGGCGTCACCGGATAAGGGACCTCCAAGTCACCCCGCACCGGGGACCGGTGTGGAGACCGGAGTAGAGCTGGAGCCGCACCGGCTCCGGGGCGGCGCCGGAATGACGCCGTCCCGACCCCCGCCGAGGCAGCCACCTACGCAGGGCAATGAGACGGACCTGGGGAGTGGCACGAAGCCCTCCAACAGCCGCGGTCCAGAATGAGTCGAAGATCACTCGGCAACCCATGCGACGGCGCCACGGACGATTCAACCTCCGACTCACCCTCTGACGAGGCAGCCACCTGTGGGGAGGGATGAGAGGGGACCGGAGAGGGACGAGAGGTCGTCTCTCGGCCTCGACCCGGAGTGGGACGAGGAGGGTCCACCGACCCCTGTGGCTCCGCACGGTCCAGCTGCTGCTGGCGCCGTAGCGGCGTCACCACATCTTTGGAGAGGACCACCCTGTTAAAGGACCGAGAGGGGCTCGGGGATGCGACCCAAACCCCGGCGACCTCCCGCGACACCACAGGAACCCCCGCGGGAGTTTGCGGCGAGGCAGAGACGCCGTGGCCTGAAGGAGGTGCCCCAGAGGAGCCGCACCCCAACAGTACCACATCCTCCAAGCCTGGATCTGAACCAGTCAGCGCCGGGGCCGAAGCCACTGGCGGCGTCGCAGAGGGCCCTGTGTAGAGCGAGGGATCCGCCGACGCCCCAGGAGGGGAAGGAGGAGGAGACGCCAGCGAGGCCTGCAAAGCCACTGCGTATGTCTCCATTTGGACTCTCGACGCCCCAACAATGGGAAACTGTGGATAGGACGACACGCGGGGCCGCATCACCCGCGGAGAGTCCACGCCCCCGGTAGGCCGGGAACCAGCCCCCAGGGACAAACTGCAACACTTACCCACCGGGGAGCGACGCTCACGTGACATTGGAGAAAGGCGAGGACGGCGATCACGGCCGAGTCTGAAGCCGTCAGTCGAAGCAGACCGAGGGGAGGACGTCGACCTGGAGAGACACGCCGAGAGAAGTTTCATCCGGCGCTCCCGCCGCGACTTCGGCTACAATTGTTGGCACTGCGTACAGTCTGTGGTGCCGTGATCCTCCCCCAAACACCACATACAAATGAGGTGAGGGTCCGTCGCCGACATAAGATGCCCACAAGACGTGGAAGTCTTAAAGCCCGAAGGCATTCGCACACTGTTCCACTAAAAAATGGAAGGATAAAGGGGCCTAACAGGCCCGTAGCAAGAATCGGATCCGCGTTGCACGCGGAAAAGGAAAAAACTGATGTGGGCGCGTCAGGGCGGGTCTTATGTGACCTTGCTGACGTCACGTACGCAGACGACGCCTGGGCGGATTCGCCTGGTGTCGCCCCAGCCCCGGCGCGCAGGGATGCTGTGGCAAAAAGTTTCCGGATCCAGTCTCACGCCTGGGGATAATTCTACGTGAAGGAATCTGCGGCTAGTAGTCTCTATCAGATCTTTTGCAACAGAGAACGGAGTGCTCTCCATTCATACAAATAGAAAGCAGTGATTGGAAGGGAGATTACGCTATGCAGGGGCACATAACATGTGAATCTTCTGCTATAGAGAATGGAGTGTTATCTGTTATATCTATTGATAAAAGATTGTACGATACCTCCTCCTTAGAGATGGTTATCTGTTTTGAGGGTCCCACTGCAAGGGCTAAACATGGCCAATTCATTTATGAACTGTCTTGGCACTTTATTCATTTTCAAAGTTTGTAATGCTCGATTCTTTTGGCTTATTGCTCTCATCAGAGCCTGCCTTTGTTGCAAAAGATTCAATTCTCTCAAAAGATTGATTTATATAGGAAGCGATATTAGGTGAGATGTACATGCGCTTTAATAATGTTTGAAAACCATTCTATATAATTTTAAATGTGCTATGCGTAATAGCGTTGTTAAGTTTCTCTAAGTCTTTCTGCTGCTTCTATCTCAGAGCATACTTGCTATTCTTTTATAAAACCACATATTAGAGGAAATAAACCTTAATTTTTTTTTTTTTACAGGATGTCGTCCCAGGAGTAATGTATTAAAATCTATGTCTTCACGAAGCTTTGCTGGTGTTCCTTCACAGCATTTAAACTGGAATGGGACAACCATATTTGGCATAACCTGCCAAAACTACATTTTGGGAATATGCTATATCGGGGGTCTGGGCTGTTTGCAAATGGACCAGCAACTTCAGATACATTTATGTGCATAAACACATCATTATCCATTGGCTACAATGCTATTCCACCTGAACTAAACTTAGTTAAATTATATGTTCCTTTCTGCACCATTTCAGCCAAAACACTATCAGTAACGTCATCTTCCCATTTCCAACCTGAAAATGTGTCAGATTAATTTTCACAATTGAAGGCCTTTTTAGATGTTTAAAAGATGCAAAGCTGGGGGGCGTGGCTTGGCGTCCGTCGGAGATGGCGGTGCTCCGGTGAGGCTCTCCGAAGCTCTACGGAGAAATCCCGTTTTACCACCGAGCTGGTTCGAAATGGCAACGGATTTTTGCAGATGACGACCTGAGGATCGTTTTGACATCCATGAAATCTACATTTACTGCCAACAAGTATGTATTCTAGTCCCCTTTGTGGTCGCGTCCTGCTGAGGCCGCCATTTTGTCTTTTTACCGCGAATCGCGGATGTGTGGAGAATCTTTCAAAACTCTTCATAATTTTATCCAAATGCCCCTAGCCTGCTTTCCAAGTGTTTTGACACGGCTTCACCTCATTTTGCTGAGGTTTGCGGTTGCAAGCATGCTGTTGGAGGTTCCCTAAGATTGTGAGGATTCTGAGTTCGGCGGCCATTTTAGGACTCTGTGGAAACCTTCGTGTAACTCTTTACTGAGGCTTTAATGTGGTTGATTGAGGCACAGTACAACATTCTCTCTGCACTGAATTTTTCTTGGTTCCTCCATTAAACGCTTCTTGCTAACCCTTTTATTTCAGCCGCTTGTGCACTTCACCTGTGTCGCCTTAAAGCACGTTGCTGGTTAACTGTGCTCTCCTCTCACTGATATTTTTTTTTTCTTTTTGTTATCTTTGGGGAGAGTGCCCGGGGCAGCGACTGAGTGTTCCAGCATTGTGTCGCACAGATTTCACTTAGTGCACACCCATTGCGCTGTGGCAGTGGGTATTTTTGACCAGCATTTTATGGGAAGAACAAAAGGGACACGTAGTTCTACACCTAAGAAACATATTTTCATAAAGAATTCAAAGATCTTCACGGAATTTTCCAAGTTTGACCTCCCTTTACAGACTGCATCTCACTGCTCGGCCGCTGCTATGGATACTTCCTCTGGAACTACCGGTAAATCTCAAACTAAACGCCTTAAAAAAGATCCTCCCTCGCCGCCCAAGTCGACGTCACCTGTGTCAATGGAGCTCTTACTCGAGGAGATTAGGGTCCTCAGACCTTTTATGGAAGAGACTAATACAAAGCTGCAAATCTTAACGGATAATTGGTCCCAACTGGATGCAAGGATCTCTGCTGTTGAAGAGTCTGTCTCTTCTCTGCAGGAGTCCTGCTCAGGTGTTTCACATCTACATTCTCAAGTCTCCGTGCTGCAGAAACAGGTTGAGGATCTTGAAAACCGCAACAGACGGAATAATCTGCGTATTTATGGCCTGGGAGAGGGAATTGAGGGATCAGACCCGATAGCCTTTTTCAAATCCTTTTTGCCCAAAGTTCTTCACTTATCAGAAGGGACACTGCTCAATATTCAACGGGCTCATAGGTTGGGCCGTGCCCTATCCCCAGCTAATCCTTCGCAGAAACCAAGGGGCGTCATTCTTTACTTCTTAGAATTTACAGATCTGATGAAAGTGATCTCCGCAGTTAGAGCTTCCCCGAGGATTACATCGTCCGGCTCGTCCTTATTTTTTGTGCAAGACTATGGTAAAGCTACAGCTAACAGGTGCAAGGCATTCCTCGGCATGAGAGCTGATCTGCGCTCCTTAGGGGCTAGATTTGGTCTCTTTCATCCGTGTCTCTTCAAAGTTACATATAACAATAGAACAACAACATACGAAGATCCAACTCGTTTACAAAGCTTCATTAACTCTTGCAAAACAGTTGCTATGGACTCTTCTTGTCCTTCTTCCTCATCGACCGCTTGATTGGTTTTATTTTTCCTTCCACAGGTTCTCTGGACTGTGTTAAGCTTCTAATTGTATTTAAGGATTGTAGCAGTGTTTCTTCGGTAGAATTTGATTATCTTGCTGTTGCTTTAACAATGTTATATTTTTCATGACTGCTTCTTTATCATTATTGTTGGTATTTTGGTTTTTGGCCGATCCTTTGTTTGTCTTTTTCATGTGTCTCAATGTTGATTCTACAGGTTTATCTTTTATGTTGTTCCCGCAGATCTTCTTCGTTGTAATATGATCTCTCCCTGACCTTCTGCTTGGCCGACTTCGGATGTGCTGCCTACTCCCTGTGACCCCACCCCTCCCCCGCATATTCCTGACTCTTCTTTCGTAGGTATGTTCTCTTTTTGTTCTTCATCAACTTTTTTATTTTTTGTGTTTTTTGTTGTGTGCTCTTCCTCTTTAAATGCTAGTAGTTTTTCGTCAGTGGATGTTTTCCGTCTACTCATTTCACCCTATCTGAACTTTTTAGCTACTCTTTCTGTCAGAGCTATTTCTTTTTTTCCTTACTACCCCTCCACTTGGCTTATACTTCTGTTTGTCATGACCTCTGACTACCACTTCTTGCTCTGGTTGTTTGACTCCCTTTCTCGCTCTCACTATGTCATTGGACATTTTGTTTCCTCTTTGCTCTACCTTCTTTTTATCCTACACCATTCTTGTTTTGAATCAGGCTTCTGCTTTATGGTTGCATTATGTTATGTTTTTGAATACCTATGTCTTTGATATTGATTACATGGAGCGTTAAGGGTTTAAATTCTCCCATCAAAAGGCAAAGAATTTTGACGCATCTAGCCAAACTAGATGCGGATATTGTTTTTCTGCAGGAAACTCACCTCTCTGATGTTGAATCATTAAAGCTGAAAAGAGGTTGGGTGGGGGAAGTTTTCTTTTTTCCGGGTGATGGTAAACGGAACGGAGTGATGATTCTCTGTCGTAAGTCCCTCCCGTTTTTACTACTGTCTCAAGATTCAGATGTAAACGGTAGATGGCTGAATGTTAAATTGTCCTTGAGGGGAGTTCCTGTATCTCTTTTTAACGTCTACGCCCCCACATGTGGTGACCCCTCCTTTTGGTCCACGCTGGCTAAACAGATTGCTCTTTGCATGGAAGACAATTTCATTTTAGCTGGCGACTGTAACCAGATCTTTGACCCGTTTATAGACAGGGACTCTAGAGCTCCCTACATCCCTAATAAGTCCCAGAAATCATTTTTAAGAACTATATCCCAGTACAAGCTTTTGGACGCTTGGCGTCTTTGCAATCCGGTTACCAGAAAGTATACTTTTTATTCCCCATCGCACCAGACGCAATCAAGAATTGATTATGTTTTCGTCTCTCACTCCGTCTCGCAAACCCTCACGCATTCGGAGATTGGTCTGATATTATTGTCAGACCATGCCCCTGTTTCAATTGGTCTCGAGATTCTACCTAAGGCCACAGGCTCCAAAAGGTGGCGTTTCAGTAATGCTCTCCTTTTGGACCCAAAATTCACTGCCTCTTTTACCACCTTCTTTGAGGAGTTTTTTGTGATGAATCAAACACCATTCATGCCCCTCTCGGCTGTATGGGACGCTTTTAAGGCTTCCGCAAGGGATTTTATTATTGGCTTTGTTGCTAAGAGGCGGAAAATCTTCCGTAAATTTACTAAAGACCTTTTAAATGACATTAAAAAACTGGAGCACTCTTTTTACACCTCGCACTCTAAACAGGCCCTCACAGCTCTCATCAATGCCAAATTGCAATTTAACAAGAAATCAACGGAGGACGCCTCGCTATATTTGTTAAAATCCAGCGCCAAATTTTATGGGGGTAAAAACAAAGCGGGGAAAATACTGGCCAATTATTTAAAAGTGAAACACAATAAACTCAATATTGAATCTATTTATGATGACTGTTCAGACTTAAAGTTCAAAGATGCCGATATTTTGCACGAATTTTCTCGGTTTTACAAGTCGCTTTATGCTTCGGAGTCATAACCCTCCGAGGATTCCCTATCACACTTCTTCTCTAATCTCCAAAGATCTTCTCACACTTTGCCGGATCTGGCCCTCCTGGAGTCAGATTTGACACAGCAAGAACTTTCAAATGCCCTTCAGCTGCTTAAAAAAGACAAGGCACCAGGACCTGATGGGTTCACAGTAGAATTTTAGCAGCATTTCTCCAAACTCATATTGCCTAAACTACACTCTATAATCGATCTATTTAGTTCATTAGGTAGTTCCTCGGGGTCCTTCTCAGAAGCGCATATCTGTCTCATACCCAAAAAGGGTAAAGATCATAGGCATTGTAAAAATTACAGACCCATTTCCTTGGTAAATATGGACTATAAAATCTTCTCAAGCTTTAGCCACACGACTTGACTCGTATTTGCCTCATTTATTAGGTAAAGAACAGTCGGGTTTTGTTAAGGGTAGGTTTATAACTGATAACACAAGACTCCTTTTTAATGTTCTTTCTAAATCTTCTCACGTTAAACATTCCCTCGCGGCAATCGCACTCGATGCTGAGAAAGCATTTGACAGGGTTGAATGGGCCTATCTGTTTTACACTCTCAGATGGTTTGGCTTTGGGCCTAAATTTATTTCCTTGATCTCTCTTCTTTATTCTAACCCGCGTGCTGCTATCTGTGCCAATGGCTTGATCTCCTCCTTTTTCGATCTGGGTAGAGGAGTGCGTCAAGGCTGCCCTCTTTCTCCTTTCCTTTTTTAATTTAGCTTTGGAGCCTTTTCTCTCTAAACTTCGTCAAAATCCGAAGTTACATGGTTTTCATTAACACACACACATATTAAGTTAGCTGCTTATGCGGATGACATCTTACTTTTTATGTCCAATCCTAGTGACTCGATTCCTGCCTTTCTGGCGGAGGTACGAGCCTACTCTGAAGTATCTGGTTATAAGTTAAACAATGATAAATGTGAGATCCTTCCCTTGACCAAGTACACTTTCAAGGTGGACTTTAGTGCCTCAAACTTCACATGGTATGAAACATATGAAAAATATATAGTGCCTTGGGATGAATATAAATATGATTACGTGAAGAAATAGTTTAGTTATCTCTTCCAGAAGTACTTCATTTTGATAGAAAAATCTATATATATTTTATAATCAATCCAGAATCAAATGTATCCCAACCACAAAAAAATACATAAACTAATGTATATCCAAAAATATTTTTTATGATATTTATAGTACGTTTCTCTTCACGTTCTTTTGATACATATATACATCTTTATCTCTTCATCACAATATGCAATTGTCTATCTCTTCATTACAATATGCAATTGTCTCTTTGCCCTACTAATCAATAAGGATGTTTACAATGATTTTAATCACATTCCTTGAATGAAAATCACTCAACGCGTTACAGCCTATGTAATTTTAGGCCTCTTCAGGACTAGGGCAGTCAATTGCGCATTTTTTCAATTCGACCTCAAAATCGGTCTGACCACTGCAATGTAGTTCACGAAGCCAGTAAAGTGATCCGTGTGGTCCGATCGATACGCACTGCTCACGAGCAGTGCGTATCGATCGGACCACCCGGATCCTATTGAGAAAAATACGAGGACCGTATATAGCCGCTATATCAGTTTGTCCTGACGGCGTGATTCAAAATTGGCCGGGTCCTAGAGACGTTCATTTTCAAAATAGATTGAGCAAGAAAACGTTGTTTGAAGAAAAAGACTCGAGGAGAAGCAACCGCAGATACATTCTCTTGAACAAAGCGCTAATATGTGTTAGCCGTCCCTCATTGAGCAAGTATTTTGGGATAGAAAGCAGTTCACTTTACTGGCTTCGTGAACTACATTGCAGTGGTCAGACCGATTTTGAGGTCGAATTAAAAAAATGCGCAATTGACTGCCCTAGTCCTGAAGAGGCCTGAAATTACATAGGCTGAAACGCGTCGAGTGATTTTCATTCAAGGAATGTGATTAAAATCATTGTAAACATCCTTATTGATTAGTAGGGCAAAGAGACAATTGCATATTGTAATGAAGAGATAGACAATTGCATATTGTGATGAAGAGATAAAGATGTATATATGTATCAAAAGAACGTGAAGAGAAACGTACTATAAATATCATAAAAAATATTTTTAGATATACATTAGTTTATGTATTTTTTTGTGGTTGGGATACATTTGATTCTGGATTGAATATAAAATATATATAGATTTTTCTATCAAAATGAAGTACTTCTGGAAGAGATAACTAAACTATTTCTTCACGTAATCATATTTATATTCATCCCAAGGCACTATATATTTTTCATATGTTGTGTATTTACCCAGGTGCCAGAGGGTTAAACGGGTAAACCCCCTTTCTTGTAAAAAGGTCAAACTTCACATGGAGCCCCTCCCATATTAAATACCTTGGCTTGCATGTTACATCTTCAATATCGGACATGGTGGCGCTATGTATGAATAGATGTATACAGAAAATCGCTGATCTAGCGGCTAAATGGCATCCCCTCTATTTAACGTTGTGGGGCCGCCTGGATACTATAAAGATGATGTTGTCACCTATTGTACTATATACCATCTCTAATATTCCAGTTCCCATTCCTGCTAAATTTTTTAAAAAGATCAATTCCACCGTTTCTTCTTTTTTATGGAACTCGAAAAGATCTCGAATGTCTCTATCCAAATTAGTACGTCCAAAAACTGAAGGGGGAGTTAATTTTCCTGATTTTCCGGCTTACCAAAAAGCTTTCCTCCTATGTCAAGCCTCCCTCTGGCTGCTTGACCCCTCGGAGAATGACCCCTTATGGCTCACAACTGAACGGCTTTTTTATCTCCTTTTTCCTTCTCTGAGTACCTTTCCTTCTCACGTAAACCGCAGGTTGTGACCACTCCCATACTGAAGCTGACTTCCAAACTTTTGGCTTCTACGCTTCCTCCCTCCCCCAACACTTTGGACTTTTTCTTGAGTTCAAAAATTTGGCACAACAAGCATTTGGTCATTCGTGGTAGACCAATTTATTGGAAGTCCTGGCGACAGAAGGGTTTAATATGGATACACCAGTTATTTTCGCATTCAAACTTCCTATCCTTTTCCTCACTTAGACAATTATTCAATTTGCCTGCGTCTTTTACACATAAATATAATTCACTCAAGTTGTCTGTGATGGAGAAATATGTTCAATTGTCTATTACACCCAATGCTTCCGCTCCCCGGACCCCCTTTTCACAACTTTTCACCCTGCTTAAAACTAAACCCACAGCCTCCATTATATACAAATATTTACAAGGAAAAGATACTGTCAGGCAGAAATCTAAAATAGAAGAAACATGGGAGCGTGATTTTCAACTCTCGTGGCCGGTAACTTTATGGAACAATTTATGGGTTAAATTGCGTAAATCCTCCAGGGCAGCTAGTATAACACAAACGTTTTTTTGTGTATAATCGACTTTTGCTAACCCGAGAGCTCTGAACAGCAGGTTTCCGACTACTCCGGATGTTTGTTGGTCATGCTCTTCTCCAAACGCTGACTTTTTGCACATGTTATTTTTATTCCCATTAGTAGATAGTTTTTGGAAGCAAGTCTGGTCCCAAATTAATCTAATTTTTGGTACTAAATTCCCATTCTCCATCACTAATGTTTTCTTAGGGAGTCATTCACCTTGCTGGGGTGGTGTTACAGTTAATGTTAAAATTATTGATTTGTTACTAGCGGCTGCCTTTCAGCAAATCACTGCTAACTGGAAGAATTTCGCAAACATTTCTTACAAGGCATGGTGGTATGCTGTTTGCCATAACCACAGACTGGACACCTCCTTTGTATATCCTATTCAGTTAGCAGCGAAGCGTTTGGCTCTGTGGTCCCCTGTTACACTTTATCTTGATGCATGTGCCAAACGACGTTCCCAGTTAACGCCATCTCAGCAGGAAGTTTCGAAACCCCCTTGAATTCCCTGTGCGTTCCCAGATTATTTAGAATTCTAGTGCCTCTATGATTTACTTTTAGTGTATTAACTGATTGTTTCTTATCCATAAGCCTGATTTGGTTTTGTGTAATGCAACCTATTGTACTGTATTATATTGACATGATTTCATGGTTATGACTTTTTGTATTGACACCTTTCTTTATATTATTAAAAAAAATTCTTTCTAAACTAAAAAAAGATGCAAAGCTCCATACATGTCTGCTGTAGTCTCTTATTAAAAAATATAATTTATCTGGGAATCATACATGCCATATAAAGGGTACCCCAGTGCACTGAATTTGTATAATTTAGCTCATCTTACTTTTTTATTTTTATTTGTGGTCTCTTTACGATATGCAAAGCCGTGCTTTGCAAATGAGTCAATAAACTGTGTGGAATAAAGAAACCTGTGATTTGTAATAAGGATCTTTATATTTTTTTAACAACTTAATTTTCGTATTGTAGCATAAGTACAGGTATACATGCATGGAATAGGCAAATGTGCTGACAGTACAGCAGGTACACAACAGATTGGGTGTCCTAAGAATCTATAACATATCCAAAGAGGTGGTGGTGTTTTGGACAGAGTTCATCGTTGGAACGTTCGTCAGGGGGGCTAAAGTTGGACATAGGCAGGCACTCAGTCCAGGTCTTTATGGTGATGGGTTGTAGTAGTATCCTTACAGGAAGGTAAGATCAGAGAAATGGGAAAGTCTAACTACATCTGGCAAGACCACTCTGTCCCCCTCCACTAAACGAGTCCTTTTCATGTGCGTTACAAACACGATTCTTAACTCAATAAGCACCAGAAAGTTCAAGTAATTGCGGAGGGGAGAGAGAACTTTCAAAGGGTAGGACACTATCTCCCAAGATAAATATCCAACACATAAAAGATTTTCTATAACCTATAATCACCGGGCTTATACATCTCAACTAAGGCTAAAAGCATGAAAGGTAACCCTTGATGTGGGATAGGACCTCGCACCAAAATGTTTTGATTTTGGTACAAGCCCTCTACATGTGGAGAAGCATATCCATCTCCCCACAGCACCTTCCAACATAGGTCAGAGCCCCCAAACAACACTTATAGTCACATCAAAGGGACGTACCATCATGCCATAATGTTGTCAGCGTTTTCCCTGTGTTGAACACAAATAGACGACTTAATTGCTCTTTGCCACTTTGCAGGCAATGTGTCCTCTTGGATCCCAAACTCCAAGTCTCCTTCCCACTGCAATACACATTTGTGTTTGGACTGGTCTTTGAGCTGTAGGAGATTTCTATAGAGCCAAGTGATGCCTTTTCGCCTAATCCGGTTTATAAACAGGGATTAGAGTTTGGTGTGCGTGCTGCAGAGTTACTCTTTTATGGCTCTGTTAGATATCCAATGTCTTAGTTGGGTGAATCAATAGTTCTCTATACCAGGCAGATTGAAATACAAGCTCATTTCTTCACTGGACAGCACCTCGCCATCTTCAACGAGATCAACCAAACTAGGTGGAGCTCTGGAGTTCCATGTGTGGAATTGGGGTCCCTCATAACCCGTAGTCAGGGGTGTTTGTGATAGGCATTATATTAATATAGGGATAATAAGTGACAGACCCTCTATATTGTGTCAACTGCTTCCAGTACTGAAGAAGGATTGTAGTGGACTGGAATTGGGATTGTGTCTTTCAACATAGCCTCTGAGGTAGCCACATTAAACACTGGAGGGGGCTTTTTAGATTATTCCTGTTCTACCTATATCCCGGTCTTTTGATCTAGATTATAATTGCAGTTGAGGCCTGGGCAACTTTAAGCCACTTGAATATATAGGCGTATATCCAAGAGGCCTACGTCTCCCTCTCTATTTCTCCGTAGGGCAGATCAGAGATGCTTTAGTTACTACAGTCTTGTTCTCATTCCAACTAAATTTCACCATCTTGTCTTGAGATGTGAGTAAGGGTGGGGGCAGGGAACTGTATAGGCAGAGTCCGTGCCACGTACAATAGGTGTGGGAGTAGGTTAATTTTTAAGCTTGCAATTTGTTCCAGCCGCCAGATTTTCAGCTTTCCCCACAGATAGAGGTCTTTAGTAAGCGCATCGCGGAGGGGAGGGATGTTGGTGTTGTCGAGTTTCTTAATGCTGGGTGGGAGGTACATGCCTATATATTTTATTGGGTTTACAGACCAGCAGCTTACGTCTGCTGTGGTTATCCAGTGTTGGGATCTCTGTTAGGGGTTCACTACTGCCATAACCTAGAATTTACATAGTTGAGGTGGAACCCATAGACCTCAGCAAATCTAGTCCGTTCAGCTTGAAGGGCACGTATTGAGGTTTCTGGTTTTGAGATGAAGCAGATGTTCTCTCCAGAAAACAGAGCCAACTTATGCTCTGTCTCCCACCATAACTCAAAACCAAAGGGGATGATGGACGGAGTGTTGAACACTGGAATCACTCACCCCCAGTCAACTGATCTGGGTTTAATCCATCATCATTCTTTAGCTCACTCTGCCACCCCAGTTCAGACATGGCCATATGCAAATCAGTCTGACCCTGTGCCTCATGGGAACAATCCAGCCCGAACTGCCAAGCCATGTCTTCTCTGGACCGGAAACAAGCATCCTGGGACCGGTTTCAGGTTCATAACCCTCGTCAGCCAGGCTATCTTGAATCCAGTGGCAAAGTGAGCAAGGGACCCACGTCTGGGCATACCCTGCCAATTTAGGGCGAACAAAGCAAAACCAAAGGGGATGATGGACGGAGTGTTGAACATTGCAATCACTCACCCCCAGTCAACTGATCTGGGTTTAATCCATCATCATTCTTTAGCTCACTCTGTCACCCCAGTTCCCACCATAACTCCCCTGGTGTTCGGATTTCATTTGTGGAACTAATGGCTCCATAAAAGCGTAAAGGCACTGCCAGGTCTTCTGATTAAACTATAAACTGGAATACGTGTACGCGTTTGCACGAGGCTTGAAAATTGCACTCCCTCTGACATTAGCACTAGTCAAAGAAAGAAGAAGGATCGTGTCTTAACACATTTACGGCCAGATGTACGACCCACCAATTTGCGACTCGCAAATTGCGAGTTGCATTTGCGACTCGTAAGATGCGACTTGCAAATTGGGATGTACAACAGTGTCTCAGACACTGTTTGCAATTCCTAATGGGTTCGCAAATTGCATGCCTCATTAATATTAATGAGGCAGGCGCAATTTGCAACCCTATTAGGAATGGCTAGCATACAGGGATGGTGGCCTGCTTGAGTCAGCAGACCACCATGTCTGTGACTGCTTTTAAATAAAGCAGTTGTTTTTTTGTTTTTAAAATGCAGCCCATTTTCCTTAAAGGAAAACAGGATGCATTTAAAGGAAAGAAAAATTAACTTCAGTTTCATTTTTTAAGGGCAGGCAGTGGTCGCTGGGACCACTGTCTGCCCTTAAAAAAAATGTTTTGACCCATTCACAAAGGGGAAGGGGTCCACGGGGAAACCCTTCTAGTTTGTGAATGGTTTACCATCTACTTGAAGTAGGAGGTAAATTGTGAGTGTTTTGCAACCGCAATTGCGATCGCAAAACATTGATACGATTGAACATTGATTGAAATGCGAGTCGCTATTAGGCAGGGACGCCCTTGGCACGCCATTTACTAACAGCGAGTTGCAAACCTAATTTTGAAATCGATAAAATTTACTGATTCACAAAATGAACTTTGTACATGGCCATGTCCTAAATTGTGGTCGTAAACGGGCCAATTGCAGCACTTAAAGCAGAAACATTCCCACCCCCATTGGGCATGACCCATTTGGGTAAAGATAAAGCCTTGTGGACCATACCCCAACTGCTTAATAATGGCTTCTAACATATTTAGTTCCACATACACAGGATAATAAGCTTGAATGTAAACTTAATTAACAGTGATAAGGCGTGGCAAAAACAACCTTAGATATAACAAGCTGGCCATATGAACCACTTACTATTGCCTGGGGGTTGTGTTTGATCGTAACTTGAATTGGCATTCCTTTACAGACGCATGGCATGGGCTGTTCTGCATCATTACTGAAAGCAAAGGAGTTGAAGATCTACCAATTTAATTAATGTAAGGGCCAATACCTGCCTATATCAAAAGAAGGCACTGCTAGATGCTGTTGTGTATAATGCTCTACGTAAACTCTATAGCAACTTATGCCACTCGCCCTGGCTTCAGTGGAGCATGTGTTAGAATTGCTGTTTTTTAGACTGTGGGAGAAGCCAAGCAAACCACACATTTTCCATTCCAACTTCTTTGTGGTGTGAACTAGTTAGGACCTACCCTTGCACTCAATCAAATAACATTACATGATTGTAATGTCACTAACACCTTTAGGTCATCTCAGAAGCTGTTAGACAAAAGTGTGTGGCTTCAAGATGATATCATTTTACTTCAGTATTAAGTGCGGCCAGCAGGATGAGAACTGGTCAACTTGTCCTAAACTCTGACACAGATATACCACTCCAAAAGTGATTTGGCCTGCCAAGAAGCAAAGGAAACGATCTTACAAGTACGATTGATCTGTCCACAAAGGCTTAGCTAAAGGGAGATACTGTTGCACCCTCCGTCTCATGGCGAACATTCGCTGTTGCAAAGCTGCACTGCGGTTCTGCTTCAAGGGGTAATCCGACGTGGTTAGTGCTCGAGGGGCAACATTTGTTATGGTGTTTATAGCAAAACTATCTGCACCTGCTCTATAACGCAGCCCAGCTGAAAGTGTTCTATTCTCCTCAATGTATGTGGGTGCAGTTCTGGGCACCTGCATTTTAACACGGGCTGTGGAGCCGGATAATGAGGAAATATGAATTTTGTGACCAGTTATGTCCCCTATCGTAGACCCCAACGGCTCCATGTGCATGCTATAAGTACATGTATGTTCCCTCCTGCTCCAGTTTTGAAGACGCAAATATATGTGCGTCCACCGTCAACATGTCCTCTTTCAGATCCGCCATGAATGGGTCAGATATTCCATTCCTAAGTATGAAAGGCCACCGACTTTATGTGGTTCACTTTCCACATTTTACAGATTCAGGCGAGTAGGCCCTGAATTCTGTCATCAAGCCTTTTCCTGCCTTCTGCCTCTGAAAGCTCCAGTCTGAGCCTGCATCTGTATCCATGAACTTTGTCCTACTCCCTGCGCGGCTAACGGTGCCTGATCCAGCGTATTGCCTGCCAAAAACTGTATTTCACCTTCAAGATTATCTACTCCGCTCCTCATCCGATGCATTCCTGTCTAGCAGTTTAGGTAAACATTCCTCCAGCTACCGTGCAAAGGGCCAGGCCTCGCTGTCCTCATGCAAGTAATTCATAGGCCCCGTTACCATGGAATATTCCTACCCCCTCGCATCTCATGTAGACACTTAGACGCTTGTACACGCACTAACAGTCAGTATAGAATAGATTCTATCCTAGAGACCTTTCCTTTTGGATAACACAGTTCTTTAAACATAGGATATTAGATATGATTTGGGATTAGGTTGACATAACCCCCAGACTTTTGTCTCCACATGTAGAGTTAAATGTCAAGTCCCCTTCACCCTCTAGTTGCACGTCAATCACACGTCATGCGGCTGCGCGCGCATCTCTGCCAAATATTTCTGCTGACATTGCAAGATTCTTTTATGGATCCACCCACTTGTGACATCATGTATAATGACGTTTATTAAATTACGCCCATATGACCGCCTTTATTAGTTACGTATGCACAGTTTATCTGTATTATCAGCTGTTACGCCTCTTGCATCTGTTCCACTGTAATGCATTTTCTATAAAACCAATTATCTGTCAATAATGTACGCCCTTCCTTCCTAAACTTTCGTGGTGATGGAATAGAAAGCCTACAATTCGAATTGTATTCCTTTGTATAGGAATAAAGCCTTTTAAAACCTCTAATACCACGGATTCTGCCTCTTATATTTACTGAGTTATTCTTAATAGACTTTACCGCATAAAAATAGTACCGGTAATGAAATATTTACCACATAAATTGGCGCCCGAACAGGGACACTTTCTCATCTCACGCGCCGGCGGTGCGTTGCAGGCCCGGTCTCCTGCCACAGCTGAACGGACAAAAACGCGTACCTGCAGGATTTCCTGTATCTCCCTCCGGCCAAGCGGGGACGACTGAGGCTGCGATCAACACCCAGACGAGGCGGTGAGAAGTGCGAAGTATCCCGACCAGAGCCTAGCTGAGAGAGCAAGACCCGAGGTATACAGAGGCCCACCAGGTTCCGAAGTTCCGAGTCCAGTCGAGTCGAGTCCAGTCCGGTCCAGTTTCAGTTCCGTTCCGAGGCCTTCCGTTCCGAGCTACCCGGTGAGTACCATTACCGGGGAGGCATTTAACGTGCACATAGTCTGTGCCGGTCAAGACGGGTTTGGGTACACAAGTCCGGTCTGCACTGTTTTAGCAGTGTATCTGTACTGTTTAGCAGTATATATAGTATGTCTTGCATATAAATAAGTACTATCTAGTGTCAGTATTATGTCAGTAACTAGTTTTCTATTAGTTATCATTGTTCGAAAAACTGTTAAGTGTTAAATATTTTAATACGTTCTATATATTGTGGTGTGAATGACTGTTCATTATTGTGTTCATTGTATAAAGTGTGTTCTAAGTAATAAGGTCTAAAAATGCCGCTCTTTTCGAAACTAAGACAGATCAAAACCAGAAAAGGGGTACTCGAAGAAGCTGTTCCCATTCCACCTAGGGACACTCCAGGATACTTTATGTATCATAAGCATGGCCTAGATGCCGTATTATTTCTTGATTTATGGGTGGACTACACCAAAGAATTACCAGAGAGTCAGAGATGGCCCGCAGCGGGGACCTGGGATGCAGATTGCATCATGAGAGTAGAAGAAGAATTATGGAAAAAGAAAGCCAGACAGTCACAGAAGGATGCCATTGAATTATGGCGTAAAGAATCATATAGACGTACAGAAAAAGCACTCAGACAGGAAGAGAAAGGTAGAGAGAATTCAAATAAAACCAGAGAAAATCTATTACTTGAGGAAGGTCACCGAGTAAACTCAGAACAAATAGATAGACAAAGAAACACTCTTATGAATGGTATGTATCCTCTTTTGGCCGAAGGGTTACCTAAGGCTATCCCGGAAATACCAAAAGACTTAACTCCTCCATTGCTCCCGATAAAAACACATCCCAAAACAGCAAAGGACGTTTTCCTTTCCTCCTATTTAGATGACGTAGCTCCCGAGTATGCTAATGCCATACCACACATACCGCTTGCCGATGGTGTTCAACACCAAGAGCATCCGTCTGTACCCCCGCAACCACAAACTCCTACGCAAGTCCCAACAGGTCCGTCCGTTTCTACAGTTTTTCCCGCATCTACGATTTCTATCCTACGCCCAACGAATCCTTTCGTGCCTAGCACCTCAGACGGTGCTACAGGAGGTACGACAGACATGTTTGCCACCCCGCCGCGAAATAAACAGACCCTTAGAGATTTAGCACTCCAACGTACACCCCAACTAGCGACATCCGACATGTTTAAAGAACAGCTTGTGGATTGTAGATACGACCCAGTACCAGGTAGACAGGATAAATTGCTCATATCATCACTACGTATAAGACGAGCTACATTATATTTAATGACGATACCAGGAATGGGTGAACACCTAGACGAAATATATCGCTTTGTCCAAACAGGGCGAGGTCCAGAAAGTATTAACGAAGCTATGGAATACCAGAAAGTGGATGTCCAAAGACAACTACTACGTTTTTTCATAAATTGTGTAATTAGGAATCAAGACAGGCCTGGGGCAGATCACGATACCATGCAAAGACTTGTCAAATGGGGTCAGAACATATCAGAAGAGAAACATGATAGACAGGCGTGTATAATCGCCATGTGTCGAAAGATCCGCAAGGAAGTAGAACGAATACATAAAGAAAGACGAGAAACAGACAGAGTAGAATCAGAAGAAGAGGAGGAGCCAGAATCAGAACAATTAGAAACGATAGCTTATGTAGGTAGAGGAAGACCCCATAATAATACTAGAGGCTTTAATGACCCGATACGCCCGATACGTCCAGAACATAATAGACATTTTCAAACCCCTATGTTAAATACAAGATCCCCTGAACACCTATTCCAAGCCGCTGATAAATTACTCCGAGATCGAAGGGGGTACCATATGCTCGATTCCATGGGCGAACAAGAATTAGCCAGGTCAGCAGTACAATGGGCTGACAGTCCCAGCGAATACAATGATGATGTACTTGCACACACGTTTCTGAATCTTGACCCATACGAACAGCGTTTAGCTAGTATATACATGATTCAACACCTCCTTATATTATATAAAAGCCAACACTCCGATCCAGGACCCTTACCTGACATATTGACAGAACTACTCACGAACATATGGAGAGGGTCAGGTACTGATTTGATTAGGGAAATTCTAGAATCCCGAAACCAATATTTAAATTTCGTATGCCCAGAACACGTTCCAGTTCCCATCATGGGAAGAAAAATGTATCACATAGATAGACAGAACCCGTTACGCGAAGTACACCCAATCAGAGGTGACGGTAATAACTTTACACGCGTGTTTGTGTACACGCCTATAACTAAACTGGAATTATTAGAAATGAAGAAAGTAGTACCCAGCCATGACAAGGACCCAGCAGGTTTCCACCGTGAAATAAAGGACATGTTACTCATGGGAGAGTATACCTACCCCGACATTATGAAAATATTAAAAGTCCTATTACCCGCCGGTGTTTATGAGAAACTCAAAGAAAAGGAATGGGAGGTGGGAGACCAAAAGATAGATTGGACAGCATTAGAAAACGAAGAAAGGGCCCGAGCTGCAGGAGCAGGGCTTGGGGAAAAGACTACAGCACTAGCAGGACTACTAGTGCAGGTACTGCCACGTTTATTAACTACGAAAAAGGAAGACTGGGGTGCAATATCAGCCTGTAAACAAAAGCCAGATGAAGACACTAGTGATTTCTATTCCCGATTTGAAAAATGTTTTGGTATAAATAGTGGCATAAAAGCAAGTAGTGAGTCATATCCACATCTGTTTGTGACAAAATTAGTTGAAAATTCTCTGCTGCAAGTCAAGAATAGAGTATTGAAATTCGAAAGTACCTGGCAAGGTAATACCCCATCACAGATGTTACAGATGTTACAATATCACCACAATAGAATTAGAGAAGAACAAGAACACAAACAAAGACGTATGAAAGATACAAAAATGAAAATGCTTGTTGCACAGTCAGTTCCAGCTGATGGTCATCAAAAGGGTGATTCCGCAGGTCCTACGAAAGGGACATGCAACTATTGTAAACAACAAGGTCATTATATACACGATTGTCCAGTCCTGAAACATAATATTGCTACAGGTAGAACCCAGGAGAGACCACGTCCACCTAGACAGGATCAGAATCAACAACAAATCCCTCAGCATGCACAACCTAGGTTAGCTCCGCAACAACCAACTCCGCAACAGGCAGCTCCACAACAGATCGTAGCACCACCACAAGCGCAGCCTATTGCTGCAACACAAGCGACAACACAACAGATGTATCAGTATGCACAAGCAGATTATCCCGATTATCAACGATATACATGAAATAGCCTAGAGAGGGAAGTTGGCTTACCCCTTATTGAGGTTCCTGTAGACCAAGAGGGACCTTATGTACATAGTGAACTATTAGGGGAAGACAAAGTTTTTACTTGATACAGGGGCAAGCAGAACAACTATAAGACGCAGTGAAGTTCCAGGGGCACCCCTCTCAGGCTCACAGAATATTTCCCTTGGATTCTCAGGAAAACCCATAATTAATGATGTAACACAACCTCTTCCACTCACGATTGGTCCATTGACACGTACTACAGACTTATTGCTTACTAAATCATGTCCAGAAAACTTGTTAGGTATAAAAACATTGAAAGCTCTAGGAGCTATAATATGTTGTTCTCCGGAAGGAGTACGATTATTTTTACGTGACTTTAAAGGTCACTATGTGTCCAGAGACATGGATCACCGACTGCAGAATTTACCTACACATTTATGGGCACAAGGCCCCACTGATGTTGGTTGCATGAACATTACACCATATCGAGTTACACTGAAAACAGGAATAGTACTACCACGAATGCGACAATACAAGTTACCACCAGATGCTGTAGTGGCTTTACTGCAAATTATTGACGAGCTCATTGCACAAGGAGTGGTTGTCGAAACCGACTCCAATGTATGTAATTCCCCGATAATTCCGATTCTTAAAAGAACGGATCCAAAAGCACCACCAGTATATCGATTAGTTATTGATCTGCGCGAATTAAACAAATGTATTGTACCACAATACCCTGTGGTCCCAGATATCTCTTCATTACTCACAGCTATTGACTCAGAAGCAACGTTCTTCACTGTAATTGATCTCAAGAATGCTTTCTTTAGTGTCCCAATCGATCCGGAAAGTCAATATCTGTTCGGATTCAGTTTAAATGGACGAAGTTTTAAATTCACACGGGCACCTCAAGGGTTTACAGAAAGCCCCAGCATCTATAGCCAAGCACTGAAACGAGAACTTGACAGTATCCGCATGCCAGTTAACACTGCCTTGCTTCAATATGTCGATGATCTGCTGATCACCGCCCGAAGCGAACCTGAATGTGAGACAGCGTCACTGACGGTTTTGAAATTTCTGGCCGACAAGGGGCACAAGGTGTCCCCTTCTAAGCTGCAATTCTGTGTCCAGCGAGTTGTTTACCTTGGGCACTCGCTGTCCAAGGAGGGAAGGCAGCTTACACCCGACCGCATCCAGTTAATTGCTAACATGTCAGCACCCAAGACACAAAAGGAGGTGCGGGCTTTTATAGGCCTCACTTCATACTGTAGGCAGTGGATCCCTCAATATGCATTTCTAGCAAAACCACTCATCCAGTTGACAACACAGGAGGCAGCCACATCGACTGTCCTCCCTTGGACTCAAGAACATACACACGCCTTTGAAAGCTTAAAGAAAGCTTTATGCCAAGCACCTGTTTTAGCAACACCATGTTACTATAAACAGTTTACACTCTTTGTTACAGAACGCGAAGGTACTGCCTTGTCAGTACTCACTCAGGAACAAGCAGGATCACACAAACCATGTGCTTATTTCTCTAGTACATTAGATCCAGTAGCTCAGGCTCTTCCTGCATGCCTAAAATCGGTGGCAGCAACAGCTTTAGCTATCAGACAAAGCGATGCCATAGTGTTAGGACACCAATTGACAGTACAAGTACCACACGCAGTAGAGGTTCTTTTGAACCGCACACAAACACAACACTTGACTATAGCGAGACTCACCGGTTACGAATTGACATTGTTTCAGCCACACATAGACATCAGACGTTGTAATACGTTAAATCCTGCCACACTGTTACCAGTGGGCGGAACAGATCCATTGGCACATGATTGTGTCGAAGTCATTACTATCACGACGAAAACCAGACAAGACTTGACAGATATCCCTTTGTCAGATCCAGACTTGACATTGCATGTAGATGGGTCATGTATGAGAACAAGTACAGGAGAGTTAGTGGCCGCTTACGCAGTCACAACAGACACTGAAGTCATTGAAACAAATTGCATTAACACTTTGTCAGCTCAAGCAGCAGAGCTCATCGCTCTGACACAAGCCTGTATTCAAGCCAAAAATAAGAAAGTCAACATATACACTGATTCACGTTATGCATTCGGAGTCGTCCATGACTTCGGCGTACTGTGGCGAGAGAGAGGTTATTTAACTTCTCACGGTGCCCACATCCAACACGGACCCCTCATTCAAGCCCTATTAGACGCGATTCATCTACCTACTGCAATATCAATTATGAAATGCAAGGCCCACACAAAAGTTACCGACATCATTTCTCAGGGTAATGACCTAGCTGACAGAATAGCTAAACAGACTGCTCAGAATCAGACTCACATAACTGACATGACAAAGACAATAGTTCCGACACCAACACATTGCATGACAGTTAAGGATCCCGCCCTTGATGTAATTGACATACAGACACATGCTACACCAGAAGAAATAAAGAAATGGACTGAATTAGGAGGGATCCAAACGGATCAAGGATGGATGACGAAGGAAAAATCTATATGGTTTCTTCCCGACTCCATGGTTCAAGTTATCATTAACACAATACATAGTCCAGCGCACCTAGGAGAAAAAGCTATGCTAGACAGCATTCAACACATTTGGTTCAACAAACACTTGCGAGCAGCAGCTAAACAAAAAGTTCGTACCTGTATGATATGTTGTCAGTTTAATCCAGGTAAAAGCATCCCCGTAGAGCAGGGTGGATTTCAACCTCCCGATCATGCTTTTGAAGTCCTCCAGATGGATTATATCCAGATGGAACGATGTCGAGGATTCAAATATGTTCTCGTAGTTGTCTGTACTCTTTCCCGTTGGACAGAAGCCTACCCGGTTTCAGATTACACTGCCCCGACTACTGCCAAACAGTTAGTTCGAGAATTCTTCCCACGGTACGGTTTACCACGTGTTGTCTACTCAGATAACGGCCAGCCGTTCTCATCCGAACTAATGAAACACGTTTCCCTTTTGTTAGGCTACCAATGGAAATTCCACTGTGTCCGGCATCCCGAGGCAGCAGGTCTCGTGGAACGCCATAATCAAACTCTGAAAATTAGATTGTCCAAAATATGTAGGGAAAAAGGTGTCGATTGGATAGTAGCCTTACCAGTTGCGCTCTTTTACATGAGAATGGTAGCACATTCTCGAACAGGGCTATCCCCGTACGAGGTGATCTTCGGTAGACCACCAAATATGTGGGGGACGCCTATACCTCGCAAAATCACTGATGTTGACTGTAATATGCTGACAGATTACCTGGCTTCCTTGATGTCTGCACTACAATCTTGTCGTTCACAGGTAGCCGCAGCCTTTCCCGATAATACTGAGGTGAAGCCCCATGACGTGGTTCCTGGTGACCTGGTTTTGGTCAGGAATTTCGACCGGAAGACCCAACTGGAGCCTAGGTGGAAGTCGCCCAAGTTGGTTCTACTAACTACAAGGACAGCCGTGAAGATCGAGGGACGGAAAGGGTGGTTGCACTCGAGTCATATCAAGAAATTTTATGGACTACCATCCAGTGTGAATACTCAACCCTGTATTCCCTCACAGACAGACTCAAAGCTCCCCTTGGTTGAGCAGTCAAAACCAGAACTGTACAAACTAAAATTGAGGTCTAGCAAGTCAGACAATTTGATTGTTTAAGTCCTCTCCAAGGTGAATCGGTTGAATTTGTCTCTGACATGTATCCTCTAGACCGGAATAGAGAAAGAAATCAACAGATGCAGCTTAAGAAGCATGCGTATTGTAAATCACTTCGTAGTCACTGCACAGTAACATTATTAATTTTGTTTTTTCTAAGTCTTCTGATTATCTTTTCCAGCATACTACTGCACATGTATTACCCTATTCTTAAGCGTGCTTACAATATAACTGCAGAACATTCTTTTAGCGAATTACCTCCGCATGAGTTGTCCTATAGATTTGCGCTGCGCAACAACACATTTATCAGTATGTTACATCATTCCCATCAGACCAGCAATGCCACAAATTGTTGGATATGTGGCCGACTCCCTCCCTATCAGAACTATAAGGGAGTTTTGCCCCTCTTTCCCTATCCGTTCACACACAATGGCTCCTGTGGAGCATGGTTTAGTTTGATTAATTCCCTAGATTCAAATTCCGCAGTTTATCAAGACAACTGGGTATGGGGAAACCTGAACCTAGTTTTGCTTAAAGTCTGCTACCCTAACAAGGAGGGACTTCCCAAAAGAACAGGAACTGATCTAGAAAATGAAGTATATGGATTAGGTAATTTTACACTTAACCTCATGATCCTGAACGTTGAATCTGAAGCTACACCAATCTTGCCCGCCATGTCAGTATTCCCAGTAAAAGGGGAATTATGTATAAGAAAGAATGGTTCCATACACATGGGCCATAGTAAATGCACCACTGTAATAAAATTCAGTGATCAAGGCAAGTCTACATTTAGAGCTTTCCATCATTCCTACTTCATATGTGGCCAGACCGCATATATATGTCTACCTTTAGATTGGGATGGTACCTGTTACATAGCATTCCTTCTACCACCTGTTTTCCTAGCTCCTCCTGATTATCACCGAAATATCCATTTAGTACACAATAGACAGCAGAGAGATCTCCCAATTGTCGATTACACTGAAACAGCATGGGAAAAATACACAGATTTCAATAAAGGTTTCTTTCCCTATATAGGTACAGTCACTAATAGTAAGCTGATACGTAGATTAACCAGAACCCTTGAAGCAGTAGTGAACGAAACTATTTCCGCCTTAGGCAATTTAACAGAAGAGCAGTCTGCTATGCGGATTGTTGTGCTTCAAAATCGTCTTGTCCTTGACGTCATCGTGGCCGATAGGGGCGGAGCTTGTAGGGTCATCGGATCAAGTTGCTGCATTTTCATACCAGAAAATTCGCCGTCAGTATATAAAGCCATAACCCGCCTTCATAAGATTATAAGCCAGATACACCAGAGTCCAGGCACCTGGACTTGGTCCGGTTGGTTCTGGGGCGTGTTGTCAGCCTGGGGATGGAGAATCCTATCCTTCCTAGGTATTGGCTTTCTCATACTATTCAGTTGCTGCTTATGTCTACAATGTGGGCCAGCGATTTGTGGTCTGTGTGCCACATCGTGTATCCCACATCCAAGTTTTCGTTCAAGATCTCGGAAGAAGAAAGAAGAACAAATGATGCTATATGAACAGATCGATGGATTGATGAAGATCGATATCTCCTGAGGGTCCGTAGGGGACAAGGAGGGAATGAGGAAATATGAATTTTGTGACCAGTTATGTCCCCTATCGTAGACCCCAACGGCTCCATGTGCATGCTATAAGTACATGTATGTTCCCTCCTGCTCCAGTTTTGAAGACGCAAATATATGTGCGTCCACCGTCAACATGTCCTCTTTCAGATCCGCCATGAATGGGTCAGATATTCCATTCCTAAGTATGAAAGGCCACCGACTTTATGTGGTTCACTTTCCACATTTTACAGATTCAGGCGAGTAGGCCCTGAATTCTGTCATCAAGCCTTTTCCTGCCTTCTGCCTCTGAAAGCTCCAGTCTGAGCCTGCATCTGTATCCATGAACTTTGTCCTACTCCCTGCGCGGCTAACGGTGCCTGATCCAGCGTATTGCCTGCCAAAAACTGTATTTCACCTTCAAGATGATCTACTCCGCTCCTCATCCGATGCATTCCTGTCTAGCAGTTTAGGTAAACATTCCTCCAGCTACCGTGCAAAGGACCAGGCCTCGCTGTCCTCATGCAAGTAATTCATAGGCCCCGTTACCATGGAATATTCCAACCCCCTCGCATCTCATGTAGACACTTAGACGCTTGTACACGCACTAACAGTCAGTATAGAATAGATTCTATCCTAGAGACCTTTCCTTTTGGATAACACAGTTCTTTAAACATAGGATATTAGATATGATTTGGGATTAGGTTGACATAACCCCCAGACTTTTGTCTCCACATGTAGAGCTAAATGTCAAGTCCCCTTCACCCTCTAGTTGCACGTCAATCACACGTCATGCGGCTGCGCGCGCATCTCTGCCAAATATTTCTGCTGACATTGCAGGATTCTTTTATGGATCCACCCACTTGTGACATCATGTATAATGACGTTTATTAAATTACGCCCATATGACCGCCTTTATTAGTTACGTATGCACAGTTTATCTGTATTATCAGCTGTTACGCCTCTTGCATCTGTTCCACTGTAATGCATTTTCTATAAAACCAATTATCTGTCAATAATGTACGCCCTTCCTTCCTGAACTTTCGTGGTGATGGAATAGAAAGCCTACAATTCGAATTGTATTCCTTTGTATAGGAATAAAGCCTTTTAAAACCTCTAATACCACGGATTCTGCCTCTTATATTTACTGAGTTATTCTTAATAGACTTTACCGCATAAAAATAGTACCGGTAATGAAATATTTACCACAATAAGATCTGTGTGATTACAGACTTCTAATTGGCCTTTACTAACTCCGGTACTAACAGTGAGTGTCGCTTGTATGGGCGGACCGGGTTAATGCAGAGGTTGACTACCGACCTCGTAAAGCTCTTCCTTACACGCAGTCTTATTGCTCTGTTCTGGGTATTATCTCATATGTCCTCTGCCGTTGGATCGCACTGTTTTTGAGAATCAATTTTTCTTTTTTCTTCTTCTTCTTTTCTATGGCTATGGACCTTTCCTTGTACCTGGTTTACTTATGCTATGTTAAAACCAATAAAGAAATGTGTAAAATAATAAAGCACTGGCACGGTGTCTTTTCGTTTGTGTAATCCTAGGACCGCCCATTTTCACCATGATATGTTGGTTTCATTGTATCTAACTTTTTTTTAAAGCTGCACATAAATAAATGACTTACTGACTGTAATCTTTATTCTTCCTAAGAAGGAAATATATATAATGTGAGTACAATACAGTCATAAAGCTCTAATACATTATCTTTACTATGGAAGAATTATGATATAGAGGGACAAGAACGCTCTAATTAAAATGGCCTCTCTTCCAAAATTCAGCATCAGCCCCCCCATGAATCTTACCCTTACAGCATTTCAAAGGTAGAGATCATGCTTGCTACGGGATGGCAGTTTAAAAGCTTAGGCCACTCGTCGTCAGAAAGAAGTCTCTTCTTGAGAATCGCGGAGCCATTTCAATCAGTCACTGGGACTTTTTAAAATACAAGCATTGGCAATGCCAAAACGTCGGCTCTCGAGAAGCTGGTATTGTGATAATTAAAAAAAATATTGCAAGCATGTGCCACTAAAATAATAAAAAGGAAAAAAAGTGCGGCCCGACTATGGCAGCAAAATGCTTGCAATAAAAAGTTTAACAAAAAATACATAAATACACAAACGTTTAATAGAACAGTACAGGTGCTTCCTGGTGGGCTGGTGAACTTAGAACATGTATTGCACCACTTTTTAGTTTGAATCCATAACGCTCTGTATTATTGTTTTTGGCGTAAAGAAAGTAAGACACAATGGAAAGGGAAAAAAAACACCGGAGATGTAAAGTACAGGCCAATCAGCCTCGAGTCAAGTGCACTTCTTAAAGAAATAAAAATGCTGTCATGTGCAAGAGAGCCATAGCTGAAGTGTGGTGTATGCTGGGGTGGGCAGAAGCAAAATGTGAACTACAGCTGAACAGACCAATGGATAAAGAGGCCTGACCCTAAGTCCCTATGTGCATGTATATAGATAGGTATTTTTTTATGATTTATTTTTATCATAATAGGCTGAAGAGGCAAATAAAGCGGTCTCTAGGCCAGACTAAACACGTACCTTCTTCTGAGGAGAACAAAAATGTCCTCAGGAAAATCAAAGGGAGAAGACAGGCCCGCCAGCAAAAAAGATTTGGGCGCGGTTCTCATTTAAATATATGTTCGTTTTAAAAGGTACGTCTATTTCAAGTATAACAGCACTTCATATTTTTTTTTCTATTTATTCACATCTCGATACTCATAAGTGACTTTGGCCGCATACTATCGAGAAACATATCGGGCTATTATTAAAATGATTTTAAAGAGGACAATCTATAAAAGCACTTCTCATTAAAATCTCAAGCAATCTCCACGGAGGTCACATGGGTTGCATTGTTTTCGATCCCGAATGTGAATTCGCAATAGTTTCAGTAGGTTACATCCTCAACCATTCAATTTTATTCACTCAGAATTATTCTCATAATATGTCAGCAGTGTTAATATTCTGCCTACTTAACAAAATAACTGGCAAATAATCAATGTCCTCATTAAAGAAAAAAGGCACTGAGTTAGCAGAATGAACATTCTGAAAGGAAAGTTACTAACGGAATGATTTACAGCGCCAGGCACAGCATTAACAAATTAAATGTAGCCATTTCCATTTCTAAATGCGTCTATCCGTGTGTACTTTAAGTAATTGCAATATGTTTTTACTGAGTACCAAATATTGGCAGTGATTTGCACTCCTCCTTAGCTTGGCTTATTAATATTTGCTTCCTTTATCAGGCAATGCAGTTACCAACTTAACTGGCGGTCAGTACTCCAGCCTTAAAACTTTCCTGCCAATATTACCGTAGCTTATCCACTTGTCTATTAGAAACAAATGCAGCAATAAAAATCAGAAAACAATCAATGAGACAAGCGCTCCGAGTCTGGATTTTAAGGATCTGCCAGAAAATATATTCACATATTTGTGAACACAACATTGTGCTAAACAAAGTATTTGATGGGGCAGCAGCAAAGCAACAATGCACCCCACGTGGCAATACTATCTCCTCCATTATTCCCAATATGGCAAGTTTCAGTGACATGCCAATGTGGAGGAGTCGGACTTCCGATACCATGTTATGTTATGTGTTTGGGACTTGTAGAGCTCAGAGCAACCCCAGGTGGGGCTTCCCAGTGCTAAGAAACGGATATTGCAGGACACCAAACAGAAGCAGGCAGAGTTAGAAAAGCCTCAAGTCCTGAAGATTTCTTCTATGAAGCTTTGGTGCGGGTGTAGAAGTAAACGTTTCCATTATTTGAGTCCAAACAACAACATGGCCACCTTGACTGGACCCATTGATTCGAGGGACCAGTGCCAGCCTCAGATTAGAGGATCTTATGGCCCTAGCAGGGCAGCACAGTTGAATGAGATGTCTAGGACAGCTAGTGGACAGCTCATAGCTGGGTAGACACAAATTGATAACAAGTGATAAAGCAGAATTGAGTGGTTTGGAGTCTCTAACGAATCTTGAGTGATGTCAATATACAAGACATTGCCATAGTACAAGGTTTGAGAAGCAGGAACCACACAGATGTGATAATACTGTTTATTCAAGTAGCTCAGTAGATACATCCAACCCACGGCAGGGTCTCAGTCAAGTACTGTTGGAGCATGGAATCTCCAGCCCATGAGAGCTCTCATAGCAAAGACTAGTTGCCAGGTGACAGAATCAAGTGATAACAAACATGTGATACATAAGAACATAACACATCCCGCCTTCCCAATAAAACAAGTATGACTAACGAAAATATGAACCTAAATTAACAGTGCTTAATTTAGACATAAATCAAACTTTTCTTGTATGTGCAAACATAGACTGAGCAAAACAGGTTTTCTCCTTACCCGCATATTCTTTTCATCCATCACTTCCGTACTAGGATTGTCACTAGAAATCCCTGTTCCATCTATTTTCTCCAACCAAACCCCATACTTTAGAGCACTGCACAAAGTGATTTCCCTTGTATTTCACTTCCTGACATCATCCAACCACATATTGTTGCCCTTCACTTTTTTTATTTCTTTGAAATAAAATGAAAATAATATTTCTAATGCGCAACTTTTACCCGGGGGTATCTAGGGGCTGAGACAGACTGAGAGGCAGAGTTTGCTTATTACGGAAAAATGGAGAGAAGCTACTTAGTGAATAGCCAGGTTTTTAGACTTTTCCTGAATTCTAATCAGTTCCCTCTGTTCATGAATTCTGTGGGGCATGAATTCCATAGCCTTGCTGTGCAGGTTACGAACCTACCCCCTCAATTAACTCGTTTTAATCTTCTAGAGGTTTCCACTAAAAGATGAAAAAGAGTTAATCTTCTAGAGGTTTCCACTAGTAAATGAATGAAGAGATCGTGCTGGGATGTAACGTTGGAAGCGCTGTCTCAAATATGCAGGGCCAAGGCCCTGTAACGCTTTAAAGGCTATACAAAGTGCCTTAAATTTGGATGCGTTTTCCGATGGGTAGCCAGTGTGACTGGGCCAGGGCTTGGGATGTAGATTTATGTTTTGGGATACCCAGCAGGAAAGCTGCAGCGTTCTGCCTGCAAGCTGCGCAGAAAACGTTTCTGAATGTTCATGAAAAGCACATTGCAGTAATACAATTTAGAGGAAATAAGAGCTATAACTACAGTGTTTTGCAAGGTCAAGGGACGTAGGGAAGGACTTTACTGAGTACTTTCAAGATATAAAATCAGGAAGTTGTAGTATGATTTATCTGCCCTTCCAAGGATAACTGAGTGTCGATGATAACTACCAATTTTTTTACTTTACTACTTGTGGAAGGCAGGGTTTCGAGATCTTGAGGCCACCAGTTAGGAGACCAGAAGGAAGGGTTATTGCCAAACAGTAAAACCTCAGTTTTTGAGGAGTTCAACTTCAGGCAGTTAGTCCGCATCCAGTTGCCTATGTTGAGCATGCAATAGTGAAATTGAACAGCCGTGGGCTCAGGGTTACCTGCTACCGACTCAACGATCTGCGTGTCATCAGCGTAGGAGACCAATGCAAAACCATGACATTTGATCAATGCTGCCAGCAGGGTGATGTGTAGTTAAAATAGAGTGAGACTCAGGGATAAACCCTGGGGCACCACGCAAGGCAGAGAGAAGGCTAGTGCTGTAAAGTCTCCTAAAGACACTATTTGAATTCGATCGGCTAGGAAGGATGTTAAGAACTTGAGCACTTTGGCTTTGCTACCAACCGATGCAAGTCTGTCAATTAGGAGAGTATGGTTAACTTTATCAAATGCAGCCGAAAGATCTAATAAGATCAGGGCCGCATTGCCCCCACGATTTGTTGTCTGTCTAACTTCCTCAGTGGCCGTTATCAGTGTCAGCTCAGTGCTGTGGTGACTACGGAATCCAAACGGAGTTGGATTGAGACTCTTATCATTGTCTATAAAAATTGTCAGTTCTTAATTGACGGCCCTTTCCACCATTCTGCCAAGGAGTGGTAGTCGAGAGATCCGCCTATAATTATTACGGTCACCAACATCAAGGTTAGGTTTTGTGGAGGATCAAACCAGTCTTCCAATCTTTTGGAAAGTAACATGCACTAAACAGATTATTGAAGAGGTTTGTAAGGTGTGCAGCTGTTACTTCGGGTGGCAGATGAATTATTCGGGGGGGGGGGGGGGGGGGGGGAAGGGTCCTGTAGTGAGCCAGATCTAACTTGTTTTAAAATCTTTATTGTTTGGTCCAGTGTCATAGCCGCAAAGTGAGAAGGTATTTGTACCAGGAGCAGAGAATAGAACCTGCCTGACATTTGCTTTGGTCTGCTAATTGATTAGCGTTTACGAAGGAATCATACACCAATTTGACTTTGTCTTGAAAGAACAATGCTAACTTGTTGCACAACTGCTGACTAATGGTGGGGTTTTTTTCTTCAGGGAGTTTTAATAGTTTAACTGTTGCGAACTGTTCCTTTGAAGAGTTTTTGCTGCTTCTATTTTAGTGGTGAAATAAATGTTCTCAGTTTGAATTAGCTTTTTGTAAATTTGTATATTAGCTTTATAGATTTCTTTGTCAGATGTTTTATAGTCGAGCCTCCATTTCTCTTCTAATCTCCTGCATACCTGTTTTTATGTCAAAGGTTTTCGTTAAACCAAGGTTCTGAGGGAATGATCTTGCAACTGTGGTGACTTTTTGCTGGGGCTAGCTGGGTTAGTTATGAATCTAGCCATTGATGATAATTGCAAATGGCCATGTCCAGGTCCATTGAAATCAATGGTATTGACTGGATGAGAGAGGAACTAAGCTATTTGGCGTTGATGGTGTTCCAGGGGCGACGAACTGTGTGTCCCAAAGGTGGGCAAGACTTATTTTTCCCAGCCACTTCCCCCTATCTCAAACATGACCGCAGTAGCAGCTCCTCCGCTTAGGTGGAAGAGCATTGCCCCACTGCTTTTAAGCAGTGTAAATAAGTGAATCATAAAAATTATAATAACTCGAAGTTATTATCATTTTATGTTTCCGTGCCGCTTTGTGGGCGGGCTGCTCTGCTTTCAGAGCAGGGCAGTGGAGGAGTGGTTTGCCCACTCCAAGAGCGCAATGACTCTGGGGCCGGTCAAACAATCATGTGCCCTTTGCATGTTCTCCATGCAGACTGCATTACAGCATGCATGGAGAACATGCCCTAGCCCCCAGTCCCCGTCTCAGGACCGATCCCGGCACTCAGACCAATCACATACACTGCATTGCAGAGTTGTAACTGGTCAGGGGAGCCTGGGTGCTTCCTGGTTCCTGTTCGGCCAAATCTTGACGCGGAGGAGAGGCAGCAGCGATAAGGTAAGTTATTTCTATTTCATTTATTACATCCCTCCCTGCCCGTTCCGAGACCCCCCGATCGGCCCCGGCCGCCACTGCATGACCACCTTGTAGCCTGACTAGTCTAGAGGGAGAGATGACGTCCATTTGAGACTTGAATGCCCAGTTTTTACATTGCCCCGCCCAGCAGCACTCTTACCCAGCCACCAATCACGATCATTCGTGCCTTTTTCCTTAGTTTGTCCTTGTGTCTCTACTCATACTTTCCATGGTATCCAGCCACCCTCTTCTCAAGTTCAGCCTTATCAATTTCCCCCCTATCTGTTAATCTATGCAGATGTCACCTGCATGCTTCTGTGCTCTTCGGCAGGAAAAATCGTGGTTCTCCCGTGGCTGTATGTGGTTGATTCCTGTAACTCCATAACATTTCTTTGACCACTCTTTGCAAGCTACCTCATTCTCCTCAGCCAACTGCACACACTGCTTCAACACCTGGTTGAATCTGTCTAAGAGACCATTTTCCCGTGGGAGGTACACAGCTCTTTTATAATGATTTACCCCTTCCTCTTTTAAGAACATCTGGAACTCCTCTGGAAGAAACTGTGGACCGATGCCAGATACGATCCACTCTGGGTAGCCTTCCCTTCTAAAAACCTCTTTGCAAAAAGTTTATGATGCAGGAAGCTCTTATCTCTCTGACAAAAGTCCCCTCTGGCCACTTGGAAAAATAGTCCATCAAAACAACCGCATACTTGCCTTCAATCCCTCAACAATTGAAAAGCCCACAAATGTCAACCGCTACCCTTTGCCATGGTTTTTCTAGAAACTGGGTGGGTGTTACGGGAGTCTTATCAACCGTGTCGGATTTATCACTACACATGCATGCTCTGAAATTGTGCACAAACCTTTATATCTCTCTGTCCATGCCCAGCTACCAAAAGCCTATGCAGGTCCTTCTTTTCCCGGGAGAAATGCATTAGCTCCAATAATCTAGACCGCAAACCTGTGGGCACCACCAGTCTTCTATCCCTTCTCAAAACTACATCCCCTACCAACAACTCTGACCACACCATCCGGTATTCTCCAAATTCCCTCTTCACACTGACTGACTGGTTACATTGGACAAAGAAGAAATAAGCTGCTTCAAAGTATCTTCCTCCACTAAGGCTTGCTTCTACTCATCCTCGCTATGGCACCTCCAAACGACTCACTAAAAACACTGATAACCAGCCACTAATCACTGTCATCCTCCCTTTCGTTCCCTTACTCCACCTGCAATGGTAAACGAGACAAACAATCCGTGTTCAGATTAGGCCTGGGCGAAGCACTACGCTACGCTCGCGTAGTTTGCGAAGTTCGCGCTACTTCGCACTACGCGAACTGCACGTAGCACAGTGCGAACACGCGTAGCGTAGTGTTGCGTAGTGCTGCGGTCATTTTTTGCTTGCTCGCGGTCCTCAACGTCAAGTTGGCGACCGCGAGCAAGCAAAATGACATCCTGGCGAGACTTTTTCCTTGTTCGCGATCGCGAGCATGGAAAATAAACCTCCCGGCGAGATTCACAACGCAAGAAGGTCAGGTTTCTCATTGCGAGGGGTCGCGTATGCTCGCGACCGCTCGCGATGAGAAACTACCAGTTCGCGTTGAGAAAGCTGCAGCTCGAGGAAAAATCTACTCGAGCAGCAGAAAACTACAGCTCGCACTGTGCAAGATGTAATTTTCAATGATTGCACAGTGCCGGTTGCTTGTTCGCACTGTGCAATCATTGAAAACAACATCTTGCACAGTGCGAACATGTTACTTCGCAGTTCGCGAAGTGCTACGCGTAGCTCGCGTAGTGCGAACTTCACTTTGCGTAGCTTCGCGAAGTGCTACTTCGCGAACTACGCCCACCCTTAGTTCAGATACTTGCTTCCCAGAACATACCATAATACAACTCTTAAAGGCGATTCAGCCATATGGCAATCCATATGGCAATCCTACGTGTTACCCCCCCCCCCCAGCACCCTTCGTGGAGAAAAAAATCAGCCAAGTGATTGTGGTCTGTGCATTACTCAAAGGTGGTTCCCCATACAAATATGTCTTAAAATACTGCTCGCTCCATCAGCAAGCCAACACCTCCCTCTTCTATTATCGAGTATGTGCCTTCGGATCCCTTCAGTGCCCGTGAGGCAAACGCAACCATCCTTTCCAGGCCATTCTTTCTCTGCATCAAAACAGCCATGTGTCCATAGGCACACGCATTACCACCACTATGGTTTCATTCTGGAGGTCAAATGGTTTCAAGGCAACTGCCTTCACAATATCAAGTTTCGAAGGCTGCCTGACATTCACGTATCCACTCCTACTGCACCCCTTTTTTTATCAACTTCCTCAACACATGCACCTTGTCAGCAAAATGTTGCACAAACTTCGAATAATACTTGACTAGCCTGCAGAAAAGAACAAAGTTGCTCTTAATCAGTTGGAGAAGGTGCATATTCTTTTGCTTCAAGCAATTTTATTTTAGGTTTTAAACCATCTCTTTGCAACATGTGACCCAGGTACTCAATCTGCATCACTCCAAACTTGCACTTGTCAATGCGGACCGTTAATTCAGCATCCTGCAGTTTCCTCTACACCACACCCAACACACGATTATGATATTCTATGTCCGCCCCCCACACAAGGATATCTTCAGCACACTGCTCATGACTTCAACAACTGCGGATGCTGATGCCAATCCGAATGGCAGCCACACAAACTGGAAAACACCTTTAAGCATTATTAACAACGTGAGGTGTTTCATTTCCATATGCAGCCACACTTGGTAATAAGCACTAGATAGATCTATGGAAGAAAAGTACTGGGCATCTCTGAAGATTGTGACCACTTCGTTTATGTGCAGCAAAGAATGTAAGTCAATCCATATGCACTCATTGAGGTCCCTCAAATTGACACATATACACAATTTTCCATTAGACTTGCGTGCCAGTACAATCAGACTGAGCCATTCAGATGATTCTATTGGCTCAATCACCCGAACTGCAAACAGTCAAGCTCTTCCTTGAGCTGTTTGGGTAGGGCCAGCAGAACATTCCCCACTTTATGTACTTTAGGGTTACACCATGACTTCAGAACAATGCAATGTTCGAACCTTTCTAAACATCCTAATTGGTTAGCGAACCATTTGAGATACTTCTGTTCATCCACCTTCTCCATGAGCCAGACCGGTTTGGAATGATTGAAATTGAGAATGCTCCCTAGAGCCCTCTGCTCTCTCTACTCCAAAAGCGCCTTTCCTCTCTCCACCACATAGACTTTCCCTTCTGCCACTCTGTCCTTGTATGCAGGCCTGCTATCAAATTATCCCACCGTGGAAGTTTCACCCCACAATAACCTTCGGGTTCAATGTCAGGAGGGCACAATTTACAACCACCCAGTCTGTCCCACATTACTCAATCAATTATTGTGTACAACAAGCACGAATACACCCACAAAGAGATGGCTTTCTCATTGATCTTCAGAGTACACTTCGCAGGGCAGTAAGCCTCTTCTCTCAGCCACAACATCCTCACACACTACCACCACTTCAACTTTGTCGCCGTCCTCTTCTTTGGCAAAATACTCATTGTGACTGTCATTTAAGGCATTCACCACTTGTTTGCCCCACTCCGCCCTCCTGATATTGCACACCCTGATACAGCTTAATTAGTTTAGTGGACACGTGATTCCCTGTGGGTATTGATTAGGGCTTTTCCGGCGGCGTCTTTGAACGTCACGTACCGATACCGCAGGGCTCTTTATTGATGCAGAGCAGTGTAGATTTGCAAATTCAGGAGAGACGGGTGAGTGCTCACGAGGTCGTCGCTAGTGCATCTTTTACTGCCAAACAGCATGCACAAGCCGTTATGAGGCATTAACCCTACGCTCTATGCATTTTTTACTTTCGTAGGGAGTTTCAGCCTGACAGAAGGCACAGCAAGACCCGACTTGGATCCACACTACTAAACAGGATCTGCAAGGTAGAAGTTTGTCCGTTATGTGTGAGGGGAGTCACTTATTGGTGTCAGACACAGCAAATTAAATGTTTTACTCTGTTCTCTCCATTATTTCATTTACTTTAGAAATTAGTTGGTCCCTAGTGAATCCCATGACGACATGAGTCATTGACAGGAGCAGCTGTTCCTGAATTTTTTACAGTCCGCAGCTAGACACTGTAAGTTCCACGTAGCGATCACCATAATGGGTGATAGGCTTTAGGCTTTAGTTGACATTGCGGAGTTAGATTTTCCCTTGTCCCATTCTTCTCCTAGACACACGCTGAGGGGGTGATCACGTATACGTAGGCTCTACCGCTTACTATGCGGATACAATGTTCTTTCACAAAGGGATGAGATGAGTGAATGCTGCAGTTTACCTTTTCCCTTCTTTCACTTGAATAATGCACGCTTGGGTGTTGGTACTTGGAAACTCTTCCATAGTGACTTATTTGTCATTATTTGCATTTTGTAGGTGTAAATAGTTGTACAGTAACGCTTATGTATATATTGTGTAATTGTTGTTTTAGATCCTTTCCCCGTCCTGATGAGACCCAAATCAAGGGGTCGAAACGCGTAGACCACCGGAAAGTAAGAGCCCATTAATACCCAAAGTGGCATATACTTATTGTTGTGTACAGAACTAAAAAGATTGTTTTGAGGTGGAACAGTTTCCTCATCTGTACATTAGGGTTACCTCGCAGTGGACCGCGACAGATTTGTGATGTACGGCCACTGGTTGTGTAAAGAATTAGGGTTTAGGAAATGAGTTGGATTATCATTTTGTGTATTTTGTAAATTGTGTATTTTGTATATAGTAATTGTGTGTTGAATATGTGTATAAAGAGTAATAGTCCCAACCAGCTATGAAATAAGAAATACATTTCGGTTGAGACCTGGGATGAATTGAATGTTATTTTTTGTAATAATTGATCAATATTGGATGGGGATTAGGACCCCATACTTTGGAGTAACTAAATGTACTCTGTTGTAATTAATTGGTGATATCTGTTCCTCCACCTCACGTTCATTTGTTGAATGTCTTCATAGCCCATATATTGTGGAAGGATTTGGGCGAACCTCTTCTTTATCATATACACCCTGGAGAAGTGCCCAGCTATCTTGCAATTAAAACACCTCGCCTTTATGGCTGGACATGCATCACAATCTGCTGTGTGTCTTGAGCGACACTCCTGGTCCTCTTCGTGTTTTGTGCACCACATTCAATTTATTGTTCTCAAATTTACTTTTTGTGTTGACCACCATTGAGCTCCCTTACATACCTAGATGTATACTCTACTCGCCTCGCTATGCTTATGACTTTGTCTAAGGAGGGACCTTTCAATTCTAACAAATTTTCTTGTATATTTACATTGTTGTTCCTATTAATAAATATATCTCTTATCTTTTCGTACAATCCCTAAACTTACATGTCACGGCTCAAGTTTTTAAAACCGAAACATACTGTTCCACATTTTCCCCCAGCAACTGGGACCGAGAGAAAAACTGATGTCTTTCTACAATAATGCTCACTTTCTTGCCATAGTTTTTCTCTAACGCATTCATCGTGTCCACATATTCATTTTCTGTGCTTACCTCTGTTCAAAAGGGAGCAAGCTGTCCTCACCCCCGTGCTTTACATAAAATCATCCTGCTACTACAGTCTATAGCCCATTCTAAACCTTACCGAGAAGGGATGAATTATGCAGATTATTTATTTTTCCAGCAAAAATAGATGTAATTTTAATGACTAACGTTCTTACTGGGTAAATGCTATAAGCCAGGTATGTAAAATAACCGCACAGAAGCTGTTCAATCCCGCATCTGGCATATTTCATCCATCTATGAGGTATCCAATGACCAACTGCCACAGTAATTGGTTTTTTCAGGTAATATGCTCATTCTGGTACAAGATAAAGTTTCATACGGTCTGAAGGGGTGGTCTGTCTGTGTAGAGCAGTAGAAGGTTACTGGTACCTGCCTCGTGAAGGGGCCACACTTTGCAGGAAGCCCCTCTGCACATGTGAGCAAAGAGAAAGTTACTTTCAGTAACCATCCTCACACATGCCTACAAAACTCTCCACAACGGAGGACCAGCATATCTGAACCACTGCTTCTCATTCCACGTACCCGCCAGACAACTTTTCTCCACCCAAATTGCCCTGGCCTCCATCCCACAGATTCACAAGACCAGAACCGGAGGAAGATCCATCTCCTACCTCGCCCCTAAGACCTGGAACACCCTGCCCCTCCACCTCAGGCAATCCCCATCGTAATCCTCCATGCACAGATGGACCAGCAACCCCGCCCGCTTCAGCGCCTTGAGACCCTCATGGGTGAGTAGAAGTGCTACACAAAACTCTGATTGATGGATGGATTCCACCATCTTTCAGGTGGATATTCTATCAACCTGCAGATTCCTCATATCCAGGAGATAGACTAGATACTCAAACGTTTGTCATAGCTCTCCTCTACCAGTAGGTGACATGAGCTCCATCTCAGAAGTGGCACAGATGTGACATTAATTAAGCTATATAGTGCCGGCCCGGCACTGACATCAGGTTCTGCACATTTCTTCCAAGCCTGTTAGAGGTAGGTACGAAGGCTGCATCAGTTCAAATGTGAATGGGCAGTGTATCAAACTAAGTTGGGACCTCATCATTATCAAAATCTATGGCGATCTTTCAGAACTGGGAGGTGAGTGGTATCCGTAAACAATCTGAAGGTAGCTAGAGTATTCACCAGAAAGACTGCTACTGAGGTAACTTTTTCATGGGACGAATACCTGCATATTACTCATCTTTCGATTAGATACCACAGCAGTACTTCCTCCCTGGTAGTGGGTCTGAAGGAGTGGTCAGGCAAGGAAAACCTGTACACCAAGCGAGCTATGTGGCTTACTTCTCTTTTCTGAGTCTAAGCAATAGTGCGTTGCAAAAGTACGACGAAAAGCCCATGTCACTTCACAACAAATTTCAGACATCTATAATGCACAAAGCAATCTAGCATGATAAGGTCCATTTCTGCCTTTTTAAAACCTATATATCCGATGAAGAACTTGTTGTCAGACCTACTCTCCCTCATTCAGTCAATGTAATAACAGACTACCCTACGAGGATCCAGCTGATGTAGCCCCTCCTCCTTCTTGGTGGGATGGGTTTAAAGGGCAGAAAGTGGTAGGAGTAATTGATTGCCACAGATGGAAGGGCACCAGTACATTGAGCAAGAAAGCCGTTTCAGTCAATAAGACAAAGCTGGTGTTGGTAAAAACAACTGAAATGTGAGCAGACATATGACCAATGCAGCTTGCTGCAGCATCGGAGTGATGGCTACAGGAAAAACAGTTTTCAAAGTCAACTAACAAGGAAATTTTGTAGAGGATTACGAGTCCCCATCACAATAGTCAAGAAAAGTTTGATTGCAATGGGGCAAAAAAACGGATGTAGGGAGAAACCTTTTAGAGCTCCTTCAAAGATTTGAGCACAATCAGGCACCTGATCAAGGAAGGTGAAATGGGAAGACATATAAATGCTGACAAGGCAGTAGTGTAGTCTTTGACAGTGCTCACTGCACAACCTTGCTGCGCTAACAGGAGGGCAAAACACAACATATAAGACACATGTGCCTCTAATGGGTCTACATTTCAATCTGCAGACCACGTCATAACTCTGCTCCATCTTTCTAAGTAGACCGATCTTCTGGAGAGGCGACATACTGACAATATGTCATTGATACGTCCGGCAGCAAGTGAAGGGAGCTCAGATGCCTCCCACTCAATCTCTAGGAATGAAGGTGAAGGCTCTGGATGTTGGGGTGCAGAAACAGCCCCTCGGACTGGTAAGAGAGAACCTGTTTTTAGAGACAGTTGAAGCAGTAGAGGAAGAGTTGCAGAAGGTCTGCATACCACAACCTTCTCGGGCAGTTGAAGGCGATCGGGAGGAAGTGCATATTGAAGCAGAAAATTCCTGGTCAACTGAAGTGCATACTCCAAGGCTTCCTACAATAAAAACTGAAGGACATGGACCTGTGGACAGTGCCCATTCTTACCAGTGGGTAACAGATTTACCTGAGGGATGCATATTTCTTCAGCCATCTCCAGGTTTTGCCAGCACTCGTGGTCATCAAGATGATTCCAACTCAGGCTGTAGGATACGGATATGGTGCTCAGAGAAACTGCCAGATGGTTGTCAACCAACCAGATCCCATGTATCTGCACCTTGGCTCAGATTCTCAGGGATCTCTTAAATGAGAGGAGATTAAGAACTCACATCCCTCTGCTTGCTGACATACCACATTGTAGTTATGATGTCTGTCAAGATCTGGACAGATCATCCAGAGAGAGGGGGCTGGGAGACTTTACAGACCAATTGTCCGTAGCTCAGGCCCTGATAGAGATGTGTTCTCTACCCCAAGGTGGATGTGTCCATCATGACTGTGCCCATTACTCCACTCGGAGACCACTAGAGCAAGTCATTTCAGTGTTTTGGGAGATTTCAATGGTGTCCAACAGGTCACCTTCACATTGGAACCACTGCAGGCAGAGGCACCACTGTAGACCCTCATGTGTCAGCGTGAGTGTGTGACCAAAAAAATGCAGGAAGCCAGCAGACCTAGCGGGGGAAGAACCATAAAGACTGAAATATTAGCTCCCTCCAGAAACAATCAACCTCACTCCAATCTACTCCACTTTACCCAACCCCACCCAACGTCACTAACTTTGTCATGCTGAACAGCAGCCACACTGGTGTACAACATCGCTAAAGCACATTGCCAAAGATAGTAGCTCTCGCATAGGAAAGACCAATTAATTGGGTTTGTCAATGCTTCTTAGTAGAAATATCTTTCTATGTATATATGCCTGAACACTGCATTTCACTGTACAAAGGAAAGCCGCAAGTACACATAGGTGCACTTTTCTCGCACTCTTCTGACATCACTCACAAGTATTTTTTCAGAAACCTCATCCATTTAATATGCTGCCACCCCTTCGAGAGACGAAGAGGCACTTGTACTACCTCACACCTTATAAAGGACAGTCACGTGCTGCACGTAAGACCCGGACTGCTGGAGAGAGCTTGGTCTCTAGTTCCTGCTGGTCACACAGTTCCCTCTTCCCCTCGCCCGGTGTCCATAACGCCGAGCCACCCCTCCGAGGAGATAGATGGGGCGCACCCCACTCTCTGAAGAGCACTTTGCTATGAACATATCTTAATATGGAAAAGACAGGTTCTGCACAATGTGCTGCTTTATCGCTAGTACAGAAGCCAGCGCTACAAACGAGGCATCTCCATTGTCCAAATGCAGAGGCGAACACATGGACCAAAGAGAAGATCACAAAAATAACCGACCTTTCAACATAACTGGTGACTGCACATTCAAGTGGGGTAAAAAAAAAAAGAAAAGGTCATAGAAACTGTTCTACAACATTCTCCACTGAGCGGAATATGAACGGCAACTGGATAATAAATACATAATTAAATACATTGGAGAATTTATTCGAACCCCCCTCCCACACTACTACTTTGTTTATTGTCAGTTCAAATTAATAACAGATAATAAATCCGATATGTGGAGTTTCTATTATAAATCCGATATGTGGAGTTTCTACTGAAGTGCTCATTTCTAGAATGCACTGCATAGTTTAATTATAAATTCAAGGACTTACGGCTGAGTGAAGTCATGAGTGATGAAATCCGAACTCTTGAACAGCAGGAAGATATCACTCAAGGTTGTGCATTTGAGGGAACTGTTCATTGCAATCCAGTAGGCATCCTAAACGAGAGGGGTAAAGTCAATTGTAATACAGCAGTAATTAGTACTCATTGGCACAGGAGAAACAGCAATCTATCCAATTCAGCTCACTACAGAGGCCATCTTCTGCCTGACAGATAATAATCACTCCAGGGAGTGGGGCTCCCCACATGCTGAATTGCCTCTCAGCAGTCTGTCAGTCAGGAAGATCCTGAAAAGAAACCGACTCTTGGCAGAGTGGTTATTTAAACTGCTCAAACTGATTTCCTGAAAAATATAGTCACAAGCTGGTGAGGAGTGACACGTGGGTATAACTCATACGAGACAAAGCCTACAACACTGGCAACGTTTCTTCATAATACATTTATTCATGAACAAATGCATCCACATGCTTCAGACTCAAACACAAAGTCAAGGAGAATCAATAAACTCATTGGCATTGTAAGGATTTCCATTATTATAAATCAACCTGTTGCATGCGATCAGAAAAGCGTTAATCTGGTTTCAAATTAAGCTCATACATGGTAAACATTATCGAAGCGAGAAACAAGTTATGTATCCGAAACAAAAAATCTGCAGTTTCAAACTCGTCCAGGTGTACAGGTGTGCACTGTTCATGAAGCAAAACTGCACGTTGAATAAAGTCCAATAAAAAGACTACTGCACAGAAATTATTTGGGAGTCACATTTAAAACTGTTGTTATCAACTGTTGCTACCTCATACCAGTGAGTTATAAGATTTAGAAACTGAAATAAACAATGGAGGCTCTCTCTGAGAGCCATATACAACATCCAAAATTATAGACGGGTAACACTGAATTACGGGAGATGTGTTTTTTACTGAGGGGTTCTGAGTGACGTCAAAAAGGCAACGAGAGCGAAGCTCGAGTTGTCTATGAGGTCACTCAGAACCCCAAAGAGAAAAACATCTATGTAATTTACATTTCACCCATCTATAAATTTACGTTATGTATGACTCCAAAATCACCTTCCGCTACTTTCAACTGCTATGCAGGAGCAGAGGAGTAATAACAGCCTCTCCACCTCGTCTCAAATTATAAAAAAACCTTCCCTGCAATCCCTAACCAACCACGGCCACCTTCGCCGCTTTCCTTCCCCCTCCTGTAGCTGTGCGTTCTGCTTTCCTTCAAAGCAAACAAGGAGAGCTGCGCGGACAGGCTCTCAGAGACCGGTCAGCGTTGCCTGGAAGGCCCTTAGAACATCACAACAGTGGGCAACCAGTGTTATTATCAACTGTTGTCATGTCATAGCAGCAGGTTATGAGATACACAAACTGAAATAAATGTTAGAGTCTCTCTATGAGAGCCATACATAACAAGCGTTTTCCTAAAATTAAGTCAGACTCATCCATTAACAAAGAAACTCGTTGGTATTACAATGATCAGTTGAAGGCAATACTACCTGTATTTCTGTCCAGGTGCCTTTGGTTTTCATTGGCATTGGGAGAAACAAGATAAAACTACTACTTGGAATATGCTTTCTGCACCTCATTGACATAAAAAATTCAACTATATACACACAATGCAAAGTGATGCAGTAAAGCTTATATGTCCATTTTTCCTACACCCATCTACGATGCAGCCCTACTTTATTCATGGTATTCTCACTTGGTTTTACATAGCTAAGATGTTAAAGCTATTTACCGCCTTACCAGACTTTGTTGCCTAAATAGTGCAATGTTAGAAATAGAAATAAATATTCCCTTGAGAAATTAAAGGCGCCAAAGCGAGGTGCATGATGGTGGCAGACACGTGATCCCGCTCTCCAAGTCTGCGGCAAGAGAAGCAGCAAATGCCTGATCTGATTCCTCGCACCCCAGGCTGGGTCCTGAAGGACACCTGATATCAGATACCAGCGGTGGTGACTGACAAGGCCAGATGACACAAATGTAATCAGATAGGCCCTACACCATAGTGAGAAAGACGGGCACAAGCAGCAAAATTTGGGCTGGCCAAATGTGTCCAAGAGATGTTGGTGGCTGCATCCGACATTGTTCCGCCGGAGCAGTGAAATCCGAGACTAGGGCAGTGCCTGGACTCCCTAGGACGACAGCCTTCAGGGTGGAATGCTACTAGCACGACCTGTGCATGGAGCAATGGCTCTCAGCTGAGGTAGTGGCAGATGCTTGACAAAAAAAGATTTTCTTGTAGCCATTCTGAAGTATCTGATTACTTTAGCTGGGCTATTCCGGTTATTACATGGCAAAATCATCACAAGACATCCTGAAGTATGTGTATAGCACACAATATATAAATGAGATGACTCTGGACTCATCACAAAAACTACTCTAGGATGGTGTTGGTATTACTTGATGATCATTTGCTACTGCAGGATGGTCATCTGATTACTTCAGTAAAAACGTGTGATCAGCTTTTAATACTTCAGGATGAACCCCTGATGAGTTCAGTGTGATGTATTACTACAGCATTATAACAGGAGGATGACTAAGGATGAGGTTTTATTACTCTAGGATGTTCTCAAGAAGACTGCAGGATGAGGCAGTATTACACCAGGATGATTCCATGAGGACTTTCAGACTGAGGTTTTATTACTCCAGGATGACATGCTTACTTTAGGATGGGACAGTATTACTCCAGGATGATAATTTCAGGATGAGGTAGCTATCACTCCAGGATCATGCCCAAATAACTGTCTACTTTGGCAGATCACTTAGCTAGTAATACTGCAGATGCATTAACTAAAATTAATGAGGACATACTTGCTATTCGTGCGATTGTAATAAAAAATGTATTAGCTCTGGATATTTTGTTGGCAAAGGAAGGTGGAGTGTGCTGTGCAATTAAGCTCCAACAGTGTTGAGCATTTGTGCCTGATAACAGCAAGGTATTTAATAAATATTTTAACAATATAATTTATATTGTAAGTAAAGCAAATACTTTTGAAGGAGCTGGTGTGTGCAAAACACTTGACTCATGGTTTAGGAAGATTCGAAAGGGAATTGGAAAGATTGGTGAATGGTTCAGTGATGTAGGCGGTGGCTTGCTAAAGAAAATACTAATGCCAATTATGATATTAACAGTGAGCATAATTGGTCTAATTCTAACATTAACATTTTTTATTAGTTATTTATCTTAAGGGAGGTTTGAAAAGCGATTGTGAAAGGAAGACGTCCAGAAAAGGAAAGAGAAAAGATGCAGAACTTGATGACGGTCTTGGATAAGACAAAATTGAAGTAGCCAAGAAAGACTGATGAAGTGTTGTAGTATAGTGTAGCGTAGTTTGGTGATGATTCCGAAATCATCTGAGTGGAGTGTAAATGTTCTTAATTAAAAGAAAATAATGCTGGATTTATATATGTTTTAGTTAGCATAACCAATCCTCGTGTAACATGACTAGGCCAAAGTCAGCTAACATTGACATTCGTTTTGCAGTGACGGAAAGAAAAGTGCTTTTAAATTACACGAATGATGGACTTTCCCCTGTCCTGGACCCAGGACCCAGTGAAGTACCTGGGGATCTGGTTGCACAGAGACCCTGCTCAGGTAATATCCATGAATTACGGACACACCATCATACAACTCACTGAAAAGGCGGAGTGGTGGGCTCGCCTGCCTCTCTCACTAGCGGACCGCATAGCAGTGATCAAAATGGTTATATTGCCAAAATTATTTTATCTATTCGTGAATATCCCTATCCGCCAGAGCATCTCTGCCTTTAATTTGTTACAGACAGCCCTATTGTCATTCGTTTGGGGGGGGGGCAAAAAATCTCGCTGCAGTTGGGACACCTTGGTATAACCTTTTGAACGTGGTGGCTTCGAGGCGCCAGATATGCGCCTCTAATACTTATGCGCACAGGCGCAATTCGCACATTATTGGTTCTTCCCACAACGTTTCCTCCCTCATGCGGCAATTGAGGCGGACGAGATACTCCCGCTACCGCTGATAGCAGCAGCTCTCTCAGGTGGGAACGGAGGCCCCCCCGACAGAAATCAGTCCAGTGCAGTGTAACGTCTGGGCCTGGCAGACACTGGCGCGACGAGCGAAGCTACCCTAACTTTATGCCCCCAAATTGCCGATCGTGGCGCATCCCGGTATATCTGCGGCGCAAGAGCGTTTGGCGTAGAACACATTGCAAGCGGCTGGGGTCACGCAACTGGGGGACGTGTATAAACAAGGCCAGTTCTGTTCGTTGCAGGATGTGCAAGCAGGCCGGCCACACGGTGCTATGCTGTGCTTCACGTACGTGCGGATTCGACAAGCAATCAGGGATCTATATATCCTACTTTCCCCACTGAACCTCAGACACTGCGAGTACTGCATGCAGGTCTCGCAGAGGAGGATCGTAAGTGACTGATTTCTAAACTATACACTGCATCCCTTCGTGAGCGGGAGTCGGAGGTGCATCCCTCATACGTTAAATGAAATGAAGCGCTGGGTAATGTGCTGTCCGTGGACCATTGGCACTTTTGTTGTAAATTGACTGGGCGACTTACAGCTAACTGTAACCTAATAATCATACAATTCAAATTTTTACACCAGCTATATTATACCCCTGTGAAATTGCGGAAATTTGGATTGAGTGATGCGGCTTGTTATGTGCGATGTGGGCAGGCAGACGCTGATCTTCTACATCTCTCTTGGCTCTGTACAAGGATAGCTGTGTTTTGGTCTAAAGTCGTGAGTGCGATAACGGACGTTGTACTGGAACGGGTGGGGTGTCTACCTGAGTTATGCTTGTTGGGTAATGTGACCCTGCAAAAGGAGGCTGATTGCTGTGGCAACATTAATGTCCAGGCGTGCTGTGGCGCAATATTGGGGCGCAAAGGGATTGCCCACGGTTCGAAAGTGGATCCGTGATTTGTCATACTGTAGGGAACAATTGGAGATCTATGATGAAGAGAAACATGAATCGTCCCGGCCTAAGGACTTCTGGGCCCCGCTTACATTATATCTAATGAGCCATCCTGATTTGTAAGATGTCATGCACTCTCATTTCTTTGCTAAGGATACCTGATGCAATTGGTCTCGGGTTATTTTGTCATTTTTACGTGTGTGCTTATCAGAAGTCAAACTGCTTTTGATCTGTTAGTCATATTGTTGAAGTGCTGGGGGGGGGGGGGGCTTTGTTTGTTGTTCACAGACATTAGTCGTTATTCATCTGTTTCATATATCTGCTAGTGCAAAGCTGAAGGAAAGACAAAGTCGATAGCTAATTGTCTAACATGTCCTACTTGACACGGCCGGCCCAAAGCGGTTGTAGGCGGATTGCTGTGTACATTTCCCTCGCATTTACAGCTCTGCATGATCCTACCTTGCGCTGCCGGCCCATTCAGGGATGTAGGCACCACGCTGTGTTCAATAACTCTAGCCTTCAATAAAGGTTTTTGAAAGAAAAAGAAAAAAAAAATTACACGAATGAGCTTTCTACATGAATGTTTCTCTTCTGTGTTTTTCAATTTCTGAAAATATGCTAAATAAAATCCATTTCCTGGCACTGTTTGTGAAGCTGAAATGTATTACGTTTTGTTCTGCAAGAAGGAAACCATGTGTTCCTATATTACCAATAAATGTAAGACTCTTTTGAAGTATGCTCTAATCAGTTGTACTGTCTGTCATTTGTTCCTAATGTTTCTTATTGATGCATCATACTTTGTTTTACTAGTGATCCTCTCAATGAAACATTATTAGTACAGATCTATGATGTAAGATCTCACCATGTCAAGAGTTTCATTTTCACTGCTGAAACCTATAAAACATGCTATTTCTGGGATGTGTTCCAGACCTTTCTTGCTTTCTGAACTGTGAAGACTCCATGTTACTCTATCTGTTAATTTATACTTTGAATGTTTGCTTACTTACTATGGAGCAGAGACTGCACTGGTCTGTCCATTACTTAATATTTAAACCATTTGAGCAGATTTATGCAAGTTCTGTTGCTGAACTATACTCGGGTCCTGGCTAATTACTTGGTTTGGAGTTTGGCCTTATATTGATTCCTCTAGCACTTGAATTATTTGATGCCAATTTGAATTTGACTAATTTTTGCCTTATATGATGATTCTTAAATTTGAACAATTGTTTATGGTTTTGACTATGAATGTTGCCCTGTGAAGGTGTCTTTTATTTGCAAAGGGCTGCCATCTACTGAGACTCACATGGCCTTGATCCTATGTCTTAAACTGTTTATTTACTTAAGGTTTTGCCAGTATCAATATTTCCAACAAAGTATAAAAGACTACTGTAACTTTCCCCTTTCCTCCCCTCTATCATATTCCTACTGAACTCCCCCCACACTTATCGGACCAGGAAAGAAAATGTATGTAAGAATCCTCTAATCTTTTAAATACACTTTTAAAGTATACCCCTTAAAACAGTAGTCTTCAGGACAGGCGTGAACCAGACAGTAAAAATCTTTCCCACTTATCCTCACTTGAAGAACTTCAAAGGTTATTTATTTATTTGAATGACCAACAGCTATTACTAAGCAGTTACATCTGTTTATTCTGTTACAAGGATTCAAGTAATCACAATTCACAACAACCGCAGATTATGCAAGCTCTCCTAGGCCGTCAAAATAACCCATGTACCATGTATTTTAGCTTCATGTAACAGCATTTATGTTCAAATCCCATATGTTTCTTTCCATATTAAATAAATAAACAACATGCAGATGTTCTGCATTTGGCTTAATAGGAGTATTCACCTTAATCTAGGAGTCTTTCAAGAAAAAAGGTGTTATAATCCGCTTTTCCCAGGGACGTGTTGCTTCCGAAGAATCTTCAAATTATAAGTTAGAATGCCAATGGAATGTCATTCAAGGCAGTTGGAGGGCTAGATTCAGGGGTTACCATTTTTAAAATTAGCTTCGATAGATTAAATATTACCAATTTTACCTGCCTTGACAGAATCTTCCTTTTGCCTTTCTCTTGGGGGAGGAGGGGTATCAGTGGACTAAAAATAATTTTTAAGATGTCCAGGGCAAGAGCAATGTCGGCTAAGACTAGCAGGTAGACTACCTCATTGCTAATAGTAACAGCAAAGATTAACGTTGTTATAGAATCAATAGGAGCACACCATAAATAATTTAACTACAACAGATTTAGGGTATGTGTTCTAATTCGAGGGACATTACTCTCAAAATTTTCAAGTAAGAATTCAGGAAGTATAAAATATCTTTATTAGTTATAGGTACACATCAAGATAAGGATACTAAGCCAGGGGCAGGCCAGCATCTCTTCTAATACTACTCCTACACCAAGAGCCAGGTGTCTTACCAACAGCATTTTAAGATGGTATCATAGCTGCTAGGTAGAAAGGAAGCAACAAGGAGCACACAGAGAACAAATCACCATATTTTAGAAACACTAAGAAAGAAACCCATTACAAAACAACCCTTTTACAGAACATAAGACGAGCAACAAAAAGTATATCCACCCTTTCCACTGGGAAAGAAAACAAGGGACAGGGTTTATGACGGACCACTCCAACCAATACTGATAAGGTTATTCCTACATTGAACACCACAACCTGTTGTCCTCTAAAACAGTTTATGGATAACTACATGCTTCACAAGGCAGGGACAACCTACTTCTTAACCAGGAGCATTATTTCCAACCCTGTGCTGATCTCCCAGAAAATGGTGTGCACCAATCATAAAGACCCTCAAGCCACACTCAACCAAAACCACAAGGTGTTGTGTGCATATGACCATAACCATCAACCCATGCTCGACCAACAAAATAGGATAGCTCTTGCTTCATCAATGACAATTTAGAACTCACCTCAATAAAGATTACTCTACGGGCTCAAACCCTACACACTCCGGGTTTCTTGAATTCATAATTAAACATAGGTGCTTCACACAGTGGCTCAACTTAAACGCATGCATTTTATTTTGTAGGCAAAACTTAACTGAAAATACCATAAAAATAGCCTTTGCTTAGGCCCACTCAAAGGATATTTTGCACACACAATATAGTAGCCAATAAGGCCAAACATATTTGCTTACCTCCCCCTCCTCCCCCCCCCCCTTTTTTCAAGCTTCTGATATGGTACCTTACAAGCAAAAGAACATCGGGCTCCTCGACACATGCTAAACACTTTTCAGAGGCTTACCTTGCACACAACATAACTTCTCAAGCCAGGCTCGACTTCTCGCAGAGTATCTTGTGCACAATAGAACAGGGTGCTTGCTATAAAAGGTGTGGAATTCTGTCTGCCTGGTTGCTATCTGAACAGGTGGGATATATGTTATATCTGTTATTCTGTATGTTTCCAGGACTGTTTGGAAGGAAAACATAACGTTGATGCCTGGACAGAAATATCCTCTTTGTATGGGTGAAAAATGTATTTTTTCAGAACCAGAGCACAAATGACACAAATACTTGGAAGGATAGGTTTTTCTTCAGCAAGGAAATAAGAGATGTGATATATAATAGCAGAAAAGACCCCTTTTGAGTCTCAATGTACTTCAGCATTCTACATTCCACAGTTCCCAAGTAGAAACAAGGACTTTGTATTCATCTATGTTAGTACAGCAAACATGTGTCTAAGTTCTAGAAGAACTTTACACATTTTTCTATTATTTGTACTTTAAATCATATATGTACTTTACATCCACAAAAAAGATGAAATTACAGACATGGCACACGCATTAATCATGGAATATGAAGTCCTACCCTTGGAGAACTCCAATTAAGTTTAGGAAAAACACTGCCTCCGAGAGAGTTGATTGCTTCTTGGACCTTCAGGGCAAAATCAGGAAATTCTGGCGCCTGTGTAGGTAGATAACACAAACATATACACGGATATAAAATATACACTATGTTCTTGAAGTACAACTTTTTGGACCAGTCATTTTTAAATTCAAAGGTAAGGTAAATTAGCAAACACGATAAATTGTGCTGATGAGAGAGAAAGACAGAGAAACAAAGGCAGAGAGAGAGAGAGAGAGAGAGAGAGTTCTCTCTCTTGGCATTAAGGCAATCAATGGGTGCTTTAAACTTCATCATTAAAGATTCACCTTTTCAGGACCCAGTCATGGTCTTATGGAAATGCTTCATTGTGAAAGTTGAGGGTGACATGGACAACCCTTCTCTGTGGCAGACTTCAGGAAGAAGTAAAGTTGCATCTTTAACGCACATTGAATAAAGGAATGTGGTGACAATTATGGAACCAGCGCGGATGATTTCATGTATTTCCGTAGGACTGTGTGTCTGGGGCAATGAGTGCCACACTGGTGAAAAAGGGGGAACTTGAATTTAAGTGCTGGTGAGAGTTTATGACAGGATGTGCAAGTGGTAATCGAGACCCCGGGCGAGTATTGCATTTTTTAAATATATTTTTGTGTTTATAAGTATATTGAAAAAATAGGTCGGTGGGCAGGTTGTGTCTTCTGACTTGCGATTATAATAGCAGAAAGTCTGAGGACTTGTACTGATCTTCATGAGACGGTTTAACTTTCTATCTTATCTTTTACAAGTACTAAGCTTTTCAAGTGCCTCGGCCCCGTGCCACTAGAGCAAAGGAGAAGCTCAACAAAAGAAGCATTTGCAATGCAATTGGTCTCGCTGTTGGGACCTTAAACGTTTTTAGCTATGAAGCACATTTTCCTGGGTAAAGTGATTCTGGTATTTTACTGAACTCTGCTGGTCGTTTTCTATCAAGACAGTTAAAGAGAGGCAGTTGCTAGAAAAAAGAAGTCCCTAAGCAAAAAGCAGAAAAGTCTTGGCGCAATGTTCCAAAGCCTACACAAAGTACATACAACAGATCTTCCAGACAGCGCAAGCGCTGTCAAGGCTCGACATTAAAATAAACTCTTAAATAGCTACCTGATGAAAAGCCAATAACGTAACGACAGAATAAGGAACACTCATAACAGCCGTAAACATAAACAGAAAATGTAAGTAGTAATTTAAGCCTGTTTTGGACATTTTAATTAAACCAACTATCTTAATTGGCCAACATTTATTAGGAAAGTGTGAATTACTTTGTTAACTTATGCAAGCCATTAATGCAATTGTGGTTTAATGCAAGTTAGTCTGGAGAATAGTACCATTTCAGTTTTGATTAGGCTTGCATTGGCTAAAAGGCCAGATGATGCTAACTCAACTAGAAGACATATTAGTCTGTTTACATGGTGTACATTTGATTCACTGTGATTTCTCTTCCATGTCGAGTGTACTCTTCAGCCACAGCCAATTAAAGAACCATACTGCAGCTCCCTTAATGACAAGTTGGTTTCTGTTCTGCTCACTCGGAAGCAAAATAGTCACGATAGTATGTAGACCTTTCGACTGACCTCAAGAGACTAGAGGGCTGGTGTGCATAAACATGTATCAGAGTGTGTGGGCAGGGATACTGCATTAATGTTAGATCAATAAAGCACACTGTAGACACAGAAATACATCATTTTAATTGTATTTCAAATTCCTTTATAGAAAGTATTCTTTGCATTGTATCGCAGTCTTTTGTTGGATAGGTTTTATGCAACTATGACTTTAAAAAATGAAAACCCATTGCAAAATGTATTAAAGTATTGTATTTTGGGAAATGGGTGGGAGATGGGAAGTCACCTGAAATCTCCAAGCAGAATATTTAACTCCCAGTTGTAACGATAAATCGAGATCTGCATTGGGGAACATCGTAGCAGCATTTGTTGCCAACGTGTCTCTACAAGGATAGCCAACAATTTTTTGGAAATGATTCAGTACCCACTACATGTGAACACAATATTATCGGGAAAGGAATACAAATAGGTCTATGGATCATAGACCTATAAGGTTGGATTAAAGGATGAAATACCATGATCTTTTAATAGATAGGACTAAGTGTCAGTGCCATCACCCCAACATATTTTTTTCACGGATGCCGGCTTGAACGCCTTTGGCAAATTTACAAAGTACATGACCATATGGTGTTATTGGACGCACCCTAAATTACATCTCGTTATAAGATAATGGCTTAACGAAAAACCATATCCATGGTATGTACAGGAGGTTAAAAACGTTCGCTAGTCAAATACTTGCAACACTAGTGCACCCCAAATTAGATTTTGTCCAAAATAATACGGTTTTACTTTTATCCATGCTCACCTTACTTATAGTGAGGCATACAACATTACCAATTGCTTGTATCCTACATAGAAGTAAACAGCATTCCACAATTCAGACACACGTACAAAAAAAGAAGCCTTTCCTTCAATTTTGCACTGTGCATTATTATTCAACATTAATAATATAACGATTACTTTTTTGATGAAATGTAGACTGTTTCTCTCCCGCTTCTTTGTATACGATTAAGTGGCATGTTGGCGTAATAATGCAATAAGGGCCAGATGTACATAGACGTAGGTTTGTGATACCTAATAGTGATTTTTTGCAATTTGCTATTAGGATATCACAAATAGCTATGTCCAACAGTGTGTTTTTCACAGTTTGCGATTCCCAATAGGTCGCAAATTGAACTACCTAATTAATATTCATGAGAGAGGTATTTGTTTGCTACCCATTGGGACTCGCTAAAATCACAGGTATGGTGGGCTGCTGGGGTCAGCAGACCACCATGTCTGAGAATGTTTTTAAATAAGGCAACAGTTTTTTTTTCAAACCACTGCCTGCTCTTAGAAAACGTTTTTTGCAACCATTCACAAAGGAGGAGGGGTCTCTAGGGGACCCTTTCCCAATTGCAAATTGGTTACCACCTACATAAAGTAGGAGGTAAAATGTGAATGTTTTGTGAGCGCATTTTGGTAAAAAAAACCTTCACATACTCCACTGCAAGTCGCTGTAAGAAACTGGGTGTTTGTTGCAGTACCCCCACTTTTTGCCTGTTTTTTGATGCAACTTTGACTGATGTGTTCTGGGCCCCTGCTAACCAGTTTCCCAGTACCAGTGTTGTGTCCCGAAATATGGATGCTCTGCAATTTCTTTTGGAGTTTTTGGGTGGCGCCTGTGTAGAGTGTGTTGCCGTCGAGCTTGCTGCTGACAAGCGCCTGGGTAACGGTTCTCCTGAACTCGTTGGGGAAACACATGAAAATCTTCTGAAGCAGACAGAGCGTGTGGAAGCAAGAGGATGAGATGGCATTGATTTTGTGGTACACAGAGCGAGGATGATGTCAAGGTTGCGTGCATGGTCGGTGGGTGGCGAACGCTGCAAGCCACCAGGAATCTTCCCAGGCAGAGGGATTGGTGCCCATGATGTGGACTTCGGTTTTGTCGGAGTGGAGTTTGAGGTAGCAGTCCTTCATCCAGGCGGTGACTGCCTTCAACCTGTTGTGAAAGTTGATCTTAGCGGCTGTAGGTTCGTCGGTGAGGAAGAGAATCAGCTGGGTGTCGTCGGCGTAGGAGACTATGTAGAGTCTGTGGTTTCTGACGATGGCTGCAAGTGGGGCCATGTAGATGTTGAAGAGGGTGGGACTCGGAGAGGAGTCCCGAGGGACTCTGCAGCTGATCCCATAGGTTCTGAGGAGAACGGTGGGAGCTTGCCTCTCCGGGTTCAGCCGGTGAGGAAGGAGAGGATCCACTCTAAGGCTTTGCTGTGGATGCTGGCGTTGTGTAGTCTTGTGCAGAAGGGTGTGGTAGGAGACAGTGTCTCTTCACACAAGAAGTGGTCATTTAAAGGGTGTAGGCACCCAGAATGTAGGTAGCCCATTGGCTACTACCTGTCTCTCCCTGTAACGCCCCTGAATTCAGTATTTAGATAGCATACCCAGACCTGGAAATGAGATTCGACGGACAAGAAGACCAGGACAAAGAAGACTCGATGCCCGAGAACTGAAGTCCTGCTGCAGAAGAAAGTCGGTGCCAAACCCTGCCTGCTGTCTCCAGGACTTCAATAATTGTAGTGTGCTGTGTCCTCCTAGACCTTTGAAGACTTCAAGAACACCGAAGCTCCTGCAGCCTTTGCAAAATCTCCACAAACCTCCCTTGGAGTGAAGGTATCATTCCCCTGCACAACGCAGGCACCGATCCCGCTCAGGCCGTTTTTGTCGACGTGCTGCTCTCCAATGACTTGGATGCTGCACCCACACCAAAAGAGGTACACCAGCTCTGGAGTGTCAGATGTGTCTCGTTGTCAAGTCTGGAGACACCAGGACCTACCGGAGCGTGAATATTCAGAGTGAGAAATCAGATGTGGAATCTGATTCTCTGCGATGGACAGGGAGCGAGACTGAAAGTCACCTTGAAGTCCTTGTGACTTCTCAAAAGAAGAGTAGCAAGGCTGAGGTGGGGCCACTAGGAATTCTTATGTTTCTTTTTGATTTACCCAAAGACTTGGAATGTGACGAAAACCTATCCCAGGAGCAGCCCTAGAGCCGGACTGGATCCATGCTCTCAAACTTGAGCAGGAGCAGGGCTTATACAACTTCCTGAAGTTCTGAATCTTCTTGCCCAAAACAAATCAGGATGTTCGTTCTGGGCTTCTCAAAATTATCCATCAAGCACCTGAAATCATTTCAGAACACCGCACTGTCATTTTCAATCAGATGTTTTTCACGGGTCTCTTCCCTACCAAATGGATAAGGACCTCAGTTATTGCGCTTCTACAGAAATCTGGACTAAACAGTGCTGATCCCAATTAGCGGCACATCTCAGGCCTACCACTTCCAGCCAAAATTGTTGAATAGGCTATGAATGCTGAACTCGCCTCGTTTATAGAGAGTCATGCTCTCCTTGACCATACTCAGTTCGGATTTAGAAGCCACCATAGTAATGAATCTGCGCTTATCGCTGCATCAGAGCAAATTAGGCAGTTGATGCAGGATGTAATGGAGCCCTGGTCCTATTAGACCTCTCGGCAGCATTTGACACGGTCAATCACAACATTCTTTTGCACCGTCTCACAACCATAGGGATTAAGGGTCTAGCACTTACATTGCTGAAATCTCTTCTTACTGATCATGAGCAGTTTGTTGTCCTTGAAGACTTTAATTCTCCCACTTTACTTTACTGTGCAGCATCCCCCAGGGCTCGTCCTGGAGCCCGACCCTTTTTAATATTTATGTCACCCCACTCGCCAATCTGATAAGGTCTTTTGGGTACTCTGTAGTATCCTATGCAGATGACACCCAAATTGTTATATCTGTTGCAAGAAATCCCGACGACATCTCCATTCGTTTTTACGACTGTCTGCTTTATGTCAATAATTGAATTTTCTCAGATTATTCTACGTTTAACTCTAATAAAACTGAAGTTTTGCATTTTGGAAGAAATACCACCATATGGTCCACACACTGGTGGTCGCAGGAACTTGTCTTGCTACTTAAACCGATTAATAAGGTGAAAATCTAGGTGCTGTCTTTGACAACAATTTTTCTTTTGAAAGTCACATTAACACCATCACTTCTACCACTTTCTACACCCTGAAGCTCCTCAGAAAAATCTTTCCTTCTCAACCTCAGTACTCTCCAAGATTGACTACAGCAAAGCCCTCTTCATTAACATCCCCAAGAAAGACCGGAACAAAATTAAAAAATGCAGCCGCTTGGCTTCTCTTAGGTATTCCCAAATTTCAATCAGTCTCCTCAGCGCTCAATCTTTTCCATTGACTTCCAATCAAGAAGCGCATCGACTTAAGGCCTTATGCATTGCCTTCAAGGCACTTTATGGTAAAGGCCCTCAGTTTTTTCAGACAAAGTTTCCAGTGGTACACTCCTTCCAAATATCTTTGGTCCGCCTCAGCCTACAATCTTATTGTCACTAAATTTGAAAAGGCTCACAAGAATGGTAGAAACTTAATCGTTGGAACACCAAAACTGTGGAAATTTCTTCCCTCGGGAATTGAAAAGGGAACCTGATCTGCTGGCCTGCAGTAAATTACTTGAAACGTGTTTTTTTTTCCTCAATCGCTGGCGTTGCTCGTCCTAGTAAGCAGTTTACCTCTGAGAGACTAGCACCTAGACATCCTTGGGAAAGGAGTGCGCTCTACAACCCTTAATTTCATTTCCTGCAGTGTTCGGCGACATACAGTGCGCGTCGTGATCCATAAACTACCTTAGTATGCATAAGGGTACACTCCTCACACAATGAAGTGGAGGCCAAAAAACTAGTGAAACACCTTGTGGGGATCGGTCACAGACATCTACTTGTGACAGTCCCTCCGAGTGTAAACCTGTAGTTTTAGAAGGAGATTATACTTCCTTGCACATTGGGAAATAATTTTAAAAAAAAAAACTCGTCAACTGATGAGCAAAATTTAGGAGCTATTTTGGATGGTGGAGAAACAAAGGATCAGACGCCAGTGTGCTTGGGTACAGCCTAAATTCAGATCCAACTGTCACTTCTGGGGGGGAAAACAGTCTACTTGGAGCTGAACAACCCCGCTCACGACATGAGGGGACAATGCTGAAAAATCGTCCAGGTTCAGTCTGGTGCCTGGGATATTTTAAAGGCGAGTAACCTGCGGTTAAAAGTATCAATCAAAACGTTTTATTTCGGATGTATATAAAGCTTATAGGTTCAAGAAAAGAACTTTACCCAAATGTTGAAGATATACATGGTTCATTCACAAGAATAATACACAGCTTAACATGCCACTATATACATAAACAAAAATTAAGGGTGCGATGAGCCAAATACATTTCAGACACTAGTTGCACATAAAAGGCCTATATGTTTCTGAAAAGAATATCATCCGGTTTTGTGGGTTATATGGCTATGAATTAATTTGCCTATCATTTACTTGATAGAGTTGCACAATAAAGAAGTCGTGAGGGCTGTATCCATTTTAGTCATTTAGTAGATCATGCAGGCTAAGAGTCCCACACATTGTCCGATATCGTCTCACTTATCATGGAGTTCGGTGAGCACACATACATGTTCCTACCACAAAATGAATTTATGCGGAAGGTTTTATAGTTGTTCGCATATCTTGCAGCATGTATTTAACTTTATGGTTACATGCTATTTTCCAGCTCTCAAAAGAAGGCTGAAAAAGGGTCTATGTACCATTTTAACTTTAGTTCATGTAGGATGTGGGCTTAGAATTGAATCCCAAATGTACTTTTTTTGACCCGACGAATCCCGTTGACCTATTTTGGGCACTATGTTTAGTCAGAAACATGCTGACTCTATGAAAGGACTATAGGGATAATAGTGGTCCATAATGTCCAGCTTCTGTTGTTGATTTTATGACGGGGCATGCTAATAAATTGTTCACCTTCAGGTTTTTTTATTTGGATACATCTACAAGGGCCCTACAACTGTAGCTACTTCACAAACAACCATGGGTTTACATGAACAAAAAGAACTCCACGAAGAGCTCCTATATACTGGAAATAGTTGGGATGAACTGGGTGTATTTTCCTGCTCAAGAAAAGCAAAACACAATGATGAAGCATGCTATAAAAGTGGGTGAGGGTGTTCCCGTCCTCAAGACAGAGTTCTTTCAGACCTTGTAAGAAATACACTACACTCCCGGTTGATATTGTGGAAAGTCATACTTTTCATTTTTGGGCACAGTATATGGCCCAAATTCCTACAAATGGCTGCGCCCTATTGTGCTGGTTGTATAGTGCTGAAAGCACGGAAAAAGATATTGTCTCGGGTAGCTACAGATAGACAGCCCATCACCAGTGCCATTTGGGCGAAATTGTGTGGTCATGAGCAGACCTGAAGCAACACAAACCATAGTGGCAGTGTAACGGTGTTTTTTGTTGTTGTTTTTTTAACAAGGGGAGGCTAGGTACCTGTGGTATATATTGTGTTTCATTACACCATTAAATAAAAGGTTAAAGTACTGTAGAGAACACTTGAAGTCCTACGAAAAAATTATCACAATATCATTTGTTGGTTAAGGTGAACAGTAGACATTTTCTTGATAGAATGCCAAGGGGGCAAAGTGACCTTACCGTTAGTGTAGTAGTACTTTCATCATCTGACCACTGAATAAAGAAATGGAATGGAAAGACAATATTTGTAAATTGTGGACACAACTTCTTTTGCAACTCTGAAATGCTGTATTGAAATTTGCAAGATTAGTGTGTACAACGCATTCAATAAACATTTGTTCCACCCACCTGACCTTCCCATCACATATTTCACCCAGAGTACCAACAACTCTCCAATCTTTCAATAAGCAATACTAACAAGTTACTTACCTTCAGTAACAGCTTATCTGGAAGAGACTAACTCGCAGCAAGTTCCTTACCTAGGAATTATCCCCTAGGCATCAGACTGGATTCGGAAACGTTTGTTGAGCAGCTGATGTACGTTTCTTTACCAACTTTCCACACCAGAAGCGCTGAGGTACGAGGAGCACTGACCACTGGTGTACACAGGCAGTGCCCTTAAAGGGGTGAACCCTTAACACGGTCGCAGAGCCGTGAGGATGGGCGGGTCAGTACGGATTCTGCAGCTATATAGTGTCTCTACCAGATAAGGCGGTACCGAAGGTAAGTAACTTGTTCATCTGATAGAGACTTCTAGCGCAGACTCCTTACCTAGAATACATACCCAAGGAATACCTCACCGGAGGTGGAGCTGCAATACAGATTAGACTAAAAAAGTCCTGTAGGACTGAAAGGGAAATGGCCGTCAGGCAGGAGCCAACTGTGTAGGCAGCAGTGCTTCGTGAATGCGCGCAAGGTAGCTCATGATGCTGCCTCAGAGATATCCAGGACATGAATTCTGCAGGCTAAGGCAGTGGTCGCTGCTTTGCCTCTGGTAGAGTGAGTGCGCAAACCCTCAGGGGAGTGGCTTTCTGGCCAATGCATAGCAGATTTTGTTGAAGGGAACTATCCATCGCGAGATGGTCTGCTTCTGCGCTGCCTTTCCTTTCTTGGCTCCGACATAACCCACGAAGAGCTGATTGTCCACCCGGAATTCTTGTCTACAGTCAAGGTAGACCAACAACGCTCTTTTTGGGTCCAGGCGGTGGTGTCTCTCCTCTCCTTTAGAGGGGTAAGGTGGAGAGTAAAAGGTAGGCAGAATGATGGACTGGTCTACATGGAAAGGAGTTACTACGTTTGCTATGAAGGATGCTCTAGTTCGAAGGAGTAGTTTGTATGGGTAGAAGGTAAGGTATGAAGGATTTGCAGACCGTGCCTGTAACTAACGGACCCTTAGGCAGATGTTGCTGCCACTAGGAAGGCTGTTTTGATGGTGAGAAGTCAGAATGAACAGTTGTGGAGCGGCTCAAAGGGAGCACACATGTTGAACTGGTTGCTGGCAACCAAACCAAGCCATATCAATCAGGTACAAATTAATAAGGACACTCAGTAAGGAGCAACACACACACACACACACAGGTGATACAATAGGACTTTAATAAAACACTAGCGTATATATATATATATATATATATATTTATATATATATTGGCAAGGAGGACGTAACAGCAGAAAACGGTTTACTGTATATGTATAGTGCAATGCTAGCACAATGATAGCGTAAGAAAGAAACAGCCTTGATTCACCAAAGTAAGTAAATCAAAAACACAATAATAAATCTGTAAATTAAGATAAAGCAGAAGGGTCTGGCCGTCCATCTCTAAATTACTTAACCTTGGCAGTTAGCACCAGGAAGCTTGCTCCAACCTCTCTCTCTGGCAATGGCGCAACACGGACAGCAGCTGTGGGTGCAACAGCAAATCTGTGCGACTCAGTCTGTGAACTTGACCAACATATCCAAACCCTTCCTTTTATACACTAGATGCTGGATTATACAACATTGTGCTCCTTTCCTGCACCAGTGTTCCTCGTGATATTAACAGATTTTTTTGCTAATCCAGGATTTTCTCGACTTCTAACTCGCCTCTTGCTCTCACTGGTACCAAGCAATCATCCTGCCACTGCCTTCAAACTAATACCAGGCTTGTTCGGGGTCAGTTCAACTTTAACGTTATGTCTCCCATAATCCACGTGCCTCGGCCTCGTACAGTAAACAAGGCACCTTGGCAGATAGTTGTGTCTACTAAAAGTGGCAAAAACAAGTGTCACAAGATCATCTGCTATCTCACCGTGGTAAATGGGTTTTGTGATGCATTTTAGCTCATCAACACCGCCTAACCTAATTAAACATTTCGCCTCACAATGTATTCTGAACACTATTACATATATACTGCACAGCACATCAGAAATGTAAGAACCAGTTTGAGATCCCACTGAGGCATAATAAAAGGCGCTGTTGGAAACATATGCTGGAGACCTTTCAGGAATCTACGTACAACATGTGGTTTGAACAGGGATGACTTATCTGGCTCTTGCAGAAATTCCAGAAAGATAACCTTTCAACTTGCCCAAAGCAGAGCCCTGCTGGGCCAAGTAGAGGATGTACAAAATAACCAGGGAAAGGGGTGCAGTTAGAGGGTCAACATGCTTACCTGTACACTATACCACAAACTTGCTCCAATGGCATGCGTTTACCGTCTTGGTGGAGAGACACCAGTGGTTAATTTTGGGAAAAATAAGTGCCGGGGCTCTCGTCAGGAGGCAGCTTGCACTAGGACATTGCCCCTATAAGCAGCACTTAGAACTAACTACTAACCATGAAATCCTACAAGTGGGGATAGGATATGGCATAACGGCCTGAGCTGGCAACTTTGGAGCTGGGAAACCAGGTCTTAGCGTAGGCTCAACATCTTGGGATTCTGGGCAAATCACGTAATCTTCCTGTGCCTGCAAAAAATAAATGTGTCCTTAACTGGTGCTCATCAAAAGAGCTCCAATACCTTTGGGTTGAGTTTGCGCTATAAGCGTCAATGTTGATGATTAAGTGCCAGTGCTGAGCCAGGTGTCCCTCAGTGCTTAGTTTGAGACAGTGGTTTACAGTACTCAGCAGTGAGGGACACCTAGCTGCCAAGATAGCATCGCAGATTTCAGACAGAATCTCCAGCGCACAAAACTGCTGGCAGGGCACATTCTCAGTAGAGGCCAACAGATCTAACCAAAGTTCTCCCCACTCTTGAAAGAGACTTTGAGTCACCTCTGGATGCCACTATTGCAGGTCTTTTGCAGTTCCCTCCAAGATCTGGACCCTGTCAGAGAGATTCACCCAATGCTGCACAAACTGCAGAGTCTGCATATGCCAACGGGCATGTGTTACAAGCAGGACGCAGGAGGCCATGAGGCCTAATAACCGCACAGTCAATCTCACTTAAATCCAGGATAGAGGCCGACACATCAGTATCATAGCCTAAATATCCTGGAGTCGCCGCTCTGGAGGATAGGCCCGAAACTGCACTGTGCCCAGAACAGCTCTGATGAAAGTAAATTCTGAGAGGGAGTCAGGTGTGACTTTGGCACATTGATAGTAAACCCCAGCGAGTGCAGAAGATTCAACCATAGTCTGGCGATGAGGGATATCGGTGTGTGGTGAGCTCGCCTTCAATAGCCAATTGTCGATGTAGGGGAAGACTGGAAACCCTGACCTCTGGAGGTGCGCCGCAACCACCACCATCACCTTGGTGAACACCCAAGGGGCGCTGGTAAGGCCGAAGGGGAGCAAGGCAAACTAAAATTGCTCCTGGCCCACCATGAGCCGCAGGTAACATCTGTGGGCAGGCAGGATGGGGAAGTGCAAATATGCATCCTGCAAGTGCAATGCTACCATCCAGTCTTCCAGGTCTGGGGTAGACAGGACCCTGAATTACTCCTTTTTCAGGAAGCAGGCGAGAAGGTGTAGGTTTCAAATAGGATGGAAGCTTGGGTCCTTCCTGGGCACCAGAAAGTAGCAGGAATAGCAACCACATCCAACTTTTGATTCTGGCACCCTATCTATAGCTACCTTGGCGAAGAGTGCTAATACTTACTGAGGGAGCAAGGAGAGGTGGTCCTGTCAGGCTGTCGCAAGTGGGTGGCATGGGGGAGGCATGGTCACAAAGGGGAGGGAGTAGCCCCTTTGGACGAACTGCAAAACCCAACAGTCGGATGTTATTGACCTTAAATGGTGCAGCTGAATACGTACACAGCCCCCCACTGAATGCCCATGATGGTTGAAGGGCAAACTAAAGGGATTTGGAGGCTGCCAGGGAGGTGGTGGACTGGCCAGACTACAGGCTGCCTGTCCCATGCGGTCTACGGGAACCGCGTCCTCAGCTTTAAAAAAAATTGTGAAACTTGGTAGACGTGGTGACTGGGAGTATAGAGACATGGTTGAAGGTCCATTTCGTGGCCCTTAAATGGGAGGAAGGCAGACTGCGGTTAGCGAGGAGCCCTGGAAAGGCCCAATCACCTGGCCCTAGCCCTGCTGTCTTTAAAGAACTCCAGTGTTACGTCTGTCTTCTTTCAGAACAGATGGGAGCCATCAAAGGGCATATCTATTGGTGGGGCCTGGACATTCTCTGAAAAGCCAGTGGTTCTCAACCAGGCATGGATCATAAGGGCCAACGAAGATGAAAACTATCTGCCCTTCGAGTCTGTTGTGTCCAGCCCACATCTTTGGGTGAACTTGGTTGCATGCTTCACATCAGCAATTGCTTGAGAAAGTATAGCTTAGGCCTCCTCCTAGACCATAGTTAGCACTTGTGCAACCGAGTCCAGACCTTATGGGAGCTTTGACTCCAGAGGCACGCGGTTATCACTGACTGCAGTGCCACGCTGGCAGAAGAGAACATTCTCTTCCCAAAGATATCCTGCCGACTCCCTATCCGGTAGAGTGGTAGGAAATGCACAGGGGTTGATTTTAGAGGTGGAAGCTTGGACCACCAAGCTCTCTAGGGTAGGGTGCTGGGTGAGTAAACTGGGGTCCTCTGGTGCAGGCGATGGTGGCAGGCAACTGTCTAATGCACAGGGGCTCCCTGTGCAGGGCTTGGACCAGGTCCCAAGTACGATGTCTGCAAGGGATTGATTAAATGGAAGTAATGGTTCAGTGGTGGCTCAAGCACCTCTGTTGGATGTTTGTCTTGACTGCCACGGAGGGTAGGACCTCAGTCGCCCTCTATACCACCACTGTGAATGAGGCACCCTCTTCCGTAGACCATGCCAGTGTATGGAGAGATGTCCAGTCCATTGGAATCTCCCAGATCGTACCAGGTGTCTTAGAGATCTTCTAATAGTTAATATCCCTAAGGGTCTGCAGAACCCTCCCAATCATCACCCAATCCAGGACTATCAGAGGAATAAGACATTGGCTCAGATATGGGCTGTCTGCCACCGGTTGGCCCCGAGCAGGCGTTGGACAACACCTGTACGGCTCCATGTCAAGAGTTGGGGATGATGATGGGGTGGCGCCACCCCCTGCTATCAGTGGAACTGAGGGGCATCAACACTGAAGCGGGCCCCGGGGAACATAATGGTCACTTAACTGGCGCCACTCCAGATCCTTAGGGCCCAAATGGGGCTGAGGACGAACCCGCTGGCGAAAGACCAATAAGGGTTCCCTGTTACACCAGTGGGACCCAAGGGCATGTGAGAGGAGTTGGGCTGGCCAAAGATGAGGTGAATGGCCTTGAAAAATTGTTTGAGTTGGGCAGGGATGGTGCCAGCTTCCTGAAACTCAGGGAGGCACAGAGATAGAGGTGAAGGCTCCACCACAGGCCAACGACCGTGCAACTTGTCCGAAGGCTTGAGCTGCGAACTAAAAGACCTCTTCGACAACGTCTTCCTTTTGTGATACTCACTTGAAGAACCCCCGATGACTTAAAATGGGACAACAATCAGCGGGTATGACTTTGCGAACGATCTCAGGACATTCCTCACAATGTCGAGCAGCGAGGAGCTAGAGAGACCACTCCCCAACGCATGTCTTAGCATCCTGACCTCACTCCAGTCACCAAAGAGAAATTAAGTACAGGTTTGTCCCTGACTTCTGACGGTGTCAGGCGCCGTATGTTTAAAACATGCCTTTCTGGTGGACCTCCTTCACACGAGAAGAGTAAGTCCTGACAAATCTTCAACAAAAGGTCAAAAAAGGGTCAGTCAAAAAGTGACTGAGGGTAGCTCACTGACTGTTGCGGGAAGGAAAGAACTGACATCAGCACACTGGGGTACGTACCACCTATACAGGCACCACGCACGTCACTTCTGATGCGGATGACGCCACAAGAAGCCAAACGATGCCACTTAGTGACGTTCGGGTGTACTGCTCACCAAAAGATTCCAGATTCAGTATGATGCCTGAGGATTAATGTTTTTTCTTTTCTTAAAACCTGTTTTTATTACTTTGGTACACAGTCATAATGGTACAGGCCTATCATATGGTTCACAATTCATCCAGGTCTAGTTCCGCGCACTGCTCGGATGCGACATTCTTTAGCTACTCCCCAATGCCTTCCATCTGCTGAGCCTGGAGGGTGGTCTGCACGTTGAATGTATTGCAATGCGGCTCTTCGCCAGGATAATGCCCAGGAGGGCGAACCTATGTCGTATGCGCGCCCCTTTTTACGTCAATGGAAGCACCCCCAGGAGGCATTGTTTGGTCGATTCCTCGATGTGTACGCCTGTGGCTTTCCGGAGTGCCTGTATAACTTGCTGCCAGTATGATTGCAGTCTAGCACATGTCCATGTCATGTGCATAAACGTAGCAGGGTCAGTCAGTGGGCATGCGGCAGAACGATTGTCATTAAATCGTGCCAGTCCTTATGAAGTTAAGTAAGTACGATGCAAATAGTAGAACAGGGTAAGCTTGAACCGAGCATTGTTGGACACTTTGCGTACCTGCATGAATGCCGTCCTCCACTAACCGTCGGTAAGGCAGGTAGGTAGGTCTGCTTCCCATCGGTCTTTAATTGGGGAGACCGCAACAGTGCGGTCTTCTTTCAGGGCTTTGTATATCCGCAAAATCAGTCCTCTAGTGGAGCCGGGTCCAATAGTACTACAAGCATATGGGACTCTTCTGGCTCTGTACGTACGTGCTTTTTTTCGCGTACTGTAAAAAATGTTCTGCCGGTACATGAAACCACTCCCCTGCCTCCTCAAGAGTTAGGAAGGTCCTGTTCACAAACAGGTCTCCCGCCGTCGTTCTTCTCCCTCAGCCGATTTGGTCATGTCCATAACCGACTGAATTTGGTAGAATCCCTGCAACCACTGAAGTGGCAGCACAGTGGTATATGGGGCCCTGCAGATAACCCGTGTAACCATCTGTTCCCATGCTTCTATTACTAGTCTAACTATGCGTGGGCAGTCTCTCGGTGCCCTCGAGACCATGATGAGCCATCTTGGTAGGTCAGCACCACTGCTCAGGTCAGCCAGCAGTATCTTTTCTGAGTTGCATCCGTCGGCGCACCACTGCGCAGCATATGGTAGCAGCCAGACGTAGTAGTAGAGTCTGAAATCTGGGAGGCCCAATCCTCCCATCTCGGTGTCTAGCTTCAGCACTTCTAGTTTTACCCTATTTCGTCGCCGGGCCACACTAACAAAACCAGGAGGGAATTCAGGGAAGCAAAAGTGAATGCCGGGATCCTGCAAAAAGCGTTTTGAATGGCGTATAAACATCGGGAGAGCATGACCATGTGGGCCATGGCCACCCACCCGATGACTGAAAGGGGGACACTGTTCCAGAACCGATTCCTTGAGCCCTGTAATCTCCGCCTCCATGTTCAGGGCGTATTCGGCTTCTGGTGTGTGTGCCACTTGTATGCCCAGATAGTGAAAACTCTCCCTATTCCGATTGAGTTCCATGTCGAGCAAGTCTGCAATGTTTCCCCCAGCTAGCGCAACCAATGGGAATATCAGCGATTTTCGGTGTTTTATGTGTAGTCCTGATACCGTTTTGAAGACAGCTAACACCTCCAGGAGTGCCGGTATCGCCTCATCCGGCTCCTGGACAAAGGAGTGCGTTGTCTGCATATAGGGAGGCGACATGCGTGCGTCCGTCCACTGTGATACCCCATCTGTTCATGTCGCACCTCAGACGGATAACCAATGGCTCCACTGCCAGGGCAAAGAGGAGCGGGGATAATGGGCAGCTTTGTCTTGTGCCCCTTGCAGTGGGTATGGTACCCGATGCTAGGCCGCCATCTGAGGAATAATTTAAGGTAAGGAATCTGCAGCTAGAAGTCTCTATCAGATACAAGCTTGGTCCAATAAACGAATAAATGCATCATCCTGATGAAGTGGCTTAACCTATTAGAATTTGCTCCTATATTCTAGAACAACTGATGTAAATCCCATTTCTCCAAGGGGTTGTAAAGAGAATCTGAATTTTAACATAGCAACAGAGACTAGCATTACACATAACCTCTTCCGATAATTTCTATTCCACTGTAGCAGGACTTAAAGAACTCAAAATAAGAATGCTGTTCTATTAAAATCTACAATGCTCACTCACATCTTCCTCTATAATGCTCCAAACACTCTTTACATCTTAATATCAATGGAGCATGCAGCTCATCTATAATGTAAAATGAAACAAGCATTTATTAGACACCAGACCACTATAACAAATAAATTCCATCAGTTGTCTGAATGCAAATCTTACAGCATCAAACAAGATATTGCCTAATGGAATGCTAATAATATTATGCCAATATTTTACAAAACTATTTCAAAGATGAAATAATTGTTTCACCACAAATTTGATCATATTGGAATCATGCAGGGTTGTGGAATTTAATAAAATATCTACTGGTCCATGGGGCAAGTTGCTTCATAAATCTACTTGTCCTGTAACAAAATCCACTTTGGTGCCATGTTTTGCTGCGAGAAATTATAGCAGCAGTCTCATTATATAAGAGCTCTGATATAGCCTCTCTGAATATGCCAGCGCTCATACCATAGTAGTGTTTGTAAACTTGCAATCCCCTTAAGCTGCCACGTTTCTGCAGATCTAAATACTGGGGCTGAAGCTAGTGGTAAGCAATAGTTCCAGGGTTAGATGCAAACACACTAACGTGCATGTTTTAAGGGTTTTCAACAACTTTTCTCTAATCTTTTCCAATACTGAGAAATGTTGGAAATGTGCTCCAGACAATAGCAGACGTAAACCTTTCAGAGTAGGTAAAAAAAGCGGTTGGGGGGAAAATCTACACATACATATTTGCTCATGCTAAAATGCAGTTCACAAATATTTTCTAGGAGTACTATTTCTTGTCCTACTTCTGTAAATTCTTGTGAATTCACGAAAGCCGTATAGCTGCACTTAATGCAAGGACATATACCATGGGTGCACTTTTGAGACTTTCTTTAATAATTGAGCCCCTCATTTTTTTTGGCATTGACCGTGAACTTTTGTGTTTATTAAAAGTCTGTCTCTCTCTATATATTGGCTGGCTTCACTGTGAGTTACAGCATTCTGTGAATAGGCACATGGTCAGACTCGCAGGTTAGCACCGAATGACCAGGATTCTCTCACTAAACATCCTATTCAGAGCGGATAAAGGCCTTCGGCCCACCTTAGATCTTCACCCTCTAAATGCCTTCCTGTGGAAGGACAAATTCAAAATGCTCATGCTGGCCTAGATTCTGTCTGCCCTGGACCAGGTCAACTGGACGGTATCCTTTGGGGTTTCCAGCTCTTCTCAAGTAACAGCCACTATCATTTTCAGGGAGAACCACGAACAGTCACTAAATTAACCTGCATGTTACCCTGTGGTAGTTTGCCACAAATGAAGTCAGGGTTCATATGTAAAGTGTTTATGCAGCACACAAACAGTAATAAAGTGAAAACACAACACAAGAAAATTCTCACACCAATTTAGGAAAATAGAGTGAGATTTAATAAATAACGATCCACCAAAACACCAATCAGAAGAACTGGAGATATGCAGTTTTAAACATTTTGATAAAAGTAGCACAAAAATGGTGCAACGCGCAAACTGAGTGTATCTGGTTGCGCAGGACCAGAACAAAGTCACAAGTTCAGACTGACCACGCTGAGGATTGTACCTTATGTCCAGGTGCGCAGTCTGCACACAATCGCTTTGAGAGGCTACACGCCGTCCAGCATCTGTTCCAATGAAGCTGTGCGATGAGGCTTTCTGGTGGTTCTGATGAGCTACATGGCAAGGTTATTCGGGGCTGTGCATAGCTCGGCATTGGTTTCAATGAAGCTAGCAGCTGCGCAGCAAAGTCTTGCGGGGTTTCGCGTCACTCAGAGTTAGTTCTCATTAAATTTCCAGTGGAGCAGCACAGCTTTGCTGGGCTTCCCGTAGCTTTCAGCTGGCTTTGGCAGAACCTTACCGTAGGCCAGGAAAAGCTCTCTCTGATGCCAGCCAAGGGCCCAGGACCTGCGGAAGCAACACGTAGGGATCAAGAGCTCACTCCAGCACAGACAAGCAGGGCTCAGGCAGGTTCAGTTACAGGTCTATGCAGTTCCAGTGCGGCAGGTCAGCTGGGCAGTTTCAAGGAAGCCTCTGGAGCTTGTTGTGCCGCTGTAGCTCAGAACACGTGGTCAGTCAGATGACCCTTAGAGTTGGTAGCCTTGGGTGGAGGGAGCAGGTCCAGTATTCCTTCAGACAGCAGGGCAGGAAACAGGCAGCTGAGAAAGTCTTTTAGTAGGAGGGCAGCCCTTCTGTAGTATCCACAGGTCCTGGTGTTTTCTGAGGAGTGGGTATAAGGGTCCAGTTATTATACCTAGGGCCCCCTTTGAAGTGGGAGGAGCTTATGGAGTTTTCCCCCCACAGAAGTGTCTGGAATTTCCTGCTTCCCTGCCCTGGTCCCAGTCAGTCTGGGTGTACAATAGGCTTGTGTGAAGTTCTTTGTCTGTGAGCAAAGGCGCGGTCATTGACGTGTAAGTAGGGCTGTTTACAGGTCTGCCCCCCCCCCCCAAATCTACTGACGATGGCCCATCCTGACAACACCCAGTCCCCCTTTGCGATACTGTCAGGGAGGAATACACAAAAAGCCATCTGCCAACTACACCTAGTCAAGTGACCCAGGATACAGGCCCCAAAGAGTCAAAACAAGAAAATGCCCACTTTTTTAAAGTGCCGTTTTCAGAATTGGGACTTAAAATTGGACTTTATGTTCAAGAGGGTTTTGAATTACAATTCTATAGAGATCAAACTCAACATTTCTACCTACTCCCAATCAAATGTTATCACTTTTTTAAATAAAATATGGTGCCCAATGTAATCCTACGGGAGAAGTAGGCCCTGAAGTAGTTTTAACTAGCAGGGCATTTAAAACCTAAAACTATATGCTCAACTTTTAAAAAACACTATGGGCTGATTAGGGCCTACACTAGTGGCGATGTATGTATTAAAATGGAAGGCTTAGGCCTGGCAAAAGGTTTATTTAGCTAGGTCGAAATGGTAGTTGAAAACTGCACACAGGCTGCAATATGCAGGTCTGAGACATTTTTAAAGGGGCTCCTTAAGTGGATGACGCAATCAGTACTGCAGCCCTACTAGAACTATTCCATTTACAGGCCCTAGGTACACTTAGTACCACTTCACAGGGGACTTATAAGTTAATTAAATGTGTCAATAGGGCGTAACACAATTATGCCATGTTTAAAGCAGAGGGCACTTTAGCACTGGTTAGCAGTGGCAAAGTGCACTGAGTCCTAAAAGCCAACAGAAACTGCTTCAGAAAACTGGAGGGTTAAGGAAAAAAGTTCTGGAATTACCCTTCATGGAGGGCCAAGTTCAATAAAAGTTATGGTGGTGGTTGCCACCCACCTTTGGAGGTCAGGGATCTCATTTGCCCCCTATTTTGACAACTGGCTTTTGAAGGGGGGCTCGCCACAGTCGGTCATAAACCCCTCGAGCCAACAGCGAACATTCTGATATCATTGAGGTTCACGTTCAACAAGCCAAAGTTGCATGAGACACCCTCACTGATGCTTCCTTTCATTGGAGCTGTCCTGAACACAGTACAGATCATGGTCTTTCCTCTGTTGTAACATGTTCAGGAGATTTGGGCTATGATCCTCATGTTTCAGCCTCGATCCAGGATCTCGGTTAGAGCAGCTCCAAGGCTTCTTGGCCTTTTAGCCTCATGCATCCTCCTTATCAACTATGCCATGTGGCATAAGCAGGCAATGAAATGGAATATGACGTTTTAATGTGCCCTGCACCAAGGAAACCTCTCAGATGCCATTCAGATTTTGGAGGAAACTGCAAAAGATATGCAGTGGTGGTTGCTTGACCACAATTATACCAGCAGAAGGCCCCCTTTTACCTACCTACCGAGAGCAGATAGTGTTAACGGATGCATCACTGTTGAATTCGAGTGGTCATCTGTCAGATTTACAAATCAGAGGACTCTGGTCTCCAGCAGAAACATGGCTCCATTTCAATCTGCTTGTGTTGCAGCCATTTGACTGGCTCTGACAGCCTTACTGCCGTCCATCAAAGGGAGGCTGGTGCACGTTCTCCAGGACACCACCATGTAGTACTGCAACAAGCAGGGCGGAGGGAGGTGCTGGGTCCTGTGCCAAGAGACTCTGGAGTTTGCTAGAGGGTCTGGGCATTTCACAAATGGAGTCTACATCAAGTTGTGGTGCAGGTCATCTTCCAGCAGTGGGGACAACCCTGTTCAGGTCTTTTCGCACTGTCAAGAATGTACAGTGTTAAAGTATTTTGCACATTGGAGTTTCTTCAATAAAACTCATTATGAGATGCATTCCAGCTGGATTCAAACACTGGACTCCCGTACGCGTTCCTGTCCCTGCCTCTGTTGCCCAGAGTTATGTCAAACATTAGGAATGACTAGGCCCAAGGGATTCAATGGTTCTGGTTTGGGCCAGGAGAGTACGATACCTGGAACTTCAGGGCAAGCTGAAACTTTGGGAAGATGTTCTGTTGCATCAGCAGCAGGGCAGGGTTATTCACCTGAACCTGCTCTACCAACACCTTCATATTTGGAGACTGAGTAGCAGCAGTTGACTGTAAGATCTGACACCCAAAGTGGTGGATGTCATCCTTGCTGCCAGGTGTCCTTCCACGAAGCATACGGACACAAGGCGCTGCAACAGATTTGTGGTCTGGTGTGGTATGGAGTCTGCACAGCAGACCTTTTACAAACCAAACTATTGGATGTTTTATTGTTTGTTTAGTATTTGACCCAGCAAGGCCTTGCATTAAGCACTACTAAAGGGTATTTGTCGGCCCTTTTGGTCTTTTCGCATTTATCAGAGCAACTGTCCTTGTTTAAATCACCTGCTATGATGCCGTTTATTAAAGGTTTGACACACATATTCCTTCGCAAACCATTTGTGATGCCACAGAAGGATCTTAAATTGGTCTTGATGTTTCTCATGTGTACATCCTTCTAGCGGATGCTGTGAGAAAGTGCCATCTTTCTTGCATGGTATGCACCCACTTTTTGCTGAATGTACTTTGACTGATTATGCCCTGGGCTCCTGCCAATCAGGTACCCAGGGCCTTTGTTCCTTCCCTAAAAACTGTGCTGAAACCTAAACCCAATTGGCAAACCCTGGCCACATGTCATCCCCTGGAAAATGGTACACTAGGTACCCAGGGCCTTGTGACCAGGGAAGGCCCCTAAGGGCTGCAGCACTTATTGTGCCACCCTTAGAGGCCCTGTACCCTGGCACACACACACACTGCCCTTGCAGGCTGAGTGTCTGGGTACAGAACAAAACAGAGTCGACATGGCACACATCCCTGTGTGCCATGCCCACAACACACACTGCCCTGGCATACATCAGCCACTCCTCTAGGTGGGTGCCATATGTCAGTGGTGTGGGTACAGGTGCATGAGCCCTGTGCCCCTACAGTACCCAGGTCCATTCCTGGGCACTATAAGTGCAGTGCTGCCATGTAAGAGTATATGGTGCTGGGAGATCGTCAACACGAACTCCACAGCACCATGATGGCTCCACTTTAGACGGAGAAGTTTGGTATCAAACTTCTCAGCACATTAAGCCCGCACTGATGCCAGTGCAGGATTTAATGTACAATTCACGACAGAGGGCATCTTAAAGATGCCCCCTGAACCTAACCTACAATCCACGTCTCGTCTGAGGGGCTGCCTAGGCTGCCACACAGCAGACATGTTGCTGGACCACTGGGTAGAGAGCCATCCGCTCTCCTGGGCCTGCAACAATGCATATCCTGGGCGAGGTGCTAGGTCTCCTCCCCCAGGATGGGAAGGGGTAGCTTCAAAGGCATACCGCCTTTGGGAGCTTCTCCAGGCCACTTGCTGAACTCAGCAACTGGCCCCTACCGGTTCTAAACCCCCACTCTGGCGGGAAGATTGGCCGGAAACCCCAAGGAAGGACAGGGGGTGTGCCAGTCTCTGCCAACCTCACCCCTCAGGTGGGGGAGGAGAGGTGAAGCACATCTCCGGGCTCTCGCCATCTTGAAGATGGGGAGCCCTGCCCAATCAGGACTAGGCCACTGCCCCCCTCCCACAGGAGAGTGGCAGGATAGGGGGTGAACCAACCGCAGGGCAGGGACCCAGTGGTCCCTGCCCTTTACCTACCTGTAACGCCCCTAAATTTAGTATTTAGGGGCACCCCGAACCTTCCTTCCTTAGATCCAGATTCCGAAACAGCAAAGAAGATCAAGAGACAAGACCACCTGCCGTGCAGCTGCTCACAAGAGGAAGACACCAACTGCTTTGGCCCCAGGCCTACTGGCTTGTCGACCCTCGAACCTGCTCCTACTTAACCCCGGCATTTCCAATGGCCAGCAACCTCACAAACCCCTCTCAAAGCAAGTAACTGACCCCTGGCATCAGCCAGGAACCGCGAACCCTGCACACTCTGTATCCGCCAAGCGTGGCCTGTGCTGGAGTGAACAAAAAGACCCCGAGGACGTCCCCCCGGCGACTGTGACCCCGAATCCAGCACCCAAGGACCCACCTCGACGCTCCAGACGACGCCTGCAGCCTCAGAACCAGGGACCCCTCCAACCGCGACCAGCCGAGGGTAAGATTTCCCGACACCAAAAGGCACCCCGGCGCCCTGCGGCCCCCTGTGTCCAACTCCTGGGTGCCTACCTGTCCTCCAACTACCCAACTTACCTCTCGAAGTGGTGGTCACACCTGAAGAATCTTCGTCCCCGAGCTTGCAGCCTTTGTTCGTTTTTGAGCTTCTCTATTGCAATCCATTAAGCGCCCGACGGCTCAAAAGCACCCTGCACCCAGCCGCCCGAGTGCCCCTGGCAGTGCAATCTCTACTCTACTTCCCCATTTGCCCTGAGCAGGTGACCAGGAGCCCAGCTCCCACAGCAGCGTGGCCTGCTAGCCAGCAGCCACCAACCAAGGGCCCCCTGCCTCCCATAGGGTAACATTGGGCCTAACTCACTCTGCACCCGGCTGCCCCTGTGCCGCTGAAGGTGTAACAACTGTACTGACCTGACCCTGGGAGACCCCTCAGTCTATGCCCATAATCTTAACTCTGCCAGTCGAGTACTTACCCAAAAGCCGATAACTCTTTTCTTCCATAGGGTAACATTGACTGGTTTCACTTGGAAATTCTTTTAAGTGTGGAGTTTCTAAACTTTAAAATATTTACCTAAAATCAACCGGGTAACGAAAACGAAATTACTCACCTGCTATCAGGAGAGATTCCAGTGCTGGATCTTGGTGCCCAGCACTGACCCTGAAAAGTAATTACAACCATACTTACCGCTAACCCAATTTTCTTCCATAGGAAACCATTGAGTGTTTTTCTGTGAAATTTCTTCAGTGTCGATTTTTGAAAACTACAAATATTCTTTAAAAATTGCACTAACTGTGAAAACGTAATTACTTACCTGTTTTAGATAGATGTCCCAGTGCTGAACCTAGGAGTCCAGCACTGGATTACAAAAGTAACGAGAACATACTTTACCTGCAACTTGAACTTCCTTCAATAGGATAACATCGCCTGGTTTATGCTGAAAAAGTTTCTAAGTGCCGATTTTGCAAACTTACAAATATTCGTTAAAAATTGCATGTATAACCTAAACGCATTCTCTCAACTGCTTACAGGTGGTACACTAGTGCTGGATCCAGGATCCAACACTGAGCTAGAAAAAGTAACAATAACCCCACTTACCTGCTAAGTGAATTCCCTCCCATAGGATAATATTGGTGATTTGATTAGAAAAAGTTTCGAAGTGTCAACTTTTAAAATACCAAAATATTGCTTAAAAATCACTACTGTAACCAAAACGCTTTTATTCAACTGTTTACAGGAAACGTCCCGGGACTGAATCCAGGATCCAGTCCTGTGGTTTGAAAAGTAATCCTCAAAATAACTAATTACATTTAATTAGAAATTCCCATTGAGCGCAATGTATTATTGTGTTTGAAATTGTGTTGCCTATTGCAACAACTGTGTCTATTGCATTCAAAAGCCTACTGCATATTGAAAGTATTTATATAAAGCCTCTCATTCAGAGAAAGTATATTTTGAAATCTATTGTTGGTTCTAAAATAAAACAACCATATATTTTTATACAAATCCATTGGCCTAGAGTTCAGTTCTTGAGTGTGTGAGACCATTTACTGACGGAGTGTGTGCAACAAATGCTTTACACTGTCCTCTGATACTGCCTTACAGCTCGACCAAGCTACCACTTTAGAGAGTAAGGTTATATCTAACTTTACCTTCTGCCAAACCTCTGGGGACTGTGGACTCTGTGCACACTGTACCTATTGGGGAACAGTATATACAGAGCCACTTTCCTACAGATGCACAGCTGCTCATTGCGTCTTCTGACCTTAAGTACTGTCTTCCTCACTGTGATCATCTTGCAACGTCTCTTGGGGAGAATCTAGCGAATGCAAGAGGGAGTTTATGGATGGCAGGACTATGAAGGGGTGACAATGAGGAGTTTTTGATTATGATGATGATGATGATTAATAAAGAATGACATAAGATAATGGCAAAGACTTATGGATGGTGTTATCTTGAAAATTCACTGTAAACTCTGAACAGTTCTGTGGTAAAATGTGGTGCTTCATTAATGCATGTGTGAATCTGAGATGTTTGTCTTGAGTGCAGGCAGTCATGTATTCTGCAGATTGGTAGGGCAGCAGCTAATTTGGATTTTTCCACCATCACCCAAGAACTGTACCTTTGACTTTCAAAGTAAGGAAGTTATCATCAAACCACTTGTTTTCTTTTAAAGTTTGATTGTTCGACCTTGAGATATTTCATTTTGGCTTGCTGATTTAACACACATGCTGGATGCCACGTGCTCAATAGAGATCCCAATCAGCATTGTAGCACCAAGACAAACCAAGTTAAAAGAACCTTTTACCTCACTATTGAACAGGTTTCAAGATAAGGAGTAAGAACAAATGTAAGGACTACATGGTTTTGGTCAGTAAAGAAAGAAGAGAAAGAACGGAGCAGAGCTACAAAAGCTTGTTGTTTTAAGGTTGGAAAGAATTATGTTGTAGTTAATTGTGTTGAAGGCTGACAGTAAGGGCAGGAGAATAAGGGGAGAACATGGTTATCACATGTCAGCATTCATATGTCAAAGTACTTAAGCGTCACCGACTTCGGGGGCGCTAGAGAGCCGGGAGCAAGATGGCCGCCTCCTAGCGCGGCTCCGCTGGCCGAGACTTTCATCCGCCAACTATCCTCCGCTTACAGTGCCATCCATGCTGTTCAAGACCGGACCTGCACTCCCCGCCACTTGCTAAACATCCTGACGTCCTTAGGTGGACAGTAGCTGCTTCCTACCTGGGTTTATGACTGCCTCCGGGATCAGGCATGAAATGGTGGCGGCGTGCTGCTTCTTCTGCTGACATGCCGATGGAGTGACGGCTGTGTGGTGCCTGGGGGTAGCTGGCTACGGGGTGAGGCGTCCATTCCCGATCCGCATTGTGCCCCCGGCGGGGCAGTGTATCCTGGGCCTCCGCGGAGTGAAGATTGGGGGCGAGTTCCTGGCCTGCGATTGCTCCGCTCTTTGAAGCGTGGCGGCGGACGCGGGCTGGGAGCGAGAGTGCTGCGGTGGTGTTTAGGGCCCTGCGGACCTGTGCCTGGCCTCTTCGGGGCGGCGCGCCCTTTCCCCACTTCCGCTCGCTGCTGCTCGAGGGGGGTGTGACGGCGGATCCCTCCGGGCCTCGGCTGGGCCTTGCAGCTGCCGCCTGCGGAGCCGTTCTGTCACCTCACGGAGAGGAGCTTTCTCGGGCCTCCTGAGCTGCGGTGGGACGGCGGCTCCTCCTGGGCCTGTGCTCGGCCTGCCTGACTGCCGCTGGAGTCTGCTGGGTGCTGCTGCGACGTGGAGAGTGTCCCTGGGCCTCATGCACCATAAAGCGTGAGTTTGGAGGACTTGCCTCACCTGTGCTCACTACAGGATCGCGTCCTGTCGCTGCCTGCTCGCTTCACCTTGGGGGATTGCCAGATTGCCTGGATTTTGGGCCCTGCGATGTTTTGGACTTCATCGTTGATGCTAGATGTGGTGTCCTGGTAACTTTTGAGGCCTGCGGTGCAGCGGAGTGGCTGTTGGAGGGTGCTGGGCCCGGGGTGGTGATCGCATTCCCTGCCCTGCGTGTCTGTTGCCCCTTGGGCCCTCTCTGCTCCATGGGTATCGTTGTGCTTACAGACAGTTAAATACTCTACGCTATCCGCGCAGTTTGGTGGCCTGTCCTGCTCCTATAGATCCTTGCTGTAGGCCCTATAGCGCTGCTCGCTACCTCTGCCGCCATTTTTCTGCTTCATTTGGTAGCACTAGGAGCTAATTGAGCAGATTCTTTGCTGCCATTCTTCGCAGATACTCCTGGCCTCCCTTTCGTGGGTGGCTTTGGGGGGGGGGGGTCGACATGGGCCGCACTGACAAACAACAAAGTAAGCTCTCTTTTGAAGCTAAAAAGCCCCCTAAGCCTCACACTCCTACCACTTCGGATGCCGAACCTGAACCTCAGCAGGGCTCCGGAGCTAGGCTGGAGCGCATGATGGTGTCCATGCAGCAAAGCCTCCACACTATAGATACCAAAATAGATAATTTGAATCTGCGTATGGACACAATGGCATCCAAATTGGACAGGCATGGCGCACAGCTGGCTGAAGCAGAACTGCGCATTTCGACGACCGAGGACCGGGTTGAGACACTTAATACCTCTTGTGTAGGCATGGAAAAGCTTCTGGAGGTTATCCGGGCTAAGAATGAGGACATTGAGGCCCGCTCGCGACGAAATAATCTACGTATTACTGGAATTTCGGAGTCGACCAACACTGGGCCCATGGAGCTGTATGTAGAGACGCTACTGACCTCTCTTCTGGGTGCGGAGCACTTCTCGAAAGTGTTCATTGTTGAAAGGGCTCATCGCTCCTTGGCTGCCCGACCTATTCAAGGAGTGCCACCCCGGCCAATAATATCCCACTTGTTGAATTACCGAGATCGTGACACCGCCCTGCGGCTGGCGCGGGAAAAGGGCAGCCTGAACTATCAGGGCATGAAAGTTGAGCTCTTCCCTGACTTTACAGTGGCGGTGCAGCAGGAGCGAAGGGAGTTCCACGCTGTACAGAAAAAACTACAATCGCTCAGTATTCCCTATGCAATGCTCTATCCTGCGCGTCTGCGCATCCAGCATAATGGAAAGGTCCACATTTTCCTATCGCCTAAGGATGCCCTTCACTATCTCCGGCAGCTGGAACGCCGCTCCCCGCAACATGAGAAAGTGGGGGACTCTGACCCTGATGGTTGAGCAGTAGGCTTGATATCTATATGTATTGCCTGTGTTCCTCTTGCCTTATCTGTTGCTGGTCTGATGCCCTCATGTGTTCTATTTGCGTATTTCCACTGATTTGTGATGCGATGTCTTAGCTGTAATGACTAGTTTGCTAAAAACCCATTTTGATAATTTGTTTTACATCATCACGGCTCTCCGGCATGAAATGCTTGTTTCAATGTTCGTAGGGGATGTGCGGTCCTTTGCTGTAAGGGTTACGTCAGTGACCATTAGATGGCTATTATGGCCAGTATAGGATGGCCCAACACGTTTTGTCGCGACCCACCCTGGTGCTAGTGGCCTCTAGCGCGTCTCTGAATGGGAAATCCCCACAAAGTTGTCTTTTTTGCTCTAGCGCATTTGTATGCTCTGTTTGTATTCCTGCTAATTTGGCGACTATGTTTGCCTGTGTTGCTCCTGTTGCAACATGTTTCAGGATGGTTTCTTCTATGTTGTTTCTTGGGATGTCACGGCAGCCTTATGCTGCTGGAGTGGGTGGGATGGGTGGTTGGGGTTTTTACTTTTTTACAATGTGCAATGGTATGGCACTGCAGATGTAGTGATGTAATGCACTGGGCTATTCCGGACCGTTGGCTCGGGACACTATTTCTCCTCGATGGGACGTGACTGACTCTGCTACCCTAACAATATCCTGGCTTAGTTGGAATGTAGGGGGTCTCAATAATCAGCGGAAGATACGACAGGTGCTCTCTTACCTCGACCGCCACCACATTCAAGTTGCTCTTCTACAGGAGACGCATCTTCTCAAACAGGCGGTGTCTAATATCGCCACCAGATGGGCCGGGGTGCGACTTGCTGCCTCTTACTCTTATGCCCGGGGGGTAATGATTTTGGTTAAAAAAGGCACCCCCTTTATACCGATCTCTGTAGATGAAGACGATGAGGGGAGATATCTTATCGTGCAGGGTACACTTTATGGCAGATCTCGGACTATAGTTAATGTTTATGGTCCCAACATAGACGACCCTGCATTCTTTGAGGCTCTTTGGCGAAAGCTTTACAGTCTGCCTCCATGCACTGTCATCTGTGGGGGTGATTTCAATGTAGTTCTGGACCCTGATGTAGATAGGGTGTCCGCTGTGGACCGGCCTCCTAAAAAGGCAGCTGCAGCTCTGCGAGATGGTATGTTGACGCTGGGGCTGGTGGATGTCTGGCGCTTGCGTAACCCCTGCGCTAGGGACGGCACTTGTCATTCATATGCCCGCTCTGCATGGTCCCATATCGATTTCTGGTTGCTATCCCGTGATGCTAGTGACTAGACTGTGCATGTGGAGCATTTACCTAGGACACTCTCTGATCATTACCCTGTGCTTGTCCGCATGGCACTGCCTAAATGCGCTCCCCCCCCCCCTTCCAGTGGCGGCTTCAGCCTTCTGCCCTGCTGGACTTGGTGTTCTGCACGGGTGTTCGGGAGGCTATCACTGACCACTGCGCGTAATACTGGATCGGTTGATACGGTGGGAACTTTATGGGAAGCCTTTAAGGTGACCATACGGGGGGTCTGTATTGGGCTCCAGGCTGGGGTTCTAAGGTCCCTTAGGGGCACAATGTCCGCCCTGGAACGTGAGCTAAAGGGGCTGGAGCGCAGGTATGAGAGCTCACCTGACCCGTCTGTGTTGGCCCTCATTAATGACAAAGTGGCAGAATACAATGAGGTGGCAGAACAAGAGGTGCGCCACATGTCGCGGAGGAGTAGGGCTAGGTACTATGGGGAGGGTGGTCGGCCGAGTCGGGCGTTGGCGGCCCGTCTTCTGGAGGCCCGAGGGGGGGGTCTATACGGTTAGTTCCATTGCGGCCGATGGCGTAACCCATCATGACACTTCTCATATTCTGCAAACGTTTGCTGATTTTTATAAGGATATGTATGCTCAACGACCGGTTGTAACTGAGGTGGAACTGCAGCACTATTTGGAAGATATTGCCTTAGTATGGCTCTCTCGGGGACAGCAGGAATTTTTAATGCACCCTCTCACCCTTGGTGAAATACAGGATGCTATTGCTGCTCTCCCTAATGGTAAATCTGCTGGCTCTGATGGCCTGCCGGCGGAGTTCTACAAGGCCTAAATCGACATCCTGGCTCCTTGCTTGCTTCAGGTCTATGAGGAGGCGTACGATACGCATTGTCTGCCTCCTACACTACGTGAAGTCACTCTTCTTAAGCCAGACAAGCCAGCCGATAGCTGCGACTCCTACCGACCGCTGTCCTTAATAAATACAGATGTCAAAATCTTAGCTAAGGTCCTCGCGACCTGACTGCAGTTGCTTCTTCCCGTCATGGTTCTGCCAAACCAATCTGGTTTTGTGCCGACTCGCTCCATCTCACATAATCTTCGGACGATTTTCGCGGTTATGCATGTTCTAACACCCACGTTGCCCGCGGTGGCTGTACTCCTTGACGCCGCGAAGGCATTTGATTCTATCTCCTGGTCATACATGCTCGCGATCTTACACCGGATGGGGGTGCCCTTTGTCTTTACTAACTGGATAAAATTGCCTTACACTTGCCCCACAGCGCGAGTGAGGGTCAATTGTGCTTTGTCTCCTCCGTTCCCTATACAGCGCAGTACACGACAGGGCTGCCCGCTCTCTCCGCTGCTGTTTACGTTCATGCTTGAACCCCTGGCCTGTATCTTGAGGCAACGTTATTTCCCAGGCGGCGTTGTGGTTCTTGCAGCATCCTTTGGCAGTTTCCATGTACGCAGATGACATGGTGCTGTATGTGCGGGAGCCCGCCCTCTATTTGCCTCCTCTTCTTCGGGAATATGTCCGCTTCGAGTGGTTCTCGGGGTTAGGCATCAATTGGTCCAAATCTATGGTGTTGCCCTGAACGGATTGTACATTCCCCATCCACTGGTATGGTGCACTGATGCCGTGAAATATTTGGGCGTGTGGTTGCACCGTGATCCTCAGGAGGTGGTGCGCGCCAATAACGGAGTGGCTGTCGCGCGGCTTGAAGAGCACGTCGCCCGCTGGATTAGGCTGCCCCTTTCTTTCGCCGACCGTCTGGCATTGATAAAAATGGTGATCCTTCCCCCGCTTTCTGTACTTATTTTTAAATGTGCATTTGTCGCGCCATTTTTTTTAATTCCCTCCGCTCGCATCTGATTACGCTAGCATGGGGAGGTAAAAAGCCTCGTCTCAAGTGGGAAAAGCTGGTGCTGCCATATAGGCTTGGGGGGTTCGCTGCGCCGGATTTTCAGTTGTACTATTTGTGTGCGCAGGTCCACTTTGCGTATTATTGGCAACATGACCCGGCTTATATTCTCCATGTGGCGGTCGAGGCTGGGGCGGTGCACCCCATACCACTCAAGGCCATGGTTGTTAATACTCACTCGGTGTTTGAAAAGGGGGAGTTTGATACGGTACAGACCACTGCTAGGGCTTGGCGGGAGCTTGGCAGGCGTGCTCAGAAGCTGCCGCTCTATGCACCTGCTACGCCACTGCTTCATCATACAGATCTCTCAGTCACCACTGAGGTGGGCGCCTTGCGGATCCTTAAAGAAATGAATTTGATGACCATGAAAGATGTATACCCTGGTGGTCAATTTGTTGCCTCGGCAACCTTGGCTGCAGCTGGCCCTCTTCCTTCTATGCACCTTTTTACTTACATCAGATTGAGGTCGGCAATGTGCGAGCTGTATCCACACTTTCCTGCTGAATCACCTACATTGGAGGCACTACAATTATTATACACTACTCCCTCCAGGGTGAAACTAGTCACGCGTCTTTATCGGATATCGCAGAGGGAAGCTGCTGTTTCTGATGTGATGGCCCTGGCTAAATGGAATGCTGTCCTGCCGTGCGCTTTGACTGAGGATGAGTGGGTTGGTTGCTGTCGCCTTACTGGACATCTAACGTCGAATGGGAATTTGCAGATGGTTCATTTTAAGTATATCCATCAACTGTACTATACCCCTGCTCAGTTGTATAAGTATGGTTTACGTGACTCTGCTGCCTGTAAGCGCTGCGGGGCTCCTGATGCTAACTTTTATCATCTAGCATGGTTGTGTCCTAGAGTATTCTCATACTGGGGAGATGTTATAAAGATCATGCACTTAATGACTGAGCTTCCTCTGGACTGCACCCCTCAGCTGTGTCTGCTTGGTCTCCTTGCTGATGTCAAGGCCTCCTGTAGACGATTAGTGGCTATTGCGCTGTTGGTTGCGAAAAGGAGGATCTCTCTGTGTTGGGAGAGCAGGTCGGCGCCCACCACCAAGCATTGGTTGCAGGACTTGACCTACTGTAGGGATCAATTGGTTTGTTATACTGAGGAACTGCCTGTCCCCTCGTGGCCACGAGACATATGGTCGCCCATCACGGCCTATTTAGTATCTGTAGCTGCTATTTAGTCTCCTGCCTTATCAGCTTCTGTGATGGATTGGTCTGTTAAATGATTGCACTGCACTGTACCCCTCATTAATGTCCCTCTCCCCTCTGTTCTGACAGGACTGTACGTCCACATTATGTGCTTGCTCCTGCTCTACTCTCAGTGGATATGTTGCCCTTATGTACTCTATAGCGGCCTGACTTTGCACTCTGTATGGTATTTCATTGCACTTTTTCTTTTTTGTTTGTATACTTTATTGAAAATGACCAAGAAAAAAAAAGAAAAAAAAAAATCATCAACGACTCACTGCTCTGCAATAATCAAATGCGCAGAATTGCAGGCAAGGGTCTAAACGAGTTGTTGGAGTTTGGCAGGTGAGGTAGATTGGGGCTACATTTATAGTTCTTAAGGTCAGTGAGATAAAGAGTATTTTTTGGAGGGATCCCATCAAAAAGTTAGGACGATTAAGGCATTGTTTCAGGTGTGGGGAAGGAACTGATGAGGTGGTGTCGCTGACTGGAGAAGATGGATACTTGTGCTTTGAAATGTGCAGGTGGCAAGCATGGAGTAAGACCTGCTTGAACTTACAGTTAAACTAGGCAGGAACTGTTATTGAGGGTAAAAGCGTGCTGGAGGATTTCGGCAAAGATGATAGGAGTGAATAATGATATTTTGAACTATTGTCTATCAAGAGGTAAGAGAATTACTTGAAAAGGGCGATGGAGTCCGGAATTATTATTATTGCTCCAGATCAAGAGGAGATTTCAATCCATATCATCACTTTCATGGTGTGTGATAACAGGCAAAAGGCCTAGTGATCTCTAGCATAGCAGGAGTCTACAATTTCACTCTCATAGATACAGTAAATACTCTACGCAGTAAACGTAGAGAACAGTTTAACAAGAGTTGGTCCAAGATGCCATCTGCACTTGCTACTATGATCATATCTGTGACTTCCTTAACAATACTTTTGTTGCCACTTGACCTGATCAGAGACTTGTAAAGGTGGAAAATACTCACCTTTCCATTCCCAAAAGCAATCTGTATCCTAGCAAAACACAAATCATACCAGTGGCATAACATTTAAAACACATTTTCTCTCAAACACACTAACATTAGGAATGTGCTTTACTTGAATACTCCCACAGAGCTCGATGAAATCCCAAATCCCAAAAATAATAGTGCACTACTCTACTTTCAATACTTTATTTGTAACCCAAGAGGGATTAATAGGAGGCCAATCAATGCCGCTTTGAATGATGTGTACGCTCCGTTGTCAAAAGGAGACACTCATTCTTCAGACTTCATTGAAATTTGCTACGTTTGCTTCGAAGTCAGCTAGACAAGTGTATCATGCAGCAGCATTCAATCACATGCAGCCGTACAGAATAACCTTAAATACTATACTGACCACAGCGAGGTAACTCTATACCCAGACTACACAGCTGCAGTCACTAAACAACATCGGAATTTTACAGATGTTAAACGAGAGCTCCGTAACAGAGAACTTAAATATGCAATGCTCTATCTGGCAAAGCTAAGAGTCGAAGCAGAAGGTAGAAGCTGGTTATTCGCGTCGCCGGAAGAGGCGCAAGACTGGCTGGAGTCCAGCTAAAGGAAGCAACAGGCAGGAGGCGAGAGGATGGCGACAACCCTCGCAAACTGCCCAGCACGCGGAGATGGAAGGAACGCCAGGTCTGAATGCTGGTGCAGTGAACGGGAGTGATGTAGAATGACAATGTGAAAGAACTACTTCAAGGCCATGAGACGTGACTTGAGCAATGTTGCCGCGCTTGGATACACCCCTGCATCATGCCAGGGCCCAACTACTGACCTACAGACAGACTGCTAAGCGGTGGAAGGATCACTGCACCTACAGGTTACAAGACAAAGACTGCAATAGATTTTGTGTGGCGACATATAAACACTGCACCCCAGACGGGAAGGAAGCTAGGTGTGGATCGCACATCGCAGACTGCAAAGACGCTTTTGGGGGAGCGCGGGGGTCATGAAGCGACTCTCCCCCCCTCACGCAAGTACACACTTATGGGACTTAAGCACTCTGCTGAGTTGGGGAGGCGGGTAGTTTTAAATCCGCGAGGCAGGGAGGGGGGTTAAGGGATGGGATCAGTTCATGTTAGGTTTCTCAGTTCTGACTGAAGCCTTTTTTTGTAAAGTTACAGCAAAGAATGAATATGCTACTTACCAGTATGCATCTGTTCTTGGCATGTAGGGCTGCTGACATTCATATCTGTGCATAGATCGCCGCCTAGTGTTGGGTCCGGATGATTGCACATTGTTGTCCTGGAAGAGTCTTCGAAGTATCACGAGATAGGTGGCTCCTCCCCTGGACTACAGTGCGCATGGCCATCCTCTCCATCCTCAGATTGTTTTTCGCCATTGTGGCAGTGATGGAGTAGATACAGTAAGTGATGACCATGCTATACAGTAATTCTGATTGCTGCAGCTGCTACAGGCGCCGGGGAGGAGGGTGGGTGATATGAATGTCAGCAGCCCTACATGCCAAGAACAGATGCATACTGGTAAGTAGCATATTCGGTTCGAGGCATGTAGGCTGCTGAATTCATATCTGTGCATAGAATAAATAGCAGTCCCTCGATTAGCGGCGGCTGCCCGTGCCAGCTGCAGCAGTCTGAAAAAGAGTTTTGAGAACAGCCTGTCCTACAGCTGCCTGCTATTTTGAGTGTACATCTACACAGTAGTGTTTGGTAAATGTATGTATAGTGGACCATGTGGCTGCTCTACATATTGCTTCTAACAGAATGTTTCCCAGGAAAGCCATTAGTTGCCCCTAACTTTCGTGTTGAGTGGGCTCTCGGAGGAATAGTTAACGTGCGTTTAGCTTTTTCATAACAAATTTGAATACATTTAACTATCCATCTGGCTATCCCTGCTTTGGAAATGGCGTTGCCCTTATGTTGTGGAGAAAAGGCAACGAATAGTTGTTTTGTTTTCCTAAAATCCTTGGTCCTGTCTATATAGTACATGAGGGCTCTCTTTACGTCTAGTGTATGGAGCATTCTCTCTGCGACAGTTTCTGGATTTTGAAAGAAAACAGGCAGTTCAATAGTTTGATTCATGTGAAACTGTGATATTACTTTAGGCATGAAGGTGGGGTTGGTACGTAGTACAACTCTGTTCGCATGAACCTGTATGAATGGCTCTTGAATGGTTAGTGCCTGGAGTTCACTAACTCGTCTCAGCGAAGTGATTGCCACCAGGAAGGCTACTTTCCAGGTGAGGAATTGAATCTCACATGAACGTAGAGGTTCAAAAGGTGGACCCATCAATCTGGTGAGGACCACATTTAGGTTCCACACCGGCGCCGGTGGGTGCCGTGGAGGAATTACTCGTTTAAGGCCCTCCAAGAATGCTTTGATGGCAGGCACTCTGAATAATGAGAGGTGTTGCCAGTCTCAGTGTCTTTTTTAATCTTTGAGTGTGGTGTCAACTTCAGGGCCAAATAAGAAGTCTGGGTTGACTGGCTGATGCAAGATATTTGTTTGAATGTCTGGGTTAAAGCCCGATATTCTTAACCATGCATGTCTTCGTAACATTACACTAGTGTTGATGGCCCTGGCTGCTGTGTCTGCTGCATCCAGTGCGCATTTGATGGACGCATTGGTAACGAGTTGCCCCTCCCTAATGAGGAGCTCCGCCCCCTCCGTGTACTCATCTGGTAGGTGTTGTATTAGGGGTTCCAGGGTATCGTAGTGGGATCTGTTGTACCTGGCTAGAAGTGCCTGGGTGTTGGCAATGCGCCAGATGTTTGATGCTTGAGCTGCCACCCGTTTCCCCAGAGTTTTCGAACACCTTGGACTCTTTGTCCGGAGGAGGAGCATCACCAGTAGTTTGAGAGTTCGCTCTTTTGCGGGCGTTAGAAACAACCAGGGAGTCCAATGGCAATTGACCCTTAATGTACGTAGGGTCTCCTGGGGCTGGTCTATACTTTTTCTCAATCCTGGGGTTTAACACTTGTGTTCTTGTTGGCTCCTTAAAGATGTCCTTAGCATGTTTAAGAACGCCTTTTAGCATCGGTAGTGTCTTAACCGTTTTTTCTGATGTGGAGAACGTGTCCACTAAGAAATCCTCTTCAACAGAGTCTGAATGAAGTTCAACCCCGTGATTGGCAGCCGCCCGTTCAATGAGGGCGTTAAAAGCAGCAGTGTCCTCAGCAGGGGATGGTTTTATATTGTAGATAGGGGTGTCAGGAGCATTGTGGATGTCACCTGGGTCATGTGGGTCTCCCCATGATTGATCCTGGTCCTGTGGTTCATCCTGGTCAGGATGTAGAGGATAAGTGGTATCCTCATAATAGGTGTCACCTGCATCCGTCTCCGAAGGTGTTGGAGAAAAATCAAGTGTGTGGTGAGTATAAGTTTGATAAGGTTCCACAGGCAGTGGAGTGGAGCCGGAATACATTTTCTTCTTGAGCGGGATTTTATAGGACTCCAAAGTGTTCACCGGGACAATTTTTCTCTTCCGAAACACCAGTTTACCGGTTTCGAGGTCGATGGCCCGCTCCTGTGAGACGTCGACAGGTGGATCTGCAGGTGCAGGTTTTGCGGGTGCGAAGCCCTTCCTGAGTGCGAACATTTTAGGTGTCCCCGACGGCGGCAATCCAAAAGTGATCGGCGCCGGCATCGATGTAGCCTTTGCGACCTTCTTCGGCTCGTGGCCCTGTTTCGGGTCGGGTGTGTCCCGTTCCCTGATGCGCGTCAGGGACTCAGACACCTGCTTCACCAGGGATGGCGACGGTGCACTGGAACCGACGTGCTCTTCGGGGACCGTCTTGGAAGCCGTCCCAGGTCCCTTTCCCGACTTAGGCTTTTCGATTTGAATTTTCGGGTCGACGCCCTGTGGAGTGGGGATCCTCGCACCGTTGGCACCCTTTGCAGTCGATGCACGATCGGTCATCTGGGCTGTAGGCGTTCGCGCCCCAACTTTGGTTGTTAAAGGCATCTGCGGCTTCGGGGGACCGAGGGCCTTCTTGTGTTTCTCGGCGCCGAAAACCCTGTGTGTTTCCTCGGCACCGACAGTGCTTTTAGGCTGTTCGGTTCCGATGTCCTTCTTTTGTGTTTGCGGATGTGAAGGGTTGGAAGCCTTCGATCCGACGAGGACGAGTTGCACTTTTTGTTTCGGTTTCACCTGTGCAGCTTTCAGTTTCGATTTTGAGGGATCGACTCGAGAGGTTTTGCAAAGTTCCGGCTCGTTGGAAATGTTCAAAGCCGAGCCCGGAGGCGGGGCTGTAGAACGCAGTGACTGGTCTTGGGTGAGGCCCGCAGGCGACCCCGCGACCCGAGCCATATGGACATTCTGTCCCTGGGCCTCCGTATCGACGGATTGGCCTAGCTCCTCGCCTGAGCTATCTTTTTCGGCCCCAAGGGCCCGATTGTCGTCTCCTACCTCATCGACGACTTCTTCGTCCTGGAATATCCCCTCGTCTTCGGCTTCATAGTTGGAGTCAGGTTCCGAAGCAGAATCAGATTCCACTTCCTCGACGCTGTCGACATCTTCATCCTCGGTCCCGAATATGTTTACCGGGGTAGGCGCCGATTTGTTGGCCTCCAAGCGAGCTGCACGTCGATTCCGAAGTGTCTTCTTTGACCGGAATCGGGCGCAGGCCATACACTTGGATTCATCGTGATCCGGTGACAAACATTTGTTACACACCGGGTGGACGTCGATGTGGGGATATTTGGCGTGACATAGAGGACATCTCTTGAAGGGAGTCCTCGATTCCATGTTCGATCGTCGATTGAAGTTCGGTCCGAACTCGATCCGATGAGGTGAAAGAAGAAAGTTATCGATCCCGAACGCGAACGATACCGACGAAGTCTAAATATAGTTTTCCTAACTTGAGCTAAGATAAGCACATCCGAACCCAATGGCGGAAAAAAACAATCTGAGGATGGAGAGGATGTCCATGCGCACTGTAGTCCAGGGGAGGAGCCACCTATCTCGTGATACTTCGAAGACTCTTCCAGGACAACAATGTGCAATCATCCGGACCCAACACTAGGCGGCGATCTATGCACAGATATGAATTCAGCAGCCCACATGCCTCGAACCATCATAGAACACTACATGGCAGACCGATTTGGAGCAGACCAGGGCAGATTGACCATTAAAGATCACTATGACAGACACAAACCAAGACGATAAGGTTAATGTTTCACAGACACAAGACACCCAGCGGCAAGGCCCCCCACTGACTGTGATCTCATGGAACGTGAATGGGTTAGGGGACAAAATTAAACGTGGGTTGGCGTTGCACTACCTTAGACGGCAGAATCCGGTGGTAGCGCTCCTCCAGGAGTCACACCTACAGGGGACGACTGTTAAAGCCCTGGACCGGTGGGGCTTTCGAATGGTAGTCCACTCCAAATTTACCTCCGGGTCCAGAAGGGTTGGGATCCTCATAAACAAGCGCTTTCCTTTGATAGTAACCAGGACACACCAAGACGATCAGGGGAGATTTGCGGCAATCACAGGCCAATGGGATGGCAGACTATACAATATTGTGTCAGTGTACATACCTCCGGCGTTACACCAGATCGCCTTTTCAGACCTTGGGAAATTCCTGCTCACACTTCCCTGTGGGGAGCTAATTATTGGTGATGTCTTCAACGCCACCATGAATGCAGCTGTAGACCAACAGCCCCCTAGAGACCCATGTGGACCTACCCATAGGTTGCATGAATTTGTAGACGCGCTTGGACTGCTAGATGTGTGGAGGACCAGCTATCCGGAGGGAAGACAATACACATTCCATTCTGGGGTACAAAATAGCCTCTCCAGGCTTGACTACATCTTTACCTTAGCCACAGGGATGCTAGGCATGACAGAGATTAGACATCTACCCAGAGATATATCGGACCATTCCCCAGTCCTCGTGGCTTATGCACCATTTACCCCACGAAACCGAAGACTGTTCGCAATCCGACCAGGGTATCTTAAGAATCGCAAAATAAGAAAAGACCTCATTAAGGTGACAAAATGCTATTTCGAAGAAAACAGCACTCTGTTGCCTCTCCTACAACCCTCTGGGAGGCATACAAGACAGTACTCCGTGGGCACGCCATCTCCCTAATTGCAGAGCAGAAGAGAGAACGGCAAAAGCACATTGACAGACTAGAATTAGCAATCACATTAGCGGAGGCGGCCCAGGCAGCAGACGCTACTGAAGAGACGACACACAGACTACACTTGACACAGCAGGAATATAGAGCATTCACGCGTGAAGAGGCCTCCAGTAGACTGACCAAGACAACACATGATCTATGAACAGGGAGATAAAGCAGGTCGATTGTTAGCCTGGTTGGGAAAGAAAGAGCGAATAACTGGATAACTCCGATAAGGTCAAACGACGGAGACTTCGTTACTACGCCGCAGCAAATCACTGAAGTGCTAGCGCAACATTACAAGACAATATTGTTGTTGTTGTAGTAACTTTATTCGATATATAAAAATACCATAAAAGTATAAAACATTATAAAACAATAATGAGTAAAAAGAACCCACTACGACGGGTTCCCCGTTTATACAAAAATAAAATATCAACATAATTAAAATAACGTAATTCATTACCCCCAAAAAATGGGACAACAGATGCATTCACTTAGGGGCTGGGGCAGAGGTAAGAAGGATGGAGTTTTACTCAATTAGTGGTACTTCTCGAGAAGCCTCTGCCTTATCCTCCAAGCCATGCCCAGAAACTTAGCAGTCCCACAGATGATACTGGGCACTGTCGTTTCATACGTTAGAATACGCAAGGCCACCAAATGTGATCTGCATCCCAGATTGACGCATACGGGTTTCAGCCATCTAGACCTCGGTTGTTTATAGGCCCGACAGGCAAACAGAAAATGGCCAATAGATTCCGTAGTGGATGCACAGCCTGGGCAACCCTTAGCAACCTCCGACCCGCCACTCCACCCTGCTTGAAACTCCTGTAGTGGGAGTGTGCCATACCTTAATTTGAGGTAAAGTGACCTATCAATGGGGGATTCAATAAGGTCCAGCAGCATCTCCAAACTGGGAGCAGGTTTAACACTTAGAAATTTTTCAGTAAGGGAACCTCTCTGTGACCTCAAAGTAGTAGCATTAACCCAATCCCAGTAGATTTTTTTTACAATGGGTTTGGGAGGTGGCTGCTGATTCTCCCAAAACTCGCCCAAACCTAGCTCCAGCACCAGTTTTTTTAATTTGGATAACCACGGAATCTTATGGCATGCTCCAAAATGAAATAAGTCGTTCAGAGCCGCAGCATACTGACTTAGGTCCGGAGACCTTCTAAGCCTGACCCAGTACAGTAAAGGGCGCAGCCTTGCCACATCATTTATAGGGTGTCTACCAAGGTCACTGCGAAGAGGAACTAATGGTGTAGATTGGGGAAGTGAAAGAATATCTCTAAAGAACTTATTTTCCAATTTTATCAGCTCTGTTACATTATCAAATCCCCATAGTTCTGCCCCGTATAGAGAAGCTGATAAGGCCTTCCCCTGGTAGACCATAGTTACTGCAGCTATTGGTCGGCTATATGATAGCCTTGGATGCCTGGCTATAGCTCCTGTGGCTCGTTTGTGGTTCAGGAGCATTTTAGAAAGGTGAGGTGCCCAGTTCAGCTTGTTATTAACGCTCACCCCAAGGTAATGAAATGCGGTCACAAGCTCCAAATTACAGTTGTCCACCCTGATGTTATTCCTAAATCTTTTAGAGGGGGACGTGGCCATTAGCTTGGTTTTTGATGTGTTAATCTTAAAACCCCTAATATTGCAAAACTCCATGAAGCGAGACAATAGTTTTTGGAGACCCATAGTGCTCTTAGAGATCAGCAGCGGGTCATCTGCAAAAAGCAGAGAGGGTGATCTTTCCCCACTCAGGGTTGGGGCGTCGACCCAGTCATCTCTCAAATAGTCTGCCACCCCATTTATGAAGAGCGAGGACAGGATCGGCGCCAAAACACAACCCTGGCGGACACCCCTCCTTACTGCTATTCTCTCAGTCATCTGGCCGCTTAAGGAGGTCCAAAATTAGGGGGGGGAATACCCAGACAATATATACACCAGTTGCCACTGCAACGGTGGAAGAGAACCTCGCATTCATACACGATACACACATGCCTACGCTTGGTAAAGATGCCATAACAGCCCTAGATAAGGACATCACACCAGAGGAACTTACACAAGCAATTAGGGCGCTGCACATGGGAAAGGCATTAGGGCCCAATGGGATTCCGGTTAAATTTCATAAACAAGCAGCCCCTCAACTGGTACCACACCTCTTGGCCATGTACGCTGAGTGTCTAGACAAAGGGATCCTACCTAGAGACCAACGTCTTGCCACCATAGTTGCAATACATAAGCCCGGTAAGCCGGCACAAGAGTGTACATCCTACAGACCGATCTCCCTCCTCAATGCGGAGGCAAAAATACTCGCCAAGACATTGGCAACTAGGCTGGAACCACACCTATCAGCGGTAATCCTTCCGGATCAGTCCGGATTTATGCCACACCGCAACACAGCGCTTAATCTTAGAAGGCTGCATGGCGTAATGGAGCGTAGATCGACTATAGCAGAGGACGCAGTCATACTCTCGCTAGATGCGCGAATGGCGTTCGACTTAGTGGAGTGGCCTTTTCTTTTCGCAGTCCTTAAACATATGGGATTTGGCCCAAAATTCTGCGCATGGATCCAACTACTGTATACACGGCCAATGGCGCAGGTAGTAGTAAACTGCCATTTATCGGCTGAATTTCCGCTGGGTAGAGGGACAAGACAAGGCTGTCCGTTATCTCCACTTCTATTTGCGATAGTGCTTGAGCCTCTGGCGGCATGGATTAGGCAAGACCTTACGATACAGGGGCTGAGATGGACCGATGGCTGGGAGGATCGTATTTCGCTATATGCGGATGATATTTTATTATATTTAACATCACCAGCACGATCCATCAATTGTCTCTTAGATATCTGTGCAGCCTATGGACCGATGTCAGGATACACCATCAACTGGGAAAAATCGCTACTCTATATCCTACATGGCTCCCCACCGTGGCTCCCACGTGGGTGCGCACTTTAAACAGTCATGGACGGATTTAAGTACCTTGGGATATTCATAACACATGATCATGCACAATTCACCGAAAAAAACCTGACCCAACCCCTGACAAGATTAAAAAAAGGACGTCAAACATTGGCGCACGCTACCTTTGACGCTCCTGAGAAGAGCTGCCCTCTTTAAAATGAAAAAAGAACTATTGATGGACAGAATGCAGAACAATGTCATACATTCACCCCAGTACAGAGATCTGGGCCTAAATCCATATTTTTTGCTCACCATACCATTCCAGTTTGGACCCAGCCAGATGCAAATCAGTCTTGACCCTGTGCCCAATGGTAACAGTCCAGCCCGAACTGCCAGGTCCTCCCTGGACTGGAAACAAGCATCCTAGGACAGGTTTCGGGGTTTCACCCCTCTTCAGCCAGGATAGCTTGATTCCAGTGGCATGGAGAGCACGGGACTCACGTCTGAGCATACCCGTCCCACTCGGGGTGACAAATGCAAAAAAAACTATTGATGGACAGAATGCAGAACAATGTCATAGATTCACCTCAGTACAGAGATCTGGGCCTAAATCCATCGTTTTTTTGCTCACCATGCCATTCCAGTTTGGACCCAGCCATATGCAAATTAGTCTTGACCCTGTGCCCAATGGGAACAGTCCAGCCCGAACTGCCAGGCCAGGTCCTCCCTGGACTGGAAACAGGCATTCTAGGACCGGCTATCCTGGCTGAAGAGGGGTGAAACCCCGAAACCAGTCCTAGGATACTTGGTTCCAGTCCACGGAGGACCTGGCTTGGTAGTTCGGGCTGGACTGTACCCATGAGGCACAGTGTCAATACTGATTTGCATATGGCTGGGTTCAAACTGGAATGTCATGGTGAGCAAAAAAACGATGGATTTAGGCCCAGATCTCTGTACTGGGGTGAATGTATGACATTGTTCTGCATTCTGTCCATCAACTGTTGTTTTTCCATTTGTCACCCCGAGTGGGACGGGTATGCTCAGATGCGAGTCCAGTGCTCTCCATGCCACTGGAATCAAGCTATCCTGGCTGAAGAGGGGTGAAACCCCGAAACCGGTCCTAGGATGCTTGGTTCCAGTCCAGGGAGGACCTGGCTTGGCAGTTTGGGTTGGACTGTACCCATGAGGCACAGGGTCAATACTGATTTGCATATGGCTGGGTTCAAACTGGAATGTCATGGTGAGCAAAAAAACGATGGATTTAGGCCCAGATCTCTGTACTGGGGTGAATGTATGACATTGTTCTGCATTCTGTCCATCAACTGTTGTTTTTCCATTTGTCACCCCGAGTGGGACGGGTATGCTCAGATGCGAGTCCAGTGCTCTCCATGCCACTGGAATCAAGCTATCCTGGCTGAAGAGGGGTGAAACCCCGAAACCGGTCCTAGGATGCTTGGTTCCAGTCCAGGGAGGACCTGGCTTGGCAGTTTGGGTTGGACTGTACCCATGAGGCACAGGGTCAAGACTGATTTGCACATGGCTGGGTTCAAACTGGAATGGCATGGTGAGCAAAAAATGACTGATCGCTGTACTTGGGTGAATGTATGACATTGTTCTGTATTCTGTCTATCGACTGTTGATTTTCTCTTTAAAATGATTGCATCCCCAAGTTTCTATACGTGTTACAGAACACGCCGTTCCCTGTCCCCTCTGCATACTTCACAGTGGTCAATGCAGAAGTGACGACATTGCTTTGGGATGGGAAAACACCCCGTATAGCACTGCACAAACTCACCAGAAGCGGGTATGATGGAGGGATCGCTCTTCCCGACATCAAAGTATACTATTGGGCTTCCCAGCTAGTGGCTATTAACCAATGGCTTCATGTCCCCCAAGAGGACCCAGCATTCTGGTTAGATAGGCACCTCCTAGCCCCATCAGGGATCATGGGTGCCCTATACAACAAAAAGAAACGACACAATATTACAGGTCCAACGTTGCACACGATAAGCATCTGGTTTGAGGCGCAATGAACACTAGGCTGGGAAGGGGTGGTCACACAAGCAATGCCGCTATGGGATACAAAGCAACTTGGGATGCTGCGCAATACCAAGGGCTTTCACAGTTGGGACTAAATAGGCATATCAAAAGTTGGGGATTTGTGGCAGAAGGGAGGAGTGGTTACCTTTGCCCATCTACAGGCCACTTATGGCCTAGCCCAGACAGAACTATTTTGGTACATGCAGGTCAGACATGCACTTCAGTCCCTACTACCACCAGATACAAGACCCGAAGAATCCTCCCCGTTGGAGCATAGGCTTTTAACGGACCACCTACACAAAAAGGCAATCTCACTGACCTACCGGAAAATAGTTAATAATCGCTCGGACCCCACAGTAACACTGAAGGCCACGTGGGAGCGTGAGTTGGGAGACATTGACGAGGCCGACTGGCAGGAGGCGCTCGCGTCCCCCAGGGAGGCCGCAATTCCATCAAGACTTAGATTAGTGCAATTAAAAATGTTACACCGCGCGTACTACACTATGATACTCCTCCATAGGATACATCGTGCAGACACACCGCTCTGTCTCAGACAATGCGGAGAGACAGGCACGTTGTACCATACAATTTGGCTATGCCCCAAGATAGTACGCTATTGGATGGCGGTGATTCGAACACTCTCCCAGGTCACACATGTTACCATACTGCCAAACCCAAGGTGCGCTGCCTACTCAATATCTGGGAACCAACAGATTTAAATACGATTGCTCAGGACTGGGTTACTTTAGGCATGACGGTAGCAAAAAGAAACATTGCACAACGCTGGGGATCCAGGGTTAGCCCTAACACAAGAAGAATTGGGGACAGGGAGCAAAGTTAGAAAAGGGTTGGAGGTCCAGTACCCGTGCTCCCACAGGATACAGTATATGTACTAAGAGGGTAGCTGTTCCTCAGAAAACAAGGTAGAGACCAGAGGTTGGTGTCAGTGCTTGTCAGGAGGTTGGGTCAGTTAGTATGAGGGGACTTACTCCTTTAGAATATAGTGCCCTCACACACCCTTGCAGGTGTCATGCTTCATCATCGGGCGTTGCTCCTCGTGGGGGTGGCGCTGCAGTCCCCCACGGGCCCCGCAAGAGGGCTCTTTAGCGGAGATCTTTTGAGGAGACGCCGCAGTTGTGCATGAGGGTGTGTGGGCCTATAAAAAGGGAAAGTTAGGGGAGTGTGTTAAAATTATCATATGGAACCCAGAACCAGAGCTCTATTCACGAGTCCGTATGGCAAATTAAAAAGAAGTGGATCCTTATAAATTATCCCCGCATATTGCCAACTGTGTGTCAAGTGCCATCTAGTTTCACTATACCAACGTTAACCATCACTACTGGCCCACCAAAGAAGAACTCACCCTTCTCACACTGATTTCAACAATCTCTGCTATGCTGTTTGTCGACCTTACTTGAACCCCCCCTTGTTGTTCCATCTAGATGGCACTTGACACACAGTTGGCAATATGCGGGGATAATTTATAAGGCACACTATCACTGATAACACCTATAGACCATATCCCCCAGCACAATGGCCAGCTGCACAGGGGCTATTATACCCCCACTTCAGGTTGAATTATCTGCATGGTTTGATAGTGTGCATGCTTGATTTACAGAGCACACATCTGTGTTTATTAGCGATATGAACACAACATGCAATTTATATTTGACCATCATGTTTTAAAACTTTGTGTGTTTGTCTTGTCTTTTTCTCTCTCCAAACTTGTTTTTATCTCACCAGGTTGGGCATAGGCTTCTACGAAAAGAGTTCCTATCAGCGCTTGGACGCTTTACCCTTTAATATTAAGGTATCACAAGTTCACAGGCCCTTTTTTCATTCCTGGAACCTGTCTCACTTTGCTTTCACCATTTTATACCGGTCCTGACGAAGTGCCAAGGGATCCCTTAGGGACCAGCAGCGAGTGTGAAACATGTTGACCCCATTTTAGTAGGACTTTTCACCACAGCACACATCCTGAGAGCAGCAGTTAGTTATACATCTGCCCTCCATATTCTTTCCAAAGAGGAGCTCCAGGATCCACTTCTTTTTAATTTGCCATACGGACCCATGAATAAAACTGCAGCGCCACCCCCACGAGGAGCAACGCCCGATAATGAAGCATGACATCCGCAAGGGTGTCTGAGGGCACTATATTCTAAAGGAGTAATTCCCCTCATACTGACTATGACCCAACCTCCTGACAAGCACCCACTCCAACCTCTGGTCTCTACCCTGTTTTCTGAGTAACAGCTACCCTCTTAGTACATATACTGGATCCAGGGTAAGCCCCACTCTCAATCAATGGTGTAAAGACATGGACATGGCGATGATGGCAGAAAAGTCAGTATATATCCACCAAGGGTGTCTGAAAAAGTGGGGGAAGGTCTGGGGAGGCCGGAACACCTATCAGGGCAATATTGTGAACCCCCCCCCCCCCACTGGTAGAATCAGAATATGATACTAGCACATGAACAATCTACGATGAATAGTTCCTTAATATACGTATTTTTGAGATGCACATGGGCACAGGGGATGGAACTGCGGGGTCTGTACTTTGAGACACGTAAGAATGAATATAATAATAACACTGGATTTGTGTCTGTATGCCATGCAAGATACACTGTCATTTGAATACTATGCAAAATGTTCAATAAAAATGGTTTACAAAAAATATTATATATATATATATATAAAAAACAATGATTTCTCTGCACCTCCACAGCAATGGCGAACAGAGACGCGAACCCAGCGAAATGAGGTTAGATGGAGTTTTTTTATTTTTCTGAACCTCGAACCAGACACGTTTCGGGCTTCGAAAGCCCTTGCTCACAAGTCAGCTTGAAACACATTCGTCATCATTTTTAAATACTTAACAGTGATTAGAGTGCTGACACCACGTGGTGCATAGACATAGAAAATAGATAAAACACTGCAAAACGTTAATGTTGCGATAGGTCTGTTTTTTCAACATGTGGTTACTCATAACTGATTAAATGCTTATAAGGTGACCGATTCATTACATTATATATATATATATATATATATATATATATACATACATACATACACACACTATACGGACCTGTACTTCATCTTCTTCATTACTGTTATTGTCCACTTGGGAACACTGTGGGGAATCCGGCCTAAAGAGAAAAAAAAATTGTATAATCAGAAAATGATAAAATAGTATCCTAATTCCTGTCCACTAGGTATCATGGGAATGATGATTTCAGAAAAAGCATAAATGCAAAACACCTCTCAAAAACACTATTTAGGGCATGAAGAACACATATGCAAGCAAGCATCACACAGAATGTTATAACCGTAATTCCATGCACTGAAAACTGCATCAACACAGGGATTTCAAACATAACTCAAGGGAACAGTGTCACATTTTCGGACAAGGCAAATTACTATAACTATCTGTGTCCTTCACTTCATTTGAAAATCTCTTGTTGTATGAACCATACGTTCCAAAGGAACACAACTGTATCAGACTTGAACAACACTTTAATTTACTTGCATACCAAAACACATAACTTATAAGATTGTCAGCTTCAAAATATGTCTAACGGGAAAGTCTGTCAAGATAAGACATAATACTAAAAGAACAAGGGCCAGATGTATCAAAGGGTTTTACTCATTCTGTGTCTATGGGAAAATATGTTCATACATATGGCCCCAAGTAACTTACCTTGGGTAACATTATTTCTGGAAGATACTCTACCTGCCCGCAGATTCCTCACCTTGTGAATACCCCCAGATGCCAGACTGATTACACAGATTATTTTCGTTAATTTTACTTGCACGCTGTTAGGTGGCATCATGTGGCTCCAACTAGGCTCTGTCCAATCCTAGAATAGATGCTGGAGCTACATATAATCGCCACACCTGTGCGTTGATGTCTGTTTCTTTCTGAACCTTCTCTGCGTCATCTGATGCAGAGTCATAGGTTGATCAGATTGACAGAATGCAGATTTCTAGATTGGAACCTTTTTAGAATGGAGAAAAGACTCCATGCCACAGAACGGGGAGGTGGGATGGTCAGTCAGGAATATCTACCAGACAGAGTGTTACCGAAGGTAAGTAACTTGTTCTTCTGGTGGCTACTTCTAAACGCAGACTCCTCACCTTGGGAATAGATATCAGAACAGTAACTGCCAAGATGGTGGGTTTGTGGAATGGCTCAAACCAAGAAATCCAGCAGGACCGACACGGCGAAGTATGACCTAGCTATCAAGCAGTAGTGCTTCTTGAATGAACTAACTGATGCCCATGATGCAGCATGACATGTTCAGAACTGGCACTCCTTGTGCCAATGCAGCAGTAGTAGTAGTAGTAGTAGTAGCAGCAGCCTTAGTTCTGCTGGAATAGGCTTGTAAACCTTCTGAGGGCTGCCTCTTAGCCAGTGCATAACAGATCTTGATACAGCCACCTTAAAATGGTTCTTTTCTGCACTGCCTTAACCTTCTCTGCCCCTTTTGACCCCACAGAGAATTGATCATCCACCGATGGTCCTTAGGGCAATGGATGTAAAAGTTCAAAGCTCTTTTGGGATCCAAACAAATGGAGCCTTTCTTCCTCTTTCTAGTGATGAGGTGGAGCAAAGAATGCCTGAAAGGTGATGGATTGCACAACATGAAAGAGCAACATATCTTTGGGCAGGAACGCCAGCCTAGTTTGTAGCATCAGTTTGTCCGCACAAGTGTGGTGCATGGTTGCTGGACATACAACACTAGCAACTTACTCATGCGACAAGATGATGTTATTGCTATGAGGAAAACAGTCTTCAAAGTTAGAAGACGCAGAGGACACCTATGAACTGGCACAGCAAATATTTGAGAACCAGATTAAGATCCCACTGTGGGATCACAAAACGTATGGGTGGATATGTGGGTTAATCCTTTTAAATAACACATCACAACAGATGATTTGAACATCAAAGGTTGATCTGGTAAAGATAAAAAGGCTGGCAAATAACTTAAAAGTAGCTGTAGCAAGTCCTTGCCGGGATAAAGACAATTAAAAAAGCAACACATCAGATCATTTGGTATGCAACAGTCTTATTTCATGAGAAGTACACCAAAACACAAACTTCTCCCACCATCCAGAATAGATATTTTGGTGGATGAACAACTGCCCATCAAGATGACATCCACTACCTCGGGAGGGAGGTAAAACGTAATCAGCTGTTGATGCTGAATATGTAATGTAATGTAATGTAATGTAAATTAGTATTTGTAAAGCGCTGACAGCCACTCCGAAAGGAGCATCCTGGCGCTGGTTGGTTGGGGGTGAGAGGGGGCCCTAGGGATGCTAGATGAGTGAAAGGCATAATTCGTCTGAGGTGCTAAATACCCAAGTCTTCAGAGCCTTCCTGAATTGTGTTTCTGTTTTTAGCAATCTTAGATGAGTTGCTAGAAGGTTCCAGGCTTTGGTCCCCAAGGCACCCACTGTTTTTCCTCCTTTTGGTTTACATCTGAAAGTGGGTGGTTTAAGGAGGTTGGTTGATGAGGACCTGAGAGTCCTGGTTGTGATGTAGGGAGTGAACCGTGCCGAAAGGTATTTAGGTCCCAATTTAAGCATGGCTCTATAGGTGATTAGGAGGATTTTAAAGAGAATTCTCTTGTGCAGCGGAAGCCAATGAAGGACTTTTATATCCGACATGGAGGTGTAGATTGCACAGGTCAGGATGGAGAACGCTGCCCTACAGTTGTGAAAGCAGATCCTCCCAAAGCAGCAAGATGATCAGGGAATTGTGGCTCATTCCCAGAAGTTCCAGGTTCCACACTCTCCTGGCCCAATTCAAAGCTGATTTTGGCATGAACGTTCCTTATCTTCTTCAGAACTTTGGACAGGAGAGGTATCCCCGGGAAGGCAACAGGAGTCGCAAGCACCACTATAAGCAGAAAGCGTTTTCCGTGGGAGTCACCTTGCGAGCTCCAGCGCCCAAAAGCTTTCATACTGCGCATTTTCAGTGGGGGTGTGAAGTTCGACCCAGTATTCTCCACCTTACTGTTAGACATCCTGCATCCCCTCTGAATGTAATTGCCATTTGTGATCTGCTAGGCAATGCCAGTTGAGTTCATCCGCACTGGCCTTCAAAGATCCTGCCAGATGGATGGTTAGCAGAGAGATGCTCTAGCAGCTTAGCCAGTAAGAGGTACAGAGCCTCCTGGGACAGGACTTCACTCCAGTCCGTTAGTTGCAATATCATATGGCGATGGTGCTGTCTGTGAGAATCCAGACCCATAGATGCATGAGAGGAAGGTCTTCAGTGCCAAGGCAATCGTCCTCAACTCCAACACATTGATGTGGAGACCAGAGTCCTTTGATCTCCATCTCCCCCAAATGTCCTCCCTATCGCAGCAACAATGCGTCCATGATGACCGTCAAGTCTGGGTGGGGTAAGGAGAGAGGTCTGCTGCCAGTCCAATTGTGGTTGAGCAGCCAAGACTGCGGAACTTTCGAAGTGTCCTCCAAAATCTGGATGAAGTCTGACAGGTTTACTTGGTGCTGAGCCCACTGAGACTTCAAATCTCACTACATAGCCCTTAAATGCCATCTGGCGTGTTCCACACTCAGGGGGCGAGGAGGTCCACAAGCCTAAGAGTCGATCTCAGTTATATCCAATAGAGGTGATGAGACATAACGATCATACCTCTAATGTCCTGGACTACTTGTGTCGTGAGGTTAATAGGGCCTGTGTACAAACACTCCCATTTTTACATGTTCCTGTTTAAAGTGGACACCTTTGAGGCTATATAACATGCTGAGCGAGGGGATCGGGGTTCCAGGCTCGATGCTTCAGGCAGCTATCACAGTAATCACGAAAATGGGCAAAGACCTCAGCGATGGTGCGTCGTACCGCCCGATCTCCCTCTTCAATGTTGATATGAAAATCTTTAGTAGTATTTTAGCACACAGACTTGCTCCCTACGTCCAAGGATTAGTAGACTCTGATCAAGCCGGCTTCATTTTAGATCGTGGGTGTAGCGACAACACAAAAAGATTGTGCCATCTCCTGGATAAGACTCAAAGGACACGGGTCCCAGCGCTTTTGCGGACGGTCGATGCTAAGAAATTATTCAACCACGTGCATTGGCCATACTTGAGCCGGTGTGCAGAAACGGGCCTCAACTACGAGGCTGGATTCAATCATATTACATGGCCCCCATAGCGAACATACGGGTTACTGGGATAAGATCGTCCACGTTCCGAATAGAGCCGGGGACCAGACAGCCTTGCCCCTTGTCCCCCCTGCTCTTTGCACTCTACGTGGTGCCATTTGCAGACTGAATAAGGACCAACCGGCGCATCTCCAGTATAAAGATGGGGGAATTAAGTACAAAATAATGCTTTATGCCAACGATATACTCTTGGCTCTCCCCGACCCTTCGATGTCTCTGGAGGCCGTCATAACTGAGCTGGCTGCATTTCGAGACGCGTCTGGATTTAAAACCAATCCTTAGAAGTCCCTAATCCTTGATGTGATCATTTCAGAGGCAGAACATGCCATTCTCAGTGGTCATTTCCCAAACTGCTGGGCAGAGGGTGGTATTCAGTATCTTGAGCTTACAGCCACTCACAACTATGGGGCCCTCTTAACATTGGCAAGGAACAACCTCACCAAGTGGAAAGCCCATAAACTCTTGTGGTTGGGGCACCTGGCAGCAGTTAAAATGACACTCCTTCCTAAGCTCCTATACAAACACTGCCTATTCAGCCTCCCCGTGGGTCATAGACAGGTTACAATCATACATCTGGGATTTTATCTGGGAGGCACGACGGGCGAGGATGGCCAGGAATGAGCGTATCTCCCTCTGATTGCACGGACCTGGGTGTCCCGCACCTGCGCTGGTACTACCAGGCGCCGCAGCTCCAATACATGGTAGAATGGTCTCGTCCACTCACCGAAAACCACTGGTGTTTCATTGTCCAGGCTATTGCGGCAATACACATTCGGAAGATACCGTGGCTGCCAAAAACACATAGGCCGAAAGGAGTGTATGTTTCCCCAGTGGTGTGGGCCATGGTGGGTGTATGAAATAAGGTACAACCGCGACACGGTCTCTCTACCCCTATCTCACCACAAACCCCCTTGAAAGGAAATCCAGACTTTCCACCCGCAGCAACAGGAATGGTGTCCTCTGGTATGGCAGGAGGGTGGGAGATCTGTTCGACGCCGATGGGCTGGTGGACTTCAGTACACTGCAAATCAATTTCGGCTTGCCAGAAATGGCACGCTGGCAGTACCTTATGGTGCCCATTGGATTACACAACCCTGGATCCGTCCTCATGCGGGTAGAGTATTTACGGCCTTCGAGAAGTGGATCCTTACACGGACAAGTGATAAAAAGCTGCTTTCAGATATCTATTCATTCTGGATAACGCCGGCCCGCCCTCATGCTCGGTAGGAGAGAGAGAGTGCAAACGTCCATTCACAGATAAGGAGTGGAGTGACATACTACACCCAGCACGTACTTCAGCACTTAACACGACTAGCAAGGAAAATGCTCCTAAAGATTGCCCATTACTGGTACCATACTCCGGCCAGGGTGGCTGCTTGGAATCACGCCGGGGACGGGCAATGTTGGCCCCGCTGTGGGCAACAGGGTACACTTACATCATGACAGTGTCCAAAGCTGAACACCTATTGGTCCAAAGTATTGGAAGCGGTTAACACCATGTATCAGACAGATATACCCACATTTCCCAGCTATATACTCTTGGGCCTGCCCAATCCCTTCACATATCCACTGCGGTCATACAAGGAAAAAGCGATAACACTACTGCTGGGGGCGGCGGAACAATTACAATTGGCTAGGCAGGGCACGGAAACCTTCCCGTCACACTTAGATTGGCTGCATAGGGTCTGGGGCATAGTGGATATGGAGAAGCTAAACGCTACAGCTACACACCACTTACCGCATTTTGACGAAATGTGGCAACCCTGCATACAATACTTGTCGGAGGAGTTCTGGGAGCTGTCCTGCCCCCAATATTTGCGGATATTGCGCCTAACACACAGGTTCCAGCTGCGGCCCATTAGCCAAAGGACGTGACCGAGGGGGATTTGATACTCATAGCCCCTCCCCATTAAACCTGTCGCACGCCCAGCCCGATCCTTTTTTCTGTCTTTTTTCTGTGTTTCATTCCTTCTGTGGTTAAATGATACACGCGGACTAGCGTATACAGAAGCTTAGCCGGCCACTGGATGTAGGAGGATTGTTGTGGATCATGTTCTTATAAAATCAATAAAATAGATTTCAAACCTAAAGTTGACACCTTTATAGACTATGCAATTTTGCTACAGTATCCTCAATTATATTAAGTAACATGAAGGGAGAAGCAGCAGCATTGGCAGTACACAAACGCCTCGCGCAGGTCGCTTTGGTAGACCAAGAGAGTGAACTAATGAATTATTGCTGAAACCTCCAGATATAGAGGTCAAGCTAATTTGGGGGCCAGCCCTCATAAACCTCAATTAAAGGGCAATTCTGAAAAGGATACCCAGAGACAGACACCAGTGTCTAATAAAAAAAACACTGGAATAAGGAAAAAAAAAAGTTCCATTACGGGGTGGATCTCCTCCGAAGGAATTCTCTGAAAAGCACTACAACTTGCATAACTGTGAACCTATCAAAAAGCCTGATAGATATAAGTTTACTGGCACACGTCCTTATTGCTGCTTTCAGGAATCATACGAAAAACGCTTGGAGAGAGGAGGACGATCAGAGAGCAGGTCGGAGGAGTACATGAAACCTAAAAAGGACTGTGAGAAGTTGGCCTGGTATATGCTGTCCACTAATTAAAGTGGGCACCTTGTACCAGTCCAAACAACCCTTATTGATGATTAGGTTAAAGACAACCTTTATTGAAAGCTATCCTAGTGGTAGCTATGGAGAGCAGCCTTCAGGCTAAGTCTCGAAGAAATGTAAAGCAGCTTGGTTTACCAGATTATAGCCTCCTGAATGATCAAATGAAAGGAGAACCACAATAGGTATATATAAAATATATGTATTTATTAGTAAACACTCTCTACTAACCTCTTTATGAGATTAGAAAATAAGATACACAATATTAAAGAACAAGAACGACAGTAAATGGCACAATACACAGTGGGCCCAAGGGGGAGACCAAACCATATATTAAGAAAGTGGTATAACAACCCCGACTTGACTAGACACAGTGCCTTGAGCACGTAGAATCGCTGGGACCCCAAGGAACCACCCAAGGTAGTGACACAGGGGACCCACGGGGGACGTGTGCAGTGTGAGAACACAGCCGCGAGCTCCGTACAATCCTATGAGAAAGTCGCGGTTGGAATTTTAAAGCTTAAGGACGCTTAGGAAAGGACTTGGAGCAAACCCTTTCAAACTTAGAAATGTTCTAAGGCCAGCACCCATGTGAGTACCGGAGTACTCGTGTTACCTAACCCAGGGAAGACGGGTGCATAGATGTCAAATGGTATCGGGACTCTTCGTTGTTTTCAATGGCGTGAAGCTGCAAAGGGCTGCTGCCGTGAAGAGGTAAAGTGTCTGGGGTGATCCAAGCCTGGATCGGAGCTGAGAAGAACCTGAAAGCAGAGGGGACAGAGTCTGGGTCATTTGTCAGTGAACAGGGGCACAATAGACGAATGCCCACAGATGTCGGGTGTTTCAGGTGTGAAGGGGTGAAGCTTGACTCTGCAGCCACGAGGACCAGGAGACGTTGACGAAGACCAAAGTCTGCAGGCGAGCTGTCCCATGAGGGATGTCGAGTGCTGGGGGGGGGGGGGGGTCAGTGTCCGGATTGGAGACCAACAAGCCTTGGCAACTGCAACCCATGCGGTCAGAGGAAAGATGCTTCGGTGTGGACCAGCAAGGTCCTGTGGACTCCCCAAGCGATGTAGAGTCAGGGCACGTCTGGAACAACCAGGAAAGCCCACTGAGAGTTAAAGTACCCTTCTCAGGGACCCACAGGTGGACGGACCAGGGATCGCGAAGGGACCTCGAGAGGAATCACTAAATACCAGGCAACGGAACACTTGTGGAGTGTAGGCCAGTAATCTTCGGTGGAATCACTGCTCGGAGTCTGGACTACAAGTAGCCCAAAGCTAAGCCTCCGGGATCGCCAAAAAGCATATGCTGCTGCAAATGTGCACGGTGTACAGGGGTTCAGGTTGCACGGTCCCCATGAGGGCTATGGGTCTCAGGTTTGCTGAGAGCACTGGTCGGCCTCGGGGAAGCTAAGGAACCCACCTCCTGTGTTGCAAAATCTTCGGAGTCCGTCAGGAGCTGCGTAGATGCAAACCAGTCAGATGAGTCTTTGGTGCCTGCCTTGCAGGGGAGTAACTACTGTACTCCAAGGGAGATTCTTCGGTCATCCAACGTAGTGTAGATAGTTGAAGTACTTGGTTTCAGTAGCAGAGTTTCGTCCAGGTAAATCTAAAGTCCTGTAGTCACGAGTTCCTACTTCATACCCAAGGAAGGGGTGGGACACACTCTTGGACCCACCTCTGGGAGGGTGAGGACAGAGGGGTGGCTACACCTATGTCCTTTGTCCAGTTTCACACCAGAGCAGGGGCAGATAGCCCCTGCAACCAGTTTGAGCTGGACTATGAACAGGGACACCAAATGTGCCCCCAGTGCAGACATCAAAGCACTCTCAGAGTGCACCCACCCAGCCCCAATACACTAAAGCCTGTCTGGGAGGTGGTCACACTTCCCTGTGACAGGAAACCTATTGTCCAGCCGTCCCCTGCGTGAGTTTTGTCCAGCAGCAGGAGGGCAGACTTGTGTCTGTGGCTGGCAGCATCCATTTAGTGAGTCCAGGGTTTGTAAAGCTGGTACCGGGTGTACCGGTGCGGTCATATTTCTCCCTCTAGTAGGGTGGAATCATACCTACCACATCAGTTACTGGTGTGGAGGTATGATTCCAAGGTGTTTGACAACAAACAAGACCTGTTCGCATGCAGCCGTTTTAAAGTTAGCATTTACCGCGAGGTTATAATGCACTTAAGAGTATATGGTAGGCTGCATCACAAACAACCCGGGAATAGAGGTTCCGAAGGCTGCAGAGGGGCTCTGCTCATGCAGTTGCACCCTCTCACATAAAACCCAGCACCCTGACGTCAAGGAGTTCTCCAACCCCAGCACCAGCAACAACGACATCACTCCCTCGCAGGACCTCTGCGACTCCCTCGCCTCGTACTTCCACCGCAAGATCGCCGACATCCACAACAGTTTTGGCGCTCCACCCCCGCACCCATCGACCGAACCTACGCACCCCGCCGCTATCCTCCAGACATGGACCAAAGTGACCCTCGAAGACACGACACGCATGATGAACACCATCCACTCCGGATCTCCGACCGACCCATGCCCCCACCATGTCTTCAACAAGGCCGCCTCTACCATCGCACCCCACCTCTGAGACATCATCAACGCCTCCTTCGACACAGCCACCTTCCCAGAGAGCTGGAAGCACGCCGAGCTCAGCGCATTACTGAAGAAACCAACTGCGGACCCGACCGACCTCAAGAACTTCCGCCCTATCTCGCTCCTTCCTTTCCCTGCCAAAGTCATCGAGAAGGTCGTCAACAAGCAGCTGGCCGCCTTCCTCGAGACTAACGGATCCCTCGACCCATCGCAATCCGGATTCAGAGCCAACCACAGCACAGAGACCGCCCTCATCGCAGCCACCGACGACATCCGAGCCCTGCTCGACAAAGGTGAAACAGCGGCACTCATCCTCCTTGACCTCTCCGCAGCATTTGACACTGTCTGCCACCGCACCCTAGTCCAACGCCTCAACGACACCGGCATCCAGGGGATTGCTCTGGAATGGATCATCTCATACCTCTCCGGCAGAACACAGAGAGTACGCCTCCCTCCGTTCCGCTCTGAGGCCACCGAAGTCATCTGCGGCGTCCCGCAAGGATCATCGCTCAGCCCCACTCTCTTCAACATCTACATGAAACCCCTCGCTGCCATCGCACGCCAACACAACCTCAACATCATCTCCTACGCCGATGACACCCAGCTGATTCTCTCCCTGACCAGAGACCCCGACACCGCCAAAGCCGACCTACACGAAGGGATGAAAGATGTCGCCGAATGGATGAACATCAGCCGCCTGAAGTTGAACACGGACAAGACAGAAGTCCTCATCCTGGGACCATCGCCCTCTGCATGGGACGACTCCTGGTGGCCCCCGGCCCTGGGCACCGCACCCAAGCCAACGGACCACGCACGCAACTTGGGCGTCATCCTGGACTCCTCCCTATCGATGACCAGACAAGTCAACGCCGTCTCCTCATCTTGCTTCCACTACCTCCGCATGCTCCGCAAGATCTTCAGATGGATCCCGACTGAGACCAGGAAGACTGTCACCCAGGCCCTCGTCACCAGCAGACTAGACTACGGAAACACCCTCTACGCCGGTACAACAGCCAAACTTCAGAAAAGACTTCAGCGTATCCAGAACGCCTCCGCCCGTCTCATCCTGGACGCCCCCCGACGCAGCCACATCTCGAGCCACCTAAGAGACCTGCACTGGCTCCCTGTCAACAAGAGGATCACGTTCAGGCTCCTCACCCACGCACACAAATCCCTCCACGACCTGGGCCCAAGGTACCTCAACGACCGCCTGACCTTCTACACGCCCACCCGACAGCTACGATCCGCGTACCTCGCCCTCGCCGTCGTCCCTCGCATCCAGAGAGCCACCGCCGGAGGAAGATCCTTCTCCTACCTGGCGGCTAAGACATGGAACTCCCTGCCCGTCCACCTGCGGCTGACCCAGGACCACCTCGCCTTCAGGAAACAGCTCAAGACCTGGCTGTTCGAGCAGTAGCAGACCCCCTCCCCCAAGCGCCTTGAGACCCTTCCGGGTGAGTAGTGCGCGATATAAATTCCTTGATTGATTGATTGATTGAGGATTGATAAGGCCTGCCATAGGGGTGACTGATAGGTTTATATGTGCAGTGATATGGATAGATATAGTCAACCTATATCTAAGTAAGGGGTGCATGCACCACCTTACACAGGCTGCTGTAGCAGACCTGTTGTGTCATTTTTAATGGTCTCCCAGGGGTGGCATAATACATGCTGCAGCCCCTGAGAGGCCTCTGGGATACATATACCCTGGGTATTTAGTATACCATATACTAGGGACTTACAAGGGTACCCCAGAATCCAATCTGAAGTGTACCTAAAGTATATGCAATCAATTTAGAGAGAAAGCGGCTGGGGTGCAGGATAGCAGGATCCCAGCTAGACTAAGTCGAAAAACAGTGAAACATCAGCAAAAAGTGGGGGTAACTATAAGAAGCAGATCCTACTCTCCTACAAGGACTCACAAAGCTCTTCTGACATTACTATAAAAAAGGAAGAAAACCTTCCACAATAAAAATCTCAATTCAAGAAGCACAAAGTGGCGGGTATTGCACTTAGATATACCACACATATTGAGGACTCTGCTCCTGAACAAGGAGTAGGTTCTGTCTCGGCTAGACAGCGCAGTAGAGGTCACGATAGTTCACCAGAATCTTCAAGAGTTTCTGGTGGCGAGAGCAACTGATTCGTTTTTTCAGGGGAAAACACTAGATCAGAGAGTTAGTTCTTCAGGCAGCTTGTATAATTTGCAACTCCAAAGTGAGGGTTATATACCACATACCAATAAATTTCCCTTCTGGAAGAACCTAACATTTGGGTATGATATTCCTTTGGCTGAAAAAGATTAGCCACCTGAGTTTGTACAAAAGGTTCCACTAGGGGAAAATGTGATATTACCACCCTTGTCAGTCCTTTTTCCTGAAGCAGTTAAACATGCATATCCAAAGGAGTAAGCCCATGCGCAAGCCTCGGCATTATATCACAACCATGTGAACTGGGATGAAGATTTACCTTATCATAGAATACCCATAAGGTCCAGACTGCAAGTGAAAACACAATACCCCATTATACATGAAGCTAAACACCCAGTTAGAGAGATTCTAAGGCAACTTGAATATCAAGGCATAATTGAGGCTTGTATCTCCCTAATGAACAATCCTTGGTTTCCGGTAGCAAAACCAGACCATTCATACTGCTTAGTCTTAGACTACAGACAGTTAACACTCGCACATTTGGAGTACAAAATGCATATGGCGCGGCACTAATGAACAATACTGTGCACAAAAAATACAAAACAACATTAGACATTTCTAATGGCTTTTTCTGCCAAGACATCGCGCTTGAAAGCAGTTATTTGACAGCATTTACCGCTCTCGGGTCACAAAAAACAATTTTGTTGATTGACTCAAGGATATAAGAACAGCCCAGGTTTGTTTCTGACTATATACCAGGATTGTTACAGAATTCTGACCAAGAAGCATTGTTCTATGTCGATGACAAATGCCTTACGGATGATGACTTAGAAAAACACCTGGCCAGAGTAGATCGCATTTCTGTGGGATTTGCACAAATAGGCTACAAATTCAACTTCCAAAAATATAAAATTGCCTCTCTCGGTGTTATGTTCTTGGTATATGAGCTATCAAATGAAGGAAAACATGTAGTGCCGCATTTCCTATAGAAATATGCACTCTTACAACCACCTAACAATCAAAAATCTACAATTACTTTTATGCTTTCTAAATACTGGTAGAATATACCTACTAGATTAACACAATGGGTTAAATCATTTTATGAATTAATACGTCTAGACTTTTCTAGTGCACATTGGACACTAGAACATACACAGATCTTGGCTTCAGAACAAACTTACATACTAGCTTCAAACCACTTACAAACACGTGTTAACACCACAAACACTCCAAGGAAAAGCTAAAAAAAAGTACCATGTTCAGAACTGCTCAAATGAACGGGAGCCTCTGGGAAGGAGTCAGGTGTGACTTCTGCATATTTATGGAGAACACAAACAGGTAAGGAGGTTTTCTGTCATCTGGAGATGACCGATAACTAACTGCAGCGAGCTCACGTTCAGCAGTCAGTTACTGAGGTGCAGGAAGGCTAGTACTACCAACTACAACAAACACCGCCATCACTTTCGAGAACACCTGATTGGCAATGGTGAAGCCGAAGGGGAAGACGGAAAACTGGAAATGCTTGTGGCCCACCATAAACCACAGGTAACACCAGTGAGACTGCAGGACAAGGAATATAAAAATAGCCACCTGGCAAGTCCGCAGCTACCATTCAGTCGCTGGGATCCAGAGCAGATCTGATAGAACCTGGGGCTAGCAGGAGCATCTTGAATTTGTCTTACCTGAGGAAGAAGTTAAGAGGACAAAGACCTAAAACTGGTCGGAAGCACACATCCTTTTTCGGCACCAGGAAATAACAAGAATAATATCTAGTCCCAGTTTCTGGTGCCAGGACCCTCTCAATGGCTCCCTCGACCAGAAGAGCCTGAACTTCTTGCTGGAGGATGCAAAAATGGTGCCCCCAAAAAATATCTTTGGTAGAATGTATATGTGGTGGATATACCGAGAATGGCAAGGTTTATCGTGGTCGGATTATCTAGGGCACCGACTGATCTGATGTGATGCTCTGCCACTCCTGGAGAAAATGTTGTATCCAGCCATCAACCAGGTGGCCATTTGCAAATTTGGACTATTAAAGCAATTGTAAGACTTTGGTGGGGGTGGGTGATTGTATCGATTGAGGTAAAATAGGAGATGAGACACTTTGGCCGAGGTTGTGTCTGGTTTTGTCTGAACCAGAAAGTAGAATAGGTTCTTTCTCCGGCATTGGCCACATCTGGGCTGGCGTTGGCGAGGGTGGGACAGGTAAAGATTGTGGCGCCAGAGTCAGGACAGGTGTCAGCCTTTGAGTGGGGCCGGACCTCTCTAGTGGATCGAGAGGACCAGATTGGTTCGGAGTGGGATCTGCGGCGGTAATCTGACTTGAGGCATCCTCAGATCCAGAAGGTACACCAGAAGGAACCGGAAAGTAACAGAAAATACACAACATGGCCTCCTTAAAGGCTTTCACTTGTTGCAGCATCGCAGACGGTTCCAGGATTTCAAGACGCGTCTGCACTACTTGGAGAATTGGTTGATTGGTAAGCATCTGTGACCAAGACAGGGAGGCACCTTGGCATCCATCCGATTTTTAAGAACAAGAGTCGCAGGACGCAGAAGAGTCCCGCTTCAACTTCTTATACTTCTTCTTTGAAGATCTGGAGTGTGAAGATAACCTGTTTTGAGAACGATCACGAGAGAAGGAACGGGACTGTGCGTTCGACTTTGGTCGAGAATGTTTTTTCTTCACTTTCTGGGGATGTTCCTTGACAGAGTTTGGCTTCACTTTCTCAGATCACCTTTGGGTTCATCCGCGAACAGTCTTTACAAGACTTAAGAGTTGTGAGGCGATCCGAGAGCCCAGAGGCATACATGCTGTGGGTCAGTCACAGACATTTTCTTGTGACAATCTTTGCAAGGATTAAAACCTGTTGTTTTAGGGTGTGTCATGTCCCTTGCAAACTGTAGAAATTTAGAAAAGAATGTTTTTCATCTAGACGAAAGAGTGAGGAAATGAGCTTTGGATCCACATCAGAAGGCGTGGAAATAAATTAACTGAAGTCAGTAAGTAGGGACAGCAGTTACATGAGGCTTTAACATCACTTCCAGGGCGAGACAGCATAAACACAGAGTTGAACAATGCCTCTTTTCGGCATGAGAGAGAACTGCTGAAAAAGAAATCTTCAGATCAAGTCTGGCACCTGAGGTATTAGGAAGGTGAGGATTCTACAGTTAGAAGTCTCCATAATTAAGCAAACAGTAGAGCTCATCACAAATAAAGTCAAGGAGGCAATTGTAGCAAGTCATTTAATTATTTCTGTCCCTAATTTGAAGGACACCCAGTACAAAAGAATCTGCAAAAAAACAATTATAAACTCACATTTTTCAGAATCATAAAACAGAAATGGCAACATAGAACTTGGTCTACGGGTCAAAACTAGACCCAAGTCTAACTGCCACAGAGAAAGCAGTGATTATGCCAGAAACTAGGAAATAGTGGGTTATGGCCCTTTTAGCTGTCACAGCAAGGATCTCCAGCCTTTGTCAAGAAAACCCCAATCTCTTTTCAGTGAGGTACTAAAAGGTTTTATCAGTGCTACTATCAGGACCACATCAAACAATATCGCATTAATGGTCATACCATGCAGGATTACCAGACGCAACCACACTAGCATATCATAAAGGGTTGCTACCAGTAATGAAACTTAACTTTAGGGCTGGGTTTAGGGTGGTGTGAGTAGTGAGCCAATCCTTGTGCATCAAGCAGTTTTCAGGCAACAATACAAATGTCAAGATAACTCTGGTAATTAAAGCTCATGCTGGAGAGAGATGAGTTTTGTCTAATGGCATGTTTGAATCATCATAAAGTAGCACAGAGGTTTTTTTTTTTTTAACATTTATTTATTGGTATTTCAAAATCGATACAATACATCTCATACAACAACAAACCAACTTGGTGTATAGTTGCCAAATGAACGATACTGCAAAGAAAAAATAACTGCCGCATATGTCATCATGTATTGAACACAGCGATGTGCCCCACAAGCTTAGAGCCAGTATTCATGTAAAAGTAAGCATTGAGATGTAATGGTGCTAAAACTGACAGTGGTTCACAATGGTCCTCTCGTAGTGCCCAACCGAAACACATAGCAGCATTCCCTTTAACTACAATCACACAAGTAGCACAGAGGGATTATATGCTTATGCAAAGAGAATGTAGCATGCAAATGACAAAACAGTATGTTATGAGGTTAACTGTTACTGTTGTTAGCTTTTTCTATGGATGACAGCGGGTAAATGCTCTTGGCACATATATCCTTTTGTTACTTGCAGTTCATAAATTACAATCCTAATATAGCACAGTGACCTATGAACTGTCATCAAACAGTAGAATGTAAATTGCATGTGTACACATTACATTGTTATGTTTTTGCCCAGTCTTTCGTTAGCCTAAAAGTGTTCTTTTGGGGAGACAATACACTCATATTAGTAAAGTCAATCCCAAACACCGTGATACGCTATAAATCCAGTATTTGTACTTCTCCATACCAAACACTCTTAAAACATACTGCCTACCTGTATGAATGACATGTAATTTGTACATCTTGTAAACCTGATGGTCATATGTAACATTTCCTATAAAGTGATTTACACACATAAGATTTGTTGTCTCTATATAATGTGAGTGCAATGTAAAGTGTTACGACACCCTACACTGGAATGAGTAGCGCTATAAAACAAATTAAATGCATGCGAAAAAAGAGCTATGGAGAGAGGAGGGGCACTGTTGGAAGGTGGTAGGGAGGAAATCCGTGAAGGAGGTCATGGGGTAGCGGCAAAAAGGTTGTTGCATTGGGGACCACTTTACTCAAGTAATATAATTACACCCAATACAAGGAAATACATCATGGCACCAAAGAAATATATTTAGCAATGAGGCTATCCATAGAGTACGAATCATGAGTTAACTACTAGCTTGAAATTTTTATTAAAATATAATCCCCCCCTCCCCCCCCCCACCACCAAATATCAGAATCCCAAAAATGAATGCATATGAAGCTATCAAGTACACGATGTTTGTTTAGGTAAACATACTTCATTCCTCAAAACAAATCTTGTTATTTTCAGAAACAAATATAACAATTTTCATTTTTAGTGAATACATTTTTAGTCACCAAACATTAATATGTTAATTTCATTAAGTACCCACGTTTAAAGCCTCAGATCAGATTGAAAGCTTCTATCTCACATTACCATGAATTATTGTCACATGACAGGGATGGCCACTATAATGTCAAGGATGCCCACAATGCGCAAAGACTGACCATCAGGGGTTGAGACTAAACAGCCAATGATGCCCATATTATTTTAGGTTAAGACCACATTTTCCTAAGGTTGAACACCATAAAGCTAACAATGCCCTTGTATGTCAGGAATAGCCATCATTATTCCAGACGAGCCATCGGTCCCAGGGTTGGCCCAGCTATGAAAATACACTACAAATGGCCTCCCTTATACCAGGGCTGGACACTAGAATGCCAAAGGTCCACACAATATGTTAAGGATGGACATTGTTATGTCAGGGGTGTCTCCTTTATGCCAAGGAGAAGCGACCATCATGGTAGAGACCATAATTCAGCCAATGATGCTTAAAACAGGTATAAAAGGAGAATAATTAGGATGCAACATCTATTAAGGTAGGTGAAGCCATCATTTTATTTTTTTTTAACAGACTTTTATTTAGTTTCACAGGGTAACATATTCAAACTCCCTGCCCATTGCCGGGCCGCCCAAGTGAGCCAGAATGCAGTAAATTGACCAATCCGCTGTTCAGAGCCCAGCAACATATCCCTCTTCTCATAAGGCATCTGCGTCGTAATACAGTTCGTCCACAAAGGTGATCCATTACCATAATGCAACACAATCCAAAGACCCCCCCACCCCTCCGAATCTCCCCCAACAGCACCCCCACCCCATCCACCCTCCCAAGCATGTCGCCAATATCCAACGTAGTCAAGTGAACCCTGAAACCTGAAACCTCCCACGCCATTTGACAGATTCCCCTCTTACAGAGCACAACCGCAAGTATAATAAAAGGTCAGGAGGTAGCTGCCTATCTCGGGCCCAGAATCCTTCCCTCACCCTGCATTCCCATGAACCTGAAGAGAGTCTCATGAGTCTCCTGCCATATTCCCCTCCTTAGGTCTTTCCTCTCCATCGTCAACCGGCTGTTTGAATAGTTCTAGGAGTGCCACCCATGCCCGGGCCATTTCCTGTGACTTCTCACTTCCATTCCGCCTAGCCATGCACAGCCTATAACTCCCCTCGCTGCCCGCCCACTTCACCGCCTCCCTATGCCAACGTGGGAGGTTAGGCCCTTGCCTCGCCTTCCAATGGAAAGTGAGTTCCCGTTTGGCCAGGACCAGTCCCAGGTCAATGAACCGGCTGGTAACCTTAGTCTTGGCAGTGTGCGGGAACCAATGCAACAAACAGACCCCTGGCGTCGCCTCCAGCTCCCTCTCCGTCACAGCCCTCAGTGCAGTCATCACCTCTCGCCAGAAGTCCCCCACCCGTGGACAGTCCCAGAACATGTGGAGGAAGTCCGCCTCATCACGGGCACAGTGGGGGCAAGCAGACAACCCCCCGAAGTACTCAGCTATTATGCTAGGTGTGAGGTAGGCCCTATGAAAGACATAGAACTGGATGAGTGGGAATCGGGCATTCCAGGAGCATTTCCATGAGCGCTCCATGATGTCGTCCCAGACTTTCTCCACAATGGGTTCCCCCAGGTCCGCCTCCCACTGTAGTTGCAGTGCAGTCAGGGGTCTACGCATATCACAGGTAATCCGCCGGTAAAGGCAGGTCACCGCCTTGAAAGTCACCGCCGCCATCCCTACATATTGACAAGCAAGGGATGTGGGCGGCTCCACCAGCCCCTGTCGCCAGTGTTTCCTGATAGCCGCAGTCAGAGCTGCATGCAAAAGGAAATCCCCCCACGGGAGATCGTGCCGCTCCCTGAAATCATCAAAAGGGAGAAGGTTACCCTCCTCATAAAGGTCTCCCAGCGTCATAACCCCCGCCTCTTCCCAGGTCGATAGCCGGCTCCAATCACCCCCGTGGGGCAATGCTCCACTCATCCGCAAGGGGATCTCAAGCGCATAAGGCACCCGAACATGCGTCCTCCTGGCCAAGCATGCCCAGCATTGTCGCACCGCCCTCAAGTCCGGCGGTAGCAAAGCCTCCCTCACCGGGACCCGGAGCAGCACACGAGACAAATGATGCCAGCTCGGATCCGACCCTTCTCGGTCCTCTGGACGCCTGATGTGACCCGCCACCCATTTCGTGAACCACTGGATCTGCGCAGCATGATAGTAGGCTTCCAGATCTGGCAGCGCAAGGCCTCCCTCACCCCTGGGTCTCTGCAGAGTAAGTAACGCTACCCTACGTCTCCCCGCACCCCAGATGAATCCCGTAATCAAAGTGTTCAGTTGCGTGAAGAGTTTACCCGGGATCCAAACAGGGAGGGTCCCAAAGTAATAAAGAAACCTGGGCAATATGACCATTTTCACCAGGGCGACCCTGCCGGCCACCGACAATGGGAGAGTCCCCCAAAAGTCAAAGCAGGTTCTCGCCCCGCGCACTGCTCGCCCCACGTTGCCATCCAACAGATCAGCGTGAGCATGATAAATCTGAGTCCCCAAGTAGGGCAAACACCGAGGTTCCCACGGGACATCCCCCGGGCAAACCACCCCGTCCGGCGCAGTGGGGAACAAACAGGACTTGGTCCAATTCACCCGAAGGCCCGCCACCCTCCCCAAGGTCTCCAGCAGGCTCCGTGCTCCCTGCAAAGCCTCGCCAGCATCCGGCAAGAAGAGGAGGAGGTCGTCCGCATACAACGCTATGTGATGCACTCGGCCCTCAACTATGAGCCCTGGAAAATACCGTCCCGATCTGGCATGCGCAGCCATGGGCTCCATGGCCAGGGCAAATAATAGGGGGGACAGCGGGCACCCCTGCCTCGTCCCCCGGGCAACCGCACAGGCCTCAGAAATCAGGCCCCCCGTTCTCACCCTAGCAGTAGAAGCACTGTACAGAAGCGCCGTCCACTGCACGAACCGTTCCCCCAGCCCAAATGCTCACAAAACCTCGAAAAGGTACGGCCACTCCAGACTATCAAAAGCCTTTTCAATGTCGACCACAAAAACACAGGCCTCCGCCTTGTCATAGGAGTCGGACCCCAAGATCCGCAGAAGTCTGCGAACATTCATCGCAGTAGTACGGGAGGGAATAAACCCCGCTTGATCCTCATGAATCAGCTTCAACATATGGGGCATCAATCGACTAGCCAGGATACGACTCAAGATCTTGAAGTCAAGATTGAGCATCGCCAAGGGTCTATACGAGGAGCGGTCCCACGCAGGTTTACCCGGTTTAAGAAGGGGGACTATGAGGGCCTCTCGCATGGTGGCAGGGAGGGCCCCCTCCCGCCGCGCCGCATTATAAAGCGCCACCAAGCAGGGAGCTAGAACATCCATGTAAGTTGCATAGAACTCAACGGGGAGTCCATCAGTGCCCAGGGTCTTGTTCCTGACCATGGCCTTTATTGCACTACATACCTCACCCGCTTCAACGTCCCGGCCTAGAGCCTCAGCGTCCGTAGGCGCGAGCTGCAGGAGCCCTGCCCCCGGCACAAACTCCTCATCTCCCGGGTACCCAGGGCCCACCCTGCTCCGATAAAGGTCGGCGTAATACTGTAAGAAGTGCTCATTAATGTGTTTTTGGGAACAAAGCACCTCAGTACCCTGTCCCCGCAGTTCAACTATCGGGGTCCCCCTGCGCGCCGGGTTAGCCAGCCAGGCCAGCAATGTCCCCACTTTGTCACGTTCCACATGCGCCTTATCTATGTAGGCCTTATAGTCATAGCAGCGCAATCTCTCAATTTGAGCTGCCAAGGCCTCTTGAGCTTCAAGAAGCCCCGCCTGCCTGTCTGGGCGCTCCGGACGCTCTTTCTCCAACTCGCGCACCTGCCGCTCTGCCCTCTGAATGTCCTGCAGCAACACTCTACGCACTCCCACCACCTCGCCTATACAGCGCCCCCGAACTACAGACTTAAAGGCGTCCCATTCCACCAGCAGGGACGACGCCGTGGTGGCGTTAAGCCTAAAATAGTCCTCAATGGCCGACCCAATGTTAGCACGAAATACCGGGTCCTCCAGCGTGTCGGAGCGAAGCCGCCACGTAGGAATGGCCGGGCGTTCCCTCATCCAGTGTAACACTGTCAGCAGTGGGTTATGGTCAGATGATGTCCTGGCCAGATATTCACTGTGTACCATCGCCCCATGGACATCTGGAGAGCTAAGGATCGAACATGGAGAGCGTGTAATGGTGAGAAATAAGAATAATCCCTCTCGCCTGGATGGTGCGCCCTCCAGGTGTCAGTCAGCCCCCACTGTCGCTGCCAATCGCGCCGCACCACCGCTAGTCGGTGTACAGGGGAATCGGCAAGGGGGGGATGAGAACGATCCAGGGCAACATCCGCAATGCAATTAAAGTCGCCCCCAAGGAGTACCGACCCAGTCAACAAGGGGACCAATGACCCAGACAAGCGCTCAAAAAAGGAAACCTGATCCGTGTTTGGGGCATAAATACTCCATAGGACAATGTCCCTGCCATCCAGCCTCCCCTTCACCAGGGCAAATCTGCCTCCCGGGTCGATTACTTGTTCAGTGCTTTGGAACGGCACCCCCGCCCGGACCCAGACCATCACACCCCTTGCATATGCTGAGAACGTGGTACAAAACACCTGCCCCCGCCACCTCCGCTGTAATGCCAACCCTTCCTGTTTGTTCAGGTGTGTTTCCTGCAGCAGTGCTATCTGCACCCCACGCCGACGGAGATAAGCATGGATCTTGTGACGGCGAGTCATACTGTGCATCCACCTAATGTTCCAGGACAAACACTTAAAACCTACGGCGGTATCCATGGCATGGTAAGAATGATACTATTCATCCTATCTCCCCCTGCGACATGCTTGGTCCCACCCGCTCCCCCCCCTACCCCAACACCCCAACCCCCCTAACTCCAGCACCCCAGGACAGGTTCCCCAAAACTAGTCCCCATCCAAACAAAGAGAACCATCAACCTTGCCAACAGGAAGAGTGAGACGTGCGCCGACCCAAAAAAAAGGGAGACCCAGAACCCCCCGCCAGCACTCCCCCCACTACATTTGTCAGGGTCGACAGCAGCCCTCTGGAGGTCCCAATAAAGTCGTTCAAAGATGGCCAAGTCCCCTGCGCTCATTGGGAGGAATCCCCTCCACCCACCAGCCCTGGGCTGCGAAGCAAGGGCAACCATCCCCTCCATCCGGGCCTAGCTCATCCAAACAAGTCCACCGTTTGTGGGGTTATCACCGGAAGTTCAATCTCAGAGACCCCGCTCGTGCTGCCATCCTGAGAGGACCCCGGGCTCCCCCTCCTTCGCCCAGGAGAAGTAGGAGCCGGGCCAATGCCACCCAGACTGATCTCCACCACTGCTCGCACAGCTCTGTCCCGTTCCCGACGGTGGTCTGACAATGGAGGAGCCCCGGATGAACTCCCAGTGTCAGGAGTGCAACTCCCTGCAACGCTCTCTGGTGACCTCCGATCCAGGCCCACCTGTCTAGCTTCCAGCCAGCGCCATGCCTCCTGAGGTGTGGTGAGTGTTAGGGCCATCCACCACTCGCAGCCGCGCCGGGAAGAGCATCGCATATGGAATTTGTAGCTGTCGCAGCTTCCGCTTGAGAACCAGAAAGGAGGTACGCTGTCTCTGAACCTCCCGCGTGTAATCCGGGAACAGCATCACCTTAGAATTGTCAATTTGTAGTCGCTGTTTCTCTCGGGCTTGCTGCAGGAGGTGGTCCCCGTCTCTGTAGTGCAGCAATCTCACCACCATCGGTATCGGGGGCGTTGCCGGCTTGGGAGGCCTCGCCGGCACCCTGTGAGCTCTTTCAAGGGCAAAAAATGGGGACAGCCCCTCCGGGGCCACCTCCGATCGTAACCAGCCCTCCAGATAACGAACTGCATCAGCCCCTCCGCTCTCTCCGGGACTCCCACTATCCGGAGGTTATTCCTTCGAGAGCGCCCTTCACTGTCCTCTGCGCGCAACTCTAGTGTCCGCACCCTGTTCTCCATCTGCGTCAGGGACTGTTGCAGGGCAGCCACCCTATCCGGCACCTCTTCCAACGTCTTCACGGACGCTTTCACCCGCTCCTTCAGCTTCCTATGATCGTCCTTCAGCAACGCAAGATCCACACCAATGGTGTCTATCTTTGTTTCGAGGGCCTCCCTGGAAGCCGTGATGGCCTGCATAATATCCGCCAAGGACGGGCCGCTCGGGACCTCCAGGCCGGGGGTGTGCATCACGATCTCCTCGCCCTCCGACCGATGCTCCCCCTCTGCATCCTGGAGGACCGTGAACCCCCTCCTCTTCGCCGTTCGCCCCATCTCAGTTGCTCACCAAGGGCCCCAACAGCCGCCACCAGCCTCAGGACACCCTCCGCCCCAGCAGCACTGGAGCAATGCAGCCAACCCAATCAGGGATCCAGATACCGTTAGCCAAGCCGGGCAACTATAGCGGCGGCCAGTATTCCAGGTAAGTCCAGTCGCTGGCTCCCGCACCCTCGCTGTCAGGACCAGAAAGACGCAAGGGGCCAGCACCTCGCCACCAGCTCGTCACCGGGGCCACCCAACCCCCCGCGCTCACCGCAGCGCAGAGTGTGCCGCTAACTTCCAGTCGGCCCCGGGTATGGTCCCAGGACCCTCAGTCCGATCACAGAACTCCTGCCCACCGGTGGCGAAACGAGGCAACTCGGGCAGGACTCCCCGCTATCCCTCCAGCTTCTGCCGTCACCTCCGCAATTGGCAGCCCCCGTGCTGAAGTCACAGTTCTTCCCCGGCCAGGAAAGTGGCTGTCATCCAAGGGGCCAGCAGCACACCAACGCAGCTCGCAGCTGCACCAGGGAACTCGCATCCGAGCCTTATCTCCTCCGACTGGCCCCAGCCGCTCCGGGGGCACCAGGCCGCGTGGTCACTCACCCCAAGAGCCTCCGCTGCTCCGTAAATACCGCCCAACAGCCTCGCACCTCCGCAGGCAGGTCGTAGCGCCACCCCGGTCCCTCAGCAGGAGGCAAGTAGGGGTTCCGCTCTACCGTCCACTCTGGCGCACCGGACCGCCCGCCTCTCCGCCCTCCAGGCCGCTCCTCAGTGTCCACACAAGGCCGCCATCTTAGAGCCAGGCAGCAGCGGCGCCCGGTCTCGGCTCTCCGCTCAGGCCACTCTTCACAGGCACCGCGCCCATCCACCACCGCTGCAGACCAAGCGCCAGGCCTCCTCACTGCTTCGCCAGGCGATGCGCCGCTTCCAGCCCTCGGGAGGGGATAGCAGTCTCAGCGGCGGGCCGCGGCCGCCATCTTGAGCCGCTTCAGGGATACTCGCGGCGCGAAGGAAAGACCAGTCCCAGTCCGTCACCGGGGCATCTCCGCCGTCGCGGGAGCGCCCACCTGGCCAGCAGGTATTCCCAAGCAGCTTAGGGAAGAAGGGGCCCCCCGTAAAGGCTCATGATGTGGTTAGGCAGCGGGAGGCCGCGGGGGAGCTCCGGAGTCCCCGTCCGGCTACATCGGCGTCAGGCCACGCCCCTCCAAGGTAGGTGAAGCCATCATAATGGCAGGAATGGCCAAGATTGTTCCAGAGATGAGCCTTGTGTGTTAGGGACAGGGCGGTACCAGATGCCTTTGGAGGTCACAAATGCAAGAGATTAACAATAGGCACCTATTTCCCTCCTATCTCCTTGCACCCCCTGCCCCCACCAGCAAGCGAGTCGTTATGATGTCTCAGCTGCTGCTCAGGTCCCTACTCTCCATGGCTATTAGGAGCCAGCCACACTGGCATGCGCACTTGCATGCCGGCGTTTGCATTCTTGCTATCGTACTGCCCCACCAACAATTGGTACTCTTCATTTCCTAGCCCAGCCTCGCGCTCAATGCACAATGGCTGATTAAATGGGATTCTTCAACCTGACAAGTCACTTTGCAGCACTGTTCCCTGGCGATTGGGCGAGCTGAAGGCCCCATACTGCTAGCTACACGTACTGAGCATAGGCTACGTCCAAGGTGTCACTACTGCAAGCATTCCATCCATCTACTCTGGGTTTGCTTCAGCCTGACACCTTACATGAGATAGGCACACCAAATGCTCGCATCTGTGTGTTCCTTAATGCAATGTCCTAAGTGTGACAGACATGCCCAGACGTGAATCTATGCTCGCTGTGACACAGGACTCAAGCTCTACCTCACTGATGAGGTCTGAAGGCCAAATCCAGTCTGAGGTGGCGCAGGTTGCTATTCAGCGAGGACTGTGCTTGGCAGTTGGAGCTGAACTATTCATATAGGAACAGGACTAAGGTTGTCTTGCATTTGGGTGGTTTCAGTCTGAGGTAGCACCCATCAACTGCCTTATTTCCTCCTTGATACATTATCTAAACAAAAATAATATCGGTCAGTTTTCAAACTAAAAAGCTATATGCAAAGGTCGAGCAGAGCGAGGGGATAATTACATCAATAAGAAATTCTTCAAGTGATTTCCCCATTTGTCTGGTCTTATGTTGCCAATGGCATCTGTCTCTCTGGACCATCTAGCCACCACACCTCACTGATGCCCGCTCTTCTTCACTTCTTACATGTCGCTACCAAACTAGCTGATTAGCCTGTCGCTCTTAAAAACAGGCCCAACCGGTTATACCCTGTCATCCATGGTATTTTCCGGCTTGCCTAAGAGTAGATCTGGTACTTCTACTACCAGCTAGCTAAAGTTATACTGATCAATGTCCAAGTCCATTGCCCTCAATTAACATATTTATTGTGCAAGACTTCCTAAACGCATTGACAGTACATCAATTTATCAATCCTGCATCTGCGCCTTGCTCCCTTACTCGTTAGAGACTATCTCTAAAATACAAAAGCACTTTACTCTTAAAATACAGCGCATCGAGAACAAAAACGCTTGCATCTACCAAATAGAGAATAATCCCCCCAAACAATCCAACCTCCGCTGACTTTTTCTGCTCTGAATTAAGCTAACGTCAAGTATATATTGGGTAAAATGATACGGTAGGTGCTTAATTGAGCGTGATGTGTCTGCTTAACATGGTAATATACATATTTCCATTTTAAACAGTGTTCTATAGCTTGTCATGGGGTGATGTCACCCATGCCCTGCATTGTGCAAGGATGTGTGTTCATGTTCTGCTTTGAACGTTCGACTGCTTGGGTTTGTGGCTGGTCAGGCTTGCAGAACTCAGCTATGGGCGTGGCTGTCAACAGAGAACTACATCAACTTTCAAGAAGAGTGTAGAGTATATATTAACAACAGGAATCCAGTACGTTCTGCTAGCCCCACAGCGGCTTGCTTGAAAAAAACCTGCTGTTTTCACATGAGTTGGAAATGAATAATGCTCTGGCAGACACTATGAACGACTCAGGTTTGATGCACAGATTTGATTGCATAAATGCAGGAGGCTATTAAGGGCAAGGCCTCAGAAGTGATCTTCGACAAGATTCTATTTACATTTTTTAACTGGCGCTGTGATAATACAGGTACTGGGGAACAAAACCAAATTTCTGAGCTCTATTGCTACTGGCCAGCACAAAGTCCACCAGCCTCGACATACCTTTGAAGCTTTGATGGCCAGGCAAACTTAAAAATCAAGGCTATTTTTCGCCACCATCGAGCAAAAAAAATATACATTGACCATCTCCTGTTTTAACTTGGTGCATTAAAAAAAAAAATCACAGAGAAGTAAAAAAGTTAACCTTAAAAATCTCACCATGTAGGCTAAACGAGGAAAAGGGGAAAAAAATGGGTAACGAAGGGGAGAGAAGACAGGAAGAGGCAAGATCATAACACAGAATGTGTCACCCTAGATTATCTAACGCTGTTTACCTCTCTCCTTAGACTATGAAGGTGTTAGTAACCAGATAGGCCTAGAAAGGGTCTTACTAATATCCTGGGTCGTGGATATTCAGTCGTTACAGTTGATCACTCCCAAATGTGCGCCAATCCCCCTTATTACTTTCATGATTTCAAGAAATCACAAGCTGTAGTTGGATTACAAACGAGACAAGTATTTCCCTCCAGTCGCGCCTTTAGCCATGCCTGGGACCACTAAGAAGCATCTACCTCCCCCCCCACTCCCAAGAAATTTCTGACAATTAAAAAATATCTAAATACATTTTTCATGAAACCCTTTATTCATAATACAGACAGGGTACACATTCCACAGTAGATGTAGCCACTACCAGTGCATTTAACAAGTACATTGACATTTAATTTATCATACGTGATATAACATCAGGCTTTGATGATACTACAACAGGATTTGTGCCACAGATTCAGGACCAGAGGTTTACACCTTCCAGAAGTCCTCTGCTCTCTGTGGAAAGACATCCCATCCCCACAGTCTATCGCTTCATGTCAATAAACATGAACCTCCGGCTTCTCGCTTCATGCAGATAACCTATCTAGAGATCGAAAGGCTTAGGCATATATGTGGAGTGCATAGGTGCTGTAAACAAAAATCACAGAAAAAAAACACAGTTAAGTTTAATGACACTACCAAGCACACCTAAATGGAGACGGGTATCTAATTAACAGAATGGATTTGCATTACATATTTTAAGTTTGAGAGGTTCGTACACTTTTTTAATTTTCTTATTAAAGATCATACTTTGAAAACATTTGAATTAAACAAGGGTTCAAAATGTGTGAAGGCATCGGACTGAATTTTGTGTATTGAGGATAAATGTGGTGAACACTTTTATAAAATGAGATGTAACTGTGTTGAATGGTATACTGGTATATTTAGATTTCGGTTAGCTGTTATTTGATCAAAGGGAAATTTCTTGTGGGAATACCCAAGGAGGCCTGAATACTTTGGAAAATATAAAATATTCTTTAATAAATAAATGGGGTTTGACGTGATGAAAAAGGTCTGCATGTCATTAATACTAAAGTAACATTATTGTTTTATGGTGAATGAGGGGTGTAGGAAAGTGCCTTCTTTTGAGATGCACTCCCCCCGCCACCCCCCACACTTTTTGCCCTAGTACTGATGCTTTTCGGCAGAAGATGCACTTAGTCCCTGCTAACCAGGCCCCAGTACTCTTTCCCTAAAACAATGAACACGTTAACTTGTTAAACCAATTAGCAAAGACTTTACCACCCCTGTAAGTCCCTCGTAAAAGGTACCCAGGGCATGGGAACTAAACAGGGTCCCTAAGGGCATCAGCATGTACTATGCCACTCTAAGGGACCCACACACAAATTGCCACTGCAGTCTGGGTGAAATGACACAAGCCATTCTAAAAACACGACATGGCGCACTCCGTGTGCCATGCCCATACACACTGCATATACTATATGTAAGTCACCCCTACAACAGGCCTTAGAGCCCCAAGGCAAGGTATATTTATCTTATGTAATAATTATATATATATATATATCTGCATGAGCAGATGTGCCCCTGTGATGTTTGGTTCCATTGCCACAACACTGCAAGTTTTCAGGAAGCCATCTTAAGTATAGGCACTGGGTGACTGGATAAATGGAAGGCTGACTTGTGAAAGTGGGGTGTGGCTGAGGAGCCCAGTCTGCTTTCCGTTTGCACTGATGAGAATGCAGAACGTGATCTGGAGGTGTGGGGGAGAATGTTGGAGAAGCTCTTGTCAGATAGGCAGCTGGAAGTCACTTTGACTACATGGACAGCGGAGGATGGCTTCTCTGTTGACTGATTGGTATTGTGAGCAGTTTGTGAATGTGAAGTGCGCACAGGGAGGACATGTCCAGCGGCATCATCCAATGTGGTGGAGTTGGTGACCTGAGATATGGATCCCGCAGGCCTGCATAGGTCGGGGACATATGTACCTGCGGGATATTATTGAGGATTAGATAGCCCATACACTAGTGTCAGCAGATATGACTGTTCTGGACCGGCAATACACATTTGATTTCATGCTGCCCTATACTTAGGTGAGACAGAACACTACCCCCCGGAGGTCGGGAAAGGTAGACTCTAGAAAAAAGCCAGATCCATCTCTCTGATCACGGATTTTATAGGGAATAACACCTGACTGCCTGTCACGGCCATGTTATTTCTTTGTTTTGTTTATTGTTGTGTATTTACCTGCATAACTGCCTTTCGTGGGAATAGATCACGTACTAAACATTTAGACATGCAATTTATGATGCTACTCCAGGACTGGAAGCGAAGGCCAGCACTGGAACCACCGCAATTGGCTGAAATGGTAGTCTGATATGCTGGATAACCCTTTATCAGCTATTCTCAATGCTTTTATTACTATGCAAGACCACTTGTTCTGTGATATTTGAGCAATCTTTGAAAAAAAAAAAAAAAGAGTTAAAAAAAAGGTATATGTACTGGCCACTGGTTATTATGAGTTGCCCAGCTACATAAGGGATTCACTGAAAATAATGGTGTTTCATATCAAACACCTATTCTTGACAAATCCATACTGATGCACGTAGCGGATTGGTCCTGGCATGCACCGAGAGGACACCTTAGAGGTGCCCACTGAATCTCACTAGTCTCTTAGTGTGCTGGCTGACTGGTATCGTCCAGCCTGCCACCCTAGGCAAATTTCTGACCCCTGCAGGAGATAACCCATGTGCTCTGAGATCAGAAACAATGCCTGCTCCGGAAGAGGTGTTCACACCTCCTCCAGCAGGATGGTTATTTGAAAAGAAGAGCCTTCACAGGTTTCTTTGAAGTTTCTTTGTAGGTTTATTGATTAAACAGCATCCCAGCAGAGAGCAGCTTCCCTTACATCCAATGGCTCTCTTCAACTGCCCACATAGAACATTCCCCGCATCATTCTACATGTAACTAGGTAACAGTTCCATGACATCTTCTAGCTGGAGATCTCAACATAATTGTTTCAGCCTATCAAGGCCAGAGGCTTCAAAGCCTTTACCACCTGCGATATGTGATCCCGGCTTCCCCGGATCTCGGAGATGCTACACCCCAGAGGCCCATTTGGCACCAGGACAGACAGGAAAATTAGCTAGTCAGAAGACGTGTTCACTCTCAGGCTAGTCACACCCCTAAGGTGGGCTACCTGAAGTGAACAGAGAAAGAAGGGTTCCAACATTTTGTTTTTAGTGGAACTAGGAACTCTGGGTCAGGTTAATGCTCACTCTCCACAGGAAGTGGTCATAAAGGGGGTAGGTAGCCAATTGGCTACTACCTTACATTCTCATTAACAACCCTAAATTCAGTATTTAGGTGGCACCAGGAACTCAGATTCATCTACTGGGAACAGAAGAAGGATCAAGAAGAGCCAAAAACACAAGAACTGTGGACCAGCCCCAGATTTGGCGCAAAACCCTGCCCTGCCTGCTGCCGCCCCTAAAGCCTTGACGGGCAGCCAGCACTTTGCCAACCAGCAAACATCTCCCTTAAAGTGGAGGAGCCACTTCCTCGCTGTCTGCAGGCACGGCCAGATCTGCCCGGTACACCATTCTGCAGACCACTGGGTCTGCCAAGGAAGAAGCACACCAGGAGAAGGGCTTTGTGGCTCCCACAGGTCAGCCCCAGCTCCCAAGCGAGTTTCGAGGCGCTACACCCTCCAGGCACCCCCACCCCCCCAGTACCAATTCCAATGTCAGCATCACTGTGGCCAGCACTGAGAGTGGCTCTGCTGTCCTGTTCTCCCTCCCACCCCCCATCACCAGGTCGACCCAAGAAGCGAGAGCCTCCAATGCAGGCGACCAGCCAGAAAAGACATCTCAGTCCCCCAAGGCCTGCAACGGGAGTCCAAGTCAACAGACGGTGCCCCTTGCTCCATAGACCCCCTTTGGGATCTGCGAGACTTGTCCACAAGTCCCACTTGCAGCCTTTTTCTTGTTACAGGTTTCTCCATAGCTTTTAAAAGGGTAGCGTTTAAGGCTACCATCGCTGGTGGCTCTTTGGACCTTGGCCCCTAAGCACCTTAAGTCCAGAAGAGAATCGTTTGTAAGTGCACCTATGCAGTGAATGTTTCTCCCATAGGATTACATTACCGGGTTTGAGGTTCATGCTTCAAATCTGACAGCTGGGATTTTCTACAGTGTTCCCTGTAAAAATGTAGAACGTCTAAAGTACTTACCTGATTCCCTTGGTCTTGGCGTCTAAAATTAAATAAAAATTTGATTTATTTTTCTAAATTGGTCTTAAGTTTCTTCTTGAGTGTTTGTCTCATTTATTGACTGAGTGTACAACAAATGCTCAAAACTACCCTCTGATAACTAAACTACTCGCCCACACTACCACAAAGAGAGCATTTGGGATTATTAATTTAAGCCCTGTAAGCCAATAGGGGTTGTCTGGACATTCTACATAGTGTACCTCATTTTGGTGCTCTACCTAAAAAGCCAGCTTTCTACAAAGGGTTACTTTCTTTTTTTAGTCTTGTACAGGTTTATAAAGTGACTACTAGGTTGGTAAACGCACTTACACCTCTCATAATTGTCTAACCCACATCCACATAGTTTCACCAGTGACAAATATTTAAGGATAGCTCACCCAATTTGTGAAGCAGAATGGCCCTTTTTATCTGTAAACTGAATGTCAAAATCTTGCCCCCAATCTCGTTTAACCATGTTTGAACTCGGAGTCTTAGCGCTTGCTACTGTAGGCCACAGTGTAAACCGTCTAGTCGATCACGTAACTGGTTATGACACTACTGTGTCCAGAAAGGAAATTTCTGTTTTCTCTGCCAAGAGTGCCAAATAGAGGACAGGAGGACACCAATACTCGCCAAAGTGAACCTATGCTATATAGAAATGGAGCACAGAATTCAGCATTGCCAGTCCCCCACTTATGTGCAAAAAGTTGATTGTGTTCCAAGCTAAGTGTGGTTGTTTGCCTGCCCAAATTAGCCTGATCAACAAAGTTCTGACTTTGCCAAAGAATGAGCATCACTGCAGAAGGAGTATATTGATAAACATATACAATAGTCTAGGAAGTATGACCATTTTGATCAATGCAATCGGGTCAGCCATCGACAGTGGGGTCCATACATCCAGCTGTAATCATGACTTCTCATTACCATCCTTTCGTAATTGACCCCAATAGGTATATCACTATCCCTATGGATCTGGGTTCCTCCCTTCACTGCAGTTGAAAATTCTGCAGCGGTTGATTCGTCTGCAGCATTAGCAGAAATATACAAGACTTAATCAAGTGGTACTCTTTAAGGGTGCACTCCAGGGGCTCTAACGCAATGGCAAATAGTAATGGTGAAAAGGGACAACCTTCTCTTGCTACAGAGGCCCTGTAGAGTAGCATAAACCACTGCACCATATTCTCCCCATTTGGAACTGACCGAGCACGGTAAACAGTCCTATTCCAATGAATCAAACTCCTTTTTCAGCGTCCAAAAGAATTTCTTCACCTGGAGCATTTTTTCAGCCTGATTAGTGGTGCAGCCCTCTGGAACCGCCACCTGCCACTACACCAAGTCAATTTGTGTCTCGGTTTATCTATCCATTCTTGGAGATCAATCTTTCTTACAAATAATTGTATATGTTCATACTTACAGTGCAGAGTTCAAGCCTACATTCCGCCTTTGTGTGCTCTGACTGCCAAAACCAGTGCAGTTTCTTGGCATTTGTTTTTCAAGGGATTTGGATATAGCACGTAAGGTTTCACCTGCGCATAATACTTAGAGGTCCCTTCTACTAAGATGGGGAGGTTTACCATATATCTGCCAGTTACCTCTCTCGACCCCACGATCTTAATGAGAAACGTTTCAAAAATCACTTGCTGTCTTGTATTGGTCTAAATCCCCCTCTATAGTGAGAGCCTGCAGGACATAAATTAGCTGACGTACAAATGGGCAGTCAATCCAAGCAGTAGAGTATAGTCTTTGTTTTCGAACAATCACCATCTATATACTCCCCACTGCAACGGGCACCTATCAAACCCCACCCTCCGCCACGCACGCCCCGGAGGCAGTTCAGCATGCAGGGGTCTTCATCAGCATCTGTGCACCTTGCAGTTGTGGCCCTGTCTTTCTACCACACGCTGATGGGCCTCTATTACAACCACTGGTCTTGAATTTAGTTCTTGTTTTTCTTTTTTAAACTACCCAAGGGCTACCAAACTTGACCTGCAGCAAGCTCTGCAGGTGGCAGGTAACCAGCTATGATGTCTCAACTAACAGTTGCAACAGTGCAAGCATAGAACAATCTGAAGATTGCAAGCAATCCCCGTCTCCATTTGGCCTCCAAGACTGTCGGCCACAAAGTATGCTCACCACACATTCCTCGCTGGACAGATGGCTTCTTAAGTGGGTGCCTCCCAAAGTACAGAATGTGCCTTGGTGTTTAGGAAGATTTGTACCACGAGTGCGCTGCAGACATTGGAGTTCCATAGTTATGTGGCCAACCTGTGCAGCAGCAGACCACACCTCCAAGATGAAAACTTCTGAGCCACTTAAGAGGAGGTACCTTTTTCTCTGCCACCTCAGTTGAGAATCAAACTTTGCAATCTACATTCCTGCTCCAGTGTCCATTCAAGATTAACTTCTTGTTGGAAGACACCTAACTTTCACCACTGTCACTAGAGAATGGGCACCACCTCCAACACCTCCGTAAAGAATCACATCCCATAGAACCATGATGGGAGTGTAGCTAGGCATTCCACACACAGACCCTCAAGGCTTCCATATAATTCTCCAAATAGTCCATCTTGGAATCTGTCTGGGAACTCCAACTTACTGATCTTTTGGTGTGTTCTCAACTTTAACCACTTGTTTTTTAATTTTATGCACATTCTTCTCAGTCTTAAGTCAACCTTTGAATTCATCCAATGTCTCCTCATCGCTGACGTCTCTGCTGGGGAAATCCTCAGTGAAAAAAGTCTAATTTATGTTTCCTACTATAACGTTTAATTTCCCAGAGGCATCATTATACAGATGGAAGTACTTGGCCAGCTATGGAAGGGACAACAAGTGCATCCACTAGATCACAACCCCCTCCCCTAACTTTGATTACTTCTCAAAAATGCTCTGCCTTAAAGTCAGCAGCCCTTGACTTCTTGTCTTGCATCACTCCCCATCTGCCGCTCACAGCTTCACAACTCTGGGACTGCGCTCCCAGTCACGACTGCCCTGGTTCAAGCCTGCTGCTCACAGGTTTGCATCGTGTTAAGTTGGGTGGCTAATACTAGTTTTGTGGCCTTATTTCATCTTATTCAATTTACTGCTAACCAATTTCATTTGTTTAGAACTTAATTCTTAAATTGCGGGTTTTGTTTGCCTAGTTTTTGATTACCCTTGTTGTTTTGCCCAGTCTGTCCCCGCCGTTTTTTCCCGTTCCCGATGCTGTTCCAGCTTCCTGCCCTCTCTCCTCCCTGACAGCCCTCCCACCTCCCAGGACTACTTATGGAGGCAAGCCTTTCTGCACCCGACCGTGCTTGGACCGCAGGTCTTCCCTCAATCCACCGCTACACCACCAAGGACCTCCTGGTCTTGGAACCCAGATACCACACCATCAGCTGCTTCACGTCTTCTCCGCGATCTACCAAAGGGCCCTTCACCTGCCACCACTGCTGCTTCTCTTGACTGCACTGAACCAAGCACCACTTCTGCTCAGAAGACCGCTAACAACCCAGAACGACTCCACTGCATCTTGCTCATTGCCCGCTCCCTCTGCAAATACGCCACGGAAATCTGGGACAGCATCACCACCCTCTCTCCCGACGTAGCCTTCATCACCAAAATGTGGATCAACCCCTCCTCAAACCTCGACATCGCCACTCCCGACGTCTACAAGATGATACACTGAAAACGCACCGACAGTCACAGCAGGGGAACTGTAATCATCAAGGAAACCATGCGATGCACCGTCAAACGATGGCCCAACGCCCCTCATGCAACACCTCAACTTCCGACTAGAAACCGTCGCTAAGACCAAGATGAGAGGCACCCTCACCTACAGACCCCGGACCCTGACCTGCATTCTGCGATGCCATCTCCAACCTAATCGCCCCCTTTGCCATCCATTCCCTCTACTACGTCTTGCTCGACAACCTCAATTTCCACATCGACACCGCCAACTCCACTGGCCTCCTGGAGACCCTCAACAACATCGGCCTCACCCAACTGGTCACCAAACCCACGAATAAAGCAAGGCAGGCACACTCAATGCCATCTTTACCTCCAGCAACAGAATAAAATTCACCCACATCATGGAACTCGCCTGGATCGACTGCGCCATTGTTCACTTTACCATCTCTGACGCACAACATCTCATCATCAAACATCACAGCACCTCCCATTGCAGCAGAGGCAAGGTAACCGAGACTAATGGGCACTGGCACTCAGCACCACACAACCCGAAACTTCAAAAGACTTTGACCAGGCCATCCAGAACTTCTTCGTTTGGATCATCAAATGTGCCAACTTTGCTGAAACCAGCAAAGATCAACAAAACCTCAAAACAAGCCAGCTGGTACACCCTGGAGTTCACAACCACCAAGCGCAACTGATACCGACTCGAGAAGCGATGGAGCCCCACCACGGTCTCCTACAACAGAGCCGCTCACAAATCATCCCTCAGCAATTACAACCTGTGCATCACGGAAGCCAACAGAGGAGCCATTGCTGACCACATCAACACCACAGAAAATCACACAAAGGAACTCTTCAAAAGCATCAAGGAATTCTCCAACCCAATAGAAAGCACCATTCACCCCCCCAGAACTCTGCAACACCCTCTCAGACTACTTCCACAGCAAGACTGCCACCATCTACAACAACTTTGACCCCCCAACCTACCACTCTCAGCCTCAACAACCCCAACCCACCAGCAAGCACCAGCCGAACAATAACCACCTGGGCTCTGCTCACCACTCAGACCACCACAGCCATCATTTTGTCCATCCACCCCGGGACCTCCAGAGACCTCCCCCCACCATCTATTCAGCCATGGAGCTAAGCCTATCAGCACGGAACTTACCAGCATCCTCAACTCCTCCATCTCCACAGCAACCTTCCCAGATGGATGGCAAAACACAGAGGCCAGACCCCTCTTAAAGAAATCCTCTGCCGACCCCAGCAACCTCAAAAATTACCGACCAATCTCCCTGCTCCCCTACGCAGCCAAGTTCTCGAGAAAGCAATCAACCAACAGCTCACCAAATACCTGGAACAAAAACACCTACTCTTGCTTCACAATCAGGATTTTATGACAACCACAGCACTGAGACCTCGTGGATTGCCCCCACAGACAACATCAGAACTCTCCTCGATCACGGAAAAACTGTGGCCCAAACCCTTCTTGACCTCTCTGATGCGTTCAACATTATATGCCACCATGCCCTGATCGACACATTCCACAACATCGGCATACAGCAGAATGCTCGCAAGTGGATTGCTTCCTTCCCCGCAGGGGACACACAGAGCATCCAATTGCCTCGCTTCACCTCTGCACCCGAGAACATCATATACGGCGTACCCCAAAGATCCTCCCTCAGCCCCACCTTGTTTATTTATTTATATAATTTGCAACGCGCATGAAGTACCCCAGGAGGGGTATTTCGGCGCAGGACAGAGTTTCCATTAATTAGGCTGCAAACTGCTCTGTTTTAAGAATTTTTCTAAACTGGAGGTGGTCTGTGCAACGAAGTTGGTGGAATGGAAGCCTATTCCAGTAAAGAGGGGCCAAGTAGGAGAAAGACCTAGCACCTGACCTGGCCTTTCTTATTCGAGGATCCTTAGGCAGGGCTTTGTCACTGGTTCTCAGAGATATATCTTGCTGATAGGGGCAGAGCTTGGAACATAGGTAACTTGGACCTATGACATTTAGGGATTTATGTGTCAGACAGCACATCTTAAAAGGGAATCTTGGGGGGGCGTGGTTTGGCTGCGAACGATTTGAGTCGCACGCCGCGGGAGCTCCGGCCGCTCGCTGCCTTTTCACGCCATTATAGCGGAGCTGGGGCCAGATCGGTGCAGCTACTCGGGCCACAGGCGTGGCGGAGGGTGAGGCTCCCCCCCCCCACCCTTGACGAGCGGACGGCGGCTGGGAGGCTGCGGCTGGGGTGGTGCGGCAGTTTTGAATCGACCTCCCGGCCCTGGCTATAGAATCCGCCATTTTGAGGCTCCGGCAAGCGGGTCTGCCTCGTGGCTGTGGACTCCGCTCTGGGCTCCTGCTGACTCCTCTGGTGCCCCATCGCTCTCCCTGACGCCCCGGTGAACGCCCAAGACGAATGCCACCCTGGTGGCGCTGACGATTGGCGGGGATCTCACTCTCGCTGCCTTGGCTGTCCTCCATCTTGGGGCCCGGCGCAACCCTGCCGAAGCCGAGGTCGCCCGGAGGGGGCGAACAGCGGGACGACAGCCAGACCCCTGGGCCCTTTGGCGGGGAGTGACACGGTTGAGCGGAGGGGAGGCGGCAGCTGGGGTCCCTAGCCGAGGAGGGACCGGTGCGGACACTGCTGAGGCGAGCGCTGGTTGCCTGCCAGACGGGGTGCGTGGGCGCTGTGCGTTGGACTGTGGCCCTGCTGCACGGACCCCCGCAGTGACCTTATCTCTGGTCGGCCTGCTTGCGGATCCTCCTGCGACATTCTGGTGCGGGGTCCACCGGAGGCCATCCCTGACTGCGCAGGCTGCATTGGGCCTTGCTGCGCTAGACCGTGTGGCCACGGCCTATGAGAAGATCGACCTAGCCTGGGCGTGCTTGCCCTGTGGGAGTGCCTCGCCTCTGCGCTGCAGCGCTGGGGGTTTCTGCTGTCCTGCTGGCTGGGGCCCCTGGAGAAGACTCTCGGTGCAGTTGCGCCCTAGCGGACTCTGCCACCCCTTCCTCCCCCCCCCCACCCCCCGGCGGGGCCCTGCGCTCCCTCACCCCGGGGACCCGGGTAGCCTGCCAGCTCTGCTCCGGACGCCCTGACCTGGGGAGTATTTTGGCTTGCATCATTCAACCGTGAGACTCTGCCCGCGTCAGCGGCGATACTCTAGCCTGCCCCTGCACACCGCGGTTCCATCTGTCCCCCCTCCACTCATGCTTACTGGGAGACCTCACTTACCGTGTCCCGTGTCCTTCTGCCTAGGATTGGGGTAGACGCGGCAGTACCCCTCAATTGCCCTCCCACGGTGTTACGCTCTCCTCCCACCGTCTAGCCAGTCTCTGGAAAAGTGCTGGACTCTGCTGGGAGATGACGCGCACCAAGTCAGTGAAGGACGCAGCGGCACCCCTGAAGGACAACCCTGTGGCCGCGCTCTGGGGCAAGTCGGGCGCTGCTGCCCCTGGAGCAATGGCCTCGCAAAATGGAGGGGATTCGCCACCGGTCACCCAGTCCTTCATGGCCGGTTTCATGGCAGAACTTAAAACGGAAATTGGCTCCCTGCGCACAGAGGTCCATTCATGTGTCCAGGAACTCCGGAGGGAGGTCACTGAAATTGGGGAACGAGTGGACGGTCTTGAGCGAACGGTGGATGCGCGTACAGAGGACCAAGAGCAACTCTGGCAGCGCCTGGCTACCCTCCAGGAACAACATATTGAACAACAACTAAAGCAGGAGGACTTGGAAAACCGGAGCCGCCGCAACAACCTCCGCATCCGAGAGGTTCCTATTGTGGCCGAGGGGTCGGACATCATGACCTATGTGGCACAGCTCCTCCACGTCTGGGGGGACGATGACGCCTCTCCACCGGCGCTGGACCGTGCTCACCGGGTCTCTGGCCCCCCTGGTCGACCGGGCCTCCTGACTGACATCCTGACCCGGGTTAACTTTTTTACAGAAAAGGAGGCGATTCTAAAGGCAGCGTGTTCCAAGCACGGACTTACCTATAAGGGTTCCAGCATCCAGATCTTTCAGGACCTCACGCCCACGACGCTTCGGAGACGCTGACACTTCAGGCCTGTGACTGACAAACTGCGAAGCCTGAACATCTAATACCAGTGGGGTCACCCTTTCGTGCTAATCTTTCAGTGGGAATCCAAGCGTCGGATGGTACGATCCCTCCAGGAAGCGGCAAATCTTCTTCATCTCTCTCTCACGCCGCCCTAGAGTCCTGCACGTCCGCCAGCCCGTACCCGGGCTCCTGCCAAACCCTCCTGGTCCCAGGTCAGCCGCAACCGGCGCTCTCTGCATCCCGGGGAGCAATCGCCATCGCAAGCCAAAGACGACATTATTCAGCACATTCGCTCCATGGAGGGGAATAGTCCCTCGCCTACCCCGCTGTCCCTAACTCCCTAGTTGGCTATGCTCTCACACACGCTGGTGGTGGACCACTTTGGACTCTGTACTCGCCTCCTGTGCCAGATGAGGTGGCACACAGCTCCATGACCTGACAACACCCCAGTGTTGACAGCGTCGGATCACATGCCAAGATGACATCTTCTGTGTCCGGCGACTCCCTCGTCTGTTCCTGGGAGAGTGACTTCTCCGGGACCGCCTGTGCCCCTGGGCCTCGAATGTCCCTAGACTGGAACAGGACACTGTGGCCCTGTTGGCCAATGTCGATCGTTTTTGTTTTGAATGCCTGACCCTCCTCTCTCTCTTTCTCCCTCTCTCACCTATCCTCTGTGCCTTTCTCTCTCCTTGGTGGGCAGGGGTGCCTCTTTTGGCTCTTCTCCTGCTCTCCCGATGATGGCGGTCCTCTCCCTTTCCCCTGCCATTGTCCTGTCTTGCTCCCCCTCTGGGATACCTTGGCCAGATGACCACTATCCCCGCTTGAAAATCCTCTCCTTCAATGTCAACGGGCTCAACTCTCCCAATAAGCGGCACCAGGTATGGCCGATATCTCCTTCAGCAGCACCTTGATCTAATCCTTTTACAGGAGACTCACCTGATGAAAGTTGATGTTCCTCGCATGGCCCATCCCCGGTACCCCCTTCAATTCTGTGGCAATACTCTGTGGCCCTGGCATTCGGCAGGGAAAATCTAAAATTTATTGCAGCCCAGATGGCCGCTTCCTTAAAGTTGAGGTCTTGATCGGACATAGGTCTCTCACATTGTGCAGTATTTATGCGCCTAACCAGGCACAGGATTCTTACCTCCGAACCCTCCTGAGGGAAAAAGTGCCGTAAGACGATCCTTCACTTATTATAGGGGGCGACCTCAACCTGGTTTGGGATCCTGCCTTGGACGACGGACTTTCAGGGAGCCGGGGGGCCATATCCTCCGCCTTAAAGAGGCAATTGGCGGACCTCACGCTACTTGACTCTTGGCGGTATCACCTCCCCGAAGCTGGCAACTACTCGGATTACTCGCACGTGCATTGTTCATATTCACGTATCGACCATATCCTTATTTAGCATGCCCTCGTCGGTGAGACGGTCTCTGCTTCTATGTCGGACATCTCAGTCTCGGACCACGCTCACGTGGAATATCTTCTGTGTCATAGTTCTGCACACGCCCCACTCCCGCCTCGCTGGCGCCTCTCTCCACACGTCCTCCGGGACCCTGTGGACGTGGCGGAATTGCGAACTCCTACTTCAAGCTTAACGATTTCCCTGAAACCCCCTTCCTTGTTGTGTGGGACGCATTCAAAGCCACCATCCGTGGCCATATCACCTCCATCACGATTACGCGAGCACGTGAAGCACGCCACTTTGAAGCTAATCTCACTAGGGACCTAAAGGCCCTTGAAAAGCTTGACCAGGAACGCCCTTCACTTGCTCACAAACGGAGACTGGCTACCCTCCGTGGTGAGCTGCGGGCCCATCGAACTAACAATGCTGAGGGCGCTCTGTTCGCGCTGAAACAGCGCTATTATGTGGGGGGGGGGCGACAAGGTAGGCACGGTGTTAGCTCGGGGCCTGCGAAAACGTGCAGCTAAGGCCCACAACGCTGACATTCAACTCGGAGACGGCACTCGCGCGACCACGGAAGCCTCTAAATGCACTGCTTTTCAAACATATTACTCCTCCCTATATGCCCAAGCCCCGCCTTCCCCTGATACAGTCTCTGTTCGACGCCTGCCCCTGGACCCCACTCAGCAACTACCATGCCCAGAAATTGGAAGACCCAATTACATGCGAAGAGCTCGCTGGGGCCCTAAAGGACCTCCTCATCGGAAAGTCTCCGGGACCGCACGTTCTTCCCCTCTCTTTTTATCACATGTTCCTGCCACAGCTTCGGAAGTACCTCGTCCGTCTCTTTAATTCCTTCGCCACTGATGCTGGTCCATCCCAGTCTATGGGACTGGTGGAAATTGCCCTCATTCCTAAACCAGGCAAGGACCCTGCACTCCGTTCGTCCTTCCGTCCCATAGCACTGCTTAACACAGTCCTGAAGATTTACACGAAAATACTGGCTAAACGACTCGATCCACTTCCCCCAACCTCATAGAACCGGACCAAGTCGGCTTCATCCGCCACCGCTAAGGCGCGGATAATGTGCGGCGCATTGCACACCTGGTGAGTAAAGCCCACCACTGGAGCATCCCGGCTTGCCTCCTGTCGCTTGACGAGGAGAAGGCGTTCGACCGGGTGGACTGGACATTCCTTCGGGCAGTTCTACATAAAATTAGGCTCGGCCCGTTAATGATAGCTCGGATAATGGCTCCTTATTCATCCCAGACGGCCCAGGTATGCGTAAATGGCCGGCTCTCCTTTCCTATCTTGATAGGCAGAGGTACCCGGCAGGGGTGTCCCTTGTCGCCCCAACTATTTGCTCTTGTAGTGGAACCCCTTGCCATCTTGAACCGCCAGGCCCCTGACATCCACGGCATACCCCTCGGAGGCCACCAGCATAAAGTGGCCCTTTTTGTGGATGATCTCCTGCTCACACTCTCACAGCCCTAAGTCTCCCTCCCGGCCCTTCTTCGATCATTTGAGTTGGCCTCTGGTCTTAAAATTAACCACGAGAAATCCTGGGCTCTTAACTTTACGATCCCTCGGGACGAGATCCCTGTGCTCCAGGCCTTAGTTCCCTATCAATGGGCCTCCCACTCCATTCGATACCTTGGTCTCCAGTTAACCCCCACTCTCGCCTCTTGGTTCCAAATTAACTGGCAGGAATGCCGGAAGTCAGTTCTCGGGGACCTACGAACATGGAAATTACTCACTCTGTCCCTGCTGGGGTGGCTACATGCAATCAAAATGTTGGTACTACCCAAACCTTTTGGAGTACCTATTGGGCTTCTCACCTCCGTTTATATCGGAGTGGATGGCGTGGCAAAGCAAAAAGGTATGGTTGGGGCGTGGCCACGCTGTCTATGGAGTAAGACGCGCGCTGCCGGGGCTCCGGGCCGCCGCCCGGGAGAACTGCATTAAAAGATGCCACAGCGGCTGGGGAGACGACTCCAGTGAGGGCGAGTAGGCGGCGGAGAGGAACGGGCTGCTGCCGGTTGGCTCGGGGAGCCCTGAGCTGCCTGATTGCGGCGTTCGTGCCTGTGATCGCGGAGAGGCCATGGCTGATGCGGGTGCGCCCACCATTTTGAGCGTCCCTCGTTGGCGTGCCGGGGGAACAGCTGGGTGGAGTGGCCGGGTGCCGAGGCCTGCCGGGGGGATGCCCTGACTGCTTGTGCGACGACAAGGTGACTGGGAGGCGGCGGAGCGGCGCTCTTGGTGTCAGCGGCGCTGGAGGGGCGGCCCTAGCTAGTGCGGGCGCATCCGCCATTTTATGACTCACGGCCCTGCTGAGCTATGGAGGAGGCGGCCTGGGCTGCCGGGAGCTGAGGACATTGGAAGTGCAGTGTGAGCAGCCTAGACTGAGCCGAGGCGGGCGAGAAGTGCCTGAGGCCCGAGACCCTTGTCCTGCGAGCTGCTGCGGGGGCAGAAAGACTGCGGAGGCGGGGAAGACAGCGACCGCTGCCGTGAGGCCTGCCATGGTGCCCTGGAAGGCACTGCCTACCTCGGGGACGGCGGAGCTGCTGGGGCGCCCGGACCTGCAGAGGGGCCTGGACTTGAACGTCCCTCGCTGGTGTGCCGGGGGCAAAGCTGAGTGGAGTGGCCGGGTGCCGGGGCCTGCCGGAGGAGATGCCCTGACGGCTTGTGCGACGACGAGGTGGCCGGGAGGTGGCAGAGCGGCGCCCTTGGTGTCAGCGGTGTTGGAGGGGCGGCCCTCGCTGGTGAGGGCGCGCCCGCCATTCTTTAACCCACGGCCCTGCTGAGCTACGGAGGAGGTGACCTGTGCTGCCGGGAGCTGAGGACCTTGGAGGCGCAGTGCGAGCCGCCTAGACTGAGGTGAGGCGGGCGAGGGGTGCCTGAGGCCTGAGTCCCTTGTCCTGAGGGCTACTGCGGGGGCGGAAAGACTGCGGAGGCGAGGAAGACCGCGACCGCTACCGCGAGGCCTGCCCTGGTGACCTGGAGAGCGCGGCCTGCCTCGGGGACGGAGGAGCTGCGGGGGCGCCCGGACCTGCAGAGGGGCTTGGACTGGGACGTTTGACCTGTGTCTCTTGCTGGGGACGCCTTGGCCTGATTCTGACGCGGTGGGCTGCCACGGCGCTCCTACCCCGGACCTGACCGGAACCGCCTGGGCACTTGGTTGGTATCCCCCAGCGCGCCCCGGTCCCGCCTGGCACAATGAGTCCCTGACCTGCTTTGGGACGGCGAGGCCCCTGTTGCTTTGGGCCGCCCCACTTTCCTGGACACTGAGTGGTGAGTGGAGCTGCGTGGATTTGGTGGGGCCCCCGGTTGAAGGAGATCCGCTTGCTGTTGGGTCCCCGCTGCGTTCTTTGGTGACAGACGGTCGCCCGCTGGTACTGACCCCCTGTGGAAGAACACCGGGATCCCCCGGGGGTGCTGCGAGGACATTGTGGTGAGAGTGGAGTGTACTGCTGCCTTGGGGACTTTGCGATCTCTGATGGCCGAGAGGGGGAGACCTTGGGACGGAGTCTCGCTGGACCGGTGACTGGCTACGCGCACGTCTTGAGGGTGGTTTCTGCCGCTGCGGGCCCTGGTACCTCCAGTCTCGCTTGACCTGGGGCTTCCGCATTGCAGCGCTGCGGCCTGGGCTGGTGGCCTCCGGCCCTGGAGCGGAGAGTGGATCTTGAACTGAGCGCTACGCTGACCTACCTGGGAGTCACGGGGTGCTGGCCGGCTGGTTCGGTGGTTGTGGCCGAGTGGACGGACCCTGGGCGGACTCGTCGGACTGCTGTGGTGGCCCTTCTGTCGAGGTGAAGCGGGGCCGCAGAATGACGCGCACTAAGCCGGGGAGGGAGCCGCCGCCGGCCTCTAAGGACACCACCGTGAAGGAACTCTGGAGCAAGCCCGGTGCGGCGCTGGCGGGGACCTCATCGTTGGGGGCGGGGGCCTCGGCAGAGCCGGTGACGCAGTCCTTTATGGCGCTCTTTATGCAGGTTCTCAAGACTGAAATTGGCTCGCTGCGCACAGAGGTCCAGGCATGCGTTAAGGAGCTCCGGAGGGACGTGGGAAGTGGAGGATATGGAAAAAACCCTTGATGCCCACACAGAGGATCAGGAGCACCTGTGGCAGCGGATTGCGACCCTGGAGGAGCAGCATGTTGAACTCCAGATCCGACAGGAGGATTTGGAAAATAGGGGGCGACGCAACAACATACGCATTCGGGGCGTCCCGATTGGAGCGGAAGGTGCGGATATCATGACCTTCGTGACAGATCTCCTCCATGAACTCCGGGGGGATGACGACGCCTCGCCGCCGGCCCTGGTTCGGGCGCACAGGGTCTCTGGGCCGCCTGGGAGACCTGGCCTTAACCCTGATATTCTGACACGGGTCCATTTTTTTGTGGAAAAGGAAGCCATACTGAAGGCGACTAGGGACAGACCCGAAATCATGTACAAAGGCGCCCCGATCCAACTATTTCAGGACTTGGCCCCCACGACCCTCAGGAGCCGGAGGGTTTTCAGACCGATCACTGACAAATTGAGGGACCTCAACATCCGCTACCAATGGGGCCATCCCTTCGCCCTCATATTCCAATGGGAGTCCAGGCGCCGGGTGCTGCGTTCATATCGGGAAGCTGCGCAGTTGCTCCAGATCCAGGACACCCCGCCGGCGAGCCCATCGCGACGCGCTGCTGGGCCCCACGTTCCGCTCAAGCCTAGCTGGTCCAGAGTGCGCCGACCGTGGAGACCTCTCTCCCCTGCTGCAAGCAGATCATCGCGGGACAAACAGGATATCATACAACATATCCGGTCATTGGAAGGAGGCTCCTCACCGGCGGGATCGCAGGAGTCCGCCCCCAAATGACCCTGCATGGTTGCGGCACTGTTCCTACCGAGGGCCCCCTGGGACGGGGGGGGTTTGCTACCTGTCCGCCCAGTGACTATCTTGACCCCACTTCAACGCCACGACCACCCTGTGTGGGGTATGAACGAACGCCTGCCCTTTTCGACACTGCTGATCCATGCATGAGGCGGTGGCCCGGAGCTACCCCTGGCGCCATTGAAGTACAATGACGGTGATGACGGTCCCCCACTCCTATTCTTGGGAGAGTGACATCTCCGGGATAGCCTGTGCCGTTGTGCCTGGCCACTCCCTAGACTGGAATAGGCCTCGTTGGCCCTGTTGGCTGTTTTGCTGTATTAGTTATTTCCCCCGATCCTATCCTTCCTTTTCCCCTCCATTCCTAATCCTACCCCTCTGGCGGGGGGGGCCCGTGGGTGCCTGGGGGACCCTGGAGGAGATATCGACACCAGTAGACCAGTAACCATGACCACTGTACCTTCCTGGAAGGTTGTCTCCCTGAATGTGAAAGGGCTTAACTCACCAAACAAAAGGCACCAGATTTGGCGATATTTGTTGAAACAGGGCCCTGACATCATTTTCCTGCAGGAGACGCATCTCCTTAAAGCCGATGTGGCTCGAATGGCTCACCCACGTTTCCCTCATCGGTTTTGGTCTTCGGCAGCCACCAAGACAGCGGGGGTAGCCATTTTCTGTCGGGCGGGTTTCTTGCAGGGGGATGTGAAGGTACTTCAGGACACTGAGGGCCGATTCTTGAGGGTTGAGCTACTGAGAGGACACCGCACACTCACACTTTGCAATCTCTACGCCCCAAACCAGGGTCAAGACGCCTTTCTGCGCAGGATAATTTGGGAGCACCTCGAGCCGGTGGGTTCTGACCTCATCGTTGGGGGTGACTTCAACTTGGTGTGGGACGCGGAGCTAGATTGTTGTGGGGGAGCCTTTCATGGGGTGGGGGCCATGTCCGCAACAGTGAAGAAATCCCTTGCTGCTCTAAACTTGGTAGATATCTGGCGCTATCACTCCCCGGGACTCAAGGATTACACCCATTACTTGCATGCGCACCGCTCCTACTCACGCATCGACATGCTTTTTGTCTCCCATCTTCTGCTTAAGGACACCATATCGGCGTCCCACTCTAGTATCTCGGTCTCTGATCATGCCCATGTGGAACTGTTGCTCCACGAGCGCCTCGCTCGCTCACCTCGTTCGCACCACTGGCGGTTCCCGGACCACATACTGCGGGACCCGGTTGATAGGGAGGAAATTCAGACGGCCATTCTGGCATATTTTGAAAATAATGACATCACGGGGACTCCTCTCCCCCTTGTGTGGGACGCCTTTAAGGCTACGATACGGGGCAACCTCACAGCTATAGCCGTCGCTCGGCGCGAGAGGCCAAACTATACGAAACTAAGCTCACGCGCGAAATCAAGATGCTGGAAAAGATGGACCATGACCGTCCCTTAGCAGCTCATAGGCGGCGGTTAGCGGTCCTCCGGGGCCAGCTCCGCGTGCATAGGACGAATAAGGAGGAACAGGCGTTACTCGCGCTCCGGCAGCGTTTTTACGACGGCGGCGATAAAGTGGGCACTGTCCTTGCGAGGCGCTTGCGCACGCGGGCGGCCAAGGCCCATATTGCAAAGCTACAGGGGGCAGAGGGAGCCTGGGCGACCACTGAACCTGCAAAGCTTCAAGCGTTTCACGACTACTACTCCTCTCTATATGCGGGGGATCCCCCGGAGCCCGAACTGATATCGGTGGCCTTGGGCGAGTGCGATTGGGAGCCACTGAGTAAACCTCACTGAGCTTCTGGAGGAGCCCATCACTCGGGAGGAAATTGCGGGTGCTCTGAGAGACCTCCCATTAGGCAAAACGCCTGGGCCCGACGGGCTCCCGGTGTCATTCTTCCGTACCTTCCTGCCGCAGCTACAGCCGTACCTCCTCCATCTGTTTAACTCATTTGCAGACTCTGGGGGGGCATCTTCGGATATGGCACTGGCAGAGATAGCCCTCATCCCGAAGCCGGGAAAGGACCACACTCTCTGCTCCTCCTACCGGCCCATAGCCCTGCTCAATACCGATCTCAAACTGTATACCAAAATCCTAGCCAAGCGGCTCTGTGTTCACTTGCCCACCCTTATTGAGCCGGACCAGGTGGGGTTTATCCATCAACGCCAGGGTGTGGACAACGTACGTCGCATAGCCCACATTGTGGGGAAGGCCAGGAACTGGGGAATTCCGGCCTGTCACTCGACGCTGAAAAAGCGTTCGACCGGGTGGACTGGGCGTTCCTCCGAGCCGTTCTACGGAAGATAGGGATTGGACCTAAAATGGAGGCGCGCATCATGGCTCCTTATACTTCCCCTACGGCTAGAGTGCGAGTGAACGGTCAGCTCACGCAGCCCTTTCCCATCTGCAGGGGCACCCGACAGGGTTGCCCCCTATCACCCCTGCTATTTGCCCTAGTGGTCGAGCCGCTTGCTATCCTAATTCGTCAATCCCCGGCTATGAAGGGCATTCCCCTTCGGGGCCGGGACCATAAGATCGCCCTATTTGCCGACGACCTCCTACTCACGTTATCTGACCCCTTACACTCGCTTCCGGCGGTACACTCGCTGCTTCAAACCTATGAGCGCGCCTCCGGGCTTAAAATCAATCATTCAAAGTCCTGGGCGCTTAACCTCACGATTCCAGAGGAGGAGGTAGCGGCGTTATGGACTTGCGCTCCTTATCAATGGGCGAGCGGATCGGTGAGATACCTTGGCCTTAAATTGACCCCGGACCCAGCCACCTGGACGCAGGCCAATTGGCAGGAGTGCAAACGCTCGGTCTTGGAAGACTTGCGCACCTGAAAAACTCTCTCGCTCTCCTGGCTCGGCCGGCTTAACGCACTCAAGATGTCCGTGCTGCCAAAGATCCTCTACCTTTTTCAAACACTGCCGACGCCCATCCCTGAACACCAAATTCAGGGGCTGCAACGTGAACTGGTCTCCTTCATTTGGGGAGGTAGGAAACCGCGATTTTCTAATAAAGTTCTGAAACTCCCCCGGGACAGGGGTGGTCTTGCTTGCCCCAACCGCCTGGATTACTACTGGGCGTCGCACCTCCGCTTCATTCTAGAATGGGGAGCGTGGGAAAGCGAAAAAGTTTGGTTCCACATGGATCGGGCAGTCACGTGTCGCCCGATCTGGGATCACGCATGGTTGCCCCGAACAGTGCGTCACCGCAGTGCGTACATGGCGGTCCCCACTAAGACGGTCCTGGAGATCTGGGATAGGGTGGCGGTTCGTAGGGGGCTTACCACCTTCCCCTCTCCCCACACCCCTATTGCTCGCAACCCACAGTTCCCGCCGGCATGACGCCCGCCCTACTTCGAAAACTGGACCGAGTCCGGTTGTGGGACGATTAGAGACCTTTTTGTGGGGGGAGAGTTCAAAACCTTTGCCCAATGCCAACGGGAATTCGGACTGGCGGACAAGGATAAATTCCAATATATACAACTTCGACACTGGGTGCAGGGCTTCGCCCTGGCGCAGGCAGCCACAAGGCCATACACCCCGTTCGAGCAATTGGCGCGTACCTTTGGCACCTATAAGGGTCTAATCTCCCGCATATACAAAGTACTCCAGCATACACGGCGTCTTGGTCCCCACCCATACCAGTTGCGGTGGCAGAGCCTCTCCGGCTCCAGTATTGTCCCTGCTCAGTGGGCGCGGCTTTGGAGCGATATTCCCAAAACGTTTCGTAGCGTTCCCCAACAAGAATCGGCCTACAAGGTGATGACCCAATGGTACTATACCCCTGCCCGACTTCAGAAGATGTTCCCTAAGGTGTCCCCGCTCTGCTGGCGCTGTACTCAAGCGTTGGGAGACTTCATCCATATTTGGTGGGTGTGTCCACTTTTGACTACCTACTGGAAGGAGATCCTCAGCCACATTAAGCGTGTGCTGGGCTACCCCCTGCCAGAGGATCCGCTCACGATAGTGTTGGGTCTCCGACCAACCTCTCGGCGGGCCACGACGGGCCGTGACTGGCGCTTGAGCCTCCACATGTTGGGCGCAGCAAAGCAAACAGTAGCGTTATATTGGAAGAAGGCAGAGACGCCCTCCATTAATGTGTGGTTTACCCGCTTGTGGCAGGTGGTGGCGATGGAACTGCTCACGGCCCGCCTTCAATTTAGGGACACTAAGTTTTGGACCCTTTGGAAGCCCCTAGTAGACCACCTGGAGAGGATAGACCATGCTCGGCTACAACCACCGCGATTGAGGGCCCTAAAGTTGTTCGATGATGAGATTTGCCCGATTAGCCCGGGGGTACTTTTGAGGTCCACAGGGCGGTCGCCCTCCCCGTCGGAGGGTCACTAACTCCAGGGTCCTGTTCTCCCACTACATTTTTACGCATCACTACATGAGTGCTATGGGCCCTCTGAGGGCAACCCCTCTAGACTAGGGGAGGAAAGTTACATGCAGGTAATAAAGATTTGCACTTCTTGCCCTCCCACCGGACCCACTTCCCCTCCCCCCAGCTTTCCCCCCCACTTCTCCCGCCTACCATCTCTATTTACTGGTTTGTTTTCCTTTCAGGGATTATTGAGGTTGAACGATGTGACATTCTCATGGTAACCTTGAGCGGAAGTGCCTTCCCCCTAGCCCCAGACCTCCTGAGGGTTGCGGGTTCGATGGGGTGCCCCATACTGCACTGTAAGAGCTGTATATGTCATACCGAACAGCGCTGACATAGGCCTGGCCCAGTGTGCATTGTTTACTTGCCCTGCGCATAGTAGCGTTGGCGCCGGCTTGGTGCAAGTGCCATTTCTACATGGCCTAGAGCTGGGCCCCTGTCTGCAGTTAGTTCGCAACGTCTGCTGCTCCTGTTTTATATGGTTTCTAGGCTTGTGTGAACGCGGCTACAGACTTGCTTTGGGGCAATAGGCGAGTTATATGTGATAATCTGAGCTGTGTTGTAGCTGACAGGGCGATGGTGCAAGTATTCTAATGAGTGTACATGAGGAGGGGATAATAGGACGCAATGTCTAGTGGGCCGGGGGATGACCCCATGTTTAGTGTATACTGCTGGACATGGGAAGTGCGCTGCTTGAGCCCCGCTCTGTCCTATTGCATTTGCCTTATAAAGCGCTGATTCTTGCTGCCGGCCGCAATGGTTGTAGGCGTACAGCTGTGTATTTTGACTAATCGCACCTCTCAATAAATAAAACGTTGGTTATAAAAATTTAAAAAAAGGTATGGTTCCACATGGATAGGGCGGTGAGTGGGAGATCCATCTGGGACCTCCCATGGCAACACCGGGCGGTACTTGATATTTGGGATAAAATTGCAATCCCTAAGGGCCTCTCCACTTTCCACCGGCAGTACGTCCTCTAGCGTTCTCCGACTGGCTCGACGGTGGGTGTCGGACCATTATGGACCTTTTCCTGGGTGACACCTTTAAAACTTTCGATCAGTGTAAGGCAGACTTCCAACTCTCGGAGGGAGCTCGATTGCAATATATCCAACTGTGACATTGGATACATACCTCTTCCTGGGCGCAGGCAGCCACTCGACCACTTACGCCTTTCGAGCGCCTAGTGCGCGCCTTTGATGACTCTAAAGGGCTCATATCCCGCACCTACCACGTAATGCAACATCCCCCACTCGCTACTCCCCACCTCTACCAGCGCAGATGGCAATCGAACATTACCTCGGACGTAGCCCCCGTCCAGTGGAATCGCCTGTGGCGTGATGTCCCGAAGGTCTACCGCTGTATCTCCCAGCGGGAAACCGCCAACAAGATCATGACCCAATGGTACTATACGCCTCTCAGAATGCACAAGATGTTTCCTGCGACATCCTCTATATGTTGGAGGTGCTCGAGCGCCACGGGCGACTTTCTTCATATTTGGTGGTCCTGTTCTTTCTTGACCTCATACTGGAAGGAGGTCCATAGCCACATCAAAGAGGTCCTTGGCTTTCCCCTGCCTGCCACTTCCGCCAGAGCTGTTCTAGGCCTCAAACCTGACAACCTGCGGACACACACGCAAAGACTGGCACATTTCCCTTCACATGCTAGGCGCTGATAAACAGCTCATTGCCCTGTACATGGCACATTGTGTCTATGGAATTGCTCACTGCTCGCCTACAGTCTTGTGATTCCCATTTCACTAAACTGTGGCAACCACTTGTCACCCATCTCTGCAAAATGGAACACGCCCGCTTTCAGCCCCCGAAACTCCAAGCCCTACGCCTCTTTGAGGACGCAGTCTACCCCCCGGATACAGAATAGACCCCCCTGCATGCCGTTCGCTACCCCTTGGGGTTAAGCGCATTCCTCTTTCCCCCCCTCGCTCACCTCTCCTCTTGGTCTCTAGCTATCCCTGATTTAGAAATAGGGTTGCCTTTATGTGGTGGAGAGAAGGAGACAAATAGCGGTTTGGTTTTCCTGAAAGGTTGTGTCCGTTGGATGAAGTAAAGTAAAGCCCTTTTAACATCCAGTGTGTGTAAAGCCCTTTCCGCAACGGTTTGAGGTTGTGAGAAAAAGACTGGTAATTCTACCGACTGGTTTAGATGGAATGGGGAAATGACTTTGGGTAGAAATGTTGGGTTGGTGCGGAGTACAACCTTGTTCTGATGCATTTGGAGAAAAGGTTCCTGTATAGTGAGTGCTTGTATTTCACTTACCCTTCTGAGGGAAGTGATGGCCACTAGAAAAGCCGTTTTCCATGTGAGAAATTGGAGCTCACGTTTATGTAATGGTTCGAAAGGGGGTCCCATTAACCGTGTGAGAACTATATTCAAGTTCCAGACAGGTGAGGGTGGTACTCTGGGTGGAATTACTCTTTTGAGGCCTTGATGGCAGGCACTCTGAAAAGTGATAGGTGCTGCCTGTTCTGTAAGTAAGCAGCAATTGCAGCGAGGTGTAACCTAATGGAAGTATATGCTAGGTTACACCTTTGTAGATGGAGTAAGTAACATATGATGTGCTGTATGGACACATTTAGAGGGTTGATTGTGTTGTTGTGGCAGTAAACAACAAATCTTTTCCACTTTGCAGCATAGCATGCCCTAGTAGTAGGGCGTCTAGCTTCCCTGATAATATTCATGCAATCAGGGGGAAGGTTAAGGTATCCGAATTCTAGGACCTCAGGAGCCAGATCGCAAGGTTGAGCTGAGCTGGGTCCGGGTGCCTGATCTCTCCATGGTTCTGGGTTAGGAGGCATGGTGAGAGGTGTAGCTTTTGGTGTGGTACTACTGAGAGTTCCAGCAGTGTGGTGTACCACGGTTGTCTGGCCCATGTTGGAGCTACTAGGATCAGTTTTAGGGAATGCGGTTGTAGCTTTCGCACCACTAATGGAATTAGTGGGAGAGGTGGAAAAGCGTATGCAAATTTGTTTGACCAGTTCATCCATATCGCATCGCCTTTGGACAATGGGTGTGGATATCTGGCGGCGAAGCTTAGGCATTTTATGTTTTCGTGGGTGGCGAATAGGTCTATGTGTGGATGCCCCCACTTCTGAAAGAACGGGTGAAGAACTTGTGGGTGAAGTTCCCACTCGTGGATCTGCTGCGTCTGTCTGCTGAGCAGATCTGCCACGGTGTTTTGGACTCCTGGGACGTGTTGGGTCAGGAGAAAGATTTTTTGTGGAATTGCCCATTTCCATATGCGCTGTGCTAATTGAGAGAGCTGTGGAGAGTGTGTGCCCCCCTGCTTTTGAATGTAGTACATGGCAGTCATGTTGTCTGTGCGAATGAGGACTGCCTTGCCTGAAATCTGCGTCTGGAAGGATTTTAGGGCGAGGAGGATTGCCAGTAACTCCAGATGGTTGATGTGGAGTAACTTCTGTTGTGGCGTCCATGTGCCCTGTGCTGTGAGGTGTAATAGATGAGCTCCCCAGCCGGAGAGCGATGCGTCTTGTTAGGATTATTTGTGGGACCGGGTCCAGGAACGGTCGACCTCTGGAAAGGTTTGTGGTGTTCCACCACTGCAGAGAGCGATGGGTGCGACCGTCTACCAACACCAGATCTGTCAGTTGTCCCTGGGCCTGGTTCCACTGGCGCGCTAAGCACTCTTGGAGTGGACGCATCTGGAGTCTTGCATGGGGCACTATGAAGATGCAAGAGGCCATCATCCCTATCAGTTGCATAAACACTCTTGCTGGGAGAGAGTGTGACATATGAATTTTTGACGCAGAGCCTGTATTTTTGCAATCCTGGCAGGATTGGGATAGGCTATGGCTTTTGAGGTGTCTATGGTGGCACCGAGGTATTGTTTTGTGTGTGATGGTACCAGGTGGGATTTTTGATGGTTCACCGTGAAACCTAGCTGGTGGAGTAGTTGGACTGTAGCGGCGGTATGTTGCACACATTGTTCGTAGGACGTTGCTTTTATTAGCCAGTCGTCCAGATACGGGAAGACATGAATGTGCCGTCTTCTGAGGTGTGCAGCCACTACTGCTAGGCACTTGGTGAATACCCTTGGTGCTGTTGTTACCCCGAACGGGAGCACCTTGAACTGGTAGTGTTGCCCGTCCACCACAAATCTGAGGTACTTTCTGTGAGACTGGTGTACTGGGATGTGAAAGTATGCGTCTTTCAAGTCCAGAGTGGTGAGAAAATCGTTCTGGGAGAGGAGTGGAAGAACCTGTTGAAGGGTTACCATGTGAAAATGGTCTGAATGTATGTAAGTGTTTAGAGGTCTGAGATCTAGGATAGGTCGTAGAGTCTCGTCTATCTTTGGAATCAGAAAGTACAGGGAGTAGACCCCTAAATGTTGTTGATTTATGGGGACCTGCTCTATGGCTCCTTTTTGCAGGAGGGAGATCCTGTTTTAGTAGCGCAGTATGTTCTGGAGACATAGGGCGGTGCCTGGGTGGAATGTTTGGGGGGTAGACGTTAGTTCTAGGCAATACCCTGACTGAATAATTTGTGTCACCCATCTGTCTGAGGTGATTGTCTCCCAGACGTGAAGGAAATGTTGTATTCTGCCCCCGACCGGAGTGGAATGGTCTGGAGGGAGTGGGGGAAAGTCATTGGGTAGTAGGTGTGGCAGAGCGGGCGGTATTTGTTTTGCCTCTGCCCTTATTATTATTGCCTCTGTATCCGCCTCTTTGATAACCCTTTGTGAAGGTAGATTGAGGAGGGGATTTGTAGGACGTGGATGCACTATCCGAGGAGTAGCCTCTGCCCGTGCCTCGAAAGGAAGAGCGGCGAAAGGAGCGCCTAGGAGTGTGCGACTGTAGGGCTCCCATGGATTTTGCCATGTCAGTATCTTTTTTCATCTTTTCGAGGGCTTCATCAACTTTTGGGCCAAATAGATGATCTTGGTCGAATGGGTGGTTCAATATAGAGGCTTGTACCTCAGGTTTAAAACCTGAAACTCTGAGCCAGGCATGGCGACGGAGAAGGACACTGGTGTTTATGGCCCTAGAGGCTGTATCTGCTGCATCTAGGGTACAGCGAATAGAGGTATTAGTTATTATTTTTCCCTCTTGGATCAATTTATTGGCCCTGTTCTTGTATTTTTCAGGGAGATGGTGCATGATGGCCTCTAACTCATCATAATGCGCCCTGTCGTATCTGGCCAATAGCGCTTGCGTGTTGGCGATACGCCATATGTTGGCGGCTTGTGACGCAGTGCGCTTCCCTGACGCGTCTAGGAGCTTGGACTCTTTGTCAGGTGGTGGTGCTTCGCCTGACGCCTGAGAATTTGAGCGCTTCCTAGCTGTAGATACCACTAGAGAATCCAATGGTGCAGGGCCTTTAATGTATGAAGGGTCTGTGGGGGCAGCTTTGTATTTTTTCTCTATACGGGGGTTTAGGACCCTGGCCCTGACTGGGTCTTTAAAGACCTCTGGTGCATGTTTAATCACTCCCTTCAACATAGGTAGGATGGCAGCAGACCTATGTGCGTTGTCAAAGGTGTCCAGGAGAAAATCTTCCTCCACTGGGTCAGTATGTAACTCCACCCCATGGTAGTGTGCCGCCCTTTGTAATAGGTGGTGAAAACCTAAGGAATCTAACGGTGGGGATGGCCTAGATGGGTAAAGGTCATCCTGTGGGACATCTGGGATGTCCGGATTATTATAGTCGTCCCATGGGTCTGGAGATCCAGTAGGGGTGGGGTCTTGTGGCACATCTGCTGGATCATAATATGGGTCTCCTAAATCGTCTGGGACAGGAGACAAGGTTGGGGAACGATGAGGCGGGGGTGGAGAGGGTGGAGGTGGGGAGGGTGGAGGAGGTGGAGGAGGTGGGGAAGGCACTCTGAAAGGGGAGGTAGCAGTGTCTTTCCTCTTTGGAGGTGGAGCTGGTTTGTCCAAGTGTCTCTTTTTTGTAGACAATGTCAAATGTCCAGTTTTTGGATCCTTGGTGAGTGTCTTTTGGAGAGGATCCAGTGTGAAAAGTTCTTGCGACACTGGTTGTTCGGTCGGCGCCTTAGTTTTCGGGGCTGACGGCTTTTTAGGCTTGTCCAAGCCGTGCTTCTTTGGGACCTCCGATTTTTTGGTCGGTGCCGAAGAAGGCTTCGGCACGGGAGTGTCGGTGCCGAGGGCCTTGTGATGTTTGGTCGGCACCGGAAGGGCAGGTTTCGACACCGAAGGCTTTGGTACTGGGTTCGGTGTGGAGATGGAGGCCGATCTTTTCTTCGGAGCCGAAGAGTGTTTTTCGGTACCGGTGGTAGGCTGGCTCGAGCCTGAGCTGCCGGAAGGCTTAATAGGCTTCTTTACCGGGCCCGAAGGCGGGGTGTGAGAAGCAGTATCCTTGGTCTTGCCTAGGCCCGAAGGCGAAGGTGTGACCGAAGCCTTTTTGGGTATCGGCGTGGGAGGGGGTATTGTACTCACGACCCTCTGCGCCGGGGTGATGTCCTCCACATCGGAGTCGTCGGCCTCGGAAGCACCGACGAGGTCGTCGTCCTCTTCTTCGATGTTCTGCTGTCCCAGAGCTTCGACATCGTCCCCGAATATGTCGACTGGAGCGGAGGTCGAGGAGTGCGTCATGTTGCGTCTAGCCCGTCGATCTCGAATAGTCTTTTTAGAGCGAAAAGACTTGCAGGCGGGACAGTCTCGAGCCTCGTGTTCAGGGGAGAGGCAGAGGTTGCACACCTCGTGGAGATCGGTGTGGGGAAACTTGGACCCACATCGAGGGCACTTCTTGAAAGGAGTTCTTTCCATCAGCCGAGACCGGAGCCGGAATAGGCCCGAAGGGCGCCGTCGACGACCGGAATCGAAGAAGTGCCGAAGAGCAGGTGATTAAGATGATTTATTATCTGAAGGAGCTCGATGAGCGAGGATTTTTGCGTCGATCGTTGAACTGGGAAAGTTCGGAACCGGAGCGCGAAGTATCACATCCGAGCCCGATGGCCCGAACTCGTGACTTCCAAAGACTTTCCAAGAGGAAAAACAAACTGCCAACATCCGGGCCCAACACCAGATGGCGATCTATGCACAGTGTATAATCTGCAGCTCATATGCCTCGAACATAGGTATTCATGCTCCTGCAGCCATCTTCTGTGTTTACTGCCAGCCTCTGTGACCTCACGGCACCATCGGAAAGCTTCCCAAAAGGCCCTTTAAAAGTCAGCTGTAAGCGCTTTCACAGTTGACTTTTAAAGGGCCTTTTGGGAAGCTTCCTGTTTGGACTGAGACAGATAGAGCCAGAGACAGATAGAGTCTGAGACGGAGGCAGGGACAGATAGAAGCAGAGACAGAGATGCAGATAGAGACAGAGAGAGACAGAAACAGAAAGACAGAGACACAGAGACAAAGACAGACAGAGACACAGAGACAAAGACAGACAGACAGACAGAGACACAGAGACAAAGACAGACAGACAGAGACATATAGCGTCAGAGAGAGACGGAGAGAGCAAGAGAGAGACAGAGAGAGCTGGAGACAGAGACAGATACAGAGACAGCTGGAGACAGAGACACAGGCAGAGACAGACGGAAAGACAGACGGAGAGCTAGATAGATAGCTAGAGAGAGAGAGATGGATAGAGAGAGATGGATAGAGAGAGAGCAAGAGAGAGAGCAAGAGAGAGAGCAAGAGAGAGAGCAAGAGAGAGAGCAAGAGAGAGAGCAAGAGAGAGAGCAAGAGAGAGAGCAAGAGAGAGAGCAAGAGAGAGAGCGAGAGAGAGAGCGAGAGAGAGAGCGAGAGAGAGAGCGAGAGAGAGAGCGAGAGAGAGAGCGAGAGAGAGAGCGAGAGAGAGAGCGAGAGAGAGAGCGAGAGAGAGAGCGAGAGAGAGAGCGAGAGAGAGAGCGAGAGAGAGAGCGAGAGAGAGCGAGAGAGAGCGAGAGAGAGCGAGAGAGAGCGAGAGAGAGCGAGAGACAGACAGAGACACAGGCAGAGACACAGGCAGAGACAGACGGAAAGACAGACGGAAAGACAGACGGAGAGCTAGATAGATAGCTAGAGAGCAAGAGAGAGAGCTAGATAGATAGCTAGAGAGCTAGATAGATAGCTAGAGAGCTAGATAGATAGCTAGAGAGCAAGAGAGAGAGCAAGAGAGAGAGCAAGAGAGAGAGCAAGAGAGAGAGCAAGAGAGAGAGCAAGAGAGAGAGCAAGAGAGAGAGCAAGAGAGAGAGCAAGAGAGAGAGCAAGAGAGAGAGCAAGAGAGAGAGCAAGAGAGCGAGCAAGAGAGAGAGCGAGACCGAGAGAGAGAGCGAGACCGAGAGAGAGCGAGACCGAGAGAGAGCGAGACCGAGAGAGAGCGAGACCGAGAGAGAGCGAGACCGAGAGAGAGCGAGACCGAGAGAGAGCCAGACCGAGAGAGAGCGAGACCGAGAGAGAGCCAGACCGAGAGAGAGCCAGACCGAGAGAGAGCCAGACCGAGAGAGAGCCAGACCGAGAGAGAGCCAGACCGAGAGAGAGCCAGACCGAGAGAGAGCCAGACCGAGAGAGAGCCAGACCGAGAGAGAGCCAGACCGAGAGAGAGCCAGACCGAGAGAGAGCCAGACCGAGAGAGAGCCAGACCGAGAGAGAGCCAGACCGAGAGAGAGCCAGACCGAGAGAGAGCCAGACCGAGAGAGAGCCAGACCGAGAGAGAGCCAGACCGAGAGAGAGCCAGACCGAGAGAGAGCCAGACCGAGAGAGAGCCAGACCGAGAGAGAGCCAGACCGAGAGAGAGCCAGACCGAGAGAGAGCCAGACCGAGAGAGAGCCAGACCGAGAGAGAGCGAGACCGAGAGAGAGCGAGACCGAGAGAGAGCCAGACCGAGAGAGAGCCAGACCGAGAGAGAGCGAGACCGAGAGAGAGCGAGACCGAGAGAGAGCGAGACCGAGAGAGAGCGAGACCGAGAGAGAGCGAGACCGAGCGAGAGAGAGCGAGAGAGAGCGAGAGACAGACAGAGACACAGAGAGAGAGCGCGGCAGAGACAGGCAGAGAGAGACAGAGAGACAGATAGATGTATGCCGGGTCCGGTGGCTCAGTGGACGAATGCGTTTCTTTTTGTTTCTTTTTGTTGCTCTAGCCCCGCCCCCTGACTGACCCCTCCCCCACTGGTGCAGCCCTCGGCCACAAACCACACTGTAAATTTGGCCCCCCCGAGAGAAAGTTTGCGAGTACCCATGCCTTAGACTCACGGCGGATTAGAGGCAGAAACATGTGGGCATAATTATTTGTATAGTAACGAATACAAGTCCTTACACCCAAGTATGCCTCCTGTATTTACCCATTGGTAATCTTTTAATCAACCAGGGATACCACCAAATTAAAAGATACTTTAGTGGATTATCCTATTTTTTTTAAAGTCATAAACTGGACCTAAATCATTCCTGTCCTGTGGGAAGAAATATCTAAGAACTCCCTCAGAAAACCCCCATTCTGAGGTCGAGTCCTCCCTGGTAGAAACATCTTACCAGGGTGGCATGAGGTGGCAAATGATGAAGCATGTCACATTATGTGAGTGAGCCATCCTCGTCCTATTCTTGGAATTGCCTTGAATTTAGCTAACAAATAAATAGCACACAGAACTCATTGGGTCTCGGGTACTAAGCTGCTGACTTGCTGATTAAGCAAACAGCATTTCTCTGTGGGTATCACGCCAATTTTTGTGTTTGTTTGATATAACCAGAGATCCCTTGATTGCACAGGAAGAGTTGCTGGATGTCACTGTCACAGAAGGTGCATAAAACTCCAGGGCCGGACTCTATATAAACATGACAGTGGTGTGTTCTTGGATCCTGCTGGTTATTTTGAATGCCATCTTGTAATCTCTTTTCGTTGAATGCAGCACCTATTTGACCAATCCACAAAACATTAGACAGAAGTTTTCTCCATAATGGCTTACCAGCTCAACTTGTGGGTGAACTTTTTTCAGCAGACAAAGCTGGAGAGCTAGGAACAAAAGCAGTGTGTTCCCAGCTCTTTCTTGTTAGGTCTGGCTGACAGTGCAGCTGTTTACTAGATATATTTTTACCAATACTTTCACATTTATGTAAAGTGGGTTTTGGCTTCGACCAACAGGATTATCACCCTCTCACCTCATACTGTTGGTTGTTTCACTCCCCTCCGATGAATCACAAGTGTTGCAAAGGATGGGGTACAATTTACATCTCAATAGAACATTGATTCAACACACATTAATTACTTTATCTTATAGATGCAATTTATAGAGAAAGCAAGCGTTTTGTATTTTCTTTTTTTCACTACAGTAGACTTTTCTATAAACATTTTAGGCAGGAATCAAAAACAAGCCATGCATGTTTGATGTCATAAGGAGGTAATTTTTTCTAGATTTCGTTAGCCTTCAGTCTGCATATGATGCAGCTGGTAAAACTCTTTTTGCTTTCTTACAAAGTGACATGGAGTTCACCATGGAGAACCTAATTAAAAACGTTAATCGGGGAAATTATGAACAGATTCACTTTGGACTGGAGGGGCAAATATTCCCAGTGCTGCAAGAAGTTAGGCAGGGCTACCTTTTTGCCCCACTTATTTTTAATGTATTTCTAAAAAACTTCTTTGTTCTTCCAAGTTCTGTAAAAGCAGACATGGCCCATCAGCCTCTTCCAGATACCATACTGATCTCGCTCCAGTCTGTATGGGGGATTGAGCAACTAAAAAGCTCTCCATTATTGCTGTCAATAATAAAGTCATGGTTTTAGGGTATGAATTACGGCTGCAGATGAAACAGCTGCAGATGAAATCAAGTAAATCTAGAGATTTCTAAAAACACTAGGACATTTTCCAAGTCCACATACCATGGCTAGGTTTTCCTGGAAAATTGGCAATAACTGGGTTTGGCCCATTTGGAGATGTACTGAGCAAAAGCAATAAAGAGTGTGCTGCAAAGGGCTAAAATCAGGGGTGTAGCAAAATGAAAGTTTCCAAAAATGTTTTTTGTGAAAACTGCTAGTTTTGAGTCCAGGAACTTGCTTGTCTTTTTTTTAAAACTGAATTATTTATAAAAAAAAACCTGTAGGGCTATAGTTGTACTCTTGCTATGGATAAGCTCCTGCACTAAGTCCTGCGTGAATACTTACATGGTCAACCTGAAGGAGGTATGACTATTAGACCAGATTTTTATCTCATGTGGTTTGAAAACATAAGAGTACTACTGAGGAAGCATAGGTTGGGAACATTATCACTCCTGGTGAGGTAGCTTTGTTGGTCAGGCATTAATGGGTAAATGCGATGGTGCAAGTCGTGAATTAGTTCTGCTCTTTTTATACTGACAAGAGTAAATGTTGGCTAGACCCCCTTTTCGAAGCCTTTGCCTACAAACGTTTCAGAATTTCATGCTCCGATTCTTTAAACAGTCATAGTTTACATAAACATATATGCCCACATCAGTTAATATTAATAGGAGGGGGCCTCACCATCGCCCACAAGAGCACCCTCCGCCTCACCACCTCCAGCAAAACCTTCCCTTCCACCGAACACCTGCACATCCAGATCTAGACCACCCCCAAAACCAAACTCTTCTACAGACCCCCTGGCCCCCGAACACCCTTCGCCACCACCATCACTGACTTCATCGCGCCCCACGCCATCGCCTCAACAAACTACATACTCATTGGAGACCTGAACTTCCACCTCGACAACCCCAGCGACCCCAACTCCACTATCCTTCGTGACAACCTCGCCAGCATCGGACTTAAACAACTCGTCAACACACCAACCCACAGAGCAGGACACACCCTCGACCCCATCTTTGCCGCAGGAAACAGCGTCCAATTCAGCCACACAACACAGCCGCCAAGGACCGACCACCACTGCGTACACTTCGCCATCAACAAACCCAAGGCACCCAAACCAGCCCCACACCCACCACGAAGGAAGTGGAGCAAGGTTACCGACAAGCAACTTAACTCCACCCTCACCCGAGAACCACACCTGGGCACCCGACGCAAACGACGCAGCCAGAGAACTCCACACCTGGATCTCCAACTGCGCAGACGAGCTCACCCCGCTACGCAACCCCGACAGACAACGCCCCAGGAAAGCTGCCTGGTTCACCACCACTCTCCAAGAAGGCAGACGTGTTGTAAATTAAGGCAGAATGTGATTAAGCATTTACTGAAAACATTAATGCTTCCCTTTGTTCATGTTTTCCTCATTATGTTGGCCGAAGTCCGGACTCCATTTTGTATTGACATGCTGCCATGTGTTCACCACGAGGAGAGTCCGACCTCTGTGTTAGTTGCTCTTGCAGTCTGCCTAGCAACAGTTTATAAATAGCTCTCTCTTGTCCGTCTGGCGCATGCCCAGACTTGACCACATCTGTTATAATTAGCTTTGCTTGACCATGTGTTTTCGCGGGCCCAAAGAGCGTGTTGGCTCCGCCCATGTATTGATTCAGTATCGAGAATGACCCTAAATGGTAATGTTCTTCAACCTCATGTGGTATCCACCCACTTATGAGCCCCTCTGTTGTGTATAAAAGGGGACTGTGTATGCAAGTTCTTTGTGCTACTCCTTGCAATACTGAAGAGTGTTGTGTGGACTGTAGGACCACCCTTAAGGGTTAATAAACGTTGTTTTTGTACTTTGCAGTTTCCGTGCCAACTTCCTTATAGATTTCGTTACAGAAGAGCGAACCCTTGTCTCTTGCGGGCCTAGCTGGGGCTTGTATTCATCAATTGGCGCCCGTCACGTGGGGCTCATCGGCGACTCGGATGCTCGAAGGATTGGTCGCGACGAAGGTGAGGAGTTTGGCCGGGGACGTGATCACTGCCAGCGGCGTCTTAGCCCTGGCATCCCGAGGTTTTTTCTTCCTTCCCTTCCGAGCTGACCATCTGGGTGGCGCCGGTCATCGACTGAGACCTCTTCTGTCGGTCCTGCCGTGAGAGCCGTTTGGGCGATTGTGGAGCTTGGCAGTTGGAACCTGGACTCTTGATTGGTAAGAACCGTTGTACGGTACTTGCTCCGAGTTTTGAAGCCTGGTCTGGCTATTTGAGTTTGATTGATGGTGACTAGTCATATTTTGAATTTGTCTTTGTGAAAATATATGCGTTGCAACACATATAGGCAGGTAATGTGGAGAAATTTCTCCGAAAGCTGTGTAAACTTTGAACGGCGCAACGATTAAGTGCCATTTTTTCTTGATAATACTGCATATTTTGCATTATTCCTAGCATGCCTGCTTTTAGCGCACTTCGTAAGTGGTGCTGCTGTCTTGGAAACCGGTTGAACCTCGAGGAATCTGCTCCAGCTCCCCCAGAGGGGACTCCTAATAGGGATATGTACGTGAAGCATGGTCTTTCTTCCATAATGTACAGCACGTTATGGAGGAAATATACGAGGAAGGATCCTGAGTTGCGATGGCCTTTGTATGGATCGTTTGATATACGTAAGATTGAGTATGTGGAACAGTGTATGTGTAAGCGACGTGCTCGTCAGGATATGTTTGAGTGTGTGCGATTATGGGTGAAGGAAGTGCGTGAGCGAGAGAAACGTGAGAAAGCGCTGTTTGATAAGGAGCAACGAAAGAATGATCATATGCGAGCGCAGGAAGCGAAGCGTCGAGAGGACAAAGAGCAAACGGACAGACAAGAGAAAGAGCGAAGGCTACAAGTTTCGGGTCAATATGTTGTTCGTCAGCCGCTTTATCCTGTCCTTAATAATCCTGATGACGATTTTTATTTACTAGATCGCTCTCCGCCCCCTTATGTTGGCGCATCTGCTCCGCGGCCACAAGATTCTGGCCCGGCTTCGGGTAAGGTCGACACGCGGTCCATGTTATCGACCGAGCACATGGCTGATCTTCGGAAACTTTCCCTCCGTGCACTTAAGGGCAAGATGTCTAAGGATGAGTTGTTCCATACTTGGGGGTCGTGGCAAGATAGAGAGAGGGTGTATTTTCTGTCTTATTTCGCGGATGAAGTAATTGCTGCTTTCCGAAAATATTCTAGTGTCCTTGAGCCTGACGAAGTGTCTTCGGATGCCGGAGCATTACGTAATGGTGTTTTTTCTCCCCCTAAGGCTCCTGAGGCGGCTCGGCGGCTGTTCGCTTTACGGGACGAGGTGCTGGCCCTTAGAGAGAAAGCACGTCAACAAACGGAGGAGGAGAAGCAGTCGGATTCGTCTGCAGCAGGGGTCCATCCATCCGCCTCCCAGTCAGATAAGGATGACATAGTGCATGTTAAACCAATGCGAGAGGCGGCGCCTTTGTATGTTCCTCCCAAGGGAGCAGGGACTAGCTCGGATATTAATTCTGTCGATGCTAGGGGATATTTTGTGTATAATTGGGTTTATACTCCATGGCATAGGGCCGATGTTATGGCATTAAAGAATGCGCTGCCTGACCCCCGCAAGAATCCAGCGGCCTTCTATGAAGAAGTCGAGGGGGCCTTGAATTCTTGCATTATGACCTTAGCGGATATAGACTTGTTCTTTGGCCTTATCCTACCGCCGGATACGTGGCGCTCTGTCCGAAAGGTAGATGATGCGGTTGCCTTCAAGGCCCGGTGGTCTGACCTTGAGGATGAGGATAGGGAACGGAAGCCCGCACAGAAACCACCCCAGAATATTTTAGATCTCCCTGCGGCTATTGTGGCTAAGTTGAAGACGATTATCCCCCCTAAAAAGATTGACTGGAATATGTTAGCTGCATGTAAACAGAAAGTTGACGAGTCAGTCGCGGACTTCTTTACGCGCTTTGAGGAGACGTTTCATGATTTTAGTGGCCAGTCGCTTACTGACGACACGGGCCGCCACCTTTTTGCGGACAAATATGTGGCTAATCTGCTGCCGGCAGTTGCGGCCCGGTTAAAAGCGAGTGAGAGTTCTTGGTCCTCCGCGACACCGACGGCCCTTCTGACCATCGCCCAGTATTATGAGCGTCAGGAGCACGAGGCGAAGGGCCAGGAGGAGAAGAAATCGAAAGATCTTAAAACCAAAGTGATGTTAGCACAAGTATATGGCCCGCCCCGCCGGGGTAATAATAATAGGGGAAGGGGTGGATCTTATGGTCCCCCTTCGGGCCGATCTGATTTGAATAGGCACCAGTGTGCGTATTGCAAGCAGTTGGGCCATTGGGCCAGGGATTGCCCAGCGTTGCGTGCTTCGCGTCAGGGGCATACTCCGGGTGGCCCGAGAGGTAGAGGGGGCTTCTCGAACTTTAGAGGAAATTCCAACGATAATGCCCGTTTCGATACTGCCGGACAGCACCGAGATGGCTCCAACGTTTTCGATCGCCAGCACCAGTATCATGTATCGGACATCGATCGATCGGGATATCATGATTCTCAGCATGCATAGGAATGCGTAGGATGGGGGTCCGAATCAGTTGAGGTGCCGGTCGATCAGACGGGTCCTTATGTATCGGCTGAGGTTTTAGGTTCTACTGATCAGTTCCTAGTGGATACAGGAGCGACACGTAGTGCATTGTCTAGGTACTTGGTTCCGGGGGCTCCCCCATCCGGCTCAATAGTTACATCGGTAGGGTTTGACGGTACACTCTCCCGAAGCCCTCTTTCACAGCCCCTTGCATTTAAAGTTGATTGTTTTTCTGCGCCCTGCCCGTTTCTGCTTGCCCCGTACACACCGGATAACATTATGGGCCTTGATATGTTAAAGTACTTTAGGGCTACAATCCGCTGTTCCCCTGAGGGTGTGAGGGTGATTTTAAATGACAACTACCCCCGATCTGGGCGGATGTGTACGATATCAGAGGATGCGTTGTTGGCTACCCTCCCCCGAGCTTTATGGGCGACTTCGGACACAGATGTGGGACAAATGGTGATTCCTCCGGTCCACATTAGTGTCCAGGAGGGGGCGGTACTACCGCGCCTCCCACAGTATCGTATTTCCCAGGAGGGCGAGGAGGCTCTCATACAGATTGTGCAAGACCTGATCGCAGTAGGAGTAGTGGAAGAAGTTCCCTATAATATCTGTAACAGTCCGATTCTCCCTATTCTGAAAAAGGACACGGACGCAAAGGTCTATCGGTTCATAATTGATTTGAGGGAGGTAAACAAGATCGTGATACCTCAGTACCCGGTGGTTTCCGATATCACGACGTTGCTTACCTTGGTCCCGCCTACGGCGACCATGTTCTCAGTGATTGATTTGAAAAATGCCTTCTTTTCTATTCCCATTCACCCTGATAGCCGATTTCTTTTTGGGTTCACATTAAACAATAGATCTTATCGTTTTTGTAGAATTCCCCAAGGCTATACAGAAAGCCCTAGTATTTATAGTCAGGCTTTGAAGCGACAGTTGGATTCCTTTGCCTTACTCGAGGGGGTCGCCCTCATTCAATATGTCGATGACATCTTGTTGGCGGCTGACACCCTGGAGTTGTGTGAGAAAAGCACGATAGCCTTACTTTCCTTTTTAGCATCCCACAATCACAAGGTCTCTAGGAAGAAGTTGCAATTCTGTAGACCAAAGGTGACTTATTTGGGTCACCTTTTGTCTAAGGAGGGGCGTGCACTCACACCAGATCGTATCCAAGTAATTTTGGACACACCAAGGCCATCCACGCAGAAGGATGTGCGTGCATTTTTGGGTCTTGTTTCTTTTTGTAGACAGTGGATATTGGGGTTTTCACACATAGTTAAGCCATTACTAGCTCTTTTGACAAAAGACACGCCTATCCCAATCCCTTGGTCAGATGAGTGTGATGCTGCTTTTCAGCAACTGCGACAGGCCCTTTGTTCAGCACCAGTGTTAGGGACCCCTGATTATGCAAAACCCTTTTCGTTGTATGTGCATGAGAAAGATGGATGTGCATTGTCAGTTTTAGTGCAGATGCACGGCGACAAGCAGCGCCCTTGTGCATACTTTTCGGCTGTGCTTGATCCTGTCGCCCGAGCATTACCAGGGTGTTTTCGCTCGGTAGCGGCGACAGCTGTGTCAATACGCCAAAGTGAAGGAATTGTGTTGTCCCATAAATTGTTGGTGTTAGTTCCCCATGCTGTGGATGCCCTGCTTAATCAAACAAAGACGCAGCATTTGACCAGTGCCCGTTTAACGGGATATGAGCTGACGCTTTTGGCTCCTCATATTACGTTAAAAAGGTGCGTGACATTAAACCCGGCCACATTGTTGCCATATCCCGAGACCCAGCCTGAGGCACAGAAAGCGCATGATTGTATTCTTGTGACTGAGGAACAAACAAAGGGTCGTATTGATCTCCAGGATACGCCCTTTTCAGACGTAGATGGAGAGTTGTGGGTGGATGGATCTTGCCTGAAGCTCCCAGATGGTACGGCTTCAGCAGCGTATGCAATTACCACGTTACAGACGATAGTGGAGACAGCACGCATACCACAGAAATCAGCCCAAGCAGCGGAACTGATAGCCTTAACACGAGCATGTGAGCTCAGTACAGGATTGTGTGTGAATGTTTACACAGACAGCCGCTATGCCTTCGGAGTAGCGCACGATTTCGGCCTACTCTGGAAGGAGAGAGGGTTTCTAACGTCACATGGGGTGCAGATAATGCATGGGGAGTTAGTCCACAACCTTTTAACTGCATTGACATACCCAAAGAAAATCGCCATTGTTAAGTGTAGCGCCCATAGGAAAGTGGTTGATAAGGTTGGAGAAGGGAATGCGTTAGCGGATCGAGTAGCACGGGAGACTGCGATGCAGCCCGGTACTACTGCCATGTATGTAGTGAAGTCACAGGTGGAGAGATGGCACGATGCGAAGGAGGAAGTGCGAGAAATACAAAAGACCGCTTCTGACAAAGAGCGGGAACAATGGGCTAGCGAAGGAGAACTGGATGACGAGGGTTGCTGGAGAAATAAGCAGATGGATAGATGGAAATTACCCACGGCTTTTGTACAACCTATGGTCCAGATGGCACATGGGCTAGCACATGTTGGAGCTTCCGCAATTGTGAAATTGCTTACCCAAGTCTGGGAGCATCCAGAGATTGCTAGCACAGCAAAGAGGGTGGTGCAGACCTGTATGATCTGTCTGAAGTATAACCCAGGGAAAGGCACGCGAACTCCAGCAGGAGGATTTGCGACGCCCACTGCACCCTTTGAGGTTCTGCAGATGGATTACATCCAGCTTGAGCGCTGTAACAATTTGAAGTATGTTCTAGTAGTGGTTTGCGCCTTCAGTAAATGGGTTGAGGCGTACCCTGCGAAAGACAATACTGCAATGACTACAGCGAAGCTATTGCTGAAAGAGTTTTTCCCCCGATACGGCGTCTGTAGACTTCTGTGGAGTGATAATGGCCCTCACTTTGTAGCGGCTGTTATAAAGTATGTCTTGAAGGGCCTAGGCATCACCCAGAAGTTCCACGCCGTGTTCCACCCCCAGTCTGCAGGACTAGTCGAGAAGTATAATGGTACACTGAAGCTTAAGATCGCCAAAATTCAAGCTTCAACATCTTTGACTTGGCCAGACGCCTTGCCACTGGCGTTATTGTCAATTAGGTCGGTGCCACACTCTCGAACCGGCCTTACACCCTATGAGATAGTATTTGGACGCCCAATGAATATTTGGGGTCCACCAAGGCCTAAGGCTGTGTATGATGTACCTTGTGTGATGATGAGTGATTATCTGGCACAGTTAACGGATAACTTGGTTTCTATTCATCAACAGGTCCGAGAGGCGCTCCCTGATCGGTCTACTGGCGAAGGACATGGTCTCCGGCCTGGAGATCATGTGATGATAAAGGTTTTCGACAGATCGAACAGTTTGGAGCCGAGATGGGTCGGACCTGAGCAAGTCCTTCTTGCAACGAGGACGGCTGTGCGAGTCTCGAACAGGAAGAATTGGATCCATTCCTTGCACTGTCGAAAGGTACCGCCCGGATTGGTGGAGTCTGCCGTGCTGACCGATCAACGAGACATCCTAGCAGCAGAGACAGGCCGTGCTGCAGAGCCAAACGACACTGAGGAGCTCTTTTCGGACCACACGACTTCTGGAGGAAGGCGATATCATCTGCGACCAAGGAAGTGAGGTTTCCAGTACCGGGACATACTGTCAGAACGGCCCTTGGGTTAGTGAAACGGAGAGCCGATGAGGCAAGGGGGGGGGATCAGCCCTGCATTAGTGTAGCGACACCCGTCTTGGCCCGCTGGTGAAGAAATCAACCGCTGCCCAAGGGGAAGAGTTCTGACAGACCTTTTTAGTTTCAGGAAGATATCAGGGTATTGTTTCCTTTGACATGGAGAAGAAGAAAATTCTTTGTGCGTTGGGGTTCATGCTAACAGTAGCTATCGTTGGTATAACCACATGGTTTGTGGAGGAGGCAACTCCTGCTCGAAAGACACTTGTGTTGACGACTCCAGTGCCTGCGGAGCACTACTTTTATACATTGCCATATCAAGAGTTGAAGCATCGACAATCCTATTTGAATAACACTTTCATTCAGATGCTGCATCACACCCACGTTGCTACGAACGCTACGAACTGTTGGATATGTGGGATGATGCCAGCCCATCAGAAGAAAGGAGGTACGCCATTCATACCACTTCCTTTCTCTCACAATGGCTCTTGTAGAGCTTGGTACACTTTGTTGTTTGCCACTCGGAAACCGACAGTGGGACGATTGCTTTTTAGACTTAATAAAGAATGCCATCAGGACAAGAATGGATATCCACAAGCGAATGGGACAATTTGGGAATGGGAAGAGTACCGACCGGACAATGAATCCATCCCCTATATCTTCACAAACACCAGAGACACTGAGGGGAGGGACAAATTCGTAATCCAAGTAGCACAAGCCCAAGCGGACCTGTGTGTCCAGAGTGTGGGTTCTATTCCTGTGGGTGTCAGTGATTGTATAACCGTACTAAACATCGACGGGTTAAACAACAGCACCTTCTTAGCGTCCCATAATACCTACTTTGTATGTGGAAATAAAGGTTATTACCGTTTGCCGGCTGGGTGGTCTGGGGTATGCTATGTATCATTCCTATTACCTCCTGTATTCTTAGCACCTGCGTCATATCATAAGGATTTAAAACTGTTGAATAATGTGACTGTAAATAGATATAAACGTACTCTATTAATTGATGAGGTGGATCAAACAGATACCAGCTTGCAACAGTATATTGATTTTAACTTAGGACTGTTTTTCTTTGTTGGAGCCGCTCTGAATAGTAGGAAGATCCGAAGATTAACAAGAGTGGTAGAAGCTGTGACTAATCAGACTGCTGCTGCTCTTGGGAATCTTACGGAAGAATTACAGATTACCAGAATTGTTGCATTGCAGAACCGTATGGTATTGGATGTAATGCTAGCTGATCGAGGAGGAGCCTGTAAAATCATTGGAAGTAGCTGCTGTGTGTTCATTCCTGATCATACGCCATCCGTTTAGAACGCCATTAATAAGCTGCATAAAATAGCAGCTGAAATCCACACAGAAAACGGCACTTGGTCCTTTTCTGGATGGTTTTGGGCGTTGGTTACTGCCTGGGGATGGAAGGTCTTAACTGGGCTTTGCATTATTATAGCAATTCTGTTCTTTCTCTGTATGTGTATTCAATGTGGACCATTGTGCTGTTCCGTATGCATTTCATTCTGCATTCCAGATAAGAAAGCTATTGCCGATGTTGCCCGCCAGAAGGGTCTAGCTAAAGAGGTTAAAGGAATGATGATAATTGACATATATGATGATTATTCTTGGAAACCGGATGTCTTCAGTAAATGCTGAAAGGGTCGTCTGTTGTAAATTAAGGCAGAATGTGATTAAGCATTTACTGAAAACATTAATGCTTCCCTTTGTTCATGTTTTCCTCATTATGTTGGCCGAAGTCCGGACTCCATTTTGTATTGACATGCTGCCATGTGTTCACCACGAGGAGAGTCCGACCTCTGTGTTAGTTGCTCTTGCAGTCTGCCTAGCAACAGTTTATAAATAGCTCTCTCTTGTCCGTCTGGCGCATGCCCAGACTTGACCACATCTGTTATAATTAGCTTTGCTTGACCATGTGTTTTCGCGGGCCCAAAGAGCGTGTTGGCTCCGCCCATGTATTGATTCAGTATCGAGAATGACCCTAAATGGTAATGTTCTTCAACCTCATGTGGTATCCACCCACTTATGAGCCCCTCTGTTGTGTATAAAAGGGGACTGTGTATGCAAGTTCTTTGTGCTACTCCTTGCAATACTGAAGAGTGTTGTGTGGACTGTAGGACCACCCTTAAGGGTTAATAAACGTTGTTTTTGTACTTTGCAGTTTCCGTGCCAACTTCCTTATAGATTTCGTTACAGAAGAGCGAACCCTTGTCTCTTGCGGGCCTAGCTGGGGCTTGTATTCATCAGACGCACCTGTAGACGCTTGGAGAAGAACTGGAGAAACACCAAGATAACCGAAAACCACACCACCTACAAGGACGCCATGACGGACTACCACAACCACCAAGAGGAACTTCATCCACAACAAAATCCTGGCCAACTCCACCAACTCCATGGAACTTTTCAGTGTCATTCAAGAATTCACCAACCCACGCAGCGAAGCCACAGACAGCACCCCATCCCAAGACCTCTGAGACAAGCTTGGAACCTATTTCCACCTCAAGATCAAAACCCTCTACGACAACTTAATCGACCATCCAACAGGCGCCACAGATGGCCCCCCCATTCCCCATAAACAGCAGCCAGCCCACCATCTCCAACTGGACACCGATCACGGCCGAAGACACCACCTCGACCATGAAAAGCATCCACTTGGGGGCCCAGCGACCCATGCCCCCCTCACATCTACCACAGAGCCGCAGCCGCCTTCGCACCTGAACTACAACACACCATCAACACCACCTTCAAAACAGGCAACCTTCCTAGACAACTGGAAGTGTGCAGAAGTCAGACCCCTGCTCAAGAAGCCCACAGCTGACCCCACCGACCTCAAGAACTATCGGCCTATCTAGCTCCTCCCCTGCGCAGCCAAAGTTGCAGAAAAAACAGGGAGCTGACACGATTCATTGAAGAGAACGCCATCCTTGACCCGTCCCAATCCGCATTCCGAAGCAACCACAGCACAGAGACCGCCCTACTCACCGCCACAGACGACATCCGCACCCTCCTGGACCAAGGTCACTCCGCAGCCCTCATCCTACTCGGCCTATCAGCGGCCTTCGCCAGACTACACGACGCAGGCTTACAAGGAACAGCCCTAGACTGGATCCGATCATTCCTCACCGGACGGAGCCAAAGGATCAGACTCCCGCTCCGACCCCACGAAAATCACCTGCGGAGTCCCACAGGGTTCATCCCTGAGCCCCACCCTCTTCAACATCTACATGGCTCCCCTCGCAGCCATCGTCCGACAAAACGGCCTCAACATCATATCCTACGCTGACAATACTGAGCTCATCCTTTCCCTCACCAAAGACCCCGCCAGACTCAACTTCCAGAAAGGAATGAAAGACGTCACAGTCTGGATGACCAACAGCTGCCTGAAGCTCAAGGCCGAGAAGACAGAAGTCCTCGTCACCACCCCTTCTGCATGGGACAGCACCTGGTGGCTGACCGCCCTCAGAAGCCCATCTACCCCCTCAGAACAGGCCAAGAACCTCTGCATCGTACTTGACTCATCACTCACCATGAGCTGTAGGTGACGGTGTTGACAGGTCAACACCGTCACCTACAGCTGTTTCAACACCCTCCGCAAGACCTTCAAGTGGATCCCCCCTGAGTCAAGGAAGACAGTCACCCACACACTCATCACCAGAAGACTGGACTATGGAAACGCACTCTACGCTGGCATCAACAAGTCCCTACTCCACAAACTCCAGACAATACAGAACACCGCCGCCAGACTTGTCCTCGGCATCCCCCGACACGAACATATCAGCCAACACCTAGAAGTATCCATTGGCTCCCCGTGGAGAAAAGAGTCACTTTCAAAATCCTCACTCACACCTACATATATCTACACAACAACGGACCCAAATACCTCAACAACAGAATCAACTTCCACGTACACAAAAGAAACCTCCGATCTTCAAACCACGCACTGGCCAAAACCCCGCGCATTCACAGAGCCAGAGCAGGCGGAAGATCCTTCTCTCACATTGCAGCCAAGACCTGGAACGAGCTACCGGCAGACATCAGACGCGCCCTCTCCCTGAACACCTTCAAGAAGACCTTCAAGACCTGGCTCTTTGGCTGAACAGATCTGCGGACCCCCCCCTCACGGGTGAGTAGCGCGCTTACAATTCCCTGATTGATTGATTGATAGCTCTGAGGGAACGTGGTTGTTTAAATAAATATACAATATATTTTTTAAACGTTTCGATTTCTAACATAGCCACTTTAAGTAGTGTAGTATACCTCAATTTATCTTACCTAGAGGGTATTTTTAAGAATTTTAAAATCTAAACTGGACATTGTATAGATAGAGGGCAACAGCCTATCATATGTTAGGTAACATGATCATACATCAACATGAAAACTGAAAATCCATTTGGATAGGGTTATTCGCCCTATGAGGTCTCTTTTTAAGGGATTATAAAGCTACACTCAACAACCTGTGAAGTTATCTGGTAGCGGCAAAAACAATGTGTGGGGCTCTTACTGGGTTTACAGGGAAGAAAAGGGCACAAAACAAACCCAAATGGTTTGGGAGTGAGAAGAGGAATGTACACATTGGTGAGAAGTACGAGACCAAAATATTCTGCACAAGAACTATTTGGCCACATGCATCAAACTTTGTAATTGCGATTCCTAAATTGCGATTTTTAAGAAATTGCAATTTAGGAATCGCAATTGCTTATGCATGTAGGAATCGCAAAAAAAAATGTGATTCCTACACATTCCTTAATTGCGAATCGCAAATTGCGAATCGCAATTAAGGAATTGCTTCCTATTAATTTGGCACATAGGAATCACTGGGAATTGCATGCGCAATTTGCGGGTACTAAATAGGTACTCGCAAATTGCACATGCAATTTCAAGGGTGCCGAAAGGCCACACTGATGCAACGCCGAAATTGGCATGTGTGCACATGTGGCGCACACACATGCCTTAAGGGCATGTGTATGTGCCACATGAAGGAATTGCAAAATACAATCTCCGTGAAAATCTCGGTAATTTGCGATTCCTTAATGCAAAGTCGCAATCTCAGATTGCTTCTTGCATTGCATTTAAAGGATCGCAAATTGCGATTCCTAAATGCATTCACAAGTTAGGTAATCGCAACATTTGAGATTACCTAAATTGAGAAATTGCATTTGGGTTGATGCATCCCAAATGTAAAAATACCAGTCACAAAGGGGCAGATTCGCTATCTTTGGCCTGCTAATCTTCCCCTCTGCGACCGGTATTTACAATGGTGCATGTGCCCAATTGTACCTTATCAACCACTTTCCTATTAATTAAAGAGTTGCTGCATCTCAGCAAACTAGATGGGACTACGTCTGTTTTTATCAATTCATTTTCCAGCACTTCATGCTGAGCATTTAGTAGGAGATGGGGGGGGGGGGGGGGGGGTGGGGGAGAGGGAGAGCAAGAGACAAGAACAAGGTTAGGTTAGAACAGCCTACTTCAATAATGAAAATAATAGCTTACCTTCCAGAAACAACCAAAGTACCGTCATCCAATAAGTAATCTCTCACATTCTGTGGTAATGGGAGGATAACACTGTACAAATGAAAAATATAGATAAAGGCATGTTAGAGGGCACACGTACATTATATTCTTTTTACAGATTAGAAACGATACACTTTATGACATACATGCAGGGGAATATACTGGAAAATTACGTGCCATGTCTGTGCCTAAAATGTATGTTGCAGTTGTTAGAGCGCTTTTGATGATTAGAAAAAAATTGTTTATTTTGGTTCTGTTCAGGTTAACACAAGTAGGCCGCAATTATGTTCACTAGACCTCAGGTTAGCATTAGTATGCTTCAGCATGCTCACACTGAGATCCATTTTAAAGCTGCTGAAGATTAATTCACAATTCATTATTTTGTGCCTCCCTACTTGCATGTTTTCTTTACGGTGTTTTTATTTGCAGAAACAAGTGAAATAGTGTGCATATTGTGGTGGTGTTTGATTTGCTGACCTAAAATGTAATTATTTGTGTTCCGCAATAAGGAAGCCACGTGCTGAGTATTCCTGTGTTTGCAAAATATTCAAGGTCAATTGTCAGGATCTGCTCTAAGCAGTGCACTTTATATTGTTTTCACTTCTTGTACAAATGTTTCATTATTATTTCTCATTTCCAAAGTATGATTATGCAAGTGTTCCTAAATGTTTCTTGTATTATGTTTTTATGGATAATGATTTGTTTCCTAGCCCTATGAGCTCCCACAATGTAGTAGGTGCCTTTCACTGTGCGAAAACCTATAAAATGTCCCCTTTTTGAGATGTGTGGCATACTTTTCTCACTTTTGGAACTGTGCAGATTCCAGGTCAGTCTGTTTATTAAATTTATACTTGCGACTTTTTCTTGTCTTATGAACTGAGCTGTCTCCAAGTCATTCTGCCTCTGATTTAAACTTAGACTTTCGTTGCTTTGAACTGAGCAGATTTATGCTTGTCCTTTGCCGAGGTGTATTTCAGTTCTGGCTATATACTTGCTTTGGAGGGGACTTTTGATTACAACCTTGTGATGGACCTGGAAATCGGAATGGGTACTCCAAAATGACCACCAGTATAATCCCAAGCAGACGGGAAGGCACTGCACTAGTTGTTGTGGGGGAGACAACGGAAGGACTCCATATGACCTTAAAAAATGAAAGGAGAGACGAGATCAGGAGACAGCGGAAAAACAGGAGGAGAATGCCGAAAGCAGAGCAGCATGGAAATGGCCAAGCAGGCGCTGCAAGTCAAGGAGGAGAACACAACGGCAACCCGGTGACAATTCAGGAGTATGGAGCAAAGGGGGCTCAACCCAGCAGACGCCACAGCGAAGGATGACAACGCCAGGACCCAGAGAAGACCAACAACAGACCGGGTGCCTGTCGGAGGAAGGTGCAGCGGTCCCACCTGCCAGGACCCTGCAGGAGGGTTGTGGCTACAGACAAAGGCCATTTGCAAACTTTTCCAAATACCAACGTAGTGGCACAAAGTTGGGTAAGAGTGTGGCCCTGGCTGCACCTCCTGGTGCAGGGCAGGCTGTGCTTTATGGCAAGCATGGAGGGAGGGATGGTCTTGGGATGGTCTTGGCTGCAGCTCCGGCCACGTACAGTGCCGCTGCTATTACTAGTGGGCGAGAGGCGCTGAGGTGGAGGTATTGGTGGTGGTGGTATTGGTGGTGGTGGTATTGATGTTGGTGGCATTGGTGGTGGCATTGTTGGCGGTATTGGTGGTGGGTATATTTGTGGTATTGGTGGTGGTATTAGTGGTGGTAGTACTGGTGGTGGTGGTATTGGCGGTGGTGGTGGTATTGGTCGTGGTGGTGGTGTTTTTAAAACAGGCTTTTGAAAACAACCCGTCAGGTGTCTTTAGTACAGATGACATATAACACAGATGTACTGTTGTCAGCTTCAGCCCATTAGCACAGAATTATGTGGAATTGGGGGTGGTGGTGGTAATGATGATAATTGTGGTGGTGGTATTGGTGGTGGTTGTGATATTGATGGTGGTGATGGAGCAAGGTTTCACATCTAAAGAAACTTGCCCGTATGCAATCCTCTAGAATAATAATATACAATACTGTAACCAAAATGTTCGGGTGTACTAAAATTTTCACCACATTTTACATAATCCTATCTAGGGGAAGCTTTTCTATGTGCGGTCTTAAGAAGTAACTCGAGTGTCCCAAAAATGGCCGCTAAAACACGGGAACTCTTCTGCGCATGCGTCTACCACATCACGTGGTGTGACATTCTTCTGTCGCTTGGGGGAAATCTTTGCAGCTGCGCAGTAGCTTCTAAAATGGCCACTTTAATTTAAAAAACTAATGCACATGCCAAGCTGAAACTAACCTATGCACGTACTACGAAGCTATTAATGCGAAAGGTTTATTAAGTAAATGGGGTTAGAGTAGAAGTAAGTGGTATACAGTGAATTCATTTATTTTTGTATTCGAACGTGTTCTTTTCTGACTTTATTAATAGTTTGTATTTGGGCCTTGGAGGGTGACCACGTCTCTGTTCCCTTGTGATTTCTACACATGCCCAAAACGAGTGCTTGCCCTGGAACAAGTGATGCAACTTGACTGACTGCCAAACCCTAAGCCGACAAGGACATGAGAACCCAAACTTCTGACCCTACTAGAGGAAGAAAGGGGCAACAATGTATTAAGACTTTCCGATCCACATATGAAATGCTTGTGGGAATAAAGCTTGCGGGTATTAAAATTAAGGGGAGGAGAATTAGACAATAGCCTAAAGATAAATATTGCACTTGGTATGGTGTGATGTCCTCACCCCACTGCTTGGCCCAATCAAATTTGTGGGTGAACATGGAATTGAAGCATTTGGGGGTGGATCATACACTTGAATTTGGTATAACAGAGGTAAGTAATAGATAGTTAGACACACTTGATGCTGAGATGCTGATGCTATGCTGAGATGCTGCAATTTGACTGAAGAATCCTACACTAGGGAAAATTCGCGGAACAACCGAGGAGGCACATCTAGGGAAGGGTCCGGACGTGCCCGAGCCGGAGAGAGTAGCACCAGAGAGGGGTGTAACGCTGGCGTTGCACTAGAAGAAGTCACCTTTCCCTGTCCCGAACCTGCCCTGAATCCTTGACTCTTTGATGTCGTGGTCCTCACACCATTCTAGGTAAATATATCTGTGGAGTAAATGCTCCGTACTTGTTCCCTATACATGCTCTCCTCAGGAGCGGTCATTGCAAGAATTTATTAATGCAAAATTGATTTATGAGCTAACTGTACTATTTTTCCAGATGGAGAATTCTGGTCTATTCATGTGTATTTGATTCGACTCACAAAATGATTAATTCAAATAAACTTTTTAAACTTCCTCGGAGTCTGTGGTTCTTTAGAATAAAAACGCATTGTTGAATTTCCCTTCCTATTCCAATCTATTACTAGATCCGTTGACATTGCATTTTACTCAGGAGACAGGATTGGTAAGAATACTGGTGTAAAGGTTTCCAAGGGTAAACAAATTGATGTCCAGTGGAAATTTGCCAGCTCATTAGCGTGTATGAATGTATATGGGCCCAACTGAGTGTTGTGTGTGTGAATGTGTCGAGATGGTAAACTCCGCTGCATCAGTTTTCTTGGTAGCAGAGGCATGGTTAGTATAGTTATATAGGTAAGGAGTGTATTTGAAATTGTGAATAATTGATTTATGTTTAACCTAAACTCGTTATGCATTGTTTCATGTTGTCTGAAAATTCCAGGTAATATTGAATAGCAGGTGGTAAATGGAAGCCACACTGCAGTGAGGTTATTGGTCTGGATCGAGAAAGTGCTGAAAGTTACGCAGGACTAGAAGCACTAAGTTAGGGAAACTTTCTTGTATGTTGGTGAGAATAACTGATAGTGAGGAGTTTCGCTGGTGAAAGTTTGATATTATATCACCTAGAAAGGGAATACTGAAGGAGTAGCAGGTTGTCTGATGCTTGTGTGAAGAGTAAGCGGAAAGGTTTTACTCGTAGTGTGTGAAGAGTAAGTGGAAGGGTTTTACTCGCAGTGAAAGAAATCTTACTATTCTTTGAATTAGTGGGTCAGACACAATAGCGAATGTTTATACGTTGTTAATTAATGAAATTTGTGTGAAAATTGTGAGAAAAATAAGTTGTCGCATTACCTTGTGAAGGAGGGGTTAGTTGCAGGTGCTGCACGGACGTCACCAGGAGCCACGCTGGGATTGGTTGAAACAGCGGGCGTGTAGTTGATGTGAAATTGTAAAGGAGGGGTCAGTTGTAAGGAGTAAGACTGACATCAGAGAAAAGCCGCGCAAGCATTGGCTGAACAAGAGAGCAGAGTAAAAGTTGATTGGTCCTCAGAAATAGAAAATGCGCTGGTATTGGAGAATTATTAGAATTAAAGCAAGCGTTTGATTGGTCATCCAAATAGAGATCCCAAGAATAATAATAGATAGTGGAGATTGCATGTACGATCCAACTTTAACAGGGACTCGACCAGATAGAAGATGTGTAGGGTTTGCTTACGAGCAGTACCTTAATCAGCACAAGCACGCAATGTACGGTGAAAAGACAAAAAATGACTTTCATGAAAAGGTTAAGAATTATTTCAACAAGGACAAACCCATTAAGAGAAGAGGGGGGATTCTCATTCCTCCTCAAAATATGCCTGCATCATACACAATGGTTGAGAGGGGTTATCATACTTGTGTGAGGTTAGAAAATTGGATAGAATACACAAAAGATGATGGAATACTAGCATTTCCTGAGTACGGAAGCTTTAATGGAAGAATACTGTAAAATTTAAGAACACAAATGAATGAGTTAGAACCCAGACCTAGATTGACTCAATATGAGGCTTTAGAAGAATGGGAAATGGAAGCATTTGAACGTGACAGGCCAGAAGTAACAGACATTTAAGCAAATATAACCCGAAATTTCCATGAGAGACTAGAGATAGTCAAATGAAACAATGGAGGCAGGCCATGGAGGCAGAAGGTTTATATCCTGTGTTAACATCTGAAGAGCAGATGGGAAGTAAATGTACAGAGAAGACCAAGCACCATGATAGATAGCGGAGAAACAGAAGAAGGGTATTTAGAGGATGTATTGATGAAAAGTCCTCCCCCTTACAATGAAGGATGTAATAGAATGACCCCTAGTGCCCCGATGATAGGAACGCCTTTAGTTCCACGGATAGTACATGACACCGCAGACAGTGTGCTTCAAGAAAAGGAAAGGGAAGCAATAAATAAGAATAAGGATGAACTGATACAGAATATAACTCAGATGAATATACATCCTGATGCCCTGACCATATCCGTAACTATAGGTCCGGTAGTTCCATTATATGGGGGAAAATCTAATTGTCCTAAAGTTCCTGTAATGCCTACTCCAAGCATAGAACCTAAAAAAGAAGAAAAGGTAATAATAGATGATCAAGCAAGTGAATGTTAATCAGTAATATCATTGATGGATTTGCCTATAAGAGAGCCAATAATGGAAACCCCGAAAAGGAATTTGCCCAGTTGTTCAAAGGAAGTTAGATTAGAATCATCATCATGAACCAGAAGTGCCACCATAGTAACCCCAGGAGATATAGAGAGATGGTCTCAAGAAATAGAGAAGCCAAAGTCACGGCCAATATTAGATATTTTTAAATTGAGAGTAGAATTGGAAGAAATGGTTGCTGGAAATGTGGGTCTGGACAGGCTAAACACATACAGTGAGGAAGAATTACTGTTTATTTGTAGAAGCATTACACGAAATACTAAAGTATTCCATGAAAAGCCGACTAATTTGGCATCGGAAATGGGAATTGACATAGGGAAATCAAAGGTGTTGCAGAAACCGTAGAGCGCAGAATTCTCTGATAAGGATTTGGAAAATATGAATGTGTCCGGGAGAAAGTTGCAGATCAGAGAGTTGTTATTTCTGTTACAATCAATCAATCAATCAATCAATCAATCGATCATAGTACTTATAGAGCGCACGATAAACCCGTGAGGGTCGCAAGGCGCCGGGGGGGGGGGGGGTGCTGCTACTGCTCGAAGAGCGAGGTCTTAAGGGGTCTTCTGAAGAGGAGCAGGTCCTGGGTCAGTCGTAGGTGGGTGGGGAGGGTGTTCCAGGTCTTGGCGGCGAGGTAGGAGAAGATCTGCCGCCGGAGTTTGTACGTCGGATGCGGGGGACAGTGGCGAGAGCGAGGCTGGAGGAGCGGAGCTGTCGGGTGGGGGTGTAGAAGCTGAGTAGACTGTTGAGGTAGGCTGGTCCGGTGTTGTGGAGGGCCTTCTGTTCATGGGTGAGTAGCTTGAAGGTGATCCTCTTTTCTACGGGGAGCCAGTGTAGGTTTTTCAGGTGGGGAGTGATGTGGCTGTGGCGAAGGACGTTGAGGATCAGTCAGGCGGATGCGTTTTGAATGCGTTGTAATCGTCTGTGTTTGGCCGTGATACCTGCGTAGAGTGCGTTGCCGTAGTCCAGCCTGCTGCTGACGAGGTCCTGGATTACCGTTTTTCTTGTTTCGGTGGGGCTCCACCTGTAGATTCTGCGGAGCATGCGGAGGGTGTTGTAGCAGGAGGAGGAGTCGAGGATTATTCCCAGGTTGCGTGCGTGGTCGGTAGGTGTCGGTGCTTTTCCCAGCACGGTTGGCCACCAGGAGTCGTCCCAGGCTGAGAGGGGTGGATCAGAGGATGAGGACCTCAGTTTAGTCTGAGTTCAGCTTCAGTCGGCTGTTGTTCATCATTCCCTCGTGAAGGTTGGTTTTGAGGGTGTGCGGGGTTGGTTTTGAGGGTGTGCGGGTTTTTGGTGAGGGAGAGGATCAGCTGGGTGTCGTCGGCACATGATATGATGTTGAGATTGTGCTGGCGGGTGACGTGGGCGAGGGGGGCCATGTAGAGGTTGAACAGTGTCGGGCTGAGCCCTGGGGGACACCGCAGATGATGTCCGTGGCTTTGGAGCGGAAGGGGGGGGGGTGGGGGGGAGAGGCGGACGCTCTGGATTCTGCCAGAAAGGAAGGAGGTGGTCCAGTCCAGGGCCTTTTCTAGGATTCCGGCTTCTTGGAGGCGTGTCTTTAGTGTGTGGTGGCACACCGTGTCGAAGGCAGCTGACAGGTCTAGGAGGATGAGGGCTGAGGTTTCGCCGTTGTCTAGTTGGCGTCGGATGTCGTCTGTGGCGGCGATGAGGGCTGTCTCGGTGCCGTGGTTTCTTCGGAAACCGGACTGGGATGGGTCAAGGATGTTGTTGTCCTCGATGGTAGCGGGTCCTTTGTGTGTTGACGACTTTCTCTATGACCTTCGCCGGGAACGGGAGCAGGGAGATGGGTCGGAAGTTCTTGAGGTCCTTGGGGGTCCGCCTTGGGTTTCTTGAGAAGGGCGTTGATCTCGGCGTGTTTCCAGCTTTCCGGGAATGTGGCTGTCTCGAGGGAGATGTTGATTACTTTCCATAGTTGGGGTGCGATGGCTGCATCTGCTTTGTTGAGTATGTGGTGTGGGCAGGGGTCTGATGGAGATCCTGAGTGGATGGAGTTCATGATCTTGCGTGTTTCGTCGTCGTTGACGTTGGCCCAGGTCAGGCGGTTGGTGCGGGAGGTGTACGCAGGGCTGGAGGAGTCTGGCGTTGTTGCGGTGGTCGTGGTGTTGAAGCTGTCGTGGATGTCCGCGATCTTGCAGGTGGAAGAAGGTGGCCAGCGAGTCGCACAGTTCTTGTGAGGGAGGTATGTCGTTGGTGTTGGCGCTGGGGTTGGAGAGTTCCTTCACGATGCTGAAGAGCTCTTTGCTGTCGTGTGCGTTGTTGTCCAGGCGGTTTTTGAAGAATGGTCTCTTGGCTAGTCTGATGAGGTGGTGGTGTCTGAGGGTGGCGTCCTTGTGTGCTGTGTGGCTGTCCGGTGTTCGTTCGTGTAGCCAGTTCTTTTTCAGTTTCCGGCATGCTCTCTTGGAGGTTTGGAGCTCTTCGGTGAACCTGGTGGCTTTCTTGCTGGTGCGGTTGTTGGATGGTTTCTTGAGCGGGGCGAGGGTGTTGGCGCAGTCGTTGATCCATTGTCTGAAGTTGCGGGCGGCGGTGTCTGGGTCGGAGGGGGTCGGTGGGTGGGTTCTGAGCGAGGGTGGTGACCAGCTGGTCTGCAGTGATTTTGCTCCAGTTGCGGCGGGGCAGCTGTTGGGTGAGGTGGTGCATGGTGGGCTTCTTGTAGGTGAAGTGGATGCAGCGGTGGTCGGTCTAGTGGAGTTCGGTGGAGTGGTTGAAGGAGACGTGGGGGCTTGCGGAGAAGATGGGGGTCAAGCGTGTGGCCGGCGGCGTGGGTGGGTGTGGTGAGGAGTTTTCTGAGGCCTAGGTTGTGGAGGTTGTCGATCAGGGTGGCAGAGTTGGCGTCATGGTTGTTCTTGAGGTGAAAGTTCAGTTCGCCGAGGAGGATGTAGTCGGTGGAGGCAAGAGCGTGGGTGCTGACGAGGTCAGCGATGGAGTTGCTGAATTGTGGTCGGGGTCCGGGGGGTCTGTAGACAAGGGTTCCTCTGAGGGTGGTGTTGGGGTCGGTGTGGATCCGGAAGTGCAGGTGTTCGGCGGTGCTGAGGGTGTCGTCGTCTGAGTGGGTGGAGACCTTGAGGGAGGATTTGTGGACGATGGCTATTCCTCTTCCAATTCCATTGGTGCGGTCTCTGCAGGAGACCTTGTAGCCGTCCGGGATGGCTATGGCGATGTCGGGTGCCGAGGAGTCGTTCCACCATGTCTCGGTTAGGAAGGCGACGTCTGGGGCGGAGGTGTCGAGCAGGTCCCAGAGCTCGACGGCGTGTTTGCGTGCGGAGCGGGTGTTCAGGAGTATGCAGTGGAGGTGGTTGTGTCCAGTCTTTGGTGGTTTGGCGGCTCTTTCGCAGGTGAAGCTGCAGTTGCGACAGGAGAAAGGTCCATGGGTGCGTTTTGGGGTGGCCTGGAAGCAGGTGTGGTCTCGGGCGGCGTTGAGTTAGTGGATGGTGCTGGCATCGTAGCGGAGTCTGGCGTTGTGGTGTTCACGGGGTCCAGGGGTTCTGGCGCTGGGCGCGGTCCAGGCGCAGACGGGCTTGCCTCTGGTGCCAGCGGCCGGCATTTAAGGCTGGGAGGGAGGGAGGAGCAGCTGGGAGGCGGGAGCGCGGTGGAGAATGGAAGGCGAGGGGGCGTGGCCGTATGGGAGCAGCAGCGGGAGCGGGCAGAGGGGTACAGAAGAAAAAAGAGGGATGGGGGAGACTACGGCGCATGGGCAAAACAAGGGAAAAATATCACCAAGGCAGTGTGAACAGTGCAGTGGAGCACAATCAAAGGGGGACAGAACTAGAGAATGCACAAATATACAACAGCAGGATCGAACTCACGGAATGAGCGGCAGCGAGTGGGGGGGGGGGCACTCACACACAGGAGGAGCTGTGTGGCACGGGGAGCGACCTGGCCTACAAAAATGGGGAGATCTTGAAAGATGGAGAGTTAGATGGGCAAAGAAAAAGGAAGAAGCACAGGTGAATCGAACAACATCTGAGTATGTTGTGAGGGAAACAGAAAAAGCTGAAAGGTTGTGTCCGATGAGAGAAGTACCCGGAGGGGGGTACGTACATGTGCCATGGACTAGATAGGATATTTTGTCTTGTCCCAAAATTGAGAGAAAAACCAGTAGAGTGGTATAGACAAGTTGAGAGGTTTGTGAAAGTTTCAAAGGTTTTATTGAAGGATCTGGATGGTCTGTTTGACATAGTAGTACCTGCAGATTTGTGGACAGAATGTAAGATTACTGTGGATTGGCCTAGTGAGGATATCCAAGAGACACAAAAACAGGAGCTCCATCAGAGGATGTAATGAAAAAGTATCATCAGGTAATCTGAAAAGTAAAATTCCCCTAAAAGAAACTGATTGGGTTAAGATAGACAGAACCACTCAAGAAAAGGATGAGTCTGTACATGCCTACTATGAACGTCTTTTACAGGTGTTCAAACAGTATAGTGGGTTTGAAAGTTTAGAAAATAAAGACATGACTCATTTTGTGCACCGATTTGTGTCTGGGCTGAGACTGGATACATCTCAAATGATTAAGCAGCACATGCTGTGCTGGCAGTCAAAGCCCATCAACGAGATTTTAAAGTATGCAAAATATTCTGGGGACGAAATTGATAGCAAACAAAAAGCTTTAGAAGAAAAAGTAATGTGGGATCAAGTACAATTAGCTGAACAGCAAGAACTCCAATTAAGTAAACAATCAGAAAAAAAGGGAAGAATACAAGGTCAGAATGATAATAATGGGGGAAAGCCACGGGGACGATGAAATCGGGAAGAGGCAAAGAAAATAATTCCCTTGTCACGGGTGTGGGAAGTTGGGACATTGGAAGAACGAGAGTAAAGCCATACAAGTTAATAACGCCCCAAATCAAAATTTGAATCCACAGACGCAGAATGAGGTGTTAATGAGTCATCAGCAACAGGGTATAGATCTTCAGAGTCAATTGCCACCTGCCCCTAGATCAAATTTTGTGAGTCAAGCCAAGTACAGTGTGGACGCCGGATTTCCAGAAGGAAGTGGTAAGAAAATTTTTGTAACATCTCAGTTTCTTTTGCAGAACCCACTGATTGATTATGATCAAGAATGACGGTGCCCGAGGGGGGATGGAGGGGAGAGCGTACTTGGCACATCCCTACCGGTAGATCAGTCAGGGCCTTACATAGAGGGTAAAGTAAAGGAAAACGATATTACCTTCTTGTTAGATACTGGCGCTACCAGGTAAACTGTGAGAACAGCAGACATTCCTAACCTGCCCCTCTCGGGAGAAGAAATTCAAGTAGTAGGTGTTTCAAATAAACTGATTAGCACTCCAATCACAGAACCCATGGAGTTGTGAATTGGCAAATTTAAAGAAATGCATAAGTTCGTGGTCTGCGATTCAAGCCCTGTAAACTTGCTTGGAAGAGACCTGTTGTGCAAAATGAAGTGCAATATATTTTGCACCCCGGATGGCGTTGCAATACAAATCCCAGATGAAGATGGAGTTTACAAATTCATGTTAGCTAAACAGGGAACAGAAGTAAATGAATTATATTCAATGATGACACAAAATCAATTACCTGCAGAAGTCAAACTGACTGTAAATGCAGAAATATGGGACTTTATTGGAAAGGAAATAGGATTAATGGCAAATGTAGATCCCGTAAACGTGACTGTAAAAGACGGTGCGGTTTACCCGAACACCCGACAATACAAAAGGAGTCCAGAAGTAAAGGCAGGTGTCGCAGCAGAAATAGAGCGATTGGTCGAACAAGGCATTCTGAAAGAAATAATGAGTAGCCCGTGTAACTCACCTATAATTGGTATTAAGAAACCTAACGGAAAATACAGGGTGGTTCAAGACCTCAGGAAAATTAACAAAATTATTGTACCATGCTGCCCAGTAGTGCTTATCCAGCTGTGATTCTTTATCAGATACCATGGAAAGCAGGATGGTTCACAGTGATAGATTTAGGTCATGCATTCTTTTCTATTCCATTGCATCCAGATAGCAAATTCTTATTTTCGTTTAAATTTGACGAGCATGTTTATGTTTGAAATCGTGTGCCTCAAAGGTACACAGAAAGCCCTTCAATCTTTAATCAGATTCTAAAAAGAAGCCTTGAATCTCTTGTATTGCCCAGAGAGTCAGTCCTGGTGCTGTATATTGAGGACCTATTGGTGGCGTCAAACACACGAGAGGACTGCGTTACTGGTTCAATTGCGTTGTTAAATCATCGGGCAAAGGGTGGACATAAAGTGTCCCCTGAAAAATTCCAGTTTTGTGAAGATTCAGTAAAGTACCTGGGACATCAAATTGAAAGAGGAGTTAGAAGGATGACCTCCGAAAGAAACAGAATAATAAGACAAATGCAATTGCCACAACCCAAAAAGAAATAAGAATGTTCCTCGGAGTTGTAGGATATTGTACACAATGGATTGTAGGGTTTGCGTTACTAGCTAAGCCTTTGATACAGCTGACCAGAAAAAGAATGAAAGATCCCATAGAGTGGGATAACGAAAGCATGGGAACTTTTAGAAAATTGCGATAATGTTTGTGTGAAGCTCCTGTTTTAGGAATGCCCGACTATTCAAAAGAATTTGCATTATTCTGCTATGAGCGGAGTATTGTGCGCTTTCAGTCCTAACACAGAAAACACGGATTAATGAGAAGGCCGGTGGCCTATTTTTCTGCTACCTTGGATCCTGTGGCCTGTGCATTACCCGGTTGCCTGAAAGCTGTGGCTGCAACTTGCGTAAGCATAGTACAGAGTGAGTCAATTGTGATGGGACACCCTGTCAAGGTGTATGTTCCTCATGCAGTGGTGATCTTGCTGACCAGGACCCAAACACAGTGCCTATCTCCCAGTAGGCTGACAAAATATGAAATGATAATATTGGGAGCTGAAAATGTGACAATAGTGAGGTGTACCGTTCTAAATCCAGCCACCTTACTTCCTGATCCTTACCATGAAGAAGTGAGGGATGAGGTTGTGTCTTGATGTGACTGAGCTGAGTACCAAACCATGTCCTGACATACAAGAAGAACCTTTGAAAAATGCAGAACATGAGCTGTTTGTAGATGGCTCCTGCATGAGACATGAGGAAGGAGGATTGAGTGCTGCTTACGCTGTATGTACATTAACTGGAATACTCGAAGCATCCTATTTACCAGAAGTCAAATCTACATAAATTTCTGAATTGATCGCCTTAATTAAGGCATGCAAAATTGGGAACAATTGGAGAGTAACCATATTTACTGACAGTCAATATGGTTATGGGGTTGTGCATGATTTTGGCCAACTGTGGATCCAGAGGGATTTCCTGACTTCTTCAGGGACTCCTATTAAAAATTGAATTTTTGTGAAAGAATTACTAGAAGCAATTCAATTACCAAAGGAGGTAGCCGTGGTTAAGTGTACTGCTCACCAATCAGGAAATGACAATGTGACAGTCGGTAACAGATATGCTGACCAGGTTGCCCAACACTGTGCAAGGCACAAAATTGCCTTAAACAAAGAAATCGAAACTTGTGGAATCAGCTGCCAACTTATGCTACTTGCAGGAATGGGAACCTGGGAGGAGGTGAAAGATCTACAGAATGAAGTAGACATGAGAGAAAAGGAAGAGTGGGTGAAGATAGGATGTCACAGAAGGGCAAAAGATGGTGTGTGGGTTTGTTATGATGGCAGAGCAGTCATGCCAGACAGTATGCTTGCACCAATGGCTAGAATGTACCATGGAGACACACATGTGGGCAGGGATGCAATGATTCGACTCTTTAGACAAGATTGGTTTAACGTAAAGTTCAGAAATGTAGCTGAGAGCCTTTGCCAGAGATGTTTAATATGTCAACAAATGAACCCTGGCAGGAAAACTGTGGTCTGCATGGGAAAGATTGGAAAGGCAGAGGGACCTTTTGTGAGACTCCAGTTAGATTTCATTCAACTACCTGCTTGTCGAGGGTTAAAATATGTACTTGTCATAGTTTATTTTCAAAGTGGGTGGAAGCATACCCGACCCGAAGAAATGACAGCTTGACAGTGGCCAAACTTTTATTAAGAAAACTCATTCCTAGATTTGGTTTTCCAGTAACGATTGAATCAGATACAGGGTCTCATTTTAATAATGAAATAATTCGACTAATCTGTGAAGCATTCAAAGTCGAACAGAAATTGCACTGCGCTTACCGTCCAGAGGCTTCTGGAGTGGTAGAACAGTTGAATGGCACAATCAAGTCAAGACTCGGAAAGGTGTGTGCATCCACTCCACTAGAATGGCCTGATGCTTTGCCCCTTGTTCTGATGGGACTCAGAAGTATTCCAGACAGAAATACTGGATTGAGTCCCCATGAAATACTCATGGGAAGAGCAATGAGACAAGCATGTGTACCAGGACACAAGCTGCTGAATATAACTGATGACTTGGTTTTGGAATATTGCAAAGAGTTGGCTGACAGAGTGCGTTCTCTCTCTCTCATCAGGTTGGGGAAGACGCTTTCAACAGACAGCTGAGCCACTCACATGATTTGAATCCCGGTGATTGGGTAGTTGTGAAGAATCACACTCTAGATTCGTGCCTAGCACCAAGGTGGGATAAACCTCAACAAGGTATTCTGACGACCTCGACAGCTGTAAAGTGTGCAGGGTTGCCTAACTGGATTCATGCAAGCCATACCAAAAGGGTACCAGCTCCTGAAGAAGAAGAGTTACAAATGAAACCAGAAATTGATGCTGCTGAAGGTTGTGCAGCTGAAGAACTTCCTATAGAAGATCCTGAAGTAGCTGCCCAAGATCAACAGAGCACTTATCAGGACGACTGGATTCCAGTGGTAGACATACCTGAAGTACTTAAAAGAACTAGAAGTCAAACACAGTTAGATAGACAGGAGAAGAGTGAGGACCAGGCAGATATAGAAGTCGCCGCTCAGGAAATTAGGGACAGGTCTATTAGGGAGCCTGAGTAGGAACAGATAAAGAGAGAACAATATACTCAGACAGAAGAGACTCAAAGCACTGTTCCGGAGTCGGAGGAGGGACAGTCAGGAATTAGAGAAACCGTTAAGGCAGAAGAAGGTAAAGAGGTAAAAAGACCAGAACAGGATCAGATAGACATAGAAACGCAAGTTCAGGATACAGAAGAAAAACCAGACATCACTAATCCTGAACAGGGTCAGTTTGAACCCATCCAGGCATAACAGGCCGAAATAAGCCCTGGACAAGGTCAGATAGTGAGGAAATCTGAAGACGAAGCTGATCAAGTTGTACAAAGACCTAAAGAAAATAAAAGAAGTCTTGAAGAACCTGGCAGTGCAGTGAAGTTTAAGAAAAGTCGAAAAGGTGATAATTGGCCAAGAATTATCAAGATACTGAGATATCGACTTAAAACAATCAATGAAGAACCTGATCAAGTAAATGAAGTAACTAGTCAATCTGGACCTTCCAAGGGAATACCAAAGAGAAGGAGTCAAACATTAAAGACATTGAACAACAAGTTCAAGGGTCCTGAATGGACACATGTCATTCTTGAAGACTTTGAAAATCTCGATTTAAATAAAGAAAGTGATGAAGAGCTGAATGTTGAGCAAATTGAGGAAGAAGTGAGACCGACTTGAAAGGGAGAAGACGCTCAAGGTGTTATCTCTTACCAGGTTCTGAATTAAAGAAGATATAATCTTCTTGCCCAAGATGTCCGATAATAATGTTGCCGGAAAACCAAAACAAAGCTGTATAAAGAAGTGTTGTAGGATATGTATATGTAGTTTAATATTAGTCCTCATAATATGGGTGATATTAGCAATAGCTATTCCCTACCTGATGGTTACTGACAAACAAAATAGTACTAACACAAATGCAGAAGTTGCAAACATTAAAGGAGATAGAGTAGACTTAGAAACACCAGCTGAGCTAGATTTACATCACACTGTAGAAAATAATGAAACTGATTTAAATGCATTTGCAGAACTCTTAGAACATTATGTAGAAACCATGGAAGTTAGCGATTGTTACGTTTGTATGAAATTGCCAAGCTCATTAGCTGAAGGGGTGACCTATCATCATTTACCCTTGGCATTTGTAATTTCATGTAGTGTACTAGCTAGTTTATTTTATAGAACTGGAAAGCTGCAGTATTACTATTCAAATGTAGATTTAATATTTTCAGAAATTCCCATGCAAAAGAGCATGAACTCTGTCCTTAGTACTAGAGACTCACAATTCATGGGTAAATTATTTCCTAACAATGAAGACAATAGATATAGCTGATGCACATAAACAAAACTTAACCTAAATGTAAATGTAATTTGCACGAAGAAGAAAATATAGTTTTGAATCTAGTAGAAAATAGGAGACAGGATTTCCAAAGGAGAGCCTCTGAACCGAAACCTCAGATACCTAAATGGGCTGAAAGGGAAGACCATTTAGCAACTGGCAAGACTCATGCTGCTATGTCTCTGGACTTTGAAAAGAAAGGGAAAGTCTGTCTCCACAGACTTAAAACAGAGTATAACCATGTATTTATTGGTTCCAGTGAATGTGAACACAACTTCTTAGTAATGGGGGGTTGGGGACTAAAAGGAGGAACTGATCCAGTATTTCCTGGAATTTATTATATTTGTGGAAACAAAGCCTATTTTAGGTTGCCTGATCACTGGTATGGGAGTTGCTATTTCGGAATAGTATTCCCTAAAGTCTATCATGTCAAAAGAATCACTGGAAGCAATAAAGACAGTAATGGACTAACAAGATATAAGAGAGCAAGTTTTTCAGAAATAGTTGGTTATATACTTGGTGCATTGATACCTTCAGTGGGGGTTCTGTTGAATTCTTGGAAAATTTGTCAATTGTCAACAGTAGTTGATCGGTTATCTACGGACACTGCTGGAGGATTTCTGCTGATCAATACTGAATTAGTTGCGGTCAGGTCTAAGGCTTTGCAGAATCGACTTGCCCTTGATATCTTATTAGCAAAAGAGGGTGGAGTCTGGAAAATGCTGAAAGCGCAACATTGTTGCACGTATATATACACCGGATAAGAGTGTAGAAATTGGAGAATATATTAAAAATATTACACATTTGGAAGAAGAACTGAAACCACTGGAGGATGACAATGTATGGAAGAAATTAACAAATAGTTTTTCCACCATTAGTAGTTGGGTTTTCTAATATAGGTAAAGGTATCTTAGGTCAAATACTGTTGCAAATAATGGGCATAACTTTGCTAGTTCTAATGATAATGTGTTGTCGCAAATGCAGTGGGAAAAGAAGAAAGTACAAAGGGAATGAAAAAGGTAGGAAAAGAAAGCTAGAAGAAATACGACTTGAAGTCAAGGGAAATATCTACAAAAAAATGAAAGGATCACAATTTAATAAAGATAAGGGAAAGAATAATATTTGAAACCATCGAAATGGTAGAATGCTAAAATTGGCATCTGATTTAAATAGAATTTAGTGATGGCATAAAATGCCATCAGAGAGGGGATTGATGGAGCAAGGTTTCAAATTTAAAAAAAACTTGCTCGTATGCAATCCTCTCGAATAATATAGAATACTGTAACCAACATGTCCGTGTGTACTAAAATTTACACCACATTTTACATAATCCTATCAAGGGGAAGCTTTTCTATGTGCTGTCTTAATAAGTAACCCGAGTGTCCTAAAAATGGCCGCTAAAACGCGAGAACTCTTCTGCACATGCGTCTACCACATCACGTGGTGCGACATTCTTCTGTCGCTTTGGGGGAAATCTTTGCAGCTGCGCAGTAGCTTCTAAAATGGCCGCTTTAATTAAAACACTAATGCACATGCCGAGCTGAAACTAACCTATGCACGTACTACTAAGCTATTAATGCGAAAGATTTATTAAGTAAATGGGGTTAGAGTAGAAGTAAGTGGTATACAGTGAATTCATTTACTTTTGTATTCTAATGTGTTCTTTTCTGACTTTATTAATAGTTCGTATTTGGGCCTTGGAGGGTGACCACGTCTCTGTTCCCTTGTGATTTCTACACATGCGCAAAACGAGTGCGTGCCCTGGAACAAGTGATGCAACTTGACTGACTGCCAAACCCTAAGCCGACAAGGACATGAGAACCCAAACTTCTGACCCTACTAGAGGAAGAAAGGGGCAACAATGTATAAAGACTTTCCGATCCACATATGAAATGCTTGTGGGAATAAAGCTTGTGGGTATTAAAATTAAGGGGAGGAGAATTAGACAATAGCCTAAAGAAAAATATTATACTTGGTATGGTGTGATGTCCTCTCCCCACTTCTTGGCCCAATCAAATTTGCGGGTGAACATGGAATTGAAACATTTGGGGGTGGATCATACACTTGAATTTGGTATAACAGAGGTAAGTAATAGATAGTTAGACACACTTGATGCTGAGATGATGATGCTATGCTGAGATGCTGCAATTTGACTGAAGAGTCCTACACTAGGGAAAATCAGCGGAACAACCGAGGAGGTGCTGGAGCAGAATTTTCTGATGAAAATCTATTGGGTTTTTAAGCTCTGGTTTGTCTATTTGTCATAATTAAAATTACTAATTATTAATTACTAATTATTTGTTTTGTGTATATGTTTAAACTTATCAACATGTACTAATGAGAAGAAAACCGACACGAGGGAATGCTTTCGTATTGCTATTTAATAAATGTGCATGTTTTATTAAATAAACGTTGCTGAGTGCTGTTTATTTTAAAGCACGAAACGCTTTTGAATTAATGCTTTTCTGTGTTGCAAAGGCTAGATAATTACATACACATAAGGGTATTAGTGGGGTTAACACTGTTTAATCACTATGCTGTGGTAACGTTGTTTTTGTCTCTTTTAATTAAGATGGTCTATTTTGGCCTAGAATAAAATGGCCGCCGTTTGCAGCCTGGCCTCGAGTGAGAGATTTGTGATGAGAGGGCCTTGCTGAATATGGTCGAAGTCATCTGACCACAGTCTTCGCCTGGTTAAAATTTTCCGTGAGGACAGTAGCAGTGCTGGGCAAGTCACCAAGAAACATCTGAATAACCTTGGAGGACAAAGGAGCCATAAAGAATGAACTGAATGGACTCTGAAGTCATCATGTTAGTTCCGAGGAAATGTGGATGTTGAAAGATACATTTTTTAGTTCCTGTTCTGTCTTTTTATTTTTGTGATTTTTTCTAAGCGGAGATTTTCCAAATGTAGCGATGCTACATCCTTTCCTGCTCGCTCTGCTCAGCGGTTCGGCGGACGTGTAGAACATTTTATGTTTCTATAATATTGCAAGTTTCTTTATAAATATTGTTAGTCTAGAGAGGGTGGGAGGCCACTTTGCCACTTCTTCCCAAACCTGCGTTGGTGAGGATCGATGCTGTGAGGACGGTGACTCGGGAGATTTCTACTGAGAGACTTGTCCTGATGACCCATTCTGACATTTAGCTAGAATAGGTAATTATGAGAAAATGATTTACTCTGATTAATTTCTTTTGACTAATTTTAGATAAAGAATCATAATTTTAAATACGGTGTTGGTGATTATTTCTTGTCAATTATTGAGTACTCTATTTGATTATTGTTGTATAGATTGTTTAGATTATGACTCAGGACAATTACAATAACTAGGTCTTTTCGACCTCAGTGTAGATGTGGGGTGTTTAGGAGTTTTCTTTCCACAGGTTCAGTGCTGGTGGAGTATTTGAGTGTATGTTAGTGAAATGGGCCCTAGTGTATGGTGAGTGTATGTGCGTGTAACTGTGAAATTACTCTATCCGTGGAAGTAGGGAGATTTTGTACACCCCAATCTGCATCAGAGGCACATCTAGGGAAGGGTCTGGACGTGCCCGAGCCGGAGAGAGTAGCACCAGAGAGGGGTGTAACGCTGGTGTTGCACTAGAAGAGGTCACCTTTCCCTGTCACGAACCTGCCCTGAATCCTTGACTCTTGGATGTCGGGGTCCTCACGCCATCCTAGATAAATATATCTGTGGGGTATATGCTCCGTACTTGTTCTCTATTCATTCTCTCCTCAGGTGCTGTCATTGCAAGAATGTATTAATGCAAAATTGATTCATGAGCTAACTGTACTATTTTTCCTGATGGAGAATTCTGGTCTACTCATGTGTATTTGATTCGACTCACAAAATTATTAATTCAGATAAACTTTTAAAACTCCTTCTGAGTCTGTGGTTCTTTAGAATAAAACCGCATTGTTGAATTTCCCTACCTATTCTAATCTACTACTAGATCCGTCGACAGTGCATTTTACTCCGGAGACAGGATTGGTAGGAATATTGGTGTAAAGGTTTCCAAGGGTAAACAAATTGATGTCCAGTGGATATTTGCCAGCTCATTTGCGTGTATGAATGTATATGGTGAGGAAATATGAATTTTGTGATCAGTTATGTCCCCTATCGTAGACCCCAACGGCTCCATGTGCATGCTATAAGTACATGTATGTTCCCTCCAGTTCCAGTTTTGAAGACGCAAATATATGTGCGTCCACCGTCAACATGTCCTCTTTCAGATCCGCCATGAATGGGTCAGATATTCCATTCCTAAGTATGAAAGGCCACCGACTTTATGTGGTTCACTTTCCACATTTTACAGATTCAGGCGAGTAGGCCCTGAATTCTGTCATCAAGCCTTTTCCTGCCTTCTGCCTCTGAAAGCTCCAGTCTGAGCCTGCATCTGTATCCATGAACTTTGTCCTACTCCCTGCGCGGCTAACGGTGCCTGATCCAGCCTGTTGCCTGCCAAAAACTGTATTTCACCTTCAAGATTATCTGCTCCGCTCCTCATCCGATACATTCCTGTCTAGTAGTTTAGGTAAACATTCCTCCAGCTACCGTGCAAAGGGCCAGGCCTCGCTGTCCTCATGCAAGTAATTCATAGCCCTGTTACCATGGAATATTCCTACCCCCTCGCATCTCATGTAGACACTTAGACGCTTGTACACGCACTAACAGTCAGTATAGAATAGATTCTATCCTAGAGACCTTTCCTTTTGGATAACACAGTTCTTTAAACATAGGATATTAGATATGATTTGGGATTAGGTTGACATGACCCCCCAGACTTCTGTCTCCACATGTAGAGCTAAATGTCAAGTCCCCTTCACCCTCTAGTTGCACGTCAATCACACGTCATGCGGCTGCGCACGCATCTCTGCCAAATATTTCTGCTGACATTGCAGGATTCTTTTATGGATCCACCCACTTGTGACATCATGTATAATGACGTTTACTAAGTTACGCCTATATGTCCGCCTCTATTAGTTACGTATGCACATTTTATCTGTATTATCAGCTGTTACGCCTCTTGCATCTGTTACACTGTAATGCATTTCCTATAAAACTAATTATCTGTCAATAATGTATGCCCTTCCTTCCTGAACTTTCGTGGTGATGGAATAGAAGCCTGCAATTCGAATTGTATTCCTTTGTATAGGAATAAAGCCTTTTAGAACCTCTAATACTACGGATTCTGCCTCTTATATTTACTGAGTTATTCTTACTAGACTTTACCGCATAAAAAATAGTACCGGTAATGAAATATTTACCACAGAAATTGGCGCCCGAACAGGGACACTTTCTCATCTCACGCGCCGGAGGTGCGTTGCAGGCCCAGTCTCCTGCCACAGCTGAACGGACAAAAACGCGTACCTGCAGGATTTCCTGTATCTCCCTCCGGCCAAGCGGGGGCGACTGAGGCTGCGATCAACACCCAGACGAGGCGGTGAGAAGTGCGAAGTATCCCGACCAGAGCCTAGCTGAGAGAGCAAGATCCGAGGTATACAGAGGCCCACCAGGTTCCGAAGTTCCGAGTCCAGTCGAGTCGAGTCCAGTCCGGTCCAGTTTCAGTTCCGTTCCGAGGCCTTCCGTTCCGAGCTACCCGGTGAGTACCATTACCGGGGAGGCATTTAACGTGCACATAGTCTGTGCCGGTCAAGACGGGTTTGGGTACACAAATCCGGTCTGCACTGTTTCAGCAGTGTATCTGTACTGTTTAGCAGTATATCTAGTATGTCTTGCATATAAATAAGTGTTATCTAGTGTCAATATTATGTCAGTAACTAGTTTTCTATTAGTTATCATCGTTCGTTAAACTGTTAAGTGTTAAATGTTTTAATACGTTCTATATATCGTGGTGTGAATGACTGTTCGTTATTGTGTTTTATTGTATAAAGTGTGTTCTAGTAATAAGGTCTAAAAAAAAATGCCGCTCTTTTCGAAATTAAGACAGATCAAAACCAGAAAAGGGGTACTCGAAGAAGCTGTTCCCATTCCACCTAGGGACACTCCAGGGTACTTTATGTATCATAAGCATGGCCTAGATGCCGTATTATTTCTTGATTTATGGGTGGACTACACCAAGGATTTGCCAGAAAATCAGAGATGGCCCGCAGCGGGGACCTGGGATGCAGATAGCATCATGAGAGTAGAAGAAGAATTATGGAAAAAGAAAGCCAGACAGTCACAGAAAGATGCCATTGAATTATGGCGTAAAGAATCATATAGACGTACAGAAAAAGCGCTCAGACAGGAAGAGAAAGGTAGAGAGAATTCAAATAAAACCCGAGAAAATGTATTAATTGGGGAAGGTACCCGAGTAAAATCAGAACAAGTAGATAGACAAAGAAACACTCTTATGAATGGTATGTATCCTCTTTTGGCCGAAGGGTTACCTAAGGCTACCCCGGAAATACCAAAAGACTTAACTCCTCCATTGCTCCCGATAAAAGCACATCCCAAAACACATCCCAAAACAGCAAAGGACGTTTTCCTTTCGTCCTATTTAGATGACGTAGCTCCCGAGTATGCTAATACCATACCACACACACCGCTTGCCGATGGTGTTCAACACCAAGAGCATCCGTCTGTATCTCCGCAACTACAACCTCCTACACAAGTTCCCACAGGTCTGTCCGTTTCTACAGTTTTTCCCGCATCTACAATCTCTATCCTACGTCCAACGAATCCTTTCTTGCCCAGCACCTCAGATGGTGCTACAGGAGGTACGACAGACATGTTTGCCACACCGCCGCGAAATAAACAGACCCTTAGAGATTTAGCACTCCAACGTACACCCCAACTAGCGACATCCGACATGTTTAAAGAACAGCTTGTGGATTGTAGATACGATCCAGTGCCAGGTAGACAGGACAAATTGCTCATATCATCACTACGTATACGACGAGCTACATTGTATTTAATGACGATACCAGGAATGGTTGAACACCTAGACAATATATATCGCTTTGTCCAAACAGGACGAGGTCCAGAAAGTATTAACGAAGCTATGGAATACCAGAAAGTGGATGTACAAAGACAACTACTACGTTTCTTCATAAATTGCGTGATTAGGAACCAAGACAGGCCTGGGGCAGATCATGATACCATGCAAAAACTTGCCAAATGGGGTCAGAACATATCAGAAGAGAAACATGATAGGCAGGCGTGTATAATCGCCATGTATCGAAAGATCCGCAAGGAAGTAGAACGAATACATAAAGAAAGACGAGAAGCAGACAGAATTGAATCAGAGGAAGAGGAGGAGCAAGAATCAGAACAATTAGATACGATAGCTTATGTAGGTAGAGGAAGACCCCATAATAATACCAGAGGTTTTAATGACCCGATACGTCCGATACTTCCAGAATATAATCGACATTTTCAAACCCCTATGTTGAATACAAGGTCCCCCGAACACCTATTCCAAGCCGCTGATAAATTACTCCGAGATCGAAGGGGGTACCACATGCTCGAGTCCATGGACGAACAAGAATTAGCCAGGTCAGCAGTACAATGGGCTGATAGTCCCAGCGAATACAAGGATGATGCACTAGCACACACGTTTCTGAATCTTGACCCATGCGAACAGCGTTTAGCTAGTATATACATGATTCAACACCTCCTTATATTATATAAAAGCCAACACTCCGATCCAGGACCCTTACCTGACATATTGACAGAACTACTCACGAATAAATGGAGAGGGTCAGGTACTGATTTAATTAATGAAATTCTAGAATTCCGAAACCAGTATATAGCTTTCGTATGCCCAGAACACGTTCCAGTTCCCATCACGGGAAGAAAAATGTATCACATAGATAGACAGAACCCGTTACGCGAAGTACACCCAATTAGAGGTGATGGTAATAACTTTACACGCGTGTTTGTGTACACGCCCATAACTAAAATGGAACTATTAGAAATGAAGAAAGTAGTACCCAGCCATGACAAGGATCCAGCAGGTTTCCACCGTGAAATAAAAGACATGTTACTCATGGGAGAGTATACCTACCCCGACATTATGAAAATATTAAAAGTCCTATTACCCGCCGGTGTTTATGAGAAACTCAAAGAAAAGGAATGGGAGGTGGGAGACCAAAAGATAGATTGGACAGCATTAGAAAACGAAGAAAGGACCCGAGCTGCAGGAGCAGGGCTTGGGGAAAAGACTACAGCACTACCAGGGCTACTAGTGCAGGTACTGCCACGTTTATTAACTACGAAAAAGGAAGACTGGGGTGCGATATCAGCCTGTAAACAAAAGCCAGACGAAGACACTAGTGATTTCTATTCCCGATTTGAAAAATGTTTTGGTATAAATAGTGGCATAAAAGCAAGTAGCGAGTCATATCCACATCTGTTTGTGACAAAATTAGTTGAAAATTCCCTACCACAAGTCAAGAATAGAGTATTGAAATTCGAAAGTACCTGGCAAGGTAATACCCCGTCACAGATGTTACAGATGTTACAATATCACCACAATAGAATTAGAGAAGAACAAGAACACGAACAAAGACGTATGAAAGATACAAAAATGAAAATGCTTGTTGCTCAGTCAGTTCCAGCTGATGGTCATCAAAAGGGTGATTCCGCAGGTCCTACGAAAGGGACATGCAACTATTGTAAACAGCAAGGTCATTATATACATGATTGTCCAGTCCTGAAACATAATATTGCCACAGGTAGAACCCAGGAGAGACCACGTCCACCTAGACAGGATCAGAATCAACAACAAATCCCTCAGCATGCACAACCTAGGTTAGCTCCGCAACAACTAGCTCCGCAACAGGCAGCTCCACAACAGACCGTAGCACCACCACAAGCGCAGCCTATTGCTGCAACACAAGCAACGACACAACAGATGTATCAGTATGCACAAGCAGATTATCCCGATTATCAGCGATATACATGAAATAGCCTAGAGAGGGAAGTTGGCTTACCCCTTATTGAGGTTCCTGTAGACCAAGAGGGACCTTATGTACATAGTGAACTATTAGGGGAAGACAGAAAGTTTTTACTTGATACAGGGGCAAGCAGAACAACTATAAGACGCAGTGAAGTTCCAGGGGCACCCCTCTCAGGCTCACAAAATATTTCCCTTGGATTCTCAGGAAAACCTATAATTAATGACGTAACACAACCTCTTCCACTCACGGTTGGCCCGTTGACACGTACTACAGATTTATTGCTTACTAAATCATGTCCAGAAAACTTGTTAGGTATAAAAACATTGAAAGCTCTAGGAGCTATAATATGTTGTTCTCCGGAAGGAGTACGATTATTTCTGCGTGACTTTAAAGGTCACTACGTGTCAAGAGACATGGATCACCGGTTACAGAATCTACCTGCACATTTATGGGCACAAGGCCCCACTGATGTTGGTTGCATGAACATTACACCATATCGTGTCACACTAAAAACAGGAGTAGTACTACCACGAATGCGACAATATAAGTTACCACCAGATGCTGTTGTGGCTTTGCTGCAAATCATTGACGAGCTCAGTGCACAAGGAGTGGTTGTCGAAACCGACTCCAATGTATGTAATTCCCCGATAATTCCGATTCTTAAAAGAACGGATCCAAAAGCACCACCAGTATATCGATTAGTTATTAATCTGCGCGAATTAAATAAATGTATTGTACCACAATACCCTGTGGTCCCAGATATCTCTTCATTACTAACAGCTATTGACTCGGAAGCAACGTTCTTCACTGTAATTGATCTCAAGAATGCTTTCTTTAGCGTCCCAATAGATCCGGAAAGTCAATATCTGTTCGGATTCAGTTTAAATGGACGAAGTTTTAAATTCACACGCGCACCTCAAGGATTTACAGAAAGCCCCAGCATCTATAGCCAAGCACTGAAACGAGAACTTGACAGTATCCACATGCCCGTTAACACTGCCTTGCTTCAATATGTCGATGATCTGCTGATCACCGCCCGAAGCGAACATGAATGTGAAAAAGCGTCACTGACGGTTTTAAAATTTCTGGCCGACAAAGGGCACAAGGTGTCCCCTTCTAAGCTGCAATTCTGTGTCCAGCGAGTTGTTTACCTTGGGCACTCGCTGTCCAAGGAGGGAAGGCAGCTTACACCCGACCGCATCCAGTTAATCGCTAACATGTCACCACCCAAGACACAAAAGGAGGTGTGGGCTTTTATAGGCCTCACTTCATACTATAGGCAGTGGATCCCTCAATATGCATTTCTAGCAAAACCACTCATCCAGTTGACAACACAGGAGGCAGCCACATCGACTGTCCTCCCTTGGACTCAAGAACATACACACGCCTTTGAAAGCTTAAAGAAAGCTTTATGCCAAGCACCTGTTTTAGCAACACCATGTTACAGCAAACAGTTTACACTCTTTGTTACAGAACGCGACGGTACTGCCTTGTCAGTACTCACTCAGGAACAAGCAGGATCACACAAACCATGTGCTTATTTCTCTAGTACATTAGATCCAGTAGCTCAGGCTCTTCCTGCGTGCCTGAAATCGGTGGCAGCAACAGCTTTAGCAATCAGACAAAGCGATGCCATAGTGTTAGGACACCAATTGACAGTACAAGTACCACACGCAGTAGAGGTTCTCTTGAACCGCACACAAACACAACACTTGACTATAGCGAGACTCACCGGTTACGAATTGACATTGTTTCAGCCACACATAGAAATCAGACGTTGTAATACGTTAAATCCTGCCACACTGTTACCAGTAGGCGGAACAGATCCATTGGCACATGATTGTGTTGAAGTCATTACTATCACGACGAAACCCAGACAAGACTTGACAGATATCCCTTTGACAGATCCAGACTTGATATTGTATGTAGATGGGTCATGTATGAGAACAAATACAGGAGAGTTAGTGGCCGCTTACGCAGTCACAACAGACACTGAAGTCATTGAAACATATTGTATTAACACTTTTTCAGCTCAAGCAGCAGAGCTCATCGCTCTGACACAAGCCTGTATTCAAGCCAAAAATAAGAAAGTCAACATATACACAGATTCACGTTATGCATTCGGAGTCGTCCATGACTTCGGCGTACTGTGGCGAGAGAGAGGTTATTTAACTTCTAACGGTGCCCACATCCAACACGGACCCCTCATTCAAGCCCTATTAGATGCGATTCATCTACCTACTGCAATATCGATTATGAAATGCAAAGCCCATACAAAAGTTACCGATATCATTTCTCAGGGTAATGACCTAGCTGACAGAACAGCTAAACAGACTGCTCAGAATCAGACTCACACAACTGACACGACAAAGACAATAGTTCCGACACCAACACATTGCATGACAGTTAAGGATCCCGCCCTTGATGTAATTGACATACAGACACATGCTACACCAGAAGAAATAAAGAAATGGACTGAATTAGGAGGGATCCAAACGGATCAAGGATGGATGACGAAGGAAAAATCTATATGGTTTCTTCCCGACTCCATGGTTCAAGTCATCATTAACACAATACATAGTCCAGCGCACCTAGGAGAAAAAGCTATGCTAGACAGCATTCAACACATTTGGTTCAACAAACACTTGCGAGCAGCCGCTAAACAAAAAGTTCGTACCTGTATGATATGTTGTCAGTTTAATCCAGGTAAAAGCATCCCCGTAGAGCAGGGTGGATTTCAACCTCCCGATCATGCTTTTGAAGTCCTCCAGATGGATTATATCCAGATGGAACGATGTCGAGGATTCAAATATGTTCTCGTAGTTGTCTGTGCTCTTTCCCGTTGGACAGAAGCCTACCCGGTTTCAGATTACACTGCCCCGACTACTGCCAAACAGTTAGTTCGAGAATTCTTCCCACGGTACGGTTTACCACGTGTTGTCTACTCAGATAACGGCCAGCCGTTCTCCTCCGAACTGATGAAACACGTTTCCCTTTTGTTAGGCTACCAATGGAAATTTCACTGTGTCCGACATCCCGAGGCAGCAGGTCTCGTGGAACGCCATAATCAAACTCTGAAAATTAGATTGTCCAAAATATGTAGAGAAAAAGGGGTCGATTGGATAGTAGCCTTACCAGTTGCGCTCTTTTACATGAGAATGGTAGCACATTCTCGAACAGGGCTATCCCCGTACGAGGTGATCTTCGGTAGACCACCAAATATGTGGGGGACGCCTATACCTCGCAAAATCACTGATGTTGACTGTAATATGCTGACAGATTACCTGGCTTCCTTGATGTCTGCACTACAATCTTGTCGTTCACACGTAGCCGCAGCTTTTCCCGATCATACTGAGGTGAAGCCCCATGACGTGGTTCCTGGTGACCTGGTTCTGGTCCGGAATTTCGACCGGAAGACCCAACTGGAGCCTAGGTGGAAGTCGCCGAAGCTTGTTCTACTAACTACAAGGACAGCCGTGAAGATCGAGGGACGTAAAGGGTGGTTGCACTCGAGTCATATCAAGAAATTTTATGGACTACCATCTAGTGTGAACGCTCAACCCTGCATTCCCTCACAGACAGACTCAAAGCTCCCCTTGGTTGAACAAACAAACATTGAACTTTATAAACTAAAGTTAAGGTCTAGTAAGTCAGACAATTTGATTGTTTAAGTCCTCTCCAAGGTGAATCGGTTGAATTTGTCTCTGACATGTATCCTCTAGACCGGAATAGAGAAAGAAATCAACAGATGCAGCTTAAAAAGCATGCGTATTGTAAATCACTTCGTAGTCACTGCACAGTAACATTATTAATTTTGTTTTTTCTAAGTCTTCTGATCATCATTTCCAGCATACTATTGCACATGTATTACCCTATTCTTAAGCGTGCTTACAATGTAACTGCAGAACATTCTTTTAGCGAATTACCTCCGCATGAGTTGTCCTATAGATTTGCGCTGCGCAACAACACATTCATTAGTATGTTACATCATTCCCATCAGACCAGCAATGCCACAAATTGTTGGGTATGTGGCCGACTCCCTCCCTATCAGAACTATAAGGGAGTTTTGCCCCTCTTTCCCTATCCGTTCACACACAATGGCTCCTGTGGAGCATGGTTTAGTTTGATTGATTCCCTAGATTCAAATTCTGCAGTTTATCAAGACAACTGGGTATGGGGAAACCTGAACCTAGTTTTGCTTAAAGTCTGCTACCCTAACCAGGAGGGACTTCCCAAAAGAACAGGAACTGATCTAGAAAATGAAGTATATGGATTAGGTAATTTTACACTTAACCTCATGATCCTGAACGTTGAATCTGAAGCTACACCAATCTTGCCCGCCATGTCAGTATTCCCAGTAAAAGGGGAATTATGTGTAAGAAAGAATGGTTCCATACACATGGGCCATAGTAAATGCGCCACTGTAATAAAATTCAGTGATCAAGGCAAGTCTACATTTAGAGCTTCCCGTCATTCCTACTTCATATGTGGCCAGACCGCATATATACGTCTACCTCTAGATTGGGATGGTACCTGTTACATAGCATTCCTTCTGCCACCTGTTTTCCTAGCTCCTCCTGATTATCACAGAAATACCCACTTAGTACACAATAGACAGCAGAGAGATCTCCCAATTGTCGATTACACTGAAACAGCATGGGAGCAATACACAGATTTCAATAAAGGTTTCTTTCCCTATATAGGTACAGTCACTAATAGTAAGCGGATACGTAGATTAACTAGAACCCTTGAAGCAGTAGTGAACGAGACTACTTCCGCCTTACGCAATTTAACAGAAGAGCAGTCTGCTATGCGGATTGTTGTGCTTCAAAATCGTCTTGTCCTTGACGTCATCCTGGCCGATAGGGGCGGAGCTTGTAGGGTCATCGGATCAAGTTGCTGCGTTTTCATACCAGAAAATTCACCGTCAGTATATAAAGCCATAACTCGCCTTCATAAGATTATGAGCCAGATACACCAGAGTCCAGGCACCTGGACTTGGTCCGGTTGGTTTTGGAGCGTGTTGTCAGCCTGGGGATGGAGAATCCTATCCTTCCTAGGTATTGGCTTTCTCATACTATTCAGTTGCTGCTTATGTCTACAATGTGGGCCAGCGATTTGTGGTCTGTGTGCCACATCGTGTATCCCACATCCAAGTTTTCGTTCAAGATCCCGGAAGAAGAAAGAAGAACAAATGATGCTATATGAACAGATCGATGGATTGATGAAGATCGATATCTCCTGAGGGTCCGTAGGGGACAAGGAGGGAATGAGGAAATATGAATTTTGTGATCAGTTATGTCCCCTATCGTAGACCCCAACGGCTCCATGTGCATGCTATAAGTACATGTATGTTCCCTCCAGTTCCAGTTTTGAAGACGCAAATATATGTGCGTCCACCGTCAACATGTCCTCTTTCAGATCCGCCATGAATGGGTCAGATATTCCATTCCTAAGTATGAAAGGCCACCGACTTTATGTGGTTCACTTTCCACATTTTACAGATTCAGGCGAGTAGGCCCTGAATTCTGTCATCAAGCCTTTTCCTGCCTTCTGCCTCTGAAAGCTCCAGTCTGAGCCTGTATCTGTATCCATGAACTTTGTCCTACTCCCTGCGCGGCTAACGGTGCCTGATCCAGCCTGTTGCCTGCCAAAAACTGTATTTCACCTTCAAGATTATCTGCTCCGCTCCTCATCCGATACATTCCTGTCTAGTAGTTTAGGTAAACATTCCTCCAGCTACCGTGCAAAGGGCCAGGCCTCGCTGTCCTCATGCAAGTAATTCATAGCCCTGTTACCATGGAATATTCCTACCCCCTCGCATCTCATGTAGACACTTAGACGCTTGTACACGCACTAACAGTCAGTATAGAATAGATTCTATCCTAGAGACCTTTCCTTTTGGATAACACAGTTCTTTAAACATAGGATATTAGATATGATTTGGGATTAGGTTGACATGACCCCCCAGACTTCTGTCTCCACATGTAGAGCTAAATGTCAAGTCCCCTTCACCCTCTAGTTGCACGTCAATCACACGTCATGCGGCTGCGCACGCATCTCTGCCAAATATTTCTGCTGACATTGCAGGATTCTTTTATGGATCCACCCACTTGTGACATCATGTATAATGACGTTTACTAAGTTACGCCTATATGTCCGCCTCTATTAGTTACGTATGCACATTTTATCTGTATTATCAGCTGTTACGCCTCTTGCATCTGTTACACTGTAATGCATTTCCTATAAAACTAATTATCTGTCAATAATGTATGCCCTTCCTTCCTGAACTTTCGTGGTGATGGAATAGAAGCCTGCAATTCGAATTGTATTCCTTTGTACAGGAATAAAGCCTTTTAGAACCTCTAATACCACGGATTCTGCCTCTTATATTTACTGAGTTATTCTTACTAGACTTTACCGCATAAAAAATAGTACCGGTAATGAAATATTTACCACAATGGGCCCAATTGAGTGTTGTGTGTGTGTGTGTGTGAGAATGTGTCGAGCTGGTAAACTCCGCTGCATCAGTGGTGGTATTGGTCGTGGTGGTGTTGTTAATAAAACAGGATTTTGAAAACAACCCATCAGGTGGCTTTAGTACAGATGACATGTAACACAGATGTGCTGTTGTCAGCTTCAGCCCATTAGCACAGAATTACGTGGAATTCCATGGTGGAGGTGGTATTAGTGGTGGTGGTGGTGGTATTGGTGGTGGTGGTGTTATTGGTGGTGATATTGATGGTGGGGGTATTGGTCGTGGTGGTGTAGTTAATAAAACAGACCTTTGAAAACAACCTGTCAGGTGGCTTTAGTACAGATGACATGTAACACAGATGTGCTGTTTTCAGCTCAGGCCAATAGCACAGAATTATGTGGAATTGGTGGTGGTGTTATTGATATCAGTATTGGTGGTAGTGGGGATATTGGTGGTGGTGGTATTAGTGGTGGGATTGCTGGTGGTATTGGTGGTTTTGGTATTGGTGGTGGTGATATTGATGGCAGTGGTATTGGTGGCATTGGTGGTGGTGGCAGTGGTATTGGAGGTGGTGGTGTTGGTGTTGGAGGTGGTGATATTGATGGTGGTGGTATTGGTGTTAATAAAACAAGCTTTTGAAAACGACCGGTCTGGTGGCTTTAGTACAGATGACATGTAACACAGATGTATTGTTGTCAGCTTCAGCCCATTAGCACAGTATTATGTGCTACCTGGAATTCACATGACTTAATTCGCTAATCATTTCTAAATCCATTTTACTTGAGGGGGTTGAAACAGACACGAGATAATGTCGGGTTAAAATGATTGAAAGCAGGCGCCCGTGTTACGGGGGCGGCCGTGCTGCTTAAAAAAAAACACAAGCGGTTTCAGCTGAAGCAGCGCATGTCCAACCAGCAGTAAGAGAAACTCCAAAAAGTAAACAGTGCTTACAGACTGAATAACAGGTCCAGTCTAACAACTGAAGTAAAAGGGCCAGTCGCCATGGGAGGGTACAAATGAAGACAAGGCCGTACTAAGGAGGGAGTAACAAACCTATTAACGAATCTGAAGGCAGCATTTATGAAAGACAATGACACAAGCCAATGAAAAATATAGGAGGAGAGTGGGCGCAGTTTCTCCCCCATACTCTACCACAGCAGTCTCAAAGAGCGAGCAGCGCATGCGCGCTGCCGCTAGGCTCGACCTAAAAAGGTGAGCACACTGGATTAGGTGAAGTGGCACAGTGATTGGAAAGTCTATTACTAGGCTGTACTAGATATTGAATGGTGGTTACTTTTAATTCAGGGATACAGACCTCCCTGGCACACAGGTCCTTAGAAAGAGGGGAAGACTAGGAGATGAGACCAGCGTAGGAGGAGGAGGAAGGACATCAGATGTTCAGCTAGGTGATTTAGGGAACTATCGAATCACGTACTGCCTAAAACATTTTTACAAAAAACACTGAAATATTATCAGTGAGACTGTGGTAATTCCCTGGACCAATAACAGACCTCTTTAATACATTATTGATATGGATTTGAATCAGATTATTTTTGCCCTCTGTAAAGACTCAAGTTTGAATAAGCCTTAAGAGTTTTGACTTTGAATTTTGTCGCAGGATGGTTGTCATTATTGTCCTAAGGCCGCCATCCTGTGGGACTCACATGGCCCCAATCCTTTGTCTCAACCATTCTAACTTCTTAGTTAAAGCTTTAACACAATAAGGCCATTACGTTGTATTAGCTATCCAAAGAGAGACCGGAAAGTATTGAAAAGGAAAGGTTTTCACCAATCTGCTTACAAGTGGCAAGTAGAAACTATGAATGCAGCATGAGAATATGAGGAAAATTTGAGGCATTCCCAGAATTCTTTGCTAGCTCTATCATCTATTTTCATAGCTTTCATCATGGCTCTAAACCCCCCAATGATAATGCCCCTTGTAAATTGGCCCCTGATTTGCACTGCCGCCCTCAGATTGTGAGTTTCCAGGATAAAGTTCTTCCATTTCCAGCACTGATAACATACTATTGTTAGTTATAACTAGGCATTGGTGAAACTTTATTTATGCACCTAACATTTGAGAGCACTCATTCCTGTACCTGCAGCTAGAAGTACCTAAAGTTAGTCTTGTGGTCAGATTGTAGAACTGTCCTACAACTGCTATAAACGAGTGGGCGGTCCAAGCCCTGGAAGCTCATGTCCTTAGCAACTACCAGGGAAATCCCTGCCCATTTTTCTGGTCATTTCATTTTAATAAACATTTTGCAGCCTGAACCTAAAGCAAAGTGTTGAGGTTTTCTTCAACAATCCTAATGATGACTGGGGCAGGGGGAATAACAGAGATACATGGAGAATGACTTCCGGATATCTTAGTGCAGCATTTCACCTCAGAGAAATCCAAAATGGTCAGTATGGCAATACTATTTCATGGCATGTGGGCTCCTCTCTTTCAGGATCATTATCAGAAAGGTACAAGACATACATTGTCACTGACATGGTCTAAACATCAAACAGTGGACAACATTCTCCTTCTTTAAAAGAGTACTACAGAAAATCATAGCCTTTACCACGGCCTGATTATTGCGGGGGGGGGGGGGGGGGCAGCAATTTAGTCTCGGATGGGTCCAAGAAAGGTTCAGATTCGAAATACAGAGGCACAATTGTCATTTCTGAGGTTGATAACGGAGGTTTTCAACAACCTCACACACTCAAGTGGTCATCTCGATGTCAGAGGCCAAAGAATACGTTTTTCTTAAATCTGGAGGTCAAAAGACAAGGCACACCAGTTAGTTCACGCCAATCAGGCAGAATTTAATCAGAAGAGACAGGGTTTAGGGGAATATCACCATAAAAAATCTTACATATCCTAGACCTTACAAACAGATAGAAGAAGTAGACAATGCTGTGGGCAGCAACAGGTCTTGCACAGCAAGGGGATCTTTTTTACAAAAAGTAATGGACTCCCTTTTCTTAGAATTGTGATACAGAGATGTACACTACAGGGATGTATGTCCTCGTGTACCTCTATTAGAGCCAATGGTGCAGTGAATTAGAGATAATGGGAATATTAATGTGTTCCTCTCTTTGTTTAGCATGGAAACATCCTTGCAAGTGCTGCTTGGAAGGTTGAACCTTTTCAGGAGAGTATCTGGATTTAAAGATAGCATGAACAGGTTGAAAATGATGAATTTAAACACAATTGCCCTAGATTCTCTAGGGTCCCTTTGACACAAATGCCATTTAGGTCTAGCAATATTTCCATATAATATTTAGGGGTCTAACTGATATCCACAGGTAGACGACCCCTTCCAAGATTCTCGAAGGAGATGGCCTAAAAAGTGCAGCAATGGCATAACCTGTTGATTTCCTGCATGAGCCAGGTGGCGACTGTCAAGAAGGCAATATTTGTTTAATTATATTGGCAAAAAGGAACTGGACCAAATTCACCAGATGTATGCTGACTTTAATGGTGGAAAGAGACACAGCTCAAAATAGCAGCTTGGATAAGTACATTGGACACCATGACAATCACTAATCTTGCATGTCTGAAACGATGTAAGGCTCAATATGGTGTCAGCTAACTACCTGCCCCCACTTTCAAAGTGGATTAGAGAATTTTTAAAACATGGAAAGAAGGAAAGTGCAAAAAATTGGGAATTCGTTCTCTACAAGCCAGATCAAACAATGTGTTTGCTTTGATGAAGAAAGATTTTGGTCTTAGAAAAGGCAAAATGTTTTGCTACACGTAGGGGAGCCACTTGGTTCATGTGTTGATTAAAGGGGGAATGGGGCTCTTACATCTTTCAAAAAGTTATTGCAAGGAGTAAGGGAACCTAAACATCTGGTCTTCTGAATATACAAGCTCCTATGGCATTTTTGGATATGGCATTTTTGGACAAAACATGAAAACCCCTCGAGAATGCGGGGAAGAGGATGCTCGAAGAAGAGAAGGGTTGGTAAGCTTTCCCTCCAAAGAGTAGGCTCATTTTAGGCAGGCTGATTTTATTTGTGTGGATGGAGAAGAGGGGAAGAAGGTAGCATATGACATTGGGGTGGGGAGAAGGAAGCATTGTCAACATCGTTTTCTGGTTTTTATGACTGTTATTCTTAAATGATAAAATCAAAAATACTATTTGAATGAAAGGAAAAGGTTATACTAGGATTTAAAAACTACTGACTTTGATTAAATTAATCATATATGTTACTAAGAGAGTGGAAGATTCCAGAACACTTCCTCTTAGGATCTGCCAGATAAACTACGTTATTTCTTTTAACACCAAAAGGTAACCACAGTGAAAGGCTTTACCAGGATGAAAATAGAAGACCATTCAGATGTACAGTTACCTCTACCATCCAAATAACTCAGTGAATACCAGGCCAGACAAACTCTTCCAGCATAAACCAATAAATTCACGGATTGATATAGGTCCCGCTTTGATTTTTTAGCTAAATGACAATGCTTACACCCCCATAATTCAATCCATCAAATATGAAAATATTTGCAAAGGCAGTATCATAGGATGGGAACAATTAACCCCTTATTAATAAAAACTGAGTTGACTATTCTCTGCATCACTTATCTTCCACACCACAAAATAAAACGTGCTAGTCTTGGCCAAAGTTGTGTAAATACTTGTGAATTATCTGTACATTTAAGCATAGCACTGGAGAGTCCCATTCCAATCTGCGTTCTGCCCCAAGTATGAATAATAATTCACTTGGATTGAAACCTGTAGACTTAGACCCTGAAAACGACTCCATCTTTACTCAAAGTATGAGCATCATTAGAATCTGAAATTAAGGTTTCTGGCATTAAAAAAAACATACACATGTATTACGGGGTAATTTTTCACAAGTCAGCAAGTGCAGAGTTAAGCAAGTTGGTCTTGGTCCTGAAACCAACAACATTTTTTGGTCGTACCACCAGTTAAGATTTAGATTAAAATCCCAAAATTTTGTAGCAGATTTTTACAGCGTCTTTCTCCAGGCAGCAAGGGTAGGCTGAATGTCCCTTCTGCTTGATAAAAGGCCAATCTTAAATTATCTGAATAGTTTAACTACCAACAAGTCACCTTTCCTCTCCAATGAAGATTGAGAGACCATTGTAGTGCTTGCTGACAAAAATCAATCTATCCCATTCTAGTTCTCATGCCTGCCAATATTGTGTAGGGTGCCTCAGACGTCAATCAGAGCAAATCTGGTTAGTGGAATAATACATTCAGTCCAGAGATTCTTGTTTCATCGCATCGTTACTGCACAGCGAAGAAGGCACATTAATTCTCCTACAATCGAAGACACAAAACCTCTTATCGGTAGTACAACAGAATAATGTGCCACCTGATACCTCCTAAGATGAAACACAATTAACAGTAGATATCACAAACAAGACCAAAAGGATAATTAAACAACCATTAAATGGAGATTAAAAGACAGGTCGCCATTTGATAAAGTTAAAATATATGTGCTTATGTCACTATTAGCAGATCAACTGATACAATGTCATCTGTAGGGACGAAAAAGTCCCTCACATGGTGAAAGATTAGAAACCCTGTCCCGAGTACTCTGGCTGCTGGTATTTGGATCCTTGGTAACGGTTTTTGGTCATCAGCGAACACGGATCATTCGTGTATACTATGACCTAGGCATGTCTCACGGACTGCAATCTGCTTAGAAGGGAGGTGGAGCGCACAAAGCACTAACCTCAAGTAGTGGAAGGCTACTACCTTTCCCGGGAATTAAATAGTGCAGGTGTAGCGGTGGCAGCATTAAGTATTTTTAGTGATCAAAAGAGCGAACAGGCCATTTATCCTGTGTCACGGTAGTGGTGCTTTTTGGCCCACTTTGGTAAAGTTCTGCTGAAGAGTCCTTAACTCACACTTGGCCTGCATTGGACTGTGTGAAGTGCTTGGATGTATGTATGCCAATGAGAAGGTAGTCCATCAGAAAATAGCATGCATGGTTGCATGTGCGCACTATGATACAAGTTATATTATGTTACTGTAGCTTATAGAGTGCACATCCACCAAAAGGTGTATTGGCGCTAGGTAACTGTCTCAGCACGGCTCGGACACTTATGATAGGCTTGCTTAAAGATGCATGTCTTCAACATTTGCCTGAACTTCCCATTTTTTGAGGGAGTCCTAATTTCCAGAGGCAGGCAGTTCCAGACATGGGGAGAAGTGACGGAAAACCGGACTTCTCCAGTCCCATTCCTCTTAAATTATGCAATCACTAAATAGTGTAGATGAGTGACCTAACATCCCATTTTGGGAGAGTAGTTATGGATCTGAGATTTAATGAAAGCTGGAAAATTCATGAGCAAAGCCTTGAAGATAGTGCAACATGCTTTGAACATGGATCTCTGTGCAACAAGGAGCCAATGAAGATCTCATCGTTTGATAAATGTGGCAATGTTTGGGAAGTTGATCGATCAGCTGAGCAGTCTGGTTTTGAACCAGCCCGAGCCTGTGCATAAGATATTTAGGAGGCTCCGGTAGACGGAATTGGCAGAGCCAAATCCTGACATGACTAAAGCAATTATTACTTGGACCGAAGGCGACAGTAGTAACAAATTTCTTTATCTTCTTAATTCTGTGAACATGGGAAAAGGAGAAAGATATCACTGAACCAATCTGCTGTTTTAAAGATAGCTTGTCGTAAATAATGAAGCCAAGACTTTTTACCGACTTCATAGTAGAGAGGCGGGACCCATCTAATTGGGAAAGAAGGAGGGACTCCAGAGGTCAAATCTGTTTTTGGTGACTATCTGTTTTGTCAGAGTTTAGTTTCAAGTGGATGCTATTAATCCAATCCCGTATGAACAGTGTGGTGCCTTGGAAATGCAAATTAGCATTAGGGGTATTATCAATCATAACAAGGAGCTGCATGTCATCAGCATAATTACAAATATTGGCTTTCATGTTTTTGAGAGAGTAAACCAGAGGACAGATATAGAAATTACTGAAGGGAAAGAGAGGAGCCTTATGGCACCCCACAATTCAGTTTTACTTCAGGAGAATTAAAGGGGGAAAGTCTAACTGATTGAGATCTGTCCTTGAAAGCTGCACCCTGCAACCCTGCAGCCCTGAAGCCCTGAAAGGGTCAGCCAAAAAAGTGTGGTCGACTGTATCAAAGGGCGCGGACAGATCGAGGAGTAGTAGGGCTTGAGTGTTGCCTCTATCCACCTCCTTTTGCATGTCATCAACTAAAGAGAAGAACACTGCTTCAGTCGAGTGCACTGGGCGGAACTCCTCTTCGCATGGAACAAGAAGACTGAGGTCTCTTAAAAATTAGCAAAGGTGACGAGCTACATGCACCTCAAGCAGTTTTGTCAAATAGGGGAGGAGGGAGTTTGGCCAAAAAAATTTCAGGTTGATGGGATCCTTACTTGCTTTCTTTTGTAAAAGGACCATAAATGCCTTTCTGAAGAAAGTACATACTATGCCTTGATTGAGAGACTGATTAAGAAGAGATAATGCCAGGCCTGTAGAGTGGGTAAATACCATTTTTAAAACATTTGGAGGGCAGGTATCACAGGGCGACCCTGATTTAACTTTTATCAGTAGGCTCATTAGGTCCTCTTTACTGATCTCAGGGAAGGATGAAAGGTTGCTTGTATTTATATCGCCAAATGAACTATTGTGCACGGGGCTAAAAGGAATACTATTTTTGATAGGCTCAATCTTATTAATGAAAAAAGAATATAGAGAATGGAAGAGGATTTGAGAGGGCGTGATATGTAAGGTGACAATGTCCAGGTCTGAAAGTTCAGAAACAAATTTCGGTTTAGATTTGTTGGGGGCATTCAAGATCTTACTAGTGAAAAAAACTAGCTTTAGCTTGCCTGGTTGGCAGTTTATACTCTTTAAGTTGTACAAATGCGTTTCCGAGATCAGGACAGTAAGTATTGCGCCATTTCGGTTCAGAGAGCCAAAGTTCAAGTTAAGCTATTTTCAAATCATTTGAGAACCATTTCTTGGCTTCATGGCGTCTTGTTTGTTTCATTCTGCAGAGGGAGGCATGAACATTGCTAGCCCCCACTAACCATCCTGTAATTGCTTCCTCAAAGTCATCTATAGCTTCCTTCGGTGATAGCAAGGATTTTTCCATCTGGTTACAAAAGGACATCAGAAGGCACAGTGCATCAAGAGATAGCACGTGTGGTTGCATATGTGCGTTGGGATAGATTGTTGCCTCTGAGAAGGTATAGTGCATTAGGAAATAGCAAGCATGGTTACAGGTTCACACAGAGCTATATGTGGGCCTGTGAGTTGGTATCTCATGTAAGAGATATGGTGCAGTGTGGCACGAGTTTGCTGGGATGTATGAATGACAATGCTAGGGTACAGTGCAATGGAGGCTGCACACGTGTGTATGCGTTCGCAAGTAGTTGTGTGGGTGCTTGAAATGGACACAACAAATGGAAGACACTAGGTCCCATTTTGGAAGGCCCTCAGCCTGCTGGAAGAGCAGGGAGAGGCAGAGGTTTCCCCAGGCAGATTTGTCAATTGCTGCATTCCTGAGAGCTGGATGAGACACCCATATTGGATGAAGGAAAATGTGGGCTCTTTGTTGCACATTATTAGGGCCTCTTTGACTCTGAATGGTTGCCGCTGGTCAAATGGGGCCTGTGCACATCTGAGTAAAGAGATAGGGATGATAACAGAATCAAAAAGAGTAACGTCACGTGTGGTTACCTTCGATTGCGGGTTGCCTTGCGGGTGTGGTTTTTCTATGTTGTTGTGTGTGTATAAAATGAAACCGTATTGTGGGCTTAGAGTCATGTGGCCCACGTCGTTGATGCCTCCTGATTTACTTCTCTGCAACGCCAAGTGCCCTTTTGTAAGTTTGTCAGGTGCTCCTGTCACTCTAGCGGCCGGCTGGAAGGTTGTAGGCCCATACTTGTATATACTTGAGATTGCAATAAACGGTTTCCAAAAAAAAAAAAAAAAAGAGTAACGTTCTGGTCCTTTGATAACCTTTTGCTGCACATATCACTGAGGCGGACACCTATGTATGAACCTCTAGTCACTCCCATTACCTGTGTTTGGAGCTATCAAGATTGAAGACTGTCCTGCTGTGATAGACTGCTCTTTAGAGGAAGAGCACAAAAAGGAGGGGACACTTTAATGTGGGTAAACTCCAGAGCACAAACTTCAAATAAACACTATATCAACAGTGTGTGGGGGCTCTGTGCATGTGCTTTACAAGGGGGACTGAGCTCCAGGGGGCCCCCTCGGACCTGGAAGGTCCCTGGTCTGAGAGGTCCAGACTGGATCCGGAGTGTGGGGCACCATGCATGTACTTGGCGAAGGGGGACCAAGATCCAGGGGGCCCCCTTGGCACTGGCAGGTCCCTGGGCTGAGAGCTCCGTACTGGGTCCAGAGTGTGAGGGGCTCCGTGCATGTACTTTGCAAGGGAAGACCAAGCTCCAGGGGGCTCCCTTCTGCACTGGCAGGGCCTTGGTCAGGGAGTTTTGGACAGGATCTAGAGCTTGGGGCCCTGTATGTACTTCATTATGCCACTGGGTCCCTGCTGGAATCTGGCAAGCCCCTTCCCCACCTGCACGTTGCTGCTCCTGAGGTCAGCACATTACTGTGAATTCTGAGAGAAGTCGGAAAGGATGAGGCGAGCTTTGCTGCAGGGTGGAGGCATCTACCCTCCACTTGAGCCCTGGGCACAGGTGCCTCTGCTGTCACCAAGGCCAGGACAGACCTCTAAAGAGTGGTCTCTACCCCTGCCTGTGAGGACCTCTCATAGGTGCCTACACAGAGGCCTTTGCTTGGTTAAGTTAATATATATATCCCTGAATTAAAAAAAAGAGTATTCAAGATCAAAATCTGTGTATTTTCAGAATAAGCGGATGTTTGGAAAAAAATGGTTGGTTTTTCAAAATATATTTAAATCTGCTGTTTGAGTGAAAAACAATGGTGGGGGTATTCCTAATAATAAAAAAAATCTAAATGCTTCCCTTCTTTACCTCCACTATCTATTTCAATTCAAATAACAGTAACATGTCCACCACTCAAATTAATTTTCTTATTTTAATATACTAATTCACCACTAACACTGTATGAGTTCCAGAGTAGCGTGCTACTCGTCGAAAAAAGTACTTCAACCCCCCCAGCTTGGGTAGCAAGCGCTAAATAAATGCAAACCCTTTACCTTCTCTATCCCTCCACTAGCCTTCTCAATTCCAATAACTCATTAACATATCCACCACTCAAATTACTTTCCTATTTTCACTATTCTAATTCACCATTAATCCTTTCTGGGTTCCGAAGTAGCGTGCTACTCGCCGAAAAAGCACTTCAACGCCTCGTCAGGGGTAGTAAGCGCTATATAACTGCAATTACAATACAATACAATAATTAACATAATTGGTTTTTAGAACTGATAAAAGCCTTCCTCTTTTTGGTCACGGATCGTTGGTATGTGTGCACTATGAAGACGAGAGTGATTTAACAGCGTGCCTGGGTGACTCCTAGTAAGAATATATAAATAAAATAAAAGAACCAAGGGGAGAGGGTACTTTAGTCCAGCACACATGAACATCAATTAAAACAAATGCTAATAAAGATTCCGAGTACAGTGTAAAATGGCATAAAACGAATTAGGTGGGACACATGCTGCGGGATGTCCATTAACCGGGAGCAATGTCTTGAGCAGCTTCAGTCTCCCCAGTGATTTATAGGGCTCTCCAGGTTTCCAAATTCATACATGAGTAAATTATAGCCCAGGATTTTTACGTTGCATTTTGTTATTTGTAGTTCTTTAATCCCATTATTAAATCAGGACTGCAAGTACTAATATTTAAAGAAAAATCCTGAACTGGATGAGCTACTTCTACATGATTGAAAGCTCTGGGATTAATTAGGTGAGTACAATGGAGTAGGCAAAGAACAACCGAAGGGTAGGAGGGCAGCGAGAGCACGAATAGCAGCTCAGCATCAGGAGACAGTGTTAAGTTGAACTGGTCTTTGGGGCACCACCCCCATGCCGTCCCAAAAACAGTCCAGCCCAATTCTCAGCAGAACAGGGGCGCCAATCCTGCATTGGGGAGGTTCTGGTACCTGCGAATGCTGAGCTTCCGGAAAAGTGGGTACCACACCGAGAACTGACAGTGTAACACTTGCTCCTTCTTCATGCTGCTAATGCTGTACTAGCACCGGAAGCAACCGCTTCAAGCACACCCGGTGCACCATGGACACTAGACCTCGGCTCTACACCGTTCTTGTACGGCAGTATTTACGTCCCAGTTTGGGCGTTTGGAATCCCTGATGCGTGTTTCACTACCTTGTTGTCGTAGCGGCATGTCGTGCACAAAAAAAAACCGAATAAACGGGAAATCACGGAACGTCCACGAATGCAGAACACAGTGATCTGAAACGCAAAAGGGATAGATGCCGAAACCTGTGCATTCCGAACAGGGCGGCCATCTTGGAATGGAGCGGTTTCTTCACATATGTTTCATTGGTTTAAGTAGCGCAGGACTCAATGCAAGCCTAATTGTCTCTAGAGCACGGGCAATGAGGTGGATGGAATACGTGCCGACGGATATAACGGAAGATGATAGAATGGTATAGATATTCTGGTCTATGTTCCATATATCAGACTCAGTGGTCGAAGTGCAGGAAAAAAAGTATGGGAACTGTGACGCTGCGTGTAAGGGGGCGGGGCAAGGGTGGGGGGGGTGAGTGAGTGTGGGCGTGGCTAAAAAAACACCAAAATATTCTCTACGTTTTTTCAGTCTTTCACCTTCTGGTAACTACATATAAAATAACACACAGGTTACATGACAATTAATATGTTAATCAGTGGGAAATACACTATCTTACAATATGAAACCTCTATTAGTTAATGCACTGCACCAAATCCTGGTTGATGCAATGGAGAATAGCGACTTGTGTATGGTTAGTGCTATGGGGTCTCAATCTGTGATAGAAAGCACTGCGAACGTGCAAGACATTATTTCAAACTTGCTTTACACACAGTATAAGATAGGCTGCTACAGACTGCGCAAAAAGGTTTAAGATAAAAAGTGTTACCAAAGTATAGATTTTTTGCAGGGTGTACATAGTGCATTTTTGTTATTTTTTACAATTGTCTATTAAAAGCACACAATTAAAAATTTGCTAACATTCGTGACAAGAATTTTCAATTCTATTAAGGACAAGGAGGCGAGGATTATGCTTTCTCATTTCTTTACTAGAAATGCTCAGCAGCCAATAAAAACACAGTATATGTAACAAAAAACTACAATACCCATAAACACTAGGGTATGACGTATATAATCATAGAGTCCACAGTATAAAAGCTAATATGGCAAGTACAACATCTTCTTTCTTTGGTGAGGAGAACAGTTCAAATAGAAGGAAACAGATTAAGAGTCACGATAACCAACAGGAGGGACCACCATCAGTAGCCGCAGGAATCCAGAAGGAAAAAACACCCAGCACTGGAAGGCAACAGGACCCCGGTAGCCGAAAGCCATCGGATGCAGAAGAAACCAGAAGAAGCAGTAACATCGTCACTTCGGGTCAGAACCTGAAAAGAGACAGACTGCCGTAAAATACATCCAAAATATAATAAAATATAACAAGGGGGGGAACAAATATCAGAGAGCAATACATATCAGAAGATATATAGTATATATGCAAACATCAGTATAAATGCAAATAAATACATCAGAAGAAACAAAATGGGTGGGATAATCCTCGCCTCCTTGTCCTTAATAGAATTGAAAATTCTTGTCACGAATGTTAGCAAATTTTTAATTCTATGTCAGGACAGGAGGCTCCGATTATGCTTGTTCAAAGCTTATCCACCACTACTGAGGCAACATGATCAATAGGTTTATAATAAAAAGATTTAAACATGGAATCAGAAGACCAATCTGCGGCCTTCATAATGTCAGACAAAGTAACACCCATTGAAAAAGCTTTAGAAGCCATAGCTCCTCGTGCCGAATGAGCACCAAAAATGGACACATCAATACCGGCTTCAGACATAAGCCAGCGAACCCAACGAGCTAAAGTAGCCGGGGTAACAGGACGAAAGGGTTTCTGCAAAGCAATCAACAGTTGACCCTGTAAATCAGAACGTAAAGAAGCAGTACATACCTCATAATCCTTGACGCATTGGACCACACAAAGGTTGGGATGAAGAGGAAAAGAAGGATAGGAAATTAATGAAGTATTCGTTTTGGTACGACGAGAGAGGCGAAAAGTGACACCCTCAGGAGTAAAACAACGACCAGCCAAGTCTAATGCCCGAACATCAGACACCCGTCGGCAAGAGATAAGGCATAACAACATGGTCAGTTTGGCTGACAACTGTTTGCGGGAAAGTAAGGAATTGGAAGGCCAGGCGTCCAAAACCTTCAAGACAATGGAGACATCCCATAAAGACGTGTATTTAGGACAAGGGGGATTCGCCAGGCGAATACCCTTGAGCAATTTAGTAATCAAAGGATGTTCCCCAACAGGTTTTCCCTCAAGCGGACTATGGCCTGCCGAAATGGCAGAACGGAAGTTGTTTACCGTCCGATAAGCTAAACCTGAAGAGGCAAGAGAAGCTAAGAAATTAATAATTAGAGAGACATCCGCTGTAGCGGGATCAGCCTCCCGTTGAACACACCAATCACACCATCGTTTCCAAGAACCTGCGTAGCGTTTGTGAGTGTTGGGTGCCCAAGATTCACTGATAAATTTGCAAGCGTCGCGTGAAAGGCCTGGGACCGACCAACGGTCCCCGAAAGTCGCCAAGCCAGAAGACGGAGAGAGCCTGACTGGATCAGGGGATGCGGATTCCCGAGAGGGTCCAGCAAAAGATTCCACTTCTGGGGAAGAAGGATCGGCGCCGCACAACACATTTCCAGAAGAACTGGGAACCAAGCCTGAGCCCTCCACAGAGGAGCAATCAGAATCAGCTCTGACTGATAACGCTTTGTGCGAGCCAGGACTCTCGGAATCATCATGAACGGAGGAAAGGCATAGCACAGAAGGGCAGGCCAGGACTGGAGAAATGCGTCCGTGGCCAGGGCTTCCGGATCCGGTCTCCAACTGAAGAACCGGGGAAGTTGCGTGTTGAGGCGAGAGGCAAAGAGGTCGATGTGACACTGTCCCCAAAACCGACGAAGGGAACGAAAGATGCGAGGATGAAGCCTCCAGTCGCTGAAATCCCGAAGATGACGCGAATGCCAATCCGCAATCAGATTGTTGCGGCCTGGAAGATACTCTGCAATAACAGTGATCTTCTGTAGACAAAAGTGCCAAAAATCTTTGGCGATCTCCGCTAAGAGCTTGGACTTCGTGCCGCCCAACTTGTTGACATACCGAACCGCGGACACATTGTCCATGCGGAGAAGGATGCAACAATTGGCTCGAAGAGGCGTGAAGCAACGAATCGCAAAGGACCCCGCCAGGAGTTCCAGACAATTGATGTGAAGAGATAGTTCCTGAGGGGACCACCGACCCTCCGTTGAAATGGGACTGCACCGGGCTCCCCAGCCCCACCGGCTGGCATCGGACTCGATCACCATCTCCGGGGAAGAACCGAACAGGGCTCGTCCATTCCATGCTTCCATGTGGTCCAGCCACCACTGCATCTCGCACCTCGCCTCTTCTGAAAGAGGAATCTGATCGGAATAACGAAGACCCTGTTGGAGATGACGAATCTTCAACCGTTGTAATGCCCTGTAATGCAGAGGGCCTGGGAAAATCGCCTGAATTGAAGACGCCAAAAGACCGACTACACGAGCTATAGATCTCAATGACACAATCCGTTTGGAGATAATCGATACCAACTCCCGTTTGATATAACGAATCTTCTGAGTGGGTAACAGAAGCTGACAGGTCAGAGAATTGACCTGGAAACCCAGAAACTCCATCACCTGAGAAGGGATGAGGACAGATTTCTGCGGGTTGACAAGAAACCCTAAGGATTGGAGAAGATCGATCGTCCAATCGAGATGCAAAATCAATTTGTGAGGACAATCTGCCATGATCAGAATGTCGTCCAGATAGACAATCATGCGGAGACCCCGAGCTCGTAAGTGTTCCACCACTGGCTTCAGAAGTTTCGTGAAGCACCAGGGTGCCGACGAGAGGCCGAACGGAAGGACTTGGTATTCGAACCAGTTCCCTTGCCACTGGAACTGGAGAAACCGCCGATGAGGCTTGAAGATTGGGATTGACAAATAGGCGTCCTTGAGATCTAGACGAACCATCCAATCCCCCGCGCGGAGAAGATCTCGCAAGAGATGGATCCCCTCCATCTTGAAATGGCGATAAACCACTCCGCCGTTGAATTCTTTTAGATTGAGGACCAGACGGGATCCACCCCCTCGTTTCGGAACCAGAAACACCGAACTCACAAACCCTCTTGGATGCCGGGTAGTTGGAAGAATAGCCCCTTTTGCAAGAAGGGAGTCGACTTCCGAAGAAATGACCTCCTGATCTAGAAGAGAAAAGACCAACGGCGTGGGAAGGAAGGGTTGAGGCGTGGGCCGATAAAATTCTATTTTGTAGCCCTGAACAGTTTCGAGAACCCAAGCATCGCTGGAGATTAGCTGCCAATTGTGGAGAAAAAACTGGAGCCTTCCCCCCAAAACCACATCGGAAAAAGGTATCAGCCTCACCTGAAGTATTGGAGTCGTGATGACCTCCTTGCTGTCCTCCGAAGCGACCTTTCCGGAACTGTCCCCTTCCCTTACGGGAGGGATAGAAGTTTGAACGGGTGGTAAAACCGGAATCTTGTCCACCTCCACTGTGGGACTGAAATCCTCGTTGAGAATTTTGTTGGGATCCTCGGCCGAACGAACGTCCCCTAAGACGCCCGTCCTTTGCAAAAACCGGCCGAAACGCCCGCCGCAGCGAGGCTTGGGCCTTGTCAAGACCACTGAACGTGGCCACAAAACTTGAAAGTTCCTTGAGGAATGGTTGACCAAATAAAAGACTCTGAGCTAAGGGACCGGCCTCTGAAGAGGAGAGCTCCGCCAGCCTGGGATCCAGGCGAAGAAGGATGGAGCGGCGTCGTTCGCATGAAAGAGCACAATTGGCATTGCCCAATTGACAGATGGCCCTCTGGGCCCATTGAATGAGTTCATCAGGGTTTACAAGAGCTGATGATTCTTTAGCTAGAACACCCAAATCCAACATCTTTGTGAGGGGACCCAATAGATCTAATAATTTATCCTGACAGGAGCGCCAAGATCTGTCCAAACCTTTTTTGGGATCTCTTGCGTACTTCTTAAGGTAGGTGACCATGGTAGGGTCGACCTCCGGCGTCTCGGCTAAATGGTCCGCCAGATCAGGACGGGGACACTCAGATCTCATGCGGGCTCGGACATCCTGAGCAAAAGGTTGGCGAATGTGAGATTGCACATAATCCGCCACCGCTGGCGAAGGTAACCAAGAAGAGGAGTGGGGGTGCATAATTTCCGAAGGTTCGAAGGTTAGAATGGGAGGATTGGAAGGAGCGTCAACAAAATGCTCCTTGCGAGCCCTTTTTCGAGGAGGTGGCTCAAACTCAGAAGAGGAGGAATGCGCATCATCAGCATCAGGCTCATAGAAGGAAGAAAAAGAAGTCCCAGCCGACCCTTTAGGAGAGGCCGTGTCCGAAGACAGAGTTTTAGCCAACCGCTGAAAATCAGCCCTATGGGGGTTGACAGGAGACTTGGACGCACGTGCAGGTGGTAACCAACCCTGCTGCTGCGCGTAAAGAGACAAATGTCGCTTCAAAGGATTGATTGCGCGCACAAGCGCCTTATTCACGGAGTGTTGCACCCCTTGATCTAGCGCTTCCACCAAATCATGCTCCAAAGAGACAGAAGGATCCTCCTCATAATAACAGTCATCCTCTTCATAATATTCTTCCATTGTGACACAGAGTGTAACAGAAATCAATGCCCACAATAAAACGCAAATCAATAGTGGCCAAAGGCACAATGCAGGGGGAGTGAAAAAACCCCACAGCAAGCCAAAGTGCATATTAAATCTGAACACTGAAGTAAATAAATTTAAATGTGGAGGGAGGGCTTGCTGTCAGTAAAAAACTAGCACTCTAGGCAATGCCTATACTATAAGCAAATGGGCGTAGTAGGGGCAAATACTCAGTCTGTGGGCTGTCGGTGCGAAGCGACCGCTCTGACAGGCATGAAACACCTGATTCAATCAACAAAGATGGCCGCCGCGCATGCGCGGTAACGACCGACTGGTATTTGGAAATTTGGAGCACTCGCCGCGTTAGCGCGAGCCTCCCAGCCCCTGTCTCCCACTCCACAAGCAAGCTGACAAAGAGAGACGCGGGCGCGAAGCGCCCGACTCCGGGAGGTGAACCACACGCTCCCCGCACGATGAATTAAGCGCGGCGAGCGGTAACGGAAGAAACAATGCGCAAACAAATTATCACCATGGCAATGACAACAAACAGTTAGAACGCTACGAAGCGTTAAAGTCGAGAAAGCAATACGCTACAAAAGAGTATTTAAATATAACCAGCAAACGTATCAATAAAATGCATAGAATAAAGACAAAAGCACTTAACTGGCTGCGGAGCAGCAAAGAAAGAGGATGTTGTACTTGCCATATTAGCTTTTATACTGTGGACTCTATGATTATATACGTCATACCCTAGTGTTTATGGGTATTGTAGTTTTTTGTTACATATACTGTGTTTTTATTGGCTGCTGAGCATTTCTAGTAAAGAAATGAGAAAGCATAATCGGAGCCTCCTGTCCTGACATAGAATTCACAGCTTAGAATGCAACTCCCTTACCATACCCCTCAAAAAGAATAAATTTGTGTCATCAGGAAGCAATTTTTTATGGTTACTGTCTTTTAAGAAAACACACTTCACATCTTAGCAGGGAGCTCCCTTAGAGTACCGCTCAAAATGAATAAATGTGTATCTCCAGGAAGTTTCAAGGGATTCCGTCAGTTAAAGCCATTACCGGCTTCTAGGCACCCTTTACATTTGCAGATTCAGCATTTGGCACATTTACACTTCTTTCAGGTAATCAGGCACCCTTCCAAGAAGACTTGTTTTTTCTGTCTTCCCCTCCCTTGATTTCACAGCTCACGAGGCTACCTGAATGACACTATAGCTGAAGCTTTTAAGCTCCTGGAATTAACCGTCCCAGGACAGCTGACTTTTGACAAGAAGTAAGGGAACTGTTCTCCTAAAATTAAAAAAGTAAGGGCACGCCGTGCCCCTCAGATCCCCCCCACTTCGACCACTGATCTGACTACATATTTGATAAGCATTACGTAGAGCAGCCGACTTTAGAGCCGGGCACCCAGATCCGAGCCCGGCGTTGGCTCAACCTCCAGTGATTCTGGGCACTTAATCTCTCCGTACCTACCAGGAAATTAATGTGTCCTTGCGTAATGTAAGTAGTGCTCGTGTAAAGCGCTTCAATAATTTTCGGTCGAGTTCGCGCTATATAAATCTGCAAATTCTTTTTAAAAAATGCTACGTTTTGATAACCTTCCATCGAGGTCTCAGTTGTAAGGATGGCGCTCCCATTTTATTTTTAGTGAGTTTATTCTTAGCAGACGAGATACACAGTAGGTCTCCTCTGCCAATCAACAGGAGCTCCAACTAAAGCACCCCCCCCCCTTTTAGTGACAGTCGAACTTCTGATATATGTAGCGCCTTTTGCCTGTTTTCAACCTAAAGCACTACTGACAAGCAGTGTTAATACTCTAAGGTTTTTTATTTTGCTCCGCAACTGGACTCTGTCAAAATGTAAATCAAATAATATGTCAGAATTAAATGTAAAACACATTAGACTTCACAATAAAGACTGACAAGTATTATACAGAAAAGCACAAAGGTTCATTGAAAAATTAAAGTCATTACGGAAAGCAAATTAAGTGGCAAGAAGTCAGTCAGTTAATCATTAGTCATATAAAAGCATGAAACTCAGAATAAAATGCAATATAAGAAACAGGAGAACAGTGTACAATTCAGATCAGTAAATAAATCAGAGGTCAGACTAACAGAGTATCGTCTTCTAAACCCTCTGGTTAAGGCTCATTTTATAGGGTGAAATACAATAAAAGTCATACATTTGAGGTGCATGCGCAAAGGTCTGGAAATCCCACCAAATCATATTAAAGAAAGAACAATACAGTCTTAAAATCACACTGGACAGCAGTATCCCACAGATTCCTATAATGTAGATCCCAATCTTCAGTGCTCCTGTGACACCTCAATAGTTAGAACAGATCAGTACAAATCAAGATTAGTTCTAATGAGAACCACGTCGTAATCCCAATGGGTTAGACCATGGGAAAGCATTCAATATGCTAACACAACATGAAAACAAAGCTTGTGAACAAAGAATCATGTTTTACATGGAAGAATGACATCATGTTTCAAAACAATGTTTATAAAATATCTGCTGTAAACTGAATAAAAGGTAAAAAGGTCACAAGGAGATGACTGTGCAGGGGAAAGATGGCACCATACAGCCGCAACCATTTTGAAATCGAGGCCTACATTAGCCAATGTTAAAATAAACGCATCTTATTAGCAATAAATCATATTCATTATGTGTTAATTACACCGTGTTAATCCAATTAGACATTTTATTGAAACCGCTGTACCAACTTCAACACATCTGTTCTGTGTTAAAACTATACAATGGAAATATACAAATACATTGAGAAAGAAAATATAGTAGAACTCATAGACCATTGAAGATAAAGAAAACAGAAATATAAAAAAATAGGAAGTTGGTAAAGAATAGAGACATATCAGTGCAACGGCATATAAAAAGTACCTTTCATACTTCTACACCTAATAAGTACTATACATAGGGCCTCATGTAGGAAGCCAAATACCGGTCGGTAACGGCCGAAATTCGGTAAATATCCCGTTACCGACCGGTATTTAGGCATTTGCTATGTAGGGGGCTGATTTCTGGATTCGGTATTTACCGAATCGGAAATTAAGAAATCGGTAAAATACCGATTCGGTAAATACCGAATCCAGAAATCAGATGTAGGGAGCACTCTAAAGAGTGAAAATTAGTATTAGAAATTTGTTATTTACCACCAAATACAGGTTGGTGATAAATAACGAATACCTTGCAAAAAGCAATATTTTGCAGATTTAAGAGTGCCATGTGGCAGACATACATGCCCTTAGGGCATGTATGTGCGCCACATGTGCACACATGCAAGATTCAGGGGTGCAACAGGGTGTCAATGTGCCGTTTGGAGCGCGTGGTCTGGTCATACCGTACCTTACCCCGTAACCAGCGCTGCTTAAAGAAGCGAATATTTTCATCGGCAGGGGTTCCATGCACTCACTGATGTGAGTGCATTTGGCAAGGTCCTATTTCAGACGAGATCGAATGTGGCGGAGGTGAGCCGGGGAGTCAGTGTTCGGCGACCATGTCCGCGGAGACACAGCTGAGAGATAAGAGAGCGGGAAGACCAAATGCCGCTCGAGATCTGTTTTGTGAAGCAGATGACGGGGAGAGGGTCGATTCACAAGGATCAGCTGATGGGGCATCTGCAGCTAACAAGGACCTAAACAACTTCTGTTTAATTACGAAAAGTTGCGGAAGAGAGAAATCAACAGGTGGTGGGAGGTGTCCTCCCTGGATAATTATATTGAGGTCGGTAGGGTGCCAAGAGGGCTTCGTATTCTGATAACGCCCACATATCAAAATCCCCACCCTAAACTTCTTGAAGACTGGTCGAATCTCATGTCTGAAACCTGTAAACACATGTTGGCTCTCTTATCCAAATATGCTGCAATTGAGCTTGAACAGGTTATCAAAGAGATTGATAAATTGAAAGATGAGCTTGATAACCATCCAGCGCAAGAACAAATTAAAAATGCCCTTGACCAAATGGAAATCCGGCTTGACAAATATGAGGAGGAAATTAAGCTTAAGAAAAAACGAAAATTTCTGAGAGACAAATATGATTATGCCAGTGGCAGGATTCTTACTTTTGGCAAGCGATATGATGGTGCAATCAAGCAATTCAAACAACTCAAGACAGTCAGAAAAGAACCGGAAGTGACCACGTCCGAGTCTGGTTCAGACCTTTACTCAGACCTAGAGGAGGCGCCCGCTACCACTGGTGATCAGGTGCCAACTTTTATGCCCCTTGAAGAATATCGTTTTTTACAAACAAATATGACTCTAAGATCCCGACCCCCCGAGACAGTACGCGGAAAAGGAAGAGGAAGAGGCGCAAACCTAAAGGGAAGAAAAAAACAAGGAGAGGGGGAAAGCAACGCCAAAGAAACAATGCCGCATGGGAGACAAACACGGCAATCAAAGCAGAAATAATGGGTGAGAGAAACTTGACTGTTTTAAACTTATCTTCCCATGTTTTGACTAAGGCGGAGGAGTCGCTGCTTGAACTTGGTTTGACCTTTTGCCCGACGGCAAATTTCGATTACACCAGAACTCGAATTGATGTGTTTTTGTTTGTCCGAAAGTTGAAATTGATGAAAATGTACTTACAAAAGAGGAAACGTGCTTTGCAGGGTGATATCTCTGAAGGGGCTGTCAGTTCTGGTGCTCAAATTTCTAAGAAGTTGTGTTTAGATGACATAGAAGGTTTAGCGTCTGCATTGGAGTTGTGTGGGGATGATATTGGTGAGAGGGACGAACGTTTTATGTTGGAACAAATGGGCTTGGAACTCTCTGGCACAGTTCCCACAAAATTCAAACCAAAGTCTACGTTCAATCCCAACACACCACACGACTCACTTGACACTTTTCACGAAGTAGTCATTAGGGATTTGATGCATATTTGGAACTCTATGCAAAACAGACATGCACAGAATTTAACTTTTGAACAACGACAGGCATTATCCTCTTTGAACAGTGATCCGGGGTTTGTTATCAAACCCTCGGACAAGGGGGGTAATGTTGTCCTCTGGGATATCGACCTGTACAAACAGGAGGCCAACACACAATTGATTCTTTCTGGTGATTATACCAAATCAAGCAGGGAAAACTATACCTCGGCAGTGAATGTCTATTACAATAAACTTGGGGATTGGAGGAAGAAGGGCCTTTTAGAGGAGGATGAATATCGCTTTCTCTATGTTAAACATCCGGTGGTACCCTGTTTCTATATGTTACCGAAGGTCCACAAAAATCGAACCACTCCCCCTGGTAGGCCAATAATATCTGCCAAAGGTAGCTTCCTTGAAAATACCTCCACCTTTTTGGATGCTGTCCTCTCTCCTTATGTTCTGTCTCTTCCCTCATACTGCAGGGACAGCACAGATTTCATTACTAAAATTGAAGGTATAGGGTGGCAAGAGGATTTTTGGTTGACAACAATTGACGTGGTGTCTTTGTACACCTGCATCAGACACTGTGATGGCATCAATGCATGCAAACACTTTTTTAGGGATAGGTCTATCTTCCTTTTTGACCAGACTATCATGTTTTTGGACATGCTGACTTTTTGTCTAGATAATAATTTTTTCCTCTTCGAGGATCAATGGTTTAAACAGGAGGTTGGCACAGCAATGGGAAGTTGTTTTGCGCCAAGTTACGCATGCATGATGATGGGATGGTGGGAGGAGCAACTTTTGTGGACGGAGATGAATGAATTTCTGACGAAAAATATCGTCTTTTATACAAGGTATATAGACGATATTTTTCTGATTTGGGGTGGATCAAGGTCGGATCTTGATCTACTTTTTGAAACCTTCAATAACAACAGTGTCAACCTCCGTTTCACATATAAAGTTGCCCAGGATGAGATGGACTTCTTAGATGTACGTGTTCAGATTGTGGAAGGCATTTTGACTACTAGCCTCTACAGGAAGTCCACTGCTGGGAATAGCATTTTACATGCTAGAAGCCACCACCCATCTAGATTGAAGTGGAGTATCCCTTACGGGGAACTTTTGAGGGCCAAACGTAATTGCAGTTCTGAGGGCAGCTTTGAGAAAGAGCAGGAGATAATGTTGCAAAGGTTCCGGGAGAGGGGTTACCCTGAGGATGTCCTTTTGACTGCTCAGAATAAAGTAGCCAAACAAAAAAGAACTACGTTACTTATCAAAAGACCTGTCTTGGAACAACAATGTAACACCATTAGAATGATCACCACATTCAATGTGGCGGCTAAAGCAGTTAACCACACGCTTAGTAAACATTGGCATTTGGTTAGAAGTGACCCAGTGGTGGGTACAAGTGTCAATGTTTTTCCTCAAGTCACTTATCGTAAAGCACGTTCCTTACAGGACATGCTGGTAAGAAGCTATTTGGGAACAAGTAAAAAGTTGACCTGGATTCAACAACAAAAGGGCTTTTTCAAATGTGGGAAATGCAAGGCTTGCACCACAAGCAAGAATGTAAAGACTTATCCCTTACCAACAGGGAAGAGTGGTGCCATTAAGAAGTTCATTAACTGTAATTCAGATTTCTGTGTGGATGTTATCAGGTGCCCTTGCTCCAAACTTTATGTAGGAAGTACGATCTTTCCTGTAAAAAAACGTATTTTGGAGCACTTAAGGGCAATCAGAAATGTTGATTTGAACTACTCAACAGCCAGGCATTGGTTGAAACATCATAGCAAGGATGTTAACTGCTTCTCATTCTTTGGTATTGACAGGGTGCCGGCCAACCCCAGAGGGGGAGATCGCCAAAAACAACTGAGAATCCTGGAGTCACAGTACATTATTCTTCTTGAGTCGAAGAATCCCTTTGGTCTCAATGAAGATGAGGAACTTTATGTACACATTGGATGAACAATTTATGGAAATGCATTTTGAATACTTTGATTGATTGTGTGATTTACTTTATACTCCTAGGACAATGGTGTCCGATCGGTGCCCCCGGTTCTCCCCTGCCACATTCATTTTCTCGTAGCAAATATTTGTTAGTAATTTTGTTTTTCACTCATATGAAATTCTCATTTGATGGGACCATGTGTTTAATGGTCACATGACCAATGTTTACTAGAGTGTTTATATGGAAAGAATTGTCTATGAAGAGTATATTTGTTATCTCTCTCAGTTCAGAGCCACTTGGCCCCCTTTTTTTGTTATCAATTACACTCTTTTGTTTACGCACTTGCGTTTGTAAATTTTGAGGACTTTGTAGTCTTCTGTCTATTTCACTGCTCGAACAGCGAGCCACACTTGGTCCATTTTCTATGTTTATGTATGTTTTAAATGGAGGACGAGTGTTTGACTTTTTTGTGGCCAGTGAAGAAGAGCGTCTGCTCGAAACGCGTAGCCAATAAAAACTTTATTGAAATACTGGACCTTGGAGTGCGAGTGTTCCTTGATCAATTGCGGTGGAATCTTCATCAATAAAAAGTACCTTTCATACTTCTACACCTAATAAGTACTATACATAGGGCCTCATGTAGGAAGCCAAATACCGGTCGGTAACGGCCGAAATTCGGTAAATATCCCGTTACCGACCGGTATTTAGGCATTTGCTATGTAGGGGGCTGATTTCTGGATTCGGTATTTACCGAATCGGAAATTAAGAAATCGGTAAAATACCGATTCGGTAAATACCGAATCCAGAAATCAGATGTAGGGAGCACTCTAAAGAGTGAAAATTAGTATTAGAAATTTGTTATTTACCACCAAATACAGGTTGGTGATAAATAACGAATACCTTGCAAAAAGCAATATTTTGCAGATTTAAGAGTGCCATGTGGCAGACATACATGCCCTTAGGGCATGTATGTGCGCCACATGTGCACACATGCAAGATTCAGGGGTGCAACAGGGTGTCAATGTGCCACCCTGCCACCCTTGAATATGCTCCCCCCATTACCGAATCGGTATTTACCGAATCGGTAATGAGGCATACCTTCCCATTGATTCCTATGGGCCTCCAGGCCCATAGGAATCAATGGGAAGGTATACCTCATTACCGAATCGGTAAATACCGATTCATAATTACCGAATTTTTCCGATTCGGTAAACTTTACCGAATCATTACCTACATCACATTTACCGATTCATAAATACCGAATCGGTAAAATTCGGTATTTATGAATCGGTAAATGTGAGGCTACCTACATATGGCCCATAGTGAGCTCCCTCACTTCTTGGTTGGTCGAATTTCATCAGGTCATTTTCATGACCAGCAAGATATTAATTGCTAGTTTGCTGCCCATCTCTCACACCAACTTGTTCATCTTATCGCTCTGCCACTCTCTTCAAGCATTCATCACTCGTCATCAACATGGCCCCATTACACCTCTCCATCACCTAGAGTTTTATCAAACCTGTCTTTGATACAAATCAACTCTGCCCCTCTTCCACCTCTGTCCATTTTGCTTTGTAACATAGTTCCCCCTCTCATACACAACCTTAAACAGGCTTTTAAATTTAGATAAGCCCAAATCCAAACAACCAGGCTTCACCATCATCTAATCTCCCTCCTGCACCCAGTTCCTATCATTGTAAATGTTGCAGGGTGACCAAAACCTTTAAGAAATTAAAAAATGAAAAACACACAGACTCCTCTTGGCAATGCAAAGATAGCTCTTTGCTGTCGCAACAGGAAGACAGACCCTCCTAACACAGAGGCAGGCAGCTGGTCTCAATTTGACACATCACAAACGGCTTCTTTTATACAAAACTGAACAATGAGGTTTACAAAAGTTCAGCGGTGGATCATTACATCAGTTACAGATAAATACATGCCAGTCGTACGAATCATGAAGTCACCTGTGATCCTTGACTTTAGCCTAATTGAATACATATCCTTTATTGCAGTTATTAATAGTGCTTAACAAACCTTACCATTCTTGTGCATAAGTGCATGTTTATTTGTAGTAGATACAATTTAGTGACGTGTGTGCACTTATCATTGTGCCCCTAAGACCTCTATCTGTTCTAAGCTAATTGAATTTCCTGCACCCATTGTCTAATCAGGTTATAATCTATTTGGAATAACGAAGTGTGTGCCGGTGAACCTGTGTGTTAAAACCAGAAATATTTTCAAGCTTGCTAAACACGAGTAGGCCTTTAACTGCAATCCTTTCAAGTTATTTATTCCATTGTATCATCAAGTGAACTCTTAACCTTCCTCTTGCCAGCACAAGATTTGTGCCTACGCTGGTTTATAACCCCATACAGCTGTGTGCTTTCCGCTTGTGTTTGTTGTTGTGCTATATTTTACATTTTCTACAGTGTGTTCATATTTTACACTTCCCATAACATAAACTTCTTCAGCCTCACCTGAATCTTCCTTTTCAGCAATTTCCTTAATCCATGTTGGTATCAACATTGTCTGACTTACCCAAAACACATCATACAGAATGGTGTCTGAACTGTGGCCCTATTCAAACAACTACAATATGCCCAAACAGTTTCTGTCACTGGTGTTTCCACATTCAATCCGCTCTTTAGTACCATATCAGTGACACTTGATGGAAGCTTGACAGAACTCGAAACGTGACACTGATGAGATATATGAATCCGCAGGTTGCGGGCAAGCAACCCAGAAGTATCTGAGGGAGCACAGACCCTCGAGTTGTGTGGGGTGAGGTATGCTGTAAACGAGCAACCCTTACGGTTCTGACAGATATCACACTGGTCAGCACAAGTAAAGCAGAGAGGCTAGTCGACCCTAGCCCTGAAGAAGTTGCAGCCAATCCATACAGGCAACGAAACATGTCCGTTTTTTAGGGGACAGCCACACAGCATGGAATAAAAAGTCTCATTTAGCTAGTGTGGGTCTGCCCGGTTTTAACTGGGAGTATTTTTGGGTCCTGATCAGACTCATTCTCCCTAGTCTTAGGGTCGACACCCATTTCTTTTCTTCTCCTTTTTTTGCACACAGACACAGTTTAGATTATTAGTTACAATAGGTATTAGAATAGATGCTAGACCTGTTGTGTCACTTTTCATTTTTCACTTTGGACGGTAGTGGCCGATGATGAGAAGGTGAGGTAACGGACGAGTACCTGTCCGCTTACACCTCGTGGGGGTTACGTCCGTGAGGTACTGCCGTCCTCATTTTTTCCTGCACTTCTTTTCTTTGAGGCGTTGGAACGGACACCAATTCTTGATGGTGCTGTTGAGTGCGAGACTGTTGTTTTCTCTTCTCCCTGCCTTTCCTTTCTCTCTTCACACACAGTGGTGGGGGGGTGTATAGGCTTCCAGGGGAATTCTTTGTCAAATTCACCTAGTTTTCAGGTATTTCCATAGCCCGAGATATTAGAACTCCGTAGCGATTGACCTTCAGCCAAAACGGCTAATAGGCAACAAATTCTACAATTGCCAGCACGTTGAGTAGGAAGTATTGAATGCTCTCTGGGCTTAAAACTAAGATTGGTGTACGAGGCAGGTCCTTTTTTGTATATGACTTACCCAAAACACATCATACAGAATGGTGTCTGAACTGTGGCCCTATTCAAACAACTACAATATGCCCAAACAGTTTCTGTCACTGGTGTTTCCACATTCAATCCGCTCTTTAGTACCATATCAGTGACACCTTTAATCATGCAAATAGCCCATTAAACCATGCTATTCAACTGTGGGTCATATATCATAGTTCTAGAATGTCTCACACTCACTTTCATCAAAGATATATTTTCATATTTTCTGAAATTACTGTATATCATTGTCTCTACCCACATTTGAGGGTACATCCTTTCTGCAAAAAACATTTCTAAGCACCTTACTGGTGCTGGCATTATTTATGTCACTGTAGCGGGTTGGAATGACATGGCAGGAGACTAGATCTTGGTAAGGAGCATTTATTTGGTGCAAAACACGCCTTCCTCTGGTAGCCGGTCTCTTTAGAAACGGTGGGGATAATGTCACCTTATCCCGGCCCTTCGCGTCTTCTGGCGGTCTCCACCTTCTCATCAACTCCCATTGGGACTCGTGGGACCGGTGGTTCCGGTGAGGCAATGGCCGTGAGACAAAAAGAAAGTGCGGTGTAAGTGTGGGAAATTAGCACGTAGAATCAGGAAGGGTGGTGAAGGACCATACAGATAGTGTAACACGTCTATTTAAGTGAGTGAGGTGCTCAGGAAAGGGTAACCTGGGGGGGGTGGCCAGTAAGGTGCTTACGCCCTAAGCGTTGGGTCTCTCCCTCCTTCCCACCCAACCCGTTAACCGCTCGCGTACCTGCGAGAGCCACGCTCCTCCTGGAGCATGGTTGGGCGAATCGTGGTGCCGTTGGCCTCCTGGCTTTCTTGCTTCTCGTTGCATCTCTACTTCACCTCCTTCACTCGATCGCGTCCACTCCTCTCCTTACACGTCCTTCTCTGACTCGCCTTCCTCCTCTGCTCCAGTGATACCACACACACTCTTCCAGATTCCCTGCGTTCTTGATGGCAAACGCTCTGTGATGTCATCGCTGGGGGTGTGCTTCTCGGGATCTGCCCCCCATTTAAAGGAGCCGTACCACTTTTCACCGTCTCCTTCCTGTGTGCCTTTAACGGGCCAATTCCATTTACCCTCCTGTTGGGAAATAAGAGGGGAATCGGTGGATGTCACCTTCCACCAGTCCACAGTTCGATCATTATCCTCCCTGGTCTCCCCCGCCCCGTGACACACACTCATAAACTCAACTTCTAACCATCTAATATACGCATCCACAAAGTTCAAAGCAAACTCAAGTTGTGCAACAAAGAGTATATAGGGTCTATAAAGTCCATACAGACTTTCTTCCAGAGTTGACCAGAATCTTGTATGCAGTGGCGACCGACACATATTGGTGGTGGCAGGCCAGGGCGGGGATGCGGCCGGGAAGGGTGAGGAAGGGGACAAGGGGTCAATAAAAAATAACATTCAACTTCCCTCCTTGCTGCATCCTCCCTCGCCATGTCCTCCTCGCCACGTCTCCCCTCTGGCCGGAACAAGGAACAGGAAGCCCCCAGGCTGTGGCTCCCCTGAGCCAAACAGGGCTGTATTGCTGCGTTGTGATTGGTCTGAGTGTCAAACCTTGGTGCTCAGACGGGGACAGGGAGCCTGGGCATGTTCTCCACCCAGGATGTAATGCAGCGTGGGTGGAGAACATGCTAAGTGAGCATGAATGTTTGGCCGGCCCCAGAGGATCAGCCAACCATACATGCTCACTTTAGGGAGTACAAACCATTCCCCCCTCTTCCCTGCTCTGTCAGCAGTGCAGTCCCACCCGCCTGGCAAAGCTGCTGCGCCTGCAACCGGAAAAGATAAAATGATAATAACTTTCAGTTATCATTTTATTTTTCCTTCCACTGCTGAAAAGCAGTGGCACAATGCTCCTCTGCCTTAGCGAAGAGCCCGCTACTGCTTGTATGTAAGATTCAGTACTTCCACCAACCTTTCAAAATGTTCTCCCCCTCCTTACAAATATATTACCCTCACACACACTGAATAACTTCATCATATATTCTTGGCCACTAAAATTGTTCCTTGACATGTTTGACAGTCATAGATTGCCCAAATGTCCTCCATGCGTAAGCTCACAAACTTTATTACTCAAATGATAAGAAAGTATAAACCTCCCTCCACTCATTAGCACATTTTCCACCTCCAGGGGCAACTCATCCATTACCTTACAAAACAATCTCACCCCTACTCTGACATTACTCTCACTTGATCCCCCCTCCTTCAACAAGCATTTAACTTTTCTATAAATGTCCTCTTCCTGAAGTACTGCTTCTCACTCATCCTTAGCAATTATCCCTTTACACTCACATACCACATCTTCCACATTAGTTACCACCTCAGCAAAGTCTTCATTGTTTATGCCTGATACATATGACAAGGGCAAGTTTGATAAGCAATCCAATTATTTGTTATTCCATCCAGGAGCATATTCCAATTTACATCAGTAATTTGGAAGTGTAAAGCCAATCTACCATACCAAGCAGACACTTTGCTGGTCCCTCCTGTCAGTAACACTTGCAAGAGGGGGTTGGGATCTGTGCGCAAAACCTCAACACCCCAACATGAAGTAAACCACAACTCATGCAGCAGCTAATGCCTCCCTCTCAATGATGGAATAGTTACGTTCAGATTTTGGCAGAAAACAAGAGGCAAATGCTTTTCCTACCTACCATAGAACTGAGACAAACCAGCCACAGTTCTAAACCTATCTACATCCACTGAAACACATGTTCTCCTTTTATTATCAAAAGCAGTCAACATTTTTGCATTATTGATTTCTTGTTTCACCAGTTAGGATGCTTCAATCGGTTCATCTTTCCTTTCAAACCTTTTTCCCTTCCTTAACAAAGTTCTTGAAGGCTCAGTTTTGTCTGAGAAATTCTTGACAAACTTTGCATAATATTCCCCGAGACTCATAAATGACCTAAGTTCATCCTTGTCTTGTGGTTCAAGAGCACCCTGTATTACTTCGAAATGATACATTTTCGATTTCATACCTTCTGCACAAATGGTGTATCATAGATACTCTACTTCTTCCTTTAAAAGTGACTTTTTTCTTTTTGCAATTTCGTACCTGCTCTACTCAATCTATGCAAAACTTGTTTAAGTATTACATTATGTTCATCTACTGTCTGCCCAAAAATAAAAATGTAATTTTGGGAATGTTTATTTTTATCTTTAAAGATATCAATCATTATGTGCTGAAATATAGTTGCACCTGAGGCAAGTTCAAATTGTAATCTATTAAATTGATACACTCCTATTTGTTTCAGTGGCTGAGGGTTTATCAATACTACGGACACCCACTGTGTAGATTCCAAAGATTTAATTATACCCTCCTTCCCCATGCCTTTCAACATCTTACTCACCTCTTCTCTGACTCCAATTTGAATTCTCCTAGGATGATGCTTTACCCGTACATCACCTTCGTTCAATATGATTTTGTGTACATAACTTCTTAGTGGCCCAACCTCTCTGCAAAAACACCTTCAGCATTATTCTCAATTTCATCAACATTAGTGTTCGCCATCATCTGATCTTTAGCCCAAGGTATAATGATAATATTGCTGAACCCAACCAAGTATTTGAGGTTTTAAAATGGACCTTCGCATTATCCTCACCCACAACTCTTCTGGGACTATCATAAATATTGAACTAGAGTCTACCATAAATTCCACACATTTACTATTAATGGTGAATTTAGCCTTTGGTCTACACTTTCTTCTAGGATGTCCTTCAAAGTTGCTTACAACTAATAATCTGTATATATATATATATATATATATATATATATATATATATATATATATATATATATATATATATATATATATATATATATATTTGTCACTGCCTTCAATTAATCCTATGCTACTTTTGTCCTTTGTGCTACTCATTGTCATTCTCACAAAATTGCCCCTCCCACGTTTTCTACAATCCTTGTCCAATGCATAACAATTTTTTGATTCAGAATTGTGATAAGTACTTCCAACTCGGTTGCAAAATATTCCAGCAAAGAATCTCCTTCCAGTGCCCGCCCCCGTCACTGCTACCCTCCCTCTACTGACATTTTTCTTTTGCACAATATCCACAACATCCTTCATACTATTGTCCTAACTCTGAGCAGTTACAGCAACTTTGCTCCCTTTGCTGCATTTAGCAGTCTCAGTTTCCTTAATGCAGGCATTTCACTCTTCAACTACTTTTACAATATCTATGGCCTCCTTTAATGCAGGATTTTTCACTACGAGCAGCCTTTGTTGCATTTTCTTACAATAGCATTGAAGATGAGTTGATCCTTTATCAGTTCTTCTGTCATTTTTCCAAATTGACACTTAATTACCAGTTCCCTTAGGCGAGCAATACAGTCCTTCACTGATTTGTTTCATCTTTGAGGCTGTGCATAAAACTTGTGTGGAGTCATGGCACTATAACAGCTTTGGTTAATCTTTTTTTCAGGTCTTTGTTTGGCTTCTTTATACATATCTGTAACAGGCTGCCACGGATTATCTCAATGCTACAAGTAGATATTTTAATATATGCTGCCCCTCCTTTCCAATGCATTTAATAACCATGCCCTTTTTCTGTTTTGACTGAAGTTCTGACTATCCAAAGCCATTAAATCATTTTCAGAATGTTATATCCACTACTCCCATTTAATTGAAGGTGGAGCAGGATCTGGTAAAAAGTTTGGAAAGTGATTGATGGATTGGATAAATTCCATAATGGAGTATGAATGTTAGTTAAATGTTAGTTGCAGTACAAATTGATAGGGATAAATATTATTTTTTCCTTTGTAGTACTGGTATTAACCACCAGGTGGCAGTATTGGTAAGCTTATATGGGTCCATTCTTTCTTTGTTTCAATACATATTGGGCAGGTTTGGTATATGGGAAAACTTGTCTGACACAGAGTTATTGCTAAATGACAGCCCATTTCGTCAAAACCACCAGTGGCATAATCATTCTGAAGAAGGAAAGTAATTTCACATATGTGTGCTCAGTGCTGACATCAACCTCAGCAGTCTCTGAACAGTTCTGCGCTCACCACAGTCTTGGCTTTAGTTGCATTATAGTGCATGCTCGAGTACTCATGCTTGATGAAAACTGATGATAAACGGGAAGGATCATGAGCAGTTTCCACACACTCACAGTTGCTCGTTAAATGCCTATTACTAAATTATGTCAAAGAAAATGCAAAATCAGCCTCCCCAAAATCTTGGCAGCACAAAAATATATATATAACGTTTTCATCTGAGTTTTCAATGTAGCATTGTGGCTATAGGAGCATCAGGGTTCTTTTTTTACACACACACGCACGCACGCACGTACACTCACACACACACACACCCTCTCTCTCTCTCTCTCTATCTATCTCTCTCCCTCTCATTCTGCGCAATGTCCTCTGTATTGGTGGTCTGCTGTCTGCTGAAGCAGGTGCTTTTAAAACAAATTGTTGTGAGGCTGATGCTCATATATCATTTAGCTTTAGTGAGTTTATTTCTTCGTAGACCAGACATACAGGGACTCTCCTCAACGAGCCAGCAGAGCTCAAACTGAAGCTTTCCCCCTTAGTGACAATGTAACTCCTGGTGAAACTGTGTTCCATAAAGCTGTATACTACAAAGGTGTCCCATTCTTCACCTATGAAAATCCTCACCAAATTGTAAGTTTGGCATTGATGATAGGTTTTGAGATTTGCTCTAGTAAAACACAGATGAGGGGTAGGGGGACATTGGTTCTTGATTGTGACCTGGTTCATGAAGCTGATAAAGTACATTTCCTCATTTTACATATTAAACACATTTAACGCAGGAATTTGTAGTAGGTAATCTGATGTCACTGGATGAGCATGAAACACAATGACATCTGTAGAATGTGTGATGTAGGTGTATTCAATGACTCTCCTTGACAGTTATTTTTTGTACCAGACGTGTCTTTTGTTTATCTGTAATAAATACTCTTTCCAATTTCAAAGAAGTGTGGAAATTCATCATTGCAAAGATGGCGACGAGGAGAACTAAGGGATCAATATGGGCGGTATGGTGAGTACTACTTATTGAATAATTGACAGTAACAACTTTGAGACTGATTTTAACAGGAAAATATTTTGGTGGTCTTTGGGGGCACAGAAACGTGTTATTTTGTGTGAAGCAATTGCACACACATCAATTTTTAATTTATGAGGCAGTTTGAGCGTCTGGTAGTGTTGAAGGGCTCGTGTGATGCAGTTCTTTTTTAACCCGTCCTCTTCATGAGCACGTACATTCCACAAGCGCATGCTCTTAAAGCAAGCGGCGCTATCTAGAATGAAGGCGTCTTTCGATGCACGTTCACTTGAACATTTAAGATTTCATTTATTTTGATGAAGCACAAATACTTTTGCACTCATTAACGAACGGAGCTGTCAAGATTGGTTTTTGCCGCGCGTTCGCTTAAACATTTAAGAATTAATTAATTTCAATGAACTACACATACTTTTACATGCAATAGGAAAGCCTTGTTTTAACAGCAATTACTGATAACATTTAACAAGAAGAAATATGTACTCACGTTTTTGAGCTCCTCCGAGACTCCCTCTCTAACAAACGCTAGGAAAAAGGTTGAAAGAAAAGAAGGCTTTGGGAAACGAGCAAAATAGAAAGTGAACTATTTCTTCTTGTTCATTAAGAGGCAAAGTGTCAGTCATATTTGAAAAGGTTTACTATATGTACACTTTTTTTTTTTTTTTGCAAATCTGTTTTTATTGTTTTGTTATTTTGGTAGAAGAATACATGTTACGGCAGCATACATTACACACAGAGATTCATAAGCATGTACAGATTGTTAAGCCGCACCTGCAGTCAAGGTAATATAACCTGCATTCGGGTTATGCGCCAACCACCATCCGCTGAGGAGCCGGCTACATTGTCCTTATCAGTTCTGGTGTCGTCACTTGAGAAGGGGCAGTTGCCACCGTATACCAGCCACTTAGCCATACATGCAAACTCATATCGCCCACACAACGTAGGCGTCAAAAACAGATGAGTTACCTACAATTCAAAAGAAGAACTCATAACAGAGGCAGCGTGAACAGTGATACACATAGATTGCTCCTTCCCCCTTCCTATCCCTGACTCCCCCCCCCCCCTTACCCCCGGGATCGCCCCCCCCCAACCCCCACGGTTGCAACCATCCCCATGTGTTCGCAGATGCCCCGTCTTTAGGCCAGAGGTAATGGGGGCTATGCTATCCCGTCAGCAAGGCAGCCTGCACTGCGCCGTCACTCACGCAGTCGTGTCCGACCACCCCTATGCGGCCCGTGTGACCCTCCCCGTCTGAACGCCGGAGCTCAGCAAGTAACTGCTCCCAGCGGTCCGCCATGGGCTCCCTCCGCAGCCCCAAAGTGTCCTCCCTACGGATGGCAGTCCCCTCCGCCCTGGCCCATGCCCGGAATGAGGAGCTCCAGGCTCATGTGTGTGGTGGGTCATGCGCCTTCCATCTCCTAGTGCTGAGGCGTTTTGCTACTACAAGCCCCAGGTCCAGGAATCGGGACGCTACCTTGTCTTTGGGCGATCTTGTAAATTGGTGTAAGATGTGTTCAGGCCAGTCTAAGGGGATGTTGCGACCCACGCTCCCCTGTAACAGCCCACTGACCGCCCTCCAATAGGTGCTCAACCCAGGGCAGCTCCACAGCATGTGCAAAAACCCCGCCCCCAGTTCTCCGCACCGAGGGCAGAGCGCGTCATTGCGGTGAAAGTACCTGTTAATCAACTCAGGTGTGAGGTAGGCCCTGTGAACTATGAACAGCTGGATTTGGCGGAACCGCATATTTCTGGGGATACGCACTGGGCTTTTAAGGACCCTCTCCCACTCCTTGTCTACCAGTGGCCTCCCCAGGTCTAGCTCCCATTTGCAGCGGAGCGGGCCCAGACGAACCGCCGTGTGCTCCCGTAACGAAGCGGCAAACCAGTGGACCAGATGCCCGCCCCTCCCCATGACGTGCAGGTATTGCATGGTTAGGTGCTGTCCAGGCTCCGTAGCCATGCTTCCCCATTTGGCGGTCATTACTATATGTACACTTTTAATGTAATTGGCATTTTGGGAACAGTGATTTGCAAAATTTTACAATTTTGGTGCAGATCATTATTGCACTGATTTGCACATTTTGGAAAAGTCCACAAGTTTAAACTATATGTTTAGTGATTTGCACACTTAAAAACACTAATGCAGGTCATTATTGCAGTGACTTGCACACTTTGTAAACAATATAGAGGTAGAGACTATAATCTACATGTTTACTTTTTATTAGCAGTTATATAGTAATGGAGTGCAAATTACTTTTAACAGCAATTTACACACAACATTTTCTTCCACTTTTGCTTGGTTTGGAATACCAGTCTTACAGTATGCAGAATGTATCACCTCCTGCACCATTTCTTCAGGAGCCTGGTGATCCGCCTATAGAATGGAAATTATGGCTGAGATCTGTCAGAGCATATTTAGCAGCTATTGACGGACAGAGGTTCAGACCTGAAAGGAAAAAGAGTTTAATGTATTGTTGCTTAGAAGTAGAAGGTCAAAACGTTTTTGATCACATACCTGCATATGAGCCCTCAGAGGGCCAAGATCCAGGTGAGGTTCAAGTGGTTATAGCTCAACTGGAGAAATATTTTACCAAAACAATGTTGTGTACAGGTATACATTTTTTGATCAGTTATAAAACCCCAATGAAAGTTTAGATACATTTATTATAGACTTGAAAGAATTGGCTGCGAAATGTGAGTTTCAGAATTTCACTTCACAATTATCAGAGGTCAAGTAATTGCTAGGTGTAATTTGAAAACCATTCAAGAAAGATTGTTTTAAAGATCATTCCTTAGAAAAAGCTATTGGCATTGTGAAAAGCATAGAGTGCCCGTGTGAAGCTGGAAAGCAGTTGGAAGTGTCATTATCTAATACTACTATATTAGGGGTAGTAGCTAACACAATGTCTTTCACTCAAAATAGTGACAGTAAGAAATAGGGCTTCACAAGTGGCGGTAAACCTAATGTCCACATGAAATTTACACAAAAAAGTCAGCTGCTATAGGTGTGGTTCCTCTTCACATGTCTCTTCATTTAAGAATTGTCCAGCTGGGAATCAATAATGTAGAAATTGTGGAGAAATTGGACAATATTTTAGAGAGTGCATCAGAGCAAAAAGAAATAGTGTTCAATGCATGTTAAATGAAAGTAAAGATAATGAGTATGTCAAAGAGAATGGTAACACAGAGTATGTATAAGTAGTTAAAGACACATAAGTACAGAAAAGTAAAACGATTGTGTATCCTGTTATTGAAGTTTTAATTGATGAGGTAGAGATCAACTTTTAGTAGACAGGTACACACATTACTTTTGTTTCTCAAGACAAATTCAATCAATTGTGGAATAAAAAGACATTGCACCCCCAGATGTGTTTAAAGTAGCCTTTGAAGGGAGTAGAATAGATCTTATTTCGCATTTCTGGGCTTCCTTTGGAGGTTTGGGTGATGTCATTCAAGGAAAAGTTTATGTGGTTAAAAAGGGGAATAATGTCCTTGGATGGTTACCCCAAGCGGAATTCAATTTAACCTTTAAAACTGGATGGGAGAAACCAGTTTTTATTGATAGAAAAGAGGTAAATTCACTTATGAATACTGGTGATATCAAAGGGGGTAGGGAGAGGAAATCTGAGAAGGTGTTTCAAGATTGTCTAGGGAAAATCATGGATTTTAGCCACACCATTAGAGTGAAGCAGAATGCAGTGTCTGTAAAGCATACAGTGCGAAATGTACCCCTGAACGCCAGGTGAGAATTATCAAAGGTGTTGAAAGGTTTATGTGAACAAGGCATTATAGAAAAGGCCGAAGCAACCTTTTGGCTATCTCCCACACTTTTCGAAAGGAAAAAAATGGGAGATTTAAGACTGTGTATTGATTTAAGAAGCTGGAATGAAGCAATTTGAGTTGTAATTTTCCATTGCCAAGGATTGAAGATTTGATAACAAAGATCGGGTGTTAAGCTGGTTCAACAAATTAGATTTGAGAGCTGCCTATCATTAGGTAGAGTTAGATTTCCAGAATGGCATTTGTCACTCCTGATGGAGTATTTAAAATTTTCAGATTGCCTTCTGGTCTGACATCGCCAGCAGCCGTTTTTCAGAGACTGATGTAAGAAACAGGACAACCCTCATGTAGTTGTATTATAGGATTATATCCTGATTTTTTCCAGCAATGGGGTGGAACATGATAGTATTTTGGATGAGGTTTGGTGCATCCCAGAGAAGAGGGGATGAGATTTTGAGTGAAGTGATGACTGTTTAAAATGGGATGGCCGAAGGAGATACATTTGTCAGCTGATTTGCAAATGTAATGAAAAGTATCAAGAGTAGTTGATTGAGGGCGACAAGGAAATGCAGGGGAACAAATTAGTACCACCTAAATGTCTTAGACAAAGATTAATTTCAACAGCTCATACTGGTCATTTGGGATCAACCATTACCAAAAGGAAAGTATGAAACGACCTCTGGTGGCCAAAAATGAATAGGGGAATTGAGGAGTATGTCAAGAAGTGTGTAAAATGCAACAGAAGTGGCAAACTGTTAGTTACTGAAGGGGTGGTTGAATATTTTGTTCCTACGCCAAACAGAGCATGGCAGAGAATAGAAATTGATTTCTTAGGACCTTTTCATATTTTGCCACATTACATTAAATATTTTATTGTTATAATTGACCATTTATCCAGATGAGTTGAAGTTAAACCAATTAGTACTCCAACTACCAAAAGTGTAATTAATTGTCAAAAATGTATTTTGATCAGAGAATGCTTCCTAGGGGAAATCTTAAATGACAATGGAGTGCAGTTTGTTTCAACAGAAATGTTACGATTTTTTAATAAATGTGGGATTAAATACATCAGACCGCCTTTGCATCACCCACAAAGTAATGGCAAAAGTGTTTTAACAGGGTGCTAGAGGAGTGTATCCAAGAGGCATACAGGAACACCATGTGTGTTGATCAAGATATTAAGGATCTGGAGTGGTCTTACCACACTACACCACATGTAGCTACTACCGAGAGTCCCTTTGAGCTTATGAGAGGAAGGAAAGCATCAACAAAGTTAGGTCTATTTTGGATGGTAAAATTGTTTCATGAAGTGTGCAATTATAAAGCATGTGTGGGAAACAGCTGAAACAGTTCCAATGAGATAAATATGAAAAGAGTCAATGTCAAATCTAACAACTTAGGCCCCGGTTATGATGTCGGACAGACCTGAGTCCCTCTGACATTGTTTGGGAACTGGGACCGAACGACCTCCTGTCGTTGGTCCCAACCCAGCAATTAGGATGCAACCGAATACTGTTTGGTCGCATTCCTATTCTTCACAAAGGAAGCATGCATTCCAGCATGCATGCATTGTAAAGAGCTGAGGTGCAATTCATCCCTGCACCTGGTGGCAGGCAAAGGGTGCAAGGATCTACAAGGGGCCACCTTCCGGCAGCCTTGTACACATGGAGGCCATGCTTGGTGCCCTCAAAGTCAGATTCCCACAGCCTTTCTGTGTCGGAAAGGCCGGCATAGAAAGGTTGTGGGACAGTGGCGGCTCCCCCATTGGGGCGTGGGGGCGTTGCCCCACTGCTTTCTCGCAGTGCGAGAAGGCAGAAACATAAATGGTATAAACTACCATTTATGTTTCTGCCTTCTCGCATTGCGAGAAAGCAGAAGTACCTCTGTGCCTGGTTGGGGGCGGAGGGGGTGGGAGGTCCTACTCAAGGGCCGGGGGGGTGGCTTACCCACTGTTGTGGGTACTGACTCTTTGGTCAGCCCTGAGCCAACCAAACAGTCAGTACCCACAACAGTGGGTTAGCCACTCCCCCCGGCCCTTGAGCAGGACCGCCCACTCTCCGTCATTCTCTGTGCAGAGAAAACTTCCCGGCTGGGGTGCTAGTCTGCTGTGCCTACCAGCGTCTGATTGGCTTCCCTTGCTGCGTAGTGGAGGGAAGCTGCCTGCTTCCTGCAGGAAGGAACACACGGACCCACCATTACAGGCCGAGCGGAGGCAGTGCGGTATCCCGGCGGGCGGCACTCAGGTACGTTTTCTTTTATTTTAAATTAATTGTGTTTTATTGCCCAATGCCCACCTGCGGGCCGCAATTCCCCCCCCCCCTCCGTCCAGCATGCCGGCCGCCGCTGCTGAACTATCAAGTCTTCAAAACCTTTACTGTCTCAAAACTGCAGCTACATAGACAGAAGGTCCTGGCACATACCATTTCGTGCTTGATTGTTTTTATGTGAACTACATTTGATGTAGTAAATCAACAACTCCTTGTGACTTGTTTTGTAGTTCCACTGAAAAGCAGAACCCACCATCATACATACACTGCTGTTCTCACCCTTTCAGAGTTTCACTGGGGTGGAAGGAAGACACATGCACATCTCAAACTTTAAAGACTGACTGCCGCTAAGCATCTGGTGTGTGTTACCGTGCTCTGCAATCATGTGAGGGAACTTATGTATAGATTCCAAAATAGGCTGGGGGTATCTCACAGAGGGATGACGGGCCTGGTGTAGCTCCCACTTTATCTCCCACTCTTTGCATGTATATTAGGTCACAAATAACGTGTGTGACATTTGCACTGAATGTAGCCTTTGTGGACTTCCTGCATTGTTCCTTTTTCTTCATTTTGTTCTGCCCAAGATTGCCAAAACAATCTGCATATTTCCTCAATTTCTGCATCTTATGATGACTCAAATGTTCACACTTTAATTTCAGCTTGCTATGCTTCAAGGAAGCAGCTCAGTTTGCCTCTGTTGTGAAATTTCCCTTGACTTTACGCCCTTGTCAGACGACCCTGACTCCTCCCGTTAAACCCCCCACCCCTTCCCCGATAAAAACCCTGCAGACATCAAATTCCTCTTTTCATTAGAACTGCTGTTCGCTTTGTTGCTGGGAGCATGGAGGGCATGGTAACTCTCTCGACAGAGTCTTGGTGGTACAGTCACGGGCATATAGAGAAAGCAAGAAACAAAATGTTTAATCGCTGTACAAATGAGCTCCTGCAACGTGAGCTAATGTGTATTCCAATACGAAACCATTTTGCATTGTAATTTGGTGACAGAGAGTGAGCAGTGTGCAATGGCCTTGGGTTTGAAAGATAAACCTGGAGGATGTGAAAGAAATATGGTGACACACACGTTTAGGTTTTTTTTGCACGTCACACACATATTTTACATCATTTTAGTTTTAGAAACACGAGCACGTAAGCTCGGAGCAGAGGGCGGCATGACCTTGGTTAAACTGAATAAGCAGCTACCTTTGTTGTTATAAGACATCTCTTTATTAATGTAGTAACTGCACTTTCACAATTGCTTTAGTAACCTTCCTGCTTTCTCAAATTTACTTGAAAATGCACCATTTGTCCACTCTTTTAATAAAATTTCCCCCCAACACCCCCCCCCACCCTCTGTAGGTTGTTCGGGCTCGCTCCCTCGCTCGCCACAATTCACTACGAAAGTCATTTTATGCCCACCTCTTTCAAATGTCACCTGCCGCCATCGCAATCGCAATCCCACGGGCAGAAAGAGCCGCTCGAGGGATTACTGGAGGCTTTCCGAATGACTGTCGGAGGCCATCCAGAAATCCGGTTTGGATTCCTTTCCGACTGAACCCAACAAAATGGGTCGTCGGAAAGGAATCCGAACACCAATTACGATGCCATAGGAAACAACTCCGACCAAGGGTCGGAGCCAATTCCTACGGCATTGTAATCGGGCCCAAAATGTACAAACAGAAAGTTGGTGATTAGGTACGGGTGAAAAGTCCCATTTTGATTAGGGGGGGCTGCCAAACTTTAAGGAACCACGACAAATATGTGAGTTACGCAGAAATGTTGTAAAATTACCAATTGGATGTTGGTGGAGTACATTGCATGCAGTTTTAGATGCCAGTAAAAATGTAGGGAACTCACAGGAATTGAATCTTTGAAGAATCTTAAGAAACATAATGTTGAACGAAGCAGCAACAATATGTTGGCAGACAGGAAAAGTACACTCTAAAATCAATAAGTTACAGGATTACACTTCTTCATGGAAGTAAACATATTGTTTTTGTTACTGCATATGACTCTGTATTTAGTATGTTCGCCAATTGTTATTTTTTTTGTTTTTTTCTTCTATTTTGTAAAAAGAGAAGGTATGACAGTTAATATTTTGTATTTTATCGTGAGTATTTTATCTTGAATATTTATATCTTGTAAGCTCTCTATATTTTGTTTGAAGGGGGAAAAGTGCAGTGATGTCCCTGGAAGAGCATGGAACATGATAATATCTGTAGAATGTGTGATGTAAGTGTGTTCCATACCTCTTCTTGACAGTTATTTTCTGTGCTCTTTTTGTACCAGACGTGTTTTCTGGTAATCTAAAATAAATGATGTTTCCAGTTTCAAGAAGCCTGGAAATTCATCATTGCACACCCTTAACCAATATTAGCAAACGCTTCAATAAACATATTGTAATGACTTCAAGTTAGCTTGAATTTTGATGCCAATTTAAATGTCTACTTTATACATTTAAGGCTAAGAGGCCTGTTTTCTCATTCAAACTGTTTTTTTTTTGCATGAGGTGTTTTTCTCTTTCTCCCCAATGCAGATGCCGTAATTTTCCAAAAGCCTTTTGTTAGGTAGTGAATTGGCATTTGTTATGTATTAGACAACTGATAGTGAGGTTCTCAACGGCAGGAGAGGATATTGCAGGAAGCCTGACTCTTGGGAAGAACTGTCTGAACCATAAGATCTGTTCAAAGAAACAAATCAAGGGCATTGTTGTGTATGATCCATTGTGGAAACTTTAGAAACTGGAGATTTTACCTTCTCCCAGCTTTTGCAGAAGAATGATTGGTTCCTGAATTTAGGAATGAGATGAAATGTTGCAAATATTGTTTTGTTGAATTATATTAGCATGTGCTCCTTGGACTAAAGAGGAGACCTTATTGAAGAATTAGGAGGCAGATCTTAGAACCGCTTGCTGACTTCGAGCTGAGAAGACCCTTCCATGCTGTGCTAAACTATACTGTTTGAGAGCTAAGGCTTTATGTCTATGCATTCCTATTCTGTCATCAGATACCTTTATTTGTTTTTCTGAAGCTCACACCTTATTATACTTAAAATAAATGCCATTTGCACCCAATTGTCATTAATAAAGATTAGGGACTTCATTTATGGAACAAGCTTGTTGCATATTTTGCATTCTTTTTGTAATTCTTACTAATGTACTATTTTATGTTTTTTTGAAATATCGACTTTTAAATCATTTGAATCTGTAATATTGATGCCTACAATTTAAATACTTACTGAACTAATGATTGATTTGTATTAATTTTGTGAATAAAAACACCTTTAAACTCAATCCAGTAGTCCCTGTCTCTGTTAAGTCCCAATTGGTCTTCACTGTTAGGGTAACTAATGTAAATGATAATTCCTTCTCTCATCAACTAACAAAGGTCCATACAACCAATGGTGGGGAACTGTTTGAAGATTATACACAATGTGAGAGATACAAAAATCACTGCTCCGGCAAGGCTGCAATCAATGCAGGGCTGTAACTTTGGTGTGACCAGTTTTGGAAATGAAGAATGCATGAATGAATTGTTGCTCTAGGATATCTTTAATGTAACATTTTTAAATCAACTTTTTTAGTGATCAAGGGTTAGACCATCCCAGAACTCGGAGCACAGGATATCCAATCTATCCTCCAGTCATGACAGTGAGTTGGTGGATGATGAGTGAGACAGCAAAATCGTCTTGCTAAGTGGCTCCAATTAGGGGTAAAGGATTAAAGATGCAGCTGGAAAAAAATCAGCCCGGTGCGGCAGTGTTGTGAATATTGTGTTCTTCATTGCAGAAGATCGTTCAGTACAGTATTATATTGCTGTGCCCTCCCAAATAATAGAAAATACCTCAGTCTCATATGGAGGCAAACACACAGCGAAGCAAGAAAAACACCTGGAAGAGGATTTCACTCTCGTAAAATGAGGTACATCAAAAGAATAAAATCTCGCTTTCCAAGTCAACAAACCCCAGTTTTATAATCTCAAAGCACTAGGAGTTTCCAAGAGGACCTCCTCTGTGCCAAGAAAACTTACTGGAGTTGCTCAAACTCCCACAAGCATTCCAAAGGCAAAGGAGTTCTCACGTATTCTTCTGCACTCCCACATGTTCCAGCTCCTTATCTTAGCAACGCATGAGAAAGTAGAAAACATCTCCAAAAGTACAGACAAAAACCTTGAACGTGAATAACCAAAACATTTTGAGTGATCTGGGGACCTGCTTGTGTGCGCAAAGTTCAAACTAGAGAGAGTCAGAATTCAAGATGGCATGAGGACATGTCACAGCCAATTAGTAAATACTTCATAAAACTTCCCAATGTACAACACAATGCACATTTGTGCACCACTGCCTATAGCATCACACACTTCATTTCCCAATGTACAACATAATGCACATTTGAGCACCACTGTATATACCAATACACTCAGAGACAGAGAAGTACATTCCACACCTTTCCCTCTCTCTTATGCTTTCAAATACACATCCCACATGTTCTGTTCCTGGCAAGGCTATAAAAAGCAAACACTCCCCCTCTGAAGCTACAAGGAGATACAAAATGAAATCACAAGGCAGAGTGAATTAAAACACATGAAATCAAGTAAAACAATGGTAGTCAAAGGTCATCACGTGGTCCCAATATATGGGTGTGCCTCTGACACTACATTCCAGCCCATGACCATCGACTATCATAATATACATATCTAAAATCAACTTTTTAAGTGAAAGCATGAGTATAAAATGAAGCACACATTTAAACAGTGACATTATAAAAGCATGTAACATATTACTTCATCTAAAATAGCTTATGTATATCTAATAGTAACTCAGCAACAGAAATAAATGTTTGATGAATACACAAATAGAATCAAGCATGTTAACTCATTGATGTCCCTAGTGTTATAAATGGCTAATCCTGAAACGTCTACTATTGAAACGCCTAAAGTTATATACTTTGCTGAAAACAATAAAGGAATCTCAAAATCTTCTTCATCAAACTGAACAATTTCCTTTGTAACACTTTGGATTTAATTGAAATACTCTCCAGCAGTCCTAACTGTGTAAATATACACAGCCCTCATGCTATAGATAAAATTATATCTTTTAACTTTTTTTCCTTTCAAAAGTACGCTTGCAATAATTTTTAAAATTAGTCTCATTTGAGCATATTCAAAAACGGTCTGTGCTAGGTAAGTTCATCTGGTGGATTCAGCCAAAGGATGTCAGCAACGGTGTCAGTCTGCGCTGTCAGGTGGTCACTTCGGGGTTGGGAGCTACCACACCCTCACGGCCCCACTTAGACACAGGCACCCACATGCAGGGCAGGGACATCAGATACACAAACACTTCGCAGTATGATCTAGAAAAGAAACAAACATCACTCTTCTTGCAAAAACATTTTTCAGAAAGCACATGTTCTCCTTTTTCTGTTTTGGGTCTGATGACAAAGTTTTATCTTTAATCTCTGTACTGTTCTCAGCTGGTTCTTGGAAATTATCTGAGAATTCCAGCCACCCTTTGGCCTCTGTGTTCCTGGTAGTGGAGTCAACCTCCCCTTCCCCTTGGACAGTAAGAAGGCCTGAGGCAGTCCCCTTCATGACTATCTCTCCATACACGGCCGAATAAGTACATTCTTGATCATTTGGCATGGCCCAAGGCAATCCATCAGCCATATCTGCGCTGGTAATCTTCCTTTCTTCAACTGGCTCCTCACCTCCTGTGGGACTGGTCTGTGCTGTGCATGCTGACAAATAGGAATCACAGTTCTAAGTAAGTCTAGGGGAATATGCATCCCTTTATTCTCTGCCCACCTGTTAGTGATTTTGTCTCCCATGTGTCCATATTTCTGTAGTCCCAGTTTAGTAATTCCTACCAAATTAGAATTGTTTGTTGTCACCTCTGACTCCAAGATTTTAGCCTTTTCACCTGTAAGGAAATTAAAGTGTCTGTCTAGTAAATATATGGGACAATGAGCATCTACATGATACACAGTAACTGTGCTTTGCAGTAAGATTCGCCACATTTCTTGCCACAACTCCTTGTTCCATTTTACTGGGGAATCCTGTATCTCAGGCCCCTCAAGCACCATCCCTGGATTTTCATCTGGGACCTGCACCAGCTGTTCATGCAAAACTGCAGTTTCTGCCTGTATGTACCACTTGATCACATTTGCTTCTTATGCATTACTTGTTCTGTATAACTAAGGAGAATTCATCATCCATTGCATTAGAGATATGTCAAATGTCAAAATCACATTGTGCCTTATATTAATCTGCCCCTTGTCTGTCAGTGTACAAAAATACAAAAGCAGCTGTATCTGCCCGTGTCTATCATAGCATAAAAACACACAAACAACTGTAACTAGCCAGTATCTTTCACAGTGCAATGACACAAAAACAACTGTTTTCCAAAGGGAGTAAAACATTCTCCAGCATCTGACAATGCTTCAATCCAAAAGCTCAAGAGCGCCCTCTTTTTTCCTTGTTTTTCCCACATACTCCAAGTGGCATACTGTCCCTGAACGGTCACATGTAATTCAATGTCTCCTTTCTGTATTGGCCACACATCTGATACATTTTGAATTGCCGCTTTTGGAAATTCGAAAGCACATTGCTGCTTTTCTCACCACTCACAGTCATGTTTAAAAATAGCATTTTTCATCATTTCTTTTTTCAGTTTCTGCATAGCGTCTCTCCAAGTAAACCAAGGTTGATCACTCACTGAGCAGTCTGACTTGTCACTGCATCCAGCAATCGCTTATTGTAACAAGCTGATTGCATAAGACTGTGGTACATTTTCGCCCTTCAATATCACTTCAGAGGCTCCTAAACCAAACAAACGTACAATCCATGCTATCAAATCCTCCTCCGATTTCTGCTGAAATCTGTCCAAACTACTATTAATTTATAACTGAGGAAAGTCCTCCAAATAATTCATTAAAAACTCTTGTGAACACTGTAAATTAACCTGCAGCTCTCCTTGAACCACATTCTTTGTCGGCGATTCACTCTGGCTATCTGGGAAGTCCCGTATTTTAGACAGTGGCATTCACACAGTTTCTCGATCTTGCGCTGCTTGGTACATCTGCAACTCTTTTTTCAATGATCTAGTTTCACATATTAACATATCAGAATTCTCTTTAACTTCAACCAACTCATTTTTGCATTTCATTGCATTCTTTTTCTAGCTGCGAAAAAATGTCATACATGCTGCGAAATACATAAAAAATAAAACAACTTTTTCTCTCTGAAATACCAACATGTTTTACCTAGTCAAAAGAAACATTTTGCAAACATTTAAATATCTGCGCTTGCCCTTTGTCTGTTGAACATAAATTAGAGGCAACTTCCCCCCCAATAGCTCAGTTGGCATCTGGGAATCTGCAATTGAAAACATTGACTTTTTAGAAAACATTTTTCCCTTTTTAATTTTCGTATCCTGCAAAGTGAAACCAAAATGTATTGCTTCGCTCTCCCAAATAATAGAAAATACTGCACTCCCACACTGAGGCACGCACAGCGAAGCAAGAAAAAAACCTAGAAAGGGATTTCACACTCATAAAATGAGGCGCATCAAAAGACAGTTTTCAGAATAAAGAGTGGGGTTTTATTTGTGCAACACTCTCTAAAGAAAAGGCTTACCCAGTTGGCGCACACACAGGCGGAGCACGCCGGAAATCCAGTGTTCAGCAAGTATACAATGACGTGCGCTCTCAGTAACAAAGAATCCACAAGGTAGTGCGGTAAAGGGGTGTTTATTCACAACGCGTTTCAACTACAAGAGTCTTGATCACGTGAAGATATATATATCAAAAACAAGTTGCCCTGCTGTAAGAACTCGCCGTTCAGCGGGACATAAATCGATGACACCATGCTTTCTCAGTCCATAGTTATTTATTATAACATCATCCTTACGCGTTTCAAGGCCTCCTGGCCTCTTCATCAGAGGATTCAAATGCAGAAAACAGTGCGTATTGCTACGGTACTTAACCGCATGCGCGTAATACTTCACAGTTGTATAATTTTAACGGCATGCTGGTACCTGTAGTTTCGTTTTTTTGATATTCACCACAGTATTGCCCCAGTGGGCTCCATGTTCTGACACCACTTTACAGTCCATTAATAAAAAAACCCAGTGGGCCTTTGGGCCGAAAAAACAGGCAAATTTGCATACGAGTCACGCTGTGCCTTTTCCGACGTGAAAACACCTTTCTTCGTCGCTGGCCCCGTGAATACTTTCACAGTGGCAAGTTCTCTGCGGCCAGGCTGCCGCAATTAAAAAATCCATCCAAAACAAGTTGCCCTGCTGTAAGAACTCGCCGTTTAGCGGGACATAAATCGATGACACCATGCTTTCTCAGTCCATAGTTATTTATTATAACATCATCCTTACGCGTTTCAAGGCCTCCTGGCCTCTTCATCAGAGGATTCAAGTACATAAAACAGTGCGTATTGCTTCGGTACTCAACCGCATACTCGGAATACTTCACAGGTGTGTAATTTTAACGGCATGCTGGTACCTGTAGTTTCGGTTTTTTGATAATCACCACAGTATTGCCCCAGTGGGCTCCGTTGTTCTCACATCACTTTACAGTCCATTAATAAAAAACCCCACTGGGCCTTTGGGCCAAAAAACAAGCAAATTTGCATACTAGTCACGCTGTGCCTTTGCCGACGTGAAAACACCTTCGTTCGTCGCTGGCCCCGTGAATACTTTCACGGTGGCAAGTTTTCTGCGGCCATGCTGCCGCAATTAAATCTATCAAAAACAAGTTGCCCTGCTGTAAGAACTCGCCGTTTAGCGGAACATAAATCGATGACACCATGTTTTCTCAGTCCATAGTTATTTATTATAACATCATCCTTACGCGTTTCAAGGCCTTCTGGCCTCTTCATCAGAGAATTCAAATGCAGAAAACAGTGCGTATTGCTACGGTACTTAACCGCATGCGCGAAACACTTCACAGGTGTGTAATTATAACGGCATGCTGGAACCTGTAGTTTCGTTTTTTTGATAATCACCACAGTATTGCCCCAGTGGGCTCCTTTGTTCTGACACCACTTTACAGTCCATTAATAAAAAAAACCCAGTGGGCCTTTGGGCCGAAAAAACAGGCAAATTTGCATACCAGTCACGCTGTGCCTTTGCCGACGTGAAAACACCTTCCTTCGTCGCTGTCCCCGTGAATCCTTTCACAGTGTCAAGTTCAATGCGGCCAGGCTGCCGCAATTAAATCCATCCAAAACAAGTTGCCCTGCTGTAAGAATTCGCCGTTTATCGGGACATAAATCGATTAAACTGATGTAGCGCCTAAAGGTTTTGAAAATTGTAGGGGTGCATCATATTCACTGTTAGTTGGCACCCGCATATAATTAATGTATCTTTAGTTGCGCTGTGCGAAAAGTATTAAGAAATATATCAGCTATGTCGCAATGTAGAAGCGTTAGGAGACGTGAAAATATATTGTGAATGTATTTAGCAAAATGCATAACGATTAGTTCCTGTTTAATGCAATGTATTAGGCTAAAAGTGCAACCTGATTGAATTAACTCATTTTTTTTTTTTTTTTTTTTTTAAATATATTTTTATTGCAGGAATCAGTAAATCGTTACATAATCAACCAGCATAATATAACAAGCAAGATCAATGAGACACACCCCTCCGTCCCCCCGCCGTAAGTTTCTTACACAGCCATTCAGCCCACAACCCTAGGGTCGGGCGGCGAAATTCAATGGGGGCTCAGAAGGATGTCGAGGCTGGTCCGGATGATCCACTGTCCTTCATCTGCTTTTCCAAACAAGCCTATAAACCCAGAAAGAAAAACCCCCACCCTCAAAACGCTACGAACCAAAGAGAACCCACCCAACCCCGCCATCAGCGCACGGCAACAACCTCAACAGGATCTGCTAGAGGACCCATGGGGAAAGCAACAGAGCTGAAAAGTGCAATCGTCTATCGGGACTTGGGGCGAGCCGCTTCCTCACATGATTGAATTAACTCATGTATGTCGTTTATACACGTATATGAAAGAAAAAGCACTAATGTTAGAATGTAATTTAATAGTGTGTTTAACCTAGTAGAGGCCCGAATTCACCTATATCGTTGAGAAGAAAGGCCTGGTATTTCTCATGTTAGCTGAATGCGGTAGGCCGCAAGTGATTTATTCTAGTAGATGTTTTGGGCTGCAGTAAATTGTAGAGTTAAAAGATGCAAAGTATTTCTTCATCCCATGATCTCACCGCAGGTGCAGGAACAGTTGGTTCGTTAGTAAAAAGGTCTTTGTCTAAGAGTTGAATTATTGAGGAAGCCAGACATGGGAGTGCATTGGAATGTGCCAATCGCAACTCCTAGTGCCGACGGTGTCTGGGACTCAAGGCCAAGCTGATGGCAAAAAGCCCACGCTAGACCCCTCAAAGCCAGAACATTTTAGACCAATTTCGCTGCTTCCATGGGCTTCGAAATTGGCAGAAGCCCATGCGAACAAAGTACTGTCCAACTATATGGCTCAAAATCTAATCCTGGACCCCTCACAGAATGGCTTCAGGCCAGGATTCAGTACTGAGTCCGCCCTGCTGACTACCATTGAACACCTCCGGAACATTCTGGACGCCGGTCAAAGTGCTGCGCTGATTTTACTTGACCTCAGCGCGGTCTTTGATACGGTCTCCCACACTCTTTTACTAAAACGTCTCGAGGCTATAGGGATCAGTGATCTGGCCCTTGAGTGGTTTCGGTCTTTCCTGAAGGATAGATCCTTCCGGGTCTCAGCCCCCCCATTTGTCTCTCAGCCTCACTCCATAGAGCAAGGAGTCCCTCAGTGGTCGGCGCTTAGCCCTTCCCTTTTTAATCTCTATGTCCAGCCTCTCGCTGAAGTGGCAAAAGAGTGGGACCTCACGCTAGTGTCGTACGCTGACGACACGCAGCTGGTCATCTCTCTAACTGAAGGCCCCTCAATCTCAGCTGCGAAATTTAAGAATGGCTTAGCGGCAGTCGCGCAGTGGATGACACACAACTACATACAGCTGAACACTGGAAAAACAGAGGTGCTGCTCCTGGGAAAAAATCCCTGTTACTGGAGTGAACACTGGTGGCCGTCCCTACTTGGCCCCATTCCTTCCCCCAAAAATGTGGTGAAAAATCTTGGTGTCTGGATGGACTCCTCCCTCAATTTCCAGTCCCACACCAAGAAAGTGGCTGCTACCTGTGTGGGCCTGCTGCGGAGCCTTCATCCGATACTTGGTTTTTTTGACCCCAGTACGCGCCAACTGATAGTACAATCTATCATCTTGGCTCGACTGGATTATGTCAATGTCCTATTCTTAGGCATCAACAAAGCAGAGATGGCTCGGCTACAACGGGTACAAAATTCAGCAGCCAGGGCTGTGGTAGGCCTCCCTCGCAGATGCTCTGCCAGAAACACCATCAAGAAGCTACACTGGCTGCGTGTTGAAGCCCGAGTTCAATTCAAGGCTCTCACCACTGCCTTTAAAATTCTTAGATCTGACTGTCCGGGACTCCTACGCCCTCTCCTGGTACCTTACACCCCCCAGCGCACCTTACGCTCCCTAGGACAACACCTGGTGGTTGTCCCTCGCACAAGGCTCAGCAGAATGGGTGGCCGCTCTTTCAAAGTTTTGGGGGCGAAGCTTTGGAATTCCTTACCACTCCACATTCGCTCTATGACCAACTTGTTGGCCTTTCATAAGGCAATTAAAACTCTTCTGTTTTCCCTGACTTAATTTTTCTGCAGTCCCTTTCCCTCCCTCCCCTCCCCTCAGGTATCTGTTATGGTTTAGCGCCGGGACGCCTCGTTGCTGGGGCAGCTGTTTTGCGCTTAATAAAATATTAACATAACATAACATAACATGGACGACGGAAGATTGACAGAGCTGGATGGAAAATTACTGGAAGAAGACCTGGTCGAGGAGGTGTGCCGGAGAGCGTGTTCTGTGATTTGGGGTTTTGTATTAGGGACAGCGCCCCGAGGGTTGAGCAGAGAAGAGGTAGGCGAGGAGCTAGAAGGAGCGTTTAGATCAAGCTCTCTAAGTGAAGACTTCTTAGGAAGTTCACTTCTGACACCTTTTCACGATTTCATGGGTCTTAAGGGAATGGTAAGCAGGGATGTCATCTAGCATAGAGTAGGGACAGAAATGCTTTGGTTTAATGATTCCTAATATCGACATTAGCTTGGTAGTTATCTACCTCATGCTTTTAGAAGCTGTACTTTTGTTTATATTCAGTCGAATGCGGATTCTTCGTAGAGTGGCATTTGTATTAGTACCCATTTATCTGTTGTGCCTTGTGCTAAGGTGCTTATATCTGCAGATGTTTTTCTTGATAATAAAATCCCGAGAGAAATAGAGATTGAGTTTCGAGTCTTTAATTATGTCAAATTGCGGAAGGTATTCTTTGATAATTGTGTTTGCTCCCTCCACGCTATTGGGCAAGTAAAAAGGTCCAGTCGACCAGAGTGGGTTCTTGAGATAAATGAAAACAAGAAAATTGGACCCCAGCAGTTGGTAGCAGAGGATGGTTACTTCCGATAGCGAGGGACGATTAGATTAAGATAAGTGATCCTTGAGACCCATAGACGATAAGTGATGGTGAATCATCAGATGGTGAGCAGCAGACGACGGCAGATGATGAACATTGACGGCGAGTAGCAGTGCGGCAGGAAGCAGCAGTTCATGGAGTGAGTATGAACAGGATGAGATGTTGTAGATTGCGGTGTTGATTTGTTGTGTGATGTCTTGCGGAGTTGGAGTGAATGTTGAGTGATTGTGAGATCAGGCTGTGAGCGCGCGCAGCCCGGGAATTGTGGTGTAGAAGACACCCGTGGTAGATTTTGTTGACCACCCAAAGGAGATCGTGAGGTACCATCGACCACCTGGACCGAGATAGGGGGAGCGAATGTGTGAGTGCATGACAACTCAACGCTGATCGTGGGTTGTTGTATGCGGATTTGAGTATTTGTAACCTATCAGAGGCGAACTTTCTGCCCAGACGGGGACAGACAGTTGCCAACCGAGGTCAACAATTTCGAGAGACTGTGGACGAACAGTCAGAGGCTGTGGACGGACAGCCGGAGAAGTAACTTGTTTGGGATAAACGGTTATTTCAGTGTATGAATGGGACGAGTGCAGGCGTGAGACGTAAACAGTAAGGAAAGGGAACTGCTGCGAACGAAGAAAGGTGACGTCAGAGAGTGTCGCGCTGTGATAGGCTGGTTGGTGTTCTTCGCGCTGTTATTGGAGGGTTCGACATCAAGAGGTAAACAGTGTGCGAGATCGAATTTTGTCAATCATGAAGTGTTTTAAGGTTTTTCGAGAACTGTGTAGAGGTGATAAACATGTGGTTACTCGAGAAGGAGAAGAAGCCCCTCCCGAGGATACTCCAGCACATTACATGGCAAAGAATGTGGGATTGCATACGATAATTTGGCTTGAGAATTGGCATAAAATGACTCAAAGTGAAGGGAAATTAGCATTCCCGAGGTATGGCTCGTTCAGGCTAGCAGTGTTGTACCAGTTGAAATCTGTGATGGCGGGTTTACGACCTTTGCCAAGGCCAACACAATTCGAAGCACTACATGCGTGGATTAGAGCAGCGCATGATAGGGACAGAGGAAGGAATCAGGAAAGGGTGAAAAAGTCGATCAGGGCTTTCCAGGATGCCAGATGGGATGCAGCGGAGAAAAGCTGGAGAGTACAGGCGATAGAGGTAGATAGACTGTATCCCTTATTGATCACATCGGAGGGGGTAAAGAACGTAAAGCCAGAAGAAGAGGATGATAGTGATATAGATGATGACCTATTGGAAAGAGTGTTGTCAGAGAGACCACCTCCGTATAACCCAGAGGTCCCAGAAGGGACATTGGTTCAGATAGAAGAGACTAGAGGAGTAACAATCCACCCAGAGATGATAGTAGAAGGAAGGCTCTCGATAGGAGCAGAGGGTACAAGGAGCCCGTCCGAGGCAAGCGTAAAAGTCGAGAGAGATGTGAGGTTACCGGATGCTTTCAAGGTACCGGTTACTATCGGACCTATTGTTTCGATTTACCACCCAGATTCAGAGGAGGCTGCGAACCCAGAGCGGACAGCCGAGGGAGTAAGGAGAGAGGTCGCAGGAAATGACCTAGTGGGTGCGAGGGCTCGGACTCCAGACCCTATAGAATGGAGTACACCCTTGCCAGCCATGTCAGATTCATCTGGGGAACAAAGAGAGCAGAGACCAGAGAGGTCGAGGTCCCTGATGGAGTCGAGATCAGATTTACGATCATGGGTACCACCAGTGAGAAACCAAAGCCCAAGAGTGATGACAGCAGAGAGAGAACGGGTCGGTTTCAGGGATCGATCCGCTCCAATGGGTATACCAGAGAAGAATAGGTCGCAGGACCAAGAATGCGAGGATAGCGGTAGGGAAGGGGCAGCATGCCGAGGAATACTGAGAGGAGCCCTGAAAGGGGGGATGATGATAGACGTAGTAAGGTTAAAAGCGGAAGTGGATGAGGTAGTAGGCGGAAGCTTACCCATTGAGAGAATATTAATATATGGGCCGGACGAATTACTCTTCGTAGCGAAGGATGTGACTCGGAAGGCACGAGTTGCGCATGAGAGACTGTCAGAAATGGCTAGGCGATATGAGGTGGACTTATCCAAAACGAAAACATTGCAAGGAGGTCATAGGTTGCAGTACAGTGACCAGGAACTGGAGGAGAAAAGGGTTGCGGGATTGAGATCCCACATTAGAGATCTGATCACATCCATGCGTGCGTGGATGATGCTTGATAAGTGGGAAGAAAGGTGGGCCAAGAAGAAAAGCTCTAGGGGAATGACAGGAGAGACTCCACCTCCGGGTGGAGGGGCGTTGGGGATAGGGAACTTCCCTTTGAGGGAAGTGCAGAATGGAGGATACGTGCATGTGCCCTGGAGCAGGGGTGATTTGGCGGCGTTTACCAATGATTTTCCCCGGCTCAGGGAGAAGCCCGCAGAGTGGTATAAGCAGGTTGACCGCTTTGTAAAGATTTCGAAGGTATTGTGGATTGATCTGAATACCTTATTCGATATTGTGGTTCCGGGAGATTTGTGGGCAGCATGCAAGATTGCCGTTGATTGGCCGACTTACGAGCCTGATAGGAACGCGATCATGAATGGACCGGCAATGATAGTGATGAGGAAATACGAGCAAGTGATTGCCTGGTTGAAGTCGAAGGTTTCACCACAAGATATTGATTGGGTGAAGATAGACAGGACAGTGCAGGAACCTAAGGAGACGGTACATTAATTCTATGAGAGACTCTTGCAGGCTTTTAAGCAGTATAGTGGCCTAGATGCGTTGGAGACGAAAGATATGGGACAGTTTGTTTCAAAGTTTGTGTTGGGATTGAGGCCAGAGGTTAGCCTCATGATACAGCAGCATTTGATTTGTTGGCAAAACAAGCCTGTTGATGAGATTTTACGGTACGCCCGATATTGCACGGATGAGATTGAATCCAAACACAGGAAGTTGAAAGATAACTTGATGCTTGTCCAGATGCAAACCGCTCAGGGACAGCCTAATGGGGGAGCGTTGGTAAGGAGACAGGGAAATTATCAGGCAGGAAATCAGAATGTTCAGGGGCAGGGAAGGCCAAGACCAATAGATCCTAGAACAGGGATGGATGTGGCGACATTGAAAAAGACTACAGCATGTCATCAGTGTCACCAGGTTGGACACTGGAGACGCGAGTGTCCCCTGAACCCATGGAATCAGATACAGCCAGAAGAAGAAGTAGTTCAGGTCCCTGGGGCGGAGGCGGTACAGACAGTAACTAGACCCAGGATGATAAAAGGGGGGACTGGTGTTCCGCAGGTGCCGGTTCCCCAGCCACCCAGGATACAGAATGTACAGCAGGGAGCTCGCACTTATTTGCAGATGCCGATGTTTGAAGTGAGTGAGGGAAACGATATAAGCCTGTTGGCACGATTAGGGTCAAAAAGAGATCAGGATTGCATGCTTAGAGCCATTCTAGAGGTAGATCAGAAAGGACCCTTTGTAGAAGCAGACCTTGACGGTCACCCTACAACCTTTTTGGTTGATACGGGGGCTACCAGATCGACTATAAGGTCGGCAGTGGTTTCAGGGTTAGCCCTTTCTGGACAAAGTATCTAGGTTGTTGGAGTGGCAAATAAGAAACTGATTAGTCCACTGACGGAGCCAATTCCAATCAGGATAGGAAATTTCAGTGATCGACACCAGTTAGTGGTGTGCGACTCTAGTCCGGTTTGCCTGTTAGGAACGGATCTATTGTGCAAGCTCAACTGCACGATTTACTGTATCCCGAAGGGAGTAGAGGTACAGACGAGAGACGATGACGCGACCTTTAAGGTTGCCAATCAGCGTGTGTGTGTGGAAATGTACCCAGCATTAACGGTGGAGGAGCTTCCCCTTGATCTGAGGGACTCAGTGTTTATTGACGTATGGGACCTTAGTGGTGAGGAGATTGGTTTAACCAAGGGAGTAGACCCAGTGAAAATCCAGATTAAACCAAACGTGGAGTTTCCGAGGACACCCCAGTATAAGTTATCTCCTGAAACTATTGAAGGGATTAAACCTGTGATTGAGTCCATGATCAAGCAGGGAATACTGATGGAGATTATGGGTAGCCCATGTAATTCGCCCATCATGGGACTGCAGAAACGAAGTGGGAAATTTAGGATTGTGCAAGATTTGCGAAAGATAAACAAAATAGTTGTTCCATGTTGTCCAGTGGTACCGAATCCATCTGTGATCCTATTTCAGATCCCATGTGAAGCTGAATGGTTCACAGTGATTGATTTGAGTCAAGCTTTTTTCTCGATTCCTCTGCATAAGGACAGCCGATTTCTTTTTGCATTTCGGCTGGAAAATCGTGTGTTAACGTGGTGTCGTATCCCACAGGGGTATACAGAGAGCCCATCTATCTTTAATCAGATCTTGAAGAAAAACCTTGAAAGCCTTGTGTTGCCGCAAAACTCTGTTTTAGTGCAATACATTGATGATCTGCTTGTTGCGTCAGAGACGGAAGACGCCTGCAGAATTGACACCGTTGCTCTGTTGAATTACTTGGGAGAGAACGGTCCCAAGGTGTCTCCAAACAAGCTGCAATACTGTTTAAGCGAGGTACAGTATTTGGGGCACCGAATTGAGAAAGGCAAGAGAAAGGAGTCTCCAGATCGTATTGATGCGATTTTGAGAATGCCGATTCCCTCGACGCAGAGGGAAGTCCGAATGTTTTTGGGAATGGTGGGCTATTGCCGCCAGTGGATCCCAAACTTTTCCTTTGAAGCGAAGCCTTTACAGCGGCTGACACGAAAGGACGTGAGTGATCCGGTACCATGGGATGACGACTGTTTAAGGTCATTTTTGAGGCTGAGAGAAGCTTTATGCAGCGCTCCAGCTTTAAGAATGTCAGATTATAACAAGGCATTCGCCTTATTTTGTTGCGAAAAGGAAGGTTGTGCATTAGCAGTGTTGACTCAGAGTCACGGAGGAGTCCGTAGACCAGTTGCCTATTTTTCAGCTACTTTAGATCCAGTAGCTTCTGCGTTGCCCGGATGTCTCAGATCCGTTGCTGCAACAGGTGTCATTATCGAAAGATGTGAGAGCATTGTGATGTGTCATCCGCTTACTGTTCATGTGCCACATTCTGTTGAGTTGTTGATGACTAGGACTAAAACACAGCACCTCACAAATAATAGGTTGACTCGTTGTGAGCAAGTCATCCTTGCTGCAGATAATGTAACGCTGAAGAGGTGTTCTGTTTTAAATCCTGCTACACTGTTGCCTATTCCAAAGGTAGACGATGATGAAGATTGTGAGGACCATGATTGTCTCGATGTGACGGAACTATGCACCAAAACGAGACCTGACATTGTCGATGAACCGCTCCCAGTTTCAGATGAGATTTTCTTTGTGGACGGTTCATGTTTAAGAGACAGTGTCGGTCGACTGAGAGCAGCGTTTGCTGTGTGTACCATCACAGGGGTGGTTGAAGCCGCTTGTCTAGAAGGAGTACACTCCGCACAGGTGGCTGAGATTATTGCCTTGACCCGTGCCTGTTTGGCCGCTGATAAGACCCGTGTAACGATTTACACAGATAGCCAATATGGGTTTGGTGTAGTTCATGATTTCGGACAGCTATGGTCCCAGAGAGGGTTTATGACATCTTCTGGTTCACCCATCAGAAATGGGGATCATGTACGACAATTGCTGGAAGCATTGCAAAGCCCAGATGAAATTGCTGTTGTTAAATGTTCTGCACCCACTAAAGGAACCAATTTCGTGTCATTGGGTAATAATTACGCAGATGAAGTTGCTCGATTTTGTGCAGAGCAGGGATGTAATTATACTGAGAATCATGTTGTGGAAAGTGAAGAGAAAACAGATTACACTGTGATGTTAGCTATGGCAGACTCATGGGAGGAACTGAAGCAGTTGCAAGATGGAGTCTCTAATCAGGAGTGGGACAGCTGGATACGAGCGGAATGTGAGAAAGGAGATGTGGATATATGGGTTTCGAATGATGGACGCGCTGTGTTACCGGAATGTTTGTTAAGTCCCATGGCGAGACTGATACATGGTGCTGTACATCTTGGCAGAGATGCAATGATGCGAGTGTTTCGCCAAACGTGGTACAATCCGAAGTTTCGGACGGTAGCTGAGGCCGTGTGCCAGAGGTGTGTTACATGTCAGCAGATGAATGTAGGAAAGAAGACCGCTGTGACGCTGAGTCACATAGGTAGGTCAGGTGGACCTTTCAATAGAATGCAGCTGGATTTTATTGAAATGCCAAAGTGTAATGGGTTGCGGTACATATTAGTCATAGTATGTGTCTTCTCCGGGGAACAACCTTTACAACGCAACTTTTACAACGCACTACACTTACAACGCATTTTTTACAACGCAAAATCCATTACAACGCACTACACTTACAACGCATGACACTACAACGCATTTTTAAAAACTACCTTTACAACGCATTCCATTACAACGCCTACCATTACAACGCATAATATTACACTACACTATCCAACACTTACCCTACTGTTGCACCCCCTGGAGTTAGAATAGTAATTTTTACCCCTATACTATCCAACACTTACCCTACTGTTGCACCCCCTGGAGTTAGAATAGTAATTTTTACCCCTATACTATCCAACACTTACCCTACTGTTGCACCCCCTGGAGTTAGAATAGTAATTTTTACCCCTATACTATCCAACACTTACCCTACTGTTGCACCCCCTGGAGTTAGAATAGTAATTTTTACCCCTATACTATCCAACACTTACCCTACTGTTGCACCCCCTGGAGTTAGAATAGTAATTTTTACCCCTATACTATCCAACACTTACCCTACAGTTGCACCCCCTGGAGTTAGAATAGCAATTTTTACCCCTATACTATCCAACACTTACTCTACTGTTGCACCCCCTGGAGTTAGAATAGCAATTTTTACCCCTATACTATCCAACACTTACCCTACTGTTGCACCCCCTGGAGTTAGAATAGTAATTTTTACCCCTATACTATCCAACACTTACCCTACTGTTGCACCCCCTGGAGTTAGAATAGTAATTTTTACCCCTATACTATCCAACACTTACCCTACTGTTGCACCCCCTGGAGTTAGAAAAGTAATTTTTACCCCTATACTATCTAATACTTACCTTAAATGCAATTTAATATTATGCGTTGTAATGGTATGCGTTGTAAAGGTAGTTTTTAAAAATGCGTTGTAGTGTCATGCGTTGTAAGTGTAGTGCGTTGTAATGGATTTTGCGTTGTAAAAAATGCGTTGTAAGTGCATGCGTTGTAAAAGTGTGCGTTGTAACGACATACATCCTCTTCTCCAGGTGGGTGGAGGCTTACCCGACACGTAGGTGTGACACACTCACCGTAGCTAAGTTATTATTGAGAGAACTAATCCCAAGGTACGGTTTTCCGACCTCTTTTGAATCAGATAGAGGAACGCATTTCCACAGTGAAATCATGAAGCTGCTTTGTGCTGCCTTAAATGTAGACCAAAGATTGCACTGCAGCTACCGACCAGAGGCTTCTGGGATTGTGGAACAAGTTAATGGAACTTTGAAAGCCCGAATGGCGAAAGAATGCTCGTTGACATCTTTGAAATGGCCAGACGCATGACCTTTAGTTCTCATGAGTCTCCGGAGTGTCCCTGATAGGAGGACTGGATTGTCACCCCACAAGATCATTATGGGGAGGGTGATGCACTTGTCAGCAATACCTGCTACTGCTTTGATTAACATCACTGATGACATGATTTTGGACTATTGTAAAGGCCTGGCTGACGTGGTCCGTTCTGTGTCTCAGCAGGTGCAGACAGCAACGGTTCCAGCCGCCAGCGACCTGTGCCACGACTTGTGCCCAGGGGACTGGGTATTGGTGCACAAACACGTGAGGAAGAGTTGGCTGGATGCTCGTTGGCGTGGGCCGTACCAGATAATCCTGGTTATGAATACAGCAGTGATGTGTGGGGGACTCCCGAACTGGGTACACGCCTCTCATACCCGTAGAGTTCCAGCACCCTTGGAAGAAACAGCCCCTCTCGAGAACGAAAACCCAGTTGAGGTGGCAGAGCCATCTGAGAGGGCAAGTCAAGCTGTAGGGGTTGCCGACGCAGCTGGTTGTGCACTAAACCAAGCCGAAAGGGAACGTGAGAGAAACACTGAAACGGACTCGGAAGAAGAAGACGGAGCTGCAGTGGGTGGCACCGAGTCGAATTCTGCTGAAGAAGAAAGCGGTGCACAGGGTACCAGTAGGGAGCGTGGAGGTGCCACAGAAGCAGAAAGGGTTTGGCCTGTCAGTCAGAGACGGGTAAACTCGAGATTGGCATCAAGAACAGATCTCGCCCCAGTTTCCGAAGAATCAGAAGCAGAGCAAGGTGACGAAGATCGACCCCAAGGTGCTCTCAGAAGGTCGACGAGAACAAGAGTGCTGTGCCAAAAGTACGCCTCACCAGAGTGGGCATACACAGTGACTGATGCCAAGTTTACTGAACACGGGAAGGTTGAGATCGATCACACTGGTCAACAGTCTCCCGTTCCCGAGAGTGGAAGTGTTGTTGAAGATCCCAGGTTTGGAGATCGAAGGAGTACTGACCATCAATATTCCGAATCCACCATTCTTGAGTATCATCCGTGGTCTGATTCTGGAAACGCTGGACTTCCCAACCTTTGCAGTCATACCCGCTCCCCAAGAACTGACAACCCTTAAACTTAAAATACTGCAGGCGGTCCTAGAACTGTTGGGACCGGCAGTTATTCTGGACTGATTGTAAAGTGGTTGTATATAAAGTTTGAAAAGAAGATAACCTAGGCCCAAGAGGAAGAAGAAAAAATTTAGGGACTTTCCGTTGAAAGACGAAGAAGAGTTACGGAAGTCTTCCTGATCAGAAGAAACGAGAAATTGAACTTTGCTAAAGGTTTCCCCGGTTCAAGAGAGCAGCTGAAGTGAACTTGCTGGATGAGAAAGAGACTTGTGTCAGCAGAGACTGTGCTGAACATTGAGAACATTGAGGAGCCTAGCGCGCAACCAAGATGGCCGCGTAGGTGCGAGGCTCCCGAGGACCTCCGCGACCTCCTACGAATATCCTGACATTATCCTGCCCTGGATGAGGGGACTAGGTTGGTGAACCTGAGCTGAGGTGGCACCCGTTTCCCGCTTCCGAATCGGACCTCGGACACCGGAGTGAGCACCGATTGAAGTGTGCGGCCTTCCCCTCGCCGGACCCCGGATTTGCGCAGTGGGGTGATCCAGGGACAAAGTGAACAACAGCGGCAGGCAGGGCCTGGCGACTCGCGTGCCCCGCACTTTCACTTTCGCTTTCGCACCACCTTGTTGTCTTTGCAGGGTTGGGTCGCGGAGCCCTTGGTGTTGGTGTGGTGTGGCCTTGCTGGGAGACCCTGCCTGCCTGCCGGCTGTGATCCACCCCGCTGCCCCGAGGGGGCCCCCCCGGAGCCTGTGTCTGCTTTCCTGCCCTACACGGCGTGGCTGGTGCGACTGGGAGACTGGCGGCCATGGCCACGAAACAAGATGGAGACCGGGTAAAGACCAAATCGACCCGGCGCGGTGCCGTCCATCAGGCCAACAGTAGGGACCGCTATACCCTCCAGAAGGGATCGCCCGATGGACCGCGCAAGCCCCCTGAGAGTCCTCCTGATGCCCCAGACCTGCCCGCAGATTTGACTCTGCGAGATGTTATGGGCGCCATTGCCGAGATGAAGGCCTCGGTGGGCCAGCGGTTTGATACACTGGCGCAGAAGATTGACTCGGTCCTTGTGGATGTTGGCCTGGTGAGGGCCGATCTTTCCAAAACCAATGACCGAGTAGATTCTTTGGCCCACACCGCATCGGGCCTAACGACAGATGTGGCGGCCTTGCAAACGGAGGTGCGCCGGCTTAGTCGAGCGACGGCGCTCATGGATCGGCGCCTGGAGGACTCCGAGAGTCGGGCACGGAGGAACAACATCCGCATTATCGGGGTGCCCGAGGGCCGCGAGGAGGCGGCGGCAGATCTTTTTGTGGAGGACCTGATTGCTACCCATCTCCAGCCACGGGGGCTGAGCAAGTTCTTCGCTGTGGAGAGGGCTCACAGGGTTCCCGGGGGTCGGCCTAATGTCGGAGCCCCTCCGAGACCTCTCATCGCCCGGATTTTCAATTTTCGGGATAGAGACGCTATCCTGCAAACCTCCAGACTGCATGGACCGGTCAAGCTAGACAATATGGAGGTTAATTTCTATCCTGATTTCACTCCAGCGGTCCAGAAGCAGAGACTGAGCTTCCTAGGTGTCAAACGCCGTCTTCGGGACCTAAACCTCAAGTATGCCATGCTTTTCCCGGCCAAGTTGCGTGTGGAGGTGGATGGTCGCACGCATTTCTTTGATCGTCCCGAGGCGGCCGGGGACTGGCTGGATACTCTGCCCGGGGATCGTGATCGGGGGGGCGGGGGGGGGGGGCGGCGGGGGGTGACGGCACACTGGATCAGGACTGAGGGTCTCATAATGGGCCTCACTCTGGACGAAAATGATGCCACTTTTAATTCTGCGTCAGTTTTTTGTAAGTTCCCCTCCTATGGAGGTTGTGTTGGGTCTCTTGGGGGTTCTCCCTCCTCCTCTAGGGGGCTTAGTTAGTCTAACTATATATGGGGCGACAGGCACACTGCACGTTGGGGGGGCTGTTTGGGCTCATGCAGGGGTGCAGGGAGGGGGGAGTTCTGTTGGGGTGGGTGGGTTGGGATGGGGTGTTGTTCGTTCTTACCACAAGGCAAACGTATTATTGTGTTGGTTTTAAAGTGCTCTCCGGGGTACGAATGATGGCTCTTGTATATGATGGGGGGTAGGGAACTAACTTTGTTATCCTGGAATGTGAATGGACTGGGGGACAGGATCAAACGGGGTGTGGTCCTGCAATTTTTGAAGCGAATCTCGCCTGATGTAGTCTTTCTGCAGGAGACACACCTCATTGGTAACTCCTTCTGCGCCATGAATCGGCGTGGATATCGCCTAGTGGCTCACTCGGGCTTTACGTCCGGCTCACGGGGTGTGGGCATCATGGTGAAGAACTCGCTCCCGTTGGAGATTGATGAGGTGCTCCACGATGATAGGGGACGCTATACGGTCTTGGTGGGAAGACTGGAGGGCAAAGTGGTTGTCTTTGTGTCAATATACATCCCACCGGGGCTGCAGTCGACCACCTTTGCGGACCTTGGGCGCCTTCTCCTTGGCCTTCCGGGGGGGCTTTTGGTTGTGGGGGGGGATTTCAATGCGGTGGTATCTGGATCTTTGGATCGTCACCCCCCTAGGGACCTCCCCCGGGCACAGGCGTGGCTCCCCGGCCTCTTAGATACATTTGGATTAGTGGACTGCTGGCGTTTAAAACACCCCGCGCAGTTACAGTATACTTTCCACTCGGGAGCCCATGGTAGTCTCTCACGACTAGACTATGTCCTTGTCCCGGCGGCCTATGTTGGGAGGGTGGGAGAGGTACGCCATTTGCCACGGGGTATTTCGGGGTCCCCGGCGGATGTCTGCCCTGCACGCATCCTACAGCAAATTTATTCTAGCTGCCCGGATCCCCCGATTGCCTTTCTCAATAGTGCCTTGGCTCAGGGTATGGTGACTCCAGTACTAAAAGCGGCCACAATAGTACCCCTGCTGAAGAAACCCGGCTCGGACACTTCGATCTCGTCCAATTTCCGGCCCATCTCCCTGTTGCCCTTTCTGGGCAAAGTGATGGAACGTCATGTCACCGCAGCTCTGAGCGCTCACATCGAGGCCAATGGGGGGCTGGCCTCTCGTCAGGCAGGATTCCGCCCCAGGCACTCAACAGAATCGGTTGTAGTCTCTGTCCTAGACAACCTCAGAAAGGGCATGGACGATAACAACTACCAGGCACTGGTCCTCCTCGATCTCTCCGCCGCCTTTGACACGGTGGACCACACCATCCTACTTAACCGTGTCAGGGCGGCTGGTATCGGAGGATCAGCCCTGGTCTGGCTCTCCTCCTTTCTGAGGGACCGCACCCAGGCGGTCCGTCTAGGCAACTTCACCTCCACTCCCCTTCCTGTCACCTGCGGGGTTCCCCAGGGTTCCTCTCTCTCCCCTCTTCTCTTTAACCTCTACATCTTTCCTCTTATCTTTGCTCTTCAGCAGCTGGAGGTCACCGTTTTCAACTATGCGGATGACCTCCAGCTCATCTTTGATCTGTCCTCCTCTTCTCTCTCGGTCACTAACTTCCAGTCTACTATGACATTCATCAGGGACTGGATGAACCACAACCATCTTAAACTGAACCCTGACAAAACCGAGTTGGTTCTTACTGGTGGTTCATCCAGCCCCTGGAACTCTTCCTTCTGGCCCTCTTCCCTCGGTCCCGCACCATCCCCCTCCCCCACTGTCAAAACACTGGGTGTCAAAATGAACAATCAGCTCACCCTTCACTCACACATCAGCTCCGTGGTTTCTTCCTGTTCCCTCACTCTTCGAACCATTCGCTCTGTATCCCGTTTTTTCTCCCCCCAGGCTCTGAAGACCATTATGGCCGCCCTGGTGATTTCGCGTCTGGACTACGCCAACGCCCTTTTCCATGGAATCCCAGCCTACAGCCTGCGTAGACTCCAAGTCATTCAGAACCAGGCGGCCAGACTGATATTTGGCCTTCCACGTTATCACCACACCACTCCCCTCCTGAAAAAACTCCATTGGCTCCCTGTGAAACAACGTTCCCTTTTCAAAATCGGGTGCATGGTCTTTCAGGCCCGTCAGGGCACTGCCCCTGCTTTCATCACCTCACTCATCAAACCCTACGTCCCCGCTAGAAATCTCCGGTCCTCCTCCAAGTCCCTTCTCCAGATCCCCCGCTTTTCGCGCAAAAAGTGGGGCGGGTCCAACTTTTCCACTCTGGCCCCTTCCTTCTGGAACTCCCTCCCTGACAATCTCCGCTCCGCAACCCAATACCTTCCTTTCCGCAGAGACTTAAAAACCTTCCTATTCAGCCAGGCTTTCCCCGCTTAAAAACTATCGCCCCGGTCTTCCTTTCCCTCAGCCAATGAACCCTCAGCGCCAAGAAACCGCTAGGTGTATGCTGCGCTCTACAAGTGTTTTAAATTAGAAATTATTTCGGACCACTCCCCGCTCCTACTGCACTTTGATGTCTTTCCGAGGGGTGAGGGTAGGGTGGTCCCAATCAATCCTTGGTACCTGCGCGACCCCTCCATTCGCGCTGCATTGATTAAATCCCTTCAGCGATATTTTGATGAGAATGTGGGGTCTGTGCCTTCGGCCATACCGCTATGGGAGGCCTTCAAGACAGTACTCCGAGGAGAGGCCCTATCCCTCATTTCCCATGCCCGGAGGCGCGAGCGGGAGGAGGTGACCCGGATGGAGGCTGAAATAGCCGAGTTGGAGGGGAATCTAGAAGGTGGGGTGACGGATGCTGCATTACATGTCCTCCAACTCAAGCAGGCGGCCTACAGGGCCCTCGTCACGGAGGCGGCCAGGGGCCTCAGTAGAGAGCAACAGGGGCGTTTGTATGATGTGGGTGATAAGGCTGGTAAGCTTATAGCGTGGTTGGACAAAAAAGAGAGAGCGAATCGTGTGGTCCCGCAGATTGAGAAAACGGATGGTGTGTGTGTGACCGAGCCAGAAGAAATTGTCTCCTGCTTTGCGGATTATTTCCATGGGGTGTATTCCCCGGTGTCTTCCTGCTCGGAAGAGGATTCCCTCGCCCTGCTCAGTGATATCGCGCTGACAGGGTGTCGTTGGACGCCGCTCCTACCTCCGACGAGATCGCCCTCGCCATACGCTCGGTCGCTTCCGGCAAGGCCATGGGTCCGAATGGTCTCCCTATCGAGTTGTACAAGTTACGACCGGATACGCTGGCACCCCACCTCCGGGCTATGTTCCTGGCGGCACACTCGGTGGGTTCCCTCCCGCCGGACCAGCGTCTGGCTACAATCGTGGTCATCCACAAGGAGGGGAGACCTCGGAACCGGGTTACATCCTATCGGCCCATCTCGCTGTTGAATGCGGAGCCCAAGATTCTCGCTAAGGTACTGGCCAATCGGCTGGTCGGCGTGGTGGGCGATTTGGTTCATCAGGACCAGTCTGGCTTTATTCCTCATCGCAACACGGCCCTTAATCTGCGGCGTTTGCACGGTGTGCTCGCACGTGCCCCGTTTATACGGGAGCCGGCCATTTTGGCGTCCTTAGACGCCACCATGGCGTTTGACACGCTTGAATGGCCATATATCTGGGCGATGCTTGCGAAGTTTGGATTTGGCCCAGGGTTCATCAGTTGGGTCAAATTGCTGTATTCGGGCCCATTGGCGCAGGTGGTGGTGAACGGAAGAGTATCGGCTCTTCTTTTTGCACTTGCCTTGGAGCCCCTGGCGGAGTGGCTGCGGTGGGAGCCTTCCATCCGTGGTCTCCGCTGGACCCCCGAGTATGAGGACCGTGTATCCTTATACGCTGATGACATCCTCTTGTACCTAGCTTCCCCACGTAAATCACTCATAGTACTAGTTGATGTTCTGCATTCATTCGGTCGTAACTCCGGTCTGGTCATCAACTGGGCTAAATCGTGTGTGTACGTTCTCTCTGGGGAGGCTCCTATCCTCCCGCGGGGCTGTCCGATCCAGGTCGCCCCGCAGGGATTTAGGTACCTGGGTGTCTTCATTACTCTGGACCCGGAGGCTCGGTATGATCGGAACTTGCTTCCCCCCCTCCAGCGTCTGAAAGAGGATGTCGCGCGCTGGCGGCGTTTGCCGCTTTCACCGCTCGGCCAGGCGGCATTGTTTAAAATGATGTCGTTGCCGCGTTTCCTATACGCGTTACAGAACACGATGGACCTTGTCCCAGCGCGCTACTTCCGAGAAGTGGAGAGTTTGCAGCGCCGCCTGTTCTGGGACGGGAGGCCACGTATTGCCCTGGCTAAGCTGACGCTCCCCTGGTATGATGGGGGGATTGCCCTCCCGGATATTAAACGGTATTATTGGGCCTCCCAGCTAGCCGCAATTAATCAGGGCCTATATGGGCCAGCCTTAAACCCTGCGTTTGAAATGGATAGGATGCTACTTCCAGGTGGTGACTATAATCGAGCGCTCTACTCTAACGCGCCCGACGCTCGCCTGACGGGCCCCACGCGTGTCATGGTGCAAGTGTGGCACACGGCTAATGCTGCAATGGGGTGGAAGGACCGTTTGACCCAGGCGTCACCACTATACGCATCTGAGCGGCTGGGCTCCTTGTGGACCTCGAAGGGCTTTGAGAAATGGGATTTAATAGGCATCAGCAGAGTGGGGGATCTCTGGACGAGGGGGGGATTTAAAACGTTCGAGATGCTGCAGACGGAATTTCAGTTGCAGGGCAGCGAGTACTTTCGGTACTTGCAGGTCCGGCATGCGCTGGGCTCCGTCTTTCCGGACGTCGCCTCCATCCCGGAGTGCTCCCCCCTGGAGGATAGAGTGCTGGACGGACACGTCCCTGACAGCACGATCTCACTGATCTATAAAAAACTAATCAACGATCGCTCAGACTTGCTGACTGCCCTTCGTGAGGCTTGGGTAGCCGATGGGCTGGAGCTGGACGACGAGGACTGGACCTCCGCGGTGGCCTCCCCGAAAGAGGTGGCCATACCGGCTCGCCTTCGTTTCGTCCAGCTCAAGATACTCCACAGGGTCTATATGACGGGGCCAAAGCTCCTGCGTATGGGCTATGCTGAGGACGGTTTGTGTAAGCGTGGGTGTGGTGCGCTGGGGACCTTCTTACATATCCTTTGGGAGTGCCCGCAGGTGGAGGGATTCTGGCGAGGTGTGCATGAGGTGCTGCGAGTGGTCACGCATGTGGCGCTGTTGCCCGAAGCGAGGAGATGCCTGTTGAATGTGTGGGAGCCTACCGACTACTCGGTGCCGCAGACGTGGTGGGTGACTCTGGGATATATGGTTGCCAAGCGTGATATTGCCCAGCTGTGGGGATCCCAGAGCACCCCGACAGTCTCGGCCTGGAAGGAGCATATGGACTGGTGCATGTTTCGGGAAAAGGTGGTGTATGTGGCGAGAGGTAAGCCTGCGACATGGGTGAAAGTGTGGGGCCCCTGGAACGCCTACCGCGGGGGAATCTGTGCTCCACCCCTACTGCCTGATCCATCGCCGGCCCCGTCCCCTTAGCCAACTCATCCCCCCGGTACCTGGGCATCGGGTGTCCCCAATCCTAGTTCTGATCTCTCCCCCCCCTCTTGAGACTCCTATAGATGACTAGATTCCCCCTTTAGGGGAGCACGTGTTGCTATTTCGATTGAGGATTGCCTTGTGGGTTTGTTTGTGTTTGCTGTGCTTTAAATTTAAAATGGAACCGTATGATGGGGTCTGCATAATGTGACACGCAACGATGTTATCTCCTGTAAATGCTCGGCAGCGGCACCATGTGTTTTACAAATGTATACCGTATGCTCCTTATATTGCTAGCGGCCGGCCGGAAGGTTGTAGGCCCATACTTGTACAATTTTTTTGAGTCCTGTAATAAACGGTTTAAAAAAAAAAAAAAAAAAACATTGAGAACATTTCAGAGATGGTGGAACCTGGGAATACACATCGTAGAGCCAAAATAGTGATAGGCACACTGTTAGGAGTAGTGATAGCGGTTATATTTGCAGTAGTAGTGACTTCATACATGGTGGCCCATAGACAGGAGGGGGAGGTCCAAGGAGCACCCACACCTACCCCTCTAGGACAGGGAGGGGTCACTGGTAGAGATCAGAGAGCTCAGACGCTCAAGGAGAGTCGTATGTTTCATATAGATTTGTCCAGAGCTGATTTTAAACTTAATGCTTATGCGAAGCTGTTGTATGAGTATGTGGATGCGATGGATGCGAAAGATTGTTATGTGTGCATGCAATTGCCTGCTTCAGTAGACGAGGGTATTAGGTACCATCATCTCCCACTGACATATGGGATTTCTTGCAGCCTATTGCTTAGTTTGTTATATGAAAGGAAACAGTTTGAGTATTTCTTCTCAAATTATGATACAGTACTTCCTGAAGTTCCGGCATACAAGCATTTGAATAAGTATGACTATTACAAGTCAGAGGATAGGCTTCGGAAGTATTTTAGACCAACTGTGAAGCTAGATACAGCTTATGCTCCTGGACATAATCTGACATGTTGGTTGTCCGAAACGGAAAAGAAGTTCATAGGTCAGATAGAGGATAGGTATAGAAAACTGACCCAGACACGGAATACAGGAGATAGTCCAGTGGACTGGACGGATGAGGAGAGATTGAATAAATCTAAGGGAAGTTATGGACCGATTGCATTAGATGAGGTACAGAAGGGGAAATTGTGTGTTGCCCGTCCTCAAACTCCTAAAGAGAAGGTTTTAGTGGGGCATAGTACGTGTGAACATACCTTTACCATGGAGGACTCTGCTAAGAATTTCCTGCAAGGTTCTGTACAGGTGATTCCGACTGTATATTATGTGTGTGGGAGAAACGCATATGTGATATTGCCTGCGAATTGGTATGGTACGTGTTATTTGGCAATCATCTTCCCCAAGATTTATCATACTGAAGATTTGAAGCTACTAGAGACGGGACGTCATTCCAAGGTGCGTAGAGCTGCAAATGCAGGAATGGTGATTGGTGATATATTCTGAGTGACAATACCTAGTTTGGGTGTGGTCCTGAATGATGTGAAAATAAGAAGGTTGGCGACCGTGGTGGATGAATTGTCAATGAATTCGGCGAGGTCATTGCTGTTGGTGAATGGAGAAATGTTGTCGATACGGAATATGGTTTTGCAGAATCGACTTGCGTTAGACGTATTATTGGCAAAAGAGGGCGGAGTCTGTAAATTGCTGAAGGTCCAAGAATGTTGCACGTATATTCCAGACAATAGTAAGGACCTGGAGAAATACATTGTTAACATTACCACGATCCATAAGGAAACAGTAGATTTGACGGAGGAGAATGTGTGGGAAAAGATTGGTCAAGGATTTGGTCGAATGGGGACTTGGTTTGCGAATTTGGGAATGGGATTCCTGGGATCTGTGTTGAAGCCAATCATAATTGCAGTGGTATGTGTGATCTGTTTATGGGGACTCTTAAGAGCCTAGAAGTGGTACAGAGGGAATAGGGCCGAAAGAGCCCTCAGAGCAAATGAGCAGAGAATGGCGAGATTGCAGGACCGTCAATATCAGAATCTTAAAAGGATGGAAGGGATCCGACATGGTAGAATGGTAGCAACTGCAGTTTAGATCAGCTTTTATTCCAGGAGGAATGAGAATGATGGTGTGATGACAGTTGTCATCAAAGGGGAGAACTGATGTAGCGCCTAAAGGTTTTGAAAATTGTAGGGGTGCATCATATTCACTGTTAGTTGGCACCCGCATATAATTAATGCATCTTTAGTTGTGCTGTGCGAAAAGTATTAAGAAATGTATCAGCTATGTCGCAATGTAGAAGCGTTAGGAGACGTGAAAATATATTGTGAATGTATTTAGCAAAATGCATAACGATTAGTTCCTGTTTAATGCAATGTATTAGGCTAAACGTGTAACCTGATTGAATTAACTCATGTATGTCGTTTATCCACGTATATGAAAGTAAAAGCACTAATGTTAGAATGTAATTTAATAGTGTGTTTAACCTAGTAGAGGCCCGAATTCACCTATATCGTTGAGCAGAAAGGCCTGGTATTTCTCATGTTAGCTGAATGCGGTAGGCCGCAAGTGATTTATTCTAGTAGAGGTTTTGGGCTGCAGTAAATTGTAGAGTTAAAAGATGCAAAGTATTTCTCCATCCCATGATCTCACCGCAGGTGCAAGGACAGTTGGTTCGTTAGTAAAAAGGTCTTTGTCTAAGAGTTGAATTATGGAGGAAGCCAGACATGGGAGTGCATTGGAATGTGCCAATCGCAACTCCTAGTGCCGACGGTGTCTGGGACTCAAGGCCAAGCTGATGGACGACGGAAGATGGACAGATCTGGATGGAAAATTACTGGAAGAAGACCTGGTCGAGGAGGTGTGCCAGAGGGCGTGTTCTGTGATTTGGGGTTTTGTATTAGGGACAGCGCCCCGAGGGTTGAGCAGAGAAGAGGTAGGCGAGGAGCTAGAAGGAGCGTTTAGATCAAGCTCTCTAAGTGAAGACTTCTTAGGAAGTTCACTTCTGACACCTTTTCACGATTTCTTGGGTCTTAAGGGAATGGTAAGCAGGGATGTCATCTAGCATAGAGTAGGGACAGAAATGCTTTGGTTTAATGATTCCTAATATCGACATTAGCTTGGTAGTTATCTACCTCATGCTTTTAGAAGCTGTACTTTTGTTTATATTCAGTCGAATGCAGATTCTTCGTAGAGTGGCATTTGTATTAGTACCCATTTATCTGTTGTGCCTTGTGCTAAGGTGCTTATATCTGCAGATGTTTTTCTTGATAATAAAATCCCGAGAGAAATAGAGATTGAGTTTCGAGTCTTTAATTATGTCAAACTGCGGAAGGTATTCTTTGATAATTGTGTTTGCTCCCTCCACGCTATTGGGCAAGTAAAAAGGTCCAGTCGACCAGAGTGGGTTCTTGAGAAATGGAAAAAAGAAAATTGGGCCCCAGCAACAGTATGCTTTCTCAGTCCATAGTTATTTATTATAACATCATCCTTACGCGTTTCAAGGCCTTCTGGCCTCTTCATCAGAGGATTCAAATGCAGAAAATAGTGCATATTGCTACGGTACTTAACCGCATGCGTGTAATACTTCACAGGTGTGTAATTTTAATGGCATGCTGGTACCTGTAGTTTCGTTTTTTTTATAATCACCACAGTATTGCCCCAGTGGGCTCCATGTTCTGACACCACTTTACAGTCCATTAATAAAAAAAAACCAGTGGGCCTTTGGGCCGAAAAAACAGGCAAATTTGCATACCTGTCGCGCTGTGCCTTTACCAACGTGAAAACACCTTCCTTCATCGCTGGCCTTGTGAATACTTTCACGGTGGCAAGTTCTCTGCATTCCCTCAAGGAAAAAGGGTTGCATTTCAACAAAAAAAACCTTTATCCAAGCAATCACAGACATGGTGGTCTGCTGACTTTAGCAGGTCACCATCCCTGTGATGGCTGTGATTCCTAATGGGTCGCAAAGTGCGACCTACCTCATTAGTATTCAAGTGGTAGGTCGGTAGGTGATTTTCCACGACTAGGAATTGCAAGTATCAAACTTAAAGTTTTATACATAAGGAATGGTGATTTCCAAATATCGATTCGGAGGAAATCTCTATTTGGAAATTGCAATTCCTCTTGGGGCCAGATGTACACTCATTGGCAATTGCGACTCGCAAATTGCGCCAAATTGCGAGTCACAATTTGCGAGGCGCAATTGCCAATGTACAACAGTGTCTGAGACACTTTTTGCGATTCCCAATGGGGTTGCAAATTGCATGCCTCATGCATATTAATGAGGATGTCGCAATTTGCGAGCCCTTTGGGAATGGCTGACACTCCCAGGGACGGTGGCCTGCTGGGGTCTGCAGACCTCTATGTCTGGGACTGCTTTTAAATAAAGCAGTTTTTGTTTTTGCTTTTGAATGCAGCCCGTTTTCAAGGAAAACGGGATGCATTAAAAAAAAATGAAAGTTTTTGTTTCATTTTATAAGGGCAGGTAGTAGTCCCTGGGCCACTGCCTGCTCTGAAAACATGTTTACGCACCCTTTCACAAAGGAGAAGGGGTCCCCTGTGGACCCCTTCCTGTTTGTGAATGGTTTACCACCCTCTTGAAGAGGGTGGTAAACTGCAAGTGTTTTGCAACCTCAATTGCGGTTGCAAAACTTCTTACATAGGGTTCAGACTCGCTATTAGGAAGGGATGCCCTCGGAATGCCCCTTCCTAATAGCGAGTCGCTAACCCTATTTTGAAAGTCGCTATTTATTTAGCAACTTGCAAAATAGGGTTAGTACATGGGCCACAGGTTTTTTGCATGCGCAAATGGGTCTAAAAATCCGACGTACATCTGACCCATAGTGTCTCAATCATTGAACTACATACAAATGTGCACAGTCTATAGAGGCTGAATGAAAAACAGTGTTCAAGAAGTATTTTGTTGTTCTGGTAACGTATAAGGTCATATCCTTTGGGGAAAAATATGTTATTCACATCAAAGCTTTGACATCAGAAATTTGTCAAAGGATCTTAAACAAAACCGAATGGTCAGATTCACTGACTGTTTCAGTGATAAATACCTAATGTCAGACATTGCCCGAGAAAATTCAAAAGTTAATTAACATCCCATAATATTGAATACTTTGGCTTAGGTGTATTTCTACGGTAAATAGACCATAACACTCTGCAAAATAAAAAATTCTACTGATAGGTTCACCTTCAACCCAGATGTGACCCACTGATATCACTGACTGTAATCATTAATCGTCTTGTGCATTTCCACCTCGGAAAAAAGGGAAACCAAGATATTCACTACTTCTATAGAAGTACCAGATATGTGATCAATTGTTCCATACACTAGCTAATTCATGCTGCCCATGAATATTCATATCTAGATCTAGTGGAAAGAGCTCAAGAGTTTCTGAAGAGCAACAACGCTTCATGCAAAAGGTCTTGGAGACTGCAAGCTCCCCTGAAATCTTCCATGCCATTAGTTGAAGAGCATCCTGTAAACTGAACTTGTGCGAATTTCCCAACTGGTCAACTGGGACATGAAGGAACCAAAGAAATAGCCTGGTAAAACCAATTGAAATCTCCTACAGCTGAAGGTACCAAAACCTGGCTAACCCAAAATGAAGTTAATATCATCAGACAAGCCTTGTCTCTCCTACTTGGAAAAGAGATCTGAAAAATAATGGCAAACAGTCGAAAAACATACAGTTGAAAGTCAAGTCCTTCCAGGCTTGTGAAAAATCATCTACTGCTTCCACTTCCTTTTCCGCGCTTCAAAGAACCAGGGACCCTTGCGATTTAAGAGGGAGGAGAATAAGTCCACCTGAAAGGAACACCAAAGGCGATTTAACTGATAAAACACTTACTGGTAAAGCGACCAATCCTTCTTGTACTGCAAGAACCTTGACCCCAATCCATCATCACTTAACCTGGGAGATAAGCTGCTTGACCATGATTTTTCTGTCCAGACAATAATACCAGAATGCCCTGGCTTGATCCAATAAACATTTTGATCTTGTTCCTCTTAACTTGTGTATGTATGTTCCTTCTGAAAGATTGTCCATCCTTAGCAGGATGCAACAATTTCCTTCCTCTTATATAAAGTTTTTGACAGCAAAGGAGCCCCCAAGCAGTTTATTTGATATTAGGTTTCTTGGAACCACTTTTCTCCTGTTATGACTTCCTCCACCTTTCACACCATCCTATCTTGCTGGCATCCGATTCTAACATGACATCTGGAAATGGACCAAAAATGGATCGTCCATTGCATGCCTTCATCTGGGACAGTTAATAACCCAACTCCTCACTTCGGTTTTCCAAGAGGGACATCAATGCAGAGCAGGGGAGGGCATTTCCCAAATGAGGACCATTTAGCCAATAAAGAACTTTCCGGATGATAGCCAGAATGAATGCAGGAAGTAATCCCACTATGCTGGGAAACTTCCAAAGACAGAACCTACCGTACTTCAGAATAACACTAATTTTGTTTCTTATTGCTTTGATCTTTGACATGGGAAAAAAAGGGGAAGACCTTACAGAATCTTTTCGAAAACTTAGAAACTGAATCATTTGGGAAGAGACTAACAATGACTTATTGATTTATTACAAAACCTAGATTATGCAGTGACAACACAATGTCCCATATCCATTCTGTTTTGTGATAAAACTAAAATATCGTCCTGGTAAACCACCAATAGACTCCCATGAGATTTGAACAACACTATCACGGGTATCAGAAGTTTTGTAAAACAGATTGGGTCGAATAAGAGACTGAAAGGAAGAATCCTGAACTGATAAGTTCTGTTCAAACAAAAAGAAGAAAAACGTCTGTGGGTTGTGTAAACCGGAACAGCTAGGTAAACAACTTTTAGATCGACCTCCACCATCCAATCTCCTTGACACAGACAGTCTCTCAAAGAATGTAAACCCTCCATTTTGAAGTGTATGTATATGACAAATCCATTCAGTAACCTCAAATTTATGACCAAATGAAAACTATTGTCCCCTTTCCTCACCGGAAAAAGGTTGCTCAGAAAACTGTGAACATTATTCAACACTCTTATTCAATAACACCTAAACCTCTCCCAACTGTCAAAAACCCATTGGATGAGGAGGAACCAAATGAACTTGTGGTCATTTGAGATGCCATCAGTGATGGCAACAATAATGTCATTTAACATGTCATGAGTGATGTAATATATGAGTTATTGAGCAGTGCATAGCGGAAAAGCAAGATACAGATAGCTCAGTGAACTATAACTGGTGAATTTCATTAATGGAACAAAAGATCTTATTACCATACCTAACATCACTTTAAACTTTGTTTTTGTTTAGTGAATTTCTGTTTCCTTAAAATGTTATTAACCCAAATCCACTGCTCAGCAAAGCTTTGGGTTGTGTGGCGTGGTGGGATGCCCTTAGGCCTTGGTGAGGCGCTGCACTCATTACCTACAGAATGCTAACCCCTGCTGCACACAGCCTTCCGACATGCATGGCTTAGGAGTGGCTGCCAACCCCTCTGGTCAACACCCTGTCATGTACGGCCTTTGCTGCACACAGTGTGGGGTTGGACACAGGATTTGTGTTTTGGCCAGGCCCTGCGCCCAAACCGCACGGGTGCCAAACCCTCTGCTCTGCGTGGTCTTCGGTCGTGCATGGTGAGAGGTTGGCCACAGCACCTGGCCTGTGGCCAGGTGCTGCACCAAACTCTCCACAGGTGTCCATCCCCGCTCCCCACCATGGGGTGGGTCTAAGAGCCTGGTCAGCTGCTAGGCCCTGTAGTCAAATCCTTCAGCTGTGTTCAGCGGGGGTTCTGCAGGAGTACCGCAGTACTTGTGGTACAATTTAAAAAAGATATATTTTTGGCCCATGAGTGCCTGGATTTAGGGTGTCTCTACTGTGCCCCTTACATTTTTTTTTAACTACTTCAGGACACGAGCACCAAAATATTTTGCTTCATGTTGCAGCCAGTCGATCAGATCATTCAATCTCATGGGGCCAGTACTGGTCTCACAGGACCAAAAAGACTTGATGGAGCGGGGATTCAAGAAAAAAAGAAAAAAGAAACTCGGTCATATTGAATACGCCTCGTAACACATACTATTGTTATGTAGATAGAATACTAATATACACCTATACATCACATGAGGGTAAACCGGTTCGCAATATGCATGAAATTAATCTTAACAAAACGTAAATAACCGAAGATGTATGGTGAGCAAAATGTGTTGTGAATGGCTTGCACTGCAAATTGTGAGCATATTGTATTAAAAGGCATGACGTGTGATGCTTAAGAAGTGCTAATTAACGTTGTTTTTTACTTATGCTATGCTACAATAACTGCTAACTTGGATCTGAGTAGAGGAGCATGGTTAACAGTGAACGTTTCATTACCACATTACTAATAAATGTCTGTTTTCAGTTCTTTTAGTAAATGGACAAATCTACATGTTCTTAAATTGACCAAACTGTGATGAGTGAAACTTGCAGTGCGCACAAACCATGTGATACTGTGGATAAACTTGCTGAGCCAGATGAAAGAATGTGATGCTGTGAAGGACATGACACTTGATGAGCAGCCAGCTTCTGTGCTTCCGTGTGAAAGTCTGCAAATTTATAAAATGTATAAACTTTGTCCTTAACATGATACTTTTCCCTCATGAGAGAGTAGGGATGTATAACAAATAGGTGGGAAAGAAGACGAACAATGGGGTTGTCAAAGAAAGCATGATCTAATGTAGGATGACCATCCGCCCCTCGTTTTTAACCAATCCCATAGCTAGAATAGGTGACATTAGCAACTTTAGTGGGATTGACATGTACGAAAAGAGTATAAAGAATAGGTGATTTAGGGGTGGAGGTGGTTGCCGGCTGCGAGACGTTTGAGGGAGACGGAGAGAGTGAGGGTGCGTAGCTGATTGTCGGGATGCAGAGAGGCCTAGTTGATCCAGTCCTCTCCTTATCCTGAGCCTAAGACTTTGATCCCTGACACTCTGTTAGGGGGTCCCCTGGCACTACCTAGGCCAGGGTGGTGGTTTTCCTCATTCTTTTTTCCTTGGGTTGGTATATTTGATAACTCGAGAATTCATTTTGTGCTTTGTCTCTTCATCTATTTTCCTGAAATGAGAATTTGATTTGATGACTATTGTCTGATGCCTCTTCATCTATCCCCTCCATGCGACAAATGTATTTGTTGAGATTGATTATTTGCTAGATGATTATTAGATTGTACTCTCTCTCATGAGGTGTTTTCCAAATTAATGCATTGAGTTAGATACAATTTAATAATTTACAAAGAAAGTTTGTGGGTATTTGCGTCTGTCAATGAATTGAAATGACTATTTACCTTCAATTATTCAACTAATTGATCCATCGATCAAGTAGATGAAGAATTGATCCAAGATGATTATATGTGAATTTGTGGAAATCCTTAACTATTGAATAAGGGATATATGATCTGGTAAGGAAATTGCAAACTTGACACCGGCGCAACAGGGACGTTGGGTATATGTACATGGAACACAGTAAATGGAAGAATTGAATGTTTGTCCCTGTCCAAAATATTGGGTTTGCGCTGCATCAGTTTCTTGGTAGCAGAGCGATGGTTAATTATTGATTAATTAGGTAATAGTTACTGAATACTCATGATAGGTTTTTAACCTAAAGAGTCAGTGTTTTTATTTATATGTTGTCTAAGAGTACAGGTACAGGAGGAACCTGAGGAATCCCGGAAAGAAATTTGACGAGTGTGGTAAAGAAATCACACTGCAGAAGTGCCTTGTCTGTTGTGATAATACTGAACAGCTAGGTAGGGGTGTCGGTATTATGTTTAGGGTAATTTTGTGCGAAAACAGAAAGTTTGTGATAGTGAAGTGTCACCGTATTTGGAACTCTGGTAAGGGAAGCCGAGATAAGTAACAGGACAACCCTCTTTGTACGTCAAGAGACCCTCTTGTGATACCTTGGTGCAATCTTGAGAGGAGCCGATAGGTAATTCCGGAGCTTGACAGAAAAGTGAGATAACGCTTGTCATTATTATTGCTTGTAGCGTAAGAAAATCTCTATGAAAAGTGAATTCTATCCCTTTATTTAGTGGAACGGACAAGGTAGCATAGTCATTTTATGTTGTTACTAACAGAAGAACATTTTTGTTTTAAGAACTGTGAAGGGAGGGTCGGTAAGAGATACGGACGTCACAAGGTGCTGCGCTGGTATTGGAAGAGACGCGAGTGTGTAGCGAGGAGCAGATTGTAAAGGGAGGGTCAGTAGCAGGAGTGATACTGACGTCACAAAGTGCCGAAGTGGCATTGGTAGGCAGCGGGAGTAAGTGGAGTGGTGATTGGGTGATTAGTGTGAGTCGTGCTGACATTGGACAAGACTGCAATTACGTAGTATATTGAGATTGGTTAATTATTGTAAGGGGTGTTGGGATAGTATAAAGGTTGACGTTGAATAAAAAGAAGTACGAAGAGGTCTTGGTGTTTTGGTTGAGTGGAAATTATTGATAAAGGACAGTCTGAAGATGAGTGTGTGGAAGAAACTAAAGAATCTTTTTAATAAAGATAAGCCAATTGTGACAAGGGAGGGAATTACTATTCTGCCTCTGAAAACGCCCGCATCTTATATGATGATGGAGCGAGGGTATCATACGTGTGTATGATTGGAAAACTGGATGAAGTATACAAAGGATGATGGAGTGTTAGCTTTCCCTGAGTTTGGTACGTTTAATGTAAGGATCCTACAAAATTTAAGAGAGAAAATGAACTCTTCAAAGCCAAATCCTAGACTCACACAGTATGAAGCCTTAGAAGAATGGGAAGTAGAAGCATTTGAGAGAGAAAAGGATCGAGGGGGTAGGAGAGGCAGAAGGATGTTCGGAGGATACCCATATGAAAGGCGAGAGGATCAAATGAAAAGATGGAGAAATGCTGTAGTTACTGCTGGATTATACCCAGTTTTGACAGTAGAGGGTCAAACAGAAGCTAAATGTAAAGAAAAATTAGAGCATCTGGAAACATCTAGAGAGGGTTTGAATGAATCTGATGATGAATTATTGGAAGATATAATGACAAAAAGACAGTTCTGGGGAAGTGTCTCCGAGTGCCACACGACTGATAAACATGACACCATTAACTCCCCAAGTCACTGATTTAGCTAAACAAATGAGAGAGGATGAAGTTAGATTGATTAATAAGGCCAAAATTGAACAAATACAGAAATTAAATGAATTAAATTTAAATGCTGAAGCTGTAACAGTACCTGTAACTATAGGTCCTGTGATTCCCCTTATTGGAGAAAGCTTAAAACTACAGAAAATACCTACTTTAACCGTTCCAAGAAGTAATAACATAGTGAGTAACGAGAGTCAAGGTGGACCAAATAATACCTTGTTGGATCTACCAATTGGAGATTTAATGACTGAAACCCAAAAAAGAAATACCCAGTTAGAGCCAAGAAATGTAGGTCCAAATTTGACTCCCATAGTAGGAAGTTCGACAGAACCAACCCCAGAAGAGCTTAGTAATTGGATAAAAGAATTGACAAGAATAGATACCCAGCCTAAAGGTCTGAATGTGAGTCAATCAAAAGTAGACTTGGAAGAAATTATAATTGGGACGATATGTTCAGAAAGATTAGGAACTTATACAGAGGATGAGCTGTTGTTTTTGTGCAAGAGTATTACTTGGAGAGCAAAGAATTTTTATGAGAAATTGTCAGAAGTAGCAAATGAATTTGGGGTTGATATTGAAAAATCAAAGGTGTTACAGAAAACGTACTGCATGGCCTTTACTGACAAAGATTTAGAGAGTTTGAATACGTCAGGAAAAAGGTTGCAGATAAAAGAATTGATAAATATTTTGAAGAAATGGGGGATGATAGAAAAATGGAGAAGTAAGTGGGTGGAAAAGAAGGAGGAAGCCAGTGGAAAAGAAACATCCATGTTTCCAGTAAAAGAAACGGAGCAGGCAGAAAGAGTTTGTCCCATGAGAGAGGTTCCGGGTGGTGGGTATGTCCACGTACCTTGGACTAGACAAGATATATTGTCTTTTAGAAATGATTTCCCAAGATTACGAGAGAAACCGGTTGAATGGTATAAACAAGTGGATCGATTTTTGAAGGTATCCAAGGTATTGCTGAAAGATTTAGATGGGTTGTTTGAAATAGTGGTTCCCGCATATTTGTGGACCGAATGCAAGATTATGGTTGATTGGCCAAAAGATGAATATCCCAGGGATGCAAAAACAGGTGCCCCATCTGAAAAGGTGATGAAAAAGTATCATCAGGTTATTACCTTTTTAAAAGGGAAAATCAGTCCAAACGAAACAGATTGGGTGAAAATTAATAAAACAACCTAGGAGCCAAAAGAATCTGTTCATGCTAATTATAAGAGGCTGTTACAGATATTTAAACAGTATCGTGGATTTGAAAGCATTGGCAATAAGGATATGGGACATTTTATGTATCGGTTTGTTTATGGATTAAGACCTGAAATTAGTGCAATGATACAGCAACATATACTATGTTGGTAGAGTAAATCTATCAATGAGATTTTGAGATATTCAAAGTATTATAGCGACAATATTGACTCTCGAATGAAAAAGCTGGAAGAGAAAATGATGTGGGCTCAAGTAAAATTGGCTGAACAGCAACAGGAGACAAATACTGTTTCACAGAACCAGGGTCAGGAGGGACTGACAAACAGTGAGACTTGAGGAAAATTCAAAATGAGTAGAGAAGAGCCTAAAAAGAAATTTCCTGGTCATGCTTGCGGGAAGTTGGGACATTGGAAGAACGAGTGTAGATCTGCACAGAAGGGTAATGGCGCACATCAAAATTTAAATCCACAGATGCAGAATTAAGCGATTGGGAAGCAGCAGCAGCAGGTAGTTACCACCCAGTTACAGGTGCCACAACCACCCATACCTCCAAATGTGAATGCTCATATGTAGATGTACAGTACAAGTTCAGGATTTCAAGGAGAAGAGCAGTTTGGTAAGACCCCGTTAGTTTTGCAGTATTTGGTGTGTAGTAGTGAGAGTGATTTGGAGTTGATGCAGTGATGGTGCCTAAGGGGGGAGGAAGAGTGCGTACTTGGCGCATCTTTTGCGGTAGATCAGTCAGGTCCATTCATTGATGGAAAGGAAGAAGGAAAAGATGTCAACTTTTTATTGGACACTGGTGTTACCCGTTCCACTGTTAGAGCAGCGGAAATCCTAAATCTACCCCTCTCGGGAGAAACTATCCAAGTTGTAGGCGTTGCAAACAAACACATATAAACTACTGTTACAGCCCCAATAGTAGTTCACATTGGAGTGTGTGATACTAGTCCAGTGAATCTCTTGGGCAGGGATTTATTGTGCAAAATGAATTGCACTATTTATTGTACACCGGATGGTGTTGCAATAATGACACTGGATGAGGATGTTGAATACAAATTATTGATTGTCCAACGAGAGACAGAAGTAAAGGAATTATATTCATTACTGATTGAAGAAGATTTGCCAGAAGAATTGAAAGGTACTGTGAGATCAGATGTGTGGGACTTTACAGGAAAAGATATTGGTTTAATGAGAAATGTGGACCCCATTCAAGTAATGGTGAAGGATGGAGTAGTGTATCCCAATAATTCCCAGTACAAAATGAGTCCAGGGGCAATTGCTGGAGTCACACCTGTGATTGGTCAGATGATCGAACAATGTATCCTAAAAGAAATAATGAGCAGTCCTTGTAACTCTCCCATTATTGGTATCAAAAAGCCTAACAGAAAATATAGAATAGTTCAAGACCTAAGAAAGGACAATAAAATTGTTGTGCCATGTTGTGCCATGTTGCCCAATAGTACCAAACCCTACATAATTCTGTATCAGATCCCATGTGATGCTGAATGGTATACAGTCATTTATTTATGTCAGGCCTTCTTTTCCATCCCTTTGTATCCGGATAGTCAATATTTGTTTGCCTTCCGGTTCGGAAATCGTGTTTTGGCATGGTGCCGAGTTCCTCAAGGGTATACTGAATCAATCTTTAATCAGATCTTGAAAAAATGTTTGGAAACTTTGAAATAGCCCGGGAATTCTGTCCTGATCCAATACATTGATGACTTACTGTTGGCATCCAAAACTCGGGAAGCATGTGTCACAGACTCCATTGCCTTGTTTTATCATTTAGCTGAAGGTGGACACAAAGTCTCCCAATCAAAATTACAGTACTGTAGACAGGAAGTTCAGTACTTAGGTCATAAGATTGAAAAAGGACTAAGGAAAGTGACCCAAGAGAGAATCAGTATAATCAAGAAGATGTATCCACAGCGAAATCAGAAAGAAGTGTAAATGTTTTTGGGAATGGTTGGCTATTGTAGGCAGTGGATATGCGGATTTTCGTTGATTACAAAACCTTTACAGAAGTTGACGAGAAAAGATGTGAAAGATCCGATTGTGTTGGATGAGGAGAGTATGGAGTCTTTCAATAGACTGCGAAACAGCCTTTGTCTGGCACTGGCTCTGGGAATGCCAGATTACTCTAAAGAATTTGCGTTGTACTGTTGTGAGAGAGATGGTTGGGCGCTTGCAGTCTTAACTCAGAAACACGGAATGGCAAGGCGTCCAGTAGAATATTTTTCTGCTACTCTGGACTCAGTGGCCGCCGCATTGCCAGGTTGCTTAAAAGCAGTGGCTGCCACTTGTGTGAGTTTGGAACAGAGTGAATCAATTGTGATGGGTTACCCAGTAAAAGTCTATGTACCACACTCTGTTCAGATACTTTTAACTGGTACTTGAACTCAACACATGACAAACAGTCGGCTGACTAAGTATGAGAGAGTAATTCTAGGTGCTGAAAATATAACGTGGTAAGATGCACTACTGTGAACACTGCAACATTGTTACCAAACTCGAGGTGGGAAGAGGTGAGAGAAGAAGCAGAACATGATTGTTTGGAAGTGACAGAGCCTTGTACCAAGCCCCGCCCAGATATTTCAGATGAACCACTGGTAGAGTCTGACTGCGAACTGTTTGTCGATGGATCTTGTTTAAGGAATGAAAGAGGTGAATTGTGCGCCGGATATGCTGTCTGTACCCTGTCCAGAGCCCTGGCCGCGTCTTGTCTAAAAGGCTTAAAATCTGCTCAAGTTTCAGAGCTGTTTGCTCTTACTAGAGCTTGTAAATTGGCAAAGGGTCAAAAAGTAACAATTTACACTGACAGCCAATACAGCTTTGGTGTAGTGCATGATTTTGGTCAGTTGTGGATGCAAAGAGGATTCATGACTTCCTCTGGGTCGCCAATTTGGAATGGGAAAACTGTAAAGGAATTGTTGGAGGCTTTACAGTTGCCAAAAAGAATTGCAGTGGTGAAATGTGCTGCACACCAATCTGGAGATGATAATGTGACAAACGGTAACAGATTCGCAGATCAATTAGCGCATTACTGTACACAAAATACCCTAGCTATAAATCGATCTATTGAAAGAGGAAATACTGAATACCACCTTATGATCGTCACCACATTTGAGACATGGGATGAGGTGAGACAAATGCAGGAAGAAGTCAGTGACAGAGAAAAGGAAGAATGGAAAAGAGCAGGTTGTAGGAAGAACGATAAAGAGATATGGATCTGTTATGATGAGAGACCAGTATTACCAGATTCATTGCTTTCCCACATGGCTAGGACGTACCATGGACATGCGCACATTGGACGGGATGCCATGGTAAGAATGTTCTGGTACAACCCCAAGTTTAGGTTAATAGCTGAAGGTTTGTGCCAAAGGTGTGTTGTTTGTCAGAAACAAAACCCAGGAAGAAAGACGGTGGTAAACTGGGGTGTAATTGGTAAAGCAGGAGGACCATTTACTAGACTACAGATCAATTTCATCGAATTACCTTCATGTAATGGACTAAAGTATGTCCTAGTCATTGTTTGTTTGTTTTCTCGCTGGGTGGAAGCCTACCTAACGAGGAGAAACGACAGTTTCACTTTTGCCAAATTGTTGTTGAGAGAATTGATCCCAAGATTCGGTTTTCCAGTCACTATGGAATCAGATAGAGGATTGCATTTTAATAATGAAATAATTCGAATGATCTGTGCTGCGTTACAAATTGAACAGAAGTTACATTGTGCCTACCGACTTGAAGTGTCTGGTATTGTTTTTTGTTTTTAAAAACAGATTTTATTTGCCGAATAACAAAGATATTGCAGAGCACTGTCACCCAGCAACTCGTGCACAGAAAATGTACATAGAAATTACTTTGACACTTTCTGGAACAAAATAGGGCAAATTGAGAGCAATACAGTTGCAATATTAACCAAAGAAATAGAAAGAAACAAACCCCCCATCCCACCCCCCATCGTACTCATGCCTACCCCAAAGCAGCACCAGAGGAGAACAGTCACAACCGTCTAGACACAGTACACCTACATCCACAGGGCAATATTACATATCCCCTATATATAACAGGAGAGACGCCAAGTCAGTGGACCTGGCTACTGAAACGGGTTCCAGCTCCAGGCCTCGATTCACTGCCAGATTTTATAATGCTTAAGTGGGCACCCCCTGGCACAAAGATAGGGATTTCCAGCCCCATACAGAAATCCATGCCATTTTTCCAAACGGATAACGAGGGTGTCCTCGGAGCCTTCCACACTTTAGCAATGTCCCTCTTTGCCAAGGTGAACCCCAATAGCATAAGATGGCGTTTGTATATGTTCCCTCCTATATCGTCCATAACATGCAGCAGGACCAGCTTTGGGGAGCTGGGGAGGTCCCATCCCAGAACCTCAGAGAGGCACGACAAAACTACCCGCCAAAATCATGCTAGGGCGGTGCAGCGCCAGATAGTATGCAGCAAAGTGCCCTCTTCATGCTTCATCGGAGACACACCGGGGAGGCCACCAATCCCGCCCTCCAGAGCCTGATCCTCGTGAAATAGACCAGATGGAGATACTTAAACTGGATAAGGCAAAGACTCACGGCTATGGATGCCCCCCGCGGGGAGGCCAGGGCCTCCACCCAGTCCTCTTCCTCCAGCGGGCCTATGTCATCCTCCAAGACCTCCCTGAGATGCTGCAATGTGGGAGAGCAATGTGTGACCAAGGACTGGTAGATCTTAGAGATTTTGTGGTCATGGAGGTCCCCCATAAATACCTTAGCCTCTATAGGACTAAATTCAGCCAAGGATCCCAACCCCTCGATATATGCGGTGATAGCATGTCGGAACTGTAAGTATCTGAAAAATTGGGTTTTAGGCATTTGAAAGTCCTTTTGGAGATCCTGAAAGGACTTCAGAACCGAGCCCCGCATGACATCCCCAAGAGTAGAAATGCCAATATGGCCCCAGCCTCGAAAACCGGATCATGTAGCCAGTTGCGGCAGTCACCCATTGTGCCAAAGGGGAGTCTCCCGAGTTAGCCTGTTCCACCACCCGGTCCTCCGCAGCGCCTGTCGCCATATTTGAAAGACAAGTTTCGTAGCCAGGGGCAAGGAGATGCGTAACGACGCTGAGTAAAGTATAGCATGTAGGGTGTGATCCCCCATACAACATCTCTTGACCGCGTAGGCTGGATCTGCACTATTATCTTTAATCAGGATTTCTTCAGCTATGGGTGTTTGCCTCAGAAGGCTGGTCACCAAAAAGTCCGCTGTTCCAAAGATCTTCTCATGCATTTCTTAAAATAGATATAGCTTAGACATAGACGATGGAACTATTATTTTTTTCTGGATCCTTTCAGTCCCTTAGAATCACATCAAGGACATGTTGATGAGCTAGTAATTTCGGAGTCCGTGTCTTTAAAACCATCATAAAAAGCTTCAGAAGATGTAATGGGCATCTCTACCATAGCAAAACCCATTTTCAAAATGGATCACAGACAATGTTTCAGGTAACAAGTCTTTATTAATATTTTCCTGTCCTTTTCAGCTGGGGGGGACAAGCTCCTCCTCCTGTTATGAGCCTCAATGTACCCCATTATAGGCCTAGGTAGCTGCACAACCTCTTACCTACATTTGTCCTACGTTGCTCTGCATACCGGCTCTGGCGCTGACCTTATACCTAGATATGTGCCAAATAAATGTTGTGTGGTTTTCTTCGAAAACCTAACCTCAATTATTATGCATGAGGATTCTTAGTATCATATCTTAATCCTCTACCCAGGACGTACAGAGCAGGATTACCATCTTCTGTATAATAACTCTGTACAAAAGTCACCGCTATCGTCATCCTTGGATGACAGGCCCACAATACCATTACACATCTAGGTAGAACCCCTTAGGGCACTTTTTTGGGTATAAAAGAACCACATCTTCACTGGGAAAACAGAGCAGAAGCTTCCATGCCGACACAAGACGCTGAAGTGCTTGCACGCAGGAACTCCAGCACACAGTGGTCTGACATTCCTTGCAGGGTGTCCAACTCGAGACCAAGACGGGGTCCTTCGTTCTCTCCCATCATGTAATGAGGTTGGCTCTTTCCTTGGGGATTATTGGCTTTACACCTACATACATGCTAGGTACACTTAGGTACACTTAGCTAGGGTTTGCATCTTAGGAGTACGCTTGATTACTGCCATGTATCTATATGCCTGCATATATTTACTGTTTTAGCACCATGGTAGAATTCTACCTTTTATTTACTCTGTTGATGCTTGTAATCTTATACATCTGTTTCTGTCTGATGATTGTCGCAGCAAACATGTTTTATAATAGAATGACGCTGGTTCGATAAATGCTTATTGAAAACGTCCCCACCTTTTATTCTATGTATCTCTCTGAGACCGAGTGACCCCAAGTGACTGAGCGAAAGGTACTGTACTGTTTCCATAATCCATGAAGGATCAAAGGTTGTCACGTTCGATAGTTGCCAGAAACTTTTCGCTCCTAGGTAAGGTTAGGGGGCTTATAGTGGCACTGTGAGCTAGCTGGTTTGAAGGCTAACATATCCTTTGGGGGTGTCTGGAATCAGTCTGGACACCAATCCCTTAGTTTATGTTGTCAAAACGTGCAGATCCTACATAGATTTGTAGGAACTACACAACACTCCTCACTGTCAGAAGAAGAGTCATGCACTCTCTTGAATTTGGGCTTCCAGTGGTCAGGGGCGGCTCCTCCATGTGGGCGGAGGAGCGTCGCCCCACTGCTTTCTCACAGTGTGAGAAGCAATAACATAAAATGGTTTAAATACCATTTTATGTTACTGCTTCTCGCAATGCGAGAAAGCACAAGTGTTTGGGTGGGGGCAGGCGGGCGGGTAGGCGGTCCTGCAGTAGGGCAGGGGAGGAGTGGCTAGCCCAATGTTGCGGGCGCTAACTGTTTGGGCAGCCCTCTGGGGCCGTCCAAACCAGTCATGCGCACATTGCCATTTCCTCCATGTAGGCTGCATGCAGCCTCATGGAGAAAATGGCCTCCCCATAGGTGCCTGGCTTCTGCGCCGTCCCCACCAATCACAACGCTGCCATTGCAGCATTGTGATTGGCTGGAGGAGAGGGGGGTTGCCTGCTTCCTGCGAGGAGCAGAGAAGCAGAGACAACGTGTGGCCGGATCTAGCCAGCTAAGGTACGTTTTTTTTTTTTTTTACAATTTAAATTAAACCTCTCCACGCGTGACCCCCTCCCTGTGCGACTCCCCCCGGACCCCAACCCGCGAGTCATGTCGGCCGTGACTGCCAGTGGTGTAACGAAACTTTAAGTGTCCCCCCTGTGAGAAACCTTGATGGGAGCCCCGGTTGTTCCTACACCAAATGCCCTGCAGGAGAACTTCACCTCAGTTGTCCAGGCAGAGGAGGTGCAATACTACTTTAGGAATTTCAGTGATAAGTGTCAACTTCAGATGAATGAGTGAGTGAATGAATTGTTTCTCAAATGGCTGGATGGATAGTTTGATGGTTGGTCAGATGGATGGGATAGACAGACGATGAGGGTCAGTGAACAGTGTGAAAGAAGAACAGAAGCGGAAACAATGCACAGAAAAAATGGGAGTACTGCTGAAGAGGGAGAAGGATTCAGAGATAAGTGTTAGAGAAAAAAGGAGAGATCGCAGGCAAATAGTAAAAACTGAAGGCTGGCAAGATATCCAGATAGAGGGAAAAGGAGAGGCAGAAGGAGGCGGAGAGGAAATGAGAGTTGGGGACGGATGTATAAAAAGAGATGGAAAGATGGTGAAAATGAGAATACAAAACATTCTGTTTCATTCATGATGTGAGTCTAAGTGCAACCCTACGAAGAGGTTTATTTTCTGCAGCTGCTGTTAATTGTATTTTTTCCAAGGCATCTCGTCCTAAAACAACATACTACAATGAGGGGGCCCCCTAAGGGATAGGGACATCCTTGGGCCCCCATGCACTCTGGGCCTTCTGTCATGCCCCTACAGGCTTTATATTGTCCCCATGCTGCATGCCAGATGAAGGTTGCAAGAGTACTCTTCTTACTTTGTCGTCAAAGATTTCCTTTTTAGGTCTCGCCTGACTCAGCGCATGCGCTGGTCTGGTGAGACTTTTTGAGAGGGCTCCAAAAAGTGCTACCAGGCCAGCCTAGAGCTACAGTGCACGTGCGTGGGCGCGCGCGCCGCGCTTGACCGCGATTACTTTCACTTTTGCGGCCGCACGGCTGCTCTGATGTTTGATCGCGTTCACTTTCACTTTCGCGGCCGCATGGCCGCTTGGCATAGCCAATAGGTCTCGCTTTTGGGACCTTATAAGTATTTGGTTATGCAACTGTTGCATGGCTAAACACTTATAAGGTCCCAAAGGCGAGACCTATTGGCTATGCCAATGCTTGTTCTCATTGCCCCTCGATCTCCTAGATCGCTTCCTAGGGGGAGAGAATGACACAGAGCGCGAGTTAGATTAATAAGATGTGAACTCGTCCGCATTCTGTGACTTCTTGGCATGTTGGCCCATAGTTGAAGCAATGCCCAAAGTACTTGATGCTAAATAGAGCTAACATGGCAATGTGCTCTCCATATAAAGAATAAGCATTGTCAAAGCTAATAGGTCTCCCCTATGAGAGCAATTGTACAGCGGTGTGGATGCTTTGCAATGTGACTAAACTAATTTAAGAAAGTGCTATGAGCAGCCAGAGATAATGCACTTTTTTTTAAATAGTGCATTAGCGATGGATGCATCATAGTCTTTTTTATTAATATTTTAGCCATGCTGCACAGCAGCTATGTTGCTATACAGCTTGGGCTACATATTTTTGTCAAAGTTAGCAATGTCCATTTGATACAGAATAAACACAACCCAATGGCAGTTAATAGTCTCAAAGGTGAGACCTATTGGTCTGTCAATGCTTGTTTAATCTTTGTACAATATCTCTGTGAGTCTGAGCAAATCTATTAATTTCCACATGCGTGAAAAAGAAAAAAATATGACATTTAGAAAAAAATCTTATCACATAAAGATAGCAACTGTGCCCATGTCCACATCTGAATGAAAATAAATGTGAAAGCAGGTAACATTTGTTGTCACAATAAAAGCAGATAACATCTATTGTCTCAATAAACACCCATTTTAAAGGAGAAAGGGGCTTCTTTGAAGTGTGTGTTTTTCCCAGTAAGTGAACTATTTGCAGATGGGCCATGCCAAGACATCCACGCCACAGTGAATGTTATTTATCATATTTCATTATGGGAACACAAAAAGCTGAAGTAGTTTCTAGTTTCAGTCTTGCAACAGTCTTACTGGCACATGCATCAAGGAAGGCTTTTGCGATTCCTTAATTGTGATTATTAAGGAATCGCAATTAAGGAATCGCAAAAGCCTATGCATGTAGGAATCGCTATAAAAATAGCGATTCCTAAACATTCCTTAATTGCGACTCGCAAATTGCGAGACACAATTAAGGAATGCCTTCCTATTCATTCCTATGGAGGAATGAATGGGAGATTGCATGCGTAATTTGCGAGTACCAGTAGGTACTCGCAAATTGCTCATGCAATTTCAAGGGTGCGAGGGTGTCAAAATGACACCTTGTTGCACCCCTGAAAGTGTGATGTGCACCCATGTTGCGCACACACATGCCCCAAGGGCATATGTGTGTGTAACTTAAAACTTAAAAAAAGGCATTTTTCAAAGTTTTTGCAAATTACAGACAAGTTTGATTTGTCTGTAATTTGCGGTCTCAAATAGCAAAATCTCTATTTGTAAGTGCTTCTAGCATTCCATTTAAGGAATCACAAATTGCGATTCCTTAAATGCAATCGCAATTTAGGAATTCACAAATAATTGCGAATTCTTAAATTGCGCTTAGCAAACATTTTCATGCATCTCCAAAGGCTAATTTGCGATCGCAAACGGCCGATTTTTGCGATTCGCACCGTTTGCGATCACAAAAACCTTTGATGCGTGTGCCCCTTAGTTCTAATTTAAACCTGTTTATTTCGCTTGGGCACTTTGCCTCTTCCTTAGTCACGCCCCCGCTAGTTCCTGACGTTTCTTCAGGCTCCAGATCCCTGCAGGTTTTTCCTACGCCTCGCTCTCCCGCCTCCCAGGCAGCCCCTCCCAGGACTACATATGGGCTGCGTGGCCCCTGTGAGCAGCTTCTGACCTTTCGGTCCAGTCAGCTGCTCCCTCTCCATAGCTGCAACAGTTGCCTGGCTCACCCTGGCAGCGCCGTTATCACGCCCTCCACAGCCAGGTCGAGGTCGCTTCCGGCGATCTCACCGATCCCGCCATCTTCTGGTTATTCTCCTCACTGGTTCCATAAGTGCTCCCTCAATCACTTTTGAGCCTTTTAAGTGATTTATTTTTGCGCTTTATTTTGTGTTTTCCTGGGCTTGTGCTCTATTTTGCCTGTTTCACTTGGATACTTTGCCTCCTCATTAGCCCTGTCCACACCAGCTCCTGCCATTTCCCCAGCTCCCTCCTGGTTTTTCTCACGTCTCGCTCTCCCGCCTCCCAGGCACCCCCTTCGAGGAATACTTTTGGAGGCCACTGCATGGCCCTTGTGAGAAGCCCTTAACCTTTTGGTCGAGTAAGCTGCTCCCTCTCCACAACTGCAACAGCTGCCTGGCTCTCCCAGACAGCGCAGCTTTTATCACGCCGTCCACCGCCGACTGCGATCACTGAGATCACCACCGCAGCTGGTGATCTCACAGAGCCCGCAGTTTTCTGCATATTTTCCTAATTGGCTCCGTAAGTGCTCCCTCAATCACTTTTGGGCCGTTTTATTGATTTTATTTTTGCGCTTTATTTTGTGTTTTTCTGATCTTGTGCTATACTGTGCCTATTTTGCTTGGGTACTTTGCCTCCTCCTTAACCACACCCGCTCCCACGTCTCCCCAGGCTCCAGCTCCCCGCAGGTTTTTACCTCCCCTCGCTCTCCCGGCTTCCAAGCTGGCCCTCCCACTTCCCAGGTCTACTTATGGAAGCCGTTGCATGGCTACGCCAAATGCTAGTCTGTCTATGCTCATCAGTGCCTGGACTGTGTCCAATGCCAAGAACCCTGACCCCCACACTCCCTCAGATACTCAGCCACAGAACTACATGTTCTGGACGAAACAACAACTGCTGCCTCGCCTTGCTCCATAGCGGGACCTTTCTTCTGCATCTGCTGCAGGTTCACTTTCACCCCAGGACAAACAGACATTGCAGCAACCAGAGCCGTACCAGCCCCGTCGGTTGAGACCTCCCCAGAACTACTCAACTGCCTCCTGCTCATCAGCAGATTATTGCTGTGCAAACGCACCACCGAAGTTTGGGACACCATCCCCACCCTTGCCCCGGATGTGACCTTCATCACAGAGACCTGTCTCACCCCCGCATCGGCTTCTGACACCGCCACATCAACACCCATCAGCTACAAGATGAAACACAGCAACAACAGACATGGTGGCAGCATCGCCATCGTACACAAGGAATCGATCATCTGCATCATCACCGATAATGAAACCACACCGATCATGGAACACATGAACTTCCAGCTCCACACCAATGACAAAACCACCATCAAAGGCACCCTCGCATATAAACTGCCAGGACCACGAACTGACCTCAGTGATGCCATCGCTGAATTCATCACCCCACTCACCATCGACTCAGTGCAGTACATCTTCCTGGGAGACCTCAACTTCCACCTTGATGACTCCACTAACACCAACTCCTCTGACCTCCTGGAAAGATTGGGCACCATCAACTTCAAGCCACTGGCCACTGACCCCATGCACAAAGCAAGACACACGCGGAACCCATTTTCACGTCCAGCAACAGAATCAGATGCTGCCACGCCTCGGGACTCACCTGGTCCGACCACTCCATCGTGCACTTCACACTCGCCGGACTTTCCTGTGCCACCCCCAATCACCCACAGTGTCCACTACCACAGCTGTACCAAGGTCACCATGCAACAATGGACTGACGCCCTCAGCATCCTACAGCCAAACGTCAACACCAACTTGGATCAGGCAATACAGAACTTCAACTCCTGGATCACCAGCACCGACAACCGATTTGCTCCAGCCAAACCAGCCAAAATGCACAAACATACCAAACGTGCCACCTGGTACACTCCAGAACTCAACATGTTGAAGCACAGGTGCAAACAACTGGAAAGGAAGTGGCGCACGTGCTGGCACCACACCGACTGAGACACCTTCAAATGAGCCCTCAACCGATACCACTGCCACTCAAAGCCACACCAACCAATCCATCGTCAAAGAGTTTGCTTGCCTGTCAGCCACCAAAAACTCGATCCCCCTCACAGGAACTCTGCGACACCCTCACAAACCACTTACGCAACAAGATAGCACTAGATTCTTCGGTCCCCAACCCTCAGACCTCCTCAGCATCCCATCGACCACCACCGCCGACCACCTGCTCACCACCTGGGAACAACTCAACACACAAATCACAACCACTCTTATGAACTCCATCCACTCGGGAGTACCCACTAATTCATGCTACCATCGGCATTTCAACCTCATAAGAGCTGAGATCAGCTACCAGTTCACCACCATCCTCAACGCCTCCATAACTACAGCCACCTTTCCCGATGCCTGGAAGCCCACAGAGATGAGAACCCTTCTCAAGAAACCTTTGATAGACAACAGCCAACTTCAGAACAACCGTCCCATCTCTCTGCTTCTGTTCTGGAGAAGTGCAAAAACAGCAATTGATGGACAGAATGCAGAACAATGTCATACATTCACCCCAGTACAGAGACCTGGGCCTAAATCCATCGTTTTTTTGCTCACCATGCCGTTCCAGTTTGAACCCAGCCATATGCAAATCAGTCTTGACCCTGTGCCTCATGGGAACAGTCCAGCCCGAACTGCCAAGCCATGTCCTCCCTGGACTGGAATCAAGCATCCTGGGACCGGTTTCGGGGTTTCACCCCTCTTCAGCCAGGATAGCTTGATTCCAGTGGCATGGAGAGCAAGGGACCCACGTCTGGGCATACCCTTCCCACTCGGGGTGACAAATGCAAAAACAACAATTGATGGACAGAATGCAGAACAATGTCATACATTCACCCCAGTACAGAGATCTGGGCCTAAATCCATTGTTTTTTTGCTCACCATGCCGTTCCAGTTTGAACCCAGCCATATGCAAATCAGTCTTGACCCTGTGCCTCATGGGAACAGTCCAGCCCGAACTGCCAAGCCATGTCCTCCCTGGACTGGAATCAAGCATCCTAGGACCGGTTTCGGGGTTTCACCCCTCTTCAGCCAGGATAGCTTGATTCCAGTGGCATGGAGAGCAAGGGACCCACGTCTGGGCATACCCTTCCCACTCGGGGTGACAAATGCAAAAACAACAATTGATGGACAGAATGCAGAACAATGTCATACATTCACCCCAGTACAGAGATCTGGGCCTAAATCCATCGTTTTTTTGCTCACCATGCCGTTCCAGTTTGAACCCAGCCATATGCAAATCAGTCTTGACCCTGTGCCTCATGGGAACAGTCCAGCCCGAACTGCCAAGCCATGTCCTCCCTGGACTGGAATCAAGCATCCTAGGACCGGTTTCGGGGTTTCACCCCTCTTCAGCCAGGATAGCTTGATTCCAGTGGCATGGAGAGCAAGAATGTCTGCATTGTCAGCATTCCGTCCATCATTTGTTTGTTGTAACGCTTTTCGCCCTAAGTGGGATGGGTATTCCCAGACGTGGGACCCGTGCTCACTACGCCACTGGAGTCAAGCTATTCTGGCTGATGACGGCTGATAGCCAGAAACCGGTCCTAGGATGCTTGATTCCGGTCCAGGGAAGACATGGCTTGGCAGTTCAGGCTGGACTGTTCCCATGAGGCACAGGGTCAAGACTGATTTGCATATGGCCATGTCTAAACTGGGGTGGCGTAGTGGGCAAAAGAACGATGGATTTAACCCAGATCTCTTGACTGGGGGAGAATGTCTGCATTGTCAGCATTCCGTCCATCATTTGTTTGTTGTAACGCTTTTCGCCCTAAGTGGGATGGGTATTCCCAGACGTGGGACCCGTGCTCACTACGCCACTGGAGTCAAGCTATTCTGGCTGATGACGGCTGATAGCCAGAAACCGGTCCTAGGATGCTTGATTCCGGTCCAGGGAAGACATGGCTTGGCAGTTCGGGCTGGACTGTTCCCATGAGGCACAGGGTCAAGACTGATTTGCATATGGCCATGTCTAAACTGGGGTGGCGTAGTGGGCAAAAGAACGATGGATTTAACCCAGATCTCTTGACTGGGGGAGAATGTCTGCATTGTCAGCATTCCGTCCATCATTTGTTTGTTGTAACGCTTTTCGCCCTAAGTGGGATGGGTATTCCCAGACGTGGGACCCGTGCTCTCTACGCCACTGGAGTCAAGCTATTCTGGCTGCTGACGGCTGATAGCCAGAAACCGGTCCTAGGATGCTTGATTCCGGTCCAGGGAAGACATGGCTTGGCAGTTCGGGCTGGACTGTTCCCATGAGGCACAGGGTCAAGACTGATTTGCATATGGCCATGTCTAAACTGGGGTGGCGTAGTGGGCAAAAGAACGATGGATTTAACCCAGATCTCTTGACTGGGGGAGAATGTCTGCATTGTCAGCATTCCGTCCATCATTTGTTTGTTGTAACGCTTTTCGCCCTAAGTGGGATGGGTATTCCCAGACGTGGGACCCGTGCTCACTACGCCACTGGAGTCAAGCTATTCTGGCTGATGACGGCTGATAGCCAGAAACCGGTCCTAGGATGCTTGATTCCGGTCCAGGGAAGACATGGCTTGGCAGTTCGGGCTGGACTGTTCCCATGAGGCACAGGGTCAAGACTGATTTGCATATGGCCATGTCTAAACTGGGGTGGCGTAGTGGGCAAAAGAACGATGGATTTAACCCAGATCTCTTGACTGGGGGAGAATGTCTGCATTGTCAGCATTCCGTCCATCATTTGTTTGTTGTAACTCTGTTCTGGAGAAGGCCATCAACCTCCAACTCACCGAAAAGCTGGAGGGAAACAACCCACTGGACCCTTCCCAACCAGGCTTCAGAGCCAACCACGGCACCAAGACAGCCCTGATCGATGCAACAGATGATATCCGCACCTTACTAGAAAGAGGAGAATCAGTCGCCCTGGTCCTGCTCGACCTTTCCGCAGCCTTCAACAACATCTCCCATGACACACTCATAAATCGACTACCCCAGATTGGAATCACAGATGATGCGCTCAGAAGGATGGCATTCTTTCTTACAGGTCGCACCCAGAGTGTCTGCCTCCTACCTTCACCTCACAACCCAAGCACACCATCTGCGGTGTACTTTTAGTAAAAAGTGGCTTTCACTTTAGAAATTCAATTTGTTATCTGGTTATCTGGTAAAACAATGGCAAGCTTGAACCCAACCGCTGCACACCAATGTGAGAAGTTGGCCTGGCATATGCTGTCCTCTAGTTATAGGGGACACCTTGTACCAGTCCAATTCGACTCTTATGGTGATAGGTTAAAGACAACCTTTAAAGAAAGCTATCCTACTGGTAGCTATGGAGAGCAGCCTTCAGGCTAAGTCTTGAAGGAGTGTTAAGCTTATTGTTTTACCATAGATAACCACTTGAATAACCAAATGAAAGAGTAGTCCACACAGGTATATATATAAAATATATGTATTTATTCTAGGAATAACCCCACTAGACTCTTTATGAGGCTAGAGGTGAAGATACAATTCAAACAAGCATTGATAGTTACAATAAATAGCACTGGAATCACAGGGCCCCAGGGGGGGACCAAACCATATATCAAAAAAGTGGTATAAGAACCACGACAATTCTACAGACAATGCCTAGGGCATTTAGGGTTGCTGGCCCATTGTGAAACCACCCAAGGTAGTGAGGAAGGGGACCCACGGGAGACGCGTGCAGTGGCTAAAGCTACTGTCAGGATCTCTATTAAAGCCTATGGAGAATGTCGCAGTTGAATTTTACAAGTTTAAAAACACTTCTAGCAGGAGTTCAAGTTCAATACTTTAGAGTTAAGCTTTTGAAGAGCCCACACCCACGAGAGTACCGAGGTACCACTGTTACCTGCCCCAGGGAATCCGGGTGCATAGGTCATTTTCGATGTCGGGTCGTGGGCTGATTTTCAATGGCAAAACGTGAAGAACTGCTGCTAGCCAGAAGCGTCGTCTTTGTCGTGAAGAATGAAAATGTAGATCTTGTAGAGAAGGACCTGAAAGCAGAGGGGACAGAGTCTGGGTCACGGCACAGTGACCAGGGGGCTCAAGAGAAGGAGCCCTTCAATGTCGGGTGCTTCCAGGTGAAAGAGGTGTAGCTTGGATCATCAGCCACTGGGGGTGTCCTCAGTATCCAATTGGAAGGTACCTAGGGTACTCACATCAGTTTAGAGAAGAAGCAGATAGGCTGGGGTCCTGGATAGCAGGGCCACAGCCTGGCTAGTGTCATAAAACAGTCAAAACATCAGCAAAAAGTTGGGGGCAACTATGCAGTTGATGCCACTCTCCTACATAACCCCCCCCCCCCAAACGCAGGGACATTAAACTAACCTTGACCAGTTGAGTCTTCATGTTCTAAGTGGAAATATCTGTAGAGGCCATCTGCATTGGCATGGTTGCTCCCAGGTCTATGTTCCACTGTATAGTCCATCCCCTGTAGGGAAATGGACCACCTGAGTAGTTTGGGGTTTTCACCCTTCATCTGTTTTAGCCATAGGAGGGGCTTATGGTCGGTTTGAACAATGAAGTGAGTGCCAAACAAGTATGGCCTCAGCTTCTTCAAGGCCCAGACCACAGCAAAGGCCTCCCTCTCTATAGCTGACCAACGTTTCACTCTGGGGGTCACGCCCTCTTCATTCAGTTGTGATAATACAGCACCTACCCCCACCTCAGAAGCATCAGTTTGAACTATTAATTCTTTGGAGTAGTTGGGGCTTTGGAGCACTGGAGTGGAGCACATTGCCTGTTTTAGGTCATCAAAAGCTTTCTGACAGCTGACAGTCCACTGAACTTTCTTGGGCATCCTCTTAGAGGTTAAGTCATTTAAGGGGGTCACAATGGATCCATATCCCTTGACAAATCTTCTGTAATAACCAGTCAGGCCTAAGAAAGCTCGGACCTGAGTCTGGGTGGTTGGAGCAACCCAGTCCATGATGGTCAGGATTTTGCTCTGTAGTGGTTGAACCTGGCCTCCACCTACAAGGTGGCCCAGGTACACAACCTGACTCTGCCCTATCTGGCACTTATTAGCCTTGATAGTGAGTCCTGCTTTTTGCAGGGCTTCCAAAACTTTCCTCAGGTGGATCAGGTGATCTTCCCAGTGGGGCTGAAGACAGCAATATCATCTAGATATGCTGCACTAAAATCATCCAGGCCTGAGAGGACTTGGTTCACCAACCTTTGAAAAGTGGCAGGTGCATTCTTCAAACCAAAGGGCATCACAATAAATTGATAATGCCCACCAGGGGGAAAATGCTGTTTTGGCTTTTGCAGATTCAGCTAACCTTATCTGCCAGTAGCCTGCTGTCAGATCAAATGTGCTCAGATATTTGGCTGAGGCCAATTTATCTATGAGAAAAAACCAAAGGAAATGATGGACGGAGTGTTGAACATTGCAAGCACTCACCCCCAGTCAACTGATCTGGGTTTAATCCATCACCGTTCTTTAGCCCACTCTGCCACCCCAGTTCAGACATGGCCATATGCAAATCAGTCTGACCCTGTGCCTCATGGGAACAGTCCAGCCCGAACTGCCAAGCCATGTCTTCCCTGGACCGGAAACAAGCTTCCTAGGACCGGTTTCTGGCATTTCAGCCGTCTTCAGCCAGGCTTGCTTGAATCCAGTGGCAAAGTGAGCAAGGGACTCACGTCTGAGCATACCCTGCCAACTTATGGCGAACAAAGCAAAAACCAAAGGAAATGATGGACGGAGTGTTGAACATTGCAAGCACTCACCCCCAGTCAACTGATCTGGGTTTAATCCATCACCGTTCTTTAGCCCACTCTGCCACCCCAGTTCAGACATGGCCATATGCAAATCAGTCTGACCCTGTGCCTCATGGGAACAGTCCAGCCCGAACTGCCAAGCCATGTCTTCCCTGGACCGGAAACAAGCTTCCTAGGACCGGTTTCTGGCATTTCAGCCGTCTTCAGCCAGGCTTGCTTGAATCCAGTGGCAAAGTGAGCAAGGGACTCACGTCTGAGCATACCCTGCCAACTTATGGCGAACAAAGCAAAAACCAATTTATCTATGAGCTCATCTGCTCTGGGAATGGGATGTGCATCAGTCCTAGTGACTGCATTGAGTCCTCTGTAGTCGACACAGAACCTCATCTCTCTCTTACCGTCTTGGGTGTGAGGTTTTGGCACAAGGACTACTGGGCTAGCCCAAGGGCTATCTGAGGGCTCAATGACTCCCAATTCCAACATCTTTTGGACTTCTGTCCTTATGCAGTCCCTGACATGGTCAGGTTGCCTGTAGATCTTATTCTTCACAGGCAGACTATCCCCAGTGTCCACTTCATGAGTGCACCAGGTGGTCTGACTTGGAGTCAATGAAAACATATGCCTGAATGACTGTAGAACTTGTCTGCAGTCAGACTGTTGCTGGGCAGTGAGGCTGCCTGCCAAGGCTACACCATCCACTGACCCATCATCAGGGTTGTGAGAGAGCAGGTCTGGGAGAGGGTCGCTCTCCTCCTCCTGTCCCTCATCTGTTGCCATGAGCAAGCCCATGTCAGCTCTGTTCACAAATGGTTTCAGTCTGTTTACATGAAGTACCCTTTGGGGACTTCTGGGAGTGCCAAGGTCCACCAAGTAGGTGACCTCTCCTTTCTTTTCCAAAATGGTATGGGGTCCACTCCATTTGTCTTGGAGGGCTGCTGGGGCCACTGGCTCGAACACCCATACCTTCTGTCCTGGCTGGTACACCACCAGTACAGCCTTTTGGTCATGCCAGGCTTTTTGCAGTTCCTGGCTTGCCTCAAGGTTTTTTGTCGCCTTATATACTCAGCCATCCGGGAGCGGAGACCAAGTACATAGTCCACAATATCCTGTTTAGGGGGTTTCAGAGGTAACTCCCATCCTTCCTTCACTAGACAGAGTGGCCCTCTAACAGGGTGATCAAACAAATGTTCAAAAGGGCTGTAACTAACCCCCTTCTGTGGCACCTCCCTGTATGCAAAGAGAAGGCAGGGCAGAAGAACATCCCATTTTCGCCTAAGCTTTTCTGGGAGCCCTTTGATCATACCCTTGAGGGTCTTGTTGAATCTCTCAACAAGCCCATTGCATTGAGGATGATAAGGGGTGGTGAACCTGTAGTTGACACCACACTCCTTCCACATTGCTTTGAGGTAACTACTCATAAAGTTTGTACCTCGGTCAGATAAGACCTCCTTAGGGAAACCCACCCTGGAAAAGATTCCCAGGAGGGCCCTTGCCACCACAGGTGCTGTGATGGTCCTAAGGTAAATATCTTCTGGGTATCTGGTGGCATGATCCACTACCACCAGAATAAACCTGTGCCCAGATGCTGTTGGTGGGTCAAGGGATCAACTATGTCAATCCCTACCCGTTCAAAGGGAACCCCCACCACAGGTAGTGGTATCAGGGGGGCCTTTGTGGATTTACCTGCCTTGCCACTGGCCTGGCAGGTAATGCAAGAGCTACAGAAACTCTTACAGTCCTCACTCATTTGAGGCCAATGAAAGTGAGGGACAATTCTGTCCCAAGTCTTGTTTTGGCCTAGGTGTCCTGCCAAGGGAATATCATGGGCCAGTGTGAGAAGGAAACCCCTGAACTTCTGAGGTATGACCAACCTCCTGGCTGCACCAGGCTTGGGGTCTCGACCCTCACAGTACAGGAGTCCATCATCCCAATATATCTTATGGGTCCCACTGGCATTCCCGGCAGCCTCAGCAGCAGCTTGCTGTCCGAGGGGTTCAAGAGTGGGGCAACTCTGCTGCTCCAGGCTCAAGTTTGCCCTAGAAGGTCCCCCTGTCCCCAAGAACTCAACCTGATCAGGTTCAAGCTCATCTGGGACAGTTCCTTCTTCAGGTGTCAGATCCTCTTCTGCTAAAAGAGTCTCTTCAGACTGATCCTGGGGGGAAGGCACTGCCTTACCCCTGCTACTCGTCCTCTTGGAAGGTCCTTGGTCCATTTTTCCAGGATCCAAGGCCTGTTCAGTTTGTGTCAGCTTTGCTTTAGACCTTGTCAGGGCAAACACTTCTGCTGGGATACCCAGCATCGCTTCATGGGTAGTTAGCTCCACCTCAGCCCATGCTGAGGTCTCCAAATCATTCCCTAGCAAACATTGGTAGGTCTGCACTCAAAACAACCTTCTTTAGGCCAGTTACTCCTCCCCAAGAGAAGTTAACAACTTCCAGAGCATGGTTAGTACTGACATTGCTTGCATTGGTCACCTGGTAAGTTTCTCCAAGTATGATCTGGCTAGGGTCCACAAGGTCCTTAGTCACCATGGTGACACTGGCCCCTGTGTCCCTGTAAGCTAGAGGCTCCCTTCCATTTATTCTAGGCTGTTGCTTGTATTTGCCCAGGCCACTGGGACTCACAAATAGGGACAGGTCCCCATCACAAACTAATACAGCCTGAGTAGGCATTCTGACTAGGCCAGATTCCTCTCCAGAGCCCAGGGTCAACCATACTACCCCTTTGTTCTGTGTACCACCGCCTATAGCTGGACTAGGGGGAACAGATGCCTTAGGGGCAGGTGTAGTGGTACTTGTGGAGTCTTTGGCCTTGTTGCAGTCTGAAGTCCAATGGGTTTTCTGTTTACATATTTTACACCATGGCTTCCTTGGCTGCTTAGCTTTGTTGTTTTGGGAATTATCAGATGCTGATTTTTGGGGGCCTGTTGAAGACTGCTGGTCTTTTCCCTTTTCCCCACCCTTCTCAGAGTTTTTGGCATCTTCCTTTTTAGTTGCACCCCCCCAAGGGCTGGACCTTTTGCTTGATCCTGGTTCTGACCCATTTGTCTGCCTTCTTTCCCAATTCTTGGGGAGAGGTCAGATCTGAGTCCACCAGGTGCTGATGTAAGAGCTGATTCTGGCAATTGTTAAGGATCTGCTCCCTCATAATGAGATTGTACAATCCATGGTAATCATTTACTTTTCTGCCAGTTAACCAACCTTCCAGAGCCTTAGTAGCACAATCTACAAAGTCTACCCAATCTTGATTCTGTGCTTGTTGGGTATCTCTGAACTTTAACCTGTATTGATCAGTGGTTAGGCCAAACCCATCTATTAAAGCATCTCTCAAGATATAATAATCATCTGCATCCTCTTCTCTGACAGAGAGGAGCTTGTCTCTTCCTTTGTCTGCAAAGGAGAGCCATAAAATTGCTGCCCACTGCTCTACTGGGACCCTCTGAACTTTACAGGCCCTCTCAAGTGCAGTGATCCATTTATGGATATCATCCCCTGACTGATAGGGGGGCACAATCTTATGTAGATTCCTATTGTCAGGAACTTTCTCTCTAACTCTAGGGGTATTATTACTGCCACCAGGGGTCTCTAGCCCCCATTTTATTGAAGCTTTCTGAAGCTCCAGGGACTCCCTGTCTAATGCTAACTGTTCTCTCCTGAGCTGAACCTTGGCTTGCTCAAACTGGATCAGTCTGTACTTCCTCTCTTGGGAGGTCCTTTTGGATCTCCCAGAATGGTTAGTCCCCTCTGAGGGGGATCTGTTCCTTCTGTTTGGATCCACCACTCTCCCATTAGGGATGGAGGGAGTGCCTCTTGGGCCATCACCGCCATGTTGTGAATGGTCTGATTCATCCAGGTCAAGTTCAACTTCCTCTTCCTGGTCCTCATCAGAGTCCACCACTAGGGTGTCCTCTTCAGCAGGATGCCCACCCAACCTGTCTACCCCTTCAGACACTAGAGTCTGCTTGAAGTCAGCTATGAGCAGGATTTCCCTGAGACGTTGAGTGTTGGCACCCTTGTTTGTCTTCAGTTGCCTAGTAGTGCACATCTCCCTAAGCTCTGCAAAAGAGAGGTTGTCATACTTGCTGACTGGGACCCTTGAGGGTCCTTCCAGGGCCTTATGGGCTCCTGACATTTCTAGTGTAGTGGTACTGGTGTATCTACCTACACTAGGTGTGGCCTACTGAACCCTTTCTTAAGTTGTAGTGAAGGTGTGCTAAGCCCTCTACACACAACTCCTAAGTTCAGTAGAACTTATTGTATTCTACGCTTAAATTTATATGTACCTTTAGTACCAAGTGGCTTTCACTTTAGAAATTCAATTTGTTATCTGGTAAAACAATGGCAAGCTTGAATCCAACCGCTGCACACCAATGTGAGAAGTTGGCCTGGCATATGCTGTCCTCTAGTTATAGTGTAGTGTGTTCTCCCTGAATACGTACATACATTGTTAAGTTAGCATAACCACGTTAGATGTTAGAATGCCATCTTTCTGCTTTTGCACACGACACTGCGTTTACATGTTATTTCTTAAATAAAACTGCTGACTCGAGACTTGCTTCACACGAGAGCAATCTGTTGTTACCATCCCAAGCTCTGCGCAGCGACCTTGGTCTGTACATGGTGTGACAAACAGTCTGGAATATTACACAATGCATGTTTTCTACTCTAGGTTGATCGACCCACTATTTAGCCATAACACACGCGCAGCTGCACATACCTGAAAGTTGGTGCTTTTAATATCACAGACATCATGTTTATTATTCAGACCGAAGACGAGCCTTCCTGCGAGAAGTCTCCTGATGCTCCTGTGATGTGATTTCACTAAGCTGATCTGTGAGGTATGGGGTCCCCTATTCAAGCCTAAGAGACCTTCTATTAGCATAATAATAATATTAGCTTATTAGTGAAGGGAAGGTGGTAGTATCCACTGTCATTATAATATGATCACTCCTTTTATATTCTATGGTATTGTAACTATGTTGCTGGTTTTGATATTAATCATTTGTCTGCTTGTATTAGCCAAAGTACTGCATCTTAGGACACGTGGTCTATAAAAATAAACTCTTTTTATTTACACCGTGTCTCTGTTGATTATTGTTGTGGACTGATGTGAGAATAATATACGAACAGGTATTTCCGATTCCCACCATTCCTGAGAGTACACTAAGTAGCTTGTTCTGGGTTGTCTATTCATTGGGATCTCTGAGCTAAATCTTGGATAACGAATGGGACACTTATGCTAGCCGGATACTGGGTTCTGGGTTCTGAGGTGAGTTTCTGGTACACCACAATTCACTGAGGTCCTGGGGTTCTACGCATAGTTCTGTGTATCAGCAGAATCCCTGCAACATGGCGCACCTAACGTTTGGTCTATGAGTTGAAACGCCTTAGTAGTGCTTACATTTAGTCCACAGCACCCTCATTCTTGTTTCCGGATAACAAGTCTGACGGATTTTAAACCTACCTAGTTCTATTGATATAGGTTCTTTCAAGCTTGATTATTAAAAAGGTTATTGAACCCTTGTGCTACTGAATACTTGAAGTGTAGCGTGTCCTTATGGCAATAAATATTGCGGCGCATAGCCGTGCGGCACTGAAACGTCACTTGACGCAATATGGAGTGCCGGACGCGGGCATGGACGTCATCTTTGTGGTGGGAGCCGATGCGGCTCATCCCTTTGAGTTATTCTACTCTTGGGTGACGATTCCGGCAGTCAGTGGAAATGATAATACATTTCATTCATACACTGCCTCTGCAGTGCCTGCTGCCTATGCGCCGTATAGGACACAGGAGATACCAATATCTGCTTGGCAACATCAGATTTGGTTTAATGGCGCCCTCCCCCATGTGGTTATACCGCCGAGAATGGGCCCTTTATCAATTGCGGGGGCCACTTGGCCGGTACTAGCCGGATTTACGCCTCATCCCCGTTACCTCACGGTGACGGTGGATGAACTGCGTGTACTACACACTGCCCTTATAACAGTATATAGGGCGTTAGTGCAGTATGTGTCGCGCACTGTACAGGCGGGGGCGCCTGTTGGTGCGGGACAACCTGGTGATCGTCACGCGGTGGTCATTAGTCCTGTTATGGTTAATTCTGTTGTAGGCAAGCGCCCCCTCACGAGGGATGATTATCCCTTTTGGCTTGCTGAAAAATTTGACCAAATAGAAGCGGTTTATCCGCATACAACTCCTGTGGAGAAACACAGGATCCTCACCATTAGTTTGCCTAAAGACTTAGTTCCCCACATGGATGATTGTGTTTCTTGGGGTAAGGTTTTTGCTGCAACGTACGCGCAGTGCTTTGGCACTCCGTCTATGTTGCAGCTGCCCTCCGTTATCAAACGTGTTCAAGAGGACCATGGAGCGGAGTCTGCGATAGAATTAGGGATGCGGCTCCTCGGAGATTTTGGCCTGGTGGCTACCATGATAATGGGAAACCTTAAGGGTGATGCGTTGCACTTTCAGGTTCGTAATGAACTGAAGAAAGTTGCTAAAGAGGACAAACCGCAGGAATTTGCAAAAATAATTTCAGAAGCATATCGTGATTTGGGTCGTAGCTCTTTAGGAGTTAAGCCTGTGATCAAAAATCCCGATTCTAAGCAGCAGGGTAAGGCAGGAACTTCTGGTAAGGATGAACGACCCATTTTTCCAAAACAAAAGTGGCAGTTTAAACAACAGGGCAAGCAGCAGCAGAAACAGGGCTCTCGGCCTGCCTCTCCCGTACAGTCAAGTAGTGAACGCACTTATGATCTGCGAGATCGTGCTACTATTAAGTCTCCTGATAGATTTCAGGTTTCTGAACCGCGTTCTCCTCGTTCTTCACAGGAAACATCGGCTACACAGTCTGGTGGCGGAGGCGGTGGAAAAGGTCGGGGTGCTCCACAACAGCGTGACCAACCCCGACAGACTGAGGGTAAAGGCAAGCAGGACGAGTTTGCTCGACAAAGACCCCCGTTTCAGAAGAAGAAAGTGGCGGCTCTGACGGCAAAATATGCCTCAGATAGTGCGGACACAGCTTCAGAACCGGACATGGGCGCTGACGCTACTAGACAGCGCGGCGGAAATTACCATAGTCCGTCAAGCTCTGCGTCCATTTCTGGCGGCGACAGCAACTGATGTTTTGGTTACTGTTGAAACAGCTGACACCAGAGTGGCTCCCCCTGATAGACTTTATGAAATAGTCTTATTAATTGAGGGTGACATACAACGTACCATAAAAGGGATTTTTTGGGATAATCTGACCACCACCTATGATATCCTCCTAGCGGAGGCAGATTGGCCCCCAGCCTTCATTTTGGAAGCTCCTAGAGGGGAGGAGAAAATCCTCCCGTCCTTTGCGCACACGGTGCCTAAGGAACAAGCTGAAATGTACGCTGGTGAGTGGGCGCTGGCGCTTGCGCCAGCGGTATATCGTACTCAAGTGGGTTGGGACCGGTTGTCCCCCTGCCATGAGATTCCATTACGGTCTATGCCCCAGCCTCAGCCCCAATATCCCATGCGTCGTGAAGCTAGACCCCACGTCGCGGCGATCCTTGAACAATTGGAATATCAGGGTGTTATTGAAACTTGTGTGTCCCCTATGAATAACCCTTTATTCACTGTAACGAAGCCTGACGGCTCGTACCGTTTAGTTTTGGATTACCGGCACCTAAACTCCCATTGCCGGACCTGCGCGGTACAAAATACACATAGCTCGGCTTTAGTCGACAGTCTCGTGCGTAAGAGGTTTAAAACGACACTTGACATTTCCAATGGCTTCTTTAGCCATAACCTGTCCACACTGAGTAGCCAGTGGACAGCGTTTACTTCGGGCGGAAAACAAAAACAGTTTACGAGATTAGCCATGGGCTACAAAAATAGCCCTGGCGTCTTTTCCGCTCGCGTGGTTTCTCTCTTAGAAAGAATAGACCCCGAAGCATACTCCTATGTTGACGATATCTACCTCACGGATGATGAGCTGTTGCCGCATCTGTCTCGAGTCGACAATATTGTAGTGAGTTTTGCTGACTATGGCTACAAATTCAATTTTGCGAAGTCACACATCGCGGAATATACAGTGTTGTTTTTGGGCTACGAGCTCAATAATGAAGGAAAGGGGTTAGCTCCCCACTTTCTGGAAAAGTGCGCATGCTTGAGTGCGCCAACGACGCTAAAGAAATTACAATCTCTGCTGGGCTTTCTGAATTTCGGCCGTACGTACATTCCTGATTATGCCCAGCGTATCAAGCCGCTTTACGCCTTGGTACAACCCACATTTTCGAAGTCTAGCTGGCAGCTGGAACATTCTAAAATTTTACAGTCTTTACAGGCTGATCTTCTTGCTTCACAATATTTGCTGACACGTGATAACCGCACTAACCTGGTGATAAGAATAGTGCCAGGCGCAGTGGGTTTCACGTATTTGACGTTTAATGAGGGCGATACAGTCCCCATTGCGTACAAATCCCACTTGTACACCTCTGCTGAATTACGTTTTTCTGCGGTCGAAAAAGTTCTGACTGCTGTACAGATGGCGATCCTTAAAGAACGCGCACTGTCGCATGGGAAACAGATTCTGGTTGTAACACCCTATCCTGCCTTAGAGGCAGTGACAAAGGCAAGTGTACCAAATTCTAAAGCTTTGCATCCTCGGTGGATACAATGGGCCACAACACTGACGTCGCCAGACGTCACTTACATCTTTGATGCCTCATTACAGACTCAAGAGTTCTTGCAGTATGAATTCGTTCATCCGGCACCTCTGTCTTTGCGCCCGCTCGAAGAATACCATTGTGTCATATACACTGACGGGTCTGCGCAGCCCGCGATTGGATCGAAGCACGCTTATTCAGCGGCTTGCGCAATTGTCGTAGGTACATTCGTAAATGGTGAATTCCAATCTGATGCAGTGCATACGCAGTCATTGGGTGATTGTACCGCGCAATTGGCGGAGCTTCGGGCTCTGGTGCTTGCACTGGAGTTTGCTGATCCCCGGGTCACTACTCTTATAGTGAGTGATTCCTTCTACTGTGCCCAGTCCTACAATGACAATTTACACTTCTGGTCTCAGAATGACTATCGAGACACGAAAGGTGGCACAATTAAGCATAAAACGCTTTGGGTTCGAGTGGCAGACTTTAAAGACCGTCTCCCTCTCGTGAATGTTATTCACACTCTTGGTCACCAACGACTTGGTGTCCATGCTGTCGGCAACTGATTGGCTGACGAGGCAGCAAAAACAGCGGTGGCTACATACTTAGTGGCAGCAGTTACCAGATCAAAAAGTAAGATTGATGATGACATCTTGGCAGCTATTGCTGCTACAGAAAAGGGAGGCGATTACCCGAAGGGTTTTCCTTCTCGTTACATTTACCATTTAAGTCCTGATAATGTCCCATTAGTGAGGATTAACGACGTTGGTGACAGAATTATTCCCAACGCGGACTGCAGGCCAGCACTGATCTTGGCTGCACATGAGGGGTTGGCGTCTGCCCACGCCGGTGTGTCAGCTACAATATCTCTGCTGCAACAACGTTACTGGTGGTTTGGTTTATATAAACAAGCGCGTGCTTATGTTCTTGATTGTGACATTTGCCAACAGATTAAACCTTCTACTGTTGCGCGGCCACCACAGACACAGCTGTACATCTCTAATAAGCCATTTGGTTGTGTTTATTTAGATCACTGCGGTCCTTTTTCCTCTGATACTGCGTACAAGTACATCTTGGTTGCAGTGGATTCGTGCACACGTTTTCTATGGGTATGGCCACAAAGGAGTGCTGACTCGCGGACTGTCATCAGGGATTTGCGTGTCTTTGTGGGAACTTTTGCGTGTGGTACCTTCCATTCTGATCAGGGCCCTGCGTTCGCCTCTAAGGCTTACAAGGAGGCTATGAGAAATTTGGGGGTCCTAGTCAAATTTTCGTCCCCCTACCGACCTGAGGGTAATAGTGTGGTGGAGCGAATGAACCGTGACTTAAAGCAATCATTGACAGCACGTGTTTTAGGCACAGGCCGGAACTGGCTAGCCCATTTGTATAACGTCCAACGTGCACTTAATAATCTCCCTAGAAGGTCTCTGGGTGGGCGGACCCCGTACATGATGCTCTTCGGAATCAGAATGTTTGTCCCAGACCTTGATGGTCTAGACATGGCGGCGTCGACCGCACCCTTTGACGTAGATGATCACTGTGCTGTTTTACAGACTCTACAAGAAGCCAGAGACACTCTTTCGAAGGAACATTTGCCCTCCACGTCTGAAGCTGAGGTTCAGATTCCGGTAGTCGGCTGGCTACCCCGAGTTGGAGACCTGGTCCGTGAGAAGGTGGAGAACAAGAAGGAGTTTGGCCCCTCTTATCGTGCACCAGTTCCAGTGCTTGGAGTGCAGGGTACAAGAACAGTCATTTTACCTCCACTTCCTGGTCGCAAAGAAAACAGGTACATCTCTATTGACAATGTCAAACTTCAGCGAGTGGCCGATACTTCTTAGTATGACTCCAGCAGGTTCATGCCAGACGATGCAAGAAAATTCAATGTTAACTCTTGCTTCTAACACCTTGCCTGAGGTTGCCATCGAGATGCAATCTGTTACTGATCCCTTGTTAATACCATCGGCTGGTGGTTTGCCCGAAGAGACTGAGTACGCTTATCCTACACGTGGTCCCTCACCTGTTTTACAATCTACAGCACTTGGCCAGTCCCGTTTCTCCTTTGACACTAACTCATTACCCTCAAGCCCCCCATCAAACATTGCTGTTTTTTTCTGCTGGTTTAAGAGACATTTTTTGATTGCCCCTTGGACATACATCTGGTTGATACTTTTCACTATTTTTTTGTTTATGTCAATTGGATTTATAATAGTTTTTTTCCGTCTTGTGGATGGCCACTATTTGAGTGAGAGATCGACAATTAGACTTATCAATGGAACTTTGGCCCCCCACTCCTCGTCCCACATCATGAAGAGGGACCAGACTTCTGTGAATATTACTGCCTGGCCCGTCTTGGATGGAATCGCATGGGATGCTGTTAAATTCCAAATTCATGGGCCGACAGAGGTCATTAATGTACCTAATGTATTTCGAGTTTCTATGGGTGATGTGGTTAGGCAGAACATACGTTCTGATGATTGGGATGTACACGCCATTGAATCACTGTTTTCTGATTTGAAATATTATGCCGCTTTTGATGCTGAAGATTTATATGAAAATGCGGCTAATTATGCGGAACAGTATTGTTTTCAACATTATGGCAATCATTTCCTGCATAAAGCAAATACATTTAGAAATTTTGTAAATTTTACCCAATGGGAACACTGTCCTACTCCCGAGTTCGGAAGTTCACAAACACTAGTTAACAAGTATTCTTATTTTACTGATTTCAGTGTTTCCGACCCGACAGCGTTTTATTTTAAGGTGCTGCCTGAGTCTGCCGCAAAGGTTAGACTGACACACACAAAGCTACTTTATTCTAAGTCCTTTATGGACGAGTTGTCAATCAAAGGTTATGATGTATGGAAGGCTACTATTGATCTAAAGTCGGTTTGGGGTTCCAAGCCGTGGCAGGTACAGGGTACAGAGGCTTTGCATCGTGCTTGTCTTATACCAAATCATATTTTATTTTTAAATTCATCCATCTTCCAAACCACCTGTTTTGGATTGGCTACTTCTAAACAATTAAAGACACCTTCTGTGCCGGATTTGGGCGCTTATCCCAATTGGGATAACCACACAGATCTATCCCTTACTGCTTTGCAATCCTTAGTTTCAAATACATCTTTTAACATTTCGAAATTTCATAGTGAGGGTTGGTTAGTTTGGCAAAGCAGTTCAGACGCCTGTCAACGTCGCTTTTTGGGACTGAAACCGGGGTATACTCAGGAACGCGGAGATCCTCGGTTTGAGTCGTCACATACTGTAACTACATACTCTGTGGGCAAGTTATGCCAATCTTGGCTGCGACATTCCACCTTGGCGTCTGTCAAAGTTCATTTATCACGATTACATGACAAAATAGATTTGAATGATTTTGTTAAGGGTCCTGTGGGTGGCAGAACAAAAAGGTGGGCGTATGCTATTTACAACGAAGTCTGGAAGTTGTCGCAGATTGAGGCAGCTTCCAGGTTGAGAGCTATTGACCAAGCAAACATGGAGAAGGTTTTAGCTGTTATAGATAATAGCATTAGCACTCTCTCTTCTAGGATTTATACATTAGATAATATTGTTTCTTCTGTTGTTGATATTGTGCATGATGATATGTCTGTGTTATATCATGGTCAAAACCAGTTGCGTTCTGTTATGCAGTTTGCATGGACATTGCAGACGTTAAAGGCGGGGAGAGTCCCTTGGGACTATCTTAACACTACATCGTTATTTCTTCCCTTTAACCTTACTGACAAGCAGCGATTTATGTCCATGAAGGATGCTACATATTCATTGTTACATATTGAAAAATTAGAACCATTGCCTTTTTCTGTAGCGGAGATCAATTCAGCTACGTGGTTAGTCCACGGATTGATAACTCTCCCTTTCGCGCTTTTTAAGTTCACTTCTTGTATGAAACATTATGCTTTGGGTAGATATGAACCGCTGGGCACCGCTTTCATACATGAGGTTTGGTCCCTCCCCTTTACGTATAGATGTACTAGGGAAGGCACTGAGGTTTATTTGAAAGGCGAGGAATGTACCACGACACCAGACCATTCCTTGGTATGTAGGCACATTCAATTACACGGCGCATGCAATGTACAAGCCCCGAACTTAGCCTGCGTCCTACGAGGTATCCCAGTGCCTGTGATTACGCCTTCTTTCACGTTGCTTGCAAACGGTAGTTATTTAATTTTGAATAATGAAGCTTGCTGCGGGATGTTAGTGGGAATCCCGTACATAGTAACTGTCTCGCAGAAAGTTGTCTGCTGCAATAATGTTCTCTTTCCACCCCCGCGTGGGCAGCTGGATGTTTCAATCTGGCCTTCGATTCCAACCTTGAAAGCAGAGTTCAACAAGTTGAGCAGAATAAGAGCTTTATTGTCCCAAAAAGAGGTGCCATTGACTTCCTCTCGTGAAACATTTGTCCTTCACGTTGCTAATACGCGCACTGAGGTACAGGCGCTTCTGAATACTGACCTCCCCCTACATTTCGGCACTTTGATCCAAACTATTTTTAATGCCTCGTCCACGACCGGCCTGGCTCATTTTTTTAAACTTGTGGGCTCGGGTCTCGTGACCTCTTTCAAAACTATTTTTGGTGTGATTCCGGCATTTTTTCATTCACTTTTCTCGAGCATCTTTGGAGGTGTTCCGCTGCTTCTGGCGCTGGTGGCAGGTGTGCTGCTTTTACTTTTCATACTACGGAATGGCTGCTCCTTCTGTGCCACACGAGCGCCTGTCCCGCCTGCATCTTCTTCGTGATAGGATGCTTGACTTTTATGGAACTCTGCCGTTGGCGACCTTAAGCCTGGCATATGGATTATCCTTCAGGTATTCCTACTTCACCTGCGTGCAGCCTGTATTTCACTGCCTGGATTGTCCCTTTGAATGGCCTTTGGATTTGTGCTTGACCAACCTGGTGTCTCCGGTGCCGGATTTCGATCGACTGATGAGGCCCTTAGTGTCTCACGAGTTGGCCTGTTCTGGTGTCCGGATTATGGCCTGTGGTGCGGCGCATGGTATCCTGGGTAATTGGGACATCTCAACAGCTGCCTACAACTTCTTGGCTATGAGCTATTTGGAGGAACATTCCGGGTGCCCTCTGATCGTGCTAGAGGCTCCGATGGTTGAAGAACACGTATGTTCCTTTTCGTTGATGGATTGGATGGCTGAGACTTTCAGTGGACCTGCAAACGATTTTTTGTTGGAAGCAGTGGCCACATATGCTGCCTATACATTCATGGATTAACTGGACAGTTGTCCTTTGCGCCTGTGCTACTGGACAGCACTTGAGCGCAACATTTCTTCTTTTCTTTCTCTTTTTTTTCCCCGATGGTCGTTTTGAGTTTTTTTTTACTTCCATATTTTTTTCTTTCAAAAAAACCCTGGTTTATATTTTTTGTAGTTTCGGACTTTGGCGCATTCTGAAACTCTGCATTGGTTACGCCTTGTTCTGCTCTGACGACACTGAACTCTGCGTTCTCTCTTTTCTTGCCTATTAAATAGTGCTTCGATCAAGGGGGCGTGTAGTGTGTTCTCCCTGAATACGTACATACATTGTTAAGTTAGCATAACCACGTTAGATGTTAGAATGCCATCTTTCTGCTTTTGCACACGACACTGCGTTTACATGTTATTTCTTAAATAAAACTGCTGACTCGAGACTTGCTTCACACGAGAGCAATCTGTTGTTACCATCCCAAGCTCTGCGCAGCGACCTTGGTCTGTACATGGTGTGACAAACAGTCTGGAATATTACACAATGCATGTTTTCTACTCTAGGTTGATCGACCCACTATTTAGCCATAACACACGCGCAGCTGCACATACCTGAAAGTTGGTGCTTTTAATATCACAGACATCATGTTTATTATTCAGACCGAAGACGAGCCTTCCTGCGAGAAGTCTCCTGATGCTCCTGTGATGTGATTTCACTAAGCTGATCTGTGAGGTATGGGGTCCCCTATTCAAGCCTAAGAGACCTTCTATTAGCATAATAATAATATTAGCTTATTAGTGAAGGGAAGGTGGTAGTATCCACTGTCATTATAATATGATCACTCCTTTTATATTCTATGGTATTGTAACTATGTTGCTGGTTTTGATATTAATCATTTGTCTGCTTGTATTAGCCAAAGTACTGCATCTTAGGACACGTGGTCTATAAAAATAAACTCTTTTTATTTACACCGTGTCTCTGTTGATTATTGTTGTGGACTGATGTGAGAATAATATACGAACAGGTATTTCCGATTCCCACCATTCCTGAGAGTACACTAAGTAGCTTGTTCTGGGTTGTCTATTCATTGGGATCTCTGAGCTAAATCTTGGATAACGAATGGGACACTTATGCTAGCCGGATACTGGGTTCTGGGTTCTGAGGTGAGTTTCTGGTACACCACAATTCACTGAGGTCCTGGGGTTCTACGCATAGTTCTGTGTATCAGCAGAATCCCTGCAACAATAGGGGACACCTTGTACCAGTCCAATTCGACTCTTATGGTGATAGGTTAAAGACAACCTTTAAAGAAAGCTATCCTACTGGTAGCTGTGGAGAGCAGCCTTCAGGCTAAGTCTTGAAGGAATGTTAAGCTTATTGTTTTACCATAGGTAACCACTTGAATAACCAAATGAAAGAGTAGTCCACACAGGTATATATATAAATTATATGTATTTATTCTAGGAATAACCCCACTAGTCTCTTTATGAGGCTAGAGGTGAAGATACAATTCAAACAAGCATTGATAGTTACAATAAATATTACTGGAATCACAGGGCCCCAGGGGGGGACCAAACCATATATCAAAAAAGTGGTATAAGAACCACGACAATTCTACAGACAATGCCTAGGGCATTTAGGGTCGCTGGCCCCTTGTGAAACCACCCAAGGTAGTGAGGAAGGGGACCCACGGGAGACGCGTACAGTGGCTAAAGCTATTGTCGGGATCTCTATTAAAGCCTATGGAGAATGTCGCGGTTGAATTTTACAAGTTTAAAAACACTTCTAGCAGAAGTTCAAGTTCAATACTTTTGAGTTAAGCTTTTGAAGAGCCCACACCCACGAGAGTACCGAGGTACTACTGTTACCTGCCCCAGGGAAGCCGGGTGCATAGGTCGTTTTCGATGTCGGGTCGCGGGCTGATTTTCAATGGCAAAATGTGAAGAACTACTGCTAGCCAGAAGCGTCGTGTTTGTCGTGAAGAATGAAAATGTAGATCTTGTAGAGAAGGACCTGAAAGCAGAGGGGACACGGCACAGTGACCAGGGGGCTCAAGAGAAGGAGCCCTTCAATGTCGGGTGCTTCCAGATGGAAGAGGTGTAGCTTGGATCGTCAGCCACGGGGTCCCGGATGGTGTCAAGGAAGGCTAGCTTCTGGAGAGCGACTGTCCCACAAAGGATGAGGGTCGCTGCGGTATTAGTGTCTGGATTGGATCCACTAAGCCTTGGCAACCGCAACCCACGCAAGAAACACAAAACTGCTACTGGTGCAGACCCACGAGGTCTGAGCGAGGTCTCTAGTGAGGAGACTGAAGAGCAGGCCTGGAGCAACCAGGGGAACTCTTGGAATCGAAGATTGACCTCCGCTAGGGCCCACAAGTCGAGAGACAAGTGACCGTGGGAGGAAGCAATTTGGCGTGCGTAAAGATGCTCCCACGGGTTGCCGGAGCGGGCTAGGGCATCGATCTTTGGCACAGATGATGCTGAGAGGTTGGCTCAAAAATGGGCCAAAGCACAACTTCCCCACTTGTCGGGGTCGGGTGTTGTGCAAGAGGTGGCCGGTGTCCTGGGGTATTGGGGATCTCGGCACCCACGGGGTCCACGGTGCTGAGCTTTGCTGTGCACACTCACTGGCCTCTGGGATGCTTGGAAACCCACCTCAAGGTAGGAAAGAGTCGTCGATGTCTGTAGGAGCAGCGAGGTTCCAACCAGGTCACTTGCAGTGTTTCAGGTGCCTGCCAAGCAGTGGGGTAACTTCTTTACCCCAAGGGAGATTTCTTCTGTCAGCTGTGCGGCAGCAAGTCGAAGTTCAAGTCTGTGAAGTTCAAGAATAATCTGAGGCTCTGGGGACCCAGTATTCACCTTTATCCAAAGATTAGGGGAGTGTCCAGATCAGAGCCCACCAATGAGAGGTCAGGCGGGAAAGGGTGGCTACACCCTCTCCCCTTTGTGTGTTTCCCGCCAGGGCAGGGTACAGGTTGCCCCTGGACCGTTTCCAGGCAGTGTATGCAGAATGTAGGCACTGGAGAAGCCTACGTGCAACACTGAAAGGCATCCTATGGTGTACCCACCCAGTTCCAATACACATAGTCTGTCTGGGGAGGTGGGAACACCTCCCTGCAACAGGATCCCTATTGTCCAGCTGCCGTGGCTGGAGTTCTGCCCAGCAACAGGCAGCCAGAGTCGTGTGGGTGGCAGGTAGTATCCATTTTGTACTACGTGTGCACTTTTAAATTGGTGTCTAAATTCTGCCGCTTTTCCCATATCGCCCCTCTAGCAGGGGGGAATCATGCCCTCAGTCCCATGGCTGGATTGAGGGTATGATTCCTACATGTTTGACATCAAACACGATATGGTTCTGTGTAGCCATTCTCAAGTTATCACGCTATCGCGATATACTTATAATGCGGTTAAGAGTATATGGTATGGCTACACTACAATCAACCCAGCAATGATTTTACGAAGGTTGCAGAGGTGCCCTACTCAGGTAGGGGTCCCCCCTCACACATATCTCAGCACCCTGCCTTGTAGTATTAGCAAGGCCTGCTTTAGGGGTGACCTATGAGGATATATGAGTTGTATTAAGTGGGATACAGGATACCTATATCCCTGTAAGGAGTGCAAGCACCACCTTACCCAGACTACAGTAATGGTCTGGTGGTGTAATTTGGTATGGCTGTCCCAGGGGTGGCACAATAAGTGCTGCAGCCCCTGGTAGGCCTATGAGGGACCCATGCCCTGGCTACCTAGGATACCATCTTCAAGGGGCTGATAGGGTGTCCTCAGTATCCAATTGGAAGGTACCTAGGGTACTCACATCAGTTTAGAGAAGAAGCATGTAGGCTGGGGTCCTGGATAGCAGGGCCACAGCCTGGCTAGTGTCATAAAACAGTCAAAACATCAGCAAAAAGTTGGGGGCAACTATGCAGTCGATGCCACTCTCCTACACCAACCCTCTTCAACATTTACATGACTATACACAGAGACATCGTCAGATCGCACAATATCAACATCATCTCCTAAGCTGACGATACTCAGCTCGACCTCTCTCTCTCAGCGAACCCCACCTCGACGAAGATCAATTTCCACAACTGTATGAAGAATGTCTCAGCCTGGATGAAGGACAGGACAACTGCCTGAACCTCAACACAAACACAATTAAAGTTCCAATCTTCAGCAGACACACCGCCCTCTGGAATGACTCCTGCTGGCTGGCAGAGCTAGGACCTACCACGACACTGAAAGACCATGCCTGCAACCTCGGCATCATCCTGGACAGCGAACTCTCCATGAAACATCAGGTCAACGCCATCTCCTAAGCCTGCTTCCATACGCTCTGCATTCTTTGCAAAGTTTTCAAGTGGCTTCCTATCAGCACCAGGAAAACAGTGACGCAGCCCCTCATCACCAGCCGACAGAACTACGGCAACACACTGTATGCAAGCACCACCACCAAACTCATGCAAAGACTCCAAACGATCCAGAAAGTAACCACCAGACTGATCCTCAACCTGTCCAAGAGGTCCCACATCACCCAGTACCTAAAGGACCTCTACTGGCACCCCGTCTAGAAGAGATGCCATTTCATGCTTTTGACCCATGCCTACAATATCCTCCATGACCAAAGCCCTTCCTATGTGAACCCACACCTGCACTTCCACCAACCTCCCAGGAATCTCTGTTACGCCCTCGCACAGATCTCACGTATCTGCTGCTGCCACTCCAGAGGACGCTACTTCTCCCACTTCGCTGGCAAAGCCTGGAACGCCCTTCCCCTCCGCTTCCGCACCGCACCCTCGCTGATACACTTCAGGAATGGACTCAAGTACTCAGTGGCGTAACACAGGACCCCGCAGCCCATGCAGTGCGGGGGGTCCCGAGCTGCAGGGGGCCCCTCATCACAGAACTCAGGCATTAAAGCTCCGGATTAAATCCGGAGCGGGAGGCCCCTCTGTCAGGCCATTGTGCAGCTCTGCACCGTGTAATTATGATACGCAATTGCATCAGGGTGCAGGACCAGCCATACTTAAGTGCTCAATTGGCAGAACTGCCCGGCGCAAATAGTTTAACAGAGCCTCACATCTGTCAGGATTGGGCAGCCGAACTGCTAGCGTGGAGCAACACAACTGATACACAAAGCTAAAAATGTGCAGCACAGCAGGCAGAATGAACTCCCACAGATGGCATGACTGAACATCACCATGAATGTATTAGCATCACCTTAGAGTATTTAAGCAGCAGTTCGGGAGAACCACAGCATGCACATGAGACATCTTACTTACTGGTGTTTTTTTCTCCTTGCATATTATTTACTATGGACATATTTTTATGAAGTAACCTTTCACCTGTGGTGTATTTATGTGCCAGTTGCATTTGTACTGTACAACCCTGTTTCTGATGGCATGTAATTGTTCAGCATCATTACATTGCGTCAGATGCTGCTGAGTAATAACGCTGCTGTGTTCTGTGGCAGATCTTGAAGTCCCGTAATATCTCATGAGCCATCCATCAAACCGGCCTCACACAAGGATGGATTTTAGAAATTCCTAGAAGAGACCCTCAAGTCTAAATTATGAAAGTTGGTCTTGAGTGCTGGGTCTTTCGCTCAGACAAATGTTTGCCTGGTTTTAATACTCACCACGCACAAACTGATGTTTATAGCCAGGAATCTAGTTTAGAAGCCCCCTTGCAATCAGATGTTTCCTCTCTGGTGTCCTGGGGCCTCCATAGTATGGACTCTCAAACTGGGGACCAAGTGCCCCTTTTTAGTGGTTAACTCTAATGGTGACGAGGCTGGGCAGCCCAAAGCATATTCCTGGAGGTGCTGTGGGGAAGTAAGAGAATCAATAAATCTTTGTCCGGTGAGTGATTTAAAAAAAAAAAAATACTTTAATGCAAAGACAACTCTAAGTTGCACCCACAATTACCAATATTCTCAGGTAAAAGTATAATACAAGTAGTACATCTATCCAATAAAACTAAGCCTATTTGCTGTCACATGGCATGAGACACACTCACCGCTCATAATCTGTAGGCTTTTATGTGCTGCCAGAGGGTGCATCTACCAAGAATACAAACACTATAGGCACATATGGAGAAAAGAGCAAAGTGCAGACTGAATAACTCCCTTTCAGTCCAGATATATGACAGTACAAAACAGTCTAAACATTGACAAGAAACTGTAGTAGTAATTTCTTCAATCAATATATGATCATTTCCAAAATTACATCAGACATAAATACAAACAGTAAGGAACTGTTTATTGAAGAGATTGCTATGGGAAGGCACATAGGCCCTCAGTGTAAGTGGCCCATTAAAAAGGTGTGATAATATTCCATTCGGGATTAGCAATATGAGTGGTATTACTTCACCTTTAAATGACTTTTAAAGGTTCCTATCTGGAATGAGTAATAACGTGGAAATCGCTGTTACAACGTCGATGTCTGAATCCAGTTCTGAAGTCTATCCCATTTTATGTGAACACGTTACATCATGATTGATCTCATGGATTTATCTCTATATCACATTCAGTATTGCATCGTGTGGTAATATTAAATGCGGTATTATCTCCTGACTCAAAGTTCCGGGTCTATATTGGCATTAGGATGCTAGTCATAATGATGCCCCCAAGATATCTCTCTGATCTTTTTACTAATAGTTTTTCAAAATATTTTCAAATATTTAGGGTTGGTAGGGAGATGATTCTATAGGGAACCAGGATAGTTTTGTTCCCTTAATGATATCTCACACTTGATGGATCTTTTAGAGATGTACTCTTGAGGATCTCTCATGCTATGCCCTTCTAAAGAGCAATTAAATTCATTGTGAACATAACTCGCGTGTTATCAGCAAAATGATGCTGATCTTCTCATCGCAGCCATTTTGTACTATTTGATCTCTTACAGGAAAGAATATGGCTATTTCTCATTCCATTGAATAGTTTAAATACACAATTTTCCACTGGAGAGTAATTAATCAGTGATACGTTTTATATTTACCGGTTCTATTAATAAGTCATGGTATGTATGAATTTGCCAATCAAGATGAGAATAACCTTCAATGTATTCCATGAATTATATTACGATTTCAATATGACTTTTAGGTGTGCCACCCCTGCAGGTAACAATAGCAGAGTTACAGTAAGATTTGAATGTATTTTAGCAACTGATGTCATGAAAAATATTGATTATTTTAATCCCACAGTAACATCATTTAACCACCAAATCGATGCATAGATTGACTATCATAAGTTGCCCATCTTTAGTGCCCTGTTCACTATTTCGCCCCAGTTATAGTACTGTTATAATTTTGCCCAGTGGTTGTGCAGCGATTTCCCCTGTGGAATGGGCTTTTTTAACTATTGCTTGTTCGGTTTCTGTCGTAGTATTTTGGAATCAGGCGATGTCATGCTAAGCTGTTACTGGCATTTATACAGCAACCATGCGCCATTGGAGTGGCCTCCTCTACCACAGTAAGTATTCCAAGAAGGTTAAGCACAGTGATATTATTGAGGCTTTGTGTAGTAATGACCTCAGAATAGATATGTTGCCAGAGGAGTGTCTCGTTGATTGCAGAACTCACTCTCCTAATGGCACTATTGTCTCTGCAGAGCTGAGGGTTACAGGGGTCTGCTCCACTCCCCTTTCTGCTTTCCTGCATGTGCAGCGCTAAGGCTTTGTGCCAGGGAGGAGTTTCCTCTTTCCACAAGCTTCAGTCATCTCTGCTGTAGAAAGATCTCTACATCGCCTAACTGGATTGGACAATGGGCCTCTGCCTTGAAGCATTTAGCCAATTACTAGCTGTAGTGTTGCCTTCTCCTCAGGATGGTCAACATTCTAGCATTTTATGACCCGAAAAATATTAGGGTATGCTCTTCAAAGAATGTAGTGTAAACTGCAAAGTTACATGTCACTCATCTATTCAGGCACATTAGTTGTTTAGACTGGCCCAGTTATGGTCAGAATGAAAACCCAGATACTTTCAGAACTCCAGGTAAAGGATAGGACACTCTAGCGTTTTTCAGCGTTTTAAACTTCTAGTATCTATTGAACTTAGATTACTTTGAATTTCATCCTCATTCAACGTCAATTACTTTGCAATTCATCTAAACACCTGGATGTACTAGTATAGATTTGGTGAAAGGAGTCTGTTACCAGATGCTTTCATTAGGAATTAGTTGTAAGTAAAAAAATGTTTTGGGGTGATCTGGATATTTATTTAGTGAAGGGAGGACTCCATTCTGGTTCTCAAAGGCCCGGTAACCATACCAGCTTTACATTTGAATAGAGCTGCCTCCTCCTCTGATATTTCAGCACTTATTACTTGACCCAGGAGGGGTCATCCAAGAATTCATAGCCTATTGATGCTCTCCTTTCGACAGGTGAAGAATTTCAGGAGCACAAGGACTATCGCGCTTTAGTTAAAGTGGTGCTCCTTGTAAATACGACATGGTGGGGTGATAATTCAGCGTGGGACTCTTGAATTCAGTGATGCTTGGACTGGCGAGTTGGCGAGTAGAGAGCCTTTTGCTAAGACATTGAAAATGTTCTTTTGTCTCTTAAACAAAAGAGGAGAGCCGCCCCACTCACCACTATACATTGGCTCACATCTATTACCTATGACTTTTTTTGTTTGACAGCGAGCCTTTGCTCCAGGTGCTCAGAAACAAATATGAATGAACGAATGAACGACTAAATGAATGTAAAAAATATATTAAGAGCAACTTTTACCAACAACAGTTGGGGGGAGGGCCGAGCTCCAGGGGCTCCCAGCAACACTGTACCCTGGCCTGAAAGCAGCAGAGTGAGCCCGAAGGGGGGCCCCCTCCATGTACTTTGCAGGGGGGCCCCCTCAACTTTTCGTTACGCCACTGCAAGTACTGGCTTTTCAAATGATACCTGCAGCACAGCGCCTGGATACCCTCTCGGGTGAGAAGCAGCAATATACAAGAACTACTTGATTGAGTCAGATACCTGTAATTACTGCACTATCACATTACCATGTTTTTATTAGATCAACTATTACAGTTTAATGGCATTCTTGTATTCCTACTATTTTAGAAATGTGCATTTCATGTATGATAAATAACGCTTACTTTGTGCCTTTGTATCCAGGGTGCGTGGACCAAAAGTAGCGACGACAAAAACGAATATATTTAAACCATGGAGGCTGCGCTTATACACCTTTGGCAGCAGAGAGCGCCAAAACATTACAAGTGGATTAAAAATCAGTGCTTTTATGTTAGCATTCCAAGAGAGGATTTTGTCTCCCATGGGTTTCAATCATGGTTAATTTGGTTGAACCGGAAACCCTTGACGCATTTGCAGATAGGAGTGCCCTTACCGATGTATAATGAAGAACATTGCAGTACCACTCAAAGAAAGGAAGCACAATTTCCACACCAATCTGAAGTATTCTTGAAATTACTCCCGGGTGCATCAGTTCCACTCCTACCTCAACATATCCAGCAGACAAGAAATATTTTAGCACCAGCCAATCAGCACACGCAGAAGAAGCGGGGTGACTTGGCACTGAGGTTCATTAAGAAATAGCGATGAGATCACTTATTGACCTAAAGGCTGTTCTACTTCTATAAATGTAAATCTGGGAATTAAAGGCGATGTGGAGCCCAATGTAAAGCATATTAGTCATACTGTACAGTCTATTTCAAATTATCTTCCATTGTCTTGTTTTTTAATAACGAAAACTGAGAAATAAAGATTAAAAGCCAAAAGGTGACAATCAACATTAAGAAGGTGGAAGGTTTAAAGAGTGAAGGGCAGAAAGGGGCAATGAGAAAAAGCAAGAGAGGAAAACCAACTTCGCATCCCATTACTTTGCATGTTTTTAGTGCGGTGTTTTTACATAGCATAAACCATTACTTAGCAAGTTTTAACTGCGCATGCATTTATAACGCAAATGGTTATACATGTACTATGGTTTATGCTAATTAAAAACATTGCACTAAAATCATGCTTACACTACACTACCTTACACTACTTTACACTTACTTAGACACCACTACACTACCCTAAACCCTAATACGCTACCCCCACATAACCTTCCCCCTTCCCCCTGCCTGGACCTTGGGGTGTCGCGAACACTACACTTCGAGACACCCCAACACTATCCTAAACCCTAAAACACTACCCTACACTATACAAACACCACAACACTACCCTAAACCCTAAAACACTACCCCCAGCACTACCCTGCCCCTACCCCCAAGCCGGTCCCTACACTAAAACACTACCCTAGTTTCCACACAACGATGTTGATAACCTTTGCTACGCAAGCGTTACAACGCATGCGATGTTACAACTTGCATAGTAAAGGCTACTCGTTGTAACATCGCATGCGTTGTAACGCTTGCGAATGTCGCACCAATGATTGATCTCAGCTAGATTCCACGGGAGCGAAGATGATGTTCCCAAACTTCCAAAAAACAACACATGGAGGGCTATAGCAAACTACACTTACAGTTAGTTGTTCTCTAAAAGTATGGGGAATAAACCATAGAGTGACCACCACTCTTCCCCAGCAGATGTCACTGGAAACGCTGTAGTGAGATGACAGGATATGCAGAATGCTGTAAATAAAGGTTTGCTCTTACTAACAGTGACCAATAATCATAACAATGCAACATAGAACATTAATGTATATCAAGTGCAATGATCAGCGATCCACTTACCCAAGGTAAGTCCCAGAACTTCTTAATAACAGCAGTGGTAGGATCCAGGCTGCGATATAAGGGATTCTGCTTTGGAGGTTTCAAAAAATGGGGACACTCATCCAGTCCTTCATACAAGCTAAGATGGAGAATAACAGGTGGTGGTAAAAAAGAAAATACCACGTAACGAGAAGAGGAAGGCTCAAATACTTTCATGAGCAAATCAGGGAGGTAATACCTGTTACACGGCGTGCTCACCTGTATTTGAATTTGGAGCAGAGCAGCAACGCGCATGCAGGTAAAAGAAAATGAAAGAGAAGTAAGGGGGGTATGCGCTGACCGGCTCACAACAGGAGCGAGGTAGCAGCGTGAACAGAAACAAGGGGCAGGTAAAAATAAAAGGTGAGACACGGTGTCCGGCTCCGGGGTAGGAGGAGCGGAACAGACACGCACTCGCCAGCAAGGAAGGGGGGAGACGCGCTATCCAGCTCCGGGGTAGGAGGAGCGGAACGGCCACGCACTCGTCAGCAAGGAAGAGGGAGACATGCCGTCTAGCTCCGGGGTAGGAGGAGAGGAACCGCCACGCACTCGCGTAGCAACCAGGAACTAACAGGAGATGGAAGGGGGGATGTGGTCACATCACGGGAACAGTAAGCCAAGCAACGGCTTACGTAGGAGGCGGCCTCCTATGTGTCTTAGGGGCCGTCTCCAAATTACCCACAGTAATGGATGGCCGTATCCCTTGATCATACATTAATGTCCATTCCGTTTGTACCCTGATAACTTGCACTACATTCTATTCCTAACATCGAAGTAATGGTACGCGGACTAACACCCATGTACCAATGGCTGTTTACCAATGCAATACAACTGTGTTTCATTAAATACATACAATAGTAAGGTTACACCTTACTAGTATAGCACCAGCCTGGCCTTTATTTTTATGTCCATTCAAACTTAAAAAAAGGAAAAGCAATGAAGTTCTGTATTTTTTTATTTTGAAATATAAACCTTAAACAGCCAACACATGAAGAAATCATCAAAAAATATTATAGGGGTCTCATTTTTAAATAATCATTAAAGCAGAGATATAACTGCAATGCTAAAAATGAATACTGAGAATTTAACCCAAATTATTTTTTGCCTACCTGAATTGACCCTTCCAGAATAGCAAGACGTAAACAAATGGTATTTTTCTTCATGTGTAAACCCTAGTACCCAGTAGCTGTAGGTAATGCGTGGTGCAAGTCTGTGTTTTTCTAGACTACACTATGTTGCATTCTGAGACTTGTAGTTTCTCCCAAGATTGAAAGTATGGCTGAAAAACTGTACCAAGCAATGTAGCGTTTTCACAACTATCATCGCTACAACATTGGGTAACTCACAGGTTTCAAGGGTAAGCAATTACCAGGATACACTTTGAAATGGTCTCATGTTGGCCAGGTGAATGCAGTAGTCTTTTGCAAATTGCACATTTCCTTGTGTTTTCCAATATGTTTTTTGTTTGAGGATACTAAATATGATGGATGAATTTGCTTTACTATCTCGTATCCCCAACGTTTCAAGTGTACCTTTAGCCACAAAACAGTTAAAGGTGCCTTTTATTTCTTAGGCGATTACTGTATTTTGATGAATTTTATACTATTCAAGAATCTTTCATGCCCTGTTCTTGTGAGAGATACTAAATATAATGGCCCATATACTATTTGGTATTCCTTGGTTTGAAAGCTTTGACTTGTATAGATACATCATTTGAAGTGGAGCCCTAAATTATTCATGTTACGGAGCACTCCGTTAGTTATTTAGTAGAAAAGGTGGGTGTCTGGTATCTCACTGGGCTAAGGGTGGTGATGAGTTTGGATGTGGGAATGGGGATGATGGTAGGAGAAGACAGCCTTATGGGGAAAGGTTTATTTACGACTTTCAGAAAACAGATCTTCAGAAAGCAAAAAGGGAAGAAATAAAGATGTGGGGAATGACACATTGGCTGGTCGCAACGTGGAATAAAATGTTGTAGCAGCCATCAGAGGATACCAGGACTCAGTCTTCTCTCCTGGAATCCTGAAACTTCAAAACAAAGGAGGTAGTAGGGCACAGGGTAGGCGTACCCTGGCCAGAGGGACCCCCCCAACCCCCATCACCGGGGTCCATGATAAAAAAAAACATCCCATCACTCCTGCAGGACTCTCACAAGAGATTTTGGCAACTTCGGCGAAAGTCCTGCAGAACACAGCGCGGCCCCCTGTGTGCGGTAGCTAGCACAGACCCCTGTACTCCTGCGGGAAAAGGAAGGTGGTGCAATGGGGGTCCGTGGGGGGTTGCCTACTAACAGGAGCAGGCCACGCCCTGCAGCTCACCCCATAACACATGGCCAAAGGCTGTGCACAGGAGGGCGTTGGCAGCAGAAATATCAAAATAAGATATTATTTGATGTTAAAAATAAACATAGAAATACACTAAAAAACAAAGGTTATAGTGGAGTTATACTTAGGTAAGGTAATAGGATTTTAACCGACATTAAAAAAACTTTCACTGCTAAAAAACAATGGTTAGATTGGAGTTCTGTGTAGGTTGTCTAATAAAAAAAGTTACTGTTTAAAACACACAAAAACTGAAATTCACCAGTTTCACATGACTGACATAAGTATAACTTGCACCGCCACGATGCACTGCTTATGACTGCACATATTACATCACGGGTGACAAATGAAATCTACAGCAGTGATACTAGCCTTGAAGACCAATAGCCTGTAATCAAAGATGTAATTGACCAACTGGCGTCACTTGTGAGCTGAAATGTAATACATATACAATGCTAGGTCAGAAGCTTCTATAGGACTGTGGTTCAGATAGTACCAGTATCAACAAGGAAGGACGCAGGGTGACCATTAAACTATAGCTTCCATGAATTGTCTGCTTTTGTCTACCTCAAAACCTGCACCAATCAGGCAGTCCTCCTCCCCTCTGGCACATCATGGTTCTTTACTTGGTCCTTGTGGTACACCAAAGGTAGTTAAACAATTGTGGAAATTAATTACTAATCATTGATTGTCTTGCGAACTGTTGTGACAAAGTTTCTTCCACCCACCTGTAAATTCTGTATACTGTAACTGTAGTGGGAAGGATGGTACTGAAGGTATAGCTCTGTAGAGCTGCCTTGAGTTCTGGCTGTGTCTGTTTGGCTGGAAATGGTGGCACCATCATTGTCCTATTCTGTGACATCGGAGTAATTTCAGGTACCATCTTCATCCCATTGACAGCCTTCTGCACCTGCATATTTGACTTACACTCTCTTTTCCAATGGCACCCTTTTCCACATCGGTGTCAACCTCCATGCTTCATTGTCCCAATTGTTAGGATTATTATTGAAGTGCCTACCTTGACCCTCTACCTTCACCTCTCAGAGGACAAGGAGCTTGAACACCATGAGATAAAATCCCATTCCTCTGGTGCATCAAAACATGGCCTCCTTCTTGAAAGAACTTAGCCTGTGCATCAACGTGTCCTCTGTCAATTACTTTTCAACTCATACTGTCGCAGTCCACTCACCTGAAGTGCCAGCCTCTGCGAGAGCAATAATCTTCTGCCCAATTCCCCGTCAGCTCACCCTCCACACTCGCAAGTGAGGGGTTGACTTTCCAGTGTAAATAGGGGGTAGGAGAGAGAGAGAAGGTTGACAAGATGGCGATTTCTTTTGTGTATCCCTGGGTTGTAATAATGGTAGATTCCTTCTCAGGAACTTGGAAAGGCAGAGGGACAGGTTTACCAGCAAATTGTTTCAAATGTTATCTGAAGTGCTCTCAAAGAGGTAATTGGAAAGTATCATTATCAGAAATAATGTAACATCCTCTTAAACAAGATCATTCATACGCTCAATTGTAAATCTATAAGGTAATCTCACTTACCCTAACATTCCATGCCACTATCAAAAGAATGTTACAAAATAGTATCTGTAAGTATCCCATATGTGGCAGAACCCAGACGCCTTCTGGGTTCCCATAAAGAGAGCGCAATATCAAACTTCACTGTTGGACTGAGGCAGAACAAGGGCATGTTATAATACGTCTTGTAACTATGTCCCACATTGCCTCCAAACAATTAACTTTTTGTTGTCTTTTCAAAGGTTTTTGTGCAATGTTTCCTTAACAGAGGGGCTTATTTAAGGGAGCCTTTGCACCACTTTTGCAGCTCGGAACGCAATCAAAAAAGAGATTTATGAAGCCACGCAAGGGCACTATGCATGGCCCTGAGAGAATTCATAAATATCAAGTTATGCAACACAGCACAAATCGCTGCGTTCCATTACTCTGAGCCAGGGAGGCATCTCCATGGGCATTGCGTGGGTGTTCCTAGGCAACATCCATGGATTTTGACGCATTCCCAGATTTACCAGAAGTGGTAGACCCAGGAATGCTCCAACAACCTACTCCTGCCCAAGTGAACCGTAAAAGGGGAAATATGTTTATTTCTCCTTGCTTTTTCCTCTTTCTGTGTGTGCTGCATTGTGCAGCACACACAGAATGAGGGAAACGTCTCAAGGGATTGATTTTAATGCATAAAGGTGCCTCTCCCTGCTCAAACTAATCCTGCCTGTAATGCAGACACTCTTGCACCATGGTGCAAATGTGCCTGCGTTGGAGCTAGACACCCAAAAGGGTGCCAGCGCAGACGAAAAGGCAGGACTGCACCCGGTCATGCATTGCAGCACAGCAAGATAAGTTGCTGTGCTGCACTACGTGACTTGGCCATATTTATGTCCCCCAGGTTTATACAATGTTTCCCTTTCTCAGATACTTGTACAATATTGCTTTTTCACAGAGTCTTGTACAATGTTGCTGTTAAACAATGTCTTTGTGCTTGGGATAAATAGTACAGTGCACTGACCTACCCAAAAGGGAGGGGGGCATGCCTATAAAGAGGGAATATTGAAGAAATTTGGACAATTTAAAAAGGCAAATACTGAAAAGAGTACTGGAGGGTGCAGGGACGTGGTGAAAGTTTTTGGAGATGGACACACGTCCAACAGTTTGCGTTTTGTTACGTATACTACCACAAAGGCACAGCTTTTCCTAAGAGCCCTCCCCCCAAAAGCCAACTGATGGGCCTAGGTTTGTCAGGGTAGCGTGCATGGAATTGTCAAAGAAGGCGTGGGGCATGTACATGACTTGCAGGCTCCCAGGATCTATCAGCCAGGGAAATCCCTTCCAATCTATGAAATAGTGTAGCCTTCCCCAAATACTTTTTAGTCTAAAACACTGTATACTTCATACTCCTCATGATCCCCACTAATAGGCCATAAGAGGTGGCTCGGACTGGGTAGAAGGTGAGTAGGGTTTTACTAGGGATGTATGGAACACTGGGTGTGTGTAGTAATCATCTGCCAGTTCCAATTTCAAGGCTACAGGGTTGACAATCTTGTCCACTTTAAAAGGGCTATGAAGCAGGGTTGTAGTCTCCTGGGCCCTTTCAACTGGAAGTTTTTTATGGAGCGCCAGACCTGATCTTCCACCTTATACTGAGACACAGACGTCCGATGTTGATCGGCTTGTCTTTTGACAAGTTCTTTTGTACAGATTGTTCACTCAGGAGTATTGCTTCCAGGAGGTGTTAGTGTTGGTAGAAGTGGATGTGATACAACGGAAAGATGAAACACCAGTTGCTGTATGCATTCAATTATTATATGCAAACTCTGCTATTGAAAAAGCGTGTACACAATTGCTAGTTAGGGATGATAACAAGCAAAGAAGAAACTGGTCCAAAGTTTGGTTATTTCTCTGCATCTGGCCATCGGTTTGTCGATGAGAGGCCGAGGACAGATGGTGATCTACATGCAGAGCTGTGCAGACCCCTTGCCAGAATCTTGATACAAATTGGGCCCCTCAGTCAGAAATAATCACCAAAGTTAACCTGTGAAGGTGAAAGACATTTTGTAGGAATATCTTTATTAACTCTTGAGATGTGGGCAATTTCTTCAATGGGAGGAAATGGGCCTTTTTTAGAAAATAGGTCAACCACCACTAGGATATTGCAAAATCCCTGAATCTTGGGACTGTCTGAAATAACATCAATTCTGAGTGAAAGCAAGGGTTCTAATGGGATAGTGAGCGGTAATGACATGCCCACAGGAGGGGTATGTTGTGCTTCATTGTGGGCGCACACAGGGCAAGATTGGACAAAGAACTGCACATCTCTGGACAAAGTGTCCCACCAAAACCAGCGAGTACAGAGGTCTCTAGTTTTTGCTGTTCCCGAATGTCCTGCAAAGGTGGAACAATGATACAATCATAATATTCTTTACCTGAGGGGAGTGGTTTGTTAGTATAGTTATGAATAGTGATAAAAAAATCCATTATGAAATGAGTTGCCTGTGTCTGATACCCATGTTACCTGATCTAAGCTCCTGATGTTATCCCTAAGTTCATCTAGGAAATGGCGGCAGCAACGGCCGGTATCCATACATTTATGGATGTCATCTGCTATATTCAGTAACGCTGTTTCTGTGCTACAGCCCTTTCTGAAGCCTGATTGGTGAGGATCCAGGAGATTGTAAGTGTTGATGTGTGTGTTGGTTGAGTTGGACTAGGACACATTTCTCAAGGATTTTGGCCAGGAAGGGCATGTTTGAGATTGGCCTGAAATTGTTGAGGTCCTCAGGGTCTGATTCCGTTCTCTTTAGTGGTGGAGTGACTTGGCCGCGTTTTAGGCAGTCTGGCATGACACCCGTGCTTAGGGAGCTGTTTATTATCATCGTCCAGAAGGGGGTAATGGCGAGTTCACAAATTTTTTGCCACGGAGACCGGGAGGGGGTCTACGAAGTGGGAGGAGGGCTTTGAATTCGCAATAAGTTTAGAGCTGTCCATTTCCGTGAGTGGGTTGAATGCTTTCCAGCAATTGGGGTAGGGGAAAATCCTAGGTTAAGGTTGCCCTCATTTATCTCAGGAGGAGGGAACCCTACTTGGGAGTCAGAGGAGAGCAGGGTAGGACTTTTTAGGTCTCGCCTAGAGTTGCTGCGCACATGCATAGCTCGCTCGGCGAGATTTATTGTTAATGAGTAGTTTTAGAAAAGGGCTTTAAGCCCCGCACCTTATTTCCATTGGCTGGCGTCACCGTTTATGGTAAACGGTGGCCTGCCATTGGAAATGAGGGTTTTCGGTGGACGCCCTTTGGCCTCCGAGTCGGACTCGGTGGCCTCCTTTGCGTCTGTCGCACAAACCAGTTACTTATCTTTATGGGACCATGTGTTAGAAACACATGGCCCCACAAAGACAAGAGATCCCATGCTCCGGATGCAGCGTGGTCCTCCTTTCACTTTCGGGACCGCGCTTGTTTCAGTTCCTGCTGTCTTCCCTGGCCAAGAAATTCCTCCTTTGACCTCTGTAATACCCGAATCACCTAGGCAAAGGGGCAAATTGTCATTTCACGGTGAATGTAATAAGTTCCATGCATTTGTTTCTGGTGGGGAACCGGCAGTGGATATATGAAACTCAACACCTCAGTGAGCAGAGATCACCACACACGAACCAACGCATTCAGCAGTTTCCGCTGGTTTGGGCATTCCATGTGAAATCAAAGCCATAATTTTGTTTACAGTGCCGTCTTTCAATGCCAAAGTTGGGCTAATTCAGAGTTTAGAAAATTAATACTCCCTCTTTCATCTCGTTTTGCTTTTCCATTAAATGTAGAGTGTTACTGTTTCTTTTCCTAATGGGGTCTGCAGTGCTAACCCTTCTATAGTTAACGTAAACACTCACAGCCATCATTGGCTCTCCATGAAGGAGTAAGGTTTCTCTTTTCTGTGGGGGGTGTTCGGTGGGTGAGGGGCTGACATCTGCTTCCAGAGCACACCATCGCCCCCTGGTCCTCGACATCTCCCTGAAATGGATGTGGTTGGCCGGATCTCGTTGAACCTCACAGATCTCACCTCCAAATGTCGCTGAAATAGATTGAAAAGAAAAAACTCTGAAATGCTAGAGAGAGGCCAGTTATGGTCCCTGCCTGTTTTGGTGCGCTGTGGAAGGGGACTTTCCCTAGCCTCATTTTCATCCTGCCTCGATGAGATGTGAGCACACCCCGGACCCCCTCCCTGCCGCAAATTGCCACACCTTTCCCCCAATTCAGTTCTAGTCTAGGAGCAGACATGAATGTGCATTAAAAAATATGTAAACGTCCGTGCCTCGTAAAACTCCCCGAAAGCCGTTTTGCTGATAGCCATCGGCGGGGCTGTAGGAGAGGCAGGGGGCTGTGGAGCTGTTACCCATCAAAAGTGAGCGATAGGCAGGGATCTGCTGATAAGATATCACAGAAGAGAGACGGAGGAAGGAAGAATGCTGCTGTGCTGTTGCACATTAACAGTGTACTGTAAATACTACTCATGCACAAACCACCCTGACCCCCCACTCCCCAAACCCACCGCACACCCCTTCCCCTGCTGAAGTCCCAGCTTTCAGTGCTAAACTATCCGCCCTACCCGTTTCCCTTCGCTTCCAGGGAGTTCCGCCGACGAGACCAGGGACACAAATACATCTGCACTGTACAGGGCTGCTGATCGAGGCCACACGGCGTGTCGGCAAGTAAGCAGAGCGCAAATGCACATTATATAGGTGGCGTGTTGTTTATATAAGGCACATAACTGCTCCTGTGCGCTTTCTGAAGAGCTTTTTGCGTGTGTATGCATGTATGGAAATATGTACATGTATAATTTAATGAATGTCGGCATTTGTGACTCCTAGTTGAAAGAAGTGTATATCTCTCTCTATATGTTTATATTTCCATTGCACTGAAATTCAAAAATGTGCTTTGCCCCACTGCTCATCGCTGATAAAATCTTGAGATTAAGCTCTATGTATATTAAAGACATTAGCCTCGTAAGGCAGCAATTTAGAAAATCCCTTTATCTTAATATGACTAATGACTGATTTTACCATTAATGAGTCCGCAGAGGGGTCATAACTTGGAGACATTTATTGTGTAGGCATTTATAAGCAAAGATATTTTAGTAGTGTCAAAGCACAAAAGTTTAATTCTGTGCTGTGAGAAAATCACTTTAAAAGTCATTTGTGTTGTAGCTAGGAGTGCCTTTTCACAGTAGTTAAAATTTACTTTGGTAATCTGACTTTTGGAGTAATGGATGAGAGGTTATAATTAGCAAGTTCAAGTTATGGATACATAATGGATGACTGTGTAAATGCATCCAGTATTGACATATTGGTTTGCGCAAGGAAATCCGTAGCATCTGCATTTACCCAGTGAAATCACACTGGGATATAAGCCTTTGAATCGCAGGCCTCACATGGATCTCTGCAGAAAGCGCCTTAGACCGGTGAAGTATTCTACGCGCTGTTCTCCGCAGCTGGCCGTGAACCTCACGGGTCAGACTTTAGCTTGGTCCCAGCAGAGAGAGGCGGGTAGATTTGAGTCTGAGCTGCATTCATTTTCAAGCCCGCTGCAGCGCGTGGTGACTCCAGAGTCCTCCTGTCTGTTTTAGACTCTAATTCTTGTGAACATATACCCCAGTGATGGGAATTAACACAATCCAGAGGTGCATAATTGTCACAACTTCTACACATATGCAGGCACAAGTCCTAAACAAGCATTAAAAATGCAATAGGTCTCGCCTTTCATTAAGTTAAAGCCATTTGCTTTGCTATACAATACCATTAGCAAAGCAAATGGCTTTAACTTAATCAAAGGCGAGACCTATTGTATTTTCAATGCTTATTTTATCAGTGGTGTGGAGGGTGGTTACTGTAGATGCTTGTACGAGGCATTCAAAAGAGGACTCGATCATCGTGATTTTCTCATCAAAGAATTTAGCGAATTTATCACAGCGTTCATTAGAGACCTGAGGGGCTTTACCGGGTGGTTTGGAAGTCTGTTTTTTTATGATGCTAAAAAGTTCTTTTGGGCGATTTATTACATTCTCAAGGGCGCTGCAGAAAAAGGCTGCTTTTTCTTTGATGATGTTATTTTATATATGTTCTGCATTCTGCTCCGAGGTGAATTAAGGAAGGGTTTGCTTGCCAGAGTCTTTCAGAAGCTCTAAGTTGCCTTCTTTCTGTATTGAGGTCTTTGTTAAACCAGGACCTCAAAGGTGTGGAAATATGGATTTTTATGATCAGTTATGTCCCCTATCTTGGACCCCAACGGTTTCATGTATAAATCACAAGTACATGTATGTTCCCTCCAGTTCCAGTTATGAAGACGCAAATACATGTGCGTCCACCGTCAACATGTCCTCTTTCAGATCCGCCATGAATGGGCCGGATATTCCATTCCTAAGTATGAAAGGCCACCGGCTCTATATGGTTCACTTATGCTATTTTACAGTCCAGGCGAGTAGGCCCTGATTCTGCCATCAAGCTTTTCCTGCCTTCTGCCTCTGAAAGCTCCAGTCTGAGCTCGCATCTGTATCCATGAACTTTGTCCTCATTCTCTGCGCAGCTAACGGTGCCTGACATCAGCCTGTTGCCTGCCAAAAACTGTATTTCACCTTCGAAATTATCTGCTCCGCTCCCTACCCAATGCATTCCTGTCTAGTAGTTTAAGTAAACATCCTGCCAGCTACCGAGCAAAAGGCCCGGCTTCTCTGTCTTTATGCAAGTAATTCATAGCCCTGTTACTATGGACGATTTCTGCCCCCGCATATTGTGTAGACACTTAGACGCTTGTACACGCACTCACAGTCAATATAGTCAGTATAGAATAAGATTCTACTCTAAGAGACCTCTCTTTTGGATAACATAGTTCTTTAAACATAGGATGTTAGATATGATTTGGGATTAGGTTGACTTGACCCTCCAGACTTCTGTCGCCACATGTAGAGCTAAATGTCAAGTCCCCTTCACCCCCTAGTTGCACGTCAATCACACGTCATGCTGCTGCGCGCGCATTTCTGCCAAGTATTTCTGCTGACATTGCGAAATTCTTTCATGGAACCACCCTATTATGACATCATACCTGATGACGTTCTTTAGTTACACCCAGTTACACCCACTTTTGCTACGCATGTATGTTTTATCTTTACTATCAATTGTTACGCCTCCTCCATTTGTTTCACTGTAATGCCTATTGTATAAAAATGATTACCTGTCAATAAAGTACGGTCTTCACTTCCTGAACCTTCGTGGTGATGGAATATGGAGCTCATCAATTTAAATTGATTTTGGAATAAAGCCCGTTCCGAACCTCTAATACCACGGATTCTGCCTCTTATTTTACTGAGCTATTGTTATAGATTTTTCCGCATCAAATTAAGTTCCGGTAATTAAATTATTTACCACATAAATGGCGCCCGAACAGGGACACTTTCTCATCTCACGCGCCGGCGGTGCGTTGCAGGCCCGGTCTCCTGTCACGGCTGGACGGACAACAACGCGTACCCACAGGATTTCCTGTATCTTCCTCCTGCCGAGCGGGGGTAACTGAGGCTGCGATCAACACCCAGACGAGGCGGTGAGAAGTGCGAAGTATCCCGACCAGAGCCTAGCTGAGAGAGCAAGATCCGAGGTATACAGAGGCCCACCAGTTTCCGAAGTTTCCGAAGTCCGAGTCGAGTCCAGTCCGGTTCAAGTTCAGTTCAGTTCCGAGGCCTTCCGTTCCGAGCTACCCGGTGAGTACCATTATCGGGGAGGCGTTTTGACGTGCACATAGGTTGTGCCGGTCAAGACGGGTTTGGGTACACAAATCCGGTCTGCACTGTTTCAGCAGTGTATCTGTACTGTTTAGCAGTATATCAAGTATGTCTAGTATATAATTCAGAATTACCTAGTTAGTATCGAGTATTATGCTTAGTGACTAGTTCCCTAAATGGCCATCATTGTCTATTTCATTTAAATGTTAAATGTTAAAGTGTTTTAAATACGTTCTGTATACTGTGGTGTGAATGACTGTTCATTATTGTGTTTTATGGTACTAAACGTGTTCAAAATTAGGTATCAGATCAGTTCTCAATATGCCGCTCTTTTCGAAATTAAGACAGATCACAACTAGAAAAGGGGTACTCGAAGAAGCTGCCTTCCCATTCCTCCTAGGGACACTCCAGGGTACTTCATGTATCATAAACATGGCCTAGACGCCATATTATTTCTTGATCTATGGGTAGACTACACCAAGGAATTACCAGAAAGTCAGAGGTGGCCCGCAGCTGGGACCTGGGATACAGATTGCATTATGAAAGTAGAAGAAGAATTGTGGAAGAAGAAAGCTAGACAGTCACAGAAAGATGCCATTGAATTATGGCGTAAAGAATCATATAGACGCACAGAAAAAGCGCTCAGACAGGAAGAGAAAAGTAAGGAGAATTCAAATAAAGTTCGAGAAAGTGTATTAATTGAAGAAGGTAATCGAGTAAAGTCAGAACAAACGGACAGACAAAGAAATGCCCTTGTGAATGGTATGTATCCTCTTCTGGCCGAAGGGTTACCTAAGGCTACTCCGGAGATACCAAAAGACTTGCCACCCCCATTGTTTCCGATAAAAGTACATCCCAAAGGGCATCCCAGATCCGCAGAAGATGTTTTTCTTTCCTCTTATTTAGACGACGCAGCTCCCGAGTATGCCAATGCTGCGCCACATAGACCGTCTGCCGAGGGGGTTCAACGCCAAGACCCTCCTCCGTCTGTACCTCTGCAACAGCAAACCCCGACACAAGTTCCGGCAAGCACATCTGTTTCTACATCTGCATCCACACCTATGGTTGCTATATCCCGTTCAACGAATCCTTTCACATCCAGCACCCCAGGTGGTGCTACCGGAGGTGCATCAAGCATTTTTTCTACGCCACCCAGAACAAATAAACTTTCCTTTCAAGAATTAGCCCACCAACGTACGCCCAAACTAGTAACTCCCAACACGCTCAAGGAACTTCTAAAAGATTGTAGATATGACCCAGTGCCCGGAAAAGGGGACGAAATGATGCTGGCATCATTACGTATCCGACGAGCTGCAATATACTTAGGGAAGCTACCAGGAATGACTGCACATTTAGAAAATATATATCATTTTGTTCAGTCAGGGCGAGACCCTGAGAGTATTAATAGAGCCATGGAGTACCAAAAAGTGGAAATACAGGGGGAACTGTTACGTTTCCTCATAAACTGTGTGATCAGAAATCAAGATCAACCAGGGGTAAGTCCGGAAGAAATGCAAATTCTTACCACTTGGGGTAAGAATATATCAGAGGGGAGACACGATAAACGATCATGTATAGTGGCTATGAGCCGAAAGATCCGCAAAGAAATAGAACGAATACACGAAGAAAGATTAGCAGTAGACGAACCTGAACAAACCGAGGATGAGGAAGAATTAGAACTGCCCACAGGACAGTTAGAAACCATGGCCTATGTAGGTAGAGGAAGATCTTGCAATAATACTAGATGCTTTACTGATCCGATATGTCCGATACGTCCAGATAATAACAGAAAATTCCAAACTCCTATAATAAATATAAGGTCCCCCGAACATTCATTCCAAGCCGCTGACAAATTACTCCGAGAACGAAGGGGTTATCATATACTCGATTCTATGGACGAACAAGAATTAGCCAGGTCAGCCGTACACTGGGTTGATAGTCCTGGAAAATATGGTGATGATACACTAGCGCATACGTTTTTGAACCTCGCCCCAGATGAACAGCGTTTAGCTGGTATCTATATGATTCAACAACTCCTTATATTATATAAAAGCCAACACTCCGATCCTGGCCCCTTACCAGATATATTGACTGAATTACTCACGAATAAATGGAGAGGTTCCGGTACTAAGTTAATTAGAGAAATACTAGAATCTAGAAGACAGTATATTCTTTTTGTATGTCCTGAACATGTCTCACTGCCCATCAAGGAAAGAACGACGTATTACATGGATAGACAGAATCCCTTACGCGAAGTGCACCCGATAAAGGGTGATGACAATGAGTTTAAACGTGTGTTTGTATACATACCCATATCCAAAATAGAACTATTAGAAATGAAGAAAGTGGTACCCAGTCATGACAAAGACCCAGCGGGTTTCCACCGTGAAATTAAAGATATGTTACTCATGGGAGAATATACCTACCCCGACATTATGACAATATTGAAGGTATTAATGCCTGCGGGCATTTACGAAAAACTCAAGGAAAAGGATTGGGAGGTGGGAGACCAGAAGATAGATTGGACAGCATTAGAAAACGAAGAAAAAGCTCGAGGTCCAGGTTCAGGGCTCGGGGACAAGACCAAAGCACTACCAGGTTTACTAGTACAGGTATTGCCACGTTTATTAACTACGAAAAAGGAAGACTGGGGTGCAATATCAGCCTGTAAACAAAAATCAGATGAAGACACTAGTGATTTCTATTCCCGATTTGAGAAATGTTTTGGTATAAATAGTGGAATAAAAGCAAGTAGCGAGTCGTATCCACATCTGTTTGTGACAAAGTTAGTTGAAAATGCCTTGCCCCAAGTTAAGAATAGAATATTGAAGTTCGAGAGTACCTGGCAAGGTAACACTCCATCACAAATGTTACAAATGCTACAGTACCATCACAATAGAATTAGAGAAGAACAAGAACATGAACATAGACGCATGAAGGACACGAAAATGAAAATGCTAGTTTCCCAGACAGTGCCAGCCGACGGTCATAAGAAGGGTATAACACAGTCCAGTGTTTCAACAGGTCCTGTAAAAGGGACGTGCAACTATTGTAAACAGCCAGGTCATTATGTACATGATTGTCCAGTTTTAAAACATAATATTGCCATAGGTAACGCAAAAGAAAGACCACGACCAATTAGACAGGATCAGAACCAACAAGGAGCTCCGCAGCATGCACAGTCCATGCCAGCTTCGCAACAGTCTATGCCAGCTCCACCACCGCAGCCTATTGCTGCCACACAAACAACGACCCGACAGATGTATCAGACCGCACAGTATGACTATCCTGATTATCAACGATACTCATGAAACAGCCTAGAGAGGGAAGTTGGCTTACCCCTTATTGAGGTCCCTGTAGATCAAGAAGGACCTTATGTACACAGTGAACTGTTAGGTCAAGATAGAAAATTCTTACTTGATACAGGGGCAAGTCGAACAACAATAAAACGTAGTGAAGTTCCAGGGGCACCCCTCTCAGGCACACAGAATATTTCCCTTGGCTTTTCAGGAAAACCCATCATTAACGAAGTAACACAGCCTCTTCCACTTACGATCGGTCCCTTGACACGAACTACAGATTTATTGCTTACTAAATCATGTCCAGAAAACTTGTTAGGTATAAAAACTTTGAAAGCTCTAGGAGCTATTATATGTTGTTCTCCGGAAGGAGTAAGATTGTTTTTACGTGATTACAAAGGGCACTACGTGTCCCGAGACATGGATCACCGACTACAGACTTTACCGACACATTTATGGGCACAAGGCCCTACAGATGTTGGTTGCATGAACATTACACCATATCGAGTCACACTAAAGGCAGGAGTGGTACTTCCACGAATGCGACAATACAAGTTACCCCCAGATGCTGTAGTGGCTTTACTACAAATCATTGACGAGCTTATTACCCAAGGAGTGGTTGTGGAAACTGACTCCAATGTATGTAATTCACCGATAATTCCGATTCTTAAACGAACCGATCCAACAGCCCCGCCAGTATATCGATTGGTTATTGATCTGCGCGAATTAAATAAATGCATAGTACCACAATACCCCGTAGTCCCAGACATTTCTTCATTACTGACAGCCATTGATTCCGAAGCAACATTCTTTACTGTAATTGATCTTAAGAATGCCTTTTTCAGCGTCCCAATAGATCCGGAAAGCCAATACTTGTTCGGATTTAGTTTAAATGGACGTAGCTTCAAATTCACACGCGCACCTCAAGGATTCACAGAAAGCCCCAGCATCTATAGCCAAGCACTGAAACGAGAACTCGACAGTATCCACATGCCAGTCAACACTGCCCTGCTTCAATATGTTGATGATCTGCTGATCACCGCTAGAAGCGAACCTGAATGTGAAAAAGCCTCACTGACGGTTTTACAATTTTTGGCCGAAAAGGGGCACAAGGTGTCCCCTTCTAAGCTGCAATTCTGTGTCCAGCGAGTTGTTTACCTTGGTCACTCGCTGTCCAAGGAGGGAAGGCAGCTTACACCAGATCGCATCCAGCTAATTGCTAATATGCCAGTACCCAAGACACAAAAGGAGGTGCGGGCTTTCATAGGCCTCACTTCATATTGTAGGCAGTGGATCCCTCAGTATGCATTTCTAGCAAAACCACTCATTCAATTGACAACACAGGAGGCAGCCACATCGACTGTTCTCCCTTGGACTCAGGAACATACACAAGCTTTTGAAAGCCTAAAGAAAGCCTTATGCCAAGCACCTGTTTTAGCAACACCATGTTACAATAAACAGTTTACACTCTTCGTTACAGAACGCGAAGGTACTGCCTTGTCAGTACTCACACAGGAACAAGCAGGATCACACAAACCATGTGCTTATTTTTCTAGTACATTAGATCCCGTAGCTCAGGCTTTGCCTGCGTGCCTGAAATCAGTGGCAGCAACAGCTTTAGCAATCAGACAAAGCGATGCCATAGTATTAGGACATCCATTGACAGTACAAGTACCACATGCAGTAGAGGTTCTCTTGAACCGCACACAAACACAACACTTGACTATAGCACGACTTACTGGTTACGAATTAACATTGTTTCAGCCACATATAGAAATCAGACGTTGTAGTACATTGAATCCTGCCACACTGTTACCAATAGATGGAACAGACCCACTAGCACATGATTGTATTGAAGTTATCACTATCACGACGAAACCCAGACAAGATTTGACAGACGTCCCATTGTCAGACCCAGACCTGACGTTGTATGTAGATGGTTCATGTATGAGAACAGGTACAGGAGAGCTAGTGGCCGCTTACGCAGTCACAACAGACACTGAAATCGTTGAAACAAATTGCATAAATACCTTGTCCGCTCAAGCCGCAGAGCTCATCGCTCTGACACAAGCCTGTATTCAAGCCGCAAATAAAAAAGTCAACATATACACTGATTCACGTTATGCATTCGGAGTTGTACATGACTTCGGCGTGCTGTGGCGAGAGAGAGGTTATTTAACTTCTCACGGTGCCCACATTCAGCACGGACCCCTCATTCATGCCTTATTAGATGCAATACATCTACCCACTGCAATATCAATTATGAAATGTAAAGCTCATACGAAAGTTACTGATATCATTTCTCAAGGCAATGATCTAGCTGACAGAACAGCTAAACAGACTGCTCAAACTCGAACATCCGACATGACAAAGACAATAGTCCCGACACCAACATATTGCATGATGGTTAAGGATCCCGCTCTTGACGTAATCGACATACAGACACATGCTACACCAGACGAAATAAAGAAATGGACTGAGTTAGGAGGGATCCAAACGGATCAAGGATGGATGACGAAGGAAAAATCTGTGTGGTTCCTTCCTGATTCAATGGTCCAAGTTATAATTAATACTGTACATAGTCCAGCACATCTAGGAGAAAAAGCTATGCTAGACAGCATTCAACACATTTGGTTCAACAAACATTTACGAGCAGCAGCTAAACAAAAAGTTCGTACCTGTATGATCTGTTGTCAGTTTAACCCAGGTAAAAGCATTCCTGTAGAACAGGGTGGATTTCAGCCTCCTGATCACCCTTTTGAAGTCCTCCAGATGGATTATATCCAGATGGAACGATGTCGAGGATTCAAATATGTTCTCGTAGTTGTCTGTGCTCTTTCCCGTTGGACAGAGGCATACCCGGTTTCAGATTACACTGCCCCGACTACTGCCAAACAGTTAGTTCGAGAATTCTTCCCACGGTACGGTTTACCACGTGCTGTCTACTCAGATAACGGCCAGCCGTTCTCATCCGAATTAATGAAACACGTTTCACTTTTGTTAGGCGATCAGTGGAAATTCCACTGTGTCCGACACCCCGAGGCAGCAGGTCTCGTGGAACGACATAACCAGACCCTGAAAATTAGATTGTCCAAAATATGCAGAGAGAAAGGTGTCGACTGGGTAGTAGCCTTACCCGTTGCACTCTTTTACATGAGAATGGTAGCACACTCTCGAACAGGGCTATCCCCTTATGAGGTGATCTTCGGTAGACCACCAAATATGTGGGGGACGCCTATACCACGCAAAATAACTGATATTGACTGTAATATGCTGACAGATTACTTGGCTTCCTTGATGTCTGCACTACAATCTTGTCGTTCACAGGTAGCTGCAGCCTTTCCCGACAACACCGAGGTGAAACCCCATGACGTAATTCCAGGGGATTTAGTTCTAGTGAGGAACTTTGATCGGAAGTCTCAACTGGATCCTAGGTGGAAGTCGCCTCAACTCGTATTGTTAACGACGAGGACAGCCGTGAAGATCGAAGGACGAAAAGGCTGGATACATTCAAGTCATATCAAGAAATTTCATGGACTACCGTCAGACGTAAACGACACACCTTGCGTGTCTTCACCGATTGACTCAAAACTTCCTTTGGTTGAACTGAATAGTCATGAACAATACAAACTAAAACTTAGGTCTAACAAGTCAGGCAATTTGATTGTTTAAGTCCTCTCCAAGGTGAATCGGTCAAATTTGTCTCTGACATGTACTCCTTAGACCTGTGTAGAGAAAGAAACAGAAGGATAAAGCTGAAACGACATGCGTACTGTAAATCACTGCGTAGTCATTGCACAGTGACGTTATTAATTTTGTTTTTCTTAAGTCTTTTAATAATTACTGCAAGTATATTGTTGCACATATATTATCCTATTTCTAGACATGTTTATAATGTTACTGATGAACATTCTTTTAGTGAATTACCTCCGCATGAGTTGTCTTATAGATTTGCGCTGCGCAATAACACGTTTATTAGTATGTTACATCATTCCCATCAGGTTAGCAATGCTACAAATTGTTGGATATGTGGTCGACTCCCTCCCTATCAGAACTATAAAGGAATCCTACCTCTCTTTCCATACCCGTTCACACACAATGGATCCTGTGGAGCATGGTTTAGTTTAATTAATTCCCTAGATTCGAATTCTGCAGTTTACCAGAATAACTGGGTATGGGGAAATCTGAACTTAGTTTTACTCAAAGTCTGCTACCCTAACAAGGAGGGACTTCCCAAAAGAACAGGAACTGATCTAGAAAATGAAGTATATGGATTAGGTAATTTTACGCTTAATCTTATGATCCTAAATGTCGAATCCGAAGCTACTCCAATTTTGCCCGCCATGTCAGTATTTCCAGTAAAAGGTGAATTATGTGTAAGAAAGAATGGTTCCATACATATGGGCCATAGTAGATGCACCGCTGTAATAGAATTTCGTGATCAAGGCAAGTCTACATTTAGAGCTTCCCGCCATTCCTACTTCATATGTGGTCAGACGGCATATATACGTTTGCCACTAGATTGGGATGGTACCTGCTACATCGGATTCCTTTTACCACCTGTTTTTCTAGCTCCTCCTGATTATCATAGAAATACTCATTTAGTACACAATAGAGAAAGGAGAGATCTCCCAATAGTCGATTACACTGAGACCGCATGGGAAAAATACACAGATTTCAATAAAGGTCTCTTTCCCTATATAGGTACAGTTACCAATAGTAAGCTGATACGTAGATTAACTAGAACCCTTGAAGCAGTAGTGAACGAAACTATTTCCGCCTTAGGCAATTTAACAGAAGAGCAGTCTGCTATGCGGATTGTTGTGCTTCAAAATCGTCTTGTCCTTGACGTCATCCTGGCCGATAGGGGCGGAGCTTGTAGGGTCATCGGATCAAGTTGTTGCATTTTCATACCAGAAAATTCGCCATCTGTATATAAAGCTATAACTCGTCTTCATAAGATTGTAAGCCAGATACACCAGAATCCAGGCACCTGGACTTGGTCCGGTTGGTTTTGGAGTATATTATCTACCTTTGGATGGAAGGTCCTATCCTTCCTAGGTATTGGCTTCCTCATACTATTCAGTTGCTGTCTATGCCTACAATGTGGACCAGCGATCTGTGGTCTGTGTGCCACATCGTGTATTCCACCACCAAGATTTCGTTCATCCCAGAAGAAAAAAGAAGAACAAATGATGCTATATGAACAGATCAACGGATTGATGAAGATTGATATCTCTTGACGGGCAAGTAGGGGACAAGGAGGGAATGTGGAAATATGGATTTTTATGATCAGTTATGTCCCCTATCTTGGACCCCAACGGTTTCATGTATAAATCACAAGTACATGTATGTTCCCTCCAGTTCCAGTTATGAAGACGCAAATACATGTGCGCACACCGTCAACATGTCCTCTTTCAGATCCGCCATGAATGGGCCGGATATTCCATTCCTAAGTATGAAAGGCCACCGGCTCTATATGGTTCACTTATGCTATTTTACAGTCCAGGCGAGTAGGCCCTGATTCTGCCATCAAGCTTTTCCTGCCTTCTGCCTCTGAAAGCTCCAGTCTGAGCTCGCATCTGTATCCATGAACTTTGTCCTCATTCTCTGCGCAGCTAACGGTGCCTGACATCAGCCTGTTGCCTGCCAAAAACTGTATTTCACCTTCGAAATTATCTGCTCCGCTCCCTACCCAATGCATTCCTGTCTAGTAGTTTAAGTAAACATCCTGCCAGCTACCGAGCAAAAGGCCCGGCTTCTCTGTCTTTATGCAAGTAATTCATAGCCCTGTTACTATGGACGATTTCTGCCCCCGCATATTGTGTAGACACTTAGACGCTTGTACACGCACTCACAGTCAATATAGTCAGTATAGAATAAGATTCTACTCTAAGAGACCTCTCTTTTGGATAACATAGTTCTTTAAACATAGGATGTTAGATATGATTTGGGATTAGGTTGACTTGACCCTCCAGACTTCTGTCGCCACATGTAGAGCTAAATGTCAAGTCCCCTTCACCCCCTAGTTGCACGTCAATCACACGTCATGCTGCTGCGCGCGCATTTCTGCCAAGTATTTCGGCTGACATTGCGAAATTCTTTCATGGAACCACCCTATTATGACATCATACCTGATGACGTTCTTTAGTTACACCCAGTTACACCCACTTTTGCTACGCATGTATGTTTTATCTTTACTATCAATTGTTACGCCTCCTCCATTTGTTTCACTGTAATGCCTATTGTATAAAAATGATTACCTGTCAATAAAGTACGGTCTTCACTTCCTGAACCTTCGTGGTGATGGAATATGGAGCTCATCAATTTAAATTGATTTTGGAATAAAGCCCGTTCCGAACCTCTAATACCACGGATTCTGCCTCTTATTTTACTGAGCTATTGTTATAGATTTTTCCGCATCAAATTAAGTTCCGGTAATTAAATTATTTACCACAAAGGGGTGTCTCTAATCCTTTTTAGTTTCATAGGGGCTACTTGATCTAGGACGGCTGACATCGTAGAGTTAAAGCGGGGTTTGAGTTCATTCATTGGGACGTTGTCCGTCCTAGGGGTAAAGATAGAGATCATTTTTTCTTCCAGATCAGCTAGGGGAACCTGGCCTAAGTTTCTAGTCCACTGGAGGGTTTTCTTAGCATTGATGGAGTATGGTTCCTCCAGGTTTAAGTGGAATAGGATGATGTGGTGGTCCGACCAGTCGGCTGGGAGGATGTTATTGATGGTTATCACCTTCTCCTGGGCTATAATGGCGTCAAGGGTTGAGCCTCTGTTGTGGGTTTGTTCTTTGCAGTTTTGGAAAACATTGTACTCAAGTAAGAGTTTGTTTAACGATTGGATTAGTGTGTTTTTCTCATCATTCCAATGGATGTTGCAATCACCTAGGATTATGTTGCTGGCATTTGAGAGTGAGCAGAGATTTACCAGGTCAGATAGGTGTTCGTGAAAGGGGTAAGTGTTACCAGGAGGGTGGTAGAGGAGGTGGCAATTTGTTGTTTTATTTTTCTCATCCGTACAGTAGTGCTGAGATATTCAAAAGTGCTATACCTTCTTGATTGTATTTTTGTGGATAATGGCTAGGCCGCTGCCTTGTTGATCCATTCTGTCTTTATTGATGATTGAGAACCCAGGAGGAACTAGTAGGTCAAGGATCGGGTAGGATGATTCATTAAGCCAAGTTTCTGTGATGAATGCAATATTGATGTCATGGTTAAGGATGGCTTCCGCCAGTTCAGTTGCATGCTTGGAGGCAGCATGATCAGGTAACAGCTGCAAATGTAAGAAAGCTGTCTGAATCTTGCAAAAGCCACTGGACTTTAACAGTGGCACTAAATACTTATGGCGTAAAAACTTATAAAATTTACAAAATAGTACCAAGTGTTCCACAGACTGTAGGGAACATCCGTCACAGGGGCATACCTGAATCGATCTAGGGTCAAACTGGCCAGGTGGGAAACAAATAAGCAAATGTACGGAGCCAAATCAGAATTTTGTCAGTGAATATCTATCCCACAGTTGTCTAACAGCTAGAAGGTAGGGCTCGGGGACTGCAACAATTTGCAGAAATAAAACAGATTTAGTGGTTGGCTTCATAAGAACTTCAGATTCCCTGTCTCTAGAAAGCGCTTCCTCATTAATCTCATACCCCCTTATTGAGAAGGTGTGGTCTGTGGAACAAGTCAGGCAGCCTAAGCTCTGGGCAACTGACTTGATATAATTCAACCACTGTATTTTATGGCCCTACACAAAACCAAGACAATCCTCAGTCACATCTCTATGTCTTCATGATGATCTGGGGTTACACTGTTGCAATCATCCTTAAAGGGTGAGATGAGAGCTTTCCTCTCTGTTCTCAGTGATTATTGGTTGGGCTAGCAGCAGACACATGTCTCTTATATTGACAGCTCACAGTTCCTTACGTCTGCACATGGCATGAGTAGCTGAAACCGGAGCTTCTGTCAGTTGTAAAAGAAGCTAATCTTTTCGTGGCTCAAGAAGCATATGCCCTACTCTTTCAGAGGAGTCCACGATATTGTGATTCTGGACCAGTCTTTTTTCTGCACATGTGTACCGAACTTCTTCTAGCTTAAAGAAGTTGAAACGCAGAGTCAAATTCGAGCACAAGCTGCTTTTCCCCATAAGCTTTTATTAGGTATGGTTTGTCGCGCTTGCCTGTAATTATTAACACCTGACTGAGCCCGACGCGTTTCGATGACTCTCTTCCTCAGAGGCTCACACAGTCAGGAGTATGCAATTGAAAGTTCTTGTTTGGTAATATATTGTATGCCCAAATGGGCCGTCCTGCTGCTGAACCGCACCACCCCTGGACAGGGGGGCCACGGAACCCATGGATAGTGTGTTCCACAGTTGGGCATAAGAATGGATTGAGGGGAGCCGTGCTTGCCGGGAGTCATCGAAATGCGTTGGGCTCAGTCAGGTGTTAATAATTACAGGCAAGTGCGACAAACCATACCTAATAAAAGCTGATGGGGAAAAGCAGCTTGTGTTCGAGTGCGGTTCGTTTGATGGACAATTCCCCAACGAGCTGTATGTTTTAGCGGCCACTGCTGAACAGCACCACCCCTGGACAGGGGGGCCACGGAACCCATGGACAATTGGTTCCACAGTGGGGCATAAGAATGGATTCAGGCGAGCCGTGTTTGCCGGGGTTCATTTGAGGACCTTTTAAAACACTAAATTGAGTATGCAACCATAACGGAAACATTAAGAACTCCGACTCCCAGAAGGCAACGTGCTGTCTCATGCAGAGCAGCTCATTTGGGCGTACGATATATTGCCAAACAAGGACTCGGGGAACTTTCAATTGCATACTCCTGACTGTGTGAGCCTCTGAGGAAGAGAGTCAACGAAACGTGTCGGGATTAGTCAGGTGTTTATAATTACAGGCATGTGCGACGAACCATACCTAATAAAAGCTTATGGGGAAAAGCAGCTTGTGTTCGAGTGCGGTTCGTTTGATGGACAAATCCCCAATGAGCTGTATGTATTAGCGGCCATCCTGCCGCTGAACAGCACCACCCCTGGACAGGGGGGCCATGGAACCCATGGACAATGGGTTCCACAGTGGGGCATAAGAATGGATTGAGGGGAGCCGTGTTTGCCGGTGTTCATTTGAGGACCTTTTAAAACACTCGGGCTCAGTCAGGTGTTAATAATTACAGGCAAGCGCGATGAACCATACCTAATAAAAGATTATGAGGAAAAGCAGCTTGTGTTCGAGTGCAGTTCGTTTGATGGACAAATCCCCAACGAGCTGTATGTTCTATAAAGCACTACAACCATGTCAGTGTCCTATGAAACATTACAACAAAGCTAGTGTCTATAAAGCACTACAACAAAGCCAGTGTTCTATAAAGCACTGCAACAAAGCTAGTGTCTATAAAGCAATACAACAAAGTCAGTGTCTATAAAGCACTACAACAAAGCTAATGTCTATAAAGCACTACAACAAAGTCATTGTCTATAAAGCACTACAACAAAGCTAGTGTCTATAAAGCACTACAACAAAGCTAGTGTCCTTTAAAGCAATAAAACAAAGCCAGTGTTCTATAAAGCACTACAACAAAGTCAGTGTCCTATGAAACATTACAACAAAGCGAGTGTCTATAAAGCACTACAGCAAAGCGAGTGTCTATAAAGCACTACAACAAAGTCAGTGTCCTATAAAGCACTACAACAAAACCAGTGTTCTATAAAGCACTACAACAAAGTCAGTGTCTTATGAAACATTACAACAAAGCTAGTGTCTATAAAGCACTACAACAAGGCCAGTGTCCTATAAAGCACTACTACAAAGTCAATGTCCTATGAAACATTACAACAAAGCCAGTGTTCTATAAAGCACTACAACAAAGCCAGTGTCTATAAAGCACTACGACAAAAACAGTATTCTATAAATCGCTACAACAAAGTCAGTGTCCTATGAAACATTACAACAAAGCTTGTGTCTATAAAGCACTACAACAAAGCCAGTGTTCTATAAAGCACTACAACCAAGCCAGTGTTCTATAAAGCACTACAACAAAGCTAGTGTCTATAAAGCACTACAACAAAACCAGTGTTCTATAAAGCACTATAACAAAGCTAGTGTCTATAAAGCACTACAACAAAACCAGTGTTCTATAAAGCACTGCAACAAAGCCAGTGTCCTATAAAGCACTACAACAAGGCCAGTGTCCTATAAAACACTACAACAAAGCCATTGTCTATAAAGAAAAAAAACAAAGCCAGTGTTTTATAAAGCATTACAACAAAACCAGTCATATCGACTTTATTTTACAATGACTGTAATGGGGACAGAATAAGAAGGGAAATATGCAGAGAATGAGAGCAACACTTAAGCACCAAACCCCACGTTTAAAAAAATACATATTATCCCCATTGATTTCCCATCCAGAAATGACCAGTGCCAGGGTCTGGTAATTCCAGGAGTTTCCAACATTTTCTTCCAATGTTTCCCAAAGATATTTAGTAGTTGTGTGTGCGACTCTGGGAGCAGCTATCCTTCGGGCAGCAGTAAGCTGCCATACTGAGGTCTGCTGCCTTGGAGCATCCGCTATCAGCAATTGCAGTGTTTGCTAACTTGGGGGCAGAAGTAACCAGACACTACACTAGGAGCTTCAAGGGGGCAGCAGTAGCTAGTCATAGCTGTTTGTGCTTTCCTCGAGGAAGCCGTATCTGGTATTTACTGTTTGTGCTTCCTTAAGGGAAACAATGACAAACCATAGTAGTGTGTGCTGCCTTGTGATTAGCAGCTACCAGCTATAGCAGTGTGTATTACCCTGTAATTCAGGAAGTGAATTACAACTTCCCAGAAGGTGATGTAACACACATCAAATGAATTAACCATGGTATAATAATGAAGAAGATGATGCAATAAAAATGAGAATGAAATTGGGATTGAAGAGAGTCTACTGTTATCATTACATGAAATGGATTTCCACTTGAAAGGAGACTACGTCTCTCAGGAGTGCTTAATGGGCACACTATTATTAACTTAATAGTGCTAATTATTCGTTTACCCTGGAAGAAGACATCAACTCTAAAAACATGTGCTCCCCTGGGGGAGACACTATTTGCAGAAGTTGGTGTGGTCAGTGGGGAAACAAGTAACCTATTGTAGAAGAGTTTGCTCACCTAGAGACAGCAACTACCAGCAATTGAAGTGCATGCTGTCCTGAGGGTGCCTGTCATAAGCCATACTAGTGTGCTGCCCTGGGGGCACCATTGTCCAGCTGTAGTGTATGTGCTAAAAAAACACTACTCTCTCGACGACATCAAAGAACTGACGCAAATAAATGATCAAGATGAAGAACATGTAAAAAAGATGGAAGCTGGCAAGACGGAAAAACGCGAACAAGTATTCTGACTTCACTTTCAAGCAGACTCACGGTGCCAGTCAGACAACAAAAAGGCTCCAAAATCTGCAAGCCAAATCCGCAGTGGGGACAAGAACAGCAATGACCGGAAACAACAACTAAACTGTTATCGCTGCGGTCAAGATTACCCCCACACAGGTCCATATCCTGCCATGGGACAACTCTGACACCACTATGGGAAAGAGAATCACTTTGAACTGGTGTGCCAAGCAACCAGCAGAGAACCTGCACCAATGAGACGAATCCCTGGACTGTGCCACCACGCAAGAGCGGTACGTGAAAGGCGAGACAGGTCGACCAGCTCATCTAGATCCAGTACACGCTTGCACTACACACACAGGTCTTGACGCTCGTCGTCAAGGGAATCCTCAGCCCTCACTCCTATATCTCAAGACAGTGATGAATACGTATGCATGGTAGCGGACCCCGACAGACTAAAGAAATATCCTAGGCTACACATCCAAATGGGAAATTACCCAGCAAAATTCTTCATAGACACCAGAGCGTCTCTTAACTATATATGCGCAACAGAATACAAGAAAATAAATCCAAAACCCAAACTACAGAAGGCCGCTGTGCGTGTCTTCACGTGGATGTCCAAAGAACCTTTACTGTGTCTGGGACAGTTTCACAGGACTCTAACATATGAAGACAGAACTGTCCATGCACAAATACATGTCATAGAAGGACCCAAAGCAGCTGACTGTCTTCTCAGTCTCCCCACTGCAGAACACCTTAAACTAGTGGAGATCCTTTACAAGGTAGACGACACACCAGACATCATCAGTAAATTCCCAAAGCTGTTTACCGGACTCGGAAAACTTGCTCATTTGAAAGTCCGACTGCACATTGAACAGGTAACACCCGTAGCTCAACACCACCAGAAAATGCCTTTTCACCTTCAACAAGCAGTGGATGAAGAACTACAAGACTTACTGAGGGCTGACATTATCGAAAGATCGACTGGACCCAGACCGTGGGTATTCGCAGTAGTAGTGGTACCTAAACGGGAACCAGAGAACAAAGAGGGCCCCAAATACTGCTATAGAACGCGAAAGACACCCGGGACCTCACATCAGTGACATGATCACTCGCCTAAATGGGGCAAAAGTCTTTTCAAAATTGGACCTAAACAAAGGATACCACCAGCTCAAGCTTCACAAGAGGTCTCACTACATCACCACTTTCTCGATGCACTTCAGATACAAACAACTTAATTTTGGAATTTCCTCAGCTGCGGAAATATTCCAGTAGGCAGTGAGGTGAGTCATCCATCATATTCCCAACGCATTCAATAACAGTGACGATATCTTAGTATTCGGTGTCACTCTCAAGGAACATGACAAAGCTCTAGATCGAGTGTGTCACGCTCTTCTAAACGCAAACCTTACACTCAATCGGGACAAGTGTGAATTTCACAAATCAACACTAAAATTCTATGGTCATATCTTCTCCAGTGATGGAATGCGACCGGACCCCGAAAAAGTGATGACACTAGCAGACACTCTCTCTCTCTCCATGATTTCAGTGACTTACGATACTTTCTGGGCATGGCCTGCTACTGCGCCTGATATATCAAGGACTACACCACCATTAGCTACCCCCTGCGGGAGCTAACAAAACAAGGACAAATCTACCAATGGACAGCCAGATGCGAACAAGTGTTCAACCAAATCAAGACAGCAGTACGTTCTGCCATCAACCTGGCATATTTCAACCCTTGCAAGAAAATTGAAATCACGGTTGATGCGAGCCCAGTAGGACTCAGAGCCATCCTAGCCCAGTATGAAGGTGAAGGAGACCAGTGACACATCATGGCATACGCTAGTTGCAGTCTCACGGACACTGAGAAAGCATACTCACAGCCGGAAAAGGAGAGCCTGGTGGTTGTGTGGGCATGCAAGCACTTCCATCTCTTCATCTATGGGAAGCACTTCACACTAATCACCGACCATTAAGCTCTTGCAACCATATTCGGAAATCCTCAAGCAAAGATGCCATCGAGGATCGAGCGCTAGGGCATTCGCCTCCAACAATACACCTACACCGTCAACCATAAGCCAGGGAAGGGAGAGAACCCAGTGGATTACATATAAAGACACCCCAGGGCCTCGACGCGAACGAGGCACTCACTGGCGGAAGAATATATCCACTTTGTGATTTATCAGGCAAGACCACCAGCCATCCCTTTGGAAGTGATCATAGAAGCTACTGCAAAAGATGCCACGCTTCAAAACATAATACACCACGTTCACACAAATTCATGGAGGCACTTGGAGGAAACGCCAACCAATGATAGCGTCAACACACAGGAACTGGTGTCCTTCCGACATGTCAAGGATGGCCTTACAATCAGTGAAACCAGACTACTTCTAAGAAACAGACGGATTGTCATTCCACAGCAGTTACGACAAGGAGTCGTCAATTTAGCACATGAGGGACACAGAGGTGTGGTGGCGACAAAAAAAAGCGCTACAGGAGCGTTTCTGGTTCTCATCCCTTGATCACATGGTAGAAACCACGCTTCTAGACTGCCCACAATGTCAACTAGTAGTGCGAGTAGAACCGCGCCCTCTGCTTAAGATGTCTGACCTCCCAGACAGCGTATGGCAACAGGTGGCCACTGACTTCTTTGGGCCATTGAAGTCCGGGAAATACATCATCGTCATCATGGATGAGTACTTCAGATTCCCTATCACGCAACAAGTATCGTCAACAAGAGCGACTACCATCATGCAGGTTCTGGACGAAGCATTTGCTGCATGGAGAATCCCCATGGTAGTAAAAACAGACAATGACCCACCATTCAATGGACACAACTTCACAGAATTCACCAGACACCTCAGCTTGAAGCACCGGAAAATCACTCCCATGTGGCCTCAAGCCAATTGGATGGTAGAAAGGTTTATGGCAACCATAAAGAAAACCATGAAACAAGCAGAACGAGACCGGTGAGACACCCAACTTGCACTCAACGAGGTGCTGAGAGCTTACAAGGACCACGCCGCACAGCACCACCAACAAATGCCCAGCCACCTTGATGTTGGGAAGAATGCCGCACACCAGAATACCTGCCGAAGACGCTGTCGTGCGTTCCAGTTCCCAATCCCATGACCACATGACGTTGGTGGAAGTTGATAAAAAATAATATCAACTAACAATGAATAGAGGGTCTAAGGGAACGTTTGAAGACCATGCATAGATATATTCCCCTAAAATTACTCACAAAAAACAAACAAACTATCTACGGATCTTGTAAGTCTAAAAAGATCGTATAATAAGCAAAAGACCTAAAGAGCTGTATTCCTATTCTCAGAGGACACTACCTTAAAAAAGAAAAATCCTTAAAAAGGATGGATTCCAAATTCTCAAATATCAGCAACCAAATCAAAAACATAGTAAATAGGAACTGGAAAATCTTAAACAATGGCACTGACATCCAGTTGGATAAACCACTTTTCTCTTTTAGAAGAAATAAAACCATAAGAAATTCATTGGTGAGAACTTATGAGGTTAAAAGTGAAAAACAGACAACACTGACAGGGGAGAAAGCCTGTGGTAACAACAAATGTGGAACTTGCTCCATATGTGCGCAGTGTTTGGAAGGTAAAAAGATCATTTTCGCAGGAAAGACTTTGTTTGCCAGAACTTTAAATAACTGTCGCAGTAAAAATATTGTGTATCTTTTAATCTGCCCATGCGGATTAGGCTATGTAGGGGAAACGAGTAGAGAACTCCGCATACGCCTTCTAGAACACAAATCAGCGATAGATTGAAAAAGGAAAATGCCCCATTAACAGAACATTTTCAGAAGATGAACCATGATTGTAGCGATTTTAAATGGTTCATATTGGAAAAAATTGTGATTAACAGAAGGGGTGGAAACTTAGACCAAAAAAGAAAAACAAGAGAACAATGGTACATATGTTACCTCAACACAGTGGAAAGAGGTTTAAATCTGAAAGAAGATTGGATGAAACTCATTTTAACATAATTAAAACACTAGAATAGAAACTCAGGCTGCCATTGAACAACAACCCCCTATTATCTCCCTTGTAAACTGCACAACCTGGGAGGATAGGTAGGAGTAAGCGAGCGCAAGCACGCGGTCTCCACAGGACAGACAATAATATAAATGTAAGGGAAAACAAGCGTAAGACCCTAACCGTCATAGGATTAATAGAGTATGTCAGTCTTGTTGCCAGATTCCTCGGAATAGATAAGCATTCATGAATAGATGTAAGCAATGTTCAACATGTTTTAAGAAAACTCGGGACTCACGTAACTAATATTAATCGTATGGCGGATTACGATATAATATTAGAGTAAAAATAGTCAACTACGTGAGAAACGGGTAGCAATAAAGTTTAAACAAAAAAGAAAGAGTAGAGTAAAATTAGGTATTGAATTCAGCCAATCGTAGACCAGATTGGAAAAGCGGCAAATAGATTTGCATCACGTGGTCACTAAGAACCAATCAGCAAACGTAGCACAACATTTAAAATTGGGAAGTGGCTATCGGCAAATAGATGAAGAATTTTAAACCCGACGCCCGTTCTCTGGACTTGATATTATTAAAATAGAGGTAAGGACAGCGGTGCAGGAACCACATTGTAATCAGTAATCTTAGAAAGAAGGGGAACTACGTCGAAGGGAGAATGTTGGTCTCCTACGTTCCTAAAAACGGTCTTATGTTTATTTAATCAGATCCGCCTGACTAAGAGAGAGTAACGAAAGCCTCACAGTGCGCGGAACCTTTCATTTTCCGAGAAACGGAATATAAGAAGAAAGGAAGGAAGGATAAAGAATAAGAGAACATCGGCAAATAGAGGAACAATTTTAAATCCGACGCCCGTTCTCTGGACCAGATGTCATTTTAATATAGGTAAGAATAGCAATGCAGGAATTGTATTATAACTAGTAACTTCAGAGAGAGGGTATACATCCAAAGGAGGTTGTTGGTCTCCCTCGTTTTTAAATACGAGCATATGTTTATTTTGTTAGATCCGCCTGACTAAAAGAGAGTAACGAAAGCCTCATAGTGCGCGGAACCTTTCAGTCTTCGAACTACTGAACATAGGAAGAAACAAAGGATAAAGAATAAGAGGACACTAAAGGTAATTAATACTAGATACTAGATTGCCAAGTAGATAAAAATAGGGAACTAAATAAACCATCAAAGAATATACAGTTAAATTTGAAAGTCGTTTTTCGCCTTTTTTCCATCCAGACATACGAGAAAAGGAGGTGGTCACAAGTAATAAAAGATAGATCATCGAACCAATAATCGCTGAAAATTGAATAGCTGCCAAACGAAAGATTGTAATTAAATCCTGATTTTAAAAGAAACAGAGGTAAGATTTACCAACCTTAGAACAAACATAAATATGTTGGTATTTAGGCAAATTATTGTTATAAATGTGGAGGCAGAAACAGTATTCCAGCATAGTAATGGACTAGTAAAGTGGGTGACAATTGGGGTAACGAGATGAAATTGGTTAATAGCGGTCAGCATGGGTACCTCTAAAGACCCCATAAGAAATACTCTAGCGGATGTAGGGACACTCTTGATGACCTTGCCTGAGGGTGCCCTGGTCGTGGGCGGCGACTTTAACTTAACTATGGACGGTGCCATAGATCGCACTCCGCCTCGACGGGATGCCCCACATGGTTCGCAGCTGCGTAATTTCATGGAGGTGTTCGGTCTGGTTGACATCTGGAGATGGTCGCATCCCCGGAACACGCTTTACACGTTTCAATCGGGAGTGCATGGCAGTCACTCACAGCTCGACTACCTGTTCACCCAGGCGCAACATATTCAACACTTCACTGAGTCCACGAGCTTAGCACGGGGGATATCCGACCACTCCCCGGTCAAATCTACCTTTGGCGCCGGTCGGAGGCGCCAAAGGTAGCGGCGCTCCGCATACTTCTGCCCCAGATACGCAACATTTACTCAATGTTAAGAGACAGGACTATAGACAACTGCTCTTTGAGGAGGCCAATCGGCGCAGTCTGGCGGCCCGGCACAGAATATACGAGCTGGGTGAGCACACCGGTAAGCTGTTGGCATGGCTAGAACGTAAGGAAATGGCAGCGCGGTGGGTGGGCGCAATTAAAGGGCCGGATGGTGTATTGCTCACTGACCCTCAGCACATTGCGGAGACGTTCGCAAAGTATTATGAGCAAATATACATGGCGCCGCAGAACTCACAGGCACGCTGGGCGCCGGATCTCCTGGCCACTATCGAAATGCGCTGTGTTTCTCAGCAAGACAAAGAGGCCATGGAGGTTGATATCTCGATTGAGGAGATTCAAAAAGCTATCCGAGACGTCCGGTCCGGCAAGGCCATGGGTCCCAACGGAATCCCGATAGAGCTTCTGAAACCTATGGCTCTGAACCTTGCGCCCCACCTGCTGAACTTGTATAATGAATGCTATGATGCTGGCGTTCTCCCAGCCGATATTCGCACGGCCACCATAGTGCTTATCCGCAAACCTCGTAAGCCTGAGGACGAGTGTGCCTCGTACCGTCCTATATCCCTGATTACAGTGGAAGCCAAAATCTTGGCCAAGTTGCTGGCCAACCGACTGCTTCCTTATCTCACTGCATTGATCCACCCGGACCAGTCGGGGTTTATGCCGGGCCGTAACACTGCGCGTAACTTGCGCCGTGTTCACGGGGCACTGGGCCATGCTGCAACACTCCAAGAAGAGGCACTTTTGCTCGCCCTAGATGCCAGGATGGCGTTTGATACGGTGGCGTGGGAGTATCTCTTCGCTGTCTTGGCCTGCGTGGGGCTGGGCCCCCGGCTGATAGGATGGATCAGACTACTCTATAACCGGCCCATGCCCCACGTCTCAGTTAACAATCACCGCTCGAGCACCTTCTCCCTGGGCCGTGGTACAAGACAGGGCTGTCCACTGTCGCTGCTTCTCTTTGCATTAGCGCTTGAGCCGCTTGCGGTCTGGATCCGGGGGGACCCCGAAATCAGAGGCCTTAAATGGACACCAGATCATGAAGACCGCATTTCTTTATATGCGGACGATATATTGTTGTACCTGGCTTCCCCAGCGCGCTCGGTCCGTCGGGTACTCCATATTTTTCATATCTTTGGGGCCCACTCCGGATACCAGATCAACTGGTCCAAATCCCAGATGTACCCCCTCTGGGGTGACCCGCCTCATAGTCCCAGGGGATATAACATTCCGGTGGGAACACAGGGTCTCCAATACCTCGGCATTTTTATAACACTGGACCCGTCCCTATTTCACAAACACAACCTAAGGGGCCCATTGCAGCGGTTCAGGGTGGATGTGGCCCATTGGAAGACGCTGCCCCTCACACTCTTGGGTTGGGCAGCCCTTTTCAAGATGCTAGCCCTCCCTCGCTTCCTCTATGTCCTACAAAATACACCCATCCAGATTCCCGACTCCTATTTCTTGAAGATTGAGGCGGCACTGCGAGGTCTATTATGGGACGCTGGACCGCCCAGAATCGCAATGCACAAACTCACAATGGGCTGGTACGATGGTGGGATAGGACTGCCGGACATACGCCTCTACTATCAAGCGGCGCAACTGATCGCGATCAACCAGTGGGTGTTCGGCGCCCACGATGATCCTAGCTTCCGCACTGACCACTGGCTTTTGGGGAAGGGAGGGTACAACAGGGCGCTATACTCAAATCACAAAAAACTAGACCTGACTGGCCCTACGGCCCGGACGGTGGAAACCTGGCACAGGCTCCAGCAGCGCATGGGTTGGCGTGGGCTCCTGACTAAGGCCACCCCACTCTGGGAGCCTGATTGTCTGGGGCGTCTGAGCACCTGCGCAAGTTTCGATAAATGGGACCTTATTGGCATCTCTACGGTGGGGGGTGTATGGATTAAAGGCAAAAAGGCGTAATTCGCGGAGCTTCAGCTCAAATACCAACTCGCGCCCTCAGAATATTATCGATATCTGCAAATCAGTCATGCTATCGACGGCGCTCACCCCGCCGGCGCCCCCCTCCCGGACTCCTCTCCTCTAGAGGACAGGCTGCTGCTGGATCCCATGGACCGCAGGGCTAGCTCCCTGACCTATAGAAAGTTAGTTAATAATCGTACCGACCCAATGCATAAACTGCGGGCCAGATGGGAGGCGGACTTGGGGGAAATGGCTGATGACGACTGGATTGACGCTCTAGCTTCCCCTCGTGAGGTGGCGATACCAATGCGACTCCGCCTGGTGCAACTCAAAATTTTGCACCGGGTGTATTTCGATGCCACGCTGTTGTATAAATTGGGTAGACGTCCAGACGCACTCTGCCTACGGCACAGTCACCAGACAGGTACATTCCTGCACATACTATGGACATGCCCCCACATTCAGCAATACTGGACAGAAGTCACCCGACAGATGGTGAGGGCGATAGACAAACCTGTCACCCCTTCCCCCCAGCTCTGCCTCCTTAATGTGTGGGACGATACAGACCTCACTCAGGTGGAACAGGAGTGGGTGGCGGGGGGTTGGGCCATTGCAAAAAGGAACATTGCCCAGAAGTGGGGAGTAGACACCATGCCGCGGCTGCGCGACTGGGCCACAGATATGGATCAGGCCATGGTGGCGGAGAAAACGGTTTACAAAAGTAGAGGCTGTCCGCGGAGGTGGGATCGCAAGTGGGAGCGCTGGAATAGATATCGGGGAGACATTTGTATCTCTCCAACAGTGGAACTTAGTAGGGAGAGACAAGCTATCCTAGATCAAGTGGGGGCAAACGCCGTGACCTGATAGCTTAAGACCACCATTCCAATGCTGTGTATGGGGAGCTCCCTGATCCTAAATTGTGTATGTGACCACCTCTGTAATGTTTTACTGCTCGATTTGATTCCAGGCATACTGCCCTGGGTGTATGGCTTGCTGTCTCCAAAGTCTGGATGTGTATTTTACCTGCGAAGGAGTTATTTAAGTGTCATTACTGCTGCAATGTTGTGGTCTTTATTTTTAATAAAATTGATATTTAAAAAAAAGAAGGGGACTGGGTGCTAGTGAGGTAAGAACAGAAGACAAAGACGGACGGTCGATACTGTGACCAACCCCTACGAGCGATAAACCGGAAAGGAACTATGGTCACAGCTGCATCTGAGAACAAGAGAATCACACCAAATGTGTCACCCCTCAAGAGGTGCGACCCAGCAGCCTATACCCACCCAGAAGAGTCAGAACATAACACAGACGACTCAGGTCAAGAAACTGAGATCCATGAAAGACTTGAGACAGCGTCCAGTGCAAGAGAATCAAGAGAGCTGCACCTCCCATGCCAAGCAAGGAGAATCATTCAGAGACCCACCCAACTTATTGAAGAGTTATAGGTGAGTGAACATTGGACTTTAAGAAGGGGGGGAGATGTAATGTCATCATGCCTGACTCCGGCGCGCAGTGCTAGGACCAGGCAGGACGCGAGGCTAGGAGGAGGATCCGGAAGGGAGGAGGTGGAGAGAGGCACGGGCAGACAGGAAAAGTTTTCAATAAAGAAGGTTGTGCCCGAACGTGAGTCTGGTCCCTGATTTAAATATACGACAGCTAGGTGCTTTGCTGGATGGTGCTATTGTCGAGATCACACTGTCAGCATCTTATTTGGCATTGCAGGACTACATGTGGCAGCCTCATTCGGGCCTCTGGGATGAACAACCTAGCCAGCAGATGCTGATCTACAGCAGTTGCAGTCTCTAGGCCATGGGTCAGATTCTCACTATGGAGAGGACAGCTTTTGCAGGATACTCCACACATTGGGCAGCTGCCCACCTCCTTGGTACCCAGTGTTCCTTCCTGGGCCAATATGTGTATAGCAGAGTCTACCACACTGACTTCACCAGGAATTCGGGGGAGTGGCTATCCATCTATGAAAAAACTTCCCCCTCGCAATTATGAAAATACACCTAGACCCCCTTGAGAGATACATCGGGTTGGAGGGCCTTCTGGAGGGAATACAGGTCAACCTCTTAAGTATTTTTCATCTCACCACAGGCTCCCGATGGTGAGCTCAAGGCGTGTCAAATGGTGTTGGCAGGGTTCCCCAAGTGACTCACAATAGTAGCGGGTGACTTTAATGCCATCCCAGATGTTTACTGCATGGTCGACACCCCACAGAATCAATACGACAAAAATGCTTCAAAACTGGACTAAGGCCCTAGGTCTCTGAGATGTTTGGAGGACCTGGCACCCCCATACCCAAGAATACACTCATACCTCTGAGGCCCACTAAACCCTCTCACATATTGAGCTGTTACCTTTACCTGCCTCCATAAAATTCCTTCCACATGACATGTTTTACCTCTCCCTGAGACACTTTCACAATGGTTCCTGTACCGCGGCTAGACAAATGATGTGGTATTTCAATGGATGGTAATTGATGGATCGAGACTGTACAAAGCTCTTAGCTTTGGTGACTGAGGCCTACTTCAAAGGCAATGAGGGTATGTTTCCTCCGCAGCTACATTGTGGGTGGCCGGAAAAATCACTATTGAAGGGCTGATTTTGGTTCACATCTGTGACAAAGAACGAGTAACAGGTACCAGATCTTGATGCTCAAGACCCAAATCTTGGCATGGCAGAGACAATATATCCTCGAACCGACACCCGGCATACTCCACCAACTGGTGCTGGATAAAAACTCCCTTTGCTAACTAGCCCTTGATGAGACCAGTCAGTGTGGTTTTTGAACTTGGAGATAAATGCAGCAAACTCCTCTACTGACTGGCCACTGCAGATCTGGCCTGAAGGAATATACTGGAAATACTTGATGAGGGAGATCATGGACAGATGTCTACCTCAAAAATTGCACATACCTTTACCAATTATTATTAGTCAGTATACGCCCACACCCCTCTGAGCCCAGAAGAGCAAATTAATCCAATCCTTAATGATATTCCTCTACTCACAAACTCGGGAATCGAAAGAGCAGCACTCGAGCCCCACCTCACCCCAGATGAGGTTGATGATGACCTTTTGGAGCCTAACGCCAGGAAAAATACTGGGACTGCCCGGTTTCCCGGTAGACTTTTACTGCAAATTCCACAACTTGCTAATCCCCCACTTACTTAACATCTACACGGAGGCAATTGCAGAGGAGAGTTCCTCTGAGAGCTGGACCTGGCTACCATAGTGTCACGACTACCGAGCTCCTCAGGATCAGGGCGATGATCAGGGGGGTCCACCTCCTGACGTCCCCACACTCTGACTAAATAAATATACAGAGTATAAAGGCAATCAAGCGAGGGATGGGTTTAGGGTAGGAACAGCGGTGGAAAAGGGAGACCTGTAACAAAATAAGCAAAGGATTAATACAGCAAAACTCTCTGGCTACTCTCCTATAAGTCTCACTAGAGTCATAGACATACCATAAAAAAGGACTGTCCCTGAGGTGAACCCTTCCTCTCTCTTTGGTAAGATAATTCTCTTTCCGTAGGGAAGTTATTCACATCTATAATGCAAACACAATTATATATTACACACCCTGCCAACATCAAATCCTAGCTGTAAGTAAGCGCTACTATTCTCCATACATACCCTCTGTCACACACCCTTTAATCCAAATATTAAGGCCAACTCCAGCACCAGGACAGAATTCTCATTAATTAAGTACGACTCATGAAGCAATCAAAAAGGAAAACAAAATGCTGGAGATCTCTGTTCCATGAGCAATCCAAAAGAACACAACGTATGTGTAAGGAAAATAGGCTCCAAGAATAATCAGCTGACCCAGCTAGATAGTTTTGTTATTCCAGGAAGAATCAATATAAAGGAAAAAAGAAAATGTCTCCGAGCCGGACCTCCACTCCAGAAGCCCAGGGAGCTTACCGAACTCTGAATATCCAATGTACTGAGTTCGAACGGCGTGTAGGGACCCTCCAGAGATTACCAGCCTGCCTCCTCCTGCATGATCACCTCTTCGTTCCGTTGCCACGGGACAAGAAAAAGACAGAAGGATGGCGGTAAATGGAGGGTGGATGCCCCGAGTAATCCCACTGCAGCCGCTAGCGGGAATGGAACACCACCAAAAAGGCGTTCACGCTCAGCCGAGCGTAACGCGTACGGCGACTCCAAAGGTGCCCAAATCAGTAAACCACAAGATCGCCTTTCCGCGCCTCAATGGAGGACGCGGAAAAATCCACGAAGATACCTCGAGCAACAAAGGTTCAGAGCAGCCGCTCTGAAAACAGGAAACAAGCACTCCGCCAGAATCACGTACAACGCTCCTTGTGTTGTGCATGATTAAATAAGTCAGGTCCTATCCAGAAGGCCCTCTGGGAAATGTAGTGCGAATATCTTTACATGCCTGCTATGTAGGCGCAGCATGTTCAACGCCTGACAGTACGCCCACCTCCCAAGCGCCTCCTAGCACTAGGTTTACCCAGATTTCGGGAGTAGAACAAACGCACCGCACGAGGGGCGTGGACATCGGAGCACGGTTCCCATGAACCATAGGCGACCCTGACGGTATCTGGAATCCAAGATACGTCGCACCTCGTATTCCAACTGCCCATCCCTCCCTCACCACAGGCGGCGCAGCCTTTCGCCTTGCACATTTCGCGGGTTTCAACAAGCCACAATGGAACACAGGATGAATCCTCAGTGATGCGGGTAACTTCAGTTTGTATGCCACAGGATTTACCCTGCGAAGAACGGTATACGGACCAGTGAATCGGGGAGGAAAGATGCTGCAATATCGGAAGCGTATATTCTTTGTAGAAAGCCAGACCCTGCCGCCCACTTGATACATCAGTCCCTCTTGGCGATGGCAGTCGGCCCATCTCTGGTAGGAGTTCTTGGCTTTTTCCAGGTTTGCTCGTAATCGCCGGTGGATTTTTAGGAGAGCCTTCACTTGAGCCAATACCGTAGGATGGTTATGCACTTCACTAGGGATGACCAAAAACCAGGTGTTGGCATGGAACCCGGCGTTAGCCCGGAAAGGAGTGTCACCAATCGAGCTAAGCCATGCATTGTTATAGGATAGTTCAGCCAACCACAACAGGGACACCCAGGATTTCGCCGCTTCCTCAGAATAGCAACGCAAGTATTTCTTTAAAGTCTGATTCAACCGTTCGGTTTGTCCATCCGTCTGTGGATGAAAACTGGTTGACAGGGCATCTTTCACGTGCAGAGCCTTGCACCACATGTGCCAGAATCGGGCAACAAACTAGGATCCTCTGTCTGAAATAATGACCCTGGGTATTCAATGCAAACGAACCACATGAGCTAACAGTAATTGAGCGGTCTGACTCGCCGTAGGTAGATTTTTACAAGGGATAAAATGGCCCATTTTCATCAAGCTGACGATGACAACTATGATAGCATTGTATCCCTGATCAGTCGGTAGGTCAAGTATGAAATCCAGACTGATCATTTGCCACGGCTGAGACGGTGTGGGCAGTGGCATAAGCTTCCCTTTGCTTTTGTTCTGTTCCCCCTTCGCTCGGGCACAGGTCTCACATTGTCCCACCCATAGTTTCACATCCTTGGACATACCTTCCCACCAGAACTGGTGCTGCACCAGATGCAATGTTTTCTTGGTTCCAGGATGGCCTGCTAGTACCGCGTCGTGGCACCAGTTGAAAGCCTTTAAACGAAGAGTGTGGGTGGGCAAGTACAGTTTATTCTCATGCATAGGAACCCCATGTTTGAGGGTTCGGTGAACATTTAGTTCCGCCCATGACTGCCACTGGGCCGGAGACCGGTTGCTAGTGACTTGTTCAAGGAATTGATCCAAGATAACGGAACATATGATCTTTTCGGGAGTTATGATAGCTTTCTGAACTTCCTGTCGAGAGCATACGTCCTCGCCTTGTCTGGACAAAGAGTCTGCTTTCCTATTGTCTGCACCTGGGCGGAAGGTAATCAAAAAATCATACTCTGCAAAAAACTGCATCCACCGCATCTGTCTTTGTGACAGATGCCGTGCGGTCTTCATGAATTGGAGGTTTCTGTGATCTGAGTATACTGTTATGGGATACTGAGACCCCCAAAGATAGTGCCTCCGCTCCTGGAAAGCTTATTTTATCACCAAGAGTTCCTTTTCTGCCACTGTGTAATTGGTTTCTGCCGAGTTCAGTTTCTTGGAAAGAAAAGCCACCGGATGTAATTGTCCTGTGCTCTTGTCTCTCTGTGATAACACTGCCCCAATAGCCACATCCTTCCACTACAAATAGTATATCCGATTGGGGATGTCTCAAGATGGGAGCGGTACAGAACGCCTTTTTTAGTTGAACAAAGGCCTCCATGGCTTGGGAGGTCCAGAGAAAGGGCGCTCCCTTCCTCAACAACCTGGTTCCTGGAGAGGCCAACTGCGAGAAATGTGAGATGAATCTCCTATAGTAATTGGAGAAACCCAAAAAGCATTGTACATCTCTCACACTCTTGGGAACAGGCCAATCCTGAACCGCCTCCACTTTCCTCTCAGCCATCCTGAAACCTTGTGGACTTAACATGACACCCATGAATTCTACTTCTGTAACGCTAAACTCGCAGTTGTTTAGTTTGCAATACAAGCTATTTTCTAGTTGTCTTTTGAGGATCAGGATGACATGGCTCACATGTTGTGCATGAGAGACAGAATAGACCAGGATGTCATCGATTTATACGATTACAAACTGGTCTATATAGTCTCTCAGCACATCGTTGAGAAAATACTGGAAAGCCGCCGGGACGTTACACAACCCGAGCGGCATAACCAAGTATTCAAACAACTTCCACTCATCCCTGTATTGCTGGATCAGGTGAGGGAGGCCAATATCTACACCCGACGGAATCTGAGGGGGGCATATCTTCTGGTACGGATCCGCGAGGGGGATGAGTGGAAGACAGCGTTCAAAACTCGGTATCGGTTCTTTCACCATGTTTTTATTCAATAGGCGGTAATCGATACACGTTTTCAACTCGCCGTTGGCTTTCGCCGTAAAGAAAAGGGGAGACGCTGCTGGGGAACGAGAAGGACGAATGAAGCCAATGGCCCTGAAATGTTCCAGATATTCCCTTAGATGCTTGGTTTCGGGTTTGGACAGCGCATATACTCTACATGAGGGAATGGCTGCACCATCCACCAGATCAATACGACAGTCATAGTCGCGATGCGGGGGTAGGACCTCAGCCATGGCTTCACAGAACACCTCCCGATATGTCTCATATACTGATGGTAATTCCGTTTCCTTCTCAGCTGCAGTAGCAACCTGATATATCTGAGTTAAAGCCAGTGTTTGTGACTCATTATTTTTCATGCAGGACGAAAGGCATTCCGAGGATTGAAAGCTAATGGTTTTAAGCCTCCAGTCCATGGTAGGGTTATGTTGCCATAACCACGGCATGCCCAAGATAACCTCGTATTGAGGAGCTTCGATGATGTTCAGGGTAATATCCTCCGCATGATCCTGAGGATGTCCCTTGAGGACCAACTCTACCTCCTCGCTGTGTTCAGTAATGGGGCCTGATTTCAGAGGAGTACCATCTACAGCTAACACTTTCTCAGGCTTGATGCTAGGCACCCTTACTAACCCCAGTCGACGTACCAAACCACACTCAATGAAATTGCCTGTGGCTCCTGAATCGATCATAGTCCACACCTGATGCTGCTGTTGACCTGTCCTTAATATAATGGACAGTACGATGTGTGTCTCAGTGTTTTTTATTTCGGTAACCGCCAAAGATGGTATTTTCCACTCCTTCTCTACTGAGTCCTCTCTACTATTTTCCATTGTAACAGATTCTCTTTTCTCGTGATCCTCTACAGGGAGGGTTGCTACCTGTTTGCCGGAATAATGTGTGTTCCTTTTCTTGGGTTTCATAGTACAATCCCTCACATAGTGCTCCTTTTTCCCACAATACATGCAGAGACCTAAAGCACGACGGTTCTCCCTCTCTGTTTTAAATAAAGGGGGTCTGATAGCTCCTACTTCCATGGATTTCGGACCTGACTCTTTAGAAGAGAGAGAGGAACGGTTGTCGTGTTCCGTTCCCATCAGAGTTCTCTCACTTCTTTTGCGATCACCTCCTCTCTCCGCCAGTCTATGGTCTAATCGTAGCGTGAGGTTTATTAAGTCCGTACAGGTTGTGGGTTATGGGTCTATTTGTGCCAATACGTCCTTCATATCATCCCTTAGACCCTGGTAATATAAGTACATTCGTTTTTCTTCTGGCCAGGCTGTCTCGACCACTAACCTATTAAAGGCTGTCATATAAGTAACCAGGTCTCTTCTACCCTGGCGTAACACAAGCAATTCCCTATCTGCGCTAAGGGTGGTGGCACGACGGTCAAAAACCCTCTTGAATTCTTTCCTGAAAGCCGCCCAATCTGTAAGTAGTGGATCATCATTCCTAACCAGGGGAACCGCCCAATTCGGCGTGTCCCCCGTTAGATATGAGATGGCAAAAGCTACTCGTGATAGATTAGTGGGAAATGAAGCAGGTTTGCATGAGAAATGAAGAGTAATCTGCGTAAGAAAGGTTTGGATTTTATGAGGATCCCCTAAGTACCTTTCTGGACTAGCCAACGGTATGGGTGGCGGAACGGTCACCTATATCTGAGTGGTACCTGCAGAAGCATCAAAGGGATTCCTGAACTGTCTATCCACCCTCTCTTTCAGTGCCGCTGTTTCCGCCCGGGAAGTAGCCAATTCCTGCTGCACTAGAACTAGAGCTTGCAACACATCATCTAAAGTTGCCATCTCTGAGCATGCCCCTGACCGGGAGGAGAAGATATTCGTGGGTATGTGATTCTGTCACAACTACCGAGCTCCTCAGGATCAGGGCGATGCTCAGGGGGTCCACCTCCTGACATCCCCACACTCTGACTAAATAAATATACAGAGTATAAAGGCAATCAAGCGAGGGATGGGTTTAGGGTAGGAACAGCGGTGGAAAAGGGAGACCTGTAACAAAATAAGCAAAGGATTAATACAGCATAACTCTCTGCCTACTCTCATATAAGTCTCACTAGAGTCATAGACATACCATAAAAAAGGACTGTCCCTGAGGTGAACCCTTCCTCCTTCTTTGGTAAGATAATTCTCTTTCCGTAGGGAAGTTATTCACATCTATAGGCAAACACAATTATATATTACACACCCTACCAACATCAAATCCCAGCTGTAAGTAAGCGCTACTATTCTCCATACATACCCTCTGTCACACACCCTTTAATCCAAATAATAAGGCCAAATCCAGCACCAGGACAGAATTCTCATTAATTAAGTACGACTAATGAAGCAATCAAAAAGGAAAACAAAATGCTGGAGATCTCTGTTCCATGAGCAATCCAAAGGAACACAAAGTATATGTAAGGAAAATAGGCTCCAAGAATAATCAGCTGACCCAGCTAGATAGTTGTGTTATTCCAGGAAGAATCAATATAAAGGAAAAAAGAAAATGTCTCCGAGCCGGACCTCCACTCCAGAATCCCAGAGAGCTTACCAAACTCTGAATATCCAATGTACTGAGTTCGAACGGCGTGTAGGGACCCTCCAGAGATTACCAGCCTGCCTCCTCCGGCATGATCACCTCTTCGTTCCGTTGCCGCGGGACAAGAAAAAGACAAAAGGATGGCGGTAAATGGAGGGCGGATGCCCCGAGTAATCCACTGCAGCCGCTATCGTGAATGGAACACCACCAAGAAGGCATTCACGCTCAGCCGAGCGTAACGCGTACGGCGACTCCAAAGGAGCCCGAATCAGTAAACCACAAGATCGCCTCTCTGCGCCTCAATGGAGGACGTGGAAAAATCCACGAAGATACCTTGAGCAACAAAGGTTCAGAGCAGCCGCGCCAGAATCACGTACAACACTCCTTGCGTTGTGCGTGATTAAATAAGTCAGGTCCTACCCAGAAGGCCTTCTGAGAAATGTAGTGCGAATATCTTTACATGCCTGCTATGTAGGCGCTCTTTCAAGGATCAGTTGAAAAGACTCTGCATAAAGACTTATTCAATCCGTCTGCAGACTGTTTCAAATATTTGCTTTTCTGGCCTTTGTAAATTATTAATACCTCCATAAGTCACACTGTATATATTACGCACTTTTCACCACAGCACTGAGCACTATATGTCACTTTGTCACAAGTATGTTTCACGATTATTTTTTGACAGCAATTGTAAGTAGTTATTCATGAATGATGCAATTCATAAAGCTGTTTTGAATACTATTTATGGTCTTTATGTGTGTTAGTCCTGATTAATCTTCGTACAAACAAACAAAGGAAGGTTTTTTGCTAGAAGTAATATTCTTTACCCGACAGAACCGTTTGTATCATTTTGCTATGTAGGCGCAGCATGTTCAACGCCTGACACATAGTGCTGATTCACAAACCTGGGAAACCTCCAGAAAGATACCCCTCATGGAGACCAATATGACTAGTCAACACGGAGATTAATGTACTTTGCAAAGAACCTTGCTCGCCGGCTTCTTTCTTTGCTGCCCTCTCCAATCCATCCAGACCAATGCAGCTTCATGCCTTCTCGTAGCACCCGACATTGCATTCAGTGCCTCTACTTGGTGCTGGCCTGAAGACATGAGCTGCAACCACTCAGTACACTTGTTTTATTCAGTTTCAAAAAAGGTATTTAACACGGTTGACTGGTCGTTTCTGGATGCAGTGCCGGGCAAAACGGGATATGGTCTGCGATTACGTCTTTTGCACTCCTCGTCAAACGCCCAGCTGTGTGTCAATGGGGTCCTTTCAAAACCCTTTCCTAGCTGAAGGTGGATGAGACAGGGTTGCCCTCTTCCCCCTCTCCTTTTCGCCCTAGTCATTGAAACCCCAGCCAGACTTGTTCGTTGTGATGCCCAGATCTGAGACCGGTGGTGGGAAGGAAAAGGAAAAGACAGCATAGTGCTGTATGCGGATGATGTGCTCCTGTATCTCACCCACCCCATGCATTATGTATTCTTGGACTATTCGAGGAAGCATCAGGTCTCTGACCCAATTGCTCCAAATCTCTCCTTGTGCCGATATAAGCAGACTCAAAGATGAAAACCTGGGGAATCAGCAGCCCAATGAGATGGCTCAACTTTTAGTATTTGGGGGTCTCTGTCTGTTTGGAGCAGAATTTGATCTGGAATCTCAACCAATAGGTCGCTAGTGGCAAACATGAAGGAGGACTTCCAGCGCTGGGATACTCTTCTGTTTCAAATCCTAGGACAAATAGCCCTCTTTAAGATGAAAATCCTTCCTCGCCTTCTATATGCCCTACAGAACTTACCCTATCTGGTCCCAGCTGCTTAGTTCCACAATATTGCAGCAACAATCTGATCCTTTCTATGGGGTGGTTACCACCCCTGAATCACCCTTGACAAATGTTGCCCACCAACAAACGAAGGGGGGCTTGGCCAACATTAAGCTCTACTACTGGGCCACTCACCTTCTAGATATTAACTGGCTTAACGGGGGCCAGGGAGACCAAACCTACACAGCTGAGCTCACACTCATGAGCCTGGACAACGCCCTATACGTACTTTATGGGGATCCGATTCCGCACACCCTCTCGACCTTGACTACGGTGGTCCTCCAAATATGAAGAGGGGTGAACCGACTGGTGGACTGGGATAAGAACCCCATACAGCCATGCCGTTCTAGAGAGGCACCTGGCTTCACCAGCTGGCCCCATTGCAGGTGTTTGCCAAGTGGGATAGGATCAGGATTTCCCATTTGAGAAATGTCTGGAAAGGATCAGCAAAGAAGTCCTTCCAGGAACTAAAGGCACAATTCTTCCTATCGACCACACAATTACATAAATACCTCCAACTTAGGCAGGCACTCTACAATTTTTTAGGAATTTAGGTCAGGCTCCTATCAGGAGCACTAGGTAAGGGAGGGTTCTCTCATATCTACAAATCATTGGACCCACAATACAAACGACAAATTCTCTAACTTTAAGCACACATAGGAAAAATGGGGGGGGTGCCTTGGATGACACAGATTGGAGGGATGTTCGAATAGCTCATTGTATCCTCTCTATTTCATCACAGCAACAATTAATATGATTGAACTTCCTGCACACTACTTATTAAACACCATTCCAGCTGTGGTTTGTGGTGATCCTCCCGACCCACATTGTTTTTCGATGTGAGGCTCAGGAGGTCGACTTCTATCATGTAGTTTGTTAATGCCCCAGAGTTACGCGATATTAGCGAACCATCGAACAGGAACTGTCCAAGACCCTCGGGCCCCCTCAACCTGACCCCAGGGTGGGGCATTATGGGATACTGGATGATGTGGGAGGTACTTTGAGCTAAATGCACACTTACAGGCCTAGCCACACTCCTGTCAAAGAGGGACATAGCTGTTATCAAACTCACCTCCCAAGCTCTCAGATTGACAGTTGGCAATAGACTGGTGTTTCTAGATGACGGAGCTAATATACAGAGCTAGGGGCTGCCCTTGCATACTTGCAAAGATATAAGGGGCCTGATGTTGTCAGGAGTGACGAAAATCTTTTATGGGCTCTTTGCTGTTTTTCATCTCATGGGTGTCGTATAATTTTGGTGATTATGCAGTGGTGGAAGCCACATACTGGTGGTTTATTTTGGGGATTTACATGCTATACAAAACTCAATAAAGTTGGTCATAAAAAAAGGGGTCAAGTTTAATGTGCCCCTTCAGGCTAGATTCTGGATGTTGGCTTTACCATGTACAGGCTTAGGCCTCAGCTTACATAAGAGATTAGTGTGTTAGCTGGGCAAACAAATACACAACATACCCATTTCACATACAGATGGATCACTCAAGGCAGGGGTACATGCTTGTTTAACATGAAGGGGAAATTCCCATTCCAACATACCCAGTGGGCTTCAAAACCTAGCAGCCCGTCTCTTTGACACATATAAGGACCTCAGGACCATTACAGAAAGACCCCTACCCCAATACCTACTCTTAGGCATTTAATTCTATTGCTTTAAATACATTTTGATATTTGTTGCAAAGTGACCCCTTTTTAGGTAGACACCACTGGTTGTTTCCAGTGGCGTAACGAAACTTGAGGGGGCCCCCCTGCAAGGTAAGTGGAGGGGCCCCCTCCGAGCTCAATCAGGAGCTCTCAGGATGGAGTACTGTGCGGAGGGGGCCCCCTGGAGCTTGTGGCCCCCGCCCGCACCACGGGGAATGCGGGGGCCTGTGTTACACCCCTGGTTGTTTAATTTTTGTTTGGACAAACCTGTTGGTAATATTGAACTCTAACACTGGGACACTGCTTCAATGGGAAACAACTTTTTCTTCAAGGAAACGAGAAAGTCCCCTTATGGATTAGTACTTTGAAACATTTTTTAACTGTTTGACTTCCAGACTTTTACAGGGACCAATTCATTTGTTGTATCGACCAGGGCTACATCGTAGATAGCCTCAATTCACGCCTGTGCCCCGGTCTACTGCTCACATTGTCTATCATTGCTGCGTTGTGCTTTTTGATGCTATTTTTAACTTAAATCTTTTAAAATTCATATCTCTGGTTCCTCTTTTTGGATTTTTGTAATTTTGATCTTATGTTACTCATAAACACTTTCTCTATTTTAAAACCGATTGTGGAACGTTATTGTGTTTTGTGAGACATTTTATGCTGTGTGTGTGCATTACAATAGTTTACACATTGGCTTTGATTTAAGCCTGTCTGCTTTGTGTCACATTACTAGGGATTGAGCACAGGTTTATTTTATTAAATGTGTGACATATAGCAAGTGGCCTTACACTTTGAGATAGATGCTTGTCCACTCCAAATAATAACCATACTAGAACATATTGGTTTTGGCCCAAACTTTCTCACATGGCTCTGACTCCTCTACTTGAGACCCCCAGCTTAAGTGGTGGTGAATAGGCGGACTTCCCGAATATTGGCCCTCCGGTGTGGAGCTAGACAGGGCTGCCCCCTCTCGCCATTTACCTTTGCTTTAATCCTAGAGCCTCTGGCTACCTGGTTTCGGGGAGACCCGTTGATTTGGGGATTGCGTTGGACTGAGGGCTAGGATGATAAAATATCCCTATACACTGATGACGTGCTGCTATACGGCACAACACCATAATCCTCCATTAATAGAATGCTGAATATTTTCACAAATTTTGGGAAGTACTCCGGCTACACCATCAACTGGTCCAAGTCCACAAAATACATTCTACACGGGTTAGCACCAACCCTGTCACCGGAATACGTGGCGGCAGTGGTGACGGATGGTTTTCAGTACCTGGGGATATAGGTCACCACCAACCCAGATCTCTTCCACAACAATAACCTCCAGTCCCCATTGACGTGACTACAAGGAGAAGTCCAGCATTGGAGGTCATTATCACTCTCTTTGCTCAGAAGAGTGGCTTTGTTTAAAATGATGGAACTGCCACGGTTTCTTTACGTCCTACAAAATACACTGTTTCTGGGTGTCTCACTTTAGGGCTATAGGAAGTGAGGTAAGGTCTCTTCTATGGGATGGAAAGTCCCCATGAATAGCCACTCTGAAACTAACGTGAGGGTGGTATGACGGAGGGATAGCCCTGCCTGATATCTTCCTTCAAGTTATGCTGCCTTCACACACCACCACCAAATAGTGATTAGTAGTCCTGTGTTCACTGTCAGGAAGCATAATACATTAGTCATAGAAAGTTAATAGAAATGATGGAGTTAGACAGAAATAAACCATGTTTGTATGTGCCAGGTACAAACAAGTACACAAAAAATTGAGTCCAATATGGAAAAATACTTGTTCACAAGCTTTGCAACCATAAAATCACAACTTGAAATGTACAAATGCTATTTTGCTCACACAAAATGTCTTTCCCGTTCGAATAACAACATTTGTGACCCAATCTGTTTTGCAAAAAGTAGGGAATGTGAAATGAGCGTTCCCTTCCTTTTTGTGGGTTGCAAGATATATATCAATGGTTTGCCACTGCAATGTTGGTCACAAACTATTGAAGAGGTCATTGATAAACAATATAAGGTTGTAACAAATTTGCCAAGTGGTAGCTTTCCAAGTGCAACAGATTCTGCTTTGCGACTACTGACAGAAGGCCTCAGGGACCACTGCATACTCTCCTGAATATCATTATTTTCCTGTGTAGATTTTTATAGCAGGTTCTGCCTCCTAAAGGGTTAGGATTAGTTTTAATACAGATACTTCACATGTTAGAAATGTGAATGCAGAGATGAAGGTCTGGTGCCATTGACTGACCTTGACTGCCCTCCATCCCTACATCCAAAGGGATTCACAAGGGTTTCAAAATGACACAAGATACATAAATAATAAGCAAGCGGATGGTTTTACGACCTTCTGTGAATGTACATTTTGCGATGCCACCAATTAGTGCAGCAGTCGCATTACAAAATTAAGCCCAGGTCACACCCCTGCATGCAAGAATTACCAACTAGTTTGCGACCTGGTACATCTTGGCCCAAATGTCTTCTCCAGAACTGAATTAATTCTGGATGGTTGCACTAAACAACTAAATACTGTTTTCTAATTAGAAAGGCAAAAAGAGAGTATTACTTTCAAAATATTAATATCCCAAATATTTCATAAGTACTATTCACAGTCATTTACTCCTAAACAAATTACAGCGGATGGAATAGTGAAATTATTCCCTCACAAACTTCGGTGGATAATTTAGCTATCCATTTCTGTGACACAATAAAAATATAAAGGGTCAGTTATCCAGTAATCAAAGTGCCAACTCGTTGGCGCCCCAGACTCCTTAACCCGTCCTCTGCTCTCAGACCAGTAGCACCTAATGACTGTGACACACTGATTAGACTACTTGCCCTTCAGCAGCACCTAATGATCATTTACATGGGCCATACAGTAAAATAATGGTTCACTGAGTTCCTACATACCATATATTCTTAATTCCAGACGCTGATCAGAATTCTACCTGATAATTTTGAACACGCTGTCAGGATACAAAGGCAGAGACTGCAATTCCAGAGATAGCACTTAGCAAGTTGACAGGGCAAGTAAAATATCAGGCTACTTAAAGTACAACTGTGGTTACAGAACTACAGAGGACAGGAGATAGCTATAAGCTGGGGCAAGACAGAGACAGGAGGCAGACAAAAACAAGGAAAAGAATGCACTTGTATATGACAAGAGGTTTCTTTGAAGCTTATGGGAAGTCTTTTTGGATTGACACCAGAAGATTGCTCTTAACAATAGTCAAATAGCAAAGGCATAGTTGGGCCTGTTGTTATAGAAACTGTAATACTCCGTGAAAGGTGGCCCAAGACTGACAACAACACTGAGACAGGAATGAACTTGTCGCAACAACGGAGGTTTTTCCCTTACCTGACCAGAAAGTAGACTAAGCCAGAAGTCACTCTGTAAATAGATATGGCCTGCAATAGACAGTGGATGGAATTGGGAATGGAACAGATTACAGGACAGACAAGGCAGAAGAGCAGGAAACAAGACAAAACAAAAGAAGAAGAGATATAGACTTTAGACAGTTACTACATTAGAACTAGCTAAGGGAACAATAGAGACTGCAAGGAGACATGGCAAAAGCCAAGACAATGAATTATGGAAAGGGCTTCAGAAATCAACAGCAAGCAGCAGCTATTGGGAAAAGTAATACCCTCTTGTTACAGGAAAGTGTGAACTAGGATAAAAAGGAAAGGCAAAAACAAGGTGAGAGTGTGAAGCCAGGAAGACACGCATTAAGCTCAAGGCTGCAAAGGGCAGCCGCCAGAAATCAAAACACTGCAAAAAGCAATAGCAGAAAACATGATTCTTATTAGGTTTTCAAAGATTAACAACTGCAGGGAACTGTAGTAGAAAGCAGGAGCTTCCAGTAGCAGCAGTTGAAGAACGACTCCTAACTGCAGACGTCAGTATTACATCCCTCATTTCAGCTCACATCCACACTGGCTGATTGGAACACATAACAGGTGTGAGCTAGCTGCAGAACACTGCAGGTATCAGAGATCTTGTGTTACAAAGACATAATGTGAGGTGCGAGTGTAGGGCAATGGAGTGTAGATGAGTGTGAAGGGTGTGTGGATAAAGGACGAGAAATTAAAAGGAGACTAAGTAGTACTTGAAATTCGTTTTAATCGGTGGGTCAAGTTTCTATGGCTATCTTCCATAGCTACTGTCTGTCTCCAATCATGAATGTTTGAAAGCTAGGTATAAACCGTGATTCTCATCTATTGCCTGATCCTAAAATTGCTACGGTTTTTTAATTCTGCTTTTACCAAATTAGGTTATTGAAGAAAATTCTCTCTTTTCTATCTCTTTCCCATAAAGTTACAGTGGCTAATGCTTACCTACAATGAAAACTTGATTTTGGAAATGCAGTCTGTCTTGGTTTCCCAAAGAAGTGCATCATGTGCCTACAGTGTATTTAAAATTCCATTATCAACTCTAAATTAACCTTAGAAAATCTGATCAGGAAATGAAGGTACAGCCTTCTACATTGTAGGCCCCCAAATTCCCACTTCACCTGAGAGCTTAATAAAAGTTTCTAAAATTCAAGAAACAATTTAAAATCGGTCTGTTTCCCTAATAGATTTCTTGATATAATAGTAATACCAGGAATCAAATATATATGCCTAGACACTCCAGTCTTTAGTGATGGAGAGCTCTATAAATGTATTGCTGTTTATATAAGGCAAACCTAGCTGTTAAGCCAAGAAGCACTCTACATGTCAGGGATCAATAGGTGATCTACAATATCATGTCCATCAAGTGGAGATTAACCAAATACATTTACACACAGGGAGGTTAAATGATTTGTCCAGAATCACTTGATGTTAAGTCCAGCGCCAAGGCGGGGATTTCAACCTTGGTCTGCGGGTTCCAAGTCAGAAGTTTGTGGTGCTAAGCTACTTCTCATTCAAGTATCTAAGTATCTATGTATGCTATAAAAATAACAAATGCACATAACTTTTAAGCTATATCCTTTCAGAAACATACACAATGCTTCAGATATTGACTCTAAAAGTAGCACCAGTCCAATGGAGACAATGAGAACTTCACACAAGGTAGAGCTTCAGACATTTGATAATAATACAAATAGACCAACTGAACTAAATACAGCACTTAGGATTTGACCCAGAACTTGACACAATATGAAAGATGTTACTTACATAGGTAAGAGCAATACTCTAGAGGAGGGGACTCCAACAGGTAGCTTGGGAGCAACTGGTAGTTTCAGTGCCCTCGAATTAGCTTCTTGATGTGCAGCCCAGGCCAGCATAGTAGTTAATTCAGAGGGTCTACTAAAGCAGTATTGAGTCAGGCCACTTGAAATGGAAAAGATTGTGAACCCAAAATTGAACATTCATATTTGATAGAAAAGCATGTATTATGAGAAACTAGTGTGATACAGTCTGAAAACTAAATATTTTAAAATCCTTAACATATTTAAACTGCTCTTTGAATGATAATTCATACAGAGTTAAGTTGTGGAGATTAATAGATTTCGTTTATTTGTGCCAGTGGGCACTTATTGCTGTGGCTGTTATTTCATTAAGCATGTGGAGGCATTTCAGTAAGACAAAACGATTCTTGACATTGCTATTATGACAGATATCACCTGAAGAGTTTGACACAACCTCTAGAAGAAGCATTCAGATATGAGCACAATTCATCAGATGGTGGCTCTAGAAATGGATACAGTTCTTTAAGTGAGACCTTCAGATTTGGACATGGTACCAATGAGAACTCTACAATTTAATGCACAGCAGATATGTTGTACAAAATTGAGCATAATACTCCATGTAATGCTTTTCCAGTGATTTGTACCCCTTTGAGTGGTAGCATAAGGCAGCTACAGCGGTAGGGTTTCTAGTGCTATTCCCTTCCACTTACTGTTTGCAGCTCTTTGTCGCTACCTGGTAGAATGGTGTCTGTGCAGGGGCACCTGTGCTCATTATGGTGGTGGCCCATGGTTACACAGAACCTGAAACAGCCCCTTCTTGCCTCTCCCATCCAACAGGCTGTGTAGGAGCACGGGGAACCAGGATCCAACTCTTTTCACCTAAATACGATTTAGTACGTAGAGGAGTGAAAGAAGTGTGAAGGTTTTGGAGACGATCTAGTAGAGGGTTCATTTGAGAGGTGTGGCACAGTTGGCGCCAGAGCAGGGGTGCCCCACAGGCTTGCGCCTGTCTCTTGCTGCATACACCCAGAGACCCTGCTCTGGTAACTATGCATGCCCTCTTAGCAATAGCATCACCTGTTTTATCTTGTACCTCAAGGCTGGTTCTATTGGGGTGGTCACTTCTCATAAACACACTTTCTGTGTCCCTCGTTGTGTCGGTTTGTTGTTAAGGTTTTTAAGTTCATAAAGTTGTTATTTTGACCAACTTCATTCCCTTCATTCCTGGTGGGCTGTAGCAATCCCAACAGGTGGGGCATCAGAGCACGGTTGCCAGGCATGGCTTTAGCTAAAGTGCCTGTGACGTGTCAGTTACATGAAATCAGAAGATGTAATCTAGCCCGATTATTACAGCTCACACCACAGAGGGGAACGGTGGAAAGCAACTGAAGGAGCAAAACGGGTGTGATGTGCCCTGTATGTTACCGTAAACAAATTTGTTTGCTTTGTTTATCAATGGGCCACGGCCACATTCTCAATAATAACACACCAAACTCCGACACCGGAGAGTTGTGAATTGAGACTGTTTTGTTTTCCTACCTGAACAAGTTGTCCCTCTTGAATACCGCCGGTGCTCCCTTCTGAAGCGCTGGTGCCTGTGATAAGTAAAGGCCTACTTACAGAGCTCAACGAGATGACACCACTCCGCCATTAAGGTACGGTGAGAAGACCCCGAGCGGTCTCCCCTCCTTTATTTATCACCTCCGGGCGTGCCCGCCCCGAGGTGTGAATGCAAATAGCAACATTGTATTTACCGGATGGCTCACTACATCCCTCCTTTCCTTTACCACACATATATATGTATAACAGACTACACATTTATGTTTAAAGTATTTTATTCATTCAGCGTGTCACATCCAAACTCATATACAGCAATACAAGATCGGCAAATGAAGAGGAGCAAAAGTTCGGCCTGACACTAAATTTCAATACAAACGTCCCCCGCCCCCCCCAACGTCCCAATGCCCCACCCAACTCCCCCCCCGCCCACCCCACCCACCGTCCAGCGCGCTACTAACATGCAGCCCCTCTCCCAAAGCTATAGGTAATGGGGGAGAAGGGTCCCGCCCACTCACCGATCTGGCGCTAGCGGGCTCGAAAGCCGCAGGAGGCGAAGGTACTTCGGGCATGTGAGCTCCCTAAACTCTGTGAGCAGCAGAGCGTGGAAAGGTTGCCACAGTTCATTAAATTGCGTGACATCCCCTGCCACCACTAAAGACAATTTCTCCATCCCCAGCACGTGCCAAAGTCTGTGGAGACAGCCCGTTATCGTGGGCACTGTGTCTGTACGCCAGTATCTCAAGATATTCTGAACTGCAGAGCCGAGTGCAATGGCGATCTGTCTGCCTCGTCTGGACTTAAGGGGATACATTAGCTCATTTGGGAGTCCTAGCAGGGTATATGCCGGGAAACGTGGGAGCTCTATGCCGAAATGCAAATCAATTTCATCCAGCACTTCCTTCCAGTAGGCAGTTAAGAGGGGACAGTCCCAGAGAATGTGCGTGAGTGTACCCCGTTGTCCGCATCCCCGCCAGCATGTGTCTGTCTTACTATGATCGAACTCATGGATCCGCTCGGGCGTGTAATACCAGTAAGTGGACACTTTGGTAAAAGTGTCAGTGAGGCCCATATGGTATGCTGAGTGGCGCGCCGTATAGGCTATTTGGTCCCAGTCCTTGGGGCTCAGTGTCCTCCCAAGCTCCCGCTCCCATCGATCCCTCCCTGGATTATGGAAGTGTGTTGAAGGTAATTGCAAGAACTTGTACAGGTCCGAGATCAGTTTCGAGTCCGATGTACGAGACAGCAGCCATCTCTCACACGGCAAGAGCCTCCTATCCGCCACATCCCTCACCTGTGGCTGAAGGGCCCAATGCCGAACCTGCATATAACGGTGTCGCTCCGTTTCGGGGAGTGAGAAGTCCAGCCGAAATTGTGTAAACGGGATGACACCCTCGGGGCCATACAGGTGACATAATGCTCTGCAGCCTGCCTGCCGCCAATGCGTGAAGGCTCCCTTCTCCATCCCAGGGGTGAAGGCAGGATTATCCACCAGCGGCGAAAGCGGCGATGGGAATGTGGTGAGGCCATATCTAAGGTAGGTCGCATCCCAGACCCGCAGAGGTACCCTGGTAATAAAGGAGGCGTAGAGGTTCTTAGGCCGGTGGGACCGGTGCAGGAACGGTATCTCCTGCAGAGGCCGCCCCGCCACTGCTTGGTCCTGGAAAAGCCAATGCTTATCCGACTCCCACCTGCACCATTCGACCAAGTACCGCAATTGCGTCGCCTGAAAGTATTTACGGAAGTCGGGAATACCTAGGCCTCCAGCGTCAGGAGACAAAAAGGAGAGGGTCCTACGAAGCCTAGGCTTTTTCCCCTGCCAAATGAACCGGGCCACATCCGACTGCACCTGCTGTATCCACCCTGTAGGCGGCGGCAGCGGCAGGGCCCGGAGTAAGTAAAGTACTTGCGGCAAAATCGTCATTTTGACGGCAGCAATCCTACCCAACCAGGCAAGAATGCCGCGATTCCAGCGGCCTAGCTCGTTCCTGATCTTGGCACCCAAGGCCGAGTAGTTGGCTGTAACCATAGCTGGCAACGTAGGGGCTATCTGGATCCCTAAGTATGGTACCGCCTCCGAGGACCAAAGTAACGGAAACCTGTTCTGCAAATATGCCTTGGTGTCAGGCGCCAGGGAGATATCCAAAGCCACCGACTTCCCCATATTTACTTTAAAGCCCGAGACCGCGCCGAACGCCGCCAGTTCTTCCATACAGGCTGGAAGCGATACCCGGGGTGTAGCCAATGTGAAGAGGACATCATCAGCGTAGAGACTGATTGCATGGGTGAAGCCTCCCATCCGTATCCCCTCCACCGCCGGCCGCGTCCGCACCCTTTGAGCGAACGGCTCCATGTAGAGAGCAAAGAGCAAGGGCGAAAGCGGACAGCCCTGCCTGGTGCCTCTCTCGATGGGGAAGGCTGCAGAGGTGTGGCCGTTAACCCGGACCACTGCCGAGGGCTCCTTATAGCAGTTCTGGATCATGGTGCGAAACCGTTCTCCTATACCCGCCTTCACCAGCACTTGTTCCAAGAAGGGCCACTGCACACGATCAAACGCCTTTTCTGCGTCAACCGCTAGCATCATCCTCTCCCCCGGAATCCGGGAAGCCTTTTCCAGCAGGTGGACCACCCGCTTCGTATTATCCACTGTCTGCCGCCCCGGAACGAAACCCGCCTGATCCGGGTCGACAAGGCCGGGCAGATGAAGCGCCAGGCGGCTTGCCAAAATTCCAGTATAGAGTTTCAGGTCGACATTCAGGAGCGATATCGGCTGATAAGATCCACAGTGTTTAGGATCTTTCCCCGGTTTGGGGATGACCGTGACGGAGGCCCTCAAGAGGTCAGGTGAGATGGCTCCAGGTTCCGCGAAGGAGTTGAAGAGGCGGGTGAGGATGGGGGCTATCGACCCGCAGAATGTCTTATAGAAGAGGGCCGAGTAGTCATCTGGGCCTGGTGCTTTGCCGTGCTTGAGTCTGGCAATGGCCGTCACTACTTCCTCTATGCTAATGGCCCTGTCCAGGTGGTCCGCCTGTACGGGGTCCAGGGAGGGCAGAGTGACCGATTCCAGATAGGAGGTCAGAGCCGGTACATCCGTCGGGTCACTCGCGTAGAGGTTCCCGTAGAACCCTTGAAACGCGGCCGAGATGCCGGCATCGTCTGTGACTGCCCCACCCGCGGGGTCAGAGAGTTCCCTCACCAGCTGGCTCTGCCGGATGGCCCGGAGTCTGTTGGCCAGAAGTTTGCCACAGCGATCCCCCCCCCCGTCTAAAAGGCGTGTCGCAATCGGAGGGCCGCATATTCCGCCCGGTCCATATCCAAGGCGGCAAGAAGTTTCCTCGCCTCTTTGAGCTGCCGCCAAATCCTCGGCGCCCCAGTTCTGCGGTGGATCAACTCCAGCTCCCGGACTCTGCCAGTAAGCTCATCCCTCTTTAGCTTGCGCTCCCTATTCTCGGCCGCGGAGATGGACAAGAACTCCCCCCGGAGGACCGCCTTCAAAGCCGCCCACTGGGTAACTCTGGTGGTATCTGTGTTATCATTGTGTGCCAAATATTCCCTAAGTACCCGCTCAATACGATCCGTTACCGTTTTCCTGTGTAGTAGAGTATCCCGGAGGCGCCAGACCCTCGCCGGGGCGGCAGAAGGCGACAAGCAAAAGGAGGCCTCGACAGGGGCATGATCCGACAAGGAAATAACCCCCATGTCCACGGCGGACGCCAGGGCCTGTGCCGGTGAGGTGACCAGGAAATGATCAAGCCTCGCATAGGTCTTGTGCGCGTGTGAGTAGTAGGAGTAATCCCTGGCCACGGGGTGCTTCTGGCGCCAGAGGTCCCAGAGGTCCACCTCCGCAAGTCTAGCCTTACAACTAGCTGAAAATTCCCCAACTTGCGGGGACCGCGGCACCGATCGGTCGACCGCCGAATCAAAGACCATGTTAAGGTCGCCCCCGAGGATAACATGCCTATCCGGCGAGGCCGAGATCTCTTCCACCGCCGACTGCAAGAACCGCTCCTGTTTATCATTGGGGCTATACAGGGAGCCAATCGTGAATGTAATGCCCCTACCCGAAACCTATGTGCCAGCAGCCTCCCTTTCAGTTCTGCGAATTTGTGGATGTGTTCCCCCCTGAAATGTCGAGCCACCAGAATCGCCACCCCGGCCGTCTTGGCAGTACCGGAAGAAAAGAACTGCGTCGGGAATTTACAAGAGCGTAGCCTATGTGTATCCTGTGGCAACAGGTGGGTTTCCTGAAGGAGGCATATGTCCGCCCGGGTATTTTCTAACAAGGAAAGTACTGCTCGCTGCTTAACCAGATTGTTCAGACCCCGGCATACCCCCCCCAGCTCAAACCGCAAATCAGTCTCCCAAAGATAGTATGCAAAGCCGCTCCCCCCTGCGCCGCGCGGCCTAGTACCACTCGCCAGCCCCAATGTGATCAGGTCTCCCCCCAACCCACCCGCCCTCCCCACAATTGGCAGTGGCAAGCATGACAGCTGGGCCCCCACAAGGACCCCCGGGCCTGAGTGTACGCGCCGCTACTGCAGTCGTGTTTCCGGGCACGCGCTGGACTCCCCCCCCCTGCAAACCCCCCTTCCCCCTCCCCTCTCTCGTAGCCCCCCCCTCCCCCTCCCCCCCCATTTCCTGCATCCAACACCCCAACCACCCCACCACTCATCCTGCGGCAACGTGCCAACATTTCCCTAACCCCCTCGGACAGTGCCCCCCTCCCCCTCCCCGCAACCTGAGTCAGCATTGTCCAAGTCCAGTCCCGGAGGGACAAGTCTGTGGTAAAGTACTCTAGTGGACGTCCAGCCACCGAACCCCCTTCCCCCCAGACTACACATTTAAGGTGATAAGCATACAAAGTCTCTTATCCGTTGGCTTGGCACAGGGTTCGGCCGGAGATCATACTTCTGACTCCTGCAGCTGGAATCGTTCCCTGCTTCAGCCTGGCTGTCTGGTGTCTGCATGGTCAGAGTGCTCTGATTTAAGACCTCTGAACCCGGCGGTGCCATGATAACCCCATCTCCCTCAAAGTCTTGATTGGGAACTGGAGACTTCGGTGAACCATTGAAGATGTAGTCTCCCACCTCGTCTGACCTTGCGAGTTCTTCTTGGTCCGGGCGACACTTAGGCACTTTTTTAAACCATGCTACATTTCGGGTGACCACCTGTTGACCTCTCTTTGCGGAGACCATCGTCCCCTGGACACGAATGACTTCCCATTCCTCCGGGTCGTATGGAGTACTACACTTCCAGCCGGGGTGTCTGTCTTTAACCACAATGCGGTCTCCCACCTCCACTGATGGTGTTTTGGCCCCTCTGGCGAGACTTGCCTTTTGATTTTTCATTTCCCTCCGGGCTTGCACTGCCTGCTCGTCCCTCACTGGCAGGCTCCAGGTAGGATCAGTCTGCATGCTTTCTCGTGGGGCTCGCTTGAAAAGCAAATGGGAGGTTGCACAGCGGGTGGTGCTGTGAGGGGTTTGTCTATAGGCATCTAGAAATTGGTGCAGGGCCCTCTTCACATCTTCTCCTTCCTCCACCGCAATGCGCAGCGCCCGGTTGAGTGTCCTCTCTGCCTTGAAAACGGAGGTCCATTGTCGGACCGGATCTCCTCAGGGAGACCCATGAATGCGAATATTTTGTCCAGAGTTTTCTGAATATGTGCGAATGCTGCGGACGCAACTACCTCCACTATTGGGAACTTTGAATTTGAGTCCATTAGAACCAGGGTACTGCGCCCGTCGGGAAAACTGCCAAAGTCGATATTAACTTTAGACCAAGGCATTTCACTCAGCACCTTTGTGATGGGCACAGGTGTACGGTCACCCCCTGTTATGGTGCATGAGTGACATTGTGTTATCTTCTCTTCTACCATTGTGTCCATGCAGGGAAACCACACTTTACTTCGCAAGCGTGCCTTGGTTTTTGCCATTCCCTGGTGTCCGACGTGTGCTAGTCCTACAATTCGGTCCTGCAGTGTTCTCGGGACCACAATTACATGGCCCTGTAGTACGATTCCATGTTCTCCTTCGCTTAGTTCCCTGTGGACTCTCCACAGCTGTTGTCGCGCATGGTTGTCCTCCGCAGCGAATGTCTGAACACCTTCCAAGAAACGGGTCCAGCCGTTGGTCCGCAGCGCTTCTTTTACTTTTGCCAACGCTTCATCTGTGTCTGTGGCTACTCCAATCTCTTCTAGAGTCACGGCTTTGGGACAGGCTTCCTGAGTGCCTCAGTGTGTTCTTCATCCCTGGGCATGTACCAGGCGTCTACTGCTTCTGGGTGTCTTGACAGGTAGTCTGCAGGATTGTATGCTCCGGGGCAAAAAATTACCTAGAACCTGTACACTTGCAGCAGTACCGCCCACCTTTCGATCCTGGGGGGTGCCAGTCTCGATGTACCTGCGAACAAAGGAAGCAGTGGCTTGTGGTCTGTTACCTCCCGGAACTCTTGGCAATAGAGGTCCACATGGAAGAGCTGGCATGCCCACTTAATGGCCAAAGCTTCCCTTTTGATTTCGGCATATTTTGTTTCTGTGTCCGACAGGGCGCGACTGGCATACGCAACGAGTGCCCAAGTGTTACGGTTGCTTTCTTGGAGAAGGAATGCTCCAAGGCCAACGGGGCTGGCATCCACTACTAATTTGGTACGCCACCCTGGGTGAAAGTAAGCCATTACTGCTTTGTCCATTAGTGCTGTTTTGAAGGCCTGGAATGCAGTGTTGGCTGCCATGGACCATTCCCAGGTGCTTCTACTACGCGTAAGAGCACGTAGAGGCTCAGACAAGGAGGCCAGATTTGGAATGAATTTGCCGCAATAGGTGGCCATACCTAAAAAACTGCAAACTTCAGTTGGCGTAGTGGGAGTGCTGCCCGACCGGATGGCTGTTGCCTTCTTGAAAAGATGTGCCCAAAAAAGTCTATGGAGTCTTCATAAAAGGAGCATTTGACTGTGGAGGGTCAGGATGCAGTTCCACATTCGCTGTAGCATGGCTTGCAGGTGTGTGTGATGGTCTTCCAGGATGTGTGAGAACACCAGAATATCGTCACTGAGATTGATGACGCCTTGTAAACCAGACAGAGTTTCTTTTATGGCGTTTTGGAAAACTTCAGTGGCCGAGGATACCCCAAATCTCAACCTCTTGTATATCCGGAGGCCGACGTGTGTGGAGAACGTGGTGATGTAACAACTCTCCTGTTCTAGCTCTAACTGATGGTATCCAGCATTTAGATCGAGCTTCGAGAACCACATGGCTTCATTGAGGTTTGCTACTATTCCATCCATCGTGGGCGTCAGGTATCGTTCTCACTTGACTGCTTGATTCAGGAGGCGCATATTTACGCACAGCCAGATACCTCCAGGTTGTTTGGGCTTCGGTGCGATAACGAGCGGCGACACCCGCGGGGTGGATCCAGATACCTTCTCGATGACATTGAGGTCTTCCCATTTCTTCAGCTCTGCCTCTACTTGAGGGCGTAGGTGGAATGGCACTCTTCTATGCCTCAAGGCTATTGGCATCACGGTGGGGTCGATATGCAGTCTAAACTGTTTGCCTTTAAGTTTTCCTGGCCCCTCAAACAGTTTCGGGAATTCCTGCAATATAGCTTCAGTGTGGGAGTCATGTACTTGATATACTTGGTTTGCAAAAAATACAAGTCCGTGGTCTTCTGCCATGTGACAGCTGAGAAACGTTCCTTTCTTCCCTTCGGTGATGTGGAATCTGGCTTTCGTGGGATGCCTGTCACTGGTAATTTTTGTTACAATTACCCCTCATAGGGGAAGTGGATGGGTCCCACCATAGGTGTAGATCCTGGTTTTTGTGGGGGCCAACAGGGGGCGCGGAGAGGGCTGTTCGTACTGTTCTGAGTCCATGACGTTTACTGATGCCACTGTGTCGATTAGTGCATGAACCGTGGACTCTGCTTCTTTGATGGGACACATGGGAGGAGGCCTTTTGTGTCTGTCTGACCAGCTTACAAAGGATACGACAAATACGTCATCATCGTCTTCCTCCAGGGTGCAACTGTGCCCTTGTGTTGTATTCTCCTCCTGGGTCTGAGGGTCATTGATCTATAGTTGCCGGAGTTATTGAGTTGTCCCGCGTTGTTTTGAGTAGGACAATCTGAATCTGCTGCTTCTGCAGACTTTTGCAATGTGGTTTGGTTTTCCGCATCAGGAACACGTCTTTCCTTTCGCAAAAAACAGCCCAGCTGTAGAGTGGGCAGCGAGCCTCTCTTGGCAATAGGTCACGTCTTTTATCCACATATTGATGGTGGGTGCGTGGAGTGATCCCCAGTGAATTGCGTTGCAAAGTTTGGCAAGGAGAAGCATCATGGCTGACAGGAATCCCACGCCTGGAGGGGCGTCAGCGACGTGGCCGAGAATAGCAGTGAGGGGGGTGCAGGAATGCCAGAAGCCTGTCGCATCGTGAATAATGTCGAACACCCTGTCCCAAAACAATGAAATGGGGACGCAGTGCCATGACGTGTAAAAAGGTGGCTTGTGCATCTGCGGAACGCCAGCATGCAGCGTTAGGGCGCAAGCCCATTTTCTGTAGCTGCAATGGCGTACGGTATAGCCTGTGTAAATATTTAAAATGTATGAGCCGCAGTTTATAATTTGGAGAGAGGCGCTTGAGTTGGGCACAGCAAAAGGCCCATTGTTTGTCTGTGGGTGGCGGATCCAGATCCGAGGACCACTCAATCAATCAATCAGGTGTTTGTTAAGCACGACTACTCACCCGTAAGGGTCTCAAGGCGCTGGGTCGGGTCGCAGGTTCCAGTCCATCAAGCTGGTGTGTTGGGTGTCATGATCGGGCTGGCCTGCTGTGTAATATTGTAAATGCGGGTTATAAGCTTCTTGGGCGAGGGGTTCGCTAATATATTTTCCAACGGGAGCAGGGGTATAGGTGCAGTGGGAAATGAACTGTGCATTTGTCTACTTGTTCAGGCAGACTTGGTTTAATCAGAGGTTCCGTGTCATTGCAAAAGAAGTGTGTAATCAGTGTATTACGTGTCAACAGATGAATGCTGGGAAAAAAACTGTTGTTGCCTTGAGCCACATTGGGAAGTCAGGGGGTCCTTTCAATCGGATCCAATTAGACTTTGTTGAGATGCCTGTATGTAATGGCTTGAGATACATTTTGGTTGTTGTGTGCATCTTTTCTCAGTGGGTGAAAGCTTATCCAATTGGAAGGTGCGACAGTCTCACAGTAGCAAAGTTGTTGTTGAGGGAGCCAATACCTCATTTCGGATATCCAACTACATTGGAATCGGATAGAGGAACTCACTTCCACAGAGAGATCATGAAACTGTTGTGTACTGCCTTGAGTGTGGATCAGAGACTGCATTGTAGTTAGAGGCCAGAAGCATCAGGCATTGTGGAGCAGATCAATGGGACGTTAAAAGCGGGCTGGCAAAAGCACGTGCTTCGACATCTGTGAAATGGCCTGATGTGTTGCTTTTGGTTCTAATGAGCTTGCGCAGCATTCCCGACAGGAGAACTGGGCTATCTCTGCACGAAATCCTGATGGGAAGGGCGATTTGCTTACCTTCAGTACCAGCTACCACTTTGATAAACATATCAGATGACTTGATGCTTGACTACTGTAAAGGATTGGCTGATGTGGTTTGTTCTGTGTCTCATCAGGTTGGACCGACCATTGCACCAACATCCAAATACCTTTGCCACGACCTGAGCCCTGGGGATTGGGTGCTTGTTGCACGTAAGGAACAATTGTCTTCGCTCACGGTGGTGTTGACCAAATCAGGTGATTATTGGTGATGAATACTGCTGTGAAGTGTGGAGGAGTGCCAAACTGGATCCATGCTTCCCATACCCGATGAGTCTCAGGCCCCTCCGATGAAACAGCTCTTCTCCCAGAAGTAATTCTAGCTGTGACCAGAAGGTCACAGAAGAGGGTGAGCCAAGCTGTGGGGGTTCCTGAAGAGGCCGGATACCCACCAGATCAAGCTGAGAGGGGTCAAGCTGCACAACACCCAGGTATAGACTCTGAGGGAGATGGTAAACTTGTGAGTGGAATAGAGTCTGACTCAGCAGAAGAGACTGGTGTGGAAGTTGGTTGGGTGCAGTCAAGGAAGAAAGTGGTTGCAAATGAGTCGTGGCCTGTGAGACAAAAAAGAAGAAACCTGAGACTTGCATCTGAGAAAGAACTTGCACCAATAATTGAATCATCTGAGTCTGATCTGAGTGAGTCTGAATAAACCCCAGGAAGTGTGAGGAGATCAAGGAGAACAAGTGTGATGTGTAAGGGATACTCCTCTTCTAAGAGGACTTATCTAGCTACCAATGCCAGAGAGAGCAAGGTCTGAGACGTCGATACTGATTGTCGAGATCCTGCAGAGAGTTCCTGAAATAGAGGCTAATGCAATCTTGTCAATGACTGTGCCCTATCCACTAAGGTTGAGTGGTTTACGGACTCTGATTCTGGAAGACATCGAATTCCCAAGCTTTGGAAATCAACCGCCTCCTCAAAAGTTTGCAGCACTCAGAGCAAAACTATTACAGCGCACCATTGACAAGATTGGCTCTGATCTCATGAGGGACGTAAATTGAACCTTTGAACTGTAAATAAAAAGTTGCTTGAAATAAGATAACCTGGGCCCACATGGAATAAGAATAAAATTAGGGACTTTTCCTTTGGAAAAAGACAGAGGGATAAGGGAGTCTTCCAAGCTGAGTAAATATGATGCCAAAGACTTTTATAAGGAATTTCTTAGATCTAAAAAGAAGTTGCTCAAAGACTTTATTGCCACTACATAAGAAGAAGAGAAAAAGAGACTCTGTGCGTTGATCCTCTTATAGCTACAATCCGAGACACTTTGAAAATGGAGTCTGGAAATTCGATTCACAGGCACAAATGTATTATAGGTACCCTTATTGTAGGAGTAATCATAGTGATAGCTGTAGTCATTATTGAGTCAATTTTAAGCACACACAAAGCTGGAGTACAGGGAGTGGGGGGTAAATGCGATAAAAAAGGGGGTGGTGATGGACGGAGCATCAGAACCAATCAAACACTCCCACCCAGTCAACAGATCTGGGTTTAATCCATCACTGTTCTTTAGCCCACTCTGCCACCCCAGTTCAGACATGGCCATATGCAAATCAGTCTGACCCTGTGCCGCATGGGAACAGTCCAGCCCGAACTGCCAAGCCATGCCTTCCCTGGACCGGAAACAAGCTTCCTAGGAACGGTTTCTGGCATTTCAGCCGTCTTCAGCCAGGCTTGCTTGAATCCAGGGGCACAGTGAGCAAGGGACTCAACGTCTGAGCATACCCTGCTGTGGTAATGTGTTTCCTTCATGCTTCTGTAATGGAATGCAATTAGCTCATGGAGATAGTGTTCCGACTGTTGTGTTATGGTTCTGAACATGTCAGTTGCTCCTGAGCCCCTTCTTGGATGGATGTCAACCTGCAATAAACTACATGTTTCCAGTAACCCAGGTGTGATCCATCATTACAAGATTGGCGACGACCGGGATTGTTTAACCTAAAGAAGAACAAGAAGGGGCCAATTGTCGAAGCGGTATAATTTTCCATTTTTTTTTTTAAGTGGAGTATCAAATTGGATATTGTGAACTGTCTTTGCTCTACACAACGAGTGAGGTGAGAAATTCAGCCATCTCTCAACTGTTTCGCTTTAAGAAAGAGCAACTCAGCATGTTTTGGCGAGGTGCAGGGTCTTCGTAGAAAGGAAGCCGCTGCGTTGCCATGGAAGCGAGTTGCGAGTCGTATGGATCTGTGAGCGTTGGTGCTCGGTGACTGAGAGCTGAGAAATAAAGATTCATTTCTCAAGGGAGATCAAGAGTATCAAAAGGATTGTGTTTCAAAAAGCCTTACTCGTGCTGTGAAGATATCTCGAGCCTCAGCGCGCTCGCGCCCGCTTCTCGCGCATTTAGCCTTCATTTGCAGCGGTTTATGTGGCAACATTCAGCGCTTTCACAGCTTATCTTTATTTATCGATATTAAGGGCTTTTGAACAAGAAATGAAACAGAGAGGCTCTTACCTTTGCTGCTCCTTCACTGTTCGATTGTCTTGACTCAAGTAACCATAGAGTCTACAACAGCACGTCTTGTGGCTGGTTTCTTGGCTGTAGCACCCCCAGTGGTGTGTCAATAAATTGCAAGTTGGCATTTTCTTCATTTTTCTGTGACGTGCACACATTCAGCTTAAGAAAAAAAAAAGAGAGAAGTTTTTTTTTATGGTTCCAACTTTGTGCACATACATTTTTCCTGTTTTGCGCATTCAGTTTAAACATTATTCTTCGACATTTTTCTGATTTTGTTTAGCAGAGTTGTATTACCTCGCAACAGTTTTTGTCATCTCAGTGGTCCACTTGGTGTTTGGTGCAGCGCTGTTTATTTAGCACTTTATTCAGCATTTTCAATTTTTATTTTTACTTTTAGCTTTGTTCCAAGATGCAAAACATTACAGCGCCAGCTTCTTTCTTGAAAGATCCTGGTGATCCTCCTCTAGAATGGAAACTTTGGATTCGCTCATTTAAAGCCTATTTAGTGGCTATTGATGCTACCAAATTCAAACCAGACAGAAAAAAGGGGTTAATGTACTACCATCTTGGTGTAGAGGGTCAAAACTTATTTGACCATCTTCCTGATTATGATGGCTCTGACGAAGACATTGATGAATTTGATGCAGCTATTTTTCAACTTGACAAGTATTTTGCTAAATCTAAGAATTTGGTTGTCCACAGATTTAAGTTTTTCACTAGAACACAGAAGCCGTCGGAGAGTATTGATTCTTATGTAACTGCACTGAAAGTACTAGCGTCTACATGTGAATTTGAAGGGTTTACTTCTCAGTTGATTAGAGATCAACTGGTGGCTAGGTGCAGCTCAAAAAAGATACAGGAGCGCTTACTTACTTGTAAGAATCCGTCCCTTGATAAGGCTATTGATATAGCAAAAAGTATTGAGGGATCGGGTCAAGATGTCAAGTCTCTTGAGGAATCTCTTAACAAAACTTGCATTTCGGGGGCTGTTGTGAATAAGCCTACTACTTCTGTTGATCAAAAAAGACAGACCAATGCAGCCAGAACTGGTTCCCAAAATTTTGCACAGAGGAAATTATTTTGTTTTAAGTGTGGGTCACCTAATCATGTTTCTTCCTTTAGGTACTGTCCAGCGCTTGGTCAACAGTGTAAGAAATGCAATAGATGGGGCCACTTTTGAAAAGTCTGTAGGGGTGGTAGATTCAGTAATCCTGTTCGCTCTGTGTTAACTGAAGACAACGATGTGGAAAATGAAAATGCTAGCACCAATGTTGAATTAATGTTGGGGGTTAGGTGTGTAAAAGAACTTAATTTCTCTTCTGTGGTTGATCCTGAAGTGGAGATTTGGATTAATGGAGTGTCTATCAAACTCCTGGTAGACACTGGTGCCCGCATTACCATCATTGATTACAAGAAGTACATATTTTCTTGGAGTAGTCTTTCTTTGCTTCCTCCTGATGTCTCTACAGTGGCATTTGAGGGCAGCAAAGTGGATTTACTTGGGTATTTTGTGGCCAGTATCAAGTTTCTTGATTCACACACCAAGGGCAAAGTTTATGTTGCTCGCAAGGGCATTAATGTCCTAGGATTAATTCATCAAGCAGAGTTGAAGTTAGTTATTAGACCTGGTTCAACTAATCCTGTCACTGTTGAGAGACTTGTCCCCAGCTGTGGCTGTTGTTCTGTGAATTTGTCTGGTGACAGTAAGGCACAATTTAGCTCAGATTTGACTTGGGAGAAGAAATTCGAAAAGGTTTTTCAAGACAAATTGGGGACAATTTCGGATTTTGTTTTTACAATAAAAGTCAAACATCAAGTTGTCCCAGTCAAACATAAGTTACCTAATATACCTCTAAGTGTGAGGAAAGAACTTTCCGATATGCTCTTGCTCCTTTGTGAACAAGGCATTATTGAAAAGGTGAAGGGTACTCTTTGGTTGTCTCCCATAGTTCTCGCGAAGAAAAAAAATGGAGAACTTAGGATGTGTGTGGATTTGAGGTGTGTCAATGAGGCGATTTGGGTGGATAACTTTCCCCTGCCGAGGATTGAGGACCTTATTACCAAAATTGGTCACTCTTGTTGGTTTACAAAGCTTGACCTTCGGTCAGCTTATCATCAAGTGGTACTAGATGAATCCTCTCGCCATCTGACTGCTTTTGTTACCCCAGAAGGAACTTTTCAGTTCTGCAGGATGCCCTTTGGCATTGCTTCTGCGGCAGCAGTCTTTCAAAGATTGATGTCGAGTATGTTTGCTCACTTATCTCACGTAGTGGTCTTTCAAGACGACATTTTGGTGTTTACAGAAAGTGAGAATAACACAGTAGTGGGAAATGTTTTGAGTATATTGGAAGCAAAAGGTGCCACCCTAAGGAAGGACAAGTGTATTTTCAAAACCAGGGAAATAGAGTATCTGGGTCATGTTTTTTCAGCTGAGTGTATCAAACCTAAACCTTGCCTTGTTAAAAGTATTTTGGATGCTCCTGCTCCGAAGAACAGAGACCAATTGTTGTCTTTTTTGGGTCTTTGTGAGTTTTACGCTAAGTTTTTGAAAAATTTTGCAAATTTAACAGAAGCATTTAGACCTTTGCTTAAGAAAAATGCAGATTATAATTGGTCTGATGCTTGCGATCAAACTTTTAAGGTTATAAAAGAGAGAATCATCAATGCTCCAGCCCTGCAATCTTTCTCAGAGAAAAGGGATACTGTCATCACTGTGGATGCGTGTGAATATGGTTTGGGAGCTGTACTTACTCAAATGGAGAATGGACGTGAGTTCACTACTGGTTTTGCTTCACGTACCTTAAGGGATGCAGAACGTAAATACTCTGTGATAGAAAAAGAGTTGCTTGCGTGTGTGTGGAGTGTGGAGAAATTCAAGGCTTACGTTTGGGGTAGACATTTCACGTTAAAAACTGACCATTGCCCTTTAGTTAATATTCTTTCGGGTAAGAAGATCAAACGCACCACAGCCAGGATTTCAAAACTTGCTGCTAAACTGTTAGAATTTTCTTTTACAGTAGAGTACATTCCCGTGGGGAAAAACTCCCGAGCTGATTGTCTTTCTAGTCTCCCCATTGATGAATGTGACAGTCATGATTGGGAAGACGAAATTGAAGAGTGTTTTATTGCGTACATAGGAGACGCAAGCTTTTCAGAAAGCGAGTGGACTTCTGCACTGCATTCAGATTGCACGCTAAGTGAAGTCGTCACATTTGTGCAATCTGGTTGGCAAAAAGAATCTTTATTATCTAAAGAGGTACAACCTTTTTGGAAGGTTGCGGATGAATTGTCTTTGGAAGGTAACTTGCTAGTTCGTGGAGAGAAGTTAGTAGTACCTTCTTCTCTTTATCAACAAGTGATAAAATTGGCTCACAGTGGGCATTTGAGTTCTACTCTGACCAAGAGGAAGGTCAGGGAGAGGTTTTGGTGGCCTCGTATGCACTCACAGATTGAAGATTTTGTTTTGAGTTGTACTAAATGCAAGTCTAGTGATAAGGTGTTAATAACGGAACATGAAGTTGAGTCAGTAAGTCTGTGTCCAAAGAGAGTGTGGCAACGTATTAGTGTTGATTTTCTAGGTCCATACCAGATTTTGCCTCACAATTTGAGATATTTTGTTGTAATGGTAGACCATCTTTCCAGGTGGGTTGAGGTCGAACCTGTATCAGAACCGTCCACAAGGAAAGTCCTTGAGTGTTTTTTTAAAGTGTTTTCTAGAGAGGGTTTTCCAGCAGAACTTTTGACTGATAATGGGGTTCAATTTGTTTCGTCTGAAATGTCTTCTTTTCTAGAGAATTGTAAGATTAAACATTTGAGAACACCTCTTTATCATCCCCAGAGTAATGGGAAAGTAGAGCGCTTTAATAGGGTGTTGGTGGAGTGCATTCAAGCTTCCATTAAGAGCAATATGGATGTGGCTCAGTCGATCCATGAACTGGTGTGGTCCCACCGCACTACTCCGCATTCTGTCACTGGAAGATCTCCTTTCGAACTCATGAGCGGTAGAGAGGCTGCTACTGAATTGTGTCCGTTTTGGATTCTTAAGAAGTTGCCAAAACCAGGGAATGTTGGCATTTGGTGTGAAACGGCTGAATATAATTCGAATTTGTTCAGTTCAAGGAAATTGGAAAATAAAAAGGATTCGGTGATGAAATCTTGCAAGCTAAAAGTAGGGGATTGGGTTCGCGTCAGGAATCCTGTTTTGGTTGGGAAGGGGTTTTCCAAGTTCAGAGATCCTGTTCAAGTTTGTGAAGTAAGGAAGAATGCTGTGAAGCTTTCTGATGGTAACTGGTGGGGTGTTTCTCGTGTTGCATTAATTCCAAGTGATGTTTCCGTCCCAAAGGCAGTTGCAGAATTACCAAGAGATGAGTTGGTCCCACGTAGGAGTGACCGTATACACAGGAGGCCCATGAGATTCAATGATTTTGTTTCTCGTTAAAGTTTTAAAGGGGAGGGAATGATGGTTGGTGTGTTATTCTTAAGAGATGTCTGTATTGATTTAAATGCACTGTTAATTTAGATTTGTATGTATTTAGAAATGTATAGGTGGTGTATTGTTGTTTTACTGTTTTTAATTTGCTTGTTTTCTTTATGTTAAAAAAGGGGGATGTGTGGTAATGTGTTTCCTTCATGCTTCTGTAATGGAATGCAATGAGCTCATGGAGCTAGTGTTCCGACTGTTGTGTTATGGTTCTGAACATGTCAGTTGCTCCTGAGCCCCTTCTTGGATGGATGTCAACCTGCAATAAACTACATGTTTCCAGTAACCCAGGTGTGATCCATCATTACACCTGCCAACTTATGGCGGACAAAGCGGTACAAAAGGGGGTGGTGATGGACGGAGCATCAGAACCAATCAAACACTCACACCCAGTCAACAGATCTGGGTTTAATCCATCACCGTTCTTTAGCCCACTCTGCCACCCCAGTTCAGACATGGCCATATGCAGATCTCTGTACTGGGGTGAATGAATGACATCGTTCTGCATTCTGTCCATCAACTGTTGTTTTTGCATTTGTCACCCCGAGTGGGACGGGTATGCTCAGACGTGAGTCCCGTGCTCTCCATGCCACTGGAATCAAACTATCCTGGCTGAAGAGGGGTGAAACCCCGAAACCGGTCCTAGGATGCTTGGTTCCAGTCCAGGGAGGACCTGCCTTGGCAGTTCCCATGGGGCACAGGGTCAAGACTGATTTGCATATGGCTGGGTTCAAACTGGAATGGCATGGCGAGCAAAAAAACGATGGATTTAGGCCCAGATCTCTGTACTGGGGTGAATGTATGACATTGTTCTGCATTCTGTCCATCAACTGTTGTTTTTGCATTTGTCACCCCGAGTGGGACGGGTATGCTCAGACTTGAGTCCCGTGCTCTCCATGCCACTGGAATCAAGCTATCCTGGCTGAAGAGGGGTGAAACCCCGAAACCGGTCCTAGGATGCTTGGTTCCAGTCCAGGGAGGACCTGGCTTGGCAGCTCGGGCTGGACTGTTCCCATGGTGCACAGGGTCAAGACTGATTTGCATATGGCTGGGTTCAAACTGGAATGGCATGGTGAGCAAAAAAACGATGGATTTAGGCCCAGATCTCTGTACTGGGGTGAATGTATGACATTGTTCTGCATTCTGTCCATCAACTGTTGTTTTTGCATTTGTCACCCCGAGTGGGGCGGGTATGCTCAGACGTGAGTCCCGTGCTCTCCATGCCACTGGAATCAAGCTATCCTGGCTGAAGAGGGGTGAAACACCGAAACCGGTCCTAGGATGCTTGGTTCCAGTCCAGGGAGGACCTGGCTTGGCAGTTCGGGCTGGACTGTTCCCATGGGGCACAGAGTCAAGACTGATTTGCATATGGCTGGGTTCAAACTGGAATGGCATGGTGAGCAAAAAAACGATGGATTTAGGCCCAGATCTCTGTACTGGGGTGAATGTATGACATTGTTCTGCATTCTGTCCATCAACTGTTGTTTTTGCATTTGTCCCCCCGAGTGGGACGGGTATGCTCAGACATGAGTCCCGTGCTCTCCATGCCACTGGAATCAAGCTATCCTGGCTGAAGAGGGGTGAAACCCCAAAACCGGTCCTAGAATGCTTGGATCCAGTCCAGGGAGGACCTGGCCTGGCAGGTCGGGCTGGACTGTTCCCATGGGGCACAGGGTCAAGACTGATTTGCATATGGCTGGGTTCAAACTGGAAAGGCATGGTGAGCAAAAATACGATGGATTTAGGCCCAGATCTCTGTACTGAGGTGAATGTATGACATTGTTCTGCATTCTGTCCATCAATTGTTGTTTTTGCATTTGTCACCCCGAGTGGGACGGGTATGCTCAGACTTGAGTCCCGTGCTCTACATGCCACTGGAATCAAGCTATCCTGGCTGAAGAGGGGTGAAACCCCGAAACCGGTCCTAGGATGCTTGGTACTAGTCCAGGGAGGTCCTGGCTTGGCAGTTCGGGCTGGACTGTTCCCATGGGGCACAGGGTCAAGACTGATTTGCATATGGCTGGGTTCAAACTGGAATGGCATGGTGAGCAAAAAAATGATGGATTTAGGCCCAGATCTCTGTACTGGGGTGAATGTATGACATTGCTCTGCATTCTGTCCATCAACTGTTGTTTTTGCATTTGTCACCCCGAGTGGGACGGGTATGCTCAGGCGTGAGTCCCGTGCTCTCCATGCCACTGGAATCAAGCTATCCTGGCTGAAGAGGGGTGAAACCCCGAAACCGGTCCTAGGATGCTTGGTTCCAGTCCAGGGAGGACCTGGCTTGGCAGTTCGGGCTGGACTGTTCCCATGGGGCACAGGGTCAAGACTGATTTGCATATGGCTGGGTTCAAACTGGAATGGCATGGTGAGCAAAAAAACGATGGATTTAGGCCCAGATCTCTGTACTGGGGTGAATGTATGACATTGTTCTGCATTCTGTCCATCAACTGTTGTTTTTGCAGTGGGTACATGGGATATCCATGCCTGCCACTGCTGCCTCACAAGAAGGTACGTTAGTATCCAATAAAGGTTTATGGAGCAAACTAGTCACTTTCTGCATGTAGATCTGTCTAAAGGTGATTACACGCTGAATGCTTATGCAAGGTTGCTAAGTGAATATGTGAATACTATGGATGTGAGAGAGTGTTACGTGTGTATGCAATTGCCTGCTTCGGTCAAGAAAGGTATTAGGTACCAACACCTGCCCTTGACGTATAGTATTAGTTGTAGTTTGCTCCTTAGCATGTTTTATCAAAAGAGTCAATACGAGTACTATTTCTTGAATTATGATTTGGTACTCGCATAAGTTCCAGTAAACAAACATCTGAACAAATATAATTATTACAAACAAGAAGAGAGAATGAGAAAGTATTTTGTACCCACTGTAACATTAGACACTGCTTATGCACATAGACACAATTTAACCTGCACATTAACAGACATAGAAAATACATTTGTATGTCAAGTAGAGGATAGACAGAGGCCTAACCATTAAGGTTAATAATAGGGAAGGACCAAGCAGGAGTTAGCTCACAAGCCTAAGGCAATGTATGGTCCTATAGCTCTAGATTCAGAACAACGAGGCAAGCTTTGCATTTGACAGGTACAGACCCGTTATGAGATTATCGTTGTGGGACAGAGTATTTGTGATCACATCTTCTTAACTGATGCTTCTTTGAAGAAGTTCTTCCAAGAAGCAGAGCAAGTGATGCCTGGAGTATACTTTGTGTGTGGGAAGAATGCATTTGTCTGACTTCAAACAATTGGTATGGTATTTGTTATGTGGCAGTTGTGTTCCCAAAGATACACCATGTGGAAGATCTGAAGAGTTTAAAAGGAAAGTCGAACCATAAAGAGAAACGTGGACTGAGCATTGGTGAAATTGTGGTACACATATTTGGAGCAATCATACCTAGTTTCGGCATAGTGTTGAATGACATCAAGATTAGAAGGTTGTCTACCATTGTGGATAAGTTGTCGGTTAACACAGCTCAGTCATTGTTGCTCATAGATAGAGAGATGGTTTCAATAAGGGCGATGGTGTTGCAGAACCGCCTTCCTTCAGATGTGTTATTGGCAAAAGAGGGCGGTGTCAGACCTCCATGCGCTGATCGCGGAGAGAACTCCTCAGGATATGTTCGATGCACAAATAGGTCCACCTCTTGATACCCCCAATTCTGTATGCTAAAAATATCAGAATGTTAGGGTGATCAAGCGGGGAAAAGAGATTAGGAAGGGAACAGCAAGGAAGGAGGAATAACACCTGAAAGAAGAAAAATAATAATTACCAACAAGGTTATAACTACTCTCATAAAGTGTCACTAATGAATGGAAACTCATTTACCTCAGGAAAAACAAACAAGTCCACTTCTTTCATACAGTGAATATTTAACCAATTCTACTTTCTCATTCCTTCAAATCCTCGAAACAGAAAGGCATCCAATCATTCACCTCATGGCATAACTAAATTAACAACAAACAGAAAAGAAGAAACACATTCATTCCTGCATTTTTGATACATACTCCAGGAAAATAAAAAAGCAATTAAGGAACTTAAAAGCCTTCAAAAATGAGAAAGAAAACAAAAATGCTCTTCATTGTATTGAGCTGCCAATAATGTTTTGTTATTTGAATGTCTTAGTTCTGCGTTAATTCCATAGAAATAATAAGCCTTCCGCTCCTTGGTGTTTTAAGCAACAAGTTACGAATATCATGAAAAGACAAAAGGGTTGCTAGTTATAAACCGAATCTCATGAAGGATTAATGATTGGCAAGACAAATTCCTACCGAGACTCTGTCAGTAACACATAAACGACTGGAGTTACCTCACCGCAGTCGTTATTTAGTCGTTATTCTGGCAGCAGTGAACGCTTCTTAAAAGATCCCAAACACTCCTACTCTGGAATTAATCTACAGCGCCCAGCAGGATTCAGCTCTGACACCGACAAAAGCATCGAAGCCATGGTCACACACAGTCAAGCTTCTCCTCATGAACAAGAACAAACACGAAACAGACCCCCACAAAGGAAGAGGCCCACAGGGTTTACCAAAACGAAGCTAGGCACTGGAATTCACTTGAGAAAGGGAAGCCGAAAACGAAGGATTATTCTCCTTGGCCGAAGAGTAACAAACTCTGGAGTTCCTGAAACTATGGTGAAGCAGCTTGAATTAAACACACTCGCCGACGTGCCACGCCCATATTTAAAGGTTCAGGAATACAGCATCAGGACTACAAGAACTCCCATTGCTTCATGGGAGGTGTAGTCCTCATATTCGCAATGACGAATAAGACCAACGGACCAAAGACCAAATTAACCGGCTGTTATGACTTATAATGTCTGGAAAAGGCACTTTTGTTTCAGATTCCGACAGTACATCCCCCTCCCAGGCGCCTCATAAAGCCTGGCTTTGAAGGGTTAGCCAAATGAAAAGATTTCACTGCCTTAGAAGCATGCACATTGAAGCAGGGTTCCCAGGAATCGTCCTCCGAGGTGTAACCTTTCCAGGATTCTAGGTACATTAACTGGCCCTTCAGATACTTAAAGTCTCTGATGCTTCGGACTTCATATTCCAATTTACCATCCTTCATGATCGGTGGAACTGCTCTACATTTTGCTTTATCTGCTGGTTTTAGCAGACTGCAGTGAAATGCAGGGTGTATTCTTCATGTAATAGGAAGCTTTAACTTGTACACCACTGGATTTATCTGTTTGATCATGGTGTAGGGACCAATATATTTAGGGTGAAACACACTACGCATCTTGAACGAATGTTTTTTGTTGATAACCACACCTTGTCACCGATATGGAACTGTGTCTCTTCCTTGCGATGTTCATCGCCCCATCTTTTGTATTGTTCTTTCACTTGTTTTAAATGGACTTGTATTCTTTTATGTATGTTCTTCATGCCTTTAATATGAGCATTTACAGACGGCTGTTGCACTTGTGTGAAAAGAATGTTAATCAGAAGAATTTGAGGATGGAAACCACTGTAAGCAAATGCTGGAGAAACACCAATAGCACTATGCACAGCATTGTTATATGCCAGTTCAGCCAGACATAATTGGACACCCATGAGCCTTAGGCCTCTTTGACATAACAGTGCAGGTATTTCTTAAGAGTTTGATTAAGCCTTTCGGTTTGTCCATCTGTTTGAGGATGAAAGCTTGTAGACAGAGCTGAAGAGATCTGTAGGGTTTTGCACCATGTTTGCCAAAACCTTGACGTAAACTGAGGCCCTCTATCCGAGACAATAAATTCCAGTAATCTATGCAAACGGACCACATTAGTCAACAGTAGTTGTGCTGTTTGCCCTGCCATGGGTAAATTACAACAAGGGATGAAATGTCACATCTTCGTGAGACTGTCTACCACCACTAAGATGGCTGTATGACCCTGATTATTTGGTAACCCGGTGATGAAGTCTAAGCTGATGCTTAGACTTCGGCTGATCAGGGGTTGGCATTGGTATCAATTGTCCTGTTGCTCTTGAATGGTTAGCTTTGGCCCTAGCACATACATCAGTTTTTTATCCATGCTCGGATGTCAGCCCTCATGGACTCCCACTAAAAATAACGTTGAATAAGCTCAATTGTTTTTTTATATCCAGGATTTCCTGCCATTTTCGATTCATGACACCACTTGAAAGCTTTGAGTTGCGTTTCTTTCACAGGTAAAAACAGTTGTTTTTTATGGAAATGCAACCCTTGTTTGAGGTTCCGATGTTCACCTTGCTTAACCCATAGATCCCAAGTGAGAGATGGTTTGGCTTGTTTGACTGCATCAAGAACGTTTTCTATGGTGAGTCCACACAACACTTTGGAGGGAGGGATGATGGTTTCCATGGGTGCATCCAGTAAGATGTTATCGACAGATTGTCTTGATAAGGTGTCTGCTTTCTATTCTCAGTACCAGGACAATAAGTGACTACAAAATCATAATCGCATCTGTCTTTGAGTCAATTGTCTTGCTGTTTTCATGGATTGTAGATTCCTATGGTCGGTGTATACTGTGAACGCGTGCCGAGCCCCCCCACAGATACTGTCTCCATTCCTGGAAGGAACGTTTAATAGCAAGCAATTCCTTCTCGACTATGGTGTAGTTCATTTCAGGGCTATTGAGTGTTTTTAGACAGGTAAGCTATTGGATGTAGCTATCCTGTCAAGCTGTCTCTTTGTGACAAGAAGGCTCGCACCACCACATGTAAATTGCTTCAGGATTGGCATGACTTATTACAGGAGGTGAGGTGAATGCCGTTTTTGGAAAAACAAAGACTTCTTAGGCTTCAAGGGACCAAACAAAAGGGACACCTTTTCTTAACAAGCCAGTGATAGGCACCACTACCTGAGAGAATAGGTAAATTAATCTTCGATAGTTGTTAGCGAACCCCAAAAAGCACTGTACATCTTTCACACTCTAAGGCTCAGGCCAAACTTGAACCGCTTTCACTTTTCTCTCAGCCATAAGAAAACCAGAGGGGCACAACATAACTTCCAGAAACTCCACCTCCAACACATGGAACTCGCAATTGCTTAATTTACAAAACAAGTGATGCTTTATTAATTTCTTCAGCACCAACACCACATAGAACTCGTGTTCTTCCTCGTTAGCTGAGTATATTAAGATGTTGTCTAGATATACAGCTACGAATTTATCTAGATATTCCATCAAGACATCATTGCACAGGCCAAACAGCATAACAGTATATTCGAAAAGCTCATATCTCGTCTTAAAAGCCGCCTTCCATTCATCCCCTTCTCTCATTCGTACCAGATGATATGCTCCCCTTGGATCCAAATTTGTATAAATGTTGGCTTCTCTAAACTGATCCAAGAGAACAGAAATCAAGGTTACGCGCAGTCCTGAAAGATAAGAAAATAAAACAGAAAGCTGCATTACTGCCACATGACGGTAACAGCGCTTTGCGCTGCCATTTATGCCTATTAATCTCGCCCCTTCATACTTATCTGATCCGGTGTTCCTGATGCTGTGGGCATCCGTTCCTTCTCTCTCTTTGGGATTTAGTAACCTGAGCATGAAGAAAGAAAAATACAGTAGATTATTGTCTGAAAATTAAGGCTATTTTTATTTCGCAATTAGACACTTTATGTTTGTGAAGAATATTCTCATACAGGAGTCTGGTGAATAAGGTGGGTTCTAGCCTGGAACCTTTTTATTTCATCCATTCCCTTATATTAATCCCCCTCCAACTAATAGTTCCCTATTGTTTTTTTCCTACCAGAACCAGACACTTGCTTGACCACACTAGCTATTTGAAATACTACGAAGAAGGGAAACCTTAAGGTATTAAACAACCCATTAGAGAGATTTAGAGATAGAGATACCCTACTACATACTTACCGGTTTTTTGTTCTTCTCTCTTGTCTACAGATGTCTGTGCCTTGTCCTTGCCTGGTCCTATCGCAGCTTGGGGTTCGACATGTGACCCTTATTCCTCCTTGTTTTGTTTCCCTTCTTCCCCAGGTTACCATTGTCACTCTGACCTTGTTGGGTGCAATAGGTGATTTGGCAAAGTTGTGGACCTTTCTTCATGTCCATGACGTTCCTGCGGAAACATAGGTGAGACCTGCCACGTAACTCGCCATTAGCCTTGGAGATAAAGAAAAGAGGAGAAGCAGCAGGAGAACAGGACAGTCTTATAAACCTGTGACGGGACTCCGAGCACTACCCAGGGGGCTACTGAAGACACTGATTGGTGGACCCCGCTGACACGGGTCTCTAACCTTCTTCCCTGTCCGCAGGATGAGTGGGATTCGGCAGCCGAGGATCAGCTTTTCCGGATGGGTGCCGGGCCCTTTAACTGGGAGTACCCAGAATCACAAGGACCGCTCTGCGAGGACGTCACGACACGAGGTCCTACAAACGTGGGTGGAACCAGGAAGTCGGCGGACGGCGAACCCAGGAGGAGTGTTGGAGTCGCAGAGAGCAAGGAGCACGGCGAGAAGGAGAGCGAGGAGCAGCAGAACCAACCGGAGTACAGCAGGAGGACGGAGGTGGAGAGGACCGCAGGATACGGATCCGGCGAAGCGCCCTGCCACGTTCCCGGGGGAGGAGCGTGGCTAGGACAGGTACGGGACCGGGTAGCGGGCTGGATGGGGAGGCGGGATCGTCCACAGTAGTCGGCGACCGCAGCGTTTCTCCCTAGACCTTATTTGCGTTTACCCCCCCCTCACGGTTACGATCACTGGAGTCTATTGTTTGTGGCTATCACAAGGTGGTCCCTCACTCCCCTGGCCCTGGTGTTAGGTACAATTTCAAATATACAAAGCCTAATAAGCCCCTTCTCTTTCCTTCTGGGGACCCGCGAGAGCGGACCTTGAGAGACGAGAAACCGGAACCCCTCCGTGGGAGAAGACAGCCCCAAGACCTTGACCCTCATCTCATCACGGATCCCGCCCGGTTTGCCCGTGAAAGACTGACTATCAGGACAAAACGCAAACTAACAGCAATAAAACCTAAACTACCCCGACCCCGTGTTACGTCTCTTCTTGGTCCCCCGTCACACGTGGTGTCAGAAGTGGGATTAACATCTCACTCCGTCTGTGAACCAAAGATGGAGGCCCTCGTGCAGCATCTGATTCAGGGCCAGGAGAAACTCAGCTGGGCCGTCGAGAGGCAGATGACGTCCGCTCAAGCGGACCGGGAACTGTTCCAGAATTCAATGAAAGCCCATCTCGACTCACTGCCCAAGCCAATACCGGATATGCCCCCTCCGGTCCCCGTAGAAAGACGGCTCCCTTATTCGAGTGCAGTGGGGGTGTCCTTACAGAAGTATGCCCCCGGCGAAGACCCGGATGCCTTTTTGACTAACTTTGAGCGGGCCGCTCGTGCCTGCGGGTGGCCAGAAGAAAAGTGGCCCTTCTTTCTGGCCCTGCTCCTGTCTGGGGAGGCCCAAGCCGCGTACCAGGTGGCCAACCCCACCGGTGCCACTGGCTATCAAACCATCAAGGAGATCATCCTGGAACACTTGGGGCTTGATGGGGAAGCCTACCGGTGCAAATTCCGAAAGGAAAGAGGTGTACCAGGAGAAAATCCCAGGACCCTATACTTCCGCCTAAAAACGGCGGCGGACAAGTGGCTGAAGCCTGACGCCAGCTCCAAGGAGGAAATCATGGCCAAGATATACATGGAACAATTCCTAGAGGCTTTGCCCTTCGGAACCCAAAGATGGTTAAGACAGCACCCACACTTAACCCCGGAACAAGCGGTGGAAATGGCTAAGCATTTTTCAAGAGCTCAACCCCGCCTGGAGGTTGAGAAGACAACTAAACCACCGGTGGGAGGCCGACCCGAGAGAAAAGCGGCCCCTCCCCCTGTACTACCCCGTGCTAAGACTTACCGTTCAGAATCCCCAATGACCCGTGGTCCTCAGTGCTTCGAGTGCGGAGAATGGGGCCATATCGCCAGGATGTGCCCCAGGAAGAGGACCGAGGAACCCATGGACGTGGGGTACCTGCCAAAAAGCGTCCTCTACTCTGCAGAAATGGGCCCGTCATTTTACGTACGTGTGGGGTTGAATGGCTTTTCCTTAAGCGCGTTATTAGACTCCGGATGCCGGCAGTCGGTAGTCCAGAAAAGGCTGGTGTTGCCCCAGCAATATCTAGCCCAACAACAGGTTCACATACGGTGTATACACGGGGAGGTCCGACCCTACCCATTGGCCCTGGTAACGCTTAAGCCCATGAACAGTCCCGCCTGTACGGTGAGGGTGGGGGTGGTGGATTCCCTCCCCGAAGACATCATCCTGGTAGTAGACAACCCGGATTTCCTGTCAATGTTTAAAAAGTCCACGACAGGCGAGTCACAGGGAATCGGGAGGGTCACCTCTGGCCTGGTCTCAGCAGATCCGTGGATTTCCGACAGGAGTTTCCTCTTTGCCCAGGGCAATGACCGCACCTTGTTCAATGCGTGGGAAAGCGCTCACATACACCAAAACCACCCGACAGGATCAGGAGCCTAGCGCGCAACCAAGATGGCCGCGTAGGTGCGAAGCTCCCGAGGACCTCCGCGACCTCCTGAATTAATCCTGATTATATCCTGTCTTTGATGAGGGGACTGTGTCTGTGTACCCGAGCTGAGGCGGCACCCGTTTTCCGTTTTCGAATCGGACCCCGGACACCGGTGGGAGCACCGATCGAAGATTGCGGCCTTCTCCGCGCCGGCCCCCCGGATTGGAGTTGTGGGGCGATCCGGGGACAAAGCGAACAACAGCGGCGGGCAGGGCTGGGCGACTCGCGTACCCCGCGCTTTCACTTTCGCTTTTGCGCCCTCCTTGCCCTCAAGCGAGGTAGGGTTGCGGAGCAGGGTGCGGTGGTGTGGCCTTGTCCCGGTGCCCGGCTGACCCGCCGGCTGTGAGTTGTCCTGCGGTCCAGTGGTCACCCCCCCCCCGGTACCCGTGAACTGGTTTATCGGCCCTTTCGAGGAGATTGGCACGACTTTGGGAGTGCGACATGTCCACAAAGCAAGATGGCGACCGGGCAAAGGTGAAATCGACCCGCCGTGGCCCGGCACTTCAGTCTAACAGCATGGACCGCTACACCCTCCAGAAGGGTTCTCCAGAGGCACCGCGTACATCCCCCGCGGGCCCGACTGAGGCGTCTGCTCAGCCCGCGGATCTGACCCTCCGGGACGTCATGGGCGCCATTGCCGAGATGAAGGCCTCGGTGGACCAACGCTTTGATACTCTGGCGCAGAAGATAGACTCGGCCCTGGTGGATGTGGGCCTGGTGAGAGCCGACTTGTCTAAAACAAATGACCGGGTCGATTCCCTGGCCCACACTACCTCGAGTCTCACTACAGACGTGGCGGCCCTTCAAAAGGAGGTGCACCGGCTTGGCCAGGCGAGCGCCCTGATGGACCGTCGATTGGAGGACTCCGAGGGTCGGGCCCGGAGGAACAACGTTCGTATTGTCGGGGTGCCGGAGGGACGGGAGGAGGAGGCGGCAGATTTGTTTGTGGAAGACCTGATCCTAACCCGTCTCCAGCCCCGGGGGCTGAGTAAACTTTTTGCGGTGGAACGTGCTTACAGGGTCCCCGGAGGAAGACCTAAGGCCGGAGCCCCGCCGCGGCCTCTCATTGCCCGGATTTTTAACTTTCGGGACAGAGACGCTATCCTGCAGACTTCCAGGCTACAGGGACCGGTCAAGCTCGATAATATGGACGTGAATTTCTACCCTGACTTTACTCCGACGGTCCAAAAGCAGAGACTGAGTTTTCTCGGAGTTAAACGTCGCCTACGGGACCTGAACCTTAAGTACTCAATGCTTTTTCCAGCTAAGCTGAGGGTGGAGGTGGATGGTCGCACGCACTTTTTTGACCGTCCCGAGGCGGTTGGGGACTGGTTGGATACTCTGCCTGGGGATCGGGGCCGGGGGGGTGGGGGAGGTGCGGTTGGCGGGGAGGGCTCGCCGGATCAGAACTGAGGGGTGAATAGTAGGCCTTGCTCTGGACAACATTCCGGTTACCATTCACTGATCGTGTATGTTCCCCTCCTATGGAGGTCGTACGGGGTCCATTGGGGGCTTTCCCTCCTCCTCTGGGGGACTAGTTAGTTTTTCGTCTATGGGGCGACAGGCACACTGCACTTTGGGGGGGCTGTCTGGGCTCATGCAGGGGTGCAGGGAGGGGGGAGTTCTGTTGGGATGGGTGGGCGGGGGTGGAGTGTTGTTTGTTTGCACCGCAAGGCGAACCCTTTACTGTATTGTTGTTTTCGAGATGCTCTTTGGGGGACGACTGATGGCTTCCATGTATGATGGGGGGTAGGGATTTGACTGTGTTATCATGGAACGTTAACGGACTGGGGGATAGGATTAAGCGTGGTGTGGTCCTGCAGTATCTGAAACGAATTTCACCAGATGTGGTCTTCCTGCAGGAGACACACCTTATAGGTAATTCCTTTCATGCCATGAATCGGCGAGGCTATCGCTTGGTGGCCCATTCGGGCTTCACTTCGGGCTCGCGGGGGGTGGGCATCATGATTAAGAACTCGCTCCCATTGGAGATTGATGAGGTGCGCCATGATGAGAGGGGACGTTACACTGTCTTGGTGGGTAGAATGGAGGGCAGAGTGGTCGTTTTTGTATCAGTGTACGTTCCGCCGGGGTTGCAATCTACCACGTTTGCGGACCTGGGGCGCCTCCTCCTTGACCTCCCGGGTGGGCTTCTGGTAGTTGGGGGGGACTTCAATGCGGTGGCTTCTGGGTCTATGGATCGTCATCCCCCCAGGGACCTCCCCCGGGCACAGGCGTGGCTGTCCGGCCTTTTAGATACACTAGGATTGGTGGATTGCTGGCGACTAAAGCATCCCGCGCAGCTGCAATACACCTTCCACTCGGGTGCCCATGGTAGCCTCTCGCGGCTTGATTATGTCCTTGTCCCTGCGGATTATGCTGGGAGAGTGGGAGAGGTGCGCCATTTGGCGCGGGGTATTTCAGATCACTCCCCACTATTGTTGCACTTTGATGTCTTCCTGAGGGGGGAGGGCAGGGTAGCCCCAATCAATGCCTGGTACCTGCGCGACCCCACTATTCGAGCCGAATTGATCAAATCCTTGCAGCGGTACTTTGAGGAGAATGTGGGGTCTGTCCCTTCGGCTATCTCCCTGTGGGAGGCTTTTAAGGTAGTTCTCAGAGGGGAGGCCCTCTCCTTTATCTCCCATGCCCGGAGGCGCGAGCGGGAGGAGGTAACCCGGGTGGAGGCCGAAATTACTGAACTAGAGGGTGACCTGGGGAGCGGGGTGACGGATGCCACATTGCATGTTCTACACCTCAAGCAGGCGGCCTATAGGGCCCTCGTCACGGAGGCGGCCAGGGGCCTCAGTAGAGAGCAACAGGGGCGACTGTATGATGTGGGTGATAAGGCTGGTAAATTGATTGCGTGGTTGGACAAAAAGGAGAGAGCTAGTCGTGTGGTTCCGTTGATCGAGAGGATGGATGGTGTGTGTGTCACCGAGCCGGACGCCATTGTCTCCTGCTTCGCGGATTATTTCCGCGAGGTGTATTCCCCGGTTTCTCCCTGCTCGGAGGAGGATTCCCATGCCCTGCTTCGGGACATCGCGCTGCCCTCCCTTTCGGTGGAGGACAGGGATTCGCTGGACGCTCCTCCCACCTCGGACGAAATTGCCCTTGCTATCCGCTCGGTCGCATCTGGCAAGGCCATGGGCCCCAATGGCATCCCTATCGAGCTGTATAAGCTGCGACCGGATGTACTGGCGCCCCACCTGCGCGCGATGTTCCTGGCGGCCCGCTCGCGGGGTTCCCTTCCGCCGGACCAGCGTCTGGCCACGATCGTGGTGATCCACAAGGAGGGGAGACCCCGTGAGCGGGTCACATCCTATAGGCCTATCTCGCTCTTGAACGCGGAGCCCAAAATCCTCGCCAAGGTGCTGGCCAACTGGCTGGTCGGCGTGGTGGGCGATTTGGTCCACCAAGACCAGTCCGGCTTCATACCCCATCGCAACACGGCCCTTAATCTGCGACGCTTGCACGGGGTGCTAGCGCGTGTCCCGTTCGTGCGGGAACCGGCCATCTTGGCGTCCTTGGACGCCACCATGGCGTTTGATACGCTCGAGTGGCCATACATGTGGGCGATGCTGGCGAAGTTTGGCTTCGGACCGGGCTTCATCAGCTGGGTCAAGTTGTTGTATTCCGGCCCATTGGCGCAGGTGGTGGTGAATGGACGAGTTTCGGCCCCATTCGCACTGGGACGGGGCACGCGACAGGGTTGCCCCCTGTCGCCTCTCCTGTTTGCACTGGCCCTGGAGCCCCTGGCGGAGTGGCTGCGGTGGCACCCTTCCATCCGTGGTCTCCGCTGGACCCCCGAGCATGAGGACCGTGTGTCCCTCTACGCTGATGATATCCTTCTATATCTCGCCTCCCCGCGTAAATCACTGATCGTCCTAGTTGATGTTTTGCGCTCATTCGGTCGCAACTCAGGCCTCGTCATCAACTGGGCGAAATCCTGTGTATATGTGCTTGCCGGGGAGGCTCCGGTCCTACCACGGGACTGTCCGATCCAGATTGCCTCCCAGGGGTTTCGGTACCTGGGTATATATATTACTCTGGACCCGGAGGCCCGCTACGAGCGGAATTTGCTGCCCCCCCTCCAGCGCTTGAAGGAGGACGTGGTGCGTTGGCGGCGTCTGCCGCTTTCGCCGCTCGGCCGAGCGGCCTTGTTTAAGATGATGTCGTTGCCGCGCTTTCTGTACGCTCTCCAGAACACTATGGACTTGGTCCCGGCGCGCTACTTCCGTGAGGTGGAGAGTTTGCAGCGTCGCCTGTTCTGGGACGGGAGGCCACGTATTGCCTTGGCTAAATTGACGCTCCCGTGGTACGATGGGGGGGTTGCCCTCCCGGATATTAAACGGTATTACTGGGCCTCCCAGCTAGCTGCGATTAATCATGGCCTTTACGGGCCCGCTCTGAACCCGGCATTTGAAATGGACAAGATGCTCCTGCCCGGTGGCGACTACAATCGAGCGCTCTACTCTGGCGCGCCGGACCCTCGCCTGACGGGACCGACGCGTGTCATGGTGCGTGTATGGCACGCGGCTAACGCAGCTATGGGGTGGAAGGACCGTTTGACCCGGGCGTCACCGCTATATGCGTCTGCGAGGTTGGGCTCCCTGTGGACCTCGAAGGGCTTCGAGAAGTGGGACACGATCGGCATCAGCACAGTGGGAGATCTCTGGACGAGGGGGGGATTCAATACTTTCGAGACGCTGCAGACGGAGTTTCAGTTGCAAGGCAGTGAGTACTTTCGGTACTTACAAGTCCGCCACGCGCTGGGCTCCGTCTTCCCGGATGTCGCGTCCATTCCGGAGTCTTCCCCCCTGGAGGACAGAGTGCTGGATGGCCATGTCCCAGACAGCACGATCTCCCTTATATATAAAAAACTGATCAACGACCGATCGGGCCTGCTGACTGGCCTCCGCGAGGCCTGGGTTGCCGATGGGCTGGAGTTGGACGACGAGGACTGGATTTCCGCGGTGGCCTCTCCGAAGGAGGTGGCCATCCCGGCTCGCCTTCGCTTCGTCCAGCTTAAGATCCTCCACCGGGTTTACGTGACGGGGCCAAGGCTTCTACGTATGGGCTTTGCTGAGGATGGACTGTGTAAGCGTGGCTGTGGTGCTTTGGCAACTTTCTTGCATATTCTGTGGGAATGCCCAAAGGTGGAGCGATTCTGGCGTGGTGTGCACGAGGTCCTGCGAGTGGTTACGCGTGTCGCGCTGTTGCCTGAAGCGAGGAGATGCTTGCTGAATGTGTGGGAGCCAACTGACTACTCGGTACCGCAGACGCGGTGGGTGACTCTGGGATACATGATAGCTAAGCGTGACATTGCTCAATTGTGGGGATCCCAGAGGCCCCCGGCGGTGTCGGCCTGGAAAGAACACATGGATTGGTGTATGTTTCGTGAAAAGGTGGTGTATGTTGCGAGGGGTAAGCCTGGGGCGTGGGTGAAAATCTGGGGCCCCTGGAACGCCTATCGCGGGGGTATTTGCGAGCCGCCACTGCTGCCGGCTGCCTCACCAGCTCCGTCCCCCTAGCCGACCCCCTCCCCCAGCCACGGGCACGTGGTTCCCCAGTCCCTGATCTGTTCTCATTCCCCTCTTCAGAGTTTGGCGATTGGTTGGGGTCCCCCACTTAAGGAGCGCGTGCTGTCACTTGGGATTGCGGGTTGCCTTGCGGGTGTGGTTTTTGTGTTGTTGTGTTTTGACAAAAGGAAACCGTATTGTGGGTTTGGAGTTATGTGGCCTGCACTACTGGTATCTCCTGATTTACCTTTTTGCACCGCCAAGAGATTTTTCTGTATATATGTCATATGCTTCTGCCACTCTAGCGGCCGGCCAGACGGTTGTAGGCCCATACCTGTAACTATTTGAGATTGCAATAAACGGTTTCAAAAAAAAAACAAAAAAAACAACAAAAAAAAAAACCACCCGACAGACACGTATCCCAGATTTATCATAAAAGACAACCTTTTATACAGGGAAGGAACCAAGGATGGGGGTCTCCAGCTGTTAGTGCCCCAACCCTTCCGGGAACAGATATTGTTCTTCTCGCATGCCCACCTAACGGCCGGTCATGCAGGGAAAGAAAAGACTACCAGAGGAGTATTACGGTTTTTCTATTGGCCAGGGGTTTATAGGGACGTTGAGGAGTACTGTAAGACCTGTGACGTCTGTCAGAGGAAATCCTCATATAAACCTAGAGCTGCTCCCCTACAACCCATGCCCATCATCGGGGTTCCATTCGAGAGGGTGGGTATGGACCTTATAGGGCCACTTCCCCGTACGAAAAGGGGCCATCTGCATGTTCTAGTTATAGTAGATTACGCCACCCACTTCATTGAGGCTTTTCCTTTGACCTCCCCCACCACCAAGAACGTGGCAGACAAAGTGGTGGAACTATTCTCCAGAGTCGGATTCCCAAAAGAAGTCGTAACAGACCAAGGCACCCCGTTCACTTCCCGTCTCATGAAAGAGGTGTGTAACACCCTGGACATTCACCAGTTGCACACCTCAGTGTACCATCCCCAGACGGACGGACTGGTGGAGAGGTACAATCGTACTTTAAAATCTACTCTGAAGAAGATGCTGACGGCGGAACGCCAAGAGTGGGACAAATTGCTCCCCTTGGCCTTATATGTGCTGAGAGCCCAAGTGCAGAGTAGTACAGGATATTCCGCCTTTGAGCTCCTATACGGGAGACAGCCGAGGTCCTTACTGGAAATAACAAGAGACGCCTGGATACACGAAGGCTCCCAAGACCACCGTACCGTCCTGGAATATACATCCCAGCTCAAGTCCAAGTTGGGAAAGCTCAGGGACTTGGCTCACGACAACCTGGAAAAGAGCCAAGCTAAACAGAAGAGATTGTACGATAAAGGAAAGAAGTTAAGGACCCTGCAGAGAGGAGACTGGGCTCTAGTGCTGTTACCTACCAGCACAAGCAAGTTCAAGAGCGAATGGCAAGGCCCTTACCAGGTGATGGACACAATCGGACAGACCACACACAAACTGCAATTGACCCCCTCTCGAACACAATGTTATCATATTAACTTACTAAAAAAGTGGCTGGGACCCTTACCGAAGAACGCCCACTTCTTACTTCCCTCACACCGGCAGAGCAAGTCCACGGTGGGAGACCTAGTGATAAATCCCGAATTAGCCAAAAACAAAACAAACCAGCTACTCGACGCTCTCCACCGATTTGATGAGATATTCTCAGACTCCCCGGGGAGGACCTCGCTGGCTGAACATACCATCGAAACGATACCGGGGAAGGTAGTAAGACAAAAGGCGTATAGAGTTCCAGCGGCCAAACGAGACGCCATTCGGAAGGAAGTGCACGAAATGTTAAGGCTGGGGGTTATAAGACCATCCACCAGTCCCTGGGCGTCCCCCATCGTGATGATACCCAAGTCTGATGGGTCATCACGTTTTTGCATGGATTTCAGGGCGTTGAATAGCATATCTTCTTTCGATGCATACCCTATCCCAAGAGTGGACGACCTCATTGAGAAGATCGGTGATGCCACCTACATAACAACGTTGGACCTCACAAAGGGGTACTGGCAAGTACCCCTACGCAAACAAGACCGGAAGAAGACTGCCTTTTCGACCGAGCTTGGGCTTTTTGAGTTTACGGTGTTACCGTTTGGGCTCCACGGGGCCCCAGCGACTTTCCAGAGACTAATGAACGAAGTATTGTTGCCCTACTCCTCTTTTAGTTCGGCTTACTTGGACGGCATAGTGGTGTTTAGTCGCTCGTGGGAGGACCATCTGCTCCACGTCCAAACAATACTCCACGCCCTAAGCCAAGCCAACCTGCACATAAATGCCAGGAAGTCTAGGGTGGCGTTTAACCAGGTCCAGTATTTGGGGTATGTCCTAGGGGATGGGGTCATAGCTCCCCAAGAAAGGAAAATCAGGGCTATAGGAGAGGCACCCTTCCCGTCCACTAAGAAGGAATTAAGGGGTTTCCTAGGTCTCATCGGATACTATAGGCGTTTCATACCCTCTTTTGCAAATCTGGCGTCTCCCTTTACGGATCTCCTCCGGAAGGAGTGCTCTTCCCATCACCTGAGGTCTCCCTCCCCTGATGCTGTGAACGCCTTCCAGCAGCTGAAAACAGCTATCACTACAGCTCCGGTTCTTCTATCCCCTAACTTCCAGAAACCGTTTATTGTAGCCACTGACGCATCAGACACCGGGATAGGGGCGGTATTGTCCCAAACCGATGATGAAGGACACGAACACCCGATCCTGTACGTCAGTCGCAAGTTGTTTCCCCGGGAACGGGCCTATCCCACCATAGAGAAAGAATGCCTTGCAGTTAAATGGGCGATAGAAAAACTGCGATACTACCTTGAGGGGAAGCCATTCATCCTCTACACTGACCATGCCCCCTTACAGTGGATGCATCGCAATAAAAGCAACAATCCCAGGGTCCTCCGGTGGTTTTTGTCCTTACAGCCCTTCGCATTTACGGTACACCACCGCAGGGGCCGAGACAATGGCAATGCTGACTTTCTTTCCCGGGTCTCACCTCTCCCCGAGCGGGAGCAGCCAGGGGGGGTGGTATGTGACGGGACTCCGAGCACTACCCAAGGGGCTATTGAAGACACTGATTGGTGGACCCCGCTGACACGGGTCTCTAACCTTCTTCCCTGTCCGCAGGATGAGTGGGATTCGGCAGCCGAGGATCAGCTTTTCCGGATGGGTGCCGGGCCCTTTAACTGGGAGTACCCAGAATCACAAGGACCGCCCTGCGAGGACGTCACGACACGAGGTCCTACAAACGTGGGTGGAACCAGGAAGTCGGCGGACGGCGTACCCAGGAGGAGTGTTGGAGTCGCAGAGAGCAAGGAGCACGGCGAGAAGGAGAGCGAGGAGCAGCAGAACCAACCGGAGTACAGCAGGAGGACGGAGGTGGAGAGGACCGCAGGATACGGATCCGGCGAAGCGCCCTGCCACGTTCCCGGGGGAGGAGCGTGGCTAGGACAGGTACGGGACCGGGTAGCGGTCTGGATGGGGAGGCGGGATCGTCCACAGTAGTCGGCGACCGCAGCGTTTCTCCCTAGACCTTATTTGTGTTTACCCCCCCCTCACGGTTACGATCACTGGAGTCTATTGTTTGTGGCTATCACAAGGTGGTCCCTCACTCCCCTGGCCCTGGTGTTAGGTACAATTTCAAATATACAAAGCCTAATAAGCCCCTTCTCTTTCCTTCTGGGGACCCGCGAGAGCGGACCTTGAGAGACGAGAAACCGGAACCCCTCCGTGGGAGAAGACAGCCCCAAGACCTTGACCCTCATCTCATCACGGATCCCGCCCGGTTTGCCCGTGAAAGACTGACTATCAGGACAAAACGCAAACTAACAGCAATAAAACCTAAACTACCCCGACCCCGTGTTACGTCTCTTCTTGGTCCCCCGTCACAAAACCCTATAGAGGAGAAGTGGTCTAAATACTCTTTCAGGTGCTGTGTACTGGTACTGATAAGGCATATACTCTACAAGAAGGAAGAGTAGCACTGGGCACTAAATCTATTTGGCAATTGTACCCCCTAAGCGGGGGCAATCTTTCTGCTCGCTACTAACCGATTAAATGCAGTCATGTAAGTAATGAGATCATTTTTTCCCTGTCTTAACTCAGAGTTCTCTATCAGCGCTAAACGTGGTAGCTGTTCTATTGAACACTCGTTTGAAGTCGAACCGGAGAGCATTCCAATCAGATTAGACCGGATCATTGTTCTTAACCAATGAAACAGCCCAGTTGGCCACATCTCCTGCTAAATACAATATGGCAAATGCTACTCTTGAGTGATTATTGGGAAGCGCAGCACGTTTACAGGAGAAATGTAACAAGATCTGCGTAAGGAAGACTTGTACCTTGTGGGGATCACCTGCAAACCTCTCTGGAGAGGCTAACGGAATCTGAGGGGGTACATGAACCTGTATCTGAGAAGCGGAAGCAACAAACGGGTTTCTCTGTATTTTCTGCAACTTATCTTTAAGGGCGGCAGTTTCAGCACGAGAATTGAGGAGTTCCTGTTGTACCGCCTGAAGGAACTCCGCAGGATAAGTTCGATACACAAATAGGTCCACCTCTTGATACCCCCAATTCCGTAATCTAAAAATATCAGAGTTTTAGGGTGATCAAGCGTGGGAAAGGGATTAGGAAGGGAACAGCAAGGAAGGAGGAATAACACCTGAAAGAAGAACAAGAATAATTACCAACAAGATTACAACTACTCTCATAAAGTCTTATTAATGAATAGAAACTCATTTACCATACAGTGAATATTTAACCTATTCTACAAGAAGGAAGAGTAGCACTGGGCACTAAATTTATTTGGCAATTGTATTCCCTAAGCGGGGGCAATCTTTCTGCCTGTTTTTTGTTGACTACATTGCCATATACTACATAACAACTAGGTAACATTGTTTCCTTCTCCACTGCTATGGCTTTCTGCAGAGGTGGAACTGATGCCAACATATGGGCCGGAGAATCCTGTATGCACCGTGACTGGCATTCCTTAGACAGGAATTGCAAGGACTTACTCTTCCAGTCGATGGATGGGTTATGAAGTCGAAGCCAAGGCATACCCAGAATGATGTCATACTGTAGGGCCTCTATGATATTTGAAGTAATGATTTCAACATGATGATGTAAGTTCTCCCTTACTGTAAGCGTAATTGGCGCTGTTTGTTCAGTTATGGGCCCAGATTTCAATGGTTTGGCATCAACAGCTAACACTTTTTCTGAAAAAGCTCGAGGGACCATGGTTAGAGACAGCTTCTGCACCAATCCTAGGTTTATAAAATTCCCAGTGGCCCCTGAGTCTATCATTACTTCTACTTGATGCTGTTTTTCTTCAGCCTGCAACATCATGGGGACTAATATGTGTGATTCAGAATTCTTGTTAGTATTCGATGAAAGAGAAGGTACTTTCCACTCAGGTTCCTGGTCTGACGCTGGGGTTTTACTGATACTATCCCTCTGCTGTACCACCGATACCGCAGGTTTCTTGTTCTGGTAGGTAGAACACTGTGTTTTAGGTTTGTTGGGACATTCCCAGACAAAATGTCATTTTTTCCCACAATACATGCATTGACCATTAGTTTTACGTGGCTCTCTTTCTTCCTTAGAGAGAGAGAGGCTCTGATTGCTCCTAAATCCATGTGTTCGCCATTATTCTCGCTAGTCACTACTGGCTTGCGGTAGCTTCTATCGAAACATCCCACTGACCTCTCTCCCTTCTTTCTCTCTCCTGCTCTCTCTGTCAATCTGTGATCAAGTCTTATTGTCAGATTAATTAAATTTGTGCAATTTTCTGGTTGAGGCTCTATCTGAGCCAGAATGTCCTTCATATTGTCTCTAAAGCCCTGGTAATATAAAGACATTATTCTTTCTCCGGGCCAGGGCGCTTCCGCTACTAACCGATTAAATGCAGTCATGTAAGTAATGAGATCATTTTTTCCCTGTCTTAACTCAGAGTTCTCTATCAGCGCTAAACGTGGTAGCTGTTCTATTGAACACTCGTTTGAAGTCGAACCGGAGAGCATTCCAATCAGATTAGACCGGATCATTGTTCTTAACCAATGAAACAGCCCAGTTGGCCACATCTCCTGCTAAATACAATATGGCAAATGCTACTCTTGAGTGATTATTGGGAAACGCAGCACGTTTACAGGAGAAATGTAACAAGATCTGCGTAAGGAAGACTTGTACCTTGTGGGGATCACCTGCAAACCTCTCTGGAGAGGCTAACGGAATCTGAGGGGGTACATGAACCTGTATCTGAGAAGCAGAAGCAACAAACGGGTTTCTCTGTATTTTCTGCAACTTATCTTTAAGGGCGGCAGTTTCAGCACGAGAATTGATGAGTTCCTGTTGTACCGCCTCTAATGCCTGAAGGAACTCCGCAGGATAAGTTCGATACACAAATAGGTCCACCTCTTGATACCCCCAATTCCGTATACTAAAAATATCAGAGTTTTAGGGTGATCAAGTGGGGGAAAGGGATTAGGAAGGGAACAGCAAGGAAGGAGGAATAACACCTGAAAGAAGAAAAAGAATAATTACCAACAAGATTACAACTACTCTCATAAAGTCTTACTAATGAATAGAAACTCATTTACCATACAGTGAATATTTAACCTATTCTATTTCCTCAGTCCTTCAAAACCTGGAAACAGAAAGGCATCAAATCATTCACCTCCTGGCATGACTAAATTAACAACAAACAGAAAGGAAGAAACACATTAATTCATGCATTTTTTATACATACCCCAGGAAAATAAAAAGAGCAATTAAGGAACTCAAAGGCCTTCAAAAAGGAGAAAGAAAACAAAAATGTTCTCTCTTGTATTGAGCAGCCAATACAGTTTTGTTATTTGAATGTCTTAGTTCTGTGTTCATTCCATAAAAATAATAAGCCTTCTGCTCTTTAGTGTTTTAAGCTACGAATATCATGAAAAGAAAACAAAAGGGTTTCTAGTTATTAGTACATAACCAAATCGCATGAAGGAGAAATGATTGGCAAGACAAATTCCTACAAAGACTCTGTCAGTAACACATAAACGACTGGAGTTACCTCACCGTAGTCATTGTTATTTTGGCAGCAGTAAACGCTTCTTAGAAGATCCTAAACACTCCTACTCTGGAATTAATCCACAGCGCCCAGCAGGAGTCAGCGCTGACGCCAACAAAAGCATCAAAGGCAATGTCCCACACAGCCAATCTCCAAGCTCTCCTCATGAGCAAGTACAAACAGGAAACAGACCCCCACAAAGGTAGAGGCTCATGGGGTCTGTCGGTTGCTGATGGTCCAACAGTGTTGCACTTATATTCCTGATAAAAGTAAAGATCTGAGAGAATATATAATTAATATCACTGTGAAACACCATAAAGTACATCACTTAGTTACAGAGTGAGTTTGGGATAAGATTGGAAAAGAATTTGAAGTCATTGGAAATTGGTTTGCTAACCTAAGAAAGAGTATTCTTGGATATATATTGAAGCCAATAACAATTGTTGGGGTCTGTGTTATCATCTTACTTGGTATGATAAGAGCATACAAATGGCACAAGGTGAGGCAAGCGGAGCATTCCTTTAGGGAGAGAGAAAGAAGGGTTTAAAGACTGCAGGACAGTCAATATGAGAATCTTAAGCGGTTGGAGGAGTTTAGACAGAGGAGACTAGCTACGACATCTGTTTAGATCGGTCTACTCTACAGGGAATTAAAGGGCTTTATGATGACGCAAGTCATCAGGGGCATGCTGATGTAGCAGAAACCCCATTTTATTTGTAGGGGTGCATTATAATCACACATGTAGAACGCACCTGCATATAATTCTTTGTCGTGTTAATATGAAGTGTTAGGATCTCGAAATGTGATGTATTTAGGCCATTGAATAGTAAGTAACTTGAAGAATGTTTTTTCTTTTCTTTATCAGATTTTCAGCATAGAACAATCAAACAACAGTAAATTGCACTGATACATAATGATGTCAATAGCTGTTTCCTAAGTTGCAGGCTATTTTGTTCTGGTTACAGCTCCTTACGGACCATAGCCTCATAACTTCTTAGCACATTATCAGCATATATCTGTCACATGTATCATCCAATGTTCCCTGTGGGTGCACCTTATGTGGCCACCCTCCCCCAAACCGCCCTCTCCGCGTCAACTGTGCCTTCGGCCCTTGAGTTCCTAGAGAGTGTAATTATCTATAGCCGCGCTTTCCTGTTCTAGCAGATATCTTTGCAGCGGCTCTCAAATATCGCAAGGTTGTGAGGTGGGTGGCAGTAACTCAGCATATTTAGTGAGTTGATCTTTGCGGTGGGTCATGTCATTCAGCTATTCCTTGAATTTGGGGGATCGCCCTCTCCCTCATCTGCAAGCAACCCTCCATTTTGCTAGCTACAATCCCAGTGATACGAGCCTCCTATATGGTACTACTATGTCCTCTGTGTAGCCTAGGAGTGTGGTTGTAGGGTCAGGGCATATACATTGCTCAGACATATGTGATAAGGTGCTTAGTACCGCCAACCAGTAGTCATGTATTATTTTGCATCCCCAAGCTAGGTGTTGGAAGTCTGCCTCTGTACTCCGGCATTGTACTAAAAATAACGTTCTTCTAAAGGCAGCATCTGTGAGGCCTGCACAAATAACATGACTACATTTGTCCTTCACTGGGAACCAAACACCCAATTGTAGCACCTGACTCTCAGTGGGTAGCGTTGCAGAGCAGTCTGAGTCTTACTCAAGGGAGGTGGTGTGGGCTAGTAATCGCCATTTGCAGGTGCACAAATATAACACTCAATTGATTGTCCAGTCTGCACTTTGCTTTATAAAAGTAAGAGTACATTTATTAAACACACACACTACTCAATACTATGCACCAATTTACAAATATACATAAGCTGTTGGAATTACTTTGTGACATTGCATAATATCCCCACCCCTCCCGCAAAGGGGGGTGGGGTCTAGTACCACCACTCCCATGTATGCACATCAACTTGCTCCCAATTCAGAAAGTTAAACATAACCTGGAGCGAGGGCCCTGCGCACTGGCACCATCCCAGTGGCGACCCACCCCATTACCTCAACAAGCATTAAAAAGGGGTAAACCTGCCTTGGTGACACATGACCCTGACTGAGCATCTCCTACTGACCATGAAGTATGCACCTCTATATCTTAAGGGCTAGCAGTCTGGGGACTTCACCTAAGCACAGCAGCAAGAATCCATGTTTACGCACACTTTAGAATGACAGTACTCATCACCTTGGTTGATCATTTGAATGCATTGCAATTACAGCCCCTAAAGGCATCACAGATGAAATCACAGGATTCCGCATATACAGCCAGACACCCCAGCAGGACTGTCTGGCAACATAGTCCCACTTGGCTTATGACATCTCCTTACACATGTGACTTACAGTCCCTTCAAAAGAAGTACTCCTGGCAACTACACTTCTCCTGCAGTGCGCCTCTTCACTTTAAAAGGAATCACAGGTAAAAGCATGGGATTATGTAAATACAGCCAGACCCCCTAGCAGGAAGGTCCAGCAACATAACTCCATTTAGCTTAACATCACCTTACACAGGTACTTCACTTTACACATGTGACTTCCAGTCCACCTAAAAAGAAATAACCAATAGTAAATACATTTCGGTGCAATTACACCACTTCACCTCCAGGGGACGCCCTTCTCAAGACATCCCCAACTCAGCCCTTCACTCCATGATGCACTTCATAGTACACCCTCAGCTGCAGAACATAAGTTCCAGCCTAGAAGGTGTTACAGGCTGGCTGAGCCCTTGAGGGGTTATTCTTTCAGATGCCCTGTGAAACTTATGGGTGGACTGTTCTTCTTTATGCTGGGGGGGGGGGGGCTGCGGTGCTCCTGCAGCCCCCCTGCCCCCCTTTTCACACATGAGGGCGACCCCCTCCTCTGGGGGCCACCAGGCACCAAAACGGCAGATTTCTTCGTGCTGGGATGGGGAAAAGACTGCGCTTCTCCAGCAGCTCCCCCAGCACCTTTTCACAAGTGAGGGTGACCCCCCTCCTCTGGGGGCCACAAAGCACCAAAACGGCAGATTTCCAAATGCCTGGCGAGGCATTATGGGGCGCTTCATGCTCCTCTTTACCAGCCCCAGCCACTGGGAACCCTCTCCTCCGCCCTCGGGGTCTCTGATTCAGCAGGGTGCTGTCTTCACTGGCTCCCTGTGCCAGCCTTTCGCATGGCTCTCCTCCGTGGCCTCTCTTCTCCCTGTGCAGAGGCCACTGCTCCTGCGCACGGATCCTGGGCTCTTCTTCTGGTGCTGTTAGGGTCCTGGGAGCAGTCAGGGGGCTCTCCTTCCAACTGCCCATTGCGCCAGGCTCCAGCACCTTCAGCCTCAGCAGACCACACCCCAGAGAGAGCTTCTCTTCCTGTGCAAGCACTTTTTAAAAATTGACTAGGGGGCTGGCAGGAAGTCTCTGTTGGTCCTATCAAACAGCGACACATCACGTCCCTGCTCCCTCCTTCTTGTCCAGCCTCTGGGTTTGTTAAAAATGGCGTCGTCCAGTGTCTCTGGCCACATGGCCTCTGAAACCCAATTCCTTCCCTCCTTGGTGCAGCCTGGTGCCTGGCACCTAGTGATGGATGAGTCTGTAGCCCCACCCATCATCTCTTCATGGAGAGGAGGCCCTCGCTTGTGGAAGAAAGGTTATCAATCCATCCAGCTGAGGCCAGCCCTCAGCCTGGGACTGGTCATGGCTGGCTCAGAGAAATATGACAGTTCTGGATGACCCAAAAGCAGTACAAATATGACTTTCGACTCTGCAGAATACTTATTTTCACATTCACTACATTGGACTTAAGTGCGTGTCTGGAATCTGTAAGCCTAACGGAAGTTAATCTAACCATGGGCCCCACATGCCCATAGGGGAATAATGAAGTGAAAACACAGTAAAACACACTGACTTTCCCTGGCATGTTTCTTTTCAGTGTATAAAGCCTATTCCATGTCTCCACCCAATACTGCATAAGTCCTGCTACACCATTTACTTTGTAGCTGCTCCTGGACTGCGCACGCTAGGAATCTCCCCTGCGGAGCCCGTGCATGTGTGCACACGCATGTACACGTGTATGCATGTAACCAGCCCGGCGTCCCTTACTCCAGCTGCTGCGCAGTGGCCTGGTCAAGCCAGGGGAACACCAGTAAAATCCCCATGCAGTCTCTTACATCCTGAGTTCACTGTGGGTGAGTCCCAACTTAGCAGGCTCCCCACAGTAAAAGCTCAACAATTAGGTGCTCAAAAAGCGAAAAATCCGGGCGGCCCATAGTGTCAGAACCACCTTCTAACATTGAGCAAACTTGCTTTGAAGTACTCCTAAAATCACATCACATGTGTATGTGGCACTCCTCGCGCCTAGTCTGTGGTGTTGCTTGCATGTTGCACTCCTTGCGCCTGGTCTTTGGTGTTACATGCATGTGCATGTCACACTCCTTGAGCCAGGTCTGTGGTGTTACATGCATGTCGCACTCCTCCCGCCCTGGTCTGTGGTGTTACATGCATGTGCATGTCGCACTCCTCGCGCCTGGTCTTTTGTGTTGCATGTGTCGTGTACCTCACAAGACTTACCTTTGCTTGCGAGGCGATTCCGCAGAGACGACAAGAGCACCCGTCCCTGTACCCACCTGACCCTCGTGAACAGTCGGAACCAGCGGGGATGAGATGGACGCAGGGAAGGGAGCCAGAAAGGACGTAGTGGCTTGGTGTGGGAAGTGTTCCTGGGGCCCTCTGAAAGACAGGAAGGACTAGATCAATAAGGAATCCCAACCCCTGTTCTATAGCACCCTCACTAACCCACACACAGAAAAGAAGGTCATTCCGGGGACTCACCGATGCTTCTTCGGACCATGGCACCCAGAATCAGCGCTGCTCCTGGCGAAGAGCTCCTGGACACTACTCCTTCCGCGAATCAAAGTAAAGCGCTCCTGCGCCCGTGTGTCAAAAGAAAGGTCAAACCATGCGCAAAGGTGTTCTTGCGCAAGTAATGCAGCAAACTACGGGGGCAAGCTATAACAATGGCAACGTAGGTGCTAGAACAAGTTCCAGTACGAAATGGGTACTTTGTCACAGTAGCGCTCCAGCGCTATGGACTCTTCAGTACCCCCCTAAGCGCACCCACGTTTGAAGGAAGCCAAAACCAAGAGTATCCCACCAACGCGCCTGCGTTATGGGAATGAAGAAAAAACCCCAAGCGCTCCTGCGCTATGTAAACAAAAGTACTCCCTAAGCGCTCCTGCGCTAAGTAAACTAAAGTACTCCCTAAGCGCTCCTGCGCTATGTAACCTAAACTATCCCCCAAGCGCTCCTGCGCTAAACGAACAAAAAGTCCCCCACAGTGTACAACAAGTATCCCACGAGCACTTCTGCGCTCTGGGATTCAGGCAGCCTTTAAGGCGGAAATCACCGTGAGCTGTGGGGCGCTCCAGCGCGGTGAGAAGAATACAGCATGCACGCTTCCACCATCACAGGAACCAGGTTGCTGGAGTCGCGTCTCGACTCGGACTCGGCACTCGCGTCTCTGGGGGAGTCGGTTGAATCCGAAGCACGGAGCCGGCGGGAAACGCGCAGTGTAAGCGTTTCCCCCGGAAGTGTTTCTCCGACCTCTCGTGCGCCGCAACCACTAGACCGGGACTCACCCTCCAACCGGAAGTGAGTCTCCCGGTGTTTTCTGTGTGCGCGTTGCGGGGCACCTGACAGCATGCTACACGTGCAGGACGCGTGCAGCAGCTGAGGGGCTGTGAAGCCCGTGCCGGCAGCTGCTCTTCCCGCCTTTTACCTCTTGTGTCTGCGCAGGCGCAGTGCCCCGAGCCTGGTGCAGGAGGAGACAGGGTGGGATTTAGACGCACACGATTGGTTGACTGGGAGGGCAGGGGAGGCCTGTGATTGGATCCTTCAAACAGGGACAGCGGAGTTCAGTCAGAGAGGAAGAGACATGAAAGAGAGAGACTGCAATACCAAGGAGGGACAGAGGAGGGAGAAGGACAGTGAGGGGTAGAGGAGGGAAAGAGGACAGTGCGGAACAGGGTTGGACAGTGAGGAGCAGAGTGAGGTAGAATAAGGACAGTGAGGGACAGAGGAGGGAGAACAAGGACAGTGAGGGACAGAGGAGGGAGAAGGACAGTGAGGGAGAGAGGAGGGAAAGAGGACAGTGCGGAACAGAGTTGGACAGTGAGGAGCAGAGTGAGGTAGAAGAAGGACAGTGAGGGACAGAGGAGGGAGAACAAGGACAGTGAGAGACAGAGGAGGGAGAAGGACAGAGAGGGACAGAGGAGGGAGAAGAAGGACAGTGAGGGGCAGAGGAGGGAAGAAGAAGGACAGTGAGGAACGGAGGGGTGGACAGTGAGGAACAAAGTTGGACTGTGAGGAACAGAGTGAGGTAGAAGATGGACAGTGAGGGGTAGAGAGAGGTGACCGGCTGTCCTTGGAGGGGCTGCCGGGGGCCCTCTCGGGGAGCGGAGGTCCTGAACCCCACAAGTCACTCGTGCCCCCCCCAAAAGAGGGCAGAGCTCCCAGAAGAAGAGGTGGCGCCTGGAAGGGGCCTTGAGTCAGGTAGGGAGCCTTGAGAAAAGAGGTCCGTGTGGTAAAAATAAGGGCCCGTGTGATGAGGGAGGGGCGACCTCAGCCCCACAGGCTGAAGGGCGGGGGGTGCTTCTTCCCCTCTGGTGAAAGGTCTGGTGGAGCCCGTGTGATGAGGGTGAGGTGACCCCAGCCCCACAGGCTGAGGGGGAGGGGGTGCTCCTTCCTCTCTGGTGAAAGGCCTGGTGGGCCCTGTGTGATGAGGGGGGGGGAGATGACCCCGGCCCCACATGCCGTAGGGCATCTTCCTGCCCCTGTGGTGTTAGGCCTGATGGTGACGTGTGGTAAAAGCTGGCTGAGTGGTAAAGTCCCGAATGCAGAAAGTGTAAAGCCTGTTTGTCACGGGTGCCATGGCCGCAGCCCTCACTCCCACTGGGTAACAAGGCCTCGAGCCCTGACCTGCCCCCAGAGCCCACGGAGACGCTCCTGAAGGAAGCGCCATGGACAGAGCCATTAGAGCTCAGCACTTCTATCTTCAACCTGTGTTTGTGCTCGTCCATATCCACGGCCTTTAGACCTTATTATAACCCGTGGCCCTGCTGGCTGCGGAAGGAAGTGTTTTATTGCCCACTCTCTCCACTCTGGGATACATTATTTTCGCTAAGGATGGAGTTTCTGGTGCTAAAAGCTCCCTGGGGCACGTCTGTGTGGTAAAGTCACTGGCTTAAGATCCTGCATCACCAGTGGATGTGAAACGACCCTGTGGTAAATGGGCAAATATCATGTGGTAAATGTAGTAAAATGTGGCGGGTGCCGCACCCCCTGCTGTAAAAAAATCCAAATATGATGTGGTAAATTTGGTAAAATATCTTGGTGCCTCACCGCCTGCTGTAAAGGATGTAAATATCATGTGGCAAATGTGGTAAAACGTGGCGGTGCTTCACCCCCTACTGTAAAGGATGCAAATATTATGTGGTAAATGTGGTAAAATGTGGCAGATGCCGCACGCCCTGCTGTAAAGGATGCAAATATCATGTGGTAAATGTGGTAAACCATGGCGGGTGCCCCCTCTCCCCGTGCAGTAAAAGACCGTGTTTGCTGCAGTCCCCCCCCCCGCCCCTTTGAAGATGGCCGCCCATGGTACACGCCCGTGGCTGCTGCCCTCCTTTGTAAACTTGTTGATTCTCTGCGGAGATGTTTCTGCACGGGACGCTCAGTGTTCACTCATGGCTTGATATCGTCTGGGAAAGTGATATGCGGCAAACGGAGGCAAACATTTGTGGGAAAGTTTTATGGCAAACGAAGAGAACCATGTTCCTTCCCTCAGGGTGTTGGGCAGGACTTGCAAAGCATTCAAACCATGAGACAGTATCCAAATCTTTATCCCCGCGCTCATGTTCACACTTATGACGCACCAAGTATCATTTTATCGGCTCTGACTTTCATTTCCAAATTCAACGCTAGAAGCAATCGGTTTATTTTAATGCCACAGCATTTTGCATACATCAGCGCATCGCAGAGCTTGCTTTACAACTGTACATTACTCACTTTACAGACCACTGACAGGGTTATGCTACGCTGTAACCTATGACCCCACTGGAAGAACTCAATGCCAGAGGAAAGTAGAGAACATGTCGGTTCGATACGGCGCTTCAACTTAGAAACACTGAAAGGGGTCATGGGGGTGCGTCTAACAGGAGATCGCAAACCTAACACACGCAAACCAAAGTTAAACTAACTTTCATGTAACTGCACAACATTTACCTGGCCAAAGTTTTCTTCGTCTATACAAAACATGAGGTCCAGCTCCGTTGGGTCGTTCTCCAGTATCCAACAGTGCTATAGTGAATCAAACATAAACAAGCATCGATCTCTTGTCTTTATGGGGCCATGTGTTTCTAGTTAGAAACACATGGCCCCATAAAGATAAGAAAGTGCTTTGCGATAGCAGCAAAGCAGGCGACCCAGGCCGGATCGGAGGCGAAAGGGCGTCAACAAAAAACCCTCATTTCCAATGGCAGGCCACCGTTTAACATAAACAGTGAAGCCAGCCAATGGAAATGAGGGACGGGGCTTCAAGTCCCTTTCTGAAAACCTCTCATCCACAATATCTCTCGCTAAGCAGCATCGCTTTGCGCTGCAACCCCACGCGAGACCTAAAAATGTATGTGTTCTTGTGTAATGTAACTGGTGTTACATCAATAAGGACATTGTTCCAAGTTGGAGGTGAAACAATATTAGTGACCACCTACTCAACGGGGAAAGTAGAAGAATTACAGAGAGGGGAAAAGAGAGAGGGAGAAAGAGAGAAAGTGTAGAAGGGAGGAAGAAGTGGAGGGGAGGGAGAGGTGAAGACTTGTGTTACCCTCGTGTGTATGAGTGAGGGCTTCCTAGGCTTGGGCGTTGGCTGCCCGCGCCCTATTTGGGTTGCGTCGGGGGCTGGCTCATTCAGCACCTACCCTCTGCCATACACACGAGGGTAACACTAGTCTTGGAATGCTCTGAGGAAAATTACTCTTAGACTTACACTGCTGATTAGGTCATTGCACAACGCAGTTTTGAACCAAACACACCCTCTCACTGACGCGGGTTACCTTCCCAATCCCTGGAACCCCCGTATATAGCGTGCACATCCTTTCACATAGTTAGGTCCTGAAGAAACGCCACTGACCTTTATAGGCAAAGCAGGCGTGAAACATGTCGACACTTTTTCTGAGTCACATAAGCACCTTGCGCCCACTAGTGACTCCCTGACCTTCTGGTCTTTTTATTTTACCAGGGGTCTCGCAACATTAAAAAAGCCTATTTGGACACCCCTAGGTAATTTTATTCACTAACTTTGCATGCACGTAACCACCTGTTTCTTGGATCCTTTCCTTCTTACCCCTGTTTTATCCCACACACTCGCACTCACCTATCGGCTTTTTCTCTTTAAAAGATCTCCGCAAAAGAGACCCTTCGGGGGACCGTCGGGCATTGCAGCGCCGGCCCTACGAGGAGCAATAAAAAGCCCGATGATGAAGCAAGACATCCTTCGGGGTGTGTGAGGGCAAACAAGAGGCTACACTGAGTCCTCCCTTTCGGGATTGGATCCTTGATACTGGGGATAGTTCTGTCTGCCTCTTTTCACCTTCACCTCTCCCTCCCCTCCACTTCTTCCTCACTTCTACACTTTCTCTCTTTCTCCCTCTCTCTTTTCCCCTCTCTGTAATTCTTCTACTTTCCCCGTTGAGTAGGTGGTCACTAATATTGTTTCACCTCCAACTTGGAACAATGTCCTTATTGATGTAACAATTAATACTAGAGCACGGACATTGGACCATAACTAACTCCTGGTCCCCCCCTTCTTTTGTTGATATAATGTAACTGGTGCTCATGTAAAGGGCTCCAATACGTTCGGGTCGAGTTTGTGCTATGTAAATCTGCACACAAAAAAAAAAAAAAACAGCAATTAACAGTAGGGCATTAAGAAGCTGCAAATATTACAAAACAAGGAAATGTTAATATACAATCACATTTGGCTTTCATTTTCTGTAATGAGTTAACATGCCTTGTATATATATCACATTGCATGTGTGTTGCTAAGTGCTCCCACTGGCATAGAAGCCATTAAGTATCATTAGTCACGTCTTGCCCTTAGCCCCGCCCACTTGCCACATGTCTAGTTTAACATAATGAGTAAATGCAGGGCTTTAGGTGGGCCGGGTCTCACGGCAGTTTTTTTAAAGGGGGCCTTGAAACAGGTCTCTATCGGGCTCTGTTTTATGCCCTGGCACAGGCGGTCCGTTTTGTTCCGGACTGCAGTGACAGCAGACACATCGGTGTGCTAACACTGCTCGCTTCTCACTAGTGGGGAAGTTACGGCATGACGTCATGCCAGGTGAGCGTTGTAGGGGAAGGGAAATCCTTTAAAGAGAATCATTTTCTCTCTGGATTTCCCTTCTCTTTTGGAAACTCAGAAGCAGCAACATTGTCGTGGTGTCACCAGGGCTTTACGCGGACGTTTTTTCAATATTATATTCAAGCCATAGTTGCTGATTATTTATCTTATGCAACTAACAACCATTGACAAAGCCAATAGTCCTGACATGTTGTAGGTATGATGTTACTTGTTGTATCATATATCTGGATGCAATGACAGAAACAGCAAAATACAAGTAGGGAGAGGATGTGGTCTGGCGGCTAGATTGCCGACTTTGGAGCTGGGAAATCAAAGTTCGAGCCTTGGGGTCGCGTCCACATCCTGTGATTCTGGGCAAATCACTTAATCTCCCCGTGCCTAACAAAAAACATGAATGTGTCCTTGTGTAACGTAACCGGTCCTCAGGTAAAGCGCTCCAATACCTTCGGGTCGAGTTCGCGCTATATAAATCTGCACAAAATTTTTAAAAAACAAGCATTGGCATAGCCAATAGGTCTTGCCTTTTGGGACCTTATAAGTGTTTAGCCATGCAGCACATTATCCTGTTAATAATCTGGCCACACAAGTTTACGCCCCAGTAGTTTTTAAGCTTGGAATGCTGTTGTTTGCATTTTTTTTTTTAAATAGCAAATAACGGGATGCTTTAACATTGTGTTGAAAACTATGGCGCAAAGTAAAAATTAAAGTGTGAGCTGCCATGTAGCCACACTTTTAAATAACCCTTTAAAACATGCCACAGCTATTTATTTTCCACTCTGTTGTAGTACAGCCTATTGCTGGTGGTACAGTGTTACCACAGAATTTGTTCAGTAGCCTCCTGCTTCCGTAAAAGTAGAAGTTCTGCATTACTGTCAGTACTCAGAAGCCCTGAAAACAAGCACTTCTCCTCCATTCTCCAGACGTCACAAACAAGATATAATGCCATCGTCTGGGAGTTTATCGACATTTGTGGTTTGAAACCTGTTAAGTTATAAAAAACACAAGCAACTCATCACATCCGATTTGAAACACTTAAAATTGCACCACTGTCTCTGGCGTATATCTACTTAGAAGAGATTGGGAATATTGCCTTGCGTGTACACCCGTGAGACCAAATGATAGTTCAGAGACTGCTGCTTTAAGAGCGCCTGTTAGTGCCTAGTTGATGAATGAGATGAACATTGTAATTTTCAAATATAATTATATGCAGATATAATTAAAAATACACGATATCCAGTAGTATTACAGCCGACATTCCACCAGGTTAGGCAACTACAAAGAGATAAGGTAAAGGGCTGAACACTTCTCAAAAATATTTTGCATGTGCTGTGCAGAGATAAATAAAAATACACGATGTCCGGGAGTTTGACGGGATGTATGCGGGAGTAAGACACCAATATTCCATCAAGTTAGACATTTATGGGGAGATTAGACAAAGGACTGAAGACATCCCAAAAACACTTTGTGGGTGCTGTGTAGATATAAATAAAAATGCATGATGTCCAGGAGTTCGATGGCGGGGGGAAAGGTTGTATGCAGGAGTAAGACACAAATATTCCACCAAGTTATACAGCTGCTGGGAGATTAGATAAAGGTCTGAAGATATTCCCAAAACAGGAGTAAAAAGCTAACATTCCACCAAGTTCGACAGCTGCGGGGAGATTAGAGAAACTGCTGAAGACATGGCCAAAACATTTTGTTGCTGTTGTGCTGGTCAGTTAAGCGAGGGTTTTTTTGCACCATACAGAGACAGCTAGCGTAAGAGTGCCTGTCAGTGCCTCGCTGATGAATGTCCTGGTTACAAAGAACAGACAGAGACTGCTGCATTAAGAGCGCCTGTTAGTGCCTCGTTAATTAATGAGATGAGATGAGCACCGTACGTTCCAAATATAATTATATGCAGATTAAGGGATGTATGCAGGAGTAAGACACCAACAGTCCACCAAATAATACAGCTGCGGGGAGATTAGATAAAGGACTGAAGCTATTCCAAAAACACTTTGTGGGTGCTGGGCATATATAAATACAAGCATTTGCAATGCAATAGGTCTCGCATTTGCGAGATGTAAAGCTATTGCCCTTTTAAACATAAAAGTGGGCACTGTGGTTAAAAAAAGCGTGGCGCCCACAATAAAATACAAAAGGGTTAAATATTAAAAAAAACACCACAAAGGGAAACCGAAAGGAGAAACCCGAAAAGGAGGAAGGCTTCACTTAAAAATAATACATTATGAACTGGAAGCTCTAAAAATGAACAGTTAGGACTGTAAACTGAAGGGTCTCTGCCAGAAGATGGCGCGTTATTTAGAAATCGCCGACATTTCAAAGGGGAAACGTTAAAAATGTGTTTGCTTTGTTTTTGCTTTTCTTTAAAAAAAGGCGAGTATGGAAACAGCAATCGGCTTTCTGAGATCACGCAAAGGGTAATAAAACGCAGAGGGTGGCGAGCACAGATCTGCCGGTAGAGGAAGCAAGAATAAACAAATGTAAAACAAATGTAAAAGTCGCACTGTAGTTGCAATTGGGATGATTGTTTCCAAATGCACATCCCCGTAAAGGAAAACCGAAGACGAAGGAGGGGCCATCACACGCTAGACAGTGTGATGGCCAAATAGATAATTGGGATGATTGCTACCAGATGCACGTCCCTGTCAAAGAAAAGATAAAAAAAGGAGCCATCACACGCTACTCAGTGTGATGGCCAAACAACGTGTTCACTAAGTGAAATCGCCACAAGCACATAAGGGAGGGACACTTGCAAAACTGCACCAATAAAAAGACTGCATTTCTTAATGGTACAGGCAACAGCCAATCAAAACCACTTAAATGTTTAATACCCATAGAATACAATACAATAGGTCTTGCAGACAAAAGCGCTGTCGAGGCTCAACCTAAAAAGTGGGGCGACACACTATGCTAAGCACAGATTTATAGCTAGATTACATGTTTTCTTAAGCCACGCCCTTAATTGCATTGGCCACGCCCGTTTTTTCATACTGCTGAAATCCTTTATTTTTTCCCATTTAAAGCACAGGTCCGGACTTCAAACTATTTTCACTTAATTGTAGCTCAGAGCAAAACTTTGAAGACCTATAGGCTACAGCAATTGATGAATTTCTAGCAATATCTCTGTTCGGAGCGCTGCTCCTTCTGCCTGTTGTTCGTGGGGCAGGGCTGAGGCGCGCCTCCTCTTTAGTGGGCGGCATTATAGTGCAGCCGTCGGCGTTGGTAAATTCGGCAGAAATGTGAAGACAGCCGGGAAGCAGGCCCTAACGCGTTTTAGGTGGAAATGAGAAAATGGTACACAACACCAGAGTTAAACTTTTCCATTCATACACTGACAGTAACTTATTGCGCTATGGGTGGGGAAACGGTTGGCTGTATGGTATACGAGAACGGCAGAAATCGCTGTAAACGTGGAGAAAAAAACTCATTCAGTTCATTGGCTGTGGAATTCGTTCAAAATACGGTCTAGCGGCGCAGTATGTAGCTGCTGCACGCCCCACCTCCCATCAGTACGCGGGCTCGGGAGACGTCATCAAATGATTGCATAGCAGGTCTGCTCGGCTGTTCGATTGAGCCTGCGCGCGCCACGGGCAGCCGGAAGACTTTGGAAACCGCGTGAAGGGGAGCTGTGTTGGTAAGTAGAGTCATGTTCTGCAGCCCCTGCTCTGTTATCCTTACTTACCGCAGTCCGTACAGTGTCCTTTCCCAGCTGCCATGGCCCCTCCTCCTCTTCTCCGCGGGGTGGAGTCAGCTGCCCCACACTCACTCAGCATTGCCTACTTTCACCCAACTTGTTCCATAAATTGTCCGGACGACCTCTGCCACCAGCTCTGTACGCATAGGCTCATTTCCATTTTCTTCTGTGGTGGCTGGACTACATGGAAAAGCCCACCCAGCTCGGGAATGGGGAATGGGGTTCTATCGCTGTGGTCTAAGGTTTCCTACTATTGGGTGACGCCCCTGGCATGGAGGAGAATTCCAGGTACTTTTTGCAGATAATCTGGACTAACGGGTACAAGTCTAAACGGAAACTCAGGAGAAACGGCCCGTTACACTGACCCATCTTAGGTGAAGTAAGTATAAAGATGACCGCAACCCTGTCAACTTTCCCAAGTTTATTTGCGATTTGCTGTTCCATTCTAGGTTTTTTCCTATTAATTCTGGGGCTTGTAGTCTTGCATATGCTATTATAAAACAAGACTACAAGCCCCAGAATTCAAAGGAAAAAACCTTGACTGGAGAAGCACATCTCGCATTGGATCTGGGAAACTTAGCAACTTTGTGACAAATCAAAATAGTACAGGTGACTAACCAGTAGCACAGTCTCTATAACTGATGGCTCAGTGGAATGCACACAACCTACTGCTACCATTCGACACACCAAAACACATTGTCCAATTCATTGTGCCCGGTTTTGTAGCTGCTGTCAGAAAAAGCATATTTTTTTTACGCTACACCCATAATTACTGACCCCTCGGTATATGCATGCTCCCGTTTAACATTTGCAGAACCCATAATAGCACATCATGGATTTTCTTGGGAATCGCATGTTTTTTTACAGAATGTCTTATGCCTAAGATTGGCCGTTACTTACTGTGATGGACAAGTGTTCAGTAAAAGCGATTTCTGTGCGGTGTGCAGGAGTTGGTGATGGACTGAGGGCATGAGTTATGTGTTTGTGTGCTTGAGATGCACATATTGTAATTCCTGACATTATTTTTTTTTTTTGTTTAAACCAATTTTATTAAGTTTTCAACTTAGACTGGTAGGGTGCTTCAGTACATTTCGTGGCACAAGTCGGAACAACATACAGATACTCGTTTCCCGGATTGGGATGAGTAAGCATTAAATAACTTTACATGTTTGTCTTGTCGCCCGTTTGTCCACTCTTTGTTCCAATGGCGTGAAGGGTACCCCATGTCTGATCCACACTGTGACTCCTCTTGCGAAGCCGGAGTAATTGGTGGAGAAGATTTGGCCTCTCCATTTCTTGCAAAGTTTCACCGCTTCCTGTTCTACAATGTGAGATTCCTGCTGATATACTATCTGTGCTTTGTGCCTTAGCAATTGCGCATGTACCCTGTGTCTCTTGTGGACGGGTCCCAAACCTCGAACTTTGCACATGAGTATGTTATATGTATTGGGTGTATGCATTGTAATGTAAGAATAGGCCCCTGATCTGTATGTGATGAATATGAGCCGGTGGTTCTCGCTAATTTAATTGTGAATGCGTTGTCTCCCGTAGGAGTAACGTCCTTTACTCGGCACTCCTTTGTTGTCAAAATTCAAATAATGGTAATTCAATTGGTGTAGTTTTCTTTAACAATTTATTTTCTGATTCAAATTGTAGACGATTTCATTAACATTCATACTATTTCCGGCATAGTATTGTTCATAGTAAAGTTCAAAATTCACTGTGTTTCAGCCCTATGCATTTCGGGCGAACCCTTCTTCAGGGGACTTACATTTCTGAAAGCAAAAAATATTGTATTCAAATAACCAGATACAACACATATGTCATCAAAACGTTGTAAATACGTATTACACTAGCAACTATTGTGATGGTAGAAAGAAAAGTTCGGAAGTTTGAGAGTTTGTGAACGGAAGAGTGCCGGACTGTGATGGTTATAACATTCATGTCATGAGATAGTCAGCCTGCAAATGGATTTATGTAACAACCAGTGACTTGAACTGTAATTCAAAAGTAGAGCTTGAATTTAGTGGTTGTAGGATGAAAACGGTGTCCAACTGTGTAAGAAGTGTGTGTGCATATGCGCAGGTGAGTATATGTAAACACGCTGTCAATGGAAGAATTCGTGGACTGTAACTGAAATTACTTAGGGTGTGAAACTAAACTCCTATTTAAACATCTCTATCTTGAACGGTAATAGCTCACTGATTTAACGATACTAATACCATGACTGTGCGGAGGATCAAAACTGACCTTTCGAAAAACAAGCATTCTTTTCTGCCCGTCTGCCGTGGCGAACAATGATAATTTCTCTGGAAAAAAGGGGAATGGTGCGAATAAGTATACTGGATATACCAACGATTTTCGGAATTGTGCAAACCGCTTATGCGGTTATAAAAAAAGTCTTACCGCGATCAAGTATCAGTCGAGTAGAGTGGTGAAATCCAATTTAAAAACGTCGGAAGTGTTTGCTTCCTTGTATATTCGCGGTATCGTGAGTCACTCGTCACGTGATAATGAAAAGTGAAAAAAGACGATGTCAACGTGAATATGATGTGGTTAATTCAAACGATGTTAATTCAAACAATGTTGTGATTCAACAAAAATTGAAAGGTTATCCAATTAACCTATTCTATAACTAAGGAAATGAATTGTAGTGCCTATCATGAAATTATGTTCTGTGACTCGAGGTGCCGATGTGTCAAAGTTTTGAATGGTGAAAAAAGTTGAAAAAAAGGGGAACCTTTAACAATATATCTGCTGTAAATCAATGTGTTAGCGTTTATCACTCCGCGGTCAATGTAGTAAATGTTGATCCTTGAGTGACTATAGAAAAATTTAAGGAGCGGGAAAAGCATCCCGTGATCGATAAGAAATGGTATAACTAATGTATTGTATTTTATTCAGTGGTGACGAAACGATGCTAGAAACCAGGCTTAATCATAGAGACATGGAAAAGTGCATGTAAATTACAGGAAAAATATTGACATCTGTTATCATTATAATCAGTATACTCAATAACATTAATAATTGTATTCAAGGTACAAAAATGGTATGCGTGACATCATAGTCTCCTTACAAGAAACAGTGCAATTCAAACCGATCATTTAAACCTTTTGGTTGAAGCGTGTTAAGATGAGACATCCAGAATATTTCTCTTCTCAAAAGGTGTTGGGAATTGTCTCTTCCTGGGAGGATGGGTACCTGTTCAAGTATACAAAATCGTAATTGACTAGGATTGTGATGATGTTCAGTAAAATGTGAGGCGACTGTGGATTTGGTGTTCTTGAGTCTTGTATTGCTTTTATGCTCGATAATCCTGGTCTTTAATTTTCTTTGCGTTTTGCCCACATAAGGTAAGCCACATGGGCATTTCAATAAGTAAATCACATTGCTGCTGTCGCATGTACCTGATACCCGTAGTTTGATTTTTGTTCCTTGTGAAGGATGCAATATTTCACTGCCCTGTATTATAGCGTTACAATTACTACAATTGTAGCATGGAATGGTTCCTCGATATTTAACAGGGGTGACTTCCTCTTTGGGTCTGAGCAATTCTTTGAGGTTACGAGTGCGTTTGTACGCAAATCTTGGAGTGTTGTTAAATATTCCTCTAAAGTCTTCTTCTTGTGTGAGTAATGTCCAGTGTTTCAATATGATCCTCTTAATGTTGAAACTTCTTGTAGAAAATTTGGAAACAAATACTGATCTTTGCGAATCGTTTTTGAGTTGAGTTGTCAGTAGCTGTTTTCGTTCCAGATGCCGGACTCTTTCCTGTGCTTGATTTAAGATGGTTTCGGGATATCCTCTTTGTCTGAATTTCTGGATGGTTGAAATTTTGGATTGGTTGTAATGATCTGAATTGGAAGCAATTCTTTTGAGGCGTAAAAGTTGTGAAAATGGTAGATGTTTTTTTAATGAAGGCTGATGTAAACTTGTGAAATGCAAAAAGTTGTTTTTGTCGGTCGGTTTGGTGAATACTTTAGTTTCAAGGTTACCTTCATCGTTAATGACTAGAACATCTAAGAATGGTATTTCCCTTTTATTAATGTGATGTGTAAAACCAATTCTGTCGTCAACCTGATTCAATTCTTCAATGGCTGTTAACAAGAGGGTTTCTGTGCCGTTCCACAGTACAAAAATGTCGTCCATGTACCTTCCATACATAATGATGTGTCTGTGCCAGTTTGGATTCGATAAAATGTGTTCTTGCTAATTTAACACATTTTTCAGGACTCTCTCCCACACTTTAACTCCCCATACGAGGCCCGAGTGGGGAACTGCTCCAGGCCATACAACTGAACACAACCAATACAACTATGTTATGTACAACAAGTGTGTTCGCAAATAGGGCGTCATTGCCAACGCCGTTCATTTCAGCATCACTGTATGCACTTGAGCTCTGACGGACCCTGGGACTAAAATTCAAACAGAGGTAATCACTTAGACAAAAAAAAAGGATATGCTGTCTACTTGGGGTTCATGCATTGGAGTCAACATCTCAGCCTAACAAACCATCCGCCGTCTGTGGTGTCACAGTAGGGAAGAGGGAAGAGCGTCATGCTGCCCTCAGAGTCCGATTTGTTCACGTTTTCATCTCAAGAGGCTGTGTCCTTAGCATGTGTACTGTCTCTAAAGGTGGATGCCAACACAAGTGCCTGCTTTCTGTCCTGTTGCATCTGCTGTTGCGTCGGATTAGTCGACTGTGTTGTCCTGGCTGTCCGCGTGCTGCGTTGGTAGCCGGCGTCTCTCGCCTGTCTGGAGCTATTGGATGGGCTCTGTGCGGTAGCTCACGTTAATGTAGCCGGTTCTATTACTTCTAGCCACTCCTACACATCTTCGGGGCTCTCAAAGAAATGTGTCTTCTGCTCATGTATAATTTTCAATCGTCCCAGGATTAGTAGTGCGTACTTCAGACCTTGCAATTTCTTTTTGACTGTGATGAAAGAAGATCCTTGTCTTTGCACCAGGAGCGTATAGTCCGGGTATAGTGAGATCCGACTATTCTCAAATCTAATCTAGGAAAGTTCTCTGGCCTTCTGAAGCAACAGGTCCTGATCTCTCTAATTCAACATCCTGACTATAAGAGGCCGAGGAGGGGCGCCTGGTTTTGGCCTGCAAGTAGGTATCCTGTGCGCTCTTTCCACACAGAATTGATTTGAGAGTCCCTCAGATGTGACATTGTCTTTAACCCCTTCCATGCGGCGCGAATTCCACCGCGGTGCTGACCGTTTCTTGCGCGGGCGGGCTCATGACGGAACGGTTCCGTCATGAGCACAGCTCAACCGACGCTCATGACGGAACCGTTCCGTCATGAGCACCGAAGGGGTTAAACCATTGTTCCTTATATCGGGTTGCGTCAGATCCCTCACTTTTTTCTGACAGACCAGTGGCGCGAAAATTGTTGCGCCTCGCCCTTCCTTCTGCGTCCTCAACTCTGTCTATAAGGCTGGTGACTTGTTTCTGTAGTTCATGAATCTGTGTTGTGTTGCTTATGTTGTGAGGTCATCTCCTCCAGTACAAGAGTATTAGTTTTCACCTTGTCTGCCTTACGCAGTGTGAGTCCGGTCGTGAGGGCACCGCTTTGTTGTTCGATTACTTGCTGGATTCCCGTACTTCCTGCAATATTAAGTCCAGTTTGTTCACTGAGTTTTCCTCATTAGTAGGCGGTATGCAACTGAGCGGCGGTGAGGTCAACTGAGCATCGGTGAGGTCGAGGTGTGTTCCGCATTGTCCAGGGTTGGATTGGCGTTGGAGGCAGTTTCCTGCTGCTTCCCCTTCATGCACCCCATGGCTGTGCTTGGCGAAGAATGCGTGGGTCGTATTGCTGCACTGTGAGTCGCCAAGAGGGTGTGCTTGCTAGGATCACTGTGGGACCAGGTAGAGGAGTAGAGCGTTATGGGTATTCGGCGTGTAACTGCAAGATGGGGCCACCACGCCTCCGTGCAATTGTCTACAGCGTTTTATCCTCACTAGGCAGCGCCCGATTCGAAGGTTCACGCTCTTCCTCAGACTTATCCCTCTGGCAGCCCACCTTCTATCCGAGGCGCTGCTGCGTGTTCCACGAGCCCGCCGGCCCAAGCGCTTCTGATTGGTGTCTGCACCGCAGAGCACCCCCAATTAAGCAGCGGTGTGTGTCCCACTTTTGGCAGCAAGCACAGAGGTCAGTGTGTGACCAGCGCTTGGGCACGTAAACACTACCTGTTCCTCCAGTATCTGGGAGAGAGTCCGTGTGTGTGCTGGCCACCGATGCGCCTAACGGCGCGCTGCAGTCTGGTATTTTTTTTTTATCCGCTCCCTGGTGTGTGTATGCGCCACTGGTCGCTTGCCTCCTTTCTCTTCCTATGAAGGTAGCCTGTCCAGGGCAGCTAGGCGGGTAGTTCAGGGCTTGATGTGTCGCTCTCCTCCCTCGAGTTACATGCAGGTGCTCGCAGTGGTGTGCAGTATAGTCACGCCCACTCTCACTACAGATGAAGCTCACTCCCACCTCTGCTCCGGTCGTCGGGGGTCTCGCTGCACACAGCCAGGAACGTCCCCACCGGCGGTGGCCCTCCGCTGCAGCATACTGCTTACCGCGGGACGCCCCGGCCCCTCGTATCTGTGACGTGCGGGTGCTCGTGGCAGGCAGACAGACACTCACCGCCTCGCACCAGGTCCGGTCCGTGTACAGCGCCACCACTGTTATGTTGGGTCCTGGTGCGGAGGACCCGCCCGGGCCGCGCTTCCTCTCCGGTCCACCAGAAGGAACCGTGTAGCGTTTGGCGGCGGGTTTTACGGCATCATTCACGGTTCAGTTTTTCTGTGTCTCTGCTAGGCCACGTCCCACGCAGCACAGCTCAACTCGATCACAGTGAGGCCGAGTTCAGCTCCGCTTGTTGACTCCCCCTGTGTAACGTTATTATGGCTATCTTTTGGCCCCGATTATTGCCTGTACACGGGCTATTTAGACAGGATTATGGAGCCTGGGTCAGGAGCTCTTCTAGTAAGCGTCCGGCGGTTGGCCACGCCCCCCTTGTAATTCCTGACATGTTATGGGAAATCATGGTAGCCATTGCAAAATGAGGTCATTGCTGGCACATTGTGCACCTCCATGTAACTAAACAAATGGGACAGTGGGTGGGGGGGGGGATAAACTGCCAGACGATGACCGAAATAGACATTCACCACCTAAGAAGCGTGCAGAGGAGGTATTCCACATGGCAACAAACCACGAGTATTTACTTGCATCTTCTGCTAACCCCAGGGATTTCGATATAACCAGAAGGGACTTTTACCAGCTCTTAAAAAAATATAAGGAGGAGGATCCATACTCTTCCTGTGACGCTAAAGGAGGGGGGATGTACCACTTCTCAAGCATCAGGAGGGCACCTTACACAAGAAGAACTTTGAGGAGGGGTATTTTCCATCTGCTGTGAACCAGGTAAACCGTGATGGAAGGACATTTAGTACCTACCAAAAAACAAGAATCCTGGTATGGACTGCAGGAAATAATTTGGAGAACGTGTGCTTACCACCTGCAATGTACGCCAAGGTACTGGCGAGCGAACGGAGCGATATATATATATTTTTGGGTGATAGAACTCTGTGATCGGGCCCCAGTGGCTAGCCTAGGTGAAGGGTATGATCATCCACAGGCTGTGGTGACTTAACTTTGCTGCTGGTTTGCAGAGAGCAATTCCTGTAATCGTCACCTCTTTGTTCAGGCAGTTAACACCAAAGAACAAAGGCCAAATAGAAGCCGATTGCATTCCAGGTAAAGAGACCGCAAATCTGACAAAGACGGGCTGCATGATCAAAAGTAACCTTAAGGGCCAAGCTTGCATTTACAGGGCCTTTCAGCAAAGGCATGCTGTACGCATGTCTGGTGCTTCGATCAGGAGCATTAGCTGTCAATCTTAAAGCGCCGAATAAGGGTGGCACCAGCTACTATAGCAAGCCAGAACTGCTGCCCATTTTCAGCATATGGGGAGCACTTGAGCTGTCATCTTGCTGTAGTCCCTAGGATTCGGAAAGCTAGAAGCGGGGGTCGTCTGTTCTCATACAATGCTGGCAAACTCTGGAATACCCTCTCTCTTCATTTGCGTAACGAACCCAATCGCCTTGCCTTTCTAAGTTGTTAAAACTGTTCTACTACAAACTGCCATGGGCATTTGCCCCATTGCTATTATATTACTTATTTCGTGAGTGTACTTCCAACATATTTGGATATTCCGTATGTGTGCTTCATTCTGTTTATGTAATGACATGTCTCCCTGGCCTACCTAAAATGTTTGTAAAAAGACAGATATAGAGTTTAGAAAAGTACATAGTGTATAATTACTAATCAGTATGATGAGGCAAGCCATGGTGCAAACTTTCAATACAAAAAAAGTGCAGAGCAACGCGTGTCACAGGTCAAGGAAGTGGGGCTTAAACGGTATGCGCCACAAATGATCTTCCTTCTGGATAACAACTTTTAGACGTCTTGTGCTGGCTCGCGGTGGTTCGACTAGGATTTACCACTCGTGTTCACCAGTAGTTCACGTGGTACTGCCATTATTATTCATAAACACTTTCGTTCCATGTCCAGGAAGTTCACACCAATAATGGGGGTAGATTTACAGTAAGCAAAAGAACCCTGTGAGATGTGAAATGGAATCTGTCTCCATATATGCCCTCCGCTGAAGACCAGGTGCATTTTTCATTACTTTATATAGTATACGTGGCCCCAATAATTAAATGGCTGCTTTGCCGATTAAGAACCACCGGTTTCTATCTGAAAGTTAACTATTACACAGTGAGGTAGTGACTGCTGTAGCTCGTTACCTTCTCTCAGCCTGACTTACCAGTTGACGAGTAGTTAGCTTGTGGCGATTGCAGGTACTGTTTTATCATTTTAACGTTTTTTTTATTACTGTATTGGTGTTTTTAGGAGTATACGTTTTTTGACTTAAAGTAGTTTTTCAGGATAAACAACAGCTGTCTAGTGGATGTTTTTGCTGAACACCACATAGAAGTTAAAATTGTCGCAAGGTGACGAGAATTTGTTTTTAATGTGTCATCCCCTCAATTTGTACAAGCCGAAACGACAGTCTAGCGTGTGAGTATGTATACACGCTGTTAGAAGGGTACACTGGTTTCAACGCTCATTGTAGTTCCCTTGCATCTCCGGCCGTCCTCGCGACTGACGGCTGCAGTCAGGAAAGACACGCGTCAGTCAATAAAGAGACCAGGTAATGGACTGGCACATGGCTCAATCCTATCTTGAGATCTTTTCACACAAGAAGAATATTGCTGTCTCCAACCGTAGAGATGCGACGGCGTGGGCCAAATGGGTACATATGCTGTGTTACGGAGGCACTACTCACTGGATGCATAAAAGGCAATTCTACGAATACTTGCAGCTGCGCCATACCAAACCCCACCTCTTTTCGACTTTGAAACACTTTCGGAATTAAACCCTTCGAGACCAATAATAACACGGCAGATCTCCAACAATAACACGGCAGAACTCGTGTCCAGGAGTCCAGCAGATCTATCGCATACCAGGAGTATACTATTGGAAAGTTGTCGATTTTAAAATAGCATGATCTTTGTTGGCCTCAAGGGAAGTTGGTCTCAGCTCGCCTTATACGGATACAAACCAGAATCTTGCTAAGAAAATAATACCATAGCATTTGAGGATGAACAAATTAATCAGTGTTCTGCTGTTTAATGTCCTATAATTTCACGTAGACGCCCTAGCTTGACATTAGTACATATGTACGAGATTCACGATTAACCTTTTTGACAGTTGACATTACACTGATTCTACATTCTTTGAAAAGCAAGTTGGGGATTCGAACTCATTACATTGAGCATTTCGTGTAGAGCAAGTTCGCTGACTGGTTAGGGTATCCTTTATTTTGATATGTTAAATGTACAAAATAGGTTAGGTGTGAGGTTGTGCTAGATCATGGGAACTCTCAAACATTTTTCCAGGGGCCAAAAGGTTTTGTCTATGATATGACTGAGGAACGCATTGATGCCGGCAAGGTGGCGGTCAGTGCAGAGGGTGCCGGGGGTCGGTGCCAGTAAGGTGGGTGTAGGAGAAGCGAAGCTTCTGCATCCAGTGGCTGAATCAGCCCGTCAATCTACATACCCAGCAGCAAACATATATGACTCAATTTAGGGGCACTGACTAGTCAATCCGGTAGACAAGGGACACCGAGTCTTGAAAAAAATGTAAAATCATAATTGATCTGAAGCAAATAACCAGTCTGATATCTGACACTTGGCGTTTAAAAATCAATGCATTTAATTGTATTTTTTAATATACAGAATTAACAAAATCAAGGAGATTAGAAGAACGTCTTATGCAAATCAGACATGCACATCAGAATGTTTTTAAGACTTGAATTAATTAATTTTTTTGATAAACAAGTTTTATTTGCTTTACAGAAATAGTACACCAGCCAATCTGCACCGTATTGCAATGATTGAGAATCATAGTCACAGTTTCTTAATATCCAATGTACAAACATCAATAGGCAAAGGTGGAATGTAATTAGACGAAACCCCCCCTCCCCCACCCCTACCATTTCCCACAAATTCTGCGGTATTTCTTGGGGCAACCCCGTGCTGCATACATAACCTTCTCCTGCGTGGTGTGCCAGTCCACCCCATTTTGCCAACGCCCCACACCCGGGGGTACGGGGCATTTCCAAGAGGCCGCAATGTCTCTTAGCTACCACCATAGCTGTGTTAAAGAACAGTTTTTCGTTGCGTGACCCATCCAACCCGTCAGTGATGCCCAGGAGCGTGTGTTTAGGGTCGTGAGGAACCTCCCACCCCAGAACCTCAGAGTTCGTCTTCGATGCCCTGCCAAAATCCTGCCAAGAGGGGACAGGTCCAGACCATGTGGAAGAAGTCAGCAGGGTCACATCCACAACTGGTACAGGCTAGGGACGGACTAAGTCCTGCACAATGAAGGCGTACAGGAGTGAGATATGCGGCATGCAAGTAGTAGAGCTGCACCAAGCATAGCCTGGCGGAGGCGGTGACTGTTCTAGGGGCCATAAGGGCGTCACGCCAGTCCTCTTCCTCAAAGGGGCCCACACAGTCCACCCACTGCGCCCGCAGTTAGTCCAAGGAAGTTGGGGTTTTGTTAATCAGTGTACGATAAATGTGGGAGATGCCACCTTTCCCCAGGTCCCCAAACATGATCTGGGCTTCGGGCGGGCTGTGAGCTGGCAACCGTGTGTCTGTTGTGAGGTGCGAGCGAAGGGTGTGTCGCAGCTGGAGGTAGCGAAAAAATTGTGGTGCTATGAGTATCTGGTTTGGAGATCCTCGAAGGAGCGCATATGATATCCCCCCCCCCCCCCCCCCAACCTCACCCAGATGTCCCCAAGCTGCGTAATGCCTATAAGGTCCCAAGCTTCGAAGCCCAGTCACCTCCCTAAGCCAGGTCCTGTGCCACAGGGGCGTACAGTGGGTCAGTTGGTGTCGCAGTGCTGCTCGCCAGGCCAGTAACACCGAGCGTGTCACCTCCGAGAGACTGGAGGGAATCTGGGTCCCATATAGGAAGGATTGGATTCTGGCGAGGCCCAGCTCGAGCCTGTAGGCCAGATCGGACCACCCCCTGTTGAACCAGTCATGTATGGTAAGAAGTCGTGTGGCCAGGTAGTATAGGTAAAGGTGAGTCATCCCCAAGCCCCTGTCGAACGAGGGAATCCTGCAAGTGCTGAGGGCTACCCTGGACCTACCCCTTCCCCATAGGAACTTGGTGACTAAGCCATCAAGTTCACGGAACCAGGCCCAGGGAAAGCACAAGGGGGTGTTTTGAAGCATGTAAAGAAAGCGGGGAAGCACCAGCATCTTAAAAAGGGCCACCCTCCCCATGGGGTTGAGGGGCAGCGACTGCCACCGCTGGAGGTCCGCCTTGGTCCGCTTCACCAGTGGAGTGACATTGAGGGCCCAGCTGAGCTCGGGTAGCATGGTCACCCAGATCCCCAGGTACTAGAATGATTGACGACGTAAAGGTATTTCAGACTGCCAGTCAAAGCATTCCCGTGAGAGGTGAAGGGGAACCAGGACCGATTTGTTGGGATTCAACCGAAGGCCTGATGCCTGTTTGAAGGACTGCAGGATACGTTAACAGTGGGGGCCGGACCGGGCAGGATCCGCCAAATAGATGAGGACGTCATCCGCGTAGAGGGTGATTTTATCCGGTTCAGCGCCAGGCCATTCCCATCCCCGCACCCGCTCGCAAGACTGCATCAAGGTCGCCAAGGGCTCCATCACTAAAGCAAAAAGCAGGGGAGAGAGGGGGCAGCCCTGCCTCGTCCCCCTGCAGACCGAGAAGGGTTCCGACAGGACTCCATTTACTAGAACACAAGCCCTCGGGAGGGCGTACAGAACTTTGACCATGGCTCGAAAGTGGGGACCAAACCCCATCATGCCAAGAACGTCATGAAGGAAGCCCCAGTCTACCGAGTCGAAGGCCTTCTCAAACTCTACCAGGAGAAGTGCTAGGTATGGGGTGAGGAGGTGGCGATGTGCCAAGGCTGAGTGCAATCTGCGAAGACCGTGTCGGGTGCTGCGCGAGGGCATAAACCTGCACTGGTCAGAGTGGACCAATGCGGATAGATGGGGTTTGAGGCGCTGGGCAAGGAGGGTGGCAAACAGTTTGACCTCAGTGTTGATGAGGGAGATGGGGCGGTAATCGGTGCACTGTGGTGAGGGAGGCTGGGATTTCGGAAGGACTACAATGGTGGCTATGTCCTTTTCCTGATGGAAGGAGCATTTCTCCACCACCTTGTGAAATAGCGCGTCCAGGTGGGGATGAGAACATCCTGGCACTGGGCATAGTATTCCTGTGGAAGACCATCTGGGCCCGGTGTCTTGCTGGCTGACGCAAGAGCGATTGCGTCACCAACTTCCTCTCGGGAAATGGGGCGGTCCAGATCGACTTGAGCGGCGGCGTCCACGTATGATAGGCGGCCACATTCCACGTCCATCAGATCTGCAAGGGACAGGGTAGGGGCTCGGGCCTCGTCCAGTTTACGGTAGAAGACTGCGAAGGCTTGTGCCATTTCCAATGGGGCACGACATGTTGACCCGTCTGGTGCTGCTATTTCTGGGATTAGACGGTTCGCTCTCGGGTATGTGGCCAGGCGGTGGAGGAGCGAGCCGTTCTTCTCACCCCATTCATATACCCTGGCCACTGAGGTGCGCCAAAGGAGTTTGGCCGCGTCCAGCGACAGTTGCTTGATCTCTGACCGGAGCCGGCTCAGAAGTCTCGTGTCAGAGGCATCTAGGGATCGGGCTGAGGCATGTTTGAGGCGCAGAGCCTGCGCCTCCCGTGAGGTAATCTGTTCCTGTTGGGCTTGCCGCTGGAGCTTGAGGTGACCCTTGGCGACCCCCCCCCCCCCCCCCCCCCCCTTAATCGTAGCCTTGCCCGCCTCCCATAGGATGCCTGGGGAGGACACGCAGCCCTTGTTAGTGAGAAAGTACTGTGTTAGCTCCTGCCTCACCACCTTCCTAAAACCTTAGTCCTGAAGGAACCAGGCATTAAACCTGTAACAATCGCCAGCAGTCTCACCACCAATTATGCCCCTTGTCAGGAAACCGGGAGTGTTTCCGCGTTTTCCCGATGTCAGGAATTATCGAACTACAAATCCCTGCATGCACTGGGGCGCACCCGACGACCCTGTCTACATAAGCACTTCCGCGGGAAGCGGACGGTGCTTGTCAATCAGAGAGCTTGTGGATGTTTGTGGCGGAAGGTGTTCCCCGCCGGATTCCAGCGAGAAGCATTTCAGCAGCCATCCCTGTGACGGGCCGTGTCCCGCGTTCCCGAGGAAGCCAGCCCGTCCCGCGTTCCCGAGGAAGCCAGCCCGATTCAGCGGCGAGCGAGACGCCGAGGTATTTGGGAAGGTAGTTTCTTCAGCTATTCTGGTAAGCCACGAGTGTTGCTTCGTCAACATAACTTTATTGACACCGTGAGAGACATTGCAATATCCCGGATTACTTGTTCCCTCTTTGCCTGGACATGGTGGGGTCGGTGTAATGTAGACACGGACACTGAGTGCCTCATTGCCGTCCTGCCTCGCAATTGGAAAAGTATCCACGAAGTCCCGAGGAAGGGATTATCATTTGGTTATTTGAACTTTACTTTCGCTGTGACTGTGCACGTACGGAGGGCTCCCGCTTGGACCCATTCCGTCATTGGCTTGTGGGGGTGAGAGAGTATCACTTCCCGAAGACCTAGTGCTTTCTAGTGACATTGAAGTAGGGGATTGTGGAGTAACCCAGGAAAGGGTGTGTGCGGCTAAAGGCAGTTAAGGGGGAGCCACAGTGAGAGTTCCGCAATAAGAAAGGTACATTCCGACATCTCCTTTCAGGCGGGTAGGCGTAGTCCTGTGCCTTCACTGCATTATATAGAGAGAAGTCTCCTGTTTACCGGTTCTCTCTCTCTCGTCCCATGTCTGCAGGTACTTATCTTCCCAGAGGAGATTACAACCCCGACCTTCATCCTGGAGAGTTCCTATCCCTGGCCTCATCTATTTATGTTATCCACTTCCCTTTTTCCCACAGACCTGATCTCACGCAGTTAGGTTACCTTCCGCTGCTGGGGAGTAGGTTTTTGGGAGTCAGGGACCTTCTCATCTATCGTCTCTGCTGGATTCTACATTGCAGGTTAGTGGCGGGTTATTGGCTTGGGCGCTACTGACAACCTGGCAGACCTGACAAAACCTCCAAGTTTGCCGTACCGAGGCGGGGGGAGGACCCGCGCGGATCATCACTGGCAAGTGGTCTGTGATGCCTCTCGGGAGAAGTGAAACGTCATGAATCGGCAGGCCGTCGAAGGAACGAAGATGGCGTCAATGCGTGCCTGTGTGGTGCGCTGCTGAGGTATGCATATTTTGTTTAGAATGAGGGTGCCACAATCGCCAGGCATCGCATAAGCCTAGCGATGCGAACCAAGACCTCAGCTGCCTAGCCTGTGCAATTCTATCGGGGATGGAAGGCCCGTCGTATCAAGGTCGGGTGATGAGACCGCGTTAAAGTCGCCTCCAAGAAATGTGGGACCAGGTGGCAGGGACGCCAGGAGGTCAACAGACTTAGCTAGGACCGTCGCCAGCATTGAGGGGGGAGAATATAGGGACACCAGGTTAAGCGGGTTGCCATTTAGTGTGCCACTGAGGGCCACGCAAGTGCCCTGGGCATCAAGAGACGTGTGGACCGTCACCAGAGGCAGGGAGCGTAGCACCAGGATCGCCACCACTCGGGAACCCCTTATTAAACCTGAGTGCCACGCTCTGTCATAGCCGTACCGCGTTAAGAAGGGACCGTGATTACCCAACAAGTGGGTTTCTTGTAAGAGTAAGATGTCCACCCCTAAGCGCTGAGCGTATCTGAGGACAGCCATGCGTTTAAAGCGGTCCAGGAGGCCATTAACGTTCCATGACATGATGTGCAGGGGGGCGTTTATCAATGGTGTGTCCGACATGGTGCTTGAGGTGGCAGTAGGACGACAAGCTTGAAAGGGGAGGCCCAGTCTGCCTGTCCTATCGAGTGTACGTCAGGGTGCTTCGTGAATACTGGTGTGGTAGAACTAAAGAACCCAAAGCCCAGGAACAGGTCCATCGGAACACCCAAAGGGAGAACTGTAAGACTCACGAGGGACAAATCCGGGTGCCATAAGAAAGCTGGTGTAGTGGGACTAACGAAAAAGAAAATGATCAAAAATATAACTGAAACACGGGACAACAGTCCCACCTCCCACCCGCCACCCTACACTTCAGGAACGGAAGCATCTGTCGCCCTAACAATAAGTCAATGAGTAACAACCAAACTAAAACGCTTGGGGATGGGAAAGCGTGGAGGACCCCTCCTCGTGTCCGGATGTGTGTATATTAGTCCATCGGGAAAGGAAGAAATGTTCTGGGTTAGAGCATCGTCTCCGGCCGCGGAGCCAAGCCCGGCGGGCAGAAACTAGTTCAAGCTGGGTCGTGCAGAAGCATCGGGCTACGGGAGAGGTCCGAGTCTGGAAGGCCGAGGGCCCGGGTGGAGCCCCCCCGCCGTCCATGCAACCAGAGGATCCAGAGCGCCTCCCACTCGAGGGTCCTCCGGAGAGAGACACCAACCGCTACGATTGACCCGGTGGGGAGGCTAAGCGGGCCCTCCTGTGCCCATGGCGCCTGCGGGAGCGATTACACTGAGTTGAAGGAGCGGGAGCGGGGAGGTCAGGACCGCCATCCACCTTCCCCTGGTCCAGCGCCCGATCTCCAGCCTTCAGCAGGCGCTCCTCTGTCGCCCAGGTCCAGGCCGCCGTCGGATCATCAAAGAACAGAGTCTTGTTCGCGAATACCAGGCGCAGGCGAGCCGGGAAGAGGAGCCGGAATTTAATGTTGAGCACCCTCAGTTTTTGCTTGACCTCCCCAAAGGAGCGACGCTGTCCCTGGACCTCGCGGGTGTAGTCTGGGAAGATCATGATAGCCCAATTTTCGTATTGCAGCCGCTGTTGTTTGAGGGCTTCGGCCAGGACAGTGTCACGATCCTTGAAACTGAGAATCCGCATGATGAATGGGCGGAGGGGGCACCCGCGGCGCCGGCCTCGGGGCCAAAGACCGGTGAGCCTGCTCGATCGCAAACCATGGGGAGAGAGTCCCCTGGGACCCACGACCGCAGCCACTTCTCCAGAAAATCCGTCGCATGGCCCTGCTCCACTCCCTCTGGAAAGCCCACCAGGCGGAGATTATTGCGTCGAGATCTGGTTTCAGCATCCTCTGTCCGGCGGTGGAGCTCCCGAGTTTGCGACTGAAGATGGGCCACCTGCCCCTTAAGTTGTTGAACGTCATCTTCGACAGTGGAGATACGGGATTCAGTCTGTAATCCGGGCAGTGGCGTTACAGAGGTCCTGCCGAATGAGAGTCATGTCGACTCGTACTTCTGCGATTATTTATTTATTTATTTTTTTTCTCCTCCCCCCGCTCTCCACTGAGGTCTGGGATGCGTGGATGGCCTGGAGGATGATGGCCAAGTCTGCGGACGGAGGGGCCCCCCCTGGTTCAACCGCACCCCCAGTAGCCCCCGCCTCTGAGGTATTAAAGCGGTCCATCTTCGTCTGGGTGTCTAGGGTCTTTGCCGATCTGTCTGCTCTGCCCATGGCGGATCCTGGTAGTCAAGGATTCCTCACACCCCCACAAGTAGACTCAACAGTGGGAAGTCGCCAAGCTAAACCGGGGAACAGTAAGTCAGCAGGGAGACAGGCAGCTAGCGTGGAGACTCTGTGTAGGAAGGTGGAATCTGACTAATGGTTGCCCCCAACTTTTTGCCTGGTATTTGAGTGGTTTTTGACTAGTCTGGCTGGGATCCTGCTATCCAGGACCCCAGCCTATCTGCTTTCTCCTTAAAAACGATGCGAGTACCCTAGGTACAAACCAATTGGATGCTGAGGATGCCCTGACAGTCCCTTGTAGATGGTACCCAGGGCATGGGTCCCTCAGTAGGCCTACCAGGGCTGCAGCACTTATTGTGCCACCCTGGGACAGCCATACAAACTGACACCACCAGACCACTACTGTAGTCTGGGTAAGGTGGTGCTAGCACCCCTTACAGGGATATAGGTACCCTATATCCCACCCCATTACAACACATATACTCTCATAGGTCACCCCTATAGCAGGCCTTGCTAATCCTACAAGGCAGGGTGCTGAGGTATGTGTGAGGGGTAACCCCTACCTGAGTAGGGCCTCTCTGCAACCTTGGTAAAATCATTGCTGGGTTGTTTGTAGTGTAGCCATACCATATACTCTTAACCGCATTATAAGTCTATCGCGATAGCGTGATAACTTGAGAATGGCTACACAGAACCATATCGTGTTTGGTGTCAAACATGTAGGAATCCTACCCCCATTCCAGCCATGGGCATGAGGGCTCGACTTTCCCCCCCTGCTAGAGGGGCGATATGGGAAAAGCGGCAGAATTTAGACACCAATTTAAAAGTGCACACGTAGTACAAAATGGCTACTACCCGCCACCCACACGACTCTGGCTGGCTGTTGCTGGGGAAAATCCCAGCCTCGCCAGCTGGACAATAGGGCTCCTGTGGCAGGGAGGTGCTAGCATCTCCCCAGACAGGATATGTGGATTGGAACAGGGTGGGTGCACCTACATTCTGCATACACCGCCTGGAACCGGTTCAGGGGCATCCTGCCCATCGCCCAGGTGGGCAACACACAAAGGGGAGAGGGTGTAGCCACCCTTTCCCGCCTCGCCTCTCATTGGTGAACAGTACTCTGGACACTCCCCTAATCTTGGGGATAAAGGTGAATAACGTGGCCCCAGAGACTCCGATTAATTTTGGACTTCACAGACTTGACCTTCGACGAGCTGCTGCCCACCTGACTGAAGAAATCTCCCTTGGGGTAAAGGAGTTACCCCCCTGCTTGGCAGGCACCTGAAACACTGCAAGTGACCCGGTTGGAACTTCGCTGCTCCTACGGACTTCGTCGACTTCCAGCAACCTCGAGGTGGGTTTCCTAAGCATCCCAGAGGCCAGTGAGCGTGCACAGCAAGTCTGAGCACCGTGGACCGCGTGGGTGCCGAGATTCCCAATACCCCAGGACACCGGCCACCTCTTGCATAGCACACGACCCTGACCAGTGGGAAGTTGTGCTTTGGCCCATTTTTGAGCCAACCACCAAGCAGCAATTGTGCCAAAGATCAGCGCCCTAGCCCCCTCAGGTTGCCCGTGGGCTCCCTTTTACGCACTCCATTTTGCTGCCTTCCGCGGTCCCTTGTCTCTCGACTTGTGGGCCCGAGTGGAGGACAATCTCGACTTCCAAGAGTTCCCCTGGTTGCTCCAGGCCTGCTCTACAGTCTCTCCAAAGGAGACCTCTCGCAGACCTCGTGGGTCTGCACCAGTAGCTGATTTGTTCATCTTGCGTGGGTTGCGGTTGCCAAGGCTTAGTGGATCCAATCCGGACACTAACACCGCAGCGACCCTCATCCGACGTGGGACAGTCGCCCTCCTGAAGCTGGCCTTCCTTGAAGCCTCCCGGAGCCCGTGGCTGCAGATCCAAGCTACACCTCTTTCCACTTGAAGCACCCGACATTGAGGGGCTCTTTCCTTTGAGCTCCCTGTTCACTGTGCCGTGACCCAGACTCTGTCCCCTCTGCTTTCAGGTTCTTCTCTACAAGATCTACAACTTCAATCTTCACAGCATCATCGACGCTTTTGGCTAGCAGCAGTTTTGTACATTTTCCCATTGAAAATCAGCCCGCGACCCGACATCGCAAACGACCTATGCACCTGGCTTCCCTGGGGCAGGTAACCGTGGTACCTCGGTACTCTCGTGGTAGTGGGCTCTTCAAAAGCTTAACTCTAAGTTTTTAACTTTGAACTCCTGCTAGAAGTGACTTTAACCCCTTCAGTGCCCGCCCCTTTCCCCGCCCTGTGCCGGCCGTTGCATTAGCGGGCGGGGTCTATGACGAGCTGGACTCGTCATGGGCACAGCGCAACCGCGGCCCATGACGAGTCCAGCTCGTCATGGGCACTGAAGGGGTTAATCTGTTTAAATCAAACCGCGACATTCTCCATAGGCTTTAATAGAGATCCCGATAGCAGCTATTTCCACTGCACGCGCCTCCCGTGGGTCCCCTTCCTCATAACCTGGGGTGGATTCTTAAGGGGCCAGCGATCCTAAATGCCCTAGGCATTGTCTGTAGAATTGTCGTGGTTCTTATACCACTTTTTTAATATATGGTTTGGTTCCCCCCCCCCCCCCCGGGCCCTATGATTCCAGTGCTATTTATCGTATCTATCAATGCTTGTTTGAATTGTAACTTTGCCTCAGCCTCATAAAGAGACTTGTGGGATTCTGTCTAGAATAAATACATATATATTATATACATACCTGTGTGGACTACTCTTCCATTTGGTCATTCAAGAGGTTATCTATGGTAAAACAATAAGCTTAACACTCCTTCAAGACTTAGCCTGAAGGCTGCTCTCCGCAGCTACCACTAGGATAGCTTTCTTTAAAGGTTGTCTTAAACCTATCATCAATAAGAGTCGAATTGGACTGGTGCAAGGTGTCCCCTATAACTAGGAGACAGCATATGCCAGGCCAACTTCTCACACTCGGCACATGACAAGTTATCGCCGCCCGAAATGTGCGGCCGGAGTCGAAGGGGGAAAGAGACCACGATCCAGGGCCAACCAGGAACACCCCCTCCCCCCACCAGGGCCGCCGATAGCTCCACCGGGTGGCCACACACAATGTCTGCATGGGTATTAGCGGGTCCAGGGCTGATGCGGATAGGTGTCAACGGGAGCACAGTACTGGTCGGCGCCAGACCCCGAGTGGAGAGGCCCAGCAGGAGCAGTTCACCCCAGTCGCAGGGTTGTGTCGGGAGTGGGGGAGAGTGGGAGGAGGCGGGATGGGGGGAAAGGAAGCCCTGCTAACCAGGCCCCCAAGCACTCACCTGCGGTCCGGCCGAATCCTCCACCCAAACGCCACAGCACCCCCACTCCTTACCTCCAATCCAAGGTGTAGGGGCTCGCCGCCCGTCACAGAACTCCACCAGCCGCCAGTGGTGCCCGCAGCAGCGGTGCTGGCCTCAGGTTCAGCAGGGCCAGCCAGGAAGCACGCAGGCCTCTCCCACGTGGAGTCCGCAGGCCTTCCACTCTCAGAGATGTTGTATGGGCCCAGGGGTTGGCGGGTGGGGTTAGGGGGGAATAGCACCGCTCTCAGGAAATCGCCCAGCGGTTTCTTCCCTCAGGATACCACAGCCCCAGTGGATCAAACAGGCGGAGGCCCACGGCACTGGTGAAGTACGCCCAGGAGGGGGGGGCAATAACAGAGCGCCACCTCCGCAGTCCACCAATCTCGCTGCTGTGGGGTGGTGGGGGCCCGCGGCACCAAAGTTTCAGTCCGGGTCCCGGGGGCTGACAGGGTTAGCTTTCGAAGTCTACAGCTATGTTATGGTGCGGTCCCGCGGCGTCAACGCCAGCAGTCCGGGATAGTGGGGCCCACCACTGCCAGATGCGTACACCACCAGCAGAGGTCCGCGGTAACAGGCACACCGGTCCAGGCCACCGGGCGGGGACTGGGATCGCTGCCACCATCAGGGCGCCGCGCAAACACCTGCTCTCGGTGGCAACCGCGCCAGGCGGGACCTCTGCCCCAGGAGCAACAAGGAAGGCTCCGGCATCCCTAGGTCCACCGCACGGCCCTCCAGGATCACTAAATGCGGACACAGGGCTCCCGCAGAGCCGAGTCACAGCAGGCGGAGCCGGACCCACCTTGAAAGAGCCAGCCAGTCATGGGCAGGAGCATCGTGTACCATCAGACGCCGCCAATCCCCAATCCTTAGTTCTTTGTCGCCCGACCGACGGCCGATGTCACCGCCGTCTCTCGGCGGTCAGCCAGTGTGCCAGCGCCCAGTGCAGCCAGGCCCCGCAAGGGGTGACCAGCCGATGCCAGCAAAGCAGGGGGGCGCCAATTACCACTGGGGCCCCAATGCGCAGGTGAGTGTAGGCGCTTCAGGCCGGCAGCGGGCCCGGAACCCTCGCAGCAGAGGCCACCATTTTACAGGTGCCGCGTGGCGGGTCCAGGAGACTGGAGCCGCCTACGCAGAGTCAAAACGCCACTGCCATCCCAAACGAAGCCTCGGAGATCCCCAGGCAGCGGGGCACTCGATTCAAAGTGGCAGGAAGTCCCGATGGTACCGGATGGCCGAGCGGATGATGGAGGGGTCCGGAGCACAACTAAAGTACGACCGCCATCTTGACGCTCGTAGCCACGCCTGACCTGAATTAATTTACGTCTGTTTTTAAAACACTGGGTTCTAATTGTACACTGGTATTGTTGAAATGTTTTTAAACTTTCGCTTTAATAACGACTTGATCTATGTAATATTGTTATGGTTTTAAATAACTAAACAATAAACTTGCAGTGGCTGAATTGCACAATGTTAAACCTGGTATTAATCTCGGCTTTTCCACTTTACCAACTGTGTGATCCCAGGCAACCTTCCTCTGTGTTTGAACTGTTAAACTATACTGGTTTTCATGTGTAATAGAAATCCAGCCCAAAGAGTGCACTTAACTGACTTGCATCTTGGTTCACTATTGACATTGTCAGGTTGGGGGGTGGGGGGGAAGTTAATGTTTGTAAGTTCATGTGTGAAACTTGCTTTAAAAAAATACTTCTCAATGCGCTGCTATAATGTGACGTACTAAGGTGAAACTGTTATGCATGTTAATGAAATACGGTTGCTTCAAAAAGCGTTTCATATTTATACACTTTTGCTGCACGACATCTTTTGAGAACAAGCTTTTGCAATGCAATAGGTCTCGCTTTGATTGATACCAGTTTGAGCTTTTGACATTGTAAATGACAATGCCTTTTATTTTGGTTTTCATTTTTAAAACCTAAATAAATGGCACTGTCATTTATAATACCAATAGCTTGAATTCTTGTAAATACAAGATAATGCCTTTTATCATAACTAGGGAAGAACTGAGCATCCTATCATCTGCCAATACCTTTTCCGTGTATTCTAGATAATTTAGATGCCGGGCAAATATATTCATGTTAGCATTACAAGAAACCTGATCATTACAGGAAAACGTAAATACACCTTTGCAAAAAATTTCCGACTTAAAAAGTAAAAGTGAAAGAGTATTTGTTTCAAGATTGAGCGTTTTATGCCTTGAGATTGAAACGTAAACGTAATTACAGTGGGGATGATCCCCTAGTGAAATAGTAAAAATGTCCTATGTTCCCTCTGTACCAAGGGAAATGAGAGGTAGATATGACTTTTCCAAGGCATGTGTGTGTGTGTGTGTGTGTATGTATATATATATATATATATATATATATATATATATATATATGCAAGACTTTCCTTTGCAACAAATTACTTCACTAACATACCTTTTGTACAAGGTTAGTTAATATCTGTGCACAAAACAGCATGCATGATCAAAAAAGAATTTAAATCTTAAATAATTGTAGATATCAACATGTATTTGTAGTATACATGAAATGGCTTTATTACTTGACCGCAGGTCCAAATGGGAGTCCACTTTAATCAACTATATGTCGAACTATATTGGCTACAACGTTATATTTCATGTACCAAAATAAATATGATTAAAGTCCGACAGAATGAGCAAAAAAACCAAACCAAAAAAATTAGAAGGGACCATTATAGAACTACACACCATACCACTGGTAGCACGAAGATAACCAAATCCATTTGACAAAACCGGGAGCACCACTGTGCTTCCATTGCATTATACTACTCATAAAAAAGGCTCACAGTTTTCCGTTTTTCCTTACTTCTACAGATAGACAGAAAGCCATCTATTTTCCTCTCGGTGTTCATTTTTAAATATGGATAAAAACGTAAAATAGGTTTTCAATTGCATGAGTCTCACTACTGTCAATCATGAATGCTAAGTCAATAGCTGTGCAGGTTTACAGGCAGGGGATTTGGAAACATGAAAAAGATTTCCTAATGAAGCTTTATATTAAAGCAGCATTACAGATTTTTAATTTGTTCTTCAGTGCATATGCTTTTCAAATTGTATTGCATTGACTGTAAATGGCTAAAACCTAATTGGACATTCAAACGTGAAAATATCGCAAGACGCAATGAAACTACAAATAAAATATTCCCAAGAACACATGCTGAGTTGGAGCATATTCGCAAAGTACTAGTTTTTTGTAAACGTAACTTTTTGGGAACTCTAAATCTACCGTGCGTCTAGTGAAAACAAAGCTCCAAACCATCAAAATAAAGTGTTTAGCTCGGAAGAAATACGACGTGCAAGGGATAGCTGTTGCACTGGCCACATGGACCTGCTGTCAAGTGCCACGCCTCCCTCTGTAAGAAAGTCTGTGCGAACCACTGTGCTGCGGAGAGCTACAACAGTATCATAGCCAGCAACGCAACTACGGAAGAGCCAGAGCTCCCTGACAGATGGGCAAACCCTGGCAAAATAAACCAAGAGGTAGCACTGTCAGCAACCCAGCCATCTCAACAGTGGGTGGGGAATACTGCAATGCCTTGTGACCAAAATACACCAAAGTGCATGCTGGTTGCTAGCCTGCAGAGGGGGCTACGTAGCACTGTAAGAAGAACAGGGCAAGAGCAGCCTTCCCCGGGACAAGCAACGCTCTAGTGGTAACGATTCACTGATCATCGGAGGGTACTGTTCCTTTGACATCTTGAATGGGTTACTGTGCACCTATCTGTTCTGCTCGCTGCAGGGATGTAGAGCACAGTTACCTGTGTGCGTAGTGGGGGAACGAACTCCTAATTCATTGGGATACCTTACACCTCTTCAAAATGAGAAACGTTATAACGCTGATAATGTGTGCAGGGTTCTTCTGCCTTCGCTTACCTCTATCGGACATAGCCTTCACTTGCCTCACTACGTCGGGGAAGCTCTGCTGCGCTAAAGCCCTGTGGTGGAAGGAGAGCACCAGGGTCTGGGTCTTCCCTCGCACCAGAGCCGCTGCCAGCTAACTGCCCCAGAAAGCAAGACAGACCGTACTCCAACCTCTTGCCCCTCGCTCCTCCCTCGGTGGTACCTCCCGGCTGCCATTCGAGGTGAGCGTAACAATATGTGCGCGGTAGAAGCAAGGACTCGTGGAGCCGGAGGGGACGGCACAACAAAAACACTGAGGGTGTGACAGACGAGCCTTGCATCAACCACCGCGCGCAACCACCCATTTCAATATTATTCTGCACCGTGTGGTTCATTAATACAGATTACCAACACCCGCCTTTCAGCGCAGAGTTGAGCATCCAAGTTCGTAGCAAGTGAGGCGAAACCACAGGGGGCTTGAGAGGTGGCTGGCAGAAAGATCTGAGACGTATTGCGCGCCCTTAAGCCTTTCCAATGAGTCCGTCAACAAGGCCATGTTGGGTCAAAGAACCCCAAACTGCCAGCCACTACCGCCTTACCCGAAACGTTAGCCAGCAGTAGCCGCCGCTCCTCCGAGGCAGCTATCCTTTCAGTCCCGGACTAAGGGCTGGTGGGGGTGTGGTCGGCAGATCCTTGAAAACAAGCGCTTACCATTGGGGGAAGGTAGTGCTGTTTATATTTGCATCGTGCTTTTACTTTGTGAAAGCGAAAGAGCGATGCAAAAATAAACACCCGGCGCCCTGAGTCTGTCTGCCCACTGGTGTCCGTCTGGACTGCGCTAGTATATATAAACCAAGCACATCAGTGCGCTATAATCATTTAAAAATAAACATGTATAGGCACGTGGGCGTCTGTGTTTGTCTCTGCGTCTGCCTATCTGCAGCTTTCACCTTGCTCCGATCCGGGCTCGCACGTTTTCCTGTTTGTGCCACGCGCTCTAATTGATGTGTCTGATTCAAGACCTACTTGCTGGTATTTGCAAATTCTTTCAGTATGTCTCTTGTCTACCGCCGTTGTAAAAACATACTACTGTACTTCTGTACATGTTGAAACAAGGAAGCTCCGGTAATTGGTTTGCGTTCCAGGGTGTCCGTATCTGAAGCGCTTTTATTTCTAAGCTCTTCTCATGAAAATAACCAACTCTAAGCCGCGCTCCCGCCGCTGTTCTCGCTCTCTCGCACACAGACCATTATGTATTTTTCACTTTCACACTCCTACTGCGGCGTAATGTTTTAGATCAGTGTAATATTGCTGGGCCAGCTTTGCCGCGGGAGGCCGCCTCCTTTTGGAGTGAGTTAACTGGTGTGATAACTAAACCAAACACGCGCGGTCCCGAAAGTGAAAGAGGACCACGCTGCAGCTGGAGCATGGGTTCTCTTATCTTTATGGGGCCATGTGTTTGGCCCCATAAAGATAAGAAACTGCTTTGTGACAGCAGCAAAGCAGGTGAGCCAGTCCGGCTCGGAGACAAAGGGCTTGAACAGTAAACCCTCATTTCCAATGGCAGGCCACCGTTTAACATAAACTGTGTCGCCAGCCTATGGAAACGAGGGGCGGGGCTTAAAGCCCTCTTCTGAAAGTCCTCTCTTACAAAATCTCTCACGGAGGCGGAGCTGCGCTTTGTGCTGCAACGCCACGCAAGACCTAATAAAGGTGTTTTTAAAGTTAGGCGGGTCTCGTGAACCTAGTTACTACTTTTCTTTACCTTAAATTAACCTTTAAATAAAGGCTTGGCTGTTTATTTGACTTCTTTCTTAATGTTAGTGCTGAGTTGAGAAAACATCAGCCCAGTGCTGCTGTTGACCAGGGGGTCGCATGTAAAGGTCAGGACGGCCGTACTTTAAGTGTCAATGTGCTAGCACATCGGCATGTTGTATTACTGCAGCTAACCTAGTAATTTCAACTGTATTGTGCAATATACAAAATACCAGTATGATTTTGACCGTAAACATTGAGAAATCATTCAGGAATTGTATTGTGTTGACAGTAAATACTGAGCATTATCAATTAGTCTTCAACATCGGTGCTCAACGTTAAGCATAGAATTTACACTCCGGTGTTGTGCTTTGTTTGTATGAATGTGTGCTCCATATATTACATCCTGAGATGTTGACAGTCGTCTCTGGGTCATGACTTCATTTGTTGGAGCGGTCGGGTGTTCAGTGGTTTATCTATAGTTTATTATTGCTTACTGGCAGTGTTTCTGTTTTTGGATTCTGGGTTCCATCTCTGAGATTGTTGTGTCCTTTTGTTCTTTTTAGCTTCATTTGGTATTTTAGCACAGTTTGGCCTCTGGGGAATGTAGTATTTCCCTTTTCTATGGTTTTCTTTAGTGTTGGTCACCCAGCAAGAAAGTAAGCCTCGTTTTTTTTTTAATTTAAAAAAATAAAATACATTTTTAAGTGTTGGGCAAAGTGAAAAGTCCTTTTGTTTCCTTCATTTCTGTTTTCCCTTAAATCCGTAGAAATGTTGACAACGGCAGCTTTCCATTTCATTGAGCATTGTCCTTGAGACCACACAATTTCAGCTATAGGTTGAAGTCTTGATACATACATTTTACTGGTCTGTGTGGCTGGACTTCAGGCTTTGGCCTCTCTTGTGGTTTAGAGGGGAGGTGGTCAACTAATTTTGCTTGTAGATGTATTTGTTAGAAGAACTAGCATGAAGTCATTTTGCTTATTTATGGAATCCTGGAGATAAGTTAGTTTACCTTTTTTCCTTTATGTCGATCAGTTTATTTTCAATCTTTAATTTTTTTTTTCTTAGGGGGGGGGGGAGGGGGTTATTTTTTTTTTATTCTGTATTCGACATCTACTTTTCAGTGTCCCGCAAGTCTTGAGTTTAACAGTTGCACTTCTGTTGATTCCAAGAGTCCCCTGGGTGTACACAGCTTTTAGTTTTGTGTGACCCAGAGGGTGAAAAGGGGGATTTAGGGACCTTCGTAATACACACGGACACCACTCAGTTAAGCCATCTGACCTGATGCTTGGGGAAAAGGGGCAGTTATAGTACCTAAAAGCCTAGTACAAATTCTGTATGTGACTTGTGGAACTTCTATTGGTGTCTCTTCCAATGTACTGAACGCTAAAACTGTGTGATTATTATAGCTTAATTAACGTTCTTTTGCGATACATAAAGAAGATTAAACTTTCACAGGAGGACTCATTCACCCTTTTTCCAAATAAATACTTTCTGCATTTACCTATCCAGTCGTCGCACACATTAATCAGGGCTTTGTCCTATTAGTTCGGGACTCCTTACCTAGCACTAATAGTTTGGTGCCCTGTTGTGTGGCCATCAAACATGTGGTGGTCCTTTTGACTGTTATCTCTCACTGGGCTCCTGAAATAAAATACAGGAGCTTGCCATTGTTGGTGGATTCGGCGAGTCTAACCTTTGATACGGTCTGGTTGGACATTTTAGTTGGACTCACGGGGGTGTGTTCACAACACCCAGTGCAGGTGGTGAATGATGCCCTTATGCAAGAGTGGCCCCCGACAGCTTTCTCAGCTGATGGTATAGGATATAGAAGCCCAGTGAACCCTGAAGCAGCTTTGCCAATGTCTGGGTTACCAATTAATTTTGCCTTTCTTGGGTAAAGTTCCTTTGCACTTTTTATTACTAAAATTGCAGAAATATCAAATTTGTTTTTGTGGATAGTTGAATAGCAGATCTTTGGGGAGAGCAGACGTCTTGCAAAGTACACCCTTCCACCAAACCGGGATACTACAGCACGTGAGGCTGATGTCTAGACTGAAGCACATGCTGATGATGCTGTCACTTCAGTCTGTATTTATATCTGGGTACATGCTTTTGGATGCAGGTGTGCAACTAGCAATTACCTTAAAATATGTGACTTGTCTCTCTAGGTAGATCGCTATCAGTGGAGGTCCATATTCAATTCCAAATCCTAAACCAGTGTAAGAAAAGATTTTTTCCTTTTTTTTTTTTTTTTTTTTTTTTTCTTTTCTGAAACATGAAAAGACCTTTAGGAAAACGTTTGGGTGGTGCTGTTTTATCTTTCTACAGATTTCTCTACTCATTATTTATAATCTGGTTGTAGAGCTGTTGGCTGCGGCCTAACCCCATCTTCGGCCCAATTAGTCAGTTGCCCCCTCTCCGTGTTGCCATCTGCCAATATCACTTTATGGTGCATAGTTTCTCTGTCAGTTTGTGCCAAGTAGGAACCATTGCAGCACTCTTTTTAGCAAGACTGAGCATTATTAATGTACAGCTTTCTGCATTAGAAGTGGATTCATAATGTTGTGTATGGTACCAGCATTTCAAAAGCACATTTATATTGTCTCGTAGTACATTTAGAGTTGGATGCCTTTTTCTCATGGGTCTAGGTTTTATTGTTGACGGCAGACATAATGGTCGGTGTGTGTGTGTATGTCTTTTTTTTTTTTTTTTTTCTCCCCTCAGTCTTATCTTCAAAGTTTTGCACATGGTGTTTCTCGTACATTAAAGATTATTAGAATGTTGAGCACTCCACTGCACACAATGGAGTGCTCCAGTCTTCTACTGGCCGGTAGAACCCCCAGAGCAACGTTTTTTTTTTTTTTTTTTTTGTTGTGGTTTTTTATGTTGTTTTTTTCACAGCTGCTGCTGTGGACAATGGCCTCTCGGAGCTAGAGGGGATTTAAATCCCCTCTGGCTCCGAGAGGCCATTGTTTTATTTGTTAGAACATTCTGCCCTCTAGTGGCAGAATGTTCTTGTAGCTTTATAGCTCTCCGTAGCTAGGCTATACCAGCCATTAAAGTTCCGCTTCCTTGTTAAAGGCACTCGAATTCGGCTTGGGTCTTTAATGGCTGGTATAGCCTACTACAGCGGGCTAGAAGGCTATTATATTCTCTGGTATCTCAGTGGCCTGGTGGTTATTGTATTGTAATTGCATTTATATAGTGCTTACTACCCGATGAGGCGTTAACACGTTTTTTTGGTGAGAAGCACGCTACTCAGAAAGCCAAAAAGGATTTGTGATGAATTAGTTTAGTGTAATATGAAATTAATTTGAGCGGTGGATATGTTACTGTTATTTGGATTGAGAACGATAGTGGAGGGATGGAAGAGGGAAAAGTTTCCATTTATATAGTGCTAGCTACTCCCGATGAGGTGTTGAAACGCTTTTCGGCGAATAGCATGCTACACTCAAGCCAGAAAAGGATTGGTGGTGAATTCGTCTAGGAAAGTATGAAATTGATTTGAGTGGTGGACATGTTAGACTGTTTGTACTGTAAAAAGATTAGTGTAAGGATAGAAGAAAGGAAGGGTCTAGAATTGTGTTATTAATAAAAAAATAAATAAAAAAAAAACAACATTCTTTGAGTTCATAGCGATAGGAAGGGGGTTTGGGATGAGTAAAGGGGAGTTGGAGGGGGGTAGTCAGAGGGAATGTTTTAGAAAGGATTAATTTTGAGATTTGAATAGTAAAAGGTATGGGATGATTCAAGGAGGGAATAGTCTAAAATGGGTTATTTTGGGGATCATAGCAGTGGTATGGGGGTTGGGATGAATGGTAGAGTGGAGGTAGAGGATATATTGTGAGATATAGGGTTAGATGCAGGGTAGTGCATTGGATATGCTGAATTGGAAGCAAAGTAATAAATATATAGATACAAAAGTACATGGAAAGTATATCATCAAAAGTACATGGAAGATATATATGTATAAGGAAGGTAATATGGTAATATATGTAAATTAAAGTTGCATCTAATAAAGTCCCTTTCAAGTGTTGCTATACTTAGATTTTTTTCTTTTTTTAGAAATTCCATAGTGAAGCAATTGTAGATAAGTTATGATAAAATATTTCCTTATTTATGCAATCCCTTAGTTAAATTATTCTATGTTTAACATGCAAATGTTATATTTACATTTGTTAAGCAGAACTAACTAATATCTATAAAATTCTTGTAGTCTTCTGATGATAAGGTGGTTATGCTTGGATCTTATGTTTGGCGGTAAATAGTACCCTACTTTTGGCTGCTTGAACAGAGAAGCATGTGCCACCCATGGTTGTTAGGTCTTACCTACGCAGCGCGCATGCGCTTCACAGGCAAAAAGACTTTTAGTGATCGCTTTGGCTTTTCAGCCAAAAACGTGCACGCCTGGAGATTCACTTGCGGGAGCGAGCGGCTGGCGCCATATGTTATCAATTATCGCGGCGCCAGCCACTCGCTCCCGCAAGTGAATCGCGCAGGCTCCCTCCCTTGCTGCCGCGCGTGCTTGTTTTTGTGTGCTAAGGACAGTTCCGCTCTCCCGCAATGGTTACCAGCAAGAGCACACCAATCATAGCCTGCCGAGTCCTCCGACCCGGTAAACAATATCCCAGCCGCAGAGGACGAGTCCGACACTGCGGCGCATCCACCGCCAAGCCGCTGCTTTCAGCCCCGCTGTCAGCTTACGGTTCAGCGCGGCTCTGTTTGTCCTCAGAAGGCACCGCAAACCAAAGAAAACACTACAACACATTCCGGTAGTCAACGAGGCCCTGTCAACGTCTATAGACTGGGTGCAAGTGGGAGACCGAAAAAGAGAGGAGGTATGGCGGGAGAGGGGCTTTTATTGTGTCGTGTTTCTTGGCATTGGTGTCTGGGGGCGCAGAAAGGCATCGGCTGTAATGAATTCAAGCGAAGGAGGAACGTAAAGGTAATGTCTTCAGGGCCGTTTTACCAACTGAGTAATGACAGTTAATTCTCAGACTAATCTCACGTGCTGGTACTTGTGCAGGAATAAAAAAAAAATGGAATGAGCATAAACAGGTATTTTGTACAAAGCGCGCATTTAAAGTAATTAAAACCCCCGTACCATCAATTTAAAAAGAATTACTTTATTCATTTTGGTTTAACCCTCCATCCAGCACAGCACTGTACTACTTTTCATTTTTTCCTTCATTTTAATATTCGGTAATTTGTCGCAATGATCAGTTATTAATAGAGAGACCAATAAATGACAAAAAGAAGCTGATATTTCTTCAAACTGTGAACACATAGCGAGAATCACTGATCCAATTCAAGCGCTGTCAGATGGAAAAGGGGCTTCAAGGCCCCGGGCGCATCCAGGTCTCCACTCTCCAGCAACATTTATTTATATATTTTTAATAGCAAGCAAGAGAGCAATTTTCATTAATAATGACGCTGTTTTTGTGCCAGACCGCCAGATGCGCCAGAAGTCACATTTTCCCTTTCTCGGAGGTGCCATTCTTTAATAATATTGAGAGCTAGGTTCTTCCTTTAACTCCTTGCTAAACCAGGAGAAGCATCCAGAGGCCTTGAACCAAGCATCGCACTTACGTCTGACAAGCCCGCAGTCCCATTTGATTTAACACCCTTGATGTGCTGGGTCCCTTGCATATCCGTGATCCAAACAGGATGCCATTTCATCATTTGTGGTGTTTACAATGGCTGGCTTATGCAAGAAAAGTTACATTGTCTATATTATCTGGTCATTGTGATTCACCAGTGAAGGGTAGTGCCGTAAACGAAAATACATTCAACATTACATAATGGCGGATCACTTTCTGAAGGATGAGTGTGCTCTGTCATTGGATTTCGGGCAAGAAGCAATAATCGTATTCCGCTCCATATCATGTTTGTTTCCCTACTTTTGCATAGTGACTGGTATACCCCATGCTCTGCTGTAGCCCATCTCAGAAGCTTTGTGCCCTGGGTGAGCGCCAAATCGTCACTCAACCCATTGGCCAGCAGCAGTGCTGGGTCTACAAAGCTACATTTGGATTTGTCGGATGTGATGGGGCATTAGGCCAGCAGTTGTTTCTTAGCGGTATGCAGTCATTTCCTGCCAGTCCATAGAGTCCCTAATAACATTCCCTACTACAGTGCCCTCTTCACTGTGGTACACTTGTAGTCCCATGAATTTAATAGTACATGGATCCTGCTTCTGTGTATGGACAGGTAAATTTGTGCTCCCTGAATGTGTCCTCAGTGAAGCGGAAAGAGACATGGGGGCCATAATTACAAGGAAATGTCAGAGCCCGGAGGAGCGCCAAATTTGGCAGTGCCACACTCTGACATTTCCAAAACGCAGGGATGTGCCTTATTTACAACAATATGGCGCACCCCTGTGTTTAGGTCTCGCCTAAGCAGCGCTTGCATGCTGCTTAGAAGGGACCTCTTGGCATCGCTCTGTGTACTTTTTGGAAACTCGTGCATATTTTGCACTGTTTCTAATGAGTACTCGTGCATGCAGAGCGTTTGCCTTGCGGCAGCGAGCAGCGGCGCCATCTGTTGGCAATTATCGCGCCTTGCAGCTCGCTCCTGCAAGGCAAACGCTCTGCATGCACGAGTACTATAACTTTCGCGGCCACGGGAATGTGCTCGTCTTTCAGCGCTTGTTTTTTCTTCCTTGAGGCTATTGAAACACTTCGACTGCTATTGCGCATGGTAACCACTAGATGGCATTCGTCCCGTAACATGGTCCACCGGCTGCTCACTGCAAATTGTCAACCGCTTTGAGCCAGAGTTACAGCTGCCGAGGGGCTCCTTTAAGCTGTCATTCATTTCTGTTGCAGAAAATGAATGATAGGTCTCAAGCATTCCTAAAAGTGGCGGGGCACGCACTGAGCAGAGAAATTCTGTGTCCCAGTTGTTTTTTTAACTTTGAGTTTCAAACATGTCAGGTGTCAGCCTAAAAATCGTAAAGGCACAAACACGCGCCCTCTCAGTCAGATGGTGTCAAAGCCGTGAACCTGTTTTGAACAATGACAATTTCAATGCAAAGCGAACGTGTGCAAACTCGTATTCACAATCCGTTTGCAGGTGGCGGCTCACCCTGGAAACGAACACACATATATCACTGCAATATGCAAGAGCAATCATCTTTTCAAAGTGGCAAATGATGGGAGTGGCACATTGTGTTTAGGCCTGCAACGTTTGTAAAGTTTCGATATATCCCAAGTCTGCAGCTGACTTTACCATCATCAGCTGTGCAAGGTTTGTTTGTGCACCACGAGAAAGTCTCACGGTCGAATCAATCCTCCCACAGTGGAAAAGGTGAAAACGTATTCTCTGCGAGTTTACATGTTACAGAGGGCTTTTATCAGAGCGGCAAATTTCTGCAGAATGTTTCTCTGCAAGTTTTCCTTGTGAGACATAAATTGCTTTACATGTTATAACTGTCACTCAAATGTTGGGGGAGGACAACACTGCATGAAGTTGCACAAATTTCACTAGAAACAAACTGCGTTGCACCCCCCGCACACACACCTCTAGGAATGACCTGAACTTTGCATCCGTGCACGGGACTCTCAATAGACAAGAAGCAAGCTTTGCCTTCCTCCGGGTCACCCGTGAACGCTGAGAGTGAAAGCAGCCGCCACGCGCCCTGTGTCTGGCCCAGAAAATGTATATTCCTTCCAGACTATCGCCCTCCAGGGATTTGGAAAGTCGTGGAAAAGCTGCACGTTTAAAAAGATCCACTCAGTGAGAAGATGTTGACTGCAAACTGTGCTCTATGCGTCCATTGAAGCCCGGCTTCTACCTGCTACATCCTGGATGTCATGCAGTTGTATTGAGCGGTGTGTTGCTCTCCCCAGTAGAGCGCTATTTCATTGCTAGCTTAACCCACGCCCTGCAACCAGTGACCGAAAATGAAACACACCCATATTCCAGGGGTGCCGGAAAGAAAAAAGTCTCTGTAAAGGGATGAAAACTATTCTGATCCACAGGTGTGCTGGAATGTTTTTCACTCGTTTACTCAGGGAGATCTGCACCAGAGGGAAAACTGGCATGAGTAAAGTTTGCAAAGTTGGAGTAAACCTTGAAATCTACAGTTTTCAATTAGCCCTCTTTACTGCTGTGATTAGGCACCCGATGCTGACAAAGATTATACCATTGGCGGCGTGGACTATCAATACAAAGCTAATGACTTCACGCGCAGCCGAGCAGTGAGATATGCTGCGCAGTCTCCGTCTCGCGCGTCTCTCAATGACTCCCTGCCCGAAAATGTCTTTTAATTTGCCCTTCATTGCCCACCTCTCGTTCCTTCCATTTCCTCTGTCTCCTTATGCTTTATATTAATTCCCTTCCCACCAGTGGCGCTCTCCCCATACTCCTTTCCTCTCATTCACAGCATCTTCCCTCTTCAGCCCGCCCTCCTTCCTTTCAGTTGCGTCCTGTCCCCTCCTTACCACATATCCGTCTCTTCACCTCTCTTTCGCCTTACCCCGCTCCCTGACCTCAGTAGAATCCTTTCTTCCTCCTCATGACAACTTCTTCCCTCCTACTCTTCGTCTCTCTCCCTCTTCATCGTGCCCCTTCCCTCCAGTTACTCCTCTCTCCCTCTCTGTCACATCTTCCCTCCCAGACCAGTCTACCTCTCCCCCTCCTGATCTCACGCCCCTTCACTCCCTGTCTCAGTGCACTACGATTAAAAACAAGCATTGGCATAGACAATAGGTCTCGCTTTTTGGAATTTATAAGTAATAAAGTATAAATATTCCAGTAGATAAGGAATTGTTGATCATTTGTCTTACTGGTTTGGCAGCAGAGGTTGCTATAAGAATGCGTTAGCGTGTTCTTGGATTGTTGTTTTGGAAGAGGATCAGTGCTGCTGTTTTTTTGTTTGTTGTTATAAATGAGTCCAGCGTGTCTGCTTTGGCCGTGTAATGATTTTGCCAGTTTGTTTGTGAAATCTTGAGTAACTGGATGAGCTCTCTTTAGGCAATTTGATTTGTGAAATTCATTGAGTATTTTATAGAATTCTTTTATTTGCACATTTAGCGTTTTTGAATTCTGTCTAGAACAGTATCTTTTCTTTGATGTTTTGATAGCTGACTTGTATAATCTGTTAATTTTCAGTAGGCGAAGTTTATTTTGATGGGTGTTTGTTTTGAGCCAGGCATGTTGCAGCTTTCAAATTTGTTTTTATCTCTGTATTTCTCCAAGGCGCGTGTTTTCTTTTGTTCTGTTTTATTGTTTTTAGTGGTATTAAGATATCAAGAGCTTCCTGTAGCCACTCATAGTGTTTGAACGGAATGTATTGTGTCTAGATCTGGATGTTATCTGTGTTTCTAAGTGTTCAAAATGGAGTTTGTTCCACAGTCGATGGGTGGATGCACGTAAGGTGCTTTTAGGTGTGTCACTTAGTGGTGTTTTATGCTGGAAAGCATTCACATGGTGGTTTGACCACGTGAGTGGAGTCATTGTTTGTTTGAAAGGTAACTAGTTCTGTATTTGCAAGAATAACACCTAGGATGTGTGCAGTAATGTGTGGGTTTGTGGACGATCTGATGCAGGTTCAGTGTGTCTTGGCCAGTGATTGTTTTCGGATGTGGCATATTGGGTTTGTCAAACCAAATGTTGAGGTCACCCAAAATGCATAGGTTGGAGTGTAGTGTTATCCAGTTTGAAACTGTGTCTAAGAATGTTGCATTGTTAAGTGGAGGTCTGTAAAGAAGCAGGAAGTTACAGGAGGAAGATGGTGTGGTGTTGCATCAGGTGAAGAGGACCTCACAACCTTGCATGGAGATGTTGTCCGTTTTAGTGATATTTAAAGTTTGCCTGAACACAACAGCTAGGCCACCTCCTCTTTTGCCGATAGGATTTTGGGTGATGGTTTGATAGCCTAGAGGACGGCTTCATGCAAGACTGGAGCCATATCCTCTTCCAACCATGATTCAGTTATGAAGATTGTCCGGTTTTGTGTCAGTGAGAAGGTCGTAGAGATGATGCTTGTTTTTAGAGCGAGATCAAGCATTTATTAGCAGGCAGTTTAGAGAATGTGACTTTGTTTTGTGGAAGAGTGAGCAGTATTTTGAGGTCTAACAGCAGTTGTGTCCGTGTTGGCTGTATGAGGAGAGCAATAGTGTAGATGTTCTGTCTTATGTTCCACGTCCATTAGGCTTACAAGGCATTTTGATGGGTCTCCGTGTGTAGGTGGTGGAGACGGTGGTCGAGAGAGTTGGTGAGCTGTATTTTTGTAGTGTAGCCTTGTTGTGCAGTAGACTTGGTGAAGCAAAGTTGTGATGAGTGGCATCTTTCTTATTTTGTTTGCGTTTGATTAGAGTGGAAGACGTCTGAGTTGGGGTGGTGGTGCAGTATGTGGGTTATGTTGTAAGTCTGTAAATTATCCAATGGATGAGCGGTGGTTAAAAGAATTACTGTATATGTTTTGGGTGTGGGGGAAAAGGGCAAGCTTGACATTGGGTTTTGTTCATGGGTTGTATCATTTGTGTAGTCAGCATGGTGGGAGTGGGCGTATATTTGTAGTTTGTGACGGAAAGTATTATGAGGTGGTGTGTGAGATTTTGTGGTGATGGTGTGTTTTTTGAGGAGTTATGAAAGAAGGTGCTGACTTATTTGTTTTCTGAGAAGGATTTGTATGTAAAGTATTTAAAAAGTTTAAGAGTGGAAGTTGTAAGGTAAAGGGGGTGATGTGTTTGTAAAAAGGGTGTGTAAGAGGGTATGAACTAGAGTCAACAGTGTGTTTTGATTTGATTGCTGAAAGAGGTAATAAGTGTGGTGCGGTGTGGTGCAGTGTAAGTGTTGTGTGGTTGGGCTATTGTGGTAAGAAGAGGTGGTCAGTGGATGAAAAGATGGAAGTGAGTATAGGTTTGTTGGTGATTAGGGGTCTGTTTGGAGTAATTAGAGAAGGGAGTGTGTGTCTGGGTGGGATAGTTAAATATGGTGTGAATTTGGGTTGTGTTTATGATGAGTGGATTGCGTAGTGGTATAAGATGGTGGTGTATTGTTTGTAAGTGATGGTGCAAATGCGTGGTAGCTGGGGTAGAAGGGTGTATATGTGGGGTTTGTGGGGTTTTGTAGTGGGTGTTGAGACATTGCACTTTGTGTAGGGTCTGTTTATAGCAAATGAATGGAATACATTTGTTGTGAGTGTGATAATCTTGTTGTGGATGGAGTAGTGTGTGCTGGTGAAGGTAAATTTGGGCAGCATTCCTAGCCCTTGTCTTGAACAGGGAACTGCCCTTGTCCTCCCAGCCCTTCACCTCAACTCCCAGGCTGAGACGCCCTGAACCCTAACCTTAAATAGCCCTAGTACTCAGGTGACCCCTTTAGCCAATGGTAACCCCTACCAGTCACAATTCTTGCCCTGTGCCCTACCACCAATTAGACACCGGCCTCTTGCTGTCAATCCAAATCCTAGTCCCAGCAGCCAGTGGAGCACGAAACCCCAAGCCCTACGTCCAATAAAAGCCCTAACCTGAGGAACAAATCAGAAACCCTAAACCTATCCACCAATCAAATCACTAACCCTAATCCCTACGTCCAATAGAATCACTGACCCAGGAACCAATCAAAACCCTCAAATTATCAACCAATAAGAACACTAACCCATATCCAATAGAAACTCCAGATACAGCCACAAATCAGTGCGCAGATGTAGCATCCAATAGCGGCCTATATAAGGTGCCTGCGACCTCAGGCACAGTTTGCTGGGCAGGGAGCTGGAAGCTGCTCCTTAATTCAGAATCTCCAAGGAGACAGACTGGCTCAATCTGCACTCTGGAGTTCTGCAGGAAAGGGTCTAAAACTTTGCCCTCTAACACTACTGCTTTGCTGACATTTAAACAACTCCTCCCTCCCAGTCAACAAGCATTGGCATAGCCAATAGGTCTCGCCTTCGGAACCTTATGTGTTTAGCCAGAACTTTTGACTATGTTGTAGAGCATTGTGGCTGCTGTGCAGCATGTTGAAAAGTTATAATAAAAAGTGTTAAGCATTTTTGTTACCTTTTAAGCAAACCAAGTAGACCTTATATACAACTGAACAACCTGATTAAAAAAAAGATTTTAACATAAAAAATGTCTTCTAGGTTTTTTTTGTAGTTGCACTGCTAGCAACTTCTTTCTGCTTGTTCTCATGCTTGCTTGTTATAATTTTGTTTGTTATGGAGGAGGGGGACATAAATAACAGGGGATTGGAGGTTGGAAAACAGTAATTTAATTATAACACGAGCAGCGGACGGACACTAGGGGAGAATCAATAGATGCCAGATCCCGAGGGCAGACCGACGTGATGCTTAGGTGATGCTTCGGTGATGTTTAGGTGATGCTTAGGTGGTGCGCTGATGCAAACTGGTGGTGGTGAGTGATGTTTGGTGCTTAGGTGGTGCCACTATATGGTGTGGATTGGAGGTACGTTGTGGATTGTGGAGTTGAAATATGCTTGGTGTGTAATTATGTGGTGTGTATTGGAAATGTGTAGAGTTGAATTGTGTGGCCTGGAACTGTAGTGTTGAGTGAAATTATGCTTAGGGAAATTGTGTCATGGTGTGGAGTGCATTTATGTTGATTGGTGGTATGTGGCATCTAGTGTATTTATGTGGAGTGTATTTATGTTGCATTGGGTAGAGTGTAATTATGTGGCGTTTAATTATGTGGCACAGTGGTATTATGTGGAGTGTATTTATTTATAAGGTTTTATATAGCGCGAACGTGCCCCACGAGGGTATCTGAGCGCTTTACAGTATATAGTTATAAAGACATAAGAAATGAGGTAGTATACACGCATTTGATATTCGTCATTACTTACAAAACAGGTAAATGGTATAAGAAAACATAGGTGACCGGTGGACAACATATGATGATCTCAGAGGGCATCAGTACATTATATTATATACAGTTATTGAGCCTTAGGTCAGTATTGTGGAAATAAACATATAATGTTCTCTTTCAATCCACAAGAGGTAGCCAGGGATATGAGTATCGTATCGATGACTCGATGTCAGCATAGAATCAAGTTTTAGGACGTGAATTTGTTCATTAGGAGTATTTTTACCTCTTTTTTTTTTTTTTTTTTTTTTAAGGCGGTAAACTAAGAGATTCCCCGTACCACTGGAGGTAAGGAGTTCCAAATCTTTGGAGCAATCCCTGAAAAAACTGCAACCAGTTCTCTTTTTATGAAAGGATTGTGGCTTCAGAAGTAAAGAGCTTGCGCTTCGTAGTTGTCTGTATCCTCCGGCTCGTTCTAGCTTTAGAGCTAGGTAACTGGGTGTAATGTTATGTAGTGCTTTATGGGTCATGCAGGTAACCTTTAGTTGTATTCTAGCCTCATAGGGCAGCTAGTTCAGCGCTTTCAAGGTCGGAGAAATGTGGCTATTTCTTTTAGATCCTGATACCAATCTTGCCGCAGCGTTAAGTGAAGCCCTCAGCGGAGCCAGCTTGTATTTGGGGAGACCGCAAAGAGTAGTGCTTCCTTAGTCTAATCTTAGTAGCACTAATGCTTGTACTGCCATTTTTAGGTCGATCTGAGGGAGAAAGGGTTTAAGTTTCCTTAGTAAACTCATCGGGTGATTGGCTCCCTTGATGGCATTAGTGATGTGCGACTGCATATTCAGGTGTTTGTCTATGGTGACTCCCAGGGATTTCGCAGAGTTCATGATGAGGGGAGCACAGTTAATGGGGGGTAGGTGTTTCGACCATTGCTCTATCTTTGGTGTGTGATTGGGTGGGGAGATGAGAATGAATTCTGTTTTGTTTTTTTGTATTAAGCATGAGGTGGTTGTTCGTGAGCTAACTTTGCGTGTTCTGTAGAATAGCGTTGAGGGAAATGAAGTCTTCTGTAGTGGAGATTTTCAAATACAGTTTGGTGTCGTCCGCATACAGGTGATCTAGGATATTCGCTGATTTCAGTGCGTTCGCCAGGGGTTCAATTAGTAGGTTGAAAAGAATAGTTGATTGGGCTGAGACCAGGGGAACGCCTACATTGACCACGGAGGGCTGAAGGAGTGAATTCTTCATCTTGATTCTTTGTGTTCTGTTATTAAGGAAGGAGGAGAACCAATGTTACACTGTGCCCGATAGGCCCATCCTTCCTTCCAATAGGGACAGTAGGTTGTCATGTTTAACCGTGTCGAAGGCGGAGGATAGGTCAAGAAGTATCATTGGGCATGATTTGTTGCGGTCAAGCATTTTTAGTATGTCATCCTACATGAGGGTGAGTGCAGATTCTGTGCTGTGACCTTGACGGAAACAAGATTGGTGATTGTCTAGGAGGTTGTAATTCTCAATATGATTGCATAATTCTCAATATGATTGCATAATTGTATTTGTACACATTTCTCCAACAGTTTCGCCAAAGTGGGGATGTTGGATATAGGGCGGTAATTGTTGAGATCTGATGGGATGGTGTTGGATTCCTTTAGTATAAGTGTAACCTGCCCTATTTTAAGACAGTCTGGTATGGAGCCTTGTCTCAGAGAGGTGTTTACAATGTTTGCCCTTAATGGTAGAATGGATTTTTTTATCATTTTGAATAGGGCAGGAAGAAGGGGATCAGGGCAGTGATTGGAGGGATTGATTGATAGAAGAGTGTTATAGATTTTTTGTTCAGAGATTGGCGCGAAGGTGTTCCAGGAGGCATTGCTTTTTGTGACTTCCCCTGGAGAACTGAAAAGGACCTTGAGTTGTGAATATCCGTTAGCATCAAGGGCCACCGGTTGTGGGAGGGCCTTCTTAGATTGGATGTCGAGCTCGATGGCCTTAATCTTTTCACGGAAGAATTTGGCAAGCTCATCGCAGGAAGGTGTAGCCAGGTCGTTTAGCTCCGTAGGGTTAGCCGTGTTGCGAGTTGCTTGACGGTTTCGAAGAGTTTTTTTGGGACGGTTGATTGCTTGGTTCAGCTGGGTTCTGAAAAAGTCTGCCTTGGCCTTTAGAATCTTCCTGTTTTGTATGAGTTCCTTAATGTTCTAAGGTGATGTAGGTGAACATCGGTCGGTGCTGATTTCCATAATCGTTTAGCAGCTCTTAGCTTGCGTCGCTCCGAATTTAGGGAGTCATTGAACCAAGGTTTGGTAATTTTGGAGGAAACCTTTTTTTCTTGAAGGGGTGCTGTAGAGTCCAAGATTTCAAGCATCGTGGAATTGTAAAAGGCTGTGAGCTCATGGACATCCTCCATTCCAGTTGTGGGGGTCAGGGCGGAGTTGCATCAGTTTACCAGGGTGATGGGGTTGATATTCTGTAAGTTCCTTTTCCATTGTTTTGTTTTTATTGGTTGACTCCTGTTTGGTATAACCTCGATATTGATGGAGAAGAGGATGCTGTGATGGTCAGTCCAGTCGCAAGGAGTGATGGATTCTAATGAGATGATGCTCGTTTTTGCTATGGTGAGGTCCAGTGTCTCTCCCTTGTTGTGAGTTTGACTGTCACAGAATTGGGATAAATCCTGGTCAGCCAGAAACGCTTTAAGACATCCTACACCATGATCGTTTGCATTATTCCAGTGGAGATTAAAGTCACCTAGGAACATTTTTGGTACTTGTGAGTTGACGTTGGATGAAGTGACTTCCATTAACCCGTTGATAAAAGTCAGATTATCCCTCGGGGGTGGTAGAATAAGTGAAGCTTGCTGGCGAGGCGCTTATCATCGGAGATATTAAAACAGATATTTGCAGGAGGATAGAGAGATGGAGTCTGCTTGCTTAAGTGAGATTGTGTTACGATAAATGCAGCCTAACCCACCTCCAGGCGCCACATTTCTGTCTAGGCGGATTAGGTCGTGACTAGGAGGAACCAATAGATCAATTCTAACTGTGTGATCTGACAATGCGTCCCAATGAAGAGCTCACACTTGACTATGGATCTCTGATAAATATCCAAACTTCCACAAATGAGGAACTCGCGCCGTGAGAGTGGTTCGGACTGGTTCATCTGATATGTTAATTACTAAAGAAAAGGTTGAAGCAGGGACAACGAAATAAAGAGAGCAATGAATATTCATGCAATCAACAGTAGATTATTCACTCTCACAAGCAAGGTACGCTCCTCATCTGGGTCACGATTACCTGCAAGGAAGGCAACACGGTGAGCATCTTGTCTCACGTGACAACCACATCCAGAATGCACCAGTGCACTTGCTAAGGGTCCTCTGCACAACTGTCCTGTAGAAGAAAAGTGCTTCTTTCTATGCTATGATCACAGCTGTCCTAAGCCGCAAAAGAGACCAGGACAGAGTTACCACTGCGCAGGCTCCTGCACCCGGCTCCAAGCACCTGGTTCGCGACCAGCACATCACTGGGCAGAGCAGGAAAGGCAGATCGGTGAGCTCAGGACCTCATCTGTTCCGCTGCCTAAAATAACATAAAACGGCCTCAAAAACATTGCACAGCATAGATACACAAGGCTAAAACAGCAGAAAAACCAGCGCTGACCGCCATCGCGCCATCTGTTTCCAATTAACGCCAACGCGATAATTGGAGACAGATGTGATTGAAGCTCGCACACTAGGACCCTATGCCATCGAACAAACAATGCGGAACAATCACCTGCCTTGCACCAATTGCGTGCTGTGTTAAAAAAAAAAAAAAGCACACACACGAGCGTGTGTTCATAGCTCAATAGCCCTTAATGCCTCGCAGAACAGCGCATGCGCGCTGGCTCAGGCGAGACCTAAGAAGGAGTGTTACAATCCCTTTCCAAGCACAGTTTAAGCAATTAACAGCAGATTACTGCAGGCTCAAAGCACTCTCTGCTCTGTCTTTGAGGTTTAATATCTGTTTTTTTTTGGGGGGGGGGGGGAGTGGCAGGGGTTTAATTTGGTTTCACTCACTTGCTCAGACAACAAGCATTTGCAATACAATGTATTTTGAATTTGTGAGACTTTCAGCTATTGTATTTGTAAATATAAAAGCTCGCGCCGTGCTGCAACATAAAGTGCGGCACCTGTATTGTAAATATAAAGCGGCCTCTAGGCACCTCAGTTTAGGCTGTGGGTGGGTATTTATGATGACGCACAATTCGAAATTCTGGAGCTGAGGCTAAAGGCAGTGGAAGTTTCTCATAATGCCCATCAATGGCTCAAGATAGGATGGCAGAAGACCTGGTTATCCAATCGTTGGCCTCTCTGTAGGGTGCACAGAGCAATGGTCACCTGTTGTAGTTGTAACTGTGGCAAGTGTGTTAAGAGGTGCACCATTGTTGAAATATTGACAGGACGGAAGTTAGATGTTTTAAGCCACACCCCTAATTAGATAGGCCACACTCCTTGTAGAGACCACCACCTCTTTATCCCACTTGAAGCCCTGCTGCTAAATAAGTAAATAGGAAAGTGACACAGCAACACCAATTGGAAAATGAAAGCAAAATCATGTCTGCTCATATGCAAGCTGAGTTCAAATTCAGGAACAGAATGGACGGCTTCATTGCCGTACTGACCAGCTTTTGGACTGGGCAGGACTCCACTTATTTCATAAGGAAGCTCCTTTGCTGATTATGTGCATGCCTGCACAACCTGTTCCTCCCTCTCCAATACAACCACATCTTTTCTTGTGAGTTTAACCTGTCCGGCATGACCCCTCCACCCCCCCTTGCAAGGACCACTGGGGGAAGGACGACAGTCATTGAGCCATAAAAGTGCGCAGATTGTCATTTGTATGGCTGAGAAGCTGCGTCTCCCGACATGCTGTGATATAAGGTGCTTAATTTGGATAATGGCAGACTACTCACATATAAAAGTTTCATGTTTTCACCCTATGCTGCTGTTCCGTGGATGGGGTGCAGAGGGGAGGGGTGTGGGTGTTAATGTAAAGGAGAACAAGGAGCACACATCTGACCAGTACAATCTGCATTTAATTTAAACCCAGAGGTACTCTAAGTACTTGCGTGCCAGGCTAGGCGCCCACATCCTCGGAGCTGATCTTTCCTGGCGCGGTGAGAGCTGCTATGAGCCAGGGTCTGCGTGACAAGGAAAGCTGGCAGCGAGGGGTGGGGTGAGGGTGCTAGGGGGGAGGAAGTGGGCCACGGTGCAGGGAAGAATCACCTGACTGACCCCCAGAGCAATTTGGTCTGCGGAAGTCTCTCTCCTTACTAAAAGCATATAATATTGAAATTGTAGAGTTTGGTGAGTGGGGAAGAAGAAAAGAAAGGCGCTGTTCTCAAAACTCAATATTTTCAATATTGTATGTTTTTCGTAAGCAGTGCAGAATGCTGGCTTTATCTTTTTTGAATGGTGGGGAAAGAAAGGCGGCTGCCATTGTGAAAGTTGAAGTTGGTGTGCTGCCCTGCTTAGGAAAAAATTGCAATATATAGAAAATAGTTTGGTGAGGGGTGCCGAAGAAACGAAAAGCACCTCACGCTAACCTCTATTTCTCCCCCCCCCCCCCCCCAAAGCATCTTGGACTGAATGAGCAGGGGGAGGGGCTAAAGTGAACTCTGCCATGGGTGAATAATAACAAGAAAGGAAAGGCAGCCATCAGCACTCCAAACTCTCCTCCAGGACAGCTGAGCACCAGCACTGCCCAAGGACAGCTAAAACAGCTAAATAGTGCTCCCTAACCGCTTATAAAAGCTAGCTGTAAGGACACATGCAAGAGGGGCTGTCCTCCTGGGAGGTAACAGTAGAAGAGAGGGCGATACTAAGGAGGGACTAGTATGACTTTTCACGAATTACAAGCCATTATTTACAAAGGAAAGGAAGAGAAGCCAATTGCAAAGATGGGTGGAAAATAGGCGAAGCTTAAAGTCCCTACCTGAATACAGCATGTCTCGGAGACTGCACAAGCGCTGCTTAGCCAAGACCTAGAAAGGGAGCTAGGGGGTGGATTGCTTATTACATGGGTCTGAGCACAGATTAAGGGAGAAACTGAGGGAAAAATCAGGTAGTCACAGACAATTGCAAACAGATTTTGGACTACAAAGCCCACAATGCAACTGGCAAAATAAAGTCACTGGCAGCTAAAAATCGTTTTTAAATTTCAGCACAGAAACGGCACAAAGTCTTCCTTCTTACCACCTCCTGGTCCTTGGTTCACTGCAATCTGGGGCACAGGGATGCTGCAGCTCACAAAATGGAGGTGAATGTTTTGGGGTTCACCCAACAAACCTTTAAGGGACCTTGGCAGGTGTGAGGTGTTGCAAACCAGTTGGAACTTTGGTCCTGAGTCCTCACGCAAAAAAGTTCAGTGCGGCTAATGTGTATGAAGCTGCCCCAGAAAATGTCTGTATACTTCTTTGGTTAGATTCCGGAGTACAAATTGTTTATTCTTGTCAACTCAGGATGCTAGATATGATCAATCCTATTTTGGCTGTTAATGGTAGGGTACCACCTGCAGCTCCACAAGGTCAGTATCCTCTCCTTTATATTCTTTAAGTAAGTATGGGAAAACTATCTGGACTCAAGCAACATTTACAGCTTGTCTCAACAAAACCCCTGTCAAACCATCTCACTTTAATATATCCAGTATTTGACGTGAGGTATGTAATATTTAGAATGTGGTGTTTACCACAATGGCCATTACAATGTCGGTAGACACAATGAGGGCACTTTTTAGGTTTAAATCTGTGTTTTTTGGTAGAAAACAGAATGAAATCAGCAATACAAAGCCCCTTGTTGGGAGCCAAAAGCATTTGCGGTGTGATATAACATGACCTAGAAAGAAAACAACATCCCAACTTTCCTCCCCCACCCTCCCCTGTTTTGTCCAGACCGCAAGGGAAAGGGGGCACCGATGACACAAGGTGTTTCAAATTGCTGGAGGTTGGGCTGGGTCCTGCAGCAGCGGGGAGTTGTAGCAGGTATTTGGGGCAAGTTAGCTCTCGAAATTCGTAGCACAACAGAGCTATGAAAGGATACCACAGGTCAGCAAAGGAAAAGGAGATGCATTCCAAACCCAGAACAGACCACAACCTGTGTAGCATGGGAGTCCCATCTGTACCCCAGTGAGACGATATATTCTGCAGAGCCGCCCCCAGGGCAATTCCCATCTGCCTACCCCTACAATACTTAAGGGGGAATGTTATCCTATCTGGCATGCCCAGGATAACATGTGCCGGGAAGCGTAGTATTTTGGTGTCAAAATGTGCATCAATCTCATCAAGCATCTGTTCCCAGTACAGCGTAAGTGTTAGGCTTTTCCCATAACAAGTGGCTCAGTGTCCCCTTCGACCCGTGTCCCCTCCAGTATCCTGGGGAGCGGCTGGGGTCGCTCTTGTGAAGTCTGGGGGGGAAGGGTAAGATACCATTAAGTCGCTATCTTGGTGGCACACTCTATACTGAGATATTGTGTGCCGAGTGTCTGGCCCTGTAAAAGATATCCCCGCACTCCTTCAGATATATTGGCCGTCCTAGTTCTGCCTCCCACTGCTTCTGGTGTCTGCTTTTGCCAGCTGTTCGGGGGGGGGGGGCTTAATAGGTGGCAGAGCTCCATGATGAGCTGTTTACTTGACTGTTTGAAGAGTAACCACCTCTCATAAGGGGTTCTCTCCCCATTATCCAGTGGCGTATCTGCTGGCAGTGATATCGCTCGGTTTCGGGCAGTGGAAAATCAGAGCGGAAATCTTCGAAGGACAGGGGGACTTCCATATCGAAGAAATAACCAACTAAACTAATCTATGCCCCTCTCCATCCCAATGTTTATAAGCCACCAGGTCGAAACGCGAGGTAAAGTCGGGATTATTGGTTATGGGGGTGAGTGGTGACGGGAAAGTGGTGAAGCCACTGTGCGAAGCTGTTGCACCCTAAGCCTTGAGTAGCCAGTGTGTTTGGTGATCCGTATATCCCAGGTGTCTGAAAGGCTTTACGAATGAAAGGTGTCTTCCACAGGGACTGGCCAGACAATGCTTGTTCCATAAATAGCCAGTGTTTCTCGGATTCACTCTGAGACCACTCCAGCAAAGGCCGCAACTGAGTGCCTTGTAGTAGCGATCTATGTTAGGGATCCCCAGGCCCCCTCCCCTAGGGGGTCTATAACTCATATCTTTGCTCATCCTTTGATTCTTATCTGCCCAAACAAAGGAGAGGAACTCGTATTGAAGTTGCTTCAGCATGCCCTGGGGGTGGGGGGGCGGCCAGGGCTATGTGTGGAAAAGGTACAGTATTTTGGGAAGCACGCTCCGCTTGAGCCGCCAACCTGCCCAGCCAGGAGAGACCAAATGACTGCCAACGGTGCAGGTCCCGCCGGGACTGTGCCAGGTGGGAGTAGTTTAGGGAGGCAGTTTATTGAGTGGAGATTGCCAATATAATGCCTAGGTACAATATAGATTTCTGGTCCCACCGAATGGGACACACCTGCTTAAGAGTGGCCATAGTAGGTGGCTGCAGAGAGAAAACCAGGAACTGTGATTTTAACACATTGACCCGGAAGCCCGAGGCAACAGCAAACTTCTCAAGTTCTATGAGGAAGGCCAGTATAGACATTGAGGGGGCCTCTATCATGGCAATAACATCATCTTCATACAAGCTGATGGTGTGGTGGTCTCCCCCAAATTTAACCTAGAGAATCTGTTTGTTTTCCCGCACTCTGTGCCAGTGGCTCCATGTACAGAGCAAACCACAATGGAGAGAGTGGGCAGCCCTGCCTAGTTCCTCATGTTATCGGGAAGGGTTCTGAAGTGAATCAGATTACCCGGACAGTGACAGAGGGCTGTCTATAACTGCTAGGCACCCATCTACGGAGGTGGTCCCCTACCCAAATTGCTCCAAGGTGGCCTCCAGGAATGCCCTGTCGAACACATTTTTGGCATCAACAGACCGCACCACTTGCTCCACTGACTGGCACTATGCCTTAAGGGCACTCTTTAAAAGCGTTTTAGAATGCAGTCCTTTACAACGCAGGTAAGGTTTTTGTATGACTATTTTTATATTACTTGGAAAAAAGGCATGGCTTAAGGGTAAAGGAATTGGGTATTCAGGCCCATGAGTGGGTAGATGTAAAGGGTGGATAGAGGTGGAGGAAGATGGGGTGCTATAGTGCTCTGGGGTGGTGGGTAGAGATGAGGATATATATATATAAATTATGGCTACACAGGCAGGTAGAGGAAGAAAGAGGTAAACTGTTTCTTCGGTTTCAGGGTCAGGTAGATGTCTAGGAATGTAAGGTTTTTTCCCCAAGGATTAAAAAATATATATTGGGGGTTGGGGAGGTGGCAGTTCCAAAATACAGAAATTGGAAGATACCTTTTAATCACATAAAATGAAAAAATAGAGAATGCCCTCTGTCAAGGAGTTGTATGAAATGGCTTAATGAAAAATGGGTGGATTAAATGGTCCTGTGCAATTTTAGATACTTTGGTATAAAGTTTATTATGTTTAAAAAATGTATATATTGTGACTTACAGGCTAATTTTTATACTGGTACCTTGTAGGATACACATAACTGGTATATTGTGCCATGAACCTGGTATATTCTTTCTTAATCATATTGGTAGGGGAAGGGAAGAAAAAAAATGCTAATGCTTATAAAGTTCTACTTCTGATGGACACTTCTAACCCCATGTTCCTCTCCTTGTGAATATCCCCTAGGAGTCAGACTGGATCCGGAAGCTTTAAAGCAGTACTCCTGCATGCTGATAGGTGGTGGTGTGAGGCTCTGTGTCAACCTAGTTCTGCTCCGGAAGTAACGAGTGAAGCCATATATAGGCGCTACCCATGTGCGCTGATGTTAGTTCCTTTCTATCTGTGCCCTCAGACGCATATGAAGAGCTTTTACTTGGCCTGGAAGACCACAGATTATTATTTTTTTTTAAACAAATTATATTCGTCAAATAACGCGTATAACGCAGAGCACTGTAACCCAGACACTGCTGCATGCAAAATGTAGATCATTCTGACTCTGAACAGTTTTGATGAGCAAAAAAAGGACAAATGAAGAGCAATACAAATGAATTATGAACAGAAAAGAAACTATAACCCCACAAACCCACCCCCTATCGCACTAGCACCTATTCCAGAACATCACCACGAAAATAACAGCATTGTCCACACAAGCATGATCCGTCAACACCCAACAGGCAATACCTTATGCCATCTAAATTGAGAGTGAAGCTGGGTCAGAGGACCTGACCATTGAGACGGGTTCCAGCTCTAAGCTTTGATAATCCGCCCAGCGCTTCCAAATTTTAAAGTGTTAAAGCAGGCACCCCCTGGCCACAAAGAAGGGAATCTCCAAGCCCATACAAAAATCCAAGCCATTCTTCCACGCGGACACCGAGGGTGCCCTCTGTGCCTTCCAGGCCCTGGCAAAATCTCTTAGTTAAGGTAAACCCTAGTAGCATAAGATGGCATTTGTATATTTCGCCCTATTCCGTCCATAACATGCAAAAGTACCAGCTTCGGCGAGCAGGGGAGGTCCCAGCCCAGCACCTCGGAGAGGCATGCCATAACCCCCCTCCAGAATCGCGCTAAAGCAGAGCAATGCCAAACTGTGTGTAGCAGAGTACCTTCCTCATGTTCACATCTGAGTCATACCGGGGAAGTCACCAGTCCCGCCCTCCACAGCCTGACTCTGGTAAAATATACCAGATGAAGGTATTTGAACTGGATAAGGCGCAGGCTCACGGCTATGGCTGACCCCCGCGGGGAGGCCAGAGCCTCCGTCCAGTGGGCCCACGTCACCCTCCCTAAGGTGCTGCAGCGTGGGGGAGCTATGGGTAACCAGGGACTGATAGATTTTGGAAATCTTGTGGTCTTGGAGGTCTCCCATAAACACCTTTGCCTCTATCGGGGCTGAACTCCGCTAGGGATTCTAAGCTGGGGGAGATGGTGTGTCTGAACTGCAGGTATCTGTAAAATTGGATTTTTGGCATATGAAAGTCTTTCTGTAGATCCTGAGGGGATTTCAGGACCGGCCTCTGCATTACATCGCCTAGAGTAGAGATGCCGATACGGCCCCAGTCCCGAAAGCCAGACAAAGTAGCCAGTTGCGGTAATCGCCCATTGTGCCAGAGAGGGGTCTCCTGGGTCAACCTATTCCACCAACCGATCCTCCGCAACGCCTGCCGCCAGATTTGGAATATAAGTTTCGTAGCAGATGTCAAGGAGTTATGTAGCTGTGCAGAGTAGAGTATAGTGTGTAATGTATGACCCCCCATACACTGCCGCTCCACAGCGTATGCTGGGTCAGTCCTGTCCCCATACCACCATTCATTGAGGACCAGCAGATGTGAGGCCATGTAGTATGACCTAATATTGGAGGTCGCCAGCCCCCCAACAGTATGTGGACTGGAAAGAGCCACTCCGCAATTCCACAGAAACTGTCCCACAGCCGCATTAACCTGTCGAAACCATCTCGGAGTAATCTGATACGGATGGTTTTGCAGGTGATAAAATAGGCGCGGGAGCGAAACCATCTTAAAGATGGCGGACCGGCCACAGATGGACAGGGGCAAATGAGACCAAGTTTTAAGATCTTCCCACACGCGAGCCCATATCGGGACCAAATTCCTATCCCAAGATGTGACAAGTGAGTCCGACAAGAACACTCCCAGATATTTCAGCCCCCCAGAAACTACCTGAACAGAGGAGGCCCAGGAACTGAGACCCACCTCCCTCCCAAGAACCCAGAGGGTAGATTTTCGAGGGTTCATGTACAGGCCCGAAGTCTCCCCCAAAATTTGCATAATGCGAAGCAATCGCAGCCCTGTCCTGTCTATATCAGTGAGAAAAAATAACACATCGTCGCGTAGAGGGGAATACGATCTGACAGTCCTGGCGCCCATTCAAGACTGGTCACTTGAGCATCTATACACACCCAGGACGCTAAGGGTTTCATAGCTAATGCAAACAGGCAGGGAGACAGTTGACAACCCTGCCTGGTGCCTCGTCTGACAGATAACGTGGAGGAGATGGAGCCCACCACCCGCACAGATGCAGTAAGGTCCGTATAGAGCAAAGTCAGGTAGGATAGGAATTGAGGTCCAATATTCAGCCTGCGGAGGAGCGCAAATAAATATACCCAGCTAAGAGAATCAAAAGCCCTATCCATATCTGCCAGCAACAACGCTGCTCGTTCTCCCAACCCCTGGACGACCGCCACGGCAACATGTGCACGGCGAATATTATGGCTGGGGCATAAACCCGGCCTAATCGGGATGGACCAAGGATGTAATATGGGATCGGAGGCAGTTAGCCAGAGCCTTAGACAGAATCTTGGCGTCCACGTTCAGGAGGGAGATAGGGCAGTATGACACATGCTGATCGGGAGGTCTACCAGGCTTGTGGAACACCACCACTCCCGCATGTCTCCAGTCACGAGGCAGACGACCCCGCTCCCTGGCCTCTTCCGCCACTCTGTGATAACGGTGCCCTATTTGTAGAAAATATCGTTAAAAAAAAATTCACATGGAAAGCCATTTGGTCCCGCGGCCTTCCCGGAGTGCATGTCCCCCAATGCAGCACTCAATTCTTCCTCTGTGAGAGGGAGATCCAGCTCCACGCTCACTTCGTCAGAAAGGGCCTTAGGCGGGAGGTCATCCAGGAAGCGTCCTACCACATCTGCATGAAGACATTCTTTGGGGGCATAGAGGTCTACATAATATGTTGCTAAGCTTTCGGCAATAGCGTAGGAATCCGTAAGGGGAAATCCATCAGGACCCACAGCGCCATGGAGGGCCTGGGGGTACAGTGTCCCCTGACAGTCTATGCAACAGCTTACTGGACTTAACCCCCCCCCACTGGTAGATCCTGCTGTGGGTCGCCAGCCACGCCTGGCGGTCTTCATGTAAGAGGAGGTGTGAGTAGTCTTCTTGTGTCAATAGTTAGCGACTGGTCTGCTGGCCCCCGCCATCCATACTGCGAGTGTCCAATTCAAGAAGTTTTGCCTCTGCCTGAACAAGGGACTCCCTTTGCATTCTGCGGGCTGCCCCGCAGAAGGAAATATCCACGCCCCGGATTGTGGGCTTCATCGCCTCCCAAATATTTTCGGCCCCCTATACCGAGCTTACGTTAAGTGTCCGGTATTGATCAATAGAGCCTTCCATATGTTCTCTATAGTCCTCCCTCTGGAGGTTCCAGGCCGAAAGGGCTGGTGTGCCCGCCCCACCCGCAAGGTAATGGCCACCAGCGAGTGGTCCGAAAGTCCGCGTGGAAGAATATCAGCCGCAACTACCCTGCTATCTACCACCTGGGGGACAAATATATAATCAAGGCGGGAGTAGGAGTCGTGCACTGCCGAAAAGTACTTGTATCCCTGCGCTGTCCCGTGCAGACCACGCCAAGGGTCCACCCAATCCAAGCCCATTACCAAGGAGTGCAGTTTGGTAGACTGTCGTGCACCTGTAGAACCCCCGGGCCTCCAGCGGTCTCTGGCGAAATCTATCACGTCATTCCAATCCCCCCGCTGCTGCCAGGCCATCCGGCATATCCGCCCACAAGGTCATAATTTTCTCTACCATACCCCAGGAGAGAGGCGGGGGGGCGTAAACAAATCCCAGTATCAGAGTTTTATCCCCTACCGTCCCTTGCAGGAACACATACCTGCCCTGAGTATCCCCCCATGTCTTAACATGTGAGTAAGGGACCCGGCGATGGATTAAAATCGCAACTCCCGAGACCCCATCACAAACCTGGAAAGAAACACATGAATGTAGCCAAAACGTTGAAAGCATAGTGCCTTAGTCCCCAATAGGTGTGTTTCTTATATCATAAGTATGTCCGCGTGGGCTCGTTTTTGCCTGTTTAAGTATAGCTCCGCGTTTGATCTTGTCTAGCGCCCCCTGAGGTTCCAGCTAATTATCCAAATGGTCCCAAGGGGATCCCGTTTGTCACCCGACAGTGCTGCTATGGGAGGACTCGGTGCAAATCATTGGAATAAGTAACCATGTGTGATATGTGCAAGGTGAATCTGAAGCAGTGTAGAACAGTGCGATCAAAGAACAAAACCCCCCAAAACAACCTAACAACTCCCGCCCCCCCCACCCTATACCTCAAGAACAGTGAAGTATCTGTCGCGGCAGGCGTGGCCGGCAGACCCAAACAGGAGTCCCACCCCCTTGCCAATGGATCCCCACCTTACAACCCATTGTCTGCTTGCCTTTTCCCTGTCGCCAATGTCCAACAGAGATACCGGCCCTCATATGTGCTTCTCCAGTCAAGGCAAGCGTGCCAAAGACCCATGAGACTATAAGCACCCCCAACAGTCAGTTTGCCGCTGTGCTGTCGCTGGGCCGACAGAGCCCGGGAGGACGCGCCCCACGACTGGGACCGACATCTGGACTTGGAGCGTCTGCTCCCTTTCACCTTCTGTGTGGGCTGCTTCCGTGCTGCCTCACTCGACGAAGAATCGGATTCCCTCCGGGGCGGTGTGTGAGGGTGAAGCCGCACCATCTCATACGTCCACTGAAAGACCTCTTCTGGCGAATCGAAGAAATTAGTTCAGGACCGGTACATCACCCGCAGCCTGGCCGGAAATAGCAAGGCATAGGGAAGCTTGAGATCTCGGAGACGGGCTTTGGCTGCCATGAAGGACTGCCTCCGTTGCTGAACCTATTTAGCGTAGTCAGGAAATATCAGAATGTGGGCATTGTCAGCGGTTCTTTGGCCCTAGCCTGTTTCAGGATAGCGTGGAAGACCACAGATTTAATCAAAACTTTACTATTGTGCAAAGGAATGTCCCCACACACATCTAAGACAACAGTGTTCCCCTGCCTGATCGTAAGTCAAAGCAACTAGAAACATTTGGCAAACTGGGGTTTCTCCTATACGAGCCTTCCTCTGAGGTCAGTAAGCACAAGCTGTTATCTTCGTTGCAACTCCCATTCCCTTTGGGACACAGTGCCACAAATCTTACCAGCTGTTCTGGCCGACCGTCTGGCATCTCTTACTCAAGATATTCAGTATGGTCATGATGCAGCAACATTTGTAATAAGTTCTGTCTTGGACATGACCAACTGCTTGGGCTGAGCAATGGGCATCCAGGTTGCACTGTGGCTTCATCTCTAGATGAGATCTATGTAGGCCTGGGTGGAGTTGGTGGAGGTCCGCTATGTGGAACTCTGCAAAGTGACCAAAAAATCCGCTATGCGGAAGAATGCGATGCGTTGCACTGCTCGCACTTTTTTTATTTTTTTTTAAAGCGCCAGGTGTTTATTCCACGCTGTAAAATCAGCATGAATGGCACTGTGCTCTGCACAAGAGGCAACTGGTTCTTTCTGCCCCTCAAGTGGATGTTCTACTGGAGCGGCAGCTTCCTCAACACGAGCGGAAGATTTCTCAATGCGAGCCGTAGTGACTAGCCACGACTGCCTGTGTTGAAATCTCACTGGAGTAAGATTTTCCTCGCTCGTCAACTCAACGTTGGTGAGCCACTGGAGAGAAAAAACTCTGTGCCTCTACGTGGCGTGCAGAGTGGGGTAAAAAAACCGTGAGCGGAATTTTATGCCCAGGTCAGTCCGTGGGCTTATGAGGGGATGCCCAAGCAATTTGATGGCTCTTAACCTCCTTTCATTAAAAAAAAGGAAATTTGGCCCTGAAATGGTTTAAAGAGAGCTGAACCGTAGCACTTTCATTGAGTTTTCTACTCACACCAGACCATTCCACCACCAGTTTCGCTGTCTCCGTGGCTGTGTTTAGGGTTTTCAGCTTTACCAACTAAGTTCTCCTCAACCACACCTGCAGGTCTTTGAGCTCCTCATTGTCGAAACCACGGTTCTCAGAGACTACTCCCAGAACAGCAAGGACCTCGTGCAGCTCTGTCCCCTGCCCCTCTGGCATTTGCAAATGCAAAACCGCTTTAGTGTTTCCTTGCTGGCACACAGCCGCCCTGTCAGAGGCAGGATTTCATTTCATTTTATTTTTTTCCACTCAAGGGTTGGCAGGCCATTATTGTGGACAAGCGGGTCCTCTAAATTGTTCAGTGGGGTCTACGCCGTCCTATGTCTTTCTACCTCGCTGCATCGTCCACGACCATTAGGGTGGCTGATGGAGGACCAACTGTCTATCTTCCCAAAGGGGCCATAGAGAGGATTCCAGCCTCGGAAATCAGAACTGGGTGTTATGCCTGCTACTTCATTGTTCTAGAGAAATACCACTTCATCCTATTTTTGGATATTCGCATTCGCAACACTTTTCCTGAGAAAGGACAAATTAAAAATGCTCATGCTAGCCCAGTACCTGGCTGCCTTAGACCCCAGAGTCAGCTGGAGTTAGACCTTCATTATGCTTATTTCCATATTTATTTTTTTATTTATATTTGTAAAGCACACACTCCTCCCCGTGGGGATATGTTGGCTTTAGACAAAGTTTTTACTCGAGAAGAATGGTCAAATTAAGAGAAAATAACAGCAACACCATGAAAGCACAACTATAAAGCTAACACCAGGTTTTCAGCAATTGCGGAAATGCAGCTATATAAGGGGTTCGGCGAATTTTAAGGAGAGCATTTCCAATGGATGCCTGCCAAGTATGTAAAGGAGTGTCCAACCATACGAACCCTTGTAATGCATATAGTGCTATATATTGAATTTGATCCATCTCCAACCCCTGATAATAGCGACCTGACCTAGCGTGCACAGCCAAAGGCTCCATCGCCAGGGCAAACAACAAGGGCGACAGCGGGCAACCTTGTCTTGTCTCCCGGCCCACCCTACAGGCATCCAAGAACAGCCCTCCTGTCCTGGCCCTAGCAGTAGAGTTCTTATACAAGAGAGCGGTCCATTCCACAAACCGTTCCCCCAATCCGAATGCCCTCATGACTTTGAAAAGATATGGCGACTCGAGGCTATCGAAAGCCTTCTCGATTTCCACTGCAAAAATACACGCCTCTGCTCTCTGGTATGTGTCCGCTTCCAAAACGCGCAGCAGTCGACGTAAATTAATTGCAGTATTCTTGGCTGTGATAAAGCCCGCCTCGTCGGCGTGCATTAGCGTCGTCCTATGTGAAAGAAGCCGGGCGGCCAGTACTTGACTTAGAATTTTATAATCCAAGTTGAGCATAGCGAGTGGTTGATAAGCAGTTCTATCCCAAGCCGGCTTCCTGGGCTTTATGAGTAGAATAATCACCGCCTCCCTTGTTGAGGCAGGTAGACAGCCTTCTTGTTTCGCCATATTATAAAGCGCCACTAGCCTGGGAGCCAGAACGTTTACGTACGTCGAGTAAAATTCTGTGGGCAATCCATCTGTCCCAGGTGTCTTATTTCTGGACGTATTTTAAATGGCCCCTCGTACCTCCCCAAGCTCTATGTCTCTGCCCAGGGCCTCCGCCGCCTCTGCAGCTACGCTTGGGAGCCCCGCAGCACCAATAAACTCGACTGCCTCCTCTTCTCCTGGAACCAGCCTACTGTGGTACAAGCCAGTGTATTATACCAAATACTGGGTGTTCATATCTTGTTGCCTGTAATAAATCTCATCCTCCCATCCTCGGAGCTTGAGTATTGCCGTCCCCCTACGTGCTGGGTTAGCCAACCAAGCTAACCATGCCCCAGATTTATCCCTCTCAGCGTGGGCCTGGGCAATGTAAGCCTTATAGTTGAAGTAACGCAGCCGTTCTACTTGAGTTGCCATTGCTTCTCGTACCGCAAGAAGGTCTGCTTGCTTGTCCACCCTCCCCGGCCTGTCTCTTTCCACCTCACGGAGCTGCTGTTCCGTTCTTTGTACATCTTGCAAAAGGACCCTCCATGCGCCCTCCACTTCCCCAATGCAGCGACCCCTAATAACAGTTTTAAAAGCATCCCATTCAATGAGCGGGCTTGTAGCCGTATTATCATTGTATAAAAAGTAATCCTCAATAGCGGAGCCCTTTGTGGCCCGAAATACCTGATCTTCCAGTGCCCCCGCTCGTAAGCGCCAGATGTGTATTTTTAGGTCTATCACAAATCCAGTCTTAAGGCCACCAGCAGTGGATTATGGTCAGAGATCGTTCTGGCCAGGTATTCACTCCTCCCAACTTCCCTTCTCCCTCCCCCCCCCCCCCCCAGCCCCCACCCCCCACTCCCATGCACATCCGGAGAACACAAAATAGCGTCCAGTCGAACATGAAGTTCGTGCAATGCTGAAAAGAAGGAATAATCCCTTTCCACGGGGTGTTGGGCCCTACAGGTGTCTATCAATCCCCATCACTGCTGCCAATGTTGTCTGCCCTCTGCAATTCTATGTATGGGCACATCAGGGAGTGGTCGGTGAGACAGGTCTAATTGGATGTCAATTACACAATTAAAGTTGCCCCCAAGAGTACCGATCCCGTCAGCACGGTAGCTAATATCCGTGCAGACTGTTCTATATTATGGGTATATAAACTCCAAATCGTTATGTCCCTTCCGTCTAAGCGTTCTGAGACTACTACAAATCTTCCCTCTGGGTCAATTATTTGCCTAGTACACTGAAATGGGACTCCCACCCGCACCAGAGTTCCCCCTGGCGAAGACGGAATAGGAAGTATAAAACACCTGCCCCCTCCACCTGCGCTGTAGTGCAGCACCTTCCTTCTCTAATAAGTGTGTCTCCTGCAATAGGGCGCTCTGCACCCCTCTCCTGACCAAGTACCCATGAATTTTATGCCGGCGCAACATAGTGTGCATCCCCCGGATGTTCCAAGATAAGCGTTTAATGCCTACGGTGGATACCATTGTGATGGACGTGACGCAACCTTAGTAGGTTCACCTAAAGTGACATGCCTGACCCCAAAGAAAACCCCCTGAACTATGAGTTTCAGATCTGTCTTTCTGATCAGGATTCCGGGCTGGTGTCCCCATGGCTAAGTTCCGCAATTGCCTGCAAGGCTTTGTGCCGTTCAATTCGACGTTCTTTAGGAGAGGGAGCTCAAGCAGGTTTCTGGTTTTTGGCCGGATTCTGCTGGGTGAAGTCTGGAGATAGTGTGCGAGCCTCTTGGTTCCGTCTGGCCTCTAACCACTCCCATGCCTCATGCGGGGTAGTAAAGAATTGCGTCCCTGACTTGTCCACCACCCGGAGGCGCGCTGGAAACGGCATTGCATATGGGATTTGTAGTTGTCGCATTTTTTGCTTGAGGGCCATAAATGAAGCTCGTTGGCACTGTACTTCCCTTGTGTAGTCCGGGAATATCATCACCCTATTATTCTCAATGTACAGGTCTTGTTTCTGTCGGGCTTGTTGCAGTATATGGTCACGATCCCGAAAATGAAGAAGTCGCACCATGAGCGGACGAGGAGGGGCACCGGGCTTGGGTGGTCTGGCCGGGACTCTGAACTCGCTCAAGCGCATAAAAGGGGGAAAGGCCCTCCGGGGCCACCTCCACCTTAAGCCAGTCTTCCAGGAATCGCACCGCATCAGCCCCCTCCGCCTGTTCCGGAACCCCCACGATGCTCAAATTGTTACTACGGGACCGACCTTCATGGTCCTCCGCTCTCGCTTCTAGTATCTTGACACCTACGCTTCTCAAGGACCTTTGTAACTCAGAAACCGCGTCCGAGACCTTTGCTAGTGTTTTTTTTGGTGAGTCCCACTCTGTCCTTAAGCTTGTTGTTGTCCTCTTTCAACAGGTTGAGCTCTATCCCAATCGAATCTATCTCCGTCTCCAGAGCTTCCCTTGAAGTGATGGCCTGCATAATGTCTGCCAAGGTGGGCCCTTCCGGGGCAGTATTCTTCCTCAGCTCTGCTGCCTCATAGTCAGTTTTATGACCTGTATCCTCCACCCTGAGGACAGAATACCCATTTTTCCTGGATACTTTCCCCATCGTCAGAGTCCTGCATGCGCCAAGTGATCTACCTCTGTGTGGTGCTATTAATGATCGCAGTTCAGCTGTAGCGTAGATGGCGCAGGATGGATCCAGGGGCCCAGCACCAACCGCAAGCTCTCCTCCCTCGCAGATCACCTTCCAGCGTAAGCAGCCGTCTCGAAGCCCACGCACTGAAGCAGGCCCCTGGGCAAATCCCACAGAGTCAAAGAATCCACCCCACCACAGCCCCTCAGCGCCTCCAAGTTGTGGGCAGATGGAGTCCCAGGCGCTCTTCGTCTCAGCCCAGTGGCCTTCTTTACCCTGGACACTTCAGGTCTGTGCCCCTACGCGCCTCCGTGGCTCAGAACCCCGTTCTTCCAGGTGTGGTGATAAGGTTTCTCTTCCAGTGCCTTAAATGCGGGACAGGTCTTGATGTTATTTTAATGTGTGCCAGTCTGGTCAGTCCGTGAACCCGTTTAGGGCACTATATTGCGACCGGGCACATTGGTGGCAGCACCCCTCTCGGCTATCACCCGTAGTAGGTCAGCGGGCTCTCGCCCTCTACAGACTGCCTGAGATTTGGTCTACAGGCTTGGGGCTTCCCCTCAGCTCCCGCAGCTATCTCCCAGTCCTCCTCAAGATCCGCGCCGGATAAAGGTGCACCGGAGCTCTAACCTGGCTTATGAGCCTCAGTCCCAGGTGCTCTCACTGTGTATCTTGTGCCCATCTCTCCGCCGCACAGGCCTTTCAGTCTCTGCTGCAACGGCTCGCAGTGCGCCTCTGCCACAGTCAGGGCTTGCCTCCGCAACCCATGCCTGCCATCTTGTGCCTGCGCTGCAATACCGTCGGGATCTGGAGCCCGCACCGCTTCAACCTGCCACCGGGGTCTCCGTGTCGGCTGTCCGCCACTCTGGGGCGCACTCTGCACTCTATGCCGCCCAGTTTTCGCCCACTGCTTCGCGATCGCAGTCAGCCGACCTCTCCCGGTGTCAGGGGCTGCCCCGTCAGTCTTTGGGCGCCATATTAAGTCTCTGCATGACTCTCCAGCTCAGGAGATGAAACTGCGATTTCAACGCCGTTAAGTACCCAAACGTTGACACCTGCAGTCTGCTGTCACCTCAAGGCGTTCCGCCACCCGTAGAGAGGTCCAGGGCCGCAGTAATTTTTCAGGATTACTGGTGTCGGGTGAAAGCCACCGTCTGAGCGCTGGAGTCCACTCCCTCTCACATCGGCACCTAGCCACGTCCCCGTCAAGACGACTAGTGACGAGTGTCTGTATTATAGTTATGCTCCAGAGAGCCAGAATCTATTAAAAAAAAAAAATCTGCAAAGTAAATGCAAAATACTGAAACAACTTCAACACACAGCACTGACGTGGTCTTTCATACAAAGGGAATCCTTATTCGGAAAGCCCACATTGTTCACTTCTTTTTTTTCGGCTGGGGACTGGGCCCACAGACTGTCCACCAAGAATGATTCCCAGTACTGTTGGTCTTCCAAGAAATAGTAGGATCTCTGTTTTCTTCCCATTGTGCTTTAGGCACAGTCTACATCAAGTCTGCTACTTCAGTGAGCCATCCCACGAGATTCCCTCTAGTTGTTTCTCCTCAATGGAAAAAAATGAACTTGGTGTCCTCTGCACACGAAGTAATATCAAATCCCCCATGCTCTAATAATGCCAGCCAAAGGTGTCCTTTAGACCTTTAAGAGCGTGAGACTCCGAGACAAAACCTGGGTGACACCATAGTTAACCGTCACAGGCTTCAATTTAAATGGCTGCAGCTGAACTGACTAGGAACAATTACTCAAAAATTAGTAAAACCGCTGAAGGGTAGTAGAATGCAGTCAAATATCTTCTAGTGTATGTAACAGTAATTGATCTATGAGGGTGAGGGTAAACAGGTTAACATTCCTCCACCAGGAGCCTAATATTATCCAACACTGCCAGCAATGTTGTCTCAGTGCTGTTTACTCCAAATCTCGTTTGGACGGAGTCTTAACAAGTTATTGTGCTCCAAACAACGAGTACCCTGGAACTTGATACATTTTTCCAGAACCCTTAGAGTAAGGGAGGTAGGACAATAGTTGGTCATGTTTTCCGGATTAGCACCCCTCTTCTCCCCCTCACCTCCCCCCAAACAAAATCCAATCCTTTAATCTGAGGCAAATTCAGCATCCCTAAGATCTAATAAAAAGCGCAGCTAGGTATGGACCGAGAGTTGGAGGCAACACTTGAGAAAATAAAATGTGGACATGGGTCTGATGTTAAGCCGGATTTCACATTCGTCATTTCCTCTTCTATCTACTAAAGTGGACACTTGATCCATGTGAGTTCCGGTTGACCGTGGATGTAGAATGCGAGGCTTCCATATTGGGGGCGGGGGGAGAGAATCTGCTCGGCTCATGGCTGAGGTGCGTACCCCTTAACATTTCAAAAATTTGTATCATTAAAAAAATTGATACTAGATCCTCACAAAGAGATACAGAAGCAGAGATTGCCTGATCAGCCACAGCGAGGTGTGCTAGTAGGTCTTTAACAATTTTGAATAATTTAATTGACTAGTTCAATTGAGGAACAACTACTTTCCTCAATTTTCTTTGCAAAAACTGTCTATCCAGCTTAATTTTTCCTTGATAATCCTTGCCTTTTTAAAGGTCGCTCTGGCCTCCTTAGTATTAGTTCAGCACCAATGTGACTCCAACTGCTTGCACTTCCTCTTAGTCTCTCCGCTGTAGAGAATACTCTTCAGCTGAGGGTAACCATCTGGAGGAAATTACTATCCTCAGTGGGGCACAGACCTTGATGGTCTCAGACCCAGCGTAAGAGAAATTTGTGTCAGCCTCACTGATTAAGTCTCACCCAGAACTGATGAGCCATAGTTGTTAACAAAATTGCTCTCCTTAATGGTTTTCCTAGATCCAAACTTGGCATTGAATGTCCCGCGGCCAGTGGGCTGGCAGTCAGCCAGTGTTGCTGAGAATATTATAAAAAAATGGTCTGACCAGGTAATACGGTCAACAGAGTATATTCTGAGGGAGTCTGTATTGGAAAAAAATAAATCTAAAGTGTGACCTGGAGTATGAATTGGACCAGTTATCCTTCAAGTTAACTGTAGAATCTCATGTTTGTTCTGAAGCTTGGTATTTGTATTATCAATACAGCCCTCAAAGTAAAGGTTAGAATCCCCAATCAAGAGAAAGTGATTGCTTATAACCCTCGGAGATCGCCAAGCTGTAAAGTAGGACCAGATGGTCCATAGATTAATGAACCGCCTATTTTCAAGGTGGAATTTAGTAGGACCTGAAATAGCATAATTTCCCATAAATCTGTCTGAGAAGAATGTAGCATTTCACATATTAAAAGATTATTTTGAATAATTGCTACTCCTTACCCCTTTTGCTTGTACTGTCCCTTTTCACTAAATTGTAGCCTTTCAGGACTGCCATAGCTAAGCCAGGATTGTTAGTCATTCAGCCGAGTTTCGGTAACAATGGACAGATCAGGTGTTAGACTGTGAATTGTATCCCACAGAACAATGTCGATGTATCGATCTAGCATTAATGTAGATGCAATTGATGAACTACTCCTTGGCTGTCTTGAGTTGGGCTATAACACTCCCATGAGGGCCTGTCCTACCCAGGTCATCCGGAGTCAGCCTGGGGCACAAGAATTCTGTAGAGTCCCTCAAAGACCCAGCATCAACTAGCAAGATTATTTGCAGCCAGCACAGATGGAGGCCAACCAACTTCGCAGGCAAACCCCTGCAACAATCCCCTCTATGTTGTAGGATAAGACTCCATCAATGATAATAAATCGCGGGAGTAGGTAATGATATTCCGCTTACCTCACCCCAAACAACCTGCTATTCGGGATATGGTACAGTTTTGTGCCTTTCACCCCGATTGGTGAGCCCATGACATTTATGCTAAGATACTGAGGTTTTAGCCTCTTTCCAGATTGCAGTTCAGATTAATCTGAAGCTCTCGGGATTGTTGGCCTTCTACATCCTGCTAGCCGAAAATACCAGGTGGCACATATTGGCACTGCAATGGGACTGCCAATTCCAGTAGTTACCGCATCAGGGGAATCTAGATTTCAGAGGATACTTCAAAAGACCTGCAGTGATGGCTTCTAGATGCAGATCAGCGTCAGACCCCTCGCCTTCACCCACCCAAAGTAGACCGGGCCACTGATGCATTGGTGCCTAGGATAGGGAGGCCATCGGGGAGAGGTGACAATCAGAGGGTCTGGTCTCTGGTGGAGACTCTACTCCATGTCAAATTGTTGGAGTTTAAGGCAGTTTACTTGCTGTTGAAAGCCTTCTTGCTGCCCATCAAGGGAAGGCATAGTTTCAAGGAAACTAATCTACATTTATTCAGCACATAACTAGGTAAAAGGAACGTGCTAGAACAGTTATCAGCAAGGTAGGACAAATGTAGGTAAAAGGTTGTGTAGCTACCTAGGCCTAGATTGGGGTACATAACACCCACTCCACATCTGAAGGTTGATAAGGTCAACTAGTCCTAAAATATGCCTGTCTAAAAAGCATAAAAATCTGGTCGTAAAAACATCTAAAAACACATGGTATATGTCAAAATTATGCTATAAAAATGTTTTAAAAAACTCAAAGTCCACTACATAGTCAATACACTGTTAGACCAACTTAGCACATCAAAAGTCATGGTGCTCAGTGAGAGCTAAAAAAAAAATCAATAAAAAACCTGTCTTCGCATTCCAATTTGGCTTGTTTTGGAAAAAGGGTCGAATTGTTCCCATCACACGTAGAGCCAAATGTTTGTGTCCAGTGTGGGAGATGCAGCATCACTGTCACTCGCATCCGAAGAAGACGGTCCCTGTTACACCTCTTGTATCAGGTCAATGGAGCAAAGGTGATCGTCTTCAGTTCCCACAGCAGCTGCAAGGGAACCTTCGCTACCTGTTGTTGAGCCATTGTTCGATCTGACAGGAGCTGAAGCATTCCGTGGGGGCTCTAAGAATGCTGTCATCAACATGGGAATACCCTGAGGGCACTGTAACACGTGGGCCTTTAAGGGGCCCAGTATTGCGTCCATGTCCGGTGGCGCAACCGATGGAAGTGCCGGACATCTGTCCAACATGCATTTGTATTGGCAGAATGGGCAACGGAGCACAGGCAAGATGCAGTCAACCCAGACTGGTCTGAATGATGGGGAAAAAATGCTCTCCTAACTCCTGAAGCCGAGGTATGCCTAGATGGAGTACCATCCGTTCACAGCAACGTCTCAGCAGGAGTTATTTTTACATTTCTTGAGAAATTGGGCCGTCCATTGCATAGCAGGAAAATCAAAACCAGGATACCCACTACTAGTAGTAGGATCAGCGGATGCCCGCCAAAAATAATTGCCAATACAGAATGTATAAATGCCGGGATAACGCCAAAGATTGTCTTAAAGGTGCTTAATAGTCCAGACCATAAGTTTTTAAATAGGTGCACGATCACTCTCCTTTCAAACATGGTAAACGGAGAATGAACTATTTTCCCGAAATGGAGCTGGAAGTTTGTTTGCACTAGCGCCTGTATCTCAGATAAAGACCTTGCAACCTGGAGATCAAAAGTCTCTCTGGATGAGGTTGAGGCGACATTCTTCTGTAAAAGCATGGCTTTCAGTCTGCTCAGAGAATCAAACCTTATAAGGGAAACCTTCAATAAAGGCCTTAGCGTTGCCTTCCTAACTGTATGGGTCGGTGGAAACAATACTTGCATACAACCAGTAACCCTGGAACTTTCTGTTACTAAATATGCGATGCCTGGAACCATCCCACAACACATAGCTCCTATTTAAAACCAATTTGAACACTGGATGAATCATGGCAGCAGGGGAACCCTTCAAGTGACATGACAAATTAGCAACCAAAGCATTACAGGTTCCGTGAAGAGAAATGTCTTTGCAAACTAAGAAACCACTTCAGGCACTTTCACAGTTTGAACTGCTGAGAATCGTCTGTGTCCCAATCCCTGCATCTAAATCTGTACGGTAATTGCCAGTACTCGTGTACGTATCCGTCTCCCAGCGCTTCAAATCTGCCTACCTGGTGATACTGTAGACCGTATTGAAATTGTAATGTCTTGACTGCCAGTGTAATATAGCCAATCATTAGCCATTCTGTGCAAGGTGACTCGGCCATGATAAAAGGTAATTGGTCCAACTTTTCAATGTGCAGCATTGTATATTTTGCATTAATTTGTGCCATTACCATCTATCTTTTGGTTAGCTTATATGCAGAAAACAGTCGTACTGCTGATGTAACGCCGAGGCACATGGCTTGAACGCAATGATTGTAGCGTCCAGCTTAGTAATAGAATATATCGCAACTGTGATTGTCCATGTTGAAGAATAGACAAATCTGATCCATTATCTATAGCAGAAGACACAATGTTGCCCAGTGAATAAATCCTGGATAATTGTGAGGTCATACCATTGTCGACCGCTGCCAAAGCCTTTTTTAGGTTCATACTATCAATCTCACATAGTATCTCCGCAGCCTCCTGATAAGAGATTTTCCATACCTCTTTGTAAATAGAGTACAAAAAGTGCTTGCGACATGGCTTCTGGGGACCTAACAAAAAATCCCTAAGATCCATGTCATCCGAGATAATTGTTTCATCTGGGTCAGCGTCCAAGTCTTTAGCCACTCTAGGCATAGCTTCCTGACACTATAAGATCTCACCACCCTGAGTGTTCTGTTTGTACATAGCTCTGGTCTGACCTATGGTTAGTAAACCCTTCGGTGGCACCCCAGAATCATGACTGACACCAATTTGTCTAGATAGGCCAAACCAACCATCCCTTCCAATTGTGGTCTGCTGCATTCTACGAACCATTGTGTAGCATGGCATCTAATGTATCCTCACTGTGTTGTGTGTAATATTGCAACCCTCAAAGTATGTAAGTGAGGTAATCCGAGGTGCGTTCAAGTCTTTGATCTTGGCTATCCCAAGACAGGAAGTTTGTTGGACTGTGTCCTTCAGGAAGAACATTGATGTGGTATGAGGCATAAATAAGGCCTCAGTTCCCTGAACTTGCCAATCTCTAGTCCACCAGACAGATATTGTGTCTATAGTGTCATTACAAAAGGCGTAAGCATATACAGACAGCTGGGCAATAAAGTAAGCAGAGTATATCTTTTTTGTGTTAGTGAGCATATTTTTCTTTGCAGGTGTAGGTGCAAGCTTCTAATAAGAGATCGGTCTGAAGTGTTAAACCCAGAAAAATAAGCAAACCTCTGTCCAACACAGCTGAACAGTAGTTCAGCTACATTTGCACAATGTTCCCATTGAGGGTAAGAGTAAACATTACGTGGGATACTTGCTTTTTGCAAGAAATTGTGGCCATAGTGTTGGTAACAAGACATGGTGTCAAAATTAGATGTGCCATCATACAATTCATTATTTGAAAATGCAGCAGATTGTTCTAAATCAGACGCCATAGTATTTACAGTATCAAAGTCCCAATCATCAGAGTAAGTACTAGTGGTGATGATATCACTAACAGAAATTTTAAACAAGTGTGGTATTTTTAAAAGTTTAGTAGGACCATATACATCATAGGAAACTCTGTCCCATATTATTCCTTCAGGAACTGGAACTGCTGTAATGTTCACTATTGACAGGTCTCTCTGTTCACGGTGTGAGGATGCATGCAGTTTCAGGACCAAGTTCACATGTTGTACTGCAGAGCATTCTGGGAGGAGCAAGAAAAAGACAGTCGCTATACCAAACCAAAGGATGAGGCATAGACAAATTGCAATCCAGAGCTGTAGCCAAGGAAACACAAAGTAAGTATTTTTGTGCCAAATGTAGAAATCACAAATTTTTTCTTTGTAGGAAACAGGCGATGGCTCGAGTTCACTTGAATCCAGTGACCGAGTATTAAAATCGATGAAGTAGCTAGACGCTGTTCTGTCCATCTTTGATAGGTCAGCAGGTTTTCTAGAACTGGGCGATGTCGCCTATCGAGTCATATTCACATAGATGTCCGTATTAGGCCGAATTGAGATCTGTGTTTCATTTGTAGTTTTTTGCCATTCAATTTCCACAGGTACAAGTTTCATTCCATTGTTGGTAACTCCTTCACTTTGTAATCTTTCTGTCTGAACTTCCTGTATGGTAGCAAGAGGAGATCTTGTGCTACCCAAGAGCCCACATGGCCTGATATTCAGTATCGGCTGCATAGTGTGGTGTGATCAGATCAGTTGACACAAATCTCTTTTCTTTCTTGCCGGCAGGGGCGGAAGAAGTACTGTTCTTCGACGGACAGGTACAGGCCCACATTTTTCTTTTTGTCCTCTAATCTTTTCTTTGACCATGACCCCATTATTCGGAACCCTGGCAGGTCTTGCCGGTGCAGCTTTCACTTCTCCAGTGGCAGTGCGTTTAACTTGAACTTTGCTTTGTAATGCTCAGAAATCATTGAGTTCCTGTAAAACAGCCAAACTATCATTGATGTCAAATGGTTTTTCATCCGCCACTGTGCTGCCACAGTCGAGGGCAGGTACCCACATTCTAATCCCGACAGGACTTCATATGTAGTACGGCCCCCAGGGAACTTTTTGGTGTGTTGTTAAGTGCTCTCTGGACCCCATATGAGTGATTGACCCAACTGCCACCGAGCCTAAAAGCCTAGCTGTTAAGGATTGCTTTAAGTCCCAGTTCTTCCTCTCCACAATCTAATTTCCCTCTGGATGATATGGAGATGAGTACCACAATGCTACACCCAAACTTCCAATGGCTTTTTTATAAGCCCTTGAGCAAAACGGAGGGCCACAGTCAGAATGGAATGTGCCAGTTGTGTATGTCCCTATGAAAACTCTCAAATCCTTTATAACAGTTTGGGCGTCAGCTGATCGCTGAGGCCAAACCCACAGGAATATAGACCATGAATCCACTGCCACCAGGCACCTGTATTCCCTGATTGTAAGGGGCCGCAGTGATCCAAATGGACACATTCAAGAGGTCAGTCTGAGATCAGTAATGGTGTGTGTGGTGTACGTGCTACGGTCAAACCTTTTATCTGCTGATAGATGTCACACTTCAAGACATAACCCTTGGTCTATTTAGTAAGACCTGACCACCGATAATGCTGGTTCAGTAGTGAAATATTTTCAGCGATACCTCAGTGTGCTGAACCCAGACCCTTGTCTGCACCCAGAATTAATCCTAATCTGCAAACTGTTTGGTATTAGTCTATCCCCCACTCCTGGAATTTGAGCATACGGAATGTTTTACTCATCTAACTAGTGGGAGTACTTGAGTGGAAAACGTTGTGGCAAGGCTGAGCTGCTGTTGTGCGACGCATTCACAGCTATCATCTGTTCGTTTATCCTCGTGCTAGCACAAGTGATTGCAGCAAAAGCAGCAGTTTGCACTGTCGCCTTGGCGGTTTAATCAGCCAGTGAATTCCCTTCTACATGCACGTCAACGCGCTGATGACTAAATGTGTGAATTACATGAGCCCGTGGCATGCATTTTTTCAGCTCTGCAACTTGTTCCCAAAGCAACTTGTGCTTTATAGTGAGTGCAGCCTTTGGAATCTCAACTCATTCTGGCCCCATTAGTGAAGATATTCATTATATGACTGGACACAGTAAAACGAATCGCACAATGAGCGGGGGGAATTCCCGATCCGCATTTTTTAATGTCCGTATCTGGGATTTTAGTCCTGCCAGCTGTGTCGTGCAATCTCCTTGAGACTGCGTCTGTGTATTGCTAGGACGGAACTTGCCGTCCCGCACAATCGTTCATGCTGCGCTGTATTGCTGTTTACTTCCTACTGCAGGCTTGGCAGTCTACATCTGTTGCAGTTAGAGAATTAGTCCATTGTATCCATCACGGATGCAGTGCTTTTGCGTTCAGAATGAATGCTTTGGTAATAGCCTCTAAGGTTGGTACTGGAGTCACAACAATTACGCGTTTCCCCTGAGCTAGTGCTCTTCCTCTCACTACAGCAGTCTGTACTGCTGTCAGTATATTTTCTGTGGATGCAAAACGCATTTCAGCGTTTGTGCATAAGTGTGAGTTGTATGTAATGGTTACAGTTTCGACTTCATTGAAGGTGAGGTAAGTGTGCTCTGACCTGCGACTAAACGGCTCACCAAATTGATAGTATTTACACGTGTGTGTGTGTGTAAGTGTTTGGAAGCTATCATGTCCGCTTCACCAGACGGAGAATTTTTATATGTTCCTGTGTCCAATGTTGAACTGCAAAATCAGGTCTGATTAGGTCATAGAAAGGTTTTACCGCTTCTGTGTAATCCATAATGTATGTTCTGCCAAAATTTAGGAATCCTAAAATGGATTGTTAATCTTTCAGTCTTTGGAGGTTGGAGCAGTGCACATTTTTCTAAAGAATTAACTGCCAGGCTTTTTCCTTCTCTTGATAACTCAAACCAAAAATAGAACTTGGAGGTGGGCATTTTTTTACTTTCTTAAAGTTAAATTCGGAGCCCACAGTGGCGAACCCCAAAAGAATGTTGTTCACCCTGTGCAAGTGATCCAATAATTAATTGTCTGTCAGATAAACCTCATCTGCATAGGACAATGCCTCCTCATCACAATTTTGAAGTAACTGTTACTCTTGCTGAGGACAACCTGGGGCTATTTTTAGACCCTTGGGGCAGTCTACAGAATTGGTGTTGAGAGCATATGACTAAGAATGCTGTCAAATGTCTGCTTTCAGGTGCTATATTTTGGCAGAAGAATCCATTTGAGATAACTAGTGCTTTGTATTTCTTCCATGCAATGTTATTCATTAATGCGTCACTTTGTGTGCATTTTGTACTGTGAATGTGTTCAAATGCCGGTAGTCTAAAACTAGACGTTATAAATTGTTGGAGTTTCATTACGGGAAATAAAGTATTATTCATGGTAGAGGTGCAATTTTCAATCGCACCTTGGTATTCTAGTTGATCTAAGATCTCCCTGACTTGTTTCTCTGCGTCATGTTTTATTGGGTACTGCCTCTGTGGAGAAGAAGTAGATGTTAATGGGATTTCATGGTGAGGTGACTCAGCATTCCACCCTACATGAATGCGATAAAGTGTGGGAGGTAGCGCTAACTCCCACTCCAGCGAGTATGAATGTTTTAGTGATTCCTAAACCCCCTACCCCTATGGGCACTCCATGATGAACTCAAGCGGCTAATCTTTTTCAGCTAAAAGGATATCGTATCCATATGTCTGGTTCTCCCAAAGATACCTAACCGTTTCCTAGGTATGTCCCCCTACATTTGTTGCATAACTTCGTGTAAACTATGTCTGCCACAACCACTAGTATCCGGTGTCTCCATTGTGATATGTTCATTCAACCCTGCAGTCACCAGAAATTCCATCAGATTTTGGCAAGCTATTGTTACTTCTGCCGAGCTGTCTAGCATCGTCAGAGCCCATTCCCCGTTCAGTGGTAGAGTCCTCAGAGGCCTGGGCATTTCTTATTTTAATGCCAGCCATCTTCTTCTTTTTAAATGGAGGTTTCGTTTTGGTTTTAGCTTCTTGTTGGATAATACAGTCTGAAGTGTGATGTGTGTCGCTTGGCTTGCTCTTCTGATCTGTGTTCTGACCATCCTTCCCTCTCCGAGTTTTTTGATGAACCCTGAAAAGAACGAGAGCAATGTGTATCCGTATCCTGATACCTGTTAAATTTATTTTCTATCAGAGGGCTCCTGTGAGGAGACCCACCCAGTGATAACAATGCATTCAGCTTATTATTTTTTGATGGTTTGTTGTCCCATTTCTTTTTAGAAGAATTAGGTGCTTGCTTTGTTCTATCCTGCTCGGAATTACTCATTACTTGTGGAATCCCAAGTGTAGCTCCCAAGTTATCTCTACCCAGCAAAGCATAGGTTTCTTCGATAATGTTAGGTAGTACTTGCTCCTGCTGTGCAGTAATGACTTTCCTCAGGCGTATAGCCACCACTGCTGTCTCCCCTTTTATGTTACCTAACATAATTGTTGATACCTGGGCAAAATTGCCTATCCATTTCATCCCCAAGTCCAGGGCAGGGTCTGCCCTGTACTCACTCTGTGTTTGTTTCAATACTTCTTGTATGACTGCTATTTAGGGCGTGACATGGTTTCTGGTATAAACGGCAGCAAAAACTGTACCCGAATTGGTACAATCCTTTATCGAGGGAGCTATTCCCATTTGCAAGCTAATTGTTAGTATTCTGTTTTTCCTGCGGACCCGTATGAGGGAAATACGGCTTCAAACTGTGCTATTTTCTCTGCTAACCAAAACTGCATCTGCTCACGTTTAGTGGGCATCCGTCCCATAACCGCGTTCAGCATTTGTGGGCTTATTTTTGTTGAAGTCCCATGCGGTTGACTGGCTTGAGGGACCCTTGTAAGTTGAATTGTAAGTGTTCGCGTTACGAACTGTGTACGGTTTCTGTACAGTTTTACTCTCTCTTTGTAAAGTGTACGCAAGTCTGCTGCTGGAAATTTATCAATCTCTGGATGTGGTGTGTAAGCAGCTATGACCGGCCAGGTCGCTCCTTCTCTGCTGGGTGAACAGAGTCGCACATTTCCTTTGGTGTGGGGGAGGCTGCCTTTAAACCAGTTAATATGTTCTTCATAAGTTAACGGAACTTGTATGTCCTCGTATGGAGAGTATTCTTCAGGTGTCATCTGGAATGTAAATATGAAACAAATGTGTGCGTGCATCTGCAGGTGGGAATTTGATCCAAGAATAGAATACCTCTGTCCTGAATGCCTTGTGCGCCTCCATCACGAAGGTAACAGTCCCACCTATTGATGAGAGGCCATAATCTACTAATTTCATAGTAAGTGCATGTCTGCAATTTTCTGAAATATTAAAAGCATCTTCCTTTTCAGCTTCCTTTGTACTAGCACCACTCGTACCACCGTCTCCATTGTTAGATGTTATGAGAGGACGTATTAAGAAAAAGAGATAAGGTTTTGCACAATGTGGGGAACTATAATCTTTCATGCTTGAACACACCTACAGCCAATACAGAGGATATGCCTACTCAGCTGCGGCGGATTTTCCCTTCCCCCTCCAGACGTCTCTGGTTAAATATGAGTAGGGGTCTCTGAGAAAGCACGTCTGAACTACTCCGATTTAGTAGTTCCTAAAAATACATAGGATCTAAGCATTTAGACAACATAAACTAAGGGATTGGTGTTCAGACTGATTCCAGACACCCCCAAACGATATGTTAGCCTTTAGACCAGCTAGCTCACAGTACCACAATAAGCCCCCTAACCTTACCAAGGAGCGAATAGTTTCTGGCTACTATTGAACATGACAACCCTTGATCCTTCAGGGATCGTGGAAACCGTACTTTGCGCTGAGTCAGTTGTGCTCACTTAGTCTCAGAGATATAAACAGAAAAAACGATGGGTATGTTTTCAGTAAGCATTTATTGAACTAGTGTCATTCTAGTATAAAACATGTTTGCTGCGACAATCATTGGACAGAAATAGATGTATAAGATTAAAAGCTCCCAACAGTGTAAATAAAAGGTAGAATTCTACAATGGTGCTAAAACAATGAAAATTTGCAGGCATATATATACATGATTGCAATCAAGCGAACTGCTACGATGCAAACCCTACCTAAGTGTACCTGTCACATATGTAGATGTAAAGCCAAGAATCCCCTAGGATTACCTGATGGGAGAGAACGAAGGACCTAGTCTTGGTCTCGAGTCCGACACCCCGCGAGGGATGTCGGACCTCTGTGTCCTGGAGCTTCTGCGTGCAGGGACCTCAGCATCTTGTGTCAGAGTGGAAGCTTCTCTGCTTATCTTGTGCTGGTATGGTGCTTTTATATCATAAGGATAGCCTCTGGGTTCCTTGCACAATCAATATTTTTGATTTATGTAAATGAGCCTAAATCAATACCTACAATTATGCAAAGTAGTTCTATCGCCCTAGGTTGAAAATTACCATGATGTTTATACAGAGTATGTTCATCCTGTTGTGTACCATGTGCAGGGACTTTTCTAAGAATCCTCATGCATGATAAATGAGGCTAGTTTCAAGGAAACCGATCGAGGAACTAATCACATTTATTCAGCAAATAACTGGGTGACAGGTCAGTGCTAGAACAGTTATGCAGAGCAGGGTAGGACAAATGTAGGTAAAAGGTCGTGTAGCTACCTAGGCCTAGAGTAGGGTACATAACACACTAGGGCAGACTATCTCAGCTGCTGACACTAGGCCAGTCAGGATTAGCAGTTGCACTTGGATATGGTACGGGATGTCTTTAAGCAATGGGGAACACCCTGACTCAACCTTTGTGTCCCCACAAAGAATGCGCAATGTCAGCACTTGTGCACATTGTAGTTTCCAAGGTAGCTTTCTCCGAGATGCTTTTTGCCAAGAGTGGAACTTTGGGCTCCAACATTTCTTCCCACCACTGCTTCTCCTTCCGGAGTTCTGAAGAAGATCAGGAACTACTGGACCCAAGTCATCCTAGTGGCACCAGATTGGGCCAGGAGAGTGTGGTCCCCAGAACTCCTGCAATAAGCATCTGTCCTCTGATGAAGCTGCTGCTTCAGAAGGATCTTCTGTTGCAGCATGACAAGATGCTCCACCTTGGCCGGCACAATTTGCATCTCTGTGCATGAAGTGTGAGTGGTAGCAGTTGGCCTCCTTCGACCTTCTCCTACTGAGGTTGTTGATGTCCTTTTGTCTGTGAGGCACTGCTCCACAAAATCAATGTACACTGTTTGGATAGATTTGTGGATTGGTGCGCCTCCGACATATTGACCTGTTACAGGCAAAGTAGTCTGAAGTTTTATTATTTGTTGTCTCAAGCCCGGCCACAACTTGCTTTGAACACTGTAAATGGTTAACGTCTCTGACTTTTTTTCCTTATTCAAATCACCTATTTGTGATATTTTTAACGCTGACACCATCGCCACAGGAGGGGACTTCAGCCCCCAGACTGCCCTGCTGTTGCTTTTCGCGCCAGGAGGCGCCGTCACTCTCCTGCGCGCCCGGAGGCGCATAAAGGCACCCGCGGCTCCCGCTTTGCGGAACGCGCACGGGCCAAGGGCGGGCCCGTCCTTGCTCGTTATTGCCAGGAAGAGGCAGGACAGGGCCACCCCCCTTATACCTATTTGCCGGACTGGGACACATCATCCACAACCCAAAAGAGGTACTGTGTTAAGTGACTTATTTTTTCCATCTGGGCCCACATTTAGTGAAGCAGGAACTTATTAGTCTGAGCTTGTGCGAGACTGAGATCGGAGGAGGCCGAACTGGGACACAGTATTTACGTTTCGTACCTGGATAGCATTGGTGGTAACCAAGTGAATAGTGTTGTATATGTAAGCTAGCGTGGAGGGATTACAATTAAGTACGAGTAGGTGAAAATCCCTCACTGCGCGGGGTGTAGTGGGGACTTTAGAGGCGTTTTTAACGAGGGCAGAGACCACGCTTATTCATGAAATACAGCTTACCGAGCGTAGGCTTTCACCTGGACCTCCATACTCCCCAGCTTGCCCTGTAGTAATTTCCACGTAGAAAACAGTACTCATAGCAGTAGTTTATCTACAACTCCAATGCCCCAGTTGACAGAGGCTGATACAGAGGACCATGCTTCTTCTAAGGTTTTAGAGTCCAGGAATAAAAGGCCCAGGCTGAACGTGACCACTAAAGGCCAAAAGGCGAAATCCACTGATTGCGGTAGTCTCACTCCCCCACTCAAAAAGAGGAAGGGTCAGGGTATCAACAAAGAAAGACAAGTTGCAAAAGGTCAGGCTCGTAAGATTAAGCCCGTGGAAAAGGTATTCCATCAGGAGCAGATCACAACTCCGAATGCTCAAGACCATCTAGGCTTACAGGTAGACAACGGGCAGGAGGAATTTTGGGAAAAACTTGAATCTACTGTAGGGACTCTGCTTAACCCACTAAAACACATGCTTACACAAATTGAAAACAGGCTGCATAGCAAACACTACCAACACGGTGTGCAACTGTAGTCATCAACTGGCACAATCTAGTACAACAAGAGCCATGTTAGGTAGAGAGTGGGATTGTCCATCAGCAGCAGACACAACCGAATCCTGATTAGCCCAAAAGCCCCGATAAGGACAGACCAGTTGGGTGAAAGTGTACAACCTCATCCCAAAATCAATCCCAGGTAACTCATATTAGACAGGGAATCTCACAAGGGAGAGGGGAGGCGGCAAATGACCCTACGCAGACTGTCCTAAGGAAGGACATGCAAACACAAGGGGGAATTGCCCGTAAATTTGACAGGTCACGTAACTTCGAGGTGGGAAGGGTTTTTTGAAACTAGGAATTTGCATCTTCCCCCGGAAGCAACTTTATATACTGTTGTTCTAGCAAATGTTTCCCCATTACCTACAGGTGAAGTGGAGCATTGAACAACATTGAGAAACATGTCCCTTCACTTTCTGGGAATAAGGACTATACTTACTAATACATTATTTGCAGAGTTCAAGATGGTAAGAAGAATTGCATGGGTAGGTAGATCTACCAAATCTATGCCTGGAGATTGCATAGTCTCAACCTTTAGATCACCTAATACGATTCAAACCATACTGGTGAGAGCCTGATCTAGATTTATCACTCCCAGGGGGATAAACATTCTACCTCTGGGTTTCTTTTACCAACCACCCAGGCACTCGCAATACCCCACGGCGATAGAGAACCCGTTTGGGTGGGTTCAACAAAGATTTCTCATCCCGACTAGTAATCGATTTGATGTTTTTAACTCCTTGGGTGATAATGACTGACTGACTCTTGGTGCTCACTGCTTGGCCGAGAATGCTGGGTCAGTAACGGCCAACGGTGTGGATATTTCAGCTTTGGAGAGTCAAATGGAGTCAAGCGACCCTGGATGTGATGTTAGTAAGCAGCAAAGAGTTGGGGGTGAACAAGTGAGGGGTCTAGATTCCGGAAATGAGGTGTCATCACCCCTGTGCAAATAATAAAACGACCTGTTCTGGTGTAATTAATAATTGTAGGCTTGTCCCATCCCTACCTCTACAGAACAGCGATGTGCCTTCCTGTGATATTATTTCATGGAATATTGCAAGGTGGCGGTCAAAAATAGATAACCCAGTATAGTATAAATTTATTCAAGACACAGACCTAATAGGCTTACAGGAAACCTGGTCTAGTGATTCATTCCATATTAATGGTTTTAAAACCTTTAATACACTGGCCATGAAGGGCCTTGGGGGAAGGCTTAAGGGTGGCCTGTGTATGTATATTTCTAATAAACTAGTAATCAGTAAAATACAATCATTTTTGGGGAACAGTTTTTATCGGATAATCAAATTGTTTTTAAGTACTGCTCAATGTGTAGTTTTGGTAAATTTTTATATTATTATTTCAGTTGAACTCTGCCAGGTGTTGAAAAACTTGAGTGGGGATTTAAATTTAAATTAAAAATAGAGTTCACTCACCCGCACGCTTCTCCCTTGCACAGCTGCCTCGCTTGTTGAGCTAGTTTGCATTGTAAAAACTAACCTTACCCAAGTACTGTAAAAACTAAGCTCACTCCTTAAATTCATTGCTGTGCTTTAAACGGGGCTCACCTCTCCCTACGCTTGTCTTCCTGCTCAGTGGCTATTGGTTATCACGATCACTCGATAGCCAATTAGCGTGCAGGGAGGCGGTGCTAAGGCTGCCACCGGCTATTTGATGCCGGTTGCAGCGCGGGAGCGCAGCTGACGCGCCAGCGGAGTGCCAAAGGCAAGCCCGTCAGCACCCGTCCGCACCCATCCGGGGCCTGGGACCTGCCACCATGCTCAGAAAATTGACTACACTGTCAGTGAGCTGATAGCACTTCGGGCAGCATCTTCTAAACCTAAACTTAATCCCCTTGTATATTCCTGTGTAAAAGAACATGGAATTTTGGCAGTTAGAACTACCTTCCCTGAAATAGGTAGTGTGCATTCTACTGGTCCATCTTTGACCCAACACAGCCATGGACCTAATGCACGTAAGCTCTCTGTTGTATATTTGAACAGTCGTTCATTGGTCAAACATCAGATGAATATCTTTCTGTTGCTCAAATTTGAGCAGCCTGATCTTCTCCTGCTTACTGAAACCTGGTTATCCCATGAATCATCTCCTAATATTCTTGCAGCATTACCTTCTGACTATCGCATCATTCAGGCTAACCACCCCCAGGGGAAAGTGGATGGAGGAGTAGCAATTCTAACACGCCATGATTACAACTACATGGTACTAACTTCGCTAAATTTACCATCAGTGTACAACCTAGTGATAAAATTCGATTTTGAATCAGATATTGCTCCCTTGGTATGTGTCCTGCTTTATAGACCTCCCTCTAGGATGCCTCTTTTCCCCCATTCCTTGGGTGAACAGATAGCCCACCTGGTTACTAACTATGGGAAGGTTTTGTTGATTGGGTACTTCAATTGGAAAGGAAATGGCGAGGCAACTACAAACCTGAAGATAAACTACTCTACTTAAACTCTTTGAAAATCTATAAGAAATCTGTGTCAACTGCTAAAGCGGCACATTTCTCATCCAACATTTTATCGGCAACCAATCGCTCAAAGGAGATTTTTCGTATTATCAATGAGTTCTCTAACCCTGACAGAATACTACGCAAACTCTCTCCCTCACAAACATTTTGCAACGCTCTGAACTCTTTTTTTTTTTTTTTTTTTTTTTTTTTTTTTTTTTTTATTGATAAAATTAATAAAATTAAGTCCAGTATCCCAGTCTGCCAAAACTTGGATTTTAGTTCTCATTCCATTTTAAATCGTAGTTCTTTCAAACATTTTCCTTCTATATGTGAGCATACTTTTATCAACCTTCTCTCAAAAGTCAAATCGGGCTCCCCCAATGACTGTTGTCCTCCCAGCATTTTGAAAGAAATTTTTACTCTCCTTCGTAATCATGCTGTCAACCTCCTAAATGAGTCCTTGTCTCAAGGAATCGTCCCTGCAACCTTTCAAGAGGCAATTGTTGTCCCCCTTTTAAAAAAAGGTGGGATTAGATCCACTCATCCTGACCAATTATCGCCCTATTTCCCTTCTTCCCTATCTAGCTAAGATTTTGGAAAACTATGTTACAGGGTGTCTTACAGACTTCTTGCAGGAATCCGAATTCTTGGATTCCCATCAAGCTGGCTTTCGTCCAGCGCATTCTACGGAGGCGGTAATTGTCACAGTTCTAGACATCCTCCGTGATGAGGTCGATAGTGGCTCCTCGCAGGCTGTCGCCCTGCTTGTTCTCTCCACTGCCTTTGACACGGTCGACCACTCTCTTTTGGTCAACCGTGTGAGGGATGCAGGAATTGCGGGTCCTGCCCTCAGCTGGATTAGTTCCTTTTTGGAAAATCGTTCCCAGGCAGTCTGTACAGCCCAGTTCACCGCTCCCAGAGTTAAAATCTCCTGTGGAGTCCCTCAGGGCTCATCTCTTTCTCCCCTGTTTAATCTTCATCTCCTCCCTCTTGTCCGAGCTCTGAAGAAGCGTAAAGTCTGCACTTTCAACTATGCAGATGATTTTCAGCTTATTTTCTCCACCAGTAACTCCTCAGAGTCGGTTCATGCTTTTCAATCGACCATGCTGTTCATCAGTCAATGGATGAACAAGAACCATTTAAAACTTAATCCGGACAAGACGGAGTTGGTTTTAACAGGTGGCATTGTTAAAAATCCATGGGAACCAGATTTCTGGCCTATAGAGCTGGGCCAGCCCCCTGTTCCTCTAGCTCGACAAAAAGCTTAGGGGAGATCATCAGTCAGGATCTTACTCTGAAGCCTCAGATTAGTTCAGTGATCTGTCTGTTTTTTTCCAACTTCGTAGAATAAAAAAAGATTTGTAGATACCTTACCCATGATGCCCGGATTCAGGTGATTCTTGCCTTGGTCATGTTCCACGTTGATTATGCCAATTCATTATACTTTGGCATCCCCTGTTATCTCTCAAGACATTTACAGATGGTACAAAATCAGGCTGCTCGTCTAATTGTTCATCATCCTAGGCATCATCACATTACTCCTCTTTTGAAGCAATTACGCTGGCTTCCGGTTGCTCAGCGGTGCGCTTTCAAGACTGTGTTTCTTGTTGTTAAGTCACTTTATGGATAGAGCCCTAAACTTGTTGATAATATGATCAACAAATATGCTCCTAGACTAATTCTTCGTTCAGCTCACAAAAACTTATTACTCATTCCTCATTTTCGATTAAAGCGCACTGGTGGTGCCAGGTTCTCTACCTTGGCCCCCATATTTTGGAATTCTCTTCACCTCGATATTCGCTCCTGTACCAATCTTTTCGATTTCAGGAGTCTTCTAAAAACTTGGCTCTTTCAAAAGGCTTTTAAACTCTTTTTATGACCTGGACCCCAACCAAAATAGCGCCATGAAACCTCCCTGGTGTACGTGCGCTCTATAAATTAATTCTTAATATAACCTAACATAAATGCGATCTGTAATGTTAGTTCAGCAGATGTAATGATGGGTGATTTTAACTGTGCAATGTGCCCCGTTGAGGATAATAGACTATGTGACCATGTATATGAAGAAGACCACTATATGACCAATTTCTGTCATTCGGCGGCGGGGGAGCTGTTTAATGAATTTTTAGCTACTAATACATTAGGTTTTGTAAATGAGCTTTTGGAGCCCCCAGTAATAATGCCCTATACCTACAACAGAAGGGGTTTTTCTACAATTGAGTACATTTAGTTTCATATAACAATGCATCTAGACTACTTTGTTTTGAGGTTGGTGAGGATCCCCTGAGCGATCATTTTCCGCTACACCTGTCGGTTACTTTGCTCTCAAAAAAGGCTAATGGGAATAATAAGGATAGAGATTTCATGGGCGAAATTAAACTAGATAAAACTAATGGTTATACACTAAAATGGTCAAAAGTGGAACCCGTTGTAACAACTAGATCTCTTGTGATAAATTGTAAATCGGCTATTGAGGTCTGCCGGTCTGAGACCGCCTCTAGTGCAAGTATTGTAGCATCCTATATTGAAATATCGAACGTGCTTAGGAAATTATTATTAGCACAACGTTTTAAGAAAAATAAGGACTCGGGCTGGTTTAATTCAAGATGCACCCAAGCATACTCTAATTTGAAATTTGAATTACATAGACAACCTAGAATAACAATTAATATTAGATTGGCAAGAATGGAATATAGACGGGCAATAAAGGAAAGAAAGAATACTTTGAGAGATGAAGCATGGGAAGCCCTACATACAGCAGCCGTATTGAAAGATAGTGCGCTTTCTGGAGGGCCGTGAAGGCACCATTCCTAACCACTCAGGATGGCCTATCAATAACAATTGCTATCTCGGACGAGAAATGGATTGGGTATTTCTCACAGGTATATAATGGCATTGATATTTCCTGTACTGTATCTGATGATAACTTGGAGAGTAATTATCCTAATGTTGACTTAAATTTCACTTTAGATGAAGTGAATAGAGCTCTACATCTGAGTAACATCGGAAAAGCACCTGGTCCTGACTGTATTCTCTTAGACCTGTTTAAATGTAATATTCCGTGATGGGGGTCTATTAACAAGGCAGGTCATTAATGCCAGTTGTCAAACTCTATTACCTGAGACTTGGGGCGTGTCAATAATAGTTCCTATTTTAAAAAAAGGGGATCACCATAACCAGGGTTGCTATAGATCAATCTACTTATTAGATTCCATGGTGAAAGTGGTGGGCCGCGTGATTTTAGAGCACCTGCAGGATTGGGCAGAAGAAAAACATATTTTATCAGATTTACAATATGGTTTTCGCAAGGGGCTCGGAACAACGGAGCAGTGTCTAAACCTGGCCCTGCTCATATGAAAGTATACCAAGGCAAACAAGCATTTGCAATGCAATAGGTCTCGCATTTACGCGAGTTTAAGCTATTGGCATTGTAAATGACAATGCCTTTTAGTTATGTTTTAAAAATGAAAACAAAAATAAAAGGCATTGTCATTTGCAATGTCAATAGCTCAAACTCGCGTAAATGCGAGACCTATTGCATTGCAAATGCTTATTAATGTAGGGTAGGGTTGAGGAGGTTTGTCTTCCTCCTTGCTTTCGAGACAACTTTTAAAAGACTTTGGAAAGGAGCAGCTCCACCCTTCCTGGACTCCTGCTGTTCGCAATCAATCCCTCCCTTTCTTCTCTCACGGCCTGAGGCCCACCTGGTGGGGGGGTGTAGCTCTAACACCCCTCACTTCCAGATGAAAGCTGCGAGAGAACCGACTCAAACAGGCCAGAGCAGCTCCGGCCCCAGTAACACCTTCCCCCTCCCATGAGTTCGCACTTCAGCACTGCTCACACTAGAACCTGCACACACACAGTGACCACTGCTGAGTGCCGAATCCTCTTCCATCTGGGAGAGGAAACGTAATTCAACAAGTGCTGAAAGAACAACAAAAGTAGCAGCCGCAACAGCAAACTCTGAGCTGGAATGCGATTTATTCAACTAGCGCCAAAACAACTAACACCTCTGATACAAAGTATGTGCCCCGAGCAGACTGTGTGAGCGTGAAAGGCGAACAGGAACAAGAACACAAACAGCTGTCACCACGCGTGTTACAGCCGGGGGCAGTTGGTGTGCACGGACATGGATGCCTAAAAAACCATTTAAACCGTTCGCGTCGCAAGCGAAGACATGATACACGTTCACAGCTGCCGCTTTCCGACCGTCATATAGTCTTTGCGCTATGGACATCGTGTTGCATTCTGGTATTCGTAGTTTCATTCTGAAATGACTCGCAAATCCCGTTTAAAGTGCTGGTGGTGTATGACGTCACACACGGCCTGGGGTCACCTGAGACCTTTGTAGCACCTGGTATCCTTTCTTTTGCGCTTGCTGCCGTCATGACCGCTGCGACCAGAGATAGCAAGGGCAGTTCCAATGATAGCAGGGGCAAGCGAGGGGCAGCAGCTGCTGCCCCTGATGATCCTTGGCATCTCTGAAGGGACCGCCTGAGGTCGGGTCTCTCCTTCACGCAGCCCACTGAAGGCTGCTTTTAATGTGATGAGTAATAGTGCCTGCAGCTTCTCATTTTCCCTTAACTAAATCCTAAAAAAGGATGAATACGTGTCTGTCACCTTCTTCTTCTGCTGCTGAGATCTAAGGTTATGGGCCGGGGTGGGGGTGAAAAGCGCTCAAGTTTCCCTACTACATTAATACTGTAAACCTGAATTTTTATTAACATGAATGCCCGTTTCATATAGCTCCTCTCCTTCCCTCTTGCCCGTGTGCGTGTTTAGATTTCTGAGTCTCTCTTCACGGAACCAGAACCAGAGCACCTTTGATGAACGCGGCCGCGAAAGTGATCGCGGGGACGCGCGCTGTGGTGGGGCGGAGTGAGGCGCGCTGAACTGCGACGGGCAAAGGCAGAAATGTCAATAAAATAAAAGTCAAATGAAAAGAAGCGGGACGGGCAAATTCAACATTTCTGTGCGGAAGGCATCAATGTAAAAAAAACATTAAAAATAAAAAAATGCAAGACGGCCAAATGCTATGTTTCTGTCCCAGACAGAAGATAAAATCAAGAGTGAAAGCAAGCGCGGCGCGCGCGCGCTTGGCGGGGGGCGGGGGAGCGCATTACAGGCGGGGGAGCAGACCCTTTGAAGTTTGATGCCAATTTGCAGCATTCCTGGGTGGCAGCGGGTGACTGGATTCGCTCGGCCGCTTCCATATTGAGCCTTGTGGGGGCATTTGAGCCCAGGCTGGACTGCATGCAAGGACTTGGCGAATATACAGGAACGCCGCCGGGCTCTCGGGGTCCGTATGCACATAGTAAACGCTCACATTTATCCTTTCAGTTGTTTGTAAAGCACGTAAACTAGCCGATTTTTAATATATGCTATTTTTAACGCATAGAACAACTCAAGTACGGTAATTGGTGCTATATAAAACCGGTTGACAGGCCACCTTTGGTAGGTTTAATCATAAAGGTGGCCTTCTATCCCCGTCAGTTGCCAGTCCCTGAAATCATCAGTCTGGGCGAGTCGGTGGGACCCTGTGAGGTGTTAAGGGCTCCCTTTGGGAACATACCGAGGGAGGCGACGAAAGAAGATTACGGGGTGGGGGCGATGGGGAATGGTTGTCTGGGGTGGTGTCAATCCTTGTACACAGTAACCTGTGAGTTCCCCCTAGCCCGGGTAGCAACGCTTTAAAAAAGAAAAAAACACCACAAACACTCCTCTCTCTGGCATGCCCCTATTTTTGGCTGCAGACCTGCATTACACAAACAGCTGGGCACCACGCTGCCTGCATGACATCGTGCAAATAGCAACCAGACACGCCATACTAAGGCCTGTGCTACGTGCCCTCAGAGCACCTCTATGTGATCGTGCACACAGCCATCGTCCACGCTCTGCACTGATGACACTACTAGTCTGCAGACAGTAATATCCCATCTGGGCACCATGCTGTCTGCATGCGAGCACGCAAATAGCACCCCCAGCACAATAAACAGATGCTCGTGGTTTCTATGCGGCGTGAAGCGCCCCACGACTCTTGCTCCGTGCTGCCTAAATATGTATCCTGCCAACATACACTGCATATCGAACCTTACACATACTTCCGACTCTGGGCTGTAGACGTGCACCACCCAAGCAACAATGCCAGCAAAAAGACCAAGTAGAGAATGGAGAAATAACCAGGGAGAGAGGGTTGGAGAGATGCGGGGGGGCTCGTCGCCTCACAGGCACAAGATGGGACAGGCCAGTGAGATGAGTGGGGGGGGGGAGGGGGGAAGTTGTCAGTCCACTACCCTCATCATTGCTGATCTGGCGCCAACCCTCATGCATAAGGAGAGGACGCAGGTGCCTTGGATAGCTCATGCAGGGAAGAGCGCAAATGAGGGAAGAGAAAAAAATACAGAGGGAAGAGCTCATGTGAGAGCAAAGAGAAATATACAGTGTGGGTAGAGCGCATTTGAGACCAGAATGAAAAACATAGACGGTAGAGCATATGTGAGGGTAGTGAGAAAAATATAGAGGGAAGAACACATGCGAGAGCAGAGAGAAAAATGCTGAGCGAAGAGCGCATGTGAGAGCAGAAAGAAAAATATAGAGGAAAGAGCACGTGAGAGGAGAGAGAAAAATACAGAGGGAAGAGCACGTGAGAGGAGAGAGAAAAATACAGAGGGAAGAGCTCATGTGGGGACAGAGAGAAAAATGCAGAGGGAAGTGCATGTGAGGGAAAAGAGACAAATACAGAGGGAATAGCGCATGTGAGACCAGAGTGAAAAATACAGAGGGAAGAGCACATGTGAAGGCAGAGATTAAAACATAGAGGGAAGAGCACATGTGAGAGTAGAGAGAAAAACAGAGGAAAGAGCACATGTGAGGACAGTGAGAAAAAAACATACGGAAGTGTTCATGTGAGGGTAGATAGGGGGAAGAGCTCATGTGAGAGCAAAGCGAAAAATACAGAGGGTAGGGCACATGTTAGACCGGAGATAAAAACATAGAGGGAAGAGAGCATGTGAGAGCAGAGAGAAAAATATAGAGAGAAGAACACATGCGAGGGCAGAGAAAAAATGCAGAGGGAAGAGTACATGTGAGGGAAGAGAGAAAAACATAGAGGGAAGAGCAAATGTGAGGACAAAGAGAAAAATAGAGAGGGTAAAGTACGTGAGAGGAGAGAGAGAAATACAGAGGGAAGAACACATTTGAGGGCAGAGAGAAAAATACAGATGAAAGAGTACATGTGAGGGCAGAGTGAAAATACAGAGGGAATAGCACATGTGAGACCAGAGAGAAAAACATAGAGGGTAGAGCATATGTGAGGACAAAGAGAACAAGTACAGGCTATGGCAAGCGGAAGTGATTGCGTTTGCGATCAAACATCAAAGCGGTGAAAGTAATCGAGCAGAGCATCAAAGGGCTGGGTGAGAAGGGATGGGGGGAATGCAAGGAGCAGAGGAGCAGCTGTTCATGTGCACGCCATAGTGCACTCAAGCCCTAGGCCAGCAAAACCATGTGGGTAGCACTTTTGAAAGCCCACTTACAAAATATCAAAGAGACAGCTTTCGCTGTCTCAGCGAGACCTAAAAAGGGCAGATTGTATATGGTTTTCGTAGACTTAACCGCGGCCTCTGATTCTGTGAAGCACACAAGACTGTGGGAGGTCCTCGTGGATCTGAGAGTTTACCTCAAATTATTGCTTTTTTAAGGAACCTTTATAGCAGGGCATCAGCTAGTGTGCACTTTGGACGAGGGGGGGAACATACAGCTATCTTTCTTGTTAGAAGGGGGGTGAGACAGGGTTGTGTGCTGGCCCCCTTTCTTTTTAACTTGTATACTAATGGGCTAGGGGAAGCATTAGTAAGAACTACACATGATCTCCCCCAAGTTGCAGGCCGACCCAGCCCGGCACTCCTTTATGCAGATGGCGCAGTTTTGTTGGCAAGAACCCAAATCGCTCTCCAAAGGGGCCTTAACGGATTTTCTGTTTTTATGAAGGATTTAGGCCTCAGCATTAACTTTTCTAAGACGTATGTAATGAGATGTGGCCAAGGGACCATGAGAGCGAAAGATATTTTCGTAGAGGGACAAAGCTAATCACAAGTAAGAGCTTTTCATATTTGTGTGTTTTGTTCAATCAAAACGAATCATGGGTTCAAACAATAACTGCAAAAAAATTGATGTTTATTCGCTCATCCAATGCCCTGGTAACCTTTTCTAAGAAATTGGGTCGGAAACCTCCTGGCAGTTGATACAAATCTACAAAGCAAAGTGCATTACATCGGCAACGTACGGAGCCGGGGTGTGCTGCCTAGCAAATACCACGCAGCTGCAACAAGTTGAGAATTCTTTTTTAAAGATTTATCTTATCTGTTCCCCCTAGTACTTCATCTTTTGTTTGCCATGAAGAACTGGGTCTCGCTTTTATTTCTGACTTAATTAAAATAGAACCGATACTGTAGTGGCATAGTATTTGGTCTAAAGAGCAGACCCAGTTAAACAGGGATATTTTAGATGACTGTCTTAAATTAGATGGAGTCTTAAATATACCATGGATTAGATTAGTTTGGGATTTTATGAACGATTTAGGGCATCCAGAATATTTTACCGACCCGAGTTCCTTACAGATGATTTCAAGGGAAGCGTTAAAAAAGGAAGGGCTTCACATGCTGGAAGAGGTCAGATTGTCTAGTGAAATTTTGAAGACCACTATTAAGCAACATCAGTCTATATTAACTACATTCGGCATGGAGCCATATTTGTCTTTTGTCCCTTTAACTTATGATAGAATGTTATTGGCTAGATTTAGGCTTAATATGTTTCATAGACGTGTGACTTGGCCTAAAATGAACGATTGGTCGAGACACCTTCCATTTTGTCCTTGTGACAATCAATCATGTCAGTCTACCAATCATTCCGTCCTTTTCTGTAAATTTTATTCCGAGGCAAGGAAAGTGTGATTAATTCCACTCTTAAAAACCCAGGGGTCAAGGCAATGTCGCCCTGCTTTTTTAAAACTTCAGCTGATGGATAATGAACATGTAGTATGGAGGCTTGCTATGTTTTTAAAGTGTGTACTCCGTTTAAGGAAAAGTCTAACTATTACAGATGAATTTTAATTTTTATAATTGTTTTAGATTTTTATATACGCGTTTGTTTGAGAAAACTGGTGCTGTTCCTTAATTCTCCTTTGATTGGAAAGAGATGTATACTTTTTCCTGTGCTTTTATGATTGTAAATTCATAAGTCGAATAAACCTTTCTTGATTGATAAATGGTTTAAGACATTTTTTTCCATCAAAACCCGTTGTGATGAAAGCCTCACTGGGGCTTAAATATAACCCTCACTGTCTTAATCTTCACCCATTTTGTGCTGCTGCACAGTGTCCATTTAGGCGCTTGACGTTGAAGAAGGTCTTTGATTGCAATAACATCAACCAGACATGTGAGTGAGATTCTGGCTTTTTCTGTCAGTCCACCATACGCCACCTTCTTCACAGAGGACCCAAGTTTCTTTTGTATTGAAAGTGGTAACTAGATTTCTTTTTAGGCAGGTTGTCACCCTTCTGGCATTTTTTGCTTTACCTCATCACTTTAGGGAGGAAGAAAAATGTCATTGTATGCTCCCCAAAAGTGCTTTTAGTTTCTATGTCGAAGGTGCTATGGATCATTGAGTGAACAATCTGCTCCTTGTGGGCTATTGAATGGTAAAGCAGTGTAAAAGTAGACCATCTCACAATGTATTGACTGTGCCTAGAGATCTGCTATGCACATGTGGAAAAATAGCTCTCAGAAGGCTTGCATACTCATTCCACCAGGGCCAAATCTGCTACCACTATCCTGGGCATTTGTTCGGCAGCTACATGGGCGTCGGTACACATTATAGAGCTCTACAGTCTTGACAGTCAGGTCTGTTGTGTGGGGTATTTTGCCTGATCCGTCCTGTAGGACCTTTTGGTCTGAGCAAGTTCTTGGAGCAATAAAATGGTGTGATATTACTATGGTATCTTTTCACAAGGTAGGGAATCTGTGGTAGAAGTGGCCATGAGAAGAACAAATTACTTACAATCTTTCTGGTAGATACTGTCTAACCGCCCATTCCTCACTGATGAGTCTTCCTCCCTGTTTTGTGAACTGGACAATTTTCCATTTAAAAAGTATCCAATTTAGAGTTCTGGTTATGCCAATCTGCACATGGGCCCTGCGTCTGAAGGCATGGACAGCCTTGTGAAAAACCTGATGTCTGCGCACGTGAGTGGTGTTTGTATGTGGCTCTGTTACCAGTTCAAAGTTTCCAGATCCAATCTGACTCCTGAGGAATATTCCCAAGGTGAGGGACCTGCGGTTAAATAGGGTGTTCACCAGAAAGATTGCTACGGAAGGTGAGTAGGAAAAAATCCAACTTGGCTTTGAATTAGTTGAAATGTAATTAGTCAGTCAGTCAAGAAATACTTTATTCGGTTCATAACAAAAACCATAAAAGTATAGTACATCGAAGTCAAGACCGCTATTAAAATATAACCGAACGATTGTACGAATGTTTGCAAACCATACAATACAGTTACATATATATATATAAAAGACATACATTTTAAATATCATTAAAAAGAACGATACAAACCCATTTAAAAAAAAAAAAAAGAAACAAAGCACTCGGTCATAATTCATAAATTTCCCACTATGTACACTATAGCCAATTAATCTTTTTCCTCAGTCTCATTGCTATTGCCCAAAAATGTGCTATATTAAAGATCTCCCAGGTATTACCCAACAGCTGTAGGTACCAAAGAGCAGGTTTAACTTGTCTAAAACCCTTATCTTTAATAAGAGGAATAATGAACTTTTTACGAATGGGGCACAAATGTTTACAAAATAAAATAAAATGCACAGTGTCTTTAATAGAGAATCTATCACAAGAACAAATCTCCAAATCCATCTCCTTCGTCCACCCTGGGCGTTCGGTAAGCAGAAGGTTGAATTTGTTAAATCTAAACTTAGTCAATAAGTAACGATGATTCATATTATTGACGATTCCCAGGTAGGGTTCTATGCCACTGGAGGTAATTAACAACTGGTAAGCCCTTACTGTTGGTTTACATAATTCCTTTTCTTCTCTTGCTAGATATACCAACTGCTTGTATGTATCTTTCACCCATTTCACATCCCCCTTTAGTAAATTATTTGGGTGATCAAACGATTCTGGACGAACCATTTCTATTGTTAGTTTTTTAACATAGTTCAACCAGGGGATGGTATTGCCATACTCAAGGGCTAAACCATCCCTGAGAATCTCATGATTCAGCTCTAATTCAGGGTTTAACCATATTGAGATCCATTTCAATAGCTGGGCTAAGGCTATGCGGTCTACTAGATATTCTACCCCGCACTCTTGGTGAACAATATATCCAGGTGTTGACTGGGGAACGGATAAGATAGATTTCAAGAACTTATCCTCTGCCACCTGCAAAGCCTTTACTTTTTTGAACCCCCACAGATCAGCTCTGTACATAGCTATTGAGGTGCATTTGGCGTCATAAGTTTTCAACACAGCCTGTAAAGGCTTCACCCCTCATTTACTGGCGAAGTCCAAGACAGCCAAGATAGACCTAGCAAAGGCATTACGTTTGGCAACTAGTTGGGGCAACCAGGTGGACTTATCGTCAAAAATAACCCCCAGATATGGAAATCTTGTAACCCTAGATAAAACATACCCTTCACAGTGCATAGTCGTGAATCTTTTGGGCTTGCTGCCCACGATCATTACATGAGATTTTGAAAAGTTCACACTTAAATCCAGCGCTTTCATAAAATTGGCAAATAGGTTTAAAAGACATTGCAGCCCCACTGCTGTGCGTGCTATTAAAGCGGCATCGTCCACATATAGTAATGCCGGAATGGAATACTTGCCAGCCCTTGGAATATCTTCGCACGCCTCCGTTAAAACAGCACCCAGGTAAAAAAGAGGGTAAAAAGTAGGGGGGCTAAATACACCCCTGCCTAACCCCGTTCGTGATCCCAATCTTGCCCGTACAGTTACCTAAGCGGTCCTATCTAACTGTGGCTGTAAGGTCCCTGTGTAAATCAGCGAGAAAATACACAATGTTTTTATCAATGCCAAGCTTAAGGAGCAATCCCCAAAGTTTGGACCTATTCACTCGGTCGAAGGCCGAGGAAAGGTCCATAAAGGCTAAATATAGCGTACCCCTTTTGGCAATGGTGTATTTTACAATTAATAGCTGAAGGTTGAGGCTTTGATCTATAGTGCCTCGTCCCTTCCTAAACCCATATTGCAGGCATGAAAGGGTATCTGTATCCTCCAACCAAGCTGTTATTTTGCCTAGAACCACTCGCCCTAGCACCTTCACCGCAGAGTCCATGAGAGAGATAGGGCGATAACAACTGGGATCCCCTCTATTGCCTTTCTTAAAAATGGGTACGATGACAGATTCAGACCAGGTGTCCGGAATACCTGCAGTACATACCCTGTTAAAAACATTTGTTAAGACTGTGGACCAGGTCTTGACATCTGATTTAAAGAGGTCTGCTGGAACGCCATCGGGACCCGGAGCCTTATTTCTCGTCATCTTCCCGATAGCGTCTGCCACCTCAATCTTAGTGACCGTTAAAGTATAGGGATCAAAAATAGGGGTAGGGATATTCACCTCCCCACAGTTTTCCCCTTCATAGATTGACTTAAAATGGGAGCACCACAACTGTTCCTGAATACCACAGTCGAATTGGTTATTACAAGGGTCATGGAAAAAGGGTTTGTTTACGACAGCCCAGAATTTGGCGCTGTTCCTGAGCACATCCACGGAGGTTCATTCTTCCCAGGCATCCTCCTGAATCTCCCGTCTTCTGGTTTCCAGAGCTTTATTATAACTTTTCCTTAATAAGGCCACAGTAGCCCTATTCACTGGCTTACAATTCAGGGCGGCCTTCAGCTTTTTATTGGCTGACGAACAATTTCGGTCAAACCACCCCATCTCAGCAGGAACCTTAGCTTTCCCTGTACGTCTAAGGTCTGCTGAGACCTGGGTACAAATTATTGAAGCCTCTAAAACCTCCTCATTCCCTGCTTCCAAATTCAAACACGTGTCCAGCTCAGATCCTACCTTCCTTATTAAGTTGGTATGAAAGTCTCCCGGTATGACTCTTCTCCATCTAATCCTACGGGCCTGATCTATTGGACGAATATCAGATTTGTCCGTTCTATTTTGAGGTATCACAGGCTCTATGATCAGGTCCGAAACGCAGAGGGCCACTGGGTTATGGTCGCTGAGATGTGACCAAACCGGCGAATATCCATGAATCCTATCCCCCAGTGCTAAGCTAATAAAGATATAGTCAATAACTGAGTGACTGCCATTCCCTTTAAAGGTGGGTATCTCCTCATCCAACGTGGATGGAAGCATCAGACCATTTTCCGCCAAAATTATTTCAAGGAGATCTCCCTGTGCAGAATGTTCAAAATGGGTCTCCCCTTGCTCTGCTGGACCTAATAGATCTAATGACAAACATTTATCCGGACAGCCATGGATATTGAAGTCTCCCATAACTATAATAAAACATTGATTTTTTTTTTTTATTGACCTCCTTGTAATCTGCCAAAAAAAGATTTACCATGGCCAGGTGATCAGTCGTGGTGACTCTGTCGTATGAGTTATAAAAGATGATAATTAGGACATCTCCCACCCCACTCAGAGACATTTGTACTGCTAAGCAGTTTCGTGATCCCGTATCTAGTTGGATATGGGTACCGGGAATGGTAGCTGAAATTAGAGTAACCAGGCCACCCTCCCCATATTAGATGGAACCGCCGGAATAAAATAACTCTAGTAACCATCCAAACTCAGGATATTCCCTGTATCCCAGGTTTCTTGTAGTCCTATAATATCACCCACACCAATAAATTCTCTCCATACTGGGTCATCTATTTTATTTTTGAGACCAGCAACAATCCAAGTTAACAATTTTATGGATGTACCCCCTAGACCCTTGATCACGCCCATCTACAAGGGGGGGCGTTTCTTACCAGTGTAGCTGCACTGTGAACTCTAACCGGGGTGACGGGGATAATAGTATCTTCTTGGATCCCTAGTCACTCGTTTTCTCCCAGATTAGAAAAGGTATCAAATCTATTGAAGACTGGAACAGTGAATTCATAAGGACCTCTCCCTTTAAATAGATCGCTACACACTGGCCTGATGTTATGTGGGGGATAAAAGAACCCCAAAGGGAGTATGTTTACATACTCATTTTGAATTCTGACTGTCCCAGCCTGCCTCAATATGTCATCAACCAGCCTGGGGGATCTAAAGCTTATGACGACACAGTCGCCTTCTAAGCTTTTCTTGATCTTGCCCACCCACGGCACCCTTCTAATCCTCATGAAATTGTTATCCAAATGTTGTCCCAAAACTGTTTTGTTGGACAGGTAGTGGAGGGCCTTATTTTTTAGTGAGGTCCAATGTTCATTTTGGCCGCCCTCAATTTTGGGAACATTAGCAAGGATTATTGTATAAGGACATGCCTCTACTGGTAGATGTAATGACAATTCTCTCTTGGGGGGCTGTGTCGGAGGACTTAGTCTCCCCACTGGGCCCCGAGGACCCTGTTTCTCTCCCTGAGTGGCTCCAGTGACTTTTGGCACTAAAGATGGAATACTTAGTCCTACGCCCTGGGAAGTCGCTAGGGGTACCGGTTGTTGGAGTGGGGTGATTATAGAGTCCAACAAGTTATTAACTGAGGCTGTAACTACACTTAGTGAGTGAGCTGCCGATGTACTTGGCCCCGTCTTTGAACCCTTAGTGTCAAGATGTTTTTCAATTACATTAAGTCGGTCCTCTATTCGTTCCAACTTAGCCATTAAGGGCGAAGTAAATGACCTAAGACGTGCATCCAAAATCTTAACAAAATCTGACATAATTCCTCCACTGCTGTTCTCAGTATCTAAATCAATACAATCATTTCTTCCCTCCCCCCCTGTCCTCATTGTCTAGGTGGGGGACATTAACTCCATTTCGATCCAACCCAGATGCGGAGTTGCTATTTCTCTGCTGTTTTGCCTGTTTGCCGGCTACCATATGGGGTGTTCTTAGCCTTCCTTTTCCCTGGGACGGTTTTACTACGATTGGTTGTCATGTCTGGTCTAGCCCTCAACTGCCTGGTGCATATAGCCACGGGGAAAGGGGCTACACTAGTTACAGGTAGGGGGGGCGGGAGAAATCGTAAGACTATCTGCTGCTACTGACCCATGTAGGGGTGCGAGCAGTCCAATGAAGCATCAATGGGGGCAGGTCCCACTACAGGTAAGGGCGGAGAAACTGTTTGCCTAATTGGATCCAAGGACAATCTCCACTCAACTAAATCGATTTCCTTTGCAACTGCCGTTTCTACCGGTAACAGATAACCATCAAGAGTCCCCACACCCACCGCCCTCATACCTGTTTTGGTGTTCACTTTAGCCATACTAATGGGTTGATTGTTACTAGTTACACCTTCCCCTTCAGGGACAAAATCAGGTTCTGATTCACAAAATGAAATGTCCCGCACCACACTTACAATTCGAATGGCCGATATGTATCCACAAGTAGGAAAGGGATTGTCCCAACCCAGCCTCCTCAGGCCTCTGAGGGCCTAAGAGGGCCCGCCCTTTGCCCGGGCTTAGCCCGGCACCGCCCGCGCGCGTCCAGCGACGCGGAGGAAGCCTGATTGTATTTAGCGCCTCCAGGCGCGGAAGTGGCTGTGTGTGGGGGCGGGAAACAAGCCGGGGATTCTGGGTGTTGTAGTCCTGCTCCCCCTACTCAGCGACCGCTAGATGTTCTGACAGCGGTGGCGGGGGGGAGCAGCAACCCAGGCAACAAGCGCTCGCAGCGCGGGTCCAAGCGGCAGCCTGACAGTCCCAAAACGAGTCCCAAGTAAGGGCAAAGGCAGCTTCCAATTGACAGAAGGCTCCCTGAAATGTAATCCTGCACGGAGGCTTTGGATTTCCTGACCCATCTCTGTATCAGAAAACTTTCTATTTGTGTCATTTTTCTCTGTGGTTGTCCACTGAAGGTGGAAGAAAAGAACCTTGTATTATCGTAGACGGCCAAACTTTCTCCTTTCATAGTATCCTATTCTATTTCAATGACCAAAAAATGGAAATACACTCTTATTTCGAGTTCTTATTAATTGATGTAGGAAAGTTGTGGGATTGAGGAGCTTGAATACTTTGTTTTCAGAAATGTTTGTGCTGTAGGTCCCTTATTAGGCACAATGGGAAAACACTCTACAAATCTTAGGCGAATAGAGCCATGTATGCAATTAATCAAATGCATGTTGCTGTGGTTTTTGTTTTATTAACTTGTATAAACATTTAATTTTCCACCTATGGGTTTATGTACATTAATCTGTTTTACTAGCTTCATATTGTGGTTGAAACCCACTTATTCTCAAGGAAACCATTCATTCTGATTCTAAATTTACTAATTGTCAAGTTAATGTGTTAGGTATGATGTTCAATTCTAGGATCTGTTCTATATAAAGGACTCTATATTTAGGACATGCTACAGTCTTACTCCCAGATATTTATGGAGTTTTTTTTTACCTTTTAGGTTGTGCCTATGTTTATAGCTCCCTTCTCTTAACCAGAAGTTAGCTCGGCCCTTGAAAAACACAGGTAGTAGTAATGAGAAACCAGCATTTGCAATGCAATAGGTCTCACATTTGCGTGAGTTTAAGCTATTGACATTGTAAATGACTAAGCCTTTTATCTGTTTCGATACGTAACACATAAAAGGCGTCATTTCCAATGCCAGTAGCTCAAACTCTTGTAAATACGAGACCTATTTCATTTCAGAGAAGCGGGTGCCATTGTCCCTAGCTGATTGGGAAGTGAAAGCGCTCATGGTGCGCTGAATGTTGCAGGAAAGTATGTCGTGCCTGCAGTAGGAAAAACTCATTAACGAAAATAGTGCTTACAGACTACATAAGACCTCCCGTGTAACAGAAGGAAAAGGGCCAGTACTCATGGGAGGGTACAAATGAAGACAAACTGGTACTAAGAAGAGACTAACAAGCCTATTAACGAATCAGAAGCCAGCATATATGTAGGATAGTGGCGCAAGCCGATGGAAAAATGTGTGGAGAGTGGGTGGGGCTTCACGTCAATACTCCAATACAGCATGCGCTGCTCAGGTTCGACCTAAAAAAGAAGAGCCAAGCAAAAGTAGTTCTTCTACTCACTGTCTAATCTTTGCATCTGCCTTTCTATTTTCCTGAGTCTTTTCCTTTTTATAGTATCTAAGTCCTATAATGCTAGTAGCTCTAATTCTTTTGATAAAATAACATGATTCCTTCTCTATTCTTTTAATTTTGTTAGCCACAAATGAATGCATTATCTGGTTTGTCACTTTAGTCTTATCTGTACAAATGCTGAATTATGTCTTTTTGTACTTTGCTTCAAATGTTTCTCCTTCTTTACTATTATCAACTCGTATTTATCCTCAATGCTCAATATATGTGCTATGCTCAATAGGCAGGTTTCGTCTAGTTTCTCTTTTTTTTGTTTTTTTTTATCGAGCAGAGATCGATTCATACAGAAGATTCTTTAACTAGAACAGAAAACTGTGCTGATGGGAGACTTATAAAAATAGCACTAGTCTGAACTTAACCATCGGCTACAATGTGCAAAAATATGCAATTCGAAATGCAACACTTTTTAATTCCCTGGCCATTTTATAAATGTCCAAACGCATTCCACATTTGTTATAGTGCTTTGAATAAAAAGTGGATGAGTGCATCAGAAGTGTAAAATAAAGAGCAATACATTCTGTAGTACCAAGTTTAAGACCTCTTATCACTAACTCAACTGTCTGATCTATTTCCGAGCCATTGAACATCTTCTATAATATTTGCAAATAGGCAATTTAAAGTGCGACCGGATTACTTGATTCTACAACGATAATTTACATATGTATTCCAGTTCCTGGTACATTAAGGCACTGCAAAGAGAACGTGTTTGTGCGTCAAAATTGCAATATAAGGTGCAAAACAAATTAGATCCAGATTCAGGACCTCTTTTCTACACCAGCACCTGTACTCTATTGCCAAGTTCAAGCACATTGATGGTACGAGCTAAGAGACCACATTATAAAATATTGATAGAAAAAACTAAAAGGCCATCCCTTCGTAACAAAGTACAGAGCTTTAAACAGCCTTCCACGTATTGACATATGGCATTAAATCTTTTAGTCCCCACCCCCATACGCTTTGCATAGAGCTCCTAAAAATGAATGGTACAAAACATTTTACTCTTCCAGCCCAGGACTGTTGGAATCTTATCTTTCTTCCAGATCTGGAGGATAAAGGCGTGTGCAGTCGTCAAAGCTATAGTTCTGGTTGCTCAATACAAACTTGTTCCGAGGCCTGTGATGTGGCTGCCTGTCACTCCCAACCTTTCATGAAGGGTCTCTTCTTTTGAAGTGCTCACTTTCTCCCCACCACATCACTTGCCTCACCACAATTATTCCTCTGATCGTCGTGTCTTCTGTTTTTTTCCTTCCTGTTGGCCAAGGTTTCCTAGCAGCAATTGCTCCTCTTCCTGCCTCTCGTGTTGTCCCAGAGTCTTCCTGGTGTCTGGAGAGGCTCTTGGTCAGCTTTACTTGGTTCCCTTCCTACCTCCATAACACCCATCTCTGTCTAATGTACTCTCTTCTGGTTTCCCTTATAGTATTTCTCTTTATCTCTTCTTGTCCTTCTCCCACCTCATCTTTCCTTTTCATTTTTCTGTTATCTATCCTTCAGTCTAGTCTTCCTTCGAGGTTTAGCCTGTTACTTTTTTATTTCAGGTCCTCTGTGCAGACGTTTGGTGTTCCTGCTGTTCTGTCTTCCTGGCTGCTCATCTCCTTAGGTAAGTAATCCCCTACACCTTTGCACTAATATATTAAAGACTACAACCTCAGCTATTCACATATAAAATATGTGCTACTTATTACATCTGACAGATTGATATTGGTATGGAATTTTTGGTGCAGACTTTTCTTGAGTCTTTGGATATCATTTGTGTTTTTTTTTTTAATTCAACAGGGGCTAATTTTTAGAACGTATTCTGCACTAGTTCTTGTGTAAATGTGGCCTTCTGGAGGGGGAATGTGTACAGGGGCTGTAAGGGGTTTTAGTTAACTTACTCATGATGTGGTATTGCATTTAAGCAGTGGTCATCACATTTTCTGATTCTGCATTGTGTAAAAACTACATTTTATTTTTGCTCCCCAAAATGGCAAACTTATTTTTCACAGTTGTATAAAATTGGCAGCCTTAAACCTATTCAAACATTCCATCTTTAAAATAGATAACTGAACATAACTATCATACATGATTGCCAACTTGCTACGGGAAATCTGATTCCCTAAAGCCATGGTTCTTAATCTTTTTACTTCTGTGGACCCACACTGGATTATTACTGAAAGATAGGAACCCCTACTTAAGCCAGTTCTATCATTTGATCCCCCAAAGCCTGTAGAGGGTGCACAAGTTGCAGTGTGCAGCATTCCTGACTGAGCCGGTGACACAGGTGCTCCCTGCCGCACCTCGAGAGGGGATTGGCTGCCAGGTGCCTGGGCGACTAGGAGGCCCATGGGCAACAGTCACGTGATTGGAGCCTCGGGGCTGAGCGGACGGCCCCAGGGGCGACCAGGGTGGGACCCGCAGCGAGCGGCTGACAGGCACCTGTGTTGTGGCAGAGCCAGCTGGGACTCTGCGGTGGGTGCAGGTTCAGACCTGGACCTTTATCAGCAGGGCAGAGACTGTCCCAGGGAGAGATGCTGATCGGCCAGTTCTGGAAAGCGGCTCCTCGAGGACCGGGCTTGCAGAGGTGAGGGGCTGAGCCCTTCCCTTTCCTGTCCATGGGAACTGGAGACTTTGGACCTGCTGGTTGGGGGGGCCTAAGAACAGGTACCCTGGGTCTAGACCTGCACGTCGAGGAGGGCCTTCTTGCTGGATCCTGGGCAGTGGAGCAGACCCCCAGAACAGTAGCTGATACCAGGCCCGTCGTGGTGAAAAGGGGGTTCCCACCCTGTTAAACAAGGTGATGGATGCAGGGAGGGCCTACTTGCTGGTCTCTGGGAGGTAGGACTGACCCCTGATCAAGAACTGGCACTAAACCAATTGGGAGGAAATTCAGTGGGACTGCGGCAGGGATCGGGGGGGGGGGGGGGCTGTGCCCCATGCTGTGTCCAATAAGGCGCTAGCTAAGCAGCTGGCCTGCAACAGCGTTTACCGTGAAAGCAACGTGGCGTTCTGAGAGGTGAGTACCCCTGGGGCCCTGTCAGCCCACCCCGGTGGAGCACGGAGGATTTCCTGGTGGTTCCTGCCCTGGGGATTTATTACGCAGCGGAGAGGGTGGTGGCCCATCTTTTAGGTCAACACCTGCACATAAGGTGAGGACCGGGTTCCTTTCTTCACAAAGCTACCAGCCAGTGATGACCCTGGGACTATGAGAGCCGAAATAGTGGACTATCTCTCCTGCAGTGGCGGGGGCAGGGGTCTGACTCACTTCTTTCCCTGAGCAGGTGCTGGCCACAAGAGCGGGCACCCCGGGAGGCATCCAGCCTCAATAAGACCCTATGGGAAGACCTCCATATGGTCATAAGAGAACTCGGAGGAAACAATCACTCCAGCAGGAGGTCATCCACCTCCGTGAACAACACATAGACCTGCAGGCCCTTCTGAAGGATCTCGAAGAGGTCTCATCGGAATAACCTCCATATCCGAGGCATAGCTACAAAGGCAGAAGGAGAGAATATCTTCAGATATACCAAGGACCTCTTCCGCCACAACACGGACAGGCCCCCAGACGCTGAAATTCAAATTGATTGGGCACATAGTTCATACTCTACACCCCCTTCGGACATCCTAGTTTGTGTACATGACTTCCAGGTGAAAGAAGAGGTTCTGCTTAAAGTTCAAGAAATGCACCCGATCGCTTTCAAGGATCAAACCCGGACTGTCTACCAGGACCTGGCTGACCTCACGCTGCAGAAATGGAGGGAGTTCTGTTTTGTCACTGTGCACCACCGCAACCAGGAGATATCCTACTCATGGGGCCACCCTTTTCGCCTCATCTTCAGTTGGGAAGGGAAACTCTAATCAACTGCTATCTCTGACAGAGGCCTGCCGGGTGTTGGGCCTGGACCGGCCTGAATGGCGCTGCAAACTGGGTCTCCCACCATCCCAACTGAGAGCGCGACAACAGCGCTGGCAGAGGCATGGACCAAGACAGAATGCGAGGCTGTCTGACCCAGCGGAGATAGCAAAAGGAAGCAATACTGGAGGCGATCCCGGCTGTACTGGCAACGACTGAAGAATCCTAATGTAGCTGGGCACTATGTAGCACTCAATAGGAGAATTTGGGCTGGTCGGCAGTCTGGGGAAGACAGGAAAAATTGGCCACATGCAGGACCTCACATGGTTGAACTTGCAGTCTTGTTTGGCTGCTGAACTGAAAGCAAGTTATAATTTTCAGGTTACTTTCCTTTCTCTGTTTTTCATGTGTTCTTATTGGGGCTCACACTCACACTCCCACAGTGGACACAGTGACACCTCCTCGGATTGGCTGCGGAATGGACAGTGGTGACTACCGACCCTCACAGGCTTGAGGAGCAGCAACATTACATTGCCCAAACACTCTTCCCTAACCTCTACGCAAACCACCCCACTTAAAATCCTTACCCTCAATGTGAGGGGGCTCAATAACCCGATGAAACACAGGGCAACTCAAGAGCAGATATGTCTCCTACAAAAGACCCACCTGCTCGCCAGGGACTGTCACCTTCTTGGATCCCGTGCTTTCCCCCACTAATTCTTTTCCTCGGCTTCTAAAAAAAAAAACGCCTGGAGTAGCCATACTGGTGGCACGCTCCTTCCAGGGGAGGGCGGAACAGAAAGTGGCTGAACTTGGAGGTAGGCTCCTCACCTGTCTTTTCACTCTTGGGGGCAGTTCCCTGGTGGTAGGTGCAATCTATGCCCCGAATTATGGACAGGCGGGGTTTCTCCATACAGCTCTAGCAGAGACAATGTCAACTTGACTAAAGACAGGTGTTGCTGGGTGGGGGACCTGAATCTGGTTTTTGATAATACTCTAGGTCGACACCGAGACAGGGGGAGGCGGAAGTTTTGTCAAAGGAGGGACACACATGGCTGAGGGACCTGGGGCTGGAGGGTCTCTCATCCCCACTCCCGTAAATATTCCTTCTTCTCTAACGCACATAATACATACACCAGGTTGGAGTACTTCCTGGGCCCGAGGGACACGCGGACACTCACGCCAGACATATATCCTCACAGTGGCTCTTTAGGATCACGCTGCTGTGACAATCATGTTATCCTTACCCTCGGCAGAGACCTCCCCCGAACTGGCACGACCCCATGTTGTAACGCCCAGATGCGATAGCGCAGATCCAACAAGCAATTACGTACTACCTATCACACAATGACTCTCCCGATGTTTCTCCTGCAGTACTATAGGAAGCGCTCCAATCCGTAAAAAGGGGCGAATTTATTGCGTTCTCGACTGAGCACAATAAAATCCACAAAGGGAAACTGGAAGCCCTTTCTAAGCAAATCGGAGAACTGGAATGCATCAACCAATGCACGGGCGCCCCGAGAGTTTGGCACCAGCTATCTAATACCAGTTACCAGTTAGTGGCCATGGATATTAACCGGGCAGAATATGCCGCTCTCCGCCTACCCCACTTGTTCCATTTGGGCAGGGACAAATGCATTAGACTCCTGGCTAACAAACTGCGAGCCTGGCAGCAAGATCAAGGGATCCACTCGGTTCACACGCTGGGGTGGAGCTGGTGACACATAAGGCCATGGCGAACGCCTTCAAGGACTTTTACTCATGCCTGCACAGAGGCCAATCCCTAGATTACTCGGATGGCAACCGGTTTCTCCAATTAGCGCAAACCACATCCCTCACACCAGAACAAGCTGAAATGCCTTACTGCTCACCCACACTACCACAAATAGAGAGTAAGGTATTATCTACTTTTACCTCTGCTTACCTTTGGGGTTCCACTGGACTCCGTGCATACTATACCTTACTTTAGCATAGTATTTACAGAGCCAGCTTCCTACTACACTTCTGTTTTAGTTGAGTTTTAGGCAACTGGTCTTCATTCAATTAGCCACTTTCACAAGGCAAGATTGAAATGAGTACTGAAATAAATTGCTAACCTCCGAAAAGAGGACAGAAGTTTAGTGTCATCTGTGTATAACCTCACGCGTTAGTGCAGGCACTGCGAGATTATGAGCCAGGCGGGGAGGGAGACGACCAAGCAGGGGATGACCCCGGAGCAAACTGGGCACATCACATAACTCGACACATTGGTATTCCTTTGACTGTACGATATCAGAGGGCAGAGACTGCCGCATGCGTTGCTGATGAGGACTGAGGGAGGGGGAGGGAATTTAGAAGTTTCATAGTGTTTAGGGGTAGAGGTTTTGTTATGTAGCTTATTGGTTTATGCGTTGTATAGACTGGGAGGGATTTCTATGACCCTGCGTTAGGTATTGTATGATTGGCGGGGGGCTTGTGCTTTATTTTCAGGAAGTATGGTGAAACAAATTGTGTAAGGCTTTGTGTGGTTGCGCAAAAAACCAATAAACTATGTTTAAAAAAAAAAAAAAAAATGTGTATAGCCTCACCTTGAATCAAAATGGATGAATGAGCTCTAATAAAGAAGTTGAGCAGTGTAGGGATAAGGGCTGTCTCCTTGCTCAGGAGAAGATGTAAAATGAGGTAAATGGATGGATTGATACTGGTCCGGTAAAAAAGACTTTAACCATAATAGGGCAAACCAGCAATGCCTCTATTTGCTAGATGTGATGATGTGAAACAATGTCCAGTGCTGCTGAGAGATCTAATAATACCACTACAGCTGCATGGTCCTGATCTAAACTCAGCATTCTAAACTCTGAAACGTCTAGCACAGCTGATTCCATAGTATGCAAGGTCTGAACCCAGACTGAGAACTGTGCAAGAGACTATTGGACTCCACATAACAAAAAATCAGTCCATTCAACAATTTCTCCAGCATTTTAGAAAATGATAGCATGAAGATTGATCTGAAGTTTGCCAAGACCTCTGGGCCAGCTGACCGTGTTTTCAGAAACTGAGTTGCAGTGAATGGTTAAGTCATTTATGACCAGACTTTAAATATGAATAGCTATTTCATCAAAAAAAGGATACAACTGGACCCAAAACTCTGTTGCTTATCAAGGAAGCACTCGCACAACATGGTGAGTTTACCTTCAATAAAATCAGGATATATTCTTTCAGTCTTCTACTGAAAGAAGAGGTAGAAGGGTTGGTACTACATGTAAGGTTTTGTAGCAAGGAAAGACTGAACAATTTTAGGAACTTCTTTAGGAGTCTTAGAATCTGAGGCGATCCAATCCGCAAAATAATCAGTTTGAGCCTTCTGAAATTCTCTATGATATAATAAGAGCTAAATTATAAACCTCTTTATCAGCCACATTATTTTTTCTTCAGCGACGCCTGGAACCTAGGACTAATCCTCAACTACAAACTGGGCATGACCACACAAGTCGACCCCCATTAATTAATTCTGCTGCTACACCCTGAAGATGCTGAGGAAGACCTTCAAATGGCTCCCAAACGCCACTAGAAAAATGATCACTGGCACACCCCAGTCACCAGCAATTTAGTCTATGGAAACTTCCAGGGTTACAAAGCAACTCACTAGAAGACTGCAAACCATCCAGAACTCAGCAGCCAGACTCTTCTCCCCCCCCCCCCCCCCCAACCTCCCACACATAATTCCCATGACATGACACCTCCGGGAACCACACACTGGCTCTTGATACACAAATGTGCTCAATTCAAACTTCTCACACACATTCAAGCCACTATACATTTCAGGCCCCACCTTTCTGAACAGAAGCATATCCTTCTGCCAACCACCCAGTCCTCTCCGCTCTGCAGGACATCTAGGCACACACATCCCTCGCACACACAGAAGCAAATTAGGAGGACAGTCGTTCCTTCATGGTTTCTAAAGCGTGGAACAACCTCCCACTCCACATCTGAGCTGCCGCCTCTCTACTTGAATTCCACAACAAGCGGAAACCCTGGCTTTTCTATTAATAACGTGCCATAAGTAGAGCTAGGCACACTCACCTAAGTGCCAGGATACCCATGTGGGTGATAGTGTGCTTTACAAATACACATAACTGCCACCTCTGCTCTACATGCTTAACCAGTGGCAGTGATTTAAGTCCGCCAATGGAAAAAACAAAAAGAATGAGGATGTGCTTGGTGCACCCCTCCTGGTTCTAGGTGAGGTCCGGGAACCCACTCTTATCAAGGGTCAGTCCTAGGCCTCTGCTCACATTAGAAAATGTGATAGTAGGACCAAAATAAACAAGCATTGGCATAGCCAATAGGTCTCGCCTTTGGGACCTTATAAGTGTTTAGCCATGCAACAGTTGCATAACTAAACACTTATAAGGTCCCAAACGCGAGACCTATTGGCTATGCCAAGCGGCCGTGCGGCCGCAATAGCGAAAGTGATCGCGATCAAACATCAAAGCGGTAAAAGTGGCGCCCGCGCACATGCACTGTAGCTCCAGGCTGGCCTGGTAGCACTTTTTGGAGCCCTCTCAATAAGTCTCGCCAGACCAGCGCATGCGCTGGGTCAGGCGAGACCTAAAAACCACGGTAGCAATATTTTTAGATGGCAATTTTTACTAAGATTTTCAGCTTACTATAAAAGAAACATGGACGTTAAAGGTGGAAGCCAAACAGTTGGACACAATATTACAGGTTCTTTTCGCAAAGTTGTGGAAGCAACATGTACTAGCAATACTTTTAGAAGCATAAAATAAACATTTTCTTTTTGTTGTGTGTGGTGTATGGTAAACTGGTTCGGAATAATTTTTGTGTCTAGTACTCTTGATTGGGCATTCTACATATTGAATCTATGCAGCTAAATCCATTAGTGGTGTATGTCCTGCCTACTGTTGTTTTCTGAGTGATTAAACCAAAAAGCCTATATCTTACAGTGTTTATGTTGGCATTCCCTACAACCTTTATAAACTATTCTCGAGGTATGTGTAGTGGGACATCCCAAAGTCTATTCTTGGTGTTTGGGGGTGGAGGGCGGTGGTGGGAAACACATGTGAAGACCCAAGTATTTAATATAGCCCACCCATATTGGGATCTCAGTTGCCCAGTTCACTGCATTCACTCTTGTTCCTAGTGGCACCACTGTAGATTAGCCTTGATAAACGGACAAACCCAGTACCCCCCTGTAAAGTCTCAGACCTTGATTCGCCGGCAGCAAGTTGCGGGAAGGTCTTGCATGAACACGAGTACGTAACCGCATAGAATGATATGCGGTACTCCGTCTGCCCAGTCCATTGGAAGCCTTTCGGAAGTGCTTCTTTCCATATCCACGAAGGTGAAGAGCAGCGGTGAGAGCAGACATCCTTTTATTGCCCCTCTTTTGAATTTAAAGCAACCTGAAAAGGCCCCCCCCCTCCACCCCCCTTTTTTTTTCTTTCTCTATCCCATGTGGCCATGTATAAAGTTACATTTTGTCAGTGCCGAGGCCTATTTTGTGAAGCACGTGGAATAGGGAATCCATATTACAGTTTTTAAGACTTGCAAAGTCAATAAGAGTCATCGCTCACAGCTGCTTTGTTTACCTTTTATCGCATGAGTGCCAATTGTAAGTGCCTACAGTTGTGCTTGGTCCAGCTCTGGCATGTTGACCTGGAATAAGGACGCTTTGGTCGTGATTAACCAGTTGGAATATAACTTTAGCCAACTGATGGGCTAGAATTATAGCTTGATTTTGTCGTTTCTGATGGATGGGAGTTTATATGGACACTTTACTTCGGGATTACTATTGTAATTGCCCCTCTGTGAGAAAATGGGGTGTATTATATGGTGTGATTATGAGAATTCACTGTGTAATACACTTCCAGCCCCTTAAGGACCAGTGAGGCTTGGTTTGTCAAACCTTCGCTCACCTTTGGGTAGCTGTAACATCGAGCATTCGAGCTCAGTACTTATAAACCATTGATTGCCAGGGTCTTTGTCTGAAGGCCACTGCAGCTTGCCAGTATTGCCAATGATTATACCAACACAACTACAAACCACCACACTCTTATAAGTGTGACAATTCACGCTGTTCGAGGTGCCCAATACTTAGATGGCTTGGGCTGCAGGTATTAGTCCTTCTTAATGTATATTGAATTAATAAACCACTGTTGAATTGTTGAATTCTAAATTGGGCAGCTCCGCCGTGTGGCAGAATGTCAGAAGTGCTGGTGTTGACAATAAAGAGCTGGTGCCTAGCACCAGAGACGACCAGCTTAAATTAAGCGTTGGTCAGGCTTCAACAACGGAAAAAGTATTAAACATTTAAACCACATCAAAACATAAGAAGAAAGAAACGCGACGCGTGAGAAATCCAAAACCAAATTTTAAGAATAGGTTGTATTTCTATGAATTCATAGATCTAAAAAGCTCAAGAGCTATAGAAGGCTCCAGAGCTATAGATTTTCAAGAACCAATTCATCAAAACCTTTCTCTCAACCATAAACAAACGTTGGCAAATTCAACAAATTTGACACTTAGAAACTTTTTAAGCAAAAAGTTACTTTAAGGATGAATGCAGTTACTTAAAAGTACTCTGGGTGACCAACTCTTAGGGGAGCAACAAGGTTACCTTCACAAGAAAAACAGTCTCCAGTTCCAGCCTGGATGGCCACTTGCCATTGACGTCTATGGAGTGGTCCTGATGCAAGGGATACAGGATGCTGTGCGGTACACAGGGTCTTATTGGGGCTATTCCTTGGTCCGCGGTCCAGGTGGAGTGACTTTGCCCCAGGGGTCAATTTTCCTCAAAGTCTTGTTTGATTCAGTTAAAGTCCAGTTGCCACTGGACTATTGTTCACCAGGCACAACAAAACCAGTGTTTTTCTTCTTTTGGCAATAACTTTTCTTCTGGTCTCTCAAGCTGCATCTGACTCTCCTGGGTCCAGCAGACTCTGGTGCAACATTTAGGTGTAGGTACTCTGTCCCCCAGGCTGTGCTGAGACTGGGAGCGACGATCCAGTGATTTGGGTTCCCAACTTGCTCAGGCAGGCTTCTTCAACTTTTGTATCCTTGTGCTGCAAACAGAAAGTCAACCAACTGACTGTTAGAGTCTCAACTTCTGGCTTGGCTCAGGGGGTGATTGCTCCACGAGCAGGAAACTGTAGGTACAGCCCATTACTTCATTAGCCCAGTGAGTAGGTGTAGTCCAATTCAGTGACCCTCTTTTTGCCATGTCCACGGTCAGCAAAGCAGTCCTCTTTTGGTCCTGTTCTCCAGTCCAAGCGAGATCTGATTTTTGGGTGACATGGGTGCTCCTTTTATGCTGAGAAAGTGCCCTGCGGGGAGGTCGTGATCACTAGCCAGTTGGCTGCTTGGTTCCCTCCTGCCCTATGACAACTTCCTGTGAAGTGTGGCATCTAGCTATCCCGGAGTGCTCTATTCTGTCCACTCCCAAGATGGCTGAACCCCCTCTCTTGGTGTGTTTAGCTCAGTAGCCCGTCCCTAGAGGTGTGCCTACCTGAGGGCTACACACCCATGGAAAAAACAGTTTGACCAGTGCTTCCCCCCTCTCTGTCCCAGATGCTAGCCTATCTACCCAAACCAAAGAGAAACGCCTCTCGAATGTGTTCACATTAGCACTTCAAAGGCGACTTATCCTTTGAAGGTCGTCTTTTGGGCTAACACCCTGTGTGGCTTCCTTTGAGGTGAAGGTAACACCTTCTCTAGCCGCAGGCCTCTATTGTTACCTGTCCTGGAAGCCATGTACATGACTCCTAAGGTGAGAAGAAGACTGTCTTGTGGCCAGCATCTTCAGACTGCTACTGGAAATCTTGGGCATCAGAGTGGCAATTTCTAAAAGTTGCATGTAGCAACAAGTTAAATTTCGACTTGGACGTCAAGTCCAGCTTAATGTAACAAGTTGTTTACCTTGAAGTACTGACCTTTGTAGTCTCATTCAAGATGTTAGCAGAATTGCCAGTGTCTAACCCTGTACTGGCCAATAGGGCTACTAGCCTCTCACAGTAAAAACAGTTGAGAGTTTTTACTTTATATTAAAGTACACCCTGCCTTAAAACTCAATCGGCCTGCTATAAGGGTGACTTACTTGTATTAAAACAGGAGTTTGGGGCGCGTGGCCGCCTAGCCCTGTAGCTCTGCTGCAACGAGGAGGAAAAGTGCGCAGAGCAGACTTAAATCTGCACATAACTGCCCGTAGTGCTCTAAAAAGTGTTCTGTATCCGGTGGGTAGCTCTTCGAACCAAGTAGCATCCCTCAATTGATCTTCCTTCAGTCGATCGGGGACCTGGGACTTCGCCGCACAATTGCTGACAAGATGCAGCCCTTCAGTAACAATGAGAGGTCGGTGAGTCGGTGCCGTCTGCAAAAGCACTGCAGCACATAATCTCCACCCACAATCCAAACATGATCTAGACTTGGTAAGTGAGCCATAGCGGCAATAAGGAATAACTTACGTTTCAGTTCTTTACTCTCCACCCGCTGCTTCATTGCCATTCAGCAAGTTCACATATGGGAACTCAGGATACTAAAGTAATGACTTCAGCCTGTTGGTCCATATTTCTTCTGCACTTACCTTGTAACCTGTTGTTTGGCGTCCTGTGCAGCCTTCGCCTGTGTCACCCTCCCGCCGCCGCTTCTAGGACCGTCGCGGCCGCAGTGAGGAGGGAGGGAATCAACTACTACTCCCAGCTTCCCTGCCAGCCCAACCCCGGAAGCAGCGTCAGCAACTCTCGCGCCAGGAGGCGCTTTAAAAGCGGCTACACTCCCCGCGTCGCGGGCCCGCGCGCGGGTCGCGCCGGTCTAAGCCCGGGCAAAGGGCGGGCCGTCTGTGGCCGTCCGGGGCCGGGAGAGGCAGGGCTGGGCCACCCTCATTATCCTTTAATGTACTGGTAGCACCCGTGGCGGAGGTAAGAGTTGCTACTTACCGGAGCAGATACTGTTTGTCACGCTTCGTTGTAAAGGGTAAAAATGATGCTGCCCAACCTCGACCCAATACTAGACATAATAAATCTACTAACAACCCTCTTCCAAGCCTAACAGCAATTGATAGGATGCTGCAAAAGACTATAGGGGTCGTTGCTTCAGCAATAGAGACTACGGAAAGACGTCTCTCACTTCCCATTGGATTAGCCCCGCCTATTTTACCTGTTAATCCATCTATAACTTTGGGTAATTCTTATGACTCCATGTTAATGACTTCATATGCTGGTTTACCTGGACTGCCAGGAGCAAATATTAACACGGAGTTACTTAATCCCAATCAGTTTTTGACTTTGGATCACACACCCCCGGCAAGCAGACTGTCCATCACTCCAGTACTCCAGGAGCAGGTTCCGAGTGGAGAAGTGCAATTTGTTAATGATATTATTAATGTAGATGGTAATAGTGCCATCGGGTCACCTACTACTATTGCACAACCCCACGTTATTATTTCACCAGTTAAAACAAGAGGACAAAAGGCTAAAATTAAACAAAAACACAATAACAAAGGGGTAAAGGTAGTAGATGCCACCTTAAAGCGGTACAAAATCTGCCTGTTGCAGAGTTAGTCGAAGAACAGTTAGATGTTATAAATGCCCAGCCTAATGGAAACCATAATGAGGCCAGTACAGATGGCTTCTGGGAAAGACTGGAGGCACTTATATAAACTTTTCTAGGGCCAATTAGCGAGAACGTCCGTGCCCTTGAAGCTAGGGTTAGCTCTATCGATCAACATGTAAAGTCAATTCTCTGTTCAACTAAGTCGAATCAAGGCCAATTAGTTGTCCCTTTACCTGACCCCGATCAGAATAGGGTTACGCTTGCACCTGTCCCTGTCCCGCATGCATCCGAGGGTGCTAAGGTTAGGTCAAGGGGGGGAGACATACAACTAATTGCCCCAAGTACATTATCTGAAAGTTCAGGCAATAGCAGTAGTCGTCCTATTGATGTGGGGACTAGCGAAGGTAAAGATAAAGCTTCGCTGGAAAAAGGTGTAACTTTAAGGGAAGGCACTGGGAAATATGGGCTTCAAACACTAGGCCACTCCAAGGTCACATGCCATCTTGCAGATTATAAAAGTGATAATGTACCCTCTGTAATGAACCTACCACCAGAATGTGGAGCGTATGTTGCGGTCCTTTGTAATGTTCCCAGGCTACGGGAAGGGCAATTTGAGACCAATGAAACCCTGAAAAACAAAATTCTTCATTGGTTAACTAAAAATTGTGGCTTCCCAATCATAGATGCAGAACAGATTTTACTCACACAAAGAGTAGGATGGATAGGCCCCACAACTAAAATCTTCAATGGGGACTGTATCATTATTAATTTTAGGTCGCCAGTTTGGGCACAAAGTCCTACTCAGAGCACCCCCCCCCCCCTCCCATTGGGAATTCAACACAACCCTACTGCCACTTGCCTATTTTTACAGACATCTATTAGTCAATCATGCCATAAAACCTATCGCCCATTATGTGAGTAACAATTAGTTGCCAATGGCTCCGGCAACCCATCAGATGTTACCTCCTCTACCATTATACAATAGGTTCCAATGCCTGACTTCAATGGAGGACAACGATTGACACATAAAACCTGCGGAGACTACCGATGGGGGGAGGAGGGGGACACCGAATTTAACTTCTACGCAAAAGGAGACAAGTAAAGTACACCCTCTGTGTATGGATTCCATTTTGACAAATAAATTACCGGGGACTAATGTTATTGATGAGCCTGTTATTCCAACAGTTGGTACATCTGTAAAGTCTATTTTGTGTACGGACGCATCTATAAAATTGACTAATGCTAATGGGACATTCTCCCAAAAGGGGTATACACTGACAACTTGGAACATTGCAGGTCTTAGGAACAAACTAGGGACGCCCTTCTGGCAAGATTTTATCACTTGTGGTAGTGACATAATGTGCTTACAAGAAACATGGAGTACAGAACCTATCTCAGTAGAGGGCTATACCTCATACTGTGTAAATGCGATCCCCTCTTTAATGGGCAGAGCTAAGGGTGGACTATTGCTGCTAATTTCCACAAAACTGATTGGTTGCACAGTTTTAACTTATTTACCTATTGGCAACCATAGTCAAGTTTTGCGATTATCCTTTCCGCAAGGTAAAGATCTGGTGCTAATAAACTTCTATAATAATAATTTCCAAAAAGATAGAGGAGTTTGTTTAGAACCATTGGAAAAGGAGTTCGACAGGTTACTAAACACATTTAATAAATTGGCGGTAGTTTTGTGGGCAGGCGATTTTAATATTCGAGCATTCCCCGCCACATTTACCAACTCTTGAGGTTACTTGAAAACTTATTCGACCGCTGATGGGACAAAGGATGACATGCTGCATTTCCCACATTGTGAATATGGTTTGACCCTTAATACTTTAATGGCCAAATTCGATCTTGAGCTGTTAGATTGTACGATAAATGAGGGCCATATTAAATGTCCCACATTCACCGGTAGGGAAGCTAATAGTAATATAGACCACATCTTATTTTCTAAGAATTGCCCTTATATGAACCTTTGGATATCTGAACAGGTGGTTAGCGATCACAATAGTATTTCCATAGTTTTGTTAGCTTGGGGCAATAGAATTACTAACACTGCCCACACAATCACTGATATCCTCCCTATCAGACCGAATAGCAGGAGACTAAAGTGGGATGGCTTGGATCCACAAAAGATCCAACGGGATGTGATCAGTAAATGCAGAGACTGTATTAATTATTGCCTCAGCGAAGAAGCTGTCTCTGAAAAGCTATGTATGGAATTTGCTAATATTAATAATGTTATAAGAAATAGCCTAACCAGGAAAACCAAAGGCCCCAGACAGGATGGTAAGAAGTGGTTTGACTCCGAATGTTCCAAGATTTTATCTAACCTAAAATTAGCATTCAGGTCTAAACCCCGCAATCAATTTCTTGTCTGTAAATTACGCAAAGATTACAAACAAGCGGTTCTAGCACAAAAAAAGGTGTTAAGATTAGACGCCTGGGATAAATTAACTATGGCAAGTGAATTGAATAATATTAAACTCTTTTTGGAAATTGTAAATAGCCCTTTCTTAAAGGAAGATGATATTCCTGAGCTGATGTCTCATGTTAATTGCACTGAATGGATCGAACACTTTTCAAAAATTTTTAACCCAGAAAAGGTCGTTTTAATATCTCCTCTTTTATCAAATAATTTCACGTGGCCCACATTACCACTAACAATTCGTGTTGAGGAGGTGCGTGAAGGGCTGACAAATAGCAAAGGGGGAAAGGCTCCCGGCCCGGATGGCGTTCAAGGATGAAATGGATCTCTGGGCACCAATCCTTCCAAGAATTTTGAATGTTGCTGCTATAGGAAATTTTCCAATATCTTGGGCCGAATCCTTAATTGTTCCACTTTACAAAAAGGGTTCACGCTCTGAAGCATGCAACTATCGCCCTATTTCATTACTTGATTCCTCAATAAAAGTGTTGAGTAGGGTGCTTTTAAAAAGATTGGAAATATGGGCCGAAGAATCCAATATATTGACCCCAGTTCAATATGGTTTTAGGAAGGGCATTGGGACCATAGAACAATGTGTTAATCTGGAACTACTTATTAATAAATACACAGTGGTAAAAGGGGGAAATCTGTTTTTATGTTTCGCCGATTTGAGTAGCGCGTTTGACCTAGTGGATCATTCGCTCCTGTGGTCAGTATTACTCGAACTAGGGGTCCCAAAGGAGATTGTGTTTTTTCTAGCAAGGATATATGAGAAACTTTCATGCAGTGTACGCTATGGACCCATGGGAGAGCGAACCCCTTTTTTCACAGTGCGAAGAGGTATCAGACAGGGGTGTGTATTGGCACCCCTTTTATTTTCCCTTTTTATAAACCAAATCGCTGAGGTTTTAAATAAAACCCCTGCTGATGCCCCTAAAATAGATAATACCGTTGTGTCTGTATTGCTATATGCGGACGATGCCGTCCTAATTTCAAGCACCCCTCTGGGTTTACAACGTTTAATTGATGTTTTTACTGATTTTATTAATGGCAGGAAATTGTTGATCAATACATTAAAGACATTTACCATGATATGTGGGAAAAAATTAAAATCATCACGGTCCTTTTTTCTAGAAGGCTCAAAGATTCAAGCAGTTGAGACCTTCTGTTATTTAGGCATCAGTTTTGATGCCAATGGTAAATGGACTAATGAGCAAGGAAATATTGGCCACAAAATGACTAGAAACTCTAATGGTATCCTCCGTTTTGCCTCAAAAATAGGGGACCACAGAATAAAAGATATGGTAACAATATATAACGCAAGATGTGTTTCTTCGGCCCTATATAGAGCTGGTTTATGGGGCCATTCTTCTATGGCCCAATTGCAAATAAACGAAAATATCTTCCTTAAACGTCTGTTATGTGTCCCAGTTGCAGCCTCATCTGATTTAATACACCAAGAAACTGGCCTTAACTATTTATCAGATTTGGCTGCCTTACGCCCTTTACTATTATGGCGTTCAATTTGGAACAAAATGGAAACTGAGTTTACACAGTCTGTAATTAAGGACTGTCTTAAGCTGGACCTTCATTCCCGTATTCAGTGGCTGAATTACATTATCTTCTGGTATAATACCTTATTTGGAATCAAGATCTCTAAAGATTCAGACAACGTAATATTACTTTCTAAGAAGGAAATTAAAGACACATTCCTTCTTTACAAGACAGTAGAAAGGAATAAGTTGATTCAGACCCAAAAGACCTCTGTATTTTATAGGCAGCTTAATCTTAAAAAAGGTCTTCAGTCATATTTGGTGGAAGTGACCAGGAAATCGCACCGATTTGTTCTTGTACGTTTAAGGTTGGGCATCGCACACCATCTCGTATCCTTCCCTGTGATTGGGGTAGGTTCTAGCGCAGAATGCCCGTGTGACAATATTTCCAAACAAAGTTGTTGCCATTTTCTGTTGTTCTGTAAATTTTATACATTTTTGAGGAAATTTTATTTGAAACCGATCCTTTTAAAATAGAACATCCGTTTAACTGCAGATGCCATGAATCTACTCTGTTCTCTTCAGAGCTTAAACATTTGCTTCCACGTAGCACTATACATTCTGAAATGCAGAGCTGCTAGGAAATCTATAATTATTTGAATAATGTCAACCGTGTCTTGCCATGATGTTATAGTTATGCATAAGTCACTTTATGATGGCAATCTATTTTACATATATGCTTAAGTCACTTTATTAACCCCTTGCATGCCCGCCCCTTTCCCCGCCCAGTGCCGCGCCTTCCATTAGCGGGCGGAGTTCATGACGAGCTGGACTCGTCATGGGCACAGCGCCACCGCAGCCCATGACGAGTCCAGCTCGTCATGGGCACTGAAGGGGTTAATATGAGATGATTCCATCTTGCTATGCACAAGTCACTTTATGACAGCAATCTATTTCGCACATATACTTAGTTTGCTCTATTAGCACAAGATGTTGCCATTTATTGTGGAGCAAACTAATGTTTTATGGATGCGAAATTGCGCTTTATATAGCTTATAACTGTTTACGTATAAGTAAGCGAGGTAGATGTACACGTCACTTTATCGTGTCAAGGGTCTTCTTCACTTATATGGTGATAATTGACAAAATCCGTTTTAATGACTCAATATTACAATGTTTAGGCCTACTTACAACTTATGCATAAGCACCTTGTTATTGTGAGGTGGTATTATTAATCCTGAATTACTAATTTCGTTGGAATTAATGTTTCTCGTGCATTTCTACTTGTGCCATAATGATACATATAATTGATTATATGTATTTTTAAACATGTGTTTATATATATGGATGTATTTTTGATCTATGTCTCACCGTTCAGTGCAAATGTTAGGGCCGGTATAGGAATAATTATCTGTCCTTGGATTTGTTGGATTATGCGTCATGATATTTTTATTGTATATTACTTTGTTCAGCTTATATTGTTGTATTTATACAAACCGAATTAAAGCTTATTTGACTTGACTTCAGCTACATAAAGTACTCCATCTTACAGGCACTGCTATTGTAAGGACACCTCGACAACCAGCTCTGTACCCGATCTCCACCCTGCTTTAAACAAGCTCGGGACATATCCACTGCTGCAGTCTCCTTCACAATAAGATCAGCTGCCAATGCCTTGCGTCACCGCCTGAGCCACGCAATAGGTGGAGACGATGCCGAACAGACCCTGACACAGACCTCCAGTGCTTTTCTTGCAGTGTATAATAAAGAGAAGATCGACTACCACCGCCTTGCAATGCTACCTGCACCACCTGAACCATCACCAATACCTCCTCTAGTGTAGCACTGCAGGCCTGACCACAACTGCCCAAAAGGGGGAGACGGTGCCAATTAGACCCCAACAGACCTCTAGCACTTTTTTCGCAGCATAATCCAGAGAAGATCACCGAAAGGGGCTACGATACTCAATAGACCCTGACACTGCCTCCAGTACATCTCTCACCAGGTCTATCTCTGTCTACACCAGGTTATAAAACCAATCTCACCTGCCTGTTAGAGCTGCCAATTCACCAAGTCACCCCTCGTCATGATTCCACCGGCCTAATATAAATTCAGGGCCATCTATTTGTTACAGAGACTCTTTATTATAGACTATATAGCAATATACTGATTACCAAACCATCACTCAGGCTTGTAGAGTGGTTTAGCCACCATTTTAGGCCACTTAAAGCTACTTGTTGCTGTAAAGTCAGCTATAAAGTAAGAGGTGTGAGTGTTGCAGCACACTACTAACAAGTTCGTTGATCTCTACAGTGCCTCGCTGCGCATGGCAGACTCCAGAAGGAACTACCCCAAAGACAAAGGACAAAAAAGGGCCAGATCTGATCCGCCCGTACCTGATTTGCCAATGACAAGCAGACCTGACTCTGGGGCAAATGTGGATCTAATTCTGGAGAAGTTGAACGCCCTACACGACTTGACCAGGTTAACAGAAGCAAGCCCTGAAATTCTGCAAATAGAACTACAAGGCCTAAGGAGCTTCAAAACATCTCCTCCAGAGTTGACGAGGCAGAATCCAGAGTGAGCAAAGTAGTAGACCAATCCTCCACTATCCTGAAAAAAGCCACACTAACAAAAAAGGATCCTACTTTCGAGAAAGAGATCGCAAACCGGGAAGACTGGAACTGTAGAGGAAAGCTCAGAATTTTTGACCTGCCTGAAAACGGCAAAAAATGGAATGGTTGGTTGATGTGGTTTTCCTGGATACCACAACACATGAAAATAGATTTTAAAATACAGTTTGAGAATGAAAGGGCATGCAGGGTCCCAACCAGAGCCTTCTACAAACTCAAAACGCCTCCACCCATGATCTTCAGACCACTGCGTTATGAACACACAAAAATTCCTAACCCAAATAAGTGCCATTACATTTATCACATGGAAAAGCCATAGAATCGAAATACTGCAGGACTACGTGAAAAACTGTGAATTGTGAATGGCAGGAAAAGGTTCCTCGCCCAAGGAATCAAGTTTAAATCAATGAACATCTCCTTCTCCTTTATTGGCCGAGCAAAGATGAAAATCACAAGTGATGGGAAAGCATTCTACTTCGACTAGCCAGCAAAATTGTAAGCATTTTTGGACAATATAACCCAATCTGATATGGTCGTATAAGGATCTTGTAATGTACCCTACGTTTTTTTTTTCTTTAATATGGTCAAATCCTGTTAACGTGCTAAGTGTCGCAACGAATGCACTAAACTAATGTTATCTCAACTAATAGATTGAACACTTGATCACCCTGGTTCCTTCACTACAACAGTAATACTTTAACATTAGCCTATGCACCATTGTTATGTTCTGCTAACATGTTGATACAATATTCACTCATTTTTATGCTTGTATCCAAGTCCATTTGTTTAACAACCATATTAAATAACAGAAACTACCACATGTTTGCTGATAATACACAAATATACTTAAAAATCCATTCTCTAGAGGACATCAAATCTCTCAACGTAACGCTACAAAATACTCAAACCTGACTGGCTGAAAACCATCTGAAACTAAACACCCTCAAAACCGAATTCCTCCTTATCGCACCCCCCAACCAATCCACAATCATTTTGGACTGGCTGAAACACCTCACAGCACTCAACTGATAACCTCTTATTATCGATTGAGCGAAATCATTGGGAATAACGCTCGATAAAAATCTCAACATGCAGAAACACATCAGCAGCGCAACAAAAGGAGCACATTTTCGAATGAATACCCTAAGAAGACTAAAACCCTTCCTACAAGTAAATGACTTCAAACTTGCAGTTCAAGCGCTAGTACTCCCTAGAATTGAATATGGGAGTGCTGCCCTTTGCGGGCTTCCCAGATCGACGACGGCACCCTTAAGAGCCTCAATCAACTTAGCTGCTACACTCATCACAGGCTCCAAAAGAAACTGTCACATCTCCCCGTGCCTTAGAGCCCTCAACTGGCTACCCTTTGAAGCCAGAGTTCAACTCAAAATCGCCTGCATGACACACAAGGCCATACAGCACAATACTCCGAAATACCTGGCCCAGAAATTGGTACTTTTGTGTGGCAACAGATCCTCCAGAAGCGCCAGTAACCTTCTACTGAAACCACAACGTTTCTCCAAGAAGAAAACATACAACCGAGCCTTCTCTGGGATTGCTCCCAGGAACTGGAACTCTACCTCCTGAAACCAGACTGAATTCCTCTATTGTATTGTTAAAAAAAGTGAAATCTATTCTCTTATCCAAATTCACATGAACCATAGGTACGAATTGTAATAATTGTATGATATTCTCTGAACATAACTATTTCTTGTAATTCCGGTATTGTTTATTATATCTGCTTGTAAAGCGCTCCGATACCCGCAAGGGTCTTGTCCGCGCTATATAAAACATTCAAACTAAATAAAAATAAATATTCTGTGAGAGTAGACCTAATTCTATAATCTAACCCACCACACCTGATGGGCATGGGTATGCTTCTCAAGAAGCATGGATAACTCATTACTTAACAACTTTACATCCCGGAGCCCCCACAAGTTATGGAATAAATTCGACCTACACATACAAAAGATTAAGCCACCATGAAGTCATTTCTGTAACTGATTTCCAAACTTATATCTCCAAACGAGTATCGAGGTATACTAATCACCAGAGGCGCAACTAGAGCCAAATTTCTGGGGGGGTGAAGGGCTGACTCTTCCAGCACTCTGCAGAGTGTAGATGCAGGTTCTCTAAGAAGGGGTGAAAGACAAAAAAACCTTGTAAACAAGTAAATTGTCTTTTAAAGACCTGTGAAGTACTCGGGTGTGGCTGAAATATTACTGTCGCCAGCCCGGGAAGCTGTCTCCGCCCGGGCTGACACACTTGACGGGTGGGGGGGTGGGGGGGCTGAAGCCCTTTGAGCCCAATGGGTGTTGCGCGCCTGCTAATCACTTGAAGTTCAAGAAGCTCACACTAAACCATGTGGTTTTGTACCTTCCACCTACTCCTCTCTCGACCTTATCAAGCGTTCCCCCCCCCCCCCCCACACCATCCTCCTATTTATTTTAATTTCCCTTGGGCTTTATTTCTACCAATGCCCTCTCCCCTTTTCCATGTATCACAACACCAGTTTATACTGTGATAATAACAATGATTTGATCTAGACCGTATCTTCCATGCCATACCCCGAATTCTATAATGTCACCCCACAATTTGGTGTAAGGATTGTATACAATCTGAATGTTCTCTTTTTACACCCCCCCCCCCTCAAAACCAATAAATATTGTTGAAAAAAAATAAAAAAAGGAGCATGTGGGCATTGTAACTGTTTGTAAATTGCATTTGCATTACTAATCTGCTTTTGCAGGCTGGGAGACATGTTTTACCTTATCGCCTGAGGTGACAGTCTTTCTTACAGGCCCTAGATACTGGTGGTACCAAATGCTAGGGCCACTAATAAACCCAGAACAAGCATGGGGGTAGCACTTAGTGCACCTTTTTTTACTGAAAACGTATTTCTTGAACTTGCAGCCACTGCTGGACCTTTTAAATCCTTCAGCAATAGCATTGGACCTGATTCATTAGCAGATCAACGGAGGACTCTTTGTAGTTCTCGGAGTATATTAATGTATTTGGAGTATACAAAAGAGTTTTGATTTCATGCATGTTTTACACTAGTTTGGTGGCATAGTGTTTCAGGGCCATTGAGTACATGTTACTTTGTATGTTTAGATACCCAGTATCTTTAGACGTGCAGAATATCTTTATCTTTGCCACCATATTTGTTTGTCCATATGCTAGGGACTTAGTAAGTTGCCTTAAGCCAGTGAGGTCACGGCATGGAGAACTGTGCCCTCTCTAAGTCTATCACCAAGCATCAGTACAACATTTTGGGGCCGACCATATACAAAGAGTCTTTTCCTTTCACCTTTGTGAATCTTCTAAAAGGCAGCCTGTGTGTATTATGTTACCTAACCAGGCCAAGAGGTGGAGAGCAGTGAGCGAGTCAAATTTCCTCTAGAATTCCATTGGTAAGATGTTTGGGCTAGGTGTTTTTTTTCTGATTGCATCCCCTTGATCACTCTATTAATTCTACCGTGATAGGTGGTTCTAACGTTTGATGGTCACTTGGGTAAAGTACCCTAATTGAAAGGTCGTGATCTAAGATTGAAGCCTTTCGATCTCTGATGGTGGGTCTGAGGTGTACAGTGTGCTGCATTAATTTGCAAATGCGTTGGCCATGTCCTTCTCTTTTGGAGGCCTTTTGTCTTCATTTATCATTCATATACTGGGGATTATTTGCCCTCACCACTCCAGAGTGGACAACTACTAAAGGAGGTGTCATGATTTGCCCCTGGAGTTGTATATTAAGCCCTAGGAGGCCATCCAGAGATATTGGGCTGTAGTTTGGGCAAGTTCCCTCAGCTGCATCTGGGCATAATCTAGTTACCTTTGATCTCTTTGGATATGAGAAGTCATTTCTCCAGCTGATTCACCTTAGTTGCCAGAGCTGCTATTGATCCAGCGTTTCGGAAACTTGCAAATGTTATCACCTGGACCCAATTAAATACCTAACCGTTTCTTCCACGCTGCAGGATTTTAAACTAATTTTGCCAATTTTCTTATAATTTTACTTATTCTCCTCCTTCTGCGATGAATCTGTATTTGATCGACAGGGATTGGCAAAATAATGTCAAAATTCTAAAATAAGTATCATCATAAAGACTAATCATTCAATATAACTAAATTATACTAATAAAGACAAACTCTTCTGTATCAATATGCTTTAACAAAAATCGTGCGATTGCTCATCAAGTACAATACAGCTTGAATCATAGATCATCACACAAGAGAATAATTGCAAAATCGTGATTATACATCTCCAATATCAGCGCAATGAGAGAGTGGATAGGTGTAGTGACAAAACGATAGTCATGTGCAAATAAGATTTATGCATATTCAGAATAACCTACTAACCAATCTCGCAAGGTTCTAGAAATCTGAATGCTACCCTCTGGCGAGGAGATTAAGCTGAGGCACCCCAAGAAGAATTGAGGAGCAAAGTCAAAAAGTCAGGATCAGCAGAACAACAGCCAGCTTATAGAATTAGGAAATGGCAACACCACTCTCCTTTTGCAAAGTAAAGAAAAATATGCTAGCCCCTACCCTCTTACTACCAATAGTGATACCCTAAATTCACAAATGGTTCAACCCCTCATTGTATCATCACACATAGAAATATTAGCTCTCATTGGTTAAAAACAAGGGTTGTCGAATCACTCCACTATTGACATGCCTAACCTTTTAACATTTTTTGTTTCTGGCAGTTCACATCATCAACCTTCAGCGGAGGAAATTGTGATTCCACTCTTACACAGCTTGTACATTTCTCTGTCCCGCAAATGTATCCATATTGCTATACAAGTGTCCACATACTCCACTCGGCAAGGAAGTTCCATTCATAATGTTCATTGTTTCCTCTACACAACCTCGGCCACCATCAGGAACTCGTGAAGGACAGATTACCAGTTTTCTCCTCTCTATGTTCTAATAAGCAAATTAAAACTAATAAACTCTTGAGGCCTTCTCTGCAGAGCAGTAAAATACGCTCTTGAAAAACCGAATATAAAGGTGATTATCGTTATTTCATGAAATTCACTATTAATGGCTCTGAATGCTTTCATTTTGCATTTTCTTACACTTTGCACATTACAGCTAGTGAAAAGAAACTCTCGACTTTAGGCTGTTATTTTATGCATTAATTGTGTGCATTTGCGGCCTACAGTAACTTTTCCCAGCACGTGCTTGCGCAGGTTTCATCTTTACCCTTTTTAGTTTTGCACTGTTAATTTTTACCCCATTTGGTTAATAATTCACACAATGAGGAGTTCAATCCGAGCAGGTTTTATTTTGTGAAAACCTCGCTCCATCACTATATTGGCTTAACGTTTGTGCTTTTGATGTGGGATATGACCATACCTCTGAGCACAGCTTTAAGAGGCTCCCAGAAAGTTGTGGGAGAAGTCGCAGAAGCTGTGTTAATATCAAAGAAATCATTGTCTTTGAGTGAGTCTCTAAAGTCATTCTCCAGAAGCCACCATGAACTAAGACACCATTTGTGTATGCTGTGCCAGTTTTTTTTTACTTTCACAAAGCTCTACAAGCAAATTATCAAAGATCGCCAAAGACAATAGTTTGGTTTCAACTGCAGATGTACTATCTATTGACAGCATAAAGAAATGATCAGATCTGAAGAGAAAGCTGTGTGTGCCAGAATAATATGGATACTCTTGCGCCTTGGTGTGCCATTCAGCCACACATAGACAATGCCTAGTAAGGCAGATCATTTGTGCACCTTAATCTTATTGTATTTTTGAATGCTATATATCTATTTTTTCGCCTATGACCACATTAAAGTCTCTTTCAGTAATAAGTTTATCAGGAAGTATTACAGTTAATGTTTGCAGCATGTCTAGAATGAAGGCTGGTGGAGCAGATACACTTACTAATATCCAGGTTTCCCCTTCCAGTTACCTGGATCAGATAATGCAGCTCCCAAATGGTTACGCTTGCGTGTGGCTGACTAAAAGGGGAAAGGAATTCTGAAGGAGTATCGCCACCCCTCTAGAGAAGGATGTAAATCTAGAGTGATGGACTCTGTAATAGCTGTATCCCCTTTAAAATTGCAAGCTTGATCTGTGTTTCTTGTAGTAGTAGTGCACCCAGTCGGTGGTGCTTCACGTACTGTAGTACTGCCTCTTTCTTTGTTTTGTTATTCATCCTGTTTGTTCCTTGTGAGGATTTTGTATGTATGAAGAGTTGATACGTTACCTCCCGTGTTTGTGCTGCACAGAAATTGTATTTGTACCAATGAGTTGCTTGCCATGTTGTGAGATGTGATCCTACAGTCCAATCAGTTCCCTTCTCGTCAACTCACACCCCACCCCGCTACCCTTGAAGTATCTGTTACCCAAATAAGAGAACACAAAATAATAAGGTAACTAAAACAGTGTAAACCAAGTCTTGGGCAACACCTGTTGCGATGTCTGCTGATTGGAGTAAGGGGGGGGGGGGGGGGGATGATCAGTGGTATGTCTTCCATTTTTTCCATGTCCGGTTTGCCCCAATATGTCCTTAAGTTCCTCAAGTTTAGTGGCATCCGACATCTGGTGAAGTTCAGTTGTCTACTTTGTGTGGTGGTAGACAGGTAGGGCAAGATTGTGTTGATGTAATAAGTACATTCTTTATCCAGCCCTGATGTTTCTTTATCATGGCTTTTCTGGTGGGTTTGTTTCTACCTTCTCCTGCACCAAGGTTTCAGGTCTGCTAGACTTTGGCTCCTGTGTGCTGTTCCCTGTTCACAAGGAGCAGCTTAATACACTTGACTACAGATCAGGTGTGAACGTCTCATCCACCCATAGCCAGGTGCTGTCTGCTGCGTAGTTGATAGATTTGCCTTGGTGTATTACTTTCAATCAGGCAGGAAACTGGAGCATATATTTTCTCTACATGGCACATAGTTTTTGATTCACTTCCACATAAGATCTGAGATGTTGGATATTGAGTGTGTTATCTGGAAAAAAAACATTACTGTGGATGACCCAAAGAGGACCTCTGTTTTCTGTCTAGCTACTTTAAGGATTGATTTTTAATCCATATAATTGAGGATGGATGCAATGAGCTGCCTCTGTGGAACATCTGGTGGCCTCGGAACCTGGGAGAAGTGGGCCTTCACCACCACAAAGCACAGAGGCCGGCTGCTGGGACCCAAGATCGCAACCACCTGGAGACTAACTGGGTCTGAACCCTCTTCACACTCTATGCCCACAAATGAAATGTTATTCGTTCAGGATCATCCTTTGCGTTTTTTACTCTTCTAATTGCTTAGTGACTTTAAGGAGCTGTGTTAATTTACCTTGTAAGTTTTATATTGATTTTGGTCTCTGTGTTTTTCCTTTAGTCTTGGTCACACGGTTTACCATGTTGTGTAGATCATGCTGCAGTAGCGATAGCTCTGCCCCCGACCCATTTTTGTTTTTAGCTAGGTTCTGGTGTCTTGTATTGCCTATAGAATTCCTTCCAGTATCCATGTTCCTCCTTCTCACCTTCTCCTGGTTGGATGCTTTCCCCAGAGGCCCCGGAAATGAGAAAAACAAAGGAGCCGTCAGTAAATGCGGAAAAAAATGGAGACGCGCAATCCCTTCCCCTCACCTGTTCGGTGCACCAAGGAAAGAAGGGTGGGGGGGGGGGGGCAGGTTAACAAAAAACAATAGAAAGAACAAATAATTGTGTAATGCTTCAATTGCCCACTATGTGTCCTGGATCAGTTGTGTGAGGGTTCTCTTGAGATGTGATTAGTGAGGACAGACAAACCGTGCCAGGTGCTAGTCTTTTTGTGCTCCCCACCTTCCCGACTTGCTCGTTTCATAACCCGCTACCCACCTGTCCCTTCAGCACTCACCTGCTCCACTGCAAGGCTCCTGAGTTGCGGCTGCACTTTCGCATCCTCTGGTGGACACCACCACTCCTTGCTCCAGCTCTCGGATTCTTCCTCTGCTCTGCCTTCCTCTCGTGTTCCCTCCTGGATTTCTCAGGACTTAAGCTTCGGTCTAGTTGTCTCCATCCCCTTTCCACAATTCCGGGTCTCTCCTCGTTGTCTCCGGATCGTCCATTTTCTCTTTCTCCATGAGTCTTTCTGGGGTTAGCTCTGCCTCCAGGTGTAGGGTTCAACCAACCCGTCTCGTCCTGTGATGACACATGACAGGGAGGGGTTATTTCCCGGAAGTGGATGGGATCCTTGTTTTGATTCCGGGTCACGTCCTGCCTACGGTCGTCGGAGCGCAAACCCTCATCCGTTTGTGCAGGTATGTTTTGGGGGCCGGGATGGATTTCCTCACAGTATCCCACACTGCCAAAATGCATTCAGACTCCGACAGGACTGGAGCTTTACTCGCTTGGCTGATAAAGAACAACGTGCCATCCCATACTCTAAATTAGTCTGGAATCCGACATCCACATACACATCCAGAGGGACATTCACAAGTAATTTATACACTATCACCGCTCCAAGTACAAATCTACATCAATGGCCACACTGGCGGACCTAGACTCCTTCCTGGCCCGGGTGGTGTTCCCTAGTGTCACATCAGAACAACGGAAAACATTTAACGGGGAAATAATGCACAAGATCAAAGAGGCCATCTGTGCAACAAGCCCCTCAATTGAAGAAATTCTACAGTGAAGCACTGACTAACATGCACCTCCCACCTACATTACTCGAGGCCCTACTGGTATCTCTACCCAAGCCGGGCAAGGACCAGAAAACTTTGTCTTCTATAGACAACCTCAACTTCCTCAACAACAATTATAAAATATTGTCAAAAGATATCGGCTGACAACTTTCTCTGATAATCCTGCAGCTTGTGCACCCTGATCAGAACCAGTTTGTGCCTGCCAGAAACACCTCCCTAAATTTACAGCGATTCTTTGTTGAGTGGCTGCAGTCCTGCTGCTTTGTGCTTGACCTACAAAAAGCCTTAGACTCCCTGGAATGGCCCAACCTCTTCAATGTGCTTTCCCGCTATAGCCTGGGTTCCCGTTTCCTCTGCCTAATCCAACTCTTTTACACCAATCCCAGAGCCAGTCTAGACTTAACCCACCAGGGTTTATCACTTCTTTACTACTGTTCTTCCTAGAAATGGAACCACTAGCACATGTTCCCTGAGAAAATGGCTGCGAGTGGAGAATCCCCCTGGGCAGTTGCCACATGCAGTGTCATATGCAGAAGACATGCTTCTACTACGTGACAGTAGCAACGTCCCAGCTACCAGAGCACACACTGGACAGGTTTGCACTGGTCACTGTCTGTTCATAGCTACCACACCGGATCCTGTCCTTCAGATTAATGTAATAACCCTTCTGTGGCAATCTGATATGTTCTGCTACTTGGGCAAACTGTAACGCCCTGAACGTCTCAGGATAGTTTAACAGACACGACAATGAGGACGCAACCACTTGTGAAGGGTTAGTTCTTTTAATGAAGGCAAATAAAATACAAAGAACAAACAAAAGTTATAGTCACTGGAATCCTCCAGGCTAAGTACGTTACCAGCCCACAGCACGGATGGTCCTAACCGTCCTCTGCATATACGCCGATCCCGGCGTATGCCAACAGAGGGCAGAAATGAAATGGCCGACAATGCCAATCGGTAGGCTGTGAGGGGCACGAAGAGTGTTGGGGAGAATCGAGGAGTCAGGGAAACACCCAGCCGGGGTCTCTACCTGAAGGGAGCAGCCGCTCAACCTCTTCCTCAGACTGCACCGGGACGCGGAGTCACCTCCTGGTGATGCGTCACCGATACCCCAATCACAAGCAAGAAGACTGAACCGAGAGCAGCCGCTCGATCGGACTTCCGAGTCTGTAACGCGGCAAATACCTCCTGGTGTGCGTTACAGCTGGCAGTCCCTGTGTCTCTGGTCGGGCTGGGAGTTACGACTCCAACCAGCAAAAGCGCCACTGCGCTTGGACTCAGCCGAGTCAAAAAGCGAAGCTCAATGGTTGACCGGTAGAGCTTCCGGGTCCTTCACAGGTGACGATGGGGCAAGACACGGCCCAGGGAGTAACGACTCGACCTACCTCCGTTCTTGCCTTACTGGAGCACCACTCCGGAACACTGCTCTTCACGAAGCAGGTACGTCGGTGTAAACACCATATCCGACCGCCTTGTACCTCCCGGTTCCTCCCTTTATAGGGCGTGTTTTCCTTGAGTTATGTAACAGCTCTCCTGTTTACATAAGGGCGTGTTTCCCTTGAGTTATGTAACAGCTCTCCTGTTTACATAAGGGCGTGTTTCCCTTGAGTTATGTAACAGCTCTCCTGTTTAGATAAGGGCGTGTTTCCCTTGTATGACAGGAATTCTTGACACAAACGCGTATACCATACCCCTGCTGACCTAATGGACGGCAACCCGTCCCATGCGGTAACTCCCATTCTTACGCAGATGGTGTTTTTGTGGTTTCTACCATTCTCAGTAGCTGGGTGCATAGCACTCACCAAAACGGTAGTGCTGTCACGCCTCTTCTACTACTTTGCAAACCTGCCATGCTACATCACCAGACCCTTTTTCTGGTCCCTTGAACAGCTTACCAGGGACTTCATCTGGCATGCCTCACAGCCTCAAGGTAGCACTCCCCTAACTTTACATCTCAACAGACCAGAGTGACCTAGTCCTACCGACCTTCGAGCATTACTACCTGACCTTCCAGCTACAATCGGTGGTCAGGTGGCTAGGAGGTCATCAGCTAGAGGATACAGCCTCTGTTCACCTCTCGCCCCGCCAACCACGGGACTGTCCCGACTGCTGCACCTGATCTACCCACACACAAGGACACTGCCACTCCACTCACTCATGTTACAAGTGGCACACTGCTGCTTTAAGAGATGTCCGTTTCTCACCAGAACAACATGCCCTACAGCCTGGCTATGCCACTCCTTGGCTTGCCTTGGGGTGGGGTGGGGTGCGGGATGGTGGTGTGTAAAATAGATAATAATCACTGGTTGAGCCACTTGTAAGAGAAGTAAGGTTTATTCCAGAGAATGAAGTCTCATCCATCCAGTGGCTGAAGCCAGGTGCCACTGACTCTTCCTTTACACAGAAGATTCTATCTCCATGGTGCAAGTTGAAGGAAAACATTATGAAACAGAATATGCAGTGGGAAGAACATGGAGAGAACTGAATAAAATGATAAAAGAAAGTATTCACAAAATAAGCATATTACACACCTTCCTTCCACAATAAACAAAGCACAGAAGGAAAGGTGAAGCACTTGTCCTAAGAACTAAAACATTAATTATTCATTACAAAGTCCTTAAATGTTGAAGGTGTTATCCTGGTTCTTACACTCCTCTCCCTTAAATGGTTGGTTGAAAGTCTCCTTGAACCACAGGCATCATCAGATGGTTTAACATCAGAAGCATTTCTCAGTACAGAAGTGTTTTTTAAAACCACAACCCTATTAAGATTCCAGATGTGAGAATCTTCAGTCTTAATAGCATTGGTAAACACTTTCACAACCTTGTGAGGTTTTTGAAACAAACCAGAAGTCTTCCGCCCCAAAGCAGCCTTAATCATAACTAGATCACCAACATTAACTACAGTGGTTTTAACAGATTTCCTGACATCATACTTTTGCTTACGTACATCAACTTTCTCTTTTTCTTTATGCATCCACAGATCTTACTGTGAAGACACATTACTCTTTTTCTTAGACTCTATATCATTGACCCAAAAGGGTGCTACAAGGGTACTAGGACATCTCTTTTTAAGTAGATCAAAAGGAGTGCGTCCAGTTGTTGCATGGGGAGTGAACCTATATACCTCAACCTTTTTATTTACCTCCTTTTTCCAATCCAACCCATTTTGTTTTGACATAGAAATGGTTTCTTTAAGTACGCGAATAAAACGTTTTCACCATACCATTTGTTTCTGGATGATAAAGTGAGCAGCGTTTGTGTTTTATGGAACAATGCTGTAGAAACTCCTCCATTCCAGCAGACACAAATTGAACTCCATTATTAGTTAATAAAAACCCTGGTAGTCCTTCGCGCGTAAATATCTCTTTAAGAAAACAAATTACATGTTTAGTGTCAATGCATTTAGTAAATTTAATCTCAGGCCACCTGGAGTAAATGTCAATGAGGACAAAGGCATAAATCTCACAACCATCTCCAGAGACCGGCCCCAAGATGTCGAACGCTAACTCTTGCCACGGACCTTTAGGGCGCTCCCTAATGACCATTGGTTGAACCCTTGGTTTGAGGCATTTTTCACTTAAAGCACAAGGTATGCATTCTCTGATAGCTCGCTCAACCTGTAGATCAATACCTGGCCACCAGTAATTTAGTCTCAGTCTTTCTTTGGTCTTAGACATCCCTTGGTGACCGTGGTGAGCTAGTTCTATTAATTTCCCTCTAAACACCAAAAGAGGAATTAACTTCGAACCTCTGAATATAAGAACATCTACTTCAGACAATTCATTTCTCACATACCAAAATCTTTCTAACTTACCATCAACTTTCTTACTCCAACCCTTCTTAATTAAAGGAGACAGTTCTTTTAAGATCCTCATCAGACTTGCACTCCTCTTTCACCTTGTCTTCTCTTATACCATCACTTTCAATGCCACTGACCCATTCATTCAACTCATTGTCTTTATAATCCACATCATCTTCATTGGGTTGTACAAGTCTAGATCGAGTATCTGCAATGCAATTACGTGCACCAGGCAGATACTCAACGTTGAAATCATAGGCTTGAAGACCTGCCACCCATTTTGAAATCCTGCTAGAAATACCATCAATACCCTTTTTGTTTTACACTTCACACAAGGTTTGTGGTGAGTTCTAACACTAAATTTTGTACCCCAGAGTACATTTTTCAATTTCATTGTGGCCCAGTGTACAGCCAGAGCTTCTCTCTCAATAACAGAGTATCTAAGCTCTGCTCCCTTCAAACTCCTAGAAAGAAATAAGATTACATTGACCCTATCACCTTTCTCTTGCTGTAACACAGCTCCCAGACCTTTCATGCTTGCATCCGTGATTAACACTGAATTTAGGGAAGGATCAAAACTCCTCAGCGTAGGAGCTCTCCTCCGATGTGCTTTTAAATTATTAAATTCTTCTTCACATTGTACTGACCACTCAAAATCAACACCTTTGCACAACAAAGTTCGCAGGCTTACACTTTTTTCAGCAAACCCTGGCACAAACTTACTATAGTATTCCGCCATTCCAAGGAATTTCATTAATTCCTCCTTATTTGTGGGTGCAGCTAAATTTTGAATGGCTTCAATTAACTCTTGTTTGGGTTTAACACCACTCTAAGAAATGGTGTGCCCAAGAGAGTTAATGGAAGACCTCCTGAATTTGCATTTGTCTAACCTTACAGTGAGATTATGTTGGCTAAATCTCTCCTTCACTTGTCTTACCCTCAAATCATGTTCCTTATCTCTGCCAAAAATTAAAACATCGTCTTGGTAAATTTTAACACCAAGTTGACCTCGTAACACCTTTTCTAACGCTCGTTGGAAGACCGAGGCTGCTGATACCAAACCAAACGTTAACCGTACAAACCTAAAGGTCCCGAAAGGAGTAATAAAAGCTGTGTAGTCTTTCGAGATCTCATATAATTTAATCTGATGATAGGTAGACTTGAGATCCACCGTTGAAAATACTTTTGCATCCTTCAACATCAGCATGTCACAAATCTTCGGAAGTGGGTACCTATCCACAATGACATGTTTATTCAAGGCTCTCAAATCTATGCATAGACGTAAACTTCCATCAGATTTGTCTGCTGTGACAACCGGAGCCAACCATTGTGTCCCTTCAGCCTCTTCAATTATGCAGTCAGACTTAAGTTTTTCCAACTGATTTTCCATTTCTTCCCTCACAGAAAAAGGAACACCACGAACTTTACTCGTGACTGGTACAGCTCCTGAGACTAACTTGATTTTATGTACATAGTCTTTAAGACCGCCTAATTCGTCTCTGAATACACTGTGAAAAGATGTCTTGAGATTAGCAGTGTAAATAGCATCATCATCACTAGTGTCAATAGTACTTGCGTTGAAATGTTCTTTTAGTAAAATGGGTGGATTACTATTGGGATCCAACATCACACCTAGATCCTTCTGATGAAACCAACTTAAAATGCTATCGCCCTTATGCGAAACATAAACTTTACCTGCGATGAACCTCCCTTTGTATTCTATCACACCTTGAAAGTAGCCTAAAAGTTTAATTGGTTCACCACCATTCTCATAAGGGTTGATATCCGCTTTAAGAATTTTAACCTTGTCTTTTAACCGATCACAATAAAACTGTTTTGAGACAATAGTTATTTTGGCTCCAGAGTCAAACAGTGCCTGTGTGCCCTTGCCTTCAACCATTACTTCATCAAACGGTCCTTTCTTGCTATTATTGGAAATTTGCAAGACTATTTGACCACAATCAATATCTGAATCATCCTCCACATAACTACTTTGAGAAATTGAATTCACTTTTGCTTTGTTTTTCTTTGCTTTACAAGCGGAAGTGAAGTGACCAACCTTTCTACAATTGGTGCATGTGCTTTTCAAGGCAGGACATTTCTTGGTATTCGCTAAATGACCAGTGTTTCCGCAATGAAAACATTTTGGTTGAAAACTGGCTTTTTGAGAATAGCGAGATGCAACAAAGTCAGTTTTAGATTTAATACCCTTTTTTGAAACATTAGATTTAAAAGAAGACTTCACTTCATTTACTGCTTCACCGTTATTTTCACGTTTGGTAATTATTTCTATACATGTATGAGAATGTTCTAAAGAGGGTTCATCCTTCTGCCAAATATTATCTCTAACCTTTTGTATATTGCAGCATAGCATACATTGGTACCTAATTCTTTCCTCAAGTAGACCACCAAATTTGCAAGATGATCCTAATTTCCTTAAAGCTGTGATGTAGTTTTCCATGCTTTCACCATCATTTTGGTTTCTACGACCAAAATTATCTCTCTAAAGCTGTGCTTACCTTAGTTAAATAATGCTCGTCTAGTTTTGAGATACAAACCTCATATTCATTCAAACTAGAATCGTCCATGTCTGGAAAATGGTCAAAAACTTCTTGTCCTTCTGACCTGAGGCAATGAAGAAGGGCAGTCTATCTTTCCGCACTAAGGTTAGTACCACAAACCTTTGTGTACCTTTCAAAAACTTTCTTCCACTTATGCCACCTAATGGGTGGATCACCAGGTGAAGATAAGAAGAAAGGTGTTGTGGCAACATTTTGCATGGTGAAGCAATTAATGTAATGAAGCTTGCCTAAATAGTTTAAGTAAATGGAGAGAAAACTAAGTGAAACTCAATGAGTAAATCTATACATTACACAGCATATAAAGATATCATAAAATAAGTGCAATTCAATTGGCAATATTATATATCACACAGCAAGTAGTGATTATAGCAGATTACCAAAGCATTACTGTCCTTTGCTACCTTTTAAAAACAGCTAAATAATGGTGGGAAAAAAATTATCAATTAATAGCGAGGATTAAAGCATAAATACCAAAGTCAGATCGATGATGTTCAAATAAGAGCCCTCTCTTTCGACGATACTCCTTTAGTGCATCAAGCGACGAAGCTTGAAATATGAGGGTAATTGAATAAAAAGAAACCAATTAGGGTGAGGTAAAAGAAACACTTTGTTGTCGTTGAAGCTAAAAACAAACCTCAAAGAACTAGAATGCTAACTGTTATAGTGACCTAAGTACATGGAGGAAATCCAATATGGCAGCCACGTTGCGCACGTTGCGTGCAGCGTAATGTGAGAACGTGAGGTGAGTCACAGCGTCCGACGAGCAGGAAGATGCCGAAGTTCCAGAAGAAGGATGTCCGCGTTGAACACGAGGAAGCCCCTTGATTCAATGACCGTTCCCGTGGTTTAGTTATGAACACGTGAGGCCGCGACGTTGTTTACTTATGAAGGAGTGAGACCACGAGAAAAACGTTGGTGCTCCAGTGTCAGTTGAAGTTGTCACACCCCTTAAGGTCCGTAACCACAGTTAAAGAGTTGAAATATGGCTTCAAGAAAACCTTATCTTCCTCAGACGTGGCACAAAAAAAAAAAATCGCACTCTGCGTGAGGTTGAGTGACACTTTCAAAACACTGCAAAGAGAGCATAGGTCACTTGAAGAACTACTCATTAAAGGAAACCACCTAAATGTCTATATCTCATACGTGGTTTAATATTATTTAACACCGCAGTGCAGGTATTAAAAGCTGGGCATGGACTTCTTTAAAATACAACACCAGTCATACGTGAGGGTCAAGATCTGACTGATAAATTACAATTTGGAGATCTCAATCTCATAACTCTGCAAGACGGTTAAATGAGATCCAAGGCAGAGTATTTAAAATACTTATGAGAGAGATTATTTTCTATGAGCCCACATCGAATCCTCCCAACCTTTTACAGTTCCAAATAAAATAAAAAATGTAATTAAAGGTGAGACATGTGGCGGATGCTCATATTTAAAGTCCCAAAAGTAATTTATTCAAAACTCATGTGATGCCAAAGTTGAAGATGCCATGACAGAAAAGTAGAAGTCCTTAATTTTGAATGATAAGTGATGTTGGGACTGATCTTGATTTCTCTTGAAATGCAGAGTAGGGCATCCCACGTTCGTCGCCAGTGTAAAATAGATCACTGGATGAGCACTTGTAAGAGAAGTAAGGTTTATTCCAGAGAATGAAAAGTCCCATCCATCCAGTAGCTGAAGCCAGGTGCAACGGACTCTTCCTTTACACAGAAGATTATATCTCCATGGTGCAAGTTGAAGGAAAACCTTATGAAACGGAATATGCAGTGGGGAGAACATGGAGAGAACTGAATATAATTTTTTTTTTTTTTTTTTTTTTTTTGTCCTCATCTCACCTATAAACTGCTAGCAGGACATAACCGGTCAGTTTTAATAATGGGGCGCCCTCCGACCGCCTGCCATTGTTTAGGTTATCCAACCAATCCCCTTTTGTCGTCCGGGATTTAGGTGTTAATCATAGGACCATGGTATTTATCGACCATTAGCAACTGCAGAATGGAATCACCAGAGTCTCAATTCCTGGCCCAGACGAACAAAGGGTGCCCAAAGTGAAGGAAGGCTAGGGCTGGAGCTCATAACATCTAACCGGGCCATAGCCAGTGCTGATTTTAACCAATCTTCTACTTTCGGGGGGAGGGGGTCTTTCCACCTGAAACATATCTCCCTTCGGGCCAGCAAAATCAAACATAATAACAGCCCTCTGAGTGGTTGAGCCAAACAAGCAGTGGACACCTGGTCATTGGCAAAAAAGATCAGAGAGCCGTTCAACACGATATCTATTCCGAAGGTCATACATAAGTATCTGCACACCCCTTCCCAATATTTTCCTAATTCAGCGCATTCAAAAAAGATGTGTACGTCGTTGGCTTTAGGGAGGGAGCACCTGGGGCATCTCGGCTCCGGGTCTGGGGCAAATTTCGAGATCTTCTCCGGAGTATAGTAAATTCGATTAGAAACAAAAAAGTGATTTCTCTTCAGACTGGCAGATTTAGTGTATTTATAAAGCAGGGTCATGGAGGGTTCCAGGAGGCTCCCAATATCCGGTTCAAAAGGAGAGTCATTCCAGGCTGAAACCTGATGAGGAATACCAACGTCATCTGCGTTGATCAGGAGCCTGTACCAGATAGAAATTTCCTTCTTAAGATATTGAATGTTCTTGAGAGCATCTTCCACCTCACCATTTCCCCTTAGGTTCTCCTTCTCCGTTTCAAACCATGATTTTAGTTGAATAAACTTGAACCTCGAGAACCCCGAGCCTATTCTTGCTTTCAATACCTCCCAAGGATGTATGCCATTTTCATCCCCCAACTCAGACCAAGTCGCGACCCCGGCTCTTTTAATTGGGAGTGCCATACTATCCTGGAGGCAGGGGGGGGTCCCCGGAGAGTCCCAGATCGGTGCCTGATCGGAGTAGTAACCTATCCCACATTTGGAGCGGATGAAATACCAGACCTCCAAGGCATTTTTGATCACCTTCAGCCTTACTCGTTTGAAGAATTTTGGGGCGCCAAACTTGTAGAGAAACCCTGCTTTATTCCCCCCGCCTTCAGTGCTGACCGACTCCCCCAACAACTTACCCCAGGCACATGCAGTTGGTACCCCTAAAAGCATTCTGATAGCCTTAAATTGAAAGGCAACCAGATAGCAGCGAATATCTGGAAGGGCCAATCCCCCTTTTGCTAGGCGGCGCCTCAATTTTTTCCAAGATAGCCTAACGCCCTTCTCACCCCAGATGAAACTCCCGATTTTACTTTGTGCCTTTGAGATAGAGTGTTTAGGGAAACCTAGAGGAACCGCGTTGAACAAGTACGTTAATTTCGGGAGGATAGTCATTTTAACTAAATTCACCTTCCCGAAGATAGTCAAGGGGAGGTTCCTCCACCTTGCAAACAGCTGGTCAATTTCATTTATTATTTTCCCTATATTAATAGATGGAATTTTCCCCAGATCTTTCACTATAACTATACCAAGATATTTAAATGTATTGCTGGTAACCCCACTCCACTGATCTATGTTCCAACACATAACCTCCGTCTTCGTGGGGTTAGCCAGATATCCTGAGACTGCTCCAAAATCTTCCAACAGAGCCCCGACCTTTGGCAGTGTTATCTCGGGGTCATCTGTGTAGATGATTATGTCATCCGCATATAAAGCGATTTTAGAGCGATATTGCTGTGTCTTAAACGGAGGTATGGTCTCATCCAGCCTTATAGCCTGGGCAAGAGGCTCAATATAGAGGTCGAACAGCAAAGGGGAAATAGGGCAACCCTGCCTGGTCCCTCTTTGGATAGTGAAACTGGGAGTAAGTGCACCGTTGATAAGGATCTTAGCTGAAGCATCCTGATAGCACCCTCTCAGAGTGTGAATAAAGATTGGGCCCAATCCCATCTCCTCCAACACCTCCCAGAGGTAGACCCAGCACACCCTGTCAAAGGCCTTGGCGGCGTCTAGCGCGACCACTGCCAGGGGTTCGAGTCTAGAGATCGCCAAATCGATGTTCCCAATAAGTAGCTGAGTTTGTTCTTGGATATGTCTCTCAGAAATGAACCCTTTTTGGTCTGTATTAACCAATCCAGGGGCTAGCTTGCCCAATCTCCCTGCCAAAATACCCATGAAGATTTTATAGTCCGCATTTAGCAGGGAGATTGGGCGATAGGAATCTGCTTTAGCTGGGTCTTTCCCTGGCTTCAGGACCAGAACAATGATTGCCTCCCTCCATGAATTGGGAACTTGACCTGTAGAGCTATAGATTGACTGAAAAAGGGATCCCAAAACAGGGATGACTTCCTCAGAGAGAGATTTGTACACCTCGTTTGGGAGGGCATCAATACCAGAGGCTTTGCCGTTTTTAGACTGCTTTATTTGAGTTCTTATCTCCTGCAGCGTAATAGGGGAATCGAGGAAGTCTTTGTTGGCCTGTGTCAGCGTGGAGAGGGATTTCGAGCTCAACCACCCACGTATTTGTTGTTTAGAAGGAGATAAGTTCTCCCTATATAGATCCGCAAATAGGGTGAGTATAGTATTTTGGATGTCGCCTATATCTGTGGATCTATCCCCTTGGTTATTTATCACCAACTCAGCTATGTCATTCTTCGAGCGTTCCGATCTCGCTTTCCACGCCAAAAGTGCCCCGGCCCTCTCGCCATATTCATAGTTCTCCATCCTATTCCTATCCCATTGCTTCTTGCACTTCTCTTCTAAGATGCCTCTATAGCGTTGTCTTGCCTGTTCAAGATCAAGTTCTACCCGCGACTTCCTTTGCCCATCTGGGGAGTTTGAAAGCCTCAAAAACTCGGCTTCCAGCAATCTGATCTTTTCTTCGCCCAGTTTCAATGCACTTCCCTCGGAACGATTTTTAAAACAAATGAGACTGTGCAGTCGGCCTCTTAGATTAGCCTTGAAGGCATCCCACACGACCTCAATGGCAGCTGAACCAATGTTGGTGTCAAAAAACTCCGAAGATGATGTTTTAACTGCCTGAATCAAATCTGGGTCGTCTAACCTTCCCCTGCTAAGTGTCCATCTCGATTGAGATTTTAAAGAAAAATTTTTGATGGAACAGAAAACGGGGGAATGGTCCGAAAGATGGCTAGGAAGAATGGATATGTCGGAGTCCTTGCCAAGTAGGAGCTTACTAGCTAAGAGGTAGTCAATCCTAGAGGAGTGATGGAATCTCTTGCTATAAAATGTATATCCAGCCCTATCACCTTTCAAAAACCTCCACACGTCTACCAGGCCAAGGTCATGCATCATATTCTTCATTGCCCGTCTAACAAGAGGATTCGGAATTGAACGAGCCTGATTTGACCTATCTAAATTGGGATCTAATAAAGCGTTGAAATCTCCTCCAACAATTATTGGAGGAGGTAACAACATAAGCTTAGATTGCAGCTTAACAATGTAAGAAGGATCGTCAATGTTAGGACCATAAAATGAAGCGCATGTTAAAACAGTGCCCCCAAAGTCCAACTGCGCTATCAACCATCTCCCTGATTTATCAGTCTGGATGGATTTAATTGTACAAGTTATCCCCCGTTTAACTAGAACAGCAACCCCACGGCTATTTATACCTTGGTCCGAAACGCCATATGCTTTTATCCAAGGGACTCCTGAAAACAATTTATCCGACTCCCCAATGGTCAGATGGGTTTCCTGTAAAAGACAGACCCGGGCTTTCGCGAGTTCGAGATATTTCATAATCAGCCTTTGCCTCCTAATACATCGTAACCCATTTACGTTCCATGCAAGAAGGCCCATACCGGTCTGGTCTATAGTTACATCAGCCATCGTATACAACGCCCCTCCACCTTGGTGTTGTTCCAAAGATTAAATCGCTAAAGTAAGATGAGGTTATTTTAGTTTTTTCATTTTTATTTGTATTTTTATATTCTCCCCTTGCCCAACCCAAGTGACCCCCCCCCAAAGATCCACCCCCCTCCCACATCCCCGTGCCTACCCCTAAACCCATGAGGAACCCTCCCTTGAAGATGGGTGAACCCAATCGGTCGCACTCACCTCGGGTTCAGCTAAAAAATATACTAGGGGAAAAGAGAAGAGGAGGAGGGAGTAGGAGGAAAGAAGTGTAACAAGAGATATATAATGCCCAATAAGAGACCCCTCACTAACCACTTGATGATCCTCACTTTCCCTGCTCTGCCCTCCTTAATCCTGCCATAAAAAGATCTACCTCTTCAACTGTATGTAGTAGGTGCATTTGATTATTATGCATGGCCCTCAGCTTAGCCGGAAATTTCAGTTGCACCTTTACACCCAGGGACCTCAATTCCTCCAGTCTATTGCCCATTTCCCACTGCCTTGTAGCCGTTATGTGAGAAATGTCCGATCTTATTTGAAAGGTGAATGGATCCGTACCATTGGGGGAAAAGGTCAAGGAGCCCTCCTTAAGACCGAGTGACAAAACTAGCTCTTTTACTGAGTAGGAGAGGAAATTGACCAGAATCTTCCGGGGTTTCTGTTTTTTCGGGTTTATTCTGTAGGGATCTCGGTGAATTCTTTGAATCTCGGACATTAAATTAATGTCAGGCTGATCCTTCAAAACAGACCCCTTTAGTATAGAAATAACAAACCCCTTTAAGTCCGAACCTTCCAAGTTCTCGGGAATATTAAGGAGTCTCAGATTGTTCTTCCTTGAGTGGTTTTCCAGCCTTTCGATATCGTCCTTCAGAGCCTTTTGTTGTAAGGTTAGCTTCCCTACTTCCTTAGTGGCCTCACTTATGGTGTCTTTAATGCCAGGTATTTCTGCTTCAAGAAGGCCCGTCCTAACCACCACCTCATCAAGCCTCTGAGATAGAATTTCACAGGAAGCCTTGATTGCTGCCTGATTGGCTTCAGAAACCGAGAACCTTCCCGCAAGTTCTGCTTGGTTAAGTTCCGATACCTTAAACCCGCTTAACATCTCCTTCTTCATAGCAATCAATATGTCAGACAGGGAACGTGCTTCGGAGCCATCTCCTGTTTCCGTGCTTCCAGCCTCAGCGCGCTCAAGAGGGGCTCCCGTTACAAGGTCTCTAGGGGGATCGTTGGTCAGCGCGGCCCCTTCTTCATCCCCTGACCCCAAGGCATTAAACCTATTTGAGAGGGTAAAACCTTGTTGCGGGGCCTTAAATGCTGGAGAGTTAGTTGGAGGCCCAATAGGTCGCTTGGGATTTTGCTTGACCCCCCTCTGTTTGCATTGAGAAAACGGGGTCATGGGGGAGGAAGCCCCCCCATCGTTTACAGCAGATTTCGGTTTAGACTTTGATTTAACTTTGGAAAAGAAACCCTCCGGGTCGTCAGGAGGCACTTCCGTAGATTGATTGGGCTCCGCTGTAGTAGCCATGACTCTATAATAAGTCTTTAATGAGGGGGTGATTTTTGAATTAAATGTGGGTTTCTTTTTTACTCTGATCTGATTTTTAGGGACACCTCTCTGTGTCAGTTCCTCCTCCTCTTCTTCGCTCTCCCCAAATCTAGCTCCGGACCTTCTTAACTTTGCTTTGGTTAAATTTACAATGGATGTCTTCTTTTGGATCACAGAGACATATGTGGGCTCTAAATTCTGCAACGAGTAGGCAGCTCTAGCTCTTAAGGTGTACCGGCCCACTCTAAGAGGAGAAACAGGAGGGGAAACAGTTCCTTTTAGAAAACCGCCTTCAGTCACCTCCATGCAGTTGCTGAGGGTGTTGAAGCAGCCACCCCACGACACCGGGACCAAACCAACCAAACTTAAAAATGTGTTGCACCTTACCGGTGATTTAGCCCCCCCTGAGGCTTGTTTGTCACCTTTGTCTCCGCCAGCGACCTTCTCTGGGGGATGACATGCAGTTTGAGCATCTGGAGTCCCGGCTGCCTGCTCCCAATGTTCTCGATGCGGAGCCCACAACTGCTCCGGAAGGACTTGCTCAGCCGCTGCTAGTGCTGACACTGCCCCCGAGGCCCGGAACCAGAAGCAGGCAGAGACCCGGCGCCTGCGAAGCCTCGCTGCCTCCTCCCACCTCCAGCCGCAACACTCTCCACCGAAGCCCATCCAGCCCAGCAGGAGAGGCGGAGGTGAGCCCACCAAGCGCCGAGTAGCGAAAACCGGTAAAAAGAAAGAAAAGTCGGCTCAAGGGGCCCCCGAAATGCCTCTCCTCCCTCTCTTCATATCCCCCTTACTCCATGAAAAAGAAAGAAAAACCCCGAGGTGAGTGTGGCCGCGACCGCTATCTGCTGGCCGCCATGTTCCTCAGCCGATCTATAGAACTGAATATAATTATTAAAGATAGTATTCACAAAATAAGCACAGTATTACATGGTGTCATCCCCTCAGGAGCTGAGCTGCTGACGTTAGCTGCGGATAAACGCATTTTAAGACCTATACTGCATTGGGGCACTCCTCTCCATGGAAGAGCTCACACCTACACTGGCATCCATCCGGGTCAGTTTCTATTATACACTTCCATCATGTGATCGCTGAGAGCACAATGGGGCTACATCCAACAGGACCCCAACATACACTACACAATTCAATACATTCACATTATGGAGAAAGGCCTCCACCTTTCGAAGTGTAAAGTCGGCTCCTTCTTTGTGCTTTAATTCTGCTGCATCTCTAACCAGGAATGGACCACACTAGGACCCTGGCAGATCCTTCACCGGCAAAGAATGTCAGTGTGTTCTGGAATACCCTATTCTAGTATCCCACAATGCTTTATTCAGGTTAATACAATACTATGTGTTGTACAGAGCTTACCTTACCCGTCCCCCAAAAGATTCATCGTCATTTCCAGGGCATTTATGCAGTTTACCCAGCTACCACACACCTGATGCCAACCTATTACACATGTTTTAGTTCTGCCTACCCCTTTTACGCTATTGGCTAGGTATCGCAACCCAGTTGAAACAATGCATGGGATATAGCACCTTGCATACCTGGGAGGTATGCTTGGTGAGCCTGCTGCGCCAAACCAGAAAGGTCAAAGCAACAACATGGTTCATAGATCTGGCGCTCCTCGTGGCCAAATCGCAAATCACACGTTGATGGAAATCTTCTACCCCTCTCATTGTTGCCAGTTGGAGCCTCTTTGAAGGCCTGGGTACAAGCCACAAGCAAGGCCCTCCACCGCGATGACACTCGAGGCTTGTGCAAATACCCAATAGCCACGGTCTGGTATGGGCTTTTGATGGAGACAATGCCCCCAGAAAGACTGCTGCGAGGGCCAACCGTTGAGGACGACCTGGTGCCACTACACACTACAGTTGGCATGATGTATATCTCCCACCATACACTAGTTACCATGCTGACCACAGTCTCACCTGGTTAACTCTGTCATGCAAAGGGAGGTGCGGGCCAACCTTGAACAAAGTTGTTGTACTTGTTCGGTTGTTCCTAACATTGAAGGGTCATGTATCTTTGCTAAAACTTCCCATACTGACATCCTGATCCACAGGCATCTCCTTCTCTTTCTTTTTCATTTTACCCTCGGTAGCTTAGTAACCGGCTCTGTTAATTACTGGGATGCTTAACTGATGAATACTGGTTTAACCAATGTTTCTTGTACTTGACAAAATGCAAATAAGAGTTTTAGAAAGAAAAATCAAACTTGTATGTAAACTATGCAGTGACCTATATACATATTAAGCATAAAATATACATGTATACAATGCACGTTTTTTAATTAATTTTTTTTACCCATGGGTATGTTGTGGTAAATGTAAAAAAAATAAACACGCTGCAGAGAATGTAAAACCTAAGAATATAGCTCAACAGCAAACCTGCACAGAGAGCATACAGCTGTACATTAATAAAAACCAGTGTAGTCCCAAATCTTGTGCTGCCCAGGGGAAGTTTGAGTTTACTTGATGACACACTCCAATTACTTTCATATTTCACTATACTAATTCAACACTAATCCTTTAATGGGTTCCGGAGTAGTGTGCTACTCGCCAAGAAAAGCACCTCAGCACCCCATCAGGGGTAACAAACGCTATATAAATGCAAACCTCTTTCCCTCCTCTATTCCGCCGCTATTCCTCTCAATCCATATAACGGACTAATATCCACCACTCAAATTACTTTAATATTTCACTATACAAATTCAACACTAATCCTTTATGGGTGCCGTAGTAGCGTGCTACTTGTCGAAAAAGCACTTCGACACTTCGTCAGGGGTAGTAGTAAGCGCTATATAAATGCAATTACAATACAATGGAATAGCTAACTTCAAAGGACTGCAGTCATAGGCCAACTCGTGCTTAGTAAGCTAGAAAAACCTTTTTATGGGTTTAGAACACTGGATCACTGGCAACAGATTGCAACCTGATTAGACGATGGATGCAGGAAACTAAATTAGCGTAGGACACACAGTCCTTAGGCTCACAATGGTAAAAGCACACACTCCACTTGCATTACGTTTACCTTGAATACATATGCATTCACAAGCAGAAGAATGCTTCATTTGTTAAGCATTGTTAGAATAGCAATAAATGTGTAGAGGATTAGGTCAGAGTTTGGGGTTATGGTGTCACAGGTCTTGGAGTGATTTTTTCCATCTTCAATCTGTAACCTACAAGTCAATAATTGTTTGCTGTTTGTAATAAACCATTGTGCATATTTGGTATAAATAGATGCCTGTGAACAGCAATTGGAGATCTAGCCCAGCAGCGTGCCTGTGTGTAGGGAGGGTGTTTCTCCCTGTTGTGACAGTCAGTAAATAGTTTTTACATTGCCAAGAGAAGTCCTTATCTTCATTTTTAAAGGTTTTGGTCACCCTGCAACAAGTAATATACAGATTTGTTAAGCAGACTTATAAGAATATCTATATATTTGAAACTCTAATTGTTATGTATATTTGTACAAAGAACTGCATATATCGAAGTATATACATATAATCAAGTTATACATGTTTACATGCACAGACATATGCTGTACATTTGTGTTTTGAGTATGGAGGTAGTTAAAAGAAAGCTTTTGAATATTCGTGGTAGATCGGGTCATTAGGGTGGCTGGCCTGTTAGCTTTGGTGAGATATATACATTCGCTTTCTGATAGTTGTTTGAAGGAATGAAGAGTCAGAGTTATCCTGTTCTTGGAGGGGATTGTTGGAAATGGGTTTGTGCTGGTGGCATTCCTTTGTTTTAAATAGAAGTTCAGAGTGTCTGCTTTGGTTGTGTAGTGATTTGTCAGTATATTCTTGAGAAATGGGATGAAGTCCTACTGTGCATTTAGGTTTATGAAATTTAGTGAAACGTTTATAAAATTACTTATTTGCACATTGAGCATTTTGAATTCTGGTTGATTAGTACTTTTTTGATTGACTTATATATTTTGTTAGGTTTGTGTAGATGAAGTTTGCCTTGATTGTGTTTTTTTTTTTTTCTTTTTTTTTTTAAAGCCAAAACATTGTTTTATCTGATTTAGTTCTGCGTTCATCCAAGGCGTTTGTTTTCTGTTGGCCTGTTTTGTTGTTCTTAGTGGTATTAGGATATCAAAAGCTTCCTGGAGCTTCTCCTAATTTTTGCACTGAATTTATTGTGACAAGATTTGTGTTGGATGTTTGTTGTGTTTCTAAGTATTTAACGTTGAGTTTGTTCCACTGTTGCTCTGTGGTTGTGTGTAAGATAGCCTTCGGTGTGGTGATATGTGGTGTTTCGTGTTGAAAAGCTACCAAATGGTGGTCAGACCATGTGACTGGAGTAATCCTTTGAAAAGTAACTAATTCTGGATTTGCAAAAATGACATCTAGGATATGTCTGTTTGTGTGTTGGTTTGTGGATGAGCTGTTGTAGGTTGTGTGTCTAGGCTAGTGATGATCGTCCTTGGATGGGGCTTATTGGGTTTGTCAAACCATATGTTTAGGTCACCAAGGATACAGAAGTTTAAGCGTGGTGTCTTAAGGTTTGAAACTGTGTCTAGAAAGGAGAAAGGTGTCTGGTAATGTTGCATTGCTAGGTTGTGGTCTGTAAAGTAGGAGGAAATTACTAGATGAAGTTGGCGTAGGGTTGCATCTGATGATGAGGACCTCCCAAACTTGTGTGTAACTGTGGTCCTCTTTTTTGAGATTTATTGGCTTTTTGAATGTAACAGCTAGTCCTCCTCTTTTTCCTGTACAATATTGTGTGATAGTTTGATATCCTAAAGGAACCACTTCATGCATTACTGGAGAAATGTCCTCTCCTAACTATTTATGAAGTGTAAATTGGATTATGTGGCAGTGGGTAGGTCATAGATGTTGTGCTTGTTTTTAGAGAGTCATCGAGCATGTATTAGTATAGTAAAGATTGTGTTTCGGTGGTGGTCTGACTGTGTTTTCTGGAAGAGTGAGTAGTATTCTTTGAACTTGTAACCGGTGTATTAAAAGTGTTGGTATTAACTGTATCAGGTAGAAATCCTCGTACAGAAGGCTTAGAAGGCATTTCTTTGGGTCTGTGTGTTCATATGGTGGGGACGGTGGTTTAAAGTGAATTGGTGGGCTGTGTTTTTGTAGAGTAGCCTGGTTGTCTGATAGACCAGGAGATGCAAAGTTGTTAAGATTGGTATGTTTAATTTGCGTCTGTTTAGGACAGAAGCTGTATGGGTTAGGGGTGGGGGTGGAGCAAATGGCTTATGTTTTAAGACTGTAAATTGTGCAATCGAGAGGTGGGTGATTGAGTGTTGTTGGGGTGTTTGTGGTAGGTGTTAGGTAAGATAGATACATTTGGCAAAACGTTGGTTTAGGATTTGTCATATTTATGTGGTCATGAGGGTGGTAGTGGGTGTTTCTATTTTTGACAATGTTTTTATGAATTTGTGTGTGTGAGATTTTGATGTGCTGGTGTGTTATGTTTTGTTTTTGTGTAGTAGTGATTTGAGATTGATGTGAATTTCTGAGAAGGGTTTGGATGAAAAATATTCTTGGTGAGTGAAAGTTGAATGGTAAAGGGGGCGGTGATGTGTGCTGGAGGAAGAGTGAATTTGGTGTGTGAGGTGGACAGGAGTTATGAGTGTTTGTATTAAATCTGACTGAAGGAAAAGTTAATCTGTGGGGCGGAGTGTAAGGATTATTAGGCTGTGTTTTTTTGGTAAAAAGAGGAGGGAGTTGATGGATCTGCGAGTAGGTAGAGTATAGGGTTGCTGGTGATGGAAAGGAGGCTTTTAGGAGTTGAGCTGGTGTTTTTGTATGAACAGGGAGAGTGTGTATGAAGGAATTATGCTTATGTTTAATTTATGTTTGGGTTTTGGTGATGTGTGGATTTGATAGTGGTATAGGACAGAGTGGTGGTTTATGCGAGAGTCGAGGTGCTATTGTGTAGCCGTAGATGGGTTGTACAGATGTGGCTTGTGGAGTTTCATAGTGGTTAACATTGACATGTGGATAGAGGTTGTTGGATGGAAATGAGCAGTAAATGCCTGTGTGTTATGTTTGTGGATGGCTTAAGGTGGTTGCTGGTAAATGGTAGAAAAGGCAGCGTTTCTGGCTGCAGGCATGACCTGGCCCAAACGGGCAACTCCCCTTGTACCTACCCTAGTGATCAGGTGACACCTTTGGCCAGTGGGAGCTCTAGCCCTAAACCCTCAAGCCAGTGGGAGCCCTGACCCTATTAACTAAAACACAGCCCTATCAGCCCATCAAAAACTCAAAACCTAAGCTCAAGGCCCAGTAGAAATCTTAGCCCTAGGAACCAATCCAAACCCCTAGCCCTATCAGCCAATCAAAACTCAAATCCTAAGACTTGGGTCTAATAGAAACCCTAGCCCTTAGGAACCAGTCCGAACCCTAGCCCTATCAGCCTATTCAAACTCAAGCCCTAAACCAATAGAAACTCTATCCCTACAAACCCACCAGAGTACAGGTTTAACAGCCACTAAAAAAACTATCTAAGGGGCATTCTACCTTAAACTCCAGGGTCTGTGCAGGTGTTAAGGGAGTTCAGAGGCCTGGTCCGGTGCCCTTTGGGCCAATCAGTAAAGCAGAAACTGGTGAGCCATGGGGGCTAGGAGCTGCTCCTGAGCACACAATCTCCTTGGATACAGACCGGTACAATACACACTATACATATCCTGTCCCTGCAAATACAGTTCTGTCCCTGCAGGTAAGGCCCAAATTTAAAACCACGAAATACTGCTTTACGCGCACTTGAAAAACCTTGTTTATCTAGTCACAAACAAGTGCTACATACACTGTACAAACACAATTGCTAAGCAGTCTCTTAAACAGCTTAGGGGTGTTTTTGCCTTTCAAATTCTTGGGGGAAGGGGGAGGGGGTGAGGATGAAAGGGGGTTTGCCTCCTATTGGCTTTGGAACAGTTTAGAGAAAACAAGAAAAGAAATTTAAACAAAGCCGCAGTGTAAACCTAGCAGTTTTAAAGTTAACTTGCGCTGCACAGACTGCGTTCTTACCACCTTTGCTTTGACATGACCAATATATCTTATGTTTTGTGCACTTTTTATGTACCTTGATTGCTCTTAAAATATAAAAAACAAAATAAATTGGGAAATAAATAAAACCGACTGAGAATACCTGTGTGTTGCTTTCAGTGGACACAATTGAAGAAAATAAGCGTTGGTGAGGCAATAGAAGTGTGCTACTTTGTGCAAAAAAAACTAGTACATGAAAAACGCCATATTCAACACATACAGAACACTTTTGATGTTGTTTAATTTATTGTATACAAAGGACCTTTTGAAATTTTGACAAATAGGTGGTCATCTTAGCATCTACTTCAGGGGTAACAGCGACCTTCCCCTCCAGGGTGGGACGCGGACATTCCGCTCGCAGACAGCTCTGCACTTCCTGATCTAGGGGTTTACGTAACCTGGCCGCCATGTAGGCCGCCACCTTGGGAGCCTGAACCCATTGCGACGAACGAGGATGTAAGAGTTTGTCAGGGTAGAGCATGTCTGCACTGAGCTCTGAAGGAGTGGGTTGATCAGGATGCGAAGGGCGCCATGGGCGATCCGGTTCACCCTCCCCATCAGAAGACTGAGGGGAGTCACCCGGATCCAGTGGAGACTCATCCTAAGGAACCGTAGAGGGACCAGCCGGACTTTCCGCCAGAGCACTAGGGATTACAGGGGCCTTGGTTTCTAGGAAAGCCTTCTTAAGGTGCGAAAAAGCATCCAAATCTTCTCCCCCAGACCCAGGACGCTTCCGTTTGGGCAGAATGACACTAGCGGCAGGTTGGCCCAGAGGTAAGGGGGCTGAGGACCCCATGAGACCTTCCCTCTGTGCGAGGGGTTGACATTGAGTCTGAAGCATGTCTATCCTCTTCTCCAGAGGCGCAACCACCTGCGAGACTACTTTAAAAATAGAGGACTCCATAACGTGGCAGAAATGGTCATCCACAGGTAAGTACATAACTTCCTCTTCCTCCTCATAATATTCTTCATACTCAATCATGAATGTATGATACAGCTCTAACACAAGACAGGGGATAAAACAAGGGCAGTACCCTTAAACACTCAGCCCACACAGGATGGGAATACTGTAGAAAGCAGGACCAATCCCCCTCTGTATTCTGAGGGCAAAAAGACTTGTAGTCTGCCTGGGCCGGTAGTGACAGCAATATAATCCCTTACACGCAACGCGTGTGTTCAAAGCAATGTAAATACTGCTGGGGTCTTACACGCAGCGCGTGTGTCCAGGCTCCAGGCAGGAGATCTTGAAACAAAACCTCAGCCCAAGCGCTCCGAAAACGATCAAGCGTATCGTCCTCCGTGGCGCGTGAGTCCGTCTAAACCGCCGATACCCTCAGAGCGGAACTAGACGACTCGTGGCTGCCTGGAGGGTAAGCTCGCAGCGGAGCGAGAGCGCTCAGGTGTGCGGTCCTCTAGCGGTGGGAGGCCGCACCGCGCAAAGAGCCTGACTGAAACTCGGCACCGCGAAAGGAGCGATGAGACGTTCCCGCGGTGCCTTACAAGCAAAACGGGTAAATAACCAGCACAAACATTCGCCGGATAGCGCAACAAAGGGCTACAACATACAATAACCTGGCACAATCACCGTTAGATCGTTAAAACATAAAGAAATAAGAGAGCACTCATCTGAATGCTGCTGGAGCAGCGAAGATAGAGGAGGGTAGAGCGCCTACAGGGGAGGATATGAGGCAACCTGACACAGGATTGGATGATGTGGTTTTGGACATTTTCACTCTTCATGTCCCTGTGTTCATGGGAAATGTAGTTCAGTTAATGAATGATATTGTTGTAAAAGAGCTGCTGGAGTAATAAATTGAAGAAAGATAAAGCCTAATCAGAAGCCTCCGCCTCCTTAATAGAATTGAAACTTTCCTGCACGTTAGCTAGGAAATGTTGCATTCTTTGTCGGCTCCCAGACACCCCTCTCTCCCTCCCTCCAGATCGCTAGTCGATTTCAATTGCGCACCACTAGAGGGCTTGTTTTCAGATTTCGGCCGCACAACTCCCCCAGCATTGCTCCTTGCCCCATCCCTCTCCCAGTGTCGCTGCTTATTTTTGCTAGCAGGGTCCACTCCTGTGACTGCATTCAAATTCTGCTGATTTCAGCTTCTTGGTGCTTTCAGAGCCTCGAAGCGGCAGAGCACAAGCATCCACCGAGATCACAATTCTTTGTCGGCTCCCAGACCCCCCCCCCCCCCCCCCCCTCTCTCTCCCTCCCGATCGCTAGTCTATTTCAATTAATCTCCCCTTAAAGCATATTTTAATGTGAGCGTGTTCACCTTCGGTGCTCGGCTGTGCCATCCCCACCCATCACTGCCTGTGTTACCGCTGCAAAGTAGTAAGTGCCTGCAGCGTGTGTTCCTAAGGATGTGGTCCGTTGGCTAGATTGCCAACTTTGGTGTTGGAAACCAGGGTAAGAGCCTCGGGTCACGGCCACATCCTGTGTTTCTGGGCAAATCACTTAATCTCCCAGTGCCTGAGTGTGTCCTTGTGTAACGTAACCGGTGCTTATGTAAAGCGCTCCAATACCGTCGGGTCGAGTTAGCGCTATATAAATTTGCATTAAAAAAAAAATGCTTATGCAGCTGTAGGATTGATAGAAATATCGAGCAACGCAGGATAGCGACCTGACGGTCTCTGAAGCACGCTGTTTCTGTGTTTGATCGATGGCTGGGGTGGGGGTGGTTCTATGGCCCGCTCTCAGACTCGCTCTGTTCAGTGGTAGGGAGAAGCAATTCAGCAACTGAAACGCTGTTATCACATACATTGCCCTTTAATTATAGGCATGTTTCACAGCAGTTTCACACACGCCTGCTTGTTTGCAGATAAGCAGTAAATCAAGGGCACAGATTGTTGTTTCTTGTGGCCATGTTGTAGCAGCAAAGCGTGTTTCTTTGGGACCTCAAGTTACGCCTTTGGAGTAGGCAGAGGAAAGATGCAGCCAGCGCTGCCATGACTCTCGCAGGCAGGGCCTGTTACCACAGAGCGGTGTAGGGAGGGAGCATGCCTGTAGGCTGGAAACGTGCCTGTAGGCTGGGAACGTGCTGCCGTTAGTTTGCAGACTTAAGGGGCACAACCCACGACTGCAAGCTGGCTCCAAGCAAGAAGGGGCAGTGCCGTGCAGAGGGCGGTTTATATGGCCAAGCAGAGACTCGCAGCAGCTCGCCAGCCTCCCCGGGACCCATTCGTCCTTCATTGCCCTCTTAACAGAGGGCCGCTTCTTGGCCTTCTATGGGCAGCTTTGGGGCAGAGAGGAACAGAGAAACTATAGCTGACAACTGACCTGATCTACACTTGGGCTAAACACATAAGGTCCCAAAGGTGAAACCTATTGGCTATGCCAATGCTTGTTTACTTCAGTATGTCTGATAGGGTGTTAGTCCAGTCCATCTAAGATATGGCCAGGTGAGGCTGTGAGACACCTCCGATAAACAGAGGTAGATGGGATGAACGGGGGAATATTATTGTAGTTAAGCAAGCTCTCAGCAGGCATTTTGTTGATCTATTCCTGGATTGTGGAACACGTATCAACCGGCAACCAGCGTATCGGTTTCAGTGGACACTTAAGAAGCAAATTGACACAGTTAGCAAAGACGTGGTAAAGGTCATGGTGGTGATAGTTTTCAGTAAGGAGTTTAATAAAATGGTTACGTCAGATGTTACTAACAACTTGGCACAAATACCTACTAGAGTGAATAGAGCACAGTTTCATTATATTGTTCAGTGCCCAGATACCCTCACTGGTGACAAGCAGCTCTTTACTAATCCACCTTGCGTTACATTGTTGCTATTTAGCCCTCACTTTAGCTGTAGTGGCTGTGGAACCCTTTGACATACACAGGAGGAAATCACAAGTTCAGGGATTTCTCCTCTGGCAAGAATAGATACGTTGGCAGGTAATATTTTTGTTGTCTTTAAATGCGTGCACATCGATTTTGCCACTAGGTAAGGAATTGAATGCACACAGGTGTCGTACTACTCCTTTTGGAACTCTTCAGCAAATAGATTGTTCTTGTAGATTAAGGAGTGTAAGTTCTTTCTAAGTTCTTTCTCTACAGTGTATATCAGTAATCTGAATGAAATGTGTAACCAAAGCATGTTTATACAAGCGATATTGTGAATTGTACAGCAGATTTGTTGTAGTGCATTAATATCTTAATTGTTAGTGAACCAAATTGACTTTGCTCACTTTTGATGTGCACAGGTTGAGGATTATATCAGAAAATGGAACATGAAGCATGTGGAGAGCATGTTGTTGGTACACAAGAGAAAATCATCAAAGAAGAGGTATTATTTTAAAGGTGGTATTTCATACAAATAATATCTTGATAATATGTTAGACTGTTAGATCAGACATACATCAGTTAATCGCCTTTAGCTTCACATCCTCATCCCTGCACCCCAACTCTTTGCCTTAACTCTCTCCTCGCTCTGCCTCAGACTTTGGTTTTCTCTTCTACTGAATTATACAACCCTCAGACCAAACCCTACGTCAGTCCTGCAAGTCAAACTGATAACCCTAAACTATTGACCGGGCAGCTCACATCCTATGTAGAATTGAGCCCCATTTTAAAAACTGAAATCACTCGTACGCACCATCGGACATCAGTCCCCAAACTGACAAAACCCTAGCTCTCATGTCTTGCTCAACTTCTTTCTTCAACAAATGGCTCAGCTAATCTGTCTTTAAAATCCGCTATCAACCCTGTCTTAACGGTCTGTTTCCCAACTTCCTTTGTTCTCCAGTCTTGATGCGTCCGATATGTAATTGTATCCTCTTATTTCTCACCTCTCTTAGCTTATTCTATCCCCCTATTATTCGGTTTTCAGTCTCTCCACTCCTCTTTAACTGCACTTTAACTATTTAAACAATTCAATTTCCTCAGCCTATCCTAACCACATGTCTTCTGTCCTGATTTTCCCAGACCTCTCAGCTGTTTTCGCTACCTCTTACCATTCTACCCTGCTATCTGCCCTTATCACTGTTTGTGTCACTAACAAAGAGCTGAGCTTCTATTTTTTCAATCTTCATTCCAGTCACCAAATGCTTTGCCAGTTAGCATCCAACAGAGTTCAGTCCTGGATCCTTTGCATTTTCTCTCTACACCACGTTTTTGTGTCCTCATTTCCTCCTTTGGATACCATGCTTTGGATTTTCTTTTCTCTTTGCAGATGATGCACTAATTATCTTCTCTAGTCCTGTCTTTACCCCAAGCCTTTAAGCTATGTTCTCCATCGGCCCTACAGCGAACTGGCATGGATGGCACTCTGCTCTCCCTCAATCAGGAGGTACATGATCTATTTCCCTGCATAAACAGCACCTATATCTCTTACTCAATATCTTCCACCGTTCCACCTCTGGTCACCATTGACGAGAAACCTTGGCATAAATGTTAACCCCCTTCTGAGCATTGAGCCATTCAGAATTACCCCAGCCACCATGGACAAGAACCAATTGCTCCAAAAAAAAAATTGACTTCCAAATGATACAAGGTCCATCTTCTCTCTATACTTCAATGTAATCCGTCAAGCGGACCGGAGGGGAAAAAAAAAGAGGGTCGCAAAAAGAAAAATCCTCATTCGTTTTCCATAGACTTCTTTTCTTTGTTTTTTTTTTTTTTTAAAGAAGCGCCATTGCAAAAACTGCTGAAAAGGGAATTACACCATTTTTGGCAGGAAGCTTGATCCTGGTATTCAGATTGTGCTTTTTGTGATTTTAGTTATAATCTAGTCATTCGTTTTGAGGAATTAAGGTTAAAAAATAGTTACATATCTGGATGGTTGGAGAGGGACTCTCGCAGAGTCGCAAAATACCCCAAATGGGGGTCTGGCCACATTCTTCAAGGGGAGGGGCTGTACAGCCTCCCTCCCTGCCCGAACCGTTTTCGGCCCGAGGACCCCTTTCCCCCGGCTGACAAAGCATTTGTTAAGGGGGGGCTGCCCCCTCCCACCAACCCATTTAAATAATTGGGGGAAGGGGGTGCGGTGCGCAGGATTGATTAAAAAAAAAAAAAAAAAAGCAGAACAAAATGGCAGCCCGGGACCCCCCATGGCCTCAAGCATGCATTATGCCACCCATGGGAGACCTTTCAAAATGGAACTACAGGCCTGCCATTGCAGCCTGTGTAAGTTGGTGCTAGCACCACTTATTTAAGATATGTTTCCTATATATAGTGTCACTGCACTTAAAACATATAAGTAACCCTTATAGCAGGCCTTATCAATCCTGAAGGCAGGGTGCTTGGTTCTGAGTGTGAGGGTGGCCCTGCATGAGCAGGACACCCCTACAGCCTACGGAGTTCATTTCCCGGGTTATAAGTGAAGCAGCCATATACTATATAGAGTGGCACCGCGTAATTACGCGATGACCATCTCGAAACTGGCTTCAACAAATCCTATCATGTTTGGTTATCAAACATGTTGGAATCATACCCCAACACCCCAAACGGTGTGGGAGGTGTGATTCCAAGCACTGGAAGAGCCCACCGTTAGGCTCTCTGTGCTCCCGGTACCAGCCTTCTTGACCTGGACAGCACAAAATGGTTGCTGGCGACCAGAGACCCTATTCTGCCCTCCTGCTGCTGAGTCAAGCTCTAGCAGAGGAAGGCAGAACCATAGGTATCCTGTCACAAGGAGGTGTGACCACCTCCCAGACAGTATTTAGTGTATTGGGGTAGGGTGGATGCGCTTGCCAGAGCCACTCAGTCTGCCGTTGGCTCCCGCTCTAGCGCAAAACCGGACAAAGGACCTGGGAGTAACCTTCTCTTACCCCCCCCCCCCCCCCCCCCCCCCCTGTCCAGACCCTTCCCTTGGGAGGGTCCCATGAATCGGCCCAAGCCTTTCCTTGGGGTACTTAAGGGCATACCTGGGGGTGGGTCCCTAGATTTGTCGTGGGACAAGATTCAGATCAGACACCACTTCTTCTACCGTCTTGGCATTCTGGACTTTGTTTGGGCTCGACTCAGTCTCCCTTCCAGTCTGCTGCATCGTCTGTGCCTGTGCATCATACGTGAACCTTCCAAGGCCTGTGGGCAGGAAATCCACCTGTGCTCCGCGCCAACTTGCAGTTGCCAAGGCTTGTTGGCTTCCTTCCAAGAAGTTCTTCGGGCTCCAAGTAGCCCCAACCTCTAGCAGCTCCAGTGACCAGAATCTTCAGCCGCATCGTGTGCATCGTGGCCTGCATCTTTTGGTGAGCTGCTTGAGGTCCTCTCGCGACTCCAGTGCCTCCGGCTTGTGGGTCCAATTGAGGGTCATCTTTGTTTCTTTTCGGCTCCCCTGATTGCTCAGGCCTGCTCTGACTCCCCTGCTTGTGGTGAGTCCCCTGGACCTTGCTGGTCCTGACATTTCACCTTCTTCGACTTGTGTTGGTTGCATTTGCCAAGGCTTGTTGGTGCTCCCGCCAGACACCAACACCTCAGCACTCAACATCCGACGTGGGACAGCTCATGCACGTCTCCTGGTCTTCCTCGGTGTCGCCTGGTCCTCACAGCTGAAGAGTCAAGGTCATTGTCATCCATCCTGCAACACCCGACATTGGAGGGCGTTCGTCTTCCAACTCTCCTGGTCACTCTTAAGTGACACTCTGTCCCCTCTGCTTGCAGGTGCCTCTCATCTCGAATCCACCTTCGGATTGCACCAGACACTTTCTCCTTCTTCAGCAGCGGCACTTTCCTGAACTCCTCTATTGGGTTAGACTGCGGTTTCCGACACCACTTCACACCTATGTACCCGACTTCCCTGGTGTAGGTAACGTGGGTACTAGGGTATCCACGGGTGGGGTGGCACTCCAACCTTCTGTCTTTCACGGGATTTCTTCAGAGTCCACTGGGAAGGGTCCTTAATCTCTAAAAATGCGACTTACCCATAGAGTTGTACGGAGCACGCAGTCGTGTTCCCACACTGCACACACACTCCGTGGGTTCCCCATGTACTCACCTTGGGTGGTTCTTTGGGTCCCCAGCACTTCTATGTCCTCTCAACACTGTCTTGACCCGAGTAGTGGTTCTTATACCACTTTCTTAGTTTATGGTTTGGTCCTCCTGGGGTAAATACATATGAAACAACCTCTTATCTGGCCTATCTAATTTCAAAAATGGTAATTATTCAAAAATAGACATTTCCCCATGAAACCAAGTCTCATCACAAAAACTGCTTTCTTTTCTAGTTTTTTTATTTATCAAAACATTTTTTTTTTTTTTAAATGTTAAATCCTTTTTGAATATTTTAAACTCATCTGGTCATAAAAATGTACAAATAAAGACAAATTCATATCAGTATTTGAATTGGAAAGGAAATGGAAAATAGGATCTCTATTTTGATCCAAGTTTTAGTAACCCCCATATGACACCATTATCCTTCCATTCTCCCCTTTCATTCTCATCACACATATTATCAATCATACTACACAAAAATGACAATAAACACTCATCTGTAATGAGGTCCTACTCGTTGTTACTATCCATCATAATTATCAGAATCCGGATTAAACATTCACTAGTCCATTCAATTTGTTTCTGGTTCTTCTTTTGTTTGATTCTTGGGTAGGACTCCCAGATGTGTGGTCACTGGTCTACGCACGTTTCGGTAAAAACAACAGTTTTGTATCACCTTCTTCAGGACCAAGAAAATATTACTTTACATCTGTATAGTGGCCTGGGGGTTCTCTGCAACAATACAATAATAATTTACATAAGACTGGGGAATGTCATTTGCTACAATACTTTTGAAGAACAGTCGACTTGTTTCAAATTCATCCTATAAAGCGCCCATAAAACAAAGTTTACTAACGTCATCTGATTGCTCCTGATAACCTACTTCCGTGTTTACATAAGGAAATTGTCTTGAAATATAGCTCAAAGAAGTTTGAAGATCCCTAGTGTGCTCTAAAGGGTGAAAGCTGTGAGAATAATTCCTTTTTGTGATGTACATAAAATAAATGAGTGAGAAGTGAAAATGCAATGTGACTGCACCAGAATAAGAAAAAAAACACAAAAAAAATAATGGAACCTACATAAGTCTTTAAACGTGCAATTGTCTCTGGTTCAAAGAGGTACTACATTATCGAGATCGATGTCATCAATCAAATATTCTATCAGGGAGTAGTTCTACAGTCAAGGCAGAAATTATTATAGGTTACCATTGATTCTCGTCCCCTTTATTGTCACTACTTATTGAGGCGAGATAGTGGTGGCTTACCGCTTATTAATATATTTTTATCTATGGAAGAAATTCTTTAGTTGATTGAAATCCGGTCTGATAATATATTAAGGTTGTTACATTTCCTCCATATATGTGGGAATGTTATAGTTCCATCTGTAACATAGAATACCAAAATTGAATTGTCTAATATTTGACTATTTCTGAGATTTAATATTATGGGGCACAGAGGGGGAAGTGATCAAATTCCTGGGGTCCACTGTGTATTCTGTGCTATTTACTGCGTTTCTTTGCAAAGTATTGTGTGAATTGTGATTATCTCTGGGTAGGAGATATCTAAACATGTTAGAGAGTATATTGTAATAAATGCATATTATTATAAATAACTTGTGTGATCCGTTGTCACGTAATCTATACTATAAGATTGCATTCTGGTAAACCAAGCTGCTTTACACTCCTGGTGTAAGCCTGAGGCTGCTCTCCACAGCTACAACTTAGAGAGCCTTCTAAGGTTGTCTAAGACCTCTTAAATCACCATAAGGGTTGTCTGGACTGGTGCAAGGTGCCCACTTAAATTAGTGGACATCGTATACCAGGCAAGTGTGTAACAAGACCTGCTCCTTATAATAATTTGAAGGTGGTGGATACATTGTAAATGAGAGTAATAACTATAACTTTAGAATTTTTAGTTTGTGTAGTTTGAACTTGGTTTGTATAGGGAAAATGTGTTTTGCTAAGAATAACTAATCTTTAACCTTTGTGTTTCAAAAAATAATTATAGCTAGATATACCAATTAATCGGGCTGGCACTTGCGCATCTTGGGTCACATTTACCTCCCACTAAAACTTGATGTGAGTTCCGATTGGTAATTTTTGGGTCTGTTACAGCACACTAGTTTACATGTGTTAATTCATTAGGAATACACAAGTGTTTTGCATTATAGAAGGATTGTAACAAGGAAGATGGATGAAGTGTTAGTGACACAATTACTTCCTGGTTGTGTTCCACTGATCGTATTCTTCTAGCACTCCTTCTCTTCCATAAGATATTCTGTAGAGGGTATTCCTTAGTATGCTGTTTCCAAGATGGATATCTGTTGAAAGGTCCCTTTTCAGATTTGTTTTCATTTGTCAGTCAATCATATGATTTTAAAAATGTTTTTTTGACGTTTTACAGTTAATAAACCATCATTCTATAATGTCGGTGACAATGCAGAGGTTTTGTGTAATATAGATACATACATTATCATAAGGTATCTGAGCGTTCTTTCTTTGTAATATAAGACAAAGCAGTTTGCAGAATGGAAAACTACTTGTACAGTGTGACTACATTAATCCCATTACAATCAAATATTGTCTTTCGTGTATTAAAGAGCATTTGTGCTACAAAGGTATGATGGGTACATAGTCAATCACTTGTTGTTCAGGCCTGCCATTGAAACCTCTACTAAAACCAAATGCAGATTTATGATTCACTCTGATAATCCTGAAGGCAAGAGATTCCTAAACACTGGGACACTCTTAGCCCCAGGGCTGCATAATAGTGGAGTAGGGCAGTTTACCAGGTCTTACAGTGGGCTTAAAGACCTCCCATTGCTTACCATTGTCTGGCATTATCATCACTCTGATTTGCTTCCTATTCAGTGCTTTCCCGTGGCCACCTTGTATCTCCCCTGGCGCATACCCTCTTTACTTGTCTTTCCACTACTCACTTTTATTGAACTACTTTTTTTGTTTTTTTTGGCTGGAGCAGTTCAATAGAGTCCACGTGTTTTTCTAGCTGTCTCCCTTGTGTACTTCTCTCCCCACCTGTCCTCTTGTTGCACTCTTGTGCATGTGCTTCTCTCCCAATCCTCAGATGTCTGTCTTTCTCTCTCTTGCTTCTTCCCCACACTCTGTGTTGCTTCCCCTATCCCCTTTGTGCTTCCAACCCATTGTAACTTCCCCCACCTGAGCCCTCCATGTTACTTCTCCCACCTGCCTTTGGGGGGACAAAACTCAACTTTTTTTAAATTTACCAATTCATCTTGGATCCTTGAATAAAACAAAATAAAGGCACCCTCATCATTTTGAGTGTTCTGGGTTTGGCTTATTTAATATCTATTTAAGGAAAAAAATCAACAACCCCCAATGATGGGACTTACCAAGATGGTGTTTGCTTGCCGATAATCTGGTGACCTGACAACCCGGAATTTCCAGGACAGTCCCTGTTTTCAGAGGTGTGTACCGGCACACTTCAACTTAAATAAATATCCAAATTTTTAGAGGAGCAATGAGAATGAATAGCATTATTCAAGCACTGCATATGCTCCATTCTACTGGCGCCTCTCTTGTATGAAATCATTTCAGGAATTACTCTAGTTGAAAACACAGCAGCTGCGCTGCATCAACACCATCGTCATACATGTAGTGGTTTAGTCAGCAGAGCCCTCAATCCATGGTCTAGCTTGCTAGTCCTTTATTATGTAGCAGGTGGGCTCTGTCCGGTATATTTAATAATATAAAATTGCTATGAATATTTAAAAAATGTGATTTGTTAACCATATTGTAGGATTTGGCCTTTTTGGCTAACGTTCCCTAAACTTTTTGCTTTCCCCTAGACCGTTTTCCTGACATAGTTGCCAATTTAGATGCTTTGGGTTCTTTGCCACTGCTGATCAGTGTCAAAGTACAAGGGTTCCCTATGTAAAGTGTAGTGGTAATTGGTTGGCCATGATTAGTATGTTTGCCTTACTAGTAGAGTCCCTAGTGATGTGCACTGTCTGTGCAGGGGCTAGTAATGCAAAGGCGCGCAGAGAAGGGAACTCAGGCCTTCAGTGTAGGGCCTGCGTGCAGAGTGCTAAGTTAGCATGTTGTCCTGACAAGTGCAACCACTTGTCAGGCCTTACTTTCCTTTTTGCATACACATGGGGCACCCCTGTGGTAGGTCATGGGTAACCCCTGGGCAGGGTACAGTGTAAGTAAAAGGCAGAACATATACTGAGGTGTGTGCTATGTTCTGACAATGAAAAGCACTCCATTTTGTGTTCACTGGTGAAAGACCATTGGGCCCATAGGACAGAATGGGGGAGGCTGGGTATTGTGACTTGATATCCTAGTTTCCTGTAAGTTTATAATGGAGAGGTGAAGTTTAGTATGTATGAACTCAGTGTCATAACACATCTTTCTGTGAAGGTGGTTTTGTCACTGTGTGCTGATACACTACTCTTTTAGAAAGTGGCTGAGTTTTGTGCTCAAGCATTTCTGTGTGTGTCTGCTGAATGCGGATGGACAGTCTGGATCTGTGAGGTGAGAGGAGCTGGGAGAGGTCTTGACCCATGGAAGAGTTGAGATGACACCAGGCTGCCCTGCATCTGGAGAGTAGGGGGAGGAGAAGCCCGAGAGGTGGAAAGGCCTGGGCTGCTGCTATAAACCAATTGACCCATCTCCAGCTGAGTGATAAAGGATCTAGACCCCCAGTATCAAAGGGAGAAAGGTGACACTGGGAAGGAGACACCCAGAACTGATTTGGGGAGGGGTCAGGGACCCCTGAGCACAAACACCTTCAAAGACCTGAAGTGGTATGACTAAAAGAACTGAAACTCCTAGAATTTGGTGTCGTTTTGAAAGGCGAAATGGACAGGTCAAGTCTGCAGAGGCTGTGACCTTTTTTATGGTCAAGAAGAACCTCTGCAAAGGAAGAAGTTGCTGAAGAGACTGCTGGATAGGACTGACCCTTGCTTCGTGATCTGGGGCTGGCCTGCAGTTTGTAGCTTTTACTAAGGAAGAGATTGAAGGGGCATTGCAGTGGGTGGTGCCCCCCCCCCCTTCTTGAACAGGACTGTGCTGTCCTGAACCCTAAGGGCCCCGAGGTGAGCTGGCTCCCTGTTTGGAAACACAGGAACATAAAAGTTTCCAGAGAAGTCCCAAGCAACGCGGTGTGTGCCTGCTTTTGCAGCTTGAGACCCTCAGAACTTGTGCCTTGTGATCGTGGGTGTGTAAGGAGCGTGTCGTGGTGCATCCAGGGCGTTGGTGAAGAGCGCCTGGCCATCGTGTGCACCAGGGAAGAGGCGAGTCTCGGACGTGCAAAGTGCGTGTCGCATTGCAACCCCAGGCGCTGGTGAGGGGTGCCTGGGTGGTGTGTGCACCGAAATCAAAGTATGTCTCCACAGTGCTGAGGGCAGGTCTCGGTGTCTACTGAGTTTGCTGGAAAGAGGGCCAGGTCATCGTGCCTTCGGAGTGAAACAGTAGCGGCCTGGACCGGCAGCCCCGGAGCAGCAGAGCCGCCGGCCTGAGCTCACGTGCCCATTTGACGGAGTTCTGGATCAAGGCCCAAGGCGCTGAAGGAGGAGAGGAGAGTGGGGTCGCGCCCCCCCCAGGTAACGTGGATCACCACCTGGGGTGCGGTGCGGGCCCGGAGGGACACTCTTTCGGCCTCTCGCTTCTGTCAGCTGCGCAAGCCTGTTGCTTCGGCTCGGATCTAGGCCCGTGCTGGCCCACGGAGGGGCAGTACTGGGGCCGGAGTGAGAAGTGGTACTTTTGTGTCCTCGTTGATCAATGATTGGGGGCAACTGTTAACGGAGCACCTAAAACGGTTTTATTACACTTTGCATTACTGCTGCTAACGAACTATCGAACTGTCGTATGACCACTGACTATATTTGTGCTTGACAATCTACATGCTTGGTGCGCTATGCACTGTTATTTTACCCTTGCAGAGTACATGATTGTAACGTAGCACATGGCATTGTTTCTCTTTGCACAAAACATGATTATAACGTGGCGCATTGCATTGTTTCTCCTTGCAGAGTACAGGATTGTAGCGTGACGCATTGCTTTGTTTCTTCCTTGCACAGGGCATGCTGGTAATAAGCATTGCATTATTCCTTCTATTGCAAAGTACATGATTGTGGCGCTATATGTGGCATTGTTTCTCTAGTACACAGTACGGTGGAATATCGTTACGCATTGCAGTATTTCCTTTCTTTTGCAATGTGTGTGATTCTAGCAATATGACCTGCCTAACCTTTTGGAAACGGTTAGAAGTGAACTTAACTGTTGGTTAGAAGCGGTGGTTGGGATTAGAACCTACCAGTCCACCAGAGGGAATACTACCCATTATTATATGTTGGTTTTATATCGTGTGGCCATATCGTATATCTTCTTATATAAAGATTATACTTGTTTTATAAAAACTTGTGTGAAGTCTTTGTGGTGACATCAGTGGGTTGCTGTGAGTGTGGTTGCACATACTGTCCACTCGAGCCTTGTAGATAAGCCTTGCTGTTCGTGCCAAGCTACTAAGGGGGTGAGCAGGCCTTTCTCAGATGGTGTCCTTACTTAGCCTGACATTGAAACGAGGGGTCCGAATTTCGCACCAGGCAACAGCGGTATGGGACAGGGACTCCCACCTCCAGAATTTGGTGGCGGCGGTAAGTGACTAGGACCCCCACTTCCAACTCATATCAATGGTAGGAGCCCTAGTTATCCAGTATTGGGGTTTCCTTCATAGATTCACATGCCTGAATGATTCCCCGTCGTCGGGATGGGAGTCCCCGGTACATAAAAAAAGTAATGTCTCACTAGACATATAGAGGGATAGGCCAAAGGCCTCACATTAGTAACATATCCAGGTCCTTTTGTAATGAGGACCAAACTCTAGAGAATAACCAATCAGCTATCACCACCCTGTGAGAAGTTGGCCTGGTATATGCTGGTCACTAGTTAAAGTGGTCACCTTGCACCAGTACAATTCGACTCTTATGGTAGATAGGTTTAAGACAACCTGTTTAAGAAGATATCCTAGTCGTAGCTGTGGAGAGCAGCCTTCAGGCGAAGTCTTTAGAGGAACGTAAAGCAGCTTGTTTTACTTTTAAAATCTCTTGAATTACCAAATGAAAGGACACCACACAGATGTGTGTGTGTGTGTATATATATATATATATATATATATATATATATATATATATATATATATATATATATATATATATATATATATATATATATATACACACACGCGCATTATCTACTGGCAGTCGCCAGCAGATAGTTATAGTTTGGATCATGTTTCCATAGGAAATCCGCAACATTCTATTTGGAATAACTTTGGCGCCGATTGACGAATCCTCGCGAAATTTACAAAATAGGTGGGGTGCCCCGCTCCGCTCCTTCCCTGAAAGTCTCGGGGGGATTCGTCAAGCGGGGGCTGAGAAAAAGGGGGGGTCCCAAAACGCGTTTTCCCCATGCATTTTTCCATAGAACCTTTAGTCCAAGCTACAGCCCGAACGGCTGAATAGAATTACTTGAAATTTGGCAGAGAGGTAGTCCTCAGGTCAGGGATGTGCCTTTTGCAGGTCTGGTGTAAATCTGTTCAGTATTTCCTGAGAAAATAGCATTTAAAAGCATATATATATATCTATAAGCGCGCACCGTGCGCGTACGGTAAAACTTACCGTACGCGCACGCTGCCGTGCGCGAGCGCGATTCTGATTGGTTGTTAGATCTTAGTAAACATTCGAATCGGACGAAACCAGGAAGTGTCGGCCGCCATTTTGTCTCTCGCAGTCTGAGGGGGTGAAAAACAAAGGTGGAGAACGTGAAAAGGGGGCAGGGTGGACAGTTCCTGACCCCCTAGCCTTTGTCAGGGGGTCCCAGAAGGACCCCCAAGGGCCAAAATTTCCTTTAATTTTTTTGCGAAAAATCGCGGAGTACGCGTAGCGTGCGCGTACGGTAGAAAAGGAAAAATTCTGCGAACTGCGCACCGTGCCCACAGCGCGCGCACCGTGCGTGTACGGTACGCGCACGGTGAAAAAACTTAAAAAAAAAAAATACATAAATTAGCATTTAAAAAACCGTACAAATTCACTGAAAAAACCATAGGTTTCACACACGTTATAGTTAGCTGGACATTTCACTCGTGAAAAACCATTGAAATTCCCCCGTTATAGTTAGTTCAGCTAACTATAACTCACGCGACCGCAATCCTCTGCTGATGACGTCCGATATTACATCACTCATGACCTGGTCAGTGACATCACTGATGACATCTCAAATGACATCATCCATTGAGTTTGTGTTTCTTAACAATTTTAATATGTTTAATATATATAGGGAAAGGCCTGTTGAAGAATGAGTGGGTGTACAAGTGTGTATATGGATGATTTTCTGTGGTGTATAACTGAGTCTATAAGTGAGTCATTAAATGCATCTTACTGCAGACTAGTGACTTAACTGTGTAAATGCCTGTATGTGTCTGTGTGTTGGTGTCTAAATTGCTCCATGGTTTTGTAATTAGCTATATGAGTGTCTATATGGGTTATTGATTGGTTGTCTGAGTATCTGTATGGTTGCCTGTGTGTGTGGGTAGGGTGTGTGTTACTCTGTGCATAGATGTGTTTCAGTGGGTGATTCTATGGGTGCATGGTTTTAAGAGTGCATCTGTGATGGACTGTATGGTTGAGTGAGTGTATGTATGGGTGTGTTAGGGATTGAATGTATATCTCACAGGTACATTTGTGACTAACTACATATCTGAAAGGCAGTATATATGCGTGTAAGAGTATACAAGTGGGTATATGTGAGTGTGTGATTGTGAGAGTGGCTGTATGGATGCGTGTGTGCTTGTATCAATTATTGTATAAGAGTGTAAGAATGTGGTACTATTTTTAAGAGTAAGTGAACTTGAGTGTGTTTAACTGTATAGCTGAGTAAACTGGACTGTGTTTAATTACTTGCACGACTGAGTAGGTGTGTTAGTACCTCAATGGATGATTGGCGGTGTGTGTGTCTATATAGGTGTCTAAATGCATATGATAGTCTTGTATGGAGTGACTGTAAGTATGAGTGACTGTACAGGTGAATGAGTGGAGTTGTATGTAGACCTAAGAGTTAATAAGCGAGTATCTAGTTATTGGTATTTGAGTACGTATGGTTTTGAGAATGGAACTCTGAAATTTTCAGTCGGTGTTTGAAAGTTTGTTACAGTGTGAGAAAATGTGGTAATTTATCACAAGGATGAACAGTGATGTCATCAGTGATGTCATTTGAGATGTCATCAGTGATGTCATGAGTGATGTCAGTGACCATGTCATGAGTGATGTAATATGTGACGTCATCAGCAGTGGATTGGCGGCGCGCGAGTTATAGTTAGCTGAACTAACTATAACGGGGGAATTTCATTGGTTTTTTACGAACGAAATGTCCAGCTAACTATAACGTGTGAAACCTATGGATTTTTTAGTGAATTTGCAAGGTTTTTTAAATGCTAATTCCCAACTATAACGTGTGTGAAACCTATGGTTTTTTCAGTGAATTAGCAAAGTTTTTTAAATGCATTTTTTTTTTTATATATTTTTTTTACAATATGCTACCTATGTATATAATTATAGATTTAATGTATCCTGCAATATGGAATGGCTCACCTTTTTTAAAAATTTTTTAGATATAATTGAACAGCATAGTTAATATATTCTACAAACCTCTAAACATTGTTTTTTTGTTTTGTTTTTTTAAAGGGTACAGTACAAGTACAGTGCGCGCACGTAGTTTGCTTGGCTACGTGTTCAGTGTGCGTATGCGTACGTGATTTACGTACGCATGCGTACTGCGTCTGCGATGCGTACGCGCGGACTCCATGCACGCGTCCTCCTTACGCGGGTCCGCCGTACGCGCATGCTCCGTATGCGCGCGTCTTACGTACGCGCATGCGTACTTGTACCGTGCGCGCACCGTAAGCGTACGTTGCGCGCACGGTAATTCATGTGATTAAGAAACAACACTTTTCATTGGTTTAAAGTACTTTCATTTTCAGAAACTTCCAAGACCACACCCATTCCCCTCATTATTACTTCTGATTTCCTGGGAGAAGGAGCTGAACTGTTTTTGTGATACAATGGCAGAGCAGCAGTCATCTTCTGGGAGTGAGCAGGAGAGCCTTGTCAGACAGACAGAGGAAACAAAGATTCTTTTGTCTGGCAATATTTTACATTTCCAGAGGGGCAGAAAAAAGTCAATGCTCCCAAAGTCACCTGCAAACTTTGTGGGCGTGTCTTATCTAGAGGAGATCCTAAGAAGAAGTACTCTTTTAGTATCTTCACTATGTTCAGGCACAGGGATGTACATCCTGTGACTTTTGCTCGAGCTACTAGAGGAACCCCTCAAGCAGCTCAGCCGAGCACATCCGCAGAAGCTCAGCCGAGTACATCATCGGCAGCTCAGCCGAGTACTTCCTCTCCGGTGGGAGCGTCACCTTCTTCTGCTCCTCTGGACATTCACCTTATGTTTGAGAGGGTGCATATACGGTGCAATACTTGTTATGCACTTATTGCTATTGGGGAGTCCAGCATTTCCCTAATAGATAATAAGATACAGCAGCACAAGTGCAGCACCATATAATTTTGCCATTCTTTACTTCCTCTGTCCCTCTATTAACACAACGGCTCTTTTTAGAGCCACCTTACATTTTAATTTTTTTTAAATTTTATAATTTTTTTGTCTCCCTCCCCCCCCCCCCCCCCCCCCGCCACCCGCCGTGCGCGCACGCCTTGTGTTTTTAAATCTAATAAAATATTTATTCACCCTTCATGGTCCTTCAGGGACCTCATTTCAAAAGGTAGGGGGTTAGGAACACAGTACCCCCCCCCCCTTTCACGTTCTGCACCTTTTTTTTTTTTTTTAATTGAAACACACTTTTTATTTCTTTTTTTGCATATTTTAACCCATTCTAAATGATTTCTACCCCCAACATGACTTCTGCCTGCTAGCATAGTATTAGATCATGTAACAGTTGTGTGTGTAGAGACTTCAGAACTTCAGCACATGATGCTTCTAATCCAAAGAGCAACAGTACATTTCACAGATGAAGGGAACAGAGTCTTCCTCTTGATCTTTAGACACTGGTTCGATACTTACTTATAGGTGTTAAAAAAAAAAACAATGTCTCTTATTAGAGCCAACCAACCCCCAAACACTTAATCTTTTTTTTAATTCTATTTTTAAAAAATGTATTTTGTCGCATCTCTATGCTTCCCCAGCCCAGGCCTACAAACTGCAGCCATGCGCCGGCGCAGGCTTCCTTGCACCATGGTACAAAGATGCCTGCATGGTGGGGAGATTTTTCTTGTGCAGGAAGGGACACTTTCCTGCACAAAAACAATCACAAAAGGCTTTTTCCTCTTTCAATGCGTGCTGTAGAATGAAGGACGCACTTAAATTGGAAAAAACGAGAAGAAATACAAACATTTCTCCTCGTTGTGCCTCGCAACACCACCTCTAGAGTTGCTTGGCATTCACACACATCTCTACAGTTACGATTTCTCATAAACCTGGAGATGTGTCTAGTTCTTTGTGTGTTGCGTGGGAACACCCAAAACAACACCCATGGAACGCTCCTTCAACGCACAGTGCTGTGTGTGAAGTGGCTGTATTTATGTGGAGAGGAAAAGTCACGCAGGGTGGCTTTTCCTCTCCTTGTAAATATGAAGGAGCTCCCTGCGCCACCAGTACGTTATGAAAAGTGACGTAGTGGTGGCGCAGAGGCCTTGTTAATCTGCCCCAGAGATGTAATGGAAATTAAGGGTAAGACAGACAAAGGGAGAGAGACAGAATCAGACACAGAGAGGAAGGAACTGAGAAGGAGTAAGGCAGTTAGAATGACTGAGACACATGGAGACAGGGAGAGATACATATTTTAAAAAGTAGTGATGGAGGCAGTAAACCTAGGGGAGTAGTAGAGAAGGAGCGAGGGAGTTACGAAACAGCAGTAAATGAAGAAGACGGAGAGAAGGGGAATGAGAAAAGCAGAGTGAGGAGAAGTGAAAAAAAGAGAGCATGAAAGTGAAGGGGTGAGAAATACAGATATTTCAAACTTACCTGACCAACAAAATAACTTGATTATAAATAAATGATTTTTATTAAATGCTACAAAAAATTGATTAATTTTCCTAAATTTTCTTTCTCGATCTGCAAAAAAAAGTATTAATATTTAACAATACATTTTAGAATACAGTACACATATTTTCATATTTAACAAAGAAATTTTTTGCCCTTTTTTTGCTGTTTTCAGAATATATTGAATTTCACTGCAAATTGTGAAACCAATTGCATTCATCACTTAACAGCGGGCAAAAAGATTAACAATCTGAAAGATTGTTTAAAAAAAGCCCTGAATCTCATCTCAGTAAAAAATACCTTGATAGAAATATAATATATATAATAAAAATATCATCTAACAATAACTATTTGCATTAAATATCGTCTGTAAATCTTGTTGCTTAAGCACATACACCCAAATAATATCTGTCAAAGAAGTCCACAAGAGAAATTTTTACCTTTCCATGAGGCCAAATGGTAATTTTTAAATTCTTTTTTGGTGAAATATCCAATGGTAATCCAATAAAATCGAAATAATGGTTTGTTCAGATGCTGCAATTTGTATCTAAAATTTTGGTTTTAGAAAAATTAAGTAGGAATTTGGTAATTCTGCAGGCAAACGTTGCTTGAAAATCAATTGTGAATCATTAGTGTCCAGCCTTTTTCACATTTTAGATAAACTGTGTAATGACCAGAAGTTACAGAAGGTCCATCATGGAAAATTATTGCAACTGCAACAAAAATTTTTCCAGATATTGATAATTGATGTCCTGTAAACTTCTTTATTAAAGTGTCCAATTTTGTACCATCAGCTCTACAACGTTGCATCATTAAAATTACATACTGTCCATATTTATTTAAAAATAACGTTGATAACATGTCTGATTTACATTGAGAACATTCCATGTTGTGATTGGCATCTTTAACTAATTTACTAAAAGTCACTGATTTACTCTCTGGTAATGTTAAATATATGAACCTTTCAGAATCAACATTAGAGCTGCATGTGTTCAAACAATTTTTACAACTATATTCCCATTTATAAGAGAGACCAAACATATTTTCTATTTCTACCCCTTCATCTTCCAGTACCATAAGCATATACGTCAAGAATTCCTGTGCATCTTGCTGGACATTTTGAGTAAACTGTGTGCATCCTGAACATACATCTAAAAGTTTTCTAACATCAGAAGCACTTTCTATTTTAGTTTTATCATTACGCAGCTTCTCAAAAAGAAAACTCAGCAGAGAACAGAATCTTTTTACATGATTAAGTATTATCTGCTCTTGCAAAATTTCAAGATAAAATACAACATTCAGCACTACATTAGCGTAGCAGTTGACACCAGAGCTATTTTCAAAATGACAACCAACAACCTCTTCAACACTGTCCTTTTTCTTTTTGCATGCAATCACATCACTCTCCTTTTGTTTTCTCTTCTGTACATCCTTATTACAGATATTCTCAATTCTCCTTTTCTGACACACGTTTTTCAAACACAGGATACTGACCCAAATGAGGAGCATAGCTTCTTCTTAATCTATTATATTCATTTACACAGTTTGCATCAGCACTAACTTTTGAGTCATCAAAGTCTATCATGAATAAACCAGATAATTTTTTCACTCGTCACAAAGCAACATATGCCATACCTTCTTTAAACACAGTAGATCCAATGTTTACAAAAGCACGATCTACAGGTAATCCTTGAGATTTGTGAATAGTTACAGCATATGCTAGAGAAAATGGAAACTGCTTCCTACGTACATGTAAGTCTTTCACAAGCAAGAAACGAACTGAACAACGACAAATGTCTTTAACCTCTTCAATCTGATCAAATTTCGTTTTTAAAAATTCAATTCCAACTTTTTTCTGGTAATTTACAAAACCCACAACTTTACCCATAGCTCCATTCACTAAACCTTTCTCTACATCCAAATTACGTCTTAAAATTACTGGACAGTTCATACATACATAAAGATTCTTTTCTAAACCGGCTGTTTTCGAGATGTTTTTCTCTAGAGAATCCAATTTAGTTGTCAATTTGCTTGTCAATATAATTGTTATTTTTTCATGTTGTATTTTATCCACAGCTTCCAGTTTGACAATCTCTTCATTTTCCAATTTCAAAAGTTCTTGATTGAATATAGAGCACTCATGTAGTGTTGGCATTAAGCAGATTACAGTATTTTTTCCAGCAATTTTCTTGTATATTTTCTCTGGAACAATTTGTTCTGTTGGGAACAAATTACATAGCAATCGACTCTGTAAAGCTTTTCTACCATGTTCTGTGAGTAGTCCAATTCTGATATCTTTGAGAATACTTGCATAATCATCATCATTTGCCTGCCGCATATTGGTAATGAGTTCTTTATACTCAAAGTCCTAACGACTTTTTCGTGTCTTCATGTGTAAGAGTTTGAAATACTGGTTGTCCTTTAACTGGAGTGAGCTGCAGAAGATCCCCAAAAACTATAACATGTTTTCCTCCAAATAGTATGTCATAGTTTGTCTTTAGAATTTGCTGCATTCTTAAATGCACAAAGGCAAGCATTAAGTTTGATACCATGCTTACCTCATCAATGATGAGAACTTTCATTTTTTTCAATACTCTTGCAACTTCAAAACATGCTTCTCCTGTTAGCTTGTGGTATTGTATTTTGTTTTCGTGCTCTACTGGTAACCTTAGCAAACGATGGAGGGTAATTCCTTTTATGTTATATGCTGCTAACCCAGTTGGAGCAGTAACACAAGACAAAGTTGAATTTGTTTTTTGCTGTAGGTAGCTTCTAATTACTTTAATCAAGAAACTTTTTCCAGTTCCGGCTTGTCCACTCACATACATTCTGATTGGTTCAAACGATGTGCTTGAGCACTCTTTATTTTCATGTAGTAAACCATGATCAATTTGTTTTGTGACTTCATAAATTTGTTTTGTTCATCATTCAGTTGCTGTTCCAAACTTGGTAAGTTTATCAAGTCTTCCTGAGCTTGATTCATAGCTGTTTCCACTTCAGCCATGGCTACTGCAGCTTCATTTTCTACGATTGGTTGTCCTAGGGGATCTTGACTGAGCGTCCCAGAACTTTGACTGTCTTGAGAACTCTCTCTAGCTACTTCAGCTGCAATTGTTGCTTCTTGTTCAATTTCTTCATTTAACATTTCTACATAAGTTGTGAAAGTACTGCATTCGATGGTATCTTTGCATGCATTAAAGGAATCTTCATAGCTTTGAAAATGTCCAAGTAATTCATCCTCTGAGCGCCATGGTTTAAACAACTGTAAAAGTGCTAAGTGGTAAAATTCCTTCTTGTCAGTAGTGTCGCAACTCCGCTTTCTGTGATTAATCAAACTTCCTTTTGTTTGTTTTACCAAACATCCTTCCTCACCAATGACTTTATATTTTCCATTGTTGATGTCTTCTGTGGCATTCCGTTTATAATTGTAGTTCTGCAGCACTTCATAGAGACGCATGTTCTCAAGATGATGACTTCTCTTTGGTTAATATGTGTCCAACATGTTTGTTCTTAAAATGTCTGTACTTTCAGGTTCGAACTCTGCTAAATATTCAATTTCTCGAATAGATTTTAGTACCCGATTTCTCATTCCTGCAAGGCCTAAACTTACCCAAATTATTCTTCAGGATTTGGAGTACAGACTTGCAGATGATAACCTATCTGAGCATTCGTAGGATCCAATTTCTCGATGCGATAACCTCTTTAAACTGAAACTGTATAGCTTTTTACTGACCGTCTTCTTGTGAGAAATCTCTTCCCACATTTCCTTCAATTCCGTTTTCTCAGATTTAGTGATGTAAGATGTGACATACCGAGCAACAGCAATAGAATTGTCAGCTACATACTGTATATCCATGTTAGCATTCCACATGGATAAAATTACTGGGTTGTAGTCATTTTATATATTTTGACTCTTCTTTTCTTCTTAGGTTATAGGTATTCTTAGGCGATGTTCTTGTAATAGTATGTCGCACAGCTGACCTAAAACTGTTTACTTTTCCTTTTGAAAGAACAGGTCGTGGAAATCCAAATCGACATTTTGTGTAGAATTTATCTTTACTCTTGTACTTTCTTCGACAGTCCACACCGATGACTTTGGAAACGTAAAACTTGCTCTTAAGTTTTTTTTCTTCTGTGCTTTTAGGTATAGCACATGTTGCATATCCTTCAATGAAAAAAAAAACTGCATCATCAGAATCTGTTCCAAATTTTGGAGCATCCTTGATCCACAACAGCATATGAATATGAGGAGCACCTCTTGCTTGGTACTCTTTTCTCCAAAGGAAATCCACAACTTCTCCAAGAGGTGGATTTTTTTTTTATTGCAGATGAAGGACATCATAGCCTCAAATCTGTGATTGAAATATCTGCAAACATTAACCGGATCCAATGAGCACAATTCTCCTGCTGTCTTGTATTGGATGTTTTCAATATTTGAATTTGCCTTTCGAAGAAAATCCAGTAAATCATCCCAAGCGTACTCTGCACAGCTTAGGGTAAGGAACCATGTAGGAGTTCCTAAATTCCGTAACATACATTTCAACTCTCCATGGCGTCGGTACCAATATTCATTAGTCCCACGCTGACAAGCCATCAGATTTATTAATTGTGATTCCAAAGGATCATCTCGCTGTTGCACTTTGTTCAGAAAATCCTTTGCAGACACATTATGTAGATGTACTCCAGTTTTCAAAATGTGATTTACTGCATAAGATAGTGCTGCTAAGTCACTTTCAAATAAAAGATGGAACAAATAAGGAATACTTTGACGAAATCTTGGATCTTCTGCATATAACCTTGTAGTCCGATACTCAGAAGCAGGAATCTGTACTGGACGTTCATCATATCGTCCACCTTTTCCTGTAGGAAACAGCTGGGGAAAACAGCGAGCTTCCAAGCTCTCCTCCCATACACTCACAGGAGTTCCTTTTGCTTTTTTCATCTGAAAGAGATCCATAGTGTTTCCCATAACTTCTTTAGAATGAAGAGGATGTATGCTGAAATGTTCATAAATTTCTTCTTCTTTTGACTTATCCACTTTTTCAATTTGCCCAGTTGGTATTCCTGAGTCTCCTAGTAAAACTTCTTCATCTTCTTCCAAATAAATTGATTCATACCATTTATTATTTCTTTTCAAATATACATTTGCTCTTTGTACTTTTCGTACATCCACCAGCTCCTGCCAAATTTTCTTGTTCTTTGTAGGTACACCATTAACCAGAATAACTAATGGTTCAGTTTCCAAACTATCTGCATCAATTGTTTCAATATTTTTTTTCAAATCTAATGGCAAATAAACAACTCTTCCTTTTAAACCTCTTTGTAAATCTGTAGGAGGTAATTTGCCTGTTTTGGGCTCCATACAAACTATAGTCTGAAAAGGATGGACACATTGAATGAGTATAGACTCGTACGTATTTAAATCACTAAGTTCTGCAGGAATTTCACCCAATTCTAAATTATTATGTACAGCTCTTGCTGGCATTTTATTTTCTTCTAACTTGTTATAACAGTATTTACAAATACGGTGATATTCACCCAAATCAAAACAATTTTCCAGAAATAAATATGTTGCAAAATCCATCCACTTAGTATTATTTTCTTTTTCACTTGTTTGATTTATATAATGGCTTCTCCGGCAACAAATACAAGTAATATTTGGTCTTTCATTAGAGATGATAGTAAATTTTGTCATTTGATCTTCAAATGTTTTACTAACAGTGAGTTCTACATTTTCTTCCACATTTTCTTCAATAACTGTGTCATTTCCTGCACTTTCTTGCTCTGGACCAAAGTAACAAAACTCAATATCCTCACAAACCTTCTTCACATCTGTTACAGATCCACGGAACAGAGCATTATTCAACTCATTTAACTTTAAAGCTGGACTTTTAGCAAAATACAATCTTCTCACAAACTTTCTCATTTCAGTATGATGAACAGCCAGCATCCTAAAATGGTGAAAAACACTTTGACAAACTTTCCTAGAAAGACAAGCCAGAGAATGTCCTTGCAAACCAGTATTCTCTCTCACTCTGCATGGATCTAGTCTTTGAAGCACCTTAATCTTCTGTTTAACACTTTTTTTTTTACTATATTCTCTTAGAAAATCACAAAATGTATCAATTGATTCCTGTCGTACAGTACAAATACTACTACAATTCCAAGTGTACACTGGGGCTTTAGGACGTCTCCCCATAACCTCATCAGCTAACACTTCTTCCTCATTTCTTGGAACCATTTTCTCCTTTTCCATTACACAACCATCCTTAACTTCATAAGTTCGACCACTGGTGTCATCTGCATGCAGCAAACTATTACTTTGAAGATAACTCTCTTCATAAAAAAATGGTTCAGTACTTGAACTATGCTTCCATTCTCCTAAGAACACTTTACAAAAGTTTTTTTTTTCACTTCTCTTTTTCTTTTTCTTTTTGACTTCATTACATTCACTAATTTATCTAATGAACGGATCCTGTTCAAAATTAAAATGAATAGATTTCTTTTTAATTCCAAAGCCTTGGCAACAATTGTTTCAATATGTTTCCTTTTCTTATAAAATTTGGCTTTCTTCCTATATTTTTTCACATCCTTCAACAAATTGAACATCACTCTTCTCTCAAACACTTTTCTACGATTGTTTTTAAAATCAATTTTTCTTTTTAAGTCATTCTTTCTTACTTCTGTTTGTACATTAGCATTTAGTATATTCTGTCGATTGTCTGGTTGTTTTGTACTTGAAACACTATTTCCAGTGGATATTTTTGTTACATTTTTTGTTTGCTTGAAGATATTTTTTTTAAAATCCTTAGTCTGCTTACCAGAATGCTTTTTCTTCTTTCCAACATGAGGTTCTCCAACTAATTTTTGTTGCCCCGTTGTCTTCAAATATAGATGTTGTTGCTGTTTTCTTTTTCTTGATTTTATAGGCATCTTTAATTTATTTCAGTCTTGTTCACAATACCTGAAAGAAACTAAAAAAAAAATACCTTTATGAAATTTATATATATTACTATATTTTTTTATGAGCTTTTCAAAACCTATCATATGAGCTATCCCTTTCCTACAACTGCAAGTCTTACACAAAAAAAGCTACACAAATTAAATCTCTCACAACAAATTCCTATGTGCACACAGACTCATGGTGTGATTCTAGGCAGAAAACGATTTTTCATTGGCAATTTCAAAGCACATTTTCAGCTGTGGTTTTGCATGTGATAATTACTGTAAGAGTCTGACACATTTTCCTTATAGTTTAGAGAGGCAGAAAAGAGCACATGTCCTAACAGCTACTTGAGAGCATGAGCATGTGGAACCTGGGTGAGTGATTAAACTAGAGCATAGGAAATAAGCCTTGGTGACGTTGAATGTGGTAGCGTTACACACTACTATCTGAAATACCACACAGTGCTGAATACTTAGCATGGGAGTGCAGGAGAAGCATCTGCCTGTGTACTAAGAGCGTGCTTTTGGAGACTGTATTTTCAGGTGCAAGAGAGATAGATGTGCATGGACGCTTGCAGAACTGCATGAAGACTGCACAGATGTATGTAACAGAACATGTGGGGTAAGGGTTAATTGCAGTTTTGAACATGTAGGATCTACCTCACCCATGGCAGGTGTGGGAGGAAAATCTACCCTGTTGTTTTCAAATGTGTTAGCATTTTCCTCTCATTTGTGAGATAGTGATTTCTGCTGAATGCAAACCATCACAGTTAAAGAAAACAAGCTGCCCCTTTCCTACGAGTGCAAGTCTTACAGAACCAGAGCAACACGAATTAAATCTCTTTCAACCAATTCCTGTGTGCACACAGATTCATGCTGTGATTCTAGTCAGAAAACAATTTTTCATTGGCAATTTCAAAGCACATTTTCAGCTGTGGTTTTGCATGTGATAATTACTGTAAGAGTCTGACTCATTTTCCTTATACTTTAAAGAGGTAGAAAAGAGCACATGTCCTAACAGCTACTTAAGAGCATGAGCATATGGAACCTGGGTGAGTGATTAGACTACAGCAAAGGAAATAAGCCTTAGAGACATTAAATGTGTTAGCGTTACACACTGCTATCTGAAATACCACACAGTGCAAACTATCACAGTTCAAGAAAACAAGCTGCCTCTTTCCTACGAATGCAAGTCTTACAGAACCAGACCACCACAAATTAAATCTCTGACCACAAATTCCTGTGTGCACACAGACTCATGGTGTGATTCTAGGCAGAAAACAGAATTCCTGGGTGATACCAGTACACCTTAACTTATGGTGTAGACATACTCCAAAATATCTGACAAGTTCAAGGCAGTTAAAATTCTTCCAAAACATAATATGTAAAACACAACTTTAAAACAAGAATCACATTTACATTTTTTTTAATCAAAATGCACCACATACATCCTCTCTCAAATTCATAACTCACCTTTAAAAGTAGTTAGTTGAGAAAGAAATGTGGCACTCACACAGCAGATTATCACAGCCAGAATCTCTAAACTGTACACCTCTCAGCAGAACCAGTAAATGGCAATGTTTCCCTCTCTTTTTTCACACATATACATGTTAATTTCAAATCGCAGTGCTTCCCACATTTTTTCAAATGGAAACACATTTCTATTGGTTACAAAGTTCAACCCTTTCCAAATGATCCCTACCCCCAACATGACTTCTGCCTGCTACCATAGCAACAGGTCATGGAACACTGGTGGGAGCAGAGAGGTCAGAAGTTCAGCACACAATGTTTCTAATCCAAAGAGCAAGAGTGTTTGACTTTTCAAACCCAACAGCAAATCTAAAGTAATGTTCTGTGGGTACACATTTTTCTGAACCAATACAAAACTTGCTTTTAAAAATTTAAACTTACAGCCTAGTTTTTTGTGTAGAATGATCTGAAACAGCCAATGAGCTCTTTTTTATTTAAAAAAAGTATGTTAGCCTCCATTCTACAACTATCTTTCTTTTCATATTGCCATTCTACTGAAAGACACCTTCTGAGTGCATCCAGATCTCCTTGAAAGATGTTCACAGTGTGGATTGTAGGTCATAGCTATGTCTTCTGGAGTGAAAAGTATGCAGAAAAAAGAGGTATTTTCAAAGACCTTGCTTTGCCAAATGTAGACATTAAATGGATTGGTCAGAGAGGGTTAAAGTGGCACCAATTAATGCCCTTGGTGAAATCCTTTCTACATCTCCCACAGCCTGACCTTTTAATTGTGAACTGTGGTGGAAATGACCTAGGCACTTTAACTGGGGTAGGTCTGGAAATGCTAGTTAAGGACACCTTTGTGCAATTGATGTCACTTTTTCCACAAACTACCTTTGTATATTCTAATATATGCCAAAGGCAAAAGTGGAACTGGTCCAACCATTATTGTCCACAGATTGACAAAGCAAGAAAGCACGTCAATAAGTCTGTTTCTGCTTTCCTCAGAGACTATGGTATGGGTTATATATACCACAACAACTTGCATTACAACATGCACGGCATTTATAGAGGAGACGGTGTTCATTTCACAGATGAAGGCAACAGATTCTTCCTCTTGAACTTTAGACTCTGCATCGGTACTTACTTGTAGGTACAAAAAAACACTCCAACACAACGGCTCTTTTTAGAGCCAACCAACATCTAAACACTTATTCTTGATTTTTTTTAATCTATTTTTTATGGGTTTTTTTGCCACCGTGCGCGCACCACGCGATATTTTAAATTTTTTTTTTTTTTTTTTTAACCTAAAAGGTCTTTCATGGTCCCCCTGACAAGGCCTAGAGGATAGGGACTCTCTACCCTGCCCCCTTTCCACGTTCTCCACCTTTCTTTTTCCCTGTCACACACACAACACACAAGATGGCGGCCGACACTTCCTGATTTCGACCGATTCGAATGTTGACTGTCATGAATCCACCAATCAGAATTACGCTCGTGCACGTTACGGTGCGCTCACGGTACGCGTACGGTGCGCGGCTATAGATACGTATGTGCTTTAATCTGCAATTTTCTCTGGAACTACTGAACAGATTGACTCCATATATGCAAAAGGCACATGCCTGACCTGAGGACTACCTCTCTGGCAAATTTCAAGTAATTCTGTTCAGCCGTTCGGGCTGTACCTTCGACTAAAGGTCGTATGGGAAAATGCATGGGGAAAACGCGTTTTGGGACCCCCCTTTTTTCTCAGCCCCCGCTTGACGAATCCCCCCCCCCCACCCCCCCCCCCCCCGAGACTTTCAGGGTAGGAGCTGAGCGGAGCGTCCCATTCGTTTTGAAACTTTCGCGAGGATGGCCAACCGGCGCCAAAGTTATTCCAAATAGAATGTTGCGGATTTCCTATGGAAACACGGTCCTAACTATAACTATCTACTGGCGACCGCCAGTATTTTTATTTATATATATATATATATATATATATATATATATATATATATATATATATATATATATATATATAATTCACTGAAAAAACCATAGGTTTCACACATGTTATAGTTAGCGGAAATTTTACTGATAAAAAACCAATGAAATTCCCCCGTTATAGTTAGTGCAGGCAACTATAACTCACCCGACCGCAATCCTCTGCTGATGCTAATACTGTATTTAGACACTTATTTGCCCATGTCTTCTTCCATTAAATTTTAGCTATACATATATTACAAATATTTTTTTTTCATAAAGACACATATGTCATCAGCAGAAGATTGCGGTCGCGTGAGTTATAGTTGCCTGCACTAACTATAACGGGGGAATTTCATTGGTTTTTTATCAGTAAAATTTCCGCTAACTATAACGTGTGAAACCTATGGTTTTTTCAGTGAATTTGCAAGGTTTTTTAAATGCTAATTCCTAATTATAACGTGTGTGAAACCTATGGTTTTTTCAGTGAATTTGTACGGTTTTTTAAATGCTAAGTTACTTTACGCCATTCGTGGCATGCGCGCCCACTTAACGCAGTTCGTTCCGTTCGTTCGCAGTTCGTTCCGTGCGCGCACGGTGCGCTTCGCGCACCGTGCGCGCACAGTAAGCACGCGGTGCGCTTCACGCACCGCGTGCCCACTTTACGCAGTTAGTGCCGTGCACGCACGGTAGGCACGCGGTGCGCTACGCGCACCGCGTGCCCACGTTACGCCAGATGGGCCATATACGCACGATGCGTTTCGCGCACCGTGCGCACATGGAGGACATATGATGCACTTCGTTTTGAAAGGTAGTATTTTAATTTTTCGTAATTTTTATAAGCCATGCACAAATGGTGCCCTTCGGGCACTATTTGCACACGGGGTGGAGAGAGTGTGGATAATTTTTTTTTTTTATTATTTTTTTTTAAAATATTATAGTTTATCTCAGGATTAATAAGCCATGCACAAATGGTGGCCTTCGGCCACCAATTGCACACGGGGTGGGGAGAGTGTGGATCATTGTTTTTTTAAAATATTTTTTAACCGTACGCGTACGGTAAGCGTAATCGGCGAAATTGGCGAAAAAATAAAAATTCCGTTTTTGGCCTTGGGGGATCTTTGGGGACTCCCTCAACATGGCTATGTGTGTGGGAGCTGTCTAAACAGCCCCTACACATGTTTTTGTGCTTTATATTTTAAACATCACTCTCAGTGCCGCCGCTTCCTGGTTTCGGCCGATTCGAATGTTTACTAAGATCTAAGAGCCAATCAGAATCGCGCTCGCGCACGCCACCGTACGCGTACGGTAAGCGTACCGTAAGCGCACCGTAAGCTGGCTCAGATATATATATATTGATTTTAAAGGCTATTTTCTCAGAATCTACTGAACAGATTTACACCAAACCTACAAAAGGCACTTCCTTGACCTGAGGACTACCTCTCTGCCAAATTTCTAGTAATTCTGTTCAGCCGTTCGGGCTGTAGCCCTGTCTAAAGGTCCTATGGAAAAATGCATGGGAAAAACGCGTTTTGGGACCCCCCTTTTATCTCAGCCCCCGCTTGACGAATCCCCCCGAGACTTTCAGGGTAGGAGCGGAGCGTAGCGCCCCACCTATTTTGAAAAATTCGCGAGGATTCGTCGACCGGCGCCAAAGTTATTCAAAATAGAATGTTGCGGATTTCCTATGGAAACGTGGTCCTAACTATAACTACCTACTGGCGACCGCCAGTAGGTAATATATATATATATATATATATATATATATATATATATATATATATATATATATATATACACACAGCGTGCGCACGGTGCGCGAAGCACACCGTGCGCGCACGGTGCGCGAAGCACACCGTGCGCGCAGGGTGTGCGCACAGTGAAAAACCAGAAAAAAATAAATAAAAAATAAATACATAACTTAGCATTTAAAAAACCGTACAAATTCACTGAAAAAACCATAGGTTTCACACACGTTATAGTTAGCTGTACATTTCACTCGTAAAAAACCAATGAAATTCCACGTTATAGTTAGATCAGGTAACTATAACTTGCGCGACCGCAATCCACAATGTGTAATTTCAGATGTCATCATTGATGTCATGAGTGATGTCACTGACCATGTCATGAGTGATGTAATATGTGACGTCATCAGCAGTTTATTGTGGGCGCGCAAGTTATAGTTACCTGATCTAACTATAACGTGGAATTTCATTGGTTTTTTACGAGTGAAATGTACAGCTAACTATAACATGTGTGAAACCTATGGTTTTTTTAAGTGAATTTATATATATATATATATATATATATATATATATATATATATATATATATATATATATATATATATATATATATATTTATAGTTAGGAGCTATTTTCCATAGGAAATCCGCAACATTCTATTTGGAATAACGTTGCCGTCGATTGATGAATCGTCGCGAAAGTTTCCAAACTTTTGGCCAGCTCCGCTCCTATCCTGAAAATTTCACGGTGATTCGTCAAGCGGGAGCCGAGAAAAAAGGGGGGGCCCAAAACGCGTTTTCCCCATGAATTTTCCCATAGGACCTGTTGACGCAGCTACAGCCCGAAGTGCTGAATGGAATTGCACCAAATTTGGCAATGAGGTAGTCCTCAGTTCAGACTCGTGCCTTTTGCTTAAATGGTGTAAATCCGTTCAGTAGTTCCTCAGAGAATCAAAAGTAAAATCACATATATATCTGGGCGGAGCCTAACCACACATCTCATCGTGAGATCTGATTGGCTGTCAGCACTTCATCCAAGAAGTGTTGGCAGCCATCTTGGGACCAATATACATGATAGCGCCTCATTAAAAAGCATTGCAGTTAATAGGTTTTAAGACTTTAGTTACATTATAAATCATTTGTTGATGGTACCATACTCATTTTAGGAATTGTGGTGTGTTCTAAGGTGATTTTACCATGTGAAAAAGCCTTCTGCTGTGATATCATGAATCATGTTTGAGAGAACTATTTTCTCATGCTTTTACCACAGAGGTTTGGAAGGTGATCTATAAGCTAAACTGAGAGCATATTTTCTATAAATTCACATTATCTTTCTCAGTCATGTGAAAATGAAGTCTGACATTCTCAGTAAAACATGTACATCCAACAAGGGCAGAGACTGTCAGTTGATCCCTTTGTGTTCTACTGCAGCTTCCCAGAGTGTTCTAAAGAACAACTAGAGCGCTAACAGTCCTACTTATGACAAACGTATGGCACACCTGAAGCCATCTTGGTTGGAATAAAGTGGTAACTCTTAAAACATTTAATTCAAAAAGGAACAAAATGAGGGGGTTCATTTTGCCATAGAAAGTATGATTAGTGCTGCAGAAAGAAAAATTAGGGCACATTTTGAGTGACTTCTCAAATCCTCTTCTATTTCATTAAAAAATTCTGACATGCAGACTGAAACATGCACTTTCAATACCAGCAGCAGACTTCCCTGGTGAGCAGTAGCTTTACTACAGTGATCTAATAAGCAACTAGAGTGCTAACATTCAGAATTTATGGCAAATGTGTGACACATCTGAATGCCTTCTTGATGGAACCAAAATAAAAAACTGAAAGTATTCCCAATGAGGAGACTGCAGTAAATGAGCAAATTAGGAAACTTCATAACAAATAAATCTCCCAAGATGGCCACCAGAGACAAAAGAGCCCAAATGCACCACAAATATCACCCAGATGTAGCCCAATGACAGAAGTGTGCAAAACACTTATTTTTTGTGTATTTGCAGTTTTATATAGTGCAGACTTGTCAGGTATTGGAGTGCTTTACATGAGCATTGGTTACATCACACAAGATCAAATTCATTTTGGTTGTAGACATGGGGAGATTAAGTGATTCGACCAGAATCACAGAATGTTGAGCTGAAGCAGAAACTCCAACCTGGTTCCCCAGTTGCAAAGTGTGCAGCACTGGAAGTAACACCACATCCTCTCCCCTAGGTGCAACATTTAATCAAGTGGTCAACTGGATAAAAAAACAAAGAATACAAATATTGTAAAAGTTCTTTGTCGCTAAACTCCAAAAATATGTCCTCATTTTAGTTTTTTAGAGCACTAACCATAATTTTGATGCAAATAAGACCCTCTCATAAATGTAATTTCTAAAGGAAATACTCTAGGTATTACAGTTTTGATTACATCAAGATGACGTCAGGCGTTCCACACTTTTGTAATAAATATAGAATGTTAGCAATCTAGTTGTTCATTGGGATACTGTTGAGAGGCAGAGGCCAGGGGCACGGACTCTGAAAATTGAAGGCAGGTAGGAGAGTGCAGAGGCAACTATTTGACCACACTGGGCAGGCAGGAAGGGCAGTGGCAGCACAACAGACTATGGAGGGCAGTGGAAAGGGGGGCAGGGGCAACAAACCAACAATACAGGACTGGCAAGAGAGGCTGTGGCAATATAATAGACCATTGTGGGCAGAAGGAAGAGGCAGTGGTAGTACAACCATACATGCCAACAGACCCGTTTCGCCAGGAAACGTCCAATGTTTTTAAGCTCAAATGGGCTTTATTTGATCTGTCTCCTGTCTACAATCTGTAGAAATCAACAGGGAGGGAATAAGAAGCAGAGATCCATCCGGCTTCCAATGGTTAGTGCAAATAATCAAGTTGCGGGAGAATGGATCACTTGTCCTGTAAAATCAGGGTCTTTGATGTTGGGAAACTTTGAAAAAAAAAACCTCATGAGTACACAGGTCGGGGGCGGTGTTTCTCGATTCTCCGCCTTGGTGTACTGTCACAGCATCATCATTGGGTTTTCTTTTGTATATATGCTGTCCTCCACCTGGAGGTAGACCAACTGATTTGTCAGTAGTGTCCAGATATCAAAAGAAAGAGGGACGTGCAGGTCACCCACTGATGCAATAGACTAGTAACTTCGGCTATATACGCATCACACTTTTTGTTTTAATTTACCACTTCACTCGTATCTCTATTAAAGCTTTCACTGTATCTTGAGTGCAGTAGGGAATTTTAAGTTCACCACTTTGAGCACCTGCACGTCCCTCTTTCTTTTGATATTTGAATACTACTGACAAATCAGTTGGTCTACCTTCAGGTGGAGGACAGCATATATACAAAAGAAAACCCAATGATGATGCTGTGACAGTACACCAAGGCGGAGAATCAAGATACACCGCCCCCGACCTGTGTACTCATGAGATTTTTTTCAAAGTTTCCCAGCATCAAAGACCCTAATTTTACAGAACAAGTGATCCATTCTCCCGCAACTTGATTATTTGTCCTGTCTACAATCTCCTCTTTTTCAATGTAACTCAAAGGGGAAAATCAATACCCCCAGTTTTTTTCAAAATCTCCCTCTTACCAAGTTCAAAATGTTCGCAAGTATGGTACATTGGATCATGGTAGGCAGGAGGAATTGGGGTAGGGACATGGACTCGGATAACAGAGAACAGGAGGGACATATAGAGGTGCACCAAACTGACCCTACAGGGCAGGCATCAGGGTTTGCAGCAGCACAATACACCACACAGAGCATGCGGGACGGGAGTGCAGCACAACAATCCATAGAAAGCAATAGGGAGGGGACAGGACCATTCACATGGACAACAGAGAACAGATGGGAAAGAGGCAATGGTAGCTAGCTGACCATAATGGACAGACAGGAGAGAAAGCTGCAGCATAACAGACCATAAAGGGCAGGAGGGACGGATCAGGGGCATTACAATGGAACAGACAAGCCAGGAGGGAGGGAGTAGGGGTCTGTATGTGGAAACAGAGGGTTGGGGGCAAGGGGGCAGGGCAGGAGCAGCAAGATGACCATGGAGGTCAGGCAGGATGGGCACTAGAAACAAGACACACCATGGAGAGTATCGATGAGACTATGATGGCATACACACAGACCATGGAGGGAAGGTGGGAGGGGGTCAGGGCCAGCTAGCTGACCACACAGGGAAGGTGGGAGGGGCTATGGCAGCACAGAAGACCATGCATGGCAAGCGGGAGGGTTAGTGGCAGCACAATGGCTATGATGGGCAAGAAAGAGGGTGCAGGGGCATGCACAAAGGACCATGGAGGATAGAAGGGAGGGTCAGGACCTGGGCACAGACAAGAGAGTTCAGGGGAAGGAGGCCTCACAACAGACCGCGCGGGGCAGGCAGGAGGAGCAGTTGCGGCACAGCAGACCAGGGAGGGCAGAAGGGTGTGGCAGTAAAATGGGCCATGGAGGACAGGAGGAAGGGGATCGGGGCATGGCATGTGGACAGGCATGGTGGAGGTGGCAGTGACAGGTTACAGTCATCTGACAATGCTAGGCAGGTGGGAGGGGAGTGGCAGCTCAACAGAACACTCAGAGTAGATAGGAGTGGCAGGTCCATGGAACAAGGTGGGCAAAAAGGATGGAACAGGGGCATGCACAAAGACATCGGAGGGCAGGGGGAAGGAGAATAGGGGCAGCAAGCTAAGCACAGAGGCTAATCAGGAGGTCAATGATGGGCCATAGAATTGGGTAATGGAGGGCAGGAGGAGTATACTGGTACATCATGCTAAATGGAGGGCAGTGGCAGCACATCAGACCATGCATGGCAGGAGGGAGGAGGCTAGTCCATGGATTCAGACGAGAGGATAGGGAGGAGGTGGATGGGGCAGCAAGCTAACTGTTCAGAGAAGGTGGGTATTAGGAACTGTATTGTTTTTAAAACGTGTGTCTGTGCGAACTACTTAAAATATGAACAAGTATGCAGCATAATCTCACTTTTATTCAGGAAGAAGAGGACGTTTGTGACTGTGACTCCAGGCTCACTTGGCAGAAACACCACCTGACCCTCCACCCCCATCGCAAAATGTAATGCCCGTGAAAAGGGTAGGTGGACGCAGTGTTATATAGAACATAGTCCTGAGAGCACGATTGGAAATAAACTAGATATAGTATAAACTATGCACCAAAAAGTGTGATATAAGATGAACCGGGCGTTAGATATAATATGCAATACATTGTGCGCAATGACAGATTCATTGGAGAGCACGAGATGGCACAGGCACTAGCGCATGCTATGCGATATGCGCCTTGGAGTGTAATATGCACAGGGCAGTGTTGTGTAACCTAACTAGTCTCTAAAGTAGTAATATAAAATATGTGCTGGGGAGTGCGTTGCATATGCACTGTGACAAAGATATGGATCCCAGATTGTAATATGTATGGCATAGCGCTGTGCGTTATAACATAGGCATCGAGGAAGGCACGTTAGATGGGGCAATATAACCAGTGCGAAGGCAAGTGTGGCATGACATATTCATGGGGTGGTGTTACAGTGCACATGGGCTAGAGAGTGTCATAGCATACGCACTAGCTGGTGGAATACAACACAGAGGTGTGAGGCACTGGTGGGTGTAACACAGCATTGGGCTCAGCCAGGAGCACGCTGTGACTCTCAAGTGAGGTTCGTCTCCTTTCCAGAGAGTAAAATAAAAAGTTTTACACATCCGGCGGTGGATGTGTATTTTATTAACCGTGAGGGGGGTTTCTTGCTTAGTTTGGTCGAATTTTTATCGAATCCCCTTTGAATGTCTTGGTGTGCATGTATATTAACCCCTTCAGCGCGGCGTGGATTACCGCGCTGTGCTTTAGGTTCTATTGCGCGGGCGGGGCCATGACGGAGCGGTTCCGTCATACGCATAGCGCAACCGATGCGCATGACGGAACCGCTCCGTCATGCGCATCGAAGGGGTTAAATGTGCCCGTCAATAGCTACCCATGTTTGTATAAATAAACGACAAGGGTGTTTACTTGGAGAGTACCCACCGGCGGGGGCGTCGGGATTAGGCACGGTAGGGCGTCATACACGTCAGAGCTTCACTAGCGGTGTAAATACATTCCATGTGGATTCATTCTGTGCATAGTCGCCTTTTAATTAATATGACGCAAATCGTCATGGTGATAGGTACGTACGGTTTGTCCAGCATGTCCTAGGTGTTTCTATAAATATATATTTTTTTTAAATAATAAAAAACAAATGCCGGCCCTGGGGGGATGGGGTCCCCGGGGCCATAAGTGGCCTGAGGAGGGGGGCAACGCAGCCCCTTCCTAAAGAATTTAAAAAAAAAAAAAAAAGTCCATGACCCGGGGGTTGGGGACCCCGGGGCCGATTAAGGCCTTGGGAGGGCCAAATTTATTTTTTTCAAAAAAAAGATTAGGGTGCAGGCCCTGGGGGATGGGGTCCCCAGGGCCTGTAAATTAGAAAAAGAAGGGGGACCACACAGCCCTCCTTCTTAAAAAAAAATAAAAGACCGGCATCGCGCCGGAGGCCACGCCCCCTCCTTGCAGCACTCTGCAAACGCGCCCCCTGGCCAGTTGTAAGTTGGGGAATTAATTCCCCTTCAACTCTGAGGGTCCCTGAGGGCCAACTAGCCCAACAGGTATCTCCAGTATGCGCCAGGGAGCTGCGTTGCAGACAGGTGTTATGAGGCCACGCCCCTTTTTACACCTCTATGCAATGCAGCTCTGTGGCTCTTACTGGAGGTACCTAGTGGGCTAGTTTGACCCTAGGGACCCTTAGGATTCAAGGGGACTTAATCTCTCAACTTAGAACGGCCACAGGGTTTTTTTAGACAGTGGTGAGGGGAGGGGACGGGGCCTGAGGTGACGTGTGCAAACACGCCCTGTGGCGCGTTTTAAGAGGTTGTTTTAATCCCCTGCCCTATTGTATACTAGGGGCTTACAGAGGAGGTCATGCTGATCACAGGGGGACCCCAACGCATAGTGTTCCCTAGTGTATGTAGGTGTGTTCACTGTATTCTGAGTGTCTTTTAACATAGCACTGGCACTAGGACTGGTTAGTCAGACTCAGTTACCACCAGTATCCGTCTGAAAAAGTTGAGGGTACAGGATGATTTTGCAACAAGGCTTCTTTCTGCTCTTCTGTTTGTTCTTTCTGCACGTTATCCTTCTTCCTGCACTTTTCTTCGTCTTTGAGGACTTCTGTTGCTTCTGTTGCTTCTTTCTGCATTTCTTTTTTTTTTTTCAGTGCGTTTTTTCTTCTTTCTTCACATGTCCTATCTCTGTAGGCATAGTTAAAAATTAGCATTTACCCTATCAACCCTTGGTATTTCCGAGACCCCAAGATGCGAAGCGCGCTGGTAAAGACAGTAGATAATTTTTTCAAGGACAATCAGGGATCCGTGGACTCGGCAGTGTCGCTGTGGGAAGCATTTAAGACCGTGCTGCGAGGGGAAGCCCTCTCCCTTGTAGTGGCTGCCAAGCGGCGGAGAGATGGCGAGGTTTTGCAGGTTGAGGAGGAGATCGCGGCTTTGGAGGGAGCGCTGGAGGAGGAGGTTACAGAGGCCTCACTGCATGAGCTGTGCTTGAAGCAATCAGAGTATAAGGACCTGGTGACGAATGCCGCTAAGACCCTCGGTAGGGAACAGCAGGGCCGTCTGTATGATGTTGGTGACAAGGCCGGGAAACTCCTGGCTTGGCTGGACAAAAAAGAACGGGTCAATAGAGTAGTGCCGGAGTTGACGGGAGAGGGGGGAGAGGTGATTCTGGAACCTGAGAGGATTGTGCAGTGTTTCTCTGACTATTTCCGTATGGTTTATGCCTCAGTGTCGGACAGGCCGCCCGAGGACTCGCGTGACCTCCTGCGTGATATTGCATTGCCCTGTCTCTCTGATATAGATAGGGACGATCTAGATGGTGACATAACGGTCGATGAGTTGGCGGGGGCTATCCGCGCGTTGAACTCGGGCAAGGCCTTGGGTCCGAACGGCTTGCCGGTCGACCTGTACAAGCTATTTCCGGATAGGGTTGCCCCTCACCTGCGCGCCATGTTCGTGGAGGCGCGGGGGAGTGGGGCCCTCCCGTTGGATCAGCGACTGGCGACGATTGTGGTTATACACAAAGAGGGCAAACCCCGAGATAAGTGCGCCTCATATAGGCCTATCTCACTCCTTAACGCAGAGCCGAAAATTCTGGCTAAAATCCTGGCGGCCCGGTTGATTAGGGTACTCGGTGACTTGGTCCATCCATATCAATCCGGATTCATCCCGCACCGTAACACAGCGTTAAATCTTCGGCGCCTTCATGGTGTAATCGCCAGGGCGGGCACGCTGCGTGAACCAGCTATTGTGGCGTCTCTCGATGCCACGATGGCCTTTGACACGGTGGAATGGGCATATTTGTGGGCCGTGTTGACCAAGTTCGGCTTTGGCCACGGTTTTGTAAGCTGGGTGAGGTTGCTGTATGAGGGTCCTCTTGCGAGTGTGGTGGTAAATGGCCGGGCGTCGACTCCGTTTCAGCTTGGGAGGGGTACTCGGCAAGGTTGTCCCCTGTCGCCATTGTTGTTCGCCCTTGCCCTTGAGCCGCTGGCTGCGTGGATACGCTGGCACCCGGATATACGGGGACTTAGATGGTCGCCTGAGCACGAGGACCGTATATCGCTCTATGCTGATGACATCCTGTTGTACCTTGCCTCACCCAAGAAATCACTTATAGTGGTCTGTGACGTACTCACATCTTTCGGTAGGAACTCTGGTCTCGTTATCAACTGGAGTAAATCGTATTTATATGTTCTTAGTGGCGAGGTTCCACCGATCCCTCTAACTTGTTCGATCCAGGTTGCTCAGCAGGGCTTCGTGTATCTGGGGATCTTTATCTCCATGGATTCTGCCGTGCGATATGAGAGGAACCTGCTCCCCCCCCTAGCGCGCCTGAGGCGGGATGTGGAGGGCTGGCGGAGGCTGCCGCTCTCCCTCGTTGGGCGTGCGGCCCTGTTCAAAATGATGTCTCTTCCCCGGTTCCTCTACGCACTGCAGAATACTTTGGATTGGGTACCGGCCAACTACTTTCGGGAGGTCGAAGGCCTCCAACGAGCGTTGCTGTGGGACGGGCGGCCGCGAATAGCTATTGCAAAGTTGACGCTCCCATGGTACGACGGGGGTATTGCGCTTCCAGACATCCGACGGTACTATTGGGCCACCCAACTGAGTGCGATTAATCATGGGTTTTATGGCCCGGCCCTCAGCCCTGGGTATGCCATGGACAGGTGGTTGCTGCGTGGTGGTAACTATTACAGGGCGTTGTATTCGCGGTCCCTGGACTCGTCCCTCATGGGGCCCACTGGTGTGGCGGTGCGTGTGTGGAAGATGGCAACTGACTCGCTGGGTTGGAAGGATAGGCTCACCCTCGCTACCCCGCTGTTTGAATCTGAGAGATTGGGTAGGCTTTGGCACACAAAAGGCTTTGACAAATGGGACTTGATCGGCATCTCCAGGGTCGGAGATGTCCTGATTAAGGGGAGGGTGAAGTCCTTTGAAGAGTTGCAGAAGGAGTATGAGCTGGGGCCATCTGAGTTTTTCCGCTATATTCAGGTGCGTCACGCCCTCCGATCAGTCCTCATAGAGGGTGAGAAGGTGCCTGAGTCCTCTCCTTTGGAGGACCGGGTCCTTGATGGTCATATGCCCGAGAGCACGATCTCGCTCATCTATAAGAAACTGATCAACGTCCGGGCGGATATGCTTCTGGGGTTGAGGGACCAGTGGTCTAGGGATGGCCTCCAGTTGGATGACGAGGATTGGCAGTCTGCTGTTTCCTCTCCTAAGGAGGTTGCGATCCCGTCGCGTCTGAGGCTGGTGCAGCTTAAAATACTGCATCGAGTGTACGTGACGGGGCCAAGGCTGGTTCACATGGGATTCTCGGAGGACGGCCTATGCAGGAGGGGATGTGGTATGGTGGGTACTTTCCTGCATATCATTTGGGAATGTGGTGTCATCACGGAATTCTGGCGGAGAGTCCATGCAGTGATGGGGGAGGTGACGGGCATTGCTATGCAGCCGGAAGCGCGTTGTTGTCTCCTGAATGTCTGGGGGCCCACTGATCACAATGCGGCGCAGACCCAATGGGTGACTCTGGGTAACATGGTCGCTAAGAGAGATATAGCGCGATTGTGGGGATCCGTGGGCCCCCCCACATTGACCGCGTGGAAAGAAAATATGGACTGGAGTATGCTAAGGGAGAAGACGGTATATTGCGCTAGAGGCCGCCCTCGGAAGTGGCACGCCATCTGGGGGCGGTGGAACCAATACAGGGGGGGAATTTGTCTCGCCCCTGATCTGGATCCCCCCGAGGAACAGCTTTCCTCCTAACCTTCTTTCCAGCTTAGTATGGTTAATGGACTTCTTTGGCCTCTGCTGTCCCCCTTCTTCCTCTTTTCACGGTACTGTAAATGGTAGATGATTGGGGTCCTGCCTCCCCTGGGGGGCTATCACCATGGGCATTCAGTGTTCTTGCCTTGCTGGGGGTTGTTGTGTGTTTTGTGTTTATTTAAAAAATGGAATCTTTGCACTCCTCCTTCACTGTACTGTGGACGCGTCTCTGTTCCTCTTTACCGAAGCTGCCGAACCTCTGGGTTGTCGGCTGAATAGCTGTGTCCAGACTTTTGAAAATAAAGGTTTTTAAAAAAAAAAAAAAAAAAAAAAATTAGCATTTAAAAAACCTTGAAAATTCACTGAAAAAACCATAGGTTTCAGGGGCGTTCTAGTTAGCTGGACTTTTCACTCGTACAAAACCATTGAAATTCCCCCGTTATAGTTAGTTCAGCTAACTATAACTCGCGCGCCCGCAATGCACTGCTGATGACGTCACATATTACATCACTCATGACCTGGTCAGTGACATCACTCATGACATCACTGATGACATCATCCTTGTGATGGAGTGGCAGACCTCCTCTCCCCCTAATATAACCTTTGATGCACACATTCAAAAATAGAAACTAAAATTTTCAAAACATTGGACATACCAATATCAGTTACAACAACCTATTCAGTAATTCTAAGATCCACATACACATCCACTCATTCACCAACAGTCATATACAGTCACTCATACATGTACTCACTCATCATATGTACTCGTACACCTATACATCCTGTTACACAACGCCACTCATCCATAGAGTTACTCACACACATAGTCACTCATGCTAATAAAGAATCAAACATCCATTTACTTGCATATACAGTTATACACACACCACCACACTTACGTCTACAGAAACTTACACATACTTAGTCTTTTAAACAATCACTTATAGAAACACATACTTATTCATACAGGAACTCTTTCAATCTCTCACTCTCACATATACTCACTCATATACACCAAGTCATATATACTAGTTTAAAACGTATGTAGTTACTCATAAAGACACTATTGAGACAGTCATTCACTCACTAACACACCCATGCACACACTCATCCACCCATACAGTCCTGCACACATGCTGTCTTCAACACATACAGTGAGTCACTCATTCATGCACCTATGCACTACGTAATACCCCCCACCGACCCATACAGACACTTAGACACTCATACTGATACTCAAAAAACCAACTAATAACCTATATAGACACTCATGTAGCTACTCACCAACCCATGCAGCCACTTATACACAAAGTGAGAGACTGATACAGATATTTACATATTTAAACATTACTCACTAAGCCATGTATTCACTAAGATACACTTAGTCAGTTATACAATCAATTTTTCAAAAACAAATCATCCTTTTAGACACTTGTATACCTATTTATTCTTCCATCGACCTTGATATATACATATATAAAAGATATGTAATTTTCAGAAAAACACACATTCACTGGATGATGTCATTAGTGATGTCATTTGAGATGTCATCAGTGATGTCACTGACCATGTCATGAGTAATGTAATATGTGACGTCATCAGCAGTGCATTGCTGAACTAACTATAACGGGGGAATTTCAATGGTTTTGTTCGAGTGTAAAGTCCAGCTAACTTTAACGCCCCTGAAACCTATGGTTTTTTCAGTGAATATTGGTGTAGGCACTGGGGAAAAAGCAACAGATGGTCTGTTGATGAGTTGCACTCTGGCGATGAAATGCGCCATTGATCGCGCAATGTAAAAGGAGCAGGGCGCTTGAGGGCTGACTAGGTCAGTGCACAAATGTATGCACGAGCGGGTCACTGCACCTGTCTCACGAATCCAGTGTCTACTGCTCCCTAAGCGCGATTGGTGCACTGGAGGAACCTTGGACTCAGTGAGGGGAAAAGTACTTACTTGTGGAACTTTCCTAGTCCTCTTTCTGTGGTTACAGCTATGGTCCAATGGAATCACTCACCTGGCTTTTTAAACTAACTGCCCACGAAAGTCTTTCAATTTTACCTTTCCAGCACGCAACCGGCATTGATAAAGGCATCCGCCGAAACGCGTCTGCCAGGAGCTGTGAGAGAGGACATCGTGAAATTTAAACAGTGCTGTATGGTGGCATTAAAATTCTGGAGTGTAACCCAAGCATGTGTCAGACCCGTTTTTAGTCACGAAGCGGGATTGGAGTGTATATATATATTCACTTAAAAAACCATAGGTTTCACACATGTTATAGTTAGCTGGGCATTTCCCTCGTAAAAAACCAATGAAATTCCCCGTTATAGTTAGTGCAGGCAACTATAACTCACGCAACCGCAATCCGCTGCTGAGGATGTCAGATATTACATCGCTGTATTTAGACACTTATTTACCCATGTCTTCTTCCATTCATCTTTAGCTATACATATATTTCATTTTTTTTTTTTTCAGAAAGACACATATGTCATCAGTGATGTAATATCTGACGTCATCAGCAGCGGATTGCGGTCGCGTGAGTTATAGTTGCCTGCACTAACTATAACGGGGAATTTCATTGGTTTTTTACGAGGGAAATGCCCAGCTAACTATAACATGTGTGAAACCTATGGTTTTTTAAGTGAATTTGCAAGGTTTTTTAAATGCTAATTCCGAACTATAACGTGTGTGAAACCTATGGTTTTTTCAGTGAATTTGTACGGTTTTTTAAATGCTAAGTTATGTATTTATTAATATATTATTTTAAACAAAACTTTTTCTTGGCGCGCGCACCGTACGCGCACCGTGCGCCCACTTTACACAGTTCGTGCCGTGCGCACACGGTGGGCATGGAGCACTTCGCCCCCAAGGGCCAAATACATTTAAAAAAAAAAAAAAAAAATCACTGAGTGCATGCACGTTGCGCGAACTTCGCAGAATTTTTTCCGTTTGGGTGGTGCGCGCAAGGTGCGCGCACTCGGCGATTTTTCGAAATTTTTTTTAAAAAAAATGTTGCCCTTGGGGGTCCTTCTGGGACCCCCTGACCACGGCTAGGGGGTCAGGAACTGTCCACCTTGCCCCCTTTTCACGTTCTCCACATTTGTTTTTCACCCCCTCAGAGTGCGAGAGACAAAATGGCGGCCGACACGTCCTGGTTTCGACCGATTCGAATGTTTACTAAGATCTAACAACCAATCAGAATTGCGCTCTTGCACGGCAAGGTGCGCGCACCCAGCGCGCACGCTGCGAGCGTACAGATATATATATATATTGATTTAAATGGTATTTTCTCTGGAAATACTGAGCAGATTTACACCAAACCTGCAAAAGGCACTTCATGGACCTTATGGCTACCTCTCTGCCAAATTTCACGTAATTCTGTTCAGCCGTTCGGGCTGTAGCTGCGACTAAAGTCCCTGTAGAAAAATCCATGGGGAAAACGTGTTTTGGGACCCCCCCTTTTTCTCGGCCCCCGCTTGACGAATCACCCCGAGACTTTCAGGGTAGGAGCGGAGCGGAGCGCCCCATTAGTTTTGAAAATTTCGCGAGGATTCGTCAATCGGCGCCAAAGTTATTCAAAATAGAATTTTGAGATTTCCTATGGAAACTCGGTCATAACTATCTACTGGCAACCGCCAGTAGATAATAAAAAAAATATATATATATATGTATGTATGTATATGTATATGTATGTATATGTATATATATATATATATATATATATATATATATATATATATATATATATCCAACAGAATTCCATCTTACGAGAGAGCAGAGACCACACAGGGGAAGACCTTGGAAGCAAACTTTATTTCTTGTACAGCAAATGCATTTCGGCAATTTGTCAGCTTTCATCAGCGCCCAAGTATCCAGGAGGCTTCCAACATCACAAGTGTCAATCTTGCCGCCCTCTTATTGGCAGAGGGCCCGCTCCACCCCCTTGCGTTGTCATCAGACCTGTTGTCAATTCACACAGTGCGTATGGACCACAACACCCAGAATGCAAGAAGTTGAGCCCAGGTAGGTGTTGCAGGGGGAGTATGTCACCAATTGGTCATGTGGGGATGGCAGGACAGTTCACGAGTTACAGCCAATTATCCTGCTTGTGAAAGAAACGAAAGCGCCTCCTCGGGTCCCCAAACCGCTACAGCCTCGGACAACCGGGGAACCATCCTGCGGGGGCAGCAGTGGCAATACATGCCGCCCAGCATGAGGTCAATGACCACAACACCGTCTCAATTTCTCCCCAAAGTCCATGGTGGGCCCAAACCATCCAATACCTTGCATACACACGAAAACCGCCGCAGCAGCAAAGCCAGTAAAGTAAGGGCCAACTTGCGTTATATATATATAATGTATTTATTTCTAACACACTCTACTAATCTCTTTATGAGATTAGAAGTCAAGGACCTATGCAAAAATCAACATTTCACAACAAGTTAAGCACAAATATGGCTGGGACCCTAGGGGCGTACCAGACCATATACTAATAAAGAGACTTAAGAATATCGACTTGCGAGGGGACAAGTCCTAGGGCCTTCAGAAGCACTGAAGCCTCATTCATCCACCCAAGGCAGGTAAGTAAAGGACCCACGGGAGGCGCCTGCAGTGTGAGAACACAGCCGCGGATCCCAATAGACTTCAATGGAGCAAGTCACGGTTGGAATTTTAAAGTTTTAGGATACTTCGGGAGAGTCTACAAGCAAGTCACTTACAGGGTGAGTAATTCTAGAGCCAACACCCACAGGAGCACCGTAGTGCTGGAGTTACCTCACCCAGGAAAGACTGTTGCATAGGTGTCTTTTGGTGTCGGGTCGCGGCGTCGTTTTCAATGGGAGCCAAAGAAGACTTGCTGCCTGTGAAGACAGGAGAAGTGTCCGGTGGAATCCAAGGCTGGATTCAGAAGAAGGAAGACCTGAAAGCAGAAGGGACAGTGTTTAAAGTCTCTTGGCAGTGACCTGGGGCAAGGAAGCTGGATGCCCACAGTCGTCGGGTGATTTCAGGTGATCACAGGTGTCTTGACTCTTCAGCCACGAGGTCCAGGAGGCGTCGACGACGACCAGGAGCTGGATTCGGTGTGTCCCACGAAGTCTGCAGCTTACTGAGGTGTCGGCGACCAGATTGGAGCCAACAAGCCTTGCCAACAGCAAGTCTCGCGGAAAGTGTAAAAAGTCAGCGGTGCAGACCAGCAAGGTCTGAGGGACTTACCCAGCGAGGGTAAGTCAGGGCGGGCCTGGAGCAACCAGGGGAGCCCTTTGGTTCTGTAGAAAAGTCGTCTGGGAACCTACAAGCCAACCGGCAAGGGATCGCGAAGACTCTTCGGGAGGATTCACTCACCAGGAGCCCACGGTCCCTCGGGACGAGGTACGCCTCTGATCTTCGGAGGAAATCGTGCTGGAGGCTTGGACCACACGTGGTCCAATGCACAAGTTCGTAGAACGTCGTGAAGGGGTTGCACTCGAAAATAGTGCCCGGTACCCAGGTATTGCAGTTCCTCGTCACTCGTGGGGTCCAATTGCCTCAGCGTCGCTGGGGACTCACGATGGCCTTGGAGAAGTCAGAAAATCCACATCCGGGGCTGCAGGGATTTCGGACTCCGGCGGTAAAGTTTGCGACCGTTGATTCAAAGTTTTGGTGCCTACCAAGCAGGGTAGTCACTCCTTGACTCCAAGGGAGATTCTTCAGTCCTCCAAAGGTAGTGGAACGTCGAAGGTCCAGGATTCTTCTTCAGAGCGTCGTCCAGGGATATCTAGTTTGCAATGGCAAGGGTTCCCTAACCTATACTACAAGGAAGGGAGGGACTAGTCTATGACCACTCCTATGAGAGGGTCAGGCGAGTGGGTGGCTACACCCACTTCCCTTTGTCCAGTTTCGCGCCAGAGCAGGGGCTGGTAGTCCCTGGACCGGTTTGAGTTGGCATGTGCACAAAGGAGCCTACTGCTCCCCCAGTGCAGGACTTCAAAGCACTCTAGGAGTGCACCCACCCAGCCTCAATACACTAAACCCTGTCTGGGAGGTGACCACACCTCCCTGTGACAGGATACCTATTGTTGGGCCTCCTGCACTGCGAGTTTCGGTCAGCAGCAGGAGGGCAGCCCAGTGTCTGTGCTGGTGGCATCCATTTTGTGATGCCAGGGCTCTTCAGGATTCTACTGCGTTTCCACAGTGGGTACATGTCTATCCCTCTAGAAGGGTGGGATCATACTCCCACACCAGTTACTGGTGTGGGGGTATGATTCCAAGTTGTTTGACACCAAACACGACATGTTTTGATGCAGCCATCCCAAAGTTAGCATTTACCACTAGGTTATAATGTACTTAAGAGTATATGGTTTAACCACATCCACAAACCGCTACAGAGAATGGACTCTGAGAGCTGCAGAGGGGCCCTGCTCAGGCAGAGGCACCCCCTCACATGGAAACCAAGCACCCTGCCCTCAGGATTGTTAGGGCCTGCCTTAGGGGTGACTGATAGGTTTATATGTGTGTGCAAGGAGAGATATAGGGAACCTAGATCTCAGTGAGGAGTGCTAACACTATCTCACCCAGGCTGCAGTAGCAGGCCTGTGGTGTCAGATTTAGTCTGCTTCCCGGGGGTGGCATAATACATGCTTCAGCCCCTGGTAGGCCTGTGAAGTACCTATGCCCTTGGTACCTAAGGTACCATATACTAGGGGCTCATAAGGTACCACAGTATCCAATCACTAGTGCATCTAATATTCCAAGTTGTTTAGAGAGCACAGAGAGGCTGGGGCCCTGATTAGCAGGGTCCCAACCAGACTATAGCCAGAGCCAGTGTTAACATCAGAAAAAAGTGGGGGCAACATAAGTGCAGATCCTACTCTCCTACACACCCTCTGGAACCTTCCTGAAAGGAGCTCTAGTCCCTCAGATTTTCTACCGCACGTCGTGCTAAAGTAATCTCCACTGAGCTCTGCTCAGCTTTTCCTTGTTTCTGGAATTCAAGTGGTTTTGTTCTTCAGAATTACTTCTTGTGAGTGAAGTCTTCTCTGTCTTCATGTCAGACACTCCTAAGAGAGGCCTTTTTAGGCCCTGTACTTCCTGCCATAAGAAGAGGCTACATGTCGACGACCAGCATAAAGACTGCCTCTAATGTCTTTATCCGGACCATTCCTCCAAGGACTGTAAGGTATGTCGTACCTTTTCATCAGACTCTTAAAGACCGTGAGGGCCGGCTTTTAATTTGGCTGCAAAGGCTTAAGGACAAAGACTCCCCCATGTCCTCTGGGGAGAGTGAGGGCTCAACAAAGTCTTCAAAAACCTCACAGAAAAGGTCCAGAGATGCCTCTCCAGGTCCTTCTTCGCAGGCCCCTCAAAAGAAGACGCAGAAAAAGTCTTCAGAGGGAAAACTTCAGGCTTTACCAACCATGGATCCTCCGCCTTTAAAAAGCCTGCTTCAGCCCTGTCGACGAGGAGTGTTCCATCGTTGACGACCGCTCCGTCGACGGGGGATTCGTTACCATCGGTTGTGTCCGTTGGTGTTTCCTCATCGACGACTTCACTGACGACGGCCTCGTCAACGACACCAAAGTCAAAAGTGGACAGTGCATATGTTCACCTCAAGATCACTAAATGCACGCTGACGCCTTCCCTTACATCACCTAGCAGGGTCCAGCCTTTGCCTCCGTCTCACCTTTTGGAGGAGGAGGAGGAGGAGGAGGAGGAGGATTCAGACGAGGGCAGCATGTTCAGGGCTGCAACAAGTCTCTCTGAATTTCATGTCAAGTACCAGGAGGATTCAGACTATGACAAACAAGATGCCGAATATCAGGCATATTATCCAGACGACAGTCATCTTCACCAACCAACCATGGTTTGTCTCCCTGCATCTTTGGTATCTGACCTCCAATTTTGAATTTCCGACTACAAGCAGAGATTCCCTACTTCTGCTTCGTCTTCTGCCCCAGTTCTCTCTCCGCCACCAAGGTTACAGGTTCCGCCTCCACAGTCTGTGCCTGTCACAATACCACCTCCCCCTTCCACAGATGATGAGGAGGATGAACAACTGGAAGACTGAGAGGTTCATGATTCCCAATCAACTCGTGATGAGTGGGACGACTAAGTTATCCGTTTTCCAGCGTCTCCGGTGCCTCCTGAAGCAGATTCGCCTCCTGAGTATATTGGGGGTTTTTCATAATGTTTTAGAAAGGGCTGCGCAGCGTTTCCAAACTCCTATGCCTTCTCACCAGCAAGACTGTTTCCTTTACAACTTTAAGGAACCTTTTAATAAATCAGTGAGATCTGTGCCTATCATAGACTACATCTGGGATCAAGGCATTAAAATCATGCAAAATCCTTCTACGGTTCCCCCAGTGTTGCCTCGTCTGGACAAGAAGTACAGAACTCCAGACACCGCTCCAGCTTGTCTTACCGGACATCCCAAGCCTGATTCCGTCATCACTCAGTCAGCTCAGCGGAGGTCTAAAAACCATTCTGCTCCACTTTCAGCCCCTCCAGATAGGGAGGGCAGACGCCTAAACAATATTGGGAAGCGTTTTTCTTCCATGTCTGCATTAACGCTGCGTGTGTCTAATTCTTTAGCGTTATTGGGGCGCTACAACAGACAGATGTGGGCAGACATTGCACCATACTTGGAGGCCCTGCCGGACGACTCGAAAGAGGAGGCAAAGAAATTGTTGTTAGAGGGCGAACGTTCGGCTTCCGAAATCATCGATTGTGCGATGGACATAGCCTCTACTGATTTCCGCCAACTGGCTGGGGCTGCGGTCCTCCGACGCCAAGGTTGGCTTAAGGCGACAACATTCCGGCTGGAAATCCAGACGAAGATTCTTGACATGCCTTATGATGGTCAACTTCTTTTTGGCACTCCTATTGATGAAGCCCTTCAAGGCATAAAAAAGGATACGGACACGGCCAGGGCTTTGGGTACCCTTCAATTTAAAAAAAAAAAACCTTTTCGAGGCTCACGGGTAGAGGACAATCTTCCACTAGAGGAAACTACCAACAATATCGATCTTCCTATTCCTCCTCCAACCAGCAATATCGGCCACAATTTCAACAGCGCCAACAGCAGCAATCTTCCTACAATAAGTCCTCCTTTCGCGGAAAGGGCGGATGACAGAAGGACTCAACCCAGTGTCAATGACTTTTCTCTACTGCCAGTCTCCATTTCCTCTCCACCCTCAAGTAGGAGGATAAATTTCCCACTTTTTACACAATTGGAAACAAATAATAACGGACCGTTGGGTTCTTAAACTGGTACAATTTGGACACTCACTGGAGTTCGTTCAGACTCCTGTGCAGACCCCTCCTCGACCTATGCTTCACAAGAATCTGCGCCTTTTACTCATGGAAATCTCAATAATGATCCAGAAAGGTGCTATAGAGCGGGTTCTTCTTTGTCAGCGGGGGAAAGGTTTTTACTCCTGTTTTTTCTTGGTGCGCAAAAAGGAGAAGAAATGGAGACCAATCCTAGATTTGAGAAATCTCAACAAGTTCTTAAAGAAACAATCGTTTCGCATGGTCACCGTTCAGGAAATACTGCAACTTCTCAATGCAAACGACTACATGGTATCTTTGAATCTTCAAGATGCCTACTTTCATATCCCTATCCACAAGAATCCCAAAGAAATTCTGAGGTTCACTGTGGCAGGCAGACATTACCTTTCTCAATTCAAGACCCTTTTCTTCAATTCAAACATGATAGGGTTATACTTCGGACTCATCCCAAGTTTGTACCCAAAGTCCCGTCGGACTTTCATCTTAATGAGCCTATAGTCTTATGAACTTTTTTTCCAAATCCTCAAACGGCGGCAGAAAGAGCTCTGCATTCAATGGATCTTAAACGCGGCCTTAAATTATACCTTGATAGTACAAACACGTTCCCCAAATCCAACCAACTCTTTGTGGCTTACAGTCTACCTAGGAAAGGTTTTCCACTTACTAAACAGAGTATTTCTCGGTGGATCTCTGGCGCTATTACTTTCTGTCACCAGCAAGCAGGCCAACCCTCGCACTCGACGGTTCATGCCCATTCCACTAGGGCGATTACTACCTCCATGGCACTCTTTGCAGGTGTGCCTATCACCGACATTTGCAGAGCGGCAACATGGAAGACTCCACATACATTTACCAACGATTACTGCTTGGATACGAAACTCATGAAGGATGCTGCAGTGGGACAGGCGGTGTTACGTCATCTATTTCACTAGAGGTGAGCCTTCTTTTCATCCCACCATCCTTTCTTTTTACACGCCCATTTCTCCATTGTGTTCTCTACTGTTTTTCCTTTGATTGCAATTTGTTACTTTCTATTTTCACATTGATATGTTATCCGGTGAATTTGTACATTCTGTTCCATCCGAAATGTGCCTATCATTGCTTACTACTCTGATTCAGGCATGTGAATCTATGAAAGATACCCTAATACTGGATAAGAAATGCGTTACTTACCTGTAACTGCAGTTATCCAGTATTGGTATCTTTCATAGATTCACATGCAACCCACCCACCTCCCCTGGAAGGGCTCACCTAGTTCTCAGTGATACATCTACTTAGCACTGTGCTTACGAAAATCTGGGGGACTAGAGCTCCTTCCAGGGAGGTTCCAGAGGGTGGTGATAGCTGATTGGTTGTTCTCTAGAGTTTGGCCCTCATTACAAAAGGACCTGGATATGTTACTAATGTGAGGCTTTTGGCCTATCCCTCTATATGTCTAGTGAGACATTACTTTTCTTATGTACCGGGGACTCCCATCCCGACAACGGGGAATGATTCAGGCATGTGAATCTATGAAAGATACCAATACTGGATAACTGCAGTTACAGGTAAGTTAAGCATTTCATGTCCTGTATGGACTTTCAAGAAATGAAGATTGGATAACACTCTTAAGTTATGACACAAAAATCAGTTCTTAGTGATAGAGTTGAAGCTGGCTTTCAATGATGGTGCTTCTTCCACTAAACCCAGTTGCCACACATCCCAGCAGTTAAGCTGCATACATAGGCCTTACAGATTCTCTTTGACTCGCAACTCTTTCCACACTGATCAAGAAGACAAATAGCCCTAGTTTCAATTTTTTTACAATTACAAATACTGATGTTCATTGTTGCAATATAGTTTGCTGAGCTGTGTCATTCATTCAACCGCCTGTTTTTTGACTGAGGAATCTAGAGCACTGGCTGAAATTTGCACCCCTTGACATTTCCAAAACAACGATCCATACAACCATTCTCTCCTGCGTCCGATACTATTCTGGATGAGCCACCAAATTACGCGACTGGACTGTTTTATCATTTGAACATGTGTGAGGTTCCAATGCACTTTCTTTGTGCTTTGAAAATCTTATCAGGGTTGTGAAGAACTCTTGTTCGGTGGTGCAGACCTCTAGTAATGAAAAAAAACATGAAAAGACCAGCGCTCCCCTGTAACACCTTGATTGGCATGGCACTTGCATTACGCAAACTGTCCTTTGTTCTGTACCAAAGAGATAAAAATATTATTTTAGTAATGCGTATTTGTAAATGTTTTTCTTATCTTTTTAAATATTTTTTTCAGACTATTTCAGAAGGAAAGTGGGTGAAGCTCCTGCATACAACATATGTAGATCCGACTGGTAAAACCAGGTAGAGTATGTTTTTTTTAATCCAGTAAGCTAGTCTGTGGGAACTTGAACGCCTTTGCGGTATATTTTTCGTATAGGGGTCTCCAACCTTGTCTGCAGTGAGCTATTTCTGATCAGTGAAAATGGTTGTGAGCTACTAAAGGCCACGCAACGCGCACATTTTTCCGAGCGAGAGCGGCTCACACCCAGCTTCAGTGATTTTAAGCTGAATTTGTTTGGAGCCCATACTGTGGTTACATAGTAAGCAGAGGCACCACTCTGTGCAGCCTAGCCCCCAATACTTGTATTGTTTCATGGTACCAGTTTTGCCTGTAAATCTGGATCCCCCATTACTTAAATATTATTATAAAACCACATTTAAACACTATGCACTCTAAACAAAGCATTACTTTTAAATGTTGACAGTATTAGTGGGTTTGTGTAGTTTTCTGCAGCATGATTATATAACGTATTGACTCTTAGGACTTGTTAGCAGATGCCAATGTTGTTGCTTTTTTTTACGTAATTTGCCAGGTGTTTCCCTCGGGTCCTTGAGTATTCTGGATAAATCCATGGCATCCACATAGGAATCATTTTCTTTCATGGTAAATATCTCCTTTGCATTAGGAGTAATGTAGCTCCTACCCACCATTCAAAGCTACCAGAAAGGCCATGCACTCTCTGCACATGCCCACCCTCTTGCATTTTTTTGTAAAACTTTAGAAAAAAAACGGTCCTTTTTCCACCATGCCAATGCTCAACTCTCTCTGAAAAAGCTCTTCACTCAGTGCTAGAACACATGGCTCGACTCTGCAATGTCCATTGTCAGGAAATACACAGTTATTGTCTGTTCGCCAACATCGTGCTTTATATCTGCCTTCGTTTGGCAATCCATGAAAGTGACTCGGTGTATTTAAGACTCTTTGATTTTAACCTCGGCTGCCACCACTCTTTACTATGGGAGGCAGATGTAAAGCACGGTGGCAGCCGACATTAAAATCAAACCGTCAGAACCACTGGTGGAGACTAAGTACCAGCAGCACTCCCTGCAGCCTGACCGCGCAGAGGGAGACAGACACCAACACAGCGACAGAGAAGGACTACAGAGCTATTCTGGGTACCTGCCATGCTGGAGTGGGCAAACTTGCAGTTCAGGATGATGAGTGACATGAGTCCGCAGAGAGGAGATGCAAAATTATATCACTAATGCTGACGTCACAAGCAGAGTCCTCTGCGCAAAGTACAGTCCAGTGTAAAGGGAAGAATTGGGACCCATGGCTATAATGATGCATTCTTTGGGTTATTCATGCAGCGCTACTCAACAGAGACCAGAGATTATTTAAACTGCGGGCAAAGGGTATTCCCTCCTCTGGATCGGTTTCACCATGTGGGTTTTGGCAAGCAGGGAGACCAATTCCAAACCGGCCACTATTAAAACAACGGCGCAAAATAACATATTAAATCTTAAAGGAATCTCACTGAACGGGAGAGACTCCTTTGCCTCCCTGGGCTCGGTCAAAATCAAACAAGAGAGTGCGTCGCTTATGAAGAAAGATTAAGCGTAACAAATGAAGTGGCAAGGACCTTTGATTTTAATATCGACCGCCGCCTCGGTTTACTACTGAAGGTAAATGAAAAGCGCAGTGCAGCCGATGTTAAAATCAAAGGGCCTTGTATGCACTGAGCCGATTTTACTGACTATTATGCGAATGGAAATAAAAAGTCCGGTGTAGTCAGTAAGAGGCCCAGTGCATGCAAGGAACTGGATTGAGTTTTAACATTACTGCCACCCCTCATTATTGAAGGCGATGTACAGCAGGGTAGAAGTTCAGTGCATGCAAAGCCCTTTGATTTTGACCTCCGCTGTCACCGCGATTTACTTTTGAACATAGATGTTAAGCACGGTGGCAGCCGAAGTTGAAAACAAAGGGCCTTGCATGCACAGAGCCGTTTTCACTGACTACTACGCGCATGCAAATCTAAAGTGCGGTGTTGTCAGTGAAAGCGGCTCAGCGCAGGCAAGGACCTTGAATTTTAACGTGGTCTGCCACCGCACTTTACTGTGGAAGGCAATGTAAAACGCGGTAGTGGCCCAGTGAAGGCAAGGACCTTGGATTTTAAACGTTGGCTGCCACCGCGTTTTATTATTGAAGGTAGATTTAAAGCGCGTGGCAGCCGACACTATAATCAAAGGGCTTTGCCTGCACTGAGCCTCTTTTAATGAATATGCGGGTACTAGAACAATGGCTTTCCTACCTATGCAGCTTCTCGGTGAGGATCAGCGGCATAAATCAAGCGCTGTGCCAGCCTGGAAAAGGCGCGTGACTGTGCAGAGTGCAAGAAGAATGTCACGTTCTTCGCCCCGCCCCATCTAAGCTCAGTTCAGCCATTCTGAGCAGCCTGTTTGGGTGAGGGCGGGCAAAAGATACCGACGTGATAATAAATGAATGTTCAGAATTAGATACTGGCGCGAGCTACTCCCAGGGGGTCGGCGAGCTACCGGTAGCTCGCGATCGACCGGTTGGAGACTATTGCTAGACAATTACTGTTTGTACAGTATTTCTAAAAGGCCAGTGTCCTAGGTATTGACTGTATTTAGTACGCACCAGTACTGTGTGTTTATTCATAGTTTTCTGTGATGCTACTTAATGACATCAATCAAAAAGGAGGCCAATGAAAGCTTGCTAACCTTCCGAGATGCACAGAGAACCTTTCTTCCTTGGCTGTCTGTCATCACACACAATGCTATTATTCATTATATGCTATCTTCCAGGGTGACACCTTTACTCCTTGGTATGAGAATCCTCTAAAATAACTTTCAATTTGATTTTCATTGCCTTTTACTTGAGAAAGTTGTCTTAACTTGTAGTAAGGCTTCAGTTTAAGTAATCAGTTTACAATTTTAGCTGTTACATAATAAATGTCTTTTGAAAGTGAAGAGTGACCATAGTTAGGTGAAGAAAGTGAGGCTTCATATTGGGATGTAAAACATCTCTGGGTATGGTAGACCCTCTGATATTTTATTAGCATACTTTTGAATTCTGTTCTTTGAGCAATAATTGGGCCAACTATCAATTGCAGTAGATAACCAGAACGTGTAGAATTACTCTATCAACTTGGTTATGCTAGCAGCTCTTCAGTGGGATTTGAAGTCTCAGTGGGCCCAACATCAAGGGCACCTCCTACCATGTTCAGATTTCGGGGGAGACTGCAAAAGATCTGCAGTTGTGGTTGCTGTACCACAATAGCAGCAGACCCCTATCCCACCCATATTTGATAGTGGTGACAGATTTGTTCGGTCTCTGTTGGGGTGATCATCTGTAAGAGGTGGAAATCGGAGACCTTTTGGGGTGGCCCGGCTTATCAACCATCTCGAGCTGCTGGCCATCAATCAATCAATCAATCAATCAAAGCATTTATATAGCGCACGACTCACCCAGAGGGTCTCAAGGCGCTGGGGGAGGGGGGTCCGCTACTGCTCGAACAGCCAGGTCTTGAGTTGCTTCCTGAAGGCGAGGTGGTCCTGGGTCATGCGGAGGTGGGTCGGGAGGGAGTTCCATGTCTTGGCGGCGAGGTAGGAGAAGGACCGTCCCCCTGTGGTGGCTCTTCGGATGCGGGGGACGGCGGCGAGGGCGTGGCCGGTCGATCGAAGCTGGCGTTTGGGAGCGTAGAAGTTGAGGCGGCTGTTGCGGTATCCTGGGCCTTGGTTGTGTAGGGCTTTGTGTGCGTGGGTGAGGAGTCGGAAGGGGATTCTCTTGTTGACCGGGAGCCAGTGCAGGTCTCTGAGGTGTCCGGAGATGTGGCTGCGACGGGGGATGTCCAGGATGAGTCGTGCTGAGGCGTTCTGGATTCGCTGGAGTCTCTTCTGGAGTTTGGCGGTGGTTCCGGCGTAGAGGGAGTTGCCGTAGTCCAGATGGCTGGTGACGAGGGCCTGGGTGACCGTCTTCCTGGTCTCGGTGGGGATCCACTGGAAGATCTTACGTAGCATGCGCAGGATGTTGAAGCACGACAAGGAGACGGCGTTGACTTGTCTGGTCATGGAGAGGGAGGAGTCCAGGATGAAGCCCAGGTTGCGTGCGTGGTCTGTTGGTTTGGGTGCGCTGCCTAGGGCGGGGGGCCACTAGGAGTCGTCCCAGGCGGAGGGTGAGGATCCCAGGATGAGGACTTCAGTCTTGTCCGAGTTCAGTTTCAGGCGGCTGTTCTTCATCCATTCGGCTACTTCTTTCATCCCTTCGTGAAGGTTGGCTCTGGTGGTGGCGGGGTCGTTGGTGAGGGAGAGAATCAGCTGGGTGTCGTCGGCGCAGGAGATGATGTTGAGGTTGTGCTGGCGTGCGATGTCTGCGAGGGGGGCTCTTGTAGACGTTGAAGAGGGTTGGACTGAGCGAGGAGCCTTGAGGAACGCCGCAGATGACTTCGGTGGCTTCAGATCTGAACGGGGGAGGCGGACTCTCTGTGTCCTTCCGGCGAGGAAGGAGATGATCCACTCCAGTGCCTTCTCCTGGATTCCGACGTTGCTGAGTCGCTGCACTAGTGTACGGTGGCAGACAGTGTCGAAGGCCGCGGAGAGGTCTAGCAGGATGAGGGCTGCTGTTTCTCCGTTGTCGAGCAGTGCTCGGATGTCATCGGTGGCTGCGATCAGGGCGGTCTCGGTGCTGTGGTTGGCCCGGAAGCCAGACTGCGAGAGGTCGAGGGAACCGTTCGTCTCGAGGAAGGCAGCCAGCTGCTTGTTGACGGTCTTCTCGATGACTTTTGCAGGAAACGGGAGCAGCGAGATGGGGTGGTTGTTCTTGAGGTCGGTGGGGTCGGCTGATGGCTTCTTTAGTAGAGCGCTGAGTTCGGCGTGCTTCTAGCTCTCCGGGAAGGTAGCGGTGTCGAAGGAGGTGTTGATGATGTCCCGCAGGTGGGGTGCGATGACAGCGTCGGCCTTGTTGAAGACGTGGTGAGGGCAGGGGTCGGTAGGAGATCCGGAGTGGATGGAGTTCATCGTGCGGACGGTGTCTTCGGTGCTGATCGGGGTCCAGGCGCGGAGGGTGGTGGTGGGGGGCGGTGGTTCGGTCGTGGCGTGCGTCGGTTGAGTGCTGAAGCTGTTGTGTATGTCTTCGATCTTGTTGTGGAAGTAGGAGGCGAGGGAGTTGCAGAGGTCTTGCGAAGGGATGATGTCGTTTCCGGCGTTGGGGTTGGAGAGCTCTTTAACGATGTTGAAGAGTTCCTTGCTGTTGTGTGCGTTGTTGTCCAGTCGTTCCTTGAATGCGGTTTTCTTGGTGGCGTGGATGAGTTGGTGGTGTTTTCGGGTGGCGAGCTTGAGGGCAGTCATGTTGTCCGGTGTTGGGTCTCTGCGCCATGTTCTCTCGAGGGCTCGGCAGTTCTTCTTGGAGCTCTTGAGTTCGTCGGTGAACCATGGGGATTTCTTGCTGCCAGGTCTGCTAGGCGGGGTCTTCAGAGGGGCGAGGTCGTCTGCGCAGTTGCTGATCCACTTCGCGAGGTTGGTGGCCGCCTGGCTTGGGTTCGTTGCGCTGGTGGGAGGGTCCATCAGCTTGGCATTTAAAGCCTTCCTTCCATCCAACACGTGTGGTGCTGCAACAAGCAGGGTGGAAGATGCTATGTCCCTGGAAATGGCTGAACCACCACAGGATCTTCCTGGTGATGTACCACATGGTCGGACCTTTGAATGCAGAGCAGACTAACTCAGTTGTTAGTGCCTAATGTAGCTAGAGTGCCAGTTACACCCAAACAAGGCTCGAGGTCTCTTCTGTGAATGGGAAGAACCTGAACTCCATTTGCTTGCCACCACTGAGAATGTGCATTGTAGTTTACAAGACGTTTTTCACTAGGAGATTAATCCCGCCTGGAGTGGACCTCAGGACTCCTGTATGCATTACCACCAATGCCTTGTTGAGTAGAGTACAATGCTCAGTTGCTGCATAGATTTGTTGGCCGTTCTGTCATGGAGTTCTTTTAACCTCTACCCTACACCTGTGTCCAAGTACATGAAACACTTCAGGTTCTTCAGCCCTTTCTAGTTATTGAATACTACTTTTAGCAACAATTATACTGTAAGGAATAATTAATTTTAATGTATGGGGTGTATCACCCGTTCATATCAATTTTAAACTTTCAACTGAAAGGTTTCAAGAAATGGATGTAATTATAAGTTTTAACATGTTTGTATGTCCGTGTGTTTTTAATGGTACAATGTATCTGGTGTTTTGGAACATTGTTTTGGTTTTAACTAACTAAACAATAAAAACATTCTCTTTCACTTTAGTTATTGAAATATTGTGTATAATTGCAGCCGGAGGTTAATAGATGTGATGACCAGCAGATGAAGGCCTTATTAAAGATTGCTTACCAATGAGACAGTTATTTGTATTACAGTGATAATGTTATTTGAATGTTAATATCTCACTTCACATTGCTTTGTATTTAGAGAGTGAGTGAGTGACCTAGATATATACCAAGGAACCACAGGGACGGGGTTAGATTGTAGTTTTAAGTGCTAAGGACGAAAGAGATAAGAAATGTGATGAGACTGTATTCAGTTAACCATGATAGCCCCGCTGTAAGTCACTGTGCTTTGATATACTTTATTCATCTTGAGTTTTTTCAATTTTTATTTTCAGAAACTGGGAAACTGTAAAACGGACCACCAGGAAAGAAGGAAGCCCAGCTGATGGTAACTAGAATACAAAGGTTTTTGTTAGAATTATAGTGTAATGGACTTTCTATTTAATTAATGTGGAATTGCCTCTTCATCAGGATTTCTTTACACACTGTGGAAGTTATGATTTTGAATGGATGTAGAGAAGTGCAGCTTTTTTTATGTCTCAATAGATATGCCCTCCATCTGAAAGTTCAAGGGCAGGTACTTTAACGTACTTAATACATGTTCAGATGTTAGTGCTGACCGCAGATGCCATCAAGTACTGTGAAAATCTTTGCCTACGATGCATGCGGTTTTATGGTATATACATCTAAAACATGCATCCTTATAGGCTGGTAATGTTCCAAAATTGCTTATCCCTAGTCCAGTAAATTTTCAAATCATTAAATGCCTACCTGTATTACATTTAAGGTCATTGGCTCGGTTTGAGTTAATGCATTGCGCAGAAAAGAAGAAAGTGAAGGGGCATCTTTGGATGTTATTGTTTCTGGTCCAAGTTGTAACACTGCTAAAGCTAATTGCTGCTTAACGGCTAGAGCGGTCGACCTTGAACCGGGTTCGAGTCTCGGCAGGGACGCTCATCATCCTGTGATTCTAGGCAAATCACTTAATCTCCCCGTGCCTAACAAAAAAAGTAATGTGTCGGTCTGTAATGCAACTGGTGTTCATGTAAAGCACTCTGATACCTTCGGGTCCAGTTTGCGCTACATAAAACTCCCACATCCCACCTCTAATCCTCCTCCTCCCACCCCCCCCGACCCCCCCCCAAACACACAATAAAATGTAGAGCTTGGTACCGCCACCATAGTGGTACAGTGTCTGTAGTGGAAGTATGAAAGTGAGGACACCCTTTGCCTCAAGGGGTATTTGGTGATTGCTGGGACTGGCTGTAGGAAAAGTGTTCGACAGGTACAATATTTTTGCTGCAGTATCAGAATTGCAGCTACTCTAGCTAATGCACAGTATTTCTAGTCGAAGCTAATGCCTTTCTTGAGTAGCAGACTTCCTTCTACGGTTAATCTAGGAACAGCTGATCTTGATCCCAGTGAGTTTTGCCAGCGCCAAACTGGCGACCCTAGCTTGTGAAATTAATATCTATCGACCAGTCCTTTGCTAAATGGTATTGGAGAATCTAGGCAAATAATTTTAATGCATTTGAATGAGGTGCACTCTATTTTTGGTCCATTTGCATTTAATCAAAACTATTGAACTAAAGGAACTATATGTAAATACCACTTTAATTGGAAAAAATAACAATTTGGGTACAAACTTGCTGCTCTAAAAATAAACTAGCATAGTTTTTAATTTCCATCATCTTGTTAACATTCCTGATGCACTGTTTCGTATTTCTGTAACTGTTAAGAAGTGCAGAAAGGGGACACATTTCTCCAGCTGTGACAATCTGTTTCTTGCTGCAACCCATTATATTCCAGTTTTCCCAATTTTTAAGGTGCAACTCATCTAAGGCAGGAGTATGATGCAACTACTCCTATAAAAAGGTTTGTGATTTGGGTCAGTTTGCAACAGTTTGATAATCATTTGTTGATTTTGCAATTGACTTACATTTTCTCTTGTTGCCCAAGGTGTAGCCATAATTCCAGTGCTGCAAAGAACCCTTCATTATGAATGCATTGTGCTGGTGAAACAGTTTAGACCGCCAATGGGTTGCCACTGCTTAGAATTTCCTGCTGGTACGTATTCAGATGGTGGCAAATCAAAATCCTGAAGTTTAATGCTTGTTTAGTTCTCCATTTGTTGTATTAGTGTACCCATTTCATTGCATCCTTTTCTTGATGTTTAACTGAGACATAGTTGGCAAAAAAAATCAACATTTGCTCACCTTTTGTTTGGTTGTGTAGACCACAAGTTGAGTGTATTGTATTGCTCCTTTATCTGTATTGCTGTGTCAATACATGGTACATGATAGAGTTTTCAAGTTGGCTATAAGCCACTTTACACATTTGTGAGCATCCATATGCATTCACAGGTCTAGCCTTTGATCTTCTGCTGTTCTTATACATTGATTCCTTTCTCTGCGGACCATAGATGACTGTAACCTGTACCGTACCATAAGTGTCCCTCACATTTACATCACCTGGGAATCTCCTATTGGCAAGACGTAAGAAACATACAGCTGTTACTTGTTAGGTTAGAATAGCCTACTGTGTGCTTTGAGACTAGGAATGCTTATCTTTTAGGCTTCTTTTCCAGCCAATAATGGAGCAAATTTGTTGAATGTGCTGATGGACCCTCAAGTGTAGACCCCTAGGATTAATTCTATGCTTTGCACACAGGCTTGGCTATTTGATGAAGGGGCTCTATCCAGAGACCACAAAACCTAGTTAAAGGCTACCAACAGTGAGGGATGAGACTTGTGGTGCTGAGTGCATGAAAAAATTGTAGACTCAGAACCTGCTGGTCACTGCTGAAAGAGGCATTCGGATTTGAGGTCTGTCACACTCAACTGAGGGCTCGTACAAAGCCAGATCCTGCACACCGAACATGTTTGATTCGACCCGCTTTTAGCCTAGTGGATTCTGGGCTGTAGTAGGGTTGAGTACCTTCAGTGATGGCACTTGAGATAAAATAAATTGTTTAATCTGTGACATGAGCAAGAGTAAGCAATGCAAAAGGGCAGTAAAGCTTACATTGCTTAAGCGTGGCATGGCCACAATTAAAATAGCTGCCATGCATGTACTGTCCTGCCATCCCTCTGCTAATCGCTCTGATCCAAAGTTTTAAACAATGACTTTCGCATTCAATGGTGTAGTGAAGGGGATGGTAGCAAAGGCATCTGTGGACAGGTGACTCTCAGGCCAGAGGAGCGTAGGATGGCTGAAATTTCTGGGCTAAAGCACCCTCATAGGCGAACTTAAATGGGCCCCGTCAACTTCCCAGATGATTTGGTGAAAACCTTGAGCAGCCAGCGATACCTGGATTTGCTTTATGACGTTGAACAGAAACATCACCTAGTAAGGGAAGGTTGACACAGCTGTGCAAGTGGTCCAGCATGACTGGGAACTGTGGCTATATGGTACTGCTGGTGGCCAGTGGCACTATTCCGACATCTTGGGAGGATTTTAAAGTATGCCGGAATATGGTATGTGGTCTTTTGCACTGTCTGGAATCCTCTCCCCTGGAAGATGCCGGTAAACGGTCAAGCTGGATTTGGTCCTCTGGTTACTCGCCCTAATCAAGGTATCCATATCCACTGTTCAGGAGAGCACGGTCGATTCGAACACAGATCACATCCATCCACGCCAACATCTCTGCCTTTTGGACCACACTTTTTAAAGCTTATTTTATATGACAGTTCATGTTTTCCACTTGCATCTTCAGAGCCACAGTCTTGCATGCAGTCTGTTAACTATGAACGGAAGGAAATATGTTCTGTAATATTTTCAGTTCCAAATGCAGGATACCTAGAATTGGCCTTCATTTTCCTCATTTCAAACTCCACACTGCCTTCTGTCTGTTCGTGTTCTATTCTTGAGGGTACCACCTCCAAGACCAGAACTAGCCAGAGCAAATATGTCAGTAATGCTCTATTTACCACTTAAGCTGAAATATGCCTTCAGTCTACGAAGGATATTTCAAGCACGGTGAAAAAGCAGACACTGTTGGCGACTCAACCCAGGCAACAAGAAGAGTTGTCGACCATGCCAACATTTCACTTGGAACAAGGAGTTTGTTATATGTAGTTACTATAGTTATAATGGGTAGTCCTTGAAATTGTAATCAAATTTTCAGTTGTACCCACGATCCCACCTCACACTTAGGAGACCGATTCTTGTTTGATATTTGTCTAACATTCTACTACCTTATCTTGCAGAGGGCAGAACTGGAAGGCAGTATCTTGGAAGGAAAAAATTGCAGAGCAGTAGATGACTGGAGTGCTGGTAAAAGTGCTCAGGGGGGACATTATTCCAGTTGAATACTACAGAATCAATAAAGGCAAGGTTTTGCATTTCCTGAGTAGGGTGGTAATGGATGTTGAACAGGAAAACAGATTGCACACCAAGTTTAATTGAGCAGTCATTTTCCTGATCATAAAGCCTTGGGAGATTCCCTTCAGTGCTCCAGTTGTGGGCTATTTCATGGTTTAATACACATACAAAAAGTTTATCGAACAACCTTGCTAACCGTATCGGTTCTGCGTAGGGTATTTAGTGGTACAGGAAGAATGGCGCTCTGGCTGGTAAGCAGTAGGTATGAGAAAATTGGATAAACTACGGTGCTCACAGGTCAGGGGAAACCCAAAGAACCCCTGTAAATGTGTAGGTACGGACCCCCAGCCAAACTTGAGACCATGCTCCGGGCACACGTTTACAGTGTAAATACAAAGTTAAGTTTCCTTTTGTAACTCTCTTAAAGCAAAGTAAGTTGTAGTCGACATCAGTAGTTCCTTTTAGTTGGATATGTAATTCTTTTGGGGTGAAAAGAAAACAACCCGTTGACACGTGCGTCATCATATGGGACAATTATCCCATGACTCTTCAGGGCTGGGGAAACGTAAGAAGTGTGGTATAATACATAGTATAGGGATCATTCTAAATAAAATATGTGAACATATTCTGAAAGCACCACGTAGCGTGGAAACCCTATAAGACTTGTGGAAAGACAAAAAAATAAGTGACATCACAGCAAGCGGGAAAATACAGAATGAGTGGGAAAATAAGAAAAACAGTACTGAAAAAAAATGGCAGAAGGTCATGTACGTATTCATTTCTTCAGACACACCTTATTAGGATGGTGCTAAAATCAAGTAACGTACGTCAGTGCACATGTGAGCTCAAACAAACCATATAGTCCGAATGTAGTTGGGTAAATAATGTAACTATCGTATAGTTTCTACACATTGGAAAAGATAAATGCAAAATAGTTTTGGCCTAGTTCCGATCATAACCAATCATTCAAAGGAGAAAAATAAAACGTACAGAATATGCTCTCGTAAAGAAAAACTACAAATCCCATCATCATAAACATTAATGTTGAAATGCAAGCCAAAAGTTCACATCAACACGTCAAGCGATTTTTATAGAATGACAATTTTAAATGGAGTTAAATTATTAACAACGTGCCTGCGACGAGAGTTGGAGTGGGCCTGCAAGAGTACATAGAGAAGGTGAAAATAGAAAAAAGGAGCCATCTGCATGGAATGGGAATTTGAACGTACGAGTCTGGAGAGAGAACAAGAGGAGGGGTGTCCCAGTCAAAAAAACGAAAACTTAATCAGACGGATACAGAAAATATGGGTATGACGGGCTAAATTATGCTCACCGTAGGACCGGTGTTAATTCCAACCCGGTCAAAACAGGTGTCATAAGTGAAAATACTGCTGTAGGTAAAAGGAGTGCTGGAAAGCAATTCAAACGGGGAGGACAGATAATCCAAAAACCCGCATGCAGGTTCCAAAGGTGAAAATGGGCGGGTTCATCCGTATCACAATAAATCCTGAAAATACAAGCGCTAAAATGGTAAGGGATGAGAACCTAGATCGAAAACGGACAATGTAGAAGGTCCGGAGAGTACTGCTCGAGGCCTTACCTCTGTAAACGGTGGTACAACACTGAGAGTGATCTCCGTCTCGTCTTCTGGTTGCGGTAGCGGCATACAGGACAGGAAGTTCTGTACATAACCCAGACTCGTGAGCGACTAGAACGCTGAACACTGATGGAACGTGACATTTTAGCCATAGATAAATGGGCCGGAAGTGTGGGTAATTAACCAAAGATAAACCGTAAAAATTAAGTGATGGATACATGGGACTGAAGTGAAGGTAAACAGTGAATAAGGTGTATGAGCCACAATAGAAATAAGTACTTAGAGAAATGAAGTTCAAACGAAAGACAAAAGGAGAGGGAAAGGAACAAATACGAGCCATTCATGTTATTAAAGAAAAGTTAAAAGGTAAACATAAGGTGAAAGAACGGTATCAATGGAAGTTGTTGTTGTAGTGCATAGTATGTCATGACAAAGACACTGTTTGCATAATTTAAACGGTATAGTACACTGCTGAAAATTGCATAACCAGCGACAGTTGCTAGAATGATGAAGTCACATTGTATGGCTTGTGCAAAAGCAACCTGAAAAATAGCAGAAACGTGTACAGTTCGTAAAGAAATACAAATTGGAACTTGCGGCATCAGGTGCCCAAGAAGTAATGCAGTTCATGGTCAATGTTTAGCCCGTGCCTCACGGTATGGTGGCGCATTATCCAGGTTGCCTCCTGCCGTCTGAGTCTGAGTTCACGATTGCCACCTCTGATGCTCGGCTGAGTTCCGTCAATGCCAAAGAAAGTACATTTTTTGTGTGGACCTTGTGATGGACAGGATGCTGCGTGCACAGCCACGGGATATCTAACATCCTGATGGTGGATCGCTCGAACGTGCTTACTGATTCGTTCTTTCAATGGCCTGATAGTACTCCCAACATATTTGCTCTTGCAAGTGCATTCAAGAATGTAAACAACATACTTGGTGTTACAGTTAATGTTACAATTGATTTGGTAAGTCTTTTGGTCATGGCCAGTGAAATTCTTGACCCCGGTCAAGACCCATTGGCATACCCCACAGCAACCGCATTTGAAAAAACCTTTTGAATGAGGGGTGAGCCAAGAATTGTTAGCAGCGTAAAGTTCCACAGTGGGGCTAAGTCTGTTTCTCAGAGTTCTGCCACGTCTAAAAGTGATCTGGGGCCTGGTGGCGATGACTTCTCAAAGCTTTGTCCGCCAGTAAAATATTCCAATGTTTATTGAGACTTTTCTTAATCATTGTGTTCGTATCATTGTAGTCAGTAATTAGTCTGACCTGTTGGTTTTGTGATTGGGTGAGATTTCTATCACGAAGTGTGGTGTCCCGTTTGATCTTACCAATTCTAAGCGTGGCCTAGTGTAAGGTATGTGGCTTATATCCTCTTTTCTTGAACCTATTTCTCATATCTGTAATGCAGTTCTGGAATGCTGATTCTTCACTGCAATTTCTTCTTGCTCTGACAAATTCGCCGTATGGAATGGCTTGTATTTGATGGGCAGGATGTGAACTTTCCGCATGTAAGATGGCATTACATGAAGTTTCTTTGCGGTATAGTCGACTGTACAACCTATTGTCCCTTACATATAATTCCACGTCCAGAAATACGACATTTGTCCTGCTGGAATTGCACGTAAACCTCAAATCCACAAGTTTTTCTTGTGTTCCAGACCATAGTGACAGACAATCGTCAATGTAACTCCCCCAGTATATTATACAATCAATCCAGAGGGCACCTCTTCTGCCCCCAATCCGTTCAGATTCTAGTGCGCCCATGTACAGATTAGCAAAAGAGGGCGAAAATCTCGAGCCCATGGCTACACCCTTATTCTTTTTGTACCATTGCTTGTTGTACATGATAAAATTATTGTTAAGTATAATGTCCATCATAGAGACCAGCATGTTAGTGTGTTGCCATAGGTTTGCAGGCCTATTGTGTAGGAAGCGAGTAACTGCCTCAAGACCTACATCCGGTTTAATGGAGGTGTACAAGGATAGTACATCTAAGGTCGTCATGATCATCCCAGGTTGCCATTGGACATCAGCAAGGATGCTCAAAGTGTGTTTCGTGTCCTGGATAAATGAAGGAAGATTCTTGACCATAGGGTTTAGCAATAGGTCCACGTACTGGGCAAGTTTTTCAGTTGGGCCCCCTATGCCAGACACAATAGGTCTACCTGGTGGGAATGCAGCCAGTTTGCGTATTTTAGGGAGGGTATACAGCACCGGAAAGGTGGGTCTCACTACTTTCATGCAGAGGACCTCATCTTCGTCTATGAGACCTAAAGTGTGCCAGTCCGATAGATGTCTGTTGATCAACAGTCAGGGGGCCTGTAGGGTGACTCTCGAGTAGTTCATAGCATGAACTGTCCTGTAGTTGTGTCATTATCTCATCGTGGTAGTCAGTTCTATTCATGACCACCACGTTCCCTCCCTTGTCCGCCTCTCTAATGATAATGTCTTGGTCAGTACTAAGGGTTTTGAGGGCTAGGCACTCATTCCTGGACAAATTGTCTTTGGTCCTACGTTTAAGTCTAACAGTCTTGTTTTCATATTTATCTATGTCCTCCCAAACTAAGTTGTAGAAGATGTCAATAGGGTTACCGCCCGGTAGTGTGGGAGTCAATTTAGATTTGATTTTGAGGCCACTGGCAACGGTTTGGTCAGTTGGTTATGCACTTTTCAGCAGTGTACTATACCGTTTAAATTATGCAAACAGTGTCTGTCATGACATATTGTGCACTATAACAACTTCCATTTTCATTGATACCGTTCTTTCACCTTATGTTTACCTTTTTAAAAAAAAACAAAAAACTTTTTATTGTTTTTGATAAAAACACAACAAGACACTTGAGTAGACATTTTGTTCGTATCATTCGACAATACAACATCCCAATTTACACCACGGACAAAACCAACATATCGGCAGTGTAGTCCATGCCCGGCTTCAACCGTTCCCATTGCCGTCCCCACATCTACTGCATCAATCTGAATCAGAGGTGTCCTCATGTGGCGTCGGTGGTGGGTCACATATGCCTCCCCTGAATTTGTTCCATGCCCCCATACCTTATCCCACTTGCGGGGGAAACCCCGCCTAACAAAAGCTGAGCGCTCAGCAAACATGGCCACGTCCATATCTCTCCCCCATGCAGTCAGTGAAGGCACCTCCCCCACCCCCCACTTTTGGGCTATGTTTCTCTTCGCCGTCCTTATCCCCAGCGTGGCCCAGCTCTGGGCCTGGCGACTGAGGTCGTTGGGCTCCCACACATTCAGCAAACCGCGCCGGGGCTCCGGCACCAATGAGACGCCGCACGCCTGCGACATTGTACGCATTATCCGCTTCCAGAACTCCTGGATTACAGGACAGTCCCAAATGGTATGATAAAAGGTGCCTTCCTCCCCACAACCACGCAAGCAGAAGGGGTGTCGTGCTCTGCCCATTTTATGTAACAAATGTCTGGTATAGTATGAACGGTGCAGAATTCGGAGCTGCACCAGCTTTGATGGTAAACCCGCCTCGCGCGGCGAGGCCAGCACCTCGCGCCATTCCGGCTCGTCAAACTCGCCGATCTCGTCAGCCCACTTCTCCAGCAAGGGCCCCATCAGGTCCGGCATGTTATTGATAAGCTTGCGGTACGTGAAGGACGTAGCCTTTTTAGGCATATATTCTGTCAGCAGCCGGTCCTCCAGTGGGGACGCCTCCGGAACATCCCCGCCGGGAGCCAGCTTTGCGTTCAGGGCATGCTTGATCTGAATGTACCGGAACCCTTCCGAGGGGGCCAGATCATATTGCTCCTGTAGGAGTGCGAACGGGACGACTGTCCCCTTTTGCCACAGATCGCCTATCACCGAAATTCCAATGTTATCCCAACCATCGAAGCCTTTACTATCCTTCAATCGTCCCAATTGCTTTGCGTCCCAGAGAGGTGTGAGTTGCGTCAAAACCCCCCCGCCACCCCAATTTGGCCTGGGCCGCATGCCAGATAGATAGTCTGTCGCAAGGGGCCAATCAACGTCGGGCCAGTCTCCCATCATATAGTGGCGACAGTATGCCCCTCTCGCCCAATATATCTATCCGCCTTAAATGCCGGATCCGACTGTGGCGCATGGAGCCATTGATTCATGACCTTCAGCTGTGCCGCCCAGTAGTAGAGTTGAATATCCGGGAGCGCAATTCCCCTATCATACCGCCCACGAACTAATTTAGACTGCGTAGTTCGCGCCAGCCTGTTGCTTCATAAAAGGCTAGAGACCTGCGCTGCAAGCGCACGGAAGTAGGCCGGGGGAACTGGATACGGTGTGTTCTCCAGTACGTATAAGAATCGTGGCAAAGCCTTCATCTTGAAGAGCGCCGCTCTCCCCAACAGAGTCAGCGGCAGCGCTCCCCAATGATGCACGTCCCGCTTGAGGCGGTCCATCGGGGGACACAGATTGCGCCGGTAAAACTCTGTCTGATCCAACGTAACGTGGATACCCAAATATTTGAACGATCTGTCCGCCACCCGGAGTGGGCACCCCGCCGACAACCGCGGGGAAGGGCCATGCAGTACGAGCAGGACGGACTTTGACCAATTGATCGTGTAACCGGACGCTCTGCCGAAGACTTCACAGATATTAAGTAGCGCTAATATAGAACTTCTAGGGGAGGACAGATACAGCAACACGTCATCCGTGTATAGGGAGACGCGGTCTTCCCAGCCAGCAGACCACCTGAGGCCCCGTATCATGGGCTCCCAGCGTTCCCAAGCCGCAAGCGGCTCAAGTACCAAGGCAAAAAGCAACGGCGACAAAGGACAGCCCTGGCGCGTACCACGCGTCAGGGGGAAGTCCACCGACATGTGGCCATTGGCCGTGACATGGGCCATTGGATTAGTATATAAGAGCCAAACCCAGGCGCAGAATTTGGGTCCAAAGCCCAGATGCAACAATACCGCAAAAAGAAAAGGCCATTCAACCATATTGAACGCCATTCGAGCGTCCAGACAGAGAAGCACCGCTGGCTCACGCAACTGTTCCGCCCGGGCCAGCACCCCGTGCAATCGCCTTAAGTTATGGGATGTGCTTCTGCCGGGCATAAAGCCGGACTGGTCTGGAGGCACAATCTCGGACAAGTGCGGTGTCAGTCTGCTGGCCAGCAGCTTCGCGAGGATCTTCGCCTCTGCATTAAGCAGCGAAATGGGGCGATAGGATGCACACTGATCGGCCGGTTTACCTACTTTTGGAATCACCACAATGGTGGCCGTGCGCTGGTCTAAAGGGAGCTCGCCCGACCGCAAGCTATGGGCAAACATATTTAATAAATGAGGGGCAAGCGTCTCGGACAGCCTCTTATAGAGTTCAATCTGTATGCCGTTAGGCCCCAAAGCCTTACCGGGCTGCAGCGCACCAATAGCCGCCTGTATCTCCTCCACCGTGAGTTCAGCTTCCAGGGCCTCCCGCGCCACCAGCGAGAGCGCAGGCATCTTGAGGTCTCTAATGTATGTCAGTGCCTCTTCCACTGTCATAGAGGAAGCGGAAGAGTAGACCCTCCGAAAGTGGCCCGCAAGCATCTTTGCTGTAGGCGAATTTGTCCAGTTTGCTCTGCTGACTCGCCCGGGCCCCCTTCCCACTCATGACCACCTCGGAAGACTCCGCCAAATATATTCCTCAACTGTCGCCAGTCAGTTGGCGCAGGAGTTGTCCACCTCAGCGGGCCACACCCTCAGGCACAGTACAGGTATGCAGGCGTAGCACACCCAGCAGTCCAGGGCCCAGAACCGATCACCCCCGCAGCCCGCAGCTCACCCCGCCGATCCCAGCAGGAGGAGGGAGCACGGGGGGCCCCCAGCACAGATCACGCAGCACCACCAAGCACTCCTCGGTCGTCCCACGATGGGCCTGGGGCAGCACCGGCGACCAGAACTCCCCGGGGGCACTCCCCGGCCGCCACTCGTCAATCGCCGCCACCGGCACAGGGCCCTCCGCGGGATCGTCTTTTCCTGGGCCGCCCGGGCCCCGCCTCCACCCGGCTCCGCCTAAGCAACAGGCAGCTACTAAGGATGTGAGCGGGGCGCGATCCGCCCGCTCCTCCGCTGGGCCCACCATCCGCCCGCTCCTCCGCTGGGCCCACCGCAAGCCGTACGCTCCCCCGGAGGGCCCGCCAGGCCAGGCCGGATTTTCTTGTGCGGGACACCTCCACAACTCGTGGTCCCGGCGTCAAACACCGGAGCAGGCTGCAAACTCCCCGGGCCACGCCAAGGACGTTCTGGGCCACGCAGAGGCCCGGGGATGGAAGCAGGCGGGGTCGCTTCGTCTCCGCTCCCCGCCTAGGGACCTTGGGGGTAAAGTCGAGCACGGATAGTCTAGCGGATGGGAGGGGAGTCGGCCTCACCCTCGGAGCTCGGTTAGGCTGCGGCCATCTTGCTTGGCTGTTAGCCACGCCCCCTTATGTTTACCTTTTAAGGTTAATAACATGAATGGCTCGTATTTGTTCCTTTCCCTCTCCTTTTGTCTTTTGTTTGAACTTCATTTTTCTCAGTACTTATTTCTATTGTGGCTCATACACAGTTTACCTTCACTTCCGGCCCATGTATCCATCGCTTAATTGGATCTGCCTCCGGAAGTAGTTCTCCGGATGCGTGGGACTGTGGCCAGGGCGTGGTCAGCAGAGCGGAGTTTCCTGTTGGGTACGTAGAAGGAGAGTCGACTGTTGAGATAGGCTGTGCTGGTTTTGTGGAGTGCCATGTGTGCGTGGATCAGGAGCTTGAAGGAGATTCTTTTGTCAATGGGGTGCCAGTGCAGGTTCCTCAGGTGGGGGGTGATGTGGTCGCGGCGTGGGACATCGAGGATCAGGCGTGCAGAGGCGGTCTGGATTCTCTGTAGTCTTTTGATGAGCTTGGACGAGGCTCCGGCGTAGAGGGCGTTTCCGTAGTCGAGTCTGCTTCCGACTAGGGCCTGGGTGACTGTTTTCCTCGTGTTTGTCGGGATCCATCTGTAGATCTTGCGGAGCATGCGGAGGGTGTTGAAACAGGTGGAGGAGACTGCGTTGACTTGTTTGGTCTTGGTGAGGGAGAGGATCAGCTGAGTGTCGTCGGCGTAGGAGATTATGTTGAGGTCGTGCTGTCGGGCGATGCGTGCCAGTGGTGCCATGTAGACCTTGAACAGCGTCGGGCTGAGGGAAGATCCTTGAGGGACGCCGCAGATGATCTCGGAGGCATCGGATCGGAACGGGGTGAGGTGGACTCTGAGTTCTGCCGGAGAGGAAGGAGGTGGTCCAGTCCAGGGCCTTGTCTCGGATCCCTGCGTCGTGGAGGCGCGTGCGTAGTGTGCGGTGGCAGATGGTGTCGAAGGCGGCGGAGAGGTCCAGGAGGATGAGGGCCGCCGTCTTGCCGTTGTCTAGCAGGATCCTGATGTTGTCTGTGGCGGCGATGAGGGCGGTCTCTGTGCTGTGGTTGCTGCGGAGTCCTGATTGGGACGGGTCCAGGATGTTGTTGTCTTCGAGGTGACAGGTGAGCTGGGTGTTTACTATCTTCTCGATGACTTTTGCTGGGAACGGAAGCAGGGAGATGGGTTTGAAGTTCTTGAGGTCGCTCGGATCCGCCTTGGGTTTCTTCAGTAGGGCGTTGATCTCTGCGTGCTTCCAGTTCTCAGGGAAGGTGGCGGTCTCGAAGGAGAGGTTGATGATTTTGTGCAGGTGGGGTGCGATGGAATTGCGGGCTTTGTTGAAGATGTGGTGCGGGAGAGGGTCGGACGGGGATCCGGAGAGGATTGTTCCCATGGTCCCAAAGTACACTGAACCCTTTGTTTATGTTGCCTAAACTGTCTTGTCCTGTTTCCTGTATGGAGGAAGACTAGACCCGATTGCCCATCCTCTTGTTTATCTTGGCTCTTTGACCCGTTGCTGCCAAGAGTCCCTATTCTGTGACTTTGGAGGTCATAATCGCCCAAGAGAAAGATCTTCCTATAAGTTGATATCTTGCTAACCCTCTCCATCCCAAAGGCGCCTGTTCCTGGTGTCCGGTGCCTCCTAGATAAATTCTCACTTTTTTCTGGCTCTCAAATCAGTTGATCCAAGGCCGTTTCACTGCTGATGCCCGAATCCATGAACAGCTTAGTGTTGGGCACACACCTTTTCCGATGAACACCACAAGGCCTCAGGTATTCTCATCAACCCCGGTTGATGCTGCCTAACATATCTGCCCTCTTTTTTTTTTTTTTTTTTTAAAGATGTCTACAGATTTTGTGCAGTGTTTGAGATGACAACTATCCTTGTGAAGGACAGTCTAAGCAATGAAGATGTCCATTTCTTAAAGCTTCACTTCTTTTTTCATCAAGCTGTCCTTATGAATCCCAATTGAAGCTTTAGTGGTGATTGACTTAGTCATCAAACAATTTATCTGGGACTAATCCAGTATGAGACATGAACCCCGCAAGCTCCTTGCAACACTGATGTGCGGAGGCCTATGTTTGCGACTCATTAAGTAATTTCTGGCTTACCACCTGGTAATTGTTTTTTCACCTAATGCCGACAGCAAACCAATGTGGGTACAGATTGAGAAGCCCTTGATATACTGTAGGCTGGCATCCACCACAGAACAATATGTATGCCGCTGACTGTGCATGGCATGATGCCCCAAACGTTTGTAAGCCTGCCCCATAACCCCCCCCCCCCCCACCCCCCTGCACTTAAATGTAGCTCTATAGGGACAGTGGCAGCTTCTAGGTGCTGGGCTGTGAGTTGCACATCTGGCTGTGCTTGGAGGCTGGTTACTGTTCTTATGAGGACTGATTGACTGAGTCGGCTGAAAACCTTTACTGACCTTTGGGCGGTGTATAGGCAACACCTCTCTCAGTTGTGGTGGTATGAGCAGTTATCTCACTGCCTGAAATACAGCTGGTCTCTCACGACCAACATTTCCCTTCAGCAGTACTCCTGTCTAACTTCTCCCATCCCGAACTACATTAAGGTTTGGGGTAGGTTTTGGTGAGTAATCTCCAGCTACCCAGCCTCTCGGGCACACATGGCTGGTCAAGATTGGTTCTGATGCTCCGTCCATCACCACCCCCTTTTGTACCGCTTTGTTCGCCATAAGTTGGCAGGGTATGCTCAGACGTGAGTCCCTTGCTCACTTTGCCACTGGATTCAAGCAAGCCTGGCTGAAGACGGCTGAAATGCCAGAAACCGGTCCTAGGAAGCTTGTTTCCGGTCCAGGGAAGGCATGGCTTGGCAGTTCGGGCTGGACTGTTCCCATGAGGCACAGGGTCAGACTGATTTGCATATGGCCATGTCTGAACTGAGGTGGCAGAGTGGGCTAAAGAACGGTGATGGATCAAACCCAGATCTGTTGACTGGGTGTGAGTGTTTGATTGGTTCTGATGCTCCGTCCATCACCACCCCCTTTTGTACCGCAAGCTGGGGACGCAAGCTAATGCTGACATCTAGATGGACATTTCGACTTTACACAACAAAGGATTCAGGAAGGCTAGACCAATATTTGTCTATTATAAAAATTATCCAGGAATGTAACCTGTCTCTTATGAGGCTACATGCTGCTCAAATGAGCCGGAACTCAGACTGTTGGTGAAGCAGCTTGGCCCATTGTGACATACTTTATATCGTATGGTCTTGACCCATTCTTGCATTCTACTGGTCTCAAGTTTGGGCTTCCATGTGCATGGCCTGTGGGCATCAGTTCCCTATGTCAGCATCCCTGGCTGTCTTGCAAGCCATGACCGATATTCCTGATGCACCAGCTCATCTGGAGAGCTGGTTTGCACTGCATCAACTGTCGCAAAGATATGCATGCTTTGACTCTAGAAATCCCCGAACTCCCCCATGCATTCAGATTGCTTTAAAGAAATGAGGACTAGGACCGTATATGAAAAGATTTACAAGTTAAACAACCATATGACTGTTTTCGAGTCTGTATAGAAACATTCAATGAAACCCATCTGAAACATGCTGTTACTGGCTGCTCTGTTTGACTTGCATCTGGTTCTGCCAGTTTGGGTGGAATGCAAGTTGCATACCTGTACTCCTCCCCCGATGGATTAGTAATGCTCCCTTTCCTCATGCTACCCAGTCCCTCTGTTAGCGGACAATGTCTTGTATTTATCAATTATGTATGGGTGTGCAAAGCCCCACCGCTTCCTGTTGCTGAATCATTATCCTGGTCGTTGCTGAATCATTATCCTGGTCGTCCTATTTTAACCACCCCTGAGTGCACCACCAGCATGAATTCAAGAGTAAATCGTTATGGAAAGGTAGGCCCTGAGAATATTATGGCCCCCTCTACTCGTATCTCCTCTCCTCCAGCCTTCCCACATGCCCCCTCAACACTATTCCCCGTCTCAACAACCACACCTTCTTTAACCCTCCATATAATGCACCCCTCCCCACTTCCCTCCCAGCAACTCCATTACAGATTCTCCCCCCACACCCTTACATCCGATCAGGTCGAGGTCCCACCCTCTCCCTCCCCCCTCACTCTGAATTTCACCGTCCTTCCTCCTACAGCACACATCAATACCCCCTTACGTCCCTTCTCTACTACCCCCTCCACCCCGCCACTGATTACCACACTGAAAAACAACCATATAACGAACCAGACCACCTCTCGCCCCAGGACCCCACACAAGTAATAACCCTATCTCACTTAACTACAGTCCAGGCTATGAATAAGATAACTCCGAAACCTGACCCTAGACTCGATGAGATAGTACTATCTGTACAACAAATCAAGGAGGACATCCAAACTCTCAATGACCTGATCCTGCCACAAGCAAACTCACTCATCAGCTATGCGCTAGCTCCCCGACACAGAAGCTCGCCAGATGGAAAACATTACCTCTCCCCAATGCCTCATCCTGCCCGATCATAAGAAAAAACCCTCCATCATCGAACGATCTAACTTCCCTACTCCATTCTTAGGAGCCCCCGACCACACCCCCTAATTTTGCGCATGTGGATAACACACAGAAATTGTCCCTTATCCAACCCATCCCTTCCAATGCCTCTAGAGTTACAAGACACATTCCCATAGGTATTGTTGTAAACAACCTCAAAAGAGTACCCATCTTATATGACCCCAACACTTCTCCTAACAAGGCCCAGCTAAAATGTATCCTACTAAACTGTAGGTCAGCTGCACGTCATGCCGCCGATATAGCTGACCTCATACTAACCAATGAACCTGACCTCATAATTTTAACAGTAACTTGGCTTAATGAATCATCCTCGCCCATCCTAGATATACTAGTTCCCCCAAACTATCACATCGCAAGACTAGATAGAATTGATAAGCCAGGTGGTGGTATTGCCTGCATACATAGGAACTCACTCTCTGTGAACCGTTCCAACTCCCAGGTTCTCTCTTCCTGTGAATACCTATGTTTAGACATCGCTAACCATAACAAGCCAATATTTTCACTACATGCAGTTTACCATCCACCAGGAAACAACTTTACCTTCATTGAACACATAATGGATATCCTAGCTACAAATGACGGACAACTGAACACTCAGATTTTCCTGGGGGACTTCAACCTCCACTGGAATGACCCTGACGACCAAGAGGTCAATAGCCTCAAAGCTTTCCTATCCGACCTTAACTTGTCCCAAATTTGTGACAGCCCCACCCAAGGAAAAAGGCTCAACCCTTGATCTAGTCATTTCCAAAGCGGACTCCACCCAGTTGGAATCGATCCTCCCCTGTGACTGGTCTGACCATCACATCATCACTTTCCGTATTAATGAAGCTATTAAACTACTCTCTGTCCAACCCACGAAAACGAAAATCTGGAAGAGAAATCTAAAAAACATAAATCCTGTCTCGCTCGCAACCGCTAGTCATTTAGCCTAGACTAATCACTACTTCCACTCTATGAACATGTTATTAGGCAATCTAGCTCCCCGACAATTGAAAAGAGTCACCACAAAAGACTCAAACCCTTAGGATGATGGTAGGCTAAATGAAGACAGAAGATCACTAAGAGCAATTGAACGACCCTGGAGAGCAGCACCATCCTCTTGACCACCTCAAATTACTAAGAAGGACGAGAAACTCCTATTACAGAAAGACTAGACGATCAAAAGCCGACTTAATCAGTAAACCATTAACCAAGCCAAGAATCTTCCCAAAAGATTATTCGAAATAATCAAATCTCAATCTAAGGGTGACTCCCACACCCACCAAGTTAATTCAGAAACACTCCCCAATTGCATGGAATTTGCTTCCTTTTTCACAACGAAGACAGAAAACCTAAAGACAGAGCTTCTTAACGATCTATTATCCCCTACCAAACCACACTTGATTTCCTCAGTGACCCCGCTTGTGACACCGCTTAGTTGTTCCGCAAAACTCTACCTCAAAAACGCCTCCTGGGCTGCCTTCAACCTCTACAGCGAAGAAACTAACCTAAAAACGCTTACGGCCCTGAACTCCCCCTCCCCCCCCCTTTCCCATCACTTCACAGACCCTCTCTCAGAATCCCAGTTAAAAGACTTCATTTCAATGTTAGGGCCTCTATGGACTAGGATTATAAACACCTCTCTTCTGCAAGGAACTATCCCAGATGTCCTCCAAGCTGGTCAGGTATCGCCCATCCTGAAGAAATCTTCGGCAGACCCGTCAGACCTGAACAACTATTGCCCAACATCTCTCCCTGGCCAAACTATTAGAAAAGTATGTTCACACGCAGCTTAGCAACCACATAGACCACTTCAACCTGCTCGATCAATTCTAATCCGGTTTTCGGACAGGGCACAGTACCGAATCAGCCATGACCCACATTATAGATGACGCATTACAAATATTGGACCAAAACAAAGCCTGTTTGCTAATCCTACTTGACCTATCCTCATCCTTCGACACCGTCAAACACGACCACTTACTAGATCTCCTGAAACATAGAATGGGACTATCTGGAACAGTTCTAAACTGGTTCACTTCCTTCCTCCAAAACAGAACACAAAGATTCAAGATCAATCAATCTTTATCCAACCCCCTCCAGTCACTTTAGGGGTACCCCAGGGATCCTCCCTCTCCCCGACACTCCATTTTGTTTATGGAACCACTCACCGAGCTTCTCAGCTCTTCAAATGTCCAATATCACATGTACGCAGAAGACCCACAACTCTTCATTGAGGTTCACTCACTTGAGAACATCAAGTCCCTTAACTCAACGCTCCAAAAAAATACAGACCTGGCTGGCCAAAAAACCACTTAAAACGAAACCCCCTCAAAACAGAATTCCTCCTAATCGCTCCCCCCAGCCAAGCAACCATCATCCGCGAGTGGATGAAGCACCTAACAGCACTCGACGGTCAACCTCTCATTATAGACTCTGCGATATCGCTGGGAATAACTCTGGATAATAAGCTAAATATGCAGAATCACATCAGTGCTGCAACGAAAGGAGCATATTGTCAGATGAACACCCTGAGAAGACTGAAACCCTTCATACCCGCAAATGATTTTAAACCGGCAGTTCAGACTCTAGTAATCTCCAGAGTGGACAATGGGAGTGTCGCTCTCTGCGGCCTTCCCAGATCAACGACGGCCCCCCTTAGAGCCTCAATCAATGCAGCCGCTAGACTCATCACAGGTTCCAAAAGAAACTGTCACATCTCCCCTGACCTTCGTGCCCTCAACTGGCTACCTCTTGAGGCCAGAATCCAGTTGAAAATCACCTGTATGACGTACAAGGCTTTGCATCACAAAACCCGAGATACCTAGCGGAGAAATTGGTACCATCGGGTGGTATCAGAACCACTAGGAGTTCCGATAATCTTCTACTGAAACCACAACTATTTTCCAAGAAGAAAACCTACAACCGTACCTTCTCAGGAATGGCTCCCAGGATATGGAATGCCTTGCCCCCAGAAACCAGAGTGAACTCGTCCACAACATTTTTCAAAAAAGAAGTGAAATCGATTTTCTTGGCCAAATTCACTTGAACTATTTTACACAGTTTTGTAGATATGTGCTAGTCTGTATTGGTTACCACTTCTGTATTAACATAACTCATAATATTTTTATGGATATGTTTATCACCTATAGTTGCCCTGTAAAGCGCTCTTATTCGCGTTATACAAAACCTTCAAAATAAATAAATACTCAGCACAAACCTATTTATAACCCCACCATGAACCTCTGTTCACTTCTTACTATGCCCTCTCACTGCATAGCTTTGCTTCTTCCTAACTATCCTCACCTTTATGTAAGCCTGTTTCTTGTGGGATGCCTTTAGTCCTAAAGACCATACTTTGATTTGTGACATGTATTGCCCCGCATCACCTCTCCATTTTAGATACCCATTTGAGTGCTGTCTTTGAATGTTTCTTCTTGACTGCAAAAGACACACAATTGATGGACGGAATGCAGAACAAATCAAAACATTCACCCCAGTCAAGAAATCTGGGTTAAATCCATCATTCTTTTGCTCACCATGCCACTCCAGTTTAGACCTGGCCATATGCAAATCAGTCTTGATCCTGTGCCTCATGGGAACAGTCCAGCCCGAACTGTCAAGCTAGGTCCTCCCTGGACCGGAAATATGCATTCTAGGACTGATTTCGGGGTTTCACCCCATATCAACCAGGATAGCTTGAACACTGGAACAACCTACCCTTGTACATTAGGAGCATTCGAGACGAACCTCCCTTTCGGAGAGCCCTGAAAACTTTTCTATTCTGCTAAATCTTCACTTCACAGCTAGCATTGTACATGTTCTCACACAAGCGCCGGGACACCCCGTTGGGGTATCTGTGCGCTATACAAGCTAAATAAATAAATAAAATAGCTTGAATCCAGTGGCACAGTGAGTCCGGGACCCACGTCTGGGCATACCCGGCGCACTTAGGGCGAGGAAGCAAAGACCATGATGGACCATGGCTTGGCAGGGCATGACCTGGCTTGGCAGTTCAGGTTGTACTGTAACATAACATATTTTTATTTGTAAAGTGCATGTTCTCCCAGAAGGGTATCTTGGCACTGAATGACATATGTTTATTATTACCCAGTTCAACTGTACTCATTTTATCAAACTCCGAAGGATGAAAGGCTGAGTGACGCACCGGTATTTGAACCTGTGACCATGAGGTCAAACACATGCCCCTATAGTGTATGTATTAGTTCACTAAGTCACCAGACCCAGCTTAAGGCTTGTTTATTATCTACGGTATGGAGAGCCCTTTTGCAACTGAATCGGGTTGCAGAAAGAAAGACCAGGAGTTCTATAGACTCCTATTTAGGGAAATTTAGGGTTAGTGTGAAGGACAACCCTATTTTTATGAACCTGAAATAAAGCTTCTTCCAAAGTTAGCTTGGAGCTCAATGACACGTCTCAATGATGTGATAGCTACCAGGAAGAGACATTTTATGGGACATGATTGAAGGGGTTCAAAAGGGGATCCATAAGTCTTGTAAGGACACAGTTAAGACTTCACGCCAGGACTGGATGCTTACAGGGTAAGTAACTTTTTCCTTACTAAACTTCAACTGTCTGAAGGTACATAATTACTTTTTCCCTTTTTCTAAAGGCTACCACCGAGTATATTGCTCAGTATTTTACTGTTAGAGGCATGTGTGCTGTAGATACACATGCTTTGCATACTCCTGCCATGTAGTGTTGGGTCCAGATGTTTGCAAGTTGTTTTTCTTCAAAGAAATCTTTCCTAGTCATGAGGTAGGGTGACTCCTCCTTTCTGTGATAGTGCTCATGGTCATCGACTCCATTGTCAGATTGTATTTTTTTTTCGACCATCGGGTTCCGACATGTATTTCTGCGTCCTGGTTCGAAACCGTTCTACGGATTCCTTACTTGACGCGCAATACTCTCTACTCTCAATGGTATAGTTTCGTACGCGTTTCCCACTTCTCGACATATCGTTCTGGCAACGGAATCGACTTTTCGAACGGAAAGCTTCGTGGACGGCCTTCGGGCTTAACTGTGCCACGTCAGCTCTCCGTCAATGGATCGTAGTCCGTTTAAATTATGTCCTCAGTGCCACGCAAAGTGCCAGTGCACCGACTCTCACAAAGTGTGCAACTTGTGCTTGTCTTCCAAGCACAAAGAAGACCGTCACACTTGCAGATCGTTCCGATCAAAGAAAACTCTTCGCAATCGTTAGCTCGACTTTGAGAGATGCAGTTTCAAAGCATCGAAGATACACAGTACATCTTCGGTCAAGATTCTGCCCAAGAAGTCTTTGATGCAGAAGAGGAGGAGGAAGCCTTCTCCGAGCAAGAATCGAACTCTGTGCTTGAGATAGACCTCAACGCCAAAGAACTGCCACAGGGACAAGGTATAATAGCACGTAATGGCGCCTGCAAGGGATTTTATTTACAAAACAAGTCTAAAGTTATTTATAAATGAATTTCTCTACGGGTGAGTATAATTAGATCCCAAACCCACATTTTTCAATTGAAACAATCAATAGATGAATAAGAAAAGCACAAACACGGGAATATCTTTTGTCAAAGATAAAAAAAAAAAATATTTATATATATTAATCAAATTAAAAAGGGGGGAATTCACATGAACAATTAACATGAACAATTAATTCAGCAATAAATCATGAACGAGGTAAAGTGCAGTTAATCCTACAATTCATGAATAAAACATCTATTCCAATGAAATCACAAATTACATATCTCCTGGTGAAAATAAGTCACTTGAACACATTAAATGTTATTGGAAGAAGACTTTCATGCAGAAGAGGAGGAGGAAGCCTTCTCCGAGCAAGAATCAGACTCTGAGCTTGAGATGGACCTCAACGCCAAAGAACTGCCTCGGGGACACGATGGCGTGAGTACCGAAGACGCCTTGCTCCCACAAACTTCTCCGAAAAAACATAAGGCTTCGGCATCACCTCTGCCTCCTGGCTAAGGTTGGCATTGAGAGGACGTTTCCGACGCCCTGCCTCTGGTGCGTCGGTCAAGCATTTCGGCTCTGTACCGAGTCGTCAAATCTTCCTCCGGACCGAAGCCCTCTGGTTCCAAACACAAGTCTGCCTCGGCCGAAAGCCAAGCAACCTTCGGAGCCGAAACCAGAATGATCCTCCTTCAGATCTGTAGCTAGACATTTTTCTATTAACACCAGATCCCAAGCAAAAAATATATATATTAACCCTGAGACTGGCCGTATTCACACCAAGCAGCCTCACAAATGCAAGCTTCCTGTTGAGGACCCTTCTTAAAAGATCTCTTTAGAGAGGGAAGCTGTTGCTAGAAGTCCTTTTCATCTACCATCGCCACCACCTCCACCGCCTCTTTCTCCACCTGTGAATCCCTTGCAAATGAAACCTCCAGGATACTCCACAATCTCACCATGATGATGACGATGCTGGTGATGATGATGGGGGGGCGGGAGATGCATCTCCCAATAGATCCATGGACAGATTATACAATTGATCCGCCAGCAGGTAATGATTCAGACCTTTACCCAGCCAAGCCATCTCCTCCAGACGACCACGTATCCCATCAAGAACTTATTGCCCGGGCTGCACAATATCATGGGGTAGCACTACACAAAGAATCACTAGAGGAAGATTTTGTGTTCGAAACTTTAGGATCCACACACAGGTCATCACAAACACATCTCATGCTTCAAGGCATGATGAGACACGCTGATGAGATTTTTAAGGACCCAGTGAGAGCATGCATCCTGACTCCTAGGGTTGACAACAAATAGAAGGCCACCCCTGTAGACCCCTTATTTATCAAGGGCCAGTTGCCATTAGACTCCCTGGAAGTGTCTAATGCTCGTAAGCGGGTGAATTCCCAGACATCAGGAAATGCTCCTCCGCCAGATAAAGAGTAAGTTAATTGACGCTTCTAGTAAGTGCATAGCTGCTCAAGCTGCGAATCAGTGGGGCATTGTGAATCGCAGTGTCTTTTAGCTAGGTGCGACAGGGCACACTGGGATGAGATGGATCAATTGTTTCATTATCTCCCAGACGAGCATAAATCTAAGGCTCAGGACTTAGTAAATGAAGGTAAACTCATTTCTAATTCCTCTATACAATGTGCTCTAGATTCTGCAGACATCGCGGCTAGAGAGGTTAATACTTGTATCTTGCTCAGGAGACACGCTTGGTTAAGGATTTCTAGGTTTAAGCCAGAGGTTCAACATTGATAGAGAACATCTTTTTGATCCGAACGTAAATCAAGCGTTAGAGAAAAAAGGTCACTGAAGTGGGCAAGTCAATGGGAGCGCTCCAGTCTCTGTCCAACAGAGGCTCATTTTGTCGCTCCTTTTACAGAGGAGGGTCAAAAACCCCATCCCCAGACCAGAATACCTCAACATATAAAGGTAACAACCAGTCTTTTTCCTCCAGAGGATTTTTTCAAGGAGGTTTTAGAGGCAAAAACTTTAAGGGTTAAGGGCAACACACCACGTAACTCCCCTTCCCCCTTAAAAAACAGTGACTTGCCCATGCTCATGGATAAATAGCACCATATCATCCGCACATAGAGATATGCCCACAAGACGGTGTAGGAAGTTTAGTGCTGATTCCCTGTGACGTTGCCTAATCACACACGCCAGTGGTTCTAGCATGAGAGAGAGAATAAGAGTGGTGATAGAGGGCAGCCCTGTTAGTTGCCCCTCTCAATTCGGAATGGCTGAGAGGTGAGAACCCCCCCCCCCCCCCCCCCCCACACACCCCCCAATTCGCACCCGCGCTGATGGAGCAGTATACAGGAGTCGCACCCAACCCAGAAAGACGGCCGGGAACCCCTTCCGCTTTAAAATATTAACCATATAGCTCCATTTAGTAGTGGAATGCCTTGGCCGCATCCAACATGACAGTCGCAGCGGGTAATTCTGGATCTAAAACATGGACCATGGCAAATATGGTTCTCAGATTATGAGAAGTGGAGCGCTCCGGTATAAACCCGGATTCATCCGGTAATACTAAACTGGATATCAGAGGCTGAAGTCTGGTTGCCAGGATTTTAGCCAAAATTTTCGCTTCCAGATTGATCAGCGATATAGGCTGGTATGATTCGCAGAACGAAGGTGGTTTATCCTTTTTGAGAAGTGTAATGACAAGGGTCTGTCGGAGGGAAGAAGGCAGTATGCTCGTCTCATGAACTTCCGCATACATCTCCAAAATATAAGGCGTCGGCATATGCTTTATAGAATTCGGCTGTAAGACCGTCCAGACCCGGGTTATTTGGGAGAGAGAGTATTGCCGCTTTAATAACAGATTCATCAATTGGCTGGCTAAGATAATCGTGGTGCCCATTTGACATCCAGGCACAGGCAATATCAGATAGATAAGTGTCTAAGGCATCTTCCTCCATGCTCCCACGTGATGTGTACATCTCTATAATAATCCTTGAATTGATCCACTATATCCTGTGGTGTGAAATATTTCCCCGTGACCATCAAGGATCTTAGTAATGTGGCGATGTTCGGCCCAAAACTTTAACCCAGCCAGCTGTTGTCCTGGTTGACCCCCTTTACCATATGCCCTGGCGACATGTCACAGTGTTAAATAGCGCGTTTCAGTTTCCGCCATTGTGTTTTAGTCCACAAGCAGCTCGTGTATTCGGGCAAGTGTGAAGTCCTAGGTACGGCCGTGTATTGTTTTTCCAAGTCCCCCAGTGCTGTCTCTATCTTGGACATTTAGCCCCTGATGTCGCGTAGTATACCTGCGAATGTGCTAACGCAGACTCCCCTCAGTGACCTTAAACGCCTCCCATAAGGTGGCTGCACTATCCACCGTGCCAACGTTTAACTCGAAGTATTGTGTTATTGCCGTTCTAATTGCAGACTCATAGGTAGGGTCGAGCAGGGCTTCAGCACGAAAGTGCCATGTGAAGGGATGATGTATGTTTTTGTAGGGATATGGAGGTCTAGCCGCACTGGGTTGTGATCAGAAAGGGTGTGTGGAAGAGGAGCGACATCCGTGACCCACCCGTTCGCTCCCTTGTTTATTACCCAATAGTCCAAGCAGGGCAAACTATTGTGCGTTGGTGTGGCATGTGTACCGTCGCATGTTTCAGCATTACGCAAGCGCCATGCATCAACCAATCCCAATTCGAGCATGGCGCCCCTTATGCATTGGGCAACTCTTAATATTGCGTGCCCCCAGTGGGTTGGATCTGCCCCTGCAAGGGTCCAGATGTGTGTTTAGATCTCCACGGAACCTCCTGAGGCTTGAGCCGGGAGTAGAGCGAAATTGTTGTTGTTTTAAATCCAAGTGACAGAATTGTTTTCTGCTTTTAAAACTTGCATTTACCTCCCCTGAGCACCTCGCGCTTTCACGAGTCTTCTGATAGCTGAGTTACAAGCTACCTCTGGCGAGGGTTTGTTTTGGCTTCCCTACCGCCATTGCCCAGGACATAGGCCTCGCCCACCTGGTCAGGCCACGCCCACTCCCCTCTTCCCGCGCTATATAGAGAGCGCTGATTGCAAGCGCTGCATCTTTAAAACGGAACCTCCTGAGGCTTGAGCCGGGAGTAGAGCGAAATTGTTGTTGTTTTAAATCCAAGTGACAGAATTGTTTTCTGCTTTTAAAACTTGCACTTACCTCCCCTGAGCACCTCGCGCTTTCACGAGTCTTCTGATAGCTGAGTTACAAGCTACCTCTGGCGAGGGTTTGTTTTGGCTTCCCTACCGCCATTGCCCAGGACATAGGCCACGCCCACCTGGTCAGGCCACGCCCATATCTCATCCTCCCTGCCAGTTATAAATCATGTGTCCATACAGGAAGCGCAGCGGACGAGCGCAGCGGGCGCGACGAATGCGCGCCGAAGGCGTGCATAAGGCAAGCTCGTCTGCGCCGAGTCCGGGCCAGGGGCCACCCCCCCTACACCTTATGCCAAACATCCCATAGCTTACAGTGCGGAGGCCCTCTATGGCATGAGGTCCTCAGGTCCGGTCTGTGAGCTGCATTGCTACGAGGTAACGTCCCTTCCAACCATCTGTCCACATTGCAACGCCCCTTTAATCCGGTGGCAGGCCAAAGCACCGAAGCAGGAATACCGTATGTTTTCACTAAACTGCAGATCCCTGCCAAAACATAAGGTGGAAATCTCGCTTCTACTAGAAGATCGTTCGCCGGACGCAGTATTTCTATCTGAAACATGGCTGACACCCGACTCTGACCCGGCTGTTGTAACCTCTCTCCCCTCGGGCTTTCAAATCATCCGACAAGATCGTTTGGAGGGTAGAGGTGGAGGGCTGGCAATTATATTTAAAGAACAATATAATTGCAGACTCATCCCTGAAACTATTCCAGATTGTGAGAGCCTTGCCTTCTCGATGGAGTTTTCCCCTAACCATTGCTTTTTGGGCACTTTGATATACCGCCGACCTGGTCCCCCTAAACAATTTCACAATCTCTTATCAGTAGTTATGGCGCCACACGTTAGCACCTCCGCCAACTATACTGTGCTAGGTGACCTCAATTTTCATTTTGAGTCACCGCTGGATTCTCTGGCTATTACGTTAACCGATGATCTGGCTGCGTTGCAACTTAGCCAACGAGTAAAAACATCGACCCATGTGAAGGGTCACCTGTTAGACCCAGTGTTCAGTAACTGCGAGGACCTTGTGGTTGGGTTTCCGCTCCCCCTCCCGTGGACTGACCACTTTTTGGTGCCCTTTACTTGGTCTACTCTTAAATCCAGCCCGGTAAAACCATCGATAAGACTTGCCAGATCCTGGGCACGGATAACTACAGAGGAATGGAAAAACTTACTTATGAAAGAATTTCCCCCTAACAACGAGGATCCGTGTTTGGCTAACCAGGCCTATGAAAACTGGATCCTGCACTCTCTCGAATCCATCCTCCCCTCAAGAAATCAACGTTAAAACGCATCCATAAAACAGCACCGTGGTTTTCGGAGGCACTTGGGAACAAAAAGCGCCAATGCCGGCAAATTGAAAGAAAATGGCGCTTGGACTATTCCATGGAGGCAAAGACTCTATATCGAGAGGAGATAAAAGCTTATAAAAGGGAATTAAAAGCCGCCCAAGCAGTGTACTTCTCTGATAAGATCTTAGCCGCAAAATCCAAACCTAGAGAAATTTTCCAAACCTTGCAAAAACTTACAAAGCTCCCTTCTCCAACTGCTTTGAAGGATAAGTCTGTTTCCCAGTGCAATGATTTGGCTGAATTTTTTTCTGCAAAAGTAAATAAAATATATGCCTTCTTTCCCTGCACTCTCACTCACACCCCTCCGCTAATTCAGGATAAAATTAAGACCTTAGACTCTGCCCCTGTCCCTCCACCTCTGCTCAGTCACTTTCCCTGCATGGACCTCGAAGTATTGGAATCCATGGCTCAGAAAGTAAAATCCGGATCTCCTTCTGATCCGGCACCCCCTGAAGCCATGATGCTGGTCCTTCAGACTGTCCTACCGATCATTAGGAACCTGATAAATGCCTCCATCGCCTCGGGCCTTGTTCCTTCTGCTTGGAAACAGGCGATGGTCCGAGCACTGTTAAAAAAGCCCAATCTAGAACCATCGGACCTTGGGAACTATCGTCCGATATCCCTGCTTCCCTGGGTGAGTAAGATCGTGGAGAGGTTTGTCAATCTCCAGCTGGTCAACTTCCTTGAGGATAACCAGCTGCTAGACACCACCCAGACAGGGTTCAGGCCCAAGCATGGTACAGAATCTGCCCTCCTAATGGTCATCGAGGAGTCCAGGAAAATTCTCGATCGGGGAGGATCAGTGGCAGTGATCCTCCTTGATCTCAGTGCGGCATTCGACGCGGCCAGTCATGCCACCTTACTGAACCGTCTTTCGGATGTCGGCATTGTGGACAAGGCGTGGCTCTGGTTAAAATCTTTCCTGAGCAACAGGTCATTCCAAGTGTTTGATGGACAGACAGTGTCTTCTAGTATTCCCCTGAAGTGCGGAGTCCCGCAGGGCTCCTCATTAAGCCCCGCGCTTTTTAACGTCTATATGAGGCCACTGGCTGAGGTAGTTCGTCCGTATGGAGTCAAGATCATATCCTATGCGGACGATACCCAGCTGGTGGTCTCATTGGCGCATGAGGCTTCTCAATCACGATCAGAGGGACATACCGAATGTCTGGAGGAGGTGAAGACCTGGATGACTCAGTCATCACTAAAACTTAATGGTGACAAAACGGAGCTCATGCTCCTGGGCCCTGCCGACCCTACGTTTTTTAACTCACTGTGGCCCCCCTGTCAAGGTCTCCCCCCGCCCCCGAAGGATAACATCAAAAGCCTAGGAGTATGGCTGGACAGGAATCTCTCACTCAACACCCAGGCCACTAAGCTCTCAGCCACTTGCTTTGGAATACTCAGGACACTGAAGAAAGTTCTTCCTTTGCTCCCAATGGAGGCAAAGCAGATAGCCATACAGGGCCTGATACAATCACGGTTGGACTCCCAACAACGTCCTATATCTGGGCGCACCAGAGTACACCTTAAAGAGACTACAGCTGGTACAAAACTGTGCCGCGCGTACTCTGCTGCAGATTCCTCGTAGATTGTCAGTAAAGGCGGCTCTGATCAATCTTCACTGGCTCCCATGTGTATCGCCCATCAGGCTTTTTGGGATTCGGGTCCTCCAATCACCCGTGATCCAGTAAGCCAGTATCACCCAGGTAGAAATCTGCGTTCTAGCCAAGCCTTCATGGCAGCAGTCCCCAGAGTCACAAGGTCTAGATCTGGCGGAAGGACTTATGCCTTCAATGCCGCCAAGATCTGGAACTCCCTCCCGCTTCACTTGAGATCCAATCCTGATCTCGCTTCCTTTCGTAAACAATTAAAAACACACCTATTCAATTCCGTTTAATTCATCTCAGTTTGCTTTTCTTTTGGCTCTCAACCTCTTTACCCTTCATTGGTTCCTTTTTTAGCGCTTGGACGCCTCAGGGCAGCAATCGCGCTGTTATAAATTCACTTTACTTACTTACTTACTTACCCCATAAGATGGCCGCTTCCGGCCACGTGCGCAGTACGTTGAGCATTTGTATGAATGTCTGAGGCTCATCTACAACAGGGCCATACATGTTAACAATCGTGATCATAGACATCCCCAGTTTACCATAGCCAAACGTTCTTCATTATCAGTACATTTTGAATAGATTAAGCACCCCTCTGGCTAGGTTAAATATGACGAGGCCAGTTTGCAACCTGCCCACTTTAACGCGATCTTGGCCTCCGCCCTAAATAGGCAAATACTTGTTGGACCTTTTTGGGAAAATTCAGGCCACGAACGTTCCAGGTTAAATGTGTATCTGTCACCCATTAGCAGGTTTGGAACAAACAAGCAAGCACACATAGCAAAGCAGGGCGTAGCCAGATGCAGTAATATGTTGACAACGTGCTGAACATAGCAGTACAATCACAACAAACAATTCCTGGTAGAAACTGTAAAAAAAAAAAAACACAAAAAACACCCCACCCACTCTAGCATACCCAATTTTGCTAAAGCCATATCCCCAAATCTCAACATATCCCAACAATTGAACACAACTGCAGAGTACAGTATGGGGTACACCCATTGGGGGGCATCGCGACACATCCAACTTCCAGGTGAACAGGGAGATGGCCGTCTAGTGCAGTCTCGTATTCCTGCAAGCAAATAGCAACCTGAAAAAAGGGGAGGAAACTTACAATGGTAGAATCCGCAGCATGAATAAACTGCGGTTTTCAAACAGCCGGTGTCAGACAGAATATTTTACTTCAGTCTCAGTGGGATCAGAAAAGAAAAAAAAATGTATAGAATAAAAGGATATGAGTGTACAGATAAAGCCAGCGATGGCCCTCCAACATGGCTATCTAAACAGCAAGCGGCCAGTCCATGAGAGGCACCATGCCATCTTGGTCGACGACACTGGTGCCCACCCACTACCGGCCCACATACAAATCAGGAGGTGGCCTATAAATCCAGAGTCAGTTAGGTGGGTCTTGTCTGTCAGTCCTTGTTATCAGATGCATCCAGGGAGACCTGTTTTTTGCGCCGAAGAGTCTTGGCAATGTCCAGGGCCTGTTTGGGGCTAGTGAAGATCTAGGCCTTGTCATCAGTTCCTATTCGAAGGTGGGCTGGATAGAGCATTGCATACTGTACATTTTCGGCAATCTGGATCTTTTTTACTTGCTGAAACTCCTTCCTGGCCGCCTTTACTGTGACTGTAAAATCTGGATAGAATGATAGGGTGTGACATTGGTAGGTGATGACGCCCTTCGGTCTGGAGATGCGGAGCACCACATCACAATCTCTAAAATTTAGTAGATGGGCGATGATCAGCCTGGGGGGAGCGCCCGGCGGTGGGCGTACCGCGAGCGATCGATGAGCGTGCTCCACAATGAAAACATCAGACAGAGTTTCTGCGCCACTGATATCGCGGAGCATAGCGTCTACATACGTTCCTAATCTCCCCATATTTGTGGACTCTGGCAGACCCAAGATGCAAATATTATAGCGCCGGGAGCACGCTTCGAGATATTAATTTTTCGCCTGCATGATTGCCAGGATCTTCTCTATGTCTGTTGTTTTGGTAGCGACCTGTTGCAACCCGTCCACCGTAGTGGAAATACGTTGCTCCATCTCGCCAATCCGAGCTGCATGCCGATCCATCTTAGTCGACATGTGATCCATACGATTATTAAGGGCCTCAATTTTGCCATCGATGAACTGCAGACTAGCTTGAATAGCCGCAAGCGATTTTTCAAGTGCAGACCGAGCCTCGGCTGCGTTATCCAGTTCCGAATCAGACGCGGCCGTTGGGTGGGATTTTCTTGATTTGCGTAGCTCAAAATTAAGACTGGGTTGATTTTTATCAGGTTTGCCCATCATGATGGAGGTAGGTAAGCCCTGGGCCCTGCTCGCAGTTTGAAGCCTCCTTAGCCGTTGTAAGTATTACCAGTGCTTCATAAAAGTATAGGGTAGGGCCTGAACACACCAAAGGATAGCTGCCCCCAGGTTTGAACACCGCGCACAGTCTGGTTCCTAGTCGCAGCAGCCCTCCAGTGCCCAGGCCAGGGGACCCTGAAGAATGACCAACAACCAGCCAACACACCAGGTAGCACGCGGGACAGAGCGGCCAACCAATTTGATGTCTCCTGAGGCTCAGCCGGGAGTGTATGTTTGTTGCTGCTAAAATTGCGATTTTGCACGCTGATTTTAAAAAGTTGTTTTTAAAAACGGTTCTTAATTGTTTGTTTATATTTGCTCCTGCACTTACCAGCTCCTTATTACTGCTACTCAGTAACCCCAATCTCCGGGACAGGCCGTCCGGCGGTGGGAACGCGGGCCGCCATCTTTAGTCGGTCTCTGGGTCAGCAGGCTAGGCTTTCTGGACCCAGATGATATTTAAATCCAGTCTGGCGCGAAAGGCAAGCCCGTCTGCGCCCGTCCGTGATTGTTCCGCGCTCAGCGCCAGCCCCCCTGTTCAGGGGAGTTCAGGTAATCCTTTTAAACTGCGCTAAAAATCTTAATGCTAACACTAAGGCCCACGCATGCCTTCGTATCAGTCCTGAACTTCAGCTCCAGGAGCCTCTTAAGGTCTGTCCAGGCTGTGGAATTACAATTCCAAAACTGCTGTCTTACACTTTAGACTTGTCTAGAACTCGCGTAGCAAAGGCAAAGAGAGAGATGGGTATTTTGACTTGGAAATGTGCCCTCATGAACGTTAGATCATTGATTAAGCACAGCACAGAGTGTGCTTTATTCATAGAAGATGAAAACATTAATATTGCCTTTATCACAGAATCCTGGATCGATAATGCTTCCGGCCCGGATCTGGTTAAGGCGACGCCTCCTAACTTTGTATGTCATACCCTGAACAGGGCTAATGGAAGATGAGGCGGTCTAGCGGTTATCTACCATTCTACTCTTATCGCTACTTTTAGGCCCGGTGAGGTGGAATCTGCGAGGCGCTAGACTTCTTCCGTTTATCTCCCCATCACACCTTCCAGGGCTCTTTTGTCTACAGACCGCCAGGCCCAAGACGCCGTTTAATTGAGCAGGCGGGCAGATTCATTGAAACGGGTATTATGGCCACCTCTTATACTATCCTAGGAGATTTTAATTTCCATTTGGAAACCTTCTTCGATCCAGACACTGCCAAACTGCTAGATTTAATGAAATGTAGTAACTTAGAGCAACTGGTGACTGATGCGACCCATCAGGCAGGACATCTACTTGATGGTATTTTCTCTATTAACCCCCAGTTACAAGTTACTAACGTCATGCCGCTACCATGGTCGGACCACAAGGTGGTTTTATTTAATCTTACTATCCCCGATCGCCACTCGCAGAAGCCAGTAAAAAAAAAAAAAAAAAAAAACTGGTGAAAAGTGCGTGGACTAAAGTAGTGGCTAAGGATTGGTGTGAGATGCTTAATGAGATCGCACTCAAGCCTCCTTTAAATCTAGAAGAGGCAAAGCGATCCTACACTAGCTGGCTAGAAATAGCAGGAAATTGCTCCTAGAAAAATGTTCTATCCCACTAGACGGCTGCCCTCCGCCCCTTGGTACTCACAGGATCTTAGGGAACAAAAACTGATTTGTAAACACCTTGAGAAACGTTGGAGAAAGGAGTACAAGTATAGTGATAAGGAGGATTATAAACTGGGTCTTGCCAATTACAAACTATAAATTCACCATGCAAAGCGGTTATTTTTTTCCTTGAAGATAAACAGAGTAAATATCTCAGCAAGGGAACTATTTAACACAGTCGCCAGCTTGGCCAATCCAGTAGCTAATACATTTACGCCTAGTCAGGAACTCTGTGATAAACTGGCTAGCCTACGATTTCTGTGGCCAAATGGATGACATACATACGGAAAAGAAAGTTTTACTGGACAAATTTGCCCAGGTTACAGTTACAGAAACCTTTAAACTGCTTATGCAGGTTAAATCTGGCTCCCCTTCTGATCCCTGCCCAATAACGATATTAAAGTTAGCGGCAGAGCCGATCGCTTGAGCTTTCACCCCTATTTTTAATTCAATGTATTTAGAGGGATATTTCCCTTTAGACTGGGGAAAAAAACTCAATTTTGCCCTTACTAAAGAAATCGAATCTTGACACAAAAGATCCTAACAATTTCAGACCGATAGCCAGACTTCCGGTACCTGCAAAAATTGTTGAGAGAAATCTAAATATGCAACTTAGCCAATTTTTGGAATTTACTCAAGCTTTGGACCAAACCCAGTACGGCTTTCGGGGGGGTCATAGCACCGAAGCTGCGCTCTTAAAATCTACTGAAGAGATCCGGAATATTCTAGATCAAGGGGGCAAGGCTACTTTGATCATGCTAGATCTCTCTGCAGCATTCGATACGGTCCATCACAAATTGTTGATGGACCGGCTGCAGGAGATTGGTGTTCAGGGTTCTGCTTGGAGAGCTTTTTCACTTACATGTGGGGTTCCACAGGGGTCCTCATTGAGCCCAATGCTATTTAATATATATGAGTCCTCTTTGGCGCCCCTTATTCAGTCATTTGGGTTCAGTCTGACTACATATGCGGACGATATTCAAATAGTGGTGTCTCTGTTACCAGCTGAGTTAAGGAGTACGGCAGTTCGTTTCAAAGACTGTATTAATGCCGTAGGGATCTGAATGGCCCAAAACTGCCTTAAATTAAACTCCAGTAAGATTGAGGTGGTATGTTTTGGCAATGATCCTAACTTCTGGACGCCAGAATGGTGGCCAGACACCCTGGGTCCTCTCCCCTCACCCAAGAGGAAGGTTAAAAACCTAGGTGTATGGGTGAACCAGAAGCTCAATTTTAAAGACCAAGTAAACTCTGTGGCTTTTGCTACGTCCTTTGCTCTCAGGTCCTGCAAGAAAATCTTGACATTACCTACAGAATGTCGCAAAATAGTTATCACGGCTCTTACTATGTCAAGGTTGGATTACTATAATAGTCTGTATTTTAACACCCAGGAAGGGTTAACGCAGAAGCTGCAACTCCTGCAGAATGCGGCTGCTAGATTGGTGTTGGGTACTCCAAAATACGCTCCTATCTTGAAGGAGATATGGAAACTGCACTGGTTGCCAGTTAGAAAACGTACCCAGGAGAAAGCGTTGTCTGGTTTACAAGGCATTGCATGGAGCTGGGCCAGCCTATTTAAAAGAGCGGCTGTATTGGTATACTCCAAACAGACTATTGCGCTCATCCGGTACCAAATTGATCCGTGTGCCATTTGTAAAAAAAGGCCACCTGGGGTGAAAAAAGCTTTGAAGTTCATGGAGCCAAGGCTTGGAATAAACTTACTCTATATCTTAGAGGTATGACCGGCCTGCTGGCTTTTCCAAAAGTTTTAAAAACTTGGCTGTTTACTGGTTAGCATGACCTTGGATCTTTCCTTTGGGCAAGACTTCACATAGCGCTAGGACACCTATGGGTAACAGTAGCACTTTATAAATGTTAAAATAAATAAATAACCACAATCCAGAACAGGGAGCGACAAGAGGCCTCACCCTAGGTGGAAGTGAAGCGTTTGGCCCAAATCTGTGATGCATCCTCCTGCCGCTGAGCTATGTCTCTTCCAACGAGGCACCATGCAGCATTAGTAACCAGTAGCCAAGCACGGCTGGCAGTGTTAAGGCCCCTTTGAGGTAGGCAGCAAGAGGCGCCGCAGTGTCATTGAAGCTAGGCCCCACGCAGAACCAGGCCCAAAGGCCGCGCAATAGTCAGCACGGACGAGGCGAGGCAAGTATCACAATGTCCAGACCGCCAGGTCCCGTCAGAATCTGGTACTATAGGTCCGGTTCAGGCCCTACTCCCACCAGCAGCGCACCCTGGAGACTCACCACAGGTATCGGCACATACACCAGTAGCCTTACACAACTATGTAGTCTCACCACTGGAGCTCACGCAGCACTGGGCAGGCCGCAGCAGCGGGGCGCATCGCTCTTTCTTCCTTGTGTCCCCCGCTGGGTCAATATTCCACACAGCACCAACATGATCAGAGGAGCCGCCAGCACCTCAGGTCCCCCGAAGAGTCCACTGCACACAGAGACCAATCAGTGGGGCCGCAGGCAGGCCCAGTGGGCCATGCTCAGCCCAGTTTGTGCACCCGCACACGCGTCTCTGCCAAGCAGCAGCCCCCCGCAGCAGGTCACCACAGACCAGGGCTCCCAGCGCGATCTGCCCTGCATCCAGCTCCAACGGCTACGGTCCTGAATGCTGAGTCCCAGGGGCTGTGATATTCACTGATGTTGTGCTCAATGTCTCCGCTCCGTAGACAAGAGTCTACGAGGCTGCCATTTTGCCTCACAGGCGGGGCAGTGATGTTAGTCGCCCACAACTGCCAGAAGTCGCCTCTGCTCTCCAAACACCATTAGATAGATACGCTGCTGTAGCAGATGCTTCTCTACTCACTTGATGGTGCTGATGGCCTGCAGGAATCAGGATAGACAAAGGATACTGTCGGCGGAGCTGCACTACGGTGCAGCCATCTTGACGTCTGCCAAGCCACGCCCTCAATTATCCAACATAGTTATTGCCTGGATCTTACCAGCAATCCCACAAACATTCCACCTCGATCTCACAAATTGTTTCCAGAACAGCTACAGTTGCTAGAACAAGAGGTCACTTTTTTCTTACTAAAAGGAGCAATAGAGCCAGTCTCAATACAGTACCATGACTCGAAGACCTATTCTGGATCTCAGAGTTAAACCATTATATACTGTCGAAACACTTTCACATGGTGACACTTCAACAGGTGCTTCCACTTTTACAAAGAGCAGCTTTTATGTCTACTCTAGAATTAAAAGATGCATATTTTCATGTTCCAATCCATCAAGCTCATCGCAAATACCCCAGGTTTGTGATAGCAGGCAAGCATTACCAGTTCAAGGTGCTTCCCTTCGGAGAGACTACGGCGCCCAGAGTTTTTACCAAATGTCTTGCAGTAGTTGCCAGTCCTCTCAGAAGACAGCAGATTCACTTCTTCCCCTATCTAGAGGACTGGCTTGTCAAAGCCAGCACTCACCAGAACTGTCTACAGCACATCCAAATCACAATATATATTTACTTCATCAATTGGGGTCCTCCATCAATGATCAAAAATCTCACCTGTATGCGTCACAGATTCAGTCTTACATAGACACAGTCAAAGCTCTAGCCTCTCCCAGTGTAGCCAGAATATGCAATTCTACAGTTTCAACCCAACCAAGCATTACCAGCTAGAGTGTTCATGCAACTGCTGGGAATGATGGCGTCTTGCATTGCAATTGTACCCCATGCAAGGCTTCACATGCACCACTTACAAGAGTGCTTAGCACGTCAGTGGAATCAGTCACAGGGTCAATTAACAGATCTAGTGTTGATAGACGGCCGTACCCATCGCTCTGTGTAGTGGTGGAACCCAAAAATTCATCAAAAGGCCGGCCTTTCATCAACCCTATTCCACAGATGGTGCTAACAGCAGACGCATCTCCAACAGGTTGGGGAGGCTCATCTCACAGATTACACAATACAGGGCCTGTGGAGCAACAAGCACATAAGTCTCCATATCAACTATCTAGAGCTTTTAGCAGTTTTCTAGCACTCCAAGCTTTTCAAACTCACCTCATAGCTAAAACTGTCCTAGTCCGATCAGACAGCATGACAGCGATGTATTATGTGCAGAAACAGGGTGGGACACACACACATGCTACAACTGTTAACACTCGCTCAAGCCATTTGGAATTGGGGAATCCATCACAAGATTTATCTTCTGGCAGAACATCTCCTGGGAGTAAACCATCAAATTGCCGACCTCAGCTGAAGGAGACAGCAAGTTCCAGAGTGGGAACTTCCTCCCCAAGTTCTCCTTCCCTACTTTCAGCAATGGGGTTTTCCGCAGATAGACCTGTCCTCCACAGCCGTAAACGCAAAATGCCAAGCTTTGGCTCCAGGTTCCCACACCCGCTCTCAAAGGGCAATGCCCTATGGATGAACTGGTATTTGCCTACACTTTTCTACCTCTCCCGCTCATTCAGTGTGTGGTTCGGAAACCCAGGCAAACATCCCTCATACTAATTCTGGTAGCTCCCACATCGGCCTGTCAATCATGGTACACCACCATGTTGGAGCTGCAATAGTTCCACATCAAAAGCTACACCTCACATCCAGTCTCTTCACACAGAATCATGGAGAAGTCAGACATCCAAATCCCAAAGAACTGAGTTTAGCGATCTGGCTCCTGAAGTCATAGTTTGGTTATTTAAATTTACCACCAGGCTGTATGAATATTCGAAGCAAGGAAGGCCTACCACCAGAGCTTGCTATGCAGCAAAATGGAAAAGATTTGTTGTATACTGCAATAACATCAATCCTTTAGATGCTTATATACAAAACACTGTGTTTCTTCTTACATTTATAGCCGACTGGGCTGACTTACACATCTATTTTTTTTGCTCCTTGCAGCGGTAGCTGCATACTTACAGAATAAACATCTCACTATTCAGAGTTCCAGTAATCAAAGCTTTAATGGAAGGATTAAAAACCGTAATACCAACAAGGATTCCTCCTGCCCCAGTAAGAAATCTCGCAAAACCAAAGGGGATGATGGACTGAGTGTTGAACATTGCAAGCACTCACCCCCAGTCAACTGATCTGGGTTTAATCCATCATCCTTCTTTAGCTCACTCCGCCACCCCAGTTCAGACATGGCCATATGCAAATCAGTCTGACCCTGTGCCTCATGGGAACAGTCCAGCCCGAACTGCCAAGCCATGCCTTCCCTGGACCGGAAACAAGCTTCCTAGGACCGATTTCCTCCATTTCAGCCGTCTTCAGCCAGGCTTGCTTGAATCCAGTGGCAAAGTGAGCAAGGGACTCACGTCTGAGCATACCCTGCCAACTTAGGGTGAACAAAGCAAAATCAAAGGGGAAAGGGTCAAGACTGATTTGCATATGGCTGGGTTCCAACTGGAACGGCATGGTGAGCAAAAAAATTATGGATTTAGGCCCAGATCTCTGTACTGGGGTGAATGTATGACATTGTTCTGCATTCTGTCCATCAACTGTTTTTGCATTTGTCACCCCAAGTGGGAAGGCTATGCCCAGACGTGGGTCCCGTGCTCTCCATGCCTCTGGAATCAAGCTATCCTGGCTGAAGAGGGGTGAAACCCCAAAACCGGTCCTAGGATGCTTGTCTCCAGTCCAGGGAGGACCTGGCTTGGCAGGTCGGGCTGGACTGTACTCATGAGGCACAGGGTCAAGACTAATTTGCATATGGCTGGGTTCAAACTGGAACGGCATGGTGAGCAAAAAAATGATGTATTTAGGGCCAGATCTCTGTACTGGGGTGAATGTATTACATTGTTCTGCATTCTGTCCATCAACAGCTTTTTCCAGTATGGAATCTCAACATTGTTCTCACAAGGCTCATGGGGCCACCTTTTGAACCATTGGACAAGTGCCCTTAGTAGTTTTTCATGGAAGGTTGCTATCCTCATTGCCATCACATCACTAAGGAGAGTTAGTGAACTACAGACATAGAAAAACCCTTCTTTCAGCTACACAAAGACAGGATAGTTCTCCGCACCAACCCTAAATTTCTTCCCAAAGTAGTTTCTGCTTTTCATTACAAGTTTTCTTTCCTCAACCTGATTTTGTAGCAGAACACGCTCTTCACACAATTGACGTTAAAAGAGCTTTACTGTACTACATAGATAGGACAAAAGACTTTCGCCAAACAACTGTTTGTTGCATTTGCATCACCTCACAAAGGCAATCCTATCTCTGAAGCTGGTATTGCCAGATGGATTGTTAAATGCATTCTAACCTTCTATGTTAAAACTAAAAGAACTTTAACCATACCCAGTAGAGCGCATTCCACTCGCAAAATAGGGGTTTCCGTGGCCTTTTAAGGTAACATTCCTCTAACTGACATATGTAAGCCAGCTACATGGTCTACACCACCCACATTTACCAAACACTGTTGTATAGATGTGTTAGCACGTCAAAAGGCTAATGTAGGCCAAGCAGTACTTAAAACACTGTTCCAAACAACTGCAACGTCTACAGGTTTGACACCGCTTTGGGAGTATACTGCTTTTCTAAGCAAAGCATGTTTATCTACAGCACACATGCCTCGAATGGATGATGTTGCCCAGTAAGCATCTGTTCTTGGCATGTAGAGCTGTAGATTCACATGCGCCCACCTGCCTCCCCGGGTACCTTTAGTTGTTGCAGTTATTCATTGTACATTTATACGCATGGATATCTCTATACTACACCTACTCCATTCTCACCCTGTTGCGGGAAAACAATCTAACAATGGAGTCGATGACCATGCGCACTATCACCGAAAGGAGGAATCACCCTACCTCGTGACTAGGAAAGACTTCGAAGAAAAACAACTTGCAAACTTCCTGACCTAACACTAGGTGGCAGAAGTATGCAAAGCATGTGAATCTATAGCTCCACATGCCAAGAACAGATGCTTACTGGGTAAGTAACATTATCCTTCTATTTTGTAGAAACATTTCCCCGTTTGGGGGAAAAAGGAACCTTGTTCATTTTAAAACTAACTGGTAACCTACATTGCAGCCCAGCATGGTGAACCTAAGTTAATTTTGCAAATGCTGGGAATTTGTCTCCTTTCTTGGATGGCCCTTAATCCCCATCCATCCCCCACAAAACACTGCAATTTTTCTTTTAATCGACACAGGTTTAATAATTGGTTTATAATTCAAAATGGATTTTAGCACCAGAGTTGTTAGACCTATGGTAGAAATGGACTTAAAAATAACCCTTCGATTCCTGCTTGACTCATGTTTGAAATGTAGATATCTAAAACTACTGAAGGTATTTACAATAAGCTGAAAACAGTTATTAGTTAAGTTATGTCTTCAGGCTAAGTTTAGTACAATTACATTCATTAGTAGCAATGAGCAAAATTCTTATGGGATTTAAGATGGAAAGCACTAGTATTAGAACACTCCCAAAGAACTTGGCTCCTACCTTCCCCTTTTTGAATGAACTTTTTAAAACTAGCTTTTTGAGGCGGATGAAATATTATTTTTCTGGCATATTGTAAATTCTGTTTAAGCTAGCTCTTAATATAACATATATCCTAAAATAAGCAATGTTAAAAGTCAATAAGTCTTTTCTATCAAAGGCGTTAGCTGGCCTTAATCTTTGCCAATTCTTGTTGCTGACACTGAAAATATAAAATGCTTGTTGCCGATGTTAAAACACATCTACAATAAAAAGCAAAAATTACCATTGCAATATAACGTGTGCATGTGTCACCACACATGCATGCACTTGTTAAAAAGTGGTGGCCATTTTGATTATTTTATCTACTGTTCCAAGATGATGCATTTCCTTGCAGTGGTAAATTTAAATATACAAGAGGCAGGGAGTAATAAGATTAAGCCTTATTTATTTGAAAGGTATAAAAAGGTGATTGAGACAGGCTGTGATAAGCTTTGTTATTGAGTGGAAACCACCAGGGGGAGTACAGTTGGGCATGGACGTGAGGTAGAGGAGTAACACATAGAGCAAGAATACATATTCAGTCCATGCAGTAAAAAGTAGTTCCCTGAAAGTAAGCGGTGGAAGGCTACAACTCAACAGTCAGTAGGGTGGTGAAGAAGCTATGCTCCCTGGAAGGGGCAAACACAAGTAGAGGCAAGAACGTCCTCAAGTAAGAAGCAAGCAAATGATCTAGGAAACAAAGCAAACCAGTCCTATGCAATTGGCTGACCCAAAACCCTTACTCTAAGTATTGATTTTGTACCCCATAAGCATTACGACAAATTCGTTGTCTGTAGGCAAGACCTAAAAAAGTAACAGTTGTAGTGCATTTATGCAGCATCGTTCACATCAGTTGCTTTCCTAATTTTGTCTTTTGACATATTTTATAAATAAAATGTTTTGATCTATGCCAGCAAGTGAATGTCTGTAGCAAGTGAGAGATACAGGGCTCTGAACTGGAGACTCTGGCTGTAAAAACAAGAAAAATACTTCCAGTCCACCTGCAGTAAATGCATTTGCCAATCTCCAGATTTTATCTCAGGAGAGCACTGGCCATGTCGGGGAGCTCACTGAGGCGACTCTAGTAGGGGATGTGGATGTAGCATCTTAGCAGTCTGGCCCACTAATATGCAGAAATACAGACAGCATCCTGTTTTTAATGAGGTTAGGGTGGAGGCATTGAGAGATACTAGTGCTAGTGTCACCATGTGGTGACTACGCAACTAGTGTCCTCTGAACAGTATCTGCATGGAAGGACCAATGCTGACCATGCGACATCAAACCATCCCATTGCTAGCCAAAAAGAGGTAGCAGTGTCTTCATCTATTCCAGTTGATTGTTTGCTTGGCAATGATTTGGAGTCCTCAACCTGGGCTGAGGCGGAGCTGAGAATCCATGCAGAAATGCTTGGAATCCCACACTGGGTGTGTGTAAAAATCAGAGCACCTAGCAGAGCCCAGAGTGAAAAACCGGTGCTGGAGTCTGGAATAATGGCCCAGCCCTCCAAGAGAAAAGGAAGAAAGACCAGGGGACCAGCTTTCAGTCAGAAACTAGACCCTTCTCCTCCAGAGGAAGAAGATTCCGCCCTAGATGAAATAATCTCAGGAGCTGAAGCCTTACCAGGCTGAACCTTTGGACCCAAGGGAACCCTCTTGGGAAGAACTGTGCCAGGGGCAGACGGCCAGTCTCAGTTTGGAAAGCCTGTGACAGCAAGCTGCTGCACAGGAAGGAGGTGATGTCAGTGGTTCCCACAGGACCTATTAGGAGGAGGGAATCATTTTACACTGAGACCAGAGACCCATACCTGGTGCCACTAGAAGAGTGGTAGTTCCTCCGGTGTTCAGGGAATTCTTCCTAACTTCGGCCCATGACGTCCCCCTAGCTGGAAACCTTGGTCAGACCAAGACTTGAAGTAGTCTAGTCAGCCACTTCTACTGGCCAGGGATGCACTATAAGGTAAAGGAGTTCTGTAACTCATGTGCCACCTGTCAAGCCAGTGGCAAGATAAGTGGCCACACAAAGGCCTCCTTAATTCCACTTTCAGTGGTTGAGGTTCCCTTTGAGAGGATAGGGGTTGACATTGTTGGTCCCATTGACTCTCCTACAGCATCAGTAAACTGATCTATTCTAGTGTTAGTGGCTCATGCCACCAGGTATCCTGAGGCTATTCCCCTTAAGAACGCCACTGCCCCTGCAGTGGCTAGGGCCCTCATTGGTATCTTTGCCAGGGTAGGCTCTCCTAACGAGGTGGTGTTAGACAGAGGTACACACTTCATGTCTGGCTACCTGAAACACATGTGGCAGGAGTGTGGAGTGATATACAGGTTCATTACCGCCTACCATCCTCCGTGTAATGGCCTTGTTGAAAGATTCAACAAGACCATGAAAGGTACGATTGGTGGACTCCCTGAAAAACTCAGGAGATGGGATGGCTCACTTTCATGCCTGCTGTGTGCCTACAGGGAAGTGCCACAAAAGACAGAGGTGTTCTCCCCATTTGAACTACTGTATGGCCATCCTGTCAGGGAACCATTATTCCTTGTGAAGAAGGAATGAAAGACCTCTAGTTGAACCTAAACAAGACATAGTAGACTATGCTTGACCTCCGCTCCAGAATGGCTGAATACATGAAGAAAGCAAATAAAAACCTTGAGACCAGCCAAAAGTTCCAGAAGCAATGGTATGTCCAAAAGGTCGAGCGTTTTGGAGCCTATGGCTCCTTGGGCTCTCCAGGATAAGTGGAGTTGACCCTACCCCACAAAGAAGAGGGGGTGGTTACCTATCTGGTGGACCTTGGCTCTTGCAGGAACCCCAAAAGGGTCATACATGTAAACCGCCTTTAGCCCTACTATGACAATGCAGATGTGACCATGCCCATGGTTACAGATAAGGATCAAAAAGCAGAGTGAATCCCTCCCCGACCTCCTGTCCAACCATCCAAAAGATGGGTCAGTGGAAGGAGTAGTTTTGTTAGACACCTTACTGCCCAACATCTGACTTATTGCAGGCAAGTCCTAAATCAGTTTGCTGAGCTGTTTGACCCCTGGTCAGACAAGCTGGTGTACCCATGATGTGGACACTGGTGAAAGTCTACCTGTCAAGAATAAAATATGCAGTCAGTCTGATCATTTGAAAGGGCATCAACGCTGAAGTAATCAAGATGCTGGAATTGGGAGTCGTAGACCCATCTGAGAACCCCTGGGCCAGCCCAGTTGGTTTAGTCCCCTAGCCTCATACTCTGGGAGGTAAGAAAGAGATGAGGTTTTGTGTGGACTATAGAGCCCTCAATGCTGTGGCCAAAACCAATGCACTCCTAATCCCTAGGGCAGATTAACTGATTGACCGGTTGGGAGCAGCCAAGTATCTGAGTACCTTTGATCTCACATCAGTGTACTGGCAGATAGGTATGACTTCAGGAGCAAAAGGCAGATCTGCATTTTCAACCCCAGATGCACATTATCAGTTTACTGTGGTACCTTTAGGTTTTAAAAATGCACCTGCGTCTTTTCAAAGGTTGGTGAATAAAGTCCGTGCTGGGCTGGAATCATATAGTGCAGCTTATCTAGATTATATTGCTGTCTTTAGCTCCACCTGGTAGGATCACCTGATCCACCTTTGTAAAGTGCTGCAGTCTCTAAGAAGTGCAGGCCTCACCAACAAGGCAAGCAAGTGCCAGATAGGGCAGGGAAAGGTTGTATACTCCGGCCGTCTTGTTGGTGGAGACCATTTAACCCCTTCTAACCCAAGACCCTGACCATTCTAGGCTGGGTGGCTCCAGCAACTCAAACACAAATCAGGGCTTTCCTTGACTTGACAGGGTACTACAGTAAGTAAGTAAAATCTTTATTGCATGATTAATTAAATTCTTTGCAAGATAGCACAATTAAATTAGGTCACATATACCAATACGTTTGTTAAAAAAAACCTCAATATATATTACAGGAAGAATAATTAGTTATAAATCACAAATTTTATCAAAAGAATTAACTGGTGTAAAAGCAGATAACAACTCATGGTTTAGCTATTGTAATTGTCTATGTCCGAGGAGCAATACCCTGCATTGTGCTCTGTTGGTGTCCGATTTTGATGTCCGGTTAGAACAGTGAGTAGCAGTTTTGCGGTTTCTGCTGTATTAAAAACTGATCTCCTGCTTTATTCTGTTATGATACACTTAGATTTGACATAGCTTTTGCAATATAACAAATTTAACCAATCTGCATGCTAATTGAATGTCTCATCCATCAAAGCAGGATTTTAATGCTTGCCTGCGGATTCGAATCCCTCTGACGTTCCAGGCTGGTTTTAATAGCAGTTTGCGTTCTTTGTCTAAGCCTCTGCAGCTGCACAACAGATGGAGGATGTCGTCTTTGGGTTCGCCACAGATTTTACAGTTTGTAATTGTATCTAGCCTTGGCCAAGGGGGTAGATGTTGGTTAACAGGTAGAACTCCCATCCTCCGTTTCAGGTATGTTTCCTTTGCAATCTTTGAAAATCCTGTTCCCAAATAGGTTTGCGGTGCGACCCTTGTGTAACTTTGAATAACAAACTACCCGTGTGCTCTTTTTGATAGGGTTGATTTGTCTTCTTCCAAAGACAGTAACTTTACTGTTTAGTTCACTACTTGTTTGAAAGTTTTTTTGTGGGCCAATAATTTCCCAGAGTTCTTGTAGGGATAAATAGTTTAGTGCCGTTTGTAGATAGATCGCAGCTGGATTGTTTTTATTTTTGTTCAGCTCTTTCCATAGGTATGAATTCATAGAGCAGTTCTCTGCTCCCTTTATTTTGTACCAGCATTTTACGTAGAAAAAACCAAAGGAAATGATGGACGGAGTGTTGAACATTGCAAGCACTCACCCCCAGTCAACTGATCTGGGTTTAATCCATCACGTTCTTTAGCCCACTCTGCCACCCCAGTTCAGACATGGCCATATGCAAATCAGTCTGACCCTGTGCCTCATGGGAACAGTCCAGCCTGAACTGCCAAGCCATGTCTTCCCTGGTCCGGAAACAAGCTTCCTAGGACCGGTTTCTGGCATTTCAGCCGTCTTCAGCCAGGCTTGCATTTTACGTAGGCCCCCTTCCGAGCTACTTGTTGCTTTTGAAGGCCAAATTCTAGCCTTAGCTGGGCTGGTGAAGTGTATTGAGGGAGGTTAAAAATGAATCTAATTGATTTCGACACTGTTTTATCCAGAACTAACTAGTCTCTTCCTCTCATGCATTCACTTCCGTAGGAAGCAATTTTGCTCGAAAGACTTCTAAGAGAGGCGATAGATCAGGGCCTGATATTTTTTGCTTAATTCTTTTTAGTGCTACTGCCAGTGCAGTCCCACTTGTTCTAATAGTTGCTTTGTGTTGTCCAAAAGAATCCTTTTTATCAAAAATGATGCCCAGATATTTGTACTCGTCGACTACCTCCAACCGTTTGCCCTGTAGTACCCACTGAGGTTGCCCTGATTTCCTTTGATTCAGGATCATCACTTTTGACTTCTCCAAGTTTGTTAGGCCGTTTCTGTCTGAGAAGCTGCTTGTAGAATCTATAAGATGTTGAAGGCCGGCTGGAGTAAGACTGATCAGTATCAAGTTGTCCGCATACAGTAAGTTTGATAATGATAGGCCTCCTAAATTTGGGGCATGGGGGACACAGCTGTCGAGCTCTGCTGAAAGTTCAGACAGGAAGAGGTTACATCCCTGCTTCAGCCCCTTGGTGGTCACTATTTATCTCGACAGGATGTCACCGGTGCCTAGTTTTATTTGGATCTATGTGTCAGAATGAAGTGCAATTAGTTGGTTTAAAAGTTGCGGATCGATTTTCCAGCCTGATGGCTTTGCCCAGAGTTTACCCCTGTCGATGCTATCGAAGGCATACGTATAGTCAATAAAACAGACAAATAGTGGTTTCTTGATCTTTACTGAGGCGTCTGTTAATAGAGAAAGGGCTAGAATGTTTGTGGTTCTTTGAAAGCCTGTGTGGTTAATAGGAATTAATCCCTTTGCTGATGCCCATTCGGAGAGTATTTCCTAATAGGAGCCCTGCAAAATATTTTGCATCTATGTCAATAAGGGCTATTAACCTATAATTTTTTGCCTTTTTTTTTTTTTTTTTTTTTCTGCCTTTTTTGTAAATAGGGGAAATAATAGATCCTTTCCAGGAATTTGCAATTCTCTCCACATCCAGGATGTTTTTAAAGAGGGGTCGTAGATGTTCGGCCCAGTAGTCTGGGTCTTGTTTGTATAGACTTGGAGGAATTCTGTTGGGCCCCGGAGCGCCCTCCTTTTTTTGCCCTTGGAAATTCGATTTTTGATCTGTTTGTTTGTGAATAACATGAGTCTCTTCTCCTAGGTTCTTTCATGATTACAGATAACTATTGTAGACCATGGTGTCTTGGGAAATTTAATCTGTATTTTTGTTAAAATTATGCTGCAGGTACTTTACCCAATCTACTTCTGTTATCTGTGAGTTTATTTTATAAGCCCTTGGGTTGTCTTGGTTGTTCACTGTGCGCTAGAATCTTGCGCTGTTATTATTTTCGACGTCATATTGCAACTTGGCCCATGTCTTCTCCGTGGATTCATGCCTTATTTGCCAGGCAATTTTGTTCTTTCTGCACTTTAGTTTCCTTAGTTCTACCTGTAAGCTGATGTCGGGACCTCTCTGATGGATTTTGCGAAGTGTTCTGTTGATCTCCCTTTTTATTTGCCTCGTATCACAGGCTTGGTTTGAAAAAGTGATCTTTCTTTGTTCGCACTTATTTCCAATGAGTAGTCTTTGATGGTTCTTAATTCCACATGTGGCTGCTCCTGTGTTGGATTTAGCATTAGCTGAGCTGAAGTTTTCTAAGAAGTTCTCCCAGGTCTTGATGTTGTCTCCTTCGTTGATTCTGTTTTCTTCCCAGCAGGTTTTTGCCGTCTCCAGAAATTTTTCCTGGTCCTTTATTTTGTATTTTATTCTTCTTTGGTTTGAGGATACTGTTAAGTCTTGAATTTCTGTTGGGAAAGCTTGCGCTGTATTTTGAACCTCCAGATTAAGCTCTTGTGGCAAGTGATCGCTACAGTCCATTATTCCAATCTTAAACCCGCTTACTAGATTGAAAAGTGGAAGAGATATAAAGGTGTAATCTATTGCTGAACTTGTCACCATCTTGTGGTAGGTTGCTGCTTGAGGGCAATCGCCCAGGAGTCTGCCATTTAATGCTATCAGCCCTAGGCTTGTTAGATCCATCAATAGGGTTTTGGATACCTTGGTTTGATTACCCCACTTCCTTTCATCCAGCGGGGAGAACCCTCATTCGAGTAGTTGTTCTTCTGCTGGATTGTTGTTGCTGTTTTTCCCGCTGAGACCTATTGAAATCTCCTGAGATGATGTAATGTGGGGTCGTTGCTGTAGTCATGTTCCTTGTCAATTCTGACACTAGAGATTTTGCACCTGTTTTTTTCTCTCTAGGGTGAATGTAGGTGTTAACCAATACCACTTGCTGTTTACTTTTCTTGGGTCCTACCGTCTCATCTGGATTGCATTGATCCCATTATTAGATGTATATTTCATCGTTAATGCTTTAGCTGAGCTTATTGTTTTTATTGAGGCGTACGTGGTTAAGCCACCTTTCAGACGACTGTAGTTCGAGCTGCTGGTAGGTAATATGACTTGAAGCCTTGAAGGTGGAGAGGTTCTGCCACCCAAGTTTCTTGAGGTAGAATTAGATCGACCTGCTGAAAGTACATTAATCGTTCTATAAGCATAATTTTTAATCTGCCCATGTATATTCAAGGAGCAGAATTTTAGTTGCGAAGCATCTTCTCATTGTTTGATGGCCTGTCATGGGTAAGTGCGCCTATTATTGATGGTTTTTGCTAGCCAGGACCAATCTTCTGATGTTGTGTTCTCACTGTTTCTCTGATTGTGGGCTAGCACTGTCCCTCGCTTCTACTGTGGTGCTCCGAGCCCCTTTCAGCACTGATTGCGTAGATCCGCTGGTTCTAGTTATTTTGAAGGGGTCCCAGTTATGATCTTTGTCTTTTAGGAGTAATGGTTCTGGGTAGCCAACGTTATACTGTGGTTTTATACGGATCCCCCATGCTTCTAATTGGCAGTTTTCTTTTAGAATTTTCTACACTGTTTCCCCTGACGTCCAAGTGGTTTTTTATATTTCTTGCTCTGAAAGATGATTGTCGCACAAATTCTACGGAGTCCAGATCTTGAGTGACAATGCCAGCCAGGTTATTAATAGAGGTTAACAATCGAATGTCTCCCCGGCCTTTATAATTAAACTCTTGGATAAATAAGATTGTTTTGGATTCTTTCCACGTTGTGGTTTCTTGGGGTGTTTCCCTTCTTGGCTGTGTTTCCCACTCATGTAGATATCTAGGTGGCTGGAGGACAGCGCTGGCATCGTTTACAGGTTCCCGTGTGAGGATGGGAATCGCCGCGTCAGCCTTCCCTTTTGTGGCTGTTTCGGCCAAATGGTCTTGCGTTTTTGATTTTATTTTGGTATTTGTATTTTTTGCCATTTCCAAGTCTGGTCTAGCTTGGATGATTGGAATTTTTATTGTTTCAATTTTATTATCTATCCAGACTTTTTTCCTCACTTCCTCTTTTTGGGTGCTACTTGTTTTTTCATCCTTTGATTCAGACTGGACAGTTGTCGGAGTTTGTTCGGTTTGTTTGGATTCACTTTCTTTTGCGGTCTTTTGGCTTTCATTTAAAGGTGGTCTTTCTTTATCTTCAGGACCCCCTTTCATTTAATGCTGTCATTCTCTTATGTTGAGGCGAAGGTTCATTGGTACAGCTCTGTTCCGGAGATCCCTTTGGGTTCTTGCCTTGATTGGAAGAAGGTCTGAATGAAGGTAGTTTTATTCCTCCCTTTTCTTCTCATTTTGCGGCGATGTTTCGAAGATTGCATCTGGAATAGCTGTGTGTCATAGTCTTCGGGCTTACTTGATGGCTCGATGGGGCTGCGCAAGTGCTGCTCTTCTTCTTTTTGGTGATTTCGCTTGAGCTCTTTTTGATTCTGACCCGGACGTTTCCTCATCTCAGGGCGTCCTTGTTGACTTGGAGTTGTTTGCGGAGTGTCTGCACTTGTATTTCCTTGTCCGGGAATCTTGTCTTTTCCTTCTTCGTGCAGTGTGTTTGTGTGCTTGCTTCCCTTAATTAGTGTGGGGTAGCTCAATGACTCTTTGGACAGGTTGTTGAGTTCCTTTCCTAGAGCACTGCCTTCACCTTTTCCTTCGCCTTTAGGATGGTCTTTTTGAGATCCATTTTTATTATTGATGTTATTTACTTCCTTTATTTCGGTTAGGAGGTCTCGCATAACTGGGTAATGTGGCAATTTTTTCAGCTATTGAAAAGCATGTGCAGCTTGGGGGGTTGATTGTTGTTTCAGATTGGAATCTCTTTAAGTTTTTCAGTTCCAAGAGTTTGTTGTTGATGCTTGCGACATTTGTTGCTAAGCAATTGAGAAGAGCTAAGTGAATGTCCATCTTATTCGCGTGATATTCCATAGCTTTTGTAGATAGATTTATGGTATTTAATAGGGACTCCTAAAACTTGTTCTGTTCGGTTGGTTTTTCTTTGTTGGTCTGCTTTGTAATGGACTCCTCAGTATGATGGGGCATGTCTCTTTTTTCCAAGATGTATGGGTTTACTAATTTTCCCCATTCATCAGTTGTGAGAGAGGATTTTTTCATGCATTGGTGGCTGTAGGTCTCCTCATGGTTATCTGAAGTTTCCTTCTGGTCACTATTGGATCGTTTTGGTGTTGAAATTATTTGATGTCCTTCCAAGATTTGGTCTGATGGGGTGATGTTCAAAAAATCTATTTCCGGGTCCTGGAGGTCTTGAGGGTGCTGTGGCCTGCTGTCTAGTCTGGTGTGGGCGGGCGTTAGTTCTTCAATACTCTTTTGGTCAGTCTGGTCTTCCTCGAATTTTGATAGCAGTTCTGCTAATGTATTGTTAACCGTTTTATGCTCCGTAGATTTGTTGGAGTTAGGCGGCGGTTTAATATATTCAAGGTGTTGAGTTGCTATTTCTTTCTTTGCTTGGTGAATAGCCCGGATTGAAATTGAAGGTTCTAAAGGTACTCTGTGTCTCTAGGGACTCGCTGGAGAGTGAGATGTCCGATGATTGCCAAAATTCCCTTGTTTCCTTATTGGCTTTTTCAGTACTGTTGGTGAAGTAGTCTTTTTGTTAAGGGCAAGGCTGACATTGCTATCGTTGCTGTCGCTTCCGTCATTGTCTTCATATTTATCTCTGACCCCTCTAACACCTCTGACACCATCGACGTCTTCATCATTAGTAGGTGCTGAGTGCAGTCTCTGCTGTCTCTCATAGTTGTTTTCCTGCGCGGGCTTTGGTGATGGGCTTCTTAAGGTTGTTTTTGAGACTGTTCTTTCCCTTGTCCCTTCAGTTGCTTTGGTTGCTTGCATTGTAGATTTTTCTGGGGTTTGGGGGGAGGGAAGTCCCCGCTTTGTTTCATTGGTGTGGTTTAGTAATGCGCCAGCATCTTTTACGAAGAAGAACTTAGAATAAATTTTAGGTAATAACCGGATTTTTGCTTTTTTTCAAATGGTGGAGGGCCATCGCTTAGCTTTATCAACATTGGCGTGTGGACTGAGACTGCGTCGGCCGTTGTGCCAACCGTTGCCGTGTTCTCCACATTGCTGGATGGAACATTGCCTGGTTGGTTCATAGGTACTTTAAGAACCTTGTTCTTCTTTTTCCGGTTGTTGATTACGCTAGTGATGCTCAGCCGTTCCTTACCCGATCGCATTCTGTTGGGCTGACCAGGTACACGTCTTTTTGTTCCCAATGTTCTCCGACACTATCCGATGCTACTAGTAAATGTAAGTGTAAGTGACTGGATTCTCAGAGTGGATTCAGGGTCTCAGGCTGCTTGCCTCAGTTCAACCTGACCTAGTCTCCCTCTATTATGTCAAGAGTCTGACTGCGAATTAAAGTTAAGTATGAATTTGCTTAGTTGATCAAGATTCAGATATTCACTACAGATTAACTAGCTCAGGGTCTTGAGGGCCTAAAGGATCAGGTGCTCAGTACTGAGCAGTGAGGGGTCTTCTGTAGTAGGTGAGCTAGTCCGGGGACTTAATTTCTCAGTCCTCACAATACTACAACTCCCACTCTTCTGTGGCTTTTCTGTAGCAGTATTGTATTCTTGTAGCTCCTTGCCCCCGGTGCAGTAAGAGAGGCTTTTCTGTAGCAGTATGCACTATCTCTACTCCCAGCTGGATGCTGCCACGGTCCTACAGCCACCACCACATGAACCGCAGGAGCAAATTTGGGCTGAACTGTGTAGAGCTGCAGGAGATTGTATTATATAATATTTATTGTGTGGCTGAAGTGGGGCCCAAGGAGCGTGAATGCTGAAGACTGTTTTTGAGCCCAGTCACGCACAGTCGCACTCGGACAGCCTGTTGAAACCGCTGCTCCCCCGCTGCCCCCCCACTCCCCCTGTCATTGCTGTGGGCCACGATAACACTCGCTGGCACCCGTGAAACTCCGATCTCACCGGCTTGCTCGCAGACTCTGCTTGCTGGCTCCTCCGGGTCCACCTAGTCCGCAGGTTTACTGCAATTCCCGCCAGGTCTTCCGGGAGCAGGAGGGTGCGGATTCCCGGGGCAGTGTAGCACCTCCCACAGATCTCCTGACGCGATTCAGGGTTCGGAGCGGCGGCGGTGATAGCAGTGATGGCGATGATGAAAGCGGTAGCGGTGGCGGATATGTTTCGAAACCCTCACTGGTTTCCCCCGCTCGGCTCTGCTCCGCTGTGCTGCCTGGCTCTGGTCTGTTGGAAGCGGTCCTCGTTCCACTGTGCATTGTTAACCAACGAAGCGCCGGGTACTACAGGGGGAAATTAAGAATTGTGGCACCATTGTTAAGCCTCTCACAGAATTGACCTTGAAAAGAATGTCGTGTAGACTGATGTCTCTGTACATGGGAAAGGAGCAGTCCTATCCCAAATAAATGACCCACGTCAAGACCAGCCAGTGACTTTCATCAGTAGAAGGCTACTTCCCAGGGAACATCGTTGGTGTGCCATTGAGAGGGAAGATTTTGATGTGGTCTGGTCGCTAAAGAAGCTGAGACCATACTTCTCACTTCCTTGTTGAAACCGACCACAGGCTCCTGAGATGGTTAATGCAAATGAAAGGTGAAAATTCCAAACTGCTAAGGCGGTCCATATTCTACTGGGAATGGACTTTGAAGTGGAACACCGACCTGGGACTGCCAATGCAGATGGCCTTTCCAGGTTCTTCCACTTAGAAGATGAAGACTATCTAGGGAAAGGTTAGTATCCTCCTCTTTCATTTGTGGGGTTCATGTAGAAAAATGCCTCTTTTGGACATGGTTAGCCCCCACGTTTTACCTGGAAAATGATGTCGATTATACGAAGTGCACAGGGTCCATGCCAATCCAGTCCCCTGTGCCAGAGCTCTTTCCCTAAAATGTACAATTTGTTTCCCAATTGGCACAACTTCAGTACCCTTGTAAGTCTCTAATAAGTGGTACCCCTGGTTCCTAGGGCATTGGCACTGAAGAGGAACCCCAAGGGTAGCAGCATGAAATGTGCCGTCCTAGGGTTCAGTCACCAAGGCCCTACACACTGCCATCGCAGACTGAGTGCCTTTGTTCGGACAAAACCGAAGAGTCAACATGGCAAACATCCCTATGTGCCATGCCCGCAGACACTGCATGGGATATAGGTAAGACAACTCTCTGGCAGGCCTTATAGCCCTAAGGTAGGGTGCACTATATCTCCTGTGAGGACATCTCCATGAGCAAATCTGTCCCTGCCATATCAATGTCGATTATAAGATATTTTAAGTGAACAGGCAAGCCATAATGAGTGCATAGTCTGGACGGTCGTCATTACGAGTTCTCCATCTCCATGATGGGTTCACTGTATTATGGGATGTTTGGTACCAAACATCTTTTTTTTTAATAAACCTGCATGGATTCCAGTGTCAAATTTATAAAACAATTAAATGCACACAGAGAAACCTACCAACCATCAGTACCACAGCAGGTATACTGAGAGATATTAGAGATCAACTGACTAAGATAGAGACCACATTGTAGGCTCTGGAAGCGGTTTATGTAGAGTGGCCAAGTCAAGTAACTCTTTCCTGGATCCATGAACTGGTTCTCGAATATGACACATTGGCAGAATCAGAGATTCGCTACCTTTCACGCAGACATATAGCCAGAGCATACGGGCAAGGAGGTAGGCCAAGTCGGAATCTAGCTGCCAAACTCAAAAATCGCACTGAATATCATCACATAGACAAACTCACTGATACTCAAGGAGTAGAACACTACTCACCTTTAGAGCTGGTGGGCCAGTTCCGGAACTACTACGCCGCAATGTACAAATCGCAAGTGCCCATGCTTGATTTAGACATAGAAGAATATCTGGCAGATATTGCATGTGCATGGCTAGCGGACGGTTATTGTGCCTATCTGAGTCAACCCACAGATGACCCAGACCTCAAAGCCGCAATACGAGACTTGCCCAACAAGAAAGTGGCGGGGCCTCACGGCCGAATTCTATAAAGAATTTGCAGACATAATCACCCCGCATCTATTAGAAATGTATGCTGAGGCACATGAATCGGGTGTCCTTCCGCCGTCCCTTCGACAGGCATTAATCATTACTCTGTTAAAAAAGGAAAAACCACCCGACAGATGTGAATCCTATAGGGCTCTATCCCTGATTAATCTAGATGCCAAGATACTCGCAAAAGTTCGAGTCACTAGACTCCAACCTCTGATGCCCTCCCTGGTCCTTCCGGATTAATCAGGTTTCATCCCGGAAAGGTCTACTTCCCACAATCTTCGAACCATTTTTGCAATGCTGCACGTGCTTGACCCGAACCTACATGCAGTGGCCGTAATGCTAGACGCAGCCAAAGCCTTCGACTCCATAGAATGGAGCTACATTTTTACTACTATGCAAAGGATGGGATTCCCACCGATATATCTGGGATGGGTGCGTCTGTTGTATAATGGCCCGTCAGCGTGGGTGCGAGTGGGTAGTCTAACTTCAGAGCCATTCCCAATTAAACGAGGCACCAGGCAAGGCTGCCCCTTATCGCCTCTATTATTTGCTTTGGCACTCGAGCCTCTGGCGTGTGTGATCCGTCAAAGACCTAGGGAAACGGCACTTCATTTTATGCACCGCCCGGTGGGCATATTTCTCTACGCTGATGACATGGTCTTATTCATCAGGGAGCCGGAACGCTACCTTCCACAAGAACTGAGAGAATATATTAGATTTGGGTTATTCTCAGGACTTGATATTAACTGGTGATAATGCCGTTGACGGCTATCACCTCCCAGCCTTCTATGGAATACCCTTTAGTGTGGACATCCGATCCTGTTAAATACTTGGGCATCTGGATCAATCGAGACCCGGAAGTCGTACTACGAGAAAATTACGGATGAGCATGCACCACACTTGATCAGCAAATTGAAAGGTGGTCCGCTTTGCCGCTATCCCTAGCCGATCGCATTGCAATTACAAAAATGGTCGTTTTACCGAGATTTTTATACCTGTTCTCGAATATTCCAATATAAGTGACGCGGCACTTCTTTAAAGTCCTACGAACAGCCTTCCTCAAGTTAATATGAGGAGGCAAACAGGCATGTATCGGTTGGGCAACCCTCACACTTGACTATACCAAGGGCGGGTTCAGTGCGCCAGATTTATACACTTATTATTTAGGTGCCCAAGCACAATATGTGTATTATTGGGTTAATCCCCATGCTTATGCACCACTTGTAGCAGTGGAAGATGGAGACGCCCATCCGACCCCCTCCCTTTCAGGCATTCTCACGCCTACTCTGCGAGAAACCCAAAAACTGAAATCAACACATTAGATACGACAATTGCAGCATGGCTCTCCATAGGCCAACTTGCTTCTAAACTACCTATAAATGCCCCTGCATTGCCCTTAGCACATCATGACGCTTTATCAGTGACACAAGAAGACGGCCTTGTGAGATCACTGAGGGAGGCGGATTTCGTCACCATGCAGGACCTCTATCCAGAAGGCAAGTTCATTACAGATGAAGATCTCCAATACATCACCAACCCCACGCCACGCCACTATTTCAGTTCACAATCCATAGGCTGCAATATGCAGTTAAATCCCATTATACTATGTATCCGGAGGAGCCACCCACTCTACAATCTTTACAGAAATTACTAACTACTCCTACACGTAAAAAGTTAGTTATTAAATTATACAGAGCAATACACGCCTAAACACCCAGCGCATCGTATAAGAGTCTTGTCCGTTGGAACACTAAACTGCCTTCCCCCCTAACGCATGTAGAGTGGGAACACATCTGCAAGCTGACCAGCCAACACCCTCCCAATGGCAACCTACGAATCATACACTTTAAATTCCTCGATCAGGTGTACCACACACCCCTCAAACTATACAAATTTGGCGTGCGTGACTCTAGCACAGGGGTCTCCAACCTTTTCTGTAGTGAGAGCTACTTCCGGTCAATCAAATTCATCGTGAGCTACTAAAGGCCCAGCAACTCGCGCATTTTTCCGAGAGACCCCCAACGCCCAGTTGTATGGATACTACAGTGTTTGAACTACAGTTGGCTGCGCAACCGCTAAGTGTAGTTTGTGTATTGATGAGGGCAGGAGGTTTATATTTGTACTGACATGAATATAATAATATCCTGCCTAGCCAAGTGACTTAATATCGGTTGTAACACTTTCAGACAGTTCAGGCTTTTAGATAAAGTTTTGCATGGCGACATTTAGCGCCCAAAATTCCAATCCAAAAAGCACATACACAAGGCCCACAATGCAATGTTCTATTGAGCAGAAAGCCAAGATTGGTTGAGAGCTGCATGTGACGTGTCCACTGGCATCTCTGGAAATGGAAGATGGACATATATTTGTATTAAGACACATTTACACGTTGCTCTTCCAGCCTTTGTATTAGTGTGCTACTTAAATTACATTTGTGATTCAAAACTTTCCTAATTTAAAATAAAGTATCCCTCTTCAAAACTGTTTTGTGCATTATCACACTTGGCCAGCTACCCTCACTGCAGAGAATGGGCACGTTTTTGCATGATGTGCATTGTACACCCTGTCAGCACACACACATGGTACATAATGGATGCAGAGAGAACACCCACCAGCATCAAGAACACTTGGTACATAATGGCTCATGATGCAACTTCCCTCCACGTGATGGACACTTTTTGACGTTTTTACAAGCATTGCATCACCAAATTATCTGCCATGAGACGGAATGTCAACACGGCAGCAAGCATGCCTAATGTTTTATTTAAGTGAGCCTTAGAAAGTGACACTCATAAGAAACACTGTTTTATAACATTTCAGGTAAACCTGGTAATTTGAGCACGTATCCTCTTTTATGCAATTGAAGTATTTCTCTGCAAATTAAGAATTGTATGTATATGATTTTAATGATTTGCATTTAACACTGTTAAGCTCTTGAAGCGGAAAACAAAACTGTTTTCAGTTTCATTGCAGTGTGCAAACATGAAGCTTAATTGAAACACGAGAAAGATCATGAGTCATAGATAGGATCTACATTACAAGGCAGCGTTTTAATCTGGTTTTTTTTCATGGTTTCATGTGCCCTGGACTGCAATGAGTATCCAAGGGGGCACGCATCTGCGCACCCTTTTGTCGCACTGCTAGATCAGAATATCAATATATCCTTAAATGCAGAAACTAATCCCATCCCTCCAGCTTAATTTTGCATGTGCTTAAACCCCAAAACTGTTCTCTCCGCTATTACTGTGTCCCGCTTTCAACCAGCTACTAAATCACTCTTTTGCAGATAAGTCACTTTTCTTGCCTCGTAATCTCTGAACAAATGGATAAATACATAAATCACATAAAAAGCCGCAACTGGCAACCTCATCGTCATGTGCACTTCCATTCCCTGCTGCCAGCATTACGTCTTGTTCAAACCACTACCGTGCGTTATTTTAAACCACGTACACGCCAAAAAAACAGGTGTAATTCTAACCCCGTGACCTGATCGGCTAGAAGTTTAAACATTTAAGAGACCGCTTTGAAAATTATTTACATGCACTGCAAACACTTCAAGAAACAGCTTCATAATCATTGCATGAAAACGAAAAAGTAATCGTCCCCAGTTTTCACCCATAATTCGCATGAGCAATAAGCGCGCACTCCTTTCCTCCCAAATCATACCATCCTACAAATGCGACAAAATATGACATGAAAAAACAAAATAATGCTGCTTAAATTAAGTAAAATAAAAACTAAAAACTCTAAATTTTAGAGCGAGCGTAGTCCAGCCAGGGACAGCCTCCCCTGCATCTACCCCGGAGGACGCTCGGTGTCCGTTATCCGTGATGCCACGGGGTGTGGCCAGCCTCACAAAACTGGAAACAAATGCGAAAAAGAGCCATCCGCACCCCAGCCGTCTCAAGTTGATGTGTGGTTGATAGGACTGAGGGAGCAGCGGGAGGGGACTGAGCGGGTGGGTTGGGGGTTCTGCTGAGACTGACAGATGGGCAGGAGTTTCCCCTCCAATTCAGTTGGTAATTAGCCCGGTCTGCTTCGGCAGCATCCCAGTTCCCCCCTCCAGGCACCTGCTGGGGAATAGAGCACCCTCCGCTGTCTGCGATCACAACAGTGAAACGCATTTCAGATGCACCAGAGGGCGGGTGGGGGGCAGCATCAGTGGGCAGCATCAGAGACACGACTGCCCTCGGGCACAGGCGGGATGGATTGGCAGATTACTATTTACGATGTTTTGTCTGTGTCTCCCTTTCTGCAGCTGGCCAGGGCACCGCCGTGCTTTACTATCTCACGTTTTATGTATAATATTTATAACACTTCTTTCAATGTAGCGCCACCAGAGCATTGACCTTCTTCTCTGCGCTCCTGTGTGCTCTCAGATAACTACAGAGTAAGTTTGACAGGAGCGGGTGGAACTCGCAGGAATCTGTTGCCAAAGGTCACAACGCCAGCACCATGACAAACAGCGCCAGGACTTGTGTGTAGATGTTTTGAACCAACCATGTTGTTTGTTGTTCGAGTTAGATGACCACATCTCGATTCCATGCCACCAAGAACACAATAGACCAGACCTGCCCTTTGCTCTCACGACCGCTGTAACCCTGTAGTGGTTTTAATAATCTCCATTAATAGGAAAAGAAGATACGGGCAAATCACTTAATCTCCCCGTGCCTGGATGTGTAATGTAAATACGGTGCTATGTAAAGCGCTCCAATACCTTCGGGTCGAGTTCGCGCTCGGCTATATAAATATGCAACAAAAAATAACAGGCCAGGGTAGGGGCTCGCTACGGGTGTGGAGCTGATCAGGCCTGCGCAGGGCTCATTAAGCTTACCTGTTGCTCCGGTCGACCTGGTGGCAGGCTGAACAAGGCAGGCGCCACAGGGCCCGGTAGCAGTTTAATACTGCCTGCGCCACCTGCACGCTTTCCAGCACCGGCCGCTCCGCTCTGCCATACCTGCTGCTGTGCACCGGCACTCGACGCGCAGGAAGAAAAACGCGCCGCCAGGGTTTGAAAGGCAAGTGGCGGCTGCGCAGAGACTAATGGAGGAACAACCAATCCTTTTTGGCCCGCCCCTCCCAGCTAAGCTCAATTTGAGCAGCTGGTTTGGGTGAGGGCGGGTAACGTCGCCATAAAAAAGGCCGAATTATTACAACAATGTAAATAGGCTACTAAATTGTGACGCTACCAGCGCGAGCTACTTACGGGGCCTTGGCGAGCTACCAGTAGCTCGCGATCGACCGGTTGGAGACCCTGCTCTAGCAGATGTAAACGCTGTAATCAACTAGATGCAGACTTCTGGCATCTTGCGTGGGAGTTTGCGCTAGTGGCTAAATTCTGGGAATAAGTGGTGCAACATATACACAAGATGTCCGGGATAGACTTGCAATGCACGCCGCTGATTTGCTTGCTGTATTGTATTCCACATGTCAATTTATACGAATCGCAATGCTAATGGCTAAACGCCGGGTCGCTGTTACATGGGAGGGGGTGCAGGCACCAAAGGTGATGCATTGGATGAAAGACCTGGTATATTGCAAAGAAAAATTGGAACTGTACGCGGAGGAGTTACCGATCTCATCCAAACCCAAAGACATTTGGGAACCTTTACGTCAATTTCTTCAACAACAAACTCTACGCATTTCTCCGGACAAGACAATTTGACACTCTATCACTTCAATACCTCTTTGTAAAGCCAACTATGGTCACTGATTTGCGTTAGGTAGGCCTTGGAACTCTGTACCGATTAATCACACATTGTTTATCTTGGTTCTGTTAACAAGCTACCTTGCATGGTAGCAATGTGGTTTATTTTTGTTCTGAAAACGCAATAAAAAGAGTAAAAAAAAAAAAAAAAGAGGAACAAAAAGAAACCTACCAACCCTTAGTGTGGTCACCTACTGGTCGAAGCCAGCCTGTCACCACCAGACCGAGGTCTGACCTCATGGGGTGAACGCCAGCGTGCTCAGAGGTAGAGAACAAACTGGGTCCTGGGCGGAGGCGTTCACAACTTCCCCTGGTCAAGAAGAGACTTCTGTGGCGGGAAGCTTCAAAGGCCTTTCCGCCTTTGAAACAAGACCCTAGCCTCTCCTGATATGAGCAGTCCCCCCCTCCCTCCCCCCTTTCTGTCCTCACCCCTTTTGCTAGGAAGACAGGCAGGAAAATTTTAAAAAATAAAATAGGATTTATGCACCCCTACTCCACCCCTCAGATGCAGGAGGCGAGCTGAAGCACATATTTCAGTGCCCGCCATCTTGAAGATGGTGGGACTTATCCAATCAAGGCTAGGGCTACGTACTGTTCGCACGGGAGGTGGGCATAATGGGGGGTGTGGACACCCAGGGAAGGGGCCCATCGGCCACTACCTGTCACTCCCTTTTAAATGCGCCTAGATTTAGTATATAGGTGACATTCCCAGACCCTGAACTTATATTCCACGAACACAAGATGTCAAATGAAGATACGCTGTTGGACCGAGAACTGCAGAACTCGTGGCGGACTTTTGGCGCAAACTCATGCCTGCCACTACAGAACTCTACAATCTGTATCCTTCAGCTAGTCTGCTTACTGGGTGGCCTCCACAAACCCCGGTGGGTCATCAGCACTTCACAAATTTCTAAAGAACTCTCGAGATAGTGAAGTCCGGTCCAGTGTCCTCTAGCTTTCCAGCCCGACCGACGTTTTCGAGTACCAGCGATGCGTACCTCTGCTCTGGACGGTCAGTTCGACCTCTATACCAAATCTTGAGGACCCAGGACCCACCGGGGTTAAAAGGTACCAATACGCGATGCACCTGATCCCTTGCTGCAAAAACCTACAAAACAGAGTCCAGGCGGACTCCAACTTTACAGTGAGCCAGCACCAGACAAGGGACTTCAGGACTCTGGAGACCCACTTCAGCAGTGGCTCATCAGCCTCCGAATCGTCGCTCCAAAGTGCCAGCCTATGACTGCGAGGCTTATCTTTCAGTGCCTTTGTCCAGCTGCACATCTTCACTGCAGCCTTACAGCCGGGGCATCTTCAACCAAGCTGTGCTCCTGAGACCCCACAGCTCTTGCGACTTCTACTTTCTCTTGAGAACCCGCGGGCTTGCCTCCAACTCCCCTTTTGTTTTTACAGGTGGCCCCTTGCTTTGTAGCGTGCCAGATACAAAGTCCCTTTTGTCTCCTTTTTTCCCCAAGAAACACAGGAAGCTCCTGATAACTTGGCCTTGGCACTTTGGACCTTGGCCTGATTCTTCCAACTTCTAAAAGGGTAACCACACAATCACTGTACTCCATTGCTTTTTCCAATTGTCTTTGTCCTTCAATAGGAAATGTATAGTGTTTAATTACGCCCAACTGTGGATATTGTATTTACTCAGATTTTCTCGTATTGTGAAAAGTATTGATCTTAGACCCGAAGTTCTTGGTCTAAATATTCATACAAAAAGAAGTACTATTTTTCTAATATGGTCTCTTCATAGAGTGTGTGCATCATTTATTGCCTCGGTGTGTTCAGCAAATGCTAGCACTACCCTCTGACAAGCCTAACGGCTCATCCAGAGTACCACAAAATTGAGTGTTAGTATTCTCTACTTTTGTCTCTGTAAACCCGACCCCTCTGCACGGTGTACCCTATTTTTGTGCCTTATATAGAGATGTAGGTTTTCTACAATGTTGTATTTGTTTTATAATCTGAAACAGAAGATCATAAACGGGCCTAATTATGTTTTTCTCATTTCCTTTGTAGGACTTATTGATGCCAATGAAAGTCCACAAACTGCAGCTTTACGGGAGCTTGAGGAGGAAACTGGGTATAAAGGAGAAGTTGCAGAGTGTTCTCCAGGTTGCTATTAAGCTTTTCCTGTCCAGATTTCTAAATTGTGAATTAGAATTTAGAAGATTATTGCTTTCCCTATGTAAATTGATGCATTGACTGTAGGTTGAAGGCACTCTATTTTGCTTTTTTTAATAACGTTATTCGATGTTGACAGTGCAAAAAAGTCTACATTCAGCTATTAGATGTTACACTTCTGCTTATGATTGCACCCAGCGATTTGCAGACATATCACTAAGAGCTACATGAGGTGATTATCTCTAACCAGTGAAGCTAATCAGACCTGTGCAAGTTTGTTCTGGATAGTGTCTCTTGGAAAGTAGTGAGAACAAGTGAGAGGCTCACATAATCACTCAACCTCTCATTCTGTCTCCATCATGCACTGCAGTGAGATTATGTGAGTTTGAAGCAGGGAGTGAAATTCACAAAGCACACACTTTCCATCTGTAGCTAAGCAGACCCACAGATCCTGGCACACATCTTTAGATACAACATTAGTGTTGCTTTTATGTATGTATTAGGGGATGCAAAAATGTAAATGTGTGGTTTGGCAGCAAAGTAGAGAAATGTCTCATTTTCAGAACTTCAATACAGTCAAATGTCACATTTCACAAAACCCTAGCTCCCCTCCTCCATTCAGTTCTCCGCCCATTCTCCACCCACTACAATATTCATTGTAGTGAACCGAAACAAACAATATTTGGTTTGACTACCATTGGTTTAAATTTTTTGACCAATTTCAAACATAATGGTATTAAAGTACATATTAGAAGGCACAGGAATTCTTGCGAATTTTCATATGCAGTTCAGGTATCCTTGTGGTCTGATGGAAGAACATGATCACAGTATTGAGAGACAGAAGAGATTTCGCCATTTTGATTTATCTTTCTGAATTAAATGTATAAAAAACTGACAATTCAGTCTTAAAGTAGTATAGATATGTATTTGCCTGGGTCTCATAAATGTGGGGTTTCCGGTTATGTATAGCTATCTGCTAGAGACATCTATCCGCAAATTCCTTACCTTTGAATTTCCCAGGCGTCAGACTGGATCCTGAAGATGTTTGCTTGAGCTGTACCCCTGAGTGCCAGTGGGTGGCGTCAAGCTGCTGCTTTAGGCATCGTCCACGCCAGAAGTAACGACTGCGTCACCTATGTAGGTGCCACCTCAGCACCCTGACGTTGTTTCTTTTCTTTCTGCTCGAATTAGCACTGATAAAGAGCTACCCCTCTGTTGCTTTTTGACAGAATTATTTTGACGTTTTGTCAAATTCTTTTTTGAATAATGTTTCCTCCTGGTGTGTCGAAGTGATGTCTTTGAGGAAGACTGGTTTTAAACCGTGTGGTACCTGTCATTGTGCCATTTAGGTTATGGACCCACATCTGGTGTGTCTGTGCTGTCTCAAGCTGGACCACAACTCCAAGTCGTGGTTGGGCTGCTGGGACATGGCACTGAAGACTTTGAGGGAGGTGTCCCTGAAGAACAAGTTACTTACCTTCGGTAACGATGTATCTGTAAGAAACATTAGTTAGTTAGATTCCTCACCTTAGACTATCCCCAGGCGTCAGACTGGATCCGGAAGATTTTTCGTCCGCAATACACCTTGCGCGTCGCTAGGCGTCGTCTGCGGCTCCGCGTCCGTCGTCGGCGTCGTGCGCGGAATGACGTCGTCGGAGTACTTAGACTCCGCCCTCGCGCGCTGATGTCAGTTCTTGTACATAGCTTTCCGCGCCAGTAACGCAGAGCCATGCAAAGACCGACACTGGTGCCAAAAATAAAATCTAGGGGCCTGAAAAGGATAACCTTAACCCTAGATGTCAGTTCGCAGAACGGGGAGGATGGGTGGGTCGGGAGGAATCTAACTAACTAATGTTTCTTACAGATACATCGTTACCGAAGGTAAGTAACTTGTTCATCTGAAAGAAACACGTTAGTTAGATTCCTCACCTTAGAATAGATACCCAAGCAATACCATCCCCGGTGGTGGGTCTGCGAACCAAGATCACACCAGAAAGTCCTGGAGGACAGAACGGCCAAAGAAGCCATCCCTCCGGACTTGGCTGTCAAGGCAATAATGCCTGGCAAACGTGTGTAGCGAAGCCCACGTCGCCGCCTGAGAGATGTCCTGCAAAGGGACACCCCGTCCCAAAGCAGTAGTAGCCGCTGTGGCCCGAGTGGAGTGGGCGCGCAGCCCAACAGGAGGGTCCTTTTTTGCCAAGGAGTAACAAATTTTGATGCACAAAACGACCCACCGAGAGATGGTCCGTTTGTGCACCGCTTTCCCCTTCTTAGCACCCACGTATCCAACGAAAAGTTGGTCGTCCACCCGGAACTGCTTTGTGCGGTCCAGATAAAAGGAGAGCGCACGTTTTGGGTCCAGACGGTGGAGCCTCTCTTCCTCTTTGGAAGGAGGCGGAAAGAAGGTGGGCAAGGTGACAGACTGCCCAAGATGAAATGGAGTCACCACTTTCGGAAGAAAGGAGGGACGAGGCCGAAGGACAACCTTGTCCGGATGAACAGACAGAAAAGGAGGCTTTGAAGATAAAGCCTGGAGCTCACTCACCCGTCTAGCCGAGTTGATGGCTACCAGAAAAGCAGTCTTAAGAGTCAGAAGACGAAGAGGACAATTGTGAAGAGGCTCGAAGGGAGCGCACATCAGGAATGTCAAGACAAGATTCAAGTCCCACTGAGGCATTACAAAAGGAACAGGAGGGAACGTGTGAGTAATGCATTTTAGAAAGCGTGTAACTACAGGGGACTTGAAAAGAGAAGGCTGATCAGGAAGCCGCAAGAAGGCAGAGATGGCAGCAAGATAACCTTTCAGAGTGCCCAGGGCAGAGCCCTGCCGGGCCAAAGAAAGAAGAAAGAGGAGAACCTCAGAAAGAGGGGCAGAAAGGGGATGCACAGCCTTTTCTGTGCACCATGCCACAAATTTGTTCCACCGGCAGGCGTATACCGTCTTTGTGGAGGGACGCCTGGCTGCCAGAATGATATCAGACTTCAGGAGGCAAGTCAAATGGCATCAACTGCCGCCGCTCAATCTCCACGCATGGAGGTGGAGGCTGGACAGGTTTGGGTGGAGGACCGTCCCCTGCTGCTGCGACAGAAGATCCTCCCGAAGGGGCAGACGTATCGGAGGATCGGTCAGCATACTGAGTAGCTCGGGATACCAGTACCTTCGTGCCCAAACCGGAGCCACCAAGATAACTTGGGCCCGGTCGTGCCTGATATTCTTCAGCACTCTGGGCAGAAGTGGTATAGGCGGAAAGGCGTACAACAGACCGCAACTCCACTCGTGACGAAAAGCGTCGCCGAGCGAGTGCCGCCTTGGAAATTCCAACGCGCAGAACTGCTGACATTGCGCGTTCTCTTCGGTGGCGAATAGATCTAACCAAGGCTCTCCCCACTGCTGAAAGAGACCTTGCGCCACTTCGGAGTTCAGACGCCATTCGTGATCCATCATGCACCGGCGGCTGAGTTCGTCTGCTCTGGCGTTCAGAGAGCCCGCCAGATGTTGAACCACCAGGGTGACGCCCTGGTGTTCCAGCCATGTCCAGAGGCGCAGAGCCTCCTGACAAAGGGTCCACGACCCCACCCCGCCCTGTTTGTTGCAATACCACATGGCGGTGGTGTTGTCCGTGAACACCTGCACGACACTTCCCCTGACAGAGGGAAGGAAGGCTTTCAGTGCAAGTCGGATCGCTCTCAACTCCAACAGGTTGATGTGGAGACGAGACTCCGCCGGAGACCAGAGGCCTCTGATCTCCGCCTCTCCCATATGGCCACCCCATCCCAGGAGGGACACATCCGTCACTACGACATGCTCCGGTTGGGGAAGGGAGAGGCTCTTGCCCTTGACCCAATCGCGGTCCGTGAGCCACCACTGCAACTGCTGTGCAGTGCCCTCCGAGATCAAGACATGGTCGGACAGGTTGCCGTGATGCTGGGCCCACTGAAACTTCAGGTCCCACTGCAGAGCCCGCATGCGCCGCCTGGCGTGATGCACTAGTAGGATGCAGGAGGCCATCCGCCCCAGAAGCCGCAACACTAGCCTGACCGAGACCCAGGATAGAGGCCGAAAGATGGGAATCAGGGCCTGTATATCCCGGACCCGCTGTTCCGGTGGATGGACCCGGAACTGCGCCGAATCGAGAACCGCTCCGATGAAGAGGAGCTTTTGAGAGGGGCTCAGGTGTGACTTCGGCACGTTGATGGAAAATCCCAGCAAATGCAGGAGATCCGCCGTAGTCTGGAGGTGGGAGACGACTGCCTGGGGCGAGCCCGCCTTCAACAACCAGTCGTCGAGATAGGGGAAGACTGGAACCCCTGATCTGCGCAGATGAGCTGCGACCACCGCCATCACTTTCGTGAACACCCGAGGGGCACTGGTGAGGCCGAAGGGGAGCACGGTAAACTGAAAGTGCTCTGGGCCCACCGTGAACCGCAGGTAACGCCGGCAGGACAGGGATGTGGAAATATGCGTCCTGCAAGTCCAACGCTACCATCCAGTCTCCGGGGTCTAGGGCAGCTAGAACCTGAGCCAAAGTTAACATCTTGAACCTCTCCTTCCGGAGGAAGGTATTGACGTTCCGGAGGTCCAAGATAGGGTGTAGGCCCCCTTTGCCCTTCTTGGGAACCAGAAAGTAGTGGGAATAACAACCACGACCTACTTCTGGGCTCGGAACGCGCTCGACGGCCCCCTTGGCCAAGAGGGCCGAAACTTCCTCGTGGAGAAGATTCAAATGATCCCCCGAGATACGGTGGTGCTGCGGTGGCATAGCTGGAGGGGTCGTCTCGAAGGGGAGGGAGTAGCCCCTTCGGACGATTTGCAGCACCCACCTGTCCGATGTGATGGACCGCCAGTGGAGCAGGTGATGGCGAACTCTGCCGCCCACTGGCGTGGAATGGGCCTGAAAGCTCGGACTAGGAAGGCTTTGAGGCGGATGCTGCCGGGGTGGATGTGGGCTGACCTCGTTGTCCTCCAGAACCTCCTCGGCGGAAACCACGTCCGCGACCACGCGCAGGTTGGTTCTGCGGCTGGTGGCTAGGCGCACGTGAGGAGGCACCCCTTCCTTGGCCACGAAAGGGGCGAAAGGCGGAAGTTTGCGACCGCGGGGCCGAGAGGCCCAAGGACTTGGCCGTAGCCCGGGAGTCCTTAAAGCGATTCAGCGCACTGTCTGCTTTTTCGCCAAAAAGGCGAGTGCCATCAAAGGGCATGTCCATGAGAGTGCTCTGGACATCGCCCGAAAATGACGTGGACCGCAGCCAGGCGTGACGTCTAAGCGCCACTGTGGTAGAAATGGCCCTACCCAGCGAGTCCGTGGTGTCAAGTCATATCGTATAGCATGTCGCGCGGCATCCCTCCCATCGGCCAGAGCCTGGGTAAGTCTTGTCCGGACCTCCTCCGGACACAGGGGCAGCGCGTCCTCCACCGCATCCCACAGAGAGTGGGAATAACGGTCCAAGAGACAAGCGGTGTTCAAAGACCACAGGCCCAAACTAAGGGAGGAGAACCGCTTCTTGCCAAACTGTTCTAGTCTCTTGGAATCCCGGTCCGGCGGGGCGGTCGGGAAAGAGGATTGGGAGGTGGAGGCCTGGATAACCAGGCTCTCAGGGGTAGGGTGTTGGGACAGAAAACTGGGGTCGCCTGGAGCAGGGCGGTGGCGCCTGGCGACGTTCCTGTCCACAGGAGGAACTGTGGAGGGCTTGGACCAGGTGCCCTGCAGAACGTCAATGAGGGCCTCATTGAATTGCAGCAGAGGCTCAGTGGAGCTTGCTGCAGACTGAAGCACCTCAGTAAGGACGTTAGTCCTCACAGCCACGGCAGGCAGCTCGAGCCCAAGGGCTGCGGCCGCCTTGCGCAGCACCACAGAGAAAGCAGCGCCCTCCTCCGAAGCCACAGTCGGAGGAGGGACAAATCCAGTGTCTGGAGAGGTATCCAGGCCACTGGCCTCCCCCAGTTCATCTGCGCAGTCCTGGGACAGTTGAGCCTGAACGGCCATAGGATCCTCGGATCCCTCCCAGTTGTCCCCATCATCCGACTCCTGGTGTAGAGGAGAAAGTAACGGAGCCGGGCGGTAGACATAATGTGTCTCTAGCGGCGCCGATCGCGGCGTCCATCGACGCCGGGCCCGGAGTGTGACTGAACCGGGGCTCGACGTCGAACGGAGTCGACGCCGGCGGTGGTACCGGTGTCGACGCCGGCGGAGGAGGCGTGACGAGGTCGACCGGCGTCGACAGGGACTCAAACGGGTCCCACGGGCGCTTGCGGCGTCGAGGCCGGAGCCGTCAACGGCGCCGGGGCCGGAGCCACCGGCAGGCAAGGCAGCCCAGTCGGGTCCGCGGGGCCCGAAGGCGCACCAGCGGGCGCCGACGGCGGAGCCAGATTCCTCATGGCCGAGAGGAAGGCACTGCTTTCCGCCGGCGTCGCGTCAGTCCCAGGGACCGGAGGGTATGGGGACGTGCGCGGCGCCTGCAGCTCCGCCGGAGCCGCGGGGGTGGAACCACCCTGACCCTCGGCCGACGAGGGGAGTCCGAAGAGCGGTGTCGCCTCTTGGACTTCTTGGAATGCTTCGACTTACCCGAAGACTTGGATCCCGACGACCGATGGTGACGTCGGCTGCGGCTCCACGACCGATCCTTGGACCTCCTCCTGGACCGGGATCGAGGGGGCGCGCGGAGCCGAGTGGCGAATCTCGAGAAGCTTACGGGACCGCTCCGTCTAGCCTTCGAGGTCAGGGCCTTGCAGTCCGAGCACGACTCCGCGTCGTGATCGAGGCCCAAGCAATAAAGGCACCGGCGGTTTTGGTCCGTAACCAACATCAAGCGGCTACAGTCCGTACAGGCTTTGAAACCAGGCATCCTACCGGCACCGGAGTCGTTAGACAGGATCAAAAAGTTAGTCAAAAAGTGACGAAAGGGGTAGCTCTCCCGGATGTGCGCTTACTGGCACGGAAAAAAGAAGAACTGACGTCAGCGCGCGAGGGCGGCGTCTAAGTACTCCGACGTCATTCCGGCGCACGACGCCGACGACGGACGCGGAGCCGCAGACGACGCCTAGCGACGCGCAAGGGGTATTGCTGACGAAAAATCTTCCGGATCCAGTCTGACGCCTGGGGATATTCTAAGGTGAGGAATCTAACTAACGTGTTTCTTTCAGATGCTGTTAGCAACCTGGCTGGAGACCCTCAGCTGTCTCTGTCCTGATCGAGAGGGAGGTCGTGGACCCGCTCCAAGAGCTCATTGTCTTAGATGCGAGGAAGAAGTACAAGAAGTTGAAGATTCTCCTTGTACATCGGCAGACGTGACGAAGGAGCATCAATTCAATTCAGCTGTTTTTATGTAGCACATGGTTATCCAACTGCCCTCCCAGTGCTGACTGCAAACTAACCCAACACGGTGTTGCGATAAGACCATTTACCTCAAACCACTCTAGAAAACTTTACAAGTTTCCTGAAGGAAACCTCCAACTGCTGACATCTGAGGAAGGCTGGGAGAGTATTTCAGAGCGTGGGCATAAGGAACGCGAAGGAGTGGCCTCTGCTCCTCATTCTTTTTATCTTCAGCACGGCTAGGCTTCTCAGATTACCTAATAGAAAATACCTCCCTGGAGCATATGGGGTGAGAAAGTTCTGAATGATAAGAGGGCCTTTTCTGTGTATGGCCTGGTGGGCAATGCAGAGGGCCTTGATGTGAATTCTTTTTTGAAATGGTAGCCAGTGAAGGCTGATAGGGCTGGTCTGGCTGATTAGAATTTAGATATTTTCTGCAGGATTCTCTCAGCGGCATTCTGTACCACTAGGAGCCTATTGATAACGTATTTCGGCTTCCTAAGTAAAGGAAGTTACTGTAGTATAAGTGTGAGTTTATTAGACTCTATCACCACCCTTCTTGTGGGAAATTGTAGCATCTAATGGAATTTCCTGAGGTATGTTAGAGTGGCAAAACATGAACCAGCTGTTTTTTGGGCCTGTCTTCATCATATCCAGACGCCTAGGCTTTTTACTGCTTTGGCTGGTTTTTGACGTTCGCCAAGAGGTTCTCACCATGACCATTCCAAGCACCTTTGACTGCTGCCTACCACCAACACCTCAGTTTTGTCACCAAATGCTTCAGCCTGCTACCGGATGTTTGAGGCATGGTTCTGTGCCAGCAGCTCTGGCCTCAGCTCCGACGGGCCCCCGATGTGTATAGGTTTTATGTATTTCAGTGTTTCAATATGTTCTATACCAGGTACAGTACAGGCTAAGAATTTGAGAATGTGTTCGTAGAACTCTAGGTTCGAGGCATATGAGCTGCAGATCACACACTTAGGATAGTAGATCGCCATCTGGTGTTGGGTTCGGATGCTTGCAGGTTGTTGTCTTCGGAAGAAATCTTTGGTCACGAGATAGGTGACTCCTCCCTTGGACTACAGTGCGCATGGGCATCCACTCCATCCTCAGATTGTTTTTTTCCGCCATTGGGTTCGGATGTAACTTTTTCACTCCGGTAGAAAACTTCAAAAACAAGCTTTCGAAGCGAAAAACTTTTACAGAACTACATCGAGGCACCTTCACTCGACATCGCATTCATCGGACCGGTTCCGGACGTCGACGCGGGCGATTGGACCTATCCGCGCCGTGAGTCCTACGGCTCATGGAAATGACGCCGTTTAAAAAATGCCCCTAGTGTGGAGCAACATTTCCACACAGTGACCATCATAAGGTCTGCAACCTGTGCCTGTCGCCGGAACACAACGAGTCCAGCTGTCCAGCCTGCGCCGCATTTCGATCCAAAAAGACCATTCTGGATCGAAGAGCTCGACGCCATATCATGGCACACAGACCAGCCCCGGAGCCAGATAACCTCTTCGATGAGGGTCCCGATGTCCCGGAAGAATATTCCGAGGAACTTCAAATTATCTCAGAAGCAGACGACTCAGACGACCCCATTACTCCAGGGCAACGCGTGAGTAACACTGCCCCTACCCCAACCCCTCCAAAACCAAAGGCATTGGTCAAGACTTCGCCAGCTGGCCCCAGTCGAGATCGAAAACACCCTTCAGAAGCCCCGCCTTCGGGCTCGGCTCCGAAGAAACACAAGCCTTCCACTGGCTCGGGCCCGAGCAAACCACATATCCTTGTGCCACCGGCACCAAAGACACAAGACCTCTCTGCACCGAAACCGGCTCCGGCGCCTTCGGCACCGAAAACACCGAGGCCCATAGACAAGCCGGCACCGAAAGCTCCCAAGCTCAAAGACTCAACTTCGGCACCGACACCTTCATCGGCATCGAAACCACCGGCTAAGGACTATAATACACCTCCTAAAGCCAAAGACTCTACCGATCACCCAAAACCTCGATCGGAACCGAAAAAAACAGCGCCAAAGTCTGTTCCTCAAGACCAAGAACTTTTCCACCCAGATCCAACACAAAAAAGGATCTATATTAATCCAAAAACTGGACATGTCACTGCTGTACCGTGTAGGAAACCGGACACAACACCTGCCCCAGTTCCTATAAAGAAGGACTCTGCAACATCACCAATTCCTCCTTACTCTCCTGTTCCACCTCCTACCCCACCCCCTCTGCCTTCAGCACCATTACCTCTACCATCTCCATCACATATACCACCCCCACAGGATGATGATGATGATGATGACCTAGGGGGAGGGGGTGATCCTGATGATCTTAATAATCCGTTCACAAACCCAGATACTGTACCATTGGACGACAGGGCATACCCTCTACCAGATATGCCTGACCCTACACCATATCCCTCCAAACCATCACTTCCAGATGACCACCTGGGGTTTGGACAACTAGTACACAGAGCAGCACTTTATCATGGCGTCACCATGCACTCCGATACACCCGAGGAAGACTTCCTCTTAGACACTTTTGAACAGTCTCAGAAGTCGGTTCAAATTTTACCCATGATTAAAGGGGTCATAAAACACGCCACAGAAGTATTTAAAGACCCCGTACGGGCCAGGGTACTCAACCCAAGAATTGAGAAAAAATATAGACCTGCCCCAGAAGATCCTTGTTACATCAAAGGGCAGCTCACTCTGGTTTCCCTGGTCGTTTCCAACGCAAGGAAACGTGCCAACTCCCAAACTACGGGAGATACACCGCCCCGACAAGGAATCCAAACTATTAGAGGCATCGGGCAAAAGAGTAGCAGCACAAGCCGCTAATCATTGGCGTATTGCCAACACCCAAGCCCTATTAGCACGCTACGATAGGGCTCACTATGATCAGTTAGAAGACCAATACAAGGCCCAGGCAAATGACCTTATACAAGAGGGAAAACTTATCTCAAATGCCTCAATTAAATGTGCACTTGACGCCGCAGACACTGCCTTGAGGGCAATAAACGCAAGTGTACTCCTTAGACGCCATGCATGGCTACGCATTTCAGGCTTTAAGCCAGAAGTACAAACTACTATACTTAGCCAACCATTTAATCAGGAACAACTGTTTGGACCAGCAGTAGACACTGCACTTGAGAAAATGAAAAAAGACACAGACTGCTAAATTAATGGGAGCATTGCAGTCTCCACAACCACGTAGCTCCTTTCGACGCTCCTTCTACAGGCGAGCCTCCAAAAACATTGGAGCAGACACCTTCTCCACATTCAAACCCTCTACACAAACATCCCCCAGTAGAGGATATTTTAGAGGAGGATATAGAGGAAACAACACCAAGGGACGAGGTCGAGGCAGTACCAACACTCTTACCTCTCCCGCCACAAAACAGTGACTTTCCTCCACTCCCCCCAGACCATTCCACTCCAATCGGGGGAAGACTCAAACAGTTCCTACCTGTCTGGAACTCCATCACAACAGACAAGTGGGTAAGACAAATTATCCAGTATGGTTACTGCCTGGAACTAACCACTACCCCCCACACATTCTACCCAAGCAACGCTATGTCACCAGACCATCTTGCGCTCCTCAAACAAGAAGTGCTCTCATTGCTTCAAAAACACGCAATAGAACCAGTTCCCTTACAACATCAGGGTACAGGGGTATACTCACTGTACTTCCTAATCCCCAAAAAGGACGAGACGCTCAGACCAATACTGGACCTCAGACTCCTAAATCAGTACATAAACTCTGATCATTTCCATATGATCACTCTTCAACAAGTACTCCCACTACAACAAGGCGATTTCCTTGCCACATTAGACCTCAAGGACGCCTATTTTCACATCCCCATGCATCCTGCTCACAGGAAGTATCTAAGATTTGTGGTGGACGGACAACACTATCAGTTTACAGTCCTTCCATTCGGGGTAACAACTGCGCCCAGAGTATTCACCAAATGCCTAGCAGTAGTAGCAGCGCATCTCAGGAGACCGCAAATTCATGTCTTCCCATATCTAGACGATTGGCTCATAAAAGCCAATTCATTCAACAAATGCATCCTACACACTCACCAAACTATTCAAATCTTACACAACTTGAGATTCACAATAAACTATCCCAAATCTAATCTCCAACCCTCCCACATACATCAATATCTGGGAGCCACCATAAATACCTCCAAAGCACTAGCATATCCCAGCCCAGCCAGGATAGCCAAAATACAAGCTCTGATCGCAAAATTTCAAACCCAACACTCTCTTCCAGCAAGAGTGTTTATGCAACTCATAGGCATGATGGCGTCCTGCATCTTCATTGTGCCTTATGCAAGACTTCAAATGCGTCCCTTGCAAGAATGTCTAGCACGTCAGTGGAATCAGGCTCACGGACAACTGGCAGATCTGGTGTTGGTGGACAGCCGCTCACATCGCTCTCTAAAATGGTGAAACACTATAAACCTGTCCAAAGGCCGGCCGTTCTTAGAACCTCTTCCACAAATAGTGCTGACAACCGACGCATCTCTCACAGGATGGGGAGCCCATCTCCTAACACACACCACTCAGGGCACCTGGACCACTCAACAGAAAGGGCTCCATATCAATTACCTGGAGCTACTGGCAGTATTCCTAGCACTAAAATCATTCCAATCTCCAGAACAAAACTGTCCTCATCCGGACGGACAACATGACAGCCATGTATTACATACAAAAACAAGGAGGCACACATTCTCTCCAGCTGTCCCATCTCGCACAGAACATTTGGAGATGGGTCATTCCCCAGAACATATACCTGCTAGCAGAACACCTTCCAGGAGTTCACAATCAGATTGCCGACCTGTTGAGTCGACAAACCCAACAGATCCACAAATGGGAACTACACCCACAAGTCCTACTCCCATTCTTCCAAAAATGGGGCCAACCAGACATAGACCTGTTCGCCACACACGAAAATGCAAAATGCCCAACCTTCGCTGCCAGGTTTCCCCACCCACAGTCAAAGGGCAATGCAATATGGATGAACTGGTCAGTCAGATTTGCGTACGCTTTTCCGCCTCTCCCACTCATTCCATTTGTGGTACGCAAACTCAGGCAACAGTCTCTCAAGCTGAAACTAATAGCTCCCACATGGGCGCGTCAACCCTGGTTCACAACACTGCTGGAACTCTCTAGTTCCACACCAATAACTGTGCCTCTCCCCGTCCTTATTAACCCAGAACCATGGAGAAATCAGACACCCAGATCCACATCAACTGAACCTAGCGATCTGGCTCCTGAAGTCCTAGAATTCGGTTACCTCAACCTACCACCAGACTGCATGAATATTATAAAAGAGGCCAGACGACCTACTACTAGAGCCTGCTACTCTGCAAAATGGAAATGATTTGCCATTTACTGCACTGACAATGATATACGTCCACTGGATGCATCCATCCAGAACATCATTTGCTTCTTACTACACTTGCAAAGATGGAATCTAGCGTACTCATCCATACGTCTTCACCTAGCAGCATTAGCAGCCTACTTACAAAATCGACAACACTAGTCATTATTTAAAGTACCAGCGATCAAAGCCTTCATGGAAGGTCTTGAAAGGATTATTCCTCCCAGATTACCACCCTCTCCAGTGTGGAACCTAAATATTCTTCTCACAAGGCTCATGGGTCCCCCATTTGAACCTCTGCATAAATGCGAACTACAGTTCCTTACATGGAAAGTAGCGTTCCTTATTGCTATCACATCCCTTAGAAGGGTAAGTGAGATCCAGGCTTTAACAATACAAGAACCATTCCTACAGCTACACCGTAACAAAGTGGTTCTTAGAACAAATCCTAAATTCCTACCCAAAGTCATTTCTCCGTTCCATCTTAACCAATCAGTCGAGCTACCAGTGTTCTTCCCAAATCCAGACTCTGTAGCTGAAAGAGCTCTTCATACCATAGACGTTAAAAGAGCCCTGCTTTATTACATTGATAGAACCAAATGTTTTCGCAAAACCAAACAATTGTTTGTTGCTTTCTCTCCACCACATAAAGGCAACCCCATTTCCAAATCCGGAATAGCCAGGTGGATAGTTAAATGTATCCAAATATGCTACCACAAGGCTAAACGCACTCTAACAGTTCCCCCTAGAGCGCATTCCACGCGCAAAATAGGGGCTTCCATGGCATTCCTAGGAAACATTCCCTTAGAAGATATTTGTAAGGCAGCCACATGGTCTACGACACACACCTTCGCTAAACACTACTGTGTTGACGTACAAGCCAAACAACAAGCTTCTGTGGGTCAGGCTGTCCTTAAAACTTTATTCCAAACTGCTGCAGCTGTTACAGGTGACCACCGCTAGGGGATACACTGCTATATAGTCTATCCTAAGTGTGTGATCTGCAGCTCGTATGCCTCGAACAGAATATGCTACTTACCAGTATGCATCTGTTCTTGGCATGTAGAGCTGCAGAGCCACACACGGCCACCCACCTTCCCGGGACCTGTGTCTGTTCCAGCATCGTCTTACTTAGACAGTACACATGGACATCCTTTCTTTATTTTTACAAACTCCATCATTTCCCATCATGGTGAAAAACAATCTGAGGATGGAGTGGATGCCCATGCGCACTGTAGTCCAAGGGAGGAGTCCCCTATCTCGTGACCAAAGACTTCTTCCGAAGACAACAACAACCTGCAAGCATCCGAGCCCAACAACCAGATGGCGATCTACTATCCTAAGTGTGTGGTTCTGCAGCTCTACATGCCAAGAACAGATGCATATTGGTAAGTAGCATATTCCTTTTGGACCTCTCCTTTTCAATGGAGTGTAGAGTTCCAGAATCAAAAGGGATAGTTTTACAACATGTAATTGCATTTTTATTTGTTATTCCACTTTCAAAACAATTCCTGGAATAGAAACCTAACAAGTTTAAAACGCTTGTTCCTAGAACAAAGGTGATTGTGCTTTTAAACTGTTTCTAAAGCCCGAGAAGCCTACTTTTACTCCGAGAGCTCTGCCCATTTTCTTGTTATATGTTCAGAAAAGTAGCATCCATTAAACCTCCAAGGGGGGGCTGGGTGGCTTGTTTGGTGGGTAGATTGATAATCATTCTGTGGAGGATACTCTATCTGGAGAATTGTTGCGGACCGGTGAATAACTAATATTGGCTTCTAGATTCTTTACCTTAGAATAGATCTCAAAGCTGTGCCAAAGAAAAGCATCAGAAGTTTACGAAAAATTGGATTTCACTGCAGAAGCAAAGCACTTTCATAAAACATGAATGAGCAAATTTCTAGTCTGGAGAGCCAAAGCTAGATTATGGTTTACATGAGCATAGAAAATATTGTACAAAATGGTTAAGTCAGTCAGCGTCATGTTTATCCTGGTAAACCAATTACTTTTATGACCAATGTAATCAGTCTGATAGCTCACAATAATTTCAGCCAGACCGTTTTGCCACCATTTTTAGAATTCAAGTTTTTTATTGGGTGGTTGCGAGATCAATTGTACACAGCTTAACTGCCTACATCAGACTGCCGGCAGAGCGCAAAGCAAGGAGAATGACACAGCGTGAAGGTCTACATCCCGGAGGACGACTCCGCATTTAATTCAGGCTAAGGTGCCACCATTTTTAGCTACGTGAAATTCCGTGTCACATGTGAACTACCACTTAATGAAGACTCGTAGTTCAATATAGCTGGAAGTGCAAATCGTGCCAATAAATAGAAACATTAAATACATTTACGGCATAAAAACAGTATAAAGCATAAAAGGAAGTAAAATACTTCATTAAACCAGTTATTGCGTGAATTTTCATTCTTACTAAAATTAATAAAAATGAATCCATCGGGTTTGAACCGTGACCTGTTCATTCCCATCAGAATGAACAGGTCACGGTTCAAACCCGATAGATTCTTTTTTAGGTCTCGCCTAGCGACGCCGTGCGAAGCGCTGTCACTAGTGAGATCTATTGTTGTCTATTTGCCTCGGAAGGGGGACAGGACATGTGAACGCGCACGGCGGCGTTGGCACAACTCCAAGGACATGAGTTGTTGACTTTGGCTCGGAAGGGAGACAGAGATGTGCACTTTCTCCCGGACAGCCCATGTGCACGCTCATGCCGTCTGTTCTCTGCCGATGCGCGCACCCACCGCGCTCTCCTGGACAGCCACACGGACACGCTCGCACCATCCACGGGACGCTGCATTGAAAGCTGTCCCGAAGCTGCAGTGGCCTAACCACATCCCTTAATTTAGGCCAATAAGCCACTCTTGGTTGATTTGGTGCTCCCGATAAGCGCAGATACAAGACTATACAACATCACGCCATCGTATTGATCCAGACACTACTGCTCAACACCGATCAAATGGCCTCAAATCCCAGTCTCAACCACGTCACCAATCTTAACGCACCCCATCTAATGGGCTCTAACGCCAACTCCTTCCTTCGACATCTTCACTACCCACGTTGACCCCTGACCCTTTACCACTGTCCAGCTTGCCCAGAGTGCGTTTGGGTGGTTTCAAAGGATTGTTTGAATGCTCAACTATTTTATTTCTCCCCCATGCGACACTCACTACGTCGTTCAAAAGCCTACCAGGGGGAGTCGCATAGGAAGGGAAGCACACGTGCCAGTGCTCCCGACTCATGGGGGATCGAGGACATCCCGAGCTGAGCGCGCGTGTTCATCAGAACAGGACCCCCGCCCCCATACCAACCAGCCAGCCACCATTACTGTGCTCAACCGCTCTTCACATCTGCCCGGCACGCGCACACAGAATCACTCACCTGCCGGTCTCACACAACTGCTCCAGCTGTATCTGGTTGAAATTTCTCGCAAACCGGTCACTGCCCGGATAAAAGCATTTAACTTTGAGTTATCACGCGTGCGTAGTGATAGTTGTTGAGCTGAGAGACGTTACATAGATAAGTAAATTCTACAGAAAACTGCGCGGGCACATTGAGAAAGTGAAACTGCATGAGGCTTTAAACGGCTGACACGCGTGCGCAGTGCAGGAAACAAAGTCTTACTCTGCACGTCTGGCGCATAGCAGTTTCTATTTGCTTGGCAGTACTTCTAGTTCAGTGGTTCCCAAACCAATGCTGTGCGCATGTTATACTACGCTGAATTGACATGGTGTGGAAGAGGATTTCGAGACCCCAGTGTATAATTTGTATAGCCCCATGTTAATAGAAAGGGTTTGTTGGGGGAGTGGTGGGGGGGCCTGTAACACTGTGCTCCCGTTAGTGTGTGAATGAGGGCAGTCAGTGGGCGCGCACGCTGGTAAGCTCAAGCTAGGGTCACCTATGCGGGTCTTTGAGTCTGTCCATCCATGGAGCAGTGCACTCAGAAGAGGTGTGTGTGTGCTTGTGTCATTCTTGATGCGGGTTTGTGAACTATGCGAGTGGATTCGGCTACGGTGTGCCTGGATGACTGACTGCATGTAGTGATTGTAGGGGTGACGTCTGTATGGGTCTGTGGGTTGGTGTGTCTGGGTCAGTCTGTGGTAGGTCGGTGAGTTTGTGGCTCGGCAGTATCTAGATGGGTCTGTGATAGGTGGGTGAGTCTGTAGCATGCCGGTGCAAGTCTTTGGTAGGTCGGTGTGTCTGTATGTGGCTTGCTGTGCCCGGTTGTGAGTGAGTACCCTCCGGGGGGTCTGTGTGTTTGAATGTGTCAGTTTGTGAGACCAGTTGTTGGGATGCGTTTGCTGGTGTGTGTCATGTGTGTGCAATGCCTGGCTGTGCGTGTGCTCGCCTGCCTGTGCGTGTGTGCGGAGCTGCGTGTGAGAGCCCTGGCTGTGCCAAGCTGTAGGTGTGTATGTGTGTGTGTGTGTGTGTGTACAAAATGTAGGTGTGTCAGCTTATGTGCAAGCATGAGTCAGTGTGTGTGAAGTTGTGGGTGCGTGCATGAGCGCATCGGTGTGTGTGTGTGTATGGGCGCCTTATGGTGATACCGGGTCCGGTTTTACTGCCTCATTTGGTCGGCCATTCCGCTCCGGGGCCGTGACCGCTGGGGGCGTATTGAGTGGGCGGTCTGGGCCTCCCAAGAGTGCCAGAGGCCCTGTTGACTTCAGGCGGCACTGGGGGAAGGGCGCGTGACTTCAACATCGCAGCGTCCATACCCCCACCCCTATTCTAGGTATTTCAATAGGTTCGTAGGTGTGGGGATACACGGCGTGGGGCCTAGTAGTGGCTGTTTTGTGCGGGCCAGTCTACAGAAATACGTTTAGCTCCTACTGACATTAAATAAATAAATGACCTCGCAGCGCGATAGAGTGCGAGGCAAGGATCTCATCGCGGAATTTGAGAAGTATCGTCAATAGCATGGTTAAACTCTCGCAAAGGCGAGACCTATTGCATTGCAAATGCTTGTTATTAATTTTTGTAGGAATAAAAATTCACACAATAACTGTTTAAGTATTTTACTTCCTTTATGCTTTATACTGTTTTTTTTTTTTTTAAACTTTATTAAGTTTTGCTTATAAACAGCCAGGGTAATCAATACAAAACTGCATGAAGCCAATGCAGCATATTCAGAAGTGATACACAACATGTCAATACTCATTCACGAGGTACATAGCAAAGTACATGTAATTCCTGCTCGTCCCCACACCGACCGCAGTCCACATAAAAGTCCAGAGGCCGGCAGCCCACGCTACAGACATGGATCGTACAGCGAGGCACACAAGATTAGCCAGTAATCTAGTTCAGAAGAGAGGTTACATCAAGCTACCCCCATCCCCGGCCTCCCCCATGCCCACACACATAGAGTACAGTGAATAACAACAACCTAGGAGGACTATAGCCACATCACCGCACCATACTCCCAGGCTATGGACGAGATTAAAGGGCTCTGAGTCTAGAACCAAGCCATTATCATGCCATGTTCAACAATGCATTCTACGTGGAAGCCTCAGGGGTGTGTAGCAGGAGATATTGTTTAAGTGGTCCCCATATGTCCCTGGGTCTTGAGCTGCGGGGCAACGTTTCTGCATAAATGGAGCTCTGGTCCTGACTGTATATCTTATCTTCAAGCCATTCCTTAAATTTGGGGGCGCGTCCCCTTCCCCATCTGCACGCCACTCTTCGCTTCGCCAATAAGAGCGCTAACGTAATGGCGATACGCCTGCGGGAGCCGTGCAGTATATCCCAGCAAAGCCACAAGTGGACTACATTCAACGACACCGGACGTCATCTGTGTGTGCCTCAAATTTTTTGCCAATATTCCAAGACCCTGGGGCAGTCCCACGCCAGGTGCATAAAACCAGCCCCCGGGCTACCACAACGGTCGCAGCTGTCACTGTCACGCAGCTTGAGTCGATATAATTTTACGGGTGTACAATAGATACGAAGGATGTACCGAAAATGGATAATCCGTAATCTACAGCTGGCAGAAATGCATGCAACTTGCCTACAACAATATCCCCATTGCTCCGGAGACAGGTCAAATCCCTTATCAGTGGACCAGTTGTGCAATGCAGCATGCGCAGGTTCTGGCTGAAGAGAACGTACCGTGTGATACAATGTAGAGACCATATGCCTCGGGCTATCTGCAGATAACATAAGATGGAGCGGTACTAAAGAGTCCGGTTCCATGGGGAAGTCCAGGAGAATAGTCCCTAACCCCTGTTGGAGCCGCAAATATAAAAAGGTTTCTAATTGAGTGGGAATCGTCTGTCGGAAAAACTGATCAATCGATCGAAATCTACCCTGGAGAAAAACATCCCCCATGTGCCAATCTGCAGACGCGCGCACATCTTATGAAATCCCCGTTCCTGCAATAAAGGCATCTGTGGATGATAGGAAAGTGGCATCAATGGGGAATATATCATTGCAGCATTAAGACGCTTCCCAATGGTGAGCCAGGCGGTGATTGTGCTCGTGACAGTGGTAGGAGGCGTGTTTCTGGCCGGCGGAGGCGCATGAACCGCCCCACTCAGCGGAACTGGATCCGCCAACCAATCCTCCGCCGCTACCTGCGGCATATAGCATGAGGGGCACATCCAATAATAAGCATGTTGTGCCTGCACACATGCATAATACAATTCAAAGTCTGGGAGGTCAAACCCTCCTTGCGCATATGGTCGCGTGAGCACAGTCCACTTCAAACGGGGCTGTTTACCTCCCCAAAATAGTCTCAGCAATTCTGTTCTAAGAGAGGTGAAAACATTTCGTCCTGGGGGATATGGAATGTTCAAGAAAAGGTATAAGAACTGTGGAAGTACCACCATTTTGATCAATGAGGCACGGCCGGCCATAGAAAGAGGCAAGGCCATCCAACGCGTGACATTGCAAGCCAGGCGTTCAACCGCTGTGCCATAATTAAGACGCAGTATCTCATCTCGGGTAGTCCCAATTTGAATCCCTAGGTAGCGGAAGTCTGCGTCACACCAAACCAAGGGGAAATCAGGCGCAAATCTGGGCACCGCTGGAGTGAGAGGAAAAATCAGTGACTTCACCCAGTTAATATGAATGCCCGACAGACAGTCAAACTCTATAAATTTCCGTAAGAGTGGATTCAAATTATTTTGCAGCTCTCTGACGTATAACGTCATGTCGTCGGCATATAGCGATATGAGGATGTGCCTCAGGTTACAGCATAGAGCGCGCTCTCGATGCTGTTGTCTTAATTTACAAGCAATGGGCTCTATTGCAAGGGCGAAGAGCAGGGGAGACAATGGGCACCCCTGTCTTGTGCCGCGGGATATGGGAATTTCAGCGGAGACGTGTCCATTTATGAGAATTCTGGCGGTGGGATAAGTGTATAGCAGGCGTATCCATGCTATGAAGGGTAATGGAAAGCCCATTCGGCCAAGGATTGCATTAAGATAATCCCATTCTACGGAATCAAATGCCTTCGTGGCATCAAGAAAGACTGCAGCCATGGGCAGATCCGGCGCTATGTTCTGAAGTGTGGAAAATAGCGTATGGAGATTATGCGAGGTGGCCCGCCCAGGCACAAAGCCAGATTGGTCAGGCAGCACCAATTTATCTATTAAGAGCAGCAATCTATTGGCCAGGATCTTAGTGTCACAGTTCAATAGAGATAAAGGTCTGTAGGAGTCACAGGAGGTAGGGTCTTTGCCCGGTTTAAGCAATGACGATATCAGTGCCATTCTCATAGATGGGGGAGCCTACCAACCTCCATGGACTCCAGGTACACATCCTTCAATACCGGGGCCATAAAATCAATGTAGGCCTTGTAGAATTCGGCCGGCAGGCCATTAAGCCCTGGGGCCTTGCCAGATCTCTGTTGCATAATTGCCTCTCTAATTTCGTCGAGCTCAAAAGGGGCACTAAGGAATTCTCTATGATGATCTTCTAGCCATCCCAGTGCTACATCATCCAAGTAACTATCTAGCTCTATGCTGCCTTGGCGTTGCGAAGTGTACAGTGCAGAGTAATGCGCTGTAAAACAAGCAAAAATTTCCGTAGTGTCAACGCAAGCTACCCCATCTGAGACTTGAACTTCCAGTACACTCTGTGAGCCCGTAGGTCTCCTAATCATATCCGCTAACGCTCCACCACGACGTTCCCCCTCACCATACCTCCTTGCCTTCCAATATTTGCCCCTAAAATTGGATTCCCGAGCCACAGTGGCTGTATAGTCAGCAAGCTTCTCCTTAAACTGCAACTGCATGCGTTTGTCGTCTCCCCTCGCCATCCCACGCTCCAACGTCTTAAGCTCGAGCTCCAACTTCTGCAGCGTGCTCCGTAAGTCTTTCAGGACCACAAGACATTTTGAGATACAGAATCCCCGAATGGTAACCTTAAAGGCCTCCCATAGTATTTCTATGGAGTCTACCGAGTGTCTATTTCTGCAAAAAAAAATCACGTATCTCGTCCTTCAGTTCCGTGTGAAAAATGGGGTCCAGGAGGGCCGTAGGTTGTAACCGCCAGTGCCTTCTGGGTGCACTGTAGCCGGGCATTTGAACCTCCATCTTGACAGGGGAGTGATCGGAGAATGTTTTAGCCAAATGAGTGATTGTTGTTATGGAGGGTGCAAGATTCCGCGAGAGCAAAAAATAGTCTAAGCGCGCCCAGGAGCCCGCATGGGTGTTAGTATGTGTACCTTCCCTAACCAACACATGGCGAAGGCGCCACGCGTCCACCAGACCACCTTCCTGAAGTATCTCCGACAGAACCGCTTGTGCCCTGGCATAATGATGCGGGGCTGAAGTTGACCTGTCCAGAGTCGGCTGAAAGGCTACATTAAAATCCCCGCCCCATATCACCTGTGCGAAGCCCAGCTCCATGATCTTACCCCAAAGCACAGAGAAAAATTTGGGAGCATCAACGTTGGGACCGTAACAGCAAACCATTATAACTGATGCCAAACCCAGTTTACCCCATACCAACACATAGCGGCCCTGGGGGTCTGTGGTGGAGCCGATAAACGTGAAAGGTGTACGCTTTTTTATTAGTATGGCAGTCCCCCTCGCATACGAGGAATAAGAAGCAAAGATTCTGTGGTCTGCCCATCTACTGGCAAACCCAGGAGGCTTCCGAAGGTTCATGTGGGTTTCTTGCAGCATGGCAACCTGGATGTGATGGCGATCGAGGTAGGAGATAATTTGTCTACGCTTGCGTCGATCTCCCAACCCCCGAACATTCCAGGAAATGAATCTTAGGCTGGGATCAGGGGGACCATCCTGCCCTAATTGCGTACCCTGTCGTGACATCTCGCTTTCAGCAGATAGACATCAAGTAAACCATGTTTGTGTACCACTAGGTCTGCAATCCTTGTTAATGCATACATTACATAGGAACAAAACCATTCAACTTTCCCCCTCCCACACTGACATCCCAATCATGCCAATGAATATCTCCCACCCTCCCCTCTTTAACCAACCAATGCATAATGTTTTCGTCTGCTAGGGGTTTTCCCTGATGGGGGGGGCTTGTCTAGGTGACCCACCCTACGCTCACCGACCACGAGGCAATGATTTGGGGGCCCCCGCCTCTGGCACAGTCAGTGAGGTGTTCGGCCCTTGGGAACCTTTGAGCCAGTAGCAAAGAATGAAAGACATAGAGTTCATCATCATGGACTCCTCACTGCCCATCAAGCCTAGCCCAACCGCCAGGCCTCCCATGCCCTCCCATGAAGCGTCATCATTGTAACAAAGGCATCAAGCATGTTGAACAACCATCCGACCATCAACTAGTCTACTGCATCAAGAGTTTCGGAGCTCACGGCAGATTCCTTAGGCTTCCTGAGGTGCTTCAAAAATTCCTCTGCTTGCTGAGACTTGGTAAAAAACATCTGTTTTCCCTGATGCGTAACGCGCAACCGTGCAGGATACAGTAGAGCATAATCTATTTTGGCTTGACGCAGTTTTTGCTTCACCGGAAAATATCGCCTTCTGTCCTCTTGCACCAGCGCAGTGAAGTCTGGGTATATTGTAAATCGCGTGCCTTCAAAGTGCAATGTTTTCTTCTCGCGAGCTACCCGTAGAACAGTGTCCCGATCTCGGTAATTTAAAATACGGGCTATGATAGGACGGGCAGCAGCCCCGGGGGGCGGTCGAGGACCAAGCGCTCTGTGCGCGCGCTCCACAATGAAGTGCGGGGATAGCGCTTCAGACCCTATGGTGTCCAGCAATAACTTCTCAATATAAGACTCCATCTTTCCTGTGTTGGCACTCTCAGGGATTCCAAGCACGCAAATATTATTATGCCGACTCCTCGCTTCCAATTCTTCATTTTTCGCTGCTATTATTTTAAGCAATTTGTCCATTTGGGTAACATTGCTTTGGAGCTGCGTCGTAGCGTCCTCAGTGTCGGAAATCCTGCGCTCTGTTTCCGTAATGCGCTCTCCATGTTGATCCATCTTGTGCACTATACTGTCTATACGGGACGTCATGGAATCCATTTTATCTGCCAGCGATGTTAGCCCCTGTCGGACCTCCAGCATAAGAGCCCTCATGTCACCGTTAGGACCAGTGCCACCACCCGAGCCACCCGGCTCCGCACCTGTGTCCGTCTCCGTCGTCTGGGATTGCATAGATTTTTTAGAGTCAAAGTTAATACGCGGTTGTTTCGCGTCTGGTTTCCCCATTATTAGCGTGCCCCAATGCCACAGCGGCCACAAAGTTGCCGGACCTGGAGAAAGAGTGAGCCGGGGAATTCAGTCGCGGCCAACCTCAACGCTATTGGACCAAAACCACTGGCTCTGCGTGCTCATTTCCACGTCTCAGATGATACCACAGCAACAGATTTCATCATTAGGTGGCAAAAGCCCGTAAACCTCTACCACATCGAGGCGTCTATCAACCACGTCGTCACACAGTAAGTCATTTTTGAGACCAGTCTACCCTAAAAGGCAAAAAGAAAGTGGTAATGGCGCCACAGAGTCACTGTAGATCTCTGTGACGATTGTGTCTCGCGCGACTCCCAATCCGCAGATAAACCAGGTTATAGATGTGAGGGTCGAGCACACCACAGGAGCAGCGCCTTCAGCAGCCCGGGCCCTCTTAGCACAAAGTCAAGAATCTTCAGCAATAACATGCAACGACGTGTGTCCTCATCCGGGTGCAGACCTACATATCCTCCCAGCCACGCAGATCAGCAGAATGCAACATCGAGGGTGCAGGCAGTATCGTGGTCTCAAAACCGCCTCCACCACTAAAGGTTCAGAGTAACGGGGCTCATCAAGCGCCAACAATGCCACGTGGTTATCGAGTGGGTGCCCCGATCCAGGTGCAGCTCAGGATCCACTGTGGCAGTGACCAGGCACACCATTCGCAGGCGCAGCTACATCCAGCGCCCGGCAGCACTTGAGGAAGGATCCACTCCTCAGGACCTCCCAGCAGTCGCCGGCACACTTCAGTCTTCTCCCCTACGGAGGAGCAGCATTCCGGGGGGCGAGCAACCCCCAACCGCCACCCAGTCAGAGGTGCCACCAGGACTCAGCCGCAATGGCGCCGCCGCCTATGGCCGGTCCGCCAAACGTGCGGCACGCCCCTTTTCACCAGCACTCACCAGGTATTCAGCGCCGCCAGCATTACCCCTCCGATGGAGGAGAAGTGCACCATCTCACTGATCGGTGACAGGTGTTGCGCTCCGGATACCACCGCCGGGGCCTGGGCTCCACGAGGGAAGCCCCGGACTTGCGTAGTTCCAGGTACCGCTGCCCTCTAGCTGCGTCCACCTGTCCTCGCGGGCAGCAGCAGCAGCGAGTCCGCCCAAGGAGCGCGGCCAATCGTCTCACGCCTCTGCAAACACGACTCCGTATGCCTCACCGGTTCCGCTGGCATACACTCCCGCTTGCGTGTATAATCAGCTCAATTAGACAGGATAAACTACGGATAAATCGGCCGAACTGCGGGAGCTTCACTCAGTGGCAGCCATTCCGCTAGTGCGCCACCTAGCGCCCCCCTTTATACTGTTTTTATGCCGTAAATGTATTTAATGTTTCTATTTATTGGCACGATTTGCACTTCCAGCTATATTGAACTAAGTCTGTCTACACTCTTCATTAAGTGGTAGTTCACATGTGACACGGAATTTCACGGAGCTATAAATGGTGCCAAAACTTTATGTAAATTGTTAGTGAACAAGCCTGCAGGGCAGGCGAAACACGTCTAACATTTTCAGCTGATAATAAAGAACTTGTGTGCAAAGACATGGCGTCGGCATTCCTGGTGTAAAGGGGAGTGTTATGAATATTACCAGACCGTGCTTGGGAGGTCCGCAACGCCGACACGCCCTCTGATTTGGAAGTGGTGAGTGAACCTGAGCAAACCGAGGCCGAATATATACGCGACCTTCCTGCTAACTCTTTGGTAATTTGCTGCAAACTGCATTCGTGTTGCCCCCCCAGTGCTGGAAACGGCGTATGGGGAGAGAGGAGGCAGAATCTGACTGTCTGACAAGGGGGACCTAAGAGGACTTTGTTACCTGTTTATGAACTGCAGCGGCTGTGGAATGCCGACCAACGGTAATTGGAAGCATCACTTGGTGTTCAGTGGGTCCCTTCACTGCATGGGTCCCTGGGGCGAACTACGATGTCCAACATGCAGTGGGTGAGCAGGCACAGCACAAGGAGCTTCACACCTGTGAGGCAGAGGAGGGGCGTGAACACGTGACTGAGAGTGGTCACAGCTGTTAAAACACCACAGCAAAGGACCCCTTACAAGGATACAAATGAAACGGGCACTGAGGAATCCATTTAAAGGAAGAAACGCGTCTGCCGAGAGTTTCAGGGACCCTTTCTATGCTTGTGCACTGTCAACAAATAAAGCCGCTTTTAAGTTCCCCGGAGCATGGTCCACTTTTTTCCAGTAGGTGGGAGAGAGACTGGTATATAGAGATATATAGGTATATATAGAGATATATATAGATAGATAGATATATATATATATATATATATATATCTAAATAGATATTTCTGCCCAGAGAAGTATGAGTGTGAATTTATCAAAATGTTGATTTTTTTTTTTTGATTTTTTTTTTTTTTTTTTTTCTGCAGCCACATGTAAAAACTTTGCTTTCGTATATAAAGGATACCACAGATTTTTTAATCAAAGACGTGAAATGGCAACCCAACTGCTTTTTAGCGGTTATGGACATAGTCATTATATACTAGTATCAACCATGTGGATGGCTTTGCTGCTACTAAGTACTTCTTAAAGAATAGAGACATTAATATGAAAGACCACAACTGTATGCTTTTGGAAATGATTGATCTATGCTTGTTGAATAATTTTTTTTATATTTCATCAGGATATATACCATCAGTTGAGGGGTGTGGCTATGGGGGCATGCTTCTCCCCCAGCTATGCATGTTTGCATGTAGGCTGGTGGGAGAGGTGTGTCCTTATGACCACACACACTGGTACAAGCATATCGTACACTATTGGCGTTACATCGATGTTTGTCTAATTTGGAATGGTACTAAGGAGGCAGCAATGGAGTTTGTTGAAACTATCAACTTTAATGAACTCAATTTGAAATTTACTGTGAAAATTGACAATGTAAGTGTGTCATCCTGGCACCTTGACACATCAAAAGCGGCCATACATGCATCGGAGGTGATTGACGACTAACTGGGGCCAGAAGCGAAGGGTTTTCCTACCTGGAAACGACACTTCTGAAGCGGCTGACTCCCGTGACCGTGCTTGCCAAGATGGCGACTGGGCAGATTGCCTGAATTAAAATCGGCAGAGCGGATGTGGGCCTCGGCTGCCTGCTGCGGAGTTGCCGGTGGGAGTGCCGGGTCGGAAGGCCTGCCGGACCTGGAGGGGGGCAGCGGAGTGTCACCTGCCCCCCTTCCCCCCCCCCCCCCTCTTGCTGCACCGAGGCTGAGCCTGCGAGACTCCGGTCTGCCGCGCTGTGTTCACGTGGGCCGCTGGACGCAGTAGCGGCTGGTGGGGACGCGCGAGGGCTGCGGTGAAGAAGACACTGTCTGCGGACCTGGGGTAAGAGCTATAGCCTTGCAAGCCTGCCGCCGCTAAAGCAGTGATAGACAGGCGGGTGCTGGCGGTGTAGGCCCGTGTGCGGCACCCCGGCCCCGCTGCCTGCATTCCCGTCTGGCTGCCGCTCCTCGCTGGAGCCTAGAGTCTCCCTCGTTTAATGCCTGCAGCAAGACCGTGCTGACCGGGGGCTTGAACAGTGCAAGCCGTGGTCGGGTTGAGTGAGGACGCCGGGCCATAGAAGGTAATCTCGTGCATGGCCCAGACCCGAGGACGAGGCCTACCGGCGTGCCGCCGCCACTCCATAACTCATTGTAAAAGGGTCTTGTGCCTAGTTTAATCTGACATCCCGGTGCTGGGCTCGGACTGTAGCCCTGCCCCCTGAAAAAACTGCAGGCCTGCACCCAGCTTGGACTGAATTACGGTGGTCATCTTCAGCTGCAGCAGTGAATGCAGCCTATGCTGCAGCCCTGCACCCAGAATAGCCCATAAGCTTGTGCCCAGCTGCAAACACAGGTCTGCGCCCATCGCTATGACAGCCATATAATGCCATACTCCTGACAGGGATGGGATACCCCTGCGTGGTGGGAAGAGCTGGGGCCCACTGGTAGGACACGGTGTGCTCTCGCGACTGCACAGACTTTCACGCATCAGCCTTGGGAGCGCAGGGCACAGTCATTGCTTAACCCAATGAGCAGATCCATCGTGTTCCGCTTGGCTGACACATTGAGGAAAGCTTAGCTCACGGGCTGTCCCTGGCCGTAGCGCTGCCGGTCTGGCGCGGACCGAAGGTGAAGCGTGCATAGAGGAGGAGGCCTGTTATAGAATATCTGTGAGGCTGGGTGTAGCGGTTTGTGAAACGGGACAATAAGGCATGAGAAGCCCCCCACTCTCCCCTTGAGTGACGCACTAGCACGCCCGACCCCGTTCGCACCTACAGGTCTGTGCTAGTCGGGCGGAGGACACAGTTCCCTCCAGGACATCGCTGAATCGTAGCTCCCTCCGCCAGACCACAATGGGGAAACTGGATGGCAAACAGCCGAAACTCACTTTTGATACCCGGAAGACTCCTCGCTCCCAGACTGGTCTGGACGAAGATCATACTGGAACCCCAGCCACGTCCACGGCGGACTTAACGGAACTGCTATTCGCAATGCAATCGAGCCTGACGTCAATTGAATCTAAAATGGACTCTGTCGGCGAGGATGGACGGTTTGATGCACAAGGTGGATAAGCACGATGACCGCCTGGCCGAGGCGGAGAGGCGAATATCTGACTTGGGGGACACTTCCAACGCAACATCCACCCGCACACTCGAAATGGACAAAGTGTTGAAGGTGATAGCCGCTAAAAACGAGGAGCTGGAATCGCGTTCAAGTACGAACAACCTCCTCATTTTGGGAATACCGAAATCCACGGCTACCGGAAGGAAGGAGGTGTATGTGGAGCGCCTGCTCATTGCGCTATTTGGCAGAGAGAAATTCTCGGCGGCTTTCGTGGTCGAAAGAGCGCACCGGTCGCTGGCGAGCTGCCCTCCCCCTGGGGCTCCCCCGCTTCCCATAATAGCCAAAATGCTGAACTACCTTGATAGAGAGACTGCACTCCGACTACCAAGAGAGAAAGGGCACCTTGCACATGAGGGAACAGAGATCTCCATATATCCGGACTTTACCATGACCGTACAAGAGCAGTGACGCAAATTTCTCCAGGTTAAGAAAAAGCTTCAACAGCTTAACATCCCCTATGCCATGTTGTTCCCGGCCCGCCTGAAAGTGACCTCCCAGGGGAAACGGCACTTTTTCACTAACCCACAGCATGCTCAGGACTTCATCAAGGCTCTGCCCAGGCTACCCGAAGGCTGCCAATCCCCAGCGCGACGGGAAGAGAGCAGCAGAGGCGCGTTGGACATTGAGTAATTGGCCTCACTGTCATGTGCTACTAGACCTTTAGAGCAAAGAGACGTACCCACCTGACAGATTTCCAAATTCCTAGCTGAGTCAGTAGAGGCCAAACTCCTAATGAAGACAGAAATCATGTCCTGGCGGGCCACCCCCCCCCCATCCCCCAAACCCAAAAACTCACGAAAGTGCACGACACGCAGGTTTCCGACTCTAAATGCTCTGCTCAGCGATGACATCATGTGCCCTGGGCCTGGTCTCGCACGCCTGCATTGCCTCTTACACTTCGCCCTTCTCTATTGATCAGGCATATCCAGGCCTACGAGATGCATCAATCAAAATGCCAAAATGGACATAAGATACTATGCCCGAACACCCTTGCCAATGCGAGGAGCACCTGGTTGCCCTCTGGCCGCCACCCACCAGGTGAACCCTAATACCTGAACTTGAGTAACATGGTTGTAATGTTATCCTATCGTCTCCCTTTGGGACTGGGGGTTGCGGGAAAGTCAGGGAGGGGGTAGGGACGTTACACAGCAGGTTGGGATTGCTGTTGTTGGTAGGGGGGAGGGATCGGGTATTGGTTATTACGTCATTTATTGTTACGGCACTGTCACGGCTCCACTTGTTGTTGCATCTGTACACAACCACACTCACTATGGCCTACAACAAGTTCCTCTATTATCTGTATGACATAGCCCTGCCCCACAACACTCCAATATAACTTTTTAACGTGGAATGTGCGAGGCTTAGGTAACCCCCGTAAACGACGTCATATCCTTGCATATCTAAATCGCCATAATGTCCATTGTGCTATGCTGCAGGAAACGCACCTGTCTCCTAGTATACCCCCCCCCCCCTTTTGCCACCTGCTGGGCCAATCCTAGAGGATTCTCATGCTACTCCTCATACGCCCGGGGCACCTCCATTTTGGTGAAATGTACACTCCCATACACCCCCATTGGATCTTATGCAGATCCGCAAGGTAGATAAAACATAATGTGGGGGAGGCTATCCGCACAGTCCATCACAATGGTGTCGTGCTATGGTCCTAACTCGGATGACCCAGAGTTTTTTCGGGTACTGTCGGGAAAGATACAGGATGTGGGCACCACACACTTACTATGGGGAGGCGATTTTAACGTTGCAATTAACCCTAGCCTGGATAGGTCGCACCCGCAACCACACCATTACACAGCTGCACAACTGCTCCTTAAAAACATGATTGAGGAATGTGACCTCACGGACCCATGGGGAACTTGCCACCCATTGACACATCAGGGCTCTTGCTATTCTTCTGCTCATGCTTCCTGGTCGCACATAGACTATTGGTTGGTAGATGGGGGACTTGCAACTTGGACATTGCATGTATCTTATCTGCCCCGCACGTACTCTGATCACTCTCCTGTATTGTTGTCTCTTACCCCGCCGCAGGAGGAGTCCCCATATCTATCATGGCGTCTCAATCCACAGTCATTACTTGACCCTGTTTTTAAAGATGAAATTGAACAAGAGATATCGGATTTCTTCCTCCGCAACAATGGCTCTGTCCCTCAGTACTCTACAATCTGGGAAATTTGAATTAGACCTAAAACGAACCAAGTCAGAGATCCAAACCATACCCTCCAACATTACAGGCGCATTTACGCACACTGCTTACTGATTATCAAGAAACTGCTGAGCGTGAATGCAAATTCAGGGGAAAATATCATAAAGCACGCCAGTACGGAGAGGGAGAGAGACTGGGGCGGGCATTGGCCTCCCCCATTAGACCTCCACGCTTCACCAACACTGTCTTGAAGACGAGGATGGCCGCGTTTAAACGATTTTATAAAACATTATATACTACCCACCGCCAGACCCCGGTGGACTTTGAATCATTTTTCGAGGACACAGTAATAGCCTGGCTGGGAAATGGCCAAGGAGTTCCTCCTAGCATACCACGAGGGCGAGGAGATAATCTCCGCCATTATGCAATTACAATCTGGCAAAGCTCCGGGGCCAGACGGCCTACCGGTCGAGTTTTATCAATTGTATTGACACTTAATTATCCCGATACTGAGGCACGTGTTCGAAGATGCCAGAGAAACCGGCATTCTACCCCGGACAATGTGTAAGGCACTCATCATTTGCTTGCCTAAACCTGGTAAATCGCCAACACACCTAGACTCGTACAGGCCCCTCTCCCTTATTAATGTGGATGCTAAAATACTTGCAAATTAGTGGCAAACCGTTTCAGCCCTCTTATGCAAGTGCTGGTTCTTCCGGATCAATCTGGGACTATCCCAACTAGGAGTACAGCTCATAACTTGCTTTTTTATACACAGGACTCCGTGCCACCGTGATGGTCAATGGCCTACGATCTTCCTCTTTCCCACTGGCAGGGGGCAGCAGACAGGGTTGTCCCCTTTCTCCCTCTTATATTTGCTCTGGCCATTGAACCCCTTGCTGCAAAAATAAGACAACACTACCGAGACCACGCCATCATTTATCCAGAGAGGCAGATACTCATCTCACTATATGCTGATGACCTCACTCTCTATCTGCGTCATCCGGACATCAGCTTGAATCCCATTTTATGCTTAATCATTCTGTTTGGGCCACTATCAGGGGTCAACATTAACTGGAATAAGTCGCAGATGTATCCCCTCACTGATTCTACCATACAATTTACACCAGATTATCCCCTTAAATGGTGTGATGGCACTCTCACCTATCTAGGAATAACTGTCTCTCGCAATCGTGAGGAGTTCATGAGAGCAAACTATGGGCGGGTGTTAGACTCCATCACCAATAAAATTACGGGATGGATTGCGATGCCCCTGTCCATGGCTGGTAGAGCAGCAATAATCAAAATGGTCATACTACCCAAGCTTCTTTATTTATTTGTAAACATCCCATATGCCTCCAGTCGTCACTTTTTCTCGGCTCTTAAGACCCAACTTATACGACTCCTGTGGGGAGGGAAACCGGCCAGGCTAAAATGGGATATACTCATGCGCCCCTTCTGGGCGGGTGAATTCTCTGTACCGGATGTTGAATTATATTATAGCTGTGCTCAGGCACACTATGCTGCATACTGGATGAAACCACTCTTTCCCCCCCCCCCCCCCCCCTTCTTCCCCCCTTCATGCCTCACCTGGCGATAGAAGACGGATACATGACTCTCACCCCCAGCGCCGCATATCTTCGCGCCACTGGGGTCCCCAGACATCTCGCATCTGCCACTGTCCAGTGCACTGTCAGTGCATGGCATGATCTGGCCAAGACAACCCAATGCACTCTACTGTATTCCCCGCTCCTGCCACTCCCCGCACAGCAGGATCTCCCGGTTACACAGGAGAGCAGCTGCTGGCGGCTTTTCCGCAAACACTCTCTTCACGCTTGGGGGCACGTTTATACAAATGGGAAGTTTAGCACTAGTGACGAATTCTTTAAAGATGTGAACCCCACCCCCTTAGAACGCTTATATTACATTAGACTCCGACAGGATGTGAGGGCCGTCACACCCACCTTCCTCCATGAACCCGCGCTACATGTATTATTGCAACAGGATCCCCCTGCACATGTGCTCTCGCTCTTATACCGCACTGTACAAGCCAACTGAGAATATGACCCACCATCAGCCCAAAACAGATGGGAAGACGAACTGGGTTACCCCATAACTGAAAAACAGTGGACGTACTGTTGTGAGAAATCTCCGCCAGCAGCAGGCTTGGAATTATACATTATAAATATATCCATCGCTTATATTATACGCCAGCGCGGATGTACAGACTGAAGATTCGCGATAACTATCACTGTGCCCGATGCGGAATGGAAGGGGCCGACTTTAGACACTTGGCCGGGGATTGCCCTCCTATACAGCGCTATTGGGTAGAGATACTTGCTGCGTTAGACCTCATGACAGGCCTACATATCCCTACAGATCCCCTAACTGCCCTGTTAGGATACACAGAACCCCTTGCTGCCAAAATGCGCAAATACACATCCCTGGCGCTACGGCTCGCTAAAAGAAGAATCTCTTGTAAATGGGGCAGAGGGAAAGCGCCGAAATTTAAGGACTGGCTTCGGGATCTTACTTATTGTCAAGAACAATCACTTGTATATGCAGATCTTCAACCCCCCTCATCACGTCCAAAAGACATATGGGGACCCTTGCAGGCTTATTTACTAGAACATGCCACTGTTAGGACATTGCCACGGCAGCCTCATGACGAGCAACGAACGTTCCCTGACGGAGCTTTTTATCCCGGCCCGAACATATCGTACATTGGAGGGCAAGGGACACTACGGGACACTACCGCACACTTTATATAGGTTCCTAGTCATACTTTGCTACATTGCAGTGCATCAGTGGAGCCGTTCACTGGCATGTTTCTGTTTGTTAGTGTTTGATACTACATGCTTACAATGATAATCCTGCCTGTACAACCAAGTGCTCCATCCAACGCGGCCGCCCCGGAAGGGTTGTAGGCGGCTTGCTGTGTATTCCCCTACCCCATCTTAATACGTTATCTGCACACTTGCAATGTCGCATTGCCGGCCCGATTGCGGTTGTAGGCAGTATGCCGAGATGTATACTTACTCCAGTATTGGAACTTTCATAGATTCCCATAGCTTGTATCATTCCCCGTCGTCGGAATGGGAGTATCTGTATCCAAAATAACATAGCAGTAGGTACAAAAGAGAAAGAAAAAAGGCCTAGGCCTCATTCCCTTTTGTAGCATATCTACCTCTTTTTGTAAAAGAGACCAAAATAAAGCAACAACCAATCAGATTAGCCTCACCCCACAGAACCTTCCTGAGAGAACCTCAGAGCCTCAGATTTTCTACCGCACGTTGTGCTTAGGGAGTCTCCTTTGAGCTCTGCTCACTTCAACTTTGTTGACTGCTTTTCTTCAGAAATCTTTTGCTTCCAACTTGTTGCGGTTTTCCTTCTGGGATGTCTGACAAGGAGAAGAAAGCCCTTTTCAAGCCTTGTTCCACCTGTGGCAAAAAACGGCTTTACGTGGAGGACAGGCATAAGGATTGTATTTATTGCCTGTACCCGGAACATAAGGCTGCGGAATGCCAGATCTGCCGCACCTTTTCTACAAAGACCCTCTGGGTACCCTGAGGGTCGCATTCTTACGTGGCTCCAGAAGCTTAAGTCACGGAAGGGTGCTGCATCCAGTGACAGTGAGGACTCTTCATCTGGCACCTCCTCTCGCAGGTCAGTGAAAAGGGGTAGGGGTTCCCCTTCGCCATCCTCTGACCGCCCTGCTAAGGCCTCAAAAAAGACCCTCCCCCGTGAGTCTGAGAGCCGGAGTCCGAGTAAATCTCCTCACCACGGTGTAAAGGAGAGGGAAGGACTTTCTACTGCCCCAGCAGTGGTGGTATTCACTGTGGCGTTCAAGAAACCCTATTCGCTGTCTTCAGAGAGGGCAGTAAAGGAGTCTAGATCGTCGACGACACAGTTGAAGACTTCGTCGACGAAGACTTCTAAATCTCAGCTTAAAAAAGTCCAGCCGTCGACGGTGCTTTCTATTCCAGCATCGATGTCCGCGTCGACGGGAGTGTCGACGACTATGCCAGCGTCTACGAGAGTGGCGACGACTGTGGTGGCGACGACTGTGTCGTCCACGAGGGCTATGACGACGTTGACGATAACGACGACGGCGGGAGTGGTGACGGTCTCGTCGACGGCAGTGTCGACGACGCCCATATCTTTGTCGACGATCCAGTCGTCGACGGTGCCACTTCACACGACGACATCGTCGACGATGGAATCATTATCGCCGACGGTACAGACGACAACCTCGTCGACGGAGAAAATTACAATTTCCTTGAGGCGATTGACACCAGATATGACATCTCCAAGGAGGGTGACCCCCTTGCCTCCAGCATTGTTATTGTAAGAAGAAGATTCTGATGGGGATGATCAGGATTCTTGTGGTTATGCCCATAGTCCTTCACAACTGCTGGTGAAATGTCAGGACACTGATTCGGAGGGTGACTACACGCCTGGGTACTCCTATCCACCATCCTATGGGCGTCAGGACAGCGCCGGCCAGGGTATGGTTGCGGTTCCTTCCTCACTCCTGGCGGATCTCCAGGGCATGTTATATGATTATCGGAGGAGATTTTTCTCACGCTCCTCCTCCTCTATCTTCGACTTCGTCTGCAGTGCATGCTGTGCCTACTCAATCGGCTCCTACAGACTTTTCTCCGGGGCAACCGCCTCAGGTGGCTTCTCACCTGCAAGTTTCCAGCCCAGGGTTGCCTCCAGTGATCCAGGTTGTTCCCGATGATTCCTCTGATGAGGGTCCAGATGTTGGCAACACGACTAATCAGTGTGTTGAGTGGGAGGACTATGTCATTCCGGATCGGCTTCACCGACTCCTGATCCGGTGGATTCTCCCCCGGCAGATATTGGGGGTTTCCACAAGCTGATGGAAAGAGCCTCCAGTCGCTTCCAGCTTCCTATGCCGTCGGCCCCAGCGGAATGCTTCCTGTATGATTTTAAGGAGCCCTACAGGAAAGTGGTTTGTTCGATTCCCATTGTTGGCCATCTTTGGGATGAGGGTTTGAAGGCTATGAGGAACCCGGCTACGGTGATTCCGATTTTGCCGCGCCTGGAGAAGAAATACAAGGCGCCTGAGGACAGTCCAGCGTCCTTGATTTGTCAGGCGGAGCCGGATTCAGTAATATCCCAGGCGGCGCAGCGCAAGCCGCGTAACCCTTCGGCGCCACTCACCACCCCTCCGGATAAAGAAGGCAGGCGCCTTGATAATGCGGGGAAACGTTTCTCCTCTATGGCCAGTCTTTTGGTAAGGGCAGCTAATGCATTGGCGATCCTTGGCCGGTACGATCGCCAGATGTGGTGCGACCTTTCGCCTTACTTGGACCAACTGCCATCGGAGGCCAAGATGGAGGCCAGGAAAATTCTTCAGGAGGGGGAGGCTAAGTCGGCGGAAGTGATTGACTGCGCCATGGACATCGCCACTACCGCTTTCCGTGCACTGGCAGGTGCGGCAGTTCTTCGTCGGCAGGGCTGGCTCCGGGCGACTTGGTTCCGACCGGAGGTTCAGAACAAGATCTTGGACCTCCCGTTTGATGGCGAGGCATTGTTTGGGAAACATGTCGATGATGCCCTCCAGGACATTAAAAAAGATACAGAAACGGCGAGGTCTCTCGGCACTCTCCAATATTGTAAAGTGCCTTTCCGTGGGGCCAGAGGGAAGAGTGCCATGTCCTACAGAGGCTCGTACCAACAACAGAGGTACTCTTCTTATGGTTCGACACCTCCGTCGTATCGCCCGCAGTACGAACAACGACAAGGCCAGTCCTCGTCTTTCTCTCGTTCCACCACTAGAGGGAAACGGGCTCGCCAGAGTCGTGACTCCTCCAAAAGACAATAGCGGCGTTCTGGCTCTGCCTACTGTACCCTCCTCTCCGTTGACACCTGTGGGAGGCAGGGTATCCCATTACCTCCACAACTGGGCCCAGATAACATCGGACCGTTGGGTCCTCAACATCATTCGAGATGGTCATATGCTGGAGTTTCTTCATATGCCACCTTCCAAGCCCCCTGTCGCCATGCCTTCAAAACATCTGCGTCTCTTAAGGCTCGAAGTACATCAGATGCTCCTCAAGAGAGCAGTGAAACCGGTTCCCCTGTCTCAGAGGGGGGACGGTTTCTACTCCAGGTTCGTCCTGGTCAAGAAGACACCGGAGAAATGGCGACCCATTTTAGATCTCTGGGAGCTCAACACCTATCTCATATGTCAATCCTTTCGGATGGTGTGTCTCCAGGATATCTTGCGTCTCCTCAACCCGGGAGATTTCATGGCCACTCTCGATCTCGAGGATGCGTATTTTCACATCCCTATTCATCCGGCTCACAGGAGGTTTCTACGCTTCACAGTAGCCAAGAGCCACTTCCAATTCAGGGTTTTACCCTTTGGACTTCGTTCTGCCCCGAGGATCTTTACCAAGGTGCTGGCATCGGTAGCAGCTTTCCTCAGGAAGCAGCATTATCAAATCTTCCCCTACCTGGACGACTGGTTGCTGAAGGCTCCGTCCAGGCTCATAGCGGAGGAAACTCGGGCGTGTACAGCTCTGTTCACAAATCTGGGTCTGACTCTCAACAGAGAAGTTGTCGCTCTGCCCATCCAAGAGGGCAAGGTTCCTAGGGGCTATCTTGGAGATGTCTCTCAACAAGGCTTCCCCAACTGTCGAGAGGCGAGACCAGCTGAAATCTTTGGCACATCTATTGAGAAGAAGTTGTCTTTCAGTACGCCATTACAAATCCCTGATAGGCGTGATCTCTTCATGCATCCCTCTGATACCCCATTGCAGATTACGGATGCGATCTCTTCAAGAACAACTAGACATGCAGTGGCAACAAGTTCACGGCTCTTTCGACGACCAGGTGCAGATTACGGCAGAAATGAGGGACGCCGCCTTGTGGTGGACACAGGTGGAGAATTTGTCCCGCGGTCTATCCTTCGCAAGCAATCTGGCTCCTCATGTTGTCACAACAGATGCCTCCCTGGAAGGATGGGGTGCGGTGCTTCAGGACTTGCAGGTCAGCGGTTACCCAAGCACCGCCTCCTTCATATCGACCTCCTGGAACTCAGAGCGATCCGCCTGGCTCTTCAAGCATTTCTGCCGCGGTTGCAGGGTTCCGCGGTTCTCGTCCGCACGGACAACACCACGGCCATGCATTACATCAACAAAGAAGGGGGCACCAGGTCTCTTCCGTTGTCACAGGAGGCCCAGAGGATTTGGGAATGGGCGATCCTTCACGGCATATCTCTCACAGCGGAACACCTTCCAGGGGTCCTCAACGAAAAGGCGGACAGGCTCAGCAGGTTTTCTTCCATCAGCCTCGAGTGGGAAATGAACCAGATGGTCTTGGAGGACATTTTTCGCCAGTGGGGAAAACCTTTGATAGATCTTTTCGCCACCCCGGAAAACCGGAAATGCCGGTCTTACGCAAGCAAGGTTCACCATCGCGGATCACTGGGGAATGCGCTTTCGATAGCTTGGTCAAGCGCATTTGTGTACGCTTTTCCCCCCCATTCCGTTAATACCGAGGATACTCACGAAGATCAAGGCGGAACCTTGCAGAATGATCTTAATAGCCCCGGCATGGCCGAGGCAGTTTTGGTTCACGGAGCTTCACCTTCTTTCTCTGGTTCCTCCTCGTCCTCTGCGAACGATTCCGGATCTTCTCACCATGTCCCAGGGCCAGATCTGGCATCCGGATCCTCGTTCCTTGCATCTCTCAGCATGGCTCCTGAGCAGCCAGAGTTCCTAGATCTTCCTCTCTCGCACGAAATAAGGGATGTTCTCTCTCAGGCTAGAGCCCCTTCCACTAACAAGACTTACCGTCTCAAATGGAAGCGCTTTTGCATCTGGTGCCATCAGCAAAGTGTGGATCCCTTTTAGTCTCAGCCTCTTCAGGTTCTTCCTTATTTCCTGTCCTTAGCTAAGGCAGGTTTGGCTCATTCCTCAATCAAGGTGCACTTGGCTGCAGTTTCTCGCTTCAGACGTACTGCCTCTGGCCCGTCTCTTTGATCCTCTAGAATTGTCAAGCAATTTCTCAAGGGACTGTTTAGAGTTTATCCTCCCGTGAGGCCTCCACCTCCCACATGGCATTTGAACTTGGTTCTTACCCAGCTGATGAAGCCTCCTTTTGAACCGGTTCATCGAGCGGATCTGAAGTTCCTCTCATGGAAACTGGCACTCCTTCTTGCTCTCACGTCGGCGCTGCGTATTGGGGAATTGCAAGCTCTGACAATTCAGTCACCTTTCCTCCAATTCAAACGGAATACTGTCATTCTACGGACTAATCCAAAGTTCATCCCAAAGGTGCCTTCGGACTTTCATTTAAATGAGCCGGTGATTCTCAAGGCTTTCTTTCCTCAACCATCTACACCGGCGGAAAGGGCACTTCATTCGCTGGATGTGCAGCGGAGCTTGAAGTTTTATCTGGACCGTACTGAAACCTTTAGAAAATATTCGCAACTGTTTGTTGCATTCAGTGCTCCCCGCAAAGGGTTACCCCTGTCCAAACAGGGTATTGCTGGATGGATCTCCAGTGCTATTCAGGTGGCAGAATTAAAGCACACTTGACGAGGTCCATGGCTTCTTCTACGGCTCTCTTTGCGGGGGTCCAGATTAAAGACATCTGCAGAGCTGCGACTTGGAGCAGCGTGCACACCTTTACAAGACATTACTGTCTGGAGACCTTGGCGCAGGAAGACTCAGCTGTGGGCCAGGCAGTCCTGAGGAACCTCTTCCATTGAGTGGTGAGCTTTCCTTTCTTCCCTCCTTCCTTTGTATGGTTCTTGCACATTTTGCTATGTACTGTTCTTCTGTGATTGCATGGTACTTTGATGTTGCAAAAAAAAAAAAAAACACAAGGTAAAGTACAGTGATGTATAATAATACACAATGAGATGTCTCAGAGAGGCAAAATGTGTTTCTTACTGCTAGCTACTCTGATACAAGCTATGGGAATCTATGAAAGTTCCAATACTGGAGTAAGAAACAAGTTACTTACCTGTAACTTTGGTTCTCCAGTATGGGTAACTTTCATAGATTCCCATGCGCCCACCCTCCTCCCCTGGGAAAGCTCAGCCCTCGCAAGGTTTGGTTGTACTGTTACACAACGGCTATGAAAATCTGAGGCTCTGAGGTTCTCTCAGGAAGGTTCTGTGGGGTGAGGCTAATCTGATTGGTTGTTGCTTTATTTTGGTCTCTTTTACAAAAAGAGGTAGATATGCTACAAAAGGGAATGAGGCCTAGGCCTTTTTTCTTTCTCTTTAGTACCTACTGCTATGTTATTTTGGATACCGAGACTCCCATTCCGACGACGGGGAATGATACAAGCTATGGGAATCTATGAAAGTTACCAATACTGGAGAACCAAAGTTACTGGTAAGTAACTTGTTTATTATTGTTGGTCTGTAATAAAGACTTTTTTATTCAACAGAGATCTGGAATACACGGTATTGGGGGCTGTTCCCATACCCGGACGGGGTGGGAACCGTGAGAAACTGCTTCAACAACGCGAATCTCACTTTATTCTAGCTTTCGACACACGCATGCCTAATGGCCTTAATATGAGTGAGGATTTGCACAATTTCCTCTAGTTGGATGACAATTTTTAACATCTTTTCTGTATTTAATTTTTGTGAGATCTACTTCATACTCTTTTATGTAGAGGTGATACATGTATAAACATCTGTTACTGTGATTGGGTGCGTCACAAAATCTTCCCCACAGTTAAACTGAATTTTAGCGGTTTGTAATGCTCTCTTACTTTAATTCATTGTTTTTTTTAGGGTTTTCTGTGAACTACATAATATCTTTGACTCTTGAACTTTACATTCATTTAGGCTTAAATGAATTGTTTTATGCTGCTTTTAAGATTGTAAGTTGCACAGCACTAATTTGCACTTTTTTTGTCATATTTTGCACAAATTCACTATATTCCTGACTGGTTATGGCACCTTTATCGAATAGACAAATGACTATAAGGCGTTAGTTCGGGACTACATTATTTGCTCTCATAGTCATTACTTCAATTTACTAGTAGCTGGACTTTGTACATTCTGTTGCACTTACATTGAACACTTGTTTTTTACTGTGCATTTCAAGACTACAAGGTATATTGAATGTCAGGATTCATTTACATTCTGTCCTACCTCGGAGATGAGATGAACCCACTAGGGTGGTAGTCTAGTTTTACTATATTTCCCGTCAGCCGTTGTATCTAAAATATTTATATTCATTAGGTGTATTTATTGCCTATTTGCACACTCAGTATGATATTCATGTATTTATTTGTATATAAGTAGACTTCAGTAAGATCAAGCGACTATTAATTGCTATTTTTCGTCATATTTATAGTATGTACTTAAAATTGATTATTATGACTGAGCTCTATATATTTATTTATATTTCAACAGCACTGCCTGATCTTTACACATGTTTATAATATTTATATTCAGCTCATTGGTCTATGATTTACCATTTTTGAAGAAGTGTATATCGAAGTCTTTGTTTACATTGAATACTCTGCTGCTACCGAATGATTTCCCAGTCTGTTCTCCGTGTGTATGAACTTGGCATCATTGTTTCAACAGTCACTTGTGCACGTTTTGGTGATTTTAAATGCGTTTCCTAGGAACTGAGGCACATCATGTGATCAAGCTCGCTTTGACGAGCGAAACGCAGCATGGCAGGCACTATGCCTGTGTAATCCTGTGGTTTATTGCATTAAACTACACTGCGTTTTCCACAAGACTTTGTCTTGATGTCCATTTGAGTGTGGCTGAGGTCCGTGCCTGCTGGTTCTGCTGAGGATTGGCAGAGCGGAACTATTCACTATATCTATCTATCTATCCTTCCTACTGGCGGTCGCCAGTATGTAGTTATAGTTAGGACCTATTATCCATAGGAAATTTGTAACATTCTTTTCCCAATAACCTTGGCGCCGGATGCCGAATCTTCGCAAAATTTTCTGGTGGGGTGCTCCTGTCAGCTCCTAGCCTGAAGGTTTGGGAGTAATTCAACAAGCAGGGGGCCGAGAAAAAAGGGAGGGGGGGTCCCAAAACGTGTTTTCTCCATGTTATTTCCCATAAACTGCTGAACGGAATTACACCAAATTTTGCAAAAATGTAGCCCTTGGCTCAGAAAGATCTTTTTTTTAAATGGTGTGACTCCGTTCAGTAGTTCCTGAGAGTCAAAAAATCAATTTCCCATAGGAAAGTTTAGACACGGTTCTAGCAAAAACTGCTGAACGGAATGACACCACATTTGGCAAAAAGGTACTGCTTGGCTCAGAAAGCGACCTTTTTAAAAATGGTGTAAATCCGTTCAGGAGTTTTTGAGAAATTAAGAAATAAAGATAGTGATATCTATGGCCGAGGTGGATCCCCGCACCCTCCCGATCACGAGCTTCATGCTAATTGGCTGTCAACACTCCAAACCAGGAAGTGTTTGCAGCCATCTTGTGCCTTGGTAGAACCGAGGCACAAGAAAACAGAAAAAAAAATGCACTAAACAGGAAAAGGGGGCAGGGTAGAAAAACCTGACCCCCTTAGGCCTGCTCAGCGGGGTCCCACATTTTTTTTTTTTTAAATCGCAGGATGCCCAGAGGATCCGCGGATCCGGCCAAACATTTTTTAAAAAACAAAGCGCGGGCTCCCGCGCTTAGTTATTAGCCCCCCGGGTGGACCAAGTCCCGAGGGCACTCCAAAAAAGAATTGCGGGGGCCCAGGGGGACCCCCGCAGCCCAGGGGACCGCCACCCCCGGGGCTTCTTTTTTAATGTATGGGGGGGCCTCAAAGGCCCCCCAAGCCCCGGGGACTGCCACCTCCCCGGGACTTTAATTGTTTTTGGGGGGTACACTGCCCCCCCTCACCCCCGGGGACCACCAACCCCCGGGGCTTGTTTTAAAAAACAAAATACTTGTGTGGGGGGGCTCAAGCCCCCCAACATGTCCCGGGAACCACCACCTCTGTGGGGGCTGTGTACAGATGGGGAGGGGGGCACACAGCCCCCCTCCTGGAGCCTGTGATGGCCCTGGGGACCGCCACCCACAGGGCCGGCTCCTGCAGTGTCCCGGGGGGGCCCACCCCGGGACACTGCTGTTTGCTATGACAGGGCGGGAGACTCTCGGATCCCGCCCTGTCATAGCAAACACTGGTTTGGATTTTGGAAGAGAGAGCAGGGAACCTGCTCTCTTCCAAAATCCAAACCAGATTGCTTTTCCCCACGGGGAGCTGCATGTTTGCAGCTCCCCATGTGGAAAAGCAATGCCGGCTCCCGCAGGACGTGGAGAGCTGGCAGGGACCGTGGGGGCATTGGGGCTCCCCCCACGGTCCCCAACGAGTGGCCAGGCTTCGGGGGATAGGGTCCCCGGGGCCAGAAGTGAGTGGTCAGGGAAAATGTCCGATTACTCTCCAAATGTGCAGTCGCGCACAACAACAGGAGCGGACAACTGCTATTGCCGGTGCCAAAAGATGCCGTTTATTAAATTGAACAGATAAGTGCACAGCTCATGACGCGTTTCGGGCTGCCTGGCCCTTGCTCACATGATCGCGTTACCCTCATTGTTGTGAATTTATTGAAACAAAACCCCACTCATCACCTGACTAGGTCCGTGGCACTAGAATATAAATAGACAACATCCTTATTTCTGTAGTTCACTTAGATGGAGCTTGAACACCAATATCGATCGAAACATATTGATGATCATTGTCAAAACAACACATATGTGGGAGTGATACATAAATAAATACATTTGCTGTTATTAGTACTTTCATTTCTCATAATATGTCTAATTTACAGTGTTGAAACATTAGTGATTGCTAGAAAAATACACCTTATTCGACCTCATGGGCGACTGCACATTTGGGGAGGGGAGGGGAAGAGGGAGAGAGAGAATTAATTAATTATTCTTATAGGAGTATAAGCTGACCATGATTGGGGGTGTGTGCATGTAGCATTGGTCACAGGGTGGATCCCTGGGAAACACCACTTTTGTTGTTGGCTGTTATTGATATAGATAGAAGCAGTTTAACTTGTTGGGAATTATTTTATAGCAATGACACCAATTGTGACAATGCAGTTAATGTGGTCTGAAGTAGACCATCTTTTGCTTAACATTTGGTGGCCGATGGTGTTGTGAGAGGCTGAAAAGATGAAATTCTTAAGAGCTTTGGAGCAGCTAAAATCAAACCACTTTCGATTCGGTAAAGTGTAATTACTTGGTGACGCATGTAACAGTTCGCTATCTGGTTGGTATTACCTCCAAGGGCAGTTAGGATTGCCTGATCTGAAGCGTTAAGACCAAGACAGGTTAAAAATCCTGAGATCTATGGAAAAAATTACGTTTAAAGCGCTCAGGTTCTACTTTGGACCATTTAGGCGTCTACCCTGGCAGTGTGGCACAAACTCGCATGAGATCCTCTCCTTTCTTATGATCGGTGGACACAACAAACCCAGGGCAAGGGAATCAGGGTTATGGTCACTATGCACACAATGAGAGAGATTTATATTTGAGATCATCAAATACAAAGATTCAGAAACAAGAATATAATCGATTGATTGGGGCACAGCACCTTCCATTGAAGGTGGTGATCATTTGTATCGCATTAGGATTAACCAATTTATCCAAAGAAAAATATAGATTATAATCATTTAACAGGTTGTTTAAGTCTGTCCCTTCTTTAGTGTGCTCCATATGTAACCCTCTCGTTATCATGCACCTGGAAACATTGCTTGAATCATCAATGGGATGATTCATGTTTTTTAGATTCTGTAAATCTTGGAACGATACTGTAGAAGAAAATGGGATGCATGTGCAATGATTTTAAATGACCATGCAATAAATTGATGCCGTTACTTAAAGACCAAACGTGTGAACTTCAATGTCTACATTCATCATGGCAAAAGTAATACAACTGTTGTAATATGCGCCTCTGCAGCTGACCTCTCTAATTTGAACCAGGCTCCACTAATTAAGTGGAAACATGGGGAAATTGTTTAAGAATGGAAAATAACTTTATTTTAAAATGTCCACTCCAGAGGCTGAATTGGTCATTGACTAGCTATCCTACATTTGATATGTTTCCCGTAATACCACAAAAAAGGAGTATTTGCTGGACCATGTTGTGCTACTCTTCCCTCCTTGCGCTGCACTTTTGTCGGCCAGGCATATCTAACCATCAGTTAGCATGGAAAGTATAAGACCTGTGGGACCTAAATATATTTTTCCAAAAGCTTTTTTTTCGCTTTTCCGAAAACAGCAACTACTTGCACAGTAGTGAAGCAATAGCCCCTCCCCCCGCCCCCCACTACACTATATAGTAGGGCAAAATGTACCATACACAGGTGTCCCTCAATACAATCCGTTCCTTCAGACATACAGTTCCCAACAAAGCTAATGTTAACGTGCTTTTTTTGTGTATCTTCTAGCCCTGTGGACTAGTTCCTGTTACAGCGCAGTAATCCATTCCTCTCAACCCATCCGCACCCAGGGGTGCAGGCTGCTTGCACCAGTACTTTGTGATATCTCTCTTGGTCAGTATTAATCCCATACCCACGTTTAGTTTGTGTGCTTACCGCCATACCCATCCAAGATTCCCAGTAGTACCGCCTTGAGGTCCCTAGGAATCTCCCTTCCCATAAGTTCACCCAGAATTCAAGTGATCTGCTTCCAATAGGATGCAACTTTCGGGCAGACCCATATAACACGATAATAGGAGGCCCTGGCGTCATTACATCTAGTACACTGAGTATTTGGATGTTTTCCCATTACCTTTCCGGATGGTAGCAGAATCTGTAAAAATATTTGAACTACACCAACTGAAGAAGAGGATAAATTGCTAGTGTTCTTGATGTTTTTGCTCCTTTATCACCTAGTTCCTGCACAACCAATATGGCTTCCAGCAGATTATAGTCTGAAATATCCTTCTTTTTTCCTGATATGCTCAAGGGCTTGACGTGCCTGCAAATAACAGAAAAACTGATGTGGGAGCTAAATACTTTTCAGATTATGAACAACCCAACCCCAGCTATCCACTCTTGGTATCAAAATATTTTATCCTGGATGAGATAAAGTTTTCACAGCCTCTTTTGTTCAGGCATCCCCTGAGGAACAAGGGACATAATGCCAGCAGGCATTAAGAATGTAAATAAGTGGATAAAAAAAGTCCAGGTTCTGAGAATACACCAGATATAGCCCCCACTTAGAATCAGAGTCTGGTTCCATGTACTAAACACCCATCAGCCAGATAATTTTTTGTCTTTTGGCATCTATGGCAAGTATATCTCACATTTTGAATGTCAGACGCAGGAGAGAGGGTCAATTGTGCTTGAAAAATAGACTGAAAAGATTGACTTTGTCATCAATAGCTCTCCAGCCATTCCTTTGGTTGTCCAAGATCAAGTACATGCTGAGTGGAGCCCCTGTTCCTTAAATCTCTCTCCCCAACTAACCCTCAGTTGATCGTTCGTAACTCCTCCGTACAGGTTCTAGGGGCATACAAATAAAGTGGTTGATAGTTAGGGGAACACTTGTGCCACTGATACCTCAAGATGGCCAGATATCGCCTTTGGGAGTTTGCCCAGGGTTTTGACCTCCTTCCAAACCATCTCTCCCCCCCCCCCCCCGCCCCCCCCCCTCCCACCGGGTGACGGAGTGCCCGGTTCAGAGATTCCCCCCCACCCCGGGTGTTTCCAAGGCATAGGAGAGTAATGGGGATGCCGACGGGGTTGAAGAACGGGCGAATCAATTAGTCGGAACCGAAGAGGGTGGCCTCAGAGGAAGGAGATGCCTATTGGGAGCTGGCCTGCCCCTCTGCCCGCTGCTGAGAGGCCACTGACAAGCTACCTGGGCGGATTGACCTCTCCTTGTGCGAGCTCCTGTCCGGTGAGTTGAGATCAGACTTTAGTGTATCCTGTGACTGCAACAGGGGTGACTAAACTGCCGAGATTTGTTTGCATGACGTGGTGTGGAACAGATCGGCGCCGCTCTGGGATGCCTACTTATCGGCCATCGTAGGAGCCTGTCTCAACGGTGTTCTCCCCCTCGCGAAGCTCCCTGGATGGCTGGTGAAGAGCGTGGACGAGGCTCGCCCCTCCTGATCATACCCAGAGTCTACTCAATGGAATCCTGCTCTCTGGGTTCTTCTGGATTCTTGACTTTGGTGACTTTTGTGCTTCCAGCCATTTTTGGAGATGGTCTCAGTCTATACCCGGACCCGGGATTTTGTTTGACCTTAGTTCCGTTCCTTCTTCCCTCCCGACTCCCCCTGATGACCCTCGATCATTTCTCTCTTTTTGCTGGACTGATATATATATATATATCTCCCAACACAAAGTTGCCTGCTAAGAAGACCATTCAACATGCGAGTAACCCCTTCGGGGCTAACCTGAGACTGTGGAAGAGGTACATAGATGACATCCTCATCTTTTGGCAGGGGGACATACAGAGATGCGCTGAATTTTGCAAGTGGATTAACACAAAAAAACAGCACTTGAAATTCACCCACACTATATCTGCCACGAACATTGCCTTCCTAGATCTCACCATCAGATTACAATAGGGTAGAATAACGACATCCCTATCCAAAAAGCCTACCTACAGAAACAGCTTGCTACTGTACAGCAGCTATCATCCTGCTACACTGAGAAATAACCTTCCCTTCAGCCAATTTCCAAGAATTAGAAGAAATTGTAGTTCCACAGAGGACTACAAAATTGAAGCAGATATACTGGCTGACGATCTCCTGAAGAGACAATACCCTAAGAAACAGGTTCAATCTTGCATGAAACGAGCAAGAAACAATAATCTTGAAAGCCTCCTAGAGGTACATGAGAAAGAACCCTCTGACATTTTGACCTGTGTGACCACGTACACACCTAGATCCAATCTCATAAAGAAGGCAGTGAACAAACACTGGGCAATTCTGAACACGGGTACACTGTCAATACCCAAACCAAGGTTTGCGTTTAAACGTACCAACGATTTGAAAGATATGTTGGTGCACACTAGACCCAAGAAGAGCAGCATCCCTAACCAGAGGCAACTGTGGGATCTCCCACCCGTGACAGGACACTATCCCTGCGGCTCTTGTACCGTGTGCCCACAGACCAGACACACCAAACAATTGGTTCTATCAGACACATTTACATGGACGCTAATCAAACACACTAACTGTAACACCCCACGTTGTGTGTACATGCTGACCTGCCCTTGTGACAAGAGGTATATTGGCATGACCATGAGGCCCGTTAAGGTCAGAATCACTGAGCACAAGAGCAATATTCGTTGCCATAAAACTACCACCAAACTATACACCCACTTCTCTGAACTCGGACATCCCCCAGAGAGTCTACGCTGGGTCATCTTAGAATCCCAACAACAAATAACACAGACTGCTTTGTTCAGGATTGAACAAAGGTGGGTGTTCTGTCTTGACTTAGCAAATGACGGCCTGAATGACGCAATACCCTGGAGCACCATTAATTAATCTGATATATACAACCATTGTCCACAACTTTAACGAATGAGTATATCCGCTTAGGACTCCACGCTAGTCTCTCACCTCTTAATACATCTCTGCCACATGATATCGACATCAGGCTAGTCAGATATGGAGATTAGGCTATGTTAGGACGATATATCTAACCACTAACAATAGAGTACAATACTACACTCTAAGATGGCCGAAATACGAATCACCCAATCGGCAGTCACCAGCAACTTATGCACGAATTTAGAGCAGTGACATGAGCGCTTATTGCACTGTATATATTCTTGTTCACATTGTTGATAAAACCGCTGCACTCAATGCCAAATTTGAAGCCCTTGATGCGCATCCACAGCAAGGTAATAGCCAGAACTATAGACTTTCACCACATTCAAAGATGGCCTCCATGGTTACACTGTAGATGATATTATGCCAACACCATCACACCACACACCAGGTGAGGCTGATTTACCATGCTTAACGGCACCAGGAGAGGGTATTTAAGACGGGAACCGGCAACCTGTCTTTTCCTTCCTGATGCAGCGGAGCGGGTAGGTGAGCCAGACTGCTCTGAGCGGGAGCAGGTGAGTATGGATCACGCGTTGAGACTATGCCTGGTCACAAGCTTTTAAGAGAGGTAAGAAGTGCTGGGAATTGCTGACAAGTTAACGCTGGCCTTTGGGAAGGGTACGCTGACTCTGATGTTCTGTAGAGCTCTGCACTAAGACATAGCTTGGGCGCTGTAGGTGCTCTTAACACACCGCACGATTGGCATAATGTCGGAGCGCATGGTGAAGGCGCCAGCAGCTACGCAGGCCGGTCTGGGGCCCTTTTGAGTCTGTACAATAACCTTATCAATGATACCAATTTCACGACTATGGGCCTACTTTAACCTGAACCATGCCCACTTTCACTTTTAATGCTCTAGAGTCATGGCCTTAGCAACTAAACGTTGTGCCTGCAAGCCCACACCCAACATACTTGTTGTTTGTTTTTTCCTTTTACTAACCAGCGACACTACGTTGAGTGTTCATATACTCCGCTGCGGTCTGATGAAGCCGCACTTGAATCCTTAAGAGGTGAGCTGATACATACTCACCATGATGTTCAATTACTCTAACTGGTTACACAGAGGTTTTTATATTCTAAATACAAATGAAGGCACACTTAGAATGTGATATGCATGAAATCACGTTGTTTTTATCACTTGTATAGATTCAAAGAGGTTTTGTATGGTGAAATACACCCACTGCAATTAATAGGACCATGTACAAATATTTCCATTTGTTTTTTTGATCCTTTGTTTGTACTCTAGGTTGGCTGCTTTTCTCCGGGGGAACATCCTACCGAGAGAAGAAGTGGTATGTAGAACCACACCACACACTGTAGATAGTTTTAATTTAGTCACTAGTTCCTAAGGAATCGCCAACTGATCTATTAGAGACATTTTATAGGCGAGAAACATGTTGACCACTAAGGGGTAGAGCGTAATTTTTGTCAGCTTAAAACAAAATAGTCGCCCTCCTTCTTTTTACTTTTTAATCAGGTTGTGACCTCTCCAGAATAAAAATAATTATAGAGGATTCCCTTACCTGTTTTAACCCACACACCACATCTACATCTTTCCAGGCCCCTCACACCCACGGCACCTATACGGCAAGGAACAAAAGATCTCCGATAAAGAGCCCCTTTATGGGCGCCCGTCTAGCATTGCAGCGCCGGCTCGACGAGGAGCAGACCCATATGATGAAGCATGACACCTAGCTTGCTGGGTGTGTGGGGGTCCTAGTTCCGAAAGGAGGTATTTCCCACCTCCCCACCACTCTGAGTACTCACCAGGTGGCTAACTTGCCACCCAGGAACACCGTACCTCTTTTGTCTTCTGCTAAGGAGACGCCCACAACAGGTGAGTTTATCTGCCATCCATTTTTATTGATGGGTATGACGACACCAGCCGCCGAACATCACGATGCATTTCCTGCCTCTAGCCGACGCGTTTCGTGTTCAACAACACTTCTTCAAAGGCCATGGGTTACGAAAATTGCGGCAAGGCGGTTTTGATGACGCCACTAAATTGTCACTAACATCGCCCTCTGAGCGTAGCCACACCTACATATATATATTGTAATTGTCCAAGCCTAATCGCTGTTAAAATGCAATCCTGTGTGAACTTACTATTTGTATATATAGAACTGTAACCACTAGTATATGTAGTAGACCTTTGTACTTACTACCATTCCTATGTGATTTTAGAGTTTATCTGTTTGTATCTCTTCCTTGAGTGACTTTACAGCTTGTACATTTGCAATTTTTTTCTGTTTGTATCTCTTATGTAACTCATGTAATCCAAAGTCCTTATGTAACGCAACTGGTTCTTTTGTAAAGCGCTCTGACACCTTCGGGTAATGTTCGCGCTATATAAAATCGCATTTAATAAATAAATTGAAATCTGCTTAAATAGTCATCCATCTATCTATAAGGTTCTTCCTGCTCTCGATAACCTTGGGCTTTATTTTGATACAGGCAAATCCCACTATGGTGTTTTACATGGAGGTATGAAATCCACAACACTTTAAGTATTGTTCTGTTTCAATATTTCCAGATCATGACACTTCCCCTACAAAGCCTTGAAAACCCCAAGGTAGACCAGTCTGCCACTCCCCAGATCCTGCCGGGCTGCAGTCTTCCATCAAGCGATCAGATTTTGACACATTGCCCTTGCCTCAAGGTAGGGCTTGGTCATCCACAGCCTGTTTAATACGGATTTGGACAATAAGAATTATAATGTAGGGATTGAACTAGTCCTTTAAGAAGACAACTGGAATGAGAAACTACAGGATGTCAGAGGCCTCGATACTTCTGCAGACGCTAGGCTGATCTTTCCCGTTTCTTCCACTGAGGACAGCGCCTGCTTTGCGATGGTGATGTGGACACAGAGCTCAGTGGCATTGCCCGGCTCTGGGCAACTCAGTCTTTTTGATGCAACACCCAAAACCAGTGAAGTTAGTGGTCTGGTATCCACCAACAGTCTCGACCATATTGCTTTTCCCACTACTCCCCCAGACTCCAAGCTCATTGAAACATACAGCATGCAAGTTTTTTCCTTCTCCAGCTTTGCAGTCCGTCAATGCCAGATATTTTCGAGGCTGTTGCTCCCAGGCACTTTGGGAATCTGTGGCCTATAGTTTACCTGCTGTTCCCGAGGTCTTGCATCCTATTCTCACACAGGCCATTCAAGACTGGCACGATGCAGTTAAGTTCACCATCTGATGCAGCTGGATACGAAAGACGGCATAGGTTGTGCGACGGACACTTGGGGAGTAAAGAGATCACACTTGGATGAGGTCCATGGGCTTCTCCAGAGATGTCCAGTTTTCATTAGTGGACATGTCCTTTTATGGCTCTTGCATGTTCAGCGAGAAAGAATACTTATCCCTCGAGCTCTTCCAAGAGAGTAGGGCCAGGGCTCGCTCTTGGAGGCTGTCTGCCCCAGTCCAACATTTCAATTTTCGATTTTGGCCCTGTTGTGCCTACAGTAGGGTCTTTTAACTCTTCCAGCACCAATCTATGAAGCCAGTCCAGCAAACCCCAGAGTCATTGCGTGGCTAAAGCTGTGGATCCCAAAGACAGCCAGGACAGCTTGCAGCTCAATCTTCGGCCCTTCCAGCTGCCTTACCCACAAAAAACCTTTAGCATATCCTTTGAGATACACAGCCTCCGTGCTGGAAGAATGATTTAGCATTTTCTCCCAGGTTAGCAAGCAATCAATTTGGACAAGTGGGTCCTACAAATTGTCTTGCTGGGCTACGCTGCTCCATCTTTCTGCCACACCGTATCTTCCATGAAGGTGCTGGCCCTTTTGACCATAGGGACCATAGATATGGTCCCTGAAAGTAACTGGATGTCACTTCCTGGTGCCGAAGAAGTACTTCTCCCTCTCAATACCTTTCTGCGGAAAAACAAATAAGATGCATACCCTGAGCTAGGTCTGGTCTACCCTCAACCTTAGAGGCTGGGTGGTAACAGTGGACCTGCAGACCACTTGTTACCACATCCATACCCTGCAGGACCGAAGGTGCTGTGTGCGTATCATGGTGGGGCAAGAGCTTTTTCCGTTAGCAGTGCTTCATTTTGGCCTCACCTGTGCCCCTCTGGTGTTCACGAAAGTGATTGCGGTGGTTCCAGTACACCTTTTGGAGGTTGGAGATACCAGTCTTTCCATACCTTGACTACTGCCTTTTGTAGACTGGCTCTCCCCCAGGTAGTTTTCACCCATCTCTAGACTACAGCAAACCTCCTAACATCTGTCAAAGTGCCATCATCACACATGACTCCTTCTCAGATGTTCAGTTTCATTGTAGCCATTCTGGCCATGGCTCAATTTAGTTACCCCTTCATGTCCTAGATATTTAGGCCATGATCCCGATGTTTTAGCCTTTGTCTTCGAGCTCAGCGAGGATAGATGTGAGGCTACTGAAATTGTTAACCTCCTGCATCCTGCTGGCTTAATGTGCCATTTAGAATGCACGCGTTCTGAAGTGGTATTTCAAGTTCTAGTTGAATCAGCATTGAGGATCTGTCCTGTTATGTACAGATTTCAGACTGCAATTGTCAACAACAAACCCATGTCCTTATCCCACCCAGAGCTAACAAATGAATCGCTACTGGGTTGGGGAGGCCATCTAGGAGAGGTGGATATCGGAGGCATCTACTCTCCTGCTGAGGCCCAGCTCCACATCAAACTGTTGGACCTGCGAGCCATCCATTTGGCACTGAAAGCGTTCCTGTCATCCGTCAAAGCAAGGTTTTTACAGGTGCTCACGGCAAACACCAACCTCATGTGGTACTGCCACAAATAAGGTCCATGACCCCACCCCGCCCTATGTCAGAAGGCACTACAACGCTGAAAGTGGCTCTATCACCAGGGGATTTTTCTGGTGGTGCACCATATGGAGGGATCTCTAAACGCCAGGGCGGACAAACCTAGTGGTCGGCTCCTAGTGGATCATGAATGGCAGCTACATCCAGACATGGCATGCAGTAGCTTATGCAAATGGGCAGAACCTTGCTTGATCTGTTCGCCACGCCAAGAGTATGCAATGTCCGTATTTTTGCTTGTTGGATTTCCCACGTCCGCTGTCTTTTAGAGATGTATTCCACCTAGAGTGGAGCTTGGGACTCCTGTACACCTACCCACTGCTGCCTCTCCGGCCCCAATTCCTTAAAGTAGGGGCTGACTGGACCCAAGTCATCCTGGTGGCATCAGATAAGACCGGTGAATGTGGTACCCGGAACGCCTGGACAGGAGCATCTGTCTTCCGATCAGGCTGCCTCTTTGGGAGGATCTTCTGTTGTAGCACCAGGGCAGCATTCTGCACTTGGACTAGTGCAATCTTCACCTACATGCTTGGAGATTGCGAGACAATAGTTGCCTGCAATAGTCCACCTTCCCGAAGTTGTCAATTTCATTCTGGCAACCAGGCGTCCATGAAACCTGTGGTTGTGACAAGTTTGTGGTTTGGTGCAAAATTCAGCAGATTAACCAGCTTCAAGCAAACTGTCAGATGTGTTGCTTTTTGTGTTGTCGCTAGCCCACGCCAAGCCTAGGACTTGCTGTGGGCTTCTTTGTTTAAAAACCGTTTGGAATGTGTTTTTTGAAAGGTTTCCAGATTGTTTCAACACACACACTTCATTATGCCTCAGTGGAACCTGAACTTAGTCTTCCAGTTACTAGTGTGTACTAAATTTGAACTGCTACACAACGGTCCTTTACGATGCCTCACTATAAAGACCGGTTTCCTTATCACCATATCATTGGTATGTTGGGTGACGATTCCTTTTCACATCGAGCAAAGCATCACCCGGCATTTTTTGCTGAACCTCGCTCCTCTAAGAAGTAGGAGTTACTACATCAGCTGGATTCCAAAAGAGCTCTAAACTTCTACATTGATTGTACCAGGCAAGATTGTGTGGACGATCAGCTCTGTGTTGGATTCACTGGAGGGCAGAAGGGCAAAACAGTGCAGAAATTGACAACTTCTTACTGGATTGTTCTTTGCTATGTAGTGAAGTAGCCCCCGGAATGCTTGCAGGCTTATTCCTCCAGAGCGAAGGCTGCTACTAATGCGTTGGTACACAGTGACTTCTGGACTTTTGCCAGACTGCTACATGGGCATTACTTCATACATTCATGAAGCACTACTGTCTGGCCAGCCAAGTCTGATGAGAGGGGCACTTTGCCCACTCAGTCCAGCAGGACTTTTTGGTCTGAGCCAGTTCACTGACCCACCACCTGGGAGGCACTGCTTTGGTATCTATTTAAAAGGTGAGAAATCTGTGGGTAGAAGTGCCCATCAGAAGAACAAGTTAAATACCTTCGGTAACCCACTTTCTGGTGGATAATTTATCTAGCCTGAGATTTATCAGCAACCCTCCCACCTTCCCGTTTTGGGAACTGGACATTTTTTCCACTTAATAAGGTTCGGAGTCTAATGATTTGCACACTTTCCAAAGCCAGTCTGCTGTTGGGACCTGCCTCTGGGGGTGTGGGCGGTGTAGAAAGTGACTGAGTGGTTCATATATATGGCTGTGCACATGACTTCCACAGTAGAGGAACATTGATGCGGAGCCACACAACACTATCTGTCGGCATGCAGAGGTATTGCTTAAAGTTTTTAAATTCTGTCCGAGGCCTGGGGAATATTCAAAAGGCGAGGAATCTGCAGTTAGAGTATCACCAAAAAGAACTTAACGAGGGTTACTTGCTCATCTGAGTGGTGTGAACCAGTCCTCAAGTTGGCTTCTACTTTAAAACAGGCTCTCCCGCATGTAAATAAGATGCTAGTGTTGGTCCCTGCTATAAATGTGCTCACTCAGTAGAAACAAAGTTGTCAGAGATTTCATGGTGTCAAGACTTTATTATTTATGGAAATAAAGGTGGCGCGATCAATCTTAGAAGGTTTGAAGTGATCGGGAGATGGTTGTATGATCTCTTTGTTCATAGAGATCCTAGTGACTCGGCCGTGCAGCCCGACTTAGATTTAGTGGTTCACGTGTACTTTGGGGAAGAGCCAGATTATCAAAGTTGTAGGAGATGTGCTCCGTGAAGAAAAGCTTGGTAAAAAGAATTCGCAAGAAACCAGTGTCTTCAGTAAAACATGCTGATTTATTTCCATTGGACGGACATCGAGGAATCTGGTAAGGTGCAACATTTGAATGTCCGACCGACAAAGCTGCCATATATATACAAAAACTGAACATTCAAAACCCGCCCACATATGAAAAGGACACGAGCACCACATAACAGGTCACGCTCCTGTCCGTCTCACAACGGCGCCTCATTACAAATAAAAATACAAATGCATGAGCGCAAGAAAAGAATTGCGATCACGTGCATTCAACAAAGTGGTTTACATTGCTGGGGATCAAGATGTTATCTCTTTGTTGTTTTCCAGCCCTCTGTTTCTCTTCCCTATTCCTTTACCACTTATTCCAGAAATAACCTCTCATCTAGTGCTGTATGAGGGAATGAGATATATTAAAATGGGCATTACAAGTTGTATTTCTGGGAGACTGACTGATTTAATTGGTATCTTGTATGAACTTGAAGCTTGATGGGCAGTTAATATTGTTCCCAATGAAACATTCTTGAAACCTAAATGTAATCTGTTTTCTTACTTCACAGTGGTCTGTCTGGATCCTGGTTTGTCAAATTGTGCAACTTATATAGTAACCGTATTAATTAATGGAGATGATGCAGCCAATATCAAACCAAAGACCAAACTTGGTGAGTATACATTTCAGACTGGTATATTGTGAGTTTCATCCTATTTTTTTTTTTTGCAGTATACATTTTTATTGCCATTTAAATAATGTTATAGAAACAATGCCACAAAACCTCTCCCCTCGCTCTACTTGCAACCACTGCAAGAAAAGTAATCAGTTGATGTCTCCCTTGCGGATCAACAAAGAGTGACCGGCACCTATCAACCACTCGCCCAATGTGCCAATAAAGGTCACCCACTCAAGTTTAATCCTCCCACCACCACCACCGAGAGGCCTGACCCCCAGACACATTTCCATTGTCCAGTGTTAATCCTGTAGCCTCTCATGGGGGCCTAACATTCGGGGGCTCTAGGAGGTCAGCATCGCCCCCCAGGTCTGCAAATCATCTGCTAGCTTATTGTCTCTCCAACACTTCTGCATGCAGCACTCTACAACTTCTGCCCAGTCAGTCATTTCTTCCTATGGTATCCTTGTTACCAGGATCTGTATTATATCTGTATTATTGAAGGTGCCGAACTGCTGATATATTTCACATGGTCTCCAACTCATGGCAGTTTATTTGCTTCATTTGCATGCATGTACAGTAACTTTCACAATAGTGTTTGATGTAGGTATAGTGTAAGAAAGTGGCTCTGTATATACTGCACCAAAGTAAGGTTCAGTGTGCATAGAGTCCACAGTCCCCAGAGATTTGGCAGAGGTTAAAGTTAGATATAACCTTGCTCTCTAAAGTGGTAGCTTGGTCGAGCAGTAAGGCAGTATCAGAGGACAGTGTAAAGCATCACAGTCAGCAAATGTTCTCACACACTCAAGAACGCAATTCTAGGCCAATTGTTTTGTATATAAAAATGTATAGTTTTATTTTAGAACCACAAGTAGGTATCAAAATACTTTCTCAGAATGAAATGCTGTAGTTGTATACTTTCAATAAGCAATATACGTTTAAATGCAATAGTTACAGTTGTTGCAATAGGCAACACAATTCAAATACAATTAACATTGAGCTCAATGGGAGATTTTAAGTAAATGCAATTTCAATTACTTTGCGTGTGATTGTCTTACTCAGGGTTGGATCCTGGATTCAACCCTGGTGCATTTCCTGTAAACAGTTGAAAGAAATCGTTTTTGTTACACAGGCATTAAGGAATATTTGTATGTTTCAAAAATCGACACTTAGAATAATTTCTGGCAAAAACTAGGCAATGTTATCCTATGGAGGAAAATCAAGTTATCTGTAAGTACTGTTCACGGTCAGTGCTGGGCACCAAGATCCAGCACTGGGATCTCTCCTGATAACAGGTGAGTGTTTTCGTTGTTCGGCTGATTTTTTGTGAATATTTTAAAGTTTCAAAACTCGACACTTAGAAGAATTTCCAAGTGAAACCAGTCCATGTTACCCTAGGAAGAAAAAGTGAGTTATCTGCTTTCAGGTAAGTACTCGACTGGCCGAGTTAAGATTCTGGGCATAGACTCAGGGGTCTCCCAGGGTCAGGTAAGTACAGTTGTTACACCCTCAGCGGCACAGGGGCAGCCGGGTGCAGAGAGAGTTAGGCCCAATGTTAGCCTATGGCGGGCAGGGCGCCTTTGGTTTGTGGCTGCTGGCAAGCAGGCCACGCGGCTGTGGGAGCTGGGCTCCTGGCCACTTGCTCAGGGCAAGAGGGGAAGTAGATTAGGATAGAGGCTGCACTCCCAGGGGCACTCGGGCGGCTGGGTGCAGTGTGCTTATGAGCCGTCCGGCGCTCAATGGATTTCAATGGAGAAGCTCCAGGACGAACAAAGGTTTCAAGCTCTGGACGAAGATTCTTCAGGTGGGACCTCCACTTCGAGAGGTAAGTTGGGTAGTTGGAGGATAGGTAGGCAACCAGGAGTTGGGCACAGGGGGCCGCCGGGTGCAGGGGTGCCTTTTGGTGTCGGGAAATCTTAGCCTCTGCTGGTCGCGGTTGGAGGGCTCCCTGGTTCTGAGACTGCAGGCGTCAGGAGCGTCGAGGAGGGTCCTTGGGTGCTGGATTCTTGGTCATAGTCGCCGGGGGGGATGTCCTTGTGGTCTTTGTCCACTCAGGTACAGGCCGGGCTTGGTGGGTGCAGAGTGTGCAGGAGTTGTGGTTCCTGGCTGGTACCAGGGGTTTGTTGCTTGCTTTGAGCAGAACCACTGCTCGTGGGAATCCCAGTCTTTTAGATGAGCAAGGCAGTCGGGTCCTCTGGGGTTTTCGAGGTTGCTGACCACTGGAGACGCCGGGTTTTAGCAGGAGCAGTTTCGAGGGTCGACAGGCCTGTAGGGCTGGGGCCAAGTCAGTGTGTGTCGTCCTCTTGTTAGCAGCTGCACGGCAGGTCTTCTTTCTTCTTGTTCTTCTTTCGGATTCGTGATCTGAGGAAGGAAGGTTCAGGGTGCCCCTAAATACTAAATTTAGGGGTGTTACAGGTAGGTAGAGGCCAGGGACCAATGGGTCCCTTCCCTGGGGTGGGTACACACCCCCTATCCTGCCACTCTCCAGTGGGAGGGGGGCAGGAGCCTAGTCCTGATTGGGTAGGGCTTCCCATCCTCAAGATGGCGATAGCCCGGAGTTGTGCTTCACCTCGCCTCCCCCACCTGAGGGGTGGGGTTGGCAGAGGCTGGCACTCCCCCGTTCCTCACTTAAGTTTTCCCGCCAGAGTCGGGGTCAGAACCGGTAGGGGCCAGTTGCTGAGTACAGCAAGTGGCCTGGAGAAACTCACAAAGGCGGCATGCCTTTGAAGCTTCCCCTGCCCATCCTGGGGGAGGAGACCTAGCACCTCGCCCAGGACGTGCCTTGTTGCAGACCCACGAGAGCGGATGGCTCTCTACCCAGGGATCCAGCAACATGTCTGCTGGGTGACAGCCTCTTAGTCAGGACGCTGGTTGTTGGTTAGGTTTAGGGGGCATCTGTAAGAGGTTCTCTGTCGAGCATTTTACATTAAATCCCACACTGGCATCAGTGTGGGTTTAATGTGCTGAGAAGTTTGATATCAAACTTCTCAGTCTTCAGTGCAGCCATCATGGTGTTGTGGAGTTCGTGATGACTACCTCCCAGCACCATATACTCTTAATGGCAGCACTGCACTTACAGTGCCAAGGAATGGACCTGGGTACTGTAGGGGTTCTGGGCTCTTGCACCTGTACCCACACCACTGGGCACCCAGCTAGAGGGGTGACTGAGGTATGCCAGGGCAGTGTGTTTTGTGGGCATGGCACACAGGGATGTGTGCCATGTCGACTCTGTTTTGTTGTGCACCAGGACACTCAGCCTGCAAAGGCAATGTGTGTGTGTCTGGGTACAGGGCCTCTAAGGGTGGCACAATAAGTGCTGCAGCCCTTAGGGGCCTTGTCTGGTCACAGGGCCCTGGGTACCTAGGGTACCATTTACCAGGGGCTGACATGTGACCAGAGATGCCAATTTTGTTTAGGCTTCAATGCAGTTTTAGGGAAGGAACACCGGCCCTGGGTACCTGATTGGCAGGAGCCCTGGGCACACTCAAAGTACATCAGCAATTCAGCAAAAAGTGGGGGCATACCATGCAAGAAAGATGGCACTTTATCACATATAGTTTTTTTGTGAACGCTATGTAGATGATAATATATAAATTGGAATGCCAGAAACGTAGTGTTTGGAAATAGTTTGGACTATATGCCTAGTGCTCCCTCAATCAATCAGCAATTGTATAGCACAGCATTGTCACCACTAGGGGTATCTGGGTGCTTAGTCTCTGTCAAAAAGCGAGGCCTTGAGTTGCTTTCTGAAGTCTGCCAGGGAGAGTGCTGTGCGGAGGTGTAAGGGCAGGTTGTTCCAGGTCTTGGCAGTGATGTGGGAGGAGTGGCTCCCTCCTTGACTGCGATGGATACATGTGTGTCTAGCGGCCGGTGGAAGTTCAGTTGATGTAGGATGGTCCTTGATTGTATAGAGCTTTGTATGCGTGTGTTGGGGTCTTGAACTGGCCTTTTTTCTGGACGGGTAGCCAGTGGAGGTTTCAGGGGAGGGTGCGGGGGTGTGTGATGTACGTGGGTTTTAGGGAGGTCAAGAATTAATCTGGCTGTGGTGTTCTGTACGGTCTGGAGTCTTTTGAGGAGCTGGATGGAAGTTTCGACATAGAGGGTATTGCTGTAGTCGAGGCATCTAGTTACAAGGGCCTGTGATGGTCTTTCTAGTGTTGATTGGGATCCATCTGAAGATTCTGTGGAGAATGCGAGAAGTGTGGAAGCCGGAGGAGGTGACTTAACTTGTCGTTTCATGGTTAGTTGGCATTCGAGGATGAAGCTGAGGTTGTATGCGTGGTCTGTAGATGGGGGTGTTTGTACAAGTTCCGTTGGCCACCAACTGTGGTCCCATGTGGAGGTGTTCTTCCTGAAGATCAGTATTTCTGTTTTGTCCGAGTTGAGTTTGAGGCATCTGTCTTTCAACCATTTGGCTACATCATCATGGCATCGGACGGGGTCCTCTGTGAACAAGAGGATGAATTGGGAGTTGTCAGCGTAGTTAACTATGTCGAGCCCATGGGATCTGATGATGTCTGTGAGGGGAGGTCATGTAGATGTTGAACAGGGTGGGGCTGAGATATGATCCTTCGGGTACGCTGCATATGATGATCTTGAGTGCAGAGGTGAGGAAAAGTACACAGATGCTCTGTGAGCGTCCTGAAAGGAAAGAGGCGATCCACTTGAGGGCGTTTCACTGTATGTCAATGTTGTGGAGTCTGTTGACAAGAGTGTGGTGGGAGGCTGTCGAATGCAGCTTGGATGTAGAGGAGGATCATGGCCACTGTTTCTCTGCGATCGAGGAGGGTTCAGATGTCATCTGTGGTGGCAATCAGCGCGGTCTCCATACCGTGGTTGGCACAGAATCCTGATTGTGATGATTCGAGTCAGTGGTTTAGTTCCAGATATTTAGTGAGCTGTTGGTTGATTGCGTTTGTACTTTGGAGGGGTAGGGGAGCAGGGAGAACGGTTGGTAGTTTTTGAGGTCGCTGGGGTCATCAGAGGGCCACTTCAAGATGGGTCTGACTTCTGCATGCTTCCATCCATCTGGGAAGGTTGCTGTGGAGATTGAGGTGTTGCGGATGCTGCTGAGTTCTGTGCTGATAGGGTTGGCTCCGAGGTTGAAGAGGTTGTGGGAGCAGGGGTGGGTGGGTGGTTGCTTCAGAGTGGATGGAGGATATGATGGCTGTGGTAGTTTGAGTGGTGATCGGAGACCAGGTGGTTATCGTTCAGCAGTTTGCTGGTTGGTTGAGGTTGTCCAGGCTGAGACTGGTGGGTTGGGGTCGATGTTTTTGTAGATGGTGGCAGTCTTGTTGTGGCAGTAGACTGAGAGGGTGTCGCAGGATTCTTGGGTGAGGTGGATTGTGTTCTCTGTCTCTTTCTGGTTGTAAAACACCTAGACCATTTGAAGAGTTCTTTCATGTGGTTGGTCGCTGTGGTCTGTGATTGCTGCTTTCTTGGCTTCTTTTATGCAGAGATGGTAGTTGCTGATGGCTGCTTTGTGGCTGACCCGGTCATTGGGGTTCTTAGTGACACACCATCACTTCCTGAGTCAGTAGCAGTTGCGCTTGGTGGTTCTGTGCTCTGGGGTGTACAATCTTGCTTGTATGGAAGTTTTGTTGGCTTTAGCTGGTTTCAGTGGGGTGACTGTCAACGCCTTTGATGACCCAAACGGTGAAATTCTGAACATCCTGGTCCAGGTCTGCTGCGGTTTAGTGTTTGGTGCCAAGGGCTTGCATCCATTGAGGTCTCTATTACTTTGTCCCAGCTTCAGTGGGTGGCTCTGTGGTACTTGGAACTGGTAGACTGGGCATCGGAGATAAAGTGGACAATGGCATGGTCGGTCCAGGTGAGTTCTGTGATATGGGTGAATTTGATTGTCTCTGGAGGTAAAGATGTTGCAGAGTGTGTGTGTCCTGCTTTGTGCCTGGTTTCGGTGACCCATTGGAGGAGGCCGATGTTGAGATCCTCCAGCAAGGAGATTGAGTTGGCGTTGTCGATGTGGAAATTGAGTTCGTTGATAAGAACGTAATGGAGGGAACCAATGCCAAGGGGTGCGATGAGGTTGTAGATGGCATCGCAGAAGGCCAGTCAGGGTCCTGGGTCAGTCTGTAGACAGGGTGCCTCTTATCGTGTCTTGGGACACCTCAACCTCTGACTACAGACCAACACCATGAGAGAAGTTTGGTTGTCGTTGGTGAAGGTGCATGAAATGCTGTCCTTGAGGATGATTGCGATGACCCCGCTGTGTTTGTTGGTTCAGTCCCGGTGCATCGTCTTGTATCCATCAGGGTGGCGGAGATGCCTGGGTCCGAGGAAGGCTTGAACTATGTTTCGATGATGTAGGCGACATTCCGGGAGAGGGTGGTGATGGTGTTCCAGATTTCCGTTGCGCTCTTTCAGGATGCATTGGAGTGGTTTTGTGTTGGTGTCATCCTCGGTGCAGGGGTGGCATGGTTAGCAGTGGCGGCAGGTGAAGAGTCCTTTGGTTGATTGTGGGGAGGACGTGAAGCAGTTGTTGTTGCGTTGTCCGATAACCAGGTGTCCTGTGGCTGGCCACGGCCCTAAAATGTAATGTTTTTTTCTGTAATATGGAGGCAACAAGCCTTTACATATCAATTTTGTGTTAGACAGTAATCCCAAAAATATGTGGAAGGCAGGGTTTTCCAGATTTTAAAGACAAAATGCACAAGCCATATACATTGGGGAGTTGGCAGCAGGGTAAATATTACTAATTGGTTTAAAATGGGGAAGGGTTTGCTTGAGAGATTAATCTTTGAGGCTGGAATGGTAATAGGCATTCTACTGAAATGCAGAAGACATTGGGTTGTACCAAGAGCTCACAAATGATAGGCTGATATTTCCACATTAAACCAAGGTGAGCTTTAATTGTTAACATTAGTAAATGATCTCTTCCGGGTCGTGGTTGTGAAGAACAAGTTACTTACCTTCGGTAACTATTTGTTCGAGGCATGTTTGCTGTAGATACATATACTTTGCATACTCCTGCCATCTAGTGTTGGGTCCGGATGTTTGCAAGTTGTTTTTCTTGGAAGAAATCTTTCCTTGTCACGAAGTAAGGCGACTCCTCCTTTCAGTGATAGTTTGCATGGTCATCGACTCCATTGTTAATTTGTTTCCGACATCCAGTTCGGGTGTGTATTGCTGCTCTCTGGTTCGAAACCGTTCTTCAGGTTCCTCTCAACGCGCAATCCTCTCTACCCTCGACTGTATTGTTTCATATGCATTTCCCTCTTCTCCGCGTATCGTTTCGGTCACCTGAATCTACTTTTCGATTAGAAAGCCTTGTGGACGGCCTTCGGGCCTAATCGCGTCGGTTCAGCTCTCTGTTGATGGAACAGACCCTGTTCAAATTCTGCCCTCAGTGCCACGCGAAGTATCCGAGCACTGACTCACACAAGGTGTGTGACTTGTGCTGGTCTCTGGAGCACAGGAAGAAGACTGAGATGCTTGCATATCGTTTGGATCGAAGAAAACTGTGATTGTCTGACTCTACGTCGAGACATGCAGCATCAGAGCATCGAAGATATGCCGGACATCTTCGGTGAAGATTCCGGCCAAGAAGATGTTGAGGCAGCAGAGGAGGAGGAAGCCTTTTCCGTGCAGGACTCCGACTCAGAGCACAGATTGACGTCGACGCCGAAGAACTGCCGGAGGAATAAGGTGACGTGAGTACCGAAGACCCCTTGTCCTTCCAGATCACTCACAAAAAGCACAAGGCTTCGGCACCACCTCTGCCTTCTGTCCAAGGTCGGCACCAAGACCACGTTTCCGGCTCCCCGCCTCCAGGCCTGGCTCCGAAACAACCAGTCAATCCTTCCGGCTCGGTACAGAGTCGGCAAAATTCCTCATTGGAACCGAAGTCCTCCGGTTCCAAACACAAATCCGGCTCGGAGCCGAAATCCTCCATGCCGAAAGTCAAGCAGCCTTCGGAGCCAAAATCATCAATACCCAAAGGCCAACTGATGTTGACACCGAACACGCCAGCGCCAAAAACATTGGCTCCGAAGGATGTTACTTCAGATCTGAATTTAAACATTGTTCCACCGAAAACTAATACCAAGCAAAACAGACTATATTAACCCTGAAACTGGTCATATTCATACCAAACTACCTCAAACACATGCTTACAAGATCCCTTTAAAGAAAGTCTGTTGCTACCAGTCCTTTTCATCCACCACCACCACCATCATCCCCTCCACCATCTCATTCTCCACCTTCAAATCCTTTGCAAATTACACCTCTGGATTCTCCACAATCTCACCATGATGACGATGTTGATGATGGGGGACAGATTTACCATTGGCTCCTGGACAGATTATACAATTGATCCTCCAGTAGATAATGGCCCAGACCTTTCCCCAGCCAAGCCATCTCCTCCAGACGACAATGTATCCCACCAGGAACTCGTTGCCAGGGCTTCACAATATAATGCGTTGGCACTGCACAAAGAATCATTAGAAGAAGATATTTAGTTTGAGACCTTAGCCATCCACAGATAGATCGTCACAAACACTTCCTATGCTTAAGAGCATGTTGAGACACGCTGATGAAATTTGTAAGGACCCAGTACGAGCATGTATCCCAACTCCTAGGGTTGACAAAGTATAAATCCTCACCAACAGACCCAGTATTTATCAAGGGCCAGCTGCCGCTAGATTCACTGGTAGTGTCTAATGCTCGTAATTCCCAAACATCAGGGGATGGTTTTCCACCAGATAAGTAGTCCTAAGTTAATAGAAGCTTTTGGCAAGCGCATAGCTGCTCAAGCTGCAAATCAGTGGCACATTACAAATGTACAAGGCCTGCTAGCCAGGTATGACAGGGCGCACTGAGATGAAATGGAGCAATTGCTTCAATATCGCCCAGACGAGCATAAAGCTAAAGTGCAGGATATAGTAAATGAGGGTAAGCAAATTTCAAATTCCTCCATAAGGTGTGATCTAGATGCTGCTGATACTGCGGCTAGAGAGGTGAACACTAGCAATCTGCTTAGGAGACATGCTTGATTAAGGATCTCAGGGTTTAAACCCCAGATCTAACCATCCATTCTTAACACACCATTTGAAAAGAGACATCGTTTTGGTCCTGAAGTAGATCGGGCATTGGAAAAAATGAAAAAGGACGCTGAAGTGGCCAAGTCCATGGCTACTCTCCAGTCTCCTTCAAACAGAGGCTCCTTTGTCGTTCCTTTTACCGAGGAGGGTCCAAAAACACTTCCTCAGACCAGAATCCACATACAAAGGTAACCATCTGTCCTCTCCCTCCAGAGGCTTTTTTCGAGGAGGTTATAGAGGGAACAACTTCAAGGTTAGGGGTAAGGGCAACACACCCCGTAACTCCCCTTTCCCTAATAAGTACTGACTTGTCCAAGCTTCCCCCCTCCCCGACTATCCCGCACCTGTCCGGGGAAGACTTCAACAATTTCTCCCTATTTGGCAATCTATAACAGACAAATGGGTGATTGGAATTATCCAACAAGGATATTGCCTGGAGCTTACCAGCAATCCTCAACACTCACTATTTTCTCATTCCCAAAAAGTACGGTTCCCTGAGACCTATTTTAAGTACTTCCCTTCGGAGTGACTACAGCGCCCACATTTACCAAATGCTTGCCAGTAGTCGTGGCTCATCTCTGAAGACAACATATTCACATCCCCCTCTCTAGACGACTGGCTCATCAAAGCGAGCACTTACTAAATCTGTCTAAAGCACACACATCACAATAGACCTACTTCATCAACTAGGCTTCATGGTCCATGCACAAAAATCTCACCTGCATCCTTCACAGATGCAGTCTTACCTAGGAGCCACTCTAGACACAGTCAAAGCTCTAGCCTCTCCAATGTAGCAAGAATTCACAATATTCAGGCTATCTTATTACAATTTCAGTCTAACCAAGACTTACCAGCCAGTGTTCATGCAACTGAGAGGAATGATGGCATCTTGCATCGCATTTGTTGCCCATGCAAGACTTAACATGCGTCCACTGAAACAATGCTTAGCACGTCAGTGGAATCAGTCGCAGGGTCAATTAACCAATCTAGTTTTGGTAGACAGCCGTACCCATCGCTGTCTGCAGTGGTGGAACCTACGAAACTTATCAAAAGAACTGCCTTTCATCGACCCTATTCCACAGATCGTGCTCACAGTGGATGCATCTCTGACAAGTTGGGGTGCTTAGCTCCAAATTTACACAATACAAGGCCTGTGGAGCAACACACACAAAAGCCTCCACATCAACTAGCTAGAGCTTCCAGCAATTTTTCTAGCAATCAAAGCTTTTCTAACTCACCTTACAGGCAAAACTGTCCTAGTCCGAACAGACATGACAGCTATGTATTATGTACAAAAGCTGGGGGGGTGGGGACTCTCCAAGTGTCAACACTCGCTCAAGGCAATTGGAATTAGGCAATCCATCACAAGATTTATCTTCTGGCAGAACACCTCCCAGGTGTAAACAATCAAATTGCCGACCTTCTCAGCAGAAGGAGACAGCAAATTCACGAGTGGGAACTTCATCCCCAAGTTCTCCTTCCCTACTTTCAACAATGGGGATTCCCACAAATGGACTTGTTCGCCACAGCAGAAAACGCAAAATGCCCGGCTTCATGTTCCCACGCCCTCTCTCAAAGGGCAATGCCCCATGGATGAACTGGTCAGGGATATTTGCCTACGCTTTTCCGCCTCTCCTGCTTATTCCGTGTCTGGCAAACATCCCTCACACTAATTCTAGTAGCTCCCACATGGGCCCGTCAGCCATGGTACACTACCCTGTTGGAGCTGTCACTAGTTTCACATCAAAAGCTATACCTCACCTCCAGTCTCCTCACACAGAACCATGGAGAAATCAGACATCCAAATCCCAAAGATCCAAACCTAGCGATCTGGCTCCTGAAGTCAGAATTAGGTTATTTAAATTTACCACCATTCTGTATGAATATTCTATAAGAAGCAAGAAAGCCTACCACCAGAGCTTGCTATGCAGCAGAGTGGAAAAGATTTGTTGATTACTGCAATAACAAAATCAATCCTTTAGATGCTTCGGTACAAAACATTACCTGTTACACTTACAGCAATCTGCACTAGCTTATACATCTGTTTGCACCTTGCAGCAGTAGCTGCGTTTTTGCAGAACAGGCAACATCTGTCACTATTCAGAGTTCCAGTAATCAAAGCTTTCGTGGATGGGTTGAAGAGAGTAATACCACAAAGGATTCCTCTTGCCCCAGTTTGAAATCTCAACATTGTTCTCACAAGACTCATGGGTCCACTTTTTGAAGCATTACATAGATGCCACCTTGCAATTTCTCTAATGGAACCCTTCTTTCAACTACACAAAGGCAGGGTAGTTCTACGCACCAACCCTAAATTCCTTCCCAAAGAAATTTCCGTTTTTCATATAAACCAATCCAGTCTTTTTTCCTCAACCTGATTCTGTAGCAGAGCGCACTCTTCACACGCTTGAGGTTAAAAGAGCTTTATTGTACTACATAGATAGAACAAAAGATTTTCGCAAAATAATGGTTTGTTGCATTTGTTCAGCCTCACAAAGGCAATCCTATCTCTAAATCTGGTATTGCAAGATGGATTGTTAAATGCATTCAGACATGCTACGCTAAAGCTAAAATAACTTTATCCATACCCCCTAGAGCACATTCCACTCACAAAATCGGGGCTTCTTTAGGTAACATTCCTCTAGCTGACATGTGTAAGGCAGCTACATGGTCTACACTGCACACATTTACCAAACACTATTGTTTAGATGTGTTCGCACGACAACAAGTAATGTAGGCCAAGCAGTACTTCAAACACTATTTCAGACAACTGCAACATCTACAGGTTAGCCATAGCTTTGGGAGAATTCTGCTTTGTAGTCTATGCAAAGCATGTGTATCTACAGCACACATTCCTCGAACGGATGTTACCTACCCAGTAAGCGTCTGTTCTTGGCATGTAGAGCTGTAGATTCACATGCCTCCACCCGCCTCCCCAGGTACTTGTAGTTGTTGCAGTTCTTCATTATACATTTATACGCATGGGTATCTCTATACTACACTTACTCCATTCTCACCCTCTTGCGGGAAAACAATCTAACAATGGAGTAGATGACCATGCGCACTATCACCGAAAGGAGGAATCCCCCTACCTCGTGACTAGGAAAGATTTTGAAGAAAAACAACTTGCAAACATCCGGACCCAACACTAGATGGCAGGAGTATGCAAAGTATGTGAATCTACAGCTCTAGATGCCAAGAACAGATGCTTACTGGATAAGTAACATTATCCATCTGGTAGAGACTCTAGAGCCACAGATTCCTTACAGCAGAATATTCCACAGGTCTCCGAATGGATCAGAATATTTTTGGGTGAGCAGTACCACTACACGCTGGTAGGTGGTGTCGCCCTAGTCGGAAGTGATGTCTGTGGTGTCTATAATAAGGTGCTGGCGTTAATTTCTTTTTGCTACTTTTCATGCCAGAAGCACAGAGACACAAATAACACTGACCACTTGTGCCTTAAACTAGGACCCTTAAAGAGGAATCTGCCCTCAACTCTAAAATCTGTATGCACAGCAGGGAGGATGGGTAGGTCGTTAAGGAATCTGCGGCCAGATATTCTTTACCTGATAAGGTGTTACCAAAGGTAAGTAACTTGTTCTTCTAAGCCGCAGATGCTTTACCTTAGAGTAGATACCCAAGCAAACCTCCCTCAATACAGATTAGACTAGAAAGTCCTATAGGACCGAACAGGCAAAGGGACCATCAAGCCGGACCTAACTGTCCAGGCAGTAGTGCTCCATAAACATGTGCAGGGAAGTCTATTGTGCTGCCTGACAAATATCCAGGACAGGAACTCCGCGAGCCAACGCAATGGTTGCAGATTTGGCTCTGGTGGAATGAGCTCTCAAGCCTTACGAGCTAAATCTCCATGCATGAAGACAAAGCTTTTTCAGGTTTGGGTACAGAACCCTGCCCTGCTGTGACAGAAGATGGTTTCGAAGAGGCAGCCTGTTCAAAGGACCCGTGCTTATACTAAACAACTAGAGTACCATGCCCATTCCAATGCCCCAATAATTACTTGGGCCTGGTTGTTTCTGATCTTTGTGAGAACTCTGAACAGGAGTGGTCTTGGTGGAAAGGCATAAAGGAGGCCGGAGCTCCACTGAAGCCGAAAAGCACCTCCAAGCGAGGACAGCCTTTGAAACTCCATTGTGCAAAACTGCTGACATTGCGCGTTCTCAATGGAGGTGAACAGATCTAACCAAGGCTTTCTCCAATCTTGGAGGAGACCTTGCACCACCTCTGCATGGAGATGCCATTCGTAATCCGCTATGCATCAGATTCTGAATATTCCCCAGGCATCAGACTGTATCCCAAAAATTATGGGTGAGCAGTACCCCTGCACGCTAGTAGGTGGTATTGCTGTGCTCCGCATGGAGTTCTGTGCCAGAATGAATGTGTGCGGTGCCTATATAGGTGCCACCCCAGCGCGCTTATGTCACTTCCATTCTTTCAGCATTAGTCAGTGCAGATTTGGGGAAGAGCAACCCCCCAGTCTTTTTTGACTAACCCCTTTTTTGTCAGCTTTTGGTCGAAGGTTTTTCCTAGACTTTCCTAGTGTGAAGGATGTCCACCAGGCAGATTTTAAGCCATGCGGCACCGGTCATTGCCAGATGTCGGCGACTGACCTGCATTTGACTTATCTGTGTAGTCTTGAGCCTGACCACAATGACAAGACATACGTGGATTGCCATGCCATGCATCCTAAGGTGCTGAGGGTGCGCTCCCTGTGTCTCTTCTCCGACCGTTTGTTCTTTGTGGCTCTGCATTTCTGGTATGGAAATTGTCAAAAAGATATGGACATTAGAACGCTGTGGTGGCTCCTATATGGGCACTGCACATGTCACTTCTGCCACAGACTATCATGTGTAAAAGAACAATGCCACCTACCGGTGCGCAGGGCACTGCTCACCAAAAATGTCAAGATCTAGTGACACGCCTGGGGAATATTCTAAGGTAAGGAATCTGCACTAGATAATCTCTAGCAGACAAGGTGTTATCAAAGGTACATAATGATTCGAGGCATGTGAGCTGTAGATCACATGATTTGCATACTCCTGTACCACCATTTAATCTCTGTGTTTGCCTCTTCGGACACTCTGAATTAGTTTGTCCCATCTGCTGGTGGGATTCTTTCATACTTTGAAGTCTTCAGGAGTGAAGTGGCCCAAAGAAGATTGCTTGAATTGATGTGGAAAGCACTCCCTCTAACCTGGACAGTCTATCTGAGGGTGGCCCACTTCAACTCTTCCTCAATAGCCACCGCCTTCATGGGTGGCCAGTCCTAATGTAGCTGGGGATGAATCCACTAATAAATCCCAGGAGAGTTATCCTTTGGTTGGGTCACAAGTCTGACTTCTTGTTTTATTACCAAGCCAAGGTCCTTGAGTTGAAGGTATTATCTTTTAGTGCCCTCACAGTCTCTCTTTTCCTAAGGTTCAGGAGGATTCAGCCGATTATGTATTTAGACCATATCCTGCTGATGGAACAATGCACTCATCACTGGCTGCTTTTTGTGAAGCACCACTGTGCAGATGAGTTCAAAGGAGAGTGCTGGCAATGTGTAGACCAGCTCCCTTCCAGGAAACTAGTGGAACTTGCTGTGTGGCACGAATATGGGCAGGGGGAGATGTGTAATCATTAGCCTCAAATGGACCATCCAGTTGTTTGTGTTGAACATGTCTTCGAACAGATGAATAAAATCTATCCTGAAGTGCCAGTACCCTAACCAGTCATTAAGTTCCTATAGCTTTATCACTGGCCTTTGTAGCCACCAAAAAGTATTACTCAAGAAGCTGAGTAAAAAAACAGTCTCTTTGACCTCTTTCTTCAGCATCTTTTGTGAATTTCTGAACTTTAGGACTTTCATCTTCTCTTGAGCGCAAGGAGGTGTGACCTTTTCTCTTGACTCGTGATCCATAGAATTCCATGTAGAAACCTTCTACAGTACGAAGCACCCACAGGTCCTAGCCACTTTCTACCATTTGAACCAATCCAATCTCCTTAATTTGGCTAGGCAACCTGGTGAGCAGTCCATTGCTCGACCGGCCACTGTCAGTCCTTACGAACAAAGGCATTCCTCCTCGAAACCTTGGCTGTATCCAGGAAAGTGGAGGTTGCCACAGATTTAAATTTTTTTTTTTAAGAATGGATCTCCAAACAGATGTTTTTGTCCCACTGCACCTGCTTCCGCCTATGTAGCCCCCCCCCCCACCACCACCAATTTGCAGTCCACCTTGCTCAGCGCCGATTGCTGTGGAGAACGTACAAATCACATTGCAGAGCAGTCAAATGGTGCTTTGGCCCCAGCCAGAAAGGATATCTCTGAGATTTTACATTTCTTATGGCTTTGGCTTTTCAGCCATGTCCAAAATCATGATTTAGAGACCGAAGATTCCCAAGAACTTGTATAGGCATGCCTGCCAAGACCTTTCGATTAATCCTTTTTGAATTTGTAAGAAATTTCGGAAGAAAGGTGGCCATTCTAATGTCCGTTTCTGGAGTGGTTAAGGGAACTGTGCAGATAGGCAGGGCCAATTATCCTTCTCCAATAGGTTTCTGATCTTGCTGCCTACATAGACCACCCTGCCCATGGGTCACTCAGCGGGCCTAGGGTGGTGCAAGTCATCTAGCTTGAACATATTGGAAGGAGAACCCCTTCTGGATCTTCTCCCCAGGAACGCTTGAGATCTGTCATCAGTGGTTCCAGCTCCTGTTCTGCACCTCGAAAACAAACTGCAGGCTTGGACTGGGAAAGGAGAGTAACTGGACAGTGAGCTGTCCAAAGCCTTTTTACACCCTGAAAGAAGCAATGTTCTTGGCACCCATTCTTAAAGCTCCAGATAATTCAAAACAGTTCATAGTGCAGACTGGTGCCTCTTCAACATGGGATTGAAGTGGTTATTTCCCAGACCAATGATGATGGCCATGACCGGCCTGTTGCTTTAATAAGCAGGTGGTTACTCCACAGAGCGCAGCATTTGAGTGCCATTGAGAGGGAAGCCTTTGCTATGGTTTGGTCTCTGAAGAAGCTGAGACCATACCCGTTTGTACTCACTTCCTTGACCTAACCAACCACAGGTCTCTCAGTTGTCTGATGCAAATGAAAGAAAACCCTTAACTGTTGAGGTGGTCCATCTCTCTACAGGGTATGGACTTTACAGTGGAGCACAGACCTGTGACTGACCATGCCTATGCAGTTGGCCTTTCCAGGTTTTTACATTCAGAAGATGCAGACTCTCTTGGGAAAGGTTAGTCTCATTCTCTTTTGTTTGGGGGCACAAGGGGGGGGGCAGGTTGTGGAGGAAAGGGCCTCTTTTTGCCTGGTATCTGATGCATTCTTGACAGAAGTGCACTGAGTTCCTGCTATTGAGGTCCCCAATGCCACCACCTTTCTCTAACATTCCCCCGATTGGCATTAGCACTTCCTGTAAGTTTCTAGTAAATGGTACCCCTGGTACCTAGGGCAGGGAAGCTGGAGACTGTTTCTAAGGGCTGCAACATGTATTGTGGCATCCTAAGAGACCCCTCAGTACCCAATATGCAAACCTACATTGCAGACTATATGCCATGTTGCACAGAAAAGCGAGACCTGACTTGGCACACCTCCTGTGTGCCATGCCTGCAAGCACTGCATACAGTATAGGTAAGTAACCCTTATAGCAGGCCTTAAATCCCTAAGGCAGGGTGCCCTATACTACATGCATGGACATATCCATATGAGCAGACCTGCTCCTGCGATGTCCAAGTCGATTTTTAGATAATCAATCAATCAGGGGAATTGTAAGCGCGCTACTCACCCGTGAGGGTTTCAAGGCACTGGGCTGGCTGGGTTGGGGGGGAGGTGTGGGGGGGGGGGGAAGAGTCTGCAGCTCTGCTTAGCCGAAAAGCCAGGTCTTGAGTCTTCATGAAGGTGTTCTGATGTCTGCAGGTAGCCTGTTCCAGGTCTCTGCTGCAATGTGAGAGAAGAATTCTTCCGCCTGCTCTGGCTTTGTGGATCCGTGGGGTTTCGGCCAGAGCGAGGTTGGCAGATCGAAGGTTTCTTTTGGGTGCGTGGAAGTTTATTCTGTTGAGGTATTTGGGTCCGTTGTTGTGTAGGTGTGAGTGAGGATTTTGAAGGTGACTCTTTTCTCTACGGGGAGCCAGTGGTGTCTACGTAGGTGTTGGCTGATGTGGTGTTGTTGTGAGATGCCGAAGACGGGTCTGTCGGCTGCGTTCTATGTTGTCTGGAGTTTGCCGAGTAGGGACTTGTTGATGCCGGTGTAGAGTGTTTCCGTAGTCAAGTCAGCTGGTGATGAGTGCGTGGGTGACTGTCTTCCTTGACTCACGGGGGATCCATTTGACGGTCTTGCGAAGGATGTGGAGGGTGTTTAAACAGCTGGAGGTGAAGGCGTTGAGCTGTTGGTTCATGGTGAGTGATGAGTCGAGTACGATGCCGAGGTTTTTGGCATGGTCTGCTGGGTTAGGAGGGCTACAGAGGGTGGTCAGTGACTAGGTGGTGTTCCATGCTGAAGGGGTGGTTCCGAGGACGAGGACTTCTGTCTTATCGGCGTTGAGCTTCAGGCAGCTGTTGGTCATGCAGACCGCAACATCTTGCATTCCTTTCTGGATGTTGAGTTTGGCGGTGGTGGGGTCTCTGGTGAGGGAGAGGATGAGCTGGGTGTCATCGCGTAGGATACGATGTTGAGACCGTGTTTTTCGAACGATGGCTGTGAAGGGGGCCCATGTAGATGTTGAAGAGGGTCTGCCTCAGTGATGACCCTTGTGGGACTCCGCAGGTGATTTCCTTGGGATCGGAGCGGAAAGGGGGCAGTCTGATTCTTTGGCTTCTTCTGGAGATGATCGGATCCAGTCCAGGGCTGTTTCTTGTATGCCGGTGTCGTGCAGTCTGGCGATTAGTGTGCGGTGGTATACGGTGTCTAAGGCTGCTGGCAGGTCGAGTAAGATGAGGGCTGCGGAGTGGCCTTGGTCCAGGAGGATGCGGATATTGTCTGTGGCGGCGAGTAGGGCGGTCTCTATGCTGTGGTTGCTTCGGAATCTGATTGAGATGGGTCGAGGACGGCGTTCTCTTCGATGAGTCAAGTCAGTTCCCTGTTGACTGTTTTCTCTGCAACTTTGGCTGCGAAGGGGGGGGGGGGGGGGGGAGCGTGATGGGCCGGTAGTTCTTGAGGTCGGTGGGGTCAGCTGTGGGCTTCTTGAGCAGGGGCCTGACTTCTGTGCGCTTCTATACTTCGGGGAAGGTGCCCCTTGTGAAGGTGTTGTTGATGGTGCGTTGTAGTTTGGGTGCGATGGCGGCCATCTCTCTGTGGTAGATGTGGGAGCGGCAGGGGTCGGTGGGTGCTCCTGTGTGGATTCCTTTCATGATCGAGGCAGTGTCTTTGGTTGTGGTCGGAGTCCAGTTGGAGATGGTGGGCTGGCTGGTGTCTTGGTGGGAGGAGCGGGGGCGTTTGTGGCATCTGGTGGATGATCGATGAAGTTGTCATAGAGGGTTTTGATCTTGTGGTGCAAGTAGGTTCCAAGCTTGTCGCAGAGGTCTTGGAGTGATGTCTGTGGCTTCCTGAATGACACTGAAGAGTTCCTTGGAGTTGGCGAGGATTCTGTTGTGGATGAAGTTCCTCTTGGTGGTTCTGATCTGGTTGTGGTAGTCAGTCATTTAGTCCTTCTAGGTGGAGTAGTTTTTGGTTGTCTTGGGGTTTCTTCAGTTCTTCTCCAGGCGTCTGGCTTCTTGGAGATCGGCGGTGAACCAGGTGGCTTTCCTGGGGCGTTGTTTGTCGGGGTTGCGTAGCGGTGCAAGCTTGTCTGCGCAGTTGGAGATGCAAGTGTGGAGTTCTCTGGCTGCGAGGTTTGCGTTGGACGCCCGGGTACGGTTGTCTCGGATGAGGTTGGAGTTAAGTTGCTCGTCGGTAACCTTGCTCCAGTTACTTCGTGGTGGTCGTGAGGTTGGTTTGGGTGCCTTGGGTTTGTCTATGGCGAAGATTGGGAGGGGGGGGGGGGGTCGGTGTGGTGACGAGTTGTTTAAGTCTGATGTTGGCGTGGTTGACGGATGATGGTGGAATTGGGGTAGTTGGGGTTGTTGAGGTGGAAATTCAGGTCTCCTTAGAGTATGTAGTTCATTGATGCGATAGCGTGTGGTGCGTTGAGGTTGGTGATGGTGGTTCGCCAAGTGTGGCGGGGGGGGGGGGCTCTGGAGACAAGTATTCCTCGGAGGGTGTAGTTGGGGTTGGTCTGGATCTGGAAGTGCAGGTGTTCAGCAGAGGGGAAGGTTTCGCTTGAGTACGTGTGCTAGACATGGTTGTTTACGGGTTTCCCAGCTACATGTTGGCTTCATTGGAACTAGAGATGTTCGGTATCAAATATCTAGTATTAATTAGCCCACGCTGATTCCAGTAATGTATTAATTAATGCATACACCCAGAAGGCACCTTAAAGGGACCCCTGAAACCTCACTTGACTACATGTGCACAGCCTGACTGGTGCAGACCAGCCTCCCACCACAGACCGGTTTCTGACCTCTTGCAGGAGAGAGCCTGCGCTGTGAGTGCAGAAACATTGCCTGCTCCGGCCGAAGGTGTTGTCACCTCCTCAAAGCAGGGTGGCAAAGTTATTAGCATATCAAGGCATGAGGTTTCAAAGACCTGTGCTGCCTTTGATATGAGACCTAAGACTTCCCAGAAATGGGGAAATGCCACCCTCTACCCCGGGCTCATTTGGCACCCGGGCAGGTGGGAAAATTAGCTAGTCAGGAGGCATTTCCCCTCTTAGACTTATACCACTCCTAAGGTGGACTGCATTAAGTAGACACGACATTTAGAATTTCACCATCTTAGTTTTGGCAGAATTAGACTCTGAGTCAGACTATTGCCCTCTTCCCCCAGGAAGTGGTCATATAGAGGGTGTCGATACTCTAAAGATAAGTAGCCAATTGGCTACCACCTGTCCATCCCCATAACGCCCTAAAATGGGCAACAACTGAAGACTGTGGACTTTGGGGGCCAAACTCTGCCTGTACACAGTCTTGACTATAGCCACCAGAGACTAGTCCTGCTGCTGAACAGCTTCCAAGAACCCCCCCCCCCCCCCCGAAGACTGCTAGCCCTTTAAAAATTGCCACACAATCCCCCTTGGAGTTGAGCAGTTACTCCCCTGCAGTCCGCAGGTACAAAAACGCGAAGCCCGATCTACCGAGTTGCCGCTTCCTAGCCATCCTGATGCAGCAGCCCCCAGGAAAAGGACCCTGTGATCCTGAAGGACAGATCTACCCCACCACCACCACCACCACCACCACCACCACCACCAAGTGAGAGGACACCAGGACCAATACCCAGGTTACCTGACCCCTTACAGCAAAGACCGTGAGAGTCCACTATGTACCCGACTGAGCAGCCATCGAGGGACTTTAGCATTGCTGAGACCCACCTCTTGAGTGGCCCTGCTGTTCTGATTTTGCACCCTCAACCGGTGAGACAAGAAACCATAAGACTCCATGACGCGCAGAGCCTAGCTGACCTTTCCACTTTGCACCTGAGCTCCCCTGGCCAGGTACCGTCTGTGCCCCCTTGTCTCCCAGACCCTTTTGATCCAAATGGGAGCTTCTGGAGTTGTCCCCAAGTCCCCTCTGCAGCCTGTTTCTAGATGGCCCCCCTTCTTCCCACAGGCATAACGCACACGTTTACCAACCCGACTAGCACCTCTGCAACCGGACGCCCTAGGGCAGCTAATGAGTAACTGCTGGTGGTAATTTGGACCCCTACGACCTTAATTCCCGAAGGAGAGGAATGAATAGAAAAGAACTGAAAACAATAGAAAAATCGAATGACCTGGTTAACCAATTCACAATGTTTAAAAAGACATTTTAAAAAAGAAACTCTGCCAATCCGAGCGCAGCCACCCAGTCAACTTTTCACCTTTTCTCAAAGCAATTTTAATTGCTACTTCAAGCAACAATTGGGTACCAACTGGGTTGCGTTTTTCTAACTAAACATCTCAGAAGTGTCTAAAAACAACTCTTAAGACCATGTTAACCTAGTGGGAAGTTAAGATTAGTTTCAAAGGATCCTTATAAGGAATGTCTATACTGATTATATCATCTTCACAAGACTAAAGTGTGCAAGCATTGCCAAACCTTTTTGGCTAAACCTTAAAAGATAGGAAGGCAAGTTTACTCCTATGGCTTAAGATGAAATAGGCCTTAGAAGATCCTACTTTTGGTGGTGAAGGCCAAAGTCCATCTTCATCTGCTAGAAAACGCAAATCTAAGGAGTCAACCTTGTATGAAGAATCTTAAAAGAAGATTAAGCCTCTTAAAAAATCAGCAAATGCCGATAAATCAATCCGAAAGGGGGATTCTGCCACTTGTCCCCCTCAAAAAATAAAGTCCTTCAAAAACATCTGAGGCAGCTACTCCTTTTAAGGTAAAACATGGTCGACGACGACCCGATAACCACTACCTTTGCTTATTATACAGCCATGACAAGGACAGCGATGACAATCTCATCTTTGCCGACAAAGGTATTAAAGGCGATATCGTCAACTGGCACATTACCATAGACACCGAGAACATCTTTGACACAAGGTGCTTCAAAGCAAACCATAACTTCTTTGTCGACTGGCCTGTCAACTGCACATGAAGACACTTTTTAATTACAGGGACCATTGACCTGGATCAGACCTCTCCAAGTAAGCTGTCACCACTTCCACCTGCACAGCTGCTGGAAATGGCAAAATCTGATGAAGATGATGGACCATTTGTACCAGCATATAGTCCCACGCAGCTGCACGTGATGTTTCAAGATGATTATCAGAACAAGGAGACTTCGTACCTTGAAGGAGATTTCTCTTTTCAAAACAGGCAGAGGTATTCATCCCTATGTTACGAGTCTTTCCAGTATCAGTATCCTTCTGAGAAACCGTAAGAGGAACAACCTCATTACCACAAAGATACCAGAAGAGTGCCAACCACATCAGTGACAGATCTTTGTCACATATTAGACGATTAATATAAAAGGTTCCTGAGGCAAATTCACTTGCAACATAAAATCATGAGGTGTCCCCCTGATGCGCTTGGATCCTCCACATACCACTAGAATCCAAAAACAGGAGAAAATCCCAGTGGGCAATCAGTCTTGCACAGATCCACAAGTTTTACCCCTGATCACAATACATGATGATTATGTAGACCGTGAAGGGGTTGAGCTACCAGAAGAGGATGAGATTCCTCGAAATCAATCGGTCTCTGGGCAGGAATGGGATGATTGTTGCCCGACTATCTGCATAACCCACACCATCACCTACTAGTTCCTCTCCAGTTGATATTGGAGGTATTCACAAGCTTTTGGAGAGCGCTTCAAAAGATTTTGACCTACCTCTACCAATGAAACATACTGATTGTTTTATTAGCAAATTCCATCCCTATTGTGAATCATATTTGGGAAGAAGGTTTGAAGCTGTAAAAAAAAAAAAAAAATAAAGGCATCAGTGGCATCTGTACGTGCTTGCCTCGATAAAAAGTATAAGGTTGGGGAGAGGATGTGGTATAAGAGCTACAGCGGTCTACCTCAAAGCTGGGGAAACGGTGTTAGTCTCAGCTGGGATGCTTAACATCCTGTGATTCTGTGCAAATCACTTAAACTCCCCGTTCCTAATAAAATTAACGTGTCCATCTGTAACGCACCTGGTGCTCATGTAAAAGCACTGATACCTTCGGTAGAGTTAGCGCTATTTCAAACAAACAAAAAGTTAATGAGAACTGACCTGCATACCTTATCACGCAACCATTACACACACCCAGTTGTGATGCAGGGGGGCCCAGAGAAGATCAAGAAATCTTTTGGTTGCCACAACCATTTTTAGGAAGGTACGATAGGCAGATGTGGTCAGATATGGCAGTCTTCCTGAAATTGTTACTAGAGGGTAAATTGCAGGAAGGTGAAAGAGCTTAATCGGATTCTTGACACTGCAATGGATGCCACTTCAATGGCTTTCAGACAAATGGCTGGTGCGGCAGTTCTTTGCCGACAAGGTTGGTTGAAAGCTACTTCCTTTCATCTGAAGGTTAAGGCTGAAGTTTTAAACATGCTATTTGAAGGAGAACATCTCTTTAGCAAACATGTGATTGGCATCCATCAAGGCTGACACTAACCCAGCACGTTCGCTAGGAACATTACAACAACACTGTTTTCAAACTTCGAGGCAGTAGAGGAAGAGGCCTGTTTTCCTCTAGAGATGTTGATCAGTCATACAGATATCAGACCTACCCTCAATTTCAAAAGGGGATTTGACAACATCTTGCACCACAGCAGGGATACAGAGCACCACCGGCTGCCTTCTTCTATTCAAGACAACCTACCCGTAGGAGACCTGTGGAGTAAAAGCTCATGAAACGTCCAGATGTACCATCCAGCAGCCCTGTGGGTTTGCGTACGTGATGTGCTTTCTAGCCCTTTCACACATTTTTCCTAAATTTATCTCATCGTTTGAGTTGTGTATACACATTTATTTTGACCAGGGTGGGATGTGTATTTGATGTGGCTATTGATGAAAATAGGTTTTTAAATTGAACAGTAACGACTAATCAGTTCATGGATTGCTAACCAGAACTGAACTGGGAGGTTTCTTTGAGAAGCATTAAATGACCCCCAAGAGTCTTGAAAAGAAGTGTGATTCACTTTTCTCCAGGTCGGATCGATTATTCTTCCCCCCCCCCCCCCTTTGGAAGTTCCTTATGGCATCTTGTAAGGCTGCCACTGGATAGTTGAGCCCTTATTTGCCGTCCTTCATGGAATGCATGCAAAATGCAGCGCTGCATTGTGCGAAGAGTGAAAATAGTGCAGAACGTCCAGATTTAGCAAATGTCGCTCTCTGGTTAAGTCATTAGGGATGTACATGCTAAAACTGGCTGTTCTGCATGATACTCAGCCGTGTACTTTGATGCACAGGTGAGTTAGTAGTTTCTAGCCTAGGATTTGTACTCTAGGCACAGATTCCATTATAAATCTCCACACGTAGACAACAGCACAGGGGTCTGGCGTGTAAGATGTGTGCTTGTTATACATAGGTATATTTGGTGACGCGCCACTTGACCTCTTGCTTGCACCTGGTTTCACCAAGCATTCAAATGTGGCGCAAAGCCAGATCTCACTATCTTAGTAGATCTGGCTTTGCACCAAATCTAAAATCTTGCGCTGGCCCACCCCAGATATGTACCCCCCATTGCATACATTAACAGCGGGCTTGAACTAAGAGGTTTGGACGCAAAGCGAACTTCGACCTTGAGTGAAAAGTAGCTTAGCGCATGGAAGTCGATCTTGCTGATGGTCGCATGACTTTGTGTTGCATAAATACGGGCCTTCGTTCACTCTGTGATGCTCACTGTAAATAACCACTCAGTCGATAACAGCTAAAACCCAATGATGTTCTCGCTATACGATTCTGCCACGGTTTTCCTTTCTCCTAGCACAGCAGGTCTGCCTGTAAAGCAGTCATCACCATCATCAGTAAGGCTAATCTGAAATCTACATAGAGTATATAAAGTACAGAACAATACACTTAAAATGCATTTAATTGCTTGCCAATTTTGGCCCACCATCAGTTTATAAAACTCGTTGAGAAGTTTCTGTCACAAGTCAAGAGCAGTGAAAGGTTGTGAGTACTCTCTGGGTACACCTCAAACCGACAGGTGCAGAAAACCCACAGATTACCCACCGTGCAGCCCAATAAATAAAAGTGAATTGCATACTCCAGCCATATCCCCCCCTATACATCCAACTCTTAGTCGAATCTTTAAACTTATCATATATTGTGACGGAATATTATGGGAATGCAGACTCAAGTTTACATAAGTGGAGTTTGAACTCAGTGTTACAAGAACAGCGAGCATTCTTGTCATCAATGATTTCAGAGCTGTCCAGATTAGTCGACATCTATTGCTGACTAATCTATTATGACTCACTCATGTTATAATTGAACCATAATCGATTAGTCACATGATTTACAAGTCTTGCGATTTACGAGAGCAGAAATCTAGCACCGAATATAGTGGTGTTGCTGATTCTAAGCACTATAAAACAGGCGTTAGTAGTATCCAATGCAATTATTGACTTCGGAAGGATTAAAGCTGAATTGGCCTTTCCGTGACTCGAAGTCATGACATGCAGTTCAAGCACACGTGCCTGAATTCATTCAAACATCTAGCCGTGCACAAGTGAGAGGAGCTCTTGTGGCACCCTCTGGCAATAGATGGGGGAGGGCAGAAACCACACAGGATGAAAACCAATCTCTCTCTCTCTCTCTCTCTCTCTCTCTCTCTCTCTCTCTCTCTCTCTCTCTCTCTCTCTCTCTCTCTCTCTCTCTCTTCTCTCTCTTTCTCTCTTTTCTCTCTTTTCTCTCTTTTTCTCTCTTTTTCTCTCTTTTTCTCTCTCTCTCTCTCTCTCTCTCTCTCTCTCTCTCTCTCTCTCTCTTTTTCTCTCTCTCTCTCCTTTTCTCTCTCTCTTTTTTCTCTTTTCCTCTCTCTCTCTCTTTCCTCTCTCTCTCTCTCGTACTCGATTATCACGGTGAACCCCTTCTCACGTGCAGAGCATGCTTTGTGTCCAGGGTCACACTGTGCAAGTAACATACATGTATGCAGGAACCTGGGATGTATGAGTCACCAGAGACTGGTTTGTCTTCCAATACCCCAAGGAGCCGGTAGGATCCCGATGAGAGGTCACGCTACAAGGAAAGAGAACACCCGCTGGCATAAAGGAAACATTAGCAGAACTTATTAACAAAAAACAGGCAACACGCAGCATTTTTGAGGGCAGAAAAAAGGGAGTCCAAACTTCAGTTTTAGGACTGACTGATTCACTCATGATGCTACTCAAAGCTGCTTCTCGAGGTACCTAAACTCAGCCCTTCGCATGCAGAGACCTCTAGTGGCGGACTGGAAGAATAACATCAGCCACACTGAACTATTTAAATAAAAATAAAAACAAATAACCTGAAGCTGGAATGCAGCCAGCCCACCATCTGGCACACTGCGCGCCAATGCCCTGCTAATTAAAACAAGCGCGGCGGTAATCGATTCAACATGTGCACACCGACGGAGGACAAAAAATGCATGCGCATGTGGACAGTCCGACGCCATCTTTGTCCCTCCATACGCGTGCACATGTTGAATTGATTATAAAAAGCCCTCGCATGGCTGTGCACTGCTAACGCCAGGCGAGACCTAAACACATTCATCTAGGGAAATGACTCCTAAAGAGTACAAAAACCGTTTTCTAACCAAACACATGAAACTAAACAAACTACAGAACCACCAGTGACAAAATCGCAACCTGGAACATCAGTCAAAAGAGCAAAAGCCGTGAACTAGAATAAAAAGGAGAAATAAAACATTACATTGTAATTCACAAGAAATAAAACAATAAACATTCTACCACGCTATGACACTACCCAAATGGCCAGTCTACCAGATGGACCTTCAAGTAGGGCTGACTAGCAAAAAAAATTGAGGGTTGATTCTTGTCCAGGGGGTCAAAATAGGGCCAAGCTCTCCCCGTGGTGGGGGGCAGAAAACGTCAGATACAAAATGCACCCATTTGGAAACGCCCAAGGGGTCAATCAATAAGGGAATTGTGAAGCGGGCTTCTCACCCGTGAGTGTCTCAAGGCGCAGGTGGGGGGAGGGGGAGGTGCAGCTCTTGTAAGTAGATGTTGCCTATACGCATCTTGAATGTTTTCTCTCTTTCCCCCCCCCCCCCCCCCCCCCCACCCCCAATAGGTTAACATTGCCAAGTCTGAAAGTTGCAGTGTAAAGTATTGAAAATTATTTCTATTGCGAAATGTATTTACCTGAGACGAAGTTCTGTGGTTCTACAAAATGAATATAACCAAGTAATATTTTTTATAAATTGGTCTTGAATGTTTTTGAGTGTCTCATTTATTTGCCACTATGTGTAGAACAAATGCTTAACCCCCCCCCCCCCCCCCGATAAGCCTAACTGCTTGCCCACACTACCACAAAAGAGGGCATTAATGTTATCTACTTTAGCCTCTGTAAAGCATCTGGGGATCCACTGGGCTCTTTGCACCCTACACCTCTTTTTGGTATAGTATATAGGGAGACAGCTTCCCACACCAATATATACCAGTCACTCAGCAGACACATTTGTTTCCAAAATGTCTGAATGGATTTGAAATGTTAAGTATATTTGTGACATGCACCTTTCTCCTAAACAAAGTGAACACCTTGTGAATGGACACCACTGCAGATAGTGAGTTTCCCTGGATAGCTAGGTGGTTCTAGTCTCAATAGGATGTTTTACTATGCAATACCTTATTTGGATTTATTATTACACATACTTTAACTCATGCAAGTGCATTGTTTTGTGATTTCAGAGGATGGAGGTATGTTCACTTAACATCGCTGTACCTGGGGAAAAAGCTAAGTATGGCTTTAATAATTTTCTTATTTGTAGGAACACTGTATTACTTAACAGTCTGAATGTACGTGTATTTTTTGTTTTAGAATTTGTGGAAGTAATCTTGTTACCGAGAAATGAATTACTAAAGAGAATTGAAGGTAAGTGTTATATGAAAGCAACCTCTGCTACATGCATTTTATATTCCATGCATGATCCATTGTGACATTTCTGGTCTCCATTGTGTGTGACTGTAAAGATTAAATACCCAATGTTTAAGATGCATGAAAGAGGTGTGATTGGCATTATACGAAAATGCAATAGAAAAGCTTCAATCACTTTCTTAAAACATGAAAATCAAACTTATTTTTCGGAAAAGGTCTGTCTTTACGAGTTATCATGACTAAGCTGGTGGTATGAAAGTGTTGCTAAATCGGCAATCAGTGCACTGTTAAAACTGGGTTATCCTACTCTGTTCACTGTGTATTACTTTGCAAGAGGTTCCACCTATGACAACAAGTTGCTTTCGTCAGGTCAAATATAAAAACTACTCTTCACTGTATTGATTTTCTGTTTGATTTATCAATGACCTTGGTGTATCATCCATTTTTGTCTGGAGTCTTTTAATCGTACTACAATCTCTTGCGGGATTTTTTTTCATTTTTTTTTTGGGGGGAGATTAGTACTACTATGGTACAATAATTCTGTAGGAATCTTGCTACTATGCCTGTAAAAAGTTAAGCTCTGGCAGATCAGAAGCTCCCTAGAAAAAAACTTCTAAAAGCCTAGACACTGTTTTTACATCATACTTTTTAATTAAATCTGTGATTAATGTTCCTTATAGTTTCTGGTTTTCAGTTAGTAAGGCCATTTTTTTTTGACTGTTTAAAAATTTTCTTTTTCAATCATGTAGAATTTGGGAAGAGTGCTCTAATTTGGAATAAATAATTGCTCTAAGCTCTGGAATTCTCTTCCCCTATCGATCTCTGGGCAAGACTCTCCCCTTTCGTTCCGCAAGGCATTACAAATATGGCTCTTCACTCAACTTCTAGGCCTTTTCTGCGCTTCTTCCGACCTCCTGCTCTGTCTGTAGCGATTGGACGACCTTGGGCAAAGTTCGCACTTTATAAGACTAATATTCATTCATACATTCATTCATAATTGCTGGTTCCCAGAATAATTCGTACCATTGTTACAGCTCACTTCCACCACGGGTGCTGTCCACTGTCTTTTGCACTATCACTCATTGCAAACCAGCGATGCCTGTGGAAACTTTGAAGTGATGGGCATAGCTTACAAGCTTCTCATGTCCATCTAGGATATGCTAGTCCATTCCAGGTTTTTTTCTTTCAACTCTGGGACTTGTGGTCCTCTTGTATAATAGAATAAACAAGACTACAGGTCCCACTATTCAAATAAAACGGCTGGAGCATTACATCACCAATGGACCTGGTAAATGTTAAAGGGGTGGATGAAGCATAAATACCAATTTTGAAAAGATTTCCCTTAATTCATGGATGATTCCCCATCATCCATCCGCACAGGTAGTGACATAGCTGAATTTCCCATCTGTTTCCTTCCAAAACTGTCTTTAAAAAAAAAAAAAAAAAGCCAGGCAAGAGGACTAATTTGCCATCATCCGCCTGCAAAGGAAGTGACCACTGGATTTCCCATCTTCCATCTGCACAGGAAGTAATTGTAAATTATATTTATAGCGCTTACTACGCCTGACAAGATTTTAAAGTACTTTGCGTTGAGTAGCACTCTATTCCGGAACCCAAGATTAGAGCTTAAAGTAAATTAGTTAAATTTATTTTTTTCTTGATTTGCTGTCTTAGGTGTGTTCTTGTTTTTTTTTTTTGTGTGTCTTTGGTAGAGTTTAGAGCAGAGATAGGGTGAAGGGAATGTATTTTTATTCGCTGGAGAAAATCCCTGAATATAAACTAGATATGTGCTTAGAAGTAACAATATAAACCTGGTCAGATGTCACATTTAGCTTGCAGTGAAATATGCACATTTTTCATGATATTTGTTAAAGGTTTTGGTTGCAGACATAAACTCCCCTATAAATGCACCTACAGGTACAAAGAAGCCGCAATTATGACACTATCTTATATACACATGTATCTTGTGGTGTAATGAACAGTTTACTTACCTTTGGTGACATCTTATCTGGTGAAGACTCTATCTAGCCTCATATTACCCACCCCGGAAAAATCGTTGGGAATCAGTCTGCACCCTGAAAACCCAGAGCAGCACCTGCATGTGAGATGGCGGACCTGCTCTAGGAGGGCCTTTAGCCATCGGTCTTCACTCTTCAAGCACTGCACTCGTGCTTGTGGCGGCATCCACCTTGCGAGAGCGAGCAGCGGCGCGTTACAAGCACAAGTGCAGTGCTTGAATAATGAAGACACCTTACATGGACTTCCGGCCGCGCACCACAGACGCCCCTTTGAGGGGTGCCCTCAGCGTTGCTTTAACTTTTGCGGCCGCTGGGCCATGCTTCTTTTTTAGCTCTTGTTTGTAAGAGAACCGTCCTCCATGCTGGAGATCGCAGTAAGGAACGTCATTTCCTATTTTCGCTCGTGTTCACTGCCTCTCTTTACTCCCTCTAAACTCAGCTGATTGTCAGAAACCCCTCCGTGTTCTAAGGCAAGCAGCGTCGACAAACGAATAAGCGCCAAAACGATAAAACGTGTCTGTGATTGTTGAAGCTGTCTAGGACCAGAACGCTGAAGATCCCACTTCGGTGTGTGAGCTGCTCATCCACCTCATGTTAATTCTTTGTAATTTGGTAGTACTAGTCTGAATGTATAATGAAATTAGCAGGACTACAAGTATCTGAAAACAAATGGAAATCCAGGATGCATGAACTACTCCCACTGGATCGAGGACACTAAGAACTTGGCGCCTGGTTTAGGGATATACGTTAATGGAAAGCGCTAGGATTTGCGGAGGTCGTGCTAAATCTGTCGGAGAATCTACCAGTAGATTTGGTTTCCCACAGGCATATAGCATATTAGATAAAATTCAAGGGAGGAATTCAACTGCTCATTTTCCTGTTCCTCCACTTATCAAAGCCTTCTCTGTTGCTACCCAGGCCCTGAGTCTATCCAATGACAACCTGCCTGACCTCAAAGGGCATGTTTTACGCCCTGTAGATGCTTATGTCTCGTTGTAGCAGTGAGCAAACTGCGTAATGCAACATGAATCTCAATTTATAAGGCGTAAAAAAGTTGCTAGCCCAAGATCACACAATTTAGCGTCTGAAAACCTTGAATTGGAACTGCTTACATCTTGCTCCCAAGTCAATAAATTAGCTACTAGACATCAGTTTTCCCCCATTTAAGGTTCCTACACGTTGTATGCATGACTAATTACGATCATTTTGAGTTGCTGGTTTTAATGGTAAACGTGATGCCAGAGGCACGCACGAGATCGGATAAGTCATAGCGCCTTGAGGCTGCAGGTTGTGGAGGCGTGCTTTGCTGTATTATGGAAGTAGTGTACACGCTCTGTCACGCCCTACGCGTTTGTCCTTGAACAGTTGCAGGCGCGTGCCATGGCTCTGGACTTGCACTCCAAGGGGAGACAGTTCACACAGCATTTACTGGGTCGTTTTGCGGCCTCAAACGTGAAATGGCGTTTGGCTCTGGTCGTTGCTGAGGAAAGCTGAACAAGCCATCAATTAAGTAATATAATCGTTGTTCCTTCCTTCGCCGTTGTGGGTTGAGTATTCTAAATGATGTAGTGAGGGAAAGACCGATGGGAAGGGAGTGTACAACACGTCAAGCATGGCCGAGCTAGAAGTGGATAAGGATATACAACAATTATTCTCCAAGAAGAGGAGTTATTGTGACAACTGTTCGCGCCTCAAAAGTCACGTATCTGTGGCTCGTGTAGCATAACTTATGGTAATGATCTCCCCCCCCCCCCCACCCCCCCCCCCCCAGTAAAATTAATAATGACGGTTTGAAGTGGACTCTAAAATGTGAATTTAAATCAGAGCAGCTGAACCTAAACCTAGGGTTTCCATGACGTATGGCCCGAGGCTTCTATCAGACGGGCGCTTTTGTGTGACTTGTTAACTGGGCGCTTCCAAGTGCTGCACGTAGGGCCCTTCTGCCATGACAGAAAGCTTCTTGGAATACACTCAAGGGTCCCAGGCAACCCTCCCTGGGCTGGAGCAGGAGGACACCGCAGGAACGCAGCTCAAAGGCTCGCTGGGTTCTGAAGGCCTATTCACCCGCACCACTCCCGAGACGGGCATCTTGAGGGGCGGGAGGAGGGGGGGTCGAAGCGACCATGAGACTAAACCTCCTCTAGAAAGAGGGGAGGAGGAAAGCAAGAGGCCCCCTGGAGAGTCTACTTCCCAACACCAATCTTTCATTTTCAAAATAACACTTGACTGTAGCGTTCTGCCCGTGTTGTCATTAGGTGTTACACCTGCGTGCATACACAGATAAGTACGGACATTATAATGGTTGATCACTCGTTTGAGGGATCCCTTGTCTATGGGTCCTTGTGGCTAAGTTTTCGGCGCTAGAATCGGGAAACCTGATTTGTCGTTCCATGATTCCCCACTTGTGCAAACTGTGTGATCCTGGACAAATCAATTTATCTTCTTCTGCGAGGACCCTCTCTCTTCCGAGGGTGGACCCTCAGGAGAAAGTACTACACACAAGAATGCAAATTACCAATGATCAGCTAAGTGATGCCACTTGATCCCATTAAGTTAGTATATATCCTTTGTGTAGTACATTACAAACCTAGCCCGAATGGACCTGGGAATTTGGCAAAGTTAGCGCTTACTTTAGATTATGCTGGTATTGCCTGCTCAGAAGAAATTCTGAGAGATGCATTCTGTTTTTCGCGCTTTGGGTTACTTTTCGATTAGTTTGAGTAAGCAAAAGAAAAAAAAAGTCAAAAGTATACAACATAACGGAGTGGCCCAACACCCGAGACACACCAGCCCTGACACTGACATGCGCTACCACTCAGATGGGTGAGTATGCAATAAGGCAAAATGCCATCCGTCGCAGAGCAAGTCAGCCAATGGATAAAGTGGGCTGGCCCAATGCAGCATGTTGCATGCTGCAATGGGCAGAAGCAAAGTGTGAAATGCAGTTAAACAGGCCAATGGATGAAGAGGGCTGACCTACTGCCCCTTGGATGCATGCAATTATATTGTGTTTTTTTTTTTTTTAAAGAGCAAGCTAGAGAGACAACTATAGCGGTCTCCAGGCCAGACCTAAAATACAGACATACATACACACATACTTACATACATATATACATAAGGAGGAGGAGGGTATGCAGTTCGTGATGAAGGACTATGGCTGCATGGGCCTCTTTGCAGGATGTCTAAAAACCGATAGCTTTTTCCCAATGTCCAAAGAATAATGCTCTTTTAAGAGGGAAAAGTGAACATCGTTGTGATGTTTAAGATGCTAGTTGTGATATTCCCATGTTTATGTTCGGGGTTTCTTCTATAGTGCAACCTATGCCATTTATACAGCCTCTTAGCACGGTCTGCTTTCTCAGATTAGTAGTGTGACATCTACTGGCTGTCGTTTACACTTTGGGGAAGCCCCATGAGCAGGGTCAGGTTTTGAGATTACCCTGGCACCTGTGTGTGTGTGTGTGTGTGTGTGTGTGTGAGGTCATGGTCAGGCGGATGGATGTGCGCTCCATAGTTCAGGCTGTCTGGTGGAGGATCCTTGTGTGTGTTTGTGCCTCTTCCCCTGGTGGATATCTCAGATGGCAGAGATTGGCACACCTGCTGTTAGCAGGTTACCTACATGGAGAAAGAACTATTTAGGGTTTGTGGTCTTGCACCCACAAGACCTGTGCGTTGTGAGGGAAGGAGTTCAGATATGAGCTCTGCAGATCTGGGTTTTCTGCCGGGGGGCTCAGGGGTTGTGTCCTTGGTGCTGTTGGCTGTCTCAGTTAGCAGAGGGACTTTACTGCTCGAGGGATTTCCCACAGGGGAGGGTGCTCCACAGGGAGGGCTAAGTCTTTTTTCCTTTTGAGTTTTATTTTCGGTTTTAAGTTAAATATACAACTTTAGAGCCAGGATCAATACACAAGACGCAGTTATGAAAGCGCTTGTACACATGTCCAGCTTCATTTATACATGCATCTTTTCCATGAGTGTCTCCGAAACCCACTCCATACTGCCTAAGTTGGATTGTGGAATTTTATACAATATCTACTTGTCCATCGGACAGAATGCTTCATAAATCTAATTGTCCTGTAAAAAGAAAATCCACTTGCGTCCTTGGTGCCATTCAGTGAGGTAAAGTATGTTAATGTTCTCATTATACTAGAGTCCTTAAAATAGCCTCTCTGTTTATGCTGGGACTAATATTGTAGCATGGTTTGGATTCTAACAGATGCCCTTATTTGGCCACATTTCTGCAAATCTACATAATGAGGATGGATGTAGAGAGAAGTGGTAGTTACCGAGTGGAAATGCCCTTTTGAGTCTAAGCACACCTACAAACCTGCATGTTTAAGAGTTATAACCAACTCTTCTCTAATCTTTCCCCACATTCGGAAAGGGTGGAAATTTACTCTTGACAATGACTGTGAGAAGTTGGCCTGATATATGCTGTCCACTAGTTATAGTGGGCACCTTGTATGAGTCCAAACAACCCCTTATGGTGATAGGTTAAAGACAACCTTTATTGAAAGCTATCCTAGTGGTAGCTATGGAGAGCAGCCTTCAGGCTAAGTCTTGAAGGAATGTAAATCAGCTTGTTTTACCAGTCTATAATCTCTTGAATGACCAAATGAAAGGACAACCACACCAGGTATATATTTAAAATATATGTATTTAAGATAAAACACACCCCTCTAGTGTCTTTATGAGACTGGAGTTCGAAGCACTTTAGTTACAAGTCCGCATTCAACAGTAAAAGCACTAATACACGTTTGGGCCCTTGGGGCGTACCAAACCATATACCAATAAAGTGGTATAAGAACCACGACTGAACTAGACACAAGGCCTAGAGCCTGTAGAAGTGCTTGGACCACAAGGAACCACCCAAGGTAGTGACATGGGGGACGCGTGCAGTGTGAGAACACAGCCGCGAAGCGCCGTTAACTTCTATGGGGAAAGTCGCGGTTGGAATTTTAGAGTTTGAGGATACTTAGAGGATGACTACGAGCGAAACCTTTTGGACTTAAGTGTCATGGGCCAACACCCACGGGAGCACCAAATTACTCGAGTTACCTCACCCAGGGAAGCCGGGTGCATAGGTGTCAAATGGTGTCGGGTCGCGTCGCTGTTTTCAATGCAAGCTGCTCAGGAAGTGCTGCTGCCGTGAAGAGGAGAAGCGTCCAGAGAGATCCAAGCCCGGATCTAGGATGGAAGGAACCTGAAAGCAGAGGGGACAGAGTCTGGGTAACTTACCAGTGACCAAGGGCACGATAGTCCAATGCCCACATATGTCGGGTGCTTCAGGTGAGTTGACGGGTGTCTTGACTTCAGCCAGGCGGCGCCGATGACGACCAGGAGCTGTATTCAAGCTGTCCCACGAAGTCTGTCGAGTGCTGCGGTGTCGGCGACCAGATTGGACCCAACAAGCCTTGCCAACGGCAAGTCACTTGGAATCAGAGAAAAGACGTCGGTGCAGACCAGCAAGGTCTGGGGGACTCACCCAGCGAGGGTAAGTCTGGGCACGTCCAATCACTCCAATCAGAAGAGGAGTTGCCTTCGTGGGGACCTACTAGCCAACGGGCTAGCGATCGCGAAGGAGCCTCGAGCGGTTGCACTGGAAACTGGCCCACGGGTCACTCATGGAGTGGAGGCCAGAAATCTTCGTTTCAGGAGGTGCTCAAGGCTGGGACTACTCGGAGCCCAAAGCACAACTTTGAGGAAGACCAGGAAGATGATGGATCAGCAACAGATCAGAATCCAGGGGTCACGGTCCCACGTTACCCACGATATCCACGGGCCTCAGCTTTTCTGTGGACTCAGGGTAGCCTCGGGGAAGTCTGAAATCCACCTGTGGGGATGCAGAGACTTTGGCGTCTGGCGGGAGCTTTGGAATTGCAGACCCGACAGTTGCTTCTTTGGTGCCTGCCAAGCAGGGGAGTCACTCCTTGACCCCAAGGGGGATTTCTTCAGTCTTCTAGTCAAAGTAGAACGTCGAAGGTCCAGGATATATGTTGCAGAGTTTCATCCAGGGTAATCTAAAGTTGCAAGGACTGGGTTCCCATACTTATACAAAGTTTGGGGGTTGGACATACTCTAGGGACCCACCTATGGGAGGGTTTGGAAAGAGGGGTGGTTACACCCATTTCCTTTGTACAGTTTCGCGCCAGAGCAGGGGCAAGTAGCCCCTGCAACGGGTTTGAACTGGACTATGCACAGGGGCACTAAGTGTGCCCCCAGTGCAGGACTTCAAAGCACTAGAGAGTGCTCCCGCCCAGCCCCAATACACATCTGCGTGTCCGGGGAGGGGATTACACCTCCCTGGGACAGGAAACCTATTATCCAGGCCTCCCCTGCCAGAGTTTCGGTCAGCAGCAGGAGGCCAGATCTGTGTCTGTGGCAGTGGCATCCATTTTGTGATACCAGGGCTGTAGAAAGTCTTTAACGGGCTGGACCAGTGTGAACATGTCTCTCCCTCTAGAAGGGTGGAATGCTACCCCTGCTGCCAGAACTGGTGGGGTGGGGGGTAGTATTCCAAAGCGTTTGACACCAAACACGACATGTTTCCGTGCAGCCAGTCCAAAGTTAGCATTTACTGCGAGGTTATAATGCACTTAAGAGTATATGGTCAGGCTGCACCACAAACAGCATCAGAGGAGGTACTCCGAACGCTGCAGAGGGACTCTGCTCATGCAGGGGCACCCTCTCACATAAAAACCAAGCACTCTGCCTTCAGGATTGTTAAGGCCTGCCATAGGAGTGACTTATAGGTTTTATATGTGTGTGCACCACCTTGCCCAGGCTGCAGTAGCAGACCTGTGGTGTCATTTTTGGAGTGATTCCCAGGGGTGGCATAATACATGCTTCAGCCCCTGGTAGGCCTCTGAGGTACCTATGCCCTAGGTACATAGTATACCATATACTAGGGGCTTATAAGGTACTCAGAATCCAATTAGAAATGTACCTAATGTACATGGAAACCATTTTAGAGAGGAAGCAGCTAGGCTGGGGTCCTGATTAGCAGGGCCACAGCCAGACTAAGGTCGAAAAACAGTGAAACACCAGCAAAAAAGGAAAGATGTTTAATCTAAAATATAAAGAGTGAGACTTTCGTGCAAGGTCTCCCATGCTAGACTGTGTACATGCAAACTAAAAAAGTGTCAAGAAGTACACTCACAAAACAATAGATACGATCCACTTATCCAACATCTCAGCACCGTGACTCCTTCAACGAATGATCCCGAATGTGCACCGAAGAGACTAATTCGTATCCATTTAGAACATGCTGGGAAATGAAAACTGAACATGTGACCCCTAACCCGATCTCGATATAGACGTAAAAGAAATACTGTGTTCCAACCCATTATGACAACCATACTGGCTGAATGCTAAAACTGCAACTGAATTCTTAAATTATAATCCGAAATACAGGATTAGATACTGACACAAACTCATCAAATGTGCAATCATGAAAAAGTAAATGAACATGTGACCACTTGCCCGATCTCGAAATTAACATAAAAGAAATACTATGTTCAAACCTGTAGTGACAACCATGCTAGCTGAATGTTAAAATCCAAAATGAATTCTTCAATTATAATCTCAAATACATGATTACAAAAAGATACAAACTCACCAAATGTGCACGCATGAAAAAGTAAATGAATAACTTTGACATAAAAAAACAACAGTTCTGTATTGGTGAATTATTCAGCTCTGAATGAAAGCGAAGGTGGCTCCCACTGGTGACCTCTGTGTTCCTCATTGTACCCAAGCAGCCTCCGAAGTTCTGTTTTTGCTCAATTAGTCTCTTTTACTGGGGTGCAGACGATTGATGGGACAGCAATATACTACATCACAATAAGTAATAGAGTGCACACCCGTTAATATTCAAAGGTTGACAATTTTTTAAGTTGCTCAAAGGCGTAATTCCTGGCGTGCAGGCTTGATCTATGCTCTGTCCAAAAGCACCGGCATGGAATTTCCAATATTAAAGTAAAAGTTAAACTTCTGCCGCAGTGGGAAAATGGTTTTTTAGGGAAAGTGAACTTGCAAAAATGTATGGAGATTTTTGCACGAGAAAACATACACCTGCACATTTGCTCAGACAAAAATGCAGTTCATGAACGTTTTCTAGCAGTACACTTTCCAGGCCTACTTATGTAAATTCTTGTGAATTCATGAAAGTTCTAACTCTGCACTAATGCAAGAACATATACTATGGGTGCCCTTTTGTGACTTTTTTAAAATAAATAACCTCTAATTACGTCTGGCATTGGCAAAGACCGTTAGCTTTTACTATATATATATATATATATATATATATATATATATATATATATATATATATATATATATATATATATATATATATATATATATATATATATATATATATATAATCTCCTCGTATACTTCATAGCTTTACCCTGTGTGACAGAATTCTGCTCTTTCACAAGGAGCACATCAGCCCACAAAGTAGTTTCTTCAGTGCCAGTGACTACTATGGCAATGTGTGCTTTTTGAGTCCCAAAATATTTTTGCATTTAGCCAATGTTTTTACGCCGAGCCTAGCAGCACGCATGCGCTGCTCTGCGATGCTTCATGTGTTTACTCTGTGTGGGTCTGACTCCTCCCCCACAGAGGACTGGCTTTTGCATGTGTCTTTCAATAATGAAAGCGCGCAAATGGCTAAAGGCCTGTGCATGTCCCACCCCTTTTTTTAATGTTCACTCCCACGGCGATTTGCTCTCGGGAGTGAGCAGCGGCGCGCAGGATGGCAGCTGCATTCCTCGTCGTGGATCAGGTTACTAATTAAACACAACGCGCCGTGCTTTTTTGCAAGTGCTTGTTGTTCAGGTTACTAATTAAACAAAATGCGCCATGCTTTTTTGCAAATGCTTGTTGTTCAGGTTACTAATTAAACAAAATGCGCCATGCTTTTTTGCAAATGCTTTTATATTAGTTGTCAAAACACTCACATATACCGAAGACACCATTTCTGACGGCTCAATTCGGATTTTCTCCTATGGCCACTACCAAGCTGTGGTATTCCTTCAACAATTGTTTATTTTATGGTCTTTTTTTCTCTTCCTATTGACACTTTAGGATTACAGCGGCACAGGGCTGAAGGATTGACAACAAGTGCTGTATAAAACACACTGTAAATGTGATTAATCTAGACCGGTAGTCCCTCAGCGGAGTCAGGGAATGTTAGAACTGGCCGGTAACTGGTTTTCCAAAGCAACTCGAGCTTGGCAACCCGCTCCCCCTTCCACCAATAGCCTTATGGTACTGCCCAGTCGCCGGCTGCACACTTCAGTGAGTCAAGAGGACGGTTCGTTTTGCATCATTCGGGCTTTGCCTTCTCTTAAAAGCCTGATTGCTTTCAGTATTTCTGTACACGCTGCACATTAGTAACATCTTTAACGTGGAAGTTGATCAGAGCCTGTCGGAAACGGAATCTAATAAACCCGCCTGGGCCACCGAATGGCGCAGCCCCGCCGGTGCGCAGAGTACCCTGGGTCATTACTGCAAACTGTTGTCAGCCAGGAGCTCAGCCGGCGCCAGCACAGCATAAACACAGGACTCTTGCATCTCCTAATTGAGCGGACCCATGTGCTGCAAACAGATGATATTCAGGGCACTTCCCGGTGATTGGCCTGGTGCGGTATTGTGATCCACTGCTAGAATACATTGTCTCCTCTGTCTTTGGCCAGCAGTAATACGTTTTAAAGTTCCCGTTTTCAGCAACAACATACTCTTGCAAAATGCCCACTAGTGTGGATTGCATGACCTTAACAAACAGAAGTTTATGGTGAAAGCAATATGTTAAAACAGGCACAACGCACATGGGTGCTGGAAATGTGAAAGGGTGGTTTTTAATTTTTTTTAAGCTACACAATGAAAACACAGTACTTTGCTTCAGCCAAACGTTGCGTACATTGCTATTTGCCCCATCTTGGTCCCTAAGCCTTCTAAAATTGATATATTGAAAACACCACACATTTTACTAAAACATTCAGGTCTTTTTATCATTTGAATCCACACTTGCAAGATCTCCAATCGTAGGGTACATCAAACGCTCTCTTTTCTTCTTAGGCACCAGTTGGGTCACATAGCGTAAAAACAAGCCAATAGCTCTGGCTAAGCACTTGTAAGGTCCCAAAGGTGAGATCTATTGGCTATGCCAATGCTTGTTCATGTGGCTACAGTGATCCAAACGGTACAAGATGTCTTTTCTCTACAAATCCCAGCTGATAAGTGGCAACTGGAAGTTGGACTGGGCCTTGCTGGTGGCCTTTATCTGGCACCAAGGAAGTATCTAGCTATCCCCACTCCACCCCAAGGTCCTGAGGGTTTCAAAGTGTACTCCTGTGGTTGCTTAAGCGCCAGGAAAAGTTTGGTAACTTTTGAAAGAGACCGGGGGACCTACTGCAAAAAAGAAAATTACTTGCACAGTAGCTCCAAGACATTGGACTGAATTTCAGAATTTCCCCCCATGAAAGACGCTAGCAGTTATGAAAAAATGGCAGTCCCTTTCTGTTTTGGAGCTTTGAAACTTTCAAGCAAACAGCTCCAGAGCCTTAGCAGGCTCCAAGCTGCGCCAGATATCCAAGGGGCATTTCCAGAGCAGTGGATACAATTTCAAATATGTCCCAAGGGGAGACAATGTTTTCCTAAAAAAAAAAATGACAATTCCCTTTTTGGATTAGGACTTGCAAATCATAAAGTTTGTAAAGTGCAGAGTTCCTCCTGGACCCTTCCAGCTGTTGTATCTGACCAGAGGTTCATTTTTGTGAAACCCAAATTATGCCTAGGAATAGGTCCACTACTACCTCTGACTATCATTCGCGTTTGTGCTTTTTAGCAGTATTTTCACTAAAACTTTAAAAAATCATATCTGGTTCTCCTTCTTGGATTTTTGCCGTTTTGGTCTTATTTTACTCCTAAAATGTATCTTTTTCAAATTGGTTTTGGAATTGTATTGTTTTGTTAGACTTATTTTACTGTGTATGCACTGCTTTAATAATTTACATACTACTTTTGAGTTAAGCCTGACATTTAATACTGTCAACACCCTGCTCGTACTCTTCGTTTCCGACAAGACACCAAACACTTGGGACAATTTCTCTGTCTGCATGACCGAAGTCATCAGATGGATGAAAGACAACAGCTTTAAGTTCAACACGGACAAGATTGAAGTAGTAATCTTTGGCAAAGACGCTTCGCTCTGGAACTCCACCTGGTAGCCTGCCGAACTTGGAGCCAAACCTCTTTGGACAATACCCGCAAGCAAGCTCAGAATTGTAATCAACAACCAACTCACACCAAACTTCCATGTGAACATTGTCTCCTGCTTCCACACACTGCTTAAAAGATCTTCAGTTGGCTCCCCACCAACATTAGCAGAACTGTCACCCAAGCCCTCTTCACAAAGCAAGCTGTAATCTGGCAACACACTCTATGCTGGAATTAACGCTCAAGTGACCAGAATCCTCTTCAGCAGACCGCATAGTTGTTTGAGGTGCGCGACTTTGCATGCAGATTTTTTCCATTTGGCGTGGTCCTGTTCCCACCTGCAGTCCTACTGGGCTGCGATACATGCTACATTGGGGAAGATAATAGGCCTCTCACTGGTTCCACTCCCTGAAATCGCACTGTTGGGATATACAGTCCAGATCCCCCCCGAAGGTCAGGAAATTTGCTGCATTAGGACTCCTCCTAGCGAAAAGGGAAGTCACCATCCATTTGGGCAGGAAAACAGTTCCTAAATTACAAGACTGGCTGAAGAGTTTAGTGTACTGCAATACAAATTCGGAGGTATATTCCAGTTTGATGCCACTGACGTCACGGCCCAAAGACATATGGGGTCCCTTGAGGGCCTATCTGGAGAAGACTAAGCAGGCCCCTAACACACAGCCAGATATTGGAATAGTACCGGAGGGAGTGGGTTGAGGGAACACTTTCAGAGCCTCTTGTGGTTAACCCTCTATTATAGGCACTTACAGATGGGGAGCCATGCAGAGGATCGGTGCGGCTTGGGGGGCACTTCCGGCATGGTTGCCCAGTGGCGGGGTGTGAAGGGGTGGGCGGGTGAGGGCAGTTCGGGGGAGGGTTGGCTGTTGTGCTAGATGTGATCAATGTACTGGCTGTGTAGATCACTGTTTTTTTATTGTATTACCACTGTCAGGAAAAACTTTAATGCTTATTCGTACTTCATTGCAATGCTATTTAACTCTCATGCGCTATTTGAAAAATAAACTGTTTAAAAAAAAAAAAAGTGACCAGAATCCTCCAGACTGTGCAAAACTCAGTGACCAGCCTCACCCTTAAATTCCCACCTTGCACTCGCATCACCCCATCCCTCAAATGAGCACACCTACAAAACCATACACAATATTGGCTCCATGTACCTCAACAACGCATAAACGTCCACAAACCGACCAGACACCTCCACTCAGCTGGACTCGCTACCCCTACGCATATGCAGAAACAGATCCGGCATGGTGCCTTCCCCTACCGGAATCCTAAAGCCTGGAGCGACCTGCCTCTTCACATCAAAGCCGCCTTCTCTGTTCTTGATTTCTTGAAGACTTGTCTCTGCCGCCTAGCCCAGAGTCTGGCTCTGCTGATACAGATCTTGCTTCAGTGCCAGGATACCCTCCTGGGGAACGTTATGCACTATACAAATACACATGGTCCACTCCTCCTCCTGTCACATTCCTGTGAGCAAGATGAGTAGATGAACCTCACTTTTTAGGGGTAAATGGTGGGGCCCTTCCAAAAAAAAAGTATCAAATGGTGAATTTTACAGTACCATTTTTTCACATAAATAGACTGAAAATTCAGGCATTTTGAATTAAATATTACAATTCTTTTGTGGCCAGCTGGCAAGCCCAGTGGTTATCGCGGCGTACCTTCCACAAGATGTTTTTGAAAACACTGCCAAAATAATGAATTGTTTCAGTAAAATTGGCATAACAAATTGTTTAAGGGTTATATAATTTACAAGCAAATAAAAATGTGATTATGCAACGTGGCATATTTATCAGAATCTCTTTGGAATCCGCAAAGCAACAAAATGTAATGTTACACAGCTGTCACCAGCCGTAGAAATAATTGCTTTACGAATTCTGCCCCCTCATACAACTATGCTGCAGTAAAGTTACGTAAAAGCTTAATGATTAAAGTGGACAGATTCCACATGCTCATTCCACATGCTCATAACCCAGACCACAGTCTTGATAGCACAGAAAGTGTTTTCAATGTTGATGAAATGTCTTCGGAAGAACAAGATGCAAAACATCTTGCCTCCGAAGCTATTTGTAACAACCACAAAAAAGCAGTAAAGTTCCCGTAGTCTACGTGAGTTATGACGTTCATATCACATGTAAATAGAATTCTGAAATGCAGCGATTTCATTGGATTTTTGGAAAATACGTCGAAGGTTGCCATCCACTAAAGCCTAAATGCAGTGATTTTATTCTGAAGTGCTATTGCGTAATACTTATTTGTGGACAGTGCTCTCAGACCAGAGTGCAGACCTCTGGCTTTTCTAAAGTGTATCCTTACACATCTGATCATGTGTGCAGACCAGATACTTGTGTGCAGACTTCACACTTCCCATGAAATGTTGTTGAGTATTTCCTGTGCATGTATAGACACTGTTCTCTAGAAGTCCTAGGCAGGCTCCTGTTCTCCCAGAGATCAGAACATTCACACCCCATATCATACTTAATGTCCACTTGCGTGCGGATCCCAGTACCCACATCAAACGCAGCCAGCATATCCCTCATCTTGTTTACATGCCACTCCGCTCATGGATGCAGCGTGCACACATCGCCCTAGGGTGCAATCTGTAAACACCTCTACTTTTGCTTTCAAAGCCTCATCCCTCTTGGTGAAGGCAGCATTCATAGGCCTCATCCCTCTATGTGCAGCCAGAATGCACATCTCCAGCTGTCATAGTCCTCGGTCCTTTTGCAAGGGGTTTGCACATAACCTCCCATACACCACAGCTATCGACATCTACTGTCGTATCCCTTCCTACTGCTGTCACAGTCCTCAGTCCCCTTGAGGGCAGTGTGCACTTCTCTCAATTCCAATTACTGTAGGCCGAGATTAATTTGAAATGGGTCTATTGCCCTCTGCCTTGGCTTGGTTTTCAATGCCCCCTACCAATAGATAACATCTAAACACTCAATTGTAATTTACCCAATACACAAAAAACTAAATCACAAAATAACCTAAGAAGTAAAAATAATAAATTAGCATAAAAAAGGAAGCCAGCATTGCATCCCAGAATTCTGTAATAGTAATTTGTAGAGTGCTACATGTTCTATTTAAAAAATGTCTGGCCTACTAGAATAAATCCAAGATGGTAGATATTATTCACGAAAACACAGGTTCAGTCTGCATAAGAACATAATCAATCGTTGACCAAATGTATGGTTCACCTGCACAGCGCTTGCAAAATCTCTTGTAAATAAATAAAAAAAACTTTTAAAAAGGCTTTGAGCCTATCTATTACTTACCATTGGTTGAGTCCAATGTCACTCTCGTTTCTTTGATTCTTATTGATCAGAGCCTCCTCACCTTGGCTTCCTTCCGTGGCTTCTCTGTGTTTCCTTCCGTGGAGCATGGACCAAGTGCAGCTTCCTGTCTGCCACCAGTGTCCTTCCACTGACTGCAGGTTAGACGTTAGACTTTTTAATTTTTTTAACTTTTGCCTATCTGCAGTCCTTCTCAACCATATATCTGTTGTGTTCCCACCCCCTGTTCTTTGTCCCCCACCCCTGCCCTCCTTCCGCTGGTCATTGTCCCACACCCCTACCCTCAAGTTGCTTGTCCCCCATTCTTATCCCCCACGTCCATATGGCTGTTTTTATTTATTACAGCTTGTACAGCAGTGCAGGCAGCTCTGCAACATGGCCTACATAAATGTGCCACTGTTTGAGGGTCTCCACTGGTAATTCTATTAATAATCTTTAAACTAGTGATAAATAACTTTCCATAAAATAGTTTTTCCCTACTTTGTGTGATTACCTGGAAGAAATAGCTTTTCCGTATGTTGAGGAGCTAAAATATAGGCCTGCCATAGGTTGTGAAGTGTTAGTAAACAAAAGAACAATGAATTCAAACCAGCATTAGCAAAACCAGTATGTTTCGCCTGTACGAGATCTGTCGGCTTTATCATTGTTTGCAGACATGCTGCTACAGCAGCCCATGCTGCTGTACAAATATCTACAAAGTAGTGGGGAAAGAAGTACTGTGGCGCAGTCCACACTGGCCACCTCATAGCACTATTTTATCTTTACTTTAAGCCATGTTACACAGCAGCCCGCACTGCTGTGCAACATGTCTAAAAACCATTGACAAAGCAATTTCCTCTTACGTATTCGAGTAACTTTACTACCTAATGCTATTCAGAAAATCTGAGTGTAAAGTTGAACAGTAAGGCTAGCACCTCGCATGTTCAACCTGTGCTACTGTAAAACCCTCCTATAGAAAATAATAGAGGCAGAGACATTTATGCAAACCCAATAAGAAATAATGTTAATTTCAATTATTTAAAATGGTTAAAAATGAACACATTTAATTTAATGTTTATAAAAACAAATAAACATTTTACACATTTTATTTCATTTTAAAATATTTTGGGGGGCGTGGCCAAGCAAGATGGCTGAACGGACGTGAGCTGTTTCAGCTCCGGACCCCCTTGGATGCTGATATCCTTTTTCAGTCGCTGAAGGAGAGGCAGATCCTGCATGAAGATAGCGGAAACTTACCAGCGTTGCGCTATGGTCTGTTTCGGGGTCGGCGACCAGCACTGGAGGCCGATGCTTGCAGGGAGACAGGTGGGACCAGGCAGGCCCCTTAAGATGGCGCGCTAGAGGAGTAACGGTCACGGTGGCCGCGAACCTGTGGCGGCCCGTATGTGATGAGCGCTACCAGAGTACACCTTTGCTGGTGGCGAGCCCTGCCTGACATCGGCTCCTGGTGAAGAGGCGGCGCATATCCCTTTGGCTCTCCGAGACCGGCCAGATGCGGAATGACGTGGCCCGCGGGGTTGAGGCCCGGCATCGCGCCCAAGATCAGGAATAGAAACACTGCTGCAATTTATCAACGTCTGCCACTGGGAATGACAGTGGACGCCTCGGGACACTGCTCAACGGGTCAGTCACCCCTTTTCCTAACTTCACTCCACAGTTCATGTGCCCAACAGTAATCCCTGGTTATCAGGCATGCCTGACCCTAAGATGATGCCGACAATGTGACCCGGCTTGACAGGGCCCAGTTTCCTTCACGTGATCTCTGTGAGGGCTGAAGAACTCTGCAATCTCCTCCCCTGCTGCCCCTTCTGCGGCCCACACCGTAAAGCGACACCTGCTACTGCTTGCACGCTCTTCCCCCACAGCTGCCTGACCTCAAAAGGGCTGGGGGAGCTTAACCACCGAAGTCAGGACCTGTTAAGCGTCTAGAGGGATTCAGCACTCGGGCCTGCACAACAGCGACGACCCGCGGAGGGGCCCTTTAGGCCGGCGCCAGCCCCACGCTTTGCACTGCCCCTATGCTACCCAAGAAGATGACAAATAAGGTCTCCCATTATTTCGCGACAGCAGACAAGTCTTCCCCCACGACAGACCCGAAGCAGGCGCAGAAGATGGCCCTCACCAGGGAGGATCTGCTCGCCTCCCTCCGGGACTTCAAAACTGAGCTCTGTCAGGAAATAAAACAAGACCTGAGCACCTCGATGGATCAACTTAAGGCTGACCTGACGGAGAAAGTAACGATGCTGCGCCACGATGTAGATGCGGTAGGCTCCAGGGTGCTAGAGGTGGAGGAGCAGGCGCAGACCCTTGACCTGCATTCCAACAAGTTACAAGAAACACAACAAAACCTTCAGTCGCAGCTACACCAAGTTATCCTGAAGACGGAAGACCTGGAAAACAGGGCCCGGAGGGAGAACATTCACATTCGAGACCTGGAAGAAGGCGCGGAGGGACTGGACTTCGAGGCTTTTGTGACCGGTCTTTTCTCAGAAATCCTAGCACCCCGCCAATTAAAGGTGAAGATAGACCATGTCCACAGAGTGGGGCCCATGCTGACGGGGAACGACGCAGGACACGTGATGTTCTGGTAAAACTGCATTCTTTCAAAACAAAAGAAGCCATCCCCAGTGCGGCTAGGAAGAAAAACAAAACTTCCTTTCAGGGCTACAAATGCACGCTTTTCCAGGACTTGGCTCACTCAACTCTGGCAGGCAGTCGCTGTGCCCGGTCACCACCAAGCTACGTGAAGAAGGGATTCGATACCGCTGGACCTTCCCGTTCGGTCTCGCTTTTGAATATAAAAACAAGCCACAACACATCACTGATCTTCGAGACGGCATCCAACTTTTGGGCATGCCAGACCCTGAGAACGACGAGGCCACAAGCCCCGTGCATGATCGGAGCCAACGTCGGAGGGATACTCGGTCCTGGCAAACGGTCACGAAGACAAAGCAGCAACTTAAATGACTGTCTCCAGTTTTAGGATCAACGGATGTTGGCCTGGGACGCCAGGAACATATCGGAGGAATCAGTTGCTCCTCTGAAGGTCGCGAGCCAGAAGTCACAGACGAGATCTAGTTTAACTTGGAAATGCTGGGTATTACAGCATGACTGTCTTCAACCTCTACTGAAACTGTTGACTGTTCTCTTCGTTCTTCTCGCATGGCACTCTGGGGGTGCGGGCCTTGTCCGTACCACCCAGAATTACCGTACTCTCTCTCTGGGAGCTTTCAGCTGGATGCCCATTGGCATCCCAGCATGCTCTTTCTAGGGGATTTGAGGGGGGATGGGTGGGTGGGTTTCCGGTGGTGGTGCTGAGGTGGTACATTCACACATCCAGGTGGGGTTGTTATAGCTCACGAGAGAGTCAGTGTTGTAGGTCTGGTAATATTGGAACGAGACGCTACAGAGTATTCATGGTGTTCCAATGGGGAGCATTGTAGGAGGCGGGTGAGGGCTCGTACCGCTTAAATGGTCTCCATAGCGTCATGGAACGTTAAGGGTTTAAATTAGACTCAACAACGTCAAAAATATGGAAATACCTCAGTGATCGCCAGTTTGACGTGGTGGCTCTCCAAGAAACACACCTTAAGAAATCCTAAGAAGCGAGGCTTCGCCACAAAACGTACCTGTTGGTATATAGCTCGTCAGCGGGCATCAAGCATAATGGAGTGGCCTTGCTGTATCGCAAAAAGGCTAGATTCCAACCTGAGGCTCTTAAAACTGATCGGGAGGGCAGAGTCTTGTTGGTGAAGGGGAGGCTCAGGGGTACGCTACGCACATTTGTTTCCCTTTATGCACACAACTTGTGCCAGGCGACATTCCTATCTACCACTTGACATGATTGGTGCCTTTGCAGAGGGTCCGGTCATTCTTCTAGGGGACTTTAACTGGGCCTGGCAGGCAACGTTGGACAGCTCACACGCGTACCGGGCTACCCCCACTGGTTTCTCTAATGAGGTCAAACAGAAAATGTCCCCGTTGGGTCTCAGTGACACCTGGCGAACACTATATCCCACTGACAAATATTTTGCCTACTACTCTCATGTCCACCAGTCCTACTCCAGGAGAGATTACATCTTTATCAGTCAAGCACTGGTGGGTTCACTGCAGGCTGCTCAGATCCTACCTCTTTCAATATCGGACCATAGCCTTATAACTGCCAGTCTAGTTTGGTCGGGGAACAGGCCGGGCACGGCATGTTGGTACTTCCCAGGCTCGCTCCTTCGGGACAAGACAATCACCGCCCAACTGAGAAACTCCATTAATGAGTAATGAACTGCAAACGTGATTTCCTAATCCCACACAGCGAACACTATCACTATCTCCAGCTGAAGCACTGGGCCACGCAACCCCATGTACGGGAGGCGGCAACTAAGGACCTGACGGCCGTGGAGCGTTTGGTCTTAAAGGAAGGCAAAATGAAAGGGGCCATTTCTTCTCTCTACGCTCTATTAGTGAATACTATATGAGCTTCTCAAGCACGTTACACGCATTTCTGGGAACAGGTGCTCGGTCGGGACATCACAGGAGAGGAGTGGAAACAGGTGTGCGGGGGCATTACTAGTCACAACCACTCGGTCGCACTGAGGGAGGCTCACTATAAGACGCTTCTAGATTGGTATCTCTACCCCACTAAGCTCAAGCAGATTTTTCCTGATACCTCAGATCTCTGCTGGCGGGGCTGTGGTATGCAGGGAAACTTTCGCCATATTTGGTGGGACTGTCCAAGCATTCGTCCATTCTGGGAAGAAATCCTTTCACATATTAAGGAAATGCTGGGATACCCCATTCCGACGACTATAGAGGGGGCACTATTGGGTATCAGGGACCCCGCGCTGGAACACCAAACGAGAGCCGATAAGGCAATCATGTGGGCTGGGCTGAGAGTGGCTAAACTCACTATAGCGGCCGCTTGGAAAAAGAAAGATGCCATTTCGCTGTGGCACTCCAGTCTGTGGAGAATACTCTCCATGGAGCGCCTGGCTGACCTCTTTCGAGATGCTTATAAGAATTTTGAATATAGATGGGGCCCATTGGTCATTTATCTGTCACGAGGCTTACCATCAGCAGTTTGCTCTCCCTCCATAAGAGCTATGCACCTCTTCCAATTCTAAACCCCACCAAGGGAACCAGGCAGACATCTTTATTCTCCAAGGGCAGGTCAAGTCCAATCTTCATTCGGCCGCCCACTCACAACTCGTCCATATCACTCAACTCCATACTATGCGAAAATACCACCACCGGGACAGGGGGGAGGGAGGGGATGAGGGAGGGGAAGGGGAGGGAGGTTCCTGGGTTTATGGTTCTTTGTTCTCACGTAAGGGTGTGCCCTTGCGAAATGTGGACCTAAACTGAGCATCTTGTCAGCCGGATATGGGAGGCATGTAAAGACCCTGTGATTTGAGCAACAGAACTGCAATTAGCTGATTCTCCCACCTCAGGGGTTTGCAGGCTATATTATTCCATTGTTGTTGAATTGGACTATGATGCTGAATAACAATAAAAAGAATTTTGGCAAAAAAAAAATTGGTAATGTTTTTACACTTAAAAATGAATGTAACTGTTGTTCTTCTTGTCGGATCTTGGTAGGACAGGACCGCGGCTGCTCCGCATAATGCATGTCTTTGGGGAGACATCCGGGCTCTACATGAACCCGAGGAAATTCACCCTTTGGGTGCTGGGCGGGGGGGCCGTACAGGGTGAGTGGAAGGCGTCCCTGCGGATTGCGGCCGGGGGGCTGCAATATCTGGGGGTCTTTATGTCCGACGTTCCGACGGTCGCCTGGGAGCGCACCGTGGTGCCGGTATGGGAGAAAGTATGTCGGGATGTTAAGCTCTGGGTGCGTATGCCTCTCACTATCTGTGGCCGTTCTGCCATCTTTAAGATGGTGGCGCTACCCCGACTTCTATACCAGCTCAAAAACCACCCGTATGAGATTCCTCTCAGTTGGTTTCGGAAGGTAAATGCGGTGCTGAGTCAATTCTTGTGGGAGGGGGGCCTGGCAAGGGTTTCGCTGAGGGTCTGCTTTTTGTCGGTATACGATGGGGGACTGGCCACCTCCGATATTTTATCCTATTACTACGCCTCCCATTTATTGGTCCTACACGAATGGTGGTATGGAGATCGGGGGGACCCGGCATATGCGGTGGAGAGGCGACTCATGGATCCGCATACTGCACATACCCTGCTGTACGCGACTGCGCTGCGGGAAGCGCTGCCACCGGTCACTCAAGTGGTGTTTCGGGTGTGGCGCCGGGCTCTCTATCATATTGGCTGGTGGGGTAGGCTGACCATGGAAACCCCGCTGTGGCAGAACGGGCTGCTCCCTCCATTGGCAACCCTTTCTGGGTTTAGGGACTGGGACAGGATAGGTATTTCCACATTGGGATCGGTGGTTCAGGGTGGTGCGATGAAGTCCTTTGAGGACCTACAGCGGGAGTATCTAATGCCACGGACGCAGTTCTTTAGATATCTCCAGTTACGTCATGCCCTCGCCCCTAGGCTGGAGGGTCTCCTACCCCTCCCTGACTTCAGTCCCCTTGAGGCAAAGGTGTTTATGGGGGATCTCCAAGACAAGAAAGTTTCTAAAATCTATCGGTCTCTGGTGATCCACAGTACTCCGTCCCTGCAGGGTTTGCGTGAGCGGTGGGAGACAGACGTGGGGCCCTTGGACGAGACGGATTGGAGGGAGGCGCTGGCCTCGCCTCGGGAGTCTAGTATAGCGATCCGTTTGCGTCTCATCCAATTTCGATATCTGCACAGGACCTATTACAAGGGAGGGGGGTTTTCTTGATTGTTGATGTATGAATAGCTCTCCATTGTTCCTTTATCTGATAAACTGTCAAGAGCTGTTGCTAGCAATTATGTGGCAGATCCCCAGGGTATACAGGGGCCTGCAGCCTGCAGCCTTTGCCTTCTTGACCAATAAAAAGTGTTGTTAAAAAAAAAAAAAAAAAATGAATGTAACAGTATATTTCATTAAATACTTTTGTGTACAACACTTTTATTAATGCATAAAATGAAATTATTTTTTACTAATTTAAACTTGAGAAAAATAATATAAATGTAATTTAATATATTTTAAACGTAGCTCTTTATTCCACATTTTGTTAATAGCGCTGTAGTATCTTTTCTTTAGTTCTACATTGAAAACAAAGACTATTGATTTCAATTTTAATAAACTTTTTTACGTTTCCCTAAACACTACTATGCAGAGATCTTCTCCACCGAGGTGGAGAACTCCCTATGGTAAACTATAGGGAACTTCTTTCTGTCCTTTACCAAATGGAGAGCTATGCCCCTACTGCCGTGATATCCCTATGATATAGTATGGAGAATTGTTCCTAGTCTTTACCATACAAAGATCTTCGCCACAGCTGGGGAATCTCCCCACCCTAAAGAAGGCTTCTTTAATAGCCCATGTTACGACCCTTACTAGCTAAGGAATTATGGGACTATTTTTCTGCTGCCTTTCTGTGAGAAGTAGGCTGAACGGGTAAAACAGTACTCAATGGAAGGACAATCCTCTGCTTAACCCTGTTCAAGCAGGACTCCAACCCTGTCATGAATCAGAAGAGGCTGCGGTAGCTGTTCAAAATGAACTTTGGAAGATCTTAGATCAGGGTCGGGGTCGCAGCTCTTACCCTCTGGGACCTCTGGTCTTTGATACCATGTGCCATGCCACGCTGGCAGGAATGATCAATAAATTAGGAGTAAAAGGGATGAGCTAGGACTAGATTCGCTCTTTTCTTTTAGGTCACTGGCAGACAGTCTTTATGATTCCTCTTAGGTCGTCTACCAGTGCCTTGGTCTGTAGAGTTCGTCAGGGTTTGTATGACTCTGTGCTGGGCTTACCAGTTTGTTTAATTTGATATGCATGTGGTGTACAGCTGATGCACAATTGGTTCTTAGGCTGGATGGTAATAGAGATGAAGCTCATCCTTATTTCCAGTTATCCCTCGGGCAGTGGCTAACTGGATGTTTAGCAACTGTCTGAAAGTACATTCGGATAAGACAGAGGTTGCAGTGTTGTGTGTGTGTGTGTTATAGATAGCGGGACCTCTCTCGTCTCTGACTGACTCTGTAGAAGAGTGATGTAAGTGATTGGGTATGGTTTAGACAATTCATGACGTATGTGCAGTTAGCGGTTACACTCTGAAGAATTTTGTTGGTCAAGTAGACACAAGGGATACTTCACCACAGCCATCATTCGTGCAGTACGGCAATGCCGAAGGCAGCGACAACCAGGTACAAAGAAGTGCTGAAGGCAGTGATAGCTGAGTGCAAAGAAGAGCTAAAAGTGGAAACATTTGTGACGCAAAGAAACGCGAAAGGCAGTAGAAACCACATACAATGCAAAGCGGTGAGCGTCAGGAAGATACCATGCAAGAAACAAAGCCGCTACTCACCACCAAAGATGACAGCACCTCACAACCAAAGAGCGAGCACGATTACCCAAATGTTAGTGCATTGCTAGTACTTAACAAAGATGCTGGTTCGAGTGAGCAGCAGACGCTCCACATAGCAGAAAGTTCTACAGGTTATGATTCTGCCGCTTTCCTAAAACTGCAGCCTTCCTTTGACACCGCCACAAGCAGAATATTGGCAACAAATGGACTGCCTGGATCGAATCCTTCAATGATTCCATTGATGTGCTGGAAGAAACAAGTTACAAAATCATTAAATATCTAAAGAATTTGGTGGGTGAGGGAGTAAAAAAAGAGATAAAGAAAATACCACACAATGATGAAGTGACGTACTGTCAAATCAAAGAGGCGTTATGTTATAGAAGCTTATAAAGCTCACTTATACCCATGGGTGTCCTGGCACTACACACTGACTCACTGGAAACAAGGGGTGCCGATACCGTGAATAACCAAGTCTTCAGCCCCTTTCTGAAAAAGTAGCTCTGAGGCATTCCTTAGATGAGCCGGCAGACTGTTCCAGGCTTTCGCCGCACAATAGGAAAAGCTTTTGCCTCCCCAACTGACCTTTTTTATTCGGGGGACGGCTACCAGTCTTCCATCGGTGGAGCGCAACACGCTACCCAGAACATACCTTCAAAGCAGCTGGTCAGAAATTCCGGGCCATTGCCCCTCAGTGCCTTAAAAAACGCGCACAGTGCTTTGAATTGTGCTCGTCTTGTAACTGGCAGCCAGTGTAGTTGCCGGAGTCCATCTTGAGCAGAGGCAAACCTAGGTATGCCAGTTGGCCGTCTCGCCGCTGCATTTTGTACTGTCTGTAGTCTGTACAGTTTTTTTTTTCTCTCCAGGTTTAGGTATAGACTATTACAGTAATCAAGGCACGACAAAATGAGGGCGGAGACTGCTGTCCTGAAACCATCTACTGGAAGGAAACATTTAATTTTTCTCAGCATCCTAAGGAGATGGAAGCAGGTAGAGGCCAATCCGCTTACCTGGTCCCCAAAATAAAGTTTATGATCCATGATCACACCCAAGTTTTTGCTTTGCCTGAGGGAGCTGGTAGATTTCCCATTACCTCAGGCCACATGTCAGGAGTCCAGATATTGGGATTCTTCCCAAATATAATTACCTCGGTCTTGCCTGCATTCAATTTCAGGCAATTAGAGGCCATTCAACCAGAGATATCTTTCAGACAATCGTGACCTCTCGAGGCCATAATATCTTTGGTCCTTCGTTGTATGGACAACACAATTTGTGTGTTGTCTGCATAGGATGTTAGTTGCAGCGCGAAAGATCTCATCAATGCCGCCAATGTGCTGACATAAACGTTAAAAAGCGTAGGGTTCAGGGAGGACTCCTGCGGCACCCCGCTTGGGAGGGCAAAAAGCTTTGATTTGTCCCGCCCCAGCTCAACTGTTTGGATTCTGTCCGCCAGAAAAGATTTCAGGAGGTGCCAGGCCATGCCTTCCACCCCCACCTTCGACAAATGGTCCATCAGCACATGGTGATGGACCGTATCGAAGGTCGCGGACAGATCCAGTAGGATCAGGACCGCCAACCCTCCCTTATGAACAAGTTCAATAAAATACCAGATGTCGACTATGTAAGGTACATTTTCAGTCAAATGCAGAAAGCTAGTGAAATGATGGATGAGTTTGTGGAAAGATCTGAATCGCTCATCAGGCATTACAAGTTCAAGAAGTTCAACGATGAAGAGGCCATGTGTCTCAAGGTAATAGATGGTTGTCTCTCCGATTCCTTCACACGATGAATGCTGAAAGAGACCCTCCACTTGGAGCCAGTACTTATGGATGTCAGAGCATAAGAAAGAGCTAACAGACAAGCTGCTACCATGGAGGCTGGAATGACCCAAAATGAATCCGCACGGAAAGTGAATGGGTACTCAATATCTTTTATCATAGACAATGGCACGTTGATAAACATTATGCCAGCAGAACAGTACTATGAACTGTCTCCAGAGCACCTTTTAACCCAGTCAAAAACCACTGTGTATATGTAGGTTGCTTCGACACCACTGCAAAGTCAAGGTTCGTTTATAGCAACTCTGAAGCATAAAAAGACAAAAGTCCAAGTAAAGATTAATGTCCTGACAGGCACTTCGAGTGCATGTTTACTTGCGATCAGTACTGCTGATGACATGGGGCTAATTTCTGTAAACTACAACGTTGCTGCCTTACATGAGATAGCGAATCAGTTTCCATCCTTGTTTCATGAAGATTTAAGACCATGAAAGTGCAACTTCACAAATGAGGACCTCGTCCTGTTCCTCATTGTGGAATTGAGCTTAATATGCAAGAAGCTGTTGAGAAAGAACTTGAGACCATTAAAGCATGAGATCATTGTGCGATCCACTGGTCTGATGCCATGGGTGTCACCCATAGTGGTAGTGCCTAAGAAGGATAGTGGAGAAGCCGTGTGCATCTGCATTGATATGCCTCAAGCTAACAAGGCGATTGAAAGAGCACGACAACCTGGTCCGCATTTTGCTGACATGATTATGCAGCTGAATGGAGCCAGTCTTTTCCCGCCTTGATTTGAACAAAGAGTATCGCCAACTCAAAATGGAAGAAAATTGAAGATACATGACTACTTTTTTCGACTCTAGTTGGCCTGTTTAGATATAAACTAAGTTTCAGAGTGTAGTCCGCTGCAGAACTCTTTCCAGATGTCGTTAGTTACATAATACAGCCAGTCACAAATCCTTTGTTACAGTGATGACAGTTTTCTGGGGCCCACACTAAAAGGATATTCTAAAGCTCTGACACAAATGTGTTGTATACTTGTGGATGCAGGTCTCACTTAAAATGCAGCAAAGTGTGAGTTTCATAAAACAAGGCTCAAGTTCTTTGGTAATATCTTTTCTGATGGTGGATTGACTCCAAATCCAAATAAAGTGCAAGCTTTGACATCCACTTCTTTCTACAAGATGCAACTATGCTGCGATCCTTCCTCGGCATGGCCATACAATGTTCAAAATATACATGACTTTCCCACAGTAAGTGATCCATTGAGCGATTTAACTAAACAAAATGTTCCTTATAGATCACGTAAATGTTATCAAAACTTCAAGAAAATCAAACCTACGTTTGAGAATGCCACTGAAATAGCATACTTTGATCCGAAACTACAAACTGAGATAGTTGTTGATGCAGCCCAGTGGGGTTGGGGTTGGGTGCCATACTTGCCAGCACAATGACCATCCTAATGCACCAAGACGCGTTGTGGGTAATGCTAGCAGGAGTCCGTCACGGACTGAACATGCTTATTCACAACCTGAAAAAGAATGCCTCGCTGTGGTGTGGGCTTGTGAACATTTTCATGTGTTCCTGTATGGAAAGCACTTTACGGTTGTCACCGACCACCAAGCATTACTCACCATTTTCGGCAATCCTAAAGCCAAGATACCTCCTCGCACTGAGAGGTGGGTTTTTAAGACTGCAGGAGTGTGATTTTACTATTGTGCGTCGTCCAGTAAAAGATCAAACACCTGCTGACTACTAAAGTGTACCAATACCATGTCATGGCACCACTTCGAAAGCGGCTGATGCTAATGTCACTTCATTGTAAAATCCAGTACTGCTGATGCCATATCAGTGGAACAAAGCACTGGCAAAGATTTGCTAATACTCCGACATTATCACGCATCAATCTTGGAGAAAGCATACTCAGCCTCTTTATTATTACCTTGAGTACCAGAAATTAAAAAATGTACAGGAAGTACTTCCAGTTACCCCAGAAGGCTTTATATCACAAGGCTCAAGAATTATTTTTACTGAGAGCCTGAGACAAGTCATTGAACTGACACATGAGGGACATCACTCACCTAAATATCAAGTATCAGAAAAGCCCCCCTTTCTGGTCTCAGGTGAATGGCGATTTATGAGCATCCTTAAAAAGACCGTGCGGCACTGGAAAGACTTGAACTCCACTCAGTTCTTCACGCTACTCTTAGTGCATATAGGTCAACTCCCCATTGTACCACAGGTGAAAGCCCTGCTACCTTAATGTTTGGGAGAACCATGGGAACCAAATTGCTACAATGGACTACTGAAAAATTTATTGACATTCATAAACTTCAATATCCGCTGACCCAATTAAGACTTCATATCTGTTTGTTTGAGCAAACGTTGCCAACAGAACCCTTCTTGGCGGAATTTTCGGAGTGCCTTTCTGACGAATTCTGAGAATATGATAAGAAGGGGGGAGGATAAAAGTAACCTTGTGGGTGTGCCTTAATATTTCGGGTATAGGAACCCAAGGTACTCCCGCGTGTTAACAAAAATCATACACACTCAGGGTCTCTAAAATTTAGAACTACAGTCACCCTCCACTGATTTCAAAATAGGGCCAACTCTGTGCTGTGAGGTTTTCCTCAAGAAGGGATTGAGGAGGATTAGTGTTTCTCATGTACCGATGTGCTACTTTATTAATGAGACTTTGACAAACCTCACTCGTCCCATCTCGTAGCGGAGGGATGCCAAATACGAATCAAAGTATATAGGGTACTATCGGGCGGTAAATACAAGTGATCAGAAGTGCCTTGAAAATAAGAGGTGACTGTGCTAACCTGTGGGTGGGTAAGAAATTGCTAGATCCTAATGAATTACAGACATGAAAGGGGGCTCGAGAGGACTCTTGAGAGGGTAATGAAGAATCTGTGACTTCACCCCTTTGCGCGCTTTGGTTAGCCTGCATCGTTGTTGTACCAGGTCTGACACACTGAACAGAACCTGGGGTTGTATTTGATAACAAACACGTTTTATTTCTTGATTATTAGCATCTACTCTCTGTGCTGAGAACTCTGTCTATAAAGGTGGACCCCCCCATCCCCCATCTTTAATAATACCCTCTAGGTATTGTAACTGCTCCTCAACTTTTCCCAAACGGGTCATATGTTTTATTGCATCAGCCATGAGGTGTGCAATATGATCATAAAACTCCTCAGGAACATGTATGGCCCTTTCCTCACCCACCTGATTGACCTTGCTAATGTCCACTAAGTCCATTCTTTGCTGTCCCTTCTTCGTAACTATACGCTGTTATTTAGATTTTGTCCCTTCCTCCATTCGCTTTCGTTCCCCCTCACCTTTCTGATTTGATACTATTACGTTACCTACATTTTTGACCGGAGACAAAAGGCTAGAGCCTGGATTATTTGCAGAGTTAATAATTACCACCTTGTCGACCCTCTTCAGCTACCATGTCCTTAATAAAACCTGTTTGAGGGGGTGGGAGCGATGATAAAGACAGTCTTCTCTCTGCTAGTTTGATTTCCTTAGTAATAACCTCCACTGCACGCTGCAAGAAACCATCAAGGGTGGTACTGGTGGGAACTGCTGCAGGGGTGTTTTTTCGCTTCCCCATCACTAAATGAGTTAATTTTATGCGGAACGAGGCGGAGCAAACAACCACTTAAATGATAAACATAACGAGCACGAAGAGTCCCACACATTAGTGGTTGTAGATATAACTATTGCTCCTCTCAAACAGTACCTTTCAATGGAAAATTCCAAATGATGGAGCCAAGAGAGTAGGCCTAGCCCTGCCCAGGTGCAGATGGGCGCAGACAGGCCCACTCTTGGCCTGGGCCATGCCAGGGCACACAAAGCAAACACAAGGAGATGATGGACGGAGCGCTTAAACTTCTCAGAGACTTACCCCAGTCACAGATCTGGGTTGAATCCATCATCGTTCTTTTGCTCACTTCGCCACCTCAGTTTAAAACCAGCTATATGCAAATAAGTCTCGACCCTGTGGCTCATGGGATCAGTTCAGCCCAAACTGCCAAGCCAGGTCTTCCCTGAACCGGAAACAAGCATCTTGGGAACGGTTTCGGGGTTACACCCCTCTTCAGCCAGGCTTGCTTGAATCCTGTGTCAAAGTGAGCAAGGGACCCACATCTGGGCATACCCTGCCAACTTAGGGCGAACAAAGCAAACACAAGGAGATGACGGACGGAGCACTGAAACTTTTCAGATACTAACCCCCAGTCTCAGATCTGGATTGAATCCATGTTCGCTGCGGGATGCCTCTGCCTGATTTATGGTGCTCTGGCACCTGGAAACTAGCAATGCAGTCGAGGGAGCTGGGGGATGTAGTCTCCCGCCGCAGCAGGGAACGGGCAGTAACAGCAGTGTTCGTGGCACTCTGGGAGCCATTTTAGCCTCCAGCCAGTCTTCTTCCTCCGTACACGTACATCTTGTTCCCGGCATTCTTGAGATTTAAAATGGGGTCTGGAGTATTGTTAACCAAAGTAAAGTACATTATGGAAATGCCTTTCTCGCTATGCCTTTCGATTGTGATGCATACCTTTATGGGATAGAGAGCAGGTAGGCCATGCAGTTGCTCATGGTCTACTTCTAAGGCGTGACATAACTACAAGTATCTGTAGACTTGTATTTTTTGCTAGTCATATGTGACTGATAACTGTTCAAATGTACATATAGCGTTGCCCTCACAGACGTCCCCCAATTTTGAAATTCCAATGGAATCCCATTTGTGGAACTCTTATTAATTGTTCTGTGCGTCGGAGCCAGTTCCTATGCCATAGAGGTGCCCTGTCAGCACACCATGCCACTTGGTCCACTGCATCGACCAGTGCCAGCAAATCAGGGCGTTTGTATTGCTGGAGGGACACATTTCTTTAGGTGATGACCATTTACTAAATTAATTGTTTTATGGCCAGAAGTTCGGCGGCTATCGCCAGGTCGGTTCTGTCAGTAAAATAACGGCCTGTGATGGGCACCACCTGACCAGCCTAGTAGTAAGGCTGTATGTCTGCCAGAGCTAGGCCACCTTCCTAAGAACCAGCCACCGGTTTTCAGAATGCAGTCCTCAGTTGGTTCCCTGCCCATAGGACTTTGGTAATTGCCGACTGCATTGATTGAAAGAATGATTTGGGGTTGTCATATGGGACATTTTGGAGTACGTAAAGCAATTACACAAGTGATATTTTTAGTAGAGGCCCTCTACCTGCAACAGTAAGAGGCAAAGTCTCCCAAAAGGACATGTCTTGGCTGGTTCAGGATAAGGGAGGTGTTATGTTCAGGTCCCAGGCAGAGTTCCTAGTGGGTGATACATGTATACCTAGATATTTGAAGTGCGCTGTACTGCCCATTGTGAAGTGGTCATAGCCCTTATATCTTCATGTGTCTTTCTTATCTGGATGTATGTGGATTTAGTCCAATTGACTTTAGGGGGGGGGGGGGAGGAATCAGCTTAGTTCTGGAGCATTTGCATTAGTCTGGGCAAGAAGTTTCTGGATTAATAAGGTACAGCGGGATACCCTATCGCTATGTGAGTAGACCACCGGATGCCACTGAACTGGGCATCTCATCCGATCTACACCGGCAGGGTTCCATTACTAATGCAATAAGTAGGGGCAAGAGGATGCAGCTCTATCATATACCAATTTCAATTGCGAAGGCTGGGGATAGTGTTCCATTCACTCTGACCTATGCCTAGGGTTTAGAGAATAAGACCGTTGCATACTTGTGGAAGAGGGCACCAAAGTTCATGCGCTCAAGTAAGCAAAACATGAAGGACCATCTGAATTGAAGGCCTTTTCGAAGTCAATAGATACCCAGGGCACAGCAATCGGTCAAGTGCACTGACATCACAGTTGCTGTGTGAAGTCATTGCAGGCAGTGACTTGTTCTGAAGCCTTGCATAAACACCTTTTGATCATGCTGTATGATCGTACCAATCACTGCCACAAATCTGTTGCCCAGGGCTTTCACCAGGATTTTCATCTCCAAGTTAATAATAGATACAGGCCTGTATGGTTCACATCTGTCAATTGGTTTCTATAGTTTCAGGATCATAGGAATTGTTGCCTTGCGGAAGTTGTGAAGTAGCTCACAGGTTTCAAAGACTGACACATACAACTCCACCAATGCGTGAGTTCAGAATGAGGCATATTCTTAAAAAACATGAGGACATGCCCACTAAGCCCCAGGGTCTTTCCCTTGGAGAGTTAATGCAGTGCATCATTTCTTCTTCTGCAAGCAATTCCTCCTGCATCCGTCTGGGTATTATCGGGTCTTCCATTATTGGGTGGTCACACCCTGATGTGACTGTCAACTGTGCGTATAGGTGAGCATAATGATTGAACTCCTTAGCTATTGATTTGGAGTCCGTGTAGCTCTGTCCCATGTGGGAACAGGTAGTGGGAATCAACCTGATTTCTCTATCCCTATTGGCCAACGAGTAAAGTAATTGTCAGGCCTTGTTCCAGACTTCATACATTTTGTACTGAGTCACTATATAGGACAAGGACTTTGAGCCTAGTAGCTTCTGTCTAAGTGAGTCTCAACAGCTCCACTACTTGGTGTAGCTGCTAATCTGTAGATATGGTGAAATCCCTGTCTGCTTTGTCTCGCTGTTTGTAGAGCTGCAATTCCTTGATGCCACTGCCGTTTAGCCACTGTCTGGCAATAGATTCCCCCCCCCCCCCCCCTTTTTAGGACTGCCTCCCAGAGTGTAATTGGTGAATCCACCATATTTTTTGTTGAAAGTAAGATTTTCAGTGAGCTGTTGTCTCATATATTCCTCAAATACGATATCTTGGAGCCACCAGGTGCTCAGGCGCCACTATCCCAGCTTCCAAGTACCCACCAGCTGGAGTTTTATTTGTGTATCTGGGCATGGTCCATAAGGGCTCACAGGAGAATATGTGCGTCTACCAGTTTGTGTGTGTCAATGGAGGGGACAAAAAAAGTAGTGAAGCCTAGAAGAGGATATGTGAGAGTGTGAATAGAACATATATTCCTTAGTCATTTTGTTGAGTAGGCGCCATGTAGCTATGAAGGCCCATTTGCCCAGCACCACAAATTTGCAAGAGTGTACGAGATCTGTGTCAAAGTCGTGCATCATAACTGTGGTGAAGTTGCCGCCCAGAATAGTGCTCCTCGTCAGGGAGTATAGTTGTACTGTGGTTAGGGCTTGGAGTGTAACCCCTATTATAGTGGGGGCATAGGCTGACACTGTGGTCCAACACGTCGTCTCCAGTTTTTCCTCTACTACCACGAATCTGCCCCGGTGATCATACAGTGTCTTGTAGGGCAAAGTGCTTGTGAAGAAAAATGCAGTGCTCCTGGACGCAGTGGTGTATCCAGCGTAGTATACCCTGGTTTATACCGTATGGGACTGGGCAATATTTGCAAATCTGATGTTTCCTGCAGTAGCCATATAGGTTGGGTCCCAAGTCAATGGTCTCTGCTACCGGATTGTGGTTCCCAGTGCTGTCGCCTTTTAGGGTAATCCTGGTCTGACGCTTTCCAGTGTCTCGTCCAATGTGTTCTGGAGACCCTCAATCTGTCCTGTCCCTTTCTGGAGCACTGGGGCCTTCCCGGAGGATCCCCCTGGTGCATGGAATCATACCTTCAACACCGGTAACGGTGTTAGTGTATGATTCCAACATATTTGATTCCAAACATGCCCAGGTTCGGCACAACTAATATATAGTTAGCCATTGCATAATGACGCATGGCCGCTATATATATATCAAAAATGGCTGCCCACACTTACAAAGAATGGAGAATGAACTCCATGGTTTGTAGTACGTGTCCTGCTCATTCAGGGCACCCTCACACTTCTAACCTAGCACCCTGCTTTCAGGATTGAAAGGCCTACCTTAGGGGTGACATAGGTTTAAGTGCAGTGACCTTAGATAGAAGGAAAACGTATATCTGTTGTAAGTGGTGCTAGAACCAGCTTACACACGCTGCCAAGGTGGTCTTGTAGTCACAGTTCGAGTGGTCTATCATGGGTGGCACAATACATGCTGCAGCCCATGGGAAACCCCTGGTGTACCTATTTCCTGGGTACCTTAGTACATCAGAGGACTCATTTGCTGAGTCCTCTGATGCATTACATTCATCCCAGACTGGATTCAGAGCGAAGCAAGGAACAGAACCTGCACTGGTGGCGGTAGTGGAGGCGACCAGGACTATTGTAGATGCAGGAGGCTGCGCTGCGGTGGTCCTATTGGATCTCAGCGCAGCCTTTGATACTGTAAACCACTCTCTTCTGCTGCATAGGCTACGTCTTGCAGGGATTTCGGGTCTGGCTCTTAAATGGCTTCAATCCTTTCTATCGGATAGATACTTTTCCGTCTTTGAGGATGAGGTGGCTTCAAGCCAGCTGCAACTGAGTCACGGCGTTCCCCAGGGTTCATCCCTCAGCCCTACTCTGTTTAATATCTATATGAGACCTTTGGCTGAGGTGGTGCTTCCTTGGGGAATTCAGCTTGTCACCTACGCCGATGACACACAGCTGGTTGTTTCCCTGGTGAGAGACGATACCTCACATCAGGGGATTAACAATCTTACCCCTTGTCTCTCCAATGTACTTGATTGGATGACCTCGTCCTGTTTGAAGCTGAATGGAGCCAAGACAGACATCATGCTGCTGGGCTATAAAGCCCCAATCAACCTGGACCCTTGGTGGCCGCAGCGTCTTGGACCCCCTCCGAAGCCCAAGACCAAAATAAAAAGTCTAGGGGTCTGGCTGGATTCTGCCTTGAACTTCCAGCATCAGGCCAACAAAGTAGCCTCGACTTGCTATGGACTCATGAGAGTTCTTAAAAAAATCCTAGACCTACTCCCTTTTGAAGCCAGACGCATATTAGTACAGTCGCTGGTTCTCTCGCGACTGGACTATGCGAATGCTATCTATCTGGGGGCCCCTGCTACTACAATAAAAACTTTGCAAGCTGTACAGAATTGTGCAGCTCGCCTACTCATGAAAATCCCTAAACGATCATCAGCTAAACCCTCAATCAGACTACTACACTGGCTTCCAGTCCATGAAAGGATTGTGTTTAAGACTTTGTGTCTGGCACATAAGTCTATTCACAACCTTGGCCCATCCATTTTGGATCCTCTCTTTCGGCGCTATCATTCGGTCAGATCTCTTAGATCTAACCAACGCAATCTGCTGGTTGTGTCAAAGGTCAGACTGGCCCGTATGGGTGGCTGTCGACTTTCGGTCCTAGCAGCTAAAGAATGGAATAAACTCCCTGACAACATCAGGCATGAATTAAATCATACTGCCTTCAGGAAGCAACTAAAGACTTTCTTGTTTAAGAACATCCTCTAATGCCTGACAGCGTCCTCAGTCTTTAACAGCGCTGGGATGCCCTAGGGTAGCCATGCGCTATATAAATAGGTATTCATTCATTCATATACTAGGTGTAGGAGAGTAGGGTCTGCTTTCTATGTTCAACCCCACTTTTTGCTTTTGCTTCACTGGTTTTCGACTTAGATGTGGCTGTGGGCCTGCCAATCAGACCTACAGCCCAGCTGTTCTCTCTCTAAATTCATACTATGTACTTTAGGTGCATAACCCAATTGGAAAGGATCACCTTATTGGCCCCTGTACAGTGTACCTTAGGTACCCAGGGCATAAGTGTACCCTAGGCCTACCAGGGGCTGCAGCATGTATTATGCCACCCCTGGCTGTCCTTCCATTATGACACAACTGGCTGATCACTCAGCTGGGGCAAGGTCGTGTAATCACCCCTTGCTTAGGTGTAGTATTCCTATACCTACCTTGTATATAGACACATGTGTACCTATCAGCCACTCCTATGGCAGGCCTTAACAATCCTGGAGGCAGAGTGCTTGGTAACATGTGAGATGGTGCTCTAGCACGAGCTGAGCCTGTCTGCAGCTTTCGGAACCATGTCCTTATAGCTGTTCTATGATATAGCCTACCATATACTCTTAAAGTGCCTTATAATCTTAAACAGTTATGGTAACTATGGTTTGGCTTTATCAAAACATGTCGTGTAAGGTGTCTAACACTTTGGAATAATACCCCCATACAATTTCTGGCAATGAGGATATTATTCCTCCCTTCTAGAGGGAGAAGACATGTTGAAACTTACTTACCCGGTTAAAGTTAACCAGAGTCCCAGCATCACAAAATGATGCTGCTGCCACAGACACAAGTCTGACCTCCTGCTGCTGGGAGTCCTTCCAGCGAGGGAGGCTTGGACAATAGGTTTCCTGCCTTGGGAGGTGCGAGCACCACCCCAGACAGGACTTAGTGTATTGGGGCAGGGAGGGATGAAAGAAACTAGACACTGCCTGGGGCACACAAGGTGTCCCATGCATAGTCCAGTTCAAACCGGCGCTGGGGCACTCCAGCCCCAGCTCTGGCGTGAAACTGGACAAAGGAAAGGGGGTGTAACCACTCCCCTTCCTGGTCCCACCCATAGGAGGGACCTTGCAGGTAGCCCAGCCCACTAGCCCAGTATATCAGTAGGTAGCTGAGCCCTGCAGAATTAGATTATCCTGAATCTGCAACTTGAACAGAAACTCTGGACCTTCGACATTCGACCTCAGGAAGAAGACTGAAGAATCTCCCTTGTGGCCAAGGAGTGACCACCCTGGGCAACCAGGCACCATCCAGCGACCGCTGCTTGCTTTGCGACTGATCCTACGAGGGACGACTGCAGAGACTGACCAGCGCCGAGACTTCCAGACACCTCTGAACCAGATCCACCTCTAAAGCATAGCTGAGACCCGTGGAGGCGACAAGGGACGTGGGACCGGCGACTTGGGAAAAGTGGCTAGTAACTGACTAGCGCGACTTCTGAGGCTTCCTCGAGGCTGTGCTTGGGGAATTGAGAAGCCCCCATCCCGAGCACCATCTGCAAAGAAGATCAGCTCCCCACACTTCACGTGTTCTGCGTGGGGCCCTTCTGCACCTGAGTTGCTCGACGTGTTGTCCAGTTGCTGGCCCGTTGGCTAGTGACCTCTGCGACGACGAACCTTTGATTTCACCTTGCTGGTCCGGCTACTCCAGACTGGCACCCGCTCCTCTGTGAAAGAGAAGCACCCCAGACCTTCCTGGTCTGCACCAGAAGCAAGTCCTCCATTCTGCGTGGGTTCCGCTTGCCAAGGCTTGTTGGGTCCTAACTCGACATCGACGCCACCGACAGCAAGAGCCTTCGTGGGACAGCTCGCCTCCTGGTCCTGGTCGTCCTCGACGCCTCCTGGTACCCGTGGCTGCTGCGACAAGCTTCACCTCTTCACCTGCATCTGCACGACATCGCCTGGTTCCTTCCTGGTTCCTTCCCGGCTCCTGGCTGGTGACCTAGACTCTGTCCCTTCTGCTTGCAGGTATCCTTCCTTCTTGATTCCATCCTTGGGATCCACCGGACACTCTTCACTGACTGCCTGTCAGCAACTTTCCTTCAGGCATCCATAGGAGTCAATTACGAAACCCAACGCAAGTTCACACCTATGCACCCGCAGCCCGTGGGCTAGGTAACTTGAGTACTCCGGTGCTCACAAGGGTATTGACTATCCTAGGGTCTAGTTTCCAAGTCTCGAACTCCTAGCTATTCCAGAAGTGTCCTAAAACTGTTAATTTATAATAACTACTATTTCTATCGACTTTTACGCATTACGCGTGAGTGTTTCCACTCTGCACCTGAATCCCGTGGGCCTCCCACTTCCTAACCTTTGGTAGTATAGTGTAGCCCCAGCGATTCCCATGGCCTAGGCCTATCCTGTGTTCGTGACAGTGGTTCTTGTACCACTTACTTAGTATATGGTTTGCGTGGCCCCTAGGGCCTAACTGTATTACTTACCTGTGTGACTTAATGTATGCTTAAATAAGACTGTGTTGTACTTACCTCGAATCTCATAAAGAGTGCTGAGGGTTTGACTAGAATAAATACATTCTATTTTTATATATATCTGTTGTGGTGTCCTTTCATTTGGTATTCAAGGGATTACATATGGTATAACAGCTGGCTTCACATGCCATACAGAGTTTAGCCTAAGACTGCTCTTGTCCATGCTACCACTAGGATAGCTGGTCTATAAGGTAGACTTTACAACCAATCACCATAAGGGTTGTTTGGACTGATACAAGGTGTACACTAGAATTAGTGACATCATATATCAGGCCAACTTCTCACATTGGTGAGCAGCGGTTGGGATCTGAGCTTGCTGTTGTTAATACCATTGTAATCTTGAGATACTAAATTGAAAGATCACATAGATATTGTTAGCTACATATAACATAGATTATAAATACTTAAGTCCTACTGGACTTAGTTGTTGAAGGGCCTAGCACACCCTGACTACAACTAATAGAGAGGTTTAGTAGATACAACTAGTGTAGGTAGGTGCACACACCACACCCTCACTAGATCATGTCTCTGAGAGGAGATCAAGTTGATTCTCTCTCAGGAGGGGTAGATCCTAGAAAGATCCCCTCTAGATATGATACCCTAACTTTTCAGGAGATGAGACAATTGTGTACCTCCAGAAAGTTAAAACAGGGTTCAAACCCTACCCTCATTCAACTAGTGGATATCTTAGAGGAGTATGATGATCAGAGAGCCTCCCAGGTTAGTACCCTAGGTACAGGTGAGGGTCTACCCACTACAGATGAGTCAGAAGGGACTTCAGAAGATGAGGTAGACAGTCAGGTCCAAGTTGGGAGACTTAGTCAGGCTAACTTAAGCCTACATGGGAGTCTGACTGGGGTCCCCCCATTCAGACCCTCAAGTGGACTTAACCAGAGAAGCAGGAGAGGAAGATCCCCTTCAAGGGAATCTATCCACTCCCATGTCTCTAATAGCTCCAATGCCTCTTCTCACAGGGGAATGACTTCTCCACAGAGAAGAGAGCATCAGGCCAGAATGAGGGAAGCCAATCTGAGGATTGAGAAGGAAGAACTTGCCCTTGCCAAAGAGAAGCTTCATCTGGCCAGAGAGCAGAAATTAAGTGGGTTAGATCCCACTGGTGGCAGCAATATCCCTAAGGATAGAGACCGGACCTATGATAATAGAAACCTGAGCAAGATTGTCCCTCCCTACAAGTGTGGGGATGACATCCACAAATGGATAACTGCTTTGGAGAGAGCCTGCAAAGTACAGCAGGTACCCCAAAGTCAGTGGGCAGCTATCTTGTGGCTCTCCTTCTCTGAGAAAGGTAGAGACAAGCTCCTCACAGTTAGTGATGAGGATGCTGACAATTACACTGTCCTGAAGAGTGCTCTGATTGATGGGTTTGGCCTAACCACTGAACAATACAGGTTGTTGTTCAGGGATACCCAGAAGACAGACTCAGGACTGGACTGACTGACTTTGTAGATTGTGCTACTTAGGCTCTGGAAGGCTGGCTAGTGGGAAGTAAGGTTGAGGACTATACAGGATTGTATAATTTGATCATGAGAGAACAAATCCTTAATAACTGTCAAAACCAGCTGCTGCATCAACACTTGATTGACTCTGACCTAACTTCTCCCCAGGAATTGGGAAAGAAGGCGGATAGGTGGGTCAGGACTAGAGTTAAGCAGAAAAACCAGAACCAGGGCGGTGATCAGAAAAAGGCAGACCAGAAGGGTAATGATCAGAAACAAAAAGACCAGAAGTCTTCACCAGGCCCCCAAAAGGCTCAGGGGGAGGGTGGTCCCAAAAAGGATAAAAAGAAAGATGGCCAAAAGAAACCATGGTGCAACTATTGTAAGTCAAACTCACATTGGTTTAGTGAGTGCACCAAAAAGGATAAGCCCCCAGCCACCATTGCCCCTAAGGCAACTGTACCCCCTAGTCCAGCTGTAAGTGGTGGTTCCCAGCAAAAGGGTGTAGTAGGGTTAACCCTGGGAACTGAGGAGGATTCTGGCCTAGTCAGGATACCTACTCAGGCTGTTCTGATCTGTGATGGGGACATAGCTTTGTCCTCTACTGTGGGTCCCAGTAACCTGGGCAAGTACAGACAGACTCCTTTAATCAACCATAGAATGGCTCAGGCCTACCGGGACACTGGGGCTAGTGTCACAATGGTGACACCTGCCTTTGTGGACCCTGGACAGATCATGCTAGGTGAGAATTACCTAGTGACCAACGCTAGCAATGCCACTCCTTCCCATAGTGTGGCAATTGTTAACTTCTCCTGGGGAGGGGTAACTGGCCTCAAGAAAGTTGTGGTAAGTTCAGACCTTCCTGTAGAGTGTCTGTTGGGAAATGACCTTGAAACTTCAGTTTGGTCTGAAGTGGAGTATAGGACCCATGCAGAAATGCTGGGGATAGATGCACATGTCCTTGCTGTGACCAAGTCACAGGCCAAAAAGTGTAACACTGAACAAGTGCTGGATCCTGGGACAATGGACCAGACACAACCCAAGAGAAAGAGCAGTAGGGTAAAGGCTGTGCCTTCCCCCCTGCCTCAGGTGGTGGATCAGCCCTCACAGGAGGATGATTCTGAGAGCCCTGAAGGAACTGTCCTAGAAGAACTGGAACCTGATCAGGTTGAGTTTCTTGGGACAGGGGGACCTTCAAGGGCATATCTGAGGCAGGCACAATTAGACTGTCCTTCTCTTGAACCCCTCAGACAGCAGGCTGCTGCTGAGGCTGCAGGGAATGCTCAAGGTACCCATAGAGTGTATTGGGATGAAGGGCTGCTGTACTCAGAGGCTAGAGACCCCAAGCCTGGTGCATCCAGGAGGTTGGTCATACCATTGAGTTTCAGAGGCTTCCTTCTTACCCTGGCCCATGATATTCCCCCTGCAGGACACTTAGGCCAGAACAAGACTTGGGACAGACTTGTCCCTCACTTTCACTGGCCTCACATGTCAGAAGATACCAAGGAGTTTTGTCGCTCCTGTGTCACCTGCCAAGCCAGTGGCAAATCAGGTGGTACCACAAAGGCCCCCCTCATACCAGTACCTGTGGTGGGGGTTCCCTTTGAGAGAGTGGGGATAGACATTGTAGGACCAATGGACCCCCAGACAGCATCTGGGCACAGATTCATACTGGTGATAGTGGACCATGCCACCAGGTATCCAGAAGCTATACCCCTGAGGACCACAACAGCTCCTGTTGTGGCAAGGGCCCTACTTGGAGTATTCTCCAGAGTGGGCTTTCCAAAGGAGGTTATTTTTGACAGAGGTGCCAACTTCATGTCCGGATATTTGACTGCAATGTGGAAGGAGTGTGGTGTGAACTACAAGTTCACCACACCCTATCACCCACAGTGCAATGGGCTTGTGGAGAGATTCGACAAGACCCTAAAAGGGATGATAAAAGGTTTACCAGACAAGCTTAGGCGGAGATGGGACATCCTTTTACCCTGCCTTCTGTTTGCTTACAGAGAGGTCCCACAAAAGGGGGTTGGCTACAGTCCTTTTGAGCTTTTGTTTGGGCATCCTGTAAGGGGACCCCTGTGTTTAGTAAGGGAAGGATGGGAGAGACCTCTCAGACAACCCAAACTGGACATAGTGGATTATGTACTTGGCCTCCGCTCCAGGATGGCAGAGTATATGAAGAAGGCTTCTAAAAACCTTGAGGCAAGCCAAGAACTCCAAAAAGCTTGGCATGACCAAAAGGCTGTGCTGACTGTGTACCAGCCAGGGCAGAAAGTGTGGGTGTTGGAGCCAGTGGCCCCAGCAGCACTCCAAGACAAATGATCTGGACCCCACACTATTGTTGAGAAAAAGGGAGAAGTCACCTACTTGGTGGACCTTGGGACTCCCAGAAGCCCCCACAGGGTGCTTCATGTCAACAGATTGAAGGCATATGTTGACAGGGCAGACATGGGCTTACTCATGGCTACAGATGAGGGGCAGGAGGAAGAGAGTGACCCTCTCCCAGACCTGTTGACTCAGAACCCTGATGATGGCTCAGTTGATGGTGTGGTCTTTTCGGACAGCCTCACTGATCATCAGCAACAGGACTGCAGACAAGTTCTGCAATCCTACAGACATATGTTCTCTCTGACCCCAAGTCAGACAAACTGGTGCACCCATGAGGTGGACACTGGTGACAGTCTGCCTGTGAAGAGTAAAATCTACAGGCAACCTGACCATGTCAGGGACTGCATAAAAGTTGAGGTACAAAAGATGTTGGAGCTGGGAGTCATTGAACCTTCAGAGAGCCCTTGGGCTAGTCCGGTAGTTCTTGTGCCAAAACCTCACACCCAAGATGGTAAGAGAGAGATGAGGTTTTGCGTGGATTACAGAGGTCTCAATGCTGTCACTAGGACAGATGCCCACCCAATACCTAGGGCAGATGAGCTCATTGACAGATTGGCAGCTGCCAAGTTTTTGAGTACATTTGACCTGACAGCAGGCTACTGGCAAATCAGACTAGCTGAGAATGCAAAGGCCCAAACTGCTTTCTCGACCCCAGGAGGACATTATCAATTTGTGGTAATGCCCTTTGGTTTGAAGAATGCACCTGCCACTTTCCAAAGGTTGGTGAATCAAGTCCTTACAGGCCTGGATGACTACTGTGCAGCTTATCTTGATGATATTGCTGTCTTTAGCTCCACCTGGGAGGATCACCTGGTCCACCTGAGGAATGTTTTAGAGGCCTTGCAAAAGGCAGGCCTCACTTTCAAGGCCACTAAGTGCCAGATAGGGCAGAGCAAGGTTGTATACCTGGGCCACCTAGTTGGTGGGGGTCAGGTTCAACTACTGGAGAGCAAGATCTAGACCATAAAGGACTGGACTCCTCCAACCACCCAGACTCCGGTCAGAGCTTTCTTGGGCCTGACTGGGTACTACAGAAAGTTTAAGAACTATGGGTCCATTGTGACACCACTTAATGACTTGACCTCTAAGAAGATGCCAAAGAAAGTTCAGTGGACAGTAAGCTGTCAAAAAGCATTTGATGACCTGAAGCAGGCCATGTGCAGTGCACCTATTCTGAAAAGTCCAGACTACTCCAAAGAGTTCATAGTCCAGACAGATGCTTCTGAGTTGGGTGTGGGAGCTGTTCTTTCACAACTGAATGTAGATGGTCAAGACCAGCCCATTGCTTTTATTAGTAGAAGGCTGGCCCCTAGAGAGAAACGTTGGTCAGCTATTGAGAGGGAGGCCTTTGCTGTGGTTTGGGCCCTGAAGAAGCTGAGGCCATACTTGTTTGGCACTCACTTCAAGATTCAGACAGACCATAAGCCCCTCTTGTGGCTAAATCAGATGAAGGGTGAAAATCCCAAACTTCTTAGGTGGTCCATTTCCCTACAGGGGATGGACTTCACAGTGGAACATAGACCTGGGACTGACCATGCCAATGCAGATGGACTCTCCAGATATTTCCACTTAGAACATGAAGACTCAGCTGGTCAAGGTTAGTTTAATGTCTCTAAGTTTGGGGGGAGGGGGGGGGGTTGTGTAGGAGAGTAGGGTCTGCTTTCTATGTTCACCCCCACTTTTTGCTTTTGCTTCACTGGTTTTCGACTTAGATGTGGCTGTGGGCCTGCCAATCAGACCCACAGCCCAGCTGTTCTTTCTCTAAATTCATACTATGTACTTTAGGTGCATAACCCAATTGGAAAGGATCACCTTATTGGCCCCTGTACAGTGTACCTTAGGTACCCAGGGCATAAGTGTACCCTAGGCCTACCAGGGGCTGCAGCATGTATTATGCCACCCCTGGCTGGCCTTCCATTATGACACAACTGGCTGATCACTCAGCTGGGGCAAGGTTGTGTAATCACCCCTTGCTTAGGTGTAGTATTCCTATACCTACCTTGTATATAGACACGTGTACGTATCAGCCACTCCTATGGCAGGCCTTAACAATCCTGGAGGCAGAGTGCTTGGTAACATGTGAGATGGTGCTCTAGCATGAGCTGAGCCTGTCTGCAGCTTTTGGAACCATGTCCTTATAGCTGTTCTATGATATAGCCTACCATATACTCTTAAAGTGCCTTATAATCTTAAACGGTTATGGTAACTATGGTTTGGCTTTATCAAAACATGTCGTGTAAGGTGTCTAACACTTTGGAATAATACCCCCATACCATTTCTGGCAATGAGGATATTATTCCTCCCTTCTAGAGGGAGAAGACATGTTGAAACCTACTTACCCGGTTAAAGTTAACCAGAGCCCCAGCATCACAAAATAGATGCTGCTGCCACAGACACAAGTCTGACCTCCTGCTGCTGGGAGTCCTTCCAGCGAGGGAGGCTTGGACAATAGGTCTCCTGCCTTGGGAGGTGCGAGCGCCACCCCAGACAGGACTTGGTGTATTGGGGCAGGGAGGGATGAAAGAAACTAGACACTGCCTGGGGCACACAAGGTGTCCCATGTATAGTCCAGTTCAAACCGGCGCTGGGGCACTCCAGCCCCAGCTCTGGCACGAAACTGGACAAAGGAAAGGGGGTGTAACCACTCCCCTTCCTGGTCCCACCCATAGGAGGGACCTTGCAGGTAGCCCAGCCCACTAGCCCAGTATATCAGTAGGTAGCTGAGCCCTGCAGAAATTAGATTATCCTGCATCTGCAACTTGAACAGAAACTCTGGACCTTCGACATTCGACCTCAGGAAGAAGACTGAAGAATCTCCCTTGTGGCCAAGGAGTGACCACCCTGGGCAACCAGGCACCATCCAGCGACCGCTGCTTGCTTTGCGACTGATCCTACGAGGGACGACTGCAGAGACTGACCAGCGCCGAGACTTCCAGACACCTCTGAACCAGATCCACCTCTACAGCAAAGCTGAGACCCGTGGAGGCGACGAGGGACGTGGGACCGGCGACTTGGGAAAAATGGCTAGTAACTGACTAGCGCGACTTCTGAGGCTTCCTCGAGGCTGTGCTTGGGGAATTGAGAAGCCCCCATCCCGAGCACCATCTGCAAAGAAGATCAGCTCCCCACACTTCACGTGTTCTGCGTGGGGCCCTTCTGCACCTGAGATGCTAGACGTGTTGTCCGGTTGCTGGCCCGTTGGCTAGTGACCTCTGCGACGACGAACCTTTGATTTCACCTTGCTGGTCCGGCTCCTCCAGACTGGCACCCGCTCCTCTGTGAAAGAGAAGCACCCCAGACCTTCCTGGTCTGCACCAGAAGCAAGTCCTCCATTCTGCGTGGGTTCCGCTTGCCAAGGCTTGTTGGGTCCTAACTCGACATCGACGCCGCCGACAGCAAGAGCCTTCGTGGGACAGCTCACCTCCTGGTCCTGGTCGTCCTCGACACCTCCTGGTACCCGTGGCTGCTGCGACAAGCTTCACCTCTTCACCTGCATCTGCACGACATCGCCTGGTTCCTTCCTGGTTCCTTCCCGGTTCCTGGCTGGTGACCTAGACTCTGTCCCTTCTGCTTGCAGGTATCCTTCCTTCTTGATTCCATCCTTGGGATCCACCGGACACTCTTCACTGACTGCCTGTCAGCAACTTTCCTTCAGGCATCCATAGGAGTCAATGACGAAACCCGACGCAAGTTCACACCTATGCACCCGCAGCCCGTGGGCTAGGTAACTTGAGTACTCCGGTGCTCACAAGGGTATTGACTATCCTAGGGTCTAGTTTCCAAGTCCCGAACTCCTAGCTATTCCAGAAGTGTCCTAAAACTGTTAATTTCTAATAACTACTATTTCTATCGACTTTTACGCGTGAGTGTTTCCACTCTGCACCCGAATCCCGTGGGCCTCCCACTTCCTAATCTTTGGTAGTATAGTGTAGCCCCAACGATTCCCTAGGCCTATCCTGTGTTTGTGACAGTGGTTCTTATACCACTTACTTAGTATACGGTTTGCGTGGCCCCTAGGGCCTAACTGTATTACTTACCTGTGTGACTTAATGTATGCTTAAATAAGACTGTGTTGTACTTACCTCGAATCTCATAAAGAGTGCTGAGGGTTTGACTAGAATAAATACATTCTATTTTTATATATATATATATCTGTTGTGGTGTCCTTTCATTTGGTATTCAAGGGATTACATATGGTATAACAGCTGGCTTCACATGCCATACAGAGTTTAGCCTAAGACTGCTCTTGTCCATGCTACCACTAGGATAGCTGGTCTATAAGGTTGACTTTACAACCAATCGCCATAAGGGTTGTTTGGACTGATACAAGGTGTACACTAGAATTAGTGACATCATATATCAGGCCAACTTCTCACACTAGGGATTTATAAGGGTACACTAGTAGCCAATTGAGAAGGTACCAAATCACAGTGACTGGAATCCTGATTAGCAGGATCCCAGTCAGACTAGTCAGAAAACAGAGTAACACCAGGCAAAAGTGGGGGTAATAATGAAAGCAGAGCCTACTTTCCTACACATTGCATTCAGTCTTTTCGTGTTACCTCTATGAACTCCGCTGTTGCTGGCCTTGTGTGGTATAATCTGGATAAATGCTAATGCGGATCGAGTCTTAATTGAAGGTCTGCATCTGTCAAGGCTTGCCATAGTATGCTGTCTCTGGCGGCATAGTTGAGTTGTCTTGCAATCAGAGGGGGTGATGGTGCCACAAGGGAAGGGTGGGGAGGTCACACTGCAAAAGTCCTGTTTCCTCTCAACCGCAAAACAGGTCAGAGGTTTGTGTTCATTTATGGTTGTCAAGTGTCTCATCAGCCCCCACCCCGCAAACAGTGGAGACAGTCTACAAGCAGGCCAAAAATTGACCGCCCCCTACCCTTGCATGATCCGTGCCTCCGATGTGGGCATCAGCAGGTGTAAAGGAGCCCAGCCTCTGCCATCCATGAAAGAGTCACCAGTTGAAACTGTGCTGAAAGGTCGCTGCCAGTCGCCCAAGTGTTCTACTGGTTTTGGTGGGAGTTTCTCATCCCTGTGCAATGGAGGGGGTGCACAGAGAACGCCTCCGCCTCAAGACCACCACAAATAAGTGCCGTCTTTTCCATTGCCCAGGCGTCTGGTAGAGACATTGAAGGCAGGGTGTGTCCACATCTTGGTCTTCAGGAGTCCAGAGGAGCTGCCTAAGCTCCCACCCTGTATTGCACACAGTGGGCGTAAAGATACAGGTTCAGCCCCTCACCATGAGCTCCAGCATGGCCGGGTGATGCCACTGCAATCTCTCTTGCCGTACAGGAAGGCCCAGGTGCGCTGCCCAGCCAGCTGTGACCCCACTCAGTCTCCTCTGCCAGTTCTTTCCTAGAGCTTTGACACTACCAATACAAAAGCCCTTGTTTTGTTCGAACCCCCAGTCCAGCTGCCTCAGATGTGAGGGAGGGACTGCTTTTTTCCTGGACCTCTGGTCCGCTGTATTCACAGGATTATTCGCACTGAGGAGCACTCTTAGCTCTTGTCCGCCATAGCTCGAGGCGGGACACGGCACCTAGTTTTAATATATATCTTACGGGGCTGTAGTTGGACTTTTTACCACTTCAAGGTTTTTCTTTCATAGGACCCAAAAGTATGAGTTGTCCCTTTCACACACAAACAGGATAGACAGAATCTTAAAATCATCATGGAGGATGGACATGTTACCATTCTTTAAAAACCAGAACAGGATGTTTTTACAACCCCACATTTTTTAAAAGCATAATCGACTTAATGAATTCCTTGATAATAGTAAAATATTTGAATCCCAAACTTGTTTTAAACCTTCAATATGAAAGAAACACGTTAGTTAGATTCCTCACCTTAGAATATCCCCAGGCGTCAGACTGGATCCGGAAAGATTTTTGTAGCAATACCCCTTGCGCGTCGCTAGGCGTCGTCTACGGCTCCGCGTCCGTCTTTGGCGTCGTGCGCCGGAATGACGTCGTAGGAGTACTTAGACACCGCCCTCGCGCGCTGACGTCAGTTCTTCTTTTTTCCGCGCCAGTAAGCGCCGATCCGGGAAGAGCTTACCCCTAGTCATTTTTTGACTAACTTTTTGACTCTTTTTGGTCTATCGACTCGACTGGTGCCGGTAGGATGCCTGGTTTTAAGGCCTGTGACGCCTGTCATCGCCTGATGTCGGTGACGGATCACCATCGCCGGTGCCTTTACTGCCTGGGGGCCGACCACGACGCGGAGTCGTGCCCTGACTGTCAGGCCTTGACATCGAAAGCTAGGCAGGAGCGGTCCCGTAAGCTTCTCGAGCTTCGGCACTCGGCTCCGCGCCGCTCTCGGTCCCGGTCCAGGAGGAGGTCCAAGGACCGATCGCGGAGCCACAGCCATCGTCATCGCTCGTCGGGGTCTTCGGGTAAGTCGAAGCACTCCAAGAAGTCCAAGAGACGACATCGCTCTTAGGACTCCCCTCGCCGGTCACGCGACTCGGCCGAGGGTCAGGGTGGTCCCACCCCCGCGGCTCCGTCGGAGCCGCAGGAGCCGCGTCCATCCCCATACCCGCCGGTCCCTGGGACTGACGCGACTCCGGTGGAGGTCAGTGCCTTCCTCTCGGCCATGAGGTGCCTGGCTCCGCTGTCGACGTCTGCCGCCGCGCCTTCGGGCCCCGCGGACTCGACTGGGCGACCTCGCGTGCCGGCGGCTCCGGCGCCGTCGACGGCTCCGGCCCCAAAGCCGCAGGTCCCCGAGGGATCCAGGGCTGGATCTCGGTTGGCGCCGGTCGACCTCACGACGCCTCCTCCGCCGGTGCCGACACCGGTTCCACCTCCGACGCTGTCCGACATCGTTCCCCGGTTTAGGTCCGGGCCCGACGCCGGCACGGCACCGCCCGGCGCCGATGCTGGCGCCGACTGGTGAACCCTTCATCTACTGCCCGGCTCCGATCGTTCCTCCTGTTTATCGGGAATCGGATGACGAGGGCGACTGGGAGGGGTATGATGACCCTATGGCTGCTCAGGCCCAACTTTCTCATGACTGGGCAGAGGAATTGGGGGATGCCAGCGGTCTGGATACCTCCCCAGACGCTGGTTTCATCTCTCCTCCGACTGTGGCCTCGGAGGAGGGTGCAGCCTTCTCAGTGGTGCTGCGCAAGGCGGCCGAAGCCCTCGTGCTGGAGTTGCCTGGTGTGGCCGTGGGGACTAACGTCCTCCCTGAGGTCCTTCAACCGACAGCAAGCTCCACTGAGCCTCTGCTGCAGTTTAATGAGGCCCTCATTGACGTTCTGCAGGGCACTTGGTCCAAGCCCTCCACAGTCCCTCCTGTGGACCGGAACGTTGCCCGGCACCACCGCCCTGCTCCAGGCGGCCCCAGTTTCCTCTCCCAACACCCCACCCCGAGAGTCTGGTTATCCAGGCCTCAACCTCCTTCCTCCTTCCTGTCCGCTCCTCCGGATTGGGAATCCAAGAGGTTAGAGCAGTTTGGCAAGAAACTGTTCTCGTCCCTGAGTTTGGGACTGCGGTCTTTAAATACCGCTTGCCTGTTGGACCGTTATTCCCACTCTCTGGGGCATACGGTGGAGGACGTGCTGCCCTTGTGTCCGGTGGAGGCCAGGACACGACTTGCTCTTGCTGACGGTCGAGATGCAGCGTGGCATGCCATACAGTGTGGACTTTACACCACGGACTCGCTGGGTCGGGCGATTTCCACCACGGTGGCGCTTCGGCGTCACGCCTGGCTGAGGTCCACGTCATTTTCGGGGGATGTCCAGAGTTCCCTCATGGACATGCTGTTTGATGGCACTCGCCTTTTTAGTGAGAAGGCGGACAGTGCGCTGGCTCGGTTCAAGGACTCCTGGGCCACGGCCAAGTCCTCGGGTCTTTCGGTCCCACGGCCACAAACTTCCGCCTTTTGTCCCTTTCGTGGCTAAGAAAGGGGCGCCTCCTCACGTCCGCCCAGCCACCGGCCGCAGAACCAACCTGCACGCGGACGTGGATTCCGCCGAGGCGGTACTGGAGGTCAACGTGCCGGTCAGTCCACATCCACATCCACCCCGGCAGCATCCGCCTCAAAGCCCTCCTAGTCTGAGCTTTCAGGTCCATTCAACGCCAGTGGGCGGCAGAGTTCACCATCACCTGCTCCACTGGCGCTCCATCACGTCGGAGAGGTGGGTGCTGCAAATCGTCCGAAGGGGCTACTCCCTCCCCTTCGAGACGACCCCTCCAGCCATGCCACCGCTGAACCACCGTATGTCGGGGGATCATTTGCATCTTCTACGAGAGGAAGTTTTGTCCCTCTTGGCCAAAGAGGCCGTTGAGCGCATTCCTGGTCCAGAAGTAGGTCGTGGTTGTTATTCCCACTACTTTCTGGTTCCCAAGGGCAAAGGGGGGCCTACGCCCAATCTTGGACCTCAGGAGCGTCAACGCCTTCTTCCGGAAGGACCGGTTCAAGCTCAGGTTCTGGCTGCCCTAGACCCTGGAGACTGGATGGTAGCGTTGGACTTGCAGGACGCTTATTTCCACATCCCCGTCCTGCCAGCGTTACCTGCGGTTCACGGTGGGTCAGGAGCACTTTCAGTTCACCGTGCTCCCCTTCGGCCTCACCAGTGCCCCTCGGGTGTTCACGAAAGTGATGGCGGTGGTCGCAGCTCATCTGCGCCGATCAGGGGTTCCAGTCTTCCCCTATCTCGACGACTGGTTGTTGAAGGCGGGCTCGCCCCAGCAAGTCGTCTCCCACCTCCTGACTACGGCCGACCTCCTGCACTCGCTGGGGTTCTCCATCAATGTGCCGAAGTCGCACCTGAGTCCCTCCCAGAACCTCCTTTTCATCAGAGCGGTTCTCGATTCGGCGCAGTTCCGGGTCTATCCGCCGGAACAGCGGGTCCGGGACATTCAGGCCCTGATTTCCATCTTCCGGCCTTTGTCCTGGGTTTCGGTAAGGTTGGTGCTGCGGCTTCTGGGGCTGATGGCCTCCTGCATCCTGTTGGTACCTCACGCCAGGTGGTGGATGCGGGCTCTGCAGTGGGACCTGAAGTTTCTGTGGGCCCAGCATCGCGGCAACCTGTCCGACCATGTCCTGATCTCGGAGGGCACTGCGAACCAGCTGCAGTGGTGGCTCACGAATCGCGATTGGGTCAGCGGCAGATCCCTCTCCCTACCCCAACCGGAGCATGTCGTAGTGACTGATGCGTCCCTCCTGGGATGGGGGGGCCATATGGGAGAGGCGGAGATCAGCGGACTCTGGTCTCCGGCGGAGACTCGGCTCCATATCAACCTATTGGAGCTGAGGGCGATCCGACTTGCATTGAAAGCCTTCCTTCCCTCTGTCCGGGGAAGTGTCGTGCAGGTGTTCACAGACAACAACACCGCCATGTGGTATTGCAACAAACCGGGCGGGGTGGGGTCGTGGACCCTTTGTCAGGAGGCTCTGCGCCTCTGGACATGGCTGGAACATCAGGGCATCACCCTGGTGGTTCAACATCTGGCGGGCTCTCTGAACGCCAGAGCAGACTAACTCAGCTGCCGGTGCATGATGGATCACGAATGGCGTCTGAACTCGGACGTGGCGCAAGGTCTCTTTCTGCAGTGGGGAGAGCCTTGGTTAGATCTATTCACCACCGCAGAGAACGCGGAATGTCAGCAGTTCTGCGCGTTGGAATTTCCAAGGCGGCACTCGCTCGTAGACGCTTTTCGTCGCGAGTGGAGTTGCGGTCTGTTGTACGCCTATACCACTTCTTCCCAGAGTGCTGAAGAAGATCAGGCGCGACCGGGCCCAAGTCATCTTGGTGGCTCCGGATTGGGCACGAAGGTACTGGTATCCCGAGCTACTCAGTATGTCCATCGATCCTCCGATACGACTGCCTCTTCAGGAGGACCTTCTGTCGCAGCAACAGGGGACGGTCCTCCACCCGAACCTGTCCAGCCTCCACCTCCATGCGTGGAGATTGAGCGGCGACAGTTGATGTCATTCGACTTGCCTCCTGAAGTCTGTGATGTCATTCTGGCAGCCAGGCGTCCCTCCGCAAAGACGGTATACGCCTGCCGGTGGAACAAATTTGTGGCATGGTGCACAGCAAAGGCTGTGGATCTCCTTTCTGCCCCTCTTTCTGAGATTCTCCTCTTTCTTTGGCCCAGCAGGGCTCTGCTCTGGGCACCTTGAAAGGTTATCTTGCTGCAATCTCTTTCTTGAGGCTTCCTGATCAGCCTTCTCTTTTCAAGTCCCCTGTGGTCTCCCGTTTTCTCAAGGGTATTACTCATATGTTCCCTCCTGTTCCCTTCGTAATGCCTCAGTGGGACTTAAACCTTGTTCTTACTTTTCTGATGTGCGCTCCCTTTGAGCCCCTTCCCAACTGTCCACTTTGTCTACTGACTCTGAAAACTGCCTTCCTGGTGGCTATCACCTCCGCTAGGCGGGTGAGTGAGCTCCAGGCTCTGTCAGTTAAGCCTCCCTTCCTTTCGGTTTATCCAGATACGGTTGTCCTCCGGACCCATCCTTCTTTCCTTCCTAAAGTCGTGACTCATCGGGCAATCTGTCACGCTGCCCACCTTCTTTCCGCCTCCGCATCCTTCAAAAGATGAGGAGAGGCTCCACCGTCTGGACCCAAAACGTGCGCTGTCATTTTATTTGGCCCGCACAAGCCAGTTCCAGGTGGACGACCAACTTTTTGTTGGATATGTAGGTGCGAAGAATGGTAAAGCTGTGCACAAGCGGACCATCTCGCGGTGGGTCGTGTTGTGTATTAAACTCTGCTATTCTTTGGCGAAAAAGGTCCCTCCTGTTGGGCTGCGAGCCCATTCCACCCGGGCCACAGCGGCGACGACTGCCCTGGGACGGGGAGTCCCCTTGCAGGACATCTGTCAGGCGGTGACGTGGGCTTCACTGCACACGTTCGCCAGGCACTATTGCCTGGACAGCCAAGTCCGGAGAGATGGCCACTTTGGCCGTTCTGTTCTCCAGGACTTTCTGGTGTGATCTTGGTTCGCAGACCCACCACCGGGGTTGGTATTGCTGGGGTATCTATTCTAAGGTGAGGAATCTAACTAACGTGTTTCTTTCAGATGAACAAGTTACTTACCTTCGGTAACGATGTGTTCGAGGCATGTGGGCTGCTGAATTCATATCTGTGCATAGATCGCCGCCTAGTGTTGGGTCCGGATGTTTGCACGTTGTTGTCCTGGAAGAGTCTTCGAAGTATCCTGGGATAGGTGACTCCTCCCCTGGACTACAGTGCGCATGGGCATCCTCTCCATCCTCAGATTGTTTTTTTCCGCCATTGGGTTCGGATGTGCTTATCTTGACTCAAGTTAGGAAAAACTTTTTACAGGCCAAAAGGCCTTTAGTTCGCGTCGGTACTGTTCCCGATCGGTATCGATAGTTATTTGTTAGTTTACTAACTTCAAAAACAACTTTTTCGCATCTTACCTGACATTGACGATGAAATCGAGGACACCATTCAAGCGGTGTCCTGTATGCAATGCGAAATATCCCCATGTCGACGTCCACCCGGTGTGCAACAAATGCCTTTCACCGGACCACGACGAGTCCACATGTATGGCCTGTGCCCGATTCCGATCCAAAAAGACTCTCCGGAATCGACGAGCAGCGAGACTTGAAGCGCAGCACGCAGCACCGGCCCCGACCAACATCTTCAGCGCCGAGGACAAAGAGGTCGAAGAAGTGGAGAACCTACCCTCCAGCCCCGCTTCCGAACACGACTCCGGATCGGAAGACGTCGAACAACAACTTTCACAGAGACGAAGCCGACACCGAGGTAGGAGACTACAATGAGGCCTTAGGGGCCGAAGAGAGTAGCTCCGGTGACGAGCAAGGCCTACCCGTTCAGACTGAGGATATCCCAGTGCGTCAGTCTCTGGCTCCGGTCGAGGGATCGCCTTCGGGCCTTACCCAAGACCTATCCCGCGGTTCTTCGGCCCCGCCCTCTGGCCCGGCCTCGGACATTCAGCGGCAGCCATTACTACCCAAAACGACTGGTTTCCCTTCATCAAAACCGAAAGCCGTATTGGTTCATCAGAAACCGAAACTGAAAGTGACACTGGTCAGATCGAAGCCCACCACACCTTCGACGCCAGCCAAACCCATCGGCACCGACCGCACCAAATGGGACTTCGGTGCCGAGCTTGCAGCAGCAGACGTCGGTGCCGACACATGGAAAAAGACCATCGGTCCCGCCAAACCGCCTCGGCTCCCGGCACCGACACAATCGGCTCCGGCCACAAAGGTCCAAATGGCTGCTGCGTCTCACACTGCTTCGAAAGCAGCACCAAAGGCACACTCATCGACGCCGTCGACAGCTACTACCTCTCCTCGACTCGATGACCCGGTGGCGCCGAAAAAGTCCACGCCCGCCTCTACAGAACCGGTCGGCGCCAAAGACCCGTCGGCGCTCCAGGTGCGGCAAGTTGCAGCGTCCTTGCAACGCATCAAAGACAAGGCAGCCCTCCAGGACACGTCAGGCTCCGAGCCGAAAAAAGCTCAAAAAGCTTCTCCGGCACCGGGCAACATCACTTTTGGCCTACCACCATCCACGGCCCCAAAACTGTTCGAAATCAGAACACGTGTCACCCACACCAGGATCACACCTGCCGAACGCTCTCCTGTGGAGACGTCACCATCGCACATCATCGATGCCGACACCGGCAGAATGATGCTCCACAAGAGGAGAATAACTTCCGAGCCAGCTTTGGACTCCTACCGGATCCCGCTAAAGAAAAAACTGCCAGTGGATTCGGAACCAGTTCTTTACGAACCTCTCCATACCTCTTACCAACATCCACTGTCCTTCTCTCCAACACACTCCGAAACCGACGTTTTGGAGGACTACATGGGTGACCACGTCCCCTACCCCGGGGAGATGGACCCTCAAGGCCAACAGGACCCTGACCAGGCTTGGGATGACCCTGTAGACCTGGGTGCACCTATGGATACGCAGGACGCGCAGCTATATGGCGCAAAAACGTCTCCCACAGAGGACACTGCCGCATTCAACGCCCTCATTGAACGCGCTGCGGCCAATCATGGTGTGCAACTCCATTCTGACACCATCGAGGACGATTGTCTCATGGATACTTTTGCATCCTCAGAAAGGAATATCAAAACTCTACCCATGTTGAAAGGTGTCCTCAAACCAGCAAAGGACATTTTCAAAGAACCCACCAGGGCAAGAGTAATAAACCCCAGGATCGACAAGAAATACAGGTCGGCGCCTGGGGACCCTACCTACATTAGAAGCCAATTGCCTCTGGATTCCATAGTAGTCGCGAACGCTCGCAAACGGGCGCACTCACAGACAACAGGGGATGCTCCTCCCACGGACAAAGAGTCCAAGGTGCTAGAGACCTCCGGCAAACGGGTTGCTGCCCAAGCAGCTAACATATGGCGTATTGCCAATACTCAGGCGCTCCTAGCTCGCTACGATCGCGCACATTATGACACATTAGAAACATTACTCCAACATCTCCCTGACCAATACAAGGAGGGAGCAGAGATCCTCATCAGGGAGGGACAACTCCTCACGAACGCATCCATTAAGTGTGCACTGGATGCCGCAGATACAGCTGCCAGAGCCATAAACACTAGCGTCATGTTACGACGACACGCCTGGTTACGAATCTCCGGATTCAAACCTGAGGTACAAAATAACATCCTCAACCAGCCGGTCAACCCCGACTACTTATTCGGGCCAGAGGTTGACACCACCCTAGAAAAAATAAAGGACACAGACACTGCAAAGTCCATGGGGGCTCTCCAAACGCAGACCTTTCGGAGCGGCTCCTTTCGTCGCCCCGGAAATAGAGGAGCAGGTAGAGGATAGGGGTCACAGCAAACCTACAACAAAGGAAACACACAAAGTTCCTACGATAAAAACACCCGGGGTGGATATCGTGGCTCAAGCACAAAGGGCAGAGGACGCGGATATGGCAACACCAGGTCCTCCCCCAAGAACAAACAGTGACGCCCTCTCCCTTCCTCCCGACCACATAACACCTGTCGGGGGAAGGCTACAAAGGTTCCTGTCCACGTGGAACTCCATCACCACGGACAGGTGGGTCAAAGATATTATCAAACACGGTTACTGCCTAGAATTAACCTCCACTCCGCCCACAATACCGCCAAAAAACCGTCCTATGTCCTCAGAGCACTTAACGCTATTACAGCAGGAAGTGCTAAGTATGCTACAAAAAGGCGCAATAGAGGTCGTACCCGTCCACCAGCAAGGTACGGGGGTGTACTCCCTGTATTTTTTAATACCGAAAAAGGACGGGTCACTCAGACCTATACTAGACCTGAGACCCCTCAACCGCTACATTCTCTCGGAGCATTTCCACATGCTCACCCTGCAACAAGTCCTACCACTGCTCAAACAGGGAGACTTCCTAGCCACGCTAGACCTCAAAGATGCGTATTTCCACATACCCATTCACCCATCACACAGGAAATATCTCAGGTTCACTATTCAAGGGCAGCACTACCAATTCAAGGTTCTTCCCTTCGGCGTGACAACAGCGCCCAGAGTTTTCACAAAGTGCCTGGCTACTGTGGCCGCACATCTACGGAGGCAACACATTCATGTTACCCCTACCTCGACGACTGGCTTGTTCAAGCAAAGTCAGCCCAGCAATGTGCCAGCCACATGTCCCGCACCATTCACCTTCTTCACAATCTGGGGTTCTCACTAAATTACCCAAAATCCCATCTCCAACCCGCACACGTACAACAATACCTAGGTGCGACCATAGACACTCTGGCGGCCACAGCTCAGCCAAATTTAGTGAGAATCAACAGCATACAAATGCTGATTTCCAAGTTCAAACCCCAACACTCCCTTCCCGCGCGAGTGTTCATGCATGATGGCCTCCTGCATTTTCATAGTCCCACACGCGAGACTACATATGCGCCCGCTTCAGGAGTGCTTAGCACGTCAATGGAATCAGGCTCAAGGGCAACTAAAAGACCTAGTGTTGGTGAGCGGTCGGGCATACAACTCTCTGCATTGGTGGAATCCACAAAACCTTTGCAAGGGCCGACCGTTCCAAGAGCTTGTTCCACAGATAATACTGACAGCGGACGCGTCTCTCCAGGGATGGGGAGCTCATGTACTCAATTACACAGTGCAGGGACTATGGACAACACAACAAAAGAATATGCACATCAACCTTCTAGAACTGATGGCAATCTTCCTGGCTATGAAAGCATTCAAAGCACACTTGTGCAACAAAGTCGTGTTGATCCGGACGGACAACATGACCGCCATGTACTACATACAGAAGCAGGGAGGAACACACTCTCCACAGTTGTCTCATCTGGCTCAGAGCATGTGGAAGTGGGCCATTCAGAGGAACATGTTCCTCATGGCGGAACACCTCCCCGGCAAGGACAACCAGATGGCGGATCTGCTCAGCAGACACAGCCACCAAATGCACGAGTGGGAGTTACACCCATCAGTACTCCAGCCGTACTTCCAGCAGTGGGGTCATCCAGACATAGACCTATTCGCCACAAGCGAAAACGCAAAATGCCAAAGCTTTGCCGCCAGGTTCCCACATCCGCAGTCGCAGGGCAATGCGATATGGATGAACTGGTCCGGCAGATTTGCGTACGCTTTTCCCCCAGCACCACTGATACCGCTGGTGGCACGCAAACTCAGACAACACTCACTGACACTCGTCCTGGTTGCTCCAACGTGGGCACGCCAGCCATGGTACACCACCTTTCTCGAACTTTCCGTGGTGCCGCATCAAAGACTGCGAATCAAACCCGCGCATTTGACGCAGAACCATGGAGAGATTCAGCACCCAGATCCGCAACAGCTGAACCTGGCAATCTGGCTCCTGAAGTCCTAGAGTTTGGCTACCTAAACCTCCCACCTGACTGTATGGACATCATTAAGGAGGCCAGGAGACCCACTACCAGGGCTTGCTATGCAGCCAAATGGAAAAGATTCGTCATTTATTGCAATAATAATGACATTAACCCGCTAGACGCATCCATCCAAAACATAATTGGTTACCTCTTACACCTATACCGTTGCAATCTGGCATACACCTCAATACGTGTCCATTTGACCGCAATATCAGCCTATCTCCAGAACAGGCAGCACCTCTCTTTATTCAAAGTGCCAGCCATCAAAGCATTCTTGGAAGGACTCAAACGAGTAATTCCTCCAAGCCACCCACCAGCGCCAATGTGGAACCTCAACTTGGTCCTCACACGCCTGATGGGTCCACCCTTCGAACCTCTACACTCATGCGAGATTCAATTCCTCACCTGGAAAGTAGCTTTCCTAGTAGCAATCACTTCTTTGAGGAGAGTTAGTGAACTCCAGGTACTAACCGTTCAAGAGCCATTTATACAGGTTCACGCCAAAAGGGTCGTACTACGTACCAACCCCAAATTCATGCCCAAGGTGATATCGCAGTTCCACATGAATCAAACTATTGAACTGCCTGTTTTCTTTCAAAACCCACAAACTGTCGCAGAAAGAGCACTCCATACACTAGATGTAAAGAGAGCCCTCATGTACTATATCGACAGGACTAAGGTCTTTAGGAAGACTAAACAACTTTTCGTTGCCTTTGCCCCACACCACAAAGGTAACGCTATCTCCAAAGCAGGTATAGCCAGATGGATCGTTAAATGTATTCAAATTTGCTACCAAAAGGCTAAACGCACATTAACGATTCCCCCACGAGCCCACTCAACACGTAAGTTAGGGGCCTCCATGGCTTTCCTAGGAAACATTCCTTTGCATGATATATGTAGAGCAGCCACCTGGTCCACTACACACACATTTACCAAACACTATTGTGTTGATGTGCAATCAAAACAGCAGGCAGCTGTAGGACAGGCTGTTCTCAAAACTCTTTTTCAGACCGCTGCAGCTGGCACTGGTAGCCGCCGCTAATAGGAGGTACTGCTATGTATTCTATGCACAGATATGAATTCAGCAGCCCACATGCCTCGAACTGAATATGCTACTTACCAGTATGCATCTGTTCTTGGCATGTAGGGCTGCTGACATTCATATCGCCCTCCCTCCTCCCCGGCGCCTGTAGCAGCTGTAGCTCTCAGAATTACTGTAAGCATGGTCATCACTTTCTGTATCTACTCCATCACTGCCACAATGGCGAAAAACAATCTGAGGATGGAGAGGATGCCCATGCGCACTGTAGTCCAGGGGAGGAGTCACCTATCCCAGGATACTTCGAAGACTCTTCCAGGACAACAACGTGCAAACATCCGGACCCAACACTAGGCGGCGATCTATGCACAGATATGAATGTCAGCAGCCCTACATGCCAAGAACAGATGCATACTGGTAAGTAGCATATTCAATCTGTAAGAAACATTAGTTAGTTAGATTCCTCACCGACCCACCCAGCCTCCCCGTTCTGCGAACCGACATCTAGGGTTAAGGTTCTCCCTTTCAGGGCCCTAGATTTTTTGGCACCAGTGTTGGTCTCTTGCATGGCTCAGCGTCTCTGGCGCGGAAAGCTATGTAAAAGAACTGACGTCAGCGCGCGAGGGCGGCGTCTAAGTACTCAGAAGTCATTCCGGCGCACGACGCCAACGATGGACGCGGAGCCGCAGACGACGCCTAGCGACACGCAAGGGGTATTGCTACAAAAATCTTTCTGGATCCAGTCTGACGCCTGGGGATATTCTAAGGTGAGGAATATAACTAACGAATGTTTCTTACAGATACATCGTTACCGAAGGTAAGTAACTTGTTCATTGGGATAATAGAATCAATCAATCAGGGTTGATAAAGTGTAACTACTCACCCGTGAGGGTCTCAAGTCGCTGGTGGTGAGGGCGGTGGCCCCGTTCAGTGCTGGGTCCTCCGAAGAACCAGATCTTGAGGTCCTAAATGGGGCAGTGTGGGGGCTTGTCAGAGGCGGAGAGGGAGGTCATTCCAGACGTTGGCTGCGAGGTAGGAGAAGGACCTTCCTCCTGCTCTGATCCTGTGGACGGAGGCAACCAATGTCTGCTGATCGGAGGTGCATTTTGGGTGCGTGAAAGGAGAGGTGGTTCAGGTATATAGCTCCAGTGTTGTGAAGGGGCATTTATGCCTGGGTGAGTAGCTTGAACAAGATTTCTACTTAATGCTGGTCGTAATGAAATCTGTTAAGTTCAAAAAGGGTTGTTTATGGCCTTCCTATATCTCAAAGCAGCGTTCGATTAACCTAGAGGGGTCTAGTCGTAAGGCTGATCAGAATCCATATTCTGCACAATCTCTTGGAACTGCATGAGTCCGATACAGTGCCACTGGTTACAAGATTAAATGTTTTTTTAAATAAAAATAATAAAAAAGGGGGCGCGATTAGGATGCACCTAGGGTTCATTTTTATTAGCAATCCGAGTCTCCCACATGACCATTTCCAGCACAAATCAAATCACTGAGACCAGTGAGATGTTGAAGTTCTACAAACCCCACAGAACAGTTTTTACTGGAAGAATAACTTGAGTTAAAGAAGATTGTGGATATTGCAACCCATTAATGTTTACGTTCATCGGTGGGGCTTCACCATATTTGAATCCGAATGAATCATTCTAAACATTATTATTTTTTTTATTCTTTTTTATTTTGGAATCATTTCAAACTTTGATCATGCTCTTCAAAGAGTAACCTTGGTTGGTCTCAGCTTGCAGTTGTTAATGGTACCCTTCCTAGTGGATCCTTGATTGGGGATCCCCCCAGGAGGGTGATCCCCAAGCAGGGATCCATCCACTAGGCACCAGGGAGGGGGGAGCGGCCCCTCGGGCAAGTGTCTTTGCTCCCCCCATACAATTTTGCCAGACAGCCTTTCTGCTCCCCTGGTGGGCAGATGGGGCAATAATCCCTTATCTGCCCCCCCCACCGCCCCCCCCCCCCGGGGGGGAGAAAGCCCACAAGGCACCAGGGATTTTTTGTATATACCTTGGCTGCGCAGAATTGGCATGTGTTTTTTTTTTTTTTTTATTTCAAAAGTTTTTTATTGGTTGTTACAGCATAGACATATATAAAGCAAGTCCATTAGTGTAATATGAGTCATAAATTTACGAATCAAAATTACTGTACGCTACAGTACATCATAGTAAATGTCAGTACAAAAGTACAACAGTAGAGCACGTATCACATACTCACAACAATTCAGTAACAGACATTGTATTTCAACAGCATTTTACTCATTCATTAAGGACAATTATTTACGGTGGCTAGGAGTGCAATGAAGGCAGTCGGGCAGCATATGTTGGTGAGTCGTGGACGGTGTGTGGGCCCATCTAAGGTGGCTTACGTGTCGTGAAGTAGTTATCAAGAGTCGACCATAGTTTTCTCGTGGCAGGACGCCACGGTGTCTGAAGGAGTGTAATATTGTCTGCTCCACGTAAGCTAATTATCCAATTTAACCACCCTGCGTAGTTGGCCTTGCTGGTATCTTTCCAGTTGCTGAGGACTGTCTTAACTGCAGCCGAGAGGAGGAGGTCAAGTAATGCCCTATCATCTGCATCAAGGGATGGGTTCTGGGTGAACCCGAAAACTAGGTAAGGGAGCTCTTTCACCGGTGAGATGGAGAATAGCTTTGAGATCAAGTCGAATATATTCTCCCAGAATTGCGCCACGCAGTCGCATTCTAGGATGATGTGTGATAAGTCACCCCCCGCGCGTTTGCAATTCCAGCAAAAGGCATCTGGGGAGAGGTTGTGTGCAAATAATCGTGCAGGGGTCCAGAAGGCTTTGTGTAAGAGCCAGTATTTTGTCTGTGATAGTGTAGGGCTGATTTTGTGTCTCGTGCAGGATATCCATGCGTTGGTCCAATCTGAGTCTGTGATTGGCCTAGATGAAAGGTTATTCCAGAATTGTGTGATTGGGGCAGTAAGGCCAGATTGTTGGCGACGGCTGAGTTTATAGAGAAAGGAAACCTGGTGTCCTAGTCTGTTTAGTCTGGCAAGGTATGGTGGGAGTGAGGGCGGTGTCGGGGAGAGTTTGAGTTTGGACAAAGCCGTTTTTACGTTTAGGAAGTTATAGAATTCAATTGGTGCAAGATCGTATTTGATTTGTAGGTCGCTGAAGGGAATAGGGTATTCCCCCGCGTACAGCTGGTGTGGGAACAGTATGCCTTTTTTGATCCATGTCTCGTTGTGCATGGGCTTACCCTTGTACAGAATGTTACGGTTGTCCCAAAGGGATTCCCATCGTGAGCCCCGGATGTTGATTTCTAGGATTCTATCAAACTTTAGGAGAGCAGATTTTGTGTTATGAAATATCGATTTAGAATGGGTCAGTTTGTTCAGGTTGGATGAGAGGGCCGCGCTAGGGGAGATATCGTTAAGAATTTCCTCCTCAATTTCTAGCCATACTGGGGTGTATTCAGGTGAGGGAGCGAGCCAGTGGGCTCCTTGTTTGGCTAGGAAAGCGGTCTCATATCTCTTAAAGTCTGGTAAATTGACCCCTCCCGTGGATTTGTCTAAGCGAAGCTTTTTTATGCTGATTCTTGCCCTTTTCCCTTTCCATAGGAAATTAGAGATGGCCATGTCTAGTTTGTGATAGAAGTCTGGTGTGAGGGTTAGTGGGAGCATAGATATGAGGTAATTAACTAGAGGTGAAATGATCATCTTGATGGTTTCCACCCTACCCCACCAAGTGATGAAACGGGGGGACCACCCCTCTAGTTGCGTCTTGATTTTATTTAAAGTGATTTTTTCATTTCGATGGAGGGTCTCCATGAGGGAGTCACCAAACTCGATACCTAGGTACTTCACAAACTCTGGTTGCCAACATAGCCCTGAGTCTCCCAGCACCTCTTTGGTGGTTAAAATATTGAGTGGTTTGACCTCAGATTTATCCTGGTTGAGTTTGTATCCTGAATGGGAAGAGTAACTATCTATGGTGGACATTAGTGCAGAGATTGAAGATTCTGGTGATTCCGTTACAATCAGGATATCGTCCGCATAGGCGGCGAGTTTGACGCACTTATCCCCGAATTCCACACCTTTGATGTTATCATTTTTTTTTATATGTGCAATTAGGGGCTCCATTGCCAAGAGGAAAAGTGAAGGGGAGAGGGGGCAGCCCTGTCTAGTCCCTTGTTCTAAGGGAAAGGCGTCCGACAATGAACCGTTTATAGCAATGCGTGCGGAAGGTGACCGGTATAGGGCCATAACCAAATCAGTGAAAGTTTCTCCCAGATTAAAGGCGGACATGCAGCTCTTGAGAAAAGACCAGGAGACTCTGTCAAACGCCTTCTCTGCGTCGAGGGTAATGGCTACGGCCGGGGCTGTGAGCATTTTGGCTTTTTCAATGACGTGACAGAGGATCCTCGTATTATCGTTAGACATGCGCTGTTTCATGAAGCCTACTTGTGATGTGCTGATTAGCTTTGGGAGTTGTAAATTTAGACGTGTGGCGAGGATCTTAGCATAAATTTTGCAATCTAAGTTAATTAGGGAGATTGGCCTGTAATTTTTGGTTAGCAGAGGGTCTTTACCATCTTTAGGTATGACTATGATGGTAGCTTCACTCATGGACTTGGTGATACTTTTTGTTACGCTAAAGGATTGGAATAGTTTTAGGAGAGTTGGGCTCAGGGAGTTTGTGAGTTCTTTATAGAAGCTGGCTGAGAACCCGTCAGGACCCGGTGCTTTCTTACATTTAAGCGTCTTAATGGACGCTGATATTTCCTGAAGGGTAATCGGAGAGTTCAGTGTGTCCTTATCAGTACCGTTTAGTTTAGGAAGACCCAGTGAGGTTAGGTACCTGTTACACTCTTCCGAGTCAAAGTCTAGGTTATTTTTGTACAAGTCTTGGTAAAATGATTTGAACGTATTAAGAATTAGGTTCTGCTTTGTTTGGATGGCATTGTTGCTATCTTTAACTGAGGCAATGTTGAATTGCTTATTTTTATGTTTTAGATATGATGCTAAGATCTTCCCAGCTTTGTTGCCCTCACATGTTCTTAGAGCCTTAAACTTATTGATCCAGACCCCTGCCCTTCTGCTGAGTATCGAGTTGTATTCATATTTGAGTTTGGTGAGGTCGTTTAAAATATTGGAGTTTTGGAGATCTGCTATATGGGCGGTTTCCAGCTTTTTGATGTTGTCTTCCAGAGTGGACAAGTCTTTGTTTAGTTTTTTGTTAGTTTGAGCTCGGATGCCTATTATTACTCCTCTCAAAGTGGCTTTGAGTGCCTCCCAAACACTCGCTATGTCTGAGTCGGGGGGTGTCATTATGTTTGAGGTAGTCAAGGATGGCCTCCTCGATTTTTCGTTTGTTTTCTGGCTCGGAGAATATTTCGTCATTGAATCTCCATCTTTTAGGGGGGAGAATGGAACTGGAACCCACTAGTTTGGTCTGTATGCTTGAGTGGTCGGAAATCAATTTAGGGGCAATACTGGTTTCTTCGATGAGGTGGGTGAAGGGGCTATTAATGAGGATATAATCTATCCTCGAGTAGGAATTATGAGGAGGCGAGTAGAAGGTGTAATCACGGCCATCAGGGTGTTGGAGTCTCCATGAGTCGTGTAAGTTGAATCTGGAGCATAGGCGGTGTAAACTAGTATGTGAGCGTGTGGGGTGGTAGGCGCAATTCGAGTGTCGATCGGTAATTGGGTCTAGTGGCAGGTTGAAATGGCCCCCCACAATTAGTAGTTCTCCCTGGGGAATACAATCTAGGGTCGGGGCTAGTGAATCCCAAAACTCTGGATCGTCATTGTTGGGGCCATATATGTTTAAGACATGGATATGATCTTCGTTTCTCTGAAGGTGTGCCATGATGAGGCGGCCGTTATCATAGTGAGTGTGTGAAACTACGGAGATGTTGGATTTCTTAGCTATTAGTGTGAGAACCCCCCTTTTTTTGCCAACTGCTGGGGAGCAAAGGTTGTGAGATATCCAATGTTGGTTTATAAAGACAGCGTCATCCTTTGATAGTTTAGTCTCCTGCAGGAGTAGAATGTCACCCTTGGATTTTGCCAGATAATCTAGAACTTTTCTCCTCTTGACCGGATGGTTGAGACCTTTGACATTGAGGGAAACAATGTTAAGGCCCTCCGAGATGGATGTATTACGAGTCATTGGTTACTATGGTGTCGCTCTAGTTCTGGTGTATTATTGTTGAAGAGTACGTTAGAGGGTGGTAGGTGTGTGATGAGTATGAATGAGTAAGCTGCTTCATTGGATCTGTTCTGTCTCGCGTGTAGTGCTGTTACAATGGTGATGTTAGAGCAGATGCATTTCGGGTTTGTAGTGAACATGGTACTGGAGGCTATTGCTGTGGATAGGCTAGTAGCACAATAGGTTAGGTCACCGCATGTGTACTGCGAGGGCCCCCATGAAATATCGGAAAGCAGTCCTTTTGCTGACATATAGTTGAGAAAGAGCATTAACCTCAAATAGAAAAAGCATGCTGAAACAAACCAGATTTTTCCTCCCCCTTCCCCCCCCCCCTTGCCCCCTCCCTCCTCTCTCCCTCCCTCTACTACCCTCCCCCTCCCCCCTCCCTTCTCAACAGAACTTGGGAACTGCGACGGCATTGCCATCCATCTGCAGCGCAGGAAGGAGTTAGACTGATGGATGTAATAGGGAACAGGTAATTAACCATATTCGATAGCTGTAAGTAGTAAGCAGTATATAGTAGTGTTTGATACACTGATAGTTTTTGTAAACATAAAACTTAACCAAGCAGTGAAGTTTAAGAACATATTCAAAAAGAGTAATGACCATTTACCCACGCACACCGTGTGCATTCATACGTGTAAGACATGCGTAAACAAAAGGTATGCGCAAATAGAAGACAAGATGACATGAGGGGATTTTCTGCAGATACATATATAGATAGTCCCTGAGGAACAGCTGATTCCCCGGTATGATCATGGTGTAGAGAGTGAAGGAGCAGAGCATATGCCCCGATTTCGGATTAGAGAGCATCAAGCAAGATCCATTCTAAAACACTTGTTAAGGATATTAATGGATGTACAGGTGACCACGGTATGAACACTGGGCGGTCTTACCTGACGGGGTCGATCAGAATCAAAGCATCAACAGAAACTGAAAACAGAAGAGACAGCAGAAAGTTCGGCTGCCCAGGGGTGAAGATTATTTCAACTAGCTATTTATCATAGGCGATACTGAACAATGAGAACATTATGCACTTCAAATTAGAGGCTTGAAATTGTTCCGTTAGAGTCACCCATGACCAGAACCAGAGTTTATATTTTCTTGCGAGTTGGTCTTCCGTTTGTTTGAAGAGCCATTGGACAAGTCCATGTTCTGCGGTGGAGAGTCACCGATGAATTGCGCCAGTGCATTGGGGTCCGTGAAGAATTTCGGTTTGCCCTGTATGGTGATCCTGAATTTCGCCGGGCCAACAAAGGAGTATTGAATGCCTTTTGATCTAAGTTTTTCTCTCAGGGCCAGGAAGCCTTTCCGGACTTCGAGTGTGTCCTTTGAGTAGTCCTGGGTGAAAGTTATATTATGGCCTTCCCAGGAAATTTTGTGATTGCGTCTTGCGAATTGAAGTATAGCTTCCGTATGTTGGTACCTCAGTGGTTTGCATATCCGTGGACGCGGGCCTCTGTATCCATGAGGGATGTAGCTAGGAACTCTGTGGGCTCTGTCGAGTTCAAACTCATGGTGGAAGGAAATCCCTGTTATCTTCGGAATCCAAGCTTCTAGAAAGTCCACGCAGGAATTCGCATCTTTCTCCGCATTCTCTGGGATTCCAAAAATGCGCACGTTGCCCCTTCTGTTACTGTCCTCCAATTCCGCCACCTGGCGTCTAAGTTGGACCGTTGATCCCTGGAGTTGCTGTATGGAAGTGGATGCAATATTGGATTTGTCTTCTAAGTCACTAATTCTCTGTTCCGCTTCATCTATGCTTTTGTGTACAGAGCTCATGTCAGCTCTAATTGCAGTAAGTTCCAGCTGCATAGAGTCGGTGTTGGATTTGGTTGATTTTGCTAGGTCGTGTACCTCTGCCAGTTTTTTCAGGATTACCTCTAGGGTACTGCTGACGTCTGCCCTCGATTTAATAGGAGAGTCTGATAATGAGGGTTCCGGTTTTACCTTTTTGTTGTTCTTCTTCTCATCCCTGTCCGACATTTTGCAGGCGGGTCGTGTGTGGAGGACGCTATTGCGACGGCCTTCCAGTTTGCGAGAAAGGACAGGGTGGTCTGAAGGATGTCAAAGCGCTGGTCGAGTTAGGTCGTCTAACAGAGATCTCAATATTGTGATCTTAAAGCTCAGAGATCTAGCAGATGGTGTCGGTGCGTTCAAAATAAGGTTTGGGACACTTGCGCTGGACCTTTGGCTTTCAATTTGAACGTGCAGAAAGCTATCAGCCTCAAATGATATAGTGACTAATGCTGGTTAGTGTTCATGTGTCACGCTCTGCTTGTGGCTGTACTACCATTTGTGGCTGCAACTCCAAAAGATAATGTGTCATTAGATTATGCCACCTTGGGTCTGCAGGACTGATTGAGCAAACTTCCCATTTGTTTAAAGTGCACAGAGCACTATTATTGCATCTCTTTCCCGTTTTTCGCGCCGAAAAAAAGGTGGAAAATTGAACAGAGTCGCCATCTTGGGGTCAGGCGCCAGTGAAGGAAGGTTCTCACTATTTTCGGCTGTATCGCCGCTGAAATTGCGCTCTCGCTACCAAGGGCACCCTTCAGGAAGGCGTAGGGCAGAGACACTGTGCCATTTGAACATTCCGCTGGGCTTTAGCAACTGTATTAGCGCTTTTGTGGAGATTTACTTGCAAGGTAGCTGGCGGGCGGCCATCTTAGGGACAGGCAGGCGGACACACGGAGTTACTGGCAAGCTCGAACCACGCCGATAAGCTCACCAATTTTAAAAACTGTGAGCATACATTGACCGGCGCCTCCCTCAAGGCTCACCTTCTCTCCGTGTGCGAGTCTCTTAGGTCCGCCGCTTTCCGCCAGGAGACGTGCAGGCTGACAGCGCTCCGCTCCGCTCCGTGATGAGTGTCGTGGCAGCATGTCAGCAAAAAGGTGCGTCCGGCCGATATCAAGAGCCGAGCTTCGCACCGAGCGTGCCTTAGAGGTTCTAAAGCCCTGCTCCGCGGTGCATACGGGTGAAGAGGTGTTTTTCTGCCCCCGAAAATTGATGAGATCGCTCTCCTGCACGGCAGAGAACAGGCTAGGCGGCCATCACCAACGCCGTCCAAGCCACGCCCCCGAATCGGCATGTGTTGAATGGATGATTCCTTGAGGTGAAGAAGGACGCTGAAGCTTGAAGTAGTGGAGGCTTGAGTTTATTTCTAGTAGTAGGTATAAACAACTCATCCACCCAACTGTCAGTAAGATAATGATCTCACTGCCCACTAACATTCCACAGCTGGCTTAGTCCTGACATTCCAGAACACCAGGCATCATCAGACTGAAGTACATAGACATATGTAATTACATGAAAAGAAAGCCATTACAACATATCTCCCTCCTTTACACCTATACAGAAAATACATAACAATAAACACAACAACATCATGTGGCATTAATCAAGTGACATAGTCCTTCAAATGAGAGGGAAGACAAGAATTTCTCTTGGGCCTTATATAGACCTCCGGAGCTCCTTCCCCTTCCGTCACAGTGTGAGGAAAGCTTGATGTTACATCAGTATTGCATATAGCAACACAACCTAGATTCCATACCCTGTGATCACTAGTTCTTATAGCATTCTTGAACACCTTAACCACCTTTAACGGTTTGGTGAATTTAGATCCAGACACAGCAAAGCCTGGTCTTTTGATCCGAACCCAATCACCCACCTTAACCTTTGTGGACTTAACAGCATGACGAACATCATAGTTTTCTTTACTCTTAGAGCATTTCAAATCTTCCTGTTCCTGCCATGATGTAGAGTCAACCTCACGAGATCTGCCAGAAAGAAATTTGTTTACCCATGGTGGATCTAAAAAAGTAACAGGGTCCCTTCCACGAAACAAAAGAAAAGGAGACTTCCCTGTAGTGGTATGTGGGGTAAATCGATACACACACACTCTTTTCAAAACCTCCTCCTGCCAATTAAGACCATTGGATTTTGCTAAAGACACCGTTTCCTTCAAGACTCTGTTGAATCTTTCCACTGTACCATTGGATTCTGGGTGATACAAAGAACATTTCTTGTGAATAATGCCACAATCACCAAGAAAAGTCTCCATCTCTCTCGACACAAGTTGCACACCATTGTCTGTAAGTAAGGTCTCGGGAATTCCTTCCCTGGCAATAATGTCTTTTAAACATTGAATAACCGTGTTAGAATTAATATTCCTCACAAAAAATACTTCTGGCCACCTTGAAAACAAATCCATGACTACTACAACAAACGTGTCAGAACCATCTCCATGAATGGGCCCTAAAATATCAAGAGCAGTATCCTTCCAGGGACCACATGGACGAACTCTCTTTTCCATGGGCTGTGTCCTGGTTTTCAAAATCTTTTCACTGAGAGCACATTGGACACATTCTCTGACTAAATGTTCAATCTGTGTGTCCAAACCTGGCCACCAATAGCTAGCACGCACTCTTTCCTTAGTTTTAGAAATACCTAAGTGTGCCTCATGCGCCAAATCCAAGACCTCTTTCCTTAAAGAGGCTGGGGGTACCAATTTGTGACCTCTCAACAACAATCCCTCACAACTTGAAAGTTGATCTTTAACCAACCAGAAATCTCTCACTGAGTCACTGCCTTGATCTTTATGGTGCCATCCCTCACAGATCAATTTGGAGACTTCTTGAATAGTATCATCACACTTACAAGCATCTAACCACCTCTCACGAGAAATCACCTTATAATCCACTCCACAGACAAAGTCCTGAGGAAGATTAAAAGATGGATCTGAATTCTGATCCAACTTGTCTTGTTGCTCGTCAGGAACTAACCTTGAAAGAGTATCAGCAACAACATTCTCTGACCCCGGAACATGTTTGACAATGAAATTAAACCCTTGTAATCCAACCACCCATTTTGAGATTCTGGGAGATATAGAGTCAATTCCTTTTTTAGTTAGTACCTCACAAAGAGGCTTGTGATCCGTTCTTATAACAAATGAAGTGCCCCACAAAAACTTTTTTAATTTCTTAATAGCCCAGTGTACCGCAAGGGCTTCACGTTCAATCACAGAATAGCGGCATTCGGCCCCTTTCAAACACCTAGATATGAACATGATGGTATTCTCAGGCAGGACACCCCCTTGATACAAGACTGCACCAATACCTTTAAGGCTTGCATCTGTAGATATAATAGAGCTCTTGCTGGGGTCAAAATTCTTTAAGTTAGGAGCATTCTGTAATTTCATTTTTATGTCATTAAATTCTCTATCACACAAACTATTCCAACTAAATTTCTCCCCTTTCCTTAACAAGTTTCTCATGTTGAACGTGACCTCAGCAAAATTCTTTATGAATTTATTATAGTATTCAGCCATACCTAAAAATCTCATGAGTTCCTCCTTGGAAGAAGGAACAACAAGGTTTTTAATGGTGTTTACTAGATCAGCTTTTGGAACTACCCCTTCCGCACTTATAGTATGGCCCAGATAGTCAATTTTGCTGAGACCAAACCTACACTTTTCCTTCTTTACAGTCAAATTGTGAGAGGTAAGTTTGTCCAACACTTGCCTAACCCTTCTTTCATGCTCAGCAACAGTAGATCCATATACCAAAATGTCGTCTTGGTACACACAAACCCCAGGGATGTTAACTAAGACCTTTTCCATGACACGTTGAAAAACTGAAGCAGCAGACACCAGCCCAAATGGGAGTCTAATAAATCTAAATGTCCCAAACGGAGTGATAAAGGCGGTTAGATCTCTGGAGGACTCATCAAGTAAGATTTGATGGTACGCTGATGTTAGATCAATGGTACTAAATATCTTTGCTCCACCCACCATACTCAACAGCTCAGATATGTTAGGTAAAGGATATTTATCTACCTGAACACATTTATTGAGTTGTCTGAGGTCAACACAGAGCCTCAAAGAATTGTCCGGTTTTCTTGCGGCCACCACCGGAGCAAGCCAAGATGTTCCCTCAACCTCCTCAATTATACCCTGGGACTTCAGTTTATTTAATTCCTTAAGCAGGTCTTCCTTGACAGTGAAAGGAACATTTCTGACTTTACAGGAAACAGGAGCAGAGCCAGGAAAAAGTTTAATCTTATGACAGTAACCCTTAAGGCAGCCTAGTTTGTCACCAAAAACCAGTGGATATTGACTTATCAAAAGAGTTTGTAGTGAAGCACTGTCCACCACAGACTCAACACTTTTCCTTTCTTTGAGAATGATAGGAGGACTGCTGTTGGGGTCTAACATGACACCAAGATCTTTTTGGTGCCACCAGCTGATGATGCTATCACCTTTTTTTGAAACGTAAACTTTCCCACTAGCAAAACGTTCACCGTATTCGATTAGACCATTAAAGTAACCCCTTAACTCAATGGGATCGCCTCCATATGCAGTTGGACGAATGTCTGGTTTCATTAGTTTAACTTTCTTGCACAAATTATCTTCAAAAAATTTGCTAGAAATGATAGTAATCTTGGCTCCTGAGTCAAACAAAACCTTAGTTCTGTGACCCTCCACCAAAATGAAATCAAGAGGTCCCTCAGCCCCAACTTGGACCACAATTTGTCCACACTCAAAATCATGTTGATCCGATGTGTTGCCATCAGAGACCTCGCTAACTTTCTTCTTTAAATTTTTGAATCTACAGGCACTCACAAAATGACCCTTCTTCTTACAATGAGAACATGTAACATTTAGTGCAGGACACGACTTATCATTTGCCCAATGTGAAGTGCTATTGCATCTGTAACACTTCCCACCCTTATTAGGATTCTCACTGGGTTTATTTGTACTCATTTCTTTAAGTCGTGTCTTTACGTGAGAGTCACCCTTGTCTGTTTCTTTCCTTGACGCCGAATGTGTGTTAACCACTGACACCTCTTTGTTAAGATCTTTCTTGATCACCTTTACACATTGTAGAGAATGTTCTATTCTCTTAGCGACTACAAGAACTTCATCCAAAGAAGGTTCATCTTTCATCCAGAGTTCATCACGTACTTTCTCAGATACGCAACCAAGCATAAACTGGTCTCGTATCCTTTCATCCGTTAGTGCGTCAAACTTACAACTGGAAGCTAAGCGTCTAAGTTCTGTTATATAATTTTCTATGTTTTCTTCCTCTTTTTGCATACGCTTGCCAAAATGATATCTTTCTAAGATAGTGCTGACTTTTGGCAAGTAATGAGCATCAAGTTTATAAATACATTGCTCATACTCATTAAGACCAGAACTAGAACTACTAGGGACATCAGGTAAATGGTCAAAGACATCTTGACCTTCAGACCCAAGACAATGCATTAATAAAGCTGTCTTCCTCTCCACACTTAAAGAGGTACCACAGACACGAGCATAGCGCTCGAAAACCTTCTTCCACTTGGACCATTTAATGGGAGGGTCACCCGTAGATTGCAGAAAAAACGGGGCTGCAGTGACGTTTTGCATGTTACAAAAGAAACGTTGAAGTGAAGTGCAAAACCTTATGAAACCAGTAGAGGTAATTAAACTAGTACTAAATAACAGACATACTGCACAAACTAAGGAAATTGTGTTGATTGAGTACAATGAATAAACAAGGAATTACCCTTGAGTATTTTAGAAAGTACTTCTAGCTTGAACGAAACAAGCCATATCATGGAAAACTACCATGTAGCAGCTGTTAAACTATGAATAGATGACACACCAGACGTTGAGCTGAAGGCTGTGGATGACGGCGTTAGGCTGTGCGTGTCAGCGCTGTTAAAATAAGGACCATTGACACGCCAGAATGAAAGCAATGGATGACAAGGTTAAGCTGTGCGTGTCAGCGCCGTTAAAAATAAAGACAAATGACACGCTAAAAGTTTAGATGAAGGTGCTGTGCGTGTCAGCGCAGTAAAATGAATATGAACACTTCATGGGAGTTCGTGAGTATGTCCGCGTTATGTGCGTTCAGGAATAAAGTTAAGAACATTCAGCGTTGACTCTCCTTTGAAAAAACACTACGTGAAATGCTCGTGACGATGATTGCTAAGCAACGGCCTCCTTGCGTTTCAGCGAATAGGATTTTGTTAATCCATCTAGCAGCCAATCAGGATTAAGCTTCATCAGCAACCAATCCAGGAGAAGTAGAGAAAGTTGTGTACTACGCGTTTCATGCCTCATTCCAGTCACCATGCGTTCCAGATAGTGACGAGAGGCATATCGAACTTCAAGGTGTCATGGCAACTTTATGCTGATAACGACAAGAGCGCGTGTAGCAGCGCGAGGGCTAACGTAAGTTGATTGATTTCGCCGAAATGCCAAAGTTAATGCCAAAGTTAATGTGCAGAAATATGCTATTTAAACACCCTTACTTTCGTGGGAGAGAAACTACCACCGCTATCTGGTTATCTCTCGAATGTAGAGACATTAGGTGTTAATAAAGTTTAGTGGAGTTTTTTTTAGAGTCGCGCAATGCAGAGCAGAGGCAGGATTGATAATGTAAGCCTTAGTAGCGTAATTTGAAATAAGGAGCGTTCTTACTTGATATCAAAGTCCTCTTGAAACGAACAGATGAATGTTTGTAGGTTTCGCCAGAGAGAAGATGAGAGTTGGAGTTGAGTTGAGTTCCCAGTCGTCGCCAGTGTTGAATGGATGATTCCTTGAGGTGAAGAAGGACGCTGAAGCTTGAAGTAGTGGAGGCTTGAGTTTATTTCTAGTAGTAGGTATAAACAACTCATCCACCCAACTGTCAGTAAGATAATGATCTCACTGCCCACTAACATTCCACAGCTGGCTTAGTCCTGACATTCCAGAACACCAGGCATCATCAGACTGAAGTACATAGACATATGTAATTACATGAAAAGAAAGCCATTACAACAGCATGTCAATGCCCCTCCAAATGGTAGTCTTTCTGCCCCCCCCCCTCCCCCGGGGGCATATGGGGTAAAAGCCCCTTAACTGCCCCCAACCCCTCAGGGGCCAGAAAGCCCCCTAGGCACCAGGGATTTAATTCCCTCAAGGTTTGGGGTGGGGGCTGCCCAGAATGGGCATGCCAATGGCCACCCCGATATACCACAGTCTTTCTGCCCCCCTCAGGATGCAGATGGGGCAGTAGCCCCTGATCTGCTCCCCTGGTGTGGTGGCAGAAAGCCCACAAGGCACCAGGGATTTTTTATATACTTGGGCTGCCCAGAATTGACATGCCATTGCCCCCCCCCTTGGGAGGCATATGGGGTAATAGCCCCTTAACTGCCCCCCAACTCCCCTCGTCCCCCCCCCCCGTGGCTAGAAAGCCCCCTAGGCACCAGGGATTTTCTTTTTTTATATATGTAGTGCTGGGGGCTGCCCAGAATGCCCCCACCCCAAAAACAAATATCTGCTTGGGGGGAGGGGGGGGGAGGCATGGGGGGAGGCATCAGAGAATATATTATTTTTTTGACTCGGGGCGTAAAAAATGCCACAGTCTTTCTGCTCCCCCCCCCACCCCCCAGGAGATAGATGGGGGCAGTGACTTGTCTGGCTCTCACCAGGTTCTGTAACCCAGAATCCCTTGCAAATCTCAAGCACATTTCTTCACATTTCTGCGACAAAGTTCTGGAATCTGCGTGGATCCACAAATTTCCTACTACCCAGCGTTCCCCCAGGTCTCCTGATAAAAATGATATCTCATTCGCGTGCGTGGGTCAGGTACCCGCGATAGGCAAGGGCCCAAATTGTTTTGATGAGACACCAAAATTACCTATCACAAAACAACCTGGTTTTGCAAGGGGAATAGTGTGTCACCTGGGTTTTTGGCCCCGGCAGCCATCTTGGGAAACCTACCAAACCCACACATTTCTGAAAACTAGACATCCGGGGGAGTCCAGCAAGGTATCATTTTTATCGGGAGATCTGGGGGGAACGCTGGATGGTAGGAAATTTGTGGATCCATGCAGATTCCACAGAAATTTGAGAAAAGGTGATTTTTTTTCCGGCAACATTGGAGTTTTGCAGGGGATTCTGTGTAGGGAAACTGGGGATCCACTTAAGCCATACCTTACTGGACTACCCGGGTCTATAGTTTTCAGAAATGTGAGTTTGGTAGGTTTCCCTAGATGGCCGCCTAGCCCGGGACCAAAAACTCATGTGACCCCTCCCCCTCCCCCCCCCCCCCTCCCACCCCCTTGCAAAAAGAGATCGTTTTATGATAGGTAATTTTCAAGTCTCCACAATACGACCACACGAGTGAGGTACCATTTTTTTCGGGAGACCTGGGGGAATGCTGATTGGTAGGAAATTTGTGTCAGTCCGGTAATCCAACAACTTTCCCACAAATTTGAGAAAAAAATGAGCTAAATTTAATTTTGTTGAGCAAAATTTGAGGTTTGCAGGGGATTCTGGGTAGGGAAACGTTGGGGGATCCACGCAAGTCATACCTCCCTGGACTCCCCCGGGTCTCTAGTTTTCTGAAATGTGTGGGTTGGTAGGTTTCCCTCGAGGGCCACCCAGCCCGGGACCAAAAACTCATGTAACCCCCCTTGCAAAACCAGGTCGTTTTCGGATACATAGGGGGCATCTGCTTTTTTGGTCCCGGGGTCTGCAGCCAATCAGGGTAACCTACCAAGGGTCAGTTTTCACTGTAAAAAGCAGTAGACTTGGGGGAATACATTATTGTAGAGCAACTGTTATTACCTATTGACTTTGTCTTCCATTTGGAAGGCAGAAATGCATCAATGTGTAAAAAAGAAGTCCCTTTCAAAAATGTTTTATAATTCACATGCTGGTATGGGTACCCACAATTTCAGAGATGTGCAAATAGCTACTGTTTCTAAACTCTATATTTAGTTCCCATTTCAGAAATACATAGGTGTCTTTTATACCAATTTTTTTTCCCTGTTTATATTTTCCCAAATGAATTGCTATATACCCGGTACACAATAAAAAAACATTGCAAAATACTGCTCAGTTATTGGCTCTGGGATCCTCTGGTTCTTGGTGAACCTACAAGTCCTATATATCCCCACAACCACAAGGGTCCAGCAGAAGTAACGGTATATTGCTTTAAAAAATCTGTCATACTTAGAAGAAGTTACAGATAAAAACTTTGGCACAAATGGCTGTTTTTTGTAACTTATTTTCTGATTTTTCCTATTTTTAACTGTTAGTTTCTATAAGAAAACCTTAGAGGATCTACACAAATGACCCCTTGCTGAATTCAGAATTTTGTCTACGTTTCAGACCTGTATAGCTGTCCAGGATCCATCATTGCTTTCATACTCATTTTTACCATTAGCTGGAAGGAGAGTGAAAGCACAAAAAATAGCAAAACTAGGCAATGTCCCAGTAAAATGCCAAAACTGTGTATGAAAAAATGTTGGTTTTCTGTCAAATGTCTGTCAGTCCCTGAAAAGCTGGGAAGATGGTGATTTCAGCACCAGAAACCCTTTGAGACTATTTGTAGGGGGGAAAAAGACGCTTTCATCTGCAGCCTTTTTTTTCCAATTTTTCCCACCAAAAATAACTCTATTTTGACTAAGTTCTGGGTCTCTTCGAGGGGAATCAAAAAACCCTTGGTACCTTTAAAATCCCCATTGTGTTGGAAGAATAGGGCGCAAATTTGGCGTGGATACCTTACGTGGTCAAAAAGTTACAGGGGCCTAAGCACGAACTACCCCAAATAGCCAATAAAAGGCTTAACACAGGGTGGGAAAAGGCCCAGCGGCAAAGGTATTAATTGGCCAATTGCACTATTTCTGCGTTATTTCTACTTGTGGTCTAGGCTAAGGATAATTAATACTGTCGAATTACTCTCCAGATAAAAGAAAATGAGGTAATTTCTCGAACCAAATTAGCAATACAAAAAAAGCAGTGAATGCAATTCACTTTCATATTGTGTTTCTTGTATTCTGAATTTCATCACAAGCGTTTAGTTTGCAAAGATTCTCTGATATCAGATTTCATTTCTGTCTTCGCCAATAATTTGAAGATATCATGGAAACGTAGATCAGTATTGTTGGGGTTTGCAAGTTAAAATTTCAAATATTATGATTTTCGTGGTCTTAGTACTGAACAGGAGGAATTTTATATATTTCTCATGTAATGGGTATCGAGAACATTGTATTTTCATGTTTTTTAGGTCTAGCTTCACAGTGCAATTGTCCCTATGGCTTATTGTTAGCAGTTCTTTATAATATATGCATAGTTGGGACTTTTACTCCCCTGAAAGAGGGACTCTCTCACTTTATGCCATTGGTTGTTTGGTATATCAATCCACCTAATGTAGAGACCTTGCATAGCAATGAACGTGGAACTATTTCACATCTCAAAAATACTATAAATCACCACAAATTAAGTTTTTTATCTCATAAATGCATTGAACACAGAATGTTTCGTTTTTCCCACTGTAGCAAGGTATTTTTAGTTAAATCGGGACCCAAACGAAAGTCAGACTTTTTTTGGCTTTACCAGTGCTTGTTAGATCAGGATTGGTATGTTTAAAGGTCTTTCTGAAGCAAACCGAAATACAGGTTTTTAAATGAGACCGATAGTACATGATTTTCAACCCTTTATTGAATCCTAAACTTAAAGCGTTACAGATCGGCTAAAATTATCAGTGTCATTTAGACTATGGGGTGTTAGTCCATATATGCTTTAGACACCTGTAGCACACACAGATTCTTTACATTGACGGCATGCATTCCTGATGTCTCTGTATGCATGGTTTGAACCGATTAGTGTTAGTCTTGATTCCGCGGCGCTTCTTCCTGTGCTTTGTTTTCGCGTGTGCCTTTGTTTGCTGCACTGTTGTTTAGCGGTATTATTGTCTTCTCTTTCAGCACTGGTGGCGAAGGAGCACATTGTGGTGGATGCTCGAGTTTACACTTACGCCTTAGCATTGGAGCACGCAGTCGCGAAACCATTCGAGCTGCCATTTCTGAAAGGCGAAAATTGATGTTCGCTTTTGAAACAAGCGCTTGGAGCGCTGCTGCATGAACTTTTAGGTTTTAGTTGACGCCTGCGCTGAAGGGGACTGACTGTACATCATGGTATTTTCGAGTTAAAGCCTGTTTTTAACATGAATAGCATTCCCCGTGCTTAAGACCGGACGGACCAAATATGCTGTAGGCTTTTTTATTAATGATTCACTGAATATTTCTTCAGCGGTGCATAACTAATAAAGGTTTGTAGGGCATCGTGTTATCTTTTATTCTAACAATTCGTTGTTATTGATCTGTATGCATCGTGTATTCTTTCCAGCAGCAGAGATTCTAAGAGCAAAACGTGATTAAAGTGTGCCATACAGCAAGACATCTTTGTTTGTACCAGTATTTAATTTGTGAAACCATAAATGGCAGGGATCTCGCCAAGAAGCTGCTGCAGCTTGCAAAATCCATTGCTCCTGCCAGCGCTGTCCATGATCATACCAACAGAACTTCTCATCATCGCACTCCTACATGTGACAATTCACACTATTCCAGGCCCCCAAAGCTATGAGAACGGCTTGGAGGCAGTCATTTTTCATTTATATTGAATTAATAAACAACTGAGGTGGTGCTCTTCTTTTTAATATAATTAAACAAACACCGCCACCATGTGACAGACTATCATAAGTGCTGGTGCTGACATTTAAGTACTGGTGCTAAGCACCGGAAGCCACCGGCTCAAATGAAGCACTGTTTTGTGCCAAAGAGGCTTGAAGGAATGTGCTATCCGCCCTTGTTTAAAATCCCAGTCTGTGTTGCAGGGTTATCCTCGGTAAGTGCTGAAGGGTTGTAAATCACTGTGATCCATAACATCCCTCTACCTGACCCCCAACTTTAAATAAGCTGCCTGGGCGAGGGAAGACATTTCGACAGCTGCTGCTGTTAGCATGTAATATTGAACATGTCTATGCCATTCAACACTACTGATCGTGGTGTATGCCTTGCACGCCTAAAGATCCCCCCCCCCCCCCCCTTTATAGAAAGTAGGTGGCTACAAGTGGCGCTTAGTACTTCTTTTTACTCGTGCCACTGCATCTGCATGAAGCAATGTGCCTTTCTTCCATCTGAAATGTTGGAGAATAGCAAGCAGGGACATAGAATTTCCACGCAGACTGTTAACTTTCAGCTGTTACATTTGGAAAAAACGTGAAAAATATTAGAAACCAGCATTGACCGTGCCAATCGGTTTGGCTTATAACTGAAAGTGCCTCTTCAGTTACTGGTGAGTTTAGATACCCGATCCCACCCTCAGACTGAACAAGCATTCGCAATGTAAATCAAAATAATAAAAGGAGAAAAAAAATGATGCTGCATAAACATAGCTGGCATGTGCTTGAAAATAAGAATAAATACAAAATTGAACATTTCGTTGAGTGTCTATCATAGGACTGTATTGTGCATAGTGACTAAGAGCCAGATGAACTAACATTAGCAATAGCGATTTCCAAATTGTGATGGTCCAAAAATCGCAGTTAGGTAATTGCAATTCCTAATACATGAAACTTGTTTTTTAAAATCAACTATTCCTAGTGGGTTGCAATTCTACCTACTTCATGAATAGTAATGAAGTAGGTTGCAGTTTGTGACCCATTAGGAATGCTAGCCATCACATGGATGGTGTCCTACTTGGGTCAGCAATCCACCTTGAAGCAAAACGAGATGTGTTTAAGAAAAGAAATATTAAAAATCAAACAATTGGCATGAATTTTTTTCCGAGTAGGCAATATATATATATTTTTTTTTTACATTCTCATTTGGGAAGGCGTCCAGTAGGGACCCCTTTCCATTTACGAATGGGTTACCACCTCCTTTGAGGAGGTAGTAAAATATTAATGTTTTGCAACCATAATTCAGTTGCAAAATAATACATACCACTGTGATTCGGTAGTTAGATGGGGTACCCTTATACACCCTTTCCAAATACTGACTCTGAATTGGGTTGTAAAAACCAATTGTGATTTCGGAACAAGGTACTGAATCGCAATTTGGTGTTTGTACATTTATAAAAGCTTTTTGTAGCCGCAAACTCCAGATTCCCTGTTTGCGACCTCAAAACGCTTCATACATCTGGCCCTAATTGTTGAACCATTCCACGAAGCTTCTTAATATGAATGTCTTCTTGGAGTGCTAAAACAGACACACTACAGCCAGTACTCCTCAAGATGGTCACCCGGTTCAGAAACATTGACCATGTTAGATGCGATGCACTGCAGAGTTGCTGGGTGCTCAGAAAAACAAACCCAATCAAAAATAAAAGAAATAAAGAAATAAAAAAAGTCTAAAGTCTAAAGTGACAAGCTGTCATTGGTGCATTGGTGCACACTCCATTTCTAGCATATGTGCACATGCAATCAGGCTAGTGGCTGAAGTGGGCTAGGTCATTGCGCCATGCTCTATGCTGTAACAGTTGGAATCAGAATATGAATGACACTCAAACAGATCAGTGCTGTGAGAGGGGAGAGAGAGAATTTTATTTTAAACATTTTTTTATTGCAGGAGCCTGGAAGACTCATACAGCTGTCATACCACACACACACACACACAACCACCCCACCCCACCGTTGCATATAAAATTACAAACCTGTTTAAAATTACAGGTGATAAAACAAAAAATATCCCTTTGTACAAGATTTAAGAATTCTCAAACACAAAACTTCTATCCTCAGGGCTTGTGTGAGTTGTATAGCAAACACCAAAACCCTTGCCTATTGCAGTAACTGGTCAGATTCCATGTTACAAAATTCCTGTCCGTAGGTTTTAACACTGGGTAATACCAATCCACCCTTAATGGCCTATTATCTTTAACACATTTTCACTATAAGTAAGCAATTTTGTTTGTAATAACGGAACAGACCTAAGACGTACGGCATAGCATTTTCCATTTTATCAGGTCTGTAGCCTTTACAATTGGCTTGCCACAATAACCAGCCCTGACCTACTACATGGAGAGTACGATTTACCACAGGGTAACCATCAATTCGTATGCATAAAATTACAAATACGTACACAATTACATGATGACACTTAGTGGGCAATGGATAATAAACACGTGGACTGAACCACACAACTAGGGTACCCTATTGCCTGATTTCATGTTTGTAACTTGCCAGTGTCTGCTGTGCCACGGACCGCGCGCTCCACTTGATGTATGACTTGCCCACTCTCTCCTCCTCCTGCTTCCATACCAGAGATATAATGGGCACTGTTATGTGTGTCATTTTTTTTGTAAGTGAATAACTTTATGACTATGTACTGTATACACACGGAATTGTGATGTGCGCACCATTACTGGCTTCACTTTTGTTAAATAATAAAATGATTTTTTTCTTTTTTTTTAATTGACAGAATCGCGTGCTAAACACCCTTAGTGGGATAGTGATTCTCCCACTGCAAATTTTCTGCCTGGAGGGTTTGTCGAACAGGATAACCAGCACCAATACCCTGGCCTCTCAGGATGATCTGTGACCTAACCTGCTACAAAATACCTCCTCGCGTGCTTTACCTCATACTATAAGAATCCACCCTAAAAAGTCTGTTGGCTTTAACATACACCTTTGCCAATAAATGTCAGGCCTTCTTCCTGTGTTGTAACTTTTCATAATTAACTGAGCAGACATGTGGTCTCTGACAAAATGTTCCACAATTAACTTATTAGGCCAATATAGTTTGTCGTTGTCTTACCGCCATAACCAATTCAGGCGTACGGCATTGAGCATAAACCGTCCAACAAGTCAGGCATACAGTCATAAAATTGTAAATATGTAAAACATTACATTTAGCAACAAAATATGCAACCCTTCTTAAAAGAATCTAACATGGAATATAACAGAGCAGATCTTTTTCTGGTTTTTTTAAAAAAAAGAGGGTATCTAGCACCAACATTCTTGCCTGCTACAGTAATCTGTGTGATTCCATGTAACCAAATACCCATCTAGAGTCTTTAACACTATAATATATATCTTTTTAATACATTTTATTTTTAATGTTTTTTTTCAGTTGTCCTCAAAATAAAACTGATAGGAAAGATCACAATAATGCGCCACCTGTGCCAATATTGACACAACTCAAATGACGTACACCCCAGCACCAGTAGCATAACATACAGTTCATGGAGCATCCCGAGTGCCACATTACAATAAGTAACAGACCATTCGTGGTCTATCCAACCCACCCCAGATCACAGGAGTGCATGTAAATTCTGAGCTGGGGGCAAATCCTAGGCCATCGTCCACTGACCCCAACCAATAATATTCCATCCAAGGTTCCCAGATCTCCATGAAATTTGTGGGGGCAGCCTCGGCAACAGTATGTGACTTTTTCCACTGTCATATAGAGATCCATCCTCATCTTGGATATGAAGCACTTCTGATGCACCCCATTTTCTGGCCACGTCTCTTGGGCACCACCAGATCTGGAGACTAAATAAGAACGCGGGGCATCAACGTCCTCTGTAATCCTCAATAGGATCTATTTCGGATCAAGCAGGAGTGTAACTGCCAAAATGGCGCTGAGCTCCCTAGTTGTCGCCACCCAATGTGCCTGTATGAGGGGGCACTCCCAGAGTGTGTGTATAAAGTCTCCTGCTGCATCATATACAAGTCAGTGTAGCGGCCCTGCCCATTCTGTGTAGTGTGAATCTTCTATAGTATACCCTATGCAGGATTTTGAACTGGATCAATCTCAGTCGGGACTTTATGGCAACTTCCCTTCGAAGCATCAGCGGCGCAGCCTCCCAATCTGTTTCTCCCAGGTCCCCTACATCACGCTCTCATCATCCTCCAAGTGAGCCCAATGATCAGCCTTGTAATTATTTAATGTTTTGTATGTGAAGGATATTGCTCCTTTCCCCATCTTCTCCAGATGCAACCACTCCTGGAGTGGCACATATTCTGGAATCTCTCCCTGCCAGCCCTTTGGCCTGCCAAGCATTTTGCAACTGCATATTGAAGAAACTAGGTCAGATGTTGGTGGTGTTCTCTTCAAAAAGAAGAGAAGGGCTTAAGATCTCCATGCTCCAAGATATCCCCTATTATGGAGATACCAATTGTATCTCAGGCCCCAAATACCCGGAGTTTCTCCATGACTCCAAACCATGTGGCTTTCCAGACTGGTGTTGCCCTAGTAATTCTACATGACCAGCCAATCTTTTTCATGGACCTTGCCCCGGCTGACAATGCCACCTGGGTTGCTGGTAGCAACCGCTGGGCCACTTTGTCTCCGTAAAGGTAGTGCAAGTGTGAGCGTGGTGCCAGCAAGGCCTGTTCTAGACAAAATAGAGCGCTCCTGTGGGGGCAAAAACCCAATCGTTAATATACTAGGTGGGCTGCCCAGTAGTAGCCCTCAATATCAGTGAGGGCAATCCCCAGTGTAGGTATTATTTTAAAGTGTTTTTCGTGGCACTCTGGGGAGACCCCACTTCCAGATCAGGGATCACATTTCCCCTGCCAGTTTAGTGAATACCTCAGGTGGAATGGGGTAATAAGTGTTCTGGAGAGCGTAGAACAGCTTAGGGAGTGTGATCATCTTGAAGAGAGCCACCCATCCCAACAATGAAATGAGCAACTCACTCCGTCTCCCAGCATTCTCCTGAAAATTCGATACAATGAAATGTAGGAAGGTGGATATCTGACTATGGTTACCCCCAACTTTTTGCCTAGTGTCTAGCTGGTTTTTCGACTTAGTTGGCCTGAGATCCTGCCATTCAGGGTCTCCGGCTGTCTGCTCTCTCTTTAAAATGGACTCCATGTACCCTAGGTACATAACCAATTGGTAAGGAACACCTTATTGGACCCTGTACAGTGTACCCTAGGTACCCAGGGCATAGGTGTACCCTAGGCCTCCCAGGGGCTGCAGCATGTATTATGCCACCCCTGGTCTGGCCTTCCAATCAGACACAACTGGCTGATCACTCAGCTGGGGCAAGGTCGTGTAATCACCCCTTGCTTAGGTGGAGTATTCCTATACCTATCTTATATATAGACACATGTGTACCTATCAGCCAATCCTATGGCAGGCCTTAACAATCCTGGAGGCAGAGTGCTTGGTAACATGTGAGATGGTGCTCTAGCATGAGCTGAGCCTGTCTGCAGCTTTCGGAACCATGTCCTTATAGCTGTTCTATGATATAGCCTACCATATACTCTTAAAGTGCCTTATAATCTTAAACGGTTATGGTAACTATGGTTTGGCTTTATCAAAGCATGTCGTGTAAGGTGTCTTAACACTTTGGAATAATACCCCCATACCATTTCTGGTGATGAGGATATTATTCCCCCCTTCTAGAGGGAGAGACATGTTAAAATCCTACTTTGCTGTTTAACTCTCACCAAAGCCTCAGCATCACACAATGGATACTGCTGCCACAGACACGAGTCTGACCTCCTGCTGCTGGGAGCCCTCCCAGCCAGGGAGGCCTGGACAATAGGTTTCCTGCTTGGGGAGGTGCTAGCACCTCCCCAGACAGACTTTAGTGTATTGGGGCAGGGAGGGCTGAAAGAAACGAGACACTGCCTGGGGCACACAAGGTGTCCCATGCATAGTCCAGTTCAAACCGGTGCTGGGGCACAACAGCCCCAGTCCTGGCGCGAAACTGGTCAAAGGGAAGGGGGTGTAACCACCCCCCTCCCAGGTCCCACCCATAAGGCGTGACCTAGCAGGCAACCCAGCCCCCCAGATTAGTATAAGAGTGGTAGCTGGGCCCCAGGAGATTATCCTGAACCTGCAACTTGAACAGAAACTCTGGACCTTCGACATTCGACGAAAGAAGAAGACTGAAGAATCTCCCTTGTGGCCAAGGAGTGGCTACCCTGTGCAAACAGGCACCATCAAGAGACTTACCCTTTGCTTTGCTGAAGTTCTACGAGGGACCGACTGCAGAGCCCGACCAGAGCCTTGACTTCCAGACTTCTCCAACCCTGATCCACAGCCGAGCTGAGATCCATGGAGGCGACCAGAGACGTGGGACCGGCTACCTGGGAAAAGTGGCGAGTATCTTCCAGCACAGCTTCTGAGGTACCCTCGAAGTTGTGCACCGGGGATTGAGACGCCCCAACCCCAAGCACCATCTGCACCGAAGATCAGCCCCGCACACTCCACGAGTCCTGCGTGGGGCCCTTCTGCATTTTCCTGCTTGCCGCGTCTGTCCGGTTGCTTGCCCGTTGGCTAGCGGCCTTTGCGACGACACACCTTTAAATCTTTACTGCTGGTTTGGCTCCTCCAGACTGGCTCCCGCTTCTCTGCAAAAGAGAAGCTTCCTGGTCTGCACCAGAAGCAAGTCCTCCATTCTTCGTGGGTTCCGCTTGCCAAGGCTTGGTGAGTCCTAGTTCGACTTCGCCGCCGCCGACAGCAAGAGCCTTTGTGGGACAGCTCGCCTCCTGGTCGTCCTCGACGTCTCCTGGTACCCGTGGCTGCTGCGACAAGCTTCACCTCTTCACCTGCAATCTTCACGACATCGCCTGGTTCCTTCCTGGTTCCACGTGGTCACTGGCTAGTGACATTGACTTTGTCCCTTCTGCTTGCAGGTACCCTTCTTTCTTGATCCCGGCCTTGGGATCCACCGGACACTCTGCACTGACTGCCTGTCAGCAACTTTCCTTCAGGCATCCATAGAAGTCCACGACGAAACCCAATGCAAGTTCACACCTATGCACCCGCAGCCCGTGGGCTAGGTAACTTGGGTACTTCGGTGCTCACAAGGGTAGTGACTATCCTAGGGTCTAGTTTCCGAGTCTCGACTTTCTAGCTACTCCAGAAGTGTCCTAAAACTGCTTATTTCAGAACTGTACTATTTCTATCGATTATACGCATTACGCGTGAGTGTTTCCACTCTGCACCTGAATCCGGTGGGCCTCCCACTTCCTAACTGTTGGTAGTGTAGTGTAACCCCAGCGATTCCCTAGGCCTATTCTATTTCCGTGACAGTGGTCCTTATACCACTTCTTTAGTATATGGTTTGCGTGGCCCCTAGGGCCTAACTGTATTACTTACCTGTGTGACTTAAGGTATGTTTGAATAAGACTGTGTTGTACTTACCTCGAATCTCAAAGAGTGCTGAGGGTTTGACTAGAATAAATACACTTTATTTTTTATATATATATCTGTTGTGGTGTCCTTTCATTTGGTATTCAAGGGATTATATATGGTATCACAGCTGGCTTCACATGCCATTCAGAGTTTAGCCTAAGACTGCTCTTGTCCATGCTACCACTAGGATAGCTGGTCTATAAGGTTGACTTTACAACCAATCACCATAAGGGTTGTTTGGACTGATATAAGGTGTACACTAGAACTAGTGACATCATACATCAGGCCAACTTCTCACATGAAATACCAGCATTTGTAAAGCACACAGTTACCTCCTGAGAGGTGTCCCGGCACTGGTGGCTGTCGGGAAGAGTAAGCAAGCTATTGCTCAGAGTCACAACGTGCTGGGCTAACCTGCTGCCAGTGCCGGGGATCGAACTGTGAGCCCCTGTGCTCTGGGGTCAGCTGCTACAGACACACACACACACCTCCCCCACACACACACCCATATGTAAAGCTGTCTGAGGCAACTTCTAGTTTCTCTGGTAGTAAAGACAAGTCTACCTACCCTTGTGTACGAAACCCCATTGATTTATTCCAATTAATCCTGTAACCAGAATATGCCCCAACCTCCTCAAACATTTGGAGGAGTGCTAGAATTGTGAACGCTGGCCCTGTAATATAGAGAAGGATATCATCCCCATAAAGTGAAATCTTTTCCTCCACACTGTCTCCAGGCGTTATCTGGAACTCTTGGACTCTGGGATGGGCTAACAACCTGCTAGTCCTTTTCTCAATCGGAAATTCTGAGGGCAATACCCCATTCCCCTTTACTACTGCCACTGGATCCTGGTAGAGCACCACCACTCAATTTCGAAACTTTGGGCTAAACCCAAACTTTAGTTGCGTCTGCCCGACTGGAGAGCATCAGCTGCCTTTTCAGCATCCAAGGAGAGGGCTTCTGGTCCTTCACCTCCGCCAGCCAATTATGTGCACCGCATAAGTTGAGCGCTATAAGTGGAGCTGCGCTGATCGACAGGCATAAATCCAGATTGGTCTCCATGGATTTGGGGTGTGAAGACCTGCAACAGCCTTATCGCCAGGATTGTATCCAATATTAGGACTACAATATTTGGCAGTGAAATTGGACAATATGACACAACGCTCCCTGGACTTACTGTTTTTAGGTATCACTGCGATGGTAGCTTTCAGGTGGTCCGGAGGCAGCGTACCCTGTTCCCCAGCCTTTTGGTACATATTCAATAGATGAGGCCCCAGTAGACCTACATATTGTTTATAAAATTCGACCAGAAGTCCGTTGGGCCCGGAGTTTTCCCTGGCCTCAACTCTGAGATAGCAGCCAAAACCTCACTTAACATGAGATCCTCCTCCAGGGCTTCCCTAGAGCCCATATCTAGTACTGGGGTGGAAGCAGTTTCCATGTATTATGCAATACGGGCAGACACATTGAGGGGGCAGGCCCTGTACAAGGATTCATAATAACAGGCAAATGCACCTGCATTTTGCACATTTGTGTTGCAGGATACCCCCGCGCAGTCCGTAACAGTCTTTGTCCACCATGCCTCCAATTCCCTTCTACTGAGCCAAGCCAGGAGCTTATCTGCCTTATCCCCTGTCTTGTACAGGCGATGCATTCACCCATGCGGCGCTAAATCTTGGTGTTCATCATCAAAAATCTTTATTTCAGTAAAATACCATAAAAGATAGACATTCAGAACAAGCATCAGGCATTCCGGTTTAAATAACATACAAAAAACATTAGAAGAGATACAATTGAGAAATTACAAAAGTTGACAAGACTGTAACAGCATACAACAATACAGAGGTAAGGCAATTGTCAAGTATTTCTTGGCTTTGGTGCCGCAGACAAACCAGAGGATGCAAGGCAAGATAACTTGGACTCCTATCCAAAGTGCAAACGGGTTCATAGAAATGTATGCAGTGATCAGAGCCCAAGTTTACATTCCAGAGCAAAATTATTTTAAAAAAACTTCAATAATTACAATAGAGGAGGAGCCTAGCGCGCAACCAAGATGGCCGCGTAGGTGCGAGGCTCCCGAGGACCTCCGCAACCTCCTACGTTTATCCTGACTTCATCCTGCATCGGTTGAGGGAACTGTGTCGGTGAGCCTGAGCCGAGGTGGTACCCGTTTCCCGTTTTCGAATCGGACCTCGGGTGCCGGAGTGAGCACCGATTGAAGTTTGCGGCCTACTTCTCTCCTGACCCCGGATTCGCGTTTGGGGGCGACCCGGTGGCAAAGTGAACAACAACGGCGGGCTGGGCCTGGCGAGTCGCGTACCCCGCACTTTCACTTTCGCGCCCCCTTGCTGTCTTTGCAAGTGGGATCGCGGCGCTCTTGGTGTTGGGGTGGCCTCGCTGGGAGACCCTGCCTGCCTGCCTGCTGTGGCCCGCTCCGCCGTCCTGGGGTGGCCCCCTGGAGCTCGTGGCCTTGATTGCTCGCTTTTTACTGCGTGGCTGGTGAGGGTGTGAGACCCGCGACGATGGCCACTAAACAAGATGGAGATCGGTTGAAGGCCAAGTCGACCGGGCGTGGTGCCGCACATCAGGCCAACATTATGGACTGCTACACCCTCCCGAAGGGATCTCCCGGTGGACCGCACAAGTCCTCTGAGTGCGCCCCGGATTTGCCCACAGATCTGACTCTGCAAGACGTCATGGGCGCCATTGCTGAGATGAAGGCCTCAGTGGGCCAGCGGTTTGACACGTTAGCGCATAAAATCGACGCGGTCCTCGTTGATGTCAACCTGGTGAGAGCTGATCTCTCGAAGACCAACGACCGGGTCGATTCTTTGGCCCACACCGCGTCGGGCCTCACGACTGAGGTGGCGGCCCTTCAGACGGAGGTACACCGGCTTCGTCGGGCGAGTGCGCTCATGGATCGGCGCCTGGAGGATTCCGAGAGCCGGGCCCGGAGGAATAATATCCGCATCATCGGAGTACCTGAGGGACGGGAGGAGTCGGCGGCGGATCTTTTTGTGGAGGACCTGATCACTACCCATCTCCAGCCTCGGGGACTGAGTAAATTTTTTGCGGTGGAGTGGGCTCATAGAGTTCCCGGGGGAAGGCCGAAGGTCGGAGCCCCTCCGCGGCCTCTTATTGCCCGTATCTTTAATTTTCGGGACAGGGATGCGATTCTGCAAGCCTCCAGACTGCAAGGGCCGATTAAGTTGGAGAACATGGAGGTGAACTTTTATCCTGACTTCACCCAAGCGGTCCAGAAGCAGAGACTGAGCTTCTTGGGCGTCAAGCGGCGGCTTCGGGACATGAACTTAAAATACGCCATGCTCTTCCCGGCCAGGCTGCGGGTGGAGGTGGATGGTCGCACTCACTTTTTTGACCGTCCTGAAACGGCCGGGGACTGGCTGGACACTTTGTCTGGGGGTCGGGATCGGGATGGCGGGGGGGGGGGCTGCGGGAGGAGAAGGCCCACTGGACCAGGACTGAGGTGCTGATACTGGGACTCACTCTGGACGAAGATGCTGCCGCTTTCGGCCAAGCTTAGGGTCTCTCGTTTTTTGTACTCGTTCTCCCTCCTTTGTAGGTGGTGCGGGGTCTCGAAGGGGTACTCTTTCCTCCTCTAGGGGGTTTACCTAGTTTCAACTATATAGGGGCAACAGGCACACTGCAAGTTGGGGGGGCTGTTCGGGCTCATGCAGGGAGGGGGGAGTTTTGTTGGGGCGGTTGGGTTGGGGTGGGGTGTTGTTCATTTGTACCACAAGGCAAAAGTATCGTCGTGCTATTCCCAAAGTGCTCTCGGGGGGACGAGTGATTGCTTTCGTTTATGATGGGGGGTAGGGGACTGAGTCTTTTGTCCTGGAACGTTAATGGACTGGGGGACAGGATAAAAAGAGGTGTGGTCCTGCAGTTCCTGAAACGAATTTCACCTGACATAGTTTTTCTGCAGGAGACGCACCTCATTGGCAACTCCTTTCGTGCTATGAACCGGCGGGGCTACCGCCTTCTGGCCCATTCGGGCTTCACGTCGGGTTCAAGGGGTGTGGGCATCATGGCCAAGACCTCGCTCCCGTTGGAAGTTGATGAGGTGCTCCATGATGACAGGGGACGTTACACGGTTCTGGTGGGTAGAATGGAGAGCAGAGTGATTATTTTTGTTTCTGTCTATGTCCCGCCAGGGTTGCAGACGACCACCTTTGCGGATCTGGGGCGCCTCCTCCTTGGCCTTCCGGAGGGGATTCTGGTGGTTGGGGGGGATTTTAACGCTGTGGTTTCCGGAACTGAGGACCGTCACCCCCCCTAGGGATCTCCCCCGTGCCCAAGCGTGGTTGTCTGGCCTATTGGATGCCTTGGGGCTGGTGGATTGTTGGCGTTTGAAACATCCTACGCAGAAACAGTACACTTTTCATTCCGGGGCCCATGGCAGTCTATCAAGACTAGACTATGTCCTGGTGCCGGCGGCGCATGCGGGGAGGATCGGGGAGGTGCGCCATTTGGCGCGGGGTATTTCAGACCACCCCCCGCTCTTATTGCACTTCGATATTCTCCCGAGGGGAGAGGGTAGGGTGGCCCCGATTAATCCCTGGTACCTGCGTGACCCCACCATTCGCGCAGAGTTGGTTAAGTCCCTTAAGCGATATTTTGATGATAATGTGGGGTCGGTGTCATCTGCGGTCTCGCTATGGGAGGCATTTAAGACGGTGATTCGGGAGGATGCCCTGTCCCTTATTTCCCATTCCCGGAGGCGCGAGCGGGAGGAGGTGACCCCTGTTGAAACTGAAATAACGGAGTTGGAGGGCGACCTCGAATGTGGGGTGACGGATGACAAATTTCATGTTCTCCGACTCAAGCAGGCGGCCTATAAGGTCCTCGTCACGGAGGCGGCCAGGGGCCTCAGTAGAGAGCAACAGGGGAGACTGTATGATGTGGGTGATAAAGCTGGGAAATTGATTGCGTGGCTGGATAAAAAGGAGAGAGCGAGTCGAGTTGTCCCGTCGATTGAGAAACTGGATGGTGTGTGTGTCACGGAACCGGAAGAAATAGTCGATTGCTTTGCAGAATATTTCCGTGGGGTGTATTCCCCGGTGTCCTCCCGCTCGGAAGAGGATTCCCATGCCCTGCTTAGGGATATCGCGCTGCCTTCCCTTTCGGAGGAGGACAGAGTGTCGTTTGACGCCGCCCCAACCTCTGAAAAAATTGCTCTCGCCATACGCTCGGTCGCTTCCGGCAAGGCCATGGATCCTAATGGTCTTCCCATCGAATTGTACAAGCTGCGACCGGATACGCTGGCGCCGCATCTCCGTGCGATGTTCCTCGCGGCCCGTTCGGTGGGTTCCCTCCAGCTAGACCAGCGTCTGGCTACTATCGTGGTCATTCACAAGGAGGGGAGGCCGCGGGACCGGGTCACGTCCTACCGGCCTATTTCGCTGCTGAATGCGGAGCCCAAAATTCTCGCCAAGGTGTTGGCCAATCGGCTGGTTGTCGTGGTGTGCGATTTGATTCACCAGGATCAGTCCGGCTTTATCCCCCATCGCAACACTGCGCTTAACCTGCGGCGCTTGCATGGGGTGCTCGCGCGTGTCCCGTTTATATGGGAACCGGCCATTTTGGCATCCCTGGACGCCACTATGGCGTTTGACACACTTGAGTGGCCATATATTTGGGCGACACTGGCGAAGTTTGGGTTTGGCCCGGGATTCATCGGTTGGGTGAAATTGTTGTACTCGGGACCGCTGGCGCAGGTGGTTGTGAACGGTAGAGTGTCGGCTCCGTTTGAGCTGGGCAGGGGCACGCGGCAGGGCTGCCCATTATCACCGCTCCTCTTCGCGCTTGCCCTGGAGCCCCTGGCGGAGTGGCTGCGGTGGGAACCTTCTATTCGTGGTCTCCGATGGACCCCCGAGTATGAGGACCGCGTATCTCTTTACGCTGATGATATTCTTCTGTACCTGGCTTCCCCACGTAAATCACTGATAGTACTGGTTGATGTATTGCACTCATTTGGCCTCAAATCCGGCCTGGTCATCAACTGGGCTAAATCGTGTGTGTATGTCCTCTCTGGGGAGGATCCTATCCTTCCGCGGGGTTGTCCTATCCAGATCGCCCCGCGGGGATTTAGGTACCTGGGTGTCTTCATTACCCTGGACGCGGAGGCCCGATATAGCCAGAACTTGCTTCCCCCCCTCCAGCGCCTGAAGGAGGACGTCGCGCGTTGGAAGCGCTTGCCGCTCTCGCCGCTCGGCCGGGCGGCATTGTTTAAGATGATGTCGCTGCCACGTTTCCTGTATGCTTTGCAGAATACAATGGACGTTGTCCCGGCGCGCTACTTTCGCGAGGTGGAGAGTTTGCAGCGCCGACTGTTCTGGGAGGGTAGGCCGCGTATCGCCCTGGCGAAGCTGACGCTCCCGTGGTACGACGGGGGGGTTGCCCTCCCAGATATCAAGCGATATTACTGGGCCTCCCAGCTGGCTGCGATCAATCACGGCCTCTACGGGCCCGCCCTAAACCCGGCCTTTGAGATGGATAAAATGTTACTGCCGGGTGGTGACTATAATCGGGCGCTTTATTCTAGCTCGCATGACGCGCGGCTGACGGGCCCCACGATGGTCATGGTACGGGTGTGGCACACGGCTAACGTGGCGATGGGGTGGAAGGATCGCTTGACCCGGGCGACGCCACTATACGCATCTGAGCTGCTGGGCTCCCTGTGGACCTCGAAGGGCTTTGAGAAGTGGGACATGATGGGCATCAGCAGGGTGGGCGATCTCTGGACGAGGGGGGGATTCAAAACGTTCGATGTGCTGCAGACAGAATTCCAGCTGCAGGACAGGGAGTACTTTCGTTATATGCAGATCCGTCATGCGTTGTGCTCCGTATTTCCGGACGTTGCCTCCATCCCGGAGTACTCCCCTCTGGAGGATAGAGTGCTAGATGGGCATGTCCCGGACGGCACGATTAAATTAATTTACAAAAAGCTCATCAATGACCGTTCGGGACTGCTGACCGGCCTTCGTGAGGCGTGGGGGGCTGATGGATTGGAGCTGGATGACGAGGACTGGGTGTCTGCGGTGGCCTCCCCGAAAGAGGTGGCCATACCGGCCCGCTTTCGCTTCGTCCAGCTCAAGATACTCCATAGGGTCTATGTTACGGGGCCGAGGCTGATGCGTATGGGCTATGCTGTGGACGGGTTGTGTAAGCGTGGGTGTGGTTCTTTGGGGACCTTTCTCCATATTCTGTGGGAATGCCCGGAGGTGGTGCAATTCTGGCGTGGTGTGCATGAGGTTTTGCAGGTAGTTACGCATGTGCCGCTGTTGCCTGAGGCGAGGAGATGTCTTTTGAATGTATGGGAGCCAACCGACTACTCAGTGCCGCAGACATGGTGGGCGACTCTGGGATATATGGTGGCCAAACGTGACATTGCGCAACTGTGGGGTTCCCAGAGGTCGCCGACTGTCTCGGCGTGGAAGGACAACATGGATTGGTGTATGTTTCGGGAAAAGGTGGTGTATGTTGCGAGAGGTAAGCCTGGGACATGGGTGAAAGTATGGGGCCCCTGGAACGCTTACCGTGGGGGAATCTGTACCCCGCCGCTACTGCCTGATCCGTCACCGGCCCCGTCTCCTTAGCCTGTTTGTCTTCCCGGTTCTGGGCAATGAGCTTACTTAGTCCCCGTCCTGACCTATTCCCCCCCCCTCGATATTCCTAAGAATCGGTGGGGTCCCCCCCCTAGGGGAGCACATGCTGTCGTTTCCGACTGTGGGTTGCCTTGTGGACTTGCTTTTTGTTGTTATTTATATAAAAATGAAACCGTCGTGTGGGGTCCGGATGGTGTGGCTGCCAACGCCTCTTTCAACTCCTGTGAATTCCCTTTTGCCGCAGCGTGCGTTCTATTGTCTGTATTACATGCTCCTTCTGTTTGCTAGCGGCCGGCCTGAAGGTTGTAGGCCCATCTGTGTATATTTTTTGGATTCTGTAATAAACGGTTTCAAAAAATAAATAAATAAATAATTACAATAGAACAAATCTGCAAAAATTAAAATTTGTTGGTGGTTAGAAATAAGACATCTATTTACATTTTAAAACTAGTGGCCATAATGGCAATTGGTCTTATAAAAGCGGGTCATCGCATCAATGGCTCTCAGGGGTAGGTAAGGGAGTTGAAGGTGCTCTCCTTCTGACCACCCAAGAGTGGCCCAGAAATTTCGCAGTTGCGCAAACAAATAATAATCTTGCATCTGATTTCAATGTGCGCAGGGCCACTCTGGGATGTCGGGTCCCAAGTGGTCTACAGACTGGGGCTAACCATTTGCCCCTGGGTTTCGCATGAGCTATACAAGAAAAAAAACATGACCTATCGATTCGTTTGGGCAAGGTCTGCCCTTGGGCTGTGCTTTGTTAATCAGCCAAGAGTTTGTGAAACCATTAATTGTCAAACTGCCATGCCTGCATTGGATATCGAGCTTCCCGTCAGCTGACAACTTAATGATCTCCAAGTAACTTTCTAGGGAAGGCAGGTTTTCGAATCTCTAAATTCTTCTGTTAGTCTGCCCTCATTGCTTTTGGAACGTGCGGTCCGCTCAACCCATGCCCAATATAGTGACTTAAACAGGCCTCTGGTGTTGGTTGGTGGACAGCCAATTCTATGTCCTGGTAGACCAATGCTGGACAAAAGACTTTAATTGTGTTTAATCCAGTCAGGGTTTTTTTTTTCTTTTTTTTCATGGTATCCAGGGCACTAACCTCATTAAAAGCTGCGGCATAAGGTGCTGAATCGGGGGCGGTGACCATTCTCTGCCAAAATAGCAGTGGGGGAAGTTTTGCTATGTCACTAATGGGCTTAATGCCCAAATCAAGCTTCAATGGGCAAAGAGAGGTGCTTTGCGGGAGGGATACCAAATTTCTAAGTAACTTGTTCCCCATTGCTGAAAGGTCACTTGCGCTTACCATACCCAACAGCTCAGCCCCATATAGGGCACTGCTGACAGCCTTACAGCTATATGATTTCAGTACAGGTGCTATTGGCTTGGTATACGAGAGACAGTGTTCCTTCCTCAGAGCCCCGGTTACCTGGGAAAATTTGAGGAAGGCCTTATTAAGATGGGATATCCAGGCCATACCCTCCAATAGTTTGATTCCCAGGTAATCGAAGGAGCTCGCTCTCTCAAGAGGGGCATTGTCCAAAAATAGGTCACCTTCAAAGGTCTTATGGAGGTTCAGCAACATTAACTTCCTTTCTGAGGTGTTAATTTCCAAGCCCCTCCACCACAAAAGATCTTAAATTGGTTAAGTAGTTTTTGTAGGCCCATGGGAGTATTCAAGACCAGAAGAGCGTCATCTACAAATAATAGGGTGGCCATTTTTTGGTTTTCTGGTGAGGGAGCATCTGCTGGAAAAGAAGATAGGAGCTCAGCCACTTGATTAATGTAGAATGAAAAGAGGGTTGGGGCCAGGACACAGCCCTGTTGGACCCCCCGCTGTATTTTAATGGAGTCATTGACATGTCCCTGGCCACCCCATCTCACCCAGGCAAAGTTATCTTCGTGTAGCCTGATTAAGAGTGCAAAACTCCTGGGGGCATGCCCATATTCCCAAACACCCACCATAGTTTGTCCCTACGGACATGCTGATTTTAAGTCTATGAAGGCTATATATAGACTCCCCTTGCCCAGCAAAACCATCTTCCAATACAGCATGACCAGGCGAAAGACTTGATCGATTGTGCCAGTCTTTTGTTGGAACCCTGCTTGAAGTGGAGAGAGAATGAGTCTCATCCATCCAAACCTAGATCTTGGTTAGGAGCGAGCGGCAGAAGAATTATCTGATAGAGACATCTAGCTGCAGATTCCTTAACTTAGAATATCCCCAGGCGTGAGACTGGATCCGGAAACTTTTTGTAGCAGCACCTCTGCGTGCCGGGGGACGGTGCCACACGACCCCGCCCTGACGTCGTCCACGTACGTGACGTCAGCGAGGTCATATAAGTCCCTTCCGGCGCCCTGACGTCCGTTTTCCTTCTATTCCGCATGCAACGCAGATCCAAAGTGCGCTCCTGACCTGTTTTCAGGCCTCATTTTCGAAGCTTCATGTCGGAAACAGTGTGCGATACCTTCAGGCTTTAAATCTTGTAATTCCTGTTCGCGGCAAATGTCCGCGACGGACCCGCATCTTATTTGTATGAGGTGTCTGGGTGAGCACCAAGACTCCACGGACTGTAAAGCCTGCCAACGTCTGAAACTGAAGTCTCGGCGGGAGCGCCGTATGAAGCTTCTCTCGGCACAGCTGTCCCGGTCGGAGTCGTCCCGCCCCCCGGCCTCGTCATCGACTGCAGGTCCTCCTTCTGTTCACTTCCGCCGTCGATCGCCCTCTGGGGCCCGGGGCCGTCGCTCTCCACTTGGTAAGTCAAGGCGCTTGTCGCCTAGGTCATCAACCTCACCTTCTGTTGTCAGGGGCACTGGTTCCTGGAAGTTTCCGGACGTGCGCTCCCGACGGTTGCCCCCCCTCTATCCGCCCTTTCCGGGTGTGGGGGCAACTCTGGCAAAAATGTAGACCTATGCTACGGCTTTGCAGGCCTCCCTTGGGTCCTCTCCCGTTCCTGGGGCGTCCTCGGGACCTCCGCTTCTTGTGGGGTCTCCGACTGACTCGCCAGCAGGTTTGCCCCCGGTGCCAATTGAGCCCTTGCCTCCCAGGAATGTCGGCGATGTGTCGTTAGGACGTGGCCCAGTTGGGTTCCCCTCTACGCTCCACATGGAGTTGTTAGGGCGCGGCCCACCTGGGTCACCCTCTTCGACCCATGGTGCCTATACCGCGCCGCATAGCCCCGTGGGACTTCCTGTGGCGCCGCAGGTGGTTGCCGGTGCTCATAGCCCTAACTTGAGCACACCCCGGCCTTCCGGGCAGGCGGCCGCGTGTCCGGAGCCGGGGTTGGCCCTGTCCCGGTGCCGGAGTCTCTGCTCCGCCTCCGCTCCTTTCTCCGGAATCAGAGCCTGTCTGGATGAGGCGGAGCCAGCGCCGGGGCGGCGTCGGAAGATTGCCTCGGCGCCCTCTTCTTCTTCAGAGGGGGAGCTTGTCATAGTTTCGGCACCGTATGGTGCCGACTCGACGCCGGTTGCTGCCAAGTCGGCGTCTGACGACGCACAATCGGCACCGACACGTGTCGTTTCGGCACCGTGTCGACGCAGAGTTCTTGACTCTTCTATAGAGGCCTCTGGAGAGAGTTCGGCGCTGCCCTCCCGCCCGGCGTCACTGGAGCTAGTGTTACCTCCTCAGGAGCTCCCAGATCCGGCAGGCTGTTCGCCTCCCCAGGAGCCCTGTCAGGATCCTCACTCTTCCAGGGGGCTTCCTTCCGTGGGGCATTGGGCGCACCCTCAGTGTCTTGGGAGGGTCAGCTAACAAACCTCCCCCACTGATGTGCTGTTTTCCCCTCCACGGAGGGCTACCGAGGCTGGTGCGGCTTTTTTGAGAGTAGTCTCTTTGGCCACCCGCATTTTAAAATATGCAACACCCCTCTACCCCTATGTCTGTGGACCCCTTGCTTGAGGTCTTCCACCGTGGGTCTGGAAATATGGAGCCGCTTTTGCCTTTTGAGGCTTCCCTTTATGATGCCCTCTTGGGTACCTGGGTCCGACCTGCTTTAGGTGACCCGGTGGCTCGTTCAGTTTTTCACTGCCACCGTCCAGCTCCACATGATCCGGTCTGTCTTTTTGTGCACCCTGATGCGCAGGGGTTAGTGTTGCAGACTGCCTTTCCTTCTCTGCCCCCTCTACCGCTTCCTCCCTCTCTGGAGTCCAGGTGGCTTGAGTCATGGGGTAGGAACGTCTTTGCATCCACTCGTGCTGACCTACGGTACTTAAATACAGTGTGTGTTTTGGCTCAGGCTACCGCTGCCCTGTGGGACTCTGCATAGTCTTTGCATACTGCCACCTCTGAAGGTGCTTGCTTTGATCTCCTTCACCTCATCCGGGATGGCCGCGACCTTGCCGAATTCACAATCCGTTCAGCCTTGGATACTGCGGATTCTTTGGGTCGAGTCATGGCGAGTTCTGTTGCCTTAAGGCGTCACGCTTGGTTGCGAGATAGCGTCTTCCCTGAAAATATCCGGAAGCGACTGGTTGACTTACCCTTTGATGGGGTTTTGTTCTTTGATGCCTACGCCGAGTCGGCAGTTCACCGGCTCCTGGCAGGCTTTCGTCCCCCCCACTTAGGCCCTTTAGGCCTGTCTTCTATGCGTTTAACATGGGCAGTGAGCCTTACTCTTCTTTTTTCTGTGGTCAAGGGTGCACACCCTTTTATTGGCATCCCTTGGATGCGTTTTTGCTTTCGGCTGCCTGTTGGGCTTCTGTGGCCGTGTTTCACAGGTTGCTATGTCCTCTAACTGTGGTATTCAGCCGGTGGCTCCGCTCGTTAATATCATTACGGCTCAGAACTCAGTTCTCGGGTTTGGTTCGTTACTGCGTTCTTTTGGCCTGGCTTCTTGCCCTAAGAGGTGTCCCCTGTTGTTTGGGGTATGCATAATCCATGTGGGGTACTTGTACGCTTTTATATATCCTTGCTTATCTCACCTGGGCCTGGAGATTATGTGGGTTCCGTGTGTCGCTTGGTGGTCCGTTGTACGGTGTTCTATGTTTTTCCCTGGTGCCATCTGCTTTCGCCATGGTCATCCACCTCCTTTGGCGGTTTCATGGTCTCCTTTTCCAAAACTGCTCCTACCTGCCCTTACTGTTCTAGGTATGGCCCGGTATATACATTTTCATGCTCCTGGCTCGTTCTGGCTCTACATAATTGTATGTTATACATTTATGTGTACATGCCGGTTGCCTTGGTATCCTCTTCCTACGTCGCCACCTCTTGTCGAGGCCGCGAGATCTGGATCCATATCTCCATGTGTGGGGGGGGGGCTTTTCTGAGTTGTTCGAAGTTGCCCATAGGTTCCTTCTTGCTTCCGCTTACTGGGGTGGTTTCCCAAATTGACATATGCTCCCTTTTTTGATGTTCAACGCTGTACGTGTCTTTCTGGAGTGTTGGTCTTGGATTCTGAGACTTTTCCCACTATTTGTTAACTTGGTGTTTTTGGCCTCTTCCTTCGGATATGCCTACTCTTGTTAAAGCTACGCCTGTGGGACAGTTCTTTTGATGACATTAATTATTGTCTGCAAGTCTATATTGTGGGTTGTTGCTCACTTTGGCCTCATGCTGCCCGGTCGAGCACTCTTCTGTTCCTGTGTAAGCCACTTTAAGGTCTCTATGGCTGTTTGCTGGTGAAATATTCTACCTGCTTCAGCGGGTTGGGGATTGGTGCTATTGCCCATCATTACCATTTTGGGGTTGGGTGTGCGCTCGGCGTGCTTCTAGTCCTGCGGGCTATTCTCAACACATTGCTCGGGTTCTGGCTCTTGCCTTTGGGCTCTTGCCACCGGCTCCTTCTGCTTCCTTCTATAGGCTAGTCTGTTAGGCGCTGGTTGCATCTCTCAAGATCTTTTCCAGCTTTGGTCATATTGCTCTGGTATAGGGCTCATGCCGTACTACCTGTCATTTTTTATACAGGTATGGTGTGGCGCCATTTTGGCATGTTTTCGTATATCTTCTATCATGTGACTTCTGCTCTTTGAGCTGCTGGGGTTGCTGTTGGGCTGTTCTGCCACAGCTTTCCCCCCCTTATCCGTCACTCTGTTGTTGGATCAGATGCTTGGCGCTTTCTGTTGTCCTGTCGCAGACCCGCCTCCCTTTGGCGTATGCCTGTGGTATCCATTCTAAGTTAAAGAATCTGCGGCTAGATGTCTCTATCAGATGTACGAGTTACTTACCTTCGGAAACCATGTATCTGGTAGAGAAGTTGTCTAGCCGCAGATTCCTTAACGCCCACCCAGCCTCCCCGTTCTGCGAGGACCTTGTCTAGTGGTGTTCTCCGCTGGCCTCTTCAGTTGCCATTGTGTTTTATCTCAAAGGGGTTCAGATTGTTGCTTTCCACTGGGTGCTTTCATATACGCTTCACCTCTGCTGAGGGGCTTCTTTTCTGTTATATGGTGCCTTTGATTCACAAGGTGATTTGTTTTCCTCTCCAGTTCCCTTCCCTTTCATCTGCTCGACTACCCCGGGGTCCTGGTCTCCTCGTGGTCATCCTCTTTGAGGGACGGTTGTGCTCGCTTTCCTTCCTCTGTTTTTAGAGGGGAAAGGCTAGTCTTCTCATTCTTTCCTACAGTGGACTACTGTTCTTTCTGTGTTCCGTTCTTAGTGGACGGCACTGTTCCACATGGCACTATTCCACATGGCACTATTAGTCTATTTCTGTCTGTTGAGATGTTCTTCCCTTGTTGCACTCGGGAAGGGGCCTCCGCTTAGCTTGCGGGGCTTTTCCTCACAGCTTCCGCTTATATGTGTAGGCAGTGTCTTTTCTGTCTTTAGGATGGTGTCTTCCACCATCCTCCACCTTTATTCACAGATTTTTCATCCCTCGCGCACTGTTCCCATACTTTCACAGTTTTTGGTTGGTGGCTCCGTGTTGTGCCACGTGAAAGTTTATCAGAAGAAAACTGATGTCAGCGCGCTGGGAGGGACTTGGATGACGTCACGTATGTGGACAACGGCAGGGCGGGGTCGGGTGGTGCAGTCCCCTGTCGCGCAGAGGTGCTGCTGCAAAAAATTTCCGGATCCAGTCTCACGCCTGGGGATATTCTAAGTTTAGGAATCTGCGGCTAGACAACGTCTCTACCAGATACATCATTACCGAAGGTAAGTAACTCGTACTTTGGGCACAATCGATCAAGCTAATTGGCCAATAGTTGGGGGGGTTGCCCTGTCGCCCTTACAGGAAAATGGGAATCACTTTGGCCCCTTTCCAGGATTCTGAAACCATGGTTTTCATTTTGGTTCGCAGCAAGCTGTTGGAGATCCAGAGGTTCCAACGAGGACCCGGATACCCCTTCTAATTGCAGTATCTGGTGCTCCAGTTCCGACCAAGTATGCCACCTCCTGTTTCTTTTTCTGTGCCATCCAATTTTGCTCACTATCTCGAAGGGCAATCTTATAGGCCTCCCACAATGTCACTGGATGCCACGCAACCCTCATCTGCCATGACGTAAAGCCCAGTATCAACCCCAAGGCCCTGGGCTACCTTCCGGTCTCAAGTCCCAAGCATTTAGCCTTCACTCCACAGCCTGCCTTCCCTACCACCGCCTCAACCTAACCAACAAGGGGGAATGGTCTGACCATCTTCGGGCCGAGTAATAAGCATGTATGATGTCCCCACTCTCTCTAGCAGGAGCAAACACGTAGTCCCTCCGAAAATGAACCTAGTGGCCCTCAGAAAAGTAGGAGTACTGTCGGTCCATTGGGTGCTTGCAATGTCATATGTCAGGCAGCCCTAATGTGTCTGCAAAGTGTGCCAATGTGGTAGACTGCGGTCGGTGGGAATCCCAGAGCAGTTGAGAAATGCCACCATGACATTAAATTTCCCTCCTTGGATATGTAGGGAGTATGTTACCTCAAGGAGGATGTCAGTAATCTTGGCTATGGTAGGTACTTGCAGCCGTTGTGGGGAATAAACACACAGGAGAGTAATCTCAGTCATCCCCAGTTCCACTGCACTCAGACCATGTTTTAGTCACCCAAAACGAGGGGTTCTTTTTAATACGTATGGCCACCCCCCGAATCCCACTGTATAGTCTAAGTGTGTTAGGGTAATGTAGACTAAGGAACCGACAGTGTCCCGTGCAAGTGTGTCTCCTGTATTATGACTGTGTTGGGTTGTATATGCTTAATGTAGCAGGCCACTAGTCCACCCTTTACTTTATTTCCCAGGCCATTGATGCTCCTCATCAGGACCTAGAGGCCTGTGTCTCCTAGGGCCATATTGTGAATGTATGAAACTGCGTTTATCTGTGCGTCTCATCATCATGGCATGTAGCCCATGCTGTCATTGTTCCCCTTCTAGAAACAACAAAAAGAAACAAACTTCCCCCCCAAACTACACCCAAAACCCCCTCAGCGCAGAACCACATTACCTTCAAAAACTGTGTACAAGAAGAGTAGAAGAGGTCTGTAGCCGACCACCCACCTAACCCCAACAAAACAAATACTAAACTAAATCAAAAGTTCACTCAGTTCTTTCCAAGGGTATAGGGGGCATAGGAAACAACTAGGTTGTCTCCATCATGTCTGTCATCGTCTTGCAGCTGTCTTCTCAGCTGCATTGTCTCCCTGGGTCAAGGATTGAGTCTCCTTGTGTGCTGGTCTGCCATTGGAGACAGTCTGCTAGCATTTCTGGAGACATAGCTCCCAATGACATCATACTAGATATGCTGATTTTACACTGATTTGATTTTCTTCTATTACTATTTTCAAGTTGGACGTTCAATTTTTTATCCTTGAATCAGGTATTTCACCTTTGAAGAATACCTACGCTACACATCACATTATAGGTGTGGGCTAGGCTCACCACCTCACTTGTTTGGTCCGGAAGAATCGCCATGGACCCACTGTTACCCACGGGGCGCAAAACCTGTTGATCTGACTACACCACACCCACTAATCACGAGCTGCTTGGGCACATTACGTCCCCACAGTAGTCCCAGCCATTTTTTGGCCTTTTAATCCTGCCAGGAGAACCATTACATTAAAATATGTTTCTGGAATCTCTTAGATAATTTTCTAATTTTCTTCCCTCCCCTACATCCAATCACCCCACACTTTTAGGATGCCCTCACACTTGCACCCTTCATCATATGGCATAAATAACAAAAGCTCTGCAAAAGCAAACCTTCATGGGGCCCGCAGGGCAGTGCAGCGCCAGCTCGACGAGGAGCAATGCCCAATAATAAATCATAATAATAATAATAATAATAATAAAACCATTTGTAAAGCGCCTGGTTACACTAACATAGTGTGTCCCCGCGCTAACAAATACTGCTGCTGCTCCCCTAAAATCAGAGACCGGGATCAAAACCCCAATCCTCGAAACAGGGAAATTAGTTTGTACCCGGGAATAAGTGGGTTTTCAATTTTAAACGAAATCTTGCTTCAGAAGGCTCCATACGGAGAGCAAGAGGGAGCCTATTCCAGTGTTTGACGGCCAGGAACCTAAAAGAAGCACCTCCGATCCTGGTCTTACGAACCCGGGGGAGCTGGAACCTCATTGCCCCCGCAGACCTGAGGTGGCGGATAGGGCGATGCATAGTAAGAAGATTACGCAAAAAGCCGGGGCCTTTACCCTGAGCTATGCAGTGGGCTAAGCAAAGAGCCTTGAACCTAATGCGCTCCTCGATGGGGAGCCAGTGAAGTTCATGAAGGGCCTTTTTTCCTGATGCTCTACGAGGAAGGTTGAGCACCATACGAGCGGCGGCATTTTGCACACGCTGGAGTTGATGGATGCCTTTTTTGCTGAGCCCCAAGAGGAGAGCATTGCCATAGTCCAGGTGAGGTGTGACTAAGGCATGAATGAGTGTCTTTCTGGCACTTATGGGGAGTAGCTCCAGGATTTTTCGAAGAGTTTTAAGTATGCCAAAGCATTTGCTCGTGACATTGCTGATCTGTTGCTTAAAAGAAAACTCCGTGTCCAGCATGATCCCCAGGTTTCTAACATACTGAACCGGCTGGGGAGTGTCTCCCAGCTGTGTTGGCCACCAGGCTTGCGACCACGCAGAGGGGGATTTGCCCACAACAAGAATTTCAGTTTTATCGCCATTAAGGCGTAGACAGTTGTTGTCCATCCACCCAGCTACGGAGAGCATACAGTTGGAAAAATTTGTGGCCCCATCTGACTGGCTGTCGGTGAGTTTGATTATTAATTGGTTATCGTCAGCATACGTGACGATATCCACTCCCAAAGCTTCCACAATACGAGCAAGAGGCTCCATGTAAAGATTAAACAGAGTAGGGCTTCATGACATCATTAGGGGTGTGTGAGGGCAACAAGAAATAGTCTGTAAGATTACCTCCCCTAGATTCGCCAGTCCGTCCCCTTTTGTATCTTTTCACAGGAACAGTGTCTCCCTGGTTGATTTAATCATTGCCTAATTGCCATAGCTAATGCAGGCTTATTGTATCGAGCATAAGCTTTCCCTCAAGGCATAAATCAGATTCTGTAGTTGAGGAGTTTTATTTTTATTCATGTAATTTTAACAACAAATTACATACATAGCAAAACAGTAGCTTGCTCAAAATCACATCTTCCACAGTAGCATTTTGAGACCGCAAATACATCTGTGTCAAGTGCCTTACTTTATAGCCGTTACTGGGATGTTTTATATATACTTTACCCCTTACCATAAAACACTTTTCCTACATGCTTTACACTTCCCGTCCTCGTTTTTTAGGGGGTGGAGAGTTATTGTTTTAAATGTCTTTACCAGACCGCCCTATATAGGCGCTACCCCTCTAATTATTATAGCAACTTCTAGGATTGAAAGCTATGTGTGGCTCACAGCCTCCAGTTCAAGTTTGGTCATCTGCCAGATTCCACTTGCGCAGCAGGTATTCTTTAAGTGGATCCCAGGATGTAGGGCTTCAACTGTAATGGGAGTAACATGTAGTATACTTCACACTGATAGTGAAGTGTTTTGTATCTTTCAATGACCATTCGATATTAGGGAAGGTCCCTGTCCTCAATATTTTGCCATTGGTCTTTAGGCCAACAATATTGCCGTCACTGTGTTTTTCCTTACCCTTTTAGGTACCTTTTGCATATTTCCCTGTAGTGCCATTTGAAGGGGGTGGGGTAGTGCAATAGCATGATCAAGATCATCTCCGACAGCATAATTGTTGCACCCCTGAGCTGTACAATGCCAAATGCACTAAATCTGCTAGTGAGTGCCTACATGTGGCATCTGTTCAGTCCTCTAGCCATGAAATTTTTTTTTGGGCATATAATAGCTTCTGGGTAGGAATTTATAATGCACTGCTGTGTGTTTACCTAGACTTCCCTAATGTGTGCACAGCAGTAGCTCCATTGTGTGTCGGTCAGGTGTGCATCTAGGTCTCTATCCCAGCTATCTAGAACTGAAAGGAGGCACCTTAGTTCACTGGTTTGTAAATCTATAGTTTATAGTTATAGTCTGAGAGAGATCTTCTTTAGTGCATATATCTTCCAGTCTTGTGAATGCCAAAGGTTCCTGTTGAATCATGGAATATATGGTTTTGAACATGAGCTCTAACCTATGGTAGAGAAATGTGTCTTGGGGGAACCTTTCTGTCTGTATTGTAGACTCGTTTAAGGAGATAAATTGGTGTTCACGGTCACCAGTCGTTAATTTTTCGAGTTTTACTAATTGTTGACATGCTTTGGTGTTGGACTTGGCCCTTTTTGGCCAAAGTTCTTTAAACTTTTTGCTTTCCTCCTAGACCTTTTTCTGATCTAATGTTGCCGACTTGGATGCTTTGGGCACTTTGCCACTGCTGATCAGTGTCAAAGTGCAACTGCTCCCTGTATAAAGTGTTATGGTAATTGGTTGTCCATAATTGGTATGTTTGCCTTACTAGTGAAGTCTCTAGTAAAGTGCACTATGTGTGCCAGGGCTGGTAATGCAAATGCTACTAGTGGGCCTGCAGCACTAATTGTGCCACCCACACAAGTAGCCCTAAAAAGAGATCTCAGGCCTGCCACTGCAGTGCCTGAGCACTGTTTAACTGCCTTGTTGTCCTGACAAGTGCACCCACTTGCCAGGCCTTCCCTTCCCTTTTTATGCACATCAGACACCCCTATAGTGGGCCCAAGGTACCCCCCTGGGCAGGGTGCAGTGTATGTGAAAGGTAGGACTGAGGTGTGTGCCGTGTCCTGACAGTGAAATTCTTCCAAATTCGTTTTTCACTGTTGCAAGGCCATCTTTCCCATAGGACAGAATGGGGAACGCTGTGTCCCATGTGTCCAGCATATCTTCCCATAGGCATAAGTTGGAGAGATGGAGTTTAGTGTGCCTGAACTCAGAATTTAATAACACATCTTTTTGTGAAGATGGTGTTTAGAAACCACGCTTTTAGAAGTGGCTGGTTTCTTGTCTTATAAAACCAGGCAGAGGCACACAGGATGGTTTATTGCCTGCCTGGGTTTGAATGTGACAGGGTCTGGGAAGTGTCCTGACCCCAGGGAGGAGAAGGTGAGACAGCAACAGCCTGGGCCTGCATTTGATGTAGGGGGGAGGAGTAGCCCCGGATGTGAAGAGGGCTGTGTTGCTGCCACAAAAGGATGGCTCCACCTCCTGCTGAGCGTCTGGGCCCCAGACCCTGACTATTAAAGGAGGAGGGTGTGCACTGGCAGAAAGACACCCAGGTCTGGTTTGGACCATGGTCAGAGTCCCCTGAACATAGACTTCAAAGGCATTTAAGGGTATAAATGTAAGAGCTGAAACCTCTGAACTCAAAACTGCAATCCATACTGAAAAAGGATTGAACCTACTTTGTGATCAAGAGGAACCTCTGCCAAAGAACAGCTGAAGAGAAGGACTGCCCTTGCTGTGTGTTCTGGGGCTGGCCTGCAGTTTGCTGGTTTGACTAAGGAGAGGACAAGGGACTTTGCTGTGTGCTGTGTCCCCCTGCTTGTGAGGACTTTGCTGTGTGCTGTGTCCTGAAGTAGCGTGTCTCCAAGGGCCAGAGGAGAGCTGGTCTCCTGTTGTGGAAACTCAGGAACATAAGTTTCCAACCGTGTCTCAACGACGCTGTGTGCCTGGTGCTTTTGCACACCTGAGACTGCTGTGTGGTCTGTGGTACTGTTTACGAGGTGCCCCGTGATCGCATTGACCCCGCATTGTGAAACATCATCCACGCTGCTGCATTGCCGATTGTGGCCCGAGCCGTCATCGTAACTGAGGCCGAGAGTGAAGATCACCGCTGCCGGCCCAAGCTGCAACGTTCTAAAGGACTTCTTGAAGCTAAGGAAGCTACCAGGTGAAAGGGATCGTGTTGTTGTTCGCCGAGAGGAATCGGCCCAAGTTCGTCAACGAAGGAGAAGGCAGCGTCGTAATCCGTCAGGCTACAGCGTCGCCCAACAACGGAGCTGCACAGTCATTGAGGCCGCCCAGCAGGATGTCCGAGCGGGGAGAGAGAGAGAGAGAGAGCAAGACAGCGCACCCCCCAAGGTAAGGCTTGGACTCTGGTCGGAGGACGCAAGCGTGTGTGGCCTGGGGAGGCGTGCAGGAGGAGTACAGGAGTGCTCCTAGCTCTTTCCCGCTGCACCGCGTTAGACGCGATGAGTCCCCGAGCGGCCCGTCACTGCCCAGCAGTACCAGGGCTGCCCTTTAAGTGTATGACCGTTGTCTCTGGTGTTGGAGCCTAGTAGGGGCCCGAGTTGACCGCTGCAATTGGAGTAATGCATTATTTCTTGCATTACAAACTGCCTGATTCTTGCATTACGAATGGCATTATTATTGCATTACGAACTGCCTGATTCTTGCATCACAAACCGCTTTATTATTGCATTACGAACCGCATTATTATTGCATTGCAAACTGCCAGATTCATGCATTACGAACTTCATTATTATTGCATTACGAACTGCCTGATTCTTGCATTAAGGACTGTCCTATTACTACATTACGAACTGCAAAGTATTGCAACAGGACTGCATTAGAGATTGTGAATTGCTCATTAGTACCATAAGGACCTACAAGTGATTGCTGGCCTAATAACCGGCCAAGAGAATTATTACGAATACACAGATGTTGGTTTTCTATCGTTTGGTCTCATCGTATTCCTATTTATAAAGATACCGCTATATTTATGAAATCAGTGTGGTGTCCATTTGTGGTGATATCACTGTGTTACTGGGAGTGTGGTTGCAAATACTTTACACATTGCCTTGGAGATAAGCCTGGCTGCTCGTTACCAAGCGACCAGGGGGTGAGCAGGGGTTATCTAAGGGATTTGTCCCTCCTTACCCTGACTAGAAGCAAGGGTCCCTATTTGGTAGAGATGTGGCGCCGCGGCCAGGGCGACTGACTCTGGAATCTGGGGATCATGGTTCGATCACCGGCGGAAGATTAGCCCAGCATCATGTGACACTGGGCAATAGCTTGCTTAATCTTCCCGACGGCCCACAGCGCCTAGAGACCCTTACAGGTGATTGTTCGCGCTTTACGAATGTGGATTATTATTATTTGGACTAAGGTACCTACCTCAGCCAACTGGAGACTCCCAGTTCTAACATTTGGTATAACTGGATGGCAGAATTGCCTCACTGTTGCTAATTGCAAGTGTGATGTGTAGAGTATATATAGTTCCCTGCGCTTGCACATTGTTTCCCCATGCTTTAGCTGTGCAACCAACTAGGTAAATATCACCAGTGTGCCTAATAGATTGGCTAGTATTGTCTTCAAGTGGGGTATTTCAGCTATATTTGCTTCGACCACCACATGTGGCGCGAGTGTGACAGGGTGGAACTGATAGTGGGCAAACTGTGTCTGTTTACATAAATCATTAAATTCCAAATCCTGAATTCTTAGCCTGCCCTCTGCAGATGGTTTTCATTGCATTGCCTATTTGAATCTAGGTTGTTTTCCTTCCCATAGTAGCCTGCTTAGTGTGGTTTATAATATTACAAATAACTGGTGTGTTGGGGAAATGCAAATATTATAGAAGAGATGTAAGAATTTATGGAGAATCACCATTTCTATCAGGGCAATTTTGCCTACTAACGGCAAAGGAAGCCTGATTCAACAGACTTCTCTTCCCAACCCCAATCTAATAGTGCTTCCGACAGAAAGAGCCACTGTCTGGCAGAGCACAGATTTCTGGCAGTGTCAATGTAATACTGAGTCATGGTCTGAAGGGGTACGAGCAACATGTGTAAGCGCAGGGGTCGAGTTGCTTATCCTTTTAGAGAGTAGCCAAAAATCTAGAAAAAGCATTATGCCCAGTGGAATGATGAGTGTATTCCCTGCTATCTGGAAAAAATTATCCAAATGTCCACTAAATCATGCAGCATTATTTGTAATCTTGTTTTGGTTGCAGTGTGGTGCCTAGCAAAGTATTCAGCGCAAGGTTAAAATGACCCCCTTACACCCAACTTGATGGGATTCTGCGTTTAAGTTCTGTGTAGTGAAGAGGTATTTAAAGAAGGCAGGCTAATCCACATTTATCCAAAATATATTTAGCAGTGTAATAGTACTCTCCTGTAATTTTCCATGCACTATCGAGTAGCGACCCTCTGAGTCAGCTTTGACCTTAGTGTAAAGAACACACCGTCTCTAGCATAAGGGTATGATGCAGCATTGTGGTGTGCTGCCCATCTATGTGTAAACCTCTGATCTGACTGTCTGATGAAATGTCGCCTGAATTGCGATGTGAACTATGTAGTGATCCAGAATGCAATCTCCTGTCTCATCTTTCAAAGGTTGTCAAGTCCTCTTACGTGCCAGGTTATGGCATTTAATTATAGCTTTTCGATGTGCATTTTCATACAAATCCAGCTGTGTCCTTATGTGTGGTGTATGGTTCACTAATGAGCATTTGCAACATCATCAGAACATGCTATCAATAAAATTGGCATCAAAACAAACTAACACTGTATCATTCCTTTTCCCTCCGCTTTCCCACCTGGATCACCAAACAACCCATAGATCATCCCCTTCTCTAATTAATGCCATGACCGTGAGAGCCAGTAGTGCCCATGTTTGCTTGATCTCTGCCTTGAGTTTTCTGCCATAATAACCGACTCTTTAGCACTTGTCAGGGTATCTGAAAAGAGAGAAAAAGAAAAAGTAGGTATACAGTGAGCAGACTTTTTGATGTTACAATTGAGTGCCTCCCCTGTACCCAGAGGTCCCTTCTGGCCTCCTAGTCCACATTATCGTCCGTTTGACGGTGAAGACAACAAGGCAGTGGATGAGTCCCCGGCTACTTTGAGTTTCAGTTGAACAAACAGCTTTTCAATATTCTTGAAAAATATATTGCTTGTCCTGCCAAGGGATCCTCAGCCGTGCCGGGTACAGCATTTCATATTGAATGTCTAGTTGGGTGATTTTGTTTGGGTTTTATGTGTGTGGTGAGTTAATACTATCTGAAATGCTACCATCCGTGTCAATTCTAGCGGCTGGCTTGTCCATTCTGTCTTTTGTTTGGTCTACTCCAATTGGCAAGAAATCTATTATCGAGTTGACTAACTCCGCTGCAGATTAAGGAGTATTGTGTTATATCTAAGCCATCAAGTGGGTTCGTGAGTTTACAGGAGTTGGTGATAAATGCGGGAGGGGGTTTGGAGCGTGGGAAGAAAAGGCTGTTGATCTGGAGCTCGAGGATGCTGGTGCTTACCTTCTTCCCTTTTGTATGCTGCTTAATTGGAGCGAGGGGAGAGCAGGCAATGGACCTGAAGCTCTGAGGATGCTGGTGGCTTACCTCCTTCCCTTTTGTATGCTGCTTACTTAATAAACTTCAGATGTTGCACCCTATTGGTGATTGCATACCTGCCTCTTAGCATATGTTCAAATTGTCTTCATAAGTGTCACTTTCTGACGTAGTGGTATTCCAGTCACACTTCTCCCCCATTGATTGGCTTAGATGTTTTTTTCTGACCAAACACCAGCCTGGCTTGTTATTGTCAGGTTTACCCTTGTTGGATGCCTTTCCAGCTGCCGTTGTGTTAATTGTATAGGAGTCTTGCCGCACCTTCATTCAGCAGCTTGGGAGCCACAGGCTCCTATTCTAGGATAATATCCTCATCTTGCTCCTTATGCTCTTTCTTCGGTCGAACTTAGGCAGCGACATGTTGTATATACTTTACAGGCTTAGAGCTCGCCCATTGCCTTTCTACTTGTTACATTGCTTGTTCTTTAAAAATGCTTGCTTTGGTGGGTTCCTTATGGTAGCTAAATGGCATCATGAATATCCCGACGCTGGGTGCAATTTATTTCATAGTTCACTTAATTTTAATATGTGGTCACTCCTGCAGCTGCCTATTTTTATTAGCTAGCACTCTTTTCCTGAGCCATCTGAAACAAAGACATGAAGTAGAGTGGACTGTACCCCAATATCCAGAAAAGCAAGCGGTTTCTTTTTTCAAGTAAAGATGGCTTGAACTCTAACATAGGCTGCTACTTCGTTCTCCCCAAAAATAACAACGGATAATGAGTTATAAAGCAACTCTCCTGTTTAGTGAAGGGGATTGTACAACATTCATTTAGTCACAAACCAACCTTTTTCCTGTGAGTTGGACCCGTCCTATAGCTTCTCGACCAGACAGCCCCGCCCCTCCATGGGTCTGGCCAGGAGAGAATCTTCCGTGCGACAATGCAAAGGCATCATGAATCTCCTTTGTGGTGCACAACACTGCTTGCATTGTTTAGGCCTTTGCGTACTCCCTGTAAATCGTTCGTATCAATGTTTAGAATTCGCTGTCCCCAGGATCCGTTCAGTGTCTGTGTGCGGACACGTTCAGAGTTGGAGCAATTTATTGCAGCATTCGTCCCTTCCCCCTCCTCCCATGTTGATGCATGGCTCTTCCTTGTTTCCTACTCATGTTTGCCTCGTGTTCAGTGTGTGCCCAACCCCAGCTATTTTAACGATATTCCTTAGCATCACATATTTTAAACAAGCATTGGCAGAGCCAATAGGTCTCGCCTTTGGGGGCTTATAAGTGTTTAGGCTGAGCTATTGACTTTGCCAATGTTTTTAAGCTGTGCTGTAGAGAAGTGTGGCTGCTGTGCAGCATGCTAAAAAGTTGTAATAAAGTGCCAGAAGCATTTTTGTTACCTTATATATGACCAAGAAGGCATTATGTCCAACAGAACGACCATATTAAAAAATGTATGTACAATAAAATATTTCCTCATTTTTCTTTTGTTATTGCCATGCTGGCAACTTGTTTTTGCCTATTCTAATGGTTGTTCGTTAATGTTTTTTTTGAGGGGGCATAAACAATTGGAGGTTGAAGGTTGTAAACTAGTACCTGTATTATAACACTAGCAGCGACCAGACACTAGGGGAGAATCAACAGGTGGCAGATTTCGATAGCAGGCTGAGGTGGTGTTGAGTGATGTCGAGGTGGTAGTGGTGGTGACAGGTGCTGAGTCGATGCTGAATGATACTTAGGTCTTGCTGAGTGATGATGTGGTGTAGTATTGCAAAGGCGATGCTGAGTGATACTGATGTGGTGTTGAGTGATGCTGTGTTGGTGCTGAGTGATGCTGTGGTGGTGCTGAGTGATGCCGTGGTGGTGCTGAGTGATGCCGTGGTGGTGCTGGGTGATGCCGTGGTGGTGCTGGGTGATGCCGTGGTGGTGCTGGGTGATGCCGTGGTGGTGCTGAGTGATGCCGTGGTGGTGCTGAGTGGTGCCGAGTGATGCTGTGGTGGCCCAGAGTGATGCTGTGGTGGCCCAGAGTGATGCTGTGGTGGCCCAGAGTGATGCTGTGGTGACCCAGAGTGATGCTGTGGTGACCCAGAGTGATGCTGTGGTGGCCCAGAGTGATGCTGTGGTGGCCCAGAGTGATGCTGTGGTGGCCCAGAGTGATGCTGTGGTGGCCCTGAGTGTGGCTGTGGTGGCCCTGGACAGAACAAAAAGAAGTAAACGACTGTCTCTGCTAAGGTACCCCTAGTCTGAGGGAAAAAAAGGAAACCAATTCTTGCAATTTGACAACATTTTACCAAGTAGAATTCCCCCAAGCATGAATCAGTCATACAGCAACCACATTAATGGAAAATGCGTAAAATTAGGTAAACTTCACGTCATATATTTGGCTAATTAATGCGTTAGGGTTGCTCTTTGGTAACAGAAGGACAAGATCTGACTTTGAGGATTCAACAAGTGCTTTGGTGCGGGGATAGCTGCCGTCTTCAGTCAATCCACTGCAGGCTCTACAAAGGAGGCTGGCTCTAGAAAGGTGGTAAAATGGACATGACTGGTCAACTGCTTCTTGTGGTTTTACTCTTCATCATTTTATTATTGTCCTTATTTTGTAAGTTTGTTTTGTTTGTTCTTTGTTGAATATCAACTTTAGCTTTATTTTTTATGTAAAATATTGTACATTTTTTCATTGTTTAAATTAATCGGCCTAACTTGTAATTTCTGAATTTCATTTCAAAATTGTTCTGTTTTTCTAATAGTATTTTGATTGTATGCCTGGTAACAGCCTACATATTTGTTTGACGCGTGAAATGCTTGCAAATACGGTTTTATGTAACTGTACTTTTCGAAATGTTAGGTTTTTAAATGTTCAATATAGTTATCTAAAATGTAATTAAGTCAATTTTCAGGCTTGTGGTAGATTTTAAAGTATAATCTGTTTAGTTTTATTTTTATTTTTTTGCTCCGACCTAAATGCTCAGTTTACCTAAACACAACTTGCTTCTACATGCACCTCACCTCCATCGTAATACATTCTACTCCGGTGAAATACATAGTTTGGGGAGAGGAGTTGGCCTAACGGCTAGGGCGCTCTACCTCGGACCTGGGGAACTGGGTTTGAGTCTCTGTAATGACGCTGAACATCCTGTGATTCTGGGCAAATCACTTAATCTCCCCGTGTCTAACAAAGAATGAATGTGTGTCTTAATGTAACGTAACTGGTGCTATGTAAAGCACTCTGATACCTGATTGGATTCGGCCAAGTTTGTGCTATATAAAACTCTACAAAAAAAAACTGACTGGATATTTTACTTACAAGTCATAACCAATCTTTTTGCAAATATCACCAAACAACATCTTGATACAACTATATAAACATGAGTAGGTGTTTCCAATATGCTTATTTAAGATTAAGAAAACTGGCACCACCAACAACTACGTCCTCAACTGAACATCTAGCAAACTCTGGTGTAGGAATGTTGGTGATAGAGCATTTTAATTAAAATGCAGTTACAGAAAGGAGGGTGGGTGAAAGAACCGGAACATTTGGAAGATAAAGTAACAGAACAGTATGTAAAGAACACAGTCCTTGGTAATTAAAGAAAGATGCTGACCCTGCCCTCCTTCAAAATTGCCTGATTGTATCTCTATAATTGAAATTGGCGAGGTTATGCAACAGCTGAACCAAACGAGATGGGGACATAACAAAGCAGGATAATCAATACAGTGGTTTGGAATGAAAACCAAGATTAATGGCACACCCCGAAACAAAGGATTGTTAAAAGTACATCAATTCGGATACATGCTCATTACGGTTAAACTAAGATCCCTGAATGTGGAACAAACAGGAGTTCGTGTGGATTCGCAGTCCGGTTGTAATGAGGTGTTATAACATAACACAGTTACAAACAGTGTAAGTCTGGTTTTACAAAATGAAGAGAGGCTTTCTTTGCATGCAATGTTACACCATTAAAGAAGGGTGGTATCGGCGTAATAAAATTCCCTCACTGAGATGTGGAAGGTAGCGTAAAACAGAAGCTTTTCTCAAACATTCTTAAAATTAAAGTATACAGACTTTTCACATACAGGAAGTCTTTACAAAGACGTCAAGGGGGGTTTCATCAAAAACAGAAATACAGATCACATCTACAATCTGCATACACTAACAGGTCAATCAATATACGTCCCCCCCCCTATAAAGGAAAACACTGCTCGTGTTGTATTAATCTAAAAAGCATTCGATCATCTTCCACATACAGTTTTGATATTAAGACGTCTTGAAAATAACCTGCGAGATATATGTTCGAATTACGGAAAAATACTCCGGACAATGACACTGTAAACAAAAACAAGCACGAAAGTGAAAGCTCATTGAGGCACGCAAGGCTTAATGAGCCTTCAAAGAAACCCACATGGCGGCTGCGCGCATGCACGCTCGCGTGAACGTAAGCGCTAGGCCACCAAAAACCTGTGGCAGCACTTTGAAAACTCACACACTAAATTCCTCGAAGAGCAGCAGCGCATGTGTGCTGGCTTAGCGAGACCTAAAAAGCGCTATGCTTAAAGCAATTTCCAATACTTTGTATTTGTGTTGTAGGGTGCTGTATCTTGATTAGAGAATCTCACTTTGTTGACAGTCCTGATTGTTTTATTGAGCGCAAACTCAACCACGGTAATTAGAGTGCTTTACTTGAATGCAGGTTGCATTACACAAGGTAGCATTCTTTTTTATATTTTTAAAGCACGGGGAGTTGAAGTGCTTTGCCCGGAATCACAGGCTATTGAGCCGATGCCTAGACTTGAACCTGTTTGCCCAGCCTTTGATTTCATTCTTTTCTTCTCCCCGTCGTCTTTGCTGCCTGTGCCGGTCATTACTCAAACATGATATCGTGAGAACTGCCATCTGTGCATTGTGCTTAATGGTGGGTATTTTAGATTCTGAGTGCCCAGACTGTGAGACTCTGCCTAGCTCTGCTCCTCTTAGATGCTAAAGAAAGTTTTTACAACAGCCCTATAAACTATAGGTCTTTTTTCCATTTACTGACACATTGACTTGACTGTGTCTCATCAGATGTCAGTTAAAAGTGCAGATTGTACATGCCAGTCCTTCCACCTGCCCCATGACATCAAGAACAGTAATTATTGAAAGCCGGCAACTTTTCATAGGTAAGTTCCAAAACTTTTAGCGTTATTTGGCATTACATCTGTCTATTCAACTTCATCATACAGCATCAGTTCGTTGATAAGCAAGAGACCATGATAATATGCTTCATGTCTTAACACTTCTAAGATCCAAAAGGCAAGACCTATTGGCTATGCCAATGCCTGTTATCACTGTGCTGCCTCAGGTTTATTTAGTACGGTGTGAGAAGAAGCATTAGTTTCTTTGCTGTTTTTATGGTATCAATGCCCAGAGGTGTTCATGTCTATTCGACCAACAGCCGAGTTTACTTATTGCCATATTACGGGTTGGTGCATTCCGTATGTGGGCACTCGATTTTGGCAGACCAGAACTGCTGCCAGCCACCTCCTCCAAACAGCCCAGGGATTTTAGGCGCAATGTTTTGTGTGTTTTGCTCCTCCCATATTCAGCAATAGCACACTATTTCATGCCATGTTCCTTAAATGTCTTTTATTGCATTGACTCCAATTCCCCTCATTTTGCCAATGGTGAGTAGCGCTTTGGTTCTCCCACCATAGGTCTTGCTCTGTAAGGCTGCCCAGAGCTCATCTGCCCCAGACGGCCATCACGGGTCGATGTTCACAGCACCTTCCTCACCCTCTTGCATCAGGGCCCAGCGGAACTTCCCATTTGCCCTCACCCTTCTCAATTACATTTTATTAAGTTTTAGATCTACAATAAAATCAACATTATAAGCTATGAAAAATACATGTTCAATACAAACTTAAAACATGTTTAAAAAACATCATTGGCTTCACTGGATTAAATAGAAATTGAAGTGCTTCTTTTGACTTGCATGCCCATACTTCACAAACAGTGGTTTCAAAAGGAGATAATGGTTAAAGTGCAATAAAGGACAAACAAATGCCACATGTTTAAGAGTTTGGGTGGAGCACCTGCAAAGATCACAAAGCCTGTCCTCATGAATCAAACCACTCCAAGCACCTATATTAGATTTTTAACGGTAAAATATTCATATGGAACAGTAATTAAAATCACTGGACCCTGTGTGTTATCTTCCAGGTTAAATGGGATTGATGCGGGGGAGGAGCCTAGCACTTGATCAAGATGGCCGCGTGAGCCTTGAGCTCCCGCGACCCTCGCGCCCTCCTGCAATTATCCTGTCCTAAATCCTGATTTTCATGCATGGAATCCTGCAGATGAGTCACAGCTGGGGCGATTAACGTTGTCCGGGCTAAGATCGCCCACCGGGGACCGAAGTTGTGCATGGCGGAAGACTGCGGCCTACCTCCGAAGGATGCCAGGGGCTTGCGTTGGCAGGATGCCCGGCCACTAATTGAACAACAGCGGCCTTGGGAGGTGTGAACTGGCGGACGGGTGCCGCTGCACTTTCACTTTCGCTTTCACGCCCTTGGCTTGCTTTGGGTTGGGAGTGCTTCGTGCCGCTCCCCTGTTAACTGGAAGGCCTCCAGTCGACCCTGGCTGGCTGCTGAAGTCCTAATTGACCCTGTTTCCTCTGGCTGACTGAGGGCCGTCTTTTTGCTACTGACCGCCCAGCCGTTCGAGATGTCGACCAAATCGGAGGCAGACAAGCCGAAGTCTAAGACTACCAGGCGGGGAGGCTATATCCAATCCAACAACATGGATTGTTATGCCCAGCAGAAGGGGTCGCCTGGTGGATCGGGACAGTCGCTGGAAGCACAGAAGGCCGATTCATCCCCAGCCTCGGAGTTATCATTGCAGGATATCAAGGGGGCGATAGATGGGATGCAATCCACGATTGGGCGACAGTTCGAGACCCTGGCGCACAAGGTGGACATGATTTTGGTGGATGACAACTTGATTCGCGCGGACCTGGGCAAAACCAACGAGCGGGTCAAGTCCCTGGATCTCAAGGCTACTGGCCTCGCGGACGAAGTCTCGGAACTCCAGGCTGAGGTTCGTAAGTTACGAACCGCGAATGACCTCTCCGCCCGCCGGCTCGAAGACTTTGAAGGTCGGGCCCGGCGCAACAATATGCGCCTTATTGGGGTCCCGGAAACTTCGGATGAGCTCTCCGTGGATTTACTCGTCGAGGACTTGGTGGTGAATCATCTTGCGCCCAAGGGGCTCGGCAGGTTCTTTGCGGTTGAGCGGGCTCACCGAGTGCCTGGTGGACGGCCTAAGGTGGGAGCCCCCCCGCGGCCGATTGTCGCCCGGATCTTTAATTTTCGGGATCGAGACGCTATCCTGCAAGCATCGAGGGTGACAGGCCCGGTGCCTTTTCAGAATGCCTCTGTGAGCTTTTATCCTGACTTCACCCAGATGGTGCAGAAACAGAGGCAGAGTTTCCTGGGGGTGAAGCGGCGGCTTAGGGAGATGGACCTGAAGTATGTCATGCTTTTCCCCGCCAGGCTACGTGTGGTGTATGAGGATCGGACTTTCTTCTTCGAATCACCGGACATGGCAGGGGACTGGTTGGATGCGCTCCCTCGGCGACAGCCCGGCCGGGACCGAGTGGATGGAGCGGAAGGCGACAGGGATGGACAAAAGTGATACCTCCGGTGTCGATCTGTTTTGACTCAGCCCCGGACAGTGACTCGCACCCTACTGCAGTAATGGGAGGGCGGCGGGGGGACGATAGGTGCTCTTTCCTCCCTTGGGGTACTTTTTGTAGATTTGTTGTGGATAGGGCGACAGGCACACTGCAAGTTGGGGGGGCTTTGTAAGCTGACGCAGGGGTGCAGGGAGGGGGGGGGATTCGGGATGTTGGGGTTGTTGTTGGGGGGGGGGGGGTTTCTTGCAAGGCGTAGCAACTGTTTTCATTATTGTCCGATCTTGGTTCTCCGGGGGGGGTGGAGGTCTCTTTGTGTTTGGGGATGGGGGATAGGGGCTTAAACATAATTAGCTGGAATGTTAATGGCTTAGGGGATCGTATTAAACGGGGGATAGTCCTGCAATTCTTGAAACGGTCCTCGCCAGATGTGGTCCTCCTGCAAGAGACCCACCTTATAGGGAATACATGTTATGCACTTAACAGAAAGGGTTATAAATTCATTGCTCACTCGGGGTTCTCCTCGGGCTCCAGGGGTGCGGGCATACTTGTTAGAGCTTCCCTACCATTTGAGGTTGACTCTACCATTGCTGACGACAGGGGGAGATTTGTGGCTGTGGCGGGGAGGTGGGAGGGTAGAACGTTGGTATTGGTTTCTGTTTATGTCCCCCCTGCCCTGCAGGCCTCCACGTTTGCTGATCTGGGCAAGGCCTTGTTGGAACTCCCCGAGGGGCTGCTAATAGTGGGAGGAGACTTCAATGCGGTTGGATCTGGAATGCTCGATAGGTACCCGCCCAGGGACACCGTGGGTGCTCAGAAGTGGCTTCCCGACTTTATAGATACTTTTGGTCTGGTAGACTGTTGGAGGCTACGGCACCCCACTCAGAGACAATATACCTTTCATTCTGGGGCCCACGGGAGTCTCTCTCGGATTGATTACTTGCTCACTCTGGCTGTGCACGCCTCATTGGTGTCTGAGGCTAGGCACATGGCGCGGGGCATATCTGATCATTCGCCGGTGTGGGCCCGTCTGGATGTTGGCCGGGTGGTGGGGGGCAGGGGGGCTCCCATTAACCCCTGGTACTTTCGTGACCCCAAGCTGCGTAGTGCGTTGCTGAAGACTGTTGATCACTATTTCCGAGATAATCAGGGTTCAGTTGAATCTGCGGTGTCCTTGTGGGAAGCCTTTAAGACTGTATTGAGAGGGGAGGCCCTTTCCTTGATAGTGGTCGCCAAGCGGCGGAGGGACGCCGAGGTGACGCAAGTAGAGGACGAGATAGCGGCTTTAGAAGTGGCCTTGGAGGAGGATGTTGCACCGGCCACACTGCATAATTTGAGCTTGAAGCAATTGGAATATAGGGATCTGGTGACGAACGCTGCCAAGACCCTCCATAGGGAGCAGCAGGGTCGATTGTACGATGTTGGTGATAAGGCCGGGAAATTGCTGGCGTGGTTGGACAAAAAAGAGCGTGTTAATCGAGTGGTGCCGGAGTTGTCGATGGATGGGGGAGAGGTCGTCACTGACCCCGACGGTATAGTTGTGTTTCTCGGACCATTTTCGTACGGTATACACCTCGGTTTCGGATAGGCCGACTGAGGACTCGTGTGACCTCCTGCGCGATATCGCTCTGCCCTGCCTTTCTGCCATTGATAGGGATGACCTCGATGGAGACATAACTGTAGACGAAGTGGCGTGTGCCATCCGTGCGTTGCGCTCCGGTAAGGCCTCGGGCCCAAATGGTTTGCCGATTGAGCTGTATAAGCTTCGTCCGGATAAGTTGGCTCCTCACCTGCGCGCCATGTTCGTGGAGGCGCGGGTGACTGGGTTTCTTCCGCTCGATCAACGGCTGGCGACGATTGTGGTAATACATAAAGACGGTAAGCCCCGGGACAAGTGTGGCTCCTATCGGCCGATATCACTTCTCAACGCCGAGCCGAAAATCCTTGCTAAGATCCTTGCTAACCGCCTGGTCCGGGTACTGGGCGATTTGATCCACCCGGATCAGTCGGGCTTTATCCCGCACCGTAACACTGCACTGAATCTTAGACGCCTTCATGGAGTGATTGCTAGGGCGGGCACGATACGGGAGCCGGCTATCGTGGCGTCCCTCGATGCCACGATGGCCTTCGATACGGTGGAGTGGGCATACCTGTGGGCTGTGCTAGCCAAGTTCGGCTTTGGGCCTGGATTTGTAGGCTGGGTGAGGTTGCTCTATGAGGGGCCTCTTGCTAGCGTCGTGGTAAACGGGCGGGCGTCGACACCGTTCGAGCTCGGGAGAGGCACCCGGCAGGGCTGTCCCCTGTCGCCGTTGTTGTTCGCCCTTGCCCTTGAGCCGTTGGCGGCGTGGATACGATGGCACCCGGATATACGCGGGCTTCGTTGGTCGCCTGACCACGAAGACCGTATTTCACTCTACGCCGACGATATTCTGCTATACCTCGCCTAAGAAATCTCTGATAGTGGTTTGTGACGTGTTGACTTCTTTCGGTCGGAACTCTGGTCTTGTCATCAACTGGGGGAAGTCATACTTGTATGTCCTGTGTGGGGGCGTCCCGCCTGTCCCGCGCAACTGTTCGATCCAGATAGCCCGGCAGGGCTTTTTGTATTCGGGGATCTATATTTCCACCGACCCCATTTTACGATACGAGAAGAACTTGCTCCCTCCCTTGGCACGTCTGCGACGGGACGTGGCGGGCTGGCGGCGGTTACCGCTTTCCCCCCTTGGCCGTGCCGCTCTGTTTAAAATGATGTCTCTTCCCCGTTTCCTCTATGCCCTGCAGAATACCCTTGACCTGGTCCCTGCCAGTTATTTCCGTGAGGTCGAAAGCCACCAGCGCGCGCTCTTGTGGGAAGGGCGTCCACGCATAGCGATTGCTAAGTTGACGCTTCCGTGGTAAGACGGGGGTATCGCGCTTCCAGACATTCGACGTTATTATTGGGCCACCCAGTTGAGCGCGATTAACCATGGTGTATATGGTCCGGCGCTGAGCCCCGGCTACGCCATGGACCGATGGTTGCTGCGTGGGGGAAATTACCACAGAGCGTTGTACTCGAAGTCGTCGGACTTAACCCTTACCGGGCCCACCAGGGTGGCCGTGCATGTATGGAAGGTGGCGACGGATTCACTGGGCTGGAAGGGTAAGCTTACCCTTGCAACCCCTCTGTTTGACTCCGATATTCTGGGAAAGCTATGGCACACAAAAGGGTTTGAGAAATGGGACTTGATCGGTATATCCAGGGTTGGAGACCTTTTGGTTAAGGGTAGGGTAAAGTCATTCGAGGAGCTGCAGAAGGAATATGAGCTAGGGAGTACGGAGTTCTTCCGATACGCTCAAGTGTGCCACGCCTTGCGGTCAGTCCTTGTAGAAGGGGAGAAGGTGCCGAGTCCTCTCCGTTAAAGGACCGGATCCTGGATGGCCATATGCCAGAGAGTACGATCTCGCTCATTTATAAGAAACTTATTAATGTTCGGGCGGATCTTCTTCTAGGGTTGCGTGATCAATGGACCAGGGACGGCCTCGAACTAGATGATGAGGATTGGCAGTATGCAGTTTCTTCTCCCAAAGAGGTTGCGATCCCCGCGCGCCTTCGGCTGGTGCAGCTTAAAATACTTCATAGGATCTACGTGACAGGGCCCAGGCTGGTCCATATGGGTTTCTCTGAGGGGGGCTTATGTAAGAGAGGCTGTGGTATGGTGGGCACCTTCCTACATATTATTTGGGAATGCGGTGCGATTATGGAGTTTTGGAAGCGAATCCACGATGTGATGGGGGAGGTGACGGGCATCGTCATGCAGCCGGAGGCGCGGTGCTGTCTCCTGAATGTTTGGGGTCCTACTGACCACGACGCGGCGCAGACTCAGTGGGTGACCCTAGGTAACATGGTAGCCAAGCGCGACATCGCTCGCCTGTGGGGCTCTCCTAGGCCTCCTACACTGACAGCGTGGATGGAAAACATGGATTGGAGCATGTTTAGGGAGAAGACAGTGTACTGTGCTCGAGGGCGCCCTCGGAAATGGCACTCTGTATGGGGGCGATGGAACCAATACAGAGGGGGCATATGCCTGCCCCCAGACCCGGACCCGCCTGAGGAGCAGCTCTCCCCTTAGCTTTCTTTCCAGCTTTGTACTCCTCGCTGGTATGTGTTTGTCTTCTTGAGTCTCTGACTTCCCCTCCTTTCCCTTATCATAGACCTGTGTCTGATGGACGAAATGGGGCTCGCGCCCACCGATGGGAACCCTTTTTGTGCTTTCAGTACTTATCGCCTTGCATATGTTCAGGTTTGGGTTTGTGTTTATTTAAAATAGAACCTTTGATTCTCCTGTCTGTGTAATGTGGACACTCGCAGATGTTGTGTTTCTAAAGCTGCCGTACCTCCGGGTTGTCGGCTGAATAGCTGTGTCACTGATTTTAAAGAATAAAGGTTTTTCAAAAAAAAAAAAATGGGATTGATGCTGTACTACAATACATGATGAAACTATAGCATCCATCGTCCTTTTTCCCCCACACAAACCAACATGTCATCGTTTATAGGACTACTCCCAGTGCTACGTTTCAAAACTTTTTAAAGTTCAAAACGAGACATTTCCATTAGTTTAGCCCTACTCAATATAAAGTGCTTGATTGAAATTCTTAACGGAAATATTAACCTTTATAGTCTGGTCTAAGGCTTCTGCACATAAGACATCTAAAAATAATCTTACTATGCAGTAGACAGTATCCCTACAGTCAAACTGCAGCCAACTCCCCTACAAATGTACACGATAGGCCCATTTCATGGCATATTTCTTCAATTGGCTCCAGCATGTGTTTTTCGCCTCCGTTTTGCATGAAGTTCTGATGTTTTTTGTCTATAACTCCAGTAGTGTGTAGCAATGTTGGAGGAACATTTGCACTATTTACCGAAATTAAATGGTCGAAATGTCTTAGACCCGATAAAGTAAGAAAAGTGCATTTGGATTGGCCATTGTGAGAAAGTGTTGTCTTTCTTGCATGGTATGCCCCCACGTTTTGCTGAATTGCTGAATGTACTTTGGCAGGAGTCCAGGGCACACTCAGTCAATCAGGTGCCCAGGGCCTATGTTCCTTCCCTAAACACCTAAAACCCAAATTGGCAAACCCTGGCCACATGTCAGCCCCTGGTAAATGGTACCCAGGGCCTTGTGACCAGGAAAGGCCTCTAATGGCTGCAGCACTCATTGTGCCACCCTTAGAGGCCCTGTACCCTAACACACACACTCTGCCCTTGCGGGCTGAGTATCTGGGTACAAGACAAAACAAAGAGTCGACATGGCACACACCCCTGTGTGCCATGCACACCACCTACACTGCCGTGGCATACATCAGCCACCCCTCTAGCTGGTTGCCCTATGCCAGTGGTGTCGGCACAGGAGCATGAGCCCTGTGCCCCTACAGTACCCAGGTCTATTCCTGGGCACTGTAAGTGCAGTGCTGCCATTTAAGAGTACATGGTGCTGGGAGCTCGTCAAACACGAACTCCACAGCACCATAATGGCAACACAGAAGACTGAGAAGTTTGGTATCAAACTTCTCAGCACATTAAACCCGCACTGATGCCAGTGTGGGATTTTATGTACCAAGCACCCCAGAGGGCATCTTAGAGATGCCCCCTGAAACCTAACCTACAATCCACGTCTGGTCTGGGAAGCTGCCTAGGCTGCCACACAGCAGACATGTTGCTGGACCCCTGGGTAGGAGAGCCCCTGCTCTCCTGGGCCTGCAACAATGCACATCCTGGGCGAGGTGCTAAATCTCCTCCCCCAGGATGGGCAGGGGGAAGCTTCAAAAGCATGCCGCCTCTGTGAGCGTCCCCAGGGCACTGGCAGCCCCCACTCTGGTGGGAAGCCTGGCCGGAAACCCCAGGGGATGTGCCAGCCTGCCAACCCCACCCCTCAGGTGGGGGAGGTGAGATGAAGCACATCTCCGGGCTCTCGCCATCTTGAAGATGGGAAGCCCTGCCCAATCAGGACTAGGCTACTGCCCCCCTCCCACAGGAGAGAGGCAGGATAGGGGGTGTACCCACCCCAGGACAGGGACCCATTGGTCCCTGCTCTTCACCTACCTGTAACGCCCCTAAATCTAGTAGTTAGGGGCACCCTGAACCTTCCTTCCCCAGATTCCGAAATACAAAGAAGAGCAAGAAGAAAGAAGACCTGCCCTGCAGCTGCTAAGAAGAGGAAGACACCAACTGCTTTGGCCCCAGCTCTACCGGCCTGTCGACCCTTGAACCTGCTCCTACCCGGCATCTCTTGTGGCCAGCAACCTCACAAACCCCGGCGGACCTGGCTACCTTTTGGCTCTAAGCACCTGAGACTCCCATGAGTAGAGGCTCTACTCAAAATCAGCTTCTAATCCCTGGCATCAGCCCGGAACCGCGAACCCTACACACTCTGCACCCGCCAAGCCTGACCTGTGCCGGAGTGAACAAAGACCACGAGGACGACCCCACGGCGACTGTGACCCCGAGTCCGGCACCCAAGGACTTCCCTCGACGCTTCCGACGACGCCTGCAGCCTCAGAACCAGGTACCCCCCAACTGCGATCAACAGAGGGTAAGATTTCTTGACACCAAAAGGCACCCCTGCGCCCGATGCCCCACGGCCCCCTGTGCCCAACTCCTGGGTACCTACCTATCCTCCAACTACCCAACTTACCTCTCGAAGTGGTGGTGGCACCTGAAGAATCTTCGTCCCCAAGCTTGCAGTCTTTTTCTAAATCGGAGCTTTCCCATTGAAATCAATTGAGCGTCCAAAGGCCCAAATGCACCCTACACCCAGCCTCCCGAGTGGCCCTGGCAATGTAACCTTTACACCCATCTACTTCCCCATTTGCCCTGAGCAAGTGACCAGGAGCCCAGCTCCCACAGCCGCGTGGCCTGCTAGTCAGCAGCCACCAACCAAGGGCCCCCTGCCTCCCATAGGATAACATTGGGCCAAACTCACTCTGCACCCGGCTGCCCCTGTGCCGCTGAGGGTGTAACAACTGTTCCTACCTGACCCTGGGAGACCCCTGAGTCTGTGCCCAGAACCTTAACTTAGCCAGTCAAGTACTTACCTGAAAGCCGATAACTCAATTTTCTCCATAGGGCAACATTGACTGGTTTTTCCTGAAAAGTGTGGACTTTTCAAAACTTAAAATATTCACCAAAAATCAGCCGAGTAACGAAAACGAAAATACTTAACTACTATTAGGTGAGCTCCCAGTGCTGGATCTTGGTGCCCAGCACTGACCCTGAAAAATATTCACAACCGTACTTAACCAGTAACCCAATTTTCTTCCATAGGAAACCATTGACTGTTTTTCTGTGAAATTTCTTCTGTCAATTTCTGCAAACTCTAAATATTCTTTAAAAATCGTATAAATTGTGAAAACGTAATTACTTACCTGTTTTGGATAAAGGTCCCAGTACTGAGTCTAGGCACCCAGTACTGGATTACAAAAGTAACGAGAACATACTATACCAGCAACTTGAATTTTCTTCCATAGGAAATCATTGACTGTTTTCTATGAAAAAGTGTCAACTTTTAAAATAGCAAAATATTGTCTAAAAATCACAACAGTGACTTTGATCACTTGTTTCTAAGTACTGACCCAGGACTGAATCTAGGATCCAGTCCTGGAATCCCAAAGGTAATCCTAAAAGTAATCTATTGCAAATAACTTGAAACTTCCATTGAACTCAATGCATTATTGTGTTTAAAATTGTGTTGCCGGGGGGCGTGGCCAAGATGGCGAGGTGAGCGGACGCCTTTCCTGCCGGCTCTCGCTCCGTTGAGCCCCCGACCTCTGTTTTCTAGCTGAATCTCCCCCCATTTAGCGAGAGAACCTGCAGCGGGAGCAAAGGAACTCGAGAGCAAGCCAGCGAGAGGCTCACAGCGCCCAGGACGGCCCGGTGACGGGCAGAGCACTGCCGGACCTGAGGAGCTGCGGGGGGGCGGGGCTTCGCGCCGAGCCGGACGAGACTGCTGTCGGCTACGGACTCACGCGAGTGCCCGGGCTCGCCGGAGGGGCCTGAAGACACGCGGCAGCAGACGCGGTCCCTTGCTGTGGAGACTGGGGGCCGACCCGGGGGACAGACTGTTGCCCGGTGATCGGAGGTGGTGTCCGGTCCGGCGGCAGGTCGGACTCCTTCGCCGGCAGCCGCGGGAGACGGCGGCGTGGACGACCTCCCCCGAGGGCCCAGAGCAACCAGGAGCGGCCGCGGCCAGTACGAGTTCCGGCGCTGGGGGCTCTCCCAGGGAGCCTGATGCAGTACAGAGGTGGGGAGCGCCCTGGCCCGCCCGGCAGATAACGGACCCGCCCCCGGTGCATGAGGACGCCGGCGGATCCTCGGAGACGACCCCCGGCGGGAGGTCCTTCAAGCGGCTGGGGACGAGACGGCCCAGCGTGGAGGGTAGCGGACAGGATTCGGAGGGGCCCCGCTGGAGACCCGGCCGCTCACAGCTTGAGTGGGTGGCCCTGCCGCCAGAGACCGAGAGGAAGGGTTGCCGGAGGCGGCCAACAGCCCGACAGGTGCGGCGACGAAGGAGGGGACCCCCCCCTCACCCCTCTGTGGCGTACTTCTCGGAACCGGCGGAGTGTTGCGGGGCTGAGGAGCGGCTGGAGACCAGAGGCCCTCTCTGCGGGGGAGGGAAGTAGAGCGGAGACTATCGCGGCCCAACAGCCCCGGCATTGACGCTACGACACAGTTGGGGGAGGATGCAGTGGTGCCATCCGTGGGAGAGCGTGGACGAGGGAGGAACCGGCCTCTAGCACGAAACGGAGTGGCTTTTCACACCAGAGGAGCGGAGCGGCGCGGCCTCGCGCGGGAGTCGGAGTCCACGCCGAGTGGAGACGGGGGTGGCGCCGCAGAGACGGCGACGGCGGGGAGTGGACTCGTGGCGGTGAGGGTCCGGGCGACGCTGTGCCCCAGAGACCATGGCCGGCAGTAAAGGAGGGAAGAAGGGGGAACGCACCCTCCCCGAGCTACTAGGAAGACACCAACAATGAGCAGATCGGGGGCAGCAGTCTCCCGGATCCTCCGGAGGGGCACAAGACGCCGGAGGCGGAGAACCTCCCATCACCAGGTCCTTTATGGAGTCTCTCTTCAGCACCCTCAGGGAGGATTTCCAAACCCTGAAGAATGAAGTGGCAGGTGAGGTGCGGGAGCTGCGCCGGGAGGTGGATGGCCTGGGAGACCGGGTGGTCGCGGTGGAGGACGCCGGCCACAGAAGAGACGAGGAGTTTGAACAATTGCAACAGGAAGTGCTGCACCTCAGGGACCAACAGATTGACCTTCAGGCATACGCTGAGGACCCCGAAAACAGGTCTCGGCGGAACAACATTAGGGTTCGAGGACTGCCATCCACAACCGAAGGGACGGACGTAGCAGGTTATATGCAGGCCCTGTTCCGAGAAATATTGGGAGAAGCGGAGGGGTTCCCTATCCGGATTGACAGAGCGCATAGAGTGGGACCCCAACGCAGGGCGTCGGCGCCGCCCCCGGACATTCTGGCTTTCCTCCCGGATTTCCCACTCAAGGAACGCATCATGGCAGAGGCACGGAAGAGGCAACCCCTGACTTTTCGAGGCCATCTGGTGGCCCTCTATCAGGACCTGTCAGCCATCACGCTGCAGAAGCGAAAAGAGTTCAAGACAGCCACGGATTTCCTAAGAGCACAAGGCACGCCCTATACCTGGGGACACCCTTTTCGACTGCTGGAGACTTGCGGGGTCCTAGGCATTGCTGCACTAGACTCCGAGGTGGCCGTGCAGCGGCAGGGACGCTCCCGGGAGGACGGATGGCAGAGGGTGTCGGGGCGTCGCCCCCGCGAGCGGCCTACACGACCGGACTCGCCCACCAACAGAGCCGGCATGGACGAAGCGGTCATGGAGGTGGCCGGGAACACTGGCGTCAGTGACGTCGCATTGACTGCATGAGGCAGCTCCGGGGGGAGATCAACACAGCTTTCCTTGCTATGCAGGTTTGGGGGCCGGGGCGGGGTGGGGGCGGGCGGGGAAGGAGTGGCCAGACGTCCACTGGTATACTCTACCGAAGACCTGCTTCCCAGGGAGCGGGACTTGGACATTGATGTTTCCGGACTTGGGGGTGAAGAGAGAGGTGTTGTGTGCATGTTGTTAAGGAAGGGGCGGACGGGGGATCCGGGAGTTGTGAGGGGCGTTTGGGGGAATGGGAGAGGGGAGGGGAGACATCGGGGCAAACCGGGAGGGGGAGGAGGGAACCAGGGGCGTAGGGGGGGGCAGTCCAGTGCGTGTCCGTGGAGGCAGTTACCATAGTGGTGTACATACCACAATCTGTAGACTCTCAGGGGACAGGGCGGTTTTGACGATACTCCCATATGACACAGACACTTTTTAAAATTGTCACGCTTAATATCAAGGGCCTTAATAATCCGATCAAACGGCGTGCCCTTCTGTCCCTTCTAGAAAACACCCAAGCAGATATGTCTTCTCCAGGAGACTCACCTCTTACCCCGGGACTGCTCTAGGCTGCGATCTTCCGCATTCCCTACACAATTCTTTTCATCCAACAACACCAAAACCGCGGGAGTGGCGATCTTGGTAGCCAGGCACTTTAGAGGGGAGGTACTCCACAAACATGCGGAACTGAAAGGCAGGCTCCTGGTCTACAGAGTCCGGGTGGCTGGTCTCACGTTTGCGATCGGGTCCATTTATAGCCCGAACGATCGGCAAGAACGATTTCTCCGCTCGGCGCTGGAGGAGACCGCGACGGCACAGGATAGGCATATAATCTTAGGGGGCGACCTTAACATGGTTTTTGACGGTGCTGCTGATAGATCCGCCCACCGTTATCCACAGACGGGGGAGTTCTCGGCGGGATGTAGGGCTCTGCTGGCGGAGATGGATGTCGGAGACCTCTGGCGTCACATGCACCCTACGGAACGGAGCTATTCGTTCTACTCGCGCGCGCACAAGACGTATGCACGGCTGGACCACCTCTTGGTCTCAGGACCGGTGCGCGAGCTGGCTACGGCAGCGGACATAGGAGTGATCTCGGTGTCGGATCACGCCCCGGTGACGGCTACCCTCTGTTTCCCGCCGACCTCCTGTCCCCCACGGATCTGGCGGCTGCGGGACGCACTCCTCGGCAGACGCGACGTGGTCAAGCAGGTAACGACGGCGGTACGGGATTACTTGTCCCATAATGAGAACTCAGACACGTCTCGGGCGACTCAATGGGCGGCTCTGAAAGCGGTGCTCCGGGGGGAATATATCGCGATTTCCTCGGCGGACAACGCCAACAGGAGAAGGAAGTGGGAGGAGCTCACGCAGAGAGTCCGTGAATTGGAGCACATGCATAGCCGGACGGGGGGCCCAGGATATGGCGGCAACTTCAAGGGGAGAGAAAACTCCTGACGGCCTTGGATATGGACCGCGCGGAATACGCGGCACTGCGCCTCAAGCATGCCTATTACACAGGGGGAGACAAATGTGGCAGATTATTAGCGAGTAAGCTCAGGGTCACTCGTCAGAAACACACGGTGAAGGCGATTACCGACCCTACGGGGTCCATGGTCACGGAGGATGCGCACATAGCGGAGCTTTTTCGCAGGTATTATGCGAACCTGTACGCTGGAGATCCCCCGGATGCTCTCGCAACTCGGAGGTATCTGGACTCGGTCTCCCTGCCGTCCCTAACGCCCTCCCAGGCAGAGGCTCTTGAGAGGGACATTAGAACTGAGGAAGTGATATCCGCGATAGCCCGCCTTAAACATGGTAAATCCCCAGGCCCGGACGGCTTTACGTCACTCTTTTATAAAACGTTCTGTGCACTACTGGCGCCAATCCTCACGCGTCTGTTTAACACCTTTGCGTCACCGGGTGCCATCCTGCCAGACTTGTTGCGAGCGTCCCTTGCGGTGATTCCCAAGCCGGGTAAGGACAGATCACATTGCGGCTCCTATCGGCCAATATCCCTTCTTAATATCGATCTCAAACTATACACGGGGATCTTAGCAGCGCGTCTCGCCCCCCTCTTGCCGGAGCTTGTCGACCCGGATCAGGCGGGGTTTATCCCCGGGAGACAAACGGTCGATAACACCAAAAGGATCACTCACCTTATTGAGAAGGCTTTGCGAATCCGGGAAGAGAGGATGTTGCTATTAGTGGACGCCGAAAAAGCGTTTGACCGCGTACACTGGCCGTACCTAGAAAAGGTGTTGGCGAAGGTAGGGGTGGGGGACAAATTTCTCCACATGATTTTTAATTGCTACAGATCCCCAACGGCCATAGTAAGAGTCAATGGGTACAGTTCAAAGAGCTTTGACACTGAAAGAGGCACGAGACAGGGGTGCCCGCTGTCACCCTTACTCTTTGCATTATATATGGAACCCTTTGCCCAACGGATGCGGGATAACCCGGCGGTGAAAGGGGTGAAGTTTGGTGGCTTCAGCCATGCCGTCAGCCTATACGCGGACGACGTGATACTCTCCTTAGACGACCCGCTCTCGGCCTTACCGGCTTGCATTGAAGAATTGACCTCCTTTGCAGAGGTGGCAGGATTTAAAATGAATATGGGCAAGTCGGTTGCCTTGGATCTCTCCCTGGCGCCGGCGACCAGGACCCTTTTGCAACGCCGGGTCCCCATAGTCTGGTCCCGGAAACCGGTGCCCTATCTGGGAGTCCTCTTGGCTCTGACCCTGCCCGCAATGGTATTGGCCAACTACGCCTTGGGCCGGAAAGTCAAGGATGAATTAGCACGCTGGGATCGTGGCACCCTGTCGCTGCTAGGAAGGGTGGCAGCGGTCAAGATGACAATTCTGCCTCAGGTCCTCTATTTGTTTAGGGCACTTCCGCTGCGCCTGCCAGCGGGTTGGCTCCGGCAGATGCAGTCGGATCTGGGACGCTTCATTTGGCAGGGCAAGAAGCCTAGAATGCGGAGAGCACTTTCATTACTAGCACCGGAGGCGTGGGGGCTCGGCGTCCCGGACCTCCGCAAATACTTTCACGCGGCGCAGTTGCGACACCTGGTGGAGTGGAGCAGATGGGAGTCGGATAAACACTGGCTCTTCCAGGATCAGGCGGTGGCGGGGCGACCTCTACAGGAGATACCGTTTTTACGCAGAGCGCACCGCCCTGCTAACTTATATGCCTCCTTTATCACTAGAGTGCTTCTCCAAGTCTGGGATGCCACGAATCTCACACACGGGTTGACCACGTTCCCCTCTCCGCTGACGCCTTTGGCGGATAATCCGGAGTTTGCTCCGGGGATGGAGAGAGGGGCGTTCGGGCGCTGGCGAGAGGCGGGATGCAGGGCCCTGTGCCACCTGTACAATGCAGAAGGGATTATCCCCTTTGCAGACCTCCGACGGGACTACGCATTACCGGAAACCGAGAGATTACGGTATTTGCAGGTTCGCCACTGGGCGTTACACCCACAGGTGCGCGAAACGGCGGACAGACGACTCCTCCCTTACGAACGATGGCTGTTAACAAGCACGTCCGACACCAAACTCATCAGCGACCTGTACCGATTCCTCCAGGTGCCCCCCTCCCACTTTTACAACCCGGGACGGGAACGATGGGAGGGGGAGCTGGGAAGGACTCTGAGCCACGAGGAATGGGGACAGATAGCTTACAGGGCTAGGCACTCGGCATATCACACGGGCCTTACCGAAACCTTTACTAAGGTCTCCACATATTGGTATTACACTCCAGCACGTATACACGCCATGGACAGTAGTAAGGACGACACCTGTTGGAGGGGCTGTGGACGGGTGGGTACATTGACGCATATCCTGTGGGACTGCCCCTTGCTTGTGGCTTATTGGAAGGAGGTGATCGATGAGGTTGACTCCCACTTTAAGACTGAGTTGCCGCGCTTCCCAGCTTATATAGTACTGGGCCTCCCCAACGACCTGATGTACCCCTTGAAATCCCGCAGAGGCAGACAGATCGCCATAGCGTTGGGGTCCGCCATTCAGAATATTTTGGTACACTGGCGCTCTCCCACGCCCCCTACGATCATGGGCTGGCTGCACAGACTATGGCATGTGTTAGGCATGGAGAAACTGTCATTGACAGTGACAGGGGACACGTAGACGTTTAATGACCTCTGGCAGCCATTCCGGTCCCTACTGGTCACAGAATTCAGGGAACTGACCTGCCCAAGATACCTTCGCCTCTTGAGGCTCACTACACAGGAGAACTCAGCCCTTTGACGGAGCTTGGTGTTAGAGCAGGATGGGGTCCCCGGATGAGGCAACAAAGCCTAGCGGGATTTACTGGAAGCACGCACTGGACTGGGGAGGGGGGAGGTAGGGGTAGGGTGGGTGTGGAGGGCGGGACGGGGAGAGGGAGGGGGGAGTTGAGAAGGGATTTTGTTTTGTTCTTTTAATTTTCTGAATGTCACGGCAGATAGCAGTCCCGCTGGACCAGTCTTAGTCATAGAGCCCGCTGCAGGGCCCTTATTTGCCAACTTAGGGCGCCTCGTCGATGGGTGCCCCACGGGTCTGATTACACAGAATATGCTCTACACTGATCGTGGCCTACAGTACTCCCTTTAGTATGAAACGCGGCCGGCCCTGAGGGGTTGTAGGCGACATGCTGTGTTAACATTGCCTTACCCACGGGGCTAGATGGGAGTGAGAGTATGCCGCCCCTCCGACACAGTAATGAGCCGGCCCGCTGGGTTGTAGGCGGAAGCTGCTGATGCTGTCAATGACACTCTGTTTATGTTACACCTAATAAAAAGATTTAAACCTAAAATTATGTTGCCTATTGCAACCACTTGTAACTTTCTGCAAAAGCCAATTGAATATTGCAAAAGTATTTATATAAAGCATCTCATTCTGAGAAAGTATATTTCAATACCTATTGTTTGTTCTAAAATAAAACAAGCATATATTTTTTATATATAAACCATTGGCCTAGAGTTCAGTTCTTGAGTGTGTGAGACCATTTGCTGACTGAGTGTGTGCAACAAATGCTTTACACTGTCCTCTGATACTGCCTTACTGCTCGACCAAGCTACCACTTTAGAGAGTAAGGTTATATCTAACTTTAACCTCTGCCAAACCTCTGGGGACTGTGGACTCTGTACACCCTGTACCTATTTGGGAACAGTATATACAGAGCCACTTTCTCACAGCCATCGCTTAATGGAGAGATATCAAATATGTTTCTTATACAATAGGTTAGCTGACATTTATTTTTCCCCAAGTATGGGTAAGTGTTGTCCGCTTACACATCATCACTATCTTAAAATCCTCTGTATTTCTTGGTATTTCTAAACCCCATATCTCTGAAAGTCATTACTTAGCCCTTTTTGTGTTAATTTCTCAAGTAATGGCTATCAGCCTAACTTTGCAGGCAATTCAACAGTTTTTGTATACCTTTAGGAGTACTGTCCAAGATCACAATATCGTAGGGAGTGGTCAAGATGGCGACATGGTCGGACGTTCTCTAAGGTGCTCCGCCGAGGCCTGCAAAGAATTCTGTCTCGCCCAGATATATTCACAGCTGGGATACCTGAAATTGTGTGCGCGGCTGCCTGTGCCCACACCCCCTGCTCCCTAAGGGCTGCCCCACACACAAATGCTTACCTGTGCTCATTTGCTTTTTGCTAGCAGCCCACGGATTGGGCCTGGGCCGCAGTGTTTGTGTGGACTTGGGACGCAGTTATCTGCTCTGACCCTGGACCACACGGTGAGCCACAGCAGCGGTGTACCTGTGGAACAGGAGGGGACATACAGACTCGGAAGCCTCGTCCCTGCGAGATTGGCTTGAGGCGAGGGCTGCGGCGACAGGGCGGGACCCAGAGGCCTCAGTCCAGTGTAATCGTGGCGGTCGGGAAGTGCCTACTTCAGGCCCTGGCTGGTTTGGGATTGTGGTGCCAGAAAGAACCCAGGAGCCTTCGCCCCTGCATGACCACAGCTGCCAGGGTGAATAAATATTGCAACCACAGGAGTTGTCGCTTGGCCTAACCCCAGGTTCCCCAAGGAACAGACGCACACGGTGCTGTGACGGTGGCCAGATAACTGCGCCTCGCACGGAGCCCCGGGCTTTTATTTTCTTTACCTTTTTTACACTGAACTGACGTACGCCACTTCAGCCCACTGTAGCTACGCACATGGGGTCGCGGCTACTACCGCCTGTGTAACTGGGAGAGTTGGGCTCGCCCATGATTTGACAACACTACATTCCTCCTTTACCAGGAAATGACAATAGCTACAAAAACCCAACAAGGATAACTGAACAATTAAACAACTTGGATTTCACAGGATAGTATCAGTTCTGACACAGTTCTCATGGAACGTTCTTACTTGGTTGCAGGACACACCGGCACTCGCTCACAGCAATTGACTCGGCTGTTGTCTCGGGTTAGCTGGACACAAAGTCTCTATACTTCTGGGAAGGCATCGGGCGGGACCGCAACTCATACCGTCCATGGGCAGCTTCGCATTGGGGGCGTCGGCAAGGACACTTTCGGGTGTTTGCCCTCTCTGGCTCCAGCGCCCTCACCACTAGCAGCGTTGGGAGGTGCTGTGGAAGGGTGTTGCGCATAAGTCCTCTGCAACTGCATCTGGGCCTGGTAGTTTGTCGCACTCCCTTCCGGTAGCTGGAGGGTTTGTGCTGTGACGGACCAGCCGCCGGGAATTCATCGGTGTTGTCCTCTGGGACTTTCTTGAATTGAGAAATGTTGCGTGTTACACTCTCCTGACCTCTTTGAGCGGTTACTTTTGTGCCTTTGACTGCCACTACTATCCACAGGTCTAGTTCAAACGGCGGCCGGAACTTCCCTCCGGGGTGGCGGGCTTGCACTAACACCCGGTCACCCACTAGAACAGAGCGTTCTCGAGCGTGTATTTTTCGGAAAAGCCTCGTTGTTGTTATGGGCCCTCCGAGAGTCCAATTAATTCAGAGGGTTGGGTGCCTCTTCCCACCAGGGTGATGTGGGATGGTGTCCGTCACCGTCCGGCCGAAGCATAGCTCGCTCGGAGAGATGCCAGTGGTGCATTACGGAGTGAGCTGGTATTCTCGTAAGAATTTGTATAAGGCCTGCTCCAGGTTGCAGTTTTCAGCCAGTGCGATCTGGATTGTTTTGGTGAGGGTTCTCATCAGGCGCTCTACTTTGCCATTGGCTTGGGCCTTCGTGGGATTATCCGAGGTGTTTGATATTATAGGATGCTAGATAGTCCATTAGCTCAGAGCTGTTGAATGGCGATCCGTTGTCGGTACGAATTTCTCTGAAGAGCCAGTGTGTTGCTATGAGTTTGTCGACCTTCGTAATTACTTCAGCTGCTGACGTTGCAGTTATCTCCACTTTGGGGTACAGTGGGAAGTCGTCCACTACGACCAGCATGTGTTTCCCTCCAGGGAGGCTACAGAAGTCTGCACTCACTCTCTCCCACGGGGCATTAGGATCCGCTTCAGTGAGAACTGGTGTAGGCCGATCTGGTGGGCTGGTCACCAGGCAGATAAGACAGTATCTCACAACTGCTTCTATCTTTTGGTCTAGGCCGAGGAGCCAGACTTTACTTTGGAGTCGGTTTTTGGACTTGTCAATCCCTTGGTGGGCTCCGTGCGTCAGGAGAGCAGCTTTCTGTGCAAGGTCTTTGGGCAGCACGAGACACAGGCCCCTAAGGAGAAAGCCATTGGTGGTCACAGATAGCTCTTGGCGAACTTGATGTAGGGCCTTCAGGGTGGACTGAGCTGTCTCCGTGCGGAGCAGTGTTGGACTTTGTAGTGTCTGCCTGTCACCCGAGGTGACTGCTTGGAAGGCTACTGAGGACTCAGCTTCTGAACAAGGGATGGGCAGCAATGGTGCTAGACAGCGCAGCTATCACAATAGTTCTCAAGAACCTGATGGACCTTCTAGGGGTGGTAGTGCTGACTGAGCATATCTTGGTGGAAACACCTGATAAAAAGGTAAGTGTCCCACATTGTTTATACAGACTAATGCTCCAAATGAAGGGGGGCATACGCAGGAAAATGAAGGGTCTCTTTTGGGAGAACTTGACCTAAGGTGACAACATTCTTTTGGCCGAAAAGGATTGGCCACCTGAGTTCATAATGGATTGCCTAATGGGAGAAATTATTTTACCTGCTTCTTCCGACCTCGTACCAGAATCAGTTAGAAATTCATACGTGCAGGAATGGGCGTTGGCGTTCGCTCCTGCACTTTACCGCAGTCATGTTGGGTGGGATGATGAGTCGCCTCATCATGAAATCCCATTAAAATCAATTCCTCAACCTCCAAGACCATATCCGATTATACATGAGGCAAAGAAACAAGTCAGGGAGATCTTAGATCAACTTGAATACCAGGGTGTAATAGTGAATTGCACCTCACCTATGAATAATCTCTTGTTTCCGGTAATGAAACACGCTAATTCATATAGTCTAGTCTTAGATTACAGACATTTGAACGCATCCAAACGCAGATTTGCATTACAGAATGCACACCATGCCGCACTAATGAATAACATTGTGTAGAAAAAATGCAAAACACTAGACATCTCAAATGTATTTTTCTGCCAAAATATAGTGCCTGGAAGCAGATATTTGATAGCGTTCTTGGCGACATGCTCTCAACGCCAATTTTGTCAGTTACTAAAGGGGTTTAAGAATAGCCTCAGGTTGTTTTCAGCAGGGTAACAGTTACTTCAAAATATTCATGAAGCATTGTCCTATGTAGATAACATTTATCTGACAGACGATTAATTAATGGAACACTTGGCTAGGGTGAATCACATAATTTTTGATTTCGCCCACATGGGATACAAATTTAATTTAAAAGAAAAAAAAAAAAAAACTCTCACCTCTGTGTCCTATCTTTAGGATAAGAATGATCAAGTGAAACCTGGCGACGCAAGTTTTAGAACAGTGTGCACTGCTCCAACCTCCAACAACTCTGGAAAGACTACAATCCATTTTAGGACTTTTGAATTTTTGCAGAACACATTTTAGAGTACGCAGCAGGGTTCAAACCTTTCTACAACTTGATTTTTCAGTGCACCATTGGACACAGGAACAAACTGATATCCTACGTTCCGTACAAGCGGACAGGATAGCTTCCAGACATTTACACACGTGTGTTGACACAACTAACCTGGTGATCAGCATGGTCGCTGGACCAACCAGGTACACTTGCATCACTTTCAATGAAGGTGACACAGTACCTATTGCATACTGTTGGACTTGGCCCTTCTAGCAAGTTCACCCCTAAAACTTTTTGCATTTATCCTAGTCTTTTTCCTATGTTGTATTAGTGGTTTTAGGCCTCTAGGCGCTTTTACACTGTGTCCCAGTGGAAAGTGCGTGCGCTCTGTGTATGTTTTAGTGAGACTGACCTGCCCTCCCAAAGGAATGCATGGGGGATCTGAGTGACCGTGTTAAGTCCTGATGTGAGAGGAGTGCAGGGTCGAGTTTGGTATGTGCGAACTCGTGAGATTGAATGCTGCGCAATGATGTGTGCGGTGTTACTGTGTCTAGTGTAGAAGTGCCACTTCTAGAAGTTGACATGTCTGTGTAATAAATGTGAAGTGACTCTGGCTTGTGGTTGGCTGGTGTGCCTGGTTCCAGGAGTCAGGATGGGTCTGCCCCGGTGGTGAATGGAGAGATCTGCATGTTGATGGCAGGGAGGAGTACACCTGGGACCTGAATAGGGCTGGGCTTTCCCTCCACAATACTGGCTCCACCCCCTGTGGTGCGTCTGATGTCCCTGGCCGGTCCTGTGAATAGGGAGAGGGGCTGAGCAAAACAAAGTGCTCAGGAACCAGTTGCATCTGGTTCGCTCCTTCCCTGCACATTTGGAGACAAAGGATTTTGTGTATAAAAGAGGGGCTGTGACCCCATGAAAATGTTCAGTTCAGTTCTGTACTTGGGTGCTGATCCTGCAGGGCGTGCTGCTGCTGGGGGCCCAGGGGAGGGCTGGCCTCCCTGGGCCCTGTCTGCCCCTTCTGCCCTGAAGACGTCTTTGCTGGGAGCTTGGTGCTCTTTTTCTTTTTCCCCAAGGAACTTAGCCCTAGCGCCTGGTGAACGCTTGATTTCACTTTCTAGGGAGTGCTCTACTGTCTCCCGGCAGCGCTGGGCTCCGATCCGTCTGCGAGGGAATCCCCACGTAAGGATTCCCCCGCTTGTGCTGACTTCAGAGCGGGTGCCCACCCCGCTTAGCGTTATTTCAAATAGCGGGAGCCTGCTCCGCTTTATGGTGCTTGTCCATTAATGCGCGGGTGCCCACCCCGCTGTATATTTTAATTTGGGAGGGAGCCTACCCTTCATTGCCCCCGAGAACCGAGATCTATGCCGCCCTCCGCGGCCTGCCTGGTTGTGGGCGGGGCCTAACGGACGGAACCGGAAGAGAGGAAGCGATGAAGATGGCACCGGTGAGCAGGGCTCCCGTATGCGTGGGAGAGCCCTGCCGGCGTCCCAGTGAAGCCCCGGGTCCCAGGAGGGGGCCCGGGTGAAGAAGAAGTCAGTCCGACGCCAGCGAGTCTCTCAGGAGAGAGAGCGAGCCCCGTGGGGACAGGAAGGCTGGCGCGACTCGAAGCGGAGCTCTCATGAGGAAAGAGAGCCCTGCATGTAAGGTGCCGCTCCAGAGTCCCCGGAGACCGAGTCCTGCCTCCGCCCCCCTGCTGGTGAGTTGTCTGAGTGAGTCCGGGTGGGTAGAGGCAGAGTCAGAGTGGCCCCGCCTGGCAGCGGGCTGCTCCAACGATGGGGCATAATTGTTCTAAGAGCCTACGTGGCTCCCACGAAGGGGGCATAGTGTTTACATAGCCCCGTGAGGCTCTAACGCTCGGCATATTTGTTTTCCGAGCCCCGTGTGGCTCCACAGTGCTGGGGGATATAATTGTTTTTAGAGCCTACATTGCTCCAACGTTTTGCATAATTGTTTCCAGAGCCCCATGTGCGCTCCAACGTTGGGGGCAAGTTCTCGTTCCTTATTGTTGCACGATTCTTCCAGGAGCCAGTGCGCTCCATGGGGACATGTTGTTTCAAGAGCCCCTGCCTCATTAACTTTTCCAGCTGCCCAGCAAGTAGTGGGAAGCTGCCCCATTTAGGTCTTCCTTCCTAGGGACTTGCTTTTTGTGAACTCAGGAGTGGGACGCACTCCTTCGCCCCTACTTTGGCCTTCCACAGCTGAGCAGCACTTAGTGCCAGCTGCAGCGTTTAGGCCCTGTTCTTGTCCCCAGCTGCCCAGCAAGTAGTGGGCAGCTGCTACGTTTAGGTTCTGGCACAACCTGGACCCTAATGTGATTTAGGTGCTATTGTGATTTATATACTAATGCTTTGGGTGTTAGGAAATGTAACGTGTGTAGTATGTTTTGCGCACCCTGTGTTTTATACCTCTAGACATGATTTCTGCATAGGAGGTTGTTTTACCTGTTTAGGTTTATGTTAGGGAGATTATACTTCCCTGTGTGATGTACGCCTCTAGTGTAATTAAACTTAGGAGGTAGGGTCTAATGCGTTAGACTTGTGAGAGATTGCATAATGTGTTTATGCCCCTGTGATGTATACAGGATAGGTTTTATACCTGATTCTACGGTGATAATGCTGAGGTCATTATTGCACCAGTAGTTACTGGTTGTGCTCTACAGTCATAATTTGTGTTACAGTTGGTATAGGTTCTACATTTACAATTGGTGATTTGTGCTAATACTGACAGTGGTCCATGTGGCCCTGTCTTGTGTAAATAGTCCCCTGTAAAATTCTGCCCAGAGCCAGTTGGCACAGTGTAAATTATGTGATTATCATCTAATGTGTTTATTATAATACAAAGGCTATTTTTTATATATAACCTTGTGTGGAGTTTCTTTTGTGGTGAGCCTAGGGTGTTGCTGTGTGTGCACGCAAACACTTTACACATTGCCTCCGGGATAAGCCTGACTGCTTGTGCCAAGCTACCAAGGGGGTGAGCAGGGGTTATCTTGGCGTGTAACTCCCCAGCACTGACTTAGAGTGGTGGTCTCTGCCTGGCTTGGGCACAAGCCTTAGCCAACCAGAGATCCCATTTCTAACACATACAAAACACATTTGTACAAAATCACTAAAATGCGTTTTGCACCAACAGAAAAATTCATCAGTACTGACTGCTATAGTGAGAGAGAGAGAGCACCAGCGCAGATGAAACGCATAATTGTCGTAACCCCGGTACCAATCCTAGAGGCAGTTACGAAGGCAAGCATCCCGAATGCTAAAGCATTGCATCCACAATGGATTCAATGGGCTAACGCTCTCACTGCAACAGATGTAGATTACAGATTTGACTCTACATTACAAACACAAGCGTTCCTGCACTACAAACTAGAATATCCTCTGCAGAATTAAATAATGCTTCCAAACGGTCGTAGGTACGAAACAGCAATATTCCACGGCATGCGTAATTGTAAAAGGGCACATACAGGACAGAAAGTTTCTTCCTGAAAAAACACACACAGTCTCTAGCAGACTGTGGTGCAGCTGGCAGAACTTGAAGCCATAATACTGGCACTTCAAAATACAAATCATGAATTCATCACACTCATTGTGTGTGATTCATTTGACTGTGTCCAGTCCTATAACGAACATTTACATTATTGGGGCCAGAATGGATTTAGGGATTCCAAAGGTTGCACAGTAAAGCACAAGATGCTCTTGGAACAAGTGGCAAACCTGAAAGAAGGCCTGCCACAGGCTCATGTTACTCATACATTGAGTCATCAACATGGTGGCGTTCACGTTGAAGGGAATTTGATGGTGGATGAAACCACCAAGACAACAGTGTGCACTACTGCCATTGCTGCAATAAGTCTCTCTAGCACGAGAATAGACGGAGCAACTATGATAGCTGTGAATGCCACGCGCAACAGTTCAGCTCTGCCGAAAGGCTTTACACGCAAGTACTCCTACAAATTCGATGCGGAAAACATTCCGTATGCTCAAATTCCAGGAGTGGGGGATAGCGTAATACAAAACACTGATCGCAGATTGGGATTAATACTAGCTGCACATGAGGGTCTGGGTTCAGCACATGTAGGTATCTCTGCCACAGTTTCACTACTAAAGCAGCGCTATTGGTGGCCAGGTCTAACTAAGCAGACCAAGGACTTTGTCCTCAAATGCAACATCTACCAGCAGATGAAGAACTCCAGCATGGCACTCCCACCATCAACACCTTTATTGATCCCAGACAAAGCTCTCACGTGTGTCTATTTAGATCACTGCGGCCCCTTACCCTCTGATGGGGCTTACAAGTACATCATTGTGCCGTGGATTCATGCTCTAGATTGCTGTGGGTTTGGCCCCAGCGCTCCGCTGACGGTCTAACTGTTATAAAGGATGTGTAACTCTTTATTGGCACATACGCAATTGGCACACTACATTCCGACCAGGGCCCGGCGTTTAACTCTCAGGCTTACAAAGAAGCCCATGGGAAATTTGGATGTGGCCTTGCGGTACTCCTCTCCCTATCTTCCTGAGGGTCATGGTTTAGGCGGGAGGAAACACGGATTTAAAGCAATCCTTAACAGCAAGGGTATTGGGCTCAGGCATCAGTTGGTCAATCACCTATATGGAGTCCAGAGGGTACTTAACAACTTGCCAAGAAAATCCCTTGATGGTCGTACACCTTATGAGCTCCTTTTTGGGATAAGAATGTGGGTACCCGACCTCAAAAGTGTCAGCAAAGTGGCGGCTGAAACCCCATTTGACCTCAGTGATCATTTGGATGTTTGACAGGACTTTAAGGAATACTGAGCTTTACAAAGCAATGCCCAAGTAAAACACACCGCCACTGGTCAAGTGGAAACTGTAACAGCCAGACCTGCCTGGGTACCGGAGATTGGGGACCTGGTCAGAGGAAAAAATTGTAGACAAAAAAGAATTTGGGCCTTCTTACTAGCTGTTGAAGGAACCAGAACTGTCCTCCTTCCGCTGGCAGTTGAGACAAAAGGTATGTCTCAATTGATCTGATCAAACCCCACAATGTGGCTGATTCTCAACAATAGGCCACATGGCCTCCTGGGTAGCGCCGCTCCCCTCTCACTACTGTACAGGAAGTTCAGATGGAAGCTTTGATGACGACTGAAGGCTCCACTTTCCAGAAAGTAGCTGTGAATGACAATGAAATGATGCTTCTCCCTATTGAAACAACTACAACTGTACAGTCAACAAGTACAGAAATTTCTATTTGAAACATTGACAACGTCTGTTAACATGTCTCAGATCGAGTCATCTCCCAGTTCTACAAAACCTGCTGAGCTGCCAAGAAAAGACCGGACAGCGTCTGGCTACTCCGTGCAGTATGACGATTTCTTATCGGATCCACATGAACCTGAGCTGCCGACACCACCTCTCCATTTCAAGCTTAGATTTTATGATTTCTATCATTGGCTGAAAAAGACTTACTTAGTTTTTCTCAGGATACATCTATGGATTACAATTTGCTCACTTTTCCTGGTACTTTGGATTGGTATAGTAACTGTATTTTTCCTACTTCTGAATGGACACTTTCTCCTAGAATACTCTGCAGTGAAACGTGTAAACTTGGATCTTAAGCCACATGCATCATCACACCTTAAACTAAGAGACTTGTCCCTGGTGAACATTACAGCGGTTTGAGTTCCTGAAGGAATTGTATGGGACAGGGTATCCAATGATTTATATAGTCCTACTGAACTTTTGGAAATTCCTTATTTGTTAAGAATATCTTTAATTTACATCATCGCCTTTAGTACCTTCTCTGATGATTGGTACATTAAAACTGTGCATAATTTGCTTTCAGATTTAGAGCGATCAGCTGCATTTTGAAACAATGAATTATATGATGGTACAAGTAATTTTGGGGACATGTTCTGTTACCAGCATTATGGTCACCATTCTGTTTTTTACATAAAGCCAGTATCCCACACACTGTTTATAATTACACACAATGGAACACTGCCCAACACTGCCAAAAGGTAATTCAAGGACTTTTACACAGAAGTTTGCTTAATTTTCAGGTTTTGAAACATCAGACCCAGCCACATATTACTATAGGCTTGCACCTACACCTGCAAACAAAAATCTGCTAAGCAGACCCCCCAGGATTTCGCGATTTCGCGATTTGCAAAAAAATCGCGAAATCGGCACTTTTGTAAAAATGCCGCGATTTTTACAAAAGTGCCCGGAAATCCTGGCATCCTGGCGGCATCCCACCCCCATCCAGCAGCAGACAGCAGATCACGCGCCTCTCTTCCTCTTCTATTGTTCTATTGGGCCAGTGGCTCTTGCCACGGGTCCAATCGACCAATAGAAGGGGGTTAGGGGGGGGTCCTCACAGCAGGCAGTGCTGACGACTCGATGACGATGCGACTCACCTGGTCTGGAGCGGCGCTGCTGATCTGGATCGTCATTGTATCGTTGTCTGGCTGGTAGTGGATCGTCGGATCGTCGTCGTCTCGGGAGGCCCAGAGGCCCAGGTAAGCTGCTGTGAGCTGGGAGGCGTCTCTCGCCCTTAACATTTGCTTCCACAGGCAAAAGTGGGAATCCATATCGCCTGAGTTCTTTTCAGCAGCGGTAGAAAAGTGAAGGATCGACCCGTGCTGGCCGCCGCAGCAGAAGGGCTATAGATTGTATATAGTTATACGTTGCACTCTGATTCAGGGCCGGCTTTAGGGTGCTGGCTTCCTGGGGGCGCCGTCAATGAAAGTTTATTAAGCTTTTGAAGCACCTGCCGCAGCGTTTCTTTCCGCGGGCAATGACCAGGCCTCACATAAATGTCAAGATAACTCCTGTGATTAATTATCTTCCTGGATAGAGATCAGCATTTTGTGTAGTTCAGGGTTTGACTTGGGTGAAGTTAGTGCAGAGGGTTAATGTGCCTGCTGCAAAGAACGTGTACCAAGTAGATTACAGAATGCGTAGGATGTAAACAGATCAGCAGGTTACTGCTTTCAAAAGAGACATCCTTTTGTTACTTGCAATTTATAACTTAAAGTCCTAATATAGAACAGCAAGCTATTACCTTTCATCCCAGAACTGCATACACACCGCAAAGTATACATTATTAGAACATTGATTAATGTTGCAAAAAGAGTTAATTTGGCTATTATTAAAGAAAACTCCCAACTCTGCTGTTTCTTTTTCGACTCTGCGTTTGTGCTTCTCCGCACCAAGCACTCTTAAACAATACTGCCTACGAGTATGGATGACATGTGACTCCTACACTTTTAGTCCTTTGGCTTATGTAACATTTCCTATACACTGATTTACACACGTATGATTGATTGTCTCTGTGTGATGTAAAGTGCTCGGACACCCTACACTGGTATGAGTGGCGCTATATAACTACCCTGGGCATTTATTCAGTAACAGGTTTATGTCCTATTTGTAGTCTTGAAGACAAACAAAGTCTCTACATTGTAAATAAAGCAAATATACATAGCTTCATGGTGTTAAATAACTCAAAAAACAAAGAGATCTGTGTTTGTTGTAGGATAAACTGCCAAATAAAACGCCGCTAAATTGCCGCTAAATTCCCATATTTGTGCCGCTAAATTTCCATATTTGTGCCGCTAAATTTGCTAATGCATGCCGCTATATCCTGGGGGGTCTGGCTAAGACACCAAGCTGATATACTCTGCTTCCTGTATTTCCCAAATGTCTACACAGGGTTTCGACTTTTGGAAAGACACGATAGACACAAAGTCTATCTGGGGGGCAAAAGATTGGCAGGTTCAGGGGACTGAAGCCTATTTAGAGCATGCCTCCTACCACACCAAATGATTTTCAAGAATTGGCAGCACTTATACAATATAGTGAGGATACACTAGACGACATAATACGTAATGATTCTTTAAATTCATAGAACCCCAATTGGAAGGGTTGGTTGGTTTGGCCTGTGGACGCAAAGAAGTGTCAATCTAAACTCCTGGGTAACACCGAGTGGTTGAGGATCATTAGGTCTGATCAACGATATGTACAGTATGCAAACTCGGTGGTAGTGACGTCATATAGTGGCCGCAGCTCCAAACCAATCCGGGTGAAGTTTTGAGGGAGAGGGACTGGCAGGGGCACAGGACAGCCAGGGTCTTCTCGCGCTTGCTCCTCTTCCTCAGTGGGCACCTATGCCCCTCTGCTTATCCCATTTCAACAGCTTAAGCCATAACTTGTGAAATTGATAATAAATTGGAAGTAAAAGCACAAGCACAATAAGGACACAACAGAGAAACCGAAACGGAGAACAGATAAGGGAAGCACATAAGGGCGAAAGGCAACAAGCAAGGCAAATCAAAAAAGAAAACAGTAAAGATCAAATAGGATAAAGCTGAAGAAAGGAAACAAGCAGCCTCAACCTACTTAAGCCAAAAACATCAACGCATTACTTGTAACAATAGAATCTCAAGAGCCACAAAGAATTGTAAGGAAACTACAGGTGTCCAAGGGCTACAGGGAGTTGAGATCAGGCAAAGAAAGACGGACTGTAATATCCATAATTAACACAAGGAAAAAAAATAGCAAAGGCTTAAATGAAATGGTCGACGAAGAGATATCACTGATGGATGAAAACATACACCATCACCAAACTGGTAGACGCAGGCCCAGAGCAAAACGGGAGAACCACAAAATGTAGCTACCAGCCAAAGATATATACAAATTTCACATTCACGAGGGACGCAGGGGCAACCTTCTGCACAAGCAACAAAAGTCTTATCGGCCTCCCCTCCCCCTTGTGCCCAACGGTACTAGATCACCAACGTCTTGAGGCAGACACGACAGACCATGGTAAAGAAGAGATTAAAATCTGAGTTACTAGCACTCAATGTCCAGAATGTCAACTGTGGGGGGGGCTAGTCCCCATGGAGAAAACCAGTGACCCAGTAACCGGAGACCGTAGTAGATCTACCCAAACACTCATAATGGCAGAAGCACCCGAGGGTAACCAAACAACATTAGCAGGAGCACTCTGTCCGGATTGTGTCAGGCACAGGTCTACCACATGAACCAAACAATATTAATTCTTCCTGGAAGAACAAATTCGAATCCTGAGGCTCTCGACAACAACTCTGGAAAAATCAAAAAAATGCCAACAACAGCCTCTGGCTTAACCCTCTCATTCACAACTAGCAACGAGGCGCTTGGAGAGCCTCTAGCAAGCCTGGCACATGCCCCATGCTACCACACAATGATTTTACTCATAATAAGGAACAGAAACAAACCGATCGTTCAGTGCCACAGTCCCAAAAGGCACTGGAGCTGAAGGACCCAAGCAACTCCAGCACGCAGACAGGTTTGGAGACACAGCGCACCCGATTTCACCCCAGCGGGGCAATGAACATAAGGAACAACTACAATAGTGGACCACGGGGGGGAACATAAACCATAACCGATTGCTTTAGCACTGATTGCTTTAGCACTGACAGCAACGACTCCCTCAGTTCCCCTAACACACAACTTAAACAATCTCATAGTTGCTCAAAAGCCAACACTATAGTCTTGGAAGGAAGAACCACAGAGGATTACAACAATGAAACAGCAGGTGAGATAACCCAAACATGTCTTCAGCAGGAGTGGCACGAAGCCCCCACTCTTTTGGCTCCAGACAGGCTAAAGCCAATCCTGTACACCAAACCCAAATCAAAGGTGCAAACCGATTAGACTCAGATAAGCTCTGGGAATCTTTATTGGACACCTTGCAGCTATCCATCCAGTCAATGCAGTACCACTTTGATAAGATAGATGTTCAATTATCCATTCTTAATTCGGTGGCCATCCACATTTCAAATATCGACAGCAGACATGAACAACCCGATCAAAAGAGCTCAGGCAGACAAGCAACTATCCCAAACACACTGTACCTGCTTCGCTATAGTCGATAAACTTTCTGTCATTAAAGCGGTAATGGGGGACATCCTAGCAGACATCAGGAAAATATCAATAAATCCAAGCACAACACCCCAAGAGGCCCATATAAGCGGCCCCACAAAGGGACCAATCAACAGCAATGGGGATATGGGCAACAAAGAAAGGGGAAAAGCCCCCCAAATCGCTTCTCTCAATAAAACGTGGACACCCAACCACTCAAACACTAGCATAGAAGCCGGAGCTGAAGGATACAATGAAGCCCACAATACTATAGAACAAAAGAGGGACCCAGAGCATAGCCATCACCTCCACCTGGAGGAAGCTTCACCAATAAAATCAGCAATAGAACCCTCCAACTAGTCCCACACTGTGAGAAAAGAGGATCCAAAACCTAGGCGCAAACAGAAGAGAAAAGGAAGAAAATGAACTTGATGGATTACTTCCAAACAGGAAGTGCAATATTTGGGACAAAACGACAAGCTGACAGTCTTCTTTTTGCAGTAAAATCACGGAAGCACCTTCTCCAGAAGGAGAAAACAAAGCAAGCGACTTGGCTATTTTATACATAGGGGGCCTAGCACCTAAACTGGATAGGGCAGTGGACGATCCACGGGAGCCATCTATAAAAGCATCAGATGAAAGCGTGATGAGCGCAAGTAACGCCTCTCCAGCTATTGCCACCATGATCAGTCATGCAGAGCCAGCTACTCCAAGAATAACACTTACAACTGCTGGGGAAGACTCCAGAACCCAAATGGACTTTTTTTTATCCCCACCTTGAAGATGACTCAACCATTCAGACAAAACTCTCAACCGCCAACCATCAAGAATCTAAAAACTGCTCTTGCCTGTTTTTATCTGAATACAAGTCCAGAGGATTTGGAGACATTCTGAACAGAGGGAATATTCTACAATTAATTCAAGCAGTTAGGAGCTTGGCGGATATAAGCACACTTGATCTTGAAAGAATAGAATTTAAAAACATCAAGGAACTCTCTAGCAGAGAAATAACATAGACAACCTGGTCCACAGAGGAAACAGCTAGAAGGATTCTGGACGAAGGGCCTTAACTAAAGGCATGGGGAATTAAAATACTCCTCAATCAAAAGCCGGGCTACACTGATCCACTGATACCAAACAAAAGGGAGCAAGCAAACCCAATTACAGCATCATCAGGCTTGCAGGCACAATCTGTGCTCAAAGGCACCCACAGCACGGATGCACGACCAACAGAATGTAAAGAACAACAGCGAGCAACTAGACCAGAAGATTGGACTTGGTTAGCAAGAACGATAAATCAACAAAGACTGGGTACTTGACTCAAAACAAAACAACTACCATCAGGTGATCATCACCTACGAATCTGCTCTTGGAACATAAATGGTTTAGGGAATAAAACATCAGATGGAGACCTTCTAAACTATCTACAAGGTTTCAACCTCATCCTACTACAAGAGACTTGGCTAGAAGAACCCTTTCAGCTACTTGGTTTCAAGACGCATCACACTCCTGAATAAAAGGCTCCAATTTTGGGCACCCAAAGGGAGGTCTGACTATTGACGCATCGATAAGTACCATATTGGCAACCAAAGATGTTGACACTATTATAGCTTCTACAAATGCAATTAAAGCACTCCGAGTGACCGTACAGGGTGGCAACCCCAAACAACAAATATTACTCCTAAACATCTACATACATCCACGTGACAAAGTCAAAGGAGTTAAAATGGTGGGAGCAGAAGTAGTCAGAATGATCTCAGAAGAATCAATGTCCAACCTACTGCTGACAGGCGACTTCAATATGCACATACTTGGGCCACAGAAGAGGGACGAGCTACTGTAGGACCAACATACGGCCTGAAATATACTGGGTCAGGAGCAGAGTAACGAGAAGCAACAATCAGTACTCGCTAGGAACTTTGTAAAGGATCTAGAACATCTAAGTTTGGTGGCACTAGACTGGTGCCCAGGGAGATCAGCCCCCCGTGGGCTACATTTTACAGCGCTATTGCAAGTACATTAATAGATTTTACTTCTGTAACGTTACCACTTTTCAGCAAGATTGCAGGCTTCCAGATTGGTACACAAGGATCAAAGTGATCATCTGCCACAGGAAACCTCTATAAGAATATCTAGATAATCATTAGATCAGCCTGTTGAGGATCCAGAGACCACACTTACTGACAACTTCAGGAGGATCAAATGCAAAACCAATCACCCAGAAGAACTGCTGGCTTCAGCAAAGTCATTATGGGAAATCAGGAAGAGTCCAGCTCAGTTGTGATAACGCACTGGGAATCATTCATAAAAACACTAGGCGAAAAGCATACAGCAAGCATTTGTTCAGCTCCAATGTCCAACGGTTCATCAGACCATCAAGGGAACCACTTTTCTCTCTCCAAAATTCCCAACATTTGAAAGCTCAAAAAGCAAGAAGCAAAACACAATGCAGACTTCGGCATACAGGTCAAGACCACAGGAGCTAACATAACCAAAATCAAAAAAGAAAAAAGTAATTTGGCAGGCGAAAAGGGAATCAGATGAAAATCTGTGGGCTAGACTGCTGTGTGACTCAAAATCTAACAATAGCGCAAGATTCTGGCGAACAATAAACACACTAAACTACCCGAACGTACAAAGAGTTAACTCCCACCTGACAGAGGATGCATGGGCCTCACACCTGCTGCTTCATTTCGATCCACCACTGAAGCAGAGCCCCTGCTACATCTTTGAGGCAACCCCCTCCGATCCAACCGGCCCATCAGTAAACGATCATCTTTCATTTACAATACTCCAGATCAAGAACAGGATAGCCAAAGGCAAGCTGGAGGGCGCACCAGGCCATAACAGGATTCCACCAATGCTGTTAAAAAAAGATCCAGAATACTGGGTTCCCTTATTATTACCACTGTTTGTACAAATCTCAGGAGGAGATAATATCCCGGACTCCTAGAGAGGGTCCATTATATCCCCAATATATAAGAAAGGGGACAAGAACATAGCAAACAGCTACAGGCTTGTAGCTTTAATCGATATCGAGGCCAAATACTATGCTGGCCTCCTTCTGGATGACCTCACCACCTGGGCAAAAGAAAAATCAATTATCCCCATCAATCAAGCGGGTTTTTGCAAAGGCTTGGGAACAACAAATATACTTGCCCTGTCCCTACTAGCAGATGGCGCAAAATGAGCAAAACATCTGCTTTTTCTGTCCCTTTATTGACTATTCGTCAGCCTTCGATAAAGTCAACAGTAACAAACTTTGGCAAAAACTGGAGGAAAAGAACATTCCATCTGTTCTTTTAAACCAGTTAAAACTCCTACACACCAAGACATGGGTCCAAGTAAAGCTGGGAATCGGAAACTTTCTGTCCAGGAAACTTCCAACAACCATTGGGCTTAAACAGGGGTGTGTGCTGGCCCCAACGCTCTTCAACTTGTATATGGCCGACATATCAATTGAACTGGACACTTGTAATTCACATGCGCCAAAGATGGGAGGGCTCCCACTTTGCAACCTGCTGTAAGCAGATGATCTTGTGCTCATAAGCCGAACCCCCATCGGTCTTCAACACCTACTAGATACAACTAGTAGATGCTCAGGAACCTACGGTCTAACTATCAATTATGATAAAATGAAGGTAATACGGTTATATCCAAAAAAGACTGTGAGAAGTTGGCCTGATATGTAGTGCTCACTATTCTAGTGATCACTGTGTATCATTCCAAACGACCCTTATTGATGATTGGTTGTAAGTCAACCTTATAGACCAGCTATCCTAGTAGCGTGGACAAGAGCAGTCTTCAGGCTAAACTCTAGAGGGCGTGTTAAGCCAGCTGTTTACCATCACATGTACCCCTTGAACGCCAAGTGAAAGGACACCACACAAGTTGTTATGAAAATAAAGGATATTTATTTATAACAAGACTACCCTGGCTCTTTATGAGTCAGGGAGCTAAGCACAATACAAAACTCTTAGGAAAATACTTCTGGTTGCACAATTTACACAAATGCCCGAAGGGCACGAAACCATTTACACTGCAAGTGGAATGGGCGAGGTTAGAAAGTTTAAAGTTACTGATTCCGGAGGAATCCGATCAGTGGGACTAAACAAAAAAGGAACTGGACACTTGTAGAGTGAACCTACGATGGAGCACCGAGATGCTCGAGTTACCTAGCCCAGAGGCTGCGGCTGCGTGGGGTTCAGCAAGATGTCGGGAGTCCTCGTTGTAGTCTCAGGAGCCTGAAAGAAGAAGTTGCTGGCAGGCGACCAGTGTCGATGTTCAGCGAGATCCAAGCCTGGATCGGTGATGAAGGAAACCTGAAAGCAGAGGGGACTCAGCTCTCAACCGCTAGCCAGCGATCGTGTGGGTACCAGGAAGGTACCGGATGAAGTCACCTCGACCAGGTGAGTGGATGACGTCGGACTCGGCTGTTCCTCGGACCAGGAGGCGCGGCGGCAACCAGGATGGAGGGCGAGCTGTCCCACGAAGGTGTCTGCTGTCGATGATGCTGGGCCCAGGAGTGGGGCAGCAGGTCTTGGCAGTGGCAAACCCACGCGGTGGAGTCAAGATGGCGTCTGGAGTGGACCAGGAGGGTCCGAGGTACTCCTCTGTTGAAGGGGAGCAAGAGCCAGTCTGGAGCAACCAGACCAGTGATGAAAAGACTGTCGTGGTGCGTCGTGAAGAGGGCCACAAGCCGGTCGGCGAGTGGTTGGACAACGCGGTGAGCAGCAAGGAGCAGAAGGGCCCCCACGCAGATCTCGTGGATGCTGGGGGAGGCAGACTTCGGTGCTGGAGCCGCTCAGGGTTAGGGCTTCTCAAACCCTAGGTGCACTCACTCAAGGGTCCCTCGGTGGGCGTGCTAGATAAGCGTCGTGCAGGTTCTGAAGATGGCCGGTCCCGCGGGTCTCGTCACACCTACGAATCTCAGCTGGGCTGACGATGTAGGTAGAGGTCAGAGATGGCAGGGAACCCGGGTCTCGTCGAGCTGGGCAGTCTTGATCCGTGGGAGAGACGTACAGCAAACCGCAAGCGCTTAGGTGGTGCCTGCTGGTGCAGGGTGGCTACTCCTTAGCCACAAGGGAGAGTCTTCAGAAATAGTCAAGAGTTCCTTTCGTGGAAAGTAGTTCAAGATTCAGAATTATCCAATTTGGGAAGGGGACTCGTTCCTACCTTTATTCTAGGAAAAGGGGCTGGCCCGTGACTAGGTCCTACCTATGGGTGGGGCCAGGAGGGGGGTGGTTACACCCCTATCCTTTGTCCGGCTTCGCCCCAGCTCAGGGGCAGGGTTGCCCCCGAAACTGGTTTGAGCCGGGCTATGCACAGTGAGCACCGGGGTGCCACTTGCAATCACCTTCCTTTCAGCCCTGCCTACCTGGGATACAAATACCCTGTCTGGGATGGTGCTAACACCGCCCTCGACAGGAAACCCTTTGTCCAAACTCCCCTCGCTGGAAGGTCTCCCAGCAGCAGGAGGTCAGACTTGTGTCTGGTGGCAGCATCCATTTTGTGATGCTGAGGCTTGAGTCAACTTTAACCGGGGTTCAAGGTTACTTCCATGTCGTGCCCCTCTAAAAGGGGGGAATGCTAACCCCGTCGCCAGAATTGGCGAGGGGTTCGTATTCCAATTCGTATGACACCTTACTCGACATGTGTGGGTGATGCGATGCCAGAGTTAGCAAATAACCGCGAGGATTATAATGCATTTTAAGGTAGTTGGCCCGCGTCACCATGGAACGGCTATTAGGATTTGGTTCCGCAAGCCGTCGACGGGCTCAGCTCGCGCCAGAGCACCATCCCACATGATTCCCCGCACTCTGCCTTCAGGATTGATAAGGCCTGCCATAGGAGTGACTGATAGGAATCCATGTGTCCATGCTAGGGTTAGGTATAGGAATACTACACCTACAGCAACGGGTGATTACACCACCTTGCCCCAGCTGTCGTGCAGCCAGTTGTGTCAGATTTGGGCGGCCATCCAGGGGTGGCATAATACATGCTGCAGCCCCTGGTAGGCCCTGGGTACACCGATGCCCTGGATACCTGTGGTATGCTGATACAGGGACTGATAAGGCGGCCCAGTTCCAATTAGTGGATGCACCTAATGTACATGTGTGTTAATTTCGAGAGAGAACAGCTAGGCTGTGGGTCTGATTGGCAGGCCCACAGCCAGGGAAAGTCGTAAACCAATGAAGCAAAAAGCAAAAAATCTGGGTGATCATAGGATTGCAGACCCTACTCTCCTACATGACCCCCCCCCCCAAACTTTGGGACAATAAGCTAACCTTGACCAGGTGAGTCTTCTTGCTCTAAGTGGAAATACCTGGAGAGCCCATCTGCATTGCCATGATCAGTGCCAGGTCTATGCTCCACTGTGAAGTCCCTCCCCTGTAGGGAAATGGACCACCTAAGTAGTTTGGGGTTTTCACCCTTCATTTGATTTAGCCACAAGAGGGGCTTATGGTCGGTCTGAATCTTGAAGTGAGTGCCAAACAAGTATGGCCTCAACTTCTTCAGGGCCCAAACCACAGCAAAGGCCTCCCTCTCAATAGCTGACCAATTCTTCTCTCTGGGGGTCAGCCTCCTGCTAATAAAAGCTATGGGCTGGTCATGACCATCAAAATTCAGCTGAGATAGAACAGCTCCCACACCCAACTCCGAAGCGTCTGTTTGGACAATGAATGTTTTGGAGTAGTCTGGACTCTTTAGGATAGGCGCTGTGCACATGGCCTGCTTTAGGTCATCGAATGCCTTTTGACAGCTTGCTGTCCACTGAACTTTTTTTGGCATCTTTTTACTTGTCAGATCGTTTAGCGGGGTCACAATGGATCCATAATTTCTGACAAATTTCCGGTAATAACCAGTCAGGCCCAAGAAAGCTCGAACCTGAGTCTGGGTGGTTGGAGGAGCCCAGTCCTGGATGGCCTGTATTTTGCTCTCCAATGGCTGAACCTGGCCTCCACCTACAAGGTGGCCCAGGTATACAACCTGTGTCTGCCCTATCTGGCACTTAGTGGCCTTGATAGTGAGGCCTGCCTTTTGCAGGGCCTCTAACACTTTCCTCAGGTGGACCAGGTGATCCTCCCAGGTGGAGCTAAAGACAGCGATATCGTCCAGATACGCCGCACAGAAGTCGTCCAACCCAGTGAGAACTCAATTCACCAGCCTTTGGAAGGTGGCAGGTGCATTTTTCAAACCAAAGGGCATTACCACGAACTGATAATGCCCACCCGGGGTAGAAAATGCTGTTTTGGGCTTGGCCGCCTCAGCTAACCTGATTTGCCAATACCCAGCTGTCAGGTCATATGTACTTAAGTAGTTGGCCGAAGCCAACCGGTCTATAAGTTCATCTGCTCTTGGTATCGGGTGGGCGTCAGTCTTAGTGACTGCATTGAGGCCTCTGTAGTCCACGCAAAACCTCATCTCTTTCTTACCGCCCTGGGTGTGAGGTTTCGGCACGAGAACTACTGGACTAGCCCAGGGGCTGTCCGAGGGCTCAATGACTCCCAGCTCCAACATTTTCTGCACCTCTGTCTTGATGCAGTCTCTGACATGATCAGGCTGTCGATAGATTTTACTCTTTACGGGCAGACTGTCCCCAGTGTCGACCTCATGGGTACACCAATTGGTCTGACTGGGTGTCAGAGAGAACATATGTCGAAAGGATTGAAGAACCTGTTTACAATCCTGTTGTTGATGTCCAGAGAGGCTGCCACAAAAGAACACCATCTACTGACCCATCGTCAGGGTTCTGAGAGAGCAGGTCCGGGAGAGGGTCACTCTCCTCCTCCTGTCCCCCATCTGTGGCCATGAGCAAGCCCATGCCCTCCCTGTCGACATATGCCTTGAGCCTGTTTACATGGAGCACCCGGTGGGGGCTCCGGGGAGTTCCCAGGTCTACCAAGTAGGTGACCTCTCCCTTTTGCTCAATGATTGTGTGGGGCCCAGACCATTTGTCTTTGAGTGCTGCTGGGGCCACTGGCTCCAGCACCCACACCTTCTGTCCAGGCTGATACACAGTCAGGACAGCCTTTTGGTCGTGCCAAGCTTTTTGTAATTCTTGGCTCGCCTCAAGGTTTTTAGATGCCTTTTCCATGTACTCAGCCATCCGCGAGCGGAGACCGAGCACATAGTCCACAATGTTTGATGCCGGGTTTTTGAGAGGTCTCTCCCATCCTTCCTTTACCAAACAAAGGGGTCCCCTTACAGGATGTCCGAACAGAAGTTCAAAAGGGCTGTAGCCAACCCCCTTCTGCGGGACCTCTCTGTAGGCGAACAAGAGGCAGGGTATCAGGACATCCCATCTCCGCCGAAGCTTTTCAGGTAGTCCATGAATCATCCCTTTTAGGGTCCTGTTGAATCTCTCAACAAGCCCATTGCATTGTGGGTGATAGGGTGTGGTGAATTTGTAGTTGACACCACACTCCTTCCACATAGCAGTCAGATATCCCGACATGAAGTTTGCACCTCTGTCAGAGACAACCTCCTTAGGGAAGCCCACTCTGGAGAACAGTCCAACTAGGGCTCGTGCCACAACAGGTGCTGTAGTGGTCCTAAGGGGAATAGCTTCAGGATACCTGGTGGCGTGGTCCACCACCACCAGTATAAACTTGTGCCCTGATGCTGTCTGGGGTTCCATTGGTCCGACAATGTCGATCCCCACCCGTTCAAAGGGCACCCCCACCACCGGCAGTGGTATGAGGGGGGCCTTGGTCGTGCCACCTGACTTACCACTGGCTTGGCAAGTGACACAGGAGCGACAAAACTCCTTCGTATCTTCGGACATGTGGGGCCAGTGAAAGTGTGGAACAATTCTGTCCCAAGTCTTATTCTGGCCTAAGTGACCTGCAAGGGGAATCTCGTGGGCCAAGGTAAGAAGGAAACCTCTCAGAGACAAGGGGACGACCAGCCTCCTGGTCGCGCCAGGCTTGGGGTCTCTTGCCTCGGAGTACAGGAGTCCATCGTCCCAGTACACTTTGTGGGTACCTGTGGCGTTCCCTGCAGCCTCAGCAGCAGCCTGCTGTCTGAGGGGTTCAAGTGAGGGGCAGTCTAACTGTGCCTTTCCCAGGTCTTCCCTAGAGGGTCCCCCTGAGCCCAGAAACTCAACCTGACCAGGTTCAAGCTCTTTTGGCTCAGTTTCCCTTAGTTCTTTAAGGTCAGCCTCCTCAGAGACTTGATCCACGACCTGGGGTAAGGGGGAAGGCGAGGCCTTACCCTTACTGCTCCCTTTCTTGGATGGTGTCTGGTCCGTTCTTTCAGGATTCAGCACCTGTTCAGTGGGGCATCTTTTGGCCTGTGACCTGGTCACAGCAAGGACATGTGCTGGCAAGCCTAACATTTCCATGTGAGTCCTCTGCTCCACTTCTGACCATTGTGACGTTTCCAAATCATTGCCCAACAGACATTCTACGGGGAGGTCTGAACTAACCACAACTTTCTTCGGGCCACTTACCCCTCCCCAGGAGAAATCAACAACTGCCATACTGTGATTGGTAGTGACATTGCTGGCATTGGTCACTAGGTAATCGGTACCTAGCATGATCTGTCCAGGGTCCACAAAGTTAGGCGTCACCATGGTGACACTGGCACAAGTGTCCCTGTAGGCCTGAGCCACTTTTCCATTGATCAAAGGCGTCTGCCTGTATTTGCCCAAAGTATTGGGACTGGCATCAGGGGACATATCCATATCCCCTGTACAGACAAGGACGGCCTGAGTGAGCGTGCCAACTAAGTCGTCACTCCCTTCAGTTCCCAAGGTTAACCCAACTAATGCCTTGGGAGGCGCACTACCACTGCTGACTGTACTAGGGGGTGCAGGTGCCTTAGGGGCTGCAGCGGCAGGAGTTTGCCCTCCTTTCTTGGTGCACTCACTAAACCAGTGAGTCTTACTTTTACAGTATTGGCACCACCTTTTTGACTGGCCTTCTGGAGTCTTCTTTTTCTGCTGTGAAGCCTGAACCCCACCCTCTTTGGTTTGTTGGGGGCCTGTCGAAGACTTCTGGTCATTTTGTTCGTTCTTGTTACTACCCTTTTGGTCTGCTTTCTTCTGACCACCCTGGTTCTGAGTCTGGTTCTGCTTGACCCTTGTTCTGACCCATCTGTCTGCCTTCTTTCCCAATTCTTGGGGAGAGGTCAGCTCCGAGTCGACAAGGTGCTGATGCAACAATTGGTTCTGACAGTTGTTTAAAATCTGTTCTCTCATGATAAGATTGTACAATCCTGTGTAATCAGTAACCTTGCTACCCAGCAACCAACCTTCTAAAGCCTTAGTGGCACAATCGACAAAGTCAGTCCAATCCTGAGACTGAATTTTCTGGGTGTCCCTGAACAGCACCCGGTACTGCTCGGTGGTTAAGCCGAACCCATCAATCAGTGTATTCTTCAGGACTTGGTAGTTATTAGCATCCTCAGCTCTCGTAGTGAGGAGCTTGTCTCGTCCTTTACCTTCAAAGGAGAGCCACAGTATAGCTGCCCACTGACTTGGGGGGACGCACTGGACAGTGCAAGCCCTCTCCAAAGCAGTTATCCACTTGTGGATGTCGTCCCCTTGTTTAAAGGGGGGCACTATTTTACTCAGGTGTCTAGTATCTATACCCCTGTCTTTCTCTCTAATGAGAATGCCTTCACCAGTGGGATCTAACCCACTCAATTTCTGCTCTCGGGCCAAGGCAAGTCTTTCTTTGGCGAGGGCAAGTTCTTCCCGCTCGATCCTCAGATTGACTTCCTTCATCTTCGCTTCGTGCTCCCTTCTCTGAGGGGACGTCATTCCTCTCTGAGAAGATGCCTGAGAAACATGTGTTCGAACAGATCTGTTAGAGCCTCTCGAGAGAGACCTAGCTCGTCCGTTCCCAAGGTTAAGCCTGCTTGCGCGTGGGCCCGGGGCTCCCCCAGTTCCATTCTAATGCCTGCTTAAGTTGGTCCTTGTGAGCCTACTGACCACTACGGGACCTCCGTCTGCCTCGTTTCCTGCTAACTCTTCTTCCTCTTCCTCCTCACCATGGAGGTCGAGGTCAGGGTCACCAAGGGTTCCCTCTAAGGGAGGCATGTTCCCATCAGCATTAGGGGGGCCTGTGTTAGAGGACCTCCTAGCATCGTAAGTCACTAAGAGACTTATCAGAAATGTGATGGTAGGGTTAGAACCCTGGTTTAGCTTCCTGGAGGCACACAGCTGTCTCATCTCCGTGAAGCTAAGAGCTGCATATCGTGACATGACCTGTGGAGGGTCAATGACCACTAAGGGAGTCTCTGCAGACTCTCCGTGGACCGACATGCTTTCTAGTGAGGTGTAAGTGATACACCTACCTACACTATGTGTTTACCTACTGATCCCTTGCTAAGAGTTGTAGTCAGGGTGTGCTAAGCCCTGTTACACTACAACAGCTGGTTCAGTAGAACTCAGAGTATTCTAAGTTAAGTTATATGTACCTGGGTACTTATGTGATCTTTCAACTTGATGTTCTTAGGATACGTGTGTGGTAAAACAACAGCAAGCTCAAATCCCAACCGCTGCTCTCCAATGTGAGAAGTTGGCCTGATATGTAGTGCTCACTATTCTAGTGATCACTGTGTATCATTCCAAACGACCCTTATTGATGATTGGTTGTAAGTCAACCTTATAGACCAGCTATCCTAGTAGCGTGGACAAGAGCAGTCTTCAGGCTAAACTCTAGAGGGCATGTTAAGCCAGCTGTTTACCATCACATGTACCCCTTGAACGCCAAGTGAAAGGACACCACACAAGTTGTTATGAAAATAAAGGATATTTATTTATAACAAGACTACCCTGGCTCTTTATGAGTCAGGGAGCTAAGCACAATACAAAACTCTTAGGAAAATACTTCTGGTTGCACAATTTACACAAATGCCCGAAGGGCACGAAATCATTTACACTGCAAGTGGAATGGGAGAGGTTAGAAAATTTAAAGTTACTGATTCCGGAGGAATCCGATCAGTGGGACTAAACGAAAAAGGAACTGGACACTTGTAGAGTGAACCTACGATGGAGCACCGAGATGCTCGAGTTACCTAGCCCAGAGGCTGCGGCTGCGTGGGGTTCAGCAAGATGTCGGGAGTCCTCGTTGTAGTCTCAGGAGCCTGAAAGAAGAAGTTGCTGGCAGGCGACCAGTGTCGATGTTCAGCGAGATCCAAGCCTGGATCTGTGATGAAGGAAACCTGAAAGCAGAGGGGACTCAGCTCTCAACCGCTAGCCAGCGATCGTGTGGGTACCAGGAAGGTACCGGATGAAGTCACCTCGACCAGGTGAGTGGATGACGTCGGACTCGGCTGTTCCTCGGACCAGGAGGCGCGGCGGTGACCAGGATGGAGGGCGAGCTGTCCCACGAAGGTGTCTGCTGTCGATGATGCTGGGCCCAGGAGTGGGGCAGCAGGTCTTGGCAGTGGCAAACCCACGCGGTGGAGTCAAGATGGCGTCTGGAGTGGACCAGGAGGGTCCGAGGTACTCCTCTGTTGAAGGGGAGCAAGAGCCAGTCTGGAGCAACCAGACTAGTGATGAAAAGACTGTCGTGGTGCGTCGTGAAGAGGGCCACAAGCCGGTCGGCGAGTGGTCGGACAACGCGGTGAGCAGCAAGGAGCAGAAGGGCCCCCACGCAGATCTCGTGGATGCTGGGGGAGGCAGACTTCGGTGCTGGAGCCGCTCAGGGTTAGGGCTTCTCAAACCCTAGGTGCACTCACTCGAGGGTCCCTCGGTGGGCGTGCTAGATAAGCGTCGTGCAGGTTCTGAAGATGGCCGGTCCCGCGGGTCTCGTCACACCTACGAATCTCAGCTGGGCTGACGATGTAGGTAGAGGTCAGAGATGGCAGGGAACCCGGGTCTCGTCGAGCTGGGCAGTCTTGATCCGTGGGAGAGACGTACAGCAAACCGCAAGCGCTTAGGTGGTGCCTGCTGGTGCAGGGTGGCTACTCCTTAGCCACAAGGGAGAGTCTTCAGAAATAGTCAAGAGTTCCTTTCGTGGAAAGTAGTTCAAGATTCAGAATTATCCAATTTGGGAAGGGGACTCGCTCCTACCTTTATTCTAGGAAAAGGGGCTGGCCCGTGACCAGGTCCTACCTATGGGTGGGGCCAGGAGGGGGGTGGTTACACCCCTATCCTTTGTCCGGCTTCGCCCCAGCTCAGGGGCAGGGTTGCCCCCGAAACTGGTTTGAGCCGGGCTATGCACAGTGAGCACCAGGGTGCCACTTGCAATCACCTTCCTTTCAGCCCTGCCTACCTGGGATACACAAACCCTGTCTGGGATGGTGCTAACACCGCCCTCGACAGGAAACCCTTTGTCCAAGCTCCCCTCGCTGGAAGGTCTCCCAGCAGCAGGAGGTCAGACTTGTGTCTGGTGGCAGCATCCATTTTGTGATGCTGAGGCTGGAGTCAACTTTAACCGGGGTTCAAGGTTACTTCCATGTCGTGCCCCTCTAAAAGGGGGGAATGCTAACCCCGTCGCCAGAATTGGCGAGGGGTTCGTATTCCAATTCGTATGACACCTTACTCGACATGTGTGGGTGATGCGATGCCAGAGTTAGCAAATAACCGCGAGGATTATAATGCATTTTAAGGTAGTTGGCCCGCGTCACCATGGAACGGCTATTAGGATTTGGTTCCGCAAGCCGTCGACGGGCTCAGCTCGCGCCAGAGCACCATCCCACATGATTCCCCGCACTCTGCCTTCAGGATTGATAAGGCCTGCCATAGGAGTGACTGATAGGAATCCATGTGTCCATTCTAGGGTTAGGTATAGGAATACTACACCTACAGCAACGGGTGATTACACCACCTTGCCCCAGCTGTCGTGCAGCCAGTTGTGTCAGATTTGGGCGGCCATCCAGGGGTGGCATAATACATGCTGCAGCCCCTGGTAGGCCCTGGGTACACCGATGCCCTGGATACCTGTGGTATGCTGATACAGGGACTGATAAGGCGGCCCAGTTCCAATTAGTGGATGCACCTAATGTACATGTGTGTTAATTTCGAGAGAGAACAGCTAGGCTGTGGGTCTGATTGGCAGGCCCACAGCCAGGGAAAGTCGTAAACCAATGAAGCAAAAAGCAAAAAATATGGGTGATCATAGGATTGCAGACCCTACTCTCCTACAAAGACCACCTCCAATTACTACTGGCAAATGGCAGACACAACAATAGAAGTAGTTGAAGAATACAAGTTCTTGGGAGTGATAATAGACAACAAAGGCACATTTAAACCACAAAAAGAAGCAATCAACAGAAGAGGCAACTCCATTGCGGCTGCTTTAAAATCAACTAAAAAAAAACTGCTGGCCCAAGCCTTATCCCACTGCTACAAGTCTGGCAAGCAAAACTCATTCCAGCCATAACTTACAGGAGTGAGTGCCTGAGGGGAAGAGATGCGGACATTTTAGACAGAATTGTTAAAAGAGCGGATAGGATGATTTTCATTCTACCCATGTATGTGTTGCCAGACCAACTAAGGCTGGAATTTGGCCTGCAGAGCCAAGAAATCGCCCGCAAAGGAGCCTACATCAAGTGCTGGCATAAGATCAAAAAGGCTGAAGCAGGTACACTGAACTCCCACCTATGGAACGAAATTCACTCAAAGGAGTATGCAGCTATGAGCTACACGACTGCTTCAATAGACTCTCTGGGCCTTGAGGATCTCTGTGTGGCCTCAGGGACCCATCAATGTTTTAAACAACTTGTAAAGAAGACTGTGAACTATCCCTACTAGAAGATAAGGCGGCTCTTCAAAAGTACCCACGGATGGTTTGTCGTGCAGAGCTATGTCAAGTCTTGTCTGCAGTCCTATCTAGGCACATGATTTAACAGGAGGAAGAAAGAAACATACCTTCATTTTCGAATGGGCATTCTACCATCCCTGCTGCATCTACCCCCAGGAAATGATTTCTAACCCAGACTATATGCTGCTTATCCGGGGAAGTCAATCAAAGTATATTACACTTATTGTGCATCTGCAGAGCACTGCAAGTTGAACGGCGGCAGCTATTGAAGCCCATCTTTCTAAGCAGGGGTATAAGAACCTGCAGACAAGCTGTGCAGGCATGCCTCGGAGGTGGAGACGTACAGTTATTGTCTCTTTGTACGCTTTATGGAAGCAGCAGGGTGAAAAACTCTTGTTTTAATTGACCAGCAAGCCTCATCACTGCAACCAAAAGACTCTCCTAGTTCCACCTGTCAGTGAACATCATTTATCCAGCTCAACTGCCATTCTAAAGATAGATGTTGGAGCACAACATGCATCAGAATCACACCACTGTTGCTGTTGGACATTCTCTAGTATTACCCCATTGTTGATGCTTCCAAACCATCTAAACATTGTACTGTTGTCCCCTAATAGAGGCCCAAATATTGGCTTTCTTTTTTAGTTTTCATGGTCATTTACCCTTTCTTAATTCTTTTTAGCTACCTTAAACGGCAGTATCCGTAGACCTCTGGGAAAGCTAATTGTTCAAAGAATGGTCAAAAGACTTTTGCCAATTCACAGTATCTGACAAAAATTTACTGATTACTGCACCAATTATTTTTATACAATGAACATACGTTTTATGATATGTTCTTTCAGTTTTTAATGATGAATGTTTTATGATAGGCTCTTTCGATCTTTAATCATGAACTTTGCAGCTAAACTTTATTTTTATTGAAATTGTAAAGGTTTTTATTAACCAAACAATAAATCACTACTTACTTACCGATGACATGGATCTCAGGGATTTTTTTAACAAGGTCCTCGGAACCCACGTAAAAAGTGCTTTTTGTATGGAATATACAATAAGCTGTGGAAGATCTCTCAACAGGAAGCTGCTGAGAGATTGTGTGAGATTGATAGGGTTAATTTAGAAAAGGCTTTGGCTTCAGTTGACAATGGTATGACCACTTTATCATCCAGAATGTATTCACTGGGCAACATAGTGTCTTCCACAATTGACTTAATATAACAAGACATGTCTATATTACAACATGGACAGTCATAATTACGGTCAATAGTAATACTGAGCTGGATGTTACAGACATTACGTTCTGGCCATGTGCCATGGTGTTACATCAACAGTACAAATCTGTTTTCAGCATATGAGCTAACAGAAAGGCAGATGACAATGGCACGTAGAGATGCGAAATATATCATGTTGCACATGAAAAATTAGACCAGTTACCTTTCACTGTGGCTGAAACACCACCACTCATGGCGATGTAACCATCCATGGTTACATCGCCCTACTGGTCACAACCTTTCAATTCCAATATTGTCTCCAGTACCAACAGGTAGGCAGATATGAAGTGCTAGGGGAAGGAGTATTGGAAGTTACCGCTCAGATTTAGATGCAGGAATGGGGACACAGATGTTTTTCTTAGTGGCTCTGACTGTGAAGATGGAATGCAACTGGGCATCACTTATCTAGTGACGGTTAATTTCATAGTCACTTGTTGTACACAAGTACTGTTTACACCTGCCCACACAGTTAGGGAGACCGCGCTATGGCCTTTGATAAATGTTTCCAACATAAAATTTGACTCCCTGAGCAAACTGAAATCCATGCTTTTACAGAAGGATATGGCCTTAACTTCAGCCAAAAAGACATTTGATCTCCAGGTTGCAAGGTCCTTATCTGAGATACAGACACTACTCCATACTGACTTCCTGCTGCATTGTGGGTAGCTGGTCCATCGTATCTTCAACATATCTGATACAAAAGAAATAGTGCACTTTTTTAAATTTATCAGCTCTGCTTTGGTTAGCATCTTTCAGACGATATTCGAAGTCATACCATCTTTCATACACCCAGTGTTGGGAAGCGTTTTTGGAGGGCTTCCGCTTGTCCTGCTACCTATGGTGGGAATACTGATTTTATCCTATCTGCTCCACAATGGACGTCCCAGTTAAAATTGGAATGGAGATGACACTGTTAGTGCTGCGTTGCCGTGAGCTCATGATATACTGCTTTGGCTCACCTTGGATTCAAGCTCTAAATTTACACTGGTTCTTGTTGTTCAAACCTGTCTGGCTTGACTGCATACAACCTGTCTTGCGCTGCTTGCTTTGCAGCCACAAATGCATCCTGGGTATGTCTCGGATCAGAAATGGTTGCACCCCTTAAAGGCCCATGTGTACTGCTGTCCCCAGCATATTCCATTGATTATGAATGCATTCTTGGAGCCACCTGGGGATGCTTCAGCTCCTATTAATGTGAACAACAGCTCTGCGGACAACTTGTGGGACACAATGCCTCCCTTGGCAGCTGCTGTGGGAACTGGAAGGAATTACCTTTGCTCCATAAACCTGCGACAAGGTGCACCTCTGGGAACTTCTGCAGACGTTGGCTACAGCAATGTTGCATCCACCACTCGGAACACAAACAATTGGCCTTTTCTGTGCGGGAACAATTTGGCCTCTTTTTAAAACAAAATGGATCAAAACTGTTTTTTTTCTAGGCACCATAGCTTTCTGAGTCCTTGGGATCTCAAATAATATAATGACTTTAAAGACTTTTAATATATATTTTATTAGGATGCCCGCTTTTAGATACTTTTAAGAGTATTTTTTTTATGTTTTAGAATTGTCTGCTGGCTTCTTAAGATAGCTTTTTAGATATTGACCCTTAGTATGATGAGTGGGTGTTCTATTCCAGAGTTAAGCCCATGTAGCGAAGCAGTTAATTTCTTCCGTTGTCCTCCAAATAACATGTCTAGATATGACTTTTTGCACACATTTGCACGCACCACAATGTTGGATTAGTTTCTCTGAAACGAAACATTTACATCTCGCATCGCACAACATTATCACAACGCCCTGAACATCATGTACAAGGTCTCGTTTTGTCCTACAAACAAATGTCATCACTATCTTCATCCACAGGGCGGCAGGGCTATCTACATATCCATAACATCACTAATCTATGCGTACATTTCGAGGCTGCTTTCTATTCTAAAATATGAGCATCCTGATAGATTAGCAGAGGAGGTACTTACACTAATACTGAGGGTCCTTGCATGCTGAGAAATCACCATGCGGCAACCAAGGCGGGGTCCTTCACTCTATCCCATCAGTTAATGGGATTAGATCGTCCATTGGGGGGATTCTTGGCTCTAAACCTACACACACTCGAGGTACACTTAGAGCAGGGTCCGCATAGTAGGCATACGCTAGATTACTGTCTTGTTTATATGCTATCATATATACAATTATTTAGCACCATGGTAAAACTATACCTACTATTTATGCTTTTGGGGCTTGTAATCATGTTTATCTGCTTCTGTCTACTAATCATTGCAGCACACGTATTTTATGCAAAACTAACGTTGGTTCAATAAATATTATTTCAAAATTCCCACTGTGTATTCTCTGAATATTTCTCTGAGAATAAGTGAGCACGAGTGACTGAGCGAAAGGTTCTGTACTGTTTCCATGATCCCTGAGGAATCAGGGTTGTCGTGTTCAGTGGTTGCCAGAAACCATTCGCTCCTTGGTAGGTTAGGGGGGGGCATACGGTGGCACTGAAAGCTAGCTGGTATTCGGGCCAATATATCCTGCAAGGGTGTCCGAAATCCGTCTTGACACCAAGCCCTTAGTTTATGTTGTACAAACAATGTGCATGTCCTACGGATTGTTAAGAACTACACGATAATAGTAGATTAGCAAACTCTTCCCCAAAACAAAAAGCAGCCTCTAAGTTTAAACGGTAGGGGGACAAACTTACCCCCCAAAATAGTTTGCGAGCAACTTGACCAACCATTGCATTTAATCTAGACTCTCAGTCAATACAGTAATGTTTGGTGAAAATGTGTATATTATTCCATGTAGCAGCCTTAGAATTGTCTACCAAAGGGGCATACCTTTTGTATTTTGTCTTGGTGAGCGAGCTCTAGGTTTACCAAGTAAATGCTTGTTACTTGTTAACAAAACAAAATACAAGAGACTAGCCACCTGCAAATAGATTGTTTGGAGGTGGCTAACCCAGTATGAAGTGTACCATAGTTAAGGAAAAACTGATTAGATCTTCTCACATTTTTCATTCGATCTAGGTAAAACTTGAGGAATCGTTTTACATCTAAAAAGAGTAGAGGATCATTGGGCAAGGAGCCAGATTGATTAACAGGAACTTCTGATACCACTATTGGTAAGAAAGACACGTGTGTCCTCATTACCACTCTAATAGAATGTAAAACAGAACAAGGTTCTAGAGCTAAATGTGCATGAGGATTACTAACTCTACCGGCAATGTAATGGCCCCGTAAAGAAAAATCTTTGCAAAGGACCTTTTCTTAAAGCTATAATACCTGCCAAAAATGTACTTTCATAGATGAGTATTGCAGCTACGATTGTGCAAAAGACAAAAGATATACAATAATCACGTTTTCTTGGCATGAGACTGTCGTACGGCTTATACCTCCCTAATAAAACTGTGCGTTTTTTGGACAACATAAATATCAGGATTGTGCAGACTGATTCTGTGCACACCCTCATAATATGTTGGCCTGTATTCCTGCTAGCTCACAGTGCAACATCTGCATCCCAAGCCCAATCAGTTATGAGATGGATTATGCTACTTCTGAACATGGCAACTCTTGTTCTCCAAGAAAATCGTGGTAACATATATAGAACCCTTTTGTTTGGTTACTCATGCATACCCAAAGAAATACACAAGAAACAGTCAGCAAGGCATTTCAATATTTATTGATGTATTGTGATTCTTGTATGAAATACGTGTGCTGCAATAATCAGTAGAGTGAAACAGAATAGCGTAATTAGCATTATGAGAATAGTGAAAAAGATTAACCACTCCACCATAGTGCTAGAACAGTGAATATATGCTGGCATATAAGTACTCTGTTATAGTGTACTCCTAACCATCTCTTCCTGACCTAGTTTGCCTAGTGTGGGTGATCTGCTAAATCCCTGTCGGGTGGTCTAACTTCCCATTACCAGTGGGTAAGTGTCATCAAGGTGCCAGTCTTGGTCATATGCTGGACATCCCTGTTCGCAGGGGTAAACAGAAATCCATTGGGCTGGGATTTTGCCGTGCAGCAACCGTGCAGTGTCAGCGAAATGCTTCTCTAACTTAAAAAAGGAATCGAGGTTATATATATAATAACTAAACCACTGTTTCATGCCAAAGCTCCCAAATGGGGGAGAGGTTGTGGTCTGACAGCTAGAGCTGCCGACTTTGGTGCTGGAAACCAAGGTTCGAGCCTCGGGGTCGTGTCCACATCCTGTGATTTTGGGCAAATCACTTAATCTCCCTGTGCCTACCAAAATAAAAAATGTATGTGTCCTTGTGTAACGTAATTGGTGCTCATGTAAAGCCCTCCAATACCTTCGGGTCGAGTTCGCACTATATAAATCTGAAAAAAAACATTTGCACAATGATTGTTCTTCCTTGTACAGAATTTTCAAAGTTTTCAAAGTTTCGTGATAGTATGCCTACGACGCAAATGTATATCACATGTCGCTGTGTACGAAAAGAAGGCATCTTACGAAACATGAGCATGTAAAATGGTGGTGTTTATAACCGAGACTATCAAACCCATGTAACACCCACTCCTTGGATGTGAGACGATAAAAGCTATCAAAACTATGATAATGCAAAGGGTAAAATATCCATAAAAACTTAAAACCATAAATGCAATTGTGCTACTTTAAGTGAAGAGCATAATGAAAGCCAAAGTGCAAAAATGTTAAAATCGAGTAATTGTTTAAGAAAACAATGATTGAAAACCAATTTAGCCTGAATTATCTAAAACCAATTTAGTATATAAAAACAAAAGGCTAATTAAAAAGTTTCCATGACTCAAAACTGCCAGAATGTTAACGTGTTCCAAGAGATAGACAGAACATTGCTGTTCCTAGCAACCATAGACATGGTTCCCCCGAGCCACCTATCAGAGCAGATTCTCCAGCCCATCTCCCTCAGCAGCTGCCAAAGGAGGAACAGCCAGTGTGGGATCCGAGGAGCTGAGCCAAGATCCAGATCACCAGGAGCTGAAGCATTCCACAGGGGCTCATAAAATGCATTCAGAAGCCACAGCAAGTGCAAAGGACATCAGTACAAGTGAACTGTTAGGGTGACCACCAGCAGTTCTATGTTCAAAGGTTAAATCCTGACAATCAGGAACCTGACTAGTGGAAGACCTCCAAAAACACTCCAAAGCACAGCATTTGTGAATGATGGAATAACTCAGAAGGCTGTCTGGAAAGTTCTAGCCAACTCAGAGCCAATTGATTTGACAAAATACAATACTCCTGAGGTACTAGACATGTAAAAAATAAAGAGCACAAGCTCCCCAAAATGCAGTGGTAAATTAGTGCGGCGTAGCGACTGCATCTCAGAAAAAGACTTTGAGAACAAACATTTCCTTTGCAGGTGTTAAGGCCACATCCTTCTGGAAAAATATTGCTTTCAGTCTGCTCAAAGCATCAAAGTGCACATTTGAAAGCGTTATTGAAGGCTAAAGCATTGCCTCCCCAAAGTAATTGATCTAGCTGTGACTGACCATGTTGTAAAGAAGACATACCATTCTGTATGATGTCTATTGCAGACAACGCAGTTACACAGAGAGTATATTGTAGTTGACATTTTAGTCATACCATTATCAACTACTGATTGTCCTTTCCAAATTTGCCCTGTCAATTTAGCAGTTTCTCTGCTGCTTCCTACTGTAAAACCTTTCACAGTTCGTTGTAAATGCATACAAGACGTGCTTTTGACATCGTTTTCGGGCACGTAATAAAGTCTTATAGTTCCATGCCATCAGAAAGAAGGGACAAGTGTTATATCACCTGAGACAATGTTTAGGTTTTTAGCAAATCTAGGCATAACTTCCCAACACTGTAAGTTATTAGCACCTGAGTGTTGTGTCTGCGCGTGATGTAGGTCGGGCTTATTGATCTTAAACCCTTTGGTGTCACCCAGAAAATGTGTCTGACATCCAATAGTATCTAACGGCCACACTAACCATCCCCCCGATTGGTCCCTTAATGATCCTAAGGATTGTATGAACAGTTGCGAAGCATGGTGTCTGATATTTCCTCTGTGTAATTGGTGAACCGTAGCCAGTTCGCAAAACGTGCAAATGTGGGAATGTTTGGTGTATTTAAATCTTTAACTTAGCCTGGCCAAGACGTGATGTTAGCACAGTTTATTTTTGGGAAAATCAGTTGATGTGGTATCTGACATTCTCTAAATAAAGCCTTGTTCCCATGAACCTGCCAATCTTTAGTTTACCAAATAGATTTTAAATCGACAGTGTCTCTCCAAAAGTCAAGACCTTGTATGGACAACTGGGAAAGAAAAGATGCATTATAAATCAGCTTTGTATCCATGAGCATATATATTTTTTGCTGTTGATGGTGTAAGGCTTCAATAATAAATCTCGGGGTCTTCTGTATTGTGACCAGAAAAATACACAAAAGTCTGTGCAAATATTTTTGAACTATCCCGTGGTGGTGTAGGACAATGTTCCCATTATGTGTGATGACTATAATGTTGAAGACAAAACATTTCATCATAATTAGTCATACCATCATACATATACTCAGATTTAAAAACAGTGGAATACTTGAGATCTTGCAGAATTTCTTGTACTGTATCAATGTCCAAATCCTCGGAGATAGTACTAGGGGTGATAATGTAATTCAATTAAATACAAAATACATGGTGGCTTAGCTGGCTGCAAGTTGGCCGCACTTTAAGTGGGCTCTGCTGGCCAAGCCGATAATCCGCCACTAATCCTGCGGACTTTCCCATCACCGCCATGCCATCCTGACTTACCTCGTCCTGGGGTACTGCCTGATCCGTCTTTGGGCCTCCTGCGACGCCGCTGAGCCTAGTTCTGCCGCTGTGTCTGGGCCTCGTATCCGAGCCCCTCTGCTGGCGTGGCCTGGCCTTCCTGGTGCCCCTCGCCGGCGGCCTCCTGTGACTGGAGCTTCGACCTGTGCAAGGCCTCCACCTCTCGACCGTCGGACTCGATGAGTGCTGTCGCTACGGGGGCGTCTTGTGGCGGGATCGGGAGCACGTGAGCCGCACCGTCCAGGCCTGGCCTTTTCATTGCACGAGCGCCATTTGCCGGCTGCTGGTGCTCGTTACGACAGCCTCCCTCCAACGAGCCTGACGACGTGGGCGGCGCGCTCTCCGCGACTCCCTGCTACTCATTGTACTCCTCTGGTGCGGCTCTTCGCGGTGCTCTGCTGCTGGGGTCCTTTCAGCTGCCGTCTGACTTCGGGCTCTTGGCTGCCCGCCCGCCCACCAACACCACCTGGCGGCATTCTCTCCACTGCCACCTTCCCGCTTTGCGCCCGGTCCTGGGCCCTGCACTTGCTGCCACACACCCCCTGCCTTTTGGCACCAGCGGCTGCGCCTGTCACCCGCCTCGACCTTCCTGCTGGGCTCGGCGCCAACTGGGGACCATCATTGGAGGCGCCTCAGCCCTTTGCAACCTGGACGCGGCCTCGGCGGCCACCTGCATCTTACGATCCTGCACCCGTGGTGGCCCACTGGAGGCCCGCCTGCTGCTTGTCGCCCGCTGGTCCCGGTGGGTGCCGCTGCTGTGGGGGCTTCCACGGCGGGGTTTGGGGGCGTGTGAGCCATACCGCGGGGCCTTTTCTTTCATCATTTCTGCTGGGCATCCCAATAGTACCTCCCCCCGTTGGCCGCGTTACACTGGCCCGCGCTGGAGGCTGCACGCCCCCCGTGTCTCCTCGCTGCTACAGTCCCTACGGCTTCGCCATCTTATGCGGCCGGGGCTGGCATCGCTGCAACCACTCCTCACCAGGCAGTGCCCTGCTCTACAGACTCCTAGCACCACCTCGCCAGTCCAGTGGCCCTACCACGTTGCATTCCTCGCCATTCCTCTGTGGGACCCGTGGGCCTGACTTGTGCCTGTTGCAACCCGCCATCGTGAGGCTTTCTTGCCACACCCCGCACCTGGCCTGCCACCGCCCTGCACTATTGCCTGACTGCCCGTTTCACCTATTCTCACCTGTGACGCACCTTGCACATCCAAGGGCGCTGCTACCTTGCCCCCTAGCTGCGGCCTCCTTCCCGCTGCCTGGCTGCTTCTCTCACCTGCCTCTGCCCGGCTAAGGGGAAGACTGACCCTAAAAACCGAAGATTGCCTTTGACCAGTGCCAGCAAACGCACCAGGATGGTGCGGTCTGAGATGGGGGTGACCCTGCCGCCCAAACAGAGATGGCCACAACATGAGAGGACGATCTGAAGTCCATCATGTTGGAAGTCAAATCCACTGTCACAGGCATTGCGGCCCAGCTCGAACAGCTGTCGTCCCGTCTGGACATGTTCAAGGCCCATGTGGACTCTCATGACAGTCTCCTGCTGCATGTTGAAATGAGGGTCTCTGATGCTGAGGATGCCGCCACTCAGGATCGCTAAAAGCTACTTCAGATGGACAAGATACTCTAGCTGATTCGGAACAAAAATGAGGATTTGGAGGCGCGTTCCCGTAGGAGCAACCTCTGCATCACGGGTGTGCCTGAATCCACCAATATCTCACGAATGGAGGACTTTGTAGAACAGCTCATCCGCAAGCTTTTTGGCGATGTCCTATCCTCCATCTTCATCGTCGAGCGGGCCCATCGCTCCCTCAGCCCTTATACCGGCCCTGGCCTGTCAGCTCGCCCAATCATTGCCAAAATTATTAACTTCAGGGACCACAACGCCATTCTTTGAGCGGCCAGGCAGAAGGGCGAGATTCGTCATGAGGGCAACTCCCTGTCGTTCTATCCCGACTACACTATGGTGGTGCAGGCTGCTCGTCGTGAGTTCCTCCCTGCGAAACGGTTCCTCCAAAAGCACGAAGTTTCGCACTCCTTGGTGTATCCCGCTAAACTGCGAGTAAGGCAAGGCTCTAAGATGCTCTTCTTTCCGGATCCAAAGGACACTTTGGCCTTTGCAAAGAAACTAGACCGGTCACATCGATCCTCTCCTGCTCACTCTCAAGCCTCTGCCAATGGCAACTTAAGCGACAATGACTGAATTGTAGTGCTCTCTTGACTCTTTCGCTGGTTTTTCTTCATGCTGCTCAGTTACCTGTTTCGATTTGGCCCACTTTGTATTTCTTTCTCCGCAGGGCACTTCATATCATAACTATGCGTTGGGCTTGGTGCCCCTGATTCCCTGGTGTCATTTCTTCTGTTGTCTGCTACGTCCCATGGCTTGGCCACACTGCCTCCTTGGTAGGGGTGTATGCTGAGCGACGCCGTGCCTCCACGGGATGATTCCCTCCTTGGATACAGACTTTTCCTGTCCCAGTTATGGGTCCCCGGGGTGGGTATGGGTGGTATCTCAGCCTGATTGGGGGGTTGGTGTGGGTGGTGGGGAGGGGGTTCTTGGGGTTTGTCGCCTCCCTCTGAGGCCCTGTTGTTTGTTTTGATGTATATTTTTTCTTCTGGTCCTTCATGTGATGTCACTCAAATTGTACAGGTATTTCTATTGCACTCCCCTGGTTCACTGCACTGTGTCCTCATTGCACATTTGTTGCTATTTGCCTTAGTTGGGGTTTTGTGCTGTTGGGGCTGTCGCCTCCATACAAGGCTTTTGTTGTGATTTTGACTTTGTTGTTTTGTTGCGCTTCCAATGTGATTGCATGGTGCTTCTTGCTTTGCTCCCTACGGCACTGCTCCATCAGACTGCACGAGGTTTTACCCTTACTTATGGCCTCCCTCAACACTAATTTCCTTGTCATGGCACCATGACAGACACCACGTTCTGGACCTGGAACGTCTGCGGTCTTAACGACTACCGCAAGGCATGCCTGGTCCACGCCCACCTCACCCGTCATAGGGTAGAATGTTTTTTACAGGAAACCCACCTGCTACCTGCGACCTCCTCCAGACTTCTTTCCAGGCATTGGGGTGAAATACACTCCTCCTTCTACTCCAACTACTCTCGGGGGTGTCTATCCTGCTGCGCAGAGGACTTCCATGGCAGACTTCCCAGGTAGTTACCGACCCTGGGGGGTGCTTTGTGGTCCTTGATGGTACCCTTCAGGCCCATCCATTGACACTGGCTGCGCTATATGGTCCCAATAAAAACGATCCGGACTTCTTTGCGCATGTCTGGCACCACATCTCATCCCTGGGCCCTGATGCGCTCCTCTGGGGGGGTGAGGGGGGGGACTTTAATGTAACGCTGTCCACCACATTAGATCGCTCCGGTCCTCACGCTTCTCACCCGCACGCAGCTTCACTACTGACCTCGATTCTCACTGATAACTCCCTGTATGACGCGTGGCGCCACACTTGCGTAACCGGGCTGTTGGTCCCACTTGGACCTCTGGATCACCACCCCAGACGCCCTTGCTTGGCTCACTGTGAGAAGTTGGCCTGGTATATGCTGGTCACTAGTTAAAGTGGCCACCTTGCACCAGTACAAATCGACTCATATGGTAGATAGGTTTAAGACAACATTTTAAAGAAAGTTATCCTAGTGGTAGCTGTGGAGAGCAGCCTTCAGACTAAGTCTCAGAGGAATGTAAAGCAGTTTGTTTTACCTTATAATCTCTTGAATCACTAAATGAAAGGACACCACACAGGTATATATATAACATATATATATATATTTATCACTAGACACACTCTACTAATCTCTTTATGAGATTAGAAGTCAAGGACATATGCACAAATCAACAATTCACAACAAATTAAGCACTTTTATGGCTGGGGCCCTAGGGGCGTACCAGACCATATACTAAAAAAGAGGTATAAGAAGAACGACTTGAGAAGGGAGAAAGGCCTAAGGTCTTCAGAAGCGCTGGGGCCTCACTAATCCACCCAAGGCAGGTAAGTAAAGGACCCACGGGAGACTCATGCAGTGTGATAACACAGCCGCAGATCCCAATAGACTTCAATGGAGCAAGTTGCGTTTGGAATTTTAAAGTTTTAGGATACTTCGGGAGAGTCTACAAACAAGTCACTTACAGGGTAAGTAGTTCTAGAGCCAACACACACAGGAGCACCGGAGTACTCGAGTTACCTCACCCAGGGAAGCCGGGTGCATAGGTGTCTCTTTGTGTCGGGTTGCTGCGTCGTTTTCAAAGGGAGCCAAAGAAGACTTGCTGCTTGTGAAGACAGGAGAAGTGTCCGGTGGAATCCAAGGCTGGATTTGGAAGAAATAAGACCTGAAAGCAGAGGAGACAGTGTTCAAAGTCACTAGCCAGTGACCCGGGGCCAGGAAGCTGGATGCCCACAGTAGTCGGGTGATTTCAGGTGCTCATGGGTGTCTTGACTCTTTAGCCACGAGGTCCAGGAGGCGTTGACGACGACCAGCAGCTGGATTCGGAGTGCCCCACAAAGTCTGCAGCTTACTGAGGTGTCGGCAACCGGATTGGAGCCAACAAGCCTTGGCAACAGCAAGTCTTGTGGAAAGTGAAGAAAGTCAGCGGTGCAGACCAGCAAGGTCTGAGGGACTCCCCCAGCGAGAGTAAGTCAGGGCAGGCCTGGAGCAACCAGGGGAGCCTTTGGTTCTGTAGAAAAGTCTTCAGGGGACACGCAAGCCAACCGGTAAGGGATCGCGAAGACGCCTTGGGAGGATTCACTCACCAGGAGCCCACAGTCACTCGGGACGAGGTAGGCCTCTAATTTTTGGAGGAAATCCTGCTGGAGGCTTGGGCCATACGTGGTCCAAAGCACAAGTTCGTAGAATGTCGTGAAGGGGTTGCTCTCGACAATGGTGCATGGTACCCAGGTATTGCTGTTCCTCGTCACTCGTGGGGTCCATTTGCCTCAGCTTCAATGGGGACTCACAATGGCCATCAAGAAGTCAGGAAATCCACTTCCGGGGCTGCAGGGACTTCGGACTCGAGCGGGAAAGTTTGCAACTGTTGATGCAAAGTTTTGGTGCCTGCCAAGCAGGGGAGTCACTCCTTGACTCCAAGAGAGATTCCTCAGTCTTCCAAAGGTAGTGGAACGTCGAAGGTCCAGGATTCTTCTTCAGAGCGTCGTTCATGGATATCTAGTTTGCAATGGCAAGGGTTCCCTAACTTATACTACAAGGAAGGGAGGGACTAGCTCTATGACCACTCCTATGGGAGGGTCAGGGGAGTGGGTGGCTACAACCACTTCCCTTTGTCCAGTTTTGCGCCAGAGCAGGGGCTGGTAGCCCCTGAACCGGTTTGAGCTGGCATATGCACAGAGGAGCCTACTGCTCCCCCAGTGCAGGACTTCAAAGCACTCTAGGAGTGCACCCACCCAGCCCCAATACACTAAATCCTGTCTGGAAGGTGGTTACACCTCCCTGTGACAGGATGCCTATTGTTGGGCCTCCTCCAGTGCGAGTTTCGGTCAGCAGCAGGAGGGCAGCCCAGTGTCTGTGCTGGTGGCATCCGTTTTGTGATGCCAGGGCTCTTCATGATTCTACTGTGTTTCCACAGTGGGTACATGTCTATCCCTCTAGAAGGGTGGGATCAAACTTACACACCAGTTACTGGTGTGGGGGTATGATTCCAAAGCGTTTGACACCAAACACGACATGTTTTGATGCAGCCATCCCAAAGTTAGCATTTACCGCAAGGTTATAATGCACTTAAGAGTATATGGTTTAACCGCATCCACAAACAGCTACAGAGAATGGACTCTGAGAGCTGCAGAGGGGCCCTGCTCAGGCAGAGGCACCCCCTCACATGGAAACCAAGCACCCTGCCCTCAGGATAGATAGGGTCTGCCTTAGGGGTGACTGATAGGTTTATATATGTGTGTGTAAGGTGAGATATAGGGAACCTATACCTCAGTGAGGAGTGCTAACACTACCTCACGCAGGCTGCAGTAGCAGGCCTATGGTGTCCGATTTAGTCTGCTTTCCAGGGTTGGCATAATACATCCTTCAGCCCCTGGTGGGCCTGTGAAGTACCTATGCCCTTGGTACCTAAGGTACCATATACTAGGGGCTCATAAGGTACCACAGTATCCAATCATTAGTGCATCTAATATGCACTCCAAGTTGTTTAAGGGAGTAAGCAGATAGGCTGGGGTCCTGGATAGCAGGATCCCAGCCAGACTAGTCAAAAACCATCCAAACACCAGAAAAAAAGTGGGGGCAACCATGCAGTCAGATTCCACCTTCCTACACTCACCTCTGTTGAACACATGGCGTGCACCCTCTCAGATCATGCTCCTGTCCGCCTCTGTCTGCGCCTCCCTCACTCCCCTTGTCACGCACTCTCCTGGCGGCTCCCCCCCCCCTCCTCCAATGTGCTATGCAACTCGGTCTTCTGCGACGAGATACAAACCACAGTCGCTAATTATTTCGAACTTAGCTCAGGGCTCTGTCGACTTCCACCCCTTCCACGCCCTGGGAGGGTTTTAAGGCCGTTATCCGTGGGGAATGTATTTCCAAGCAGTCCGGTGTCCTACGCTCTATCTGCGGCACTCTTGATAAATTAGAAATGGAGATTAAGGCTCTGGACTCTTCCCACTCCCGGGACCCCAACCCTGACACGGTGGCTCAGATCCGGGGGAATCTCACCGACTTCGCTGATGAGGCCAACAGAGAGCTCACATTTCTCGGCAGGGAGGCGTGGGTGCACCGCTTTGGTGAGTGCGACCTTCCAGGTAAGACCCTCGCCAACCTCCTCTGCCCGCCTCGTGATGCGCCCTTAATGATGGAGGCCTTGACAGAACCACCTCCCCTGAGGAAATCAAAGCGTGATTCACTGCATTTTACACACAACTTTACACGGCCGGGTCTGTACCACCGCGTGAGGTTCTTGATCAATACTTTGACACCCTTCAAGCTCCTCTGGCTTGGCAACCCTCACCCGTAATTCCTTGATGAGCCCTTCTCCAAAGAAGAAAACCTTGCTGTGATTAATTGCATGCCCCGTGAGAAGGCCCCCGGCTCGGACGGTCTGCCAGTCTTCTATAAGTCCTTTGCACCTTTTCTGGTCCCGCACTTAGCTGCCATGTACAAAGAATCCTATGAGAATGGTCAGTTTCCCCCCTCGCTCCGCGAGGCTTTACTCACTCTACTCCTAAAGCCGAACAAACCCCAAGAGCTGAGCGACTCCTATCGCCCCCTGTCACTAATTAATACAGACAACAAAATCTTAACGAAGCTACTCGCCTCCCGCCTTCTTCCACTAATGTCGCTCATTGCCCTGCCTGACCAGTCTGGAGTCATTCTGCCGTGCGACCTCTCACAACCTCCGGACCATCTTCTCTATCCTCCATCAAATTAACCCTGGGCTCCCGGCAGTGGCCACCCTGTTTGACGCCACCAAAGCCTTTGATACCTTAGAGTGGCCCCTTATCTTCTATCTCCTCCCCCACTTGGGCTTCAGCCCGGTCTTCACAAGTAAAATATTACTTCTCTATACCCTTCCCATGGCCCGCCTCTGGATTAACGGTAAAATATCTGAGCCCATCTCTATCGAGTGGGGCACCAGACAGGGGTGCCCGCTGTCACCCATGCTTTTTGACATCGCAATGGAACGCCTTGCGGCTAGACTTTGACAGCACCACACCCAGAGAGGCCTCGGCTTTGCGGCTCGCGCTCTTGTAGTCTCCATGTACGCGGACGACGTTACCCTTTATGTCCGCAAACCTCAGGAGAACCTCAACCCACTGGTTCGTGAGGTGATACGGTTTGGGGGCTACTCCGGCATCCAGGTTAACTGGAATAAATCCATGCTTTCCCCCCCCCCCCTGACGCCACGGTGCCTTTCACTCCGGATTACCCCTTCGTGTAGGAATCGGGGCCCACTAGATACTTAGGCATCTGGCTGAGTAGGGACGTGGATGAACTTTGGAGAGCTAACTTTGGCCGCGCTGTGGACTGGTTTGAGTCCAAGATTCCCCTCTGGCACCGGTTGCCTTTGTCTCTGGCCGGTCGCATAGCCATTGTCAAGATGGTGGTGCTCCCAAATTTTTTATACTTATTCGTCAATATTCCCATCCCCCTTCACTGCCCATTGCTCATTACTTTGGTTTGGGCCGGTCGACAGCCCAGAATTGCTTATAATATTCTCACCCTCCTGATGTCGCGTGGCGGTCTTGGTGCCCCCGATTTAAAACTCTAAGCCCTTAGCGCCCAGGCACACAGTCAACATTCTAAGGTGAGCTCCCGGGCATACTAACCATGGGAAAAGGGGAGGGGTGGACGGGAGGTACCAAGAGGAGAGGCAGCAGGATAATTACAACAGATACCCACTCAACTGTTCTGAGATCCTCAGAGCATTACATTGAAAGAACAGAGGCTGTAAAACAGCTACTTAAAGTAACACTGTTTTTTCCCCTGGTTTTCTATACAGTCATCTTATAAGGCTATCTTTTTCCTTTGGTTTCAACTTTGCCCTTTTGACGATTGGATTCGTCTGTAAAAAAGTTTGAAGATTTGGTGCTGTAATTCTTAATTATTGAAAAATAGCCTGTATAGGCTATGGAGGTACTTACTGCATTTTAAGTAATGCCATATCTCACCTCTATATTCTCTGAAACGGATTTGAATTGTTACACAGTCAATACACGCAGGAGGGATTATTCTATGTTTATAACTATTAATGAAGATCCTTTGATGTAGAACATCTTTACACAATGTAAACTGCTAAATCTGACTGCGTACAAAAAATTCTCAGTGAAGAATTTTATGGAATATTGCACATCTAGACTGCAAAAGGGATAACTAACAACTCTTAGACTTCAAACTGTAGGTTCCCTCTACCTCTCCTCTTTTAAATTGAGATCTGTCTTCGTAGTTCAGGATGTGTGCGATGAATGGTTTAGAATGGCAAATGGTGATAAGCTAAGTGACTTATTTAGTTTTAAAGAAGTGGAAAGCAAAACTATGCAGTTTGAACTTCAGTAAGTCATTATCAAATAGGATGTTCCTTCCCTCTGCCCCTATAATTTATTAATGTCGATACATTTTGTGCCATGTGAATGACACAGATTCATCTTTCGTTTCAGTTTCATTCTGGTCTTTCGGTGGTTGCACCTGTATGAGACTGACACTCGCTCAAACGTAACAAGGATAAAGTCGAAGTCATGGTATTCGAAGATCCTCCAAACATTCTAGAGTGACATTAGCGGCCTTCATCTTTGGGAAAAATACTAGTTTCCCCGGTCATAATGCGGATTTCTGCTGCGCAGTGACATCCCTGCGCCAGGTTTGAGGTGTCTGCCCACGCTTTCTTTTCTTTACAACTCAGGGAAAGGTTCTGTCCTTACTTCATTTAGCAAATCAAAATACTGTTTTACGGACTGTTATTTCCAGGTGCATTTGATTATGCACTTCACTATAACTTTTGATGCCTAAATATCTTTAGAAAATATTTTAAGTAATTCGGGGGCAACCGACCAACTGATTTTTAGCCTTCTAAATTTTGCAATTTGCATTGCTAAGCTGTGGATGAAGTTCCATTTGTCAATTTATGAGCGGACATTGCACACACACTTGTGATAAAATGGCAATGTGCATTCTTGGTGATTTTAATTCAAGCATATCACTGTGAAAAACAGTCAATCACGCTCAAATATATTTCATCTGGTCATATCCAGTATGGAGGTTCATCTGCAAAACTTAAAGATGACCAGTTTTAGAACATCTACTGTGCGCTATTTGTTGTTATGCACGTGTGGGCTTGGATATGTTGAAGAAACTGGACGAGCGTTTTAAATTAGATCTGAAGAACACAAGACAGCGACCGGGACTAGAAATCTACAAAGCTCCTGTAGTCCAACATTGTGTCAAACTAAATAATTCGGAAAAAGATCTGAAATGGACCATACTGGAAATACTGGGGAAAACATCAAACCATTAGAAAGCAGAGTCAAATACATAATATTGTAAACAATGGAAGTAGTATATTGAATTTATACACTAGACACACAAAGATTGCATAAATTAATTGACACTATGGGGAAATGCCATCAAATACACATAGTTGGACTCTCCTGTTACTGCGAGGTTTCCATGGCATATGGTGTGTTTATCCAGTTGGGCTTTGTAGGGGCATACCTTGTGTATGGATCTTGCAAGGGAGAAACACTGGATCTCTTGCTAGTGAGGGAGCATGATTATTTAAGAATGATTTTGCTTGGTCAAATCCTGCTCGTTGTGTGAAATTACTAAACATACTTAAAAGAAAACATAACTAACATAGTGTTTTATTTAACACAGAGTTCTAGAACTTGATCGTAAAAGCATGCAGAAGGGTCACAAACTGGTGAAGCTGAGAGATTTATGAGAGAGAGAAAAAATACATATGTGTCATTATAATAATGTGAAAGATAATACTGTCTAGTAGAATTTGATTAAAAAGATATCCCAATAGAAAATTTATTATGCCAAGTTTTCCTCTAATGAAAATCTGAAATTGCAAAGAGAAACTGTTTGATTAATAATGAAGATATGATTAGACTCTGTTTATGAAAATAGTTTAAAAGTAGTTATATTAGAATTCTTATGCGATTGTTTTCTTCAATTGTTTTAACGTTAACACTTTACTGATTTTTCATGTAGGCCTCAAAAATGTAGTATGTCTTTCCTCTGTAGGCCTTAGAGAAATGTATTTTGTCCTTCATTATTTCCCTTTTAAACAGAATAAAAAGTTGACACAATCTGTTTTAGTTACAAGTATAATCACAAAAGTTCATTCTTACAGTCTGAATATTTTCTCTCTATGAGTAATTGAGTCAAAATCTGTTGGAAGCTAACTTGAAAGCGAGAGTGTGAACATAATGAGTTGCAAATGTATTTCCTACTTCTGAGGTGAAGTTAGATATTGTGCGTTCTTAGAAAGTTGTAGAACAGAGAACAAAGGTATTACGTGTAAGTTCCAGATGATTTGGTCTGGAGAAATTATCATTCCACGATCGCACCATGGATCTCAACCAATGGAATATTGAAAACGGTGCAAAACGCTACATTTGTGAACATTATAAGGTATAAAAACTTTGGGGGAAAAGTACGTGCAGCGGCTATTTTCCTTGCAATTCTTGGGCGTGACATGCTGTCGGTCCAAACTCTGACTATGCTGACCTGAACTCTCCTGATTTCCCCAGCACTTCCTTGGTTGGGTAAGTTGAGCAGGCTAAACTTTTCGGCTGAAGGGTTGACTATCCAGACTATTGTACCCTGTGCATTAGTCCATCTTGTGTCTCAGTCCTGATTCTGCATCAGAACTTTGGTTCGTATTATTCCTGAAATTGCATACTGAATCTGCAATGTATGATTATTCTTCTCTCTCTCACTCTCCTCAGTTCAGTTATTTGATTTATGATGTATTTTGCTTTAAACTGTGATTATATTGTCTTCTTTTTACCTGTATTCAAATGAAACCCATGTACTAAAAGTTCTAATGTATTGTTGTGTTTTGAGCATTCATATCTTGAACATTAGATAAAGGTTTCTTGTGAAACCTACTGAGTTTGTTACTTATTGATGAATATTATTGACAAGTATTGATTATTGATTTATTGTGGTTGGTCAGGCATTTCTTCATTACAGGTCCTCATGAAGGAATGGCTTCCGTTTCTAATTATCGGAGTCCCCATTAGCTCTTACAAAGATCTATCGGAGGACCTCATGATTTTGTATGTGGTTGTAGAGTTTCTATGGGCCCGAACACTAGGTTGTTGTGAATTATATTACTGAGGTTGGTGTTTATGGTGTAGTGGGTAGTCTGTGCCCACAAAAACTTACAACGCTTCTACTGGATCAGTTTTCTGGTAGCGTAATTGGATGGTTTATTTGACTAAATAAACTAGGTAATGAAGAGATGGAGTTAAAGACATTGATAGATTATAGACATTTGTACCTTTATGTTCTATGTTGTGGTCCGTTGTTGACCTTACTGGCAGTAACGGGTCCGTTGTTGGCCTAAGATCCCGAGATAACGCCTAAGGGCGGGTCTTAGTGTGGCATACACTAAGTGTGTTGTCTGCTGTGGAAGTGGTGCTTTGCAAAGAGGTTATGCCAGTGCTCACATAGGGAATCTTGAAGTATGACAAGTGAGGATTTTTGAGGTTGCTTCAGAAGACGCATCTGGAGAACTCTTGAAGGTTTTAATACAACTGAGGGTGAAATCGCGCAGGTCCAGGTTTTGCTGGAAGCAAAAGAAATTCTTAGATTGAGTGGTTCTATCATTATATTCATTTTAGTTGAGCAGACAAGTTGTTTTATGTTGTTTTGTTTCAAATAAAGACTTTGAGAAAAACGTTAGTGCTGACTTTGTAAAGGGAGGGTCAGTTGCAGGAGCTAAGCTGATGTCACTAGGTGTCGTGCTGGTATTGGACGGTTGTTGTGAACTCGTGGTGTTGGTTGGTGTGAGTCGCGCTGGTTTTGGATAGCGAGATTAGTTTTGATTGGTGGAAAGAAATCAAAACACAGATAAGAAGTTGTTGAAAAGTTTTCTCATAAAGGTTTGATTTTAGCATAGACAATCATGAAGTTTTTTAAATTGTTGAAAACCTTGTTTAGCAAAGATGAGTCTATACCTATTAAAGGAGGAATTCCTGTGCCTCCTGAGGGAACCCCTGCTTCATTCATGTAATTAGGAAGGGGTTATCATACTTGTACGTGGTTGGAGAATTGGATGAAATACACTGGCAAGATCGTAATTTAGCGTTTCCAGAATATGACCTTCAATGTCAGGAATCAAACTAATTATTTGAGACCAGATCCTAGACCTATGCAGTAGGAAGCTCTTGAAGAATGGGACCATGTTGCATACAAAAGAGAAAAAAAAAGTATCAGACTAGGTACAAGAATACTGTGAGTAGATATTCAGAGGCAAAGTGGGATGCTTAGAAGAAAATGTGGAGAAGAGATATAGCTTAAGGAGCTCGAATGTTTCCAGTTATGGTAGCTGAGTCTGATGAGGAAAAAAAATGCAAAGAGAAGAAGAATGATGTTGGGAAGTCGAAGACTAAAAGTACTGAGTTAATCGTTGAGGGAGCTGATGATGTAGATGATGAATTTTTAAAATGAGTTGCTGATGAATAGACCTCCACCTTATCATGAAGAACAGAATCATGTGGAGTCAGTATCTTTTCCAAGTGCTCCAATAGTGCATGCAGAGTTAGCATATGAGAGTACAGCACGAGCAGAATCAGATTCTGGATACAAAAGAATTTATGAGAAAGATTGCATAAATAAACACAGGTGCTTTGTCAGTTCCAGTAACTATTGGTCCGGTTGTTTCATTATACAATAATGGACAAGGAGTTTCAAAAATACATAATTTAACAATTCCCAATACAAATTTGAGTGTGGGAAGGGAAAGGTTGGATGAGAATGGTGGAGCAAATGCAAATGCTGTTACAAGAGAAGGGTTAGAACCATTATTTTGAGTTTCGGAACATTCAGCAGAAACACCGAAAAGAGGTGTGCATATAGATCCAAAGAGAATGTTGCAAATGGGAAAATGGATGACACCATCACCAGGAGGGTCAAAAACAGGTTGAATTAGTGAAGAAAATCAGAGGTCAAGTACATCCTTATGTCCTTCTCCAGAAGAAATAGATGAATGGATAAAAGAAATAGTACATGGTTGTAGTATAAAGAATAGTTATTCAAGTAAAGATGTGAGCAGATTAAAGGCTGAACTAGAAGAAATGATTGTAGGTAAAATTATTCCAGAGAGATTAGGTAAATATCAGGATGAAAAATTGCTTTTTATGTGTAAGGACATAACTTGGAAAGTGAGAAATACACATGAGAAATTTGCTGAAATTGCACAAACATATGGAGTTGACATAGAGAAGTCTAAGGGGCACATGCATCAAGCTAAGGAATTGTGATTCCTTAATAGCAATTTTAAGGAATTGCTATTAAAGAATCGCTATTCCTTATGCATGTAGCTTTTGCTAGAATATTAGCGATTCCTACACATTCCTTGATAGTGAGTCGCAAATTGCGATTTGCTATTAGGGAATGCTTACCCATTCAATTATATTGGGCCTAGCGGCCCATAAGAATGAATGGAAAAGCATTCACAATTTGCGAATACCAAATAGGTAATCGCAAATTGCGATTGGAATTTCAATGGTGCTAGGGGGCCAAAAGACCCCCTTATGCACCCCCAAAAACAGTATGTGTGTACTGTTTTTGGGGGCTGTTTTTACTGAGCATGTGTGTACATACACACATGCTCTAAAGGCATGTGTAGGCGCCACATGGCACTTAGATAAATGCAATTTTGTGCATTTTTCAAAGGAATTTCAAATTACCATCAACTTAAAGTTGATAGCGATTTGAGATTCCTTAATGCAAAGTCACATTTTTGAAATGCTTCTTGCATTGCAATTAGGGAATCGCAAATTGCGATTCCCTAACTACATTCGCAAAATAGGTAATCGCAAAAATTGCGATTACCTACTTTGCGAATACATTTTGGGTTGATGCTTCCCAAAAGGCTTTTTACTGGTTGCAAATGGGCCAATTCTGCGAATTGGCCCGTTTGCGACCGGTAAAAAGCTTGATGCATGTGCCCCTAAGGCTTTATAGAAGACATATCGATTAGATTTTAGTGACAAAGATTTTGAGAGTTTGAATGCTTCAGGAAAACGATTGCAAATCAAGGAGTTAATTAACACTCTAAAGCGCTGGGGGGAAGTGGATCGAAGGGAAGGCAGATGGGCAAAAAGAAAAGAAGATATGACAATAGCTTCAGTGGCTTTACCATTGTATCCTGTGAGGTAGACAGAAACTGATGTAGTAAATGCAACAGTTACACTTTGAGGTTCCAGGAGGTGGGTTTGTTCATGTTCCTTGGTCAAGACAGGATATATTATCATTCACTAATGATTTTCTCAGGTTGAGAGAGAAGCCAGTGGAACGGTATAAACAAGTGGAAAGATTGTCAAAGTTTTGAAAATATTATGGAAAGATTTGGATGGCTTATTTGATATTGTAATTCCGACTGATTCATGGGTTAAGTGTAACATTGCTGTATATTGTGCAAAAAGAAGAACATCCAAGAGATCCAAAAACAGGAGCCCCATCACAAGAAGTCATGAAAAAATATAATCTGGTTATTATGTATTTGAAAGGGAAAATTTCACCAAACGAAGCGGGTGAAAATATTGGGTGAAAATAGACAGTACTACTCAAGAGTTGAAAGTGTCAGTTCGTGCCTATTACGAAAGGCTTTTAAAGGTGTTTAAACAATACAGTGGTATTGAGAATGTCTCTGAGAAAGATATGGGACATTTTGTATATATGGGTTTCCATACAAATGATCAATTTAAATCAAATGTGCAGGTGTCTTCACAGTATTTGATGCAGTTGGATGGAAGCGATTCAGATACATCTCAATGACAGTGCCTGAGGGGGCAGGAGGAGTACGTGCTTGCCGCATCCTTAGAGGTAGATCAGAGCGGTCCCTAAGTGGGTGGCGGGGTTGACGGAAACACTGTTACGTTTCTCGTAGATACTGGTGCTACCCGTTCCACTGTGAGAACTGTGGAAATTCCCAACCTACCCCTCTCGGGAGAAAGTATCCAAGTTGTAGGAGTTTCAAATCAATTGATTAATACCCCAGTAACTAGACCTATGAAGGTACAACACCGCCCGCTGATCCCACATCTGCCTCGATGGACCCCCCTCTTCCTACACTAACTCCTAATAACAACTCCCTCGCAATTCCCGCATTGAAAGAGCTGCGCCAGTACAGTCATCTCGTGAACCCTCCCGCTCCCCCCTTATGGTTAGCTAGCCCTAACCCCCCTAGCCCCATTGTGCACAACACCGCCCTGATTCTCCCCAAGTCGCCTTCCTCCAGCCCAACTGACACTCCCATCAGGCTCCCACCAGCCTCCAGTGGTCTCTATCCATCATTCCCCTCCCCCTATCCTACCCATCCTCCAGAGCTTGCAGTGCCACTTCCCAGAATCCCTCCTCTTGGGGCACATTCAGTCGCCTACTGCCCTACCTTACCCCGACCTCACTAGCTCCTCCCCTTCCATACCCATTCCGAGCATGCAGCTCCACTGCCCAGAATCTTTTCCCGCTGGGCTCATCCGGTTGCCTACCGCCCTTCTTTCCCCTGACCTCACTAGCTCCTCCCCTAGCTTATCCATTCCGAGCGGGCAGCTCCATTGTCCAGAATCTCTTCCCTCTGGACACATGCAGTCTCCACCGCCCTACTTTCCCCAGACTTCACTAGCTCTCTTCCGCTCCATGATCCCGGGGACCTTGCCTCCCAATCCTATCCACACACCTCACTGGAAGGCCTCCTGAGCAAGATAGCACTCTGCCTACAACAACTTAAGACAGAGGTCCGCATTCTACTACATATCACTAAGGCCTTGTCCGCAAACTCCAGTCCAAGGTGCACCACCACAAAAAATCACCGTCTCCGCTCACTCCCGGATTGTGGGCGTTCCGGGCTCCCTCCCCCCCTTGACGCACGGAGATCACCGTCTCATGTCTCCCACATACCTAATAGGTGGGCCTCCTTCCGCTCCCTAATGACCCTGCTCGCCCCTTCAGATGCAGAGCCTCCCTGTCTGATACAGATATTCATTCTCTCCTACATTCTTATGTACCCAACCGCCATAGCAAACTTGCAACAAATTGAATCCATCCCCACGGATCCCTTTAGGGAACCTAGGCCTAATACCAGAACCTTAAATGAGAACAACCTCACGCGAGTCACCACCACGCTACCCGCTCCAACAGACGCCATCGTTAGTCTCAAATGCATGCTCCTAAATTGTATATCGGCAGCTAAACACTCTGCGGACATTGTCGACCTCACCCTGGCGCAGGATCTTAACCTTGTAATGCTAACGGAAACCTAGCTTAATAACTCAGCTACCCCCTTCCTGGACCTCTTAATACCTCCCAACTATGATATCATTAGGTTGGACAGATCTTTGGGGCAAGGTGGAGGCATTGCATGTTTACATCGGAGCAATCTTACAGTGAAGGTACTACAGACTGACCTTCTGCCGTCCTGTGAATACCTATGCATTGAAGTGACTGGGGGCAACAATCACTCCTGCAAACTGCACACATTTTACCACCCGCCTCGGGACAACCTTCCCTTCACAGAACAGATCATGGACATTATTTCAGCCAATGTAGACTTACACGGCTCCCAAATCTTCCTGGGAGATTTCAACCTCTATTGGAATGATGTAAACCATGTGGTGGTCAATAGACTTAAATCCTTCCTTCTTGACCTCAACCTAATCCAAATCTGTGACAGCCCCACACATATCAAAGTAGCTACCTTAGATCTCATCATTGGTAAGCCCAACTCCATCCTCCTGGATTCTATCCTCCTGTGTGATTGGACAGATCACTATTGCATTACCTTCTGTATCCTGGATTTGGAAAGAACAAGTAAAGCCCAGCCCAAGAACCCAAAATAGTTGAAAAGATGCCTACGGAACATCAACCCGCATGATCTGACGGCTCTCTGTGATAACATCCTGCCCCCACCACCGAACATGTCTGATGTCCACAACCTTACGGCCCATTATAATCACGTAATGCTGAATGTACTAGACTCGGTTGCTCCACTACAGCTCAAAAGAATCTCCTCTAAACTCTCCAAACCATGGTTTACCAATAGTCTTAATTCAGAAAGAAGAAACCTAAGACTTGCTGAAAGGCTGTGGCGGTCCAATCCATCCCTTGAGCATCTCTACCACCTAAGATCCCTGAGAAGCACCCATAATAAACGCATCAGATGCTCGAAGGCCATCTTTTTCAAAACTCAGACCAAGCAAAAAACCGTCCAAAAAAACTCACCAAGTCCCAAGCCAATAGTGATCCGAACTCCGCATCACTGGGTCAAGGGACATTGCCCAACTGCGAAGAATTCTCAAATTTCTTCACAGATAAGACCAATAAGATTCAAACTGAATTAGGCGTGGCCGGGAGCGTCAAGATGGTGGTCGCACTTTAGAAGTGCTCTGGACCCCTCCGTCTTTCGCTCCGTATCCGTGCCATCAGGAGATCCCTTACCTCTGGACCCGCTTTCCTGCCTGCCGGGGGCCCCGGAGCCCCGTTTATATGCGGCATTGGGAGCCTCTGAGCGCTGGAATCCGTTGCACCGTATCGCAGCCCGCGTAAGATGGTGGCCACACGGCGGTGAGCCCTGCATCTGCCCCAGGCTTTGGATCGCCTTTGAGCCCCGGAGCTGCCATGTGTGCTGAGAGCGGGCTCACACAGCCATGAGCGCCGCCGGGGCCCCAGCACTGCCTGGCGTCCTGCGGTTGGCTGCCGAGTGGTGCGGGTGCCGCGACCTGCTATCGCGGAGGGCCGGCCCGGGAGCGGCCCAGAGGGGACGGCCTGCGGCGGTGAGAGGCACTGAGAATCCACATCCTGCATCCCGGTGCTGCCTCTGAGGCCGGGATTGCCCACGCTGCATTGCTAACAACGGATCTTTGGGAGCCGCCTGTGCCATCTCACCCTGCTCTGTGGTCCCAGGCACTCCGCGCTCCTCTGGTGCTGGTGAGTGCCCGTCGCGTGGAGGGCCGGGGGCGGCCTGACGGGACCTGGGCATCACCATCTTCTGCTACCTCTGGGCCCACCCGGCTGATTACCTACGCTCGACAGCTTTGCCCCGAGCCAGCGCCTGCCCCTTGTGTTGTGTTGTGGAGGCTCTGTGGTCCTTGTGCGCTGCGAGACCTGAACTGAGGGGCTGCACCAGCTGTCCCGTGTGGCGCTCTTGGACGACAACCTGTCTCCGCGTTGTCCTTTGACTGTGACCCCATGAGGGGTATTGGCAGCGCGGGGAGGACCTTGGAGCGGCGGCCACCAGGTCGTGTGGCGGTGTCTTGCTTCCCTGAGCCCATCGCCTTATTCCTTCAGGCCCTGCTTGGGGTTGGCCACTTTCTACCCATTCTGGCAGGGGGGCCCTTCGGCTGCACGTGTCGGGCAGCGGGTGCCTCTTCCCTCGCCTTTCTTCTTCTGGAGTTGTCCGCCAGCATCTGTCCTGGTCCGGGCTCCCGCTGATTCCCTGGAGGGGCGAACCTCCTGCGGCCTGGTGGCTCGTGGAGTCCTTAGAGGCCGACCATCCTCCTCGCTGGTGAGTGGGGCCTGGGGGTTCGGCTACATCATCGAGCAGCGGGCTGGGGGTTTGGTACTGGAACCTCCTCCTCTTGCCCTCCCGGGTACCCCAGGTCTTGTGTGGCTCCCCCCCGGCTCCCCAGAGGGGCCCAGGGGTGTTTTGCTGGCATTGCCCCGCGGACACGAGAACCCCTCCTCTTCAGGGATCTGTCCCCGCAGCGCCGTCAACGACAACTGGGCGCAGCATATGGGAAGCGCTGGCCCTGAAGTTCCTACCCTGCCTGCCGGCAGTGCCTCCCGCCGGCCATAATCTTCTCCGTTGCCTTGGCGACACACGGGGGCGCAGGGACGCCACACCTCACGATTGACTGCCTGGTGTTCCCTGGACATGGGGTTGGGCTAGCCAAAGCACGGAGCCCCCCGTGGGTTGCTGATCTGCTGGAGGTTTTGCGCCGCACCCCCCGGCGCCCTTACCGGAGAGCAAGTCACTGCGGACTAGGCTGTGGGGCGCTTGGCTCGGCGGCGGGTCCTGGTCCCCCCGTGCTGCACGCCTTCCCGGGTCGCTCTCTGGCTCCACTCGCTGGCCCTTCGGACTGGAAGATTCTTGGGCCTTGTGTGGGGCGTTTAGGGTTCCGGGTCAGTCGGCCTGGTCCCCGGACTCTTGGCAGAGGTGGGATTACCTGGTGGCAATGGGGAGGGACAAGGGCCTCAAGACCACGCTGGCCCCCACCCAGATGAAGATGGACCGGTTCATCACCTCCGATCCGGATCCCCCGGGGCAGGCGGCCAGGCTCCCTCCCCTCCCCGCCCCAGGACAGGGACCTGAACACAATCCTTCAGGCCATCAGTGCCTCACAGGCGTCCGTCGAGGGGAAGATTGGAGAAATCAAGGTGAACGTCTCTCTCCTCCGACAAGATCTCTGCAAATCCACCGGGCGACTCAAGGAGGCCGAATCCTGCATATCCACAGCGGAGGACGGCATCTCGCAATTGAAGGAACAGGTAGCTCACCTCTGCACCCACACCAAGGAACTCTACCGGCGCGCTGAAGACGCTGAAAATCGCGCACGTCGCAATAATCTCTGCCTGGTGGGATTGCCCGAAGGGGTCGAGTCGAATCCGGTGGCTGCCTTCGTCGAGGCCTGGTTTACATCATGGATGCCCAAGGACGCTCTCTCTCCCTGGTTCGTGGTTGAGAGAGCCCACCGTTCTCTCGCTCCCAGGCCGCCCCCAGGTGCTCCATCTCGCCCCATCATACTGAAAGTCCTTAATTTTAAAGACCGGGATGCCATTCTGTGGGCGGCGCGGGCCCATGATCCCCTCAGGTTCCAGAACCATACCGTTATGGTATTCCCGGACTACACCAGGGAGGTGCAAGATCTCCGTCGTTCTTACATGGACGTTAAAAAGAAACTGCGTGCCCTGGGCCTCCAGTACCAGCTTCAGTTCCCTGCGCGCCTCCTAGTTATCTTCCAAAACAAAGTCCAATTTTTCGACACGCCCCAGGCGGCATGGACATGGCTGACGGAAGAACGTCCCCTCCGCCAGAGGCGGGACCCTTCCTCGGTCTCCGCGGGCTCTCAACCCGTAGGGCCGCGGTTTCCGGGGTGCCGGCGGCGCACACACTCTCGCAAGGGGCACCGGTCCCGGGCGGCGGTATCCACGGCAACCCGCGGACCCCGCGACTCGTCCAGCCATTCGGGCTCTCCACACCGCATCAGACATCGATCCGTCGCCGAGCTGCAGGAAATTACCTCGCGGGAGGCGCAGACGCTCCGCCTTGAGCAATCCCCTTCCCTGTCCGACGACACGGCCCAGGCCCGACAACTCGCCCATCTTCGGGCCGAGATCAGGCAATTATCCCTAGATGCCGCTAAGCTCCTTTGGAGATCGTCAGTGGCAAGAGTATACGGCTGGGGGATAAAAACGGCACGATCCTGCATCGCCTGGCTACATATCCCAGAGCCAACCGCATCATCCCAGAGGTGGTGGACGACGAGGGTGCAGTGCAAAGCGCTCCATTGGTGATGGCCTGCATCTTTGCCCGCTATTACCAATGACTTTATGCGACACGGACCCCTGGCATATCCCTCTGTCTTCCTCGAGCAGGGACACGTGCGTCTCCCTCGGCTGAATCCCACCGCTCAGAGGGACCTGGACTGCCCCATTTCTCAGGAAGAAATTGACGCAGCAATCTCCCTCATCTCGTCGGGCAAGCGACTGAAACCCTATCTGTCCCTGCTGGTGCACCGTGACTAATGTGACTTTATGCCCATGCGCTGGACCAGACACGGTCTTCGGAGGCTACAGCTGGCCCTGGCCCACCGGCACCTCCTTACTCCATACCTAGCACTCCTTTTTATTGACTTCGAAAAAGCCTTTGACTCGGTGGACTGGGCGTACCTAATGGACGTGCTGGTCGGGATGGGGTTTGGGCCCCACTTTAGGGCTCTGGTCCGCGTTCTTTACGCCCACCCCGAGCGCGTGTGTTGGTTAATGGGGTGCTATCTGAGGCCTTCCCTATTACCAGGGGGACAAGGCAGGGCTGCCCTCTTTCGCCCCTGCTCTTCGCCTTGGCGATGGAGCCTCTGGCCTCTCGGGTGCGGGCTGACGATTGCGTCCACAGCTGGGAATGGCCTAACACAGAAGCGGACAAGATAGCCCTATACGCCGACGATGTCCTGGTCTTTCTGGCCGAACCTGCTGTATCCGGGCCGCGGTGCCTTCGGATCTTGCAGTCCTTTGAGCAAGCATCCGGTCTCCGGCTGAACCCCGGGAAGTCGGTACTGGTCCCAGTACACCTATCCAGGGAATGCTACGATTGGCAATCCACCATTCCCGCTGGCGTCATTCGGTCAAATACTTGGGGATTTGGGTCACCCTTCTTCCTGAACTGGGTTGGTCTCTCAATGTAGCCCCATTGGTAAAGAGGGCTAAGGAGGATCTTCAAAAATGGAAGACGCTTCCCCTGAATCCCCAGGGGAGGGTCGCCCTGTTCGAAATGATGATCCTCCCCAGATTCCTCTACGTCCTTCAAAACACCCCTTTCTGCTTCCCCAGAACCTGGTTCAGTGAGTTGGACAGTCTCGCTACTAAATTCCTTTGGAGTGGGGGGCGAGCGCGCTTGGCCCTGACCACCTGCCGGATCCCTCCTTTGATGGGGGTATGGGGATGACACATCTGTACCTTTACTTTTTGGCAGCGCGTCTTCTAGTAATCCACGATTGGTTTAATGGGGGCTGGGCTGACCCAGCATATCGGCTCGAGCTGAGCGAACTGGGCCTACCCAAAATTCAATCCATGATGTACGGGGGAACCATTCCGTCTCCATTGCCTAATGCGACGCGTTCCATTTTGCTGGCCTGGCGGGCGGCCCTACGCCACACTCACTGGACACATAGGCTGACCCAATGCACACCTCTCTGACAGGGAACTTGGCTCCGCGAGGTTAGTGGGCTACAGGGGTTTAATTCGTGGGACCTTATCGGAGTCTCGCAACTCGGGGATGTTAAGGTCAACGGCCACCTGCATTCATTTCAAGAACTCCAGACCAGTTACTCCCTTCACCCATCCCAATTCTATAAATATCTGCAGTTGCGGCACACCCTCCGCACACATCTTCCAGAAGGGACCAAGCTTCCAGAGTACAGCCCTCCTGAGGCGCAAACCATGTTGGGCGACTTGGGCAAAGGGGGCATCTCCCGCATTTACCGCACTCTCATCAATAATACTCCCACTTCGCTGGACAAGTTGCGGGACCAATAGGTGGATTGGGTGGGCCCTCTTGATGAGGCAGATTGGCATGACGCCCTTATGGCACCAAAGACGATCACAGCATCCGCCAAGCTTAGGTTGATCCATCTTTACTATCTGCATGCCGCCTACCTCACGCCCTTGCGCCTTCATTGTGCGGGCCTGTGCCCAAATGCCTCCTGCACTAGGTGTGGCTACGCTCCAGCTGATTTTTTCCACGTGGTTTGGTCGTGCCCTCGCCTGGCGCGATTCTGGGGATCCATTGAGGAGGAGCTCATGGAGGTTTTGGGATAGACGGTTCCCCACGACCCACGTCACTCCTTACTGGGGATCACAGACTGGCTGGATGGGACCAGGAATGAAAAGATATTCTTTAACATGGCCTTGATTGTAGCCAAGCGTGACATTGTGGCTGCGTGGAAATGCCCCGAACCACCTGACCCTGGGAGATGGCGTGGGGGGGTGGACTGGTGTGCGATCCAAGAAAAAACCCTGTATGCAGCAAGAGGATGTCCCAGGAAATACCGTAGGGTGTGGGGGAAATGGTTGGGTACTGTGGAATGATTGCCACACTTTGTATAACTTCTGCGCTTGTGTACGCCCGATGGGGCAGGGAATTGTGGGATGTCATGCTCCTGCATATGTTCATGATTTACTGTGCTCTTGCTGATTTTCCTTTTCTTTGTGTGGTACGTAATCTTTCTCAAAACAATTAAAATTTGTTTATCAAAAAAAAGATTCAAACTGAATTACGATCAGCCTGTAACCACCTGTCGATCAGTCTACTAACCCCCCTATGCCCAGCTGGTAGAGATTTCATGGTCCCGGCGCTACCACACCTCCCCAAAAACAATGCCTCCTGGAGACTCTTCCAAACCTTGGATGAATGCGCTATACGCAAAACGCTGTAGACTGAAACCTTCCAACCACTACAATGACCCGTTGCCATCGAACCTTTTCCCGGAAGTTAGATCCTCCCTACTAACATCGTGGACTACTATCGTCAATGCATCACTGCGGCAAGGTGATATTCCAGATTGCCTAAAAATGGGTCAAGTCACTCCGATTTTAAAGAAACCTACTGCGGATCCCTCGGACCTTCATAACTTCCGCCCAATCTCCAACATCCCCACCTTAGCAAAGCTCCTGGAGAAATGTGTGCTTGCCCAACTCTGCAACCATATCGACCATTTGCAAATCCTGGACCAATGCCAATCTGATTTCCGCTCGGGCCATAGCACAGAGTCGGCCCTAACACACATTGTCGATGACGCGTTAAGAATGCTGGACCACAATGATTCGTGCCTACTGATCCTCCTTGACCTTTCGTCAGCATTTGACACTGTCAAACATGATACTCTAATTGACCTCCTGGAACATAGGATGGGGTTGTCTGGGCCTGTGCTTAATTGGTTCTCTTCGTTCCTCCTGAATAGATCCCAACGCTTCAAGTTGAACCAATCCCTGTCCCATCTTGCACCGTTTTCGCTGGGGGTCCCCAAGGTTCTGCACTCTCTCCCACGCTCTTTAAATTGTTCTTGGAGCCTCTAACAGAAATGATGAAATCATCCAGCATTCACTATCACATGTATGTGGACGATACTCAATTATACCTGAAGATCGCTTCCCCTGAGGACATTCAGTCCCTCAACTCAGTCCTACTGGAAACACAAAGCTGGCTGACACGTAAACACCTGAAACTAAATGCTCTAAAAACAGAATTCTTACTTATCTCACCCCATAAGCAATCACCGGTCATTGAACAATGGTTGAATCAGCTTACGGCTCCTAACTGCAGACCTCACCTCGTGGACTCGGCATCCTCGCTTGGTATCATCCTAGACAAGAGTCTGAACATGCAAAAACACATCAGTTCCCTCACCAAAAGAGCTAACTTCCAACTTAGCATCCTTAAAAAGCTCAAACTCTATCTCCCTGCTCATGACCTAAAGGTTGCAGTGCAAGCATTGGTGATCGCAAAGCTGGACTATGGCAGTGCTACGCTGTGTGGCCTGCCCAGAGTGAAAACGGCTTCCCTTAGTGTGACCTTCAATGCTGCGGCCAGGCTCGTAACGGGCACAAAAAAATTCAACCACATCTCTCCGGATCTGCTACTTCTGAAATGGCTCCAATATGAAGCTTGGATACAACTGAAAATTGCATGCATGACACACAAAGCCATCCACCACAAGTCCTCGATGTACCTCGCTCAGAAACTGGCGCTCTCATGTGGTTCAAGAGCCTCCTTAAGTGCCAGCACCCTCTTACTCAAACCACAAAAATTCAAGAAAAAAAAGACCTATAATCGAACATTTTCAGGTATGGCACCAAGGTTCTGGAACTCTCTTCCCCCCGAAGTCAGGGTGATCCCTTCCACTGTCCTCTTCAAATAAGAAGTTAAAGGGCTCTTGATGTAGAAATATCTGCCTCAGTCTGCATTCCCCCACTTGGCTCCAGGGTCATTCAATGCTGTTTTGTGTCCTAGATGCTAGGCTCATGAGAATGTTGGACATTCTAAGTCTATGTACTTTTCGATATGTTGATTATTTGTGTTTGCATGCACTCGTCCTACTGCACAATTTGTAAAGCGCTCCGATACCCTCGGTGGTCATGTTGGCGCTATATAAAACTTTCTAAATAAATATAAAATGAATAAGTACAAATTGGAGGATTTCAGGATTTACATAAATTCGTGGTGTGTTACAGCAGTCCAGTAAATCTGTTAGGTAGGCATTTATTGTGCAAGATGAATTGTTCCATTTATTGTACACCAGATGGAATTGCATTTTATACGAAAGATGAGGATGTAGTAATTAAAATGGCATGACAGGGAACATAAGTTAATGATTTATATCCTCTATTTACAGCGAATGATTTGCCAATTGAGTTAAGAGTTACAGTGTTGTCTGATGTGTGGGATTTTTCAGGAAAAGACATTGGTCTGATGAAAGGAGTAGTTGCAATCCAGATTACTGTAAAACCAAATGCAGAGTTTCCGAGAACACCTGCTTACAAAATGAGTCCAGATACAATTTCAGAAATAACAACTGTGATTGAAATGTTAATTGAACAAGGAATTTATTTTGATAAACAATTTTATTGATTTTTAGATATGGTAACAAAAACCAGCCATATAGCACAGTACAATAGGATGGACAATTCCCACTCGATTAAATGCTTAACCTCGTTCCGCGTGACCCCGTAAAGTCTTACATGGTACAGACATTTAGTGGGCTACATAAATTTAAGTTGAAAAAGTGATACTAGAGGTTCTCTAGAGTCATCCCTTTATGGTCACACATTTTGTTGTCTTTTCCACAGAAAGAAAGACTTCCACTCTGTTAATTCAATGGTTTGCAGGTAATTTATTTCATTAGCAATTTAGCTTAATTTCGAGCATGTGTGCCGTGGATCATGGGGGACCCTCCCAACACAGGACCTCCGTGAGTTCCTTTTCAATGCCCCCCAGAATCTTGTCAGTTGGGGACATGCCCAGTCCATGTGGAAGAAGTCTGCCTGGTCTTGGCCGCAGCACGTACAGGAGGCGGATGGGTATAGACCTGCCCTATGAAGACGTGCAGGGGTTAAGTAGGCAGCATACAAGTAGTATAGTTGAATCAAGCAGAGTCTCGCTGATGCAGTAACAATCTGAAGTGCCATTTGTGCATCCCTCCAATCCTCCTCTTCCAGTGGACCCACCCATTCTTCCCATTGGAGTCTGAGCCAGTCTAGTGTGGTTGGGGTGTTGTTAGTTAATGTACGGTAAATACGGAAGATGCCCCCATTCCCCAAGTTCCCTAGCATAATCTGCGCCTCGGGTGGGTTGTATTCTGGTAACGCTGTGCCGTCTGATATGTGCGAGTGGAGAGCATGACGCAGCTGCAGGTATTTGTAGAATTGTGATGGGTGTAGGGAATACCTGGCTTGTAAATCCTGGAAGGAGCATATGTGCCCACTGGCCCACACATCTCCAAGCTGAGAGATCCCTATAAGGTACCAAGAGCAAAATCCCTTCAGTCCACTAACCTCCTTAAGCCATGAACCATGCTTGAGGCGTGTGCTGGGTTAGCCTCTGTGTCAATTGGGTGTGGCGCAGTGATGCCCACCAGGCCAGAAGCACGGTGCGTGTCACCTCTGGTTGAGTGTAAGGTATGGATCCTCCGTACATCATAGATTGAATATGAGGTAGGTCCAGCTCACTTAGTTTGAGCCTGTAGGCCGGATCAGACCATCCCCCGTTGAACCAATCATGCAATGTGAGGAGGCGGGTCGCCAAGTAATATAAATATAAATTGGTCATCCCCATGCCCCCATCGAAGGGCGGGATCCGGCAGCGGGTTAGAGCTATGCGGGGTCTCCGACCCCCTCAGAGGAATTTGGTGGCTGTGCTGTTCAGCTCCCGAAACCAAGCCCACGGGAAACAAAAGGGGGTGTTGAAGGACGTAGAGGAATCTGGGGAGAATCATCATTTTAAACAGGGCGACCCTCCCCAGGGAATTTAGGGGGAGCGTCTGCCATTTGTAGAGGTCTTCCTTCGCTTTTTTCACTAGTGGTGTTATGTTGAGGGACCAGGCGAGGTCAGGGAGCAGGGCGACCCAGATCCCTAAGTATTTGAATGATTGTCGCCTGAGGGGTATTGTGGATTGCCAATCATAGCAATCCCTCGCTAAATGTAGGGGGATCAAGACTGACTTAATGGGGTTAAGTCGGAGGCCGGAGGCCTGCCCAACGGAGTGTAGTATCCAGAGACAGTGAAGACCGGATAGGGTTGGGTCCGCAAGGAAAATTAAGACGTCATCTGTGTACAGGGCAATATTGTCCACTTCAGAGTTGGGCCACTTCCATCCCTGGATGCAGTCCTTTGACCGAATCAGACTCGCCAGGGGCTCCATCGCCAAGGCAAAGAGGCGGGGTGAGAGGAGGCATCCCTGCCCCATTCCTCTACGAATGAACGCCCCTTGTGGGACTGTGTTCGCTGTCGGTGCTGCTCCTTGGGGGATCGAGGCTGCGTGGGCCCGGAGGCGTAGGAAATTAGTTCTGCCGGGATCCAAGGGGACGCTCCTCAGCCAACCACGTCCAGGCTGCTTGGGGCGAGTCAAAGCACTGCGCCTTGCCCTGGAAGATGACAAGAAGGCGGGCCTGGAATAAGTGTCGATATTGAAGGCCAATAGTCCGCAGTTTCTTCTTTACATCCATGTATGAGTGGCGTAGGTCCTGTACCTCCTTAGTATAATCGGGAAAGACCATGATGGTGTGGTTATCGAACTTAAGGGCTCCCAGGGGCCGCACCTCATGCAGGATTGCATCTCTGTCCTTAAAGTTTAGGATCCGGGCTATGATGGGATGATGAGGGGCCCCGGGTGGTGGTTTAGGCGCGAGGGACTGATGGACGCTCTCCACCGCAAACCATGCAGAGAGCACGTCCCTGGGCATCCAGGAGGAGATTAATGAGAAATGGTCGCACTCCTGTTATCAGACGATTTGTTAATTTGAAAACATTACTTAGAGTTTGGGTGCTGTAGAGTGTCACCTCCTGATCGCGAGGTGTGTCGACGTAATGTGATAATGTGGGTCCTTCACCACGGGAAGGACAAACTCATGTTAGCACTCCGGTGCGATAAGTTCGCTTTATAAAATCACCATTCCATTTCTCAGTTTCAACAGTGGTTTACTCAACATAATATTCCACTAGTAGAATTCCAGTTACTTTAGTTCTTCATTATATTCTTCATTTCAAATGTGCATCAGAACATATGGTTATCAACTGTTAGCTTCACAGGAATTTCAAAATGCCCCAATGCATTTCGGTCCTTTGCCCTTCGTCAGGGGGTAATCACTACAAAGAGAAAAATTATGCTCACTAAATAATCCTCGAGCTGAATGCATAACAAAAATAAACAACCAACAGTAATATGTGTCTATACACTGCAGTGAGCAAAACAAGTAAAACGTGAATATTAAGTGAAACGGTGCACGATGTAATCATCGTAAGAGGTGAAAATATTGTGCGTAAAGTTTGAGGAGAAAAATAATGAGCATCACAGTACCAAACTGTAATTTTGCAGTCACTGATGCCCATACGCAAAAAGGTATACTTAATACGGAATGAGAGAGAACCCATGTCACCACCAAGTTGTGCCCAAAAGCCGTAAGAATGTCAACCATTGCGAACGCCAAAGTTCCACAAAGTAGCACAGAATCCAATGTGGGTGCATTAACCCAAATGCTTGCAATCAAATAGTCCAAAGTTATACGGTGAGTGTTCTGTTCAATATATCTCCACAAGTCATACCTGCAAAAGCTCGCGTTAAACATACTCCGTTTGCTGGTTTCTTGGTGCGTTTCGAGTGTAAAAGTCGCAATAACCCGGAATAGAAATAGTATTGCACCGGTAGTGAACTGGGTGACAGCTAGAAAGGACTATTGTGTATCTGAACTACGAGGTTCGCTAGTGAAAAGGGTGTAAAAATAGTAGAAGGACTAGACGCAACGAGTCAGCTCGCAGGTACCTGTCTGTTACCCGATGCCACAGACAAAATACAAATAAAGTTTTAACAGTGTATCGCAACTAACAATGGAATTTCAACATTGTCGTTAAACAAGAAGAAATTAAAAAAATAAACAATAAAAGAGAAAAACAAAAGTGATGCATATCAGATATAGTAAAAAATGCTTTCAGTGGTATATCACAGTACAACGCAATAGATTTATAGATGGCAGCTAAATTCTAATCGTTCATTTAGTCCCTTCGGGTGCAGTGAATTAAGTCTATGTATCCAGTATTGTTCACGTTGTAAAATAAATTTTCCTTCTTTTATGTTGATTTGTTCCAAAACCATATACCATAGTTGGCTGATGTTACTGTTCATATCTATAAAGTGGGTAGCGACATTTTTCATCCGTATATTACTTTTATGTTCAATAAGGTGAGTTTTGATTTTGCGTTTAGTCTTCCCCACATAGAGTAACCCACACGGGCATTTGAGTAGGTATACAATGTTACTGGTGACGCAGGTTGCTGTCACTTGCAATTTAATGGGAGTACCTTGTGTGGGGTGCATCAGAGTGGTTCCTCTTATGATGTTATTACAACTTCCGCAATTATGACACTGGATAGTTCCGGTATGGGATTGATCCGGTGTGTTTATGTTCCTTTGCAAGAGTTATTTTCAAATTTTTTGTTCGCTGATAGGCGAAAATAGGGAATTGTTGAAATATACCTTTGAAATCTGTTTCCGCCTGTAGTAATGGCCAATATTTTTTAATGACTTGTTTAATTTTAAAACTTCTAGTTGAGTACTTTGACACAAATACCATCCTCTCCTCATTTTTATCTGTATGTAGTTTGGGTTAAAGTAGCTGTATTCTGTCTTTCTGTTTGACTCTGTCCTCTGCTTCCTGTAAGATTGACACTGGATAAGCTCGGTTTTTGAATTTGGATATGATCATTTTACTGTTCTCATTGTATATTTCTTCAGATGAAGAGATGCGCTTCACCCTTAGCAGTTGTGAATAGGGAAGATGTTTTTTTCAAACTCATTCGATGAAAACTGGAAAAGTGTAAGAAATTATTCGGATCAGTTGTCTTGGTGAACACGGACGTAACCAATTTGTGATCGTGTAACGTATCGTCAACATCTAGAAAATGAATTCTGCCTTTATCAATGCTGTAAGTGAATTGAATTTTTTTTTCTATGGTGTTAATCTGACTGATGGCTTGCGGTGAAGGACCCACGTTATCACATCCAGGAGGAGAACCAGGATTCGATGAAGGTGGACATCTGTTCTTTCTCGACACCCTCAGGGAAGCTCACCAGGCAGAGATTGTTGCGGCGTGAGTGGTTCTCTGCATCTTTGGCACATCTGTGGAGCTCCTTGGTATGGGAGTGCAAGTAAGCCACCTTTCTCTTTTAATTGGTGGATGTCGTCCTCCGCCGTGGAGAGGCCATATTTGGCCTCTGTGTTGCGTGCCGTGGCTTTGCGCAGATCCTACTGAATAAGGGACACGTCCACCCTGACCACATTGATCTTTCCCTCAACCGAGGCCTGGGACACGCTGATTGCCTGCAAGTCTTTACCCTGAAGTGGAGGGCCGCCATCACCCTGCCCCGTGGATTCATGGTCAATTGTGGTTAATTGGTCAATTTTGTTTTTTGTATGTGTGCCCGAGGATTTGGAGCCCCGCTCCTTCCCCATGATGGGCGCACTGGCGGAGGGTCATCGTCAGGGCAGGTCTGATGTGACCCTACGGGCCGTGGACGGTTGGGTGCCTCTGATTAGTCAAAAGTCCGCCGGGGTCTGAGGTCACGGACCCAGGGACGGGCACCTCTTCCGAGGCTGCGGCTTATTGTTCAATGGGATGTGGTTATCTGCCAGGGAGGGTGACAGTGATCGGCGCCAAGGGTGAGCGGTGGGGGAGTCTCTGTGTCCGTGTGTCGGGGTATGGACCAGGATTGTTACAAGTCAGGCAGCGAGGGCCCAGGTGATCGACACCAGCAAGGCCCGGAGGAGGCACCACAGGAGCGGGTGAAGGGGGAACGGTGGAGGGGGCCCTCACCCAGGACCTCACGCTGCTCGATGAATGCCGCCTTTTGCACTCCCCAGGAAGCAGCACCCGTTGCACTGGGAGTGCCGCTCCAGCTGAGTCTCAGCACCTACCATCACCGTATCCACCGGGTATCACAGGAGCTGAAGGATTTTGCAGGCCGCTGAGGTCGCGCCCAATAGATTGGGGCGCCACCAAGCAGCAGCACGCTCTGGATCTGGCTGGGCTGTCAGGAGAAGGGGGAGCTACAGACACCATGGTGACCTTGTCCTCTACTGCCTAAAGTGGCGGCCGAAACTGCAGGAAGTGGTTCAAACCAGGTAGTGTGGGATCAGATGATTGACGGCCAGGGGGCCCCAGAGGAGACACCGCAGCAGCAGAAGAGGGGGAACAGTGGAGGGGGCCCGCACCCAGGGCCCCACGCTGCTCGATGGATGCAGCCAGCTCCACCTCCCAGCAGGTAGCCCACGGAGTAAAGGGAGCGCACTCACTCGGTATCACAGAAGCCTCAGGAGTCGTACCCAATGGATTGGGGCGCTGCCGGTCAGCAGTTGCATTCAGTCTTTGGAAAGGCGGGCAGGAGGGGGGGGCGGAGGCACTGCAGACCAGCTCTCCGCCACCCGAAATGGTGTCCGGTTCCGCTGTCCTGGCGCAGCGCGCCCCACAGCGTCAGGCAACCTCCAAGTACAGGGGCTCTGTCTATGTCCGTATGCCACACCTTCGAACCTCCACTCGCAAGGAGCCTGCCACAGATCCCACCGGCTCCTCCTCCGGATGGCCAGCTAGCCACCGGGTCACCCGGCACCACTGAACGTGACCCCCACCGGTGTTGGTCGTCGGGTCACCCGGTACCACTGAACGTCACCCCCACCGGTGTTGGTCGTCGGGTAGGGGGCAGGATAGGGGAGCTCCAGCTGAGGTCCGCAAGTCCTGTGATCCTAGGACTCCACCGGGAGAGAAGGCCTCCCTCGCGGGTCATGTGAGCGGCCAATCCATCAGGCCACGGGAGGGCGGCCACAGGTCCACCGCGAGTAGATGCCTCCTCGTGCCGCTGGGTTTCTGGTCCCCGCGTTAGACCTTGGCCACCAGTTGCTCAGGTATGGGTCGCAGTCCCCTCTTGGTGAAGCGGGCTAGAGCATTGAGGTCCGGAGAGCGGGCTCCGCCATTTTGTGCGGTGATCCGGCTGGTGCAGGAAAGCGGGGTTTTGATAAGTATTGACGCCTTGAGTTTATGTCCACAGTTGTAGCATTGGTTGTCGGAATGGAGGATGGATGGCTGCTGGAATTAGTGGATCGTGGCGTGGATGACTTAGAGTGCGACCGCCATCTTGACGCGCCAAGCCGTACTTCTAAACAAGGAATTATAAAAGAGATTTTAGGGAGTCCTTGCAATTCGCCTATTATGGGAATTCGTAAACACAGAATAGTTCAGCACCAGCATTGGGAATGCCAGACTTTAATAAGACTTTTGCAGTGAATGCGATGGATGTGAACTTTCAGTTTTAACACCAATGCATGGAACAGCTCGATGTCCAGTGGCATATTTTTCTGGTACACTGGATCAGCTGGCTGCTGCTCTACCTGGTTGTTTGAAAGCAGTTGCAGCTACTCATATGAGTTTGGAACAAAGTGAGATGATTGTGATGGGACATCCATTGAAAGTGTATGTGTCACATTCAGTTGAGATTTTGTTAATGCAAACTCACACACAGCACCTTACAAGCAGTCACATAACAAAACACAAACAGGTGATTTTGGGTGCGGAGAATGTGTCTGGGACAAGATGTACGAGTTTGAATCCAACTACTTTGTTACCACTCCCTAGTTGTGATGTGGTGGTGGATGAAGCAGATCATGATTGTCTGCATGTGACTGAACTTTGTGGAAAGCTGAGACCTGACGCACAAGATACTCCGTAACCTGAGTATGATCAAGTTTTGTTTGTGGATAGATCATGCTTGAGAGAGTCTGAGGGTACCTTGCGGGCTGCATATGCAATTTGTACAGTGATGAGTGTTGTTGAAGCATCATGGTTGAAAGGATTGAGTTCAGCACAAGTGGCAGACTCTATTGCACTGACAAGGGCATTTTGTTCTTTTTTTTATTAAAGTTTTCTGAAAAGTAACATCAAGAAATCAGCATGAAGACCTCCAGGCCTCCAAGCAAACCTCCAAGCAAACCTGCCGAAAGCTAAAGAAATGGCTCCGTGAACAAACACCGGACAGCTACGCAGCCCACAAGAACGCCACCCACAGACACCATCACCTCATCAGAGCCGCCAAAAGGGCCTCCTTCAAAGACCGCCTAGACAACAACACACACAACAGCAAAGAGCTCTTCAACATCGTGAAGTAACTCGCCATCCCCAGCTCCAACAACAACGACATCCCACCTTTGCAAGACCTGTGCAACTCCGTTGCCACCTTCTTCCATCGCAAGATCGCAGACATCCACGACAGCTTCAACGCCACGACCGCCCGACAACCACTGAGACCTCCGCCCCCACTACCACCATCCGCACCAACCGCCTGCTCTCCTGAACCAACATAAACGACGACGACACCATCAAAACCATGAACACCATCCACTCCGGATCTCCGTCAGACCCATGCCCACACCACATCTTCAACAAAGCCAGCACCACCATCGCACCCCATCTCCGGAAAGTCATCAACATCTCCTTCGAGACAGCAACCTTACCGGAGAGCTGGAAGCACGCCGAGATCAACGCCTTACTCAAAAAACCCAAGGCGGACCCCAAGGACCTCAAGAACTTCCGGCCCATCTCCCTCATCCCGTTCCCGGCGAAGGTCATCGAGAAGACCGTCAACAAACAGCTGACCCGCTACCTCGAGGAGAACAGCATCCTGGACCCATCCCAGTCCAGGTTCCACAGCAACCACAGCACCGAAACTGCCCTCATCGCCGCCACCGATGACATCAGGACCCTGCTAGACAACTGAGAAACCGCGGCCCTCATCCTCCTGGACCTATCAGCCGCCTTCGACACGGTCTGCCACCGCACCCTACGCACACGCCTCCACGACGCTGGGTTCCAAGAGTGGGCCCTGGACTGGACCACCTCCTTCCTCTCTGGCAGAAACCAGAGCGTCCGCCTCCCCCCTTTCCGCTCCGAAGCCACCAAGATCATCTGCGGCATACCCCAGAGCTCATCCCTCAGCCCAACACTGTTTAACAACTACATGGCACTGCTCGCCCACGTCGCCCGACTGCATGTCCTCAACATCATCACCTACGCCAATGACACCCAGCTGATCCTCTCCATCACTAAGGACCCCCACACCGCCAAAACCAACTTCTACGAAGGAATGAAAGCCGTCGCCGAGTGGATGAAGAACAGCCGACTGAAGCTAAACTCGGACAAGACGGAAGTCCTCATCCTCGGTTCCACCCACCCGGCCTGGGACGACTCCTGGTGGCCGACCGCACTGGGAACAGCTCCAACACCCACCGACCACACATGCAACCTAGGGTTCATCCTCGACTCCACCCTCTCCATGACAAAGCAGGTCAACGCCGTCTCATCCTCCTGCTTCAACACTTCAACACCCTCCACATGCTCCGCAAGATCTACAAGTGGATTCCCACCGAAACGAGAGGAACGGTCACCCAGGCCCACGTCAGCAGCAGGTTGGACTACAGAAACGCCCTCTACGCAGGAGCCTCGGCCAAACTCCTGAAACGACTTCAACGCATTCAGAACGCCTCTGCATGCCTGATCCTCGACATCCCTCGCCGCAGCCACATCACACCCCACCTGAGAGACCTGCACTGGCTCCCCGTCAAGAAGAGGATAACCTTCAAGCTCCTCACCCACGCACACAGGGCACTCCACAACACCGGTCCAGCGTACCTCAACAGATGACTCAGCTTCTACACCCCCACCCGCCAGCTTCGCTCCACCAACCTCACCCACGCCACAGTCCCCCGCATCCGAAGAGCGACCTCTGGGGACAGATCGTTCTCCCACCTCACCGCCAAGACCTGGAACCCCCTCCCCATCCCACTAACGCAGACCCAAGACCTGCTGACCTTCAGAAGACTCCTCAAGACCTGGCTTTTCGAGCATTAGCAGCTTCCCCTCCCCCCCCTCCCCCCCCCTCCCCCCAGGGCCTTGAGACCCTCACGGGTAAGTAGTAGGCTTTACAAATGTTCTGATCGATTAATTGATTGATTGATATTATGCATACACTTACAAAGTGCAGTTAGGTAAATCAGCACAGCTTATCTAGACATTCTCATACAGTTGACATGCAAAATTACAGATGGCAGTCGAATCCAGTTAACTGAATATTATGACGGTCTAGGTAGGCTAATACTTGCCGTGTCTTTTTTGGGTTGTTTAAACCTCGCACACTCCATGTAACCGATGTGATGAGATTGTTACCTTTACCTGCCATGCACTATGCGTCTGTTAATAAATACATCTACATTCCAGTCTACGCTGCTCGAGCCTTGAAATATCAATAACCATCTCTGTACTTTGCGTGTCGAGTAATTACATTAAAACAGTACCCCAACAAAGCCCCTCACCCACTTCAGCATCCCAATTATGCTAAGGACCCCTGCTAGTAGCCTAAGAACAAGTGCATGTAACATCATGCCTCTCCGCATAGGAACAGAAGAAACACCCAACATGATGCTCGTTGAAAGGTTGCGAAACGTTGTGAGGTATACCCTCAAGAGTGGGCACCAGTGGCCAACCCACCCCCATGCATCGAAATAAAGGGGTAGTCGGAGCAGTAACAAAACCTCCCATTCAGACATACTCCAACATCATATCCAGCAAAGGGCAGTAGGTGATTTGCTATAACGTATCCTAGTAAAATACTAAAGCATCAACAGGAATATCATAAAACAGCATAGCAGAATCTGTTAAGTGCATTATAGGGCGAATTCCCATAGCATCAAATAGCATGAAGCACTATCCCCTAAGATCAGCAACCCCATTGAAGTCCTGGATCTGTTGCATTGTGGTAAATAAAATTCCTTTACCGGGACTGAATTTGATACAGAATCATAATAAAATAGCTCAGTAAAATGAGAGGCAGAATCCGTGATATTAGAGGTTCGGAATGGGCTTTATTCCAATAATCGATTATAATCGGATGCTCCAAGTTCCATCACCACGGGGGTTCAGGAAGTGAAGTACATACTTTATTGACAAGAAGTAACTTTTATAGTACATACGTTACAATGAAGCGAATGCAGTAGGCGTAACAATTGATAAGGAAATTGACGTTTTACCTGCGTAACCGAAAATGGGTGTAATAAGGAGTAAAAAGGAACATGATTGGTTATGATGTCATATATAGGTGGATCTATAAGATAATACTTGGCATAGATGCGCGCGCAGCAGCATGACGTGTAATTGACGTGTAACTAGGGGGTGAAGGGGACTTGACATTTAGCTCTACATGTGGAGACAAAAAGTCTGGGGGGTCAAGTCAACCTAATCCCAAATCATATCTAACATCCTATGTTTAAAGAACTATGTTATCCACAAAAGAAGGACTCTCGGACAGAATCTATTCTATACTGACTGTGCGTGCGTGTACAAGCGTCTAAGTGTCTACACTGAATGCGAGGGGGTAGGAATTATTCCCTGGTAACAGGGCTATGAATTACTTGCATGAGGACAGAGAGGCCGAGCCTTTGCTCAGTAGCTGGAGGAATGTTTACTTAAGCTGCTAGACAGGAATGCATCGGTTAAGGAGTGAAGCAGATAATTCGAAGGTGAAATACAGTTCTTGGCAGAGAATAGGCTGATGTCAGGCTTCGTGAGCCGCGCAGAGAATGAGACAAAGTTCATGGTCACAGATGCAGGCTCAGACTGGAGCTTTCAGAGGCAGAAGGCAAGAGGAGTTTGATGACAGAATCAGGGCCTACTTGCCTGGACTGTAAAATGGCATAAGTGAACCATACAAAGCCGGTGGCCTTTCATATTTAAGAATGGAATATCCGGCCTATTCATGACGGATCTGACAGAGGACATGTTGACGGTGGACGCACATGTGTTTGCGTCTTCATAACTGGAACTGGAGGGAACATACATGTACTTGTGACATGCACATAGAACCGTTGGGGTCCAAGATAGGGGACATAACTGACCAGAAAAATCCATATTTCCACATTCCCTCCTTGTCCCCTACTTGCCCTTCAAGAGATATCAATCTTCATCAATCCATTGATCTGTTCAGATAGCATCATTTGTTCTTCTTTCTTCTTCCGTGATCTTGAATGAAATCTTGGTGGTGGAATACACGATGTGGCACACAGACCACAAATCGCTGGTCCACATTGTAGACATAGACAGCAACTGAATAGTATGAGAAGGCCAATACCTAGGAAGGATAAAACTCTCCATCCCCAGGCTGATATCACATTCCAAAACCAACCGGACCAAGTCCAAGTGCCTGGGTTCTGGTGTATCTGGTTTACAATCTTATGAAGGCGAGTGATGGCTTTATATACAGATGGCGAATTTTCTGGTATGAATACGCAGCAGCTTGATCCGATGACCCTACAAGCTCCGCCCCTATCAGCCAAGATGACGTCAAGGACAAGACGATTTTGAAGCACAACAATCCGCATAGCAGACTGCTCTTCTGTTAAATTGCCTAGGGCGGAAATAGTCTCATTCACTACTGCTTCAAGTGTTCTAGTTAATCTACGTATCAGCTTGCTATTTGTAACAGTACCTATATAGGGAAAGATACCTTTATTAAAATCTACATACTTGTCCCATGCCGTCGCAGTGTAATCGACAATGGGGAGATCTCTCCGCTCTCTGTTGTGTACTAAATGAATATTTCTGTAATAATCAGGAGGAGCTAGAAAAACAGGTGGCAAAAGGAATGCAATGTAGCAGGTACCATCCCAATCTGGAGGTAGACGCATATATGCAGTCTGACCACATATAAAGTAGGAGTGGCGAGAAGCTCTAAATGAAGATTTGCCTTGATCACTGAATTCTACTATAGTAGTGCATTTACTATGGCCCATATGTATGGAACCAACCTTTCTTACACACAATTCACCCTTCGCTGGGAATACTGACATGGTGGGTAAGACTAGTTCAACTTCGGATACGACATTTAGAATCATGAGATTAGGTGTAAAATTACCTAATCCATATACTTCATTTTCTAGATCAGTTCCTGTTCTTTTGGGGCGACCCTCCTTGTCAGGGTAACAGACCTTGAGTAAAACTAGGTTCAGGTTTCCCCATACCCAATGATCTTGGTAAACTGCTGTGTCTGAGTCTATGGAATTGATTAAACTAAACCATGCTCCACAGGAGCCATTATGTGTGAATGGATGTGGAAAGAAAGGCAGGACTCCTTCATAATTCTGATAGGGAGGGAGTCGGCCACACACCCAACAATTGGTGGCATTACTAGTCTGATGGGAATGATGTAACATACTAATGAAAGTGTTATTGCGCAGCGCAAGTCTATAAGACAATTCATGCGGAGGTAAGTCACTAAAAGAATGTTCAGCAGTAACATTATAAACGTGTCTAGAAATAGGGTAATATATGTGCAACAACATACTTGTAATAATTATTAAAAGACTCAATAAAAACAGAATTAATAATGTCACTATACAGTGGCTACGCAGTGATTTACAATACGCCTGTCGTTTCAATATTTTCTGGGTATTTTCTCTACTCAGGTCCAAGGGATACATGTCAGAGACAATTCAACCGCTTCACCTTGGAGAGGACTTAAACAATCAAATTGCTCGACTTGTTGGGCCTAAGCTTTAGTTTGTAGTTTTCAGAGTCATTCGGTTCAACAAAAGGAAGTTTTGAATCAGTCTGTGAGGGAGTGCAGGGCACAATGTCTATATCCGAGGATAGTCCATGAAATTTCTTGATATGACTTGAATGAATCCAGCCCTTGCGGCCCTCGATCTTCACGGCTGTCCTTGTGGTGAGTAGAACCAACTTGGGTGTCTTCCACCTGGGCTCCAGCTGAGTCTTCCTGTCGAAATTTCTCACAAATACAAAATCACCCGGAACAACGTCATGGGGTTTCACCTCAGTGTTGTCGGGAAAGGCTGCAGCTACCTGTGAACGACAAGATTGTAGTGCAGACATCAAGGAAGCCAAGTAATCTGTCAGCATATTACAGTCAATATCAGTTATTTTGCGTGGCATAGGCGTCCCCCACATATTCGGTGGTCTGCCGAAGATCACCTCATACGGGGATAGCCTTGTTCGAGAGTGTGCTACCATTCTCATGTAAAAGAGTGCAACGGGTAACGCTACTACCCAGTCGACACCTTTCTCTCTGCATATTTTGGACATTCTGATTTTCAGTATCTGGTTATGTCTTTCTACGAGACCTGCTGCCTCGGGGTGTCGGACACAGTGGAATTTCCACTGATATCCTAACAGAAGTGAAACGTGTTTCATTAATTCGGATGAGAACGGCTGGCCGTTATCTGAGTGAACAACACGTGGTAAACCGTATCGTGGGAAGAATTCTCGAACCAACTGTTTGGCAGTAGTCGGGGCAGTGTAATCTGAAACCGGGTATGCCTCTGTCCAACGGGACAGAGCGCAGACAACTACAAGAACATATTTGAATCCTCGACATCGTTCCATCTGGATATAGTCCATCTGGAGTACTTCAAAAGGATGATGAGGAGGATGAAATCCACCCTGTTCTACGGGAACGCTTTTTCCTGGGTTAAACTGACAACAGATCATACAGGTACGGACCTTTTGTTTAGCTGCTGTTCGTAAATGTTTATTGAACCAAATGTGTTGAATGCTGTCTAGCATAGCTTTTTCTCCTAGATGTGCTGGACTATGTATAGTGTTAATTATAACTTGGACCATTGAATCAGGAAGGAACCATACAGACTTTTCCTTCATCATCCATCCTTGGTCCGTTTGGATCCCTCCTAATTCAGTCCATTTCTTTATTTCGTCTGGTGTAGCATGTGTCTGTATGTCAATTACGTCAAGAGTAGGATCTTTAACTGTCATACAATGTGTCGGTGTCGGGATTATTGTCTTTGTCATGTCGGGGGTTTGAGTTTGAGCAGTCTGTTTAGCTGTTCTGTCGGCTAGATCATTGCCTTGGGAAATGATATCAGTAACCTTCGTATGAGCCTTACATTTCATAATTGATATTGCAGTGGGTAGATGTATTGCATCTAATAAGGCATGAATGAGGGGTCCGTGCTGAATGTGGGCACCGTGGGAAGTTAAATAACCTCTCTCTCGCCACAGCACGCCGAAGTCATGTACAACTCCGAATGCATAACGTGAGTCAGTGTATATGTTGACTTTTTTATTCGTGGCTTGAATACAGGCTTGTGTCAGAGCGATGAGCTCTGCGGCTTGAGCTGACAAAGTATTTATACGATTAGTTTCAATGACTTCAGTATCTGTTGTGACTGCGTAAGCGGCCACTAACTCTCCTGTACTTGTTCTCATGCATGAACCATCTACATACAATGTCAGGTCTGGATCTGACAATGGGACATCGGTTAAGTCTTGTCTGGGTTTCGTCGTTATCGTAATAACTTCAATACAGTCATGAGCTAGTGGATCTGTTCCGATTACAGGTAAAAGTGTGGCAGGATTCAGTGTGTTACAGCGTCTGATTTCTATATGTGGCTGAAACAATGTAAGTTCGTATCCTGTAAGTCGCGCTATAGTCAAGTGTTGTGTTTGCGTTCTATTTACAAGAACCTCTACTGCGTGTGGTACTTGAACTGTCAATGGATGTCCTAACACTATGGCATCGCTTTGTCTGATTGCTAAAGCTGTCGCTGCCACTGATTTCAGGCACGCAGGCAAAGCCTGAGCTACGGGATCTAATGTACTAGAAAAATAAGCACATGGTTTGTGTGCTCCTGCTTGTTCCTGTGTGAGTACTGACAAGGCAGTACCTTCGCGTTCTGGTACAAAGAGTGTAAACTGTTTTCTGTAACATGGCGTTGCTAAAACGGGTGCTTGACATAAAGCTTTCTTTAGGCTTTCAAAAGCTTGTGTGTGTTCCTGAGTCCAAGGGAGAACAGTCGGTGTGGCTGCCTCCTGTGTGGTTAACTGAATGAGTGGTTTTGCTAGAAATGCGTACTGAGGGATCCACTGCCTGCAATATGACGTGAGGCCTATGAAAGCTCGTACTTCCTTTTGTGTCTTGGGTATTGGCATGTTAGCTATTAACTGAATGCGGTCGGGTGTAAGCTGCCTTCCCTCCTTGGACAGCGAGTGTCCAAGATAAACAACTCGCTGGACACAGAATTGCAGCTTAGAAGGGGACACCTTGTGCCCCTTTTCGGCTAGAAATTGTAAAACTGTCAGTGATGCTTTTTCACATTCCGGTTCGCTTCTCGCGGTGATCAGCAGATCATCGACGTATTGAAGCAGGGCAGTGTTAACTGGCATGTGGATACTGTCAAGTTCTCGTTTCAGTGCTTGGCTATAGATGCTGGGGCTTTCTGTAAATCCTTGAGGTGCGCGTGAGAATTTAAAGCTGCGCCCATTTAAACTAAATCCGAACAAATATTGGCTTTCCGGATCTATTGGGACGCTGAAAAAGGCATTCTTGAGATCAATCACAGTAAAGAATGTTGCTTCGGAATCAATAGCTGTCAATAAGGACGAGATATCTGGAACCACAGGAAATTGTGGCACAATGCATTTGTTTAACTCGCGCAGATCAATAACCAATCGATATACTGGCGGGGCTGTAGGATCTGTTCGTTTAAGAACCGGAATTATCGGTGAATTACATACATTGGAGTCTGTTTCTACAACTACTCCTTGGGCAATTAGCTCGTCAATGATTTGTAGTAAAGCCACTACAGCATCTGGTGGTAATTTGTATTGTCGCATTCGTGGTAGCACCACTCCTGCCTTTAGTGTGACTCGATATGGTGTAATATTCATGCAACCAACATCAGTAGGGCCTTGTGCCCATAGATGTGTAGGTAAAGTCTGCAGTCGGGGATCCATGTCTCTAGACACATAGTGACCTTTAAAATCACGTAAAAACAACCTTACTCCTTCCGGGGAACAACATATTATGGCTCCTAGGGCTTTCAGAGTTTTTATTCCTAGCAAGTTTTCTGGACATGATTTAGTAAGCAATAAATCTGTAGTTCGGGTCAGAGGTCCTATCGTAAGTGGAAGAGGCTGTGATACTTCATTAACAATAGGTTTTCCTGAAAAACCAAGGGAAATATTCTGAGAGCCTGAGAGGGGTGCCCCTGGAACTTCACTACGTTTTATAGTTGTTCGACTTGCCCCTGTATCGAGTAAAAATTTTCTATCTTGACCTAATAATTCACTGTGTACATAAGGTCCTTCTTGATCTACAGGAATCTCGATAAGGGGTAAGTCAACTTCCCTCTCTAGGCTAGTTCATGCGTAACGCTGATACTCAGGATATTCATACTGTGCAGTCTGATACATTTGTCGTGTTGTGGTCTGTGTGGCAGCAGCAGGCAACGGTGGTGCAGCTGGCACAAACTGTATTGGCTGTTGTGCGGCTGGCATGGCCTGGGCATGCTGCATAGCTCCTTGTTCATTCTGATCTTGTCTTAGTGGCCGTGATCTTTCTTGTGTTTTACCTATGGCGATATTATGTTTTAAAACTGGACAATCGTGTACGTAATGACCTGGCTTTTTACAATAATTGCATGTCCCTTTTACAGGTCCTGTTGAATCGGAATGTGTCATACCCTTTTTATGTCCTTCAGCTGGAACTGTCTGGGAAACTAGCATTTTCATTTTTGTGTCTTTCATGCGTCTGTGTTCATGTTCTTGTTCCTCTCTAATTCTATTGTGATGATACTGTAACATTTGTAACATTTGTGATGGGGTGTTACCTTGCCAGGTACTCTCGAATTTTAATACTCTATTCTTTACTGGGGGCAGGGCATTTTCTACTAATTTTGTTACAAACAGATGCGGGTATGATTCGCTACTTGCTTTTATGCCACTATTTATACCAAAACATTTCTCGAATCGGGCATAGTAATCACTAGTGTCTTCATCTTGCTTCTGTTTACAGGCTGAAATTGTACCCCAATCTTCCTTTTTCGTAGTTAATAAACGTGGCAGTACCTGTACTAGTAGACCTGGTAGTGCTTTAGTTTTGTCCCCAAGCCCCGAACCTGGACCTCGGGCCTTTTCTTCTGCTTCTAATGCTGACCATTCTATCTTTTGGTCTCCTACCTCCCACTCTTTTTCCTTGAGTTTCTCATAAATGCCAGCAGGCATCAACACCTTTAATATTGTCATAATGTCGGGATAGGTATACTCTCCCATGAGTAACATGTCTTTAATTTCTCGGTGAAAACCCGCTGGATCTTTATCATGACTGGGTACCACTTTCTTCATTTGTAACAGTTCTATTTTTGATATGGGCGTATATACAAATACGCGCCTAAACTCGTTGTCCTCGCCTTTTATTGGGTGCACTTCTCGTAAGGGATTCTGTCTATCCATGTGATACGTTGTTCTTTCCTTGACGGGCAATGAGACATGCTCTGAGCATACAAAAAGAATATACTGCTTTCTTGATACTAGAATTTCTTTAATTAATTCAGTACCTGGACCTCTCCATTTATTCATAAGCAATTCAGTCAATATGTCAGGTAAGGGACCAGGGTCCGAATGCTGACTCCGATATAGTATAATGAGTTGTTGAATCATATAAATCCCAGCTAACCTCTGTTCATCTGGGGTGAGATTCAAAAATGTGCGTACTACTGTATCATCACTATATTTTCCGGGACTGTCCACCCAATGGACAGCTGCCCTGGCTAAATCTTGTTCATCCATAGAATCGAGAAAATGATAACCTCTTCGTTCTCGGAGTAGTTTGTCGGCGGTTTGGAACGAATGCTCGTTAGACCTTATATTAATTATAGGTATTTGGAAATTCTTGTTATTATCTGGACATATCGGACGTATTGAGTCAGTATGACATCTAGTCTGATTTCTATTACAAGATCTCCCTCTACCTACATAGGCTATGGTGTCCGACTGTCCCGCGGGCGGTCCTGACCCTTCTTCCTCGCTTTGTTCGAACTCGTCTGCCTCTAATCTCTCTTCGTGTAGGCGTTCTATTTCTTTACGGATCTTTCGACACATGGCTATTATACAATTTTGCTTATCGTGTCTCCCTTCTGATATATTCTGGCTCCATCTTGTAAGAATTTGCATTGCATCTGGGTCTACCCCCGGTCGGTCTTGATTTCTGATCACACAGTTTATGAGGAAACGTAACAGTTCCCCCTGTATCTCTACTTTCTGGTATTCCATAGCTCTGTTAATACATTCTGGATCTCGCCCTGTTTGGACAAAATGGTATATTTTATCTAGATGCGCAGTCATTCCTGGTAACTTCGCTAAATACACTGCGGTTCGTCTGATACGCAATGATGCCAGGATCATTTCGTCCTCTTTACCGGGCACCGGGTCATATCTACAATCTATAAGAAGTTCCTTAAGCGCACGGTCACTTACGAATTTGGGTGTACGTGAATGCGCTGATTCTTGAAAAATAAGTTTATTTATTCTAGGTGGCGTAGAAAAAATATTGGTAGCACCTCCCGTGGCCCCATCTGGGGCGTCGGGTGTGAAAGGATTCGTCGAACGTGACACAGCAACTATAGGTGTGGACACAGCTATAGAAGTAGCTGTAGGAACAGATGCAGAAACAGATGTGCTTGCCGGAACTTGTGACTCGATTTGTTGCTGTAGGGATACGGGTGCTGGATCTTGGCGTTGGACCTCCCTGGTATGCGGTCTATGTGGGGCGGAATTAGCATACTCGGGAGCTACGTCATCTAAATATGAGGAAAGAAAAACATCTTCTGCGGTTCTAGGATGCCCCTTAGGATGTACCTTAATTGGGAATAATGGGGGTGGCAAGTCTTTCGGTATCTCTGGAGTAGCCTTAGGTAATCCTTCGGCTAGGAGGGGATACATACCATTCATGAGGGCATTTCTTTGTCTATCTACTTGTTCTGATTTCACTCGGATACCTTCCTCAATTAATAGATTTTCTCGAACTTTATTTGAACTTTCTTTACTCTTCTCTTCCTGTCTACGTGCTTTTTCTGTACGTCTATGAGATTCTTTACGCCATAACTCAACGGCGTCTTTCTGTGACTGTCTGACTTTCCTTTTCCATAACTCTTCCTCGACTTTCATGATGCACTCTGCATCCCAGGTCCCCGCTGCGGGCCACCTCTGACTTTCTGGTAATCCCTTGGTGTAGTCTACCCATAAATCAAGAAACAATATAGCGTCTAAGCCATGTTTGTGATACATGAAGTGCCCTGGAGTATCCCTAGGAGGAATAGGGACGGCTTCTTCAAGTACCCCTTTTCTAGTAGTGATCTGTCTTAATTTCGAAAAGAGCGGCATATTGACAACTGATCCGATACTTAATCTTGAACACACTTAATGCAAAAGCACACTAATGAACAACCATTCATACCACAATATGCAGGACGTTTAACACATTAAACATTGAACATTAAGCATTTTTAACCTTTAAAATAAACAACAATGATGATCGTCTGCATAACTAATCACCAAGTATAATTCTTTGACAATAACTAGATACTTCGGAATACTTGATATACTGCTAAACAGTACAGATACACTGCTAAAACAGTGCAGACCGGATTTGTGTACCCAAACCCGTCTTGACCGGCACAACCTATGTGCACGTCAGAAATGCCTCCCCAGTAATGGTACTCACCGGGTAGCTTCGGAAACAGAAGGCCTCGGGAACTTGAACCGGACTGGACTCGACTCGACTCGTCGGAAACTGGGCTTGACTTCGAACTGGTGGGTCCCTGTATACCTCGGATCTTGCTCTCTCAGCTAGGCTCTGGTCGGGATACTTCGCACTTCTCACCGCCTCGTCTGGGTGTTGATCGCAGTCTCAGTCGCCCCCGCTTGACCGGAGGGAGATACAGGAAATCCTGCTGGTACGCGTAATTGTCCGTCCAGCTGTGGCAGGAGACCGGGCCTGCAACTTACCGCCGGCGCGTGAGATGAGAAAGTGTCCCTGTTCGGGCGCCATCATGTGGTAAATAAAATTCCTTTACCGGGACTGAATTTGATACAGAATCATAATAAAATAGCTCAGTAAAATGAGAGGCAGAATCCGTGATATTAGAGGTTCGGAATGGGCTTTATTCCAATAATCGATTATAATCGGATGCTCCAAGTTCCATCACCACGGGGGTTCAGGAAGTGAAGTACATACTTTATTGACAAGAAGTAACTTTTATAGTACATACGTTACAATGAAGCGAATGCAGTAGGCGTAACAATTGATAAGGAAATTGACGTTTTACCTGCGTAACCGAAAATGGGTGTAATAAGGAGTAAAAAGGAACATGATTGGTTATGATGTCATATATAGGTGGATCTATAAGATAATACTTGGCATAGATGCGCGCGCAGCAGCATGACGTGTAATTGACGTGTAACTAGGGGGTGAAGGGGACTTGACATTTAGCTCTACATGTGGAGACAAAAAGTCTGGGGGGTCAAGTCAACCTAATCCCAAATCATATCTAACATCCTATGTTTAAAGAACTATGTTATCCACAAAAGAAGGACTCTCGGACAGAATCTATTCTATACTGACTGTGCGTGCGTGTACAAGCGTCTAAGTGTCTACACTGAATGCGAGGGGGTAGGAATTATTCCCTGGTAACAGGGCTATGAATTACTTGCATGAGGACAGAGAGGCCGAGCCTTTGCTCAGTAGCTGGAGGAATGTTTACTTAAGCTGCTAGACAGGAATGCATCGGTTAAGGAGTGAAGCAGATAATTTGAAGGTGAAATACAGTTCTTGGCAGAGAATAGGCTGATGTCAGGCTTCGTGAGCCGCGCAGAGAATGAGACAAAGTTCATGGTCACAGATGCAGGCTCAGACTGGAGCTTTCAGAGGCAGAAGGCAAGAGGAGTTTGATGACAGAATCAGGGCCTACTTGCCTGGACTGTAAAATGGCATAAGTGAACCATACAAAGCCGGTGGCCTTTCATATTTAAGAATGGAATATCCGGCCTATTCATGACGGATCTGACAGAGGACATGTTGACGGTGGACGCACATGTGTTTGCGTCTTCATAACTGGAACTGGAGGGAACATACATGTACTTGTGACATGCACATAGAACCGTTGGGGTCCAAGATAGGGGACATAACTGACCAGAAAAATCCATATTTCCACAGCATGGGCCCCTACACCGTTAGCGGCCAAGTCGGGGTAGATAAACGCAGCAGGTTCGTAGCCTCAAGCTGAGAGAAAGGAGAGGAAATTTTGGTAGCTTACTGCTACCAACATCTCATGTTGGGTACATACAGACCCAACCGCCCGGCATAGTCAGTTATTTACACCTTCCAAGCGTATCCGCTGAGAGTCTTCTAACGCACTGTTATCCTCCTCAACGCAGGCATGGCCCTGAGGGATCAGAGGCTCAGGCAAAGTTTAGTTGTTCATCCATTACCAGCTCCCGCAGGCCTGCAGCACGCCACATGATCGTCACCCATTGTTGACGTCGTAATGTGCGAAGAGTGTCAGTCCTCATTGTCTGCAGCCTCACCTGCAAAGCCTGAAGCCACCTGTCGTTCAACCTGACGGACAAACTGCATAGTGTCTTTAGGTGTTGAGAAAATCTTAATTTTACCTTGGTGTTGGACCCTCAATCGTGCTGGATACAGCATTGCATACTGTATTTTCAGTGTCTGGAGTTTTTTCTTGGCCGGATGAAACTCCCGCCGCGCCTGCTTCACTGTGGTTGTGAAGTCAGGGAACAGCGCAACCCGCACCCCTTGGTAGATTTTTGTGCCCTTCTCTCTTGCCAGCGGCAGCGCAGTGTCACGGTCATGATAGATGAGAAGCCTGGCTATGACGGGGCATGGCGGGTGCCAGGCACGGGTTTCGGCGCCAGAGATCTGTGTGCTCGCTCAACAATCAGTACACTGGAGAAGTGCCTCGTGCCCATTATATCTTTTAACATGGCTTGACATACAGCTCCAGTTTGCCCGTGTTGGTCGTTTCAGGCACTCCCGTGATGCGGAGGTTGTTGCGCCAGGAGCGGGCTTTGAGGTCCTCATTCTTCACCTGGATGACTGCAAGGAGTTTTTCCATTTGTGTACAGGACTCAGTTACAACCCCCACTTGATATTCCGTAGTAGAGATGCGTTGTTCTGCCTCCGTAATGCGCGAGCCATGCCGATCAAGCTTCATCGCCATATTGTCCATATGCAAATTGAGATTGTCTATTTTGCTGTCGATGGCTTGTAGACTATGCTGCATGGCAAGCATCATGCAGTCCAGTTTACTGCTGGTACTGGGTTCGAGCTCCGGCTCAGTATCCGATGCAGTCACTGCGTGCGTTTTGGTGGGGCGTTTAGTTTCAAACGACAGCTTCGGCTGCTGTTTATCTGGCTTACCCATTTTCGCACTATTAGGGCAGGCACTCCACCAGTGGGAAGCAGGGGCCACAGATGTAGTGTTATGTGCATTTTCCCTGGCGTGCTCTTCTGGCTATTCAGCGGAGCAGGGGTTTCTGCTGCGTCGTCTGGCTCACGGCCCACCCTGCCTGCCCCGGACGTCGATTCGCACACCAGTCAGTCCACTTATGGGGCCAGGCCGACCTGATGTTTCATGGCAGCACTTCACCACAAAGTCGGGTCACACTGGAAGGGGTGGGAGCACATTATTCCTCAGTAGTATTGACGCTCCCACACAGGCCTCCAATCAATAGATGCACACCAGTACACGCCAGCAGCTATGATGTGCAATGTGAAGTGTCCATCCAGGCGCGCCCAGAGGGAAACATAGACTATCCCAGGTATTATACTTAGCGCCAGGCACAGTAAAGGGCTCCGCAGTTAGGATCTGCCCAGCACACACAAAGTCTGTGGGGGCCGCCCCAATGTCGCTCTTTCAATCAATCAATCAAACATTTGTAAAGCGCACTACATACCCACGAGGGTCTCAAGGCGCTGGGGGGGCCGCTACTGATCGAACAGCCAGGTCTTGAGTATCACCCAATTCATCGTGGAACGCGCTCATCGCTCCTTGGGCCCCCGCACACCCCCGGGGCCGCCCCAAGGCCCATAGTCGCTCAACTCTTAAACTATAGGGACTGCGACACCGCCTTGAAACTGGCCAGAGACCATCAGTCCCTACAATTTGAAGGCGCCAACTTCTCCATATACCCCGACTTCACCATGGCTGTGCAGGATGCCCGACGTAAGTTCTTGCCAGCCAAACAGAAGCTTTGTAAGCTGCAGATAGAATACGCCCTTCTTTATGCCGCTCGTTTGAGAGTCACTTACCGGGATAAACACCATTTCTTTACCAACAATCAGCAAGTAGATGACTTCCTACGAACTGTCAAGAAGAATACTCCACCTAGGGAATCTCCGGGTCGCCTGTCCCGGTCCCTGTCACTGAGTGCTGACTGAACAAACTGAACCGCGGACGTGGCTGGTGGACACATGCTGGAGTGCCTCGCTTTCCTGTCACCCACACTCGCTGCCGTGGTGCTGTTTTAATCTGCTGCGTCTTTACCTCCAATCATTGCAGTTTTGGGCACGAGGCAAAATCACATGTCTTCTCCCTTGCTATATGTCCTTCTGGGACGTTCTGGTCCTCCTTTTCCACGCTCTTCCTCCGCTGGCAGACGAGCGCCACGATTGGATGTTTTTTCTTTCCGGTTCTTAATGCTGTTGGTGCCCGTTACAGCTTCTGTATTCTTTTGTCATTGCCTCTGTAGGAACTTTTCACCATTTGAACACGGTTCCCTCTGTTCTCCAGTGCATTACTGTAGGAGTGTATATTAACCTCCAAACTCTGCTGGGCCAAGCAACCCTCCCCCTCTCTATGGTCCTCTGGCTCCCTGTTCCAACAGTAAGGGGCCTAGCATCTCAATTGGGGAGGTTACCGTTGCCCATTAGTGTACCACCACACGGGAGATCCCCAAGGACAACCCCTAAAACTATGACTTTTCCCTTATTGCACTGTTGCAATGGGTTAGTTGGAGTGGGTAATAGTGGCAATTCCGGCACGATTGGGGTGCCGATGTGGGTGGGGGTGGTGGGAGGGTCTGAAGTTGTTGTTTGTATTGTTCCTCCCTCTCGGCGGGCAGAAGCAGGCTCTCAATTGCAGGGGACACTCTTTACCGATTTGTATAAAGCATATTACACTCCTCCTAACCTAAATTGGCATGTTATCTCACACTGAGTCCTCACACCTCAACTTAATCACTTGGAATGTCAGAGGCCTTCGTGATCCCCAAAAATGCAGGCAAATACTCGCATACCTGGATAGACACCATGTGCACTTAGCGGTGCTACAGGAAACGCATTTGAATCCAGCCGTTCCCCCACATTTGCTAGTAAATGGGCTTCCACACGAATCTTCTCCTCCTATTCCACGTACTCTAGGGGTGTGACGATACTGATAAAGCGGAACACTTCCTTTATCCTGGGTGGTTTGCAGCATGACTCCCTGGGGCGTAGCTGTACACTTTGGGGCTCACTGGGTACGCAGTCAGTCACGATAGCGTGCTGTTATGGACCAAACGTTGATGACCCAGACTTCTACACCACACTATGGGGTCGTATATTGCAGGTGGGCTCTACTCACATTATCTGGGGGGGAGATTTCAATACAGCTTTTAACCCGGCAGTAGACAGGTCTAACCCTTCCCCCTTAAACTACACGAAAACACACGAGGCCCTACAGGGAATCCTCAATGCTCACGGGCTTACTCATGCGTGGCGACATGTTCACCCTGCAGGCACAGAAGGTACCCACTACACTACCCTACATGCTTCCTGGGCCCGACTGGACTACTGGGTGGTCTCCCGGGGGCCCGTTCCCTGGCTCAAGCAGGCCACTCACCTTGCTAGAACTTACTCAGATCACTCACCGGTGCTCATAACGATTGCCCCGCCCAGTGCGTTATCCACTCCTAGGATTTGGAGACTCATGCCACAGGCATTGCTTGATACGGTATTTAGAGCTGAGATCGGAGAGGAAATCTCCAATTTCTTTCAGACCAATATCGGCTCAGTCTCCTCAATAGGGGTTGTCTGGGAGGCCTTCAAGGTCACGATCCGTGGGATATGCATGGCCAAGAGCTTTGGGGTCCTGCGTGATCTGCATCGTACCCTCCACAGACTGGAGGGCGAACTCAAGCAACTAGAGGCTAACCTCTGGGGAGATAACTCTGGTCCACGCCTTGCCTCCTTTCGAGACAAACTCTCTGAATATAAAGAGACTGCCGACTCCGAGGCGTGCTTTCGGGGGAATTACCATGTTGCATGCAGATACGGGAAAGGCGAGCGCCCTGGCAAGCTGCTAGCACAAACTATTCGACTACCTAGATTTGCCAAATTCATCCTTGAAATCAAGGAATCTACCGGAGCGCGACATAGGGATAGTCAAGACATTCTCCATACTTTCACGGACTTCTATGCTGACTTGTATAGCACATGCAGGGAAGAGCCCCCCGATTTCAGCCCCTTCTTTCAGGATATCACCCTCGGCTGGCTTGGCGACTCACAGCGGGTGTTTCTGGCTGCGCCCTTTAAGAACGATGAAATACACGAGGCAATAATGCAAATGAGATCTGGTAAAGCTCCAGGCTGTGACGGCCTCCCTATCGATTTTTACAAGGCCTACATTGCCAAATTAATTCCAGTTCTTCAACTTGTCTTTAATGAGGCACAGGAGCTGGGCTGCCTCCCGCCATTCATGAGGTTGGCATTGATCTCGTCACTTCTCAAACCCGGCAAGCCAGCAGAGTGCTGTGACTCTTACAGACACCTATCCCTACTCAATACAGATACTAAGATTCTAGCAAAGGTCCTCACTAACCGCCTCAGTTTACTAATGGAGAAATTGGTCCTCCCAGACCAAGCCGGGTTTATACCTGGCCGTGCGACCTCCCATAATCTCCGCACACTTTTCTCAGCCCTCCACACGATAGACCCAAAGATACCATTGGCAGCTGTTTTTCTCAATACCACTAAGGCATTCGAATCTGTGGAGTGGGACTACCTCTTCGTAGTACTCCAGAACATGGGCATGCCAAAGGGCTTCCTCACTTGGGTCCATCTGCTATACACAAGTCCCGAGGCAAAAGTCCTTCTTAATGGCCATTCCTCACCTTCCTTTCCCATTTCTCGTGGCACCCATCAGGGGTGCCCGCTCTCACCGCTCTTTTTCACCCTCTCGGTTGAGCCACTTGCTGCCAAGATTCAACAATATCATCACGATAAAGCCCTCCTCCACTTCGGCATATTCTAATATCCCTTTACGCAGACAACATCACGCTTTGTCAGGGAACCTCAAATAAATCTTAATACTGCTTCGTGAATTTTTGAGATTCTGAGGCCTATCCGGGATTCATATAAATTGGTCTAAGTCCCAACTTTTCCCTCTCTCCACGTCGGTCGCAGAGTTTACCCCAGACTTCCCTATTGCATGGTGCCCTGAAGAGGTGAAATACCTCGGCATCTATGTCACGGCAAATCGTGACGAATTACTGCGGCTAAATTACGGTAGTGCTCTTGAAGGAATACGGGACAGCGTCACGCGATGGATTGCCCTACCGTTGTCCATTGCGGGACGCATATCCCTGATCAAAATGGTTATTCTCCCCAAACTCCTTTATTTATTTCTGAACATACCCCATGACCCTGGTAAAGCCTTCTTTACTATGCTTAGATCGGAACCTATTCGCCTCACATGGGGCGGCAAGCAACCCAGAATACAATGGGACGTCCTCACCAGACCATACTCGTAGGGTGGGTTTGATATTTGCCCATTTCTGGTTCCACCCCCACAGATACATGCCTCAGGTAGCGGCTGAACACTGGCTATCCGCTCCCTTTCCTCTGGAGGATGCTATATTTACCACCACTGCCCCTCGCACTGCTGGCCCGTCCCCCATCATTAGCATGATTAAGGCATGGCAAAGCATTGCTACAAGAACTCAGGCCCCCATGCTCTATTCTCCCCTCCTCCCCCTGGTCTTTCACCCGAAGATGACTGTCCTTCAGGAAGGTGTCTTTAAGAAAACCGCAGCCAAATACGGTATTAAAACCTGGGGGGATCTTTATCTTCACGGTACATTCCGCACCTCACAGCAACTTTTTTCCACACCACTACCTTCCTCCATGGACATCTTTTTATATATTCGCTTGCGCCAGGGACTCAAGGAGCATACCCCTACCTTCCCTAGGGAGCCTCCGGGGGTCACCCCTCTGCGCCTCATATTAAAGAAGGATGCGGCGTCTCACCTGGTCTCTTCCCTCTATCACACTTTGTACACTACTCAGAACATCACACAGAACACGGCTAGGGCCAAATGGTCCGCAGAATTGGGGCTGGCTCTTTCTGATGCTCAATGGGACTACTGTTGTAAACAAAGGGAGCAAGTAGCCGACTCCGCGTTCTACATTACAAATTCCTTAACCGAACATATTACACTCCAGCCAAGCTCCACCGCTTTAAATTACGCGATAATGACATATGTGAGCGCTGTGGGCTTTCGGGGGCTGACTTCTTACATCTGGCCTGGCACTGCAGTGCAATACAGGAGTACTGGTTTTTGGTGTTCGAAGCCCTGAACCAAATGACATCGCTGCACCTTCCGTTCACTCCCCTTTTCGCCCTTCTTGGTTATGCCAAGACACTGGCAGTGCCACACCGTAAATTCGTCTCATTCAGTCTCCTCCTTGCCAAACGGCGTATAGCATGTAGGTGGGGTCGGGGCAGGGCACCTAAATTTAAGGACTGGATCCGAGACATGGAATTCTGGCAGGAACAAATGTATGCCTTTGCCGAACTGCTTCCCCTCACATCCCGTCCTCGTGACAATTGGGGGCCCCTTACGGCGTACCTACTTTCTCATCCCCTTGATGGGCCCGGCACCTCAAAAGACTATTACTGTGATGCCCGCTTGTACCCCCCTTTTTGCATAATATATGCTACTCCATTCCCATCCCCCCCTTCATGGATTCACCTCATCGACCGAACATTGTTACTGTATGCATTTTACTGCTGTCGTCATGGTACTGCCTCTGTTGTTTTTTGTACTGATTTGTCGTCCACTGTATGGTTCTAGCCTACATGCCTACTTTGTCAATTTCATTGTCTTTGCTTGCATTTGTCCACTTGTGAAGATATATTGCCTGTGATTGTCTGCCCTTTCCTTTTTGTTCTGGAAAATGCATATATAAATAAAAAATAATTTAAAAAAATGGGACAGATTGTCTCTAGTCTGCAAATAAAAGTTTGTTGAATATCTAGATGAAGGTACTTGTCATGACTACTATGTTTATCAAAATGTGTCCTGAGGTCTAGTTGTCTCTTATAAAATCTAGAGTATAGGATCGTTTTTGTATGTTTTTTATATTTATTTTGTAACACGGGTTTTCTGCCCTGGTTGCTTACCAGGTTCATTAGGGGCTGTGATACATCCTTTATGATAAACAGAGTCACCTGTGGGTCACATTATATTTAGGCAAGATAGCTTTGTATTGTTTACAGCGAAGTGTTTGGGGGTGATACAACACGCTGTAAGATGGACGCCTGGTCCAGTAAGGAATTGTACATTAGGCTATTGTATAAAGTGAGTATTTTTATGCGGTAGGCCATATTTCGGGATGAGATGCTTAGTCTACTTTCTAATAGCAAATATTAATCAGAAGGAGGATGTTTGAGCCATATGGTCAAACCTCCATGAGATATCCCGTCCATAACACTGGCATGAATCCGAGGAGATTCACTCACGTATTGCACAAAGTGGAGGGAGCGGATGAGGAGATGGCCCTGGTCTCTGTTGACATATAAAAAGTGTGCGATACAGTAGACGGGGGTATTTACTGGAGGTCTTAAGGGTTATAGAATATGGGCAGAGATTTCAAACCTGGATCTGCTTCTTTTATACATGCTCCAATGCTAGGGTAAGGGTAGGGGCGACACTGTTCGGGCTGTTGAGAATTGGGAACAGGCACCCAGGAGAGTTGTCAGTTGTTGCCCCTATTGTTTGTGCTGGTGATGGAACTATTAGCGATCTAATTTAGCCGAGAAATGTATCAATGAGGCATGGAACTGGGAGCGGTGCAGCACCTTGTGTCACTCTAGCGAACGATTAACTTTTATCTTACAGCTTCTAGGGAGCCACTTAGAGAGCTAGTGTGCATATTGGATGAGTTTGGGACAGAGTCTGGACTGTGCTTAATTCGTAGGAAGTCGCTGTTGTTCCCGGGAGTTGGGATTCCTCCAGATATCCTGCTAGATTTGAGGCTCTGATTTGAGCTGGATAGCTTTAGCTATTTGGGAATCATGGTCGCTCACTCAAAAAAAGATAATAATAATAATAAAAGGCATCTGTAGAGTGCGCAGCTACCCCAGATGGGGTGTCCCGGTGCTATAGCAGACAGTGAACAAGGTAGAGGACAGCGCAATACTAGTCATTCTGATGAAAAATCCGGGTTTTCAAGGCCTTTCTGAATGCCTGTTCGGACTGCATCATGCGTAGGTGGGGAGGGAAGTTATTCCAACATTTGATGGTCCCTACCTCGAATGTTCTACCTCCCATTGTAGCTTTCGCAAAGCGTGGTATGGAAAAAAAAGCATTTGTAGTTGGACCTAAAAGGTCTGTCGTGTTGATATGGGCGGAGTCTCCTCAGGTAGAGAGGCCCTATCCCTTTACATGCTCGAAAGGCTAACGTCAGGGCCTTAAATTCAATCCGTTTGGCTATCGCAGCCAGTGCAGTTGCCTGAGGTAAGGAGAGATGCGGTGTTGAAGCGGGACCCCACAAACCAACCGGGCTGCCGCATTTTGAATAATCTGGAGTCTATGGATCAGACCAAGCGGCAGTCCCATGTACAGGCCGTTTGCATAATCGAGGTGGGAGGTGATTAGAGCATGGACCACGGTTTTGCGGGTTGAGCCTGGTAGAAAATGTATACATTTTCTGATGGTTTTGCCAAAACAAGCCACCGAAACCAGTTGTACATGGGTCGTGAGGGACAGATCTTTGTCCCATCTCACACCCAGATTTTTGACTGAGTCCTTCGGAGTGGGCGCATCACCCTATTCCGATGGCCCCATACGTTGGACGGGGGGGGGGGATGGATTGGTTAAAAAACAGAACCTCTCTCTTGTCAGCTTCAAGTTTTAAGAAATTGCAGTTAATCCTGTCAGCGATATTTTTGAGGCACTCTTTTAGCGGGCCAAAGGTGAAGTCTGACACTCCGCTAAAAGTAAACAGCAGCTGAGTGTCATCAGCGTAGGATGTCGTCTTAATCCCCATTTTGGTGATAAGCTCCGCCAAAAGGTGTTTAGTAGACATTAAAAAGATGCGTTCTCAGGGCCGAACCCTGAGGAGCCCCTCATTTCAGAGGTTTAGCGGGCGAGGTGAAGGGATGGGTCAGGACCTGTTGATTATGGCCATGCAGAAAGGATGTAATCCAGTTCAGTGCTGTTCCCTGGATGCCTATGTCCTTCAGGCGATCTAATAGGATGGAATGCGACACCGTGTCGAATGCTGATGATAAAAGCACCAACATGGCCTTAGAGCCTCCATCCACTGCCCAGCGTATGAAATCAGCCATTTCAATCAGGACAGATTCTGTACTAAATCCTGGGCGAAAGCCGGACTGAGACTCATGTAAAAGGCTATTAGACTCAATAAATGCTGCCAATTGCTGGTGTACTATTGTCTCTAAAATGTTCGTCGGGGCGGGGAGCAGAGAGATCGGCCTACAGTTGCTGGTGACTTCAGGGTCAGCATTGGGTTTCTTCAGTATTGTGAGAAGAAAGGCGTGCTTCCAAGCTGATGGATAGACACCCTGTCTGATTGAAGAATTCCAGATGGCATTTAAGTGTGGGTTAAGGCACTCAGCGAGGGCACTGTATTGTTTGGCTGGCCATGGGTCGCCAGGGGACCCAGATTTGCATTTCTGGAGCTCAGTCAGCGATGTTTCCATAGGGATAACAGCAAATTCTAAGAATACTGGCCTAAGAGTCTGCCCAGGTTTATGAGCATTTGTCACCTCAGGGAGGCAGGGTAATGCTGGAAAGGACGCATAAATCAGGGCAATTTTCTCATCGAAGAAATCTGAGATCTTGTTACATAATTTCTGTGAGGGGGACAAACGTGAGTGAGCATGAGGGGATTCGTAAAAGACTTTACTATTTTGAAGATTTCCCTATATGAGTTCTTTGCGCTAGAAATGCGTTCTGCAAAGAAGTCTCTTTTTTTTTTTACAATAAGGATTTTACGATAATCTTTAAGCGCTGCACGGTAACACGTTTTACTTTCCTGAGAGTAGGTTGATCTCCAATTACGTTCCAATCTTTTACATTCAGATTTTTTTGCCCTAATCTCCTCAGAAAACCAGGGCGCGGAGGGGCACGTTCTTGCGGAGTTTACCGGCCTCAAGGGGGCAATTGAGTCGAGAGCATCGCTAATCAATTTATTTAGGTTTGTGATGCTAGCCTGTAAGTTGTTTGATAAAGAGGGCATGGGGTCCTGCAAGTGTTGGGCTAGTGGCTCTGGGGTAACACTACTCCAATTCCTTCTGAAATCTTTTGGTACGGAGGTGGCTCTCCCTCAGCTTTTCAAATGTAGCCGGAAAAGGATCAGAAAGTGGTCTGACCAGATCACTGGTTCAGGAGGATGAACTGTGATGTCGGGTAGGTTTGTGCAAATTTGGTCCAGTGTATGGCCTGCCTTGTGTGTTGGAAATAACACTTGTTGCGTTAAATTGCAGCCGGCCAGTGAGGAGATGAAGTTAGCATTATGCGGGCAAGTAGGATCATCCACATGGAAATTAAGATCGCCTAGCATCGTAAACTTTGAGTACCGCGTGCTGGCCTGGGCGATATAATCCACCAGGGTGGGGGAGGATCTAAGTCTACAGTCAGGTGGTCTCTAAAGCAAAAGTCCCGAGCAGGAGGTGGACGCAGAGAGTTTGATAACATTGAAGGACTTCCCTTCTGCATTAATCTGCTCAAAGTTGGAAGTTGTGATCTCCCATGTCACTTTATGGATGATCGCTATCCCTCCCCCTGGTTTCTTGCTTTGTCTATTAGCACAGACTATGCCATAGCCCTTGGGGATGGCTAAGGTCACCGCTGGGTTGCAGTCTTCCCGTAGCCATGTCTCGGTCAAGAACATAAGGTCCCAGTTATTATCTACTAGGGACTGACGTATGTCCAAGGCGTGCTTAGGCAGTGATCTGCAGTTGATCAAGAGAGCTTTTAGCTCCACCACCATAGGGAGCCTAGGAAGGTTTAGGCAGGGACCCTTAAGTCGCTCTGCGTTGTGACTAGTGGTAGGGGCAAACCCACAGCAGGGTCTTCACCGAGTCCCCAGGTGCGACAAGAGTCGGATTCCGGCAGGTGGAAGGTCTGAGGGCAAATAGCTCCTAGCAACTCCAAATATGCAGGAGATTGCTAGGGGTTTGGGCAGCATCACTGGCCCTGGCCGCTGTCCAGACGCGGACGGGTGCAGACGAGCTTGCCTTTGGTGCGCCTGCTGTGCGCGTCCACAGCACGTCGGCGCCATCAAGCCCTGAAATAGTCAGGCACAGGTGAGAGACTAGAGCGTCACCCTGCCAAGATGGCTGCCCGCAAATGGCCCACCGGAAGTACAGGGGGTCAATGGTTTCCACCTCTAGCTCGAGAATCTCCCTCCACTCAAACAGCATGGGATCTGCTGCAATGGACCGGAGAGTTGACGAGCGAGGAGGAAGCACAATCAGCGTGCAGGTAGGTTTAAAAGCAATTATAAAAACAGTTATAGCAATTTTTAAAAGCAGTAAAAGAAGAAGGCAAAGCAATATGGCAGCTTCTCAGGCAGAGCGTTACCTCTGCCTTACTGTCAGATGCAATATAAGATGGGCAGGCTACTGGACTCACTACAGTCTTCAGTCATATTTTGGAATACCTTACAGATGTTGCTTATGGGCACCAAGATAGTGCTCCTTTAGGGTTGTCTTTACAGGATACAGAACTCCCTCCAGAGTGTTTAGGCTGCTGGATTCCTTATTTACTTCACTTCTTTGGGCGGACAAGTGCAGTAGGGTGGCCAGGGACACGTTGATGAGGAGGGTGGGTTGGAAGTGCTGCGGCAAGAGTATTACTTTTTTGCAGTCACAATGCATCATGCAACCAGATGGCTGGCCGAGGGAAGTAACTGGGAAACATTTATGCTGGAAGGGACAGTGGGAAGGGGGACCTCTGGGCACTTTTAATGGAAGGATCGAATGTATCGACATCCCTCCCTTACATGGTCCGGCAGATAATCTGTGTGTGGAAAGCATGGTGGCCATTTGGTCTTTCCAAATGTGTCGGGAAGGGGGCGGCTCCTTGTGGGGGCGACCTATACCCAAATGAGAGCTTTATCTCCTTTGAGGATGCAAAGATTGAATTTGAGATGGGGCCTGGGCATTTTTTACATTATGTGGGCCTGGCTGAGTTTGCCCGATAGACCTGGGGGACGTATCCTGCTGCACCTCCTGTGTCTGGCACCCTGAGAATCGTGTTGTCTTGTTGGACGGGGCAGCACTTGGTGTTGCTGCTATATAAAGCTATGGTGGCGGATGTTGCACTCCGACCCTTGCGGGCTCTGCAAGCATGGGAGTTGGACCTCAGGGAGCCACTGCTGGAAGAGGACTGGGCACAAGTGTGCGCCCTAAAGACAGTTTCTAGCAATGCGTGTTTCAAGCTGATTCATTTGAACTTTCTTTACAGGACATATGCAACATATACACATTGAGGGGGCTGATTTTATGCATATGGTTTGGAGATGCTCACTGGTGTATACTTATTGGACACTTGTGGTAGATAGGCTTGTACTCACCACAGCACAGAAACTGGCTAGGGGCGAACAGCAAGGTCTTTAAGGCCTCATGAATAAAGTGTAGGATTGAAGACTGGAAATTGATGGAGGAAGAGAGTTCCAAAGCGTGGATGCCGCCACTGAGAAGGCTCTACCTTGTACCTAGGTGTAATTTGAAGATATTTGCCTGAAGATCGAAGCTGTCTGGAGGGGGTATAGCATTGAAATAAATTCCTGAGTTGTTGAGGGCCTCTGTTAAGGGCATTGTGGATAAAGCAGAGAGCCTTAAAGGTAATTCGCTGGTGAACAGGAAGCCAATGACGTTTTCGAATTCCGTCAGAGACAGACTTAAAATTTAGGGATATCAAAAATGAGTCTAGCATCAGCATTTTGGACTAACTGCAATTTAGCAAGGATAGTCCTGTTAATGTCCAGATAAAGGGTATTACAATAATCTAATCTGAACATAACAAGTGCTAAAGTCACCTGTTTTCATGCCTGAAGAGGAAAGAAGGGAAATACTTTTCTCAGGGATTTAATTATCCAAGCACAGGTCGAAACTGTCCTGTTTACCTGTAGGTTAAATTATAATTTTGTAAGTTGTTATGGAGCTCCTCTATTGCCCGGGTATATGGACTGTACTCTAAACCCAGAGTGAGAGTGCTCATAAATGGACCTCTCTCGAAAACATTCCCGATCAGGAGGGGAACGAGACGGGGTGCCCCCTCTCACCCCTCCTCTTTGCCCTGGCGATGGAACCTCTGGCGTGTCTTATTCAGGCTGACATCAAAATCCAGGGCTGGAAATGGAAGGGCTCCCATGAAAATAAGATCACCCTGTACGCAGACGATGTTCTGCTTTTCCTCACAGATCCGGCGCAGTCCGGCCAAGGTGCCTCCAAATTCTTCACACCTTTGAGCAGGTCTCGTGTTTACGTCTGAACCCCGCCAAGTCGACCCGAGTGCCCCTTTATCTTTCGAGGGATTGTTTTGATTGGCAGTCAACTATCCCCATTAGGCGGCTGTCGTTCAAGTACCTTGGGATCTGTGTCGCACTACTCCCCGAACTGGCTTGGTCGCTCAATATTGCCCCACTGGTCAAGAAAGCCAAGGAGGATCTGATGAGAGGGGCCCTTTTCAAAATGATGATCCTCCCCCGATTTCTGTATATCATTCAAAACACTCCGTTCCACTTTCCGAGAAGCTGGTTCAGGGAACTGGACAGCATAACCACAAGGTTCCCCTGGGGAAACGCGAGATCGCGGATTGCTCTCTCCCACTGCCAGATCCCACCCTTCGACGGGGGCCTGGGCATGACAAATCTTTATCTATATTACCTAGGAACCCGTATGCTCGTCCTACACGACTGGTTCAATGGCAGCTGGTTGGATTCCGCTTACAGGATCGAAATTGGGGAGTTGGGCCTCACACGTATACAGGCGATGTTGTACGGAGGCCCTGTGCATTAGGCTCTGCTGACAGTGACTCGTGCAATCCTGCTGGCCTGGCGCGCACCTTGCGTCACACTCGGTGCAAAAACAAATTGACACAGCAAACACCTCTCTGATAGGGCATCTGGCTTAAGGAGGTAGGTGCCTGGGAAGGGTTCAGGGGTTGGGACCTCATGGGCATTTTGCAGTTGGGAAACATGTAGGTTGGGGACCACATACGTTCCTTCCAAGACTTACAGGCCCGTCACTCCCTTCACCCATCACAATTTTATAGATATCTGCAGATACACCATGCCCTCAACATACATTTATCGACCGGCACAACACTCCCTGAGTTTAGCCTTACGGAAGCACAGATTATGATGGGAGACTTAGGGAAACGGGGAGGGGGGGGGGGTCTTGAATATACCGTTCCTTAACCAACAATGGCCCAATTACGCTTGACTCGCTTAGACACCGATGGGAGACCTGGCTGGGCCCCCTTGAGGATGAGGACTGGCAGAATGCCTTGATGGCTCCCAAAACCGTCACTACCTCAGCCGGGATTCGCCTGGTTCAGCTATACTATCTTCACATCGCTTACCTCACCCCCAGCCACCGCCAAAGGGCAGGCCTGAGGCCCAATCTTTCTTTCATGCTCTGTGAGCTAGAGCCGGCAGAATTTTACCATATGGTGTGGACATGCCCCCATCTCGCCCTGTTTTGGGAGACAATAGGAGCTGAGCTTACGGACGTCCTGGGCTGGGAGGTGCCACACAACCCCCTGAACCTACTCCTGGGAGTTACGGATGGGCTAGATGGATCCAGGGCAGACAAACTTCTCTTGGGCACTGCAATCATGGTGGCTAAACGAGACACGGCTGCCGCATGGAACAATCCTGTCCTGCCCCTCCCCCCCTCCCCCCCTGAGTGTAGCCAAGTGGCGCAAAGGCATAGATTGGTGCGCAGCACAGGAGAAACCATTATACGAAGCCAGGGGTTGTCCGGCAAACACCAAAGGGTCTGGGGCAAATGGTTGGACCAACTGGGGTAATGGAAGTCTCTAGTCCTTCTTTGGGATGAGGCCGTATATGATGATGTGGTAAGAACTGTGTGACAATGTATGTTTACGCCCAACAGATATGACAGTCAAATACTGTTTTTAATGGTAATTCCTCAATGGTGCTGTACTGTTCTCCTTGTTTTTTCAAAACTCAATAAAATTGAATATCGAAAAAATTATAATTTTGTGTCAATCTGTTTTTGCCTAATCCATTGGGGTAGGTAAATTCCCCAACCTGTCCGGCCACCACAGATTGGACCACATGAAGGGCTGGCCCCCAAAAATCAGGACCTCTGTCTCGTCCCCATTCAATCGCAAGTAAATTCTCTCCATCCAGGTGGCAACTGCCTGCACACAGATTTTAAAATTAGTGGCAGTTGCATTAAGATCCTTCAAGATAGACATGATGATTTGGGTGTCATCAGCATAGGACAATGCTTGGAGTCAAAAAGATCTAATAAGTTGTGCTAGTGGGGAGACATACACATTAAAATGGGTAGGGCTCAAAGAGGAGCCCTGCACCACCCCACAATGCAACATTATGGAGTCCAAGCAGTACTGTTCCACCATTATCATCTGAGATATCTCTCTCAGAAAAGATGCCAGGAGTTTGAGTGCCAGGAGTTTGAGCACCAAGTCTGTGACTCCCAGCTGCTGAAGCTGCTGTACAAGCAGAGTCGGGAAAACGGTATCGAAAGCTGCAGATAGGTCTAACAGGACCAGTACTGCAGCCTCCTCAGCATCCACCATGGAACGTATGTTATTGACAGTAGATACTAATGCCATCTCTGTCCCATGGCTGCTCTTAAATCCAAATTGAGAAGCATCTAGCAGTTGGCATTGTTCGAGATAATTCAGAATTGAACAATTAAGGTGTTTCGCAAGGATTTTGGTGGGCACAGACAGCAAGGAGATGGGGTCGTAGTTTTTAGGTTCTCTGGGATCCAAATTGGCTTTTTTACGCAACAGCGTAACTACCGCCTTTTTCCATATTGATCGAAAGCATCCAGATGTGATTGACTTTGTTGATAGTTTCCGTAAGGAATGGAACAATACTCTTGGCTCCTATTTGCAAAATGTTACTGAAGCCAACAAACCCTTCAACATTAAATGCAATAAAGTGCTTGGTGCGCGGCTCCCCAGGCTAGGTTTGACGGCTCCCCAGGAAGCCGCGGCGCACAGTTTGGGAATCACTGTATTAGGAGGCCAGGGATCTAGTGAGGAACCTGATTTGATATCAAGCAAATAATATTCTGTCTGGTGAGGAGTTATCTAAAATGGGCCGGTTACATTGCAAATCAAGTGATGTCTGAGGCTCTGTATTTAAAATATTAGAAAAATTTGAGCTATGAAGTTTCAGAACTTTATATATATCCACCATTTTAGAATAGAAGAATTTGGCCATTCGGTCACAAAATTCTTGGGCTTTTCTGTGAGCAGTGGATTTAGCTGAGGCAAGTTCATTGGTACAGAAATGCAATTTTTCCTCCTTGATGACCGATATGTATGCGGCCAACATAGACTTATATTCCAATTTTTCATGAAGAAGGTAGGATTTACGCCATACTCGTTCCTGGCGATGGCCTGCCTGTCTCAGGAGTCTAAGTTTATCGAAGAACCATGGCGCTGTGGGCAACTTTCTTCTTGAGTGAAGGCATGAGTAGAGTTCTACGGCAGCTAGCTCGACATCCTCCTGAGCTGTCGATTTGTAACTATTTAAGGTATGAGATAGAGCTTCTACATTAAGTCCTTTCCAATTTCTTTTGGGAGGTAAGTTTTTGCTGTCAGCAGGAGAACTGTGAGCGGGGATCCGAGAAAGAGAAAAAGGGACAGCAAAATGGTTAGTCCATGTGAGGGGGATAGGGTTAGCTGCTTTAAGCCGGGAATCGTTGGTAATGATGCCATCCAAAGTATGGCCGGCTTTATGAGTCGCAGCAGTGACTATTTGGGACAGCCCACAATAGCCCATCACTTCTTCAAAGGCCAGGGTGTCCTTGGAGGTGTGACTTTTGACCTGAATATTAAAATCTGCTAACACTGTAAAGTTATTTTTACCCACGTAGGGTTACAATAGGTGTGTAAACGTAGAAATGAAGGTGGACCTGGATCCCGGTGGTCTATAGACTAAAATACCAGAGAGGGGCTCATTGGGGCCCAGAAAAAACATAATGCTTCACAAAGATTGGAGTCGTGGACTGGAATAAGATTGCAGGTGTAATAATCTTTATACATCACTGCAAGCCCACCTCCTACTCTACTAACTCTATTGTGTTGCTCTATCAGGTATCCTGGAGGGACAGCATCTACAAGGTCGGGGCCAGAGCAGTTTTTGGCCTAGGTCTCTGTGAGAAAGACCCAGTTGGGCTTATAGGTGGTAATGAACTCTGCAACTTCTACTTTATTTTTGATGAGGGAGCAAGCATTAATCAGGAATCCCTATAGGCTCACTAAGGTAGGAGTACATAAATCCTCAGAAGAGGATAGCCAAGCCAATTCCTGAGCTGGAATGTGAGAAGGTAAAAAGGAATTTGGCTGGAAATGGCACGAGGGGCAGCAGAGCGTTGAAATCAAAACGACGAGGGCAAGATGCAACATTGCCCTGACTACCCAATTTTAAAAGCTGGTTCTTGGTAGAGAACAGCCCCGGGGCCATCTTGCTAGTAGTAAAAAATGCCATGGGTTCTGGCACAAGGTGCAATCCAGGTGCGGACTGGCTTGACTTTGGTGCATCCACTGCACGTCTGCTGTGGCATCTGGCTTAAATGCCTTCACCCCTGCACACCACTAGCCCGTTAACCCGGCAGCCAGCGCTCTAAGCCGGAAGTAGGACAGCTAAAATGTCTTCCCTCCATGCAATCGGCAATAGCCGCAATGGACCGGGGAAGAGAAATGAAGACTGGTAGGAATCTACAATGATAAAATTATTAGTACTGTCGGGGATGTTTATCATTTTTTATAGTTGATGTCTTGATTTCCACTACATCGTGACACAATATAAGGAAAGGTTACTGCCTTATTAATTAGTTCACAGTCTTCTCTGTTGTGTCACTCTTGCAAGACCATTACAATATTATCAAAAGTAATGGCTTTTTACAAAAAGCATTTACCAGCGACAGGTCACACCACAATCCAAAATAACTAGGGGGCATATTTACAAGGCGGCGATAGAAAATTATCGCCGCTTTTGCGGCCGTTTTAGACTGAAAAGCGGCGATAATTTTATCGCCCAATTTGCAAGCTCACGCTAACGCGTGAAAACTTGCATTAGCGTAGGAATTCCTAACGCCCAGCTTTGCATCTCTAATGAGATGCAAAGTGGGTGTTCCTGACCTGACATGACAGGAGAAATGTCGCTAAGCGACATTTCTCTTATCATCAAGCCCCACGCCATGAAGCATAGCGGCAATAAAAGTAGCGATAACCCCTGTTATCACTACTTTCCTTATGCCTGCTTCAGGACTGACTTAGCCATGATATCCTATGGAAGGTGGATATCATGGCTAAGTTTGTGAGTCCCTATCATCAAGCTAACGCCACATTGCGTGAGATTATCGCTGGGTTTCCAGCGATAATCTTGCGTTAGGCAGTTATCGTGAGGATTTTTATTGCTTTTGAGATAAGCGTTGCTAATAGCACGCTATCTCAGCGATAAAAATCCACGCTAGCCGGCGATAATGATCCTAGCGCTAAGTGCGCTTAGCGATAATTATCGCCGGCTGGTGCTGATCTGCCCCTAGGAGTGGGTAAAAATGTACTTACGCCAGAGTCATTTTGGTAATTTTCCATTACTCGTGACTTGAAATGACCAAAAATGACTCAAATACCATGCCCATAATTATGAGTAATTTGGCACAAAAATCCTACTGCAGGAACAACAAACTCAGTCAGCAGGATGAAAGATAAACTAGGGAAGTCCAATCCACTCTTTGAGACGACAAGAGGCATGAGAGTCAAGTGTTGTTTAGATGGGTGTCGACATATATTTACAGTTTCCCGCTTGGCATGATACTCTTCACACTCGGACTGTTTATAATTGCATATGTAACTGGCAAATTACCAGCTGTACCACAGGAGAGTTGAGAACACATTTTGGCATCCGAATATCCCACACAAGATAAATATTTGGAGATACAATAGCACTTAATGGGTTTTTTTTAAATTCAAATGAGCATGGACTTTAGACTATGACTCTCACAAATTAAGTGTTTGATGATTTTTGGGAGGCATGTTAGATACAAATGTTGTGTATTAACTTTATTGTTTAACTTGCATGAGTCAGAAGATCCCAAAGACATATGCAGATGTGATGGTTTTATGAGCTTACAATATTCACCAGATCTTTAACGAGCCCTTAGTTAGCATACTATGACTTCACATCTTGTATCGACAATTCACCACGTTCAGTGACATCATTCCAAAATAGGTCATTGTTCATCTTATCAATAGCAAACAGACATCACCTACACACTAGAATCTTAAATCAACAATATGTGATTCATCCAACCTGGTATAGACACTATGATTTGCACAGTGTTTGGTGATATACTTTGTATTCAAGTTGATTTAATTTGATAGCAGGCACCCACATTGTTGGCTGTACAAGCATAGGCTTGTTCTCGACAAGACCCTGGTAAGAAATGTTTCAGCATAATTGAGTTGCTAGAGCTTCTCATTGTGATATGTATGACTTAAAATAATCAAGAGTGCACACTGCCAATTCATCACAAATGTGCATCTAGTGTCCATTCACCAATTCACAAGTGAAACGTCATCCAAGGCATCACAATGGAGATATTGGATCAAGTATACTGCTTCCTTATATATTTCATATCCACCCTAATATTAGTTTAAATGCAAACAATGATTATTTGGTCCTGAAGAAAGTCCACAGCACATCACAGTATGCCAATGTTAGAGGCTGAAACATGTCAACCTAATTCAGGGTTGAAATACTCGCCCTTCATTTTTAACTGTAACCGAAATGGAAGTGAATAAAGAATATCTGGTCCACCACTAGTTATTTTTAACTGTGTCTGCTCAGTATTGGAGGTTAAGAGAATAAGCTATCCTCTTCACCAAATCATTTTACCACACCAGTACATCACAGGCCCTCATTCTACCACTAACACCTGCTGCCTTGACACCAAGGTTTGTAGCCCACATTAGCACCTCTGCTGTTGGTGTGAGGAGGAACCCTGTGATGAAACATGCCACCAGGAGGTGCAGGGTACCCATGGGTTTTGGATTCTATAACTAGGGGAAGTGCCCCAGTGATTTACTCCCCTCTCACCTGCTTTTGAATTTATAAAAATTATTTATTTTAAACGTGTCTATCATGGATTGGCACTAATCCTCTGGACACATACTGGCAGGCAGAGGGAGCTAGAGGACAAGCAGAGCATTGTGGAACAGCACACTACATCAACATCTCAAGTAGAGCAATGGTCTGTGTTAGACCTGTCAGTCCTCTGGCTATCCCCTCCTCATTTTTTCTTCCTTTACTCTCTAATTTTTCTGTCCACTAGTTTTTTTGGTGTTGACTTAGAGGCTCTGGGTGCCCCATTATCACTAATTGATGGTGTGGCGCAAGGTGCTTCCCTAAAATGGAGGGAGGGAGAGAGCTCTTCCACAAAATGGTGGCCTAAAACTGTCACCTCAGAACCTGGGCCATAGGCTGGCATGAGAAGTTCCAGAACCTTCTGGACCACTCTGGATAGTCAGGGCCCAGGCTATATATAGAGGTGAGTTGCGTTGGCCATTTTGGGTGGGGTAGAAGGTGTGAAGTGAGGTGGTCAGGAGCAAGGCACCTGAGTGGGGAGGTAGGTGCGCTGGAGGGGGGGAGAACTGACTGTTCTTATGGCCTGCTTTTTCTCCCCCCACAGTTGATACTACCCCCTACCTCGTGACCTAGCCTTGCCTTCAACCTCTAACTCTGGGATCACGTTAACCGTCTGTGTTTCCCGCCTAGTCAGGACCCCTGAAGAGAACTGAGTGAGAGAGTGACCTTCACTGACCTTATCCACCATTTCCCTGACTTTGCTTAGCTGAGGCGATCCTGTGAGGGTAGGGGGCGCTGGGTGTCAAACTATTCACCACCCCTCAAACTGTAGGCCTGCCCTTAATTTCTACACCCCCCATTGAGTAGATCCTTAAAGAACTCATGACTGTGGCCTGGGGGCCAGGGGGCCAGGGAGATTGTCCCTGCTATTGCTAGGGCCCGCGGAGAAGCCTGGGGCCCTGTCGCTGACGATACAGCTGAGTTTGCATGGTCCCCAGGGCTGAGGAGGCCGCTAGAGTTCAGGGAGGGCCTTGTTAGGCCGAGCAGACTAATCAAGGCCGCGTAGGCCTGAAGCCAGTGTCTCCTGTCATCTGACGGGGGCAGACTGTCAAGCGCCACCACCGCCGCTTCACCTGTCGCTGACTGGGCCGCGCCCCTGCAGGCCGCACTGTCATTGGCGGCTGCGCCCTGGCTGTGGTGCGTCGTCAGTGCGGAGCCTCGAGAGGTGTGACCGACCTGGACATCGCCTGGAAACCTGCACGGCTGACGGAGGATCTTCGCAAGGGCCGGTGAGGCCGAAGTCTGAGGTAAACCCTGGGGAGGAGGGCGGGAGGCCTGGGAGAAGCCCAGTGTACGCCCCTCCCCCGGGGAATCCGATCGTCGGGCCTGCTTGGCCCTGCAACTACCCCGGAGTGGGGGAAGCTGTCGAACCATGGCCCAGTGAATTCGTGCCAGTGTAATACTAAACGTTGGCCCCCAGAATGGAAATAACTGCCTCCCCAGTCAACATGACTCCCCTAAGGAGGTAGCCAGTTCAATGCTCAGCGCTTGGTCCCCTTGATGAAAAGCATAAGTGAAGCGCTATATTTAATGACTCTACTCAAAGTACTATGTGATCGCTAAGAGAAACGCTATATTTAATGTCTCTACTTGAAGTTCTATGTGATCCATAAGTGAAGCGCTATATTTATTGACTCTACTCAAAGTACTATGTGATCGCTAAGAGAAACGCTATATTTAATGTCTCTACCTGAAGTGCTATGTGATCCATAAGTGAAGCGCTATAGTTAATGACTCTACTCAAAGTAGTATGTGATTGCCAAGTAAAGCGCTATGTGTAAAGACTCTATTTAAAGTGGTAGGAAATCGCTATGTGAAGTGCTATGTTTAGACACTCTATTTAAGGCGCTATGAAATCGCTATAGGTAGTGCTATATTTAATGTCTCTATCCAAAGCACTATTGAATTGGCAGTACTGTGATTGATCATCAGGTGGCGTGCTTGATTTCGTAACAGATTTAAAATGTCTATGCAATGCCAATCTTGTCACGAAGAAATGTTTAGACCCTAATGTGAAGCGGATAAACTCTAATTAGGGCCATTTGAAAGGAAAGGAAAAGAATGATAAAAGAGAAGATAAAGCTTTTCTAATTTCTCTAAATTCCTTGGTGTAGTGTCGTTTTTAGTGGTGGTGGTACGCTGGAGTGCTGAGTTGAGTGGAATGCAAGCACGACATAATACTCCGGACTGAAGCCTTATTACCTGAGCCAAGCTACCAAAGGTCTTTAGGTCCAACAAGTTGGTGTTCAGCGGTGGGATTCTGAGCTTGTGCTTGCGTCCACTTATCAGCAATTCAGTGTGCGCCACGCACCCTACACCGGATTTTTGTTTTTATTGGAGTTTTCTCCAGGTTGTCTCCCTGATTTGATTTCCTGAAATTATCCCTGTCCTGTGGTGTGGCTTTTTCTTGAAAGAAAGTTCTTCTTACCTTCTGAGGCCTTTTCCGCATTGGTTAGGGCCCCATCTGGCAGGATGGAGTTTGAGCTGGGTAGTCTAGAACAGTACACTGTGACCCAGTTAAAGGAATTCTGCCAGGAGAGGAGAGTATTTTTCAAGTGGGGAGCAAAGAAAGAGGAGCTCCAGACTAGCTTGAGAGCCTGGGTGATGGCCCACCCTAGCGGGGGGCAGGAGGAGGAGGGACCAGAACCGGACATCACGGAAGGGACAGAATCACTTTCCCCCCCTGAGAGCAGCAATATGGATGCAGGACCCAGGGCACCTTCAAGGGCCGGTAGTAGCGCTTCAGGGGGAAGCCTGTCTTCGGCTGATTTAGCCGACAGGAGGGAGGAGAGACAATTCAGGATGGAATTAGCCCACTTGGAAAAGGAGAGGGAAGAGCGGCGGTTCCTTCTTGAGCTCCATTTGAGAGAATTGGATCTCAAGGCCCTTCAGTTCGGGGCCCCCGGTAGTCCTGCTGGTGGCAGCGTACAGAAAGAAGTCACCAGGAAACCTAGACCCCACTTGCCAAAGGACGTAGTTGCCAGCTACGGTGTTGGGGACGACATCGCCAAGTGGTTGGCTGCCTATGAGGTCTCCTTACGAGCCCATGGGATCCCGGAAGCTCAGTGGGGGGTGGTCTGTACAGGTACATGCCTCCGGTGGGGAGGGATGCCCTTCTAGCCCTAGAACAACGGGAGCAGACCAATTACCCCACCATGAGGGTCGCCTTGATTAGGAAGTTTGGGCTGACCCCTGAGAAATACAGAGATTCCGGGGTAGCCAAAAGCTGGCCGCCCAGAATTGGGTGGACTTGCTGGACTTCGCCAAAAAGGCTTTGGAGGGCTGGGTTCAGGGCAGTGACGTGAAAGACTACGAGGGGTTGAATAACCTATTTTTGAGGGAGCACCTCCTCAAGAAAAGTTTTCCGGAGCTGCGTCAACACCTGGTGGACAGCAAGCTGACTAATCCTAGGAAGCTTGCGGAGGAGGCGGACATCTGGGCTAGTACCCGGGTGTCTTCAAAAGGAATTGGGGGTAATTCCCAAGGGACTGGACAGGGCGCTCCCCAGACGAAAGAGGGGGGAGACAAAAAGAGGGAGTTCCCTAAAGGCCCCCAAAAGAATTTGCAGGGAAAGGGATCAGGATTCCCTCCTAAGGTTGGCCCCCACAAACCCCCTTATCCTGACGGTAGTCAGCAGCCTAGGGTTGTCCGTTGTTATGAGTGTGGCGAGATTGGGCACTACAAGGGGGATACCAAGTGTCCCAAGAGACCACACCCTCCCACTGGAGGTAAGACCCCTGGGGTGGTGAGTGTAGTGCTCGGGGAGGAGTTGCCCCTAGATAAGGGAGGTGAGTGGGCAGGGCTAACATTAGTGTCCCTGGGAGATTGCGAGATGGTTCCTAAGACCCATGTGCCCTCGAATACCACCAAGTACAGGCAATGGGTCACCATCAATGCCCAGAGGGTGGAGGCTCTGAGGGACACAGGAGCCAGCATGACTATGGTAAGGAGTCAGCTGGTGTCCCCAGAGCAGGTGGTTCCCAATGTAGTCCACCCCGTTGTGATGGCTGACAACCGAGAGGGTCACGATCCGGTGGCCCAGATTCCCTTTGAGTGAGGAGGGGTTACGGGTCCTCTACGAGTTGCGGTAAGCCCTGCTATGCCGGTCGACTGTCTGTTGGGAAATGACCTTGAACATATGGCCTGGACGAAGGTCGAGTTCAAGGCTCATATGGAGATGTTGGGTTCGCCTGAGTGGACTTGTGCCAACACGCGGTCCGTGACTGCCCGGAGGGGGAGTTCACAGAGGTTGGAGCCTAGGACAAAGGCCCAACCAGCTGCCAAAAAGGGTAAACGGGGACAGGGGAAGCCTGCCCCGGCATCTGCACCTCGTAAGGTGGATGGGGCAACTGAGGTGGTCCCGGAGACCACAGAGGGGGATGTGACTTCCCCGGGGGGCTTACCTACCCCTGCAGAATGGCAAGTGGAGGCAGGACCTACCAGGGAGGAGTTTTGTCGGGCCCAGAAGGAGTGCCCCACCCTTGAGGGCTTACAGCGGCAGGCCAAAGCCCAGGCAGTGGGTAACGATTCGGGGAACTTCCACATATACTGGGAAGATGGACTCCTCTATAGCGAACCCAAGGCTCCGGTGTATGGATCATCCCGGGCCTTGGTGGTTCCCCAGCGTTACCGAGCCTTCCTTTTGGAATTGGCTCACGAGATACCCTTGGCAGGACACTTGGGACAGGACAAGACCTTTGCTCGGCTTGTCCCTCACTTTTACTGGCCTCAGATGAGAATTACGTCCGACACTTTTTGTAGGACGTGTGTTACCTGCCAAGCTAGTGGGAAAACAGGGGTGAAGCTGAAGGCTCCCCTGGAACCACTGCCTATTATTGGCACCCCCTTTGAAAGGGTGGGCATCGACATTGTTGGGCCATTGGATCCACCAACGTCTGCCGGTCACAGGTTTATCCTGGTTCTGGTGGATCATGCCACCCGGTACCCAGAGGCTATTCCTCTGAGGACCATTACCGCACCTGCGGTGGCATGGGCCCTGATGGGGATTTTCACCCGGATGGGGTTCCTCAAGGAAGTTGTATCTGACAGAGGTACCAACTTCATGTCAGCATACATGCGGGCTATGCGGAAAGAGTGTGGAGTCACTTACCGGTTCTCCACCCCCTATCACCCCCAGACCAATGGTCTGGTGGAGAGGTTTAACAAAACCTTGAAGGGCATGATCAGAAGTCTGCTCGAGAGCCTGCGGAGGAAATGGGACGTCCTCCTGCCTTGTTTGCTGTTCTCCTACAGGGAGGTACCACAGAAGGGAGTGGGCTTCAGCCCCTTTGAGCTGTTGTATGGACACCCTGTTCGTGGACCCCTCAGCCTGGTGAAGGATGGATGGGAAAAGACTCCCAGAAAACTTCCCCCGGATGTGGTGAGCTACATGCTGGCCTTTCGTAGCCAAATGGCTAGGTTGTGGAAGCAAGCTTCCGAAAACCTCGAAGCCAGCCAGACTGTCATGAAAGAATGGTATGACCAAAATGCTCACCCGGTGGAGCTGGAGCCTGGCCAGAAGGTGTGGGTCATGGAGCCTGGGGAGCTTAGCGCCCTCCAGGATCGCTGGTCAGGCCCCTTTGAGGTGATTGAGAAGAAGGGCAAGGTCACCTATGTGGTGGATCTTAAGACCCCCAGGCAGCCCCATTGGGTGCTCCATGTCAACCGCCTCAAGCCCCATCAAGAGAGATCAGAGGTCACTTTGATGATGGTGACTGATGGGTCAGAGGAAGAGGAAAGTGAACCTCTCCCTGATCTTTTCGCGTCCCAAGAGAAGGATGGGTCGGTAGAGGGAGTGATCCTCTCACCATCTCTGACTCCCGAACAGCGGAGAGACTGCCGCCAGGTCCTGGAGCAATATGCTTCACTGTTCTCACTTATCCCGGGAAGGACTCATCTGTGTACCCATGATGTGGACACAGGGGACAGCCCACCTGTGAAGTCCAAGTCCTCCCGTTTGTCGGATAAGGTGAAGGCTAGCATCCATGTGTGTCACCTTCAGGCTGTCCTTCAGGCCCTGCAGCAGGCGGGTCTGACGATTAAGGCTAGCAAATGCCAGATCGGGCAGGGGTCGGTAGTGTACCTCGGTCACTTGGTGGGTCGGGTCAAGGTGCAACCCCTCCAGGCCAAGATCGAAACCATCATGGCCTGGGAACCCCCCCCAAGACTCAGACGGAGGTCCGAGCCTTTCTGGGCCTCACCGGTTACTACCGACGCTTCGTCAAGGGGTATGGTACTATCGTGGCTCCCTTGACTGAGCTTACATCAAAGAAGCAACCTCGACGGGTAATCTGGACCGAGGTGTGTCAATGAGCCTTTGACACCCTGAAACAAGCAATGTGTGCGGCGCCTGTCCTCAGGGCCCCTGACTTCTCCAAAGAATTCATCGTCCAAACGGATGCGTCTGAGCATGGCATCGGGGCAGTGCTGTCGCAGCTCAATGAAGAGGGTCTGGACCAACCTGTAGTTTTCCTATCTAGGAGACTACTCCCCCGGGAACAGAGGTGGAGTGCGATTGAGAGGGAGGCTTTTGCGGTGGTGTGGGCTCTGAAGAAGTTGCGGCCATACCTGTTTGGCTCGCACTTCCTGGTTCAGACCGACCACCGACCCCTCAGGTGGCTGATGCAAATGAGGGGTAAGAATCCTAAGTTGTTGAGGTGGTCCATCTCCCTACAGGGAATGGACTTTAGGGTGGAACATCGGCCAGGAGTGGACCACGCCAATGCTGACGGTCTCTCCAGGTATTTCCGCCTTAGTGAAGAGAACTCCCAAGGGATTGGGTAGCTCTCCCCACTTTCAGCTGGAGGGGACGCGTGTTAGACCTGCCAGTCCTCTGGCTGTCCCCTCCTCATTTTTTCTTCCTTTACCCTCTAATTTTTCTGTCCACTAGTTTTTTTGGTGTTGACTTAGAGGCTCTGGGCGCCCCATTATCACTAATTGATGGTGTGGCGCAAGGTGCTTCCCTAAAATGGAGGGAGGGTGAGAGCTCTTCCACAAAATGGTGGCCTAAAACTGTCACCTCAGAACCTGGGCCATAGGCTGGCATGAGAAGTTCCAGAACCTTCTGGACCACTCTGGATAGTCAGGGCCCAGGCTATATATAGAGGTGAGTTGCGTCGGCCATTTTAGGTGGGGTAGAAGGTGTGAAGTGAGGTGGTCAGGAGCAATGCACCTGAGTGGGGAGGTAGGTGCGCTGGAGAGGGGGAGAACTGACTGTTCTTAGGGCCTGCTTTTTCTCCCCCCACAGTTGATACTACCCCCTACCTCGTGACCTAGCCTTGCCTTCAACCTCTAACTCTGGGATCACGTTAACTTTCTGTGTATCCCGCCTAGTCAGGACCCCTGAAGAGAACTGAGTGAGAGAGTGACCTTCACCGACCTTATCCACCATTTCCCTGACTTTGCTTAGCTGAGGCGACCCTGTGAGGGTAGGGGGTGCTGGGTGTCAAACTATTCACCACCCCTCAAACTGTAGGCCTGGCCTTAATTTCTACACCCCCCATTGAGGAGATCCTTAAAGAACTCACCACTGTGGCCTGGGAGCCAGGGAGATTGTCCCTGCTATTGCTGGGGCCCGCGGAGAACCCCAGGGCCCTGTCGCTGACATTACAGCTGAGTTTGCGTGGTCCCCAGGGCTGAGGAGGCCGCTAGAGTTCAGGGAGGGCATTGTTAGGTCGAGCAGACTAATCGAGGTCGCGTAGGCCTGAAGCCGGTGTCTCCTATCATCTGACGGGTGCGGACTGTCAAGCGCCACCCCCGCCGCTTCACCTGTCGCTGACTGGGCCGCGCCCCCGCAGGCCGCACTGTCATTGGCGGCTGCGGGTGCGCTGTGGTGCATCGTCAGTGCGGAGCCTCGAGAGGTGTGACCGACCCGGACATCGCCGGGAAACCTGCACGGCTGACGGAGGATCTTCGCAAGGGCCGGTGAGGCCGAAGTCTGAGGTAAACCCTGGGGAGGAGGGCAGGAGGCCTGCGAGAAGCCCAGTGCACACCCTTCCCCGGGGAATCCAATCGTCGGGCCTGCTTGGCCCTGCAACTACCCCGGAGTGGGGGAAGCGGTCGAGCCATGGCCCAGTGAATTCGTGCCAGTGTAATACTAAACGTTGGACCCCAGAGTGGAAATAACTGCCTCCCCAGTCAACATGAGTCCCCTACGGAGGTAGCCAGTTCAATGCTCAGCGCTTGGTCCCCTTGATGAAAAGCATAAGTGCAGCGCTATATTTAATGACTCTACTCAAAGTACTATGTGATCTCTAAGAGAAACGCTATATTTAATGTCTCTACTTGAAGTGCTATGTGATCCATAAGTGAAGCGCTATATTTAATGACTCTACTCAAAGTACTATGTGATCGCTAAGAGAAACGCTATATTTAATGTCTCTACTTGAAGTGCTATGTGATCCATAAGTGAAGCGCTATATTTAATGACTCTACTCAAAGTACTATGTGATCGTTAAGAGAAACGCTATATTTAATGTCTCTACCTGAACTGCTATGTGATCCATAAGTGAAGCGCTATAGTTAATGACTCTAATCAAAGTACTATGTGATTGCCAAGTAAAGCGCTATGTGTAAAGACTCTATTTAAAGTGGTAGGAAATCGCTATGTGAAGTGCTATGTTTAGACACTCTATTTAAGGCGCTATGAAATCGCTATAGGTAGTGCTATATTTAATGTCTCTATCCAAAGCACTATTGAATTGGCAGTACTGTGATTGATCATCAGGTGGCGTGCTTGATTTCGTAACCGATTTAAAATGTCTATGCAATGCCAATCTGGTCATGAAGAAATGTTTAGACCCTAATGTGAAGCGGATAAAAGCTAATTAGGGCCATTTGAAAGGAAAGGAAAAGAGTGATAAAAGAGAAGATAAAGCTTTTCTAATTTCTCTAAATTCCTTGGTGTAGTGACGTTTTTAGTGGTGGTACGCTGGAGTGCTGAGTTGAGTGGAATGCAAGCACAACATAATACTCCGGAATTAATCCTTATCACCTGAGCCAAGCTACCAAAGGTCTTTAGGTCCAACAGTCTGTATTTATGACAAATATTTAGTCCAGTTCTTGCTTGTCATAGTTCTGAGAAGAAATAGAAAGTGCTAAATTTGAATACAGCTACTGACTTTTCACACTTAGATGTGAAGCCGTAGTGCAACCCTCCAGCTTGTGCCCTGACCCAGAGATGGCCACTAAAGGTGAAGTGGCAGACACTCAGTCATAAGCATGGATTCCAGCACCAGGCCAATCCATGGAACAGCAGTGCATGCATCACACAAATCATTAGTATGGGTGCTACCAGGCATGGAGCTGAGGCAGAATACCTTAGCCTGCAAAGAGGCTAGTTGTTTCAACCAGAAAAACAGACAGCACAGGTCAAAGGCTGGGGATATGAAGCAATGCAGATAAAGCTAATGAGGTGCTTGGACATTCACGTGTTCATGGTCATCAAGCTACCAGCAGAAGAACCATGGAGACTACAGCAGGCGATAGGTAAGAGCCAGTTCCGGGTTCAATGACATTTCAGGTGAAAGCACAGGAGTTAAATCATGGCTGTTAAAACTCCTAGGCTGAATTTGAGATTGAATTTGATCGGAGTCTAAAATGTAAAGATGTGCCAGAGAAGTCCTAGGAAGGAAGTTTGCTCTGGTTTTGAGTTTCTATATGAAGCAGCAGCCTATGTATTCACCCTCGTGGAGCTAAAGAATTAGTTCCATACCTTTAGTAACACCTTATCTGTCAGAGACTCTATGTAGCCACAGATTTCTTACCTTACAATATTCCCCAGGTATGAAATTGGATCCGTAAAATGTTGAGCAGTACCTCTGCATGCCAGTATGTGGCGTCAAGCTGTTCCACATTGGAAGTACCAGCGGTGCCGGATGTGACATGCGTCACCCCAGCACACTGAACTAAGTTTCTATGTGTCAGTTTCTGTGCTAGAAGCATGGAGCCACGCCACGGTGATTTGCCCAGTGTGACAAATGTATGGACCACCAGGACATTTGAGGGTGGAGAAGTTCATTTTGCAGAAAGGGAGGAAGGTAAGGAATCTGTTGCTAGATTGTCTCTACCAAATTAGGTTACCGAAGGCAAGTCATTTGTTTACCCGATAGAGATTTCTAGCAGCAGATTCCTTACCTTAGAATAGATAGCAAAGCAATCCTCCCAGGAAGTGGACATGCAAACTGGCTCAGACCAAAAAGTACTAGAGGACTAAACTTGCAAAGTGCCTTTCACAACAGGCCTGACTGTCAAGGCAGTAGCGTTCAGTAAACGTGTACAGAGATACCCAAGAAGCAGCTTGACAGATGTCCAGGCCAGGGTCTCTGTTAGATAACGGAGTGCTTGAAGCTTTGGCTCTGGTAGATCGTGCCCGCTAGCCCTGAGGGGGTTGCTTCATGGGCTTTGCTTAGCAGATATTAATGCAGAATATGCTCCATCTGGAGATGGTCTAGTTTTGTACTGCTTTTCCTTTCTCTGTTCCGGTGAATCCCACAAAAACCTGTCTATCCGATCTTCTTTGGTTCAGTCGAGATAGTAGGGCAATGCTCTTTTCGGGGCCAGACATTGGAGTCTCTCTGCCTGCAAAGGTGTCACCACCTTTGGCAAAATAGAAGCAGAAGAGCAGCAAACGTATTCATCTGCGAAGAAGCTGGTGTATGGAGATTTAACAGACAGAGCCTGTAACTCGCTGACCTTTCTGGGTTAAGTGATGGCCACCAAGAAAACCATCTTGCGTGTCAGGAGTTAAACAGAACAACTATGCATGGGATCAAAGTGGGAACAGACCAGGTAGAACAAAACCAAATTAAGGTCCCATTGGGGCATAATGAAATACTTGAAAGGGAATATTTGTTGAAAACCTTTCAGGAAACGTGTAGCAACAGGTGACTTGAACAGGGAGAGTTGATCCGGCAACCGCAAGAAAGCCAATGTGGCAAAGCTACTCCTTAACTGTGCCCACAGAAAGGCTTTGCTAGGCTAAGAACAAAACAAACAACAGCACTTCGGACAAGAGTGCAGATAGTGGATAAATGTTTCTCAGCACTCCAAGCCACAACCTTGTGCCAACAGTCTTGGTTGATGAATGCCTGTCTGCCAACGTGACGTCACAGATTTCAAAAGGGAGGTAAAAAACTTTCAATTGTTGCTGCTCAATCTATTTGCATGAAGATGAAGAGTGGGCTGGTTTGGGTACAGAACCCTGCCCTGTTGCTGCGATAGGAGATCCTCCCTTAGGGGACCGTATGATCGTAGGACAGATGCTCGTGTGGAGCTCTGGATACCATATTCTCCTCTCCCAATCCAGAGCCACCGGGCTGACATGGGCCCAGTTGGTTCTGATCTTTCTCCAGAACTGAGGGGAGCAGCGGTATTGGCAGGAAGGAGTCCAGTCTAGTCAGAATGCGTCTCTGAGCAAGAGGCGCGTTGGAAAGTACTGGCATTGCGTGGTCTCAGCGGTGGCGAATAGATCTAGCCAAGGTTCTCCCCAGTCCTGAAAGAGATCTTGAGCCACCTTTGGATGCAGGTGCCATTCGTGGTCTGCGAGGCATCAGCGGCTGAGTTTGTCTGTCCTAGCGTTTAGAGATCCTGCCAGGTGCTGCATGATCAGGAAAATGTTCTGGCATTCTAGCCATGTCCAGAGATGCACAGCCTCCTGGCAAAGGATCCACAACGCTACCCTGCACTACTTCTTGCAGTAACACATGACAGTGGTGTTGTGAGCATCTGGACCAGCTTCCCTTTGATGGAGATATTTTAGAAAACAGTGGTTCGGAAATGGCCAAAGAAGGTCCAGAGTAGGTAGTCTCCGTAAAGGGGACAAGGTACCAAAGTAGTGATGGATAATTAATATCTCAGGGAGCGATAAGTCATATGCACAGGACAATGTAAGTCAAAATAACGTATGTTATTTATTTTTAAAGGAATTTTTCAAAAATCAGGTGCTCAAGATAAGTAAGTGACAAAAAGCGTGACGTGAAAAAGTGAGGGCCACTTTAAAACATAAACATCTCATTGACAACATATATGGGAACTCCTTAAGAATTTTATACAGAGTGTAAGGAGTTCTTGTTGTAGGGGGTCGACGGCGTTTCAATCTCAGTTATTCGAGATCATCTTCAGGACATAGCAATAGTGAGCAAACTTGATTTTGAGCCGGATAGAGTCGGGTAAAGTTACAAGAATGAGGTAAATCTACCGCAGGGGGCATGAAACAATGGGGGTGAGCACGGAGAGCTGGGGCTGTTTCCAATAAAGTCGTCCGCTTAGAGAGAACCCATAAGAAAGGGCCTAATTGATCCAATTTAAAGAAAACTGTGCGTGCTGGGGCCAATAGGTCTGGCGTGATCTTGTCAGCGCAGTGTGTTGCAGCTGGTCAGGCCTGAAACTACATAGACTGTATTTGCTTAATCAGGGTTTCGTAAGTGTGCCTGAAAGTGAAGAGCTGCTTGTCCTGCTATTTCAAGTGACGGTCTGAGCCGGTATTTTGCTTAATCAGAGCTGCATACATGTGCCTGAAAACAAAGAGCGGAGCTACGTGTCCTGCTTCTTCCGAAATCCTTTCAATATGGGTGAGTTTGTCTGCCCTAGCGTTTCGAGATCCTGCCAGGTGCTGCATGATCAGGAAAATGTTCTGGCATTCTAACCATATCCAGAGATGCACAGCCTCCTGGCAAAGGATCCACAACGTTACCCTGCACTACTTCTTGCAGTAACACATGGCCGTGGTGTTGTTGTGAACATCTGGACCAGCTTCCTTTTCATGGAGGGCAGGAACGCTTTCAATTCCAAGCGACTCACCCTCATCTCCAGGAGACTGATGTGGAGCTGACCAGAGGCCTTTGATCTCCACCTCTCCCAGATGGCCATTCCATCTCAGAAGCAATGCAACTTACACCACAGTCAGCTCTGGGTGCCAAAGGGTAGGGGTTTGCTACCAACCCATTCTAGATTCAACAGCACCACTGCAGATCTCGTGTGGTCACCTCCAATATTCTGACCTAACCGGAAAGATTTCCTTAGTGCTATGTCCACTGGGACTTCACATCCCACTGCAGAGTCTGTATGTGCCACCTGGCATGTTTCACTAGCAGAATGTAAGAGGCCAACAGGCCTAGCAGCCTCAGTCAGTCTCACTGAGATCCAGGTCTGAGGCTGAAACATTGGGAGCATTGCTCGAATGTCCTGGATTCTCCACTCAGGCTGGAAAGCGCAGAACTGTACATTGTCCAGCATAGGTCTAATGAAAAGGAGCGTCTGAGGAGTAAGGTGTGACTTCAGATTATTGATAGTGAACCCCGGTGAATGCAGGTCTTCTGCTGTAGTCTGGAGGTCGGTGACAACCGCCTGTGACAAGCCCGCCTTCAGCAGCCAGACGTCGAGGTAGGGGAAAACTGGAATCCCAGATGGTGTGCTGCAACTACCACCACTTTCATGAATACCTATTGTCAGAACGTGATGGCTACGGCGAGTCCAGCCGACACGTAGCCACAGGTGAACATATGCCCCTCCCCTTGCAATGGAGGCTGCACATACCTGAGCTCTGGATCAAGTGGACTGGAATGAAGGCGGGTGCTGGACTGGCGTGTTTCCTTGTTCTTGTTCATAGTCGTTGTCCTCATTGGCGGTGTTCCCCCGCTCGGGGGGGGGCTTGGTTTTCCAGCCTGACGGCAGCTGTGAACTTTGCCGCATCCTCTGCCCCCCCCCCCCCCGTCGGCTTGCGTGAGGCCATGAGTGAGAGCAGAGGGTGGGGGCACCCGGCCAGCTCTGCCAGAGGCATCACAAGCACGCCAGGCTGACCTCCTGAGGACGTGCACGCCGAGGCTCTTGCAGAGACATTCACTGGTTGGTCTCCCGCCTACCTGGAGCTCGTCAGCTACGAGCAGCAGCCACTGAGTGGGGCTGAGGATAAATGGTGATGCAGGAGTGGGCTGGGCACCGGCCAGTGGATTAGGGCCTCTGTGATGAAAATCCCGATTTTTTTTTGTTTTTCATTGTGGAGAGGCTGACGAGGATGCAGCTCAGCTGTTGAATGGAGTTGGTTGCTGTCTGCAGATTCCCTGAGTGGCAGTGACGGTGTTGCCCTGAATCATGTTGGTGTGCTTCGAGGGCTCCCAGAGGGGTTGCAGAGTGATCGTGCACAGCCACCAGTGCTCCTTCCCCCTTTCGGAAATTGGGAGAAGCAGTGGCAGTGGAGGCAGGGTCCTCCATAGGTGACGCAGGGGGAGACGCACTATCCAGGAGCTGAAGTGTTTCATCGTCCGGCGGCTTTGAATCAAATAAAGCCCTACACAGTTACTTGGACTAATGTTAATGGCGTTTGGCTACTGCTAAACTACATCCAGGAAGTCTGGGGGCAGAAGGCGGCTGATGGTTGACGCCTGAGTTTAGGGGAAGAAAGGAGGATACTCCGCGGCGGCGAGTGATAATGAGAAGGTGAGCCTGGTAACTCTTGCAATCCTTGTGTCTGTGGCAAGAGCTGGAGAGTCGCTGCTAACAGTGAGGGACGGCTGCTGGTTGACTGTGTATGGGGCACTGACTCCCGGGGGCCTGGTCTCCTCGAGATTGATTGTTGGCTCTGGTCCGGCGCTCTTTCTTTGCTTCTTTTTTGTCTTAGCTGCAATTTAAAGGGCCAGGCGGAGAGAGCCAGTTCTTCCCCTTGCAATATAAGATCTGAGCTGAACTGGGCAAGGGCAATTTGAATATAAAGCTGGGCTCTGAAAACTACCTAGCTCAGGTGTAAGTACGGTCGCTGGAAGAGATTCCCAGATTTTAAAGATAAAATGGGAAAACATCTGAAGCAGTCAAATCTAATGGCTAAAGTTGACTCTGCAGCTGGTCTTAAAGCTAAAACACGATTAGCCCAATCAAAGGCTGTATCAACCGCCGCTAGAGCGGAGTACAATTTAAAGTGACCTGGCATAAACTCAAGCTTTGAGAGCTCGGAAGAAGAGTCGCCAGAATTCCATCAGGAATTGGGAGTGAGAGACCCAGGGGCAGAGAAGGAAAGGGGTGGAGTACCAGAAGAGGAAATAAGACCCCAGGTAGAACAGGCTTCTGATTTAACTGCCGAGGCAAGAAAGGACAGTATGAAAAACTAAAGACCTTCGGAGGGTTCTTCTGAGGATGCTTTGGCTAGTCCTTCTCAAAATGCGCAATCACTCTCACGTCAAGTACCTATTTCAGAAGAAAAAGCTTCAAAAAATTCCCTTCATAAGTTAAAGAGTACCCTGATCGATTTCCAGCCTCAGGGTCAGGTATTACCATCATTGCCACGGGCCCAGGCTCAGCTACAGGCACCTCCACAAGATTCAACATTACCGCAGCACCCAACTCAACATCAGCCTCAGCCCCAGCCCCAGTCTCCTAGAAAAGGAGGATTGGAAAATTCAGGACAGCAAGCTGGGAACCAGAAGAAAGATGGGAACTGTCAATATAACTTGTTGAAACAGATGCCAGAAAAAGACACCATTCAACAAATGGACATAAAGACCATGCTGAATATTATTTTAGAGGAAATAAGAGAAATGAAGATATCTCAAGTGAACGGAATAGCTTCCCTTCACCAACGCCTCGGAAAGATTGAGGAGGCAGTGGCTGGCTTTCCAGCTAGAATACAAGAAGCGGAGTCTAGGATTGCAGATCTGGAAGGTCAAATGATCACTATGCACCAGAAAGTAAATGAAGCAACAAAGGAAAAAGTTGCCCTGGAGAGTAAACTTGAGGAACTCGAGAATCATTCTCGACATGCAAATTTATGTATTGTTGGGGTGCCTGAGGGGAGTGAGGGGTCTCAAACACTTCAATGAGTTGAGACTTTTATTAAGAAGAATGTCTTGCCTGAATTTACTGGAGATCTCACTATAACAAGGGAATATAGTGCCCCCTCTGACCCGTTGCAAAATTCTAAATTTTCACGTACAATCTTGATTAATGTTGCCGATTACTGTACTAAAGAAAAGATTGTAACTAAGGCAATCCAGCAGAGGCAATTTGAGATCAATGAGGTCTCTAGCTGCCGGATTTTTGCTGACATGTCGGTAGCAGCCACACACAAGGGTAAAGAGTTTGTTAAATTGCTATATCTTTTTAAAGCTCAAGGCGCACAGGATTTAATAGCTCAGCAATCGAGTGCTTGTGAGAGGCACGTTTCACATGTTCACTAATATAGAGGAAGCACAGGATCTGCTGAGAGAAATTTCTTCTGGAAAATAGATTAGAATTATAGATTGTCTTGCAGGGTCTCTAAGGCGGAGGGGGGGCGGTCACCCAGGGTGCAGTAGCAGGTCACCCCACAGAGCAGTAGGGGAGGACGAGATGTGGCCTGGGAAGGGAAATGATGGAGATAAGCAGGGGGGTGTACAGTATCAAAAAGAGCAGAAGCATAGTGGATAGGTAGAAGGAAAACAGGTTCCTGAACCCAGTATTATTACTTTTGGGTATAAATACTAAAGATGGGTATTTAATGTCGAACTATTTTGGTTAATGTCAATGGAGTTTTAAACAAACAAAAGTATGGAGGGCTAATAAGATGTCTGACTTCCTTTGCACCACAAGTCCTTTTTCTCTAGGAAACACATTTGAAAACAAATTGAACAAAACTCTTTGTCCTAAGAGTATTCTCGAAGTGTCTTTTGCTTCAGCAGGGCTGGCAATGAGAGGAGCAGCAATATATTTTTGTAGGGGTTTGGAATGGGAGTTTGTCCAAGTGCAGAGGGATCTTCATGGACAATAGCTATGGGTTACGGTGAATTTAAATGGGATTACTCTAAATTTTGTTAATTACTATGGTCCAATTACTGACGATCCCTCATCCGTGACGAAGATTAACAAATTACTTAGTGGAGCTGCAGGGCAGATTATTTTTGGAGGGGATTTTAATTACATCCAAGGTTTGATAAAGGATACTTCTAACAAAAATAAGAAACAAATAAAACATAAGACTTAAAGAATTTTAGATGCATTAATACAAGATCATCAGTTAATTGACCCATGGCGCTAAGTCCACTGGGAAGCTCTCAAATATTCTTGCTATTCCTGTCAATTCCAAACCGCATCCCGTATTGATTTCCTTGTAATATCTCGTTCCCTGAAACATATTGGCTCAGAAATAGGGGCCAACTCATTCTCAAACCATTCTTTGGTCAAATTAGACCTAGACATTTAGGGGAAAAGGAGGACAAGAACCTGATGGCAGATGGAGCGACTCCTCCTTTCAAATCAACAATGGGTAGCAGGCATAAGGGAATGGATACAAGAGTTTTTTAGAGTCAATGAGGGAACCGTAGAACTTTTTTCAGTATGGGGGGGTTTTAAGGCGTCAGTACGTGGGCAAATGATTGCTTTTATGGCTGCTCAGTCCAAAAATTGAAGCAATTGTATAGTCAAACTCCAGCGAGTAGTCAATATTGCTTTTATGCAGACGAATGCCTCTTTACAGGGTGATGGGTTAGCAGTAAGTCAGCTTGAAAAAGCAAAAATAATTTTAGAGAGTTTATTTTGCTACAAGAAATTAAAAGCTCCCGGACTTCCTACAGCGAGCCTATGAAAAAAGTCAAATGATAGGCAAACTGCTAGCTTGGTCAACCAAGGTAAAACAGGAAGCTGCCTTAATTACTGAAGTTATAGATCTTAGTACCAGGGTTACGGTGACAGATAAGGATAGGATTGTCCAAGTATTCGTGGACCATTACGACCAGCTATATGCTACCAAGTATATAGTCAGCCAAGAGTCAATTCAGCATTATTTTGAGGGCGTTAATCTCCCGCACTTGTCAATTACACAGGCCGAGAAAATTCAACTTGATATATGAGGAGCAGAAATTCTGGCAGCCCTGGATACAATGGCAGGAGCGAAAGCCTGTGGGAATGATGGGCTACCAACAGAATTCTACAAGGTCTTTGCTAAGAAATTAACACCCTTCTTGACAAAGCTTTTTAACTATATAAAGGTGTGTGTTCTTGTTCCCCCAACTTTTAAAGAATCCATCACTGTTAGCTTTGTGAAAAAGGGGAAAAATCCTAAGAATATTAATGCCTATAGACCAATTAGTCTACTTAACACGGACTATAACATTTTAATGAAAATCTGGGCACAACGTTTTACCCCTTTAGCACAAGATATGATCCATAGAGACCAGACAGAGTTTGTCACAGGGAGGTTAATGTCTGCAAATACAGGGTTTTTAGTACAGACACTCAACTTATTTAATAGCAATTGAACCCCTGCCCTTTGTCATGATGGTAGACGCAGAAAACAAACGTTCGATCTGGTTAATTGGGATGCTCATTTTTATGGTCTGGGCAGGTATGGGGTTCCCCCTCAGGTCACAAAAATGCTATGGAATATTTACCGGGGGCACAGGCTCATGTCTTTAGCGTTGCTAACTTAGCAGGAATAATAAATGTGAATCAGGGAACTAGACCAGGGTGTCCGCTTTCACCTGTCTTATTTACCTTTTTTATCGAGCCCTTGGCCACTAAAATTTGTAATAATATGACAATTAGAGCACCAATATTAGGCATAGTAAAATTAAAGTTGTTTACGGATGACATCATCCTTTATCTTAGTCCAGAGAGCCAGAATATAGAACAAGTATTAGCAGAATTTGCTCAATTTGAATTGTTTGGTGGTTATAAAATCAACCAAAATAAGACTGAGATTTTATTCATCAACATGGAAAGTGACTTTCTCCTCAAAAACCTTAAACAACAAGCCGTTAATGCCGATCCAATTTGTTATCTTGGGATATATGTCACCAACCAATATGGGGAACTATATACATTTAATTATGAAGCAATGCGGGATAAAATTAAAAAACAGCTAGATGACTGGTCATTATTACCCCTCACTTTGTTAGGCCGTGTGGCCCTTATCAAAATGTTTATTCTACCTTTACTTGTTTTTCTCTTCACAAATATACCTGTTAAAATTAACATCATCTATTTTAAAGAGCTTGAAACAATGTTCAGAAAGTTTATCTGGAGTAAGAAGGCACCCAGGATCAAACTCTCGGTGCTTCAATTGGATTTTAACCAGGGGGGGCTTGCACTTCCTCAAATTCGTACTATTATGAAGCTGTTATTTTAGATTTGACAGCTCGTTTAGTGGACTCAAAATGATTAGTAGATCATTTTTTTGAGTGGATAAAATGGTGGAGGAGACTGGCTCGCAGATTCCGATATTTTTAAAAACAGCAATACTCCCTAAAAAAACTAGGTACACAACTTTGCAGGAATATTCTTATAGACGGCAGACTTTTTTTTTAAGCAAGCAGGTGCTACAGGGTTTCACTTCTTAAAATTAGGCGAATGTAAAAGTCTGGGTAAAAGTCTGGGTCTTCAAATTCAGACTAGTCATCTAAGATGCTGGTATAACTGTGGTCTGAAAGAGCTGGGGCATTTTAAAATAGGAAATAAGAGGAAGCCTAGCCAATTTTAAAAGAATGGCCTTTCTGTCTCGATGGATGGCATATTATACACCTAAAGCACTCCATAAAATATGTCCAGAATTGGAGAATAGATACATCTGTTGTCAGGCAGAAGGAGAGGGAGATTGGCTACATAAATTTTTTACTTGTCCATGGCTAGGGCAATTTTGGGAAAGGATTTTTTCGGCCGTTAGTCAGGAGATCCAGAAGAGATTAGACCCCGAGGTAGATGCAGCTCTCTTCGGTAATACTAGACAAGGGATAAACCTAGCAATGAAAAGAGGTGAGGAGACATCTATAGCAATTGCCTCCCTTGTAGCATGCTCCCTGATACTACAGAATTGGAGGTCTTTGAAAATACCTTCTTATGTTGGATGGCCAAATAAGATGGAATGAACAAGGACATTTTAAGAAGTGTATGCAAACAGAGTAGATGCAACTAAAAAGTTCACTGCCGTTTGGAAATATATGGCGAAGTTAGAAATTACTGTGTAAGACGAAGCCCATATTGCATCACAAAGTCTTGTTTTGAATGTAAGGGGGTTGTTACTAAGGAAGAAAAACAATACACACTTTAATATTGCACATTAGGATTAGTAGCTTAGCAGTTGGGGTGGGGAGGGTGGGGGGTTGTGGTTTTTTTGGGTAGGGTTATGTGTTTTTTGTTCTTTGCTTTTGTTTTCTCAGGCTTACATGGTCTTCATCTCCTTAATGCTCATGGGTGAGGGTGGTGCTGGGCTCTATGACGGCTCTAGCTGTGCTTACATTGTGGATTATATAAGTATCGATATGTTGATGCAACCTCCTGATGCCAAATAGCTCAATTAGCTCTCCGTTGGGAGTATGCAATATGGACAGATTGAAGATATTATCCTTTAACGTTAAAGGTCTGAACCAGCCCGTCAAGAGACAGAAGATTTTAGATTATGTTAAGAGACTGAGGGGTGATATTGTTTTACTTCAGGAGACGAAGCTTGAGGCTAAGCAGTTTTACCACCTGAGGAATAAATTTTATAATGAGGTTGTGGGTGCTGAGGCTGCGAACAAAAAGAATGGTGTTCTGATACTTGTTGCGAGGAAATCTAAGGTAGAGATCTTGTCCTCTGAAGCGAGTGTAGACGGTAGGTGGGTCACGGCCAAAATGAGTAGGGATAATACAGAGTTCTATGTTACTAACATATATGCCCCCAACACTAGCGACTTAGTTTTTTGGAACAAGCTGAATAAACACCTTGAAACTATCCCGGATAATGCGGTGCATATATTAGCTGGGGATTTCAATCTTCCAATGGATGCGACTTTAGATAGAGACTCACACTGTCCCTTCAAATCAAACAAGTCACATAAAGCTTTCCTCAGTTTGTGTCAACGCTTCAACTTGGTGGATACATGGAGGCTCCAAAATCCCACTGGGAGGGATTATACTTTTTACTCTTCCCCACATGACTCGTATTCCCGGATTGACTTTATCCTCATAACACAGAATGGCGTCCCTAGATTAGAATCTACCTCCATTGAACCTCGTGTATTGTCTGATCACTTGTGCATCTCCTTATCAATTGCTAACGTCAAACCATCCTCTCGTCAGACATCTTGGCGTTTGAATGATGAAATCCTTAATAGTGATAAGCACCGGTCCACAATACATGAGGCGATCTCTTCCTACCTTCAGATTAATAAACAGGGGGACACGTCCGATCTCATTAGGTGGGATGCCTTGAAAAGTACCATAAGGGGAGTATGTATTAAGATTAGGTCAGCAATGAACAAAACTTACAATGCGAAGTTGGAGGCCTTGGAGACAGAGGTTAGGAATCTAGAGATTAGACACTTAAAGGATAGGGATGACATGTCTCTTGCTGCGTTGGCAAATAAAAAATATGAGTATAATAAAATAGTTAGCGAGAGAGCGGGAGTCTGGCTTGATAAGGGTAGGCGTTTTAAGCTTTGTGAGTCTAATAAGGCAGGCAAATCCCTTGCCTCATATTTGAAGTTCAAGGTTCAGAAGAATTCTATTAGTGTCATTAAGGATGCATTGGGGTATTCGCATTCAGACCCAGACAAAATAACAGAGGTGTTCAGAGTATTCTACGAGGACCTGTATGCAAAGAATAAGGCGGTGGAGGAATCCAGGATTAAGGAGTACTTAGACGAGTGCGATCTCCCACAGCTCTCTGTTGAAGACCAGGTCAGTCTCAATGGTCCAATTAGCACTTCAGAGGTAGAGACTGCAATTAAAAGTCTAAAAATAGGGAAAGCCCCAGGCCCTGATGGGTTCACGGCAACATTTTATAAAACCTTCCCCTCCCTTTTGGTCGAACCCCTCCTGCAGTTATTTCAAGATATTAATAAATCTGGTGAGGTTAGAGGCACTCTAGCAGAGGCAATAATTGCTGTACTTCCTAAAGATGGGAAAGACCCCTCGCTACCGAAAAATTACAGGCCAATTTCACTGATTAACATAGATTGCAAGCTCTTGGCTATGATACTCTCCGCTCGCCTCCAGAGGGTTCTTCCCCAGTTGATCCACCCATCCCAAGCAGGCTTCCTTAAAAACCGGTTGTCCAGTGACAATACAAGGATTTTGGCGCATGTATTAGAAAAAGCGAAACTCATAGGCACACCAACTGCAGCAATAACACTAGATGCTGAAAAAGCATTTGATAAGGTTGATTGGTCCTTCCTCCAAGCAGTCCTCCGAAAATTCAACCTAGGGGAATCATTCACTAGACTGGTAATGTCCCTATATTGCTGCCCTTCAGCTAGAGTTAGGGCCGGTGGCTCTTTTTCCTCCTCATTTTGTTTAAAGCAAGGTACGCGACAGGGTTGTCCCCTGTCTCCCTCACTGTTCTTGCTGGCAATTGAACCGTTCTTATATCATATAAGGAATGATCCAAAGATAGCTGGTATACCGTTTGGAGATTGCACTGTTAAATTAACTGCTTACGCGGATGATGTGCTTATTGTGTCAGAAAGAGCGGATGAGGCCATTCCTGCACTCATGACTGATATTGAGGACTTCTCCAGAGTTTCTGGGTATAAACTCAATAAAGACAAAACGGAGGTCAAACTTCTGAACAATGTTGGGGATAAAGGGATTATCGGGGACTCCGGTCTTACATGGCAGCCTCGGTGTTTTAAATACCTTGGGCTAGATTTTGATAAATATTTGATCTCTACACTGAGAGTAAATGAAGACTTGACCCTTAAAAAGATTTCTACATTACTGGAGGGTTGGTCTCCAAAGTTTCTCTCCTGGTGGGGCAGAGCGGAGACGCTTAAAATGATGTCGACTCCGCTGGTCAACTATCTGGCCAGCATGCTTCCTATGACGTTCTCTAATGCTTTTGTTACTAAGGTGGACCAACTGTTTGGAAATTTTCTGTGGCAGGGCAAGAAAGCCAGAGCCTCACTGAAGAAGCTGCAATTAGCAAAAGATAAAGGTGGCCTGGGTCTACCCTCCTTCAGGAGCTATCAGACAGCGTTTCTGTGCAAACAGAGTGCTCAGTGGTTGATGAAATCCCCTGCTTATACACCGCTATGGATTAATATTGAGGAGGCGCTAGTAGATCACGTGCCTTTGGAGGCCCTTCTCACGATGGACCTGTCACATCTACCGCACTCCAAATATATCATGCTGAATACTAGACGGGCTTTGCTTAGACTCGACCAAGCACATAAAACAAAGTTGACATTCGCTAGGTCATCGTTTATGTCCCTGTGGAGAAATGCCCATCTTAAATATAATGGTAGTAGACTATTCTGGGAGTCTTGGTCCAAGAAGGGCATTAATTTGGTGAAGGACTTATATGATGATAAGGCTCCACTGCCGTTCTCGACCTTGCAACAGAGGTATGATCTTACCCCGATGGATTTTTATGACTTCCTAAAAATTAAAACGATGCTGACAGCGCGTAATTTCTCTCCTTATACTCCTTGGTTAATACTTCATATCCCACGTCTTATGTACGCTGGCCACTTCGTGTCGAGGGTGTATAAAATGTTAATGCCTTTACCCATGAAAAAACACAAAAGGGTGGAATCCATATGGGAGGCTGAGCCAAATCTAATAGGCATACCTTTTGACTGGGAGGTGATCCATAAGTTGGCCCTTACACACAAAGTCTCACCCATCCTATTCCAAACGAAATACATGCTCCTCAACAGGGCATTTTGGACGCCTGATAAGCTTTTCAAATGTAAATTAAGAGAGTCTCCTGTGTGTTGGAACTGTCAATCAGGCTCTGGTGATCTTGCACACATGGTATTTACCTGTCCTTCATTGGGGGATTACTGGGGGAAGATATTTGACTGCCTTTATCACGTATTCAAGATAAGGCCTGTACAGGAATTTGTATATGTTATTCTAGGGGTGCTGGACCCACAAATAACAACAGACCAAGATCGCCAGCTGTTGGACTTAATGTTAACAATGGCATGCAAAGTGGTTCTTTGCAAATGGAAAAATGCGAATGAGGTGAGCTTTAAAATCTGGCAGGAGTGGTTATCTTTCCTGAGGGGTTCTAATAATCCGGCTCTGCAAGCTTCTACCTGGAGCCCTTCCAATAAAAGGCTTTGGAAATCATTAGACGCAGCCTCCTTTCACTACGAGCCACCTTGAGATGTATACTGTTGTTGGGTCCCTCTGATCGGGGTTGGCTGGGAGTTAAGTCGTGCTTAGCCTCTTGAGCCCAGGGGCGCCGCGCCCACACATTGAGCATTGTAGCTATATAGATGTACCTGTATATTGATGATGCGAGCCGGAGTGGATTTTCTGTATATCATTTGTTATTTATTTTCTATTTTTGTATTTGTATTTGCTGGACATAGACTACTTTGAACCTTTTGTACGGAAGAGTTATTGTATTGTCATTGTCACTTCAATAAAAATGATTTGAAATTAAAAAAAAAAGGATTAGTAGCTTAGGATGACTAAGGAAAGTTTGCACTGGATGCACTTTAGCACTGTAATTTAGTATTAAGTAGGGATATAAACCTCTGTATTTGATAAAAATTTTATTTAGCCAGGTTATTGCTGGATTATGCCATTCTGCACTTTACAGTATCTGTTTTATCCAAATGTATTTGAATATTGGTCAAATGGTGTCTTAAAATGCCCTGTTTTTGTAGATGGTTGTTTTTTTTCATGCCTCTGCTCAATAATTATTTTTAAAAAAAATGAATACCTACGGTGGGCAATGTTTAGGTCAAAGGGGAGCACAGCAAACCGAAAATGCTCTCGATCCACTGTGCACCGTAGGTAATGCTGATGGGCCACAATAACGGGAATATGAAAATAGGCATTATGCATGTTGGTGTTGAGATGGTGCAGATCTAGGCTAGAGTGGAAAAACCAACTACAACCTACTTCTGATGCCGGCAACCTCTCAATGGCTCCTTTGCCCCAAAGAGATGGAACATCTGCTTCAGGGATTCTGCTTAGGAACAGAACTATACTTGCGACCAGAGAACATCAGCATGTAGGGACTGAGTCACCATACCCAATCAGAATCTATGGGCCCTAATACGGCTAGCTCATAGTGCCTCACTTACCCTCCTAACCATTCCAGAGAGACAGGTGATTTGGCACCCCAAAACACAATAGTCCAGACCCTCTCAGGATCACAGAAACAGGTCACTCCTTTTCATTCTCTCACTCGTACTTGTCCTCAAAAAAGTTGAAGAGACAGGAGGAAAGTTCATAATGTTTATTTAAACAATAATGCTCTAATGTGCATTAGGTGCGCCACAACTAGCAAACAAATACAGATCAGTAATGTCATTAGCATAGCTATTTGATCGCATACAATAAAGAGTCCTGTCAAATTATCAGACAGATTTGCGTAAACCCACCCTCACTACAAAAGCTAAATGAATATAGATCTCAGAGTTTAGCAGCGGACCCCATACTTAAGCATTAATAGATAGTTGTTCTACATCATAGCTAGCGCAGCACTCTTGTCTCAGGACCTTTGCGCTTTCTGCCAGTCTCCACTCTGTGTGTGTTTAAAACAACATGTTATATGACAAAACATGTTTTTTCAAAAACAGCAGTTGGGTGTCACTATTATGTCTAGATACTAGTGTCTGACCACAGAGAATAACAAAAAGCAGTGTGGTTTGACCTTGCCTAGGCTATACAGACACAGGGCGAGATTTACCAAATCTCCACGCAACGCAGCGCAGCCTCCCGCAAGGCTGTGCTGTGTTGCACAACAGAATAGGAGCAGGAGAGTGCCATATTTTCAAAGATATGGCTCTCTCCTACCTTTTCCCTTGCGCCGGCGCTGATTACAGCTGGCGTGCACTATGCACCACCTTGGCGCCAAAGCACTAGGGTGAGTGTGTGTGTGTTAGTCTAGCATAGGTTTTGTACAAGAAGGCTATCCTTCCTGTACAAAATACTATACCTAGACACGAGGGAAAGCTTTCCCCACTTTGTATGTGTGCTGCACAGTCCAGCACACATGCAAAGTTGGAAAATGAAGGAGAAATGAAAGCGTTTCTCCTTCCTTGTGCCTAGTTTAAAAGGGCGTAGTTTTCTCACGCTACACCCAATCTACTGTACTTAGTAAATTGGGTTTAGCGTGAGAAACTTTGGGTGGTTGCTTGAGAACGCCCATGCACCACCCTTGGCACGCTTCGCATTACTTTTACTACATTTCGAGCGCTAAACACGTTTAGCGCTGGAAAGTAAATTAGGAAAAAAAGATTTTGTGCCGTTTTGTGATGCAAACATGGCGCAAAATCTTAGCAAAATGTGCTAAAGGTGTGCTAAATATATGCGAAAATACAAATCAAGCATGTGCTTTGGTAACGTCTGCAATGCAGTAGTGGTCTACAACATGCATAGTAAGGCTAACATAGGGAAAATCACATTGTTCCTGCTGTGTTCGGGGCAATAGCATGACAAATAGCTAAAAAATAATGTTAGCGATCACAAGATAAGCAAACTTAAAGCATGGCAAACAAGCACGTAGCATATCACGAATTAGAAATAACTAAAAAAGTGATATGTCATTTTAGGAAAAAGGTGATAAAATTATGGTGAATTGGTGGGATCCATGTTACTCGCAAAATCAAAGGCCTTGGACTCCAAGATAGAGTCCGTCTCCACAGAAGATGTTTGGTTGATAGCCCAGGTCAAAAGTTTCACAGATCAGACATGATTCTCAGTCTCACCTGATGCCAAGCCTGATACTGGGTGACCTGCATTCGTGTTAGTAGAGTGCCAGTGCTTAGTGATCCAGGTGCTGTTGCACACAGCTTCTCAAGGAGTGGCTCATACCTCATATGATGGAGAATCCGCAACCCCTAGGGAAAACCTTGATAATGGGTAATAAAGGAACACGGTGCATACATGTAAACCAGGCAGGTCAGAATGTTAGCAAAAAATCAAGGTCCAATTCCTTAAAGCAACAAGATTCTGAGGTATCGAAGCATACGCTCACAACACTGCTAGAGCGCTGGTATTTCAAGACGGCTTGCAAAAGTAACATCCATTGCGGAAAAGCAAAATAGGACCAAAATGTTGCAAATGAGGAATAACAGCAGCAGGCGTCCCCCAAACACACTGGAAAAAAAGAAAGCGGATAAAAGCAAGCATTACTCCGAATATAGTTTCAAATGAAGTGCCCAAGACGGAGCCTTTAACTTCAAAGAAATGCGCAGGACCAGCAGTGTTAGATGCGTTAAAAATTTGATGAACCAATTCGCCACAATTTAGTGGGAGGCTTTTGTTTAACAGTGCCTGTATCTTGCTGGATGTACTGGCCACCTGTAACTCAGTGGTCTTGGGGCAGATGTGAGAGCTACTTCTTTTTGAAACAATAGTGCTTTGAGTCCGCTTTGCTTATTAAAGTCTGCCTTCAAAGTTGGAATGGAAGGCCTTAGCGGGCTCTCAACAACTCCTTGCTTAGTGGGGGAACAGGATATTTTTACAAAATGTGACGGGGTGAGAAACCGCTCAAATATATGGAATTCCCGCCTGCATCACAAAGCAGTCTTGATCATTAAGCATTCAATAACTACCATCGCAAAGAACAGTTGTAGCAAAGTAGGATCTGCTTTTATGTTCACCCCCACTTTTTGCCTAGTGTTATGCTGTTTCTGACTAGTCTGACTGGGTTCCTGCTAATAAGGACCCCAGTCTCTGTGCTTTCTCCCCTAAATTGGATATGGTGAGTACTTCGGTACATTCTAGATTGGCTACTGGTGTACCCTTGTAAGTCCCTAGTAAATGGTACTGAGTTACCCAGGGCATAGGTACCCCAGGGGTCTCCCATGGGTTGAAGCATGTATTATGCCACCCATGAGAGACCACTGTAATAGTGACTCCAGGCCTGCCATTGCAGCCTGTGTAAGCTGCTGCTAGCACCACTTACAACAAGTATAGGTTTCCCTATATCTGAGGTCACTGCACTTAAAACCTATGAGTCACCCCTAAGGCAGGCCTTTCAATCCTGAAGGCAGGGTGCTCGGTTCTACGTGTGAGAGTGCCCCTACATGAGAAGGGAACCCCTACAACCATCGGAGTCCATTTTCCAGGGTTGTAAGTGCATCAGTCATTATGATACATAGAGTGGCCATGGGTCATTATGTGATGACCATCTCTAAACAGGTTGGAACGAACCCTGTCATGTTTGGTATCAGACATTTTGGAATCATGCCCCCACACCGTAAATGGTGTGGAAGGAATCAAACCACAAAACCGTAAACAGTGTGGGAGGTATTATTCCATGCACTGTAAAGCTCCTCCGGGAGGCCCTCAGTGCTCCCGGTACCAGTCTTCCAGAACCAGGCAGAACAATAGATATCCTGTCAGAGGGAGGTGTGACCACCTCCCAGAAAGGGTTTAGTGTATTGGGGCAGGGTGGGAGCGCTTGCCAGCACCATTAAAACTGCTTAAAGGGCACACTTGGTGCCCTCCTTGCATACTCCAGTTCAAACCAGTTCAGGGAGCTGTTTGCTCCTGCTCTGGCGCAAAACTGGACAAAGTACACAGGAGTATCCTCCCCACTGTCCAGCCCCTCCTCTGGGAGGGAATCCTGAATCGTCCCAACCCTTTACTTAGGGTACTTATTGGCTCCCCTGTAGGTGGGTCCCTAAATTTGTCGTGGGACAAGATTCAGATCAGACACCACTTCTTCTTCGACCATCTGGGCACTCTGGATTTCGCTGGAACTTTGCTCTGGGCACCAAGACTGCAACTGGGAAGTCTCCTGCTGCTCCTGGTCTTGTCGTCCTGCAAGTCTGCTGCAATGTCAGTGCGTGTGCTCCATACAGAAACCTTGGCCTATGGACATCCAAGACACCTGAAGGAATCTCCATTGAAGTGAAGGAGTCACTTCCCTCAATCTGCAGGCACCACAACCAAACTAACCGGTCTGCTGTTACTGGACTCCCATGGACTCCGAAAGGTTCAGCAACACAAGTGGTGGTTCTACAACTCCCTTGAGGCCTACAATGTCTTCTCACCAAGTTTGAGGCCAGTATCCCTCGTTGGAACCTCAGGAACCAAACCCCTGTGCACCATATTGACTTGTTGTTGCAAAAGCTTGTTGGCTCTCCACCTCATGCATCTCCTGTGACCAAGATCTTCATCCTTACCACATCTCTTGCAGCGTGGGCCTGCATCTTTGGTGAGCTGCTCGAGGTTCTCTTGTGACTCTAGTGCCTCCGGCCAGTGGGTCCTCTTGAGGGTATTCTTTGATTACAGTGGGCTCCCCTGATTGCTCGGGCCTACTCTGACTTCCCTGCTTGTGGTGAGTCACTTGGACCTTGCTGGTACCGACAATGCACCTTTTCCGCTTGCCACATTCTTTGCAGGTGCCAAGGCTTGTTGGTTCTCCCGGTGGACACCGACCCCTCAACTTTCGACATCTGACATGGGACAGCTCGTGCGCGGCTCCTTGTCTTCCATGGCGTTGCCTGGTCCACACAGCTGCAGCCTCAAGGTCACCATCACCTTTCTTGCAACATCCGACATCGGTGAGCATTCGTCTTCCGTGCCTCCTGGGGACTCCTGAGTCGCATATACTCTGTCCCCTCTGCTTGCAGTTCTCTTCTTGAACCCCCCTTTAGGTTCCATCAGACACTTTCACCTTCTTCGCCAGTGGCCTCTTCCTGAAGTCCCCCATTGAGTTTGACAGTGGTTTCCGACGCCACTTCGCACCTATGCACCGAGCTTCCCTGGTGTAGGTATTCTAGTTCCAAGGGTATCCATGGGTGGGATGGCTCTCCAACCTTCTGTCTTCCATGGGGATTCTTCAGGGTCAACTGGAAAGGGTCCTTCTTCTTTAACATTGCAACCGCTACTTACCCATTGCCACTGCACATGGACTCCTTGGTGTACCTGGTTACTTACCTCAGGTGGTTCCCTGGGTCCCCAGCACTTCTACGTCTTCTGGGTATAGTTTTGACTTGAGTTGTGGTTCGCATTTCACTATTTTAGTATTTAGTATATGGTTTGGTCTCCCCCTGGCGACCACTGTGTATTCGCGCTACTTACCTGGTTTATTTGCAAAGTATTGTGTATATTGTGTATATCTCCGGGTAGGAGATATTTGTATGTGTTAATGAGCGTCTTATAATAAATACATATTTTTATAAATACACTGTGTGGTTCTTTTTCACTTAATCTATACCAATAAGAATATGCTCTGGTCTAAGTCTGAAGAATGCTCTTCACAGCTACCACTTAGAGAGCTTTCTAAAGTACAGGCCAAATTCGCTACGGAAGCGTTACATGCGCCTTGCACAATAATTGCTTGCATACGTATGACTGCCCCACTGAAGAGTCACATTCTTTTCCAGTAAGGAAAACTTATTTGCCAGCATGTTCACAATGATAGGTAAACGTAAGTGACCATAATTCATGAATAAAGCTGCCTCCTAGGCATTCATATCTACAGACAGGAAAATGTTTTCAGGCAAGCTGTGAATTGAAAAGTCGAAAAAGGTAAAGATGTTAAACTGTGTATTAATCATAACGCTGAAGATGTTTCGGCTATAGTAAATAGGAGCTGTTTTAACTTCTTTAAATGCAGCATTGTATAGGTTTCATCTTTCATTGCAATCAGTTGTTGTTTGCTTGTCAAATTGAAAGACAAAAATAATGTACTGGAATTCCATGGTACGCACCCATTCTTAAAAGTGTTTGAAGTGTCCAGCTAAACTGAATGATAGATCTAAGCTGACTCTGCCCATGATATAATGCTGACATGTCACTTTGCATAATATCAATTACAGATGACACTATGTTATTCACATTATAAATGCGAGACAACAGCGTATTAATGAACTAGTTGCTTACCTTCGGTAATGCATTATCTGGTAGAGACTCTGTCTAGCTGCAGATTCTTTACCTTTGAATTTCCCAGGCGTCAGGCTGGATCCGGAAACTTTTGCTGAGCAATACACCTTGTGCACACCGTGAGGTGGCTCCAATCGCTCCCCTGGACATCGTCGGCAGCATCGCTTATGATGTCGCAGTACCTATATAGGCACCACCAGGCACGCGGACATCAGTACTTTTCGTTTTTCCCACAATAGAAGAGCAGAGCCACTAGGGCCCTGAAATGAGGAGTAGCCCTAGGCCTACAATATTAGTCTGCAAAGCGGGGAGGCATGGGTGGGGCTGTAAGGAATCTGCAGCTAGAAAGTCTCTATCAGATAATGCGTTACCGAAGGTAAATAACTTGTTCATCCGATAGAGACTTCTAGCTACAGATTCTTTACCTTTGAATTAGATACCCAAGCCATACCATCCCAGCAGTGGGGCTGCAGACCAATATCTTAAACGAGAAAGTCCTGCTGAACCGAGCGGGCAAGGTGCCCGTCCCTGCGGACCTGACCATCCAGGCAGTAGTGTTTTGCAAACGTGAGAAATGATGTCCACATTACCGCCGGACAGATGTCTTTTAATAGGACTCCCAGAGCCAAGGCTGTAGTCACAGCCATTCCCCTGGTGGAATGGGCCCTTAATCCCTGAGGGGGCTGCTTCTTTGCCAGGGTATAGCAGATCTTAATGCAGAGAACTACCCAGCGAGAAATGGTCCTTTTCTGCACTGCCCTCCCCTTCTTTGCTCCCACATACCCCACAAAGAGGTAGGCAGCGTGATGGATTGACCCAGACGGAATGGGGTCACAACTTTCGTCAAAAAGAAAGCCCGGGTGCGAAGCACCACTTTGTCAAGAAAGAACATTAGATAGGAAGGAGAGCAAGATAATGCCTGCAACTCACTCACCCTCCGGGCTAATGTAATCGCCACTAAGAAGGCTGTTTTGACGGTCAACTGCCCAAAGGGACAATTGTGTAGAGGATCAAATGGAGCACACATAGGTAGGTGAGGACCAAATTATGGTCCCACTGTGGCATAACAGAGGGCGTGGGTGGGAACAAGTGAGCCAGCCCTTTTAGAAATCTATGTACAATAGAAGACTTGAAGAGAGATGGTTGGTCTGGCTGTCGCAAAAAAGCGGACAGAGCAGAGAGATAAGCCTAGAGAGTTCTCAAAGCAGAGCCCTCCCTGTTGGGCAAGGGTTAAAATGAATAGAGACAGTAGAAAGAGAAGCTTAAAGGTCACTAGACCTTTCTGTACAGTATAATACACATTTCTGCCAATGGCAGGCATATACTGTTTTAGTGGAGTGCAGCCTGGCAGCCAGAATGATATTAAAAACCTCAGGAGAAAGGTCAAAAAGCCATCAACTGCTGCCACTCAATCTCCATGCATAGAATCACAGAGTTGACAGGTTCAGGTGGAGAACCCTCCCCTGCTGCTGTGACAGAAGATCCTCCCAAAGGGGAAGCCTGATCGGAGGATCGATGCTCATCTTCAGAAGCTCTGGATACCAGAGTCTCCTCGTCTAGTCCGGAGCCACAAGAATGACTTGGGCCCGGTCGCTCCTGATCTTCTTAAGAACCCGGGGCAGGAGTTGTATGGGTGGAAAGGTGTACTGCCGGCCTGAGCTCCACTTGGGACGAAAGACGTTGCCGAGCGAGAGCCGCCTTGGAAACTCCAGCCTGAAATACTGCGCCTTCTCTTCGGAGGCGAACAAATCTAATCAAGGTTTTCCCCACTGTTGAAAGAGATCTTGCACGACATCCGGCTGGAGATGCCCTTCATGATCCGCTAGGCATCGACGGCTAAGTTTGTACACCCTGGCGTTCAAAGAACAAGCCAGGTGTTGAACCATCAGGGTTATACCCTACTGTTCCAGCCATGTCGAGAGACGCAGAGCCACTCGACAAAGGGTCTACGACCCCACCCCACCCTGCTTGTTGCAGTACCACATGGCGGTGGTGTTGTCCATGAACACCTGCAATAGCTCACCCTTGACAGAGGGTAGAAATCTTTTCAATGCCAATCAAATCGCTTGGAGGTCCAACAGATTTATGTGGAGCCCTGACTCTGCTGGAGACAAGTGTCCCCTGGTCTCCACCTATCCTAGATGTCTGCCCCATCCCAGAAATGACGCATCTGTCACCACTGTGAATTCTGGATGGGGAAGTAAGAGGGGTCTGCTGTTGACCCAATCGCAGTTCGTCAACCACCACTGCAGATCTCTTGCAGTTCCTTCCGAGAGCTGGACCATGTCAGTGAGATTTCCTCGATGCTGTGCCCACTGGAACTTCAGGTGCTACTGCAGACCCCGCATACGCAACCTGGCATACTTTACAAACAGGATGCAGGAGGCTATGACGCCCAACAGCCTCAGAGTCAGTCACATCAAAATCCAAGATAGAGGCCAAAACATCGAAATCATAACCGGAATATCCTTGACTCGCTGCTCGGGAGGATAGGCCCAAAATTGCACTGTGTCCAGAACAGCTCTGATGAAAGGGAGCGTCTGAGGAGTCAGGTGTGACTTCGGCACGTTTATAGAGAACCCCAGCGAATGCAGAAGGTCCGCCGTAGTCTGAAGGTGGGAGACTACTTTCTGGGGCGGAGACGCCTTCAACAGGCAGTCGTCGAAAGTAGGGGAAGACTGACACTCCTAACCTGCACAGATGAGTTGCGACCACCGCCAGAGGGGCATTGGTAAGGCCGAAGAGGAGCATGGTAAACTGAAAGTGCTTGCGGCCTACCCTGAACAGCAGATAAGGCCTGTGGCCCGCAGGATGGGGATGTAGAAATACGCATCCTGCAGGTCCAACGCTACAATCCAGTATTCTTGGTCTAGGGCAGACAAAACCTGAGCTAGAGTGAGTATCTTGAACTTCTTCTTCTTGAGGAAGAGATTGAGGGTCTGAAGATCTAAAATGGGCCACAACCATTTGTCCTTCAGAATCAGAAAGTAGCGTGAATAATAACCACGGTCTACTTTTGAAACTGGGACCCTTTCTATAGCTCCTTTGCCCAAGAGAGCTGTAACTTGCTCCTGGAGCAATTTTAGATGATCCTCAGTTAGCCCTTCCTGATTTGTCAGAATGGGAGGTGGAAAAGAAAGGAAAGGCAGAGAAAAGCCCTCCTGAATGACCTGCTAGACCCACTTGTTGGATGTTATGGATCTCCAGTGGGGGAGATGGTGACCAATTCTCCTGCCAACTGGGGTAGTGTGGTCTTGCAGACTCCGACTAGGAGTGGTTGGAGGCTGCGGCTGCCAGGGGCATGGTGGCCGACGACTTCTGGCCTCCATTCCTGGATCGGAATGCACCCAGTCCACGTCCTCGCACGGCTTGGGCAGTCTGTGTAGGACGGAGGCTGGGAAAGGCTGACGCAGCTGGAAACCCCTTCTGTTGCCACGAAAGGAGCGAAAGGAAGATTGGTCATGAAGAGTATAGAGGCCCAGGGATCTGGACGTAGCCCCAGAGCGCTTGAACCTGACCAGGGCCGAATCTGCCTTTTCCCCAAAAAGAAGGGTTCCATCAAAGGGCATGTCCATGAGATTGGCCTGGACATCACCTGAGAAGCCAGTTATCCTAAGCCAGGCGTGGCGCCTTAAGGCCACTGTCGTTGAAATCGATCTGCCCAGTGTATTTGTAGTATGTAGGCCACACTGAATGGTGAACTTTGCTGCATCTTTCCCATCCTTGACTTCTTGGGAGAGCACAGCCCGGGCCTCCTCCGGGACTTGTGGCTGCACTTGCGCAACCATCTCCCAAAGGAAATAGGAGAAGCGGCCCAATAAGCATGAGATATTTATTGACCACAACGCCAGGTTGGAGGAAGAAAACGATTTCTACCCAAATGCCTCCAACCTCTTGGATTCCCTGTCCAGAGGGGTGGAAGGGAACACGCCCTGGGAAGTAGAGGCCTGCACCATCAAACCCTCTGGGGTGAAGTATTGGCTGAGGAACTTTGGATCACACGGGCTGGGCGATGGTGGCGTGCAACTATCCGGTTCACAGGAACCCCTGTGCCAGGCTTGGACCACATGCCTAGAAGGACGTCAGCAAGTGCCTTATTAAAGGGCAAAAGTGGTTCAGAAGTGGAAGCACCAGGTTGAAGCACTTTGGTCAGGAGATTACTCCTGACCTGCACTGAGGGTAGCTCTAGTCCCAAGACCTCAGCTGCCCTTTTTACCACCATGGCATAGGATGCCCCATACTCTGTAGCCACTGTTGGAGAGAGCATGCCAGTATCTGGAGAACTGTCCAGTCCACAGGCTTTTGCAAGTTCCCCATACCAGTACAACTGCTCTGCAGTCATCCTGCTGTCCCAGAGAGCCCATAGACCCCTCCCATTCATCTTTTGAGCCTAGCACATCCTCAAACATAGAGCCCCTGAGTTCAATCATTATCTGAATGGGCGTCAAGCGACGTCGTTCCGACTGCTTGTCGTCCGGAATGAGGATGAGGCTGGCACAGGCAGTGCTGCGGGAGGTTGCATTGGCACGACCGGCTCAATCTGGATCTGTGATGGGATCCACGAGGCCCCACCGGCGCCGTGGCTGGAGCCGATGGGGTTGAACCCGATGGGACCCGATGGGACTTCTTCCAACCCAGCAGGGCCTGAGGGCTTAGCAGCGGGGTTGGCCTGCTCAAATACGCGGCTCATGGCCTTGTAAATCTGAGTGGGGGTTGCTCTGGCTTCCAGAAAGGGAGGGAGGTGCGAAGTCGACCCCAGCTCCGCGTAACCGTGCCTGGAACATAGGTGCTTCTTACCTCTCTCGTCGACAGGCAGCAGCTAATGTGAAGATGAAGTCTGCTTGGACTTGTTCTTCTTCCTATGCCTCTTCCCCGAGTGTCCCGAGGACCTCGAGTGGGACAAAGAGGACTTAGGACTACGGAAGCGGTCCCGTGACCTCCTCTTCGATTGGGACCGGGACCTCCACGGAGACTCGCTCGACGATGTTGATTGCAGGGCTGCAAGGAGCTTTATCACCTGCTCCCTCAAGGCCTTCGGAGCCATGGCCCGGCAGTCAGAGCACAACTTTGAATTGTGGTTGCATTCGAGACACCAGAGACAGACAAGGTGTGCGTCGGTAACCGACATCATGTGGTGCCAGGCAAAGCACAGCTTCAAACCGGTCTTCCTCAAAGACCTAGCACACGAAGATGGAAAGAAATTCTGAATTCGACAAAAGTCTAGAAAAAAGGTGTCAAAAAGCGACAGATGGATAGCTCTTTCCGGATCAGTGTTTAACTGGCGCAGAAACAAAAGAACTGATGTCCGCGCGCCAGGGTGGCACCTATATAGGTACAGCGATGTCATAACTGACATAACCAACGTCACGCGGAGCCAAATGGAGCCACCCGACTGTGCACGCAAGCGGTATTGCTCAGCAAAAGTTTCCGGATCAAGCCGGACACCTGGGAAATTCAAAGGTAAAGAATCTGCAGCTAGAAGTCAACAGGAGCACTTCATCCAAATTATCTTGATCAATTTGTCTTAAATGTGCGGCAATTTCCATCTGGGACAATTTCCAAATTTCATTAAGATTTATCATAAATAAATCTTTTAGAATGTCGAAAATTTAAGATTTAATAAAAAAATCCAACAAGTCCATGTCTTCGGACTGGAGAGAAAGAGGATGTTTTACTGCAGACAGTGTGGAATGTTCCAACCATTACTGACACAATTTACCCACTGAATAGGTGGTAACATGACCTGAATGTCGTGGATTAGAATATCAGGGATCAGGTCTTTTTGATTTAAACCCAGGTGTGGAATTAAGGAAACAAGCATGACAACAATTTCTGTCTACTGGACACAATAACCATCCATGAGGAACGGAAAGTGTGGAATTAAATGTACCATTCTGCACTGTACTACTGAGGTTTCCTCAGTATAATTTGGCAAATGTTCCCAATTATCGAAAGGGGCTATGGGGGAAAATCTGGGGCATTCATTTCTATAATTTTTTACCAGTCCCAGACATGTAGTCTTCTGGCTGGTGTCATTGAAGATCATTTGTGTTGGGATTAAACATGCTCGAAACAAGGTTTCCATTCCTTGAACTTGCCAAAGTTTTTTTCCTCAAATCGATTTCAGTTCAACTGTGTCTTTCCAATAATCATATCCTTTAAGTGTTAACTGGGTAAAAAACAAAACAGTATATATTAGCTTAGTCTGTCTAAGCATATATTTTTTCAGTGGGGTATGAAATAATATGATGTATAATCTGAAGTGTCACAGCTTGAAGAATATGTGAATTTATCGTTGTACATTTTGGAACTCCCTTGAGGGGGAGCTGGACAATGTTCCCGTTGTGCATAAGTGTACGTTGGACACTAGCCCTATGCAGGAAATGATAGCCGTAATGGTGATAACAGAACATGTCAGCATAATTAGCAGATTTAAGGTACAGGTTCTCTGATTTGAAAACGGTGTGATAATCCAGCTCAGAGAGCACCAAATTTACAGTTTCAACATCCCAATCATCTGAATGTAACCCAGGTACTATTACCACCACCATACAAACTTTAAACGCATATGGTATCTGCAGGATCTCCGTAGTGCTGAATATGTCGAATTGAACCTCATTGCAAACAATTCCATCAGTTAATGGAATTTCTGAAATGTTCACGAGGGACAAATCTCTTTGCAGTTTATGGGAAGTTCCATGGCAGGACGTTCTGGGAGGGAGTGGCCATTAATAAACAGGACAAAAACAAATCCAATCCACATGAAACGAAGAACCAAGGAAAGGTTAATCCAAGCATATATCCAAGGTGGGACTAGATAAATGTGTTTCAACCATGAAATGAAAAACACAGGATTCGTGCTGGAGGAGTGTTTGAAACAGAAGAACTGTCTAATGAAAAATCATCTTGATTTATATAATACCCAGAAGCACAGAGTTGAAAAACAGGAGGTTCCGGTTCTGAGGCAGGACTCGAAAAATCCAAAAGCGGTGGATCAGTATATACTACATCAGCTGCAGAAGATCAAGTAGTGAGAACAGTACTCACTTTGGTTGTGTTGCTGGTTGGGGACTCATTCTCAACCCCCCAGCCGGCGAGAAACAGCTTTGGTGGTGCTCACTAGCTGCAGAGAAACATCCTGTGTAATAGCACGGACATTCCATGGCCTACTATTTAGAATCGGCCACATGGTGTAGTTTGACATGTTCACTGGAGACAACACATTTGTCTTTAGAACCTGGAAGCAGTGGCCCTGGACGCCAAGGACCGGCACTTGTGCTTGGTATGATGGCCCAAATTCCATTTTAATCATCACCTTTACTCGAATAGGATCACCAATATTTAGAATCCAGCCGGAAAGTTTAGATTTCACATCCGTACTTGAAAAGGGTGACGTTTTCAATTGTTCAGTTGAATGGGCATCATGGAACTTTTGTAGATCCTGTAAGATAGCACAACGATTATCTATGTCAAAGGTCGTGGCAGCCACCACAATGTCTGGACCTTCAAGGTCTAGAACATACATCGTCATGCCAAAAAGTCTTCTGTATGGGGACCGCCCACCCAGAGATCTTTTAGGGATCTTATTTAAAGCTCGTTGAACCCCTATTGGTGATGTATGAAACTACACCTAGTGCCTAATACTCTAGCTGGTTGGACTGCTTTAAGTCATAGTTCATTCATTACACAACAGAATTGCCATTGGGCCTATATGGAGAAGAGTAATGCACCTGTGCACCCAGGGATGCCATAGAATCCCTGTACACTTTTGACACGAAAGCCCTGGCCCGAGTGGAATGCACTGCATCCATGTGTCCCGACAAAGATTTGCAGGTCTTTAATACCAGTATGAGCTTCAGCTGAGCGCTGTCACCAAACCCAGAGTAATGTAGAGCAAGAATGGACTGCAACCAAAATAAATTTGAACGCAGTGTTCAAAATTAATGGACCACAGTGATCCAAATAAATGAAGCCGAAACGCTAGTTGGAGATCAACAGGTGCGTCTACGGTGGACGAGCCACGGTGGAAGCTTTAATTTGTTGACAAATGCCAAAACACAGGGCATATTTCCTGGCCTGTTTATATAAGCCGTACAACAATAACACTGCTGTAGCAGCGAAATTGTGGCCACCACCCCAGCATATCCCTAAGCAACACCTTTGTGTGCCGCTATCACTAAAGCAAGTCTGCGATTTTTGTTGGGAATCAAACGATGGCCAACTTTTGGGACTGTTCCAAAAGGGATGTTTTGTCCAATTAAGCGATATGAATATTCAGAAGGAAAATCCAAATAACCAAAAGTGAAGAGGTAATGCTCAAAGAGCAAAAGAGGTGGATACGTCCTCCTCTAGTCAATATATAAGAATCATGACACCCTTTTGGTGTGTGAAGGGTATTTAAACAAAGCTGTGTGTTTTTACACCATTGTATGAAACACATTTAGTCTGGGAGAACACGATCATACATCTACTAAAGGGTGGATCCTTTTGTTTCTTATATATTTAGAAGGAAAACCCTTAGGAAAAGGGGTGGCTATTTTATTTACATTTACCAAAATCATCTATAATAGTTTTAGAACGAGCAATTGCTGCAACTGAGCTGTGGAGACTGCAGAGTTGCCTGCCATATCAGTCGAGGAATTCCCAACACTGTGTACTCCCACACACCTATGACTCAACGTATGTATTACATGAGTCAGTGGCAACCTGTCTTTGAGGTCTGCCACTTTAACCCAAAGCGTCTTATGCTTTATTGTGTTACCTTTAGAATCTTTGAACCCATTTTGTTGCATATAATGCGAATTCTCATTAATGGACTGTACAAAGTAATACAAATCATGCATTATAAGTGTGGGGAATTCAGGATCCGTTTGTTCAAGTGCAGGAAGCAAATCTTTCGGTTCAGCCAACTATGCAGTGCATTCACCTAAAGACTGAGTACAAGTTGTTTGAGGTTGGAAATCGTTGTCCAATATAACACCAATAACAGTAGTGCAGACTGAGCTGAACAGTCAGTGTATATAATATACTTATACAGAGCAAGAGGCAAGAGAGAAAAGGGCATAGGATAAACATGCTTATACTGTAGAAATTCTTGTGTCTGTAAAGAAGGGTCGAGGACAAAGTCTACATTACAGCTGTGAAGGATGTTACCCACTGTATCCATCTAGGATGGATGGCTTTAGGGATGCAACACTAGCTATTGTGACAGCCTCTACGGTTGGCACAGGAGTAACAAAAATAATAAGTTTCCCTTGTGCAAGTGCTGTTCTTTAAGGATGCAAAAGACACACAATTGATGGACGGAATGCAGAACAAATCAAAACATTCACCCCAAGTCAAGAGATCTGTGTTAAATCCATCATTCTTTTGCTCAACATGCCACCGCAGTTGAGACCTGGCCATATGCAAATCAGTCTTGACCCTGTGCCTCATGGGAACAGTCCAGCCCGAACTGCCAAGCCAGGTCCTCCATGGCCCGGAAACAAGCATCCTAGGACCGGTTTCGGGGTTTCACCCCTCTTCAGCCAGGATAGCTTGATTCCAGTGGCACGGTGAACCCAGGACCCACATCTGGGCATACCCGGCGCACTTAGGGCGAGATAGCAAAAGACACACAATCGATGGACGGAATGCAGAACAAATCAAAACATTCACCCCCAGTCAAGAGATCTGGGTTAAATTCATCATTCTTTTGCTCACCATGCCACCCCAGTTTAAGGATGGCCATCTACGCGTCAGGCTTGTCCATCATCCTGCGACCCTGTATAAAGAAGCCATAGAAAAGGGTTCCTTCCCCCTGGAGATGGATACAGCCACAATTGTCATAATTCCCAAAACACAGGTTTACTCCATACTTGGTGCTCCTCCTAGTCGACTTTGAGAAAGCTTTTGACTCGGTCGATCGAGAGGATGTCCTGCTGTCCATGGGTATGGGCCCTAAACAATCCAAAGAGACCGAGAAGACAAGTAAAGAATTTAGAGACACTATTCTAGCGAGCAAGATAGTTAAATTCAAAAAAGATCTGGCTAAATTCGCAATGACGAAAGTATATCCTTATACTAGTGACTCTTATGTACCACCAGTGTTCAACCAACAGGGCAGACGTCCTGGTTCAAATTACTCCACATCAGGGAGTGAGAATGACTCTTCTGACTCGGACCCAGGTGGCAATTTTTCATCTAGAGGACAAAATTGGAGGAAAAGGGGTTTCAGGAGAGGGAACTTTTTTGGAGGTCCCCCACCACCACAATGGTGGCCGCCTGGTCCTTACAATTATCCACAACCCTTCTTTCCACATCCGGTTTACCAAGGTCCGATGCATCAAGACACTTTCCAACAGCAGCCTTTTTTAGGGCAAGGTCAACGCCGCTCCAGAGGAAAGAGAAGAACGACTCAATCCAATGTCCATTGGAGTCCCCCATCGTCTCGGACACGGAGCAATCAGAAGGACCTGTCATTACCAGGCCCAAGCAACGCGACAGCCTGATTGTTAATCTAAGTAAACGAACACTTACCAAAGACGAGGCCATGGTCCTAGAAAAAGGACTTGGATATGTCCCTACATACAGAGGAGATCCTTTTCAGACTAGACAAGAATTGGCTGGGTTTTTTAGGAAAGTCAGACTACGTGCTTTCTTTAAAGATAAACCACAAGAAAGCGATCAGGAGGACATAACGAATACTGGTTTACGTCCAAAATCAACATTTACTCCACCCATTCATGTGGTTCCACCGGAAGTACTCACTTTTGAGAGGGCGGTCCTAAGAGATGCCGAAACCCTTTTTCAGACTGGGAACCGCTCCTTTACTAACTTGTCAAAGAATGAACGCTTTGCTCTTCGCTCATTAGCTGACGACAATTCCATTACTATAAAACCTGCTGACAAAGGGGGAGCTACGGTCATCATGGACTCAGAAGCATACAGAGCTGAATGCAAGAGACAACTTAGCAATGCTAGGTTTTACCATCCCATTAAATTGGACCCTACCAAGAGACTTATGGCGACCATCAGAAGTCTGGCGGATGATGCATTAGAACAGGGCTGGATTACCAATCATGAGGCGCAATTTCTGAACACTACATACCCGGTCACCCCGTATTTCTATGTATTACCCAAAATACATAAGGGGGTCTCTCCCCCTCCAGGGAGTCCGATAATTTCAGGGATAGGGTCTCTCCTTGAGCCATTATCTACCTTTGTAGATTTTTTTCTGAAGCCTCTTGTGAGAACTATGCCTTCCTACGTCGAGGACACCAAAGACTTGCTACGCATCCTAGATGGGATGCCTTTTGACACCACACAAGATTTTTTGGTAAGCTTTGACGTTGAGTCATTGTATACCTGTATTCCGCTGAATGAAACATTGTCTGTTGTGAGAACGCTTCTGGAAGGAGCGGATTTGGCGAGTCCGACACCAGTGGATTTCATCATGTCATGTGCTACCATAGCCATGAAGGAGAACTTTTTCAAATTTGAGGATGAACTTTTTTTACAAATCTCCGGTACATCCATGGGGAGCATTTTTGCCCCTTCTCTAGCGAATCTGTATGTTCATCAAATCGAGCAGACTGAGATTCTCTCAACAACTAATCCGTTTCTAGGTCATATTTTGACCTGGAAACGGTATATAGATGACATCTTGGTCATATGGAGAGGTACAACAGACACGATCAAGAATTTTCATTCCTGGCTGAATAGCAGGAATACATTCCTAAAATTCACCTGTGAATTCTCTCAAGAAAGCTTACCCTTTTTGGATCTACTGATTGGCTCTAAGGATGGAATACTAAATACGGAACTGTACAAGAAACCGATGGCACGTAACTCCCTTTTACATTTTCAGAGCTTTCATCCTAGAGCTCTTAGGGAGAACCTGCCATTCGGACAATTTCTTCGGATACGACGTAATTGTTCCGATATTTCCAAATACCGAGAACATGCTTTCCACCTCTCCACACAACTTCTGGAGAGACAGTATCCCAAGAGAACCATTAAAACATCTATGAAAAGGGCTGCGAACAACCATAGGGAAGCTCTCCTGGAGAAGAAGATTCGCAATCCTACTGATGAAGAGAAGAGACTCACATGTGTCAATACTTTCTGCAGCTACTCCAATGCACTAAAGAAGAGTATTCTGAAGAATTGGAAAGTGCTTAAAATCGAAGGGAATGTTTTGCCTCCTCTTCTATTTGCTTTCAAGAGGAGTTCTAACATAAAAGATCAAATAGTGCATACACGCCCCTGAGTAATAAAAAACCTTGCCAAAACCACGTTATGGGGCTGACCTCCGGTCATTGGCCATTTTCCCTGCGGGACATGCTCAGCATGCCCTCAAACTTTACATACAACAGAGATAGATATTGGTACATCTAAACCTTGGGTCTTGAGCAAACATACCAATTGTAACAGCGAAAGGGTGATCTATCTGATAAAATGCCCCTGTGACAAAAACTATGTGGGCATGACATCTCGTAAAATAAAGTTGAGGATCTCAGAACACAAGAGCACCATACGGTGTAAGAAAAGTGCGACTAAACTCACTAATCACTTCATAACAGCAGGCCACAAAGAAAATGACTTACAGTGGGTAATTTTAGAGCAACCTTACATTCCCCCACACATAACAGATATCCAACGGTTTCTGCTACGCAGAGAACAAAGATGGGTACACCGGTTACATTCTGACACAGTGGGGCTGAATGATGATATTCCTTGGCTGTTGCTATAAGAAAATGATGTTACAACCCCTGTTTCGATTGTTTCTTGAATAGAAAGAACTTTGCACCACCGACCTTATTGCACTTTACATTTATTATTTCTATCATAGGAATAGCACATACAAGGTCGTATTTTGTTCCAATATAGATATGTTTAATTATTCTTTATCTAAACACGAAGGCTTTCATTGATGAGTTGGCTACTGGCCATATATCGAACATATGCACAGTAACCAGGTGGGTTTACATCAGTATCTATCTGCCTTCTTGTGTTTTTAACACTCGTAGCTATTCCATTCTCTACTTTATTCAGATAATTGCTAGCATAGTGACAGCGGACGTCTAATTTTCTAGTCTTTCCTCTCTCCTCGAGAGATCGTTGTCACTTTCTGTGCAAGCAATTAGAGCTGTATACGGGTGTTGGTTAGTGGCTGGTTGCTACACATGCGCATGAGAACGTTGCGCTCCTGCAAATGTGTCGTTCCCTTTACACATGCGCATTGAACTCCAAAACGGGACAGGCATTGACCTAGCCCCCTCCAATTATCTACACACCTGCAACCACTCAGACTTTTGCTGAGTATAAAAAGAGCGTAGACCCCTCCGTCGACACCTCCGGTCTTTACTCAAAGACCGCCCCGGGGTACCGACGGAGAGGTAGGTGTCACATTGTTTGTCGTGCTTTTTCTTGTCTCTCCGAGTTTTCTCCAAGCGGGCTTTACAAGTAGGAAGGGGATGTCTCCTTCACTGCCACTATCTTCACGCTTAGTTTTCCTAATGTTTGGGAATTGACTTTGTCTTTAACCAATGGGTACCTATAAATGAGATACTCCCATTCTGACAGGGAGTCTACCTCTTTACACGCTGACTTTTTCCTCTTTTCTTACATTCACTAACAGTTAGCGTTTGGTTTTTAAACTAAGTAAAATCGTATCTTCAGCCTATTACTGAGCTAAGCCAATGCTCAGACCATGACCATTTTGCCGTTCGTTTGTTCACAGTACATTGGCGAGTTCTCCTTTGTTTTTAGCTATGCTTAATGAGGAGGCAGTATTCAGGCATGACAACCAGCGACCTGTATTTTCTATTTCATCTTTTAATCAGAGCGGGGCCCCTTTCCCTGAGTCAGGACCAGGTTGAGGTGAGGGCAACACCCAATTTATATGGGTAAGTGCATTTTGATTTATTAATTAAATGCTTAATAGCATCACCATATGCTTTTTTGTGTCATTGATGAGTAATGACCTATTGCTGAGTTTTTCTGTACATCAGGTTGTTTGTATCTCTCAAACCAATTTTTTTGTCCCTAGGTACCCGGTTTTGATATCGCTTGAATTGACCGGTGCGGTAGGATTATTTTATTCACAAAAAAGTTTTTTCAATTTCTTTGTCACATTTTTTCACTAAACCACAGCAGTATCAAAGGTCCTGAAGAAAGCCCCGATACTTTTTTGATCAGAAATGGGCAGAAACATGTCGACCACATTGCTATGGACATTAGCATAATGACAACTTATTTGTGCTAGATTGCCATATTGCTTTTTAAATATGACAGGGGTACTCTACCGAATAAAGAACATTTGAGTGCTTCTAGCCATTTTTATTCACACTCTTATTATTTAGTACTGCTGACCTTAGGATCCCCTTCACTAATCTAAGGGTACAACGTCGTCTTTTGACGAAATCTCTCTGAGATCTGACAATAACCCTCTTTGGTTGCATTTTCTCTGTACGCTACCAGATCGCTATTCCAAGGTCTGGTTCGTCATATTGAGATGCACAAGACCCAAATGATGAAAAATTCACCACCTTAAGTGATTGATGGGTCCTGTCTTAGAAGGGTACTCTCCTAAAGAGACGTCGGATTAGAGATAGGGATACTTTTGCCTGACAGTTATTTTTGACTCAGCTTGAGACCCGGGTTGTTATAGTGTTTATTATATTGAGTATTAGGGGAAACACAACCTGCAGGTCTATAAAAAGTGACTTTCCCTTGGACCTCCCCCCACATTGATTTGTGTTACCTATGGGCCCTAAATGTCACATGGTCCACATTCTTTACTCCATACCAACTGCGCCAGTGCTGGTTAATGAGAAACTCTCACAGACCTTTCCAATCACAAGGGGAACGCAGCAGGGTTGCCCGCTCTCCCCCTTCCTTTTTGCTTTAGCGATGGAACCCCTGGCTAAACTCATCCGATCGGACAACAAAGTCCAAGGCTGGAACTGGGTGGGATCACGAGGACAAAATTGCCCTCTACGCTGATGACGATCTTCTGTATCTCGCAGACCTGGCCCAATCCGGTCCCAGATGCCTACAGATATAAAACTCCTTTGAACGAGCTTCAGGCTTGCACCTGAACTCCGCCAAATGAAGCTTAATCCCTCTACATCTCTCACAGGAATACTTTGACTGGCAATCCACCATCCCCATTAGACGGCAATCCTTCAAATACCTAGAGATTTGAATTGCCCTCCTCTCTGGACTTGCATAGCCGCTTATTGTGACACCCTAGTCACCAAAACTAAACTAGACTTGCAGATATGGAAAAAACTGCCACTTATTCCACTAGGGAGGATAGCTCTCTTTAAAATGATGATCCTCCCCCAATTCCTCCACATTATTCGGAATACCCTGCTCCACTCTCCACGTACATGGTTCAGAAGTATAGACAGCCTTATCACAAAGTTCCTATGGAGCGGCCGACAGACGCGTCTGGCGCTTTCGTGCTGCCAGAACCCTCCCCATGACAGCCGAATGGAACTCACCAACCTACACCTCAATTATCTTGCAACCCGCCTTCTGGTCCTACACGATTGGTTCAATGGGGGGGGGGGGGGGGGAGGGGTGTTCTGACCCTGCATACAGAACCGAACTGAAGGATCTGGGCAAACCGACACAGCAAACGCCCTTCTGGCATGGCACATGGTTGTGGGAGGTGGGCGGCCTGAAGGGCTTTAGAAACTGGGACCTCATCGGTATCACCCTGCTTGGAGACGTGTGGGTCAGCGATCACATCCGCTCTTTTGCAGATCTGCAACTCCGACACTCACTTCATCCATCCCAATTTTACAGGTACCTGCAACTCCGTCATGCCCTAGACACACACATGCAAACGGAAACATCCCTGCCAGAACACAGCCCCCTTGAAGCTTAGATCACAATGGGCAACCTTGGGAAAGGGGGTGTCTCGCAGATTTACCGCTCTTTAACAAATAATGGTCCGACATCCCGTGACCCACTGAAAGCCATTTGTAATATTTGGCTGGGCCCACTGGAGGAGGAGGACTGGAGAGACGCTTTGATGGCCCCCAGAAGCATTACGACCTCAGCCAGGCTTTGCATGGTTCAGCTCTATTATCTCCACGCCTCCTACCTCACCCACGCCCGCCCATACAAGGCAGGCCTAACTTTGAGTCCCTCCTGTACAAGATGTGGGACCGAACACGCAGACTTCTTCCACATAGTATGGTCCTGCCCACCCATAACTTTATACTGGAATACCCTGGAAACTGAGCTCACAGAGGTCCCGGGATGGGTAGTCCCACAATACCCACTGAATATATTACTGGGCATCACAGATGGGTTAGAGGGGTCGAGAGCAGACAAGAAGTTCCTTGGCAACGCCCTGGTAGTGGCCAAACGCGATATAGCTATGACTTGGAAAAATCCCTCTCCCCCCAAACTCTCTAAATGGCGCAGGGGGGTGGACTGGTGTGCTGCGCAGGAACTCCCTCTCTGCGAAGCCAGGGGCTGTCCGGCCAAGCATTGCAGGGTATGGGGTAAATGGCTAGGTATGTCAAGTTGATTATCACCCTTATTTCCCCAAGATCATTCCCGGGGTTGTTTGAGTGCAATTAAAAATGTATAAAGGCACAAATGTGTTCGCCAATATTGCGATGCTAAGATTAATGCTGCACCTTTCTTACCATGTTTTCACTTTGTTTTTTCCTAAAACAAATAAAATTGATTATCAAAAAAAAGGATGGCCATTTGCACTGCAGTCAGTATTTCAACGGAAGCGAAACGCATTTCCGCATAGTTTCATATGCAATCGGCACTGTTTAACTTTTATTAAAAGTAATGTATGTAAAGCCAATTGCACCTGGCAAAATACGAATGACCAGGTTCATTGTATTGGCAAAGGTATGCAAGTGGCATGTTTCAAGACAGTCAGTTTGTAGTGATCTGAGTGTATCTGTGTGTACTGATGTTCAGCATGTTGTGGAAAAATCAAGGTGTATTAATTCCTAAAGTAGTTTCATGCGCTGTGCATATCTAGGTATGTACGTCCTACCAAATTTTAGAACTCCTAGCAGGGACTGCAACTTTTTGAGCATGTTTGGAGGCTGCAATTGTGCACACTTCTCCAAAAAATGAGAGCCATGGCTTTTTCCCTCATGTACGAGTTCCTATCCAAGGAAAAGGACACTCAGAAAAACTATATAAGATTTTTAATAGTTGAACTTGTAGCCAACTTCAGCAAATCTCAATATTATGCAATCTACTCTGGCTAAGTGTGGATTTAATTCATCGTCCGTTAAGTAGATATCATCTACGTAGGACAGCGCTTCATGATCGATATCATCAAGAATTGACATAATGCGTGCAGCAAATATACCTGGGCTATTCTTATTGCCCATTGGCAAACATCCATATTGCACTTGAAAACCGAGCGCACTAAAATCGGTCCAATCTCAGCTTTCAGGATCCAGATTGTGGCTGAAAAAACCATTGGAAATGTCCAATACGGTTTTGTATTTTTTGTGGATTAAATTACTAATTAGTGCTGTACTATATGTGTTTTGCAGTGCAAATGTGTGAGTATGACTGTTTAAATGTCTATAGTCTAAGACAATCTGTACGACACTAGGATCTGCTTTTATGGTTACCCCCACTTTTTGCCTGGTGTTATGCTGTTTCTGACTAGTCTGACTGGGATCCTGCTAATCAGGACCCCAGTCTCTGTGCTCTCCCCTTTATTGGCTATGGTAAGTACTTGGGTACACCCCAGATTGGCTACTGGTGTACTCTTATAAGTCCCTAGTATATGGTACCCTGGGCATGGGTACACCAGGGGGTCTCCCATATTCTGAAGCATGTATTATGCCACCCAAGGGATATCACTCAAAATGTGACTTCAAGCCTGCAATTGCAGCCTGTGTAAGCTGCTGCCAGAACCACTTACGACAGATATAAGTTTCATTATATCTGAGGTCACTGCACTTAAAACCTCTAAGTTCCCCCTAAGGCAGGCTTTTCAATTCCGAAAGCAGAGTGCTCGAATCTAAGTGTGAGGGTGTCCCTGCATGAGCAGGGGACCCCTACAACCTTCGGAGTCCATTCTCCCAGGCTGTAAGTGCATCAGCCATTACAACATATAGAGTGGCTATGCGTCATTACGCGATGACAATCTCTAAACTGGCTGTAACGAACCCTGTCATGTTTGGTATCAAACATGTTGGAATCATACCTCCCACACCGTAAACGGTGTGGAGGTATGATTCCATGCACTATAAAGCTCCTCCGGGAGGTCCTCAGTGCTCCCGGTACCAGTCTTCCAGAACCGGACAGCAAGCTAGGGCTGCTACCGAGACATGTTTCTGCCCTCCTGCTGCTGAACCAAGCTTGAACAGAGGAAGGCAGAACAATAGATACCCTGTCACAGGGAGGTGTGACCACCTCCCAGACAATGTTTAGTGTATTGCCAGTGCCACTGAGACTGCTTAAACTGCACATTTGGTGCCCTCTTTGCATACCCCAGTTCAAACCAGTTCATGGAGCCGTTGGCTCCCACTCTGGCGGGAGACTGGACAAAGGACATGGGAGTGTCCTCCCCACTGTATGGCCCCTCCTCTGGGAGGGACCCCTGAATCGTCCCAACCCTTCTCTTAGGATATTTAAGGACTTACCTGTGGGTGGGTCCCCAGATTCGTCATGGGACAAGATTCAGATGAGACACCACTTCATCTTCGATCATCTGGGCACTCTGGACTTCGACTGGACACTGAGACTGCAACTGAGAAGACTCCTGCTGCTCCTGGTCTCATCGTCCTGTAAGTCTGCCTGTGCTACATACAGGATCCTTCCAAGGTCTGTGGACATCCAATACACCTGAAGGAATCTCCCTTGAAATGAAGAAGTCACTTCCCTGCATCTGCAGGCATTGCAACAAAGCTGACTGGTCTACTGCTCCTGGGCTCCCACGGACTCCAAAAGGCTCAGCAACACAGATGATTGTTCTACAACTCCCTTGAGGCCTGCACTGTCTTCTCACCGAGTCTGAGGCTAGTATCCCTTGTCAGAACCCCAGGAATCAAACCCCTGTATACAGTGTCGCCTGTGGGTATTCTTGAGGGTCTTCCTTGACTCCAGTGTGCTCCCCTGATTGCTCTGGGCCTACTCCAACTCCCCTGCTTGAGGTGAGTCACTTGAACCTCGTCCCGACACTGCACCTTTTTCACTTGCCACGTTGTTTGCAGCTCCCAAGGCATGTTGGTGCTCCCGACGGACACTGACCCCTCAGCTCCTGACATCCGACATGGAACTGCTCGTGAATGGCTCCTGGTGTTTCACAGCGTCACCTAGTCCACACAGCTGCAGCTTCAAGGTCATCATCAACTCTCCTGCATCTCCCGACATTGGTGGGCATTTGTTTTCCGTACCCCTGGTCACTCCTGAGTGGCATAGACTCTGTCCCCTCTGCTTGCAGGTACTTCTCAACTTGAATCCACCTTTGGGTTCCAGGGATACTTTCACCTTCTTCAACAGCGACATCTTCCTGAAGTCCTCCATTGAGTTCGACAGCGGTTTTGGACGCCACTTCACACCTATGCACCTGGCTTCCCTGGTGTAGGTATCCTGGTTCCTAGGGTATCCATGGGTGGGGTGGCTCTCCAACCTTCTGTCTCCCACTGGTTTTTTTCAGGGTCCACTGAGAAGGGTCCTTCTTCTATAAAAGTGCAACAGGGACTTACCCATTCACTTGAATTGAGTACCCTCTTGTGTTCCCACACTGCACACAGCCTCGTAGGGATCCTGGGTACTTACCTCAGGTGGTTCCTTGGGGCCCTAGCACCTCTACGTCTTCTGGGTACAGTTTTGACTCGAGTCGCATCCCTCTATTTTAGTATATGGTTTCGGCTCCCTATGGTGACCACTGTGCATTTGTGATACCTGTTTTTATTGCAATGTATTGTGTACATTGTGTTAGATCTCCGGGTAGGAGATATAATGAGTTAGTGAGTGTCTTATTATAAATACCTATTTCTATAAATACACTGTGTGTTTTTTTTTCACTTAACCTATACCAATAAGATTAAGATCTGGTATAACAAGCTGCTTTACACTCCTTCTGGACTAAGCCTGAAGGCTGCTTTCCACAGCTACCACTTAGAGAGCTTTCTAAGGTTGTCTAAGACCACTAAAATCACCATAAGGAATGTCTGGATTAGTGCAGGGTGCTACACTTACATAAGTGAGCACCATATACTAAGCCAGCCGCCTACACAATGCAATAGAAATGATCTGGTTTTAAAACGGGAAAAGAGGATTATTCATCGGAGAGACACAGGGTTCAATTATTCTCTCGTACTCCAATTGGGAGGGTATTTCTTTAACGGGTGCTTTAGGATCTCGTTTAATAGGGTATTGTGGCTGGACCTGCGGGCTGAACCGTAAAGATGCAACATGATAAGGAGAATCCTTATCCCAGCTGACATGATTGCGATGGAGTGCAGGTGCTATTGCAAGAGCCCACTCAGCTGCATAAGCTTGCTTGTCTTCTTCAGGGACAAGAGAAGAAAAAGAAGGAAGAATAACATCCTTCCCTTGAGGGGATGCTTGTACAAATGATAGGGGCCAATCGACCTCTGCCAATAATATGTCATAAGACAAAGTCACATTTTCCCAGAATAGTGCTTTAATGGTGCATTGTACGTCACCTTCTATTTGAATGTTTGAATGATGCAATTTATCTGGGGCGGTTATGCGTCTATCTGAGGTTTCAGCTGTAACAAAAGTATCTGTTGCCGTCACTACCAGAAACTCCTGGAGATTCATGCATGATGGTGACTTCTGCTACGCCGTCGAGGAGAGTCACAGCCCAACTCCTGCTAAGAAGGAGGGTTCTCAGCATTTGTGGCATATTTAGTGGTAAAAGCTGCAACTTGTTCTGAAATGGGGCTCTACATTGAGAAGAACTCTCCTCCTTCTTTATCTTCACATTAGAAGACCGTGGTATCTCTATTTTTTTGTTTAACAAACTCTTCTTGTCTACATTCAGATTGCCATCCTCTGTAATACTGCTGATCAGACGATTCCTTAAACGAACGAGGAGGAAGTGTATCAGGAACATGATACCTGTCTGCAGTCTTGATTGTGTAGTGCAATCATGAAAATTGTACCTCCTCTCAGAGGGCGCCAGGGGTGGAGAACCTCTGCAAGGTTTACCATTCTGTGGTTGTTTAGATTTATCGAATGGTTATTTAGCAAACTCATTTGTCTGCTTGACAACATTGTACATACCAGGCTCGACAAGAGGTGGTTTAATAGGTCTGATTCCCAAATTATTGCGTCCCAAGGATGCATACACATCAGTAATAATTATAGGGAACTCACTTTCACTGTTGGCTGGTGCAACAGCTGAAAGTCGCTGGCATATAGCCAGTTTGGCTGCTTCACCTTTAACATTAGACAGAATCATTGTGGGCACTAAGGGAAAATGTCCCTTCTGTTTAATCTCCAAATCCAGGACAGCACCTGCTCTGTGTTCATTATGTATCTTTTTGAGTTTGTCTGATAAGACAGACATCGAAGGAGTGCCATGACAGACAGTATAGACAGCGGCAAAAATCATCCCCCGGGTGTTAGTCTCCAATACTGGGAACCATCCAATTGGGTAAGCACATAGTCACAATTCTGTGCTTGTCTAGAGGTCCCGTAAGGGGAAACAGCTTCAAGTTGATAGATTTTTTTGGGGTGATCCAAAATGAAATTTCTTCCAAATAGGTGGGTCTTTTTCCCATTACTGAATTAACAATTACAGGACTTATGGTAGGTGCTGCAGGCAACTGGGCTTGCCGCAGCATGCAAATTCTAGCTGGGCCTGTCAACAAGGTACGTGAAACAAACTGAGTCAAGTGTCTGTCTAAGGCAGCTAGGCCAGTGTATAAATATTGTGATTGTACAAGATTTTGATTAACCAAATCAGGATAGGGTGTATGTCCCGCTAATGCTGGCCAAGTTACCCCCTCATTACTAATAGGGCCTAAGCGGGCAGCTCCATCTATGTGGGGGAGGGTGCGAAGGAACCAATTTCCCAGTAGGTGAGAGGAATCTCAAGAAGCACATAAGGACTATTGGCATTATGTGTAGTGTATGTATGGAATGTATGTGTTTCCATCCATACCAGAAAATGTGACCCAAGAATCAAAAACCTCAAAGCGGTATGCTGCATCCGCTTCTACAACAAATATAATAGGACCACCTGCATTAAGCCCATGTTGCGCTAAATGGGCATAAACTGCAGGTCTGTAGTTGACTGGAATCGCAACAGGTTGTGGCGCTGCCAAAACCTAAACAATATGGAAAACAAAGTGCAACACAAAATCGGGTTATATCCTTTGAAACTTTCAAGCTTGAGAAACAAACAGAATTAGGTGCTTCCTAAATACTGTGGAGAATTAATCGAATGTCTATGGTAGAAGGTAGGAGGGTATTGTCGACACGCACAAACACTACTGCAAATTAGTACCAGACCAAACATTGTTGGATCCATGTTGCAGGGATTCTGTTCAGGACAGACTATGCTTGTGACCATAGAATATCAGCATGTAGGGACTAAGTCACCATACCCCCATCAGCATCTATGGGCCAGAATCAGACTAGCCCAAAGTGCCTCACTTGCCCGCCTAACCATTACAGAGAGATAAGTGATTTAGCATTCCAGAGCAAAACACTCCCGACCCTCTCAGGATAGCGGTAGTAGGTCACAACCTTTTGTTTTCGTACTTGCCTACAAAAAAAAGAAAAAAGAGACCAGAGTAAAGTTTATAATTTATATTTAAACTATCGTGCTCTAATGTGCATTAGTTGCACCACAACGAGCAAACAAATGCAGGTCAGTAATGTCATTAACATAGCTATTAGACCGTATACAATAAAGAGTTCTGTCATATCTTTCTTTTTTTTTTTTTTTACTTTTTTAATTGAAACTTTGCTCATCATACATCTCATGCAGGAGGTAAGGACAGGTTGATACATGACATACATCATTATGTAATTCGTACATCGTCTAGGCATTGATCGACTACATATACAGGTGGCCGCTTTAACTGCCCGTTTACATTCATAAATATTTTCCCTACCCCAGCATACCAAGTGTCCCACTCATAATTTTCCCTTACAGCAGGTCAGTCTCTCATCACAGACCCCTGTATCCATACTAGGCCCATACACCTTCTCTCATTTCTTGGGGCATCACCTGCTCTGATAGACCACCTTTTTTTGCCCTTTGGCACCAGTGCAATGTTTCACTTGGCCACTCCTGCTGCCACCACCAACCACAGCCGCTGATATGTGGGCCAGGTCTCTTGCCCCGAAATCGTCAGTAGGAGCCATTTTGCATGTAGCAGGACAAGTAGAGACAGAACCTGGGAAGTTACCTCTTTGATTTTTCCCCAGTATTCCTGTATCAAAAGCATTCCCAAAGGATGTGAAAAAGGTGCCCTCTTGGTTGCATCTCCAGAGGCATAGTGGTGTGCTAGCCCTGCCTATCTGGTGTAAGAGCGTCCTGGAGTAATAGGTACTGTGTAGTATCCTTGGCTGGACTAGTTTTAACCGGGCCCATATTGCTATTGCCAGAGAACTCGAAATGGCTTTTACCCAGTCCTCGTGCCCATGTCCCCTAGGCCATTATTCCATGCCTCTCTCAATGTCCCCAGCAGATCAGGGGAGTTGTAGATCGATTTCCTGTATATTATGGATACCACCTTATCTGGTATTGGCTCCGTAAGCAGACGATCCTTCAGAGGTGATGCCTCCGATATCTGCTCCCCTTCCAGCATGTGCCTCCTAATGGCATGCCTCAGTTGCAGGTATTATAGTGTTCTGATTCCGCTACCTCAAATTCCTGGCAGAGCATAGTGAACGTTATCAGGGCCTGGTCCCTCTAAATGTTGCCCAAGTGCTCTATACCTAGTAATTCCCACCTGGAGAAGCCCGAAAGGCCACCGACTTCAAGTAGTACGTCACTGTCCCATAGTAGCGTCATATTGATGAGTCTACCTCTTCAGCCCAAGTAGGTCAGAGCTTCCCTCCATATGCTAACCACTGTCTGGGAATGTGTTGGCAACCCTCATTCCTTCTACATATAATACAGGATCGCCTCATGGCCTCTACACCCCATTACGTCGTGCTTAACGCGATAGTCCTGTTCTTGATGATCGGAGAAGGCCCAGTCATTAATGATTAGCAGCTTTGTGCTTAATAGTACCTTTGGATGTCTGGGACTGTCAGAACTCGTAATGTGGTGTTGGGTTCCTCAGGAGCAGTACCCTCAAGAAGCCCACCTTCCAGCAGCTCTGACTCAGGCTTTATTGCACAGAGTATCAAAGTGGCTAGACAGGGGGAAGGGAATTAGGGAGGGTACTGCAGGGAGGGAGACCTGGAACAAGACGTTTATCTTCAATTAGTATTGTGCTGCTTCACCAGTATCCACTTAATACTCTTTAAGTAAATTGCTCAGTAAAGTTCATTATTAACATACCTGTAAAAGAAAAACGTATCTTGCACTTGGAGTGGATTGTGGTTATATCTTTGTATTCATCTGTATTGTATTGATCTCTTATTTCTATAATGAAATGTGACTTTCTGTTCCAATTCACCACAAAATAAAGTTCACCACAAAAATAAAGTTCACCACAAAAATAGCTGCAAAAGCGTACGCAACCAGTAGCAGTTTGTCATTAAATGTCTTTCTGTTTTATATTAATTGTGCACTGAATCAAGAACTAGCTTCAACATTAATCATGTGCTTTTGTGAACAATTATACTTAACCTTTAATATAAATGTTCTTCTCAATAGTAATTATCTTGCTTTACACCAAGCCTCTATTTTCATTTCCTGAGTTACTGCCAATGAGCCTTAATTACCTTTAGGAAAATAATGTTTTAGAAATAACAGGTCTCTTGCTATTCACTAAGCACGATCATTTCTACTAAACACCTGTTTTCAGTTCGTATTCTTCTGTGTTTAATTACACACTACACATAGGAAAATGCCCAGGGCCTCTCCACTTGAATTTTCAGGAAGCTATAAACATGTCAAATAATCTTTGGTTAAGGTGCAAGAATGCTAGATAATCACATGCTGTTCCTTGTGCCACGGATGAATGTCAATTACAAGAATCTGCACTTTGAATTTAGCTGAAATCCACTCATCGACCTAATGTGAGAACGATCCTACCTGCTTTTGTAATTGAAGAAATGTGCTGTCATCATAGGTAGACCAGGAGCCAGGGATGTAGTTAGGTAGATTTATTAGTTCAAGTAAGATGGTACAGGGTGCCCCACCGGGAGCAGCATCCTGCTGCTCAGCCCCTTCAATCTAACTGATCACTCTTTCAAAGCATGCACACACTCCCAACATTCCATGACATCACACTCATACAGGCTGAGCAGCCAGGACTAGGAAGTATAGCATATACACTCCCAACATTCCATTACATCACACTCATACAGGCTGAGCAGCCAGGACTAGGAAGTATAGGATATAACACCTGCATCTTGCGCAACCAGAGAAAACAGAATCTGGAAGGCGTCAGACAACTGTGACTCGTGCTCCACGTTCTCAATAATCTGCACTGAGAACAGAGTGCGGTCGATATTAAAAGGCTCCAGGAGGCTTCAGGAATATTCTAGGTGACAGCTCTCAGGTGAAAACTACCGGAGCTGCGAGGGGACAAAAAGTCTGTGACTATCATCCAGTAACAAGCAGATCCATTAACAAGCAGTTGTAAAGGCAACGGTGTACTACTAATATTTTTCATTACACCTTGGAAAAAACAAACATGAGTTAACTAAAAAAGATGCTATGCAGAAAATAAACAGGCTACTAAGAAAATAAACAGGTTTTGGTAAGTCTTCAACCATATCACTGATTTAGTGTTTGTTTGCTTGACAGGATCATGACAGGGACTGCCAGGCCACTATCATATACTCCTCTCTGCAATGTACCAGCGATCTGTGGCGTGCTGCCATTCAATAACAATAATCGGACTTCCTGATTACTTGTCTTGAAAAACTCAGATGGTATCTGGAATGGCATATTTTGGAGTACATAGAGAAGATGCGGGAGTCATCATTTTGTATAGAACCGCTCTGCCCATTAAGGACAGTAGCATGTTCCTCCAGTGAGCTACATCTCCTTGGAATCTGTCCATTTGTGGGAGCACATTTCTACCCAGAAACTCTTGTGGGTCACAGGTGATACAGATACCCAGATACTGGTGCTGTGCAATCAGAGGAAAGCTCTATGGCTGCCCGACAGAGGGAACACTACGGACTTCGGCCAGTTGATTCGGTAGCCAGAATAGCTACAAAAGAGATCAAAGACCTGCAGTATTCTATAAGGGCCCGGTTCCGAGTAGTCCAAATCAAAATATTACATAGAATATATACTTCATGCACCAAGCTTGTGAAGATGGGTCATAGGGTGGAAGCCAGCTGTATTAGGGGATGCGGAGGAACAGGATCATTCTACCATATTATATGGCAATGTCGAGAGATTCAGCTCTATTGGCAGGCAGTGGGAGAATGTATGTCGGGGTGATGGGCGAATTGCTCCGGATATCACCTAAGTGGTGCCTTCTGAATTTATGGGAGGACACAGACCTAGGGAGGGCAGACCAAACCTGGGTAACTCTGGGCTTTATGCTGGCCAAAAGAAACATAGGGCGCTTATGGGGGCCTCTTCCCCCCCCACTATTGCGGGACTGGAAAAAAGACATGGACTGGTGCATGGTGGCGGAGAAAACGGTATATACGCAAAGAGGCTGCCCTAAAAAATGGGGGGAAATTTTGAACAAATGGAATGTATTTAGGGGGAGTCCGTGTGCACCCCCGGTGGGGGTTACACCCCTTGCCTTGGCTCAAACAGCAACAATCTGATGCTGACAGTATTCCAGGAAATAAGAAGGGTGGAGGCCCTGCGTGGCCCAGGAGCAATGTACGAGGGTGGAAGTGATGCCAACGCTCAATTGTGCTTGTAAGTTCGATGATGTACTGCCATGATTTTGTCGTGCTACAATAAAAAGATAATAAAAAATAAAAAAAGACCTGCAGTATTCTGGGTATAGATCAGGGAGGCTGGATAATGTATAGCAGAACATCATCTTCATACAGGGAGATACGGTCCGCCTACCCTTCAGTGGCCTTCACTCCCTGTAGCAATGAGCCCTGACAAATCCAGACCACGAGCACCTCGAACACCAGGGCATAGATCACGGGTGAGAAGGGGCATTCCTGCTGTGTTCCCTTCTGCAGGGGAAATGTACAGGATGTCGTTCCGTTAACTCACACCCTTGCTAATGGGACCTGGCAGAGGAGCTTGTCCCACCCACAGAATTTCAGCCCACAGCCTAGTCCGTTGAATGTAGCAAACGTGTAGAGCCATTCGATGCTGTTGAATGCCATTCTGGCATCGAGAGCTATCAACACTGCCTGCTCAGTACGGGGCAATTTAGTTATATGAAGTACCCCATATAGGCAGCTTAGATTAAGGTGGGTGCTTCTGTGTGGTTTAAAGCTGGACTGGTCTGGGTGCACAATGGCGGTGATAACTGTACGAAGCCAGTTGGCCAGGACCTTAGCCTCCACGTTAAGTAAGGATATCAGCCAATATGAGCCACACTTTGCTGGCGACTTCCCGTTTTTTAGTATAACCACAATGTTGGCCATCCACTAAACCTCCTGTAGGCAGCCCTCCTCACTTGCCGCCTGGAAAATGGCCAGCATAGGCTTTGCAACTGTTTCAGCTATCCCTTTATATAATTCTATAGGCAGGCCATTAGGCCATACTGCCCTTTCAGACTGGAGACTACATAGAGCCTCTGTCAGCTAAGCCTCTAGGTTTTCCATCGCCTCTTCTGTAAGTGTCTGAAGGGTGTTATCTTTTAACAGGTCTGCACAGTACTCGGCTTTCCTAGTCACTGCAGGAGTGTAAAGCACTTCATATTAGTCAGCAAAGGAGTCTTCTATGGCAGCATTGGTTCAGTGCAGAACAGCTCTGCCATCTAAAATCTCCAGGACCCAGAAGCGCTCCGTCTCTTTGGTCCAGCCAAGCTCCTATATCATAGATTTGACATTGCGATGCCAAGGCATACTTTTGTAAGCTATTTTCGGCCAGGACGCGTAGGTTTTGCAGACACAAGCACAGTCAGTGTCAAAGGTCTACCGTTTTCTCATTTTGTGCCCTAAGTTCTAGGGCCGCTATGTCCCTCTCTATGGCCTCATACTCCAGCCAAGTTTCCTTCTCCCCCACCCCAGTAGAGCCTAGGCCTGGCCCCCTACAACTGGCTTGAACGCCTCTCACAGAGTGCAAGCTGAGGCCACCGTCCCTTGGTTTTCTTTAAAACAGAGATGTGTACTATCCCTTATCCTTTCATTAATAGCCCTGTCACAGAGGTACCAGGAGTCTATTTAGGGGGGTTGCTGTGGCATCTCATGTCAGCCCATTCAGTATGATCCCTACCGGGGAGTGATCAGAAATACCTCTAGATGGTGCATCGCTGCCCGAAAGATACCCAAATGTGTATGTTGCGTGAAAATGTATTCAAGACGAGAAAAGCTACGACGTTGTAGAGGATTGTGTTCCCTCCATATGTCCACTAGCCCCAATGCTGACACAAAGGGTCGGAGATGTCCAGCCTCACCCAGTGAGGCAGCGTTACTGATTTTATCCAACTCTGGCTCCATTACAGCATCCATGTCCCCTCCCAATAAGCGGGTCCCTGCTGACATTCCCAAGAGTAAGGCACTGACACTCAGGAGAGTAATAGCGTGATGTCTGGGTAGTATGTAGATGGAGCATATGTTCAGCATAATACCCTCCCATGTTCTGGACAAATCTACATCCCTGCCATGGGGATCGTGCCATGTGGAACAAATGGCAATGTTTTCCTAACAAAAATGTCCACAACCTCGAGAGTTTGTGGTGTAGCCTGCATGTGGGAGTAGTCTGTATCTGAATCAATCAAGAGCTTCGCACTGAGTACCCGAGGAGTGTCTCCTGCAGTAGCATGAAGGCAGGGGCATGGCACCACAGGTGTTGCAGTATCATTGTGTGCTTGATTTTGTTTCCCAGGCCATTACATTCCACGTACAAATGCTCACCCCCTTACCTGTATGCCCCGCCATTGGTGTAGTGTATGTGCTAGGGTAATACCCTGTCAACCCAGAGTGGATCTACCTCTTGCAATCTTTCTCCATGGCTCCCTCCTCCCAGTATCCTTGTTGCTGTGTGGTGTATAAGATGAGCCAACAAACATAAAAATAAACATTGGATTCAACTCCCCCCTCCCTGCTTTGTGAGTCTAAAACCACCCACAACTTGCAGAGTGCTTGTCGCCCACAATCTTTCATCAAACAGCATGGGTTTGCTACCATCGCCAAACTAACATAAGTTAGGATAAGCATTTCAAACATGTTGACCCCCTTCGCTAATATCAAATAATAGGTTAGAAACACACCTTGAGTCCTGTTTAGCTCAGTCCCTCCCCTCAGTTAGGCTGGCCCCCTCCAGCTGCGCCCAAGCTAATGTAGTATTGGAATTTCTGTTATGCGACAATGACCCACTAATCTAGACATGGCATTAACTCTGTTTAATAATTGCCTGTGCCATTAAGGGACAGTAGCTCACATGTCCGTGGGAGAGGCCTACAGCTGCTGCTCCTCCGGAGATTCAGGGACATTCGCCTCCGGAGCAGTGTCCGACCTCTAGGCCCTCTGCCCCTTACCACCTTTCTGGCTGGCAACTCACCATCCTTCCAGCCAGTCCCATGCCTCCTCAGTGGTGATGAAGAGCCATGTCTTGCCCTCTGCCACCACTCGGCGCCTGGCCGGGTATATGATGCTATATGATGTTCCTAATGCTGTGCACCCTCTTAACTTTTTCTACGCTTCGCCTTTGTTGTTGTACCTGGAGAGTGAAGTTCGGGAAGAATCGGCTAGTCGAGTTCTCGTAGTGGATGTCTCAATGCGTGCGAGCCGCCTGGGGGATAGCATCCCGGTCTCTATGGTTGAAAACTCTAGCAATTATAGTGCGTGAAGGGGCACCCGGGTACGGCAAGGGGCCTCGTGCCCTGTGGGACCTCTTTATAGAGAAGTAGTGGGACAGTCTCTTGAACCGAAGAGTATTCAAGATTAGGTCTTTCAGGACGAGGTCAACAATTGGTCCCTCTATACGAGTGGTGATGGTTGTGTTCTGCTTTGTGAGAAATTGAACTTGCTCCTCCAGGCGTTTAATTTTTAATTGCAACGGTTGTGTGGGACTCTGCCTCAGTGACATTTTCCAGAAATCAGCTTGCAGTAGGTAAACGTCCATCGTCCAGTTTAGGCTCAATCGTGCCCTTGAGGTCTTGGAATGCGGCCATGATCTCCTGCAGGGATGATTTGCCCACCTGGGGTCTGTCCCGGCTCCCAGTGCTGCTCTCCGACCAACCAGGTCAACCCACTCAAGGTCGCCATCATGAATGCGTATTGATCTAGTTTGTTGATTGTGTGGGTTTAGGGCAACAGTTCCTGACCATGATCCCTGGCAATCAAGGTAGACCACTTGACGGGGCTTTGATTGCTCTCATGGTGCACTCCGCTTGACCCTACGCGGTATCTAGCCCAGGGTCATGGCCGGCAACTGCAGACTCCGCCTCAGAGTGCCGGCAGCCCTGAATATGCTCCTTATACACCTGGGACATAGCAGACCCTGCCACTGGAGAGCCCCTCCCTAAGGCCCCCCACCACAAGACTTTTTCTCGGTGGCCCGTGTGATCCTTTAGGCAGGAAGGGGGGTGTCTTACATGGGCCCAGTCTGCCCCCAGGTGCTGGGTCATTCTAAATCGCTGTTGTCCAAAGGGAGTGCTGATCCCCCCTCACCCCGCCCAGTCCCCAATAGCCCCTGTCAACCCCGGCAGGCACAGCATATGGGGGAAGCAGAGGCCTTACCACAGTCTAAGCACCTCTGCATGCCACATACTAGAGATGGTTAGTCCTATTCGTAATGTGCATAAAGTTAGCAATGAATAGATTAAATGTGGTATTTTAGAAAAGAAGAAACAGTAGGTAGACTATGTTATCAGCAAACTTATTTTATGGCTTTTTTTTTCTTCAAGTATTAACTAGATGAATTGAGCGTTCTTATTGTGGGCTGATTTTTTTTTAATCATGTTGGTTGTTTTAAAAAAAATGGTTTAATAATGGAGAAGTATCAAATGTGTATAACTGTGTCATTGTAAGTTTTTATTAACTGAACAATACATTTTTCACTCACTCACTCACCTCCTGCAGCAGGATCAAGTCTACCCTGCAGGCAGATGTGTCAGTACTCAGGGTAGCAGTCACTGTTGACCCCATCCAGGACTCAAATTCAGTTTGTGGAGGGCAGAGCCGCTATTAGCATCACTCTCTGCCCATGAAGGCCCAATGAATCCTCGAAGCCCCCTCCGCCACTCAATGGCTCTTCAACTGCCTCCAAATCACTGCTGTAGCCCCAGGGAACAAGGCCAATGAAAGCGCTGAGAAAGTGTGCCAAGGACCCTGATTCCAAAGCTCCCACCCCGCTGCAGTTGGAGGAGCCACTATGCGCCCGTCCGATCAGCAGGGCTTGGCCTCGGTCAGTATCGCAACCGGTTCCAGGACGCTGCCAACAGTGGAAGGCTCAGAGATGGCAATATAGCAGCACAGTATATGTCCCCCCTTAGCATGCTCCCTGCCATGTGGTCTCAAGCCCCATGGGGGGGTGCTCATTGGAGCACAGTTCCCCTCCAGGTCAGGCCTTGGACCTTTAAGCTGCCATCCTGGTGTCCGCCATGCCAGGAGCTCCCGCAAGGTGGGCTTGATCTTCCTCCGTCTCTGCGCCTTTTGCCGCTTGAAGAGCCAGCAATCACAGCAGCCATTTCAGGACAAGATTATGGACAGATTGTAGGGTTAATTCAGAGGCGGCTACAGAGCCGTCTCAATGTGCGGCCATCTTTGTTGCCAGTTAGCCAAACCTCCTGTCATATTATATGACAGATTTGCCTCAACCCACCTTCACTACAAAAGCTAAATGATTATTCATCTCTGGCTTTAGCAGCGGACCCCATACCTTAGCCTTCATAGATAGCTGTTCTACATCCCAACTGACGCAGCTCTCTTGTCTCAGGACCTTTAAGTTGTCTGCCAGGCTCCGCTCTGTGTGTATTTAGAACGACCTGCCCCGGATTATATGACAAAACCTGTTTTCAAAAACAGTAGCTGGGTGTCTCTATTATGTCTAGGTGCTAGTGTCTGACCTACTAGAACAACAAAAAGCATTATCTGTTTGACCTTGCCTAGGCTGTGCAGACTAAATCCCAGGAAAAGGACACAAATTGTGTGCTAACTATATGTGAAAATACAATGTAGCACAAAAACAAGTGTGTGCTTTGATAACGTGTGTAGAGCAGAAGTGGCCTACAATGTGCGCAGTTAGGCTAACGTTCAGAAAATTACAATGTCCCTGTAGGAAACATATAGCATTCCTAACTGAAGAAGGAGAGGTGATCCTCCTCCTCCATCAGCTGATTTGCGGACAGAGGCATAGCGGGCAGGTGTCTGAGGGAGTTTTGTGAATGTAAGGGTGTAACCCCGCCAAACAATTTGAAGCACCCACTTATCTGAGATATGGCTTGCCATTGGGCCAGGTGGTGCCTCATCCTACCTCCAACAGGGTGCCTGTGTTGCTGTGAAAGCACACTAAAGAGGTTTGAGGTTGCGGCTGCCCCGTGGTGGTGGGCTGGGTAGATCTCTATCCCTGGTTCCTACAGGACTTGTGGGAGCACTGTCCACAGTCTCGAAATGACAGAGGCACTGTTGGCCTTGGTGGGTAAGTGGAAAAAGCTGTTAATCCCTACTGTAGCCACAGGAGGAGCAAAAAGAAGAGGGAGACTAGCGTTGGGCCATGGAGAGTCCCAACAACCGGACGGTGGCACTACTTTGCCTAAAGCGCTCAAGCAGTGAATCGGACTTATCATTTAACAGGTGAGTGCCATTAATGGGAATGTCCAAAAGGGCAGCCTGGACATCCCCTGATAAACCAGTCGATCCCAGCCAGACGTGGTGACGCAATGGTGTCCCGCCCAGCGAGTCAGTCATGTTCAGCCTGCATCTGATGAGGACTTTACAGAATCCCTGCCTTTGGCAACAGCCTGGGTCAGGATAGCTCTGGCCTCCTCTGAGACCATGAGCAGCATTTGTCTAGGTCAGGATGGCTCAGGCCTCCTCTGAGACCACGAACAGCACTTGCACAACTGAGTCCCACACCGTGTGGCATTATTGGTTTAAGAAGCGCACAGTGTTCACCGACCGCAGTGCAAGTCTGGTGGAAAGGAAAATCCTCTTCCCAAAGGTATAAAGCCTCTTCCTATCTGGATAAACGGTTTGGAATGTTCCAGGATTCACATTGGAAGTTCAGCCCTGCATCACCAGACTCTCAGGGGTGGGGTGAAGGGTGAGGAACGCTGGATCCCCAGTAGCAATACAGTGGTGAGGAGCAATCGTCCTGTGCACAGGAGCACCCATCCAGGGTTTGCCCCGAACAGGGCATCAGAGAGGGCTTCGTAGAAGGGCAGGAGGGGTTCTGTGTGGGATACCCCAGTTGAAGGTCCTCCGTCAAAACTTGATCTTCACTTTCACAGAGGGTAGCGCAGTGTAAGGTCGAGGACCTCAGCTGCCCTCCGCACCACTGTAGCAAAAGAAACCCCTTCATTAGCAGTTACACTAGGAGGTGAGATCCATTCATTGTCGGGTGAGGTGTCCAGACCACTGGCCTCAGCCAGGTCATCATACCAGTTGTCTTCTGCCAAAGATTCTTCAAGGGGATAGGGGTACCAATAGGGATCCTCAGATCTACCCCAGTCATACTCCTCACAGGGCGTATTTGGAAAGAAGGCACTGTGTTGGACCCGGATGGTCTTGGCCAGGCTGATGTTGGGCGACACAGATTTGGCTTCATATCAAAGTCTAGAATGACTATGGATTCGGCGGTGCTGTGAACGGGAATAAATCCAAGCGAAGGTCGTGGTTTTGTGACTGGATTCGATTCAGAGGGCCCGAATGGTGCAGATGGTCAACCAAGGTAGTGGTTCATGAGACATTTGTCTGTGACAGGCTTGACAGGGTTTTAGATCTACATGGGGTTTAGGGGACACCATATGGTACACTGGGAGCAGAAAAGCTTGAAAAAGTCAGCAAAATGTTGAAATAGGTGGTAAAAAAAACAACAGAGGTAAATCCTTTGGATCAGTGGCATTGATGAGCATAGAAAGGAACTGAGGTTAGCACCTATAAAGGCACCGCGCACATCATATCTGGCACGGACGCCGCAGACAATGCAGAAATGCACAGCACCACATACAAGAGTGCAGAGGTACTGCTCAATTTCCGGATCCAGTCTGATGCCTGGGGAATATTCTAAAGTAATCTGTGGCTAGAAGTCTCTATCAGATTTTAACCACTTAAGAGACAATAAAAGATACTTCTATTTCATGTTCCATTTATTAAGTCTCCGTGTAAAGATTGTAACAAATATGGAGCCATCACAGTAACAAGAAGAAATGCAAAAATACTCACTTCAAAATGTATTTTTTCTTCTGAATCACAGAATACATTTAAATACACAGTAAGAAAGGATACAAATAAACATTGGAGCCAGAATCACTGAAGTGCCCTCTTAAGATTCTCAGAACAGAACACACTCTGACCCCTGAACCCAAAAGTATTGAAAGCAAACAGCTTCTGCACTTGAGCATATATATATATGTGTGTACATATATATATATATATACACACACATATATATATATACACACACATATATATATACACACACACACACACACACACATACACACACAAAAGACTATCTGCCATAAAAAGAGATGCATACCTGCATATTTTAGTGCAGTGTTTCTACAAGTACCTCGCGAAATAGCTCACCTTGTAAACGTCACAGAGAAGAACACTGCATATGTCCATGAATAGAGAAAACCGTTAGTGAGAATTAATGTAAAACGTTACTGACACAACTGGAACATTTGATTTACTTGCCAATCAACTCGCATTTAGCCTAGGAAATAAATCAACTTGCATTCTTTATGGACATTACAGCTAGAGTGCATCTATTGCTGTTGTAAACCAAGCGTATGCCCAATGCTAATTGTAATGTAGTCCTTGCATCCATTTGCTCACCGGTTAAATCTTTTTTTTTGTTTAAATCGTTTTAATTAACCTTTTTGTTTGTTTTTGTGCATTGGTCAATAAAACATACCGTCAGAATAGCACTCATGTAACAGATGAGAAAAAAAAGGAGGGGGAGGGGGTTGAGAAAATGAATTGCCAGCAGCTAGGACACTTTGTCTGATTACAACATGGCAATGAAAATTCAGGGTGCATTAATCACATCAAAGCTTGCGGCAATGTCCCAAGAAAGGCGGAGTGGTGCTGACAAGATACGGCATTGGGTAGTATGCGAAGAACGTAAACAGCAAGACATATAGGTAGAGCATCACTCATGCAACAGATGGAAAAAGAGGGGGAAGAAAATCGATTGCCAGCGACAGGGTACAGTCGGGTTAATAACTACATGACGATGAAAATTCAGTGCGCGTTAATTACATCAAAGCTTGTGGCAATATCCCAAGAAAGACAGAGTGGTGCTGACAAATCACAGCATCGAGTAATGTGCGAGTAATGTAGGAGCAGTGCAGTTCAAACGTAACCGGGGACATAGGGCACAAAAAAATGAGGGCAACGAAAGCGAATGAAGGGTAGTATAGTCGAGCAAGACCTGCCGCCATAGCTAAATTCGCTGAAGGACCTCAAACACCTCCAAGACTCAGTGGCAGCGGGGTTCTGTGGCAGAAGGGCAGTGGCAGTCTGGGTGTCGGTGTTAGTCTTGAGTCGCGTCAGTGTGCGGGGCACCCTGAATGATAGTCCTCTGTGATGTAGGCAGGGATCCCATGTCTGTGTCTGTCCCCGAAAGCTCGGAAACCATTGCATCCCATTGAGATGCCAGAGGGAACATACGAATGCCAAGCAGGTCCTCTCTGTGCAGCACCGCACCCTCCGCCCTTGCCCAGTTGGATAAGGATCGGTGCCAAGCAAGAGGGTGAGGCGGTAGGGGGGATTTCCAGCGCTTGGTGATCAGGCGTTTGCCTGTTATTAGGCCTAGGTCTAGAAACCGTGTGGCAGCTCCTTATTTCTTGTTTCTGCTGAAGAGGTGCAGTACATGGGCTTCCCAGGTCGGGGGAATGGTGCGGGCTGTGCAGCTTATGAGGGTAGTTGTCACGGTGTGCCAGTAGTCAGTCAGGACTAAGCATCCCCATATCATATGTATCAGGTCAGCATCCAATTTCCGGCAGCGGGGGCAAGCCGCATCTATGCGGCGGAAGTACGGGTTTATTTGGGTTGGGGTTAAGTAGGCTTGATGCAGTATGAAAAATTATATCTGTCAGAATCGTTGATTCCTTGGGATGCGGGTCGGACTGCTACGGGCAGCTATCCATTCTCTATCGGCAAACGCTCTACCCAGGGCCTCCACCCAGTGAAGCCGAAGGTGAGTGAGGTCTGTTTCCGTGTGTTGTCGATGTGAGGATGCGAACCAGCGTGTGAGGTGTCTCCCTCTCCCCATCACGTGAAGATACTGCAAAGTATGGTGTATGGGGGTCTCCTGGGCAAGCGCACCCCATTTGGACGCTAAGGAGGATATGAGTGTTCTGTGAATTAAGAACTGCCCAGTAGGTTTATTTTCCCCTACTATGAGGTCCTGGAATGGAATAAGAGCGCCTTCTTGAAAGAGGTCCCCCACATCTTGTATCCCCTCTGAGGTCCAGTGATGTAATTACACTGCCTTCATGTAGGTGTCGCCCCGTGGAGTTCCCAAAAGTGGGATGGCAGGTGCATACGGAATGGTGGCTCTAGTGAGAAAAAGGCACCTGCGAAAGCATTTGTGTGCTACAGTGAGGAGGAAAACATCTGGAGGTCTAAGTGTGGTGCAGGGATGGAAAATCTGGAGTAGGGTTTTAGTAGTAGCGGGGGTTGCAGAGAGGCCGTGTCTAGTAGATAACGGGAGGACATCCACCTGGCGACCCACTGCAGCTGGGAGGTCAGATAGTAGTGCTCAAAATTGGGCACCGCAAGTCCACCCAGCTCAGCAGGCAGATAAAGCTTTCTCATGGATACTCTATGGCGTGAAGTCCCCCATATGAAATCCTGTACTACTCTTTCCCACTGCTTAAAGAAGAGGGGGGAGATGATGAGGGGTAGTGTGGCAAAATAATAAAGGAGGCGGGGAAGAACCACCTTTTTAACCAGTGCGACTCTACCAGAGATTGCCAATGGGAGAGTCTTCCAGAAATTCATCTGAGATCGAATCACCATGGTAGCCCGGACAACATTTCCGTCAGAGGTCGGCTTTGGCGCGATAAACCCGAACACCAAAGTAACGAAAAGGGTCAGGGCACCAGGCCACCGGTGTCCCCACCCCCCCCAGAGTGTGTAGCCTGGATCCAGAGTATCCCCCAGGAACGCGGAGAGTATGGACTTTGTTGGGTTGACCCTCAGCCCGGAGGCTCGCACAAAAAGGCTAAGGGCTCGATCAAGGGAAGGGGAAATATCATGAAGATTCCTGGCATATATTAACCGGTCATCAGTGTAGATCGAAATGGTGTGTATACCATCGCCTAGTTCTATCCCCATATCAAAGTGCGTGCGGATATGAGCCGCCAGCGGCTCCACCGCTAACGCAAATAGTAGCGGGGATAACGGGCATCCCTGCCGGGTCCCACGCCATACTCAAATCTGATATATATGGGCCCGTCCGAACCCGAACCGACGGATTACAATATAACAGTTGGACTAAGCTGAGGAAGTAGGGGCTGACTCCAAAACGAACCAGGGCAGCAAATAGGGAGTTCCAGACCAGCGAGTCGAAGGCCTTCTCGAGATCTAATACCATGCAACCGGAACGCGGCCAGGCAGCTGGGGCACATTCCGCCACTCGAAAGTAGCAGCGCAGGTTCAGGGCCGTGTTACGCTGTGGAACAAAGCCATTCTGGTCAGAGTGTACCAGATCAGGGACTAACGGAGCCAGTCGGTTGGCCAGGACCTTTGCCAGGATCTTATAATCCGAATTTAATATAGCAATCGGTCGGTATGAACCAGGCGATGTGGGGTCCTTACCAGGTTTCAACAAAGACACCACATTAGCGGTACGCATGGAGGGGGGCAAGGTCCCTTCCGAGATTGCCTCCAGAAACATCAAGCGTAGCTGCGGTACCAAATGTTCCGCGTAGGCTTTGAAAAATTCCGTTGGAAGACCGTCCGGCCCTGGAGTTTTACCCGAGGACAAGGCACGCAGCGCGTCCTGCACTTCGTCTTCCACTATAGGGGAGTCCAGCTCCAGGGAATGGTCCACCGTCAGACTGGACCAATGGTCCACTGTGTCCAGGAAGGATCCCACGTCATGGGCGTTACCTGGCAGTAGGGTGTCATACAGACAAGTGTAGTGCTCAGTCATCAGCGCGTGAATGTCTCTCTGGGTGCTACGCTCGTCAAGTAAGAAATGTATGGGGCGTTGGGGATGTTCCTGTCTAATCACATAGGCCAGAAGTCTCCTGGCTTTGTCCGCGGTCGAGTGGGAGCGGATCGAGTGTGCTAAATAGTTAGGGCAGCGCAGGCGGTCTAGGAGTGTCGCACGTTCGGTATGGGCAGCATCAAGATGTCGCTGTCTTGCCGGGTTGGTGACAACTTGCGACTCGAGTAGGAGTAACCGTCCTTCAATGTGGGTCAATGAGGTGTCTAACTGCCTGCGAATACTCCAAGTCTGTCCCAGACAATGGCCCCTAACCACCACCTTAAATGCCTCCCATTCAGTGAAGATAGAGTCTGTGGAGCCGGTATTAATCGCAAAATAGTTAGCTACTGCTGCCTCCAGCGAGCTTCGAAAGAGGGGGTCTTCCAGGGCTGCGGTCTGCAGGCGCCAGGTCGGAACCGGTGGAGGTGGCGCCTCCCAGGCCAGGTGCATCAACAAGGGGTTATGATCGGAGTGTGTCCGACCAAGGTAATCCGTTGCTTGTATCAAGGGGAGGAGGGCTGCGGATACTAGTATTCGGTCGAGGCGTACGTGTAGCTTATGGACTGGGGAATAGAAGGAGTATACCCTGGAGCAAGGATGACGTTCCTGCCAAACATCTGAAAGGGCCTAGTGCCCTAGCCATGTATTTAAAAGGCGAGCGTTGGAGGAAGCCGTAGTACTAGTAAGGGGGGGAAAGGAACGGTCAAGGGAAACATCAAGTACTGCATTAAAATCCCCGCCCAGGAGCCACGGGACGTCCCTCCATCGAAGCAATATCTCTAAGAGATCACTCAAAAAGTTGCCCTGAGCAACGTTGGGGGCGTATAAAGAGCCCAGCAGAATCGGTTGGCCGTTCAGTCGATCAGGACGTACCGCCCCATTGGGTCCGTCAGAACTTCCTTTTCTTCCCACGGGACCCCAGCCTTAACCCATATCATCACCCCTCTAGCCATGGACGAGTAATTGGTGCTGTATATCTGACCACGCCAATCCCAGTGCAAGCGTGCGGCTTCAGCGGCTGCTAGGTGCGTTTCCGGTAAAAGTGCAACACTCGTCTTGTGACGCTGTAAATAGGCATAGATGGCGCAGCGCTTCGGTGGTGTCTGAATGCCCTTAACATTCCAAGTTAGGATGTTAAGGTTGGTCATTGGGGCTATTAAGGTCAGTGTGCCCAACCCGGGCGCTGTAGGGCTCCCTGTGTGAAGGACGCCCTTGGACGGGGAGGACGGGGAGGCGGCAGATCTGTAGGGGCGGCGACTTGTACAGGGGAAGAAAAATAAGAAGGTGATATTGGGTAATATGAAACTTTGCAACAGGAAAAGAGCGGCACTCCAACGTGAGGAACTGCCCAAACAATCATTCCAAGACATGGCTATAGAACGATCGTCGTTGTACGACTGTGGGGGGGAAGTTAGACCAGTGAGTAAGAGGAGTCAATGTAGATACCTTCCCCTTCAGTTATCGCCAATAAACAGGAGGTAGAGCATCTCAAACACGGAGGGGGATACAAGAAGAAACACGTCCTGAGTTACCATGGTGCTCCAGCATGCATATAAGGCCCAAAACTACTAATGCCGGGGCCTCGGGGGGGAAAAGATGACCTGAAAGAAGAAAAAAACAATGTAAGGCCAGTCCCTGCCAGACGCCCCATGGGAGCGAGCGGGAAAAGGGGGGCATCACACAACTGCTAGAATGAAATAAACAAGTCCTGAAGTAGTGCGATAGTCCAACTGGAATGCAAAGTTAACATCAGATAATGCCATCTGCGGTTTGTGGGGTGACACCCCGGAGTGGGGGGAAATCTGCGTCCAAGGACCATTCAGACGTGGTTTCAGGGGCTCCGGACCCAAGCGGAGAGGCAGCAGAGTCGGCCGGGGATGGAGATCTGGAGGGCCGGAGGGCCGCCGTCGCCCGCAGGGCCCCCTGACGTTCCAATCTGATTTGGTCGGGTCTGATGATGGTCACTGTATGTCTCACGCTCCTCGCCTTTCCCCCTCTGCGTCTACCTCCGCGGGGGTAATCACGGGGCCGGGACTTATCAGATGATTTGGGCACCGACGCCAACCCCTGCTCCTTGAGCCATTCCCATGCCTCAATGGGGGAGTTAAAGTATTTCGTAGAGCCCTCTCTGATTACTCACAGGCGGGCCGGGAAGAGCAAGGAGTAGCGGAGGTCCAGATCTCGGAGCTGTTGTTTTACTGCTGTGAAGGTGGCTCGCCTCCCATGCACCTGAGCCGTGTAATCAGGAAAGAGAGAAACGGATACGTTTTGCACCTTAGGGCCGGGATGTTTCCCCAGTTCCCAAAGAATCGCGTCTCTGTCCCTGAAGTTCATGACTCTAAACAGGAAGGGGCGAGGGCGCTCCCCAGGATGGGGCCTGCGGGCAGGTATTCGAAGGGCTCACTCTACTACGAACTGTGGGGAGAGCGATCCGGAGGGCATGAGCTCCTTCATCCAGGCCTCCGTGAAGGTCTCCGGGTCCCGCCCCTCCTCTCCCTCAGGAAGATTGACTACGAGTACATTATTTCGGCGTGATCGACCCTCCGCGTCGTCCACCTTATCCTCCAGGGTGCAAACCCGATCCAGTAGATCTTGAAGTGCGGAGGAGCAGTTCTGGGATCTGGGTCGGAGGTCTGCCAGTGTGGCCTCTGCACCACGAACTGGGTCTGAGAGTTTGTGTTGGTCGGCCCGGAGAAGTGTGAAGTCCGAGGTAATAGTGTCCATGCGGCCTTCCAAGGATGTGCGGGTCAGGTCCAGAGCATTACCGATGCCCTCCACTGCCGCCAGTACAGAGTCTAGTTTGGTGGCAATGTCAGGCGGGTTCATTTCCGTCGTTGCCCCGGGGGTCGTGAGTGATATCCCAGCCTGGCCCCCAGGAGGCGCATCGCGAGAGGGGTTGTTGCGCAAGCGGCCCATGATGATCTGCTGAGCGCTCTTCATAGGTTGCAAGGCTGGGCTGACAAGTCTCCGTGCTTCCTCCAACTCAAGAGGCCTCGTCTGCGACTAGGATCGGGCTTTCCACAGCGTAGCTTAACCTTAGTCAACAATGCGCGCCCTCGTGCTGTCAGCGAGCCCAGGATTCTTCCAGACAGTTAGGCCCCCCTCACAGCAGTCTCAGCTGAGGAACTCCCAAGTCAGTCCTGGGAAGAGTATATGTGTCTGACGGGCGACGTCCCGGACTATAGTAAGTAAAGCGGGATAGGTGAGATGTCCCCACCCCTGGTATTACACAGTTGGTTGCCACTACGAACACTCTGTCAGATGGGGAGCAGGAGAATATGAGGTTTTAATGGGAATAACGTGTGTTGGACCCCACTGCTCCTCAGTACACCAGTAGACATGCACCTCAGAGGTCAAGTGTAGCGCAGTGTATTGCCCTCTCCGCTCCGGGTGCCCGAGTCACAGAGAAGGACCTCCGCAGACAGTACAGTGGGGGACCCAACTCGCAGTAAGGAGGAGCCCGCAATCCCAGTCCGATGCGGGGCCCCAGGTCCGACGGGCAACAAAGCTAGCCCCCTTGGTCAGTCTCACGTGCCCACCTGGTCATAAGAAATGCACCGCCAAGGAGTGGAATCCGGGTGGGACGGATGGTGAATCCCCGGAACCCGTTGCCCCCCAGGCCACCATCAGCAGAATATCACTTCACAGGAGAGCGCCGCAATCTGCACACGCCGCGGCGCCAGGTCCCAAAAAGGGTCACCACCGGCACAGTAGATAACACTGTGCGCCAATATTAATTCCAGGGGCAGCAGGGTACAAACACGACCACCTCTCCAGAGCCACAGTAAGCGCAGCCATTCAGTCCCAGCCTCATGCAGACGGGGGCCCCTTGGCCCGACCGACCCCCGTGAACCCCCACCTCACACGGGCGCCGCAATGCGAGGAAACCTGCAGGGGCAGCAGCACGCACCTAGGTAGTGGGATCTCCTCCCGCAAGTAACCTCCGCAGGAGTCCTAGGCCCGGCAGGCCCCCGTGACTCACACCGGCTGCCTGGCCCGCAGGAACAGATGCTGCGATCAGGCAGGGGGCCCCTAGGCCCGATCGAACCCCGTTGCCCCCCACAGCCACCAGAAGGCACCCCAAGTGTCCCCTGCAGGCCCACCTCAGTGGCGTAGGCCTCACCCAGCAGCTCTAATGTGGTCCGCACTAGCCACCGCGCCAGATGGTCAGGTCCCGGAAAGGGCCACTATCGGCACAGCAGACAATGACCGCCGCAGCAGGAAGGGTGACACTGTGCGCCAATATTAAGTCCAGTGGAGGCAGGATACAAGCGCGACCACCTCACCAGAGCCACAGCAAGCACAGCCACTCAGTCCCAGCCACGTGCAGACGAAGGCCCCTAGGCCCGACCGACCCCCGTGGACCTCCACCTCACACGGGCACCGCAATGCCAGGAAATCTGCAGGGGCCGCCGCTCGCACCCAGGCAGTGGGGTCTCCCCTGTAAGTAACCTCTGCAGAAGCACTAGGCCCGGCTGGCCACCGTGACTCACACCAGCTGTCTGGCCTGCAGGAGCAGTCACGCTACGATCAAGTAGGGGGCCCTAGGTCCCCCAACCGCCACCAGAAGGCACCCCAAGTGCCCCTTGCAGGCCTACCTCAGTGGTGCAGGCCTCACTCCAACACTGCACCGGCAGCCCCCGCAGCCTCAGCAGCCTCAGCCTGCCCCGCGGGAGCAGGACATCTGCTGCGAGCCGCTCTCCAGCTGCTGGCCCACAGAGAGCACGAGGCGCCCCACGCAGTACCACCAAGGCAGAAGCTGGCAGTGTCAGGTAGCTTCAGGATTTCCACCGCAGCAGAGTCGTCTCATACGGGCAGCTGCGCAGCCACGCTACCAGGCCCAGATCTTCCCAGCGCGGCAGGCCACAACGCCCAGGGCTGTCGCAGAGTGAGTTCAGGGCCCGGACAACTCTTCTCCGACAGCACAGTCACAGCCCGCCATGGTAGACGTGCACTGGGGCCGAATAGAGCCCCGTAGAGGCAGGATGCCCAGGATAACCAGGGGATAAGGTACGGAGCGTTAGCAAGACTTCTTCGGCGCCTGGCCACGCCCACCAGTTAAATCTTTTATTCACATTACATCCTTATCAACATAATGAGGTACTGACACAAAATCTCATTTAAACTGCAATCCATTGTTTCAATTCTTATTATTCTGCATTGAGTATATTTAATCTTCTGTGAGTCTGAATAAGACAATCTTTATCAGGCATTAACCCCTGGATTATGTCTAAAAACGAAGCATGTATTTATACATGTCACACATCACAGTCAAGCTGGTTATGAGTGTTGGAACGTATATTCACGTTCAGTTGATTTGAGGGGGTCTATTTAGTGTTTGTGGAAAGTGCTGGGGTGTCATCAGTCAAGCCCTCAGCGGTTGGGTAACCATCGATATCCACCCTACCAGTACGAACAAATCCAACTGACGGGGGAGGGACTTAGATGAAAGGGGAGCCTAAAGTTCATCTTTATCAAATCACCAACTTCTCTGCAGTGCACCCAGCAGAGGTGACTGAAACTATGGTGGTTTGGTTGGAAAATGAATGAGAGAGAGAGATTAAGGTCCAACAGGGGGAACAGCGTGAGCGTGGTTGTTGAGACCCATTGACTTTGCCTCTGTAACAAACCAATACTAAAATTGGACCACGCGAATGGGAAGCCACTCCTGCTGCAATCATTTACTAATAGTGGGGTCAGATAAAACCGCTATCAAAACATTTTAGGGGAAACAATCAGTACGTTAACATATAGGAAAGAAAGAAACGCATGAGAAAACAGGTCCAGTAGATGACTATCTAGGATGCAAGTTTCCTTTCTGCTTGTCAAATCTTTTGAAAAGGGTCACCGATTTTATAGCAAACACAGTCCTCTGCACAGTTCTGCATCCCTGTTCTTATCCAACGATAAGCATTCCAGAATGTACCTCTGCTTGATGAGGTCTGCTTGAATTTTAGACATTCTGTGCCATCACACACTGAATGGTTCCTTAAAAATTAATGTTGACATAACCTCCAGCTTAAAATTTAGAATATTCCTGTACGTGGCTTTCATCCTAAATTTAGATAAAATGTATCCAACTGTGCTTTTGCCATACCCAACTGCTCTGCAAATATGTACAATGGCAGCACCTGCCTCTGGTTCAACGGATGTAGAAACTACATTTTCTTCATAATTGCATACATCACCTTTCAAATCTCTTACGTTTCAATCACATGTATCATTCTTTAATGGCAGCTTCTTGGTGTCACCAGTAAACCGTGGAATATTTCCCACATCAAGACACCTGGGCACTCACCAACCACAAACAAGTTTTGCAACATTTTTTCTAGAGTTCTAAAGGTTATAACTAAAATGCAATGCATCACTAAGCACATATTCGGGAAAACAAAATCACATTTAGCTTTAAAACCCCTAGAGGAGATATGCACATCGTCAGCTTTGTTCATTCGAATACATATTAATTTCCAGTGCAAAAGTGTGGATACATAAGTTTGAGATTGAGGTGACTTTTTTATTTTATTTTTAGTTCAGCAACATTGTGTGAAACACTTTAAGAAGCCAAAATATTATTGGATTTGTTTTCTATAAAAACAGATAAAACTGAGATTTGCTTTAGAAGTAAAGTAACCTGAGAAAACCATGTATGTCACATAAAACTGGGTATTGCAACAAAATCTAGACTTCCATAAGCAATAGCTCTATGCGAATGTTCTGGCGAGGATGTCATCTTCTTGCTGGCGGTGTATGGTTATAATACCCACTGCTGGTACTGGGAGCGGCGGTCTGCTCACTAAACGAAGCTACAAAACAGAAAAAACAACATTATCAACTCATGGGGGGAAAGCTGGCATTCGCTGAACATGGATAGATAAACATAGCTTTACAAAACGACTCTTTTTTTAATGAATTTTTATTTTGTATTTGTTTTGCTTTATGCAGCTAATTAATGATAACAAAACAGTCTCATGCAACTGGCACTATTGACAGCAAATACGTGACGCAGGTCATACATTTACATGATACATTTGTAGCATGTGTAGGTAGATTTTCATCCAGGCACTGACATAAAACATTTTTTTTTTTTAAAGTTCAAAAAGATGCACCGATGACCGCATCTACCTATCAAAGTAATACAAAAATGGCAAAAGTGCTGCCGCTGCTGAAAAAACCTGGCTGCAGATCCCAATCATTTGGTGAATTATAGGCTGATCTCCTCCTCTCCGCTTTCTCAAAGATTCTGGAGAAGGAAGTCAACCACCAACTCTCCCTCTACTTGGAAGATAATAAAATATTACACCCCATCCAATCCGGCTTTCGACCTCATTTCAGCACTGAAGCTGCGCTTCTGGAAGTGGTTGAACACGTAAGCAACACCCTAGACAAGGGAGGCAAGGCCATTCTGATCCTCCTGGACCTCACTGCAGCTTTCGATACCGTGCCCCACTCTAAGCTGCTTGAGCGCCTTCAAGAGATAGGGATCAGACACTCAGCCTTGAATTGGCGGACATCTTTTTTGGATAAGCGTACTCAGGAAGAATGGCTGCTACTTACACCTCGCAAGCCAGAACCCTGACTGTGGGCATACTCTAGGGCTCAGCCCTTAGCCCACCCTGTTTAATATATACCTCACGCCAGTGGCGGCTGGTGACATTTGAAAGAAGTGAGCCGTAAAATTAGTGGTGGAGCACACCACAGCGAGCGAGCCCGAATGACCTAAGGAGGGTTCGAGGGGGGGGTGGGGATCTCCCCCGAGAAAATTTAGAAAAACAAGTGGGCAAAAGGTGCATTTTCAAGCAAATTCGAGAACACATGCACTTTACTCTTCACAGTTAAAACCGAGGTGAGGGTTGGTCTAAACTAATTAATAATTAGTCTAGACCAACGCTCCCCTCCTTTTTGACTGTGAAGAGTAAAGTGCAAGTGGTTATGTTAGCCAAGCTAAGGGACCCTTCTTCTTCCTAAAGGGGCGCTCGCTTCAACAACAGGGTCAACACACAAGCAAAGCATGGGCTGAATTAAACCCAGGTTTAATGAAGAGTCTAAGAACATCAACGAACTATTGCAAAATGTACCTTGGAGCAGAAGAAATAGACTGGAAACTTACTTTCAAGGCAAATGGATATTTTTTATGTAAAACAAAACACACACCCACCTCTGCATTTTCGCTTTCAAATCCCAACATGAATGAAAAGGAAAGATACAGCCAAGAGATTCCTCCAATCTAACAACCTTATTAAAACCAGAAATCACTCATTATGCCTGAGAACGCAAGCATACATTCGACCGTGCCTCCTGCAGTACTACATATCAACAAAGGCTCCTCACACTGAGCTCACAGACATCATTTGTAGTCAGTAACTCAACAGTCAATCCTGTCTAAAACCCGCAGCAGACCAAGTCACAAACCATTATGGCGTAAACCTCCATTTTGTTTCCTTTTCAGGAATGTAGTTATGAAAAAATAATTATCCGTAGTATTTATTGTAAACCATTGACTGTTTAGTATTTGGATTCAGACATCTCCCTTTGAACTATAGCCTCACATCAGGGTAATATGTTTGTCACTTGCAACGTTACAATAAACATTTTCCACACTGCGGACTGGGTTTGCAGGGACTGTCACGATTTTCCACACTCAGACCCATATTTCAATACATTTACCACATGGCCTGGTGGACGGTTGGCCGAACACAGAGGGAGGCAAGTTCACATCTGTTCCATCGCAGAATCAAGTAGCAGCCCAGCGGAAAGCAATTTAGTTAACACAAATGACTCGGTGTGTAAGAGTTTTATTGTATACCCCTTATTGAATCATTGAATGTGCTTTCTGTGGTGGCAGGTTGTGTCAATTGTTATTCTGTGCCCTTCTGTAGATCCACAATTGTATTCCTACTTCTATTTGTGTAATGTCTCAGTTTTTGTGGTTTTACACAATATGTTCGCTCGTCTATGAATTCCCTTCACCTAGCAGTCTTTATCCCACCTGTCATCCCCCGATGAACCGACCAACACTTAAGCAAGAGTTGTGAGAGTGAGGGTGAAAAAGAATAAGTGGGGGAGAGCAGGGGGCTGGGGCAACGTTTGTGCACAGGAGCGGGGCGTCCTTTGGGGCGGTGGGGCGTTGCCCCACTAGCCATCACAAGTCAAACAGTCAGGGACTCGCCACTCTGCGTCCGCGGGTCGCAGACAGCAGCAGTCGGCATTATGGTAGTCAGTCGGCTGCGGCGCTTAAGGGGGTGGGTGGGGGCGGGGCTGACTGACAGGTAGCTGCGCTTAAGCGCTGCTGCAATAATAGTGTGCATGCTCGATTTTGGGATATGACCATCCCGAACATGCGCACTACCCTACTTACCTATAGCATTAGCCAATAGCCACTCACTTAGCCAGGAAAGCGAGGGGGGAGTCGGAGCCGAGGGTTGCTTCATGCAGCAGCCCCCGGTCTCCTAATGGGCGAGACGCCCTGGCGCTGCTAATGCAATGTCTGGATTGGGAGAGACACCGCGCAGCCTGAGGGCAGGCATTTGCCGCATTGGGTGCCGCGCGTGGGTGGGGTGGCCCTGCCGTTGTGCCGCACTGTGATTGGACCATCGATCGCACAGGCTCCGTCACGGTCACCGCGTCAGTGCCACGAAGAGTCGACACGACACCAGAGAGTGACTGACTGAGACGAGACCTCGTCGTGCGGTGCTACTACTCTGGCGATTCATCATTTGATGATTTCCATCCATTCCATTCCAGATTTGATTGATTGAAGTGAATCCGATCTCCTCGACGTCACGTTGAAGTAAGAATTGACAACCAACTGACAGTAACTTAACAAAGCACAACATATTACATATATTCAATCAGTCACTGTATTCAGTAAAAAAAATATAATAATCAATCAGGTGTCAGACAGACAGTACTCCGACTTGGAGTACGCCGCGCAGCTTGGTCAGGTGGGTGGCGGGTGCGTGTGGGTGGGTGTTTGGCATGGTCGGGTGCTGGCCCGGGACTGAGCCTGATGAAGGCACCTCGTCAATAGGCCGCTGGCCTGACCCTGTAAGTCACGGGCCTGGGGTTGGAAAGGGCGCGAAAATTGGGCAGATGGGCGGTCCAGGAGGAGCGGGACCCGAGATCCGAAAACCCGCTCCTCTCCACCGGTCCATGCTTCAGCGCGGCCCATTAGCCCCTCGTCGCTCCCTGCGGGCCCGTTACCTGCAGCCTTGGGCTCAGAAGCAGGCCTCGGCGCAGGTCAGCCGCGTCCTGCCGGTGGCCTCACTGACTGACTGACTGGATTTAACCCAGATCTCTTGACTGGGGGAGAATGTCTGCATTGTCAGCATTCCGTCCATCATTTGTTTGTTGTAACGCTTTTCGCCCTAAGTGGGATGGGTATGCCCAGACGTGGGTCCCGTGCTCACTACGCCACTGGAGTCAAGCTATCCTGGCTGATGACGGCTGATAGCCAGAAAGCGGTCCTAGGATGCTTGATTCCGGTCCAGGGAAGACATGGCTTGGCAGTTCGGGCTGGACTGTTCCCATGAGGCACAGGGTCAAGACTGATTTGCATATGGCCATGTCTGAACTGGGCTGGCGTAGTGGGCAAAAGAACGATGGATTTAACCCAGATCTCTTGACTGGGGGAGAATGTCTGCATTGTCAGCATTCCGTCCATCATTTGTTTGTTGTAACGCTTTTCGCCCTAAGTGGGATGGGTATGCCCAGACGTGGGTCCCGTGCTCACTACGCCACTGGAGTCAAGCTATCCTGGCTGATGACGGCTGATAGCCAGAAACCGGTCCTAGGATGCTTGATTCCGGTCCAGGGAAGACATGGCTTGGCAGTTCGGGCTGGACTGTTCCCATGAGGCACAGGGTCAAGACTGATTTGCATATGGCCATGTCTGAACTGGGTTGGCGTAGTGGGCAAAAGAACGATGGATTTAACCCAGATCTCTTGACTGGGGGAGAATGTCTGCATCGTCAGCATTCCGTCCATCATTTGTTTGTTGTAACGCTTTTCGCCCTAAGTGGGATGGGTGTGCCCAGACGTGGGTCCCGTGCTCACTACGCCACTGGAGTCAAGCTATCCTGGCTGATGACGGCTGATAGCCAGAAACCGGTCCTAGGATGCTTGATTCCGGTCCATGGAAGACATGGCTTGGCAGTTCGGGCTGGACTGTTCCCATGAGGCACAGGGTCAAGACTGATTTGCATATGGCCATGTCTGAACTGGGCTGGCGTAGTGGGCAAAAGAACGATGGATTTAACCCAGATCTCTTGACTGGGGGAGAATGTCTGCATTGTCAGCATTCCGTCCATCATTTGTTTGTTGTAACGCTTTTCGCCCTAAGTGGGATGGGTATGCCCAGACGTGGGTCCCGTGCTCACTACGCCACTGGAGTCAAGCTATCCTGGCTGATGACGGCTGATAGCCAGAAACCGGTCCTAGGATGCTTGATTCCGGTCCAGGGAAGACATGGCTTGGCAGTTCGGGCTGGACTGTTCCCATGAGGCACAGGGTCAAGACTGATTTGCATATGGCCATGTCTGAACTGGGTTATCGTAGTGGGCAAAAGAACGATGGATTTAACCCAGATCTCTTGACTGGGGGAGAATGTCTGCATCGTCAGCATTCTGTCCATCATTTGTTTGTTGTAACGCTTTTCGCCCTAAGTGGGATGGGTGTGCCCAGACGTGGGTCCCGTGCTCACTACGCCACTGGAGTCAAGCTATCCTGGCTGATGACGGCTGATAGCCAGAAACCGGTCCTAGGATGCTTGATTCCGGTCCAGGGAAGACATGGCTTGGCAGTTCGGGCTGGACTGTTCCCATGAGGCACAGGGTCAAGACTGATTTGCATATGGCCATGTCTGAACTGGGCTGGCGTAGTGGGCAAAAGAACGATGGATTTAACCCAGATCTCTTGACTGGGGGAGAATGTCTGCATTGTCAGCATTCCGTCCATCATTTGTTTGTTGTAACGCTTTTCGCCCTAAGTGGGATGGGTATGCCCAGACGTGGGTCCCGTGCTCACTACGCCACTGGAGTCAAGCTATCCTGGCTGATGACGGCTGATAGCCATAAACCGGTCCTAGGATGCTTGATTCCGGTCCAGGGAAGACATGGCTTGGCAGTTCGGGCTGGACTGTTCCCATGAGGCACAGGGTCAAGACTGATTTGCATATGGCCATGTCTGAACTGGGTTGGCGTAGTGGGCAAAAGAACGATGGATTTAACCCAGATCTCTTGACTGGGGGAGAATGTCTGCATTGTCAGCATTCCGTCCATCATTTGTTTGTTGTAACGCTTTTCGCCCTAAGTGGGATGGGTATGCCCAGACGTGGGTCCCGTGCTCACTACGCCACTGGAGTCAAGCTATCCTGGCTGATGACGGCTGATAGCCAGAAACTGGTCCTAGGATGCTTGATTCCGGTCCAGGGAAGACATGGCTTGGCAGTTCGGGCTGGACTGTTCCCATGAGGCACAGGGTCAAGACTGATTTGCATATGGCCATGTCTGAACTGGGTTGGCGTAGTGGGCAAAAGAACGATGGATTTAACCCAGATCTCTTGACTGGGGGAGAATGTCTGCATTGTCAGCATTCCGTCCATCATTTGTTTGTTGTAACGCTTTTCGCCCTAAGTGGGATGGGTATGCCCAGACGTGGGTCCCGTGCTCACTACGCCACTGGAGTCAAGCTATCCTGGCTGATGACGGCTGATAGCCAGAAACCGGTCCTAGGATGCTTGATTCCGGTCCAGGGAAGACATGGCTTGGCAGTTCAGGCTGGACTGTACCCATGAGGCACAGGGTCAAGACTGATTTGCATATGGCCATGTCTGAACTGGGTTGGCGTAGTGGGCAAAAGAACGATGGATTTAACCCAGATCTCTTGACTAGGGGAGAATGTCTGCATTGTCAGCATTCCGTCCATCATGTGTTTGTTGTAACGCTTTTCGCCCTAAGTGGGATGGGTATGCCCAGACGTGGGTCCCGTGCTCACTACGCCACTGGAGTCAAGCTATCCTGGCTGATAGCCAGAAACCGGTCCTAGGATGCTTGATTCCGGTCCAGGGAAGACATGGCTTGGCAGTTCGGGCTGGACTGTTCCCATAAGGCACAGGGTCAAGACTGATTTGCATATGGCCATGTCTGAACTGGGTTGGCGTAGTGGGCAAAAGAACGATGGATTTAACCCAGATCTCTTGACTGGGGGAGAATGTCTGCATTGTCAGCATTCCGTCCATCATTTGTTTGTTGTAACGGTGGCCTCACTGACTGCACAGGGTCCGTTCATACCGCCTTGGCGTTTAATTACATGAATAAATAAGCACCTGACACAATGCCACAAAGGTGCCATCTAGACCTGAATACTACATTCCAGATGCAGCCTCCAGAACAGGTTATAATACCCTAGATGAGGCCTCTACACCATACACGTATTAGCAATACTCCATCTGAGGCACTGAGAAATAGAACCAACAGTCCATATAAGCCCTCCAGAACTAAACACAGTACCCCGATGGGGTCTTGCTAGTGGTGTGTACATGGTTCAATTATCTCCTCTCTGCATCTCAGAATTCCTTTAATGGCATCCAAGTCCTTATTATATTGATTTTACATTTAAAGTGTGTGGAACATAAACCCTCAAAGATGCTCATGGACAAGGGTCGCTTGCACTGCTGCTGCCTTCAATGTAAACTGTGCTCTGTTTGTAAGGGAAGCTCAGATTAACCATATCTTTGCTCTAGCTGATTTGTGTGAGAAAGGGAGGTTTGAACCTGTATTGTATGTGTGCGACAGTACTTAATTGGAGCTGATGACGTCAGGTGGGTGGCACCCAAGCACCAGCACTTATTTTTGGACCAGGACTTAAATTTCCAGGAGACCTTGGCCCAGATCAAAAGTCATCCCATCGCTCACCACTGCCACCGTGCAAAGCGCTCCCATTTCACATCCTGGCCTCATTGTGCAGCACGCCGCTGCATTGCTAGGGATCCACAGCTCGAAAACGTTTTAGTTGCTATTTTTTTTAAAGGAGGCTGCGACCATCAGTCCCCAGGCATCTTCCACCATAATTAACCCTAAAAAGTAATTTAAAATGTATTGCGGGGGGGGGGGCGGTGACTTCTTTGACGGATTTGTTTAGTTGTTTGTTAAATAAAAAACATCTGTGAGTGAGGTACTCAGAAATGCATTGAATCTCAAAGTATGTTATGAAGCTCTGTGGATATACTGAATAAGCAGCTACCTATATTATATGACATCTGTTTATTAATTAAATAACTGCACTTTCACAATTGCTTTATTAACCTTCATGCTTTCTCAAATTTGCTTGAAAATGCACCATTTTTGCTCTCTTTTGTAAAAATGTTCTCGGGGGGAGTATCCCCCCCGAACTCCCCTTATGATGGTTCGGGATCGCTCGCTACGCTCGCTCGCAACGGTGCAGTATGCCAATCATTTTACGCACCACCGCTTTCAAATGTCACCAGCAGCCCTTGTTTGTGCATGTATGTGTGCGTGGGTGTTTGGGTGTATTTATGTGTGTTTTTTTTGTGACTCTTAAACCAAATGATTTGCTTACTTACTAAAAAGAGGCATAAAGCTGGTGTGTTGTTTAAATGCATCACACTCTCCTCCCCATTCAGCCTTTTTCCTGTTGTTTTGTGATCGTGTCCATCTCTACTTGACGAGGCTATTGTTATATTCTGATGTTTAGTTCCTAGGACAAGCCGGCTGCAGTACAGCTTAGGAACGCTTAAAAGGGTTCATGCCCTGTGGTAGGCGCTTTATAGGAAGCATGAATGTCGACATCTCCAAATACAGGCCCTTCCTAGGCGCTAGATAGGATTTCATAAAGTGCAAGAGAAGTGGGATTTCGTGCCGAAATTACGACTTTCCGAAAAAATGTTGCATGTGATAAAGTGTTCCATATATTTTTTGACAATTGGCAGAAAAAATAAATAGCGTTCCCCTCGTGGTCCTATTTAGGGGGAATACAAAAAATGACAAAGAGCATCTCAGTCTAATTTTCTACATAAGTAAAGGAAAAGAGACAGTCACGCATAACTCATAATACCATCAAAAATAAAAACAGGCATTCATGACGGTTTCAACAAGCAACCCCTTTGTAAGTAGGATCTACAGACTGCCCTATTGCGAGGAAGACACATCTGCGTGGACACTTGTGAGTAACTTTACACACACGAAAGTCGCCGCCGGCTCCAATATAATAAAAGAAAACTTACTGGTCCACGCCGCCTCTTCTAACTGCTCCTGGGCCGGGGCCCAGCTTGCGATCTTCAACAAACAGGAACAGCCGCGACGTCACTGCCAACCCCTCTACTGACGCTGCTCCAGCAAGCGCCAGAATTGGTTGAGGGCAGAGATTCTCCCTGCCCATTAGGAGACCGGGGGCTGCGGCATGAAGCAACCCTCGGTCTCTTAAATGGAAGGCTAGTGCGCATGTTTGGGCTGATTGTAAAAATGATCAGCCCAAAAACAAACATGCGCACTATTGCTGTGACTGTAATGCGCTGCTGTCACTCAACTCCCTGAGTGCTGCAGCAGCCCGGCCAGGCCTGCCCACTCCCACCCCCTTCAGCGTCCCTCCCTCGTTCTAGTTCTCCGAAACGCCCCCAATGGATGCACCGCCACAGCCTCACGCCCTTGGCTTTTCTAGCTGAGTCCCTGGGTGCCAAAGTCATTTGATAAGCGAATGATATGCAGCTACTCTTCGATTGTGAGAAGGGAAGTGAACTGGATGGGGAGCTCATCTATTGGTGTCTTGGCAGGGTGGTTCAGCAGCTAGACCTGCACCAATTAAGATGTAGTCCGGGTAAAGTTTTCGGAGACGTCCCCCACAATCTGGTGAGAACCCGCTGGCCGAGCAATGTGCCTCAGCCTAGTCCCCTCCAAACCTCTGTTAAGAACCTAGGGATTAAAATTGATAGCTCCCTCTCCTTCCAACCACAGACTCAAGCCATAGCTGGTACTTGTTTCAGCACGCTCCGCAAGCAAATTTCTTTTTACCTCTCCTATTTAACTCTGCAGGTTGAAAGGTGGTTCAGACCCTGATCACAATGAGACTCAATTATGGAAATGCCCTCTACCTCGCTCTCACTGACTTTCTTCTCAATAGACTCCAGGTGGTGCAGAACCCGGCAGCTAGACAGCTACTCAGACTCCCACCCAGGTCTCACTTTTACTCTCATTTGAGGGCCCTCCAATGGCTCCCTATAAAAAAGAGGGTTCTTTTCAAGGCCATGGTCTTAATTCATGAGGCCATGCATGATACGAGCGTGGTTTATCTTAGAGAGAGGATCGGCGAATACATTCTAGCGCATACCCTGTGTTCATCCTTTGTGCGCCTTACAAGAGTGCCCCGGATCAATCGCCGTAGAGTAGGCGGGAGATCCTTTTCCTACTTGGGGCCGCTCAACTGAAACAAACTTCCAACAGACCTCCGTTTGGTCAGTAATCTTGCTGCCTTCAAGAGGAAACTGAACACATGGCTCTTCAGGCAGTCAATTTAGGTGCCTTGGTCAGCTGCCCTTAGCCTGAGCGCCAGGGCACTCTGCTGAGTAGACATACGCTTTATAAATCAGACTAACATAAGATAACACCCCTCATTCCAGTTGAACCTTTGTTCTTGGTGTATTCCTGAGCATCCCTCCATATTCTCCATCCCATAGTCGGTCTTCCACCAGCCCCAGATCTTATAGAATTTATTGGGACACCCTCTACTCCAGTATTTTACCTTTTCAGCAGTCATGTAGAGATCCATTCCTCGCTCCATATGCGCATGGAGGAAGCTTCTGTTGCACCCCAGTGCCTCGCTATGTCCCTCTTGGCTACCTCCAGGCACAATGCACTGAACAGGAGTTTAGTGCGGGGGAGATAAACATCATTCGGGATACCAAACAATATATATTTTGGGTCAAGTGGAATTTGTGATTCCAGTATGCAGGAACGCTCTTGGGTGATAGTGGCCCAGTAGTTCTGAATTGGAGGGCAATTCCATATTGTATGTAGAAAGGACACCACGGACTCAACGCAATGTAGGCAGGCGCATGGGTGCCCTACCCATGGCGCACAATCTACTACAGTCAAAATACACTGTGTAGAATCTTAAACTGTTTGAGGTGCAGACAAGCGTTAATTACAATCTCACGCAGATGCATCGGTGCTACCTTCCAATCAATGTCCTCAATCTCGGCCAGATCACGCTGCTATCTCTTCCTTCAAAACTACTCTTGATCATGTTTGAAGGGGATGAGTACAATAGTTAAAATTAAAGGACATCTTTTTTTTTAAACCACAAATTATAATAACAAATACAAAAGGGTGAGGATTGCATTAAATATTCAAAATCCTCATTCAGTAGAGCTTAAGTTTACAGCCAAAAGGGACAGATAAACACCAATATTAAATTCTACTGTATTTAATATACCAGTGTTTTTAATCTTTGTGTCCTTTGTTTTCTAGGTCATTGTCCTCTAAGGGAGAATTTGGTAAAATAAAAAAGAATATTCAAAGCTTCATGAGCTAGGAGGTGAGGGAACCATACGTCTGTCGGCCTCCAGCCTAAAACAAATCTAAATCCGAGACTTTTTTAGTTGATGTTGAGGTGCTGTCAAAATATAATACAGCAAATGGTAAAATTGTTCTCCAGAGTACTAATCTTATTTGAAACATCATACAGGAAAATAAGTATATGTCATGTGGCCATCCCTCAGAGCTATGCTTACCATTTAGTCATCCTATTTAGGGAAATAACAGTATTAAGGAGTAGTAAGAGGAGATTAGCTGGCTTTAACTGTACAGACACATTGCAGTGATGAGAAAATGCACTCGACTGACCGATTCCCTATCTCCTCATTCGTTATCCTTATTACAGTCCTTACATTGTGAAGTGTGTCTTGTTGCACAGACAAGAATTACTTAGCACAAAAATATACTTATAAATAGTTATACCCTGTCGCTAACTTAGGTTCCATCTCCTCACTTGGAGTCATAAAGAGGGACTCCACCAACCATCCTTTCTGTTTGTTCCTACCTCACAAAACTAGGTGCCTACGTTCTCTTTTGGTAATAGTTTTCCTTTCCTTTTTGTATTCTCATCCCCTACATTCCCTGTATCAGTGGCAATGGGCCTTGATTCAATTAAAGAAATCCATCCTCTGGAGTAAGATACAGCTATCACTGCGATGCAGTGGGTCTCTCATGCCCTTGTGTAATGGTGCCATAGCACCTGCTGCACCATTTATAGCTACTACGCTGCCCACTACCCCTCTGGCTGTCTACTAGGCAGCAAAGGTGATTTCTGGTCAGTCACGGTATGCGGGTTTATTTGGTTGAAGGGCCCAAGATGTAGGCTTTCTCACCCACGTAATCCTGTGCCTTTCCACCTCCTGCTGTTCACTCCATGTGGTTGGGTGTTTCTTATGCATTTGTTCACTCCGGCTCTGGGTCTGCCAGTGGTGAGGTGCGGATTTAAGGGCGCGTGGTTTGCTGGAACAAAGGTCATGGGGAACGTGGGGAGATGCAGGATCTATGCTTCTTTTCCTCGTATAGTGGGTGTGCTGTTACTTCCTCTGTAGTCTCATAGGCTCCTGTTACGGCCTTGAGGTGCTTGGGGTCAGGGAGAATGGGGAGGGTTCCTGGACAATCAACTAGGCCTGCCTCAACAGGTAGTCACCTAGCTCCATGTTGTGGTGGACACTGTTGCCATTACTGGGTTGACAACCCAATGCATTCTGTGTGTATTGGTGTGCTTCCACTGAACTCATTAGACTAATATACCTGCTGGATATGACTTATGGGTTAAAGGACCACAACTGAGGGCAGTGTCCAACATGACACTGCGTGAGGTGGTCACTCTAGGCCTGTCCACTAAAGTCCCGTACTGCCTGTGTACCATTTCCCTTCCTCTGCATGCAGGGTGTGATTTGAGTAAGGATTGTACAGGGCAGAGGACATAGCTGGTCGCATGCTTTCTCTCTGGAAAGACGTCAGAAGGTTTTCAGTTCCAAAGATGGATCATTGTTAACACCTGGTATGACATCTCAGTTTTCACAGTCTCAAACTAAGGCAAGTAACTTGAAAAAGAGAAAAAAGAAAGGACAAATGACCTGGGTTGTGCAAATTATTCAGAGAAGCTGCCTATTTGAGTTGCTCATTAAGCAAGACACTACAAGTTAGTACAGGGGTCAAAGGTTTAAGTCTTGAAACATGGTGTTTGCAGGCATGTGTGTATCAGGTTTTCCATATTGTCTCATCAACTAGTGCTGATCACTGCAAAATATATACTTTCTCTTCCCTTCAGTTTTCTCCTGCATGCTTATAAGGTTAAATATTTTGAATATCTTCTCGTGGATCTTCTACCTAACTGCAGATTCCTCAACTTAAGGATTTCCCCAGGTGCCAAACTGAATCCGGACAATGTCTCCAGCAATGCTCCTGCATGCTCATAGGTGGGCTACATGTGGATCTGATGGCTCCGTACCACTGGGGAAGTGACAGAGCACAGCTGCATATAATAGCCACCTCAGCGCACTTTCCAGTAATTTCCTATCTTTATCCTTCTGAGTTCTCAGATGCAGAGCAGTAACAAAAGCTACAGGTGAAGATGTAGTAACAACTTGGAACGCTACTATGTTGGTCAGGAGTCCACTCCACAGAATTTGGAGGTGGGAAGTCAGGGAGGAATTTTCTGTTAGAGTATGCAACAGGAAGAGCATTACCAAAGGTAAGTAACTTGTTCTTCCGATGGATACCTCAAACCACTGTGCAATTTGGAACAGAATGTTACTGCTTCAATAGACAGTATTTTGAAAGGGTGCAGAGACCCTGGATAACATAGTAGTGAATAATTAAATGGCACAATATGCATTCAAACAAGTAACAGCCTGTATGCCTGTTACTTGGATAATAGCGTCGCTTTTGACCAAGTGAGCTGATCAACTCTATGGAAGAATCATTTCATTCTTAAATGTCATGAGAAGGCTTCACACTGGCACAGGGGTCAGATTGGTTCGGCTAGGACAGTGACATGAAAAATCTATCCTAATGGAGTATTAAAAAAGGGGGATGTACTAGCGCTCTTACTATTTGATTAAAAACAATTTATTCAGCAGTTAAAAACAGCCGTAAAAGTGCAAAACAGTATATAGTCATAAAATATAAAACAAAGTGCACTGGTAAAAATAAAAATATGTAATTAAGAAACTGCGGTGCCTTCCCTCGTATTAACGTCGAGCATACAATACTTTTCCTGAGGTATATTGCTCCCCTTATAAAAAATGCAACATTAAAACATACAGAGGGTTCTTCAAGTGCAAACAGATAGCTCAGTGAAATTTTATGGTCTAATATTTAGTGCAAGAAGATTAGGTTTAAGATAATATCTTCATAAGATTCTTATAAAAATCACAAAATAATATAACGTGCTGTGTACTTTGCTTAGACCAACCATCGCAGGGACAAGGTGTCATATCCAGTGGTTGTACATTTCAGGAAAGGCAACTAGGAGATATACTGTGCCCAAGCGCAAGCTAGGCAAATCAAAACGGTGCTGAATGTTATTCACCCAAGACAACTAATATTGACATCCAACCAGCCAGGCAGAGGAGAAAGACTTCCATGCTGGCAAACTGATGAGAGACGTTGAGATTCCGGTCCCTGATGGGACAGGGTTGTCATGTTCGATAGTTGCCAAGAACTATTCTATCCTTGGTAAGAGGAGTTTACAGTGGCACTGTGTGATAGCTGGTATACAGGCGAACATACCCGGTGGGGTTGTCTGGAATCAGTCTGGACAACAATCCCACAGTCTATGTTGTCTAAACGTGCAGATACAATATAGATTTATAGGAACTACACGACAGACCAAGAAACTGGGGTACCCACGGGGCAGAAGTAGTAACAGCCCATAGCCACCCGCCCTCACAAACACAGCGAGTCACTGCTCGGCTTACTCTACTCCCCCACCTTTCAGCAAAGGAGGCAGAGCTGACAGCACTAATCAAAGTCCTCACCCAAAGCACGGGGAAAATGGTAATGATCTACTCAGATTCAGCCTATTTCATCACCACTCTAGCATTGAAAGGTGGAAAAGGCGAGGGTTTCTGAAATCAGACTGCACACCTGTCACACACAGGGACCTCCAAGAATTGCTAATCAATGCACTAACCCTACCTAAATGTGTGGCTGTGGTAAAGTGCACCGGCAACACCTGAGGCAAGGACTTCATAACCCAGGGGAATGTGTCAGCTGACCAGTTTGCGAAAAGGGCAGCTTATGGAACGATTAAAGAAACGCACTTTCTTCCTTTACAACAGGCACCAGAGACAGAACTCCTGCTGGACAAGCCTTATGCAGAAACAACAGGGTAGTAGTTGAGGGAGTTGCAGGAAACAGACAAGAAGGAGCGATGGGTAGCCAGGGGCTTCACACAGACCACACACAACTCCATATACCGACACACGTCCACAGGGAAACCCGTTATTCCTCAGAGCCTAGTCCACGTAGTGTTACCCCTACACTTACCAGCACGTACAGCAAAAGACAACATGATAGTGGAACTCCAGAACGACTGGTTTATGCCAGACCTTGCAGAAACAATTACAATAGACTTAAACGGATGCACCGTCTGCCAATTATACTCACTCAAACCTACATTCAAGGCCATGTCATCAGCTATCCCAAGACCAACGGGGCCTTTCAGGGCATTAAACATCAACTTTATCAACACTAATGATTGATACGCTAACTACCGATACCTGATTGTAGTAGTCTGCCCCTACTCTAGGTGGATTGAAGCCGGACTTTGTGCACTGTGACGCCAAGGCAGCGGCGACTTTCCTTAACAGAGAAGTGATACCGGAATGAGGGGTACCAGATGTCATCTGGTCGGACAACTGAAAGCACTTTGTAAACTCCATGTTCAATCACATCTGTAGCCTTTTGGAAAAAACACAAACTGGCCTCCATGCATAACCCCCCAAGGCAACCACATTGTTGAGAGTCTGAATGGACTGCTAAAAAATGAAATAAGCAATATTTGTTCCATTCTTTATACGAAATGGCTCCCTTGTCCGTCCCTAACCTTGCTTTCACTGAGGAAGATGCCCAGCAGCGATCACCACCTCACAGCACACCAAATTGCAACAGGTAGATTGATGGGGACACCTATCCCAAAAACCCGGACCAAATTTAGCTCTGAGGCTAGCTGTCAAGCATTAGGGGATTACATGTATACCTCTGAATTAACTAAAACCAACAGGTTCCTATCTAAGCAGGTCCACCACTGGAGCTCCAATTGCACTATTGCCAAGCTATCAAATTAAGCACCGCAACCTGGACAAGAAGTCAACATTCGAAATTTTGAAAAAAGATGGAACCAAGCCAAGTTTGAAAGACCCTACTGAGTAGTCTTCACAACACCAACCCTCTCAAGGTGGAAGGTAAAAATGCATGGGTCCACCTCTCTGATGTGTGACTGAAACCTTCCACAGCAAAACCCCTATGAACTGACCCGTGAACTTTTTTGCTTCTAACCTTTTAAGTCAATGAGCCCCCAATCATCAGAGGATTAAAAACACCTCACTTAGATTTATCCCATGACCTTCAATTTTCAATATGTTATGTATGGTTGCACTTCTATGTACCTTCTGTTTACAATGGGTGTTGCTGCATCTATTCATCACCAAAGGACTGCCTGGTCAAATTAAGTCCTTCCCGAAGCTATCACCGCACTTGCTTAGAGATCTCTCCTTTATCACTTATAATGACACTAACCTAAAACTAGCACGCCACATGCACTACACAGCGCACTCTTACACAGCACCTGACGTGGGCTCCAAGACATCAGCCAAGTCATGTTATGTCTGTTTACTGATACCACATGCAGCAGGCGCCGATAGGCTTTACTTGCCCCAAGTGGTGGCCCCTGAAAAAGCAAAATGCCTTTGCCACCTATACCTATATAGGATTAGGACGAAATACAACCCAACAGGGTAGAACCCAATGGGGGCGTGGCCAGCAGCCGATGAGAGCGGACGCGAGCTGAAGAGCCCCGATCGCGGCTTCCCCGTAATTATATATCCTGAGCCCCCAAATGTCCCTAGGAAGGCGGAATCCTAGACCGGGGGACGCCCGGAGAGGATAGACTGAGGAGACGAGTCCACATTACCTGCAGTGTCGCTACAAGGGCAGAAACCGGAGTCTACGGGCCATCGCAGGGCGGTAGCAAGATGGCGCCCATGCGGTGACTGGCAGCCACGGTTCCCAGCCTAGACAATCCGGCCCAACTGCGGATTCCATCCTGCCAAGCCAAGGACTCTATCGAGGTGCCGGCGGTGTGAAGGGGCAGGAGCCCAGAGTGTCCCTGCACGTTTGCAGAACGGCGTCTGCATACTCGGGTGAACAATTGTAAAATGGCGCCCGCAACTCCAGTAGCCTGAATTGGCCGATGTGGTGGAGAGGTGCCCCTGCGTCCCCGCAGATCTCTAGCCCACAGCAATCAGAGGTGAGTGCCCGGGGAACGGAGGGCCACGCGGATTGAGGTGCGGGAGGTGCCTGCTCTGACCTACCCGAGCCTGGTGGATGTGATTGGAGCGGGCTGAGGGACCCGGCGGGTAAGGGGCTCGAGCAGAAAACGGAGCGGCGGTGTTGAGCCGGGATCCCTGTGGGAGCGCTCAGACACTGAAAACCACCCCTTGCCCACACTGCTGCAGTGGGCCCTCTGCGGAGCAGCTGACCCTGGGATTGTGGCCGCGAGGCCGACCGCAAAATGGCGGCCGTGCCATAACTGAACTGTCGAGAGTGCCGCGGCGCTGGGGTGCCTCTGCTTCACCGGAGGGCTCCGGAGCACGGCGACTAGCACTAAGAAAGTAGAAAGCGCAGCACAACACAAGAGACACTGGTTACACCTATCAAGGCCCGCATGCCCCTTATGACTCTGACTAAGAAGCCCTGTGATGTGAAGTCAGGCCGGAACCCGCTCCAGAGAGTGCTCAGTTTTAGCGCACCAGCCTCCCGAGGGAGATGAACAGTAGTAGGGAGCCTTCACCTGCCTAAATAGTCGCTGCTGCTTTGACACAAGGGGATTGAAGGCCTGCAGGGGTCATTTGGAGCTGAATGATCCCACTGAGAACGAGATTTAACCACTGCTGTGTCCCTCCACCACCAGAGCAGGCCTCAAAGGGAGGCCTTCTTCCTCCCAACGACCATCCAGACCTCTATCCACAACAGAGAGACCCAGCACTTGTACTGTGGGGAGCTAGAGTGAGCCTGCGCTTGACGGTGGAGTGCTGCCGTGCTTTCGCCGGTGAGTGGAGTATGCCCGAGTGGTGATTGTGTAGAGCAGATCAGTTTGTCTGCCCTTCAAGTGGCCCAACGAAGACGAGCCGCAGCCAGTGGCCAGGGCAAGCAGACTCGGACGAGGCCCGGGAGGCCTCTGCCGGGACCTGTAGACAGTTGGGCGGAATTGTCTTGGGTGGGACCACTCGACCCACAACACCTGCAGTGCGTGAGGCCACCAGAAGCACCTGCGATATATAACAAGTGACTTGAGGCGTAAGGGGTGGCGGAGGCAGCCCAACGGATTTGCTACCACTCGGACTCACAGACCGTAGCAGCCACAGTACTCAGCCCAAACCCACACCAGTACGTGGCAGATTGGCAATGGGGAGAATACAAAACAAACGGGGGTTCGCTGCCCTCAGTGTATGTATCGGGGCCCCACTCGGAAGAAGAGGACGATTTGTCAGCAACAAGGGGAGACCTGCCCTCCCGGAAACCTACTCTGGCTGACATAATGCAGGCCATAGCAGCCTCCAAAGAGGCGCTGGAAGGGAAAATCAATGCTATTGGGACAGACCTTAGCCTGCTCAAAGATGATCATCGCAAGCTCAAGGACAGAGTGTCCAGTAATGAAAAGGAGATGAGCGGCCTGCCGGAATCTGTTCACGAGATGCGCCAATCCCTCGCTATCCTGGAATCTAAAGTGAAAACCCTGGAGATGCATGCCAAGGACAGTGAAGGGAGGTCGAGACGGAACAACATCAGAGTTATTGGGATTCTGGAAAAAACGGAAGGGGCGGACATGGTCGGATATCTGGAGGACTGGCTCCGCTCTGAGGTGGCCCAGACGGGCCTCTCCGTCTTCTACGCCTTGGAACGGGCTCACAGAGTTCCAACCGATTGTGGCCAGGCTCCTGCACTTTCGAGACAGGGATCAAATACTGCAAAGTGCCCGCCAGAAACAGGAACTGTGCATTGCCAATAATAATATCATGATTTTCCCAGACTTCACGAGGGAAGTTCAGCGAAGCAGAGCGTCCTTTGCAGCTGTCATGGCTAAACTACGAATGTTGAACCTGCCCTAGGCAATGTTATTTCCCACTGGACCTCGGGTGGCAGACCCGGCGGGAGCTCGTAACATACCACAAGAGGCTTGGGACTGGCATGAAGGGCACAGCAGGACCGATCGTCCTGCTTTGACTCCTGGGACCCCACAACAGTGTCCTCGCAGCCCTAGGGTTGGAGCCAAGACCCCTTCACCCAGGGAACTCAGCCTTGAACGTCGCAAAGCATTACAGGCAGTGATATTGCACAGCCGAAAAAGCCCTGACTCCCCTCTGAGTGGGAGTGGACACCACACAGGCAGATCGGAGACCTCACCAGGCCGTAGCGACAACAACAGCATGGGACCAGACATGCCACAGGTTACGCCCCAAACAGCTGATGATTTAATGTGAAGACCGAGGCGGATCACCGACCAACGAAATTTACCGGGACCTTTCACCCCGCTACCACTGGTGCAGTGCCAGCGGACTTATGCCTTCCCTACATTGAGTTATGAGTAGTATTCAGCGGACTTGGGGCTTGATGTCTAGATCAGTTACGGGGGGGGGGCGGCACTAGTGGGTGCTTACTAAGGTTCTTGTCGGGTGGCCACCCTTTCCACTATCACAGGATGATGGTTTGTTTAATTACGGTTTGGACGGGGATTCTTGGTTGGATACCTGTCCTGGGGAGGGGGAGCTGGGGTTGTTTCCATAGTAGTTTTTTTTTTTTTAGGGGATCCGGGCGTGTCACGGGGGTAAAGTGTTTTAAGGGTCGTAATTGTAGGCAACACCAATGGGGTTAGGTTTGTCTTGTCTTTCGTGGAATGTACGGGGGATGCGCTCTATGATCAGGCGCCAAAGGGTACATGCTTATTTGATCCTCAGAGGCATTCAAATCGCATTTCTCCAGGGAACTCATATGCTGGCAAAAGAAGGGAAGGCGTTGCAACGCCGTTGGAGGGGTCAGGCCTATTACACCACGTACTCTGCCTATGCGAGAGGAGTACTGATATGGATACGGGCAGGGGTCCCATTCCAATGTACGACACAATTGATTGACCCAGAGGGCAGATATGTGGTGGTGACAGGGAGACTTGATGGTAGGGACCTCACTCTAGGTAGTACTTATGCGCCCAATTCAGACCAACCGGCCTTCTTCTCTCTGCTTTCAGGAAAGTTATCGACCGTCCTTACAGGGTCGATACGACTGGGGGGCGACTCTAATTGCATATCTGACGTTACTCTTGACCGCTCACATCCCCCGCTCCCTAATGCACCCGCACACAGACTGGCAGAGCCTGGTCGTAATTGGCAGCAGAAATGGGGCTTAATCGACACCTGGGGGACGCAGCACCCCATGACCTGCGACTACTCCTTCTCGGCCCTTCACGAATTGCATGTCAGACTAGATGCCATCCTGTGTTCCCCTGATGTCCATGAAGGGATTGAATGCAGTGAATACCTCACTAGGACACTCTCTAACCACAACCCTGTCCTGGAGCAGTTACACTGGCCTCGCTCACGTCCAAAAATCCCCACCTGGCGACTACGCCCAGAAGATCAAGCTTTCCGTGCTGTAATAGAATCAGTTATCACTGACTATTTTCGGGACAACAGGGGTTCAGCCACATCCTCCCTCGTGGAGTGGGACGCCTGCAAAACAGTCCTTAGGGGGAAGTGTATCTCTGAGCTGGTTAGGGTTAGAAAGGTTCTCCTCCAAGACTTAAAGAGAGATGACGAGCGCTTACGCACCCTAGAAAAAGAATGACCAGAAAGCCCGGTTAGGCAACAGGAACTACTGGGGGCTAGAGAGGCAGTAGCTGCACAGGTGGAGCGCCTGCGATGCTTTGATTACAAAAATTACATAACTCGCACACACTCGAAGAGGGACAAGCCGGGGGCCCTACTGGCTTGGCTGGCAAACCCGGCCAGGCGTGGGTCAGTCATACTCGAGCTTAGAGACCAGAATGGGGTAGCTCGATATGACCAACAGGGGATTAATAAACTATTCTTGTAATATTATACCGAGCTCTATCGAAGCCAGCTGTCCCCAATGGTTGAGGAACTGCATGAGTTCACACGGGGGGTCACAATACCTGAACTGGATGAGGACACAGCAATCTCGCTAGGAAGAGAGATTGAAGTCAGAGAGGTGCGTACAGCTATCAAGGGTATGACCCGTAATAAAACCCCAGGCACTAACGGGTTCCCGATAGAATTTTAACTCACATACATAGACCTCTTAGCTCCCAAACTTGCACAACTATACATTGACGACAAGAGACTTGGCAAACTACCTGTCTCCACTAGTGAAGTGATCATCATTCCTTTACTGAAACCGGGAAAGCAGGGTTGGGATAAAATGGCGTACCGCCCATTATCAATGCTTAATGTCGTTTATAAAATACTAAGCAAAATCGTAGCCTCCCGTTTGCTACCTCACTAGACCACCCTCATACATAATGCCCAGTCTGGGCTCATCCCTACTAGAAATACAGCACTCAATATTTGAAGACTCATGTGTGTCCTAGATGCAGATACTTACCCAGCGGATACTGCAACGATATTTGCAGTGGACATAGAAAAAGCCTTCAACAGTCTAGAGTGGGCTTTTCTGTTCCATGTGATGCGGAAGATGGGGCTTGGACCTGGCTTCGTGAGTTGGACGGCTCTTTTATACACTGACTCCACCGCCAGAATTAAAACTGGGGGGCTCATTTCAGATGCTTGCAGGGTGGGGCGAGGCACGCGACAAGATTGCCCCCTCTCCCCGCTTGCTCTGGCGATGGAGCCCTTGGCAGCACATGCCAGGTCGGTGCGGGTATATCGTGGGCTCGACGTGAACGGGCAGTTTCATCATATTGCCTTATATGCTGACAGCCTTTTGCTTTTTCTCGCTGACTCAGGAGCGGAACTCTTGGGGGTGAAAAACCTGCTTTATGCTCTCAGCAGAGTATTGGGACTGAAGGTAAACTTGTCGAAATCTTGCCTGTTTCCAGTGTGTGGGGATAGGGTAGGCCCGCAAAGCACAGAGGGTGTGAACTGGGAAGACCGATGTCAGCCATACCTGGGCACACATATTTACCACAAACAAGAGGACATTCTTGAGGGTAACCTTGGATAACTGGGCACACATATTTACCACAAACAAGAGGACATTCTTGAGGGCAACCTTGGAAAGGCCCTCAGAGGGGCAAAAACCAACCTCGAATTTTGGGGTTCTCTGCCCCTGTCCATGGCGGGTCGTGTGGCCCTCCTCAAAATGGTAACCCTCCCGAGGATCTTTTATTACTTTGGGACGTTACCGATCTGGATCTCGGCAACGCATTTCAAGCAGCTTTGCTCAATGATCACGGCCTTCCTTTGGGGCAAGGGCAGACGTAGGGTGGCGCTCAATGCACAAGTTACTACTTGTGTAATGATATATCTGTAAGAGACATTAGTTAGTGAAAAATTCCTTACCTTAGAATATCCCCAGGCATCAGACTGGATCCGGAAAGTTTTTGTCAGCAGTATCCCTGCGCGTCGGAAGGTGGCGTTGTGCGGCTCCGCGTCCGTCGCTGGCGTTATATGCGCCGAGATGACGTCACGGAGACTACTTAGGTGCCACCCATGCGCTGATGTCAGTTCAGTACACAACTTTCCGCGCCAGGAACGCAGAGCCATGCAAGAAACTGACCACTGGTGCCATGAAACTAGAGCCCTGAAAGGGATGACCTTAACCCTAGAAATCAGTTCACAGAGTGGGTAGGATGGGTGGGGCGGTAAGGAATCTATCACTAACTAATGTCTTTTACAGATATATCGTCACACAAGTAGTAACTTGTGTATCTGAAAGAGACACGTTAGTGATAGATTACTTACCTTAGAATAGATACCCCAGCAATACCAACCCCGGTGGTGGGTCTGCGAACAAAATTACTCCAGAAAGTCACGGAGGACAGAACGGCCAAAGAAGCTGTCTCTCCGGACTTGACTGTCAAGGCAATAATGCTTGGTAAACGTGTGCAGCGAGGCCCAAGTAGCTGCCTGACAAATGTCCTGAAAGGGAACGCCACGTCCCAAGGCAGTAGTGGCTGCCTTTGCCCTGGTAGAATGGGCACGCAGCCCCACAGGAGGCTCCTTCTTAGCCAACGAGTAACATGCTTTGATGCACAGAACGACCCACCGAGAGATGGTTCGTTTGAGCACGGCCCGACCTTTTTTGGCGCCCACGTAGCGAACAAAAAGCTGGTCATCCACCCGGAACCGTTGTGTGCGCTTCAGATGGAACGAGAGCGCACGTTTTGGGTCCAGACGGTGGAGCCTCTCTTCCTCTTTTGAAGGATGCGGAGGCGGAAAGAAGGTGGGCAAAGTGATGGTCTGTCCAATGTGGAAGGGCGTGACAACCTTTTGCAAGAAAGAAGGACGAGTCCTTAAAACCACCTTCTCCGGATGAACAGAAAGAAAAGGAGGTTTAGAGGAAAGAGCCTGGAGCTCTTCTGGCAGAGGTGATAGCTACCAGGAAAGCCGTCTTGAGAGTGAGAAGACGTAAGGGACAGTTATGAAGGGGCTCAATGGGAGCGCACATCAGCTATGTCAAGACAAGATTTAAGTCCCATTGAGGCATTATGAAAGGCAGGGGAGGAAACGTGTGTGTAATGCCTTTGAGGAAGTGATTAACAACTGGGGACTTAAAAAGAGAAGGCTGATCTGGAAGACGTAGAAAGGCGGAGATGGCCGAAAGATAACCCTTGATAGTGCCCAGAGCAGAGCCCTGCTGGGCCAAAGAGAGAAGGAACAGAAGGACCTCGGAAAGAGGGGCAGAAAGGGGGTCCACATCCTTTGCTGTGCACCATGCCACAAATTTGTTCCACCTGCAGGCATATACCGTTTTTCTGGAGGGACGCCTGGCTGCCAGAATGACATCACAGGGAGGAAGGTCGAAAGCTGTCAACTGTCGCCGCTCAAACTCCAGGCATAAAGGTGGAGGCTGGACAGGTTCGGGTGGAGGACTGTTCCCGCCCGCTGCGACAGAAGATTCTCCCGAAGAGGCAGTCGGATCGGGGGGTCGATCGCCATGCTGAGTAGCTCGGGATACCAGTATCTTCGTGCCCAATCCGGAGCCACAAGGATGACATGGGCCCGGTCGCGGTGAATCTTCTTCAGCACTCTGGGCAGAAGTGGTATAGGCGGAAAGGCGTACAACAGACCGCAGCTCCACTCACGATGAAAAGCGCCACAGAGCGGGTGGCGCCTTGGAAATTCCAACGCGCAGAACTGATACATTGCGCGTTCTCTTTGGTGGCGAATAGATCTAACCAAGGCACTCCCCACTGCAGAAAGAGACCTTGCGCCACGTCCAAGTTCAGACTATCATCGTGATCCATCATGCAACGGCGGCTGAGTTCGTCCGCCCTGGCGTTCAGAGAACCTGCCAGGTATTGAACCACCAAGGTAATGCCTTGATGTTCCATCCATGTCCAGAGGCGAAAAGCCTCCTGACATAGGGTTCACGACCCCACCCCGCCCTGTTTGTTGCAGCACCACATGGCTGTGGTGTTTTCCGTGAACACCTGCACTACACTTCCCCGGACAGAGGGAAGGTATGCTTTCAGTGCAAGCCGGATCGCCCGAGCTCCAAAAGGTTGATATGGAGCCGGGACACCGCCAGAGACAAGAGGCCTCTGATCTCCGCCTCTCCCAAATGGCCGCCTCATCCCAGGAGGGACGCATCCATCACCACTGTATGCTCCGGTTGAAGAAGGGAGAGGGATCTGCCCTTGACCCAATCACGATTTGTGAGCCACCACTGCAACTGTCGTGAAGTGCCCTCCGAGATCTGGACGTAATCGGACAGGTTGCCCTGATGCTGTGCCCACTGGAACTTCAGGTCCCACTGCAGAGCCCGCATATGCCATCTGGCATGTTGCACTAGCAGGATGCAGGAGGCCATTAGGCCCAGGAGCCGGAGGGTCATCCTGACCAAAACACGGGATAGAGGCTGAAAGGTCGGAATCGTAGCATGAATATCCCAGACTTGCTGCTTGGGAGGATAAACCCGAAACTGCATCGAATCCGATGAAGAGGAGCTTCTGAGAGGGGCTCAGGTGCGACTTTGGCACGTTGATGATGAACCCCAGCAAATGAAGGAGGTCGGCCGTAGTCTGGAGGTGGGAGACGACTGCCTGGGGCGAGCCCGCCTTCAACAACCAGTCATTGAGATTGGGGAAGACTGGAACCCCTGATCTGCGCAAATGAGCTGCGACCATCGCCATCACTTTTGTGAACACCAGAGGGGCATTGGTATGGCCGAAGCGAAGCACGGCAAACTGAAAATGCTCATGGCCTACCGTGAACCGCAGGTAACACCGGTGGGCCGGCAGGACAGGGGTATGAAAATATGCGTCCTGCAAGTCCAACGCTACCATCTATTTTCCAGGGTCGAGGGCGGCCAAGACCTGAGCCAGAGTCAAGATCTTGAACTTGTCCTTCCGGAGGAAGCGATTGACGTTCCTGAGGTCCAAGATGGGGCGCAGGGCCCCCTTTCTCCTTCTTGGGGACAAGAAAGTAGTGGGAATAACAACCACGTCCTACTTCTGGCCCAGGAACGCGCTCGATGGCCCCCTTGGCCAAGAGGGCCGTGACTTCCTGCTGAAGAAGCCCAAAATGGTCCCCCGACATGCAGTAGAACTGAGGTGGCATGGCTGGAGGGGCAGACTCGAAGGGGAGGTAGTAGCCCCTTCGGACGATTTTCAACACCCACCTGTCCGAGGTAACGGAACGCCAGAGTGGGAGGTGATGTCGAATCCTGCCACCCACCAGCGTGGGGTGTGCCCCAAAGCTCGGACTAGGAAGGCTTTGAGGCGGATGTTGCGGGAGCGGAGGTGGACTGACCCGCACGCTGGCCCCCTGTCCCGCCGCAGCGGAAACCACGTCTGCGGTCGCGCTGAGTTTGGTTGTGCGCAGGCTTCTGGCCGAACGAACGTGTTGGGCGCCCCTTTCGTGGCCACAAAAGAAACGAAAAGCAGACGTGGCCGGGCGCGTGGTGGACAGACCCAAGGACTTTTTTTCCTGACGAAGGCGTAATTTACGCCGAAACGCGCGTCGAAAAGTATACAGTCGTGCCACAGCATTGTTTACTTCTCTCCTTTTTTTTATATAAAAATGTATTTTAATGATTGTAATGATTTTATCACATGTTTATGCATAGTAAAATTGTGTTTTATTTATGAATATATAAACCAATTATAATTAAAAAAAACAATATTTTCCATATTTGTTTCATTGTTGATTTGAGTTGTTCTGACTATTAGACACATCATTAGTAAATGTCACTATTCAGGATAATTGCCTAGGTTGTTACTTTTCAATATATATTACCCTGTCCTAGGAATCACCAGGGGGTCCTTGCTATTTTCGATAAGAGACCCAAGGACTTGGCCGTAGCCCGGGAGTCCATAAAACGCTCCAGCGCACTATCTGTCTTATCGCCAAACAGGTGAGTACCATCAAAAGGCATGTCCATAAGGGAACTTTGAACATCCCCTGAAAACCCAGTGGACCGCAACCACGTGTGGCGACAGAGTGCCACTGTCGTAGAAATCGCCCTACCCAGTGAGTCCGCGGTGTCCAGTCCACACCGGATGGCGAACTTTGCTGCATCTTTCCCCTCAGCAACAACTTGGGAAAGCACTGTCCGAACCTCCTCCGGACACTGAGGCAGCACCTGCGCAACCGTATCCCACACAGCATGGGAGTAGCGGCCCAAGAGGCATGCGGTGTTCACTGACCGCAGCCCTAAGCTGACAGATGAAAACAGTTTATTGCCGAACTGTTCCTGCTTCTTGGATTACTTATCCGGAGGGGCAGTTGGGAATGCGCTTTGGGAAGTGGAGGCTGCGGCGGTGGGGAAGGGACAGGGGAATAAAAAGGGTCGAACGGCGCCGGGAACGGAGGCAGTCCGGCTCCGTGTCCCAATTAGGCTCCCAACCAGGAACAAAATTGTCTGGGAAACCGGGCAAGGGCGGTGGTGGAACAAACGGAACCCACTGCGGCGCCAGCCCCGGCGCCGCAAGGGCCGCCACGGGCAGCGCCGTGCCCTTTGCCGGAGCCGCTGGCGAGGGGGGCCCTCAGCTGGGACCGCGGGGCCCGAAGGCACGCTGGCGGTAGCCCTAGGCCTGAAAAGGCGGTCCATGACAGCAAGGAAAGCTTGCACCTGGGCAGGAGTCGCCGACGGACCCGGATAAGGTGGGTAGGCCGCGGCACTCACAGGCTCCAAAGGAGCCGCGGGGGAGGTACTGCCGGCCCCCTCGTCCGCGTCCAGAGACTGACGAGGGGACGTCGGAGAGCGAAAACGCTTCTTCGACTTCTACTTATGACGTCTCTTACATGATTCAGTGTGAAGACTTCGACCCGAGAAGCGATGATGATGGCTCCGCAGTCGGTCCCTCGATCGACCTCTTGACCTCGAACGGCGCAGAGACAGCTGCCGGGCCTCCAGCAGCTTATGAGACCGCTCCCGTAAGGCCTTCGGAGCCATGGCCAGACAGCCGGAACATGACCGCGAGTCATGGTTGCGCTCCAGACAGTAGAGACAGACGCCATGGGGGTCGGCCACTGACATCGTACGGCGACAGGCCCCGCAGGATTTAAACCAGGAATCTCTACGTGACACCAGGATTCAAAGACTCAAAAAGGGAAGACAAAAAGTCTCAAAAGTTAGTCAAAAGTGACTAGGGTACGTGCTCTAACCAGATCTGCGCTTGCTGGCACGGAAAAAGAAAGAACTGACGTCAGCGTGCATGTGTGGCGCCTAAGTAGTCTCCGTGACATAATCTCGGCGCATACGACGCCAGCGACGGATGTGGAGCCGCACGACGCCACCTTTCGACGGGTACTGCGGACGAAAGCTTTCCGGATCCAGTCTCATGCCTGGGGATATTCTAAGGTAAGGAATCTATCACTAACGTGTCTCTTTCAGATACCCTCATGCGTCCACGAGCAGAGGGTGGCCTGGCAGTTCCAGACTTTGAGACCTATTATTTGGCAGCACAATTTCAATGGCTCACACAATGGGTGGCAAAGGCCACTAGGGGAGTTGACGAGCACAGAGAGGACTTTGGGCCTCTGTTGGTGCTGTCCCACATTATTATGCTACTCCCGATCAGCACCGTACCCTTTACCCTGGAATTTGCCACGGCACGAAAATATTGGAACATATATTTACGTAGAGCTTCTATCAAATGCCCATATGCGCCAGAAATACCATTGATGATGTGCAGAGCCCTGCCACATGGTGGCAAATGGCAGAAATTGGATGATTGGGTGGAACAGGGGCGGACTACCATAGAGGACTTATATGAGGAGAGCCATGGTCCCGTTTAATGACCTACAGACTCGCTTTGACCTGCCTGGGGGTGATTTCCTACAATACACGGCCCTCTCTGCGTCTATCAGAAAGCACTGGGGTAGGGGAATTATGGAACCCCCAACCTCCATGGACTGCCTGTACATAGTGTTGGCACTTGGCAACTTTAAAGCGGTGACGTGCCTCTATAGACGAATGACGATGGAATCCCTACTCCCCCTGTCTGACTTGAAACTCAAATGGGAAGGGGATATAGGGGGGGACATCCCAGACAAGGCATGGGCAGAGATAGTGGAGTGAGCCTGGAAGAGCACGAGGAATGCAAGGTTTCAGCTAGTGCACTTCCATATTCTACATAGGGCATACCTTACCCCAGCAAAGCTGCATGCATATTTCCCGGCCCAATCAGCAGCGTGCCCGAGATGTAGCGCAGAAAGTGCAGATTTTAAACACATGCTCTGGGCTTCCCTGTCCCTAGACAATTATTGGGAGGAGGTATCGACAACACTGACAGACCTGACTGATAGGGAATTGGACCCCACCATGGCTCACTGCATCTTACACTGGTTCCCCCACAGGTCAAAGAAAAAAATCACTAGCAGGTTTATAGATCGGAGTCTGCTCCTGGCCAAAAGAAACATCACCACTAGGTTGAAGGCGCAACAGAGCCCTAGCACAACAAGGTGGAAAGCGGAATTCCTAAAATGGGCTGAATGTGAAGGAGGGATCAGGTTACAAATAGCGCGGCGTACTGAGAGTGAAAAGGCCCTGGAGTAAGCGAGAGCTTGGGAAGCGCTCATTGTGGCACTCAAATCTCCCAAAGCAGTTGAGGATAATGCATCTGTAGGTGACCCTGTAGCAGCTATAGTCTAATGCAGCCCCAAGACCACCTCAAACTGTACCCTTGCATTTGGTGGAGGTGACTGCCTGACGGGCCTGATAGCACTAGGCTGTAGCAGCCTTCTATCCTAATAAGCGTCCCCACTGAGATACTAGCTCTGCCGGCCCCTTGTAGCCTACACTTAAGTGACACGCCTGGGAGGGTGGTGTGGGAGGGAGGGGGGATTAGTTGGGATTGGGAGTTTTTCAATGGTCGGAAATGTTTAACGTGATGACTGTATGCAGTACCTGAAACGTTGTCATGGACTTCAACTGGAGACGCAGCTGCGCCCTGCATAACCTAATTTCCACTGTGATTATACGGTCTGTCTGGGGTATGTAAACGAAACTCCCTTTATTCTGGATGTAAGAGAAATCAATAAAAATATGTTTTAAAAAAAAAACAGGGTAGAACCCAACACAGTAGTAATGAATCTGACCCAATACGAGACCAATCCAACAAAACTGTACCTTTTCACCGAGCATAGCGACATTCAAACTGAGTTAGATAGGATGCGCACGAGGGGCACCATAGGGAAGGATACTGGTTGGCACCCATGACTTTACAGCGAAGAGATTCTTAGAGGTAGCAAAAGCACTAAACCAGTGCATGAGCACGTCCACCCCTGCTTCCAGCTGAGGTCCCAGGGTGGCCCTTAGCATATCTGGGGCAGTTTTCTTTAATAACAAATGGACCCCAGACATTGAATTCCAGTGTAGGGACATTCATCTTGGTGATACGAAGGGAAAAGAGGGGAGGGTTGAATAACAGCTTAGATAAAACATGTCAGGAAATCTGGGATACCCAGGTGGGTGGATATATGTGGCTAGAAGGAAAGGGGCAACCCTTAATTGTACAGAAACTTACACTGTATTACTTGTGTTTCAGAGGTAAAGGAACAATCCCACTGGGCACAAATGAAAACTGTGGCACCGTCCTGCACATTCCGGACATGCAATGGGGCATCTACACGCTGTTGGATACCTTTTGGCAATGCAGTGAGTTTGCCTACACTCTGTTCTTCCCTAGATAGCGTGGTCTCTGCTCCTTAATCACCATATGCACCCCTAGCTTGGTCATTCCTGGAGAAGAACTTTTGCATTTGTACCAACACTCACTAAAGAATAAGATGTCTCTGTTGCATCAGGCTCGTGAAAATATGAAATGATTATTTTGACTGGGCTCAGTACAAGGACATTCCAGAAGAATATAGGCTGTTCTGTGATGCACAAGTATCCGTGGGAGGGTGCATACCCTTATTCACCTTACAAACAAAGCGAATGCCCGCTGGTTACAGGTAACCAGGTGGGAAATGCTCAAGATGAGGAACAGCACTGAGCTCGGCCTTAATTAGATCAAGATCTAAGAGCTATCCACCTCATGGTGATGCAACATCGATATGTGTTGGACTTAAGGACTGCAATGGAGGTAGGGGTGTGTGACAAGATCGTTGCGTCCTGCTGCATGTTTTATTCCAGTAAATGACATGGACAACAGAACTCCCACTTTTGACATCCAAGCACTGCAGTACTTACAACGATATATGCGTGAGGAGGGAGGTGCACCTAAGCAGGAATGATTTTAAGGCTGTTTCCTTACCTTAGAATTACCCTCTGGATCCGGAAAGTTTTCGTCAGCAGTACCCCTGCACATCAGAAGGTGGCGTTGTGCGGCTCCGAGTCCGTCGTTAGCATGGTGGTCACCGAGATGACATCGCAGCAGCTACTTAGACGCTGCCCTCGTGCTGACGTCAGTTCTGTACACGACTTACCGTGCCAGGAACGCAGAGCCATGCAAGATACTGACCACTGGTACATTGAAACTAGGGCCCTGAAAGTGATGACCTTATCCATAGAAATCAGTTCGCAGAACGGGGAGGATGGGTGGAGCGGTAAGGAATCTATCACTAACTAATGTTTCTTACAGATATATCGTTACCGAAGGTAAGTAACTTGTTCGTCTGAAAGAAACACGTTAGTGATAGATTCCTTACCTTAGAAAAGATACCCCAGCAATACCAACCCCTGTGGTGGGTCTGCGAACCAAGATCACACCAGGAAGTCCCGGAGAACAGAACGGCCAAAGAAGCAGTTTCTTCGGACTTGGCTGTCCAGGCAATGGTGCTTAGTAAAAGTATGCAACGAGGCCCACGTAGCTGCCTGACAGATGTCTTGTAAGGGGACACTACGTCCCAATACTGTAGTGGCAGCCGTCGCCCTGGTGGAATCGGAGCGCAGCCCCACCGGAGGCTCCTTTTTTGCCAGAGAATAACAGGCTTTAATACACGAGACAAACCATCGGGAGATAGTCCGCTTGTGTACAGCCCGACCTTTCTTGGCACCTACATAGCCAACAAAGAGCTGGTCATCCACCCGGAACTGTTGTGTGCAATTCAGGTAAAATTAGAGAGCACGTTTTGGGTCCAGACAGTGCAGCCTCTCTTCCTCTCTGGAAGGATGCGGAGGCGGAAAGAAGGTGGGCAAAGTGATGGTCTGCCCAATGTGAAAGGCAGTGACAACCTTTGGCAGGAAGAATGGACGTGTTCTGAGCACAACCTTGTCTGGATGGACAGACAGAAAAGGAGGTTAGCAAGAAAGAGCCTGGAGCTCACTCACTCTCCTAGTAGAGGTGATGGCAACCAGGAAAGCAGTCTTCAAAGTTAACAGACGAAGAGGACAGTTGTGAAGCAGCTCAAAGGGAACGCACATCAAAAATGTAAAAACCAGGTTCAAGTCCCACTGTGGCATTACAAAGGGAATAGGAGGGAAAAGATGAGTAATGCCTTTAAGGAATCGATTTACAACAAGGGACTTGAAAAGAGACGGCTGATCAGGAAGCCTAAGAAAGGATGAAATAGCAGAAAGGTAGCCCTTGATAGTGCCCAGAGCAGAACCCTGCTGGGCCAAAGAAAGAAGGAACAGAAGGACTTCTGAAAGAGGGGCAGAAAGGGGGTCCACAACCTTTGCTGTGCACCATGCCACAAACTTGTTCCACCTGCAGGCGTATAAAAACTTAGTGGAGGGACGCCTGGCTGCCAGAATGACATCACAGACTTCAGGAGGCAAGTCGAAAGGAATAAACTGCCGCCGTTAAAACTCCACGCAATGAGGTGGAGACTGGACAGGTTCGGGTGGAGGACCGTCCCCTGCTGCTGCGACAGAAGATCCTCCCGAAGAGGCAGTCGGATCGGGGGATCGATGGTCATACTGAATAGCTCGGGATACAAAGCTCTTTGAGCCCAGTCCGCAGACACAAGAATGACTTGGGCCCGGTCACGCCTGATTTTCTTCAGCACTCTGGGCAGAAGTGGTGTAGGCGGAAAGGCGTACAACAGACCGCAACTCCACTTGCGACGAATGGTGCCGCCTAGCGAAAGCTGCCTTGGAAATATCAACTGACATTGCGTGTTCTCTTCGGTGGCGAATATATCTAACCAAGGCTCTCCCCACTGTTGAAAGAGACCTTGTGCCACCTCCGAGTCAAAGTGGTACAAAAGGGGGTGGTGATGGATGGAGCATCAGAACCAATCAAACACTCACACCCAGTCAACAGATCTGGGTTTGATCCATCACCGTTCTTTAGCCCACTTTCCCACCCCAGTTCAGACATGGCCATATGCAAATCAGTTTGACCCTGTGCCTCATGGGAACAGTCCAGCCCGAACTGCCAAGCCATGCCTTCCCTGGACCGGAAACAAGCTTCCTAGGACCGGTTTCTGGCATTTCAGCCGTCTTCAGCCAGGCTTGCTTGAATCCAGTGGCAAAGTAAGCAAGGGACTCACGTCTGAGCATACCCTGCCAACTTATGGCGAACAAAGCGGTACAAAAGGGGGTGGTGATGGACGGAGCATCAGAACCAATCAAACACTCACACCCAGTCAACAGATCTGGGTTTGATCCATCATGCATCAGAACCAATCAAACACTCACACCCATGGCCATGTCTGAACTGGGGTGGCAGAGTGGGCTAAAGAACGGTGATGGATTAAACCCAGATCAGTTGACTGGGGGTGAGTGCTTGCAATGTTCAACACTCCATCCATCATTTCCTTTGGTTTTTGCTTTGTTCGCCATAAGTTGGCAGGGTATGCTCAGACGTGAGTCCCTTGCTCACTTTGCCTCTGGATTCAAGCAAGCCTGGCTGAAGACGGCTGAAATGCCAGAAACCGGTCCTAGGAAGCTTGTTTCCGGTCCAGGGAAGACATGGCTTGGCAGTTCAGGCTGGACTGTTCCCATGAGGCACAGGGTCAGACTGATTTGCATATGGCCATGTCTGAACTGGGGTGGCAGAGTGGGCTAAAGAACGGTGATGGATTAAACCCAGATCAGTTGATTGGGGGTGAGTGCTTGCAATGTTCAACACTCCGTCCATCATTTCCTTTGGTTTTTTCCTCCGAGTCAAGACGCCATTCATGATCCATCATGCACCTGCGGCTGAGTTCGTCCGCCTTGGCGTTCAGTGAACCTGCCAGGTGTTGAACCACCAGGGACGTCCAGGGCCTCCTAACATAGGGTCCACGACCCCACCCCGCCCTGTTTGTTGCAGTAGCACATGGTGGTGGTGTTGTCTGTGAACACCTGCACTACTCTCCCCTTGACAAAGGGAAGGAATGCCTTCAGTGCAAGTCGGATCGCCCAGAGTGCCAGAATGTTGATATGGAGCCTGGACTCCGCCAGAGACCAAAGGCCTCTGATCCCCGCTCTCCCATGTGGCCGCTCCATCCCAGGAGGGACGCAACCGTCACCACTGTGTGCTCCAGTTGGGGTAGGGAGAGGGATCTGCCACTGACCAATGCCGGTTAGTAAGCCACCACTGCAACTGTTGTGCAGTGACCTCCGAGATCTGAAAGGAATCGGACAGGTTCCCCTGATGCTGTGTCCACTTGAACTTCAGATCCCACTGCAGAGCCCGCATATGCCATCTGGCATGATCAACCAGCAGGAAGCAGGAGGCCATGAGGCCCAGGAGCCTTAGGGTCATCCTGACCGAAACCCAGGATAGAGGCTGAAAGATCGGAATCAGAGCCTGAATATCCTGGACTCGCCATTCGGGAGGATCACCCGAAAAAGCATCGTATCCAGAACTGCTCCGATGAAGAGGTGCTTCTGTGAGGGAATCAGGTGCGACTTCTGCACATTGATGGAGATCCCCAGCAAATGCAGGAGGTCGGCCGTAGTTTGGAGGTGGGAGACGACTGTCCGGGGCGAGCCCGCCTTCAACAACCAGTCGTCGAGATAGGGGAATACTGGCACCCCTGATCTGCGCAGATGAGATGCGTCCACCGCCATCACTTTCGTGAACACCCGAGGGACCCTGGTAAGGCCAAAGGGGAGCACAGTAAACTGAAAGTGCGTGTGGCCTACTGCAAACCGCAGTTAACGCTGGTGGGCCGGCAGGACGGGAATGTAGAAATATGCGTCCTGCAGGTCCAACGCCACCATCCAGTCTCCAGGGTCAAGGGCAGACAAGACCTGAGCCGGAGTTAACATCTTGAACTTTTCCTTCCGGAGGAAGCAAGTGACTTCCCTGAGGTCCAAGATAGGACCTTCTTGGGAACCAGAAAGTAGCGGGAGTAACAACCATGTCCTACTTCTGGCGCAAGAACGCGCTCGATGGCCCACTTGGCCAAGAGGGCCACAACTTCCTGTTGAAGAAGTGCCAAGTGATCCCCTGACATGCGAAGGTACTGGGGTGGCATGGCTGGAGGGGTGTCCCAAAGGGGAGGGAGTAGCCACTTCGGACTATTTGTAAAACCCACCTGTCCGAAGTGATGGTGCGCCAGTGGGGGAGGTGATGGCGAATCCTGGCGTTTGATGGGCCTGAAAAACCGGACTAGAATGGTTTGGAGGCAGTGGTGGCTGGGGTGGAGGTGGACTGACCCGCCCGCTGGCCCCCTGACCTGGCTATTTACAATAGAGGATTTAAAAATGGCTGGCTGGTCTGGCAACCACTGAAATGATATAAAGATAACCTGTTAATGTGCCCTAAGCAGGGTCCTGCTGGGCCAAGGAAAGCAAAACCTGGGAAAGGGGTGCAGACAGAGGATCAGCATGTTTATCTGTACACGATGCCACAAACTTTTTTTTTTTTTTACTTTTAACATACCATACAGTATTTAGAGCAATACAATACAACAAAACAACCAGGCAACACCGTCATTCGTCATTACAATGTGATTGTTTGCTATTTGATCTATAATCACAGGACCTTGTTATACATACACAACCGTACATGAATATGATGACAATTACATATCCGTTGATTTTAAAATGTCTGAATGAGTCTGCAAAAATTCCGTAAGGGGTGACCAATAGTCTCTTGGATTTGAGCCAGATGGAAGCTCTTCCTCGTAAGTTTTTAATGTATCTTTACAATATTTCATGGCCTTGAGCCATAAACTTTTGCTTGGAGCGATCTTACTATCCCAAAAATAATGCTATAGTGCAGAACTTTTTTTTCATAGCGCGCAGTTGCTTCACTAGGGCCAGAAGGCAGGTTTATATTGTGCATTTCATCGTGCGCGCCAGCATTTCACCTAGTATAGTCACTACCTCCCCCCAGTATGTTCCAACACTTGCACACTGCCACGCTAGGTGAATAAAATCTGCGCCATCAGTCCCACATCTTTTACATCGAGCATCATCTCTCAGCCACATTTGTGCAGTTTTAGGGGAGTGTGGTACACTTGGTGCAGATATTTATAATGTATTATTCTTAGGTTTCCATTGGGGGTCAGCATTTAAGTTAGCGCACAACAAGCGTGCCAGTCTGCCTCATCTAGTGGTGTGTCCAGATGTACATTCCATCTTTCTCTGGCTTTTTCAGTGTCTATTGCTACATCTTCTTGCAATGATTTGTATAGTCTGGAGACTAAGCGGGTATTGTTTGAATTGGTAATAATCATTTGTAGTGCTGATAGTGTTGGTGGTTCTGTGGGGAAGTTCAAATATAGCTGCTTGACTGACCCTCTCCGCCTATGGAAGGCCAGTTTAAATAATAGCGTCTGATTATTAACGTAATTGAGATCGGTACCCTCTAGAAATATGCCATTAATGTATAGGTCTCCTATCTTATCTAGCCCCCCCTGGTGTAACAGACAATGCTCGCCTCTTCCTGTGACACCAAAATAGCATGATGATGCCTCAGCAGCATTGCCGCTGCATATAATGGTAATTTGTGTGTAGATCTGTTAATTTACCCATGCATTGCCATGCAAATGCGGTTTTACGTATAGTATTTATTTCGTTCCTTGCTATGTGTGGGCGATGGTGCATGAGGATACTACTGAGTGGTATGGGTTATGCATCCCCATCTTCCACTGCTATATGTGCCATATATGGTACCGGGTGAAACCAATACTGTGCATATTGTGAATGTGCACAGAGATAATATAGCAAGAAGTCTGGTGCCGCAAAGCCTCCTCTGGAGTATGGCAGCGTTAATGTTTGAAGTTCGACACACGCTTGTTTACCAGCCCATATCAGGTGTACAAGCGGTGATTTTAGCTTCTGAAATACAGGTGGTGGGGGTGTTATGGGAATATTGTTAAATAGATATAAGAATTTTGGTAGTATAACCATTTTGATTATGACCATTCTGTCTGCCAGCAATAGTGGTAATCAAACCCATCGTTCTATTTGAGTCTCTAGTTTTGTTATCACTATTCCGTAATTTGTCTGTATTACAGTGGCAGGGTCTCGGTGGTACCAGATTCCTAAGTATTTAACAGGTGTATCGTGCCATTCCAGTGGATACTCCATTGTGAATGGTTCGGTGATTTCTGTAATGGGATAACAAGAGATTTATCCCAGTTTATCTGGAGCCCTGACTGTCTACCACATTTAATATATTCCCGAAGGAGGGGCGATAGCTTTTCCTCGGGGTTCCTCACATAGAGCATCATATCATCTGCGTAAAAGGAGATACTCAAGGGCCGCTGTGGGAATTGTAGGGCTACAGCTTTGTGTTGCTGAATTTTACACGGTAGTGGTTCTAGTGCAATTGCAAATAAAAGTGGAGATAGCGAGCACCCCTGCCTTCTACCTAGAGATATTTGTATGGGGTCTGATATATGTTTGTTTACTTCTATGTGCACTACTGTTTGGGTATATAAAATTTTGATCCACTGCATGAGACCCGGTGGCATACCCATTTTAGTCAAAACAGCGAAGAGATATTTCCACTCAATCGAGTCAAAGCTTAGGTTGAGTCAAGTAATATCGCCTCTGCCTCTAACTCTGGGTTGAGCTGGTGTGATAATGCAAACAATGTACGTAAATTGTGTGAGGTGGATCGAGTCGGGATAAAGCCTGACTGATCAAGTAACACTATAGTTGTCATGAGAGGTTGTAGTCTCTGTGCACTTATCTTCGCTAATATTTTTGCATCTGTATTAATCAGTGATAGTGGGCGATATGATATGCAGAGGTCCGGTTCTTTATCTGGCTTTAGTAGTGCTATAAACATCGCCTCATGTAAAGTAGGTGGGAGAAGTTGCTTCTCATAAGCATCCTCATACATGCTTGCCAGGTAGGGACATATTATATCAATGTACTCTTTGTAAAATTCACAGGTAAATCCATCCGGTCCCGGGGCTTTTCCATTGGGCAGGGATTTAATAGCTGTTTGTATCTCCTCTTTTGTGATGGGCTGCGCTAAGAATTCCCTATGAGTATCTGAAAGACATACTCTAGCTATATCTTCCAGATATTCCATAATTTCATCAGTATTAGCCGTGTCTCTAGATGTATACATGTCACTATATGTGTCCATAAAAGCTCCTAATATGAAGAAGTATTATATTGTATGGTTCCATGGCTATCTTTTATTTGGGTGACTGTGTGTGATGGACGATCTGTGTCTATTCGTTGTGCTAATATACGCCCTGGCCTGCCTCCTTAACCATATGCTCTTGCAGTGTGTCTAGCAGTTACATATTTCATCTCACTATCAGCATAATCCTGATAACAGTCAGCGTGTCTCTGATAGTGGCGAGGATAGGTGCATCCCTCGTGCATGCATACTCTTGCTCCAAGTCTTTTAGCCTTTTTTCACACCTAGTCAGTTGCTTTCGGATATCTTTCAGTATCCCTGCCTTAGTACTTGTACAGATACCACGTATGATGTCCTTAAAGGCCTCCCAAAGCAAGCCTGTCTCATTTACTGATGGACCATTCAAGGAAAAATATTTCTCCATAGCTTCTCGTATTGTCTCTTTATACAAGGGGTCTAGTAGCGCTTTGGAGTTTAAACGCCAAGTATAGGGTGGCGGTGTGTAATTAGGAAAGTCCTACGTAAGCAGTATGGGATTATGATCCGATAGCGTTTTCGGTAAGTGTGATGTCATGTACCCATGTGCTGGCCATCTCTGTCATCAGCCAGTAATCGAGACGGGACCAACTGTTATGAACTGCCGAAGTGTGTGTGCTCACAAATTGCTGTGGGTGACGCTCCCGCCACACATCCACCACCCCAAACTCAGCCATGCCATCATGAAAAGCTTTTACTGCTTGCTTGTGTGATTCTTTCGTGTTACCGGATCTGTCCAATTTTTCATTTAGTGATACATTTAGGTCTCCTCCCCAGATCAGGTCGATATCAGGCAATTCTCTTAGTACTGTCCATATAGCCTGAAAAAACTTGGTCATCTGTATTAGGGCCATACACATTGACAAATCCTATATGTTGTCCAGGTAGATGCCCCCTAACTATTACGTACCTCCCCTGACCATCAGTAATCGTTTGGTCTAACTGAACCCCTTTTTTAAGTAACAATAGTACGCCCCTAGAGTAAGATGAATAGGATGATGACAGCACTGTTTCCGCCCACTGTTTACCAAGCCTACACTCGCCTAGTTTCGGCAGGTGAGATTCTTGTATCATGGCTATTTCAACCTGATGTCTATCTAAATAGGCGAACATCTGTCTTATTTTCTTTGGGTTGTTCAGACCCCGTATATTCCAGGTTATCAATCTTATATTATCATTCATGGTACGGTTTATATGCTATTTCTGCATACATATTCGAATGATTCAATGTGGACGCTTAGTAGCATGTGTTGTGTATAGTTGTACACCCATTATAGATACTAGTAGTCATTACTTTTGATACTGAGTCACATCTTGATTTGCCTGAAAAACAAAATTAACCCCATAACCCTCCTCCCACTCTAGCATCCCAAATATGCCAAAGACATACCCATACATAGGGAACTTTAAACATCAGAACTGTGTCGGGGTGTACCCATGTGAGGGGCCACTGGGTGCCCTCTTACTCATCCGCAGCACGGATGTGGCCATAATTACGTTTTACATTTTGGCCTTTGACATATTGGTGTGACCGTGTATTCAATGTAGAATACCCTATAGCATGGTACAGCCACAGACTATCCTGCATAAGTAACTCCTTGTAATTAGTATACATCATCTGCGTAGAATCTTACAGTAAAACAGCCGTAGCAACAGATAATTTCCTGGCAATGTCCATCCTCTACACCCCAAGTCTATTTTGTTTGGTGTATCCGAACCCGGTGCCGTAGCCTCGTACACAGCACTCGCCCAGCAGAGCAGTGTTCCATTGTTCACATTGAGGTACAAGTGTCCCAGTAGCTTGAGAACTGTATATTTCTTACCTTTCAGAGTCCAGTTCTTTTCATGCAGTTTCTTACCCTTCTTGTACTTTCGGAAAACTGTTAAGTATGGCTACAGATCTCAGCTGCCATTCTGCTCAGGAGGAGTCCCCCTCCGAATGCTGTGATGAGCGTGCCTGATTCCTTCTCAGTGAAATTCTCTTTAGATATTCCTGGACAGCCTTCGGGTCGTAAAATGTTTAATTTGGCCTTCGTGTACCACTTTCAAGCATGCTGGATACAACAATGCGTATTCAATTTCCAGCTCCCGGAGCTTCTTTTTTATCGCCTGAAATTCTCTTTGTGCGATTTGGACCATGACAGTAAGGTCATGGTAGAAAGATATAGTGTATGTTCTGTTTGTCTCGCGCCAATCTCAATATCGTATCACGATCTCGATAATTCAATATACGAGCTATGATGGGTCGCGGAGGTGTTCCTGGGGGGCTTTGCTGCCTGCGTTCTGTGGGCCCGCTCGACGACTAGTATGGATGAGAATTTGTCTGCAGCAAATATATCATGGAGCATGGTTCCCACATAGGTTTCTAGTCGCCCTGTATTTGTCCTTTCAGGGACGCCTAGAATACGCACATTGTTGCGGCGAAATCGCGCTTCCAAATCTTCGTTCTTGCTTTTGATACTTTCTAATACTGTTTCCATGGATGCGCATCTCTTTGCTGTGGCACCTGATTCGTCTTCTACTGCTGACAGTCTCTGTTCCGCAGCGTCAAGCTGCTCCCCCTGTTTGTCCAATTTGGATGCCTTGTTGTCTACACGAAGGGTTAAGTTGTCGATTTTGCCGTCTATATTTTGCAAACTTTGCTGAATAGCCTGCAGTGTGGCCTCCATAGCCATGTCTTCAGATGATGCAGCGTCCAGTTCCGTGTCTGAGTGAGCTGAAGTGGACTTAATCATGCGGCGGGTATCGAAGGATAACTTTGATTGCTGTTTGTCAGTTTTTCCCATTATTATATAGGAGCGGCGATCCTCAGCAGGAGAGAGGCAGCTATTTTGCAGGTTTGTGACACGCCTGCACGTTATCCCCCGAATATTAGCAGTAGGAGTGCACGGGAACCCGGGCTCTACCCTTGGTCTTCGTCCAAGCTGGTACGGTCTATAGCTTCAAGCTAATTGTCGTTGGACGCTTGTATGGTCTCCTGAGAGCTGTAGCATGCACCCCGCTTTTACCAGTAGCCACTACATTTCAAAGTGCGCAACGTGATATTTACACCGTGTTACCAGGTTGCTCACTGATCCTCTGTGCGCTCACCTGCTGCTGCAATTTGTTCTTCTAGTCCCACTGCAGCATAGCAGGGCTGAGATCTCTACTGTGTGCGCCATCGGGATAGTGCGCAATCTTCTCTGCCTACCTGCGTGGTTATGTATCACTTTACCCCTGCCAGGGGATTACAGACCCACCAGCTTCCACTTGTGACGCACACTTCTCTTGTGCAAAGTTGCTTGGAAGAGGAGTCCGGCGGGCTCCCGCCTGGGAAAGTATCCGCTGGTTAACTGCATAAGATGGCCGCCGTTATATGCGGAGCGCCCTCTTAAGTTGCGACACATCTCGTCATAGCTGGGTTTATTTTCCAAAGTTGGACAAGCAGCGGTCCGCAAAGCTGACCACCAGGCGTGGCGAGAGTTCGGCTTGACGCCGTTCGTCCTCGTTCAGTGCTCGCGGTTTGGTAGTGGCGGGCAGATATCAGGTTATGCCTTAGGACCGAACACTCTTTTGCGCATTGCGCTAATGCTTGTCTGGGAGGCAGACTTTTCTTCCTGCGCCACGCGCCCCAGAATCATCGCCTTTCATACAGGGCGCACTCATTTCCTATGTCTCTCCGGGAACCGGCAGGCACCACATCGCCGTTGTGTTTTACAATCTTGACCGAGCCGCCATTTTGTCTTAGCTTAAGGGCTCCGGGGACATGAGCACTTCACGCAAGTTTTCTAGGGGCTCAGCGTATCTGCATGTCCATCGGGTACACCAAGGTGCAGCTGGCATATTCTGACATCCTTTTCTGTCCGTTGTCTGCTGTTATTGGGGGGCCAAAGATGCATTTTTGGAGCAGATTTATGTTTCGGCCGGCGGAGCAGCACTAGGGTGCAGTCATTCCGCAATGCGCCGTCTAGCAGCCCCCTATGATACCACAAACATTTTCAAATGGCAGGCGTAATTCGTCTTGGTGGAGGTATGGGGGGCTTCCAAAATAACATTGCAGACTTCATGCGGAAGACAGAAAGCTGGTAACTGTCGCTGCTCAATCTCCACTCCAATCTCAATCTCCAAGCATTTTCATTTTTGGGTGCAGGACCCTACTCTGTTGTTGCGACAGGAGATACTTTCGAAGAGGCAGTCTGATCGGAGGACCAATGTTCATGCTCAACAGCTCGGGACACCACACGCTACGCGCCCAATCTGGAGCCACAAGAATGACTTGGACCCAGTCGTTCCTGATCTTCTTGAGAACTCAAGGCAGCACCTCTTAACAAAGGGTCCATGAGTGTTTGTTGCACTACCACATGGCGGTGTTGTTGTCCATGAACACCTGTATCAGCCTTCCCCTGATTGAAGGAAGAAAGGCTTTCAATACCAAACTGATCACCCAAAGCTCGAACAGGTTGATGTGGCACCCGGATTACAACAGAGACCACAGTCCTCTGATCTCCACCTCTCTTAGATAGCTACCCCATCGCAGGACTGATGTATCGGTCACTGCAGTCGGCTATGTTTGGGATAGGAAGAGTGGTATGCCGCTGACCCAATCGGTGTTTGTTAGCCACTACAACACGTATTGTGCAGGTCCTCTGAGATATGGACCATGTCGGAGAGATTCCCCTGATGTTGCACCCACTGAAATTTCAGGTTCAAATGCAGAACCAGCATATGTCAACAGGCATGCGTCACAAGCAGGATGCCTTGAGACCCAGCAGCCTTAGATACAATCTCACTGAAGTCCAGGATAGAGGATAAAACAGTATCATAGACTGAATATCCTGGACTAGCCGCTCAGGAGAATAGGCCCGAAACTGCACAGTGTCCAGAACAGCTCCAATGAAAAGGCACCTCTGAGAGAGAGTCAGGTGTGACTTCGGTACGCTGATAGTGAACCCAGCGACTGCAGGAGGTTCACCGTAGTCTGGAGATGGGAGACGACTGCTTGTGGTGATCCCACCTTCAACAGCCAATCATTGAGGTTGGGAAGACTGGAACCCCTGACCTCTGCAGATGAGCTGCAACCACCATCATCACTGTTGTGAACACCCGAGGGGTGTTGGTAAGGTCCAAGGGGAGCATGGCAAACTGAAAGTGCTCTTGGCCCACCATGAACTGCAGGTAATGCCTGTGGGCAGGCAGGACGGGGATTTGAAAATATGCATCCTGTACGTCTTCTGGATCAAGGGCAGAAAGAACTTGCATGAATTTGAGGATTTAGAATATCTCCTTTTTCAGGAAGAGATTGAGACGGCACAGTTCTAGCATAGGACGAAGGCCTCCATCCTTCTTGTGCACCAGAAAGTAGCAGGAATAGAAACCATGACCAACATCTGCTGCCAGCACACACTCTATGGCTTCCTTAGCCAAGAGAGTCGATACTTCCTGACAGAGTAAGGAGAGGCAATCCTCTGTTAGCCTGTCATGCATGGGTGGAGAGCTGGTCATAAAAGGGAAGGAGTAACCCCTTTGGACAATCTGTTAAACCCAATAGTCAGATGTCATTGACCTCCAGTGGTGAAGGTGATGACAGAATCTGCACCCCCCCTTCCCGGACGCCAATGTTGGTTGGAGGACACACTAAAGACGATTGGAGGCTGTGGCTGCCAGGGGACTGGTGGATTAGCCCAACCTCTGGGTACTTGTCCCACGTAGTCTAATGGAACCGTATCCTCAGCCACAAAAAGGGGCAACCTGCTGGTTGTGGTGGCTGGATATAGAGACACAGTTACAAGTCCCTTCCTTGGCCACGAAAAGAGTGGAAAGGGTGGCGAGAGGGCATGGAAAGGCCTAAGCACCTGGCTGTAGACCTGTTGTCCTTAAAGCGCTCCAGTGCTGAGTCTGACTCCTCTCTCAACAAACGGGAGCCATCAAAGGGCATGTCAATGAGCGAGGCCTGGACATCCCCCAAAAAGCCAGTGGTCCTCAACCAGGTGTGGAACCCAAGGGCCACTGACAATGAAATCGCTCTGCCCAGCGAGTGTGTTGTATCCAGCCCACATTGTATGGCGAACTTGGCTGCATCTTTCCCTTCAGCAATTGCTTGAGAAGTATGGCATGGGCCTCCTCGGAGACCATAGGTGGAACTTGCGCAACAGAGTCCTTGATCGTATGGGAGTATCAGCCCAAGAGGCGTGTTCACCAACCGCAGTGCTAGGCAGGGAGAAGAGAACATTCTTTTCCCAAAGGTATCCAGACTCTTGGATTCCCTATCCGATGAAGTGGTAGGGAACATGTAGGGGTTGACTTTGGAAGTGGAAGCTTGGAACACAAAACTGTCTGAGGTGGGGAACATGGGGTCCCCTGGGGCGGGGTAATGGCAGTGGGCACTAGTCATGTGCTCAGGAGCCCCTGTGCAGGGCTTGGACCAGGACCCAAGCAGGACGTCGATGACAGATTAATTGAAAGGGAGAAGTGGTTCAGATGGGGTGATTTCCGGTTGAAGCACCTCCAATAAGACATTCGTCATGACTACCACTGACTTAGGTAAGATAGATGTGGTCCAAGCGATGGAGTCTCTCCTCCTCTTCAGAGGGGTGAGACTGAGCATAGAATGTTGGCAGATGATGGTTAGACTGACATGGAATGACAGCACAACTTTCAGCAAGAAGGATGCAAGCATCCACAAAAACAGCCAAGGTGCTTCATTTTATTAATTTTTTTAAATAATCCAATACATGCAATTCAAAGCAGATATGCCTGCACATTGAACATCAAATTACGGAAAAGAACCATGTACTGGAGGAAATCACCCGCTCCCGACTAGATAATAGATGTTACAGAAGACATTGTTGATAATATACTGGTAACCCACAAGTCGTCATATCGTCAATCAGAATTTTGAGAAATATCAACTTCAGCTCCATCAAATGGTAGTAGTTACCAATGCCTCAATGTGTCAAATAACGCGAAATGCAAACCCTATCCCACCCACTTATCCCTCCCCTCTCCCTAATGGCGTAACAATGATTTGGGAACAAAGTTTAACTGCAAGTCATGGTTGTGTCAATAGTAATTGCGCTCACCACAGTAATCTAATAGGCCAATCTACACTGTCAGAGGCAATGTCATAAGAGCAAGCATTGTAGCCGTCCCCTTAAGGAGGGCCAAATCCTCGAGGAGGAGTCTCCAACCCTGGCGTGCTCGAGTCTTCGTCAGTGTCAGTATGTGGTGCATGCAATAATTGTACTAGCGCCTCCCAGGCCCTCGCCTGCTCCATCCCTTTATCACTTTTAGTGCGGTCTGCCAGTTGCAGTCGCGCTGTACCTTCACATTCCGCCCATTTAAGAAATTCAACACGACATCTCTGAAAACTAGGGCCCCTCGAGGCTTTCCAGTGGGCTGTTATTTCCCTTTTTGCTAATAAAAGCCCCAGGTCTATAAATGTACTGGTTACCTTATTTTTAGAGGTATGGGGGAACCAATGCAACAAACAGAGGCCTCAGCCAAGGTGCTTCATAGCTGTATCCGAAGCAATGCCTGGCCAGGCAAGAGACAAAACAGAATGTCAGATAACTTGGCATAGAGGAGGTCAATCTGGCTTGTGCCACACCAGTCCACAAATGTCTCCCAAGGACAGGTGTACACAGTTTTTGTTGACGGACACCTGGCTGCCAAGATGACATCAACCACCTCCGGAGAAAGGTCAAAGATGTTCAGCTGTCGCTGCTCAACCTCTATGCATAAAGATGGAGATTGAAAAGGCTCGAGAGCAGAACTCTTATATGTTATTTCAACAGCAGGCCCCCTTCGAGCGGCAGCCTGATCGGCGGAAAGATGCTAAAGCCCAGGAGTTCTGGATACCACACTCTGTGCCTAGACCGGGCCAGTAGGATGACTTGATCCAAGTCATTTCTAATTTTCTCTAGAACTCGGCGCATTAATGGTATGTGGTGGTGAATAGATAGAGTCAAGGTTTCTCCGCATTTGGGGAAGAGACCTTGCGCCACCTCCAGGTGTAACTGCCACTTGTGATCCACTAGGCATCGACGGCTGAGCTCGTCCACCTTGGCGTTCAAACATCCTACCAGGTAGTTTTTTTGTTTTTTTAAATTTCTTTATTGAATTTTGTAAATAACTAAGGAATAATAAACAAAACACACATTACAAATCCAAAGGAAAAAGAAAGGAAAATAGGAATGAAAACTTGACCATATAAGAAAAACCCCCCAAAAAATAAAGAAGAAAAGAAGAAAAAAGAAAGAAACAGTCACAGCGGTTACGAATATATATTACATTCAATACTGGGAGGGCAATCCAGAACAGCAAAAATAGGGGGGTAGGGGAGTGATCCCCGTTCACATTGCAAATCCTTAGTCTAAACCGGTGATACCTCTTACGAGTATCGCTCACTTTGGCTTTCTAAGTGACTTTTATATAGGCTCCAGAAATTCTTAGGAAGACTCCTAGGGGGAGCAGTTCACTATATGATTCAGTCTGCGTATTGCAGAACAGCATGTCTCTAGACCATTGAGTCAGGGTAGGTGATGGGCCACGTGACCAATGCATTGCCACCACTCGTTTTGCTACCAAGAGGCCCATGTCAATTAGGCACCTAATACCATTTCGGATCCGCTTACAGAAGCCCAGTAAGGCTAGGAGTGGGTCAGGTCTGATGGTTTCGCCTGTAATCTCTCTCAGTTTAGCAAAAATTTGAATCCAAAAATTAGCAATAGAGGGGCATAGCCATGGTAGGTGTAGTAAGCCAGTCGCCTCTTCCCACATCTTTCACATTTATCGGTTTCGCGCAGTCCAAACCTATGTAACCGAGCTGGGGTATGATATATTCTGTTAAGGAAATTAAATTGAATGAGGTGGTGCCTACCATTGATGCGTTGTGTGGCCTCACAGCAGTACTTCCATGAGGCGTCATCTAATTGGACCTCCAAGTCCGCTTGCCACTCCAACCGGGACTTAAGATACTGGTTACGGCATAATTCCTGCGTTTTAGTGTATATGTGCGAGACCAACTCACTCGGGGATTTAGAACGTATCAGTGTGATGAGAGGTACTACTTCTGGTGGCTCCAGCACCTCGTCCCCTAGCAAGTCACGCATTGCACTGCAGGCTCTGTAATAGTGGTAAATTGTTAAGGGAGGAACATCTGACTTGTTGGCAATCAGGTCTTCCCAATCTCGCCCCCTCTCGTCTGTGAAAAAGTTCCCGATTACTTCTATGTCCAAATGCCGCATCGTTCGCACCACTTCCGGCTCAGTGATAGTTGGAAGCCAAGCGCACCACTCAGTGGGGGTGAAGGTGGAGTAGAGAATGGAGATTACTTGGCGATTGATAACATTTTGCCAGGCTAGAGTTGTTGAATTTATAGAGTCCAAAATCCCAGGGCGCCAATTCGCCGCAAGGAACTGCGCTGTGGTCAAATGAGAGGGCGCTGTTGCTATCTTCTCTATGGGTAGGTGGGGGGGGGACTGCTGATGTAACCAGTGATATGCATGGGAGCATTGAGCCGCTCGATTATAAAGGTCTAGGTACGGGCGCCCAGTCCTCCCCATCGAGTATGGGAGGGTGAGAACATCTCATCGGGCTCAGGGTTCTTTACGGGCCCAAGCCAATTTAAGCTGTAAGGACTAAAGTTGTTGAAAGAATTGGGCTGGGAGGAGAAGAAAAGGAATCTGGGTAACACGACCATTTTCATGAGTGATATCCTGTCTAGAAGCGAGAGGGGAAGGCAAATCCACCTGTTGACGTCCTCTTCCAGTCTGACAATTGCTCTACCATAATTTTCCTTTAGGACGACTTCCAAGTTCGTGTGCACTTGAATCCCCAAGTAGCGCACCAGGTCAGTAGACCAAGTGAAGGGGAAATCTAGGTTCACCGGCAGCATCGCTGGGGTGAGGGGGAATATAGTAGATTTCGACCAACTGATCTTAAGGCCCAAAAATTCTCCAAATGTTACCACTTCCCGCAGCACTGGGGAAGAGGTTAACTTCCAGGTCTCGAATATACAGAAGCGCATCATCGGCATAGGAAGAGATTATTAGGTTATACATGGGGAACCGAACCCCACTGTGACTATGGTACTCCCTGAGGGCACATGCCAATGGCTCCGCCATCAATGCATAAAGGAGAGGGGACAGTGGGCAGCCTTGCTGGGTCCCTCTGGAAATCTCCACGGGGGCAGTGACAATATTCCCCACAAGTACGCGGGCCGTTGGCACGGTGTACAATACCTTCACCAGGTGGATAAAAAGGTTCCCTAGCCCCAGGCGCTCAAGCACCAACAGCATGAAATTCCATTCCACATAATCAAAAGCTTTTTCCGCGTCTAAAAAGATAGCCGCTACTTTAGCATTGGGTTTTATGTGCTGAATGGCGCCAAACACTGTTCGCAAATTATGAGTGAGTGTACGTCCAGGTACGAATCCTGCCTGCTCAGGGTTAACTAAGGAGGGGCTAGGCGATTCGTGACGATCTTAGTAAAACTTTTTGTGTCCACTTTCAGGAGGGACAAAGGCTGATAAGAGGTGCAATCGTGCGTCGGCTTACGGATAGCAACAAGCAAAGCTTCTCGCATCGTGGGTGGCAGAGTCCCGCTTTCGCCTACTTCCTCGAACAAAGCGATCAAACGAGGGGTTAATTCCTCTCTGAACTCCTTATAGAAAGCCACCGTAAGACTGTCTTGGCCCGGTGCTCTATTGAATCACATTGTTCTAAGTGCATCATGGACTTCCCACGCCTCCAAGGGTCGCATCAGGTATTCTCTGTGGTCATAGGGCAACCAGGGCAGTTTGATATAGACAAGGTAGGACAGCATGTTGGAGTCTGTGCCATGGGAGGTGGAACGGTATAAAGCAGAAAAATATTCCCTAAATCGCTCAGCAATTGCGTCTGGGTCGCTAGTCTTCTCACCGGAGTCGAGACCTATCTCTATGGGGCCAGCATTCTCCCGGCTGCCCCTCATGGTGGCCGCAAACGCAGCACCAGGACGCTCTTCCTCCCCATATGCTCTTGCTATCGCGTATTTTTCCATTCGTTTTTCTTCCCGATCAGCTTCATTGCCTGAGTGTTACCTCTCTCCAGGGCATCTCGTTCTAGACTGGCCAGCTTCTGTTCCAGTAAGGCAGGGCACCCCCTAATGGATCTCAGCACTCCTGAGTGCTTAGAAGTCGAAATTCTGCGAATATAAACCTTGAAAGCTTCCCAAATGGTAGCAAATTGCGGGACTGAGTCAATGTTAGTGGCAAAGAAAACCTCAATAGCCTCCGCCAGTTCCCCTTTAAAGCCTTTGTCTAGTAATGCATATGGTGGGAGTCTCCAAGTAAATGGAGGTGGACGTTTTGAGGGGCACTCCAGGACAAGCAGTATTGGTGAACGGTCAGAATATGAGCGGGGAGGCACGTCGCAGCCCCGTATGGCATGCCTTAATTACCCTGCCAGGAACCAGTAGTCTATCCTGGTATGCAAGTCATGAGGGGCAGAGTAATGTGTAAACCCCCTCGTGTCACCGAGTGGGAGCACCAAACATCGATCAACCCCAGTTCGGTTACTGCATCTATGATCGTCTTAGCTGCTAGTGACTGGCGCCTAACAGGACCCCCTGAGTGGTTAATATCTGGGTTTAGCACACAGTTAATGTATCCCCCCCCCCAGATTTGTGGCAGCGTGGGCAGATGGCGTGCTAGGTCAAGCAGAGTCTGAAACAACTGTGGGAAATCATAGTTGGGGCCACAAACATTAATCACCACACAAGGTTAGCCCAGTACCCCGAGGGAGTGTGTGGTGAAGCCTGCAGCGTGGAATATGCCACGGATCCTTCTACGAGTAAGCGCTAGATTTTCAGTTGATAGGTGAGTTTCTTGTAATAGCGCAATGTCTATATTGTGCCTGGTTAGGTAAGCTATTACCTTCCTTATTTTACGTTGATCGTTCAGCCCTCTGACGTTCCCAGTCAGCAATCTTACCCTATCTCCCATAATAGACCAACCCTGGTTCCTAGGAGCATTGCTGCGGTAAGACCCACAAACAGCACTGTATTGTCAATGATACACAAGGCAAATATCATGGACATCCCTCCTGCAGAATCCAAATCAAAACATACATATAAAAACAATTCCATCATCAACAACCCCGCCCCCCCACCCACACCATGCGACCCCAAACTTTGCAGTAAGTACCACCCCACCCCAACCCCTGTAGTAATTACGACAACAAGCCATGCAGTGTGTAACACACAGGGGCGGATGTTACCCAAGCACTACTAGTGGCTACTACCTGTAAGCCATGCCATCTGGATCTATATACTTTATGTACATGGAAGGCTTGGGTCTGTGCACTATCTGGACTAGACCACTCTAAAATTATACTAACAAACACAGTGTCCAGATAGGTCGTTTTTTAATTAATCATACAAGACTTCAGTGCTTTGTTCTAAAGCCCGAGTGTTTTTTTATTACACTTCTTTTTATGCTTTCTTCAAACAAGGTTAGACCATTATTCTCATGTCTCTTGTCGGGCCACACATGTTTTTCAAAGACCTAGTTACACATTCAAAACAATATGTAGAAATGTTACACCACAAAATGCAAAACAAAATTCACAGTGCAATACATATAACATTACAAAAACAATACAGGTACAGGTAACTAGTCCTTAATTTACAAATACACCTGGCGGACACTCAACAATAATCCCAAGGGCTCCTGCCTTTTGTCCTGCCTATTTGTTACGCTCAGGTAATACTTGTTTCAAAAGGTGTTGTCTATAGGGGGACACCCAACCCCCTATGTGTATTAAAACATTTTTAGGACCTACTTTGTTTCAGCTACTAATGGGGCTGTTTCTTTGTGACACCGTTGTACTCCAATTATCCCTGCTGTTTTAAAATGAGAAATAATTACACTCTAGAGCAGAGCATTTTTAGCCAGTTGTATAGATAATTTCCAGGGGACATATGACATGTACCTTTTTCCTTCTTTGTATGTCGGAGCCAGAATTCTTTGAAGCACTCTAACTTCCGTAGGATCTCGTTACTAAAAACCAAGAGATTACACTTGTGTCAAAGACTTACAGATTCAAACACTGTCTTTATGGCAAGCCAGAGTCACTCTAAATCAATGCGGTATGCTTATCTGTTCCCCTTCATTTGCGCTTGAGAGCATATCAGCGCATGTTTATCTAAGCACAATCCTTTGAACACTGAGGGGTCCCAGCATTTATCAGCGTGTGATTGCTCCGCAGTTGGAAAATTTAACTGAACGCATACTTCTGCCGTTTCAGCGCGTGGAGAATGTGCAATCTTATAATTTTTTGTATTATGACTCCGCGGTTAATTACTGCATGCTACAGTTCCTACTTTTTTCATAGATCTCCTTCAGCTCACTGGTCCTCGCTCGTTCTGCTCCAACAGCAGAAATTTAGTTTAACTTTTTTTTTTTTAATCGGTCGCCAATTGGCAGAGCTTGGAGTGGTTCTCAAAACAAGCGATTTGATACATTGCATTCTGGGTATCGTAGTCCGCAAAGTTGTAAATCTGTTGAGTGTCTTACAACCTTGCTTTTTCTGATAATTCATTAAGCCCTCTTATCGCAGTGTCAAATTTCATAATCAGAAATGCTTCCCTTTGAGTCAGCAGTGTGTCATAGTCACCTCTTGATTTTGATTTAATTGAACTTAGAACTGTCCATTTAAACTCATTCTCAGAGTGGTTGTTTTCAATGAAATAATTCACCATCGGTGCTGTTATGACCTTATTCTTTAGTCAAGAGTGATGTTGTATGATCCTTTGTCGCACTTCCTGACTGGTTTTGCCAAAATACATCTTTTTGCATGTGCAAAAGTATGCATATACTACATTTCGAGTGTTGCAATTGGAGAAATCACTGTGACGCCAATATCTTCGACCGTCGCTGAAGATGTTGCCTTCTACTGTAGTGCTACACACAGAGCAGCTGCCGCATTTGTGGTGCCCCTGAACTGGTTGCAGGTTGAACATCGTCCTCAATTTATTGTGTCTTTCTTGCGGGAGAGGAGAGGTGTGTATCACTTGCTGGCCAATACTCCGATTTTTCTTTAGTGCAAATAGCGGTAGGCCTACACCGGATATCGAGCTTTTGAACAAATGCCAGGTGTTCATGACTATTTTCAGGCTGTGTATGAGGGCCAAAGGTGGTAATGCATACAATGAAATCCATCGCGGTTTGATTTTTTCGTTAAAAGGTGTTTCTCTGGGTGTGAACCAGACTCGTTTCATCGACTGTTTAAGAAGTTTTTTTGGGTATCTTCTCTCCATTCATTTATTAGTCAGCACCTCTGTATGTAGTTCAAAATCCTCGCATCTAGTGCAGTTACGCCGAATGTGTAAGTACAGGCCGAATGGCAAATTGTTCTTCAAATTCCTTGGGTGGTAGCTTCTAAAATGCAATGCATTGTTTTTGTCAGTTGGTTTGGTATGCAGCGTCATAATCAATCCATTGGTTGATGTTTTTACTTCAACATCCAAAAATGGCATACTCATTTTGCTGAGCGACAAGCTGAATTTAATATCAGGACTGTGGTTGTTCAGCCAAACGTGAAATTCTTTCAAAGATGTTTCTGTACCTTTCCATATACACCAGACGTCATCAATACATCTGTACCACTGTACAATCTGATCACTGTATGGGTTGTTATTATAGATAAATCGATGTTCGTAACGGTAATGTGTATTACATTTTTTTTACAAAGGGCGTTGGGTGTGGGTGAAGTTCAGTGACATAATAATAATAGACACATTCTTTGGCTTTCATTTTTTAGTTTACCAAGACCACCAAGTCCGAGTCTTGAGGAGAACCATAAAGCAGCATAGGGTTTGAAACGCATTGGCTTGTGCTCAAGGGATTAACAGCTGGGTGAGCCACGAGGGAATGTATACATCTTCTTGTCCCCCTATAGAAAACACCCTATGAAACAAGTATTTCCTGAGCGTTACACATAGGCAGGACAAAAGGCAGGAGCCTTTGGGATTATTTTTGAGTGTCCGCCAGGTGCATTTGTAAATTATGGACTGGTTACCTGTACCTGTATTGTTTATGTAATGTTATATGTATTGCACTGTAAATTTTGTTTTGAATTTTGTGGTGTTACATTTCTAAATATTGTTTTGAATGTGTAAATAGGTCTTTGAAAAATATGTGTGGCCCGAAAAGAGACATGAGAATTATGGTCTAACCTGGTTTGAAGAAAGCATAAAAAGAAGTGTAATAAAAAAACACACAGGCTTTAGAACAAAGCACTGAAGTCTCGTATGAATAATTAAACAAGCATTTGCAATGCAATAGGTCTCGCATTTACGCGAGTTTGAGCTATTGGCTTTGTAAATGACAATGCCTGTTATTTATAATTTATAATAAAAGTCATTGTCATTTACAATGCTAATAGCATAAACTCACGTAAATGCGAGACCTATTGCATTGCAAATGCTTGCCTTCTTTATTCCAGCACCATGCTTCCCCTGAAAGATAATTAGTATGTTAAGAGATTATTTTTCATTTGGTCCAAAGTAATCCCTGAGGCTGAACTAGAAGAGTGGCTTGAAGATGTGCTCCCTGCATGGCGCTCATAGGTGTGCTTTGGAAAAGAAACGACTCGCGGCTTTGCTTTCTAAGGCTTAATTGGCAGGGAGACTGGGCTGCAGCTGTTTGGGAGTCTGGTAGCCAGGTCGCTGCTGCGGGCAGGTCAACAAAGGTGATATCTCCTAAAATCACGCCGACCTGTTGCCATGGAAGGCGCTTCTCTGTGTACATTTCCTCCCATTAGCACTTGTCCTCAGACAGACCACATATTTGAGGGAGATGAGGTGAGCAGAAGTGGGTTTATCCACTTGACAAACCAGTCCACTTGTCAGCAGGAGATGCCACAAGCAATAGGTTAAATAACCGGTTCACTACAGTGCAAGTTGTGCTCTCTAGTACAGTGGTGTGATGTGTAATGTTACCATTTAACCAAAGGGGTGGAGGGTGCAGTCAGTTACTAAAGTCTCAGAGCAAGCAGGCTTATCTCTTCAAAATCCTGTTTGCAGATATAACCCCCTGCCTTTCTATCAAACGCTTTATAGAACACATTAGGGCACACAGTGCAGTTTATGGCACATTTAAACAATCATCGCGGCACCGACGCTTTACTTTTAATATTAAAAGTAAAGGGCGGGTGCCGCGATTATACCAAAAGTAAAGAAATAGATGTTTTTTTCTATTTCTTTACTTTTGGTATAATGGCGGCACCCGCGCTTTACTTGCAACACTCGCGGCCAGCCGCACCCTTACATCCGGCCCATTATCCAGCATTGCCGGCCGCACCGGAGGCCTGCTTCCCTGGTCACACTCTGTTGCACAGGCCTCGTCTGTGGAACCAGCATCAGGGGGCTGTTCTTGGCGACTGGGCAGGACCGACGTCCCACCTCGCCTCCGCAGGAGAATCAGAACAGCGCCCCCGGCCATCCGAGGGTGGGCCCCCGCCAAAGGCCCCTCGCTCATTGCAACTAGCCCAGTCTCCGGGCGGTGCCGGACCCATTCAGGAGAGGCTTCTTCCCGGGGGGCAGCACTGCATGGGATAATCACCGCTGCCAGAGTCCCACGGTGTGGTGCAGTGCCACCTCCCAGGCCGCCTTAGTCGTGCCCCGGATCCGCCTCCAGCAGTGTGCACAGCTCGCCGTGGGAGTCCGCCTGCGCAACAGGTCAGCGCGTTCGTCGGCTGCATGATCGTGGTTTTCCTCTGCTATGCGGTTTACAGCTGCAATAAAGGTACTGGTGCGTAGCCCCGAGCTTATGCTTTCATTATTTCGTTTTATTAGGTAGTTAGCAGTTACGGGTGTGAGGATAGATGATGCATAGTATGGATGGCTCGCGGAGCTCGTCCTTCACGCGGCCATCTTGTGCTGCAGCAAGCTCTGCTCCCCATCCTGCCAGGTAGTTCACCACCATGAAGACCCCTTTATTGTCCAGCCATTTCCAGAGGCGTAGTGCCTCATGACATAGGGCCCAGGACCCCACAAGCATGGCTGAAAGTTTTCTTAGGTCTCGCCTGACCCAGCCATGCGCTGGTCTGGTGAGACTTTTAGTGAGGGCTCAAAAAATGCTACCATGGCCAGCCTAGAGCTACAGTGCATGTGCGCGGGCGCGCGCTTAGGAGTAGAGGCACCATATGGCAAACCTCATCATGCTCATTAAGCGCACGCGATCACTTTCACTTTTGCCTGCGATCACTTTCACGGCGTCCCTTTGATGTTCTCATTCAAAGAATATCAAACATCATGTTGTTGTGTTAATGTTTGACTTACAATGTGCTTTCTCTTTCCACAAACTCGATGTTTGTGTTCCTTTATTTTGATATGCTTTTAGTATTACTGTCACACACACAACCACACACACAACCACAACCACATGTAAAACTGCACACACAACCATACACACACAACCACACACACACCCCCACGCACACCCCCACACACCACACACACAACCACACAACCACACCCACACAACTACACACACAACCACACACACAACCACACAAACAACTACACCAAGCATTGGCATAGCCAATAGGTCTCGCCTTTGGGACCTTATAAGTGTTTAGCCATGCAACAGTTGCTGTGGTTGCACCAAGGATATTGTGCTGCATAACTAAATACTTAGAAGGTCCCAAAAGCAAGACCTATTGGCTATGCCAATGCTTGTTCTAACTTTTAGCCATGCTACAGAGCAGCTGTGCTGCTATATATCATGGCTAAAAGGCACTGTTAGAGCCAACAACTCTTGCACAGACGAGAGCTATTGGCTTTGCCAAGATTTATTCTCTGATTAGGTTTTGCCTACCAGACAGCATTAATAATCTATGAACCACAATTGGCAAAGAGCCCGCCTGTTGCTTACCACTGATTAGCTTTATCGGTGATCTTATTTGCTTGCGTCTTCTGGAGCGTACTCTCCTAGTAACTTTTTGATTGGCTGACTTGCAGCCTCCCATGTTCCACTTTTAGGTAACTGTTTTTAGCTTTCACCTGACCCAGCGCTTGCGCTGGTCTGGCGAGACTTGATAAGTCAGGGTTTCAAAAAATGCTACCGCCGCCCACAGCTTGCAGTGCATGTGCGCGGGCTTGAGCATGAGATTACTGCTGCGCGCACACCACTCGCTCACATGCACTGCAAGCTGTGGCCGGCGGTAGCATTTTCCCCCGCGATCACTTTCCCTTTGGCCCCGCGGTTAACTTCCTTGTTTACTTAACCTTCCATTTTATACAGCGCGGCCCTCTGCTGCACCTCATCCTTTCATACCCATGTGCCCTCCTTTTCCCTGCACTGCAGCCTCCCTCCTTATCATTCCTTTACCCCAATAACTTCACCCCCCTTCATTTTGTTCCTTCTAGAGTCCCTGCCTTTTATATCTATGTCTCACTCTATATCATAGCCCGAAACAATTCACATGCACCATTCACTACCTCTTCGGTGCACTGTCCTTTGCACGTGCCATGCAGCACCCCCCAGACATTTACTACAGTATATCTACTCCTCTAAACATGTCTGCCTATGCACCATCTCCCTCCCATGACACCTTCTGTCCCCAACACATTTCTTCTTCAGTAACCCACGTCTTAGGCTCTACCCATCTACAACTCTCTGTACAGCTTAGTTTATATACCCTTTCTTTGCCTTTTCTACACCCTACATATTTCCCTACACTGCTTCACCTTCCAGCCCACTGCCCGTTTCCGTATCTACAACCCTTCTCCATACAATGCCGCCTTTGCCATCACCTCCCCTACACATGACCAATGTATGGTGTCAACCCCTTCTCATGGTTAGCTCTTCTACTCACCCTCTACAACGGCACACTCCAATCTTTTTTATTTTTTTTATTGCAGATTTATGTAGCGCAAACTCGACCCGAAGGAAGCGCTTTACATGAGCACCAGTTACGTTACGTCCTTTATATTGCCCGCTACACCCTTCTCCTTCCTTTCTCAGCATTGTCTCGTCTACATATTCTCTTTCTCTCCCCCCTTTCATTGCATAGATCTCTTTTTGCAGCCTCTCCTGCACATTTCCCATTCTTTACCCCTCTTATCCTACAGGCTTCCCCTTGTAAACATTCTCCGCCTGTTTCACGGCGTGCATGGCAAGCTCTGCCCTCTTCTCTGACAGCTGAGGCCGCTCCCTCTGGCTCGCGCGTCTGTGGGAAGGCCCTGGGGTGCCAAGGGCCGGCCCACACGGCCTCACTGACTGGAAGCCCATCACACAGCTTTTCTGTACGCCCCCGAACGCCTGGAACGCTTTGCCAGCTAGCCCGAGGGCAATCACTGATTACGATGCTTCCAGAAAGTCCCCGTAAAACCCATCTATTCACTTCCCTGTTTCGTAAGGTTAGCGGGTGAATTATGTCACAATTCCGGTCTATTTTTAGCGCCAAGAGAAGGGTGGTTGGTAAATAGTACTGACACATCTTCGTACACGTAAACTACCATACAACGCACACGTATCCTCTCCGACTAACACGGAGAAGCACACTTACAGGCACAACTGCATACACTGGCTACCACACTTGACACACCGAGGCTTCAACATGAACATATGCACACAATCGCACTGGCACATTTCCTTACGCATGCACATACTAACAGCAACACATACACCAATTTATAAACACATACCGACCCACGAATACATACATTGATGAGCAGATTGAGATACACACACTAACAAGCATATACACGTACAAGCGGACACACCAACTTACGTGCAATCAAAAAATAACACCCATAGCACAATTCCGCACGCACAATGACAGAAACATTGACATGCACGCACTAAGGCAAACGTACACAAACATTGACGCACACACAACCTAGAGCTGATACAGACTGGCAACGTGTGTTCATGTACAAACTGACACATGGGACAAAACCAATACGCACGCACTGCCAAAAAGAAAGACTCCCACCCACAGGCACATATACACACAGACACGAACATTGTACAAAAGCCATAAGACGCCCACAAACACCAGCAAGAACATGCTCTACTTAAAGTGAATCAAATTGGTTGAAGGTCAGATCTACACGAAAAAAGGACCGTCAACCAGCGGAGCAACTAGACAAACATTTTTTGAGAAATGGGGAGCTCAGCTAACCAGAGGCGTAACAAAACCTGATGAGGCCCCCTGCAAAGTACATGGAGGCCCCCCCCCCACTGAGGGCTGACTGAGCTATGAAGTGGCAAGAAAGAGGCATGTAAAAACTGAATGCACAGGCTTAGAAATGTACTGTTTTTTCATCAATCTTTCCTTACTCTCTAAAAGTAGTATAGAAATTCTCATTAGTGTAGACTTCACCAGCCACCGTGTTGTTTTTAATCCTGAGTTCTCACAACCACACACACACAACCACAACCACACACAACCACACAATAACACAAACGCATATCCACACACACAACCACAACTACAAACACAAACCCACACAACCACAACTACACACACAACCACAACACACAACCACCCACAACCAAAGCCACACACAAAACCACACACAACCACAACCACACACACAAGCACACACACACACACACAACCACAACCACACACACACACAACCTCAAACACCCACACAACCACACACACAACCACACACACACAACCACACATACACACAACCACACATACACACAACCACACACGCACATAACCACACGTACACAACACACATAACCAGTTTTTTGGGGCTGTCAGCATAAATACGCTGTCACCAAACACGATGAACACCTCAGGAAAGTTTGGGAAGTCACTCCCAACTTTGAAACCACTTGCTGTTGCAGAGTGTGTGCTGTACACATGGCAATACCTGGACACAGCGGACTGTTGCAAGGAATGCTTTGAGCCTCGGAGGCTGTCAGACCCCAGTCTGTGCATTAGTTCACCCCGTCTTGGCGCTGCATGAAAACAGGGTGCCCACTGTCCAGCATGAAGTGAGACATTGTGATCGGGACTGGAGATGCTATTTAGCAATCTGCTTAGAACATTGTGTTTCATTTATGGCATTAAACATAAAGGAGCACTGGCAACGCTGATAAAATGGATTTCATTTTGAGTAGTGACTAAAACTTTTAAAAAAAGCCTGCAGTACTGAAACAAGCATTTGCAATGCAATAGGTCTTGCATTTGCAAACGTTTAAGCTATTGGCATTGTTCATGACAATGCCTTTTTTATCTATTTTATAAAACAAACACATAAATAAATGCCATTATCATTTACAATGCCAATAGCAGTGTTGCATTATTATTAGCAATGCCAACTGCTCAACACTTTTATAATGCGAGACCTATTGCATTGCAAATGCTTGTTTTCTTTATTGTTGAGCACTCCACAAGAGAGTGCTTATGTTTTCCAGCTCTCCTCTTTGCATGCTTTTCTCCCTTCTCCCCCACGCTCTCTGTTGCTCTCCTCTTGGTGGCATTCTCTACTAGCCCCCTGTTAAACTCTCCCGCCTGTGCTTCTCCTTTGTGTTGCTCTCTAACGGGTGTGCTTCTTTTCCTTTCCTCCCACTTTATTTTACTTTTATTCCCCCCTGCATTTTTATCCCTCAAGATGTAATTTTTGGCGGTTGGCCAAGAAGCGAATTGCTGCAGCCCCCGCAGTCAAAAAGGAAAGCACTTTTGCACTACTTCAATTTAATTTTATTTTCATTTACGATCCATTTTCAAACAGTAAAAAAAACAAACAAATATTTTGGCAAAGCCAGCAGGTTGCGCTATTTTGCCCTATTGGCTTTGGTTTTTAGTGATGCTGTGCAGCATCCCCACTTCTGTGATAAGGATAAAGAAAAGGAAAAAAACCCTATGACATGGCCAGCCCCATCACTTTGTAAGAACGCACACCATGCAGGCTCATCTATAAAATGAAGAGGGTGCTTTTTTTATTTTGCTATCTGAATTGGATAAAAAGAAAAGAAATCATATGAAAGTTTATTTTTTTTTAAAAAGCAGATGGTGGAAGCATTACTGAAGTTGGGCTGGGGAAAGAAACAATAAGGGGGCAGAGGGGTAGGGAATGGAAACAACATGGAAGAGCTTGTTCATGCAGAAAACTAAGATACAGTGTACCTTCCTAAAGTCAAGAGTTCTTCTATGAACAGTGTTCTACACAGCACCATGGGAGCTCCAGTAGCCACCATCAGGACTCCTCATGCTATTAAGGGGTCTTTTCTCACTGCCTTGTGAGTTTTTAACTCCACCACTGGGGGGTCCTCATTCCTCCAGTGGGCTACTTTTTCAATTTAAATTCTCAACTTCAGAAAACTCTAATCCTCCTACATGTCAACACTTCTTGCATGGAGGGCATCAGCCTTGGGTGGTCCAATGATTTATAAGCCTCTCAGTAGATATTGAAGGGCAAACAAGCGGGAAAAGTCTAGAGGAACTCTCTGAGGTATCAGAAGAAAGTTGGTTTGAAAGAGCTTCTCTGCATTCCTTTTGCTGACCCGCCCCTGCGCTCATAAGCTGAATACTCTGAAGGGAAACTTTAATCCCTGCAGCAATGGGTAGACATTCTGCCCACAGAGATCCCGAGCTCAGGGACATACAATGCTCACGAATCGATGCACAAAGAATATAAAAAAATGAGAAACAGAAGCAGCAAAACTTTTCAGAGTTTTTCTACTGAATCTCATCCTGTCAAATTTGTACTGTGAGGACGTGAGGCTCTCCATGCTGGTCACGTCTGTGGGAAGGACAGAGAGGGTTTTAACCTACCTTGAGAAAGAAAATGTTGCTTACCTGGAACCATAGTTCTTTGTCATTGGTATTCTCTCTAGATAATTTGAACAACTCCGCATACATACGGGAGCTTTGGCACAACACTTGAAACATTATAAGTGAAGATTCAACATTCTCTAAAACTTTTTGCCGTTTTTTTTTTTAAAGTAGTTCCAATAAGCCAATTACAGAGCTATACATTTGGCAGAAAACATTATGTACTACCCCTTTTTAATATCCCCCTACTAGAGAAAATATAGCCTTTTGTAGGCAGGACACTAGCAGTGTCAACTAAGACATTGCACCTTTAAGAATTCAAGAGCCAGGCAGCATTTCCATCAAGCAGTGAAGGATCTGTGAGGCAGTTCCTTTTTCGGGCTCTCCAGAGAAGCATCCCTGTGTGCTGTGGCCCTTCTCAGGATTTTTTTTTTCTAGCTGAAGGCATCTGCTTTTTTTTAGCTTCACTCCGTCATTTGACATATCTTCCTGCGTGCATTTTCCTGCTTGTTTTTGTAGGGATTGCCAAATTTTTCAGAGGTGTTACTCTTCCCACCTTTTGCCTGAGTGACTGGTGGTTCCTCTTCGGTGAGATCTGTTTCTCTGTTTGGGCCATGAGTGCGACAAAGGATCTACCTGTAACTCCTTCAGGGCAGAAGAGTCAGATGCCAACTCCAGTGAGAAGGTTAGGAGCATCTCAAGACCCACAACCTTTCACTGAAGCTCCAGTTCTTCCTCCTTCACCCCATGATGGGGGGACGAGGACTAATCAACCAATGTCAGCTCCTCAGCGGCAACGTGAATGTCATTATTCTCCCATGGATGAACTCTCAAGAAAAGGAGAAAGGAGGACCATCAATCCAAAGCTCAAGAGGCAAAAGTTCAGAAAGGTCTTACAGGCACATACCTATCAGTCCTCTAAGAAGGCCTTCATTCTCTGATGCAGAGGTAGATTAGCCAGAGCTCCAGAATCCCCACCTCTAGGAATTTTGCTGGTGGATGATCTTGTTGCTTTTCGCAAGGTTTCCAACATAGAGTTGAGTGGAATTGAGATATTGTTTATGGACATCAGAAAGAATCCTGAGACAGAGAATCTTTGAATTCATGGACACAGAGCCAAATATTCTATTTACCAGTTGCAACCAATATGATTTTTAAATTTTTTTTAGAATCTTTATTTTATTGATTTTGCATATGTTATAATTGACTTGTTTCTTTCCTTTCTCAGGTTGTGTCTTCCCTGTTGCTCAGCTAGTATGAGTGTTACAATGCCTGATGACCTCATGGAATGTTTGAGTGCCTGACTTGTGTGTGGAGTGTCAGTTGATGGCAGGCAGGCTGAGCGGCAGGGAGGCTGCTCCTGGTGGGGTTAGTTTCCATCTACCTATCTTCTTCTAATGAACTTAACCTGGAACTAAGCTTAAATAAATCCAACCTATTTTATATACCTGGCTCCAAGGACTTTCAATTTACCGCATTTGGCGACGAACTTGAGGAGGAACCTACGCATTGAGGAAAGAGACTGTGTTTAAAGGAGCTAAGGAACTACTGGAACTAAGGACTATACTAAAGACATTGCAAAAAGGAAAAGGAAACATAACAGAAACGCCCTGGTCAGCCCCACCAGTGTCCCTCATCATCAGGACAGCCTGCAGCCCAGGGCGTTTGGCCTTCTACTGCCGGTATACTTGCAGCTACTGTGGAGATTGCTGCCATCCTGCTGCCTTGGAAATGTTACTCCTGCCCTGCTGGCCATACTACAGTCGTGAGTCATGCTACTCAGTTGGATTGGCAGCAGCAACTGGTGCTTGGGAATTGGCACCAGCGACGCGTGTTTGAGGAAAACCAGCACTCATGTGAAGCGTTACATTTAAAAATAAGCAAAGATTGGTAGGCAACTTAGCGAGTTGTCTGAAGATAATCAACTTTATGTGAAGGATACCTGATTTCTGTGCAAGACTGTCTCTTGTGGAATCACATCTTTCCGTTGGTACTGAATCGTTTATTTCTCCGCACCTTTGAGGAATGGCATCGATGTGTTGTGGGAAAATCGGCATATACATTTCAGTAAGAGACAGCATGTTTTTTTTTTAGTTATTTAGCCAGTGTTGGTTGGCCGTTTACCATACTTCGCAAAACTTTTTAATATTTGAATGTGCGCTGCGAGCTCATTGAAAGCACCAGCATGCTCTCCTCACCTTTTCATGCAGGACAGCTGGGGAGTCTTCTGTGACGTTTTCTTTTGTCGCTAGGTAACCTTCATTGCTGCCTCTCTACGTATTGCAGCAGGAGCGTGCCTGGAGTCACTCGGCGTGCATCTCCGGTGCGCGCCGCCATGTTTGGATTGGAGGCGGCAGCCACTTTATGTAGCACAACGTCCAGGGAGGTCTCGATGCCATCCACGATCAATAAAGTTTATTCAAGTCTTCGTGGACCGCGAACGACGCCACGCTTTTCCAGATGGATTTTGCGGTAATGCTTTACACGTAAGCGCAGCAGTTCACTGTATCAGCGTGCGGTGGGGAGTTTGTGTTCTCGTTGTTGTAGACCATGGACACTGAACTTTTCTGGCCCATCGGGTGCAATTAACAAGAGCTTCAAGTCAGGTGAAAACTTCGGGTGAGAGACCGCTCACCGGAGCATGAGACTTTCACTTCATTATTAATGCTTGCCATTTTTTCCTTAATTGTTGTGTTTGATATGTCCTATAATGGATGTGGAACCCTGTTGTGTTAAGGTGGTTAGGGTATTGTGGGTGGTTAGTGTCACAGTACGGTCTGATTGGGTGGTGAGTAACGGGCCAGCCAATTACTACGTCGTGGGGTGGTAACTCGTTTTATTGAGTGGTGAATATCCGTGAGCTAGTGAGTGACCTAGTTCTGTTGTCAATGGGTGATGAGTGCAATGTTATGTTGAGGTTGTGGGTTGGTGTGTGCCTCAGTTCTGCTTCAAGGGTGTTGTGTACAATTTTACAGTGAGGTTGTGGGGTGGGTAGTGCTCCAATTCTGTTTTCATGGGTGGTGGATACCGATTACTTTGGTATGGTTGTGGGAGCTGAGTGCCCCAGTTCTGTTTTCAAGGGTGGTTGGTACCCTATTAAGTTGAGGTTGTGGGGCGGAGAGTGCCCCAGTTCTGTCTCAAAGGGTGGTGTGTAACCTGTTACGTGTAGGTTGTGGGGCGCTGAGTGCCCCAGTTCTGTTCCACAGGGTTGTATATCCTGTTACGTGTAGTTTGTGGGGCGGTGAGTGCCCCAATTCTGTTCCACAGGGTGGTGTGTACCCTGTTACGTGTAGGTTGTGGGGCATTAGGTGCTCCAGTTCTTTTCCACATGGGTGGTGTGTACCCGTGTAGGTTGTCGGGTGGTGAGTGCCCTTTTGCGGTGAGGTTGTGGGAGCTGAGTGCCCCAGTTCTGTTACTAGGGTGGTGAGTGCCCTTTTGTGGTGAGGTTGTGGGAGCTGAGTGCCCCAGTTCTGTTCCTAGGGTGGTGAGTACCCTTTTCCGGTTGTGGGAGCTAAGTGCCCCAGTTATGAATCATAGGGAGGTGTGTTCCCCTATTACGTGGAGATTGTGGGAGTTGAGTGTGCCGTTTCTGGATGTTTATCAGATTTTCGTGTTTTGAGTGGTATGCCAATGAGTGGCATTAATGCTTGTTTTAATTTTGCATAAGGGAGGGGGATGAGGTTAATCCCAATATGTTTTATTTTTGAGAATGCTATGTAAATGCTTTCCTTTGTAATGTAAAAGCTTTTCTTTCGGAGTGCATTGTATATATTGATGTTACTGTTTGCTTCCTTCACTTATGCATTATGTTTCCCTAAGGAAGGGGGATAGTTATAATTGACTTGTGTCTTTCCTTTCTCTGGCTGTATCTTCCCTGTTGCTCAGCAAGTATGAGTGTTAGAATGCCTGATGACCTCATGACATGTTTGAGTACCTGGCTTGTGTGCGGAGTGTCAGTTGATGGCAGGCAGGCTGAGCGGTAGTGAGGCTGCTCCTGGTGGGGTTACTTTCCATCTACCTATCTTCTTCTAATGAACTTAACCTGGAACTAAGCCTAAATAAATCCAACCTTTTTTATATACCTGGCTCTAAGGACTTTCAATTTACCACAGCATATAAAAAAAACACAACAGTTACAGGCAGTGCTTGGCTCCAAACACATATGAGGACAAATGAACAAGTTACTCACCTTCGGTTACAATATATCTGTAAGAAACATTAGTTAGATTCCTCACCTTAGAATATCCCCAGGCTGGATCCAGAAAGATTTTTTGTCAGCAATACCCTTGCGCGTCGCTAGGCGTCGTCTGCGGCTCCGCATCCGTCGTCGGCGTCGTGATCGCCGGGATCATGTCATCGGAGTACTTAGACGCCACCCTCGCACGCTGACGTCAGTTTTTGTACATAGCTTTCCACGCCAGGAACGCAGAGCCACGCAAGAGACCGACACTGGTGCCAAAAAATTCTAGGGCCCTGAAAGGGATGACCTCAACCCTAGATATGGGGAGGATGGGTTGGATCGGTGAGGAATCTAACTAACTAATGTTTCTTACAGATATATCGTTACCGAAGGTAAGTAACTTGTTCATCTGAAAGAAACACGTTAGTTAGATTCCTCACCTTAGAAAAGATACCCCAGCAATACCAACCCCGGTCGGTCTGCGAACCGAGATCACACCAGAAACTCCTGGAGAACAGAACGGCCAAAGAAGCCGCCTCTCCGGACTTGGCTGTCCAGGCAATAGTGTTTGGCAAACGTGTGCAGCGAGGCCCACGTTGCAGCCTGACAGATGTAATGCAAGGGGACTCTCCGGCCCAGGGCAGTGGTCGCCGCTGTGGCCCGAGTGGAATGGGCCCTCAGCCCTACAGGAGGTTCCTTCTTAGCTAAGTAGTAACAATCCTTGATACACAAAATGACACACCGAGAGATGGTTCGTTTGTGCACCGCCCGCCCCTTCTTAGCGCCCACGTAGCCAACAAAGAGTTGGTTGTTCACCCGGAACTGTTTGGTGCGGTCTAGATAGAAAGACAGCGCGCGCTTTGGGTCCAGACGGTGGAGCCTCTTTTCCTCCTTTGAGGGATGCGGAGGCGGAAAGAAGGTGAGCAGAGTAACAGACTGGCCGATGTTACCACCTTAGGGAGAAAAGAAGGACGAGCCCAGAGAACAGCTTTCTCCGGATGGACAGAAAGGAAAGGAGGCTTAGAAGATAGAGCCTGGAGCCCACTCACCCGTCTAGCAGAGGTGATGGCAACCAGGAAAGCAGTCTTAAGATTGAGAAGACGAAGGGGACAATTATGAAGTGGCTCAAAGGGAGCGCACATCAGAAAGGTCAAAACAAGGTTCAAATCCCACGGAGGCATTACGAAAGGGACAGGAGGAAACATGGGAGTAATGCCCTTAAAGAATCGAGAAACAACAGGGGATTTGAAAAGAGAAGGCTGATCAGGTGTGAGAAGTTGGCCTGATGTATGATGCCACTAGTTCTAGTGTACACCTTATATCAGTCCAAATACCCTTATGGTGATTGGTTGTAAAGTCAACCTTATAGACCAGCTATCCTAGTGGTAGCATGGACAAGAGCAGTCTTAGGCTAAACTCTGAATGGCATGTGAAGCCAGCTGTGATACCATATATAATCCCTTGAATACCAAATGAAAGGACACCACAACAGAAATATATATAAAATAAAGTGTATTTATTCTAGTCAAACCCTCAGCACTCTTTATGAGATTAGAGGTAAGTACAACACAGTCTTATTTATGCATACATTAAGTCACACAGGTAAGTAATACAGTTAGGCCCTAGGGGCCACGCAAACCATATACTAAGTAAGTGGTATAAGGACCACTGTCACGGAAATAGAATAGGCCTAGGCCTAGGGAATCGCTGGGGCTACACTATACTACCAAAGGTTAGGAAGTGGGAGGCCCACGGGATTCGTGTGCAGAGTGGAAACACTCACGCGTAATGCGTAAAAGTCAATAGCAATAGTACAGTTTAGAAATCGATAGATTTAGGACACTTCCGGAGTAGCTAGGAAGTCGAGACTGGAAAACTAGACACTAGGATAGTCACTATCCTGATGAGCACCGGAGTACCCAAGTTACCTAGCCCACAGGCTGCGGGTGCATAGGGGTGAAGTTGCGTCGGGTTTCGTCGTCGACTCCTATGGATGCCTGAAGAAAGATGCTGACAGGCAGTCAGTGAAGAGTGTCCGGTGGATCCCAAGGCTGGGATCAAGAAGAGAGGAGACCTGCAAGCAGAAGGGACAGAGTCAAGGTCACTAGCCAGTGACCACGTGGAACCAGGAAGGAACCAGGCGATGTCGTGAAGATTGCAGGTGAAGGTGAAGCTTGTCGCTGCAGCCACGAGGACCAGGGAACGTCGAGGACGACCAGGACCAGGAGGCGAGCTGTCCCACGAAGGCTCTTGCTGTCGGCGGCGTCGAAGTTGGACTAGGACTCACCAAGCCTTGGCAAGCGGAACCCACGAAGAACGGAGGACTTGCTTCTGGTGCAGACCAGGAAGGTCTGGGGTGCTTCTCTTTTTCAAAGAAGCAGGAGCCAGTCTGGAGGAGCCAAACCAGCGGTGAAGATTACAGGATGCGTCGTCACAAAGGCCACTAGCCAGCGGGCAAGCAACCGGACAGACGCGGCAAGCAGGAAAATGCAGAAGGGCTCCACGCAGGACTCGTGGAGTGTGGGGGGCTGGTCTTCGGTGCAGATGGTGCTTGGGGTTGGGGCTTCTCAATCCCCGGTGCACAACTTCGAGGGTGCCTCAGAAGCTGCGCTTGAAGATACTAGCCACTTTTCCCAGGTAGCCGGTCCCACGTCTCTCCTCGCCTCCACGGATCTCAGCTCTGCTGTGGATGTGGATCAGGGTCGGAGAAGTCTGGAAGTCAAGGCTCTGGTCGGGCTCTGCAGTCGGTCCCTCGTAGAACTTTAGCAAAGCAAAGGGTAGTCTCTTGATGGTGCCTGTTTGCACAGGGTAGCCACTCCTTGGCCACAAGGGAGATTCTTCAGTCTTCTTCTTTCGTCGAATGTCGAAGGTCCAGAGTTTCTGTTCAAGTTGCAGGTTCAGGATAATCTAAAGTCTTGAGGCCCAACTCACACTCTTATACTAATCTGGGGGGCTGGGTTACCTGCTAAGTCACGCCTTATGGGTGGGACCTGGGAGGGGGGTGGTTACACCCCCTTCCCTTTGTCCAGTTTCGCGCCAGGACTGGGGCTGGAGTGCCCCAGCACCGGTTTGAACTGGACTATGCATGGGACACCATGTGTGCCCCAGGCATGTCTCATTCCTTTCAGCCCTCCCTGCCCCAATGCACTACAGTCTGTCTGGGGAGGTGCTAGCACCTCCCCAAGCAGGAAACCTATTGTCCAAGCCTCCCTGGCCGGGATCACTCCCAGCAGCAGGAGGTCAGACTTGTGTCTGTGGCAGCAGCATCCATTTTGTGATGCTGAGGCTTTGGTTAGAGTTAAACAGCAAAGTAGGATTTTAACATGTCTCTCCCTCTAGAAGGGAGGAATAATATCCTCATCACCAGAAATGGTATGGGGGTATTATTCCAAAGTGTTAGACACCTTACACGACATGTTTTGATACAGCCAAACCATAGTTACCATAACCGTTTAAGATTATAAGGCACTTTAAGAGTATATGGTAGGCTATATCATAGAACAGCTATAAGGACATGGTTCCGAAAGCTGCAGACAGGCTCAGCTCATGCTAGAGCACCATCTCACATGTTACCAAGCACTCTGCCTCCAGGATTGTTAAGGCCTGCCATAGGAGTGACTGATAGGTACACATGTGTCTATATATAAGGGTAGATATAGGCATACTATATCTAAGCAAGGGGTGATTACACGACCTTGCCCCAGCTGAGTGATCAGCCAGTTGTGTCTGATTGGAAGGCCAGACCAGGGGTGGCATAATACATGCTGCAGCCCCTGGGAAGCCTAGGGTACACCTATGCCCTGGGTACCTAGGGTACACTGTACAGGGTCCGATAAGGTGATCCTTACCAATTGGGAATGTACCTAGGGTACATGGAGTCCATTTTAAAGAGAGAGCAGACAGCCTGAGACCCTGAATGGCAGGATCTCAGGCCAACTAAGTTGAAAAACCAGCTAGACACTAGGCAAAAAGTTGGGGGTAACCATAGTCAGATATCCACCTTCCTACATCAGGAAGCCGTAAGAAAGCAGAAATAGCGGAAAGGGTGCCCAGAGCAGAGCCCTGCTGGGCCAAGGAAAGAAGAAAGAGGAGAACCTCAGGAAGAGGGGCGGAAAGGGGATCCACAGCCTGTGCTGTGCACCATGCCACAAATTTGTTCCACCTGCAGGCGTATACCGATTTAGTGGAGGGACGCCTGGCTGCCAGAATAACATTACAGACTTCAGGAGGCAAGTCAAATGGCATCAACTGCCGCCGCTCAATCTCCACGCATGGAAGTGGAGGCTGGACAGGTTTGGGTGGAGGACCGTCCCCTGCTGCTGCGACAGAAGGTCCTCCTGAAGAGGCAGTCGTATCAGGGGAGCGATCGACAAGACTGAGTAGCTCGGGATACCAGGACCTTCGTGCCCAATCCGGAGCCACCAAGATGACTTGGGCCCGGTCGCGCCTGATCTTCTTCAGCACTCTTGGCAGAAGAAGTATAGGCAGAAAGGCGTACAACAGACCGCAACTTCACTCGCGACGAAAGGTGTCCCCGAGCGCCTTGGAAACTCCAACATGCAGAACTGCTGACATTGCGCGTTCTCTTAGGTGGCGAATAGATCTAACCAAGGCTCTCCCCACTGCCGAAAGAGGCGTTGCGCCACGTCCGAGTTCGTCTGCTCTGGCGTTCAGAGAGCCCCCCAGATGTTGAACCACCAGGGTGATACCCTGACGTTCCAGCCATGTCCAGAGGCGCAGAGCCTCCTGACAAAGAGTCCACGACCTCACCCCGCCTTGTTTGTTGCAATACCACATGGCGGTGGTGTTGTCCTTGAACACCTGCACTACACTTCCCCGGACAGAGGGAAGGAATGCTTTGAGTGCAAGTCGGATCGCCCGCAGCTCCAGAAGGTTGATATGGAGCCGGGACTCCGCCGGAGACCAGAGGCCTCTGATCTCCGCCTCTCCCATGTGGCCCCCCCCATCCCAGGAGGGACGCATCCGTCACTACTACTTGCTCCGGTTGGGGTAGGGAGAGGGATCTGCCACTGACCCAATTGCGGTCCGTGAACCACCACTGCAACTGTCTCGCAGTGCCCTCCGAGATCAGGACGTGGTCGGACAGGTTGCTCCGATGCTGGGCCCAGTGAAACTTCAGGTCCCACTGCAGAGCCCGCATTCGCCATCTGGCGTGATGCACCAACAGGATGCAGGAGGCCATCACCTCCTGACCGAAACCCGGGATAGAGGCCGAAAGATGGGAATCAGAGCCTGAATAACCCAGACCCGCTGTTCCGGAGGATAGGCTCGAAAATGCACCGAGTCCAGAACCGCTCCGATGAAGAGGAGCTGCTGGGAGGGACTCAGATGCAACTTCAGCATATTGATGGAGAACCCCAGCAAATGCAAGAGGTCGGCCGTAGTCTGGAGGTGGGAGACGACTGCCTGGGGCGAACCCGCCTTCAACAACCAGTCGTCTAGATAGGGGAAGACTGGAACCCCCAATCTGTGCAGATGAGCTGCGACCACCGCCATCACTTTCGTGAACACCCGAGGGGCACTGGTGAGGCCGAAGGGGAGCACGGTAAACTGAAAATGCTCCTGGCCCACCGTGAACCGCAGGTAACGCCGGTGGGCCGGCAGGACGGGGATGTGGAAATAAGCGTCCTGCAAGTCCAACGCTACCATCCAGTCTCCAGGGTGTAGGGCAGCCAGAACCAGAGCTACAGTGAGAATCTTGAACTTCTCCTTCCGGAGGAAGGTGTTGATGCTCCTGAGGTCCAAGATAGGGCGTAGGCCCCCTTTGCCCATCTTGGGAACCAGAAAGTAGTGGGAATAACAACCACGACCTACTTCTGGACCAGGAACGCGCTCGATGGCCCCCTTGGCCAAGAGGGCCGTAACTTCCTCCTGCAGAAGCTGCAAGTGATCCCCCGAAATTCGGTGGCACTGCGGTGGCATGGCTGGAGGGGTCGCCTCGAAGGGGAGGGAGTAGCCCCTTCGGACGACTTGCAGCACCCACCTTCTCCGATGTGAGGGTGCGCCAGTGGAGCAGGTGATGGCGAACTCTGCCTCCCACTGGCGTGGAATGGGCCTGAAAGCTCAGACTAGGAGGGCTTTGAAGCGGATGATGCAGGGGTAGATGTGGACGGACCTGCACGTTGTCCCCCGGTACCGCCTCGGTGGAATCCACATCCGTGACCGCGTGGAGGTTGATTCTGCGGCCTGTGGCTAGTCAGACGTGAGGGGGCGCCCCTTCCTTGAAAACGAAAGGGACGAAAAGCGGAAGTTTTCGGGCGCAGGGCCGAAAGGCCCAAGGACTTGGCCGTAACCCTGGAGTCCTTAAAGCGCTCCAGCGCACTATCCGCTTTGTCGCCAAAAAGGCGACTGCCAACGAAGGGCATGTCCATGAGGGTGCCCTGGACATCCCCGGAAAAACTCGTGGACCGCAGCCAGGCGTGGCGACGAAGCGAAACCGTAGTCGACATTGCCCTGCCCAGCGAGTCCGTTGTGTCCAGTCCACATCAGATTGCATGCCGTGCCGCATCCCGCCCCTCCGCAAGAGCCTGGGCGAGTCGTGTCCGGGCCTCCTACGGACACTGGGCAGCACGTCCTCCACCGTATCCCACAGGGAGTGGGAGTAACGGTCCAAAAGACACACGGTGTTGATAGACCGCAACCCCAAACTACGAGAGGAGAACAGCTTCTTCCCAAACTGTTCTAGCCTTTTGGATTCCCGATCCGGGGGAGCGGACGGGAAGGAGGTCTGAGAGGTAGAGGCCTGGATAACCGGGCTCTCGGGCGTGGGGTGTTGGGACAGAAAACTGGGGTCGCCCGGTGCAGGGCGGTGTTGCCGGCCACGTTCCGGTCCACAGGAGGAACTGTGGAGGGCTTGGACCAGGTGCCCTTCAGAACGTCAATGAGTGCAGGGGCTCCAAGGAGCTTGCTGACGGTTGAAGCACTTCGGGGAGGAGGTTCGTCCTCGCGGCCACAGCAGGCAGTTCTAGCCCAAGAGCTTTGGCCACCTTGCACAGCACCACAGAAAATGCAGCACCTTCCTCCGAAGCCACAGTCGGAGGAGAGATGAAGCCAGTGTCAGGGGAGGTATCAAGACCACTGGCATCCCCCAGCTTGTCTGCCCAGTCCTGAGATAACTGGCCCTGCCGGGCCAGAGGGTCCTCAGACCACTCCCAGTCGTCACCATCATCCGATTCCTGGTAGACAGGTGGAATGATCGGAGCCGAGCGGAAGATGAAATTGCCACCCATCGGCGTCGGGTGCGGTGCCGGACGTCGCCGTTCCGAAGCCGTGCCCGGACCGGGACTAAACTGGGGAATGGCGTCGTCCGGGGACGGCGCCGGGGGCGGCACCGGAGGAGTCTGCGCCGGCAGAGGGGTCGTGAGGTCGACCGGCGCCGTCCCCCGGGGATCTGCGGCGTCGGGACCGGAGTCAACAACAGCGCCGGAGCCGCCGGCTCGCTAGGTCTCCCAGTCGAGCCTGCGGGGCCCGAAGGCGTGCCGGCAAACGTCGACGGCGGAGCCAGGATCCTCATGGCCATGAGGAAGGCACTGACCTCCGCCGGAGTCGCTTCAGTCCCAGGGACCGGAGGGTATGGGGACGGACGGGGCCCCTGCGGCTCCAACAGAGCCGCGTGGGTGGTGCCACCCGAACCCTCAGCCGAGTCGCGCGACCGGCGAGGGGAGTCAGAAGAGCGATGTCGCTTCTTCGACTTCTTGCTGTGCTTCGACTTACCAGATTTCGAAGACTTGGACCCCGACAAGCGGTGGTGGCTACGGCTCCGCGACCGGTCCCTCGACCTCCTCCTCGACCGGGACCTTAAGCGGCGCGGAGCCGACTGCCGGTACTCGAGTAGCTTGCGGGACCGCTCCCGCCTAGCTTTCGAAGTCAAGGCCCGGCAGTCGAGGCACGACTCGGCATCATGGTCGGTTCCAAGGCAATAGAGGCACCGGCGGTGGTGGTCTGTGACCGACATCAGTCGGAGACAGGAGTCATAAGCCTTAAAGCCAGGCATCCCTACCGGCACCAGAGTCGATGTCGACAAGAATAGAACCAATATAGTTCAAAAAGATAAATGGGGTGGGTTTGCTTCACTACTCTATTGCTCTGGAACACCGTACATAGTACTTTAGCGCTTAAGGCATGTATTTCACTAGCTCTACAGTTAGTAGTATGTCGTAATGAGGCTTTGTTAAATGGTTCAAAAGTAGGTCCCACAATTTGTAAAGTATTATAATACATTCCCACGGAGCAGAAGATGATTTAGTGGGAGGGAACACTTTCCCAATTCCCTTAAAGAAATCCTTGACCACAGGCATTCCCGAGAAAGACGTTTGTGACAAAGATTTCCTATAGGCAGTTACTGCAGCATGGTATACTTTAAAGGATGATAAATGTAAACCAAACTTCTCTATATAAAGTAAATAAGGAATCACCGCTTCTTCCTGACATGTGGAGGGACTGTGGTTGTTTTGAATGCGCTAAACGCAGAACCTTTTCCACTTGAAGGCATAAGGTTATCGCAGAATGTTCATAGAGTCCTGCAGTAGATTTGTCATGTTATGTTATTTTAATTTATTCAGCGCACAGCTACTCGGAAGTGTCCCGGCGCTAGCAACAGAAAGGCGGCCCAAAAACACAGATGTCCATTAAAACAGCAGAGTCTTCAAAGACTTCCTGAACAAACGAAGATCAGAGATGGCCCTCAAAGTCAGGGGAAGCGAATGATAGATTTGGATGTCCATATTGCAGGAATTTAGGAGTCAGGCCCCTAAGATAAATGATAAAAAGTTAGGATATAGTACCCGGCTCCCATATTTATACAGGAGATCTTGTCTACACGGCAGTAACCTGTGTAGTCAATTGCATAGCTGTAGAAAGACTGTGAACACCACTGTGGGTCCATTCTGGTGTTATCATTATCCTACTGGTCTTGGAATGATACAGCTTGATCAGAACACTTGGTATCAGTGGAATTAGAGGAAATGTGTACAGAACTTTCTTTGACACATCTATCAAAAGGGCACTCCATTTCGAATCTTAGTTGGTAAAATAAGAAGGAATAATCTGGGCAAATTTTGTTTAAATTGGACATTTCAGATGGACTGGATTCCTTTAAGTGCATTTCCTGACTCGGTCTACCATGGAACTGCTTGGATTGTGGACTGTGATTGTCAACTTTTTTCCCAGCTGCCCGGGACCTGCTTCCTCTAGGCATTGTTGTAGAAGGCCTCATCTGAATCATGGCATGAGGCGCTAGAAAAATACAGGATGCTATTGATCCTAGGATGGATGAGATCTGTCGTACAGTAGGAGTTTGAAAAAGATTGAGATGTCCAGCGGGGTATGGCTTGCATGGATCCCCCAACGTTTTTCTACCCAGAATGCCCTGCAAACCTCAAATTTAGCAGAAAAAAGCACTTTAAAAAACTGTCTGTGTGGTTAAGTTCTGGAATCTATGTGGATCCACAAATTTCCTACCACCCAGAGTTCCCCCAGGTCTCTCGATAAAAATGATACCTCACTTGCGTGGGTGAGTCAAGTATCCGCGACAGGCAAGGGCCCAAAACGTATTGAGGAGGCATCAAAATTACCTATCACAAAAAAAACTGGTTTTGCAAGGGGGTCACCTAGGTTTTTGGCCCTGGGCTCGGCCGCCATCCTGGGAAGCTACCAAACCCACACATTTCTGAAAACTAGACACCCGGGGGAGTCCAGCGAGGTATGGCTTGCTTGGATCCCCCAGCGATTTCCTACCCAGAATGCCCTGCAAACCTCAAATTTAGCTGAAAAAACCACATTTTCCACATATTTCTGTGTGGAATCACCGTGCCGGCACAGATGTCCTACCCCACAGCGTTCCCCTCAGACTCCCGAGTAAAATGATACCTCACTTGTGTGGGTGGGGCAAGGCCTGTGACTGGGAAGAGCCCAAAACATAGGGATTAAGGGTATAGCACCGAGAATTCTAAGTGCTACATTAAAAAATATATATATTTTTAGCCAATTCTGCATTGGACACCCACACAAGTGAGGTATCATTTTACTCGGGAAACTAAGGAGAACGCTGTGGTGTAGGATATTTGTGCCGGCACAGTAATTCCACACAAACATATGTGGAAAATGTGCTTTTTTCAGCTCAATTTGAGGTCTGCGGGGATTCTGGGTAGGGAAACGTTTGGGGATCCACGCAAGCCATACCTCATTGGACTCCCCAGGGTGTCTAATTTTCAGAAATGTGTGGGTTTTGGTAGGTTTCCCTAGATGGCGGAGAGCCCGGGGCCAAAACACCAGGTGCCTCCCCCCAAAACCAGCTAGTTTTGTTATAGGTAATTTTGAAGTACGATTTGGGCCATTTCCTGATGCAGCCACTATGCCTACCCACACAAGTGAGGTACCATTTTTATCGGGAGACCTGGGGGAACGCTGGGTGGTAGGAAACTTGTGTCAGACCAGTGATCCTACAACTTTCCCACACAGAAATGTGAGAAAAAATTATTTTTTTCATCAAAATTTGAGGTTTGCAGGGGATTCTGGGTAGGGAAATGTTGGGGGACCCACGCAAGCCATGCCTTGCTGGACTCCCCTGGGGTGTCTAGATTTCAGAAATGTGTGGGTTTGGTAGGTTTCCCTAGATGGTCGCTGAGCCCGGGGCCAAAAACTCATGGGACCCCCCTTGCAAAACCAGGTAGTTTTGTGATAGGTAATTTTTTATGTCGCCAGGTTTGGAGCCCTTGCCTGTCGCGGGTACTTGACTCACCCACACAAGTGAGGTACCATTTTTATCAGGAGACATGATGGAACGCTGGCTGGTAGGAAATTTGTGGATCCACGCAGATTCCAGAACTTTCCACCACAGAAATGTGAAGAAAATGTGGGTTTCTTTGACAAATTTTGAGGTTTGCAAGGGATTCTGGGTAACAGAACCTGGTGAGAGCCAGACAAGTCACCCCATCCTGGATTCCCCTGGGTCTCTAGTGTTGACAAATGTATAGGTTTCCCTAGGTGCCGGCAGAACTAGGGTTAAAATTCTACAGCTAGGCACTTTGCAAACCAAGGTTCAGTTTTCCCTGTGAAAATGTGGTGTGTCCACGTTGCGGTTTGTGCCGTTTCCTGTTGCGGGCACTATTCCTACCCACACAAGTGAGGTATCATTTTTATCGGAAGACTTTGGGGAATGTGGGGTGGGTGGAAGTTTGTGGATCTGCGCAGATTCCAGAACTTTCCATCACAGAAATGTGAGAAAAATGTGTTTTTGGATTTTTTTACAAAGTTTGAGGTTTGCAAGGGATTCTGGGTAAAAGAACCCAATGAGAGCCACACAAGTTACCACATTCTGGATTCCCCAAGGTGTCTAGTTTTCAAAAATGTATAGGTTTGCTAGGATTCCTTGGGTGCCAGCTTCGTTAGGTTCCAAAATCCAGAGGTAGGCACATTCCGCAAAAAGTCTGTGCCTAGTTGGGTTTCTGCCCTGGGAAGGGGGGAAATCGGGGGCTATTTCCCCGATATGCCCCCTAGGGGGGCAGAAAGACTGGCTATTTTGTTTGGGTGGGTGGGGACATTAGGATGCCCATTCTGGGCAGCCCTCACCCCTATGTATAAACAAAGCCAGCATTATCGCTGGCACCGCGTGGGCTCTCTCCCCCCCAGGGGGCAGAGAAGGGGCTACTGCCCCCATCTGCCTCCTGGAGGGGACAAAAAGACAGTGGCATCTTTTTTTGGAGGGGTTGGGGGCATTGGCATACCCATTCGGGGCAGCCCCCACCCCTGAAGTTTGTAAAACATTTACCCCTGGTGCCTAGTGGGTTTTCTGCCCCCCGACGGGGCAGATAAGGGGCTATTGCCCCCATCTGCCTCAGTGGGGGGGGGGGGTAGAAAGACTGTGGTAAAAAAAAAATTAGGGGTGGGAGCATTGGCATGCCCATTCTGGGCAGCTCCCACCCCTACGTATAAAAAAAAACAAATCCCTGTGGCCTAGTGGGCTTTCTATCCCCCAGCCCTGGGGGATGCAGATCAGGGGCTATTGCCCCCATCTGCCTCCTGGGTGGGGCAGAAAGTCTTATTCCTTCTTTTGGGGGGGGGGGGGGTAGGGTGTGGGCTTTGGCATGCCCATTCTGGGCAGCCCCCAACACTAGCGTATAAAAAAAATCCCTGGCGTCTAGAGTGCTTTCTGCCCCCCTCAGAAAGGCTGTCAAGGGAAATTAAATGGGGGGAGCAAAGGCCCTTGCCCAAAGGGCCACCCCCCTCCCTGGTGGCTAGTGGGTGGATCCACTAGGTAAGGGTACCATTGAAAAGGGGAGATTTTACCTTTTCCAATGAGACCTCTCTCAAGTGTTTCGGTGCTCGGGGCTGAGATAGCCCCACAAGCACTGAAACATTCAAACTGAAACTAAGTTTCAGTTTCGTTTTCGGTCTAATGACGACAGCGCACCATGCACGCGATCGTCATTAGAGTGAAAATGTGTGAAGGGCTTTGGGAGGTTGGGGAAGCTCTTCCCCACCTCCCGAGGACCCCCCAAAAAATGGAAATCCCTCTGCTGTTTGCAGCAGAGGGATTTCATGCCCCTGTCCTCATGACGGAATGGTTCTGTCATGAGCACCGAAGGGGTTAAAGACTCAAACTTATTTACATGTGAAGATTGAGCCACAGCTCTGGAGTGGTACTCTGTCCTGATCTAAGGTGCATTTACCAAGACAACAGTAGGTTAAGACGCCCACCCTAACCCTCAGATGGGATATAACATTACGTTGGTTTATGGATGCCTTATATGTTTGTCTCTCTTGCTATCCCTTGTCACGATTATGTCACTTGCAGGGTGTTTTGCTCTTCACTAAGCAGCGACGTTGTGCTCCTAGCATATTTTCCATTTCGTTTACAAAATACATTACATAGTAAACTTGACTATGGAGAGTTCCTACCTATCTGCCTTTGGGAGGACTACCACAAGCTATAAGATACTTGTGTACTTGATCACACACAGGTAACCCTTTTTCATGTGTTTATTATTATTTTATGCTCTTTCAGGTTGGATTGTGAGATATAGCTAGGGATTCTACATACATATAGGCAATGTTTCCTCTAATTATTCTTCCTCGTGTGCTGCAACAGAATGTTTGCGTGCACACGTTTCTAGCTTGTGTGCACAACCGAGTGATGAGATATGCAACTAGGAAAATTGACAAGCTACCACTTGAAGGTTGATAAGAAGCATTGTCAATGTAAGCATGTCTGGCTTATATTTAAAAGTGCCTCCTTAGTCAATGATGAATTTAGGTACAGAATAAGTCATCATACATACATTCTGTTACTCATCCTTGCACTCATGCATTTATTCATCACGGAGTAACTCTTATATTCACTCATTTATACAACCACAATAAAATGCTTGCACAAACTCAGCAACATTTGCTGGAAATTAAAAGAATAAAAACAGAATAAAGAAAACATGCTATGGCCTAAAAATGGAAGACATGCTTGTAGTAACAAAATTAAACAAAGCAGCAGGTGGTCATCTTGCCATGCTGCTGTACATAGTGTGTTGTTTTATAGTTGCATCCACTTTTAGAACCAGCATGTTGGCTATTTTGCAATGTTAAAATCAATGAAACCCTATGAACAATATTCTTTCATGGTGGTCAGGTGGTTTAAATACAGTGGCTGTACGTGTTGAAATAAGAAATGTATATTTGTTAGGTGCACAGATCATCCCGATGTTTTGTACACTGCACTGAGAAGCAAACAAGCAGCAAGTTAGAACTGTCTTTCGAGGTGCAGCAGGCTTTAGTCATGAAAATAAAAGAAGAGGGAAATAAATTAAACGGGCCATGTAACTAGAACATGGAAAACTAAAGGACTGGCCCACAGGCCTTGGCACTGAAATGCACTAATTTTCAGGTGGCTGTACGCATGTGGTCAGACAAATGTCACTCACAGGGCAAGAGAGTCAATGGCTGAAGCTGTACATATATCACTTGTATTTATAGCAGTGGTATATATGTGTTTTTTATTAAAAGATTCTACCACACAACTAAGGCCCTCATTATGATGTCGGGCAGAAAGGATAAGGTCGGTTTGAAGTCCGACCGCCGCATTAGGATGATGGCGGTAGGAGTTTAAGCTGGCTAGGGAATTTGACGCGGTTCTTTAGAAAGGCACCATAATGCCATTAGGACGGCATTTCCACCGTCTGTTTCCAAAAACCATTCCATGTCGGCCTTCCCGACATGGGATTGGTTGTCCATAACTGACTTTGGGGGCCCTTAGCATGGCCCTCATACTCCCTGGCCCTCAGCATTTGGGCCTGTGGAGGCACCATAGGTGTGTTTCATAATAAATTAATCAGGTTTACAGCCCGTGTCAGAACCTTTCATAAGAGATAGATCAGACCTATGGAATAACTTTTCCCAATGAAACAATCAGATCTATAGCATTTGTCGTAGGCTCATCACTGTAATAGAGGAAGGCCAACTGTATTGCGCATAAACTTTATTACAAGGCAACTATCAGTAAAATTTCAAATATATACAAAATCACAGTTGTCTAAAAAATTGAAAAAAATCCCCCCTACGAAGGCCTAGCAAGGATCATCTTATCGCAAATCTTCTATGTCCACAGTTTATTCGAGTCAGTCGGCAATACCAAAACCCTTGCCTACTACACGAATCTTGAGAATATCAATTTACATACTAAAACAATCCCCAGTATAGGCATATTGGCTTTAACAAATGTGTTTTACAATAATCAAGCTATGCCTTCTGCCTTTGTCAAAACCTTTTTTTAATAAACAGATTAAATGTATGTCATTGGACATAACTTTTACCAGTGAATGAATCATGTCTATAGTCATTTCCCTTGTCTTCACACCATAACTGATACAATGCACAAAAGCTCATAACCAGTGAGCATAACGTTATAGAATTACAAATGTGATTGAAAACATCTGTTGATTCTCTCTCACAATTGTCATTTTAATTAGAAATCAGAAAGACCACTGCAAAGGATCCTGGTACTTGGAGTTTTCCTAAGCATTTGCTGACTATAAGCAGGGCCACTGGAATTATGCGATCAGCATATTTATAGATGTTTCTGCATTTGCCCCATAATCCATCAGCTGCTGCGTAATCTGCAGATTTGAACCAAAAAAACATTTTTTCTAGCGTAAACAGATAATAAGTTACTAAAAATACGGCAACACATTGACCCACAGTGGAAGGCCCTTTGCAAAGGTTGACTGGCCCTCTTTCTGTTTATTGCTGCATTTGGGTGTTGAGCTCGAACTGATAAGGTGATCCCCTTTTCCAGACAGTGTTAACCTGTGCAAAACTACCAAAATAAGGAAGCAATGCTATCACAAAATGTGCTGCATTGGGCAGCATAATTTGGCTCTTATTGCAGCATAATTTAGTCAATCCTGTTTCTTCATTTTGTCTTTCCTGGCCACCTAATTCCAGTGAGACGAATTATAAATAAATAAGAATGAGGTACTCCTCTCTAACCTTTCCGTTACTTTTGACAGAATACCTTGAAAACATATTTACCTAAGTAGTAGGGTGTGAGGATTAATTTTACTGATTATTTTTCAAACCATGAAACTCTGCAATAGTGAATATCAGAGCCGTTTTGAATCACATGTTAACTTATGAGCTACAAGCGGGTACCGTGCAGACCTGGTAGCTGGCGCCACTGCACCTGCTGCACAATTTCTAGCTAGAAGTTTAAGCAATGAAAATACATAGCCCTGTCAGCAAGTGAGTTTTAAAACTATCTGCGTTCAAAACTGAAGGCTCTCATTTAGTTATGACGTTTCAGCCTCTGAAATGTTACTGGTTGTTATGTCCGGTACCGGACGGATAGGGACAGCGGTATGCAGGCGGGTAGCAGACGCTCCGGGATCCGGAGCGATAGAAATGACACACACCTACGCTTGCGAATGCACTTCGGTGCACTGACCCGGATCATCCGGTCCAGCCCCCATTTATTTGTTTAGGCCCTTCCGGGTCACAGACGGGACCACCCTCGCGTAAGCGTGGGGGTGTTCCCTTGAACATAACATTCCTCCTTTATCATGGCACAACAAACAAAACACAAAAACACCGCTTGGCAGAACGCTCCAGTTCAAAATGAGAGAGAGAGAGAGAGAGAGAGAGAGAGAGAGAGAGAAAAATAGAGAAACAAAAAGAAATGGGAAAACATTGCATTACTGTTCTCTAGTCCATTACAAAACCTCTCAGTCGAGACGACACCGTTGGATTGGCTCTGAGATGATATCTGTGTCCACCTCGACCTTCACTCGCTTCTCTCCGGCTTTCTGCTCCAGCCGCCCCTGGCGAACGTTCCACAACTGCCCCAGGCAGTGGGGGGGCTGGCCCTGGGGACTCACTCTCCTTGTCAACATCGTCGCCCGTCGGATCGCCACCCTCAGGCACTGGCACCACCTCCCGGGGTGGGGCCGGGCACCGGTATTTTTTGAATTGGGAAATGTTCCTGGTGACTGTCTCATGGCCCCTCTGGGCAGTGACCATCGTGCCCTTAACCGTCTGGACCACCCAGGGCTCCGGTTCGAACGGAAGGGAGAACTTCCCTCGTGGATGTCGATTCCTCACCAGCACCCGTTCACCAGCCACCAACGCACTGCTCCTGGCATGGCGCCTCTGGGACATTCGGTCGTTCTTGGCCCGCCTCTGTCGGAGGCGTTCGGATACTTGACGATACGCAGGCAAGGACGGTGTCACTTGGGGAAAAACATCATTCAGCACCCGTTGATTGCACAGAGAACCAGGGCTGGCCATGGTGGTTGAGTGAGGCGTAAGTCTGTATTCCTTCACGAAGTTGTACAGGGCGCACTCCATGTTCTGCTCTCGAGACATAGCTATCCGGAGCACTTTGTTCAGGGTGCGCATGAAACGCTCGGCCTCACCATTAGCCTGTGGCCACCGTGGTGTGATCTTTACATGACGGACGCCTCTTGATCGGAGGTATTCAGAAAACTCATGGCTGGCGAACGGCGGGCCGTTGTCCGTACGTAGCTCCTTGATTAGCCCATGGCTGGCCATAATTTTCTCGAATCGAGGTATGGTGTTGCTCGCCGTGATGGAGTCCAGTACCTCAACCTCAGGGTATTTTGAGAAATCGTCAATGACGACAAGCATGTGTCGGCCATCGGGTAGGCTCCCAAAGTCAGCACTCACCCGGTGCCACGGGTGAGGAGGGATATCTTCCGTCACGATTGGGGCCGGCGGATCTGCTGGGCCTACCGCTTGGCAGAGTGCGCAAGACCGGACAGTCCTCTCCACCACACTGTCCAGATCAGGGAACCACACCTTGCTCCTCAGACGGGATTTTGTCTTGACTACCCCTTGGTGCGCAATGTGAGCTAAGTCCACCACTCGCTGTTGTAAGGACCTGGGGATGACCAGACGCGTGCCTCTCATCAGACACCCCTCGGGGGACACGGCCAATTCAGACCGGACGTTGTGAAGAGCCCTTAACGCCAGTTGTGCATCATCCGTGCGGTGCGTTAGGTTCTCCAACAGGGAGTGCCACCTTCCTGATCCAATCGCGGAGATCACCAACTCCCAGCAGTCATCCTGTTTGGTCGCCTCCAGGATGTCCTCGAGCCTGATGGGCAGGGGTCGGGAGCGTTCCACCACCAACCTGACATACTCCTCCGTCTCCTGCGCTTCAGATTCTTCTTCTCGGGTAACTGGCCGGGCATGTCTGGACAGGAAGTCTGCGGGATTTTGTGTCCCCGGGCGGTAGACCACTTTGAATTGATATTCCTGCAGCTGCAGGATCCACTTTTCGATTCTCGGGGGTGGTTTAGACGACACGCCCATGAAGAGAGGAATCAGCGGTTTGTGATCAGTATGGACCGTGAACGGCTGCCCATAGAGGTAGAGGTGGAAGTGGCGACACCCCCAATGTATCGCAATCGCCTCCTTTTCGATGTGGGAGTACCTTTGCTCAGTGTCTGTCAGGGCCCGGCTCGCGTAGGCAACCGGGGCCCACTCCCCGTCCAGTTGCTTCTGGGACAATACAGCACCCAAGCCGATGGGACTGGCATCGACCGACAGTTCAGACTCCCGGGTGGGGTCAAAGTACGCTAGGGTGGTTTCGGCGGACAGAGCATGTTTGGTGTCTTGAAACGCCTTCTCTTGACTGGGGCCCCATTCCCAGGTTGCGGCGTTCTTGGTGAGGTCCCGTAGAGGTGCTGTTAGATTCGTGAGATTCCGGATGAAGCGGCCACAGTAGGTGACCATGCCCAGGAAGCTTCTCACTCCGGTGACTGTGGTCGGGGCTGGAGCCGTCTGGATGTCTCGAACCTTGGCCGGGTCGGGCGACACTCCTTGTTGCGAAAAGTGATAGCCAAAGAACGCTATCTCCTTTTTCAGGAATTCGCACTTCTCGCGATGTAACGTGAGACCACTGTCCTGGAGTCTCCGGAACACGCATCGTAGGCAGTTCATGTGTTCCTCCAGAGTCGGTGCATGTACAAGAATGTCATCACTGACGTTTATGACTCCACTGAGGCCAGCCAACACCCCTCTGATGGTGTCCTGAAACACTTCCGCCGCGCTGGACACCCCGAAACTGAGGCGCTTGTAGCGGCGCAGGCCCACATGGGTGGAGAAAGTGGTTATGGCTCTTGACTCGGGGTCCAGCAGGAGTTGATGGTAGCCCGCCCGAAGATCCATCTTCGAGAACCAGCGCGATCCGCTGACCTCCGCAACGATATCGTCGACAGTGGGCGTCAGATGGCGTTCCCGCTTGATGGCGTGGTTCGGCAGACGCATGTCCACGCATATCCGGACTTCACCTGGTTGCTTTGGTTTCCGGGCAATCACAATGGGGGAGACCCACGGGGTTGGTCCGTCCACTTTCTCGATGATGTCAGCGGCCTCCAATTTCCTTAGTTCCTCTTCCACCTTGGGCCGCAGATGAAACGCCACTCTCCGATGCTTGAGAGCAACCGGTTGCACTGATTGGTCTATGTGCAGCCGCACCAGGTGGTCCTTCAGGCATCCGATGCCGTTGAACAGGTCCCGAAATTCTTCCACCAATGACTCGACATCCTCCAGGTGCACAGCGAACGCAAAAACCACCAGTTGCAGGTGTTCCGCCGTACGACAGCCCAACAGCATACCCGTACCCTCCTTGGTGACGTACACCTTGGTGCGGACGGAGTTGGTCTCGTGAGCAATGTCGGTGGTGAAAACGCCTACCACGGTGAGTGGTGTGCCGGAGCCATAAGCAAACACCTGTATGGACGTTGGCTTCAGGACGGGCTGAGTTGGGAAGGATTTCAGCATGGACTGGGCCATTATGTTGATGGACGCACCTGTGTCGATCAGCACCGGCGTTAGATGCCCTGCAATCTTGACGTGACACTTCGGTGCCCTCCGTCTCGGGCATCCATCGGGCTGTAGAGCGTGAATTACATGGACCGTGCCTTCGTCCTCATCGTCATCCATGTCGTCTTCCTCAGTTTCGGGCGGAGGGGCATCCACCGCATTGACCTGCCGACTTTGTTGCCGCTGACGTCCCGCCGATCGGCACACTTTGGCTAGATGGTTCAGGCGACGACATGCCGAACACCTTTTCCCTTGCGCCGGGCACACACCTTGGTGTGGGTAGGGGCCTCCGCACATGTAGCAGGTGCGGGATGATGGTGGTGGAGTTCCGTGGTCCGGCTTCTTTTTAGACGCTTTCTTCGGGGTAGTCGCCACCACCGCGTTGACTGGCTCTGTTTTTACCTGACGTTGGAGGGCCGTTTCCATATGTGCGGCTCGCACTTTGGACAACTCCTTAGACCGGCCCATGGTGAGGATATCTGCCATGGAGATCCCGGGCAGTTCGAGGACTCTTTCTCGCAGCTTCACGGACGAACAGCCTTGGATGAATTGCGCCCGCAATTCGTCATCAGTGTCCGGTAGAGTACAGGTGCTTGCCAGTTCTTTCAGACGAGCATAGAAGGTGTCAACAGACTCCTCGGGTTGTTGCCTTGCTTGGCGCAGGAGAAAACGTTCGTAATCTGGATTTGCTAAGGGCTCAAAATGAGCGGTCAGGGCCGCCTTGAGTGTGGCATAGGTGTAGGGAGGACCGGTTTCCACCACGGACTTGGCCAAACGGTGAATTGCAGCACCACCCAGGTGCAGGAGCATGGGCCGATGGCGTTCAGGCTTGAGGCCGACTGCGGCATAATAATTCTCCAGGCGCTCCAGCCACTCTTTCCACTTGGCCGCCTGGGCGGAAGGCGGGCCGTCCACAACGAACGCTTCCACCGGGGGCACCGTCGTCATCTCGGCGCTGACTGGTGGATGCAGATTTTGAGAACGTCAGATGAGGCGCTTCAGGGGTTACACACAGTCACAACGGCCAAAATGCAGTACTTCTGGCGCAGGCCGCGGCAAAATTCGGCCTCCAGGCACCCAGCAGCCAGGCCACAGGGACCAGGCGTCGAGCGTCGATTGAGCGCACACCACGTGGCACCAGGCGGCAGCAGGTAAGACCCCCGGGAAGGAATCAGCAGCCACGGGCCCCCTCCGTCTCACAGCAGCCACAAAACGCCACACCGATGCCACCACCACAGCCAGCAACCCCCAGCAGGGACACAGACAGTAACTGACCGGGAGGGGCAAGACTGCAGGTGCGCGTCCTCCACAGCAGCTCACGAGGGTGCAGAACCAGGCAGCAGGCCGGTCGAAGGGGGGCGTGTCCTCCTCAGCAGCGCACGAGGGTGCAGAACCAGGCAGCAGGCCGGTCGATGAAGGGCGCTCCCACGCGCAGGACGGCAGCTGTGACGCGGGCCGGGGACCGGGAGACAGCAGGAAGGCGGCCGGGACAGGCCGCGCGTAGACGCACGCACGTGCGAAGATGAGCGCTCCGTGTGGCGGCCGCCAACGGAGCGGGTCAGGCAGCGAGGATCCAGCCGTCGAAGAAGCGAGAGTCCGGAAGAGACCCCCTCGTCGCCAGTTGTTATGTCCGGTACCGGACGGATAGGGACAGCGGTATGCAGGCGGGTAGCAGACGCTCCGGGATCCGGAGCGATAGAAATGACACACACCTACGCTTGCGAATGCACTTCGGTGCACTGACCCGGATCATCCGGTCCAGCCCCCATTTATTTGTTTAGGCCCTTCCGGGTCACAGACGGGACCACCCTCGCGTAAGCGTGGGGGTGTTCCCTTGAACATAACACTGGTGGCTGACACCTAAATGGGGAATGTGAGTCCCAACTTCCAGAATACGTTAATATCTGAGAACTGCTACCATTCCCAATGTATGTTTCAGATTGGACTCTTTGGCTGCAGTGAAGGCCCTGGTACTGCTCTCCTGCTGCTTCTGAACTTCCCTTCACTGCCTTCCTCGAGTAGCATTTTTAAAGACAAAAAACACGTCTTTAAAAATGCACTTAGCAGTGCAGTTTAATCACTATGGCTGCATTTCAAGTGCTCCAATTCGGGTGCGCGGTGTTTGTAGGTTTCTGCGTGGAGAGAAATCTAAGTCTGCGCGCCCGCTCAGGCGCGCATTTTAGAGGCAACTATGCATGTAGGTATACTGATTTTCAGTTTTCTATATATATCATTTCAAACCCAGTCACATATCCTTTATTGTTGTAGGGAAGGGCAACATTACCTTTCGGTCGTGAAAAATACGCCACAAATCCCTGTTGGACCACTTGGGCACGAAACATGTCGCCCTTTGTAGATACACTGTGAGACTGTCATGGTTCATAATATCCTACTGACGGCACTCACCTTTTCATTTTTAACCCTACCGAGGGGACCCTCTAATTAAAACCAAACGGTAACCCATAGGCAGTTTTAAATCACATCTCACTATATACACTACCCTACTTTCACATACACTCACCCATCAATACGGCAAAAAGAGAAGACCTCTGACAAACAGCCCTCTCGCGGCGCACATGGGGCATTGAAGCGCCGGCCCCACGAGGAGCAAAGCCCTATGATGAAAAATGACACCCACTTGGGTGTGAGGTTTCTGTCTTCCAACAGGGAAGATTCCCCTCTTTACAATACATTCCAAATGCGATGTATTTCTAATGTCACTACCACTTCCCCCCACTTCGCGCACGTCCACGTTATATGTGAGCACTAGAACTATCACTGAAGCATATGATGCTCTATTTATGAAGATAATAAATGAGTTGTCATCTCAAACCTTGCGTCCTAAGATATATTAAGTATACAAGTCCCTATGTGACTTTCTTGTATTATCTCGCTTGACTAAAGTAATTCTAAATCATTTGCAGCCCAGGCTACCTGAGGACCTTTTGGATTCTACTAGACCCTTGTTCTACACACCTCCTTGACGACCCCTGGTCTCACCGCTGGTGTACCCTTGTTTCTCAAACATATACTTCTAGATGGGAACATGGGTGCTGGGCCTTTAATTTCTCCTAGTCCCATCCTCTCTCTTTGATTGATTATCCACTAATGGCAACCACAAGAACAATTAGGCAGTTTGGTAGCAGTTAAGTGAATGCAGGTCTAGTGATAAGAGAGAACTTTTCTGTCACACAAGACATGCCTCTTTAATTAGCATAATGGGTATAGTTAGAGGAGAGGCCATAATGTACAATATGAATGTGAAAATAGCATGTATAAGACGACAAACAAGCTAATTCGCCATATGAAATTAAACCGTATAATGGGGCATGGCTAAGTGATAACAAGTGATTACCTTATTTTTACTGCAGAGTCAGATTATATTAGAGAAGCAGAAAAATGCATTATATATTGATGACACAAAGATTGATAACAGAAACTATATTTGAACAGACAGTGATGACATATGATATTACATTTTTTAACTTTAAAGGTATAGGCTTTCTCTACGTTGGTAAAGCGCATTACAAGTGAAATACATACCTGACGTGCCAACTGCTTTTCGAACCTTGGTGCTACAAAAGTCCAGGGGCCCATGTTTTGCGGTTCTTCTTGACTCCAGACCCAATCTGTATGACGTGAAGAATTAATGTATAGAATAAATGAAGATAATAGACACTAACATACTGTTTGTCTGGCACAAAAGAACCAGACTGTGGAGGGTTGTATGCCATTACAGGCTTGGGATTGCTATACATAGCAAACGTTATTAATCAATATACTTCAAGTTTATGTCCTTAGTGGGGGGCTAACCCCCAAAAGTCCTTTAGTTATTATTAGTTAGAAAGTATAATTAAAAAATTCTTAGAAATTCTTTGAAAAAACCGAAGGTTACAGGGACGCCAGTAAGGAAATATAATTTAAAAAACCTTAGAAATTCTGTGAAAAATCCAAAGGTTACAGGGACTTTATAGTTAGGCTCAAATTTCAACCGTACAAAAGCATAGAAATTCAGCAGTTATAGTTACCTGAGCTAACTATAACTTACGCCCCCGCAATGCACTGCTTTTGAACTCACACATTACATCACGTATGGCATGGTCAGTGACATCACTGATGACATCTCAAATGACATCACTGATGACATCACTACCGACATCATCCAGTGACTAGGAGTATTTTCTAAAAGTCTGATTGTTAAACATATATGCTAAAGTATCTTAAAAGTTAAATTAGTGGAGCGTGGCCTGGCAAGATGGCCAAGCGGACGTAGCTTGTCTCGGCTCCCGGTCCACGTGCTGCTCCGGCCCGGCCGTAGACGGCTGCAGAGCTTCCTGCTGGCCAATAATGCTCCCTTCCTGAAGCGGGGACCCTGGGGCATCAGCGGATTATCTCTACCTGCCCCTAGGATCCCGGACGCAGCTGTTATTCTCGGCGGAGGAGTGAGGCTGCGATCCGCAAAATGGCGGCCGACGCCGTTCCAGAGACACTGGAGCCTGAGGCTGCCCACGGGAGGTAGGATCGCTGCCTACGCGCTGCCGCCCTGCGGAGACCCCCCACTGCCTCCTCTGGGCTGGGGGGCATACCAACTGGCTTCGTTTTAGTGGCAGCACCCCTCCAAAATATTCCACCTGCCTGGCCTTAAGATGGCGGCTGCCAGCGACCTCCAAATGCTGCTCGGTGCCCCATCGGACTCTATCTAACCACGTGACTGCTCCCAGCATAAGCTGTGGTCGCCCCCTGCAATTCCTAGCTGCAACCAGGTCGATCAATGGTCTGGGGACACTGCCACTGCTGACTTGAAACAAGGCTCTCCAGAATAATCTCAGCCTGCCTCCAGGCCTGATCAGTCCCTGCAAACCTGCTTCTGCGATAGTGACCGCGCTCTAGGGGCCCTCGGTCCCCTCACACCACGCCGCCAGCATCTACCAGCGCCTGAAGGCCGAACCCGACTCAAGTCACCGATTCCTGGCGGGCCTCCACTGCACGCTGGCACGCACGGACAGGCCACAGAATATGTCATCCCGCTTCGATCCTTAATTGCTGGTCACCCTCCTTTATAGCATTGCGCGCTCCCCCTGAGGCGTTTCTACGCAGGAGGCCGCGCACCTGTTGCAGAATCCGCGCCTGGGAGTCCGACAGCCTCTCTTTTTTTTAATCCCTCCCCACTCAATCGTTTACTCGGAGCACAGTACCTGCATCTTCTCAGACAGCTACTAGGGGACCAGCCTGGTCCACACCTTATGCCGCCGAGGAAGACTACGAGCAAGCAGACGGGCAGAGTCTCAGACTTTTCCCCTCCTTTGGATAAGCGCCCAACGCTGCGAGGCGACGCAGGAGCCATTGCAATGGCGCTTACGAAAGCGGATTTGGCGGCTATGTTTAAGGACTTCAAAACAGAACTCCGCGCCGATCTGAGCCAGGACATTAAAACCTCCATCGATCAACTACGGGCGGATCTAACTGATCGCTTGACCACCCTCCAACAAGATGCGGATTCCGTGGGCACTAGGGTCCTTGACCTGGAGACGTGCTCTCAGGAGCAAGAGCGACTAACCACAGAGCTGCTGGAATATGTTCGCCACCCAATCACTTAAGATCTAACTGGACAGGGTGCATCGCGTGGGTATCGCACAACCTGGTGAGAAGAAAAGACCGCGTGACATCTTAGCAAAGTTCCATTCTTTCAAAGTGAAAGAGGCGGTCCTCCAGGCGGCAAGGACAAAGAGTTCCATCTCATTCCAAAACCATCCATGCTCCATCTACCAAGATCTGGCACCTGCAACTCTCGCACGGAGGCAACTGTTTAGAAGTATCACTTCCAAACTTTGTGAGGAACACATCCGGTATAAGTGGACATATACCTTTGGATTAAGTTTTGAATTTCAGAACAAACGCCAACATATCACGGAGGTGAAGGAGGGCATGGAGCTCTTGGGCCTCACGACGGAGGATTCGGCCATCACCTCAGACAAACGTAGCGACCTTTCACGAGGAACACGAATGGCCTCGGGATGGTCGGTGGGCTCGCGCCGGGGCCGTCGCTAACTGATGGAGGCTCCCCTCTGGGTCGATGGTCTACCGTTCCCCTGAGCCTTCTGGGGGATCTGGTCCCCTGCGATCCTGGTTGCTTACTGGCTCTTCCCCCCCGGTGGAGGCGGGCGGCGGGGGTGGCTCATCTTCCTCACTGAAGTTCTCCGGTCACAACCGGGGGTCGTTGTCACCTCGATCCGTCTCGACTCGCCCTTTTCGGGACCTCGGCTCCCTGGGAAAAGATTTTGACAATTATAGATTGACCCCTTCTCAAAGTAAGAACTATGCTTTATACCTGCCCAGCCCGAAGTGTTAGCATTGCCTATGTGCGTTTCTGTATGCATGTATCAAGATAGCCATCTCCAGAGTTGGCGGCATGCCTTAATGTGTTTTTTCCTTCTTAAATGACAACCTGTTTGGTTTTTTTTTTCTGGTAGGGCCCCTTGCCTGTCACTGTTATTCAGCCGTATCTAGACATTGTTAAGATTTCTTTCTGGACTCAATGGCCGGAGTGGGCGTGGACGGGGACCGCGGACCCTTTGTTCCCCCTGCTTTACGCGGGGGCTTTACGCTCCCAGCGGAGCTCTGTTGATGTATCTCGGAATTGTATTCTTTTCTATGTTTGTTGCCTTTTGTTGGGGGTTTGGGGTGGGTGGGGGAGGAGACATGGTGGCGGCTTTTTATTATTTAGCTCTGGCTGGCTCTTGAGTATTTGTCTACCTGTGGTTGAGATGAACGAGCAACACAATAGCCTCGGGGGGCTCGCAACAGCGCAGTACGCATGTGAGATTCGGGGGCTTCCACAGAGTCTGTCCACTTACCACTGATACTATGACAGTTACGGTTGGCACCTGGAATGTCAAAGGTCTTAATTCCCCTCAAAAACACCAGAAAGTATGGATGTACATTCTTGATCATCATTTAGATGTAGTGGCGCTCCAGGAGACGCACCTCGCTAGAGCTGAAGACACACGTTCTAGACACAAACAATACCCTTTGATTTATAGATCTTCGGCTCTTACCAAACACAGGGGGGTGGCACTGCTGTTTCGCTCTATCGTACAATTCCAACCCCTAGATGTTCTTCAAGACAGGGAGGGCCGGTGGATCATGGTCAAGGGGAGTCTTAGAGGGAAGACTTCCACTTTTGTAGCGATATACGCCCCCAATTCTGGTCAAACATTGTTCTTACACACACTGCTGGGGAAGATGCTGGATTTCGCGGAAGGACAGATCATCCTCATGGGGGACTTTAATTTGACTTGGCATAAAGACTTGGACAGCACACACTCACGGTGCTCAGATCTGGGCTCTTTTTCCGCTGACTCCCAACAACGACTCCGAGACCTAGGCTTACTAGACTCATGGCGTACTCTTTACCCCCAAGCACGAGACTATACCTTCTATTCACATGTGCACCTCACATATTCCAGGCTTGACTATATTTTTATTAGTCAGTCCTTGTTGGGTTCCCTTCAGGATGCCAAAAATCTTCCCTCTCTCTGTGTCCGATCATAGCTTGTTTTCCATCTGTCTGTCCGGGCGCGGGGACGTGCCAACTACTCCCAGGTGGTACTTTCCGGTGTCCTTAACGCGAGATAAAGGACACTATTAAAGACTTTTTTGAGTTTAACGCACCAGAGGATTCGTCGGAGTTTACCACCTGGGACGCTTTCAAAGCAGTCTTCCGAGGGAAATGTATCGCCCTTAACCCGCATTAAACGCGCAGCAGGCTAGAGAAAGGGAGCGGTTAGAGCAGGAGCTGGCCTAAGTCGAAAATGTACATAAATTGAACCCCACGCGACAGACCCTCCGCCAGCTGACGGCACTTTGCGGCAAGCTCCGTGCCATTCATAACAACAGAGCTGAGTTCACTCTCCTCAAACTCCGCCACTTAGCTTACTCCCAAAGCAACAAAATTGGTAAACATTTGGCCAGGCAACTACGTGATAAACGGGAAAAAGAATACATTGGTGGCATTGTGGGTCCCGATGGGGCGGTTATGCATAAGGATAAAGAAAAGGCGGCCCTCTTTGGCTCATTTTATGATACTTTATATTCCGGTGAGGATCTAGATACTGATGCCAAGCAGGACTTTCTCCGGGCGTTGCCCCTACCTCAGGTCTCCAACTAATGGAACGAGGTGCTCTCCGCTCCCTTCACCTGTGAAGAAGTCAATTTAGAGATTAAAGCCCTCAAACCACACAAAACCCCAGGCTCGGATGGGTACACTACCCTTTTCTACAAGACCTTCGCACCAGACATCTGCCCCTATCTTACGCAGCTTTTTAATAAGATGGCCGAATACGGGGAATCTTCTATTTCTATGACTGAAGCCATGATCTCAGTGATCCCGAAGCCCGGTAAGGATCCCCAACATTGTGCTTCCTATCGTCCTATTGCCCTTCTCAACCTAGATGCCAAATTATACTCCTCCATCATAGCCAAACGATTGAATGACCTCATGCCTGACCTCATACATCCGGACCAGTCTGGATTCATTAAGGGCCGCCAGACTCACGACAACTACCCTTTTCTACAAGACCTTCGCACCAGACATCTGCCCCTATCTTACGCAGCTTTTTAATAAGATGGCCGAATACGGGGAATCTACTATTTCTATGACTGAAGCCATGATCTCAGTGATCCCGAAGCCCGGTAAGGATCCCCAACATTGTGCTTCCTATCGTCCTATTGCCCTTCTCAACCTAGATGCCAAATTATACTCCTCCATCATAGCCAAACGATTGAATGACCTCATGCCTGACCTCATACATCCGGACCAGTCTGGATTCATTAAGGGCCGCCAGACTCACGACAACACCCATAGAATTATTCATCTCATTGAAAAGGCCAATAGACGTTAGATCCCTGCTGTGCTGGTGGGTCTAGATGTGGAGAAAGCATTCAATCGTGTTAAATGGACGTTTTTGTTTCACACCCTTCAGGCATTTGGCTTTTCTACCAAATTTCTAACCATGCACCGAGCTAATTATCGGCAACATTGCTCCCGAGTTGTAGTTAACGGGGTTCATTCAGCCTCCTTTTTCCACTCTAGAGGCACTAGACAGGGGTGTCCCCTCTCACCCCTTCTCTTTGCCCTTAGCATTGAGCCCCTAGCCATGGCAATCAGAAATAATCCCAGTATTCGGGGTATACCATTTACTGGAGAGCAGCATAAAATTTCCTTATTTGCAGATGATGTTCTCCTATCCCTTTGCGAACCGGCCACTTCTCTTCCAGCCCTACAGACAGAACTTGAACGTTTCGAACTTGTTGCAGACTTTAAAATAAATTTTAGCAAATCTTATATCCTTAACCTCACAATGCCACCAACGGAGGTCCATCGACTCCAGCCCCTTACCCCCCTTGCATGGGCTACCTCCTCCATACAATACCTGGGGGTTCAACGAACGTCAAAGATTGAAAGGCTCTATAAGGCTAATTTTCCGCCTATTCTCAATCGCATCCAAGCTGATCTTATAAAGTGGAGGCCCCTCTTCTTGTCCTGGCTGGCCCGGATACACGCAGTAAAAATTACACTCCTCCCCAAGCTTCTTTATTTATTTCAGGCCCTACCCATTGAGCTAGAAAGAGATTTTTTCCGCCGAGTTAAGACTATGATCCTACAGTTTATATGGCAAGGGGGACGCGCCCGTTTCTCCTTCTCCCTGCTGCGTCGCGCCTGCTCGGAGGGGGGAGTGGGCCTTCCGGACATCCCGTTATATTACAAGGCTGCGCAGCTAAGAATCTTGGTCGAGTGGCCGAAAGGGGAATCTGACAAACACTGGCTGCACATGGATCGCAGCGTGACTGGGAGAACCATTTGGGACTTGGTCTGGCGTCCTAAAAAAGATAGACCCCCAAACACGTACATCGTTACGCCCACACGCACTAAACTGAAAGTATGGAACACTTTGGCGGGTGACAAAAGTTGGACCACTTTCCCTTCCCCGTTTACACCGCTTCACTTTAATCCAGAATTCCAGCCGGGTACTCAAGAGGGGCCTTTTGATGCCTGGAGGAAGGGGGGCTGTCTCACGCTGACTCATCTTTTTCATAATTATGACCCTCTCACCTTCGCCAATTGCCAACGGGACTATAACTGGGGAAGCTCAGAACGATACCACTACTCCCAATTGATGCATGATCACACCGCAAATAAGCGCTGCAGCAACCCGGCCCCTTACCCGTTTCGAATCCTTCCTTACCAAGACCACAACCATGAAGGGAGCGATCTCCTTCATATACAAATTTCTTCTCACCACTTCCGTTTCCCCAAGGCCAAGATACATGTCCATGTGGGAGGGCATCCTACGCCGTCCCATCTCGGATACTGAATGGGGACACCTGTGGACGGACATTACACGATTCAATCATTCTTCTGATCTTCGGGAAGCCCTTCTAAAGACCATGATAGACTGGTACCTCCACCCCACTAGGCTCAAGCAGATTTTCCCTAATGCTTCTGATAGATGCTGGAGAGGGTGTGGGTTACGGGGAGATTTTCAACACATCTGGTGGGATTGCCCGACTATTCTGCCCTTCTGGGAGGAAATACTCACACACATTAAGGATATGCTGGGGTACCCTATTCTAACCACCATAGCGGGGGTCCTTTTGGGCCTTCGGAATCCTGCACTAGAACACCAGACTCGAGCAGACAAAACAATCATGTGGCTCTGTAAAGCGCAGCGGAAGTTACCGTGGTGGCAGCCTGGAAAAAAGAGGGAAGCCCCAGCAATCTCCCTGTGACATGCTAGATTGTGGAAACTTCTTAGTCTGGAACGAATGTCTGATGTCTTTCGAGATGATTTTAAGAATTTTGAATTTAAATGGGGTCCCCTGGTGGCCTTCCTTTCACGAGGCCTGCCATCTGCAGTATGCCCTTCGTCTCTTAGAGCTCTTCATCTTTTTCAACTATAATCTATGTTACACGACTATGGTCAGCCTGGTTTTTACACACCGCCGCCACCATTGTCGGGGAGGGGGGGAAGGAAGGGTTTGTTTTGTTTTCTTTTTCTTATTGTTGTTCTCGTTTCCCCCTGGTTGGGGACTGTTACTGCACAAATGTGAACTGTTCAAGTTCCGCCCTCTGAAGAGGGATTCAATGTTTTCACCATAGAGAAAGAAAGATAGCACGCTAGCTGCTACACTGATCCCTCTTAAAAGTTGTTAACGGGGGCGTGGCCAAGCCGTGCATGGAGTGAGACGCGGACTATCGGAGCTCCGGGCTGCCGCCGGGGAAATGAGCTTCAAATAGCGATATGGTGCCTGGTGACACGTCTCCCCTGGGGGCGAGACAGCGGCGGAGGGGAGCGGGCTGCTTCCGGACGCTTTGGTGAGCCCGGAGAGTGCAGCTGGTGACACCGGAGACCGGATCGAGGAGAGGCCCCGGACAAGGCGGAGGCGACCGCCATCTTGAGTGTCCTGATCCGGGGTGCTTCGGAGGACTTCCATAGACGGACTGGGTGCCCGGGCCTGCCGACGGAGCTGCTTCGCCGTCCTGGGCGGGCCTGATGTCGCTTGAGTGCAGCAGTGGAGGGTTCCCGGAGCGGGCTAGAGGCATTGACGCTGGAGGGGCTGCTCCGGAGGGCGAGGACGAGTCTGCCATTTTGTGCCCCTGGTGCCACGGAGCGGAGGAGGGGACGGCCTCTGCAGCCGGGGGCCGGAGCCATCAGCGACTCAGCTTGAGGGGCCAGCACTAAGGTGAGGAGATCGGCGGGCGGTATCGGCCCGGTGTTTGCCCACGAGAGCTGCTGCGGGGGAGGACAGCTTGCGGTGGCGAGAGACGCCTTGGCTAAGGTGGGCCCTCTCTTGAGAGGTCCCTGGAGCCTGTGGTGACGCCCGGAGTGACTGTGCAGGGACCTGCCTTGAAGCGCGTGACTGGGGGCGACTCAGCTGGACAACGAAGCGCTCGCCCCTGAATGTTGCCTAGCCTGTGTGGACCTACTGTGGGGGCATTCCGGGATCCTCTGGAAGGCGCTGAGCAGGGGAGGAGGCGACGCACCCCCTTGCCCGGTGATCCTGCGACTTTGGGACGGAGCTTCGTGGGCTTGGGGACTGGCGGCGCCCTTGCCCTGAGGGCGGCCTGTGGCTGCAAGGGTCCCGGCGCCCTGCTCCCCCGCTGCGCCCGGAATACTTGCCCTACGACGCTGCGACCAGGGCGTGTGACCTGGAAGGGGGGGGCAGCCTCAAGTCGGACGCTGCGCGGCCTGACCAGCGAGCCTCTGGATACCGGGTGTCCTACCGGGTGGTGGCCCTGAGTGGACTGGACGATCTGCGGTGAGGGTCATCTTGAGGGTGCGACGCGGGACTGCACAATGACGCGCACCAAACCGGGGAAGGAACCGCCGGCGTCCACTAAAGACACCACGGTGAAGGACCTATGGAATAAGCCTGGAGTGGCGACGGCGGGCTCACAGCAGTTGGGGGCCTGGACATCGGCAGAGCCAGTGACGCAGTCCTTTATGGCGCTCTTCATGCAAGACCTCAAATCTGAAATTGGTTCGCTGCGCACGGAGGTCCAGGCTTGCGTCAAGGAGCTTCGGAGGGATGTGGGGGAACTCAGGGACAGAGTGGACGACATGGAAAAGACCCTGGATGCTCGCACAGAGGACCAGGAACGCCTCTGGCAGCGGATAACGGCCCTAGAGGAGCAGAATGTCGAACTACAGATCCGGCAGGAAGATTTGGAAAATAGGGGGCGCCGCAACAACATCCGCATTCGAGGCGTCCCAATTGGAGCGGAGGGGGCGGATATTATGGCATTCGTGGCGGATCTCCTTCATGAACTCCGGGGGACGACGATGCCTCACCGCTGGCCTTAGATCGGGCCCACAGGGTCTCTGGACCACCTGGGAGACCTGGGCTAGTCCCCGACATCCTGACGCGGGTCCACTTTTTTGTCGAAAAAGAGGCCATTATCAAGGCGACCCGGGACAAGACCGATATCAAGTACAAGGGCGCCTCGATCCAACTGTTCCAGGACCTGGCCCCCACGACCCTTTGGCGCCGGAGGGCTTTCCGGCCGATTACAGACAAGCTGCGAGACCTCAACATTCGTTACCAATGGGGTCATCCCTTCGCCCTCATCTTCCAATGGGAATCCCGCCGCAGGGTACTGCGTTCCTACAGGGAGGCGGCGCAACTGCTTCAGATCCCGGACTCCCCGCCGGCCAGCCCGATGCGAAGTGCCGCGGGGCCACGTGTTCCGCTCAGGCCTAGCTGGTCCAGGGTGCGCCGTGCGGGGCGATCTCCCTCTCCTGCTGCTAGCCGATCATCAAGGGACAAGCGGGACATCATACGCCACATTCGGTCCCTGGAAGCGGGCTCATCGCCAGGGGGGTCGCAGGAGCCCGCCCCCCAGTGAGCTTCCCTGTTTGTAAAGCAGTTCTTGATACAGGCCCCCGGGAGGGGGGGGCTCACTGGCTGTCCCATCAGAAATGCGAGGTGGCCTCCCTTCGGGGTCTCGGCCGCCTCATTTGGAATGGGAGGGATGCCTGCTTTCCTCGGTCGCCACTGCGGCTCCCGGTGTGGGGCGGCGGCACGGGGCTCCTCTTGGTGTACTTGGTGAATGGCGGAAGTGCCGACGGACCCCCACTCCTATTCTTGGGAGAGTGACATCTCCGGGATAGCCTGTGCCACTGTGCCTGGCCACTCCCTTGACTGGAATAGGCCTTGTTGGCCATGTTGGCCACTTTGTGGTTTCGGTTCTTCTTTTCGATTCTACCCTATCTCTTTTCTCCCTCTCTACTTCCTAACCCTCTGGCGGGGGGGCTCTGTGGGTGGGCTGGGGGCTGCGGTGGGGATAACTGCACTAGTTGACCAGTGTCTATGACTACAGTACCCTCCTGGAAGGTTGTCTCTCTGAACGTGAAGGGGCTCAACTCACCTAGCAAACGACACCAGATCTGGAGATACTTGCTCCAACAAAGCGCTGACATAGTATTCCTACAGGAGACGCACCTTCTCAAAGCTGATGTAGTTCGAATGGCCGACCCGCGCTTTCCCCATAGGTTTTGGTCGTCTGCAGCCACTAAGACAGCAGGGGTCGCAATCTTCTGTCAGGCGGGATTCTTGCATGGGGACGCACAGGTGCGTAGAGACACTGCGGGCCGGGTCCTGAGGGTTGAGCTAACGCGGGGACACCGTAGGCTTACACTTTGCAACCTCTACACCCCCAACCAGGGTCAGGACGCCTTTCTGCGCGGGGTCATCCGGGAGTACCTTAAGCCGTTGAGTTCGGACCTCATAGTGGGGGGTGACTTTAACTTGGTGTGGGACGCGGAGCTGGATCGTTGTGGGGGAGGCTTTCATGGGGTGGGGGCCCTGTCGGCCACAGTGAAAAAATCCCTTACTGCTCTGAACTTGGTAGATGTTTGGCGTTACCACTCCCCGGGGCTGAAAGATTACACCTATTACTCACACGCGCACCGCTCTTACTCTCGCATCGATATGCTCTTTGTCTCCCACTTCTTGCTTACAGACACTATGTCGGCATCACACTCGAGTATCTCTGTCTCCGACCATGCCCATGTGGAGGTGTTACTCCATGAGCGCCTTACTCGCACACCCGGCTCGCGCCGCTGGCGGTTCCCGGACCACGCCCTGTGGGACCCGGTGGACAGGGAGGAAATAAAGACGGCCATACTGGAATATTTCAAGCACAATGCTCTGCCAGAGACCCCTCTCCCCCTCGTATGGGATGCCTTCAAGGCCACGATACGGGGCACCCTCACGGCTATAGCTGTCGCTCGGACGCGGGAGGCCCAACTGTACGAAACCAGACTTGCTCGCGAAATCAAGACGCTGGAAAAGATGGACCAGGCCCGCCCACTGGCGGCCCATAAGCGGCGTCTGGCGGTCCTTCGGGGGCAGCTACGGGCACATAAGACGAACAAGGCGGAACGGGCGCTACCCGCGCTCCGACAGCGCTTTTACGTCGGAGGAGATAAGGTGGGCGCAGTTCCCGCGCGGCGGTTACGTACGAGGGCGGCCAAGGCTCACATCGCGAAGATGCAGGGGGAACCTGGGTGACCACTGAAGCTGCGAAGCTCCAGGCGTTCCATGACTACTACTCCTCTATGTACGTGAGTGACCCGCCGGACCCCGCATTGATCTGGGAGACTCTGGGGGAATGTGAGTGGGAGCCATTGAGTAAGCACCACTCCGAGCTCCTAGAGGAGCCCATTACACTGGAAGAAATAGCGGGTGCCCGAGAGACCTCCCGTTAGGCAAGACACCTGGGCCAGATGGGCTCCCGGTGGCGTTCTTCCGTACCTTCCTGCCGCAGCTACAGCCATACCTCCTACGGCTCTTTAATTCATTCACGGACTCGGGAGGGCCATCTCCAGACATGGCGATGGCTGAGATCGCCCTCATACCGAAGCCAGGGAAGGACCACACCCTCTGCTCTTCCTATCGGCCCATAGCCCTATTGAATACGGATCTCAAAATGTATACCAAAATTCTCGCCAAACGCCTCGGTGCCCACCTCCCTCGCCTTGTTGACCCGGACCAGGTGGGGTTCATACACCAACGCCAAGGCGCGGACAATGTACGTCGCATAGCCCACATTGTGGGTAAGGCCAGGCATTGGGGAATCCCAGCTTGCCTGTTGTCCCTTGACGCTGAAAAGGCGTTTGACCGGGTGGACTGGGCGTTCCTCCGAGCAGTCTTACGGAAAATAGGCCTTGGGCCTAAAATGGAGGCGCGCATCATGGCTCCCTACGTTTCCCCCGCGGCTAGGGTGCGAGTGAATGGCCAGCTTACACAGCCCTTCCCCATCTGTAGGGGTACTCGGCAGGGTTGCCCCTTGTCGCCCCTGCTTTTTGCCTTAGTAGTGGAGCCGCTTGCTATTCTCCTTCGCCAGTCGCCGGATGTCAAGGGCATTTCCCTTAGGGGCCGCGACCACAAGATCGCGCTATTTGCCGGCGATCTTCTTCTCACGCTATCTGCTCCCTCAACCTCGCTCCCGGCAGCGCAATCGTTGCTTCAAGCCTACGAGCGTGCCTCCGGGCTAAAAATTAATCACACGAAGTCCTGGGTGCTTAATCTCACGATTCCGGAGGCGGAGGTTGCAGCGCTACAGACTTGCGCCCCATACCAATGGGCGAGCAGCTCAGTGAGATACCTTGGCCTTAACCAGACACCGGACCTAGCTACCTGGACGCCGGCCAACTGGCAGGAGTGCAAGCGCTCGGTCTTAGATGACTTGCGCACCTGGAAGGCCCTGCCGCTCTCCTGGCTTGGTCGCCTCAACGCAATTAAGATGTCCGTGCTGCCAAAGATTCTCTATCTGTGTCAGACCCTGCCGACTCCCATACCGGAACATTATATCCAAGGGCTACAACGGGACCTGATCTCCTTCATTTGGGGAGGTAAGAAACTGCGATTCTCTAACAAAATCTTAAAGCTCCCCCGAGATAGAGGTGGTCTTGCCTGTCCCAATCTACTGGACTACTACTGGGCGTCACACCTCCGCTTTGTTCTGGAGTGGGGGGCGTGGGAAAGCGAAACAATTTGGTTCCACATGGACAGGGCAGTCACATGTCGCCCGATCTGGGATCACGCTTGGCTGCCCCAGCGGCGCGCCACCGTAGTGCATACATGGCGGTCCCCACTAAGACGGTCTTGGAGATCTGGGACAGGGTGGCGGTCCGCAGGGGCCTCACCACCTTCCCCTCACCACACACCCCCCTGGCTCGCAATCCACTGTTTCCGCCGGCCTGCCGCCCGCCCTACTTCGAGAACTGGACGGAAAGCGGCTGTAGGACGATCCGAGATCTCTTTGTGGGGGGGGGGGGGGAGGAATTCAAATCCTTCCAGCAATGCCAACGGGAATTTGGACTGACGGACAAGGACAAATTCCAATACATACAGCTTCGGCACTGGGTGCAGGGCTCTTCGCTGGCGCAGGCAGCCACGCGGCCTCTCACCCCGTTCGAGCACTTGGCGCGTACATTTGGTACATATAGGGGCCTCATCTCCCGCGTCTATAAAGTGCTCCAGCATACTCAGCATCCAGGTCTCCACCCGTACCAAGTACGATGGCAGAACCTTTCCGGCTCCGGGATTACCTCTGCACAGTGGGCAAGGCTTTGGAGCGATATCCCCAAAACCTTCCGTAGCATCCCCCAACAGGAATCGGCCTACAAGGTGATGACCCAGTGGTACTACACCCCTGTCCGACTCCAGAAGATGTTCTCTAAGGTGTCCCCGATGTGCTGGCGCTGCACTCAGGCGTTGGGGGACTTTATCCATGTTTGGTGGACGTGTCCGAGTTTGACTACCTATTGGAAGGAAGTCCTCAGCCACATCAAACGGGTACTAGGCTACCCCCTGCCGGAGGACCCGCTTACGATCATTTTGGGCCTCCGGCCAATGTCACGGCGGGCTATGACAGGTCGGGACTGGCATCTGAGCCTCCACATGTTAGGTGCAGCAAAACAAACAGTGGCGGTATACTGGAAGAAGGCGGAGACGCCTTCCATTAACGTGTGGTTTACCCGCCTCTGGCAGGTCTTGGCGATGGAGCTGCTCACGGCCCGCCTTCAGTTCAGGGAAGCTAGGTTCAAGACCCTCTGGAATCCCTTGGTAGAATATTTGGGTAGGATAGAGCATGCACGATTGCAACCGCCGAGACTGCGGGCCCTAAAGCTGTTCGACGATGAGATTAGTCCGATGTACCCGGGGATTCTCGCGCGGTCCGTGGAGCTGATGCCCTTATCGTCGGAGGGCTCCTAGCTCCAGGCGAGTGCGCCAGGGTCTTACCTCCTCACTGCACAGGCACACATCACCTCAAGGGTATTAGGGGCCTCAGGGGACCGCCGGCCCGGATTAAGCGAGACTAGTTGAATCCGCCAGATTCCCTCCTCTGGCCTTTGGCGCCCCGCATCTCCTCCCCCGCCTCTTTCCCCTTTTCGTTTGTTTGGTTTGTCCTTTTTTCAGGACTTATAGAGGTTAAGCGATGAGATAGTGCCTTGGTGTACACAGTACGGTGGCGCTACGCCACTCCGCCCAGTCCTTCTGAGGAATGCGAGTTAGTCTGGGAATATTGTAATGCACTGTATGAGCTGTCTGGGGCATGGCACATGAACCTACTATAGACTTGGCTTAGAGAGCAACAAATACTTGTCCTGGGCAGGGTAATGATACTCACTGGACTTGGAACTGAGCCCTACTGGCCTCCTCTTGCTGGACCCACGTTAGAGACTAGACTGCACCACCAGCTGCACTTGCTTTGTCTGCTCCCCCGGCTGGTGTGAGCACAGCTGTAGGCAGGTTTTGGGGTGACGGGCACGCTGGGTGGGATGCACTGGGCTGGGGTGCGGCAGATGGGATAAGGCTACAGGTTCTTCAATGAGGGTGACTACTAGGGTGATGGAGGGGCGTGGGGTTCAGAAGGAGAGGGGAAGATCCTGGGTATAGAGTACCCAGCAGGGATTCTGATGGGAGGTATTTGAGATATGCTCTGCTTCATTGCTTTTATCTGATGGAATTGGACTTTTTTCGCTGCCGGCCATGATGGTTGTAGGCGCACAGCTGTGTACTTTGATTAACCTCATTTTTCAATAAATACAAAGTTGGTAATAAAAAAATAAAAAATAAAAAGTTGTTAACGGCATCGCCCACACCCCGTCACTCCAAAGAACTGTAACCTCTTTTTAGCAACCCAGTAATGACGGGACTGGACTGATATGAATCATTAAATGTCATTGACCTTTTACGGCTTCATTGCAGCTGGCGACCTCCTGCGAGAGGTGACTTGATGGTTCTGTTGTATGATGTACGCTGTATACAAAAATTTAATAAAATATGTTTTGACAAAAAAAGTTACATTAGTTTACTTTGTGTACTACTGAGTGATTCTATTTTAAAACATAGATTAAGTGAGTGTCTGTGCAACTGTGTAACTCCATGTGTGTGTGGCTGTATGGGTGAGTAAGTAGCTGTGTGAGTAGGAGTGTAAGTGGTGTATGGTTGAGGGCGTGGGTATGTGAGAGACTGTATAGATGAGATTGGTTGTTTGAGTTTTTGTATGGGTGAGCAAGTGGCTGTATGAGTGAGTGATTGTATGGTTGAGCGAGTGGGTGTTTAAGTGGCTTTAAATGAGTGCATGAGTGGCTGTATGAGCAGGTGCATGTGTGTCTGTATGGGTGAGTGCGAGGGTACATAGGTGGCTGTATGGGTGTTTCAATGGGTTAGTGAGTGGGTGTGTGAGTGGCTGCAAGGGTGAATGAGTGGGTGGGTGTGTAAGTCCTTGTATGGGTAAGTGAGTGTGAGAAAGGCTCGATCGGAGACTACGTGGTTGTCTCAGTGACTGTTTAGGTGAGTGAGTACAAGTGCTATTGTCTCAGTGACTGTTTAGGTGATTGAGTACAAGTGTTAGTATCTGTATGAGTATGTTAGTGGGTGTGCGAGTATCTGTATGGGTGAGTGACCTGTACGAGTGTGTGTGTGTGTGGCTCTATGCATGACAGAGTGGGTACATGAATATTTGTATGGGTTTGTGAATGGTTATGTGAGTGGTTATGTGGGTGTTTGAGAAGGTGCATGAGGCTATGAGTGGTTCTGTGCAAGATGGGATCCGTGATTCCACTGACCATATTTCTGATCCTGTACCTCTATCAATATCTTTAATCTACATACACTTACCTCCTTTATGCATCTATGTACTTTCAATGTACTTATCGATCTATATATGTATCACTTTCTTCTAATTTGGCATTTCCAATGCACTACCCTATTTCTCAGCCTATACTTCTCTCAATATATCTTCTAACCCAACTTTCTGACTCATCTCAAACTACTTTCTACTACTCTTTCCAATGCATTACCCTATCTCTCACCCTATACATCTATCAATCTATCCTCTACATCCACTCTCTCATTTATCCCAAACCCCATGCCACTATAATGCTCCCCAAAATAACCCTTTCTAGACTCTCTCCTACTCTACCCCTCCTTGCATCAGTTGACAACTCTTTTAATATACCGATCCCCCAAAACAAACCTCTCTAAACTCTTCCCTCTGACTCTACCCCTCCAAAAAACCTTTTTATTCATCCAAAAGCCTCCTCTTACTGCTATGACATAAATATATAAAAAAACAGAAAAGAAAATCCTTCACTCTTCTATCCCTCCACCATCCTTTTCAATCAAAATAACAGACTAACATGTTCACTTCTCAAACTCCATATTCCACTATACTAACTCACCACTAATCCTTTATGGGTTCCACAGTAGTGTGCTACTCGCCAATAAAGCGTTTCAACACCCCATCAGGGTTACAAGCACTATATAAATGCAAACCTTTTTTCCCTTTTCTACCCCTCCCCAACCCTTCTCAATCCAAATAACTGAATAACATATCTACCACTCAAATTAATTTCATGTTTCACCATACTAATTCAACGCTAATCCTTATGGGTTCCAGAGTAGCGTGCTAATAGCCAAAAAAGCGCTTCAAAACCCCATCAGGGGTAGCAAGCGCTATATAAATACAAACCTCTTTCCCACTTCTATCCCGCCACCTACCCTTCTCAATCCAAATAACTGAATAACATATCCACCACTCAAATTACTTTATATTTCACTATACTAATTTACAACACTAATCCTTTATGGGTTCCGGAGTAGCGTGCTACTCGCCAGAAAAGCTATTCAACACCCATCAAGGGTAACAGGTGCTATATGAATGCAAACCTTTCTTCCCCTTCTATCCCTCCGCTATCCTTCTCACTCCAAATAACTGACTAATATCCACCACTCAAATTACTTTCATATTTCACCATACTAATTCACCACTAATCCTCTATGGGTTTTCGGAATAGCGTGCTTCAACACCGCATCAGGGGTAACAAGCGCTATATAAATACAAACCTTTTTTCCTCTTCTATCCTTCTACTATCCTTCCGAATCCAAATAACTGACTAACCTATCCACCACTTAAAATGTACATGCATGTTTCACTATACTAATTCAACACTAATCCTCTATGGGTCCCGGAGTAGTGTGCTACTCGCCGAAAAAAGTGCTTCGATGCCTCGGCAGGGGTAATAAGCGCTATACAAATGCAATTATAATACAAGACAATGAGTGATATAATGTATGAGGTCATCAGCAGTGCATTGTGGGGGTGTAAGTTTTAGTTAGGTCAGGTAACTGTAACTGCTGAATTTCTATGGATTTGTACAAGTGAAATCTGAGCCTAACTAGAACGCCCCTGTAACCTTTGTTTTTTTCAGTGAATGTTTAATTTCTTTAAATTCTATTTCCTAACTATAATATCTCAGTAACCTTTGTTTTTTTCAGTGAATTTCCAAGGTGGTTTTATAATTCTATTTCCTAACTATAATGTCCCTGTAACCTTTGTTTTTTTCAGTGAATTTCCATTTTTTTTAACGTTGTTTCCTAACTGTAACCCTTGAGAGAGAGTATGTCTCTGTGGGTGTGTGAGGGAGTGTGTGTGTCTGAGTTGTTCTGTGAGTGGGTGCCTGAGCGGGTTCTGCTCATTTTCTGACTTTTTTCTGCTCACATATGGCCTTTATTTTGCCTCTTTCACTGTGTTGTGGACCTTTATTTTTCGTCTTTCTGCTAGGCCTGGGTGGAACGCCGCAGAGTTACCGGAAAACTCCACCAAATTCCGCACAGTTCTGTGAGTGGGTGGATAATTGCTCCACCACCTCAAATTCATTTCCCCTTGGATGCTGAGAATAGTTAGGGGCCAAGAGCTCCTCCTGTTACCGCCTGTAAGTCCTCCTCAGAGGAGGACCCGCCCACTTTCTCAACCATTCTACAAACACGTCTCCTGGCGCACTACTGTTGTCCTTGGGGGCCAAGAACCCCTATTGTTGTCACCAGTTAAGTCCCCCACAGCAGGATCGCATAAAGACGCATGGCCACTCTATATGTTATATTGGATGATGCAGGGGCGACCTGCTCATGCAGGGGCACCCTCACACTTAGAACCAAGCACCCTGCCTTCAGGATTGAAAGGCTTGCCTTAGGGGTGACTTATAGCTTATAAGTGCAGTGACCTAAGATATAAGGAAACTTATATCTGTCATAAGTGGTGCTAGCAAATAATAGGGAAGAATAATAAAAGAATAGGGAAGAACAAATATAAAATTCATTTCCCACATCAAAGTTCTTCAAAAAACAGTTCCTTTTTATTCCAAAAATATAATGAATCTTTCTTTCATTTTAAAAGAGCAGAACCATAAATATGGTTGTTCTCAACAGCACAGCCGACGCGTTTCGTCCTTGAAGCGGACTTCTTCAGGGCGTTTTATAAGTCACAATTTTAATCAATCCTATTCGAAAAGCGTAAGAACGTATCCAGATCCATAGTCTGTAGGGGATATCCTTTTCTTATGTATATAAAAAGTTGTGTTTATCTAGCATCACCGTAATATTGGCAATCTAGCCAGATCATGTCACTTCATCTGTATCCTTTAATAATCTGAAAAAGTTCAGTCTTTATAGCCAGTATAGGGCTATCTGGATCGCCCAAGCATTCCGAGAATAGCGGCTGACGGGCACAGAAGGCGAGCAAGATTCATTATATTTTTGGAATAAAAAGGAACTGTTTTTTGAAGAACTTTGATGTGGGAAAGGAATTTTATATTTGTTCTTCCCTATTCTTTAACATGTGGTGCATCTGTGCTTTGGTCTAAAATGTGTTAGGTCCCCTTAGGGACTTGCATTGTTACAGTGGGTGTGATTCAGTGTGCACACAAACCCCCAGTAAGTACATAGGGGAACGAATAAGGGAGGGATAGCAGGTCAGGTGCTGCTATACAGAGGGCTCCACTGTTAGGCATGAAACATGTTTTACGCCTTTCATTTATACATAGTCAGAAAAACATAATAAGCCAGCAAAAAGTGGGGGTGACCATGAAAGCAGATCCTACTTTCCTACACAACCCTCCCCCCAAAAGTAAGGAGATGAGGCTAACCTTGCCCAGTTGAGTCTTCATTTTCTAAGTGGAAATATCTGGAGAGTCCATCTGCATTGGTATGGTTACTCCCTGGCCTATGTTCCACTGCATTGTCCATCCCCTGTAGGGAAATGGACCACCTCAAACAATAAAGTGAGTACGAAACAGGCATGAGCTCAATTTCTTCAGGGCCCAGACCACAGCAAAGGCCTCACTCTATATAGCTGACCAACGTTTCTCCCAGGGGGTCAACCTGCTGCTTATAAAAGCTGCTGGTTAGTCCTGGCCCTCTGCATTCAGTTGTTACAAAACAGCTCCTAACAGTATCTATCTCAGATGCATCTGTCTGAACAATGAAGGTTTTGGAATAGTCAGGACTTTGCAGAACAGGGCAGCGCACATGGTCTGCTTCAGGTCATCAAATGCCTTTTGACAGCTAACCGTCCACTGAACCTTCATTGGCATTTCCGTGGAGGTGAGATAATTAAGGGGAGTCACAATTGACCCATATCCCTTAACAAACCTCCTGTAGTACCCAGTCAGGCCCAAGAAAGCTCTGACCTGAGTCTGGATAGTGGGAGCAACCCAGCCCATGATGGTCTGGATTTTGCTCTCCAAGAGTTGAACCTGGCCTCCACCTACTAGGTGGCCCAAGTATACAACCTTGCTCTGCCCTATCTGGCACTTGGTGGCCTATATATTGAGGTCTGCCTTTTGAAGGGCCTCCAGAACATTTCTGTGGTGGACCAGGTGATCCTCCCAGGTGGAACTAAAGACAGCAATGTCATCTAGATATGCTGCACAATAGGCTTCCAGACCTGTTAGGATTTTGTTCACCAGCCTTTGAAATGCGGCAGGTGCATTTTTCAGACCAAAGGGCATCATAATAAATTTATAAGGTTTGAAAATGCTTTTTCTGGCTTGGCATCCTCAGCTGGTCTGATTTGCCAGTAGCCAGCAGTCAGGTCAAATGTACTCAGAAACGTGGCTGAGGCCAAAGTATCTATGAGCTCATCTGCCCTTGGAAGAGGATGGGCATCAGTCAAAGTGACTGCATTGAGGCCTCTGTAGTACACAAAAGCCTCATCTCTTTTTTTCCACCCTTTTTAAAAAAAAATTATTATTGAGCAGAGACATATATAAAACAGAAAATTAATGCAGTCAGTTTGCTAAATATACATCACTGTGTTGGATATTAATTTAAACACAATAAATATATATAAAGTGTAGCATGCAAAATTTAACAAATATAGATCACAACATTAAAATTGACATAGGCTTCTATGAGTGTGCCTCTCCAGAAAGTGCAACATGCCAACTTAAGATCTGTATGTGGTACTGGGGCCTATTCGTTGACACAGATTTGCTAAAATGCAACTAGTTACAATATAATAAAGTGCAGTGCTTACCAGCCCTGATAACAATCAAGTCCATCCCCCTAAAGCGCATTTAAAAAAAAATATTTTAGAAGCTTAACATTGCAACCCCACTAAACTAGATGATCGACAGTTTCTGCATATATTTCCAGACAGTAGTAAATCTTTTATTAGCACCCACTCTCTTAGCATATGCTTCTTCAAATTTCCTTGTGCATTTCCTTTTATTAGACCAATCCAAATTGGTGGGTACTTTGGGGGACCTCCAGTTCTGAAGTATCAGAGAACCCACAACAAGGGAGGCAATTGCCATAAATTTCTCCTCCCCTCTCTACTCTTTTTCCACCCTGGGTATGAGGTTATGGTACCTCCAGGGGCTATCTGAAGACTCAATGACCCAATTTTCAGCATCTTTTGAACTTTTGTTCTGATGCAGTCTCTGACATGGTCAGGCTGTCTGTAAATTTTGTTCTTTACTGGCAGACTGTCACCTGTGTCCACTTCATGGGTACACTAGGTGGTTTGACTGGGTGTCAGAGAAAACATATGCTTGTACTGATTGAGTACCTGCCTGCAATCAGCTTGCTGCTGGTTGGTGAGGCTGCCTGCCAGGGCTACTCCTTCCACTGACCCATCAACAGGGTTCTGAGAGAGGAGAACAGGGAGAGAGTCACTCTCTTCCTCCTGTCCCTCATCAGTTGCCATGAGCAAGCTCATGTAAGCCCTGTCCACACAAGGTTTTAGGCGGGTCACATGAAGCACACTGGGCGACTCTTTGGAGTGCCTAGGTCAACCAGGTAGGTGATCTCACCTTTCTTTTCAAGGATGGTGTGGGGGCCACTCCATTTGTCTTGAAGAGCTCCTGGGGCCACAGACTCCAACACCCACACTTTCTGGCCTGGCTGGTAAACAGTCCGGTCAGCCTTTTGGTCATGCCAGGCTTTCTGCAGCTCTTGGCTGGCCTCCAGGTTTTTAGTTGCCTTCTTCATTTACTCAGACATACATGAACGCAGGCCAAGGACATAGGCCACAATATCCTGTTTAGGAGGTTTGAAAGGTTGCTCCCAATCCCTCCTTAGCTAGACACAATGGACCCCTAACGATTTCCAAACAGAAGTTCAAATGGGCTGTAGTCAACCCCCTTCTGAAGAACCCTCTCTGAAGGCAAAGAGAAGGCAGGGTAGTAAGACATCCCATTTTCGCATGAGCTTTTCTCAAAGTCCCATGATCATACCCTGAAGGGTTTTGTTGAACCTTTCAACAAGCCCATTGCACTGTGGATGATAGGGTATGGTGAACTTATAGTTTATTCCACACTCTTTCCACATTGCAGTGATGTAACTAGACATGAAGTTGGTACCTCTGTCTGTTACGACCTCCTGAGGGAAGCCAACTCTGGAAAAGATTCCCAGGAGGGCCCTGGCTACTACAGGAGCTGTAGTGGTTCTAAGGGGGCTTCTGGATGCCTAGTGGCATGGCCCACCACCACCAGAATAAAACTGTGTCCAGATGCAGTTGGAGGGTTCAAGGGACCAACAATGTCAATCACTACCCTCTCGAAGGGAACCCCAAACAATGGAAGTGGAATTAAGGGGACCTTTTCAGTGCCACCTGACTTACCAATGGCTTGGCAAGTGACACAGGAGCAAGAACACTCCTTGGTGTCTTCTGACATATGGGGCCAGTGAAAATGAGGGTTAATCTTGTCCCAAGTCTTACTATGCCCAAGGTGTCCTGCAAGGAGAATGTCATGTCCCAGGGAGAAGAGAAAACTCCTGAACTTCTGAGGTATTACCAACCTCCTGGTGGCACTAGGCTTGGGGTCTTTACCTTCAGAGTACAGAAGCCCATCTTCCCAATAGATCCTACGGGACTCACTGACATTCCCGGCTTCCTCAGCAGCAGCTTGCTGTCTGAGGGGTTCAAGAGAGGGGCATACTTGCTGCTCCAAACTCAAGTCTGTCCTGGAAGGCCCCCGTGTCCCTGAAAACTCTGCCTGGTCAGGCCCAAGTTCCTCTGGGACGGTTTCTTCACAGGGACGGAGGTCATCCTCCTAAGGAGACTGATCTTCACTGGAAGGAGGATAATTCCTTACCCTTCCTGTTCCTTCTCTTTGGAGCAATCTGGTCCATTTTCCAGGATCCAGTGCTCCCTCAGTGCTGAGCTGTTTGGCCCGAGCCTTGCTTACAGCAAAGACACTGGAAGAAATGCCCATCATTTCTGCATGAGTCCTGAACTCTACTTCAGACCAGGCCGAAGTTTCTAAATCAATTAAATTTAATATAACTTTTTCGGTCTGAACAGGTCATAAAGCACATCAAAATATTGCAAATAGGTGTAATCACACATAAAAATTTAAAAAATGGTCATACATTTAAAACAATTTTAAAATGAAAGCGTAAATAAAGAAACTTTTAAGGTTCAGCAACACATCAAGCATTACTCTAAATAACCATACTAGAAATGGACATTAAAGTGCAAGTTGAAAACAGGGTTCAGAGCTCCATTGCAATATTAAAAGCAGTAGGTGTAAATAGGGGAGCATGAGAAAGAGATAGAGAGAGAACAAAAATCTCAAATAGGGTCCACCATGCACTCCTACTATCCCCCAGGAGTAGACCCAACTTGCCTCCCAACTCTATATGCTAAACCATACTGCACGAAAAAAATCTGACGGACTAGCCCATCATGGTGCGTCTATCCCTAAATGCTACTTTCAAGAAAACACAGACAATAAATACAACTTAGGTTGAACGCAGGTATTGTAAGAGCTGGTCTACAGCGGTGGAGGACTAGCCTCCGTAACAAGGGTCTCAAAAAGTGCTTTCGTGCCAGGCTGTCCAATTTACAGAAGAAAATAAAGTGCAATAGTGACTATGCAGAATGATTATCACAGGGAGCGGAGGAGACTATTTTACCCTCTAAATCTTCAAAATGTCTAAAAAATAAAGACCAATAAATTATCCCTTCTCTGAAGCAGAAAAGAAGCGACCCCTCCCATCTTGACAGATGAAGGACGGATACAAGGGGGGGCAACTGTGTGTAAAAGACTATAGTAGTGCAACACCGAGGGTTTAGATAACTCATGTTTCAGCCTCATATTTACACAGTAGTCATTAAATAATGTTTTCACCTCCAGCTTGGCATTATTAGGAATACGTCCCGGTTCGGTAAACCACCAGGATAAGACGAGGAAACCGAGGGTGTCCTGTATATAACTCAGCCAGGGTATGGCGCGTGCCTTGACCAACTTCTGGCAGTCAGATATAATGTCTTTACAGAGTTTAGTAGCTGCGTTCAACCAAATGTTGATCCATAATAAAAGTGAAGCCAGATGACTCTTATCCTCAATAAAACCCTGGTGCGAGTCAAAAGTGGGTAATAAGACTGTGAGTGGACAGCGGGGTGACTATCAGCCTTTACAAAAAGCGGTTTTCCTCTGTCTGTCTGAAGAAAACAGCATTTACTGAAACCCCATACTCCAGCTCCATAGGGAGCTACACTGATACATTGCCAGTTGTAAACTTTCAATGGTGGAAGCACAGTCTCCCTAATTTGCCGTCTAATAAGGTTACAAACAGTACCCGCAATTTTAGTTTATCTAGCACAGGCCTGAGAAAGATGAGCAGTCCATGACCCTGTTGAACTAAAGTTTAAACCTAAATAACAAAAATTCTCAACAGTTGACAAAAAGTGCCCCTTGATACTAATATTATCAAGCCTTGATTTACTCTGGCCACAGGACATGATGTGCGACTTTGAATAATTAGTGTTTAGGTTCAGATTGTGCATAAAGTAGGCAAAGCAGTCCACCTGTTGTCTCAGTGCTTTTGGAGTGAGGGCTAACAATACCACGTCATCGGCGTACAGTAAAGCGGGGACTGGGGAGCCTGCAATTCTAGGTATATCTGTATGGGAAATAGATAAATGGGCTGTTAAACCATTAATATATAAGATAAATAATAAAGTTGCCAATATACAACCCTGCCTCACTCCACTCTTCCGGGGCAAATCAACAAAAACTCCCCATTTGAATCTAAACAAACCCGAGCTGAGAGATCTGAGTGCAAGCAGTACAAAAAAAATCACCAGAGGGAGGTCCACACCTAGATCCAGCAACATTAGCCAAAGTTTGGTTCTGTTCACTGACTCAAAATAGGTGGATAGGTCCATGAAAGCTAAATAGATGGGGTAACGCTTGGCTTTAGTGTATTTAGATATGGTCAGGGCCAGATTCAGGCATTGTTCGTTGGTTCCTAGTTTTGGCCGGAGCGTATGTCCTTGTCAGCTGCCCATTCGACCAAATGTCGTAAATGACTCTACCGATAATTTTGATAGTGCTGTTGATGAGTGAGATCGGTAGATAGCACTTGGGGGACATACGATCACCTTTTTAAAATATGGGTACTATTGTTGCAGTAGACCATGATGGGGGAAAAGACGATAAAGAGGTGGTAAATGTGTTCGTGATGAGGGGAACCCATATTTCCGACATGGATTTCACCAAATCTGGCGGACTCAACTTTCTCCAAAGTTAATAAAATTGGAGAGGGGGGCTGGAGGTTTCTGCAGTCTTTTAAGGAGAGTAACAGACGTAATTGGCTCATCCTCCATGTGGTAGATGTAAGCAAAATGGGTAACCCAGTCCGCACCTACAATGTTATTTTGGAGAGGGGGAATGATGGAATGGTTCCTGGATCGGATTAACTTTACTAGGTCCCAAAAGGACTTACTGTCTTTTCCCCAGGACGTCAGTTCCAGACATTCCCAGTCTTGATTATATACTTCCCTCTTTCTATTTGAAAGTGCGGTTTTATACTCAGTGAGTGCCAGGGTGATTTTGATATTATTCCAGGGGCGGGCATTTAGGGCTTTCCTCAACTTCCTATTTGCCAGGGAACAGACCCCATCGAACCATCTTGGGTCCGTATTTGAGAAATCAATTGGCTTGCGCATGGAGTCCCTAATTGTGTGTATTAACCGATTGTAATGTAAGGCCATGGATTCCTGTACATTCTCCGTTAAGCAGTTGAGGAATTTGCCAAGTCGTGGGCAGTAAGATATTCACAAAGCTCTGCGCTCCCCTTGTGTCTTGCGTCCTGCAGTGCCCGTTTGTGTCAGAGTCTTGAGACCTGAGACTCCCACTGATCTTAGCATTTAAGTCACTGCAAACATGGAAGTGAACTTGAGGAGCGCGGTTTTCTGCCTTGGATATTAAATTAAATAGACTCTAATAGTGTGTACAGCTAGCATTAGTAAAATCGTTATTATAAAAATGGCATGTTAGTCTTTGGCACTCAGTTTCTAAATCATTGCCCAACAGACAATCTACAGGTAGGTCTGGAGATACAACAACTCCTATAGGTCCAGTTACCCCTTCCCAGCTAAGATTCACAACTGCCAAGGAATGATCAGTCCTGACATTGCTAGCATTGGTTACTTGGTACATTTGTCCAAGTATGATTTGTTCAGGGGACCCAAGTTTCTCTGTCACCATGGTGACGCTGGCCCCTGTGCCTCTGAAAGCTATTGTTTCCTTTCCATTGATCAAAGGTTGTTGTTTGTACTTTCCCAAGTTAGTGAGACTTACTACTTACTAGTAAGGGGCAGGATCAATACCACCATCACAGAATAAAACAACCTGAGCTGGAGTTCTGACTAGGCCAGAACCCACCTCAGAACCCAAGGTTAACCCAACTAATCTTGTGGTTGCTGTACTACCACTTGTACTGGTGCTAGGGGGCGCAGTTGTCTTAGGGGCAGTGATAGTAGGTTCCTTCGCCTTTGGATAATCAGCATCTCCTGTCCAATGGGTCTTTACTTGACATAAATAACACCAAGGTTTCTTTTTGCCTTTCTTGGAATTTTGTGGACAGAAGCAGGTTTTTGTGGACCTTGAGAAGACTCCTTTTTAGGTCTCGCCTGACCCAGCGCATGCGCTGGTCTGGCGAGACTTATTGAGAGGGCTCCAAAAAGTGCTACCAGGCCAGCCTAGAGCTACAGTGCATGTGCGCGGGCACGCGCGCGCCACGCTTTACCGCGATTACTTTCACTTTCCGCTTTGCATAGCCAATAGGTCTCGCTTTTGGGACCTTATAAGTATTTAGTTATGCAACTGTTGCATAGCTAAACACTTATAAGGTCCCAAAGGCGAGACCTATTGGCTATGCCAATGCTTGTTATCTTTACCCTTGTCCCCACCTTTATACTGAGATTTAGAAGAATCTTGCTTCTTCTGGTCACCTCAAGTACCATGGTTTTTCTGCTTCAGCATGGTGCGGCCCCGATTTGTCTGCCTTCTTTCCCAAATCTGACAGTTATTAAGGATGTGCTTTCTCATTATCAAATGATATAACCCTTCATAGTCCTTTACGTTACTTCTACGAAGCTAGCCTTCCAGAGCCTTAATAGCACTGTTAATGAAATTAATCTAGTCCTGTGTGTGTGCCTTCTGGGTGTCTCTGAACCTAATTTTGTATTGCTCAGTGGTTAACCCAAATCCATCATGAGTGCACTTTACAGGACTGAGTAATTGTCAGCATCCTTTTTAGGTCTCGCCTGGCGAAAGCAGCGCATGCGCTGCTCTCGTCAGAGAGACCTTTTGCAATCGATTCTGCCAAAGCCTTACATACACGCGCACGGATGGACAAAGATGGCTGCTCTCGCCATTTGTCCAAACCTAACAGCATGCGCGTGCATGTAAGGACAGTGGAAAGCCTGCCGCCATCTTGATAAAGACGCTTGCTTTCATTTTAAACGCAGTTTAAAGTGAAAGCACGCCGCCATGCGCTTGCGTGTGCACTGCGCGCCAGCCCGGCCGACCTCCCTTGTTCTTGTTGTCATGACTCTGGCTCCCTTAAACAAATGAGGTAATGCCATCTATATTTACAAGTTTGGGGCGGGCTTAGAGTTTTCAGTAATGAAACTCTGCCACGGTCCACCCACTAAATCCTGAACTCCATGACACGTTGTTGGCGTCTCCAGGGAGTCGCAGTGGGAGGGAAAGCTAACGGGCTGAATAATCCTTTCACCTCAGCTACAAGCCCTCAGAGAGTACGGCCCCCTCTGCACTGTTCACAGATCAAGATGCGGAAACATAATCTCGAGGAGGGAGAAAGCACCGTCCCGCCCTCTCCTCCGAGGGTAGCCATCCATAGACGACATTGCCCGGCGCCGTCCACGTAACCACTCCATCCTCATCCCTAGTGCACCTCGAGCTTTCCTGTTCTTCTGCACCATGCGTGAGCGTGCCCTGCCTTCAGAATACACCGTCGGCCTCTAGTGAGGAAGGATTTATACATAATTTAGATCACCTTTCTAAATGAGATTACTATATTATAGTATTTGCACCCCACATTAAAACATACGGTTCTGCTTGATAGGTGCAAGTGTAGAAGAGTAAGTGACTGTAGCCAAAGGTGTGCATTTATGCACACCCAATGACTGCACTATTTACTCATGACTTCAGTGCAGAGGAGCACCCCCTCACCTGCTCTTTGGTACTTCTGACACCGCTCTTTCCACCTCAGGTTGCGGGAACAAAAGGCAAACAAGGCTCTCTATGAGACACATTTCTGTATTTCCCACGCCGTGCCTTAACCCTGAGCAGGGAAATGACGGGTGTCAAGGGTCTACAGGTGGGACAAGGGGTCCACTCCGTGGTGTTATCAGGGGTCAAACCGTAAGTGATGTTGCAACCGCTACCCTTGCCATTTTGGTGAACAGATGTTTCTGTGTTTAATGCTGACTCTTTAAAGCTATGATGAAAAGATGATATTGTGTATGTTTACTGTACCTTTAAAATGGGGGGACATAACGTTAACAGATTATCTGTTGTGCGAGTGTCTCAACCTTACATTCGCTTCTCTAAATGCACCCACTGAGTAGGGAGACACAGACCAGCTCTGTGTTTAGCAGGGTGCTGACGTGTTATGTGCATTGAACGTTATGAAAGTGATTGTGACTTATTCTCACTAAGTCCAAACCCATCGTTTCTTGAATACAATATCAAAGCAGCATCTACAAGGGAAAGTGAGGTTAACATTAAACAGCCTGCCATCAAAATTAATTGATTCTGTAAGACTGTCATATAAAACCAGCCGTCGTTGGGTCATTAGTGCTTTCTTAAGGCCAATGCATGCACAGAATAGCATATGGTTGCCTTAAAGATCTCCACCAGTAGAACGTGTCAGAAAAAGCAGTTCACGCACATAACATGCACCTTCCCCGCTCTACAGATGGAAAGACTGGCTCAAACCAATTATTTTAACAAAAAGGGATCCAAATGTGTAAAAGAGCTGTGACCGAGTCCCTGCAAGTCACAGGTTACTGAACTAACAGCTCGTTTTGTTACATTCCTGACTCAGGCAGCAAAGAAACTCAATGCTCATTCGGCAGTACCTCCTTAGTCCACTCACGGGAAGATCAAAGCCAATCCAATTCGGCTATCGGACAGCCAACTCGCCTTGATTTTATGATCGGCAAATTTTGCAGTTTTACAAGGCGTAGTATTTTTGTGAGTTACTGCACTATCTTTTTAATGTCCTTTGTATGCAATGGTTTTTAATGATGGCGCATTTATCAATAAATAAAATAAAATTTAAAAAACAGTTCACGCTACCATGGGCCACGTAGAGAGAGGCTCTAAATATCTTGAGGCACAGATCCAGTGCAACCTTATTGGAAACACCCAATAGACTAAGCTGTTTGTCTCTAGACGTGTTCCATTGTGACCACCTTCCATTCGCTTCTCCCAATCAACATCATAAATGTTCTGTTTGTTGACCCAGTTTGGTTGGCCTTTTTCAGAATGAAAATTCCATATCCATATGACACAGTATTTTTTTTAAACTTTAAAAGGTATGTGGTCTCTTAGGCGGATAATGAGCAATTGTCTTAAGAATCAGTTTGTTCCAACAGAAAAAAATATAGAGACAGCACTCAGCAGCCACCTTACTGCAATACAAAAGACACCTCTGAGAGCAAAATAGTTAAAGGGAAATTGATGTTAATTTTAACACAATTTGTTTAATGCTGTATTGCCATTGGTATGGCCTCATAGTGCTGTCAGATTTGGATACCTTCATGCTCCAGCCTCAAGGATGCCGTCACAGACTAGAGACTGTTTTATGTTTGAGTGGTATAGTCAACAGAGTGGTGCGAGTACTGGTCGGAGGAGAGGGAATGTTTGAAGTAGTGAGATACCAGAGGTTTTTACCAATTTGGGTGCATGCCATGTGTATGTGCATTATCATGACTCTGGACAACCAAATGTAGCTCAGCCGAGAATTTACTTTCATGCATGTTGTTTATTTTTGTGTGAGCTCGGTGACATCCAACTATATGGAAAACCTGCGCTGGCTGGCTTCGAATTATATTGTCTGACGTGTTGTGGTGAGCGCAGTTTGTTCACACGAATGCAATCAATTTGCTCAAAGGGCACCAAAGATGGCCCCATTTTGAATTCAAATTACTAGCTAGTAGTTAGCCCCCTTTATAGGTGGGACTAAATATCTTTTCAAAATCGTTAGCAGTCCATAAAATAGTCAAAAACGACCTCCCAAATGTCTCTCTCTGGATATTTTAACCACATCACCATTGGCCGTATCCTGACTTCCTTATGTGCACACAATACCTTCACTGGACGCAAAAATTTGTGTCCCCGTTTAATTCCACAGGCTGAAGAAGGACTGATGTGCAGCTTCTGCTTCTTCCAGGGTAATGGGTTACTGATTTAATGATTTCTGAAGTAAACTCATATGCCATAATTTGGGAGTCTGTGGACAAGACTTAAATCGGTAGTAAAGAAACCCTTTCTATAGAGAGGGTGAGAATTTGCCTGTCACGCCCCAAGATAGGAAAATGACAAACGACTGATCCACAGGGGCGTATATGAAATCTATCTCCCAAGGCCATCTTCTATTGCGGCACTGAGCCTGAGGCACTTATATTGCTACAAAAGTAGCAGAAGCCAGCAGGCAGACAACCTGAAAGCCTCTCGCTCTCTGACTGGGCTCCATTGGACACTTCTTGGATGCTGCATCCAGACCCTCATGTTATGGCTCATCTCAGGGTCCACGTTATACAAGGGCCCTTGCTTACTTTAGTTTGACCTTCATTGAACACCCTACCCTCAGTGGCGTAGCTAAGGTGCCATGAGCCTTAATGCAAGCAAGTAAATGTGCCTCCTATCCTCTGTTTTGGAAGTAAAAAAGCTGTTCTAATTAATTACATGCCTGGGCAACAGTGACACGGTACATGCTGAACTATTAAAATCCTACACCCCTGCCTATCTTGTCTACTTTTAAACAAAGACCTAATTGTTCCACAAGCTATTGCTTAGAATGCATATGGAGTCTTACATTCAGTGTCACAATGAATCTGGGTTCCAACATGGGCACAACCTCCTAGAGTAAGCAAATATGTTAACTGAGTGTACCTAGGGGAAGCAGCTGCCACCCCAGAATTTCCCTTCGGGACAACTAGCAGCGCCCCTGCTACCTTTGGTTTTAATGAACATGTGGTCAGTGGCTGAACCAGAAAGTAAACACCTGCAAGACATTTTTGCTCTGTTATTTGTCACTACCTGCAGTCCCCTTGGCCTTTCAGCAGCAGAGGAGGCTATTGACGGGCTCAAAGCGGAACAAAGGATCAACTGCTATGATTTAAATGTGGTCAACGGGTGTATGATGTCACTTCCGTTGCCCTTGTAATTTTGGTGAATTGATGCGCATGAGTGTAAGCTGTATTCACCCTCGCCACCCCTAGAAAGTCAACTGCACAAAGGCAGTGATCTGGTTATCCGGGTGCATTGCAATACTATCTGGAGAGCCGAAACACTGTGTGAGCTCGGTGACAGCCAACTATATGGAAAACCCGAGCTGCGCTGGCTGGCTTCGGATTATATTGTCTGACATGTTGTGGTGAGCGCAGTTTGCTCACACGAATACAATCAATTTGCTCAAAGGGCACCAAAGAAGGCCCCATTTCCAATTCAAATTACTAGCTAGTAGTTAGCCCCCTTTATAGGTGGGACTAAAGATCTTTTCAAAATCGTTAGCAGTCCATAAAATAGTAAAAAACGACCTCCCAAATGTCTCTCTCTGGATATTTTAACCACATCACCATTGGCAGTATCCTGACTTCCTTAGGTGCACACAATACCTTCACTGGACGCAAAAATTTGTATCCCCGTTTAATTCCACAGGCTGAAGAAGGACTGATGTGCAGCTTCTGCTTCTTCCAGGGTAATGGGTTACTGATTTAATGATTTCTGAAGTAAACTCATATGCCATAATTTGGGAGTCTGTGGACAAGACTTAAATCGGAAGTAAAGAAACCCTTTCTATAGAGAGGGTGAGAATTTGCCTGCCACACCCCAAGATAGGAAAATGACAAACGACTGATCCACAGGGGCGTATATGAAATCTATCTCCCGAGGCCATCCTCTATTGCGGCACTGAGCCTGAGGCACTTATATTGCTACAAAAGTAGCAGAAGCCAACAGGCAGACCACCTGAAAGCCTCTCGCTCTCTGACTGGGCTCCATTGGACACTTCTTGGATGCTGCATCCAGACCCTCATGTTATGGCTCATCTCAGGGTCCACGTTATACAAGGGCCCTTGCTTACTTTAGTTTGACCTTCATTGAACACCCTACCCTCAGTGGCGTAGCTAAGGTGCCATGAGCCTTAATGCAAGCAAGTAAATGTGCCTCCTATCCTCTGTTTTGGAAGTAAAAAAGCTGTTCTAATTAATTACATGCCTGGGCAACAGTGACACGGTACATGCTGAACTATTAAAATGCTACACCCCTGCCTATCTTGTCTACTTTTAAACAAAGACCTAATTGTTCCACAAGCTATTGCTTAGAATGCATATGGAGCCTTACATTCAGTGTCAAACTGAATCTGGGTTCCAACATGGGCACAACCTCCTAGAGTAAGCAAATATGTTAACTAAGTGTACCTAGGGGAAGCAGCTGCTGAACCATGAATTTCCCTTCGGGACAACTAACAGTGCCCCTGCTACCTTTGGTTTTAATGAACATGTGGTCAGTGGCTGAACCAGAAAGTAAACACCTGCAAGACATTTTTGCTCTGTTATTTGTCACTACCTGCAGTCCCCTTGGCCTTTCAGCAGCAGAGGAGGCTATTGACGGGCTCAAAGCGGAACAAAGGATCAACTGCTATGATTTAAATGTGGTCAACGGGTGTATGATGTCACTTCCGTTGCCCTTGTAATTTTGGTGAATTGATGCCCATGAGTGTAAGCTGTATTCACCCTCGCCACCCCTAGAAAGTCAACTGCACAAAGGCAGTGATCTGGTTATCCAGGTGCATTGCAATACTATCTGGAGAGCCGAAACACTGGTGGCAAACAACCAAACCCACCACTACTCCCATCCAGTAACCATTGCCTGTACCACAGAAGCCCTCACATTTGTCACATGAAATACTTTTGCACACCTCTTCTCTTGAGTGTTCTGAATCCATAGTGCACAGGTGCTGGAACTAGGGTAATGCTGGAACTAGGGGTACTGCAGGGTCTACAGACTTGGAGGCAGTTCAGAAAGATAGTATAAAACAATAAGGACTTACGAGCAGTTTTATTTTCAAGAAGCATTAGTTGTTAGTTGGAAAGGGTGGGGGGGGGGAGTTTTGACTGTTAGACACGTTTACGCCTGTTGGGGCACATGCTTGTGTTAAAAGTGGTTCTAAGAGAAACTAAGACCTAAGACATATGTCCTTCTTCCCTACAATGTGATACACCTGTTTATTAACGCCGCCGTACCCCCGGGTTGACGGCACAGGGCTGTGTTATTTAGCTACACATATAAGATTACTTCCGCTGCCGGCCCACTGGGTTGTAGGTTGTCAGCTGTGTATTGTGTATCTCTCAATAAAGGTCTTTAAAAAAAAAAAAGAAGCATTAGTTATTTGTTAAAACGTTCCTCTCACTTTCTGTCCCTCTCCGCTTCTCCTCTTTCTGTTACTCTCACCTCTTTCTTTCCCTCCACCATCATGCTGTCTCCCTCCACTCTTCTTCCTCAACTCTTTCTCTCTTCTCACGTGCTCTCTTCATTACTCGCTAGTCCTCCTCTTTCTAACTCCTTCTGTCAGTCTCCTTTTTCTTTTGGGTGTCCATTTTACATTCTATGCCCCACACTTCTATGACACTCTCTTTGTCATCTTTCCTCTCCACCCTTTCTCCTCTTTTTTCTCTCCATTGCATATTGCGCTATTTCTCTCCCCCCCCCCACCCCCCGAAATTTAGCTCTAGTTGCCCTCGTCTGTCTTGAAAGCTTTCTAATCAAACAATAGGGTGTGAGGAACCATAAATACGCACAACAATCAAAACCCGGGGACAAAAGACAAAGACTCCCCTATTTTTTATAGCGATCCAGCGGGTTCTTATGCAGACTCTAGAACTACTATGCAAAAAAGCAAAGGCTATATAGGGAATAAATATGCCAATATCAGTACTCTATAGTAAAGTGAAACAAGCATTAAAAATGCAATAGAGCCATTTGCTTTGCTATACAATACCATCCGCAAAGCAAATGGCTTTAACTTAATCAAAGGTGAGACCTATTGCATTTTCAATGCTTGTCTAATATTGACTACGATTGCAAAAAATATTGTTTTCAAGACTAACAGTATCTTTCAATTAACCATAAACATTCCCTTGAAGTAGACTTACTTTATGGAGAGGAGACTATAAATGGAATATGCTTTTAATGCCAGAAAATCTCAGTGGTGCCTAAATGTAATCAGTCAGCATTTCTGCTCCCGTGAGCTCCAGTGCCCGAGTGCTAGCCAGATTCGTTGACGGTTGTCATTGGCGATCAGTTTTAATGATGGGCAGGAAAGGGAATGCTTCTCCCTCTCTCATAGGATGGCCAGTTTGTTCCGAAGATTATCAAAAGACACCTCGAGCACAGCAAGGCTGTAGTCTAGGAAGCAATGTCACTAGTAACAACACACAGAGCCCGTGTCCATGGAGACTGCAGGGCTGCCCCGGGCCCACGAAGGGGGCCCTCCTAAGAGGGCGGCCCCCCATAGTGCCACAGGATGGCACACAACAGTCAGCCTCCCAGTTTTGGGGACCCTCGAGGGTCCCCCATGCAGGCGTCACTTCCGGGCATGTGGGGGCGGGGGGAGAGGTACTTTCTCTTGCTGCCCTGACACCGTTTGGAGGTGTCCTTTGGTCGGGTCCGGGAGCTGCAAGATAGTGCGGTAAGTGTGTCCCCCATCTCCGCCCATCTGAGCGAGACACCAGGTGGACCTCGCCTGGTGGGGGCAGCCTTACCCGGACCGGCAGACAGCCTAATTGAACTCCCCACCCCCCGCAGCGGGCTCGTCCGGTTTAGCGCTGGAGGAGTGGCAGTGAGCTGACCCAAGGCAGGTCTTTTCCCCTGGGTCTCACCCCTAAGAGGCAGTTTTCCCTTGGGGTCACTCTTCCTCACACAGCTAGCCCCCTCCCTCCCCAGCCGTATTCTGGTTGCCTGCCAGAGGTTCACGGGGACCGAGTGTGCTGGGCGGTGCCAGGGCCCGGAGGCGGGCATCTACTCCCGGGTACGCGCTTGAGTTGGGTGCGAGGTGGGACAATCTCCTTGGCCCGTTTGGCCAGATCCCTCCCTATGCGAGCATACTGGGCAGCCCCCCTTTCCCATACAGTTGACGATCAGAGCGGGAGCATCCGGACTTACAACTTGAGATGCCCGGCCCTCCCGTCCTGCATCCCATGCATCTCCGGTAGGGATCGAGTCTGGCTGCACCCTGCTGGGGTGCAACCAGTATGCAGGAAAGCACGGTGGAGTGCCGAACCGAGCTGCTGCTGCTCACGTCCTGGGCCCCCCGGGCAGTGCCTCGTGGGGGCCGCATGCTTGCCCCGGCCTCCCAGCGGTGCTTGAAGCTCACCAGGGGGTCGTTCAAGTTCCCGGACCTTCCAGAGGTAGTGGTCTGGCGTCGGCAGTGTGGTGTCCCCTGTTACCGCGTTCTCAAGAGGTTGGGTCGCGGGGGGATAGTTTTGCGGGCTGAGGTGGAGATGTGACTCAGGGGCTGCATGGCTGGTCACGATGGAGGTACAAGCACCTCTGCCTGGGGGGATTTGTAAGGGGCTCTTCTTTTGAGCTGGGCTGAACTCAGTGACTAAGCTTGAGTGTCTTCGGGGGTTGAGCTGAGGAGCACAGCACCAGAGCTCCTTAGGGGTTGAGTCTGCTCCTGAATGAAGCGGATGGTCACCGTCGGGCACCCCTTTAATTTTTTTTGCGACCACGGTAGCGCGCCTCTCACAGCCAACTAACAGCTAGGATTCCCAGGCATAATATTCATCTAATATAGGGTTATGTGTTCTTTTGTGATCCTATAAGAGCCGGGGAATAAAAAGTCCGATCAGGCTCTCTGATTACTTACGACGGGTGCAGTATGGAACTAGCCCTCTCGGCCACCTAGTAATAAGTGTTTGTCATCCTAGGGCAATTTAGTTACATTTACATTGAGCCTCGTACAGAATTTTATTATTAGTATTGTGACCTCAGCACAGTCACAATGAGCCCTGCTTAAAGGCCATCCACTGAGATTTTGGAAGCCGCGTGCTCTCGGCGGGAGTCTGCTCTCTCCGCACACTTGCCTTGTTGTGCCAGAAGATCCTAGCAGTGATTGACTGATTCGAACATGGCGCGGCTCAGCACCAGAGGAGCGGTGCTGTGCCAGCGCGGTGCTTTGGGAGCTGCACAGAGTACACTGTCCGCGGGCATTTTGACACTTCCCTGGAGTTGCTGGAGGGGCGAAATGGGGTCTGCCAATATAGGTGCTGTTATGTTGAGTCCCTTTGTGTGTCATATTTGTTCAATCTACAAGTTGTGAATCAGCCACACGTTTTACTATGTCAACAATGTAGGAGGTCCCTATGGCTGGAGCAAGAGAGTGCATCTGCCTCTATCTCCCTGTGTCTAAGGCATGGCTTCCTCAATTACACAGGAGGCGACAACAGGCATCCCGGGTGGGGGGGGGGGTATCGTGTGCTGTATCTATTTGTTGCCCCCCTCAGCAGCAGAGACAGGATGTGGGCAATAGGCCTTTAGACTTTAGGCCTGATTAGGAGGAGGTTGTTTTTTTTTTCCTGTGCGTTAATAGCAGTGGACCCCGGCATCAGCGGCGAGGGTCAGAGAAACAAGAGTGGAGCCAGGCCCGGGGCTCCAGGGCCTGGGGACTCCTGATGCTCCGGGGGGAGGGCGGGGGGGGGGTATCACCTTGGTTGCTCCCGCCTCCTCCTTCTGATAGGACCATGTCGGAGTTCAGGTACCGTTGCGCCTCTGACTGCCCTGCTTCGTGGGCAGGCCTCGGGAGCCTAGTACTCCCCGCGGGGGCAACAGGCTACGGCGGTTGTCGGGAGTTTTGAGGAGGGTTTGTCACCTTCAGGGCAGCGATCTTCATTGGGCGATCAGTATCAACTCCCGCGCTTGCTCCGCCGTGCCGGCTGCCCCCAGTTATGTGACCAGGTCCTAGCGAGAGTCACTATAGCCTTATGGTAAGGTCTTAGACTATTACTCTCAAGGTCAAGTGTTAATTTCCTGGTGTTTCAATGTATCTGTTTCTTTGATTAAAGATATAGGCAATAGTAATCTATGCTTGCCACCGGCCGTGGTCTGAGTCTGCTGCGCGGTGTTTCAGCAGCAATTTCTGCGCTTGCTCAGCAGCGCCGGCTGCCCCTACATTGTGACCCGGTCCTAGCGCTAGCCACTGCCCGGGGTCCGAGTCACCTGTGCCTCGCTCCGCTCTCATCCCAGCCGCTGCCCTCCCCTTACTAGGTTGTAATTCGGCGCCTTCGGTGCGCTGTCTGCCCCTGCACAAGCAACCAGGGAGGCCGGGCCTGGCAGTGCGGTTTAGGTGGGGGGGCGGTAGAGGGAGGGTCATCTCGGCAGCGGCGGTCTCTCTGAGTGGATTTTCTGCATCCCGCGCAGCAGAGCATGCGTGTCCAACCACTTGCGAGGTTGAATAACGTGGGGTCTGAGGTTCCGGTTGTGGCGCATTGTCCACTTTAGTGATGATGCCGGGCCGCGCTGTAGTATTCCAGGTGTCGGGTGTGTGCGGAGTCGCCCTCCTTTGCTGGGTGGAGTGGGGGGCTCACGGCCAGGAGGGGTCATCGGTAACCCCTTGGCCTTCACAGCCCCCTCCCCCACTTGGACCTGCACAGTGGACAGAGTTGGTCTTCGGTTGGTGGTTTGTTGGTCTAAGGTTCAGGGCACAGAGGCAGGCAGTTCTGTTCTTGTGTGTCTACCGTGAACTGACCAGTCTTATGCTCGCGAGAAAGTGTCACTCACAGTTGGTGTAACAGCACTCATTACATGGAAATTTTGAAATGGGCACATAGCAATCCAATCCGCTGCCAGCTATGTTCAATGTGTTTTCGATCCCATAACCACCGCCATTCATATTCGAACCAGATCCTCTATGATACATGTAAACACATCAGTCACATCATGCGAATCGTGGGCTTGTGTCTCAGCTGCGTGCAGGCGCAGTCCATGTTCGAAGGAGCTGCTGTTCTGTTGTTTTGACGTTAAGAGTTGCCTGTGGAGGGTTAGCTGATGCGGTTATTTCACAGGGGTGCTGCTGTTATGTATTGACTATCAACACGGCAGGAGCTAGGTCAGCTCAGTTGGGTGCGTCGTGCTCTTTCCTGCTCTGGATTTAGAGATAGACTTCCTGGTGTGTTGGAAATCGTATGGCACATAGCTTTCTTCTAATGAGAGTACACTCTGTTATTTCTAATTAGTCGAACGAAGAGGTAGACAAAGTTAGCAGAAGCACAACAAGGGGCATTTACTTTGCTTTTTACAGGTAGTATGCGTTTTTACCGGGGCTCGGACAGATTAAGTGAATTGGTACAAGAAAGCCTAAATCAAGCCGCTCTAGTAGAATTGGATTTCCTCGAATTGTCGGGAGAGGGAACCTTTGCTGTTAAACGATAGGCCCAGGCACTAGTCAGCATCTTTGATGGTCTTGTTTATGCGCCAACCACCCTGCCAGTTGATACTTTTGCCAGTGGGGGGATGCTGGCTAGCCTTGCACGATTAATGCTTACGTTGTTGGCACAATAGGGAGTCCAGCTGGTGCAGTGTATGTTGCAGGCCAATTCCATTTTGATCAAATATCCTCTGAGTTTGGAGGGGCACAGTCTGTTGTAGGTGGTGGCATATAGAGTTTAAAAGTAGTGGGCAAGAAGACAACCCGGTGTAGACCTCTTGTTGGGGAGAGTAGAAGCACAGATAAGTGTCGCGGATTTGCAAATATCATGAAGGTACTACTTCCTAGGCTCAGTCTGATCAGTTCAGAATGGCGGCTTTTGATATTCTTACACGACAGCCACAGCTGTTGCTTAATTACCGTATGCAACTCCTAACCGCGACAAAGCCAATAGTTCTGGCTGGCCACAGCTCATAGGTGACAGGAGGAGTAACTACATGGGTAGAATGGTAGAAGACTTGTCTGGTCCTCATTGTGGGGTGCATGGGGGACTTTTCTTGAAGTCATCTGCTGATCAGTATATGTGACACACAATTAGTTTCGCACACAGCAGGGGCAGGGGCCCTTACGTTTTCCAACCGTCCAGATAGTCACGGGATACGCAATTGTCAATGTTGTACCTTGTTTAAACCCACAAGGTGAGTAAGTCAAGGCTGGACTTCCATAAGCGCGGCAAGGGCCCTCCACTCATATTTTCATCAGAAAGTTCTCCCGTGCTAATTCTGACGGGGTGGTTTAATAATGTTGTTTCTGGTGCAGGGCACCGTCACTATTGTCACCACCGGCGCCTCTGACAGTCTGCCACAAGGTGGCACTGTCTGGCTTTTTGGTAGAGGACCACTACAACAGGCACTCAGTAAGTCAAGATCATGGTTGACGATTGCCTTTGGCCCAAGCCATCCTTTTAGCCTTAAGGGGGCCTGGTTTGCCTCATTTGGCACACTTCGAGTTCAAGTTAAATAGAGGCTTGTCAGCTCTGTAATGTCGATTGCCACGTTTACTGCGTGTCAAGGACAGAGGATGAATGTGTCTTGACAAGTTCTGCTTGCATTTTAGGTTTACATTGGGTTTGGTAAGTGCAGTATCCTACCAGGTGCAGTCAGAGAAAGTAGATAACTGGTTGGATATAGCAGTGCAAGATCTGGAACACCGAGCAGTAAAGCAGGCATACATGCATAGATCGTCATCCGGAAGGGGGATACAGATGCGTCAGTTCTGTTTGGATAATGCTCCGTTAGTAAGAGCTCCATACGTTAAGGCGTGCACGGCAGGGGCCTGGGGGTAACCAGCACAGGTTTGCTTCCTGGGTTTGTAAAGTTGAGGTGATGGGCCAATTGGTGCGGCACCGTGCATAAGCCAGATGTCACAGTTGAATACTAGCGCATGTCGTGCATAATCAATATATCACTGTTTTGAATACGAGCACATGCCCTATGCATAGTTACTATTAGGTTCTGATTCCTCTACTCAGGCACAACACCACATATATGGTACATTCAGGACACATGTTATACGTTCCAGCAACCTCGATGAGAGGCAACCACACTTCTTTAGATTTGTCAATCATTAAGGGTCAAGAGGGGCGAGTAGGGGTTGCAACAAGACTCCTGCAGCAGGGAGTGCCACCAGGCGGCAAGGAGTTGCTGAGAAATAGGACTGACAGGTACCGCTGGGTGCCTGCCGCCTGGCCACTGCAGAGGTTTATGGTGATCTGAAAGGGCTTAGGAGGGTTCATGGCAAAGTAAACCTGGGCTGATTCACATGCAGGGCATGGTGGTGGTGGTCCCTACCTCATTTTACAGGATCACTCCCTGTCGGGTCTATCTAACAATGATCTCAGTTGACTTCAAATATACAGCCTCTCATTGTGCCATCTGTGACTAGGTTAGCCACAAACTTAAATAAAGCGATGCATTGGCCCACCAATGCTATAGTACAGCATCTAGTTTACCGGTGCTATATGGGACCATCATTAGCAACAGCAGCTGTGCACATGGGTAGCAGTAAAGCTTCCTTGTATTTCGCCCGGGGTTGGGGCTGGCAAAAATTTACATCTTGGCGGCCAGAAACGGAATAGGCAAAGACATATCTGGGATTGTGCAATGTACACTCAGCAGTACAGCAAGCTAAGTTTCAGCATAACCTTGGTATACCGTCGGGAAAAAATGCAAGGTTATGGGCTACACACGAATAGGCACTTTCTGTCAGCGGAGGCGTGAGTGTGCCATTCCAAAGAGGGGACGGTTTGCCTTGATAGAGCTTAAATGGAGGGGATGGAGCACTAATACGGACAACTACCAGAGCACAGTTTGCAGTCATAGTTGAGAGGGTACAGGGACATTACTTCTAGGTTTACTCCATGTCCCCTGATCAAAAAGGATTGCATGTTACCAGTGGCTTCAGTTAAGCAAAGTCTCCTTGGGAGTTGTCAGCTAACACTGGGACTGTATTTTGGTGGTCAGCCGGTTGGCAGGCCTTTTATATGTGGGGTTATAGCGCAGGCATGTCCAAGTAAGGGTTAGGAGGCCAGAAGTCGGACCGGTGATACAAGTTCACAGGCCTGTCGAGCAGCAGAACTGATAGGGGCTTGTGGTTGCTGTTCAACATACCTGTCCAGAGTGGGAAAGGACCTGTTCTGGCTTGATCTGAGGGAGGCCTTGGAATCAGCAGGGTGTAGGTAACTCAGTCTATAGTGGTGGGGGACCCTGGGGTGACTGTGGCCACACCCAGTGCTGTGGCGGACTTACAGGGCCATCCAGAGGCTGTAAGGTACAGAAGGGTACCCTCTGCAGGAGTACAGTAAGGGTGCTAAAGCCAAATATCCCCCAGGGAGGTCCACGTGTTGGACCCTGGAGGAGCGACAGGGCCCCGTTAGACCTACGGGCGGTTGTGAACCTGAGCAACCGGGGGTTGCCTGCAACCCCTTAGCTGGGTGGGGCGTGAGTAAGAGGGTGGACTGGTGGTCCACCGGTGGGAGGGGCTATCACCTCCCCCAAATCGACAAACACCGGTTGGCTAGGGCCATGGTGTAATTTGGCTCATCAGGCAGGCGGCGAGGGCCTACCGGCCCTGGGATCGCCTGTAAGCTAACCCACCGTGTTGGCATATTTGTTATGCAAATGAACCTGCAGCAATTTTCTCCACTAAGAATGTGTCTTGTCTGATTATTTATCCAAATTATTGCTGTGGGAGGGATGGGGAGTGTTGCCGATACTGGCACTATGTCTCACGGAACACGCGCCGACGAGCTGTCCCTGCCTTTCCATCAAGTTGTATAATGAACGCGAGTCAGAGTCGACCGATCCTCACACATGCAAATCAGCTGTCAAGAGTTGTGAAAAAACAGACCACAAAACAAAGGAAATGCTTCCACAACACTATAGTGGGCGCATGGATCCATCACTGCGAGTCACAACGTTTCAACGACTTTTCATTAATTAGCTAAAACAGGCAGTGAAAGTTAGCATTGTTGCAAAGTTAAGCCGCTCAGACTACAAGTACCAACATACACCGGTGTATGAAAGGAAATATTAGGGTACAATATACTGTCTTGTTTGGATGAGGCAATTGGCCCCTCTGCACGTTATTTTTAGGGCTACTTTGATTACGGCATTCCTTCAAGGGGTGCTAGAGAACCCCTCTTTTTAGGAAAAAGAGAGTTGACTAATGAAACAAGCACTGTCTTATGTAGGAGCCCGAAAGCGGAGAAAGGAGGGGTGGGTGCAAGCCGAGGTGACAAGAAGGGCTGGGCGAGAAGGGAGGGGGGAATGCCAGCAGCAGAGGAGCCTGATCAAGGCTGACGAAAAGGGAGGGGGAGAAGGGAGGAGGGAGTGCGAGCAGCAGCTGTGCACGTGCACACCATCGTACACTTAAGCTTCAGACCTGCAAAATCATGTGGGTAGCACTTTGAAAACCCGTATACTAAATGCTCTCCGAGCAGCGCATGTGCGCTGGCTCAGCGAGACCTAAAAAAGGGGGGTGTGGGGGTAGTATAACCCACTCGCTCCTTAGCGCACCTGGGCACGGCCGTTACCGGTGTCTCTTGCGTTGCACACTGAGTTGCGCTCTAAGTAGCGCGTTTACAGTAGGTTTTGTTCCCGAGAAGCCCCTTTCTGAATCTCTATCTGATTTGGGAGGCCCTGGGGGGCTGGCATTTCCAGAACCCTATTGAGCAACAGGTTCTAAAGTCCTTGTAGGGGGACATACTGATCCAGCGGGCCAACAATCTCTGACTCTCATACACCAATTACTCACCCGGGCCTATAAACAAACACTTATTTAGGCTATAAAACTCAGCTGGAATCAAGATTGTCAATCATTTAGTGGCAGTTAGGGTGATACGACATAAGTTATATTCTTACCAAACAAAACTAACCACAGACTCGGGAGATTTTTAAATGTTTATCTAGTTAATTTTTCATGTGAGCAAATTACAGTACAGACTCGTCATTACCAAGGAAGGAAATCAAATGGTTAACACCTGTCACATTTAGGAACAAGCATTGGCATAGCCAATAGGTCTCGCCTTTGGGACCTTATAAGTGTTTAGTTATCCAGCACAATATCCTTGGTGCAACAACATCAAGTGTTGCATGGCTAAACACTTATAAGGTCCCAAAGGCGAGACCTATTGGCTATGCCAATGCTTGTTTCTAACAGTGAGGAGCTGGTCTCTACCTTTATTAGCAAAGGAGTGCCACAGGTTGCTGCCAACTTTACAGGCCCTCTCTAACGCAGTGATCGATTTCTGGATGTCATCCCCCTCCTGGTAAGGAGGGACTAGCCTGTTCAGGTTCCTAGTATCAAAGCGTTTTCCCTGACTCTAGGGACACTAGGACTGCCACCATGGGACTCTAGTCCCAGATTGTTCCTAGCTTTTTGGACTTCCATCTCCTCTTTGTCAAGGGCCAACTGATCTCGCCTGAGCTGGAGTCTAACTCTCTCAAGTTTGATCTGGTGGTATTCCCTCTCCAAGCAGTTTTCCCTCGACTAGAGATGGAGGTCCCTATGGATGTCCTGAAGAATTTGACTCAGTAGAGGGATACCTAGATCTCCTTAAGTCTGCTGTGAGCCCTCCCAAGAGAAATAAAGGGGGACCTACTTCTAGGGATACCCTTTGTGCCATCTGCACTATTCCCTGGACCAGAGTTCACCAGGGTGGAGTCCTCAGACTCCTCTTTGCCATGCTCAGAATTAGGGCCACAAGGGGGTTACCCCTCCTCTCCCATCTTCTGGAGCATCCCCATACACTTTGTCCTGATCTGCCAACTTGTCAGGGTTCTGGAGATCATCTAGGACACACAGCTCTAAGAGATGCCTAGTGGTTGGATTGCTACCTGTCTTTAACATCCTAGAAGTACACAGGCTCCTTAGATTCTGGAACTTAAGACCACTGTATCTAGAAGACTGGGATACACTAGCATCCTAAACTAAAGACATGGTTACTAGGTGTGGTGTTGCATCTACCAAACCTAGTGTAAACTAAACTCTCTAAGGTCGGAGAAAGGGTTGTGTTAGACTCTTAACTACCCAACCCTAAGTTCAGTAGAACCTACTTATTCTAAGCTGTATTATATGTGCCTAATGTTAGTGAAGGTTTTTCAATTAATCTACACCAAGATTAGCTGGTAAAACAACGAAAGCTTCAATCCCAACCGTTGCACACCACTGTGCGAGGCTCGGTTAGTATATGGTGCTCACTTATGTAAGTGTAGCACCGTGCACTAATCCAGGCAACCGTTATGGTGATTTCAGTGGTCTTAGACAACCTTAGAAAACTCTCTAAGTGGTAGTTGTTGAGATCAGCCTTCAGGCTTAGTCCAGAAGGAGTGTAAAGCAGCTTGTTTTACCAGACCCTAATCTTATTGGTATATGTTAAGTGAAAAAGAACAACACGGTGTATTTGTAAAAATATGTATTTATTATAAGATACTCACTAACACATAACAATATCTCCTACCTGGAGATATAACACAATGCACATAATACTTTGCAAATAAAACAGATAAGTAGCACAAATACACAATGGTCTCCAGGGGGGAACCAAACCATATAATAAAATAGTGGAATTCAAACCCCAACCCAAGACAAGAGTGGACACAGAAGACGTAGAAGAGCCGGGGAACCAACCAAGGGGAGTAACTAGGAACCCCACGGCGGTGGTGTGCGGAGTGGGAACATGACTGCGTACTCCATGTTAGTCAACGGGTAAGTTGCGGTTGCAGTTTTTAGAAAAAGGACCCTTCCCAGCGGACCCTGAAGACCCCCCCCCCCCCCTCCCCCCCCTCCGTGGAAGATGAGATGGAAGATTGGAGAGCCACCCCACCCGTGAATAGCCCAGGAACTAGGATACCTACACCAGGGAAGCTGGGTGCATAGGTGTCAATTGACATCGGAAACCGCTGTAGACCACAATTGAGGACTTAAGGAAGGATGCTGCTGGAGAAGAAGACGAAGGAGTTTGGTGGAACCCAAAGGTGGATTCAAGATAAGAGGTACCTGCAAGCAGAGGAGACAGATTCTATGTCAGGGATGCAGGAGAGGTTGATGGTTCCCTTCAAGTTTCAGTTGTGCGGTCCAGGTGACACTGTGGAAGACCAGGAGCCACTTATGAGTTGTCCCACAACGGATGTCGAGAGCCAGAATGTCTGGCAAGGGCACCAAGAAGCCTTGGCAGCAGCAAACAACATGGTTGACGAAAAAGGTGCAGTGTTGGGACCAACAAGGTCAAAGTGACTCACCATGAGCAGGTAAGTCAGAGCAGTCCCAGAGCAAAAGAAGACCCTCAAGAGGACCCACGGGCCGAAAGCACAGGAGTCGCAAGATGACCCCGAGCAGCTCACCAATTAAGAAGGCCCACGGTGCAGAGGAAGTGGTGAGGGCGAAGATCTTGGCTACATGAGTTGCTTGAGGTTGGAGCCTCTTGGAGCCCGAAGATCTCTGGAGGAGAGAGTCAACAAGCCCTGGCAACAGCAAGACGACGCCGTGCACAGTGGTGCTATTCAAGCGGTTCCGACTAGGTATACTGGCCTCAAACTCGGTATGAAGACAGTGCAGGCCTCGATGGAGTTGCAGAACCATCACATGTGTTGCTGAGCCTTTCGGAGTCAGTGGAAGCCCAGGATCAGCAGACCGGTCATCTGTGCTGCGGTGCCTGCAGATGCAGGGGAGTGACTCCTTCACTCCAAGGGAGATTTCTTCAGGTATCTTTGGATAACCACAGGCCCGATGAAGAACCTGTATGCAACACAGACCCAGACGTTGCAGAAGACCAGCAGGACGACAAGACCAGGAGCAGCAGGAATCTTCCCTGGTGCAGTCTAGGTTCCCAAAGCGAAGTCCAGAGGGTTCAGACAGTTGAAGTGGTATGTGATCTGAGTCTTGTTTCACGACGAATCTAGGGACCCATCCACAGGTAAGCCCTTAAGTACCCTAAGGAAAGGGTTGGGAAGATTCAGGGGTCCCACCCAGAGGAGGGGCCGGACAGTGGAGAGGATACTCTCATGTCCTTTGTCCAGTTTCACACAAGAGTGGGAGCCAACGGCTCCCTGAACTGATTTGAACTGGAGTATGCAAGTAAAGCACTAAATGTGCCCTTCAATCAGTCTCAAAAGCGCTGGCAAGCGCCCCCACCCTGCCCCAGTACACTAAACCCTGTCAGGGAGGGGTTTCCACCTCCCTGTTACAGGATATCTATTGTTCTGCCTTCCTCTGCCTGAGCTTGGCTCAGCAGTATGAGGGCAGAACATGTCTCTGTTCAGCAGCAGCCCTTGCTTGCTGTCCGATTCTGGAAGACTGGTACCGGGAGCACTGAGGGCGTCCCAGAGGAGCTTTACAGTGCATGGAGCCATACCTCCCACACTGTTTACGGTGTGGGGGTATGATTCCAACATGTTTGATACCAATCATGACAGAGTATGTTACAGCCAGTTTAGAGATCGGCATCGCGTAATGACGCATGGCCAATCTATATGTTATAATGGCTGATGCACTTACAACCCGGGAGAATGGACTCCAAAGGTTGTAGGGGTGCCCTGCTCATGCTCAGCTTAGAACCGAGCACCCTGCATTCAGGATTGAAAGGCCCGAGTTTGGGGTGACTTATAGGTTTTAAGTGCAGTGACCCCAGACATAAGACAAGCGTATATCTGTTGTAATTGGTGCCAGCACCAGCTTACACAAGCTGCAATGGCAGGCCTGTAGTAACAATTTGAGTGGTCTCTCAACGGTTGGCACAATACATGCTTCAGCCCATGGGAGACCCTGGTGTACCTATGCCCTAGGTAACCATATACTAGGGACTTACCTGGGTATACCAGTAGAAAATCTGGATGTGTACCCAAGTACTCACCATGTCCAATTTAGGGAGGAAGAACAGAGAATGGTTAGTAGGATCCCAGTCAGACTAGTCAGAAAAAACATAAATGACACCAGCAAAAAGTGGGGGTGACAATGAAAGCAGAGCCTACAATGCTCATTCTCCAAGCCTTAGTGAAGATTCAGAGAGTGGGCAAGACAGGGGTCTTGTTTTCCCACATTGACCAAGAAGCTTTGAGTTTTCCAGCAGCATCTCATGACAGTAGCAAAGGAATGGATCCGATCTCTAGTCCCTTTCCCTTTACGTCAACCTCTACTTCTGTTGGCCACCTGAGTCTACCAGCAGGGAGGCTGAAAGGACAAGTCTTGGCTACCTCTTCATGGTCTCTCTCACTAAAGGAATCCAGTTGGGAATCCACTAATAAGTCTTAAAATCAGATTTAATGTTGCATCTATTAGATACGGTTAGGGCAGTAGAGAGTTTTGCACACATATTCAGTCCCAGGATGCCCTCCTTGTGTGCTATTGCTATACAAATACACATAACATAATTTATCAGCAGAACAGAATTGGCCTGCCTGTTTATTCATTTTGTTATCGCAAAAGGGGGCTGCAAATCTCTTAAACCAACTTTGAGCCACCGGATAAAGATTTTAAGCTCTTTGGCATACTAAAAAACAGGACAGGATTTTCCAGATCCTATTCAGACTCGTTCAACCTGAATGGCTGCTTCATGGGCAGAATGTGCTGGTAATGGGTCAAGTTGGCTTCAAATATTCTTGCAAAAACGGTGTCTCAAGAGTTATTTTTTGTATAGTATTCCAGTGTCATCTTTTGTTCTTCAGGAGTCTACATAGAAAAATACCTTTGTAGCAGCACTCCTGTCTAATTTTAAAGATCATGATGAAGATATACTGCTTTGGTATATCTTCAATTAGTAAGGAATGTAACAAGGACTGAGATGATGTAATGTGTGAATAACTTAGCAGTAATATTCATTGCTTCCATTTTCATACTCGTCCTAGTATACAAGTTTCCCCTTTGTCCCTCCCCTTGCACCTATGATCTGTCTATTGGCTTACATAAAGAACACAAAGTGGGAGTGGCAGGAGTGGTACTTATGTGGGAGGGGGTGGAGTGCATTTAGAATCTGTAGATAAAGAAGGAAGCTTGGATAGGGACAGATGATAGCTGTAGGTGGAGCCTTCAACTCCATTAGTAAGGATGATAAGGAAGAAAAATCAGAATAAAGATCATAGTAAGTAATGTACACAATAATTTTTTTGTTTAAATCTTTTTCATCAAGTTTTTAAAGTTTTGTTAATTTATACAGTAACAAGGTAGACATTTACAGTACATACTTCATATTATTACAGTAGCTTCAGCTGGACATCTTTCACGCAGTCTACTAGTGCGTAGCCTAAGCATGTGTATGGTAATGTAAATATGATGCTCACTCGCATATGGAGCAATTCTGCATGTCCCATATCTACGTCGCTACTTTTGTGCACGAAAATCTGGTCTCTTGTAGTGTCTTATCTAGGTATTTATGACTTAGAAACTGTAAATTGTTCTGCTAACTTGGGAGGTGGGTAGTAACAGATGGGTCAAATAAAAAGAAAGCAGGAGGGGCTCGCAGTAACGAGAGGAACTCTCAGCCCCACCTGAATAGATCTGGGTTGCTTTTTATCATCTGGAACAGGGGAGTGCGCATGGAGAGGCATATAAAGATTGTGATTTGAGTGTGCACGCTTATAGTGGCTGCTAGCCGTATCTCATTCAGGGGCCACACGCGCCCTCTGCCTCGCCGTCGGCTACGTTATCAGGATGTAGTGCATCCGCTTTTGTATTGGGTGTGTTCTGGAAATCGTTCAAGATTGCATTCTAGTTTGTTGCGATCACTATCTTGCGAAGGCCTAGTGTGTCATTTCGGCACAATGCAACACTCTCCGCCTTAGCCCATATTTGTAGGGAGCGCCACCAGGCCAATGTCTGTGGGGGTTCAGGGAATTTCCATCTCTTCATGATCAGCCTCTTCACCACCACCAGCCCCAGGTCGATAAAGCAGGAGGTGTTTTCTTCTGCGATAGAGGTGAAGGATACAGGCCTCCCATTCCAGAGGGATTATTCGCTCTGCGCAGCGGGTCAGAGTGTCTACTACTGATTTCTAGTATTCTTGGATAAGCAAACAGTTGCTTAGCATGTGTAACAAGCCTGCATCTACCAGGCGACACCACGGGCAGGTGACAGTGCGAGCAAAGTATTTGTTTATTCCAGCTGGGGTAAGGTATGTCCTTTGCATTACATAATACTGTATTAACTAGAAGTGAGTGTTTCTGGGAACGCATGTAAGGCCCTCTAGCGCAGCATCCCACTCTGCGTCGGTGACTGTTCGGTGTTGGTCATCCTCCCAGCGTCGTCTTAGGGGCGACAGCGATATCGCACTGTGGTGTCTAAGGAAGGCCGCCATCCATTTTGTGAGATGCCCGCCTCACCCCATAACATGCAAATACTGGATTGTTAGATGTGTTGGAGGCTCAGTGGTAATATCACCCCATTGTTTAGTCAGAGCTGCTAGTAGTGAGCAGTGCAACAGAAACTGGCCAGGGTTGAGCTAATTTTCCACAATCAGGGTGGCATATGGTATTAAGATGCCTTTGTTGTATAGTTCCCCTATGTTATGGATATCCGCCTCACCCCACTGCCTCAGTTTAGAAGCCGTGGTCGTTATGCGAACCCTAGGCGTACCCTGGAGTGGCAAAGCGGGTGCATATTGTTTCATGTGCCGTGTAATGCATAGACTACAGCGGTAGCAGCAGTATGCTTTGTTAAGTAGCATTGGTGCCGGCAGCTTTCCCTCCATGTAGGGATGGAACAAGTTAGTTAATGTGCTGAGGGACCAGAACGCGGAGGTCATAGCTGTGTCAGGCAGGTGGCAACCTACCAGCCATCGGGCTAACCATTGAAATTGTACAGCAAGATAGTATTGTTCCATGTTAGGCAGTGTCAGCCCTCCCCGATTGGTCAGTCGGTATAACTCTTTTATGGCCACTCTGCAGCGAGTATCCACCCATAGGAAATCCCTTATAGTGCTCTCTAGGGAGCGAAAAAAGGATAGTGAGATGTATAATGGCAAATTAACAAAGTAGTATATGTCATGGTAACACCACCTTCCTAATTAGTGCCACCCGACCCACGACCGAGAGTGTGAGCATGCCCCAGAAAGACATCTGGGATCGGATGGCTGTCAATGCCCTCCCTCGATATTAAAAGGACGTCTGTGTACAGTGAGACGGTATGCACTCCATCCCCTACTGTGATACCCCAATATGCACCTATCGCCCTAATAGCTGTTGCTAGTGGTTCTATAGCCAATGAGAAAAGCAACGAAGACAGCGGGCACCCAGGCCTGGTTCACCTCCACACCCGGATCGGAGCGGAGATGTAGGGGCCTGTTTGTACTCTCGCCACTGGTTCCCTGCCTAGTAACTTGACCATTTGGAGAAAGGTTATCCCAAGCCCATAGCGTGGTAGCGCAGTGAATAGGTATACCCATTCCAGGGAGTCAGAGGCCTTCTCAAGGTCTAAGATCAGGCATCCCGAGTGAGGCCAACGGCCGGTGGAGTATGCAGCTATTCTAAAACAAAAGATCGCCTACAGTTAAGGGAAGTTTTTCGGGCGGGCACAAACAAGTTTTGGTCAGCATGAATCTATGTTAGGAATTAGAGGCGCTAGGCAATGAGACAAGATGTTTGACAAGATCTTATAGTAAGTGTTCAATAGAGCCAGAGGCCTATATGAACTCAGGTTAGTAGGGTCCCTGTCAGGTTTCAGTAATGAGACCAGGTACGCTTTGCGAAGGGACGGAGGGAGGAGTGATTCTTCCAGGGCAGCAAGTGTGTAAGGCTTGTAGTATTCAGCAGGTAACTAGTCCAGTCCAGCGCTTTTGCCCATCCCTAGTGTTGCAATGGCCTTGTGAACCTTGGCCAGAGTTATCAATGCGATTAGTGCTTTGTGCTGTTCCGGCGTGATCATTGGCAGGGTCACCGAGCCTAGAAAGGCGTCCAAGCGTGCCTGATCATGTTGAATAGTGGATTCGTACAGCACCGTGTAGTGTCTGTCATTTCAGGATGTATTTCGTGTTGTGTAGAGACCATGCTGCCTCAGCTTGTGTGCAAAGCATGTATAGGATTATGAGGCTGGTCCTGGCACAATAGCCATGCCAGCAAACGACCCGCCTTGTCTGATGTCGCGTGTGCGCGCGCAGAGTGTGCTGCATAGTTCAAGCATATGAGCCTTTGCAGTAGTTCAAAGTGGTCGTTGCGTGCCTTAACTAACCATTGTGTGTTCCCTGGGTGTGTTGCCTCTGCTATCTCATAGCGCAGAAGCTCGAGCTCAATCACGTTAACAGCTTCAGTTGTTTGCGAATGTTCCATGTGATCTTGAGGCTGTGCTTCCTGATAGTGACTTTGAAAGCGTCCCATTCCAGTAATGTGTTCCCTGCTGATCCATGGTTAACCTAAAAAAACTTCGGTGTCGCAGCCCCCAAGGATGCCTGGAACGCTGGATCTTCTAGCGTTGCCAGTTTGAGATGCCAGGTGGGCCTGCGTCCCATGTGCTCTGCATATACTGAGGGCTATGATCAGAGTGTGTGGGTCCTAAGTAATCTATTTGACCAATCAGGGGAAGCAGTGAAGGCGACCCCACCATGTGGTCTAGTCTGACATGTAGCCCATGTGCAGAGGAATAAAAGGAGCATATATGCATGTCTGGGTTACGGGTGCGCCATTTATCTATCAAGGACCATTGAGCGAGCCAAGCATTCAGTGCCTGTGCATTTGACAAAGCTGTGGTATGCATCAGAGGTGGAAACGATCTATTCAGGTCAACATTAAGAACCGAATTGAAGTCACCTCTTATCAGCCAGGAGATCCCACTCCATCGAAGCCAGAACATCAGTTAGCTTACGTGGGAATGCAGTTTGCTCAGAGTTAGGGATCACTCAACCTGCCCTTCATGAATACATAGCGGCCCTCCACTTTGTCTATTTGCTATGGGGTTCCTGCTTTTACCCTGTGAGGAGGAGCCCGCCGTCGTCCCTAGCGGAGTCACGGACCTCGCTGTCCCAGAATACCAAAAGCCTGCCGATCCAACATTTTCAGACATTCAAGGGTTAACTAACTTACACACAGGAAGAGGAACAGCCCGGAGAGGAGGAGGACCAATCGGGAGAGGCCCGAGAGGCGAAACGAGCCCCTAAAAGGAAGACGCCAGAACATGACGGGGAGGAAGAACTTCGGAAGCAGGAAGTAGAGAACAGGACTGTGGAAGGAGAAGAGGAGCGTCACGGAGAGGAGCGGAGGACCGACAGAAAAAAACCCGACAGCGCGGAGGAAGCAGACGCGGACCCAGACGCCTGGACAGAGGACTGGTGGACGCCCCTTGAGGACGCCTTCACGCCACCGTAACTCTGGAGAGTTACGGCTTCCGCGGTATGTGAACCGGGGAGAGGGATAGGAAGGGCGGCGAAGGAAGGGATTGTGGGTTTTTCCCCCCCCGTTTTTTTTGTTTGTTGTTGTTTGCCCTCATTGATGTACCGCACGAGAAGGGGAATGGGGGGGTGGGAAGGGGAGAGCTTAAACGTAAGAGGCGCCAGAGCAAGAGCACATACTGAAGTGCATATAAACCACAGGAAACAAGCTACCACCCGATGCAGGGCGAGACAGATCCGGGCATATTGGGGAAGGGTTTTTGTTGTCCCTTGCGTTAAGAGACCCTGCTCTAAAGCAGTGGCCAGTACAGAAGCAGATACCTGAGATTAAGGTAGTCAAGACTTGTGTATATAGAGTATGAAGGGGAGTTCTCCATCCTGTTTTACCCTCGCACTTTCATCCAGTGTGTGCACTAGGGTGTCTCAACCCCTTTTCTCTTGGTGGCGGTCTACCCTCTTTCATGCAGTCCTCTGAAGAACCCAAATACTTACCGCATACCCTCTCTTCTTTTTCACGGTACCCGGGGGATGTTACCACCACGCACCTGGAGGAAAAGAACCCAACGGGAAGATTGGAAAACTGAAAAAAGAAGACCATCCACCAACCCTGATTATTATTATACCTTTTTGTTAAAGCTCAATAAATTAAGCCATCATTGATTCACGCATAAGACCACCTCCTCCTCGCCCATCCCTCTCACATACCCTTATTAGTATTCCCCTACCCTGCGATGAGTAGTTAGTGCTAAATACCTGCCCCTGCCGGCATCTGCGGAGATGATACGCTTCTCCTTGCGTCAAGTGGGTTTTCTGTAGGAGTGCTCTGTTAGGTAGTCTGCGCTGCAGATATGAGAAAATGAAATACTGACGAGAAGGCGTGTGTATGCCTCTAACATTCCAGGTGACAATGTTTACTCGTTCCATATCAGGGATTTGCAATAACTCTCACAGCTCACGGAATACGCACTTCAGTATGCAAATGCGGGCCTAGGTCGGCTGATAGTTGCGTGCTCCATTAGAAGGATTAGAAGGAAAAGAAAAACAGGAGATGTAACTATAAAATGTGTAACTTCACAAGAGCGGACCCGAAACGTGAGCCTGCCCATACTAGGTCGCCTAACGGTGTCAGTGTCTGATAGAGGAGTGTGTTTTGGTGTAGGTCACCCCTATGGTCACCCCTATGTTGATTCATACATGATGCTAAATGTGTTTCAGCTTGACTAATGGTGTCCTGTGGCATATTGTGACGACACCGCCGCTCCTCTCGGGTTCTGTATCTGTGTCCACATGAGAATTAAACCATGACCGTTGTGACATAGGCACTGATCTGTGTTACGGCAGGGACATCCCACCACATTCAATGAAGTTTGCAGAGTGACTGGTTAGCCATATATCCTCTCACATCCAGTCATATGATATCGTCTGAGGTCTGTGGCATAACGGCAGGCATGGCCGGAGAACTTGGATCTCCAGACCAGCCAGGAATAATGTCCTCTTCGTCCTGGGACATGGCTGACTCGACATCTTGTTCTGAGTATTGCGTCGGATCACGTATTGCCGCTGCCACGTTTCAGGCTTCTCTCCTTTCTGTTACTATCTGTTTCAGGTTAGGGTCTGCCAACGAAGGATCAGGGCAGCCCACTCCTCTGTTCCTGCCCCTGCGACAACCTCCCTTTTCGTGACATGTCTTTGTTCCACCTCCCGACGATGGCTGCCACCCCGCCAGGCCAGCACCTTTCAGCCAGTCCCAGGTTTCCCATGGTGTGTCAAAGAAGTGTGCTGTGCCTTTTGCCACCACTCGCAGCCGGGCCGGAAATAGCAGAGAGTAGCATATGTCCAATTCCCCAAGGCGGTGTTTCACAGCGAGGAAGGAGCCCTATTGCCTCTGTAACTGTGCCGTGTGGTCAGGAAATAGCATTAAATGGGCATTTTGGATCTTGATGTCAGTCAGCTTATGTTTTTCTTTCAGGACAATATCCCGGTCACTGTAATTCAGCAGCCTTAACAGCAGTGGTCGTGGACTTGTGCCCGGCGGCGGTTTACAAGCTGGCAACCTGTGTGCGCGTTCCACTATGAAGTGAGGCGGCAGTGCGTTCCCAGGTAGCAGGTCTTTCAGCCAGGTTTCAACATAGGCCACTGAGTCCTTTCTTTCCTCACCCTCCAGAAGGCCTACCACTCATATATTGTTCTGGTGTTAGCGGCCATCTGCATCCTCCAGCATATCCTCTGAAGTGCACACCCTATCCAATAGATTTTGCAGCACTGTAGCGTTTTCACGAATAGTTGGTTGTAATTCTGCCAGGGTATGTTCATTGCTGTGGACTTTGTAAGCCAGTTTATGATGGTCTGCATGCAGTAAGGTGAAGTCCGATGTGACTATGTCAATTTTGGATTCCAGAGATGTGATTGTCTGGTCAAGGGTATCCCCTATCTTCTCAACAGTTTTCAGCACCGTATCCAATTTAGTAGCTAGCGCGAGGTGTGGCGCTTTGCGCTCTAAGGGGTCGTCTGCAGGTAATGTCTCATCCACTCTGCAGCGTGCTGTTGCTTGAGGATTGTGCGTTTGTAGGCGTCCCATGGCTAACTTTTGGGCGATGAGCATGTGGTGGCTCTGAGCTGGATGCTTTGCATGTACCGGAGGTCAAGTCCATGTCACTTTGGGGAGGAGCGGTGCTACGCAGATCTCAATGTCCGCTCAATACAGCTGTAATAGTGCTCTGCGCTGGGTAGTGTTCGGTCCCAAGTCCAGTGGTCAAGCTCTCACTTCCCAGCTGCAGCGGAAGGGGGACCCTGTTATTAATGGTTATCTGGCGGGGCCAACACAATCAGAGTCCTTGTGCAGTATGGCAGAGAGCAGCCGTCTCAAGCTAGGGCTCGGCGCCCGTAGGACCTATCATTGCCTTGGTACTAGCTGGCCATGGTCCAGTGTGGCAAGAGCGCACTCTGTGCACTCGTGGCCGCCTGGTTCTCCGGCCTTCCCGCCTCTTATAGCACCCCTCGACCAAGGCCTTCAATCCTGCATCACACACGGGCCTAGGCCCATTGCAGCCTTTGGACCCTGCCCATCTCTTCATGCCCCCGGATCTCACACTAATCGTGGGTCTCCACGTAGCCTGGCATGCTCACCTTTAATTTGTGGAGGTGCTGTCGGTTCCAGAGGCAGGCAGAAATCGCCTCGCTCCATTCAGCCCAACCGTCTCTCGCGGACCACGATCAATATGGCTGCCACCATTCTCTGCTCCCGGGTGCTCTGGTTGGTTGTTAGGTGGTGGGGTCTGTCTCCCATCGATGCCAAATATCGATGCGCAGGTGACCTCGCTGAGGGCGCCTCCTTTAATCTTCTGCCCGGCGTATTCACTTGAGTGCCTGGGTCCCACTCGACCTCAGCATCCAGGCCAGGTCCGTAGGCCTGAACGTGTATGACACTGAATGTCTTCTCCTGACCCCAGTCCGGCAACACAGTTTTGCTCTCATGTCGCACAGAAGCTGCAGTTCCGCGCCGACTCCAACCATCTGCCTGTTTTCTCCACTAAGGGACCACGTAGAGCAGCGCTGCACACCACACTTCAAGACACTGATTACTGGCAGATTGCTCGCTTTCTGCAGCGTTCAGAGAAGTAGCATGTACGGAGGATTACACAGGGTAATAGGGGTGGGATGCAGAGCTGTGTTAAGTTGCGTCCTTGTAAGTAATTTACACATTCATGATTCCACAAATGAATTGCTTTGTTTCTAGGTGATCCCTGTACAACTGGGAAGGTTGTAGGGTGCGTGAATAAAATAATGAGTATTTTCCACTACAAGAAAATAAATTCTATCAGGAATTTGATTCTTTAGGAAAGATAGACAATGGTGCACTGTTTAATAGCAGCCGACTACAATTAAGTCTGAGTCAAGGGTGGGCTCCTTCTGTTCACGTCAGGGGCCAGAAGAGACTGGGCTGGGCCTAGTCCCTTGGCTGTGAGATTTGACTTGAGGATTCCATCAACATTTGTGAGACATATAACAATGTGGGTAGGCGCAAAGCGTCTGCTCCACTTTTAAATGTTAAACCAGGCTAAATGTATTGCTCCACATCAGCTATCAGTTTTTGGGAAAACACTGTGGGTGTATTAAACAAAGAGTAGACATGATAACTTACTTGCAGTCCTTGTTTGTAGGGTTCCTCCTTCAAGCAATGAACGTTAGAATACTTCCCTGCTGCATGCAGGGATCTCGAGAGAGAGAGAGATCGAGAGAGAGAGATCGAGAGAGAGAGAGATCGAGAGAGAGAGAGAGAGAAAAAGAGATCGAGAGAGAGAGAGAGATCGAGAGAGAGAGAGAGAGAGAGAGAGAGAGAGAGAGAGAGAGAGAGTGTGTGTGTGTGAGAGACGGGACAACGCAAGGAAATAATGAATGGCATTACAACGCATTTTGTACCCTGCATTGTTTTAGAAGGCATATGTTTTTGTAACGCATGACATTACCACGAATCATTTATATATTTAAAAACAATGTATTTATGGGGCGAGGCCCCCCACCCCAACTTACCATAAATGTGTGGTAAAGGCATGTGTTGTAAAAGCATGTACGTGGTAAAAACATGCATTTTAAAAATGTGTGGTAAAGGCACAACTTGGTAAAAACCTCATTGCAAAGGCTATTTCCCATATATCTATATACAGCTTACGATACAAAATGTGTCCAAACTTTAGGGTGGTTTTTGATTTTAACTCTAAAATAAGAAACAAACCCTTGAAATGATTTAAGATTACATCAATCAGTGTACTTCAATTGTCTCATATGGTAAAAGTGACTAGGCTATTAGCTGAGGTATCCCTAATGTCAAGCCTACAAATCGAAGAGAATTTTTTGTGGGTCTTCCTCAGGGTACCTTATATTAGATTTGTCACAAAGAATCGGGTCTTAATTATAATTTAGAGGATGCTATAAAACCTGTGTCCCTTCTTCAGTTTGATCAACTCAGTGGCCTATGTGATAACGGAGATTATTTGCGATTGCATAAATGGTGGTGCCAGGCAAGCTTAACTGGTTAAATTACATCAGGAATGTTGTTTTCTGAATTAGGTGGCCTCATCTGTTGTATTCCCATGGAATATTATAAAATCTGAGCAACCTTGGGTTAAAAAACATTAATGGAGAGAAGGGCCATCTTTAGGGAGGACACTGGACTTGTTAAGTCTGAAGTCAGGTTGTCATCTTTTTAAAAAAAACTAATTCCCTTCTGTAGAGCCTTGTCTTGCATTGAATTTGGAAAGTCTATGAATGGAAAATGTTATCAAGGTTTATCTTATGTATTGTTCACTATCCATGATCTTTTCATAAGGGATGGGCTTCGGGCAGAAAAATACAATTAAGCCCTTGTTATAACCTATTCACTAAAGTCATGATGCATTTTGTGTTTTTTTTTCATGATTTCTATATACCAACACATTATAAATATCTCGTGTAGTTACTGTTTGTAGAGAGACTCCTTAACCCCTTCGCTGCGGCGCGAATTCCGCCGCAGCGCTGGGGGGTTTCGGGGGTTTACGGCGCCGCCATGCTCATGACGGAACCACGCCGTCATGAGTCACGGGCGAGCTGTGCTCATGACGGCGTGGTTCCGTCATGACTCCATCCACTTGCGGGGAATTAGCGCTGCGTGGGCGGAGCGGCCGCCAACGGCCGCAGCATGACGGAACCACTCCGTCATGAGCACACGGCGCCCGTGGCTCATGACGGAGTGGTTCCGTCATGAGCGGGGAACGGGTTAAAACAATTGCTTTCTTCAACTCTAACATATTATGCTGTGGGCCACATCTTAAAGATGGCTGTTCAAATACAGTCTACTGAAAGTAATCAGCTGGTTATTTATTATGTGAATCTCACACTTAAAAACCACTTGTGGAGGAGGATTATTTTGCTCATGTATTATATGATTGTCACTATTATTTATTTTCCCTATTAGGGCCTGAATTTCCCTTTCTGTGAACTACGTGCACTAACTGATTAATCAGTATATACATATGATTAAATCAAGAACACATTCTTTTCATATTGGTCTTTTCCTGGGGATATGATAATCATGGTTCCATCAATAAATATATGATATTAAAACATTAATGCTGATCATTTTATGTCTAATCCTTATGAAATCACAGAGTTTCTAGAAGGTGGATGATTACTAGGCCTGGGCAGTAAACTTCACTCCGTTTGCGGAGTTTTCTGCACTCCGCGGAGCTCGCTGAGTGCAGAAAACTCTGCTTAGCGATGTGCAGCGGAGTTTTTTCCCCGCTAACGATCGTGAACGGTAAGTTTGCGATCGCGAATGGTAAGCTTGCGTGCACGAGCTGCCACTAGGGTAGAAATTCTACCCGAGCGGCAGGAATACCAGCACAAACTGCAGTTCGCACTGCACTCCGCCACTCGCGGAACTTCGCTGAGTTTTTTTTGTAACTTTTTGAAGTTCCGCGCAGCAAAACTCCGCAAACTACGCCCAGGCTTGATGATTACATGTTTCATTTTGTTGTCTTTCTAAAAGAACACTGCCTAATAGAGTAAAAATGACATTACACCATCCATTGTGGATTGTTTATTCTTAAAGTCTTCAATCATCTTCAGAACAATCTTATAAAACTGTGTACTGGAAGTTAGGACTTTGAGAGGACCGTCACACCAGAACAATGGGACCACGCAATCATGCACCCACTGCAACTGAAGGCTTCTGAAAAACAGTCTGACTTAGCTACCTTTGCGACCTGAAAATAGAACTTATTATTGTGAAATCGGATGCGAGGGTGTGACCCCTCTTTGAAATTCAAAACAGGCTTTTTATTTGCTAATGTGCTAGAGTTAGTATCGTGATTAGAAGAGGCAAATTAGGGTTGGTGCTATAGAATACAGATTAATAATCTTGGAACATGTGTGGCCTTTTACACTACTCAAACTTGCTTGCTGCCGTAACGTTTATTTTCATTGTGGTTACAGTTCATATTGTGTGCACTAAATTAGGGTTTTAGTTTTAAAATAAATGATTTGAAATGCATTTTCTAGTAATCCTTGAATGAGGTATGCATTCATGAAAGAGGATTTGTTGCTCCACTAACTTTCTCATCTATGTCACCTGGGACTGATCAGTACCTACAACACACCTTATGCAAATATTGCTCAGTGAATTGCGTAAGGGTTGAAGTCCAACTGGTTTTCGGATTGGCACATTGACTATTTCCTTGGCTTCTAGAGAACTGAAATCTGCTGCTCTCGAAAATCTAGCTAACTTATCATATTGTTTTTTGACTCGATGTTTTGATTTTATACTGTATGTGTTGCTGTATTTTTATGGTTAATATTTAACCAAATAAATCTGATTGATACAAAGATGCAACTTATGCAATTTACATGTAGAAGAAAAGCACTCAACCGTATAATAATAAGGTAACAGAGTAAGAAGACACTTGCAC